>NC_140311.1:13426499-18226499 GCF_964211825.1 Aythya ferina | reverse complement strand
ATTTCTCAAAGTGCATATTGTTTACCATGTTCAAGATCCTGCATTTGAAACACAGCAGCTCCCATAAAGGATCTGGACAACTTAGACCCAAAGTTTTGCTCTACAGCTGTACTTGTTTTCCTGCCTCCCAGCTCCCCAGAGAACACACAACTTCTCACACAAGTCTAACACAGGAGTAGATTAAAAAGGATTAAAAAGGTGAGGAACATTTAAATTATAATCCTACACTTTAGCAAACTTCTGAAATAGCATCTTAACATGCCACTAGAAAATCAGGTAGAGATAAGATTAAAGAGTGGGTATAAAATAGGCAGGTAGATACGAAGCTGAACATCACATTTACCCTGAACAGTCTGTTTTGTTTTTTGTAGTTCAGGATATCTTTGTAGGTTGAGTATTTCTAATTATGTCTGTAGAAACTTTTATTATACATGACCCATTATGCAGTTTATTACCACCCCGTTCTCATTATCATCCGCAGTTTCTACGAGGTCCAATAACAAGGTGTACATTAGCTAAGCCCTGTTTGAAGTAGCTTTTGTGTTCCGTACTCCTAGCACAAAATTTCATGACTCAGATTCATGTAATCAAAACTGCAAACCGCTTGCTTCAATATTGTGTAACAATTTCATGATGAAACTGTTTTGCTAATGACCTCCTTAAACTTCAGGCATTAAGGATCACAACCTTATTTTCCTTTTAGCATCTTTTTCATCGTAAAACCTGACCTCAATTTTGCTTTAACCCTAAATAAAAGTTAACAGCAAGCCAGATGTATTTACTTATGTTAAATCAGTGCTCTCCCTCTCCTCCATCCATTTCATGAATGAAGAAGGGGAAAAAAAAAAGTTAGATTCACATCAGTGAACCTGAACCAGAAGTAGTTTGGGAATTACAACGAGGGGCAATGATGCATTGGAAATCTCTCTCCATTTCACTCTCAGCAGTTAGGAGAATGCAGTTGAGTCACTGCACACAATATCCCATTTAGGCAAACAAAAACAAAGCGGAACAGTGAATAATCAGATGTTGGGAAGTGTTCTCCTTTGAGTGCAAGTACAGTTTAGGGAGAAGAGATTAAAGTTCTTTACCCAATAGATTTTAAAAGATACAAGATAGCTCCTTCCTAGGAAGTAAAGGGTAAATGCATCTGCTAAATATTTTCCTTAAGAATGTATTTGACCACACAGATGATTTTCCAGGCTAAGACTAAAAGAGCTGGGATGTAGGAATAAAGACAGCACTTCTGCTAAAAGTCTGCAAAAGTATTAAAAATATTAATTACACATAGGGACACACTGCACCTCCTCAGGACATAAGAGGTTTAGAAATGGAGATTTATTTCCACTATTCAAGATGGAATTTGAAAGTGTTTTTTTTTTTTTCCGGATTACACATTCTCTTAAGTATTGAATAAAAGCTTCACTGCATTAAAAACTGATAAGCTGTTTAAGGAGTACACTTCTACAGTTATGCTTGCTATAGCTCAAAAACCCGATTTAAAGTGAGAATGAGAACTAGTATTTTTATAATCAGTAACTTTAAGTCATTGTTAAAGAAACAGATACACACCACCAATTTGCACCACTGTATTTATGTTTGGCAAGCTGCTTTTAGCCTGGACTACTCCGAAATCTGTCCGCCCCTCTGAGAGGCACCTAGAAATGCACAGTGTCCACACCCCGCCTGCCCTCCTCCTATGCACCATGAATACTGGATGCTGTCTTTGTCAAAAACTGATAGACCTTGTTTTGAAGCACTCTTGTTTTGTTTTTTATTTTTAGGACTAGAAGGAAGCCACCGACCTAAGCTCTTACTATTCTCCTGCTTTATTTCCTGCCAGTGTCCATGTTTTTATACACAGCTTCTCTCACTTCATTCTAATGCATGCCATTTCCAGAAAACAGACTGACAGCAAAACACACCAGCAGCAAGTCTCCTTCCCCTCCGGACCTTGTAATAGACAAGGAAAAAGCCCCAAGCACAGGCCTGTGGATATTTTGCTGTAGCTGCAGTAAACAAATCATTTAACTTAAGTACAATTCCTGAACAGTCTCTGGAAAAATATTTTTAAACACATATTTACAATACAGCCAAAATGAAAATCACCTGTTTGGTGCTCCCCTGCTTTTAAAAAATTTTACAAGTTTAACAGTCATATGAGGGGAACAAGGTCCAGTAGGAATTCTGCTGTCTTTGGGGGGTGCTTCTTCTAAAAAAAGAAATCCACCATGGCAATCAGTGTGCCTTTGACTTAGCGGACAAATCTTTGAAGTGCTGAAAGACTAACTTTGGAAGAAAGCACTCCTTGGACTGGCAACTTTCAACGTCTTCTAAATTTGATTCCAACCAACAAAACAAAGCAGGGAAAAAAAACCACTGAGGCAAACCACACATTTCTGAGCAGCCCCAAGCACTGCTGCCAGACTTTGAATGGCATGCTAGCTGAGTCAGGCTTACACCTTCCCCTATTAAAGGCTACACAATTTTAAGCTCCTACACTACCTTCTGCCTTTAGACAGTTTTAAAGTGAAACTAGGAAAAAAAAAAAAAAAAAAAAGCTATCATTTCAGGGGTTAGAACTGTAATTAAAAATATAGAAGGCAGGAACAGCCTGCCCCTTTACTGCTTTCTCTATTGACAGAGAAGTAGACAAATATCAATGTCCAACAACGATTAAATATTTCCTCTTAGTAGTCATCAATTATTGACTACACACACATTTGCAAAGAGGAAAACATTTCCAACACACAGTTTTCTGTCTAGGTAGGTGAATTACTGTAAGGAGCTGAGTGGGCCACTAATACCAAAACATGGATTATGCTTCCAAAGAAAACGTTACAGTGCAATGAAGCACTTGCATAAACACTGCTGGTTAGGCAGGGGACATACACAATACCACCAACAGGTAATTATTTTTTGCTCTCATTATGAGAGCAAAAAGCTTAAGCCATCAATAGGAGCGTCCCTACTCCTCCTGCCCATCCCCAACAGCCTAACTTTTTAGGCATACCTCTCACTACTTTACCTTAAGCTTGGTCAAGCTCTACTGCCAACCTGAAAGCTAGCAGCCCGCTCTCCAAAGCTTCAGACATAAAATACACCCCTCTGAGCCTGCTCTTCCTCTACCACAGGCACTCCTCACAAGGCAGATCACTGCACAGCAGGAGCATTACAGCTCGGCTAAGCCCCCAGACACTGCAAGAAGGCGGCGGACTCGAGGGTACAGGCTGCAGGAGCCCCTCACCACCCTCCCAGCCAGCAGCAGATGGCTTCTCCTGAGGATACAAGGATATTTAGGGGACCAGAACTCAAAAGCAGCATACCAAACCTTCGAGGGAAAAAGAAAAGTGAGTTGTTTACCTAAGATTCAATTAAATAAATGCGGGCAGATTTACACGTAGAAAGCCCTGAAGTACACATTTCACCCACATTTATTGACACGAACAGATCTAAGCCCCAACTTCTGATTTCTGAACCCAGTTTAGCAGTTCTCAGCTTCCTATCCACAACACCAATTACAAAATTTCAATCTCAAACCAGGTGAGAAGTCATTTGGTTATAAGAAGGGAAGAAGAGGAAAAGGAGGTGGAGGGGGGGGGGGGGGGGAAAAAAAAAAAAAGCATCATAACCTCAGGACAAGAAGTCACAATACAAAATACAATCAGTGCTTATACTAGCAAAATTCTTTCATAAAAAGCCTGGGCAGATGATAGGTTGATAACACCTCCCAGGAGAGCTCCATCACTCTGTATACCCTTTAGGCCAAGGACCACATCCTTTTTTGTGTGTTCATTCAATGTTTAGGTGACTGCACTACTACCAGTTGAACTAGATACAGAAGATTATAGAAGCATGGACCCTATTTTGAAGGCCACATTTCAGTATTAAGTAAACAATCTAATTCCTATAGTTAAGCAAGCATGAAAGGAAAGTGCTTTTAAAGTTACAAACCTTTTCGTGCAGCGTTACACTTCAGACCATCGGACCTGGTGAAATCTATGCTTACGTAAGCTCCACTGTCCAAACTCGAAGTACCATTTTGGAGATGGCAAGTTGGCGTTGCAGTACTTGCCTCACAGCTTATAGGATCATCGCGTAAATTCAGAGCAATGTAGTTTAAGCCATTCTGAAATCCAGTTGAGGTATCCCTGGACATTTTGCTTTCCTGACCATCAGAAATGTTTTCATCTGGTTTCAACCAAACATTGTCAAATGAGGCAGAGCTGTGTCTTTTGCTACTATCAGTAAAGAAAGAGGAGGAAGTCGTCACAGTCCCAGCAGAAGAGAATGTTTCAGAACTGTGTCTCCTCCTGCCTTGGGGATCGGCTCGGATCACCTTCGGTCCCACGGGAGGATCGGAGCTAGGAACAGAGAAGCTACTGCTACCAGCGTATCGATCGACAATGCACAGTCTGTTAACTATGGAAGAAGGACTATCAATCTTTACTCCGTCGTCAGATTCGGAGGCAAACGGCCGCGGTGGCGTCGCTGCCATGTTGAACGTCATCTCCGTGTAATCGTCAGTCCTGTTACTCGCAGCACTAACACAGGCGGTACCAAAGGAGAGCCGAGCATAGTCAGGATTTGGTTGGTTTCTAGGAATACTGGAGCTTGCATAAATTGAAATATCCGTTAAAGAGTTGGAAAGTTCTTTCGCTACTTTTGGCGACTGTACATCCAAGTCAACGCTCATATAATCAGAGAGCGGGGACTGTCTGTGGTCACTACTCGAGCCCAGAGATGACGGTGATCCCTCTGCAGATAAGGAATACGGTGTGTTACTTGCCTTTTCATTAAAATCGATATTTATGTATTCACCAGGACTTGCTGGCTCAGGTGGAACTGTACGATCATACATTCTCGGGATAGTATTGCTTCCCCTCGTACCGAGCGGGAGCCTCGTTGGCCTCGTAGCCCTGTTCTGCACAAGTCCTCCTTCTTCACCTTTCACCACTGGCGACTTCGAGATGCCATTAGACAGGGCTTCGCTGTTGATGCTTTTTACGTTTTCTGGTCCACCATACAGGAGTTTTCCAGGTGAAGACATTGGAACATATTCGCTGTGGTCACCATTTTGTCCTGATAACGCCTTAAAGCTTCGGGGCAAAGAAAAATATGAACTGAAACCTTTGGAAACAGAATTGTTATGAATGTAATTTGAATCACCAGGGTGCTTTGGAGCAGAATTACCGGGAGACATATCCATATACTCATTGTTTACAATCTTCTCATTACTTCCTTTAGAAATAAATCCAGTTAAAGGACTTCGTACGGGTGAAGAGCTCGCCTTTGGAAACATCATCATATATCCTCTGGAGTCAACCTGAGATGGTGACCACGAATTGTTTATCTGTTTTGGAACAGACATACTTTTAGGAGTCATTGGCAGATAATCACTGCTACTTGACAGAGAAGATGCAACTCCTGGCATCATTGGCATGTACCCATCGTCCCTAGCTTTACTCCTGCTTTGGTTGCATACAGAGTCAAGATTACTGTCATTGTATTCCAATTCATGGTTACCTTTCAGTTTTGGTGTTTCAGAGTACAGCAGTCGCCCATGATTTCCCCCAGAGTCTTCATCTAACGAAGCCGTCGTTTGTGTCGTTTTCTGCTGCACTGCTACCGAGGTTGGTTTAGTCAGAGAGTAAGTTCTTTTCCTGAAACACTTTTCAGCCTCCATATAATCATCTCTCAAGCTATCGTCTGCTTGCTGCTTACTCATGGACATGTACTCACTCAGACAATTCTCCTCTCTGATAGGTGGCGTGTTTCCCAGGGAATCTGGTGTATTACTCCTGACCCGAAAGTACCTGAAATCTCCAGGGCTGGAGCCGTACTCATCAGAAGAGATGAATCCCCCATCGCTTGGGGAACCGCAGACAGAGGAGCTAGAAGGCCTGGTCAACATATCTGAAGCAGAGCCATGGCCGCTACTGGAAGAAACACTGATGGGACTGGTAGTGGAGGGAAAGTGAGACACGGGCAGCGACGCAGAGCGGGTGTGATATGACGAGCTGAACGCGGCTCTAACGTACCTTCCGCTCCCTTCTTGCCGGCCCAAGTTCATCCTTGCGGTATTCAGGTGGATGAGGCTCCCCGTCACTGACCTGAAAGGCCTGGCCATGGTGCCTTCTCCCTCGCTGGATGTTCTGAAGCGATAGGAGTTGCTGCTTTTGGTGGTCGGAGGCGTCCCTCCAACAACGCTCTCAGTTCTAGACCTTCTCTGCAAGCCCGTCTGGCTGGGGGGCAGGTTGCCCAGGTGCCTCCTAGTGGTGATGAAGGAGATGGGGTTGGTGCCGCCACCGCCACCAGAAGACTGGCTTTTGCTTCGGGGCCGGAACTCCGCAAAGGCCTTTAATGCTTTCATGGTCTCCAAAAAAGTCTCGTGCATGTTCTGGGCAACCACCGAATCGTCCACTTGCATCCAGAGCTCTCCGGGCCCGATGGAAGCGGATCTGCCCACTTCGATGAAAAAGAAGTTCTCCGAGTGCCCACAGCGGCGGATGTTCATCAGCTGCAGGTGGACGGAGGGCACCTCCGAGTTCAGCTTGACGAGGTGGATGGCCTTGCTGGAGAGGCACAGCCTGTACACCCCGGTCAGGTTTTTCGTTTGGCCCAGTCCTTTGGGTTTCACGTTGACCTGCCACACCTCCTTGAAGACGGTGCCGGGCCTCAGGGCCGCCCCGTAGTGCTCGTCGTCCTCGTCCAGCTGCTGCTCCGCCTGCTCCTCCTGCTCCAGGAAGCCCCTCTTGCTCTGGCTCATCAGCTCGCTGATCGCCTGGTACCAGGCCTCCTGCTCGGCCTCGTTCTCCGCCAGCATGGCAAAATACTCGTCCTTGGTGTACAGGGCGATGATGTGCTTGTGCTTGGCGTCCGCCCGCCGGCTGACGGTGAAGCACTGGTAGAGGGGGATGACCCTCTTGGGCGGGGGGCAGCACAGCCCCGCCGCGCCGCCGCCGGCCCGCAGGCTGCTCTTGAACTTCTTCTCGCTGTCGTAGTACTCCAGGCGCGCCGGGGCCAGGCGGCTCTCGGCCCGCAGCACGAAGTACCGCTTGTGGCCGTGCTTCTGCTTGCGCAGGTAGCCGCACTTCCTCACGTCCTCCCCGCCGCGGGCCGCGCTCCCGGGGGGCTGCCCGCCCCTGGCGCCGCCGCCGCCGCCGGCCTCGGGGGGCCCGCAGAGCGAGGCGCTGGGCGAGCGGCGGAGCAGCAGCAGCAGGTGGTGGGGCTGCGGCGAGGGGCAGCGCCCGGCCTCGCCCGGCTCCCCCTCGGCCCCGGCGGCGCCGTTCACGCCGCTCGCCATTTTAGCTGCCGGCCGGGCGGCGGCGAGCCGGCCTCACCGGGAGAGGAGGAGAGGAGGAGAGGAGCCCCCCCGGCGGCGGGCGGCGCATAGAGGGGAGGGGACGCGAGGGGAGGCGGCCGCGCGCTGGGGCCGTTGCTGGAGCCGTTGGGGCCGTTGGCGCCGCGGGTCCGGCCCCGTCCCCGTCCCCCCGCCGCGCCCGGCTACTCGCGCTCCCCCGGGCAGCCGCGGCGGCGGCACGGCGAAAACATCACGTGACCCCTCCCCGCCGCCGGAGGGAGGGGGGAGCGCCCCCGCGCGGAGCGGCGCGGCCGGCGGCCAATAGGGAGCGGAGGTCTGAGGCCGGCGGGCCAATCGGAGGGAGGGGGAGGGATCCGAGGAGGGGCGGGGGAGGCCGGAGGCCCGCGGGGGTGGGTCTTGGGCTGGAGGAGCCGGCGCTGATTGGGTGGCGGGGTGCTGAGTGGCGGGGCGGTAGCCAATCCGCGCCTCACACACACAGCGCCGGGAGGGCGGGGGCGAGGCGCTGCGTGGAGTCGGCGGCGCGAGTAACACGCAAGGCGGCGCGAGGGGCGGGGAGCTCGGACATGATTGGCAACCCCCCCGCCCAATCAGCGCCGCGCGGCGAGAGCGAGCGGCTGACGTCGCCGTCCCCCTCCCCCGGCTCCTTTTTAACACCCTCCCGCCCCCTCCGGGCGGCTGGCGCTGATTGGCCGGAGGGCGCGGAGTGGGCGGGGCGAGCGGGCGGGAGGGGGCTCCGGGGACGTAAACAAGGCGGCAGCGCGCGGGCGGCCGTTGGGGCGCGCGGCAGCCGTTGGTCTTTTGCGCACGGCCCCGCTCCCCTCAGGCGCTCGGCGGGCCCAGGGACCCCCGCCCAGCCACCCTCCGGTCCCGGGGTGGGGGTGCGCTGTGCTGCGGGCTGAGGGCCGCTGTGTGAGGAGCGAGGAGCAAAACCCTCTCATTTTGCGGTCACACCGCGAACGGACGCTGGCGTGCCGTTAAATTGTCTCCCCGATGAAGTGTTCGCTCCCTCCCCATACAGCGCCCTGCCCTCCGCCGCCGCCCCTGCAGTGTCCCCGGGAGCCCGGCGCTGCCCCGACCCTGCCCCAGCTCCTGCCCCGAGCGCTGCACCCCCCGGGGCTTCGCCTTAATAAAAGTCCCCGCAGCACAGCCGGGTTTAACTGGAGGCAGGGCGCTGTGTGTGTCAGTAACGTACGTGTAAAAGTGCTGGTTTTTTTCCGCAGTCCAACTGCAGAGATCGTTCCCCCAGCCAGGACCCCTGGCCACACGTCTCTGCCAGCTCTCCCTGTCAGTCGCTGGCCGCGATGCGCTCGGTGAGCTTTCAAGACTGCTCTTTGTCTGCTTCACCTATGATTCATTACCGAGATGACAACTCGAACCAATTCTTGACACCAACTTCCACCACCCACTTGTTAAATTTTTGGATAAGTAGCTCAGTGTTTTCTTTCATTCTGCCTCTCAGATGTGGGAGAAGATATTTTTTGGAGTCTCCAGCAGCTCGGTTTGGGAGCTGGCATGCCAAATCTTGTACTTGCTGTATTGATAGCTAATGTCTCATCATTTCTTTGTACTTCTCTGTCGGTTCACCGTCTGCTTATCGTGTTTAAACAGCAATCGCTTTTGTTGTGTATTCTTACAGCACCTAACACAATGTGTTCTTGTCCATGATTACAGCTCCTAAGTGTTATGGCAATACAGTGAATGAGTTGTAGTTCCAGAAATGTAATTATTCACAAAGCAAGTATTATAGACACTAACAAAAGGAGATTTTTTTTTTTTTAATCAAACAGGTTAGCATGAAAAAAATACATCTCAACACGCAAATAACATTGATTCTGTCATGTGGTGGTATCACGTAATCAGTGTACATTTATATTCCTTTATATCATTGATAGCCTCTGACAGGACTAGGCTAGACTAAATTAGAATATTTTTTTGTTCTTAGTACCTCAGTTGAGTGGATTTGAGATTGCTTGGGTGTTTCCGTGTATTGTTTGGATTTCTTTCTGTACTTCTACATGAAAATTCAAATTGGTATTAAAGTTTTAAATAAATTAAACCCTCAAAACTGTAAAGCAAGATGAACTGTGTTCATTTCATGCTTATTCCAGCTGGTTGCTGAAGGATATGTGTGGGTGGAAGAAAGGAAACGATTTAAAAGAAGGGGCTTTGTTTTTCTATTTTGTTTATGGTGGTTCTTTGTTGGTTTTTTTAGTCATCAACCTCTGGGCTTGCTTGACAGTAACTATGAATAAGCCTGCCTTTGGATGTAAAAAGAAATGCATCAGTGTTTTCTGGTCTTTTTAAAAGTCTTTTGCTCCTGCATTGCACTTGCAAGGTTTTTGCTGGGGATTTGAGAAAGTGATACATGCATAGCTCAGTCATGTAGAATTTGGGGCCAGGAGGGAGTCACGTGTGATCACCGACAGGTAGCTGTGAAAAACAGCTGATAGATGTTTCTTACAGGCTTTCTCTGTGTTAAAAGGAGTGCTTAGCCCTCCTCAAAATTTAAGTTATTCAAATTTTTCTATGTGACTATTGAGAAATACTTCCCCAAACCGCAAACTAATCTTTAGTTTGCATATGCTTTCCCAACTTCCATTATTAGGAAGAATAGAAAATTTGTTTACTTACTTTTCAAATAAATTTTTAGAGTCCTTGATGCAGTTATTGGATCAAAGTTACTGATTTTCTGTAGCAATTATTTTTTATTTTTGCAGTTCAGGAAATAAGAGAGAATACCTGTTAGTAGATGATACGCTTGCATTACTGAAGTAGTTTTCTAGAAATGGGATATGATCTAACTTACTACCTTTTATGTCACAAACTGTCGTAACTTCCACACAATTTTTGTAGGCTACCATCTCACTGTACCTCTGGCTCCTGGTCTAGCACATAGTTGCAGTTTACTCCGTAAAGCCAGTGCCCTACTGTTATACGAAGTCAGTTTTATATTCTTCAGTTTTACTTAAAGACAGCAGCCTAGCCTTAGTATCAAATGCTTCCTTAACTGTGGTTGCATTGTCTTGCAGCAATTGTAAAGGGAAATCAAGATCCCCTCTTCGTGTCTCTTGATCTTTCACCAGACTAGAAGAACCTGTAGTTCCTAAAGCTGGAGGTATGTTTGCTTTGTGTTTCATTTATTTGCTGTTTCTACCCTTCCAAGTGCCTGTCTGAAGCAGGCACTGTAAAAGACCAGAAGTTTGGAACCATTTCATTGTAGTTTCCACAATTTGCTAAAACATCTGTAATGTGAAGTAATTAAGGGATTGGTAGTTTTACTGTTGAGCCAAACAGAGAGCCATATGTCATCTGCTGCAGAAATACTGAGAGACAAATAATGGGTTCCTGTTGGTGTCACCTACAATTCCCCAAAGAGCAATGTTGTTGATGCAGAAAGGTAAATGGTTTTTCACACAATGTTACAAGATTTAATGCTCATTACTTCTAGTTATCACCAGCCTATGTTATGCCCATCTTCAGTTGCACCTGCTATTATTCTGCTCAGGTAAGAACCTGATAAACAGCAAAAAAGTAATGTTTGGGTTTTTTTGATCAGTAAAACACAAACCTAGCTCAGTCTTGTATGTGATGTATAAAAAGGAAAGGGAATCTCGTTTACCTCTCAGAGTAAATTTAGAGTAAAAAAAGTAAATTTAGAGTAAAAATAGTGCAGGTGTATTTGTCAGTTCTTTGTAACAAAGGATGTTGAGTGAATGCTAAGCTTTCAGTTTTGTGTTAAGACTATTTCGCTAACTGTGGATTTGTATACATTCCCAACATTTCATTTTTGTGTGTGTGTGTGTGTTTTTTTTTAAACTAAGTTCACAAAATAAATTATTGTAGCTTTTGTTGCAAGTAAGTATTTCTGTCTCAGACTTTTCCCGTGGAAGTCTTATTTTCTCATTACATCTCCTGTGTAGCCTACTCCATTGACATCTTAGCAATTCTGTTCTCAGTATGGGCATGCTGTGATCAGGCAATGTAAGCTCAGAAATGGGAAAGGGATAATGGTTTTAAATTAATCAATCATAGCTAGGTTATTCTGCAAACAGGACGACTTTCCCATTCACTGTATGTCTGTCAGTGGAATGAGAAAATGAAATGATTATGACATTACTTAAGATCCAGAGGACAAAAACACTTTCTGTTAAAGGAATTCAAAGCTTTCTAAGGTTTCTTGTAAGTGTGCCCCATGTCCTTGGCTAAATCTCTCCATCTACCTTGGTCTTTAATTCTTCAGTCATTAAATGGAAATGATAATTCCTCCCTTTTTCTTAGAAGAGTGATTTTGGAGATAAAATCTGTTAATGACTGAGAACCTCAGGTGTTGTGGTATCAAGGGCTATATGAAAATAATTGTAAAGCCAACCCGAGGGCTTCCTTTATCTTTACAAATGCACAGAATCCACTGTGTCGCGTCCCCTAAATGTGCATTTTCCGATCGTAAGCTACATGACCTCCTATTTCTCTCATCCAGCTCTTCTTTGCTGTGCATAAATAAGATACCTGAACCTCACAGCGTTTGTTATGATGCTTGTTTATGAAAATGTATAAATTTGAATTTAAGATTTTTAGGCACAAAGATTAAAGGCAGACATATTAAAGAGTTGCCCAATCTAATTTAGAGGGAGCTGTGGGTGCTCAGCACCTCTCTGATAATGAAGATCTGGTTGTTTACTTGTTCCATTCTACTCCTTTCACCATCTATCTAATCCTATCGCGTAATTGTCTACAGAAAATGCTCAGACGCTTGGTTTCTTTACTGTTTTGTATAATTGGGGATAGTGTCACCATGCAGTGAAAAGAACCACAGAATGCTGTTTTTCAAAGGCATATGCTCAAAGTTGCAAAACGTTTTCTCACTGGATCAGGAATGAATAGTAAGATTATTCTGCTTATTTGTTTTGCTATTTATGGGTAGTTGCTACTTGCTGTTTTGGTTATATAGTGATGATAGCTTTGAGATTATGTGGAATGTTATGCAACTGCTGTAGTGAAAGACACAGATTTCTTATGTGATACAGAATTCTTGGCTGTATGTCCAGGTCAGTAAGATGTGGAAAATACTTAAGCAACCAGAATTTACTCACTGAATTCACAGATTGTCTGCGGAGAACAGCAGGTTGGAACAGAAATTTTAAGACACCTATTTATATAACTAGAAATAGAAAGTGGTGTAATTAGTGCCAGTTTTTAAGCTAATGAGCAGTCAAGACTGTTTTGATAAAGGAAAAGCATTTATTCCCCGGAGTGAGTACAAATGACCCTTTCCTTTTAGTTTCTTTGCTAGTGCATTAGATCTACTGAAAAGATGTTACATATTGGTTAGACAGCATGTCTTTAATTTTGACTTTAAAAAATGATTAGTGGGAGTTTAAATACATGGCCTCTAGACAGTTTATAAATGAGAAATGTCAGTGTTGTGCTGGATGATAAAAACCTTTGTAACTCTTGTAACAAACTTTGTAAAAATGCTTCAAGTTAAAAAAAAAATATGGATCTATTTGCCTCTCAAATTCATTTTTTTGACATGTGAAGATATGAAGTTGCAAATAATTTCTTTATTTCTTTCCTGATGTAAGTCACTTTAGCAAGTAAAGGTAAAAAACAGAAGTTTGCAAACATGTTTGTGTTTGATACATTTACTTTTTCTGATGATGGCTTCAGTCCTGCAGAGTCAATACTTGCATACCAGTGAGTCAAATCGTTTTTAACCTGTTTTTAACTTTCAGCAATATCTGAGGAAATGAGTGTGTGCTTGTCTTAACAACAGCCACACTTAAAGTGGCCATTCCTTATGCAATTTTTGTGTTGTCGCTTTCATTTAGCTTCTACACTTCTCTTTATTTTCTAATTGACAGAAAATGTCCTTTCTTCTTGGTACCAGAGAAGAAAAATAAATCTATTCTGCATGTTAAGATGTAGGATTTTTGGTCATCAAAATAATTTCTGGGGATTTTGTTAGTACAGTCGTGTTTTGTAATAGAGCAACAAGTGACCACCTGAACTTAAGAAAAGTATTTATCAGAAGAGAAAAGATCATCTAACCTAAGGGAAAATACTTTAGAGAGGGAATCCTGGCACTTGAAATCCTTTCCCATGCAGAAGCTAGTACTCCCACCTGTTTGTGTTCTTCAGCTGGGCCTGAATGTCCTGTTGGAAAAGTGGGGCTGATATTTTTCCTGCATGGTATCTTTGACCAACAGCTCAGAAATGCCTCCTCTTCTCATCAAGAGGCAGCATAATTGGCTTCTAACGATACCAGACCTGCTGTCAGAAAGAAATGTTTTAACTTCACTATTGTCAGTATTTTTTAACACACGTGGCCAATTTCCATTGCAGAATAAGTGTTAGCTTAGAGCGATGTTTAGTCCGCTTCAGACTATAAATAATGCATGCTAACTGCAGTAGGCAGAGCATGGAAAAGTCTGAGTGAAAGTGCCTTTGCTCCTCACTGTGTGAAGCCATTTTTACACGCTCTCAGGAGAGGATGATGGTGGTTTTGCATGTGATTCTCTGGCACACTGTTACCTGACCACAAGTAGCACACGTACAATGGCAAAGGCATGTTTTATTGTCTCTCTGCTCTCTTGAACAGGGTGTTAATAAGTCACTCTACTCCATAAGTGTTGCTTTTCTAAAATGCAATGCCCTCCGTGCCTGAAGAAGTAAACTAATCGTGTAGAGCTCTGCAGGAAAACATAGGGTGATGTAAAGAACAGAGCTCCTGTCTGTCAAGGTTGCAAAAGTGTTATGTGCATCAGCATTTTAAGACTAGGAGTTGACTTTGGAAGAGGACAGTCTTGGTGCATGTGAGCTGAATTCCTTTCTGATTAATTTAACCAAAAGATCTGTTCCAGGAGTACAACTCTGGTGTATCTACATTGTTGTATTAGAAGCGAACTTTAATTTCTCATTCGTCCCTAATCACCTTGCTTTGATTTGCACTGTGGAACAGTCTCAGAGTGCACAAACTAAATTCCTTTCAGATGAAATTAGACCAAAAGCTGTGGTAGAGTAGCGTGGCTAATGCATTGCATGCTAACAGCTTAGCTGTTCGTTGAGCCAGCCTAGAACTGCTGTCAGGTAAACTGCCAAATGCACGTAGAGTGGACATCAAGTCTTCAACACTGACTTGGCTCTCCAGATCTACCGTACTTGTCTGGAGTTCTTGTTAATGTAGACATGGCCATAATGCTCTCCAGCTGCTAACGAGTCCATCTGTAGCACCAAATTACAGTTGGTGTAAAGTAAAACTGTGGAAGCGCACACAGCATGAACTTCGTGACCTCAGTACAGTATCTTCTTGTGCTGTACTGCACTGCTTGATAACACAGCTAGCAAGTTTAAGACTAGCAAGTAGCCTCAACAGGAGAAATATGGAGTAAACAAGGCAAATCAAATTTGTGGTGTGTCTTCTCTATAATCCACTGAAATAAAACCTTGCTATGGAAAAGCTGAAACCTTGCTCTGCAATGTCCCTTGTCAGAGGAACATTCAGTTTGGGGAACAGATTAATTTTAGTGATCCCTAAACTGTCATATGCGTTGGGTACCTCAAGAAATGTTTTTCAAAAATATTTCAATGAGGTCATCTAAAAAAGTAGAAGTTTTTGTTAATATTTCCAGGGTTCTACTGAATTTCAAGAATTTAAAGGAAAAAAAAAATATAGATGAAGACAGTCAAGGCAGCTTTGCCTGGTTATGGAACTTCTTGGTTAAAGTACTGCTTGAATTTGTAAATATGAGATGTTTCAGTACTTGAGAGCTTCAAATAAGGTTACATTGTGCCAAGAGGAAAACTACGTCATAGCAGTGCAGTACAGCTGCAGGAGGCATTTTTCAGTGTAACAGAACTGATAGAAAAATTCCAAGTGTTCATAAAGCACTGGATGTTGATCAGAAGGGCCCAGTCTTGTTTTCGGTTGAGCCAACGTGAACGTCCCCTGAAGTGGGAACAGGATGAAAGCCCCCCAGGCACCAGACTTAGTGCCTTCTGATCATCAGCACTGTCTTCTGCACTGTATATTAGCATTAACTCTGTACAATATTGTGTTAATTTGCTATTGCAGGATGCTTCCAATGTTGTTTCAAATAGGTTGTTGGGAATTATTCCTTCATTTAGGCTGTTTTTGTGTCATGTCCTGCAACTGAGTAATAGCTGACATCTATTTGTAGTCCTTGATTACAAAGGCAATTATTTGTAATGCTTAGCATGAGTGATTTAGAAAGCTTAGCAATGCTTTCCCTGTTTAGGGGACTCTTTTAGTAGAACAAAGACACATTGTGGTGCTGTTAAAGAAGGATGTTTTCAATCTCTCTACTTGCCATAAAGAAACATATTTACAAGTATAACCTTTTACAATATAAACTAGATTGATTATGATCTTCCCTCTAACATAGGTTTTAAAAGTTAATTGCTATTAATACCGTAAATTACTGTCCTATTTTGCATGTATTTCATATGAATTAGTTTTGTTTTTATAGAAATTACTTGTTAATTTTTAGTAAATGATTTCCTTCCCTGTAGCTTTAAAAGGTAAAATAGTAAAGCTGCTAAAATGGTAATTCACAGTGAAGTTGTGTATTCACAATTCTTACTAGTGCTTATTTGATGACTACTTGATATAAAATCTCTGTAAACTTTAGGTAACAAGTCTCAGCTTTCCATATATATGATGGATATATATATATATATATATGCTATGTAATTATCTCAGCTGTGCAGCAGGACATTTTAAGAAACACTAAACATGCTTTTTTGCTGTTTCAGTAGCAGTAGGCGGTCATGCTTTTTTTGCTAATATAGAATATATTAGTCGTGCTAAATTACTGCAAAGTGAAGCAATAGTGAGTAGAAAATCATGTGTTGGTGCCCCTCGCAAAGTTAGTGCTTTTGATCTCCTTGACACATGTCAGAATTTAGGATAAGATGGAAGCCTTGCTTGTAGTTCTAAGTATGGGACAGAACAGCTTTACCACTTCAGAAGGAGCTCAAAAAGAAATTATGACTCAGAGACAGCCCTCTGAATCATATTTCCCCTGAGCTGTAGCATTGCACAAGTGGGGAGTATGCTGTCGGCCCTCTGCCAGACGAAGCATATTCCCTCTCCCATGGCCAGCCAGCTCTGTTTGCTGACACGAGAGGAAAGTGATGGGTATGTTTACTTCCGACCCCGTTTCCTTCAGCTTCTGTACTTGCTTATGGAAGAAAACAATGTCTCTTTGAGGCTTGCTTGTTAAGGCAGTGCCCACAGTAGGGCTTTTAGGAGAGGTGGCATGATGGCACAGGCCTTACAACTTCGTAAAGAACTTTGCTAGCAACCCAGTACCTGGTGTATTAGGTAGTTGTGTTGCTGCGTGTTTGTTGGTGGGACACTGTACTCTCTTGCCAAGTCTGAAACTAGTTCTTGTTCCTTGGGCACTCGCTTGTCATCCCAAACAAATGGAAAGCCAATATGTGGCATTGAGGGAGTCTATCAGCAACAATGACATAGCATTAAAGTACTGTATGAGTCTGATCTCAGGCAGATCTGGCAAGACTAATAATCAGCAAGGAAAATACGATTAAACAAAGCTGAGGTTTTGGTATTAATGTACAAAAAAGGAATTTTAGTCACATGTAAACCAACAAAAATAAATATTTCCTGTATGTTGAATTTAATAATTTAGTAATAGAATAGAAGAACCAAAAAAATCTGATCACCTAATTAAACTCTGCAATGACTTTTAACAGATTCCATCACCAGATTTTGTAGATGAACAGTGATTTATATCAGTGTAATAATCTATAACAGTGTAAAATTTATAACAGTGTAAATCAGGGTTAAAGTGTTCATTTATTAGTATTAGATCACCTAGCAATGCAGAGGTCCATTGTTCTTAATGGCTAAAGAGGTTAACGATTCTGGTAACCTACTTAGAATCAAGCATTTAGAATTTTAATTTGCTAGCAACAGTAATTATATGTAAAGCCTGCCACTGAGTAGTATTTATTTTCTTACCCCATTAATGAAGGAGGAAAATCTAAGTAGGATAGCATATATTGAAATTATTCATTTCAATAATAGTTACCTATACTTTTACATTTATAATGAATGTTAAGAAAATTTTACCAAAACTGTATATTCAAGGGGCAAATTATGCACCCCTCAGTGCACAAGGAAATATCAATTTGTCGAGTTTAGCCTCTAGGACTGCCGGGGTAAGTAGGTACAATCCATTTTTTTGAGAATGTAACTTGGAATTCCATCCTGCATGATCCTTATAACCACCCTCGTTCTTCAGAAGGAGCTTTGCAGATTCACAAGTAATTTTCACAAAACCTGAAAATCATTACAAAAGAAAAGAGATGATGATAAAGCCAGAAAAAAAAATAATGTTACAATGTACTGTAACAACAGGAGATTGTCACTGAATATTTGCTCCTGAAATTCTTTTGTCAGGGCCATTCTGTTGTTATTGCTAATCTTTTCTGCTTGTCAAGTTCTACTTTACATCACGGTGAAAAATGAAGAATAGATTGAGTAATAAATTATTATTATCACAATTATCACAATTGTGATGTGCCTCTGTTTTTAAGAACCTAACAGTCACTCTGAAAGATACACCAGTATGATAAAACTAATAATCCTCATCTCAACTGTCTTTGGTTGGCATACCATGTGGCCAGCGAACAACTGCCAGCCTGCTTGACTTTCATGCTATTATTCATAGTTTTATGAAATTCTAAGAAGAGGTGTTTTCTAAAATTCCTTTTCAAGTAATTGTGACGTCTGCAATATGATTTGTATTATGCTTGTTTTTAACACATCAGTACACATTAACTCAGCACTTCTGGTGCTGATGCATTTTGAAGAATAGGGTGATTTTTCTGTATACTCACAGCTTGATTTATTTTTATTAAAAAATAAATGAGAGAGTAGGGGGAGAGGATGAAGTGTGCGTAAGTACATTGTATCAGTGCAAAATCAATCACCTGATGCCTTTCAAAGCTTCCCTTCCTACTGTTCTTTCAGTAATGGGATATTCTGTTGCTTAATCTTGTTGGCAGTTTAGTGTTATTTCTGTGTATATTTATACAATATGCAACATAATGACATTTAATACAGGGCCAATGGGTCTCTAAATCATCTTCTGTATTTCATCCTAGATTAGCAAAGGCTTACCTGTTTTTTTGTTTTGTTTTGTTTTGTTTCGTTTTCCAACAGCATTTGATATATTTTGAAATAAAGTAACTCTCCAAAATTCCTATCCTAGAACTCCTGTTGATAAAGTGTACAGGAGAGCATTTCTATCACTCCATTTCACAGCAATATATTTCTCATCTCCAGGCAGTTTGTAAAGGAATGGTCTTCAGAAGACTTCAAAATCGTACCCAACATTCTTCTATTGCTTCTTAAATCATATTCTGAGTGTTCGTTTTCCAAGTTTCAATTATTTTTGAATCTTACAGAGTGAACCTGACATTGTATTACAGTCCCTTCAGCGTAAAAGCATTGTATGATGTAATGAAAGTATTTCATACAGTCTTACAAATAAGTATGTCCCAAATACGTTTATAGAATTTATGACTTAAGATGTCATTGTTAAACTGTGATAACTGTGATATATGAAAGCATTTATATTATTATTTGTGATTTAGATGGGAAGACATAGAAAAAATTCAAGGATACACATGTTAATGACACAAATGAGTTTAAAGAATGAACAAGTGCAACAGATGTTTATTCTTATTTATATATTTAAGTGTCTATTGATAAATAAGTCAGAATATGAACAGGTGACGGGTAAAGATGTAGCAGAAGTCATATTTGTAGTGACTAGGCATTTGAGGGGTGTTATCCTTAATGCTTTCTTTAGAAAACAAATGAAATAAAAATAAATGGCCATAACACTCCTCAGGAAAATAACTTAATGAGACTAATATTTTAAGTTGAATCAAGACATAAACACTTGCACGTTCTTTAGCATGCTAAAAATGCTTAGTGAGACAGCAGAATGTGTCAAACGGTCTGGTGAAGAATAAGGAGGGCCCTTGTGAAAAGATATCTAACATACTGTTAGGAAAGGGGAGCAAATTCAGTCCTCACAAAATGGCCTTAGGAAAAACAACACTCGTTTGCTATAACTTATAAGTGGATTGGGTCGTTATCCTTCTCCTTCCTACCCTAGAGTTCAGTACTTTTAGCGTTCATGTTATATGCTGCTTTGTTGATTCACGTAATAGCATTAATACAGCTGTGTAATTCAGAGAAATCTGATCATTTCTTCAAAGACGTTTCTTATGTTTTTTCCCCTAGAAAGCATAAGGATTATACTGTTGTCTAGACACACCATTTGGACTACCGTACTTTCTATTGAAAATAGAAAACGGTGTTTGCATGTGTAGATGTAAACCTATACAATAGCAATACACTTCTCACTCCATGTTGCAAATACACCTCTGAGTTTTGACATAGCACATAAATGCTATGAATTGTAGTTAGATGATATAGTGTACAGACTAAATAGCGTACCTTGTCAACCCCAGTCATAAAATCAACAATACAGATTACAGTCATATATTCACAGTCTTAAATATACAATACATATATATGTACATTGAGGAAAAGAAAAAACACAGCCCAGACAATAAATGAAAAACAGGTCTATACAAGTGAGTCACTTGTTTAGAAGCAAGATACACTAACTCGATTTCTACAATCAAGTAAAGCAGCTGAATTATTTGTGTGAACCTCGATCTCTGTTTTGCTAAAAGCTTCTTATACCACAGTGTAAAAAACAGACATCTTTCCAACAATTGAAAGTACAAAAATAATTAAATATTTTAGCGTCTAAATTTGTAATCCTTGAACGAGTTAATGATTTAAGAGCACAGCTCAAACAATTGTTTACTATACTTAGTGTTAGCATTCTGAGTTTAATACACTAAAGTTTCTCCTTGTCTAAGAGAAAACATGTAAATCAACATTCATACTGTTATCAATTCTCTCATTCTAAAAGGCAGTTCTTATTTGGGGATATCAGAGAAGTGAGACCTAGCCAGTTATTTGTTCAGATACACAAAGATTGTTTTTCTTTCAGAAATTTGCACTGAGGTTACCTGCACCATCTGAAGCTGTACCCAGGTACTCTATACACACAATTTGAAGCTGACTCAGAGCAGCTCACTGCAAAAACAAAGTGACTAATCTCTTTGTAGTGCTGAGGCTTTGCAACTTTTCTCTGAGTCATCAGGACAACTCAAAGTGACTAGACTTAGTACAGAAATAAACAGATTTAAACACAGCACTTGGTTTCAAAACAAACAGATTGTTTCTGCTCCTCCTGTCAGAATGACCTTGGTAATGCTATTTAACATCCAAGTGTTGCTGATATGCAAGGTAGTTTAAAATCCCTAGAACGCAATCAAAGTATAATCTTAGAAGTTAAGGGAAAAAATGAAGAAGTAAAGAATGAAATGAAGGCAAAACTTTCCTTGTCCATTTAGAAACATATAAAGAGGAGGAGCAATCAGTTGTCCAAAGGCAAGATTGCAACTGAAAAAGTAAAACTAGAACTGATGGTATTAGGATGTGGAAGGGAAAGGTAAGGAAGATATTTAGTGATTTGCCTATTTTTGATGTACTTTAGCCACCTTTAATTAGTTCTTCACATTCTCAAAGATCAAATAGATAGCTAAACTAACCTTCAGCAACGTTAATCCTACTTTATTCACCAAATATCTCTCTGTTAAAACTGTAAGTTCCTCTGTCTTTATGCTGATATCTAAAGGGTAAATATTAATACAAGTTGAGCTGGAATTTCTTCTGAAATAGATGACTGGTTGCTTCTGTCACCTCCACGTTAGAGATGCAGACCGCGCTGTTGGTGGAACTAGTGTAAATTTCAAGAAGCAAACCTGAAGTTAATGATCTGCAAATAAATATGGAAATTTAATAGTTACTCCAAACTACTTTTCTATAACTATGAGAAGTATTTGGCCCTGTATATTTATTTCAAGATCATAATAAATATTATAACCATTTTGAAATCTTTACTAGCATGGGTCTGGGCATGTCTGTGCAGACAAACCTGGGGTTTTATGCCTGTAGTCCGAGATAGCCAGCTACGATCTTGCTGTGACTCAGAAACTGTACAAGTGCATTGATGTGCACAGAGCTAATGAACCTGATGGGGTGTCCAAAACCCGTGCAAGTATGTTACCATGATTGCGTGCCCAGACTGAGAAGTCCAACTATTCCACAAGGCTAGTTAGCTTAGGCAGTTTTTATGTCCAGAGTTGGTTTCCCTCAGCATAACCTGCATGCAGTGTGAGTTCCCGTCTGCCAACACGTGTTAGCAATGCCCAGTATCCACGTGCAGAGCATCTTCGCTAGGGAACAAATATTCCAGAACGGAAAAGGCACTTAATATAGTATTTATAACAATAAATTATGAGTATCTAAATCTATCAGATTTAGTCATTAAATAATCAGGAGCAGTACAGAATGTATTATAAGACTTGAGGTAATAATTTGGTTTATTACACATTTACTACTACATTGCTGTAATTAAAATATATATAACAAAAAGATTTTTATAAAAGTTGTACCTCAGTATCTCATTTAATGTAGATTACAAATACAGTAATAGAGAAAAGAGAAAATCTAACAAAACTGTAGAAATGAGCAATGTTGAATGTCTTTTTATTTGAGTCACAAAATCAGCAAGAGGTAACATGTTAATCACTTTAACATTAAGAAAGCCAATAAGCATGTTAGTTTAGCTGCTTTTGTGCTTGAGGTAGGATCATGTAATATCTCAGAAACTAAACAAAGTTGGGCCTCGTCTGTACTTGAATGGGAGATGTGTGAGAAAAATTCATCGTATTACAAGAAAGGATGTCAGTGGTTTAATAGGTTTCATCATTATAGCTGAGTCAGTACTGAAGTCATGCCTGCTATGGTGTTAAGGAAACATTCTACTGTTGGAATTGGATGCCAGATTCACTTGGTGGTTAGGCTTAAATTGGGATCTACAGCTTGTAGCATTACATTTAGGAAGGCATTTTGTCTTGAGTTTACAACGATCCTAATGATCAGGATCCTGATGATGACAATGAAAAGTGTGCAAACTTTGACAATGTTTATAGTATTAAAATAACATAAATATACTTCAGTTATTAATTGCTCAAGAGCTTTTTTGTCTTCAGCATAAGTCAGGAGGAAGATGCAATCATCATTACAGTTTCTCTTTCTTATTTCTTTGTTCCTCCCATGTTTTATGCATGAAAAATAAAAATTAAGAGAAAAATAATGAAAGGAAAAACAAAAGAAAAAGTACATGTTTATTTACATTACTGTGAGGGTGGTGAGGCACTGAACAGGCTGCCCAGAGCAGCTGGTGCTGCCCCATCCCTGGCAGTGCCCAAGGCCAGGCGGGATGGGGTTTTGGGCAGCCTGGGCTGGTGGGGGGGGGTCCCAGCCCATGGCAGGGGGGTTGGAATTAGATGGGTATTAAGGTCCCTTCCAACCCAAACCATTCTATGATTGTATTGTCTGCACAAAACAAATATATATATATATAACTTTATATATAAATATACAGATAATACTTTAAATTAACTGAGTATTAGGAAGAGTAGAAAAAAGAGAAATGAAGATAAAAGGACAAAATATATTAATGGCAGAGCTAAAGAAAATTTAGTGACATTTGAACAGAGTCAATCCCAAAAACGTTTGAAATTTGCTAGTATACAGGGATAGTAAAATAACACAAAAAAAGATAGACCTCTTCGTGGTGGGTATAGTCAGTCACTCACTTTTGGAATTGCAGTTTTTCTGAAATAAAACTTGCTCCAAGTCTGAGAATTAGAATATGATGTAAGATTCGACTTTGTGAAGTTCCAGAACCACATTGTAGTCCAGTCTGTTTTCATTAGATTTCATTAGATTTTTATTTTTCTTTCAAAGCTTTTTGAAAGACAGGGGATTTAATTTCTGTTGATAGCTAGCTGTCATTGATCTAGCTATCAACCTAATCTTTCAAACAAAAAAAGGCAGTGACAAAGTTGAGAACATAAATGTCTTCAAATAACATTGAGATTGCTGAAGATAAAAAGGAAAGGAAATTTCTGAAACTTCAGAAAATAATAATTACTTTATTACTTTAAATAACAAATCTCCTCTATTTCTGTTTATTTTGCTCCTGTTGATCAAGTCAGAAATCCTTTAGATTCATCTAAGAAACTCCTGTTCCTTCTGGGTGCAGAATGGAGTCTTCCACTGTTGAAGCACTGTTCTGTCTTGAATTGTCATTCCCTTTACAGGAATCAACTCAGATTCCTGAAAGAAGAGATCATTATTATACCTTTAGAGATAATACTATTTGCAGCCTCTACACAGCATTTGCTATAATATCTGCTGTATTTCCTGTTAATGTAACAGTGTATAATTAACCATTTGTGAAGTTGTTACAATTTTGCTCCTTTGAAGTTGTTAATGGATAATGAAGGCACGTTTTCAGTCTCTGCTAGAGCAAATGCCTCACTGTTGCATCCAAGAGACATTTTGCCATCCCAGTCTTTCTTGCTCTAAAAAGCACTCACGTCTGAGAAATTTTACCTTTTATTTACACAAAGTTCAGAATGTCTGTTACCTGGCAAAGCCGTCTCTGTAAATTGACTACGGGTTAATAAACCAGTGTTACTCTTACTAATAGAAGGGCCAAAAGAAACTGTAACGTGTGTACTTGAATTGTCTGCAGATTAGTATGTATGTGCCAAGAAGATTTACATTTTGTTAGTGAAGTTAAATTATCATTTATAAATCTGGAGATTTAAAAAACAGAACAATACTAGTATTTCATAAAATCTTTTGGGAATAGTATGACAAATATATCCGCTGTCAGGTATAATTTCCTGACTCTCTGAGGTGATTTCTGGCAAGATAGTGTAATACAAAGTTTAGAATGGGTTATTGGATTTAATTCATACTTAAATCACCTTAACAGTCTTTGCCTCTGCTTATTTATGTGGAAAAAGAAGTCATATTTTTTGTGAGTTTTTGATCTGTTTCCAATCTTTTAGAGTGAAGGAAGTTACTATATAGCAGAAGAAATGTTACTTTGACTGGGTGGGCTTTATTTGTAGAAAATCCTATTTCTTCTACTTTGTGGAACAGCTGACAGAGATTAGTTTTAAAATGAATACCAGATAATATTCTGCAAAAACATCATGTCATCATAGTTTGTTTTTTTTAATAATTATGTGTTACAGCGGTGAATAAGTACAGATAATGAAGGAGATTGCCAAAGGCTGCTTACATTGCACGGGCAAAGCTAAAATACGTGATCAACTGTATCTGTTCTCAAACTTCTTATAAACAAGTATTATGTTTCTTTGCTAAATGTGCATGATTATTTATCCAGTTGTAAATTAAAATACATATTTTTACTAATCAGAAAGTTAATAAAATACTCTTCTTCCTATGTCTTTAACCCATTATAAAATATTGGTACCAGAGCTGCTGCTGAATGAACCAACACTGAGTGGCACAAGCACTGCTATTTTGGGAGTGGGTGCACCCTGAATGTGAGGTTGGGGTAGAGCCATGTATGTGTGTGTGATTGTTAATTTGCCTTCTGCAGACTATGGAAAGAGAACTTGGTAATAATTTTAAGAGCAAAAATGGGGGCAATAATAGTTTTATAATGAGGGCAAAAATAATTTTAAGTGCAAAAGAAGTTGTGCTTTTACTGAAAAAAAAATGCTTACAGTGTGTCAGAGAATACGAGTGTACTTCATTCCCATTTCTCTGAGACAAAATTCTGTTCTAAGCTGCATAGTAATTAGAGCAGCTTCATAGAAAGTTAGCCCTCTTAAGACAGGAAAGGTTTTGCAATTCATACTTTGACTCAACTGCAATATATACATCTTAAAATCTGATATTTCTTTCAGTATATCATCTGCCTTGTGTCTGAACTTTGGTGCTTTTGTGCACATACAGTTCCCCATGCTCTGTCTCAGATCACAGTTGTGCCATGATTTATTAGTTATTGAGAAATATTTCTGGTAATACTGTTTGACAAACTGCAACTAGTTGGGATACCAACGAATTGAGAGCTGGTAGTATCTGAAGTTGCTTAGCTAAAGCTCAGAAATAGCTTTGCTCATAACTGAAGGACAGGTGACAAAGACTGTAGCTTTCTGATTCAAAGTACAGCAGGGAAAGCCTGCCCTCCTGAACCTCTGATAAGGACTGGATTTTTCACAAGCATCTTTTAAAAGTTTTGTGCACCCATAGGTGTATGCAGCCTGAGTGTGCTTATGTAAATTCTCATGCAAAAACTGGTGTGCTTTATTTCCATACCTGTTGATAAATTTTCAGACTTGCTGTTAAATCTATAGAATGCTAAAACAATCGGTTATGATCTGTCTCCACAAACTGAAATGCATACAAGCAATGCATGAAAAATATGAAGATGAAATCAGTGAAAATGGCATTTTAAACAGGAGTCATATTTAGAATTTAGAAAAAGAAGAGAGAATTTTTGATAAGTAGTTTTCATTTTTCTGTGTTCCCCATGTGTTTAGGATTTCATTTGAAGGAAATGCAGGGTGCTAGAGCATGCCTATACAAGCAGAAGCAAAAGTGCTGAAGATTTAATACATTTCTGTAAATTGTAAAATACCTAGTAGAGCTATTCTTCTGGATTGCCAGAAAGGGCAAGAATTTGGCCCTTTGGCAGTGCCTTCGATGAGAGAGACTCTTCTTGTGTACATTACCTGACCGAGAGGTGGTAGAGTGCACTGGTGAGTCAACACAACTGTTCTGGCTTGTTTTCTAAATATTTGCAAGGAGTTCACAGATTAGCTGACACCCGAGAATGAGACTTCAGAAATTTATTGTTTAAGAGAATCCTTAGCTTTTGACTCACACACAAGAACAAGGTTTTAGAAGAATGACAGAGGGGCACTGAGTTCATGAGTCAATATATTGGGCCAGGCTGCAGCCAGCTGTAGTCACGGAACAACAGTAGTGTGCTCCAGAAGTTCACTGCTTTTTCTATGTAAGATAATTCAGAATTTACAAGAACGATTGAGTATAGGAGCATGATTTCTTGAAAAGAGGAAGGAAAACAAGATGGAAGAAAAGAAAGGAGTTTGTAAGGAAATGTATTAACTTAAAACTGGATGTTTACACCAGTGGAGCTCATTCAGCCTGCCTTTGCCAACTGTGTAACGTATAGATAAAGCCGTAAGAAACATGCTCCAGAGAAGGGAGGTAACAACAGCTGTGATGGGTTTTGCTGCTTCACAACTGGACAGAGGTGACTAAGTTTGCAGCTTGCTCCCAAAACATTCTGGACACCCCTTTAGCAAGAGTACTTGCAACACCTACAGATGTGCTCTCAGCCTGGTGATGCAGGTTTGATGTGGGGCCCCACTTGAACTGCTCACAAGTGTGTACAACTTGGGCTGGCTGTTGCTACAGCACAGACCTAGAATGTGCATGGTCATGGTGGATGAGAGCAAAAGGCAAATTTCTGTTTATCTATATATTTTGGTTAATCTTCACTTTTTCAGGGGCAAATCCTGCCTAGTCATTTGCAAGATAAAGGTCCTCAGATACAGTGGAAATACAGCATTATTGAAACAGGGAGTGTTTCAGCATTTGTACAGGCTCAGCGGCAGATGCCTTGCTGTGCCAGCACGGAGCCCTGCTGCCCAGGTGCTCCCTGTGTGCTGGCAACTGGTGCTGTTTGCAGAGCTCTGGTGGGGCTCATCCTGCTTGCTGCATTCACTGCTGCGAGTTGGGTGGCCTCAGCTGGTAAGGGCAGTTGAATGAGCTACTGTTACTTCCAAGTGGGTGAAGAGTATTCCTCTTTCTCCTTTGTCAACATGGTAAACCAGATGAGGGCTTGGGGGAAAAACTCTTAAAACCCATATTTCGTAACAATTTTATATGAATTAAAGGAATGTGAGTAATAGAGGAAACAGTCACTAAAAGCTTTGTGAAAGTAAACCTTATACGTTTAAATTGTGGTTAATTTTATGCTGTGTCTACATAGGTGACACATTCTAGTACTAGACTGTGCCGGAAGTCTTTCCCATAATCATTCTCAGATAAAAATCTAGTATTTGCCTACCAGTATTATGCTAATAATCTTTATCTTAAATTCTCAGAGTTGTGCTTCAAACTCCTGGCATGCTGCACAGCTACTTTGTCCTCCATTCTTACGAGACTTCCCTTGACTTCCCTTAGCAATTAGCTGTAGAAGTTGACATTTTCATTAGTCATCCTCTGCATGCTCAAGTTAGGAAGTAAGACCCTTTACATTACTTTCTGCATGCTTTCAGCAACATTGTTTAAATTTTTGCCTGCAGCAATGTTTTGAGATAAAGCTAAATGAAATGGCTACCTTCATCCCTAAGCAAAATAAGTAGTTCAGAATGAGACAAAACTGTTGCAGAAACAGCCTTCTCCTGCAAAATTAAGTACAACATGTTCTATATTGGTATTCAGATGAAAGTACAACTGCAAAACACGTCTTTGGCAGCTGATGTATACCTCTGTCAGTGACTACGTTATTGTGTATGGTGGCAAATTTTTCTCTGTATCTCTACCCCTATCTATGCATGGAAATACCTAGGCATACAACCCTTACTTCAAAGTCCATTTCAGTCAATGAAATCTAATAATATTTTAAATGTTTCCACTGTCCGAGTCAAAGTGACCCTTAGTACACAGTCTAGTGGTAGTGATGCATAGACTTCTATGCATAAATAATTTTTTAAAAGATAGGAAAAAAGTTCTGGATTGTGGGCATATGTCAAGAATATGCACAAATGCCATTGGAAGCTTACTTTGATTGTTTTTATTCAGACAAGTCTGCAACTGAATGAATTTCTCATCTACTGTAGACAATAAATATACATAGTTAAATGAAAATCAACTAGTATCAATGTAAACTCAATATGAAATCAATATAAACTATAAACTACAAATTAAATTCAAGTCGATATAAATAGCTAAGTTAAACAAATAAAGAGTTGTAGTTTCTAATTTCTTTTTAGGTACTATGCAAATAGGGACAAACCTGATTTTGAGAGGGACTGCATGCTTTCAGCTAGGGAGATCCCATCTCGTCTGCTGTGGATGTATAGAGAACAGGGCACTTAACTTTGTGAACTAAATTCATTTTATAAGGTGTACTCTGCTCAGCTTGGACATGCTGTTAAAATCATCCCCTCCAAAATTCTTAAATGCAGTTTAATGCCAATTGCTTTTCAGTCTGTCAAATGAATCAAAGCACTGTTTGCCTAATACTGAACTGAAAAGGTAATTTCTTGTCAATTGATAGGAAAGACTGATATTTTGAAGGCTGTGTTTCTCTTGTATTGAATAATTGGCATGAAAAGTTTTATATATTGGGTTGTTTATAATTGATAAAATACAAAATCCATATCTACTGTAAGGGGAAAACTGGACTTTTATTTTTGCAGAAAGAGGATGTAATTGCATTAATATACTGTTATCAGTCTTTCATCCTATTGGCATGAAATGATATTTCCTTTTTCATATTGCTTACTAACTTTACAGGTATAATTTATCCTGTTAGGCAAACAGTGTTTATCATTAAAATCTTTAAGCTAAATTCAGTTGCAAATGTTTCTAAGTGTGTTTTAATAGATTAAGTTTTTTTTTCATTAAGCTTAAACAGCAGTTTTAGGTTAAGAAAAGCAGTTTTACGTTAAGAAAAGGTTATATATGTTTCTTGGAATACTTCTTCCCTTTTTCTTTGCTGAAAATGTATCTTTGATTGTAACTAAACTTTTAATATTATGTTTTCAGCTCTGAAAATGAAAATAGTTTATAGATTTACTTAACATGAATTGAAATCACAAAGGAAGAAAGAAATGACATAATGACATATTGTCTTGCACATCTTTTCTAGAAATGGAAAATAACATTTATTGTGAATTGATTATGATTCTAGAGCATGGAATTCATCATTCTTGTTTTCTTCTGCTTCCATGTCAGTTTAGCAGCAACAGTAGGACTAAATAGTCAATCTTAGTCTAATATTTAGTTAATAGTCTGTCACAATTCTTTGTTCTGCATCAGCTCTGCTTCTGTATATTATAATCTCCCATCTAAATGCTGTCCAGGGTTGGTAACGTTTAGTTTCCAAGATCAAATGTGTTTAAGTGCTTTCAGTCTGTGTGAATAGTCTACTAGCAGAAAAAGATACAAGCAGCTGATAACACTAGATAGACTGCTTTGCTTGCAGTGAAGTAGCGACACATCTGGATGAACAATACTTGTACCTTCATTGTGCTGGAATACTGCATAGAACAAACAATGATTCATTCCCTTCTAATACATCTTTTCTTAAATAGAATGATTCATATCAACGCGTTCTTAGAGGAATATGCTCTGTTTTTATTTGTTAACGAAAACAGACTGCAAGACCCAATAGAAGATCTTTCCCATTTCCCTCAGGAGAAACCTGTGTGGCATTTGTTGTTGTTGTTGAGTAGAATACACAAACAAAAGCTGACGAAAATTTAAGTACAAATCTGATTTAGAATCTTAACTGACAGAAACGCGTTTTGCTTTTTATCAGTAAAGCTATGCTACTGAATTGAGGATAACAAATTCTGTGCGTTCAGCTCGAGGGACTGAATAAAAAAACAAGACCCTCTTACAAGTGCAGGCTTGGCTTTATGGAACAGAAGCACTGAAAACCTTTTGTTTGACTGTTAGTGTCCTACCACAGTTAAAACAACAATCAAATTCCTCAATGCCTCATCACTTGTTGGTACAAGACAAAGATGCAGTGCACTCCAAAGGCTAGATGAGATAGTGGGTCTGTGATTCCTTTCACATTTAATCTAGAAATTTGGTTTAAGGGAGCAGCATACCTTGTACTCAGTTCTGTATGTGCATTTGGGCACAACCAGGACCTGAGGTTTATAATCACAGTTCATGATGTACTACATTCTTTTATGTTCATCTTGCAGACTTTTGATGAGGTGTAGTGCTCCTTTCAGTTACCTCTTTCAACATGGAGTTATTTTTACTTTGAATTATTACTGATGACTCTGCCAAGCAAGGAAATCCTTCCTCTACAAATAATAAATTGTTGCTGACAAAAACAAACAAACAAACAAACAAACAAAAAAGGCACAAGATCACTCTAAAAACTAAGAAGCTAAGCCAACTAAATCTGGTATCAGCTATCAGATAGATAAATAAGGACTTATTTTTAAATACTGTTTTGGTGAATATACGCTTCTTTCCTCCTGTTTATACCGTGGACTTTTCCCAGTGCAATTCCATACATATAATCATGGCATGATATTAACCATGGAAAGAAGTGTTATAGGAAAGGAATCGGGAACAGAGGGCAAAGAGAGGACATCATTAGAAAATGGCATTTTTTCCCAAGGGAGGTGACTGTGATATCTGGTTAAAAAAAAAAAAAAAAAAAAAAAAAAAGTGTCAATCAAGGCTAGGCTTGGCTTACACAGTCCTGATGGCCAGATTCTCAGCTGGGGTAGCAGCAGAGATTGAGCAAGGCTTTCTTACTTTGTAAGCACTGGAAATGTAAGACAAGCAAGTGGTTTCATATCTAGAGCAGGAATTTGGAGAGAGACTAGAAATTTGACATCCTACCCAATGACATGAAAGAGATTAGGAGTGTGGAGGCAGGAGCTGATGGGCAGGGACATGAACCTTTTTGGCACAAGCTAACCAAGTAGCTGTAACATTAGGCTGCCCCTTGGCACACAGCACAGCGTGGCTCTTCTTTACAACGCAGTTGGTAATCTCAGCAGAGAAGTGTAATACTGAGTGGATTTAAAGCTTCAGTCCATCTTCTCAGCAACAGATAGATTTCCTCGGAAGGGCCTTAGGGTATAGTAGGTAATTTGAGAAGTTAGGGTGGCTGTTAGGCTTGCCTTGCCTGATCAATGAGTAAACAGAGGGTCTCAGGGATGTTCACCTGGTGCTGTGCAGTGCAGAGGGAGCAAAGGTCCTGAAAGCAGTGCAGCTATGTTAGCAGAGCACTCTGCTCAGACTTCCTAGGTCAACAGCCCCTGCAAGGTAGCTACGCAGCTTTGCCCAATGTTGTGCTGTGTAAACAATCCCTATAACCTCCGGTTCACATATGGCATAGGTAGAGGCAGGTATTTCTGCAGTGCCCTGCATTGTACTGTGGGCAAGCTTTTGGTTTTAGAAAATCTTAATTATGTATTAATATGTTGTTATTAGATCCAAAAGCATGATAGTTTCATTGTAAACTGCCCAGCATTCCTGAGGTATTGTTACAATGGGTGACTTGAGTCATCTTGAACAAGGGTAGGGTTCTGTTTGGTAGAGTAAATTGCTTAACACCAAATTCCCTGATACCCCGGCTAGATTGCTTTTGGCAGCTGAACTAACCCTTTAAAGCAGGTTTGAGTATTTCCATGCTGTGTTTCAGTCTGCAGGTCAGAGATGCCCTGCCCATTTGATAGTGCTCTGATTTTATTAAACTACGTGCTTTGTACCTGAGCAAAATAGGAAAATAAAAGAAGGAGAAAATAGAATAATTAAATTAGGCATGTTCATTTAAAGCTTTTGTAAGGATTTTTGGCTGAATTTTATTCAACCATCTAATATTCAAGTGCACAGTGGCGACTTGCGCAAGAACCCAGCTGCTAACTGATGTGCAATGGTTGCAGCCAAATGAAAGTCTGTCTTGGAAATCTCTGTTTATGATATGCAAAACAAAGTATGCATCATGTTTCCCTCTTTAAGGATAATAATCCTGTGAGATTGAAACCTGCACAAGGCAAGTTTTCAGAAATGAAACTCAGAGTGGAGTTAAGTGCACACAGGAATATCACCTATTCAGTGTAAGTCAGCCCAACTTTGGTACAAATCTGTTGCAATCTTTAAAGGAGACATTGACCAGGTGAATGAGGAAGAAAAACAAGTGCTGCAGTCTTCTTTTATTTCCAAAGGCCAATAAAAATTTGCACCTACCTAAGGCTCCTATAGAAGCCAAACTGTCAGAGATTAAGAGGCAAGATCCTCACTCAGATACGTAAGTAGCTGAAGGACAGAGTGATCAGTGTACCAGCAGGGTTTGTAGCTGTAATAACGTGTAGCTCACTGCAGGCTCACCACCTGATTATTTATTCATGTTTTTGAGGAGGTTTCACATATTTGTGAAAGATGAGGCCTTTCTGGGATTTCAGGTTCTTGACCATGGAGGGGGGAATTAGACTGCAGGTTGGCAAAGAAGTGTTTCTCAGGCTTTCCCACCTTACATCCACAGGGGATAACTGCATTGAACTGTTGCAGTAGTAGTAGTAATTAAAGTATGATAAATGCATATAGAATCATAGAACAGCCCAAATTGGAACGGACTTCAACAGATTATCAGGTCCAATTTTTCCTGGGAAAAAGGCTTGCTGAGGTTATCTAACACCCTGTTCAGTTGTATCTTGTAAACCTCCAGTGATGGGAACTCTACAGTGTCCTTGGGGGGGGGGGGGGGGGGAGGGTTTCCAGTGATTCATTGTTTTCACTTTAAAAAAATCATTCTTATATCAAGATGAAACCTCTACCAGTGCAGCTTGTACTCTGTCTTCTCCATGTGGCTCCTTGTGAAGAGAGAGCCTGTTGGAACTCTAGTTGATACTACTTTTTTCCTTGTTTCTAATGTTTCATGGTTTTGAAACTCGTAAGGTCAAGCCAACGTAAAAGGGGATTCAAAAACAGCAATAGAAAAGCAACTGAGAACCAAATCTTAGCCTTACCATGACTGATTTAGGAACATACTTAAGCATGAATGTAATTTTTAGTTGTGGATTGAGTCAGTGTGCTAGGTCACTGAAACAGATTAAGACTAACATTGCATTAAAAATAGCTAATACATGTTTCTGTTACTGTTTCCAAAATAAAAATGATAGCATTTAATGTGAATTGATTTGGAATCCCACTTCCTCGATAGAAGAAGTCTTGACTGAATTCCTAGATTTACTGCAAGGATTCAAAAACAAATAAATAAAACCCTCTTGTTTTATTGTAGTATTCTGTTGCTATAGGGCTTCAGAATATGCATCAAAACAGAGGAGATAATCCATGGAGACAGGGAAGTTGGTAGGCAGCCAGCTCCAGTACTAACACAAGTGGGTACAAATAAACAAACAGTATAAGCAGTCACTGGCAAGCCAGCTTTCACTGATGCCATACAACTAGGCTACAGAAGCATGACATAAATGAAAATTTTAAAGAATCCAAAAAAAAACTAGCAGGCTAATCAATTTACATTTTCTCTCCCATGTTTCCAACATCTTTTCACTGTTGATTTACTTGTTAATGTAAAAATAATAGGATATATAAGATGGTGCATGATTGAAATACTGTTGCCATTCATATAGTGGTGTTCTGGACTGAATGGTGTACTGAGGCTATAGCTATTTCAAAAGCCTGTTTAGGAAGCAAACCATACAGATTTAATTCTTTATTTTTTTCCTGGATGCTGTGGGTTCTATCTGCAATAGTGTAAATTGATTGCATTCTCCTGATTTTTTTCTAAGAATTCACTCTTCTTGGTATAAACACAGCAGATCTTTGGGAGAGAAATCTAGACAGCTGTAAGCCTGCTAGAGCTAAATGAACAAGTCCCCTGTGTGTTTTGACATACCTTCTTCTGAAGCATGTTACGTAACTTATCAATAGTAGCACTGATGGGTTGCTTTGCAAAGCATTTTAACCGTTTTCGTCTCCTGTTTTGTAGTTTTTGAGCATGTTTTGTAACATTAAAAAGGACATAAGTTTTGCAGGTATCCACTCATCTGTACTTAACATCCAGACTTCTTCACTTACTGTTTTTGTTTGATTATGTGGTCTGAAAGCTACATTGAAATTAATCTGATCTGCAAAGAAGAAAATACATTTCTTCAACATTTGCTCAAGTATCTTCAACTGCATTAATAAATCAAATGGTTAAGATTAAGGCATTTCCTACTGTACAAGAATTTAAAGACACTCCATGGAGCACTGATTTACAGGCAGAACACCTTGCTTTCCATTTCTTGAGTATTTTAAAGGGACACACAAAAACAAAACAGAAAGAAGAGATTCTTCAAATGTATAAAATGTTACAAAAAGTGTTTTCACCTGTTGATTTTAAAAGCTGAGAAATGTTCATAATGCTTGTTGCTTAGATATTTATGCGTTCCTTCCAGTACCACAGGTAGAGTGAGGTTATCCCTGGATTCCGGGCGGTACAGCACTTTGTGTTCGAACATTATCATCCTAAAGCTAGATGTGCGCTCATTGAAAATAATTCAAATTCATTAATTTGTGGGCATTCTTTTCAGACTCCAGCCAGCTGTTCGATATGGTAGTGTGGCTGTGTGTGGGAGAGGTGAAGTCGGGTGGGGGACGAGGAGTTACGTGATTTCCCTTTAATGTATCTGCACTGCAAACAGCGCTGGGTTCTGCACACTGATTTCAGCAGGCAGCCAATGTCAACACTGACATTTTCAATCTCTTTCTTTTATGTCACATTAGTGGAAAGTGACCTGTTGTGTTTGTGGAAGCTCTGGAATCCCGCAGGAGAAGGATCACTCAGCACCATGGCGATCTGCCAAGTACAACTTGTTCCGAAACACAGTGGCTCTGAGAAGTTGCATTATCAACTGAAACACAATGTTGGCGTAGCAGGAGGTAGGTTAGACTGTTGATTAGCTGAGTTGTTATGGCCAGTGTTCCCTCCAGGGTATATTGCACCTCTGCTGCAAGGCTCTTCCCTTTTTTCTCCTCCTTTTTACTCACGTGTTGTCTCATTCCCTGCTTGGAGGTGGCCACTACAGAGTTCAAAATGAGGCCCTGCTCTAGTACTGTACCACATTCAGCACAGATTTTGTACGCTGAGAATTAAGGGCCGTCACTTCTGAAAAATAGTTTCTTAAACTGCTCAATTGTTCAGAAGTCATGTTATGTTTGTGATAAATATTAAAAGTGTAAAAGGTACTAATTTAACTTTTAATTTTATTTTGGTATCCTGTTCCTTTAGCCTATCTTATGAAGGCAGAATTCTTAGTGTCATCTCATACTTTAATAAGAATATGAGAATAAATCACCTAATCGGCCAGTTGGAAAGAATAAAAGAGCTTAGTCAATAGAAAAGGGAAGTAACTTCCAGATTTCTGGTAGAATCAGTAGCACTGTCTTACTTTTTGGTAAATCTGTTGCTAGCTAATATTTTCAAAATAACTGACAAATTAATTTCTCTGATATTTATAATTGACACCAGACACAGAATTTGAATCCAGTCCTGTATTTCAGTCCCCACATTCCATGTAAAGTTATAGATCGGGAAGTTTTAGCTATTGTAAAAATAATGAGGAATTACAAAAATTAAAACCAGATTTAGTTTTGAGTATCACATTACCCTTGTAGGATGCAGGAATGTTTTGAAAAAAAGATATGGCTTTTCTCTGCTGGAAATTTTACCATATGAACAAATCAGTTATAGAATGGCTTAATAAATACAGAAGCTAGATTTTCAGTTTTTGAAATTCCATTTCAGAGTTTGAGTTTTAAACAGTTTTCAAAAAAAATGTTTTCAGTTAGCTTCCAGGACAATATGATTAGTACTACACAGGAGTGAGGTTAGAGAGCAAAAATGATGATTTAAGCAGGATTCTTTTTGTAGGTTATAAAGTCATGTCTAGCTACCATTATATTGCTTGTTTAAAATAGTTTTGCTGCTCCTTGTGAGCTTCAGTAAAAAAGTGAAGTTATATTCATTCTGTTCGTTTTCACACTTCAGAAATTTATTGAGGTATTGATTGCAGAATCTTTACTACTGATGGAAAACTGTAAGTGAACAGTTTTGCAACAGAGAAACAGTTTTTATTTTTATTTTTTTACTAGTTCTCCATGAAAATAGAAAGGTTGATTCTGTTGAATCTTTAAGTTGACAAGATATTTATGTTGACCTCAGTGTCAACAGGGTAGATATAGTGCTAACAATATTTAGTCTTTTTTCTTTGACTGAATCCTTGCTTAAATTAGTCTTTTGGAGTTCAAAAGACAGAATGTGTGTTAAAAAGCAAATGCATTTGTATTGTTTCAAGAACTCCTGATTAACACAAACAAACTTGAGAACAGACTGGAATTTACATCAGGAGGTCTTAACTTGAGTACTAGCAGGAAAGGAAGATACTTCAGCTCACCAATTAAAAAAAAAAAAAAAAAAAAAGCGCTTACTACAGACAGATAATATAAAACAAATTGTCAGGTAGAAAAGAGTCATCTGATCTTTGTCCAGATTTCTAAACATCTATTCTCACAGGCTTACTTTTATCTTCAGTCCTCAAATCCCTGAGTACACTTTGTGGAAAAAAATGGACTGTATATGCAGAAGGGAAACACACAGACTTTTATCAGAGGGTAGGTAATGAGACTCTTGGACCCAGTGTTTCCCTGCTGCATGGGAACCACAGAAAACTGGGGCAGCGTGCAAAAGGGTAAACCCTCCCTATAGCATTGCACCCGGAGTCCGAGCTGCACAGAGCTTGGCAGGCTCCACTGGCAGGAAGGTGGAGCTTACTCTGCTTTCCCTTCACCCTGCTGGTGATTTATAAAACCCACTGAGGCACCTCCATCATCCTCTGTAGTCTCTGCTGCTGCAAAACCAGGGCCAGTGAGCTAGAGACATGGAAAAGAAAGACAGCTGTGGCAGGGGTGAAGAGTTGAGTATACGTTTGTGTAATGTCTGCATGTAAAATAAATGAGTAAATACACTAGAATAAATTGGGTAAGGTAGGACATGAGCTGGATACAAGGAGTGAGGTGGGTAAAAAGTCTGGAACTGAAAAAAAAACTGTGTTAAAAGTCAATGTAAAATAAAAGTGCTAAATATGTGGAATAGACTTTAAGAGAAACTAGAATGTGTATTTGTGTAATATGCAAATAAATGTGGTCTATACACATTTATGCGTAATATAACCTTCAGGGCCCAGACGGAAAAGAAGAAAGGCTTAATCTGAACAGAACGAGGGGCAGGTTGATACACCATTTTAAGGAAGAATTGGATGGCTGCAGAACTGTTTGAAACAATATTTGCAATTTTTTGTTGAATGTCTGCCTTAAGGATTAAGGAAATCCACATGAGTTTTTTCACTGACTAAACTAAGCATCATATTGGACTGTTTGTTCACATTAGTGGCAAATACTAGGTCATGAGCTACACTTTTCCATTCAGAAATACTTTTACATTGTTCACTTCTATAATACTTTCTTAACTGAGACAGTAAAATTGATGGGAAGAAGCTGGCAAGCTTTAAGCAAAATTAACATGTTTTTCATACTGCTATTGCATACAGTCTTTATATGCCATTACATTATTATATGGATTGGTACATTCTCTCCTAGAGGTATCTTATGGGGATGAACATGTCCTGTTGATGAGGAATATTGTCATTGAAAGAGAAAATGTTACAATAATCCTTGTAAAGATTATCATAATTGCTGTATCCTGATCTGAGTCCCAAATATTTCTTACATGTGCATGTCAATTTAAAAAGGCAGGTAATTTGCAATGTCAGTACCTTCAAGAATAGCAGAGAAGGAATAGGTGGTGTTTTTTTTGTTGTTGTTTTTGTTTTTTAAATTAAGCAGCACAGCAAATGCAGCTGTCAAAAGCTGCAAGCTTACAAATTTTGTTATTTAAATTCAGGAACACCAAGTACAGTAAGAAAACAAGCATATAGATTGAAATAGTCAAAATGTAGCACTTTCTTCTTTTTGACCTTTTGTGCAGATCTAAACAGGCTGCTTAAGGTCTCCAAAACCTGCAGCACAGAAGACAAATCAATAAGGCACATTGTGAGCTGGTTGATCTTTGATTTTTCAGGGGACCTGTGGCTAAATGTTACTTGTTAAAATCTCAAGCAAAGACATTGTGTTTGTCTGAGATTGTAAGGTTTAATTACATTTTTTACATTACATTAATTTACAGATTTAAAATATTGCCCTAATGTACCATGCTGAAGCTTGAAAGCAGTAAACACATCTTTTGCAACTGCTTTCTATGTACTGGCACTTTTTTGAATGAAATGATGCTGGGCTCAGTCATGGAGTCCTGTTCATGTCAGCCATCCTACTAGGTCCGATCCCTAGTGAGCAAACAAGTAAACAGATCCATTCACTTCATCTTCACATAACCACAAAGGTACTCCTTCCATCTGCGTTGACAGATCCTAGTGTCTGCACAGGTCAGACAGCAATATTATGACATCCCTGATGAAAGAAAAACAGCTTTAGGTAATTCAAGCACTGTGGTGCAACGCATACATGGAGAAGACATCAGCAAAGTCATATGCTTACAGCTCCTACACTGGCAGCTTAAATTCTGACCCTACAGAAATCTGCGATGTTTTGCATTCACAAGGTGAAAGGGGTTGCCTGGCATCCTGGTATATTCAAGAGACCATTACTGGAAGTGAGTGACGCTTTAGATAGGCTATTCTTTCTATAAGCGAATAATTATATTTGAAAATATACTTTAAGGAGTTCCACCCTCATCAGAAGTCTTATAACAACAGCGCTGTAGTTTTGTATTTGTAAACAAAATGGAAAATGTGATATTAATTTAAAAAATTAAATTTAAAGTTTCTAAGAATGCATCAAGAAGTGCAATAGGGACTAGAGAAAGTAAACTATAATACATATCAGAATTCATTTTCATTTAAAAAATAGTTTTTAAAATCAAGCCATAAAGTACAGAACTAATTCTAGCAATCATGAACCCATTGTCTTTGCAAAAAGTGTGAGCTGACACTGACAAAAAGTTTTTGAAGGATGAAATGTGCAGGCAACATCGATTTTTTTTAGCTTCATTTGGATATGTCATGAATTTAGTTCATTAATTATAGTCTTCTTAAATCATTGGAATGAGAATAGGATCATCAATGTTTTTTTTCTCTCAGTCCTCCATAAGTGTAGTACACTCCTCTTTGGGGTATTGACAGAATGTATGGCTCAAACATATGTACCCAGGACCACGTGCGCAGGGTCAGACCAACAGAGCAGTTTCTGGAAAATGAAGTTTGAGCAAAAGGAGCACTTTATGAGGTCTAATTCTACAGCCACACCCTGCATGGAACTTTCCTTGAAGTCACACACATTTTTATGAGATTCCTTGCCCTACTTTTGCAGACTCCAGAGACCTAGAGAAGTATCCAAACTTGCATGTGTTTGCAGGAACTAGGCCATTTCATTTCTTAAGGACTTAGACTAGAGGAGCAGGTTATTTCTGAATTATGGGAAGCTTAGATTCAGATTCAGGTGCTTTTGTGACATTGAGTAATCATTTAGGATGCATCTTTATGGATAAATATGCCTGTGATAGTGTCTGTAAGGCCAAAATCCCTGATGACCTTAGTCTTAAATTGGGATTGCCTTTATGAAGTCGTAAAGACAGACTGTAGGCAAACTGCGGGGAGTCTCCAGAAACACCCACTTTTGCAGAGTCCTTCCAATATGTCCTTGTAGGCTTTCGTGACCAGCGGTGTCTCTGCTGCCTGTATCACTTATTCCACAGAGCAGCCTGCAGCATCTTGCCAAAACCTCTTGCATTGTGCTGTGTACAGTCTGGCAGCTACTGAGGTGACATTTGGAAACAATGTTGATATAATCCAAGAGTCTAGCCAAAGCCCATAGAAATCATTATGTTTTGGGTTAAGCTTGAAATTGCTTAGTGTTTTAATTTCCAACCTGTACAATGGAAAAAAATATGCCATCTTTTCTCCAGATTTTCAGTCTATCCTTTTTAGATTGTATGTTTTCTTGGGCATGTATATTCATCAAATATATCATCTAGTATATTAACTGCATAGCGTCTACAAAAATTTGGATTCCAGTTGCAGGTCTTCTAGACACTATGACAATTTAAAAATGGTTTTCCTAATATTAAGCTATAATGTATTTTCAAGTTCAGTGTCTTTGATCTGTTTGTCAAATACCAAGTTTCAACTCAAACTTGTACAGAGTGGTCATAACTGTGTGATTACTACAATCACTGTAATGTGCTTATCAGCAATCTTCATTGCAGTTATGCGTACTTTCTTTATCTTTAGCTGTCTCTCTGATCTTTCTCCATGCTTGCAGTTGTATGACCATTTCTGTTTTTATACCCAAGAGCAAAAACTGAAGCAGGAGGAATACAATGAGGGCTTTAACATAAACCTATTGGATATTGTGTCATTAAAAGCAAAAAACACTTCCTATGAATCAGGACATTTAAACTATTAAAATGGATAAAAATACCATAGTATTCACAGCTATAATTAACATTTTTTAAAGAAAAGAAATCCACTTGTCTGTAAAGAAAATGCCATGGGAACTAAAAAGAGGCATTTTGTCTTGTTAATCACAGCTGTTATACAAATTTTCATGTCTGATCTACTGCGTAGAAAACTGTAATGAATGAATAAATACTAAAAGCTTTGTTTAAATAACAAGCCAATATGCTCCCCCCTCACAGATGAAAAAGACAGAGGCTGAAGTACAGAACAGCTCTTATTCACAAACATTTTCAAAATGGATGAAATACATGAGTCGACACTGGCATCGTGTTTATTCAGCTTCCTGCCATTGATACTGTGATCTGTCATGGTATTACTCCTGCTTCACTGGGGATCACCTCTTTGGAGATTTTGACTTCGGAGTTGTGCTACGCTGGCTTCATGTTGATGTTCATTAACTGAATCCAAATTTCTAGCTTGCCAATATAAGGATGTTTAATTAATTTAATCCACACTGAGATATGATGGAGGCAGCAGACTCCTTATAATGTGTCTCCTTGTACAACTTCATAGCTAAGCTTGTTTACGTTGTAAATTAGTAATTAAACTCGGTTGAATATCTGAATGATCAACCCTTCAAAAATCAGCTTCAAACTACCTGTAGTTGTTGTTCTTTCAAAATGGTGGCATGCAAATTTAGGCATTTCCCTCACCATTTTTTTTCTAAAAATGTATTTCCATAAATCACTTTACCAGTCTATCAAATGAAAGAATATAATACCTATCTTTTTTCAATGTGAGCGTAATTTGGGAACTTGACAAACTCTTCACAGTGGTTTGAGTTCTCCAGATTACAGCTTTTTGTGAGAGGTAAAAACCTCGAGAAAGAGTTAAGGATGAAGCTCTTGAGTGATTCAAAAAGCACCTTCATGTGAAAAGGCCTGGAAATAAAGTAAGGGTATAAATGAACTTATTCTCATTCCAGTCCTTTAGCTGCAAGGGGCCTCGAGCATACCACATGCTTTTTCACTTTTAGAGACCCTCTACGTAATACAAATTAAAACCAGGGCATGCCTTTCTTTAGAACCTCTGCCAGGCACTTTATTTTCATAGCTGTCAACTTTAAAATCATGCTTTCCTGTCACTGATGTTTTGATGGAGGTGGGAGAACAGAGTGTGCAAGTGAACTCTGACGACTTGAATGAAAAGTCGGACCGCTTTCTTTCTGGCCTGCAGGTTCCTGGCTGACCCTTTTGCATGGAGGTGGGGGCAGGGAGCAACATCAGTCTAGACAGAAGAGGCCAGCGACTGGCTGTCCACTCAGGTTTCAGATTATAAATGAATAGTGTTCAATTTCTCACAGATGTTTGGCAGCCGCTTTGCTTTCACTCTAATCATGAACAGGATTTCTTCTGCCTGAAGAAAGCAGTGACCGATAGACACACACAGACGTAGAATAGTCCACCTCTAGAGCTCTGGTGCTGATTCCATGTGCTGTGGTTTCAAACTATCAGTTAGAAAACAAGTTCTTTAAAAGTGAGATCACTAGCATTATAGTCTTGCTAAATACATTAAAGTATTCAGACCCAGCACATCTTCTTTTAAAGGCTGGAGGGTTGAGTGTTTGTTTCATATGGAATGTTAATTGTCAGCAGGTTTACTTCAGGGATAAGTTTAGTCCTTTAAATTTCAAGTCAGAGTATATCTGTAAAGACTCTTCAAGGATTAGGTGCAAGTTATCACCATCTTCTCCAAATTGTAAAAAAAAAAAAAAAAAAAAAAAAAAAAGTAAATTCACTTAATGTTAACTGAAATAAACAGAAGAAGGATGATATAGGTTGAATGCTTTTATCTGTGAGAATATCATAGAATATCCATATTAGAGCAGTCAACAAAATATGATGTAAGAACGATGACAGCAAAAGAGACCCAGCGACAAATATGATATGATATAAAGGAAATATTACAGATTAAGCCTGGGAAGAAAATGTTGTGCTTTCTGTAGCTACAGGCTAGTATTCTTCTGTTGATGAGCGTCCCAAAGGGCTAGTTCAGTTATTGTTTAACTTTTAATTCAAAATATACAATGATAAAATTAGGAAAAGTATATTACTTCCTATAAAGTTATCCCAAATACAAAAGAACCCAATCATCTAAACCCTACTGTACCACTCCTTAACAGGGATTCCATTCCAAGAGGTGTATTGGGCGACACAAAGGGAAACATTACGCTTTAAAAAGGAAACAGAAAATGTAGACTGAATAGCAGGAAGAACTTCGTGAGAGAGAGACCCATTAGATTGTGAAATAATCTCCCAGAGGAAGCGCTGGAAATAAAATCACTTGGAACATTTAGGAACTGATGTACAGAGCCTACTGGAAATGTAAGGAAAAGGACTGTCATCATTTAGCAGGGCAAACGAATAGTTTTGTCTTAAATTATGAGGGACTGTTATCTATTACAGCAGTATGTATAACTGAAGTTTCTAGACACTATCACAATTCAAATAATGTTAAAACAATAATACTGTCTGATTAACACTTGGAAATGAAAACTAGTGTAAGACATTTAAAGAAACTTCAAAAAACTGCTGTTCACAGTCAGGGTAGATAAAGAATAAGAGCAGGTCAATAAGGCATAAACCGAAACATTTTAGTCTAACATCTCTCTATCCATCATTGTTTAAAAACGTTTGCATTGTTACAGAAAAGAGGAGAGGTTCTTTTAAAGGCAGAGGGTGAGTGTGTTAATTTAAAGGACTTTTTTTTGCACACTTTCAAAGGACATACTGAAAGGACAGAAATGTTTGAGGAGGATGCGGGTGAGTGAATGCAAAGGACCGATTGGAATTGGATTAGTACTTTGAAAAGAAATAACATTTATAAAATCAATTTTCCATACTTACGTGCTATAATTACCTATCTGTGATTTGTCAACAAAGGAACAAAAACATGTCTGCTGGCCTACATTTCTGCGAACACCATTCAAAATACATATTTGGATTGGCAAATGCTTAAAGAATTATTCAAACAGCAGACCAAGAGTTATTGTGCAGAAAATTTGCAAATTATCTTGCATAATTATTTAAGTAAAAGAAAATCACAGTTTCCACATGTTTTAAAGCTGCTTGCAGAAGAAAATATTAAATAAGGAATTTCTGATATGTACGTTCGTTCCATTTTCAAACTTTTCCATGTATGCTTCTGAGACTGGGAATTCCGTACATTGCTAGCCAACATGTGGCTGAAAGGCAACATACCCAGTTCATTTTGAACCGTGTGTGTCTTCCGTAGCTCTCAGCTCTAAGCAGGGCCTCCAGAAATTAGGAGAACAGGCCAAGGATACAAAGTTAGGTTTTTGGAAAGTATTACAATTATCAGGACATCTTTAGCAAAGAGAGGCAAACAACACAAAGACATTTAGGAATCCATTCACAATTTGAGGCTCTTTTTGAGATAAGGCATGTCAAAAGATACATAAAAATAATAACAGGAAGGGTGCGGATATATTTTGAGAAAAGACAACTCTTGGTTCAAATAATCTAAACCAATTGCTTTCAGCAACTAAGTTTCTTTAGTTTCATAGTTTTTATCAGGAATCTTCTCCCATTCCTGTACAGTACCACCTTAAAATACTGGTTAACTTTATGAAAGCAGAATCAATCTCAAGGGTTTGATTTAATGGACATGGCTGAATATATGCCTTAAGGAGCTGACTTTCTAAATCCGTATTTTTGAGAGCATATAAATTTGTATTTGTCCAGCTGCAATCTGCATTTTTTCTTTCACTATGGTCATATATTTATGTTTCATATGAAGCCTGTCTCTGATGCCTAACTAACACCAGTGTCTTTCAAAAAACACATGTTCACTGGTAGGTAAGCAGATGCAACATGGAGTTGGAGAAAGCAGGGAATGCTATGTAATCTTTCTCAGAAGTGCTGACTTTTGAGTATGTGCATACTTTTAGAATTGTTGTCAAAACGTAACATACCATGAAGTGACAACCTCATAGTACAGAGCAGCAAACCAAAAAAAAAAGTCTAATTGTCTCAGGTCAAGAGTCAGTTTCAAACATACACTGAGGTTCATTCATCTATAGTCTGTGTACTTGCTGTTTGTTATCTTATATTTCTGCTGCCAAGTATGAAAGCAAGGGCAAACAACTTCCTAGGTAACATTTTACTGTAAAGTCTAAACAAGAAACATATGGCCTCAGGCATAGAAGTCTGATTCTTTCTTTAAAGGATGGCTTTCCCATTCTAATAGGAAATGGCAAGCTGTCAATAAATACCAGATCATAATAATTATCATTATCAGTATTGACAGAAAGTGATATTTGTTCTACAAAATTCTAAACTTCTATAAAATTCTAAAATTTCCAAAGAAAGGCTCTGATTCTCCAGATGTCTATAGATTTTTTAGACATGTAGTGTTCCTACAGAACCATTTTCTGCTTCTCTAGGATGTGTGGGTTTTCAATCCATACTACATTTTGGAGGCCTTTTCTGCAAAGGTCCACCTTCTGTTGAAGAGGGAGTTGTGTTTCTGTCCACAAACTATGCAAAAATTTTATTTTATGTTCTCTTGGTGTTCTTTCCAATTTGGGAAAATCTCTCTGTCCCAATTTAAAGTTACAGACTTCTTCCCTTCTACCAAAGTATTTATTAGATTATTGCCATTGCTTCTTACTGAACTTTCTCCCCTCTGAAATACTATGGCACATAGGTCAATAGCTTTCTTAATGCCACTGGGAAATCCAGACAGGATTGGAAATATGAAATTCCTGGCTCTTGCTACAGTACCCAGACCACTAGACCACATTTTTTGTGTCATGGAAAATTCAAACCAATTACTTTGCAAGGTTTCTTGGTCTGTTGCTTCTCTCACCCTGTTTGCATTGCTTTTTACTGTGGTAAAGATTAAAAAAAATAAGATTTTAGAGTTAAAACTCAGCTTTTAATGAATCTGAAAACTAATATCTTCTGAAGAATAATACTTCTAATACCCCAAATATTCAGACTACTACCAGGTCAATCAGCATTCCAGCGTGGGATGACATTGTTTTTTTCTGGCAGTAAGTAGCCCACATTATGACTTCACCTCTTAAATTTCCTCAAGAGGTTGGTTTTCACTAGAAGTGCAGTTTTTCCAAGCCATATTCAACTTAACCATATCATAATTTAGGCATTTAATTTGTTCCATATTCTTGCAGCTGCCACTCTCAGCAGTTGAATGGATGTCACTGTACTTTCTTGAAGCTTGGGAGCATGGGATTTGTTTAGGCTTTTATAGAATTCAAGAAATTGAAGGAACAAACAATGAAACCATTTAGAAGTATTTTTGTATAAGTACTTATGTATATGTATGCATACAAGTACATAGATATAAACACATACATGTGTGTCTACATTGTGGTCATGTTTTCTGTTGAAAAGTAGCTTGGCTTACTTTTTATAGCATCATGCAGATACTGCCCCTTAGAAACAGCCACTGCGTGATTTTTTATTTTTTATTTATTTTATTTTTTTTTGTGCAATATGACATAGGCATGGGCAGGCTTCCACCCTTCCCACAATAGTTTTCTGGGCAGTAAGCATTTTGCAGGTGTTCTGTGGCAATCAAAGATATGCCCAGAGCTTTGCAATATCTCAGTGTTTCTTGGAGCAGGGATGGCGAGTAACCACAAAGGATATAATAGTAGTTATAATTCTGGTACAGCCTCAGGAGGAAAGCATCGGAAGAGCTCTGAATACACTGTGTTTTGATCCAAATGTAGCTCAGAAAAGTATTTAGAGATTGGGTGGAGTTGGACATAAAGGGAAGTGAAATATCTGGGTAGAGGAAAAGAGGAACAGAGGACTGGAAAACAGTGAGAATAAGGTGGCTGGATGGTGAGAGTACAAAAATTTAAGAGAACTTACAGGAGAAAGTGGGCAATGTGCCAACAGGAACACAGGAGAGGCTAGACAGGACCGCTGCAGATGGAAGAACCTGTTGTTGTATTTTCATCCTGAGGTTAGTGCATGGTAGGCTGCAGGAAGCAGCTGCCAACTTGGGTGCATCTGTCTCAATGTGGGTAGCCAGAACCAAACTAATGGCTTCACTAAGCCTGCTGCAACCGAAGCTGAGATAGGTAGCATAAAAGCCCCAGTGTATCACCTGTACATTCCATCCTGATGAACTATAGGTTACTGACAAAGATGTTAAACAGCGCCAGTCCCACTACTGACCCCTGAGGAGCTCAACTCGTTACTGATCTCCACCCGGGCATTGAGCCATTGACCATGACTGTTTTGAGAGCAGCCATCCAGCCAATTCCTTACCCACTGAGTGATCCATGCGTCAAATCCACATCTCTCTAGTTAGAGACAAGGATGTCATGCAGGATAGTGTCAAATGCTTTGCACACGTCCAGGTGGATGATGTCAGTTGCTCCTCCCTTACCCACCGGCACTGTAACCCCATCACAGAAGGCCACCAAATTGGCCAGGCACAACTTGCCCTTAGTGAAGCCCTGGTGGCTGTCACCAGTCACCTCTCTGTTTTCCACATGCCTTAGGAGAGTGTCCAGGAGGAGCTGGTCCATGATCTTGCTGGGCACAGAGGTGAGACTGGCTGGTCTGTAGTCCCCCAGGTTTTCCTTCCAGAAGGCTGTCACTCAAATTAAATATGGTTCAAACTGACACACACACACACACAAAAAGTGATAGGAACTTTATCGATTAATGGGGGCCCTTTACAGTTAAAGCACTATATAGCAGTTCAGGTCTGATTCTTTCTTTTAGGCCCAGGAGGATGTGATATTACGTATCTTGTAAAAACAGCTGCTGCTTTTGTACGCGTGTATCGGAAGTAGATAACTTCAAATAATGCCTTGACATCTATATACAGGAGTCATATCAAACTCCCTCTGTCTGCTGCACTCACATGTTGGGCTGAAGTCCAACAGAGGGAATGCGTGAGCCTGAATGGTAAATACTGAAGATCCTGTTAAATCCAAAATTGTTTTTCCTTGTATGGGGCTAAAGTGATGAGGTAGGAAGGGAAAGGTCTTCCCCATAATGCCACAGAAGTGCAGAATCACTTTTGGCTGCAGCCCTAGTTACTCCCCTTCAGAGGAGAGGTGCAATGCAGGATTAAATAAGGTCATGGTTTCATCTCCCTCACACCTACTTCATTCTGGTGTGCAAAGAACTGATAAAAATAGAGCCCCATATCGAAAGTATGTGATGAGGAGGGAAGAGAGGAATTATAAGAGAAAGGTGAGAGGAGAGCTTAGGACACTCACTACCTTCCTTGTGTGGGGAGTTCACACTAGTTCACAGACTGTCCCCTTGCAACCATCTTTATAGCAGTAGGTTGTTGGGGGCACAGTGGCCAAGAAGCTGAATAGCTCAGATGCAAGCCTGTCTGTTAGTTTGATTTTCTACTACTCATGTCAATCTCCTGGCTACATTTTATGAATGGAGCTAGTCGCCTCCCACTTGTTGCTTCTGCGCTAGACAGGAAAGCAAATGTATGACTTTTCAAAATGGCATGGCAGAAGTCCAAACATATCTAACAGAGGAAGGAAGCAATCTTATCAGCTTTTCTGGCCCATTGATAAAAACATACAAGGAAATCATTCAGCTTTAAATGAGGAAAAGGAAGTCTTAGATAAAATTTAGAAGTTGCCTTGGGAATTTTTGTATCACATCAATGAAAATGACATGTACAAATAACCAAGCTTTCCAGTCTGTATGAAGTGGTTTATTTGTGATATCAAAGCAGAGCTATTTACAGTTTTTGACAAGCTTCCCTACAGGGAATCAGTTAACATATTTTCTGGCCTGTCTACTTGGTCACGTACCTTCTATCTAAACTGTTCTTTATGGAAAAAAAACTGCAGCAGCCATCCTGAAAAATGGTTTTATCTCCATTCATGCCACAGAGTCTAATTCTTAGTCAGCATTACACAAGGTGTATTTTTTATCCTGGTCTTATTTGTTTCACTGGAAACTTTAATTATTCATATTCAAAGCAAATCATAAACATATATATATATATATATATATATATATATATGTATATATATTCTTTTTCTGTACCTGAGCTAATATTTCCACTGGCAGTGTGTCATGCCACATGAAAATACTGGTTCAAGTTATCAGGAGCTCTTGATTCTCTGCAGTGTACCTTATTTTACAAAACAGACATATCCGGTGCCTCGTGTTTTCGTTGTTCTTGCTTCTAGCAAAATATTCTATCACATAGTGATTCCTGTGACATGTGATTTGTGACAACAATCAAACACATACATAATCCCAACCTAATTTGTCAGGTTTAGCACTATTGGCATTGTTTGTTTAGATCTATAGTCTGCAATAATTCAAGGTACAGTAAGTTAATTTCAGTAAGGCTTGAAATAAAAAAATATATTCAGTCAAAAACAGAACTCCCTTATATTTCGATGATAAGTGTAGTAAGGGTTACAGCATCGGTTGTTTGTCTTTGAAAGACGTTATTCTTTAGGTGTAAATCCTGGTTAACGCTGAATAACTGTATCTTCCTGCTGAATTAGTGATAATTACAGGTGTCCAATATCTAGACTTATTTTACAATAGTGGTATTAAAAAAACTATAGTGGTATTAAAAATATATATATTATAAAATTATAAAATTAACCTAAAAGAAAAGTGAATGCTCTGCAAACACTGGACTTTGAATATAAGGGTTGCATTTTTTAATGTAGCTTTCATGTTTGAACTTAGACAAGAAACTGGAAAGTTTGAGCAAGCCCTTGTGGATGCAGTGTGTTCCTTACCGACTGCTGAGACAAATAAGCAAATTGAGTATGCAGCTAAAGCTAGATTCTATAAATTAAGTGTGAGTCTGTGCATGCTTAAAATACACAGAAGGCAATAACTGACAACAGTGTACTCCGTTGAGTGTATCCTGAGAGTAGAACAGTTGTTTATTGGCTTTCACTGAAAGCCAGATGCCTATTCTTGCCACGCTCTCTCACTTGCAAATTTGGTCATCTACCAATCATTGCTTTGGTATTCCAGAAGATTGGTATTGGTATTTTATTTTTTATTTCAGAGTATTTGATCTCATCATTTTCAGTTTTATAATAGGTGACAACTGCAGTTACCATTCTGGGCAGGAAGTTTGAAGCATACTTTCTTCTTAGGAATTTAAATGTTTTTCTGTGAAGAAATAAGCAGATTGTGTACATGTATCAAGTACTAAGTATATACAAAAGAGAACTATATGAGATTCCTTCCCTCTTGGAACAGCTACTGCAACAACTACTGTTCAAATCAATAAACAAGAAGTGAAGGAACAACCCTAATATCATGGATCTTAATACTGTGATGGGAACCTGATAAATGCCCCAGACAACAGAAAAAGCCTTCTCTCCTACTTACAGTTTCTGTTCTAATCAGAATAATACAGAATTCTGGCCATTCTACCTGCTTTATTATTTATTTGTTTTAAAGCTTCTTGTTTTGTTATCATGGACTCACTCTGAGGTTGTCAAGCCCGATTTATCAGAGCCCTGTTCTCACTGACCTTTAAAGTACAGCATGTTACTGCAGCAAAATCAGTACCACAGAAATGAATCAGTTGACATATCCATGGCCTTTTACAACTTCCAGAATTTGTGGGGTCATAGGATCTCTTTGTACAGTTCTGTTAGTCTGTAGGCCAGTAATATGTGAGCTAAGTCAAATCTTAAAATCTCTCTGTTCTGTTCTGCTCTTACCTGTTACAATGGGAGAGACGCTTTGTACACAGCAGAGGTGAAAGTATATTGCTGATCATCCAGAAAAACAAGAAGAAAACTCTTAAATTCTTACAGAATCAGCTCAGTAATTGTTTTCCATTTGTGAAAATATGACAGTCCTGATTGCTGGTCATTTTTCAGGCAAAAGAGGCAGAAACCAAAATATTCAATCATCCCATGCAGCCTCCAGTGTAGTCAAAACAACCTCGAGCAGAATGACAAATGCTGCAGACATCGGTCCAGTCAAGTGATTTCTTCTGCTCTAACAAGCTGTTAAATATATTTATAACTTTTTCGCAAATACTCAGACTGCCTTCCACTTTTGGCCCATTTCTGGTTGTCTGTAAAGGGCAGGATTCTAAAATAGAAAGGGGAGACATCTAGGCAGCCTCCATGCAAGCTTAAATACATACTAGATGTAGTGTAGAAAAGAGCTCTGAATTATGTATAGGTGTAACTTTTTGTCATCCACATATGCACAAATGCACACGTGTACATATATATATATATGCCATAATTATTCTTTTCAAATGGATATTAAACACCAATGGCTTAAATGCTGAATGAAATATGTGTTTAAAATGGAAAAATATTTCAAAACTCTATTTCAAAACACAGATGACATGCAGAATTTCTGATGATATGATTTACTCTTGGCAGAAAAAAAAGGATGGACTATATAACATAGACTTCCTGTTCACACTGTTTCACAGGAACATCTAGTAGTGCTCCAAATACGCTTCCTTATCATAATAGAGTGATAAATAGTAGATAGCAAGACCCATATGGTAGTGCAGTTGCCTGAATCTCTTAGAAATCTATGGTTTGGAAGCTATTAAAATACATTTTCTCCCTGTGTTTTCTTCAGGTTCTGGATCATTCCTTAAAACAGATCAGTTATTTCACTTGTAGCTAATACTGGTGTAATCTGGAGTAATTTATTTGACAGTTACTCAGGGATGGGTTATAAGAGACCCATTCTATGCTCACTGAAATTGACAGTCTCTCTTTATCTCTTGGAAGTGCTTAGCCTCCAAAATACTTATCCAAAAGCATAGCAGCCCCACACTTGACTTTAATTCCTCTGTGCACTGTCTGTTCCAGATGTGACGTTTTCAGTCTCAGTACAAAAAGGGAATTCAGACAGGTGTAGCACAGGTTTTAGTTTTCAAGTAGGTCAAATTGCAGTTAAATCTGATAATAAGAAATAGGCTAATTGCCTCAGGCCCAATTTAACAAGAATTAGTCCTTTTATAAAAACACTTCTCTTACAGAAAAAATGGCATTTCTTTTTCTCTAGGTGAAGGAGGAGGGCAACTTTGCTTTATTTTTAATATCACAGTAAGCAAATATTAAATTTTAAATCCTTACAGAGAGACATCCAAATATTGTGGTTTTAAGTAATCAATATATACAAGGTATAATCAGCTAGCAAAAGACTTCATTCTGAACCCTTCTTAAGAGCACTCCAAGTAACCTATGAAAGAGAGAACAGTCTTTAGTTTCTTTTAAAGATTGCAATTTAGAGAAAAATTTTCACAATCTACTTGAGCTCACAGAGTCTCGCTAGTGTCGTAGGCAGGAGCAGAAACAGGGATTGACTCACTGTCTGCATCTCTGCACTCTTTGTCTAGCTGGGAAAAGAGAAGGGATGTGGCAGATAGTTCCTGCTCTCCCATGAGTGGGTAGGATCTCAGTGTGTTGCCAGAAGGTTACTCCAAAGTGGTTCATGCATTGTGAAATATGATTTTCACCAGGACTTTGATTCTTGGTAATCAAGTACGCCCAGTGACATACCCCAAAACTCATTATTAGGCAGTATCACCTTTGATATAATTCCTGAAATGAATTGAACTGGGGGAAAAAATAAAAATAACATGTTAATAATGCTGATAATTTCCTGTTAGACTTCATTTTACTTTTAACTAGATCACCGTTGTTTATAAACCCTGCTTGCTTTGTTGGCTTTATTTGAGAGGGCCTATGCAGGCTTTATATTTTGCTGAATAAGATAGAAGGAATGGGAAAAATGCAGACATTTAATATATATTCTTATGGACTTGCACATAAAATGTTTTATAATAGGTGTATCCCAATTTATTGCTTCCCTACAATTATTACTGGAATAGCTCTGCCAAAACAGTGATAGAACATATGTTATAAACTATTTACAGCTTCAAGAGCAAAAGGGAGGGTCATGTTCTTTGGCTTGGTATATGTCTGTTACACAGGAGAATATGCCTCTCTTCTCTGAGAAAGCTGAAGTTTTGTTTCCCATCTATCTAGATACCAGAAAATATTTGTTATAAAATATGATGTTAATACCATATAAAAAAAAAAAAAAAAAAAAAAAGAAGAAGGAGAAAAGATTGATGGGGTAAGAAAAGAGTAGGTTTTTTTCCTCTGGCATGGAATTACATGTCTGTACTTTATTTAGTGAGCAGGTTTGACATTTATGCTGTGTTTATCTCAGTGTGGCATCAGAGATCTGGATTTCTGTCTGACTATAGGAAAGTCACTTTGCCCCTCTGTGCATCCATTTCCACTATAACCTCTTGTTAGTCTTCATTTAGGATGTAAATCCTGTGGGGTTGAAAGCTGACTATGTCTGTGCAACCCCAGGGCCTAAGTTTCAGCTGCAGCCTCTGTGTATTGCTGATATACAAATATTACTATTTCTGTTGTGATTCTAAATGAGCCATTTCATCTCTTTGCATTTATTTCCTCAACTATAAAATGGGACAATAACTCACAAGGGGGTTATGAAGATTAGCTCGTCAATGCTAATGAAATATTTTGAGTTCCTCAGATTGAAAGCTTTTAAGAACAGCAAAATAGTGTTGAGCAAATGACAAATGTATTCCGTTTGTGTCTTATTAATTTACGTATGCTGTATGATTGACTTCAAAAATGCATTTTTGATTGATCAGGTAGAATAGTCCATCTGATGCCAACAGTTAGTTCAGTGTTGCAGCTAGCATTTTACAACTTTGTGCAAGGGCAGTGAAGAGAAGGGACTGTGCATAAGTCTGCTTCAAGAATACCAGGAATTTTAATGATTTCCTGTGTCAAGTCTGAGGGTCCTCCTCCACCATTCAGGAGTGACACAGTGTAAACAACAGCAGAGCAACCTCGAAAGACGAGTGAGCTTTCTAAGAATTAGAAACAAATCAGTATGCAGCTTTTTTTTCATAGTATACTGGAGAACAAGCATACCAGAAGCCTGTTCAAATTTCAATTAAGAAAATGAAACAGCAGTTTGTATCAAAATCTGACTCATTTTAGCTACTGAGATCTGGGCTAACAGTCTAGCGGTAACACCACCGCAAATTCACAAGGAACCATTCAGTCTTTTGTTCTCCCAAACAACCAGAAATTAGAGAACCTTGCTACACACAGGATTTACAGGACAAGGAATTTCAGCACAGGAAATTATACGGAGAGGCCAATATCAAAGAGTCAGAAAAGCCTATTTTTCCCAGGAATCCATGAAATAAAAATGAGAGAATAAATAAAAAGAGAACCTGCAAACTTCTAACACAGATGGAGACCAAAAATCCTTTTCTCCAATACATTTTTCCTAGGGAGAGAGGTAATAAGCTCTAACTGTGGATAGAAAACGTCCCCAGAAATGCTGATGAATGGCTAGGCGACTGGGTCGATAGTAGGAGTGTATAAGTAAGAAGATGGCAGGATAATTTTTAATTCTGAAAAAATATTTTAATATTTTTACAAGGTTTAAGGTCTTGCTGGAAATAATTATTTTTCTTACAGGATTTACTTAGCAATTCTTGCAGTTCTGTTGAATTCGGGCATGTGTATGTTAGAACCAATATGTTTTTAGTGTTAGAATGCTCCAGAAAAGTTTTTAAAGTCAGAAATATTCCATATTTGTTTCCAATTTGCATGGCAACAGGAAACTATCATGACATATTTACATTTGCATGTGTACACATCTATATGTGTGTACAGGGAATTTAAAAGTACAATAATCTTGGAGGCACGCTGAATATGTTCAGACTGAAGGAGAGAAAGAGGCAGGCTGCCTGATAATTGAAGAAACTTTCCTCTTTATTCTGCGCAGGCAGGCAGGAAAGGGAGTGCAACATAAGCAAGACATTTCATTTGTGGTTGAATCCACAGATGAGCTATTGTAGAAAGTATTCTCCAAAACATGCTTACATGAGAGATGGGGCACGTGGTAGTGATTAGATTTAGTACCAGCAGGGCAGCTTTATGACACAGAAACATTACAGTTTGAAAGCTGCGAACTTGCTTCAGTGTCAGAAGGCTGCCCCTTTCTTGTTACAGAGCCTTAATGGGAATTAGTGGAGCTCTGCACCTTCTCAGAAAGTGCTCAGCACCTTTTAGCTTCAGCTGATGTTATGGTTGGAAAGATTCAAAGCTAGAGACAATGTTTTCTTGTAATAGTCAAACATGCTGGAAAACAAAGAGGAAAGCATGCCTCACATTCCACTGAAGTCAGTGGTTTCTGTCTCTTTTTGCACTTCAGATCACTTCCAGTCCCCTTTGGCAGAAAGGCAGAGCTTGTGTTCAAGTCTGTGTTGTCTGCTTTCATACATGGCTCCTGGGCTTGCACCTCTCAGACAGGGAGTGATGTACCCTTTGTGCTGTTTGTGCTGTGTCCAGTCAATGCCTTCTTGCCTGTTAGCCAATAGATTACCAATAAGAAAAGAATAGATTATAAAAAACAAATGCATTTTGGTTGGTTGGTTGGTTGTTTTTTTCTCTAGATGATAGCTGTATAAGTTTTGTCAGTGGAACATTTAGTTGGATTTATTGGTACATTGGATCTATAAAAACATGAGAAGGAAAACTGATAAGTGTTTATTTGTCTGCACATGTCAATAATTAAATAAAAGTTTGGCAACACAATACCTAGACACAACACCTAATACCTTGTGATTCTCAGGGCATCCTTCAAGCCTTGATTTAACAACCATTCCGAAGAACGTTGAGTGCTATTCTTTGGGATTCTTCTTCTGCTAGAAAGAAGATTACACAACAGATGGGAATGATTTTAGGATCAGTTTACTTTAACCAAATTAAGAAGGTTAAGGTAATTCTTAATTGTAGAATTAATTTATTCATTGAAACATTTGAGAAAATACTTTACTATCCCTAGAATGTGTTCGATTTAACACATTTCAACCTTTATGTGTTTCTCTGTTTCTGCTTTTTTATCTCTTATTTTTCTAGACTATAAATCAATAGAAGGCTAAATTTTCAGGTCTGGACTTTGCTTCAGTGACTATTTTTCCAAACCAGAGAGAATAGAAACATCAATAGTAATAAAAAACACAGAAGACTCTCCACTAAGCATATAATTGTTCCTCCAGTCTCAGTAATTCCTGATTGGATTCATGCCGATGAATGACAGAATCCCTATTAGTTTCATTTTTTGATATAGTCCCTCTTTCAGATTTCCTCTCACATTTCCCTTTATCCTTAAACTATTGCTCAGGAGAGCACTCTGAATGACAGACAGTACCAAGTCAGCATTTCATATGTAACGTCAGTTGTTTTCTAATTGTTCAGTTTTATGTACGGATTTAATTTGTTCGTTTAACAAAAGGCAGGGTTACATGAACACATATGATTTAGCAAATATGCAAGATTGTATTATAAAAATACACAACTACTGAGCTTACTAAAAGGAAGTGTCAGGGGCCCTCCCAACATGCATTGTTTGTTACTTTCCTATTCAGCCACTATAAAGAACTCATTAAATGCCAAATTATTTCCCTAAACAATGAGCAGCACTGGTTCCTCTTTGGCCTCCGTGCTTATTAATTTAGAATTACAACTTCCTTAATTGATACATAGATTCAAAGGAAAAGGAAATCCATCAGTGAAACTATTTTTGAGTCAGTTGTGGTCAAGGAAAATATCAAAAATAGCCTGTAATGATGAAAACAGGATTCAGTTTTCAGGCCCCTAAATCTAAAAAGCAGCAATATGATTTTTTTTTCCAAACATCCTCACATTTTATTTTACCCTTAGGCTGGGGCCATGTGAGACATCAGCCTGATGTGTCTGTTGGTTTTTGAAGTTCTAAATGCTTGATAGCAGAAGAGTAGCTTTCTCTCCATTTGAATGAAAGCACTGCTTGAACAGCATTTTGGTATGCAAAGGCATTTATGTTTGTGAATGAGAAGAAATTCAAGATATTATTTGGGAGAGGTGGAGCAAAGATGGCATTACATAAAGCATTTCAGTAAAGTGTAGTAGATGTATTTGGGGAAATTACAGAAACTCAGAACTCTGAAAGAAAGAAAAAACAGAAAAGCCAAAAAGGAAAAAGAATAATAAAGAAAAAGTCTTTTAAAATAGTTCCATTGAAATATTGGCTATCAAAGTGTATGCAAAGTATATATCTAAAGAACACATCTGACAGGATAACAAGTTAAACTCACTGAGGGTTTTGCAGGTGCAAAGCCTATGTAAACTTAATGGGTGTGTTCCACAGAGTGCTGACATCTTTATCTTCCACAGAAGCCAAAGGGAATTGAAAGTTCTTAGTATTTTGCAAAATAAAACCCATGTACAGTTCCCCCCCCCCAAAAAAAAAAAAAAAATAATAATAATAAAAAATATATATATATAAAAATAGAACCAGTTTGATTGTAGTAAGCTATAGTGAGACACACAGTAATGGGATAAAAAGTGATGTGGTACTGCCTCCTGAGCACAGCTGAAGGCAGCTGGAGGCCAGTGGGAGAGCTCTGGCAGGGTTGACTAAAGAGAGAAAGGAACAATTGCTGTGAAAGGTCTGTAAGCCAAAAGTTGAGCAAAGACTGATGTGTAGCTCAATGCAACAGATAGAAGGAGAATAAAATATATACTGAATGAATGTAAAGTTTTGTAACAGCTGGAGCAGTGCTGGGGTCAGACAACAGACAGTGGAGATCACAGGATGCCTCTAAACACAGCAGGCTCCAGCAGAAATCAGTGGCAACATTATTAGTAGCAGGACATCTGTTAATGAATTTAGGTAACTTCAGTGACAACCCTGCTCGTGGTGCTGGTCATTTAGTAATGCTTCTGGGCTTTGTCAGGACTGACCCCTATCACGACCTTTCACGACCCCTAACAGTACTGGTTTACAGAACTGCTAACTGGTAGTTACATTTTTAGCAGAGCTTCTCTGTATTATGTGAATTCACTTACTGTGCAGAAAAAAAAAAAAAAAAAAAAAAAAAAAAGCTTATTAAAGGGCAAAATAACAAACCATGTGATGGTCAACATCATTTCATGACTCTAGCCACACCTCTGTTTTCCCGAGTCACACCAATTTTCTGGGTGTTGTTACTGGGAAATACAACAACTGAATGCTTTGCTAGCACAATAACAGAGTTCTGAAGACACTGATACTATTTTCATTTATGTTGTGCTCTTATAAGTACACTCAGTAACTTCTGACTTATTTTCTCACAGAATGTGCAGCACGGTCTGGGCCTGATTTTCATGAGCCTTCATTGCTACCATAGCACATGATAGATTCATCTGATGTTGTTATATTTTCCTATACTAACCTTTTGGGGGAGGAAAAAATAAATAACGGTTTGACACACACACAAGGAATGTTGGTCTGCAACCCAGGTCAATGTAAGCCTACAAAATTCCTCTTGGTTTTATTGCTGGCATTGTCGTTAACAATGTTCTGTGCCTGTTATCTGGTCAGATGAATTCTTTTTCTGTTATTTCAAGACATTCCAGTACATTGAGCTTAAAGCTGTCATTGATGTGTATGCAGTTTATAAAATAATGTTACCATTACCTCACCATTTCTCCTTGCAATAAGATATCCTCCCTTCCAGTGTTCTGCCCTGCAGTATGACAATGTCATGTACTCCTTCCAGTGATTATTCCTCAGTAAAATCTATGTCTGTGGTTTTCATATTACTTGAATTACTGTGCTGTTGTTGCAGATTTCCTCGCATTTCTGCTGAGGGATAGTGTGGAAGGTTATTTGGTTTTAGGTGCTGTCTGACTTAGAGCAACTGTGTCTGTAAGCAGTAGTTTGCTGCCCACCTCATTTTAAAGGCAGCCAGAAAACCATTGCTCTCTTTTCAGTCTGGGCCTCGATAACAAAAATTTTGTCTCACACCGGTGATTTCAGCAGTGGGACTCCATTCCAGCAACTCCTGACAGGGGGTGGAGTGGCAGGATTTTCATTTTGCTGACACCACCAAGATCTTGTTGCTTGTTGCTGCTGCTCCCCCTGTTCCTACTTCATTTCTCACTTTCCGTGTATTCCAACATGTATTCCAGCAGTGGACAACATAGCTCTTAACATGTAACCAGCCATCCAGGTACCCAGGCATGCACGGTCTTTTTACCTTCCCTAATTCTCATATTGCAGTCATCAGTGAAGCCAGGAGTGTGGTCAGGCAAGGGAGCACTGCAGCATCACCTTACCAAGTGGTCGTCCTCACTTCCAGTCAGATGAAGAGCTCCAGCACAATCTCTGCCAGCTGCAGAGAGCAAGCGTTTTGTGGTTTTCTTCCTTCTTAAGATTTTACCATTTTATCATCATGTGAACATATTTGATGTGGTAAATCTTCAGAACAACCAATTTCATTTCTAACCTGGCATTGCTACGTGTTCTGATAACTTAACAGCAGCTGGCACTCCCCCACCTACTGCTGAGAGTCCGGATTGCTAAGGAGCCCTTGGCTCTCTTCAGTGTAACCAGATCGTTTGCTCCTAGGAGGTACCTTTGAGCAACGGTGGCTGGGACACAAGCAAAGATATGTCAAAAAGAAGGCAGAAACGTAAATGAAATTAGAAATATATGTGAATGAAAGGCAGGGGATGGGGATGTCCTGAAAAGAGGAAGATGTAAAGACATTTCCATGAGAAGGCAGGCTGAGAAGGTGAAAACACAAAAAGAGCAGCAAAGCTAGGAAAGGAAGTGAAAAGAATCTACAGAAAATAAAACCCAGTTCTGACAGACACACTATCAAGACAAGTAAGGAGCAACAGGCAGAAGCAGCTTACATTGCAGTTGTTACACTATGCTGCTGAGCAGCCTGCAAAGCAGAGAAGCTTTTGTACATGGTATGCTGGTAACTACTGGGGGATTCCCTCTTGGAGCAGTGCGAAAAAAAGGTTGTATCTGTTTTCTTATATCACTTTAATTGGAAAGGAATCAATTTTCCTTTCCAAAAGTGCTTCAAGAACTGAAATACCATGAGGTAAGTAGAAACAATTGTGAGATCAGAGACAGGCAAGCTCCATTGCAAATCACTAGTGGAGGCAGAGAAAGCAGGTTAGTCCTTATCAGTGTTACCATCTTCCAAGTACATCATGTAACTTATCTTGTACAGAGGCTACTAACTTTAATCGTCATGAGGGAATAAGTAAAAATAGACTACTCCAGAAGCCAGATTCCCAGCTCAGCAAGTAATTACTTTGATTTCAGGATTTATAGCAATATAACGGCACAGAATGTTTTCTGTCTTCCTGTGTCCAAATTGTTTTGTCTGTGCAAGCTTCCATGTTTGGACTTAAAAATGTAAAGGCATATTTTATGTAAGGATGCAAATTTAAATTTTCTCATGTTGTACATTGCTGCTTTCAAGGCACACACACCCTCTCATCTCTTAGAAAGCAGCTTTGTTGTGTGAGTTTTGAGGGACTGGATGTCTACTAGCGCTAACAAGAGATATGTGTCTCTGTATTTGGCAGAGTTGTGTGTTGTATTGTGGTAAGTAAACCTGTGACATTCCAGAGTCCCTGCACTAACAGAAGTCACACATTGCAAAGGGGTCATGCCAGCCTGAGGATGCAATCAGCAGATACAGCCCTAGGTTCAAAACATGGTAAACCTATTATTAATCAAGGGGTTATGTTATTTCACAACTTTTATTCTCAGCTAGAATTTTTCCAAAATAGCCTACCCTCATGTCCATTACTTTAGTCTCAGACACTTTTAAAAGGTAGTATCCAGACTCCTAAGCAACTTGTGGAATGGGTTGAAAATTTCACTAAAATTATTCGAAGTATCATCATCTCATGACCACAAGTAATCCACCTGTTTTTATAGGACTATTCCTTCATAATAAAATGGGGGGATGGGGGGGTGGTCAGCAGAATTTAGTGCTCTTGCAGTACCTGTTCAGAGCTGGACTGTTACGTCCACATCCAAAAGCATTATACAGGAAGACAGAAGTGTTGTTTGTGTTAATAATGTACGTTTTGTCCATAAACTTCCATTCTCCGATGAGTAGATATCAAGTGCACCCACTCTGAGCCTAAAATCCTTAATCATTTTACTTTCAATTACTCTACTGGCTTATAAAGCACCCACGCTGGTACTTGAGGGTAATTCAGTTGACTTGGAGTCTATACCGGCAAAATTCACAGAAATTTATCTGGGAGCTAATGTAGCCCATGTCAGGCTTTTTTAAGCTTATTGCCATTTTATACAAGCATCCCATTGCTGTAACCCAGTGTGATGTCATAAGAAAACAGTTAAAATAACCTGAGAGGATGAACAAAACATTGCTTTTTCTAGGATCTCATCCTCTAGTCCATCCTGCACATAAACTAGTGTGTCACCATTATACTTGAAGTCTGTATAAGAGAAGAATTTCTCATTGGTTGCTTTGGGATGCTGCAATATTTCAGATCTATGTGAGGTCTCAGAAGTCAAAGAGACTGGTAAAGCAACCACTGTGACACTGAGATTTGTCATAGTATGAGGCAGAGAGTACCTGCAGGCAGAGGGGTGGCTACAGGAGTTCCCAGTTCCATTCCTGTGCTGTACTCTGACAGCACAGAGCACCAAGCATTTTACTTCACAGAGACTTGCAATCTGCTGCCTCTTCTGTCAGAGTAATGCAGTTACTCTGCCTAAGTTACTACCTTAGAGTTTCTAGTTCAGTTTGTTTACAACATTGGGTTCTTTTTCTTGATAGCTGTTCAAGGTTGTAAAGATCTGTCTAAAAATAAAAATTAGAACACGTCTCTGGTGCACATTCCTGTCTCCTTTCTCAAATGAGACCAACCAGAAAGCAGCTGACAGTAGTGCTTGTAGTACTAGTTGAATATAGAATGTTGCTGAATGCACCAGGGCACTGGTGAGTGCTGCTCACAGCATGCAATGGCTGTGTGATCCGTTCTGGTGAAGGACTGGCATTGTCACCTAAGTTTGCATGCGAGGAGATGTTCCTTTTGCAGAGCCCTCTGTGACAGGAAGGATAGAAGTATGTGCTCAATTTGTATGGAAGACTTCAAAGACCATTGACAAAACTTCTTTAGTTCTCAGCAGCCTTCAATGTCTGGGGCATCTAGTTTAAATACTTCCCAATTTCCCTCTCCTTATTAATCTACTGCGTGCTCCAGAACCCACTTTTAGTTATCATTGTGAATGTACATGTCATTTGTTCTTTTTCCACAGTTGAATGTAAGATGCATACTATCACTGTCATTTTTCCTACTTGTCTTTCTGCTTGAAATTTAATAAGAACTTGGAAGCATTCGTTCCAATTCTGTACTTAAGTGGCACAAGGTCTTTTACTTGTGAGTATGAAGTATTTCACAATTTCCTGTCCTATTGCTTTAATTGTATTCTGTGTGATAGAGGTACTGTCCCTGTGTGAAGATCCTTTATTACAAAGTGATTTCCAAATTTCCAGTAGTGTTATTTTATTTTGTTTTCATGGCTTGGACGTTGGACAGGGGCCTAATATACAAAAAAATGTAGTTCTATGTCAGATGTACATGTATGTAAGTTGTTTTAGGTAGTTTGAGAAAACGCTTTGATATTCAAGAGCATTCCCCCATAATATTCTTGCAGACATCTAACATTTTATACAATCTGATGAATTCCAAAAGAAAAAGATCTTTTAAAATGTTGTCAGACCTTTACATAAATATTCCTCTTTCCTCTCTGGTTCTCTTGCTTACCCAGTTACAGAGTGTTGTGCTTGGAACAAAATTACTTCTTGCCGTTAGTTACTGTTACTGATACTGCAGAGGTATGCAGCTGGTGCTGAGAAGCCCGAGTACTTGGCTAAGGTGGTGGTTGCCAGTGGTAAATGCAGTTTTTGAGAACAACTTTAAAGTTTCGTCTCTCTAAGCTTTTTAAACTCTTACCAGTATCCTAATGCAGTTTCAAAGGTTTTACAAACTCTACAAAATATGAAAGCTCTCAGCTCCCCATCTAAGTTCAATAAAGGTGCTTTAAATTTTGGTAGTTCTAGGGCAAGAAATTCTGAAACCAACTACACAGGATCTTGTTTCAGTAGTGTTTCAGTGGGATCAGTACATTGAAAAGGAATGGCCAGACAAGGGAAAGGTGCACTTGTATCCACAACTAAATATGGGCATATGGCTCTGGTACTGAACACGTACAAATACGTCTTCTGCGTTTTTGCTCCTTACTCTTTGAAACCAAAGTTCCTCCATTGGTGGAAAGTAAATATATTGCACCAAATCTTGTCCTTTAGACTTTACTCTGACATGTGATGACTAAATGTTACCCTGATGTTTGACCTCAGTCACAAACCATATACTGCTTGGTTATCCAAGAATGTTTAGCCCATGTCTGCCCTTATAAATCATTGCCGGAGTGTGAAAGTATACAGTGCTGTCAGCTCCACAGAGCTGGTGTGGAACAGGCTGCTTGGGGTGTTGGTTAAATGCCACCTGTCGGGGAGAAGTGGAACAGTGCTGGCAATAAAACGTAACTAGATTTTCTTTTTGTCTTTATCTTATCTATCTATATTTAGTGAACTTAATGACTGGCATCAGTCAGCCTCAGTTCAGTAAAAGTCTTACCCTACTTTAAGTATGGAGACATCACTATCTGCTGTATCCCTTGTTCCTTTACACCACGGATTCCCCTTTAAAAATTCTTGAGCTTAGTGGTGTTTTATCAGATTCCATTTTTGGATAAATATCATTTTGGATGATTTATAATGATAAATCCACACTGCTCATCCAAAAGGGTCCTTTAAAAATATGTCTGTATGTTATTCTTTAATCATTATCCTACTCCAAAAAATGTAAGCAAATCTGATGTGCTGTGAGGCATTAGCAAACCGTGGATGCATGCAGCTCAGAGGAAAGCAGGTCATTTTCAGTTTCAGGGCGGTTCTGCTTGTGTAGCCAAACTGCCTGCCCTAGAGTTTCATCAAGCACACGTGCTTCTGGTAGTGCATATTGTTAGTGGAAAGGTTCATTGGAGAGAGTTTTGGGTGGCTGTTGATTTTCTGTTTGTTGTGAGCAGTGTATGGTAGCACGCTGAGTATTTTCACTCATCCAAATTCTCCTGTGCCACAAACAATAGATACACAGAAGTAATTAGGTGGATAATTGTCTGGCAGGTACTGTCTCTGCTAACTAGATTTCCCATCCATTATGTGCTTTACTGATTCTATTATTTCCCATTGGAATGTGTTTTAAAAGCAATTTTTTCAGGTTGCATCTCAATCTACTTTTTTCATTACCTTCGTTCCTGGTGTTTATCTCTTACAGTTCATAAAACATCTATTTTGATAGGTACCCCTCTGTTCTCCGTTCTTCAGAAATATTACATTACTGTCTTTAATTTCCACATTTTCTTGTTACACACATTTGTATGGTGATTTCATCAGCCCTCATCTTAAAAGTTTGTCCGTGCTCTGAAGTTTTTCAGATCTTCCTCTCCATTTCTAAGCACTCGCCTATCACAGTGGTGCTTCATTTCCTGTGGAATATCTTCTTTGCAGGCAATAACACCACAGTCCTTGCTGTTGCTCAACCCTGTAATAACTTGCTGCTTCCTTCATCTAGTATTCAAATTCTACTGCTTCATGCAAAACATTCTCTAATAACATTTCTAATAAACATATTTGTTCTTTCCCCACAGCTATGACCGTCTTAGGTCCCTCCCCAGCCCCGGCTGTTGTAATGTCTTCCATACTTTCCACAATCCAGAATTTCTCCCTTCACCCCCATAGCGTGTATAAACGTCTTTGTCAGTTTCATGTTCTTTGCCTGAGAATCTCATCAATCCTTCCATCTCCTATGCTCTGCAATTTGATCTGTTCACTACTGCTTTCCACCCCTCCTAACTTAGGTGTCCTTAGCTCACAGTGAACCACCTTGAACTTGACCTTTTTGGAGGAGCTGCAGGATCTGTAATTTTGACTACACTTGCAAATGCTCAGCTGCACAAACTCCCATTCAGAAGCTCTGCACAGAAAAACTACTCAAAACCTAAGGACAGGAACAAAATGTAACATTTTCCATTTTTCACTGATGACAAATTTAACAAGCAATTGTTTGTGTCAGACAATATGACAACTATTGAGCAAACAGCTGTTGCTCCAGATGGAATATGTATGACAGCTGGTGGGTCCAGGTGCATTGCTCTGGAATAAATCAACAGAGCATTGGCATGTTGGTTTATTCTTGGCTGTTTTGATGGCACTTCCACCAGCTTCTTCGATGCCCTCCTCTCGATCCTTAAGAAACCATTTATTACACAATGGTGCATTAATGTGTTGAAATTTAAATAAGAGGGAGAGGTTTTACAGTGATTACTTATAGAGAAGAATTTGGGGACACAGCCTATTTTTGATGTATGAGCATATTCACCTTGATTTTTTAAAACATGATTACAGGAGATGTTCACTTTTCCTGTACTTTGTCTTTTAGATTTCTTAAGTTGTTCAGGAGCAGAGAGAGCTTTTTTACCTACAGATCACTAATCTTGTATCCTCATTTTCCTGACTGGGGAATGGTGCCAGGTGGAACAATGGCTGCACCATTATTGATGAAATTGTGTACTCTCTGAGAACTGAATTAGGATCAATAATAAATGCCACTTAGGTACCTCAGTAAGTTGGATGGATTCGACTGGAAGTTTATAAGTGTGGGGTTTTGCAGCCTCTTACCAATATCCTGAATCAACCTGATCTGTTTTAGTGCCTGAAAGAAGCAAATAACTCTCAGTATCCCTGCAAAATAATCCTGAGATATAAATTCAGAGGTCATCTAAGAAATCCTTGATGCTTCTGACTAAGTCGAGTCTTCCTTTCTTCTGAAGAGAACCCTCATGTCCTTGAACCTCATCTCAAGAGAATGGTGACCTGGAGGAACAGTATTTTTAAAGATGATAATCCCTTTCTTCCCTTTGATATACATTCTGAACAAGTGCAAAAAATGTATCAAATGTTTTATGTTTTTTTTTTTTTTTTTTATCTTTCTTGGCTGTTTGGTGATAAAATCAGAAAGGTTCTTACAAATGACTCACAACTAACGCATGTCCCCCATGCGTCCTACTTTACGTTTTGAGTGTGTTCCTCACTAGCAGGCTAGACCAATCATGGGAGTTAATAATCAGATTTAGTGGTCTTTGGTGAGTCGGTGCTTTCACTGCAGCAATGCAGAGTTAGTTATCAATAACTTTAGAGGGGATGCGAATCCATCCTACTGGGTACTTGGTAAACACAATAAAAATGTTGCAGGAAGATTCGTATGCTTTTTGTGGTAAGAGATCCATTCCAAATATTATAGCTTGTCAATAGAGAAATTGATTAGGTCATTATATTGGAGGTTATACATTGACCTAGCTTTGGGTCTCCATAAATAAACAGAACCTGTAAAAGAGTATAGGTAAAAAGGAAGCTGTGCCTGGACTTGCCCTTAAGTCCTTCTTATTTGGGGGAACAAACATCCCTGTTTAAATGGATATTCCATAAAACTATTGGTGAGGGGTGGGGAGGCATGCACAGTATTTGGGAAAAAGAAGAGTAGATGGGATCCTCCTTGCAAGTCTTCACTCACAGAGATGTCAGGTTCACCATTTTATCACTGGGGAGCACAGAGGAGCAGAAACATTGGTGTAATGCTGACATCTGACAGGTCCAGTATTTCTTTGACTATCCTACATCCACACTGACGACTTCAAAGGAGAAGTAGAATGTGCATTGTGCCCAGTGCCCTACCAAAGTGGAGAGCTTACATGCAGATAAACCCTTATTTACCATCATGGGGTTATCCATTTGGAAAAATGTTTATCTTCTACCCAGTAAGTGTAGAAAATAAGTTATTAGTGCACTTCACTGCTGGAAAGCAAGCTGTTATTGCAACTAAAGGGAACCAGGCAACCTGCCAAAAGTGTGCCAGTGATTTTGTGGAACCAGAACAATTCACTGGAAGAGCTTCTGCACATCCTGTGTCCTACTCCAGTAAATTTTATTGGAGGATATATTTACAGTGTAATGGAAAACACAGATTAGAATCGGCTCATTTTGTACGGTTCCTTGCCATTACTGACAACCCATTCTGTTAATAGGCCTGTGAATAAGAAACTTCTTACTGTTCAGTCAGCCGTGTTTATTTATTTTTGTTTCACTGACATGCTTAATGTCTCCTTGAGTCAGTTGCAGGTACAAAATAACACACCCTCTGATGCTAAAATTTATCCTTTGGGCTCTTGGCTGGGTCCGCTCTTGTTTCCATCTGATTATGTATGTACATGGCTACAAGGAATAGGGGAAGAGAAGCTGCTCATGAAAAACAAACAGAAAAATTCCAAATATTCAGGTCTATTCAAACTGATATACTCCGAGGAAACCAAATGCACAGTTCCAGTTAACAGCTGTTGCAAGACCAACGGGGGATCTCGCACCTGTTTTGCGAGTTCTCCCAAAATGACAGTAATTATTTTTATTTTTGTTTTAGAAAAGTCATAGTGAATTTAATAAAAGAAGTGACATATTGAAATAGTAACTGGGGGAATATCCTGTGCGAAATAATAGACCTATTTTAAGTTACAACACATTTGGTACTGAAACAGCCTGATATTTTAACTTTGTCTATATTGGTCTTTGAGATTGTTCTGATGCCTATTGACTAGTTTCATCTGAAACACAAGCATCTATTACAAAATATTGATTTTTGAATCACCTTTTAGCCAAGTAGGTTAATTGAATGGTGCTTGGGGAAATTATTTCAGACACTGTCTCTGTCTAATATTTGTCTTCAAAGAGCTGATGGAATTGCTTGACCTTTTGCCAAAATATCTGCTAAAACTGTGGCTTGAGCAATGAGGCTCTCTAACTGAGGTAGTGATTAAAGTTACATTTGGAAGAAACTTTCTTTATTCCTTTGTTTGATATTTAGGCCATATCTGGCTTCCATTAGAGTTACTGGGAGTCTTGCCATTGTTTTAGCAGTTGACTACTGGACTACAGGTGTTTTAAGGAACTCTCAGTAGCTCTGTCCTTGGAGTTTACTGTTAGAATAGAATACTGCACTGTCAAGCAAAAAGACCCTGTATTTACAGTGGTGTCTTGCTTTGCACATGCATGTGGCGCTCAGGTTGAAATAGTTTCTTTTGGTTCCAGGTTTTAGTACAAATTCAAAACCTAGTCTGGGTTTCAGTCAACACTGAATAGACAGTAAGCTTGTTTATCAAATAACATCTGTTGCCTCATTAAAATGAAAGAAAATATTTTTAACACTTCACCTTCTCAAACATCTAAGGGAAAAGGAGGAAGCATTTCATCAGTTACTCCCACTGAATAATTCTTGCAGTTTTGCTTTTATTTTAAAGCATCCTGGAAGAGAGAATAATGTGAAAAAGCTTTCTTTGAAACAATCCCTTCTAGAAAGTACACTGTAAAATGTTGAATATGAACTGTAAAATAATGGACCATTTCTGCAGAATAGTAACTGTCTCCCACCATCTGCTGATCTGTATAGCTGTCAGGAACGATCAATATTATCTAAGCATAGAAAATATGATCAGAAGAAGAGGTGATAAGAGATTTCTGTTTCTCCTTTCTGTGGTCTGTGTTTTTATATCTCTTGTCCAAATGTTCCAGTGACATCAGGTTGCTTTCCAACTACCTTTCTTCCGATACAGGAAATATTTGTGAAGCAAGAGGCATATGAGTCAATGATTTAGGGTGGTAATGCTTATCTTGGGTTGTATGTCACTTGCCTTCTTTCTTGTGGTTGTGATTACTCTGATGCAATTCGTTAGGTGGCTTCAGGCATTCGTGCAGTTCGTTTCTCTTTGAGCTTTGGCTCTATTTTACTCTGCCCATGCAAAGGACCACAGAAATAGACTACTAGAAATAGACTACTAGGAATTAAAAAAAAAAAAAGGTGAAGCCCTTGTATAGAATTAATATGCTCCACTGATTATTAAGCTGTAAAGGAGAGATATATAGCTGAAGCTTGTAGAATGCAAGTTAGCAAGCTATTAGGATAAGAGAAGTGAGTTGCAAAGTCCAATACATTTTTTCCTGTGTATTTTAACAAGTAACTCAATAGATAAAAATAGATGTACCGGCTTTGCCAATGCAATTTGACTGTTTTCCATTCCGATGTGTTATAATCCATGTAATGAAGAAGGATAAAACAGATTCCATTTTATATTCCTAAAACAATTCAGTTGTTTATACTTGCAGTAAGAACTTAATCTACGTTAAAGTTACACTCTGCCCATGTTGGAGGGCACTGAAGTACATGAAGCTAAAGGATGAAAGATTTTTATATAAACTCGATTTTGTAGAAGAGGCACCATACATAAGTAATGTGTGCTATCCACATTCCTGAAATGAAAACAGTGGGCTTCATTTTTTCGTCACAGTAATGAAATCTACCACATTCCAACTTCAGTGGCTTAACTAAATAATTCCTCTTTAGTCTGATGTCAGGTTGAAGTTACCAGATCACTGTGTTCAGCATTTAGGACAGACCACCCCAGACCTCAGTGGGGTTATATGTGTTCTCAGTGTGGGTTATTGCGTAATAACAGAGGGGTTTGCCTTGGCAGAAGATCTACCGACAAGCGTCATGGACTACAGTGCACTAATGAGCATGCTTTCATTATGTAGATGCTCTCCTATTAAAAGGATATGGTTTCTCAGGTATAAATCTAGACAGAATTTGGCTTCCAGGCATTGAGATACATTGTCAAAATAGATTTTATACATGTGTAGGTATTGAAAATACCCTCACTTGTTTATTAGAAGAGCTTCCACTACACAGACTGAAAGTATGTTTAAAAAAAAAAAAAACACTGCAATACTGCCACCATTTCTACTGCCTGCTGGATGTTCAGTTTTCCCAGCTTGTTTGTAAACATCCACAGTCAGTTTTATTTACTTGTTCACTTTTGACTTGCTGGATGTGCTTCCACAGCTGCTGTAAGCTTACCTAAGTGCCTGCTACTACCAGAAGGGGCAATCCTGCCCTAAGTGCATGCTTCCATCACCTTCCTTGTGCCAATATAGATGAGGAAATGACCCAAGAATCAACTCAATAGAATGATTTGCAGTCAGATCACTTCTGTAATCAGTCTCAGCAAATATCTGCATAAATGTGGACATAAAGGAAGTGATGGGAATGCACAATGGAGATAGCAAGGGGAAAAAATGGGACCATACTTTTTTGGCTGTGGGTTGCATGTATGTCAAATTCAGCCACAGGGTATCGTTTCACAAAGTGGCATGAGATGATGTAACAGCATGTTGGTGCTCTTCTCACCCACTTTCCCTCCCTCCCCTTCTCATCCTACCCATATACTCCAGCCACTTACTGTTATTTGCCAACTCTGTCACTTGTGAGACAACTCTTTGATCTATTTTAGTTTGCCAAGTATATGGACGGTAAGAAAAGGTGGAGTCCTTCACACTTTTAGTTAATTAAATTAGCTCTGCGTAAGATGAACATGATAGTAAGAACAACAGAGGGAGCAGATATCCCAGAGAGCAGGGCAACACAGAGGAAGGTATGCATTTTTGATCACTATAGAGCTGTTGTTCCAGGTCAACTGACCGTGGAACCATAGCTCAGATGCTCAGAGAGTCCTAAATATTTTACAGTAGTCAGGGAATAAAAGTAAAACATTTTCATAAAAATCTGAAGGCACGTACTCCTTTCATAATCATAAAGGATTCTCTCAACTCGTCAATTTAAGAAATAAAAAAAAAGTAACTGACAAAACTGTTTACATCCATCTGGAAGTAAATGGTTCTTTACTGCAAAATGATTCCTTAAATGGGCACAGGTACATTTGGCCTGGAGAAATGTTACTTAGCATTTTATTGTTGGTAGGTCATCCCATTAACCAGTGAATTGTTGTGGCCTACCTACTGATGGCCCAGCATTTAAGTGTGAGCCAAATGTATATTTATCTCCAAATATGCTACAGGCTGACCTGAACTATTTCAGACAGAATATAAATCATAATTCTAGCCCTTCAGGCCTTTCTCATCTGGGTGAACTTTGCTCCACAGTTTTATTAAATCTATAATGTAGAGTGGTTAATGCTTCATCTATAGCTGATTCAAAAATTGTTCATAGAACTTCCTTTTCAATGAAAAAGTTTCAACCAAATTAGACTATTCTCAAAAAAGTCTCAAAAAAAAGTTGTTTTCTAAAGGGGAAAAGATACTGGGAAAAAATACAACAAAGAACAGAAAATTGGGAAGAAAAATTGATTTTGACCTAGAAGAGAAGAAAATTTGTTCACAAACAAAATCTTGCTGGTTTCTTGGTTTTGATTCTAATTTTTTAAAATGCTGATTTTATTGAAATTACCAGTGGAAAAGGAACATTTTCCGGCTGCTGTTATGCATGCTATTTGTACCTGTAGGAACTACTTAAAACAGGCAAACTTTGCCAGAACAAATCAAGGAGTGAAACAAACAGAAAACACTTCTGCAGTTTACTTCTCAGCCTTTCAAAGAAATGCAATGGAATTACCAAGAAGGGGAACGTTTGAAAGGTTTGCAGAGCTGGCTTGAACAAAAGCTCTAGATCCAAATTGCACAGTCTTTGCATTTTAGACCATTTCCAGTGGTAGATCAGGTACTAGGAGTAAAACATGATGAAAGATGTAACATGTAATGTGTATTTATTTGCTTTTGGATTATATGCTTTGATCTTTAGTTCTTTCTAGCAACATACAATATTTTCTCCATCTACAAACAAGAAGTATCAGAACATGGAAGTGTTTATCAGAAACAATTCTGATTATGCTAATTATTTTTATTTGTATAGCCTTTATCTACCATAGCACTCCTTTGAACCTCAAAAGGAAAGTAAATTAAAAGCAGAGATAAATGTAGTTAAAGCCATAAAAACATTACAGTGTTGTGCAAAGCACATATGAAAAAGTCTCTGCACATCTGTTAAGATAACCTAAGTCTAATGTTTGCATTAGCTCTTTCCTTCAGTTCGTTCTGATGTCAAAAGCCTTTCTGTTGCCTCCAAAAATTATATTGGCGCAAAAAAAACCCCTCAAGTTTGGATTTAAAAAATCATATATAGAGTATAAAACTAATACATGTGGTTTTTGTTTGTTTGTTTGATTGATTGATTTCTATTTGAAGAAGATTAATCTTTTTTGGATGAATTTCTTAAACTTCCTTGTTTACCAGCAGTAGAGTTTCTTAAGAATAACAACTATAAAACCAAAGTTTCCAAAAGTGCAGCAACATGGACCAAATTGGGGATACTGTGATTTATGAGTAAACTCGTTCATTTGGGATAAGAAGATATGTACTCATGCTTTCCAGGATTTATAAACACACATGAAAGGGATAAATATCTGACATTACACCCTGGACAGAAGGCGGGGAGAGAGATGGCCATCCGTCTCACATCACCTTTTTTCTCAGATACCGATGGACTTGTAGTGCAATTTACAGCAGGTTTAGAAGTTGTTTGTAGCTCAGATTTTTCCTTCCAGTTTTTCATAATTTTGGGGAACGAGAATGCTACTGCCATTTGAAATTGTTCTTGTTCTGTCTCTGAGCCTGTTAAAAATATCCTAGGGTGATGTCTAGAATTGGGCTCATTTTACCAGTGCTCCAAAACTGGAGATGATTCCCAGTATTTTATATACAGAATTTTTCCTCAAAACACAATCTGGCTATGTACAGGCAATTTATTTAAAGGGAGAACTAGATGCAAGAATGCCTCTCTTCTTCCCAGGCTTTAGTAAAAATTGAGGAATGCTAGATAGAGATAAGAAAAATAACTTATTGCTTGCAGCCCCTGATGAGAAACAATTATGGATTGTGCTGGTTCAGCTGCACACAAGTTAAAGTAAACTATGGTCATGTGCTGCAAGTGATGCTTGTAAAATCCTCTTGTCAGCTGATATGTATGATGCAACACATTGTGTGATTCAGATATCTTGATAACAGCTATTTGCAATGTTGTTTTGTGTATACAGGGCACAACTGAGCTGATGCTAGACTGCAAAGTGGCACAATATACTGCTGAAGCCCTGATCAGAATTTTGTGATAAAAGGCCAAGTGCAAAGAGAAGTGCCTGGCAAGCCTAAAAGGTAAGGCTATAGGTGCCTTCCCGCTAGTATATAAATATGCCTCTGTGTACATGTACACACTTCAGTTATCAGCTTGCTACATTGAGCCATCGTGGAGTCCATTTTAATACGAGTACGTTTACCCAGGTTTTACTTACACATTGCCAAGTCTTCATAAAAGCTCATATACCATTTCATTACCTAAGGAAATGGATTGGATTTTAAAATTTCTTTAACTAGCAACTGTGGTGACACTTTGAACTGACCTGTTTTGAAAATTTATCCCACTTGGCAGTGTTTTGACATGGATTAAATTAGAATAGGTATTTGTACCTTGATCTCACTATATCCCTCTGGGTCTGTGGAACAGTCCAATATATAACAAGACCTGTTTTTCTTTAAAAAATAAGAGGGGTGTTTATCAGGATAAGAGTCATTGCATTCCACCAGTTCTGGTATGACAGGAATTTGAGGTGGAGCAGTGCATAGTCCACAGTCCCCATGGGATTGTAACAAACACAGGTTCTGCCTGGGTCTATCCAGAGTAATGTGCCTTTTTTCACTGAAAATGAACTGACCAAACCAGACCTTCTTAAGTCCACTGCATTTTAATAAATCCAAAATCCAGCTTTAGCAGTATTTTAGCAAGTCTGTCTTACCCAGCATATAAGTCAAAGAGTGAATGCGCTGAACACATGAGACCTACACCCAGTTGCCATTGAAATCAGTGGATAGAATTGAGATCTCATTCAGCCCTTGCTCAGGCAAAACCCTTTAACACTGAGTCATGGTCCAAATTCATAGGCATCACATTCGTCAGAACCTGTCTGGATTTGACTAACGTCAGTTGTTTCTCTTATTTTAGGAGATAGTTCCTTGAATTTCTCTACATGTGGCTAACATTACCTATACATTTTGATAACTTTCACAAAAGTTTAAAGAACCATGTTTCACAAGCACCATTCACTATACAGAAAGATTCAAGGTCATACAGAATAGCGTATAGCCTTTAAACATACTGCTTTACCAACTTGAGGGCTGAAGCGCTGTATGAATCACTGACCTTGAGGGAATCCTTCTGGTAAACATCACTGTACCTGCTAAATCTCTGAACTGTAATTGGACATTGTTAACAAGGATGCTGTGTGTGGCATTCAATCAGTGATGGCTGATAAACCTAATAATGAGAGAGTGAACCTACCAGTTTAATTTTAATCACTGACATAGCCATGGATCATTTCTTCGGTCTCTGGTTGTTTTTTGTTTTTATTTCAGTAGAGTAGCTATTGTAATTTATAAGAACATTGCCTTCTGCTTCCTCCTGAATTTGCCCTTCAGTGTTATGTACAATGTTGCAGTGAGATTTTGAACCTGCAGAGTTCAAGTAAGTTTATGATTTAAGTAATGCTGGATATATTCTTGAACTCAATAAATTAAAAAACATAGTAGGTTGTAGGCTTTTTTAATAGAGGATATGCTATTTCAAACTTTGTCAGTGTTAATTATGTAATCTTAAGGGCGAATAAATTATAAACCCATGAAAATTGCAAACACATTAAGCTGGGAGTATTAGCAAAACTAAGGACTGTTCATTTTACCAAGGGTAATTAGGACCCATTGACCTCATTTTAGCCTGTTACAGAAGTCATTACAGAAAACTCACAGTTTTCTTTGACACAAGGTTAGTTTGAAAAGCAGCCTAGCATTATGTAGTCTGGCTTCATTTTTGTATAGATGAGAATGCAAGTGTACGTACTTGTCATGTGAGAATATTATGGGAAAAACGAGAATTCTTTTTCTTGCTGGAGACTGAATTCTGCATTCATCCTGTGATCGTTATTCACCCAGTATCAAAATAATTTGCAATAAATATTATACATTTTCCAGCGATTCTGAAATCATCCAGAGCTTTGCTATTCATTAATTTTAATTAACAGAGTACCAACTGATGAAAAAAACAACAACTGGTGTAACACAGATCGTTGAATACATTTTTGAAATCTTAATGCATTTTTACTTATCTTTAATTATGATATTTTGAGTAAATTTGACCAAACTTATAAAGCAGCCACCCCTAAAAGCTATTTCCTATCTCCATACAGGTATTATCAATATACATTGATATGCATGTCATCCTATTTGCCATTTATTTGTGATTACAGTTTGAATTCATTGCTCTTAGTATCAGCTTTTTAGGAAGCTTTCCAACAAAAAAATAATTTTAAAGGTTAGTATTACTGATTACAGACTGAAAACCACCCCATATATCTAATGCATCTCACAGTCGTAATTGCTGATCCCAGCTATTTCAACAGTTACACTTTTTGCCTCTGCTTTGGTCTGTAAGATCTAAACTAACTCAAAATTTCCCTTCCATATGGTAAGTGGGTGTAGTGGAGCATATTCTAGGAACCATCTTCAGATGTAAAGGTATTTTGGTGAGTCATCTTGATGTAAACTGCTTGAACTCTGCATGCGAGTTCAGTGTCATTGCTGCTGAGTCATTCTGGCATTTGTACCTTGTACGTTCTTTCCAGAATAGAAAAGCCTGGGGAGCATGGGTAAGTTGGCTTGAGGTGCTGGAGATAAAGGCTGAGAAACTGGTAGGAATAGCTGGGCTTTTGAAGAGAAACTATGAGTTAGACTTAGTTGTTACTTGATCTACATTCAAATACATATTTGGGAATCTATTTGGACAATATACAGAATGACTATGATTTATTCAACACAAAGTGGAAATTGCTTCTGCTCATACTACTTTTTACTACTTAAAAACCCAAAGTAAAGGCTTGCTCAAGGGAAGGTGCCTAAAAGGGCAATCCTGAAGAAAATCTTAGATATGTTTCAGATGGACTCTTCTGTTTCCTTTTGCAAATGATGCTTTCTAAGTTAAGAAAATATATCTTCAGGCAGTCAGGTTTAGGTGAGCTTTCTCAAAGTCTAATTTTGCATAATCAGCAAAAGTGCCATAAAAATACTACAACTATATCTAATGTCTGAGTTGGATAAAGAAGTGAGAGATGGTAAGCAGAGAGTCTTATTATTCCACAGACATAATTTGGATTGGTACTTGGAGTTGTACATTTACATAAAATATTTCATATAAAAACTATTCAGCTACTTCAGAGTATGACAAATCTACAACCATGAGTTAGAAAAATCTCAAAGTTTAAGGAAATCACTTAGTGGAAGAAGAAATTGTTCATTAGTAAGGCTCTTTACCCCCACATGATTCTTGATTCTTTTGAAGAACTAACAGATTTGTGACGCTTCTCCCTAAAAAGCTACTTTAAGTCTGCCCTAGTATGTCACATTTATCAAAGTATCTACCAGTTCTGTTCTTTATTATAGTTTCTACCAATTTGCAAAGGGCAAACATCAGACTTACTGCTTTATTGTTCCCCAGATACATCTTGGAGCTTTTTTAGAAAATTGCCCTCAAATTTGGCACTTTCCATTCCTGGAGGACAGAACCTGTTGTAAATTAGAGATTACATGCCATGGTTAGCATGTCCTTTAGGAGCACATAACTTGGCATACAACTTGTGATTAGTTACTATTTGTTTTATGGATTTGTTCTAAAACCTTTTGTCCTGACATTTCACTTTATGACAGATCCTTCATTTCATTCCCTTTTAAGAAAGGCTCTAATATAAGAGACTTTGTAAACTCCTGAAGATATGAAGAGTTTGTTTAGCTTTCTACTACAGCCTTGTCTTCTTTTGGTGTGTACTGTTAACTTGTTGGCCTTGCAGATTTTCTGGCAGGGCTTGTTGCTTTTGATATGTTTGAAAAAGGATTTCATTCATAGTGCCTGAGTAAAATGTTTCTGAGAACTACTTTGATTTGCCTTACTTCCTTTTTAAATTTTACCAGCCAAACTTTATGTTTCCCCCCCCACACACTATTTTCTCCATTTGGAAACAACTTCATTTTTTGGAGGATATCTTTGTACTTCTAATTCTCTATGTTTGCTTGTTATTAAGTGTTCTCAACCTTAATGATCTTTTTAGAAGTATTTCATTAAGTGACATGAATTTATTCTGAGTATCTCAGATTTCTAATATGTCTTGAAGGAGTTTCCATACCACCTGCAAACATTTTACATTTCTTCCTGCTGCTCTTACTTTTTCAATACTGTGGTGGTGGATTTCTGTTTTTTAGTCTCTGTTTTTGCAGGAAGCTTAGACCTGAATATATTTTGGCCACTGTTGTGAGCTACCAAGTTACCTCTTTCACAGTAATATTTTGAACTAGGTCTTGCATACTGCTTCACATTAAGGAAAAAAATTCTGGTTTTCCCCATTTTCATGGTCCCAACAAGAAGTCTAATGACTAAAGGGATATTCAGAATTCTGTGTCATCCTTAGAAGCAGCTGAGAATGAATTCTGCACCCATGTTTTTAGCACATCTTCCATTTTGACACATTACTTCACTGAGTTATGACTGGTGCTAAGGCAGGCAACGGGCATAGGGAATCTTTAAATTATCTACCTCCCTAACTTGCACTAGAAAATCTGCAGTGAATCCTGCTTGAGCAGTATTCTGATGAACCGTTGCCAGAACAAAAGATAATGATTGCACTGTGTAAAGTAGTTGAATGAAAAAAAATATAATCGTAGACACAAATCTTGAACTGTCAGAAAGGTTTGTGAACTCACTAGCTACCTTAGTTTCTACTATTTCTGATTTTATTCTTTACACATTACTTCATTTGATGGAGCAGCCATTGATAAATGAGAGTTTAAAAAATCTTTTCCTCAGATTCCTAATTTAACGTGTTTGAAAAATAGAGAACTTTGCACAACCTGCCAGCAGGGAGGCTTGTGCCAAGCCTGTTACTCGTCCAGGTTTCACAGATGCATACGGGTAAACAAAGAGGTAATGCTTTTGCAGGTATTTGTCACATTTCTGTTGTTTTATCCAGGTTGTTCACAGTCTCTGTAATAACAAAAATACAATTCCTTCACTCCACTAGCATTTACAGTAGTCATTACATACACATCCAATCCATAGAAAAGGACCATGACACTGTACTTTTTAGACACATTGTCTAAATTGTGTCTAATGTGAAGAAAATAAACATGAAATACAGAATGAAGATAACAGATAGGATTGATTCTTTTTAATTTTACACTAGTATCTCAGAATGGAGTGAAGATGTTTACACAGCGAGTGTAAAAGACTGGAATTGCAGTTTTCATTTCTGCAGTTTTCTCCCTTTGTGACCTTGAGCAAGACGTATAATTTCAATGCCTTGCTTTTTTTTTTTGTTTGGAAACTGATGATAGCTCTTCTTTATATGAGAGAGGTATTATGAAGTACTTTTATTAATTTGAGGTAAATAGGTAGCATGGTGATGTAGTGACACAATGACAGACTTGAGATTTAAAATGGGAAGATATCTGAACTTCTGTATTAAGCAACTATCACCAAGCAGTTGTTAATTCAGCACAATATGTTGTTTCTTAGTGATACAACTCCTACACAGCAATGACAAATTAGTATACAGCTGACATTCCTGGATGTGATTCAGTCTACTAAAGGGCACAGCCTCATATGCCCTGACCCAAACTCTCAGTCCTCTCCCCAGCAGTCCTATCACAGACGCATCTTTCCATTCCCAGTGTTTATCACCTTCAGTATACGATTTCTTCACAGTCAGCTGCACATCATCTTTAGTAAGTAATTGCAGGTCTCTTGAGTCTCTTCAGGTCGTTTCCTACTGTATACTGCATTATGCAAATTTAACTGGCCGGCCTTACGGCTCAACTTGCTCCAGCAAAGCAGCAAGTTTTTTTTTTTGTTTTTTTGTTTTTTTTTTTTTTTGCAATTGCCTGGCTCAGTCCCTGCTATGGGAGCGCTGGATGTTGGTGCATTCTCCCCCCTGCCGGCTCCCGGCCGGCACAGCAGGCTGGGGAAAAGTCACTCCCACATGGAAAAAAAAAGATGCACGTAGCAGAAGCATGAAGAGATCTAAAATATGTAGGAAATCAAGGACAAAGTGTTAAACATTGACCCATTTTTATATCCAGTCTTCCAGACACAATATAAGGCATGTTTGGCCATGCTATCTGTGAAAGTAAGCACAACTTGCTAACAAGTAAGTAAGTAATGTGTGCAATTTCCATCTGGTTATTCGCCAGTAAATGAAATTGCATTCACAAATTAACATATAGAGCACATCATTATCATTAACTATTTGTAGCATAGCGTGTAAGACCTCATGAATATTTTCACAACTCTGGAAGATGCTGAAGAACCCAAACTCACTTTCTTTTTCTGCATAAAAATATTGAGGAATTATTTCATATTGCTGCAAGGCACTGCAGAGAGGCCATCTGAGGTCCAGACTAATTCTCCCAGGACAAGGTCAGTGCTGCTTCACAGCACTAACATTAATGTTACAAGAAGCATGAAAAGGATCACCAAATTAGTTATAATGGAGGGCCACAATAGTACCATTTAAGTCCTGTTGTGCTCCAGGCTATTCTGTACTTGAACTGCTTTTCAGTCTTCACAATAAGCAGGCAACTGTTATTTTAGAAGCAGAAGGAAGAAATGCCATTCTCCTGTGCTTCTCTGTGGACTGTTCTCAGTCAGACCAATGTGAATAATACCATCTCCATCAGACTGTCCTACATAAGGGAGTCAACTAATTGTCTGATTACCCATGTGCACTTTATCAACAGCATAACACTGCTGGATTGGTTTCTCTTTTCTTGCTTGAGGGCCAGTCATTCTAAGACATTAAACTCAAGCAACTAAAATGGTTTTGCTTGTAACCTTGGCTTGATTTGAAATACTTACTGAGGCTGCCGTTCAGTTCCTGCTCTCTGTGAGAGCTACTTTAACTGCTCATAGGAACTAGTCAGGTGTTTCTGACTATGCTGTCAAAATGCAACTGATACAATGTCTGCCTGGCACTTCATTTCGTACTAGAAGTGTTGTTAGGGAAGTTTGTTTGTTTTTTTTACTACCAATGACAGGGTCCAGCATTCATAGCGTAGTTGCTACATGGGAGTGTGTTCTGCTGTATACACAACCAGTCTTTGCAAAAGCATGCTTGCATCAGCTTTACATCCTCTCTTTACCTGCCAGCCACATTTGGTGCAGCTGCTTGCTGCGTTAACTGTGACTGTAAGCCATTTGAGATACAGTCTTTCTTTGTGGTCTCTGTAGGACTTAGGTCTGTTTCACTATTGGTACAGTCTCTGAAACAGGAATTTTCAGGAAAGTTATGCAGAAACTTACGTTCTGTTGCGTGCTGTATAGTTCTGTCAAAAACATGCTGCATCCTGAATGACTTTGCTTCCTTGTGATTTTAATAAGGGTGTTTATGTCTCACAATAGGGGTGTCTCATAGGGGTGTTTTGCCAAACGGAATACATTGAATTATCTTATTTTGGGAGTTTGGCATGATACAGCAATATATATACATGTTGTTACATAACGTGTCCGAATCTTTGAAATAATTGCAGGCACTTCTCAGAACAATCAGGTTCAAATACTTGAGGGCAAAGTGCAGGTAACAACAAAGGCATATAATGATCCAAAGAAAAACATGTTTAATAAACCCATTTGTAGAAAACAACTCTTTTTTTGGTGATCAGATGGCATTACATACATATAATCTCCATGCCACTTGAATATAACTGGGCAAAAAGAGTGTACTTTGGTCCTAAACTCATGAAGAATAAATGTTTTTAAACTAGCACGTTAAACAAACTAATATACATATATAGTACAAACATGGATTTATGGGAAAAAAAAAAAAAAAGAAAAAAAAAAAGCACTTCCTATATACATTTTTTGTACAAAGTGTTCCTTGACTTGTTTGCAGCTGTTCAAGTGACAGTTAGAAAAAATCTTGACCATGACTGAGGCTTAGATTGGCAGAAGTAGATCCATCCCATCCTTCTCTTTTAACGTTTGCTGTTACTGTTCTTCTTCTGCCTTCTGTGTCTTGGAGTCACACACTGAACTCAAGTGGTGAATGGATCTGCCTGAAAAATCACACAGGAGAAATAATGGCCAAGTGTCCTGAGCCATACTGCAAATCAGTGAAGGCCAGTAAAACAAAGGGACTGCTAAAGTTGGCATTGCCACAGAAAAAGTTAATGTGAAACCACTCCCTGCAGATCTAAGAAGAAAATAGCAGGTGTTAAGTGGAATCTGTGTGAAGGAAATGGTCTCTTACACTTAGTTAAGAAGTTGTGAATTTTAAGTATACAAGTGAGGAATCAGAAAGAGCAAGTATAAAATTCCCTGGTGCTAATGTATACATACCTCTGTTTATCACCTTCAGGTTTTAAAGCAAGCAACTCTGAATTGCTCTGTCCTTGAACTCTTCTTTAAAACAGCTGCTGTAGCAAATGTGCTCTGCCGTGCCCTTGAACAGGTGTAAGAGGTGCCTGCAGGGCTGGCACTAGGGAGCTGGCTGGGAGTGCTTTTGTGTCAGAGGACAGAGCAGGAGGTGCCTTGCATTAGCATCCCACAGTTACACTGCATCATGTGTAGAGTCAAACTGTGTGGAACAGAAAGGCAATACTGTGGAGCTCCGTGGTGCTGGGTGTTTTGTACCTGTGGCTGTATCGAGAACAGAGACATGTTAGTGTATCAGCACTGTGGCATCGAGCAGTAATACATTAGATGTTCTGTGCCTGTAGCATTTTCTCCTCACTGTAAAGTGTTTTTAAGGAAGAACACGGAGAGCAGAACATGACAACAAAGAGATGAAAAAATACAGCAAGGGTTGGGTTCTTAGAGAATGAAACAACTCAAATCTACGGATTAATTATTCGCTTAAAGTGTTTGGTTTTGCTAGCACTGAAAAGCAGAACTACTGATGCAAGTTCTTGTTTCTTTTTCACTGCTGCACTCTGGATGCCGTTGTGTTTTCGAGGCCTGAACGTGCTGAAGGCAGATGCAGAGGCAGAGCAGATCTGCAGTGCGCGGGCTGCTCGGTGCGCACCGATGGCTGAGGGCGCTGCTGGGGGAGCAGCCGTGCAGTATTTTGGCTTAGTGTCTTGGTAATGCTCCTGCATTACCTTGATAATTAGGGATGCTATGCTGAGGATAGTGCTTGTAGCTGTAGGGGAGAACACACACATGAATGAAATTGTGACTAACAGCTTCATGGGCCTGAGAAGGAGCTGGGGAAGAATAATGGTGCGCAGCGCAGCTCTGCTATGACCTTTATTTTGAGAAAACTGCAGTGGACACCAAGGCATTTGGACTCGCTGCGGATTCCCACTCAGCCACCTGCACACGCGACTGGTATTTCCTCCCAAGCCCTTTACAATCAGCATGGAGCTCAGCCCCGCGCTGCCAGCCCGGCCTCCTACCAACGCGCGGTGCCACAGCCTGGCGGCGGGGCCGGGCCTCGAACCTGCGGCCCCCGGGTTCCCGCGCGGGCGGAAGCGGCGGGGTCCTGCAGCGGCGCACGTCCGGTCCCGCCCGCCCGCCCGCCGCTCGCGCGCCTCACCGGGCCCGTTCCGTTCCGTTCCGCTCCGCTCCGTTCAGTTCTGTTCCGTTCCGCCGCCTCATGGCCGCCGCCCTGGTGAGAGCGGGGGCACGGCTGGGCCCCGCCGGCGCCGCGGGGGCTCGGGCGGAGGTGCGGTGGCCTCCGCGCGGCCTCTGCGCCCGGCCGGGACGGGGTAGGGCTGAGGGCCTCAGGGGAAGGGCCTGGGGCCTGGGGCCGCGGTGCCTGAGGGCAGCGGGAGGCCCGGGGCCGGGGCCGGGGCCGGGGCCGGGGCTGTTGGCGGCGGCGCTGTGCTGGCGCCCCGAGCCTCCGCCGGGTCCCTCGGCCGGCCGGGCTCAGCCCCGGGGCCCGCGCAGCTTTCCGAAGGGCCGCGCAGCGCTGCGCGCACGGCGATCGCCGCCCGACCGTCGGGGCGCGTTGGTGGTGCCTGAGAGCCGGGCTCTGTAACAGCGCCCCACAGAGCCGCTGGCCGCCCCCTCGCAGCCCGTCTGCCTGCCTGGGGTCCGGCTGGCAACGCGCACTGCGTGGCTGCGGGCTGCAGAGTGCGAGTGTGCGGGGGGGGCTGGCCGGCAGTAACGGCACGGCACCGACAGGACGAGCGCTGCCTGCAGGGCCCCTGGTGGGCAGCTGGGCACTGCTCGTCTCCTGCTGCCAAAGAGTGCCTGCTGGCTGCAGTGCAGTGCCTTTCAGAGTGCTTTGTCGTGCTGGGAACTGGCCTGTGGGTCCAGAAACTGTAGGATGAGCTAGGAAGATGAACAGGCTCATGTCCTTACGGTGGGATATTAAAAAATAGTAAACAGTAATATGAAATACTTTTTTTGTGTGTGTGCGTGTGGAGTAAGCAGGAATTATTTGATAGGTCATTTCAATATTTTGTAGTATGGGAATTTCTCTGAGCAGAAGTGTTTCATGGGGTAATGCTGTAGGAATTTGTGGTAGTTCTGGTATTTATTCATTAAAGACTGCCAAGAAGATGTAAGTTGCTAAATAGGGAACTAGTGATTAAGTTGCAAACACCAAGAATACAGTGCTGAAATAGAAGAATGATGATATTTTAAACAAAGTTATCATAGCAAAACCAAATGAAAGTTTATAGATCTATGGACAAGAAGTTCAGACATCACTGTTCACGGTCTGTAAGAGATTAAGGGCCTGAATCAATAACTGGGTGAGATCCCAGTGCAGTGATGTGGCACCAAAGGCTGATAACCTTTGGATGAATTAAATAGAGATATGTGAGAAGTGTGTAGTGGTTTTTACCTGTGGATATAACACTGGAGCAATTCATACTGGAATATGGTCAGCATGGTCACAGGCCTTCTCTCTCCTTCCTATATATCCAGTTACAACTGTTATTACATTTTACATATATATATAATTGGATTAAAAATGAGACTATGGAGGTAGTGTGATGGGATTCTTGCTAATTTTCAGAAATAAATGGCTAAATCTTGTTCCTTAACTTTTCTTCAGACCAGCCATCACAACAAAAGCTATTTTTACTGAAAACTTGTGTTCACACTAGTTCAGCTAGCCATAGGCCATTTTCCAATGTAAACATTTCCAATTTAAATACAATAAATAAATAAGCATTCATACATGATTCTTAAAACTGGCATCTTAGAAAAGTGCTACCTTCAGCACACAGAAGAGGAATTTGGAATTAATTTCATCATTATTTGACATCATCTTTCAGTGAGGTTGGAAAGGATAGTGACTTTGGTTGACAACTAGCTGGAGAAGTTGTGTGGATGACTAGTTTGCATAAAACTGCCTAACCAGTAATTTTGTATGTGTGCTTTTTTTTCTCTCCAGGATTTCAAAACTTATGTGGATCAGGCTTGCAGAGCTGCAGAAGAATTTGTCAACATTTATTATGAGACAATGGATAAAAGAAGGAGGGTATGTAGATATTTTGACAATAGTTTGAACTTCCTGTGGTGTTTTTGCTTGCTTTTCTAACTAGCATTAATTGAAAGTACCTGGAAGTTGATGTTACATGTTGTATTAGAACAGAGATCTCAACTTGGCCTCTTGGACTGCCCTGAAGGGAAATTTTTGTGTTACTATGCAGCATTGTTGTGAGGGGGGCCCGATTAGGAGGTGCATTAGTGTTCTTCAGTATATTTCAGTTCATGTCCAGCTACGTTTAGGGTTTATCACGTGACTTCTGAGGCTAGGATTTAGCTTCCTTTTTTGCTAAGCTTGTGTAAGCAGTTCTCCCTTCTGTTTCTGGGAATCTTTAGGAGTGCTGAAAGATAAAGTGGAAACAGCTCTGTCTGACTCCAGAAGTCTTCATGGACCACACTCATGTTGTATCATGTAATGGATATTTGTGCACAAAAACCTGTGGGAACTGACAGCTCTTTGGACCTCTTACTGTATTATATTTGTAATTTCAAAAGCTGTAGATTTTGTGAAAATAGCACTTGCGTGTCACTACTGAGTCACACTGCATAGGTAGGGTAGTCGCAGGTGTAGCAACAGCTTGCAGGGGAGGTAGGGAAGGTACCCCACAGGTTATGAAATACTGGGGAGGTGCTGCTCTGCTGCTGCTGCAGGTAATTGTCCTCTTGTAGGCTTCCACCATTACTGTTTTTTTCTCTTTTTTTTTTTTTTTTTTTTTTTTTTTACCTGAAATTATAATTTGCTGACTACCTGTGTCACATGTATGTACACACACAAAATCAGCAATTAATTATTCTGGAAAAGTAGCCCTTTCCTTTTGTTACCAAGTAGTTCAGTTGTATTTCTAGCTTTGTTAAAGGAATCTCATCAATATTTAAATTTGGACACAAGTCAGTATGCAAGTTATAAAGCAAAACATGTTTTTATTTTAATTCTTGATCGGGAGCACTAATTGTTAAAAGGACCTAATATTTGAGGAGGGCGTCTTATTTATTTACGTAGCTGAAGAAATCTGTAATGCAAAACAAGATTCTCTCAACCTCTTTGTGGAGAGTGTTGTGCTTATGCTTTTTTTCCAAATATGTCTGTTCGTAACCCCTCAGGTTTTGACTAGGCTTTATTTGGACAAAGCAACCTTAGTTTGGAATGGTAATGCAGTGTCTGGGCAAGAAGCACTGAATGAATTTTTTGAAATGTTGCCGTCTAGTGAATTCCAGATTAACGTGTTGGACTGCCAGCCTGTTCATGGTAAGCTTCCATTATAATTTATTTATTTAGTTAGGTATCTTATAACCACTGCAAGTGAACTACAGCTATAATAGTGCTCTTGGGTCTAGCTTAGAGAAAATACTAAGGGTTAAAAGGTAAAGCTGTGCATAAAAAAAAGCACAAATCAAGAGATGCAGCAACTCCACACTACATCTCATGCCTGGGAAAACACTTCAAGGATATTTTTTGTTAAGATCGTATTCAAATGTGATGTATTTTTGTGGGTTGTGAAAAGTCTGGCTTACTGGGTTATGTTGTCCTTGACAATGTCTGAGAGCCAAGAGACCTCTGCTGTAGCCTCTGATACTGACGTGCAGTATAACATGGAACAAATCATTAACCTGTATGTACTCTGAATTCTTTCTATCTTGAACTGATGTTAAGTTACATTGATTTCTAATTAGCAACTGCCAAAGAAATGCTTACGTAATTGAGAAGTTAATAAATGACTTCCAATGGATATTTGCGGAGTATGAGACAAAAGCCTGTTGCCAAGCGTGCTTGCTTTGCTCTGCCATGAAAAGGATACGAGGTCTAGCGGGGTGAGGGAGAGGGGAACGTATGCAACTTGCTAAATACGTATATCAAATCCTGAGAGCTTATTCTAAGCAAAAACCCAGGGGCTGTTTTTAGTGCTCTAAAGCGAACGACATGAGATGAAAATACAAAACCTATTAAAAAGCACTGTTGGAGAGCGAATACACTATTGTCCACATAGAAATGATGCAACAAAACTGTATTTTTCATGGATGTGTAACCAACTTTTAGCCTATACCTAGTACAACCAGAAATGAATAAAACTTTCGCATACGTTTCCTGCTTCTTTTACCTGTTAGTCTTTGTTTGGGTTGTTCTCTTTATACTTTTTCTCCTTGTGAAGAGCAAGCTACTCAAAGCCAGACGACAGTTCTCGTGGTGACATGTGGGACAGTAAAATTTGATGGCAACAAGCAGCGCTACTTCAACCAGAACTTCTTGCTGACAGCACAAGCCACGCCTACCAACACGGTGTGGAAGATTGCCAGTGACTGTTTCCGCTTCCAGGACTGGGCCAGTTAGTGAGGATTGGCTGCGGGACTGACCTCTCTCATGCGACGCAGTGAACCAGCTGTATGGACAGACATTCTGCAAGCGTGGAAACGCTCACTTCGTGTTGCGCCTGTCGTTAGGGAAGGTCTACAGATGTCTCAGGGTTGATCCCAATGGGCATGGCTTTAGTAGTAAACAGTCTGAAAATGTAAGAGGTTGCTTGTGTTAGTTAAACCTAATGAAACGTTGAAGGCAATGAGCTGTGTTGGAATCATTCCTAAGATGCCTTACATGCAGCTTTGCTGCCACTTACAGACTTTTTTTTTATGTAACTCAGAAACTCTACTATTTGGAAGCTAAATACTTGTATAGTTCTGACCAAACATGTAACTGCTTCAACTTGAACAGATCTGTTTTTACAGTAGCATCTTACCTCTTTGGAAGAAGATGCCTGTGACATGTACGTAGAATTCTCAAAGCTACCTACTCGTGGTTTTAAGAGGCTGGGATGAATTGACAATGATTTCTGTTCTGTGAAAGTATGAAATATGGCTTATGAGTGTGTAATCTGTCAAATAGTCCATCGAAAAGCTAACAGTGGTAGGGAAGGACTAAATTTTTTCAGGTTTCCTTTTGACGTGAGCATCTCAGTAATTTGGATATAGTTAATTTACATTGATCTGTATATAGGGAATGCTGAATAACTCAGAACTCCTATGCCAGCGACTCTTGTCAAATGCATGTGAAGGACTTCAGACAGTACTTTTCTTTGAAGTCTTACAGTGTAAGAAGTAGGCAAATAACTTAATTTCTGTCCGCCCTAACTGGTATTTCTGCCGCTATGAAGGATGGACAAGTTTTCCCATCTTCAGTCTGCAAGTTTTGAATCACTATTATATTTTCAGGAAGTACTGTAATTAATAAAAAAAAAAAAAAAAAAGGCACTAGAAGTTTGCATTACTGTGAAGCCTACAATTCTTATCTACAGTACTGTTAATTCGGAACAGGCTCATTGATTATTGTCAACTTAGAAGAACAGATCTGAACACAAGTACCATCTTCCTCACTTACAGATTTTTACTATAGTTTTCATGTGTTTTTTTGTTTGTTTGTTTTACAGTTCCCCTTAATTATTGGTAATGTTGTGTTTTTTTTCCCCCTTGCTTTAAATTTACAGCAACTTTTGATTGCTTAAGAGTAGTTTTCTCAAGTGCATGATAGAAGAGTCTTCATCTTAATTTGGGATCTTGCAAAGTGAACCTGAATATAAACAGATTTTGTTTCAAACTGGTGTATTTCTATTTTAATCTGAGCAAAAAGTCAAAATTTAGTTATATGTGAGAATATGATTGCTTGTAAATGAAAATACGAGGGGAAATTCTAACTGATATTAGTACTGCCGCAATGACAGCAGCAGCCTGAATACACAAAGCAGTTAAGACTGCAGCTCACTTGGTTTCATTACTTAAATCAGAAAACTGTGAAAATGAGCAATATCAATTTGTCTAAAACATTTGTACTTTGTGATACTGTCCCATGAATAATGGGATATTTAGGGGAAATGAGTGGTTTTGTTTCATTTTAAGGCACTCTAGTCTTTACATCAGTAAGTTGGAATTAGTAACCTGACTTCAGAAGCTGTTTATATTTTGACTGGTTCCTCAAGCTACTGTAACTATTTTTTTTTTTCAACCTGAAGAATATTAATTCCTGCAAAACAATGTAAGAAGTCCAAAATCTTTGAAAATTGTAAATACTGTAAATACATTGCTATTTCTGTATGTAGTGAAGAAAGGATTGCTCTATTTAATTACTGTTTGTTCTTAACAGAATATGTGAGGTTCATATATTTGTATTTCTTCTACGAGTTTGAAAGGAAAACCCCAAATCTGCCTGTTTCTTATATAGCATTGTTGAACTGTGACACTGGTGTGTGGTGTGCTTTTCTTTAATTTGCTGTTGTTTACATAAGTAGTGTTACAGATCTGCTTACCTACACAAAACAGGTTTCGACTCTTGGAATGTAGTGATGGCTGCACCTGTAGCATTTGCTTGAGCTTTGAAAACAGTCACCAGAAACTACACTTACACTTGTACCTGATAAGCTTTTCCTGGGAGTAAATACCTACTGGATATTTTGGTCCAAATTTTATTTGTATAGCAGTTCTGAACCTTTTTTTGTGTCTGTGTGCAGAGTGGGAGATTTTTTTAATATCTGAGACAATATTTCAACCAAATGTTGTTCTTAGCAATTATTTCCATGCTATTTAAATATATGCTATTTTAAAATTTGACTTCTGCAATTAATACTTTAAAAAGCAAAACAAAAAAACAACACAACTACCTGAGTAAAATGTGTAGCTGGAATTGGACTTGGTGTGCATATGGGGATTTTTGAAGATAAATTAATTGTTTGAGTCTAGGGAAAGGTACTGTTCATGTGCTGGCTGTTTATTATCTTTGAATGAGGAGCACTTAGAGTGCTTCAGCACTGCCATGATTAAGTGTTGCTTTTTATTGCTGAGAAAGCTGCTTCACAAGACGTTTTTTTGGAACATATTAAGAGATAACATCGATATCAGATGAAGTCAGTAACTTTAACACTGAGAAACTAATGGCACGAGCACAAAATCTCTTTCAGACTAGCTGGGTAAGTTAGGGACGGTGCAGCTCTGTACTGCTTGTTACCACTTCTGTGGTGAAATTAGCTGGAGATAACATACAAAAGGGTTTTGTTCCATTCAGTACCAAATCAGTCCATGCTGGTTTAGTGTTTCCTCTTGTTGACTGTGCTGTAATACCTTAAATTTACACTAGGCTTCTGTTATATGTGAACTTATTTATGCTGTAAGCTGTAACCAGGAAATACCATCTTTGTCTGATTCCTGAGTTGCTAATGTACAACCACACAGTGAAACAAAGCCAGATGAGGAGCTTAGCACTTCCACATACTGAATTGTGGCTGCTGAAGACTTGATAGATCTTCTGGTTTGTGTATTTTCCCTGTATTGTCTTTGGAAGTCACTGTTCTTAGGTTGCTTTGTTCTTTTAACGTACTACGGTTAAACTGACTTAAAACACCTGCTGTTGCATGGAATGGAGAAAAGTGATTTATTCTCCTGATACAAATGACACTTTGATATGCCTACACTTTGTTATCCTGACTGGGAAAAAGCACATTATAAAAGAAATGCTGCTTTATTAGCACTTCATTATATTTTGTAAGTTTTTGAAGTTTTTCAAGACCTCTTGTAAGATTCTTTTAAAAAAAAGTCTTGCTTTTTTAAAAAACATTTTCATAGTTCTTATGATATTAAAACTTCAGGAAATAATTTGTGGCTTCTTATCGTTACTGCTTGTGTTGTAGATATCAGTTCTGATTGTTGCAGCGTGGTGCTGGGACACTGCAGAACAGGCTGTCAGCTCTTTGTCAGTGCTGCAGTAAAAAAAATATTTGGAATAACGGGTAATTCTACAGCAAATGCCTCACCAAGGGCACTGTGAAGCAGTAAAAGGTGTTGAACTGGCTAAAGTAACAGTCTCAATTTGATATTTCTGTCCTATAAACTGTACTGACATTTAGACTGCTATCCAAGAGTTGCTAGTAATGGAAAGAGAATGGTAATGTGAGGGCCATGTCTATCTGGAAATGGGCATTGACCTAGAACCATGGTCTAGAAGCAAGTAATGCCAACTATATTGTAATGTTCTTGCTGTGTTTTAAGGTGTAGATTTTAGTGAGGCTTCAAAAGCAGTCGCTTTTTTGTAATTACTCTGACAAAGGCTCTGACAGCTGATAAAGTATAAAGGCTTAGGAGTGCTGGGAAACACAAATCACAGTCAGAGCTAAAACACAAGATATTTTTGCTTGTATGATAAAAGTGAATCTAGAAATTACTCTTGCAATATCTCCCCGGGGCTGAAGAAAAGAATAGTTAAGTCTTTCTAAACAAGCTTTTCTTTTCTGACCATAACTGAAAAAGGTATTGATAGCTGTGCTATTTATTTAGAAGACTGGGTTTAATAAGATCAATTAATCCATTTCCTTATCTTTTGTGTCCAGTGATTGAATGGGTTGTGGAGACTAAATTGGCATTTCACTTTCCATCAGTAATACAGGTACCTTAGCAATATGGTACCGATTTAAAAAGTGTGTTACATTTTGGTGGCTATTTTTTATATTCTTAAAAGCTAATTCAGCTCGTTCCCAGTGGGTTTGGAGCTTCCCTGTTCTTCCAAGTGTACAATGTATTAATTTTATTAAACCAAAAATATGTGAATGTTGGTGGTGGGATTAATACTCATCAAGGTCTATGTATGCCACAGTGTGAATTTCTCTTGGGTGTCCAAATATTTTGGTGTGTCCGTTGGTACCAACAGAGTGGGAGTGAACTCTTCATATGAACTTGTGTTACCTGCTCTGTTATTTACCCTTCTGTCAAACTGGAGTGTGTTCCTGGGTTCTGAGTGTTTAAAGTATGCTTTACTGAGGAACTCAATGCACCCTTTATACATCTTTAGACTCATCTGGATGGAATGATCTATAAGCGCATTGTGAGTTCTTCAGTGTCACTGAATTGATTTAGGAAGCCAGAATTTCTAATGGACTGAAATCTCACTACTCTGACAGGCTAGTTTTTGTTCTGCTTCTTCCAGTCCTGAAGCAGTGCTGCTTGCCAAGGCAGTCTAACCTGGTTTGATAGGGTGTCTGTTCCCAGCTGAACTCCGTGAAGACTGCTTTCACTGGGGAGACGTCAAGGAACTGAGGTTTTCATTCAAGTCTATGGTTTTGTTTTCCCATAAGAGTCCAATAAGACTCCTAACGCTCCTCTATAACAATCTCACTGCGTGCTTTCCTCTTTCATTTGTGATAGGATTTAAGACAGTATGTGGACTGTAACAAAAAATGGTTCTGTACATTTGTGGGCAAAAGATAAACTGTAAGAAAAGATATTTTGAAATGCACTGAAAATATTTTTGAAAACCACTGAAAATATTTTGTCTTTTAAGTCACAGGTTCCACATCATCTTGATGGTAACACAAATGGAATTACAATTTGTATAGCAGCACACTGGTGACACATCTGGTTATTATTCCCAGGCGATTGGTCAGATGTGAGACGGGTATAGGAAATAAACACAATATTCATTTTGTTGCAGGCTTATCATACCCACAAAGTACAATGAGGTGTAAAAGGAAGTAAAAAATAAATTGGCACTATCTTTAGAACATAATGTAGATCATTCTGAGGTTTCTGGCCTAACACAGGCAAGCAGGCAGAACAGGTGAAATCATTCTGCCCTACATCTGGGAACACCGTCATTTACATTTGTTCTCCACGCTTTCTCAAAGCCAGTAGGCTTCTGAAAAAATACCTGCCAGAGTCACCATGAATATCAAAATGTGTGAACTGAATAAACACATGTATACAGGCAAATGCATTTGTATGTTTAAGTGTTTGTAGATGTATTTAAGCATATCTATGGGGTATGTATCTTGTTCCAGCATAAGCTGCAGTTGATGCATGATGGTGTTACCTTAAACATCTGGTTGAACTGTAACTGTTAGGCAGAATAGATGGGCTGATGTAAATTACAGATTGCTACAGTTCACCGAGACCTTATGGTTCTTGCAAGTATTGAAAGGTACAGATAGAACAGCAGATAATTAGATGTTTTGTTAGTTACTTGGCAGGAGGTTTTGTGCCTTTCCTATTTGTGAAATGTGTAATGAAACCTTTTTCCAGGGCAGCCCTTTTTTTTTTAGGTAGGCTCTAAATACAGCATATTGCACACACTTCGTATCTGGGGAGGAGAGAAGCAGGTGGGTTATGGAGAACGTACTTTGTGGTGTGTGTTGGATGCTGACTGGGAGGGGTTGGGAGGACAACTCTTTCTGAGCTGCCTGTAGGATGGAGCAGTGCTTCCACTGATGATACTAACTGGCTGATACTACGTGAAATGTCTCAAGCACACATTTTAGTGTCCAGTGCACTGAAGTTTAATGTGTACAGACCTCTCATACTCGGGGAACTCTAACAGTCCTTGCCTTGTTCTTGCCTTACCTAGCTGAATTCAGCAGCAGCAGTTAGTGCTGTAGATTCCAAATAGTTTGTAATGCCTCTTAGAGGCCAGAGTCCTGCTGGTGGACAGTGTTTGGGCAGAAAAAGAGAACTAATCACTGGGATAGAGTTATATAAAAGGATATGTATAATTAGCCCATCCTCCTCATAGGGGGAAACTGTGGCTGTAGTCAGCTTAAATTTTTATTGTATTGAAGGAATTCTGCACAGAAAGTCTTCTATCATGACTGGCACCATGTTGTAGTTAGCCCCGTGTAGAAGTTCTGTAGGCAGCTTCTGTAAGTTCAGACACGTGCCCTTTGTGCTTAGTGCTCTTCACAAAGCCCACATCAAAACTGGCAGTTTCATTTGCCAGAGGCACGCTCTTAATCCTTGTAGATGGAGGTGGCTGACTAGAACTGTTACTGTTGTCTAACAATTTAGTTGGAGATTTTAAGAATATTGGCAATTTGTTTTTTCTTAAATTCTTTTTTCACACAGTGCTAATTATTATATTTTCTTTGCCAAGCTGAAGTTTTCACGTGCCATCTGCTGTTACAGTGCTGGCATGTAGCACTATTGCCTGTACTCACATTGAAGTTTTTCATGGAGCTTGAATTTTCCCCCCGCCTCATGCTTTTTAATTATTAAGGTGTTTAGGATTCACAAGATACACTTTGATATCTAATGACATATCACCTTGGATAAAATCGTAACGCTGAAGTAACGGGGCTGGGTGGAGGTACATGTTCCTTGGGATTGTTCATTAAGCTTTATTGGAGGGGAGGGGGGAGAAACAACAACTACAAGAAATGATAGGCTATTAACATAGCTAGAACATCCACAAAATATTGAAAATAACCGTTATCTGCCTCACTTCTTTGTAAAGTGCAAATGCTGTTTGTTCTAATCCTAAATTTTAACTTGTACAAAGATATATTTGGAATTACATTTCTGGGTCGGTGGAGAGAAGTTACCGGTGGCTTTAGCACTTAACTGCGTGTCAGCAAAGGCACAGCGCCTACAGGAGGTACTGATGCTTTCCTCGTGGGCACAGCTTCACCTCTGAGCTGGTTTTGTTTTAATAAACGCGTCCACATCGAGCCCAAACCCGTCTTGCTTTAGCAGAACGCGACTTGACCCTTGCAAAGCCTTGTACCTGCTGTAACGACCCGGGCTGGGGCGTGATGGAGGGGATGACGCTGTGATCGCAGAGCTGCCTTTCACTGCCGAAGCGCTGCCTTCGGGGGGGAGCACAAGCGGTGGAAGAGAAGGAAGACCTTTAAACCTCGAAGCTCTGCAGACGGCAAACGGGAGGGCTCCGGGCACGCAGTGCCGCAAGCGGTCGGTGTAGGAGCGCGGTGGCCACCCCAAAGAGCTGGGGGAGCCCCACGCGAGGGAAGGGGCCCCGGGTCGGCACAGTGGCAGAAGCGGTCCCGAGGCTGGGCTCTTCCTCCTCTTCCTCCCCGAGGCTCTGGGCGCTCACATCAGCCGCTGCTCCTCGGCGGGGCCGCCCTCCTCGGCCGGCTGCCCGGGGCCACCGCGGCCCCAGTCGCGCTCGATGTAGAGGTGGTAGGGGTCGTGCTTGGACTCCAGCTTCCGCGAGCGGGTGTAGGCCAGGATGAGCGCCCCGGCCAGGCAGCCGTAGAAGACCATGATGAGCAGGATGTACAGCGAGGCATCTCCCCCCGGGCCCTGGCCGGCCGCCGCGCTCCCGTTGGTGCCGCGGCGCAGCTCCCGCAGCAGCGACCCCAGCAGCGCCTGCAGCCGCCGCGCCTCGCTGCAGTTCATGGCCGGGATGGGAACGGGGCCCCGCGGCTGAGCCCCTCCGCTCGGCAGCTGCTGGCCGCAGCCTCTGTGCCGGGAGGCTCGGGGCCGTGCCAGCCCTTTGGGATGGCTCCAAGCTTCGCTCCAATCGGGAGCGGGGAGAGAGCCTTTAGGGCTGCTTCCTTACGGTGCCTAACTTCATTGGGACGCGTGTTTGTGTGCCAGAAAGGATAAAATCATCTAATTCTGTTTGAAAGGTGCAGCCTGGGAAAGAAAAAAAAAGAAAGCAGCCGAGCAATCCTCATGCCTGTGCCCCCGGGAGCAGGTCCTGTGCAGGTGAGAGCACTGGGCACTGCTGAGCACCAGCTGGGCTCCCTCTCCCCTTAGCAGGGAATGGTGACGGAACTAAGAAAAATCTGTTCTGCTCAGAACAGTGCGAGCTGAGACCCCCTGCTCTTCGGTTCCCTGAAGTACAGTGGCAAGATCTTTCATGATTTTTTGTAACTACTTGGGAAAATGCAGACCCACTGACATAAAGCCAGAGAGGAGCTGGTTTTCCTTAAAGCCTCTCTTTTTAACTTGCTCCAGGAATAAGTACTAGTAAAATGGGGATGTTTCTACCATGATGTATTCTCCATCCTTTTTTTTTTTTTTTTCCCTAAGGGTTAAGGTTCATTGTTTCTTGTTTCTGCATTAGCAAAATATAACTGAGAAATCCTCTGGTTTAAGGGTAATTGTGGTGTGTCACGTCTCTTATGAACAAAGCTTTTGGTTCAGGTACTTTGTAGGCATCTTGCTATTTCATTGTCTAAGGAAGGCCTTCTGGAAGTGTATTGGTGGCTGAACAACAGAAGTAAAGAGTGTTTTTTGTTGCCTTGAACAATTTTCTTGGCACCTTTCAAAGTAAGGCCCCTACTTTTCAGTAGCTGTTAGTGGGCTGAATGTAGGTTAAAACTGAGTCAGACTGACTTGTTAGAAGTGAAGCTCGGGTTGCGTAGCGTTTGTTTGCAGAGCTCCGTAAGAAGTCCCTGTCACCACCTGCACATTTCTGCCCTTCAGAACAATATTGTTATTGTGTTACTGTAAGCGTTCAAAGCAGAGATGCAGGTTTTTAACAAGGCAAAAAAAGGACTCTAAAAGCCAGCTCAGCTTCCCACGTGGATCTGGATGTGGAGCTGTGACTGCTGGTGCTGGTTTTGGGAGGGGGTGTGGATGTGAAGCAGATGGCGAGGTGGGTGGCTGGAGATGGCACTGCTGCTGCTCCCCCAGCACTGGGGTGCTGTTTTCCCTCTGCTTGCTGCCAGCTGCCGGTGTAACACTTCTGTCACACTTGCCAAGCCCGCTGACCAGCTCTCCTGGCCCAGCTGCGAGCCTTGCAGTAGGTGCACCTTCCATCCTTTGCTGTCCTCTGCGGTGGTGTAATTCTCCACAGTAGCAGCAGGATGGAAATCTGGTCCAGAAGTTCTTAGGACTAAGCCTGCCCTCACACAAGTCATGTGGTATGCCCCTAATACTGAAGTTGCCAAATCCGTGTTAGGGTAGGGTTGTCTTTTAATCCAAACCAGTGAGATGAGCAATGATCACATTGTGGTGAGACTGTTGTCAGTGGCCGAGATGCCAATGTCCCACTGGAAGGAAGTGGGGGAAAAATGGCAAGAAAATCTTTCATGCTGACAGAAACATATTATAGGGAGGGGCAAATTGTAGCTTGCCACATGTAACCTCCCTGATGGTACCAGATAGTTCCCTGTCCCAGGAAAAGAGCCTGGCCCAGGAAGAATGCTTGTACTGTGCTTTAGATTACACCAGTGTGAGAAAAAGGGCTACAGGCTTCTGAAGAATGAAATCGGAATGCAAAATGGTTTTAATTTCTGGGACTTTATCTCCTTCCTGTGGGTGATGCTTCAGAAAAGCAGATGTGCAGCCACGTTAGTGGCGGCTGTGCAGCGTTACCGCAAAAAAGCAGCGTGTTAAGGGGAGTCACAAGCCAAGCACAAGGCAGGTCTCAGCTGCTGCATGTGAGGGAAATGTGTTTGGAATGCAGCAACCTTACAGATGGGCTTTGGGGGGTAATTCCCCTAAGCTGCCTAGGGCAGCTGGGGTGGGTATTGTATTTCAAACAGGGACAGAGTGGCCCTGTTTTAATGACCCTGGTTAAAGTTTGTAAAAGCAGGCTCATCAGGAGAGGTTGGGTTTGCTTAGACTTGAAAGACAAAAAGTAAAGTAGGGCAGGCAGCTGGAGAGAACAGTGATCCTATTCTTTGTGTTCACTCCCTGGGGGAGCACCGTAAGTAATAAACTGATCCATATCCAACAGGAAAGGTTTAGGTTAAATACCACGTTGTTTAAAACAAACAAAAACCTCAGCAACACCTCCTGGGGCTGGGACTCTGTTGTGAAGTGCTGGAACAGTATGGGGACTCACCCAAAACGTAGCTGGGCTTGTTTTATTCTTAAATAAGCTCAACAGAAACCTGGTGGTGGTGGTGTTTCAAAATGGGAGAACAGGTGGAAAAAAAATCTAGTTTTTGTTTTGTGTTGTTTTGTTGTTGGGGTGGTTTCTTTTTTTTTTTCTTTTTTTTTTTTCCCCTTCTTTAAATGCATAGGTGTGGGCTGAGGACCAGTGTGCCCCGGAGCTGTCTTTGTTTAATTTAGTTAGCACTGGCCTAATGTCAAGACTGCACACTTCAAACTAAACACAGTTTTGGACAAATTACCTATGGTAATCAGCTGCGTGCTTTGTTGAAACACTTTTTGGTCAATATCCAACAAAACAGGTCTGATTTTCTTCCAGATATCTCTTCCCCAGTAAAGGAGTAGCATGATTCTAGGTGTACAGCTCCCAGTAGCAAAGCAATGATGCAGAGAAATCCAGCACCCCGCCTCTGTCAGAACTCACCCAAGTCAAATGAGGTGACAATGACGGCCCAACAACAAGTGTGGTTTTTAGTATGGTCAGTGCTGCTCCTCTATGGCTCATGTAATCCTATCGCGTTGAAAACAAGCCTATCAATGTCCCACTTTGCAGCAGCAGTGAATTAACTGGAAATGAGATTTGTTTGTTCCTGGTAACTTCACACTACTGTCAAACACCTGGTGAGTCCGCTCTTCAGCATTCCTGCAAGCAGCAACAGCAAGTTTTGTTGATTGCATTTTGTAAATCATCTTTGTGGTACTTCATGCAAAAGAAGCACCATTTTTTGTTTTGACCTTCTGATGTTTAAATGTTACCCTCCAAAAGGGAAACTGATTTACTCATATGTAAATGGTGCTTAGCCAGTAGCAGGCTCAGGGAATTTTGCAATAACCAGAATTTACCTTTTGCACTATAGTTACTCAAAGCTAACAGTCTGGGAGGTGGGAGGGTGGCTGTTTTGGTTTTGTTCTGACTGGGGACTGACTAATGACCCCCTTTCTCAACTTGTCTACTCTGTATGCAGCCCTGAAGCGCTAGACAGGAGCTGCAGTTCCTCGTGCTGGCTTACCGGGGGGTTCTCTGCTCCTTGTTACTCTCAAAGCCTTCTGGTGTTGTACTGGGCACCCAATTACACAGGGTTTGCGAAACCCCACGTAACCTACTCTTGTGGGACTAACTTGTTCCTTTCTCTGTTTATACTTTTCTCCCTTGCAAGCATTTAGGCCAGCCTCCTGTTACGTGCAATGTTAGTGTTGCGTTATCTAGAGGAAGTGAATCACTTCCCCCAGCCCCTACCCAGGGATCAGTGTCAAAGCTGTCCTTGAGAGGTGCTCGTGTAGCCTTCGTTCATTCTGATGCTCTAGGGACTTTCAGTGACGGTGACCTTGAGCAACCTCAAGTTCCTCCTTGAATAAAGGATTTGTTTAAAAGTTGTGGTGTTTTTCTCAACATGTCCCTTAGTGTATAGACTTTTTTTGTAAACCTTTTCCACTGGAGACAGCTCTTTTGTGCCTTTGTTAGGACAACAAAGCCATATGCAGCTGAAGGTTAATCGGAACTTGTTATGGGCCACTCCTGTTCAGGCCAGCTAAACTCAACTTCTTCAGCCTTTCTTTGTAGATGAAGCTTTCAAGCCCCCCTGTGACTGTTGCTATACTCTGTCTGTCTGTAGATACCCTATGTTTTTGAAAGTAGAGAGACTAAATACCATCTGTGCCTGAACTGGACCCTTCCTTTCTTTTTGAACTCGTTTCTCAATCTTGTTTGAAGATGACTTCAAACTCTGAGTCCGTTTTTTGGAGACTCAGAGTTGTTTGGAAACTTGCAGTTGTTTTCATTTCTCTGGAACCTTCAGGTTTAACAAATGGACTGCTTTCTCAGTCTTCAGTCCCACATCGCCTGTCCTTTCAGTTAAGCACTGGGTATGTCAGGTAGTGGTTTTGAAGCCATATCCTGTCACGTCATCTGCATCCTAATTCCTTCTAATGAGAGCGACATTCTCACACATACTGTTCCTTATGTCTCTACAAGTTCTATCACAAAAGGATTTACAATTAATTAAAAATAAGGATGACATTCTTACCAAAGTGCAAATGTAATAATTTGCAAGTAAACTCTACATTACATTTGAAGTAAGCCCGTTGTTACCCCTCCATTTTTTTTCCCTTCTCCAAAAATGCTTGAAAAGCTGATGTGTATTGAATACTTTTGCAGCATATCTGCATTCAGTTTCGTAAAAGATAAACTAAGCCTGCCCTAGACTTGTTTTCAGCCTTTGTAGTACGTTGATTTCGTGAAGGTTTGCTCAGCTGCAGAGAGAATGGGAGGTGCTGAACAGTAACTGGAAATAACATGCAATACATAAAGACCTTCCAGAACACAACTTCTTTAACCATTTCAACTGTATTCCATTTTTGAAATGTGTGTGTATATATATATACTGAAAATAGCAATTCTCAGTCAGCCAAGACACAGAAGGTACCCAGAGTCTAGATAAAATACATTTCATATAAATACATTCATGGTTTAAAAGAAAATCATACAACTTGCTGACAGGTCCAAGTGCAAGTAACTTCCTTACACATTTAAACACTTCTGTGATGCTAACAGGCTGTCTAACCATTATTTAACAGCGACTGATTTTAACCATGGAAAAGTTGGTGACATAGGTCCAGGACTGAGTCACTTGAAAAGGTGCTAATGATACAGAAAGTAATTCTGTTGTCATAAACCGATGTATGTGTCTTTATATATATGCTCTGTATTCTAATATTCTTAATGTAATTAGGAATATTAGAAAAGCTGGTTTTTGGTTCCTTTTGGTGACTGTTCTAATTCCATGCACAACTAGGTGCAGGAAGGTCTGTGTACTAGATCTGCTGTTTCCCTTTCCCCCTCAGGGTTCTTGGAAGATGGACTGGCAGTGTTCTGGACTGGCCAGAGAAGCTAAGCATGGGGAACTTTCAAGTTGGTCCCAAGGAAAAGGGGCAGTTTGGTTGACCAGTATATAGCCATGATGTATTTTAGCCAAAAGCTGTTTGAGCTGGAGGAAAAAAAAATACACATACATGCGAGAAAATAAAAACTTGCCCTGAAATTGCAAGCTAGTACGTTAAAGGGCAGCATCGTACAAAATCTTTTACTTTCTGTACAGTGACAATAACAAATAATTTTCCTTTTTAACCATCATATACACAACACATTATGAATAGAAGAAATCTATAAATACTTTAAAATTAATTTGTCATATATAGCAGTTGAGCCACACCTGTACAAAATGTATGCAACATATATAAAATGATTAAGAAAAGTGCAAAGTAGAACAGTATCAAGAGCCTCCACTTTTTACAGCATTTACGGTTCAAGGGTAAAGAGCTAGCAGGGATGCAGGAGCTCAGGTACTAACAAGTCAAAAGAGACACAGTACAGGATGCTGCACACAAAATGATAAACTATTATTAAGTTATAACATCTCACTTCAGCACATCTACAATTTCCAGTTAATAAAAGAACATTTTTATAAGGAATCTCTATGTAGAGTGATTTGTCCCTGTTAACAAGTCCCTTAAAACAATGATTTCCCCAGCCACTGCGTACTTTCCCATAAGTAAAATAAAACTACGTGGAGAAACTACTGTTGTTTCCTGGTTGTCTTGTTTTGGTTACCATATTGTAAAAGGTGAACAGAAATACCTTTCTGTAACATAGATATTTATATTCTGATCCTGTAAATTACACAGAGATAACTTGTACCATTACTCACATCTATGTGAAGGTCCAGAGGATCAGGCCCCCTCAAAAAAAAAATCAACTGAGTTTCAAATCTTAGAGACAACTGCCCATCAATTTCATCATTTGCCAGTCAGGATGCAAGTTTTGCATTCTGCATTCGGCTGATGTTTTCTCATCAGAACCTCCTGCAGTAAGGCAAGTCTTTGTTTTTTGTTTTTAAATGCTGTATGTCCTAATGTGAAAGCTCTGCTTGAATTAAAACGTGGTGGCAAGTAAAAGATGTATTTGGTGAGCTGAAATTTGAAATAGTTGATTCAATGGTCTTGAGCAAAACTTTCAAATAACTTGTTTTTAGAAGGCTTTTCAGTTCACCTTTATTTCAATAAGTATACTTCGTATTTTCTTTTAGGCACTGTAAATACTGAAGATAACTGAGGTGCAGAAGAATCCATCCATTCTCAAACAGTACATTACTAGTGGTCTCTAGCAAGTTCTTGACCCATGTTGTTTTCTTATTTTTATTTTTAATGGAGACAGTTAAGCTTTAAATACACATTTTGTCCCCACTAAGTATCTTACTATGATAGAATCATCAAAATTATATTAATGTTTCTCTTTGAAATGTACATCAGACTTCACAGTCAATAAGGGAGAAATTGCAAGCAGTCTGAATATGCTAGAGAAACAATAAGAATAACATTATCTGTCCATACTGCTTCACATAATTATGTCTGTCTCAAAACTGGAAATGATGACATGAAACTGAAGCACATTAAGGTTTTCTGCTAGTAATTATGAATTTGGAGTCTAAGATCTTTGCTCTCATTAGAGATTATAAGAAACATTCATCCATTTGGTGTATTTTCTGGATCCATGTGATACCTACTCTATACAAAGACGTCCAAAATCAAGGCATGAGAAGGAACCTTCTGCACAACCGTCTAGTCAACAGAACTTGTTTATTTGCCTCCATACATTCTTTCAATGTCATTGAGGTAATGGTTCTTCAGTTCTTTCCGTTTCAACTTGAAAGCATCTGTTACTAACCCAGTCTCTGGGGTCCATGGTTCAGGGCTTAATCGTACTTTGATGGGTATTTCAAACCTTTCTAATTTCACTGCAGGGACAAGAAGAAACAAAAGCGTAACGTTGTCAAATGGAACATTCACTCTACCTAAAAACTTAGGCAAGCACTCTAAAACTTGTGTAATATGGTGTCCTATTGATGGAGTAACCTTAAAGAAGGTACACAAGCAAACTTAATTGTGTACCAAAGCTCAGTGCTGATTACTGTACAAATATCCTAATAACTTACTGTATTTAGCTTATATTGGATCTGAGAGTGTAAAAATCTAAAGCTTGCAACAAAGGAGTTTGTAGCCTGAAGATCTGACTACTGTCACAAGAGAATATGCTGAGTTAGATCACTATCATAGGAATACAGTAATAACTGTATTAACTCAGGTTGGTTAGATGTACTGTGTATTTACTTCTATACCTTCTGTGCTTGAGCAATTCTTCCCCATACTTTTATTTCCTAAAAGATTGTTTAGGGTTCAAAATGAAGGGGCTTCTCTGTATTTTTGTCACAGTAGTCACTTACTCTCCCTTCAAGCTGGAACCAGACGCTTGGTGCACGCACACAGCATCATTACAACCACAAGCTGCTCCTATCTCTTGCCCAGGTTGAAGAGGGGTGAGTAAGGGAGGAGGTGGGGAGCTGCTACAGTGCCTGCCCTGCATCAGGAACAGGGTAGGGAGCTGCTGCATGTGCACTGCTTGATGGGCTTTGCTACCAGGTTCTGCGTGTAGGCCTGCAAGAGGACCCACTCAGTCTTGTAGCTGAATTTCTAGGACAACTTGTGGCAGCACAGCCTCTAGGTGGCAGCAAATACAGGGCAGTTGGGATGTCTGTTCTCTGGAGCTCTGTCTTCTGAACTTCAAACAGGTATCGGAAGGTACTGTTTCATCCTACTTAGTTACATGCCTGCTCATGATGAAGGTGCATTATGTTCTGCTAAAAATCAGGATTGTCTCTGAAGTACTTTTGGAAAAAAATACAGCTGCATCTAAATAGTAGATGACTGCCTAGAAAGTAAAAAATGTATAAGCAGAGACTTTGAATAACAAATCTATATGAAGAATAATTACCTAGTTCATGATGGAATAACATTAGCATGTTTAAGCTCAAGTCATAGATCTACAAACTGATGAGGCTTTTGATCATTCACTTGCACTGTAGCAAGGAATAGTAGGCTTTAAGCCAATACAAACATAAGGGTCATGGTGGTTCAAAGCTGTAGGACACACAGTTGCACAGAAAAAAGCTTAGAGATCTTGTTTAGCTACTTTTCTTACCAGCAAGTGTCTTGTAACGTTCCCTCCAAACTGACAGCCCCTTAGGTTCTTACTTTAACTGCATTAAATAAGCAACCTGTCTATAGACAGGTTAATTTAGAAATTAGTTTTTAAAAGTCTCTATTTTCTTGAGGGGAAAAAAAAAAGTAGTGAATTCCTGGCATAACAGGGATGAATTTGATGTGGTGTTTGTCTGTGATAAAACTCTTCTAAGTTTTGGTAAAGGCAGAATCAACAGGCAGAAGGAAGAGAAGTTAGTAAGGATAGCTGAAAACTTCTGCTGGACAAGCACCATGAGATGGCTAACACACTATGCCACTTTACTTACTCTTGTCTGCCACTTCTTTAATTTCTCGCAGTATTTCAGCTTCCATTGCAGGATTGTTACAAATATCTACCCAGGTTCCACTTATACCTTTCTGCTCAGCTAACGCAGTCAGCTTCTTCTGATTAGGAACCACAAAACTGATCACGTAAGACTGGTCACTACCACAGGATGGCAAGAGAAGGAAGGAAAAAAAGATTAAAACAGTTGAAAGCTTCCATTTCAAGGAGTAAAACGCTTACTTGATGTTATATACACAGATCCACAGTGCTTTTTGAAATGCACTTATTCCCCCATACAGAGTTTTTCTTGTATGTTAGGTTTTCACAACTTCTGACCATCAAAGGTCAGGTTCTAAGTTAAGTGGTTAAGTTTGATCAGTATCATACTTAATGTGCAAAATTATAGCATAATTTAGCTTCCCAACTGCATCTGGTGCTTAAGTAGTTCTCTGCAGTTTCCCTTCATGTAGTATGTATAAGCAGGTGGAAGGAGGCACCCAGGCTATTTCCAAAACTCAGAGAGCTTTAGATCAGGTGCAAAATGTCCCATTAACTTTTCTCTGTTATTCTGACAGAAGGCCAAAGTACATGCTAAACTATACCTGTTTGGGGAGGAGAAGGGATGAAGCTGAAATGAATTACAAGAGGAGAAATGCCAACAGAAAAGCCCAGTTCGGGGGAATCTGGGAGCCTGTGCTACTTCAGAGATGCTCTTTATAGCTCACACTTGTTTCCATGTTTTCCACTTTTCAGTGGAAAACATGGAAAACTGTAGTATATCAATAGAAAAGTATATCAAAGGGTCAGAGCTTGCATTTCATGTTTACCCTAAATTACCTTTAAACAGTAAAACTAGTCTTACCTTTTGGCATAAGCACAGATATTGTCAATCAACGAACAGTTCTTCAGAGCTGCCTCTACTTTGCCCAGAGACACATATTCTCCTGCTTGTAGCTTTACCAAGTCTTTTTTACGATCTAGGAGTTGAAGGGAAAGAAGGAGAAAAAAAAACGTACTCCATTTAAACTTCTGCACTTCCACACTCATTTTCAATGCCACTACATATGTATTCTGTGCCATGCCATGTAAAGGTGTATTAAAAGGAGTTAAAGCATTTTACTCAAATTATAAAAAGGCTAATGCCATAAACGTATTCTGGAAACTTTATAAAGGCTTCTGTAAAGAAGTTTAGGTAGCACTACACCTGTCGCAAAACATGTATGGAAGTTATGGAGATTGTGATTTCAAAGCTTTGCAATGAATACCAAAATATTAATCTTACATTTACTCATCAAAGCTTGTGTGCTGAATTTAAATAGTACTAGCATTATATGAAACAACACCACTTCCAAAATGTTCTTATAATTGTGGAGACTTTTGGGAATGTGTTTTATAGTGTGATTTTGCAAGCAGGTAACCTTGAGTAAGATAAGGCCTGTCAAAACCAACAGGATTAATAACATGCTTACAATTCTGTTCAGTCAAGACCTTGCAGTAGATTAAGAGAGCAAAAAGTGAGGCCAACCTATGATCTGCAGACACCCATCTGGATGAAATTCTCCTATATCTCCAGTACAAAACCACCTCTGACCGTTCTCATCAATGGAGAAATCTTCTGTTGTTTTCTCTTCATTTTTAAAATAGCCCATTGAGACATTAGGTCCACCAATTATTATTTCTCCTCTAGGGTTAGGCTTGTCTCTATTAGTATAGCCCCCTGGAAAGAAAACAGAAATCCGCACACTATTATTTTCAGGTCATGTATTCTACTGCCAACAAAATGTTTTGAAACTTCAGGTTAAAGCATGCACACAGAATAACAGCTACTATCAAAGGTTAAGAGCAGTTACTTCATATGCGATACCTAGCCAAGCAGATAGGCAAGGAAAATAGCTAAGCAGCGATTAAATTAGTTGCTCTGAAGTCAAAACACTTAATGCTCACCTTCTTGCCAGTCTCTCAGTCTTATTTCACAGCAAATAAGAGGAGCTCCAACTCTGCCAGTGCTATAATCAGCAACTTAGGGAAAAAACAAGGAAGAACACAAAGATTTTTTCATGTTGAAATATAAACTCAAACCATAGATAGGAAGACAGCTTAACTGCAATAAAGTAACTTGAGATAAGAGCTACCGCTATTCTGACTTTACCTTAAAAAATAAATAAATAAATACATATATAATGTATTCCCAGAATTGTTTAACTACCTTCTGTAATTGTTCCTGCTCCACATGTTTCTGTTAATCCATAGCCTTGACCAACAGGACAGCAAAAACAGATGTTCATGAATCTTTGTGTTTGAGGCGAAAGTGGTGCTCCCCCAGAAAGCATCATGCGGACATTCCCTCCTAGTAGTGCCTTGACTTTCTTAAACAACAGCCTTGAAGGGAAGGAAAAAGTATTTAAGGATCATTCATTCACATCACTTTTATAAAAGAAATAAGAGACAATCATTCTTCCTACCTGAAACACCTTAAAAATAACTTAATCATTCATGGACATCAGTGGACAGCAGGGGTAATCAAAAACCTTACCTCCTGTGTAACACTTGAAGATGGCAGAATTCCTATACGCTACCCAAATAGACATTAGATTCTATCAATTAAAAAAAAGGAAATCCAATGAATGGATTTACCTAGTCACCTGTTCTGAACATTAGTCCTTCTGAGGCTGGAGAGCAGCCCTGCAGAAAGGACCCTGGGCATTCTGAATGCGAGGCCTCAGCGTGCCCTGGCAGCCATGGGGGCCACCCCTACCTGGAGTGCCTCAAGCACGGCCTGGCTAGCTGGGCGAGGGCAGGGATCATCTGGGGCAGCCTCACCTCCAGCACCGTGTGCACGTTTGGGCAATGCAACATCAGAAGGAAATAAAGCTATTAGACGGCATCTAAAGGAGGGCTAGGATAGGGTCTGATTCCTGTGTGGAGCCAAGGGTTGGACTTGATGATCCCCGTGGGTCCCTTCCAACCCAGGATATTCTGTGATTGCCAGTAAATGTCTCCTCCCTGTCTCCTGTAAGAACCTGAATTATTTCAGTTTAGTTATTAGATCATATTTGCATGTTGCAATAGAATTCTTACATCAGATAGTTCAGATGATTATTCTTTTAGACTGTTAATGAGTCACAATGAAAAAAGTACGGTTTGACCATGATCGATACTTACATGTTGCACAGAGGTGCATCATATCCCCTTTTGATTTGTTCTAATTTGTAGTCATAGCCTATCTTGAACAGAGTTCTCTGAATGTAGTTCATCTCTTGAACTTTGCTCATAACATTTTTATAAATTCGGTCCATTATTTCCTACAGTGTTCAAAAGAGCAAGGAAGATTACCACATAGACTACTATTTGCAATTTTCATGCTACAAATAATGATTAAAAAAAAAACACAATTACTCTTCATTTTAAACAGGTAGTACAGCAAGAATGAAAATACCTGCATCATTGTTTAAGCAGTGCTTAACTCTAATGTTTCTAATGTGTGATCAGTCAGTCAATTTATAGACCACTGGCTTGGAGCTGTTTGAAATGGGTGGGTTGAAGTGTTGAAAACGCAGTACAAAAAGCAGTGACTTATCCTCACTTTTCTCCACTTGCTTAGATCTCCTCAAAACAGTATCACTTAAGAGGAAGAACCCTCACGCTGTAGTTTACAGCTTATTTTAGCAAACTTGCCTTGAATGAGGTATACATATAAGTTAAGGGCAAGTGAGTGAGTAGCCACTGTGGATCTTCAGACATACTGCAGTAATTCATAGTTCCTTTTCTGCAAACTGCTTTCTAAACCTCGGATTTCATTTAAAATACTTCCCACCCCTTGTTCTAAAGATGTCTTCTCTGTCACCCCAGCAACATATCTTGGGTAATGTCATAATGTAATAATGTAAACAATGAAACAGCAAGTTTTACCAAGAACACCTTAATCTGTACCCAAAGCATGACAAACTGATTTACAAAACCTTGACTTCAAGTTTAGCTAAATCTCTCTGCTTAAGCTTTGTATATGCCATGGAAGATGAATCATGCCTAGGAGTCCTGAAGCTGTGCTTTATTCATGGCAACTGGTAAGCACAAGGGAATGAAGTAAGAAATTTCATTTCATCACTTCCTTTTCCAAGAGAATTTCCAAAAGCCAGATAGGTATTTTAAATTCATTACCAGAATTCATGGCAACTTTTTGGAAATACTGCAATGGCGTGACAAGGTATGCAGCATCATAAAGGCCAGAACAACCAACTAACAGCTATTGCAACATTCTGACTCAATTCAATACTTAGGAATATTTGTGCCTCTGGATTCTGTTATAATTTTCTTTTTTGTTCCTTATGCATTCTAATTACTGGTGATGTTATCATATTTTGATGATAAAAACAAGACAATACAGCTGGGAATCAAAATATTTCTCAGGCAATGTTAGTTGTGTTCCTACTAGGACTTTCTGAAGGGGTTTCCTCTCTACTATAGATTGTTGGAGTCTAGATCCTTTATGATAGTAAGTCTCTGGAATCAAGACATTTAGGCAGGGTTCAGCACTATCACTGTTAGCATTTCACAGGTCTGCAGTTAATTCACACGAACTTGTCTGCATGTTTATTTTGTTTGTTTTTCTGGCCCATACACTTTTTTACATTCCTTCCAAAAAGGGATTATGTTTATATTTTAAATTTACACTTTTTACTAGCAGTCTAACAGTTCAGTTTTCCCTAAGAAATAAATTTAAATGGCTATTTTACAAAAAAGTTGAGGCTCTAAGTGATTCATTTTCACTCCGTGAATTACTAAGAAAAAGATGTAACCTATGTATATCATTAATATTTTAAAAATAGCAAGTTAGTAATTGATTCTAAAACTTTTGGCTACTCACAAAAGACTCTGCAGAACAACCAAATCCATGATCAATCAAAACTCCATGTTCCTAACTAAGACCAAATCCTCCTCCCCCAACCCCACCTGCCAGTGCGGCAGAAGCTAATGCTACTGGCTTTCTGAGCTACAGCTGTGATATAACCATAAAAGAGGGAAATGTGTCTTCAGGGCACACATGGAAGCTTTTTGCAGCAGAAAGAAGAAAATATTTGTGGGGTGTATTTTTTTTGTTTGTTTGGTTGGTTGGTTGGTTGGTTGTGGTTTTTTTTTGATAGCACCAAGACCTTTGGGAATAGAGAAGCTTGGTCACCTAAAGGCTGCAGAAACAACAGTTGCAGTCTCTGGATCATTTTTTTCTTATATGAGGAGACTAAACAGGGGCCTGCTTACACTGAGAACAGCATGAGACTTTGCTTGCAGGCAAAGCAGCTAAAAGCAAGCACCCTGACAGCTGCAACAGCAGAGCTTAACTTGCCAAGTTGTGTATCTCTGCCAAAAGCTGGTCTGTTTAAAGCCTCAATCTTTGACAAATCCATGCTGCTCTCTCCTTGTGAAAAAGGAACTTTCAGACTGGGAATGCCAAAGACCTTCTGTGGCCTGTTGTTGCTTCAATAAGCCCAATAAAACATCACTTGAAAAACTACTAAAAAAACATTTCCAGTTTTGGATCAAAAAAGGTCTTGGCCTAAACATAGGTATATTCTTGTGCTCATCTGCAGTTCTCCAACTCAGGCAATGCCAACTGGGATTTCTATATTCTACTTCCTTGCGTTACACACACAAAAAAGGAAAAAAACCTTGGTAGACAGGCATGCTAACACGAACAAGGCAGAAGGCACCATTTTTGCTAAACATACATGCGTCTGCATACTTACAGGCACAGCTGCCATCAGTGTAGGCTTAAGTACAGTACAGTCTCCTTTGCTTCCTTTCTTAATTTTACTTGACTGTAATAAGGAGAAAATGTTAATTTATGAAGCTGAAAACCAGGCAGCTCTTCAAAGAAAGACAAAAACGGAGGGAGACACGGTAATGTAATTTGTTTATATCTCTTCCCCTTTCACTCCATATAACATTTCCTGCTTAAAATGTATATTGTTTTCCATCATGATTGGAAAAAGTACTGATTAACAGCGATTTCAACCAAAATATCAAATGTTTTACAAGTCCAACTGGGTAAAGCAAGTCCACCTTGTATAACTTTTTCTTCTGTTTCCTCCCTCTTGTTCTTGCACTCTCCTCCATTTAACTCCAGGAGTGTTTTGTGGTGTGGTGTGCTATTGTTGTTGGTTTGTGTGTTGATTTTTTTGGTTGGTTGTTTTTTGTCTAAAACAGTCTCTATCTGAGCAAAATGTGCGGAAGCTTTATTTTCTAGCTTAATTTGCTCTTATTTATCTTAATTGGTAAATGGAATAAGGCAAAAAGCTAAATAGAAGAGTTATGATAATGGGGTAAAAAACTGATAAGACTGAAAACTGAAAATCACTTTAAGCAGCCTTATGTTCAGTTAGTATATTAATAGCCGTTCATATCCTGATATTCCAATAGATAATGCTACATTTATTAGGCTTTTAGGTTTCTTAAGTATCAAAAAAGCAAAAGTTTAAATAAACGTTTATATGGTGTGACCTGCAGCTGTAGTTCTACCAGGAATGTTAATTTGCATCATTTTCTGAAAAAAAAATAAAATTCGGAAGTATACCGTATACATCAACATTTCTTTACTGGAAGAGAACAGCTAATCAAGAAGGATGTAGACTGTGAAAGCTTAACTTTGCTTTTGCCTTTTCCCCTCCTCACCTGATCCGATAGTGTAAGTGGAGAGGAATATCCAATCCTGCAGCCGTAAGTGATGCAAGAAATTTCTGCTGTCAATTCCAATACATGGGCCAGGGGCAAATAACCAATGTAAGTATCCTTCGGTCTAGTAAAGGAAAGGATTATCTAATTAACAGTGATGCACAAATGGACTGAAAATACTGCGCAATTGTTTTATGCTGTATTTAGGTTTGTTTTGTTGTTTTTTTAAACTTGGATCACAAGTGAGGCTTTTTCTTCTGTATGCAAGAAAGGTGTGATTTTAAAACAGTTTAACAACTAAATTGGTAAAATCCTACCTTAGTGAAATCAGTATGGATTACAGGGTCTGCCTTGTTTTCTAGGAAACTCAAAGTTTCCTTAGTGCTGCTCCATTGCCATTTCTCCTTGTGGGAGGTTTCATTCCCAGTACCAAATCAAGAATGAAATCAGTATTTTAAAAGAATCACCAATGATTTACAGATCCTTATGTCATAGCATCTCCTTCTAAAATAAATTAGTGAAGAGCTGATCACTGACTTACAGAGGCTTATTTCAGGAAATGCAGAGATTTCTCAGGAAGAACCTTAGAGCTGTTACTTTACAGAAGCTTTCAGCATCAGGTCAGAAGTGTTTTTGTATCTTACCAGGAAAGGAGTTTAACATAGGTTATTTTAGCTATTAAATTCTTTGTGAATGCAATAACAAAGACATCCACATTCATGAAGAATTTCTTCAAAATATTAATGATTTTTTTTTTTTTGCAATTGGCTGTACTATAATCAAAGCAATTTATTATTTCTGTCCTCATTTCAGTGGAATATACTTGAGCAGATTCTGCAGTATGTGTATTATCCATCCAGCAGTGGACTCTCTAAATAAATGGAAGTGGCAGGCTTTGGCATACTTCCTGAAGTGATTCTAGCTGCCTGAAAACATCTAGCAAAAAAAGTTTCCTGAGTTTGACTAAATGAGGAATTTCTTTATCTGATGATGTCTTTTAATGCATAAAAAAGTGCAAAATCCATCACACACCTGTAGCTAAAGGTGAGAGGAAAACAAAAAGGTAGAGTAGAAAAAGCATGTGGGACAAGATATAGAAGATCAGAGTAGGTTCACAAACACAAGACCTACTTCATATAAATTAAAGATTAGTGGGCTCACAGTGAAATCAAGGAGCTTGCTACCATCTGGTGCCAGCAACAGGCTTTCTATAAATGTAGGCACTTTTGGAGGTTCTGTTTTACCTCTGCACACACACATGACACCCAAGTGTTTCTTACCCCAGCCCAGGTATTCTCTCGCATTGTCCCGTCATTCCAGCTATCAAGTTTTTGTGCTGCATCATCACTCCTTTAGGTCTCCCCGTAGAGCCACTGGTGTACATTACTAAAGCCAAGTCTGTAGGAACAGGTCTGCTTGGCGGAATGCTTGCTGCAAAATGCAAAAGAAAAACTGCATTAATACTTTCTAAATTTTTATTTCTGTAATTAACCAGTGGGAAAATTCTGGTAGTCAACCAGTGTGAAACAGATACTTCAGGAATGGCAAGCGCGATGTACTGCTAAGTTGTCAGTCATGGTTGCAGAAGGGAGTGATGAAGAGAGTTGTGGTCTCCTTTTAAGAAGATGTGAGGGAAGGCAGATTTCCAAAGCAGTAACCAGTACTGGGGCATCTACACAATCTGGGTGGCACTTTTACCATTACGTTTTATAGCTGTCTGCAATTTTCATAGAAAAAGCCTGCTGAAGATCAAGTAAGTCTGTCAAAGGCAGTGAAGGGGAGAAATATTGGTGAGAAACAACAGATTGAAAACAGACAAAAAGCCGTAAGTCATATTTTCTGTCAGTCACTCTTCTGAAGCCAGGGTTATGGAGCTGAGAAGACTATTTTACTGCTTTTCCACTAACAAGCAGCTTAAACTTAAAACAGTTGGCTTTTGATTTTTGTTTTAATCCCTTGGCACTTATTCTTAGGATGAAAGTCACTTCATCAGGCTTTCATGGCTTTCAGAGCTAGAGAGGCACCAGAAGTGTCTGCAAGGGAAGCAGAGGGTTTTTTCAAAACAACTACAACAAAACAAAACAGTTGGTCTGTATCAGGACTTTAAGCTGATCAAAGATAAGCAGTTGTAATGAATGTGTACTTCTCTGCAAAAAACTCCTTTGCCAGTTTATCTCCTCTTTTTCAGGAGACAGAAAATCTGGCTAAGTGCAGACCACAGAGTTAAGGAAAAGAGACAAGGTTGGACTTTTTCCTTCCTTAAACACAATGTTAGGGTTGCTCCTGGCTGCCCAGCATAGCAAGGGTTATGTAACGGTTGTTTCTCTCGTTCAAGGTGCTTCCCAGGCACAGATAAGTTCCGAAAAAAGACATGTCCAAGCCAATAAGCAAAAAATCCACAAGTGCTTTCTCCTCTTAGGACAAATAGTGAAAAATAAGATGAATAAAAGGTAGGAGTAGCAGAAAATAAAACACTGCACCATATTCTACTTTACTTCCTAAAACAAAGGCAGTCTTAGAGTTGGTTATTCTAGCTGTATTTTAGAAAGTTTTACCCTGAAATACCTGAAACCTGAACAAAGGTACAGGACACTAAATAGGGATCAAACAAATTATCCACTTATTTAAAAGAAGCTAGAGGATGAACTGGTGATCTACCACTTCCTTCCTGTTAGAGACCTGCATGTTTGTTTTTACTGCTACCCAGCCCTCTTAGACTACATCTGATTTCACTGTTAACATTGCTCAATCAGTTCTCTGAAGTGCTTCACTTACAGTTTTCTGGTTTGGCTCCCAGCTCTTCCACTGTCTGCATACTATGAATCTCCACATTTTCAGGGAATTCAGATTTGTTGATGGTTTTATTGTCCACATAAATTATATGTTTAAGACAGGAGACTTGTGGCAATGCAGCCTACAGGACAGAAAGGAAACCGTTAGCATTGACTGTGCTGTAAAATGACTGTTGGATTGCTTGTAAGCAGGTAAAGCTGGTGCCAAATTACCTTAAGTTTGCTCTCAAGAAGTTCTGCACTAGTGATCAGATACGATGCTCCGCATTCATTGAGACCATAGGTTACTGCCTCTTCACCGAGGGTGGCATACAACGTAACAACTGTTACATGGAAGGGAGAGAGAACAAAATAAAAGTTAAAATAATACAAAACACAAAAGCTCATGCTTTATAGCTCACTGCAGTGCATTACTGGGGGCAGGGGGCTGAGAGGTAGGGGCAATGAGCTCAACAGGGAATTTTCCAATTAGGAAACCAAACAGCTTTTAATTTTCCCACATGAGGATGTTATGCTACAAGTGATCTCCAGAATGAGGAGGACAGTTATGTGGAACAGAGACCAACTGAAACTCAACAAAAATGCAGTTGCACTGTAAGCAACTGAGAACGTGTTCTTCCTCTGAGCTCTCTGCAACCAGACCGCAGGGGGAGAGGTGTCCTGCGGTGTTCAGCATCACTACCACTGGTTAGAGCTGTGCACTCCTACAAGCAGCTCTTCCAGCTGCAGTGCCAGCTTATGGAGCCACTGTGTCAGCTACTTCACTTGTTTCCATGAAATTATTGATGGGGGCAAGGCAGAAAATCAGGTTAAGGAATCAGAATGGCATTCGTGGTGCTAGATTATTTTTAACCCCAATCAGTCACAGAAATGACATTAAGTGTCCCACAAGCACTGAGGAGTTCACCTTTTCTACCGAGAAAAGTACTTTCCTTTAATATTGTGCTACTGTCTCAAATTTAACCTCCAAGAAACATTAAAGGAGGTTAATGTTCCTGTGAAGTAGGGATCATATAGAAAGGACAAAAAGAGAGAAATGTTACATTACTCTCTAGGAACCTTTGCTACTTCACCAAGAAGTTTGTATGCCTCAGGTTAGTTTATACATTTGACTGCTTAAATAAATAAAAAAAGCATATACATCATGGTAATGAACTTGAGCAACTTAAAAGTGTTACCAAAAAACCCTCAGACTAGCATATAATTTTGATTACTGTTCTTCTCTCTTCCAATAGCCATTTCATGTGTCAGATGTGGAAGTCAGATTACAGACAGGAAATGCTATAAACGTTCCATGGTGGTTGCATTTCCCCCAGACCAAGTCTTCAGAATATTTTATAAAACCTGAGTAGTATCTGTACCTTTCCATTATTCTAATACCTAAAATACTGCTACAATAAAATCAGGAAGAATAATCTCATAAGTATGAGCAAGTAAATTCTCTGCTATGCATAGAATAGGCTGGAAACCTACAAATATCGGACTACATGCGGAGCAACTCTATTAAATTCTCATACCATTAGTGACAGGATTGGAACATTCAAAATTCTTAACAGCAAAGCTGTGCTGCAGAGTGGTTCTAAAATATACTCAAAGCAAACAAGTTCAGCACTCACGAGGAAAGTTATACTTGAAGCAGGCTAGAGCTGCAACCATCCATTCTGCTCGGGTCTCACAGAATATGACAACAGTACTCTTCGGGGTTAGTCCCAGGGCAGTCAGTCCACTCCCCAAGCGACTCACTTTCTGATTTACTTCTTCGTAGGACAGCCATCTGTAATTTCCTAAGATTAACTGGGGCAGGGAACAAAAGAAAACACACCTGTGATTACAAGAAGCTGTTGGTACAGCACTACCTGCTTACTTGAGTTGGTGCCTAACACCACAAGTGCTTTCACTTTGCTTGAAGCAGAATAAATAGTGCATCAGGTAGCGTGTTATTCTTTAACTACTGGATATTTTATATTATAAAGAGAAGACTAAGGAAGACCGCTAATGAGGCCTCTGCTGGTGAAGCAAGATGCAAAGCAGCTTAAAACCAAATCAGAATTAAGTACAAAATTGTAAGCTTTACCTTTTTGAACACTTTTCCATTTGGTTGCATTTCATTTTCTTCACTCAGTATTTCTCTGGTCCCAAGACAGTCCTTTTTCCCAAACTTTGCTAAAGCATGGTCAAACAGCTTGTCCAATGTGTCTGCTCCAGGAATGTTTATGTTTGCTAGTGAGTCAAGGTGAGTGACAGAACGGTAGGGGCTTCCAGGTTTGTCCGAGATGGGTTTAGCTTTTAAACGCTTTGCCATAGCCTTTTTCTTCTTTGCGTTGGTAAGAAAATACCATGGAATAAATACAAGCATACTGTACACAGATATTAACAAGTACACAGGCAGCAAAAGAATGGTGCATACTTCTAGCCTAAGTTTCATTGCAGGTATTTAAAAAAGAAAATCTCTTATTGTGTTCTGAAGCAGGCAAGAGCAAAAGCAGCAGTGCAGTATGGCGTAGGAAGAAGCAACGATAAGTGAAGCTTAGGTAGCTCTGTTTCAAGGCAGCTGCTAAAATTTTAGTAACCTTTGAGAGCCAACAGTGGACACCTGTGGGTGAAGACCAGAGCCAAGCAGAGAGCAGGAAGAAAAAAAAAAAAAAAAGAATTAAATTAGTAATATTACAGTCAGTCCATAGTTTTAATTCTTTAAGATTTCACCTCAAATGCATCAAGACCAAGGAGACTGAATTAACCGATTTAACAGACTGCATGATACAGCAGCGTACTGCTCTGAAGATTAAAGAGGATGAATGTTTTCCATACTTGTTTGTTGCATCCACAAATATTTACTTTTCGAAGACTTTTCCCCAGTATCTCTGTTGGAATAATTCAGAGCTGTAGAGATAAAGTCTGTCCTCTCACATCATAATATTGTGTTTAAGCTACTTGTGCAATGCTACAATTGCATAATTATCAGAAAGGTCAACAGTTGTTTTCCCCCTAAATATTTGTATTACAATGGAATGACACAGTAGGTTTCCTTACTGCCTTTCAGAATGTTGTATCAATTTATATTTAGACTAAAATATATCTGGATATAGAGTATTGAAAAACCCACATGTAAGCTAAAGAATATTCCAAAATTGCTTTATTAACTTTGCCACAACAACTGTATTTTTGATTTACTAATTTTTGTCTATGATTGTCAGATTCTTGGAAAGGGATCAATTACATAGATTCTCCTCTCCCTGGCCTCTCTTCCCCCTCCTTAAAAAAGGAAACCAAAAAAACCAGCAACTGTTTCAGTATTTCTGAACTCCAGGTATGGAAAATGCAATCCAATTTAAAATAAAGCATAATTTAGCAAGATTTTGTCAGAACGTCAGAAATCTGTCTTCATTAAGGAGAACTGGGCCTGAATAAAGACTGAAATAGGAGAAAAACAAAACCATTGCAACAAACCACAGTCACGGCTAGCCCACTTCCCTGTAACTAGTCTCTACTGGCACATAAAAGACAGAGGTGCTTATCTTCATCTGGACGGCATGCAAACACAGCATGCAAACACGCCAACAATGCACACGACAGGAAAAATAGCAGGCAAAGGTGCACTAGCAAAAGAGCAGGAGCTCAGACGCAGGGAAGTAAATACTGACTAGCTTATAGCAAAGCCCAGTCTTTCACAGACAAATTCTGGTAAATGGAATGGATGAGAACAGGGAAATTTTCAGGGCTCCATCAGGAATTAAAAGAATGTAGGCACACCTCAAAATGTACCTTTATTAATGTACTTGCCACCTCAGGTGAGGGAGGCTACAATTAACATTTCAGGTTAAACAAGACAGCTGCTATTAACAGCACAACAGAAATGTATTAATAGCTTGTTGGAGTTTTTAATAAGAATTCCATTGTCTGCAGTTGCGCTGTAGCCAATATCATCACCATTTGACGTAATATAAGATTAAGAGATCTTCAGATACTTGAAGTAACATCATCACCATGTTGTTATATTTTTAATAAAACTTGTAATCTCAAGTTGCTACTGAATGATAGTGTGAAGTATGAAACTAAGCTCAGACTTGTTCAGAAAAAAAGAGTGCATACTTTCTTAAAAAAAAGAAAATTCTACATTCTTTTCAAAACTTACATGCTTAGTCTGCCTTAGTTAACCTCTTCATCATCAACTACTCATCAAACAGTCAAACCTCAGCAGAAGGCATATCATTTTACTTTCCCAAGCTCCAGTTCTCTAAAATGAAGGTCACCGGTTTATATTACAAATCTTATGTGGTATTTTCATTCCAGTTAATTCAGTGATCCAAAGGAAGCACTTGAGCTTGTATTTAAAACAAAAGCCAGCCATAGTGCTAAAACTAACACGGAAACCTCATCAGAATGTTCTAAATACTGCCTGAAATCATAAAATTATGATAAAAGGGTCTTAACGGGGGAGGTTTGTTTTGTCCTAAAACTGGTACCCTGTTGAAATTGCTTTTAGCATTTGAGTGAAGTGCACGTACAAGCACACTTTGTTTGTACACTTGCAGCCAGTTATGTTAAAGTTCACATAAGCAAATGTTAAAGGTTGCATTTCATTCATCTTGAAATTTCAGATTAGTTTGAGATACTTTAAAAAGTGTTTATAAACAGGGAGCTCAGCTAATCTGTACACATTTGTGGCAATTTAAAGTGCTTATATTTTGACATAAATAAGCTGGAATTCTTAACAGAAATCGCTGGAAAAACTTGCTAAGACCCAAGAAGAAACACTTGACCTTTTCCTTTGAACATCCAGAAAAAGACATACACGCACATACACACATTTACACACACATGTATACTTACAAGCTATCTGACAGTGATGGCCGGGTTTTATTCAGCGTCAATTAGACCTCTATTAAAACAGAAAAGAAAAATGTATTAGAGATTGGGTATTTTTTGCCCTGCAGAAAGGATGTTATGCAGGAAAGCATTATTTCCATTTCCAATCTCTCCTCTAACGCTCCTGAAGACGACTAGCCTTTGACGTTACACTGTCCTACACTCATGCCCAATAAATATTTATCATACTTTAAATATAATGCATAACAGGCTGACATAATGAACTTGCAGATGTACCTAGACAACAATTCCATTTGGTTAGAAGCCAAACTTAGCTATTCAAATTATACTTTATGCCTTCACTGTCTTTAAGTTTAATTAGTCTTTGAGAGAAAGGGACAATGAGAGATGCAATGTTCATATCAACGCACAATCAAGGAGAGCTGTGAGGCAAGCCGAACGCATGCTGCCACCAAAGTAACGGTTCTCAGTAAACTTTGCTCCCAAATGAAAGTGTAGTCACACAAAAAATGGCATGCACTCATAGCAGCTGTTATGTAACATGAGAATATTTAGAATGCGTAATATTCTATACTGACTTACAAAATTTATTATTTCCTTTAATTGTGCAATTGAAGTGGAATATTTGGAAGCTTATCTATCTATTTTGGAAACAGCAGAGCTTCCAGTTCCTGATGTAGGAGACGCATGTTCCCAGCAATAAGCGTGCGTCAGGCATGACTAAGAAAGCCTAAGATAACAAAACAAATCAAAACCAGACGTAGTTTCTCTTCTAGATAGCTGTGTTTTCAGCATTTCCAAAGCATTCTCCTCAAGTGAGTAGGCTTCTTCTATCAATTTTGAAATGGCAATTCTGCAGACTGAAGTTCATTTGTCATTTGCAATGGTATGTTACAGCGTACATTTCAGCAACCTCATTCATGAGGTAAGCTGTCCCTTATTAGTAGTACATGCTGGGGGCTTACAGAAATTCTAGAGTTCACGTTTGCTACAGGGAACAAGTAACCGATGTGATTGCTCATACAAGCAGCAGTACTGTATTTTATGCCACAGATGGAAGAGATATTCTTTGGGTGTAATGTGACTTCGATATTTTCACTTAAAAGCTTCCGACAGATAATATGCAACCCTTTACTCTTGTCTGGGAGTCAGGGCTGTGGAACAAAGCTTGAAATCAGAGGACAGGCACTTTTCATAACTTTTCATTAATTTAACTGAGAAGGAACAAGTAACAGCTATGCTATTTATACATATACACATATAAACAAAAAAATATCTTTTAAGTAGTCATACAAGCTTATAGGACTAAGTAAGAGCGCAGGTGTGTGTAGGGAACAAGGAGAGGGGTTTATACGCCTGGAGGTGACTGTTCATAGAGGAAATGCCTTTGTCTTCTTTCCATTCAAGTATTCAGACAGCACAGAAACAACATTCCCAGCTTTTGCACATACAACTACCATTTCTAAGTGTAACTCAAAACCTAAAGTGTCTGTGCCTAGAAATCTTATCCTATGCAGTTTAATTCTACTAAAGCAGCAATTATTATCTTCACTAGGAAAGGCTTTAATTAGCCAAACCTGAAACACTGTAAAGGCTTAGGACTGAAAGTACATGAATGACAGTGTTTACTGTTCTTCCTCTTGTGTTCAGAAGCTTGACAGGGATCCAAATTGCTATATCATCTCATCATTAGATGAAAACAAACTTCTGATCCATTTGAAACATTCATTGCAACTTCTTAAATGTATTTTCGTTATGTTAAGAAAGTCTTCTAGTAAGAGTGATAACATTAGATAGGAAAAGGAGAGTATTTTAGATTAAAAAAATCTGCAAAGTAAGAAGCTTGTTTAATTTAAAAGCAACACTGGAGGAAATCCTGGTTCTCCTATGACTGAGCTCTTTCCAACTTCAAATGGAGACACATTTCTGGCTTTAACGTAATTATTTAAGGTTGACTCCTTTCAGGAAGTACTGAAATCTTCCAAAACAATCCAGTATGAATAAGTAACAACTGTTCACATTTCTCTAGCATTGGGGCAGATTGAAACATTTTGGAAAGCACAATACACATGCATAATTTATAAGTGGAAAAATAAATACATTGGGAATTAATTAAAGTCTGGTTTTGGAAGGGAATTTAATCAATATCTACTAGTCTTGAATTTGTTCCTGTACTGGATGGAACTCAAAGCTTAGTATTTAAAAAGGAAAGTACAGAAAGCCTGAGAAATACTATGTTGTCAAAAAGAAGCAGCAAGCTTAAACATGATAAACAAAAAAGCGCATACTACCAGGCTCTTTACAAATTTTGATTTTCCAAATTCATACCTGTCACACAGAAGAATGAAAGAATATTTCTATGTAAGAGTTAGAATAATATTGTGACTAATTACAACTCTTTTGGGGTTAGAAAGACTGAAAGAATAAAAGCTAAGGGAGATGATTGAGTGTTTAGATCATATTTTTTATATATAAAAACAAACTGCCAATATCAATGCAAGTTACTCATGGTAGAAAAAAAAAGTACGCAAGGTTCAATTTTTGTTCCTTTCTCACTGGCAGATTTCTAAACATTTTCCTCTTACACAATTTTGTACGTCAAGGGGCAATAAAAAGCTCCAGAGTAATGCCTACAAGTTTCAGAAATACTTCTGTGCTCTGTAAATGCAGTAGTGGCTCCAAATCTTAAGAGTTTTCAAGAGCTCTTGTTGTGTCTATAGTGTAAATAGTATCACCTATGTCTGAACAAAGAGGGAGGGGGGAAGTCAGATAGAGCAGATCTGACAGGAGTCTGGAGAACCTTCTTAAATATAGATTCTATACGAAACAGCAAAACCACAAGTAGTATTAGGAAGTCTTGCGTCTCTTACTGCTGAGTGATAAAATGTTAATGCAATGATTTTACTTAGTTGCTAAATGAAAATCACCTTTTTGTTTTCAAGAAAAAAGTAAATCATTGCTGTTTTATGGCCTCAGAACATATATGCAGTTAATGTCAATTAGAAAAATGAAAATAAATCAGTTTGTAAGTGTCAAATGTCATAAATCTGTTGCTGCAACTTCCAGTACAACTGTAACAGAAAGCAGACCAGCCACTCTTACCCTGTATTTCCTAATTACCTAGCAGGCTGGTGTGAAACTGTCTCTTCTAAGGGTAGCATAAGGGCAAGCAAACATTTAGTGAGAAGATATGGCCTGTTTGTGTGCCCCAAAGGCAAAAAACATGGAAGGCCAAGGCAAGAATCCACAGGTGAGAACTATCCACCGAGAACCCACTGACCCAGGGAAGTATTTCCTCCCGGCCCACCTCTTGTTACTTTTCCTCATTAAGCTCTGTGCAGAAGGCGCACGGCGAGTACCTTCGGCTCATTCACTCCAGCACTTCCTCCCTTACCAGCCTGTGCTGGTTGTGCTGTAACCTGATCACAAACCTTGGCTGGACAAGGTCACAAGCCGATCCAATTTATACTCCAGTCTGTGTATGCTAGCACTCAATTTAACTAACAGCAAGCTCAGCTGTTAAAACGTAGTTTTTGTGGTAAAGGAAGTGAAAGGCAGCCTTTTGTCTCACTGGCATTTTTGTTAAAGGAAATGAACACGGTCATTTTTGCTGGCTTGAATACACAGTATTTCAGAAGAGGATGGAAAACACTCAACTGAAAAATACTGATTTTGCCTCAAGACTCCTCCAAGAGCTACAAAATACTCTGTCTACAGGGTACAAAAATTAAGAAGGAAAACATACAGAAATAAAGATGTATTTCAGCCTGATTTAAACATCTCAACATAAAACTTATCAGGCATTATGAGTGTTACTCTTTGTGGTTCAGCAGCAAAGCTATGCATTTGTAGTGTTTCACCCAACTTTTAATCATAAGCACATGAAAAGGCAAGCAGTATGACCAAGGACAAATTTCAGAGGATTGTGGCCATGCAAGTTCAGCAAAGCCTACTTTAACAGTTGATTAAGAATTGTTATTACACCAGGGAAGAAGATTAACGTATAGACTGCCTACTTCTGAGTCTGTTTTTAAAAAAACATTTTGCAATGGAGAACTTGCGACTTCAATGGCTCTGACGATCCAACTAGTGAGATTTAAGTTATCATCTTTTCATTTCCTGCTTTTTTCTCAATAGCAAGCTGCTTTGCAGAAGTACAGAGGTAGAGGACTCCTAAAATTGTTGAATTATGTGGTCTAGAAGATCAAATAAGTTTGAGACCTACAAATACAGAAGCCCTATTTTCTGCATCTTCCATAAGTTTTCTTGCCTGAGTCTTAAGGCAAAAAATGTACCGTCCTTGAGAAATTCTATACCCCAGGTCCCCCAAGAATCTCCTAAAACAATTTATATTAAAACTGGACTTAGGCATTACAAAAAAATGGGTCCATATCATGGACTTTTTGTGCAGTCTCTAGCAGAATATGTAACTACAAGGAAATTCTTAAAGCTAATTTTTATAACCAGTGTATGTTTGGAACTTTTTTAAGGGTGATTCTGACTTGAAAATGTGATCGAAGATACTGGCTGCAGGCCAAAGAGAGACACTTCAGCTAGAAAAGGGAGAAATAAAACAATGCAAAAGCACAAGTGAGACTCCACACTGAACTCGATGACATTCACGCTGTGTTTTTTCTGTATGGAACACGGACATCTAAAGACTGGCATGCTGTTCTGTGCTATTTCACGTCAAGCTGGTTTACTTCGCATTGGAAAGGACAAGCAACACTCACACAAGTTACTTCTTCCTGGTAACTTCTTAAACTCTGCCCTGAGTTCACCTCACTCAGCAGTCAATGAATAGTTTAGATTTTGCTTTGCTTTCCTAATCACAACACTCCCAACAAAGTGAGAATTTAATCAAAGCCATTCTTTTTTTAATACAGAAAAGTTAAGAACTCAGTTTTCCCTGCATTTTCAGGGAACATTAGATGTAAATAACGTCTGGTGCTTTACAATCTTCAAAGTCAGATGGAAATAATGTGGTGGTGGGAGGGGTGCTGCAGATACATAAGTTACATTTGTAATTTCTAACTACTCTTTTGCTTCTAGTTGCCAACTGCTTTCCTGGGTCTATTAAACATTCATTTTTATCCATTTTTGAATTATCGTCAGTATTAGGAAGATATCCATGGACACTGCATGCTCATGTCCCCTCAAGATGTTACCCTGTGCTTACAGTAATTATTTCAACAACATCCTTCCACAATGTAAGGCAATTAGGACAACTGGCGCATTGTGTTTTGCAAGTAAAAATGAAGGAATACAGCAAATAATCTTCCTGGATAAAAAAACATTGTAATATTTATCTAGAGACAATGCATTTATATTTATCCTTTTTGGGTACAACTGTTTCACTGAATCCGGAAGTGTTAGCATTCAAGTTCAGAACGACCAAGTCATGGTATTAGGCCTGGACAAGAAATGTTAATGACATTTTACTCAACATGCCAAAAAAATAAAATAAAAAATCGTTGATACTGTCATAGCTACACAGGTTAAATACAAACACTTATTTGCTGACCTCATGTTTGGTATCTTACCAAACATCTGTACAGCCTGACCTGGAAGAAACTGTACATACTTTTGTGATGATACATCAGAAATACTTAAAACGTAAAATAGCATTTACCAACACAAAATAAAACAGTAGCATGACTCCGTTACTATGTACGAACAAAAGAGAAAGCAAACACAAAATCATTATTTTTTCAATAGGATTCAGCTAATCAATCTGTTTGACCAAAGCTTAGTAACATGAACAGAGGAGAGCTGGACGTTAGAAACTACTTCCTATATTTATAAATTTCCTGAAATGTATCAGCATTGCTCTGAAATAACCTTTTTATGAATGGAGCAACTCAAACATTAAAATGCTAAAGTGCATGACCAGAAGCCCAGTCTGCCAGCCAAGCATGCAGCGTAATGGCAGATACCATCATAATCCCGTCTTAATGCTCCATTGAAGGATTCCAGCAAAAATAACTTCCTGCACTCCTCTCAGATCTGAACACAGCAATGTGCTCCAACAGCTTCTCCCTTTTACTGCAGTTACCCTGACAGATTATATTCTTCTTCTTCTTAAATATCTTACCAGGAGTGACTGGTGGGCAAATTAAGCCAGACTGAAGTTCCACGTACTATTCTGTATTAGTTCAGAAAAACAGAGGGTCTCTTCAGTTTTCATTTCTACAAAAAAATACTGCCACTAACTTTATATTTATCCTTCCTATCAAAGACTGCATTGTCTTTTATCTGTGGCATTAGCTTGCTTTCTTCCCTGACAGGGATCATAATTTAGGTAGTAAAATGAACTACATGCATACCAAAAAAAAAAAAAAAGAGGGGATGAAAAAAAAGAGAAGTAAATGTTCCTGTTAGTTCCTGTTCCTACTACATCAGTAGGCCTCTGCCTACAAAAAAGTGTGCTGCAGGTTGGGGAGGGAATTTTCTGACGTCTGTATGGGGTTTTGAAAATTCTGTGGGTCTGTCAACAAGAGGAGCACCGGAGTTGGGCAATACACTTTCACTTTTCTCTTTGGAGTTCACTATCCTAATGCGAATTCCTCCCTTTGCTGTGACTAAGCAAAAAGAATGAGGCTTTTTTAATTTGCAATTTTGAGAAATGTTCTCCACACAGATGTCCTGGTATACAGATGACTGGGTGTGCACTTAAAAACACAATTTTAAGAAAAGAGTCCCCACCCATGGGCATTTGAAATGGATGCCCCCGAGATTTCAAGCGTGAGCCATCTCTGCTTTTTTATTGTCATCATGTAACTAGTTAAGCTGTGGAGGAAAATGGTTTGAGAGTCAATGAAAGTTAAGTGCATTGGAAGCAACCGTATTTTAATCTTCTGCATAATCACCGTAATTTCCAGGGAAACAGCAACAGTGTGTTTTGTCTGTTTAAGGAAGTGAATTTCCCTCTGGTCTTAATTTTAGCTAAGTTGGAGCATAATCCGCTGCTTGGTACACAGTGAACCTATCCTATAAGCTATCTAGTCAAACGCACCTTATCTAGATACCTGTCATCTCTAGGTACACAGCTGGAATTCACAGATAAAGGTTCACCTAAGACAAGGCTTTAAACTGCAACTTTTTACTCACTTTACTCTAGATGTTTTGTTAGTGAACTTGCTTTTTGCTACTTTCATGTTGTGCTTAGTGATACATGGAGATCTTTAGGGTACAGCTATTTTAATAACATTATTTGGCAATTCAGGCATTAATTTTTATTCAGACGATCTGGGGGTATAGTCCATTGATGAGCTGTACACAGATAATAAATGCAGCGTATCGATTCATGCAGCGTGTACCAATTTAGTCAGGGAAGTTGGGGTTTTACCCGGCAGCAAGGGAAGTAACACTGGTCATGGCATTTTCTACCAGAGGAGACAGTGTTACTGACTTACTGTACTGGAACAGTTCTTTGAGTTTAGCTACACTTCAAAGAGGAAGAAAGATGAACAAAAACATTTCAGCACATTTTCTCTTACACAGTATGTGGAGGTTAAAGTTTTTAGATTTAACAGATTTGAATATTATTTTGCTCAATCTCCTGAGTGCTGTAATGCCACCAGCATGGGGAAGAAAATGCAGAAAGACTTCAAACAACTGTTCACACCAAGACAGGAGATTAACATGGAGACTAGCACAATTCTTACAGAAAGAAAGGTTAAAAAAAGAAGAAAAAAAGAGGAGAAAAAAAGACCTCTGAAACAACGTGGGGTTTTTGTTTTGTTTTTTGCTTTTTAAAAAAAGTGTACCACACACATGCCAGTCACATTTATAGAAGTGCGTTGGCACTTTTTATTCACAGACACCAACATGCTTGTGTAACATGTACAATTTCAGAGGCAGACAGCTTTTGATATTCTTAGTCCAAAATATTCAAGGAGCTTCTGCAAAACAGCAGAGGACGTGTTTACAGGATTGGGTCATTCTCATGTGCTCAAAGCAGAGACAGCAGAGCAGGGCAGCTCTGCCAGCACGGCGTGTAGCCCTGTTACCACCTGGTTCTGCCTCCGCTGCCAGGTCCTACCCTGCGGCACCACCTGGGAGCACAGGGCGTCTGCAGAGCTTCCTGAAAGGGCTTGTTCGAACCCTGCTAGCTCAGGCAACAAAAATCGGAGTGACTGCTTGCACAGACCACACAGCTACATCTCTAAACTTGATGGCATGGCTTGACATTTAGAGAACTGGATCGTTTTAGTAAGAATGAAGCACGAGTCACAGTAGCAATTGCAAAAGCAATAAACTGTACAGCACTAAATCAATCCGACGGTAAACCAGTCTTAGACTTGATTTTTGAAGGAAGGGAGAGGAATAAACTGACATTGTTAACCATTTCTTCAGCTTACTTATAGGAATGTTTTTGCTCTGAAAAAGGGACAGAATAATCACAATAGCAAATTATGGTTAGCAACAAAAACCAGAATTTTATTTGCTAACAAATGCAGTGATACTCAAAAAGCTCATTTTGTTAGAAAATCTTTCCATCAACTTAGAAACAGAGGCCTCACTCCAAGTCTATCACTACTCGGACTGATCATAATAGTGATGCTAGGACAAAGTTCACTGTTGCAGGATTTTGGTAAGGATTATTTAAGTGCCCATTCCCCAGTTATCATCAATCTGATTGCTCACTAGTACCCAAAAAACAAGTCAGTCTTTACTTTTAATGCGATTGCAACTCAAATGTTTCTAGGTGAGAAGGCTGATAAGTTCACAAAAATCTAAAAAAGAAAAATAGTAAATAGTGAAAATTCTAGGCATCTCTTCGGTTATAAACATATCTAAACAGACCATTTGATCCAACATTTTTCTGGATTGGTGATGCAAGCTTTGTTGGCTGTTGTTGGTGCTATCACTTACACAACTGCAAAATCCTACTTGCTGTTAAGAAAACGAGTAGACTGATCCTGCATGTTAAATCAGGGGATACCACTAGGAACTCCTTACGTTACCAGTCTGGAGTGCTGTGTTTTCACCTAAATTCCGAGTGCCTTCAGATATTTCAAACATGTAACATGCTGCCAAACACTCTTCCTGACAAAAAGTTTCCAAATTTACTCTTGGTTGAAACCAGCATTATGATGTTGCACTGCTTTTAATAGCATCAACTTTAAAGCTTTGGTAGCCTGGTATTCAAAGTTTACTTTTCATGAACTTATGAAGTTAAATCTACAGAATACTATCCAAGTTACAGAAATATTTTTCATGTTCAGCTTTTTATCAGGAAGGTAAACTTATAAACTAATAGGTAATGTGTAATGAATGTATTGACTGCTTTATCTGTCTGAGGAACAGTCCCACAGAAGAATTACCTTAGAGAAAGAGCCACCAGAAACACTCCCCCCCCTTTACACCTGCATCCAATGTCTCCAACAGAAACCCTAATTCAGAGAGGTAGGAAAGCAAGCATTAAAACTGTTGGGGTGGTGCTAAAATCTCACACTTTGGGTATAGAGTAGTATTAGCATACACACAAGCTATATCAGTATCTTCTTATCATGCACGTATTCCAGAAATTATGAACTACGTTTAATGAGGATTACTCTCCACACAACAGTAGTTTCAGGGGGTGTAGGTTATACATGTACCTGAATAACTGCTACATCTTTACAGTGTCAGACGGGGGGAGAGAGATGGTGAGACTGCTCACCGCCTGGTCGTTTTTATTGGGTGGTGTGACCTGAAAGGAACCTTACGCTTGTTTCCATGCATCACTGACCCTTCTGCGTACGTGACTACCATTCATCAAACCATCTATGAGCAATCAAACAACATGACCAGCCCACTGATAGAACAAGTTTTTGTCTTAATTTACACTAGACTAAAATTCCCGGACTGTCTAGCATGCTCTTTTTTTCAGTCCAGTTTTACATGACTGTAAGGTATTGTTCTTGAAAGGCTTGTAAGAAAAACATACTCAAAAGACCGAGCTTCAGTGAAATACTGAAATGCCTATGCAGCTTCTTTTACATGAACCAGAGCAAGGGGAATGTATAACCACAGACAGACTGAGTACTGACAACCCCACAATGTCCAGTAGTATACTCAGCCAAGCAGGATGCTTTTCACGGTTTTCTAAGGCATAACCTTGCTCCTATCCCAGTTTCACCAGTTTGACCCTGAGTTTTATTATGAATAGCAAGCTTAGTTTCCCCTTCTTCCTTCCTCTCTTCCCCATAGAGATACCCTTCATAATGAAAGTAGTTTTGACCATATTATTTAAACATGGTAGAGCTTGTAAAAATGCAAAACCATTTGCATGCTTATGAAATAAAGGGAGAATCTATTTTCATAATGAAAATTAAACACATACCAAGCTAACAAAGGCACAAAAACAAGCACCTTAAATTCAGTATTAAACTATACTGTGTAAATACGCAGTATGAATCAGTTGTACGTGCAGCTGCCTTCATGTACAGTAACGTGCAAAATGAGAAATTAATGGGCTACTGGGCCGGACAGACTGCTCCATCCTCACTTCCTACTAGAGGACCACAGGCACCGCAAACCAGGATCTCTTGCTCCCCCCCGCCCCGTTACATTGCTTTGCTGTTATTTGGCATTACCAGTAGCAGATTTTTGTCTCAGCTCTTCTGAATGTAACATTCAAAGCTACGGAAACTAATGCTGTAAAACTACACTTAGCCTGTATAGTATTGCAATTCTTCTTCTTTGAAGATACACGTTTTTACTGTGAAAAATGTGTCACATTAAGAATATAAAAGGGATTGAAGATTTTAATGCCATAAATAGTACTTAAAACACATTTTGAGTTATATGCAACTAGGGCAAATGATTTTCTTGGATTCACAATAACATGACTTCAGCATAATGGAAACTCAAACAGAGAAGTGACAGCAGTGCAAAAATCCTGCTGGTTCCCTATCAGAGTCTTTAGGTTTGGGTTCATGGCAGCTAACTCAGTCCAACTCTGGACTGCTGTGATCGCACAGACTGTTCCCTTGGGCTGCACATTCTGCAGCCAGGCACTTACATGAAGCTTTCAAGTCAAGCCAGGTACCCGAAGCAGCTCCCTATCCAGTCAGACAAGCGTGAGTGCAAGGGAGGAAGTGGCAACGTTGGTTTAGCTCAGCTGACACAGGATCACTTGCACCTTTACACCATAGCTTTATAGCATCTTAAACAAGCATAAAATGGAGCTAAAGCAGCCTCTACCTACTTTTTGCTGTCCCATTCTGTCCCATCCCCTTGCACCAGGATCCAGAGGGAGTGCCAGCTGCAGCTCTTGCAAGCGTACCATGCTTGTGGTAGTACAGCATTAGAAAAAAGCAACCAGATGCTGTAGGGTGATAACTAACCTACTTTAATTTATATTAAAAGCAACCCTCACCCTCCCCCCCAAAAAACACCCCCACAAAAAAAAAAAGAGAGAACAAAACAAAACCACCAACAACCACTTGCAAGCACAGAAATGTCTTACTGAAAATTAATTACAGACTAATTTTGTATACTCCAAAATACGCATAATTTGTTATTTATTGAAGGTCGGAAGTTAGTAATTTTCCTAATCCAAAGCAGTCATACGGTGCAGGAAACAGGGAGCAGCTGAGTTGAGAGATTAAGCTATGAAAAGAATGCCCTCATTCATAAATTTGGGGGGATTTGCTGTTAACCAATACTCGAATCAACTTTCAGTGTGCAGTGAGATGGACAGTTTCTAGCTCCTCAAACCTACCCAGCATACTTGCAGTAGTGACATTTCATGGGCTGCTCAGCTCCTCTCGCTTCCAAGAGGAAACATGCTGAAAATGACTCACTGTGTGTTCTATCTGCCATGTACTTAGGTTAGCAGGATCTTTTCGACAAAATACTGCAGGTGTAACTAGTGGAGAGGAGACAACAAAGTGCCTGACATTGCTTGGGCAATGTGAAACGTTTCCTTAAATGTGAGCACCCCCATCGATTCACTGGATTTTGCAGCAAGACACTTGCATGCTCTTACTGGCAATTACACAGCACCTCCTCCTTGTACCCTTACCTCTGGCCTCGCTCAGCCCTACAAGCCCCACAGCACACTGATGGCAGTGCTCAGTTAACTCAGAAAGACCCCTGCAGATTTCTGTACCACCTGCCACACACAGGTATAGCACTGTTAACCGCAACCCTGTGCAAAGTTAGACAGTGCTTTGTAGTACCTGCGTGTTTCTGTGGCCTAACCAGACAGTGAGGCCTCTGTGTATTCACCGAGCATGAGAAACTGCCAGTGCAGGGCCTTAGCAGATGAATGCTCCTTATCTGCAATCCAGTGCGTCTCTGTACGCCTTTCTCAGTAGGTTTCCTGGTTCAGTTAGTACGGGTGGCTCCTAGTGTACAGAAATGCACATAATGTGATTTATAAAATAGTAACCTACTTAAAACATCAAATCAGACTTGTGGCCAGATAAGCAATCATTACAGAAACGCAGAAATAAATGATCTTTTATTTTAGGAGATTCTGTATTTTAGCAAATACTGCCTTATAGGAGGCTTGCTATTGACCCAAGTAAGCTGGATATAAAACGAGCAACGAGTTGCTCAGCTGTCAGAAACTTGCACACCGTTACCTTTCACTTCAGAAGACCAGTGAGACGTTGGTTTTACTTTCAAGCTCATCAGTACACATTATGCTGAACCAAGCACTGTTCATTTGCTCCAGCAGAGTAGCTAATAGAAAAAAAAACTGGGGCAGGAATCAACAGGCGTGTCCCCTTGATGCTGCGGCCTGATAGCGCTCTGACAGCAGGCACACGACCCGATGAAGGGCTCCCTCCTGCAGGCTCAGCACCAGAGCCCAGCCGTGCAGTCATCCACAGCCAGAAGCTGGAGAAGCTGTGGATGTATCCATGTGCCCCTGGTTCTATCTGTAAAAACGTTTCTGCTAATGTGGGATGGTGAGAAAAACTTACCTGCACTAGCAGACTCTTAAAGAAAGCCAAACACAGGTGTTAGTGCTGTTCTTATGTGACGCATAAAGATTTTCTGACTGCCACAGAAGTGCCTTGGGGCACACATGTGCTCTGCAGAAACCATTTGTTTGTTTTCTGCAGTGCCTCCTACATTCTTTTCCAAGAGACTGAATTGGGAAATAGAAAAAAAATGCTTCTAACAACTACCAACACTGAAAAAAATTCTCCTTGCACTATTACATACTTAATATTATTATTTATTAATATCTTTGTCCTAATATTTGTCTACTTTTGTGAGCTGAATCTGTGCAAACAATGCTCTTAGGAAGGCGTAAGGGTCAGTTACCAAGCAGGACAGTTACTCGATTATTTTATGGATGACTCTCTGACAATGTAGAAGGTATACAGGGGATACCACCCCGCTGCAAAGGGTTTGATGGCAGAGATATGGCTGTGCATGCAACTATTAGGGAACAGGGAAAGTATATTAAGAGCTAAGCAGCAGCTCATGCATGCTTGGCATTTGTTTTGAGTTGCGTTGTTTAAGCTTTGAAAAATTTCCATATGGAAATGAGGGTTTTTGGGGTGCTCAGCATCACCAAGTGTCTTACTTGAAGAGCTCCTGCAAGCAACTGACATCCAAGCTGGCAGACTGCAGCAGAGCTCCCAGAAGCAATCTCACAAACCAGGTTCGAACATTTTATCAGCCTGAATGCTTTTCGGCCCAGCTGGAAACTGCCCTTGCAACATCACGGAGCTTTAGTCCAGTCTGAGACTAGGCAACTTCTGCATCAAGGTGACTCCATCAAGTTTCTTCTGCAAGAATCAAACAGGAGACCCTAACCCAGCTCCCCAGCCAGCTCTTTGCTGGCAGCTTGCTGACCTTCCTAGGAATGCAGAAGAGCTTGAAGCTATCCCCATCAGTGGCAGTGCCCACGTGTCACCATGGGCTCACATGGACACCCCTCTGACCATCCCAAACGTTTGGGAAGGAGGTCTCCCTGAGTGCCAACAGAAAGTTAAGCAAGTTTTCTCAGGCTATTTATAAGGTTCATAAGGAAAGGCGATCAAGAAACATCTTGCAAGAATCTAGAAGACGCCCAGACTCCCTCAGAAGTTGATTGTTAGCATCAAAGTGAGAGGAAAAAGCCACACCTTGGGCCATCTCTTTGAGAGAGCATCCGATAACACACCTTTCCTCCACTCCCCACTGCTCTACTAATAGCTTTCCATTTCAAAATTAAAAAGCCTCAAGGTTAATGGAGGAAGGCTTCAACAAGAAACCCTGAAGTCAAGTTTCTCTCTTCAGTCAGCTCTTGTTCACGGTGTTCTCAACACAAGCCCAATTAAAGCCTGCAAATTAAGAAGTGCCACAGGGGACATCACTGAGAGACCACTTGTCCCCCGGAATGTTCTATTCCTTCTGCTGAGAAAGTAAATAATTTGCTTGATAGAAAAACAGTATTAAAGGAGTGATTAAAGGGATCTGTAGCTTCTCTGGCTCCTTGTCACACAGGCTGCTATGCCTAGATTATCTATGCCTGGCATTACAAGTAGTTCAGAAGAATCTTATTATATTGAAGTGTCTTGTTGTTTTAAGAACTCGAGTGCCTGTTTCGGATTCTGGCATGCCATTCGTTCTGCACTAGGATCCTCAGGAACAGGGAGATATACCTAAAGCTGTGCCAGACAGAGCTGTGCAGCCAGCACGGGGAATGGTGTAACCTGCCACACACACCAAGCTCAGTACAGCTTACCTCAGCTAGCAGAAACGAGGAGAACTTCGCTGGCAAAAATCTGTTCTCATGAAGCTGCCCACCCAAACAATGCTCACTGTCATTTTCTAAGCAATCTTCTGAGAATGAATTCAAGAACTTCGGAGTCTCCTTGGAGAACTGCTGAGTCTCCAGCTTACCTAGGTACAGTGGCCAACTTCCCACCAGTTTTCCAAAGACGATTGGAAGGGCTTGAATTCTTCTTGAAAAGCAGAACTGCGTAAGTGTTAAACGTCTATCATAATTACCATGCTAGTTATTACCAAGCATAAAGGTATACTGCAGCTGCTAATGGAGCTTTTACTCTGTACCACAGGCTGGCTCCATGGAGGCAGCAGCTGCAGAGGCACAGTCCCCAATAACCCCAGCTCGCAGCCCAGAGCCACGACACCGCACAGCAGGGTGCAGCGCTGCGCACGAGGAGCCTTGCACACGTGGCACGCCTGTGGGCTGCTGTGGAAGAGCAGCATTCAGGTAAGAACCTTCGTTAAAGAGATGACTGTGCTACTCAAATTACTTCTCTGTGCATTTGCTGTGAAACTTTAAACAATAATTCTCTAAACTAGACATCTAACTGCAGTAAGTACAGCTGAAACTGAACAATTACACACACGGAGTAACACAGTTCAGAGGCATGTCTTGCTCACTGTGAGCACTGGTTCAAAAGAAACCGTAACCATCACTTCCTGCAGAACAGATCTACTCTTGTGTGTCTCCTACAATGAAAGTCACATTTATTAAGAAGTGTTACTTAAATTTAGAATGCTACACAGTTAGGTAAGGCACCTAGCTAAGTAGAACAAGGACAGAGTGCACTGTACTAATACTGTTTTCACCTTAAAATGGGTTGCACATTATCATAACATATCTTTAAAAATAAATAGATCTGCTGCTCAGATCTAACAAGTCATTCTGCAAAACATAACCATTAGCTGGACATTAAGATTTTTTATTTTTTAACATGTTGACCATGCTTATACTAGAAGCAAATATACTAGATGCTAAATGTGTCATTAGCAGCTATTTTAAAAATAAATTGTACATTTATCATAAACGTACATTTTTATAGAAATCTTCTGAACACAAGCATCTCCGTGAAGCATCTTACTCACTTGCAGTCTTGTTTTCTATAATAAGTAGTACTAAACCAGACCACTTCAGAGTTACTACAATAATATATGTCTTTAATTAGTAAAAGTTTTAAGAGTGCAAGTGTTGGAATGCAATGTGCTATTTTAATCTTGTCCTTGGCATGTCAACTTGTTTCTAATTTCAAAGGTTTTCAAGAAAAGTTAGTTGTTTTTTTTTTTTTCCATTGGTATGTACATTAATATTTTAACTGCCATAATGCATCTATGCTGTTAACATTCCTGAAGATCAGGGCATGAAAATAAGAGCATTTCCCACCCCACACTAACAAAAGTAACAAGCAAAAATAATTAGACAAGGTACGGCATCATCACACAGTAAAGGAGATGTACATGCTCTGATTTTTAACACTGTTTCTGACACACCAGTGAATTTATAATACAAATTAAAAAAAAAAAAAATCCGTTGCCTAACAAGCAAGTTACTTTTAGAAAGTATGCTTTTAGAAAAAAAGATGCTCAGCTGATGCAACAGTGATGTACTCAAAGGCATCAACAATCACATCAACATACGCCAGAGGAAATCCTAGGTCACTGGTTTCCTCCACACCGAACAACTGTCATATTCAGGTATAATAGATTTAAGAGCCTTGAATTTAAAATGATCCAGCTTGGAGACTTTTAAATCTGTGATAACTGGTGGATCACTTTATCTCCACCTTGGAGATGAAGTTATCTCACCTGGAAGCCGAGTGATCTCCCCGCTGCACAATATCCAATGATCTGACATCAACTGTACTACAAAGCAAAAACATGCAAAATTTTAATTGTTTTATCACTATCTAGGATTCCTTACAAAACACTTTACTGAGGTGAAAAGTACTTCTTGATTTCAATCAAGAAGGTCTGAGGCTTAGCTCTGTCCAGAGCAAAGAGGGAAGCAATTTCCCATGTCCACATTACACAGCTATTAACCTAAGAGCAAACCAAACACAACGCATGCTAACTTTTTGATGCCATAGCATTAGCACTGCCCTCACTTCCAATAAGCAACTCGCATACACAAACTTGAAAAATAATTCATTAAATAAATCAAAATTCTGGCAACATGTTGGCTAGCAGAAAATATCTCCCCCCTTAACTCCATGCCCACCATCACCTTTCTTTACTTCTGCTCCTCTGTTTCTGAAGAACGCCTGTGCAATTTATCTCCATATTGCCAAATGGCTCCACATGCCTTCTGAGCTCTCTGCCACCACTAGGGTCATCTGAAAAGGTAAAGTAACTCCCTGGCAGATTGTACCGCCACGCCTGCCTCACACACTGCTCATCAAGCCTAACCTTTGCAGAAGATCAAGTTCAAGCCGGCACCAAGATTAGTCTTGGCTCCAAAGCTACTGTGAGCTACGGCAGCACGCGTCAGAAGCAGCCCAGTAGCCTGAAGAGTCCAAGGGCTCCCTATCTAGGCCAACAGCAGGGAGCTGCCGCCCCCACCTCTCATTCCTAACCCCTGGATGATGCACTTGGTCAGGTAAATAATGTTATGTGCAGCTGGCACTCGATGAAAGCAGTATCTCGATTACAAGTATGCTTCATATGAAGTACGAGGTAGAAGCTGATAGCTGTAAGGAGCAGCAGGGAAAGGAAACCTACTGTAGTTTATTTAAGTTCTCTCCAATTATTTTTGTTGATCTCGGCTGAGTGGCTCGATGCAGATCACAGCAAGTATCTATTGTGAAGAAGAAAACTGAAACCGCACCTCCCAAGCAGTTCTGGCAACTAGTCAGGCTTCCTCTTTGCAAACGTGAGCCTTGCTCTGTACAGGGGCTTTTAGCTCAGATTCACATAAAACCTGTGAAAACTTCTCACAGTTCCAGCAGATCCAGGACTCTGACAAGGCTCTCCCAGCCAACCCTCAGAACACAAACAGCAATCTGTGGGGAAGGGCCTTGGCACTTTCAGACTTCACGTGAGCCATGTATCATTACAGAAGCAGAAGGAAGGAACCCGTCACACCACTTCAAGTGTATGTTTTACTTTCATCATGACACAAGCTACTCTGTGAGCGCGCGGCCACAGAAGTCATTAGTGCCGTGTTCAGCTTTCATTTTTATGTGCCTGCCTACGAAGTTCGAGATTCTGAGGAAGCATGCAGTCATTAGTGCCTGTGGATTATGGACAATCCTAAATTCTTTTTCCCCCTCAACTGAAAAACAAGGACAAACAATAGCAAATAATTACTAATTCCTAGCCACCTATTCCACTTCCCAAGGAGAAATAGTCGCTCTTGAATTTCCCCTTTGGACCCGCTGTACAACTCACCTACTCCCCTGAGCACCTCTGGGATGGAGAGGTGTCAGAGTGATCCCAGTTACAGGGGGACGAGGAGGCACAGCAGCTTTGAAACAAAGCCAAGCACAACACAGTTGCTCTCTAGCTGCTGTGGAATAAAGGAAAATTATAGTAGTGTGGCCAGATTTTGAGATGTACCTTCCACAAAACAGGTGTTCTTTGGAAGAGACTGCACGAGCTAAATAACAATCCAACGTACAAACACCGGAACAAAACTGTAAGTTTTGTTTCTCAGAAAATTGCCTTCTTCCTTCTGTGAAGCTTCCCTTTCTCCTGAAAATATAAATGTCCTGAAGCATGGTGATCACAGGCCTACACAATGAAGACTTATCTTAATAATTAACTCCAATTCTTTTTAGCATAAGACATTTCTTATGAAAAATATTTTTCTTACAAACAGGCACTCAACCACTTGTCACGTTAACTACCTTTTTATTAATGATTAACTTTAATAGATTATGCATGTTTATTTGGCTCAGGCTCTGACTACCATTTAAATATTTCACTTGGGAATTAACTTTGTTTAAAACAGCATAATAGGGTGCATTTGTTTTACTAGATGGGTATCTTGCTATCTCTTGGAATATATCTGTTCCTAACGCCTCGCCTTAGCAACTTGTTAAAGAGTTGCTTCCTAGCTTTATAAAAGGGCTAGAGCATAACCTCCTTGTTAGAAGGTGTCATCCACAGAACACTGGGAGTTTATTGTGCTGAAAATTTATAGCTGCTGATAAACATTGGATTATTGGGCCAGCAGACAACAGGCGACGCTGCCGCTTGCTAGCACAGCGTATGTTACCGATAGCGTTAAAGATAAGGGGTCAGTAAAGTTTGCATGAGATGCAAATCCCTCAGTTATTACCATATCGTGTAAACCTTATCACAGGCTTTTCTTGGGCAGTGCAGGGGAAGGAAATTTGTCATGCCTGTTTTAAGTTTTATATAACTGTGTAGTTTAAGACAACAATGCAGGGTTATTTTGCAAATACAAATACGTGGGCAGGAAATTAAAAATACATAAATATTTACTAAAATAACTTCTACATGGAAATATTTAACGTTTCCATGGAACTGTGTTAAACGCAAATTTTGTATCCAAGCATGAAAAACAGAAGAAAAACATTTTTTTTTCCTGGAACTGGGGAACACTGAATTTTGTCTCTCATTTGGGAGAAAAAATATTTAAATATGTAATGTTTAAAAGTTAAGATTTTCACAAAGCGGGAAGAAACATCCATGGTCCCATCACCGCGGTTAGTCAGAGATGACAAATCCCAATGACTCAAAACGTACAACTCCAAAATAGAAAGATGGTGTGTTTCCAACTGCTATTCGTAGCCTGATTTGCGATCTTTTTGCACTCAGAATCGGTAAGGCACGCAGATTTTCCTTTCATGCTAAACGGCAAAGCACGCCGTGTCTGTATTTTTAAGCTGTAAGAGCCCAAAAGGAAAATAACGACGAGGCAAGGACAGATACCATCAACCTGCCGGCCCCCTTTCGCAACCCCTGGGGGAGCAGCGCGGTCGGTTCACTTTCTACGGAAACAAGCCCCGATTTACAAAACGCTTCCCGGTGGCCTCCATCTGCAAGCCCCGAGCATCCTCCCCGCACAACCAAACCCCAACCCGCCGCCCCCCGGGCACCCGGCTCCGTGCCGGCGCCGCCAGGCCGCGCCAGGGCCGGGCACCGCCTCACAGCGCCCGCGGGCCGCGTCCCCAGCCCGGCACCGGCCGGGGGGGGGGCTCCGGGGGGCTCCGGGAGAAGCCTCGGCCCCGGCTGCCTCCGCCCGGGGCCGCGCTCCCACCCCCGCCGTGCGGGGCCAGCCCCGGAGCCGGCTCCCGGAGCCCCCCCGGCGCCGCCCGCCTCAGCCCCGCGGGGCGAGGAGCGGCCCCGGGGCCGCCGCGAGCACTCACCTCAGCCCGCCTCGCCTCGCCTCGCCTCGCCTCGCCTCACGCCGCCCGCCTCGCCCCGGCCGCTGCTAAAATGGCTGAGAGCCGGCGAGGGGGGGGATGGAGGGGAAGGGACGGCGGGGGGAGAGCGGCAGGAGGAGGAGCGAGCCCCCGCTCCGCCGCCAATGCTCCGCCGCCTCCGCTGACGCGACGCCGCCGAGAAAGGGGCGGCGCGGGGCCGGGGTCGAGGGCGGTGGCGGGGCCGGGGGCGCCTCAGGCTCGCGGTGTCCCCCCCGCAGCCCGAGGCCGGGGGGCGGTTGGTGAAGCCAACGCCATTCGGGCCGGCCCCGGCTCAGCGCCGCGCCGCCTCCCCGCCTTTGTCCGCAGGCTCGGTCCCCCCGGGTCCCCCTCCCCAGCCCGGCTGCCTCGGGCCGGGCCAGCAGCGAGGGTCTGCCGCCTCTCCCGAGGGTGCTGAGGGTCCCCGGGCGCCTCGCAGAGCGGGGGGACCCCACGGGGACTCACTCGGTGCTAGAGGAGGGTTTCAGGCGCAGCGCTGAGGAGAGCAGCTCGGCTTGCTCCCAGTGCGGTTCGCAAAGCCAGAGGCCACAAATATCCCTGTGATTCATGCAGCAGCTGGCCAGATGCTTATGCGCGGGCTGCAGTCTGAGGCTTCTTCCAAGCAGGGCGAGCACCAAATAACTAACTTTCGGGAAGACGCACAGCCGCGTCCTAACAACGCGTAGAAGAAGAGAGCACACGCCATGCGCCCGTCAGTCCCGAGCAGATGTCCGGCACTGTCCTCCCCCGGCCCATATGGAGCGGGGCAGGATGTGAAAAAAGCAAAACTAAAAAAACAGGCAGTAACTAAATTTGGTATCAGGAATGTGTTCCTATTAAAGACAGCACCTCGCAGGGGGCTAAAATTTTCTGGCAACTGCAGAATATGCAATGTGGGCGTTAGACGTAATAATTCTTAGAAAAGCACAAAGTGCATCACTTCCTTGCGTCGAGGCTGAACTGAACTACCGTGTGGTTTTTGCTTTGCATGGGCCATACGAATTTTAGGGCAGCCCCTTATTGCTCTCACTTTGTTGTAATTTGTTTCAAATCTCATTGTTTTCCTTATTGTCAGGTCATTGCTAATGAACGAGCCTGGATTGTGCAAGATGCCCAAAGGCACATCTGCTTTATGCAGACTTGATATTTCTTGATTTAACCTCTCCCTATTAAGGAAGGGTTAGGCAAACAAACTTGGTAGAGATATTTTTTTTCCCAACTAAAACAGACCCATTAGCCTGTTTTCCAAATCTTTCTCATAAATGGTCAGTGGGTAAGAGAATATATTTGCAATTTGTTCCAACTATTTTTCACTTCCTGTAGTCTTTCATGGAGCTTAGTGATGATGTATCCTGCCAGTGGGTAAGGAAGCATCTTCTGTGTGGGAGCCACCCAGAGCCTCTGACCCACACTGGGTCAGAACAAGGACCAGCTGGTACAGTCTGCTGCTTGCAGCAGGGACTGGCACCCCCAGGGAAGAAAATGAAGTCTGCAGCTCAGTGATTTTTAGCTAAAAGTAGCATATTCCTGCCCTTGATAGACAAATTTGTGGAAGAAAAATCTAGTTGCTTTCTTAATTCCTATAAGCTCCTGGCATCTACAGCCCGCTGTAATTCCATAGTTTTCATGCTCTGTGAAAATCTCTCCTGTATGTTTTGAGCCTTCTGTCTGGTATTTCCATTTGATATCCCTTGACTTCTGTGCTGATTATCCATGAATTACTGCTCTCTCATAACTGTCTCCATGTCACTCCTTGTTCTGTAGGTCTGTGCTACAGATTCTGTGCACTACTACCTCATTCATCTCTAGTCTAGGCTGACAAGTCTTGTGTTCTCCAGCTGCAGTGTCCCGGGACTTCAAAGAAATTTAAGCTGGGGCACCCATCCCTCTACCTCACACTGCTTGTTCTTGCTCCCACGTCAATTTCAGGTGCTGTGTGTTGTGTGGTGGCTGCAACTCTTCCCTCACACCCTCCTAAAAGGAGACCTCACCAAGTCATGGGACCTCCTCTTCAACCTCCTCTCGGCCCTGGACAAGGCAGTCCTGAGTGCCATAGGAAGGCCAGTGGGTCATTCAGGTTCAGGGGCATGGTCTTGTGTGCTCAACAAAATGTCCTTCCCTTGAATCATTTCTGAGCCTTGGATCCTCACCCTCCCTCCTCATTTATTTTTTTTTTTTACCCCCTAGTTGTCCCATTAAACAGGAGATATGCTTTCCACATTCCTTTTCTTCTAGCCTTTTCCCGTGCCTTCAGGGTCTGACAGATTTGTTAGGGCTGGGCTAGCAGCTGTCCCTAAAAGAATAAGACAAAAGCCCTTCATACTCAGAGATACTTGCCTGGCCCTGCCGTGCGCTGCTTCCTGAGCTGAACCTGATGGGATCTACCCTGCCCCCTTGCAGGCAGAGGCAAGAAATTGTGACTGTCCCCAGCAGCTGCCGGGCAGATCAGCTGAAACATGCACAGCCCCACAACCCCGTTACCTCTGCAGAGCCCCTCTGAATCTCTGATAATCTGTTTTGCTTTCTGGGGTCTCTTCCATAGTTCTGTTTTCTTTCCAAGCTGGGAGAAGTGGGAACTGTACATTTTAGATGGTCTAGGCTTTACCATTTTTCTACAAAAATAATTGAAAAAAAATTAAAATTATTACTACCATGTTCAATACCAATGGTATCCTGTTTAGTAAAATGAATAAATTGCCAAGAGATGCCATCATCTGAAGTAGTGCGTACATCTGGTTGCATTTTCACCTCTCAGAACTACTTTTTGTAATTTCAAATCACCTTTTCCTATTTTCATTAAGACCCACTTAAAAAAAAAAAAAGAGAGAAAACTTTAATTAAACAAAAGCAATAGGCACAATTTATAACTTCTGCACACAGTTAAAATATTGATCTTTTAATGTGTGATAAATATATGACATCTCTTTAAGTCATAGTATCTTATGTCAAGTAGAAAAGCATTTGGAAGGAGCCCAGTTTGTAAGATGATAGCAAGCGCCCACCAAGAACTACGCACTCTGGAATTCATTTGTTTCGGAAGGATGAGCTTCTAAGTCAGTTTGATAATTTCAGCAAAGTCAGAAAAAAAAAAAAAAAAAAAAAAAGGTTAATTACAGAAAAAAAAAATGGCTAAATACAGAAGAAAGATAACCTGTCAGGTTGCAGTTATGATAATGAGTCCTAAATTAAGCTTGCCAAAGACAAGATGTACAAGTGAAGAGCCAAATGCACCTTGTTCTGGGCAGGTTCTAGAAACAGCACCACGGGCAGCCTTTCCTGTAGCTACAGGTATGCCAATGCCTGACTGAACTATGGAGGATTTACTGATGTAGCTGTTGGTCTTCTGTTTGTCATAAAGAATAGTTACATTTACGTGCATTCTTTGAAAACTTGCGTATATCACCTTTTGAAAACAAATCCGAAATAGATTTATTTGCTCTCTATAAATAAACAGTAAGTTAGGGTCAACTAACGATACACTGGGGGTAAGTAGAATATGTCCTAAGGCTTCCAAAAAGGTAGCTAAGAAAAGCAAACCTGTTGTCAGGAGGTTTACATTTGTTACAAAAGGGCTGAAACTCCTCTGCAAATATTTCAGGAGTCCGTGAAGAAAAATAGCAACTGCCTTAATGCAACAGGGCAACGAAGATGGTGAAGGGCCTAGAGGGAAGACGTATGAAGAGCGGCTGAGGGCATTGGGCCTGTTCAGCCTGGAGAAGAGGAGGCTGAGGGGGGACCTCATCGCGGTCTACAACTTCCTCGTGAGGGGGAGTGGAGAGGCAGGTGACCTATTCTCTGTAAACACCAGTGATAGGACCCGTGGGAACGGGGTTAAGCTGGGGCAGGGGAAGTTTAGGCTGGACATCAGGAAGAGGTTCTTCACCGAGAGGGTGGTTGCACACTGGAACAGGCTGCCCAGGGAAGCAGTCACTGCACCAAGCCTGTCTGAATTTAATAAGTAATTGGACTGTGCACTTAGGCACATGGTCTAAACTTTTGGGTAGACCTGTGTGGTGCCAGGAGTTGGACTTGATGATCCTTATGGGTCCCTTCCAACTCAGGATATTCTATGGTTCTATGCTAACAGTATGTCACACTGTCTTTGAAAACAAATCTGAATGAAAGGGATCTCTTTGTCTCCCATCGCAACTGCTTTGTATCTTTCCAGTAACTAAAAAACAACGATGATTTCAGTGGAGTGTTATCAGTACAACAGAATATCCCAGATGGTGGAATTGTTCTGTACCACCCCTAATTTTCATCCTTATCAAAGAGGTCAAAAAGAAGCAAGAGAAAGGTAAGTTGAGTAGAGACTAAGGCCAATCTAAAAGATCTCTATTTTTCACCTATGATGAGATGAAACCTCTGAAATAGTCAATAGTTTCTCACCTCATTCCTGGCTTCAACAAGGGAATTGCATAATTTTAGGTCTTTTAATCTAAGTACTAAATCAATATTTGAAGGCTCGTGGGTTGTTTATTTATGTTAGGAGCGGTAACTGGTGAAATCAAGTACTTTTGTGATGCAATCCTGTTACACAGTGTACAGTTAGAAGCAAAACAGCAGAAAACTAACTTTGCACATAAGCTTCCTTCGCCTTTTTTTTTTTAGCAAACACTCTCCTCAGAAAGTTGTCTCAGTTTTGCCTTAGGCTGGTAAAGGCTTAATGTGTTCTTTTTTCTTTTTAATTGTGTTTCTGCTACTTTTCAATTAACTTAGGTACATGGTAAAAAAAAAAAAAAAAAAAAAAAAAAAAAAAAAAAAAGCATGCTAGACCTCCACATTATCTCCTTTCATCAGGAATAACATACATTTGTTGTTCTCTTTAAATCTTTTTAAACCACCTCAAGTTTTAAAAGAGAACACAACACAAATAACATAGCAGTCAGTCATACAAATTTGGTGATAAAAAGGATTGTTGATCCTCCAAAGAAGTACATTTCAAGGAGAAATTTCAAGCAAGGGAGAACTGAAAGATGGCTTTTTAAAGGGTGGTGTTGAAAGAGGCCTACTTCTGAAGCTATCAATCGCTTCATTCTTTAACACTTCTTGTTCAAGCTAGTTCAATTCCCTTCTTACTATTATATTATACATTAAATCAGACAGGAAAATTATCTGCAAATCTGTTTTTAACAATAGCCATAAAATAACCAATTTGAATATAAAAGAGGGAATAATTCTTTATTACATCTAGTATCTATAGCCACCACACTGTATGTTTTCTGGGGAAGGAGGAGAGGGGAAGTCAAGACAAAGTTTGATAGTTCTTCTTTAGTCTCTTGAATTAAAAAACTTTAATCATTTTTGTTACCCTGAGCTATACAACTTTGGCTTCTCATTCTTGGGTCATTATGTAGACTTGCAAGCATTGAACATATAATTACACTACATAATTGCATCTTTGTTTTTAAGCCATATTCCATGCATGAAACAGAAACGTGTACCTGCTTGCAGACATAACATCTGTATTCTGTAAAAATGTCACTTTCATTACTTGCTCAGATCCATCTGGAGTTTAGAACTACTTTCTTTTCCAGGGTAGTGGCTGGCAGAAATTTTCTGCCTTTTAGGCAGCAGGAGAGGCTATCTGTTGTAGTATTACCAAGATATCTGCTGTGCTCCACGATACCCAAGTATCTGCATCATTTCAGAGACTGCAATATACTGAATTAGTTCATTAGTTGTGACCTATCAATATGTACTGTCCAGTATGCTTCAAGACGCCATACCTACAGTAGCATGCATTGTCACACTTTTGGGCCTGAGTATTGATTTTTCTGTCCAAGAAGGCACCTAGTTGTTTAATGATCGTGGATCAAATCAGCACTTCGTCTACTGTACTGCTGAGATCAGTAGGCTTGCACACTACATAAAGTCAAAGGAGAATGCAGTTTCAACATTGTCTTAATGTAAAGTTTATGACAAAACTGAAAAGCCCCATCAGAAGCACAGCTTCAGAGTACTAAACCCCAAACATGATACTATATGTTCATGGAATTGTATATTCTTCCTGACATGAAGAATATTCATTTTAAGACAGGAAAGCAGTACTGACAGGGATATTTCTGTTCTATATCAAAATAAATCTAAGGAAAGATCTAGCACTCTGGATTTAATAACGTTGGTGCAAAAATTTACTTGCTTATTAGTAGAACATACACAACTGTACAATCAGCAGATCACTGTACAAAACAAAATACTAAAAATGATTTTATAGACTTCAGAGAGAACTTTGAACAGTCATTGCAAGGATTTTGAGTAGTTCCCACATAATGAAATATGTTCCGTACTTTCTAGAGATGGTCAAAAGAAAGTAAACAGAACTCTCTAAAAATGGATCTTGTGAAAAAATCAAAAAACATTTCAGTCTAAAGAGCACAACCATAGTTAGTAATAGCCACAACAGGCCGGGTTTACTATAAAGAGCCCATTAGATTAGGACAGATTATGGCTAAAAATATGGCTAAAATATTGCCTTATTCCAGTCTGTTTCACACTCTTTTCATTAGAAACACCTGAGTCTTACAATTTCCTTTAAGGGAATCATAATATTTTAAACACTATGGTGCCCTAATTCAGCATGAAACTGTTTTGGGTGTTTGTTAGAGCGAAGACTAAAATTCAGTGAGGACCTTGACCTCAACAGTTTTTCTGTTTACATATGCCATGGAAGAAGTTTGTCTTGACAGAAACAACAAGGCCAACCTCTCAATCAATACCCTTTTCCACATCCTATTTATTTTAATTATTTAGAACCTAGACAGTAAAAAAAGAACTACCCGTTCACCTTAGCTGTGTTCCAACTTGTCATCTGAGCTTAGTTTTTATAAAAATGTGATGCAATTAAAAAAAAATAACACAAGTTCTAATCACATATGTCTGCGGGCTGGCTGCCACTTCACATACATTTCAGGGGAATATGTAACAGGCAAGTACAAACAAAATCCTCTGTTGGTCCTCCATACAAAGTGTACAAAGTGTTCTTACAGGAACAGTTGCATGTGCACATATTCCCCAGAATTGTAATGTGAGAAGTAATGTTGTAAGATAAGAATGACTCAACTTATTGCTTATATATTTTTAGTCATTCCTTGTCATCCTCATCCTTTTTTTTTTTTTTTTTTTTTTTTTTGTGGGGGGGGGCTGAGGGGAGGAAATACACATCAGCAGATATTCATGAAGGTCAGATATAATCTTGTGTCCAAAGCATGTTTTGGTGCATGAAGAAATACTTATTTTAGAACAACTGGCTTCCTATGTAACAGTGTAACTATTACATACAGATTAAATGGTATTTCTCTTTGTTTACCAGTGTTTAATTTCTTAAATAATAATAATTAAAACAACAACAACAACAACAACAAAAACACAACATAAATCTACCTATATTCTTTAGCACTGGCAGACTGTGAACTATTTATTCATCATATCTAAGAGAAATTTCTGGAAACTATTGATAAATTTGCAATCTATTTCTGCAAGTCTTACACTTTTCTTGTTGTTGTTGCGAACTCCCTTTTGTGATTTTTTTAATCAAACTATAAATAACACTTCAAACATCTGTTTATGTAATTATATATCCTTAGAAGAATCAGTACAAACTGATCCTGCTTTCCACGGATGTCCTTCCTTTTCTGTTTCAGAGATTGTTGTGCCCAGAGGGTAAAATTATGGAGTCACAACACAAAATTCACAGCCCAAGGGCATTAGTATTATATATGCTTTAAAGCAACTGGGTAGCCTTGCAATCTTAAACTATTCTACAGATCCTGTCTAAATTATAAGTTGTCAGTCTGCCCTGACATGCTCCAGCAGTTCTGCTTCAGCTGGTTCCTAAACTTGTAAGGCAGCCTTTGCAAGGCAGCCTTGCAGCTTCCATCCTTTCTGTCATAGTTTACAAGATGAAGTATGCAAAAGAATCTCATTTACCCAGCTTGTCAAAATGTCAGGATTTTGCTGGAACGTAAATTGCCATCTTTTCATTCTGTCTTTGTAACAAAATGTTCAGCCATATCTTGCCTTTTCTAGCACATCCTCCTTCTTTGCAGGTTTATTGATCCCTGCATTGTTGATCCCATCAGTCCAAAAGAATCATTGCCATAGCCATGTGGACCACTGTGAAAAGGACACAAATTCTTGGAGAAGAGACTTTTAAAATATTGGTTTTGGACCCCAGACAGTTTGCAGGGGTGGTACCCCCTTAGGAATTACACATATTACACTATTACAATGTAATAAATAAATAAATAAATATTTTTTTCTTGGTCACCTTTTGCAAACCCTTTAGAAGACACCCACAAAACATGCCCCATATACACTTTTACCTCTTTCCATCCACATATGTCTCTACAGGCTCTCACTTACATGGAGAAAGAGGCTAGAGTAATAAGTTCCTATATTCTTAGCAGAATTTTTCAGTCAAATAGTCAACATTTCCTTTGCGTAGTAGCTTCTAAGTTGATCTGTTTCCATTCATACACATTTGTGAAACACAAAATATCTATCAGTGAAAAAACCACAAGTGACATACAAAGAAGAAAAGTAAACCAACTAAACCTTAATACAGTGTCTTTCAAAAAGATAATTGAATTCTTACCTTCAGAAGTACTTCCCGTGAGATCAAGAATATGGTTCAGCACTCAGATCTGTAAAGATAAAGCACTTTTAATGAACTTTAATCCACCATCCCTTACCCTTACCACACTGGTAAAGTTAACAAAATGGTGACTGTTTTAAAGTCATGCATTTGGGATGTTATCTTCCCTCTTGCTGTTAAAACAGAAGAGAATTCTACTTACACAACAGTTTGTCAAACCAGTAGCTGTTACCAGGTTGTGCATATTGTTCCTTGGGTCTACAAAAAAACATAATATATGAGAGTATTAATGGAATATGCTTAATTTACACAATAATGACAATGTTTGCATTTTTGTCAGTAGTACTATTACACTTCGATTCCTGGAATCAATTATTTAATTTATTCACACAACACTATAAATACAAATTGTTTGCAGAAATATGTGTTATTCTTTTTGTAGTAACAGAACAAATACATGCTTGTGAATAAAACCTAGCTGTGAATATTCACAGAAACTGGAGCTGTGGTGGGGAATGGCTGCTCTCTGAGCTGTTCTCTGCTTCTGCTGGTCTTATGGTCAGAATTCAGAACTGCCTGAAAGTAGACACCACCACGCTATCTGTAATGGAACCTGGCTCCAAAGGGCAGCTCCTGTATCAGAATTACACCCAGCTGACAAGTACCACGGTAACGGTTTCTTTTTTGTTCAGATGAATAGGATCACTTACAGCCCTATTTTCTTACCGGACAATGCTAGTTGAGAAGGATGATGCTCGGGGAGTTTCAGCTTTAGCCCATGTTGCCTAGATAACTTCATTAATATACAATTGAAGCATCTTCAGATAAAAGACTTGTAGCGGTTTGAGGAAACTAAGAGTTAGTGCCAAAATAGCCAGGGTAACAAAAGATACATTATATTCCTTAGACAAACAGCCTGAGCAATTCCATCTCTTACCAAGTTTTAAAGCATTATTTTCATTACTTCTTCCAACTTTATCACTGGGCCTAACAAGAGAAGAGCTTCACAAACTTTTCATGGCTTATCTCCCGATCAAGGCCACAAACAGCACTATTGTGATTTTTTCTTTAAGTATGATCGATCAGCATTTACAGGAGAAAAGTCAGGAGCACCAACCTAAACCAGCAGGTTAGGGCAAGGGCATGGCAGTGGCAGCACTTCTCTCTCTTCAGAGTTCAAGCATCCACTAGTTCTGGTCATGGCTTGTTCAGCAGGCTCTGAAAAGCTTAGGCATGGAGTATGTGGTACGCTTGTTTTCAGGATTTAGAGGGTTGTGTAAATCTATGTGATATGCTTCTAATACATTTTTTCACACCTGGTTTATGTATGTTGTGGTAAGCTCTGAGATCGCAGAATAGTGGCTACACCTGTCATGTGCAGTATATTCATTCCTTCTCACGGAGGAAGTTTCTCTTATTACAAGGTCAATTCTATAATTTGGAGGCTCACAAAGCACATAACAGAACATCATTTTCCCTTTTTATCTCTGCTATCAAAGAGTTTTATACCTGAATATTCTCCATTATAAAGCCATTTACTCTAACCTTTTCTCTGTCAATTCAGCCTGCAATCTGCTCCTATTGCGCTTAACTGCCAGCTTCCAGTACTGCCACAGGGCATGTGTTGTGTCCAGGCTTCATAAAGCACACCTGGCTGCCTGGGAGGAGGAGGCAGAATGTCCCCCAGCCATCCCGCCAGCTTCGCAGTTAGGGCACGAACAGTTGCAATGTTGATTTTTAATGTTGCAGAAGTTTAAAGACACTGTAAGCAGACAGCTTATTAAGGCAATTAACCAGAAAAGACCAGGGTTCGGCAGCCACCTCCAGACCAGGTCTCTTCCTGTGCAGGACAAAAGATCTTGTATTGCCCAGTGACAGAAGAAACAACTTGCTGACACAATTGCAGCACCTGCTTTTTCTTCTTTCTTTTGTAAATTAACTCTAGAAAAAACAACCATCAGCTAGATATCATGGGTAAAAGGGAAGGCGAAAAGGAAGTCTAGCGATACCTTTGTAGATTAGAAACCTTCAAATATGAATAAAGGAACAGAAGAGTTGTTGTAGGTTCCCACCCCATGAAAGCACCACGAGCCTCCAGCCGTACTCTGCAGCACATCCAGACTGACAGAACACGCACTGGGACTCCTAGCAGTGAGTAGAGGTGACTGTCAATTCACTAGAGACTACTTTCCGGGATGTTAATGGGAAAGGTTTTAGAAGACAATACCTGGAGGATCTGTAAGACAGATATAGTTTTTAGGTAGTATCTATGTACGTGTGATAGACTTTGCAAACTACACAACTTTATCTTCTTGTAATGTGAAACAATCTGTATTCCTTTGGAATTTTGTCTTCATGTTTGACTTCCTTGACTCAGGAAGAGGAGTGCTCAAATATCATCAGGCTGAGTATGATGTCAAAACAAACCAACAAATACAATGAGATTATTTGGATTGCCAAAATCCTCTCATCTTATTTTAATTCTAATACTTTGAAGGGTAAATTTGAAATATTTTTGATGACTGGAAGTGGAGGGATATTTCTGACATGACTGAACACTACAGGACTGCAATAGCTATCCAATTTTCAATTAATTAGAGCTCTGATTTTGCATTTTGATTTCACTTGATTCAGTTGTAGTTATATGCCGTTTCGGTTCCAGTTTGAATGCTACTAGTACACACTGTGCTGCTGAGTTTTACTCTTCTCTGAATATTTCTATTCAATCTATCCTCAGCTAGTACTGGTGGCAGCCAAGCATTTACCTGTCTCAACAGTTTTGTCTGTAACACTTCGTATTTCCAAGTACCATTGTAAATTGAAATGCTTCTTAGCATTAGCTAATGAAGTACAAAGAATGCAGAAATACTGCAACACCTCTGACTTCTATACCACATTTAGGAAGTCTGAAAGTTCAGCTTGAGCATTTGACACAGTGCTGTTGAAGGGCAGAAAATTCAAAGCTACATCCTTATTCGATGTTATGCTGACGGTCACTTCCTTTCTCAGAAATGGCTGACCACAGCAGAGAAAGGCTATAGACTCAAATACTGCTATGCGGAATAAACAATCAGTCCTATGAACAACAGGTCTAACAGCTTACCTTTTTGTTTTGTTTTGTTTGTCTTTGAAGTAGATATGAATCCATAGCTCTTTTTCTTCCATGGAATCCTTGCTTGATAAGGATTCACCTCTTATTGCTGCCTTTCCCCCTGCTAGTGATATAAAAAAGAAGAGAATTCTTAGAGATAATTGATTTTCACAAAACTCTTAGGAACTGTATTATATATAATTGCATACCTTTAGCCATATGAATTTTAGCAAGTGGGTTATAACTTACTAACAAAGGGTTGTAAACAGTATATTCACATAAAACATCATCAAATGAAAATTTTCTGGCAGCTCTGTATAAGATATTACTTATAGTAATGTATTATAAAGAGAGAATATTATATACATACTTACTACTCTCTCAATGTTTTGTTCTTATTTTTTGCTACATGAGACCTGTCATGTATATACACATTAACTAATGAATCACTTCAGATTATGTTATCTCTTCAGATTTTAAATGTATTTATCAGGTAGGCATTGTTAGGATTTAGTCTGTCTTTGAAGTTAAACATGACAGCTTGTTAGGTATTGGCATACTTTGAAAAGGAGATGATAAAGCAGTTATTAAAATAGCTATATACTTATATATCTCATCCATTTTGTCTGTTCATTTCAGTTGTTCTAATGATGATTGCTGAATCAAGCAGCATCACATTGCCATGTAGGGAACTATGTAGATTTTATGCTTATTTACTTTGATGTGAGGATTAAGTACTTTTACAAAAGTTAAATGAATTATTCTGGGTTTATGCCAACATTAGCATATTTAAAATTTGTCCTTATGCCTTTACTCCTCAAAAGTGTGAATTAACAACAGTTGATTTATGCTTTTCTATAATTACAAATAATCACTATGATTAATTTACACACAAATTTATAAACTAATGATTTGTGAACCCAGGAGTTACATAGTTCTGTCTGCTTGGTAGACTAAGTTTCTGTGTCAGACTACATATTCTGTTTGGCTGTTTCAGTTTCTTTTTAGTTTCTCTTGAGAATTTGAACAGTGAAACATGGAAACAAAAGTTAAAACTGCTTAAAAATATTCAGCTGGCCTTTTTGTTCCATTGAGAGAGTTGGAAGTAAGTATCCAAGCAGAATTTTAATTTACCCACTTTGTTTTATTCAGTGTGCTATCAGAGCGCAACTTGTGCCATTAATATAAAAAAATTCCAATATTAGTTAAAATTTTCATGATAAACAGGTTGTTTTGTGTCTCTGCATGTATAAATCCTGCATACCTGAAATTTTAACAAAATATCAATTATTTTCAATAAAAGCAAATTGATCTCACCTTTAAAAACACTCTCAGGTCTTTAACTAGCTAAGTCATATGTAGCTGCCTGCACAGTTTTATAGAAGTTATCTGATGAAGTTCAGCTTATACATAAGGTTAAAAACAATAAAGTTCTTACTTTTATCAGGATGTCTTTTTGCTCATAGGGCCTGTAGAGCTTTTACAGTGAAGTCCTAGGGCAGATCTAGTTATCTTGTGAAGGAAGCTTTGCCAGTGCCTCTGGTGGGAATTTCAGATGAGCCAAAAGTAAAGTACTAGCCTTGTTGTTCAAATTCACTCACAAAACAAGATTCATAATCAATGCTAATATTTCTTCATTTATCTCCGATCAATCATTTTGGATTTTGAGTATTTTTATACTCCTCTCCAATATGCTACAACAGCACTTCAAAAGCATGTGGTACTTGCAGTATATGGGAAGCACAACGTATAAATGACACTGTAATTTCTAAACATCTGTTTTTACTTCCGTGACTCATTTCACAGAAAATATTGCTCCATTTACTTTTGAGACTTCTCCCTATTTTTCTCTTTTTATATGTGGATGTGTGTAAAAACAGTGAATGATATCACTTGTGCAGTTCCTGTTACCTTGCCTCCTGTTTACAAAACTTAAGACCTCTCAGAATTCACCTTATAAGCAGATAAAAATTAAATGTGAGGAGGATATCACAGAAAGCAAAGAAACAGGAATGGGTATTTTCACAAAACAAGGCTCACTGAGAAATGGATTGGGCACTTAATGAGCTTCCATTACTTCAGCAGCACAGGGCTCTGGCATTACTAAGAGGCCGGCAACTTAGGTGACTGAAATATTATCAAGTATTATCAAATTCGTCTCCAACATGATCCCACTGACTTCTGTTGAGCTACACTGGGGACAAATCTAGCCCACATGATATAAAAAGTGTTTGCAAGAACGTTCAGAAAAAAGTGGTAGAGGATTTGAGGTAAATAGGAGGCCTAGACAGTTTTAAACCAACCACTCAAGATTTTACATTGGGCTAATTATTATAACTTAATGGCAATTCCTCTTAATACTGGATTAAAAAGTTTAAAAAAAAGCATACCATATTCAGTACCACAGGAGGTCTACAGTAATACTAAGTAAGCCTAATAATCTCATAAGCCTCCTGAGTGTTAGGTGATACTTTAGCCAGATACTGAAATGTGTGATTCAGGCAAATGTATAAGTAAGTAAATAAATGGTTTTAGCAACACAAGATTAAAATGTCTGCCCTAAATACCCCAAAACAAATACCATCAAGTTTTAACTAATGATCAAAGTATTCCCAGAAGGATTCCTGCTTCTTTTCCCCACAGGCTAGGTAAGGAAATTGAAAAAGGAAAAACCATATGTAATCTTCAATGTCATCATTACATTTTTTAGGCATACCTGGAGACAGAATGGGTACAATTGTTAGAGCTGATGAGCGGACTGTTTGAGAATTCTGGTCCAAGGTATTTCAAAGCAGACCACCTCATTTGCAAATAGGATCTGAATTATGCCCCCTGCGCTCTCCCCAGCACACACCCCATTGAAGGATCAGAGAAGAGAGGAGTGGGAGATGCACAGGGGAATTAAATTTCAGAATCTGATTTTAAAATCCTGGGTTCTACAAGGTTTAGACTACTGCACTCTCCTCCTTACAGCTTAGCCAGAATATTTCGGATTATTCAGGCCATTCAACATCTAAAAAACTAAAAAGTGAAAAAGCAACATAATCTCTCTAGGAACTGAATATGATCACTCTGTGGCTGCTGGCAGGATCCCGCTGCAAGCTACCTGCACCTTGCACCCTGTGCAAGCTGCTGGACAATGTCAGGAGGCTAGGTGAGCTTTGTTTTCTGGAAAATTGTTTTCTTGTATGTGTACCGAGGAGCATGTGTTTGGATTCCAAACCCCAGAGCAAATATAGTAACAAATTCCATGGAATTGAAGCTGGTATGATTATCAGCATTTTGCTTCATCATTATCCCTTTCCAAGGATGGCAAGCAAGGGCCGACTAGCTGGGAAAAAAAATTTAAGGAGAAGACAGTAGAGCATGTTTGCATATTTCTAAATATGTTGTGAAAACCTTCTCCTTCTGCTAACATGTCACACTCTGCTTGTACTGCATAGATAAAACATACCCTTGCAGCAAGCTCTACCCCAAATTGCCAGGGAGCTGCTTGTATCTGCAGTGAGCTTCTCAGAAAGCACTCATTGTACTACAGCAGTGACACAGGTCATAGAATCATAGAATATCCCAAGATGAAAGGGACCCATAAGGATCATCAAGTCCAACTCCTGGCACCTCACAGGTCTGCCCAAAAGTTTAGACCGTGTGACTAAGTGCATCAAGCAAAGGTGTATTTACCCAAAGCAAGGCAGCTTTTCCTTGTTTGTATCACTTTAGACCTGTAAAATACATCATCTTCATTGACCACCAGAAAAATACTAAAAAGGAGCCGGTAATTCATTAACCTCTACAGAGGCACACCTGGTTATGGAGATCTCTCAGAAGTTTAGTGCCCAGAGCAGTCTTTTTCCTCACATGCATTTAAAGTCTTTCAGACTTCATTCCCCTCCTTTCTCTTTTAAGGAAGGAGGAGAGAAAGCCTCAGCGGTCATTTCTATTTCTTTGCTAAAAAATCATCTGCTTCGAAGATGATTTGTTTAATAGCTGTAACCAACACGAGACTGGTGACCGAGTTTTCTCAGAGGGGCAAACTAGGCTGAAGTCAAGCAGGACCTGTGCTGCCACCTGCTGTGCAATTCTATTTTTTATTCCCAATAAAAAATACAAGTAATTTGTCAACAAAAGACAATATTGTAGAATGCAGATGCTAATGTATAGCACAGTTTATCTCATAAAAAAATCCTCTATAGAGAGGAGTTAGCTATACACAGGTATGGACAAAGCCTTAGAAAAATGTGCCCAGGTGTGTTTAGTGCTGTGCACTTACCGTGCTTTCATATAAAATCAAACAGGTGCCTCAGCTGAGAAGGTTGCACAGATCTATTCTGTGACATTACCTTATGTGTGTGCTATCTGCATGTTTACAACCCGGTGTAATTCAATCTCTACACAATAAATAGACTCAAAATACCAACTACTGGTGACATTTAAACAGTGTTTTAGAAAGCATGCAGATGAATACTTAAAGCAGTTCGGTCACTGGTTGTCCTGTGCTCTCTACAAACATAGATCTTCTAGATCTCCTCACAAAGTGAGTTTCCTATCTCAAGGTGAATTCTCCTCTAGGCTTTTATAGACCTCTTTTACAGAATAATGAGCATTTCTGCAAGTGTGCACATATTAAGAAAATGTAGAAAGTTAACCACAAGCACCGTTCTCAACAAGCCCTATGCTAAACAGCACTTACAGATGCAGTACCAAGAAGTACCGGGCATATACTACTCCCTTCTTAAACTAGTTCCCCACTTACCTCCAGAGATAATATAAATATAGCACTGCATAGCATGGAGTCTGTTTTTAGAAACTTCTTCCAATGAAGGTTTCAGAAGCTCAGACAGGACTACATATTTGTATATGAATTAATATTAACTCTAGAATCTCCTTAGACTAAGTTAAGCCAGGTTTTACTGACAGGCGAGTAAGATTTAACACTGAGAAAATTTAATGAGTAAAAGGTAAAGGTAAAAGGTAATTCCCCATCTCCCTCAGTAGCTGATAACTGGATGCCCTCATGCTTACTTGCCCGGTTAATAACTAGCTTTTACCAACACCTCCTATTCTTTACAGGTTCATTAGCATTTCTGTTGTTCTTTGGGAGTTCACTCTAAAAGACTTAGTAATATAAAATATAAAATATAATTACAAAGTAAAAGATATAAATTGTGCAATTTATTAAATATTGTTAATATGTTTAAAACTACAACACCCATACATTAACTTTTAACAGTTATTACATGAAACAACTTGTCTTGGAAGTAGATATGAACACATTTAATATCCTCTTTAATATCTTCATCGATGATCTGGACGAGGGCATCGAGTGCACCCTCAGTAAGTTTGCAGATGACACCAAGTTAGGTGCGTGTGTCGATCTGCTTGAGGGTAGGAAGGCTCTGCAGGAGGATCTGGATAGGCTGCACCGATGGGCTGAGGCCAACTGCATGAAGTTCAACAAGGCCAAGTGCCGGGTCCTGCACCTGGGGCGCAATAACCCCAAGCAGAGCTACAGGCTGGGAGAGGAATGGTTGGAGAGCTGCCAGGCAGAGAAGGACCTGGGAGTGATGGTGGATAGTCGGCTGAATATGAGCCAGCAGTGTGCTCAGGTGGCCAAGAAGGCCAACGGCATCCTGGCTTGTATCAGGAACAGTGTGACCAGCAGGGCTAGGGAGGAGATCGTCCCCCTGTACTCAGCTCTGGTGAGGCCGCACCTCGAGTACTGTGTTCAGTTTTGGGCCCCTCGCTACAAGAAGGACATGGAGGTGCTCGAGAGAGTCCAGAGAAGGGCGACGAAGCTGGTGAGGGGCCTGGAGAACAAGTCCTACGAGGAGCGGCTGAGGGAGCTGGGCTTGTTCAGCCTGGAGAAGAGGAGGCTCAGGGGCGACCTTATCGCTCTCTATAGGTACCTCAAGGGAGGCTGTAGTGAGGTGGGGGTTGGCCTGTTCTCCCACGTGCCTGGTGACAGGACGAGGGGGAATGGGCTTAAGTTGAGCCAGGGGAGGTTTAGGTTAGATGTTAGGAAGAACTTCTTCACTGAAAGGGTTGTGAGGCATTGGAACAGGCTGCCCAGGGAAGTGGTGGAGTCACCATCCCTGGAAGTCTTCAAAAGACGTTTAGATGTAGAGCTTAGGGAAATGGTTTAGTGGGGACTGTTAGCGTTAGGTCAGAGGTTGGACTCGATGATCTTGAGGTCTCTTCCAACGTAGAAATTCTGTGATTCTGTGATTTAAGAAATGGAGGAAGAAACTAACTGCTTATATTCTTATGACCCCAAAAGTGAGGTCCATAAAATTTTCTATTAATGTTATTTTAAAAATTATAGTTCCTATGACATATTTTGGAACTTTTTTTTTGAAAAAAATAAATTGAACTATTGAGAAAAAAAAAAAAAGGAAAAAGATTGCAGCAGTTAAATAAATGAGAACTGACATGTTAATCCATATGGATATTGGTAGCCACCTGTGTTATCACTGTAATTTTCTTCTTTGAACTAGATGTCTTCCTTGAATTTCTGACTTTGATAAGAAGGTTCAAGAGGACAGTCTGTCACAAATACTCTATTTCATGATGTGAACTCAAGCTTCTATACACTCTGCAACATCACCTCCTATTAACATGCCCTGACTTCACACAAGCTCATGAGAATAATGGGAACTTTTATTTTCTTGTTCTTTTGATAAAATAAAACTAAAAATATTATTGACTAAAGAAAAATAAGAACATGAGAAACAAGGACCGAGTAATTTCTGCTTTTGGTTTCTGATACATGAGTTGAACAGATTAAAATATCAAGTCCTTAGAAATTCCACATAGTGACAGCTGTTATTTAGCAAAGTTCAGACTGAAACTCGTTGATCTTTATCCCTTTTCACTGTGACTGATTTAAGACAGCACGATTTTTTGCTTCATATTTTAATGGGAGCAGGAGTAGACCTGCCAGATATCAAAACCATCCAACCAAAAGAAATTAAATAATTCCAGGTAGCATTGGGATCTCAGCACAGAAATCAGTGCTTTGGTAGGATGTTGCTCTGTTGTTAGAATTTCAGCAAATGCTTTGAACTTGACCTTGCACCATTCAAATGAATTGTTCATCTCTGCCAGGTTTCTGATGTATTACGAAATAGTTATCAGAATACAGGCAATGACTTTAATAGTACCAATTACACAGGCATCAATTATGCTGTACTTGCTTCCATATAATTTCACCTCCCTGCCAAGTAGTAGCAGAAAGTATTCTGTATTCACAAGATACCAGTGAAAATACCTCCACAGGTAAAGTTATACACATTCCAACTATATGTTAAACGTATCTTGTTTCATTTACTTAATTTTCAAATGCCTCAGAGTGGCATTGCCCAAATAGGAGAGAGCATGCAGTAGTAATAGTATGAAGGTTTAAAAGAATCTTTTAATGTGAAAACTGTACCTTATTCTGTTTGTGTGACTCAACATCAAGAGTTTTTATTTATCTTGCTGACATTTGTACTCTTTGGAATTTATAAACATCATCAAATGTATCTGAAAACATTAATTATAAGAATGTTTTCAAGCTGGGATATAAATATTTTGGTTACTGCTTTTCCCCTTTGTTGGTTTTCAATTACATGCTTCCAGAGGTCTGCCCACTCCTTTGGAGCTATGCAACCACAGTGCAGTTTCTGCTAGTCCCTTTCCTCCTGTTTCTGTTAAAGAATGCTTTGTTTTAAGAAAATAGTTTGGGTGCCTCTTACCACCATCAGTCAGAATTTCTAAATGGAAAAATCAGTGGCTGAGTCCAATACAAAGTACTGGGTAAGATGCCTGTAGTGAGTACTGCAGCCTTGAGCCCCTGTCCTGGCAGAAAAAGATTGTGTTAAGGCTGAGAATGTGGAAAAACTCTTCCCAGCAATCAACCAGGGGAGGAAACAAAAAGCAGCTAGCTCTGAAGCATGATGCAGACCCTCTGTCATGCTGTTAAAATGCAGAGGGATACGTGAACTCGGAGCCTTAGTAAATTTTGAGAGCTCAGTGGTAAATATTTCTAAGACCTGTAAAACAGACTAATGAAATGAAAAGGGGCTGAGCTATCTAGAAGTCACAACACAACTGGCCTGAAAAATAAAAACCCTTTCACTTAAAACTGTTAGCACGCATCCTTTGACGTAGTAAGAATAAAGGAGCCACTGACTAGAGGATCCGTCTGAGTGCTGAGGTGGGAATATAAGCAGAGATATTAAATCTGCACAAGATATATATTTTCTTATTTCCTTTGAACATTTTGCATTACATTGGCTTAAGCCAAATAAATAAATAAATAAATCATCTTTTGTTTCTATGTCAGCTCTTTCTCAGAAATGCAATCCTTACACATTTCAAGAAAATGTAAGTCAGGTTACTTATCACTGATTTCAGTCCAGTGACTGCTGCAACTTAGATGGTTCCCTTCCACCCCATCTCATCAGAGAACTGCTAAACCTATTCCTAAGTTTTCCCTCTAACAGGAAAGCACACAATACTTTAATTTATTTTCTTCCTTTCCACAAACTTTGAAAATTTTCTCCGGTGTTTGTTCTATCAATATATGAAGTAAAAAATGCTTGATATATCCAGGCCCCTCCAAGTTCCCAGTGACCAAATGCCCCTTCATCAGTGGATTTTTTTTTTTTTTTTTTGATTGCTGCCTTTTGCAGAATCAGACATATTCTTGCTATTTAAAGTCAAATTCCCTTACAGAAGAGTATCATGCATCACGCAGCTGTAATCCTGAATCCCTTTCTACTGGTACTCGCTTCAACCTTTAGAACCGAACCAGTCCAATTCTTACTATTTAATCTCCTTTGTGTAGAAAAGCAATAATAATATCCTCAAGAGTTAAAACCACAATTGTACTGCTACCGAAAAAGAAAGGCTTTTTTGTTTGTTTGTTTGTTTTTAATTGTGGTAGTTAATACAGAGCATTATAATGAGAATTTAAGATGAACAACCACTAGAGGGCTCATTATTCCATACAGTGTTTTACCAAAATGGTTGAATAAGCCTATCAATAGCAAAGAACTTAAATGTGATCTGTCATGTATGAGGTTCCTGTGACTTTATGAAATGCATAAACTGACACAGAAATATAGAAAGCTTGCACAGAATATATATACAGTATAACCATTTTCCCCTTCAGTAACTTATTAATACAAACTCTCATGAGATGAAATTCTCTAAAATAATACATATAGATATATACACCTGTATCTTCAGTGAATTGACCCTGAAAAACATTGGCAAAACTGAAAGCTTTCTACATACCTACAAATGAGGACTGGCACATTATGCAGAAAAGCCAGGATTTGTTGTGTGATGGCTGAGGGCCATCGTTTTCAACAGGGTACGAGAAGAGCCTTTTGGTATTTTACAGAATCTATTTTTATGGATTCTGTTCAATATAAATTTTAAAATGTTTGACTGGTATCTGCATGCTAATAAAATATAGGAGGACCTATGGGTTCTAGTAGAACCCATGTTTGGGTCAGAAACCTTTAAGAAAATGTGCGCTGAGTTCCTGATATATCTCTGTAAAAAGCTGAGATACTCAGCTTTGAACACCTTCTTCCCTAAAACCACAAGACATTAAAATACATGGTGATAACACAATACTATGCCATTATGAGCCTGATCATGTAATATCCCATGTTAGAATGAAATCAAACAAATTTCATACAACCTAACTAACCAGAGATAGCATTATGTAATACTTTTCTTTCCTACCTTTTGTTTTGTTTCTGCAACTGGAATTACCTTTGTTTTGCATTATGTTGAAAATAATGGTTCCCTAATTTTGAATGTCAAATGTTCCTGTGATATTAATAATAGAAACAATATAGAAACAAAGTTAAGGGAAGACACAAGCATTCAGAATCTCTCAGGCTGAGATTTATAAGCAATGACAGTGTCTTGTAATCAGACGTTCGAATCAGTTTATAAGACTGAACTCACTGTTGAGCCGCAGGTAGAAGTATCCAGTTCTTTTATCTGCAGATGAAAGTCAGGGGTTGCAAACTGATGGAACTTCAACTCTGCTTCACAAGTACTATCTAAAGCTCTCTGCTTTGGCATCACAGTTACTTTTAAACCGCCCTCCCACAGTACTTTCAAATTCTAAAAATTCTTATTTTCTGCTAGTCTCTGACTGGCCAAAGAGACATTCACCATCACATTGTCATCCCCCCATGCATACATTATGGTTCATTTTGATCATGGATTTATTACTCAAGCACTTAACACCCACAGCTTCTCGTGCTTGGCAATTTGAGTTATTACAGAAATGACAAAATTAATACAAATAATCATTATCTATTTTCATTTAAAAATATTTTCATTTAAAAATGTTTTCATTTAAAAGAGTCTCTTTCCTAGTCATACTAGAAAAATGCCAGTTACTTGTCTGCACAACTTTGGAAATACTCTTTATTTTCATGCAAACCAACAATCCAAAACAAGTTTTGACCTAGTACTTTGATTATACATTATTTAGCTTTTTGCAGTATGTACTGCCTAAGCTCCTTACACCCATTCAGGGTGTTTATTTCTACCTTTAAAGATGGAAAAAAATTCAAATCCTGATGTGCTTACAGATCAACTTTAACCCCATGCCTCATGACAACAGTAGTTTTTTTGTTTCCTCTTTTAATAACTAGTGTGGTCCCATCAGCAGAAAACAATTACAATGTACTTAATGTGATATAAGGTCACTCTGGTTACTGAAGTTTTCCTCAGGAGTCTAGTGGCCTGGAAAGTCTCTGTTGCATGGAAGGAATTTAATTGACAGCTATGGTCAGTGCTTGCAACTGGACTTGTGCTATTCAGGCTCTCTTGGTAGGTGATTTATAATTCTGGGACTAATTTTGGGCAAATAATTCTTATTTTAAGAACTGATCTACATTCTGACTGGAACTACAGCTTTATCTTTTGATTTTTTTAATTCAGCATGAACCAGACTAACAATTCTTGTAACACTAATATTCTCATCGCTGATTTGGTTTTCTGACTTCACTTTTTTTTTTTTTTTTTTTTAATGAGACATCAGCTTGAGAAATATCATGTAGACTACCTATACATATTTCAGGGATCACCTTCCATTTGGGTATGCTGTGTTGAAAGAGTAGCTAAACTTTATTAGGAAGTTTATTGAGTTGTTGTGGTTATAAACATGTATACATGTGCATTATGCTAATACAATATTTTGACTTGGAAGGCAGCAGTGAGAAAAGTGCTGTTAAGGCTGAACTTCCAAGAAAAATAGTTAGTGTTGCTCTTTGTGAAATGCCTTTTATTACACTTAGCAATACTATGGTGCTGGGACAGGACATGAAATAAAGCAAGTGCCTTGAAAATGGAAAAATAGCTTTACAGTACGGGACACAAACACAGAAAAGGGTGAAAGTCATTGAGCACTTTAAGGAATCTTTAATAGACTGGTTACTTAGTGATGTGTGGAAAGGTCAGTCTTGTTCTTTCTGTTCTGAAGATACCTCAGGCTTAAGAAGAATACTAATAATTGGATGGGAATGTTAACTCTCTTAGGAACACATTTGATATGTTTTATACCAAACTAATTTTTTGTTCATATACATATTAACAAACAATATTATTTCTCTAAGCTTCAAATATCTTCAGAGAATTCCTTTATTCATTTAATGCACAAGCCTACAAAGAAATGGATCACCATTTCTCAGATGCATCCTCAACCTCTACTACAGTTAGCAACAGTAGAGCTTGACCTGTTAACTTCAATTAGAGTAATTAAGAGGCAGAACTGTTAACCGTGATTTTCATTGTCTCAGAGCAAATCACACACATTAATATTATTTCTTGATTTATGCCTGCTTTCACATCCAACCGTTTTTGTGCCTATTAATACTGCAGCTTTTTATGGAAGATGTGGTATGCTTTTCAAGCTTCTATTTTGAATGTTTCAAGTTGACATTTACTGTTTTTCAGTATTGTCTAGCATATGTTCTAGCTAAATTAGCTGACAGGGAGAGATATGATAAGTGCTACAGCCTTTCATCTTTCTCACAAGAACATTCCTTGAGAGGAAATCAGCAATTACACTACAACAAGCCTCTCTTTAAATTCATAAAATATATATGTGAGCAACTGAATAAACAGAAGGAAGTCAGAATAACGAATGGTAGTATATCTCTGAAACTAGACTTGTAGTAAGGAGAAACAAGGAACAGGAGAAGGAGAAGGAAAAGGAAAATGTTAGAAAACCCATTCTGTACTCCATGGCTTACCAGACAGAATTTTTCCAGGTAGTCGCTCTGTAGTCACTTCTAGTTGCAAATGTAGTTTACAAAGTGTGAACTGTCAATAATTCAACTTTTTAAAAAGTATAATATCTATAAGGATCTCTCTCTGGGGGGCAGAATATTTACTCCAGAGCTTAATGACAATATAACTACGTGCTCTTGATTGTTTCACTTGCTGACACCAGTATGCAAGAAGATTTGCTGGGAGGTGTCTTGTTCTTGTACCCTAAGAGGGTAAGGGTAATTCTTTTTTTTTTTCCCCAGAACTTGAGAACGAACCACCAACAGTTATTCTGAAAGTCTGAGAAAGAGAACTCTACTTCTGAACTGGCAGCATGCTCAAATTGAGCATGAGCAAGAAGAAATGCATTTTTAAAAACTACCAATGAAGGAAATATTCTTGGTTAGATATTTTTCTAAGTGAAACAGTTTTGAAGCCTGGAGTTAATATTCTCTTGTCCTGTCACTGAAGTAAAATAAAATTGTTTAAAAATATGAATCAAAACTGAACAGTCTATTTCTCTTGCTCGAACTCAATACAGCAAATCAAGTATGTAATCAGCATTTGCCAGTCAGTACATCATTATTTGTAGCCCCACTGCTTTTGCAAATGATCATGATTCTGATTACTTTTTGAAAAGTGGGAAAAAAAAGGAGAAGAATTTTATTCAGACTATAAAATATTCTGAGACGTTGTAGATCTCAGCTTGGGATATCACAGCCAAGCTAACAATGAAAAAAATATTGCAAGGAAGAGGAGAGAGGAAGCATGTATGTGTATACACTGCTGAAGGTTTATTCAGAGTAGGGAATCAATTTTCCTGATTTGGGAAAGAAAAGCACTTTAATTTGTGGGTTACAGAGAATGCAGCAAAAAGGCCAGGTGAAAAGTGGAAAGGGGTAGGATGTCACTGAAAAGCCAAAGAGACTCTGGTTTCCGTTTTGTATGGCAACAAGCCTTCTGGTTTGCAAGTCTAAGCAGCAGAAATGTGGTTGCTTTCTGTGGACATGACCTGAATATATTCATGCCCCAAGTCTGCAACCGCTGCACTGTGGCTATTCCCAGTCTCATTCTGAGCACTCAAGGCATACTTCAGACTGCAGTACTGTGCCAAGTACTGTTCTTCAGACAAGAAGTGACGGGCTAACAAGGAATTTCAACCCACCTTCCATGATAAGCATATGAGAAGGATAAATTTGTCTGTAACTGACTCAGACTCCACTTGCATCTCTAAAGATCATCAGATCAAAGGTCCTGCACATAAGGTTCACATTCTTTTATTGAAAATTCTTGTAAATAAGCTGCAGCACTTTAACTGGCACCTCACAACTCTGCAAAACTCGTCCCCATTCCTGTTTTTCCCTTCCATTCACATGGCCTCTTTACTTCCCACCTTAGGTAGGCAATTTTCATTTAATTCCTAGCACCTGTGTCTGTAAGAGTGGGAATTCACATATGACACACTTCTTACTTTCCAGATCAAGCACATAAAACAACATTAATGCTAATTTGTAAGCTGAGGGAACAAAGCAAAGCTTTCTCTCCTGTGCACAGTCAGCCTTGCAAGACTGCATTGCTCATGGCTGGCCAAGAAATGCCTAATGAATGTGGGAGAAGAAAAGAGTAAATGGAAGAGGGTAAATCAGGAGTTTTTTGGTGCAGTCCTGACTACCACAGACTTATTATATGAACTTTAACAGGACATAATTGATTTATTCTTCAGGTTTCTTTCATGAAACAGGAACAAAGCCCCTGGGACCAGGCCAGAGCTAAACCAGAACTCCTGGGCAGATGATGTGTGTGCTCCGGGTGGTTAAGGACCATGGGTATACCCGAGGCCCTGTCATTCCTTCATGGATTGACATTAGATTTCACTGTTTTGATAATTTTAAGAAGTCACGGACAGAAAAACAAATCAAACATTAGATACAAGAACAAGCCTCAGGCTCTTGTGCAAACAGTTTAGTCACAGGAATTTATTGCTTTTAGAGAACCATTTCTATTGACACATGAGATATATATGTTTACAATGGATCTTAGAGAGAGCATAAATTACTTAGTGAAAGGAAGAGAAGAAATGGTTAACAAACAGAAAAGAGCAACGGCTCAGTGCTCTGTCAATACTACTCAATTCTTACAGAACTCAGAGTGCTTTTGAAAGAAGCTGAAACCAAAACACTGAGAATGAAGAGAACACAGAGAGCTGTGTGTAAACCACCCAGCAGATTAGGAACTGAGAACCCAATTCCTCTTGGATTTGTAGTGGACCACAATCCAACCATAAATTAACAATTCATGTGATGTTGCTGAAAAGTATCAGTTATACCAAGGTATCCTTTTTACACCAACTATGCTCCTTTTTAGTAAGTGGATAATCACAGAAAAACAGGTCACCCATCACCGTAACCCAAAGTAGGATAAAATGGAGAAGGGAGGTGCTCCAGGTTCCAGCTATTTCTGGGATTAGAGTTGTAATGTTAACCAGTTTTCTCATACAGTCAAGCAGAAGAGCTTATGCTAGCATAAGAGAGTGAAAATGAGTAGCATGGGGAAGGGAAAGGCAGCGATTCACAGCAGCTGGCTTATATGAATATTATTACTGAACTATGACGCATCTCATTCTTACTGGATTTCTTTGTTGTTGTTGTTGTTTTTAAAAAAAATGTTTCTGAGTTATCAAGAATATTTTGAAATTGATTTCTCTTCCCCTCAGCTTTGAGTCACCTGCAAAATTGATGAGTATGTTCTCTATTCCTTTACCTGCATTGTTAATAAAAATACCAAGCAGAACCTGAGGACACATGCTGGGAACCCACCAATGTATCTTTCCTTTCAACAGTGAACCATTGCTTTCTATCCTGCCAGTTTTGTATAGACCTTTTAATACAGTTCTCCAGGTAATATTTTGCAAGTGCCTTGCTGACTACATATTTTAACTGAAAACAAAACTAATGTTTCAGCATATTCAGGTAGAAGTAATCCATACAGGGACAGACTCATCTTGCAAACATTTTATAAAAAAAATAGCCTTATGCTTGTTGTAAAACATAGGCTATTTTGTCCCTGCTGTTAAATTTTCACTTATTCAATTTTGAAAGAGACTATACTAGTCCCTTGCAGTTTCACTTTCTTGTTCTAATAGGTTCCTCATTAACTCAAAGCTAAGATTAAGATCTAAGCTATTCTGTAAGAGCTTTTTCTAGGATTTTAACACAGTGATACTACTGACCTCACCTAAATTATGGTAAATGAACTGGGAAATCAATAACTGCATGGATCAGTCCAGAACACTTGCATATGTTTCATCTAGTTCTTATTTACTGTGATTATAATTTGTTTTCTTTCATTATTTTGTCTTTAATAGAGTACACATAATATAAACACATAGAGAATGTATTATGTATTAGATACATACTTATATTCTTTCCCCCCAAAATATTGCAACCTTTATTACAATTTCTGTTCAACAATTGAAGCAGCTCAGCACTAACATCACTAGCTTGGCAGTTTTTTCTTCCCCATCAGTAAAATACAGGAATACTGCTTGTAAAGATAAGCACAGAGTATTTTCTCTCCTGGAGTCTACCAATTGGATTGTCTGCTCATGCACAACCTGGCACAGGTCCATCTCCCCAGCCCTGTGCCATAGGACAGCCACTGCTGCTACAATTGCAGACAGCTTTGTAACTTGCCTCTGAGTTTCATTCTGTCTGTCACCTTGCAGTGCCTGTGGTCTGTTTCTGGGATTTCTCATTTCCTGAACTCCTTTTTTGTAAAGCGAAGATGGCCTGTAATTGGGATAGCAATACATAGTCAGGTATTATTAGATTCTGTTCACCAGGAAATGAATCTTATGCAGTCACACTACCAGTCCTTTTCCTCAGAACTGGGCGCGTGCAAGAGACTTAGATAGGTGACTAAGCCAAAAAAGATGAGAACACGAGCACAGCATAAATCTGTTTTGACGGGCTGGCAGTGACAGGTCCACAGGCGAGCTTTTAGTTTCAAACTGGTCTGAGCTGGTGTGGTAGTCTTGAGCTGCCAGCAGCTCTCAGAACACACAGGGACAGGAGATGCTCTTGCCCTCAGCATCTGCGCTGATGGAAAAGCCAGAGAGTGCCTGCAAACAGCACGGCAGCGTTGGGGCATTCCTGTGGGCTTCTGGGGCCTCTGGTGCTGGTTGGCACTGGGAGGCACTGGGGGGGGTCTTGGAGGCACAAGGAGGGGTCTGGGGGAGGTAGCCGTGTGGGGAGCAGCAGGGAACCAGGATTACTGAGATAGGGAATGGAGAAAATGCATCGATAACAGAGCAGCGCTAACGGGTTTTCCTGCTCTCCACCACCACTTCCTTCACTTGCGAATTTCACTTTCACATCACCATGTTCCGATAATGATATTTTGGCAAGATCTCGGATCATTTGCCTACACGCCAGACAAATCGCAGCCGGGGCCCGCCCGGCACGTAGTTCTCCGCAGCCGCTTCAAACCCTGCGGCGGGGCAGCGCGGGCAGCCCTCAGAACAGCCTCGGCCAGCGGTCCTGCCACAGCCCCCGGGCCCACAAAGGGCTGGAGGCCGGGCCGGGCGGGCTGAGGAGGAGGAGGAGGAAGAAGAGGAGGAGGAGCAGAGGAGCCACCCGCGCGGCTCGTCCATTTTTCGGGGCGCCTCGGGCACGTTGCGTGTGTGTGTGGCGGGGAGGGAGGGAAGAAGGGAGGGGATGCTGCGGCGCTGGGGAGGGCGGCGGCAGGGAGGCTCGCCCCGCCGCCGCTGAGGGGAGCGCTTCCTCCTTCCCGGCCCCGCGGAACGGGGGAGCTGGGCCCGCCTCTTGCGGGCCGAGCTGGGTAACGGAGCCGCCGCCGGGCTCTGAGGGACGGGGCTGCGAGGCACCGGGGCCGCCCCCTCAGGGCGGGAAGGGCCGCGAGCGGCGGCCGTTGGGGCTGCGGCGCCTGAGGCGAGCGGGCGGGGAGGCGGCGGCCTGAGGAGAGCCGGGGGCCCGCGGCTCCCCCCCCCCGGTTTCGCCGCCTCCCGTGAGTGCCACCTCTCTTCGCAGGCTGCCGGCGGAGAAAGGAAAGGCTCGGGCAGGAAGGCGGGACGTCCTCGCGTTTCATGTTCCGTCAGCCCGACAGCATTTCGGCTTTGATTCCGACTTGCTCCTACCTGCGCCCGGGCAGTGACGGGGAGGAGAGCGGGCGCCGGCCCACCATGTCCCGGTACAGCCTGCACAACCTCCTGGACTGGATGTACGGGGGCGTGGACCCCAGCTTCGCCGGCAACGGAGGGCCGGAGTGCGCGGCCTTCCTCTCAGGGCAGCAGCGCTTCGTGGAGAGCCTCGTCTTCCTCAGCGTGGGCGCCGCGGAGATCCTGCTGTCCCTGTGGAAGCTGAGGCAGCTGCACTGCAAGGAGCTGGAGGCTCAGCTGCTGCAGCAGCCCCGGGCGAAGCAGGAGAGCTTGGGCAAGAACCTGCTGCTGGTGGCCCTCTGTCTCATCTTCGGGCTGGAGGTGGGCTTCAAGTTTGCCACCAGGACCGTCATTTACCTGCTGAATCCCTGCCATGTGGTCACCGTGATGCAGGTAAGGCTTGTGCACCGGGCAGTCTGCCTCAGTTTTGTGCTCACAAAGCAGCGTTTTTTGCAGTTTGTGGACCAAAAGTCCACAAAGGTACAAATGACAATAATTGGTGTAAACGCTTTAGAACTTTGCATTTAATTGGCTGAACTGAAATCTGTGGAAAAAACAAAGTCAAACAAAAAGGTGAAATTGTAGCTAGTTTAATGCCTACTTCTGTGGTTGAAAAGGCTTTCTCACCTTCACCTTGCCCTTGTTTCAAGAATAGAAAAAGCTGTTTCCACTGACTGCAGTGGGAAAACTAGCACCAAATGTAATAAAAACAAGATTATTGCAAAAGGGCCCATGTAATTCACAAACAGCTGCTTCTGGCAAGTGATATTCAGGGGTGTGAATGTATTTTGTGAAGTTGTTAAAGAAGCAAAGTGCTTTTTATTTTATGCTGGTAATTTCGGTTTGCCTTTCTTATTTTAAAAGCTGCATAGTAAAGAACCAACACCTTATGTATGGGTGAATGAACTGAGCTGGCTTCGTATCTGTGGATAAACCATGTACTTTAGCAACTTGTGGCATAGTTGGTGATGCGTGATAATATACAGCTTGTGTATATAAATATAAATAATGGAAACGTTCATAAACAGTTACTGAGCTGTGATATCTAAATCTTACAAATTGTATTTGTCAGTAGATCGGTGTATGTACTTAGCTCACTGAGGTTAAGGAGTGTGGGATGTCAAAAATAATCATTTTGTTTAATTTTGCTAACACACTACCATCAACACAGGACAACTTACAAAATTTAAGCTCAACAACTCACAGGAGATAGACAAACTTATATCATGGCAGCTTTTGTGAAAGATTTTTGACAAACAGCAATAACAAATGAAAATCAGACCAATACCATTCTTAGTCTCCCTTTGCAGAAGGCTAACTGCTAGTACCAGAGGTCTGAGGGAGATAGGTGTTGTTTTAAGAGGGGAAAAAAGAGGCATTTACAGCACTTTTCAGGACATCTGCAACAATTAAGTTACTGTTCCAGATCTTAATTAGGAGGTTATGTAAATTCCTAAGCTGTGATGCACTGTTAGGTCAGTATTTTACACCAGTAGAAATGCTTTCCATAAAGTGGTAACAACTGCTGTGAAATCAATTAGTCAATATTGGTAAGGAGGGGGAAAGCAGAAGGTATGCAAGAGCTGTAGAAATAATTATGAAAGAAACCATTATGGCCTCATTCCATTGTTCTTTAACACTATTTACTGGACATTTTTCCTATTAATCCTCTGTGAAGAAGGTGAGGATAGGTTACCTTTATGATTTGAATGCTTGGTTGCCTTGATGTGGTATTATAATGTTGTGTTGTGATAGTAATATGGTACTTGTTATAACAGCAAATCCAGCAAATACTAGTGTCTAGACATAAATTTGGGAGGTACTATTGTTTAGGTTGTTTATTAGTGGTCTCCCCCAGGAAGAAAGAGACCCAATGTCTATAGTCAGGCATAGGCAATTATTCTTTATTTCTTTCAGACCACTTGTGGAGCCTTTTCTATAATCTTGTGGTAATTACTCATTAGAAATGGTGTTACAGTATTTTGTGATGTTGAGAAGATGGGTATGTCAGTGAAATTCAGAAGTCATGCCTCTTCGTTCTCAGTTGTGTTACAAATAGGCCTGGGTTTAATGTGGAGAATGAAAATTGTTGCAGAACCAACAGCTTTCAGCAGAGAAAACAGGTTAGATGGAAAGATAGTTGAAGACCTCCATTGGGTGAAAAATAATGTATAGTTGGTGGAATCTTGAAAGAGTTCATCTGGCCTGAGCTTGCTGATGGCACCTGGTTGGCAAGGTGAAATATATGAAAAATGTAACTTATCCCTCACTTCTGTTCTTACAGTAGCTTGCACGTTATCCTGCTGCAGGGCTGAAACATTAGGATGAACAAGGTAGGAGGTGAAGAGGTGAAGCACGCCCTAACATTTGGGATCCCTTCAAAGGGAAGCCAACAGTAGCAGTTTGTAAAGGTCTCTCCTCTCACTCAATTCCTGTTTTCCTTTTCTTCATGTGAGGCTATTGCACCTCAGAGCAACAAAGGCCCTGGGCTCTGAGCCAAAAATATTTGGAACTGGAAATTGTCCTTCAGACTTTATCTGCATAAAAGCATAAGTCCTGCTTTTGAAAGACCTAAGCCTGAAATGAAATCACAAAATAAAGTGGGAATTATACCGGTGGTGCATTTTAGCAGACAGATCTGCACACTGTAATGGCTACTCCGAGTCTGTTTTGATCAGATGTCTAGTTTCTGCCTATCACACCAACCTGTGTTCAAATCAGATCATTCTCATAAGCAGGAAGAACTAGTTTAGATGTGTCATCGTGAGGATGAAGTGCTGGTTGAGTGAACATATTTAACTGCCTAAGCAGTTCTTGTGGTTAATAGGTTCAGAGAAATTGTTGCTGTCCTGCCACGTAGTTGAATAATCTTAGAAACACTGCTGTTCATTTTCAGCCTTGGTTTTGGTTTCTTGCTTAGCTTTTGGAGGAGGAAGGGCAATGTTGTTTCTTCACCAGTGAAGTACAGCATTATTGAGAAATAAATCAATTAAAAAAATATATATATATTCAACCAAAGGTGAAATGGAAAATTCTGTGGTTTCTTTGGCAGGTATGCCATGGGGTTGTGGGTGTTTTTCTGCGGTACAATATTAGTGCAAAAAGGGGGAAGCCTATGAAGGAGGTGATACTAAGTTCTTTCTTTGCATAAAGAACAGCCTTACTGAAAATTATTTGAATACCTCTATAAGCACAGAAAACGCTCTCATTTTAGAAGTGAGTATATATGACTGGACCAATGATACTGCCGTGAACTTGGCATAAAAGGGTATCCTAAAGGGGAATCTTTCCTTTTTTTTTTTTTTTTTTTTTCTTTCAAGTCCACTAGAGTGTTGCTAACTTATTTTCCCCTGCACAGCAGGAAAAAAATCAGCCTGTGTTTAGCAGACCAGGTGTTGCATTTTCAAGACATTAATCATTTTTAGTATTTTAGGACCCGTGAGGACTGTGTTGAAATTGAAGATGTGAAGAAAATCTTTCTGCAGTGTAAGAGGGGGACTTATCCAATAGCAAATTACTACATTATGGATCTTTTAATTTGTTTTGTACAGGAGACTATTACTTGTTCACTACGTGTTCAGCACGACACCCCGTGGCATGGGACATCCCTGTGGCCACCCTGGGCTGGTTGCTCTGGGCGTGCCCCCTCACAGCGCCTGGTGCACCCCCAGCCCTTCAGTGGCAGGGCAGCGTGAGGAGCTGAAAAGCCCTTGACTTAGTGTAAGCACTGCTCTGTAACAGCTAAAACATCAGTGCCTTATCAGCATTATTTGCATCCGAAATCCCAAACACAGCACCAAACCAGCTACTGGGAAGGAAATTAACTCCATCCTAGCTGAAACCAGGACAAATGTCAAAAACAATTATTCTGTATTCTGAAACCAGTTTGTTTATCTATTCCATAGTATTTAGAAGTGTAATTTTTTTAGCTTTTCAATCCAAACAATCGTGTTCATGCAGCAGTTCTTCATTTCAGGTTCAGTGAAGGGGCAGTTAGAATTTCCATCAAAAATTTCACATTCTTCGTGATGTGTTCTTGTACCCCTGTTGGTAATTTGGCACATTTTTTTTTTTTTTTCCAAGCTGTTGCTCACAATCAGTGCAACTTGACTGAAATGCATAAATACAGGTGTCTCTTGATATCCCGTGGGACATCAAGCTGGTGATACAGGCAGCTAAGGTTAAATGTAGACAAATATAAACCAGGACCCAGAGATAAAATTAGTCTGTATTGTGAAAGAGAAATTTGAAAAATAAAATGTAGGAAAAACTGCACAGAATTTGTGCAGAATTTGTGAATAATCACTAAATCAGAATTTGTGAATAATAGTGGAAGGGCGAAGTGATCTCAAGAGGTCCGTTCCAACCTCAGTGAATGTATGATTATTATTGTTATTGTTTATCCTAAAATTATAGGTACAGCTAGTCCTTCTAATATGTTGTAAATTGTCACCTTCCTTGCTTTAAATACACCAGTGCCTTATTCCAGTATGGTTGATTAAGTACCAACCTATAGAATGAGTTTTAGGTTGGTTTTGCTTCAGTAAGTGCTTTCTGTAAGATTGTTTGCAGGTTTTCATCCTACAGAATAATTTCTTAGAGGTAGATCCTCAGCTGGTAAATTTTGTAATTGTCTTCCAGTCCTACACTGAGTTGTTGCACTCAGGGCAGTTAAGAGCAGACACTTGTGTGGAGAAAAGAAAGTGTTTTTTGTAGAAAGCAGGCCTATGTTGCTGGAAAAAAGAAGCAAACTAAAGGGGTAGTGATGGGAAAGAAGAAGGCAAGGGAAGGAAGAGCCTAACATAAAGGGGAGCCCAGTTTCACCTGATGATCTTGATCTGATGTTTGCGTAACTAAAATCAATGCTAAGTGCTTCTGTAATTCAGTAAATACTAAATCCTGTGTTTATTATTTCTAGTTTTAGCTTCTTAGAGACCTGGATCTTTGCTGTCCTCTGCAAGAGAGGCTTCTGTGTTTTCTGAAACAATGGGCTGTTTTCAGAGCTTACATAATAAACATAGCTTGACTGAATTCTGCATCATTTGGGAATATACAACGTACAAGTAATTCTCTCCCTGTCTCTCTCTCTCCCCTATTCCCTCTTGGAAAGAATCTGGTTAGTGGTCAGATGTAATTTTTCAAGTGTGAATGTTGATTTAATTTGCATGCACTGCTCCTAAATGCTTTGTGATATTTGGAAGAATCCAGCTAGATTATGTATGTTTTCTGTATTCAGTCTCTTCAAAACCTTGAATTGAAATTAAAGGGGCATTCATATCTTGTTATTTGGGTTGAGCATGAAGAATCTTTGCTTGCAGAAACGCAGAGTATTTTTGTAGAAATGACACTAAGTAATGTCAAAACTGGTATTGGATAACGTAAGCAACAGTCTGCAAGTAAAAGTTTAATGAGTTATTCAATTTTTAAAGGGTAGCAGTGTTCTAAAGAGAAGATGTATTTCTTAATAGTTTTGTTCACTGTTTCTTGGATTACTTTTCCTGGGCAGGATGTAGAACAGCAAAGGCATTTTTTTAGGGGCTTTTAATTGATGTCATAATTTATTGAGCTGAAGAAAAGCTTTTCTGTGATAATTTTAACACTGTATATACACAGGTTGTTTCACCATCTTTGCTTATTTTTAGAAAATCCAAGTGTATAGTAAGAGAATTGAAAAATAAGGCAAGGATTCTTAATTAAAAGTGACTATATTATTTGTGATTTTGTAAGTGTAAAATAAATAGCAAATGTTTTAAGGCTGTGAATTGTGATTTGCTGTCTTTGAAGAGATTACAGTTCAGCCACTTTAACTGGGACGTTTCTGTCTCTGTCTCATTTCTGTCCATTAACTGCTCTATCTTGGGCTGAAAATGTGCACATGCTTACTTTAGTCAAGGTGGTCCAGATCACGGTGCTGCACGGTACCGGCGAGTGCTCTTAAAACTCTAGGCCGAGCTTTTGTTTTGAGCCTGGTAGGATTAGGAAGTTCCCGCTGTGTCTGACGACAGAAAGCAAGCTTCGGTAATTTTCCCCTTTATCCTGTGTCATCATAGGAGAAAAGAATACAAAAAGTGTGGAATTAACAAGAAGTAATTTGATTCTCTAAAAAGTAGGGATTGCATGATTGGAAAGTCTAGATAAAATAATAATCCTCCATGTAAATATTTGGACTAAGGGAAAAGTTAAGCTTTTTATAATTGCCATTAGATGAATAATAAGGTAAGTGGATGTTGGGTTGTTTTGATGAGATCATCATAGATTTCATGCAAATATTAATCAGCATGTAACTTATGTAATTTGAACAACATGTTGTGGAGAGAAATGACATTCAGCAATTTATTTAGGAGAGTGGAGCTACCAGTAGCTGTTTCAATGTACTGCCCAGTGCTGTAATATATCACTGTCAGTTGTAATATATTTTAGGGTGGATTTTTACCTATTTACCTATTTTTACCATTCCATGTATATCGTTTCTTAACAGCTTAAAGTGATGCTTCAGGAACAGCTGCCTGATGCCTATAGGAACTTGAGTGGAGATGTAGAATAAACCACATGGCAGGGAATGACCACGTAGGACCCTGTATGCATCCCAGGGATTGGGAAGACTTTCATCTTCTTATTTCCATTCCAATAAAACCCACTGCTTCCTTGTCTTCCTTGCACTGTTGTAGGTGTTCACAGTTCTAGTAGCAGATGGTAGGCTTCCCTGCAGTGATTGTACATCAGCTAACAGCAAGTTGAGCTGTGCCAGTGTTCACTGGCAGGAAGCTCCATGCCATGCATTTGAAGCCTGCTGGATGTGTGATGGGGCTCGTGTTTCTCACGACACTTCCTCAGGGCTTAAGATAGATATGCGAAGGGTTTACATGTATTCAGGGGTTTACGTTTATTCAGATTGCCAAGTCAATAGTGTCAAGTGAATTTAATTGTTTCTATTTTTATATTTAGTAGTTGGGGAAATGCCAGCCTACGTTATCAGGAATATGATGGCATACACTGTAGCTTTTTATGGGTTGTGTGAGTTATTTCTGTTTCTTTGGAGAAAATGATGTTTTGGAATAATGAAGCTATTAGGTATTTACTACCTCGATCTTCTTAAAGATTGCATCTCACTCTAGAATATGCACTTAGTACAGTCCACTAATTGTACACAATCAAAAATAATCTCCAAATACCTGGTTAGTTAAATGTAACGGGATCCTTGGGTAATTGCCACATTTACAAGGAATAGAAACTTACTGAAATTTAACTTGTAATCAAACCTCGAACTTGAAGGCCTCTGACATCTATAAAGTGAAAGCACTCCTGATTGGCTTCCTCGCTAGTAAAGCCTGTTTATGCAATAGGAGTTCTAGAGCATGCCTCTGAAGTCCAGGAAATTAAATGTGAAAAATGATTTATTGAAGACATAAAGTTGGTAATGGTTTCTCTGAACCAATATGAAAAACAAATTATGGATTTTTGACTAGAAGGTATTGATGGGACTGTAGATGGCTTATATTTATTCACATATAGGGTTCTGCAGTGTGAACTCAGAATACTGGGAGAAAAACATTTTTCTTATTCGGTTCTTTGTACTGAATTTCTTTGGTTGAACAAAGGCTTACAACTATGTTTAGTCCCATAAAAGGACAGAGAACCGTTGAAACTCAGCTTTGTAGGCAGACAGTGAAGGCAGGTATGAATGGTGTGTTTTAAAATATGGTTGCTATCACCATTAAAAGAGAGTTAAAAGATTTAGAGAGTGATTCTAGAGAAAAAAAAACATTTCCATATGGTATAGTAGCAACTATGCAGTGTAAAATATATTGTGTATCAAGTTGAAGTTTTTGTCTAATTTTTGCTTCATACCACAGCTTATTTCAGTCTGGACTGATCCCTTATATCTGTGGTAACTCTGAACATTGGTAACTATATATATTTTTTTTGTAGCATTATTAAATGTATTTGTTATGGTCTGAGATCTCCAGGTAAAAGATATATTCATCTTACACAGTCATCTTCCAATTTGTGCTAAAAAAGAAGGTTGTTTAAGAAACGCTTTATTACCATGAATATCTTGACATATATTACTTATTAAGTTTATTGAAATTTAAATTTATAATCTCAAATCCTATTAAAATAACTTTAAACAAAAAATTAGTTTATTTTTAAGTTAACCTGGTTTCTGCAGATCTATTTTGTGGTTAACTGCAGTCTTGAATGGAAACCTTTTTCCTGTGTGAAGCCATTCTCCTCTTTTTTTTTTTTTTTAAATATTTTAAAATGAGCATATAAATATATATTCTGTAATGTGTTTTGAGAGGCACTTACAAGATGTCTGTGCCCTGCCTTGGACATCTGTTTGCACAAAGATGATGGGATGCTAGTTATCAAAAAAATAAATCTCCTAATCTATCAAATTCAGTTGAAGTTGGGCAGCAGGTTTAAGATGTAATAGACAGAACACATGTATCTATACAGATGATGAAGATGTAACCCTGTTTTAAGGAGGAAACAATGTCCAAATAACATTTAATAACTTCAACTATCTTTACTATACTTCTTTTTATTAATAGTTAAATCAATAAAACAATGCAAATGTAAGATACATGCAGAGTCATTGATAAAGCGACTGCTGAGCTCAAAAATAACCATTATTTAATAACCAGTCAGGCTCTGCACAAGTCTTTGCCTGTTTTTGTCTATCTTGGCCGAAACATCTGTTGAAGTCAAAGATGCAATCAATTCGGCCAGCACTTTGAAAAAGCAAAGCCAGAAACATTCAGTATATCATTCATGTTGTGTGCTAGAGCTTTCACCTGTGGGATGTTGTGTATGTTCATGACAACGTGATTTTGTTTCACCGCTAACCATGAGCAATGTACTTTTAAACCACTCTTGTGCTATAGAGGGATGGTACTCTCTTTTGAAGAGAGGAACAGAAAGATTGAGAACATCTTCATTATTTGAGAGAGGTGGAGAGTAAAGGTGAAGGAGGAGATGCTGTTGATGTGATCCGTTAATGAAAGACTTGAGTTTTAATGTCTGAATGGATTAAGGTATCTAATTCTACAATTTTCTTAGTTCAGCTTTTTTTTTTTCCCCCTTCCTCTCCTCAGCTTCTCTGATCTTTTAGGATTATTTCCTTGATGTCTCAATTTGGAGTTGCTGTGGCATAGTACTGTGTAGGGGGTAGGAAATATTAGTCAATTTGCTCTTAGAACATGCCCAATCTGAAAGCGCTGTGATAACCACCAGCATGCAACTGTACATAAGCAGGGTTTTTTGCAGGATGGCCTTCTGGCACTGGGGACTTGAAGCATAATAGGGCAGGCATCTTCTAAAAGGGTTTTTAATGTAAGAAATGAAGAGATATGAAAGAGTGAGATATGAAATGTCATGCTTGGGAAAAAGTAACAAAAATGAATGTATATAAAATGTTACTGGGAACACTTGCAAGCTTTCACAGTGTCAGTGGCAAGGATAAATACAAGTTAATCTAAATTCAGTACAGGTTAAGCTTTCTTGAGAAATCGCTGCTATTTTTTTTTTTTTTTAAACCATCCTTTTTTATTCTTTTTCCCCTCAAATTAGTTTTTGATTGGTAGGTTTTGCTGACTGCACTGAGCTGGGAATGGGGAAGGAAGCAACCCACTGCTAGTGAAGGGATGGTACAGATGTTGATCAGAGAAAAGGGAAGGGAATTAAGCTCAGTGATACCTTCTCTCTGAAATCCTAGTTTATAAGATGCCATAACTAATGCTGCTGCACACACAGGAAGCCTAGTCCTACGTTAATCATTAATCCTAAAATATGAGAAGTCTAGAAATCTTTCACCTAAGCCTGTAAAAGTGAAGGTGGGTAGAGGTTCAGCCAGTAAATAAGCTAAGCCTGTGGAAGGGGACACTAACCTAGGACGTCTAAATGAACATGTGTTATTTTAGAAGACATTAGATTCTAGAGTAGAGGGTGGAAATCGTTTGATTTGCTACACTTCTGTTAGCCCTGGGTAGAGCTGGGAGGAAGGAGGGACTGGCTGCTGCTTCTGTTCTCAGAGTCTGTTTTATAGACCACAGGAGCTGCTTCCACTGTAGTATTACTTAATGCTCTGCAAATAATACTGCACTGAATCATGAGTATTCTTGATGCCAATTTAAAATTTCTACAGGACAAATTAACTACTCCCTGAACCTGTCTGACAGCTGCAGTAAGAGAGCTGCGCTTTGTATACTGAAATATTCCATAAATTAAAGTTGCTGCTATTTAGCAATAAGAATGTAACATCTTTTGATCTTCATTCTCTTTTAACATTTGTCAGTCTAAAATAATAACATGTCAATTCACAGTTAGGATTTTTTTTTTTAAAAAGTTATTTTTTAGAAGGCAAGGACATGGCTTTTAAATTATATGGCTGTTTTGTGCTTAATTACTAGTTCATGCACAAACAGCCGATGTTTAAAATAAATGTACATGCTGAATCAAAGCTGTGTGCTGGAGTTGTTACCAAGCGTTAGTTTCTGTTAAATGATAAGGTGATTGTTATGAACTTACTTCAAAAATGAATTTTCAAGTTGCTTAGCAAAGTCTTGTACATCTTTTAATTTATCCAGCTGCTTGAATGCTCCTTGCCTCATGTTTTACCTTTAGGAAGGGGAATAGATTTTTTTTTTCACAGAAAAAAATGGTTTTATTTCAGTGCAGAATAACCAAAGCTTGTCTCTCTCTTTTTTTTTTCTTCTCTAAATTTGTTTTGGAACTTGGATCAATCCAGCTTCCATGGATTTTTCACGTTGCCCTATAGAATTAGAAATTAATATTTCACCTCCTGAAGTTTTAATTTTGAAGTAGTATACTAAAATGATCAGTTTATGGCCTAAGTGATCTTGATTAGAGCGTTTGCAGAGAAAGATACATTCCCAGTCTGCTGCTGCAGCAGGTGCTAAGTTGAACTGGTGGCTCAGAGATGGACAAGCTGCAGTTACTCAAGGTAAATGAAATCTGTGCTGCTTATTTGAGATGCAGGGGGTTTACTTGGAGAACGCTCAGCTATCTTCTGCCAGAAAAAAAGAGACCCTGGGCATCTGTAAGTACTCCTGTCTGTTGCAGGTGATACTGAGTGTGATGCTTCATCTGGAATAGTTAGAATTAGAAGGGAATAGAATAGTCCAACTGTCTGACTTCTTCAGTGCTGACCAAAATTAAAACCCATTATTGAGGGCATTGTCTGACTGCCATTTGAACACTGTCAGGCCTGGGGCATCAAACACCTCTCTAGGAAACTTGGTCCAGTGTTTGACCAAGAAATTTTTCCTAACATTCAGTCTGAACCTCCCTGGTGCAGCTTTGTGCAGCTTCTGCACGTCCTATCATCAGTTACTAGCTGTGTAGCTTGTTCTTTTCTTCCACTGCTACCTTTTGAATTGTTGTCTTTTGTCTTTTTAGTTTATTTTTGATCAAACAAGGCGATCTTTGTGTTATGCATGTTCCTGTCTCTCAGTAGGACTAAGGCTGGTAGAAGAGAAGCTTTTCATGACAAGTTGTGACTGCGCTCTCTGCCTCAGTGTGCCAACTCAAAAATAACATCATTGATGTACTTCTGAGGGAGCTCTTAGGTGCAGTATTTTGTGGAGATTTGGGATGTTTAGAATCTGAGAACTGGAGATCCAGCCAAGTAATAAGGGTGGGGGAAATCAGTGAGGTCTGCCTATTTAAAATGCACATGGAGTGGAGCAGTAACACTTAATGAATAGAACAGAATTCAGGTCTAGATATTTAATGAGGTATTTTCCTTCGATTCAGATACAGTATTGTTGTCGTACCTTTCAGTTGTGCCCATTTTCAAACATCCCTTTTGGGAATAGATCTTTTTACTAGTCTTGATTTCTGAAATGCTGGTTAGTAAACAGTAGTGGTGGAACACAGCATGCTTCAATGTCAAGGAAACTGGGCAATATTAGACAAATTGACAGATGAGCAAATTTGCAGTTGATGTTAGAAATGATTTTATGGTGATGCTCTCAAAGCTTTTGGAACCTGTAACATAACGTAAATATATACATCCTTGCCAGTAACTGAGAGCTCTAGGCATGAGTCCAGCATGTACCATTGCCTTTCATTTTAGGTATTTAATCAGCTGGTTTTTAAGATCTGTATTTTAGGTATGCCATGGCTCATAATGACTGGATGGGCAAAATCCTAGCAAGTATTTTAATCCAGTAGATTTTAGCTACTAATATCTATTATATCTTATTGCTAATATATAATATCTATATTGGGAACACTTGTATGTTTGAGCTTCACGTTATCTGAGTATAGTGTGGTTGTAATAAAGCAGATTTAAGAGAAACCACTCACCTTGTGGCCTACCCCACCCAAAAAAAAAGAAAAAAAAATCCATAATATACTTAAGAAGCATTGCTGGAGTTAAAGAAAGAAAAACCCATACAACAACAACAATCTCTCCTTGCTTGTCATTTTCAAACAATAATGTTGAAAGAATAATAGGAAAACAAATATTCTTGACAGTTTGCATTCTTTACCTTTCTCCAATTCTTTATAAGGATGAACTTGACCGTTGCTGTAGTGTAGATGTACAAACTGTAAAAGAGGTGGGTTGAAGAACTGTCTGTATGAACTCAAAATCAACTAATATCTCAGAATGGATCTGATAATTGCAGCATTTGAAATGCAAGAAGGGAAAACAATATTAGAGGTTGCTATAGTGCATGGACGTGAGGAAATTGGATTGTATTAAGGGGAGGTCATATTACTGCTTTCTGTTTGTTTTGTGGTTTGATAAAATTTGTCTGTTGCGGATTTTGGGATTTTTTTTCAGTACTGGATTTTTTTTTTCACATTTGTAACACTTGGGTACCTTTTGCTGTCATATTTTAGTACTAGGAAAAAAAATAAATCAATAATAATAAAACAAAAATGTAACTTGCTGTAAAATATCAGCTTGTTTTGCTCAGTACTTAGCCTTTTTTCCATGCGTGTAAGTTTAATGTTTACCTAGAGACACTATTGCAATGTCAAAGAGTAGGTTTTATTGCAAATTCTAACAATGAATTTGTAGAAAACTAATTTTTTTTTTCCTTTTTCCCCAACTATGAAGTTCCTTTTCAACAGTAACATTTCCCTTGAATCTTTCCTTCAGTGGTTACAAAAGAAGGGAACCTAACAGGGATTTGTGGAGGGCGGGTGTAATACTTGGTGATAACTGCTTGTTATCTTGTTCGTCCTGCCAGGAAATAGGAAGGTAGGGAGGGGATACTCTGAAATAAGCCTTTTGGGTTAGGTGGCGAAGGAAGATTTCCAAGTAGTGTTGAAGCCTTACAGAATGTCCCCTCTCACACAGTACCAAGTGAGCAGTAAAGGTTGCTTCTTACCTCTCTGTTTTGCATGGATGGCGAGGGTTGGCGTGGTATGGCAGGAAGCATTTTATTGACCTCGCTTAGCAGTGGAATGAGGCCTGATAGACTTTGCTCTGTTCTTCTGGAACAGTTTATCTATAACCAAATGCAGAACCATTTTGCTCTAGGTCACATCTTCCCAGATCAAAAATTGGAAACAAGACATTGTTCAGGTCTGTGTTCTTTCACATGATTCTGTTTGTGGTTAAAGAAGTTTTCAGAATAAAGTCATGCAAAGTTACATTCTTACTGCCTCCAAACTAGTGCTTTTCCACACCTGCTACAGTAACACTAACGACTGATTCCATTAGATTTAAGATACCAGCGATCTCTGAAGTTTATGGCACTCAAGGTATTTCTTGTGAGCTATGTGAAATACCAAATGACAAGGTCACATACATGTTTCCTTTAAAACATTTTAAAAAAGTATTGCTACAGGGAGAAAAATGCCATCCTCTTCCTTCTGCTTTCCAGTCTGTTCTGGCCCTGTAGGCATTTAGTACTCAGTCTTCTTTCTTAGGGCATGGTTCAAAGGAAGGAATGTGGGAGAGACTGATTTGCAACCCAGCCCTGGGTTAGCTGTGAGCAACCAGGAGTTCAGTTTCTTTCTGATCTTGTCTCAGTAGAGGTACAGTTAAGCAGACAAACCCTGTATATCACAGTCTCTAAATTATAACAGCCCTGCTTGTCCAGCATGTGTTGTGGTGTGACCTTTGTGTTTGGGCTTCTGCAGGAGAGTGGCCGTGCAGCACTTCATGCTCGAAATATTTCCCATTGGGTTGGACAATGTTATTTATGGTCTTGCAGAGCCTTTAAGAGTACTGACTTCTGCTTTCACCTGGCTCCATAAGGTCGAAGTGAACCTCTGTTTATGGACTTACCAGTGTTATGAGTTTCTTCACAGTGTATTGCCTGAGGAAAAAACTGGGGAGTCGTCTGGTCATGTGCTGGTGAAGAAGACTCTTGTCCTGTTTCACAACATTGTCCCCACCTAGGACTTCTCCTCTGAACTTTTCTCAAGGACACTCATGATTCTGCACCCTCTCTTTCTCTTACTCACTGCCTATATGTGTGTGCCTGTTTTTTTTTTTTTGTTTTGTTTTTTTTTTTTTTAAACAGATTGAAGGGTCTTCATGTGTTAAAATGATCTGCTGAAAGCTGGTCTGTACCCTGTGGTCACTGTTGTGAGAGAGGTCAAAGAGAAAGGGAAGGATCAGAACTGTGCCCAGAACTCAATATGTAACACAAGGGGTACCTTATGGCTTGCTTTTCCCTCCCCAGATACTTCCTTGTGTACATTTTGGGTTTCTAGTTCATTCTTTTGTCCTTCTTTACTTTTGTAACATGACACATGAAAACGTGAAAGGTAACACATTGTCCAGAATGAGGAAGGACGCTGAATTTGTTTCTTCCACACTGGCCGTTTGGTTACTCTGCCTCCCCTGGTGTGTTTTAACGCACTCGCTGCCTTGTTTACCCGGGAGCTCTGCAGCATGCCAGGGAGGGGGGCTAGCAGACTAGCGTGCGTGAAACCTTGCGAGTGCTGGCATGAAAACAGGGGCTGGGAACTCTTCCCAGCTTCACCACTAAGTTAACGTGACGCTGTTTGGTTTATAAATGTAGCTGTTTCCTCCTGCAAGGCAAAGGATTTTATTTCCGGCATGGCAGTGAAATGTAATGTGATTGTGGGATAAGCACGCGAACACTTGGGGTAGAGCTCGTGATCTTGTCTGCTGTGAACTCGATGTTTTCAGGGCAATAATTACTCTGGGAGCTGAACTCACGGAAACACTTTTTAAGATGTTTAAATCTACTCAATAATATAGTTCTCTGAAAATCAAATACAAGTGCCTCTTGTCAAGCGTCTCTTTTAACAGGCCGTGAGGTTTATTTATCAGGGGAATTTATTTACTTACTTATAGAGAAAGTGCTTGATATTCATCTGCTAAAACTGAAATATTTGAAGATCTCTTCCATGATTGTAAAGTTTTAACATAAGCATTGTAGTTTTCTCTGTTGCCCTTAAACATATTTTCTGTAAGATTCCCCCATAACCAAGGAACTGGCATGTTTAAAAATAGTAAATGTTTCTTTTGCCCTTGTTAGTCCTCAAAACTGTGTTTCTTGCAGTAGAGTTGACTTGAAAATAAATAACTGTGACTCATTTACTCTTCCATGGTAGTGAAATATTTTAGGTTACTATGTCCATCCCAATCCTTATAGTCCATAATTCAAAGTACTTTAGTTAGTAAACAGTTGGTTGCAAAAATACGCAATGACAGAATAATGAAATACAATTAATAAATGTTAGGTGCTTTTCCCAGAAGCTGGATGGGTCATACATGTATGTGCAAGGGCTTTATGGGTCTTTTCTGTAAAGGAAAACAATCACAAGCTGCTCCAGTTGTATCATTATTTTTGGTCTTGGGAAACGGCTAGCTCATACGTGGTGACATTTTTGCAGTATTCTGAGTATACTCTATTGAGTAAGGCAACGGACGTATTTACAGATGACTACTGAGCTTATCCACAGAACAGACACTGTGGTAGCCTTATTTTGTGAAGTGCTACGAGGCTTTTAGAGAACCATCTCGCATCCAGTCTTCAAGAGCTGGGTCCTGCACCGCTGAAGCAAAGGGAGTACTGGCAGTGTGTAAATGCTCAGTCCTCAGCACAGTGAGGACGCTGTGGTGACTGACAGCTATAGGAGCTGTTGGAGGAATATGACTGGTGATATCTGTGTTGTGGGAGGCCTTGGAAAAACTTTTTTTTTTAATGAAAAAGGCTAGAATTTGATGTTGTTTCCTAGGTACTGGTAGAAGCTGAACCCTACATGCTGCTTGTATCACATAACCCTTTACATGTAGGCAATGTGAATTTACATAAACATGTATAAACTTTTACGTTGTTCATGATATTTAGTCTTTCCCAGCTCTTCTGTAGAATGGTTCTTCTGGTTAGAAATGATTTGTAACGTCCAGAACTAGGACACAAAGATATAGAAAATGGAGTCTAAAAGAGATCATTCCATTAATTGAAATTTGATTTTACTATTTCAGATTTTTCTTCTTGCCTGCCCTCCATGTCGGGCTGCAATGATTCTCTTCAGGTAATGCCTCTTCCTTACTGTATTTCTGTCTACTTGCATAATGTATTTTAGAAATTAATCATGGCATAAGCCATTAAAATATTAAGGTATGTATTCAGTAGGAAAGAGATGTTGGTTGGTTTGAAAAGTGACACCCTGAAAAGGGTCATAGCTTAAACTGTGAGTGCTGAGCCACATACCCTTGGTTCTTTTGTGCCGCTGGTGGTTTCAGTCTGCCCTTTCTTGTCTTACTCTAGGCAATGACTAGAAAAATGATCTGGGGACATGCCTCATAAATTGCTTCAGGAGTGGTACCGTGTGGCTGCAAATTTTTTCTGCTCTTCCTTCTTTGGGCTGAGAGTAGGCCAAATACAGAGATACTGTGTTAGTATTTCTTCATCTCAGAGGGCATGCAAAATACGTCTGGTGTCCAGGAAATCCTGGATTTGCTATTCATTTGCAAGGCCACAATACCTGTTGCTTTCCAGAGTTAACCTCTTTGTTTTCTTACACCCTGACATATAAATGATGTTTGAAAAACTGTTTTGGGTTTGCACTACATTTTTTTTCCCCTTTAAATTACAAACAACTTTGTAATTCTTTAGAGAGTTTATGGCAGGCAGTGGCTGTGGAGAGTTTATTCTTTAGTTAGTTTACTTTAAATAGGTGACAAAACCAGTATGTATGCAATTTTTGTGTTCTTTTTGATGCAACTGTGGTTCAGGGAGAGGTGACTGAAAGCTATACAAAATATTGTAGTATAATACTACTTTCCTGCCCTATTCTTTGCTTAGACTGCCTTTAGCAGCCAGGCCTTCTAGGAAGGTAAAGGTCATTACAGAAAGCAATTTTATTTAGTTAAGTATTTAAATGTGTGTTTAAAGAGAAGTTTTGTCCTTATTGCATTTAACGGTGGTTTTATTCAAATTTAGTGCAATTTTCTCAAATCTCTGGCTGCTTCTTATTGGAGAGATCCTACACAAAATATGTGAAAATATTTCATTTCCCGTGAAAATAATATCACGTCTTTTTTTTAAGGTTGCAGATGCATATGCTGAATGGGGCCCTCTTGGCATTACTGTTTCCTGTTGTTAATACACGCCTGGTGAGTGTATTGTACCTTTCTCCTCCTTTCTAATTTATTTTTAATTATTTTATTTGTAAAGTTATTTGATCTTTGATTCATTTCACCTTTCATAGTTCATTTTACCAGGCTGTAGATTCCTAGTACAGGTTGCTATGGTGATAGGAAAATATAAATTCTGGATTTTTTTTTTGTGATCGTGTTTATAAATCAATGTGGAAAGTCAACACTGCTATATTCTAGGTGTAGCAAAATTATTTTGTCAACTCCATTCTTGCCTTTAAACAGAGGGAGAACTTAAAGGCTTTGATATAGCCTTCATAGGATAGCATGTGGCATGTGCACAAGGCCATGGGACCTGATGAGGTGCATCAAAGGGTCCTGAGGGAACTGGCGGAAGAAGTTCCTAAGCTGCTATCCATCTTACTTGATGTCAAGGTAATCTGGTGAGGCTCCCAGTAACTGGAAAAGGGGAAACATAACCCCCATTTTAAAAAATGGAAAAGGGAAGACCTGGGGAACTAGGGGAACTACAGGCCATCGGTCTCACCTCTGTGCCCAGCAAGATCATGGAATAGATCCTCGTAGAAGCTCTTGTAAGGCACATGGAAAACAGAGAGGTGATTGGTGACAGCCAGCAGGGCTTCGCTAAGGGCAAGTTGTGCCTGGCCAATTTTCTGGCCTCATATGATGGGGTTACAGTGCTGGTGGAAGAGCAACTGATGCCATCAACCTGGACTCCTGCAAAGCATTTGACACTGTCCCACGTGACATCCTTGTCTCTGCATTGGAGAGATGTGGATTTGATGGATGGAGTGCTCGGTGGGTAAGGACTTGGCTGGATGGCTGCACTAAGAGCTGAGGTTAACAGCTCAATACCCAGGTGGAGACCAGTGATGAGTGGTGTTCCTCAGCGGTCAGTATTGGGACCAGCACTGTTTAACATCTTTGTTGGTGACATGAACGGTGGGATCTAGTGCACCCGCAGGAAGTTTGCCAATGACATCAAGCTGTGTGGTGCGGTTGACACGCTGGGGGGAAAGGATGCCACCCAGAGGCACCCGGGCAGGCCTGAGAGGTGGGCTTGTGTGAACCTTGTGAAGTTCGGCAAGGCCAGGTTCAAGGTCCTGCACCTGGGCCGGGGCAATCCCAAGCACAAATCCAGGCTGGGTGATGAGCTGATGGAGAAGTACTGCAGAGTTCTGCAGAGAAGTACTTGGTGGCTGAAAAACTGAATATGACCTAGCAATGTGTGCTTGCAGACCAGAAAGCTGTTCATACCCTGAGCTGCATCAGAAGCGTAGCTAGCAGGTAAAGCTAATTCTCCTCTTCTACTCCACTCTTCTGAGACCCCACCTGGAGTACTGCATTCAGCTCTTGGGGCCCCCAGCATAAAAAAGACATGGACCTGTTGGAGTGAGTCCAGAGGAGGCCATGGAAAATTCCAAATATTGTTGTTGTCTGTCACCACCTCTCCTCCAAAATTAAACACAGCAGGTTTTTTTTTTTTTTTCCATCCAAGTTTTCACGTCTGCCAGTATCCCTAGTAAGACTCTTAAACCTACCAAGACTTAACGGTAAGAGAAGTTATTTCATATGGCTCAGACTTAGGGTATTTCTAAGTTTTTTTTAAGAGCTGTTATGCTTGCACATGTGTGTATACATACACATACATGCAATGTGTGCATTTTTGTCAGCTAAAATGCCTGTGACTTAAATGTACAGGAACTGTCTTAAAACATTATTTACACATTTGTAGTGTCCGGGTAAAATATTCATATTTATATATATGTTTCTGTATAGCACATGAGTTAATGATATTAACAAAATTGTTAGGGACTTCAGGCTACATTAAAAATCTCATTAGTGGTTGTCCATTTGCAAATCTTGACAGGATTAGATAAAGAAATCTGCATCCGTATTGAATTTTACGGATGATAAGCTGTGCTGATTGGCCACCCTTGTAGCTAGGAGACTTGAAACTTTTATTGTGGGCTTGTATATAATTTACTTCTTCTGTTAAGATGAGAAAACTTTGCCCTGAGATACAGTTTAGTAACTAGAGAGAGGATAATTCATCTGTAGGTTTTGACGTATTAGAAATGATCTTCCACACAGCATAAGACACACACACAGAAAGCTGGATCATGTTCTTCAGATTTCTGTTAATTCAGTAGTACAATAACCCTAGAGTTTATTCAAGTTCTGTGCCATCCTTCCTAATCTGGTAACTACATATTATTTTCCAGCTCTCTTTCTCTCTTCCCCAACATGTATATCTGCCTTGTGTACCTTCTCAATGTGGTAGTAAAACTAATAACTGCTGAAGGGGCATAAAATGAGTAAAATACTTTTTTTTTCTCCCTTATAACTGGGAGAACAGTTCTTATTTTGTATTTCAAACTACTTAGTTTGTAATTAAAACTTTAGCATTACAAAATTATTTTTCTTGATAACCTTCTTAGGATTAAATGTTGAAATATTTAATCATTTGCTTATATTTTATCTGTTATTATAATCGATCCCGTGTATATTAGGGAGATTAAACAGGAAAAATATGGACCACTTAAAAAATTGTCTTCTTAATTAGGGATAAAGGAGCCAAAGGATAATGTCCAAGAGCAAGTATTCTTGGAATAAATACAGCTTAGGATATTTTTGGCTTAACAGCTGCTTGCTAGGCTGGTCTCTTTTCAGTGTTTCTTCTGGCACAAGGTAATTCGGGTGATGTTTTATGGTGTGGCTACTTTGGTCCAAATTCTCTCATGGTAGACACGCTCTGCTCTGTGACTGGCAATTGTTATTTACCTTGAGATTGTCCTGAAAGCAAGAAATCTCTCTTACAACTTTGGGAGTTAAAATAAATAAATAAAATTGCAGTAATTCTGTCTATGCTCCATGTTCTGGTTTGAAGTATCTAAATGAAAAAACTTTTGACTTGGTCAAGAGTGGTCATCTCCTTATGCCTCATCTTTTTTATTTCACTTTTACAATACTTTAAGACATGTAATTTAATGTGTACATTTCATACAAGAGCTTTGTATTCTTAGTTGTAAATAGTTGTAATATACAGTGTCTGGCACAAATTAAGAGTGTGAAAATTTGGGCACCTGACCCCAACTGTTCCTCTAGAAGTGGGGGAGGAGATGCTGACTAGGGGCCAGTGGGCAGGGGAATTCTGCTGTCAGTAGGAACTGAAAAGCGGGAGGCTGTTGCCTCTTATCGCTCTGTGAGCTTATATACCAAACTTTTGTATTGCCCTAAGTACCAAAATGCCTTCCTGTTACCTTTCATCATGTGAAATGTGTTTTATCCTTAAGTTATTTGATATACTGCTAGAAATTGTGTTGTTGTATGTAGTTTTTACTGTCTTCAGCTGATGTTCTCCTGACTTGCTCCCTGCAAGTGGATTGCCTATCAGTTATCCTACAGACAGCAGATGTCTGCTGTTGAGTTGCAGCCTTTTTTAACGAAAGTTAGCCTGCTAACTCAGCAAGTTCAGCAGCAGGCATGCACGCACTAGCAAATTAGTTATTCCTATGGAGATTAAAGGAGTGAGGTGCAGGAAAAATATTAGACGTAGTTTTCTCTGTATGTATCAGTAAGGTGCAAGGGACAAGAAGCAGAAGATAAAGAATGGAAGACAATCGTTACCTCACCAGGTGATGGCGGTTCAGGAACAAGTGGGTATCAGGATTTATACATACCAGAAGCATGAAGTTATAGGTGACCATAAGATGAATAGTCTGCCATGTGTTTAAGATGCTCAGCTAATCGATTTGCTATTTTCAGAACTGGCAGGGCACCACTTTGGCAGAGAAGGGGGGTGGAATTATATGTAATTTTAGGAACTTGAACTATAGGCCTATTTATGCTACAAAACATCACAGTAAGTCAGCTGGAATCCATCAGCCTTTGGTATTCATCTGCTATGCAAGATAATGAACTACTGAACAGATGTTAAAAATTTTATGGTAAGCATACACATTCATATACTGTGAAGTTATGGCAGGGTTTTGATATCTAGTCTTAAATGCCAGCCTTGCATCTGAAAATTCAATTAGATTTTAGCTGCATTTTAAATACTTAAATATCTTTAAGAATGAAGCCTTTATATGTGTGGGTGAAATCTTGAAATAATCATGGAGATAAGCTTTACAATGATGAAAAATTGTAGTAGTCTGGGTTTAAATGCAGTGTATTGTGTTGTTTTAAAGAAAATAATCACAGTCCTCAGCTTAAATTGGATGTGGCCATGAGTGTTCGGGGAAGATCACTGGTAATTTGAACTTTGGTCATAACTAGTTTTCTCTGTTCCTTTGTGTAGTCTCTTTGCTAAGAAAATCTATTGCAGTTATTATTGATTTCCTAGTTTAATATTTTCTTTTTACCCCTAATTTTATTGGTGTTTGGCTCTTCCTATATGAGGTCATCTATATGAAACTCTCTGTTGATATATGCATTTAAATGCATTAATTAAGAATCTTTGGATGAATGCAAATTTCAGATATTTTATAAAACAGTCCTGAAACTTTACAACAAAAGCAAAGGCTCCAAAACTTCAAAAAACTAAAAAGTTACCTGAAAGAGATTTTCACAGAAATCCCTTGTTTCATATGTGGGAACTGAGCATCATGAAGTACAGAGATGCTTTTTGCTGTCACGTACATTTAACAATCATCAGAAATGTGTTGAACATGCATAGTATTCAGGATGAGTGGAGGGATGACTACTCTTGTGTTCATAAGAGTAGAATATTCCCACAGAAGAGATCTTACTTCATGTATTTAGGTTTCTAAAAGGTTCGGTGCTTGCCACGTTGCACGAAGGATGAACTGTACTTGGTTGTGGTTCTAAATGTTAACCTGTTCCAGGTCATTTCCAGAATACTTAGTCCAACATTTTGTGACCACAGGGTCACCTTTAGGGGTTAGCGTCACCATTTCTGCTTTCATTTATGTTACTTAATGTATTATAAGCATTTTTTTTTTTTTGCATTTATGATTCAAGGCTTCATTACCCTGAAAAAGAAACTTTCACAATTTTCTAGCATAACTTGGCTTTTTATTTTGTCTGCAAGGTATCCACTAAAACTGCTAAAGCCTCAGTCATTTCAAAACTATCCCTAAATATCTGTCTGTTGACAGTGGAACTGGAGAATTGAGGTATGCTTAAAACTATAATAGGAAGTTTCTACCTTCAGTAGACGTAACCTTTCAGTGACACTATGCTCATTAAAAATAATTTTTAACCAAATAATTGGCTGCAGTGTGCACCTGGGATAATGTTTCCAAAAAGCGTAGTATGAAAGATCAGGTCAGACTATTTTCTTTTCTGTTTTTTTCCAATAAAATATTTTCCTTCCTTGGCATGACGTTGAGTTACTAAGAATTAACCATTTTAAGCAACAGATGCATCCACTTACATTTATTCAGCAGTAAATATTCCACATATTATTTATGATGTGCAGATGGATTTAAATTTTGTGTATTGGAATAGTCCTTGGATAAAGACAGAAGTTTTTTATTTTATTTTATTTTCCTACAGTCAATATTTGTGAGTTCTTATTACCATTTTAGAAATAAAGGCTATTTAATTTTTCTCTAATAATTTTCTTCCACTCGTATGGTGCAAATCGTTCTTGGTCAGCATTAATAATTCACATGGTAAATAGGGTAATCTTTTAAGACTTTCAAGTAAACAGGGAAGATGCAAAGGTAATCAGGTTGTTAGGTTCCCAAGTAACTCTTGTTGCTGGTTTTAAAGTATGTGATTTTTTCTTTCTTTTTTTCTCTTTTTTTTTTTTTTTCTCCCATTCAAGCTGATGTCCTGAAAATGTTATTATAGATGAAGTAAAAAAGTAGTACGTGTCCCAGAGGTGTTGAACTTGCTGTCTCTGCTCACACAGCTCAGATGGTACAGTTTTAATGTTTCCAGAAGCAGCTCTATACTATTATTAGAACTATTTGGCTTGAGAGGTACGCATTCTAAATCTGTTTTAGGAACAGAATCATGCTGTAAGCAGCACTTACAGTACCCGCTGTGTAGCACCTCTGATCTTTGCCTACTGCATTTCTGTTGCATGTCAAGGTAATAAATAATTCACTGCACTAAACAGTTTGCGTGAAATGCCTTTGTCTGCACAGTAAAATGGAATAGGTTATGGTAGCACATGATACCAAATCTAAGCTGGCTTAATCTAACCTGCACAAGGCAAGGTAACAGAGCAGTAGCACATTGAAGGCTGTTGAGAGATTGTGCCTTGGTTGCCAGGAGGTCCAAAGGCCAATGTTTCTACATCTTTCAGCAGTTACCTATACTATGTGCATCAAAACACATGTGTGGCTCAGTACAGCCTGCAATCACACTTGTGTTTGGTAATGTAAATGTGTCTTCTGCTGGTAGTGGTAAGTAATCCAAATATCATCTCTAGAGTAACTGGAAGAAAGCTGTTCTTGAAACTGGTATTACTACCTGCATCTGGTCCGTCTCTTCTAGAAGCCATTTAACTCCACAAATGCCTGATTGCATCCCACGTGTCATTAATGTGAGCCAGTTTGTGTGATCAAAACGAGTGACCAGAAGGTAGGGGTGCCTTTCTCTTTTACATCAAATACAGTGCTAGTCAAATACGCAAAGCACTGATGAAAGTACCAATGCGCATACAGTTGAGATCAGTGGTGCAGTAAGCAACACGTTCTCCTGATTTTCTCACTAAGCTTCACCCTCTGTAGTGACAGGCTAAGAAAGCAAATTCTCTGACAGCTTGCCAGATTTTGGGTGTGTTGTGAGTTGGAAACATGGGGGCTTGTCCTAGCTGGATTTTCTGGAATTTGTAGACTAGCAAAAATGCAGTCACGTTTCTTGTTTTGTTATGTTTCTGGTTCCCTCCATCCTTGCAGCAAGAAGTTATTTCTAGGCCTGTGTTCTGTTGCATCTTCACTCTACTACAGACCAGCAGCACAACAGATGCTCTTCTGTAGCTCTTAGGACTGTGCATATGCATACAGATGCTATGGTAGCAGGTGTGGATTCTGATTCTTTCCCTTAGTATGTGTCCCCTGCCCTTACAGGATTAATTGAAAATAAGAACTAGATAAAGCTTGAATTAATGCTACTTAAAGGGAACTCTATTATAATTCCCTGTACTGACTGGATGGTGTAGAACAGCCTAGAGGGTAGATACTGACTGAGACACCTACTTGAAACAGGTTTTCTTGGGAATACGTATTTCTATTGATTGCAGACAAGCAGGCGTACGGCAGGAAGTTGGAATGAAACAACCTGCCCCTAAAATACAATGAAAAGAATTATTGCAATAAAATCTGGGGAAGCTGCTTTAGACTTTCACTCAGGTGCTACATAGATGCATTACACTTTTCTACAGCCCCTGTACTCCTTTTATTTCAATATCAACATTTTTTTTTTTCCTCTTTATATTCTTTCCCAGTATTCAAGTACATGGAAATCCTTTTCTGATCTGTGCCAGGTATGCTGGTAGTGCCTGAGCTGTAAAATGGCCTGAGCAGTGTAACAGTGATCTGAGCACTGCTCAGCTTCTTCGCCACTTACCAGCTTGGATGTATGCTGGAGAAAAGAATCCTGGAAAGATTGTGAATGGTCTCGTTTGCAAATGCTACTTGTTTGTTTTTGTTGGTAGTGTGGTTTTTTTGTTTGTTTGTTTTACGGCTTCACGTCTGTCTTCAGACCGTTCTCCTAAACTTCTCTGGCAGCTATTTCTTCACTGCAAAGTAAGTCATTTGTTATCACACTCCTAACTATGCTGAAGTACCCAGCATTTTCTAACCAACAGAAGTAACCAGCATCTGTTACGTAGGCCCAGTAGCTGTTTGCCCCATGGTTTTTGTATTGTTCAGCTTTATATACATTCCTGTTCTCTGTTAGTTAATCTATGCTGTGGTCTGCTTTGTTGGTGAAATGCAAAGCCTATGTTTATTGTTTATTTTTTGGATTACAGATCATGTTTAGGAAACCAGTTACTGATTGTAAGTTAAAAATCTGAATTACTGCAGATGTCTAAGAAGGGGACGGGTACAAACTGACTAGATGTGGTGCAAGATATGCTGTAGGAAAGATGACAACCTGGGAGCTAAATTCCTTTTTGTGCTGTGCTCTGCAGTAGAGGATGTAGAGGATGTTGGAGAGAGAGCTCTTGCACAATATGGTGCTTGAGCTATTGTTGCACATATAAAGCTAAAGTATCAATAATTAACAGAGGGAGGAGTACCACTTTCAGGAAACAGCAAAGTAGCAACCTCTCAGTCCACTGAAAACCAGCTGCTGTGCTGAAGTGGGTTTGAGCTAGTTTAAATGAGTCTTGTGCCACACTTTCTGGAGGGAAGCTCTCATACGAATATCTGACTTTTGGGCTTAACTCTACTGCTGTTTTGAAGAGAGTTTTTAAAGCTTAGTGCAGTCAATGGAATGAGCTCGTTGTTTCCTTAGGGCAGTAGGTGGTTTAAATGAGGATATAAAGTACGTGCCCACATTTTTCTTGCTCGGAAGTACAAGAATAAGGTGTGCTCTAATCCTCCATCAGATGGTTTCTTCTTTCCCCAGTCTCACTGGCAATGTGAGTGGCTGCTAGGACCAGTGGCACTGTACCTCACTTACCCATGCCTGGGATGGAGGCTTGCTGCCTGCTCACTGTGCTTGGTACTTGCCAGAGAGCCTTTTAGCACATGTCCAGGGAATGCGGCATTTCCCTGTCTGCATCATGCCAGGCCAATACCCTTTCTGGAAGAACAAAACACCATTTATTTTCCAACAGAAACTTCTTTATACAATGTAAAAAATGACGAGTCTGAATATTTATTTTCAGAGTGCTTTGTTAGCGTGTTTTGATCTTGTGCACTTGTTAGAGGAATTGTGTGTGTCATTATTGCTTTAGTGTATTTTGAAATGTCTGTGATGTGATCCCAGTGTCAAACCTATGAATGGACAATGAGCAGCGCTGCTTTTCCACAAGTAAGAATCTAAAGGGGAAAAACTTGCTTATCACGCTGAGTAACAGGGTAGCTTGTACTCCTTATTCATACAGACTGCTCGGGAACCTAGGATATCAGCTGGTTGAAGAAGCAGATAATTTCTCCTTTTGTCTTGTACCCTTAGTTATTTTAAAACTCTGAGGAAGGGAAATGCAGGAAGAGTAGCGCTGGCAGCTGGGACAGAGGAGTTCAGTGCAAAAAAAAAAAAAAAAAAAACACAAATATTGACAATTAATATAAATTAATATAAATTGACAATTAATATAAATAGGTCCTCTGGGGGGACAGATATGGATTAAAATATGTCTATATTACCATCGGCACCATTGGTTTGTTACCAGGCAGGTACTTACTACCTTATTACTTCAGAGAGGCTGCAAAGTTTCCCTGGCGGCACCTGACAGGAGAGGTCAAGTGTGCTGGGACCTTTGGAGAGGGTCCACTTCAGAGACTGTTGGAGCCTGAGTTTGTGGCCTTCACAGGTGCCTGCAGACAAAGGTTGGATGGTCCAAGTCAGTATTTCAACATACTTTGTGTTCTGGGAATATGCGTGGCATTGATCTGCAGAAGTGCTCACTTGTTTTCACAACGAGGGTCTTTAAATCCTGGATCACTGGGTGACCCACCCATTGATCTGCCCTCCTACCCTGTCTTTGCTTGCAATGTCTTTGTTCAAATGCAAAGTACCGATCTGTTATCTGTGCGTGTTTTGTGGAAAAATAATTTATAGATGAGACTTTAGAGGTAGGCGAGTCAGTGGCTGTGTATAACTTCATAGTTCATCTTTTGTGTTTGCTCTTTTTCTGTTTGTTGTAGCCTGCCTGTACAGTTCAAGTGCTTGGCTGTACCGAAATGCGGCGTTTCGGTTCGATATGAGGAAATGCACTTGCCGAATTAGCCGGGTTTCAGAACAACCAATCTTTCATAGTGGAAAAAATGATGTTTTGTTCACGCAAACAAAAATAGTGTCAATGCTACTGCAGCAAAACAACCATTACTCTGTTCTCAGAAGTGTCCTGAGCGTCGTGTTTGTGTAACTGACCCTCACAGCTCAGCGAGCGCAGAAGCCCTTCTGAAAGCACAGATACTGAATAGAGACTGCTCCTTGGCAGGAGTGAGTGCCTCGTGCTGTGCTGTTTATATCAGGAGCTATTGTTCCTGAAGTGTGTGCGCCCCACCTGGAAGGGGGGTACAGATTTTTTCCTCCAGTTAGGCAAACTTCGTTAACTTCTTCCTGAATATTTTTGAGCCCCTTGCTTTGCACTTGGTGTCTTTCAACAGGCGAGAGAAGAACAGGTTCAGATACAGGAAACCTCACAACTCCTGTGAAATTCTTGCTTTTGCATACCATCATCTCACATGGTTTTATATTTTGATACTTGGGAGAAAATAACCCAACAGATTGTACTGAAGATTTTTTTTAGTTTAGTCTCCCAGCAGTTGGCTGAACATCTTGGAGTCTGCAAACAGGACAGTGATAGTGTTCAGCTTGGGGATGGCAAGACTAACAGAACCCAGCTGTTGGTTATAATATCTTTTATGTTCAAAATAAAATCTAAGAACTTTTGTAGAATTTCAGAGCTCACTATATTGTTAACCTACTATTTATTGACTGACTCTTGAGGAAAAACACAAACTGTTTCAGCCTATGTTCTGTTCATGTAGAAGTTCTTGTAATGTTTCTGTTTCAATGTTATGACTTCAGTGTCTTGGAACAATAATAGAAAGGGGAGGCTCTTGATTTTTTAAAATTGATTATCATGATTTATTTTTTAATGTGGACACATGCCATAGGAGTAGTATTTGCATCTTGTTTCACTTCAGCCTGCAGAATGATACTGTATTTGAACCAAAGCTAATGGCTTTCTGGTACTCCTGTGAGACTTCAGACTCAGGCTGTAATGTTGTCCAGATTTCCATGGGAAATACAGTAGAGAGGTATGTCTTTTCAGCTTTGTAAGGGAGCTGCACCGGGAAGTTGAATTCTGAATTTTGAGTTGGATCTTTCCTGCTGTTTGTCAGTGTTAAATGTGTTGCTCCAGTTCAACAAATCAGTATATACACAAAAATGTTTACAGATGGGATTGGCTTTCAAATACATTGCATCACTTTTTCTAACTGTTCAAGAGCTAGAATTAGTTGGACTGGGATTAAGGGGTTCAGATTAAACTCGGAGCTGTGCTTCAAGTTATTTTCAGCACAATATTACTTCAGCATACTCTGACCTCCTGTAAAAGGAAACATGAATTCAACTAAACCCTCAGATGACTAATTTTAATTTCCCCAAAGTTGTCAGCAGGTGAGGAATACTGGATTTACCGCTAACTGGTAACTTGTTTATGTGCATACTGCTGCAGCTTGAAGACCGACTGATATAATCTGTTGCATATTATTGGTTTTAACAGAGGCTTGGCTGTTTCACAAATGCATGCAGATTGCTATGAAGCAGTTCTTTTGATTTTTGTACAGGTGCCCTCAGCAATTACTTTTATGTATGGCTGTAAGAAAAAGACCTCCTTGTAGACTTCTGCAACTTACAAGCTTGCAGTTAATGTTTCTTTATAATTAGGCTACTGTCATATGGTATGTGTATAGTCTTTGTTTTAATTACCTCGGGGTTTTGCACCATTACTGGAAACTTAGAGTAATGAGGAAAAGAGCAATCTTGTGCTATGCCTCCTTTGTTGTGCTGCTGGCTAATTTTGAGAATTCTCTACTTGAAGTGCTGCATTGTGTTTGTGGCAAGGGGGACGGACTGGGTGCAGTTAGCTGTGCTTTCCAAGCACTAGCCATTAATGGCTGTCATTGCTTTGCTCTTATATGTAGGGGATGTAACTGAACTGAACGCGTTATCATGGGGGCATAAGGAAAATGGTTCTGGTTGTTAATGATGAAAAACATTTACAAGTATTTTCCTTATTCCTCAGCTTCCATTTGAAATGGAAATTTATTACATCCAGCATGTGATGCTCTATGTTGTGCCCATCTATCTGCTGCGGAAAGGAGGTAGGTTGGCAATTTACCCTTCGCGTATTGAATTGGTCCCACACAATGAACAAGCTGTGCTCAATGGTTACCACAGATCCTATTCTTACTCTCTTTTTTTTTTGTCATTTTTCTCTATGATGTTATGTAATGGTTTCTGGTGATGTGTTGGTTTTGCATCTTGGATAACAAATAACAAAGACTTGTGCCAGGCGTTGAAACGAGGGAATAGAAAGATGGTCTTTTGCCCAAAGGGGTATCTAGAATGTGTTGGCCTAAGGTGTTGTCTTCTTGAGTAGTCTCTGCCATCTTGTAATGTTGTAAGTTGTTTGTGTGGTGTATTTTTTTAAGACTGTTGCCTTCTTGATGTCACTTGAGAAGTACTGCAGCTAAAATGAGCTCAAAAAAATCTTTTTTTGTCATTAGATCCCTGGGTAAATACCAGTCACCTAGTCAGATAAATTCCTGAAATTCTGAAGTGCTAATGAAACATGCAAGTGAAACGAGCTGGGTTGCTTGATCTCTCTGCTAACAGGATTACTATCTTGCATTAATTTATACTCTAATAGTTCAGCAAGTCTGGGAATCCCACATCATTTCAGTGACCAGTGCTACTCTGGCCTTTTAGAAGCTAATGCAGGACGTCTTCCTCTGGTGTGCTGCTCTGTCCCCCTCTAGCGTTGATAGGCCTCCAGCTGCATTTTCTAGCACACCTACATTGTTTCATACAGGAAATAAGAGTGGAATTTATGGTCCAGATGTTCAGTAGCCTCTAATGACAATGCAGGGATGTGATGTCAAGCAATGGAATACAATTTAACAAATGCTCCGAATGAGCTTAGTCGGCCCCTTCCACTGCAGTCAATCTGCTGTATTTTATACCAGCAGTCACGCGCACTTCTTTGCACTTCCTGCACTACAGGTTTGTAATTTCTGTTTGTTCTTCACTACTGAGTGAAACTAAGTAAAAACAATGCAGAGCAGAAAGTGAAGTACCATCATTCCAAAGCTCACTCAATTTCTCTCTCTCACTAGTGAAATATGCCAGCCACATTTCATTTTAATCTGTATTTGGTAGCATAGTTTGCCACAATTTAAGACTGAGTGCAGTGTAGATGTAGAAATTACACAAACTTGTAATCATAGTGGAGCAGGGAGGGGGAAGGAAGTGTGCCCAGCCATGTAGTACCCAGTAGGCAACAATGTGCGAGGCTCCTGTGATGTCACCAAACCACTTCTTCTGATGTCCTTGAAGACATCAAAACATAGAAGATATCATAGAACATGTCATTTTATGATGTATACTTGTTCTGCTTTAAAGTTTGGCCTTGGATGTCACTTGTGGTCTCCCATTTATATTTCTATTTTTTTTAATTAAAGGTTCTCTCTTTTTTCAGTGCTTGTTATTTGGGGACTGAGAGGATTGTGTCTGTAGTTTGGAGGGCTTTGTGTTGTTGTACAGTTCTCACCCTCGTGTAGTTTCCTAAATTTTTGCCCGTTATTAATTTATAGGTATTTGCTGCCATCTAATGTTGACATGGTAGCAGTGAAATTTCTAAGAGAACTTTGGCTAAATATTTCAGCTGAGATAGCCTCAGACTGTGTAACTAATAACTCCTCAATTTCCTATTGCATTTGGCTCTTGGTCGCCTGTCTGACTGTGGTGACTCTTTAGTAAAATACCCATGCAATTTTGTACTAATTACAGCTAATGCCACAAGAGATTAAATGTATGATTTTTGATGTAACAATTACTGAGCCTAAAAACATTTGTTAGCATTTCGTCATTTAACTGGCACCTTTGTTTCAAAGTGCTTTGAGTAGGTCAGACCCTTTAACCTAGCTGTGTCCTGGGTAGATTGCTTTATTACTGACATGTATCGTTATGCTGGTTTATTTCTGTATTTTAAATAGAAATTTCTGTTGGCTAATCTATAGATTATAGCTGGGAGAAGTAACTGAAGGGTAGTAAAAATGGAAAAATGAAGGGAACAGATTGCATGTGAAAAACGATCCCTCTCCAGCTTTATTGGGAACCTACTGATATTACTGATTGCCCTAAAATGACCTCTGTCCCAGCATTAACATTCCTCTAAGGAAGGTTGAGCAGAACACCTGGAGCGGAGATGATGTGGGGCTCAGTCTGTACAGAATGATGTTGGCATGCTTATTGAGCATCGTACAGTCACGCACCCAGGCTCAGTTAACTGTTAAAGTGTTTCCTTCTGGACAGGAAACTGGGTGACAGTAAGTGAGGGCTGTAATCCTTTATTTTCTCTCTCTCCCTGTTGTTCATTACAGCAGTGGAAACAGGTCATGTTGCACTGGCAGCATCACCTTCCTGCCCCACCCCTGTCAGTGTGGGGGCTTCACTAATGGCAGGATCAAACTGAAGGCTGAGCTCGAACATTTCTCATCAGTGCTGCGCAGTGAGCTCACTGAGAGCTCTGTGCTCGAGGTGTATTCCCCTTTAGGGATTAACACATCTTTCTCTCTTCTTCCTTCTCCCTGCCCTCTGTACTGATTGAATACAAATTGCATTACTTCCCCTTCTAACGTTTTTCCTTTCCAAGTGCACACATGTATGCATACACACGCATGCCAGTTGAGACAGAATAAATGATATAGCTCGTATCTCTCTGACCTGCAATAAGAGGCACTCATGCAGAACGGAGGTAGTTCAGATAGAGCAGTTCAACAGAGAAGCCAAACTGAAGGCAGGTCATGCATGAAACAGACCTGCAATTCTCAGCTTTCTTGCTGGATGAATCTTACCTTGTAACATGTGTGAACCCTGCCAAATATTGTTCTGTGCCTCTGGCAGGACACAACATTCCTGAAATAGCTGAATAGGTTGAAGCGGAGCAATAGGATGGATATAGAATTGCGGATATACTCACTGCTTCCTCTAGTCATCAGGAGGTGAGATTCTCATTTCCGTGTGGAAGAAGGTGTGCATGCTTTTGTAGCTCCTGAGTTGGGTTATAGTGGGATCAGATGAGTGCTGGGACTGGCAAAAGGGAGGTGCGAGAAAGGAATTATCAGGGTGGAGGGAAGAAGACGGGAACCGCAGCAGCATGACTTGAGACCAGGGAACCAACCCCTTCATTGAAAGCTCCTCAAACCACTTTCATCTACAGTTACAACTAAGCTTGTCTTCTAAAGCATATGAGTGTGCTCGGGTGAGTCTATTTTTTGCTGCTGGGATACAGACAGCTGGCAGAAGGCTCAGGGAGATGGCAGCTGAGGAAGTGTAATGTCTCAAACTGTCAAAGCTATTTCAACAGTGCATTAACCTGACCTTCTAAGATCAAAGTATTAGAGACCTTCAGTGCTTTTTGGAGGACTTGGTTTTGCCAGCTCATAACATGATGAAAAAAACCTACTTTGTGCTCCATCAGCCTCAGAGGTCTCTCAGTTTTTGACCGTCTCGGTCCGTAAGCTAGTTTGGTCAGGTTTTGGATGGATTTGACAAGATTAGATGTGTGCCTGATTTCAGAGTTTCAAATAGTTTTGAAGTTTAATCAAAGTGGAATTGCTGTTTCCTGGGGACTGTGAGCATTGGTCACTCCATAGTAGTTTTGGAATAAGGGTTGATTTGTAGGGGCTTCCTAACAGCAGAGTTGAGATCATCCTTCATGTGTTTTGAGATCCCCAGTGTTATTTAGTAGACTTTTTCAGTAACTTAGTGAAGAAGGCAAGGATGTTGGTGTTGGGTATTTTTAGGGTTTTGTCACTTTGAATCTGAAGATCTAGTGTGGTTAATTAGAGCCCTTTATGTTGGTGTCAATTATAACGTGATTTGACACTTTCACCTGCAGGGGGAGATGGTCACTAGCATCCACTCTGTTAAAATGGCCGGGCAAATTCTGAAAATTCACAGTTGAAACGTAGGTCATCCACTCTGTGGAGAGAGTAAATTAATTTGGTTGTATTTTAGGGAAGGGAAAAAAAAACACAACACCTTTTTGGAGCAAACTCTGGACAGCCATGTAGGCTGGCCCCATCTCCTTTTGAGAGCTGAGCACAGAGGGACAGACATACTGATCCTCAATAATTCAGTAGGTAAGTTGTTTGCTGGGAGCAGAGTGAGAATATTCAGCTTATAAGGCAATTCTGTATCGTCATGAGCAGTAAAGAAACCATCTCTCTGGCTCAGGTCACGAAGCCTTTTTCTTTTTTGATCTAATTGTCTTCAAAGGTGGCATCAGAACAGATTAATCTCTCTAGCACTGTGAGAAAGCCCATAGAAGCTGACGAACCTCTCCCTGCAACAAAGCACACCACCGTCACCCTTGGGAAGGCAGACAGAAGCTGCTCTGGCTACCCAGCTTCCTTAAGGGCAGGCGGTGGTTTTTACCTAACAAGAAGCTGGGCTCAGTTATGAGATGTAGAGCACAGGTAGCAAGTACAGATGGAAGGATCATTTTTTCTGTAGCTGTAAACTAGGGAGGTAGAATTAAAGCAATTAGGGAATTAAACTTTTGCTTTTTCTCTGGCTGCTGGGAATTATATACTTTAGCAATCCAGGAAGAATTGGCCGTATATTTGAATATAGTTAGATAGTTACAAACCTCGTTTATCTCCCTCTCAGTGAAATACTTTATAATAAGGGTTTCATTTCTTCCACTGAAACTCTTAACTGCTTAGAGAGCTGTTGACTCTTGTGCACTGTGTAAGGTTCCCTCTCATCCGATTATGTTCCTGCTCTCCTGCTGACAGCTTCCATGTTACTATTCCAGCTTTTCTCTGGCTCCCGGATCCCACGTGTTAGATGTAAGTGACTGGTCCGCTGCCCAGCAGTGCTGAGAGCTGGCACTTGGAGCAGCAGGGCAGCTGTGGCACTTGGCAGCTGGAGCTGTGTGCTGGGCTGCAGGCTCTTCTGCAGCTCGAGCATTTCCAGCTGGTCTTGTTCGAAGATTTAAGAGAGCTGGAGAGGAAGAGGAGGAGACAGTGTCTGTCACATGACCCACTGAGCTTCATGCACTGGGCAGTTCCTATTGTGAAACACTTGAACTAAAAAAGGATGTTCTGACTGGGCCCAAGGTCTGTTAAAGACTTCCCTCTGCATGCAAGAGACTGAGAAGTTGAGCAATTTTTTTTATTTTTTATTTTTACCAGTATATGGAAGAATGACTAACAATGTGAAGGAAAAGGAAGAGCCTTCTTTATGGCCTATCAAAAGTCACTCCTGACAGGAGCAGGTAATACAAGATCTCCTGTCCAAGGTGATTTTGACAAGAGTAGCTGACGGTTGGGAAATAAAAATCTCCTGGTATAAGGTTGTATTTTGAAATCTGCCCATAAATTCAGAACAACTGTAGGGGAAATTGCAGATTTCAGGTGATAACTAGCTCATCCTCTGGAGAACAGTTTTTCTGTTCTCCCCCTGGAAAGGAAGTTTGTTCTTTAGGCTAGCTCAATAGATCAAAATACGCTATTGAAATTAACCCCTTGATTAAGGGAAATAAAATGGAATTAAGTTTGCCCTCGCCTTTTTACAACTTGAAGGAATTGCAACAGTTGCTCAGAGTTTTGGATCAAGTATGTATAGCTCTAGTTAGGAGACTACTAAAGGAGAATGTTTGGGGCTGGAAAACTGAAGCATCTCTATTAAATATAGTAGCAAATAAAGCAAGACATTAATTAGGAAAGAGGGATTATTTTTAAACCCTATCAAATTAAAAAAATATACTGTATTTAGGTTCTAATTCTCCAATTCAAGCAGGAATAACTGTACTGCATTCTGTTTTCCTTTCTAGTAAATTGCATTCAAATTTTTATGATCCTATTATTTGATAACTTTAAATAAATATCAGTAATTCCTAAGACACTAGACATTTATATCGCTGCAACTAACACAAGACTTTGCAGGGGAAGATGGAAACCAATATAAAATAAATTGAGTCTCTGTGTTGATCTTTAGATTATTCAAGCCACGCTTCCATTTTGTGAATGGCAAAATTAACTACATAGCTTGTTCAAGGTCACGCAACTGCTTGCTGCAGAAGCAGATGAAGAATCCCAAGGCCCTCAACCTATATGAAGTCCTTCCTATCAGTGCTACTGAAATAATGAAGTTTAATCTAAACTGAAAGATGCACTGCCATGCTATTTCAACACAGGAACAAACATACAGCCTACTTGGATGACCCTGATTTGAAACAGTCTCAACTGTCTGGGGCATGAGCGTTTCCGAGAATGAGATTAGTGCCAGACTGGCAGCTGGATTAAATTTTTGAAAGTGCTTAACGTATAAGAACTGCCTGTGATCCTTTGTGGATAGAGAGATAGTGAAACTCACTGCCACATATTGAAATTGATTTCTCGTGTAAGCAGCAGATAGCTTTTGCCAAAGACAACACAGGCCATTCAAACAGCCACTCAGCTGGATCTCAATTTTCCTGTTTGTATGTTTTTGTTAGCAGACTGTGTACTATAGAAAATAGATCACACTGCTCTGTTAAGCAGGCATCTGTTGAATAGCAGGACAGTACAGTAATAAAATCTATAGTGATTATTTACTCAGTGACAAATGTACAGAAAATATCCCAGGTATGAATTTAAAATTAGTTCCCCCAAATACACTTGGGAATCCAAAGCTCTCTGAAATGCTTTTCTGTGGAGGTCATTGTTTCCTTTTTGTCCCTTGATGTCCAGATAAAGATACTGCTGAAAATCACACTATCGTTCTCAGGATTGCAAAGTCTAGCAAGGAGGAAATTTTCTCTTATATAGATTGAGAGTCTGTAGTGGGTGAGAGTCACCATGTCTTTCTTCTTTTAAGTCTTGGAACAAAGAGAGGATGTAGCAGTGTGAAATTCACAGCTGTAGGAACCTGAACAGCTCTCCTAAGTGACTTCTGAAACATGATTCCCTCACTAGATTGGAGCTGGCCACAAGAAGCTGCGTTTCAAAGCCAAACTATGTCACTGATCCGTTTTGTAATCTTGTGCAATTTTACTTAAAAGACTAATACTTGGGTCTTTTAATGACTGTATTCTCCCACCAATCCTGTTTCATAGTTGGGCTCACTTGTCTATTTCAGTGTTTACACTGCCTGCACTGTAGGCCTCACAAATCGTTCCCAATATCGAGGTCTATTATAGTTTTTCTGAGTGTTTACTTCTTTAGGATCTGTTCTCAGGCTTTACAGAAACTTCTGTTATAACGTAAGCAGCTGCCAACTAGGCAAGTTCATGTGAAACTGAATATGATATAGCACTACTCTGCCAGTTTCTGGGAGCTGTTTTAGATGCCCCATGTCTGTCCATGTTCAAGAAGCACCTGAATGATGCCCTCAGTAAATATGCTTTAACTTCTGTTTAGTCCTGAAATGATCAGGCAGGTGGACTTGATGATCTATGTAGGCTGCTTCCAACTGAACTATTCTTCTTCTATACCTTATTTAAATTTTATCTCATGTTTTGCATCTAGGCTAAACATGCCCATAAGTCTGCATAAGCAACAAAAAAACCACTTTGCAAGTCAAAGTATGTTTTCTTTATCCTGCAGCTGGGGAGGTAGTACGAAGAAATCATAGCTTGAGCAGGTCACTCAAAATTGGTGGGAGAGCCAAAAATAGAGCTATGGTCTCCTAAACTGCAACACCAAGGCTAATTGCTTCTTCTCTTGCTGTCTACAATGAAAAACTATTTGCAAGGTAGTATCGCGTACCTGCCATCCTACTCGTGTTTTCAGGCAGGGGAGTTAAATGAACCTCGCTATTTATTTAAGTGAAGCCTCCTGTACTGGTTTCTAAATAGGATACCAGCACTTCTGACATACGTAGCAAGCGTGCTCTAAGTAGACTGGTGTGAGTTTTCTGTTTTTAACTGCAGGAGGACTCCACTTAAGGTTACTCATGTAGTCTCGTACCTTGGGATTTTGCTTATAGTTCAGACACTGCCTCTGACCTTCACGCACCCACTTGATAAGAAATCTTATAAGCTGCCTTATGCTTTCAAAGTAGCTTCCCTGCTCCTGTTTGTCTTGGTAGCACCTAGTAACAGTTTGCTTACAGTGTGCAGCTGTATTTTGGATAATTACACTGATACTACTGCTCATTGAAGTCACAGTGAGTGATATATGGGGTCATATGTGCTGCTGTCAGTCAAGCCATACTATCAACTCCTCACTCTGTCGACTAGCAACAGAGAAGCTATGTTACATTGAGTGGACAACGAATACACACATAGTTTTAGAATGTAAAGTATAGGTAATTTTGGTAAGAATATTGCAACTTTGAGAAAATTCTACTTAAATTATATTACTACAAGTAGCTGCTGCAAAATCAATCTAGATTGGCATGATGTGTATACTGTGGAAGAAAACTGCGCAGAGAATTTTAAAAGCACAGCGGGGATTGAGAAAGCAATCCTCTAGGGATTATGAAACTGAGACAGCATGCACCCCTATACAGTGGTGTGGTAAAGCAGATAACAGCAGTTATTTGCCTTTATCTATGTAAAATAGTATACATAGGCACACTCGTACCAGCTTTAGTCTGGTGAGTACTGTCATAGCTAGCTATGTATGTGTAGTTAAATTTGAGTTCCCAGTAGTGTTGTACAGCATATGCCGAAATCTGTTAAATCTTCCTGGTAATTACTGAATGTGCAAGCTAGCAAAGGCTAATATGAATATTGCACCATGTGCAGTAAGCCATCCTTTGAGTACTGGTTATTCATTCCAATGTTTAATAACATCTAATGGGTCAGGGAGTGCAAAGGTAGATAAAAATGGTGTATTAATTGTCTGAAACACAACAACTTTTTGTAGCAGTTGAGTGGTGTGACAGTATGCATATCTTTCTTTTGCATCCCTAGGTTATTAAAGTCTTACAGAAAATAGTATTTTCCCAGTCTTAAACTGAAGATTTCGTGTCAGCTAATAAGTGCCTGACAACTCTGTACGCTGTTTTTGTTATCAACATGCAATGTTGGAATATTTAATTCCAAAAATTGTCTGGTATCTAAGGATACTTTTATTAGATCTGACTTCTTTGGTCCACTTTAGATCATGTGAGATGTTGTTTTATCACTAAGTTGACAAAATCTCATTTAAGGAGTTGAGAGAAGCATGAGCCCAGGAAAAATGTGGTATTTGCTACTTCATTTGAGGGGGAAAAGTATTTTACAGTGTCTGTGATACCCGGTTATGAAAGTGTTTTCGGGGTAGATCTGAAAATATATCCACAGCAGTTTTCACTTAAAAGCAGCCTGGCATTAATGGCTTGACTGCTTTATATAGCTTTTCTGTTCCTATGCATTATTGGCACAAGTTATTTTTTAATAGTTGTTGAACAACTATAAAATAGGACATGGCAGTTTGTGCTGTAATACAGCACTGCACATTAACTGCTGCTGCCTGCGTTAGTTCTGGGCATGCTTAAGTCATAGCCCCCATAAGAAGCAGGTGTTTAAGTACAAATAATGTGATTTTTGAAAACTTCCTTGTATACCATTACTGTATTTTAGAGTATGTTATTTCTGTGGTAGAAGGCAAAATAGGCAGGCTTTAATGAGGTAATACAATGTATGTTTTAATGCTGTACCAGGAGGAGGGAAGAAAATGATCAGGATGCTCCAGGTAAGAAAGAAGGCACTCCAATATTAATTATTATAATGGTATTCAGTAAGTTATCAGCTAAAGCCAGATGCCCTAGCATCCACATAGGAGAAAAGAGAGGATTATTCATGAGTGTTTGATGGACACAGCAATTCAGCTGAATACTAACTGAATACTAATGTATTCCTTTCTTTTTAAGGTATCTACACTCCAGAACCACTCTCCAATTTCTGGTGGGCTCTTTTATCTACTGGGTTTATGTTTGTATATCATTTTAGCATCTTGCAGATTCTGGGTTTGGTAAGTAAACACGGGTTAATAAATGGATAGTTTGCAAGTACATTGAAAGTAGAAACACTGACTAGTTTTTCCAGGTGTCCAGATATATAGGCACGGTTAAGACTCGTGTGCAGATTTTTAATTGCATGTTCTAATGGACACTTGTATCTCATATCTCACAAGTATTGGCAAAGCCTCTCATAAATCAACTATGTACCTGCATAAATCCATCTATTAAATGCACAGCTGAATTCAGATCTGCTTTGCTTATGAAAGCTGCACTGCTTGTGTTGAACAAAGGATTGTCATCTAAGCAATTTTGATCATTATGGTAAATTACCCTTTTCAGTGTCTGAATCAATGCAACACAAAATATTGTTAATTTATAAATCTGTTGTCCCTTTCCCTAGGTTACAGAAGTGAATTTGAACAACATGTTATGCCCAGCCATCTCAGATCCTTTTTATGGGCGCTGGTATCGAATCTGGGCATCTGGACATCAGACAGTCATGACTATGACTCATGGGAAGCTTGTAATCCTGCTGTTTTACAGTGCTGTCCCCATCTTTAAATGTAGCGTGGACTTACTTAGACTCCCCGCTAAGAAAATAGACTGAAATTTCTCCCCATGGAGTAGCACATACAGGAAGCAGAGACACCTGTATTCATACTGGAAAACAAAGAGGAGGGATGAGAAGACTGTGTGTTTATATTTCTCCCCACAGTTTATTGCCTCAAAAACACCTCTGTTATCAATTGAGGGTTCTTCTTTTAACTGCTGTTTCTCACTGCCTATTGCCAATGGCAAAATTAGTGGCCTTATTCTGGGAAAGGTTCGTGTTTTATACATTTTGTGCAGATTACAGTAGAATCATCTTGCTAATCCACCCTTTAAAATTAGGCCAGGATCTGTCCACATTCCAGCAAAGAGAGTGGCAGTGCTACCTCATTTTGACTTCTTTTCCACTAAACATGAGTACAGTTATAATCACAGAATAGGAAGGAAAGCTGAATTACAGCTCTCCACTGATGTGAACAGAACACAGTTTGAAGTGCATCATCCTGGCTTAACTCTTAGCACTTAAATGTTGCAAAATGGTCATAGTGGAATGATGTACATGTGATCTCCCAGTCATAGGTGCAAAACAGTGAGGTTCTACTGTATTTTCATTAAGCTGGTTGAAAATATTGGGGAACAATAATTCTTTCAAAAATCATGATTTTTTTTTATCTGACTACTTCGTTTCTTAAGCTGCTGGGGGTAAGTATCTGTCTGCCGAGGTCCCATCAGATCTTGATCCTTTGGAGATGCTTCTTGATGGATTGGAAGAACATATTGAAATAATTTCAAAAGCCCACATTACGTGTAAGCTACAATAGATATTTCATCCACTGCTCTGACCTGCCTTTAAACAAAATGTTTTCTTTGGCACTTAGTTTAGATTGGAGAGAGAGTGGGAATACAGAGTCCAATGTAAACAGTTTTCTTTTTCTTTTTTTTAACTTGCAGTATATTGAAACATTCCTCCTCTGTATTCTACCCTGATCCTTAATAGAGTGGTTAATGAGGAAACAAAATGAAACTTTCTTTCTCTTTGACTCTAATACATTCTGTACACTTTTTAAAATATAGGTACAAAAAGGAATGTCACGTTAGCACAGGACTGAAAAAGCTGTGTTCCAGTTTACTAGTATGACTAAATTTTCTTGTCAACCTGTGTTTTGGAGTAGAACAGGATGTAGGTAGACAGAATTATAAATAGTAAACTGGCTAAGGGGAGAAACTGCTGGGCAGGAAGCTGGGAGGGCTCTACTGTGTGCCTCCAGATAGCTAATTGCAAGCCTATTGTTGTGCAGCATTTCAGGGCTGCAGGAATTTTGTTGTACAGAAGTTTGTTGCCATTTATAGATTATTTGCATTGTATTGTGGTAGCTGTGACTTGTAAGATAAAAACAAAACCATCATACCTCCTCTGGATGGATCACCCGAATACATACTCTGATGTGAAGGTACAGTCATTTATACCTCAAGAAGAAAAGTAAGAATGATAAGTGGTTGACTTTCTTTTTCTTTTTTGTAAGATAAGTTTTCATTGGAGAAGGGAACAAATGGCTTCTCCAAATATTTTTCACTCCACATGGTTTTATTTAAAAAAAAAAAAAAAAAAAAAAAGTAGATCCCAGTTAGATGTACTTTGTTCTACATTTAAATTTACAAACTCGCTTCTGGCTTTCTTCCATGCCTATAAACTAAATATCCTGTACTATCACAACCTGAGAACATGAGAACAATCTGAACTATCCGTCAAGCATGGATAGCTTGTCCCTGTTATAGACTACACTACTCCATGTGCCCTTACTCAGTGTGCAGGTTGAGAAGACAAAGTACCTGATACTAAGAAGTATCACAGAGTTCACTAGCAATTGTTGATTCTGCAAATGTCTAAGTAGGTACTGAACTTCACTGAGCATCCCACTACTGCCTCAGTGAAGCTGGGCATATGTTGCCTAAGTAGTTGTGGAGTGCGGGGCCTAAAGAAAAAATGCATTGGTACTGAAGGCTTGAACCCATCTGTGGAAGACCACAATTAGCTGCTGAAGTACTTCAAGAGTCAGAACTGCATCTGAAGTTGATGAAATACAGAATGTTGCTGGGAGATGCTAAGATGGGCACTGCTGGATGTTAATGCGTGCTCTCTATTAATGTACTTCATCTCCTATGAACAGCTAAATGTAGTGTTTCTGCCCTCCCCACAGTTAGTCAACTGTATCTTGGTTTGTTTATTGCTAATTTGGCAAAACGCCTTGGGTTGGATCTAGTCTGCTTTAGAAAGAATGTTTGGTGTAACAGTGGGATGATTTTGCCAAATTTTGCAAACACTAGCATTATAATTTACTTAATTTTAATCACTATTTTTTGAAGAATCCTGTTTATTTTTTTTCTTCAGAATATAATATTCAAGCTACTGGAAAAAAAAAAAAAAGAGAGTAATGCCTTCTCCTCCCTCTCCTTCCCCCCCTAAAAAAAAATGCCAGTATTTCCTGTCTTCTGCAGTCCTGTGCTTCAGGGCATTCATTCTAACCAGGTATAAAACAGCTCCTCTTTCTCACCAGTGACTGCCTCTGGTCAATTAAGACTGCAGAAGCATTTACATAAGCTCAGGTGTCTCAGTGCAAGCTCTTTTCTTGGAATGCAAAGCCCTTCTGACTGACTTAAAATTGAAGAGCAGGAGTGGTGACTTCAAGTACAGCCACCACTACGGGAAAGTCCCTAGGGCCGTTTGGTTTCTGTCTGGTGCTGGGCCTCCCGGTCTTCTCACCATTCTGGGCACAACTTCACAACAGCTGCCAGAACAGTTCATCACAGCCAAAGGGAAACTTGTATTCCCTTTCCACACCTCACCGGTGCAGGTTTTGGTGTCTAAACTGCTGAAGTTGCTAAAATGGCTAATTGAATGTGGTAATTTAGCAAAGAAGTAGAGAGCTAAACCACTACCCTCAGTAAGGCTGTTCTGAGGGTCAGAAGACTGGTGCCACTGGGATCATGAGGGAGGGCAGCAGTCAGCACCTCTTTGTGAGGGTAAGCTGTATTGACTTCTTCGCTTGATGTCTTTTACTGATGAAGTTGGCCAAGTTATTGTTCCCCCTGCCCCTTTCTGAAGGTTATTTTTAAACGTGGTATTTCAGTTTCATTTATGGGATGGTTCCCCAGCAAGCTATGTCAGCACAGCTGAGACGTGAGCTTCGTGTATGGAGAAGAACAGGGCAGAAAAGGAATGAACTTCACATCCCTTACTCCCCAGCTGTCTCGGGTAGCTGTTTGGAAGATGCATCTTACAGAGCTTGTTCAGTATGTAGGATATTAGTTTGAACAGGAAAGCAGAACACTTAACCTCCATGTAGGAATATCTGTTTTCTTCCCTGCCAGATTTTATTTTCCCCTAGTAGTTTATTTTATGGGCAGTTATGCTGTACAGGTGATTTCTCTGGTTGCTTTTATGTTGGAAATTAAAGAGTGAAACTATGTTGCTATTCTTAAAAGCTAATCAGCATTCTCTCCTGTGGCATCATGGACACAATCTATGTCAAAGGAAATTCAAGCTGTTGTCCACTACCTGGTTATGAGGTTTTACACTGGAGCAGTGCGATGTGTGAGCAGAAGGGTAGTCCTGGCCCTCCCTAGTCAGACGTTCTGGAGTCTTTTATCTCAGTGCTACCAGTTATGAAGATAGTAGGGGCACATATGGTGCACAGCCAGAGGCTGCCCATATAGCCCGACAGACTGTTCCTTTCAGTAGGGGCCTGTATTTTAGATGTGCTTAGGCTTCGTTACAAAACCTCACCCTGAAATGGCTTGATTTGCTGACCATGAGCAAGTCATGTACAATACCAGAAAAAATTCTTGTGTGGTGCTTCATTTCATCTAAGTTATGTGTTCAGCTGTCTGAACAGAGCTTTCTATTCCAATTTTTAGTACAAGGACACTCCAAACAAAAGAAACAAGGAGCAATGAGAATGACTATCCTTTCTGCCAACAAGTGACAGTCTAAACTTCCTTCCAGGTGTAGACATCAATGAAGCACTAGTAACTACAGTAAAATTGTTTACGGATCAGATTGTTTATGCAGCACTCCAAAGCATAAAAATGAGCAACTACACATTCTGAATCCACCATAACTTCAGGTGATAGCCTGTGAATACTGAGATTATTGTGTCAGCGATTGTGCCAAGGCTTTAGCTGTCTAGGACATATGCAGCATCTTTTTTTTTTTTTTTTTTTTAAGGATTCAGACACTGTAGGCAGTATTTGAGCTGTATCTGTTTTATGTAACTTCCTTCTCTTTAAGCACCAAAGAATTTGCATCTTGTTTTCTTTTTGAAGGGTGAAAACTACCAGTTCTTGATCATACTTAAAAATTAATGAGAACCCCTGTCTGTGACCACAACACCCATACTTGGGGTTTGGTTCAGCTTCTTGTGGGCTTTAATTACAAGCAGCATTTCTCAAGTCCTTTGTGCTTAAAGTATAGCTACATTGCTGAAGCTGGGAGACTCAAAAAGTCAGTTTATTTGCATACCTTTATTTTATACAGTACCTCATTGTAGATCTACCCCTCGGTCTCCGGCCACAATCAGGGTTTTGATATTTCTGTATATTTGATAATATTTTGTAAAGCCTAATGGTATTTTCCTTTCAGAAATGGCTACTTGCAACTGTTCAAGTACTGTATTTTACTCTTAGATCCTAATTCTTGCATCTAAACTACAGGCATGTGTTTCCTATGCATCTATACCTAATGGCAACCATAGATGATGTTGTTTTTCTTGCTGTTGCAAGTCATAGAATGATTTGGGCTGCAAAAGACCTCGAAGATTGTCAAGTCCAACCATGAGCTTGACTTACGGAGTCCTACCACTAAACCATGTCCCTTATTGCCATGTCTATGCGTCTCTTGAATATCTCCAGGGATTGGGACTCCACTACATTCCTGGGCAGCCCAGTCCAATGCTCGATCACCCTCTTCATGAAGAAATTCTTTCTCATGTCCAATCTAAACCTCCTCTGGTGCATAATGAGACCATTTCCTTTTTGCATCCTATCACTTGTCGTGTGATCCACGTGGTGGATTCTTAGGAATTAAAAGCTCTAAAAAGGAAAAAATAAAAAATAAAAAAGGTGGGCATATGTCAGCCCTTCTGTTAGTAGCTGGAAGGCTTCTACAGGCAGACAGGTCAATGTTAATGTTTTCATTTCTACAGTGACAAGATACATAACAAATCTGTTCATTCTTGTGACCTCATGCTCAAGATGCTATTGTTGTATATCTGTATTGCAGCTTTTAGTAATTTAGTAAAGCCAAGCTGTTTTTAAAATGATGTTATTTTTCTGCAGGGTCAATTTTGTACTTTTTTTTTTTTTTTAAATTATTCCTGCATTTACTGAGTCATTATCTCAATGCTGCAGAGGATGCAGCAAGCAGAACGGTAAGCATACCCACACCACTCTTGCCAGCCAAACTGTGCCAGGGAGCTGGAATTGCTCAGGTACTGGACTGATGTACAAAGCAGTCTCTGGAAACTTGCAGTTCCTCTTACCCAACCCTCTAGTTCAAGTGTGCTGTTACCCAGGCACCGAATGGAATGGCAAGGGCAAGGATGGATGTGGAGAGGCTCAACTTCCACGTATGCTGTTAGTTCTGAATAATTTGTAAGAGTGTTATAAATTTTGTAACTTTTTAATGTGCTAAAACTTGGTAATGAGGTAACATTTACAAATAAGGGGTAATTTGTGAACTTGTTTTTGTATTTTGGTCTGATGATTTTTTTTGTTGTTGTACCCTAAGTCCAGCTCACTGGGCAAATAGTTGTTAAACCTTTGAATTAAAACAAATAAATGCATTTTAACAGTACTGTACAGTTTTGTCATCATTGTAATCATGCTAGGCACTGAGTCTGTCTTGCTCATTATTTTCTGAAACTAAGTAAGAAAACTGAAGTTGATGTTCCACTTCTGCTCGTAATATTAGCAGTTAGTCATAGCGAGATGCATCAAATCAGATAAGAATACAGACTCTCCTGTTTTAAGCAATCTGTACTGCTAGAGGTAGCTTACCTTGCAGGTAGCAGTTCCTTTAAGTGAGAACAATGATTACCAGAGTTTATTTTAAACACTGGAGTATGACCTGTGCCTGTTATTCTAGCAATCACACAAGCCAAGCCTGAGTTTACTGGTAGACCTCACTGCAGGACATAAATCCTTTAGTTGCTATTCATATGTTCTTTGTCCATGTCCCATGGGTTTAAGAAAAAAAAAAAAAAAAAAAAAAAAGTAAAAAAGCTCTGGAAACAGTATTATGATGTCTTCTACTCTTCTTTCAAATTTCTTTACCACAGTTGTGGAGAGTTTTTTAATTTCCTGTTCAATTCTAAGTCACTTCAGGAGAGGAATACAGAAAAAGTACAGAAATGTTCAGCTCAAATTTTTAAGTACATTAATTACAGTAGCATTCTGGCCAGTCTCGCACCATAAGCGATGGCAAAGAAGTTCCATCATTAATGCACTCCTGAAATGTTTCTGGCCGTAATAAAAGGGACTTTTAAGTACACTGCAATAAACACTGTGACCCAGTACAGTCTCAGACAACCAGTTAGATCATTATGTAAATTTCCTGATGAAAGAATACTGGATATGCCCACTTGAGTTTACTATATATGCATTTTAGATGTTTTAAGTTTTCACCTAGTTGGAGAACAGAACCAATTCCCCAGCTTAAATTCTCTTGAAAGACTGGTAAGTCCTTACGCATAAGTCTTTAAAGCAGCTTAAGTAGAAATTTAGTGTAAAGTACATTCTGAAAACCTGAAATGAACTAACTAAGCCATTTCCTTTTCAGGCACTGCTAATTATCCTCTACAGCACTCAACAACTCTAATTGTAAGTCAGCTTTTCATTGTTTAATATCAACATATATGTAAGAACAAGCAAATAACCACTTCTGAAACATCCCCAATACTCAGCATTATTTTGCTAGTTTGTTTTTTGTACTGTGTTAGCTCCATCGCTGGCTGAAGGAAACTTTTGGTAGGGAAGTTAACTAGCTGGACATCTCAATGAACTGTGAGTTTCAGGTTGATTTAATGATACAAAATCTGTAAAATACTAAAACCACAATGGAAGCTATTTACTCAAGCAGGTTTATCCCTTTAATTTTTATCTTCTAAAAATAAAATCTTTAAGCATCAGTCATCAACAGCTAGAGATTACTTTTTTGGGGGTAACCTATTACAACTGAATAAGCCAAAGGCTAATTAAAAGATTTCCAAATTCAGATCTGAATTCCAGGGCAACACTAGAAATTTCTTGCTCTGTCTCAGTTGTTGTCCTACAGAGGAAAACATACTCCCTTTAAGTCAAACTCAGTAAAACGTGTCTCAGTACACTAGGCACTTGGCTCAGGAAACAGTTTTCCATGTCATTTTTACATGCCTGTCATCTGGTCATCCTGCGTTTTGCCATCAGCTGGATTGTTGGTCTGTTGCTTCACAGGAACACACTCCTTGCCCTTATTAAATAAAACATCCCCTTGATATCATGGGTATCTACACCAATGTTGACGCTTGCCAAGCTTCCCTCAACCACTGAGGCACAGCCCAGAAAGCTCTGCTGCCATGTCAGAGGTACTCCAGGGGCACTGAAAACTGGTGCTGACAGTTAAGCTGATCCAGTGAAAGCAGCATGCCTGAACCCTTGGTTCACCAATAGTCTTACGCTAAAAACAACCAACCAAAATAACTAATATTAAAAAAAAAGAAAAAAAAAGAAAAGAAAGAAAACCCAACCAAACCAAAACAATCAACCAAACCTAAATTTTAAAAGTAGCCCTACTTTGTGGGGAATGGCACAGGACTTCTTACTTGATCTTTCATATTTCACAGGACTCCTGCAAAAATCACTGCAAACCCTGCACTCTTTTTTTTTCCGTAAAACATATCAGTTTATACATTAGCTATCTATGTCATGCAAGATAAAGAAACCCCTTATGACAAAGCTAGCCTAGATATTCTTTCAAATCACACCTGTGAGAGTAATGTGAAGAAAATACTGAAATTATTTCAGGTGATAGCAAGATACTTTTAATACACATTTTGCTGCATTAATCCATTGACTCATGTTCCTTTACTAGTGCAGGCAATGTATTGGTTACACCAGTGTAACTGGTTTTGCAACCAAGTTTTGTTTAAAGAATTTGAAACCAATTCCACCTCTCAGAGAATAAGGGGCCCGATCTTAAACATAATTCTGTATTTACTGGACAAAATTCCATATTTAAAATTTGATGTAACAAGTGCCAAAGTGGACATGAAACAGTTATAATTTGGAGTACTCAGTAACTCACGTCTGAATTACAACTGCAAGCTGCACCTGTCCAACTGGTTCCTACAGCAGGCAAAATGAAAAGACAGAATTAATCACAGGAAAATATTCCTAACACAGCATTAGCCTTTAAAATTAACAGTAACTGCGAATGCGTAAATAAAAAAAAAACAAAGTGACAAAGCCGCACAATTAAGCAGAGAAACATAAAAAGAAATGGTGATTCTTTTTCCTTATTTTATTGGGTAAATGATTTAAAAGGTAATAACAATAGTGTTAAAACTACTACAATATCTTTCCACAGCCATATCTCACAGACCCACAGATAACCTTCTATATATATAATTTTTTTTGCTTTTTCCTCATTTTATCTTTTTAAGCCATACTTATATTAAAATGCCCATTTCAACAGTTTCTTCACACTAATAGCAATTAAATGTGGAAGGAAGGAGGATCTAGTAATAAAGGAAGGGGGTTCAGGTAATCTGATATAATTGTAATCAATCAAGTTACTAAGAAAGGAAGGAAAAGAGAGAGGCTTTATAAGCTACTCCAGGTAGCCCTAAGCCCATTGTGTGTCACCACTGCATTACAGATAACTCAAGATGCTGGTGAACAATTAAATTTTTTTTTTGTAACATATAAAACACTAAAATAACTTAGAAACTAGATCCAAATATTCTGAAAAGAATCAACTTCGATATACAAAAACAGTCATAAGTTGTTACAAAAGTTTCAAACAAAAGTTTGTTTTCTCAGTGCGTTTATGTACCAGCGCAATTACTGGGTCCAGAGCAAAGAAAGAGGTTTTTATTTTTATTTTTTTTTTTTTATTTAACAGTAATAAAAAACGAGGAAAACATATCTTTGTATATAAAGAATCATTGCTGGTCTTAAGAATAAATGTAACCAGAAACCCTTTAAATCTGAGAGGCACACTTTGGGTTTCCTTTTTTTCTTTTTTTCTTTTTTTTTTCTTTTTTTCTTTTTTTTTTAAACATAAAAGGAAAGTCACCAGTTTATTTAAATGGAGGAGATACTCAGACTCCCCACATAAACTTAATTCAATTAACATCACTAGCAAAAATCAGTTAGAAACTGTACAAAAATAAAAAAGTTAACACATTTAATCCTGCAGGGATTTTGTAAGGACTGGAAGGCAGGCTTTAGGAGCAGCATTTGGGCATGGCTGGAGGCTTCTTTGGTTCGATCTAACACACACAAGAGATGTAACCTACTCCAGACAACAATTTTAAAAACCCGCACATTTGAAGACAAGTAAAGAGGTCCATATACAAACGCCAGGGTGTGCAAAAATGGATTTGACTGTCTTGATTTCATAGTGTATCTGAGGTCAGGACTCTCATGTGCCCTCCCCCTGCTGTGACCAGCATTTGGGGTTGAGATGGTGAAAAATCAGTGCTACGGCAGTCTAGACAGAAGGAAGGCCACTTGAGGCACGACTAAGCAATAGTTTCATGTCAAGTCCATTATTTTTTTTTTTTAACTTTAGTTTATAGAAGAGGGCTTTTAGGAACATTAAGCAAAAGAATTAAAAAATAAAATATTTTTAATGGAATAAGGCAAATGGATTAGTGCTTACCAAAAATTAGCATTCCAACTTAAAAACGGTGAAATTAACTGCTTGGTTGTACCTTAACTTTTTATAAAGTACCCCAAATAAAATAACAATAAAAAAGATCTGTATCTAAACCCAGTAATATATCTAAAAGGGTAATAAACATAACTATGAGGGAATGACATTTGTGAAAGCAATTGTTGATTAGCTTTAAGCAAACAGACCTATTCTGTCCCAGTGCATGTCACAGTGAACTGCACATTTTGTACAAATAAGCCCACATTTACACAGAAACAATCCATAGCATTTTCAGCACTTGCATGCTGAGGAGGTAGGTGCCCTAGAAACACTGTAGATAAACTGATTATTCCAATCTCTTCTACAAAATACCATACAATCTGATTGACCACAGACTTTGTAACAGTTTTTTTAATTAGTGATACAAAACTCTGGTCCAGAAGGGTCTGGCATTAACTCATTTCAAAAGCACACCTTTACAGTTTGTATAACACCCTTTTAACTATATTTTTAAGCAACAGCTACTAAGAGATAGACAAAAATGCATTGTGCATTATGCTGTATACAAAAAGGAGACAAAACTATCCTTTTCCCCCCCAAGCCATGGTGGGAAGTATTGCTGACCTTGTCCTTAAAAACCTGCAGGATTGTTTATTCATCAGTATATCATTATTACACTGGTAAGAAATTCTGTATAACATCTGCATATATCGAAGATTTTTTAAAAAATCTGATATGATTTTAGATCCGCATGACCAGTCACGTGACCTGCTTGAGGTTGATTAGCACCTTTCAATACATATATATTTTTATATATAATAGATCTTTTTAAAAAACTTCTAACAATGAGCTCATGCAGAAGCATGAGCATGCTGTAACGAGATGACAGATAAAGATGGGGTCGGATGACTTTTTTTTTTTTTTTTTTGCAGCAGAATGATTCAGTTTGTGCTCAGTTTCCCTATAAGGGCAAGGAAAAAACAAAACAAAACAAAAAACTTTATCAGGTAGCCACTTGTTCAGTTTCCACTTGAAGACAAATCCATTTAAAACCGCTCCCCAAGTAGAAACAAGACAACAGTATCATCCAAAATAGCTTCTGTATAAACATCTATTAATTTCTGCAGCGTCTGCCTGGCACCTCTTGGCTCCTGAAATTTCAGGCCTTCTGCTTATAAATTAAGGCATCACAACTGAAAATGTAAATATTTGGACATCAGATGCTGTGGATGAAGGAATACAAAAGACTTTCTATGAGAACCTCCATATAAATTAAGTGGCAGAGTTAACCTCACATAAGGGATGAGCAAAATTTATCCATAACTGTTTTTTGAAACATTTGTACAATTGGTCAGACTTTTTTTTTAAAATTACCTCAATCTTAATTCATCCATTTGAATTATATATATATTTTACAAACATTCATTATTCAAAAGAATTGGAATTTCTGCTTACCATAGTTTACTCACCCATATTAGGAAGGTCTTTTCTATAATAGATGGGATGTGTTGTCCCCTAAAACATGCGCTGACCTACAACAGGTATTAGTGGGAGTTCTGCAGGCACATAAGCAAGGAGGTAGGTCCTAGCATATACTGGGCTTGCAACTATACCACATGTACCTCTTAATAATCCTGTTTTTATAGTTGTTAAAAGTTCTAATCAGTTTTCTTTCTTTACCTCTTGGAGAAGTATCAGAATTATTACACAGTACTTAGAGCTCTCAAGTACTATTCCTGTAATAGATGAAAACATGTAAAAATTATGGCATACTTGTCCTGTGCTCTTTCACAACACTTTTTTTTTTTTTTTTTTTTTTAAACAAGTTAACTTTACCTAACTATTCATGACTTGATAAAATTCAGCAAGTTCAAAAGCACAAGAAAGAACAAAATAGGGATTTTTCTTTTCTAGAATAAGCTAACAAAAAGAGAAAGAAAAATACCTCACTTTAAAAAAAAATAATCCCAGAAACCCCAACGCCAGAGCAGCAGAGAACTCAATATAGTTTGCTACAATGTCTGGCGCATTTGCTATATTTTTTTCTATGAATTGTATATGCAAGTATATAGTAATGTCATAGTCAAAGGCACTAAAATCTAAATCAATTTTCTTCCTAATATGACATCTGCTACTCACCAATCTGCTTTTAAAAACAAATGTGACTCCTAATTTGAGATCATCAGAAAGGCATCATCTCATTACAAATGCATTACTATGACCAGGCTTGGCAAGGCTGCCTTCCCTCAGCTTCCAGCACAGAACAGGAGATAAACCTATCTGGTATCCTACTGGATTATGTCATGTCCTATCAATTAGACCACTTGATTCTGAAAATGCTGTAATATGAACTTCACTTATTGTACATTTCATTGCTTCTCTACATCCAAAAAAAGCATTTTGGATATCAGCCTTCAAATTCTGGCTGTATGTGCTGGATCTGAAGATCATGTATATAGCTACATGAAATCTTTCCTGCAGGGGTGAGATACTGTTCACAGAATATTATTAAGAAGGTTATAAAAATGCAATTCATTGTCTAGTATAACACCTGAATCTGATATGTTTCATTCCCTGTCAGAACTATTAATGAAAAAGCCATGAATGCCTTTTTTCCGAGCAAAGAATCCCTAACTGTAATCCTTAAACTCTTCCTTCCATCCACAGTCACAGAAAGCCTTGATTGATATAATTCAATGTTAATGAAGTAGAAATTTAAAATTTCATAAAAAACACAAGGGCTATATATGCTGCAAAAAAATCTGCAGTGACTCAATAATAAAAAAGTATGGGATCTTTGTAATAACGCAGTTTTTCCTCCCGTTGCCATGATGAGCTTAACGCGCTAAGGAGAAGCCTCAAAATGGCAACGGAAACTATCATCATAAAATGGTACAGTAATAGAGATAGCTAGACCAAGAAGGGGCAGGGTCTCCTGGGAAGAGGTCTGCAGAGAGGTCCAGTGACTGGTCATGCGGCTCAGTGTCAGGAATAATGGTTGTATGGTGGAAGGGGGTGCCCAATGCCATTTTGGAAGTGATGATGCTGACGATGGGCAAGGTACTCTGTGTAGCTCATGGTCATCTTCTCACTACGGTACCTAGAAAAGAGCAAAGAGGCAAATGCAAGAACTTTTACCAGGAAGCTAGGAGTAGCACTAAAAATTTGGCACTAATTGTACGTTTAATGATGAGAACAGCTCTGTAGGCTGATCTTAGGAATAATACTAACTTCAGTTGCACAAGAGCATGGAGAGAACCACTGTGGTTTTCAGGGTTATTCTTGAATTTTATGACAAGTAAGTGCTTATGAAAAATATTTCAAACACACAGAACTATTAAAAAATGTTGCCTACTACTTTATTCATGATAGAGGGAATTTAAACTCGTGAGGATTTACTGGGAGTGTCCCATATTGTCAGCCAACTCTCTACATAAAACCTAGGAGATAAACACTGTAAACAAGCGTTACAGATTTAGGGTCTGTTTCTAAAAAATCGGTATCAATTGTCTACTAAATTCTGCTCTTAAAATAATCCCAGCTACATTAAATGCAGTTATATCCTTTTTAGACTATATATAGCAGAAAGCAGAATCCAGACCCTGGCAAAAAATACTTCAGATACATTTGCATCAGTATTGTTTGACAAGGAACATCTTGCCACATTTATACTTATCTGTAAAACTGTGAAATCTACATAAAAATAACACTATTGCACATTGCCACAAATTTCACTTAGAAAGACCTTGCATAAGAGATCTTACAGATGAGAGTTGGTGAATCCAGCTACAGTGGTCTAAAATATTGCCACCTCCCCTGTTTATGACATTTCTCTTCTGGAGTTGCTCTGGTTGTTCTTTCCCCTTTTAGGTCTGAAAAAGCACAACACATGCCTCAACCACTTGCACTCACAACCCAACACAAAAATTTAAACTACTGTTGAGTTATCAACTGCAGCAACCGAGGCAGCAAACACATTTGTTTCTTTTGCCCCTTTGCCAGAGCAGAACACCTTACGCTTGCAGCTTTTTGCTTCAGTGCACATTTCAGAGCACTAAATAGCCCATATTTACTTGATAAAACAGTGTTGGTTAATGATGTACTGATTTAACAAGTGGTCATTGGTCCTGGCTATGAGATTAGCTGCAGCTCCTCTTGAATTGATGTGAATGGCACACAGCACTCACTGCCCCCAATGAGTAAGCTCATTTGTGAATGAAATCCTCTGCCACTATTAAACTAAACCATAAACTTGGTAATTAATGAAGTTGTTTCTAAGTGGGTTAAAATAAGCCAAAGGCAGCCTATGTAGAATCAGAGTTAAAACAAATTACAAAAAAAATAATTTTATTCTGAACGTTAAAATTTGTTTATTCCACTCATTAGGCCAGTGTTTTTGCTACCATTTTGGATGCTGTGAACCTAAATACACTAAACAGCATACTTTGTTTTGTTCTCATATACCATTGCTTCCAACAAAATCATAGAGCTGGAAGAAAATACAGGCTATATAGAAGTCTGGTGTCTTGGAAGAATATATTCCTCATTTATTGAGGTGTACAGAAAGTCTCATTTCAGAATTCTAGCAATTACTCTTGCCCTCAGTTATCACCACATACTCTTTTTGAAAAGAAGATAACGAGGTATACTGGTAAAATAAATGAAAAGGAAATTGGGGTGCTGCATTTGGAAATTTAGCTGTATTCTGTAAATCCTTCCTCCCTAATTTAACTCTCAGAATAACTTGTTTGCCTTAGTAACAGCAATTCCACAGTAATCAGGTTCCTCCAATAAAGCAGACTTCTGAATAATCAATGGGACACAGAGGCTTTCTTCTTCATACAAAAGACCACTGAATGAAGAAGGGATTCCTCTAATAAAAATAATATATATATATATTTTTTTTTTCTAAGAAATGCTTTGCCTTCTATCTGGGCTAAACATCCACTGCAGCTAAGTAATAGCGAGCTTTGTAGATAGAGATGACAAATGTCAGAGCTGAAAAAACCACGAATCTCAGCTCTTTGTCCTCTACAAGCTCATAAATGATCATGAGATTCCAAGTATTTTCAAATGTCTGAAATGAAAGGATTGTGTTTTAATCCTTGTGTTTCCTTGCCCAGGAAGGCAAGTCTAGCTCACGTCTAGTTGCACTAAGAAGGAAAGAAATTTCCAGAGAAATACGTACACAGAAACAAAGATAATATATACAACATTTAAAAAACTAATCCTGTAACCCTATGAATCCCTATGATAAAAGGTAGAAAGGATAACAATTTTGGACAAAGGACTCCAACTAGCAAATTTATTATCTTTATTAATAGTATGTTCATTATCCCCAAAGAAAAAAAAAGGAACACAAAGGGTTAACAGTCAATACCTCCTTATAACAAGAAATTTATAAAGATCTTTTTTCCCCAAGCATGGAATAAATAGCTAGAGCTCAGCAGTCATTTTATACTGCACAGTTATAAAAATATGATGTTTTAGAGGCCTTCTATCAACATTTACTCTTCCACCACATAACTTCAATTTTACGGGCAGAATATCCACTACTAGTTCTAAAGGATTTTGGTTTGGACCTGCTACCAAGCCCTTCTGAACACATTTTATTAAATGAGCATTACAAACAGTATTCTAATGTGTATGAGTGACAGACTATGAAATAAAGTATCAGATTCATAGCTTTACTCCTGACGATACCCTGACGCAGTCAAAGTAGTACACTGACCGTCATCATCAGCTAGCTAGCTTGGACACCTATAGCCTGTTGAGATCAGGAAGAAGCCTATACTCCACGGGAGCCAGTGCTTGCTTTAGGCATTGAACAGGGCCTCCACACCTTCACAGCAACAGACTCAGTGTTCCAAGTGCTCCAATACAAATTGACAATGGCAAGTAATCCTCGTTAATAAAAGCCCCTTGAGATCCATTACACCTAACGAACAAACTGTAAAAACATAGAGCTAATACACTGCAAAGATTTTTCAGAGTTATGAGCCTTGATAAATATATAATAAACTATTTAATAACTGTATTTTCTTTCTTGCTTAATGCCAGTAATCCCTGTTACATTTATTGCAAGGCACAAATATCTCTAAATTCCGTACTGCTATTGTGAAAAGAAATTGTTAATAAATAAGGGAAAGCTTACTATTAACATCTGAAACAACCACATCTCAGGAATGAGCATATCACAGCAGTATCAAAACAGGACTTATCTGTAGTATTGCATGATGCATACCTGGTTAGCTTTATGGTTTTCCTGAATTCATTAGTAATTGGAGCTTTGTAGCCTCCTTTCCTCAATAAGGAATCTATGGTTTGAATGTGGTCCCATCCTGTTGAATTTTACAGCAGTAAAAATTAGTGAGAATTACAGCAGTAACAATAGATGATGCAGAAAATACAGTACAGTATGTAGCGTTATTGATAATACAAGTGCTCTTCTGAAGTTGTGTACAAAACACAGAAATTTCTTCCCTGCCTAAGAAAACGGTTGAAGGAAATATGCTGCATAGGATTTCTTTAGGCATAAAGCTTACTTTACAAACACACATTTTTATCTCATAGTTGAAATATTTTAAAAGCAGACCCACTGTGTCCTAGACTTGGGTTAACAGACAAAATTATACTTTTCTGAAACATTCAGGAATGATCATTAATCACAATCAGTTTATACATCATAAATGGCTACGATGGTATGGAAAAACTGAATTTCTCTAAAATTCAAAAGATTTATTAGCTGAACAAGTGGAAAGACATTATTCTTCTCCACAAATGTCACTGTAAAGCTTAGTGATATTGCTAATTTCAGAACTACTATATAGGTGGCTGGTTAATTAAAAACAATGATGGAAAAAAATCCAGATTCATTATTGTTCTCAAAAAGCCTTCATGTTATTCAAAACTCCTACATATTGATTTTAAAAAGCTTAATATTTCCAAGATAGCTGTTAAGACGTGTTATTTCCAAAAGATTAGTCACACTGAATATTTAAAACAACAACAAAAAAGGGTAAAAAACGCGGTCTACTATAAGTATTTAGAAATGTAAACATCCTCTCCTAATTCCTGAATTTAAAATAAAACAAACTTGTGTAGGTGATCACCAAAGGTCTTAACAAAAAACAACAATAACAAAACAAACAAACAACAACAACAACAAAAAAACACACTTCTTGAACTGGCCAATCTCAGATTACAAAAGGAAAACAATTGCCTTGGAAAGCATCTGAACTTTTAAGTGACCATTTGGAAACAGAATTATCTATTAACAATGATCGTTAATTAAGAATTCATCCTATTCCTTTGCTCACCAAATCAAATATAAAAAGGAAAACCAAAAAAGTGGCAATGCAAAATTTAAACACTGAGACACACTGCCAAGCCTGAAAGAGAATAATGTTAGTGGTAGTCAGAGTTAGTTGCTTAGACCAACAGACTGCTATTCAACAAAATCTGCAGTATATATACATATATATTAATTCACACACTTTAGTCTATCCCTCTATTAAAAGGGACACATTATTTTGGACTTTCAGTATGAAAGTAATTCCCTTCCATCCATCCATCCAAAATACCAGAAGCCGTTGTTTATGCAAACAAATGAAATACTACAAGAAAGTACCTAACTGAAAAAACCTTCGCCACTGGGAATCTGAGAATAAATCAGCTGTTAAGATTATTGACCAGACATCCTGCAACTTAACAGAGTTTGTGCATGTCTAATATTGCAGCATAACAATTATATGAAAATTTATAACTTTTGACAACTGTAAAGTTCATTGACAGCACTGTGGCTCCTCTCCATATTTTGTTTTCCTACAGCTTCACCGTGGTTATGACTTGCTTAAAAAACAGCTACAGTTTACTGAATCCCTATAAGGGGATTGATACAGACATGTAATTGGCATTTTATATAAGAGTCTTTTCTTACAATTAAATATTGCTCCATCATCTGACATCAGTGCAAGGTCAAATATTGCATTTTAGATTTATATGTATGTTTAAATTCTTCACCAGATCATATGAAATAAAGTGCAACAATGACCTTGCTCCTTTGCAACCTCCGGTAAGTAGGTGGCGGTGCGTTTTGATCCTTTTTCATTGATGAATTCTATTCTAATGCCATGTACACCCACCTGCAAGAAATCGGCAGTTTTATTAGTACATTAAAAAAAAAAAAAAAGATACAAGAGATTTCTAACATGATAAAGGCCAAAATGTGAACCTTTAAATGGTTAATAGCATTTTGCAGAGAATTTCAAAAGGTGGTACTGAAGCAAAATCTAATCTCTGAAAGGTGTGTTCACCTGACAGCCTTGTAAGTCCGTAGCAGCACAGATATGCTCCTCAGCTCCACCATGGAGCTTCATTTCTGGTCTGAAGGTGAGGCAGCTGAGATGCGAAGTAAGGCAGTTCTGTAACTGGATTTACTGTCTCCCTCTGACACTGTTGGCAATGTTGTTGCTCATAAAAACACCTGGCTTAGACACTTGAGACCGCAAGATACAATCTGCAGGTAATCATACAGCTGGTAAGTCTAGCGGTGCTTCAATTAAGAGCCTTAATTTTGTTTGAAGTAACAACTGAACAGTGAAATATTTGTCACTACCAACTTGAACCTGAAGCTCTCAAAGTTTCTGCTTAACTTTGGAGAGGAAAAGGAGGTATTCCAGAGCGTTCAGCTTCAAACTCCCACTTCCGTGCTACTAAGTACTCTAATATGACAAAATACCAGTGTAGGAACCAAAATACCTAATCTCAAGGTGTTAGAAGTATTTTACATACGAGCTGTCAGAAAAAAAAAGGCTAAGTACTTTTTCCAGTGCATGAAGAACCCCAGTTTTCAAGGTACAATAACAAATAAGTTGCTTTGGAGTTCTGCATGTAAACTCAAAACATGAGTAAACTGGTATTTTAATTTTCATGCCCACATAACTACGATGTTTTTTCTAATTAAATCCAAAGTTCCCAACTTTGCATGAGGAAATGGAGAGTTTATGTTTAAAAGAGTATCACATGCTATTTGGAATGGTGTTTGTTTTTCAACACAAAATTAGTAAAAAAAAAAAAAAAAAAAAAAAAAAAAAAAAAAAGTAATAGTTTTTCCAGTGACAACCTACTTTACCGTAAATGCATGACAATGAAAAAAAATAAGGAATATTTACAAAGGTCTTAATAACCACTTGTTCAATTAACATATTTGCTTTTATTGAGACTTAATTTTTTAAACTTCGTAATCTTTATACATTGTATAAACATGGGAAAATGATGGGAAAAGTCTCTCTCCTGGCCAGGCTTCAGTAAGTTTTCTGTGTGAACCCAGTATTTCTCATGTAAGAAAAATTAATTAGAGACTAACACATTTAATTCACTGCAAATTTCAACGTATTTCATTACCTAACATTCATAACGTGCATATATAACCACTAGAAAGATATATACTCTATATGGTCAGATGATGTGATTATAAACCCAAAGAATTTGAAAGTAAAAAGCAACAGTGTTAAAGCTGAAATCTACTTAGTTTATCCCTAGGATAAGAACAGAGTAAGTTTTTGCAGCTCCAAGAATGTTCGAAATTAAGATCAGAACTGAAGACCTAAATATCTAATTCTAACAATATTCCTTTGTACGTTTGCTCATATCAATTTTAAAAGGCTTTTTATTAGAACAGAAAAAAAGTAGATATGAAATTAAAAGAACATTATTTGAGATTGCCCTAAAACATAGCCTGCCTCCAGCTTCCTGGAAAGTATCAGGTCAGTCCTCTAAGGTTCAAGACCTTCTGAAATTTCATCTCTGTTGGTAAACTAGAAAGTGTGATTAGATAAAGATTGGGTTGTTCTATAGTGTAAGGCTGTTACTGTGTGGATTAGTGTAGGTAACTTTCAAAAGCAGGCAATAAGCAGCAGATGGGAAGGATCCAACAGCAGTTACAAAGGTATGACATGTAGTTAAAAGGTTAGCTAATATATGCTTGCTTACTTTTAAACCTTAAGCAAAAGTACTCCCTCCCCACACCCCTAACAAAAAACAAAACCAGAACACAAGAACAGTGTCTACTTACAACTTCTAGAAGTTACTTCATGTGGCCTTTACATGGCATCATTTTCAGGCTATTAAGCTTATACAAATTTCCGATCTGCTTCTACTTAGGCATTTCTTACAAATGTCACTCAGTATTTTTTTAAGGCAACATCCTAGGAGAATGCTAACATTTTGATTCGTGAACTATCAGAACAATACATTAGTGATTTTACTCCCTCCCCTGAGTAAAAGAAGATGTAGAAGAAAGATTCATCAGTAAGGCTATCAAAGTGATGGTGGCTCATCAAAACCCCTTCCATCAACACAAACTAATTGTTTTTATTACTATACATGGGGAAAAAGGAGGATCTGATCGTTCTTAAATGGGAACTATCAATTGAAGCACAAATCACCAAGTTTTCTGTATAAACTTTGTTGATAAAGTCGATTATGTGGCAGTGAAACAACTGCTACTATAGGTAACTGGTGTAAAACTGGATTTACTTGGAAAAATGAATGCTAATCTTATAACAACAACATCACATTAACTACCTATGCATTTGGCTGATTACATAACTGTATACGTTCAATTGAGTAAGCCCTAAACCCAAATGGCCTGTTTTTGCACACCTTCAAACCCTGCAGAGTATTAGATTCCACATTCCATACATTTTTTGCGTAACAGTGACCCTGTAGTATTCATGAGATATTAACCAGAAACACTGATGATTTACTAAATATGATGCTACATTCAAGCAGTAGGCAATTGCATTATACTAGATGTTTCCCATTAACCATTTTAATAGATTTTTAGGCCCATATCCATGGAGGAAAAAAGATGTAAAGCAAAATGAATAAGGCAACACAACTGTGCCCACAATTTCTCTGGTTGGGAAAATTTCACAGCATTCTGTGAAGCATGAATTCCAACTGCCCAGCTAATTACGCAGTACTTTTAGTCCAGTATAAATGGCTTTCCATTGTTTAGCTCCAGTTAAACAAAAACAGGCCTAAGTTAAAAAAACGGAAGCCACACACGAGTATATTAAGAATGATCCAGACTAAGATAGGCATGGGCTCAACTACAGCAATTTATTTTGACTTCCTCAAGAGACCAGCACTGATGAAAATTTCTGTGAAATTTCCCCAAATATTCCCTCCTAAGATGGGAGGTAACGGGTAGTTACACGTTTGGAAGACATTAACTGGACTGTAATTTGCCTACCAGGCTCAGAACAGAACTTAAACAAAACCTGTGGCTTTCTTTGCAAACTAAGATTTCTGCTTTACTAGAGGCAAATTTTCCTGAAATAACATCTGTGCCATCCAGCAAAACAAGTCAAACAGTCCTCTTGAGCAGATGGAGTTTAAGTTCTGTCTTAAGTTATATCCCTATGTATGACATATGCAGGTATCCTTCTGAGCTGCAAAAAGACCATACAATTGTAAAAGAATATACATTTTCAGTGAAAAATTAATAGGAATCTATTTAGATTACTTTGCTATTGGGAAACCAAAGTCAGATGAGGAGAGACTTAAAAATCCAGCAACCAGTCTCCTCCAACAGAAATATTTTTATAGAGTTTTATAGCATGAAATACTGTACCATATGTATCCAATACTTTTGGATATAAGCTTTTTGGCCTCGTGTACAAGCAGACAGAGACTACTTAACACTAAGTCCAGAGACTACATTAATTCAAAAACACAGACCTTTCCCTAAATCTAAGGGATTATATGAAACTAGAAGTGACCGCAACAGAACTTCAGACTTAGTTGTGTATTTTATACATATTCATATTCATTTATCCACACTTATATGGTTTCTTTTTTAATGAATCATTTATTTACATACATCTCAGGATGGGGCAAAAGAAATGCACACAATATTTATTGTTTTGCTGAAGGCTTCTGTCACATGCTAGATTATTGCCCATCATACCTATCTATACCTGTATCTGTGTACCTGTCCGTATCTATTTCAATTGGGTTAACAAAAAATTGTTCTAGAATCTACTCCAAAACTGACATTCAGGCAACTCTTATGTTCAACTGCCTGGTTCTGACCAAGTTCCAAACACAGTTTACAAACCCGCTCCTCTCGTTCTGATTCCCCATCCATACTGAGAGGAAGAAGTAACTATTCTTATTAGACAGTCAGTGAGGAACTTGGATAAGCATCTAAAACATCAAGCCTTGCAGAAATTTAACTGTCTAGTCCACTGTGAATTATCGAATTACTGCTCTGTTCAGTTTTATCTACTGCACTGAAATCTATAATTTGCATATATTAACACTAGTTTAAGATGAGTTGTAAACATTTTTTTCAGAAATGCATTAAAAGCAGGTAACAAAGAATCTATTATGAAGTATTCACATTGAATACCCGAGCTGGAGTACTGCAACACACCCTTGGTGGTGGAAGTAAGTGTCTTTCTGTTTAAGTTCACTCAATATTCTTCACCTGAGACTAGAAACGTGGCTTGATGTGCAGTCCTTTCTGTCTGCATGCCAGGTAACATGCAACAAACTCTGCTTGCCTTGCCTCTTGGTTCTACCAGTACGAGCATTCATGTAACCACATGATGAACCAAACCAGGCTGTTTTGGTGTGTGGCTTTTTACTGACTTGCAGTTTATCAGCTTAATCCTTCAACAGTGGCAAACTAGAAACATTTTCAAACAAATAAATTAGCCTATAGCTTATATATATAGCTTATATATTATAGCTTATAGAGGCTATATGATACTTTATACATTATTATACCATATAACGTAGTATCTTTCCCATTTACTTACTGGAACTTGCTCTAAATGAATGTGCCTGGAAACAGAACATTTCAGATTAAGCAACTATTGCTACTTACTAGAAGTTGACCCTACTTTTTATTAGTGGAATTCTTCAGCTTTTTAGCCTTCTATCCGTACCAAATATGCTGGTTTATTTCTGACCATCTTTATTAGGGCTTAAATATTACATTCTGATTTAATGGAGGCAAAAGGCTATTAAGGAGAAATGCTCTCCAATTCATGACATGTATTCTTTTTTTATATCATTTACATACATGGAATCACTGAATATTGTCTAAAGAAAATAAAACAGTGAGATCAAGACTCTTCTCTGTTCGAACAAATACAAGCTCCAGAAGTTGCGGTGCTGCTGCACTTCAAGGAAGAGGGAGCACTTACAGGAAGAAGTCCCACAACTCTTAAATATACTAACTTTGTCAACAATGAAAAGCCACCTAAAACTATTTAAACTAATATTTAAACCAGCATATACAGACTAAAGGCCTTTTGTATCAACACAGAAAGCACACACAATTCTGTAGATTTTACGTTACTGAAGAACAGCAACTTCAGGACAAAGATCTCTTTCAAGGTATTTTAAGGAACAACAGCTGATAAATTCTAGTTATTTATTACCCTGCTGGAATTAAAATAACATTTTCCAAAAAGATTCTTATTGTAATGACATACGTCTTAATGTTTTATGGCATTTTAGTAGGAAAACTGGAGGAGGGTCTGAATTAGCAAGACAGAGTTTACCTTGTAGCAAGAAAACCCCACAGATTCTTAATGAAATGAACAGAAAATATTCTTAGAAAGGGTTCACTTGCTATAAGATGAAAGAGAGAGGATGAATAGAGGCACTGTGCTTTTCTATATTTCTAGAAAACAAGCATGCATAGAATATATACAATATATACAATAATATTGCAATTTATGTTCTAGCCATGCCCTCAAGTAGGGCTGAGAAAGGCTGTGAAACCACCCCAGCAGCTACCAGACCACAGCAATATTTCACGAGTTCTGTCCAGCAGAAATAAGGAAACACTTCATCCACTCCCAGCATTCACTTCAAAGCCCCACATTTCTTCAACTGCTAACGCACAGCACAGTCCATATACAGTCACATGCAAGTAAGAATCCTGAATTATATTTTAGGAAGTGTCTTCATGAACCACTGCATTGACGTGGTCCTTTAAAAATAACTAGGAGAAGGTACAAACCTTTATAAAAGGTGAAAATGGCAGCAATTTGAAAAGTCATATGGAGCTAATAGCGGTCAACTTACATCTCCTGTTTATTTGGCTGAAGCTTCTGCTGCAAAAGGATCTCTCGTTGCTTCTTACAACTGTAATACTCATTTGTTCAGTTTGGGAATATAATTCATTGATCAGAGAAAAGATCTATTACTCTGCTTCAGGATACAGGAGACACTCCTGGGTCAAACGATCCTGTCTCTAAGCTGCCAAACCAGTGAGTTGTCTGAATCTGCAATTTTGAAATATTGTGACCTCCATCAGCAAATTGCTGAAGTAGCTCCTACAAGATCATCGATCGGTAGCATACCTACAGATTTAAGATCTTCTAACCACGTTGATTCTTAGGATGATCTGGAAATTAGCATTATACTAAACAGAAGATGCAGAAGCCCTCTATAGATCATATTTTAGACATCCTGAAATACCTTTTTGCTATTTAACATTGCATAACTGCAGCTCCCTTAAAAGAAACACAGATGACATAAGCTATCTCACTGACAGGGGCATGTGCAGGGATGAATCATTCTTTTAAGGATTAACAATTAAAAATGTTATCTTTCTCATATTTACACCCCCATCTGTTTTGCATGTAAAATTTGGGGATCACCCATAACTATGTATGAAACAAACACTTTTTGTACTCAGACATTAGTTTCTGTTTCTCTTTAAAAATGAAAAATTTGGTCATCTTAAAAGATTATTATTGAGGCAATAAAATATCATCTAATATTAATGGTAGACTACCCCACAGAAATAGCTGAATACTATCTTGCACTTCACACTTTTAATGAGATATTTTCTGAGTATATTCACAGTCTTTTTTAATAAGTTATTGGAAATGAAATAAAATCAAAAAAATCACTATGGTTACTACTAGAAGTAAACCTAGTAAAGCAGGAAAGATTTAGTATTAAAAGTCACTACAGTTTTAAATGCTTGAAAACAGTATTTAAAGACTAAAGGTACTTAAAGGGCTCAGAAGCAGGACAAATGAGTTCCCTGAAAAACGTCTCTTATTGTTTACAATGCACAGTTTCAGCTAAGACTTATTTGTCTGACATTTCATAAAAAAATAATAATTCTGCTTATAGGAAAAATGCTGATAAACACCAAAGCAGACTTACACTCAGTTCATGAAGAATTACATATAAGAAGGTAAGAAGCCTTTGTCATTACAAGTTGAACAGATAATGCATTTTTATTATATTTTTAACTACTGTAAAATTAATTCATACTGCTGAGGTTACAGCCAGACACCACCATTCTGATACAGTAGAGCCTCTTACCATTTTAACAAGGAATGAAATTTCCCTTCAATATATATTTGTTATGTGTGTGTGCAATAGAAAGCCTCTTTTTCTATTAAGAATTCCTAAATGTTTAGTAGGGTTAAGTTATTATTACAGTGAAGTACTTGTGAGGTATGTCTGGCATTATGACACATCCACCAGCATATATGACAACTTAAAAAATTTTCTATCCATTCAAGTATAGACTAGAAATGCAAAGCAACAGTCATCCTTGCCGAGATAAGAAGTTCATCTTAAGTTGAGTAACTTACTTTCTCGCATGCATCCAATACCAAATAATTTGGGAAAGAACGTAAGAGTAACAGAATAACACTTCTTCCAGTACACCTTCCCAGAAATAACTCTGAAAGCAGTATTTGCTTCTTAATCTGTGACTTCTATGCTGCTGTTCCAAGAGAACGCATGCAGGTTTCCTAGAATCAAGCAAGTAAAACAGATTCTGCTCCATGCAGAAGTAGCAAAGGAAAATATGAGCAATCATTTACTTGGCCTCACTGTTTAAGGGCTCTGTGGGCTCTGTGCAGGCCACTTGCTCTGAAAGTGAAGAACGTTTTGGAAAAGATAAATGGCTTGCTCCTACAATCTACGTAAGGCTGCTTGTTTTGGGATTGCAATTTTTGCAGTGTCCATTTCCAGAGGCATACATCAGAATACCAACTTTCACACTGGAGCATCCTGTTTCCAGAATCAATAGAACAATCTGCCATGTTTTGTTTCTTAGTTAGCTATGCTGCAAAAGAGGTCTCAGGACCCCATCACTCCAGACAATACCTTGCATGATGGAATCTTAAGACATAACTACAACCGCACAGGGCACTCTTATTTTTAGTGCTTAAATGGGCAAGAAATCAAATCTCCACTCCACTTTCACAACTCAGACCTTTAAGGTGATGGTAGTTCTAGCAAAATAGTCTCTTAAATCTCTACAGAAAACAATCCATATAGCGTGCAAAACAGTGACTAATTAAATATATGCAAATAATTTAAATGGCGTGACTTCTGCTATAGATGCTCATAATATCAAAGTAATTTTCTTAAAGACATCTGAAATCCTTACCTCCCAGTCCATGTAGTCACATACATCCTCAAAGTTAGTGAGTAGAGACACTGAGCAGAAAAGCCGTGGCAGCTCATCCCTCGTCATTGGGGGGAAACGACTATCTTTAAGGGCACTGTTGAAGACAAAACAGAATTTCAAACTTTTTTTTTTTTTTTTTTTTTTTTTAAGATCAAGGATCTAATGAATCAACTGAAAAGCATAAAGGACAAAAAAGAAACAAAACAAAAAACAACAACAACCAAAACAAAACAAAAACAAAAAAAGACAACTGATGAAGTGATGACCAGTTTGATAACCCAGTTACCGGTGTAACACACTGACCAATATTCCCAACTTGTTCCTTAGACATTTCTTTTAGATTTCTTGGCTGGTCAGTTAGGTGGTATTCTGGGTGTTATCGCTATATTAGGGGTGATTGCTTCCTGAGCTGATTTTGCTTCTGTGACAATGACTTACTAATGAAGCACCAGAAAGTTTTGGAAAAAGTTAAAAACAAAAACAAAACAAAAAAAAAAACACACAAACAAAGCAACAGCTCTTCTACCTGCAATTTAGTAAATCCCTTTCAAAAAAAGATTAAACCATACAGAATAGAGAGGGAAATTCTGTAGCCTGCAAAAATCAAATGTAGTAAATACAGTAATCAAACTGTAGAATTTAATTCAGTGAAAGAAATCCAAGCAAGCAGAATATTCTCCAAAAAGAATATTGATTATAAATACGTAAAAACATCCAGGAGTTCTACAGACTTGTAAACCTACAGAACTTGAAGGTGTTCTGCAAAGCAGAGATAATGATTAGTAACATGGAAGCTTGCAAACAGCTAAGCTAATCCTCAGGCTAAGGCACGGTTCTCTAGACAAACATACATCTAGCGGACAGAATTCCATACCAAGAACTATCTGTGTAGATTCCAGTGCCCCTTGAAAAACAAAGCAGTTAACAGACAGAAAGCAGCACCACCAGTAAGAACATTTGTAAGAACCTACTCGTATAAGTTTGGTTAAGAACCAGTTCAATTGGAAAAGGGAAGGTTAAGGTATCCCATCATTTTTTCTTCTCTTACAATTTTAAATGTGACATACGTGAACATCTCCATGATCATCTCCAACAGAAACAGACCTGCTAACTGAGCTTTTTACTAAGTAAGGAGAGCTTAACATTTAGAGAGTTGTTAAAGTACTACCAAGTTCTTCATGTCATACTGTGTCATATAACAATTAGATCATTCTTACTCATTTCACTTGGCATACAACCTGTAGTTGCCATTAGCTGATACCATTACAGCCATGACGACGGCATTTAGAATATGGCTGAAGTCTCTGCATCAGATACCACCATCTCACGTAAGGAATAGTATAGCTTTATTAAGGCATATGAAATAATAGTGCATAAGCAAAACAAAACAAAACAAAAAAAGTAAACTTAACCTAGGAGAAATCATCATATGTATAACCAGAAATAGAAATCCCATCACAAGTTAATCCCATACACTGATGAATTAAAACAGAACCTTTCCTTTTCCAGGGGGAAAAAAAAAGTCTTTTTTTTCAGACATGCTACAAGTAAAGAACATACTATTGGAATTACTAGAGGCTCTTCTCCAAGCTTTAGTATTTTTATGTTATAAAATAGATAAGAAATTTAGATTTTCATTATGAAGGTAAATTTGTTACGTAATTAGGAAACAGATGGTGAGTCTATTCTAACAGTACTTAGAGGTACTTCTAGGCAACGCTAGTCAAAGTTGCCATACACAAGGAAAAAAAGATGTTGAGACAATAATTAACTAGCCAAGATAATTTTTTAAACTTATTTATATAGGACAGGGCTACATAGACGTGTGAACAACTGAGAACACTAATGAGATTTAAAGCATAATGCCTGTGATATTTAAGTAATGACTTTCACCGAAGATGTATCAAGATATTCTCCATGATTCTGTTGATGGGATTTGCAAAGCCAGGTTTCTAACTGCTGGAAACCAGACAGTTACCTTTCTCCATTACCTGGTATTTCAGAGCATCATCACAGACCAACTTAAATAGCTACAGCAGGAGAGAAAGGAAAATTTGAGCAGCTAATTCAGCCTTCATATCCCTCCAAATAGGCAAAACATATATGAGTAAATGGAGGATACTCTGAAACACAGGGTCAGCTCAAACCAGAAGTCCATTTTGCCTTGTATTAAGTAGTAACCAGCAGCAGATGGCAAAAGAATAAATACAAGAACACAATAAATATCCAGGTGGTCCTTCCCTAGAAGACTCTCTAGGAATCCAGCTGTTTAAAGCTTAGGGATTTTGAGCCAGAGATGGGATATCTGCACTTCTCCATGGGTTTATTTAATAAGTGCATGCAAGCATGCTCTTGAAATTTTACACCTTTTAATGAAACTAAAAACTATGCTCAGAAACCCAAATCCTCTTTTCATTTGATATTTTGATTAAGAAATATCCTATCCAGAGAATCTGTTGCTACTGGAAGTTTACTTACATGCAAATTTCAAATTTCCCCAGTGTATATTCTACCTCTATCATAAAACCAGTCTATTTGAATAACTACTGAAAAGCACACAAAAAGACAAATATTATTGTATTAACAAACTGCAGATTCAGTTATCTTATAAAACAACAGTATGCATGGATATTGCCAATGCTTGTTTAATCCTGTTTTCAAGATTTATGTAACAATCTTACCATACTGTAAGTATTTATAACCTTCAGATTTTTTTTTTTTTTTTTGGGGGGGGGCACAGCCAGATACTAGTTTATCTAACTTTCACTTCCCCTTCCTAAAGCTGCCAGAATGCACTTGTGAATTTAAACTTTTGAAGCAAAGGTTGTCTACTATGGGCGTAAGCCTGATACCCCATATCATCATCAGTAGAAGCCCAGGCAAATTCCCACTTACTGAAGATCTCCTGCACCATCATTACCAGATGAGAAACCATTCTCAATTTAACATACTTTAAGTCGTACAGAAACAAACATCATACATCACACGTGTAAGTCACATCTCAAATGCGGTGGTAATACTTTAAAACAAGATGAGTGAATCATGACAAACTTGAATATTGATAAAAAGCTGTGATATGAAGCCTTCATATGAACACAGTGGAAGCAGAAAGGCACACAAAGGCAAAAAAAGCCTCAGGCATACACAGCGAACAAAGTAGTTCAATTTTAGTGAAAGCAGAGCAACAGAGTGCATATCGCATACACTATTAGTAAAATTAACTGGCTAATTCTGTTATTCAGTAATATGAAACTAGCTCAAATACTTGTTTTCATGTAACCACCTGATGGTAACTACAGTACTGTTTATCAAACGATAATGCCATTTCAACCACACCTGAAATTGTTTCTTCAGAACTGCTAGGCGCTTTTTTATCTTTATCTGTACAGCTTGCTGAAAAATTGTTCCGTCATACCTACAGACATCTTTGCACATATCCTATATTAGCACTGCTGCTGCTGAAGATAAGGGAGCAATCTGGCAGAAAAAACTGATCAGAGATTTGAATAAAAGTCTCTGATGCGACTGTAACTAGTCAATACTGAATACTGTGTTCCTTCTTTCCCCATCTCCAGGTCCCACATTTCAATTTGTTTTCATCTTTTTAAACAGCTTTGTCTCCATTGTTAATGTCAGCAAAACAAAAATTTACCTGAAGAAATTAGCGTTGACAAACAACCAATAGAACATCCTAAAAGCCCTTATTTGTACCGTTTAGCTACACAGAAAGGATTCTGTATGCTTATGCAAAATGTATGAAACTAGAACAGTCCAGTAACTCTCTCAGGTGTCAAATCTAGGATAATTAGCCTAAAACTTAGCAATCCTGTCCTAATGAGTTTCATCTAGATGCATCACATACTTCTTTAAAACCAGGAAACATCCATCTATTGAGTGCTGTATGTTACAGACTGTCAGCCTTCCAATCACTCATCTCTCTATTGCCCCCTTGGTTGAAACTCTAAGTTTCAGATACCTTTTGAAAAACCAAGAGCTGGCCAGCTTACTATCATCTATTCAGAGATAAACCTTCATTTCTGCATTTTTTAATTGCTTGATTAACAGGAAACACATGAAATGCATCCCTTTGGAATTCATCCATAATCCCTGGGCTGCAATCATTCAGTAAGCCTAAACTTTACCTCTGTGGTATTTAATAAGTCACCATCTACTGACTACTTGGATGATTTCAGCAAAACAAGTGGAGGGTGTCCAGTAGACTTCCTCACGGGCAGCTGTCTACATTGAGAGCTTAGCTTTTGTACAATGGTTAACAGACGGTCAGAAACGTCAGCAGGTCTCAACACTTACCGAGCACAAGAAAGCTTGCACGAGCTTTTACTTTTGCTGTTCCTGTTCTGTGGAGAAAGAATTTCAGTTTCTAGAGACAACAGTTTGGCATATATCGTAAACTCTACAAAGATGTACATATGTAAATTCAGACTTTTACCTCACTTTTACTGTTTGCGTGCTTCTTGGTGAGCAATTTAAAAGCAAGCATAAAACACAGACGAGATAACATATGCTCACTTTCCTTAAAAAACTCATTTCTGATCTGACATGTTCAGAAAGAAAAGCCACGATATACTTGCGTGTAGGTATTCTCAATTGAAGAAACTTTGTCGTGTCTCTTTGATGGAAGCATTACTTTTGCACTAGTAGAACATGATTTTACCATCTTATTCAGTGCCATGTTCTGTTAATTCTTCTGTTAGAAAGACAAAAGTATTGTATCGGAGCAAAGACTGGTAAGACTATTAGATAACAGGTTTTGAAAACAAATTCCATTTTTTTTTTTCTGTTAAACTTAAAATAAAGGAAGAGTGGGTGGAAATAACCAGTAAAATAATTTGGGAAAATTAAGCAGAGTTCAAAACATCTTTAAAGAAAAAAAAACTATTTTGAAAAACATTTTCTACGTCATCTGTTCTGTATTTCTTAATGCCCAGAGCAAATTTACATATATTGCTTCTGACTAAATGGAAGTACTTGGTAGTGAAAAGTTGAAAAGAAGCAGTGCCAAGCAAGAGGAATTCTAGCTGGCCAATAAAAGGACATTAGTTTTTCCACATGGGGTTCTGCTTCATGTTAAAAGCAAAGCAGGCAAAGTCAAAATTGAATCCTGTTCAAAGAAAACTATTTTTAGACACAAAATGCATGCACACACATGCACCGCATTTCTAGTCAAATATACTTATTTATGAAGTTTTGTGCATCTTACTAAGACAGATCAAGTAATTGCCAGTCAAGAAAAAACAAAGTATTAATCAACAATCAGGTTTTGTTTTTTTGAGCTCCTGCTCAAATGAACTTCATCTGTCCATAAGCTCTCCAGAAATATGTTCTTCAGTAAGTTCATGTTCCACTCCCTTTTGCATTTGGGTGTACAGGAAAGTAGGTAAGCTTGCAAACTTTGAAGTATTTCAGTGTTTAAAGACAATGAAAAGATTTAAAGAAAAGGAAATTGTTTCAACTATTTTGAGTTATGACTAACAGCATGAAATTAAGTGAAAATTATAATTAAGGCTTATATTCCTTAGGACTACACCTTGTTTTAATAAAATACCGTTTCATGGTTCTGAAATAATAGCATGAGCAGGTGAACCAAAATGCAATACATCACTGTGCTGTCCATTTGTATTTTCTGTAGGCCACAGAAATGCTAGAAGAAATAAAAATAGTCACCTTCAGTCTTTAAGAACCTATGGCTCTTAAACGTGACGTGGCAGCTTGGTAATAAACAGAAGGGCAGAAATGGGGGAAATGAGAAATACAAATGATTTTAAAGGATCTTTAAAAAGTTTACTAGCGTGTATGCATCACAAAAAGTAGAGAAGGATTTGTGTGGACAAAGGAAGGTAGTGGAAGAATTCTTACTATTTTATTATTATTTAATGAAAGCAATAATTAAATTCCTCAATAAACCTTTTAGTGGACAATCACATCTGCGGACCCAAACTGGATGGAAGTTAGGCAAAACTGGGTCCGGTTGTGTATGTTACTGGGAATTACTTTCAGGGCTTTAACATCACATAGTGGGAGAAGATGCAAAGGAAACACTCAAGCACGGGGCATAATATAAGTAATACTCTACTTTTAAGGGAAGTGTAAATGAGGCAGAGACATTAAGTGACTCACGCAATTTAGGAGGCTTACACAGTGAGTCAGTGACAGAATCAAGAATAGCATCCAAGATCCCTGACTCCTACAAATCTTTCTGTGACAGCTTCTTTCACAATCTGCTCAGTCTACAGCAAAGAAATATAGATCCCTGAACATCAATCAAAAGAGAATGGATAAAATTAAGTAAACTAATCTAATTAAAAATAATTTTTCCTTTTTTTTTTTCAGTTCACTCTACTACAGACCATTTTTTTTCTTAATTAACCAGTTTCCTATACAGAGCACAGATAAACCAAACCATATCTTTTTGTCATCCAAAGTAAACAACAGTTCTCTAAATACCATCAGGACAGTGACGAAAAATAGGTTAAAGATCTGACTTTAAAAACTATTGTCCTCTCCTGACAAATACTAGCACTACCAGTAGTGCTAATGGTAGGCAAAGGAGTGAAACTTGAAAACCCTTTTCATTCAGCTCAGTAAGTATAACCCTGATATTCTCAATGCTTTTATCAAGAGAAATGCGAGGTACCTTAGAAAATACATTTTACAAAGAAATGGGCTCATGTCAATAAACTGAGCCCAAAGGGCCTACATATCATTCTTCAGTTAATTCAAAACATCCTCACTGAAATTCACTGAAACTCACTGAATTTTAGGTAACAGCAGTGAGATAACAGCGATAAGAGACAATTAATGACAGGATTTCAAAAAAAAAAAGTTTGTTCCATTGCAGGCTCATTGAAGTTAGTTGAGATTTTTTACTTTTTCAGCTTTCTTATAACTTAAATAGGAAGAAATTACAGAGCACTTAGGGAGGTCACCGACATTTTCCTGGTGAAAATCAGCTATCATAACTCAGTTTGGCAGAAAGCTAGCAGCTTCCAAGTCACAATCTGCAATTAATTTTTAGGTTAGAAAAACATGGCAGAGTATGCTCCTCTTCAGAAAGAGGAATTGTGGTGAATAAATTCTCTTAGCTTTCCGTGTAAGCGATCAGACAGCCTAACAGACCTTACGTGACAGCCCTCTAGCTTTTCTACATCACCAGCAGAGATTTGCCAACTTAAATGGAGATTTCAAGCCGTGATTTACATGCATTGTCAAATCACTTGAATGCAGGGGAAAATAATTTATTTATATTGTCATTTTTTATTTTTATTTTTTTTTTGTTAAGACTGCAAAATTTCCAGGAAATAAAACAACTGTGAATGACGTGTTTTTTTCCTGAACCCTCCCTTACATTTAAGAGACAGAAAAGGAAAGAACAACATTTATATTTCCTGCACATTATGTTGCTAAGTGGCAGTCATGGGGTAAAAAAGAATAAAAATAAGGAAATACACTTGTTGACATTTTGGACAGAAATAATTCTCTGAAGTTCTAATTTTTTGGCCTAACTAATTAGCACAGTGCAGCAGTGTTTCAGGTAGGAGAATAAATAAAATAAAATATAGATCTGGCATTTTGGCTCTTCAGTCAATTTTTCTAAGTCCTGCAAACTAAGGTGTGCCAGGAAATCTCTCCCCCAGTCTCGGTCTCACCTCCCCCCACTGGCTTCACGCTTCCAGCATTTGGATCCAGTCATTTGGTTTCAGGGGATGATAGAATATTCTGATACTCTATTTTAGATGGTTATTTTAATTTTGAAAAGAATAACATTCCTCTAAGAGACAACTCAGAGTATGTACCTAAATTAAGTGTTTAGAAGAGTTCATTAGAAAAGGCAACCTCCATTAATTGACTGGATAACACAATTAAGCCTCTAGATTAGGCAGCCAGACATGCCTCAAATAAGCTGTCTTATTTTATTAATTTTTGTCCCTAGAATTTCTCAACTCTCTGGTATGTGTGGAAATTGTTACCAGTGTTGTTAATAGGCAATTTGTCAGCAAGGCTGCAGCAGTCACCAGACAACACTAAGAGAACACACACATCTGGGTAGGTCGAATTTACCAAGAGGCACTCAGCTTTCCTTGGTTTCTTTTTGTTGTTGTATAGGTTTGGTTTTTTCCTTTAAAGTATACAGGATTGAATATTGTCAGATTTTTGCAGATGGTGTATCAGTGGTATTAGAGACATAAATACAATACACTGAAAAATTTCATAACAACTGTGAAGAGCAGACCCAGATCCAGAAAGAGAAAAACTTCCCGGTGTTCTATTTCAAGCATTTTCCTTCGAGAAAACTTTGGTTTGTTCAGAATATCCTGAAGGACAAACCAATATACAGAGTTTTTATTAGTAGTTTCAAATTGCTGAGTAACAAGGAAGAGAAGAACCCCTGGGCAAAAGAAGAACCATCTACCAAAACGAGAGAAACCATTATTTGCTCACTTCAGTAATTTTGGAAGCTGCTCTCCCAGTCGCATAACAGTGACAAGGACAAGCACAACTAGGTTTCCAATGTTGTTTTTTTTTTTTCTTCATTCAGATGCCAAAGTATTTAAAAACTTGATCTAAAATTTCAAGGCACCTGAACTTCTTGGTTGGCAAGTCATTCATCTACATCTAACCCTGACACATGCTAAAAGAAACAAAGGACAAGGTTCTGCATCAGTACTGCAGCTGCCTGCAGAACAAAGCAGCGGTAATTTATGGCTTCCCACACGGGACGCTGTCATCCCTGGGTTTTATGACAGAGGTGCCCAGCTGTGCTATGTGTTAAAATTAGAGCTGTGCATGTCATGTCAAAACGGCTCATGGTACAGAACAAAAGAGAAGCGACTATTGGTGGCGATGACAGAACCCAGCAAAACCTTAACAATCCCCACCTAATGGGCCTCCTCCAAGAGAACACTGAAAAAAAAGTAAATGTAATAAAGGAAAAGTTAAAAGCTGTGTTAAAAACTATATATATTTTGGCTGCAGATCAGATTTTTGTAAACATTGTAGCATTGCACTTGGAATTCCTAAAAGATCTATTTATACAAATACTAATTCAAAGGTATTTCAAATACACAAGGAATAAAAATAATAATTCAGGGATTTTGTTTGGAGTATTCCTGAAACCTGAAAAGAGGCAATTAGGATATACCACAATTAACTGTTTCTGTATCATCATCTATGAAGATAAGTATTTTAGCACCTGCTCCTCATGCTATACAAACTCATCAATAACTTAATTTGCGCCAAATCAGTTCCATCAGTTCACTATGGGGAAATGATTTCACAATCAACACCAGCACAGCACGGAAATCCTCCCTGATGTTCAGACAGAACTTGCAGTGTTCCAGCTTGTGCCCATCACCTCTTGCCCTGGCACCAAGTGGAGCCTGGCTTCATGCCCTTTGCACCCTCCCTTCAGGTGTTCATAGACATCAGTGAGGTCCTCCCCGAGCCTCCTCCTCTCCAGGCTGGGCAGTACCACCTCTCTCAGCCTCTCCTCGCAGCAGAGGTGCTCCAGGCCCTTGCGCTGGGCTCTATCCAGTGTGTCCATGTCTCTTTGTACTGGAGGGCCTAGAACTGGACTCAGTTCTGCAAATGTGGCCTCACCAGCACTGAGCAGGGGGAAGAATCCCCTCCCTTAGCCTCCCGGTGACATTTTGCCTAATGCAGCCATGAACACCGAGAGCCTTCTTTGCAGCAAGGACACATTGCTGGCTTTTGTTCAACTTGCTGTCCGTCAAGACACCCAGGTCCTTTTCTGCCAGGCTGTTTTCCAGCTGGGAGGCCCCAGCATGTCCTTGTGCTGGGGTTGTTTCTCCCCTGGGGCAGGACTCCATACTTCTTAACCTTCATGAGGCTGCAGTCAGCCCATTTCTCCAGCCTGTTGTGGTCCCTCTGGATGGCAGCACGGCCCTCTGGCGCATTGTGCCAACCACATACAACTGAAAAGCAAACCATACTGGAGCTGCTGAAAATGTTCTGCTACCTTGTTGGTCTTCCCCCAAACAAGTGCTGTAGTTCACTTCCTACCGACATTTGAATCAACAAAAGAGGTACTTCTAAAATATTTCACAGTATTTCTAAAGAAGACCCATGATTTGCAGGCAAATCCTTATTTTAGTTATTTTAATCTCATTTCCTGTGCTGGCTATCTTGACTCACAGTACATGCACAGGTCAACTCCATAGCACAGACAGAACTAACGTGGTCTAGGATAATTCAAAGTTGCTTCTCAAGAAGTCTGCATTCAATGGGATTATCTGTTAAGACATGCAGCTAGTGTGCATCTGCGTAATGCCCAGTGTCTGAAAATCCTGGAGGTTTAATTACTGCTGGTTCTTCAGCTGAGTCTGACAATCTTACACAAATGCCAGGTGCAAATGATTGAACTCCTTGCTTTTTACCATTACAAAATTTCCCATACGAAAAGAAAGCTCATAACCATAGAAGCTGTAAAAGCTAAGGCTCACATAAATTTAAAAAGAGCTTTTTAGAAGAAAAAATAATAAACATGTTTTATGGAGAGCTTCTACTGCTGAGAACTACTCAGAGAAATATTCCTTCATGATCTGGATTCTTCCCTGTAAACCCTGTTCATCATTATGTCAAAATAACGTCATACTAATTCAAGTCATTATGTCCATATAATCTTTTACTGCTGTAAGTTTCCAATGAAACAATGAACACTTGTATGAAGAGATCCGTAAAGTTCAGGAGAATTCTGTGTATGCACTGTTATGGCAGTAAAGTGGAAAAATATGATCACAGAATTCGTAACTCCTACGATCTGCTCTCATCAACAAACATAACGCAGTTGGAAATATAAAACTGACAAAGCAGTATTGCAGTGTCCTGATTACATTAGTAAGAGTCAAGTTTCTATGGCTCCAACAGCCTTACTGTTTCCTGAAGCCAAAAATCTTACCCTATACTGCTTTCATGGTTATAAAGGAATTATTTTTCTCCTTGGATGTGAAAAAAGAACAAACAAGTTAAAAGACTCTGCATTTTTCTCATTCTGTTTTAATCCCACTGGAAATGGGGGAATCATTTTGAATTACTATAAAAATGTCCTATTACACAGAAAAACATTTTTTTTTCTTACTTAAAATTAACCTAACTTAAAGATGTAGGCAGAGCTTCAGTAATAGGGTAACAGATATGCTAAACTCAAGCTCTTCACCTAGCAGGTCAGTAAGACACAGAAGTACGGTTTGTAGCAAATTACAGCACAAAGCATGCAATTACTGTGCATTCACCCAGGCCTAGCAAAAAAAGGCAGAACTGCTATGCTCCGTGCAATCCATGCTTCTGCATCCGGACAGCGTGAGCTAAGAAGTCCACGCTAACACTTGCCTGTCCTCCCAGTGGCTCAGCAAGGACTTTGAACAGCATTTTCTGACTGTAGCTGGACATGAGGTAAAGCAGCTGTATGTGCAGTTTCCTTTTAAGTGGCAGCTTCTTTTCTGCCTCTTCCTACATTCTCCCTCGCCCCTCCCAGCATCTCTCATCATGCTGGGATAAATGAGGACAATAGAATTCAAAGCCATGACAGTTTGTGTGTCAGCTTCATGCAAACATTCACAAAACTGAAAGATGTCAATTGCCATGGAAAAGTCCTGTTTTGATATAGGAAAAGCAAATCCACAGCGCTTAAAATAATCACACAACGTAACACAGAAAGCCTACTACCCTCATTTTAGATGCTTAGTAAATTGCATAACTAGACTGACCAGGGTTTGGTGTGTAGGTTTTTGTTTGGTGAACACATCATAAAAGACCAGTCAAAACTCTGAGCTCCAATTGGACTAAATTTTAATGTCACTAAAGGGCTCTCCAGCAGATGGCAAAGTTTAGGTAATTGACAAAAACGAACTGCTTGATTAGATTTAGGACTGTTAAGCTCGAGTAACATTAACCACTCAAATCCCTAAGTACGTGACAAGTTCCTGGAATTCTTTACAGCTCCATTAGTTCTCTCACTACTGACGTAACCACTTTACCCCAAAACAGATACTGGATTCAAGACAACATATTTAAGGCCACTTTGTTGCTGAGTTTAACCCCCACTTAATCAATCGCAAAATACTACTCACCTCTAGAGAAGCGTTCAAGTCACCATTTTAAAAAGTACAAGTTAATAAAAATATTTTCAGTTCTTTCTGCATTTTAAAAAGTCTCATCCTAAGCAGATATGTAAAAATGTTACAAAACTTCTCAGCAATGCAATGATGCATAAATATATGAATATAATTTGAACATTTACATGTTCAATTTCCTGAGACCTCTAAAAATAGGTTTTGTTTTTGTTATACTGTTGAAAGCCTGGAACAGCAGAGTACCAAGTATTCTCAATTCTGTCACTGGAAATACTATAAACTGTACTTCTACATAAAGATATGAAGTAGCTGCATTTTTTTTAGTTGTCAATATCCTTCAACCAACCAGTTCAGTTAATGCTGCAGATGAAATTTAATTAATCTCCATTTTCATACTGTTTATCACAAATACAGAAACTGTGTTCTGTGGTCAAAATCCGCAGTTATGGACAAATTACATATGATCAGCTTAAGAACAAGGAAAGCAAAAGGCATGTTGGAATACACAGTAGCTGAATTAAAAAGGAAAAAAAATCACATTCACTTGAGCTGTTGCACTACAACAGAAAAAGAGATGAAGACAGTGAAATAACATGAAGATACTGATGAATGTAGTCTGATAGCTCACGGTGCACGCTGTCTTAGAGACAGGAATATGACTCCTCATAATACAGGGAACAGAGTAATATCCAGGCTTGTTTCCTAAGATGTGCATTTCCTTAATCTCTCTACTTAACTTCGATCATGTTTAAACTTCTTTTTTTTGTGTGGTGGTGGTGGTTTGTTGCTTTTTGTGTGTTGTAACCTAAGTGCAGTCTCTTAGACATACTGTGAATATATACGGCAGCTACAAAGAGATGCAAATGTGAGTGCTGTCAGCATAAAGGTTGGTGTCTGAGCTCATGGCATCTTACTAATTCTCAGTGTTTTTGTAAATATGGTATAAAAAAGGCACAAGATGGATCCCTTGTGGCATATGATATGTAGTAAATCCTCTGGGAAAGAAATAGCCACTCCTTATTTCATGGGAACCTCGTAGGCACAGAAGAAAGCATTTTGGTTTCTAGACACTTCCTCCTGCTATCTTGAAGCCACTTTAGAAGTGCAGGCATGAGAATTGTTGTATTAAGACAAATCTTAATTTGTTATTAAAAACAATAACCAAGGACTCTCAAAATTTGTTTCTTTGTGCACTTGTAGGCTTTTATTTTATACAAAAAATTCATTAACAGATTAAGTTATGATTGCTGTATGCCTCCATAAATCACCAATCCAAAACCATGCATCAGATATATAAACCCATTCTATACATTTGGAGGCTTTGCTGTCTGCATGCTTCTGTCCCTTCCTCCTCTTCCACACACAGGTAAACTTCTTTTTTCTCTTTTTAGCAACTCTGTGACTTCTGTCTCTCAAGACAGAAGTTCACTGTTTCATCCCTGTATTCCTTCTAGCTTTCTGCCATAGGTCTGTCTACTTCGGGTGGTAAACTCAGTGCCACCTCCAACATACTCAGCTTACAGAGGTGACTGGATAGGGCATTCACAAATCACTATCTCCAAGGTCAAGACACCCAAAGCAACAAAACCTTTGCAAGCTCAGCTAAACATTACATTCAGTTCCAAGTCTGCCAGCTGTCGCTCTGTATGTGTCTTCTACTCTAAATCAGACTTTGAGTAGCAAATAAAAAAAGCTGGAACAAAATGAAAAGAAGTTCTGAAACGAAGAACAGGCAGAGTTCAGGTTATGGTAGACTACATCTGTCTGCAGCCTCAAAAACTGCAACATAAGTAGTCAAGGAATCCATTTAACATTACATGTATTTGAAAATTCTTCTCAACTACAGAATAAAGGATCATTACAAACATCTAAGTATAAACGTAAATATGTTTGACTATAAGATTAAATGAAATGTGGAATTTATGCTTACTAATTAAATATTTCATATAATATCCTCTAAGAAGAAACTACAAGCCAAATTCTTCTTCCTTTGAAGGTAATGGGAGTTCTGCCATTCACTGCATTAGAAGCCTGAAACAGCAAATAATTTTATCTGTTCAGTTCTTGTGCTAACTTAGCTTTAAAATACTGTAATGTCTTAAATCACTTATATTATACATATATAGTTACAGAAGTTTAACTGTGCAAATTATGCCAACAGCAACTGACATTTGATTATTCAATGTTGAATAAGGATACAATAAACACAAAAATGGTTCATATTTAATTATATTCATTACAGCTACAATTCAACGTACCTAAAATGTTTAATATTTGAATGAAAATAGCTTTCATCCTCTTTTAGAAAAAGCAGCTCACAAATGGCTCACCTCCCGCACATCAGCAACACTTTACTCAGTTTTGTGAAACTCTGCATAGCAGTTCTTGTAAACCTACATTTGTGAAAATACTTATGTATTGCAGACTTCCACAAACTTGAAGACAATTTGTTGAGTGAGAAAAGAGAAAGTCACCCTTTCAGTATCTGAAAAAGCAGAACACAAAGAAGGGGTTCTAACAAACGAGGCCGCATGCAGTGCAGAGACCTCCGCAGACAAAGCACAGCTGCTGCTCTTTGCAATGAGGGATTAGCAGTCTAGGTCAAAGGAAAAAAAGCCTCTCTGTAGCTAAGTGAGCAAACTGCAGAATGCATCCTCAGCATGGATGAGAAAGGGCCATCTCACCAGCTTGCAAATTGTGTAGAAGCTTCTGGGAACAGAAACAAAACCAGCAACAGTTCTTTGACAGAACATGTAAAAATGATTCTGGTGAAAAGCAGCGATACCCCCACTGGAGGACTGAGGTTGCAGTGACCTTTCAGTTATTTTAAAATTATATTTCCCCTTTTCCCTCCTGTGTGTTCATAAATATAAGCATTTTTTCTTCACAGCAGAACCCACATGCTATCTGTGGGGCATTAGCAATAACATCTGGAAATAACTAGCTGAGAGATAACAGAAAAAGCTTTTAATTGTCTTTCATAAGAACAGCCCCCTCCCTCTCTTTTATTTTATTTATAATTTTAAAACACAGACACTCGAGTCTCTTTCAACCTTCATACAACTGAGTCAATACATTTCGGCTTTAAATATTTTTGGCTTCCATTTTTTTGGCACTTCAGTTGAATGAAATATAAGCCAATATTTGAGGAAAAAGAATTACTGATGCTCTGATCAAGCGCTAGATATACTTCTTATTCTAAATCATTCCCACTTCAGCCACTTTTCACACAAGGAAAAAAAGCACATCTTCTAAACTGAGACACATCACTTGAATGTACCAGTGTGAATGTATTTTTAACCTGGCTTTTGTTTAAGAATGAAACACCAAAATTGTTCCTAGCTGTTAGGCTGGTGTCCAAACTGGCAAGTGAATCATATGCTACAGGTAGCGTGGGATCTATTGCAGTTTGTGGTATTGCAGAAATAAAAGTCATTAGAATTACTTAAGTTAGAAGTACCAAAGAGTTGTAGTGTTCAGAAACCAAGAGCTTTTCTTCCTTTCCCTGTCAAAGGAAACCAAATAAAATTTAATCAACTGAGAACTCGATAAAAAGTAAGAAGGTGTAACATTATTAACTTTAACAAAGTCACACTTCCTTGCTGGTACAAGTTTGATAACCCTTACTTGAGACGCTGATTTACACAACACCTAAGTAATTGCCATCATCACAAAGGCCTTTTTCAGTAACACTGGGCCTGCAGCTTATGACAGCTGGGGAATTTCCCAAGAGCTGTGCTCAGGCTCATCAGAGCACTCCTTAACATCTGTACAAGTTCCCTAAGTTCTTGTGGGAGTCATTTATACGTGTACTTGTCCAGCCTGACAGACTGCGGGCATGACTGCTGGCCCTTTGTTACAAGTAATATGCAGTGAGAAAAAACATTATACCATTGCATCAGAACAACAAACCTTAATGTAAGCATGCAAGCTAACAGATTTTGTAGCCTGCAAATTGGCACTGATGGTCAAAAAAACTGCTATCCACTATAGTCAAAAAGTGATTCTCAGTGTGCTTATTAAAACACACAGAATTAGATTTAGAACAGTTTTAATTAAAAGTTTTGAAAATTAACATAAAAGTAGAAATTTGTGATGTTAAAAATATATGGAGATGTATATTCCAACAATGTTTCCAAGGAACTATCTCCATATTCTCACAGCAGTAGATGAATTAGAAACTGTGTCAATCCATCGTTACGGAGCCAAGAAGTCAACATTTAATTTCTATTTCTAAAAGAAAGGATAGCACTAATACACACTTTAATGGACCGTTCATGCATTGCTCCATGTACTTTTATGGAGTACATTTGAAAATGGCATGATTTGAAAACTGCATCAACAGTTCAGAAAAAAAAAAAACTAACCTGGGCTCCTTTTGTCCCCAATACCATATTTTAAAGTTACATTAGGAAAAAAATTGGTTCCATCCTATTTTAAAGCATCAAATGAATAGTAGCACTTCAGCCATTTTTAAATTCAAGGTTATCATCCCCAGAAATATGTAGATGATAAAAGCAGAAATAATGAAGAGTGCTGAGGCCTATGAGACTTCTGGAGAACCTCAGAATCAGAGGTGTGTTTACACTTAGGTGTCTTCAGACATTCTTCAGCATTTTATGTGGCTGCTGAAGTCCACCCAGAAGCAGATACGCCATTTCTTCTTCAAAGAGCTTTTCTATCACCTCAACTGTAAAGGACATGAGGCACAGCTTCTCTGTTCGGTGGCACTGGAATGATTTTTAGAAACAAGCATCTGTTGGCACTATTTAAAAATACCATAAAATCCCACTGTAGTTTACAAGAGCATTTTAATGCTCATTTCCTCTGGATTATGAAAATATCAATTAGATTTTAAAAGCTTCAAGACTTTTGTGTTGAAGTACACAGAAATAATGAAGGCTTTTGGAGCCCAGTCCCCCACACCCAGTTCGTGCTGCTGCTTCTTTAATGCAGGCTCAAAAGGAAGCATCAGAAAACACCTAAATGGAGGAGGTGCTGACAGACTGAAAACTTTAATTGAGACTCCTTTCCCACAGTCCCTCCCACACAAAGCTACAGAGTTTAAAGATTTTCACAGCTTCTAAGTGTAAGAAACATTTCTTTTTCCTTTGACCTCGTTTAATCCCTGATAGTGTCTATTAAAACAGAAAATTTCACATGAAGTAGCTTCTGAGCCAAACACAGCCTTTATTCCTGCTGTGCCAGGTAGCTAATACACCACAGCTGCACCTCAGTTGCCAATGCCTTTGGAAGTGAGAGCCAAACTATGTTAAGATACTACTTGTATTTAGCACATATTAGCACTGGCCAGCGTGTGCAGTGGGAAGCTTCTTTTTTTCTTCTTTAGTAATGAAGTGGTGGGAAATGTCCCTTACTCAGTATTAAAAATGAGCATCTCCCGCGGAGCTGAGAACAGCCAGAGAGAGGAGCTTGCCCAGAAGCAGGTGACTTCGGTGCCAACTTCTACTCTGTCCTAGCTACGAGTTTCCAAATCTCTCTTTAGAACACAACTGCTGGGAGATGCATTCTGTATCTATGCCTCTCTTCTGTGTCAACACACAATTGTGTCTGGTACTCCCCAGCACTGGCCCTTAACCTGATATGCCTTTGTAGTGTTTAAGAAGTGATTAAAACTCTCAACTAAAAGCAATTTCCATTCTAAAAGATTTTTTTTTAGGAATGATTTGAACAACCTTCTAAGAATATCATACAACAAAATGAAGGAGTTGTCCAAAAACCATGGAGTAACAACAACAATCCATACAAGTAATGGTAAAAAAAAAAAAAAAAGAATTCTGGCAATGAAGTTTTAAGCTTTACTAGTAAAACCAGGGTGGCCAGTTTCCCCAACTCCACCCTCCTTCCCAATTACTTATGTCAAGTAATATTCAAAGTCAAATACAAATCTGACATTAAACCCAACTAGTGTTTCAACTCACCTGGACCTCTGTCTTTGAACTCACAGGGTGTGTACCATTTTCTTTACATAAAAGAAGGAGACTGTGTGGGAAGTACATGACAAGAGCATCGTGGGAAAGCCCAGAGTCACAAATGACATGGCTCCTCCTGGAAACCCATCCGGAAAGTCTGAGTAATTGCTGGATGTCCCCAGTTACTCATTCACATTCAGTCAAATTTCAGGAATATCTGATTTATCCCCTCACTACAAATTACCTCAACTAATGCAAGTCAACTTCCTTATTCGTGGCTTTTTCAAAGCATGCATTTTATAAGAAGCACATTTTTGAAATTCCTGGGTTTTAACGCATGTTCTCTTTAACTGCATTTTTTTTTAATATGACAATGAAATAAGTATTTTACTTCAGAGAGTTTCCTTAGTTACACTCCATCCTAAGGATGAGACCTAGCACTTACGACAACCTCAGCAGAAAACCTCCAAGCTTCCCTGACCCACTTTAGCCAGATCCAGCTATTCTGTGATCACACTGAATTCTAGAATTCCATTTCTCCAAAATCCTTCCTTACCTCTCATCAACAGTCAGTTCTCAGAACGAGTTTATCCCACTAAATGGAGTAACGCATTCTCCCCCCCACATACATACCTAACAATTCATATTCTTTAATTTAGTTTTCCCAGCAAAATCATTACCAGCATTTTGATAACCCTCCACATATTTAAAAAGCTTTGGTAAGGCATCTTTATGCACTCCTTTCTTAAAAATAATAACAATCTAAGGACCGTCCTCCTTTTTGTAGTGCTTTCCTTTGCTTTCTTTCAGGAAGTGTTGCTAAGGAAACAGACCATCATCTACCATTAGGTCCACAGGTCTAGCAAGGTTTTCTCAGAAATAATAAGCTAACAATTACAAAACCAATACATTTTTAATAAAGGAAAAAAAAATAAGGCAAAATTACTATTCCCCCCCACACATAATGTACAAGAAGCATATTTACTACAGCATGTTCCTTCTCCCTCCACAACAATATTATTTCATTTTCATTTCTTAATGAAATAAGGAGAAACATTTAACCCATCATTAAAGCAAAAGGTTTTTTCCCCCAATTTCTAGAGCCAGTATGGTATTTAGCTTTGCCCTTTTGAAAAAAAGGCAGGAGACAGTTCTGGTAAGCAACAGTTCCCTGAAATAATGACCAGGGACTGTATGCACAAAATCATTTACAGACCTATTTACTGAATTGACTCACATAGAATAATTAAGCATGGCTCAATAAATTCAAATCTGTGTACTTCACTTGGCGTTTCTGCTATTGTGAGTTTACATCATAATCTATTTTAGTATTAAACAATTATATTCCACTATGATAGATCTGAGGATTTACCCCAAATTAAAGTGGTGTTATTTGCAAAATTCATGTCTACAATAGTTCAGCAACAACTTTTTATGTTGTAAGATGAGATTTAGAAATATGAACAGCTCCACATTTCAGTAAAATCTAATCTCTATACAGATAATGCGGCAGGCAAAACATGAGTCTGAATAGCATTGTTACAATAATATTGCCTGAATTTCATTAAGGTAGTCACACGTTGTTTAAAAATTAAGGTGCCAATACATCATGTTTTCATTTCAAATCTCACTAGATGCAGCAGATCATACTTAAACTATGCATTTAACTAAGCATTTTGGATAATAATAATGAGGGTTAAGGCTGTTAATAAATACCTCTGGAGGTCAACCCCACCATATACATATATAACCCCACCATTTATTTATTTATACACACACACACATATATAAGTAGTAGTTTGTAAAGAAAAGTTCACTGCTGAACTTTCTTAATATACGTTGGCCCTGTTCTGACTTAGGAGTTTAAGACAATTCTATTAAGTCAGATGCAATTTCCATAAAGATTATAAAAAAGAAAAAAGAGTGTTAACACCATGCACCTTACCTTTACTAACTCTTTACTAACACTACAAATGTTCAGACCACCTCTGGACCACCTGTGCTCTTATATTAACACCTCAAATGCTAAGTTTTAACTTCAGAAGATAATCAGAAAGGAACACAAAGGTAAATTTAAGGGCAAGCCAAAAGAAAACTTAAAATAACGAATATCAAAACCTGATGAAGTTTCTACAGAATAAAAGATTAACTTGCCTCCCTAAAAAGAAAAATAAAATAGAAAAGGTTTAGTTACTAAAAAGGATCTCTTAACAGCTTGCTTATGGAAAGGCATGTAAGCTAAAAGCTTATCTAGTTTTGTGCAACTGTATCAGTCCAATAAGAGATTGTATCTCTGTATACATCCTACCTCACACATGCGCTATAACAACCTGATTAAACTGCTGTTAGACTCCATTTTCTTACAAAAATGTCTAACTATACTTGACAAAGATCACCTTAAGTACTTCCGCCCCCCAGTTACTGATTTTAATTGGAATGTACTCATTTGTGATAGAATTTCTCTTCCATTTCCTGCACTTTGTTTTGTGTATGTGAGGGGAAAGATGGAGGAAACAGCATGTGGCCCAAGTGTGACAACCACCGAGGAATTAAAAATAGAACTCATTTAAGCCTGTAAGGAAAGGGGAAAATCACAGCTACCTTTGCAAATCATTTACCCACAAAGGTAAGAAAGGCATAATACAGGCTGGCAGACCTCAAATTTAGTGATGAGTAAAAGCACCTAGTAAAATACAACCATCTCAACTATTTTGTATTTTGGCAATTGACTCAGCTGACAAATCCTGTGGCCACATAACAAAATATCTTAAGGTGCCCTATCTTTAGCCTTTGCACTTTATCTCTGAGTTATGATGGAAGATGTTTTCAGAATTAATCTAGTAAAAATTAGTTTAAATTCATGTATTTCCTTGATATGGCCTCTTGTTTCCTCAGGTACAGCCTTACCTCCTCTGAACCAGCTAGTCCTTCCTTCAGGGAAATCATACTACATGGTCATAGTGCCTACAAACCTCTAAATCTCTTTCAGACATGGCTTTTGCCCATATCATGGCAACATCCTCAATTACCAAACTTTCAGTGGGGTCCACAGTACAGATTAGCAGAGGAGCAGTCCTACAACTCCTTTAGTATCCTTGAGCTTCCATTAGGGCCAGACACCTGAGGTTTAAGTATCAGCTCGGTACCTCACTACATCACCTCCCCAGCAACATCAGATGCTCAGTGCATCAGATGCATCAGTCCTCAGTGCAGACTTGCTAAGACTGCCACTCAGAGAGGGAGATGACGGCACGAGTGAAAGACATGTGCTGCAACTACCCGAGAAGCCTCAGGTGCCTGTATTCTCGTTGGTTCAAATGGATCTGATAGCGTGTATACCAGCTTTATTAAAGCTGAGTGGATTTCATAGGTTGCACCCCCACTAAAAATGTAACTAAACGGGGTCATGCGGGCTAAGTGGGATTTAGGAGTTACAAATTCCAGATGTATATTGCCACTGGCCCCTCACATGCTTAATGGGAGGCACTGGCTGTCCATCCACTCAACTAGACACAGAGCTATGCTACCACACCTCTCCCTAAGAATATTTTCTCACCTTGAGATTCTCCATCTGTTGCTGGTCACCCTATAGCAGCAGCACAGCCTGTGCCCTCTGCCTCATTAAGATGACCTTGAAAACTCAGAGGCAACCAACAGACACTAGAAATTCCATCTGCCATCCAGCTTCCCTGTTGCACACCTGCTTTTCATAGAAACAAACGAAAAGGAAGCAACAGAAGCAACATTATGCTTCCTGGCTTTAATGTTGAACATACAAGAATAGCACAACACTGGGGAGTTCAGACAGAGAAGACTTGACATCGCTCTGCAGAGTTTAACTCTGAAAGTGACAGTGTAAGCTTCGCCTTGCAATTATCAGGCATTTTGCATTGGCTGACACCAGACACAGAGTAGTAACAGAATAAAAAAAGTTGACTTTCAGAAGCTATCAGCTATAAATTAATACCACAGCCTACGAAGTATTATCAATGGGCAACACAGAAGCAACAATGTGCTCTGAAACATTACGTGAAATGCTATTGGCAAGAATTAGTTCAGACTGACTTCTGTGAACAGGGAAGGTCACAACAGAAATGTCAAACATATATAATGCCCCCGCACACCGCCCACTCCCCACGTTCAAAAGTTACAGTCAGCAACACGAGTATGCTTTGCCCTGGGCCGGCAGCAATGTCTATCCTCACCCATAGCAGCACTGCCCAGTTGTCAGGGCTTTGTGAAGTTAGTGCTGGGTCGAGTGAGGAAGGTCAGACGAGGCTATGCTTAGTAAAAACAAAAAGGAATTAAACAGAAATTAAGCTAGGCTCAACAGAGAGGGGAGATGCCTTGTCTATACAAATACTTGCCTCTAGTCTTAACTAAGTAAGGCCAACATCTATTTTAACATGATCGGTCATTCAATTTTGGTTTTTATTTTACCCCTTAAATACGGTTGCCATACTGTAGTTTTGCAGTTGGATATTTAGCTTTCCTGTGTGGGACAGGCAGAAGGGATCGCTGTTTTCCATGTAGAGAAGGCAGGCGATATAGCAGCAGCAAGGACTGACTCCTGAAATTGCTGATAAACACCGGGCAATAGAAGTCTAGTCACTGGTAGTGAACTGGTCACTAGTAGTCATGTAGACTCTACACCCAAATTCAATTATGAGAAAGTTGGGCTGCAGGTTTCATTGCCTTTGATCTTAAATTTCTCATCCCAAGCTTCCCTCTTTGTTTGCATTTCTTGACCAACCACATCTATGGAAGCAAGGCTGAATGTCTGAAGGTAGTCGTAATTCTCAGGTGGAACACACAACAAAAAGACTGATTACATCATACAGCCAGCAGAGACAGGTCTATGCTAGTTAAGAATGGTGACTTATATATTACTTGAAAATTTAAATCCAGTTTTCAGCCACCATGCTAATCCACTTAAGTCTTGCAGCCCTGTAGTTTCATTTCACTGCTTTCTTCTACGACATAAGATTTGTGTGTCATATAATCCATACAATCAGTCTCTCTTTATTTGTATCTTCTCTACTATTTTCTTCACCATATATATACTAGGGAGGGAAATATATATATATATATTTATATGGGGAAGGAAGAAATACATATTCTAACCTTGACAGGATAAAAATTGTTAAAACTTAATTGACACAACTACATCTACTAAGTGTGAAGTATGACTTCCAGTTATATGACATGTCTGGAAAAAAAATAACTAAAATGCATAAAATAAATGAAACCATTTCATTCAGTATCTCAGGTGTAAAAGAGCAGGAGTTTAAAACTTCAGTGCCAAAATTTTAAGTCTTACTGCTGAACAGAACACACAAGAAAGTAGTTTATCAACCTGTTAGGAAAATCTGTGGTAACCTGCTTCCAAGTTCAGTGTATTTTCTTGAAGGAGCTGGAAAACACAAAGTATTTTTCATAATCTGGATTGGTTTACTTTTATGCATTCAGAAGGGATATTCACACATTCAGTCTAAAGAACTATTTCACCCATTATAAACTTCTTACATCCTAATTTAAATATTCAACACAATGAAACATTTTGAAAACGGATAGATTTTATTCAACTAACCTCTTAGTAAAATTATGTTGAAGCCACTAACTCTGAATCTATGTTTTCATAACATTCTGCAAAGGATTTTAATAATATACTTCCTTCCCGTATCACTGATATAACTGCAGAGAAAATTGAATTCTAAGATTTTATTAGGAATACAGCACTAGCATTTTTAACTATGGTATTCTCATCCCTCCTCACGACTTAGGCAGATGCATCCAATTAATGATGAATCATTCTACATAAATTTCCTGTTTAGAATGTACTAGCATACCAGCATAACAACCTACAGAGCTCAAAATGGGGAAAAGAAACATACTAGGTCACAATTCTTCACCGTTTTTGTATACAGACCAAAACAAGGTTTTCTAAACGTGTTTGTCCTTGTCCCAAGAAGGAAATTGTTTACCTCAGACATCGTTATTTGAAACGATGAAACGTTTGAAACGTTAATCATCGTTATTTGAAAGAAGTTATTCTTTCTTTCTGTACACAGGTAGAGGTGTATACACCACACACTATGCAATATACAATTAGAGATTGCTACTATGGTTAAGGAAATGCTGATTTATTGAGATTCTAAGCACTATGCAGTATATTGGTAATAAAATCTTGCCTGATGTGAACTGGCCACAATTCCATGGAGGGTGCTGAAAAATGTAAGAATAAACTAGACAGACAACTTGGTTCTTTTCAGCAATGCTGTATCTTCAGAGTAACTGAAGAAAAGTGCCTTTCAGTGTTAAAGGAAAATAAAGTCAGAAGAATATCTGCCTGTATCCTCAACTGAAAATTGTGGTCAAGTTCCACTTTCTGAAATGGAGAGCCCATTCATACTACCTACTTTACTGATTAATTTTGCTACCCCTGAAGAAGTTTTTGTTTACTTTCAGGAATTGCTGTATCTTCTGCAAGAGCCTACTGCCCACATCAAGTTACAGTGTCCTGGTTTCTGATACCTTCGGGCAAGGCTTGTGGAACTCCAAACTCCAGAAGTTCACAGGCATTTCAAAGCTGCTTCTGTTATTCCTCAAACACTCTCTGCTGGAAGCCCTGTAGCTGGAATTACTAATGCCATGAAGAAAACTGCTCCAGGTATCCCTTTTTTTTTTTTTTTTTTAAATAATGACAGAGATAAAAGAACAGTTTTTTAGTAAATTCACATAGGAACTTTACACTTCAGTAGTCACTTCTGAGTTCTTTCGTTTTTACTTTTGTTATTGTCTTCTTTTTGTTTGCTTATTTTTGGTGCAATCCATGTGAAAAAGGCTCCACATAAAAGATAATAAAATCCTATATGCCACAAAATAACATGACATTTTACTTGCAACAACTTTTGAAAAATAGGTTGGTATGTAGTTCCATTTCTCTTCTCTTGAATATTACTGAATTATCCTCTGGATAGCCTGGTATAACCTTCCAAAGAATGCGGCCATTACTTAAATACTACATTGAAAATATTTGAGTCCCCTTTACTTTTGCATCACTTCTCCTATACTATGACTTCGGATTTTAGAATTAAAATGATGCAATGGGAATCTTTTAAGCATTTATTAAAATTATTCAAGAGTACAGCACTATTTGATTCGTGACAATGGATAATCTATTAGCAATACTGCTGTTTGCATACATCATACAATTGCGAGGATTTCAAACAGCTACTCCTCAGCTTCAAGTGTGAGAATTCCATTCTGGTAAGAGATATCTGATACATTTCCATTTCCTCATTCTTATATTTTATCAGTTTGTAAGACTATTTTTTGGCTATCACCTTCTTCCTAGTCTTTGAGGGAAATTTTCTGTACAAGCTCACTGTTCTGGATTGGGCACTGTGAGGAATGAAAAGCATTCTATTGCAGAGGGCTGGAGGAGCCCCCCTCCCATCTGGCTCATGAATGTTTACACCTGTAAGACATTTAACCTTCAACAGAGGAGTTGCTTTGAATTTAAGCTTCTTCTCACTGACCATTTTGATTGCTGAGGTTTTAAAGGACACAAGCAAATATTCCACAGCACATAATAAAGCCAAGAGGATAAAGGTAACTAGGTCTTAGAGAAGTTTGTAAGGAACTCCAGCAGTTGATTCCTTCAAGCTGAGTAGACAGAAGCAAAAAATGAACAGCTTGTAACAAACTAGTGAGACATGTAAGAAGGAACATTCCCCATATTAATCTTACTTAATACTGGGATTGACATGAAGCTTTAACAGCAAAAGAGGAAGATCCCATAATGGAGGAAAGCCTCCAATCTAAAGTGATCTGGAGGCACTAATTATTTTAAGTGATGATAATTTTAGAGGTCTTTACATGCCTGATTATAGTTTCTATTTTAAAGCACCATAAACAGTCTATTACAACTGAGAGGACAAAATTCTGTTGATTCTTTAGAAAATAAACTTAAGAAAGTAGAAAGCTTACTACTAGCTCTAGTGATAAACTGATTAGTTTTCACTCTATGCAAAGAAAATGGAACAATATTAAGGTGAATGAATTTAGGTGTAGATCAAAAAAAATGAAGGATTATGCTGCCGGGGAGTGAAGGATTATCATCACTTACCTCCCTCATCCAGAAGCTTCCCGCTCGGGGGCTGGGATGTATCTGAAGAGTAACATGTAATGGAAATTTGTAGCATTAAATTAACTGCAGCTGATTGGAAGCACCTGATGGAGAAGAGGTGAGAATACCTGCTGTTTTAGAAGCGTGAATAGGATAATCCCAAAATCTGACTTTCTGGTCTTCTGCCCTCACATTAACTATTAAGCTTAAAATTTGTCTGAGCACTGGGAAAAAAAAATACTAAACCAGCCAGTTACAATAAGCTACTGGAGAGTAGTTTTCTAAACCAGTAAAAATAATACAAAGGATCAAGTTATGGTTTAAATGAAACCATTATCCCATGGCATCAGTAGTCAAATAACCAGGCAATGATGTTTAGCATCAAAAGGAGATAGAAGTTTTCATTGATCAGTACAGTGACACAGCCAAAAAAAAACAAACCAACAAACAAAACAAAACACACCTATCAACTCCCCAGTAGAGTATTTAAATACTTAAGTCAAGGCTGCAGGAAACAAAATCTTACCTAGTAAGCGTGTACTCCCTGAGTCCTGAATGCAGGTTCATGGCGGAAAAAGTACCTATGCATCCACGCAATCGTTTATCTCGACCAATCTTCCACGTTACAAACAGTGGGCTGTTTTAGGGAAGAGAAGGAAAAAAAAAAAAAAAAGACATGATCACAGAAGCAATATTGACAGTCAGCGTGGAATTTCAGCAACTGTGCTCTTTCTTTTTGAGCAAGGGGAAACTAAATGTCTAAAGTAACTGTATCTGAGGGGGGCACAGTATTTAGAAATGTACTTTGCCATTCTTTTGACTGCTATAGAAATCTTGCTCACATAAAGTATCAGGAAGTAGGACTAGTAGAATACTTAATAGCCATAACAAAATTCTGCTTGGTAGCAGACATCATACACTCGATGTCTTGCACCATTACCAGTTAGCTTTCTCTTGAGAATGGGAAGAGCTTCTCCTTAGACCTCTATAAATAAAGAACCTTTAACAGAAGAGAAGAATACCTGTGACACATTAACCAGCCCTCCACCTGAATGCACTTTTGTCTTTAACACTGCAGACAAGAAACTAACAGAAATCCTTGGAAGACACGCAAGTTTAGGAACACTCTCCAAACTTAAAGGACTACCTGAACAAAGGATATTCTTTCCATGAATCCCAAGTCACCTACAGTCAGCATTTAAGAATCTCATGAACAAACAGGAGTGGAACAAAACCTCTAGTAAGCTGTATATATCACCATAATATAAGTGTGACCATTACAAAGAAATATTTCTGTTAACAAACAGCTTTGTATTAATCCAGAAATTAAGTGAAAAAGCAATCAGTCAACTTTCATGGGGGACTTCAATTTTCCAGACATCTGCTGGGTAAGCAACTCAGCCAGGCACGCGCAGTCCAAATGGTTCCTACAATGCGTTGAGGACAATTTTCTGATGCAGGTGGTGGAGGAGCCAACGAGGCGGGGGGTGCTCCTGGACCTTGTCCTTACCAACAGGGATGGGCTTGTTAGGGATGTGAAGGTCAGGGACAGCTTGGGATGCAGTGACCATGAGATGGTGGAGTTCCAGATGGAACCAGGCAAAGGAAGTAAGGCTAAAAGCAGGATTGCAACCCTGGACTTTCGAAGAGCCAACTTCGACCTCTTACAGGATCTGCTTGGGAGTATCTCATGGGATAGGTTGCTAGAAGGCAAGAGCGCATGTGGCAGCTGGGCTACATTTAAGCAGCACTTCTTCCATGCTCAGGGTCGGTGCATCCCTAAGAGTAGGAAATGGGGAAGAGGAGCGGGAAATCTGCATGGATGAGCAAGGAGCTCATCAATAAGATCAAAAGGAAGAGGAAGGTCGAAGAAATGTGGAAAAAAAGGCCTGTCCTCTTGGGAGGAGTATAGATGTGTTGTCAGGGCCTGCAGGGATGCGACAAGGAAGGCTAAAGTCCACCTAGAGATGAGGCTTGCAAAAGAGATAGAAGATAATACAATATTTTTATTTTTTATTTTTTTATTTTTTTTTTAAGTACGTAAACAGTAAAAGGAAGACTAGGGATAATGTGGGTCCCTTGCTGAATGAGGGGGGTGTCCTGGTAATGGGAGATGCTGAGAAGGCAGAGATACTGAATGCTTTCTGTGCTTCAGTTGTCGCTTCAAGGACTCCCCTCCGGGACTCCTTGACCCTGGAGGGAGGAGGAAGAGTCTGGGAAGCAGAGATCTCCCACCCTGTTAACAAGGGAGTGGTTCGGGAGCATCTGAGTGGGCTCCATGCACACAAATCCATGGGTCCCGATGGGATGCATCCACGTGTGCTAAGGGAGTTGGCAGAGGTGATCGCTGAACCGCTCTCTATCATCTTTGAAAGGTCCTGGAGAACAGGAGAGGTGCCTGAAGACTGGAGGATAGCCAATGTCATTCCGGTCTTCAAGAAGGGCAGGCAGGAGGATCTGGGAAACTACAGGCCAGTCAGTCTCACCTCTGTCCCTGGAAAGGTGTTGGAGCAGCTTGTTCTGGATGCCATCTCCAAGCAATTGGAAGAGAAGAAGGTTATGAGGAGTAGTCAGCATGGATTCACCAAGGGCAAGTCGTGCTCGACCAACCTCATTGCCTTCTGTGATGGCATCACCAGCTGCGTAGATGGGGGGAGAGCAGTGGATGTCATCTACCTTGACTTTAGCAAGGCTTTCCATACTGTCTCCCATGACATCCTGATAGCAAAGCTGAGGAAGTGTGGGATAGAGGAGTGGACAGTAAGGTGGGTTGAGAACTGGCCGAGCTCAGAGGGTGGTGATCGGCGGCGCAGAGTCCGGCTGGAGACCTGTGACTAGTGGTGTTCCCCAGGGGTTGGTGCTGGGTCCGGTCTTGTTCAACATCTTCATCAACGACCTTGATGAGGGAATAGTGTCTGCCCTCAGCAAGTACGCCGATGACACTAAGCTGGGAGGAGTGACTGTGCTGCCATTCAGCAAGACCTGGACCGGCTGGAGAGATGGGCAGGAAGAAACCAAATGAGATTTAATAAGAGCAAGTGTAGAGTCCTGCACCTGGGAAGGAACAACCTGAAGTATCAGTACAGGCTGGGGGATGACCTGCTGGAGAGGGGCTCTGAGGAGAAGGAGCTGGGGGTCCTGGTGTACAACAGGCTGACCATGAGCCAGCACTGTGCCCTCGTGGCCAAGAGGGCCAATGGGATCCTGGCGTGCATTAAAAGGAGCGTGGCCAGCAGGTCAAGGGAGGTGATCCTCCCCCTCTACTCCCTCACCTGGAGTACTGTGTCCAGTTCTGGGCTCCCTGGTACAAAAAAAAAGACAGGGATCTCCTGGAAAGAGTCCAGCGGAGGGCCACAAAGATGATACGGGGCCTGGAGCATCTTCCCCATGAAGAAAGGCTGAGAGACCTGGGTCTGTTCAGCCTGGAGAAGAGAAGACTGAGGGGATCTCTCCTCAGTGTATGCATCTGAGGGGTGGGAGACAGAAGGATGTAGCCAACCTCTTCTCAGTGGTTTGTGGGGATAGGACAAGGGGCAATGGCTGCAAGTTAGAGCACAGGAAGTTCCGCACTGACATGTGAAAGAACTTCTTCACGGTGAGGGTGATGGAGCACTGCAACAGGCTGCCCAGCGAGGTTGTGGAGTCTCCTTCTCTGGAGATATTCAAGGCCTGTCTGGACGCCTACCTGGGCGGCCTGCTCTGAGGAACCTGCTTTGGCGGGGGGCTTGGACCCGATGATCTTTTGAGGTCCCTTCCAACCCGCCCTACAGTTCTGTGATTCTGTGAACTTTCTGGGACCGAAGTTTTCATTGTATTTCTGTAGCACTGTATCAATACACAAACATAAGAAAGCTACACAAACATGAATTTCTCAAGGAATTGCACACAGCTCCTGGATAAGCAGTCCTCTCAGCTCTAAGAAGATGATTTGTAATCCTGAGATAAACAGGGGTGCATAGAGAAGGAAAGCACATGAACATACACGTACACAAAATCTCTCTATATATTTTCCAGAAAGTACACAAATCAAAGTGAATTACACAAACACACCTGCACTTTCTCTTACTATTAGGCTTAAGAATACTGAAATGACTTCTTATTTTTTGACACAGTACTCTTGATCACAAGTAGGGTCATGTTTCTGCAGAACAAACACCTGCCTTCAGCCCCTTCCCCTTAAATCTGGCTTTAGTGTTTGTGAGAAGGCTATTCAGGCATAAACACACAGCACTCATGGTATGAAGGCCAGAGCCACGCTGCACAAAGGCTGACAGAAGCAAGGTGTGTCAGTGACATTTAGAACACCTGCAACCATCTCACGACACTTAAGGATGCTTGACTCTCTTAAGGATGCTTGACTCTCTCCAAACCTACCTGAATTAGTCACTGCTCACCAGCATTATGTGCATGTACAAGCCACTGTGCTGAATATGCCTTGTTTCTCTTTATAGCCTTTTTCTCTCCATAGTGTCCTTACTATCCAGCCCACAGTCATTGCTATGAAGATCAAGACGTCTAACATGAGGTAATCTATCTCAGGCTAGCATCTGAGGAGATTACAAAGCAAATGTAATTACCATGTGTGCCTTTAAGGAGAGGAGCAGATCCAGAAGCACGGATAGATTAAAAAAACAAAAGTTGACTACATCCAAAAAAAAAAAAAAATCTTTATCTATTACTACTATCAGTGGCAAATAACGAGCAAGATTAACAACACAACTGTAAATCAGCCTTCGGTAATTATGTCTTGTCCGACTCCTTTTCAATGACCAGTAAAATCAAAGAAGTTTCTTTCTTGGTAGCTTGTGAAACAGAGAACCTCCTTTTCCAGCCCTACTAAGTTTCTTACGTTATACAAAGGCTAAGAGCTTTAATATCTGAGCAGCTCAGTCACTGCACGACTGCGTCAATCACTGGACAGAGAGACCCAGACAGATGTAACTGCACTGGAGACATACACATATGGATGTGTTGTTGGACTCCCACTTCATTTCATAGCGTGTACTCCCTTTTCTCCTCCTATCCCATTTGCTTTCTCTGGTGTGGCACAAGGTCTTCATCACATGGCAGGGAGAACACACACACACACACACACACACACACACACACACCCCTCTCAATCTCTACAGCACCGATGCAGCAGCATCCGGCCCTTTCACAACTTTCCCGAACACATTATGGCCTGCTGGTAGAGCAACTTCCTCCTTTATTTGATTAAACTGGGCAAGTTCCCTTCTTTCCAGGACAATGAAGGGAAGAGGAAGCTTAAGGCGTATCTTTCTTTTGGATTTACTTTTATTTCTTGTGGCTTTTTTTTTTTTTTTGAGAACAAAATAAAAAACACAGGACTTGATGACCCTTGTGGGCCCCTTCCAACTTGGAGTGCTCTATGATTCTCTGATTTTAAAAAAACAACAACAAACAAAGAGCATAAGGCCTGGAGGGACACTACCTCCCATTTAGCGTAACACAGAACGTAACACTGTGACTTCTGCACTCAGATCATCAAGCAGCACTTGACTAACATTTTCAAGACCTGTATCCAGATCACCTAAATGGTACCAACATAATTAGCAGTACATGCCTTTTCCCCACTTCAGAGAAGCAAGCCTGAGCAGGACTCAAATCGGACCGCAGGATTATTCTCTTGACCTTTATCTTTGGATTATGAGATTTATTACTTGTAATATACTTAGCAGAATGCTATAATTCAGAGAAACATACGTGCATTTACTTTCTTGTCAAAATGGAATTCCTTCTAGGATGGCCTCATTACTGCTACTTTAAAAGGACACAATATCAGAAAGTGTGCTGAGACAACCAAATGAATGTCAAATAGATTGCTGAAACATTTGCATGTGCTTTGAAGGTTCTTGTCAACAAACACAAAAAGAAAAAGTAAAGGTTATATAGCTGTGTAATTGTACAACTAGTAACATGACCATACAAACCATACTAAATTTAAACCTCTATCCACTGTCTAAACGAACCATCACTGGTAGCTCGCTACACATGCTAAACAACACAAAAATCTGCCTTCAGATATTTTTCCAGTATTTCAGTTGCTGCTTCCCCCAGTCATGCCTCCCTGTTCCCCAGGAGCTACTAAAGGTGTCAGCATGTCTGCATGTAAGATTTAAGCCTGCTGAACAGAACTACTTTTCCTAATTACCTTCACAGACATCTTCAAAGCATAATATGGACCAAAGGTTCAGAGAAGTCAGTGACCCAAGAGGATTCTAACTCTTAAAATTCATAAAATAAGGCCAAAAGAGACCTTCAGGGCTCCTGCTATCATAAGGAATAATTACATTATATAATTTTGTTCATAAAGGATCTATATTCTTTATCTTAAAAAGCTCTAGAAATAATGGGACAAAAAAAAAAAAAGAAAAAGAAAAATTAGAAATTTGCCTTGAAACCTCATTGAAGTTCAAGACCTCTGAAAATACTCCAATTTCCTGCCAAAACGTATTCCCTGTCAGCTCATGCCTAGCTATTCTTGTACTGGCCTTGTCCTTTAGCTTAAGGAGTTCAATTCCCTTCCTGGTTATTATTCCCCAAAGTATTTACAGAAAGAATATATCAGCCTTCACTGTGCTGAGCTAAACAGGTCATGTTCATTCAGCTTCCCCTTAAGCGGGTTCTTCCCATTCTGACCATCACAGCTCTCTGCACCTTTTTCCAGTTTCTATTCACCATCGTGAAGATCACTGTCCAGAACTGTATTACAGAGGAGGGAGGGTCTTTTACCCACATTAGCGCTTCCATCTCTGAACTAGAAACACTGACCGCTACATTTTAGGATCTAGTCTCACAGCCTAATACACGTCCAAGTCTGTCATTCACAACCTTACAAAGCATTTCTGTTCTTACACTAATCAAAGGCAACAGAAAACCTGCTCATAGAAACAGACCAACTATGCAAAGAATGTCTTTCTTTTTAGTAGCGTTCTTCTGCTTTTTATAGGCATCCTTGGTTTCAGCTGTTTGCCTTTTTCCTTCTTTCCTTCAAGCCTCCAGTGCTCTTATGTTTTAAAGCCAGTAAAAATCCACAAATAAACTTGCCATTTAACAGCCTCAGATCTCAGGTTTGCAGTACAGTGCCAAACTCCAGATATCGACATCAAGAACAGCTGAGTAAATATGTAACTTTTCAACTTATAAAAAAAAAAAAAGCTTATTTTCCTCTTATCTTTTCTTTTTTTTTTTTTTTTTTTTATGAGCAACATCTTGTTAGACCTGAAATGAAAATCTGCACCTCCAGGCACTTGAAAGAAAAACAACAGAAGTGAAAAACTTCAGTAAAAGCAGAAGAGGAGGCAGACGTGATACTCAGGAGTCCCTTTCATCCAGCCACGTAGGATATGCATCACATGCTGGAGATCTGGGTCGTCTTTTTGCCTAAAGAAGTTGGAGCCCACATATCCCACATGAATGCTAGAGTACATCAGGGTGGAACGCTCTTGCCTTTCTGGCTCAGGATCCCTCCCTCCCTCATATGAATTTTTTGGTTGTGTTTTTTTGAAACATTCATTAAAACAGATGCCGCACTTGCCTGCGAGGGCTCTAACAATCAGCTTCATGTCATCCTCTTACTCAATTCAGGGTGAAGCATCTTATTAAAAAGCAAAACAGCTCCGGGCTTGGGAGTGAGCCATCTTGAACCAAGAGACTTGGAAACGTCCTTGATGGGTTACCCAGCTTCTCAGCAGTGCCAGCTACCTCTGACATACCCTCCTGCCAGAGCTAACAGAAGTCAGGCAAAGCACCCTGAACCCAGTAGCTGAAAACTAGTGGAAGAGGCTTCAGAGTGCACAGAGGCAGAAGAGATCAAACCTAGGCTCTAAGAAAACTCTGTAAACGTCCTAATTGTTCCTCTTTCATAAGGCTCTTTATTTCGTGTTTGGGGGTGTAGACACTGAAAAAATATTTCCATCTGAAGCTGCTTACTGGTGTCAGCAAATTCACAAGTGACCTGGAGATGATAGAACTTTCCATCCAGCCATTGCCTAATTTACTATTTATTGAAAAGTCTTGCCCAGCTCTAATCTAAATAGATCTTGCAAAGCAGACAACTGTTTCAATTATTTGCTGTGGGCTGCTCTACCAGCTGATGGTATATTGTTTTTTCCCTACTTTCAGTTGGGAAACTGAATTAAACAGACAGTTGCAACACCATAAAAGCCTAAAGTAATACTGCTTTTTTTTTTTTTTTTTTTTAAATATAAAATTGCAGTTATCAGAAGGGCCATACGCAATTGTAGTAAGAAAGATGTCATCTCCTTGATGGACTAAAACATATGCATGTATCCAATATCCTACTTATCCTAAACACTGACCTGAGAGGCTAGCCAGAAAATGTGTGGCTGAAGCACAAGAGCATGGGTCACCCAGAGTCCTACCCCATGTGTCACTTCAGCTACTTTTACGCCTTTTTCATTAGTGAAGAAACTGAGACAGCCCCGTACTTCAGTTGAGCATTGATCTGTTACAACTTATAGAGAGCTGATGCACCATACATGAAGGTTACAAGGTTTAAACCTATATAAATATCAAAATAAAGCATCAAAGTATTGTCTTATATACCATGCTTACCCAGTGCCCTAAGCCTATTTCTCGTTAATGTTTCACAATAAAAATCCCCTAAAAAAAATTAGTGACCTACTTGCTATGATATGTTACTGAAAATACTTCAACTGAAAGTAAAAGTGTGCAAGCTATTTTAGTAATCAGCTATCACAGTCAGAGTCAGCATGCTGGCACTGTGTAGTTAGTACTGTTAAAAATACATTATTTTAATATAAAGCAGCACTGGATGCAAGCTGACTTTTATTTACTGGTAGTTTTAATAGAAAAGGAAAGGGATTCTTTAATTCAGAAGGTGGAAGAGGCAAAAAGCATGAATACACGGGTCTTTTCTTGTACCGTTAGAAGCAGTATGAAAAGTTTCTCCTCTTTGTTATGGATAGGCAGAAAAAGAAGGGGGGGAAGGAAGGAAAAATGGGGGAAAGGAGAGGTAACAGATCAAAAATATTTCTCTACCTTTACGAAAGTTGAGTGAGGACTTATCTTTCTGATTTCACTTCAAGATTCTCAAGTAATAGAAAACTCATAGGACTTGGAAGTGAAAAGAATTTAACTTCATGATCTGAAAGCTCATGGTATTTAGACAGACATTTTAATAATAGCAATTTAACCTATCAACTGTTGTAACAAGGAAGGGAATAAAGTCTTTACAGGTCTAGTATTACTTGCCATCCAAGGCTATAGGATCAAACACTTAAAAATTCAGAATGGTGATCCCTTTGTGGGACCACAGTGCTTCTAATCAACTCCAAGCACCTCCAAGCACAGCTCTCCCAGGAAGTACTCTAACCAAGCAAAGTTGCAAAGGCTTTTTGCCTTTCTGTTCCTTTCTGTTTCACAACAGTGAAAAAGTGAACAAGTCCTAAATTCTAGACATTTGATTTTTTTTTTTTAAGTTAAAACTTTTTCTATCTTATTCAGAATCACACTGAAACTGACAAGAATGCTGAACAATCATGTAATAGTGTTTCAAACTAGAACAAAAAGACCAAGTCTATCATCAGAACAGTCAGCTGAGACCCCTTGCACGACCGATGCCTTATTCAGAATCACACAAAGCAGTCTCCCTACTCACCGACGCAATCTAAGCTTTGTTATTCTCTAGGCTGTGGCATTTCCATTCAGTTCACATTCAGTGAACTAATTCACGTTACTCAATATAAGAGAATATAGCTTAATAATGAAGGAGGTGGGTGCACGCACACTGATAGCTTTATCAACGGCATCTGCACGTATGCTTCAAGGCATGGGGAGGGTAGATATGTTGAAAGTATCTTGTTTGTGATGAAAGGGAAAACTTGATGGATGATGTTATGGAGCTAGACAACGACAACAAAAACCCGGTGGGCGCCTTTCTGGAAGAGAATCATAAAAAGTACACAACGTGCTCCAAAGACATTTTGGCTTACCAGATCTATGCTGGAAGAAATCTGGTAAGAAACAAAAGTGAAGGAAGCTCTTACAGTATGCTTGTGGCTCCTGTCCCTCCTGTTCTTTTGTTGTTTGTTTTTAAACTCAGAGGGTGTGGAAAACAGATTGAGAAGATCTAGATTTCATTTTAATAGTTTCCTTACTATCACTTTTCCACTCAGAAAAGAAATCTGAAGCGAGAGTGACCATGAAAAGACAAGAGTTCAGGAGTCTTCAAAAGGGGAAGAAGGGAGAATGGCAAAGAACAAACAAACAAAACCACCACAACCCACATCACCTGTAGTTGTTGGACCAATACAGTTAATACCTGCCAGGAAAAAAAAAAAAAAAAAAAAAAAGGTTGGCTAGAATAGGAAAAGACACTGTTCAACCAAATTAGATTGTTTTTAAATACCTTGGGCCAGCTAAATAAAGCTAAGCTTTAACTTTAAAGTAACTGAAGCAATCCCAGAACTAAAATAGTTGTCTTCAAGAACGTGTTGAGATGCCAGGACATAGCAAAGAGAAAAAAATTTAAAACCTAGAGAAGACAAAAAAGTGATACTTCTTTTTTGGCTGTGTGAATTTTAGGATTTTTTTTTTTTTCAGCATAATGAGCTCTGATTCCTAGAAAAATACTGAAAGAAAAATTCCTACAAAACAAGAAAATACACTTGTCAAGTTTGGCTGTTATCCATTTCATGCCAAAACAAACTTGCCTTCTCTAATAGGCCTTGCCTTAAGGAGAGAATTAAAACTTATTTTGATTTTAGTAAGGCTTTTTGACACTGTCTTTTAAGTAAGATAGCAAAACATGGTCCTGATGACTCATCTACAAAACAGGGTCAAAACCGTGCACCAGTGGAGTTCACCAACAGAGCTCTTCACCAAGATGTGCTCTACAGAAACATGTCCTGCATTTGGTATTGCTCATGTCTTGTCTTAGTCCATGTTTTCATCAAGCATCTGAGTGATGGGAAAGAATTCACTTAATAAACTTGCACCACAAGGAAACACACTGCAAAAATTAAGATCTTATCAGACTGAAGACCTGTATGGCAAGAGAAAGAAGGGAACGCTACAGAACATAATTTAACAAGTGAAGTTTTACACTCAGATGGGAATAATTCAACAACAGGAATAGACAACATAGTAACAAGTGAACTTAGAGCACTTCTAACATTGAACATTGGGCCTGTATGAAATGGGAGGTCAAATGGGAAATCACGAAATCACAGAATATCCTGGGTTGGAAGGGACCCACAAGGACCATTGAGTTCAACCCATGGCTCCACACAGAAATCAGACCCTGTGTCTGACAGCATTGTCCAAACGCTCCTTGAGCTCTGGCAGCGGTTTAGTGGGGACTGCTAGCGTTAGGTCAGAGGTTGGACTCGATGATCTTGAGGTCTCTTCCAACCTAGAAATTCTGTGATTCTGTGATTTTGTGGTGCTGTGACCATACCCCTGGGCAGCCTGTCCCAGTGCCCGACCACCTCTGGGTGCAGACCCTTTCCCTAACCCCCAGCATGACCCTCCCCTGTCCCAGCCCCATGCCATCCCCTCGGGTCCTGTTGCTGTCCCCAGAGAGCAGAGCTCAGCGCCTGCCCCTCTGCTCCCTGTGAGGGAGCTGCAGGCCGCCATGAGGCCTCCCCTCGGCCTGCTCGGGGCTGAACAAACCAAGGGCCCTCAGGTGCTCCTCACACACCTTCCCTCCAGACCATTCACAATCTTTGTAGCCCTCCTTTGGAGGCTCTCTCAGACTTTTAAGGTGAGGCTGCACCAACACAAACAAAAGCAGCAAGGCACTGCTAAGGCCCAAGCATCAGAAAGGACAAGGTTTTGGAGTAACACTCCAAGGAAGGTGTTGACTAAGAGAAGCATCTACAAGAGCCACCAGAGATCTGCTAGCTGTGAGCTAGGAAAAGAGATGGAAAAGACTAGGGTTTAGGCTATGGAAGAAGAATCTAAGTAGACATCTAAGAGCTATCAAATATGAAAAAAGCTTTTTGCAAAGGCAATGAAAACAATCTGTTCCCTATATCCTCATTGGATAGTTCCAGAAGTGAAAGGATTCAATTATGGCAGGAAAAATTCGAGGTCAGTATTAACTTTAAAAATCTTAATGCTAAGAAACACGATTTCTGGGATTGGCTGCCTAGAAAGATGTACAAGTGCCACCATCAGTATATCTTAAAGGCCTTCACAAACAGACCACTGTCAGGAACCCTGTAAATATATTTGATTCTGCCCTGTAACAAGAGACTAGACCAAATGTCCTCCTGATGTTTACTTCAGGCTTGTTTTTTGATTCTGTATGATGCAACCTGAAATAACAAAGGGACAATTCACACATGAAACTCTAAATTGTTGGACAGATGACTGTCCTCATGAACTGCCAGGATCAAAACCAAAACATACAAGAAAAAGCACTTTCATCTTGAAAGCTTCTGTCCATTTTTTTCTGTGTAGTGGTATTACAGAAATGAATAGAGATATGAGTAACATTATCCATATTCTGAAGATCAGAAACCATTTTACTGCTTAAAACAACAGAACTGAGTAGCTTCAGCGAGGTTCAAGGTACTATTCAAGGTTTCCTTTAGAGCTAAGTTCTTTCTGAATCAAGAACAGAAGCCAGTTTCCTCAGCACTTTTAACTAGAAACTCAAAGTAGGCTCTTAAGTGAAAAATTGAGGAAGTCCATGGATATCTTTCCTATTCTGAACACCAATATAAAAGCCCCTCAAAGGGTATTGTTTCCCCTGGAATTAACTCGCCTTGAAGACTTCTATAGTTTCTCCTTCGGCCCAGTTAGCCTAGATGCAAACTGAAAGCTATTTTTTCCACTACAGTGCTACTTAACACATACATTGACATGAGAAAAACAAAAACAAAAACAAACAAAACAAACAAACAACAAAACAACAAAACAAAACACTACTTGCTTGACTACTTTTACACAATAGGAAAAAGAATTAGCTGCTGAGTAAAGTGTCTGAAATCTATTATTCTGCCTGTGCCCAGTTATAGACACACACACACACACTTTACCAGAAAAATCATTTCCTCTAGCAAAATTCCAAAAGACTGGGACACGTCTGAAAAAACATTTCCCCTAACAGGAGGTAATTTAGTCTGTGCTAACATGCTTCTTCCTCCTGGGGAAATACACTGAGATTCTTAAAAACAGACTATGCTGCATTAGTCCCTCACCACAGTCAGTCAATGAAGAAGGTTCATTATTGCCAAAACACAATGATCCAAAGACAAACATCACGACATACCAGCTTCAGATGATAGATGCAAATTCCTACTTTAAAAACCTACAGAATTACTGAAAAAGTTAAAGTACTTCTGAGAGCACAGCATATTCTCTCAGTCATTATCAACACTCAATGATCAAATGAGCAACTCTTTACACTACTGTGCTTCAGAAAATCATTTTGAAACTTCTTTACCCATATAATGGATTTCCCATATTTGGTGGCTTTCCTGACATCATTACATGCCCCAGAGAGATCAGCCTTGCAATCAAAACTTAAACTGCGAGGTGTGAATTTGTTAGCAAGTTCTGCTTATCTAAGCAGCTAATCTTCAGGCGGGTCAGCAAGCAGCTACTATTTTAAGAAAATCTAGTTTAAACAGCAGCATAATCAGGGTTAAAAATAAAGAGGAGTGCTTAATGGCACGTCATTTTCTAAAGTGAACCTACAAAACCATAATTAAAGTTGCATTCAACTTATTAAAATTGAAATGATTTCACCAACTTAAATTAAAAATAGAAAAAGATTGATAGAAATTCACATACATGATCAGGTGATACATTTGTTCATTCAGCTGAACGAACAGTGCTGTTGTTTTTGTATGCTACCATCATACAAATTGAAGCAATATGGGCAGCACTCCAGAAAAGAAAATGTACAAGTAACAACTTATGGGGTAGGGAGGCATGGAGAACATTGAGGTATGCCCAAATGGACAACTCTCCATCAGACAACTACTACACAATGACAGAGTAAGTCTTCTACACCTTTTCCCTCCAGCTCCCATAAGACAATCCACCAACTTCATAAAATGAATCGAGTTTCTATGACATGTTTTTAAGTTCTCTGTTCACTTTACTAAAATAAATATTTATATGTAACAAAATCCAGAACTGCTAAGAAATCACACAAGTTGATTATGCAGGCTTATTTAGTACTGCTAAAAAAAGATTTGAAGATTTGCAGTTCCAGAGAAACAAAAACAGCAGCAAATGTTAGGTTCTATGCAGGCAGAGAAGAACGGCTCAGAACAAAGCCAGGTTTATGCACCTCTGTCCTAGAGCCTGAAAGTGTATTTGAAACTAAACATAATTATTTGCAGCACCATATAACTGCATTTTCAGCAAACAAATTTAAAAATCATTGTATTCAAGACAGAGATGTTTTTCAGCACTGTAAGGGTGCCAAAAACTGCTCACTTATGCTGCAGCAGCTCCAGGCCACGGAGCTCCTGGAAATTCCTGGGGATGGCACCTTCCATGCAGGTCACCCATCTGATTGCTCGCTGCGTTGCCTAGGGTTACTGATGCATCTTCAAGTCTATACATCTGTTTTTAGGGTAAGACCTGTGAATTTTCCTCTAAATGGAATGTTTCTTCCCCAAATTTCCATAATGACAAACCAGACTGCGCATAAATCGAGTCTGTATGAGGGACTGATTTGTCATGGTGTTTGCACTAACATACAGCCAAGCACGCACAGGCTAACCAGAAGGATATACCGGTTTATCAGCTCGTACTGCTTCAAATTACACTGCTTCAACAATGTTCCAGCTGCAGCTTTCTACCACCATCAACTCCCAGATCCATCAAGCAGTTTTACAACTCCATTAGCAAACCTAAAGTTTATACATCTGGATAGTTGCTAAATCATCAAGTTAAATTAAGTCACCTAGCACTGGGTATCTCCAGAACACCAATCCCTCAAGGCTGTCCTTCAGCCACTAAAGCCATCTGTATTTCCAAAACATTAGGATGAAATTTAACTTACAACACCTTATGCAGTTAGGACAAGAGAAGAGAAACTTCCTTGCCCTTAGAAAGCATATGGTTCAGGGCCTGTGCTCCCAATACAGCACAGTGGGTTCTTCTGCTCTGTTTTTAAAAATCAAACCTTCGAAACAGCTCTAGCCCATACAGCTGTGTAGACAGCTTTCCAAATATGACCCAAGTATTAGCCAATGCAACATCACAAGGTTATTCCAGCACCTTGGCTGCTGATCTTAGCAACAGTGTTAACACAGCCCTCGTGTTTACTATTTCTTGTCAGAATCACGCGTGCAACAGGGAAACCATTAGTCATTTCCAATTTCAAATAGTCTTTGCAATGATGAAGAACAGTGGCACAAAGCCGTCACCCACTCAAAAAAAAAAAAAAAAAGGGAGGAGAACATGACTTCAGAGTAGACATCAGGAGAAAAAAATCAGGGAAAAATAAAACCAAAAATTCCTCCTTCCTCTGGAAGACTGGGGAAGAGAAGGAATAGCAGTGAAGGAATCTTCCTCTGCATACTGAGCAGAACAAGTCGGTGAGCCCTAAATAACAGAAGTTATGGAAATAAAAAGGAACTACCAGAATGGGATAAGGGTTTACATCCTCTCTAAAACACAGTGACTGCGATGCCAAGACTCCTCAGCAGGGTGTTATCACAGTACTTTGTGATCACCCACACCACAATCCCTGCTCCTCCACATTTACCTCTGCCTCGTAGCGTTTGCCTTCTGTCTTGTGAACTTCTGCTAATCCTATGCAAGCTCAGACCAGCAGGCTGAACACATTGAACCTCAGAAACAAACAGAAAAGTTATCTCCATTTTAACAACATAAGTCACTAGACAATGAATTTTGCCCCCTTCTTCCCCCAAAGGCACACTGCTTTACACACCCTTTCTATGCAAGGTGCCTACAAGCCTCCCCGAACAGATCCAGAGGGAGCAATGCGGCTTCAGGGGACGCATCCCTGAGCTGCTTCCAGACAAGTGTGCTTATCTGAGCGGCACAGCACCACGCATGAGAGCGGATAGGATAGCTTAGCATTCGGCCTAGTTGATTCCAGCTCTTATGAAGCACTACCACAGGAATTGCTCACTGTACCATGTTTCTTAACAGGGCCATAACCACATAGCAGCCCTCAGACCAGCACCGGCCTCATACAGTTCGAGATGGCAGAAGGTACAGAAATAATAGAACTAAGCGACCCAAGCCAGAATTTATTCAACGAACACTAGAGAAATCCAGCAGCAATGTCCACTGTTGGCACCGCTCAAGGAAAAGGTGATGAGAAGAGCAGCACTGACACAGAAGCCACAGCAGCTCATTTTTACGTAGCTCCTTACAGGAAGCAGTTGCACTCACATATCCTCAATGCCAAGTAACATTGGTGTATGCAAGTTTAAAAACCAATGGCTTATTTGGGAACTGATAGTTCAAGTGTTTACTTCTCTCTCCATCAGACTCTGAACTCATTAGGCTTTAAAAGTCATTCTGCCCATTGGGCTGGTTTCTACATTTCCATATTCAGAGCATCTTTTGTGCTTTTGTTAATTCCCCCCCCAACTTTTATCTCCTTTGGCTTTTTGGTCCTTCCTGCCTCCCGCCATCTTTTCATACTTAAGCCCGTCTCCTAGCTGGTGACCAGCTTTTGATGAGGAGGAAGAGGAAATGAAGTAACACTGGAGGTACTGCGTGCCACGTGCCCGTTACAAGTCTGTTGGGGATGGGGCCCTTCTCTCTAAATGGCTCCCTGTTTGCTCTCAGAGATCCTGGAACACGCATTTTGATTAAAACATTTGGAGCACTCAGAGCGGTCCCAAAACCTCAGTATAAGTTACTGACGTTACGAAATGGTGGGTTTTGAGTTTTAGAACGCCAACATGAAAACGTAGCTCCTCTTATCAAAGTGCTGCTTAGCCTTTCAGGAGCGTGCACATGCTTATTCAACACACCCCCAGCAAGGGGTGCACCTCCAGATAAACTCTTGCTCTGGAGTCTACAGAGACCAATAAGTGTCAATGTATTATAGGCTATTAAGACACTGTAATTTGTAACATTTAATACAATTATATAACAATATGTATGTTTGCTTTATAAAACTGTTCACATTTATGCTCTGACCTACTTAAGCAAGTTTTTTCCCCCAATTGCACAATTATGAACCAGAGCAGAAAATCAGACTTTGTAACTATGAAGTTAATAAATCAATTCCGTGTCATTACAAATTATTAAAAAGTTATTACTTCAGAGTCTGCACTCACCTGATTATGGCTTTCTATGGGGCACATTTAAATATTCCCAAGAAGTATAATTCTGCTTCCTTTGCTTTGTATTATTAGTCATACATTATACTTCCTTTAATGAACTCAAACTAACTTTGTATTATACACTGAAACTACAGGTTTCTTACACTTCAATTCACAAAAACTATTATAGCAAAGCCAGTATTTTCTCCTTGGCTATTCCTACCTTTCTCATACCCAGAAAACAATTTGTAGATGCAGAGAGGCAAACCAGGAAAATGCTGCATTTAATTCAATACACAGTTTGCATCGAAACAACTTTGGCTATATTTCAGGTGTTTCCATGTGGATAGGTCTCAGTCACCTCCCCACCCAGTTTTCAAAGAAACTGAGCAACTTAAAATGATATGCTGCTCCCATATCTAAAAATGACTTTGCACCTCAAAACTCTCAGGCTGACAGATAAGTTAACAAATTAACAAGTCTTCAAATTAACCTCCTCCCAGTGATACTATGCGTTTTACTATCGAGGGGGAGCAAGAATCCTGAAGTAGAGATATTAATGTTAGAGTGAAACTCTTTAAAGAATGCAGCAGCCATCCTAAAACACATAATTGGCAGTTCTGCAAGTCAAAATTGAAACAATTACAGTACCACAAGAGATCTTACATAGAGTTTATGATCATTCTACTTACAAACTGGAATTGAGATCATTCCACTGAAGCACTTTCCTTCGAATTGTCAGTTATTTTTCCCCAATGAAACCTTTCAAAAGGTTCAGCAAAATCTTTTCCTAAAATTCCACTAAGTCAAATATATGCCAAACCCAATGCCTTAAGAACACCATATTCAAAACGTCTTGGAAAGTTGCGTAAGTCCCCCAGGACTATTTCCCTGTAAAGAACTGTGAAGACGATGCTAAATGCATTGGATAAGAATACCTTCAGCTCCTAGATTCTTTCTTTCCACATCACTAGAAATGACACAACAAACATTAGCTGTGAGGTGCTAGCATACGTTTCGCCTTCTGTTATTAGCAGTATGATTCAAACTTCAGATCTGTTTTGAAAGTTAGAGAAGCAGCATCCTCTGGGCATTAGAAGTCTGGAAGTTTAGCTCCACTTCATCATTTCCAGTCTTACAAGAGAGCAGGTGGATCCAGAGACCATTCCCAGCATGCTCACAGGTAGTCACCGCATGTGAATTACAGATCAAGTGCCCAAGAGTATTGTTTTGTGCAGATTTCAGACAGCAGCTTAAAACAGAGCTCCCACCTTTAGAGTCCGTATGTACTACCTTAAAATAAAGTCTGTTCTGATTGCCCAAAAAGCTACTGATTTTTCCTTCTGATTACTTGACAGTTTCATCCAAACTGTCAGTGACCATTAGCGACTGGGATGCTGTTTTTTCTATTTTTATTTCTGCTGTAATATTCCCGAAGCAGTTAGTCATGTCATCAGATGAAAACCAGGAATGGTAATTACTAAACCCTTACACAAAATTGTATTAGAGATAGAACTGGGATTCTCCTACAAGAGATGATTCATAACTTGTGTTTTAGTGCACTTCAGCTAACCGTGAGACACGCTGTTCTTTCAAAATATTGCATGAATGAGCAGAAGCAGGCAGAAACATACGCAACTTGTTACAGAAAAGAACTTCGTTAATAATTCACACACTTCACACGCACAAAAGCACTAGATATACATTCATAATGGTATCCATTTGGACCTTTCAAATGCTTTCCATTATTTGCCAGATGCACGATGCTCATTGACACATACGAACACCTACAGACACAAGCAGAAAGAGCTGAACAAAAAAATTATGCCAATAGCTGATCATATGCCAAGCCTCTGAAAAGAGAAGCTTATGCACAGAACTCTTCTGCTTAAGCAGAACTTGGTTCAAAGGAAGGAGAAATATTTAAAGAAACCTAAGAAAAAACTGGAACCCCACAGGATTTTTTATAGCACTAGTATGTTACAAAACGGATACTCTAAGGTGTCAGATGAAAGGACAAATTGCGATTCTGCCAAACATTCAAAACTATTCATTTAAAGGTCATTGATCCTTGTTCATGTTAAAATAAATGAGAAAATTTATTTGTACCTAGAGGTCCACTGTGCAATAGTAGCTTGCAGGAGACTTCAAACACTGGGAACCACACAATAAGAAGCTAAAACAGAGCACACTTGAACATTTTTAAAATATGTAATTTTGAAGATATAGTAAACATTAGGTTATTTTGCTACCAGTTTTAGGAAGCTCATAAGGCAAGCTAAAAACAAGCCTCAGCAGATTTTGAATTTGCCCTCTAATTCAGACTTCACTAACTCTACAGCTGGAACAAATTAATCATGGTCACAAGAATTACCATCAAATCAATGCACTGGTTGCATTGAGCTTCACCAGGTAATTTAACCAACGAGAGAGTGGTTCAAAAGCAGACTACATACACTGCTAGAGTCTGATGGCATTCATATTTTCCTCACAGAAAAGACTTGCTAACAACAAAGATAATTCAAAACCAGAGTTCTCCCTGGGTTGAAAGTAATGGCTGCTCAGGAGATTGGGTGGTTTTAATGCCAGCAAGACAGACATCTGTTACTCAGCACAGGTGTACGGTACAGAGATAGTCCTGAGATGAACTAGATGATCTCGCAATGTCTTTCCACCCCTAAAATCAGAAATGACTGCATAGATGGTTGAGTAACAGTGAAGTTCAGAGCTACTGCCTAAGAAAGAGCAGCTTCACCCAACGTTTCTATCGCGACACATAGCCTCCTTTCTTGTTCTGGAACAAATATTTGTGACTGGGGAACTGATCTGGTTAAAAACGTATCTATCTTCTTTTTGGCATATTAACTTAGACCAAGTTCATTTCTCTGCTCTGTTTCATTGTGCAGAAGCACACACAGGGACATCAGCACAAGAAAGAAGAGGCTAAAGCAGTGAAAACGAGTGAGGATGACGACTGCTGACATCTGCACCCCACAAGAAGAAACATATGCAGTACAACCTAAAAAAAAAAAAGGAACAGAAATAAGTTTTTTTTTTTTTTTAAATATACTTTTATTAAACTAGATGATATTGCTAGAAAAAGCAGAGGAACTTTCAGACACATTGCTGGTTTAGCAGATTAGGCAAAGCAGCAAGGTGCAAGACATAACAAAGCTGCTCATAATGTAATATAACCACTCCAACCAGTTAAACCCCTCAAGAGAAAAAGCACTTAGTGTTTAGACAGCTGAGAAGTGTGATAGTGACAGGCCAAATGACCAGGTCCCTGTGGAAGAGGGATAAACTACAGTTAGTGACACAAAGATGCAGCAATCCACAGAGCCAACATACCTAACAGATCTCACTTCTTAGCACACAGCCTTAGTTACTCTCAGATATCGAGACAGAGGTAACAGGCACACCATTTTCTGAGCAAGTATCACACTGCGTTACTATGTGGTATCACTGGCAATACAATTAGACTACAAACAAACATGAAGACACTAGCTCTAGTTAGGTAACCCTTGAGCTGGATACAGCAGCATTTGTACAGGTTTCCCCTGGTCTTGTACCTTCCAGAAGTACCTGTCACCAGCCAACCCTGGGAGACAGGGATGAACAGATCCTCACTGGGGCCATCCGTTCTTTTACAAGTTCACACAGATACGGAGATGCTGTCCATAATACAGCAAATTTCACTCAAAAAATGCACTTTTTGTATCTCAAGACTGACTAGGGCTATGCTTTTATGACAAAAGAACAAATCTAAACAGTAAAAAAGACACTACTTTATATGAACCTCACTGCACTTTTACAGTCTGTAACTAGCAATGCCACTGAAAAGAGTGCTTTCAACATCGCCTACTTGTTTTCTGCTTCATGCCTTATCATGGATTTTGCTATCTCATGTGGTCAGAGGTTGGCTCAGAGCTAATCTCTTAGAAGCAGTCTACCCTCCAGCTGATATTGCTGTGTCCTGTTGAACCAGGGATCGTCCTTGCAGCAGACAGGCTTAAAGGCTAAGAAGAAGTAGGCTAGGGTATTGGATGACTCGACTAGACACACAGCTAGCTGTGCCTGTGGCATCTGACCATCAGCTGGCATGCTGCCTGTCAGATGCAAAGGTAGAAACTTCACAGGGCATCTGCACTGACTACTTAGTGATTCAGCAAAGGAAACAGTAGTGCACGGGGTCCACTGTGTAAGGAAGCACATTATGGATGCTTTGGAGAGAAAGCTCAGGTCAGGCAGAAGACCAATAAACAGGATTTTCATTGTGGTATTTTCTGAAATGCTGTCAGACCACATGCAAGGCCTGAGAAAGAAGCCAAAATAGGAAGTCAGTGATACAAAGAGAAAGGATTTAGGCATGATGGGAACAGGAAGAACTTGTTAAGCACGTACATTACTCATACAGAGTCACCCTGACTGACATGCTAATAAGAGTTTGGGAACTCATGAGCACTTCCACTCCACTGCCAGGTATTTCCCAAGTAACACACAGGAAGACCAAATGCTTGGCCTCGCCTGACACCCTCAATGTAACAGGCACCTCCAAGGCTGGGTGGAGGGAGGACAAATCGAGACGGTACAACACTGAGAAGCTACCAGGCACTCAGCAACTCCAACAGGAAGGAAGGACAACGTGCAGGTGAGGAATGTGAAACACATACGTGTTTAATGGCATAAAGCATTACAGGAGAAGAGAAAAACAATGACATTCTTGTACTACAAGTCCATAATCAGATAATGAAGATGTCCCATCAACTGCGCAACAGTTCACAGAGATTAGATGCAAATTTAGGACCGGTAATAATGATGGGCAATTGACATTTCCTAGTATAAAGAGGGCTCTGTGCCTCATCTGAATGAAAACTAGGGGTTGTATTTTATTAGTATTAAGTAATGGTTCAGTTTTGAGTGGTACACAGGACCTAAGTAAAGAACATGGATAGAAAAGCTGCTCTGTAACTGTACCTGCAGTACAATCGTATTTCAATACTGAAGTTGAATACAGTAGGCAAAACAAACAAAAAATAGGAACATGGATATTCATTTTCAAGAAAAGGAACAGTGTAAAAAAAAAAAAAAGCAATTAGTAATCCTCCCAACCCACTCCCCCTCAAAACAAAGAAAAACCTGAAAAGGAGCAATCCAGAAAGCAAAAAGATTGCAACAGCTTGGAGGCTGTCAAAGACAAAAAAGCACCTCCCAAGAAAATCCAAAGCATACAACATACTGTATTAAAAGTTCAAGTAAAACATTCACCACTGGATTAAAAGAGCAGGTAAAACATTCACCACAGTTAGAAGAGAAAACAAAGCAGTCAAAATACTTCAACCCCAGCAAGAAAATCCCACACCTGTGTGGCTCCATAGGGAAGTTAAGGAGAGCATCTCAGACAGAATGCTTTTAAAAACAGAAAGCTTGCCTAATGAGAACAGAAGGGATCATAAAACACGTAGTAGGTCAAAAGTAAACAGGAAAAAGAATGAAAAATGTTTGGTTAGCACCTTGCAACTTAAGTTCACTATCTCGAAAGCAGGAAAGCAGCTAGAAAAAACAGTGGGCTCTTGTGGAGAGAAAAGGTGCAAAACGGATACAGGGATGATGCAGAGGAGCTCACTGAACACCCGGTACTGGTCTTTACTGGTGAAGCAACTGGGGAGACTTCTACACACATTTTTGTAGCATATAGATCACAAGAGCTGAGTCAGTTTGAACTAAATACAGAGGAGGCATTATGCTGACCAGACCACTTAGACATCACCCACCTGGGCCAGATGTTTACAGAGAAGTTCCAGACCTGAAACTGCAGAACTGCTGGGCCACGGGTTGCCATCGCAATGCCACTGTCCACAAGAGACAAGCACTGGAGAAAAGCAAACGTGATTTCTATCCCTGGTAAGTGATAAAGGATCAGATCACTATGCAGAGACATACACAGTCCATTGGGAAAGAGCATGCACAGCTTCTGTAAATGAGATTCCTAGCAAGACCACAGCTCTCCCTCCCAGCTGATACCAGCTTCTGTATCACTCTGAATTCCTGCATTCCTCTAGGGGATCCACTGGATACTGAGTTGAACACTCAAGTTTTATGGAAGGGGTCCAATCTGGACTACCTGCCAAGAACTTGTAAAACGTAGTCTCCAGCCACCCAAAAGGGGCCCAAGGCTCTCTGCGACAGGCGACACATTCCCCTGCTACATAATGCAGGCTCCTGGCAAATGTCACCATTTTAAAATGACAACACACAGGTTTGCTATATATTCCACTGTTTGCAACCACGTGCTTAAGAGCACTGTGATGGACTCAGATGAACCCAGGAAACAAAAAATAAAAAAGCATAACCTCATTTAGCCTTATATCTGAGCTTGCAAGCTTTGTTCTGATGACTAGGGAGTCAGATGTAAAGCAAAAAACTGGCAATGCAGATACACAAAAGAAAGTTTGTCATATGTGATTGCTTCTTCCTCCATAGCTTCTGGATGTACTCACAGGCACCAATCTACCTGCTGATGTTGCCCAAAGCTGGAAAAATCAGAGGAGTCCAAAAAAAACAATGTAAGCAAAAAATGAGAATCACAAATATTCCTCTCCACTGATACCTTAATGCTGCCATAGACAATAGCAAGCTGCTCATCTCAAGCAAGAGAACAGTAGTTGTGTTCTCAGAGCAGAAAACAAATCCAGGTTAAAGCAACTTAAGCTGCAGTTCTTGGCAGCCTAAAATCAATATAATGACTGGCTGCAAGGGTCCTATCCCCTCCATGGGAAGACCCAATCCCTTAAGCCCGCTCTGGCATTTACCATGCTAAAAGGCTCAGCAAAAAGTCTTACAACTCAGCAAAAAAAAAAAAACAGCCTAACAAAAGGCAGCAGTATCTACTGCTGACTTATCAAGCAGAAACAGCACTGCAAGCACACAGTGATCAACGAAAGTAGAAGAAGTGAGGGCGTGGGGCACACGAACATCTTTTGTTTGCCATGGACATGCAGTTTTATCCAAAAGTTGAGTTTAACTCCTGTTAGTTACCTGATCCAGCAAACCAGGCGCACCATTAATTGTGCTTGCAATACATTTGGTACATACGGGAAGTCTGATCCCTTCTTTCGGCAGCAACTCCATCGTATACTGGCTTTAAAAGATTATGAAACTACAGTCCGATTATATCGTGTTACTCAAGTGACTTGCCAGATACAGTACACTGCATAAGAAAGCTATTCAACAATACTAAAGCAAACAATAATTCTGGAAGACCTCAAAGAGAGAGACCCCAGTATCTTCACAGCAAAGCTTAAGTACTTCTATAATGAAATATCCCCTCAAGTACATGAGATACAATCACTATTTCATAACTACATACAGAACATCTTCAATAAGATCCCTTCAAATGTCAAAACTGAATTTCAAAAAGCATCCCATCAGCCTGGAAACATTGAAAAATAACCAGGATGCATTTTCATTTAGCTGCATTAAAACCTGCAGGTTCACATTATGTTTTTCTCCACTAGATCCCACTTCATGAAAACAAAGAACTAACTACATTTCCACATTAACTTTGCAAATCACACTATGTTTCTGAAGCAATCACAAAACCATTACTACATTGTGCACCAGCAAAATACATACAGCCTTTCAAAAGTAGTACTGGAGTTCTCTGAAAATACTGTATGTTACAATACTGTCAGAAAAATATATAGCATAAAATCACTGGTTTTGTTAAAGATAGCTATTTGGCATACTACCAAAGGGACCCCTACAGCTCCCTTTCCGTGAGAGGATCCCACACAACCGTAACTCAATCGTTATGCTGGGAATCAACTGGAAAAAAAAACAGCTGTGAATTAAGCCACTGACCTAAAGGGCAACATTATTTTGTTGTCATTAAATCTGTGCACTGGTTAGTCAATGAATTTTCTAAAGGCCAAAGCATTGATGATGAACCTTTATACCAGAACATGAGAGATTCAACCACCTCTACTGCCTATTTATTTTCAAAAAATCAAAACACTTATAACAGTAGATGGCTTTTAAAGGATTATGAAAGAACAGCTATAAATTCCTTGAAAAGAGAGGTCTAAGTGGGTCTTTCTTGGATTTCTCAGCACATTGACCCAAGGTTCCAGGCCTCCTATTTTCGCCTCTTCTCAAGTGGAAGAATTCTACTGCTGTCCCACTCTGAGACCAGACTCCAGAATGCAATTATTACTCACCAAACCTGGCAGCAAATATTTTTTTTTTTTATGCAATCAGGAAGTCCTACTGGAAACCAAAGCAGGGGCTTACATACTCCAGTGGCTCAGCTACTGCTACTGGTACAACATCCACTCCATCAAGCACTGAGCTCTGCCCACATCCTATGCCACAGAGAGGTGGCACATTCCACCTCTCTCACAGCAGGTATGTTTCAGGAACAAAAATCACTACTCTGTCAGCAGTTAGTTTACTGCATGGTGCAAGACCCAACTCCTCCCTTGACCATCATTTCCAGTTTTAGCTCCTGACAGGTTACCAGTCCCTCAACTGCATCCAAGCCCAAAACACAAGCAACAGGGGCCGTATTTCAGCTGATGGAAGAAACCTGGGATGCTGGCATGAAGGAAAACCGAACAATCATTTAAAAACATGGGTAAACAGTAAAACATTATCAGCTATGGAAGCGACCATCATTTACCAGCTTTCATTAAAAAGCAAGATAAAACAAAACAAAACAAACAAAAAACAGCTTTGGAGAGGTTCACATACCACAAGTTTAAAACCTATCAATTTGAAGTCTTCCAACATCTCCAAGTAAACTTGGAAGCCCCAGCTTTCCCAGACAAGTCAGGGTGAGCCTGTAGCTTCATCTCCTCATTAATTAATCCCTGAGAACCTCTCCTAAATGGCTTTTTTTTTTTTTTTTTGTCATGAACTGCTGTGCAAATCAAGCCCCATTTTGTTAGTTGGCTCAGGTCAACTAGTAAAGTCTCCAGTACTACTATTTAAAAAAGGAGTCTGCTTACATACTGTTTGCTATTTGAATTGTCATTCTTTTTTGTTTTCTTTTGGGGATCCTTCTTATTAAGAGCAGAGACACTCTGTTCAGAAAAGCAATATCCGCATTCAACATAACCCATTACTGAATTACGGTTCAGTTCCAATTCAGTGAAAAATTATTTACACACGTAACATTCTCCAAATTCATTACCTCCATAGAGCTGTTATTGACCACCATTTGTCTGCATTTGTCTCTACCTCTACAAAGATATAAATCTCACTCAAGCCAAAAGCACAGTGGAAAGGACAGTAAATGTTGCTGTGCCAAAGCTAAACAGCTTGCTAGAAAACAAGATTTACTTGCTAAGTTAGTAATCCTGCTAGACCTAAACAGGTCAGAGAGCCAACTCCAACCATCTACAAACTCACACTGAAACAAATGATGTTCTCAAAAATAACAATTTTTTCACCTTCTATTGGAAGCCACTCATAACAAGGTCACCTAAGAGTCCTCAAAGATAAGATATTGAACTTAATCTATCATTATTATTCTCTTATAACACTCTTTACTTAAACAGAACAAAACTGACTTAGAAGCTAAGTCAGAAATGTCGGTGATCATAACTATGGTCAGCAACCTTCTTGAGTATGTCTGTACAAGAGTGAGCGATTTACTAACTTCTGCTATGTCAATATAAAAATAATAAAAGGAAATTTTGACACAGAAATAAAGCGACACTAATATGATATGGAGGAGACGCTTGTTGCCACAATAGACCTTCAATGGCAAAACCAATGTTTTCAAGAAAGGAAAAAACATTGCCAGAAGACTTCTCAATTTAGAACATATTACAAAAGCAGAAGCTGCTAGGGAACCAGGATTATTGCCCTTGTCAGTGCCCTTGCACAGGGGGATCACAAGAAAAACCCACACGGATACCTAAAAAACAAATCCGACCCAACAGAGAGGATGAAGGATCTTTTAAACTATTGATCTCACCACCAAAGGCAACTCATCAGATGTTTATCATAAAGTGATCAAGATATCTCTAAAACTACTTGAATTTCTTGCCTCTACTAATCCTATTAAAAGGTTACTACAAAGCCATACTGTTTCAGCAAGTAGAAACCTTACACCCAAAATGTAAATTTATTCAGTCATTTTATATCCTTTTGTTCTTCTGTCAGTACTGGCATCTAATCCAAACAGGTAATTTGTGTCCCTTTGTCTTTCTCTTACTATATAGACACAAATATATATGCACACACAATAGCACAGATACACACCCCAATCAATCAAGTTTTGTGCCTCTCAGCCATTGCTCTGATCCTCTAAAGCCACCTAGCTCTTTTCCTCTTCCTTTGCAAGCTGATCTCACATTTCTTCCTGGCACCCAGGCCGCCCTGCTCTGCAACCAGTAAACGTCTCTCTCTCTCTCTCTCAAGGGCAGCAGAACCATAAAGGTTTTCAATTAAGATCTCAACCACTCTCTAGTACAAACGTACTTAATAACCTTCTGGTTTTACTGATAATTTCTCTTCAAAATAGCCACTTGTCCTTTACATACGTGTAACACAATAATGACTAAGAGACAACTGGCAGTCAACTGGTAACACCTGAAAATCACTAAGGAGAGACACAAACTTGTAGCTTACACAGTCAGTCAGTTTGTTTGTTTAATTACACCTGAAGTACCTGAAGCTGCCCTATACAATACTGATTTCATCTCATTTCTAGGAGTCTCAAGTCTTTCAAGCATTCCTGCGTAGAACTCGGATCTGCCTTACGACTTTGCTTCGTTAAAACTTCATTATACCCATTGCTTAGCAGGGGAAACAGACATTACTTGTGGCTCAAGACATCCCAAGTTGCAAATTACTGAAGGTTAGAAAAACATTTGGAGAAGTAGCATAATATGGACACTGCTCATAGCTTCCTCAACCACCTTACCTCCTCTTTCTGCTCATCTCCATTCTTCAATATTCAGTAAACCAATGGATCTTGTTTCACTACAGAACTGCAGTTTACTGGCTCTAACAGGGCCGTGAATGGGTAAACCTGTCCCTCTCTCAGTGCTAAAATGTCCTAGTCCCATGAAAACCGTGTTTTTGTGGACAAATAGGATGTCTAGAGCAAAAGCAATTATGTAATACAATTTTTGGAAGGTCTTGTCTTCAAATTTGCTGGCAGACTTTAAACCGTCTAAGATGTTCTCAGAGAACGGATTTGCTGAACAGTAGTCTAAAAATACAAAGGAGAATACTGTGACTAAGAATACCCAAATGGAGGGAACTATCCTGGAAAAAAAATTCATTGAAAATTCTGTCATTTAGCTGAGAAGCAACAATGGCCTTTGAGGGATTCAAGCTAACAAATACAACTATGATTCACTTCAGATATAATGGATAACAGTACAAAAAAAAAAAAAAAAAAAAAGCATATGCTTCCAAGTTCTTCAAGTTGCCAATTTAGGCAAAAATACCATGAGCTGAGTCTGGAGAGTTTTCTGGCATGCCTTTCTGGGAAAGAACAATTCCAACAATAATAATTAATTTCTGTGGTCCTTGCTACTAACTTAACAAAGAAAAGCAGATTGAGGTACCTTACTTTTATTGGTAAGATCATATGGTAGAGAGACTGAGGGTCTCATGCAGGTTTGTCCACCATAATGACCTCGTCAGGAACAAAACAAACTTCTTCCAAACCTCACTGCAGTGCTTTATGCTTCAAGTCACTCTTGCCTCCTCTAATAACTTGCACACAGAAGCTGGGCAGAACCTGCAAAACACTGTCACGCTGAAGGGTCAAATGGCCAATCCATGTTGTTATGTAATACTACCTCTTTCTTTTTAGACTAACCCAGTTCCTTAAAATCAAATAGAGGCTTTATCTCTGGAACCATCTGAAGATTCCTGATCTCTCTGCAACGGCTTCTTCCAAGAAAATTTAGGCATCTCCAAAGACCTAAACTTCAGCGCCAAGATTTCAGAGACCACTATGGACTGCTCTGGTTTTCTCCTCCAGAGCAATTTCCATTAAACGTTCCACATAAAGGACAACTAAGGAAGTACATGATGTTTATGTTGCCTAAACTTTGGATTTCTGTAATCATTACATTTAGATGACTGCCACTCTGAGGATGAGCAAATTTCAGGCATCTCCACTTTTAGTGTATGGACTTCTAAATGGATGATAAACATTTAAGAATATAATAAAACCTTGGCTATGCATTTTTGAATGGCTTAGCAACTTTCCTTGGGGGGAAAAAAACAAAAACACCACCACTTTTTCTTCTTCCCAACTGAGACAAAATTTCACGAAGTTTCAATGAAAGCTTCAGAAATAACCAAGTCTATAGCCTCCATAATTTAAGTTCTGCGTTACAGCAGTCTCAGGCTACAAAATTTAAAGAAATCATACTAAGGAAGCATTTTGGAATAGCCCATTTATTCAGCAGGGACAAATTTCTAATTTCCAACCATAAAACACGTAGCAGCAGACTGTTCACCACCTTATATGTTCATCAATTCTGTCTAGTGTAACTACACTACTACTTTCAGCTTATGACAAATAGGAGTCAGCTGCTGCTGAGCATCTCTGACACATTCAAAAAAGAAAACCCACTTAAATTAGCAGAATGGTATATGGTAGTAGGCAGTCTTCAAGTAGGTTATTCCAAGCTATTTATATTACGTATGTGAAAAACTTAACGCCTTGAAATCGTCCAAAATGAAAAAAAAAAAAAGCCACTGGCAGCGGATAACAGATTTCATATTCTCCCCAAAAGAAGCACTACTGGGAACAACTTTTTGTATGGGCTCTGATTTCTATATTAAAACATAGTCCAAACATGGCAAGCTGCAATAATTTATCCCTAAGGTTAAAAAGAACCACAATGGTAAGCATACATGGGAATATTTGTCTCACTTGAATCTTTTTTCTGTGAAATAAGAGAAAGGTAATTTACATTCTGTTTCTTCTTCACAACCCTTTATTTTTAATACTTGTTTTTATCCAGGGTTTCTTCCAAATGAACAGCGCTAATCCTTACTTTCTTTCAATTTCTCTCCCAATACTTTACAAGAACTCAGACATTATGGTGGTGAACATCCCAAACGAAATTTTTGCCACCTGTCTTTTCTGGGTCTGCTTACTTTTCAGTTCCAGTTGAACTGAACCAGAGCCAGAATCAGACTCCTACTTCTTAACGAAGAGGAGAGCTAATCGCTACAACTCCACATTTGCTCAGCATTTAATAGTGATTAGTTTTAATACTACATTTCCATTTTGTTCTCCAGAGTTTGGATAATTGCTTGCACAACGCTGTACTGAAAAAATTTCCCTTTATCGCTCAGCTTCCAGTTTTTCATCTGAGCCAGTGGCTGCCCATGCCTAGGGGATGCATCATGTACAACTACACACCTTCTTCTGGCACCACAGCTGCCTATGGAGAGGGCTTCTTCCCTCACTACAACCACACCCTTCCTATGTTTTTTTCAACCACCTCCCCAGCCTGCAACGTTCTCACCGCAGAAAGTCTGCTTGCAGGCAGCTGGTGCAAGGTTTTGCTGACTGGCATTCATTGGCTGCTTAATGCTGCAGTCAAATTTAAGTTCTGAGGACTAGAAAACATTTTTTTCCCTTCTAAAGCTTACAAGGAACTTCTGCCTAACGTAATCTTCCCCAAAAGTCAGTGTTTTAACACCTTTATCTATACAGAAGAGCTGCCTTGCAACTTGTCACTTACTGGCAGCTGAACTTCTTCTGCTCACGAACTGGGTATGGGAACGGTGGGGCACCCGATCCTTCCATTCTTGTAGCCACCTGGCAAAGGGGCTGGAAGCAGCCAGATTTACTTTGCTGGCCTGAAGAGCTGCCCAGCAGTGGAGCAACAAATGCTTTTCTCACCTTTCCTAACACACCTAAAGCTCACAAACTCTAGAGCTTCATCCGCACAACTCTTATCTCGGTGCAGAATGCCAAGCGGGAAGCAAGGCAAGTGATGCAATTCTACGGCAAGGTTGAAGCAGAAGTAATTCTGATGCTGATTAGAAGGGGGTTATGACAATGATCCTCTTTCCTCTTCTGTTTCAAACATGCTCACCAAGTACTATCAAGCAAAGCAGGTGGCGTTTCAGATCTAGAACCCATCATGTGCCAGAGAAGCCTGCAGAGGAGATATCTTTGCTGGCAGAGAGGCAAGGGATAAACAGCAGGAGTATGGTTATGACTCCTATGACTACAAACACCATGGCCCTAAGCAGGACCTTGCTAACAATGCCCCAGAATTCAAGCTAACAGGAAGAAGGGCATACAGCGATTTTTTTAAAAGCACCAAGAAACGTGAGAACTAGCCCCCTACAGCACAGAAAGGTACAAGTGTCTTGGGAAGACATACACCCTTCTACACTGCTGCTGCCCTGGCGGCCTCGCCACGAGTCAGCAGAGCTGTCCCACATTCTGTGAGATGCCATTCTCAAGAAATCAGCACTTTAATTACTTTGGCTGCAAGTACTCAGCATGGCAAATGAGCATCCACATCCCGCAAGCCATGTCTTCCAGGAAGTTACCGAAGGCCAGTCAGATCACAAGAACGAAGCCAAATCCCGTAAGGCAGAGAAGTGTACATGCAGCCTGGAATACAAGAAGGGGGAGAGCAGGCACAAAGACATGACAACTGCAGCAAACACCCTACAGGATAAACGCCTACAGCCAAAGGAGGAGGAGGGTGTCCTACTGAACAAGCGAAGCTCTTCACACTAATCCCATTTGCCAAGGTCCCAGTTATGAAAATGAATGGCTTTTTAGAAGGTCACACAAGTAGCTCTGCAAAGATACCTACTTTTGCCCACAGAGCTGGGCTGAACGACACCATAGCTTTTGGGCAGTCACTCTTAAACACAGCACTAGCAGGAAGGATATCTGCATTGTTTATCGATCCAAGTTCAAATGATTAGCTATATGCTCTCTGAAGACAGCACTACGGCTAACTTCAACAGCTGCACTCCATTTTATGGATACTGCACTCCCCAACACGCTTTGTTTTTAAGGACTTGCTTGTGAGAACTCATGAATTGACTGCAGCAGAGCTGCCCCAGCTTGTTATTTAGATGCAAACTTTGCAATGCTAAACCGAGTACTAATATAATACCCTGCTCCCTAGGAGCACAAACATCATAAAAAAAGGTCAAGCATTCTCATAATGCTTTGCTAATGAGGGTCAGGGCCTGACTGGACTTGTTTTGGCCTCCAGCCTAGCAACAGTTTCTGTGTTGGCCAAACTCTGGGAAGTCTACTATTAGTTTTAAATAATTTGCACCTTTCCTGCCTTCCAAAGAAGCTCTTACCACAGCAACCACCAGTATACGGCTCGAACAACTTCTGTGTTAGCATACAAGCACTTTACTTCTGAAGACAATAATTTGATGCTACAGAAAACCAGCAGTTACCTGTAAACAAGTGCTTAACGTAAAATAGCTATTGAGCTTGCTCCTTTAATCGTGGCATGAGTTTCAAGAGATCCAAGAACCACGGGCTAGGTAAAGCAAACATACTTCATTCATTGCCTGGTCACAGCCTAGGTCTGTACCCTAAGTGAACTGACAAAGGCAAAGCTCTACGGTCTTTCAGTAACTCAAAAATAATTATTTTCATTCTTAAGTTATTAAATACTCAGTAATTTATCGCAAAGGATGCTAGAGATGTACACGTGAAGTCAGTCAAATTGGAACCCAATGCATTTCTCACAGGCAGACAGGTTAAATAGGAATATACATGTAGAACGTCAAAAATAATGTCAAGAACTGGATTTGCAAAATGCCCAGAAATCTTTATATCTTCAATAGAAGGTAGAGTAAAAGGAAAGGTGACTAAAGATTTGATTGCAACTAAAACAAAAGAGGCAATAAAAATGAACGACCAGATTGATGGCACAGGGAGAAGTGGCTGCTGACTTCTCACCCTACAAGGTGTAGGGATCAAACAATTTCTACCAAACTAGCATTGCAGTGAATCGGAGCCTTTATGGTAACTCTGTGGTGGTTGTGTGTATCTGAAGAAGTAAAACCAGGGCCCTTTCTTCAGGCCATCTGTGAAGTGATCTCTTGTACTAATAGAAACATACGAACAGTTCACTAAAATGAGTTTATGAAGCAAAAGGCCCTCAAAGTCCATTTAACTTCATTTGGAGTTTATCAGAACAGTATTTGCTCTGTTCACCAATCAGACCAGAAGAGGAGCTTACTGGTTAAGGCAAGTTTTCTGAAGCTGTACAGCTCTGTTTTCCTCCTCTGCTGTACCAAACTGCGGTCACCAGTCCTGCTTTAAAATACGCTGGGAATTCCCTGCTGAGCACTGCTCATGCCAGCCAAAATACATTTTCTGCTGCACAGTACTTAAAAAACTTCCACCACAGGATGCCACTTTGAATGAACCACTCAATCCTTCATACTCCAGCGTTTAACACTCAACAGCAAAGACAGTGTTAAGTCAGAAGATGCTGAAGCTTGTACGAAACCGTGACACATACATAAAAACAGAATGAAGTCAGACAGACACACAGACACCAAACAGCACTTCCCTGTCCACGTTCCTCAACGCTATGGGTTTTGTTTTATGTCTGGTGTTGATCTTTAGCTGTGACCAAGCAATCATTATAGCTGTTGTGTAATGTTACCGAGTGTGACAACAAATACAAATTACCGCACTGAGACTACCACACAAGTAAGTTTCCACTGCCACTCAAGTACTGTAGAGTAACAACAAAATTTCCGACTTCGGACATCAACAATACTAATGTCAGGAGGTACAGCTGAACTCCGAGTAGGGACTGCAGAGGAAGGTTTTATTTATTTATTTATTTAAAGACCATACTCTGAAACCTGTAACTGAAATTTGCTAAGTTTCCAGGGAGTTTTACAAAAACGGTTGTAAAGAAACATACTGACACGAGCAAGGAGTCCAGCACATTGTTAAATTTAAAGTTGGAGCCTGAAGTTGTAAAGACTAAAACTCACTAAAAGTGAGACTCCATTGAAGAAACCAGAAATCAAGAAAAGCCGGTAATCCTATGAACTTTCAAGACATTTTTATTTACACGTGTAAGCATATGCACACATCTGCAGAGAAGCCTTGTGTTTCCTCAGCACCTTAGCAGAAAGCATCAGACAGTAGTTTAGCATTTCAGAAAATTCAGCTTTGGAACTGCACAGGAAGATTTTAAACTATTCCAGTGTAAATTACTAACAAATCACCAACACTGGTGTTAACACAATATTAAGACACCCACAAAGGCAAAACATAGGATAGCCGGTAACAAACCCTGGAACCATTTCTTTCTTACAGGGTCAATTTACACTTACTCTGAGCAGAATCACAACTTTCTTGGGAAGCGTGAAAACTGGTGGGCACGAGACAAGCTAGCTCCACGTCTTTAAACTGCACTGAATTTAACCATCTCCACACTTCACTAACACAGAATCAAGGTGACATAGTAGCACTACCCCATACCCTTCTAGAAGATGTAAACTGACAGATCCTAGACCTGAAAACACACAGAAATAAGAAGGCCAAGCACACTGACACCATGGTGTATCTGTACCCCAGCCCTGCAGCCAAGGTTGCTGCAGAGTACTGCACGGCACCAAGGAAGAAAAGAATTGGTCCATTTCCCAGCCACCTCTTTGGACCAAGGCTGGATATTGCCCAAGATTTGTTTTAAAGCAGAGGCCTTTGATCCCAGATGAAGCCAGGCAGATTACTCAGGTGGCAAAGAACGTGGTTGCCAGCAATGCTTCTGCTGGCGGCTGGAGCCTTGGCACGTGCACGGGGCTGGCAGCCTCACACCGTTCACTGCCTGTGTCACAGTCCCCCCTGCAAGATGAAGAGGATGTGAGCAAGCCATCACCAAGGCACGTGTGGTAAACATCCTTCTCAAGAGCTCCTCAGCAGCACAGGAAGGCAGGGCACGGGCAGCACCGGCCATTCTGGGTGCAAAACCTTGCTTTTGGTTATCATGTACCAGCCAACACGGGCAGAACAAATTGTGCCAAGTAAGGGTGCTCAGCACCAAAATAATCCCACTAACTAGCAGGCTGTTCCCTGGAGACTTTCGGGAAGGGACTGCAAGACACAAACATCTGGCACTACAGTTAACCTGGTGGACTGACACACATTTTCCCTAGAAAGAAGCTGGCATTAATGGGAAATAGGCAAGCTGAAGAGCTGCAAAGATGAGGCAAACAGTGTGCTGAACCAGGAACTCAGCAGGGTGATTTCTGTGCGTTAAAGGAAATCTATGCAGCAAGCAGAGATTTCAGAATCTTTAAGGGAAAAAAGAACCTCATGCCCCACCGCACAGCTTCAGCTAAACTCCTCTTTGTGCACCTACCCTTCCCACCCTGTCACACCAACCTGGCACACACTTCAGTTTAGGTTTCCACTCGAGCACCTTCCTACTAGAAGAACTGTAGCGAGCAGCACAAATCCTGAGTCCTTCCCCACTGGTGTGCTGCCCTTTTCCACAAGGGAAGGCAGGACGTGGTACTGTTTGCACTGATCACGGAGGAATAGGGTGCGTTGCACAAAACCAAACCAGAAAGGAAATAAAGACACGAGAGTTATTTGTTAGAAAGATATGAAACGTGGAAAAAAAAGGACTATTCAGTTTTCCTTCTCCCTAAATGCACAGGGTAAAGTGTTTTGACAGTTTCTGCATCCCCTCACAATGTATTTTGATTGACACTTCTAAACCCCTATAGCGAAAAACCACCTTTAAATAATTGCAGTGTTCCATAACTCTACACATCAAGCTGAGTTTCAAGAACAAACAATGGCTGATTGACATTTTGTATAAGTGAAAAGTTTTGTCTGGGGCAACGGTTTTCAAACTCTGTATCATCTTCCATACCTCCAGGACCATCTTTACCTGCCGTCCACTCCTGTAGGCTGAGAGCCGCTGCACTGCAAGAGGAAAGGACATGCCTTGCAGAGCATGTCCTGAGAAGGAGGGAGGGACTGTTTTAGAGGGCAACTCAATGTGAGGTGACATTATAGGTCAAAGAAAGCTGTTCAATTATGACAGAGATAGAGGAAAATGGTGAAAGATCAGTGGAAGACTGCAAGAGAAGAAGGAAGATTTGCCAAGTCTGTTTTCACCAAGGCACCACTGGACAGATTCAGTGTCTTCCCACTCTCTTCTTTTGACCCCATGACTTACTGCCTCCAGCCCAACAGCTCCCTAGCAATACCTTCCACCAGCACCCCATATCCTGTGCTTTAGGAATTACACTCAGAGACAGGAAAATGACAGTTATTTAATCCATGTCTGGGCTGTGCTGAAGTCCAAAATCTGTGCCCTTTCAAAAACTGGCATTTTGTCTCATTCCTACTAACTGCTCCAAAATCCCTGCCTTTCAGGCTGTGCTGTGGTCCTCAGCTCAGCAGCCAAAAGTTACAAAAATCCAGAGGCACCACACACAGTTTTTGTTCAGAAGACAATACATCAGAACCCCCAGCCCAAGTGATTCAGTCACCTGCTTTTCTTTGATCTTGCCCAGTTTCATTGTTCAAAGACCTGCAAGAAATGAGTCACACTTGTGTGAGGATACCTGCTCACACGTCGTTCATCCTCCCTGTAATTAACAGAGCTCAAAACAGCATTTCTGTTCAATTGCTGACTTTTATTGTAGGCTACTACTCTTAGACCAGTTATTGTGGTCTACAGACAAAACTTCCAGAAGGATTCCTGACAGAAAGCTGCGACATACATTCACTGAGAAATGCCGGTTCCCATTCAGCTTTTTTGCCATGCGGGAAGAAGCTCAGCTTCAAAGACAACATCACACCTTTGTGAGCTACCTGGCTATTGATAAGACCGCGCACAAATCTTTTGACTGCTACAAGTCACGCTGCCTCTGAACATTTGGCAGGAGCAAATTATTCACTGACCTAGAATTTTACATGTAATACTGAGCAACTTTTTCAAAGTTGCTTCCCCAACTGCACAAACATAATCAGCTCACAAGGCTGCTGAAAGCAGCAGTTCTGCCATCTGTCTGCTTATTCCCACCTCACACTTGTGCAGGCACAAGTGTTTGTGAAGCCACACAACAATCCAGAGGGAACCAATCTCTGAAAACCAACCGGGGAAAAAAATAAAATGATAATTAGATCATTCTTCCAGTCTGATACACAGTACAACTGTGCATGCTGGCGTGAGCATGGGAACATGCACAAACGGTATCAGTGATGCTAACGGCAGTGCCATTTTTGTAAGTCCATTGACACAGCAACTTTTTAAACCAGGTCAGCAAACGAAATCTCAAGAATGCATATGCACACACATGAATTTCAGAAAAATACAAATTTTACTTAATTTGTTATTATGTCCTTTTTAAAGTAAGAAGTGGGAGAAGAAAGGTGAAGTGATCTGTTAGCTACCAAGAGGAATCCAAGTGCTTGCAGGAAAACATTTCTGTGGTTAACTCTTCACCTCTGCCTCAGTTTCCTCCATTAATAAAACAGGGACAGTAACAGGAGAATCTTCAGCAAAACACCACGGTTGAAAAAAAAAAAAAAAAACACACCACAGCAGCAAGGTAACGTTGTCACAGAGAAACATGGGCAGAATTCAACTCACTCTCTTGCACTAGCAAGGAGTGAACTGGCACAAAGGTGATGCGGTAACCAACAGTGGTCTGGGGTGGAGAACAGATACAGGACAGTGCAGAGCAAAACGGCTGCTTAGCGCAGCAGTACCTAAAAAATTGGTTTCTTCAAGACGGACGTGGATTTACAAAAGACCTGGGTAAAGAAACTCACGGTGGAGTCTCTCTGCCCTCCTCTCATTACTGGTGCTCTGGTGTAATCGCATGGGAGGTACGAAGAGAATATGGGGAGGACTTGCTGGGGTGGCAGGTTAAGTAGGAATCCTCTGAGCCGGGTTGTCATGACAGCAGCTGACAGTATGCAAGAGACGTATAGATCCTGGATGGTAGAACAGCAAGGACTCCAAACAAGATCATTAACACATGACAGAATTTTAACACCGGGAAGTATGCGCTACATCTCATTAATGAAACATGGACTACACGATAACCCTTTGCACCAGCGAGGGTGTGTGTGGGCAGAGGACACACAGAAAACGTTTCCACTAAGTACCCACAAAGAACGGGTGCTACTGAGACCCCGAGAGCCACGCCGTACCGCAGATGAAGCAGTGGCATGCACTGGTGTGGATCAACTCTGCCGAGCCTCAGCTGGAGCTCGCCCCACGAGCCCCGTCCCGTGTTAAAGCACAGCGAAGGGGTGGAAGCGGCTTCAAAGCACCCCTAAGGCTGGCTTTGCGCTCACACAGCCTCGGAGCGGGGTAACTCATCCCAGCCGCGAGGAAGCAACTTCCTGCCGGGCAGAAGTTTCTCCCTGAAGTGTCTGAGCTGCACCTGCGGCAGCACGTCTGTCTGTCTGTCTGTCCGTCCGTCTGTCTGTCTGTCCGTCTGTCCCCCGGCACCGGCAGGTGCTCCTGGGGGCCCTACAGAGGCAGGAGGCTGTGAGGCTCTGCACCAACCCCAAACGGGAGCAGCCGGGGACGGGCACACAGCAGGCCCTCGGCGGCAGCTCGCACACGCTCGGGAGGCAAAGGAGGGCGGCAGTAACAGGTGCTCGGCGCGATCGCTGCAAAACTTTGGAGCTTCGGTGCGGGAGACGGCCCCGGGGCTTCAGCGCATCGCCCACGGGCCCCTCCGCAGGGCACAGCGCAAGGCAGGGGCTCGGCGCGGGCTGACCCCGAGCAGCCCCACAGCCGCCGGCGGACCCCGCGCGGAGCCGGGAGCCTCCCCGTGAAGCGGAGCCCGGCGGGGAGCCGGGCAGGGCACGGAGCCGGAGCCCGGAGCCGGGCATCTGGGGCCGGGGCAGCCCTCGGGGCAGCGGCGGGGGCAAGGACGGAGCCCGGCGGGGGCGCCCGCGGGCCGAGCGGGGCCAGGCGAGGCCAGGCGGGGGCCGGGAGCGGCGCGGGGCCGGGCGATACTCACTAGGGGTCGTTGGTGAAGCGGGGGCTCCGCGGGGGCTGGTAGCCGTAGAGGTGACAGTAGAGCACGTCGAAGCAGAAGCAGCACATCTCGGCCGACACCACCATCTTCCTGCAGCCGGGCCCGCCGGAGCCGGCGCCGGGGGAGGAGGAGAGCAGCGAGGCGGCGGCGGCCGGCGGGGAGAGGCCGGCGGCGCCCCCGCCGCAGCTGGGCGGCAGCGGCGGGGCCAGGGCGCAGCCGGCGGCGCCCCCCGCCAGCCCCCCGAGGCCGTTGAGGCGGGGACCCCCCGGCGGGGGCAGCGCCCCCGGCTCGCCGCCCGCCGCCGCCGCCGCCCCGCCGCAGTGGGAGCCGCCGCCGCCGCTCCCCGGGCCGGCGGCGCCCGACGGAGGGGAGCTGGAGAGTTTCTGCTTCTTCACCCCGCAGCAGCCCGCCGCCATCTTGGAGCCGTCTCCCCCCACGCAGCGCTTCCGACCCATGGCGGGGGGGCCGGCCGAGCGGCCGGGGGACGTGCGGCGGCCCGCTCCGCCTCCTGCCGGGCCCGCTCCGCCTGCAGCGGGGAGGAGGAGGAGGAGGAGGAGGAGGGAGAGACAGAGAGACAGAGAGAGCGGCGTTAGAGCGAGCCAGCCGGCCGGCCGCCTTCCCCCCTCCCCTCCTCGGGCCGAGCCGCCTTCCCCCCCCCCTCCTTCTGTCAGGGCAGCGGAGCGGCTCCGCCCCGGTGCTGGCAGAATGAGGTGGAAATGCCCCCGCACAGCCCCCGAGCCGGCTCCGAGCCCTGCTCAATAATTGAAGTGACCTGAGCTGCCTTCGGCTGGGGAGCAGAAGGGAGGGGGCGGGCAGGCGGGGAGCCCTGCGGAGAGTGCCGGGATGCACCTATCGGATGCACAGCGCTCTGAGGGCTGAAATGTTAGATTTTATATAGACACACAGCGTGTTTTTGCATCGCAGCTTGGGCGATTGCTTCGCACCCCCCTAAGCGGCGGCTCCACGGCCCCGGAGCCTGCAGCTCGGGCTGCCTCGTGGCGAGCCTCGAGGGAGGGGAAGGCCCGAGGGAAAGGCCGGAGCTCCGCAGGGCTCGAGGCATCCCCAGTTAAGCTGGGCAGGCTGCTGAGGGGGATTTTACATTAGCCTCACATGTCTGAATTTATTGAGAGACTTCACGGTGGCCATAAAGTACTTAACAACCTATATATACGTTTTTGAAAAGAACACCACTGGTGTCATGGGGCTAGCTCTGGCATGGGATATAGCAGCTGGGTACCACAGAATAGCAGCACAGCCATATCAAGGTAGGCAAGGGAGCGAGGGCTGCCTCGTACAGCTAAAACTCTGAATATTGCAAGTTTAGAGAGACACAAAGTCATTATCTAGTTGCAAACGCGGTCTACAGAAAGGTTTTGCAAGCGCAAACTACAGAGATTCGGGTCGGAAAGGGTTTCTTCAGCATCCTCATGGTCTTAATACTGTCTGGATATTTAGTTATTATGGATTTGAGGAGGAAATCAATGGTTACTGGAGCTCTAATACTACTTGGTTAAAAAGCCCTTCAAGGGCTTCTGTCCAAATACTGGCCGAAACTTCTCTGTTTGAATCATAGCCTGAGGTGAAACAGCTGCAGGGAATAATAGCAAACAGAAAAGAGAAGAATTCGATGGTGTAAGGCAGTCTTTCGTATTTTAAATTTTAATGTTTGTGTTTGGAGAAGGTAAATACTTGAGAGTGGAACCCAGTTTCCCTCTCTGAAACAACTTTCACTAAAAACAAAGGCAGCGTCTTCCACTTGAGGGATTCATTTGTTTAAAATCAGTTAGCAGTGACACCTTCTGTTGCTTTTGAGAAAAGAGTTTCTTCAGGTATTGAATTCCGGCTTTTTCTAAGTTTTTCACTGCTCTGTGGTCTTTAGCACTAACATGCACAAAAAAAAAAAAAAAAAAAAAGAAAAATTAAAAGCTGATGATATGGATAGAAATACAAATCAGTCACTCCACTGGGACAGGCAATTGTGAGGTTCCGGGTAAGTCTCAGAGCTAGGACTGATACCCTCATGCAGTATCAGCAGTACCAATAGTGCACAGTGATCTTGATTAAATATCGTATTGCAGTGCTCCCTGAATGAAGGACTAAATTAAATACGGTACTCGTTCATTAAGAACACCATCCTTCCTCCACTTCTGCAGATGCTCTTCTCTGTATTTGCCTGCAAACTTACCAGCAGTTGTGCTATTTTTTCCTCAGCATAGTGTAATACGTACCAAATTTCTCTTTTGTTGAGACAATAGCAAATATATGAACACAACTGCGGTAACTACTGCTTAGTGGAATCAGGAAGACACAACTGCATCATCTGATATTTTGGTCATTATCTTGAAGTGGAAAGAACTGTAGATTAACAAAACAATTTTTGTAACTCAGTGGAAAATTTCCATTTATATTTGAATAAGAGTTTATTCTTTGAATGAGATGGCTTTGGTTAACTGCAACATCTGTTTCATTGGCCCCTTGGCTTCAGGTAAAGCTTGAGTTCCTTTACATTTCCTATTATAAGGAACCCTAAATGTGTTCAGTTTCTTCATTTATAGAGCGTTTCTATATTTTGCCAACTTTAGCAGATTTTCTCCTGTTGGTTGATGACTGTGCTGTGCCTCGTATGCAGTCAAATTCACTAAGTGAATTCAGCATAAAAAAATCCTAACAGTCGGAGTGGAGTCTAGGATGGTAGTGCAATTAAATCAGTTTAATTTCTGTGTGATGTAGCTCTTCTTTCAGACTCCAGCTGTGTAGCACTCTTGCTCACTTTATGTTCTAAAGTCCCAGTGATTTTAAAATTGTCTCTTGTTACAAGTGAGAGATTTAAATTAGTTTTCAATTAAAATTCTTGTCAAGTGCTGTTATGGACACGGTGATAAGAAATATAATACTACTTGTAGAAAGGTATTTCACAGTGATCCAAACCTGCTCTGAAGGATTGCCCTTCTTAAACAAACAAACAAAAATCCAAACAGATTGGCTGGTATCTGGGGGAAACGGTGTCTTACTGGGTGTGATCCTTCTGAATCCAAGATAAAATTTGCACTGACTGTAGTGGGAGTCAGGTAGCTCTCAAGCAGGCCAAAAGAGTATCTTTTGATACTCTTTTGATACAAAAGAGTATCTGTGTTGTGAGTATCTTACAACCTAATTACTAGTCAAGAACAACGAGAACAAGGAAACAATGAGCCAAAACTGGGCTGCACTGTAAGCAGGACTGATATAATCCTTGCCTTATTAGTATCCATTCTTTTAATAGGCACTGTGACAGGTGAGAGATTTAAAAGGGTACTTAAAATAGCACGTTTAGGCTGTGGTTCTTTGTGCATTTCTGCAGTAGTAGTAATGTTGGTTTAAGCAGCTCTACCTCAGCTGATTGTTCTTTTTCCTGTCCCACCCATTCTGCTGTGTCCGTGCAGCTGTTTGGGCAGATGTGAGGCAGAAGATGAAACTGAAAAACAATTATTCTTTTCCCTTGATTATTTTTCAGCCAAATCAGTTCTCCAGTCCGCTATATCAGAGGGCTGCCCGAGAATCTGTGTGGGTCTATTCTGGGGGGGGGACTGTACAAAACTGAGAATTAATAGCCTTGAGCAGCTTAAACAGTGCTGTGGAAAAATGAGAAAATGCAGCCCAATGTGACATTGCACATATTTATGGGGAAACTGTCGGAAATTAGAGGCTTTTGAGTTTTAAATAATAGGTGATGAAGGCCAGTGGAGGAAAGATATGAATGAGAGAAGGTAGATGAACAGCCTTGAAAGTGAAGAAAAGTAGTTTATACTTAAGATTGTAGAAAAGTCAGAGCTAGGGAATGAAAGAAAGGGAAATGGAAAGAAAGTCCTCTTTTCCAAATATATCATTTTCCACTTTCTTAGAACTAAGGGAAACATTATACCACAGTTTATTCTGTAAAAATGAACTCCCAAAAAGTGTGCGACGTACATGGTCAGAATCTCTGTGAAGTTGTTAGTTTTATTGTGGAGGATATTATTCTAGAGAAGAGTCTGTACTTACATTCCCCAAAATTCAGAGGTTAAATTCTATCTTTGTAGCTTCCCATCATAATGATCTTTTTTTGGATGGGTCTGCCATAAAACTGGAAGATTTACATTCTGAGAATTCCTTTGGTCTGGGGAGTTCCCACCCATTGTGGAGACAGTCTAGACAACTCTCCCCTTGCACTGCAGCCTCCGAGGCATTATGAGTGTAGCTAGGAAGAAAGTGGTTTTGCCTGGTTGGCTTTCTCACATTATTCCCAAACTGGTCTATCACACTCTGGAGGCTCATATGAGTTTTCCTTGGTATATTCTGCGCAGACAGAATAGTCACTGCTCTTCAGTAGGCTCACTGCCTCAGCTGTGCCCATGAGAAATTAGACGCAGCTCTGAATCTAGGCCAGAAAGTGTGCACAAAATCCAATAAAGTTAACTTGCACATGCCTGAGAACAGTAATTGTTCTTACCAGTTAGAGGCCATATCCTGCTATTGTTCCATATATTAAGCCCCTATTGAAGTCTCTCCTAAAAAATCTTGTACAAAAATTCATTTCAGGATGTGATACCAGCCAGCAGACAAAAGGTCCTCTCATGTTGTGTTACTGGAATCCTGGCCCTGTTTCATATTTTGAGCTATGTTACAATATCACCACCCTGTGAATCTAGTCTGTGTTATTTTAAATTTAACATTGTTTTACAGGCATTTTGCACTCTTACGCAAATTTAGGGTTTGGTCCCGTTAAACCATCTGTGCATGGAGCTTGCACTACAAAACTGGGCATAGACTTGCAAAAAAAAGATTTCCAAGTGTAATTTCTCTATATATCTAGGATTGGGCAGTCCTCTAACTAGAGACAGAAATGTTAAATGTTAAAAGTGTCAAGGGAGTCAAGAAAGTAATTTAATTAAAAACCTAAATATCAAAGCACTTGCAATAAGGTGAGACTAGGAGCAGCTTTTCCATGGAATTCGTTTCACTTAATTTTGTGAAGCTGCGTTCTTCCTCCAATACTACGTCAATGCAATGTCCTATCTTCTTCGAATGTATTTTTCCATTGTACAGTGATAAAAGAATATGTAGCTTACATAGCAGTATTCTCACTGGAAATTCACCATGGTTCCGTTGAGGTCAGTGGAGCTTCAGTGATTTATGCTAGCTGATACATTAATAATAAGCCTTAGGACATATTTTTTGACATGGCTGTTTGTAGTTAGTCTCCTTCACAAAATGTTTTCCACTGCTGTAGAGCAAGCATATGGATTAACAGCATTTCTCTTTTATGAAGAGTGCAAAGTGCTTGTTGTAAAAGTTTAAAATCAGTAAATTTAGAACAATCCGTGGGTATCTGTTTACCCAATGCAGTCATACAGCCACCGCTATTGAAACCTCACCACAGTCGAATCAGACACGGCAGCTGAGGTGTATAAGGATAGAAAGTTATCATTCATTTCTAATTGAATAATTTAGGAGGATAGAATGTAATTGCTGAGAATTATATCTGATCAGAACATCACAGTTACATTTCTGTTCATTTCTAGGAGTTGTACTAGACCTCTAACCGGGTGGTCAGTAGTTGATTTTGCATCTCATCTAAAAACACTGAAATGAAACGTACATAAAAGCTCAGTTAATGCAAGGAGCAGAAATTTCAGAAAAGAGGGGAATGTTAGCAACATTAATTATTTGTTAACAGTGTCAGTTGATTCGGATGACAGAAAATGCTCCTGCGTAAGGAAGCTAACAAGCATTAATTTTGGTCTCCCTTTTGATTTAAGACTACTTGAGCTTCCTTTTCAGATGTTATTTAATTTTCTTGTGAAGTGTTTTAATTTACTCTGACAGCTGCTTTTGCTATCTTTTTGCATGTATTATCTAGCTTTTGGTGTGAAGGAATTTCACCTACATTCCTCTAATGGCAAGTTCTTTGCTTAGGTTCATGCTCCCTTGCTCTGGTATTCTACACTGCTGAGATAGCATTGAAGCTGCCAGCTCTCTGTGCCTTTCGGAGAAGTGAGATATGCTGTTCTCCAAACACTAAAGAACTTTTTTCTTTAATCTTTGTGAATACCAAAAATCAGTGAATCTTTCTGCTTGCCCTTTACTATTCTCACTTCTATAAAGGAACTCGTTGATCTTAAGATGATCAAGAGCTGCTTCCGCTGTTCCAGATGGGGCTTCACTAGTCACTTTATATCAGACAATTCTAGTCATGCCTCACAAAATCTTTTAGCTATTGTTTTAAGAGAATGTTCATTAGCTGCACTAGACTATTGCATTTTTTAAAAAATATGCATGTCAGTCATAAGTGTTTCCTTCTACAGTATTATTGTAACATACTGATTATTGAATGTAATTTTTTTCTGTTTCTCTAGATGTATTACCAGCCTTTATATACAATGCCTAAATTTCTTAACCTCCTGTCTTCCAGTGCTTCTGATCTGTACATGTCAACCTGAATGTCATGTCAATCCTCCTTTCTGTGACTGGTTTTATAAAATCACCATTTTTGTCATGCTGGTGCATTTATTTTTTTCTGTGCAAAGAAAAAAACGTTCCCAGTATGCTGGGTTCAAACTGACAAATGCCAGTGTTTGTCATAAAGGCAATGGTACTTTGGTGCTATAAACCTCTAACTGCTAGAAAGTGCTAAATTCATTGTCTTAAGAGAGCCTAGATATCCATACAGAACACTAATTAGTAGCAGATGTTAACTCTTGTGGCAAAAAGCCAGCGAGGCTCCGGCAAAACCTTTCTCATTGCAGTCATCACTTTCATCATTGGCAATTGGTCAGTGCAGCCCCATGAGGCTGGTTCTTATGGTGCCTTGGGAGTCACCTCTCACCCTCACCCTGTCTGCTTTCCAGTATTCAGTCCTGCAGATTGTTCTTTTTTTCAGTGCAGTAGCAAAAGCCAAACAACTCACGTGCACTGCATCCAGCTATTAATTCTTTATTACATCCTTAAGGCTTTGGAGGAGACTAGTAAGCCTCAAGCTGCTGAATAAAGTTTAATCTGAGAATTGGTAGCACCCAGTCTCTCACAGAACTGCAGCCTTATTCATAATTTTGTTGCTTCCTTTCCGCAGCATTCACGTTCTCCAACGTAACATTTTCTGATGTACTTTCTATTGCAAATGTCAGTTCTCCTTTCAGATATGTACAAATCAAATTACTCCAATGAAGTCAATAGAATTTTATTGTTACAGAACAATGAGTTCCACACCAGGCCTTTTAAACCTGTAGGTTCTCACTGTAAATTGATGAACAACTTGTCTGTTCCTAGGTCTCTTGAGCTATCCTCTGGTCTCAAGGAAAACGGTATCTATATGGATACCCACATATGAACACACCAAACTTGGTTTGCGTGCCTGTTCTCAACAGTTTCTTCATGCTTCATATTCTAATCACCTACTGACTGCCAGAGATTGCACAGAGGTAACATATTTTTGTATAAGCACTGAGCATTTGATTTGAGGAAATGACCATTTCCGTGCAGAAGTGATTGAGACAGTCATTAACACTACAAACCTATCCTTATGTTAATTCAGCTTAAAAAAAGCACTCATCTGCCTGTGAGTTTTAATGTCAACGTTGAAATATACTTGTCTAGTGTTTCAGTTAAAACTGGGCTTCTACAGCTGTTACTATTCCATTTGAAATACATCTTTCTAATAGTTTACTCATTTTGGTTAACATTTCTCTATAGCATTTTTATGTATTGGAAGAGTCATTGTGACATACTGCAATAAAATGAGGGGAAGTCTAGTGTAGGAAGTGATCTAAGGGACGGTTGCTGAAACATTTCAGGGGTATTACTTCATGGGCTAGGTCTGTACAACTAACATTCACTTTAAAATAGGGGCTTAGAAAAAAAAATCTTTAAAAAAACACCTATTTAACTCTGAAAAATAATCAAAGTCTGATTTCTCCCTGTTTTTCTATTGCTAAGTTTGTATTTGTTTTCAAAGGTCAAAGTCCCACTGCCCAGTGTCATCACATTCAAATCCCACAGTAACCTGTAAGTATTCTACCTCTGCATTTTTAACCACAATAGAACAGATGCATGAAAATTGTTGTGATCATCTCATGAATACTGAAAGTGTGCCTTTCATTGAGCTATCATTAGGCGTTATATATTGGGGTAGAGTGTGATTTATTATGTAGCTTGTCTTTTTATGTTAAATGCCTATAGTTCAAGAGTGTATGGTTATAGTACAATACATCTACATTTTTAAATACTAGCTCGTGATCTCACGCGCTGCGTCTAAAATGACAGATTCACAGTGTACCAAATCTACTTTTAACTGCTTCTGAAGGTACATTTACTTTAAACCCATTTTTTTTACCTGGTTAAATCAGAACTGAAAGTTATCAAAGAAAAATATTGCATTTGCCCTTTGATGAACAATTACCAAGTGTTAGATATTCAGAGTGGAAAATGGATAGCGTTTTATTTTATGAGTCCACTAACTAATAGTGAATTAGAATAAAACTCCTGTGGGAACTCATTTGACATTCACATGAATAACAGATGAGTTCATTATGATCTCCTGCTTATAAAAAGAATGGCAAATGAATTCATAATTATTAGGCATTTAAAAATAACACATTCCCCCAAAAGATATAATTCTGCATTAAATACCCGGCTGTAGTTCAGCTGCAGGGCTTTGAAGAACCTGAAATGAAATGGTAGCACAGCATATAGCTGAAACTGAATGGCAGGCTGATGATTTGGTCATTTGCCATGTTCTTTAACTGCTCGTTAACCAAAGTAATGAAGACCTATATTCTGTTTAATGTTTGAATTAATTCTGAAATTTATAGCGGGTCCTTACTTCTGAAGCAGAGACTATGGATTAGATATATGGTGCATGAAACCATTATACTGGGTACGCGTATGAAGAGGATTTCAGTGCATATGGCTACTGACATGTACTCATGTCCTAAGTTCCTATGGGCATCTTGTTTGAAAATTTATTAGACTTGAATTTTGCAGGGCTTTTTTTTTTTTTTCTTTTTTTTTTTTTTTCTTTTTTTTTTTCTTTTTTTTTTTTTTTTTTTTTTTCTGTGGGATAGGCAGCTGTGTATATGACAAATACTACTCAGGACAGTTATTTTGCTAGAAGTGATGTTCTCAAATACTTGCCAGGCCGCCACATTAGCATTTTGCTGACAGCCTGGCAGGAGACAGCTCTTGTACGAATTGTAACCCTTGCCCTGTGGTGACTCTAAGAGCACAAGGGTCCCTAAAGGTTACCTTGTCTGCCAGGCAGAGAGGGAAGTGAGAGATGCTGAGAACAAGAATTCAGAGGATAACACAGAGAACTTGCAGAAAAGAAGGGCATAAGGAAAGTGCTTTCTTTGAACTACCTCTACCAAGGGCATAAACAGAAAAGGGATCAGAAATAGTTTAAATGAAGGGTGTTTTAAGAGCCATGGACACTAAAGAGATGCAGGATTCTTGCCTGCCAAATCATACATGTCATCTTGATAGTCTTTTTGAAGGTGGAGTAAAGAAGATTTGGGTTTTCTGTATGAATTTTGACCCCAAAGGTCAAAAAACTTTTTTTTTTCTTTGTTTTTTTTTCCAAGGAATAGGGAAGTAATGCTGTGTACATGACTGATGTCATCTCAGTACAGAGGTAAGGAAATGTGTGAAAGACCTTGTGCACATATAGATACTGAAGTCACATTGCCATGTTTTCTCACGTTCCTGTCTCCCTAGCAGCAGCCCAAGCCCTAACACAGCTATGTCACCATGAACTGTGTGGTCATACCTACATCACAAAGTGAAGCAGCCATATCAAATGGGATCGTATTTGTACTTCACTCAGAGGTCTGCAGTGGCCTGAAGCTGCAGTCCATCATGAGGTGAGTGGACTCTGTGACCAACCTAGGCTGTGTGCTTAAGAAAAGGAGCTGTAAACACAAAAATTGCGGAGTAGGAAGGATGCACAGAGGCAAGGGTCAGAGGATTGTGGTGTTAGGGCCCTGCTGTGGAGTCATGAAAGGGCGCACAAGGACTACAAATATATTAGCCAAAACTGAATTCTCTAACGTAGTAGTACTTTTTTTTTTTTTTTTTTTTTTTTTTTTTTCCCAGTACTGTTTATGTAGCTTTTACTAATAGGGAAAATGATCAGAAAAGCTGTTTGGGCTACACAAAGTTTGTAGAATTATTTGAGAAACCATTAAATGAAGATTGAATGAGTTATTTCTGTACTGGAACAAGAATTGCCAGCTGTGCTTTAACAGTTGCAAAGCTGCCAGTGGAGGAATATGATTTATACATTGCTGAATTACATTGCTTTTAATTTTAAAGGTCTATTGTCAGTATTCGTTTGAACTTCTGACTTTATCTGGTACAGACAGCTAGGGCCGAGCAGATGCTTCAGATGAAAAAGAAAAATGCCCATAATTAAACCCAATAGATAAAAAGAAATCATGCATCAGGGAAACTATTTCCTGAGTCCTGTGAATTACTGACTGAAGCATGTGGTTTGATTACAGTTATTGCCTTAATGCAGAGTTTCAAGTCTTAAAGGCCTCATGAGGACAATGCAGGAAACCTGTTCTATCTGCTATGTATGAAGGAAGGGGTATGTGAACTGTTGTATTCATACATTCACAGTTTCCAAGACCAAGGAGATAACAATAGCTATTCATGCTAACTATCCTACATACACATTTCTTTTCCTTAAAAGATAAGTAAGAAGTCTGGAGGTTTGCTGGGTTTTGGTTTTGTTCAAAACCAGTGCGTTATGAATTCATTTGTGATGAAACTTTCAATGTTTCCATTCTAAAATATCTATCATCTTTCAGAAAGGTAGTTACTTGCTTATACATCATTTAATATTTCAGTGTATTTATGATTGTCAATATTTGGGTAAATCAGGGTGGCCTATTGCATCTCCCTTCTGTGAAAAAGGGAATCCCTTCCATGAAGCTTGTAGACAGCTCTTAATTAGTTACTTCTAATAAAATCTGACAACTGTGTTCACAAAGACACCTTTTGGAAAATTAGGAAAGGAGTAGTGTTAGAAAGAAATTATTACTTAGAATATTCATAGAAGATTCACTTTATTTTTTGCAGGAAACAGGTACAATTGTGGTGGTATTTGGATTATATATATTAGATTTAGAGACTTGGCTTCAGAATGTGCTTACAATATGACAAGTCTCAATCTGAATCACCTTAATTTGTGCTATGTTGTCCTGCAGCATATAGCAAAACATGTTTGTTCTAAATCTAATGAAACAGTAATTAGAGTAAGTAAAGGCAATTGGCAGTGATTGAAATAGTAATAATACACTGCATTTCAAACGTTTGTTTAGTGACCTCAGCCTGTTATTTTACTGCTAGAGAACAAACCTCTCTCAAATTGCATTTGTCTACCACTGAAATGTTCCTATAGCATACACTACCCACATTAGGGCTAATTGATAATAATTCATTCTCCAGAAGGTTTGCTATTATCAGCTTTGTTTATGTAAAGTGGAGATTAAAAAATAGTTCTGTTTCTTGCAAACTGCTGTGCAAATTTCATCTACTCTTATTAGATCTCATTATCTCCTAGGAATGATATGTGATTCCTCTCATAATGGGGAAAAAGATAAGCAAATACAGCATAGGACTCAAAGAAATCTTTGAATTTTAGTAGGCAGAACATTATTTGTATTTGTTAAACCTAAAAAATATGTTATGATCTTTCTGTTCTACTTACAAGTAATGTTGCCATAAAAATCCATGCCAAGAAAGGAATAAATCTTGTGAATGTAATATGTATATAGCATGTATCTAAAAGGAAGCATGAATAGAAATGTTACCTTTTTCATTTTTTATTTTTGCTTTACCCCATCTTGTGTCCTAGTGCTCTTTGCTGCTCTGATTCAAGACGCCAAGAACTCAGAGATAGGTTCATTAGGAAAATACATATATCTGTTGCATTTCTACAGTAGATTAAATGTAAAATCACATCTTAGCTCTTGTGATGATGTGCTCTCTGAAATCTCCAAGACATTCAAGTGTATAGTTAATGTAAGAGCTGCTCCTTTTAGCTACTCTTTTGATAATTAACTTTTTTTGTAACATACCTCACTGATTCAGAATGGTGTTTGTTCAAAAGGATGGAGGTCTTGTAAAATAAGTGGTATTTTTACTTGCAAAATTTGAAAAGAGAAAACATACAAAGCTCCTCATCATAAAGTTCAAACTACTGCATCTGGATAGAAATCCTTCCTTTTCCAGCTGTATTATTTTTCTCAGTTCTAGGGAACCTTCAATATGTGGCTCATAGGCAACAGACAAGATGAGGAGAATCCAATTAGTTCCTTACTCTCTGTAATTTATGAACTGTATTCACCAGATGATTAATTTTCATATATCTCATTACATTTATTAACATACAAATGCATTTAAATTTCTTATTTATGAGCTTGCACGTCACTGCCTGTATGCTTGGTGGTACAGGAAAATGTAGCTCTGTGTTATTTTATTGGGAACTTGTTCTGGCTTTCAAGCACTGAAAACGTGTTGCGATGTTTCTATTTCAAATACTGCAAGAGAATTTTAAAATCCACATAATTTATTTATTTCGGTATACTGCTTGCGAATATCCTCTATTTTTTTATTCTAGCAATTTTTTTTACTGATTTTTCTCCTCTACCCCTGACAATTAAATGCAAAATATTAAGTCATGTCCTTTCAGGCAATGTAGTTCATGCCTTTATATATTAAGCACTTTCTAAGTACGATGCCTTTTTTCAAAGAAAAAAATCTTGAGGAAATTTTTTTTTTTCCTCTTCCAGAGGTAGTTTCACTGTTTTGTTTATTTGATTTTTGTTTGTTTCTTTGATTGCTTGTTTTGTTTTTATTTCCCCCTTTTGTTATTCTGCAGAGGTACTCTGTTAGGATTTGATGCAGACTCTTTAAATCAATGGGAAGGTTCCTGCTGACGGTGATGGGCTTCAGATGAACGCATTCTTTCCTGTGTCTGAACCAACCTCAAAAGCAGGGGAAAGATCCCAGGCGTTCACAGTTGAGCTATTCTGATCTCAGATGTGTTTAGCATTAGTATGAGAATGAAGAACATGGCACGTCCACCCCATTTTTCTGTTGAGCCAGGCCAGGTGTGGTGTGGTAAATCCAGGAGCCTGATGTGACACTCTTCTTCCTCCATGGAAATTCTCTGCTGGCAACTTGCAAGCAGCATGTGGCTGCCTGCTGCTGCCTGGGCGGTGCAAGCTGGGCAGACCTGGCCCTACCTGAGCTCCGAGCCACCTCCTGGGGCTGGCCTGGGAAACTTCCCTGAGGAGAGCTGTGTGAAGGTCTGCGGCAGGGCAGAGGTCCTCCTGCAGCCCAGTTTGCTTTATTTTCAAACGCCATCGGAGTCTGTCTGGTATGAAACCGTGCTGCGTGTCTGCACCCATGCAGACCTCGCTGCATAGCTTCTACTTGACTGGAGAGATAAAAATAATCCCTGACATAAATCAACTTTGTTCTGCCTCAGAACATAATTTAAATACCTTCTCCTGGCTGCTCTCCCCTCTTTGTAAAAGCAGCAAGTTCCCTTTCTGGCCTTCACACTCCAGTCCTAGAAAATGGTTAATGAGGGGCCCCGCCATAGCAAGGCAGAGATGCCACTGGGAAGGGACGCAAGCAACATCACCTAGAAAATGGTGGCAGGAGGCAGGAAGGTTAGAAAGCCTGTTGATTATTTCCTTTCCCATGATTATAAACATGGCTTGAATTTAGGAAAATAACTGGACAAAAATTTGCAATGGTTTTTAAATTCCTAGCAAAACAGAGTTTTGAAAGCACTGGGACCATTTTTGAGATTGGGTTGAACTAGAAAAATAAATTCAAGTGAAATAATAGAAAAAAAAAAATAAAGTTTTTAGAGGAAAATTTTTAACACATATAAAAAGAAACTTTTCATCTTTGAATTCCCATTTTCCACTTCAAAATTAGTATAAATTTAAAAAATACTTATTGTTCCAAGGAGACACTATCCTGATAATATTCAGGTGACTTGTGAAAAGTCGTTTGTTTACACCTCTGTTAGGGTGTAAGGACACGGCTCCTCTCTTCTGCTCACCAGGAGAAAGTGTGACCATGTGTGAGAGCATGAGCCTTGTGGCTTACCCTGCCTGGGCTCGACTCCTGTTCTTTGGGATGAAGCTGTGGTGTGCAAGGGCTTGTGAACTCATCAGGCTGCACAGCTCAGCACACACGGGGTAAATGTCACCTTATCAGTCACAGAGCTTTCCCTTATGCTTTGTGTTCTTGTTCTTCTCTTTCACCTTCCTTCTTCCCTAGTCAGCCCCAGCTCGTTTCCAATAAATGCAGCATGTAACATCATTTTCAGGTAGTCACTGGATGAGAACTCCACATGCCCAGTCAGACTCCCCCTTTTTCTCAGGCTGATCTGGGCAATTCAAAGTCTAAATCTTCAGATCAGGGGTTCATCTACTTTTTTGTTTTGTTTTGTTTTTAAATATTGACCCTGCATGGCTGACTTGGAAGGATCCTTTCAGATTTTAGGAAGACTTTTGCTCAGTCATCGTTGTTACCACAATGCTGTGGGCCTTTGGAAGCTCAGAAAGCAGATACAGTTTCCAGGAAAGGAAAGGCTCAGGAGGCTCAGGAGACCTTTCCTAAGGGAAGTAGATAGGGAATGAAACTGCTGCTGCATGTCTCCAGTCAGAAAACCACTTGAAGATGCATGTGACTCTAAATCTGCGTCTTGTCCCATAGATTCCTGTCTACTCATACAATGGGGTTTTGCTGTTACTGTTTGATGTATTTTAAAGAATACTTCATAGGGCTGATCTAGTAGCTAAAATCTTCACCGAGAGGAAGGCACTATGGATATTGAGAAACTGTTACTGAGATGTAGCCTGTGTGATCAACACAGCTAATAAAAGTTTGCAATCTGAAGAGAAAAAAATGAGCAAAAAGAGAGAAGGGGGTGCTGTTGGTGCAGTTTTGCAGATGGAGAAGGGGCCAAGCCTTCATTCTGCAAAGTATGGAGGCAGAACCTGATTTTTAGCATTTCCAAATGTGTACATTTCGACATACTCTGTTTGATCCTGGCAATGCTTTATGCCTACGCATTTCTAATTTTAACTGTTCTGATTTTTTTTCTACTATAAAAGAGGGGGGCTTTTATAGATTCTCTTCAAACTGCTTTACTTAGATACAGAAGAACATCTACATTCTCAGCAAAACATCAGATTTTCAGTTTGTGCATAGGTATGTGTTTTTTGTTGTTGTTGTTTTTGTTGTTTTCTTTTTGTCTGTTGCAAATTTTCCATGCAGCTGTTCAACTGTACATGTCTAGCATCAAGAGAAACAGAGTACCAGATTTAGTTATATTGGCTGGTTGGGCTAACTTTTCAATACAAAATAACAGGGTTATTTATTATATGGCTCCAAAGTAAGAGCCTTATTCTGGAAGGGATATTTCATTGACATTGAACTGAAAACATAGGCATAATGCAATGAATCTTAAAATTGGCTGGGCTGGTTCTGGACGCCTGTGTTATTCAGTATTCATATCAAAATCCCTGTGTCCAGCACAAGCAGAGTAATGGGATGAGACCTTTTCCCAACAGTATAACCTTTAAGACAAGTTCTAGCAGTCAAGCAGGAAACGATAAAAATAGTACATTCATACTGCTTAACTTTGTCCTGTGTATGGTAGCAGTTTGAATTCAATGATGCTGAGTATGAAGAGGTTTAGTCTTCACATATGCCTTGACACACTCTAGTGGCAGAAACTTGCAGTGCCATTTAGGCAATGGAGCCTAGTCAAGTCGTTTTCTTTTCCATGTGAAGCAATAGTTACAGAAGATGAAAATGTTGTTGATCATTATTAAAATTAAACTAGCAGTTCACAAAGTACTCTTCCAGTCCTATGCTTTTATATAACTTGTATTTTTTTATATATTTTAATATATAAAATACTGATTCAGGGATTTCGCTTGTCTGACATTCGTACAGAGTTTTGAACTATACACCCTGACCTAATCGAGTCAGTGAATTATGCCCACAATACATATGCAATATGTCAAAGTCAATAAACAGCAATTATCCCCAAGTCCTAAGCGCTTGTCCCTTAATGGTAATGGATGCAGATCTTGGGCAACCTCATCTTTTAACCAACCATCATTAAATGGTAAATCAATAACCACATCAAAAAATGTATTTATAGCTAAGCTCCTAAACTAGTGGTTTTGCTTATCACGCTAATCATAAATGATTCACTGCTTTGTCTGCTGAGAAGACATAATGGACCACTTGGCTGCTTCAGTTCTGTCTTCATTTTTTCCCTCACAGAGCTGCCCTGTGGCAAAAGCCCTCAGATAATGCAGTAAAGTATCTAAATATGTGCTTTCTCATCACAGCAGGTAGATAGCCCTACCTATGGCAAAGTGGTTCCTCCAGGATCAAGAACTTGCTGTTGCAATACTTTTGGTTTAGCTGTGGGCTACTACTGATCCTCCAGCCTTGTTGCTGTTGCAGTTTGTCTCACAGTAGGGTGGAGTATCTTTTTGGTTTTTATTGCAATTCACACTAACAAGGCTATTTAGCAGAGCACAACTCAAAATTTCCCTTCCTCAGGAAATTTCGCTGTTTTGAAACTTGCTTTTGATTGCATCACAATGGAAACAAAATCTCATTTTCTGCAAAACAGAAAGAAGAAACATTTCATTCAAATTTCGTGTTTGCATTCGTTATTGTTGCTATACAAAGCAAGTAGATTACATGTCTCTAAGGCTCTGCCTGTTCCTTCCTCAGTACTCTCTATTTGAGGAACTCCTTTCCTCTGTATACGTGCAGCACTCTACGGTGCCCCTGTCGGCAGGGGGGGCTCTATGTACCTGTATTTCCCGTTGTCTTTCAGTCTCTTTTTTTCTAAGGATTTGTGCCCATTTCCATCTCACATTTGGAGCCATTGCCATCAAATTTTATGTTAGACTTTATTTTTCTCAGCCATTAAGTAACTTTCAAGTTGTTTTCCAGTTATCTGGATATCAAATAGTCATGTAGATGAACTGCTCTTGCTGCTCTGCCTCTGAGGCTTTTATATTTTGATTTTTTTTAAGAATGTTTTCTCTTTATATTGGTAAGTTGCTTCAATAACAGTATATCTAAAAGTTCTGTCTAAATACAAATACTTATATGAAAATATGCCTTTCCCTCAGCTTCTGAGAGAAGCTTGCTTTAGATTTAAGAGTGAGTAGTTTTTAGGCTGGTGTAACTCATGGTGTATTGGTGTAATAATTAGAAAGATGCTAACCCAAAATTAGAACTGGTGCGAACAAGTAAATATCCCACTGAAGTCAACAGGAATAGTGCCAGTATATACTGGGAATATATAGACCTTGTTTTTTTGCATCCTCATTTGAACTTTTGTCCTCTGATAGCATGGTCAGACTATATATATCATAGCATTTGTAGTTATGTCATAATATTTTTTTTTAATTATTAGTGAATAGTTCAGTTTTAGAGGTTTTTTTTTTTTCCCTTGTTCTGCTGCCAAGTTCCATGAGAACACAAGCTGTGAGCTAGATCAGAGCTCTAAATTCTTTTTTTCTTTGGAATGGACAAGGCACTTCCAATTCCAGGCATCTGTTATGTTTTCATACATACCTACATGCAACCCTATTTGGGTGATGCGTTATTGTTCCTCACTGCTTTGTAGTGACACAGTTAGAAACGGAACAGCATTGGCTATTCCCTCTGCTGTCTCGAGAGCCATGCTGCAGGTTGGCATAGTTGAGAGGACGTAAATTTGGGCCACAATTCACAGCTCAGTTATTAAAGGTACCACTGTTCAACATACGTCTCAGGTACACCATGCTTACAAATATCCTTTTACTTTGCCATCCGTTCCTTTTGGATCTAGACTCTAATGCAATTAAAGAGGAGACCAAGTCATAAGAAAAAAATAAGAAAATGGTGGATGAGTGAGCATCCAAAGAATACCACCTTGACAAGGTTCAGTCCCCAGTTCCCATGGAGGCAGCAGGGGTTAGCCCAATGCCTGGGCTTTGTAAAGCTGCAGCGTGGAGATTATCTCCTGGCGTCACTGTTGAACTACTCAACTTTTGGCTATTTTTGTGCTTGCTTTGTCCATCTTTCCATTTTAAATTGGTATCAGATGACTCTATAATTTATTTTTGCATCTCCTTCAGGCTCACATTAGAAATTAATGAACATTTGAGTACTGCATGTCAATGTCTTAAAAGTCCTCTGAGGGCATTCCTTGTGGGGAAGGGGTCTTTTTCTAAGACAGAGAGGACCAAACTCAGAGCAGAAAGTCACAATGTACAGAAGGCTAAAAAAAATTGAATAGTTTTAGTGGAAAATTGGAAAATATGTAACTAAGATTATAGCTAACTCAATTACGTTTAGGCAAATCATCTCAGCTACACTGAGGATTTACGTCCTCTGGTGCAGTCAAATGAATCTGATTGTCCTGCACTCAGAGCCAGTTCAGATTCCAAAATAATATAGCTCTTGTCACTGCCAGTTTCCTAACTGAGAGTGTTTGACAGATTCTTCCATCTGGTATGCCCAGGAACAGTGCAGATTATACTGTCCACGTTATCTGTTATTTCATCTCAAGGTGGGAAACGAAGATTCCTTCTGTCTTCCCTTTCCCCTGGACAGTGAAGATCTTTATAAGCATCATCGAATAAAGATATTTGGGACTGTGAGACTCCAAGCTTTGTGCAGCCCTGGTTCCATTTTCATACTACAAGTTACTAATCTTAGGATACTTAATTTGGAAGTTTAAAATAGTTCCTCCTTCTGTTTAAACAGTTTGGTTGCCTTGATGAAAAAGCCAGGTTTATGTTAAAATTCAGGGAAAGCTTTATAAAAATGCATGGAGATTATACAGGAAGACAGTGTACTGCCATCTAAAAATTCTGTGAAGTGGCTCATTTGTTTTCCCCATGATTCTGTAAAGTCACTAAATAGACAAACACATTATGTAGATAGAGAACTGGAGACAGAGGTTATGTGACGCCCAAGGCCATTCAATGAGTCAAAGCTGAGCCAGGATGAAGTTCCCATTTTAGTGTGCCTATTAATAATACCAGCACAGACAAACTACGTGAAAGAACTAAATTTGAAGCTTGTGTGCTATCAGCATGCTCTGCAGGGCTGAAATACTGCTTGTTTCCATCTAACACTGAAGTGGTCAAATTACTAGATATATATATATATATCTATATGACTAGGTCACTGTCATATCTGAAGGCCTTCTCATACTTAATGGTAATAATCTCTTTCCTCTTTTCCAGCTGAGGCCTGTTTTTCCTTTGCAAACAGAAAAATGTTTCATTTGAGCCTTTTTATGCCTTTGGCTTTTGAGAACTGAAAGGTGAATACTGTGTCTGGCATCAACATACGGTCACATCATAACCTATTCAGGGTAAATGTGAAACGGTGTTTGTGAGAACAGAATTTTACCTTCATTTTTTATCCTTGTTAAAAGTGGTATTTACATTTAGTAGATGGTTGGTGCATTCAAATACTGTATTCTCTGAGTTTGTATATTGTATCTCGCTTTAGGTAAAGTTAGTGGCTGTGGTCTCTAACAGGTGGTGGTAGAGGAAATGGTGTTACCTAACCAGGAGAGGTTGGAGTTGGGATCTGCAGTGTGTCATTTGTATCTGCTGGTGGCTCGCCTTACTGGTTTAGGCTTTTCAAGAATGAGCACATTTTTAGATGCATTTGCTAATAGTTCTCCTTAGGATTGCTGGCCTGATCATCATATGTACTGAAACCAAAGTCAATCAAGAATCAGCAAAGTTAAAGAAATGTCCACCAGAGCTGACTAAAGAAAGGTTGGCAGATGTGATGGGGAAGTTAAGGAGTCTTTCACAGCTGTGTTTAACTGGAGCCAGTGTTTAGAAATGCAAAAGGCTGTATCAGAGAGGGTTACTATCCTGCAGTCTGCAAAGCATTATCACTGAATTCATGAAGCTGTAATGACAACTGTTTGTTTTCCTAAGTAGTTTTAAGCAATATTAATTTTAAGTTTTACGATTCAACTAAGTCTTTATACAGGTAACATTTAAAAGTATTCAGCTTACCTATTTCAACAATGTCTTTTTATTACGTGGCAACAATTTAAGTATTTTTAATGCCAGAGATCTAGTCTTCTCATCCAGTGGATTTATTTATTTTCTGTGCAAAATTCTGTGTAAAATTGCCCAGTGACTGCAGATGAACTGTTTCTTGTAGCTTTGTTTTATGTAGCCTTGGACATTTTTAAATGGATCTCTTTGATACATTGTATTGCTGCTGTGGGAGCTCACTGCCGTGCAATCTCAAGATAATATAAGTACTTGAATATTGTGGAATTTGCAGTGACTAATTCCAGTTTTAGGGATGGAATTTCAGTTATAAATTCTGCAAGGATACCTTTCAAAAGTTAGTTTGTAAAGAACAGACATCCATTTCTGAAGGTTAACTTGAAGGTTAACTGCAAGAGAAATGCTGACTTGCGTTGAAGGCTGCTTAGAGCCTTCTCTTTATTGGTACTGCAGTCTGCATAAAGACTTCTGAAGTGCCTGAGTCTAACTACTGCAGTCTGTATGGCACCTGTAGTATTTACACAGCAACTGAGCTGTGATGCTCTGACCTGGTTTGGACAAAAATTTAAGCCTGGTTGCTTAAGGTCTGTTGCTTTGGCATCAACCAGTGTATCAGTCCAGATCTACACTACAGTTTGTCTCTCTCATCCATGTGGCATGCAATTTAATTTTGGTTTGGGGAAGTACGAGTCTCATGCTCTCAGTATTCCCCTCCCTCCACAGTGTACAGTGGAGGGAGTGGAATCAGTACTGGCTGGTGGGCTAAATGCTCAACTTGGCTTTTGAGCGAAAGAGGAAAAATCTCAATGTGAAATTAATTTTCAGTATTCGTTTACACATAAAATGCATTCAATATACCCTAATCTGTGCAGTCTCTTAACAGATTTCTTGCATTCTTCAGAATATCAACATGAACTAAGTTTGCTCCATTCATCCCTCTGTAGCTCAAAGTGGTAATTTTGTTTGTGTGTCTTAAAGAGGGTGATGTTATCACACCAGTGTTACCTTAGTCTTTGTATGGAAATACATGTGATGTCAAAAGGAGCAATGTCTATTAAAGTAAATTGTAGCACCTGCCCGTTTGTCCAGGCATTGCATCCAGGCATTGATTCTTAATCTCCTTTATATTGACATGAATCAAGGGTAGCGCAGTAACCATAGAAAACAGCTTGCAAAAACATACAATGCTTTTGGTAATTGATCATGCTCCATCTTAAAAAAGATAGATTGGATTCTTGCTCTCATCTCACTGCTGCAGTGTATTGTCCTAATTCTAGTCGTAATGGTTGATTTATGTCTGTCTGTTCTTGGGCCAACATTGTTATACATCTTAAATAATTCATTTCCCTGCTGGTGTCTTTACCAAAAGCACTAATAGCCCCAGCTCATTGTTATGAGAGGTTTTCATCTTTCTGGGACATGGGTGACAAGAACTTTGTAGTATCCCAAATAGGGACTCAGTCATACTTACAGGGTGGCATCAGTGCTATCTTGCCTCTGGCATCTTTATCTTTAGTGGTACACTGTAAATATATTCTTGTGCTTTTCACTTCTTGCTCTTTGAACTCAGTCCCTCCACCAGATTTAGTAGAATCAGTCAGGTGCAAAGTAACAGCCAGGAAGTATAAGACTGTTCTTTCAATTTTCCTGAAGGGCTCAGCCATCTCAGCAGGTTGTTGCAGTGTAGAAAGTTACTGCATGGAACTGGAGCCACTGAGAGTTAAAGGTACTTGTAGTCTATTTATGAGTAGTCCAGGATTATTTTTTTTCTCCTGAATTTTCAGCTAAAATTGGAAACAATGAAGTTAAAAAAGTCAGGTGAAGAGAATATAACTCACTAATTACCATGACTGTTCTCATGCACGATAACTGATTTATAGTAACTGTAGTGCATGTCTGAGGATGCCATTAAAATTGGAGGGACAAATTTTGTGATTGTTCAAGTGAAGAAATAATTATACTTTTGACTCATGTTCAGCCTCTAGAACAAGTTCTGCTGTAAATCAGCATGTGTTCCACTTTAGCCACTGCCCTTATTGATATCCGTTAGCCCTTTGCATATACTTGTCTCTAGGCAAAGACCATCAAATCTGAGTTATGGAGTGCCTGGCATTGCTGCTGCTGCTGAATTATAAATTAGTACATTTACAGAGTCAGTTAATCTTTAGTATCTTGTGTGTGGCTGATTTAATGTATATGCACCAAAAAAAAAAAAAAAAAAAAAAAAAAAGAACAGCACAGAGAACTGCTGTCTTCTCCTAGCTTTTCCACTTTTCACAAGCCCCAGGAGGGAGTGCAAGCGATCCAGTGCTCTTTTTTCTAAGGTCGTGAGGCAGGGCCTCAACCAGGAGAATGTGGGCACAGAGAGGTACATGCTGTTACCTGGGCTAGGAGCCGTGCGGGCAATGGGTGCTACCTGCAGAGTTTCAACAGCACCTCCAGCTGATCAGGAGGTGATTTCTATCTGTTCTTCCACAGTCAGCCTCTCTTCTGCTCCACTGCTCCCTCTACAAGAGGAGCCGTGTCTGTATTTTCAGGGACAAGGCCTGCCTACCAAAGGTGGGACCCCTCTCACACACCAGCAACAGCAGTGGCCTCTGCCTACCTGAGAGGGCTGCTATTCCTGGTCCTAGTCTGAAGATTTTGTGTGGAAGGGCTGTGCAGGAGTCTGTGGGGAGCCAAAATGAACGTAGCAGCACAACATGAGTGTGGGCTTGGTTTTGGACATCTGGAGAGTTGCTGATCCCATTAACCTCTATTCCTTATCTAACGAAGCTGGGGTTTTCAGTTTCCAGAGAGCTCCTGTGTGCAACAGTTTGTTTCAAAAATATGAAGTTAATATATCCTAGATGGCATCTTCTTTTTCATTATTTATATTACTTCTTTTCCAACATTCACTGTGTTTCTAATAATATTTTTTCCAATGGCATAATTTAGTATGACATTTCCTAAAGTGATCCCAAACAAGCAGCACTTGAATTGTTATCTGTGGAGTTGCATCACTATAATGAGTTTTATGTTGCTGAAAAACATTAAATTCTGCACAGACTTGTCGTGTCAGTAGACTCCTATTTGTGCTTAGAGTAACTTTTTTTGGAAGAGAAATACAGGATCTAGATTTACATGCATGCCCTGCATCCCGTCTGATGACATAGCAGTTCCTCTCTTAACAGTAAACAATCAAATGCTTTGCTAACCTTTAGCAAAAGCACATCCAGCTATAATCACTGCTTTCTGCCTGTGCTCTCTGTGAAATGCATCGAGTCTCAGTTTTTCCAGCAAGCTGAGTGCTAAAGTTTGGGATCAAGTACAAAATGGAACTGAGGACTAAGGGATTGATTCGTCTGTCTCATCAGACTGATTTAGTATCAGTGACTTCAGTGGCACTGAGACTGAGATCCGCCAGTGGGAGGAGAGAGTCAGGCTCACAGATCAGTCTGATGCTCAGAGGGAACATAGTATCAGAGAAAACTGTCTATCAAAACTGACGAGAGGCTTTTGGAAGCGAAAATACCACTTCCAGAGCCTGATCCGAAACATACCGATACCAGCTGGAGGTTTTGCTTTTGGGTTCTAGTGCTCTGCGTCCTAAGTCATTATATTCTGCATGGCTATGCTATTTTTTGTTTGTTTGTTTGTTTAATTCTTTGCATATTGACATGGTAACTTTTCTGATGCTGAAAATTAAGCCTTAAATAAGAATCCAGTGTCTGAAGGTCTTTGTTGCTGAACACAGTGCCTTCAGTCCACTTGTGCATGTTTCCCCCATCCCTCCAATCAGTTTTCTAAATCAGTCAAAAAACATTTGCAGGCTGGAAAATGAACAAAAAAAATCTCCCTTAGAGAAAGGTGAAGATTGAATTAACTCCTAAAATACCGTTTGGAAGGATGTGCTGACTTTTGCTTCTTCTGCAGACTGTAATACCTAAGCATTTTCATAGGCAAGACGATGGGGCTACATTTGTCCATTATGTTCTTGTCTGTCCTGGCAGCAGATACAGATAGCTTCTGATTGCTTCCTATATCTGAAGGCCTCCCTACCTCAAGTGCAAAGTCAGGCTTTCTAAAACCTCTCAGCAGGACAGCAGACACCAAGTTGCAGTCAAAAATTTGGATGCTGTACATTAAACCCTCAGGAGGTTTCTCTTTTTGCAATCATCATACCAGTAATCTGGAAAGGATAAAACAATTTAGTTTCTCAGAGAAGCCTCAAGTACAGGAAGGGACCAGAAGAATCCCTTCTCCAGTTTCGGTTACCACAAATTCTCAGAATTTGGTTTGTACATTCATTAGGAAAAGAACTGTGTTAATCTTCCTGCAGTAGTATGTATAAGTAAAATATTCTTACAAGTACTTCTATAAAACAGTATGTCCTGTAAAACAGGAATCTCATCATTCTTGCAGAGCTTACTTCATGCATTTCTGTGAGCCTGTGTAGGAAGAACTGTACGATAAAACCGATTCATTTTTAGTACAACTCAGTCTGCTGCATTGGTTTTACAGCGTATTTGTCTTTGTAATGTTAGCACTCTGCTGTGTGGCAGCTTTAAGGTATTATAGCAGAGCCTGTGCACAAGAGAAGATATGTATATAATTGTAAACCAACAATAGCAGGTCTTTTTATAATGTTTCCATCTACAGTATATAAAACAAGTCCCTGATTTGAATTATTTGCTGAGTTAAATAACGAGACTAACAATATACCTAAAATAGAGAAGATCAGGCAATAGAAATACCCACAGTTTCAGTAAGGATTAAAAATTACAGATCTCTAAAAGATGCTAAAATGTAAGTAAAACAAACAACCCCTGGCACTGATCAAAATTAGTGTCAGTCACTGATTTCTAGAACACACAAAGAGACGGTGAGTATAAATGTGTTACTTACAAGTGCTGAGGATTTTAGGGAATGAAAATGGAGACCAGGAGCTGGAGACTGCCTGCCATGCCAGCAGTGTTGATTTGGAAGCGATGGACACAAATAAACGTTCAGCAAAGCTTAAAAAACTGCAATGCAAGGCTAGCCAAAAGTGTCCATGTCCTTACCGTGCTGTGGCTGGCAGGCAATCCGTGTCTGGGAGCCTTCAGTTCCTCTAATCAGGCTCCGGGGATTTTGTTTGCAAGAGAGATTGTCCTTTAAGTGATCAGTGCAGGAAAACAGAGAAATAAAGAGAAATGAGCAAATTGTACAAGGCAAATAGCTGCAGGTCTTTAGCATGCTCCCTGCGTTTTCCTAAGCTGCATCTGCAGTAGAGAAAATATCCCAAAAATAGCTCAGGCTGCCAATGACTTGCTGAAACCTGAGAAAGAATTGCTGAATTTAAAGATCTGGGTTGCTGTGGGTGTATGATTAAAGTGAGAAATTGCTGGCAGGAAGAACCTACGATGAAACCACATGTTTAAGGAGTAACTTGTGAGTTCACTGGTATCAGAACATGAGCTGACCTCTGATTTCCCCCTCCTCCGAGCAATGCCAGTTAACCCTTCGGAGTTCAGCATGGAAGAAAGTTCTGCAACAGGAGACTGGAGAGGAAAAAATGACCAAAAAAGTTCTTTTCAACTGCAACATCTGTGATGCAGTGAGACTATTTTGTAGCAGTGCCGTACTTAATAAATTTCAAAGCAGTCAGGCAAGCTGATGTTTTGCAGAGGTCTTGGAAATTGCACAGTTCTAATTTCTGAAAACCTCTGCCTTGTGTGGGGTGTATGTTAAATTCCTCCTTTAAGCCATTTGTAGTCCCACTGAGTGGAAACATTTCAGGTAACATTTTGCAGGAGAAAGGGTGCTGTAACACTTGGAGAATTTTTTCTGCAAGCAGTGACTTATGAACAAAATTTCAAGAATCGCTAGAGTGTCACAGCCTCAGAGGAGACACTGGTGTCTCTGTGCTGTGCCCAGAACAAATGACAGGAGCCTAAGGACTGCTCCAGGTTGTTCTGGTCTGTAGAGGTGGCCCCTATGGATTCCCTGTGCTTACACAGATCGCTAGAGTGTAGCATCCTTCAGCCCCAGCCCTCAGCTTGCTCCCTGGCACTTTTTTATGTTACTTCCCTGATTTAGAAGAGAACAAGAAGCAGTTGGCACAAAGCTGGGTACAGTGGCTTGAAGCCAGTTAAGTTTCCCAAATAGTGCCAAAAGTAATCCTCAGTAACCTATTTAGGACAGTGTTAAAGCTGCCAGAGCATGGGCTAGGAGCTAGTCCCCGGTTTTCTTTGTACTGACACTGAAAAGGGAAAGAGCTTTCAGTGCTATATCTGGGTTAGGTTCAGCCACATGGGACTGGGTTATGAGAAGCTGCTGCTTTTGGAAAACAATTATGCATCTGAGAAAAAAGGCTGGATATTGCCCTTACTTCAGTCTGCCTTTGTTTTGCCATCAGATTGTCAAGTCATGCCAAACAATAATGGCATCATAAGGAGAACAACATGGGTAATGTGCTTCAGCCACAGAGATGTGTGATCATTACGTAGGACTGTCCACTTTAAAGGACAAGCCATGAAGCTATACTTCTTTAAGAATATCAGAGCATTTTGTCTTGCAAATGCTGTGTGTATGGGAATATATTTAATATATACTAGTTGCTGTCATTTCATGCTACAGTGAAGTTCTCTGGGGCTAAGGAGTTAGGCGTTTGTCCTATGAAAATAAAGAAGTAGTTAAGTTGCACATTTACAAAGGCAGAGAATGCCTGGCTGTGACCTTCCCTTTTGCAGGTGCTTTGGAGGAAAACATGCATTTATCAGCTCGTTTGCTGTATCTGGAGTTCTGACTGTTCTGATCTGAAGTGTTCCAGAAGCTAGAGGAGCAGACACTGCCCGAAGTAGGCTGCTCATTGTTGTATTTATATGCCAACAGCCGGTCTCTGAAGTGCTTCTGCTGACCAAAACTAAATGTAGAGTATTAGAAATTATGGCCTAAATAATTATGACTCTCATGGTGTAGCATCCACTCCCAGACAAATAGCAGTAATTACTCACACATACTTCATATTGGTATATATTATCTCAAATTTAATGGTAAGCTCAAGAAGTCTGATTATGAATCTCCTAAAAAGCCCTAACAAACCTGTTCCTGTCTTTGAAGCAGCAAGTGATAATACAAAAGACTGCATAGTCACCTTTTTAGTAAGTTAATAAAACCTAAAGCCAAGAATAATGGCAGCTAGTGGGTAATTCATCACATGTGGTACACTGCTAGTGATACTTCAGCATAAGGCTACCATTAGAGGCTAGTATCTGTGTGGTAGTAGATGAGCTATGCATTAAAAAAGGAGATTTTATTTTCTACCAATGAGGTCATTAATTCAAACACTCTTTTTGTCTTTCCTTTTTATAAAGAGGTTGCTAATGCAACACAATAAAGCCGTGCTTTGTCTCGAACAATGGGAAACTTAGTATGCTGAGCCATTCTCTTTCTGTTGAATTTCATTAGTGTTGAGAGCTTAGAATATAAATTATACATATGAGATAATGCTTGTTTTTGTATTTTTTAACTTAAATATAACGTAGGGCAAAAGTGAAAAGAAAAAAGTATGACAGATTTTTGAGCAGAGAACAGATGGGTGGTTTGGCATGGAAACAAAGACGGTAGCATACATTCATCGTTCTTAGAGTGAAACACGGGTGCTTATGGTGCCTATCAAATAGATGTATGGATCAAGTAGATCTCTTTCTGCTAAATGGGATGCTTTATATCATTATACCTCTAAAATATCTAACACACTCTTGAGAGCTAAATGGTTGGATGCTCTTCTCTGTTTCTCCAGTTCGGTCGTTTCCTTAATATCACACGACTTGAGCACTCTGTAACCTAAGAGCTGGCTTTCATCTTTCCTTTCCCTGGAAAGAAGTAACTGGAACCAGTGCTGTCCCACCAAGACTATGCTGTGAGCCTGTCGTATAAGCAAGTGTGAGCAGTAAACCAGCTGTGTGTCTGTGAGCACATCAGGATTTGGATTTGAGCATCCAGTGACGTTTGAATGGTCTTGCCTGAAAGTGTTGGTCGATCTGGAGAAACACAGTCCCTTTCCTACCACTGTAATCTGCTGACCAAACCAGCGTGGCTGTAAATGAGAACTCCACTAGAGAAACTAGTCGAGCAAAAACAAGCTGTGAAATGCAAGCAAATGTTTTACACACTTCAGTGGGGCAGGATGTCACCAACTGGTTTTCCTATCAGCCAGTCCGGTGTTCAGGGAACTCTTTGGAGTATGAACTTCAAAGTGGTGTCTGGCACGTGTAACTCACTGAAGTAGGAAAATTCCCAGTGGATTGACAGATTATTATCTTTTAATGACAGTGCTAGAGTTGGTACAAAAAAAAACCACATTTTGTATTACCGAAAACTGTAACCATGACTTGAAATAAACAGGCCTCACATGGCAGTCCTCATAAAATCAGTGGGAAGGGTACAGCATGAGAACTGTAAGGATGAACTTAGTTGGAGTTGAAAAAGAACAAAGCTCACACAAGGGCTTTTAAAAGTCAAAACAAGCTAATCACTAAGTTAATAAAATATCTTAGCTACGAGGGTGGAGAAAATCCTTGGTTTAATTACATGAGGGAACATTGACCAAATCCTGCTTCCACTGAAATCAATAGGAAAAAAATTGATTCAGGGTGCTGGATGTGGTCCTTATTAAAGTAACAAACTTGGAGAAATCTGCTGAAAGTGTCTGTTAATGGTGAAATAATTAATGGCCTTGAGAATAAAATAATACATTATGCTGTCATGAAATGCTGGAAATGAAACGCTCAGTGTAGTACCCACAAGGGTAAGCTATCTTCTGTTCACTATAACCTTTTGAAATCTGAGTGGTTATGCTGAATATGTGTAGTTTACATCAATCCTTTGTTAAATCAGATAAAGTAGTGTTCAGAGCATAACCATAAGTTATTGTTTGAAACAGTTAAGGGCATAATCCCACTTCTTCAATGACAAGGTAGATTTAACTGCCCAACATGTGATGTGTTTCTTTTTCTTACAAAATAACAAGGAAAGTTCCATGATATAAAAAAGAGAGAAAGTGAATAAGCCTTAAGATTTTTTTTCCCTGAAATTCTTTTTTTTTTTTTTTTCTAATTTTGAATTGAAAAAATTATCAGCATTCCCACCAATTTTCATGGCTTTTACCATGTTATCACCAAGTCAACATAAAATATTTTTAACAAAGTTTATCAGTGCAGGGTTAAACCAGATGTATTGAATCAAAGCAACTGATAACTCCTTGGGGTATTTAAAAGACTTTTCTCATTTCATTTAAGATATTGAATCAACCTCTTCTTCTGTAATGCCTTTCACGGTGTTTTGTTTGATACGAAGTGGCAATTCAGACACAGGAGTTTAGAAAATGGCAATCTAAAAACCTAAATCTAAGATCCATTGAATCTTGAGATGCTCTATTGCTTAGTATTACGTGCTAAATGAACTTCAGGTTGGAATTCCAGTGACTCCAGTGCGCATTATTATTCATACAGATATTTTTTTCCTTCTGGTAAGTCCTCGATGGCAGCAGTAGTGTCCCAGGGCATATCATAAGAATACATATCAGTGCCTTGACGGATATTTCTAGCTGAATCATTTCAACTGTAAGGGCCTGGGTTTGATAGCGTAGGGCAACCTGAGGTTGATGGATATGATTGCTGCAATTGTCTTTTTCTTTGTTTCAGTACAGCTAACACTGTTTATCTGACCAGTGTGCAGAAAGGTGCCAAATACCTCCATTATGGCAGAAACCTGAAAAAAAGGACCCTTCCTGTACATTACAACTGAACCACAAGGGCTTGCTACGTCGTATTTCTGCCATTCTAGCTAAAGCTAATTGGATGCAGACACTTTCTGTTACCTACCAGAAGCTCTTCACGTTTCCTCTTATTTCTTCTCTCCACTTTCTACCTTTCTACCCTACTGTCTGGGACATTTCCTCTGTGTTTAAAGCTCACTTTTAATCACAATCTCCCTTGCCAAGTGCATTCTTGTTGCATCTCATCCCACCCTGGTGTGTTCCAGGCCTATTCTCTTGTCCTGTGTCTTGGTTACCTTGATTAGTTGGAAACCTACTTTTTGGGTGGGTAAGTCTAATCCTGTATAACTACAGGAAAGGTCCCAACATTATTTAAGCTCTCTGTAAAATTTATTTTCTTTTTTTTCAGAGGGCCAACTGACAGATTTTGCAAGATCCCTATAAGGATTCTGTCATAATCAGTGAAAAAGAAAATTAAAAAACCCAAACCACAGGAAAGCCAAAACCTTTCCCTCCCTCCAGGCACTTAGTTGCTCATCAGTCATCACTGCAAATCTCCACAACTGCTTTTGGCATCAGTTCAAAAATTCTGACTCCGTGCTATGCTTTGAGTGATTAATGACTAGCTCCAGAGATTTTCTCTGGTGATCCTCACATGAGACATAAAGGAATCAATTGCCTCAGCAATGTCTGGGAGCAGAGTATGTCAAGGATATAGTTTGCTTCCCTGAGTTTATAATGAAACATCTTACTGCATTCATTGCCCTAAGGTACTAATTTGATACATTCTGCATCTGCTTGGCCTGAGCATTGCAGATTTGCCTCAGCAAAGTGAGAATATAGTAAGAAATTGATACTAACAACCACCAAAATCACACTTATTGCCATGCTGTGAAGCATTCAATGTTTGTTCAGTTTTTTATATACAATACTTTTTATCAGAACACTCCAGAGCAGCTAATTTTGGGATACTAACAACTCCATTCTCGAAAGTTTTATTGTGAATGTTAGGGAAAATAGTAAGCAAAATGATCCTAATTCTGCTGCATCGTAGAACTGTGATTCAGAATAGCTCTAGCACTTTTACTCATCCTTTCTAAACTTACTCCTATCAGATCAGTAGAGTTAGATAATTAGCATATCCTTTTCTAAACTGGGATTTACAGTGGTAAAAATGAGAAACGCCATCTCATAGTTGGGATTAGCTCAGTTTCTAAATGTATGGATTACATGAAAAGGGTTTGGGCTTTCTGTTGGACTTGATTTGACTTGAAAGTTTCTATTAGAAATCAGATGCAGCTGGAAGCCCAGAAGTGTCATCCTGTCTGATACGGTAACTGGGGGGAAATGTTGCTATTGCAGTTGCTGTGTTGCCGTTCCCTTCTCTCACCATCATTTTCCATCTCCAGTGTGGTGATTCTGTCCTAGGATGGCTTAAACATACTTGTTATATCTCTACTGCCTGCAGTCAGACTATCTAAATACAATATGTTATATCTATCTATTATATGTACATATAATGTACACATATATATACATATATGTACATTATCTGTCTATTATATGTATAATCTGTCTATTATATCTAAATACACCGGGAAAGTATGCATAACAAAGTAGTACCGCGGCAGCCCTTTGAGTTAGGGTAGCAATTTTATAATGAGGAAGAAATGGAGTAGAGAAGTTAAATGTCTTGTGAAGAGCTGTACGGGAAGAATAGATCAGGCCCTAGACTGGAGTCCGAGCCTGTGCTTTCCTTCAGTGGATGGCTTGCTTCTGGTACGTGTTGAAACTGGGAGAATTTGAAAGTGTCCAAAAACAGTTAAAAAACCCTGAAAAAGAACAAAACATTAAATGCCAGTTAGGTTTCATGTTGGGTACCATCACTGCAAAATTTTCTTTCACCTCGGAGACTCGTTGCTACCTTTTCTGTCTCAGAGCTCGTTGCTCTGCATCTGAGCTCTCCACAGCAGTGGCATTTTAGTCAGCTCGTGGTGTTCTTCCTGTAAGTGAAGAAGTCAGGCATATTCTGTGGCTACACCTAGCCTTGAAATTTTGTATTTCTTGGTCTAGGTAGGAACAGCTGTAGGAAAGCCTGTGTTCTTTAATACCTCGACCCAGGAAAGCACAGAAACATGTACCTGGAGATAAGGTTGCACTGCAGTAGGGCTATATTTAGTGCTGTATTAGGACTATATTTAACCATTCTTTTGATAAAGTTAAATTCTGATAGTGTAATTTCTGTATCAGAGGGCCTATGGCCTTGCTCCAGTCCTAGGGCTCTGTTTCTCACTGTGCGTGCAAAGTTTTGATTTCCAGAGACAAGATTTTGTAGTGGTTGAATCAATCTGGCTGAGCACACGAGGTCTTACATTCCTCTCCCAATAGCCTGCTGCTTCCAACACCAGTTTATCTGATGTGTAAACTGGCCAGCAGGTTTTCATAAAATCTTTTTTTTTTTTCTTCAACAGTTTAATCCCTTGGTCTTTTCTCAAGAAATACTCTTATGACTCCAGTAAGTATTCTGCCTGAGGCCTGTAGAATGATACCCAAGGTTTAACTCTGCTGTTTGACAGTTCTTGCTTATAACACACTGAGAAATTATTCAGTATGAATCCCTGGTGGATCTAATTACAACCTGTCAACAAACTGGGTGTGGACAAGAAGCTGAACATATTTTAAAGTGTTGTTATTAGTTTTAAGCAAGGAAAATAATTTGACAGTATTTTAAGAATGTCCCACCGGTTCAAAAAGGCCCCAAAGTAGTATTTAAAAGCAGTTCCTCATAATCATCCTCAAAGACAGTGGTGCAGGATTCCTGTGTTATGGTTAATGGAAAATAATATTTTCATGGACAAACAGAGGTGGAGGATCTGTTCCATGTAACACATTTTTCCACTACAGCACCATGGTTTTCAGTAGTGTTGCTTTTAAACCCCTCCCAAGGTTTAAAATTATGGGGAAAAGGTTAGTGGAAACGCTCTGAGTTTAATACAAAGTTCTCAGCAGATGTAATGTTGCAGTTCACTGTAAAATGAAATTAGCATGCCTTCTCCGCCGCTATGTTTTTTTCATACTTGGTATTTAATCATCAACTGTGCTGTCTGTTTGGGCAGTACAAAAGCTTCATCAAATCTGCAGTTGAGATTTTCTAGTGCAAACATGCTTTTCTTTTTTCCCTTTAACCTCTGCCCGTGTGCCCTGTTGAAAAGAAAGGGGGAGAAGGATGTAGGGGTCAGCAGGGCCGTCTTGAATTGCCTGGGCTCTGGATGCTATGGCCAGTGGCAGTCTGATTCAGCGTGGGGTAAGGGGAGGGAGGGGAGCAGAGCGTCAGACTTCTTCCTGATGTCTCCCTCTCAATGCTTTTTCAATTTTTTCAATTGGACGACAGCAGTGATCTTTTGCTAGGTCTTCAGGGGGTATAATCTGTACAATATAAATTTCCTTGCCTTTTGGAGTATGTTTCTACAGATGCCTGACCTTTACTTTGCTCTGGCTTTCCAATTCTGCATTATTTCAAAGAATAATTTGGTCTTACGGGGAGCTGAAGAGCCTGCCTTAGCCAAGTGGCTGCCAACCCACCTTCATTCTTTTAGCAGCATTTCCAGTGCTTTCCCTGAGATGGCTTTTTTTAAACAAACAAACAAACAAACAACAGAAACTTGTATTTGTTTATTTTTTTTGTAATCATGGAGGCCATTTAATCAAAATATTTAATTATGTCTCTCTCCAATTTAGGTCTGGAGCCAGTTTGGCTTTGTTATAATTAGAACAAGATTTTCTAAATGACAACCTTTTTCAGTGGCTTTCAACTCAATTAGAGATCAGAATCTTAACTTCTGTTTAGGGCAGGCATTCAGAAAAGTCTCTGAGTATATCTGTAACTCATGCTGACTTCAGTGGTATTGTTCACAGCACTGCACGGTGCAGATAAGCTTATGCTTAAATGCTTTGCTGGCCAAGGCCTGAATATTAACACAGAGCTGGGGAATTTGAATGTGTTTTACCAGGTCAAAGAAAAAAATAAATTATAAATATCTGTTTTAGAACAGCCCTTAAACTTACTGATTTAGTTTTTAATTTCAATGAATATTTATTTTATTGGCATCTGAATTCCCAAGTGGATTGAGTTAGCAGCAGAGTGACCCCAAGTCATAGAGGGAATATGTGGGACTGGCAGAATGTGTTTGGATGTGTCAGACCCCATGCCTGTCGGCTGTTGTGGTTGGGTTTTGTAGTGCCAGCCTTGAACTGCAGTGTGCCCTGTACATGGAGTGCTAGAAAAAATGTCCAGGCACTACCGTGGTCTTGGGAAGCATGGAGAGCCAAGTAAGCAGAGGGCTGGAGCCAGATTCGGTGATGTATTCAGGTGTTGTGATGGGGCAAGGATTAGTCAGGGATATGTATCTCTATACAGCAGTGGCTCTCCCCAAACACTATGCAGTTTACTTTGTACTGATGCAAGTGAGTAGCCAGCTCTGCACTTTCTCTGTACCCAGGAGAAACACGACGAGTGTAGAAGCTTAACCAAGTAAGATCTTTAAAATGTGGTTTCAAGCACAGATGCGAAAAACAACCACCACTTTTTGAAAGGAAAAAAAGATCTGTGTTCTGAGGGAACCTTCATGGATCCTGTGTGCTGGTTTTCAGTTACTAGAGGGCAGCATTGTATAAACAATGAGAGCGTGACATCCTTGGGAGCATCCGGTGACTGAGTTTAAATGGGGTACTTCTCAAGGATATCAGCAGTTTCCCAGTTTTGTGATGAGGATGTAATTAACAAAGCTATTCCTACTTTGTTTGCTGTCTCAGTGGTCTTAACATTCACACATCTGCATTTCCCCTATATCTATTTGGCTAATCACAAGTGATTAAGCGATGGTTACCTTGTTTGCTTCTCTTCATGCAACAGCTAACATAATAAATAAAGAAATTACAAGTTCTTAGGAATAGTTTCCTGATTTATTTTATTTAGCATGTGAGTATAGTATGCAACTACTTAGTTTTCCCACTTCCCCAGTAGATGGCATCTTTGAAATCTTTAGGTATTGGCCCCTGTAGCAGAGAATGGTTGGATATAAAATTTGTGACAAACTGTTTAGTTTTTACTGACGGGTGTTGCTTTGCATTCTGCCTCAGAAGGGTGTGCCTCTGCTTTATGTTGCTCCTCTCTGGTGATTCCTTATTTTGTTAGTGCAACGTGTGCTTTACATGTATTAAAAATGAGTATCGAATCAGTTTTGTTCACAGTGTTCATAAACAACCAAGCTCTAGAACAATACTTAATTTTACATTTCAAATACTTTTACAGCCCAATTTCCACTTATAAGGAATTATAAAATATAAGGATCTGGAATTCCTGCAGCTTCAGTAAAATTATGAAGCAGAAGAAAATCAGTATTTTAAATGTGGCAACTGATTTGGGGATTCTGGGTAGGACATCTTTATCAGGCATCAGAAAACTCAAACCATCTACAAATTGAGAGCTACTTCTGAGTATTTAACTATACTTGCTTTGTGTACTGCTGCTTTCTGCCTGCTGTGGAGATTTATTTTGGTTGTTGTTCACTTAACACATTTCACAGAAACAGGCAAAACATCTACAGGGCTGCCCTAAGCTTCCCCAGCTCTCAGCATGCTCCCTGTGTCTGGGGAGGGCTGGACTTCACATTCCAGCCCCGACCCTGTCCATGCACTTTGCATGGAAAAGCTGTTGGCATTCTTGACATGGAACTGGATGTGAGTGATCAGTTATGCAGAGTTTATCTTGCTAGACAAACTCTGTGCTATTGGGGAATCCTCAATGTCTTTTTAGAAGACATTTATGTGCCTTTAAACTGGCGTGAATCTAAGGGAAGATATCGAAATTAACATTTGTCACAAAGTTTCTCTCATTTTGTCCCAGATCCTGTCCCTGCTACCTTTAAGCTCTACCGATGCCCTTCATGATCTCTGAGGCCAAGGTCATTTCTCTAATCCATCTGTTGCATGATGGACTGCAGGATTCCCCTCTTCTCTTCAAAGCCTGATGCTCAGGTAGCAATTCCTTCCTGCAGAGTCAGAGACTGCCCCTCAGCCCCCGTCGCTCCCATTCACTCCAGTGCCCGCTCCTTGCTTCTGGATGCAGGAAGGAGAAAGCTGTTAGAGAACACCTGAACCATAGGATCCTCCATATTTTTTGTCATTGGTTGGTACCTCCCAGTTCTTGCAGGCTAGAATAACCCTTCCCAGGGAAGGTCACCCCATCACTGTTTGTTACGTGGTTTCTTCCTTCTCCCCTGTACCTGCCATAAACTCACTTAGGCTGTCAAAACAGTTCTGGAGGGGGTACAGCACTGTTATAATCTCCAACATGATTCTGCAGGGTAAGCAGCAAACTTCAGTCTCTCCAGGCTGGCAATCTGCTTCCTTTCACCAATGCTACAATCAGTTCATTTTTCAACTCTCTGCTTTTATTTGCAGGCTCTCAGTATGAAATTTCTTCTGGTTGTTTGTCTAGTTTTTAGTTTCACAACTAAAGAACAAAAAACACTTTTAGACCTTCTTTTGAAAACCTTTTTTTTTTTTTTTTTTTTTTTTTTTATTCTGGGGAGCAAAAAGCAGCCAAAGACACAGTACTGAATAAGTCCAATTATGCTGCATTCTTGTGGTTGAGTAAGACACAGAGCGACTAAAACAAGCTAACATAAACAGGGAAAGCCAAATTAAATACTTACATTCATATAGTGCAAGAGGATCCTGGGCTGAGGAATGTAATTCAATCTTTATTTATTTTTTAAGTAGACAGTGCATAAAATAGTTGGAGATCTTTGCAATGCAGCTCCAAGGTAGTAGAATACTTTTTGTCTAGAGAATCAGCTAATACAGGGTTGTGAGTGAACTAAGTGTTTGCTCAGCGTGCAAGAGAGCTTTGCCAAATCTAAAGAGAGGATCACCGAGTCAGTCAGGGCTCTTCATAGTGCAAAAGCAAATTATCAGATGGATACCTGACACCAAACAGGGAGAGCGAATGGGAATGTCTAATTGACACATCCACAGTCTGCTCGGCATTGGAAGTGTGAAGACCTACTTGAAGCAAAAATGATTGTGGTATGTAAGGAATGCAGATGTTTATCTATATATCATTGCCACTGGGCCTTCTCACAGTCCAACTAATAACTGTGCTGCAGAAAAGCTTTTGGACTTTTCCAAAACAAATCTGACCTTCCTATCACTCCCCACTTTGGTGTGCTTTATGCAAAAGAAGATGCATGAAAAAGCAGCTGCAGCATAGTATGGATGTTAAGGAATGGCCACAGCACATTATTTTATAGCTGAAGATTGGGTTGGAAGGATTTCTTTTGGAGGCATTGCAGTTAGCTGACAAATTAATTACTCTGTGCCAGTGATTCCTGTGCTACTTCGAAGGTCTACCGGTAGATGTGTCAGAGGCTGCCAACTGGTCCCTGATGCACAAAGTGGCTATTTCCTGCTGTCAGGTTGAATTGAAGAAGCTACAGTTTATTAAATACTTTGCTAGTTGGTTTTCTGTGCACACAAATGCCAGGAGCCATTACTTGTTTGGGGAAGGAAGGAAATTTGGTACTTACTCACAAATCAACCAGAAGCTGAATCATAACCTTCATGAAGCAGTGGTCCAGCTAAGGGCTGTGTAGGTGATCGGTGTTTCCAGATTTATCCATCTTTGACAAAGGAAGGTCTGAAGGCTGACTTCTGCTCGATGTTAACCTCAGTAACAATAAACATCAGAAATTCCAAATCCACAAAATCCCTATAACGCTCGGATTTATAATTGTGTATAGAATTTGGCTTGAAGACTGTGATAACACGATAGATCCACAACTTAAACATTTTGTGGGGGAATCTCTCACTGTCCTCCTTTGCCAAAGTATCACTTCAGTCGTTGTAAAGAATCTTTTTTTTTTTTCTTGAAACAGTTCCAAGAGGAGGATGTGAGAGTATGGAACCATTTGTTGTCCTATCCTGGGACAACACCTTACAGCCTTTTGGGGTTAAACCCCATAGCTCTGGCGGTTTGCCTGGAGTCAGTTATGAAGGCATGGGACAAAATACTCAATCTAGTATCCCCAAGTGTTTGTCATGAATTTTAAAGTGTTGTCATCCCGAATTATTTCAGCCTATCAGTCTGTCAATAGTACGTTTTATTTCCTGTTTTCCATCTGCCCCTTTTTCTTTCTTTGAACACCTATGTTCTTCTGCTTCCTCCTCTACAACTGTTTTCATCAAAGAAAATCCCTCATTTTTTTCTACAGTTATTTATATATTTCAATTTTCCTTTAATATTCAGTTTGCACAGTCTCCACATGAAAGATTACCAACCTTGTCTTTGGCTTATACCATTAATATTGACTTTATGTTGCAAACCCTCTTCAGGTCACTGCACAGCCTTGCACCATCCCCGGCTGTCATATGTAAACCAAAATATCAAGAAGTAATTAGTTGTTGAGAATGGTGGCCTAGCTTTAGCTATGCAAATACATATTTGTTAGCAACTAGATTTTTATATAACAATCTCCACGGAAGTCACTACAGGAAACTCAATGGTTCTGGAAATTTCTGATTTAAAAAAAAAAAAAAAAAAGACATGAGGATGTGAGGCCTTGTAATCTGCAGAGCCACCACATGGTTCTCTGTTAATGCTGGAGCAATGTGCCATTAGAGAAGCTCCTGGGGCTGCTGCAGTCCTTGATAGGATTGTCCTTCTCTCTGTCCCTCTCTTTCATGTTGAGGATGTTTCTCATCCCAGTGATCTACGTTGGTGGGATGTGGATTGTTAATGGATAGTGGCATCCTAAGTGTAAGACTACATGTGGGCAATCATCACAACAGAGATATCTGAGATATGTTGCCAATATACATGCATTCCCAGCTCACCCACCCTCTTCTCTACCTTCACGTCCCATTGAAGATTAAAGCTGAGAGGAGCTGACAGCACAAAGCGCACTGAACCCCTTGACGCTGCGTATGCAGGCCATGTGATGGTGTAGGGCATGAACACTCCTCTCTGGATATAGAAAAGTGCCAAAATATGGTTCTCTCAGGAGTATTCAGGCACATACATAGGATGAGCGAGTGTGTGGGGCTCAGAATTAATGGACTTTCTGGGCCTGTGTAAGTAACCTCCATTTTATGGTGCTGTCAGGGAGCAGCTGCAGGGTTTTGCTGCAGACGTGCAGGGAGTACATCGTGCTTGCTGTGTCTGGCAGCACTGCTTCCTCTGCACTTGTTTGCTTCCTGGCAAGGGAACCTCCAAATTCTACCCAATGGACCATGATAAAAATTAGCTGAGTGAGCTTGATGTTTGGGATTTCCTCCTCGGTGGTATTTCTAGCAAATTGGGTACCCGAGTTCCTACAGGGCTGGGATATTCTAGAAATAAATGCCAATTTTGTGGGGGTTCGCAGGATGTTGAGCATAATCAACGCCCAAGGGACAGCCGAAAGAACAGCTGGAGCCTTGCTCTCAGAGTGGGAGAGCTCAGTTCTGTGAAAGGTAATGGAAAACTTTGCTGTTCTGTTTTGGTGCTGAGTAACTTGATCTTTGTGTGGTTATTTTTATTCTTTTCTGTTTACATTCTTGGTACCCTTCTCTAATTTTTAGACATATATATACTTTTCCTTCCCTTCTCCTGTGCACTCCTGGATAAAATTTTGCTGAAGCTCTTTCTCCCTAAAAACACAGACTAATGCAGATTAAAGGTATCTGCTTTTGCAAGAGCTCTGTATTTGCACCGTCACTCTCTGGATTAAGATTGCTGTGGTTTATGTACGCGCAGCTGCTTTCTAATTAAAGCCCACATCTGCCCTGGCTTTAACACCAGTCAACGGTAGTGAAGTTAACCCTCTCCGTTACTTCTGCCCTTTGTCCTGTAGACACATGAAAGGCCGTGTGTGCAAGTAGCTTGAGAAATGAAAAAACAAGAGCACAGTTCTCAGGCTTGTTGGGTTTATGCTTAGTCCAACCAAGGAGGGAAGAACAAGGAAGACAGGTTCTGTTCTGTTCCCTCAGTCTTAACAGGACTTGGGCTTGTAGTCTAGCGTAGCACACATTGAAGACTGGGCTGCAGTCCTTTCTGCTGATCAAAGACTTTTTACATTATCATGTCTGCTCTCAGTCCATGTAGGTGATTACAACCTCTGACAAGTCTCTCCTGGGGGGAGGACAGGCATTTGTTGTGTAAAAGGGCTTATTACTCTGTCAACCATCCACTCAAGGGATCCACTGCGTCCTTTCTCACTTGCTCTGTGTTGCTTCAGCTGTACAAAACAAGCGGGAGAGCCCTGCGAGGCTGGCGATGGAGACTGTCCTCTTGCTTATGTGAGGCAGAGCCTCATGTCCAGCTTACAGAATTGAGGAGACCATGTCTCCAGAAGGCATTCTTGTGTGGTTCCTCTAAATGACAGATGAGATAAATGAGTGCAGATACATGTTTTGTCTCATTTCCTTGGGACTGAGCAACAAAATAGGGAATCTGTACTATACATTAAAAGCAAAACAAACAAACAAAAAATACCAAAACCCAACAACCAACAAGGAAAATTTGGCTTCTCTTTGGCTCTTTGAGCACTGTTTAGACTTTCAAAACTGCATCAGGCCAAGTTTATGGCTTATTATGCAGGCTGCTCTTGATAACTTCTGAAACTTCATCCAAATGAACGATTCAGATCCTGGGTGGAGTAATGCTAGTTATGATGTAACAGACCTGAGGTCAATGCATCTCCTCCCAGTGTGTGGTCTGTGAATAATACGTGGGCCTGTGGGTCCCAAAAGCAATGATCTCTTTGTGAAAGAATTTGGAAAAAAAAAAAAAAAAAGGTAGCTGTATCACAGTTAATACTCCCATTTCCTCAAAGAATCCATTCACTTCAAAAGAGGAAGGACCATGCCTCTTCTACATTCATTTTTTAAAGAGCACTCTGAAGTGAAGGCTCTCTGATGATAGCAGCTGGTACCGAAGCCCATATGGAGACATCTTTTGGAAGCTTCTGTTTGAAACGAGTACCTGCAAAACAAACTGAAGTCAGTGTATGGTGCAGGTGGCTGGCAGTTTCTGAATTCAGCACATTTTTGGTTTTGTGCCTACAAGTGGGTCTGACTGTAATCTGTGAGCAGTGATAACCACAGAATGTAAGAGAGGATATGAAACATTTTCATCTCTCTAAACGTGAATTTAAGAACATTGTATTAGGTGTTGACATTAGCCCTGGTGGCTTCTCACCTCACTTCATAAGCATACTGTGTAGAAATGAATGGCTACACAGCAGCTTTAAGGGGAACCTAGTGGGATTCTTTTTAATAAAATTAAAAAGTCTTATCTCAGAATCGCAGACTGGCTGAGGTTGGAAGGGGCCTCTGGAGATCCTCTAATCCAACGCCCTGCTCAGGCAGGGTCCCCTACAGCATGTTACCCAGGATGGCATCTAGACAGGTTTTGAATATCTCCAGGGAAGGAGAACATGCAACCTCTCTGGGCAGCCTGTTCCAATGCTCTGTCATCCTCACAGTAAAGAAATTTTTCCTCGTGTTCTGGAACTACCTCAGTTGCAGTTTGTGCCCACTGTTTCTTGTCCTGTTGCTGGGCACCACTGAGAAGAATCTGGCCCCATCCTCTTGACACCCTCCCTTCAGAAACCTACCACATTGGTCCCGGATTCAAAATAGGTCCTGGTGGATGTAGACATGCTTTGTGGGTTTTCAGATGGCGATTTTGCAAATGTGTTAAATGGAAAAGCTTTTGATTTGTGTCATTGTTATCCCTTTTGCTTATGCCATGGCATAAGAAGCTGAGAAGGGAACCTGGGCACTCTCTTGTCAAGACTTGATGGAAGAAATAAGTCGTGAAGCTGGTCTGCAGCAGCATGCTTCAGAGCTTTAGAGCTGATGCTTCCCATATACTTTCAGATTGCATGTACAGGGTGTGTTGCAGATCTTGCAGCATGTAAGATAAGTACTGTCCTATAAATTATTCTTTGGCCATAGGTCCCTGAGAGCCATTGGCCAATGTTTGCAGCCATGTACCAACGTCCTGAGGTGTAGCAAAGTCAAAGGACTACAGGCACTGGCAGGCAGGTTAGTCGTTTTGGACAGGCATTATATTCCTGTTTTGTTAGCAGAAAGACACCTTTAGTAGAGGATATTTTGTACTTGCTTTCACCTCAGGTATATGTCTTACGTGTACCTTTGTGTGCCTGTGTGTCTAAGTGTATGTTTGCTTGTGCCTAGAATCCACTAGATTTCTTCAAGAGCAGTGCCCAATTCTTCAAATGCATATAAGAGTAGAGTTACTGTCTAGGAGATGACATATGTCTGTTTCCTGGGTTAGAATTTGTAAAAAAGAGGAATTAACTCACTAAAAGTTTCCTTAGGGACAGGTTTTCTAGACTATTCTCTCTAAGAAGAGATTGATAGAAGTAATATAGTCAAGAGAGAAAAGCAGGCTCTTCTGGACAGTGATTCAGAAGAGGATCCTCATGTGCTTTTTAACTGTTACTTCCTTTTTTGTCCTGTAAAATCCTGCTTTTTCACCAATTGTAATATTAAATGCCACAAGCAGGGTGGATTTCAGTTAGAAATTTCAGTTAGAAATCAATGGAAGAGAGAAGATAACCAGCCTTTCAACTCAGGAAAGTGGAGGCAAAAAAGGAAGCACTGAGAAACTCCTCTTGTGGATAAAAACAGGTGGCTGATCAGTTCTCATAAATAGTCTGCTTTCCTCACATTAGCCAATATTTTTTATTAATTTCTTCAATTGATGTTTTCTGTTATTTGTTTTTAGCTGGAATTGAATTAGATAAGCATGCTTTCTGAAATGAAGAGCACACGTTTTCTTACTTACTCCCTGGGTCTGGTGGTAAATACGATGCACATTAGAGTATAATAATGAAAAAACTAATAATCAAATGTAGTTTTTTCTATTAGCTTTAATAACTCATAATGTTGCCTCTAACTTAGGAAAAAAACCTGTATTTATACATTTCAGATATCCTGGCAAGCTAGGTTCTGAGGAGATAATGTCTGAATAAGCATGGTTTATATATAATAAAAACGTAAGTGGTTGTTCTAGGTATTGATGCTTGGCAGGGAATGAACTGAAAGCATGAATGCACATAATATATTAGAGGTATGGATAGATTGGTCTGCATTATTTTTTATTAAAATTACAGAGTAATGCTTAGTCACACCTTAGACGCAGTCACTGGAGTAAAGGGAGATTATCCCCCAGAGGTAGGAATCACCTTTATTCCATTGGTGGCTATGCAATTAAAACCACACTTGAGGGATCACATTGCTTTAATTCCTTTGGTACAATCTTTGGATAAGGCCTTTCTCTACTTTAAATGAACAAGCAGGCCCTTTCTCCTAATGGCCAAGTTATGTCCCATTTTACTGTGGTAACTAGAACATACCTCTTGTAATTTTATTTGTGAGTCTTAGTCTGTTCAGTAAGTACACTTCCAGCTGTTGTTCCTTGTGAAACTGAAAAAGGGAAAACAATCTTCCTTTCCTCTAAGTAGAATGCAACTCCAATCCAGAATTTTTAAGAGATGCGTATTTCAGTTACAGAGCAAAAACAGATTTTGAGGAAGATCCCCAAACACACATCTGCCACCTCAGTGAAGGATCCCAGACTGGAAAGGGCTTGCTTGTGGAGAAATCCACAGGCCTTAGAGCAATAATTTCTGTCTAATGGACAGGGAATCCTGCATGACCAGCAGGTTTTGGGAAATTTCCACTGGATTGCAGCCATTGAGAGTTTGCAAATATCAGGCTGAAAACACAGAGCTGCCTCTCCCCCGGGTCCAAATGTTACCTTGGAGGAATAAGTGAGTAAGTGAATGAATAAGAAGATTACTAAAAAATATAGCAGCAAGCAGTTCCATTTTTTTCTATTTTACTTAACAACCAGCTCAGCACTCACACAGTATAGACACTCTGGATTTGCATATTCTCATATTGTGATAACTAAAAATGAGTTGAAACTAGGAGCAAGTATAACTAGTGGCTTTGGAGACTTGCGACCTGCTGCAGCAATAAAAGTCTGTGTAAAAGGTGGAATCTGTCCCTGAACTCTTCCTTTTGAAATTCTTAATATTGAATAAATAGTTGCTCTTGACACTGCATTATCTTTTGGGGTTGGTATTTGTTTTTGAAGAAAACATCGTAGAAATTTCTGATGCTTAATGAACTAAATTCAATCTAAGAGTTGCTGGTGTTGATTTTTTTGACTATTGAAAGTCATTTTGATAACTTTCTCCAAATTGTGTTATCCATTTTCAAAAGCTTATTGTTGTTTTTGCTTCAAATCTTGCCTCTTGGTTGCAGATTATCAAATTGTATAGGAAATCTCTTGTCCAGTATTTAGTCACAGACTGGGTTTTGTCCCAAAACCACACTTTCATTTGATCATGGCACACCTTACTTATGCAAGAAAAGTTATTTTTTTCCTAGTGAACAGCTGCATTTTCATTGCATGTTCTGGGAATAACTGTCAACTTATGAAATATAGTGTGCTCGGCCTTCACTGTATGAATGCAGTCACCACTCTTTTGTCATAGAAAACCAAATTTTCTTGTATCTCTTTTGTCTGGAGTGGTTTTAGCAACATTCCTCAAAAGAACATTCCTGGGGGGAGCTAGGTCTCTAAGGCAGCTAAACCAACAGCAATCACCTTCCCATGCCTATTTATCAGGAAAATCATTCAGGCAAAGCAGGATTAATGTGTGTGGCCTTGTAGTCAGGGCTTTGTGAGTACAAAATGAAACCTTCAGATGTATCAAATGCACACAACTGTGCGATAAATGTTACAAAAAGATCTTCCATTTTCAGAAAACAGATTTTCTTTCTTACCTTTTATGTCCCTTCCTTTGCCCTTCAACTGGCATGGAAGGTAACTCTAAATCTGTAGAATCTAGAACATATGGAATTGTAATGGTTAATGCTAATAATTTTATTATGTTTGGTTTTTTTTTTTTTTTTGTATTTTTTCTTAAAGCTTCAGTTGCTAAAGTAGTTTGATTCTGTAAGCATCTGAATTTTCAAAATCTGTTCTTGAGCCTCTTGTTTTAAGAAAACCTCAGAATCACAAACCTCATAGACTTAAAACCTGATAAAAAAAAAAGGTCAAGGTTGATTAGAAAGGGTTGTATTTTGATTTGGCTCATTCTTTACGAAGGAGAAGTTGATTTATTTTTTAAATGCTTGAGACTGACAGTCCTTAGTATCTCTCACACTTTACAACTGCTTAATTACATCCCTTCTGAAATGGCAGGAGAGACTCAAACTCTAACAGAATGTAACCAGTTCCTACCAAAATGTATTTTCGTTGGCTCCACAAAAAACTTCTTCATCTATTGCCACCAGTAGTTGCTTTACTGAAACAGGGCTGACTCAGAGAGCTGGGATACCTATTGCAGCTGCTGAGTACAAAGGGATATATCCGCATAACACAGTGCTGCTTCTTACTGGGATTCCTCCAGTGCGCTTACTGCCAAGAGCAATAGAAGAGCTCTTTCCATGTAGGCTTCAACTGAGCAAAGCTCTCTTTGATTTGAAAGTAAGTTTGGCCTCAGCAATGAGTACAGAACTAGGCCATACAAATAGTTTTAGTATAGATCAAAAGATTATTGTATGTAGATATTAACAGCTAGCTTTATTGATATTAATGAGGAGACACACAGTGCTTACCATCTGCAGATGTTGGAGTGGGTGGATAAGATTTGGGTTTTAGGGAATTGGAAACAACCAGATTTTTTTTTTTCCATTTGGTTAATTATGAAATGATTCTTAAAACAGATAAGAGTGACTAATTTGACCAATGAATTTAATGGGATGAAAGGCAAGTATAAAAACAAAGCAAACAATAAAGGAGAAGAAAAACAACATGGGGGCTTTAGCTTACATTTAATAATGTGGAATTGCTGAAAGTACCAGAGTGAAACTTCTCCCCATAACTAATAAGGTCATTTTTCAGATTTAGAAGTTCAAAATTCAGTCAAAATTTGAATATGATAAATACCAGTAACAGAGATTGTTGCTTCTGACTTGTACAAGGTTTAGGATGCTTATGTGTCTTGTGTAAGCCAAAACTCCGTGGTTTGGAGGTGAAAGAATATGTATGGGTGTTGTTACCTATCTCATCACATAACTAAATAATTCATATTGTCTGTTCATTGTCTGTTACATTTACAGTATTTAAATGTTACATGTTACAGTATTTAAAACAAAAAGCAAATCTTCATATTGTATTTAGTTCGGGGACTTGCATAGTTTTTGCTAGTGGTTCCTTCTGCCTGCTGCTGTGAGAAAAACCTTCAATGTACTATTTACGTGCAAACTGTAGCAGTATTACTTCTCTGACATTTTGCTTGTTTTAACAAATGCAACAGGCTTCAACTGAAGGAGCACGCCCATCAGCCTTTACTGCTGCTATAGCAAGAGTCTTCGCTTTTAAAGGGAAAGCTGACAGTGATGTTTTTGGTGTTGTAAACCATGTAACCTCAAACTTAGGTGATAGCAGATTTGTTTAAACATAAATTAAAGAAGAGTCATAGCTAATTTGTGCTTATTTCTGGTACACAGGATGAATTTGTCATCCTTTAAGAGGAACTTTCGGTGTACGCAATCCACTTGTCTTCTATGATTCCTCTTCCATCATCGGTCCCTCATCTTTTATGGGCAACTTCTTTCTAGCTCCTTTGTCTTTCCTTTTCAGCCGTGGGTCTCCTGAGCCACATCGGTGCCTATGCTCCGAAGCACAGTGCTGCTCCGTAGGCCTCCTATCAGCACGTTACATAATGTTAGTCTTATTAACAATGACCGTTTTTATCTAAGCGGAGCCAATGAACCTTAGACTGCTTCAGGGAGGAGGGATGCATTACACGATAATTACAGGATGCTAGAGCTGTCCAAGAACATTTTAAGTTGAATGTACTTGATATTATGCAGATATAAAAAGGCTGCAGGTGGCTGCTCTCTCAGCTTCACCTCTTGACTTTTGGACTGTGCCTCTGCAGAGGATTTTGAAACACTTCTATGCCGGGACAACAGACAATGGAAGGCTGCCCAGATACAACTCGTATCCTACTGGGAGGAGAAGAAATGGCCATCCTCATTTTCAGCTCTCTGTGCATGAGTATTTCATTCTGGCCAACAGACATAGAAAAGAAATAAACAAAAGAAGTGAGTGCACTTTGAGTAAAAACTCCTACTTAAATAGCTTGTTAGAAGAAAGTGCTTCAATGAATCTCAGGAATAAGCAATAAGCTACCGATTGTACCAATAAATAAATAAATAAATAAATAAATAAAATGGAAGAATCTTACAGTATATAGAAAGATATTTTTTTTATTTGACCTAAAGGCCTAAAAGGAATATATTCTCCATTAGGTTTCTTATTATCTTTTAGGTGGGCCTGAGAAAAACTGTTCTGCATTGCCTTTTTTAAAGAAATGAATCTTGTCATTTGTGTGTGCTTTTATCATACTTTCTTATAGGGATAATATTAAGTTTTCTACCAAAACATCACATATTAGACTAATCAAGTCTAGACATTGATTTCAGTGGGTATTGGAACTTTCTTCAATGTTTTCTAGAAAGGTTTCTTTCATTGCTACTAAACTTGGACAGCAGACAAATGAAACAGATGAAAAAAATGCATTTGGATCATGGCATGTAAGAAAGTGATCTCAGTTCAGTAACCTATCCCAAGATACATGCTTTTGATGTATTTTTCAGAAAATATGTAACTTGCTATAAAATATATTATTAGTGAAGAGCTTCAAAGCAAAGCATTCTTCCCTCCCACTTGTGATTATTTGATAAAGAAAGACTCTTAACATAATCATATGGTTAAACAGATTATGTAAAATAGCTTTTAGCAATTAATATTTGAGTGAAAGCCTGCTCCAAAGTGAAACCATAATGGATCTTTGTTACATTATCAGATTTCATAAAGAGGATGTTTAGCTAAGCTTATTCTGTACAAACAAAGCAATAAAAAACAGGCGTGAAAAACTCATCAGTTTAGGATATTTCTGCTGTGGAATATCACTCTCTTTGCTGATGCTACAGCAGCTTTCTCTGTAATTCCAAATCTTTTATCTTGGAATATTTTAACATAATCAGTGCTTTTTCACTGTGATCATAAGGTTTCATTATTTTTTTTAAAGCTGTTAAAAGAGAGAGTGGTACTTTGGCATGGATTCACAACAAGCTTTGATGAGTTCCAGAAAAGTGACTGTTATACAAATACAAGGAATGAAAAGAACTTGTTATCTTTAACAAGAGCTTGATTGGATGTAATAAAAGTTCCTTGTTAATTTACTGAAGTTAGCAGCTATGCTGGTAATGAATTTATAATCAACAACATTTGATCTTCTGCGGAAGCTTTTGCCCCTTTCTCCCCCCAAAAAAAATGTTTCTGGAGAGAGTCCAGATAATTTTCTTTAATTGGGATTAAAACTTTAAAGGAGTGTTCTTTATGGTGACCCTTTTTGGCAGTTTATCAGAATGCTTATGCAGCTGGTAAATGTAACAACCAAATTCTGTGGAGGGATGACTATTTTTCCTTAAACAATCTCTTGTCTCCCCACCCTGCCATGGGCAGCACATTGTTTACAGCAACACTGACAAAATAAAGAATCACAAAAATGAGTTACGTGAACAGGAAAGCTTTGATTGTACGGGAATAGCTCCAAAAATGTCTTTTGTTTAATGCATGTTAAGTGAAGTCATTATCCTAGAACTTTGAAATAATCCTACCCAAATAGACATAACTTGTTTTTTTAACTAATTATGTTCCATTTAGAGTTCTGAGAAATTGCCTGGCTTTTTAACATAAATTAGGACTGACATTCACATGAGTACCGACACAAAGGCTGTTCAAGTTTTGTGCTGCATTTGTGGACAAGTTTTCCTATTGACTCACTTTGACTTTACAGGCCCTTTTACAAAGCAGTGGTGCTGGAATTCGGTGTTTTGGTGAGGAGGAGGTCATATGCATGGGGTTGTTCTGTTAATTTTTTAAAAGTCTCAGAATCAGCTCTGTACTCCCCAAGCTCCAGCCCCTGCCACGGACAGTCCCGGCCCACTGGCGTGAGCACCAGCGGCACGGCGACAGATGGGCAGGGCAGACAGGCAGCCCATATAATCCATCCTATGCCGGGTTTATAAGTCAATAAAAATGCAATAAAGAAAAGGGTCTCATTAGGCAGAGGCAGGGGGCTGATTGATTTGCAGGCCACACTCAGTTTATAGCTGCCTTCTGTGTGAAAGTCCACCTTACAGTGTGAGTTTACCCTGTTTGCACGGCTTGTTTAGTTGGACTTAATTTACTTCTGGTAATGTCGAGCATTTTTCATGTTTTTGTGGTGACTTCTCCCCCAATTTGGCACCTAAGTACGGACTCACTCTCAGTTTGCTTTGTACAAATAAAACCCTGAAGCCAGAGGTCAGGAGAAAGGCTGAGGGAAATGCTTCTACGTGTGGGCTGCCTGAGCAGGCAGGGGCTGTGTAAATGAAAGGGAAACTTAAAACCGACAGAGCTCTCACTTCAACTTGCCCGCGTTGTTCTGCGCTGCAACAAGCAACACCTCCAAATGCTGAAAGAGGGTAAAGGGAAAATTCCTGGTGCCTAACCAATCTCACTGATTCCCAAAACAGTCCCGTTTGCCTTTCATTGTACGAGCCTTTTCCAGGGAAGAGGCTTTTCCCTGTAAAAGGCAGAAGAGAACGTGGTTTTAGAAGGGTAAGGCAAGGCAGCAGGGCTGAGGGAGTGCCCGCACTACTGAAGCACCTTTCTGCGGATGGCTGTGCCTGGGCAGCAGGGCACAGGGCAGTGGTTCGGATGCACACATGCCTTCTGGGGGCTGTGGAGCAGGCCCCATAGCTCCCAGAGTCTCTGTTCCCCTGCCTGCACAGTGGGACCGAGGGCCATCATCATCAGGAGGCTGAAAGCACCTCTGTTACAGGCAGATACGGGAAAAGTGGCTTCTCTTAGGTAGGACTGAGGAAGTGGAAGTCTTGCCCATACTGGATGTATTCCTGGGAATCCCACCTAAAGAGACGATGACAAATTCCTACAGATGTACTGTTGAACCAGTCTTTAGGAATCATGGGTATTTTTAATTGTAAATCCTTTAATATTTCAGAGAAGCCAGTTAAGCTTTTCCTCAACTATCTCCTGTGTCTGTGAGTTCTAGAGATTCTTGTTTGGCATTAAATAATTTCCTTGCATTGATTTTTATCAATTTGCTGCCTCTAAGTTTTATTGGATAATACCAATACTTAATAAGGATAGCAGTTCATGAACATTTGTAATAATTTAAGGAGAGGGCAAGCCTTTGAGTAAAAATGCTTGTTAAGTCTAGCAAGTGGAATTTGTTTCAACATATTCAGCATTATTAATGTTCCCCAGAAATTTCAGCCTTAAGAGGCCTGTTATTTGGCAAGTTGAAAGTTCTCACAACTCACATCGATGACATTTTAATTCATTTACTCTTTCTTACTGAGTATCTAAAACCCTCTCTTTAACCTTAAGAAAACAAAATGAGAAAATTGGCAAACTTAGAAATAAGTAACTTTGATCCAGCCAATAATGACTTGCTAAATTGTATCATCATGTCAGAAAGATCTGAGTGTTGAGTTCTATCAGGGAATTCCAGTTACCATTGTAAAACCTTCCTCAGAGTCCCCTGGAAAAAATCTGTCTGGGTATTTAGTTCAATCTTTAGTATTATTAGTGTCATAATTCTCTGTTACTGTTGCTGTTGCTGTCTCCCCACCCCCACCTCCCCCTTTATTCCTTTTTATTCAAAGAAACAAGCAAAGAAACAAGCAAGTCCCATGTGATACAGCTAACCACACAACTCATCCCTACCCTTTGATACTACATATTACCCCCACAGAGTTGATTCTTCAAAGCCATTGACTGGGTTTGAGGAGCCAATTTCTGTTAATTTTAATGGGGATTAGACATCCATCCCCTGAGGCAGCTTTGCAAAATCTCCACCAGATTCTTTATGGCTCTTCTTGGAGGCAACAAAATGTTTACCCACTTATGGAGTTGCATTTCCCTAAACACTGCTAGCGTAAAGTTAGAGATCATCTTACTTCCTCAAGTGTAAAGAGCACCATTTCTCCATTCAGCTAAATTTGTAATTCATTACGATTGTGTCCTCTTTATAAGCCAGTTTCAAAAAGGAAAGACAGTTTTGGAAAGGAGCTAGTAGATCATCATTTTGGCATGCAAGAAAAATCATACCTTGGTGTTTGACATATACCCTGTAACAATTCATTTATATCCTGTTCTGGATGTTACAGTGACAGCTTTCTTCAGAAAACTGATTTCCTTCCATCCTGCTCTGAATGACTTATTTAAAACGTATTTCATTTTACAAATGCTGGCTTTCAAAACAAAATTACTGAACCAGGGGGTGTGGAAGGAAGGGAAGAGTTGCCTATTCCAGCGGAACAACAAAGCAGCAAACTCAAGTACATTTTCTATTCCCTGACACACATACCCTGGCAATAGTCTGGATTCACTTTCATCCTTCCATCTGAATAGACTCTGGGAAATAATATGATCAAACCTCAACTCTTTATGTTAGGTCAGCTTCCTTAGGTATCTGTTCTGCAAACATTTCCTTTGAAAAAAGCAAGAAGTTTGCCGTGTATATAAACAGAAGTATCCTTAGTTACAGCAACACGGACGGCTGCTAAATTATGGTTAAATTGTCATTGTTTAATTTATGTTCTGTGCTGTCTTCCATGTATATATCCCTTAGTTATGTTTTTGTCAGTTGTGTTTTTTAAAATGTATTATAAATCTGTATTTCCCTCATAAACGAGTCTGGAAAAGGGCATCTGCACTGGAAACTGGTTTTAGTGACTTGACACTTTGGCTCTTTTATGTTGTGAAACGAGTTTTAATTTTCTTAACATAGGCCAGGCATGGTACATAAACCTCTTCCCCCCAGGGAGGCTTTTATGTTTGATTCCTTTAGTGGCAAAGCTTTTGAATTTCTCCCCTTGATTGACTTGATTATGATCTTCCCAGTATATATCCTTCATGTTGATGAATTCCTGGTAGGGATCCTCAAAGGAGTTTACAAGCCTCAATGCTAGATGAAACAGAAGAATTAAATTATCCCTGCAAAAGCTGCTACTAGTGAAAATAGGAAGTTGAATATTAGTGCTGAAGATTTATTTATTCCCTGGGTGTCTAATTGAGATACCAGGGAAAGATTCATTTTTAGAGAATCAGTGCTCTGAGGTTTCTGCCAGGTGACTGAATCTGCACAAGCTCAGCCCCCGGTTTGGAAATGTGGGCCCCAAACCCTGTCAATGTGTCCTGGTTTGCTCTTCTCTTGTGCTTTGTTAACGCTGGAGTCTAACCACCTTTGATGAACGTCTTCTACCCATTAGGAGAGCAGAGTTGGTAGAATGTCACTGCTATGGGGAGCACCTACTCCAACAGCCCGTGAAGAACTAGGCAGTGTGTAGCTGCCCCAGGGACATCGTACAGCCCTGGGTACCCGCTCTGCTAGAGAGGATGCTGCTTGGAGTACCTACATGGCAGGCAATGCCTGGCTTCTGTTTCACAACATATTGCCTCAGAAAAAGGTAGATTTTGCACTAGGAAATGTGCCCGAATCAGCTGAATGTGGTTGGCTTCCTTACCAATGAGCTCCTGCAGGTCAGTGGTGCCCAGCTTCCCACCAGCAGCTCGCACCGTATGAAGGAGTGGCTCAAGTCACCCTGAGCTCACCTCGTCCAATGGCACAGAGCCAGCCACGAGCACTGCCCCGACCAACCCACTCCAACTCTTTGCTGGGAACACAAAGTGCTGCTGAGAATGCCTGTGATGAAATAAGGGTGATAAACAGCATACAGTGCCTGCGTACCATATCTACCCATTACGTACACGTTTGTGCAGGATAGATGTGCCAGGGTACTGGGAGATGGCATCCCTAGGGCTGAGGCAACTGCAGCAGACTTGACAATTTTGGAATACACATGACAAGAACCAAAACCAGGGCAAGATATTTTGACCTTAATATAATTTTCTTTGTTGGGTTTCCAGTCTAAAAAAAGACTCACATTTTTTTAGGAAGAAAGCCTTTATTGACTCTGTCTAACACTTAGTAAACCACCCTGATCAAAGGATGAGTAATTTTTGGCTCTCAGCTTTACAGTCTTTTGTCTTGATAATATAAAACTTCTTGAAAATTCACACTTTTCTAAGGTGGATGATGCCAAAAAAAAAAAAAAAAAATCTAGCAGAGACTTAAGAAAATCTGGCAAATAAGTGATGGTAATTCTGTGAGCTGCACATTTAATCGTAAGATGCTTGTTTGAGCAGGAAAGGGCTGAGAAGCATTTCCAGTAGGAGACTGGAGACAGCCTGACCTGCTTCTTCCCCTTTTGTGCTTTCACACCCATTCTTTGGTTTTTCTTCATGTAAAATAAATAGAGATGATTGGAAAAGGAAACCAAGTGGGGAAAAGCAAGATGAATGTTGTATTTTTCACATACAAATACATTTTTTTGCCCTCATCAGAGACTATAGCTGGAGCTTTTTCACAAACTAACTCAGACTGGAATTAATAATAAAGAAGTGGAAGGGCAGACAGGAGAGACAGAGGCATAAGCTGCCTGAAAACAAGCATAACTTCAGGCCTGGACATCCGTGTGTGTAAATTCTTTTCTAAACTCGTAAAATAGAAATAATACAGAAATGAAATACAGGAAAGCAAGAATGCCTCCGAGTGCAGAGCTCCCTCTCCCTCATGCACTGGCTGCAAGTCTCTCAGCTGCCATTTGTCATTGGTGTTAGAGCTGGCTGAAAAGTTTCCAAATTTTCTGAAAACTGTCATGACCTCTTTTCCTGACTTGACAAATACAGAGATATTTTTTCAGGGTGGGGAGAAGTGTTATTATCATTAGTGAAAGCGAGTCTCTTTTTTTAAAAACTGTTTTAGTGGTCGTTTCTATTTTGGTAGATCTGTGTGTATGGAAAACGATGCCAGAATGCTAACAGTGAGTGCTGCCAGGAATCACTGCTGATTTCTCTCTTTCTTGCTCTCCCATTATAAAAGTGAGATGATTAGGGGTTTAATTATTGATTCTCTCATTCACATCAGTTTCTAATCTATATTTAACATTCTGGACATCAGTGGTCTTTTGCGGTAGTATTTTCAAAGACTCCGTGCTGGCAGAAGAGATTTTTTAATCAGTTTTGAATTTGCTGCTATTCAGTAGATCAAAGAAAGAGAACAGCAAGGATTAGTTAAGATCTTGGGGTGTAGCTGGTTCCTGGTGGTAACTTTTTGATCCTGACCAAGTAGCAGGGTTACATCACATCCAGACCTGTTCTCCCCAGGAACCTCTTGCTGACTTCTGTGTACTGAGGCAAACCCGTGCTACAGAGAACTGGAATCGTTTCTCCCACGAATCAAAGGTTACTAACTCTGTAAATGGTTCCAAACGGAGATTGGAAAGGATCTAAGACAGAGCTATATTTTTGGATGGCAAGATTAATAAATGAATGTGAATCGCATAAAAATAATTTCAGTCAGAAAGCTTCAAAGTTAGCCACGGATTTTGGAATTTGCAGTATGAAACAACATTTCTTCAGTTGGTTTCTGGTGAGGTTCTGATGTTTTCAGAGCTTTGTAGATATTTTCAGACCAAAAATAAAAGCAATCCGATGATTCAGATAAATTCTGGGATTTGCATTCTTTGGAGTGAGGCCACAGCGAAGGTTGAGATGTCTTGTGCATTGGTTTCAACGTGTACTGGGGATCGTCTGCTTGACGGCAGGGAAACTTGAGCTGTGAGAGCTGAAAGGTCAGACTGGTGGATGTCTGCCCCCTGCCCCCTTCCCCAGGGGTCGTGCCACTGCTGTGCCATGCAGGCTGTTTGTGAGCGAATTCTGGCAGTCGTTCTAATGCTGTGCCCAGGTGTGCGGCTGTGAATGTTTCATAGTCCACTCTACAGGCTGTGCTGGAGGAGGGATGTCTGGAAATGAGGTTCACCCTGCTGAAGAAGTATGCCACAAATGGGAGCCAAGACCACAGCAGCAAGGCTGGCACGCACACCAACGGTAAAGCACTGCACAGGAGGCTGCTTAAGAATTTGCAAAGCCAGTTGACCAGAGCTGTTCAGCAAGGGACAAGAGTCGCTTGTGTAGGGGTTTCTTCACCCTTTCTTTTCCATTCTATATCCTTCCCACTTTTGCCATCTGCCCAAGTGTAAAAGTTCTCTTTTTCCTCCCCCTTTGCTTTCTTCCTTCTTACCACCTCCTGTCAGGAGCGAAGCTCTTCATGTCTTTGTCCTTGCTCTGAGGAAAGCAGAACAACCCCTGACAAACATCCAGCTCTCTGAAACTACAAGTGCTTTGTGGGAGCTTCAGTCATTGGTTTGCTTTGTCATGTTCTTCAGGCTTACTTTGTAGCAGCCCTTGCCAATAAGATGGCAGAAGACCCGCTCTGTTCTTCAGTAGCCTTTAGTGCTTTTGAGTTGTTTGCCAAAGCTAGTTGAATTTGTAGCAAAAGAAAATAATGAGGAAATATGCAGATGAGGTAAGGGAGAAGCTTCAGGGACTGGACTAGAATGTAGATGAGGGATATGAGATCCTGGGAATAGTCAACTCTAGCATGGCTTTGACTCCGTTAATGAGTGTGAATGGAAAAATACATATTTATTATCATTTTATGGTGTAGCATGTTAACAATTTAGCTGTGACCTAGAGGCAGTTTCCCAAGTAGCAGAACGGGCTAATGGGACTAGTGCTTCAACGTGGTCCTGCTGCACCTTCAGCTATGCTCTCTTTTTGGCACAAGCTTATTCAAAATGATCATCTATCACCACTGTCTTTCACTGATATGATCAACTGCATGAATAAGATGTTTGAAAAGCAACGTGCTTTGCTGTCTGAGTGGCAGAGGAACTAGAAGGCGAGGCGGGTTGCCAAACATAAGGGAAATGCTAAGGCTGGTGAGCAGGGAAGAGGATTGGGGTGAATGGACCAGGGCTGAGCTATCTGGGCAGAGCGAGGAGCAGAAGGCTGAGTGCAAAACAAGGGGGCAGCTCCAGGAGTAAATATTGTACGGGGCTAGGGGAACAGCACAGAACATTGGCATAGCTCTCTTTCCCCACCCCATTCTCCTCGGTGGGCAGGTGAGCTGTCTCTTGAGCCATGGACAGGTCCCCGTGCAGTGCTTCGTCGCAGTGAGAGCATATCGTGCCTGCGGGGCCGTGGGAGCCGGTGAGGACAGCGAAAGTGGGAGCGCAGAGTGCTCAGGCTTCAGCTCTCGCAGGATGTCACGGAGATACTCCCCAGCTGTGGTACGCTGGCTGTCCGTTTTCTTCACTAGCTTCCAAATTTTACATGGAAAGTTTTTACAGGGACAGAAAGCTTAGCTTTTTAGTAAAGAAACTCAGTCTGCACAACTCTCTGACATTCCTGAAAGCTCTTCTACCGTGTACTTGGGTATGTTTGGAGCGTGTACATCGCCTCCACTGATCTGATTCCCAGGGCCCAGTAAAATGGAGTGTATTTCAAAACACTTGGCTTCTGTTGGGTAGAGGAGAAATTAATGATAAATGCCTCCAAAAATTGAAAGCTTTAAAACCTTCAGTCCTTTAAACCCCAATTCCCATTGGTGCTAGCTTCCCTTTCATTGCAAGATAATGAACCTTCACTTCTGTTGTGTGTCCTCGCCTTCAGTGTGCTTCTCTGCATAGCTCCCGTCGTGGTCAATTAGCTGGCAGGAGAGGCCCACAACAGCAGAGACCATTGCTTAATTGTTATTGTGGGATCCTTATGAAACATGCAATTGCTGGGGCTCATTTACAATTCTAACACATCCACTGCACCCTGCATCAGGAGTCCTGTGAACTGGACAAAAGTTAGAAAGTGGCAGCGCTGTTTCTGGCCAAAAGCTCATTAACATAGACATCTCCTGCTAGTGAACATCACACAGATGACACAGACAGCTCACTCCAAACGAGAGACATTCTTTTGTTCCTCCTTACTAAGGCTTTCAGATAAAAAGAATTCGAGGCTACTCAAAGGGACAGCTGTGATATGAAGGGAACAGGTTTAAAATAGCTCTCAGAGGCAGTAAATGCTTAATGATCAGATCTTTCATTGGTCTTGGAACATTTGAGGAAACTCAGCCAGCTAAAATTTTTGTTGATTACTTTAACAGAGGCCTTTTGTTCATATTATCATGCAGAATAATTAAGCCAATGCAAGCAAGTCCCCTTAGCTATACGTAATTAAAATGTTAGACTGTGATTAAACAGATTGTATTGGCACAGGGAGCACCTATTCACTTCATAAAAGAGTCCAATCACTGCGTTAAACTTCTTCTCACCTGAGTTTATTTGTTATTATTTTTGAAAAATGAGTTTAATACAAGACAGATAGTGGAGGGTGTGCTTCCAGTGAGGAGTTAATGAGATCTTATAATGGAGGAAAGAGCTATAACCAAAGTATTTAGTCTATAGGGTGAAATTCAAGATGTGGAGAAAAGCGCATCTATCAATTTTACTGTACTTAAAAGTTCATTCTGCAGGGATTATATCCAATTTTCTCATTTCCTCCCTGATTTTTGGCATCTCCAATGCTTGGTTCTCCTGTGTTTTATTTGTTTTGTTTTGTTTTTGGTTTGGTTCACAAAGTCTTGTTTTACTGGAAATCTCAGAGAGGAGAATAGGTACAAGAAGGTGTCCTTAGGTCTAGGACTGGAAGAAAGTTGGTAGGGAGGAGGCACTTGATAGAAATTGTGTCATTTTTATACAAGGAAGAAGTCTCTATTGGTTTTGACGAATTTTGTTGTCGTTGTTAATATATGTTAAGTAACATTTTACTGACCAGTAAAGCAGTGGCTTTAAGATATGCTGCCTATGGAGGCAACCCCTGAAGAGATCCTGGGATTTATTTTGACTGCCTGACATGTATTAGACCAGAGAGATTTTTATTTACAAACAGGGTCCTTGGATATGTTATTTGTGATGGAAATAAAAGCTAGACTGGACCTTAAATGCTGTGTTTATCCCATTGCACCAAAATAGAACTGAGTGGCGACTACTCTGGATTCTCTTCAGATTTAATCCTCTGGGCTAAGCAGCCCCCTGGAAGCCTCTGCTTGGAAACGTGTCACGATTTCACAGGTTGTTCTGCTGGCAATGAATGATGCTCCACAGCATTCTCCTCAAGAAACTGGCTGCTCTTGGCTTGGACTGGCGCACGCTTCGTTGGGTTAGAAACTGGCTGGATAGCCGGGCCCAAAGAGTCGTGGTGAATGGAGCCAAGTCCAGTTGGAGGCCAGTCACTAGTGGCGTCCCCCAGGGCTCGGTGCTGGGGCCGGTCCTCTTTAATATCTTCATCGATGATCTGGACGAGGGCACCGAGTGCACCCTCAGTAAGTTCGCAGATGACACCAAGTTAGGTGCGTGTGTCGATCTGCTTGAGGGTAGGAAAGCTCTGCAGGAGGATCTGGATAGGCTGGACTGATGGGCTGAGGTCAACTGCATGAAGTTTAACAAGGCCAAGTGCCGGGTCCTGCACCTGGAGCGCAATAACCCCAAGCAGAGCTACAGGCTGGGAGAGGAATGGTTGGAAAGCTGCCAGGCAGAGAAGGACCTGGGAGTGATGGTGGACAGTCGGCTGAATATGAGCCAGCAGTGTGCTCAGGTGGCCAAGAAGGCCAACGGCATCCTGGCTTGTATTAGGAACAGCGTGACCAGCAGGGCTAGGGAGGTGATCGTCCCCCTGTACTCAGCTCTGGTGAGGCCGCACCTCGAGTACTGTGTTCAGTTTTGGGCCCCTCGCTACAAGAAGGACATCGAGGTGCTTGAGCGGGTGCAGAGAAGGGCGACGAAGCTGGTGAGGGGCCTGGAGAACAAGTCCTACGAGGAGCAGCTGAGGGAGCTGGGCTTGTTCAGCCTGGAGAAGAGGAGGCTCAGGGGCGACCTTATCGCTCTTTTTAGGTACCTCAAGGAAGGCTGTAGCGAGGTGGGGGTTGGCCTGTTCTCCCACGTGCCTGGTGACAGGACGAGGGGGAATGGGTTTAAGTTGAGCCAGGGGAGTTTTAGGCTAGATGTTAGGAAGAACTTCTTCACTGAAAGGGTTGTGAGGCACTGGAACAGGCTGCCCAGGGAAGTGGTGTAGTCACCATCCTTGGAAGTCTTCAAAAGACGTTTAGATGTAGAGCTTAGGGATATGGTTTAGTGGAGGGCTGTTAGCGTTAGGTTGGAGGTTGGACTCGATGACCTTGAGGTCTCTTCCAACCTAGAAAATTCTGTGATTCTGTGATTCTGATTTGCAATGGCCCTGAAAACTGCAATTTAAGAAGAAACTGTGAAGATGAGAAACATCGCTCTCCTTACATTCAAAACAGACAATGTCACATTTCTTTATTATTTATTTTATTTATTTATTTATTTTTCTTTTTAATTGTGCCTTCTGTCCAGATAGGAGTGTTTATTCCTCTGTCTGGTCAGATGTTCCCCTACTGTGCTAACAGATTGATTTCTGCAGTGTGACCTGATAGCTTACTTTGAAATCCTACTTGAGGTATCTTTTCTACCAAGTTTCACAAAAACCTTCAGAGTTTATCATGACTTTGATGTGGATTTATGGAGAATATATTTTAAGGGAGCAGTAGCAGGTAATGAGGTTCTGGTACATTTGAGCTGTGCATTCAGAGATCTGGCAAACCCCATTTGCCTGCTACTGGATTCCTGGCTTTAAGAATCTTCCATCAGACCAGTTTTGCTGGAGCTTCATTTGAGAAGTACTGTTCTAGCAAATGCACCTTTCAACATTGTAATCATTAACAAAAAGATAGAGCATCTCTTAAGAAACACACTGCTTGATGGAGAGGCCAGACAGCAGAGCTCCAGTTTTGAGCAATGATTAGTCAAGTGCAGTTACGGAGTTGTCAGGAGTTTCTCTGCTCCTCAGTTTCTCTAGGGCTTGCTTAACTTGCTGCTTGAAAAATGAATTACTGGTGGCTACGTTTTGTTAGGCAGTCCATGTATTAATACCAGCTATGGTCAACATGAGCGCAGTAGTTATAATAGCTGTCTCTTAATAAGAGTGATCTCATCATGGGCATCATTCAGATGGAGTAAATAATTCCCAACACGTACTGATGAGAAAGAAACTGGGAGCTCGTTGCAAACTGATGTCATGGGAAGAGCCCACTCTCTTCAGCTGAGACTCATCAGTGCAAAGGGCTTTAAAAAGTGTCTGACTTTAGGCTGGGAAGAAAACACAGAGTGGGAGAAGCTCTTTTAAGTTTGTAAGTCTCTGGATAAAAAGCAAGGCTTTGGCCCGTGTTGTCAATTGAATCTTTCAGTTAGTTATGACTGCAAAATAAAAGAGGCTCTAGGCTGAATTTCCTTTGAATTCATAAGTAATCTGCATTTTTTCCTCTCGCTTGTTAAAACAATCCATAATTTATAAACTCAGTCTTTCAAACAAAATAGCAGCAGGGTTTTTATTTCCAGAAATTTAGCACATTTGCTGATGCTCAAAATAACTTTTTTTTTTTTTTTTTTAATTTATACTTGGTTATAGTCACTTACATGGTGTGAAGTGAGTGAGAAAGGCTACTGGTTGGATTTGGTTGCATGATTTTACAACTGTTTTGTATTAAAATGAATGGCAAAGTTAAATTTAGTGGATAATCCTTCCTGATTGTAAACATTCCCCAATGTTTTTTAATGCTGTCATTTGGCCATTTATTAAAGGATGCCACTGTCTGGCTAGATCTAAAAAAAAAACACAAAGGTTTTGTGAGACTTCGCTTATGTGAATAGGTAATATGGCATTCACAGAAAGGAAATATTTTCTAATAGCACAGAATTGAAAACGTGATCTCAGATACAAAAATACAGCTTTCTGGAATATATTTTCACTTGAAGCTGTACATAATATATGTATTTTTTTCTTAAGTATATTTACAACCAAATCTTCCTTTTTCTAGGAAGAACTTTGTGACGACTGATTAATTGATGACTACTGTCTATTAGTTTATGAGATGTTTATGTAACCACGACTATAAATTCTACAGATAATTTCACTTGTGAACAAAAAGAAATGTCCCCAGGTCTCACTTCTCTTGTTTGATGCTGCTGCGTCATTTCCCATTCCATCCTGAGACCACTACAGAAAGTTTGTACTTGAACTGCATCTTTAACATTGTACAGCTTGGCCATGCTGCACACCATTTTAATAGAGGAAATGAAAATAAATACCATATCGATTTCAATCTAGAGGTTTTAACAGGAAAGTCTGAATCTTCCCATTTAGAGATGTGGAGCAAAAAGATAGACCAGTACATAAACTTTAAGCATCACTTGACTCCTATTTAAACCTCTAAGCTGAGGCCCCAAATCAAGTTGATTGATTGCCCATCCTAGCTGTTGGCAGAGGGGAGAAGGGAGCTGGGGAAGAACAGATTAAGGTACAGTGCTGGCTAAGGACCACTGCGGCTGGGAATCTGTTGGTGAAAAGTGTAAAATGTGCCTTTGGTACACATGAAACACTACAGCACACTAAAATGTGGTTGATGCCATTATAGTGTGTCAGTGTAAGTTCTTCAGGGACTCTTTCGTATAGGGATTGGGAATTTTACTATTTACTTCAGTGGCAATAGAACTCAGTTTTAATTTATGTTGGCCTGAGCACACCTGATTTCTTCGTGTTGCGATTCTGAAACAAACAGGAAGAGAAAGAAACAGGAGAAATAATTCTGTAGGAGATCAAATTGATCTTGGTGGAGAGATTAACTAATTACTGGTGCTGTTTGTGAAGCAGTTAGCAGCACTCACAGCTTAGGGTGATGTATCTCTTGAGCTGAGGTCAGCTGAGGACAGAGTGTGAGTTTTTCCTTAGAGTTGTAGTGAAATCAGGCTTCTTGCCTTTTTTGGATTTACTGACCTAGCATCCGGTGCGTCTACATGAAAATCTGCTTTCTCGTGTTAAACTCAATTACTTGCTTTTGCTTTGGATGCTTTGCATTCCTGCTCACAGTTGGGTTGGTGTTATGTGAGAAGGGCAGGGTTGTGGGTTCATGTTCATATACTCCTGTGGTTGCAGACGTACTTTACCCAAGAAGTAAAATGGTCCAAAACCTCAGTGGAGAAGATGAAGACATTTCTCAAACCCCAAACAAAAGCAATAAATGGAAATAAGGATTAACTGTGTCAATTTTCACCCCTCCCACAATAAATCTCCAAAATCTTGGCTTTTATCTTAGATGGATAACACAATAGGCACCAGAGCACACCAATATTACGCAAATACTTCATGTGCTATCAATTATTTTGGAAGTATTCATCATCTGAATTGTGAAATGGTTTGACCTTTTTTTCCTAATGGAGAGTGTATGAAGATGTGAGTCTTAGGCTGTCACATTCTTTCTCCTGTGCTTGTGTAGGTATGTTTAAAAGTCATTTCAGAAGAGCACAGCACCAACGAGGGCTCTCCTCTTGGTACCCTGCCACTCCTCATTGCTCTGTAGAGTCCTGTGGAGTCAGAGATGATCTGCAGTGCATGACAGGCAAATAGGAGTGAAGTGAGACATATGATTGTTTAGTGCAGTGCTAAAAATCACTTGGATGTTATGAAATCAAGAGAATACATCCAGTAGGAATGCAGCTGTGCAATCCTGACTGGTAGTGACTCTCAGTCCACAGCTCACACCTCTCAGCCCTGGAAAAGGGAGCTGGTACAAGAGGAGCTTGGAGCAGAGCGGGTATGCATGCCTGGAATGTGTTCTCATGGAAAGGATCCTTGCAACAGATGCCTTGTTAAAGTTAAATGGTGGCTAAGATGAATGTGCAGGTTATGAAAAAAAAAAACACACAGAAATCAATTTCATGAGGAATTTCCAGAGGCATCTTGAATTTCAGATTTTATGTACTTACTGATTCACAGGGATTTACTGTGGAACCACTTTGAACAATCACCTTTCCCAAGGCTGCTATCTCTGTTTTAGTTAAACTACTAGCCATGTGTAAGTTCATGTTTTACACTTCTTTCTTAGGTTCATTAAGACCATCTCTTTAGTATTTAGCACAGATCGATTACATCAATTATTCTGAGCTTCAGAATATATATTGCACAGAAAGCAATATGCCCTGGACTGTTCTCTCAGTTGTCACTGCTTGATGAATTCTTTAGTTGGAATGCGTGTATGGTTGTCAATGCTTTGATTTTCAAGATTAATCATGGAGGGTAGGTGAAAGCTAAACTAAATGTCGTATTTCCCAAAAGTCAAACATATCTCTGAGCAGAAAATTTCTGTGTTGAAGGTTCTATGCTCTCTCCCCAGCATACTGTTGTTGCTTTACAGACAAGTCCTGAAAGCAAACAATCATGTCTCCTGAGATTAACCAATTTAAACGAACTGATAGTTTGAGCATTGGGCTGATCCTTCTCATTTGTCTCTTTGCACTACCCAGGTTGTGCTATTTCTCTTGATTTTCAGCTTAGCTGAGATGAGTGCTAGTGTAAGTTGATTTGCAAAAGTCAGCAGAAGACATTCCTGAGAGAAGACCTGGATGAATGAACTAGTGAAGTGCTGGGGACACAGATGTCCTGCTGCAAGCTTTGTCTGGTTTTCAGACATACTGAACAGTCAGGGCTCAATGTTGATCCTATTGATACTGAATTAGTTGAAAGAGTAAGCTTTTACTGCCTTGGTCTGAAACAGATTTAAATAGGAGCAAGATTACCACTCCTATGGATTAAACACTGCAGCATATTGCAGCCATGAATTAATTGTAGCTAACTTGTCTGTGGTAGACTATGCACTCTTGCTGAGCTCAGAAGGCCTCCCATGAATGCGCTCCCCAGAGCTTGTCAGGCCTGGCTTGTAAGGGGCTGCAAGTCACAACCTCTCTTAACCTCCAAATTTCTCTAAGGTTTTTGATAACCTGGGGTCTTAGGTGCACTGCTGGTGCACCTGGTCCCTGTGGTTTAAGCTCATGCTTGAAGCATTAAGGACCTGGGTAAGTGCTGAAGCCTTCCTTTGCACCCTGTCTGGCAGTCAAAGTTTTGAATCTAAGTTTTTTGTAACTTAATGTCTGATCCCACGTCACGCAGCCATGCACATCACCCAGTGCTGCGAGCATGTGAGGCTCCAGCCTGCTGTGAGGTGACAGCAGCAGGGCTGCAGGCAGGAGCACTGAAACCCAGTGACCCAGCAACATCAGGCACAAAATGTCTTGCTTTATTAACAACTTTAAAGTTTATTAATTTATAAAACCAGGTCAAAGTGATACAAGTACATAAATAAGTACCGTAACAGACATACATCCCACGAAGAGAATTGAAAGCATGATGACACTGTATTTTATTATCTTAAGTGACCAGAACTGTAAAAATGCAACACTGCATTTTACTAAATGATACTTATGATTTTTTTTTTTTGCTTTTCTTAAACATGTTTATTATAAAATAAATACACAATCTGGACTCCACTGGTCCTGTCAGAAATACAAAAAGCTGGTTGCCTTCTTATTCTTCTTCTTAAAAAAAACACAATACTGTACACTTTCCACTTAGTCTTTGTTCACCAGCTACTGCTACAAGCAGACTACGCCCATGAGGTGAGAAGACAACTGCTGGTCTTCCCACCTGATCGCGACAGTTCCTCAGAAAGTCTTCCTTACAGTGTCTTCACCAAAGGATTAATTCATGACTTGTTAGAAGATTTCTAGTGAAATTTAGCACTTCTACAGCACATTCCAACCCAATAGATGCCACATGCTGTGGGTGTTGCTGATTCCAAGCTGCTGCTTCTACAGTTAATTACGTTGCATGAGGTCTCGGGGCCTCGGTTAGGAGGCTCTACAACCCTCCCAAACACCAACACAGCATTTATGGAGGCAGAGGCTGGGATCCTACAGAAACTTGCTGGGATGATTCACTTAGCTCTCCTGTTATGAACAGTGGTATGGGCCTTCTAATGGCCAGGTGCCCATTAACCAGTGATGTTGGTGTCCATGCCCAGTGGCCTGCAGGGCGTTGTGAGGAGAGGCCAGGGCTGCCCCAGGCCTGTCACAGTAAGGGCTGGCTGGTTCCAGCTGCCCCACCACAGGGCCCCAGCTGGGCCCAGCAGTGACCCTGGGAACACCTCGGGGAAAGTGGATTTCAGAGAGGGCAAAATGCTGCCGGCAGCGAGGGGGGTGGTGTGAGGAACGGCCCCAAGGGCAGGGCAGGACAGGCTCCAGGCCCGGAGCTCCCTGTGGGCTAAGGGGAGCCCGCGCTGGAGCAGGTCTCCACACTGTGGCTCAAGGAGGTTTGGCTCTTACTGATAGCAGGCAAGAATGTTTTATTACTGCAAATCTACCTGAATGCTCCCTTTTTAGCATGTTTTCCTGTTACACAGTGGGCTGAGTTGAATGCTTGGCAGGGAAGGAAATGTTCCTATGCGTTATCTGTGCTCTGACCAGGTCTAGGGACAATGCGGTGGTTATATAGAGGCAAGATTGCTGAGGACTGAAGAGCCACAATGTCCTGGATCACCCTATGTGTTATTTTCTTAGTTCCCTTCAGCTTTTCTGTCACTTTCTGTCTGTCCCTCTCACTTGCTCCCCTTTGCTGAGAAGCCCTGCGCTGTGCTCCTACCGATGCTGCCCGCGGCAGAGGCAGGCTGGGCGCCATGAAGCAGCCTGCCCGAGAGGCCTGCGCTGAGAGGGAGGCTGCCAGCATCCCCTCAGGGTGGCGAAGCTTTGCCTGAAACAGGCTTTGGCTTCTGGCATTCAGCACTCAGCTCTCTCACACCTCCATCCCTTTAGAAATGGGTACACCCCTGCAGTGCTGTCACTGGCAGGATGACAAACCTCAAAATCCTTGCTGTCAGTATTGACTTCAATCCCTATGAAGACACAGCCCCTGGCTCAAACCATTTCCATAAAGCTTTGTTTCCTAGTGTGTGCATGAACAGCAGTATTCCTTCCTTCTTGTGGAATAGAAAAAGGGGACAAAAGCAGGCAGAGTCACTTGCTTTGTGGGAATTAATCCAACACTGCAGCCATGAGGCAGTGCAGCATTTCGGTGACTCACGTTCAGAGAAAACCGTTTTTAAAGTAATGACCTTATACTTCTTTTCTTTCTGGAGATGGGAGCCACATTTCTTAAACACACTGTAGACATGCTACACTAAATTTAAGAGTATCTCAAATTTCTTTTTCACCAATATAACACTTTTCACAGATCTGCTGTGTTCTAGAGGCTTGCTGTAGCTGTTTGATATTTGTCACGGGAGAGGTCTGTCCTTGAAGCCTGAGAACTGAGAGGCCACCATCAGAAAAATGCAGATTAGTTTTGTAACAAATGAGAATAAATAAGTTAAGCACTGTGGCAACTCTAAGGAGTTATTAATTGGGAGGTTTAACCCTCCAGGAGTTTTGAAAGTGCTGCAAGTACTTCACCACCTTCTTTCACATCACTGCAGAAGGCAGTTTATCAGCCAAGGCTGTGCATTAATAGGGCCCAGAAGAATGAAGTTATTAGGGCTGTGATAGGGAGCTAATACTTACATTTTTGAGAGAAGTGGGTGGTGGACACAGTGAAAACCACTTAAAAGCGAACGTTTGCTCAAGTTGCTACAAAAATACAGTGATTGTCACTAACACCTGCTGTTCAGTTTATGGACTCAGTTTGCTCAACTACAAGACATCATCCCAAAGGCAGGCTGCTTAGGAGTTTGTTAGTTTAAATCTGTTTTATATGTCTCCAACACAAGTATTTTATCACTTGTATTTTTCTTCCACAACTAAAAAAGATCCGTGAGTCATTTCAACACCAGAAATGGTATAAACTCGGCACAGGAAATAATGCTCTCCATAGCTCCTGCACATTTATTAGGTGTCCTTCTTTTCGTTAGTTTGAATAACTTGCCAAATAATAATAATAAAAATGTTCTGTTTTCTTTTTTTTAACTAGTAAAGAACTGCAACTCGGGGAAAGTACAGTCTCTCTTTCTCCTTCTTCCACCAGTAATACAGAGACTCATAGTCTTCTGGAGGAGATATTTGAATTGGTTGACACAGACCACTACACATAAAGCAGCAGATTTGCTGTGCATGATGTGAATAATTACTGCATTATAGTTTTGGTTTTTAAGGCAACTGTTGACTTAAGCAAAATAAGCCTGCAGTCCAGCTGCAGGTCCAAGTTTTCATAAGTTTTCTTGTGTTTCTCCCTCCAGTGCTGTCTCCCTTAACAGTGACCCTTTTCAGACTTCTCAAGGTACAAAACCTTTACCAAATCCTCGAGCTCAGTCCTGCACACTCTGCTTTCACACATTTGGCTGATCTGAGCTTCTCCCTCGCTAAATATTTTCCACTGGCCTGAAAACAAAAATACAAAGGAGAAAGATACTGACTTAGAAAGGGCATAGGGAACTTTGGAGTCACAAGCACTCTTCAGACAAACTGATTCATAGTGGTCAAAGAGAGGATGTCCAATCCTCCCACGGAAAATATTTGAAGTATCTTACAATCATGTAACATATTCCATGCAAAATAACTTTGTTACAAATAATAAACAAGAACCTGAATATTATCGCTTTCTTTAACCAACTAGTACTATAAATTGACCCTGTTTATTTCATCCAGTTATGAAAACAGATCCTCTGCTTTATGACAGAGTGATTTGAGACTTGAAATCTGATGGTGAAACTAAGTATTTAAAAGTCAGGAAACAAGTTGAAGTTTTTCATGCAATATGAACTCTGTCTCTCTGTGTATAATACAAACTGTATTTGTTGGATATTAGTATTTCTGTACGGTTTTGATAATTTTAATAGGAATGCCTGATGTCTTGGTAACTAGAATATGATAGTACAGATAACAACATGTGTAGAGAAGGCTGAAAGGAAAAAATTAGGAAACCTTCTAGATGAAAAGGTGCTTACTTCTAACTAAGACTGTATTACCAAGAACCAAGTATTCCTGGATAAAATACTTCCTTGCATAATTGGACCTCAGAAAAAATGTCAACTTTTAGTGCAAAAGAACTGGGAACTGTAAATGTCTATACCTCAACTAAACTGTCACATTGTGTCATATCCCAATCTGGGTGAAATACAAAAAAGAAATTGAATCAAGAGTGATAAATAAATTGCATAACTTTTCAAAAGACAGATTTTAATAGTAAATATGTAACTAAGAACGTAGGAAAGGCTTCTTTCAAATATAACATAAATATATATGTGTATATATTTATGTGTATATATATGTATATATATATTGTCTTAATTAAAGTCCAGTTGTGCTGTTTTACTGACATCAGCCATATTTCAGACTTATAGCAGCACAAGCAGAAAACAATCTTGTATTTTCTCAGAATGTTAGGAGACTAACACAGCCTGGACATGAGTTTTTGTTACATGCATTTGTATTTTAAATTTCCGTATTTTGATTATTTAATTTTACACATATTGATGCCATGTATTGGAGGAAAATGAGTACATCTGCTTGGCTGTGTTGAGTAACATGGTATGTTTTTCAAGGCTGTAATTATATGGACAATAGAAATCTGACGAGGTCAGAATTTTACTTACTAGGGGTTGTCCTTGTTATCTGCTTGAAGTAGGGAAGTTCTTCAAATTCCCTCTTGGTCACTTTCTCAATGTAGAAGTGGCGCAGAATCCCTTCAGCAAAGAAAGGAGAAGTGCGTGTTACTGGAAGCGCGCCTGTTGTTCTAAGCCTGGGTTGCTGCCCGGCCTTTATGTGGAATGACTGCTGTGTCGAGCCACATTGTGAAATAATCCTTACCGATAATGTGGATTTTCAGCCTATTCTTTTTGACTCTGTTTGCTACCCCAGTGTTTATCTTCTGTGGATTTATGATTGCAGAGAGTTTCTGAGGGGTGTGAGAATTAGCTGATTCTTTTCCAACATAGCTGAAACCTTCCTTAGTGTGAGTAAATGTAAGATTGCAACAGAAGCCAAAATCCCAGTGTCTTGGATAAAAACAGTATCATTTTGTTGTCAGATACCATTTTGCCTGTCATGAGTTAGCAGACAACATCACTGTCAAGTCATCACAAGGCTTTGTGGCTTCCTGAACACACAGAGTAATTATTAACCGTCAGCCCCCCTGGGACTTCTTTGCTGCTCACAGCTGGGGTTTGGCTTTGTGCTTTGAAGTGCGTTCTGGATATGTATCATCTCCATGGTAAGGGCTGCACTACATGAGGGTTTCCTATGAGGATCACGTGCTTTTTGCTTAAATTGGATAAAGTAGACAGGATTTTGAGGGAGCTGGAGGTAATAATTTAACCACACTAGCTGTTCAGGATATGCAGAAATGCATGGGCTTCTGAAAACTTTTCAATTTCCTTCTAGCTTTACAAATTGATCTACTAAAAGATACTGCTTCCACCCTTAATACATTTCTTGCCAATATTCTAGAGCATCATGGATGTAGGTACATATTGGTGAGGCTGATAGGGCAGACAGTGATTTCAGTGGCAAGCATGTGGGTCCATCCAAACAAGAACCTCCAAACACTTGCTTCAAACCCTACTGTCCATTCCTCTGCAATAAATTACCAGGGACATTACTGACAGCTGATTAGGTTTTGTGTCCAGGAGTTTGCAGAAGTAGAGCTTTGGGTGTTATTAATGGTGTTTGTTCAGCAAAGTGTATGTTTGACATGGTCATGGTAGTGATACCCTAAATAGCTAGAAGAACAGCAGCTGCAAGATGCTTGGATTTTATATCGTTCTGGGATTTTAATGGAAGACGATACATGTTTTAAAGAAAGAACCCACTCACCCACTCAACTCACCTTTTCTAATTGTCCACACATGTATTTCTATTTGGGGTGGCTTTTCAGTCTCTACTGCAATTTTTCTGATGGTTTCTCCTTCCTCTGTGAAAATGGATTCATAGACGGGAAATGTCTCTTTCCCACAGAAGTAATCTTTGTTGTCAAAGCTTTGACTTGGCACTTCTTCTGTTTAAAAAAAGCCCAAAACACATTCTACAGCTGTAATCAAGTCTTCCAGAACTTACTTGGCACCAACAGCCAAGCAGGTTTAGTTTAAAATTAGAATTTTCATAGAACCATAGAATATCCCAAGTTGGAAGAGACCCACAAGGATTACTGGGTCCAGCTCATATGTTCACTTGTATGGTCTTTCAAATCCATCTCCAGCTAAGCCCCAGACATTCAATAATGTTCTGTTCTGCTAGGTTCTGATTGCCTGTCTGTGGTGGCGAGACAGTATTTGTATTTATAATCCAGTTTTGTAACAAAATATGTTGTACGGGTTTGTGAGACTCCTCATGATCTTTGAACTTGTTGTCCATTTTTCAATAACAGTAGAAGTCTCAGAGATAATTAAATAACAGTGAAAATCAGTGGTTAGAGAGAATGAAGAGACCCAAAATATTGCTTTGTTGAGGAAAAGGGCAGGGAGAACCTACTCATTTTGCTCAGCAGCAGCCAGCTGGCTGGTCAGCACACAGGGATGCGGCCAGCCAGGAGATCAGTGCATGCCTGGCTAGACACAGCACACGTTATCTCATGACCACCTGGGAAAGTCATAGGGCATATAAGTGGAAATTGTCATTATTCTGATGCAATTGGAAGTTGGACAGGAATGTGAGAGAGACGATGCAACTCAGAGGACAGATCAGAAGACATTCAGCTTTCTGAACAATTGGTGCATAGAATCTCCTAAAGACGGTAACTTTCAGTTTGCTCTTACATTTTCCATTGAAGCCTGTTAGCTAGTTTTGCTGACTATTCTCATCTCAGATGAGTTAAATGCTGTGTGTCTCAGATCCGCAAGTACCCAAAAGAGCCTAAACACACATCTCCTTCCAACCTACTGCCACTGCATTGAGCTTTTTCCCAGCTAGCAGGGCTAGCAAGAGAAGTGCAGTGTGTGTTCTATGAAGGATTTCCATATGCAACTGAACAACTCATTTCCTTAGAGCACTTCCACCCAATGCATCACCAGCTAAGCACAGAAATGGGCCATACAGATTAGAAAAGAAGTTCAAAGGCACAGGAGGGAATTGGATGCTCCTTTACTCTTTTTATCATATGCAACACACCTGATCATTTGGCAGACCACCAACAGATTCATCCTATTAACAGATTTTTCACTAGTTGTAGGCACATCAACGGAAGTTTAATCATTACTGCAGTACAGAGACTTAATGCTAAATTTATGATACGTTAGTATTTATTTTAAGGATTAAATTATATAATTGACACCAATCATTTTGTAGTCAGAATTTTTGAGTCCTTCTGGTACATTTTGAAAAGGAGAAACAGTATTAGGTCCATGCAGATTTCACAAGCTAGAAAATGCTTCGAATGTTCTGAGAATACTGCAGTGGGGGAAGGATGGGAGAGTCTTTCGACAGTAACGAACTGTCTGTGTATGCTTCTATAATTTTCTCTTTGGAAATGAGTGTCAGGAAGTCATACTAACAGTAGAGAAAAAGGCAGTGACTGATGAGAATGTATGTGCCCCACACAGCAAGCCCCCCCATTTGAGGAACAGCAGCTAACTGGAGGGCTGGCCAGGCAGCTCTGCCTGTCCCACTGTGATATCTGCACACAGGTTAGAACAGTGGGTACTGGTATTGCAGTTTTCATCAGATCTTGTGACCAAAAGGCTTGAGCCAAGACCCTTAACATGCACAGAAAAAAGGTGGTCTGTGATCAACTCTTTGTTTTACCTGGACAGACTTTACAGCATTTTCCTTCTACTTTCTGAGGGTATTTGCAGGGATATTGTTCTGGACAATGAATTTTCTTACATTCTTGTTTGGTGATGTTGCAGGTGCACAACACACACTCCACGATTCCAAAGGCCCGGAGGTTAGGGTGCCAAGATTCACCATGGGAGTATGTTTTGCCATTTGAAACACAAACTACAAAAGAAGAGAAAAGGAAAAAGAAGTACAACTGGAAAAGGTACGTTCACTGGCTACTCCTCCACAAATGTTCATTTAATTCATGCACATTTGTTTAAAGCAGCGTCTCCCTCTACCATTTGTTAGTGTCTCTGGCTCACTTCACCGCTTGTTAACTTCAGTCGGAGTTTTGCCACTTCAAATGAGTCTGAGCCTGTGATCACTCATTTCTAAGCAGATTTGCCTTGGTTCCAAATCTGCTGATGCCAGTGTCCATCGCTCTTTTGAGGAGGAGGACATTGAAGGTCAACTATTTGACTAGCTCCTCTCCACTGTACACATTTCAGTTGTGCATCATTAAGCAGCTTAAAAAACTAATTCGTTCTTCCCCCTCCTGCTCTTAGTCCACACACAGGACACAGCCTGCTAAATTGGCTCTGGTTTCTAGAATTGAATCTACAGCTGGCAAAATCATGACATTTGCTACTGAGTCATCTGCACAACTTCTCTTAGCGTTAGCTGAACGTGGCTTTTGCAGGGAGAGCCATGATATCAACAGGGTGGGTTAGTGCCACCTGGACCTTATTTCACTTTCATGTGGGACTTCCTGCTACAGAACACAGAGCAAGACCAAGGGAATGTTGCAAAATGAAGTTTGAAGTCCATTGTGGAGATGTGTGTGTCTATGGGTATATAGGGTTTGGCTTTGGGATTCACAAGAAAACATTAACTTGAAAGGATGCACATGGGACTGAAATTTCATTCAAATAGCGTCTAAGCATCTCAGAATATTTTTCATCAGTGCCTCTGGAAGACAGAGAAGTACAGCTTGCAAAAGGAGAGTGGAAAAATCCATACCTGGTGGAAGCCGGTTTGGGTCACCCTGCAGTTAATGGGAATTATATCACTTTACACCATGTCTACATTTGTCCTATAAACCTTACTTCTTTCTTTTTAAGTATTTTATAAACACAAAGAAAAATGCAAACTAATCCTAACAAGGTGAAAGAAAGGGCACTGCCAGATTTCTAAAAGCAACTAAAGTGAAGCTGGGCTATGTTGTAAATATTTCCAATTCTTCTAATATGCCATCATTTTTATTAATGCTTTTATTTGTAAAATATGTTCCTATTTTGCCTGTAACTTTCAAAAGCAATTTAATTTTTATCTGTAATCTGAAATTTACATCTAACTGGTAACAGATGTGACCAACTGGCTTATACTTTTACTGAGTTACTGAGATTTATGGTGAGTGTTCTTTGTAATGTATTGTCTTTCATGGGGTTATGCTATCATTTGGTTTATAATTTGCTACTTTTTAACTCTTTCTTAAGACATGGTTTTGTTTTAGAGGTGGAAAACAGTTTTTATTCTCACATAAAAGCAAATAATCTATTGTCTGTATACTGAGAACATGAGAGAAAAACCTGTAAATGAGATAAAACTAGTAAGTACTCAGCAGGCTCCTTACATGCTTAAATACTGTATTATTCATTGTATCTATGCGTGCATAGATTGCTTCCCCAGCAAGAGTTCTCCAGATCCTTTATGGACATAAATATTTCCTGACAGGGGAAGAGATACTACTTGATAGAATGTAGATACATTCTCTCTGTTTCAAGGATTTATTTAGCACAGAACAGTTAAATGAGTACTCTGAGGTAGCAGATGAAGCCTCCAGTGGAAGCCCAAATACGGCACATAACTTCTAGCTCCCAGGTGCCCTGCTTTCAGTACTCTTCATGTTCAGAATTATAAACCTGTACCCATGCTATTTCACATTATTTTCATTTCAGGGTAATTGCTACGTGTTTATTTTTTAGCTTGCTGAAATATGTCTCAAGGGGCATATGCATTAATTAATAAAATACTTGTTAATTACATAAGAACAAAAGAAAATACATGGTCAGCATTCCGGTTTCCATCATGGGGGTCACTCAGACACTCTCTAGGCAGCAAATGTCTGAAGCTGTGGCAGTTACTCTACTGCATCCAGAAATATGCTACTTGTCTGTACGCTTTTTATTTGCTGAAACAAATCGGTTAGAAATCTCTTTGATGATGTCTTCATGTGTGAATTACATGTCAAAGATATTGCACTGTGTGGAGATTCCTGCTCCTAGATTCAGCATAAAACACTGGCATGATCTGAATGTTTTTTCATGGTTGTTCAGGTGGATAATAAAGATCCTATGGCCAACATTCCTTCTGTTAGTTAATACCTTAAAAGATTAGTTGGCCCTAATACAAGGGCTTTTAACTCTTTGTGGGTAGTTTCTGAGTGCGTACTGACTGGTATTTGTGGATAGCTGCTTTTCTGAACATGTACATTTCCAGCTATTTCTTTTATGGCTTCTTAGGCCTGTCCCTGCAGACCTCTAGTGACTTAGGTACCCCCCGCCCCCAGGAAATGAGCATCCTACCCTTTGTACTGCACAGCACCTGCTGTCCCACAAATGGGAGAATTGATATTTTCCCTCTATTTTTGTCTGTTCTGTAATGCAGCAGGAATCCATCCTGTTTGTATAAAGTTTGGCAGATGGGCAGTCCTGCTGTTCCCATGATGTGGTGTGTCTCATATTATCAGAAGGCACTAAGGGACTCACTCTGGTTGACTTTGCCTGGTTACAGTATCCAGTCTAGGCTAATTGCTTGCTTTGTCTCTGCTGTTAGACACGGGGGAGAAGTGCCCCCTGCATCTCAGACAACTGCCTTACGGTGGGGGGAGTCATGACATTTTCTTTCTTGAGAATAACTTAATAAGCCTTGGAGGCAGAAAATTCCCTGATACTATGGCAAAGGTTTATGGTCTGAGATTTCTGGGGTAGTTAAAACATGTGCTTTTTACAGCTAGTAAAATTACAAGATAGGAGAATGTAAAGAAAATAACCACTGTCTATTCCCTACTGGACAAGTCACCGTGTGAACCACCCAGCAAATCTAAGGGCATCGTAGTGTCCTTTCTGGCTCTAAGTGCTCGCTTGGCTGCTCACAGCAGCACGTGTGCTCAGTGCTATGCAGCACCATCCCACAAAGTGATTCAGAGAGCAGCACAACAGCGTGGTGCCTGTGCAGAGTGAAATGCACTGCAGTATGTGCAGGCACAACTGACCTTAGTCAAGAGCTGATTTCGTATCCTTAATAGTTTGTTGCTTTTGCCTTTCTGATTTGCATTGAGTCTCTTGATACCAGTGCGAATTTCCAAGGTTCTGCCGTGTATTTGGAGGATTCTTTCTGAGCTGTAGGGAGGTGCCTGACCCAGGGTAATACCATAAGAAGCACTCATCTTTACCTCGTCCGTGCTTGTGCTTGTTGTTGATGACAATTTGTACGATTGTTCCAGATGCTTGCTGGGGATCTGGCAGGACTCCGCGGTTACTCCTGGCACTGGGAAACCGAGGCACATTGACCACCTGCCTGGCGGAGCTGGGCAACAGGTCGTAGTGGGAGCGGTGGTACGAGTGTCTCTGTTGGGAGACACAAAGGGGCAGGCAAGTAAATGTCTTGCGCCAATGAGCGTGGTGAAAGAAGCTGTACCACAATCTTAATGCAGGCAGTGGTTGTTGCCACCACCACCATCAAACAGGCCTCAAAGGTACTGAGTGGCACCATACAAATAAAGGCCATACAGGTTTTGCAGCTAGTTAACATGGCAATGAAGTCACCTGCACGTACACAGCTGGAACTCAGCTCACCGCGCTCTGCATTCGGTCTAGGTGTCTGTATCTACGTTGGGCATCTCAAGTCCCTGATCTAGTCAGTGCACTGGGAAGCACTTTTAGAACATGATTCATCTGACCTGTTGTGGATCTCTACATCATGAGGAGATGAATCACATTGCAGAAGAGCCTATTTCACTCTGTTTATTAGAGATGGAGTTCAGGGCTAGACATATTCGTTACTTATGTCTGTTTCGAGATTAGATAAGGATAAGTGAGCCTGTGTAGTCTTCCTCATCAGAACTGCTTTCTCCTCGGGCTGCAGCGGCAGAGCACACATGCACAATGACCGTCCAGAGCCTTGTTTGCTTGCAGCTGCTCTGAACTCTCCTGCAGGGCCAGGGCTGGCCGACTTCACACAGGCTGAGCAGAACCTTGCTGGAATCTGTCTCACAGACCGGGAAATCTCATTGGATTTGCAGAGGGAAGCAGTCTGTGCAGTATGTTTTCTAGAGCAAAAATGGTGGTTGTTTTCAGATAATGATTTTCCAAAATACCCATGGGCATGAAGGAATAGTGTGTGTTACAGCAGTTATTTTATGAGGCATGATTCGTCTCACTAATCCAAAGACCTGTTGGTTCATGTATTTGGGTAGTGTGCCTAATGCTTAAAAGCTCTTAATGTTCTCTCCAAGTGCTGTTGTAAAAAGCTTCTCTTGAGGAGCAAGTTGTTAGTGGTTACTCTTAATCCCAGAGGCAGTGAAGCCCCTAACGTAAATATACATACGTATGTATGTCAACTGGGAAAGAGTTTGTCATCATGATTTTAAAGTGTTGCTTGCATAGCAAACAAAACACTTCGGAATTTTATTCTTGTAGAGCATATACAATGAAGACCAAATCCAGAGCCCTCAGGAGCTCATGGCAGTTTGTAATTCAGGGTTACTCATGCATTCAGGTTGAGTTTATTAAGGAGTTTGCTGCAGCAGATATTCCTATACCTTGCCAGGTCTGTTAATATCCTTTTCTTATTTTTCCTTGATACATTGGCATGTACGGCAGGAAAACGTGTCTTTAAATTGTAGGTCACACTTACAGCTTCCCTGTTGGCCGGCTGCCGGAAGATGTCTCCGTCGGCATGTTCCCAGGATAACTCCCCATCTCCTGGACACGAAGCAGAGTAGTATCAGTTAGGGGAGTAACTGTGCAATGCTCGGGGATGTACCTAGGGGAAAAGTCTCACCCAGCTTTAATGCTACGTTTAAGGTGGAGGTTGCATTAGTGTGTAGAAGTGTCAGTCTGTAGTCTGACCTTCTTGTCACTAGATTCTGCAGAGAGCAAAAGGAAGATGACTTCCCAAATATCTAGCAAGCTCAGGATGAAGATTTACTACCAGATTTATGTGGCTTAGTGAGATGCTATGGGCTAGATGATTTCCAGTACCCACCAGTGTGGGTACTCAAGACAAGGAGACATAGCTTAGCTCTCTGAAAGGCTAAATGGTGTGACCTCTATCTGCTGTGTGCATAAGCACAGCTACTTTTGCTCAGTTGACAGTAACTTACCTGAGAATCGAAGCCTGAATTACATTTTTGTAGTCCCCTCTGAAGTGTATTCATTAATTAACATTTTAACATTTTATTATATATATCAGGAAAATATATGCCAGACTTTGTCCTGCAAATTTTCTACCCCATACCCCATGTCTTTTTTTTTTTTTTTTCCTTCTTATTTATGCTTCACTTCATAAAATTTGTTAATTCATGTGGAAGCCTGTGAATAACACTGCAATAAGTTACGGCAGAGTGTGAGATATTCAGCACTGTTATTTTTGAATCGGGCCAATAAAAGCAGTACAGAATAAGGCTCCTAACACCAATGACACTTATAACAAAGCAAGGGCATTCTGACTTGTCTTTTAGAACAGAAAGGGTTTTGCTAGAGCACTTGCAATTTGTAGATTTAAGGCAGAAGTAACAAATGCTTTTGCGAATCAGTGTGAGGGGCTCGCAAAGCCAGGCTCTGGCTCCTCACAGCCAAACGTGATTCATGGAAAGGAAAGTTGGAAAGGAGAAACTCTCAGTTTCTATTTAGGAGTAGCGTCCAGCTGTTTTCTGGGTAAAGACAAGCTTCATAAATATATACATAGCTGAGCGTGAGCCACAGTGAAATTTGCAGCAGGGAAACATCAGTTCAGGCTAGGGGGAGAATGTGGCTTTAAGAAGTTGTTAAAGACATAGTTAGAGGTGATCCTTGGTAGGACAAGCCATGGAACTTGAACTGATATCTGATTCTTGGAAAACTTGTACAAGAACAGGAGAAATCATTTAGTGTGGAGCTGACCTTGGAATTTATCCCAGCCTTGGAATTCAGATATAGGTCCAGATAAAATTGTTTTGCTAGTGGCTCCAAGCCTAGCTCTGGATGTGCCAAGCAATTAGACCAGAGCGCAGTGCAGTACCACCACAGCACGAGCCTGCTGCTCTACACGGGTGGCTCACGGCAGGGCCAGGCACAGACACAGCCTTGGGTCCTTGCCCCAGGACAGCTGCTGCAGCAGAGAAGTGTGTGATACCGCCTTGGGAGAGCCACGGTGCCGATGCAGGTGTGTTTCCAGTTCTGGGCTTAGCTGGGTTTCACTTGGTCAGATCCACCACGGACCCACTACCTTCTGGCGCACTGCGTGTTATCATTTTATCCTCTGTGTGTTTTGAGAACTTCAACTTAGGAGGAAGTTGAATCCTGACATAAATCAGCATCTGAACCACAGTGATTGAAGCCTTCTCTAGTCAGTAGGAGAGCAACAAACAGGAAAATCAGCAACTTTGAATATACTATGTTAGTATTTTTGGCCAGGCAGGCAACAGAAATTGATTTGGTTTCCTCCTCATGAGCTGTGCTGAGATCTCGATGCAAACATTTTGTTTAGGTTTGCGTTTTGTGAGAGTCACAGGGGGGAGATAAAACAGCTTAGCCCATATTGCAAAGGACAAGGTTGATTATGAGAGAAATGGCAATTTTAACATTTTAATAAGAATCAAAGGCAGTGGAATACACAAAAAACTCTGCATAAATGGAGACACTGAGTCTCCTTTACTGCGTAATCCAATTTAATCTCACCTCTTATATGGAAATTCTAAAGAGCTTTTGCCTTGCTAGTGACTCTCGGGCTGCAGTGACTGATTCTGCAGCATAAGGCTGGAGCATACCTAGGTCCGATACTTTGTACTTTGAAAGGCAGTTTGTTTTTTTGCAGCTGGCAGAGGTTGGTTTCAAATCCAGATCCAATAATTACCAGGGAACAGACACCAGGAATCATACGAATGGCAAGGACTTGCTTTAATTGAACTGTCAATGTAATAAATGTAAACCAATATATCACTAGATTTCACCCTGAGAAATTAGGACCATGACCTTGCCTTCCTGAGGTCAGAAAGCTTCATAAGCAGTTTATCCAGCAAACTATTTCAGGATTTGTAAAGGTGCCTCGCAGTAACGCAGCAAAGCAGCAGAGAATGAGCAATAATTTTCAGGCAAAGGAGTACTGCACAGAAATCCTCGCCCTTGCTCTGACTGAGAGGATGTCTTTATGCAGCTCACAGCATTGCCCTGCCGGGAGATTATGTCAGTTCCTGCATGGTGCCACACTTAAACTAATTACCACTGCAACTTTGTAGGTTAACTAGTTTAGACAGCTTGCTGCTCTGACATGACTACACAGCTTCTGCTTGAGAACTTGCTCCTTCAAGGCCTACCGTAGTGTCTGTGCTGCAGACTGTGTGGACTGGGGGACTGTTAGTCTGTGTTTCTCAACAACCATAGGCAAAACTATGCAACTGACAATACAACGCTCCTTATTTTCACCATGCAATAGTCCCGAGTACAAACAAAGAGAATTCCAGAAGGACAGAGATGCAAGCAGGAAAGGTTTTCAAAGCAGCCTGGCATCGCTGCTAACAATAGAGTGGCCCTTCAGAAAACTTCAGGCACCCTTAGGTGCTTGTCCACATCTCTGAGAGCTGGCCAGAGGTGCTTAGATACCCTAAAAGTGCTGATTCAAATGCCAGTAGTGAGATGAAATACATACACAGAATCACAGAATCACAGAATTTTCTAGGTTGGAAGAGACCTCAAGGTCATCGAGTCCAACCTCCAACCTAACGCTAACAGCCCTCCACTAAACCATATCCCTAAGCTGTACATCTAAGCGTCTTTTGAAGACTTCCAGGGATGGTGACTCCACCACTTCCCTGGGCAGCCTGTTCCAATGCCTCACAACCCTTTCTGTAAAGAAGTTCTTCCTAACATCTAACCTAAAACTCCCCTGGCTCAACTTAAGCCCATTCCCCCTCGTCCTGTCACCAGGCACGTGGGAGAACAGGCCAACCCCCACCTCTCTACAGCCTCCTTTAAGGTATCTGTAAAGAGCAATAAGGTCACCCCTGAGCCTCCTCTTCTCCAGGCTGAACAAGCCCAGCTCCCTCAGCCGCTCCTCGTAGGACTTGTTCTCCAGGCCCCTCACCAGCTTCGTCGCCCTTCTCTGCACCCGCTCAAGCACCTCGATGTCCTTCTTGTAGCGAGGGGCCCAAAACTGAACACAGTACTCGAGGTGCGGCCTCACCAGAGCTGAGTACAGGGGGACGATCACCTCCCTAGCCCTGCTGGTCACGCTGTTCCTAATACAAGCCAGGATGCCGTTGGCCTTCTTGGCCACCTGAGCACACTGCTGGCTCATATTCAGCCGACTGTCCACCATCACTCCCAGGTCCTTCTCTGCCTGGCAGCTTTCCAACCATTCCTCTCCCAGCCTGTAGCTCTGCTTGGGGTTATTGCGCCCCAGGTGCAGGACCCGGCACTTGGCCTTGTTAAACTTCATGCAGTTGACCTCAGCCCATCGGTCCAGCCTATCCAGATCCTCCTGCAGAGCTTTCCTACCCTCAAGCAGATCGACACACGCACCTAACTTGGTGTCATCTGCGAACTTACTGAGGGTGCACTCGATGCCCTCGTCCAGATCATCGATAAAGATATTAAAGAGGACCGGCCCCAGCACCGAGCCCTGGGGGACGCCACTAGTGACTGGCCTCCAACTGGACTTGGCTCCATTCACCACGACTCTTTGGGCCCGGCTATCCAGCCAGTTTCTAACCCAACGAAGCGTGCGCCAGTCCAAGCCAAGAGCAGCCAGTTTCTTGAGGAGAATGCTGTGGGAGACGGTGTCAAAAGCCTTGCTGAAGTCAAGGTAGACCACATCCACAGCCTTTCCCTCATCCACCCAGCGCGTCACTCTGTCATAGAAGGAGATCAGGTTCGTCAGGCATGACCTGCCTTTCATAAAGCCATGCTGACTGGGCCTGATCGCCTGCTTCCCCTGCAAGTGCTGCATGATGACTCTCAGGAGGATCTGCTCCATGAGCTTTCCTGGCACTGAGGTCAAACTGACAGGCCTGTAGTTTCCCGGGTCTGCCCTCCGGCCCTTCTTGTAGATGGGCGTCACAGATACACAGATACACAGATACACAGATATTTAGACAGGCTTTTAGACAGACATTTTGGTTTAGACGTTTGGGAAGGCTGGGAAGGCTGGCAGCATGCTTCCTTGTAATCAAGTTCTCTGTGTGCATGTTCCAAAATGCAATCACTAGTAAAATACCAACGTTAGCTGAATATAGATCGACATCTAATTTAAGCTGGAGTAATTGGTCTTACCCTCTGAGTTGAAATTCTTATGTCTTGTATAACTCGAGCAGGTCTGGTAACTTGTCAGGTAGAAGCTCATCTTTTATTTCAAAGCTTTTCTACCCAAAGTAATGGCAGCTATTTCAATTCATCACTTGAAGCCTTGATTTACCTCATTATGAGCATGCAGCTTTATCATCAGTGCATTCTCTCCCTGTTTCAGTTTAGGAAAACAAAGCTGGCAGTGCTGCCCTGCTGGAATGTGAGGTTTCGCTTCCCAACATGCCTTGGGTTGTGAGTAAATGGGAAACTTGCGGTGTCCTGAACCCAGTGCTGGTGCACAGACAGGGCTCGGACAGGGGAAGGAGTGCTTTCCGACGCGTGTCCTGTGGGCGGAATAACACTTACCTCTGCAGACTGGGCAGCAGGACTCCGGAACAGAGACTGGGAAAGAGCAAGTTAATTTGGGACAAGTCTTCAGCCCACAGTACACATTTCCTTCCTGCCGGTAAAACAAGGAGCATTTAGAAGGAGGCATCAATTCATATGGTACTGTATATACATTTTTATGGTCATATTTAAATCCAGTGTAGGTGTTTACATAAATGCCACTGTAGTAGCCAAACACAGAATATGAGACCAATGAAGAGTCTGAATAGCATTTCTTAAATTTATTGTCACGTAGAGGAAGGTTTCTTTCTTTTAAAAAATGGGGAAAAAAGCAATTGTGGGGAGGGAAAGAACTGCCGTGATTGTAGGCTTAAAATCTATCTGACCTTGCTACTAAAGCCACCTGGCATAAAATTCTTCCTGCTGCTCTCCCTTTGTTGTGTCTTACCACTGAGGTGGAGGAAGAACTGAGCAGTGACTCAAACCTGCAGTCACAAAGTTTGTTCAGTAGTTGGCGCCTGTTCAATTTGTAATTAATGTTGAATACGATGATAATTTGATCAGAGAAGGTCGTGATACTAAAGAGCTGGTTGGATCGAGAGGGATGTTGTACTTCAGACGGGGACTGCTCAAATATGCTGGATCTGAGCTGGTGACACCTAGAACAGCTCTGTGGCCCAGGCTCAGGCTACATTGCTGCTCAGTCCCAGCCTGTGAGGCTCTTAGCAGCTCAGTCCAAATCAATCCAGGTTCAGTCCCTGATTTAGTGCTCTATTTTCCAGTCAGGTTGAGGTGAAATATTTTCATATGCCAAGTAGCAATATTTTACCTGCTGCCTGCCTGCTGTAAGCTTACTTACAGCAGATGCTTGACAGGGTAAGCTTTGTCCACTGTGTTTGAGTAAGAGGTAGCCTGGCATTCCCCATGTGCCACGGGCTGGCTCAGAGTGCTTTTGTGAGTTTCAGCATCAATTCCCAATTCCCAGCCTCTGCTGTGTGCTGCATGTTGCATACATTTCAGTGTCACGTCTGCTAGAAAGGCAAAATGAAGCACAGACAGAGCAAGGCTCTGACAAATTACGGTACTTACTGAGCAGCTGCACTGGGCACACTGGTTTGCTTGCCTGTTTTGGAAAAGCCCCTCTGCCACAAACATTTCTCCGTGATGGTAGGTGGTGCCATTGTATTCGCAGGATTTCCCAGTTACTTTGCTGCTTACTGAGAAAAGGGAGTCCTCTGGAAGCAATGGGAAAGGAACACTTCATGCAGATGTTATCGACAACGAGCAATATCACAAATACAGGGATGGAAAAGCTTCCCTTCTCCCCCAGTTCTCCTTATTAAGGACAAGCTTTGTCATGCTGCAAAATATTTGTAATGTACTCACGCTGCTATTTTGCTGAACTTTTGTAATTCACACTTCAAGCTGACTGTCCTGGTTAATCTTTGGATTTTGATTTGATCATCAGTGCCAGCATTGATGGCCATACCTCATGCTGCTGCTTTTTTTCTTGCCCTGTGTGCTATAGCACTTGCTGTTAGGATGGGTAGGTGCAGTTATGTGCCTACTTGTTATATTTGCATGGCTTTTTCATGCTTTACTATAGAAGGCATTTGCACTTTTCCAGGATGGTTTCTCCCTTCTTAGGACTGGCATTGTTTTATTACTGATTTGTAGTGTTGTAGCAGACAGAAATCTTAGTTACAGGTTAGCAGAGAGTACAGAGAGTACCACAGGACGTGCATAATGCTGCTTCCGTGCCGTGCACAGGCACAGCCCTTCTGGCCTACGGGAGGAGTGACACCACTGATGGCACGTCAAGAGCAAAAAAGCCCCAGAATAATGGCACTACATGCATGTTTGTGCCCAGCGGCCCTTGCACCTTGCTGCTGTTGTTGTATTCAGAATGGGCAAAGCTTTTCAAAGGCAGACCTCGAAAGGCACCCAAATGCTGATGTTTCTCTTGTATGCATTATAATGGCAGATGTGCAAATCAGTGCGTTTTGTTTGCACAACTGAGTTTATACAATGCAGTGTACAAGCTGGCAGTGCCAGTTCAACCCTGAAACCTCCTGTTCCCGCTCCAGATCATATGGCATTCTGCACCAAGTCACTCAAACTTTCTTCTTAGACTTACAGTTAAACACATCTTATGTTAGGATATTCCCTAGACTGTTTAACTCCTGAACACAAACTGTGCAAAGGGATTATGCTTTACCTATGAAGTCTAAGTCACTCGATACCTATTGGGCAGCAAATCTGGCACTAAATGCATTTATGTTTACATGAGTTTAGCATCCCAGCATGGGAAGAGGCATTTTGAACAAGAGCTCTAAGGAAGTAACAGTGGAGTGTTTGTTCTCTGGAGCCAGAATCACTGCAGATTTCTAGGAATGCAGCTGAAATTTCAAGCAGTGGGTTTGGGCTTTCATGTAAAAGAAACCTGACCCAAAAATTCAGATTTTGCTGTAGGCCCCTTCATTATCAATCAGATTTTTTTTTATGAAACCATGACACCACAGAACACAGTTGTTCTCGGCAGGTAGCTTGAGTGAAAGAGCAGTTTTCTGGTGATATGCACTGGCATTAAACAGTGACATTTAGAGTTTTCTATAAAAGCATGTACTTTGTTATGTTGGCTTCATCAAATCTTAACGACCTTTTGAACTGTAAATATCAAATCTGACTGTGGAACATACACATATGGTATGTTTCAAATACTTCAGTATTTGAAAATCTAGTGGGTCAGCAAAGAACCTTCTGCCAGAGAATGGCAGGAATTAGCCTTTTAGCGCCCATTTAGGGTCCCATGCTTGGTATTTAATTTCTTTTGATGAGACAGACGTGGTGTTTGCACTTCCTCTTTTGAAGTGCACTCTGCACTTTCTATGTGGTTTGCTAGTAATGCACATTCTGGAATAGCAACGTATATGTTCCAATTGAGGCACAGCCTTGAAAAGTCATCAGCAAAAGATTCAAGTGACAAATTCAGCTACTGTCCCATCAGGCCTAAATATTGGAAAGCACAAATAAAGAGGCACTTTTCAGCACTGTGGCACCTGCCCCGAGTTATGTCACCATCAGTTCTTGGCCTTTCCAAGAGTGACCTCCTGGAAAGCAGAAAAAGGGATTACCAAACCCTTAGTTATGCCCCTGCACCTGGGGCAACTGGAAGAGCAGTAGAACTGGAAAGAAAATGAAAGGAGAATGCAGATGGTTCTTGTCTGGATATGAGGGCCTGTTCATGCAGCCTCTGCAGGGCATTGCTGTGCCCAGGTAGGATGCCTGTCCGAAGACAGTGTTCTTGTGGTCTGTTGCTTGCAAAGGCTCAGGCTTCAATGACTCATCCAGACTCTTCAGCATATTGGATAAAGACAGCAAATTTTACTGAGGTTTTACCTTGTATATGCCACATTGCTCAGATCACTATGAAATCTCCAAAAGCCTTTAATAAAAGCTTTCCAATAAGGGAAGGAGAATGGGGAAACTTTTATTTAAATAATTAAATTTACCTCCTTATCCATGAGACTGTTGAACTGTTGTAGGGTTCCTATAGGATTACAGGGTAGCAGCAGATCAGCCCTGGCATGTGACTGCAGAGACACAATGCTGGGTGAGACAACCATTGCTGCCGTTCTAACTGGAAAGGAAGGTGAGCAGCAGAGGGAAAAAAACAATTTTCTTATATAGCCAACACTCACTCTGATTCTGACTTCTGCCTTGGTTTCCAACACTGCCAGGTTAAATGATCACAAGAAATCTCCTAACCAGATTAGGAAGAAGGTCCTTTAGACCACTGCATTATTCAAGGAGGAAGAAGACAGCTGGCAATAAGATGGCTTGCTCTGGACCAGCATGGGCTAGCAGCTCAAGGTGTGCTGCTGCATTTTTTGCTTAATATTAGGGTCTACAGAGAATGTAGATGTAATAATATCTGTAATTCTAATTACTATTACTAATATTACTAATTACTATTACGATATTACTAATTACCTAATAACTGTAATTCTCTCTCTGAGGCCCTTGCATGTATGACATAGACGGGGTAGGAAACAGAGACTCTTAGAAATGTACCTGAAAATGAGGCGGGCTGGCCACCTGAGATCAGCAGGGCACCAGGGGGGACACAGTGCAATTGTTCACTTTAGCTGGGAATGAAACTATTTGTTCCAGGAAGATCTTCCAGTAACAAGACATCAAGGGACTGTGCCTTTCTCAACTGTGATGCAGATGCTAGTAAAGAACAGCTTTTCTTTTAAATGGATCTACCGATAGCCTTGCTTGGCCAACAGTAGTAGGTGGTGGCAGTAAGTAGTTTTGTTCATCTGTATTTCTTTCAAGGTTGATCATGGAACTTAGGCCTATAACAACTGAGTCATACTGGACAGCCCAAAACACATGTATGCCTGCCTGTCTGTGGAATGTGGGATGCAATTCTATTGCTATTTTGATGTAATAATTATAAGAAAAGTCAGTTTCAGTTACAGGGAATAAGACCGTGTTTTAGGTCCCTGATGCTGCTGCACAAACCTGTGTATGGGATTGTCTGCTAGCACGTTCAGTGACTATTTGGTTGCATAAAACAAGTTTGGAAGAAGTTTTCAGATCAAGATCAGATGACTCTTACTGCAAAAAAATACAGACAATCATATACTGGAGACAGCACATTGAAGAGTGCAGCTGATCCCCTCCAAATGCAGCATCTGTCAGAAACTGGAAGGAAGCTTTGTTTCTATTGCATGCCTACATCTACTGCTGGAGAGAGGAGGCAGCATGTGAGTAACTTTCTACAACTAGGACTTGCCTTGGTTTCTTTTCCAGTGCTCTTTAAATCACGGCTAATTAGAGGAGCTCAAACTCCCTCATCTTCTCTTGCAGAATGTGAAATTACAGTCACTTCATATTGCTTTAATAACTGCCACGTTTGAACTAGGAAAAATCTTGACATTAATGTTGATACCAGCATGCATTACGCTGTGCCTCGGTAAAGATATGTTAGAACTGGATTAATTAACTGCAAACATCCTGCATTGCTCAAAGCCCTATTTGTAAACCTCGTTTTCTAATCAGCATTGTTCCTAAAGCTTTATCTGGCATTTTAATGGTGCTGACTAACATTGCTTTAATTAGCCACCTCTGTAAAGTACCAGGCAAACCATCTGTGTGAATCCTTCTAATTAACTGGGTTCGATCTGAGCTTTTCTTTCTGGCATTCATAGCGTGTCAGTGGAAGCAATATAAAACATGCAGGGTAAAGGTGTTATAGCATCAATGGAAAAGGAAGTATCTTTGTTTCTGGGGTTGCTATTTATTTGCTAAGGGCTCTGACATCAGTACAGAAATTGACAGGCCCTGCTTGCATCTGACAAGGATTTTAGTGGGACCGAGATAAGACCATGAGTTAGTAACATGGGTAGTGCTGACATATCACAATTTTAGCATTAGGCAATGGCAAGGAGCTATGATGTGCAACCGAGGCTTAGCACGTGACTTGCTGTGGGTTTGAATTTACCCTGTAAGTATCTTTAAAGGCTGGATCTGGGTGAAGGTTTCAGGTTTTGCAAGCAGACAACACAATACAACTGCATCAAAAATTGATTAGCTTCAAAAATTCAAGTTTTTTAAAAAGGCAATTGGAGGTTGCAGTGACTACGCTTGAGTTCTTATATCCCAGCACGCCTCTTTTCCAAACGGGGGGCTCTCTCCAGCTTGTGTTGTCCACCTAGGCTGTTTTTCACTGGTGTGCCATACACACACAGTAAATTCTGGCCTCAGTGAAGCTAACAGAAAGATTTTCCTCAGGATCCAGCCTAGGTGCTTGCTGTAACTCTGCTTTTTAAGGTTATGTTTGGGGAGATGGCAGCCTGTACTGGGAGGAACTGTGGATCTACAAAACCATGGTTTTCTATCAGTCCAGATCTATGGTACAGCCTGATACAGAAGTTCACTCAGAACTGGAACTGCATGTTGCTATAGTTCACTTGTCCTCTAACCTAGTGTCCATTTGATAGGAGCGTGAAGAAACAGTATGGCAAGAAGTTTTCCATGAAGGGATGCTTGAAGTTTGCCATGAAGTGCAGTGTTAATGCTTTTCTGACAGTCTCTGACACAACAGCTAGATATGAATTTGATAAACCACAAGTGTTTTACAGAAATCTTTTGGCTCTACGGAATCTACTCGTCACAGATTTTTCATGGAAACCTGCATGCGTTCACAGTGTCTGCCCATGGCTTGGGGTTTCCTGGAAACAAGCTTTGAGGGCAGCCATACGACGTGCACAGACCCTGGCCAAGAACTCTGGGGGCTTCGTGGCTGCCGGAGCCTCCAGTCTCCTGGGAGCGACAGAACGGTGTCACATGGATCACAGTCAGTTTTGGAAACAACATCCTTTAGCTTCCTCTGTTTGCAACTGTTTTTCTTCCTGGATTGTTACAAAAGCTTGTTCCTGAGATGCTTTACCCTTACTTGGATATGAAGCAGAAGAGCATCAGTTATCTGCAGCTAATCCCTTGAATAGCTTAGACAAATTCCACTGAGAGTTCCTGCTATTTGAATCAGTGGCAACTTTGCTGAAAGTATTTCTGTGTAGACAGTGAGAAACACTAACTGGAGATGGGCAAACTGGCCTTTTGGGCAATGTTCCTGTAGGGTCACTTCCTTGAGGTTTCAGGATCCAGGCCTTACTACAGTCAGTGAAGTGTGCAACGTGGATCCTTCTGTACATAAGGGTACATGTGCTGGCAAACAAACCAGCTAACAAACTGGCAAAACCACCGCATAGTCATGGCATGATAATCAGTAAACTATTTCTGCTATTTCTACCTTCAAGACAGAAAAGCCAGTTGCTTTTTGGATGGCCTTTGCCATTGTGGACAATGAGACCAAGAATCTTTGCTTTCTTCAAATTGTGCTGAGTTTTACTGATCTGCAACCAGTAACAGATCAAAGTGGTAACTGAGTGTGTTCCCAGAGTGGAGGATGTACAAATTAGGCAAGGAAGGTGTGTAGGCAAAACTAAGGCCTCTGCACGGTAGGACCCTGCACAGCACCCCAGGAAGGGTCTCTGGGTTTTTATTGCATCTCTATGAGATTCTTCCTTGTACAATATTCTGCCTGTTCTTGTTAGTACTTTCCTTAACACTCTCACTATTGCTTATTTTAGTATCAGAACATCTGGCAAGGATCATTTTTAAAAAATCCTACAGGCTCTTGGCTTGCTGACTTAGAAACTATTTTTAAACTGCAACGTTCAGAGTCACCTAGTGTCATTTACAGAAAAAGATGGGCTTTTAACATCAAGCAGAAATGCTAGGCGCTCAGCCTGGCTTGGTTTTCGCAGTTTGTCTGTTTTATTAACCACCCTTATAAAAACAACCAAGTGCTAAACAATCTGAAATTAATCATGAGGTTTAAAGCCTTAAGAAACTTACCATACTGGGAACTGTTCTGCAGATAGTCTCTCTGCTCCACTATAACTAGGCAGATGATAGATTATGAATTTCAATCCAGAGTGGATTTTATAAAACATGCTTTCTGAATCAGCACGGAGCATAAGTACGTACAGACCAAGAGAATGTGGACTTTTTCTGGAGCCCTATTCACTAGTCAAGCAATTTTATCCTGTTGTAATTCAGGAGCAACTGTTTGCATTGACATCTCTCCTGCATAATCACTTGCATTCCCAGTGAACTCAACTGGAAGAGTCAGTTTAGTTGATAAAAAGGGTATTTCACAGCTCTCTAGGATGCACGTTGGTGCAGGAAACTGTCTTTGGACACCAGCTATGTGGTCATCTCACGTGGTGCTTCTGTACAGAAACCAGTCACCCCAAATTGCAACATATTACTTGCCTTGACATTTAAAATTGGCGTAATAATTGCAGGACAACTATTCAGAAGCAACACTCAAAGAACAATTATGAAGGTCCTTAGTCAAAATGAAACAATTCTTGGAAGTGTGCCGGGCACAAACATATCTAATGCCAAAGGGGAGCGGGACTAGCATGAAAGAGCACTTCTCCCTGTTTTGCTTATTAAAAAATACATGAAATGTGAATCAGCTTAGGTTGGACACCCTGCCCAACAGAGTGGATGGCACTTAGATGACCTTAGATCTGTTTTTGTAACACTGCTTGCTTGTGTAGGAGTTGCATGTACCCCTAGGCTTCTTTGATAAAAATTTATTGTTAATTCTCCACCTCCATGGAGTCCAGGCCATTTCCGTACAAGCAGAATCGTTCTGTAGGGTAACTTACACAAATGGCAGTAGAAAGAGAGATGTAAGGATGATTGTTGTTTATTGAGTCTTTTTATTGGTGGTTTTTATAGCAATTTTAAGGGCTAACACAGTGGTCTCCAGGTGCCACTGTGAAGGACAAATCCTAGGTGGCCCCAAAATACTCGCTGAAGTAGCTTGGAATAACAGTAATGGGATAAATTATTCACATGCTGAAAAGTGCATTTCTGGATCAAGTCCTGCAGGTGAAGTTGCAACTTACAAAGTGTGCTGAAAAAAATCCAGGCAGCGATATGGAACAAGAAGCCAATTAGCACTGACTGCAATTCGTGCTAGGAGGTACAAGCATCAGTGCAAGGAGGACAGAGTTGCAGATAAGCCATTGGAAGCCTTCTTTATGCTACACACCTTGTTACCTCTCCAGCTCTCTTCCACTGCTCCCAGAATATGGGTTACAATAGCCAGAGGCCTCGCACAGTACAAATAATGCAGTGTTTTCCTATACCACTGAAATGTGTTTTTAACGTGGGCTGTCACCCACAGAGGCTGTTCATCTGTCTCAGGATGGATTTCGCCCTCTGGTTTTATACTTCCCCAAAGTAGCTCGCCTGCGTACTGTCCCTCGTGGCTGTAGCTCTGTCGTGGGCCAGACACCCGCAGAGCAGGAGGTGTGCCCCCCACGCCGACTTCCAGCTTTTATCTGAAAGCAGAGCTGGGACTGTCAGCAGGAAAAACAGTTCTTGTATCTTGTTTTGGAGTTTCTGGTGCAGTGTTAAAGCTTTAAGGGTGCTAACATGCCTAAGGTGCCACCTCGCACATGGTGAACAGCCCCTTTTCCACCCCAGCCTGGGTTAGCCCGTTTCTTTCAAACGGGTCCCAGTGAAGCCAAGGAGTGACCTCTCCAATGAATTCTCTTCAGTGAATAACTCTGGAGAGGGGGACTCTACGCAAACAAGGTGTCACATTTTAATTTCTATTTAGGGGCTGCAATATTGAAAACTAATTCAAAGCACATGAGCCGTGCTTTGGTTCAAAACATTTCCCTTTGGCAGATAATGGTTTCACCTCATGCAGGAGAAACTGAGCTAAGAGGAAGGTTCTGAAAGATGAGGTGGTACAGTTCATTCTGGACGGTGTACCAGTAACGCCCTGTGGCATTCATACACGGGGAAGCAATAGTGAGTGATACATTAGGATCAGACTGGATGGCAGTGGGTTTTGACCCTCTTTGTAGTTGGGCATGCTTGCTGTGCACTGACTCACATGGTTTCTCTTTCCATGGCACCAAGGACACGTACATGGCTGCATGTTTCAATCCCCTGCCATCCTGATGTACGGAAGAGAAACACAAAGCGAGAAAATCCAATCACTTGGAAGGTCGCTTTGCGAGGGGACCTGTGCTAAGCTCCTCGCTCCAGCTTTAAAATGATGCGTGCCTCTTCTCATGGCTGAACAGCCTTCCTGACAGCTGGATAGGCATGTATAGCTCTCAGCAACCCTGCAGCTGCTCTGATTCACAGTATCTGAACCAGCATCCTGTCACCTGAGGAATCAGAGCTCTGAAAAAGCGGTAATGAGTACTTCGACTCCTGCTGCCTTGGTGTCTGTTTCAAGGGGTTCAGCCAAAGCTCTTGCCAGGCTTGGAAGGATGCTAAGTGCTAGTGACATTCCAAGTAGAAGATAAAGAAACCTGCCTCCAGGCAGAAATCCTCTGTGCTAGGCCCTTCCCTCTACTACACACAAGCCAATGGAATATGGTTATTATATTTAAGACAGCTATTCAGTATGAGACACATACTTGGACTGGAGGAATGAATATGCATTGATAATCTGATCCTTACAAATTCAGAACAGAGCCTAAGACTTGAAGAGGTGAGGGAGGCATCCTGCAGAAAGAGATTATAGAGCTTGCTAGAATGACAGGCAGATTTTAGTCACAGTTATGTTGAATAAATCTGGAACAACTCTGTTGATAGGACTAACCCTGATGCTGTGTGTTTTAAACTGTATTTTTTAAGATATTCTCTTCAAAAAGATCCTAATGTTTATATGGGGAAAAGATCACATAAATAATATTCCTCTGTGTTTATGCAGTGCATTTCATTCACAAATAGCAGTGCTTTTATATAGCACAGAGCACTTGTCTATTTTCCTGTAGCCCCAGTGAAACTAAGGTACAGTAGGTTTGCTTTGTACCCAGAGATCCACTTAATGTTTATCTTCTGAGCCATTTGTGCCAGGAAGGCCTGTGCAAAGAAAGATACAGCTGGAATTGTGGATGTCCTTGTTCTTCCAGTGTGGATCATTTCCCCAAAAAAGCTTTTAGTGCAAGAGACATTCCCTGGTCATATCCTGCCCACCTTAGCATGCGTGTACTGTGGCTTCTTGGTGAGTGAGAGCCAACTGCAGAGTGGAGAAAGAAACCAGAGAAGATGGGAATCTCTGTTCAACAAGGCCAAGTGCCGGGTCCTGCACCTGGGGTGCAATAACCCCAAGCAGCGCTACAGGCTGGGAGAGGAATGGTTGGAGAGCTGCCAGGCAGAGAAGGACCTGGGAGTGATGGTGGACAGTCGGCTGAATATGAGCCAGCAGTGTGCTCAGGTGGCCAAGAAGGCCAACGGCATCCTGGCTTGTATCAGGAACAGTGTGACCAGCAGGGCTAGGGAGGAGATCGTCCCCCTGTACTCAGCTCTGGTGAGGCCGCACCTCGAGTACTGTGTTCAGTTTTGGGCCCCTCGCTACAAGAAGGACATGGAGGTGCTCGAGAGAGTCCAGAGAAGGGCGACGAAGCTGGTGAGGGGCCTGGAGAACAAGTCCTACGAGGAGCGGCTGAGGGAGCTGGGCTTGTTCAGCCTGGAGAAGCGGAGGCTCAGGGGTGACCTTTTCGCTCTCTATGGGTACCTCAAGGGAGGCTGTAGCGAGGTGGGGGTTGGCCTGTTCTCCCACGTGCCTGGTGACAGGACGAGGGGGAATGGGCTTAAGTTGCGCCAGGGGAGTTTTAGGCTGGATGTTAGGAAGAACTTCTTTACTGAGAGGGTTGTGAGGCATTGGAACAGGCTGCCCAGGGAAGTGGTGGAGTCACCATCCCTGGAGGTCTTTAAAAGACGTTTAGATGTAGAGCTTAGGGATATGGTTTAGTGGAGGACTGGTCAGTGTTAGGTCAGAGGTTGGACTCGGTGATCTTGGAGCTCTCTTCCAACCTAGATGAATCTGCGATTCTGATTCTGTTATTATGGGCAGCATGGGATGCTGTGGAACACAAGTGTCATGGTGACCTGGGATAATGCATGCTCTTTTTTCCCCCCAGAAATTTGCCAAACTTCCCTCAGCATCTGTGGAGGCCTCTTGCATATATTTGCCTCAGAAAGCACAAAACCTGTCAGCACTACAGCTACCTGACCTGCTGCTCATGCAGCTTCAGGCCTGGACAACTAACCTGAGCCCCAAGTGCCATCAGTGTGCGGTGGGACAAACTGCTACTGCAAGGTCAAAACCACCAGCTGCTGACACAGCAAATGTTTGTACCACTGTCATGTCAAGAGAGGTAAAGAACACAAACACTGTAAAGCTATTTTATCGCCAGAACTGAATCCTGACCCATCATCTGATGAGAATTCAGGAACCTCAGGGAGAGAAAACTGCAGGGCTATCATCTATCACCTAGCTATACAAAATATCTTTTCTGGCCAGAGGTTCTTAGGGGATTACAGCAGAGCAGAAGAGAGCAAATTGATTTCTTTCTTATCAAAAATTCCTTTGCTTAATTTCTTTCTTGTACCTTTGTTTCCGCTCTCCATGAATGTGTCACCTCAAGGTCTGATCTGAAGTGCATTGAACTAAAGAGATTTGGAACCTGGCCCAAACACCTACTCCACGTGGCGCAGTGTAAAGGCAGTTTCCTCTTTCATCTTCTGTCTCATATTTCTAGCATGCTCCTTAGCATTTCTAGAGAGGGGACTGTATCGCAGTCAATAACTGCATCTGTTTTCATAGAAGGCTTAGTCCAAAAACTATCAAATCTAATGGAAAAGTGTTGATTGACTGCAGTGAGCTGTGGATCAGCCTGCAGTCCATCTGCATTTAGCCTGGTCCCTCGCTCATGCGTTACAGTGGAACTTCTTATAAATCTGTGATTTAAAGAGACATAGATGATGTGTGAAGGTCCCTCTAAAAAACAACAAAAACAGAGCAGCGATGATGTTTTTAAAGCAGTGGCTGAGGCTGACAATAAATTCGGATTGAAAAGTTGTTCACTATCCAAAAACTGCAAACACAAGTTCTAAACAAAATCCATATGTGCCTCTTGGAGGTGCAGGTGACAAAGATATTATACCGCAAAATGCTTTACATTAAAATAACTTCAAGGACTGTGTTAAGCTCTAAAAACTCCGAGGTAATTCAGAGTTAATCACAACAGCTAGTCTTTAATATGATCAGATGGGAGAAAGTGTATGAAACTCGTTGCTTGAAGGAACTAGTAGCACCTTATCTAGGCACCATGAACTTTCATACAGATTCAAGGCAAAGATGCAGTTTGAGTTGAAACCCCCAAAAGGCTGTTGGTTGTTTTTGAGCTTTCTAGGGCTAAAGTCAAGCTCTTCACATTATTTTAATATATTTTCTGCAGCTCAATTTCCTGTGTTTTCTTTTATAGTGGCATAAAAAAAATGCCCAGCAAAACTCTGAAGGAGTCATAAAACACTTTCTAAGTTGCTCCATTTTAATTCCTGGTTTAAGGTTGAACTTATCTGAATCTATCTGTCCCTTTCCCAGCCAAGGAAACAAATGGAATTAAGCTTTGCTGCACTTAGAATCCTTTCTGAAGTATCTTTGAAGCTCTTGGAAGTTGTCTTGGAAAACTTTTGAGCAGCCTACTCTATGCTATCATGTCAGTCCAAAGAATGGAAGTTCTAGTCCCGTCATCCGTGTGTACTGACACATATTTTTTTCAGTGCATTTTTGATGCTGATTTACAGATAGATTGTTTGAATTTTTAATGTTCAAAGAAACAGAACGGGAACAAGTGCTAACCTCAACCTGGCTGTTAGAGCAAGCATTCCGTATGAAGCTACTAACAAAGGGAAATTACAAACCAAACTATGTTACGTGAGCCTGGGTCAATAGGAAGAAATTAGGCGTCTCCCAAGAATGCCTATATCGTTATATTTCCAAATCAAATAAGCAGTTTATGTGAACTATCTGGCAGTTACCCACTGGTGGGACCATGCAAAAACCAGATCATCTCACTAATCTCTGGCACTGTGCAGCATTTTGTGAGTCCTTCAAATTCCAGATGTGAACATCCAACTGGTTGGTGTATGCGAAGGAACCATCCACGAGCATGGCTCTGCAATATCCCGGTACCTCCACAGGAACCAAATGCAGGCTGGAGAAACTTGAGAATTGCTCTTATTGCTAGATAATAGTATGGATTTCTCCAGTTATTGCTCTCAGCTGCTGTGTATGTTGGCATAGAGATTCTGCAGCCTTCTGTAGTGTGGCTGCCGAGCGGTTGGGTCACAGGTTATTTCTGATTTCTTTTTCATTGTCCGTAAAAGAAGTGGCAGTGAAGGCAGTGGTGGAGCTACAGGGCCTGCAGGCAGTGTAAAAGTGTGGGTTAAAGATCTTAAGATATTTGTATTCTGAGGCAAAGTAACAAGGGATGGCAGAGGTGAACACTGAAGGGGAGCTGAGTATGGAGTGTTTCTCCCCTGAACTGAAGCTCATGTCAGACATGTGACATGATGCTTAGAAGTAGACAGGATGCTGAGAACATGGCCAGCTCTAAAATCTGAGGTGTGCCAGTAGTGCCCAAATCATATTTCTGTCAATTGACTGTTCCTGAAGTGCCAGTTGTCTATTCCTTGGTGCCAGCAAAACACTCCTAGTAGGACTCACTGCTAAGGTGGCTATGAATCCATCACATACCAGACATCACTTACAGAATATATAGATATTCTGTGGATTTCAAATGTTCAAGATTTTCAGGAGTCTAACTTTTTTGTTGTCTGTCAGAGAATTCAGCTGCTTCCTACCTGTGGACAACGTTGTATGAGGAAAGAATAAAACCTGCAGGACTTTCAGGTATTGCAGCTGAATCAGTGATGTCAATTATTCCGTATGTTTCCCCACTCTTGTATTCCAACAGTAATTCTACACAAATCTCCTTCTGCATACTGAGTTTTCTTTTTCCTCACTTTTTTAGCACTGTGTTTTGTATGGAGCCACTTCTAGGGACTTTCAGCTGTACCTGTGGTGCACTACTCCATCACTGGCAGATTGGACTTTGTAGGTGACACTTCGGTCTGATGTTGGAACTCCTCCAATCCTAATGGCCGGTGTGATGCAATAGTTGAGCTACATGTATGTGAAAGCTCTGTGCCCTCCTCCCCCCGTCCCCAAACATTCATGAAGTAGATTGTTTTTTTCTGAACAGAGGAGTGGGAAAACTGCAACTGAGAGCCTGGGAGCCCTTGTATGTGAGCTGGATAGAAATCAGAACGTATTCTCCAAATGCTTTGTTGTATGTGCATCCTGCAGAGGAAAACCATTCCACCAGAGCCTTCCAGCTGCCCAGGTTGAAGATTTTGGTTGTAATTCGGTGCAAGATGCACTGTACTATCCACATAGTTCTCTGTTTACATATATGATCTATATCAGGTCTAGAGGTGTTGTATGTACTCAGCATGGTGCAAGACTGAGTCTGTACAACCATCAGCACTACCGAATGCAGTGTATTCCCTGGACTGGCTCGGCTGCTGGAAGGAACCAAGTGCAGGTAGTGCTGAGCTCCTCGCAGGCTGATTTTTCCTGCTTCTCGAGAGAGCGTTGCACTGCAGTGAGTTCTGCACTGTCCTACCTAGGTTGCTTCCAGGGTCTGAAGCAGCTAGTTTAAAGGTATGGGTATTACTAGGTCATGCTGCAGCCTACCATGCAATCATAGCCTCACATATTTTAGGTGATGTTGTCAGATCACCATTGTGAGACACCTGATTTGGTCCGTCTATGTATTTAGTCCAACTGTTTGTATAGGTACCACCTGGCATTTTGTTATTTCAATATCTAAAGAACAACGAGAAGTACACCAGAAAAGCGCTTTGAATTTGATACAGAAAAGTCATAGTACCAAAAGAGCTTAAACTCAAATGTGTTACTAATCATGAACGTTCCTGGAAGCCAGTGTGTTTAGTCGGGGCAGCAAGCTTAAAAATACTGGAGCCAGATGGGCTGATTCATACCTCAGTATGCAGCCTTATCTGCTGAGAAATCGAACCAGCAAATGGAATATGGAAACCCTTTCTCAATCCTGCAGTGTGCATTTTTACTTCTGACATCAGCATCCTCCATTTACATATTTCAGAGTGTACTCAAAAACTTCTGACCTAAAACTAGACGCTACATGCTATGAGTCGCAATTATTCCATGTAGAAATGAAACAACTTAGAATAAATGTTCCAATTGTAAAGGAAGTAGTCCGTGGTAGTGCACAGGAGTGCCACAGAAGACAGCTGCAACTAAATGTTGAGAGCTTGTACGTGAAGTTTATTTTCACGAAAGGAGGTAGCAGGTCTCATCTGCTCTAGAGCTGATCCTGCCCTAAGAATGGTGGCAAATTCTCTCCCCAAAGCACCTCTCCTCTGATGATGCTTGCAGCATCCTGAGGTGGAAGGAAAGAATTCAAGCTCTGCTGCTGTGATCAGATGTATGATTATGGATCCAGCTGAGCCGATAACTCTTTAGCCCAGTTTAGCAATCTGACCGGAGATTGCTAGGAGGAGTCCCAGAGCATGTGATGTCCTTTTGGATCTCACTAATCTGTGTAAAAAGGGTCCCAAGGAACGCGAAGCTAGTTTTTTGTTTTGATGCCGTGTGTGAAGATAAGAACCTAATTCAGATAGTAAAACAAAATAGTCGAAGGATAAGTTTTGAAAAGATGCGAAAAAGCTAGCAATGACTCTGTGGCAGAAGCTGGTGGGATGAACCACTGGTGAAAAGTAGAAGATGCTTCATAACATATGTCTGACAACTACTTAAGATTCTTGGTAGCTGGTGCCAGGGAGACAGGATACAAACACTGCATCTCTTTGTGTCAGCAAGGCCAGTGTCACTATGGATGCGGGAGACATTAATTCCAAAGGGAGAGCAGTGCCAACTTTTCTCAAAGGAATCCCTTCAACAGCTCCTCCACTTAGGTGGTTATGAAGTTCAGTTTCCAACGAAAGTCGCTGACTCCTGGCATTACCTCTGCTTCATTAAATAAGGAGGCAGTTATTTGGGCAGTTACGCTCTACAAGGCCTGCAGAAAAGCCAGGAGGAAGAGCCCAAAGTCACTGTGACTAGCAGTACTCTTTTCTGAAATGTAGCTTGAAAATCGGGGGAGAAACATAAGTGACAGAACTTCATGAGTATTTACAAAAGCAGTTAGATGAATGGCTAGAGGGCCACAGCTCAGACACCTTCCATCAAAAAATAATCGGGGGAACCAGAGAAATGACATTACTCCATAGCATGGGATGCTGCACACAAGACATTGTTTGCTGGACACACAGAAATTGAAAGCTGGCATAAGACATATAGGAATGCTTGAAATTCCTATTCAGATCAGGCATGAACATTTACCACTGATGACAGAGCATCTGACTATGATACGCATACTCACTGCAGAAAGCAGAATGCAAATAACCCCTGAAATCACAAGAAATCCCTTGTGCTGTTTTGCCTAACATTGGTGCAGATCTATGTGAATTACAGATTCAATTAGGGGAAAAAATGAAGCTTAGTAGCAATCCTGTTTTTAATGAGCTTCCACCAGCTAGCAGCTCAACAGCCCATCATATACATAGCACGTAGACTATACTTAGATCCTAGGAGTGGAGAGCAGATAAAGGATCACAATCCGGGAAAGGCTTATTCTGATAATTTTCTGAATTTATTGGTTTAAACACACAGTACGAAAATCTAGCTGATGACCGTGTCATCAAATGGCAAAAATTTAATTTGATAGGATTGGAGAGTTTACAGAGCTCCTTACTCTTCCTAGGTTAATGAGGAATGTTTTAAAATCTTGACTGGTATCACGTTTACATCCCCATGAACAGAAAAAAAAAAAACAAAAAAAAAACAAAACACAAACAAAAAACACTGAGTTTGCTGCCAAAGAGCACTTGAAGCAGAAACAATCAATCCAGAAGCATTTGTGTTTCTATATTAAATACTGTACAGAGACGCATAAAAAAAAACAACTGGTCCTGCCCCCAATTGTTAATTACATACCGAGAGTGGAATTTCTCTGATTTAACTTTAGCTGTCAAAAAAGTAAGCATCTAGCATACGCTAGTTGCCTGTGCTCCCTCAGTAATCAGTGCAGAGAGAGACAGGCATCTCCAGGGAAAAATTCTTTTCATTCTGGATAACAGGATGAATCACCCTCTGGGGACGGTGTGTTTCCAACAGCTGTAAAGGGTATCTAGATGATTCCCTTGCCAAATGGAGTTTAGATTAGTTGGAAAAACAGACGAGCTTTTGGGCACACCACTCTTTCTTTTGATCTGAAAACTGAAGTGATGTTCATGTTCCTAGCATCTTACTATTTTATCTAACAGTACTAGTTGGTCAAATAAAAGATACTCCCTTACAGTCTTTCCTCCCTGTGTATTAGACCATCGTATCTAAAACCCTACCATCAATTAGATGCCGAAATACTAGACCTAAAGTTGCATGGGATGAATCTTGTCCCACAACTCAAGAAGAGTGAAAATACCCAAAGAATGTCCAATAGTTACCTCAACTGAAAGTGAGAATATAACATCCTGAGCCAGAGGTGGCTGACAGCATGCCAAAGTCACAGTCAAACTGACCATAACACATCCAAGTGCAACCAGTATCCCAGTAAGTCAGAGCTAGACGAGAAGGTGAAGTCCAGCTGCAGCCTAAGTTAATTCAAATCTTTTGGGGACCTGCAGACTGCTCCTGAGACTTGGCTGCCACCAATAAAACCACTAATGACAGGAGAAACAGACTTGAGGTTTCAGACTCATTGCTGGGGTACATCATGGCAATAGAAGGCTACTGTGGAGAAAACTGTTCTGAGAACTGTTGGGAGACTGCCCCTGTGAGCAGAAAGCCATTAAGGCATGCTGACTGTAATTATGGTATACGTCCAATTGTTTCCTCTGTAAATGGGATCAGGTTGCTTTCTTTGACTATACAGAGGTATATGGGAAGACACAGTGCTTGGGGTATAACTATAAAAAAGACTGAACACTAGGAAATGTCTTGGAGAAAACAGTGCTGCACTGATGAGCAGGAATGTATCGTGTTTGGGAAGCTTCTGCACCTCTTGAATGATGACTGGTATTTAAAGGCACGTGTCCGTAGGGACATGGTTAGCGTGTGATAGTGGTGGCAGGGGGATGGTTGGACCAGATACCTTGGAGGTCTTTTCCAGCCTTAATGATTCTGTGCTGCTGCAGTGTGTGTGAAACCCAGCCTTGTGGACTGACCGCTGTTAGTACCTTACAGTACCTGGACTCCTCGTACCCTGGGACAAAGGCAGGAATAGACCTCAGGAAGGACGGAGCTCATCTCCCTCAGTTGTATACGGTGACAGTGTAGCTGTCCGTATCCAAAGCAGTGTTGTAATTCTGGCTGTAGCTCACAGAAATACAGCAGCAGTTCCAGGATACAACTCAAACACTTCAGATCTCTGTCATGGCATCAGATGAGCTATGCACAGGCTCCTCCTCCCCTCTGATTAAAAAAGGATTCTAGATACTTAGCTCAGATATTGATGTAGGCAGCTGATAGACAGATGGGTATAATTGTCAGGACAGATGAATCCTACCGAAAATTTACCAGTGGGTGCCATTTACTCTCTAGTAAGTGTGACCAGCACACTCCAGTCCCTGCTGAACAGCAAACTGACTCATGTGCTCATGTCCACCACTGCAAACTGCCCCCTGCTCCCAGGTTTTGGTCAGGGAACAGCTGCTTTCCTCAGACAATGAAACTCTCTCTGGAGAAAGTCAAATAAAACCCCTTTCTGTGATGCTGCATGAATACTCTTTTATAAGAAATGAGGGGTGCCACTAAGACAGACATTTAGGGAAAAGCTGCAGTCAAATCTACCAGCCATTAGGCCATGTCGGGAATGCTGTAACAGCCTCATGAAAGATCCTGCCCAGTCTCTTTCATACAGTAGCTCTTAATAATGAGCATATAATAAATGTACAGTCTGGAGGAATTTACTATACAGTATCCAATTGGATTTATATAGTCATAAACTTCCACAGCACTGCTTCTATGATTTACAACAGTCCCTACTAATGAAGCTATGCCTGGATATGAGATGTAGAAGGCAAAATTTACCAGACTGGTTGTACAGTGATACTATACAAATGCACGTTTGCCACAGCAATTTGTAATTGCTCATTAACAGAGAGCCATTGCGAATAGCCATGTATTTTAGCCTGCTCTTATGAAAAGGGCCAAAAGCATAAACCTAGGAAATTTGTGGGATAGGGTTTTATTGTGATGGAGTTTAGAGATAAGGGAAGGAGTGGGGAGCAGATAGCCCATGGACCCCATCTGTGAAACTTCTGCTACCTTCTGCCAGGACTGCAGGGGACTGGGCTTGGTGGTGTACCTGATTCCTCCCCAGATACATACTTTTGATTTCCTAAAAAGCAATCACCACAGAAAATACTCTAAATTACTGTAGGACAAGCTTCTCATGACCTAAATAGATATGGAAGGATGTCTACTTCACAGAAGTTTTCCAGCACAGACATTGCATTTTGCTGTTACTCAGCATATCAAATAGCTGTTTCAGAAAGGAAAATGCCATTAATATGAATTAATGTCATTAATATAAATTACCTGGGCATCGTGGGCAGCACAGCTGTGGTACATGCACAGGGGAAGGACAGTGTAGGCTCGGGCATCTTATTCTGCTGCACAGTACATTTCCATTCTGCAGGCAGAAAATAATACGATACTTTACATGTAATGAAACGGGCTACCTTACAAGTGTCTGTGTTATCTATTCTATGTTTGGATATTTTAAAAACAAATGCCATTTTCAACATTCTGGTTCCTGTCACACCAGCGTACGCCCAGACTACTTTCACTGCCTCTGAATTTAAGCTGGGGGTCAGATTGTAACAGAAACCCATGCAAATCTTAAAATCAGAGCAATTGCCTAAAAATGGATTGCAACAATCTTCATTTGTGTTTTCTTTTGAGCAGATTGTGCTTGGAAATTGCATTTCCAAAACTAAGACACAGATAATGAATGGTAGGTCTCTGAGATATCCCCTACTGAGGGTTAGTTCAAGACCACAAGAGACAATAGTGTCTGTAATTTTTCCTGAAAACTGTGGAGAGTCTTTTGTTTTCATTTTATGGGTTCCCCAGTAGACAAAGAACACCAGTTGGTAAGTAGCCATTTTTCTAAGAAATATGAGCAAGTCTTGGGAATAGTGCTCATTACTCATGTCATTAACATAATATTCTATTTGACCACATCTAAGTTTGATTTATAATTAAAACACAGGGAATTTTCCTTCTCCAGTGTCTGTAACCAGAAAAGACTATCCATTTCAGATTCCCATTTCCCATCTATAATTCATCCTCCTAATTTAGCTCTGAGTTGCTCATGTTTATAGCAAGAAAGATCTTTCAGCATGAGCATTGATACTATGCTGTGACTGTGCTGTGACTATGTCGGTTCAGGTGGTGTCGGGAATAAACCCACTGCATTTTCATATGTCTTCTGGAGCACTGAAATGTTTCCAGCAGAGGTGCCGGCTCCCTTAGATTTCCGTTGTATAGGATTTTCTAGCCGTCGCCTTCGAAGCAATCCCCTGACTCCTCCATACCTGTAGACCGCAGGCTGGAGCCATGCTGTAAGGCCATTACTACCCACGAACATTTATGCATCTTCTCCAGAAAGAGACACTAAAATGATAGCCATCTGTTTCCAATGATGATTGAGATTAAATGTACTGATTGTATAAAAGGGGAGAAAGTCCTAGGCTGCAGGCTTTTGCAGGATGAGGACTGTTGTTGGCCTGCACAGCTCCTTGCCCAGCAGACCAGGGTCCAAGAGCCCGTGAAGCACTGCTGCCAAAGAAAGGCTGGCTCCATGCCGCTTCCTTGGCCTGTCCCATGGCCTCTCTCCCTTTTTATTTACTCGTCCTGCAGAACCTCCTGGGTGAACATGTACTTTTGGTGCTTCTGCAAACCTATTTAACTGATCTTACGCCTAGATTTTCAGAGATAGTTGGGAATCTAAGCCCTCCTGACTAACGTGGGACATAAGCTCCGTGAGTCAGGGCCATGGAAAGCGTTCCTGCGCCCGACACGACGGGTAACAAGGCAGCTCTCTTCCTGAGCTGCGGCGTGGTGCTGCCTGGGGACAGCGTTGGGTTTAACCCCTGAAGTCTGCAGATCTGACTCTGGCCAGGGAGGGGGCGGTTGGCAGTGTGTGTGCAGGAAAGGAGGAATGGGGCAAGAACACTGAATTCTGTTTACGTTTATTCTGGTTTAAGTATGTAAATTATAACTCGTAAAAATACAATACTACATACACAAAACCAGGAATGCTTTTTTTTTTTTTTTTTTTTTTTAATCTCAGGCTGAATAATTTGGCCTCTGTTTAGCTGGTTAATGTGTCTTAACTTTCTCTTCAACATTCAGGTGTGTGTCTGTGTAGAAATCTCTCTCTGTTGCCTGGCTGGTGTCACTTGTTTTGTGTGGAGATCATATGGATCATGACGTTTGAGGCCACAAAAGAAATTTTGGTCACACTGGTTATGTAGACCCCTGGGCTTGTTTTTACTTTCCTCTGAAGTGTGCAGGAGTAGGTTGCTGTTTTTCCCATCCCTCCACTGTCACATCTTCCTAAAAATCATTAAGCAATGACTTGTATCCAGATCTCCAGGGTTTCTAGCGAACTTCATCCCCACCCAAGACACAGCTTTCCAGCAATGTAATGAGTGTTTTATCACATACTGACTCTGAGGGAGTTTACAACTTTGCATATAGATCAGCAGAAGTGAGCAGCAACTCCTTTTTGTTTTACACAGGGACTTTTTTCTTTGTAGCACAATGCTTTTGCTCTCACAGATGCACAGACGGGAGAGGCAGCCAACCTTGCAGGACTACTGTTTGTGCATCTCTGCACAGAGCTGTAGTAGCAGATCCCCCAGAGCAAATGCTGCACAGGGGCCCAGTATTTTACACTTGCAGGGGAAGGAAATAGCCAAGAAAAATGTATTCTACATTAAATACAGCAGACAAAACTCAGCATCTGGAGTGTCTCATGTGTTAGTCATTATAAAGTACTCCAAGGGACATATTCTGCTCTCATTCTCCTGTCCTCCCAGCACTGTACAACATACTTAGAGAGTCTGTGACTGCTGTGTCTGGGTATCAAGCACCAACTGATGGTAGCCCAGGGCCTGTCCTTTCCTAACCTGGCCAATTCTCTCTGCCCTCTGTGCCCACTCCTCATTTTTTGTCATCTCATTGTTCCTTCCTAGAGTCTTACAAATGTTATTATCCATTTATTGTTATTATCCACTGTTTTTTCAACACTTTATGGCAGCAGGTGCTTTGACTATGGAAATGCCTTTAAGAAGACGTGGGCAGTGTATGTACATCAGAACACAATGAAATTTGGGTTCAACATAATCCTCCGTACTGACAGCAGTACAAGGATTGTGTCTAAGTAGTGGGGTCTAATTATTCAAGGGGTAATGCTCAGCACTGACTGAGCTTCTGGCTAGTTGAGGAGCTTTTTTGGCTACACTGTACAAGCGTTTTTGCCACTGTTAGCCTTCTTTGTTAATGTTTTCCCTTCACAAGGACATTTTCCCTTCATTGCCTCTATTTCCTGCAGCATGATCAGGACCCACCAGTGAAAACTGGTTTGGGCTTTGTCAAATTGTAGATATAATGCAGAGGATTCTGGCCAGTTAAGCAAATAGAAGTCGTAGGGAGAATAGCTCGATAGTCCTACCTCTGAGCAGAGACAATTAACGCAGTAAACAAGTCCATAGGGTTCTAGGTAAGGATGCCATCTTTCTCCTACACGGTACTTCTTGTCTTGAAACACACAGTATGTATCTGAATCTGTAAACCAGAGAAGAATTGAAAGAGTTATGAATGAACAATCCCATTCCATACTTGGAAAATAGCTGCCAAAATGCCTTTCATACAGGGTGTGTTTATTCTTTGAGCTTCAAAAGCGTAGGCTCAGATCCCATTTAGGTAACAAAATGGAAGTGCTTGATTGCTCAGACAGGTTTATATACTAAACCTTTTCATTACAAAACCAAAGCAACTGGCTGCACTCAGGAAAATCTCAAGCTGTACAGCAGAGATTTTGAACAAGGGGACTACAGAAGGAAGATCCATGCGTTGCATTTACACTGCACATGGAGTATCCCCACGTTGTAAGAACCTGATAAAAAAGAAGCTTGTCCTAGTATTTCAGAGCAATTTGTGCTGATTTATACACGCATCAGCTTCCAAATTAAGATCTTTATGTTCATTAAATACTTGTAATTTTGCAGGTACAGTTTTGCAGATTTCCGTCTACCTACAGACATCACTGCCCCATCTCTCCCTGTCACATTCCAGTTTCATAGAGAAAACTCAAATCTCCTCAGTAAAAGGATGTGGTTCTCTGTGTTGCCATGAGAGGAATCCTTGCCATACCTTTATGATGTCTGAATTCCATTTGATTCATCACTCTCTGTATAGCTGGTGCTTCAGGGTATCAAACAAAATACCTGCCTTCCAAGAGATAATCTCAGCAAGGACATTCTTAACATTTACGGGGCTACGAGAAAGTAGCAAGAGGAAGGGATTGAAATCTCTCCTCTCCTTTCTTCTTTTCCTCTCCTCTTTTCCTCTATCTGTAGAAGCACAAGCTGCTGACAGTGAGGCTGAAAATTTTAACAATTTCTTAAGGGCAAGCGATGTGCTTTGTAAGAAAAAGGCCAAAATGCAGCCTGAACAGGTTGGGAGAGCATTCCAGATAGCGAGCGGCACGGCTGTAGCAGGCAGTAACTCCTACAGGCTTTGTAGAAGCATTCCCTGTGTTTTGTTTGTATTCTTTTCAATGCTTCTCATCAAGTTTTTGACAGTGCTTAGACTCTTAATTTTCTCAAAGGATGTATCTAATCCAGTTCATATGAGGTTGTTTTTGGAACAGAACGGAACAGTCTTGGACGAGCTTTACACTAGCTGAAAACCTCAGCACAATAGTCTTACACATGGGACAAAATCCAGATAATCTGTCAGATGTTTACAGAGGTCACTAAAATAGAATTAAGCACTCTCTTGATTCAGGGTATTTGAAATAAAACAGATTCTCCAACTGATGTGTTATGTTCTTTATGAAGCAGTGAAACCTGTACAGCTTTAGGAAAATGTGCCCCAAACATGGGTGTGACCTGATTCCACTAAACGCGGGATTAGGAGGAGGAAGAATGGTAGAAGGTTTTGAATGCAGTCCTGCAGTTTAGGACATTCTTGTTTGAAAATCTTTTCTGATCCACATTTGTCAAATAGCAGGAAAATGTCAGGTTTGAGTGAATGTGAAGGCTTTGTTTAGAAGTCTACTTACGTTTTACTTGTTCTAGTTTACCTCCATCTACGAAAAGGAGACAGACCACACCAAAAAAGATAAAATGAAAATCCTCCAATCTCCACTTTTTTCTCATCTTTATCAACAAAAGGGAGAGAAAAAGCCTCCAAGGTAGAGAATGTTCAGCTGTCGGGAAGAAAACATGAAATGAATTAAACTAGAATCCTGAAAGATAACTTAAATTCTCTGACATGCCTTTGGCCAGCACCCAGCAATCCTAAACTGCAGGAAGCAAAAAATCTGTCAATATCATAGATCTGCATTGCATGGAAACATCTTTGGCCTCAAATCATCCCGTTTTTGGAAAAGGGACCACACTCTCATTCATGAAAGCTGAAAAGTGGACATCTAGTGGACATCAAGTCCTGTTTGATTCCAAAGGGGAGAAATCTGGCATGTAAGCAATCTAAATTCTTACACAAGAAAAATAGGTTGGGAGATTTTCTTGTAGAACAGCTCTTTTGGGTGTAACTTAGGAAATACAGGTGTCAGTGATAACATGTTTGTCTCATTGTAAAATTACCCTTGCGTTTACCCGGTATATTGGCCCTGCACCGTGGAAATCCCTGCTTTGGGTGAAATGCTGGCCAGGCTCTGGGCGAGGGGAGTTTTCCTCACTGAATCTAACAGGCTCCCACCACTATTCAACTCACCCCTCCTCCCATCTCCCAACTACTATTGTTCTGGGATTGGGTATAATTAATTTTTCTAGTGTTAACCCGTTCGTTGCCTTGAAATCTGTAAGTACAATAGGGGAAGAAACGTGCCCCCTTCCACCTTGTAGATCCTCAGTGTCAAAGTCTTGCACGTGGAGCAAAGCCTAATGTATTCTCTGAGAGGTGCTGAGATGGGATCGTATTTGCTGCAAGCACTATTCTCTATCTTTTTCTGGCTTTTAAAAGATGAATTATTTTATAATGAATAAAACAGGGAGAAATGTAAATAACTAAGGTAAAACTTATTGATGATAGCTAATGTAAAATTCTAATTTAGGAAATCTGAAGATGCTTTACTGCTTATCAGACATTCACTGCAAAAGCATTATCTTCACAGCATACATTTGTCCACAATTTACAATGTAGAAAAGATTTGGTTTTAAGAGTCTTGAAGTGGATTCACAGTTTTATAAAAGTTCAAAAAAAAAAGATTCACTATTGGAAAAATAAACAATCAGCTTCATAAACTAATTTGACCTCTTCAGATTTCATGTAAATACTAGAACTGTACATGAGTGTGTTTCAGCTGACAGATAAGCAAAGCAGAAAGAATAATTCAGGTATGTGTATTCGAGATTAAGTGGTGGAGAGCTTAGAGAAATCAACCGTTGTAAGAAGAATGGAGAAGGCACTGTAAGTTAACAGCCACTTAAAAAAATCTTCCTATTAAAACTGTTGTGCTCTAGGATACCCTAACAAAGAGTAGGGGATCCTTTATCAGAGTGTTTTTATTACCTTTACTGTCGGGAGGTTCTCTACATATTCCCCAACCACAACAAAATGGATATGTGCCCTAACTAACACGTCTCTCTTCAGCGAGCTCTGTGTTCAGTGGGGTCATTCAAAATAATGCAGACTGCATCTGAAAGCATTCAAAAACATAATGCTGTTTTCAAAGCACACTCCCTATGGCAGTAACAAAATATAACTTTCCATTTATTTTGGAAGCTGAAAATAATATTCCCATTTCAGAAGAAAGGTTTAAGTCACTTTTTCCTTTCAACATGTTCAAATCACACAGGAGACTTTCAAGCCAAACAAACTTCTAACAACTTGTTTAAAATGAAAACCTTGCAGTTTAGTCTCAGGACATCGCTGAGAACAACAGTAGCACATCAGCGGGACTGGCAGAAATACGAACGGTCAAATACTTCGGCCTTCTTGGGGGTTGCTTAAGCAAACAATATTTATAAACGGAGCACAATAATCCTTTGTGCAGCACTTTACCTGTCGGCTAGCTCGGCTAGCTCGAATAGATGGAGCTTAGAAACCCATCCATTTTACACGTCACATCTTCCAAAGGAGGAACGTTTGGAAATTGGGGTTGCGTACGCTCAGGAGCGCTTCCCGGCAGTGAAATGGAGGAGTTAACAGCAGCAACGGGACGGGGACTTTTGATGTCTTCCTTAATTCTCTTTAATTTCGGTCTTGTTGTTACTCCAAATATAAGCGCATACTTTTCCCTATTAGCACACTCCCTTTACATCCCCAAAGGGCAACGTCCCGAAAACTCCCCCCGGCTCAGCGCAGCCCCGCTCTATTAACCTGTTCACCATCGGCGTGCTCTCCGCGCAGCGCGGGGACCCGCAGGGACGCGGCTCCTCACCGAGCCCAGGCTCCCGGCTCCTCTTTTTCACGCCTCGCCCTGCGAGGAGCCGGCCGGGGGCACCTCGCTGCCCGAGCCCCGGGGCTGGGGGCACCCGGCCGTGCTTCGGGGCGCATCCGCGGCGGGGATGGGGCCGGCAGCGGGATCAGCCCCGGCTCCGAGGCTCCGGGGCTCGGCGAGGGAAGAGAAGCGAAGCGAAGCAAAGCAAAGCGAAGCGAAGCAGAGCAAAGCGAAGCGAAGCAAAGCAAAGCAAGAACTCACCCACCTGGGGCCGGGCTGTGGCCGGGGGGCTCCGCTCCCCGCTCACGTTGCCGGCATCTCCGCCCGCCCTTTCGGGGCTGCCGGGGAAAGGGACGGGACGGGGAGGGAGGACGGGGGGGGTCCCGCAGCCGGTCCCCGACCCCCAGGAGCTGGGGACGAGGAGCTGGGGCCGCACCACGCCGAGCCCCGGGCCACCTGCCGCCTCCTGCCGCTGCCGGCGGCCCGAGGATGCTCGGCCGTGCCCCGGCAGCCCGCTGCAGCCGCGGCGGCACTGGGAGCAGCGGGAGGAGCGGCGCTGGGAGGCAGCGGCCCGGCGATCCGCCTCCCGCCCCGGCCCCCTCCTCTGCCGCCGCCCGGCCCCGGGGCCGCGGCCCGGGGTGGAGTTTGCTCCTCCGGGGGGGAGCTGGGGGGCGCCCGGGGGGCCGGGGGGTCGCGGCCGCCACCTGCGAGCCCCCCCCGGCTGGTCGGGTGCAGCCCCGCCGCCCGCAGAGGCGAGCCCCCCCCGTCCCCTCCTTGTCGGGTGTTCCCTAGGGAGGTTTCGGGGTCACCCGGAGGGGCTGAATGAACCCCCTGGCTCGTGACGTTTCGTGCTCGGTCAAACGGCCCCGCTCCCTCTGGTTTTAGCCCGTGTAACTCATAAGAAGCGAGCGGTCAACCCTCGACAAATGGTCTGAGAAAAAGGGCGAGGGATGAAAAGACACCGTGCGGAGAAAGAAACGCCAACCTGTTTCCCCCAGTTTGGGAGCGGGGTGTTTGGGGAGCACTGCTGGGAGGTCAGACGGTTGAAAACTGAGCAGAACTTGTCATTTCTTCCATTTTAATGAAACAGAGAAAGTACAGCACGTGGTGAAACCTTGTGCTGGCACGAGGAGGGGAGGTGGCTTTCTAAGGGCGATCTGGTGTGACTTCACGAGCAATCAGAGCTGTGTGTTAGCAAAAAGCAATATTATACATCTTAATGTTAAAAAGGGAAATAAAAAGAAGCTGCGTTCTGGAGTTAAGCTGCTGCCACAGGCTGATAGTTTTGGAGGAGCCCCTGGTGACATAAGAATGGGCAAATGGAAAGAAAAAAAAAAAAAAAAAAAAGTGGTTATTGTGAATCAGAAATATTCTTGTAATTTGCGCTTGAAAGCAGAGTCTGGGCTGTGCAAGCCCTGGCCCTGCCAAGGTACGAGCACGCTCCTGGAGAGAAGTGTACGCACCCCCCTTCGGCGTGGTGGGGCTGCAGCAGCGCTGCTACTGAGCTGCTGCACCGGGCTGGGCTGCGTGGGCTCAGCTGGCGAGGTACACTGCGTGCAGATAGCGTGTGCACCGGGAGCTGCGACGGCGCCAGTCCCGTCACATGCTGCAAAGAGCCAGAGCCTGCCCGAGTCCTCCCGCTGGCACTGACCCCGGGTGCGGGGACTTGCCTAGGAGCTGCCCTTGGCTGCCAGGTGCTGGGTGTGGGGTAATAACAAATCTCCCCCGGGGTAAATCCTGATCCAGGACCCCTTTAAGACCGATCATGTCTCAGAAACTGGGCTCACACCCCACCAAGAGGTGGCAAAGTGAAGGGTGTAACGCCGAAGGGCAGCAAAGTCAAATGAGATAAAGCTCTTGCTGTGAACGGGAAGGAGTTTGTTCCTGGGGTGGGCCAGCAGGATGTGGTAGGCTCTGAACACCCCTTCACAGCTCTGGATCGAGACCAGATTGCATCGCCAGAGCTGTTTCTTGGATCTAGTGCAGCATTTACAACTGAAGCTCTGCTCTTTTGTCCCACTCCTCACAGGAGGCTGAAGTTGTGCTGGAGACTCCACACCTGGTAGTTCTCCATCCAAACCAAAAAAGAATCCATTCCCTCCAGCATTAGGTAGAGAGAGCTAAACTGATAGACGTCAGATTTCAGAGGAGTTAACGAGACACTGAAATGCCCTCGGTAACATCATTAAAATGATGTTACTTTATAGAAAAGGGGCATTGCGTGGGCTCTCACAATTCGGGTAGGATGTTTTGATTTTCTGAAATCCCGTGTCACTGCTGCGGGTGAGGGCTGGGGTCTCTGTGCTGGGCTGTTGCTCTGTTGCTGATGTTGCTGCTCAGAAGCCTTATTCTCTTTATGGCTGGCAGCAGGCAAAGTGAGTGTTCATATGGTGAGCTTTTCAAAAGGCATTAAGCTTCCTGGGGGGTGTGAGTATCTGTTGTCCTCAGTGTTACTTAAGACCAAACACACAGTTTGCAATTCTGTCTAGGAAGGAAAAGAGGTTGCAGATCTTTGTGGGCAGGAATCCACAGGTCCTTGTACAGAGGCTCCAGAGTTTGGTTTTATGGCATCTGTGTGACTGGTAGGCACAGCCTGGTGCTTGGCAGAGCTCGGGTTTGCTACCTGGGCATCCTCCAGACCCACTTACCTGCCACACTGCCGACCCCTCTCAGCCTCCCCTAGACCACATCCCTCCCCCGCACGGCCTCCTCCGTGCTGGTACAAAGCCCGGTGTGCATGGATAAGGACAGCAGTAGTCCTTGTAGTACTCTTTATGCATAGTCAGCATAATAGTAATGAGAAATCAAATATTTTCTATAGTCTGTGACCCGAACTCTTTTGCAGAGAGGTTCTTTGAAGAGAAATTGCTTATTTGGCCTGAAGAGTGCCTTGTGAAGGTCACTGTAAAGTGCCAGCACTTTACACTGCATCCTGCGAAGCTGGTTCAGAGGTGACGGTATCTGGCGGCTTCTGGAGATACTAATTTAGGTATAAGACCTTTGCTGAACACTGAACTACGCAAAAAGGAGACCTCCTCCCACTCTTTGGCAAACCTAGATTGGAGAGAATAGGCTGAAAGAGCCTTTCCCTGGGACTGGGGACTCTGTGGGTGGGCAAGACGGTGGAAACCCGGCCCTGGCCGTGCGGCCCAGGCTCACCGCTAGTCCTGGTCCTGCTCCTCGGGGAGCTGGGCAGCGTGCCTGGGGCGTCCCTGCAGGCAGCTGAGTGCTGACCTGGTCCAGGCAGGTACAGAGCCTGCCTCTGCTTCTTGCCATGCATCTCCACGGTTGTCAGTGCAGAGGGCAGTGTGACACACGCTGGGTGTTGTGCAGGAATGAAGTGATCGCAGGTGGCCTCTTGGTGAGTAACCCTTGCTGAGCTTGCTGAGCTTGCTGATGCCGCTGGATGTGGGTAAAGCTGCACCCATGCCTGCGCCCTTCCTCGTTTCCCAGCTCCATCAAAGTACCACTGAGGAGTGAGTACGGTTACCTTTGGTACCCTTTTTGTCTTGCCCACTCTGCTTTGCTGGGTGTTGCAGCCAATGCACCCCGAGTCAGGGAGCCTGTCTTATTCCCTGCAGAGCACAGCGCTGCCACGACTGAGGAAACACCTTGCCCTGTGCTCTTGCTCAGCAGTGGGCTGGGACTGAAGTTTCTGAAGGTGAGGGCTGCTGCACACGTGGGACACGGAGAGCTCCAGAGGAGCAGCAAGTACATAGCTGTTACCCTTCACGCTGTCGGGCAGAGCTCACTGTTTGAATGTGCTCAGTGTCCTCGTGATTGGAGAGGGAAGAATTGCTCCCAGCAGTGGGCATTAGGGATTCAAGGATGCCCTACGTTTTTAAGAGCACATCAATTTAGCCATGTAATTCTCATTAGAGGTAATAGAACTGGGACAGCTAATGAACTGTGACCCTGACAGTAGAAGTCCATTTCCTCGTGCTGTGCCTTGCAGTGACTTAACAGCACACGGGTATCCTACTGTTAGTTCTCAGTTCTTGTGAGGGAAAAAAGCAAGATAAAAGATTCATGCCAATGCTAACATGTTTATACACCATGCAAAGCTCTCTTAACTGGATTAGATATGGAGTTTTGAGAGACAGTAGATGTGATACAACTTCCATTTACCTCCCTGTCTCTTTTTTCTTTCCTTTCAAGAAAAAAATAATTATCTACGGTCAATTTTTCAATTCTGAATATGTGTGAAAAGAAGTTCTTAAACTAATGAATGTCTTAGTTTTTACATTCCTATAAATTCTTTTGAGCCCTTTGGAAAATGTATCTTAAAATGCTAAATATTATTCCCAGGATTTTATAATAATCTCTAAATTACTTTCTGTGGTTTGGATCAGCCCTGCAACTATCATACTGGGAATACAATCTGGATGTTCATCAAGCAGTCTCCACATACGCTGTTAAACAAAAAGGACTTCAGATGTGCATGATTTTGTGATTATGGCATAGGATGGTCATGAGCATTCTCCACCCTCCTGTTCATTCTGTTGCACTGACTTCATCTGTGGTGGGGTTTCAGTCCTCTAACACTAGAAATTAATTTACTTATTTAGCAGAGACAGATGGAGTTAGTAAATCTGAGATCCTTGAATGCAGTTTGCTAAAAACAACAGCAACATTACATAAGACATCAAATTGCTGTCCAATCCTCCTTACCTTGATGCAGACATGTTCCTCTGAGACTGAAGAGTAGGTGGAAGTCTTTCAATGTTCTGTCAAAAAATGCTAATAAAATACGCATTTCTAAATCTCACTTCCAGATACAGAGGTGCACAGAGAGTCACCAGTTGCCAGTAACCAATAGGAAAATGCAGGAGAAGAGAACCACCAGTTTTTCATCCTGTCCTAGAGCAGATGATGCTTTGCTAGGTGTGGTGTTGAGAACAGCACTGTACGGGTACAGAACAGACAGACGTGTGCTCAGAGGTGAGGAGGCTCACCTGAATTTTGCATTGGTCTCAAAGTGTTCACCTGCAGCTGTTTCTAATCCAATCCAATCCAATCCAATCCAATCCAACCTAGATATTTCTATATTTCTATTTCTATAACCACAGCAGTGTGCACAGCTGTAACAATAATCCTGTAATTCTCTTCTACCTTTACCTTTCAAAGAAAACCAGCAAGACAACTGGTTGCAATCCGTGTTTTTTGTAGATTCATGAGCTGCATATAAAATATCCTTCACCACAGTGCGTCAAAGCATCAGTACTCAGTGGTTTACTGAGAGTGAAATAGTAATGAAAAATTTCAGTGTCATCACCAAGATATGTAGAAGCAATTATTACTCAAACTTTCAAATGAGCCCAAGGAATCGACATGAACTACAATTAAATTGTGAAAGTGCTGATCTTCGTGACATTCCCAGAATGTCTTCGTGTCTGTCCTGTCTTGAGATTTCCCAATTCAAGTTGGGAAATTCTTGACCAGATACATCTTTCTGTCAGGGGTGCATTGTAACCTCTTGACAGAAACCACTGATTTCTGATTCATCTCTTTTGTGTGCTTATCCATCTAATTTACTTGTTTGTTTATTTGTTGTTTATTTAAGAAAATTGGTAGTTGTGTCAGACTCAGCTTTCTCTCACTTTCTAGTATTAACAACAGTAATGGATTTCTTTTGCATTATTTAATCTTGTAATGGATGTCGAAGGCATAGCTTTGATAAAGCAGTTGAAAGCAGAGCTCTAAATCCCTAGCTGATCCCACGTATTTCAGCAAACTAGAAGGGGTGTTTGCTGAAACACCCCTTTGTGCTTGATTTGGACATCAAGTCCAACTCTTCATCCCAAACGCCCAGCTATAACTCTTGTAAGGACAGCATTTCGGGGATGAAGCCTGCACAGCAGACCGTTCCTGCTTCTCCCAGAGTGTAATGCTGCACGGCATGCCGTAGTGTCTCGGCAACTGTTTCAGTAAGTGAAAAGCAGCATAAAGCAATCCTTGGGAGTGATTGTTCCGAGGTTCCGGGAGGAGCTTCACCTTGATTGTTTTTTCAGTACCTCAGTCTTGAAAACAGCCAAAAGCAGTACAGCTCACATAAAACAACAGATGCCATTGGGATTATTGACCAGAATCCCACTTGGTACAAATGTGCAGGCATTTCAAAGAATCCTGGTGATCTGCACTCGCTGAGGATCTATGAGGTCTGTAGGAGAAGCAGTAACGAATCGTACAGACTGATCATACCACAATAAAACTTTACTTGCTGATGCATTGCTTTACAGCTGAGATCCACCAGAAAAGCCCTCTTCGGTCCAGTTTTCCAAGGCGTGACAGAGGGAGTCGAGGCAGACTGAACGAGGCTCCATTTGCAATTCAAATACACTTTTATACAACTGTGATTAGTGCTGCTAATCTGGCCTTGGTGAGCCAAAGACAATAACAAGGAGGTTACCGAACACCTCGGGTATTATGTAATTCTTTTCCTCTGAAACTTGCTGGTATGGGAGTGCTTTTGAAACCCATTAGTAAAACTGATTTTGCCAAATGAGCCTTCTCTGGGGAGAACAAAGTCAAATGTGTGCCAGCATGGAGCCAGAGCCTGCCAGGGGCTCAGCGCTCGCAAATCCCATCGCTACCAGTGAGACTTGAGGATGCAAAGTCCTTCCTGTAACTGAGCCCAGCTGTAAAATGAACTAATAGCTGTGAACCTGTCTCCCATGCCGATAACAGCATTGTGTGTTCGCTCGTAACAGCCCCTAATGCATCGGACTTGCACTAAACTGCAACACCAGTCTGCTTGCTTCTAACTGCCTGCTTGGGAAGAGCCATGCTGTCCTCTTGTAGCAGCCGTCTGACCACAAGGGGTACTCACCAGCAGGGAGTTAGGCCAGTGGGAGCTGTGGGAGCCCTCGTCTCTCTTGTCCAGGGCATAAAGCTGGTCTTGAACCTGTCTTCGCCGGAGGATGGTGATTCTTTCACATGAACAGAGTTGCAGAAAGGGGGAAAAAATAGCCGAGCTTTCACAAAAAGCCACAATGAGTGTTCAGCAAAGGATGGGTAGAGTGGAAATTTCCAAGAGGATACAGCTGAAATTGGAAATGTCTCTTTGAGAACAATTATCTACAGAAGGAGTTTAAAAGAAGGAAAAGGGGGATTTCCTTTAATCATTAAAAAAGCAGTATAAAACACATGGAGAAAATAAACAAACAGCGAAGACACTGTTGCTAGTGGGCTGGCTTTTAAAGTATTAATAGAACCTCACAGAACAAGAGTTTCTTTTTTTCTTTTTATCCCAGCTCCCTGCTTGCAAGGTTCTTGTGTGAACATGCAGCAGTTTCCAAGGCTGTGAAATTATCAGACCTGGACTGATGCCAGTACAAACCAATTTATTGGGGTCCAGCAATTAACTAAAACCTAGAAAGCTTGATTAATTGTGGCACTGCTCAGCAGGGAACGTTCAAGAAAAAAAAATCAGGACTAAACTCCATGCAGCGTCTCTGTTCCATATCCCAATTTACACTATATGTAAAGAAAAGTTTCCCCTCTCTAACTACCCTCAGTACATTTTTTTTTTTGCACCGCGTACAAAGAATAATGACAATGCCATTTGAGAAAATGTTATTTCCTGGCTCTCTAGATAATCATTTCATAATAGCTTTTATCCAGTTATAATTTTTTGATGTTAAATTCCTATCTTATTCTAACCCACACAACAGGATGTATTATTTTAAAACACTGTTTTGTTGAGCTTCTCTCCGGAGGGACGTGCGGAGAATCCAGCACTGCTCTGCTTCTTTATTTTTCCTCTAACATTGATGTGTGCAAGAAAAGTGAGGGTTTGGTAGAATTATTTAGGATATAAAACGAACCAAACAAAGAAGTTGAGCAGCTAAGAACCAATTTACTAGGGCACAATATGCTGGCTGAAATGAAATCTGGCACTCTGAGGGGACAGACAAGAGCTTTTACAACTGAGGTATTTAAAAGCTGAATTAGAAATGTCTTACATGCTGTAAGAAGCAGTTACAAGGTGTAATTAAGGTGTTAGCTGATTTCATTATGATAGTGTTAACAAATAGTGTCCACATAAGGTGTTTTACTGTAGGGCTTATCATAAAACCCTATGCACAAAGCAGAATTTTAAAATCCCATTTCTAGTTGCCTCAGTCGTACGTTAATCACTTTTAGTATAGATTTTATGGCAAGAAAGTAAATATCCCAGCTCGATGCAATGCTCTGCTGCAGTGTATTATAACGGATAATACAAAACATCGGATCTAGCAATTCATCTTAATGCTTCCTACATCAAAATAATTCAGGGACTAGTAATGGAAAAAAGCTGTCAGAGGATAAAAAAGCAGTGGTAAAAAAATAGTTACTCCTACCCAAAAAAAGAAAAGCAGGATGCATGCAAACGTTTTTAGCTTTTCAACATCATTTTATATCCTAATCTGCATCCAACTGCGACAGTGTCACATTCTCAGATGTAAAGAGTGCAATCCACAGACAGGGCTAAATCACATTAGGCACTGGTGATAATAGAGCCCGTGCATGCATGACAGTCAGGCAAGGCATCTAGCTGGGGCTGTAGGGTGACGGGGGCCATTCAATGAGGTAGGAAGGGCTGTCTCCTCCAATTTCACTGTATTTATTGGGGATTTAATGTATTTTTTAAAAGATATTTGCGGGGGAAATCGGTTTGTCGGAGGTCATCTAATTGAATCTACAGCCCTGGCAACCCTTCACAAAGGCTGCCAGAAATGACCGAGTTGCTAATGTTCAACTGTGAATACCCAGCAGGGGTCCTCCGCAGGGCTGAATACAGTCAATTATGTTATTTTTCTAAATATTAGTGACTCAGCTGTCTCTGCTTGTGAAGAGTTGCCAGGGTCACAGATACAATCAGACAGATCCTCCCCCCCTTCGCGTCCAGGAGATGGGGAGAAGCTTTTAAGTATCGCGTTGAATCATCCCGAAGCAGAGGGGAGGGTTCCTGCAGGGCTGCGCTCCTGCTCCGTGCTGCTTGCCTGCAAGCCTTTGGGTTTGTGGGGTCGCTCCCCTCCTTGCAGCGGGCCAGACAGGGCAACGTGTCGTTGTTTGGGGGAGCGCTGTCGTGCACAAGCAGTCTCACTGAGGTCTGGGAGATAGAATGTGAATTTCACTGCTTAGCTCAATGGGCATTAGGGCTGAGAGCTGACAAAAGACACAGGCGCCATCAGTTGTGTCTTCCCTTTACAGCTGTTTATTTTTTCTCTCTCCTCCTTCTCCCCTCCCATGGTGCTCCAGATACCTCTCTGTAAGGAACATTTCTTATGTACATAACAGTTCAGTTTCCCATTCTCCTCTGCAGATTTGTCAGTGAGGAATACAGCGTGGTGGTAAGGAGAGCTCAGAAGCGGGTCCTGAGCAACATCCACTGCCCAGAGCCTCTGCAGCTGAGCCTTGCAGCAGCCCTGCTTCTTTGCCTCCTCCACAGAACTCTGCAAGTATTTCAGTTTTTGATCGCAGCTTCCTTAGTTTTCGCCACAAAGGCTCTTTTCCAGAGCCCAGCCTCCTCCAGCAACAGCATCCCTATTCCTGTGGTCCACAGCCCAGCTCTTCTTATCTGATCAACAGCATTTGGCAGGAGGAAAAAATCCTTCCAGAGCATTTGAGTGCCAGTGCATCGTTTTGGCCCAAGTTTGGGGTAGTGCTTTGAAGTTGGCAAAGTTTCCTAATTTACTGCTGTTAAATTTTATCCAACTTTAGGAAAATTATGTGATTGCGGCCAATTCCCAGCTCTTCTAAATCTACTGCAAATACTTCGCCAGCATGTGTCCAAGTATGATCCAATTCTGATGTCTTTAATGCTGATACACACAATTTCCCTGTAAGTACCTTCAGGCATGGCATCTGAACTGCAGCGGACAGTTCAGCATCCAGCTGTCTGGAGCCCAGCTCGCAGGAGGTGAAACCTTTACTCCTTTGGCTCCCTGTCCCTCTGGGCACTGGAAAGCCCAGTCTGGGTCTCTAGTGAGCACTGCTGGTGCCTCCCTGACCTGCTGAACGCAGGCAGTATTCTGTATGGGATGTCAGCGCTCCCTTGCAATGAGCACAGGCTGAGGGTCATGCAATGTCTCACTATTTGCCTTCAGTGCATTTTGCATTGGGGTACTGGTGCCAGTTGTGCTAGAAAGACAGGAGCCAAGTCAAACTGCAGCGAAGGCAGAAGTGAAGTTGAAAATGCTCCAGTACTGCAGAGAACTTGACTCTGAAGAGCTGACACTGTCAAAAGGGTGCCTTTGTAGCTTGCTCGTGCTGTAAAAACAGGGAGGAAACCAAGCCACCCTCTGCTAAAGCTGGAGCTTCCCCTGGCCAGAGCTCCCCTAGGGACAAAGCAAATAACCCAGCAAGGCAGCGGAGGCTCGGTGTGTTTAGACAGCCTTTCCTCCTCTGATCTGCGGGTGCCTCTCAGGAGGAGGAATTCCCTGGGAAGGTTTTGATGTCTGGCTAATTCCCAAGGCCAACGTCTCCCTTCTGCAGGAGGAAATGGTTTGGGGCAGCAGCAGTGGTACTCTGAACCAAAGAGCAGGTGGTTTCCTGAACATTTTCCTTTTTTGGTTTTCTGTCTTTCCCCCGCATTTCTGTCAGGATGGGCAGATACACGGCGTCAAACTGTCCTCAGGCTGAATACGAGGATCCATTGTGTGAAACTGGAGGCCTGGTGTTACAGACGGTGCCAAGTTATGTGTGACCTTTTCTGGTCACAGGCACGGTTAGGTCAACAGCAGCTTGTCTCGCACTCCGGCTCATCCAAATATTTATCAGTGGGAACTGATACAAGCAGTGATTTCTGTTGCAACGAGCAGAACATGCAGCAGCCAGAGGAGTGTTTGCAGCTTCTGGTCCAGCACATGCACCTTGCTTTTTGTTGACCCTGGCACCAGTTCTCCAGGTTTCTTCTTTCTCTGTTATTCTACGACATCCAGTAGCTGAAGCCGTTAGCCGAATTGTGCCGATAGCAGACAGGGTTTGTCAGTGTGCTCGTCTTGGCTTGCAGAGGGAGAGCGACCTGCTGACTGTGTCACCACAGAGCTCTGCCCTCTTCTGTGCATTCAGAAACACAAATACCATTCCTCTTTGTCACAAGAGGTTTTGCACTCCAGCTCTGTGGCTAGGGTAAATGAGTAGGAAATTTTTCACTCCTCTTGACTCAAATTCATCAATGCTGGCAATCGATTGCTTTTTGGTCCTTCAGCGCCACCGCTTTGACAAGCTGACAGAACTGGCTAAAGGAATACTTACAAGGATCTGATTCGTGATTTAAGGGTAAGAAAATTATTGTCTGGCAGTATAGTGAACGCAAAATGATTGTTTGCTGGTGCAGCACCCTTAAAAATGCTTCCCATTTGGATCCAGCCGCATTACGAAGAAGTTGAAGGCACTGCCAAAATGTGCGTGCCCCATCTGCTAACTGGGGCATCAGCCCCTTGGTTGTCCACTGGATTTGTGGCTGGCAGTGATAACCGCTCTTACACCGCACTGTCTTACCTCCAGGAACTGGAAAACTCATGGACATTTCATGTTATCTTTTTTTTAGAAATGGAGAAACTGAGACACAGTAAGAGGAAATGCTGCGGGAGCAGTTACCGTCGGGCTGAGAGGAGAGTTACAGCAGCTCCTGTCTCCTGAGTTCAGCGTGCTGTGCTACCGAGGGATATTTCTGCTCAGTAAATATGCTCTTTCTTGTACTTAGGCATTCCTTCAGGTATTTCAGGTCCCAGGAGGATACAGATCTCCCTCAGGTACAAAATGGTGAGGTCACACACGTGAGGTCACAGTGTTACTTATTCTTCTACCACGAGCCCTTAAAAGAGAAGGGAGCAGGAGCTGATATTAAAAAACACACAACAACAAGAAAACAACACTCCCCCCTCCCCAAACTGGGAAAAAGTTTTAAAAGAGCCAATCCTCTGTTTGCTTTTCCTTCTACAGGCCACCTTCCAAATGTACACAAGGGTAACTGTGTTACAAGGCATGGATTAGCAGCAAGGTTCCCTAAGGGAGACCTGTTGGAGTTATCTTTAATATTAGAAGCAGAGTGTTTGTTTTCTTTAATACGGAGGGCAGCACCAATAAAAACACCAGGCAAAGAGGCCAGTATTACTGGCTCACGTCTGCTTTTATCTCGGAGTGGAGTTATAGTAGAACGATTTTTGCTTGGAAACTTTAAAGCAGGGCTGCATCCTTTCATGCTGAAATCATATCTCCTGCAAGGATTATTGGAGGATATAAGGTTTCCTTCAGCTTCTTATTTTCTCCACTCCTGAACTTGGACTCCTGACCTTAACTTTTCTCTGGTTATGACCGAGCCTTGGCCTTCAATTGAATAGCTGAGCTTTTTACAATCAGATCAGATCCCGCTCTTGTAATTTCAGACTCATTTTGTGACATCGATATTGCAGATCTTAATTAAAAAGTCAAACATTTTATATCTCGGGTAATGGCCATACAGGAACTATCCAGTTTTGCTCCCATGTGTGTAGCCATCCAAACCATTTGGTGTGTGGGGCTGAAGTGCGGGGAGCCGTGCGTGGTCTGTCCACGGGCCCCTTCTCCTCTTTGTGCTCTCCCTGCAGCGCGGCTCTGCACCTGTGGTGTGCTGTGTGCGGCCACAAAGAGAGCCAGAGAGTGGCAGGTAATTCACCCTTGGTGTTGGCTGAGGCTGGAGCCGCTCATTAGTTGAAACAGCTAATCAGGCAGAAATCTGCGGGGCTCTGCACTTAATTACAGGGCAGGGTTAGACGGTAGGTAGTAAAAATATCTGGAACTTGGCTTTACCAATGTCTCTTGCTAGCAGCAGCGGGGGCTAATTGCACGGGACTGGCTGTGTAGATAAGGCTAGGTGTACTGTTCAGTGAAATACTGAATCTGGACATCCTTCTGTTCATGGGACTGGTGTCTTTTATTTATTTATTTATTTCAAGTTGCTCATAATTAACTGGATATGGTGTGCCTTGTGCTTTCTCTCACTGAAGAGACCCCAGGGAGGCTGTGTTTTGGTTGTGCAGCCACAAAGCCAGCTTGATGTACAGCTACAGATCTTCTAGCCGATTGTCACTGTCACAACTACTTCAGGGACATTTCTCAGTCGCATGAGTGTGAAAGTAAGGAAAACCAGGCATCTCTGCTCTACCCTCCTATAAAACTTTCACTTTCTGTAAGTAAGCCACAGCCTGTTAGGAAGGGTTAGTTAGTGTTGCCTTCTGGTGAGGGTGGGTATTTTCCGAAACCCAAATTCAGAGAAGGTTACATAGTGGAGTCTATCAGGTTGATTAAATTATTTTCCAGAACACAAGATATCCCTGAAGAAGCAGGACCAATAGCAAAGATTTGTCTCTGAAAAGAGCAGACATAATCTTCACTCTGAGTGAGGCTGATGACAGAAGTGCCCCTGGTTTAAATGGAGACAGAGTCAGTACCTACCAAGGAGCATCAGCTTGCCAGGTTACCACTGTGTGAATTACCTGCACAGATGAGGACAGAGCTGTAATTCACTGTGCTGAAACAGTAACTTGTTAAACACACATAACATGGAAAAAGAAACTCTTCAGGCAGTAAAGGGAGGCATTAACCATTGCTAATTAGAACTGAACTTGCAGATATGCTGTTCTTAGCAGTCTATAGGTAGGAAACACTGTCCCTCAGTGGTAGGAAGGAAGTACTGCTTAGGAAATGGTTGCACAATTATTCATTCGCGTTGTGTGCATTGTGATGGATGTCTTTTTTGCTAGCAATTAATAGCACAGAGTGTGCAAGGCCCAGAGTTATGTCCTGTTGTTGAACACCAACCAAAGGAGTTTGAGAAGCCGAGCCAGCAGCAGTCAGAGGTGGTTTATTTTCAGGACATGCCAAGAGGTACCGAACTTGCTGCTGACATCTTTTGTACCCCGCTGCATTCCGTGCTTCTGTGTCGGTGCTGTTGCACTCCCAGTCTGTCCCCCATACTGGCAGAAAATAATTAACCTTCAGTTCCCATTGGAGCTGAAAACTGGCTGGGGTGTGTTCCTGCAGGTACGCACGAGCAGACAAAACGCTCCGTTCTTCCTAACATCCTGGGAGCCAAGCTTCCTCGCTGCTTTGGCAGGAGGCCCTTCTGGGTCTCAGGCTCCACTTTGGAGAAGCTTGCTTCTTTTTCTCTGCGCTGCCCTGGGCTGTGGATAGTCTGAAGATTCAGGCTTCAGGGCTGCATAGTTTGCCTGCAAGAAACTCTTTATCACTTAAAAAATGAGTTGTTGTTTTCTGCTGGATCTAACTGCCCTGCGTTAGAGGATGCTCAGACTATTTTCACATGGATTTGTGTGGCTTCTTGTAGATCTCCTTGAAATCATTATTCTGCCAATACGCTATTTTCTGTCAATGGTTGTATTTTCTCTCTCAGCCCTGGTGTGTGACAATTGATTGCCTTCAAATAGGAAGGGAAAGGAGTTTGGTGGGAATGCTGCTCAGGTCTGGCTATGCGCTGATACCTTCTCTGTACCTGCGTCTGGAAGGTCCTGAAGTCTGACACTTCTGAATTATCCTGGCCCATCCTGTACAGATAGTGTAAGCCTGGAAGACTTGCTACTGGTTGTCTGGATTGTGTCTGCTTGGACAGCAGGCCTCTGGGGGTTTGTGTCTTAACTCCTGGATATACAGTATTCAGTGTAACGGGACATATTTGGTGTAAATGTGTTGCCTCCTAAGATTTTTTCTGCTGTAGAGAAGGGCCAGCACGCATGTCATATTAGCAGAAGAGGCTTAAAAGGTGTAACTGTAATAATCATGATTAATTTTGCTCTACCACTGTCAGAGGAGAGAAGAGAAAGGAGCAGACCCTTCCAGCAGCACGCTGTCTGCCATCTCAACGTTACTTTCAGCCTCACTTCTGTGCTCGCACCTTTCTGCAGTCACAGTGGGTCTGTTTGTGGTCAGTGTAAATCTTGCACTAAGAGCTCTGGGAGGCCTTCAGCTGAAAACCCATCCCAAATCCTCCATGGAGGCTTTTCAGGAGAAGAGTTCAACCTGTCTGAACATTTACACGGACACTTTGTCTGGACCTTTCTCTTTCTTCGTAGTCTCCTCCCTGCCTTGGTGCATCCTTACAAAGCTTTAGATCAGGACTTTCTTTGGCAACGTCTGTGGAGATCTCCTATGGAAACTCGTGCATTGCTAACCATCAATTTACTCCGCTAACTCAACAAGCAGATGTTTGGCTACAGCGCTGGCCAAAGTAAAAGAAGTGGCAGTGAATAAAAGCACCATTTTTCATTAAGAATATCAGTAGCGTGATATAAAAATTGCCAAGTTTTGAGGAGAAACAGTCTTCTTCATTTTTCTTTTGTAATTGCCTCAAATATAGCGGAGTGGCTTTTTACTTCGAGTTTGTGGTTTTTAAGAGCATTCATTTCCTTTGGGAATTTGTCTCTGTTTTATTAACAGCAGATTGTTTTTTCGTATTGCAACATTTATGGGGGGAAATCTGTAATTTTTATCCATACTGACAGTATTTTACTAATAAAATACCGATAATAAAAGTGAGACATCACTTACCAACTTCTGGAAGAAGAAGAAAAAAAGGAAATAGAAGAGTACTTAAAATGGTAACCAAGACACAACCTCCAGAAGTGACCTACCATTGCAGCTCCAGCTGTTGTTGCAATGTTGATGCCTGGAGCCACAAGGTAGCCCTGGACTCGGTCTGCAATGCTCTGCACGTGCAGTAACACCTGGTCTGGGCTGTGTTATGGACCCGAGGACTGACTGCTGTATAGTTTCTTGTCTCCCTGCAGACGAGAGTAACTCCGCACAGGGAGTGGGACAGCTGGCGCCTTTTTAATGAACACCAGTGTTGGACGTGTGTATTTGGGTAGCTCCCCGAGGCCTGGGGGTACCTCTGTGCTTTCATCGAGGAAGTGTTTCAGGATGTAGCCTGTCAAATCTCCTTCACCACCCGTCCCTCAGTCTCTTGCCCTCTGGTTCCCTTCGGAGCAGGACTGGCCCACAAATGGCTGAGATGGGGAGCGTGAACGCCCTGAGGAGGCGAGGGGAAAGGAGTGAGGTGTGTAGAAGCAGAGCCTGCAGGTACATTTCCTGGGAAACACTTGCAAGGGTTTTCCACTGGCCTCGTCCAGCTCGATGGCTTTCCATACCTGTCGCCTGGCTGCACCAAAACAGGAACGCCTGAAACAAATGGAAGCTGGTGTGAGTTCGTGGGGTCTTACTGAGCACTGCTCCAGAGCTAGCTGCCACGCCACTCTTCAGGCACAGAGCTGAGAAAAAGCATCGCTCGTTGGGTTGAAGCAAAACACTATTTCTTTGCCCTTCTCTGCCTGTAAAGCTGTCAGTGGATTGCTCAGCGCAGTCTGTAAAAGAACAACTTTCTCTAATTGCAAGCAGACTCATCCTGGAAGTGCTATATGGCAGTGAGAGCACGGCATATGTGCAGACAGGACACCTACATCCTTCCGGCCGTTTTAATGCTTCTGTCAGGCGACAAGCAAATCGCTTCGCCTCTCGGTTTCCCCGCGGAGAAGTAGCGTGGAGGTGTGGGGCGGCACCACTCAAGCACCATCTGCGAGGTGCTTTGGGATCCCGGGGACAGAAGAAGGGTGGCGGGGTGTGTGTGTGTGTGCTGCCACATCATGGGAGTCAGAAATGTATTTTGGGGAGTGAGGAGGGATTTGTAATAGTCTTTGTTAGATTGTTAATGGCAATTTGCTTTAATTACGCCGTGTGTTTGTTTGCACCAGCTTCATGCACGGTCTTGTTCCTTTTCCATTCATTTCAGGAATCCTATAGGGGCTGGTTGATTTCCTACATTTGAGAAGAATTTTAAACACTTGAAAGTATCAATAGCACTTTAGTGGTTTCATGAAACTGTCGATTTTTTTCATTGGTTTTATGAAACTGCTAGATTACAACAGATGGATTCATTTATCTAGCTATGTCTTTATATATATTTAGATGGCTCCCATCTCTGTGGGACTTGTGTGCCTCCCAAGTATTTTAAAATAGAAAAAAGCTGTTTCCTTCTCTGACTTGCTTTCGATCTAGCCCGTAAGAGGAATAGCTTGATTAGTTTACAGGACTTGGATTTGCTGGACTGTGTACTGGCATTCTCTGCATGTTTCTGTGTGAAGAAATGAAGCTGAGGAGGGAAATTTTGCCTTTACTTCTGAATGCCATGGGATCTGGGTTATTTCTACCTCCGTGAGGCAAAACTAGTTCAGGAATACTGCCTGGGAAAGATTAAACTCCGTCTTGTCTTACCCCCTTTGTCAGGGGCTGCCATGTTCCAGCGGGAGCCAGCTATGGAAGAAGATTATGAAAGGCTTTGAACATCCGAACAGAAAACCAAGCCTGTACTTAGTAAGAAAGCAGGGTGAGCAAAGCACCAGGCTGATCTCCATTGCTAAGCAGACATCTGCTGTGTTTTACAGCAGCTGTGGTTTATTTCAAAGCATAGGGAGTTGCAGTAATTAAGCTGGAAGACACAAATGGATGCATCAGTGTGTCCAGGCTGCGCTCCTTCTCTCCTGCAATCTCCTGGCCAGTCCCACCTGTGAGAGGGCATTGCTGCCGATGGCTGGGTGGGCATCCAGATGTGGTGGGGAGGCTGCAGACCCCCTGGGACTGGGGGACAGATGCAGCCCGCTGCTGGTGGGATGTGAAGGAAACACACTGCACAAAGCTCAGCACGGTGCTGAAGCTGTAAAATTCGGAAGAGCAGGTCCTCAACGTGCAGCTGGCAAAGTAGATGTCAGCATCACTGAGCGCTTCACTTTCCCCATGTGGAAGCAGGGGGAAGGCCAGAATTGTACAGGGGATGAGTTCCAGCACCGTGCTGTCAGCAGGAGGCTGCTGCAGAGACACCAGAGACCTCAGAGAAGGGAGCCCCAGTCATCTCCTGTGTAAGTCTGCATCGTCTGTTGGGAGTCACTCCTGCCGTGCAGTCCAGCAGCGCCTGTGCCACCTACCCACGCACCCGTACGGCCCTAAACAAGGGGTCAGTTGCTGCATGCACAGGGCTGCCCAGGCTCGCCTTCATTTTCTGATCTGAGTGGCATCAAACACGGCGGCACGGGTCCACCAAGCCTCCTGGGGCTGTGGAGACACTTTGAGGTTGAGGCCACCAGATACTCACTACTCGTGGCACCCCTGCAAGCTGGGATCTGCTCAGCTCGTCGTGATGAAGCGTCCTGCAAGGCCGCTTCCACCCGAGGAGAGGCTCCCAGCTGGGAGGTTACCGCTGCCCTCAGGCAGCCGGTTGTGTTTTCGGTGCCTCTCTGCTCCCAGCTCCGCGGGGGGCTGCGGGGTTAGGGCCTCGGGGCGGTGGGGGCAGCCCGTGACTGAGCCCCAATTCCCCGGTTCCACATCCCCAGGAGCAGGGGCAGGGGCAGCCCTGGGGGGCCACATCCAGGCATCCCCACGCCGCCGCCGGGCCGCGTCCAGCCCCGGAGCATCGCGGAAGGAGGAGGGGGGCGAGGACGGGTTTCACTTCCGCCTGCTTGCAGGAACCACAAGCCCCCAGAATATATTAGAATAATACCAACAGAAAGGTCTCCCCCTCCCCAGCCCCTTTCTGGCCCCCCCTGAGCTGAGGGAGGAGGGGGAGAGGAACCGAAAGGGGCCGCGGGCGAGCGGCACGATGCGGAGCCGCTGAGGCGCTGCGAGCATCCCGCCGGCAGCCGCAGCCGGGAGGACGAGCGCGGCCTCCCCAGCGTGGAAGAGGCCGGCGAGAAGGTCTGTCCTTTGCTTTGTTACCCCCCGCAGCCACTAAGGCCAGGCAGGGCACCGGCACGGGGCTGCAGGCCGGGAGGGATGGGGCAGAGCCCCCAAGCTGCTCCCCAGGCCTCCCAGCGAGCTGCCAAACCCCTGCCTTCCAAGCGCCCGAGCCTCCCTTGCCGTGGGGCTCAGCATGAAGCTCCTGGGAGCGTCGTGGGCCTGGAAAATGCCCCACGGGTGTGCCCGGCAGGTGCGGGGAGCGGGGAGCAGCGGGGAGCGGGGCTGAGGGGGCTGCAGGCTCCTGGGGGCCCCCTGCCAGAGGTGCCTGCAGCAGCTTCCCTGGCCGAGGCTTGCAGAGGAGTCGCCTTCCACAGATCAAGCATTTTCCAGCTTCTGGCTCTCCTGCAAGCTGAAGGCTTGCCCGGATGGTCTTTTCTGTCTGAGCGTGAGCCACCTCCAGACTCACGGGAGGAGAAGAAGTGGGATGGGGCTGCCTTCAAAGCCAGTCACAACCTGAAGCTCCCCGTGTTGCCCTGCCATAGTGCATAGTCTGCACATCCAGCCCTCTGGGTTGGGTCTGATAACCGTGCCCTAGCCTGAGGGATCACCCCACGCTGGCCGAGTGGTTTGAGATTGGTAAGGGTGAGCAGAATACCCCAAACTGAGATGGGCACTGCACATTTCTGCTAGAGTTAAATGAGACCCCTTGGGATGGGGGCAGAGCTTCTCTTTATCCTTGCTGCTGCCACTTTGGTGCAGCATTTGGGCTTTCTCTCCTGCCAGCTGCTGGGCAGGCTGTCCAGCAGAGAGAGGAGCACTGAGACCATGCAGAAACTTTGCTGCAGCAGTCAGTAACTTCCCGAGCTCACAGGAGGGATGGCTCACTGGCTGCTGGAGCATGTGCCATCTTTTCCCCCCTTTTTTAAGAAGTACCTGCACTAACAAACTGTTGTACTCTCACTTGTGAATAGTTTTCCTCACAAAGATGAAACTTGTGGTCTGCATGTCTTTAAGGGATTCTCATTTGAGTGGGAATTGTCAGGATTTTTCGAAAGCTCAGCTTAGGATAACTGTGTCTTTAACCACAGGAGTAAATGCATTGACAGCCGTGAGCTCCAGTGTATGTTTTACAGCATAGAGAGGCCGACGAGCTGAACAGGTGTGGCCATTCCTGTAAGTTTTAGCTTATTAACTGGGAATCCTAAGTGTGCTGGCTCTGTTTATATTTGTCTTCATTTACGTTTTAAAATTTGTTTGATGTCTAAGAGTGCCGAGCACCTTGAATTGCAGAGCACTTTGATGCCTCAAATCTATATCCTGGTAGCCGAGCCTTCTACTTTGGAAGTCTTGCCAGAAGCCTGCTCAATTCACTATTCCTTAGATTTAATGTGTAAGGGAAGGGATTTGCTAAGTGTACTGCAAGGTTGTGGAAAAGACCCTGGGCTGTCACAGCCATGGGGCTGCACGAGCTCTTCCCGTGCCCTTCTCTTTGGCCCTGTCCGGCCAGCCCCAAATGTCAGGGGCAGTTTCGGGACCGCTCACCTTCCTTTCTTAAGGGCCTTTTCAGAACCAGCCACAAGAGGGAAGAGAAAGTGCAAGCTGTCGAGTCTGCAGAAACGTACAGAAATGAAAATACGGCACAGCATGCTCTGTTCTGACAGCAGGATGGAAGAAATAAGAAGCAGGGAGGTAAAGCAGGCTGAGAATTAAAAAAAAAAAAAAAAAAAAAAAAAGAAAGATGAAAACCAAAACAATTAGTCCATCTGCTGTCTTGCTCATTTCCTTCCATGAAGCCTGCCGGTGTGTTGCGAACAGTTTAAAGCTCCTGTTGTGGAGCACGTGAATCGGGCTGCTGACTCGCAACGGGGGCGAGCTCAGTGACTTACCTGCTAGCGCCCGGCCGCTGTGTGCTCTGACGCTGTGCTTGGCCACAAGTTTTGGGAGCAGCCCGTAGGGTACGGTTATCCTTTTGCTGGTGGATCTGCAGAGAAAGGGGAATCAGTTTCTTTCACTCGGCTTCCCTTTGCATAACTTCTGAGGTCCCTTCTGCTCGTGATGCCCCTACAGTTTGTGGTGGAGGCAAGGCGCGACTGTTGCTTCTCGGTCGGTGGAGAGGAACGCCAGCTTGGAGCCAGGTAGGTGGTGATGTGGGGCTGCTGCTCTCACCTGGTGGCAGCGGTGGCAGCAGGTTAGCTCTAGCTCACTACCTGCAGCTCCTCTGTGAACCGGGTGTCGCGGAGGGACTCCAGCGGTCCGGAGTCCATCGGGAAGTGTGGCCGAATCTGCCTCCCACTGGGGATGCTGGAATCACAGGGATTTCATCTGGCTCTCGAGGGGTTAGGATCACAACCCTGCCCCAGCTCCCCAAGCCCCCAGCAGCAGCGGTGTGATTTGAATGGCATTGTATAGATTTTTCTTTTAAACTGGGCTTAATCTACAGAAGCCAAGGGAATCGGAATATTTATCTGCATTAGCAGAATGGCATTAAATCTCAAATCCTCCACTGACATGAATATTTATTTGTATCTTAGCTGGCTTCAAACTGCATCTCTGGCTGATTGCCATTCCTGAGGGTTATTTTCACGGAGGTGGACGCTCGCACACTGATACACCTCCAGATTTCACGTTCCCTGATATTTCTCAACAGATTGTCAGCAGTTGGCAAAACAACCCCATGAAAACAGACACTCAGCAAAGAAAGCAGGGGCCTGAAAATACCTTTGGGCATCAATAGGTATCACTTTAAATCATCAGATCATAGCTATTCTAGTACACGTAAGTACTGCGGTCTCTCACAGTGCTCTCTAAGGTTAGAAAAGTGCCCTAAAAATTGCCCTCAGCCCTTCAGGCAGAATGAACTGCATTTTGAGAACCTGTATGATTTTTGCTTCCAGTTGTTCTCCCCAGTAGTCTTTCTTCCAGCACATCCTGCTCCAGAAGATGTCACTGTGATGGGGATTCAAGGACCCAGCTGTCCCCAGCCACGCAGCCCAGACACGGAGCAGAGCAGGGGGTGTGCGGCACTCCCCTGAGCGTGCTGGGGCCATGGGGCCCGAAGCGTTCACAGAGTGCCCTGGGGAAGGTTTCTGAGCGTAAAGCTCTCGGGTGCAGGTGCTGACCTTGGTGGGTGTTTGGTGGGGAGCGCTGTCGTTTATCCCGGCTGAGCAGCAGCATTCTGCTTCCATTCTTCATCAGTGCACATTTGAGTATTATAAATGTGTATTAATATTTACTAAGGTCCTTTGGTGTGGCCCCAAATATACCCAGGAAAAATTGTAGGGTATTTTAGGATGGAAGGGACCTCTGGAGGTCAGCTAGTCCAGCCTCCTGCTCCAAGCAGGGCCAGTTTGTAGCAGGTTACTCAGGACTTTGTTCAGTTGAATTAAGAATATTTCCAAGAACGGAGATCTCATAACCTCTTTGATCCCGTTTTTGACCATCCTCATGAAAAATCCAGTATTTAATCAGAATTTCCCATGTTTCAGCATGTCTGTTGGCTATTACCTTTGCCTGTGCACCTTTCCCAAGAGTCCCACTTTTCTAATACCTTCCTGTTAGATCCAGGTATATATAGATTGATAGAGCGAGGCTAGAAGAGATGTGAAAGGGATCTTTTTATAGCAGCTGCTGGTTGCAGGCAGCCTTACAGATTTATGTATTCTAACTTGTGTTTTTTTTCCTCTGCTTGTTGAGACTGGATTTTGGAGGCAGCATTTGCAGCACAAGAGTGTGTGTGGTGCAGTGAGGTCCCAGTGTTTGGGATGTTGGGTCCCAGTGTTTTGGGGTGTTTCCCAGTGTTGATGGGAATTTGGGATGGGCACAGCTCTAGCCTTGTGGCGAACCTGTCTGGTGGTGTCACAGAGCCTCCTAAGCTCTGCCTTCAGACCCATCAGTGTGGGGCAGACTGCAGACTGTGCGACAGGACTGGAATAAGCGCTGATTGAATGTGTCTCCTTCCACCTGTTGTTTTTTGTTGTTGTTTGGTTGGTTTTTTTTTGGGAGGCTCTTGCAGTTTCAAGTGCTTGAAACCCATTCGTTGGCAGGTCTTGCTGTAAAGAACTCATTTTTGCAGTGGGTCCATCTCTTAGTATTTGTATGCCATAAGGCAGTTCCTTCACCAACACCAATCTGCCCGAAAGTGCCCCAAGCACTGCTCACAGGCTTCGAACCTCGGGCACTGTCCGCTGGCGGCGTTTCTTGCAGGCTGGCTTGTGCCCAGGAGCATCGAGCATGCCAGAGGTGACAGGTTTCTGCAGGAGGGGAATGGTGTGGGTCACCTCTGCCCTCACATCACCAGCACCCACAGCTCTGGGACTTGTGTCAGCCGAAGCAGAACAGAGATGAAGCCATGTGGGATATAAACCCTCCTTTGTAGGTGAAGCAATGCTTAATGCCTCCTCCTAACTGTAGCATTTGTGAAACCTGAAATGGAGATGTCCAGACTCAGTTTTCCCCATGCCTCTCACCTTCTGGCCGCTGCTCCCTGTCCGTGATGCTGGTGGGTTGCACAGAGTTTGTCAATGAAATCCCTTCCAACAGCCCAAGCAGGTTAACGCACTTTGACCTGAACATGACGATGGATTAAAAACCAGTTAGCTCTGATTGAATTTTCAGTAATAATTTCTGTTCTAGTCCGTAATGGCTAATTCATGCAGAGGGTAGCAGAGGGCAATAAGCAGACAGTAAATCTTACGTAATAAGGCAGAGGATCAGCTGGAAAAGCTGCCCCGCTGTCTGGCAACTGGTGCAAACTGCTTTATTTTAGTGGCAGCCTACGAACTGCCCTGTTAGAGCGGGTCTGAAGGTCACCTGCTGGGCTGTTGAGCCTGATAGCAGCGGTCCTGGGTGGCCCAGGGGACAGCACAAAAACCCTGCTGCAGGAATGTGTGGGTCAGTCCACTTCCTCACGTTACGGCTCGTTTTTGCCTTCAGAGACCAGCATGACATGTAATATGTTTGCCAAAAGTTTACCATTAGAAAGTGCAGAAAGCTTCCCAGCAGCGCTGACATTGAATCCTAGAACTGGCTGCCTCGGGGGGCTGCGGCATCTCCACTGCTGAAGAATTTCAAGAGTAAGAAAGCAAGTATCACGGAGAGCTTTCTGTTCTCGCATGGTGACTCCTGCCTGCCTGCCACTCTCCCCTGCCCTTCTCCCAGCTCTTGCCACCAAAACCATCGCTTTCATCCCACGTGTGGATGGACGTATGACGCGGGGCTGGGCTGGCAGAGCTGAGGCTGGGCACGGCACCCTTCTGTGGGGTTAAATTGAGCTGAGCAGCACAGGTGCAGGACAGTGAGCATGGGGATGTCCTGGGCAACAGCTCTCTAGGCTCCTTTGGAGGCTGTATTTATCGGCATTTCTAACCCTTTTCCTTGATCTTGTTAAGTTCTTGGTCTGGATGACTGCCTGGCTGATGAGTTCTAGGTTTTAGTTATCTGTGGTGTACAAAGAAAATGTCTTATTTACTTCAATCTGCCCATTTCTTAGTGGAAGCTATGGTTTCATAGCCTGGTGGAGCACGGATATGAGGGCATGCTGCAGCCAGAAAAACGTTTCGTGGTGTTATTGGCAAACACAGAGAAGTTAAACAAAGCATAGGAGAGGTTACCATGAATGTCTGCCAGGATACTGAGGTAGTTACACAAATACACTAAAATGTGAGCTAGAGCCCTGGGAAAAGATATGCCTAAAAACAACAATCATAGTTCCATTGAACTCAGTGGGAGTTTTTGCTCTTATCTTCGCTTTTGCCCCACACCTATCCTTTAATATATCTCATCAGTCTTTCCATTGCACAAGGGCCTCATCAAACTTTGATTAGTCTTCTTAAGGCAACCAGTTTATTGCTGAGAAACAATGAACCGGAGCCTTCAGCTTAAACTAAAAGTTGGGAAGAGCCTAAAACCAAACAAGGCGGTAAGACAGAGGAGCTCTGCAAGCAGCCCTGAAGGCTGTCACCGAAACAACCTTCTGTGCACATCCATGCAGCTCCTGTAGCAGGGGCACGTAGAAGAGTTTGGTCCATCTTTGAATGCCCCTGGGCAAGGCAAACCTGTCCGGGAGATCACTGGTAGATACCTTTCGTGCTGAGACCACAGGACTGCAACCATCTGCTGCTGTCCCTGCCTCTCCCGTGACCTTGCGGTGAGAGGCTGGATTGCTCAATTAGCCTCGCTGCTCTTTGCCTCTTCCAGCTAGAAACTTGTTTGTATTTATCTCTTGGAGGTCTTTGTGAAAACCATGCAAACTCATCCTCGCTCTTCGCAAGGATGGCCAGAGGCAAATGACATAAAAGCTCGGTAAGTGCAGCCCGTTTGGGCCTGGCAGGTGTGTAGCTGCCACTCACTGGAAGCCCTTCCTCACGGCCGGACCGAGGTGGAATATCCTCCTCGTTCAGCTTCGGCCAGGTGCTTCCAGGCAAGGGGAGAGCACGTGCCCGTGACAGATGACTTGAGGTTTCGTCACGGCGTGGGGTTTCCTTCCTGCCATCCCACCCCCAAGTCACGGCAGCCATGGGACAGAAGCTTTGTATTCTAGGGTTTTCCCATGGGGTCAGAGAAACTGCCCATCTTAATTGTCAGGACATTGTTTGTATTGTTAACTAATAAAGAAGTCACTTGTTTAAGCCCTTTTTTAATTTTTACCTTTAATTTTTATCAAAAGCTGTTTAAGATTTTTCCTCTGCTAACAGCTAACTGCATTTACCACCGATCTCCTCAGCTGTCACTGGAGGATCTTTGGCTCTGAGCCTGCACAGGAAGAATAGGGAGGAATAAGCCGAAGGGCTGTTTTTAGGGGATTTTTGCCTATTGTTTGTTTTCTTCATAATCTGTTTGGTGCTTGTTTCCATGAGAAAACTCCAGGTAACCACAGAATGGAGGAAATTCTAGTATCTTGGGAACTGAGGGGTGAAAGATGAGAAATCTGAGGGAGAGGAGATTTGCAGGCAAGAAGCTGTTTATGTTTTTACAGAACATTCAACACTTGCCTGCAGTGCTTTAGCTACAGAGTATTATCTTTTTTTTCATTAGACCACCCCAGCTTGGCTACTTAGCAGAATCTGAGAGGAGTAAATGAGATATTAGAGATCATATAAAAATAATTCTTCTATGGACATCATCCCAGCTCTGCGGCTATAAATATCCAGCACAAATGCAGCATAACATCTTTAAATACAGTGTTCTACTGGAATATTTGGGCTTGTCTTCTTCCTTTCTCTCAGTCTCACTCCGCAGTGAGTGTGGGGTCTTAGCAGTGCCAGGAGGGGTTGAAGCTGCCCCTCCAGGAGGTGTTACTGCCCCTGCATCTGCTCGCCTTTGGGAACCGCTCATAAGGAGACACCTGCAGCGGTGGGGAGCTCTTTCCCCAAAGGTAGTGTCAAGAAATGCTGCTAGATTCATGTTTTCTCTCCATTAAGCAATGCTGAATATTGACTTCTTTCCAGCAGGTTATGTGCCACTGGCAGGGTTGCAAGCTCTCATTTGATATTGTTTTTTAGAACTGTCATCTCCATAAATATCCAACTAGAAAGAATTTGAGTGAAAACTGAAATCCTTGAAGCTCAACAATCCTGAAAAGTAAGCCCTATGCAGATTTGCTTGAGATTACATAGGGATCCAGGTTTCAGTCCCTGTCCCCAGTGTTTTTTCATATTTCGTCTGTCAACCATGAAGTCCCCAGCTTTTATCAGTCCTCTTCCAAGGAAGGACACTCAGAATTCAGTGGAGTCCAGTGATCTCGTGACCCAAAGCAACCCCCAGTTTATGCAGATGCTTTCCCCAAGCCCAAAATGTTACTAGAGAACTATCATTTTCAGGCAGTTCATTTAGCAAGTATTCTGCTGAGCAAGATACAGAAATAGTTATGTGTTTTCACTGCCCAGATAGGGCTTCATGAATTTTCCAGTCACGCTCAAGAACTATTGGTATTTATTCAAGTAAGATGATGAGATGACTTATTTTCAGTTGGCAATTAGTGCATTGGCTTTAGGGAATGAAAACTGTGTTACATGAGAAACAAGAACAGCAACATCAACAAAGGATTTTCGTCTGTTCCTGCTGCCAGTTTGTGTTGTGTGTAAATCTGTAATTCTCAGCTGCCTCACCATCACCCATGTCTGGAATCCGGGGTGTGCCTGTGGTGTGGAGTGACTTGTCTTTGCTAGCTCCTTGTCAGGGACAGGCTTGTTTCAGAGAACAGCCTGGGAAATGAAGGGCTTGTTGAGCCTGCCGGCATCCATTCTAGTGACTCCACGGCACTGTGATCCTAGATTTTTGCTCTTTTAACTAGGAATGAAATCAACCATCTCTTTGAAACCCAGCATAGTTTTTATCCCAGTCTTCACTTCTGAACTTCCCACTGAGGGGTTCTCAAGGGTGACCCAAGCAAGGGAAGCCAAGGCTGCAGTTTTTGAGTCAGTGCAGTGGTGAGCACAGCTGGGGGGGCCCCAGCCCTGGAGGTGCTCAAGGCCAGGATGGACGAGGCCCTGGGCAACCTGGCCTCCAGTGTGGATTGGTTCAGCTCCTCTTCTTAATCCCTTGGTTTTCTGAGTGGAAATAGCACCCTTCCCCTTTTTTTCTTCTCATTTCTTGGACGGAGAAAGAAGAAGCGAGCTCTGCCCTTCTGTGCCTTTTCTTGTAGAGCGCTCATGAGGTAGTAGGCAATCTCAATTAATGCACTTCCCTTTTTTGATAAACTTACTTCTTCTTGTAGTTTTTTTCTGGATTAGATTTGTCTGATGTGTGTGACGAGTGGAGCTGAAACATCCTCTTGATGGTTAATAACCAGCCAGGAAAGGAAACTCGTGTAGCATCCCTGTCCAAGGGACAAGTGCAAACTGCAAAGGACTGCAGAATCGTATCTTCAGAAATCAGAAATCAATTATTAATTAATTCATTCAGAAATCTGAATGAACTCAGCCAAGAAGACATCTAAACACACAACACTCTTTTCATTATTAATAGGGAGATACCAAGCACACAGTCAGTGGTGCATGTTGTTCAGAGTGGAACCTAACTATGTTTACTCGAAAGGCGAAATATCTCACGGGAGGGTGCATATGATATCCTAAATATCAGTTTGAGATTCTGTCTGGAAAGTCCAAGCCTTTGCTGCTTTTAACTTAACTCTGAGGCATAAATTACGACTGGGGTGAAGCCTCTTGTGTGATAAGGAGAGTCTCCGTTTTTGTTGTTGTTGTTTGTTTGTTTGTTTTTAATCCAGGTAAGCACACAGATTTAATGTGCTTTTTAAAGAATCTGAGGCAGAGCTTCCAAATTTGTATTTGGAGTGTGTTCTCATCCTCAATTTTAGTCACCTTGGATCTCCAAATGCTGCCATTTGTGCTTGCAAGCAATTACAGCTGCAATTGATTGCACATAAAATTAGAGGCAATTTAAGGAAAGAAAAAAAAAATCTAATTTCAAGAACTCTAAGTCATTTGTCCAGAAGTGTTTTCATGCATTGGATCAAGTACTGCTCGCTTCCTTTTGTTGTGTCCAAAGTTTGAATCAGGTGCTTACAGAGCACAGCTTGTTACAAAGAAGGTGCACTTCTTTATTGCCTGACTTGCTCGTGAAATGCATTTTATATAACGAGGCACTGATTACCTACATTACAAACCGAAGCAATGCTGTTGTCTCATTTGGTAGGAAGCAGAGATTGTGTGGACAACTGAAAGCTTGCTTAAAGGCAATCTGTGACCCACTCCATGCTATTCTCATGCTAATGTGAGAATGGGTATCCTGGGCACCATCTGCTGTCCCTGAAGTCCCGGCCTTGGGCATTCAAAATTGGTTTGCTTTATTAATGCTAGGCCATCCAGAACAGCCGCGGTGCATTTGTTAGGGTCTATGAAATCAGAAGTTGCAATTGTAAGCATACAGAGATAATTGTCACTTTTAATAATACACTCAAACGTGATAGCTACCAATTTTTCCAGCCTCTTAGACAAAGATGCCATCTTTCAAGCTGCAGTTAGCTTCGGCAAACCCAACAAAGGCCTCTCCGGCTTTTCAGGGAGATGGGTTTTGCTTCCTAGGAAGGTCATTTCGTTACATGCAGGATGGATTTATTGGCTGGCTCTGCATTTTAACTTCTGTAAATACCCCCTAGAGAAATAGAGGAATATCTTGATATAAATCACAATTAATAAATAGGACACACGATGCGATCATTTTTAGAAAAGCCAAGGGGATGAGGTATCAAATATCCTCAGCTAGTCTGATTAAACCAGTTGAGGTTTAAAGGATACAAAGCATCAGTTTTACCTAAGCTTATTGGCAGAACAAATGTCTGCAGTCTCAATTGCATCTTAATAAAGTCTCCTCTAATGATGATTCTGTTTGTGCTTATTAGCTATATAGTTCTCCTGGTGTCTGTGGCTCTAATTAGAAAGCAATTCCTTCTGTTCCAGCACCTGAGTACGTAGATTGCTCATTATAAGTACCTGTGAGAGAGCAGCCAGGATGGTTTGATGGGCAGCCAGTGAGCTAGATCTGCCCGACCTGCTGCCTTGGGCGTGCCACAGGAGCAGCAGGGCACGGGAAGCTGCGTGAGCCTGCTTCACCCTTGTCAGTGCTGTGGGACGGGTCCTGAGCTGAGGGCCAGGCTCCAGCAGAAGGTCTCCTCCTGGCTCCCAGCTCACAGGTGGTGAAGTGAGGTGAGGCTGGCCCCGTGCTGGGATCCCCGGGCCTGAAGGCAGCAGGGCTGTGCTCAGCCCGGTCCCAAACTGCTCGTGGGGGGAGTGAGAGGGGAAGGAAGGTGCTGTAGGGGCGTGAGGAGACAGCAGGGCAGTGGCACTGCAGTGTGACAGGCGCTGATGATGAGCATTTCATGGGGTCCCCCTGAAAGAGCGTCTTGTGGCAGAATGGGAAAGGAGCGGATTGCTGGAGGCTGTTGGGTGACCCGGTGGGAGCATAGTTTGGGGTTTGTGAGCCTGAGTCTCCTGACCTCTCCATTTCGACGTGATGTGTGTGTGGAGTTTATTTATGGTGACCTCTGATGGAAAAAATGACCAACAAACCAACCATCTCCTATTCCTGCCTAAATAAGCAATGTACAGCCGTCAGGGAGAACAACTTCCAGTAGCTGCCTTTATCCCCTCCCTTGCCCCCAGAGCTTTCAGTTTCTTCTTTCAGTGCCGAGTGAAGGAGCCGAGGACTCCAGGGCCAAGGGAAATGAGAGTTAATTGCGCTGTGGAAGGGGCTTGTTGCACAATGCTGTTGTTCTTTCCCATCCCTGTCTCAAATACTTCAGAGTACAGCAGAGTTAGTGCAGGCACTTGGTAGTGCCCTGTGCTTATTCTTGGAGCACTGGAGGTATGGAGCCAGCCCTCTTCTCCTTCAGTGCAGGCAAAGAGGAGAGAGGCTTCTCCTCTCCGGGCCCAGCGTTCAGGCAGGTTGTGCCAATGCCAGGTAACATCCCGTGGAGTTGGAGCTAACATTATATGTATGTTTTGGCAAAGAGAAAAATATGTATGCTCTCATTGAAGTTCTGGATGAATCTGTACTTAAAAAATATATCTAAAAAATAGCTGGTTGTGGTTTGGTCTCCGTGCTGTACATATCAGAAGGAAGTCCCCGAGACATGCATAGAGGAGAAAATACTTGTATCTGGAGGCCTAAGCTGAACAGCAGGATATGAAAGGTTGTTTTAGAGATGACTGTAGGTAATACTTGCCCTTTGATTCCTCTTCCTTACCTATTGGCCTTACTTACATGCGGGAAAGAGTCCTTGTTCAAGCAGCCCCCTGTCAGTGCAGTGCTAGTGTAAGTCGGGGGAAGACAAACTAAGGAGGGGGAAGCACAGACTCATCTAGGTTGGAAGAGACCTCCAAGATCACCGAGTCCAACCTCTGACCTAACACTGACCAGTCCTCCACTAAACCATATCACTGAGCTCTACATCTAAACGTCTTCTAAAGACCTCCAGGGATGGTGACTCCACCACTTCCCTGGGCAGCCCATCCCAATGCCTCACAACCCTCTCAGTGAAGAAGTTCTTCCTAACAGCCAGCCTAAACCTCCCCTGGCGCAACTTTAGCCCATTCCCCCTCATCCTGTCACCAGGCACGTGGGAGAACAGACCAACCCCCACCTCGCTACAGCCTCCTTTAAGGTACCTGCAGAGAGCGATAAGGTCGCCCCAGAGCCTCCTCTTCTCCAGGCTGAACAAGCCCAGCTCCCTCAGCCGCTCCTCGTAAGCTCCTGTAGCTCTGCTTGGGGTTGTTGTGCCCCAGGTGCAGGACCCGGCACTTGGCCTTGTTGAACTTCATGCAGTTGACCTCAGCCCATCGGTGCAGCCTATCCAGATCCTCCTGCAGAGCTTTCCTACCCTCAAGCAGATCGACACACGCACCTAACTTGGTGTCATCTGCGAACTTACTGAGGGTGCACTCGATGCCCTCGTCCAGATCATCGATGAAGATATTAAAGAGGACCGGCCCCAGCACCGAGCCCTGGGGGACGCCACTAGTGACTGGCCTCCAACTGGACTTGGCTCCATTCACCACGACTCTTTGGGCCCGGCTATCCAGCCAGTTTCTAACCCAACGAAGCGTGTGCCAGTCCAAGCCAAGAGCAGCCAGTTTCTTGAGGAGAATGCTGTGGGAGACGGTGTCAAAAGCCTTGCTGAAGTCAAGGTAGACCACATCCACAGCCTTTCCCTCATCCACCCAGCGTGTCACTTTGTCACAGAAGGAGATCAGGTCAAGCAGGACCTGCCTTTCCTAAACCCATGCTGACTGGGCCTGATCACCTGGTTGCAGGCAAGGTTTACTTTGGCTCTTCTAAACTGAGGTGTTGAACTTGTCTCCTATATCCAAATCCCGGTACAAGCTTACATTACACAAGTTTCTCAGTGACCGAGAAGGCTCAGCTTGTTGTAAAGCAGGGCACCTCCCGACTGGGGCTGTGTTGTCAGCCGGCTCACAGGGGTTGCTGCCAGCAGCTGAGCTGGAGTTGCTCGGTGTGTGGGTGCACCTGCTGGTGAATGTGGTCATACAGGTGCATCTGCAGAGAAAACGCAGGCAATGAACCAGTTATTACAGGTTGAAGGTCACTCATCTGTCAGGGCTGCTTCACCTCACATCAGGGACTGATAGGTGAACCCATCACGTCTCAGCTGGGTCTGAGAATGGCCAGGTTTGCACATCCTGATTGGAAAAACGTTTAAATGTGGATGATGCTTCAGAATGGTTCTGCTATGTTAAAAGGCTGAAATAGATTTTTGTCTCCCTGTAGAAGGCACTGAAACCTCAAAGTGCCCTGAAGTAAAATTGTTGTTGTCTTACCAGATCTTGGATTGACAGAACTGGAAAATAGCCCGGGCTGGAAGGGACCCCTGAGGATCATCAAGCCTTGGAGGCAGTACCTCCAGCTCACACAGCTGGGACTGAAGAGTACCTGCAGGGGTGCTTCTACCAGTGTACGGCAGAGAGGACTTAGAGAAATGCCTGTTCTTATCTGCCATTCATGACTTTTTCAGGGCTTGACCAAAAAATCTGCTCTGCCTGCACATTGCTGCTGCCTGTATGCATAGGTGATAACAGCGCTCATGGTGTGAAGCAGGAAAACATTCAAGCTAAGTTCTGGTATTCCTCACGTCTTCTCTTGCCAGGTATTTCAAAAGTGCTCAGTCAACCCGGTACAAGGTTTCCTTCCCTTGAAATAAGATGTGTTGCTCCTTCGGAAGACCACTGACAGCAACAACTGGGACCTGATGAGCGAGGCAAGTCCCAAGTGGTCAGAACCAGGTATTGACAAATTCAGAGCTGGTGGCTGCGCACGTCACTCTTGGTCCTTATATTTTTCCGTGTAGACTGGATAGGAAAAATAGTGTTACGGGAAGGCCAGGGGACAAGGATGGCCTCCCAGAAATGCTGGATGCTGTCAGTGGCTCAGCTTTCATCTTGATTATCTTCATGTCTCTGACGTGATCTAAACTGAGCCAGGTGCTTGGTTCCTGGGCAGGTATTTGAAGATGCTGAGATCCTGGTGTTACACCAGTGCTTTGGAAAACAGCCCTTCTGACCTTCCCCCTACATGGGGTGACATTTGCTGCTCGGTGCACCAGCCCAGCTGGGGATCCAAGCTCATTGCTAGCCAGGGACCAGGCAGCAGGAATTAGGCTTTCCCTACAGCGAGGTGTGGTGGGTGGGCTCCAGGAGCAAGGCATGTTGAGAGCAGGGGGGAACCTCACCCTCTGTCACGTGCAGCCAGGAGAAGGCTGAGCAGAACTGGTCTTAATGGGAGCGGGATGCTGGGGTGGCTGCTGGCCGGGAGGCGAGCTGCAGTGCACGCTCCTAGTCACCAGATGCTCTGTTCCCTGAGCTCCTGTGAATGCTGACTTTGTACCTGCAGATTAAAAGATGAAACCTCACAAAACATCTCGTGGTGTGCTTTGCATCCTTCCTTGCACAGTCGTGCTACATCTCAAAGCAGAAAAATCTCCAGCAGATGCCAGGGTTGGGGCAGGGGAAGGAAGCTGAGCACAGCCACAGCAGCGGAAGAGGTGGGCAGAGCAGGACTGCTCCCTCCTGTTCACCTCCAGGTGTTGCTGGGACACCTTCCACCTACAGGCCCCTGCTGCATGCACTCAGCGAGAGCAGTTTCTCAGCTCTGTGAGTGTGGCAGCTGATTTGCAAGGCCTAATTTAAATGAGTGGATCAAAATGCTTGCAGCTCTGCATATGCTTCCTGAGGAGAAAGGAATGTTTTTTCATTCCTGTCTTATTTCATATTTCACAGCTGTAGTTTGTCTTGTTTTCCCCCTGCCTAAGGCCCAGCAAGTGCTTCAATGCACAGGGGTTTAAAAGCTTATTTACTTTAGGGCATCGGTGCCTCCTTTGAGAAGCGATGTGTGTGTAGTTTGTTTTACCACGGCCTCTTACTAGAGCAGCATGGGGAGTTTGCAGGGAGCAAAGAAAGGCAGTAAGTATTCATATCACTTCCCAAACCGTGTTGTATAAAGATAAGCCTCTCAAATTACCTGGAGCAGGACAGGCTGTGAAAGTCTTTGCTCCTGCATTCATTTTTCTTTCTCAGTGTCCGTACATCCTGCTCTGCACGTCACTATAACTCCATGCCCTGACGGCTCGGTGCCCTGATGTTGTCACAGGTAGAACTGGTAGGAAGGGTAGCTCCCGGTAACTTCTGTAGGAACATCAGTCCTTGGTTACACCCTCTCCAGCCAAAACTGCTTCTGGAAGCAGTGGAAGATGGGACTCGAGAGCTGCCAAGTTCTGCTCCCTGCCCTGCGGCCTGCCGTGCCCTTATGGCAATGGTGCCCTGCTTTGAAGAAAACTGCTGGGCGGAGGAGGTGGGCTTAGGGCTTGGAAGAACTGGGAAACACCTGTGGCAGCTCCTGAAAGCTTTCAGGCTGGTAGCTTGAGTGTCTGACTTTTCTTGTGTTCCAGGGTGCTTTCACAGCGCCAGATCTGCGTTGGGTCAGGCTGCTGAGCGGTGCCTCACTCACACTGCCTCACAGTGTGCCAGCAAAGCACAAGGACGTGGCTTTCCCCTCAAAGGGAGGCGTTGCTGTTGAGTTGGTAAGGGAGGAGGTGGCAGCGAGACTTTCTCAGGAGGCCAGCTAGCATGTGCTGCTTGGCTTCCACCAGCTCAGGGCTTGGACAGATCGCTGCCAGTGTGCTGTGCTGTGTGGGGGTGCTGGGGGGTGAGGCTGGGTTGGACACGCTGCTCTGATGGTACATTGAGTACTTTGCTCCCCCCATCTCCCACCCTCAAAAGGAGTCAGATACAAAGCTCAGTCTTGTCTTGAGCCTCCCCCAGAGCTTTGAAATGCTTGGGTGAAGGCCTCCCAAAAAGCCGGGCTTCAGGTTACTCCCTTATCCTATGTGAATGTGGGGAGGCGTTGGTGGGGTTGGCAGGGCCTTGATGTCTCTCCTAGAGCCAGCGGGAAGGAGGTCTCCTGCAGCATCTGAGGCTGTGGGAAATGGATGCAGCCATTCCAACACTGTGGGAGTTTTCCTCTGAATTATGTTCAGTATAAATCTGAAAGTACAACCAAAGTCTGACTTCTGAACGTGCGTGTCCCCATTCTGACTACTGGGAGAGAGCAGCTGGCGTGAAATCTGTCCAGCAACATCCACGAGCAGGGAACGCAGCCATACCTCTGTCACCTGCAAGAGACCTACACAACAAAACCTGCTTCTGGTGGGGATATGCACCCTTACCCGCTTCTATTAGCACAAATCTAATGAAACTGGGATTTTTTTCTGAAATCCCAGTTTCAGGAGTCAGGTGCTTCAGGGGAGGATTCACTGTTTGCATTTGGAGGACATTTCTAGCTCTCCTTACTGGGAAGGGGAAAAGGGAAGACTTGAGCATAGCCACAAGAGGCAGAAACACTATAAGGTGAATAAAGCATACAATTTCTAAAAAGATCTTGTTTTCTAAGCCAATCTCATTATTTTTTAGGATCCAACTAATGGTTTTTGAATGCCCAGGTTGACTTTGGAGATGAGACCTTATTTTTCACAAGTGCTAAGTGCTTTACTCCAGCTGTCACACCTATAAAAATCACCCATTAAAATCACGCCTGGGGTCCAGTAGCCAGACATACATGGTTTGGGGGGGGAGGTGAAAAAAAGAAATGCAGATACCATAGCGCACACGGAGCTTTGCTGTACCTGCAGCGTGTCCCGGTGAACATGGATTACGTTAGCAGCGTTTTCTTCTCTGAGGCAGTAACAAAAAATAACAGCAGAGGCTTCTTCATACAGTCTTGTTGGTCTTTTATAATGTAAAATATTGATGTAAGAAGTGCTATGAACTAGTTAGGAAATCCACATAGCTGAGATTTACATCTGAAGAGCAAATTAGGTTAAAGGGAGGGGGAAGTAGAGGGAAAAACACAGGATAGCAAAGGTAAGCCAGAAAGGCTCTTTCTCTAAGGCATATCTGAAACTAAGTGATCTGGGGATTTTTGCTTCATTTGAAAGAAGGGCGGGGAAGGGAGGGGTGAGGATGTCAGTGGAAAGTCCTCACGGAGACAAAGCCTATCTTAGTGTTATTTTCTTAGACACTTGGGTGTTCTGAGGTTTTCCTTAGGGCCTTGGCTCTTGAATTCAGGGCAGACTCTCAGCATCCCTTAAGGAAATCATTTCTGGTGTTCCCCATTCATGGAAAAATGAGTGGAAATCTGAGCCAGCTGCGTGTTAGAGGAGGAACCTTTCCCTGTCCCCAATCCTGAGATTGGTTGTTGTATGTATTTATTTTGAGGCCTGACTCCTGATTTTTCAGGTGTGGGGATCAGTGATATTCCAGCTTTTACCCCAAGGTAATTGAACCTGGCTGTATCCCAGCAGATTTAGTTATCTCAAGGTCAGAACTGCAGTGCTGCATCTCTGCTAGGCTTCAAACTGAGGGTAAGATTCCTAGTAAATGCACTCCTTGGTCCTTTTGCAGCAAGGCAGGTTTGTTTTTGAAAGTTTAGGTTCAAGGCTAGTAAATCACCAGAAATAATAGGAGTAGTCAAAGCTTTAAATGTTTTGTGGTTTGAAAATAACCTACAATTTTGTAACACAAATAAAATGGCAGAAAGTGCCTGATGTAAAATGTTGGGACTTGATATATTTGGTTGGTTTTCTTGTTGTTGTTACAGGTAGGTCTGGCATGAAGCGTGTGAACCTGTGTTTGAGTTACTGGCAACGAATTCATAAGTCATACGTTCAGTCTTTACTTTGAGATATCTTTTGTATTTAAAAGAGCCTATAAAAAAAAAAAAAAAGTGTTCTCCAGCAGATCCTCTGGGCTTTGCAGATCTTTTGATGGGGAGAGAAGACGATTTGATGTGGTTGAGTGAAGACGGTAGGAAGTTGGTTGTGAATAGCAGCAGAGAAAGGAGAGCCCTTAACAGGGGTGCATGAGATATATTCCATCCGCTTGTTTTTTCAGTAAATATACACCCAAACCTGAAGCCCCTCTGTGAGCAGTGCACCTTCCTAACAGAGTACTCTCAATGAGCTCCTTTCTTTCCACAGTTTCCACCCACGGGTCCTGCTAGAGGAGGCCTTTGGCTGCTGGGGATGTGCTGCGTGTGGAGCTGCACAGTCCCCTCCCTGCAGATCAGAGCTCGGTTTTGTACAGCGTAATGGTGCACTGGCAGATGAAGCTGTGTGTCCACAGAAAGGGAAAAGCAGTCTTTTTACTGTATAAAGGGGTTTAAAGTGGGTTAATTAACACTGACCCCATTTAACGGATGGCTTATGTGGCTGCTTGATGGAGGGGAAGTTGGAGTCTCACACGCGGTGCTGGAAGTCTCTCTCTCAGCGTATTTGTAGCAGGGTGCTGGGCTGAGCAGGCAGTGAAGCCTGACAAATGCAGCAGCTGTCTGCCCCACAATAAGCCAGCTGGTTTGCAATCCCGGCTGTGTCACCCAGCCCCTTGCATATTCAAAACCAGGGCGTATTTGCTCCTTTAATTACAGCGCTCCCCCCGGCCCTTGGAGTACGGCTTTGTGACAGGGGGCTTGTTAAGGGAAGATCGGGGAAGATCTCCTGCCTCCGCCAGCCTCCCGCAGGGGGAGAGGAGGAGGGCAGCTGGAGGGATGCCACGAGGCTGAGGCCGGTCTCTGCGCTGGACCAGGGGATGGATGCAGGCTGCTCTGGCTCCCGGTGGGCACAGTGCGTGCCGAGCCGATGCCGCGTGTTGTAAGCAGAACCCCGGCGGCGTGTGAAGCTGAGGGAGGATTCTGGCGTGGTTGCAGGATGAAGATGTGGCCTTCAGGACTTGTAAACTTCCCCGTGGCACACCTCTCATCAGGTACGTGGCTACAAAATACGGCTTGGGGGTTGTGTGTGTGCTGCGAGGGGAAGAGGAGGCTGCCGGTGGGAGATCTGAAAGATGTGCCCTTCAGGAGTGAGAGGGAGACCTCTGTGTGCCTAATGCCATGTAATCCAAGCAGGCTTCTGCTGAATTACCAAGCAGAGCTCTGATTCCCTGCTCTCTTGGCCCCACGGGTCTGAGTCCTTCTCTGACAAGGTAACGCTGCTCTAGCCTTGCTGATAGCCAAGGCACTTGAGGACACAATGAAGGAATCTACCTGATACTTCCAATCTCCATAGGGGATATTGCCTCTTGGTGTCCTTTATCAGTTGCTCCTTTTGGTGATAGGATCAGGAACATGCTCGTACTGAAGTATTATTAGCAGCACTCCAAGCTGTCAGATCACTTTGGGTAGATTTGCTGTCTTTCCTGTCTTATTGCATAGGGGAAGAGAGGCGAGGCAAACCCAGCATTTCCAGGGAAACCAAAGGTATTGCAATAAAGCTTATTTTTCAAATGAACAATGATAAATTAGCAAACTGAGGTGCGAGATCATTTGTTGCATGGAAGCAAAGCATTGATCCCCCCACCCCCTTTTTTTGCTCATTTCAGCAATATAATTGGGAGTGGATTCAACCACGACTCAGATTAACCCTTTGTGTGGATGAATGGTGTTAGGAAAAATGTAAATTAGGAGAGAATGGCAATTGGCATTCAGTGCCTCAGAGAAGTGCAGCAAATGGACTGGGCTGGAATTGTCAAGAGGAGTCTCGGAGGCAAACCATGCAGCAGGATTTGAAGAGGTGGTGAAATCTTACCAGTTGCAGCGAGGAGGGCAGTCCCTTGCAAGGCTTTAGGCTGCAGCATCTACTCTCTCTCAAGGATCTCCCCTTGTGCTGAATCCTTCTGCGTGACCAAAAAAACCCAAACAGGTAGAGTAAGAGGGCAGCAAGGGGTTGTCCATCTACCCCAGAGCTGCTGGGAAGTTGCACTGAAGTCTTCCTCTGTGCAGCACTAGCTCATCAGAAGAAATCCGATGTGTTGTTTAATGAAGTTTCCACGCTGCATAACAGCATGTTCCCTGAACAGATATTGTAACGGCACCACAAAGTGTCCTCCAACAAATTAAATAGACATCACTGTGAGAGGTGACTGCTCTGAGCTATGCAGGGACTTCAGGGAAATGCCAGGGATGTCTGGCAGAAATCCACGTTTTTATGTCCAGAAGAGTGGTCTGTGCTCCTGGGCACCCACCTAGGATCTGCCGTTCTTGGGAGAGCCTTGTGGTGTGTCTCCTGGTGGCCAGGTCTGCTGCCAGCCCTCCCCAGGGGCAATCTGTGCTGTTCAGGAGACTCGGCTGCTCCAAGATCTGACAAAAAATGTGCCCGTGGCCTTAGGGAAGCCCGTACGGGCTCTGCCTTGGGGAGCCTGGTCCCAGCAAACCCAGGGAGCTGATTCCTACTGCTCTTGGTAGTTCTGGAGTGGCCCCGTAAATGCTTTGTTGCCGTATTTTGGACTTCTGAGGTTGGCAAACTGGGGTGGAGACACTAAAATCTCAGTTGTGCGTTGTGGCTCCCTTCTCATCTTCCTGTGTTTTCCTCCAATTTGATTTCCATTTCCCTTTGTCCAGGGCCTTGTTTTCCTCCTGCAGACCCGCTCTGGTTGGAGCTGGGTTGGGAAGCTCCCAGACCCGACCTCTCCGGGCCGAGCTGCCCTTCCAGCACCTCGATGGCAGCCGTGCCAGCACAGTATTTTGGGCCAGGATCTGGATCTGCCTGTGGCAAAATCACTTGGATCAGACCTTCAGCCCAAGACTCCTTGGGGACAGAGCCAAAGGGGCTCTGGCTGAGGCACCTGGTGCTTTGGGTCACCCCGGGTGGGGTGTGGGGCTCCTGGAGAGGCTGGCAGCTGGTGCTGGGGCAAATTAAAACATGTTCCTGTCTGCTTGCCCCCTGCTGCCTTCCTGAAGGCGACTGCCCACAGCAGGGGCAGGGAAAGCAGAGGGGGCTTCACCCATCGCTGCCCTTTGGGAGTGGAGGGACGGGGTGAGATGAGATGCATGAACAGGGAGCAATGAGGGTTGCTTTGGGCTTGCTGTGTTACAATCAAATGCTTGTTGGAAGCTTGCTTTGTGTTTGCTGTTCCCATCTGTCCCTGTTGGATGCCTCATGGGACAAAGGTCTTGGTTGTGTTCCTTCTTGGGGTGCTGGGGTGCCCAGAGCTTACTGTTAGCGGCCGTAATTCAGGGCTTTGGGGGGCGACCATCAAAGCATGTGAAATATTTTCACTTGATGCGGGTGATCAAACTGGGTTTGCACCTCCAGTGCAAAAACTCCTCAGTAGGAGTTTTTGTATTAGCCCCTTGGTTTTCACAAGATAGAGAAAAAACAGATCTGCTGTCGGGAGAGGAGCTGCACACCCGGCACCCCTCACGGTGCCCTCCTGCCAGACGGCTGGGCTCGTAAGGAGCAGCTCGAGTTATTTCTGATCAAACCCCACCAAAGGGTTTTGGTAGGAAATGATACAGAAATGGAAGAGAATACTTTCCTAGGCTTTGATGGAGAGGCGGGGAGGAATTAAAACTCCGGTTTTATTTCAGAAATAAATCCTTCTGTGGTTTTCTTCTCTTATTTGGGGTTTTCCTGAATACTTCCTTCTCTCCCCCCTCCATTTTAAAGCTCCTAATGCGGTTGCATGAATAAAGCCTGGGGTTTGCTCTTTTACATCGCTCTCCCCCTGGTCTTGGAGAGGAGGGAAGAAAAAAACAAACACGTTTCTGTAAAATTTCCAAACCAAGATGAAGGAGAAAAATAAAATAATGAAATTTTGTCACTCCATAACTTTGTCAAAGTTGGAGAGGGTTAGAAAAGGCAGAAAATAGGAGGGGAGCAGTAAAGAGGAAGAAAGGCCACCTCCTTACTCCTATTTTTGCATTTAGGAGTAGAAAAGAGAAGCTGCGAAATTGATAAATTTTTTTGTTCCCACTCCCATCTCTCTCCTGGCTCCCCAGTGTGCTTTTTGCCCTCAGGGAGCTTTGGGGGCACAGCTGGGAGGTGGCTGGTGCCCGGGCTGGGGCCGCGCCGTTTGGGTTTCCTTGGGATCCTGGCCCGGACTGCCAAACTGCGGTTAGCCAGGGCTAAAGCCAGGCTTGCAGGTGTAGTTGAGCTAAAGGAGAAACAATGTGAATCTAATTTGACCGGATTGCTAATCACAAGGAATATTTTTCAAACTCTTTCTGAATCGTTCCCGGGTGGAGGGGTATAAGAGTTGGGAGAAGCGTTTCTGTGAGCAGGAAAGTCCCTGCTGCTCAGGGCTCTTTGCTCACTGGGGCAAGGTGTGGGCAGGGTTCAAGATGCAACCGGGTTGTTTGGTGCCAAAGAGGTGATCTAAATGCTCAGCTTCACAGCAGATTTTGGTTTGTTGATCCTGTGGTGACACGAGTGCCCTTCCGTGGTCTGGTAGCACGCTTCCTGCAAGGGCTTGCTTTGTTAGGTGAGATCTGCTGAGCTACCTGCCCTGTGCTTTTTAATTGGGTTTGCTTACGTTGGGAAAAGTAAGATCAGCCCAAGTCAGGTGGAGAAGAAATATGTTGATCTAGGTTCTGTCCCAGCTCTTATCCGCAAGATTTGCTGCAGTGGCTGGAGCAAGCTGAGCAACTCTTGGGGAGCTCTTATTTCAGAAGCAAGTTCTCCGTTCTCCTCCTCGTTTGTTTTCCCCATTTCTGTAGGACAAGGGATTTGCCTCAGTTCTGTTTGGAAATATGGTGGAGCTATACCTAGTGACAAATCCACAAGGACTCCAGATCTGAACTGCATTGCATTCAACAAAACCCACTTGGATTTTTTTAGAGCAGGTTCAGTTCCATGGCCAGGTTGGCTGCCCGGCTGTAGGTTGGCTAACGTCACGTGCAGTGTTGATCCTTGAGAGGCTATTTCGTGTCTGACCCTACAGATTTCAGGGAAAGGAGCTCATGGTGCCAGCTTCTCATAACGAAGGCTGTGGAAGCAGCATCCCAGGAGATTGGCTAAGCAAATTGCTCCGGCCTAGCAGCAGCTTGTTTCGGTTTCGCCTTGGGAATTGGATGCAAACGGCTCCTGGAACCTGTTCGGCAGGGAAATGCTCATCTTTGCAGATGCAACTTTCCAATACTCTTACAATCTGATTTCAGCCAACATTCTAGCTGTTTAGTTTACACAGGCGTTTATTTTATTATTTTTTCCCTCCTAGGGAATACCTTATGGCAGGAGATGCGAGCAAGGGGAGGGCACGTGAAGCCTTCCCCTTGGGGTGGACGTCTGCATGCAGTGTTTCTGTCTGGCATAGGTACTGAACCCAGGGTCTGGGTTCAGCATTACTCTTGTGATACCAGTTATGCTGGTGTCTGCTTTGGTTCAGGATGATTTACTACATGGTACATCTGTAAGCAGGATATGCCAAATGAGAACCATTTACTTGCCTGCCTTCACAGCCCCTCAAGTGTTCAGCTTGCAGCTAGAATGGGGCCTTGATCAAAACCAGTTCCTTCTTCTGTCCTTTTCTGGTTTGAGAGGTAGAAGAATATGATGAGTCTTTTGTTCCTTCCCATCCTTTATCCCTCTTTGGTTGCTCTTTGTGGGATGGCTCTGTCTTGCAGACTGAAATCCACAAGGCAGGCTTGGTTGTTCAGTCCCAGGAGATCTGCCTTTGGGGTGTCCGTGGCTACAAAACTGTGCTGTGACCACTGAGCTGATTTGGGTGCGTGTCCAGGTGGGCTTATGGGCTGTGGGCGAGGAAGGAGCTGCAGTTTTTTCATCCTGATGGCAGAAAAGGCAAAATGTGGGAGCAGACAAAACAGAGACACTGCTCGTGCCACCGTGAGGTGGTGTGGTGGCGACTTGCCGTGCTGTGGCTGTGCTGCGTGTCCCTGCGTCCTGGGGGCAGCCTTGTCGGGGGAGCGCACGTGCACCTCGCTAACGTGCAGTTTATTCAGCCGGGCAGGGTTTTCCCTGTTTGTTAGACTCACTGCAAGAGGAAGCCAGGTGAATTTTGCTAGCGCATCATTTTGGATGCTACTGTGACCCTCAGCCATGCTCTTAAACCTTAAAGTAAATTCTCATTTATCGTCAGGCTTACTTTTCCTTCCTCAAGAGAGGAAGCACAGAAGCTGTGGAAGAGGCCTTCTGCCTTCCTGGATGGGCCTGTGAGCCGCTCACCAGCCAGGTCACCTCAGGAGCAGGCCACAGAGTGAGGAGATGAGGCCTCACAGAGCCGTGTTTTCAGATGAGTGCTGCTAGAAGGCAGCCCTGCCCGGCCAGGAGCGAGCCTCTGTGCCTCCAATAGGGGGCAAAAGATGGAGATGTCCTCGGGGGAGGTCCTGCGTGCCATAAAATGGCATGTGGAGGAATAGGGTGGCAGATCAAACTTCTGCTCTTGGACACTACTGCCTGACAGATGGTGAATTGCCCTACTTTCTCTGGTGTGCTGAGGGGAAAGGCAGACAAATAAATAAATGGCTGCTGCTCTGGAGGGGTGGCAGTGGAGCAGAGGAGTGGGCTCCTGCGCCTTTACCCCATCTAACTGCGACATGGCAGCAGCAATAACATGACCCTAAATTCTGGGAGTAAAATCCCCAAGGAGCCAAGGTGGGTTATTTGGGCTGCCTGCATGCTGTCTGCAGCGTGGCTTATCTAAATAGATCTGTCCAGACATTTCTAGAGTTTCCCTTTCCCTGGGTATGCCGTGCACAGCACTTAGTTTGGCTGTTCACAGCTGACTAAATCCTTTTAAGAATGAGTCACTCCTAAATGAGAGGTGACAACGGATCTGCAGACAGCAAGAAGTCAAGAGTGAGATAATGAATATTAGAGAAAGGCTCAACTAAATAGGGAACGAGCAGTATGAACTTGCAGCCCTTAAAAATAGCACTGCGCTAAAAGGATGGTTTCTATTTAGAAATGTAGTTCCCAGGGAGAGTTTAGGTTTCCTGACCCATGAGTTTGTTTCTGAACTTGTCCAGCCTAGCCAGCTCATGAACAGCACACAGGTTGGTGTAGGTTAGCGCTTGGTGGGGGGATTCCCAAGGCAGCAACCCCCTCTGCCTTGATTTTAGATGTGGTGTCAGTGGCTGATGCTCTTCCCTCACAGTCAACCTTGCTGCACGGTGTAGCAGAAGAAAAAGGATGGGCTGGGGCTGCTCATCCTGGGCTCCTGGCATCACGTCTCGTGTGGTGGGATCCCCTGGTGGCGTACGGCTGAGCAGAGCGCTCTGGCTTCGTGGCCTAGCTGCCGTAAGGGGTGAAGTCTTCTGTGCAGAGGTGACTACTTCAGCGGAGATGTACGTGTAAGTCATCCCAGAGTTTGTTTTACACGTTGGTTTGGGCTGGCCGTTGGCACAAGGTTATTGCCTAAGGCACAGATTTGCAAAGAGCTAAAGGGAGTTAATTGTCCAAATCCCATTAAAATGCAATATAATTATAAAATCCCATTAAAATGCAATGTAGCTATATAGGTTCATTTTAGTTATTTATATTTTGTGCAATGCACGGTGATTTTTTTTTTTTTTGCATGCATCTTTCTCTGTTAAAAGCCCTCAGCAAGACTAATGTCCTTCGCGATGCTGAAAATTAACCATTCACTTGGCTAATTCAACACTATAAAAAGCAAATGTTCAACCGCTTAGGAAATAAATGAAATATTGAGATACAGTATCTCTGCCTGCATCCAAAACTCTTTGGCATGACTAAAAAGACAAATTACAGCTTTTGGCTTTTACCTTCCCTTAGAGAAACAAAGCAGCCCAGGAGGCAGTCAGGAATCTTGAAGGAAATGAGAAAGGGACCTCGCAGATAAGTGACAGATGATCAGGTGGAGTTTGTCGTGTTGGCTTCCACTCATAATTGAATGAAATTTAGGAGTATGCTGATAACACAAGCACAAGGGCCTCTGAACACTGTCTGGTAGCTATGTGGAGAAGCATGGAAGGAACTGAGAGAATTTGGCTCGCTAATAAATAAAATGACCCGTGGGGGGTGAGTTTATTCATTTCCCAGTGGAAATGCGAAGCTAGAAGCAGAAGGGTGGTGAGAGGGGGAAGTGATTACCCGCATGTGTAAAAGCCCTTGGGACCACAAGTGATAATTTGGGCTAAAGGTTATCCCGGGGCAGGCCTTGTAGCTGTGGTGAAATGTTATTTTCAAATTGGTCCCAGCCGGGACTTCACAACACGGCGATCCATCAGCATCCCAGCACAGCTTCCCTTCGGGGAGTGATTCCTTCTGACAGACTGTCAGGGGGATGCTGGCAGTGCAAACAATTGCGAGAGTGGGGATTATTTTTTTGTCTCTTTTTTGGTAGTGATGTTTTTATCCCTACTTTCACTCAGTTTAGAGGAACGCGCTGCTGGTAAGGAAGCTGTCAAGGGGGAGGACAGCACTGATAAAAGGGCACTAGGGATGGTGTCTGTCCCTGTTATAAAAAATAAAGTGCTTTGTGGCATGATTATTTATTTGTGTAGGAAAATATAAGGGATTCAAATGAGGTATCAGAGCTCAATTTCGTCTCACATTCTGATCCCATTGACCTCAGAGCGAATGGCTTTAATTTTCTTTGCTGACGGTGTTTTGTCTGTGACTGTGGGGCTCTGCAGTTACCTGCATCATTGATGTCGGTTTAGGCTGAATTATGATCTTGGCTTGGGTCATCTTCAGGTGTGTTTTGTTCAGTTTGATGGTTTTGTCAAGTGGATCGAGAGCATATGGAGAGAAAATGCTTTTTAGCTTTTTTTTAAAAACAGGTATAAATAAGCTTCTTCCATCCAGGTCCTCTCCGTCTTCTGTCTCAGCTCCGTGCATCATCCCTCTCCGAGCACACTGTCAAATCTCACTTTGCTTTTGCCAGAGGTTGCTCCTGCAGACTGATGGCTGCGTTTCCTCTTCTCCAGTGCCCTTTGTTCTCTCCCATCAGACTCGACCTGCTCGTCGTCCCTTCCCTGCTTCCTGCCTGCCCCTGGTCTGAAGCTGCTGGCAGCCACATTGGTCCCATCGTCTGACTTCCAGTGGCCACCTGAACCCCTTCCTTTTCTCACCACGTCTTCGTTGCTGTACCTAACACCTGTTTTGTCTTCCCCACGTGGCATAGAGTAAAACCCTCTGGACGGGGTGCCAGTCCTGCTGCTGGTGGCATCCCAGGAGAGCTGCTGCTGGCCAGGCTGCTTGGCCGGTCAATAGCGACTGCTCCTCAATCTGCTGCCCGCTCCTTGGTGACAGCTGTGTGATAGCCCGATCAATGTTATGATTGCCACTCGCGTGACGTCCTCCTGCTGCTTTGGGGGTTAAGTAAAAGGAGAGCAAAAGTCCGAGAGCCTCTGCTCATTTCCCCCAGCTTGAGGATAAGGTGGGAACACCACAGATGATTAGCTGTATTTATTTTTTTATCTTGCATCAGTTTTCAAGATTTAAATCATCTCTTAGTGTTTTCAGTGACAACCCTGGAAGTATAAATATAGAAACCACAGACAGTTCCCTGGAGACTGAAGGCCTGATATGTGAATAATCTCACCTCCCACTTCGTAACAATATCACAGGGGAAAAAGGTGCATTATGCATGCCCACAGCCTTGCTTCAGCGGTGTCTAGCCTGGCGTGTGAAGCGTGTGTGTAAATATTTTAAGGGTAGATCTCAACCCAGCGGCGTGGGAGAGCCTACACAAAGCAGCGGCGGGGCTCCCGCTGGGGTTTGTGTGCCCCGTGTCCAGAAGCCCGAGCACGCCGGGGCTGGGCAGGAGACTGCTGCTGTGCGGGGCGTGCGGCTCACCGCAGCTGGGCAGCATTCTTCTCTATGTGATGCTAACGTGTGCCTCTGTGTGCTGCGCAGTCACCTCATCTGGTAATATTTAAAAACGTGGTGCTCTGCTTTACCTTCAGCAAACGTCTCTGGAGCATGAAATCGTTCTCAAAGTGGTAAAATCCAGCCAAGTTGTTGGAATAATGATGGGACTAACAGGGATGTTCCAAACTATAGAGGCCAAGGCTTTTGTTCTTCAGTTCTTTTGCTTAAATACACCTGTAGGATGTGTTACGGTGGGGACCTTGACCACTGGGGCATGAGCAACACGCCCTGCCCTCTGGCTGTTCTGGGTGGGGAGGAGAGCAAGCATGGGGAGGAGAGCTGTGCCCTCGGAAGCACCGGCTTGTCAGGGCAGTGCTGTCCATACTGGCACAGCTGGACCAGCGAGGGGTGAAAATCAAAGGTAAAGCTCTTTTTTCCAGTTCAGGGGGTGAATGCTTCTGAGGAAATGGGACACAAACGACGTGGGCTGTGCTGAACCGCATGCTGCTCCAGGATTGCCCGCTCAGCGCCGTGCTGCAACGGGAAAGCTGAAGCAGAAGGTTTGTCAAAGAGGGTGGTGCCTTCGCATGTGGGAAACAGTAACCACTGAGGCTAAACACAGCTGAGAAAAGGACTTCTGGTAGATGGAACAGATGCACCTAGCTCCTGTGTTTTCGCTGCTGACCAGCTTGGGATGCCTCTGTGCTGGAGGAGCTAGCGGCTCTGCAGCCCAGCTCCTGTAACCCGGCCATTTTTGCGCTACCCTTGGTGGTTTCTTGGAAGAGGAAATGGGAACTTTATGAAGTCTGGGAGATGTAATACAGAGACACGGCCTAAGTGCTTCAGTTCTGCATCTTAATCTATCTGGATGTGCTGAAAGCCTGTGAGCAACCGCTGAGAACAGAAGTCATGCCTGAAGAACAAATCACTCCTGGAGCACTTGTCATCAGCACATCTCTGAGGGCTTTATTAATGAGGCTGCTTTCCTCATTTCTCCTTCACAGCTGAGGAAACCAGTACTGAGAACAACAAGGGGAACTGATGGAGCAGGCTGGAGCCAGGACCAGAGATCCTCTGTACTGAGACACAGGAGGAGAGCTGTCCCTGTTTTGGGGCTATGGAAGAGGCCCAGTAAGGCTGTTGGAGAAGTCGCTGCGGCTCGTACTGGCCTGCTGGCTCTGTGCAGCCCCCAGGATCATAGCACTACATCAGAAGGTGAATGGTTCTTGAGTTCCCTTACTAGCAGCTCTTCTCCTACCATCTCTTCAGGACTGTTTTGCTGTTAGGAAGGCGATAAAGCAGGCTGGTTATGGAGCTCTGTCAGGAAACTCTGGCCTGGGGGCAGGCAGTTTGTTTTTCTGCAGATCACCTTCCTCGTTGTGAAAATGGTGCTCATATCATTGCACAGCCCAGCTGTAGTTCCTCATAGAGATGCCCGAGTCCAGGTTCTTCCACATACACCTGTCCCCATGATGTGTGATCACTCTGGCACCTGGAGGGAGATCCCAGCTGCTTCTTGGGATCCTCTCTGAGGTGCCCAGGACCCGTGACTGCCTTGCCAGTGTGCTGCTCTGCGTGTAACACGTGGGACCACAGAACTGGGGAGGTGTGGAACAAGGCACGAGAGCAGATCTGGGTGAAGTTTGGCCTCCACATTACGTAAGGAGTCTGTGGCACTGCAGGGACCTGAACCCAGCGTCCTTGTTACCAAGCCACCACCCTGCACCATGAGCCCGCTCGGTTTTGCCCCGAGCCCTGCGTTCCGGCCCTGCCCCTCAAGTCTGGGATTTAATGATGTCATTTCCAAAAGTTTTGATTGATGGCAAGCCAGAAGGAGATTAGAAGATCCTGCAGCGCATTAACAAACCACCCCATTGATTTATCTGCAATGAAGATCACCCTAAACAGAGTGCTCTGATTTATCCATCTTTACTTCAGGCTGGTAACAGGAGGGACTGATTTAGTGACACAGGGCCCAGCCATTAGTGTGCTGTGTCCATAAATCGTGCTGCGCATGTGTTGAACGGGGATTTATAAACCCCAGTCAGACTTCCAACCTCGCCCTGTCACTGGGATCCCGGGCACCTTGCAATTTTCTGAGCTGTGCGAAGCCTCGCCAGGTAGAGGAAGGCACCACCCTACCAGGGGTTTCTTCCCTTGGAGCCTGGGGATGCTCTGTGCCTTGGGGCTTGGGGAGCACATCACCTTGGGCTCCCCTTGCTGGTTTCCCTTGCTCATTCACAAGGCAGCAGAAGGAGGAGGAGGATGGATGCAGAGTCACCTCTGATGGCTGGATGGGGGCGAGGGGAGGGAGCCGGGCTTTATGCAGCCGCCTGCAGTAAGGGCTGGATCTTTTATTGCCTGCTGCTTTATGGTTAGTCACAGGAGATTGGCGTGGGGAAGGGGGGAGATGCAGAATTTGAAGCTAGAAGGCTTTGCAGGAGTCCTTCAGTCTGACTTCCTGAATTATTCAGGCCGTGGTATTTTGCCTGGTAACTCTCACAATGCAGCTAATAACTTTGTAACCGAGCTAGGCAAGTGTGAAGGGATTTGAGCATCCCCTCCTCACCCCACCCCCCAGATTTGCTCTCAGATGTGTGCTGCGCAGGAGGAGTTCTGTGAGGTACAAAACACGGCTGTGCCTTTGCCCTGCAAAGCTGTGGGCTCTCCGCCTTTGTGATCTTTTACTTTATATCAGTGCTGGGCTGTAAGGATCAGCAAGTCCTACATTAGAGCTGTGTGGTTCCTGGTTTTCCATGAGGACATCCAAGGTGCAGGAGATTCTTCTGTGCAGCAGGAACACTTAATGCATCAGCTGCATTCCCAGCTGCAGCTGGGCACTGGTGTGCTTTTAAAAAGGAAGCTGGCTTGGGCTCCTGGAACCATGTAGGGTTTTAATTAGATTAGGAATTAAACCCAAGTACCCCCCACTACGCTCTTCCCAGTGCTAGGTAATGTGAGATGAAACCTTTATTATAATTCTGGTGACGTGAGTTTCAAAACTTCATAATGCAAGTAATGATGCTCTAAACGTGACCTCCTGCATGCTTAAATCAATCAAGCTATTACCATTTCTTACATCTAATCAATCATAAACAGAGCTGCAGGAGGGCTGAGGAAGCTGTCCACGTTGAACGTTCTCCTGAGACTCCTCTTTGGACAGGTTGCCTGAATCCCCGTGACTTACCGACCCTCTCCTGCCCTGCCTGCGGTCTGGTCCCGTGATATGGCAGTGGGGATAGCTGCACAGCCCGGCCGGTGTCTGTGAGTACAGATGAACTTCTTCACTCCCTCCAACAGAAGAGGAGTGTTTGTGCCAAAAAGAAGCACCAAATATTTGCCTTTATTAGCCAAGCCAGGCAGCAGGCTTGGCTAAGAAAGGCTAAATAAAAAAAAAAAATAAAATAAATCTGGAAAACCTTTAGAGAAACAGAGGCTGAAGAGGGAGAACGTTGTGATTAAGAGAAAGCTGCCTCGGAACAATGGGCTGTAGCTGTCAGTGAGCACTGCTGCCATTTTTAGCATTTGCTAGGAACATCCAGTCTTGCAGAGAAATACTCGTCCTTTCCTTTTCCGCCAGTTATCACCTCTGCCAGTCGCAGTGTTTACAGGTCTGCTTTTGTCTGTAGAGCTGATGTGATAACCCTCTTCTGCTTAGCAACTGCAGGGAAATCTGGGACAGCCCTACTTTTACTTACTGAGACTCAGCATTAAACATTGGAGTGAAATCGGTAGCAAAATTCCTACTGACATCAGGAGAGGTAATACACATCCAGTGAAGTTTTCTGTTTTTTTTTTTTTTTTTTATGGAAAAGTCAAAGTTAAGGCTAATCTGTTCTCAAGTGATGTCATTTAAATGAAATAATTGCTTTGTTTACACAGCAGCTCTTAGATCCAAAGCAGATGGGGTCATTGTGTAAAGGGCTGGACAAGGCAGGCTCTGCTTCGGAGACCTTATCAGCTCAAGTCACAAGTCAGGAGGGTGCTTAATGCGTGTCCAACCCCGGAGCCCGCAAATAGCTCCTGTGACTTCAGTGGGAGTGCTCACATGCCTAACCTTAAATAAGTGCTGAAGTACCCACGGCACTCTGAGGAGCCAACACACAGTCTTTCTTGAATCTTTCTTGAATTTTGGTTTTCGCTTTTTTTCCAGCTCCTGCCTTCCCTGACCTTCTGCAAGCCTGTGGAGGGCTGATAACTGTGTTTTCACAGATAGGCTCAGCCAGTGCACTTTTAAAGTAGCAATGAAGCTGACCTCAAAAAAAAAAACAACAAAATACAGAACATCCTCAAACCCCACAGGCTGTGCTTCCCTGCTCTTGGGAATTTCAGATGGATAAAGCTGTTGGAAAGAGCACTCTGACTGTAAAATGTAACTGTAGGACCTTGGTCCTTATAAATAATAACTACAATAAGCCTTGGTCTCTTCTAGGCACACAACAAAGAGCAGAGGATCTGGTAGAGCCTTCCAAAACTGTCCCAGACAGAGTAAAAGCAAAGACAAGGAGATGTGCAAGACAGAAATGCCACTCGAAGGGAGCACGAACCTAACCTTGTCAGTATTTCTCTCACTGTATGTCTGACAGAAAGGCTTCTATCACTTTTTAAGAGCTTTGATAAGCAGGAAGGAGGTATTTGTTTCTTTCTGCTGGCTCTCTCCCCCCATATTATTTACCCATTTACTTGATTTCCCCCTCTCCTTTCATTTTCTTTTTAAATTCTTACATCATGAGGCACATTAAAGGTGTCACCACAAGCTCCACGCACACAAGGAGGCAGGAACGAGCTCCTTAATGTTTTGGTCACGATAACTCATCGTTCGGTGGCACTGCCAGGCAGTTGGAGGAGCAGGGAATCGCCATTTCCTTACTGAGCACATCTGCAGAAAGCAGCCTGTGTAATCCTGCCACATCAAACCCAGACACTGAATCCTTGGTGAAGGTGTTGAGTGAGGTACTGAGTTCTTTTCTTTCAAAAATAAAATAAAATCCATGGAGTGCTAGAGCTCTATCAGCTTAGAAAGGAAACCCTTAAAAATAGCTTCGCCTGTTTCAACCCAGCTGACTTTCTCTTTTGCTGCTCTGTACATTGTAAAATGTTAACTGTGATTTTAAGAAGCTGACATTCTGCTTTCTTTGACGTGTTTGCCTGCTTTCTGCGTTCTTGGGCAACTAATTGCAAATATTGATGGCGAGTGTTTGTTGGGGGGATGAAAACAAGCCCCCTTCCTTTGAAAAGTTGCAAGTAGGGATGGAAGCTTTCCTCCTGCTCTCTGATTCCTGCAAGTTGTACTGACAGAGACCACAAAGGAGTCCAGAAAGCTTGAGCAAATTTCCTCTTAACTGTTTGTTTCACATCGAGGGCGTTCTTTAGGCGTGCTTTTCCCGATGGTTTCCTGATGCCTCACTGCAGGAGGCTCCCACACGGCAATTCCTCCCGGAGAGCAGCGGGGCAGGTGTCTGCGTGGGGTGCCGAGGCACAGCACGATGGATCAGGGAGCCTGGATTCTCGGAGCTGCCACTTTTCTCCCCTGGGCATCCCTCCTCGCAGAGCCTGCTGCGCTTGTGGCCTAGTTTTCAGGAGACGTTTCTGGCAGCGGTGGCGAACGCTGACATTTTCTCCCCCCTCCTCGTTGGGTTTGAGCTGAACACCAGCGCAGGAGGAAGCTGGGGGCTGCGGGTGCTGCATCCCAGGGTCGTCTTGGTAAACTCTGAGGTGGTCAATGGTCGCTTTTCCCCATTATTTCGATCAGAAAGAAGTTTCTGCCTCGTCCTCCTAGTAATAGAAACGTGAAAATTTCCGATCCAAGTTTCCTTATGGCCTTTTTCTTCTTCTGTGTTTATTTCTAGTCCCTGATCTTGACTGGCTGTTGTCTTCCTTGGTGTTTGCCTTGGAGGTATTTCTGGATTGCAGCGATGACCCCTCTCAGCCTCTGCTTAAGCTAAAAAAAGCCAGCTGCACTGGTCTCCTCGTGGAGGAATCTCCCTTATCCTGGTTGTCCTGGCAGCCTCTGGCCTCCGAGGTCAGTGAGCGTGGCCAGGAGGGGCCCACACAGCGCCCACCATGCTCTGCTCGCTTCCCCCGGTTTCTGGGCTGTTTCAAACAGCTTTGCCTGGCTCAGGAGCAACGTGTGAGTTTATTGCCTCCGTGGCTTTGGTTTTAAACAAAATCCAACAAGCACGCGCTGACTGCAGAGGCATTTCCTGCTCTGTGCAGGGCTAGGACTGGGATGTGATTCCCTGGGGAGCCAAATGGTGCAAGGTGCTTTGGGACTGCCTGGGCGCCGCGTGGCACCTGGCTTCTTCCTTACTGCTCAGAGCCCGTGTGAGCACAGGAGAACGGGGTGAGGAGGCAGAAGGGCCAGCCTGGAAGGGGTAGCAAGCTGGCAGGGAAAGCAGAACGATGAAAAATGCTGCTGGGAAAAATCTGGGAAAACCTGGCTGTATGTGCAGCAAAGGTGGGTGAAGTTGCTGTGCCGTTTGAAGGTGAGGAGAAAGGAAGTGCCTTGCCGCAGCTGGAAAACACAGGACAAAATTTTCGTCAGCGTAACAGGGAAATTGATGGCCCTGCGTGGCCTTCTGCCAGCAGAAGATCAGGCCCAATATTTGTTTTCTGAGTAAAAGGCTTCAGTCAATCTTCCAGCCTGCCTGCAGAACAAAGGAGTGGGACAGATTTAATGCTTGTTCTGTTAATTGCCCGACGGCCATTCTTGCAGCACGGATCTGTGTTTACGTGCCAGAATAATTTGGGTTTGTGTCTGACACAGGAGATGTGACTTGTGGAAGGACTTCAGTCTGGGCTGTTACCCCGGGAGGACCGGGGACATGAGGGCAGAGCCTCCCTGCCCATTCTGCGACTGGAGACAGCGCTCAGGGAGGAGCTGTTCCCAGGGACGGGCAGAGAGGTGAGGGACATGTAAGCCCTTTGTAAAGCTGAGGGAGACGATGGGAAAGGGAGAAGAGAAGGGACAGGAAGGTCCTGAAGGGTTTTTCTTCAGCCTGGCGTAATTTGGAGGTGACACTTCATACGTCAACTTCAATTAACCCATTTCAAAGAGCACCCAGCCCAGACGTCTGATGCACTCTGAAGACAGTGACTGGGGGGTGACCGACACAGCCAGGGACAGAGAGGGACACAGTTGGGGCAGAGAGGGAGGGTGTTGGGATGCAGGGCTTTGTGCCAGGGCTGTGCTGTCCCTGATCTGTGTGACTGCATGCAGTCACCAGCGTGGGGTTTCCCCCTGCTCTCCTTACTGCACGTTTGTGCTCTGGTGTGTCACCTCCAGGTATCTTAAACTGTGGTTTTCTGCAATGCTCCTAATTTGAGTAAGGTTGAAATCAGAGTCTCGTCTGGGTGTCGAATGGTTAATGGAACAGAAAGCGAACACCTGCGTCTGCAGCCTTGTCCCCTCCGATGCAGCTGAATAGCATCTCAGGATGGCAGGGAAATAATTCAGCAAAAGCAGGCCCTGCTCCGTGGGAGATGAATGAAGCTCAAGTGAAGTGGAGGTCACTCGTGTTAATCTGAAGCAAATAGGATTGTGGGACAAGGGGAAGAGGGCGAACCTCCTTTTATGTACAAATTCTATAGCTCAGAGGCTTAGGAAACACTTCATAGTAAACATTTGCAAAGTAGCCACGTCATTAACCTTCTCCGAGGGGAGAGACGAATGCTTTTCCTGCTTCGTTTTGTGCAGGTCTCGCATTTTGGTACGTATGCAAATCCTGCGGGGTGGCAGCGTCTCATACAAATAAGCTTGAAATGCAGAGGCAGCCACACAGGGGAGATGGGCTGCCTGCCCCGGCAGCTGCAGCGAGACATCACGGGAGGAGCTGGGAGAGGGGCAGGTTTGTAAGGAAGCAGCAGGGAGAGAGAAGAAAACCAGGAATCCTCCTGAAATGCTCGCACAGTGGCAGAAAGCCCTGCGTCCGTGCTACAGTGCTACCCGGTATTTCTGATGACCTAAAAAGCATCCAGCAAGGATTTATTTTTCTTTGTCCTCATCCAAACTTCTCAAGGCATGGGAATACACGAGCAGCTCGTGGCTGCGGGGAACCGGGGAGCTGATGGTTGGGAAGAGGAGGTGATCGGGACCAAAATGACTGTGGAAGGTGATGCAGTGATGGATCACGAGCAGGCAACTTGGTGGGGCCCCTGGCTGGGTGTTGTAAGGAGGCTGTGCCACAGCTGGATGTCACGGTGCTGCCGTTCTCTGTGCCGTGGGCAGGCTGAGGCTGTGAATCAGTTTTTTCCTGCTGTTTAACATGAACTGCTGACGTGCCTGTATTGCATTGTCCCAGTCACAAGCCTTCTTTGTCTCTGATCCCTTTGCAATGTTTCCTGGTGAGCTCGGTAGGCATCATTTCATTCCTGAAAATTGTATTTTCAGGAATAAGTCCCCAGGTGTATCTTCGGCTGGGCTTTCCCTTCAAGTGTGCCAGGGGCCAGCACCAATTCTCGTGATTGGTGACAGCAAAACCAAGAGAAATCAGACTGGAAGCTGCTAAAAGCCCCCAAGGATGTGAACTTTGTTTCCACCAGACCTTTCCGGGGTCAGGGCTCATTTGGCCCTCGTGCCGGAGCACTCCTGCAGTGCTGCCTGCCCGCTGAAGGCCAGGGGGGCTCAGCAGGTGCCCGGAGCCCCGTCTGGCAGGCAGGGCAAGGGGGCAGCTCCAAGCTCGGGGTTGCTGCTGTGTGTGGGTGCAGCCTGAGCTGGCTCCCTGCCGTCAGCGAGGTGAGACAGGGAGCAGTGCAGCTGCAGACTCGCACGTGCCTGGCTGGAGCCGTTCCCTCTTGCTCTGTGATCTTTATTTCGTAACGTGCAGCCTGACTGCATGTGATGCTCTGGCTGCAGACGGCGTTGTCACATTGAGGATGAATTGCCTCGGAGCCTTTGGGCTGTTTCCTACTCAGTCTAGGAAAGATGGGATTTTCATGTGATTTCAAAGCTTAGAGCTCTGGTGAACATATAAACCATGTTTCTCCGTTTGTTCCTCACTGCTTTCGATCCCTTCTTTTCCATTATCCCAATGCCTTTGGAAACTTCACTTTCAAAGCAATAGGCAGTCTCTCAGGCCCCAGCTCACTCGACTTTCCTTGTGTGAGCATCACAGTTTGGTAGGAAACGTGACATTGGTTTGAAATGGTTGGCAGGCAAGGCAGGGAAAAATACATCCGAGTTGGTAAGGGGGAGAGTGATGTCTTTTACCTTCAGAGTTTACAGACATTTTTCCCCTTTTCATCTGCCAAACACCAGGTATCTCAGCACTGTCTGCAGCTGCAGGGTGTCTGTCTTGGCAGGGATTACCTCGGGCATGCAGCCTGGGTGAAGCTGCTGTGGGCACCTCCTGGGCGCTCTGGCTCTGCGGCTCAGTCCCTCTGTGCTCTGCCCTGGGTCAGTTTTAGATCTCCCTTAGCTCTCCTCTGGTCACTCAGGAACTGATTGTGTCATGGGAGACTGTGGTATTTCATTCTGTAGCTGTTCCTCCTCTTGTGGGCTGCAGCTTTCAGGAAGAAGCTGGGTTGGACTCTTCCTTCAGTAGCTGGAAACCTCCCTTCTGCAGAGGTGATGTCCTAGTGCCTGCTCCCGGCAGCTCTGCCTGGGCAGTGGCAGCAGCGGGTTTGGGGGGTGAGTTCTTGATCAAACACTTACCATTTGCTGAAGGCTAAGCAAGCTAAACTCAGCTTTTTCCCTGCGCAGACCATCACCCTCTGAAAGCAATCTGTAGACAAAAACCTGTTTTATTGTGGCAGAGCTTTCCCAGCTGGTAGGTTCTGGGTGTGGAACCAACTCTTTGGTTAACATTTCGTTTTCACGGCCTGCACCAGTTTGTGTCCCCCCGTAACACAAGTCATGCTTTCCTTTCCCCAGCTTCCCTGTGATGCAGAAGAGGGAGTGTGGTTGCTGCTTCGTTTTGTGGAAAGGAGCACTGGGAAGAGTCTTGGGTCTTCCTTTCTCTCCCTCTGCTGTTGCAGGCAGCCATATCCAGTGGTGATTTCCATGAGCATTTTGGGTTTCGTGCCCCGTCATGGGGCTGTTCCCCTCTCTCTGTAGGTGGAAGCCATCTCCTAGCTCATGGTGTAAACTGATGGGCAACCTACACCCATTGCCCACATCATCCAGGAGGAAAAGCGGGCTGCAAAGGCTGTATTTTAATTAGACCACAATTTAATTAACACACCTGTGAATACAGCCAGGCTGCACACTGCGATTTTCTTGCTCATTCCCATTTCTCTGGGGATTTGTTACCGACCTTCCTCTCTCTGGAAGGAACGTGGGAGCCGGCAGTTCTGAGCTCTGTGTCTCGCAGTGCCATTGATTCGCTGCTGACCTTCTGCAAGTCCCTTTGGGTTTTACTTGTAGGGCTTTAGTTTGTAGGAGAGAGATGAAAATGCTTCCCTTGCTTCTCAGCCTTTACTGGGAGCCCTAATTAACCGTTTGGAAGCGTGGGGCTTTAGGCTACAGGGTGCTGCAGAAGCGTCTTGCTGTCGGGATACAATGAATAAGTAACAGCACACATGGCACAGGAGTTCCCAAACTGTGTATTGCCATGGTTTATTTTCATGATCTGTTTACTGCATGCAGTCTGTATGAGTCATACTGTATATCTTCTTAGTTTTTGTTGCTGTTGGAGAAACCCTGGGTAGGCAACATCAATATTCTGCCTCCTAAAGTGCTCACTCAGTGGTGCCGCGATCCCAGGCGATGGGAAGCTGGCCCTGCTGTGTCCTGCTGGTGCTTTGGCTGCCACTTCTCAGCCTCCAGCTCCCCTGTGGCAGCCCTGTTCCCAAAAGGAAGGGGCCAGTTCCAACCCAGCAGTCTGACCTCCCGTGTCACACAGACCACAGGCTTTTACCCAGAGAGAACCCAGCGCTTCCCGTAGGAAGTTATCGCAGTAGTGGTGTAGTTCTTCTTTCCAGCCGTTGTTGTGTTGCTCCCCCTGCTTTTGTTTAAAATAAATAATAATGAAAGACTCAAACGCCCACTTATTTCAGGATTTTTTGCTGCACAGGTACATACAGTGTTTGAGATGCATCTTCACCTTCCCAGTACCAAACCTCAGGCACTGAGGCTTCCTGAGTGCTCTCTGCACTATGAATTATCCAGACTTTGAATTCTCTTCTGTTATCTCTTTGCTATCTCTGTGCAGTTGGACCTAGCCCTTCTTCAAGAGCGAGCACCCCAGCAGCACTGCAGCCTGGTAGTGACATTTGGTCACTTTTATCATCAGGAGTGTGCAGATGCCTACCTGGGAGAGTTTAGGATCTAGGCCTCCTGCTTTAGGTGGCTCTCTGCAGGATGAGTATCGGTTTCTGGCTCCAAATAAAAGGTTGCTGAAGGTGAGAAAACGAACAGGAGGAGGTTACCGAATGGGGAGAGGACAGAAGGGAAAGCAGAGGTGCGCCGGGTGCTGTGATCTCAAGGAAGGTTAATGCCTGTGTCTGTACAAGAAAATAAGAAGAGCTTGCCCTACAGGGTGTTAATTGCAAGCGTAGAAGGATGAGTTTGGCGCCCTGTCAAGGACAGTTGTGGAAAGAGAACACAAATCCTAAGCCCATGTGGCTCAGCGATAAAGTGGCTCTGCTCTTTCCAGCGCCTGTGTCAAGGAGACCTTCTCCATCTGAGCATGTTTTGGGTGTGCTTTTGGATGTGTTTCATCCTCTGTGCTCCAGTCCTGTGCTCCTCATCTCCCAGCAGCCTTCGTCTGTCAGCCTTGTCACTGAGATTGGCATGTTCCCACTGCTGCCAGCTTCTCTCATTTTGCCAGGCTTCTTTCACAAAGCCCCCACGAGTGCAATTATTGCCCTGACGAGGACAGGTGCTACAGGGCTCTCCTTCGGTGGGCTGAGCTCATTAGGCTCATGGGCTCTGCTGGTCTCCTCCCCATTTGAGGGGAGCAGAATAAGCAATGAGGCCTGCAAATGGTTTTTGACTTCTGCTTGTTTAAGGAAATAGTCTGTGGTGCAAGCTGTGCAGATCTGGGATCCCTTTGCTTCTCTCTCCCCGAAAAACTGGCTAAATTATAAATACCGATGGCTGTCCTCCCGATGGCTATCATGCAACTGTGGTGATAGGTGTGCGATCAGTCATGGCACAGCCCCTCCTGGCTGTCAGCACCGCCTGCAAGGTTATCTGGGCATCCGAGTCCTGAAATCTTCTTTGCAGCTGCAGACCTTAGAAAGTGAGGTTTCAGGGGCTCAGATGGACTTCTGAGGAAGAAACCAGTGTATATGCTGGAGGCATGTATATATATATTTATGCATTTAACTCTGCTTATCCAGGTCACAGAAGCATCGTGGAAAATCGGAGCTCTCCTTTCCCTGTTGGCCTCTGGCAGGAGCCAGCGGTGCCTGTGTGCGTGGTGGCTGGAGAGCTCCGTGCCCCCCCAGGTGGCTTCGTAAAGGTTAATTAAGGAGAAGGTGCCAGCAGATGGCACTCCTGAATACACAGCACTGTCTCTGGGTTTTGCAGGGCCTCCATCACTTCGTTTGGGCATGTGCAGCAAAAAGTGCACTCGCGTACTGAATCCGTGCCCGTGGCTGCCAGCAGGTAGCCAGAGGTGCAGCAAGCAGCCAGCCTTCGGGCCAGCGATCTCCTTGCCTTGTTTGTTCTCCTCGCCTTACTTGTGCAAAGCTCGGGCAGCTCGTGGGGAGCTGCCAGGAGCTGCCTGTGGGCCAGCACCCCCAGGGGAGGTGTGGGGAGAGGCCGGGTGTGGATGGCACCCGAGCTGTGCCCCTGCAGGGCCGCAGCCCACCTGGGTGCATCTTGGTTTCACGGCTTTGGAGACAACAGAGGGAGGAAAATTCCTACGTTACACGAGGGCTCTGTCGCTTTGGGGTTGTCTTTCTGAACCCCAACCAAAAGAGCTCTAAAGCTCTCAACCCCGAGGTGCTTTTTCCTGTGGTGCTGCGAGCGGCTGGGGCCGGGCCTCGTTGTGCCAGCAGTCGGGGAGAGCAGTGACATTCAGCTTCCACTAGGAGACAAAAATGGCATCACGGGCCATCTGAGGGCACGTCTGCAGCAGTGAAGGCAAGGTATGGGCTCTATTTCTGAGCCAGGAGAGCAATCTGTTCCCAGTCTGCGGGGCTTGTCAGCCCGGGAATGATTGGTGAGGCAAAAGCAAAGGCTGCAAAGCTCCTGCCCGGCTCTGGTGAGAGCAGGTGATCAGGGATTCGCTGTGCTACCAGAAGGTGACTGGCAGCCGTAGTGGGAAGCCATGCCAGTCCCTTTTGCCACAGCAGTTGTCCAGACACTTTGCTCCCAGCTGTAACTCGCCGTGCGTGCCGTCCGGCTGTCCTGGGCCACGCGTTGTTCGGAAGGAGCACGGCTGCTGCGCAACACCAAGTGGGACAGCACAGAGGCTGCGCGGGGCATTGGGTGTGAAAATGCATTTTGCAGGTGCAGGGCTTAGAGGAGGCAGGTGGTGAAGGGACCAGACCTCCAAAGGGGGAGATCGGCCTCCTCTTCCCTCTTCCTTTGCTGCAGATGCTGGCAGATCGGTTCTCTCTGGGGGGTAGAGCCCACGTCCCGCATGGTGACAAGTTCAGAGGAGCAGAGACTGGGTCTGCCTGTGCAGAAAAGCAGAGAGCTTTTAGCTTAGTTTGAAGCCACGCCACCCATCACTTACCACCTTCCGTGCCTCTGGCTGCAGCCCGGGCTTGGTGTGCCTGCCTGGCGCCGGGGCAGGGGGCTGCCTGCATGACCTCCAGGTCAGGGTGGCTGGGCTCGGTGAAGGTCCTCCCTCGGGACCTTCAGCCCAAGTTAATGTCAGCTGAAACGGTGGTGCTGGGTGCTTACCCACCAAACGGTCCTGCTTGGCAGTGCAGGTCTCCACCTACCAGCTGTGAGCTGCCTCACGCCCTGCTGTAAGGAGTGAGAGTGCCCTGGGGCTGCCCAGCACCGCTCGGCCCCAAGCTCTGCCCCAGGAGCTCCCTCCAGCAGTGGATCCTCACCTGCCACCTGCAGTGTGGCCCAGGCAGTGCTTGCCATGTGCTTATCTCCCCCGATGAGGAGGGCTGGATCTGGCATTTTCTTGCCTGCTTTGCTGAGACTTTAAAGTTCAGGCATTTGCTGCCCTCGCCGTGGGACAGCAGCTGTTCCTGCTGGGGCGAGCACCCATCGCCTCCGTGAGCGGGAGCTCTCCCTGGGGCTGTGCAGGGTAATTGGCCCGTTTCCCTGGTGTGAACCGGCGGCTGTGTGAGACAGCTAATGGGAAGAAGCCAGGGTAGCAACAAGATTAAAAATACATGTGAACAAACATCTTGTTTTGACTGCAAGGATGCGCTGAAGCATGAGAGCCTGGGTCCCGCAGTAAGCCAGAGGTAGGCTGGGCTGGCATGCAGGCTGGCGGGTGCACAGTAAGCAACGTGGGCAGCACGGAGGGCAGGAGCCTTACACCGATGTAAACAGGAGGAATGTCACGGAATCACCTACTGCATTCCTCTGCCTGCTGTCAGCTGGAGTCCCGAGTGGACACGGCATCAGGAGAGCAGCTGGGGTGCTGCCAAACCCGGTACTGGCCGCTGGCTCTGTCCCTCTGTGCCGGCAGCCTTGCTACGGGACAGTGCCTCTCGCTGTAAGGCTTGTTGGTATGGAGCTCACCTGCCACCGAGAGCAGGGAGATGGGTCCCGAGTGTGGTGACCCCATCCTGCCGGGCCCCCGTTGTTCAGTTAGGCGAGGCTGTCAGGGAAGGTGGCGCAGAGGCAGAGCGGGTGCTCCAGTGAAGCGTGCTGCTTTCTGGTTCATGCAACAACACAGTGCAGGCATTTAATTGTAATTTCTATTTTAGGGGTGATTGTTCTTGGCTGGATCGGGTCCCTGTAACTCTTCACAAAGTGATGTTCAGTTAGTTGAAGGCTGTCAACACACCCCAGTCATTTTTCTCTCATGCAGTGAAGGGTTTTTGGGGAGGGAGGTTTATGACATATCCGTGCAGAGCCTGGCAGGGGAGCTTCTCAGCTACCTGCTCGGGTACTTCCCTGACAGGGGAGGCAGTCCTGGTACAGGGGCTGCACGCACAGCCTGCAGGGGTGGATGCCTGCTGCGAGACTTCTTCAGGGAGCAATCCACTTGCTGACAGAAGATGGCTTCTCCGTTTGTGCTGGGGTCGCCACACACCACAGATCCCTCGGGGTTTCTTGTGCAGCAGAAGGCAGAAATACCTCACGGAGGATGCGAGGTCAGGGAGCCCGTGCAGGTTTGTAGCTGTGAGCTCTGTGAGAGCACCCAGCCTCTGTCACCCTGCTGGCATTCCCTGACCCTCCTGGAGCATCTCGACCACTGGGGTGTCACCGGCTGGGGGTCGAAAGGGGACCCTGGGCCAGCACAGCACGGCTCGAAAGCCTCGCCCGGTCCCTGTCCCCAGGGGCAGCGATGTCCCCCACTTATCTTGGAAGTCTGACCCTCCAGTGCCATGCTGCCTATTAGCAATTCCAATAAAAATAATAATCGGATTCATGCCATTGAGTTTAACATTTTAATGTCAGCTGGGGATTTCTTCCTGATCCCAGCTTCTGCTTAGGTGACACCTTTAAGCAGCGGATTAATAAGCCTGGCTGTGTTCCCTGAGCATCCTGCTTCCCCAGCCAGAGACGGGGGCTGAGGTGTGGGCTTCCTGCACTGCCGGGCTCTGTGAACCTGAGTGATGCTGGTCGAAAGGTCGTGTTCACGATTCTGGAAACATCATTGCTTTTTATATTTGGTGTCAGTCTGAACTGGGTGGAGAACAAAACTGCTAAATTTGCCCTAACTTACATGTTCTCTCATCCTGTAGGTTCAAGCTAAAGTTACGTGTGCTTGAGACTTTTAACGAAGATGGTCCCTGAAGGCTCTCAAATCCAAGGCAGGTCTCACCCCCTCCCTGTGCTTTATCTTGGCTCTAGGCTCTCATGAGCACACCTTTCGCTGAACGTACCGCTTGTTAATCTGGGGCTTCACAATTCTTCCACTCTTGAGATAAGACTTGTCAACCCTGGGATGTTTTGTAGTTGGCAAGGCATTATTTCTAGGAGAAAAGCCCGACTTTATTTTGCTAGAAAACTCATGCTCCTCTTCGAACTTACCATAAGAAATTTCCTCTGGGCTGGTGGCCTTGTGTCTTCAAGCCAATGCTTGGTCCTGCTATGCCATATCAAAGCAGACCTTGACTTGTTTGGTGCCTTGAAAGATAAATCTATGGAATAAACTTCTCCATGGTGTCTGTACCTGCACGGGTGCTTGGCTGGGCTGCCAGCCTTTGGGTTATGGAGTTCTCCTTATGGCCAAGCACAACCCTAGGTTTGGGGACAAATTGTAGCACAGTACCTCTTGGTGTGAACAGATCTCTCAGCACTCACATCTCACTGGCTGTGCCCGTGGTGAGCCGCAGGCTGTGCCGTGTTGCAGGGGAAAAAAGCAAGGAGGGTGCTGGAAGGGCTCACAGACAGCGATGAGAAGGGTGAAAGGGTTCTCTCCCCTAAAAAAGTAACCACACTGAGGGCGTGTTGGAGGCAAGGCTGATTCAGGCTCTGGTAATTCCTCTCTGTACACATCGGTTTGTGTCTGGCATGTTTTGCGTTTACTATTGTGATGTGGTGATCTCATAAAGCTCAAAGTCCTTTTTCTGGTTCCTGACAAATTGTTTGTATCACCCAGGTGGTGTCAGTCCTGCTGCTCTAGCCAGTGTTAGGTACACCAAAGATAAGAGATGCTCCTTAGATAGTGGAGTTGATGTCTGTCTGCTATAGCCTGGAGCCGTCGGTTCTTTAGCTCAATGGCAAGTACTTGGCCTGGTCAGCAGTTGGAGAGGTTCCCACCCGTTAACATTGCAGGTCACAACCCCAGCAGCCTCAGGAAAAGTATTTTCGAAGTCAAGACACACATTCTCCAGCATGCTTGATCTCATTTTGAGGCTTCAGCCTAACGTCCTGCTGTGGAAGTGCTTTAAGACCACAGACAGCCCTGGTCTCCAGTATTCCAGCTGCTGGAAGGACGCTGCCCTGAGCAGGCATGGCTGTGACATGTAGCTGTCATGGGGTGTTCTCCAGGCAATCCAGTCTTTGTTTGTGGAGTGGGAACCACATAAAGACCTTGCTCGTCTCTAGCCCTTCTGGACTGATGCTATCTGGATGCCTGTGGTACCTTTGCACTGCACCGTGTCAGTAACCTGGCATCTCCAGTACTCACGGGCTGCCACACAGCGCCCTGTGCTCGCCATCCATAGTGACTTTGTTCAAATCCACCTGTGGTGGAGCTCCACTGACATCAGTGGGCTTGTCACAGCTGTGAAACAAGAGCTCCCTGAGATTATTAGGTATGTGCCACTCCTGTTCCCGTTCTGTGGTACAGTTACGGGACAAAAAAATCAAAAAAGAAACAGAGTTGTTGGCCTTGGCCCTGATTGTCCTCAGAGTTAATCAGCAATAACTCCACTGATGGTATGAGAGCAAAACATGGGTGAATACACCCAGAACCAGGCCTGTCTGTGCTCCTCGACTGGAGGTCTGAGCAAATAGGGATGTCTTATTTGGAGCTAAGGAAGATTGATAAGTGCAGAATAATCTATATATGGAACCACTGTAACCACATCACCAGCAATAACTCCGTATTGCGCTCCTAGGAAGATTAATCTTATTCCTCAGCAGGAACTGATCTTGTATGAGATTAATTCTCAGATTCACAACAGTTGTGGGGAAAGTGGATCTTCAAGAGAGAGCTGAATGAGCAGGAGAAACCACACAGAAGAGAAACCAGATCCTGATTTCCGGGGACAGGAGAAGGAACCAGCAAAATGAAAGCAGCCTCAGCGGTCCCACCTGCTTTGAAGGAATCATTCAGACCCTCCCACGTGGAGACGCTGTGGCACTGTAGCTGAGGGTCTGGGATATCTTCAGGGTGCAAATCAGTCTGGCTACAGGCCAGCCAGAGGTAAGTCAGCACAGGCTTGGAGACTGTGGCTGGATTACCATGGGATGATGCCTGAGCTGCAAGAATGGTTTGCATATACGAACAATTTTTTTGCTTGGATTATATTTGCTTGGATACAAGCTTGTGGCTCCAGGGAAATTTGGGGCTCACCGGGATGCTCCCCAGACCCGAGGCCCCGCAGCTGGTGCTCTGGGTGGCTGTAGCATTGGTGGCTGTCACCACCACGTGGCGGTGTCCTCATCTTAAAGAGCCTCTGGGGTCTCACGGGGGACTTGGGAAGCTTCTCTGTTTCGAAGTGGTTCTGCTGATCTTGCCCTGAGATCATTTTCTCTGTGGGATTTTACACAATGAGGCTGACCAGAGCCAGTGGTGCTGGTGCGTGTCCCAGGCAGGCGCCGTGCCGTGGGGCTGCGGTCACTGGGAAGGACGGGGCCCCGCGGGCTGCTGCGCACCTGGAGGTGGGCAACTTCTTTTTCTGCCTGACTGAAATTCTTGGGAAAATGTAGGGAGATGGGGATTTACGGTATCCTTAACCATTAGGGGGTTTGTTGATGTCGCTGGCCTTTGGACCAGGCCCTTGTTGTGTGCCCAAAGCTTTGTGGGGTCTCTGTGCCAAGGCTGTGATACCGTGAGGAGCGAGGCCAAAATCCCGGTTCTCAGAAATGCGAGCAGTGTCACACCTGCCTCTAGGAAGTCACCTCCACGTGTGTTGGTCTGGGATGCTGCGATGCCATGGTTACTCACAGATCATGAATCAGCCTCTGGTGGGCTTCGTACTCGGGTACACGGGTCATCTCTGCTTGTGTTAAGAGGAATGTTGTGATGTGGCGGGTGTTTGACTGCAAACCAGGCGGGGCTGGGCTCCACTGCTTATCCTGGAACCCCCCGACCCCTGCCCCTGGTTCTGCAGGGAGCTGCAGCGGGTCCTGCCACAAGCCGCCTTCAGGTAGGGCTGTTCGTCCTGCTGTGCCTGTCGGAGGGTGATTTAAATTGCAGTTTCCAAAAAAAAAAAAAACCAAACCAGTACAACAGCTGGGAGTGACAGCGGGGATCTGTGGGAGGCAGCACTGCTCGGTTAGTGCACAGGCAGCGCTGCAGTGCTCCCTGCCTCGGCTTCCCCAAACTGGAGGAGCAGCGCTGCTGGGCTGCCCGGCCTCTCGTCAGAAGCGTCGCTAATTACAGCTCGGGCAGTGTTTCGGAGTACAGCCGTGAGCGGTATCGGCGCTTATTGTTTCCCTGTTGCGAAACCCTGACCCAGCACAGGGATCTCCTCGCAGTCATTCCCATCCCTTTCCGAGAAGCCTGATTTGTGAGCCCGGCACCTAACGTTGTCCCGAGAGGTTTTTGTTGCCTGCAATCAGCTCTGCCTCTGTCATAGCTTTGAATTTTATCTCACACGGCCCCACAGAAGGAGAGCAGCACGTGCAGTTTTAGGTTCCTGGAGGTGGGTTGGATCCCGCTAGATTGTTTATAAGTTGTGGAAATTCAGCAACGTTTTAATGAGGTGTAGCCGTGGCATTATGAAATGTATCTATTAAACGCAGTCCTTAGTAGTTGATTGGTATCTAATTGGTATATATTAATATTCTTATTGCATCTCAGTGAAATCCACAGCTGAAGCATTAATTTTGAGTAGGAAAAATATGATTTGAGGTAAAAATATAAACTAAAAGCACAGCTGCTCTTAATATGAAGGCTTTATTAATAAACTCTTACCCTGACTTCAGCAAATGTTTACAGTACATATTTTTAAAACAGACGAAGATGACATAAAGGAAACATTCTGTCAATTGTTTGCTGTAAGACTGATAGTTATCTACAGATAACGGCGGTACGATTAATAGTTATCCACAGAGGTATTTCCCATCTCCTCTTCATCCTTTTACAGGAAAGCCTTTTTCACAAGCGATTCCTCAAAGTGAGAGCGGGCATTGGCCTCTGGGGGTTGGTCGCTGGGTCTGCAGTCTGGCAGCCGAGCTTCCCCGCGCTGCGGCCACCATCCACGAAGGTTTCGGGCAGCCCCAGCGCACGGCGACTGCAGCCGGTGGTAGGTGCCCTGTGAGTTCACTGGGAATGGGGTGAAAACCACAAGCAGGACAAGGGGAAGGATATTTAACGAGGACAACAAGTTCCCTGGGGCGAGGAGATGGCGCGTGGCTGGACCCCGTGCCCCCTGCCCAGGCTGCGTCGCCATCCCGGGCACCTTCACCGCTCGGGGCCCGCTGCGGTGCCGCTGCTCCATCCCTGCCGGGCTCTGGTGGGCACCAGGCCCCGCGGCTGAGCAGCTGGGGACCCCTGGGTGCTGGAGGCGGCCGGGCCCGCTGCCATCGCTCTGTGCCGCCCGGTGGTTCCCGGCTCGCCCAGCTCCTTGCCAAGCAGGGCTGTTGACCGCTCCGGCACTGCCAGACGGTCCCCTCTGGTCCCCTCACCTCTCCTGCTCCCTCGGAAGCCTTCATGCTCCCTGCAGCCCTCCGGCGGAGGGGCTCCTTTCCGTGACAGCCTCGTTAGGTGGCTATCAGGAGCTGTTAGCAGGAGCTGCCACCAGCCAGGTTGTCACGACAACCGGGCGCCTTCGGAGCCGCTGGGAGAGGTCTGAACCTCAGGCGAGGAACCAGCCCCGGCTCCCTGCAGCTGCTCACCCGCAGCCAGTGGCTGGGAAGCCGTGACAGCACGGGCACAGCAGGCCCCCAAATTGAAGGGTGGGCTGCCAGCCGCCCTCCCCGGCCCTGCTGCGGGATACTCAGGAGCCTCGGCTGCAGAGCCGGGAGCTGGGAGCTGGGAGCTGGGAGCTGGGAGCTGGGAGCTGGGCTCGGCGCTGCTGCAGGACCAGCTCCGGGGCTGCTGCTGCGTGCGGGAGGCCCCCGGGCCCCGCGCTGAGCCCCGCTCAGCACCGCGGTGCGGCTGTCCCGCGGTGGGTGCCGGCTGCTCGATGCCTCCCCTGCTCTCTCACTCGCAGGCGGCCCCGCTGGGTGCTCGCCCCGCTCCCCGCAGCGCCGCCGCTCGCTCCCTGTGCCCGCGGGGCGCAGCGCTCCGGGGCCGGGGCGCCCCCAGTGCCCCCCCCCCGGCCGCTCCCCGCCCCGCCCCGCCCCGCCCCGCCCCTCCCCGCCAGCTCGCGCCCCCCGCGCCGCCGCGGGCCCGCCGCAGCCGCGCGGGGGCAGCCAATGGGCGCGGCGGGCGGCGGGTGACGCCAGGGGCTGGGGGGGCGGCGATTGGCGGCCGGCGGGCGGCGGCGGCGCGCGGGGCCGGGCCGGGCGCGCGGCAGATGGGCTGCGGCGGGAGGGGAGGGGAGGGGAGGGGAGGGGGCGGCGGGGCCGGGCCGGGAGGAGCGGGGGAAGCGGCACCAGCACCAGTGCCACCAGTACCGCCAGTATCACCAGTACCGCCAGTACCAGCAGCGCCAGCAGCATGACGGCGGTGGCAGCAGGTAACGGCGGCACCCCGCGGGGCGGGCCGGGCCGGTGACACCTGTGCTGGGGCGGGGGCTGCGCTGAAATCATTGATTTATTATTATTATTATTATTATTATTATTATTATTATTATTTTCCCCTTTTTTATTATTATGATGATGATTTTTATTTATTTTTTTTTATCCGCTGCGCTCGCCCTGGGAGGAGGCTGCGGAGCGATCGCGGCCCCCAGCTGCCTCCGCTGGAGGCCTCCCGGCTGTGCCCCCCCCGGCTGGGGCTGGGCTGGGGCTGGGGGCTCCCCGCCCGGCCCGGGGACAGGCTGCGGCCCGGCAGGACGGGGCCAGAGCCCCCCCTGCTCCTCCTCCTCCTCCTCCCCCACCCCCGTGCCCACCCCCCACCTTCTCCCGGGGCCGAGGGGGCCGGGGGCAGCCCCTCAGGGGCCGCGAAGGAGAGGAGCGGGCAGCGGAGGCCTCCCAGCAGCTCGGCCCCAGCCTGGCGGTGGGGGAGCCTCCAGGGGGTTTGGGCAGTGGGTGCCCGGTGGGGAGCCACGAGCAGGAATTTGGGGTGGCTGCGGGATGGGGTTACGGCTGCTGGAGCCCAGCGAGCCGGGACATGGGCTGTGCACAGAGCCTGCCACGAGGCCATGTGAAGGAGTGGGATGGGATGGGATGGGGTGGGATGGGATGGGATGGGGTGGGATGGGATGGGATGGGATGCTCGCGGCCTCCCCGGGCACAGGACCAGGCAGAGGAGGTGCGGTGGGTGCTGGCTGCACGGCTGTGGCTCTGCGCCCCGACCCGCGCGCACGGCGCCTCTTCCCCAAGTGGCTCCAGACAACTCCAAGTGAGTCTGAGGAGCTGCTGCGAGCCCTGAGCTCCCGTTACAGGATTAAGTTTCCCGGCTCGTAGGCCACCGCTCGCAGCAACAGCCCAGGACGCAGCTGTGGGAGGCATTGCCCGGGGCGAGCTGCTCCGGCTGTCCCGGGCACCGCGCTCCCCTCGGGGCTGTAGCACGGCCTCGTGGTGTGGCTGGCACGGGCTTCGTGCCCTCGGCACCAGCAAGCCCCGTGAGGCTGGGTGAAATCCCGGTCCCGCTGAGGCTGGTGAGCGTTCTGCTGTTGGCTGTAGTGGAGGACTTCATCTCGCACAGCCTAGAAAAAACTTGGCGTGAGGTCATCTTCCTCTACCCCCAGTATTTCTTGGCGAGGCACAGGTGAGAGCCGTTCGACCCTGTAGGGTGCAGCCCACCCCAGCTGGTTCCTGGCCTGCCTGCTTGGTGGTGGTCCCGTTGCAGGTGCTGTTTCCTCTGCCTAGAAGCTTCCTCTTTTTCCTTCAGTGGTTCAGTGGTGACCCTGGATCCAAGTGTTCCTGGAGCTGATGGTGAGCTGGGGTCAAACTCCTCCTGGAAGCTGGAGGCCTCTCAGAGCTGCCTTCGGCTCCTTTGTTTCAGCTACAGCTGCACAGAGCTCCCTGTGGGGGACGTGTTGCCAGATTTGTCTTCCAGTCCTGCTCTGAGTGGGTTCCCTGTGACTTTGGGACGTTAACAAGGCTTTCGGTCTGTGCCTACCTGCTTTGAGCACTAATTTCTGCTCCTTGCTGTGCTACACAGCGGGCATCCTCGGGCCTGGGCAGGTGGAGATGCTTGTCTCAGCCCCGCTGTCATTGGTGTGCCTCCTGCTCCTGGGGCTAATTGTGTGTTGGAAAAAATGCGAGCAACATAAGGATGGATGTGTCTGTGGCTCGCTAGTGCTTTGTCTCAGTGCTTTGAGTTTTGGAGATCTTTTCCAGGTGTGATCAATGGCAGGGTGAACGTCAGCAACTGCGGCTGCATGCAGCTGACAGCAAAGTGGGGTGTGCTCTGCTGGGGGCAGCAAAGGCACCCCCAGGTGGCACGGTGCCTCGGGCAGGGAAAGTTCGCTCTGGCACAACCCCCGGCCTGAGCTGGCCTTGGGGCTGTCCTGAGGCGGGGAACGGGCTGCAAGGTGGCAGCGTGGGACGTGCCAGGTGGTTCCCCGTGCCATGGGGGGGCTGCAAAGTGTCCGTGTGGTCAGTCCCACCAGCCGGGGTCTCGGTGGGGAGCTCTCACGTCCCCAGCTAGCAGAGCTGTGCCTGCAAGGGTCAGATGGCATTGTTATATGTTCAATTATCTCATTTCCTGATGTTTTTTTATCGTCAGTTGTCTACCTAGTGACGTGTTGACAGACACAACTGATTCTTGCCGGATCCAGAGCGAAGTGCTGCTCTGCCCCGGAGTTCTCCGCGTGGCAGAGCTGGTGCAGGACACTGCCCTGTAGCCCTGCCTGAGGTTTGGGATGAGGGGAAATGGCAAAGCTGAGGTTGGATACACCTCCTCTGCCCCAGTCTTGTGTGCGTTTTCCTCGCGAGCAGAAGCAAATGAAGACAATTTGGATCCCGTGATATCTTCCCCACTGTGTTCAGGACGTTTTGGGGAGGAAGTTGAAGAGCTTCTTTGTAATCCCAAGAGCAAAAATGTGCTTTCTCAGAGACAGGGAAGCAAAGCCCTCGACTTCAGCAAGGGATACCACGTGCACGTGCTGGTGATAGGCGTGCATTGATCAGCTCGCTGCAGGTGCGGTTTGCCCTCCTGTGAGGCACCGCATCGCAGCGTCCCTTCTGCCCAGCTGTGGATGCCCCATGATGAATCCACCATTTCAACACCACAGAAATTGGTGCCTGCGCCTTAGTTGGGAAGGGCACTGCAAAGTACTTCTCTCGAGGGGTGTGAAAGGCCTCGTGTTTTCCTTGCTCTGCCTCCGCCTCCTCTATTCCCTCTTGGGAGGGAGAAAATCCTCTAGATGAGCCATTTCCCAGCGCTTCCCTGCGGAGGATTTTGCTTCGTCCTGCAGTGCCCAGATGCCAGCTCGTGTTTATCAGGTGCGCCCAGCCCCTCCCCAGACGCCGCGTGGGGCTGCTGGTGTGTGGTGAGCCTGGGAGGGAGCAATGGAAGTCGCACAGATGAAATCCTGGGCACTTGCTAACGTTGGTTTTGATGTCTCCTACCATCACGGGCAAGAGATTACGGACTTGGATTTGGGATGCACTTGTAGTGTCACCAGAAAAGCTGTCAAATGTGTGCTTGCAGAAATGGAGGCTTGGAAAGTGCCTTTAATTGTGATTCCGCTCTGCTCAACACAGATTGTCATGCTTTGAGCTCAGGTTTGTTTGTATCAGGGACAGACACCGATACCACAGCTCCTGTTGGGGCATGAATATTTCAACAACTGAAACGATGCCTGCCTGCTCCAGAAAAGAGCTGCTTACACCCTCGTTTGATCTTTTTAGTCAGCCTAGCCAGCTCAGGTTGGCATCCCGGTTATTTATTTCCTCCAGATATGGTCTCTGTTAGCCATGCTGTGCTGTTGCTCTCCCCTTTTCGTTGCAGAGGGTCTGGGAACTCAAGTTGGGAAGAGGTGAGATTTCTAGCAAGAAAAAAAGACTACAGCAGCCAGAATTTGCTTCCTGTTTAGCTTATTGCTGAGAAGGCACCTGGCTTGCATTTTGTAGCGTGTGTGAAAAAATGAGGTGGGCTACAATTTGAAAGTCTCTGGACTAGCAATCTGAGGGAAGAGTCTCCTTTTGTTTCTGCCCCACATCCCGCCCCACACCGCCCTGTGCTCTTCCGTGCTCTGTCAGTCTCCCTCCTGCCTGCACTACGGGAACGCAGGGTCTCCCTCATCTGTGACACCAATGACAAATGTCTCCAAAGCGTCTCATTAGGGATCACTTCCTTCCTGCAACCACGATCCATAATGCTGGCAGCAGCTTTTGAGCAGCTCGCTCCTCGTGGCGTGCCCCGTCCTCTCCTCCGGTGCGCAGAGCGCTGCGGGTGGCCGGGGTCGGTGCCGGGCTCCTTCCCATGGTGAGGGGGAGCAGTAGGAGCTGGGGGCTGAGGTGGTTTCCCGTTCCAAGTTTCGGTGTGGTATTTCTCTCTTTAGTCCCGTAGTGATGCTAGAGGTTAGTTACCTGTTCCTCGAGTGTTTTTGTTGTTTCATGCTGTTGGCGTTGTTTTCAGTCAGCGTGCAGGGCGCTCTCCCCGTGAGGAACGCGGCTGTTGGAGCGCTTCTGAACGTCCTTGTGAGCCAGGGCAGGACTTAGTGAGTTACAGCCACCTGCGTGTCCTGGGCCAAGTATCTAGTGAACGTAATCCCAAAGTCAACACGCAGTAAGACTTAATTTGGGGCAAGGAGAGGGAAAAATGATGTCCTTGCATATTCTGGTAGCCTTTGGCATATAAGCTCGCATTAGACTCATGGCTTCGGTTGGTGGGTTCATCAGGCAGGAAACTCCTTGCACGTATGCTCAGATCTGCCCTGCAGGGCTGGGGAGACCCTACGGGGAGCTCTGTGGAGCTGCCCATGCCCCGAGTGCTGGTTCCTTTGCTGCAGAAGGGGTGGTCGGAGCTGGCCACGCTCCCTCCCCGCGCGCTCGCTGTGCTCCAAGCGGTGGTGCCAGAGGGCAGCGCGCAGCGGGTGCGTGCCTCAGGCTTTCCCTGCGCTTGCAGAGAGAGGATCCCAAAGCAAGTTTTTAGTAAAAGATGTTTTAAAGGTTTCCATTGAAGGGCTATTCAGCTCTGGGATAACAGCACCGGTGTGCTCGGCAGGGGCTGGCTGCTCACGGGGCTGCCTCAGGCGTGCTGCTGAGGACAGGCCCTGCCGCTGGTGGTCCACGGCTCCCCACGGTGGCTGCAACACCAGGGGTGAAGTCAGATGGCCACAGCCATCAGCAGGGAGCTGGCAGAGCAAATAAAGGTACCGGTGAGCAGCAGAAGTGACTCGGGTGACTCGGGTTTTGTGTCCTGACCAAACGGAGGGGAACAGCACGTTGGCATGACGTGGAGCTTGCAGACCGAGGCCTGTGGGCGCTGAAATAACTGTGGGTCCACACCACTGCACGCAGACAGCTTGGGGTGGAGTTCCTGGCCTTTTCCAACGCAGAGCCGTGGCATTTCCATCTCGCAGCGCCAGCAGAGCCCACCGCCCCAGGGCTGTGCCTGAAGGAGAGGCCTGCGGCACTGCTCCTCGGCACCTGCCCAGCGTTAAACACAAGGGACTGGGAGGTGCTCGTGCTTGTGAGCAGCAGAAATTTGGTCTTTCCCTGGTACGTGTCTGGGAGAGGTGTCCCTGCGTGCATACATCTCATATGCAAATGTGTTTTGAGTCGCTGCGCGTTTGGTCTGTATTTAGAAGAGGAGTAGTTTGGAGAGAGAAGCCTCCAGGAAATGTCGATGTGTGCGAGCACAGTGGCTGCGATTTGGGGGGGAGGAAGGGGTGGGAATGAGGGGGAGGCTCACTGAGGTTTGTCTCTTCTCTTGTAGCATTTTGGGAAAACTCCAGCCAAGGCCCACATACAGTCAAATGAATCAGCCTCCCGTTTTGCCATAAGTAATTGGCAGCTTTAGCTGCAATGCAGTTTTGATCTATGGCTAATGCACTTTTCCTGGGTTGATTGAGGGGAAACACTGCAGTAGCTGCTTGATACGGAGTTGGCCTTTGTACGGAGCCTTTGAGCTACTGGGGAGCCATTGTAGGCTTCTCCCTGAAAGGCTGGGATTTGCTGCAGATTGTGCTCGTGCTCGAGTCTTAAGGCTGTCATTGCTGTTATCAGCTGTAGAAAATACATTTCTTGTTGCATACAGGCATAGAGGGCACTCTAAGCTGGCGCTCGGCACAGGATTTCCATGGAAGAGGCTCGTTTTGTAATAACTTCAGCAGAACATTCGTGTTCTCAGAGGAGTGACTGTTCCTGTCCTGACAAATAAAGCATTTTGGCCTTCTCCTACTTCTGTAGCAAAACGAAATTCACTTGTTTTCTAAAGCATCTGGTGCCAATTCAGGCTCAGAGCTTTCTGTGTCTGCTGTAGGATTTCCAGTGGGCTCGGAAAACTTACCAGACAAGCTCAGCATTCACCGCTGGAAGGATCTGGGGTAACTGGAGGGCTTTCTTGTCCTGGAAACAGGACATGTAGCAGTTGCCCTTGGCAGTCTAAGACTTGCCAAATGCCTTTTATTTCCTGTTGGAAGCATAGCTTTACATGGAAGGACTGTATTACTTACACGACTCCGGTATCTGTTGGTAAATATTGACTTTAATAACATACGCTTCACCTTAGCAGGAGAACAACAGTGAGGGATAAATGCCCAGCAGTGAGACGTTGGTGTTCTGCACAATGCTTTGTAAAGACCACACGTATTATTTTCATGTAGCATTTGAAAATACATTATAAACAAGTTACTTTGGGGATCCTGTAGTCATACATGTGACTAGTCAGCCTTGGCGTTTTATTCATGGCCGGGGCTTTGCTGTGCTAAATGCTGTCCAAACAGAGGAAAAACAAGCCTGGCCTCGAGGTATTCTTCCATGAGATTGCCTCGTGTGGGCAGCATGTGGCCTTCCTCCCCCCAGCCCGTCTATGGGGGAAGAAAACATTCCCAGAGCGTGCAGATGGAAAGTCCTGGGGCAAACTCTCAGGTTGTCTCCGCAGCATTTTGCACCAGAAATGAAACACAAAAATGTCTGGTTTTGCCTGCACCTTTGTAGGGAGCAGAGGGGAGCTCCTGGGTGTTTAGAGATGGAAACCTGCAGAAAGCAGAAGGGCGTCTCCTTCCCCTGCCTGCTCACCTGCACAGCAGCACTGCTGCGTGTTTGGGTCAGTGCTCTGCGTGTAGCTGGACAGAGGTTATATCCAGACCAGCTGGGCTGAAGTTGGCTTTTTCTCTCCAGTTCGCTGGCCAAGTGTTTTCTGTTTTCTTCAGCATACCTTTAAGTGGACATTGTTTGGCCCTGCTCTGGAATGGAGCCGGTATTTCTACATGTAGGTAACCTTTTTCTTTCCTGAACAAGGTCATTGCATCATGATGCAGTAATCCTCTGCCTGTGGGATAAACCATCCTCTCTGTCTGTGTCTCCATCTCCTACTCTTATCTGTGTTTGTTCTCTCTTCAAGTGTGCATGGGGGGAGGAGAAATGAGGGGAGAGCACAAGTTCCGATTCTGGCCTGTTAAACTATGTTTAGAGAGAATAATGCATGGGTTGTGAGATGCGAAGGGCTGTTGTCTCGCAGAGCTATTGCTTTGATACTTTATCCACAAAGCGAAGCTCCCGAGTCTCAAGTCAGAAGAGCCTGGGGATGAAATTACACCTCTGCCAGGCTCTGACAGGTTAAACTTTACAGAGATGCAGGTAGCAAATTATCCGCCGGCTGAATTGCAAAGGAGGGCTTCTAAACGGGCTTTAAAAACCTGCCGAGGAGATTGAGTGGATAAAAATAGTAAGTTTTTGCATCCTTCTTTTTGTCTGTCGAGCTAAAAGCCATCTGCAAAGGAAGGACCGTGTCATTATCCCGGTGTCAGCCCAGAGGGAGCTGCGAGGTGGAGCCGTGCCGCTGGGGCTGGGACGGGGCAGCAGGGAGCTGGCGGCAGGCCCCGGCCCTGCTGCCCGACCCGTGGGACTGAGGTGCCTCCCTGCTTCCCGCAGCTTCTAATTTGTCGTGGACGTGTCCGCGTGCTTTTTCCGGGGTCAATTTACACCACAGGGTAGCATCTGTGGCCAGCCCGAGGTGTGCCCGAGGAGCTCTGCTTCCTAACTCTTCGCTTCATTTAGGGTGAGGTGGCGCGGCTGCCTGGGCGGCAGGGGCTGTGCTCGGCCACCCGGCGGGTCCGTCCCAGCCCTGTGGGGCCGTGTAACCCGAGGTGCTGCCACCTCAACCCCATCGAGATGCCAGTGATGTAATTTCAAACTGTCTGCCCTGAGCGCCAGCCAAGGCGGGGAGGCTGCGCGTGCGTGAGGCAGGACTGGCCCTGCTCCCGTCTGCCTGCCCGGCCAGCAGGTAGAGGACAGGGCTCGGGTCAGAAGGAAAGCGGGTGCCTGAGCAGAGAAGGCAGAGCAGACGTCGTAGTGGCTGATAACATCTTTCTCCTGCTCCAAAGAAATAGCCCCTGAGTTGCTGTGCAGCTCCGAGGTCTCTTGAAGATAAGGACGAACAAGGAAGTTGAGCGATCAGGTTATAGGGGCTCTGCAAACTGCATAAAAAGATGCCAGGACCTCACCGTGGGTGGATGCTACAGCGAGGGAGCTGTCACAGGAACGCATCTGGAATCGTGAAGCCTTGATGGGTGGTTGCTGCAGTGCAATACTTTTTGGCAGCTCGGAGCATTGCCGTGGTAGAGCACGTGTCCTAAAGCTGGAGGGGGGCTCCTGTAGCTGTCAGCAGGACAGGACTATGGCAGACACCATGCAGGGCGTGTTTCTGTGGGCATGGTTCTGCACTCACGTGCCTTTACGGCCATCAAAACAAACGTGTGTCTGGTTTGTAGAGCAAGCAGAAGAGCCTGGATGGGGCTGTGCCCTACGCAGAGACTCAGCAGTGCCCGAGCAGTCCCTGCTCCAGGCACTGGAGACACCAGTAACAGCCGCCATATCATTCCAGTAACATTTTGTGCCTTACAGTCATCCCCAGCTTATTGTGTCCCAAAATCCAGGAGTCTTCCCACAGAGTGCATCGCTGACACCAGCTTTGTCCACGTTTCAGCTGCGCTGCCTCTGTTGGTGAGCCGGGCTTTGTAGAGTTTTGCCCAGAGTCTGAACGTTTTAATGGAGGAGGGGAAATTTCCAAACGAGATTAATTCACTGCGTTCTTCTGTCACTGCCTGTTATTAGAAAGACCCCAGCGAGTGAGCTCGTGCTGCTTCCTGCTTAATTCTTGGCTGGTTTCTGCTTAATTCTGGCAGAATTGTTGGGCCCGGCTTGCAAGGACTGACCGTGCTGTAGGTAAAACCCGTTCCCAGCACAACTTCCCAGCCATCAGCTATGATAGCTTGGGTGTTGCTAACAGGCTGCGTTTCAGAGCAGCACTGATTTTGGTTTCTTAGTGCAACTTGTGATTTGCTGAGTTCCAGCTGAAAGCAGCTTTCCCCGGTCCTTAAAGGGTCGTCCTGGACCCGCCTGTGTTTGCAAACTGCAGAATCACAGCGTAAAAGAAGTCCTCTAAACATGCACAGCCGAGTGCAATACCTTTCCCTTTGCACTTAGATTTAAAACCGAACGTCATAAAAACAACTTCCAGCGCTTTGATGTGGGCTCATAATTTTCTCATGGATGCTATTAATATTGCATGCCCCTTTGCTGCTCTGGGGCAGGTGGAAGCACTCGCTAGCAGCAGGCAGCTGTGAGAAAGGAGCTGTTTGCTGGTGGGGAGTGAAATTTAGGCCAGCTGTGGGTGCTGCAACCACATCTTAGAGGCTGTCCCTCTGGGCTCTCCCTTCCCATGCTTTGCCTGAGACTGCAGCGAGCGGAGTTTCTGGTACCCAGCATCCTGCAGCCTGCTGAGCTGCATTTCTGCTCTAATGTCCGTGCCTCACGCTCAGGCAAAAGGAGAGCCTGAATCATGCTCACGTTGGGCTCCTGTGGTGTCGCTGCAGGAAGTCGATAGCCCTCAACTCGAGGGACTCACCCGGTTAAAGCCGTTTAACTGCGAAGCAGTCAGCAAGAAATGATACCCGTGCTTCGGTTTGGGCAGTGCTTGAAACTTGGCATCTCCCCCTGCACCCGTTCAGCACAACAAACCAGAGCGAACTCAACACAGCGTCCCAGGTGAGCTCTACATACAGGGGATGAGTTTCTTCCCGCAGGTCGAATTGTTTTGCAGTCGAGCTTCTGGGATCTGAATGGATTTTCAAACCCGTGTCAGAGCTCGGTGATGAGATTACTTCCAGCAAAAAATAACCCGTCACTGCTGCTCTTGGTCCGCGTTAGCTGTCTCACGGGGGGCTTCGTGACACAGCTGCCTTCTCAGAGGGCAGTCCTTATGAAAAAGAATGGCCTTTGGCCCAATCCTGCCTCCAGTTCTGTGTTCTGGCCTCAAGTTTTCATTTAATTTACAGGATTGAGGTTTATAAAATAGCTGTGTTTAATACCTGCATCAATTCCCATCTCGATGTGACACCTTCAAAATAGCATTTGCCACAGGAACGTGGTCTCAAGCCTTCTGATGTTTCCCAGTGCACACCCGTCCTTTCTGTAGCTCCCTTTGGAGCTGCTCTCCCTCTCACAACCTTTCCTTTCCATGCAGAGCTCCTGAGGTAGGCATTTTGCAGCTGGCTGCGGGTGTTGGCCGGTCATCAGGGAAAGGGCTCCTGCCCTGGAGGTGTTTCCTTGTAGGCCAGGAGGAGAATGCCCAGTCCTGCCATCCCAGCGGCCTTTAGAAGAATGGAAACTCGGCTCTTGGAGGGCAAACCAAACCTTCTGCAGTGGCTTAGGATGTGTAAGTGATTCACCTCCGTATGTACAATGTACAGACTAGGATCCTATATCGCACTTCAATATAATGCCCTGAATCTGAATCGGATCGAGGCACTCTTACAGCCCGTAGCAGCCAAAGGCACGTTAGTGCTGATGTAGATCCTAAAAGAGTGAATGATCTACCTGGGTAAGCACGGCTGAGATCCATCAGTGACACACAAACTCCTCTGATAAAGGCCCCAGCTGTCAACGGGGGTGAGATTTTGCTGTGCTGGGAACAGCACGAGCCCAGAAAGCTGGCACGGTGTCTGCCTGGTTGGCCCGTTGTGTACCGACACAGGCAGGCACCGCGTGGGATCAGCAGACAGGAGAGGTTGGAGCTGGGCTGCTGCTCGTCTTCCTCATACTTCTCTTCTGCAGAAACCAGTGGAACTAGTAAAAGGTGAAGGGGCAGAGAAACTTCCCTCTCCAGCTCACAAGTCGTCAGAGATGAGTGCTGCACGATATGAATCCTGTTCCCTGCTTCAGGGATGGCAGGCCCAGCTCCTTCAACAACTGGATTTTTCCATCACAAATACCAGAACCAGTGTTCAACCCCTGCTGCGAGCATCTCTGGGGAGAGGCCAGGACTCGAATGGGCTGTAGAAGCTCCTGCGCCTGTCTCACTCATAGAGGTGGGCTCTTGGTATTGCAGATGTTAGCTTTGACCAGGCCCAGAAGGTAACGTGCAGGAGCGTGTGCTGGATAAGTGTGAGTAACTCCTGTTGGGCAGCTGAGTTCGGATGTCAAGGCGTGTGCGACCTGAGCTGGGTTCTCGGAGCCGAGCGCTGCCTTCTGTATGCTCCTGGAGCAGGCGGTAATTTCTCTGCTGTGTTACTGAATCCCATCGTATTCTTGGAAAGCAAATGAATCGAGTTACGGCCGTGGTCGGTGAGAAGCTTCGGGGTAAGATGTTGAGCACCGGGAATTTGTCTGAAGGGTGTCGGAGGTGTAAACGCAGGAATAGTGTGGCTTCAGCTGGGGGCCTCATGTGAGGAGCGAGGTGTGGTGGTGTTCTCAGGTCAGGTGGGCATTTCTTTCGGAAGGAAGACTGGGATGAGCTTTGCTCTGCCAAAGAGAACTCGGAGGCTCTCTGTTCCATTGTCAGGTGGTGGTTGGTTGTTACGTGAAATCCTTGACAGAGAAAGGAATTTTTACGGTAGAAAGTGCAAGTGCCAGGTAAAACATGAAGAGATGGTGACTGGAAATAGAGCTAGGGATTTCCCTAAGAAGCACAAATTCAATTTTCAATGCATGCTTTAATGCCACGTCTTAGATTTTCCTTGATAGCATTCCTCCTTGATAGTATTTCTAATCAGCAGGCCCTTATCCGTTCTCCACCAGTATTAGTTGCGGCTTAATGACATATTATAGTGGTTCTTTATCACTCAACTTGCCAAGTCATTTATCTCTTGGAAGGAAGGATGGAGAGGAGAATTTATTGCCTCTCTGTCCCTTGATGTTCTGCAGAGCCTGGTGCATTATCAGAAATGGCAGGCGATTGCACCCCTAGAAAGGGAGGTGTTGCACGCCGCCCGCGCTGATGATCCAGCCAAGTCGCTTTAATACCCCGTTACACTATAGCCACAGAATTTGGTAGGAAGGGGATTAGGGAGATAGCTGGATAATACACAGGCATTTCTGCTGTGTACACACACAATGCTCACACGCCCACAAATTGGATTGGGGGCAGCTGTTGCCAATAAGTTTCCAAAGGGGATTTTTTCCCCGGGCACTGGTAGGTGAAGAGTCAAGGTGTGGAAATCCCGGGGCACCAGAACAACTGCGCTTCTCTCTTCTGGGGACGGAGCTGTTGCTGCAGCAGGAGGAGAGGGAGCCAGGGAGGGGGGTGCATCCCGTGCCAGCTGCCCGGAGGAGCCAGCTCGGGTTTGTCTTTAAGAACTGCAGGCGCAGCTTTGGCTGCAGAATAGGCTTCGGTCCTTTGAGTTGCAACGAAATGAAGGCAATTCATCCTGTCAGCCTGGGAGGAGGAAGTTCTGGGCTTGTCAGAAAAGTGGCGGTGGCTTAAGTGATGCAGTTGTAAATCACCTGCTCCAGTGGTGTGGACGACTGGGTGTCAGGGCGCTCGAGCAAATTCCAGACTTTGCTCCAGTCCATTTTGTGCAGCTGGGTTGTCAAATTAAGTACCGCTGGCTGCTGGAAGAGCTGGGCCTGCTTTAAATGCGTTGGCATCAAAGCTTAAATCATAATAAAATGTTTCCTAAGGAGAGTCTGGCCAGTGTCTTCAGCGGCCTCAGTCTGGATGAGGAGGCAGGAAGGCAGGCGGGGGAGTAGCTCCCAGTCCTGGTGTCTCCTCCTCACTGGTGGGAGCTACCGTGAGGCCAAGCTGCACGAACGTGTGCCCGGATCCCTTCAGTGGCACTTGGGGCCAAGTGACCAGATGCAGGAGGTGTAGGACAGGCACGTCTTCCCTCCTGCCAGGGTCCCCTGGTCCTGCATTTGGCAGAAGGGCTTTTGCAGAGCATCCCGCGGCTGCGTGCACGGTAAGAGCATGGGGCCCGGCGCCCTCCTTCCCCAGAGCCCTCTGATGAGCTCCTAGGCCAGGATGGTTGCTCGCTTGCTACAGCTCGCATGCTGTGCTTGGACGCACTGGTTGGTGTTCGGTCCAGCATCACAGATTCACGGGAAGGGCAGATCCAAACTGCCTGGGGCACATTTGTCAGAGAGTCACGATAATAATGGGAAATAACAGCCATAACTCACCTTCTACCTCTTCCGAGCCCTCCCCAGCCATTAGCTAATTAATAACCTGCATGGGGTCCCTGGGAGGGGGCCAGCTGCTGCCTAGGGGACGGGAAACGCCAGTTCCTCCATTTCGTCCAGAGGCAGCACCTTCTGATGGAGCCTTCCTGAACAGTGGCACGCTCCTGGGACAAGACTCTCGTGCAAGCTGCTGACGTGTAACTCGCTGAAAAATTCATGGCCAGGTCCAGCCAGAGACCTGGGCTGTCCCAGGAGCGTGGCCTGTGTCCCCTGCATTGCCGTGTGTCCGCAGGGAGGCAGAGCCCTGAGGAGGCTTCGTTACAGCAGCATTGCAGCGGCTGAGCAGGGAGGGAGCTGAGGCACGTCGTAATCACAGAATCACAGAATTTTCTAGGTTGGAAGAGACCTCGAGATCATTGAGTCCAACCTCTGACCTAACTCTAACAGTCCCCACTAAACCATTTCCCTAAGCTCTACATCTAAACGTCTTTTGAAGACTTCCAGGGATGGTGACTCCACCACTTCCCTGGGCAGCCTGTTCCAGTGCCTCACAACCCTTTCGGTAAAGAAGTTCTTCCTAACATCTAACCTAAAACTCCCCTGGCTCAACTTAAGCCCATACTCCCTCATCCTGTCACCAGGCACGTGGGAGAACAGACCAACCCCCACCTCGCTACAGCCTCCCTTGAGGTACCTAAAAAGAGCGATAAGGTCGCCCCTGAGCCTCCTCTTCTCCAGGCTGAACAAGCCCAGCTCCCTCAGCCGCTCCTCGTAGGACTTGTTCTCCAGGCCCCTCACCAGCTTCGTCGCCCTTCTCTGCACCCGCTCAAGCACCTCCATGTCCTTCTTGTAGCAAGGGGCCCAAAACTGAACACAGTACTCGAAATTGTAATTGTGCGGCTGGACGGAGTCCCCGCGGTGAGTCGGTCACAGAGCAGGGAACATCAGGTGTCTGGCACTTCTCCACAGGGAGGCAGGGTGGGGAGAGCCCTTTTCATTTCGGATCCCATGTGGATGCTGAAAGGCACGTTTTTAAAGGCCCTCAGCTCCCCTGGAGAGGAACAGAAACGATGAGGACACCAGCAGCAGGACCGATCAGTTTTGTGAAAGTATCAACACAGCTGTTGGGGAGGCTGCAAGGACAGAGGGGCAGTGCCTGTAGCAAAGGCAGGTTCGGTGAGTGCTGTGTGCAGGTAGAGCTGCCTGTGCAGACGGGCAGGGTGCTTGAACGCCGAAATACTGAGGTAAACACAGCTGAGAGTGCTCACCTTTGTAACGTCTGGCAGGTAGGACGCAATGCTGCAGACAGACTTGATTGTTCAGGGATGTTGTGGTTTTACACAAGGGAAAGAGGGGTGATAATGCTCATTCTCCGTAGATCTTTATCTGCCCTGGGCCGCTGTGGTTGGTGGGCAGCTAACGAGTGCAGGAACACCAGGGCAAAAGCTTGTGCTGGCACTGCCTGCAGCTGGCAGCGATTGCTCCTCTCTGGAGTGCAGGAGGCGCTCTGTGGATGGAATCCAGATGGTAGATGTGCAATATCAGGCTCTGCGTGTACAGGGACAGAGCCTGGGAGCTGGGGTTGTGTTTCTGGGCTGGGGAGCTCACAGCTGCTGGTGGTGAGTGCTGGACAGCAAGAGGAGCTGGGCTCCTGGGCTGGACATCAGGGACAGGTGGTGGCAGGCGTTTGTTTATCTTGGTATTGCCTCCATAAATTTATTAGGATGATTTGGACTAGTAACTTAATCTGTGCACTGATTTCCTCATTTACAAGCTCCTTGCAGAGTGGTGCCTGCCTTCTGGCCAGCTCAGGTGAGCTCTGCTCAGCTTCCCTGGCCGCGGCCGAGCGGTGCCTGGTTGCAGAGCACAGGCTGCATGGCGCTCTGCGGCCTGCTGGCCTTTCTCTCCTCTAGGCCGAGAGGCCGAGGCTTGGCTTTTGGCAGCTGAAAGCCCAGGATCACGGCCCTGGCTCTGCAGACCAACGCGTGATTTGTCTAACGAGGGCATGGCAGGACGTCCCGGCTGCCCGCGGGGGGCCTGGGCTTTGCCTTCACACATCCTTGGGCACGAGGCTCTCACTGCTGGCACCTCGGCGTTTGGCCCCGGTGTGGCAGGCAGCCCGCTCTCGGCGTGCTGAGCCTTGGGGCTTGGCTTCATGTGGAGCAGGAGGACGATTTGGTCCCTTGTAAGAGCGGGACTGAGTCAGAGGGGGCGGGCAGCAGGGACATTTTGCTCGCAAAGGCAGGGAAGTGGGATTGAGGTGGTTGTTAAAGGAGTGTCCGGCTCCTCGGGCTGGAAGGGAAACCTGATGCTGCATTGCTGGAGTCTGTTCCCTGACTTTGCTGGGGATTGAGTAAGGCTCTGAATGTGTTGAGGTCCTTGCACTTGTAGCCGTAACGCTGATAAGCAGAATTGAATTAAATGATAATAGAGGAAAGAGCTGTCTTCCCCGTGCTGTTATCTGGTTTCTCCTGATAGAAGTGTCTGCATCTAGGTTGTTTTAGGTTTTATTTTGTTTTCCCATGGTGTCATGCTCCCTTTAATAAATAATTTGTGGTTCTTTGTGACAATTTTCTTTACTCGTGAAGAGAGGAGATCCAGTTTCATATCCCTTCTGGCTTTGAGGTGTGTAGTTGCAAACAGCTTCTACCATCTCTTTTCTTCCTAGCATTGCCTCCTGTTTACAGTTGTGCCTGTACCTTGGGAGAATTTTGTTTAATGCAAGGTAAATATTTGCTTTTTTCTGGTACACCAAGGTTTTATTGCCTTATTTTGTTTCTGATGGCAAACAAGAGCTGTTTGAGATGCAAGGAATGATTAATTTTGCAGAAGAACCGTCAAGTCTTAAAAGTGGGAGGATGCTTTCTTCCAGGTGTGGAGACTAAACAAACGGGATGGCTTTTTCACAGAGGCTGCTCTTAGGCTTCCCTCTGAAATCCACCACAATGAGGGGGAAAAAACCCGCTGAACACTCGCTGCAGTACACCTTTGGCTAGTTTTCCATGTCGTTTCTCCTAGCCCAGGTCTGTGTGCTGCCCTGGCGTGAGGCATGTCTCTGACCTACCGAGCTGGGCGAGCACAGATCGGGATGTGAACAAATCTTGTTGGTTGCTGTGACTTGTGTGGCCTGGGGCCGTGGCACACTGATGAGAAGGGCTGGCAGAGGTGCATGCTGTCAGCGTAAGCTCTGAGGACATCGCTGGGCTGTCGTGACACAGAGCCTTGCAGAGGGAAGGCAGTGGTTCCTTCTTGTCCTCTGGCCCGGCGTGGGGTTGCATTACTGCCTGCGGCACTCTGAAATCGCCTTGAGCCTCCCGTGCCACCCGAGGCAAGGAGGGGATGGAAATGTCCCACTGCAGGGAGCAGCGCTGGTGGCTCCTCTTCTGTCTGAGCAGGTGAGTGTCCCTTGTGACCTGGTAGGCACCGGCTGCTCACTGGGCTGGGTCCCAGCTCCCCGTAGCTGCTGCCCTTAGGGTTACGTCTCGGGGTGGCTCCTGGCTTCCCTGTAGGACTTGGGTACCTCAGGGAAAAGCAGGCATCTGCCGAAGGCTGAGGGTTGGGGAGGAGCTGACAAAATGCTGCTGGGCGGCTCTTCCTGCAGGGTGACCCCGTGCTGCCGAGGACCCTTGGGTGGCAGTTCTGGGTCCCCCAGCACTGCCTCGGGTGTTCCCGTACCTGGGAGGGCTGGCATGGAGGCTGTAGGACCTCACTGGCTCCTTTGCTCTACAGATTTCTTTAACCAGCCTCGGGGTGGATGCAGGGCCAGGGTGTAACCTCACTGGGGACAGGCTCAGTCGGTGGCGATTCGTGGATCGCAGCCAGCCTGTGCGACCTGTGAGCTAGTGTGCTTCCACTGGTAGTGTGTTCCCTGGTCTCCTTTTGGCTGTTCCAGTTTTGTAATCAAAGCCCTTTGTCTTCTACGGCCTCAAAGGGGTGTAAATTTCGATGACAGTGATAATATTTTGTCGTCAAGTACGTTCATGGCTTCATATTTGCACGGCCCTGCTGCCAAGCAGCGCGTGGCTCTGTGTGTCAGCCCCTGTCAGCATGAAGTGAGAACACCTCGGGTTTCGTGAGTTTGTTTTTTTTTTAACCAACAGCTCCTGTTTGCCCACTGACCTCAGAGCAATTTTAATTCTGCATTTCCAACGTGTGGTGGCATTTCTCTACTCCGGGATCGCCTCCTAGCACCGCAGCTGGCCCTGCAATCCAGCCGCAATCAGGGTGCTCTTTGGTGTGGTGGCACCGCGGCGCACGCGGCCGTCGGACGGCTGGCAGCTCCTCCTGCGGGCCCTGCCCATCGCCAGCCTGCTTGTCTGCCCAGGCCGTGCTGCAGAGTCCCTGTTGTGCACAGGAGCATCCTCAGTCACCTTGATATTTATGTCCTGGGGAGCTGCATCACCAGGCGATCTGTCTCCGTGCTCCCTGGGTTCCTCTGACCACGCTCTCCCTCCAAATGCCATCCTCTCCTCCATGCTGAGCGGCTGCTTCGGTGGCTGTGATGTTTGGAGGCATTTCCCTGGGGCTGGAGCCTCACAGCCCCCTGTGGTAAGGCCTGGGGGTCTGAGGCTGGTGGGTGTTTCTCCAGGGGACCTGGAGTACCTCTAGGGTCACAGCTGGACCCTGTGGTGCACAGCTCTGTAACCGAAGCACTGACTCTTTTCTCTGCTTCGTGATTTTGCCCAGACAGTAGTGCCTTCAGACAGGTCCATTTTGTCTGAGATCAAACAATACATCAGCTGTTCTTGGGTTTGTAGTGGTTTTTTTTAGACACTGTCCCTGGCAACAGCGTCTTGCTCATTTCTCATAGTTTTCTGCCACTTTCACCTCCATTTTCCTTTTCTTTTCCTCCTCAAGGACAGATCAGTGTACAGGCTCCATTTGTGCTTCTGTTGACCTTTTTCTCCTCATCAGTCCAGCACCTCCAGTGGTTTAATGCTCCCCCTTGCCTCCGCACTTCCTATTTTCTCTGTACCTTGGTGATATTTTGTGGACTTGGTCTCTTTCTCTTCCTCACTTGCCATCCAGGTTGTTGACACTGTTGCATGTAGTATGTGCCAGCCAACAGCGTGATGAGCTGTCATGTTTCTGAAACGAAACTGACTCTGGATTAGGTTCTTTGAAGGTCTCTGATAGATGTGGAGACACGGGCACCATCTCCCACCTACGTTAGCAGTGGCTGCCGCGTGGCTGTTGGGACGGCACCTGGGGTGGGTGAGCCTGGTGGCCTGGCACCAGGAACCCTGTGAGCTGGCAGCAGCCCTCCGAGCAGCTATAAATCACACGTTTATTCTATATTAATTTCATACCGTGTAAAATCCTGCGTTAATTTACTCCAATTTACTTTTAAGGCCTGAAATTGTTGTAAATGGAATCTATTTTGGGTCCTGTTGTCCTCTTTCCTCTTCTTCCCTCGCTTTTTTTTGTTTGTTTACTTGTTTCTATGCTTTTTGATGGTTTCTTATTTTTGCTGCTTTCTGTGACCCAACGGAGGATTGCATCAGTGTCAGCTGCTGCTCTGGGAGTTTGGACTTTTGCAGGGTTTTGCGTGAGGACCTCCGGCTGCTGGAGAATCACGTACTGAGCAGTGGAGGTGCTTCCCTTCCAAAGGAGCAGGTACTGCTGCTTCTGCACCCTCTGCGCAGAGACAGGGGCACGCCGATGTGTTGTGAACAGACGTAGCTTGGCGCTTGTCTGCTCCCATCAGAAGATGCCCGTGTCCTTTGGCATCAGCAACTTGTGAGGGCGCTCCCAGGTTCTTCAGACGAAGCTTCTTGGGCTGCACAGAGCGGCTGTGTGGTTTGTGCTGCTGGAAAGGTGCAGGGAACAAGAATGAAACACAGGCGTGTGTAATACCTGCTGGCTGCTCCAGCTGCCATTTGTAGCACGGACACGTTTCCAGAACTCCAATGGTCCCTGCTGGCTCAGGAGCTCTCCCATCTGGTGACTGAGGCTGGGATGCCCTCACTCCTGGATCCCACCACCATCGGGGGAGGTCGTTTCATCCTGTGCAGGCCCCGTGTTCTTGGCCACGGGGTGCTGGCTGTAGGCAGGAGGCTCCAGACAAGCACAGAGGAAGTGTGAGCGGTGCCTGAACCCCTTTATTTCTGTGTAGGTGGCCAGAGGACAGAGAACCGCCTGCCTGTTGTGATGCGGAGTCAGACAAGAAGTGGGAACAGGGCACTGCTCTGGGGCAGAGGGTTTGCTTTGTGTTTGGAGCAACGCTAATTGCTGAGCCCTATGACAAGATAAAAATACTGGTCTGTCGGGGTAGCTGAGAAAACAGCAGCTTCAGCGTGGGGCTCTTGTTTTGCTTTCTGCGTGTGGGTTTCATTTCTCCCCTGACCTATTTAAGAACAGCATTTGAGTTTCCTCTCGTGGTCTTCCCAGCCTTGTTCTCTGAAGCCAGGGTCTAGCAGGGACCTGGAACCGAGCACACAGCAGCCGCTGCGCTCCCCTCCGCCTGCCTCGGCCCCGCAGTGCCCCCGAGGCAGTCAGGCCATTACGCGCGATAAGATCACTAACGTAGCAGGCGAATATTAGATATATGAAGCTAGTCAGCTGTAAATAAAAGGCCTGGCCAAGAATAAAAGGCAAAACGTTGTCCCTGGGGAGGCGAACAGGGATGTGAACGCCTTCCTGCCCTAGTGCCCTAAAGAGATGATGCAGAATCTGGAGCGCATCCACCTCCTGGGTGAAAGGCTTGTGACAGCCGGGCTTTGGTCACTCCTTACCTGCAGGCAGGAGCTGTGTCCTTCCAAACGTGACACGCTGCAGTCTTGGGACAGGCTGTGTGGCAGTGCCAGTCTCCGCTTCTGGCATTCGGACACCTGGAAGTTGGCCCCATGCTCCCCTGATTAGGGGGATTTTGTCTCCAGCCCCAGGAGCGGAGCTGGCGATGCGCTCCCTGTCCTGTATTGTTCCTTCTCCGAGTGGGGTTCCCCTCCCAGCTCTGCCTGCAGTCCTGGGCCTCAGGTGAGTCTTTTAGATGTCTGCTTCATCCTCCTCCTCCTCTGTCACATGGGTTTAAATAGCATTGTTTACTAGGATCCTCAGCTCACAAACCAGGGATTGCAGAGGCGAAATGAGCTGAAAGGTGCCTGGCAGGTGCTGGAAAAGGGCAAATGGCTCTCACCTACACTTACTGGCATTATATTCCTACTCCCTCGGCTCTCCCACGGTCGCACAGTGGCTGCTGCTTTGGTTTGTGGGTGTTCAGTGGGGCACGGGCAGTGCTTCAACACCACGTCTGTCCTGCTCGTGTTTGTCGTGGCACATCTTCTGGGAGAGTGGCAAGCAGAGAGAAAACTGTGGAAGGGCAGAGAAAGCACCAGCCCCGCAGAGAATATGAGGAATGAGGAAACTGGTCCTTTTTTCTCCTTTTTCCCCCTCTCTTTCTTCTTCCAAACCTTGTTTGATGCTTTTTCTTTTTTTATATATATAAACAAAATGAAAGCCATCACAGGCAAGATGCCAACTGGCTTATTAAAGGCTGTCCTAATGCACTGGCTGGAGTTCAGCAGGAATTTAGGGTGCCCAGAAAGTACAAAGTCAGGGACTTTATATATACATTGAACTTTATTATGGAAGTCCCAGCAAGGAGAAGCTCCCATGGCTGTAGTTATAATGGCGAGAGAGAGAACAGCAGTGGGAGCAAGCTTAAACTTGCCAAAACACGGTTCCTGATGTCTTCTCTGCCCAGATCGATGACTTTTCTTTTAGCCCAAGTGTAGCAGGGGTTTCAAAGCTGTGCTGGAGAGTGGCCCAATTCAAGGCCCCTTGCTTGTGGCTCGTGGTGCTGTCAGCCTTCCCCACAGGTGCTACGTGGTGCTGTGCCTGTGAGTGGGACACAAGCCCCAGTTGCATGCACACTAGAGAGGCACAAGAAATGAGGAAGAGAGGATAAAAGGGAGGAGAGTATGGGAAGGATGCTTGCAAGCTTGCTCTGATTTGGTGCAGGGAAGAAGCCCGGCTCTGGGTTCTGAGGATTGCTGTGAGCCTTTGCCTTTCCCCAGCATCGTCACAGCCCTTTGGTTAAGCCACTGCAGAGACACTGCTCCAAAGCCTCCCAGTTTTCCTAGACGTTGGTAAGAAAGTGTGAGCTGGAAGCACTTTGGGGATGTGAGAAGGAAGGGGCCTGGGCAGGATCATTGCCACGCTCACGTGCTGAATTCATGGCAAGCGGACTGCTTGTGAGCATCTCTCCCTGCGTGGCTTACGGAGGGGATGGCTTCTGGTGGCTGTGGTCCTGGGCAGTGCTTCAGGACAGACTTGAAGTTGCAAACTCAAATTGTTGTCGTGGCTATTTTAATCCAAGTGGTGCGGTTTTTACTGCTGCTGTGACGTAGCCGTCCCCAGTAAGTAGCCTTTCTTGGCTTAATTTTGACTCCTCTTAGCGAGCAGAAGTGAATCTGAGACGTGAGCTCTGAAGTAAGAATAATGAAGTCCATACGGACAATTACTTCAGTGCATTTACAACAACTTAAATCTGCACTTCATTTTTGCACAGAAGCTTTCGTGTGTAGGCAAGGACGAGGGGTGCGAGCTGGTAGAGCGGGAGATATTTGATAGGCACGACTGGCTCGGAGACATCCTCTTCTGCTTTGCGGAGCCCTTCAGCTGTGTAAATAGAAAGCAAAAGGGGTGGAGCGGTAAGAATTTTGGGTTTTCCTCACATCTGAATGCCTTTTCTGGTTATTAATTCCTTGCTTCTCATCAGCCTCAGGGAAATGTTTACCAATACTTTTAAAGGAGGCAGCCCGCAGGCTGGGAGCTCCCCGCTGGCTCTTGCTGGGTGGCAGAGGAGTCCCAGAGCCCTGGCCTGCTGGCATGCACCACCCGCAGCCCTTCCCTTTGTCAGGGGAAGCTAAGTTCCTTCTCTGATCCTGGGAGTTACCTCAAAGTGCGTTTCTTAACATTTCAAAAGCCATACACAGTGGGTCTGTGCTGTCGGTGTCCCTGTGGCCATTTTTCTGGCCATCTTCTTGTGCCCTGCTGCACTCGCTTCACTGGCTGGAGTGTACTGCCTCACTCCCTGGGCTGCTGCAAAGCTTAATTAGCGAACGCCCAGATCCGGTTTCAGTGTGGAAGGCGGCTTCTGTGCCCTCACTCCTTCCCCTCACAGGTCACGGAACCATCCCAAAGCTCATGCGGTTTAGTGAGTGGCCAGGACCCCAGTGTGAGCGTGGGTTAAGCGGATCTCTTTTGTTTTGATGTGATTAAAACACCCACAAAGCAAAAAGGTCGGGCCTCAGCCCCATCCCGGCAGGCTGCAGAGTTTGCTCTCCCTGTTTTTTCGCTGCTACATCGAAGCCTCGGTGCCCTTGTTGATATTACCTCGTGCACACAAGTGCTGCATAAGCACAGCCCGTAAACTTATGCCGAGCTTTGAACATCCCTGGCTTTCATGATGGAAAAAAGCCCATACTTTGCTTTTTGCACGCGGCTTTTTTAGTGGGACTGGGTGCTAGGAGTCTGCAGAGCAGCAGCAAGCTTCTGCCACGAGGGAAGCGGTGCCTGGAGCGGGTCGGGTGAAGGGACATCATGAGACAAGCAAGGTGCGTTTTGCCAAGTGCTGCATCTTGTTGCGTTGGCAGTTTGTAAAGAAAGGGCCAACAAAATTGTTGAAAGAAGTGCAGTTAGGTAGGCTAAGGGTTTGGAGGGAAGAGATCCTGGAAGGCTGTCTATTGAAAAATTCTGCGAAATGAGAATTAAGCAGAAAGCAAAGCGTTTGCAGGTTATTTTCATCGGTTTCGACAGACTCCACTGCTTCAGTCTGCTCCCAGCATTTAGCAACTTAACTGGGGGACTCTTGGGGTCCAGACAAAGGACAGAATAATTTAAATCTGAAGAAATGTTTAGTAAAATAAGACCATTAAACTGACTGCTACTGCATTCCCATCCTTTTGTTCATTTATTTGACATTATTCCTGCAAATGAACTGTCAAGAGGGACTTTTAAACCAGTATTAGTGAGTCACTTAGTAAAACTCTTAATGCTGCAATTCATAACAGAAACTTGATTCTCAGCCTTGTGTTTATCCCATCTCAGAAAGGAAACAGCCACAAGTCCCTGTGACCAGGGTAGTTTTGCCTGGATACGACCCGAATTCAGAATACCGCCTGCATACAGCAAGCTGCTTATGCGGGCCTGTTCAGAGGCCAGGAGTCACTTGTCACAAGTTTCAGAGAATAACTTCTGAATATACTGAAGGAAATCATAAGCTGCATACAGGGTGTTTGCAAACAGAAGCAGGGAGTACATTCATCAAAGAAATCACTGCGTTTGAATAATTTTCTCAGCCCAGCGCTTGTTTACCTGCCTGTGAGGGGAGCGCAGAGGCCTAGTTGGCAAATGTGTGTATTGTGCTTTGAGACAGTCCTGTGAAAGGCAATATGGCAGTGAGGCATTTCTTTTAGGGTTTCTAGGGCTGTAATTCCCCCCATAGTTTGTGTGAACACTGCCGTTTTTCAGGGCAGTTAGCAGAGGCGAGGAACTGCTGTCCCATGGCACCTGTGCGTGGTAGGCCCTGGCCAACAGCCCTGCCTTGGCTGATGCCGAGCATGGTGGCCCTTGTCAGAAACACCTCAGGGCCATACTTCACCCTACCCACATTTTGGGGAGAAGGCAGCAAGCCTCTCACATGGCAGTAGTGAAACTCTGACTGCATCTGCTCTGTGCAGCTCACCAGCTGCGCTTCCAAATGAGCTTTAAAAGGGCTGCAAATGAACACGTGGATGGAGAAAAACAGATACAGGCCTCCAGCAACTGCGCTGGAAAGTACTGTGTAAATACCTTCAGCTAATATTTAACAGAGTATCTTGGTACTCAGTACCTAGAAAGAATCCTTCTCGGTTACAACACCATTGATTTCTGGGAAACGGATGCCTATTGCTGGGAGCAGACTTTGGCCCATACAGCTAAGTAATAAAATCGCTTTTTGCAGGAAGTATATTTATAAACAAAGAGCTCTGGGGAAAAAAAGAGCATTGCGTCTTCAAGTTACATTTGCAAAGCTACTGCCTGAATATTGGCATGGCTCCTTCCAGTCGAGGGATCTTAGAAACAGTTTTGCTGCATCACAAGCTGCAATAGTATCTCTGAGGCTTTGAAAATGAACCCCAGTGTCTCTGCAAACAGGATGCTCTTTGTGAGTTTTAATTGGAACCAGTCATGTCTGAATGCTGCAGACTTGGAAATAACGTGACTAACCTAAGAAAGCTATTCAAGACCTATCTGCAAACAGTATTCCCCAGATACACGCGGGTGAAGAGCTGACTGGGATAAAGGCCCAGCACGAGATTTTGCTCTGAACTTGAACTGAATTGAACCAATTTTTTTTTGTGTGTGTGTGGTGTTCTGAAGGCATTTGGGTGCGTTAAGTATCTTCATCTCCTTTCCATAGCTTGGCAAGAACTGGATGCAAAAAATATTCTAAGACAGGTTTTTGCAGAGGGGGAATTGAGTCATGGAGAAGCTGAATGCCCTGTATTTAAAGTCCGTGTTTGTCTTTACCCTTACAAAACTGACGGTAGGAAGGGGTGGGGTGGAATGAAAGGGACATTGAATTTGTTCCCTGACCCTGTAATAGTTGTGTTGAAGTCACCAACCTGGTTGCGAATTTAATTTCAGTTTTGCCACTTGGCCATGAAGCCCTAGCTAACGTACTTGAATATGTTTTTGTTGCTGTGTTTTCAGTAGAATAGTCTGCTTCCGTAAGTACTCCCTTAAAGCCTTTGGCTGTTGTAAGGAGCCTTCTCTGGACATAGGTGTTGGGCATCTGCCTTTGCACGTTACTGTCTTACCAGTTTATTTTAAAAGGGTTACCAGCACCACCTTGGCTGCTCTGATGGGGTCTTAGAAGAACGAGGTGAGAAAATCCTGATGATTGTGCACTCTACCTTTGTGGCAAGCATGAGCTGGGCCCTTCCAAAAGCTGTCCCTGAGGACAACCAGGGTGGCTGCTGCAGCTCTGGCACAGGATGGCAAAGTGCTCTGGGAGGTGTGCTGTCACAGCCCTCAGAAGCAGAGTGCAGTGTTTCACAGGTCTGCTGGGAGGTTTTGCCAGGCCCTCGCAGACTCCTCCACAGAACTGTTCTGCAGTCTCAGTTCTGTTTTTATTTTAAATTTCCTCCCTAGGGCTGCAGGAGGATTCTAAAAAATGTGACACGAGTGAAAACCAACACCGTGATGGCTCCCTGGATTTGCAAGAGTTGTGGAATATTAGCTCAGAGACCCTGGGCTCCTTTCCCTTCAGTCAGTCTTGTGGGTTTTGCAATCTTTTGGGTGTGGAGTACCTTACTCTACAAATTCAGCATTGTTCTCCTAGGATTTGCAATTCTGATACAGGTGGGAGGTTGAGTTTTCTCTTTCTTTCTTTGTCTTGCCTAGAAGCTTGCTTTCAATAGCTTCTTAGGAGAAGGTCTTCAGTGGATTATGTGCTGCTTCTGTGCTCCTTGGCCCTCCATTCTTTGCAGGTTTTCTCAAAGTTGGAGCAAATCAGTACAAAACACTAAATATGACAGTGTATCTTATTGTGCCATGATGCACTGGTGTATGGAAATTCTCAAAATTAGAATGAATCGAAGAGCAGATGGGCTCTGATCAGGAAAACCATAAATTGTAAGTCTCTCAGTGTGTATTGCTTTGTGGTTTGCTTTAGTTTTCCTTTAGACCAGCTTTAGGAAGTTAATATCAACCGTTAAACCTTTCAGGCTATCTTCCCCCCTCTTCTTTCTTCTGGTTTAGATGTGAATAAAAGAGCTTTGTACAGTTCTTGAAACTGAGCCTGAAACAGCTCTGAACAAAATATAGTGTTCCTTTCAAGATCTTGGAAATAATTACATCATAGGCAAATTGGGCCAGAAACCGTTAATGGTATTCTTTGTGGAACGAAATCCCATGGGAGGACCTATTTCAGCAGACTGGCATTGTTTACAAACAGATACAGTGACGGATACAGTTGTCCCATTCTGAGGGCAGCTGAAGCTTTGTGCCAGATAATAGACTTCACAGAATAAATGTCTTGCTTTTGATAACAAGCTGAAGACGTGCTTTGCTGCTTCTGTGGTTGCCCTCACGCTGATGATCTTGGGGAGCGAAGGCTGTCTTTGGCACCGGAGAAGTATTTGTAGGTGGGTTAAAGAGCAAATAAAAGCCTGCGGGGATTGCTTGGTGTTGGGAGAGAAAAGAAAAGCATCCCAGTGGCATGGCTGCAGGATGTCTGCCTGCTCAGAGCACGGCGATGGTGCAGGCTGGAAGATGCTGCGGATGCAGAGCCTTGCTGGCAAAGGGCTTTCTGGAGCACCATGGCTCTGCTGGGCAGTCCTCCCTACCCTTCAGTCCTTTTCAATGCTGGCTCTTTTTTCCTCGTTACTGGAAACTCTCATGCATTTCAGGATAAAATCACAAAGATCATTAACGTTAACTGTTTGACCTAAATCTACAGAAGCGTTTAGTTCTCCAGGTAAGTAGGCTAGTCTGTACTTGAAAACCAGATCGGCACAAACCCTCGCCTAGGCATAACTCTTGCTACTCCCTGATGGTACAAAGCACGTTGTTGCCCACATACGTGCTGCCATAGGCAGCTGAGCCCTATTCCTCTGCCATCACAGCCAGTCTCCCAGTAGGTCTCTACCTGGGTGGCTGGGCTGTGTCGGCAGAGCCCTCTTGTGGGGACCCGACACATGCCAGTGGACCAGGATTTTCTGTGCCCGTTGCTTCTGTGCTTTCCCAGTGATGTGTTCTAAGCGACAAAAGCATCTTTCTGTCTGCCAGCTGCCTCCAGCACACAACTTGGTTAGCTTAGGGTGCGTGATCTCTTCCACGCTTCCAGGCACGAAGGCGAGGCTCTGGGGACCACCAGCTGGTCGGTGGGTGCCTGAGGTTCAGCCTCACCTCTAGTGGAGGTGAAAACTCAGCTGGAGGTAAGGGCTAGCAGTCCGCAGCGGCCTTGAGACCAGTGGTAGACATCCCCTCTGGCTGGTGAACACTTTGTTGATCTGCCAGTGGAGCAATTCTTTGAGGTCTCCCGAACTCTCTGAAGGCAAGGCCTGCCCAGTTAACTCAAATCACTAATTGAACACAAACCAGTTGATGAAGTCAGCTGGGAAGAGTGCTCATACAAACTGCTCCCCCAAGGGCGGTGAGCAGATGGGCGTTGGTGATGTCTTTAGGTATGTGTTGGTGAATCGAGACCTCGGGATCCCTGCTTTGTGCTGTGCGTGCTGGGGAGAGGGCTGGACCAGCTTGTGGTGGGGTTATCAATTGTGTGACCTTGGGGACAGAGCCTGGGATCCCTTGGGGATCAAGACGTTCAGAAGCCCAGCTTTGTAGACCCAGGGACTAGTGCAAGACGGAGATGTGAGGAGCATGTTTCCTGTATTGTTCTTATCATTAGGCAGATGCTTTTAATCCCAGATCTGTCATTATGGGATCTTGTCTAGATGAAATTAAAAACATAAATAAAGTAGTTAAAAAAAAAAATAAATAAATAAAATGATTGGTTTATGTGCAGTAATTTGAAAATGGTAACAAAGACTAAAATGCCCACGTCATCATGAAAAACAGGCTAGAGTAAAACCATTTTTCAGTTGGTCATTTAGTGTTTATACGGAAGGAATTCTCAAGTAAGGCAACGTGGGTTTGATTATCCCCTATTAATATATCCGACGGAAATCCTGGCAAAATTTCAGCTGTATCAAAGTAAATGCTATTCTAGAGAGCTTTAACCTCAGTCGTGGAAAAAAATAAAAAAAAAAAATTAAAAAAAAAAAAATGAGGCAGCTTTACCTGACTGATGTGAGCACAGCGGTGCTGCTACCCATCGAGATGCAGGACCCTGTTGTGTGACAGTCACTGTCTTTGGCTGATGCTCCTGAAGAAAGCTATGACTTCTGCAGCTAAAAACATGAGTTGCCTCATCTCAGATTGAAGAGAGGAGCTGCTGACTGCACTAACGTGTTATCTGTGAATCAGCACACGGGAGGATCCATCCAACAAGCACAGTGGCCTACATGTGCCTTCCTTAAATGGAGCTACATTCATTTTGGAGGGGTTGGAAGGCAAGGTGCTTGGAGAATTGTAACCTTTAAAAATATGCACTAGAGCCCACATCACATCTGATCTGTTTGAAATCATACTCTATTTTCAGGTCTTAAAACAGTCGGAGTTCATTTTACCAAGCACTGGTTGTTTGTTAAACCAGCTGGCTAATCCAGGCTTGAATTTTAATATTTAGGATACACTGGAAAGATCAGGAATTTCAAAAGCAGTACCTGCCTTGTGTTTCCCCACCTTGCAAATCTTGTATAACAATTTCTGGGTGTTTTTTTTTTTTTTTTTCCTTAGATCAGTAACCCTGTTCTCAGGGGGTCAACAGAAGGCTGTGCATATCCCTTCCTTCTGGTGTACCATGCTCAGGACTTTATGGTGCTGTGCCACAAACAACCCTGCAGTACCCGTGTGGGAACAGGACAGAAAGAGGAAGACTTGAATGTTTTCAGGGTGTGATCATTTTCCTGCTTAGGTTTTGACTGATTTTAAAGCCAATGCTTTGCTCATTTTTATGTGCAAAAATATTTTTAATCGGTGCTTCTGAATAAATTTCCTTTGGCAAGATGGTTCCTTTTGAAACGCCCCACTCTCAAGAGTAAACCCTCTGCAAACACAAAGTGGGGAGGGAACAGATCTTAATGCTTGCTATCTATACCAGCTCAGCATCCACCCTCTTTCTTATATCAGACAAGTGGTCCGCTAGTACAAGACAGTTTTAGTAAGTCATGTGAATGTGGCTTTGGAGGTCTGGTTCTAGAGGAAAGTTTGGTTTGTAAGCAATTGCATAAAAAAAAAAAGTTGTAAATATTAAAAAAAAAAAAAAAAAGACTTTATGAAGGATAAAAAAAGCTTTATTTTTGAAGTGGTACAATGATTTTTAGGAATTAGTCACTGCATGTATTTATAGCAAACACAGTAACCTTATTCAGAGCAACCCTCTAGCAGACAGGCTTCCTTATTCCAGCAGAAGGCTTTTTTCTTTCCTCTCCTCCCCAGGACACCGGCCTTGGCATCCTCCCTTGACAGGCATGCTTTCTGTTCTGCTTTTGCAGGAGGCTGTGAGGGCTGCTGAAGATGTCCGATAGTCTGGATATTGAAGAGAAACCTCCAGCCCCACCGTTGAGAATGAACAGCAACAATCGCGATTCTTCAGCACTAAACCACAGTTCAAAACCGCTCCCCATGGCCCCTGAGGAGAAGAACAAGAAAGCCAGGCTGCGCTCCATCTTCCCAGGAGGAGGGGATAAAAGTAAAGTATCAGCAGTGCGAACGGGTGGCTCCACCTTTGTCTTGCTTTCTGTCGGTTGCTGTGTTTACTTTCTGCCTCTCTTTTCTTTCTGTTTCAGTTGCAGAACATGGTAATTAAAAGTCCTTCCAAAGCCTTCTGTTCCAATTACTCTAGTAACATGTTTCAAAAGAGGAGGAGGTGTTCAGTCAGTTACTTCTTGTCTTTGGGAAGCCAGTAAAACATGCACGCACGTTGTGCGACTTGCCTTTTAAAAATACCTCTACAGTTAAGTTGGGGAATCCTTTTCTTTGGGTTTCGCTTTGGGTTTGCAGTAAAAACAGCTGAAGTTGCGTGCTTTGCAAAACACATTTGCAGAAGTGCGAAGGCAATATGCCTGACACTTTTTTTTTTTAATACACTTGCATTCCATGAACAGGAGCAAGGCTTTTCGTGCTTGTCACTTCTGCAGTGATAGATGATGCAGAATGGCTTTGTTTTAAAACCTGATGGTTGTGGTCATGGAGAGAATCTTTTAAACAGCATTTCAGTTGCATTCTTTAAAATGCATTGGCGGAATGGGGTAAGTCTTGAGTTAATGTATTTGCAGAATCAAGGAAACTTAATCCTCTTTTTTAATGTCATGGGACCTAATGGGCAGCACCCGTGAGTGCTGAGGGAGCTGACTGATGGCATTGCAAGGCACTCGATTATTTTTGAAAGGTCATGGTGATTGGATGAGTTGCCTGACGACTGGAAAAAAAGTGATGGGCCCTTCTGTCCTCCAGAAGGAGGATCCAGGGAAGCACGTGCCAGTCAGCCTCACCTTGGTGCCTGGGAAGTTAGCAGAGCAAATCTTCCCGGAAACCATTTCCAAACCAATAAAGGACACTACTTCTGTGGCCAGAAGTAGTCAGCATGGATTTACAAAGGGGAAGTCATGGTTAACCATCCTGACAGCCTTCTACCTCGGGATGACAGGCTTGGTGGTGCAGGGAGAGCAGTGGGTATTTTCTCGAGTGAGGTGCTAACACAGCCTCCCTTGGTACATCCTCGGAGAAAATCTGCTGAAGCACAAAGTAGGTGAGTGGACAGTGAGGTGAACTGCAAACTGGTTGAAATGCTGGTCGCAAAGCGTTAGGATCAGTGCTGTGAAATCCCGCTGGAGGCCAGTCATTCGCAAAGTAGCCCAGGAGCTGAACACCGGGGCCAGCAGCGTCTGACCGCTTCAGTGATGAGCAGGGTGATGGGACAGGCTGCAGCTTTCTCAGCCGGTGTGCAGGTGATGGAAAACTGGCAGGAGTGATTGACACAGCAGATGGTGTGGCGCAGAAACCTCAACAGCCTGGAGAAATGGACGGACAGGAACCTTGTGAAAGTCAAGGAAGGGAGACGCAGAGGGCTGCATCTGGGCCGGAACAGCCCCGTGCACCAGTACGCACTGGGGTCACCCAGCTGGAAAGCACTTCAGAGGAAAAAGACACGGGGACCTCGTCTGTTGTGCCCAGTGCAGTACAGGAGGCAGCATGAACAAACTGAAATACAGGGAATTTGGGGTTGAAATTTACAATTTAAGCATAACATTTTTGTTGTTTAACTGTGGTTATGGTTGAACACTGAAACAAGTTGCCCAGAGAGGCTGTGAAATCTCCATCCTCGGGGGTATTCAGCTGGACGCAGTCCTGGGCAGCTGCTCCAGGTGGCCAGCTCTGAGCAGGCCGTGGGGCTGGGTAAATCCAGGTGTCCTCGCAGACCCCGGCCATCAGTGACCTGCTGGACCACGCCTCAGGCAGATCTGTCAGGTTCACCCTGCAGAGCACTTCCCCAAATGTTTCCTTTTGGGAACAAAATGAATTTTCAATGGATGCTTTTTAAAGGCCAGATTTAAAATCCATCCCTGCTGGTTTGATTCCCAGAACGGCTCGGGTCACTTCTTCCCCTGGCCGCTGGCAGGGTGGTTTGTGCCTCTCTGAGGGCATGGCTCTAAAGCAGGAGGTGCAGTGCGAAATGTGTGCAGAAACAGGGAGATCCAGAAACGTCCCCTCCTGGAAATGGGCAGTGACATTAAAAATAGACGTAATTAACTATCAGACAGAGCAGTCTTAGGAAGCATGGAAGAGTCATGGTTTTAAATGTGGCTGGGAGGGAAAGAAAGCTAAGAGTTATAGCTTAATTTTGTTGGGTGAAATAATAAATGGAGGAAATTTAACTGGGCTGGTCAAGCTCCTTGAGGTGGTTTCATCTCATGGTCGGCTTCTGGGTCAGGGCATCAGCTGGCGAATGCGAGCTTTGCAGACTCACAGACATGTTTTTGAGAGTCCTGCTTATAAACACAGAAGGTGATGAAGATGGCTGCTCGCCCTGGGTGCAACGCTTTGCAGCCTTGCAGATTTATAGGGATAGCCTGCTGCTGGTGTGAGCGCACAGAACATGAAAACACCGTGGCAGGGTGTTCGTGCCCAAAGCTGCAGGAGCTGTGTTGCTCCCCAGACAGCAGGGATGCGAGGATGGAGGTGGTGCTGAGCTCCTTCCCAGGCAGGGGTTTGTGCTGGCACTGCTGCACTCAGGGGCCCCCATTGTTCATGCTCCCGGAGTGTAATACCTTGGTTTTCAGGTAGGGTCTGAGCACTTCTGCGTATAAAACCTTGCTTTGGTAAGCCACTGATGACTGTGCAGGGCCCGCCTGTGTTTCTCCAGTCAAAGCAAGCCACTGAAGTTGCACCTGATCTGCTCCCATCCCTTGGTACAGCTCCTCTCGCCCCCTCGCTGGGGAAGGCACCCTGTTCCCTGGGGCAGGAATACTGAAATACATTCCCGGTGTCACCTGGGATCTGTGTGTGGAGCTAGGAATCGAACCCATTCCCCATATTCCATGTCGACGCTGTGACATGGGCCGTTTTCTTTGGAGGTAGTGATGGTGGTGGGACCACGGTGTTTCCTTTCAGCAAAGTGCTGTTGCCTCGGGAGACCTGAGAACAGAAGGCAATGGCTCGTGCTCTCCCAGCGGTTTGCATCCAGCCTTGCTCTTCCAACCCCCCTGCGATTGCTGTGCAATAAATTAATGTCGAGTCTGAACCCTGCAGAGCACTGAACCTAAGGCAGTCAGAGGGGGCAGGCCTGGCACAGCTCAGATCCTCCTTTCACCTCCAGAGGTACGTCTGTGTAAGGATCACTGGGAGTAACATTGCTCCCAGAGAAGGTGCTGGGTGGAAGGAGTCTGACCTGAAGTCGTCTGGATGCCTCCTGTCCAGAGAAAGGACAGAGGAAAGGAGTGAAGCTCCAGGTGTTTCAGATCAGTGGAGGAGAAAGAAGAGGATCAGGCTGCTGGGGGGGCTGCGAGGAGACATTTAATTCTGTGTGTGGTTTACACCACATCTGCATAGGGGAGCCCTGTGAAACAGAGGAGCCAAACGGTGAGGATGGAGCTGGGATGCTTGTCCCCGCAGGAGGGGCCTGGAAAGGCCGAGTGCTGCTGCTGCTGGAACGTTTTCTCTAATACCGTGTTTCACACACAGATTTGACTGTTGCTTTAAACTGAATTTGTTGACCCTTTAGATCTAGTTTTCACCACATTTGCTTGCAAATGATGAGGTAAGGAGAAGGCAGCGTTATCTACACCAAAAAGTTAGGTGTGCTGAACAAAGATGGCATCTTCTAACTGGCAACATTTATCCTGAAAATTAAAGCAATGCCACCTTAGAGATAAAAGAAGGCAAAAAGCCTCTGCATTCATATGTGATACATTGCTGCTATCCTTATTGAATGCCAAGTGAAAATAATTCATCAGTGAACATTGTGTAGGGGGCTGCAGTACAGCCGAAAGGTGGCAGTTAATTATTTAATGAGGATGAATGGAACAGCGCAGGGAAAGAGTTAGAAACATCCCAAGTACACTGGATTTTAATTAGGAGGAGCAGACCATCTTCCAGCTAAACGAGGCTGCAAGGTAGAAGAAGAAAAATGAGGCAGGAGAAGCTTTCCTTTATAAGATAAAACACGACTCGGAGTGGCTTGCTGCGGGGAGCCGTGCTGTCTGGGAGCAGAGGCAGAGGAAGGGTGCTGCTGTGCTGGGAGCTCAGCCCTTGGGTGAGGCGCCTGGGGGAGCTCATGGAGTGGGCAGATGTAATGCTAAAACACGGGCTGATTACGAGTCCGTGAGCAGCGAAGGCTGATGTGACAGAAGATAGATTTTGCAAAGCTCTGTCATGGCTGACAGCGGTGTAAAGGGGAAGCTTGTGATGGAGCTTGCAGCGTTGTCTTCCTCCAGCTCTTTCAATGTGCAGAGCAGGGCTGGCGCTGGCACTGCACGGAGGGAATATCGAAGGTAAAGATGGGAACTGAGCAATTGCTCCTTTCCCTCCTGCTGACGTGTAACTGTGGCACACGTCATCATTTTCCTATTACCGTTAATAAGTGGTCACGCAGTGGCATTTAGAGATCCTGATGGAGGGTCCATCGAGATAAGCACAGTATAAACATCTTGTACAGCTCTGGGTTGCTCAGTTGTTAGCACGAAGTCCTATTTCACCAGACCTACAGAACAAGCTGCTCAGGGCTGTAATGAGGATACCTACAACAGGGATACATGAGATGAATAGAAGGATGGCAGAGGAAAGGCAGGACCCTGAGGTGCAGGGTGCTCAATTTATAGACGTAAGATGATGCCGTTTTTTAATTATTTTTTGCATGCATGCATCATGAGAGTTTTGCATGTGTCTTATTTCCTGAGTTTGCATTTCTAACTTTCCCATCCTACAAGTGGACACTGTAATATTTGCTCCGTTCCCATCACTAGGATGTAATTTTGTCACTGAGATGACAAACGTGTTTGGTAGAACAGCAGCTTCCCCCTCAGCTGTTACACCCCTGGCACTAAGGAGGATCCCACAGATGCTGTGCACGGGATCGTTCAGCCACATGGTGGTCACTCCTGGAGCGTGTGGGTGCTCCAGGGAAGCCAAATAATTCAAGTGCTTGTCAGCAGAATGGGGATCTGAACGCAGGTTTATGCTACCTTCAGCTGTGTTTGGGAGTTTGCCAAACACCCTGCCTGTTTTCACAGGACTTTTAGGAACCTGGTTATCTTTAAAACCTCTCCCCTCTGAGCTGGCTGACTTTGTCAGGTTCAGAGCATGGTGGGGCAGACACGCGTGCAGACAAGCTCCCATGTGCACGTCCTGGAGACTTCTGCAGGATCCCGGAGAGCAAAGTCAAACAGGAATTCAGTGGCTAGATAAGAAAACTTGGTGGAGAAAAGAACTGACAGTAGAAGTCGTACTGGGTAGAGGTGGCATAAGGAGACTACTTCGTGAACTTAAATTCCCTTACTTTGGCAGCTGTGACACCGATTGGAAGAAAACCAAAATCCAATATCACCTTCTAGACCTTCTCAAAGCAGGGGCTGACGATCAGGCTGGTGTTGTATTGATTGTCAAGTAACCTTTGAACTGTTACCCAGTTTTAAAACCCTGTTTTGAGTGCACATGATTGTGATATTTTTTTGAATGAAAAGCTGTACAGAAAATAAGTGCATGTTAACGTTTTGCCCCTAGCCAACAAGAAGAAAGAGAAAGAACGTCCGGAGATCTCTCTTCCTTCAGACTTTGAACACACGATTCATGTGGGGTTTGATGCCGTCACTGGAGAATTCACAGTAAGTGACTGCTATGTTGCATGTTTACTAAAACTTCCATTTTCTTGATGGTAAAATAGCTGCCTGTTGCCAGAAACGTCAGATGACAACAGCCAGGCTGTGAAGAAAGAGACCTTTATTTTTGGGGCTTAGGGTTTGGGGTGCTTTACTTCTGATTCAGGCTGCTTTTTTTTCTCCAAGGATTATCAGCAGAGTGTCTGTGGAAAATGAAAACTTAAGAAAAACATAGGTGTATGCTTTTACCAGTCCCGCAGGCTGATTGTTCAGTCTTTGGGAAAGCACCGAAAAACCCCACACACGTGCATAGCGTCTGTCTTGCTGTAGACACTCAGCCCCAAAGTGCAAAGTCCAGCTGCTCTGCAGACAGCTCTTGGAGATGCTCAGAAAGCAGCGGCACTGTGGAAGCCCGTTCATTTTAATTCAGTAATCTTCAAACTGTGCCCATTAGGCTAGGTGATCAGATGAGTATCTAGCCTTTATGTGTTAATAAAGTAGCAGTCAGCTTTTTTTCCTTATATCACAAAGTACGTGAAGCATTGGGAAAAACGAGTCTGATAGAAGCTCCTTGAAGTCTGCAGGGGACTTCAAAGCATTTTCTCTCAGACTGCTGGCTAGGGGCTGAAACCAGCACTCAGCGAAGCTGAGGTGGCAGTAAGCTTACACTTGGTTGAACTGCGGAGGTGAGAGGAGACATCAGCAACTCTCCGTCCCATCGGTAGGACCCTGGGAGCTAAGTGGTCAGACTGTGTTCTACATCAGGCTGCGGCGTGTGCTGCATACACCACGCAGGATGGGACAAATCACTCGCTTGGACAAAGTCTGCTTGGTTTCTGGAATTTGAGCCCTAAATGTTGCTTCTTCATCACTTTTTTTACTTTTGTTGCTATTTTTGCTTCTCAAAAGCATTTCAGGAGGCTGGAAACTTTCTGTACGCTTCAGCAGCAGCAGTAATGGTACTAGCAACAGTGAAAGGAAAAGGACGCACATAATGAAAAAAGTGTGTTCAAAGAAGCAGTGAAACTGGAAAATTCTTAGTAACTAGGAAACACAGCTACATTTAAAATGTGTAGACTAGTTAATTAGCTTTAGTTTAAAAAAAGATAAAATCTTTCAAAATTTATTTTTGTGCTGAACCCTAGTGCTTGATTAAATACTCATTTAAAATACGCCAATGTGGCCATTTGTGTTCAGAAACTTAGCATAAAAGTTTAAAATAGTGTTTTCCCTGCTACCCTGCTTTTTCTCTTTTTCCTCTCTGCCCCTCTCTGTAGCCGCTTTATTGCTCGGGTTTCTCTTCAGCACCATTCTCTATCTTGTTACCACGTTATACGTTCTGCTTTTGTTTTCTCCATTTTTGTGTTGGAGTTTCTTACTTCTTCCTTCCTTCCTTGTTTCACTGTTCTCCCCACTGAATGTTGAGCTATTCTTCCTTTCCTCTATTCTTCCTTTCAGCCTATTGCCTGTGTTTCTGCCCTGTGCTTCAGACTTTTTCCTTCTGGCTGTATGCAAACACAACGGGTCACTCACTACCTGTTCTCTCCTAGGCTGGCTGGTGGCGAGGATCCCAGTTAGTTGTGCATCCCTGCCAGCTGCAGCAAAAAGGAGGGCAGCAGAGGTTAACGCACTTGAGTTCTAAGTTCCCTACCTACTTCAGAGATGAGGGTTTGAATCAGTGTGAATATTATTGCTATTATCCACTCCGTCAAAACAGTCTGTAGCTTTGGAGTTTGTTGATTTTCACGAGATGCTACCAGCACGGGTCCTAGCCCTTCACAGGACAAAACATGGCTAAATATTCACTGTTACTGCTGTAGCACTACTTCTTTTTAATACCCTTTGAAAACAGCAGACGTGAGACAGCTACTGCTTCTCACAACGTTTTCTTGTTCCTAAATTGTGCAAGTGCAGTGCTGCACATTGGGAAGACTCCAACTGATTTAAAACAAACCAAAGGGAAAGGTGACTCCTCCCATGCAGCTTGCCAGCGCAAGGCTGAACTCTGCCATCCTTAGTGGAGCAAAATGTCAGTCAGCAAGGGAGTCGCGCTGCTAAGAGCTACCTGCCAGCCCCCAGTGAGTCTCCAGATGCAAGCATTGCATTTCGCGTCACGTCTGACATGTTTGATTTGTCCCAGCCTGGGTCCGATTGGTGTATCAGCCGGGCAGTCCTGCTGCAGGGGCTGCCAGTAGCCATACCCCGTACAAATATTCCCACTGTCTAGTGACAACACTGTCTGTCTCCTTCAAAAGTTTGGAAGTGCCATGGGAATGTGCAATCCATGTGCAAATATGGTTTCATGGTATGTTTTTGTTTGTTGTTAAGTTTCAGATTATTCCAGTTGTCATGCCATTAGTGTTTGCTCTACCGGTTATGTGCGATGCATCGAACCACGTCTTAACACCTAACAGTCACCCCCTGGCTGCATCACCTGACTGCCCTTAGTTGCATCTCAAAGCAAAGTTGGGGACACCTGCATGGGCTCCTGAGTTTTGGCTTTCAGCCTTGAGTACCAAGCTGCGTTGTTGCTCATGAATGTATTTTATATCTCCATTTCACCATGCTTGGAGCAACCCCACTTGCTAAGAATTAGGATATAAAGCCCAAAATAAAACTGGCTCAAACTGTCGGGTGGGAGCATGCTTCCAGAGCTTCATATTGATTGATTTTGAAGAAACAGTTGCATTTTCTGAATGGAGGAAGAAGTGTGGTTTGCAGGGCTTTGAGTGCATCTTGTGAGGCATGCATTTTTGGAGCAGTTTCCTGATCCCCAGTCTAGAATAAGATACGGTCACCAACCAAACTTTTAAAGTTTCAAGATTACAGGATTTGCAAGTGGGAGAAAGGTGTGGCTAAAGCTCCAAAGCTCACACATCATTAATTCAATAAAGCCTTCTGAATTGCCCCAATTTTCAGTCTGGCACGTGTAGGTTATTCGGATTATGACCACACACAACCTCCCAGTGTGAAATCTGAGTTTGACCAGCTGCTTTCTCCATTGCACTTTGTTGACTCATGCAGTGGCCAGTTGTGATCGTGGGACTGGGGAACCATTGGAATATCTCATGTAGAGCCATTCAAAATTGCTGACCTGGCTTTAAAAACTAGACAAACAGTAAAAGCCCAGATATTTCTCTTTTATATTTATTTTTTAATTAAAAAAAAAAAAAAAAAAAAAAGAAACCATGAGTAATTTTTCTAGTCACTTGCCGTAAATCCTCAGTAATACGTTTTTAGAAGGGAGATTAAAACTGGCTTTAAAAAAGTGAGAAGGGGGAATGATGCTTCCAAACTTTGGAACGGTCGTGAGTTTTCTGTTTTCCTAAGCCTGCCTTCCTGTAGCCTGTCCACCACCTATTTGGTACCTACCTCAGAGCTCCCATTTTAGATGGGACTTTCCCCATTTTGGCCCATTGGTTTCACCTCCTACCACCTTCTAAGTTGTCCCACATTCTGTTTTAACTTTCTTTTCTTTCTTTATTTACGTCCATTACAGCCAGATCTCTATGGCTCACAGATGTGCACAGGGAAGCTCCCAGAGGTGCGTCACAGGCCCAAAAGAAGCTTGCATCAAAGTGCTTCTTTGAGATGTCATAGCACTGCAGCAGCAGGTTGATGTGTGTGCAGTAGATTTGTTGCTTGGCTTATCCCACTTTTTTTTCATTAATCCCAAACTCTGGAGGCCCATGTCACACATTGTTTTACAGAGAACTTCTTAGGAAGAAGCCATGTTAAAATGTGTGTCTAGGTTGGGGTGGCACCAAGGGTAAGCGTAAATGCACTTCAGGTGTAGTTTGTCATTCAGTAAGCCCTACAAATTCGCTGGTAGATGTTGGCTGTGCAGTAAATGGGGAAAATTATAGGCTCTCAAATTTAGGAAATTATACTGGATATTTAAAGCAATGTTTGTTAATACAATTCCAATGCAGTGATTTCAGTGGCTTTCAGTGATTGGATCAATTCTCAAATGCCACCCTTCCTCGTTAGATGTTTGAGAATTCATACAAGGCATTGGCACTCTCAGCCTGTTTTCTGAGTCCTGAATTTCTGCAGTTTTACAGTCGAGAACTTACAGAGCTGCAGGAGCTCAGAAAAGAGACGTCCTTAGCAGCAGTAGCTGTGGTACAACTCAGTGTTACAATATTGAGAATTTAAACACAGATGCTTAACCCCTCCGTGTTCCCTGATAATGCTGAAAATTGTCTTATCAGGGTGGGGTTTACCTTTTAATCAGACAGCAGTGATCATTTCAGCAATGTGTTTGCATTATTAAGCATTAAAAATCCAGTGTAAAGCTCCTAAAATACACTGTGTTGTCCACAAATATAGAATAGTCTTGTCATGTCTGCACTGAATCACCAGGAAAACGAGCTAAGCCTTAAATCATTATTCCATGGAAGAGCAGAATTGATTTAAAGATGAGTTTCATGCACTTTTTTTCCTGTCACGATCATAACTTTCTTTTCTTTTTAAAGTTGGATCCTGGTTTTATCTCTGTATTTTGTTAGAGAAGAGAATGATTGCATCTACTGTTTAAGCTTCTAATTTTAATGTAAGGTATCAATCAAAATTTCTGAAAGTAATCTTACAGGTAGCATGGGATCTTGGTAAAGATCTGTACAGCTGCAGCTCTTAAATACTCTAAATTAACATTCTTTCCACTTGGCATCTACAGGGCATTCCAGAGCAGTGGGCCAGGCTACTACAGACCTCCAACATAACAAAACTAGAGCAGAAGAAGAACCCACAAGCAGTTCTAGATGTCCTCAAATTTTATGATTCCAAAGAAACAGTTAACAACCAGAAATATATGAGCTTTACGTCAGGAGGTAAGTTACCATCTCACTGCAAAAAAAAGGGATGTCAGGCCCCTAAGTGAGTCAAACTGAAGCTCAAGAATGCTCAAGAAGCAACCTTAGAAAATTACTTTTACTGGGTTACTCCTGAAATGAGTTAATTTCCTCTTTTGTCCACGAGTGTCATTGAAACTCTAACTTTTATTTGTCTTGTTTTCGGAACTAAAGATGCTAGACAGTCACTGTCATTTTTATTCAGAAGCATCAGCAGCAAGAGATCATGTTTACTTCTATTTTATGTCTTTACGTTCTTGTTATTTCACAATGTTCTGGGCTACAGGGCACACCCGTTTAGTTCATCTTATGAATTACTGTTGGATCCTAGGAGCAATAGATTATGGACTATGAAGAATTTTTGTGGTATTTTATGAAGAGAAGAATTTTCAAGGATTTTCTGTATGAGCTGTAGAGAAGTCCCAGAGCAGTAATGTCCAGAGCCATTTCTGTGGCATTACAGGAAGATCCTCGTGATTTAGGCATTACCATGCCAAAGCCTGCAAACGTGACAGTGGTGTCATTTTTCCTATGGTTGTGTACCGTCTGCAAAATTGTAGTCTAGAGTTGCAGAAATGAGAAAGCAAGTCTGTGCTGTAGTTTGCCTTTTTTTTTTTTTTTTTTTTCTTTGGCCCATTTTTTTTCTCATTTCACTAATCAAGCTCTGGCTCATGACAGGTCTAGCAAGAAAGCAGAGGTGTTTCTAGATGCAGCACATCTGGCTTTTGTATTTATGTGTTCTGCTATTTCTTAATAACTGAGATGCATTTAAAACAGAAATGCCAGTAAGATGTATTTGTTTTGGTAAAGCTTGTGTCAACAGCTTCAGCTGATGAGGGGGTGTCTGTCCAACAGGGTGTGGAAAGCATTCGTGACTTAGCCTGCAGTGGTTCAGTTCCTACACGTGATAGTCTGTGGTGCTGGAGTCTGTAATTTCCTCAGTTTGCTGGTTCAACCAATACAACTCCCAAAATGCAGTCTGGGGCAGCTTCTCAGAGGATCTTCTAAAAACCGTGCAGTTATATCCAGAAAATATTAACATTTGTCTCCTTCTTTAAAGGAAAGCATCATTAAATGTCTGCTAAAATAGCAAGTACTTCTGTGATGAAATGCAAAATTCTAAACAGTTAGTGTATGCTCCTGAGCTCAGTACTACCGAAAGTTAGAAGGATGGATGTATTCCTGTCCAGCATTAAAAGAAGGATCTAACATCTTAATCAGCTGTTACTGGGCTGTGTCAGAACAGAACCAACCTAGCTAAGGGGGATTCTGAAGCTTTTATGGGGACACGTGTGCAGCAAGCTAAAGAGAATCAATGCATGCAATTTATTTTAAAAACAAACAAACAAAAAACAATAACTGTTTTAGCTCTTTTGGGCAGTGGAAGCATTGGATATTGAAGAAAAATTTGTATTTGTAGAAAAACAATACCCTGGTATATTGTCCTGCTTCTCGCTTTCTGTGTAAAATAACTCCCGTTACTGGAGGGACGTTGTGAAAGAAAAATGATTTCAATTTGGATTTACTCGTTCTGTGGGATTCCCTACAACGGATGCTGTTTTATAACGGTGTTAATTTTCCCTTGCACATTGCAGATAAAAGCGCCCATGGATACATAGAAGCCCATCCTTCGGTGAGTGTGAGAGTAACCTTTTGGTTTCAAAGCATGTGATTGCACAGCAAACTGTGAGCTTTGACTTCCGTGATAGAGTGCCAGCCTTATAGGCTGGAAGGAAGTACATGGTAGTGTCTTTGCAGCAGCACCACAAGGATTACTGGCTATTTTCTAATTCCCTTTAAGAACTTCTCTACAGATTTTATAGTCTGGCTTTGCAGACAGAAGATTGCGTACTGTTGTTAGCCATGGTGGAATATATAATTCACAACAATATGCAGTACTGTCTAATTAGCCCATTTTCATATAGTTTTAACAACTTGGAAACCATTTCTATTAAATTTTATGATTTATCCTTAGTACAGCTGGATATGTAGCTGAATATAAATAAGGCTATAATTGATATGTAACTCACTGGAACCGTAGAAAGAAAGTTTTAAGTAATGATTCACTCTAATTAATACTGAATTGCTGTAGCAATCCCAAAGATGTTCTCGTGACATTCACATTAATATTGACCAGATTTATTAGTGTTAATGTTAGTGCATTAAATAGCAAATGATTGAGTGGGGATTTGGCCTTTATTTTCAAGCGTTAAGCAACATCGTTTTCGGTTTGTGATTACACAGCAGAGACTGTGTATAATGAAATGAAAGTCATCTTCAAATATTCACACTTCTTTTTCAATAAATTTTCATTTGATACCACTTTCATTATCTTTGATAAAACATGAAACTTTTAAAAGGAAGTTCGGGTTTCATGGGAGCATAGTAAAGCCTTCCAGACAGCTTTTCCGGTGGGTATGGACACACTGGCAGATGTTGTGCTATTTTGTTCTAGTAAACAGCCAGCAGTGAGACATCAAGATGTCAGCTTTTGAAAGTTACTTGCTCATAGGACGCTGGTTGAATGTTATAGAGAAAACATTGAAGTTGGAGCCATTGGAGTTCTTTCAAATTTCGTTTCACTCCTTAATGGGAGTCTAGCATTAAATAATATGACTTTATGTTCTAGCTACACAATTTAGTGCTGTCAGACCAAGCATGGAGCCCAGTGGGGAAAAAAAAAAAAAGTTATAAGAAATTAATAGAACAGAAATGTGATTATTCCCTTCATTATTTTTGCCTTAATATCTTCTCTCCGCATGTAAGCAAAATGCTAGTGATGTATCTAGAATGCTATACACTGATTTAATACACGACAGAGTAACCTACACCTTCCCATTAGGTCACCCTTGATAGCATTGCCCCTTAAACTAGCGTTGAGGATATCTCCTGTGTCATTCCCCCTACTTTTGGCTATGTTAATAGCCTATTAATAGTCATTTACCTTAGGAAGCTGGGTGATGGGGCTGCCTCTCACAGAAAATAGGATTCTCGTGTGTGTGTTCCTGGCATGTATGCCAGTGTGCACATGCAGGTGACTGAATGCAGCCGTGCAGCTATGCAGAACAGCACTGGTGTGGAGATGAATTAGTTCCCCCCATTTCCTCTGGGCTTTCCGTTACTGCTATTTGCACTGTATTAAATTGATACCGTTTTAAAGATAAGTGGGTTTCAACTCACTTAACTTTAAATATCTGCACTCTAAGCTTCTGTTTACATGTAGACATTTATCTGTGTCTAAACTGATCAGCCAGACTTCCCTCGCCTGCCCTGTGTTTGTACTTCTGCCTGAAGGTCGACTGCACCCTGGCAGTAGCTTTTTTCTCCGCTGCTGTAATGGGAGCCTGGGTAAGCAGTTGGGACGTCTGCCTGGCAGCCACCACGAGGTCAGCAGGATGCACCGTGCCGCTGAGAGGCTGCATTCACGCTGGGTCACTGTCGCAATAAGAGAGAAATAGTGGAGAGATCAATGTGTCGCTTTATGATTAGATAAAGAGGAAGATGGTAGTGAAAAAGGAGCTGAACAGGGAAATTCAGCACTGTGGAAACATGTAATGTGACTACCCCAGGGGTAAAATAATAAAGAAACAAACAGCCTTTCTCTACAAAGCAAAATTCCCTGCAAGACAATGCAGGAGACTTTGCACTTTGAAGTGTGCTAATTAACCTAGCCAGCAGACACCTGTTAACTTAATTAACTGGTACCATTTCTGCAAACGCAATGCCAAAGCAATGAACTAGCAACTAGATGTAATTTCTAGTGATAGATTCAAGCATTACTTACGTGAAATCAGACTTCGACAAAACATGGGAATTATCCCATTGTTTTTGTTTAATTTATTACTCCAGTAATGTACACGTGAGACAGTTCAATAGCATATGTAATAGTTCATTGTAAAAACTAAAAAGCAAAAATGAAAAACACCGAGATGAATTAACAAAACATTGTAATTTGTAACCTTTAAATTGTAGGGTGTGTAAGTGAGGTGTCTAGGACTCACTGTAGGCATGTATAGATGGGTTTCTGATGGCTAAGCGGAGTTGTATGTAATTATCAAACCTCTTAAGTGCCAACATGGTGACTGTCAGTCATGCTACTGTCTGTCCACAGAGCACAAAAACAGCATCAGAACCCCCGTTAGCGCCTTCTGTTTCTGAAGAAGAGGATGAAGAAGATGAGGAAGAGGAAGATGACAATGAACCTCCGCCTGTTATTGCACCACGGCCTGAACATACAAAATCAGTAGGTCCCAGCTTCAGTCAGCACTGCTCGTGATGTAATGAATGTTTCTGATCAGACAGCACTTGGGGCATGTTGGCGAAGGGTCTGAGGGCTGGAGCCCTGTCACGGGGTATTGCTTCACCCAAGCTACTGACACCAGGAAAATCTGATGGAACTTAATTATTTATTAAGTTAAGAGTTTCCTGCAATGCTGATTGGAACAATTAATTTTATTTTAGTATCAGCTAAGAGGTAGCATTGTTTCTTTTAATGCTGCTGGTACAAAAGTGAACAACTTTGTCCAGAGTCTGAAAGATTGTGATGCAAGTCCTAATGGCCGATCCTTAACGCTTGAAACGCTGTCGAGAAGGCAGTTCAGCAGTTATGACCAGAAAAGGGAAATGCTCGCTGCTTCTATTCAGATACCTATCTTAACTGATAAAACTAGTGTCCTAATACTCATTATTTTTGTTGCAAAACTGTTGCCTTCAGCACTTTATTGGTGCCATCTTTGGAACTGTTAGCAAATTTCCAACTGCGAGTCATTTTGTTACCCATATAAACAGATGAGCAACAAGGAACAAGGCCCTGGACACAGCTATTTCTCTATTCTGGCAGCACAGTAAATTCATTGTTTCAGTCATCTTTCAGAAAATAAAATAGAAAATGAAACTGGCCGTGAACTTGTGTAAAAGTAGCCTTCATTTATCTTTATTTGAGAAGTGGAAAGTGAAAAAACGTTTTAAGAGTCCTGTCTGTGGCAGACAGCATCTTCCTAAGTGTTTGTGTCACAGTCTCGGGGCACCTCTGCGATCCACCTTTTTGACACACTAATTTACTGTCACAGATCTACACTCGCTCTGTAATTGAACCCGTCGCTGCACCAGCACCGGCTAAAGAAGCCACAACTCCCCAGCCTGAAAACTCGAACACAAATACTTTGTACAGAAACACAGACCGGCAGCGAAAAAAGTCCAAGATGACAGACGAGGAGATCCTAGAGAAACTGAGTACGTATTCTGTATTTCGTGTCTGATAAAGCAGTGTCTTGTATGCGTGTCTCAAGATTTTATGTACCAAACGATCAACCTTAGTTTAGTGACAAAGGGTCAGTTACTCCTCACACAAACTGTGCTTAGAGGGAGTGAAGGAACACTCTGGATATTCCTTCTGCCTCTGAGGGCAGCTCAGGATTTGCCTGAGTTTCTGCATGTGCTAAAAGCAAAAAAAAAGAGATTATTTCTGCTTGAGCAGAAGTCTGTGGCCTAGTGAATGACCTCGTGAACTCCAGTGTGCTGATGCCCGGATTTAGCTGAATGTTTGGCTTCCTAAATTCTCTTTAGATTTCTGACTTCTCACCAGTCATCGGAGGCCAAATACAGAAATCTCTCTCTTTGAACCTGTAGACAGCTACAGAACTAAGCCTATTCCTTCAGCACGAAGGGGGTCTCCTCCAACAGGATTTTCTAGTGTTCTTACCGCTACCACTAGTATATCAGAGCTTGTTTTAATAAGAATTTTCCATTTTGACAAAGGACTCCTTTGAAAGGACATGAGTTGAGACCATGGATAGAGAACAGGTTTTCAGTGTGCCTCAAAATAAATTAAAAAATACTTTTATAGCAATCCTTATTTTATTTCTTAGCTTTATACTTATAAAGAGGCATCAGTGAGACACAGCTATGTGACCTGATCAGATAAAACTGCACTGCAAGCGTTTCTCAGGAGCTAGCCTCCAGCACATTCACTGCACGCTCCTCAGATAAATGACACCTTGACATAGCTGATTCCCAACCAGTTAATGCCATCAGAATCCTGACTGTTGGCCCCAAAGCCCTGCATGGATCATACACTAGGCAAGCACATTAAGCCCTTTGTGGTTTTACAACACAATAATCAGCTTCTTGCATGTTCTAGCTTTCAGTGCTGTGTTATCAGATAACAAACCCTTGAGTTGATAAGGTACCCCAGTTCACTCTGTCTCCTGTTAACTGTTAGGACAATAAGTGAATTGATCTACGCCTCATTGTTTGATCTCAAAGCCAATAATACCGTGCCTTTAATGGAGGTAACCACTTGGAAAGAGCACAGTCCGTATGTGGCTTCTTCACGGTGGTTTGTCAGTGGCTCGTTCTTGTGCTGAACCAACCTTTGTCATTACGTCCCTGCCACCGATGGTGGCTGTGACTGCAGAAGCTGAAGCATTTCTTTGCTGTTTGTATCATTTTCTGCACCCTTGGCAGGTTGACAGGACCATACAGAACTGCATCTCAGTGCCGTTAGGGGGTACTGAAGGGATAAATTCCCTGGCTTTAGCTGAGGAGATAATGAAATAATGTGTTTATTCCAGGAAGTTTGTCTGCAGGAAGGTCAGGTTATAAAGGGAGAAATTATAACTCCGTCATCTGAGGCTACATGTTTGGGGCAGGCATCTGCCATGAGATCTGCAGGTACCCTGCATACTTGAACATTAAGTATGTGTATCATTTATTGAAGCTCGTGTAACCTAGATTAGGACTGAGCCCATGAGTTATTGAGGGTTATACCTCTGAAATGTTTCATGCTTTCATGTATTTACTTTCTTAAGAATTTGATATCCAGTGCAAGGTCTGAAGATCTGCCTTGGGAAATTGGGATGTGAACAATGAAAATCTTTCTGTACTTTCGTGAAGCCATCTGAAAATGGGGGTGATGCTCTTCTGTTGTAGTCATGGTCTAATTAGATTTAAGCATGTGGGTTTGGGTGCTTTTTGTTTGTTTGTTTGTTTTCAAACTCATATGACTTCTTCACCTTGCCTACTCTCTCTGCAGTTGGTTTTATTCTACTCTTACAAAGATGTCCCTTGCCCTCTTTTATCTTAAATTGCTTTCATATCTCTTCTCTGCTTGAAATAACTTGGGTTTTTTTAGAGACACATTCATTACACGTTTTACTAGGGAGTAAAGCCTGTAATACTGAGATAAGATCAAACAAAACTCTGTCTGTAATGAAATCATGAATATGTTCCACTGTAATTATGAAACAGAAGTGGCCCAATTCTGCTTTCTTATCCACTTAATTTAGGACTTGATAAAGGAAAGTGCTTAAAAACACCAAAATAGCCGGTGTGTTTATCTCTGGTCCAGAATAGGGAGTGCTCCTCTGAGCTGGAGCTGCACACCAGCCCCTTTGTTGATTTCAGTGCTATCATATTTGAAAAGCAGTGGCTTAATTACAGGATACCAGACATAAACAAGTAACTTGCAAAAGCACCTCCTCAAGATATTAGGAGGGGCTATGAAATCTGAGTCAGTAGCAAATTGGGAAAATGTTATTCAAAGTATTTGTTCTCCAGTCTCTCTTTTTCTGTGCTCCTTTCTAACATGAACGTTTGTGAACTTCTGGTGTCTGTCCCGGTAGATACGCATTTCCATTTACTAGCTGACAACAGCACCAAGCTGGACGCCACCAACACAGTATTTTTCCTGTTACCCAGCCCAGCACAAGGTTACAGCAGTGCTTGGTTTGGTACTGCAGAGATTCACGGGGATCCTGGTCTGGGGGTGGTCAAGGTCAGCAGTGCAAGCTTCTTCCTGGACAAGCAGGAGGGAGCGTGTTCTTTTGGTTGGGTCCCTTCTTTCAGCCCATTAAAAAGGGAGTTCTGGAGTCCTGTGGTCATAATCCCCTTGGCTGAAGAGTTGTTTTACAGCAAAGACCCATTCTAGTGAAGCAGAATATAAGCTTCATCTCAGGTTCATTTTTCAGCGAGTTCCCACTTTGGCTGGGAAGCTTGTCCTTGTTCTGCTCCAGGATCCCACTGCAGGAGTTCAGCAACAGCCGTCCTCAGGGCGTCCAATTTTAGCTATGGATTTTGAAGTGTAGCTGAAAACGGTGTGTGTGTGTGTCCTCTGCTTTGCGTGGAGCTGGGCAGCGTTTGGCATTCCGACCAGAGGAAAATACAAAAGTTAACAGGGGTCACTTAAGTGCCATGTCCTTGGCTTTGACTCCAGGCAAGACAATTGCACTGTGTCTCAGCAGCGACAGCAGGGCAGGATCACTCCAGACTACCTGGGGCTATGTCAGCATCCTCAGGCAGCGAGTGCTCGCAGTACCACCGGCAGCGGGCACTGGCTGGCACGCCTGGAGTGCCGCGAGAGGGGAGCGAGTGCTGCAGCACAAAGGAAACCTTCCCCTGCAGCTCCTGTTAGTGATCTTGCCAGGACCAGGAAAATTGTTTAAGCAAGGAGCGTGGCAGATGGTGTCGATGCCCTGTCTCCTTGCTGTGCTGGCAGGCAGGATCCCTGGCTGGGCATCCAGCTTTTAAAGCCCTCTGCCCTGGAGAACTGGCGGGGGAGAGGTGTTTGCTACTTCACTGCTTACAGTGAATGGCGTGCCACCTCGTTTGGCTTTGGACACAGAGGTGAATAAGTACGTATTTGTACTGGTGATGCAGGAATATTGTCAGATCAGTCAAAGTATTCCGCAAAATATGGGCGATCTTTCCTCCTGAGCTAATCTCCTCCAAGCATTTCAGTGACGCACATTCACACTTAAATTTTTCAAAGTCATTTGGATTGCCATTTAACCATCAACTTAGACACTGTTGTTTGTGTTTTATGTAGGCAACTGCTGGACCAGAAAAAAAAAATGTTGTTTTTGAGTAACTCCTTTGGATTTGTTTTAATTAGCAGATTTTGGCTCTTTCACTCGATATAAGCTTAGTATACTGATTGCTGCTTTCTTTCCTTCCCATTCAGACTGCCTACATCTCTGAGTGGGCAAGAAACCATCAAGCTGTGCGTGCTCTAATTCTAGCTTTCACTGGCCATGCTCCAAAATTTCCTGGGACCTGGCTGTCCCATGCCTGGGCCAAACGGGCTGGCCCTGCTCTGCTGCCGGCAGCAGCAGCCGGGAGGTGGCAGCAGCCCGTCTGGCCTGCTTCGTGCATCACGGAGCTACCAGCACCTCCTCCTGCAGCTCTCCTTGCTGCTAGCAGTGCTGGTTCTGGAGCAATGCTGCTGCTGTTGTTTTGTATGAGGTTGGTAATTGTGAGGATCTCCCTACTGAGAGTCAAATGCTTGTTCCTGGTCCAGGTCAGGGTGAAGGCCAGCAAGGCAGTGCTTAAAATGGCACAAGCACCGTCTCCTTTGTAAATCATTGTGAGGTAATCAGTTGTGAAGGTCATAGTTTTTAAACAACCATAATTATTTATTGTAACATGAGATGTTCTCCTTTAAAAGGATGAAAACATTACTTTGGCAAACTACTGGAAGATTGAGAAGATCCCTTCTTGTAAACACTTTGCTAAGGTCTTCCAGTTCTGAAATGGCATCTGTTCATTAAAATTGATTGGAGAACCCAAGGTGCATCTCATCTTTGAAAGTATTAAAACTTGTGTAGAATCATACAGAGTATTTATTCTGAATAAAGGAAAAAAAGGCTCTGTTATTCCAGCTCTCATTAATGTTTGTAGACAACAGCCAAGCACTTGCATGGATGTTTGTTTATTTCTGATATCCGTGTCCTATCAATATATTTACATGTTGCCAGTTCCTTGTCAAGGTGCAGAGACACAGGCAATCTCCAAAGGACTGTTTAAAAAAAACAAACAGTTTTTTATGGAGTCCAGCTGTGCTGTAGAGCTGCCTGAATTGTTGTTGATGATTATTATTATCCACCTGACTGCGTGCAACTCACAGCCCCATACAGCATGTCTGACCTCTCAGATGGTGGTATCTCCATTTTGAAGTGAGCATCTTTAATTCTGTTTCTTTCAGGGAGCATAGTGAGTGTGGGAGACCCTAAGAAGAAATACACCCGATTTGAAAAAATTGGCCAAGGGTAAGTCCAATCATAGTTATCTATACAAAAACACAGGCTGGGTGTTTTTGCTGGTAAAATATCAAGTGTGAGTCTGGGCAAGCTCCAGACACACTCAGACGCTGCATTTAGATTCTCCCGTCTCTCACTTCTCATCAGTATTTTAGCTGTGGCCAGAGGGAATCATTAAAGACACCTTGCTGCTGGCAATGTCTTATCTGCAGCAAGGAACAGATCCTGGACAATCTGCTGTCCCTCCAGTGTGCAGCATTTATTTTCTTAGAAGAAAACATTTTTATGTGTCTCAAAATAATGTAGCCACACTAAAGAAAGAAGAAAAAAATATTCTGTCTCAAAGAGCAACTTGCCAAATGATAGTTGTCATATAAATAAAAGCTCTCAATAGCATTTCTTTCAAACATTTTGCTAAAGATGTCAGTGATCAGGAATAAAAAAAAGAGTTTAGAAACTTAAACCCATGCAAAACAAAATAAAGGAATAAATCGGTAATAAAGGCAGTGCAGATGTGCAAAACACTTAATGAGGAAACGCACCACCTGCCTGCTGACAGACCACTCTGGGATCCTGCAGGTTTTATTTACTGAAAATAATCTACCAAGCTATTCCCTTTTGAAACCCTTACTTCACTTATCCTAAATAGGAGTGATCTGAAATAATTCCTATGTGAGGAGACAGGGACAAGAGAAATTACACCAAAATGAGGTATCGGATGTGCATTTTAAATAGACAGACTGCCTGCTCAGTCCAAGTTTGCTATGTTGTAATTCCGGGAGGGCTAATGCCATGTGTGTAAGACCAGGGCCGTGCTGCTGCTTGCGTACGGCAGAAAGCTGTGTACTGACATCAGGAGATGGTTTTCTGCCCTAACCCTCTGTGAGGTTTGAACCCAGGGTAGCACATTGCTGACCGAGAACTGATAAATACTGAAGAAAACCAGACGCTCTCATGCTCTTTCTCCGGCAGGCTTTATAGTAGATATATCTTACTTGATAAGACGCTGGTGGGGAGGGGTTTCTTCTCCATTTGTTGTAGGCAACCCTTTCTCAGATTCCAGCTTGCTTTCTTCCTGCAGCTTTGGTTCTCACTGTCACTGTATGTCAGTGGGCACTCAGAGCTGTGCCAGTCTCTCAAAAGATAAGTGTCAGCTGAAGGCGTGAGATTCAGATTAAACATGTGTGAACAGATTCTTGCTGTCACTGTCAGAAAACGACCGTCATCCTCACTCTTTTATTATGACACTGCTGGAAATGAGGTTGTACAAAGGTACCGCAACAACTGGTGGAAAACAAGTGGCTAAGACCTGCCCTAAAAGGGTACCTAAGCAGATGTCCTGCAGCCAGAAGGTTGCATGCCCTTCTCACAGAGGGGTGTGTTGCTGTAACCACCTCATGGCTTTAATGCTGCAGCTTGATTTAGACAGCTGGGGAAACACCCTAAGGAAAAAAAGTCGTTATAGCTAAACCCTGCATTGGATGTCTTGCAGATCTGCATTGCTATTGCAGTGAACAGCTGAACGTGAGACTGTTTTGACACCTGTTTTTTTGGACTCCAACTACATGCAAAGCCACTTGTTGAAGACTTGCTGTAGCTTTTATCATGTAAATTAGAGTAATTCTTCTCAAATACTAAAACAGTGAGTGCGCTCAGTAATGCACTTCAGATTATTTCATCCTGCAGTATGTAAAGGAGGTGCTTAGGGTCTCAGTATGACACTGGGGAGACGTGAGGAGTATTTTCAGTGCAGCTAATGAGTGGAGGGCAGGAGCCGGGGCTGCTCAGCGAAATGCAGGTAGCAACTTTTTACGTAAGGAGGAGTGAATCGACCAGGCAGTAGCACCTCGTGGCTCCATACAGTTGGTAAGTTAATAAACAGTGGGATGCTTTCACAGCCACTTTGCAGTGAACAGTAATTAGCAGACCTGTGCTGAAGCATGGGCCAGCTTCAGAGCTGAGTCTGTGGTTTGTAATTTGTCTCTGGTTTAGGACTGAAAACGTTGCTGACATTGGAGGAAACTTCGTTAACTAGGGCTTGGCAAAGAGGCTGCGTTTGCTCAAGCTGTGCTTAGCTCTTGCTAAAGACAAAGCAGTGTGGAGCCATGAGCAGCATGGGTTCAGGGCTTCTATTTTTTCTTTCTTGTTTTTTTTTTTAAACTTGTGTTGCACTGCATCATAGTGACACAGATCTAATTGTTAGTCCTGGTACTTGCCTAACTGCATTAAAACGGAGATGGTACAGAAGAGTTTGAAAGTTAGATACAGATCAGAAATTATAGCTGCTTAGAAGTAAAAGTCCCTAATACAGAATCACAGAGCCCTTGCAATTAATTCACAGCTTTACTTAAATTACTCACCTTTATCTAAACTCTTCACAGATGGCCTGAGGCATAGCAAAATGTGCCCTCATTTAAGTGGCTGTTTTAAAATAAACCCTGACAGGACTTTACTCAGGAGGTGTAGCACAGTGTTAGCAAATCTGAATAAATGGTGTTGGCTTTTTATGAAAACAAATTGGATTAATCTCAACAATTAGTCATAGGCAAACACATTTGCATTTATATTAAAAGAATACATAGCATGCCCAATGATAACATTGTTCTCAACACTGGTATGTGATCTCTGATGCCTGTTGAAATAAAATTTCTCAGAAATGTTTCTGCCTGCAGGTAAACAGAAACAAACTGGGTGATCATGCAAAAATGAGCAAAAGGATTTTGTGTTTTCAATCCATGGGGAGTTTGCCAGATGCACGTTCCCACATCTCAGAATCCCCACCCTGGCTCTCCTGTGGCTCACTGTCCATGCACACACAGGCTTCATAAACGATGGCAGTGTAAGCCTGTGGCTTAGCACAGAAGGAAACCCCAGCAGGGTTTATAAGCCCACAGTTGCTTTTAAACCCAAAGGGATTTCCTCTGCTCATGGCCCTTTTGGCCCTTCACAGCCTTGCAGGGGAAGAATGGCTTTTAAAGAGAGGCAGATGGCAGGCAAAACCCCTCACTCGTGTTTTGGTAGCCCTACACTAGCACCTGTGTCTGCTGAATGGCTCTTGACAAAAAGAAGCTGTTTTGGGTTCTTCTGTTCGGAGTCATTCTCAAAACCAAGAATGCCAAACAGGAGAATATTTTCCAGAGTTTTCGGGGTGGGGGAGAAATATGTAGAAACAACTCAGTCCATAAGTTTTGAACTAAAATAATGTAGGGCGTACATTTTGGATTCACACCAGCCCTTTCTCTTCACGTTGGCCATGAGCTGGTTATCTTGGATCCAGAGGGCCGGCAGGTGGCTGTGCCGTGCTGCCAGGAGTGAGCGCGGGCGGTTTGCAAACACTGCCGGCAGCAGAGATGGCCTAGCTGGGCTTGTTTTCACTCGAAGGCACTAAAACGCTTTTCATTTGTTGGCCGCTGTTTTGTTTCTAGGGCATCAGGAACTGTTTACACAGCAATAGATATCGCCACAGGACAAGAGGTAAGTGCCGGCAGCCCCAGCTGACTCTGCAGGTATCCAGTGCTTTCCCCTCCGGCAGGAATTGTGGATGGGGTTTTCAGCTTGCCAGCAGATGGGTGGTGCAGAGGCTGTTCCTCCTGAGCATGGACTGGTGTCAGCCTACAAAACGCATCGCCTGCCATCTTCAGCTCCTTGGTTCTTTAAGGCCACCGTGGGTCTGTGCCTCCGTAACTAAACACTTCCTGGGCCATCCACTTTCCAGCAGCTGTTGCACTGATGTGGTGATTAATGCCTGAAAAGGTGCCCGTGAACTCCTGGGCAGGGGGGTCCTGGTCCCCCTGAAATCAGTAAGAGCCTCGATGCTCTCTGTGCTTGGACTGATGCTGCACCCTTAGCTTTTAGGGCCAGTTGTATGAGATGTGTTTTGTTATACTCCATCTTCTGAACACATCTTTGCTCTCCACAGTACTGTTGGTCCATCCTGGTACCATGGTACGGCTGTCATCCCTGAATGGGCATTTCAATGGAGAGAAATCTATAAAGAAATGCCAGCAAGACTGATTTAAAAAAAAAAAAGAAAAAGTGTTTTTTATTGCTAGTGTAAATGTATTGCTTTAGAAAATCTTATCCCTGCTCCCAAGTGTGGATGCAGTTGTGCTACTACAGAGAATATTGGTCTGAGTGTAATTTAACTCCAAGTGTTTCCAGCATAAAAGCTGTCTGGGGGCCTGGCCCCAGTTGTAAAACCTAAAGATCTGTAACCACAGGCCTTGGGGAACCCTCGGGGTGTTCACAGCTTCCCCTATTGCTGTGAGGAATAAATAGCTTTGTTACACTGCTTGCTTTTGGACAGCCCTCGTCCTTACTAAGAACTACCAGAAGCAAGGGAAGGAGGGGCAGTGCCATCCTTCAAAGAAGGACGCGCTCGGTCTGAATTGCCAAAGACATGAATGCAAGCAGCTGACGGTCACTGCCACCACCCAGTCCCAATTTATCTTAATCACCAATTCAGACAGCAATACTGTTTAGCATTTTTTCCATCACGTGTCTCATCTTCAAAGGATAATACAAGAACTAATTAAGGAGAGATCGTGTTCAGGATGCAGTTTGGTGTTTTAGTTGTTCTGAAGCTGGCTGGCACTCACTAAAATGGGAAGATTCGTATCCAGGGCAAAGATTTCCTAAAAGCTACGCTCACGTTTAGCTGGTGTTGGTGACAGCCCACGATGCTACAAGGCAACGTCAGGCTCACCCTGGCAAGAACTGGTTGCAGGGAAGTGGGAGCCAAGGGGTTGAGAAACAAATCTGGAAGAAAAGCACTGTTTATTCTCACAGTCCCAGTAGGGGCTGATTTATGTGGCATCTTACCAATCGTTTCCTTTTTCAGGTTGAGGCAGAGGCAGGGTAGGTACGATGGTTTAGAGCAGATTTTGGTGTCTTAGGCCCTTTGCTCTTTAGGGGTACAGTCTAAGATTTCTGATGTATCATTTTCGCTTGTAAGCGTGAGATTCCAGTGATTCCACCCGCCTCCAGTGATGCTCTGTACAGGAGGACACTTTATAACTGAAAATCTAAAAGCCCTGAGCCCTGCTCATAACCCTGAGTGTGTCCATAAAATACCACAGAATGGATTCTTTTCTTTAAAGCCAGATTATTGCAAATCTAAACTCTGTTAAAAGATAAGAATTACCAGCTGTTTTTTATATATTTTCATAGTAACAGAATCACTTGCTGCTTGCAAAACATGCATAAATAATAATGGTGGTAATAAAATAAGTCTATCTTAAAAGAATGTAGGTCCAGAGAGTGCTATTAGAGATTTTTGATTGATCATTTAAAGACTGTTTTTACAGATTTTATAAGGCAAGATATATATGACCACGTGTAACTAGCACGCAAGCAAGTAAAGAAATAGGGTGTTGTAATGTAAGTTACCGAGCTCTAATGTGTAATAACAAGACAGTTTGGCACAACTCTGATAGATCGTTCCAAAAACACATTGTGTTCACTCTGATCTTGTGCAACAGACTATTCACGTTAATGCATTGTTTTCACTGTCGTTTTAGGTGGCCATAAAGCAAATGAATCTCCAACAGCAGCCCAAAAAGGAACTAATTATTAATGAAATCCTGGTCATGAGGGAAAATAAGAATCCCAATATTGTTAACTATTTAGACAGGTAAGTACTTCTGGTGTTGTCACGTGAATGTTCATTTCCATATTGAAACTGAAAGATGAAGAAAAGCCTTTGGTTACTCACAGAAAACAACTCTTTATCCACGTATAATTATGTGTATTTATATATTTATGTGTATATATGCATAAAAATATATGGGAGGAGACTGGTCTTTATGTGCATTAATCTTTTCTGGTGTATCAGAGCATCACAGAACGGTTGCAGTAGGCAGGGACCTCTGGGCCCATCTGGTCCACCCCCTGCTCCAGCAGGGCCATCCTGAGCAGGGTGCTCAGAAGCTTTTGAAGTTCTCCAAGGGGGAGACTCCACAGCCCCTCTGGGCAACCTCTGCCAGTCATCCATAGAGTAAAGAGGTGCTTCCTGATGTTTAGACAGAGTATGGAGTTCAGAGCATCTTTTCAAAGACCTCGATCAACCACATCTTACTAAAACTGCCTGTATCTCCACCTCCACCCTGTTTTTAAGTTGGTCATGTTTTCTGCATATTATCATAAATGCAGATATGCCAGTCTATAAATTATTTCTCTTTGGCTGTTCCAACCAGTTTCCATTGCTGTGGATTCCAGGAAGAGTAGGTTCTTGTTTCCAGACACACATAATTTGTCAGGTTTTAAACTGTTTTCCCTGTTTCTGAATGTATTTGTATAAGGTTTTCTAAGCTGTTGACCAATTTCTGTCTGTGGCACACACTCTCCCGCTGCCACAGACAACTATGAAAGTTGTCATCTTGTTCCTGGAGTTAATCAAGGTGTTTATGTATACGTTAAGATGATGAACCAGATGATCTGATATATTCCGGTTCAACATTCATCTTTGCCTTTACTGAATCACATTTTTCACTTGCTTGCCATCTAAGACATCTGATTTTTCACTTAGGTGCATTTCTCATTCGGGCTGCACAGTTCCCACATACTCTATAGCCTAGAAGGAATGTCCATTCATTTCATCCTGTCTTCATTTAAAAATGAACAGGAATCAAAGCCAACTGTTGTAATTTTCATAAGACAATTTAGCAACGCACATTTATCTCAACGCCATTGTTTTCTTGTTTCAGCTACCTAGTAGGTGATGAGCTCTGGGTGGTTATGGAATACTTGGCTGGAGGCTCTTTAACTGATGTTGTTACAGAGACGTGTATGGATGAAGGACAGATAGCAGCTGTGTGTAGGGAGGTAAGGGATCCTGTCTGCACTTCTGATTACTTGGACAGAGTGGTACTTTGAAGCAGGTGCAAAGAACATGAGTGGTTTCGTGTCCAGATCTTTGCTTCTGTATTGCTTTTTTAATATGGGAGAAGAAAGAGCATCTTAAATGAACTGCCTGCCAGAATCACTACACTTAGACTCTGTTACTGCACGTAGACTCTGTTACTGCACTGTTAGTGTATTCTCTCTTGTTTTGTGTTTTACTGTTCTCAACTTTGCCTCTTTAAACATTTGCCTGGAGCATGTCCATACTGCATTCCTTGCCTGTAAAAGCAAACATGTTGGTGGCAGAATTTTAAAATAATAGCAAAGAAAAATAGAGGCTCATTTATCACGGTCCTGAGCTTAAAAGGCTAGCATTCCACCCAAAGTGGTGTTTGCTTCTGAAAAATGACTAGCATGTTATTTCCAAATCTGCTTTAGAACCTAACAATAAAATCTTTGTCATGCAACCTTCCACCTAAAAGGGATCCACTTCATGCTGAAGAAAGTGACTTTTCTTTTGGCAAATAATAGTTTGTCATATGGATGGACGTGGCACATTCATTTTAACAGCAGTCATTCAGTCTGTGCTTTCAGAGGATAGTCTGTAACAATAATTGACATTTCTTTTTCAAAAGCTCATGTGCCTTCATTTAGAAAGTTATTCTAGCAGTGTTGAAGCGGCAAGCTATACCTCTTGAAAACAGAGTGTTCTGCCATTACTCTCAACTCATCTAGAAATTAAATCTTTTAGAACTATTTCTGTTATTGTGTGATGAAATCGAGTCATTAATTTTTACCCTTATGTTCTTTTCTTTTCTTTTTTTTTTTTTTTTTTTTTTTTTAATCTATCAGTGCCTGCAAGCACTGGATTTCCTTCATTCAAACCAAGTGATTCACAGAGACATCAAAAGTGACAATATTCTTCTCGGAATGGATGGATCTGTCAAATTGAGTAGGTATTCTTCGTCAGGCACAGCTCTCCCAGGATTGGGGTGTGGGGCTGCTTCTGACTGCCTGCCAGTTACCCAGAGGGGGTGCCTCTGATGGTGTCCTGACCGCTGCTTAACGCTAAGGGCTTTTCCATTACTTATTCCAACACACAGAGAAGTACAGGAAGAAGAAAGATGCAAGAAAAAACACTGCCTGTTATTTGTGCATGCCCCTTCCAGAGACCAGAGTTACGGTCTAAAGCCCCAAGTGCACAATAGTCACTGCAGAGCAAACAGACACTGCTGCTTTCCTAGCTAGATTCAACATCACGTTCTTAGCTATAAACCAGGGATTTTAACTTGGTTTCATAATTTTAAATGGCTTTAACAATACTTTTTTTTTTTTTTTTTTTTTCTCCTCAGCTGATTTTGGCTTCTGTGCTCAGATCACCCCTGAACAGAGTAAAAGGAGCACAATGGTCGGGACTCCTTACTGGATGGCACCAGAAGTGGTGACACGAAAAGCATACGGTCCCAAAGTGGACATCTGGTCACTCGGGATCATGGCAATAGAAATGGTGGAAGGAGAACCGCCTTACCTTAATGAAAATCCTCTCAGGGTAAGATGCCAATAGAATCAGACACCACTGTCTTTTTAAGCTGTCCTATGTTTAGACATAAAATCCCAGTCACGTCAGCTTGGACTAATTCCAGCAAAGGCTGCTTCTAAAAATGTCAGTGGAGTGTATCAGCACAGACTCTGGCTTTGGGGACGTAAATGGGAGAACCTCAAAAGACAAGTAGGATGGAGCCAGTTCAGAAGTTTGTCATTTTTGTCTTCAGTGATCCTTAAAATTTCTCAGGCGTTGTTTGAAATGTGTTTTAGCTGTACCTCTGACGCCAGGGATTTTTCAGTGGCAAGTTTCTCCAGCTGATTTTTTCTGAAACAAGCTTCAACTGCACCTGCAGGCAGAAGTATTTTCAAACTCAGATCAGTGTAGATCAGTTACCTGATCCTTTCAGGAGGTGTCATTGGTCAGAGTAATACCGTAATTATTGATTTCTAAATTGTTAATTTCTAAAATGCACAGAAACTAATGCATTGTTATTTTGAAGTTTTCGTTTATCCAAACTCTTAAAATGAAACAGCCAATTCTTATTCAAGTGTGCAATATAGGAGGAAGTTACACCAAGGAAAAAACTTAAGGCTGATAGCTGAAACGGTTAAATGCTACAGAGTTAATTCCTGGTGGGAGGCAGGAATCTATGAGGAATTTAATTTTGTACCTGTGTACATACATACGTAATTTTTGGTAAGGCTAGAACTAAAACACAGCATGACCTTTAGCTTTTCTCATAGTGGTGAGGCTGCAATTCCTCTGGCAGCCCAGGCTGTGTGCTGCAGACTGAACAAACAGCACAACCGGGCCATGCTGTTTAAGAAAGGAACATGACAAATACACAATCTTTTGTCTTCTACTTTTTATGAAAAAAAGTTTTCTGTATCTTTATAGAAGACCTGTTTTGGTTTGGCAGGTGCCCTGGGGTTTTGGGCTCCAGTGCACTCGTGTATGTGCTGTGCCACCATGTGAAAGGGTGTAAGAAATGGGTTTGGGTTCAGACTGATGTCAAACAAGCAGAGTGCACCTTAGCTGGTAGGCAGCAGACCTGTCACTGCAGACCAGTTTTACCTAGAAAGGCTTTTGCACATCACCAGTTCTTCTTCAGTTTCCTGCAGAGACAAGGCCCCACATTCCACGTGCATCCAGGGGAAACCCTTGCAAAAAAAAAAAAACAACATACATTGTATATGGCAGCAAAAACATAAAGATAACAAGTGTTGTTACTGGTTTGGATGCTGAAAACTCCTTGCTTCCTTAAACTTAGCTGTTAATTAGGGCTCCTCAGGACACGTCAGGTCAGCTGTTAAAAAGGTAACTGGATTTCCCACCACATTCACATTCAGTTATTCTTGGTATTGCCCAGACTAAATTGGAGATGGTGTTCTTCTCCATACGCACCTCATCTCCTGCAGGAGTTGAGATCAGTGTGGATGCTTACAGGTCCAAGGTATCTTCAGGTGTCTGAGTAAAACTGGCAGATTAAAATCGGGCACCTGAAGTTGGTACCATCTGCATCAGCTTTCCTGGCTTCTTTGCAGAGGTTGTTGCCCCGGAGCAAGGAGCAGTGAACAACTGTTGATGGAGTGAGTGCAGTTCCCCAGTTACCAGCTAGTTCTGTTAAGGTAAATCTATCCCAAACGGGACAGGATCTGACCTGCTGTTGTACGTGGAGTCTAAGACTCCAGAGGTTGCATCCAAGCAGGAAGGTTATAGGCAAGACCTGTTTTTAGAGCTAAGTTTTTAGCGGATGACACACAGTAGTTGTTGCAGTTAGTAATCTCACTGTGACCACATTCAGGGAATTCTGAAAAGCCTGGAAGCAAAAGGCTGCTCTTTTATTTTTATGAATGATTGTTTTAATAACGTAAGGCATGCAGGTGCTTCAGATACTGGCACTAATTTAAATTCATCAATAAATTATAAGGGCACTAAAGGATCATTAATCATGGATTTAATAGCAGTTTTAGTGTAGTCACATTTGTTGTTTTCCAGACATAGAGCAAACATTGCTCGGGTCCCTTCCAGCCTTTGCAGAACTCACAGGCAGGAACCATTTTCCAGCCATGACAGTCCTGGATATTCCTGTGATGGTATTTCTTTTCTCTCACTGTGATTTCCTGCCATCAGGAGTATTCCTAGGCCCTGAGGGACAATGCAGTAAATATCCTTCAAAATGCACATTGGACCTCCCCAGCTTTAATTAAAAAAGGAAGAAAAAAAAAAAAAAAAAGGCATTTCTGTTTGCTTTCTCATTTATTAACTGCAGTATTTAACTTTCCCTAAAAGCTACAGTGTGTGTTCCAAATGCTGTGGATCTTCTAGTTTCAGGCTTCCAAGTTCTCTGTATATTGTTCCTGCAGCGTATTTCTGATAACTCTGAGGTACTATTTTCAGAGACTGCAGCTAAAATTGCATGCTGACTCTTATTTTTTGGTAAGCTAACAAATTTATGAGCTTACTGCTCCTTTGCAGCTACTGCAAACATTGATTTCCCTTGACTGTACTTGTTTTTCTTTACTGGCTGCATCACAGGAAACCAAAAGGTACATAATTAGAAGGTACTGCAGATCCCCATAGACCTTTTCTGTTCTTGTAGAAATAATTAAAATGTGCAATACTCGAAATATTTAAAAGGTAAAATAATAGCTAAAGATGACTTTCTCATGACTCATACATTGTGAAGAAATGAGCAAACAGAAGAGCTTCGTTCATCCTGACACTCATGTTTCACAGTCAGCTGAATGTAGCTGGAACAAAAATTTCAGGTTTGACGTCAGTGCTGTATTCCTTCACTGCTGGAGAATTAAATCCCTTGGGTAGCACAGCTAAACGCAGTGAGGACAGGCACTCCAGCTCCCCACTGTGCCATGTGGCTGAGGTCGGCTGCAGACAAGCAGGATAGGACTGATTTTGTGATACTTCTGTTGTGGGGAAAGTAAAGAAACATATTGTTTTTACTCTAGGATGGTTCATTTGCCTTTCTAGGCCTGGAATTTTTTCCTCAGTACATAAGAGGAGAACAAAGTCAATTTGGTCACGGTCTGTTCGAATGCCAGCAGCGTGGAGCTGTTGTTAGCATGGCAGAGCTGTTCGTGAGAGGCCTAGGCCTGTTCTTATTATTGCTGTACATTTTTGGACATACTCTGCATGTCCAAGTCTGAGCAGTTCAGAATATCTTATGTTTCTAAGTAACATCTTCCAATAGCAGAATTAACTCAACTCTTATCTTCTGAGCATGTTAAAAGTGAACTGCATTCCACTATGTTTACCATATGTTTTGCAAAATTAGTTATAATTCCTTGGCCTGAAGATTGGAAAAGGAGTACCAGGAAGACTTGCTGAGCTGCATGAATACTGTTAGCTGTGAAGTGTCCTTTAATCTGCCTGAGAAAGTTAAGCCTAGCTTACGCTAGATGCTACTGAGGAGAAGGCCTGGGATTTTCAAGTGTTTGGAGGGGCCAGTGCAGTGACTGCGCATTCAGATGGGCGTTTATACACATGGAAGAGAACTCACAGAGGACTCAAACCTTAACACAAACACTCACAGTTCTCAGGTTAAACACTGTTTTCTGAGTTGTTTCTACCTCTTCTGTGTGTGGTGATGAAACGTGAAACAAGTGTAAGAAATTTAATGTTCTCTTTACTAAAAAAAAAAGCTTTTCTAAAATCCCATCTCCATTCTTCTCAATGGGATGCTTGCCTGAAACATGAAGATTATAGTTTAAATGAATATAGCCTATTCTGCTTCTCGTCTTTTTTTTTTGCTGAAGGGCTTGGTGAACATACTTATTTCTTAACTGAAGCCAATTTCTCTGTGTCACCAAGCATGAGATTTCAATAACCCATCTGCCAAAACCTCCCATTTCTTCCCTGGCAATTTCTGGAATGGGTCATCATTAGTCCATTTACTTGAGTATCACAATTTGCATAAGGTTACCATAGGGCTGGAATTGCTCTTGGCGTTGTTACACTGGCGATACAATGGCATTGAGGGTGTTTTGAGATGTAATTGCAGGTGGCTCCTGTCTGCCCAGTTATGCATTTTCTTCTTAATATAACTGTTCATGCAACTTACACTGTGTTGAAAATGATGTTCCAAATATTTTTGTTCCTTTTTTCATCCAGTTACCATATATATCAAGAACAGAACTAAAAAATTGGCTACTTTGGTTTTATGGAAGCTGTGCTTTAGGGACCAGTGAGCACAGCAGAAATATGTTTTATGTAATAATCCTTTGAAATAATACAGTTAGACCCAGTTCACTCTTAAAATAGCTTGTACAGCTAGTGTCAATACTTACAGAAGCAAAATATGCTTCTGCTGGTGTAGTTCATATTAACTAGGTCAGCCAATGAAATCAGCTGTCAAGGCAAAATCATACTGATGTTGGAATAGCTGTGTCTGCATCAGGGTTGCTGTTTTTGTTGGGATAGCAAAATTGTCTCTAATCCTCTGCCAGGGAGGAAACTGCTGGTGGAGACGGGACCTTAAAAATCGGGTTCGTGTGAGCAGCTAAGGAGCTGAAAGAAACAGGTGGAGTCTCATGTTTCCCTTTCTTCCAGGCGCTGTATCTGATAGCTACAAATGGGACACCGGAGCTGCAGAACCCTGAGCGACTCTCTGCCGTGTTTCGTGACTTTCTGAACTGCTGCCTGGAGATGGATGTGGACAGGAGAGGGTCTGCCAAGGAGCTTCTGCAGGTAAGGTGGGAAATGGCTGCAAGTGAAATGGCTGCAATATATAAGGATGTGCTCATCAGCTAAATGTGAAGGCGTCAGACTAATCCCCCCATATTAGTCTCCAGACTTGATGCTTCTTAAACAAAAGTAGTATTTTCATCTATATTCAGTTCTGCGCAGTAACAAAACGACTGAACTGGAGTGGCCCCAGCTTCAGAGGCAGAAATGGTGTTGCTAACTTGTGCACACAGGAACCCAAGGAAATCAGCCACAGCCGAGTGGTCAGAGATTTGGCTGTGGGAAGGGAAGGGCTTTGGGGTGCTCCCTGTGAGCATCAGAGGGGTCATCAGAGGGACTGCCCCAGTTTACCTGTCCTGCCCCCATTGAAGGTTTCTGCCACTGAAGTAGGGACGGCTGAATGAGACTTGTCACAGCACCATTTGCTGCCTGGCATAGCTGAGTAATGAGAGCTGCTACTGGTTTACTGCCAGGTTTCGTGGTGGGTGTAAACTGTGGTAGATACAGAGCTTTGTAGCATGTGCTCCTCGGCTGTCCCTGTTGTGAAAGTGCCAGTCAGCACAAGGAGGGGTAGGGGATGGAGCAAACAGCTCCCACTGCAACCCAAAGCCAGGTCCATCAGTGCTCTGTCCCTTGTCTCCCTTCTTCAGTCCTAAAGCCTTAAAATAAATAAATAAATAAATAAATAAATAAATAAAGCCTAAAAGCCTGGACCTCAGTGGCCTTCAAAGCTCCACACAGGCCTAAATACCATTTGGGATAACCATTTCTAGAGGTATTGGAGTTCCCCTGGGAATAGCTCAAGCCTCTAGTCCTTTTTTTTTTTGACAACTAAAACAGCCTGTGTCTTTAGAAGACAGGAACCTAAGTAAGTATTTGAAGTTTCCTAAAAGAATCAAGGCTCTGGAGCAGCAAGAAACATTCCCAGAGGGCCAGCAGGGCAAAAATCCCAGCAAGCTGAAGACACTTCGATAAATGGATTAATAAGATGATGTGCTGTGTTTGCCCATGATAGCAAGGGTACTGGACATGAAGACACAGATGGTACCGTCAGTCCTATTTCTGTGTATTCCTGGTACCAGAGGAATAATGTTTGAGTCTGTAACTGAGTTTGGAAAGTAATGGTTGGTTTCTTTCTTTCCTTTGGGCAGCATCCATTTTTAAAATTAGCCAAGCCTCTTTCCAGCCTGACTCCTCTGATCATTGCAGCAAAGGAAGCAATTAAGAACAGCAGCCGCTAGTGCTTCAGGCTGGCTTTCTCCCATGCCAGCTCCCTCCAGAGCAGGACTGAGAAAAAAAAAAAAAACTCTATAAAACCTCAACGCTTCTGCTGCAGGATGGATGGATGGATGGACAGACCAACAGTCGCAGTCATGGTGGTAGGAGGGGAGAACAACTGTTCTCCAGTCCCTCAATGAGTAAAAACTTATCACGTGTCTTCTTCCTGCTTTCTGGCTCCTTAATTTATTTTTTAAATGAAACAGGGCTTAAGACAGAGAGGTAATGACAGAAAATGCTTTGCTGCTTCAGCCATTTCTAAGGTAAAGCAAATGCAGTTGGAAGATTCCCTTCCTTCTCTCCCTGTGAATAAGCTGTACATTCACTTTTAAATTGTCAATTGTTTCTTAAAGATGCAAAGTCCCTTTTATGTTATTTTTTTTATATGGTTTGGAATTGGAGAAGGGTCTTCTTCATTCATAACTCCAGACTGCACTGCCTTTTGAATACAGTCCACTCGCTGGTATTTGCCCAATCATTATACTTCTAGATGAGGAAGAAAGTGAAATTGCGTTTCCAACCAAAAATGAATCAGGAGTGGAGCAGACAAAATATCCTGTTGAGATACAGGCTTTCAACTGTGAATATATCGTGTTTCTGTTCTTGGCAGTTTGATTTGTATAACTAGTTGTAATATGGGTGAGAGTCTTACTGAAACGAGAAAGCAGAAAGATCGGTGTGCTCAGAAAGGGCTTGTGTGATGCAAAGCTGTAAGAGAGATGTGACGTGAGAGCAGGCCCAGCCTTGCTCAGTGCCGAGCCCCAGCGGATCCCTTGGCAGAGCACGGAGCAGCGTCTGCAGCCCTGGGCTGGAAGGAGGCGCGAGCAGCAGCAGCCTGGTGCTGGGTGCCCCCCTTCTCCCGGGACTGGACTGATCGCCCCCGGTGGGATTAGCCCTCTTGGGTTTGTGCGGGAGCAAAGGAGGGAAAAACCAAGCTGGGCGGTGCTGCCACTTGTGAGGACGCCTGCTCCCGTCTTCTCGTAGCTCCTGGGAAAGGTCGGTAGCACCTGTGCGAAGGCAGCCAGACCACTCTGCGGGCTCCGTGCAGGTGAGTGTCCTTTGGGCGCACGAGTGCTGTCACGGGAACTGCGACGCTGGTGCAAAGGAGTGACGGCTTCCAGGGTTCGGTTCTGCCTGAGCCAGTGCCCCAGACAACTTGGGACGAAAGTGCATTTAAACCTGAAGCCTTGCCCTGAGCAAGAGCAAAGGTACGAAATGCAGAGTAGATTGCAGAAACATTTCGAGCCATAAAACCCGCCTGCTCTCTGGTCTCCTGCATACAGCAGGCGCTGCTGAATGCAGTTCTGAGTTGCTGAGGGAGAGCGAATCCTGGATGTGACTGAGGATTGCGCTCGCCTGGTCAGCTGATCTGTAAGGGAGCAGAGTAGTTCTAGTATGCCGTTTGTGTTTTATTTATTCTTTTCTGAAAGAAAGATGGAGTGCGGCTTCACTCAGAAAAAGCATTTTGTATGGGTTATTTGTTGCTGTACTTTATTGGTACAACTAATCAAAGACCTCCAAAACAGCATTTAAATCAACACTTACCTAATGAGCAAAAAAATGTGTAAAACAGCTTTCTGCTGTAGTCTGTCATGTTTAGGCCTGGTCCTGCAAGGGGCTAAGCAGGCTTTAAGGTACTAAAAACCTTCCCATTTTGCCGGTACGAATGAAGGATGTTTGGGCTACTCTTGAATTAGGCTATTAGCTTGTTTGGTTTTGGCTTCTTATTTAGTCACAGTCTTTGTGTTGCAAATGTCGTTAATGCTGCCGCCTAACCCACCCTCACTCCTCTGTCCATCCCAGTGTCTTTGCTGAGGCGATGGGAGAGGCGATGCTCGTTAGGTTACCACAGCTAGGTACAAATTAGCTTCTGGCATCCTGGGGAGTACAACAGGTTTGATTTTCAGATACACAAATACGAAAAGATGCTGCTGCTTTTGTGAGGCCGCATTTTTTTCTGTCAGCTCAAGCTATCTACCTGGGAGATAAGCTTCCCTGAGAAAAAAAGAGCGACTGGGACTTGTGAAGGGCTGCCCTCTATTTGTAAAGCGTTAATCTGAATGAAACATGTTTGTATTCCATGTCAGAAGTGAAGAAACAAGTGACAGTTTTTCTTACCAGTAATGCTTTTAGTTTATCCTACCCACAAAGGAACAGACAGCCGTCCTTTGAAAGGAAAGCACTTTTTTATGGTACACGTTTGCTGGACATACGAGATACTTACATTGACAGACTACGCTACGTGATTGCTTTTTTTTTTTCCTATTTATTTTCTTTAACAGTAAGTTTCTTGGCATCTCTAATTTCCAGAAAAAACTTCAGAAGGATAACAAATAAAAATAGGAAATTGGATATTAGTATTATTTTTCTGGCCATTGTATGCTCCAGAATACAGAATATTGTTGGCACTGGCTTTTTAATACAACTGCTTTAATAAGAGGCCTTAGTTTTTATTTTATTATATACTATATTTATTTTTCTTTGCATCAGAAAATCCAGAGATTTTTCTGCTAAAAAAATTCTGTGAGGCAGAAAGGATTCAACTGAAATCATCTCTGCCAGTGATTCTTTTCCACATGAACTGTAATTGCCCAGCTGGGAATGTTTTACGTACAGGGAAGCTCACCTCCAGCATCTGGAGGCACCAGGCTTTGTGCTTGAGACAGTCTCAGGCACTAGATTCTGAGTCACTAGATACTGAAGGGTGGCAGCTGTTTTTATCTTTTCCCAACTCTGATAGGAAATGTGGCATATTAATAGTAAAAAAAAAAAAAAAAAAAAAAAAAAAAAAGTAATAATAAATCTGTCCTGAGATGCGTAAGTCTTGTACATTATTTACAGGCGCAAGTAGTAAGTTAGGATTGACAATAGTGTTGACCTTCCAGAAAGAAGAGGCTAATATTATAAAATCTCTGGAATTATCTCGGTTTTTTTTTGGACTGCTATCTTCAGATTAAGCAATTAGTTTACATATATTTTTGAAAGTATTAGAAATAGGATGTTTCTGTTTTTAAATGCATAGGTAAATGTTAAATACGTTTCAAACATTTTCATTCCAAGATTTTAAAAGACTGGTTATTTGTGTTTATTTTGAACTTCATTAAATGGTTAAAGAAAGTGAAAACAAAACAAAAAAAAATCCAGAGTTTGACTATGATTCCCATCCCTGCAGTGTGTGAAAATGACCTGTTAGCTTGCTGTGGTTTTAATGAGTTCTGGGACAGAAGCATGACAGCAGTAAAGTCAGGGAAGCTTGAGAAGCACAGAAAAGATTATTTATTTAACAAAAAAAGAAAAAGGGAAAAAAAAAGAAAACCAAAACCAATAATCATACAGAATTCCATACAGCTCCTGCACACACTCCTGGGAGCCTGCACAGGGGGGTGGAACTCAGTGCTCTCGGGGTCTGTTCACAAACTCAGGCCAGGGTTGTGTTCCTACTTCTTGTGTCCAGCACTTCTCTAAGTACGCATCGCCTTGCCATCTTTGGATACTGCTTGGCCACCTCACGCTACTTACAAATGAAGTATTCTTTTTAGCTGTTTATGTTGGATTTCTTTGAGGCCAGTGGCTGTACCTCAGCAGGTCTTTCAGTCAGCCTCCCCCCCGTGTCCTGCCACCAAAAATGAAGCACATTCCGGTCACCACAAGAAGGAAAGTAAGTACTTAACTCTGTCCTCTAAGTGTAGGAAATGTCACCGTACCCTATGATCTGTGGTTCCAGTATATGCTCAGTGGCTTGGCCACAGAGTATCCCTCACGCTGAGCTGTACGTGTGTGCATTTCTTCGCTTAATGGATCTGCTCTAACTGGATTAAGAGATGGAGAGAGCTCTGCTAGCACCTACCGTTAAAGACAGGAGCCAGTTGTTCTTGCTTGACACCCAGGGCACGCACACTGACGCCAGCTTAGCCTTGCTAAGCATTATCAAGATTGCAGTCCACAGGCCTTCATGGTGGACTGTTGTTCCTATATGTGCAGAACTTAAAGATGGGGTAAGCTGATGAAGGTTCATAAATATAAACGTTCAGCTTTTGTTTTTCAACTGAGTGGGTAAATAACTCTACTTTTAGCCCCCAGTTTTCAGGAAACAGGCAGGAAACTACCATCCAAGGTTTCCTCGGGTGCAGTCTGCAATTCAGGGGTCTTTAAAACTTTTCTTTGCTTGCGTCTGTCCTTGAGCTGACAGAGTGATTTCTTTTTCTGGCTGAAACTTGCAGCATCTTGCTTATACGTGTGATTTAGAGCTGACTGCCATAATCCTGGGTATGTGTCATGTATATAAACGTTCACTTTCCTGAGCCTACAAATGGACGCATGCATCTTTGGTGACAAGTCATCTCAAAAGAAAAAAAATGATACAGGAAAGACAATGAGGGATGCTTACGTGCTCTTTGTGGGTTCCTTTTGGTCTGCCATGAAGGCGGGAGCCTGCAAACTTTGTTCTCACTGCTTAACTATTCTTCCAAGCAAGTATTCATGTTCTGCTAGCATCTGACACTGAGTGAGGAAACTAGGGAGCAGTCTAACTTGTTAGAGCTGATAATATGGAAAGGTGCTCATTGTTTTAATAACCTCTGAGTACAATAGCATTACATTGGACAGTTTCCAGCAGATTGCACATAGGCTTCGGCATGAGTGTGCGTGGTGTCTCGTGCTCTCATTGAGTGGCACTGCATTCACAGCTGCCTGGGTTTCCGCGAGGCTCCCTAATCTTTGCCTCGCACAGCTAACGTGCCAGAGGGACTCAAAGCCCCAAGGCCACAGCTGGATGCAGTGGTCTGAGCTGGGAGCTGTTGTGAATGCAGGTCAGAAGAGCCACGTGCGCATGCATTCAAACCACAGTGCTCTGAGGGAGGTAGCATATGACCTAAGAACATGAGCATTTGTGTGTCACCGCTGCTTTGGCCTTGGCTCCTTTCAGGGGCTTGAAACAGCTAAGTTTTCCTAAGGTGAGAAACTGAAAAGGTCTTTCACAGGTCTTGCTCTTCCTAGTCTCTATGCTTGACTGTATGTTGTTCCTCTTTCTGTGCCCTCTGTTCTTCCTGTGCTCAGTGACTGCTCACCACGACTGTGTTACTGGCTCAGAGAGAGTGCTGGAAATCCTCATTTTTCTGCCCTTTGAGCTGCCTGTTTACAGCAGCATTTTTAACTCTGTAAGCCTGGTAGGGATGCAGTGTTACCCTACACCTTGTGCATAACCTCCAAGAGCATGTGGCAAGCCAGCTCAAGTACATGCTTGCATTGAGGGCTCCCAGATGCCACAGGCTGGCATACCACTATTGCAAACATGAGAAAAATAGCAGCAAGTGGTTGTTTTTAAAGCCAGGTCCTTTTGCTGCTGAACATTCTGTATTTCATTTGTCCAGCCCAGCCATAGACTTAGAGATCAGGTACAGGCACGGCTTCTACTCCCACTGAAGTTGGTGACAATTTGGTTGTTGGCTTCCACGACAGCAGAACCTGTTGCTTAATAACTAGGTGCTGATAAAGCTCTCGGTACGGGGGGGCAGTGGTGTCCCACAGCCAAGTGAGCAGGTGGGTAGAAGGGAGCTGCTCATCGTTCTTTTTCTCCATCATGCAAAGCTTTTCATGTCAGAAGTGGGTCAGTGTAGCAAATCTGAAGCATGCAATTCTCTTACATCCATGTCAGCTGCGACTTTTGACCTTTGAGGAGAAGCTGCACAGAGGCAATTGCTTTTTGTCACACTATTTATATTAGTGTTAAATAATGCTGCTAAACCAGTCTGTAGAACAGCAACAAGGAAAAAAAAAAAAAAAAAGCCTCTCAGCTCTTCAGGTGCAACACTCATAAGCTGCTGCTATCTGCTGTAGCAGGTGAACAAGTGGAAGGGGAGCTGCTCTAGGTGGGAACCAGTAGCAAACACTGTGTAGCCTCCAGTGAAGAGAACAACCCCTTCTTGGGTACAGCCCGAATTCACTCTGGGAGTTACTCTGGTGCACTGGTGCTGCATCTGCACTGCAGATGCCGTGCATACACAGACGTACATTTTAGGAAGATCTGCAAAAGAATTCTGCAACTCTTAACTGGATCAGGATGTAACCTACTCTAAACTCCAGTTTAGTCTGAAGCAACCAGTTTACATCTACACTGGTGTCTGCTAGATTTTTTTTTTTCTTCAGGGTATCCAGACAAAAGTAAACAGAGGAAGGAGCCTACATTTTCATTGTTTAACAGAAATGTATCTCATTTTGCTGTACATTCCTTTTTTAGGACATGTTATCTGTTTAAAAAAAAAAAAAAAGAAAAAAGAAAGAAAAGAAAAAACAGAAAAAAAAGAAAAAGATAAAAGATAAAAAAAAAAACAAATGTGTAGTGAAAAATCTTCTGTAACTTTGGATTAAGAGGTAATTATGATCTTTTTAAAAAGAGAACTAAGTTATTTACTTTGTAAATGTGCTGATGGCATGGATCCATCTTACTGACCTCAGCATCTTTTTTTTTTTTTAAAGATTTTGGGTTTTGTTTCCAATATTAAGTTATTTTAAATTGTGGTTGAAGCAATAGAAAATTGAAATATGGATTGTGCATGACTGTGTCTTGAGTGTAAAAATATTGCAGTTTGAAACTTGGACCTAAAGTATTGCAAATAAAAGTTATAAATACCAGTGGACTGTGACTGCAGCTTTTCCTAACGAAACAGGCTCAGGGCTGGCTGAAGATACAACAGCCTCAATCATCTGCAGTCAGAAAGACTTCATCTGTTTGGCTGTTTGTGCTTTTAGCTTTCACCTGTGCCACCAGAGTATGATGTTATGGAACAGGACTTACCTTCTACAAGCCTGTATTTACCCTCTGCTGCTGGAGCTTCCTTTGTCCATGACAGCAGACAGACAGTCTTTTTACTGCTCTCATTTGCAAAAAGTCACTGAGTGCTGTGACTTTTCAATGTGCTCTGTCTCTGTTGCCCCATGTTTACAAAAATAACACCCCTTCCTCATGAATATGGAGAGTTGCACATTAGCCACCTTACCTGCCTCTACCAGCATCTCATAAATCTTAAAAACTGCTTACTGAACACCATTCACTTCAGTTCTTGTATGGCTGCTCAGAGAAAGCAGTGACAAACTCACCTGGCCAGATTTAAAGCAATGCCAGATTTAAAGGTGTATGAGCAACCTCAGCTCCCCTCCTGTGTGTACTGGGAGTCCCTTGTACTGCTGCATGGCTGCCCTGCATCCCGTAACTGCTCTGTCTTAGAAGGCTTCCCTGGTATTTGCTAATGGTGGAGGAAGGGAGGGAAGCAGAGGCCCCAGCCGTGCGCTGTAGGGGCATGTTAGCTGGCCCTCTCTGTCAGACCTCAGCCTGGCCTCTGTGCTAAGTCCCATCTCTCCACTTCGTGCTCAACTCACACCTGGATGTTGACGCCAAGGCTGCACCTACCTCTAGGCCCACCTCAAAGGCCTTCTCCAGCCCCGCTGTGGCTCTCACTCTCACAGGGCATTGTGCTGGCTGCCTGCCTCACTCAGCCCCAGTCCTGCAGCTCCAGCACCTCCTGCTCCCATGCTGTGCATCCAGCGGCTCCCCTACTGCTGCTGCTGTGGGTCACCTGGGTAAACAGGGGACAAACACTGCAGTGGCGGCACCCACTGAATGCCAGCGGCTCACCAGCCAGGCACACGGGGAACCTCCCAACAGTGCATGCAGCATGGCTAGCGAAGGGCTGCGCGTTGGTCTTGTAACACCACATGGCTGTGAGCATGCATGCCAGTGCCTGCACGGGTGCACACAGACATGAGCCCCTTATAAAACTTTCTAACACGAACAGAGCTAGCATTTTGTGTGTGTGTACATAAAAAAAATAGGTAGCCCTCTCCCACAGACCCTTATGGGGGGGAGTCTCTAGCAATTTACATGTATTTTACATATATGTACACATGCAGGCTGTAGATATACATAAAAAGGAACACCTTAGCTAGCTATGGAACACATCACTCAGTAGCTCTCGCTCTGTAAGACATGTACGCATAGACAGCACGACAAATAACAGTTGTCTCTCCAGTTAGTTACATATACTATGTAGTATACATGTATTTTATAAATATATATAAAAATGTGCACACATACATATTTAATATTATGTAATACACCTATAGATGGCAAGAGTGTTTTAGATTGTTATATAAGGGTCTCTATAGTGTGTATGGGTATAAACAATAGAAGTAGCTAGCGAGCGATTGATAGAAACACAGAAGGGTACACTGTATGTACTTAGAGCGCTACACATAAATATACATACTATGTAGCATATAGTTAAAAAGAGGCTCTCACAGAATGAGAGCACTACTCATATGTAACTCTTTCTCTGGCCCCATATGGACAATATACACACATTAAATATATACACTTATAGTTACACCAAGGCAAAGCACACCTTATGTAACTATATAACGCTCTCTAGCTCTTCACATATCTATATAGAATCATAGAGTGCTTTAGCTATCTACATATACATAAAATAAACACACACACATATATATAGAGAGGGAGAGACTCTTCCTTAATAGAAGAGTCTCTCTAGGTGGCTTATATATACCTATATTACGATGTGTACCTACATACATACTAAAATATACGATACATGAGCTATATAAATGCTGTGTGTATATATTATACAGTGTACTTTATATATAAAATACTTACACATACAGAAACCATTATATAAATGTTATACTGTCCCCATCGATATATATTACATATTTTGTATATACACTGACATATAACTACATAACTGTATATATTATAGATAGAACATGCATATAGTTTGCTAAAAAGGAATTAAAAAAAAAAAAGCATTTGTGCATATGTATATATACACAAATTATAAAATGTTCATCTCTATATGTACACAAGATACTATATAATATTTATAGCTAATTAGAATATGTTACAGAATTATATATGTACATGTATCATATATAGTATCTCATGTATATACACACACGTCAGGACAGATTAAGAAGGGGGGGGTCAGTGTGTGTATGGCCAGACACAAAAAAAAAGGGGGTGGGGACACAGTGTCCATCCGTGTCATCCCCCCCCCCCACACACACACACCATTTATTGTCATATACATAAATGTTATGAGACAGACAGAGACCGTTCTATAATCATGTAACACTGTAGCATTCACTAGACTGGTAGATAATATATAGTTCATACACACACACACAAACACCCTAGACCTTTATATAACAAGTTTAGCGCTTTTTGTCTCTCTCTCTCAATATTTGTAGAAGATAGATTATATATTTTATACATGTGCACACACTTCTACTCTTATGTGACTCCAGCCATATGTATGTACATGTATATGCACATACACCCCATAAAATGTTCCCTCTCTCTAACCATCTGTATATAATATAGTACCTATCATCCTATACCACACTGTCTATATATATACATATTTAAAGAATATAACATATACTATAAACTAAATATCATATATTTATTTATATATGAGTGTACCTGTATACACACAAGAGTGCCTCTCTGCTTACACCTACACGGGGGGGGGGGGAGGAAGAGAGAGACAGAGAGAGAGAGACACCCTTCTATAATTCTCTTGAGCCATCTACATATATGTATATATATTTATCTGTTGAAATATGCATGTGTATATTTAATATATATATATAGATATACACAGATAGAGCCCCTTAAATACATAACACCATATTATATGTATGGGTATAGCTATATACATACACATAACTATACATACATCTATATATACACATATATAATATTTTCAATTCATCCATGTATTCTTTTTATATATATGTAAGACATACATATATATGTAGGATGAGAGCGCTCTCACCTACCTTAGGTAACTGGACAACACTGTATTTCACTCTCCATCTGTATTATATATGTAAGAAAGACGTATCTAACATACATGCTATCTACATATATAACAGATTATACAGTATTTTAGTATATAAATATGCACCTTATGTATGCACTTACATGCACTTTCTCTAGCCATCTATATATCATATACTACTTATTTTATGTATACATATGTAGACACTTCTATAAATATATAACACACTCCATGTGCATTCTATAGGATATAATATGTATATTTGTATCTATGGGTGCATACATATGTATATACACATGCGCACATATAGACTCTGTTTCTCTCTAGTCAGCTATATGGAGTGCTAATGTATATTTTATGTATATGTGTCTATGTATACAGACATACAGAGCATTTTATATTGGGGGGGGGGGGGGCAGAAAAACAGCAAGAGTGTTCTATAACTAATACTCTCACAAGCCATCCTATTTTTTTCAAATACGGGTGTGTATATATACATGTATACACGTATTTAAAAACTTTTATATAGATATATAACCACATAACACTATCTACCTTAATAGATACACAGAGCCTTAACTAACGATGTAACTTTCTATCCATATAGTATACATTTATGTTTTACATCTTTAGTGTAATGCATGTGTGTGTGTGTATACACATAAATACAAATGTATATTTTGTAACAATAGCTGGAGAGAAGGGGACATGCTACCTAGTTACAGAACGGTCTCTGGATCTCCATCCATTTATGTATGTATGTATAGGGTGTGTGTATGTATACCTGTGTATATAAACATATATACATGTATATATACACGTACACACACACATATTCACATACACAGAGACCCTTAAATAGCTGTGTAAGTCTTGCTATTGCCATATTATATATATATGTATGCACACATATGCACAGAGTGACCCTTACAGAACTCTCTAGATGTTGATTGCATAATACTCAATACAAACACAAAGCGTAATATGCATAGGGACGGATATATAAATAAGGGCCTGTGCATTGTATCTAAAAACTATGCCCGTCAATGGCTAGAGTGTGGCACAGCTGCAGCCGGAGGGGGGTCTCTCTCCCTCTCCCTCCCTCCCCCACCTGTGTGTACCTGTGGGTTCTTTCTCTGTAGAAACAGACATTTAAGAACTGTGTGGATGTGCGGGGAACGTTTCGTTGTCACCCCCCTGTTCCCGCACAGCGCCCCAACAGCGGCAGCCCCGCGGGGCCCGCCCGTCCCTGCCGCCCCCGCCCCGCCTCACGGGGAGCCGCCCGCGGCGCCTCCGGGGCCGCAAGATGGCGGCCGCAGCGCCGCCTGCGGGGCCGTCGCGTAATGGCGGCGGCCCAGGCGCGAGTCGCGGGCGCCCCCCTGCGGCCGCTGGCGGGGCGGGCTCCAGCCGCGAGCCCCAGGCCGAGCGCGGACCCCGCTGCCGGGATGGGCCCGGGGCTCCTCGCCCCGCCGGGCCCCGCGGGTGCCGTGGAGCGGGCGAGGCTCCAGCACCGACCTGGGGCGGCCGCAGGGAGCAGGTGGCGCTCCCCGCTCCATGCCGCAGCCAGGGGAGGGGCCGTGTGGGGGGCGCCTCGTCCAGCCCCGGCACGGCTGCCGCGGGGCCCCGTGGCCGTCACCTCGCTCCCCTCCCGGGCCCGGCTGTGAGGCGAAGGGCGCGGCGGAACGGGCCGAGGGGCCACAGGTGTGCGCATTTCTCTTCCCCGGCATGCCATAAACGACGTGTGTGTATGTGTGGGGAGGTCTTTTTCTCTGAAAGCAAATGTTTCGTTTCAGACATTGACGCGTTTTTCTTTTGTTAACCTTTTATTTAAATCTCTTCGTATTGAAAAATAAAGGTTGAAATGAAACATTTTCAGACTACTTCCCTCTCTTTTAATTGAGGGGGAGGCAAAACCCGCTGCTGAAGGTGGCCTGAGTGCATAAAAATGCAGCCAGCACAAAAGCAAACACCTTCGTTTTCCCACTGAAAAATACTGCCCAGCTCCAGTAATGTGTGATCTTATATTCCTGTATCTGTCTGAAAAAGCAATTGTTATCTCACACATACCTCACTTACCCTCCACGTAAGACACAGTGTGTGGCAAGATGTACAACAGGAGGAGCCCCTTGAGCAGTGGGTGCTGGCCCTTGCCCAGCAGCGGGTCCCCTTTCAACCTGCTCCTGGCCTGGCCTCCCTTGGGATCGCTGCCATCTCCCACACGCTGGGGCAGAGGGAGCAGTAGATGCCTCTGGAAATCAGCAATGCCAGTGCCTGAGGTGAATCAGCTCCTGCTGGTGGGCAAATCCTGCCTGCTCCAACTACTTCCAAACATCAATAACTGTAGAAGTACAGAAAAGCTCCTTGGTATCAGCATTGCTCAGGTGGTTCACAGCTACAGGTCTGGGTCTGGGCTACCTTCAGGCAAAGCCAAGTTAACAGAGCTCTTTTTCCAGCCTGAGCAGCAGTGGTGTTGTAAGGTCCTCTGCCCCTGTGCTACACAGGGGTGTCTTGAGCTGCCATAATTATCAAAGTCTAAAAATGTCCACATCTACTCACTCCACCTGACTCCCTGCCTTGTCAGTCAGCCATATACAACAAAGAATTGCTGGTCAGGCTCCCTCTGTCTCACTGATGCTGGGGACAGCTCTCAGATGCTGGCACAGGGTGGTGGTGCTGGGAGCTGGAGACCAGGGCTATGGGGCTTGCAGCAAACAGCCAAGCGATGCCCCTCGAGCTAGGAGGTGAGATGGCTTTGTGCTCTCGATGAGCTCAGGCAAGCAGTCTCTCTCAGACAAGTACTGCAGCAGGGAGGCATAAGCCTCTGGCTGAGTGCAGGCTGAGTTGTTTCACAGAGGGGTAAGCAGCCTGGCCATGCTGGGTGCTGGCTCTGACAGGAACCTTCTTCAGGCTGAACACTGACCCAAATCAATCAGCTTGTCAAGCCAATCCCTCCTTACTGCACCCATCTCATAAGGAACTGCCCCTGGAAAAACGTCTGTCTGAAAAGGGGGTTATACAACGTGACCGATTCTGCTTTGCCTTAGCGTGCTCCCCTGCTCACCCTGCTGCCCTGTGATTCACTGCATGGGGCTTGAACCCTTCTGAACGCCACAGCAAGGTGAGGCCTGCAACAGCTCTGCTGTCCTGGGGCAAGGTGTGCCTGATGTGCTGCAGTCACCCCTCACACCATGCCATCCAGAGGCAGAGTTACCACAGAAAAAAATAGCATGTGAGGAAACATGAGGTAAACAGGTCGTAATGCGGTGGTAGGACAGCCCAGACTGAGTTGCAGCTCCCTGTGTGTCTTGCTCGAGGCCTGGTCTGTGTGAGAAACTTCATGCTTTTTTTTTTTTTTTTTTAAAGAAATGCACTTTACAATGGTATCTGAGAGTAAGCAACTCTAAAGCCAGGAGTTTACAGAGAATTACACTTGCCTGTGGGGCTGCCAACCACGTGTAGTTCCCAGCTGACAAATGCTCTGAGTGCAAAATGGCTTGAGCCCAAGCTATTTAAAAAGAGAGCTGGAATTAGGTACTTGGTACATGCAACTAAGCTGATGGTGGTATTATATCATTCATAGCCTTACATTCCAGCCCAAACATGTCAGACAAATCATTTTCCTCCCACAGCAATGATCCTTTTGGAGCCCTGAGGAGACTTCAAAACCTTTTGTGAAAACATTAACTCTACTGGGTGGCATTTTATAAATTATAAAAATGGCACAAAATGACTGAAGTGGTTATGAGGTACAGAGAAATCCAAGTTCCCTGGCTGTACAAAAGGCAGAATAGTCAGCTTCACTTTCAAGACCAAAATTTGCAACCATATAAAATCCATTTCTGAGAGGTCTGACACAGTGAGCCTCTTTATACTGCCACAATCACTGCACAGCCTGACAGCACAGAAGCGGCTGCCCTGAAGAAACCCTACTGCCAGGCTATGTGCAAAAGTTAAAAGGAAGTTTGTACCCAAACCCTGCTTTGAAGAAAATCTGAACAATACCTGTCCTCCACCATATGCAAGTTAAGTTTTATCAAAGATGCCACCTCTATCAGGAATAAACCTATGCAAAATTTTAAGAGAGAAAAACTAATACCTGCCACAGCATGGTATCTTTGTTTGACACACCCATCCTTGCCATGAGCTAATTTTGCCCTCTTTGTATCTGGTGCTACTCATCACATCTAATGAGGCAAAAGGAGTGTTATTCCATTTTAGCATTGTGTGGATTAAACACAGTCTCCTTAGCAAGGGGGCTCCCATTACTGAATTTGGCCTCTGGGCAAAGCCACAGCTGAATTGTGAAATGTCCTTCCCTTGATTAAATATATCAATTTGTGAGTCACCAGCTTGGGGTAGAGAATAGAGGAATATTAAGAGAGCCTCTGTACAGGCAAACATGTCACTGCAAGACATGCCCCTCTATTTTAATGTTGCCATGGCATGCCTGGTCTTAAGACCTAATGCCAGAACTCCTTGAGTAACGACATTTTAGCCAAGGAACAGAAATATCTGATCTGTAGCAATAACAGTGAAATTCATCAAAAAAAAATCTCTGTAAAGGGGAAAAATTTCCAATCAAAGCTCAAAAAAAAAAAAAAAAAAGTCTGGCAGTGAACAAGGACTGCGCCATGCGAGTCAACCTTGTGCTCAGAGCTCACCAACCTGCTGGCACGTGGCCCCGGAGATGCAGCCATCCTGCCTGCAGTCCCACTGCTGAGAGCAGATAGTGACGTGCTGGGAACCTGTGGGGACTGTCACGTGTGCTTCCAGCTTATGTGTCACAAGCTCCTGAAGGATGCTGCTGGGGAAGATGGTCGTGAGCTCATGTCTTAATGAGCTCATCTGCTGACAGTTAGTTTGGCCCCTCTTTTATTGTGCTTGCTGTACCATGAACATATATATGTATATGCATAAATATATTTTTCTCCCTTTAAAAGCCTCTCCCCCCATTACCTGTGATAATGGAGAGTTTTAGAGGACTATTTCTTTTTAAAGCGACTGTGATTATGTGCAACCTTTGCTTCCAAGTCATTCACACAGAAAGCACAGACAAGCCCCCCTGCTTCGAGGTGACAGCTCTGTCTGGTTCTGCAGGGCTTTGGTATTCATAGCTCTACGAGGTCATCGCTGGAAAAAACCTTGACGGTGATGTGACCTGGCACCTCGTCGGCTTCTTGGCTGCCTCTCCCTTGGAGCTGCAGAGTCTGCTCTTTGGGGTCACTGGGTGAAGCTGCCAGCAGCGCCTGTCCAAGGAACTGGTCACACAAGATGTTGCTGTTCCAGACCTAGAGACAAGGGGACAGAAATAACCCCAGCTGAAGCACTGCTCCTCTTTCACACTTTACTCAAAATGGCTGTGCTGGAGGAAGGTCACTCTCATTAACCCCTTGGAAGAGCAGTGAGGAGGGGGCGTAAATCTAAATTTAGCTAATTGTCTAGTGAGCATGTGGGAAATTCTGGATTTGCATGCTCATTTACATATGCTATGCAAATAAGGAGCTAAATGCAGCTTATTGCAGCTTATTGCTTTCTAGGTCACAGCGTGCCTAGAAGAGGAGTAAAAATTACTGGTTTGAACTCATCAGCAGTAAAAAATCTACCCAGTCTGCCTGTCTGTGCCACTCTGCCTGCTTGTGCTCACCTCTGTGGTGTCTACAGCACTTTTCCTCTGTGTTAGAGCTAGGTTCACTCTGCCAGAGTGCTCCTTAAGTCGCTGTTCTATGGAAAAGACCGGGGCTAGAGAATCAGTTGAGCAGCTAAACAGCATCAGGACAGTAAGGGGGGCAGCGGTTCTCACACTTTTATCCTGGTTATCAGTCATGTGAAGGAAGAATCCACACCCATCACGCCATTCAGACCAGTGACAGCGTTGTGCTCCCCTGCCTGTCTCTGGCAGCCCGCCCCATGTGGTTTGTCTCACCTGGACAATGACGGGACTGTCGATGTTCTTCCTGTAGAAAATCACTTGTGTGTTGAAGACGGCACTGGTAGTATCGTGCTGTACAGGGGAGCGCACTTTCTGGTTCTCACACTTGACAAGCACGTAGGGGTCTGCTCCTAGAACACAGCAGCACGGCCATTAGGACACAGAATGGCAGCTGAGACCTCCCCAGAAACCCAGCAGGAGCAATGTCCTCCTGGGCCTGGCATCACCACTGCTAATAAGCATGGGAACAGGACAGCAGAGCACATCACATCCACACGGCTGGTTTCCTAACTGGCTGAGGTGAAATACCTCATTTATGTCAGTAACAACTAGATGCTCGGAGCTGGAAACTGAGCACCATTTGCCAAGAAACCAGCTCACTCTTTGGTTGGGATTGCAATCTTCCCATATCCGCTTGCTGTCCATCCTCCTGGCTCATCTAACAAAGTCTTCCAAGTGAACTCCCTGATGCTGCTCAAGACATAAGAGCCAAAATGCATCTGCACCTATGTAATCTGATTTGTAGTTCGGGCTCCTGGGTCAAAACAGAAGGTCAAAACTTTTCATCATCCACAATTCCTAAGGAGGACAAGGACAGGAACTGCACAGAACTGCTTTTAGATCACTGAGTGAACATCTCAGTGCCTAGTTTTAGAGTGCCTAGCTTGAAAATGCTGTCTACTGCATCCTGATATGAGCATTAATGTTAGGAGGTAATTTTCATGAAGCAGGTGCTCTTCCAAAAAATAAAATATTGTCAAAACCCATAGGAGTGCACTGGTTGCAACAACATTTTCTGTAGGAAACTGTCAAAGCAAGTCCTCCACAGTTTCTCATTTAATTCCCATGAACCTGATAAAATTTCTTTGGTTCTGTCATTTGGGTCTATGTTATTTTAGAGTTTAAATTACTATAATATATTTGTATCTATCATAGGTCCCAGTTAATATTTTAAATTACACTTTAATCATATGTAACCCACTGAGAAAAGTCAACATTTTCTAGAAATGCTTTGTTGTTTTTACCTTGAACATTTCCAGTTTGTTATAAATGATGTTTTCTTTCAATTCTAATGGGGAGCAAGAACTGATCTGGAAAAAAACTTGCCCATACCCTGGAATGGAACAGACCACTCCACTTTATAATTAACTCGAATTAAACACAGGCACTACTTTTTTTTTTTTTTTTTTTTTGTATTTCTATCTATTCCTAGTGTTAACAACAGCATATCTATTTTTCCCACCCCTTTCTACTTTTGTGATACGGATTTTAAATAAAGTAACTGAGCGTGCGTAAGTGCAAGTCAGACTCGTGATCGTTTCTTACACACGTTCTATCCCCCATCTACTTGAAAATGCCACCACTGGAATGACAGCCATACGGCAGCACGATTTTAAGGCAGCTTTCATTTTCAAACAATTTATTCCCCATATGATTTTCCTCAAATACATCACTCGCTTACAGGAACAGATACTAACAACTCACACAAGAAACCACATAACAGCTACATCCAAAACAGAAGGAGCTCCTTCCACTGATGAGAAGGAAAAAGATTTTTCCGTATGTTGTGCTGTGATTACACCTGGCCAGACACGTGGCAGGCCTGTTACCCTGACAACATATCACACTTCCTACAGCAGGTAGCGATGCCTTGGCTTTTCTGGTAGGCAATTACTTTCTGTGTCACTGAACGTGTGGATTTAGCTCTGGGGCACGAGGCAGCACCACGCTGTGTAATCAGTGATGGAAGAGCTCCACCCTCTGCAAAGAGATTTGGAAAAGAGATCTGAATAAAAAGGGGTCTTGCCTGAGACAGCCACAGGCTAAGAGCAAAGCAACATCTCGTTATTAACAGTAATAAAGAGACACAGAGGATAAGAAGTGGTGGGGAAATTGTTGGGCTTTAAGAGTTAACAGGTAAATTTGCTGGACTGAGAAACTATTAATGAAAAGACTTATAAAGGAAAAGGAAAGATGTTTAAAAGAAACATTTACATTCTCAGGAACGAGATGGAAAAAATGAGGGAGGTAGAAGAGGGACACGAATGGTACCTGCACAGCACGCCCTCACGATCACATTGCTGTATTAGGAGTATAGTTGTATTAGGAGGGCTGGCTTCAAGCCCAGAAGAAGAAGTCAGAAATGGGAGAGCTGCACATGTGGGATGGAACAAGAGGTGTTCTCAGCCACAGTTGGTCCAGTTCTTTGCAGCTCCATGCCTGGTTTATGTACAGGATGATGACAGCGCAGAAAGGGCTACTAATGTGGAAAAGCAATATCCTAGCATTCACCATAAGCTGAGCAGTGAAACAACTGGAGCTGCTACTCTGGCAACTGTTCTGGCAGAGAAAGGAGGACTCGGTTCAGTTCTCAGTTACACGTGATTCAAGCTGTGCCGTGAGCACCACAAGGTGCATGAACAGCACCTGCATAAGCAGCTGTTCCATCTCGCTCCTACGGCCACGATGCTGTATTGAGAATTTGTAGGGAAGAATAGCACAAGAAAAAGCTGCAATCTGTGAAGACCAGAAACACATGAGCAGTAATGACAGTTGTCCTAACATTTCTAAGACTTAAAGAAATCTATGCACAGTTATCTAAGGCTAACATATTTTTTGGCAGGGAGTGAAGGGGAAGATTTGGACTAAAGCTCTAACATCCACATCATTCAGCACTGTACATAACACAAAAGGCTTTCTGGAGAAAAAGTTCTCATAGACGTTCCTGCTCTTCTCCAGACAGACTGCTCCTACGGGTATACCAAGCACGATGACAAACCCAGTCACTAGAAAAAGACGTGGGCCAAACACAGCAGACAGTGCTGAGACATGAGGGCTGCCTTGAAAATTACAAGTTGTTCTGCCTTCTGCAGTTGAGTCTTTTTTCAGGTGATGCCTTTTAGCTTCTCCTGCAGTACTGATAATAAATGGGAATATTTCTTCCGGTATCGGCAAATTTCCTCCCTCCCTGCCTCCTCCATTTTCTCTCCCTTTCCTTTCTTGTGCTTTTGCTGAATATTTACCAGCTGCTTTTTGCCCTCTCCTTCCTTCTATTTTCTCAGACTGCTCCCAGGGCAACCGCCATTAAAGGCACCAGATACTCCCCTTACCAGGAATGTCATGTACCAGGGATCACAATACCTAGCTTAGAAAAGAAATAGCGAAATGCAATTAAACGTGTGAATTCAGCCTGGAATTCCAGTGGAAAAACTTAATGCAAAAGACGATTTGTTCCGGAAGATAAACTGTTAGGAATAGAGTGTGACAGACAGTAGCAAGAGCAATTTTTAAAACAGACTTGGGAATGTGAGAGAGAAGAAGTGCACAGCACTTCCCCATCTTCTTGCAAACCTGCCACCGTACTTGGCTCGCAGATAGCTGGATCAACTTCAGCACAAGCTAACTCAGAGAGAGGTACTTCTAAGAGAAGCAGCCCATATGCACTGATTCTAGGCAGCTAGAGTCATCTGTTACTCTTGTCAACAGCAAACCATCCGTTACTTTTTCCAGACGGGACAATGGATCACAGACAGCAGCAAGGAAGAGCTTTCAAATAAACATTTAAAGTAGAGATTAAACAACCTTTCTCTGTCAGGGAGCAGGGTTCTGATGACAACCAGTTTATGAGCCGGGCTGGGTGTGTACTTGCTGTGCAATCTTCATTCTCCTCCAGGAGTTGCTCAGAAAGTTGTGTGCAACTCTCAGATGACAGCGACGGGCTTATGTGATGAACAGTTCATTTAAGTCTAAGCTCCCTCTATCCAAGATACATCAACAAAAGGTGTTCGGGTTCCTCTTACTTTACACAGCCACATACACCAGTGTCAGAGTATAAAGATATTCTGGTGTTTTCAGGACAGTTTGTAACAGAAATGTAATGAGATGTCTGAATTCTCACAGGCTCTAGAAAGAAATACACCTTCCTTCGTTATCATCAAGTTCTGTCTTCTTGTTGTGCTGAGGGATGATAGCGATGCTTCACACAAATCAAGCAGGGAGCTGGACAAGGGGGAATACAGCTGACTGATGACAGATTGAGCAGAAGAAAAGCAGCAGCTTGAGAGCTGAGATGCTGCAGATCAGTAGATCGAGAAATCAAGAAACCCTTGTGAAAAGCACAGTGGGGATAATCTGACACAGCAGCTCACATGGAAACAAGTTGCTATCAACCTTTGCAGTCAGAAAATGAGAAACCTGTGTGTGAGGCCCTCTTAGCAGCAAAGACTACCACTTAATCTCCCCATTTTCTACTTGAATAAACATTGACTGTGCCTAACCTGAAGGGAAACCTCTCCTTGTCGCTCCCAATGGGAGTTGCCATGTGGCCTTTTCCCTCATCTCACAGTACCTACTAGACGGGAGGCTGCTGCTGATTTAAGTCTAGTTCACATCAGGAAATGGTCCTGGTGGCAGGTAAAGCTGCAATTTGGTAACTATCCACGTGACTGAGGTCTAAACTCACTTGTGAGATAGCTGATTTGGGATCCCAATGCAAATAAGTCTTTTTTGAATACCTGGCTGCTATTTCTCCTTGAGATAAGCATGGGAAAGCATCCAGACGTGGATTCGGAAAAGTCACAGAATCACAGAATCACAGAATTTCTAGGTTGGAAGAGACCTCAAGATCATTGAGTCCAACCTCTACCTAACGCTAACAATCCCCACTAAACCATATCCCTAAGCTCAGAGAGAAAGAAGCCAAGGAGATGAGAGATGATAATGAATTATTTTGTGGCAGTGTTAGGACACAATCGCAGAATATGGGATATTTAATGTCACACATTGACACATCACTTCCTACTGTGTATTTACAACCCAGCCATACAGTGTGCTCTGGTGAATTTCTATATACAATGTTTTTAATCTAAAATACAAACAAACAAACAACAACACCAGAAAACACCAAAGAAGAGAAATATGTGCTATATCCAGCTTTTCACATTACCAAAAATGGGCACTAGTATCAATCAGGAACTTTGCCAAGCTTCCCAGCAAGGCGCCCTTAGAAGGCAGAGTGCCAGTTATGGGTGTTAGCCTTGTCACTGCACAGCTTGCTTTTATCGTGTAGCACAAATGTGCACATTTGGCTTCATGATTTTCTTATTTATGCACTCTACCAACTCCATTTGTCTAAAGCTGCTATAAGAAGTGCCATTCTGTAAAACAATCTATCAATGTACCCTGTGAGATGGAGATACTTATAGAAAAAACAATGCTTTTAAGAAACATTCAGAAGAACTCAAGACAATAGGGAAGCTGCTGGAGTGAATCATCTCAGCTTTCCTATGGCATCTCAGCTTTCCTAGGGCATCTTCAGTGCCCTATGAAGAGATGGGATTTGGTACCACAGAAAGAAAAGAAATAAAAACAAAAGCTTTTACTAAAAGCTTTCCCTCGACACAAAAGGAAAATATTTTAACTTTGTTGGTGAAGATTTACTCAAAGACAAACAATAAGATACACTTAGGTTTTGTGTTCAAATTTTGCTTATGTTTAAAGAGAAAATCCATGAGTCCATTTCCTATGTACAGTTCTTCCCACAACAGGTTACCTCTTCAGTTTTGTCAGGGTAATCGGAAGTCCAGCACTGGGTGCTGAAGATGCTTCTGCTCAACCTGAATATGTGTGGTAGCACTGAGTCCTAAAGGTATTTTGGGGTGTGCTGTTCTTTAGAGTATCTCTCACATGTTGTTTTTAAGTTTCATTTGTATATTCCTGAGCTCTGTGTCACAGTGCACTCAATCCAACAATGTTCTCCAGGATGAAGCTTGCTCTTTGGCAGCTGTAGGCAATTGTTTTTAATGACCTTGTCGAGATTGTAATTGTGCTAAGGATTGTGAAATGCTAAGGGAGGAGAATTGGCTTTAATTGCTTGATTGCAGGGAAGGTTAGAGAAAAATCTTCAAGGAATTTTAAACAGAGAAAAAAAAATCCTTAAAAATGAAAATGTCCTTCTTAGGGCAAGAACAAGGACACACTGCCTCTTTTCAAAGCACTGCTCTGCTATTTCCTTCACAGATAGCCCCTCCAGTCTCGTCCACTCATCCTGCCTTTCTGAGACTGTGGAATTACAGTGCTTATTTAATTGAGGTGTTTGTATCTCGTGTTTTTCAAGAGAAGTAACAAGAAAAATGAACTAAAGCAATTTCTATGTCTCTTCCCTCTAACATTCTTGTCCCCCTTAGAGGGACAGGAATGTTAACTCTTAACAGAGTTAATGGGTCTTGCACGGTGAAAAGTGGATTCACTCACTGTTTGGTTGGTGCCAAGAACAACTATGAAAAGGAAACTGCAACCAAATCGCAGCCATCTGGTAGGAGAAATTTTACAGCTGCTTCACGAGGCTGAAGACGAACTGTACTACAACTCTAAGTCTAATGACTTCTCTACCACAAGGAGTTAACGAAACTGAGTTCCACATCTTAAAGTAAAGAGAGATGAATAGTTATCTGGAGCAAACACAGCCAATGTTTCAGCAGACTCTTCAGTTTCCTCTTCCAAGATTCCTGTAGTATCTCTGCCCCTTTGCTTTCCCTCCTATCAATCACTTACTGCTGGATGTGTCTGACTTTTTCTATTCTGCCGGCCATGGAAAGTGAAGGCTGACATATGGAGAGTGGGAGTAGAAAATGAGGAAGCAAATAACAACTGGACAAGTTTCCAAATTAACTGTCAACATCAAGTGCCATAAAGACATTTTAGCGTTTCTATTTCAGGACATTTCCTTTGACATGTAGACAGACAGTCCAGCACTTGTCATTTAACCTCTCCCTCTCTTAGTTTACCTAACTGGAAAGGGTTATTTGAATACCATAATTTCCTCCCTGAAGTGCTATTATGCCTATGGTAATGAAGAGCAAAGTGCTCTGAAGGTCTTGAAATACACCACAAGAGTCTGTGCTATTCAGCTGTCTCCCTGCATGTTTTAAACTTAGAAAACAGATGTCCCTGAAAGGCCAATTTCTTACCAACCCCTACAAAAAGCTTCTCACAAGAGTCTCGCTACTATTATCGCTCTTGACCAGCATAGATGACACATGACTCTTGCTGTTTTACATCATCTTATTAATCCGAGCTCTCCTTTTGAGAAGATTTTACAATGAGTTGCAAAAAATTCCCACAAACCTTCAGTTTGTTTGGATAACTTCTAAGTGCTTCCATGCCTATTTAAGTCAGCTTTGGAGGACTGATGAAGCTCTTTCCACTCTTCTAGACTCGCTTTACACTTACCACCTGATCTATCTTGCTTCTGTAAACCTTCTGCAGAGTGAATTTTGATTTGGGTGATTCTCCGTGGATAGCCACAAAGAAGACTCCAACATGTCATTTTAGGTTTATCGTCTGTCAGCTCTCTGAAAAATCAAAGCAAAGCAATTGAAGCAATGAATGTCAAGCAAACTATCAATAGTTGCATAATTTTGGCCTTTTCAGAACTTGAGATTTGTTCGAGTTTGTTATACAGAAGTAACACTTACAAAAATAAAATCAAAGCAAACCAAATGTATAGCATCCCTTGTTTAACAGTTACACAAACGTAGCCGGAAAAAAAAAATCTGAAACATGGAAAAAAATTTCAAAGCAAGACAGATATTCAGTGGGTCTGATTTCAGCAAGCAGTAGTTCTGCCTTCACAAATAACCCCTAGTTTCAAATGAGATTGGGTAAAGACAAATTGTATCAACTGTAACAGCAACAACCAGTGCTCAGGGTTCTGATCTAGAACTTGAGGCAACTACAGAAACCCGACTAAAAGGTCAAAAGTCCCAGACTCAGTTGTCCTTGGGTCTCTAAGCAAAAATGTCCTGAGCACACACAAATCCCAGTGAGCCATCTGGAGATTCTTGGAGGTGACCCTGACCATCTCAAAGGCCTAATTCTGGAGTTGCGCAGCAATACCTGCTAGTGAGTCAAGGACACTTGAGGGCAACCAGGCAGCCATTTCTGAGGAGGTGCAGCCAATACAGGCAAAGGAAGATCTCACACAGCTGTGAGCGCAAAGTACCTGAGTTTTGACGGCACATCTGTGAAGAGTCTCAGGATAAACTTGGTGGTGATGCCAGGAAGATATGTAGTTGGGATAAGGACGTAGCGGCCTTGCTTAAGGATCCTTTTCAAGAACACGGTGCGTGTGTTGATATATGGAGATGTGGCCACTCTCTCCTGCACGGTCAGCTTGTGTAGTCGATAGCTTCTGTTATCCTCTACCTACAGCCACAGAGCAGTAAAGGGATTGATTGAAGGAGGGATTATCAAGAGACAGCAGGCAGGACTTTTCCTTGCATAGCACACAGCCTTTTATGGGTAGAAAAGACAACGTACCATAAAGGCAAATCATTTAACCACTGAAATTATGACATGGACATGGTCCTGATGGACAACCGAGTGCTCCAACTGCTAGCCCACACAGGCTCCCAAGCAGTGCTTTTCTGCACTTCACTGTATTGGTGTATACGTGTATATCCTTAAGTGGAGGTGACAGTCTGGGACAGGCAAAGACACGCACCCACTAGCAGAGACGTAATGCTACTGCAGAGTTTTGAATATTTGCAGAGATGCACACACACTCCAGACTCCATCTGCTAAGCTACGCTGCCGTCTTAGAGGACGATGAGATTCATCCGCCTGCTTTCTCCAGCATGTAGTACTCCACATGTGAGACAGAGCATTCCAGCCCTACATAGCAGGCTCTTAATCTAGGGCATTTGAACTGATGCACACAGCCATATTTTCACCCTCTATTAACATGCTCTTCAGGCAACTACTGTTTGCCACAGCACAGTTAAAACATTAACCTATTCTCCTGTAAGCAATGGCCACTCTATGTTCTTTTGCGGTATTTTGTCTTCTGATTATTTAGGCCATGGCCTCACGAAGACCCTCAGCCATGCTAATGAGTCTGGTGGTTTAGAACTTTTCTGAAATAGCAAATTATTGAACAGAAATAAAAGATAGAGTACTGACACTTTTCCAAAGATGCAATTTCTTTTTCAAGCCTTCTTAGTAATTAGATATAAGGATAGACATGACAAAGGCACAGGTAGATTAATCTACTTTCTGTATCAACACTTATCAATATTATTTGCTTAACAGGTGATTGTCAAACATATGAGTGTCAACAGCTCCAACTGACTTAAAAATTGACTGTTTTCTGATGTAGGGCCATAGTCTCAGTGCAACCCCACTAGTTAAAGAGGTTACAAAATAATCCCAGTCCACAATGAAAAAGCAGACACATAGCAGTTTCTCTTGCTTTCCTGCTTCTTTTGGTTCTTGTGTTTTCATTTTACACAGTTTGCCCTGTGAGTGCAATTAAATTACTGTTTGGGATCCCTTTGGCTCCCTTTCATATATGCTCATTTCCTACTCACCACTCCAGCTTCTGAAATCACTCTTGATTCTTTTGGCCTTTCTGGGTCAGAAAAGAAAAACTGCAGACTTTTAAAACTCATTCACTTGGCTGTATTTGCTGATGAAATTCAGGCAGGAGCCTCCAGCGAGAGGAGAATGTATCCCCATGTATCGAGAGTTAATATTCTTTTTTATGAAAATACAGTCTGTCTCCTCAAAGCTTGGAATAAGGAAAAGCACTTAAAATTCTTTTGCAATAAGGAATAATGATTTATGTTCCTTTAGTTCAAATACAGTTTGAATTGAACTAAATTTAATATCGTTCAGATAGTCTGTCCACTGTCAGCTCTGGTGACAACGCAGTATACATGCAAAACCCATGTGGAGAGGAGAGCCAGACCCTTCCGTGATAACCATGCCTCTATCTGCCAAATACCTCATTTGCCAGAATGAAGCCAGATTGCTGAGCAAACTCTGAACCAGTACTGCAGATGGCTGCCTACCTTGAATATTTCAAAGCCAATTATGATGTTTTCTCCTTTCCCTTCTTTCTTGTACCTGCGCCGATCCTCCTGTTGCAATGAGACCAACACTTTGTCCTCCGTCTTCTTAACATCAAAGATGTACTAGTACCAGAGAGAAGGCAAGCTGTTAATTCCTTAGGAGACTGAAAATGAAACCATCACCAAGGAAATATATACATACAAAGGAAGAAACTGAAAATGCATTTGTGGGTAGGAGGAAAGTTCTGCATATCAGATATTTTCAGCAATTCACAGCTGAAAATTATTAATAATAATAAAAGAAAAAAAAAAAAAACACAGGTAAGTCGCCTAACAGAACAACATGAGACAAATTACAAAATAACTGTTGAGGCAGTAGAAGAGAACAACTGCTGTGAAAGCAAAAGACTATCTTTTATTTAGATATACATAAATCAGAAGTAAGATAAAAAAATAAACCAACAGACTCTGGATAGGGTCTTTGATCATTCTGGATTCTTCTTTCAACTTGAATATCTAACCAGGGCCAGTGACTTTCAAATATCGTCTTTATAAGTGACCTGCAAACGAAGGAGTCTTCCAAATACTAGTTGTTTTTTTTTCACTGAATCTACTCTATCTAAGAATTAAACATGTAAATTCATTCACTCTTAGAGACTCATTTGGATTTTACTTTTTTCTTGCATACAGGGGGCAAATCAAAGTTGTTAGAAGCAGTGGAAAGGAAGAGGGTGGTATTTATGCTAAGTATAGGCAGATGCTGGTCAATCTAACTGAATTTCCATTCTCAAATACTTTTGAATGTGAAGCAAATAAGTAAAAGCATAAAACTGCAGTGGTGCACAGCTGGGTACTACGTACACCACACACCCTGATTTAAGCTGAAATTCTCTGACTAGCATGGAGAGAAATCTCAGCAGTGGTTAAACTCCCTGCTCCTCCAAGAGATGATGAAATCCGCTCTGCTCTGAGACAGGTACTGAGACTGCCTTGGTTACTGTTGTGGAATCATCCCCTGTAATGACTTCACATCCCTCTGTGGTTAGAGCTCTGCAGAATAAGGCACCATCCTTCCCATTTCTCACCACTAGCCCTCACCATCTCAGGCAGTTTCACACACACACACACAGAGGCACTGACCTCTGCCAGCGCTGGCTGAAGCACAGCCATTTTGGAAAGAAAATCAATACCTTCCTGAGCCTCTGGACTTCATTAATTGTTCCTAGGATGTACAGTACAGATCAGCCTCTTACGCACCTACTGCCTGCTACTGTGAGCTGGCTGTTACATGGTGCAAACTCAGTGCCTGTACACTTCTCTGTGTGCTGTATTAACACTGAGGCAGAGAAAGCACAGGACCCTGTAAGAGGGAGTCCTAGGGGCTGTAAAGAGACTCTGCAGTGGGAATCTAAAAATTCAGATAAAAACATGCAGCACATTTTTATTCTTGTCCCTTGTTGAACTGTATGCAGTGTTACCTTGTCAGACAGCCCAGGATGTCCCAGAGCAAACGGAGGTGTGGAAATGGAAATGTGAGAGTGCAAGAGAGCTCTCTTGGTCTGATGAGAAGTGTGCAACTGTGATTATCTTTCATCTGATGACATTTCAGCTGTCCTAAGGGGTAGCAACTTGAAAATCAACAGGTGGCTGTAGGAATACATTTATACTTGGCTTAAATTCTCTTATTTTAATAGGAATTGAAGTGTCACAGTTCCTCTCGGTACAGATGAACTTCAAGGAGGCTTCAATGTCAGTCAGGGAGAGGTAGAGCAGATAGATGTGAGACCATCAAAAAATGCTCCCAAGGGAAGCCTTTGGGTACACCTGAACTCCCTCTGGGAGCCTTTACGCAACCCCACACACAACAGGACTCTGCGCCTTCTCTCCAAACACCACTAAGCATAACCCTAACTGTAACACTAAGCTGAACCTTAGGGTGCCTTACACGTGCCATAGTTACTTGTAATGGCCCCAAGGTAACACAAGTGTGTTCCAGCACTGCTATTAAGAGCCTTTTAATCAACCATCCTGAAGACAACTGGAATAAAAGCTTCCATTGCATCAGGTGCTGTACTCAGCCATAACATGCATATTTTGTTCTCTGTGGCAGCTAAACACTTACAAATGAGACCCAGACAAGCATTTGAAATACGTCCAGAATCATACGTGGGAATATCTGAACAAAATCACCTTCTGGAAAGGAGGCACTGACATAAGACAGAGGAGTAAATAACTGCTTCTCCATCTACGCAAAAATGACAGGATGAGTTTGGAGTCTGACATTGCTCCCAGTCCAAACAGCAAAGGCTGCAGTTCTCCAATATCCTGCTATGAAAATTCAGGGGTGCTGACAGAAACTTCCCATAAGTGCAGAGAAGCAGACAAAGGAACATCTTTAATGAATCTAAGATATGTAGTGAGTTACGAGAGAATGGAAAGGTCAGTTTTCAAAACAGTAACTAAAGCAGTAACTAAAACAGTAACTAAAGTAGGTGCCAGATCTCTCTGGCAGTAGCCAGGGTTTTGTGTCTGAATTTTCATGCACTGAGTTGAAAATATACCCCCACTGAGAGGGGAAGGAAAGTGAGAAATTACATAAGAATGGGTGAAGAGAAAACCTGAATAGCTTAATAGTTAGAGCTAGGATGAGATTGAAGAGACTCCCACCTGGGGATTCTGAAGGAAGGTCTTGTTATCAAAGCATCCACCGCAGCGATTTAGCAGGGGCTCTGAGCTCTTTGCCCAAGCCCCGTGCATCATTTTCTTCTCCCAGGTCTTGTGGATACTGAAGTAGGAAGTGTTCACAATTCGGCAGATGTCCACATCAGTGAAATTCTTACACCAGTCCTCAAACGTCATCCTATTCCACAGGACACCAAGAAAATCATGTTTTTTTTTTGTTTTGGTTTTGTTTGTTTGTTTGTTTTTTAAATAATCAACACTATTCACCCCAAGAGCAAAAATAACACATGAAATCCTATGGTAATTTAAAAGTAGGCACTGCTCGGCTTTCCAGTGGGCAAACTGATTCACTAGAGACCTCTCCATGTGGAAATACTTGTGAAGCCACAATCACACTACTTTAGAACTGAATTAACGAAACTGTCACCTCAGGGTGTCTGGTCAGCTCTGGATTTGTTCAGCTGCAGGACCTAAACCTAAAGGAAAGGTTGTATCTAGCAGTCCGGATTTGATAGCTTACAACTTGCAATGGCAGAAGAGATCATCTGCAACCAAAGCACTATCCACTCCTCAAGAACATTATTATGGTCCTTCTTGTTACACCTGTCTCTGAACATGACTCAAATGTGAGTACTCTGAATGTAGTTGTTATTTAGCACCATCTCAGTGCTAAAACCTGTGCCTGCCATGGTAACAGACCAGGCTACAAGTAAAAAAAAAACTGCTCCCTCTTTGTAAAAGAGAACAGCTTGGTATCTGTGGTCTCCTATAGTTCCCTGGTTTATTAATGGCCCAGGACTAAACCCTACAGGTGGCTTCTGGTTGCTGGTTCTGACAAAGCCAAGGAAACTAAAGACTTTCCACACTGCGCCTGACTAGCAGGTCTGCTGAAGACGTTGATGGAATGCCTTGTTGGATCCAAGCAGGGTGGAAACAGAGTTCTAGAATTTCTGTAAAAAATGAACACACCTTTTCCACATGCTGGAAAGCACTGACAAACACCAATTGCTGCAATTGTATTCACAGATACCTCAGTCATGGTTGCCCTAGAAATCCTACACAGCAGTCAGTAAACAGAATTGATAATATTTGGCGTTCTGTCTGTAAATCAGCACGTGTTGCTTTGGATTATGAGGGACTGTCATAAATATATATAACAGATTTTGAAGGTGTTTGAAACTCACATTTACTAAGAACAACTCATTTTATTCATCTGGTTTTTAATCCATTTTTTTCCTGTTCTTCTGTCATCATTTGAGAGCTTAAAAGAAACAGACCTCGTGCTGGGACTGGATAATGCATTATCCATTTGGAAAAGTTGTTTTTGAAGCTGATAAATCATGGATGTAATGACAATTTCTCATTGTAGCTATTATCTGCAAATTCTCCATATAACTCCCACTCACCAGAACTCCCCATCATTCTCAATAGTGAGCCCCAAGCTCTTACGTTCTGCATTGCTGACTTTCTTCCACTCTTCAGAGCTAGAAGGCAAAACCAAAACAAACAACAACAAAGATGTAGTGAATGAAAGTAAATACTCTCATCTGAAAGAATAATCTCAAGTAAAATTCTCTCATGGCCTCTTTTTTATAAAGGTAATGTTGGAATATTAAAAGGATAGATGATATTCAGGGAAAAAAAAAAAAAAAGGTGTGTGGCTTACAGAAGGAGTTTAAAAACATTAATTGATTTGAAAGCTACTTTAAAAAAGGAGGTGAATGGCAATGGGCACAACTAGAGCAGAACTTTATTGATTTCTTTTGTCACACTCTCCTTTAGGACCATTAAGCAACAGGTTTGGAAGGTATATGAGATTGACTCCATTTCCTAAAGGCCCTTAAAAGAAACCTGGATTCCCTCCTCAGGAACTTATTGAATGCTTCACTTAAACCAGATTATCATCTTTGTCTTTCAATCTCTTCAAGAAAAAGAGGCATGAGGGCTTCCTAGATTTCCCCAGAGAGCCTTTGAGAAGAAATTGTTGCAGTACATGCCTAGTGTCCAGTTTCCAGAGTAACAGTACAGTGCACAGACACTTCGTTGCCTGTATTAGCATGTATTCACATGCTCTACATTGTTCCCCAAAGGGACATGCCTCTCTCCCCAGACTGCAGGGAGCAGAGGATCCTAAATGTAGGTGTTCTGACGCTTAGATCAGGCAACGTGATAGAATACAACATGAGCTTTTTGTCTTATGTGTTACAGGAAAGAAAAATGGAGCCACAAGTCCTCATTCCTTTTCTCTAAGTACTTGGAGGATAAAGGTGAAGGTGTTTGGCAGGAGCCAAGTGAGGTTGCCTGCCATAACAGACATTTTCTTTAACAATTTAGAAATTCTCAATTTTATTCTGTTAGGCCAAAAATCATAGTCCAGCATCAGAGTCCTCAGTGCTTCCACTGGAATGAGTGGCAGCTGTGCAAGACAAGAGCTAGAGCTTAAGTTAAACAAAACACAGCAACTCTTCTTGGCATTTTGTCAGCTCAGTATTTCATCTGAATCAAAATCCTTTTTGAATGTAATAGATTTTTGCTAGATGAAGTATGGAAGATAGGAACATAATATGCTGTTAAGAGCATTGCATTATTAAATACTAAAAGCGGCTGGTAAGCACACTGTTGAACTCTAACATCCTAATTAAATGGTTTTTTGTGAGTTAATTGTCAGCAATGGAATACAACCCCTTCAGCAATCATTTCCAACTCTGTAGGGCTGCCTGCTAAGCTCATGGCGCACATTAAAACTCAACATAAGATAATTCAAGAAGTTTCAAATATGGCATTTTACATTATGCCATATGCCATTATGGCATTTTACATATGACATTTTACAGCATTTTTCACCAGTCAGTTCAATTAGCTAAGAATGAAAGACTCATACCCTCCCTAGTAGCTACCAAAAACAGATGAGAAACTGAGTCACAGACAAACCCAGTGGTGAAGCTGGGAACAAACCTCATATTCTTGACTCATCACCTTAATTGTAGGCTATTTTTCTACTCATCATACAGTGGGCCAGAAGAATGATGTATACCAAGGTCCAGAAAGTCATAATCTCTATGGCTGCTCCCAGATGCGTTCATCTGCTCACAGAATGCTATGCTTGGGAAGAGGCAGCAAAACATTTCAGACATCTCTGAGTACTGCAGGCTGACATTGTGTCTCAGCATTTAATCATGCATTTAACTTCTGGTGGCCCTAACCACAATTTTGTTCCATTGACACTGGATTTGCAGCACTTACTTGTCACTCCAGGCGCCATTCCACTCTCTCTTGCCCCAGGGATTCCTCAGCCTGATCATGAAGAGCTTCTCTGCCTTAAAAGAGAATGTGAGCCTTTCTCCAAGGTGCAGCTTCCGAATTGCAGTCACTGAGTAGGCATGACCAATGATGAGACCCATCGCTGTCTCCACCTCATTGGCACTGCCAGAGGAATCCTGCGGCACCAAAAATGACAATCAAAAAAAAAAAAAAAAAGAGAGAGAAGTCAGGTCATTGAGGGCATCTGCCATCTACACACTCAAGTGGTAGGATGGGGAAGATTTCTTTTTTTTTTTCCACACAACTATGCTTTCTCTTGCCAAGTGCTTTGATTACGCAGGGAACCAACAGCTCAAACTAGCAGCTCACTAGGCTTCTCCTAGCTGTGGTAGTGCCAGGCAAGTCCCAGGAGACAAGCCCAGAGCCTAGAACGCTGCCTGCTATGGACATCGTCTCTTCCTGGCCTCAGACAGCTAAAGACTGGCTGGTGGACAGGCTTTGTCAGCCCTTCTAAAGTGTTGTCATCTTCACAGAATGGCCCTCTGGATACCGATGGCTATGCTCGGATGTAGCACTGCCTGTTTGTGCCCTCAGCTGGACACTTTGTAGGGCCTAAGGACTTACCGGTGAGTCCAGTGCCCATCTCTGTGTTGGGGTGGATTTGATACCCAGGAAGTCACTGCACTATCTGCAAGGATAGAAACACGAGGCGCAAGCAAGAAAGCTTTCTAGCCATTTATCAGACGTGTCCTTCACATCACTCCTGATCTTTCAGGCCTCTCATGCAGCAACAGGCAGATCTGCAGGCTTTCCTGGAAGATTTTCATCTGGATGTGTTAAATAAAATTCCCAAGTACCTCTAAAACCAGAAAAGCAGTATCAGACGCAGATGCTGGGGCTGCTCGGAATGACGGGCCCTTTACAAAGCTAGTGCAGCAGTGTTTCTGAGCAACACATACCAGGCAGGACAGTGGAAAAATTAAAGCTGTGCCAGTGCTATAACGCTGCTTCCGAGGCAGAAACAATCCCAATGGGCATGTCTCTGGATTCATCACATCCTATCTGAAGCCAGCATGGGCAGCTTTGCAGAATCTCTCTCGCCTGTGTGGGGCCATAACCTGCATGCCTTAAGACACTGAACTCTTGGACAGCAAGAACAGCAGATTCGACTCAGTGCAGATCCCCATGTATAACTTGTAATAATCTAATTAAGAGTCCAATGACCAAGCAAGCCTTTGCTCTGGTGCAGAGAGAAGGACTTATTAGAATTATGAACAGCACCTAGTACTATCCCCAATATTTTTATCCATTTCAAAATTTCTCTGGTCTAAACAGACAGGGTCCTTCTCCTCAGGGAGGCATTGCGCTGATACAAAACTGTTTCATCCACAAAGATAAGAAATCAGAAAAAAAAGTCAAAAGAGAAATTTCTATCAAATCAGACAAGACATGCCCTTGCAAGTGTGAGACTCTCTCCCAGACCTCTCTGCCTTTCACTGACAGCGGCTCCTAAAGAATCAGCTCATGTGTTACATCAAGACTGGCTGACATTTCCAATGGGTTTGGGCTTTCTCCAATGTAACACTTTCGCTTACATTTTTCACAACTAAAAGAGTCCTTCACAGCACAAAAGTCTGTAACCTCTCCTGCTGCCTTTATTATCCCCCAGGCTTTTCCTATACTGCTGGGTTGCCTTTCCCACTTCATTCTGAAACCATTTATATATTTATTTTAATGAGATATTTAAATATCCGCTGTCTGTTCAAATTTCCAAATGGTGAAGCTCAGGGCTATTTTGCAATCCAAGGAAAATGATGACATGTTTGTAAGTCAGCAATGAAGCCACTTGAGTATTAAATACACACAATGAAGCTTGCTAGATGGAAAGTATAATGCTGCTATCAAAAAGTGATAAATGCAGGTGAGTCAAGCCAAACCAATATGAACAGCCCTTGTGTAATCAAGCTTAGAAGTAACTATGTTTAATTTGACAGGCAGAAATATAATGCCAGGAAGAAGTGAAGGCATTACAACTACCTAATTAATTGCCTTTTAAATTACAACTCCCTAGATTTTGTCTATCCCTCACCAGACCTGTGTTAGGAAACTGAACTGCCTCAGCATTTGGGAGCAACCTATCATCCCATAAACACTGTTAATAACCATCACACCAGTAAGTATGGCCTGGTCCAAACAAACCAGATGGAACGAATTATTTTAAAATACAAATTCAGACCTCATGACAAAGGTACAAACACCAAAGACCTAGAAGAATTTGTTTCTGAGCTGTTGCCTGTTCTGCTGGGAGGAACAGTTCAGGACTCCTCTTCTATCCCAGCAGAGTTCTCTGTTTCAAGTTGATCTCCCACAAAGTACCAGGTGTTCCTCTTTGGTACCATGGTACAGGCACAAGGCAGTGCATGGCCAGGCCTAGCTAGACAGATGATGTTCTCAGGCACCTCCAAACTCGGCTGATTTCCTGTTGTTGTAGGTAACTGCACAATGAATGTAATACTCACAAGACTTTCTGAATGAACCAATGCCAGGGGTCCATCAATTTAGTATGGATTTAGCAATAACACTACAGATTGCAAGGTAGGAAATAGTTAAGCATGACAGCAATAAGATCTTTGCTTTAAATTCCCCATCTGTGATATAGAGTGCTTAAGCGGCCAAGCTAGCTCAGCCTTTCAGCCCTGCTCTGGTGTTCCACTGACTGCATCCTCACAAGCAGAGTCAGCAAGTCCCAGCAGCTTAGTGCCAGGAGAAGTGTTTTCTGTAAATGAATTTCCTTGGGAAATAAAGAAACTGAATGCTGCCATCTGGCCTGTAAATTAGGGCATTCTAGGTGGATTAACCTCGGGTCAATACACAACTGTGACCATTCAGAAAGAACGGCATTCCAGATCCACAGTAGCGTGGCCAAAAGCACAAGTGGCTTTGTGGTTTTATGATTGTATTTGGTGGCTCTGGAGTTGCACTTGGCTGAGAACACTGTCAACTTGCTAGCTTTCTCCATACAAAGCTTTTCCAAAGCATACAGATAAAGGGTGCACTCAATATACTTAAGCTACTGTTTTTTCCAGATAAGAAAGTTCATTGAAATAAACTTGTAATACCCAGCTCTCCATACTTACCGTGATGAAACAGCTGATCAGCCCGCCTCTTTTATGCACTTTCAGCAAGTCTTCAAACAGTTTCATCTGCTCGGAAATAATCTCACTGTATTTGCCCTGTACCAAGTCAATAGATTCTGCCACTGCTCCAGTGAAATCCACAATTGCATCTGCAGCGCTGCCTCCATCCAGGGCTTCATAAGATCCAGCCAGCCTAGAGGTAACACAGAACATTCTTATTCACCAAGTGGCTGTTAGAAGTACTCTAATTTGGTTTGAATGTAGGTAATATATTTGTGGCTCACCAGGGAAAACAAAACAAAGCAAAACTGCAGATTGCAGATAAACACTTGCTAGGAAAGGAGTGGAAAGATCCTTAAGGCTTTGGGCTGCTAAGTACAGTGTGTTGCACTCCTCCATGCAGATAAAAAAAAAAAAAGAAAAAAAAAGAGTTTTCATTTTTTAAATTTCTCTACTAGAAGCAAACCCAAAACCCTTGGAAAGTATGATTGGGTTGAGAGATGAAACAAGCAGATGGATAGAAGGGACTGCACTGAGGTCTAAAAGGGCAATAAATTAAATCATACTTTGCATAAGCTTTCTCCAATAATGCGCTCCAGAATTCATTTTTCACATTGGAATGGCAGTAGATCAACTTCCCGTCTATTGTTGGCAGCAGATCATCAACAACCACCTCTGTCCATTTGCCAAAGCACCAGAAACGGAAACGGAAAATCCCAGCGTATTTCTCTGGCTTTTTAGAGTCCCATTCTTGTTCTTCAAAGTCTGGAATCACCTGAGAAAATATGCAAAAGGGAAAGGTCATTAAATGCACTATGTTAAGTTTCATTCAGAGGGCAGAGTGTCCTTGAGTGTGCACTGTGTGCTATTCAGCTTCAAAAGCAGTGGACCTTAAACAGATGAAGCGGTGAAAAAAATGGTGGATTTGGTACAAAGTCCAATATAGCCCCATTTCAAAGACACCTAGGAAAGTAGTAGTTGAATAGATCTGCAGAGAATGACCATTGCACCCTCTGGCTTTGCTGTGTCGCTTCCTTGGTGCTCAATGAAACTGTGTGGTGGGGACTTGTGGGAAACTGTGACTGTGGTCTTGTAACAGGGAAAACGAACTTCTAAAGAAAGGGAAAATTGGAATCCACCAAAATTCACCAGTCGCCAGAGGTGCATTATCCCTAGATGGAAAATTACTGGCTGATAGTGAGGGAAACATCCAGGGTTTACTGGCCTTATTTCATGCACCAAGCACATTGATCACCTACCTGCTGCCAGAGGGACTCCCTCAGAGCCAAGCAGGAGCATGCAGCCACAAACCAGCAGTTCCCCAGGCTGCCTTGGTGCAAGTCATGGGAGCTGATTCCATTCACAAACAGGTGGGGGTCTTCGCAGAGATCCTAGCAAAGAAAATCAGAGGTTACTGCAAAAGATCACAGCATGCTTCTGCCAGCTATCCCTCCTCACGCGTTCCACATCATATTGACATTTGCTGTTCTCCCAGTCAAAACACAGAGTTTCTGTACCAGGAAATTCAAAAGTGCTCTGGCACTGAATATAATTACAAGTCAGAATACACAGAAGTATTTAAATTCTTATATGTAGACTGTGTTGCCTTTTCTGATCATCAGAATTCAGCCATTTTTTGCTGGAGTTCCTAGTTCTGCTCTCAGCTGCAAGCGATCGTTGAGGACTTCAGTATTTGGAAGACTTATTTGACATTAGCTGATGAGGAGCTGAAAGTAAGTAAAAGGAGAAGAAGGAAACATTACAGGGAAAGACCTTGATGGTGGAAAAATATCAAGAAAAGTAGAAAATTAGTAGGAAATGATGCTACTGAGGCCAGAACCCTAAGCTCTTCTGTCACTGCCACTCCCTTGGCTGCCAGACTGGAAACCCTCCTCCACAAGCAGTGTGAGTTGCTGCAGTGACCACTGCCACTCAGCGCTGAAGAAGGCAGAAAACATGCACATGTCTGAAACACGCCTCCCAGTCTGCGGGGCTCATTCCTCTCTTTGATCTGGCTCCTCCTCTCCCATGGCTTTCCTGTCTCCATCCTATGTACAGGCAGATTCTCACCCCAGCATAGCTGTGGTATCTCCCTGCTCCTCCCCAGCTTGCCCCCTTGCTGTGTCTGTCCCAAGGGGTACAACGATAGGCTGCAGGTCAAGGCACTAAAAGGAGCACCTCTAGCTATCATGGCACACAGGGATATATTTTACAGCAATAGTGTGTTTGTTACCCTTGGCAGAAAGGTTTTTCTGAACTGCTATGTATGTGGCCTCGCAGTGTCAGAGAGGGCCAAGCGATACTTTGGGAAAGAGGCAATCTGGAAGTCCCATCGTTGAGGTGCAGCTCACTGCTTTCAACACTGGGATTGCTCATGATGCTTCATCTGAATCATTGCTTTGCTGACTGGTTAAGAGGACGGGAGAGCAGACATTGGTAAGAAATTCTGCTGTTTCACAGTATAAGAATAACCCTAGATTTCACCACTGCTGGAAGGAAATGACCTTATATCCAGGCATTGGAAATGCAGAATAACCAGCTCCACCTCACGTCAACATGGCAGGAGTCTCCAAATTTACCACAGACTTTCCAGTTCGTTAGCAGCAGAATGAGGAGCTGTGCTACTCACCTCGTGGGTTCTCACAGTCCTTTGCTAATTCTAGATGACGATCCCCAAATACAACCCAAGCCTGGCTAAACACCACAGGCATGTCAAAACCTCTCAGTCTTCCCTTTGATGGTCTGTTACAAACCAGTGCCAGCTGAACTTATTTTCAGAGGAAAAAAGAACCTCAGTTCTGAGCTGAAAGCCTGTTTTCCTGGGCTGGTTTAGCAGATGGCAGCCTAGGGTGGCTCAGTGTGTGTCAGTACATAATGCATGTCTGCATATATAACACAAGGATTTGCTGCTGCTTTCTTTAAGAATACAACATTTGGCATGAGACTTTTCTTATGAAATAACAACTGGTAGGAATTTTAAATGCCTGTTGGGCAACAAATGACTGATCATTACATGACATTGTTCTGTTCATAGTTCTTACATGTGGCTTCAGTTAGAGAAAATTTCAAAGCTTATTAACTAACCTTAACAAAAATTTTGAGTAACAAAATGGTCAGCAAGAGGAAACCTGGCCATGTACAATACATTCTTCTGCAGAAAAGATGGATTCATTCACCTGTCTGGGTGCTCTGACACGGAACAGTACCAGGAACTTCAGACCAGCACTTCAGCTAACACAAACCAATGCAGCTGCATGTTGCAGAGGTTGGTATCAGTTGAGATCAGTACCACTCAGCCTGTACTTGGATCCCATTTTGGATACTTGGGAGCAAAAATTCCAAACCCAGCTTTGGTAAACTCAAGTTTCATACCCCATTTCCATGTATGTCTGGTAGTAATAATTTCTAGTTTGTTTTTCCTTTCAAAATGTTATTTTACTTGCATAATAAACAAGAGATAAATTGATCCTCCAGGATTAAAATTGTTCAAACTTTTCTGTCACTATAGGAAGCCAAAACTTTCATTGGCTTTGAAAGAAAGCAAGCCCTACCATGTATTACAAATATCTTATCTTATTTGGTTGTCTTTGCCAAAAACAACCACATTAAACCTTTTTTTTTTTTTTTTTTTAATTGAAGTGTGTCTCATATCTCACACAATCCTCAGATTAAAAACAGAGAGCAGCATTTGCTGAATGCCAGACATATGGATGAGATTAGCATTTGCTGACCATTGGGGTCCAGAGTAAACACGGAGCAGCAGAGTGCAGAGACAGCACCTCACCAGTTCCACCGCGGCCCCTGCATGCTTCGGGATCCTGCTGGGTAAATCCACTGTTATGAAACTGCTGGGGAGACTCTGACTTCTGAGATGAACAGCAAAAGAAATGACATTTACTTCTGTTTCTCTTGGCATTAATTACAGACATTAGAACAGCTTCTGTGACAATGTCACTGTGCAGCCTAGGTGATATGCCCAGGAATACCCAGGTGCAGGTTACAGCCACTGTCAGCACTATGCTTGCACCACCTAGACAACAGCAAGGCAACATCACACACTGAGGAGTACTTTCGAGATGTAATTAGCCATCTAAGCCACAATTCCCCCAACACAGTTGGAAATATGCTAATATATTATACTGATGTCCTTGTGAGGATCTTTAAGCACTTTTGTTCATTCCAAGCGTGTAAAAAAAAAATATATCACTTTTCCAGTAATGGTCCCAGTGGTGATAACTTAGGATAGTTGAGGAACAAACCAACTTACAGGACAGGAGTTATAAGAAAAAGACACAGAAAGGAGATGACCATGTGCCCCAAGCATTTTCAGGAGACTGCTGCCTGCTCTACCTCTCAACCTAAGCACTTGGGTTCTGAGTTGCACCAGAAGTACTTTCCTTATAAACACGGCAGCTTCACCCTAATCCCTTTACTCAGGGTCAGCCACGTTATCTGTGCTGTAAAACAGACAAACATCTTCACACTTCCAAGGAGAGGTTTAGAAGAGCTTACTGGATCCTACTGTACATTATTAACAGTTAATAGCCACGCTATTTATGACACAACCACACTAATAGATGCAGCTGCTGCATTATTTACGCACACAGGGAGCATTCCACCATCCAAGGCACAGAGCTCTCCCCAGCTCTCCTCTTATGCATGTGCATACTGAAATAAACACCATCTGGAGAACTACAGGTAGGAGGTACAGAGGCTAAAAAGGGAGGTAAGAGGCCACAGGGGCTTGAGGTCCTGCTGAAAACCCTGATGCTCTAATTTTCACATCAGACTTTCACCTGCATACCATAAGTCCACTCGTGTCATTTCCAATCCTTGTTGCACCATATGGGCTCAAAATATCTGACATCTAGCATTACACAGCCTGCACCACTGGTGAAACGTGGCAGCCAAGCCCAGAAATAATCCTCCAAACAAGGCCTCACAGAGCTGAGCAGAGCTCGAGACTCTTGCTTACTGAAGATGGGGTGCCATTTTCCTGTCGATTTCACCACAGTTTCACATATTCGACCTGTTACTCAGACTGTGATCCATCCTCTGATCCTATTCTAGGATCCTATTGCTGCCCAGTAATTCTTTCTCCCTACCTTAGCCATGAAGTTGTTTACCACCAAAGCACTATACTTGTGTTCATGAAAGGATGAGAAATTCCATCCTATTTTTTCCACACTGCTTTACCAAGACACCCAGGTATGTTTGAACTCTAAGCCCCGTTGACAGACTTGTGATCCCATCCCAGCTTGTGTCCTACAGCATCCCAGTACCTGGATTTCTCCTCCCTCATCCAAACAGTAATGAAAATAGTGAGTAGTACCAGCCTAAGTGAAATCTGTGTCAGGCTCCACTGCTGGAATGCCAGCTTGAGAGTGCTCCATGTGATTTATTTCATCAACTGTACAACCACATTACAGAAGTTTGAATTACTCTGAATTCTCATACTTTGGAGAAAGATTGCCAAAGGCCTACAAAAGTTAAACTACATCAGATCTGCTCCTTCTTTCTTAGCCACAAGATCTGTCCCACCCTACACTACAAGGAAATCAAGCTGGTACATATTAAGTGTATCTCACACAAAACCCTTTAATAATACAATGTATACCATTAGACTTATAGGCTTAGTCATCAGCTTGGGAATGATAAATTGAGGTCTGGAATTTTAATGAACTATAAAAATGTTTGGACTGTAGTATATGAAAGACGAAAAAGTTTCTTTTTTTTTTTTTTTTTTTTTTCCTACAATAGATTTTCCTTAGGAAATTTCAAAAAACAATGTCAACCATGGGAGACAACAGACATCATTTCACTGGAGCCAGGAAATGTTTCTTATGTTGCTGTCTGTCGTGACTCCCTCAAAAGAAAAAAAATATATATATAATAATTAAGGGATGGATTTTATTAGAGACCAGAAGCACAGCAGGAAAGTACAGGAGAAAACTGATTAACTACATGCTTTAAATTCAGTTTGCTGTGGCTACTTTGAATCTTAGAGGAATTTAGCTAAAGGAAAAAGTCACCCTTAGCATAGGTCCATGAGCTAAAAAAAATGCCTTATTGGTTATAAACAGGGAGAAGGACATTCAAAGGGTTAATTAATTTGCTATGTTTTTACAGATGTTAACTGAACCTGCCCTGTAAAACATTATGAGAAATCTTTGATATCTGAGAAAAGGGAAAGATTATTTTTAGTGGATTGAGGTCTGTCAGCTGGCTCAGATAGAAAAACAGACATTTGGTGAAAGAAAAGTAGAAGAAAGTAATAGCAATGTTTGCAGCTAAGATTTTCAAGGGATTCAGTTGCACTTAGAGCTTACTTTCTTCAGTGCCCTTTAAAAAAAATCAATCCTAACATCATAAAAATAATAAAAATTAAAATAATCCAATTTTGCTAGAGCATAAGATCTATGGAGACAGGAACTTTCCTTGATTCTGTCAGACTGATCTACTTGAGCTGGGTACACCGTTCCCTTCATTTTTTCAAAGCAGTTTGAATTATGCCAGAGATGAGAATCCCTTCCATTTTCTTCTTTTCCCCTGTCCTCGGATCATGCTGAGCCAATTCCTGTAGAGAGTGAAGTCGGTGTAGGGAAGCAAGGGAAAAGCAGTGCAAGCAGTAATTCTTTCTGAATATGGAGGCAAAACATTCAGCTCTGGCTACAGCTAACTATGAACCAACCCCACCTAAAGTGGGGTAGCAAAGACCTCACTTTTTCTGAGGTTGTGTAGCTTAAGGGGTAGAAGAGATTGTCTACCCCATAACAACTCCCGGCTGTGCTGGCATGTTTATAGAAACCCTCTCTAGATCAGGCTACTTGCCAAGGCAATTGCAGCTAGCCCTAAAAAGAAAAATAACCAAGTCCAACTGTGCTACATACTTCAATGTATGCAGAAAGCCTTTTGCAACCTCATTATGTCTGAGAAAAGTCTGCCTTGGGAATGGAAAAGGAGAACTCCTAAGTCACAGCCACGAGCTGGGGTACAGCTCCAACCTCGCAGAGGACAGCTCTCAGAGAAACTTCCATCAAAAGGGAACTGGGGTCAGCTACGACCCTGACTGAAACATCCCTTAACCGAGATCACGAGGCAGCCGGTATCGTCTGTCCTGTTACCCCATGGCAATCTACAACAGGCAGATTTAGCCCTCAGGTTTCTGTCTGTACGCTCTGACCCCAGGCTGCATAATTACTCTGTAAACCTCGTGACCATTCTCCAGCAACATCTGTCCCTAAGAACAGGATAATGCCAAGCACTGCTTAAAACAGAAACCCTCCCATACATAGGCAAGGGCAAGAGTACACCAGTTTGCTCCAGCCTTGTGTAAAAGAGAACACAGTTATTTGGGGATTGGGAAATGCTTCTTCCCAATCGTCCCTCTCCAATAAATCCTGTTACAAAACCAAATGCATTACAAACATTTTTATAGCATTCTTTTTTTCCATTTTCAGTCTGGGGCTAGTTCTGACTAATACTCAGTAAAGGCCATGGGTTTCAGCCTTGCCCTGTCTACGGGACATGTGTATTCGGGGAGGATCTGAATCAATCCTCGTGAAGAAAAAACAACTCAAATGTTGGGCAACGCGGTGTGTATTTTGGCTGCCACTAGATTTCACCTGACCCTTGGAGCGCTGGAGCCGCTCTCATCCAGAATGCTGACAGTTGCTGGAAGGGGTACAAGCGGATTGCCGTGGGGCTGACCTTATCCTGAACCTCAGTAACAAACAACGTGTTTACCGAAGGTCTGAGAGCGCTCCTCATTGCAGAAATAACTTGAGGACTGTCTGGTCTTCCAGCATCCTCCTGGAAGCATGTTAAAGTCTGTCCTGCTGCTCTGCCTTCGCTTGTGATGCTTGATGTCAACGTGCTACAGAGCTGCAGCGCATTCACAAAGCTTTGCTCTTAGAGAAAGGCTGCCTTGAGGATAGCACATTTTCCTCACTGAACTTACAAGGCAATGGCCTTTTTCCTTGCTGTTTTCCCAACCTATTTCCTTCTCTAAATTCAATACAACCTGTATTTTCCTCACGAACAGCAGAGTTGCCATTCTTAGGACCAGATTCACTTCAGGAAACAGTCACGTCCTCTTGGCCAGGTTCTGCTCTAACCAAAACACAAGGTCTTTCAAATACAGCTTACAGACCTTACCTTACCACCCCTCATAGTGTGACAAGGCTAGAGAGAGACTTCTCCCTCTGCTGACCATATAAAACAAGGTAAACAGTTCAGAACAGACCATACCTTTTAAACACTTGCTACAGAAAACATTGCCCTTAGTGTCTTTGATGAGGGTCTCGTCAAATAGCCACAGTAATTAATACACATCAAGAAGCAGGCCCAGCTGGTTATAGGAAATGCAACACAGGTAGTACAGCTCACAACCCAGAATATGGTGATTTTATAGGTTATTTTCTCTGAATTTATTTTCTATTTTTTAAAGTATTAACTGTGGATCTTAAGATAAAATCTCCCAAAGGTTATTGTTGGTGCAGGGAGATCCAACACTGAGCAGGCGTCAGTATGAGACCATTTTTGGTGGGTTAATGTTGCCGTCTGTTCTGCAATACCTTGTTTCATCCATGTCTCACTCATCCACAGCTCCATTTTCTATGGTGCTTTAGCCTCTGCCATCCTGAAGCTAACATAAGTTTGACATAATTTGGGGTAAATAACATAATTAAAGCATCGCATTAATTGATTAAAACTTCATATATTTTGATGTCTTGGAAAATGTCATTGTTTTGCATCAGAAACAACACCATTTTATGGGCACTGAGCCAACATTTTCTTGTATAATGCTTTCTCTACTGTGATTTGAGACAGTGATGCTCCACGAAAAAGAGGTGTTATCTTAGGGCAGTAGATATTACTCGAGGCTGGAGGATGTTCAACACTTCCTATTATGAACACAGCCATCAAAGGAGCTTTCTAGGATGAGTTGGCCACCTGCATGAATAGGGACATTACAAGTCTATTCCTTAGTATTTAATAAGATCGATCATAACTGAGTTCAAATCAGTATCAGCGATTACTGTGTATGACAGCACGGGGATGTGCAGCATATGGGAAGGGCCTCAGACAGGTCAGCCTCAGTGCACATTAGCCGTGCAGTCAGCCTCCTGTGTGCCGTCAGCTGTCTGTTTGGGAGCGCTGTTCAGCACATTGTAACTGCTACCAAATTGGCCGCCAGCAGTCCAGGGATCTCAGACCAATTTGCCTTCTTTTTTTCCACTGAAATAGAAAGCAGAAGAGGCCATTTTCAAGAAAAACTTAACGTACAGTAGTTTTGACAATCAGGTGGTATAAGCCAGCCTAACTCGATTTCTGCAAAGGGCAACCTACCAAAGCCAGGGAATACCTCTGCATTAAATGCAAGTGAGAGAGGGAAGGGCAAGTTTGGAGACAGTCAGTTTAGAATAACTGCCTGACATCCCTTCCAGGCAAAAGTAACGTGGCTGAGGTCAGACCTGGGCAATAAGTTCAGTCTTGGTTCAGCAGACTAACAGGCCACCCACAGTTTAGCTATGGGTTTTTAGTGCTTCCTCAAAACATGTTTTTCAATCAAGTTCGTGAACTAATTTCCTAAGAGGGAAATGAAAACAATGAGAAAAGGAGGTTGGAAAATTTTGTACACAATTTTTGTTCTGTGCCTGATAATAAGCACCATTATGGCTCAGTGGCCAGGACCTCTCTGGGTTTGTCCGGCCTGAGCTCACGCTGTGTCTCAGGGGGCTGGTCACAGCTGCAGGCTGAACTCTTGATCACTGCCTTTTATAAGGCAGGGAATATTCTGTTGATAAAAGAGTAGAGTTCAGCAAAATCACCCATTTTATGTCATTATTCAGTGAATAGGCATTATGTAGCAAAAACAAAGTCAAACCCTCTAAGAAACACTGTCTGAAATGAAAATTCAGATGAAGACGGAGGTGGTTTGTTCTACTTCAAGGCAGATATTTCTTCCTCATCCAATGGCAATACACAAGCCCTAAAGGCTAAAAAGCTTAAGCCTAAGCCACATTAAAAAGCATAAATCTCTTTAGCAACAAGCTCCTCTTCTTTGCCATCCTTTTTCCAGCAGGGTTTGGTTTCAGCCTAGATGCCAGTATCTACTAATTGCAACATTTATCTCAGACACTTTCTTCAAGATAAAAATCTTTTATCCCTTTCTCCCAGTCTCAATGTTCCTAACCCCTCATCTGTTCCAGACAACACCTTGAGGTGTTCTCCTACGCTTTGTTTTAAGGAAAAAAATTGTAATGTCTGGGATAACAGTATATGGATTAGCCCTTGTAACCTCCTAGATACACATTCTGGACTATGCTTGCTTTGTGACATAAAAAGAGGAACTTTCAACTTGCATATATGAAATCCTGATCAGAAGACAAAAGCCTCATAAAATACAAGATTATTTTTAATATATTAAATGTTAGATTTTGAAATTAATGTTTAAAAAAATAGCAATTTTGTACTGGTAAACAAAACTCTACTTTCTGGGCCTATGTAAGTCAGAGCCAATGGCATCTCTCAGTTCTAACAGGACATGGATCAGGCTCTTAAATTATAGCCTGGACATCCTTTATGGCAAAGATCAGCCTAAGATCACGTGAAACAGACTATTTGTCTTCTAGTAATACAGAGATACGCCTGATTCCTTGCAGAGAGCCACTGTTAGTGCTGCCAGGCCACCAGAACTTTATCAGATCACTCATCTACAAGAAAAAAAGCCTTCCCACCAGGATATTGCTTGGCCCTTCTGGTAGAGCTTGCTCCTTCCGTCCATTGCCCAGACCAGGTGTGAGCTGCAGCCAGGAGAGTGACACCAGCATCTGGTGCTGTCCAGGTGCAAGCAAATACCAAAGCAGCAAAGTTTTCCTAGGCAAGGATAAATGTTAGCACCCATCAGCGTGAGAAAGGTCACCAGCGCTGCTGATTTGCAGCCAAGGGGAGTAACACAGAAAAAGTTGCTAAGGAACAAAACAAATAGGCCAGTGGAGAGAGGGAACCCCAGATGCATGATGCCTGTTTGTCTGACAATCTGTACAACCTTCACATCGTAAAGAGTCTCAGTCCTTCCGCAAGAGGAAATTCCGAGATACAAAAATGCTGCATCAAAAATGACACAGCAGCATTCATTTTATTTCTGGATACTACCAACTTGTATGACTCAGCCAAACTGAATGATGTGTATTATCTCTCTTGGTTTCCAGAAATTACCAGAAAGGATTTTATTTACGCATCTTGAAAATAAACAGCAGCAAATAAGTCTCTCAGTCTTGAGTGATGAAACTGAAAAAACTCATATTAACAGTGATTTCTAAAGTAAAAAGAGTAGAACACATAAGCAAAGTCAGAGGTGAGTTTCCTACCAGCCAATCGAGCACATGCTTTTCCCTCTCTGTAGGTTAGCTCCTATTTTGCCTAAGATAGGTTGCTGATAGAAGGCTGAAATTAATTAATTTTGGGTAAGTCCCTTTCTTTCTAATTCTGTCAAAACTTCAGAATGTTTTGGAAATTTGAAGGATGATATTCAGTGCTAACGGGTAAACCTCTTCAGCGTAAGTGTGAGACTGATTTGCCACTTCTGCAGCTGATGCTGCCAAACGCTGGCTTGTATTGCCCTTATGTCCATGAATTCACTCAAAGTCACTCTTTAGCCAGGTACCTTCCTTTCTCATTCAGCCTCCTTCATTCTGTTCTCACATTTCCTTTTTCCTCCCTACCTTTTGTTATCAACTCAATGTGTTTCAGAAGGACTCAACAAGAAAACCACTTCCATATCTCACAGACCTGTTTATAAAGCTTGCTTTCTGGTATCTTCCTCTCTTGTGGGCACTCTGACAGCTAATAAAGGATAAGACTTTCCCCAGGGTATCCTGCCCCCATTCCGCTCCTTGGCATGGTTAGGTTCACCAGGACATGTACCCCCATTTACCAAACTGAGTTTCAACTGGTCAGTAGCAAAGCACTGCCAGTGACAGAGGGAAACAGATACCCCCTTGGCGACAAGAAGACTCTAATTGTACTTCCTCTGTGGGGGAAAAAAAAAAAAAAAAAAAAAAAAAGATGAAAGGAACAGAGACCCTGAGGGCAAATATTGCTAACTGCTCACTGTTCATCAACACTTTTCTGTCTTGCAGGTTGCAGAGCATCCCCTAAATAAGACCACAACCACTCGGCTGCTCAGTGTAACAGGTGGAGATGCACCTTCTTCCTTCCTCATTCGCTCTGGGAGGGCTCTGCTTACTTCGATGTCAAATGCAAGCAACTCCAAACTCACGATCACTGTCAAGGTATTTCACAGCCCAAGATTTCCTTCTGTTTCAATACAAAACAAAGGCTAGAGCAGCTTCAGTCTGACACATATCACCGCAGGCCTCTGGCTCACTGGGAGGAATCAGCCTGCCAGGGTCTTTGGAATGCTTACTTGGTTGGGATTGTATCCCGCTTGAAGTGCAATCAGGTTAATCTCTGTTTAAATTGTCTAGATGCTTCAGAGACCTCTTGCTTGGAAAGATGTAATAAGAAACTGTTTTGTTGTGGTTTTGTTTTTGTTTTTTTTTTCTTTCTTATTTATATCATGCTGTTTCTTCATGTAGCACTTTGACGGCATTTATCATGCTTATCTTTTGTTTTCCCAATGTGATACACTGATTTGAATTTACTACTTTCAGACAAATTCCTTTCTGAACACTAATATTACATCTATTTAATGCCAAACTAATACAAAGAACGTTATTCAACTGTCAGAAAACAGAGAAAGCCAGGATGTCAAACAGGAGACCTGGAATTTTTTTAGTCACAAGATTGCCTGCTAACAGACCTGCATCTTCATCAGTTTAAATAAAGTCAGTATAAAGATCAGGGTGCATATCACAACCCATTGTTGTTCATTTAGGGCTGCATAGGATTTCCTATCTTCAAGGAGAGGATCACACACATAAATAAGAAAAGAAAAAGCAGGCTCTGTGGAACTGTCTATTTAGTAAATGAGCAGGTTAGCAGGAATCGACAGTGATGGCCAACAGGGACAGTCTGCCATCACTGAGAAATTACCCCCCTGATTTACCAGTTTAGGTAAAACACTACAAGAGAAATGGTGGCAATTCCAATATGAAGTCAGCTCCCACTTATCTTAAAGCGCTGACTGCAGCTAGCCCTGGGAATACTCACAGTGGTTACTCCCAGGAATGGTTTTCCAGACAGCACAAGCTGTTCGTTATGGATTTAAGTTACATTCTGGGTGAACCAGAAGGGATCCAGACTTCCAATTCCTATTAAAATGTGTTCAAGGCACCATAAGAATTCCATTAAAAAAGGAGATTCTCCATGAACGTTTAGGAAGTGTTAGAACTTCAAGCCTCTCTAGTCATCTGAGAAGACAGAAACCTCTCCAGGTCTTCCACTGTGAGAGCAGCCTGCTTGTCACCCAAGAAGAGAGGTTTGAGAGGTGGTGATAACTCAGACATGAACTAGACTAGACATCAAACCCATCCAGACTTCAGATTGCAGAGCTCCACCTCTAAATGCTGGAGAACATCCCAGCATTGCTCCTCTCTTGCCAGGTTTAATTTCCTTATGACGTGCCAGGAAAACCATCTCAGCCAGCTGAAACTCTGAACCCCATCAGGGACACTGAAGTCATTCTGGCACATTTGCGTCCCCAGTAATCTCTCTGCTGGTGTTCAGCACATAGACTACTTTCAAGAGAAAAGTATGAGTCACCTTTTAACTCTACCCTCACACTATCAATCACATCAGTTATTTTATTCAATCATGGTCCAAAAGTAAAAGTAACGTAAGTAGAAAACCTACAGAAACATATCAGCTCTCAAAAGGCAAGGCAAGAAAAAAGGCCTGGTTTTAATAACGGTGAATTTTGCCAATATTATTTCATTCCTTGTCTTACAATTTGTGTACTTGTGGTTGACTAGAAGGGATTCTTATTTTTAAATTTTTGCAGTTTTTGGAATGTCTGCAGAAGTAACTTAGTACGGTGCCCCTACCTATCTCTTCCAAGCACAGCATCCCTCTTAGGGTCCATAATTTTTACCCTGTTCAGATGCAGAGAAGCAGACCAGATTCTCAGCTGTAAATCAGCCTCACTTTAGCTAAGCAATTGGAGAGATGTTGCTTTATGCCAGCAGAGGTACAAGTCCCCTCAATCCACCTCTATCCATCAATGGATACACTGCTTCGTTTTTGTTCATGAGGGATTCACAATGCCTCTAAGAACAGAGAAAGACCCTTAAAAACAAGTATGAGAAATGCCATGGCTGGATTACATTTGATATGTTTGGATTAAATTTGAAATATTCTTCTTACAGTTCAGATATTGGTTGGTTTACTTGTTAGATCATGTGTCTGAATGTGACTCAATTATCACTTCTGCTAACTTTCCTTTGGGGAGAGCAGAGTCAGGGAACGAGAAAGGAGAGGCCAGAGGAAGAGGTACTGGATTCACAGCTCCAGTTCGGGAGGAAAATTACATGTCTTAAATGACCTTTATCTGAAGGAAGAAGAAAAGTGACAACAGCGATCATGCAAAAAACTACATCAAGATCAGCTCTGCACAAACTCTCTGTGGAAGACTCAATTATCTACAGAGCTAAAGGGAGAGCAAACATGCATTCAGGTTCTTCATCAGCCCCACGAATGCTTGTACCTGTAGTAAAGCTGAAACAACAATAAGTCTAAACTGAAAGACCAAAGGTCAGCCCACAGCCGGATCATTGCTAAATGAGATCAAATTTTTTGCTTACCATCACAAGACTAAAGGTTTGGCAGTTACAAGGGAGAAAAAAATAAATAAAAAGCAAACAAAATCTTAATTATTTACTCATTGTATCAGGCTAGAAGATGCTGGCTCCAGGCAATGAGAAGACCTTAGTGTGCTTTAGATAGTCTATTAGACATCCCCAGTCGTTCAGTTCTTTAGGCCAGCTCTGTTCTTTTCCAGGGCCAGTTTTCCACCCAAAAAATTGCAGCCAACTAAAAAAGCAGCTGCTTAAGGCTGTATGCTTCGTTATCTTTGATGAAAAGATCGACACAGAAGTTTGGGAGTGAGTCTTTGAGGATTTTGTCAGCCTCTGAGGAGGCTGAAGGTATTCTGCATTTGAGGAGTGAAAATAAGCAGTAGGGTCTGCCTTCCCATCTCAAAGGACATGTATATATGTATGTATGTACATGCATTATGTATACATAGGCAGTTCTTTCAGCTGTGAAGGATTTTTCAAAGCTTCCTTTTAGACAGAAAACCACATAGCTTTATTTAGTTTTTAAACAGAATTAATCCCGAAGGAAACATACATTTAAATCACAGGGTAAGAGCATAAAATTTGAACTGATTTTGCAAATCTAAAATATAATAGCTTAAAAAAAAACCTCAGATTCCAAGACCTTACTCATCCAAAAACCCTGGTATATTTGGAAATGAAATGAGAAAAGCATAAAACTCCTGATATTCTGCATTCTTTCAAATTGATTCTTAAAGATGCTCTGCCTCAGAGGTGAATACTTTCCACTCATGAAGAGAAGTGTTGACAGAACAGTACCTTCATTTCCTTTGCAACTGGCATGGTTGGGCTATAATTTTTCCTTCAGAGAAGCCAGACATTTAATTCATTAGAAAGCCTAAATCAATGAACTAACAATTACTGTAAGAAGACTTGCACCATCCAAGGATTTGACCCTCAGGCTTTTTGTTTTACAGGCTTAAAATAAATTTTACCATGTCATTCTTTCCGTCATCACTTTGCCTCAGGACAAATAGAGGCTGGCTTTCTGAGAGGCCACTTTTCATTTTATGACAATTGAATCAACTAAGCAAAACTTGACACTTTAAACTTTAAAGAAACATTCTGAACCTCAGAATCGTAGTGTTTATGTTGTAGAGGTGACATTGAGGTCATTCAGCATTTTTTCTTTAGAGGAAAAAACAGCAACAACGTAAGAAAGCCTCCATGTAGTCTGAAGGAGGGGAGTATAAACTGGAAAAACTGCCGGGAGAGAAGATAACAAAACACTGGCATCTGGAGAGCCGTCTGCTTGGCAGGCATGCATGTCATTTACAAATGTTTGCTCATAATTATATCCCTGGAAGACTTGGGTGAATAATACTGTTGAGAAAGATGCCACTTCCAGAACAGTGCCTCTCCATCATATGTAAATAAATGCAACACTCATTGAAGGGTGAATATATCTAAAGATACTGCCACAAAAAAAAAGGAAACTCGTGCCTCACACTGGCCCAGTACCTGCAAGACAAGAGGGAAGAAGGATGGAGCTGTGTATTAGGACATCTACTGAACACAGAGCTACACAGCAAGGGCAGGAATGCTGGCCAGGTGCCACCGTGTTTTGTGCTTCTTGTCAGACATCACCAGCACAGAAGGGCACAATGAGGAACACGCAATCTTCTGCAGTGACACAGGATTGAGCCACCACGTTCACGTCACGCAGGGTGCACTCAGTCATCAGAGGTCAGATGTGGGGTATTTGCTAACAGCTGAAGGCTTTATAATTCCTTGTTCATCTCTTCTTCTGGGTAAGCTCTGGCTTAACAAGATGTTCCAGGGAAAATAAAAATAAAATTACAGAAATAATAAAATAAGGCTGAGCAACAGCTCCATTCTGGGAACACTTCAGCAATTCCCAAAAAGACATGTCACCACTTCCCCAGATGAAAATATTACGGACAAAATATGATGTGAGGAATGGTTTATCCAGTCAGAAAACAAGATGGAACCATGCCAGACAACGTTTTCACAATGCCTCTCACACTCAGCCCACCGGGGGACAGGCAGGAAGACAGCCTGGTCCACAGCAAAAAAAAAAAACAGGCTTTGAAGGGAGACACGGCTTCACCCCCAGAAACACGCTTGGCAAGCTGTACCTTGTTCTGCTGCACCACCTTGTATCACTGATGGGAACGACAGTCAATCAAACCAAGTTCCTAAATTCCTGTTCTTTGGAAAAGGATGTTTTCTGAAATAGCATCTTCAGGAGAATAAAATTGTATCTGCTTCCGTTCCTATAGTGCTTCTCAAATTAAAAGGGAGAGCTCCTCTCCCCCACCCCAGCTCTGGAGAACCAGGCTCTCCTACACAGAGAGTTTTCACGTTAGTGTTCCCGGGAACTCTACCGAGGCCTCTTTAGGGCTCAGCATGCTGCCAGGGTCAGGCAGCACCACTCCGGTGCAGAAGGGCTAAGAGAAGCGTGAGAGCCTAGGATGGAGCAGAGCTCCCGTTCCTGTTTCTGATGAACTTTCTCAAACACAGAAATGGATCCCAGCTGGATGAAATACCATGAAATTTTCAAGGTTTCTTATTCAGAGCATGGCTGAGCCACAACGCACTGAACTTTCCAGTTCACCTCCCCTCGTGGCAACTTGCGGGACGAATTTCAGCCTTGACTTGAACAGCAGACCCTGTTCTAGGAAAACTGGACTCAGACAAGGGTCACACAGCCATACGTGCCCCTCCAAGACTTGAACCCTGGCCACTGCCAGCAATAACTGCCGGAATGGATTAAGGGAGTTAAGAGATCCCTACTTGTTTGTTTGGTTATGTGAGAGGAGTCCTCAGGGCACCACACACAGCTCTGCTCCCTTCCTTGCTACAGGAACAAAACAGTTGTGAAAGAAAGCGTTTAACAACACATCTGCAGCAGCCCTTTGCATTTGAGCACTGCTATGTCCAATAGCTTTCTGTGCTTTTTGGACACATCATCTAGAAAAGCAGATGGCTATACCGTCCATCAGGAATACAACTATTTTCCCCACCATCCTTAGCAGATGTGAATGCTGACTCACCTCAGCAAGGCATCTATTTTTAAATCCCCCTGAGAAAGCTAGCTAACATCTGTCAATATCTACAGCACAGATTCTGGGTCTCTGTCTGCCTTTGAAATGCCACAGCTTTGCCATGGTGTGGTAATGCAACTCATCCTCCTGTAGCACCATTTGGCTTCCCAAGTCCCTGTCAAATATCCATCCTCGTACACCCGCGTCTGCCTGCTCGGAGTGGGGACCGCAGAGCACAAAGCACTAGCAGTTGTTAAGTTATTTGGACCAGACACAAAACCTGGTGACTCTGGCACCCATGAAATGCTTGACATCTGTATGAGGAACTGGGCTGGTGTCTCTAGCATGGTTGACTCCCTGAGAGATTAACTAACAAGAACAGACTATTGATAATATTAACTTTAAACATTATTACAAGCCTAAATTGTAGGCTCTTCAGTGGTTCCTTTGGAGCGTCCCCATTTCCCCAGGATGCTTTCAGATGCTGTGGGCTGTCAGCCACGGTTTACATGGCTTATGTGTGATATGCCCCCTAAAAGTGAAAGTTTATCCGCTGGGTTTGTAAATATCTTGTCACAACTCCACGTGTGAATTCTTCATAAATCTACTGGCAGAATGAGATGGGAAGAGACTCACAGAGGCCTGAACCTGCCTTGGTAAACAGAAATCCTGTTTTCTGTCATTGTTTGCACTGTTCTGTAGCCAAACATTAAAAAAATGAAAACCATGAAGGGTGACAGAGTAAAGAGAAGAAGGAAAAAGCTTTTCAAATTATCTAATCAGGATGACCATGAACTTGCCCAGATCCTCAACCCCATTTTAGAAATACCAAAGAAGGAAAGTAAGAAGTCAGTGTTGTTACTCTTTCAGCAAGCCTGGCTGTACCTACTCAGACAGGATAGAGGAGGAACACTGTCTCCAAAATATAAAAAAAAAAAAAAAAAAAAAAACACCTTCTTGTGGCTCTAAGCCTGGCTGTCATCCTCCCCAAGCTGCCAGAGTATCAACAGTTTTGCACCTTATAAATTCTGAGTGACATCAGAGAAGACCTAGCTGGGCACCAAGAACGTCTGCATCCAAAACCAGATGCCTGGCAGATTATAAACCTTTCATATGAGGAGTTGTGAGAGACTGATGAATACCTGCAGGAGCTTTGGAATTTGAACCTTGATCTCCATGCAGTTGGGTTGTTTATTCAGCAATTCTTAATCCCTGAAACAATTTTCAAGTTGCTGAGGGAGCCCTTCCCCATAGGAGCTCTGATACAGGCTGCCCAGCCCCTGTTGTCAAGTATCCTTCACAGATACAAACGGTAAAATAGTTCTTTACATGAAAAATTACAAATCTAAACTGCCCCAAAGAAAGGCATCTTGGTCAAATCCAAGCTAAACAAGACTGAACCTGTCATCCAATTTGGAAGACAGAACACTGAAAATCTAGGGAAGACATTTCCACCCCAAACTGATCTCAGTCTTATCGGATTCCTTCCTCAGCCTCCAGAAGGAATCAAAGCCTCTCTTTTTTGTTTGTTCCTTTTCGAGCCAGAAAAGGAAAACAAACACACAGAAGCCTTCTTCCCAGATAGGAAACACACAAGCACATGCCCAAGACAACCCTACCTTTGCCATTACTAGGCAGGGTAAGGACAACCAATGGTACAAAACAGCTGCATGTAGCTCACCACCTTCATCTGCCAGGGTGCTGAAGGGCATCACTCTAATTCTGGTCCTTCTTTCTGTTCTTAACTCGCCTTGGCTGTCATCTGTCTGATTTCTGAGGCAACAGGACAAGGCACATCCCAGATATAGAAGCAACAGCATATTCCACGACCCACCAAAACGATGCATTGGCATCCAGTCGGAGCACTCTTCAGTCCAAAAAAAAGACAGTCGTTTGGTCTTTTATTTCCGTTCTCTTTAGAGAGACACCCCCTTCCCCTGTATTCAAAGCAAATCACCATCAGAAGAGCTAGAAACAAACATGCACACACACACACTTTGGTACCCTCACCACATTGGATCTGTTATCTGCACGAGGCCATTACACTGATAAAGCACAGAGTCTAGAAGAAAAAGGCTGAAAAAGCCCAGCATGACTCTTCTCAGAAAGCCTAGTTAATCAGCATGACTCTGCAAACAACAGCTAATGGTTAATTCACCTGGACAGCTTGCTTCTTTTATTGCTACAAATAATTTGAGCAAAGAGGTCTCATATGAGGAGGAAGAGAGAAGACAGAGCAAACAGGGAAGGCCGGAACACATGAAGGCATGCTCCCTTGAAAAGGAAGTAGTCATTTTCTTTTCAGAACATGTTCAGTGAAAAAAAAAATCAAAACTTTAGGAGAAAATAATAATGGGAGAAAATGAACATAACAAAGTCCACACTGTTCTCAAGGAATCACTTGGCCAGCCGCTGTCAGAACATGCCGTTCTAAGTACCTTAGGAGACCAGCAGGGAAAGTCCCGTTCTAGCTGGAAAATGTTTCCTTGCCTCCAAGGAAAATTTCAAGAAATGTTTCATTTGACTTAGTGTATCTGGGAGGAAGTTGCAACACTGAACATATCCCCACCCTCCCCACACCAACAAAAACACACCAATCCACCATTTTTTCTGACAAGCGCTTGCTCCTTGAAATGACCAATTATTTGAAGCAGCCAGGGCTACTGTTAATTTTTAAGTGATTACAGGATGATCTTATGGTAGCAGTAATAACGACAATGCTTTTCTGTTCTAATGCTCTATATAAGAACTTACATAACTTACATCCCCGGTTGCAAGAATAGGAACTCCAGTTTCAGTGGATTCCAGTTACTTCTTTGCTCTCTGTACACCAGTATGTAACGCATATAGTTGAGTTAGTATAGGAACAGGAAAGGAAAGCAAATTATAAAGTAACAACTCACTTCTGGAGAACAAGTCCTACGAGGAGCGGCTGAGGGAGCTGGGCTTGTTCAGCCTGGAGAAGAGGAGGCTCAGGGGCGACCTTATCGCTCTTTTTAGGTACCTCAAGGGAGGCTGTAGCGAGGTGGGGGTTGGCCTGTTCTCCCACGTGCCTGGTGACAGGATGAGGGAGTATGGGCTTAAGTTGAGCCAGGGGAGTTTTAGGCTAGATGTTAGGAAGAACTTCTTCACTGAAAGGGTTGTGAGGCACTGGAACAGGCTGCCCAGGGAAGTGGTGGAGTCACCATCCCTGGAAGTCTTCAAAAGACGTTTAGATGTGGAGCTTGGGGATATGGTTTAGTGGAGGGCTGTTAGCGTTAGGTTGGAGGTTGGACTCGATGACCTTGAGGTCTCTTCCAACCTGGAAAATTCTGTGATTCTGTGATTCTTCTTCACATGCTTGAATCAGTCTGTGTTGCCCTAGAGCTATACAATCCTTGAGGTAATTTTTCTAAATAAGTTCTTCAAATAATACATTAAAATAATAACATAAAGTTATATCGAGATCAATTTCTTCATTGTTCTTCTCTATGCTCTCTAACCACAACGGTAAACTTGAAGCTGCCGATGTCTGATCACTTCTAGAGCCTATTTTTCAAGGTCATCACCCTCACTACCTCACAGAGGCCTTCCCTGCCCAGACTTGTGAACATTCGGTTGGCTTGAAAAACATTTCGGAAGTACAGCTGGAGTCAAGGCCAGGGCCTTCTTGCTCACTGTGAATAAAAGCAGTTTCATGAGCCACTTTAAGCGATGCCTGGTTAAGTGTTCTTCCCCTTGATTAAACGTTGCTTGGCTTTTAAAGCATGGAAACATTCCTAATATACTGGAGCCATGCCAGGATGCTGCTAAGTGCTTCACAATGCCTTGAATCTCAGGTGGTTCACGTGGCCCTCTCTCACACACAAATCACTGCTGACCACAACTCACAGCTGATTTCACCAGATCAGACACCAGAACAGCAGGTTCTGGATCCAACTGATCCTGGATTGCAGCTGTACTGTACGGATGAAGCTTGGTTTGACCTGGATTTGAAAGATCTCGCCCTCAACTTTTTGACACCCTCTCCTAGGAATCCAGTTCCACGGGGCCTTTAAAAACCTTACTGCTCCTGCCTGCAGGCTGCTGGGGTGTGAGGACGAGGACAGCTCAGGCGTATGGAGGACTGCTAACTCCCCTAAACTTCCCCCCTCACTAAACACCTAGAGCTCTTGGGGTAGATTTGTTAGTCTCTCCTCCAACAAGGCTTGGAAGCCAAGTGCCAGCACCAATGTCAGCATCACATACACAGCACGGTGGAGTCCTGCTTACACCAGGATCTCAGACGTGTGGCAGTTCATTGTCAGATCAGTAACATCCACCCGTCACACCACTGTTGTCGACGGAAGGAAGACACAGACGCTCAATATGAGTGAACAGTGAACTTCAACTTTAATGGATAGCTCAGTCGCCTTTTATCTAGTTCGAACATAATCAACTCATACATATTGCAAAAACTAAGCTCAGGATTGGCTAACATTTCCCGCTCTTTTCAGGTAGTTCCTCCTTCTTTTAGCCACCATCCCGCCTTAGGGACTTTCCCCATCGCTCAAGGGCATCGTGTCCTTGAGCCTGATTGGCTCTCAGCCAGCTGCGTACGTGCCAGACTCATGTGAGTTGAGTACGGTACTTTACTAGCCCATTGCCTCCTAACTGCCCAACATCCACGTGTCCTATTTCACTTAACCATTCCTCCACACACCACCCCTTCCCCCAGCTCCAAATGAAACCCAACAACCTGAAGACAATTGGATTTAAATCCCTGCCACTTGACTGTGCAGTTGCCTGGGCGACGCGTGAGCAGAGCGTGGTTGTGTGCTGCCACATCTCCGGGAGCTGCGCCAATGCCCCAGCCCCTGCAGCTGGGGCAGATTTAACGCCTTCCTCCCCAGCAGCAGCCACTGCCCTGCAGGCTGGCAGCTGCACGGAAGGACAGAGGGACACGGCCAGGCGCCGGGGACACCGTGGCACCTTGTCAAACCGAGTGCTCAGCAACGCCAGGCGTCATCCGCAGGTGGATACGGAGCACGTGCCTTGGTGTGTGCACAGCTGACGAGGGAAAAAAGCATTTAGCACCATCTAAAAGTCACTGTCTTCCGATGATTTCCTGTTACCTCTTGTCCCCCTGCCCACATCCTTCATACTAACAGGAGGTTGCATCACTCTGAGAGGACCATGCTGTCCGCTCCGTCTCCACAATTTTAACAAAAAGCACAGTTCGTGTGCACACCAACTTCCCATCAGCCTCTCCAGGTACCTTCCAGGGCAGGCATCTTCCCAGAATTTAGCTCTCAGTTTCTTTTCTATTTCTTTTAGATGAATGGCCTACACTTCAGTTGGAGCCCACTTTGCCTATGACCTTACAGAGCTCTTCTAGGAAATCCTTCAGCATACAGGCTTATGCTCAGCTAGAAAAATTAAGATGCACTCCAACCCTTCCCTTTATATAGGCACACAAGTATGCTTACCAGACAAACATCTGCCAATCATTTGAAAAGCTAGGAACAAGAAATTCCTATCTGGAGGTCAAGACTACAAACTAAATCTGCTTTTAATGGCAAATAAAACTAGTGGTAATGATGGCAGATAGCCTCCTTGTTATTGCATGCAATTGCATGTGTAATCACAGCTAATTACAGCAGACAAAAATGCCTGTTTGGATGCTAAATGCTCTCATCCAGCAAGTCCTGTAATCCTCCTGGAGCCCTAGCAGCAGAGTGCCATGTCTGAAAGTCACCCACAGAAGGTGACAGCTGCTACGCCAGGCTTGGTTTGTCTGCAAAGGACAACAGCCACGGTGTTATGACCTGTGGATGCGAGAGAAGCAAAAGGACAAAGCAGCTTTATTTCACATTGATGCAACGCCAAGTCTTCCGCAGTCCTTTTCTCCTACAGACACGTACCAGAGAAGTACAAACAAGCAAGCAGCAAGGCATTGGTGCGTGGCTCACATAATGACCTACAACCTGAAACCACCTTTGTGTTCCCAGTAACGTTCATATGTTCAAGGCACAGCAAAGGATTCCTGAGCTCCCTTCAACATCAGCAGAGGCTTACAACCACATTTTGAAGGACCTTGCCTCACCTCCCAGATACAGGCATGTTCCATACATGCGTGTGCTTCAGGTGTAAATGCAGATGTCACAGCACACAAGGCTTCACAATTTGTGTTTGACTGTGCTTTGAGAGTCGATAATCACCAGCAGTACAGAAACATGGACAACTCTGGGTGTAGGCAGGGAAACAGAAAACAAAAGGGCTTCTGCTGGTTCCAGAGTATCAGCAGGCTTTGCAGACAAGTTGTTTTCACAGAACAGACATCAGACCCTACAAAGGGGGAGGATGAGAAGTGGGAGGAACCTCTGCTCTCATCAAGCAAGTGCGCTGGCCCTGCCCCATGTTCTTAACCAGAAAGAAGAGGCTGAAGGGAGAAGGAAAGGCACGCAGAGCCACAAGTGATCATTACATCAAGAGAGCTGTGGGCGTGGGGAGGAAATCTGACAAAGCAATGAAGCATCACTGTTCGCAGGGGTTACAAGCTGATTTGGTTGTCACACAGAAGGCAGCAATGTAGCCACACTGAGCTGCTCTGAGCTCACGCCGCTCTGTCAGGGCAGTTCGTGGCATCCCCCTTCAATCTCCGCTCTCCCTCCAGCTCTGGGCTACCCCAGGCACCATCCTGGCTGATATCCCCCAAGCACCACGGAGGAGCTGTGGCTCTGCTCCGTGCTCGCAGAGCACTGCAGGACAGCCACCCGAACGCAGACACAGCGTGCCACCCTCCTTCCCTTTCCAGTGCCTCTCCTGCATAAATTACTGAAGGCTGACAGGCAGTGCCAAAAACAAGCAGATGTCTCTGGTCTTGTTCGTGGACAAACTGGAAAACAGATTTAGACTGAAGCAATGCAGCTTACAGAGGAGACAGGAAGCAAATGAGCAAGCCATGCCTTATCTCCGAGGGGCATCGAGCCCAGCTGTGCTTACACCTGACAGCCTAGTGCTGAGCACCACCACCTGAGCCCTTCGTGACACTCATTCTGCAAAATTTGTGAGGACTGGGATGCTAATAAACCTTCAGGAGGACTGCTTACTGTGACCCCAAATCCTGTCCTGGGAAAATATGTGGGACAAGGAAAGTTAGTGCAGAACACATAAAGCTAACCCAGCCAAAACACCCAGGCAGGCATGCCCTGAGCCTCCCCTCCCTTCCAAAGCTGGGCCAAGACTTCTAAGGCAGATACAGAGGTGGGGGAGGTTTCCAGCACTGCAAGCACAAGATGTTTTAGCTCCGTAGCCAACTGGTTATCTTCCACCAGTTAGTCTCCATGCAGTCTTTCTAGGAGCATGGGGCAGGCAGTGGGCCATGAGCACGCAGCTCCCCACTTCCAGTCAGATACGGCACCAGTGGGTTATTGGGGTTTAATGAAACACAACAGCAACCTCTTCTGTGCTCTGGGACATGAGAGGGTTTTCTCGGGAAGCAGCTCAGCCATCATCTCAGCTAGTGTCTTTCTGGGCTGTCTTACTGAAGGAGAACTAGCTCTGTCTTTCCAGGACATGAGGGTAGCTCTTTCATAAAGAAAAGATGCAAAGGAAAGCGTAATCAGGGCTTATAAACCAGAGGGTCAGGCAGAGAATCCAGGAAAGCATACACTAATATTCTCATCCTGTCAGATGAGACTATTATGTTGCCTTCTGAATGCCTAACTAACGCGTCACTTATCTCTGCAGCAAGCTTATCGGCTCTTTCAGCCCTGGCTGGAGGATCACCACTATTAGCTTAACACAAAATGTCCGTGGGAGTTAATACCATTGCAAAGTCAATCGTGTCAGTGACAAAATTGAGACAACCCTCGTTAAAAATCAGGCAGACGAGACACATGAAGCAGAGAGACTGCAATTCCCCAGTATTTTCACTAGAGCTGCTTGCTGCTACCGCCGGTGCTGAGCAGGAGCACCACGCAGAGGCCTTGTTTGCCCTCAGTGAGGGGTGAACCAGCACAGGTGGCTGCCGATGACCCAGGGCCAGCAGAGATGGCAGGGGGCAGGAGGCTTCTCCTATCCCCTAGCAGAAGACAGCCGCCCCCAGCCAGGAACCTGAGCCCCAGCAGTGCCCATGAGCAGCCCGCATCGTTCCCGTTTCTTGGACGAGCTTTCCAGCATGGAAATTCTCCTTGGAAAGTCTCCCCGCGCTAGGGAGGCCGCGCAGTAATTACACGGTGCCCTTTGTGTTACCAGGTTCTTAATCCAGGGGTGCCACAGAAGTAACGCTACCCTGGCTTTGTTCGCTTTCCCAAGGAGACGTGTGCAAAACAACTAATTAATGTCAGACTGTTAATGACCTATTGCTGCGAGTGACTGGAATGAGCAAACAGCACAGACGTAACGTTGCAGGTGCAAATCCAAAGACAAAAACAAAGGGGAAGAAATCCTTTGCCCTTCCTCCTCTTTTCTCTCGCCCTCTAATACTCCTTTCTTCACTCGGGCAGAATAAAACCCGAGCGTACAGACAGCCCTTCCGTGCATTTGGTCTGCCTGGCCAACACCAGCCAGTCAGGGGCGGAACAGTGTGAGCATATTTCTGAGCTGAAACTAGAATACCAGCTTTCACCTCAGAAAGACACAGATTCCCAGACCGCAAATGTTCTTGTTGGGACACCAGCATCAGTGAAAGCAAAAGCAGAGGAAGCCCACAGCTCTGTGCACACAAAGCTGCACTCCCCAGCTGCTCGGACAGTGTCACAGAAAGTTTTCTGAAGTACGAGAGTGCTTGTTCCTGTCGGTACCTGAGTACCAGCACCTGGGCAGGCTACCCACTGCCTCTGTAGATGGAGGGAGGACACGAAACAGGGTTTTGCCACTTAGCAGGAAAACTTTTGTTCTGCTCACTAAAATTTCACTATTGAAGCTGCTGTGAGAAATTAACATCAGCAGGAAAAAACAACCTAATGCTATCCCAGCAAATACAGCCCAGCCTTGGTCAGCCTCCCCTGCCACCCCATCACACAGGACAAGGAACAGACCCAGCTGTGTATGGGGTAGGTCATGTTGTCAGATCAGCTCTTCTAGAAAAGCCAGCCAGTTGGTGCTTCCAGAACATTAATCCTAATCCCAACAGTGGACGTGTAAAATTAAGGACAAAAACGTGCTACTTCAGAGCAAAAACACTGTGTGCATCTCACTACAGGCTTCCAGTGTCCTCTTCACTACAGTTGGCAGAATACGAGAACAGGTCACACTCTGATGGAAAGCCACAGGGTCAAAGTTGAGAATGATTTTACGTGGCTCATGGCTCTGAACTGCTTTATAAAAACAAGCTATGCGGAGCATGAAACCTCAGAGCAAACCAGTTACCAGCCCCCAAACATAAGTAATATTAACAGCTTGAAACGTGCAGCACATTAACCACAGTCAGAAGAGAGTGACATGATACTTGATTCCTGTTAAGATGCTAGGTGAAGTGGCAAACAGATACCAGCACTACAGGCTGTGTGCAGACACGAGCTGTTCATTCTGAGTATGAAATCACTGGGGTGTAATCCAGGTTTTATAAAAGTCAAGGGCAATATTTGCAGTAAATTCAACACAGCCATGCAGAGATCAGAGATGTTATCAATCAATAAAGGAAAACTCTGCATTCACTCCAGGCTGATGAGTTTTCACTAGAACCTCTGTGAAACTCAGCAGAAGAACAGGGTGTAGAGTTCAGTACAGAAAGTTTATGTACACGTCTTGGGAACGTGTCTTCACTTCTCTACATCAGCTACACATCCGCGTAGTTGAGTATCCCCTGGGAGTAGCTCAGGAGTGTCCTGCCTCATACTGCAAGACTCACCCAAACCTCTCAAGACCCGTACGTAGTTGAGCTTTTTGGTTCCAGTATAGTTAATACAAAGGTAACCTGGGAACAAACCACACACACATGGTGTCCTCTTATTTCTGGCACTATACAGAGAGCAAGACAACAGATTCTGGAAACACAAGTTAATTCTCCATGGAACAAAAATGAAGCCATTTGCTCTGAACAGAAAGTGGGTATATGCTGATAACATGGGCTCTCAACTCATTCTGTCAGTGGCAGTTGGAAATACCCAAGTTTCTTTTAGTGTAAGAAGACCTCTCCACTGACTGCTCCTGGCTGTTTGTTGCATTAGCTAGCCTCCCTTGCTGGGCAGACTGCAGATCTTCTTTTTCCTACTCTCTCCTCCAAGAAAAATTACAAATAATATATTCATACATCTAAACAATAATTCAGCTACCTGGAATTGGAGCAACTCCCCCTTGCTACTGTGAGGATTCCTTTCCCCATACATTTTAATAAGATACAAGTTACTCTGATAACATGTGGAAAGCTATTATGATGAACAAATGATTGAGTTGCATGACTAATTTCCTTCCGGCATCCCAGGCAGAAGGATGTATTCAGTTCATAACATCTCATTTTCTATAATGTTTTTTGCAAGGGTTATATCTTCCCTAAGAAGGAGAAAAAAAATGACAACATGGTGGGAGCACTAAGTTTAGCAGCTAAAGCTCAGATTTTGTACTGCCATTACTGTGCCTGCACACCAGGCCCTCAGAGGGACAGGTAATAAAGAGAAACTTCAATTAAGAGATGCATGTATTTCTGAAATGCTTCTGTCAACACATCAAACTACAGTGGTAAATAGACTGACCCCAAAAATGAAGAATATTCTGAAAGAATATATTTCTGTATTTATTGATCTATTACTGATAGATATTCTTAATTAAACGGAGGGATGAATTAAAAGCTGCTGAAGCTGGAGTCACCACCCATTGTTGCTTGTTATTAGACAGCCATCAACAGTAAAAAACACAATTAGGCTGTGCAGAATGCTTCCTTCTCACCTTATACAGTAAGGCACGACTTCTGTTTTGGACAGCAATGGGACAGAGAGGTTGATGTCTGAACTACACACTGACAAGAAATGAAAGGAAAAAGAGAGGGAGAATAGACTAAGATAACTGGTTTAGCACAGAGAAGACAGTGGGAGTGATACAGCACAAACAGCATCCCATCACAAGGGGGGTGCCCTTTACCTTTGGGCGCTTCCATTCAACTTTCTTTGGCGGAGCTCTCTGGTAGAAAAGGGACTCATCTGAGGCTGGGAACTCAGGGTCTTCAAAGAGCCGTCCCTGCTGGATACACTGCCCTTTCAGCTCGTGGTACTTCTGATCTCTGAAGAGCTGAACTGATGAAGACATCTCTTTCTGTCTAGGTAAGATGAATATAGGCTTGTGTAAATCACCGAGTCTCTCTGAAGTCCATAGCATAACGCATAGCAATGCACCCATCAGGCTTTGACAACAGAGCACATAACTTGTTCTAAACAAAATTAGTTCTGGATTTCTGATTTTAAAACAGATTATAAATTAGATTATGCTAAGTAGCAGACTAAACCAAACAAAACAATAAATATCATATAAATAAAAGGATGACACTTCTGGCTAAAGAAAACTCATCAGGAAAGGCATTGAAGAATCCAGATGAGGGACAATGAGCATTTTGCTTTGTCTAATGGATTGTAAAGGTAAGAGTGGGTCTTGTCCCTCAACTTATATTGTGTGTGAAGAGCAGGACCATCTTTCTTGCTACATTCTCCTACTAGCCTCTAAAGCTTTAATTATCTACTCCAACTCTTATGCCTACAGAAAACTGAAAACAGATATCTGCAGTTATCCATCTTAATTTAAGTGGCAATACTTTGCCTGGAATTATTGTCTTGGATCTTTATGTTACATTTCAGGGAATCGAATTCCCAGAAGCTGCAAATATTTGCAAGTAGTGTCCATAACAATAATAATCTTAAAAAATAACCACAAGGAAAGAAAGAAAAAACAATTTGCTTTCAAGCCTTGCTTCCAAGAATCCTAACTATCTAGTCCTGTAAGTTCACAGTCTCAGCCACAGAGCTCAAACAAGTTGCTTAAGATCATTCTACAAATCAAAAATCAACTACAGAAATCATTTTGAATGGTGTCAAGTCTGGGGAATGTGAGGGATGCTTCTGTTTTTCTGAGGTACTATTTGAAGAGAGCAGAGAGAATATCTGAACTTACTTTTGTAGTCCCTTCCTGCTACGGGTTAGAGATGTATTCCCCTTCCTTCAGGTATCTACAGCAATAAAGACAAGTGCAGGTTATCCTCCTGGCAGATCACAAGGACTAAACAACATGCAAGCAGTGGAGCACGGTATTACATTGCCCTAGCAGCCTACTCACTGTGTCCTGCTGCAGGGATCCCAGCCCGTGCTCCACGAGCCACTCGCAATCCAAATTGGATGAGATTCCACAAGTTTGCAGGAAACTGAACCAAGCTAGGCACAAGCCTTTCCCAGCAGGCATGTGAGTACAGCAGGGGAAATGCAGAGATTGAGAAATGTTTGGAAATGTCAAATTTAACGTGATTGAAAGTTGCTGTGACCAAAATAACGTAGGGACGGCTGTAAAACCTGCCCTGCCTCCACTCACTCCTTCCCCTGCCCCAGAATTAATTAGCCCTTCAAGGATGAGAAATGCTGCTCCAGTGCCTTCACTCACAGAAAGGAGAGAATTCAGGAGTGCTCTTCCACCTTGCTGCCATTCTTGCAGCCATTCCAAAGCCTCCAAGCCACACACAGAGTAATCTGCCAGTCAGTACCACCTGAATCCTACCAGCAGAACTTACACAGCAAAGCGACAGGACAAAGAACCAGCTTGTGCCTGATATTCTTCAAATGCCATTCTGGTAAAATCTCCGTCCTCTATTAGGACTTTCAGAAATAAAGTTTGCACACGTCAAGACTGAGATGACTTTGAGTCAAATCCCAATACTGCTGCAATGGACAGAACAACTCCTTGTAGCTTCAGCCTGGACAGGGCTTCCCCTTTTGGAACTGGGCCACAGAGTCCCTTAGAAACCATTACACAGCTTCAGTAAAATAAAACTGTACGCAAAGGAACTGCTCAAAACCAAAACAGCTCACTGACACTATCCCACTTGTAATGATTTCCTTAAAGTTGATTTTCTTGTTACTTAACCCCCCAAAACATCACAAGGCACCTTGCATAGCAGACGGCCTCCCAAGAAGACACAAAAAAGACCTCCACCCAGTTCTTCGAAGTCAACTTGTCAATTATACACAGATTGTTCAGGGACAAAAGCAAAAATTAGTCTGTATCCTACCCAAATTAGCTGGACTATCTCCTATCACCAGCATTCTTGCTTATTAAAAATCCCCCAGGAGCTACCTAAGATTCTAAGCCCAGCCTATCTGCGAGATACGCTTGTTTTTAAAATGGCCCAGGGGTGATAAGGCTCTCAGCTGTCCTTGCCTAACGCAGCGAGATGTGCTGTCAGTGAGCTCACCCCCCCGTCTCCCCTCTATCTGCTGACTGCAACACAATCCTTCCAGGATTCACACCCACACGCGCAGTCCCGCAACAGCGCACTGATTGCGGTCCCAAATTCAGCACACGAAATCAAGCTGCTGCCTGCTCACCCTGGGCTCCAGGCAGCACTTGGCAAGGGAACGCTAACATGGGAGGAGGAGGCTGCCAAGCTGCCAAGGGAGCCTCTGGGCTCCCTGGGCCATCCCGGGCAAATGTCTGAGCCGTAAGGGGCTCAGCTGGACCCGTAACTGCTTTCCACCCACCCACGACACCCGGAGCTGCACACAAATCCCACCACTATCTGCTGAGCTAGCAGAAACCCACTGCAGTGCAGCAGGAACCCCAAAATAACCTTTCGAAACATGATAGAAGTCTCTCTTTTTTATTTTTTTTCCCCCTGTTCTTCTTGGGAAGTGCACAGTGCAGGAGACGAAGGCAGTTTCTACAACAGCCTGGTGGTCCGAGCGCTGAGGACGAAGCCGAGCCCTTCCTCTCCTTGGGGTTTCCCCCAGCAGGACCCGGCCACGCTGAGACGAGCAGCAAGCACCTGGCTCCTGCTGCAAGGCCCAGCTTTGAAGCCGGCCCCGGGTGCTGCCCCTCGGTTACCATCACAGCTCCCAGCAGCGCGCCCTCCTCCAGTCTCAAGGTCCCAGCAGAAGCCTCCCCCTGCCCTTCTCCTCCAAAGTTTTACCTTCAGTTGTGCTGACGTTCACAATGTGCAGCTGTGCTTGAGGAAAACATGAGGCAGGGCTTGGCAGCCGCTCTTTCCAGGGCTCCCTGCGCTGCCATGTGACACGGAGCTGTGCACACAGTAACGAGGGCTGAGAAGCGTGGTCCTAAAATACTGCACCACGCCTTGAAGACCCTCTGCAGCTCTGTCACGAGGAAGGGACTGCTCGAGGGGAGGGGAAAGAGACAAAGAAGAAAGAAAAAAGAAACGGCTCTACAGGTCAGGCATTCTTAGTTTTTTTGGTGCTTGTTTCTTTCCCTGACCACACAAATACCAGGTTTGCTCTTTCATCCTTTTCAGTCTCTGAGCTGAGCCCCCACAGCTGATCCCAAAATCCCTCTGGAGCCCCTCAGTCCCAGCAGCAGTACGGGAGGTCCCCAATCTCTCGGCTTCCAACCACTGAGCTTTGACGACTTTCTCTACTCCCCTTTTCCAGTGCAACTCAGAGAAAGGCCTTCAGCACAACAGCGAAGTGAAGTCCCTGCAGGTCCCCATTTCAGAAAGGCTCCACCTGCCTCCCCTCCTCACCCCAACACTGCCTTTTCACCCCCAGCTGACACTCAGAGATGCTTCCCCTGTTGGAGCGAGCAAGCTGTGGCTAAATTACGTGTGACATGGTCGCAAGCACCAGCTCCTGGCAGTCTGAGCAGCCCTAAATGGAAGGGGCACTCACTTGAAACGCAGTTCTTCACGAGGTATGAGGACGAGCTCCAAGCATTGCTCCCAGCCCGGAGAGCCCTACCAAACAGGGCTCTTTACACTCACGTTTTCCCGTCCTGAGCGGTCTCTTCCCCAGCTGCTACGCAGGAGATCCACAACAAACCAGGCTGGCTAACTGTCTGGGCAGGCGAGCAAAAATTACACCCTGGCTGCCCTCATGTTCGTGCAACAAGCACACGAAAGCCAACAGAAGAAGTCACCTCCTCCACTTCTGCTACCCCATGTAACCAACAATCCAGCAGGGTACGAAGCGGCAGAGAAGCTGTTAAGCCAAGCACACCCCTCAGTGGCTCGCTGGCAGGAGAAAGCATCCCTCCTACTGCCATCCCTGCAGGAGGGGCGCAGGGCTGCACGGGGCTGGCTGCGCCTTCACAAGAAGCTCAGCTTTCGGTTCCAAGGGCGAGCGGTGCCAAGCAGCTGCAGAGAGCCCTCTGCTCCACAGGGAGCTCCTCGTCTAGCAAGGGGCTCGGCTCTCCGCATCACCACGCAGCCGCTTGTTTGCTCTGACTGCAGGATTCAAAGAATCACAGCGTGAGGGCTAAAAGGGCAAAGTAAGTTTCTCACTGCCATTTAACTCCACAGCAGCACAAGATGCTGCTCCTTCCAGCAAGCAGCCCCTGAGATGGAAGTGCCCCAGCCTTGGGGTCACATCCCTGCTGCTGCAGGAGCTGGGGGTGGCCACGAAGGGGTGTCCCCATGGATACACACACTGTACCACACTGGGGTACAGCCATAATTTTAGGATTTTTATTCCTTTGCAGGTACTGAGCTTGCTTTTGGTTCCTGCCAACAGCGGTATTACCATTACCAGTACCAACCGACAGCTGGCTCGTGGGTTCCCCGTTTGAGATTGGGGTTGTAAGCCTGCCCTGACACTGTGCAAAAGCTCCCAGCTCCAAACTCTCTTCTTTCCATCCCGCTTTGTCATGCAGCCTCAGAGCCACTGTTTGGGCTGAGAGCAACACAGGCACTCAAGGGCTTAACTGTTTGCAAACACAGTTGTTTAGCGTTCCTGCAAACATCTCCTCCTCCAAACTCCTAGGTTGCTTCAGAGCAATCAAATCAGGGACTGTCTCCAAAAAAGCAGCCCTGCAGCCAAAAGTTTTAAATGACTTTGAACTGGTTTTCTATAAAGCTGAAAGCGCTTCCAGGACTCCAGCTGGAAAAGGTTATTTCCTTCTCCTTCTGCACAAAACAGTCACTTCGCAAAGCAGTGACTTTGCAGATTTGTAGTAAGAGTGCAGGGGAATTTAAAGCAGTTGCAAAACTTCCACTTTGTGTACACTGCGGTTTCGTGATCTTGGCCATCGCTTTCCTACTGCTGCATCAGAAGCATCACTGCCCATAACTTCAAACAGAGCTACTGGAGAAACGTGCTCCTTGAGCACTCCAACACACACACTGCACTGGCAGGCTTTAGGCTTGTAGATTGGGTGTCTATCCTCTGTTCTTCTGCATAAGCCTATATAAAAGCTTACCGTCAATGTTAAAGCAGTACTGGGTTGATATGCAACTGCAGAAGTAAAAGCACGTCCAGTTCACATCAAATTTGCTGCACAGGACATTTAACAGCTCCCAGGTCTGCTATTAACAACCATGGTGCAGGGGCTCAGTTGTTTCACAGCAGCACTCTGCCTGCTTGGATGAAGCACCAAGTTTTCTTGGGTGCTTTGGAATAGCAGGATGGAGTCACATCTGCCCCCTTCTCTCATTCAGCTTTTGGATTTTTCAAGAAAAATAAGGTTAATTTGACTATTTTATGTTCTCTGTAACTCAGTACTTTAACAGATGTATAAAAGTCTCTCTGTCCAGCTCAGCTCAGGAATTCACTGCGGGAATGAGACACGAGCATTTTGCTTCTCATGTACACAGAAAGGTGCCAGCATTGTTCTGCTCCCTGTTTTGCCATACTTAGTATTAGAATTGAGAGAAAACATCACATGTTTTCAGCTGAGAACATCTGTGCACACCCCATCACTTCTAAGAAGAAATTCAGGGGAGAGTAACCAGGCATCAGGAACAGGGCTGGCAACAACTTGTTTGCTTTCACAGATGGCATCAAGGAGCACCAGAATCACCTGGCTACAAACCAAAGCTTTGTTCCTTCTCTTCTACTGCAGCTCGATAGTGCTCAGCTAGGCTTTTCTACAGGACTCAGCAGGACAGGGAGACCTCAGACAGCACTTCAGCTGGGAGCCACGAGGCAGCTCGTACTGCAAAGCCTACACCCAGCAGGACGGCTCAGGAGGGTAAGTGAAGGTTCAAGACCAAGCCTGTCTTTCCAACAGGCTCAGGAGCTGAACAGGAGCTCCACCAGGAGTCCTGCCATTTATTTTCCCTGTTTGCAATCCGCACGCCGATCCCCCTGTCCTTCTTAAACATGAGCCCTGCATGGAGCAGCCTGTCCAACTGCTAGCATGCCTGTGTGGTGGTGGCGAGGGGACAGAGCTCAGCTCCAAGTCACCGAGTGCTGGCACATGGCAGCAGTGACTCGTGGGAGGTGCTGAGCCACAGCTCGGTGGTAATCGCTCAGCTGCAGGAGCAATAAATGAGGAATTACAAATGCACTCCTGAAACATCACCCTGCCCTCTCTCCTACCTCTCTCATAGTCAGCTCATGGTCAGACAAAGGCAAACCCCGCTCTTACCGTTCAGGAAGGCAGCGCTGGAGTCACAGCTCAGGCAACGCGAACACTCGGTGCTCCTCTGGAGCGGGCTGATTGCAAGCTGCAGTCACTCCTCCCCCAGCGAGAAGCACAGCTGCAACGGGGGCTGAGGGTGTGAGCTGGAGGTGCTGGGGCTGCACAGGTGGAGCAAAGAACCGCTAAGGAAGGCTGCGTTACAGGTGGCTGTGCCCGTGAGGGAAAGAGTCCATCTGGCACAAGCAGAAGGGGTGTAACTGCCCCGCTGCCTCCAACCAAAGTAGAAAAACACAGGAGTTTTCTGCCACTGAGTTTTGTGTGACTCCCAGACCTGCCCACAAGTAACGAGTAAAATCCTGGAAGGTCTCTTGCACACTTGCCCCTACTCAAGGGGCCTTGGTTGGCAGCCACAACCAGAAATCCTCAAGGCAGCGAGCAGCTCTGTCCTGCTCAGCATGAGTTAAGGTTTTTTGACCACATCTCAGCCTCGAGGCACCGGCGTTCTGCCTACGTCCCGATGCAGATGTCCAAGCCCCTTGTTAGAGCTCAGCCAGCATTCAGACATTCAAAACACCCCACACATCTGGGCTCTACGGGACTCTGACTCAGAGCAGCCGGGGTGACAGCAGGAGAACGAAGGCAGAGCTTTGCAGATAACAAGGAGAAAGGCTTTTCTGGACAGCCCTGCGCTACCGCTGTCAGTGCGTGCTACTTTTTAACAGCACTCTGAAGCAAACGCTCAGGGTGATCATTTCTGATTCAGGACAGAAATTGCCACCTGCTTAATCTTGGTGCCACTTTGTTTCCCTCCTGAAAGGAGACCTGGCTGGGCCTGCGTACACTGCACAGGCTCTGACCTTTGCCTGGATTCTTCAGCTAGGCTAATAAAACACATCTCTTTTTACTGATTTTCAAGCAACAATGCAAAGTGGCTATGGGCCTCATTTTTTAGGAATATGCAGGCAGACAGGATTTTCCAAACTGCACAGGTGCCTGCATACTTTTAATACAGAGAACCTTCAGTGGCATCCACTGTAGCCCTAAAACCAGCCAGCTTTGCAGCTAACTACAGAGAGGTACAATTGCAGTTCTGAATTCCAAATTATATGATAGGTGCTGATTGTTACATTAATACAAGTCAAGAGATCTATAACAAGCTGTAAAGAAAATGCTCGCAACACTGTCAGCTGATTTGTTCCAGCCATGCCTTTGTGCTGAAACCATGGGAAACAACTTTCTTTAGCATTCCAATTTCTCTCCATTCTGCCTTGTCATAGAAGTTGGTTGTTCAGAAGAGGTCTGGGATTGCAAATTAATGGGTAACTCCCTATCAGCCCCCTCCATTATTTTATGTCCTCATTTATCTACTATTTTAGACACGATATAAAAGTCTCTCCTTCACAAAAATAAAATCAAATGACTAAAATACCCACTTGAATTTCACAGTGAAAGAGTCTGCAGTGAGCACTGACTTTTTTTCAGAAGATCAGAAACAGTCTGGAAAATGGAATTATATGAGCACTGAAATTAAAGCACGCTTTATCAGTCTGGCCCCTTTATTTGGTATAACTGCTAATGATGCCTGTAGAGAAAATACTTGTGTTAGCATTAGACTGGCTATCCCAGAAGAAATGAGAGCAACCACGGGTTTGCAATAAATCACAATGAGTGCTTGGCTCGGTGTTAGCACACAATCAAGATGCCATGTTCTGAAAGAAATATACATTACTGCAGGAGACAAAAGCATTTTCTCACTGTGCTAATTACTAGTCCAAAAGTGCTCATCCTGGTGCACATCAAGTAGCTACAAGTTTACACGATACCTCTGGCACTTACCTGGCTGAGGTCGGTCCTGCTCTGAGGCACACCAAACTCCAGAATCACTCCTGCAAAAAAAGAGCCCCTCAGCTTCTTAACCTGAAACTCCTTGGGCTGTACCAAGATCACATCAGTAGAGGGGTGTATTTCAGGATGACCCTTCCAGAGATGAGTCACGAGGGACACCGGAAAACCATCTGAGCTGACCCAAAATGCAGAGCCTTGTTTATTCCCAGTAAACTATTAGCTGCAGTTGTGGCTGTAGCCGGGAATGAATTTTTAAAGGAGGAGACGAGACAAGGCCGCTTGGCAAGAGTTGCAGGCATTTTTTCTACGGAAAACAGGGCAGATTAATGCGTATTGTGAAAAACATGATATTCCTTATTAGGCTGCACGCTGTATTCCACTTGCATAAAGCCAGCATCAATGCCTTTGCCTCAGTGCATCCCTTCTGGTAACGGCCTGTCCAGACCACGGGGAAGAATCTCACAGGGCTTCTGAGGGACTTGCAGTTGGATGGGGGTTTGTAGATCAAGAGATGCAGCAAAACCCAACAGGTGGCTCTGTGCCCTCCACTCAGCGCTGTGGCAAGCCCGGAGCAGCTTCAGGAGTGGCTCTTGCACACTGCCGAGTACTTCCTCCCAGCTTGACTGTTCAGAGTCAAGAATGCACCTGATTTTGCTATCCTCATTTCCCTTGCAGAGGAGAAAACAACCTGAATGCGGAAAAAGTCTGGTCTGAGAGAGCCACAGAATGGACTCCAGAGGTCCTGAGCCACCCGGGAGGCTGAGCTGCTCCTGGGCCGTGCTCTCTGATGTCTGAGACATCACAAACCTGCCCATGATCACTCAAGCACTTGTCCAGTCTTGCTCCTTGTAGCCTGCTAATAAAGGAAAATACATCAGTTCATGTTTAGAACTTGGGAAAAATAATACATTTTCCTGTGCTGAGGCAGAATGAAAAAGAAAGGTCAAAAATAAATTCCCATTAAAAAGCAGTTTTGGTGAAACAAACTTCTCTGCATAATCCACTTATCCCTAATTTAATTTTGGGTTCATTTAGATTAACTTGACATCAACGTTTTCTCATTTATGACTGTAAAATCCTTACTTTTACCTTTATGGAGCTTTTATTTATATTTTTGTAAATGTAGGCCAATTTTTAAACAAGTGCCATTTAAAAATGCATTGCAAAATTTCATATCAGTTGTAAATATTCTCCCCAATTTGCTTCCTCCATTTAATCCTTCCCATTTTAGCATTGCCAATCTAAGTTTTTGAATAGGTCTACTCCTCCCAATCCCTGCTATTAAAAAAATCTTCTACTTGCCTAAAGGAGTTTGGGTCTCAGGGGAAGAGTTACATCCAGAAAACACTCTGAAGACAAAGCGTTAAGTAGTACCATAAATCTCTGTCCTGTAAGGTTCGCTGCAGGACTGTTTGCTTTCTTATAAAACACTTACCCAACTTCCTTTTGAAGGCATGCTCAATTTTGGACAGAAAGTCCCTGGAAGCTGCCACTACAGTTCTAGCATTTAATGTGCAAAAAAAAAGCTCTACATAATAAAGCCATGTGTTTTCAATTTGTGATTGAGCAAGCAGACTAGAGTCTAAATCATAATAAAAAACTGACGTCCTCCTATATATACCACGCATGCTGTGATTCATTTGCACAGTTGAGGGAAGAATATGAAAAATCACACTTGAGTACAACGAAATTCTCCTTTTTTGTGAGCTGATAATTTTCACAGCTTATATAGACGTGTTCTCACAGTAGCTGCCTTTGATCCACTGTGGAACAAAATGATGAGAACTTTTCTGTGTATTAAATCTGGTGCCATAATCCAAGAATTATATGTAATTTGTCTGGGCTGAGGAGGAGCTTCTCCTGGAAGTCTCATTAGAAACAAAAATTGCTTTAGAAAGGAAGCAAGATGAGCCACACAGGCAGGCAACCAAGGGCAAGCAGACAGCTCTACTCTCACTGCAGAACCACGCAGAAAATGCTTGTAATTCAGTGGGGCTGTGCACAGCACTCACAGAGGCACTGCCACGGTCTGGAAAGAGGTCTCTCAAACTGGCATTCAGCACAGTCCCTGGAATCCTTGGCTGTTGTTGCCGGCAGTCTTTAGCCTCCTGGTCAGAGGTATGCTGAGCACAATCACCACACGCTCCTCTGGGCTGGTTCACATCAGTAACCGTGCTGCATCTCTAGGCATCCCCAGATTCCTTGTCTCTTGCTTGCCACAGCCTGCTACCACCCTGCAGAGCAGTGCCTGCACTCTCCCTGCTCTAGACTTGCTGCTTGCCAGACCTGACTCACTCCTGCACCCTCAGCAGGCGCAGAACTGGGCTGTGTAAAGACACAGAACAGCACAAGTAAGCAAGGGAACTTGCTCCATCACGAGGCAGTGGTTCTCACATGTTCCTACATTCAGCACACGCTCAACATCCAGTCATGCTGCCATAAATGCCTGCCCTCCCCTACCGCACCTTGCTGTCTGCATTACCCCACACCCACGAGCAACTCCAGCACCCCACGGGCCTGCAGCCCAGCCGCAGTGATTGTCCCTCACCCCCTGCAGCACCTGGCTGGATCAGTGCCTTGCTGGCCAACTGTGCCTGACCCAGAGCCCCTCACAGCTGCAGGAGGACAGAGATCTCTGCTCCATCTGGGCAGTCTGTGACATGCCTGCCGATAACCACAAGGGACTGCTACCGAGAACCAAGCTCGATTCTCTCTTCCCCACCCAGCCCTGATCCAGGAGAAGTAGTTACTCCTGGGGACTCTCTTCGCAAAGGAGGTGATAGCAAGGTTGTTTTTATGCCAAAGGCCTTCTTGGCTTCACAGTTCACTCCAGTTCCAGACTGCTGTGCACTAATAGCTGCCCTAATGCCTGTCAGAAGGGCTACTACGGCTGCAAGGTGTCAAAGTGGCTTTGCCCCACTCATGAACATTTATCACAGATGCCTGCAGCCTGCCCGTCACCTTGCAGACACTCCACTGCAAGGTTCTCTTGTCCCACCAGAGCTATGTTCATCTATTATTCACTTAATTGCATGGGGCAATTTGTTAATAAAACATTAGGTGGTTTCTAGCAGAGATTCTACTTAAATCCTACATGTTTATTCTACTCTCTCTGATTTAGGCAGTTTTGTACAGAGAGAAACCCAAGAGGCAGAATTTGAAAACTAACCAATACACACAAAAAAAACCTCTCAAAGTTGCATATCCAGCTGAGGGCTGATTCTGCTCAACACCAGCACTTTGCATCTGCATCACTCATCCCTTGCATCGTGGGGTTTTCATAACAGGTCCCTTCACACTTTCCTCCACAGCATAAATGACGGCAGGGTAAGGGGTCAGCCCCACACTGATGGTTCACTGCACAGCGCTGGGTAGAGGGAGCACAGGCGCTGTGAAGGGGGCAGAGAAGGGGCTGCGCCTTCCCCCCCGTACACCTTTCAGAGAAGCCCTTTGCCCACTGAGGGGCCGCAGTGCAGGTGTATAGGGCAGGATTTATCCCCCAACTGCATAAACTACATAATTTCTAAACCTTTAGAAACATAAGGCTTGATTCAGAAACGCTGATGATTTTAAGAGAAGTAGGGATAAAACAAGTCAACATTGTCATCCCCCAAATTCCCTGGGGGATCCAGATCTGAGGTGGGCATTTGCAGCTATTTTTTGGGGTAGGTTCATGAAGAAGAGTGGATGAACATGGCTACAGAGTAGGCAGAGCCTGAGGGAAAGGTGCAAGGGCTTCACCGAATGGACATAATCCATAGCCAGGGGAGTTTTAGGTTAGATGTTAGGAAGAACTTCTTTACTGAAAGGGTTGTGAGGCACTGGAACAGGCTGCCCAGGGAAGTGGTGGAGTCACCATCCCTGGAAGTCTTCAAAAGACGTTTAGATGTAGAGCTTAGGGATATGGTTTAGTGGGGACTGCTAGCGTTAGGTCAGAGGTTGGACTCGATGATCTTGAGGTCTCTTCCAACCTAGAAATTCTGTGATTCTGTGATTCTGATTTACCTGTGAGCCCGTCAGAGGCCCAGACAAAAAAATAGCTGCTGGGCACTGTGAGGAAACCAACTTTGCAGCCATAGCCACATCCCCAGCCCTTGTTGAGGCCCTGCAGAGAGCCACAGCCCATGGCACACACCTCATGGAGTGAGAAACGTGGTGCAGGAGCCATCTCTGTGACACCGCCACCGCGCCGTGAGGGCACACGCGGAGCACCCTGACTGGAAACGGGGCTGGGGAGGGGGAGCTGAGGGAGCTCCCCTTCAGCTCCCTCATGCTCGGGGCTGGGGAAACCTTCCCAGGAAAACGGGGAAATCTGGAACCCCCGAGCAGCTGTGAATCAGCCAGGCACACCGCTGCGGCTTCACCACCTTGCTCCCTCCCGGGCTGTGCCCGGCACAGGGGCCGCGTGAGGAACTCCCCCACAGCCCCGACCCCAGCCCCTGCCATGGCGGCTGTTCCGCCGAGGGGGGCTCCACAGCGGGGGCTCGGGCTGAGCTCCGCGGCCCGGAGGGAGCCTCCCGGGCTCGGCACGAAGCGCAGAGCGGGGCCGGGGCCGCCTGTGCCCGCTAGGTGGCGGCCTCTCCCAGCGGTCGCGGCGGTTCCCCGGCGGGCGAGGCGGCTTCGTCCCGCCTCCGGCGCTTCCCGCCGCCATCTTCGTGGCTGAGGGGAGCCCGGGGTGCTGAGGGGAGCTGGGACCCGGTGTCGGCCCTCAGCAGCTGTGCTGGGAGAGGAAGGTGGCAGGGGAATGGCGAAGAAGCCTCAGGCTGGCACTCCTGCCACGGCTTCGGGGAAGCCTTTTTGCCTTCTTGTGGCCCCGCTGCTCAGGCAGGTTTTTTACCCCTGGGTGGTGAGGAAGGTGTTTGTGTGCGTGTGGGGCTCGCACGCCGGCAGTGACCGCCCTGCAGCTCGCAGGAAAGGCAGCGAGACAGGTGTTAGCACAGGAACATGAGAAACGCGACACACAGCCGGTGAGGGCTGGGTAGGCAGGTGTCAGTCACGCTGAAAAACACATGGAGAAAAATGTCCCTGAGGAGCTTGGAGAAGATGGGAGTTTCCTTCTCTTTGAATTGCCATTTGTATTCTGAGTGTTGTGTAAACATTAAATATTTAAAACATTGCCCGTAGCACTCTTGTTTCTCAGTGGGATTTGGATAAAGCCGTTACTGATTCAGGGTCATGAGAAAAGCTCTCGGGCTGAGCTGTTTTCCCTTCTCTGAGCACCTGAGACCTCTAGGAACAAAGCCCTTCTAAAATGGGCTTAAATCACAAACTCATTTAACATGAGGAGGAGCTGGAAGGGGCTGCTGTCACATTTCCTCCACCGCTCACTGTAGGATGATGGTGCAGAAACATTCCCTGAGCCACCCTGAGCACATGGCGCAGCTCTGCGCTCCCACACGTTGTGTGCAGGGATCAGAGAGGCCCAGGGCAGTGCGCTGCAGTTTGCCCAGTTAGGACACTTGAGCTAGCAGTGCTCATAGCATTTTACATCTGCTTTGGAGCCCATGAGGGTTTTACCTTGAAGACTTGACCATATAATGCCTTTATTTTATTTAACAGAGGTAAAACACAGTGCCTAATCTTTCCTTTCTCGTTACTGTTCAACCCAGGGTTGAAAGGATCCCAAGCTTCTGTGTTTGGGAGCTCTCTTACGTTTGTTGGATAAATTTATATACGTTTCAACCTCCTACATCACGTCAGCCACTATGATATGCAAATTATTTACCAAGGTGTTATGTTAAAGTGAAGTAGGTCGGAAATAGGTCCAAGTTGTCCACTGGAAATAGGTCCAAGCCTCTCTTCATGCAGTTTCAGATCCCAGCTCCTCAACAGATAGTGCTCGTGATCTCCAGTACTTATAGCTCTCAGCAGCTCCTTTAGTTTCACATGTAAAACTCATTATACAGAGTCTCAGATGGTGGTTATCCTTCCCACCAGCAGCTGAAACCCAAAGAAATTCTAAGCCCACTTTGGGCAGCTGCCAAAAGTGTTGCTTCTGGCTATGGGTGACTCCCCATGTCCCACAGAAACCTGTGGCTGTGTCAGGAGTTGAAACCAGTTCTCTCAAGTTGCAGCCTGGTGCTCTAATTACTCTTTTCCTTGTTCTATGACCTGGCATTTTTTATCACAGCGGATCTAATTTTCTGACCAGCAGCAGATGTCTTGAGTCATTAAGATTTCAAGATCAAAGATATTAAGGGCAGGCTTGTTTTTTCTCTATCTGAATCTGTGTCAAGGGGACAGAAGGGTGTTCTCTAGTGTATACTTTAATGGAATAAGCAATGAGGGGGATGCTGTGCTTGCCCATGTGTGCCTGGGAGCCTGTCCTGGAGTGCTTAGTATGAGATGCTAGCATAAGAAAAGTGTCCTTTAAAAGGAGCTCTGAGAAGGGCACAGGAGGACACACTGGGCCTCATTGTCAAGTTCTCCAGCATGTAACTGCACTGCCTCCTCTTTCAGTTCCCCTTCCCACCCAGAGGACAACCTATTCATTTGTAGAGCTACAAAAGCTTGGCCTCATCTCACCGCATTTGGCTCATCTTCCTGCTGTATGCGCACAGTAGTACATGGGTGGGCGACCTCATTTGAGAGTTGATTTCATTACAGATCCGCTGTGTTGCTCCCTTCACATATCGCATAGTTATCTTCTTCCCTGATGAGGACTTCTTAATTAAAGCATGAACAATTTGTGGCAGAACAGCGTCTTCCAAAGATTTTCTTTCCTGAGTGCACAAATGCATTGTTCTCCAAAGACCAGGCTGGTAAGATATTAATCAAGACCCTATTAGTGCATCCTGGTGGGTCAGCTTTCTAAGCAGTATTGCAAGAATCATAACTTACAGACTGATTACAGATTTGGCCGTGAACTGTTACTGTATTCCTATCTTCACTGAGAATTTTTCTACTTACTACAGTCAGGCTGCTGTACTGTGTTAATACAAGCTCAGCTTGGCTTTGCTGCCTTGTTTTGCAGCAGAATTGGGGCCGTATATGTCAGAGAAGGGCATCTTTGTCTCTCCTCCTGTTCCCAGGGGAGGGCAACTATGTTCCCCTGTGTTCCCCTGCCTGTGGGAAGAAGGTCTTTTGATTGCTCTGGTGCTCCCTGACAAAAGGCTCAGCAGTTCTACAGTGATCCTTGTATGCCAAGAGCACCATGGCCACATCAGTGCGGTGCTGCAGCAGCCAGCCATGCAATGCACCCGTTCTGCCTTCGGGACCCAAGCTAGAGCTGCAGGGCTGTGCAGCTCAGCTCTCTGCGCTGTATCCCACTGTCTGATGTACACAGGCTCTTAATCACGTCTCCTACATCCATATTTTCTTAAGCTTTTAAGATAACTAAAGATGCAGGTCAGCTGAATGGGACTGATAAAGCACTGATATAATTAAAGTGCTGCCGCCAGGGCGTTCAGACCACTAATGTGTTTTTGCAGCTCCCAGGAGGACCGAGTGCTCATATCATTTGGATGTCTCTGGTTTTGAAGGTCGACAAGACACTGACTGATGACTGATGTGTTGCCTGAAGATCAGCAAGCAGCCAGCCTGCAGTTACCACCTCTGAGAGAAACTTTCAAAATCACAAAATTTTATGGCATACAGTGAAAAGAGACCAAACTCACAGTTTGTTGTTCTGGGCTCAGGAAGACCAAGATCTGAACACAGATGCTGAGCATCACTTCCAGTGATCTAAAGTCCTTCTCTGATTGACTGTCAGTCTCCACACAGCGTTAGAAGCAGTGAAACTGCTGTGAAACCTCAGTGCTGCGTGAGTGGCAGCTTGTGGCACTGAATGGACGTGCTGCCAGGGACCTTCGGAAATAACCTTTTCCTCTTCAGCTCCAGTTGCGTTCCTGGCTGTCACTCTGTCACGGTGGCTAGAAGAACAGAAGTTTAACCACCTTAATGGCACTTCCCATGACTGCATTTGGGTGCTAAAAGCACGCTCTGAACACTTGAATTAGAAGATGACATACGCATCATGGCTGGAGCACGGTTGTCAGAAGAAAACAACTCAAATCTTTTCCAAACAGCTGTTCAACTGCCAACACTCATTTGGGCACACTGACTGGGAAGACCTATGCTTAAAATAAATGGGCTTCCAGCACAAGTGATTTATTTTGACTTATTTAGCATCCTTTGCTGTCTCTTGTGTATACCGCTGCTTTGCACCACATCAGCGTCCCAGCTGGGCTCGAACATACCAGGAGAATGTCCTTGGGAGAAGGTGCTTCTCCACAATGACAAACCACTCCGGCAGAACCCAGCTGTAGCTGGTGGCCTAGAAACTGCAGTTTGGGCAGGGGTGGGGATGAGGGAGGCCAGCGGGAGGGGATGGTCCCACCGGGCCAGCACCGTGTTGCCTACAGTGAGAGGTGCTCCCCTGGGGGCTTTGCAGGCTCCAGTTGTCCTGCTGTATTCAGGCTGTGAGCGGTTCACTGGAGCTGTTCCCCATTGCTGCTTGCTCCATCCAAAGGTAAAACACGTCTTGCAAAATCTTTCATGCTTTTTACCCTCGGGTGGATCAATGGGATTTGAGGTACTTGGTGCCTTATTATTCTACAGTATAACCCCAATGAGCAACGTAAACTGAACCAAAGTGTTTGCATCATTTAACATGTGCTACGCGCAGGTTTGGGAGGAGCAGTCACAGTTGCTGGGAAGTGGGATGTTCCTGGGATCTCAGGGAGAACAGATTAATGTAAAACTTTGATGGGAATTTTGAAACTCGGTAGACCTGCTTGTGAATAAAAAAAATACAAATCAATAATGAGTGATTGTTGTTATTTTCAGTGTCAAAGATGTGTATGTGGTAATTGAAAGCATACTGCATAAAACATCACTCCTGCTCCCTCACACATAAACAGCTGATAATCTTCTAAGACCTAACACAAGGAGACCATCTGTAATTCAACACGCCACTCAGAGACTTACTTATTGAGTAAGTGAGTCTTACTTACACAGAGTATTACTTATGTTAGCAATATTGTAAATACAGGGCTGAAAGCCTAAGAATTTCAAATCATTGGACTTCTCTTATTTATTTTGGGGGCTGTAAGATTAAATATTACAGATCTGGTGCCTTTAGAGAAAAGAAAAAAAGAAAAAAAAAAAAAAGGAAAAAAAAAGGCACTTTTTCCAGTGGACTCTTTTTTCCAGTGGACTCTTTCTTCCACCTGTTTGTAGGTGTGCAGGACCTGCATTATGGTAAAGGTGAAACTTGCACAAAAAATGTACTTTTGAAGTTTAGGTGCACTTGAGAGAAAGGCCGGGGCAGCAGAGCAGATGGCTGCTGTGGAAGACAAAGGACAGAGCTCAAGCAGCCAGAGAAACTGTGTAAAAGATCTTGATTTGTTGACTCTTAAAGGTGTTTTATTTACAGAAGAGAGAAGATTAAACATCACCACGTAAGCCCAAAGCCATAGAGCTGATGCTACAGCTGTGTTCAGCATTTCACAGAGCTAAGCTGACAGAGCCCAGCCAATGTTCTATTCCCCTTGGTCTGGCTGCCATACTTTGGGCTGGAATTTAAGGCCAGCGACCACAGAAAACTTGGATCATGTGCAGCTGGCAAGTCTGACAGGCAAAAAGTGTGTTTCCTTTGATTAGAACCATATTGTACAGCAAGCCATGGCTGAGCATCGAGTAATGGAGATTAGGTCAAGAGACCAGCCAAAGGTTTCCCAACCAGGCCAAAGCATCTATTTCTGTCCTAACAACTGACACCGCATGGGGCCAGCGTGCTTCAACCTAGAGCTTTTGGAAGCAAACACTGGTTTGCTGCTCTGGAGAAACATTATATTCATGGATACCTGACAAACAGTTCTGTATAGATCTGGGCTGTTGTAGCAGGAAGGCTGGACACTGGAGACTTAATTTTGCTCTTGTTTACATGTCTGTAAACCTGGAGTAATTCCATACGTGTCAGTGGGATTTGTGCTAAGACAGCAGCAGCATTTCCACTGGTTGACAGTGCTGGTTGTTGGTACAACACTATGCCCATCCAGACTTCTGCCTAATACTATCTAGAACCCCGGAATAGCTGCAATGGATGCATACAACTATAGGACGGTTTTAAACCTGCCATTTTCAGCACATATTCCATAGGCAGGAGCACTAACTCTTACGTTATTTCTTGACCTCATCTAACACGTAGCCACAAGAAAAGACAGCAGCGTGTTTTGTTTGCTCTTGGGGTGCATAAAGACACAAGCAGAGCATTTATTTTCTCAAGTACTTTTTCTGCCTTTCTGTTAACATTTGCTTCAGTTTCAGTTTATGCGCACTCAGAAAAAGGCTGCTCTCGGGGTGGTGTTTTTTGTTTTTGTTTTTTTTCTACCAGTTTTATTCTGGGAACTGCAATTTTTTTAATGTGGTCTTTCATTGCAAACAGTAGTGTACTGTGTGTGCTGCTTCTGGCCCGTCCAAGCATGGCACAATAATGACAAAGGGGTGCCAGTAACTGGCCAAGTGGGGCGATGTATTGGTTGCCCTGATGATGTTTTGCCAGTTGGCATAGGGTCTCCTCTGGATGTAGAGGGCAAAGAGCACAGCCCTCTTTGGGCTGAAATGCAATGACCACAGGGGAAAATAAATAAATAAATAAAAAATGTATAAAGGTCTCCATCTAAGCATGAAACGTTGGAAGAACTTGAGCTCTTTCATGGCAGCCTGATCTACAGCAGGGATGGTGAGAGCTGGCTCAGCACACTCACTTCAAATTCTGCAGATGCGAAGCAGAAACAGATAGCAAAGTGGCTTGTACCATATAATTAAATGAGGAGGCTTGAGCCTTATTATCATTTTTCAGGCTAACAAGGAAGAATGTTATTGTCTTCACTGTGGTTCTGACAGGGCAGATGTGAAAGAACTTGGACCTTTTTCAGGCCTGTGTGGACAAACACAACATCTCTCTCAAATCTCACCAAACCTCCCGAAGCTAGTGTGAGGCTGAACAGGCCTTGCTGTTGAGACCTTGATACGATGGAAGAGGTCAGATTAAGGGCCCTGTCTTGCTGGTTTGAATTCACCTTTTTTAACTGAAGTGCTGCACGCAAGGAAAGGACTGCCCTTGGCTGCTCCGGATCTCCTGCAGTGGGTCCCTTTAGTCAGAATGATGGGCCCTCTACAGATCAGGCTTTTCCAGACAGGCAGATGTGGGTCTTGGTTAATTCAGGACAGTCAAATTTCCTCCCCAGTCTTTTTTCTGCTTTTGGGCAAACACAACTGGGACAGATTTAGGGAAGTTGACATATCAAAATGAACAAGTACTGCTATAATTCATAAGCCACAGTTAACACACACTTGCCAAATAAAAGCATCAGAAAGGTTTTATCGGCCTAAATATTGAAACCAAATTTTATTTTTTGAAAATGACATTACACACATCTTGCAAATGTACATTTAGATGAGAAAACAATGAGTAACAAATATTGAGAGCAAAGCTATAAAGTGGACAGGTTCTCTGCTGCATGGCATTGCGTTACAAGAATACTCAGACCTGGGATGGTTATTACAAGTAGTAAAAACAGTTCACAACACCTCACAAAAATGGATTTTTTTCTCTAGAAAGTCAAATCTTCTAACAAAAGGAAATTCTGCTAAAGGAGAAGAGGCATGGGGAATAGATGTGTGGATCTAGGTAGATTTTGTGGTTTTGTGGCAGGGTTTTGAGGGATTTTTGAAGTCCATTTCTTACATCATTGTGAGTGACCACGTCTTTACCAAGCCTTTGACTGTTTTCTGTCCTCCGTTGCCAACAGAACCACAGCTATTAAATAACAAGCCCTGCATACTCAACCCAGGGCTTGGGAGTGTAGAAGAAGGAGCTGCCTGCAGAACCCATAACAAGATAATTCCTATATATCTTCCCCCACCCCCTTCTGCTGTGTAACCAGGAAAATCAAAAAGTGTGTGCAAACTCCGCAAATCAGGGGCCGTGGGACTAGTCCCATCTAAAACAACCAGGAGCAAAAGCCACGGCCAATACACCACGTGCCACGTGCCTCAGCTGCAATGGATCAGCAAGATCTCATCATTTACCAGTGACGCAAACTTCCAAGGATTTAACTTGTTTCCCAGTTAAAGCAGAGGCAACAGGTGACTGTTCTCCATCTGTTTTACCTTGAAAGTTAGAGTCTAATCAAAGTGCCAAGGCAGGGTGCTGTGAGAAATAAGTTCCCCAAGAGAACCTGTTGAGAACTGCTTTTCAAACCTCATTGTATACAATTTCATTTATGCCCAAATCTGTACTTTACAACCACGAGAGAGACAAAGACAGAATAATAGAGAGAGAGGGGGAGACAATCTTTCCAGGAGGAAAGGAAAAGCTAATTAAGAGAAGAGAGGTACAGGACCATGCATTTACTCTCAAAAGCTTGTTCACGAGCAAGCTAACATTTCTAACACTACAACCACTCATCTACATCTGTTTGCTAAGTAATCGAGTTCTACCTACAACTAGGGAGCAGAAGGGTTTTTTATTTTCTTCCCCCTCCCTTTAAAACGTCAATAAAAATGTTTTCTGTACAAGTTGAATGGCACAAAAGGTGGTTAAAATGCTAAGTAACTCACCACAAATGGAGAATGCAAAATTAGTTCAAAACATGCATGGACTGTGTACAGGTAAGCAAGGAATCATTGGCATAAAGCTGCAATATATTACAAGATGATACAGTTGAGATCTTTTGGCATAACCTCTGCTTGTTCTGTCCCTTTAAGTCAATTTCACATAAAACTTCAGAGTAAAGGGAAATCAAGGTATATATCCAAGCAGAAAGTTAACTATGGGCAACACTATTTGTCTGAAGAGAAAAGCATTTCCCCTCCCCTTCCACACACTCCCCCAAAGTACAAAAGTCAACGTAATGCTATGTATAGCACTGCTGCAGGCTTGCCAAAAAGAAAGTGTAGATAGATCCGTTTTAGGAGAACAAAAGCATCATTTAAATTAATAGCTCTTTGTACAATGTCATTAATTAAATACCTTACTATTTAAACAAAACCAAAAGGAAATTTACCAATCCAACAAAATAACAACTCAACCCATACCACCCATGTGTCCTCCAAGGTTATGTACACGGAGTTTAAAGTATACCAGCTAAACTTTAAACCCAGCTGCCCCTCCAACCCCCACCCACTGAATGACAATAGAAAATACATTGTGGTCTCTCAGTTATATTATATTGCAGCTTCGTTATTAATGATGAACTCATACAAACTCAATGAATGACCTAAGACAGTAATCCACGATCAGGTTCCAGTTCAGCTGCTTATCTCCCTCCCTCCACACAACTTCTGGGCAGGTTGGCGGCTCCCCCAGAGCTGCAGAGCGCGGGGCCGTGCGTGAAGGCAGGGCATGCTCTTGGGAGAAGTGTGGCGTGAAGAACTCGGGCTTATGCGATGAGACCCACTTACCCTAGCTTGTGATTATATTTGTGATTAAGAAAATAGGCAAAGGCTAGTAACAGCAAGGTCAGCAAGCTGATACTCCTTTCCTGTGCTTCTAGCTTAGACAGCGTCATGAAATACAGATTATCAAGGAGGGGAATTTGCTATCAGTTCAGAGAACAGATCTGGCTACACAGGTTTCCTCTTTCTAAAAGACCCTGGGTGTGTTTAAATCAATAATCACAGCTGTACTAGTACTGCCACGGTGGTAAAGCTGCTTGGATCACACATCATTTAAATAAGAAGCAAACTAACAACATTTTATGTCAGAATTCAGCATGTAATTATAACTCACAGGCTTTCTTGTTCTTACATTCAATACTTCTGCTTCACCTTATCTATAACACCAATTAACAGTGCAATTAGTTCCCTAGACATTCTTTTTAAGGAGACACATTGTTAGACATCACACTAAATCTGGAAAAAGCTCTTCCATTGTAAAGAGGAATAAAAAAAAAAGAGAGAAAAATAAAAATAAAGCCGTGTGTTGTTCTACAACCTATTGGTGACTGTGTGGTCATCATGACAGGGAGACGGAGCATCACCACATTTCAACTGCCACCAGCAAAGGGAAGTGAATTAAGGACCCATCCATACCTGCTGTGCAATGGTTGGAAGCAGATGGAGAAAAGCAGCCACGCTGGAATTTCCCAAAGCAAAAACGAAAACACAGAAACACTGAATGTTTCACAGGGATTCTCCAAAGGTAAAAATCGTCAGTTCTAGAAGCGGGCCTGGATCCCAGCTGGGGATCCATTTGGCTCATTTACAGACATTTCCTAAGTTTGACTCTGCACGTGCGTTTCTCAGAAAATTGGGGTTTGGAACCAGGACTTAGTTTGGGTCCACCCTGACCAAGAGCCACCAACATGTTTCAGCCTGACTGCACATGCCAGGGGAGTCATTGTGTTCTGCAGCAACCCCCACTGTTCAAATGCAACTCAAGTTAATCTTGATTTCGTATATATAACTGAGGCATGTGTTAGTTGCAAACAGAGATGGAAGAACCAGCCTGGATAGAATCAAAAGCAGCCTTGAGTTTAGATAAGTCACTTAAAAGGAACTGAACCTTCCTTTTTATGTTCAGAGACTTTTGGTGATATTTTTCTCTAAAAACCAAGCCAACCATAAATCTCTATTCTGCTTGGCACTAGTTAGGATTAGGGTGGAAAAATACTGGAAGAAATAGAAATGCTATTTCTAGTTCCATAAATCTGCTGGGCTTGGGGCGTGTCTATTAGTAGACTGAAGCAAGAGAAAGCAAGATAAAGACAATGCTTTTTAGGACTAGAAAACGCAAGGGAAACCATAATTTGCTACTTTCCTTGTTTAATTTCCAATCTTAAAAGTTTTATGGTATTTCAACAAATGAAAGTATTTCAGCTTTAACATTAAAACTATACAAAATCTCTTCCGTATATAACTTCTTATTAAAGACTCATGCAAGAGATCATCTTCTAGCTGGGTTCAATGTGATTTTCTCGTGAAGTCTGCAGCCAGGAAACTGAATCTGCACTTAACTAATCAATCACATGAGAATTATTGACAGTAATCAATCTTTGAAATAGGAGACCAACCTTGGACCAAATGGGTTCAGCTCCCTTAATTACAGAGGAGCTTCTGCCAGTTTTAAGCAACAGAGAATTAGGTGTATTGGGTTTCACTTGTGTATAGAGAATGTCAGAGAATCTACAGAAGCAAAGAGCTGCAATCATTATGAAAAAAAAAAAAAAAAAAAAAAAAAAGAATAAAAAGTCTGAGAGTAAACAGCAAAAAATGCGTTCAAAGAAATCATCTGTTTTGCCTTTTAGGATTAAATTCACAAGCACTGTAACTCCGCTGAATTTAGGAGAAAGATCTCATGAGAAAACTAGTGTTAAACACAAATCTGTTTGTTCAGCACGGCCTTCCTATTGATTTATTGAACGCAACAGCTCTCACATCTGTGGTTAGGGATTTCATGGACAAGATCATCATCAGACCTTCTGCCTGCACAGCAGTTCACGTTAACCTGCTCCATGAGCCTGTCTTGGCTTATCACCCTGATGGCAAGAGGGTTGCCACTTCTTCCAGAATTTGCTGGGCTCCATGGGAAGGGCCGGGAGGTTCAGATATGCCCTCATTATTCTCTCATACATGTCTTAAAATTCCCTAGTGTGCCAGGCCCGTCCTCCTCTGAGCCAGGGCATGCTGATTAATATCTATTTCTGATCTAATAAGGAGGAATAAAAATAAAACCAAACCACCAGATGATGCTGTCATTCATCAAAGGGCTGGATTTTCCCCTGTACCCTTTTAGGGATGACACGGACATCCACAAGCCAGCAGGGGAGAAAAACAGGGACAGGGGAGGAACTTCAAACCAAGATCTCCTGCCTGCAGCCAAGTGTGGCCTTATTTCTGCCGTGGGAGTGGGACACCCAGTGTTGTGGCAGACAGCCTGCATCCTGGCTTAGATACCTGCACGGACAATAATTCCCTCACCATGCAGCCAGGAACCCCTGCTGCTTTTCCATCCAGGCCCAAGCTGTAGATCCTCAGCTCGCCCCAGCCTCCCTTTTTGTTTCTCCCTGAAGTTTCTTGGCTCTCATCTTTTTTTATTCCCATTCATCAGTGGTGTTGATGTTTCCAGTGCTCTGCCTCATGCTCTCCCTTCCATTTGATTTTCTGTGAAGTTAAAGCTCATTTCATCGCTCAGTAAATATCTCCCAACAAATGCCCCCTACCACTCCTCTTGGAAACAAGTCTTTTTTTTTTCTTTGTTTACCATGACACTGGCCATCATGGCATCTTTCTCGAGTGGTGCCAGCTTTCCTTTTTCAGCTGACAGACTCTAATTGCTGCAAAGATTTGTTAATTCCCTTTGGGAATCCTCCTGCTTCAATTGTCAGAGTGGCAAACTGTCAGACCTAGGCAAGCTGTAAACTGGCTTCAGAGCCATGAGTTACAGTTCAGTGAGTTATAGAGCAAGAGCCAGAACTGCTTAGCTGAACTAAGTGCATCAAGCAACGGAGACTGAAAGGCACCTCTTTCCCATGAAGCTATCTGGCGATGAACACTTTCTAAATAAGAAAACTTTCAACAACAGGCCCACTGTTTTCTTGGTAGAAGGCCCTGAAATCATTAGACTCGTTCATCGTTTACAAAGCCATGGCCCTCATTTGGGATGGTAACGTGCATTGCCCCTTGCTATGTACATGTACATGCAACAAAAAAAGGAGCATCAGGGGACTTTATTCAGGCCAGAGGTGGCAGCTCCAGGTGAGGGAATTTGGTTGTTGGATGTAGCCTTGCTCTCAGGAGCATTGCTGGCTCCTCCATGGCTTTGGGGGGAACTAGAAACGTGCATCTGTCTTTCACCGTGAGTAAAATAATGAAGCATTTTTACACCACAGCTTCGAGAGACCTAGACACTTGTGAAGGACAATGCCCCATAATGTACTTTAATACAATTTTCAGACTTCACTCTTGTGCTAGCTCTTCTGTAGCTCTTTGTACGAGCTGATCTCACAGCACCTTACAGACAGAGGTTAAGGACTGTGGTTAGCTCTTTATCCACTGGGACACCATGGCACAAGGAGAACTGATCTGCCCACGGTTATGCCAAAGACCAATGGCTCTGAAATCCCTGTGCTGCAGTCATTAGGTTTGATTCTCATTTGCTCCGAAGTTCATCTAGTGGATGAAAATTGGTGTCGGTGTTTCTAACCTTCTCTAAACAGAATGTCCTGACAGATGGATCATGGTCTGTGACCCCAGAGTTCTGCATCTTCACCTGCAGAAAGAGAACCCCTACCCCACCCTGCAACTAGGGTTCTGTCAGAACAGCTGTGCAATGACATTGCTGAAAAAAGCCTTTCCATCCATCCACTTACAGTCTCTGAGCATCTCCCTGTTCACACTACTTTTTTTTTTCTTTTTTTTGTCAGCTTAGCCCAGACCTGAAAACATGAAATTACTCTTTTTGTTTCTGTCCAGAGGGGAAAAAACAAAACAACAAAATCCGAAGGGGTCTATGGGCATGCTGTCCTCAGTCTTTTGCAAAGAGGGCTGGTGAAGAATACCTGAATAACAGTATTGATGACTTATGCAGCAGAACCCAAGCTCAGCCCCATCGATGTAGAGAGACACAGGGCTCAGCTTTAACATTTCCTGAGATAGCATGGAGAGGCCTGCTCAGGTTCATATGGATGGGACAGAGGCATCAGCCAGAAGAAATCCATGATCCTGGAGACAGTCACCTTCAAGAGCTAGTTACATAAATGTGAGATGGGCTAACCATCTCATGAAGCTCAGGAATCAAGCAGTCTGTCCTGTCTGCTTTTGACAAGGCCATTTTACCTAGGCCTTGCTGGGCACACGTGTAGTTCTGCTTCTGATGCCCAAAGCATGTTGGAAGGCACTTAAAGACTTAACCTCCTTGGTCTCAGTACACCAAGGTGGTCTTTCAGCTGGACCTCTTCTAAGGTATCTTGTATAAAGCACTAATCCTGTTGCCTGGACTGACATCACACTGTCTATATAAACAGAAAAAGATCTTCATCCTGTGCCGTTCATTTATTTCTACAAACAACATTACCAGTCCCAAATACTATTTTGACTTTCTTCCATCAGCAACCAGAAAAATAACTTCAAGCTGAAACTACCACTAAAGAAACCATGTCGTTCTGTCCTGGTCATGATCAGCACCTTGTGTGTGGTAAACGCACCTCTCTGTAGCTTTTCTCTGGTTGTGGATTGTCTTAGCTTGAGGAGACACTTTCTGGACTAACTTTATACTTAATTTACTTGGCTATCTTTTCTTCCTTTCTCTAAAAACAATTCTGCCTCTACTATAGTCAAAGACAACTCTCCAATTGCCCTGAATGGACGTGGGGTGCCACTGAGGTCAGTGGCAAAATACACCCGTGCTCTTACTACAGTGAAGAAGGCTCATGGTGTAGGGTCCATACCATGCCTCTGTAGAGAGGGTGCAATTCCAGGGATGGCTGTCACTGGAACCATGTCTCTTTAGGGACTCTGCATGGTGTTACAGAGCAATTTCACCAGGTTTTATTTAACTTGCAATAAGACCAGCACTGAGCTCAAAGACGTGAAAAAGCAAACACAAGGCATCCTATAAAATGTCATCAGTATCCATTTCAATAACAGGAAATGAACGCTTTTATACCAGTATTTCCTATTAGAAATGCCTGGGTGTAACACTGTTTTGCTGTAAGCCACAAGTTTTGGTCCTAATTCCCTTTTTTCCTTTCAAAAGCACTGTTCAAGGAAATGAGAGAAATAACATCTAGACTGTGTGTGATTCTTCGCATGCATATTTGTGTTAGCTAAATGAGAAAGGGAGATGTGGAAGTTCTTTTCTAAGTAGAATTATTTTTCTGTTGCCTATGAAAATAACAGAGTTAAGTGTTTCCACATTCTGACAAGACTGTAAATTGTGTGCAGATACTGGAAACACAGACAATGGTAAGCAAAAGCTATTTCCACCTCCCTCTGCAGAGCGGACCAAGGTAGAATTCCATTACCAAACTCTTTCAAAATTACGTCAAGGAATAGAGACTGGGTTGGGTATCTAGCTGGTAGAACTGAATTAACTCAGAGGGGACTTCAACTCAGAAATTTCAGAATATAAATGTTTTACAAGTGACAAAAATCCTAACGCTCAAGAATTTTGCTGCATTGTCCTCATGTTCTCCAGTCAAGACCATCACTGAAGGTATGAATGTGAAATACATCAGTCTCTCAGTGCTTGGAGGATTGCTTTAATTCCCTCTTAATGATTATGTGTCTGAAATAGGTATTTTTACTGTTTTGTATGCAAATCTGTTAGAATATACTGGATATTGAATAAATAAAGGCAAATTTCAAAGAAACAAAGCTCCGTACCACTTTAAGAGTCTCTCCAGTTTGTTTTTAAATACTGTATTGTTTTAAAACAATATAGTCTTAGTGATTCAATTAATCTCTGAAAACACTAAAGGCAGCCTCATGAGGGAAATTAGACAGGGTTTTTATAGCAGAATTAATATGGCAAATCCTCATATCCTGTGGTGTTTTATGTGCTTGTAAAAGTAGAAAAAAATATAAAAAGTAAACTCTGGAGTATACGGTGGAATTACTATCATGTGCTCCAGGATCTCTCATAAGGTCTGGAATTATTATAATATATTGAAACTAATTCCTAATTTATTCCAGTTCAGGAAAGCCTTCTGACCAAACCCAAGCTTACATCTCGTGAAAAATCAACAGGAGTAAAGCATGTACTAAAATTTAAGCATGTCTTTAACTTCTTTCCTGAATCAGGGCTGTACCTATATTTAAATGACTAAGGTATGATGCCTGTGCATTGTTTCTCTTTGTATTCAAATCTATCTTAGGGATCCTACAAAGCCAAAGATACCTAATGGTGAATGTACTCTACATTCCACATGCATTTCTGTACAAGAACTCATGCAATATTGGCATTAATACAGACTTAACTCTATGTTACAGCTGAAATCCTCACTGACTTCTACTGCCCAGGCATTTCTACCTAGAAAATTGCTTTTTAAAACTGGGGAGTTTGACCTCATACCCTGTTTTCTTTGTGGCTTTTGCTGGTTTGAATGGCTATTTCTCCCACTGAAGATTCTTTTTTCTTCTTCTTCTTTTAGGCCTTTTCAAGTTCCCATGCTAGTCCCCTGAAGGAATTACTGGGCTCAGCCCCGCCCCAGGATGATACTTGTGCAAACAAAACTCTACTCCCAAGGCAGCACTCGCAGGATCAGGTTTTAGATATGTCACTAGGTACAGCTCAGGAAGACCTAACATTCTTCAGCATGCTCTACAAGGAAGAGCATCTTTACATAACCAAATGCTACTTGTGGCAGGAAGAAACGGAACCACCTCTCAACAACCATCTTTCCATCCAAAGGTTCATTCGCCCTTTGGCATCCTGCTTTATCTTACATGTATACAAACTGAACTCATGGATTTTGGATGAAAGCACATTTTGGACTCTTTTCATACCACCATCAGCTCTAGCACTTCAGTCTGCTTTTGGATATCAAAGATTTAGGTTTTCTTGGTGGACCTGTGGTGAGTGTCCTATACTGAGTAGTAAGAGAACCTAAATCTAATTTCATGGCTGGTCTCCTGGGTTAGGGAGGACTCACAGGAAGGTGGCAGGACATGCTGTCCCTGGCTGTGAAGGGAACAGCCTGTGTCACTAAGTGACACCTCCGACTGGAGTCCAAGTCCATCATCTCTTAACAGGCAGAGTCATGACTATTAGTCAGGGTCCCTGGAAGGGCAGAAACTGGGGAGAGACTCAGATTTCCATCAGCAGAACAGAGGCGAGGGTAAAAGCTTGTTAAATTATTTGTCTCACTAAAGCTTTTGTTAAGACAAAAGCTCTAATGAATAATATTGTTGGCATAACCTTGGCCTTTGATATCCTGGTACTTTAAAAGCCAAATTTCTCAAGACTGGTGTCTACAGTAGCACCTAGCAGATTAAACAGCCAAAAATTAGCACCCATAACCAAATCTGCACCCAGAACAGTTGAGCACCTTCTGTTAGAGGATCTGAAAGCACTTGACAAATGTTAACCAACATTTGGACTCACAACCCCCAGTGAGGTAGAGCAGTATTATCCCCGTAGGGACGGATAGACCTATTGAGGCACAGAGTTACTAAGAGACCTGCCCCTGTCCAGACACTAAATCTAGGAGTGCCAAAGCTCGAATGAAGGCGTCCTGACTACTGCACCTATGCTTGGTCCACAATACCATCCTTTCCCCCACACACTCCAGAGCTTCAACATGAGCCTCTAGCCTTTTGAACTGAAACCAGAATGCTATATACAACAGGTGAAATGTTCATTTAGCAGTCGCATAGTCAGCAAATTACTCAATTCAATGAAGTTATTTGTGGGCACCAACGATTTCTTGTGCAAAACTCTGTGTGTAAATGATCATGCACTAAAACTACAGGGTGCAAATTTGGTGCATAACTCTTACCCCGTGGTAATTCCCGATTCTGTCCTCTCTCAGATGCATCTTTTTTAAGTTGCCTTATATATGTCATCACATATAAAGACACAGCCTGCACAGATTGTTTCATACCAGCAGTGCAAGCAAACAAAATGTGGAGTGGCTTTGGGAACAACCCAGCATTCATATAGCATCAAACATCACAACATTATAATTCATTCTAATCACAAGGGGTTGCAAGAGAATAAGGAGTAGGTGTATACATTGAAACAAAGGCAAATAGAGCAACAAAGAAAGATTTGATTGCACGGACTTCATTTAAGTAAAGTTCTGTAATAATCAGTTTTATCGAAAGCTTATTCCATGAGAAAGAGAGGCAATGCCAGCTAGCCTATGACAAAGCTTCGGCGTAGTAAAAACCACCAGCCCTGCGTGAATAGATGAACTTTGCATTCTGTAGGAGTCATTACTGATTAATAAAAGCGAAAGGTTTCTCTAAATACAATAAGTTTGCTTTTATCAGATAGAAGAGTTTCTTAAAATACGTGTTTTTGAACACCACAAAGTTCTGTTTGTTATATAAGTAGAGAATCTGGCCATAGTTATGAATACTGAAGTGTAAAAAACCAAATACATAGTCTTAAACATTACAAAAACTATCAAAACATTCAATATTTTGAATTAACTTTTTTTTCCCCTACAAGTGTCTGTTTTGGCAGTGATGACAAGTTTTCTAAACTGATTTGTTGTTATTACTGTTCTGCAGTTGTTGGTTGGTTTTTTTTGTACATTTTTCTGAATGTGTTTTTTTAAACAAAACAAAATTACCAGCTTTTATAAAAAAGAAGGAGCTTGAATCCTTACTCCCAAAACACAGATACAAGGTTTTCCTTTATAAAAAGTGTATTGATTTTTTTTGCTATAAAAAGCGACCTATAGGATGTCAGACCTGAAAACAAATTTTCACAGTGTTTTCAGTGTTGGCTGTTCAAAAGGCATTACTGTTATAAACAGAGATAGAGAGATACCATAGGGTAATTATAAAAATTTGTTACCAGCTAATAGTGTCTTTGGACCATATGTGAAAGCTCTTCAGCTCCAGAAACTGTTTTGTTTTGTTTTTATTTTTATTTTTATTTTTTTGATTAATCATTTAACAAATCCCAGAATTTTAATATCTGAACAATCACTCTTGCACTAACCTTACTTAGCATCTCATGCAATCATTCCTAAACTCGTCCAAGCTTCTGCTGGCATATTAAGCATCAAAATAATAAGTCATTTCCCTTCCTGCCCTGTAACAATAAAAACAGTACTAGTTAGTATGCAGGTTCTAAAATCAGAGCTACAAATGAGGAGCAGGTGAGCAAGCAAATGTTGGCAGTCTGGACAGGTAAAGAATAGAATGTGCTTTACTTGAGCTTTCAAATTGGTCAGCAAAAAATTGATTTGCCCCATACCAGGAGGAGCTACTTTACTATCATTAGGAAAATTACATATTTGCAGCAGCAGAAGAAATAATAGAATAAAATGGGAAGTACACAGGATCGTTGGCATACTGGCCCAAAATTGCTGGCAATATCCATTTTGCATCCCTATTAGAAGAATGGTATCCCTCTATCTCTATAGACTGGCAAGTGTTGGTTTGTGGCACAGAGGATAAATCACAGAAAAAAAATGACATATAACTGTGTGTCCTTTGTCTGATTTGAAAGCACCAGTCACCTATCTGCTTATTTTGGCAGAAGTACTCTACTGTATCTTAAACATAGCTCGCAATATGGACAATTATCTTCATGTCGCTTTACATGGAATCTCCAAGGGAATCAGAGTCATCCAAAGACAGAGGCAGATACAAGTCCTGTGGGAAGAAAGAAAAAAATGTTAACTCACACAATCGTTTTCCACTTCTGGTCATGCACAAGGAGACAGTCAAGTGGTCCAGCTCTGCGCAGCTGAGGGGACAGTGTGGAATTCTCATGCATTGGTTACTGGATAGTTATCCAGTTAGATCAAGGCAAAAATCAAGGCAGGTTACTTGCACAGTGGAGCAGGTGCACCTTGGTACCAAAAGAAAGATGACTGTTTAATGAAAAGTTTGAGAAGAATTTTTTTTATCGCTTCTGGATCAATGTGTCCATTGCAGTACATGCATGAAAGAACAGAATCTTTCCTTAAACAGGTCTCACTGAACTTAAGTCCACAATAACAAGTCTTACCTTTATTTGACAGCTACCCTTAGGACAAATCTCTAGGAATATCACCTTTTGTGATTTATTCTTTATTTTACACCATTTCTGATTGTTCAGAAGGGTTAAGAACATAATCCCAAGTATATTCATTGGATCAAACACTGAATATAAACCTTTTTCAAGGTCTCTTTCTGGGTAACCATCTTATTCCACTTCTTTGAAGTTTTGCATGGAACTAGGTATACCACCATCCTAAGGACTAAAGCTCTCTTTGGACTTTTTTGAACCTTGACATCACCCCCCCACACACACACATCCCCTCCCCCTGCAATAACTGAGCAAAATGAAGCAAAGCACAAATACACAGAAAGGGAATTCACAGCCATCTTGATATAAGACAAGGTAAAATATGACTTGGTGGTGAACTCATTCTAAGCATTTACCATTTGAGCTTTAGGGGAAAAAGAGAAAAGTGATTTCATCATAAGTGGAAAATTGCTCCTGGGAGGAAAACAATGATGCATGAATATTCTGGGAACCTAAAATGCTACATTCATGTTTTCTGATTGGCTTAATTTAGCTCATAGATGGATTGGCTTTGCCCTCAGCAGTCACCATCTATTATAAATGTTCTACGGCCTTCACTGGAAAGATCCTAAGTCAGCCAGCTGAAAACATACATAAAATGTTATAGGTGAGCTTTACTCATCTTTACTAGAAAGCCAATCCTAATCTCCAAAGCCCTGAATGAGACAGTGTTGAGAAAGTATTTTAGGTCCTTGGTTGCTGAAGCAAGGGATGCAGTTTGCAGCACTACTTTCATTGAAATACACACAAGCAATTGCTGAGTGCAGACCATGGGCTTGATTCTGTTCTTGATTATAAATTAATAATAAATTTGAAAGCACTGTGTTAAACTTGGTGCATGTCCTTAGACTTCAAGCTAAGCAGCTGAGACCAGTGTGAAATCCTAGGGGGGGGAAAAAAAAAAAAAAAAAAAAAAAAAAAAAACACCTGATTTCATCTGGATTAAGCTATGCCTTTGTTAAAGGAAGGGTGAGTGACTACAGCCTCTCCATATGTTGGGAATATTTTAAGGATCTGATTTTCGAGAAGCCAAAAGTCCACCCCAGGCTCTCCCAATGCCATTCAGTCCTATGTCCAAAGTCCTCATGCTAGAGATGTAGTCCAATGCCCACTGGACTTCTGGGGATTCTTCACATTGACTTCTCTGTGCTTTGTGCCACCATCGTAACAACTGCAGTTCAGCTTCTGCTACCACTCCTTGCTTTGAGGTAAACCATAATCCTCAAACAAAATCAGCTCGGCTTGTGCAATCTAGCTCACAGGGGATGGCATGTGGCTAGCTGACTGCAAAACCTCACCACCACCAGAATTTTTTAATTACTCTTCCAGAATTTCAAGGCAATGCTTTTAAAATCATGCTCAGGCTGAGGTACATTCTGATTACTAAAGCAGAAATCCCACTGACCTTCATTGTACTTAAGTTTACATCCAAATTCCAATTTTTATATCAAGCAAAGACTGTTCAAAGAGGAGAAAAGCAACACTGTGGCTACTACAGAAATGAGAAAGCCCATGTAAATATTCAGACTGGACTCATCTTCTTGCTATAGACCAAAGTAACAATCCTTTTAGGTAATGGGCCAAATTCTCCACTATTTCAACTTTAGGAGTTGTGCTTCAAGAGAATATGGACTATACTTAAATGCATTACACATCTGAGTAGACCAAGGAAGAAACTGATTTAGTAAGGTATAAGAAACGTAATACCTTGTGCTTACGGAGACTCCCTGGGCTGGTAGGTGTGGAGATCGGGGACTGCTTGGATTTGGGTGTAGACAACTGACTGCTTGAGGTCCCATTTGCTGTCAGAAAATAAGACAGAAGCTAGTAATTACACAAGCAAAAGAAAGATCATTTCTGTCCTTTGGGGAGCTGGAAGATATCCAAACAGTCAATACAGAAATGCTATTGTTTATTTGTGTTAGTCAGGAGAAAAAAAAAAATATATATATATATGAACAGCATGGGTATTCACCTGACCTAAGGCTTTCAACTATTCAGGATACTCAGCTGTAAATGACAGTGAAATACAAAGGAGCAATATTTTACAATACAAATATTCACCAAATTGATCCAAGACATACATCAACAGAAAATCAGAAAGACAATTTCTGTGCTCTCCGACAGTTTAACACAATTGAAACCACATGGTACTTAAGGCATGAGTGGAGACCAGAGGCTGCAGAAATCCTGGATCCAACAGAAGAAACGTTAGAGTCAAATAAACATACTGCAAATTAGATAAACAGCTGCCTGGAATGCCCTGGATGTCGTTAGCTGTGGCTGGGCCTAAATGACCAAAAGAGACCTTCCAAAGCCCTGGGACAAGCACAGGGTGGTATGTCCCTCTTGCCCTCTCAGAGATCAGAATCTGGCCTTTCTGGTTGCTCTGTTTATTCACTTTGTTTTGAAGAAAACATAGTTACTCTCCGTGTTTCTCGTCATTAAAAACCAGGTCCATTTAAACTAAAGAGCTTTAGGAAGGGTGCTTCTGTGAGGCCTTCACAGACCCAGCTTGTAGTCGAAATGAAGGAGTCCAGGCCTCTGTCAGAGTCATTATGTATTTATTGGATTAAAAAGGAACCTGAGGAAATAGCATACTGTGCAGAAAAGTGAAGGCAAACAAAATGGAATCGGGATAAATTGTTTTCTTCCTGCCATTGATGTCCTTTGAAGAAAGCTAATGTATTTGATAATTTCCAAGTGTCACACTACATATTTCATACAGACATAGTTACTCCGAGCGAACTTGGTCATTCATGTGCTGTGTACCAACTCCAGGGACACAGAGCCTCACCCTGCTCCTGCCACCAGGGGTTATAAACACACAGCTCCATCAGCACAAGCAGCATTTCTTGTGGGAAGGAAATTCCAACTCATGCTGTCTATGTCAAACTATATTACCTTCCCTGGTCTCTTCTTTTTGCAATCCAATCAGCAGCAAGCTGGAGGCCTTATCAGCATTAAACTACAACATCCCAGTCAAATGTACAGAAAGTGACATTTCCAAAACCTACTCCAGATGTTAACATATTCAGCACAAGCCACAAAACTAAACCCCAAATATTTTGATTGTCATTTCCTTAAATGGCAGTAATGTTGCCTTCCCTCAGTTAACTATACACATTCCTATCCCCTTAAAGAAAGTATTTTTACTTGTGTTGATGTTTCACAATGAAAGACAAGCTTATCATGACCCAGGATTGCTGTCCTGCTCTCTAAGTGCCTGCTACCTCTGTGCATCATTACTCTAGCTACAAAGGCACATGAACAGGAAAATGAGGACTTCAGTGTATGGCACTTACACTTTCAATTGTAATAGCTGAATATGCAAATTATATACTTGCAATTAAGCAAGTATTTGAGTGTCTGGAGGAGACCTAAAAAATGCATAAGTAACAACAGTGTATGCAACTGTATTTTTAAGAGCAAAATCAGGTGTAACTGACAAAGGTATAACTATCAAAAGCAGAGCAGCAAGATATGTACCTGAACCCACCTTGCAGCTTCTTTTCATCTCCACTGCTATGGAAAGAGGATGTGAGGATTTGGAATCTCTGTGCTCTGCAGCTGTGCTAGGCTGGGGACGCCTGCCCGGGCTGGGAGAGCAGGGAGCTGCCTCGCAGTGCTGCAGTCCTGCCCCTGGTGGTGCTGGGCCAAGCTGAATTTAATTCTCTTGTGAACACGTGAACACATTCCCTTCCTCAGGTCTACGCACACACTGCAGCCAGTGGGGCTAAAATGTGTCTGGCTTTTACATCAGTGCTTTGTTGCAGAGTCTGGTCCCAGCCATGCAGGTATATGATTAACCTCGAGTGTGTTACTTTGGGGGACTGCTGCATGGGGACAGTTAAGCATAAGCTCAATTAAACACCTCTAACGCTCAATGGCAGAGCCTGGCTTGGCCTCAGGGCTGCAGGATGCCCCACTCCAGAGCTCAGCCCCAGGCTTCAGGCCTGGCTGAAGGGGCGCAGCCTGCTCAGCCCTTCCTAAGAAGGGCTCCACCTTGTACAAACCATTCAGTATTTAAATAAAAATAAATCACTGGAGCCAGGACCAAACAGCTATTTCTTACATGTCACGTGAGCAGTTACGTTCCTTCTTTGTTATCTACTGATGAGCAATTCCATATTGGAACTAAGACTTTTTTTTTTTCCCACTACATCCATAGACTTCCAGCTATAACTTTTGGCTTCATTCAAGTTTTTCTAGTTGCAAAAATATTCATGAGAGACTAAATCTATAATTTGGCTTGTTAGAGCAGCTCAGATTTAACCAATTCTTAGCGAGGTACCTTTGATGTAGAAGGCACTATTGCAAAGAGGCTATTCATTGCAGAAAGCTTTTTTTTTTTTTTTTTTTTTTTTTCCCATTATAAATGCACCTTAACAAGAAAACAGATATTTCCTAAAAGATGGTAAAAGTAATGATTTGTAGATAATTGGGGCATAAAGTGCCTCCTTACCTCCCTGTTCCAACTCAGGCCATTCTTTATTGATTGGAAGAAAAACTAGTTAGGGAAATCCAGCAACTGTGACACACTGCTCCCTGCTCTGTGACAGGCCACTTTTCACTTTGCGGCAGTTCTACAGAGTGAGCTGCCCTTGAGATTGATGGGGAAAAACGTAGAGTTCACTATGTGCCATGTAATGAAGGCAATTCAGGAAAAAAAAAAAAAAGTGACCTTAGGTTTTTTATTAAAAAAAAAGTACTAATACAATCTTTATTAGCTGGAATCCATCTCTATTTTCTAAAACACCTCTTCCTTTATTTCCAGTTATCACTGATCCCGAGGCAGGAAATAATCCTTCCTAAGATGAAGAAAGCCACCTAACTGTACAAAGAACCCAAATTTTCCTTCCACAAACAGAAATACCGAGATAACGGCAAACAGTACGCAGCAAAAAGATGTAATTGCTGCAGGGAAGGACAGAAATTCCCTAATACAGCAAGACTTTTAAGTGCTGCAGTAGGGATATTAATATTTTATGTGCACCAATGAAAAGCAGATGTGACATCCAAATCAGAAATCCAACAAGACGGATGTGTATCATTACGGACACTCACATAGAGTTTTGCAGCAGGAGCAACAATTAAGAAGCCCAGTTTAATTTTCTCTGTCTGCTAATGAAGAATAGTGTTCATAATCAAACTTGCATACACTTCTTTGGAACTCAAATGCAAGGAAATAACAAGAGGCAAAGGGCAGATCCCAGGTGGTGTATAACGCTGTTGCTCCACTGAAATCTGCTGATGACTTACGGTAGCTGAGGGTCCCACATAAGCTTGGCTGTTGGAAACCACTCTTTATAACCATCTTTCATTAGAATTCTTTTTCTTTCTTTCTTTCTTTCTTTCTTTCTTTCTTTCTTTCTTTCTTTCTTTCTTTCTTTCTGTCAGTTTATTGTTTGCATATTGAATGTTACTTATGTCATTGTATTTGCTTTGCAACCTCAATTTGCTTTAAAGCTCCTCTGTGCATACAACACATCCTTTAATTGCATGAACACGTGTTACCTTTTTTCAAAGGATCTGTTCCTCCTTCAGTGCACAAGACAATTTGTACTTGGGAGATAAATAAGGTTTGTCCAGCAAATGAGAGGGATTATGGAGAATATAGCATCATGTCATGTTTGAGGTGGCTATGAGAGATCCAGGTAAACTGAATTCTCTGCCTGCCTCTCCCCAGATATTTTAGCCAAGCTTCTCATAGACAATCATTCCCTGAGTGCTGCTCAGGTTTGCTTGGCTGACTCAGTCTCTAGGTCTGGATTTCCAGCAATGACAAAGCACTAAGACCTCTAAATGAGGTTAGTGAGATCCACCTTTAGAGTTCAAATTTCTATCGATGAACAGAACAGGAAAAAGCAGGGCCAAAAGATTACAGTAAGTGCTTCAAATCTTTGGAGATACATATATCTCTTGCATTTAGGAAAATAAAGCTAACACTGCTTGCTCCATCGGGGTTTCCACAGTTTTGTGGATGACTTCCTAGTGTGGGGAGGACATGCTCCTACACCACAGGAGAGGGGAAAAAAAAAATGCGTGAAATATGTGGATAGTCCAGGTCAGGGTTTGAAGAGACACCAAGAAAATAAGAGAGGTAGCAGCCAGAACAAGGAGAGCATAGAACAAACATGGAAATAGCAGCTCATTTACCAAGAACAAGCCATCCTGCCCTCCAGGTCAGAAGAGCCTGCAGAAAACATATTGACTCCACTGTAGCATTTATTCAAGAATGTAAGAATTCAGATGGCACAGGCATCCTTCACTCAGGCACCTCCCAACTTCCAAGCACTCAGCTCTGCACTGTTGGTACCCCTTTCTCACTGCATTTTGTGAGGGTGATCTGCCCACTGGATGTGTACTGCGGATTGTCAGCCAGCAGAACATAAGTAAGTGTAAGTGCTATAACAAGCTGCTCTATCCTCTGTGCAATCCAAAATACATCTGCTGCCTTTTTAACACATTCATAGATAATGACCCCAGGGAGCTAGATCTGCTGTCACGACAGACTGACATTCTGTATCTGTTTTGCTAATTGCTGCTGCTCTGTGAATATGCTTTTGTCCCTCTATCCAAACCCTCCCATTAGAGGAGTAAGAAATTAAAGTCCTGTAGCAGTGCCTCAGAGCCCTGCTCATAGGGTCCCTAAGCCAAATCAAGGCAAAACTGGGGAAAAGACATCTTCAAATTTCATCTCAGGTACCTGTGGCTCTAGACTGAGGGACTAAGATCATGCTGGATTTAAAACTTTCCTACCACAGCACATAAAACTTTTCCTACCACAGCTGACTTCATGGAAAGAAACATAGAGGCTGGAAAGGACCACAAAAGCTTTGTAATTCTAATTCTGTGCACTAAATTGCAAGCAGGTGTATTTGGGTCACCCTCAATAGAGATCTGTCTAAATTATTTTGTAAAAGCACCAAGTCTGACAGGGACTCACAAACTCCCTAGGAGACCTGTTCCAGTGAATAAGATCCATATGATGGGAAGGTATTCTAATGCATAATCTATATACCCCTTATTAAAAATTAAACCAATGTCCTGTCCTGTCCCTGATGAGCACACAAGAAAATTGATCCTTATCCTCTTTTTAATACTTCAAATGCGCTTGGAGAGTATTAAATAGTGCCTACCCGATCGTCCTTTTTTTCTGACCTGAATCAGTCCATTTCCCTCAACTTTTCTTCCAAGAGTCGTTTTTGAACCTAAGGGATTTTCTTCTGGATTTTCTCTAGTTTGCCTAGACGTTTCTTAGCATGTTCTGTCCGTACCAGAATGGAGCGATCATTGTGGTGCCTGAAGAAATAGCTGAATCAAAACAGAAATACACTGGCGTTGCTAAGAAGGTGTATATATGGGTTGGGGGGTTAACGAGATAAGGAAGAAAGGATTCCCCTTGGGAAAAAAAGGATTGTGGTCTGTTACCATCTGGTTATAGCAAGACACTTCTTCATTTTTCATTCATTCATCCCACCTTCGTTCATTCATTTCAGTGACTGCATGGTAAATGAAGAGATAAAAGTTCCATGCCAAGAAAACAGTGTTTAACATGTTTCTGTGGATTAGCTACTTCATTTTTCAAATATTGTTGGAGCTGAAGGGCTCTGGCTGCCTAGGGGGAATTGAGCTTTTCACATCAAGGCCATGACATGTCTAGGTAGGAGGCAAATTGCCTCCGGCAGAAGGTAGCAACTTGACTGGTGAAGTCGAATCACTGCAGCTGGAGCTCGTATTCTCCATACAGCTGTACTTCTGCGCATAGGCTTTCGTCCTGATGGTTTTTTTTAAACAAAATATTTTGTTTGTGTCTTCTGTTGCTCCATGTTAATCTTTGTTATCTTAGAACGGGATCTGACCACTTACATACTTGGCTGGCTCATTACCAGGATGGCTGTAACAAGACAACGAAAGAAAACATTACAATTGACATCTAGCTGGTGATAAGACCAATTAAATGGCTTAGAAACTTCTTTCTTTTCAATGCTGGATTTCCAAACTTTTACATATATTTCCTTCTGTATTCTTCTATTATTCTGACTCAGGTGGCTCCAGAGACCACTGTCAGGAACAACGTTTTCGGTGCCATCAGGAGAAAGTGAACTCCAGCCAGCAGTACTCTCTGTGTCTCTCACAGAAAGCTGGTTACACCAGGTCCTATGTTTCTCATTGAGACGTAGATCACTAAACCCGTAGCCAAAACCAAAAGGAGCAAAGGCTAGCAATGAATGTAGATCATCTGGCACAGAAGGCAGATCTCTACACTTCCAGGCTGACAAATCAGCTTACCTGGGAATCTACACAGTCTATGATGATGGCTTTCACAGCGTAAGGCCACACAGTTGTATTAATTCACCTGCATAATCCTGCAGCATGATTGAATGACTGAGATGAACATGTTAGCGTGCAGGTCAGTGAAGCAGTCTTGATCAGCTGGAGGGTTGACAGTGTCCTGGCTGCTGTGTGCTGTGTGCCTTGCTTCTGGTGGAAGTCTGGAGTATATACTGACATCACTCTGCTGATGGAGATGTCTCTTGTCACTGGAAATCTGAGAGCTGGTAGCTTTTGTTTTAGCAATATTATTTTACAAATGTTTTCAGAATACACTCTTGTTTTCAGAAATAACCCCAAATAATTAGTGTGAAAGCTTTTTTTTTTTTTTTTTTTTAAATGATTCCATGTGCTTTGTATACACATTGGTATAAACTCTCTTGGAGAATGCATTGGTAAAGAAGGCTTGATCAGCTCAAATGAGAGAGAGTCAGTGGAGGAGACTGGAATAAAACACAAGTCCCCAAATACCCCAGCCTGTGTGGAGGATAGCTGCTGCTATTTGGGCACAAAGCATTTCCACAGCTTTAAAGGAGAAGTGTTTTATTGATGTTGACACACAAAGTGGAGTGAGAAACAGTGAGTGGTGGGGGAAATATATGGAATGTTGTCATGCTGTCAATGTTACATCCCCAGAATTAGCAACACTACCAGGCTGTGCTGAAGCAGGCTTTTTCTGTTCCCCCTGTGCTGTAACAGCAATGTAGTACTTTTGTCTGCTATCTACTGGCATCAGAGCTGTTGCCAAGGAGTGAGGCACAGCTGTGCATGCACAATCTGCCCTAAGCCTTAGCTGCCTGTGTGGGCACCACACGTGCACTGGCAAATGCTACTGACCACTGTCCAGATGTAAATTCGCTGCATTCTCTTTTTTGCTGCTGATAAATTATGCACCATTTTCCCAGCTGTTTTCATGGGAAAATGGAGTAAGAAATGAAAGAAAGTAACATCCTGTACGTGTAGTGTGTTCGTAATAAGAAAGGTTCAGAATTCTTTCACACAAGCAGTTAGGAGACTCACCTCAGAACCTGAATTAAAATCAAGAGATTTCTCAAAGGTGGAAAAAAGGATAAAAAATACTACATTGAAAGGAACTGAAAATAATAAAATCTAATAACATAGGATCAAAGAAACTCCAAGATCTGAAATGACAACCACAACAGAGCGAAAGGCAGCAAAGACAAAAAGGTACAACTAGGTAGGAGATAAAGCATGCTGGAAAAATACTTAATGCACTTGAAACAAAACGGCTTTTGAAACAAAACTATTTTCACAGAAGAAATAGGTGGGAATTCTGAAAAAAAATTGGGTCAGATCATCTTTTATTAATCAGGCTTCATTCATCATTCCCTGCCTTTCTCAAGGTGATAACTTCAAAATCCAGACAAGCCTGTTGATTGTTTATGTAAATATTGACTCTCAGGTAATGTGTAGACACACTTTCTTTATTAGAAATTCAAGGGACAAGAAGACAAGATGGTGATATTCTTTTTTTTCTCTGTCCCGAGAAAACAACCGTCTTTGATTAACTTTCCAGCGCTAAGAGTTTGGTCATTTTCTATTCTCATTAAACAGGACAGGCTGCTACTTCTCCTGTATGGACATCGAGGAAAGTACGAAAGACCTTTGTCTACATGGATTTAAGAAACTTGATTTGTCCTTCATTACAAGCCTTAACTCCAGGAGCTGGCTATTGTTTGACATTTTAATCTCCCTCTGAAAGGCTCAACTGTGTTCATCAGACTTCATCAGATGACTCACTGTTTTGTTCTCATGAGTCATTCAATCAGTTAAAATCAAGAACACAATAGTTGCCATTTCACATTAGACTGAATGCTCATGCAACAAAGTCTAGTTCTGGTGGCAATTAGCACCTGATACTTATGGAGTTTAAATGATGTCTCAGAACTCATGCATGGCCTGACTCCTAGATCACTGAATAGGAGATTGTTTGGTTTTGTTTTTAATCAACAGCAGATTTTCAACCTCATTTTCAATACACCTACGCAACTCCACCATGCATTTGGTATTGTAAAAGCTTTTTAGATTAAGCAAGCCCGAGTTTAAGAACAGTGCATACTGGAAAGCTGAAGGAAAACTCTGAATGCAGAATCACCTTATAAAGAAGTAATTATTTAAACCAAAGTCTTGGCATGTGCCAACCAATTTCACATTGTCTTTTTAAGTAGCTGAAGAACATCCAGAGACCCTAAACAAATTAACTGCTTCATGGCGAAAAGCCTTCTGAATACCATTAGGAGAATTTTAAATCTAGTAATCCAATATCTACTGATGGTCAATTGTTGAGTGGTGTTCACATAGAAAATACAATGTGACACTATGAAGGTGAAAAGCAGTTTCTGCTTTATATCACCTGTGTTTATACTGTGGGTCACTTGAATTCAATCTATGAAGCTTTCCTGGAATCCTGAAATGCTTAATTGGTGATTTGGCCATTTTAATGAAAGGCCATGTCAGCCTCTCTTTTGGAAAAAGTAGCAGGACAGATGATAAACCTAGAGACCCAATCTCTCCATTGTATGACTGTAAAAACCACCAATTACAAGAGGTGTGATATTCAGCCAGGCCTTTAATTTATAGCCTCTGCAGCTCTCCATGTGTGCTACACTGCCAATCCAGTTGCTACTGAAGAGGGAGGGAGGCCTTTCAAATGGTGAATGCGGCTGCAGCAAATCAGGATTGTCATTTTGCTTCTCTGTTCTACTGAATGAATGTCTCTATCACAACAATAAGCCCACCACCAGTTCTCTAGCTGGTAGGTCACTGGTCTTCTTTAAATAGTGATTAAAAGGGGACACTTCTGACTTGTACAATAATTACCATTTGCATTGCACAAGAGGTTATTCCAACTCAGTCTGTACCTAAAGCAAACATACAGGAATATTGTGGGCCTTGATTTCCTGCCTGCAAATAGGAAACACTTGTTTTTAAAGATTTTTTAGAGCAAGAGGCTGTGAGACTGTGGCTGGTGCCATCCCAAAGCCATGATTACACTTATCTGACAGGGAATTCCTCTCCAGTATTTATTTAGTCACCCTGTAAGCTAGCACCAGCTTCTTGTGCCAAAGTCTCAAATGCAAACACCAATGGTCAGCATATCCAAAGACACACACTGCATGTTTTCCTCTTGAGCAGATTTAATATTCAGACACCAGAAAACAATCACTCACCATCTTGATGGTTACCTGAATCAGCTGGAGACTTGCTGCGGCGCATAGGAGCTGGACTCTTTGCTGAGCTCTTCTGAGGGGTGGGAGATGACTTACTGCCTGATGCGGTCGCCGGGCTCCCTTTCATCACCCGGCACTCTGAGGAAACAAACAGCAACCATGGTCATGTCCCTACCTAATCTCACTGTCTATGGACACTAGGCGTGAAACACCCATGGATGCCTTAGGGACTTTTGTCTCCAAAGACCTGTAAAAACCTCAACACCAAGGGAAAAACTGGCATTTCCACATTTTCTTCAGGGCAGAAAGGTGACATTTTAGGGGGAGAGCTAAGGGAACAGCTTTGCTCCTCTAGAGGAGTTGCTGAGACTGTACATCTAGGTCAGGCTGTTCTCCCTGGCAGGGCCCATCGTTCTACCTGGGTTCTATCAAAGATTTTCTGCCCTTCCCCTTGCCTTGGAGCCCACCAATTAGTAAGCACAGTGAAAACAGTCAGCACCTATAAGGGAAGCATATATCCCGTGAAGACCTAGTGGTAGTAATGATGAGTGCCATTTACGCAGGTGTAGGAAGCCAGCAAATAGCTCGTGGCATGACTTAAATACCTCCAAGTTGTGCCTGGGACACCTGCCCCAAGAGGCATTCACTCAGCCTGAACCAACCTCTTTCTGTGTTTCAACAAGCTGCAACTTTACAGATGCAGAAAGCAAAGATGACAAACTGGTTCTAAAGAACATGTCCTCTGTCCTGGCCAGTCATCCCTTTCTGAAAGGTTTACATAAAGAAATCTAGTAGATTTATGTGCTTAAAGATAAGAGCAGATGAGACTGTGTTTTCTAAACTAAATGCTGACAAACTCACATGTGTCCCAGGAATTCAGGCATGTCAGATCTTCAAAACCAAGATTTATTTACATAGAGAGTTCATAGAAAAAGAACGTTGCCATCCTTGAAGCTAACTTTACTCAGTTAGGATGGTGGCAGTAAAAAGAGAATTCCCTTTTTTATCAAACGCTAACTGGTCTCACCTAATCTCCTACAACAGATTGTCCTCACCAGGCTGTGAAAAACAGTGTTGTTTTTTTACAGGTGAATTAGACGTTCCACATACACGCAGGTTTTCATTGGGAAGTTCAGCTCAGCATGCATGGGCTGGACTGAGAATCCCCTGAACTGCATTCCCTGATGGGAATGAACAAACGCAGTACAAGGCGGATCAGTAATTGGTCAACCGAAAACAAGTTGTCTGACCTAAATGTATGTGCTATTTACTTATATATCAGAATATCTATGAACATGTAATTGCCCTAAATTTTTCTCCAGGCCTTCCTCATTTTCAGACAGTCAAAAGCCAGTCTCTTTTTCTTCCAGACGGTTTGTGGGAGAGTTTGCTGTTGGGTCATGCAGTACAAGAATGTGAGGAGATGATTCCTTGTGCTCCAGAGATGTTGCATGGTGATAATTAAACCTACAATAAGTTTATTCTCTCTCCTACTAAATAGAATTTGTAAACTGTAAGTTAAGTTAAAAATAATTGTGTTTTGTTTTTGTTTTCTCCCCTGAAGTGCCCGACTTCTTAAAGATGATGCTACAGAAAGGCTTCTAGGGCTTCAGACAGATATATCACAATTTTTTAAACATGTATAGGAGAAACGATGGTGGGAGAAGTTGACTATTTCTCCTTGGTACTAAATAATCATGTCTGATGAGGCACTGTGAGATAGCCACTCAGGAGAGTGTGCAAATTACTGTTCCTGGTATTAATCAGCCAGACCAAAACATGGGAAAAAATCATCTTCGGGCACTCGAGAAGTAATATTTTTTATGGCTCTTACACATAGCTGTGTAACAAAAACAATGCAACGTTTGGATCTCAGAGAGCAATTCTTTTGCCCAGACCAAGGCAGCAAATGCTATGTGAGGTGCCTCACAGGGGTAGAGTGAGTCTCCAGGTGCCCCTGTGTGGTATCTGTGAGTCAGGTACAGGTTCTCAGAAACCAAGGGAGTTTAAAAGGGTGTGAAACATCAGTTTTTAGTCACCTGAATTACTCCGTAAATATAAAGCTAAAAAGGGAAAATACTTTATGTTGCCTCCTTCCAAGAGAGAATCCAGATTTATTTTCTCCCCAAAGGAGTAATTCAAAGAAACTCAGCTTTGCATTTTCCAGCACAGAAAAGCTGACGGAGGGATTTCTCCAGCTCAGCCATTGGCAAATGCCAGTACACCAAAGGCATTTGTACATCTTGAAACAAGGTAGTAAATGTGGGGATCTGATTGTGCTGACATCAGTATAAACAGGCCTCTTAACATCATGGGGGTGAGATTTCAGTGTGCTGATACTGAAACCAGCGGGTATGAATGAAACAGAGCAACAACATCTGGAAGGTGCTCAGCAAAAGGGATTATAGGGCAGAAGCTGTGGTGGCCAGTCAGGAGGAAAAAGATGACATAATCTGCTGTTATGGTATTTCTCGTTTTGTTTCCTGATGTGCTGCCAGAGTGAACATAAAAGCCAGCAATCCAAGTGCTTGTCATCCAAACAGGCAAGAAAAAGTAGCCGTGACAGAGGAAATTTTAATAAGTGACATTCATCTCTAAGACCTCAGCTTCTCCTTGCAGCATCTGACTCATAACAAGGAAGGATGATGAGCGGATAATGGGAAAACGCTGCTGGCTAATGGCTCATCTGTTTCTTGAGAGGTGCAGGGCACCCCCACCCCCCTGAAAATAAAACGGAGAGCTGCAGTTGCTCAGTGCCAGCCCAACAGCAAACTTGGCTTATTTTTATTAGAGAAATCCAAGCTGGAAAAATTAGCAGAAACCAGGAGTGTAGGCAGAGAGCTGGGCTTTCCATCAAGTTGTTCTGCTAGGACTGCATGCAATCTGTTTTACAGTGCGGGACTCCCCATGGAGCTGACTCAAATGCAGAGCGTTAAAATAAAATATGAAGCTCACATTACAGATCACTCCTCCAGCCTGACACAGCTCTCTGTCTGCAAAGTTTCAGTTGAAGCTTGGAAGCACTGAAATACCCAAGACCACCAAACGGGTTCATCTGGACTACACAGGTGAGAAGTACCAGTGTCAAATAAAATCGGTCTTGCTAAGAAGTCATAAAAATGTGGTGTTTGAACATTAGAAGCTGCTTTACCTCCTGGTATACAGCAAGAGTTCTCTTTGGTCTTCGGTGCTGAGCCAGTTTGTAGCATACAAGATAGCATGTAGGTCCTGCTCCCTACACAGGATACCTACAAGCTTTCAGAAATAAGTTTGAATGTTTGGAGACCACATTTTCTTCTAGTTTAAATAGTCAAAGCTGCATTTGTTGACTTGCTGCACTCACTGGCACCAGCTGACACCCTGTGCTGTTGGTATATACAGTTGCCAGGTAGGGTAGGTGGTAACTCCTACAAGCAAGCTCTGTATATTCTGTGAAATCAAAAATGTAATGGTTTAATTCATCACAGAGTCTCACATTATTACAGATTTGTGGTTACAATCATAACAGGGACAAATAACGGTGCCGTCCCGGTCCCATCTAACAAGGGAATTACTGCTCTGCTTTTTGAATCAGCAGAAGAAAGAAGTAGAGGGAGTGATTTTTCTTTTTAACTGTGCTTGTTCTCATTTTTAATATTCACAAGCACACCTAAGGACAAGATCAACAAACAGTGGGTATGTGTTTCAAATAGAAAAGTAGAGACTATTCTTCTACTGTTTAGGTCTCAAGAAAAATATTTTCATCTGATTGCAACTGGATAAAGTTTAAAGGATATACAAGACCAGACTTTGCAATAAATATCAAAGTAATGGTACAGTGTAGCAGTCCACCTACTTTGACATGGAGTATCTCAGTCAATGTTTGCCTAATTAAAATATCCACTGACTGTATTAGTATCACGAAAGGATGTTGAATACCATGTACTTGGCCTTAAAGAACAGAACAAAAGCATGCAGCATTATTATCTGTTACAAGCAACCGAATGGTAATCAAATAAATTGTAATCAAATAAAAACAGACGGGAGAGTAGTGTGTGTTTAATGTTACCGCTTTCATCCAGAGAAAAGTCATCCTGTGCATAGCGGAATTTTTCTGGACCACAGGCGATAAACACATCATCATCCCCAAAGAAATCGTGGAGACAGGTCACCTACAGAGAGAGCAAAGTCATTCATTTTATTTTTAATTGGCAACATTCTGATGTGGCTCAGCTTTAATTTAAACAGGAGGGCGCTGCCTTTCCGCTGTTTCCCCGTGCTAATGTGCTCCTTGGTGCACAGCACAGCTTCTCTGGGCAAGTCAAGCAGAACAGTGTAATTAAAAAAAAAAAGGTAGAAGAAGAAGGAAAAGGATCCCAAATACCCTGCAAAATCCAATGAAGTATGGCATTTCCAATCCTTTCAGGAGCTGACAGGCTACGTTAATCATCCTAGTGAATGGTCCAGGCATTCCTGAGCTACTTCTACAACAAGAAGCAGGGGTGACCCCTCACAGGGTTGGTAGGCAAGGCTGTGACACCACTGCCTATGCTGATGAGTCTCTTAATACCAACACAGCCAAAAACTCAAGGTCTGCCAAGAAGAGAAAGAGTGGTTGGGCACACTACAGAAGATGTCTCCAACACCATTAGCGCTTCAAGCAGGTAGTCTGAACCTGCAGATAGTTATGGAGCTGGTCAGGAGACCTTAATAACACCTGTCTTCCCCTCCTCTCCCACATCCCTCTACCACTTGTGTGCTGCTTGGCCTGAAAAGCTGGGAGCACAGCTGTGCCCTGTTTGAATCAGCCAGGACAGTACTGCTGGTGGCTGTTCAACATCCATTTTTCTAGGTGCTGCTCTGTGAATGAGCAATTCAGATATTTACACAGTTACAGTCATGGTAATTCGCACAATTGCCAGTGAAATAATGGATGCAATTACACAACAGCAGCAAGATAACTATGCTAATGGTAATGCCACTGGAGCCAGTGGTTATGACACATTAACTCATGTTAATGATATTGTGTAATCTCCAGTACTGAAAGTTAATTCAAGTCATCTCCATGCAAGGACTAGTGCAAAGACATTGCTCTTTGCAGAGACCCTTTAACAGCCAGACTTGTCATTGGCATCTTGCAGAAATCGGATCAGGCTCCTGGCAAGCTGACAGGTGCTCTTCCATCTTCACAGACTGCTTTGAAAACTCATAAAGTGCAAAGTAACGCTTATTTTCAAGAGGGGGAAAAACACTACTGAGACAATGTTGGAAAGTCCAACCACAAAACCTTAATGTTCAAGAGGCAAGTGTGTTCAGCCCTGAAACTGCCTCCGCAGGCTGGAGAGACACATAAGTACCTCTACCCAGCTGACAGGCCAGAGCTTCAGCCTGAGATCCTGATTAAGCACTGTGGCAGGAGGTAGAAAAAATGCTCATCTAGCAGCACACCAACCTGGGGCATCTCCAGCATCGGCCAGCCAGGTGCAGCCCACCAGCAGCACATCTGCACACCTTGGTGAGCCCAACAGCGTGGGCACAGACCTACTGCCAAGGGGTGAAGTTTAAAAACAAAGAGTTCAGCTTTTTCACAAGGCCATTCCAAGTGCCTGCAAGATTGGCACCAACATTTATAACGGAGATATCAGCCTGACAGCTGAAGCCCAGTGCTTTGGGATGTCTGCCCATGTCTGCCCACTGGGGTCTTTACAGAGGATGCTTTGCAAGGGACTGGAGTGAGCACTGGAGAAACTTACTGCAGACAGGGCAAATTTTTGTATCTATTGATCAGTTTGAGCCAGACTGTGAAAAGTTAATTTCAAGCTCTAAAAAATAAAATGTAAAGAAGGTTTTTGGCTATCCTAAAAATCTCAGTATTTCACACTGGCTAATATAATGTATAATTAAAGCACTGCCTAAGAGTGCAGGCTCTGTTTACAATGCCAAACATGAGGGAAAAAACCTCCTTTTCTCATCAGTGTGACTTTCAGAATGGAGCAAGATGAAATCTGCTGTGGCATTGGTTAAAGATAGAATATTCTTTACAGACTTCAGTGAATACCAATTTCTATTTGCTTAAAATTAGGCTGAAAATAGTTAACACATTACCTATTGAGAATTTTCCCACAGAAAAGATGACATTTCAAACCAGCATTTGTTATTACAGTCCTCCCCAAGGGTGTATGGCACTGATTCATTTGCAAATAAGTGGCTTTGGCTCAATACACGAGTTCCCATCTGCCTGCTAAGTGCTATACCTATGCCATGGAAAAGACTCGTGGGTTGCTTGGCTCACCCTTCAGTATGGAAAACTGCTGTACACTTAAACTTCATGCAAAGCTGGATCACAGCAGAAAGGTTCAGCAAGTTCACAGCCTTTTAGACAAAATCAGAAAGAATCCAGAGGCGCTTTCACCATCTGCAGGTCACAAGCCAAAGTGTGTATTTTGTCCTTGAGCTCCCCATGACCGCCACAAGCACAAAGGAAATCCAGGCAACCAAGGAAACCTTCAGATCAAGGGTCCAAATGCGATGGAAAGCTACCAGCATGCACAAGGACAGAGACCTGATTACGTGTCAAGCAGACTTCACTTTGTTTCATTCTTGTCCTTTTAGGCTAGTAAATGAACTAGATAACTTATTTGTTGTGCTCCTAATATTCAGGAAACAATAACTTCTGTATTCGTTTCACATTTCATTTCACTTCCCTTTCATTTTCTGACATAATTTTCACTAGTAAGAACTCACCATAATATGGTGGAAAAGACAGCCACAAACTAACCCTATTCTCATCAAACAATGGAAACATTGCAAAATTCAGAAAATAATGTCCCTTCATGCAGTTCTAAGATAGCCACATTGCTTCTGTTCACCGTGTGTGGTATTTCCCATTTACCTTTTGATTAGCAAACTTAAATCCCTTACCAGTACTGTATGTCCCTGCAGCATGCTCCATACACATCACTGTCTACACAAAGCTGCTGGAACAAAATTTGTTCATGCAAATATGCAACCGAAGTGCTGGATCTTACTGCAGCAGAACCAGCTTGCCTCAGTGTGCATAGAAAAAGAAAAAGCATTTGGAGAAAGCCCTAGATACATATCCCTGAGGGACATTAAGCTGGGAAAAGGGACTGCGAGCTGCTCTGCTGGGACAACCCATTGGAAACTTCATTAGCCAGCATGGACCACTTCTTGTCCTGAACTTCTGCCTTGCATTACCTGGCTCAGGGATTTTTAGTGACTCCAGAATAACCCTAAAAATCTTCTGATCTCTATTCTTCAAAAGTATTTTTTCAGGGAAAAAAAAAAAAGTATAAAAATGAATACTACAAGTCTCTCCCCAGGCTGTCAGGACCATTTTACAAGTACATTTTCTGCTTTAGTTTACCCTAATCAACTGTTCTAATTATATCCAATAATTAGCCTGGAACACCATGAAAACCCTGGAAAAATTTATCCCAGTGGACAAGCAAAAAATCATTGTTTTTATATGCTTCATCTTGCTCTTAGCTACGAATTCATTAAAACAGGACAGAAAAATGGTAGCAGCCTGCTAGTGCAAAGACCTGTGCTGCTACCTGGAAATGAGGATTTTGTTGGTGACTGTTACCTTGCACAATTAGCAATGACATTGGAAACCATGAAATTACTAAGATTTTGGTTTTGGTTTTACATTTTTAAAAAAATCTATGCACTTTATTATTATTATTTACAATGGAGAATTAAACTTGTCTGTATAGTTACAGTAGATAGAAGGCATTGGTTTCCAAGCTGAATGTCCATGCCTTTGTTTAAAGGAGGAATTTTAATTTGCAATTCAGGATTAAAAAGATAATATTGACATAAAACGGATCATATTGCATTAAATGTTTTCTCTCCATTTCCTGCAGCTTAAGCAATGCCAATAAAGAAAGCTAAATCTTCACACTCCAGTAGATGAGGCACAAATTTATTTCTTAGAAAGTAATTATTTCTAATACATTTGATGGTAAATTTTTTCTTTGTGTCAAGTTTTGATTACTTTTTTTTTTAGATTTTATAGTATATATAAGGGAAGAAATAGGAGTTGGCAGAGATTAATAGATCTAAGGGAACACAAGACTACTTGTAATTCCTTGCGTTTTCACCAAGTATAGTTTCTTTCCTCATTAAATGAAATCCTCTGCTTATATTAGAGAAACCTTCCCTGAGCAGACAATATAGCTAGGATTTCCAGGAGGGAATTTCTGCAGTGACACTCCATTACTGTCTGCTGCAGCAATTTTAATTGCAGAAAGAAAAGGTATGGCCTTCTGAGGGATGCTGAGCCTTCTAGTTCCTTTTACCACAGTAGCTGTAGAACTATTTGTCAGGATTTTGACAAAATGGAGCTTGCCTCAAACATCTCCCTGGATGTGAGCTCATGGTTTGCTTTTATGTCTTTGATGCTGTAGGTATTCGGAGTTCACCTGGAAAAGGAGCAGTAAATATGCAGGGTATGTGTGCACAGCTGAGAATAACCAGCTATTTCTACCATCCTCCAGGAGGCAGCAGAAGTATTTCAAAATTATCATTCAGAAACGAATGAAATAACTAAAAACAATTAGGAAACAATAATTTGAAGGCTTAAAACCTTAGTCTGAGTCACCTACCAGTGCAAAAACTCCTGTGCTTTATAAGGGTGTTATGAGGACCTTTTCTTCCCATTCTTAATCTGCAGAATGACCGAGTTTGCTGTGTCTGCATGGCTAATGGGTTGCCCACACTGCCACTCCTACCACCAGTATGAAGATTGTCACAGCAGTAACAGGCTCCAACCACATTTTGGTTGCTTTCACTGCTGGATCGAGCTTTGCAGCTTCTGTGGCTGGCTTCTGGTAGCCTGGATTGGCCACCAGCATTTGCCAAGAATAACACAGGGCATGTGTCTGAAGAGGAGGACATCACCAGGAGGGTTAACTTCACTGTCTTTTTCACCTTTCTGAGAAATGTCTTCATATTATCAGAGGTTTCTATTTTTAGCCGACAGAGCCAGGTGAGGCTGCATGATAAATGGTCAGACACTGTAGCCAGTGATTATTCACAGCAGTGATTTATGTCCATAATCCTGCTCCCAGATTTTCCATCTCTTCCTTACATCACAGAATGAGCAAAGACCTCTGCTTAAATGGCCAGCAGAGATCTGGAAAGGAGATTTGGAATAATCACCACAGGTCTGACCCGTGGGCTGAACGTCTTCTGTCTCAAGGATTTTTATCTTTAACTATTTGATTCTGCATAAGTCTTAGGGTAAGTGAGCGCCAGGGCAAGACTTCTACCTCTGATCCTCTCCCTTGGTCATAAAAACTCGGTTAACTCTTCTCTCTGTAATAACCCTCCTGTTTAAGGATTTAGATAGCAAAACAGAACGTACATAGGCAAGCTGAAACTGTTCCCTAATAGTTATGCTCAAAGAGCAGAGATGTCTATTTGCCTTCTTTGGATCACCATGATACTTCAGCTTAGAAGCCTCCAGAGTTCAGAACAGGGTAAAAATTGCCTTCAGAAAGAGTTCCCTTTAATACCAGAAAGACCACAGAAGACAATCTGCATGCCATGCACTCAAAGCCTATCAAAAGCAGAACGGAGAGAAGACATACTTTTCTTTTCTGAGGTGCTATGGTAAATGCTATAAGATTGAACACACCTGACCACCTGTCAGCTGAAGGCAATGTATTTTAGATGCTTGCTAATGGCCTTTCTCTTTCAACACTCAAGTGCCAGATGGAGCTGAGGATGTTGGACCAGCAGCTAAACAGGCACTAAGAGTTAACTGAGCTGAGAACATATCTAAATTCTGTTTAAACTCTCTTTTAACCCAAACTGGAGATCTGATGGACTTATTTATACTCCAAGACCTGTACTACAAGTCAAATTGGCAGTGGTATGTTTATTTCAGGTCCAAAAAAACAAAGTCCTAAGTCACAAAGGCTGCCATGCTTTACAATTAATCAGTGGTGTGCTTGCAATCAACAAAGCGTGATGCAGAAACCGAACACATCCAGACTTGTCCACACGAAGGCTCAGCAAGGTCATGTTTCAGAGTGAATATCAGGAACTAATGGACACACTGAGTAGACTTTAAATGAACTGCTTTCTTTTCTCCGACAACCTCTTCACCACACGGCCAGAAAGAATAAGATTTCTGATGACTTAAGGGGTTGAGCAGATATAATGGAAAAGAAAGATGTTAATATTGGAATGCACAGCACTTAATACAGTTTTTTTGGTAACAGTCTGAAGACTGAAAGCCCAAAGCAGACACCAAATTGATTTACATTTTATTAGATTCTGGTTTCCTGCATTTAAAAAGAAGGGATGTTTGGATTCAATTACTTCTTTAAAGTATGCACACACCCACTCAATAGATTCCACATTTGCATTCACAGAAAGAAAATTACTTATCTGCTTTTAGGAAAAAAATACTGCTTAAAATGGATAAGCAATAGAAAGATGCTTAAAGATGCAAAAAAAGCATGGATGTTGGCATCCACAAATGGATCGAGAGCATGCCAGCATACCCAAGTCAATGCCAAGGATGCGTGTGCAATATTACACAGTCTCTGGGGACCCTCTCTGAGCTGCCCAGCAGCAAGGCAAGGGGTCTTTGTCATCTGCTCTTCCATCCCTGCTGTGCCAAACATCCATGTGGAAAGCTGTCGAGAGCAAGGTCATGCTGGCCCTTCACGATGTAGTGCATATCACGAGGGGAAGGAAACATCACCTCTATCATCTAGGTTTCAGCATGCATAATTTGTCTGCTCTATAAAAGGCTGCAGTGAGATTTCCATTTTTTAAACATTGCTCAGAGACCTCAGCTTTCTTTTGTATTCACAGAGACCCAGGGCTCACATTTAAACCTGCATTTGTTTCAATCAAACTATGAACTCTTCTGTATAGATTTTTTTTTCCCCTCCTTTTTCACCTTCAGGAGAGAAAATTCTGGGCAAATCAGCATGATCAAATGTTTTCTTTGATGCATGAGGGAATTTTTACACCCCTTTCCTTCATTTTTCCAACTTAACATCTTTTTATTGATGAAAAATGCAGATGCCCTTAATTAGGCTGCATAGTGGAGTAAGTTGATTCTGAGTGCTTTATGTCCACATGGAGTATTTTGCTATATTGCACCTAAACCAGCTTCCAACCAACATGCATTTTTTGGACTGATTTTGTGCTACTTATTCAAGCGGAAGAAGAAATATTCATGCATGTACATACATGGCAGCTTGTAAGACTTGATGCAAGAAGAAATGTTGCTCTCAAAAGGGCTGCCGCACAAGGTGCCTATTTGTTTAATTACTGGAGATGGAATAGTAGGATAGGATAGGATAGGATAGGATAGGATGGGATGGGATGGGATGGGATGGGATGGGATGGGATGGGATGGGATGGGATGGGATGGGATGGGATGGGATGGGATGGGATGCGGGGGGGGAAGGACAGTAGCCAAGCTACCCAGTAGGAATGTTAAAGCTGAATTTAATATATCTGGTGAATTAGTGGTGCTTCCAAACCATGTGAAATCCAATTAGTCCCTGGAAGAAAGGTTAGTTTGTTATCGCCTTTCCCCATACATATGGAGGTGACTATGAAACAGATACATGTATTCAGGCTGTTGGCTCTTTTTGCCTAGGAGAAAGGCTTGTTCTTGCATTCAAGAGGGTATTAACACTGAGGACAAATGTGCTGTGCAGTTCGGGGGCATGAGCAGCACAGCAATCAACAATATATTAAAAAATTACCCTTCTTCCAGTCAGAAAACCATAAAGGATCAGGGACTTTGGAAGCAGCATGACTATATGGCCAAAGTCAAGCAACACTGCTTGAAATGGCAGCCTTGAAGAAGGGGCACAGAGAGTCTGTCAACCTACTCAGGGTCAGGCTGAAAAACCAATGGGCTGAAATTTCCAGTTAATGGGATTGCCAGAAACAAGCTCTTAAAAACCAATAGCTGTTACTGATCCTATTGTGCATATCTTCATAAAAGAGAAAGGCGGCTGTTCAGCTTTGTGCAAGTTTTTCTTTAACTGTCACAATGGCACCAATTGTGATGGAGAGGAGCTGGTAAACAGATCCTCACCCTGGCTAAATAAATAAATAAAATGCAAACCCCAACAACAAAAAACCCATGTACCAGAATTGAATATGCTGGATGCATGCCCACAAGCAACCCCGCCATCTTCAGAGAGCACAGAAATAACATTACCATTAGCCAACCAGCAGGCCCAGAGGAATGAAAAGCTACGCCAAGCATTTACCACTTGTAAGCAGGCTCTGAGGGGCTGGAGGAGACCAAGAGCTAAGCCTTACTTCCTTACTCTCACAACTGATCCCCGTGTCCCCAGGAAGCTGTATTTCCATACACCAGACTGCAGCACCTACCCAATGCGTGAGGAGGTGAGCAGCAGCATCCTCACAGCCACCCCTCTGCCTGCTGACTTTCAGGTGTGGAAGATGCTGGGGAAGGAGGGAGTAAAACTATTTTTTCTGAGAGAGCTGCTCCCATCCCCACACTCAGTGTGTGTACCCTGCTTAAAAGACTATGACATCTCTGCTTTCCTTACCCGCTTGAAGGGTGCCCTAGAAGAGTCTTTTCCATCCCTCATTGTCATATAAATGTTCCTTGCTCCGTCTCCTTTCCCTTACCAGCGAGCACTATGTAAAAATACCTCTGCCAGTTAATTATGCCATGGTTAGATGCATCAAGAACTTAACTATCAGCCCAAATGTTTCAAAGTATGGTACACTGGCCAGCTACAAGAGAGATTTCTTTGTGGGCTTTCACCCACCTGGGTACAGGTCTGGCCTGCAGCCCAGCACCGCAGTGATAGTGGCTATAGATGAACTTTCACAGGGGTACAGAACGGATTCATTTATGTCTTTCCCTTTTCTGGGGATACATCCCTTGCTCTTGCAACCCCATTCTCCCTAACTATCGCCTAGAGTGTAGCCATGGAAGCAGAGGACAGCAGCCCTGCACGGTGCCTTCAGGCAGAATTAAGTTATGGCAAAATGAAGAGGGTTACACAGGTGTCCAAAATAGCAGGATTTGTTCCAACAGCCTCTCTGTGATGTGGTGTAAGATGACATAAGAGAGGAATTTCTGTCTTTGATAATTACTCTGAGTGACAAAGGAAATCATATTTAATATGAACAGATCTGGTTTCCATGCAACAAGTGGATGTGTTTTACCAACTGAGGAAGCCTCTCCGTGAGAACTGCAACTATTCGACATCGCCGTGTGCCCTGCTGACTTCAGTAACTTCTTTCCAAAATAAGCACTAGGGAAAAGTCAGTGTCAGACTTGCCATTATTATTAACGCATCAGGAGAGCTGGAGGACACTTCAGTTCAAGTCAGGCATCAGCACTGACACTGAAGGCAGCAGGTTTTGAACTGTCTGTGCCTTCCCTAGCACAGCAGCAGCAGCACACTAGCACAATTCACTACAGATAACCTCGTCTTCCCTGGCATTTGTGGTGAAAAGTTTATTAGGATTATGGCAACAAATTAGAACATTTTTTCCTGAAGAAGATGTGTTTTAACTTAGTTGCAATTAACAATCTTTTCTGACCAGACAAGACTCCTCTGCCAACTCAACTCACCATGTACCTGTATCTCAGCCTGCACTGGGTTGCTTGCAACTTCTGCTATTTGGGGTCTCCAACTACACAGGCTTTCAAAACACATCTGCTATTTTCATCATATCTGAAAAAAAATCCTTTTCTGTTAATTAATTCTTAGCTGTGGCACTGAGCTCATATTTTGTACAGGATCCACTCCATTTTGTTCAACTTCCACAAAATCCAAAATACTTTCTCACCAAAAGAGATGCCAAAAGGAAAACATTTTCACTGCAGACACCATTAATGAAAACAAGACACAAATACGAAGTATTGGACCTTCAAGTCATTCTTCCTAATACACATCTCCAAACCTGACAATGACCAAATTGCCCTGTCCTCCAGCTGTAACTTTATTTGCAGCCTATGGATCCAACTCAACATAATTTCTGAAGACCAGAAGATGCAACTGGTTCTGTATCTAATTAGCTCTGCCTTTGGATTTCACCCCACTCATAAGCATCGAAGCTTTTGCTCAATAGCTAAAATATTCTGAAAAGACTCTAAAAGGCATTTTGACTAGTCAAACTTCAATGTTTGCAAGGATCTTTATTGCACTCTTAATTTTGGAGATTAATGGGAATTAAAAATGGTGTCCTTTAAAAATTAAATTGTAACAGATGCTACATTAAATCTAAAGGAAAGTAACAATTGCCACCAAGCTGTTCTTTCAAGGAGATAAAATAACTTCCTTAATTATAATTCTGAACATGTTCTTTGTGTTTTGGGAGATTTCCTGAAATCACAGCAAATGCATATGTCCTCCCTATCGGCATAATTTTGTTTTCACCTTAATTTCTGTTAATCTTTGGATAAAGCTATTATTTTTTTCTAATTAACCAGGTCTTTTCAATTCAGCTGACAGCTAAAAGAGTAATGGAAAATTCAGCATTATGTTCTGAACTAAACCAAATTAGGGTAGAAATTAACAATGTTAAGCAGGCTGTGAGATAAAAATACTTTGTAGAGAACATATAGCAATGCTGCTGAAATGAAAGTCTCAAAGCTTCTCAGATGAAAATGCTTTCTTTATTTTACTTTTAATTTGAAATATGTCCCGTCCCTTCCATTTCTACAGACCAATGACAAGTTCTAGCCTAGTATGCAGTAATGTTAATGGAATAATTGATGCAGGAATACTGAAATAGATGATGTGTAAAATGGCAGGCTGCATAATTGTCTGGAGTGAGTTCAAGCATTTCTGCAGTGAAAAATAGTCCTGTTTTATAATCCTCTCACGTCTCCTTGCTGCTGTGTAGCAGGCAAATTTCATTTGGAGAGGATCCCAGGATGCCATTGATTTACCAAGGGGATTCCTAAAGGTTGAAGGTTAAAGCCTTCTTGCCCCAACTTAACAGCACCTGGGAGAGGTATCAATGGATCCACGCTAATTTTGGCAGTATTGTTCAAATTACATCATTTTAATGAAGGTATTGCACATCAGGCTGAATCTTTGTCATTCAGCAGTGACAAAACAGTAGATGACAAAACACCTTATATATATATATATATTACCTTTCTTTTCAAAATGTGAAGTATTATGTGATGGAGGAAGGGGGAGCAGGAAGGAATTTTAAAAATTATGATGCAATTAATTTCTGCTTCTGTGAAATATGCAAGAGCCATTACATTTGCTTGGTATTTCTCATAAAATGAGTTGTAAGCTGCTGAAGCAATTAGAAACTAATTGCTGAAAGATCCCCCCAAGAGATGCAAGATAAAAGAAACAGGAGACAGCCAGAGACTTGGAAGCAGAACTCTATCTGTTTCCTCCCCAATCTGTCAGAAATAGCAAGTTCCACTTCTACAGGTGCCAGGGTGACTCCACGAGCTCACACATCAGCTGCAGATGGTTATACGCATTTACATTCCCTTTGTGCGCTGTCTGGGATAATTGGGTACTGCTTCTCCTATTTGAACCACAGAAAGAACACATCTGGACTTTTTCCTCTCTCTTCTCCTTTGCTGCATGAGCTCATCAGCTCTCCACACATCATTCACCCTCCATCTCTTCCTCATCCTTCATCCCTCCAGACTGACTATGTCATTTCCATGACAAACGGATCCTTTCCGCTGGTGTGAAGAACATGAGCCCAGCAGCTGCCCATGCAGGGCTTTTCCCGGCTGCCACTGCCACTACCAAGGACTGTACGGGGCTGTTCATCCTCAACAGCACCATGGTGCTGCTGTGAGAGTCACAAGCACAGAGCACATGCTGCAGCAGCCCTCGTCCTCCCAGGGCCAGGCACTGCAGATATTTCCCCCTGCTCAGACCTGGTGTGCTGAGCCTCACCTCCCCAAAAAAGAAAGAAATTCTTGTTCCTTACAGGCGTCGAGGCAGCTGCTGATCATTTATGGACCCAACAACTCTGGGTCGAAGCACCAATTCTGAATCCTCATTGTGACTGTGGGGATTAGTAACTTTGCAACGACGCTTAAAACCAAGAGACAATAAATAATCTTTTGGTAGGGTTGGGGATAGCTTAATATCAGTTCTAATGTGTAATTTTTTTGTTTTATTTTGATTGTAATTTTCTTATGGATGCCAAGAAAGAAGCAAGGCTTCCTGTCTGTTCCTGGTGGATATGCTGCTCACATGTAAACTCAGATGTAGATACTGCAAAAAGACTGAAAATACAGTTATGAAAAGAAATGTGAACAAAACGTAAACAAAAGGGACAAACCCGTACTGCTATGCAAGCCTCTTGGCACAAATCTACTGAAGTCAGGAGAATTATACAAAGCATCACTCTGACTTTATTCCCTGATTAAATATACTGATAGCACTTCTAGAACTTTTTTTTTTTTTTACTTTTTTTTCTTTTTTTCCCCCTCAAATGCTTTATAGCTTCCCTTTGCTCCCTTCCCCTTTCATCTCTGATCATTTTTGACAGGTAATCCAGCAACATCAGCCTCTCCTGAGGAGATCCCTATACCCAGAGCAGTGTGCTTTCAATTTGCTCCAGCACTCTAATAAACACCCAGTCCAGACAGCACAGGCTGGGCTTTTTTAAGAAATACTGAACGTCTGTGATTCCAGTTGGTTTTAAAATGAACTACAGATACACAGCATCTCTGAAGCATGTGAGAGCAGGAATAAGCAGAGAGGTAATTGTAACAAGACCAGCTCTTTGAGCCCTCCTACAATATGTTGGCAATTTTTCTGTCTCTGAAGAAATACTGTTCAGCCCAGAAGATAGATTTCCATAGGGAACGTGGTGCTAGTTCACCAAGATGTCACTGTGCTAATCCAACTGCCCTTTTTCTTTCCCTTATTCTCCCTCTGTACCGAGAAGCAGTAAAGCATCTGTGACCAAATAAGGCAACACCAGAATATCCTTTAAAAAAATCTATCGTATCCTGACAATTAACATGCTGGTGCAGTCAATTCTTGGAACATCAAATCTACCATGATATGTGCACACTGGAGTGATTTAACAAACATTTTTCTTTTGCTCTGCTGTCTTGAACTCAAACATGCTGAAGTAATTTTAAAAAACGGTTTTCTGTTTGTAGTCCAGTCTAAATATTTTGTTTCTTTACTCGAGAGAATACATAATGCACACCATTGTATGGTTTTTGTTTGTTCTGAGGAGCTTTCTTGGAGGAAAAATAAATAAATAAATAAATAAATAAAAGCTTTGAAGATTGGCCTCAAATAACAAACAGTATATTCTTCTCTGCTACTAATTTGCACTTTTTTGCAATAACTAGGGAAGTATTAAATTTTCTTATTCAAGCTGACCTGTATGAAAGAAATTCTACTCAATCATTTTCCCTAGTAACCTGATGTGGTTCTGTAACTGCTGTCCCTCTCACACGTGGCATTCAGTCACGTTTTTATTTGATTTGGCCGTGGAAATCACCTTCTGGCACACGCGACCTGTTCTGCATGGAGGCCCTGCTGGGTGTAGGACCACACTGCTCGGGAGCCGCAGGGCCCTGGAAGAGCAGCGGGCAGCTCCCTAGCGCAGAGCTTCCTGGTAGCACTGTGCATGCTCAACTCTTCCAGTTACCATCAGTTTAGGGAGAAGCTATTTTGCATCCAAACTTCTCTTTTGGAAGCAGACCCAGACTGTATCAGTATGCAATTATTTAATTTAAAGATTACCAAGTGATCATGTAAGTGCTGTATCACAGAATGACGTTGACTCATATGAAAAGGTGGATTTCAGTGTTATCGTGGCACTTAGGTGTAAAGTTAAGGCCAATGGTTGGCAGATCAAGATTGCAATCTTTCCCTGAACAGTTGGTTGTTTTTTTTTCTTCTCTTCGGGATGCAAATGGAAAATATGGACCAAATCATCGTCTCTTTAAACCTCTTTAAGGTGCCTTCCTTACATATATCAAATAAAAAATAAGGCATCAATATTGCAAGCCTTTCCTCCTTGCCCCAATGATACACTGATTCTGCCTTAGACACATATGAAGAGACCCTAGTGGTGCTTACTCTGTCTTTTGCATCTCCTGTAATACTGCTGATGGATGTCTCATCCACTGTAGTGCCAGAACTTGGTCTTAGAACTTACCCAGTGAGTCAGATGGTCACGTCTGAGTCCCAGACATCATGCTGGCAGTGTTTGGTAGCTGCACTAATAACTGTGCACAGTTTAAACAATATGACATATACACTTTTAAATGAATAAGACAACGAGATGCCAGGAGCAGTAGTATTACATATCGTGGTGCCTGGGCTATAGTAGTAAGCCATATGAAAAATAATGTCATCCAATATAGAATTTCCTTGTACTGGACTTAATTTTGCACATGCTGATGAGGACCTGGCCCTTTTTTCAGCAGGTAGCATACCGACACACATGAGGAGGCATTCTATTTAGACTGTATAGGTATTCATTTTATTGTCATTTTCTGCTCAAGGTTATAGCTGCTAAGAAGATGACTACTGGTTTCTCATTTGTGTATGCAGACCAACTCGCCATTTGAGGGTTAATGAATGATAGCAAATGGAAGCATGACAATAAAATTAGCAATGCCCCGAGCAACAAACTTTATCAAACTCCTAAATTTACAGGATTAGCAATGGATTCAGTGCAAATCTCTGCTACGGGTATTATGAGTAAGATTTATGCCAATTAGCAGTAATAGCATAGATTATTTGGGAAGATCATTCACAACAATTAGAAGCTTCTACTTTTAAACTATGTTGTTAGGACACCCATTTCAAGCATTTGTGTCCACTTAAGACTATTTTTTACACATCTCCCAAGCGCTATTTCATTTTATACTTTTTTTTCATACATTTCATTTGATATTTCATTTTCATTCATGGCATTGCTTCCCAAGGCAGTGAAGAAGACTAAATCATTCCTTTCCTAAGCTCAGTCTTGCAACAGCTACTCTCGGTCTCTTTAGATTCAGGTCAGATTGCTCTCAGCAGAATCCAACGTGCATCACATTCTTCACTCCTCTACATGAGGTATGACTCTGATCACACAGAGGTCAGTGGGAAAATTCCCCACTGACTTCAACATGCATTGGATCAGACCCTAACCCCCCAGAGCAATCAAGAGATCTGAAGGAAAAAATTACAGTAATTTATTGGTTGATGCCACCTGACCAGTGGAAGACATCAGCCCGTCTCCACCAGAGAATTGCTGATGACAGGACATAGCTCCAGGCTTCTGCAACGGGCACTTTCCCTGTGGGCATCAGCACAGCAAAGTCCATGCACAAATCTCATTGGTACCCTGATTAGAAAGTGACCTCTGTATAAGACGTAGACTTTTCCCATAAGTTCTCATGCTATAAAACAGGGACAAAGCTGAAACAGGTGCCAGTCCAGATTAAAACACTTCTGTCCCTTGGAAATTCAGGTCTGATCCATTTTGTGTGGAGAACCTTTGAGTATGGCTCTCTACAACCAAATTGTCATGACTTACTGAACTGCCAGCACAATATCCCTTCACCTCTTCATGAGGACTCACTTGGAGCCATGGGGAATGTGTAAGCTGGCGCCTCTCTACAGCATGTGGAGACAAGGATATTTGGTTCTAAAACAGTTTATAAACCTAGTTTATCCCTGAAGAAAAGCTGGTTAATCACAGAATCACAGAATACAACTAGTTATTTACAACTGTGACAATTACACTGAAGCAATTTGTGTGTGGACATAATTATATTCCTAATGAAGATTAATTTATCTGAAATGCTTTTAATTACAATTTACACAGCCTTTAGCTATAGTACAGACAGTATTCTGGTGTTTATGCCTCAACAGAAATGAGATTTATACTTTGCTGTGTCAAAGGTGACCGTAATTATTTGCTGGGTATTCAATGTCAGATGCTGCTGTCATTGCAAAAGGTTTCAGTGCTGTAAACCTACATGGAGAAGGATTAGAGACTGAACCTCTGTCAGTCACTTTCAAGAGCCATTTGCTCAAACTCCTCAGATAACAGCCTGTCTGCCTTGCAAGTACTTCTGCCTATTTGCTTCAATTTTCCCCAAAAGCAGAGGGAATCTTGCTTTTTATATCACTAGGTGCATGTGGAAGCCTGCAGATCTGCACAGTTTGCCAACGTGTCTTCTTAACTGTAAGTTAAGAGAAAAACAGCTCTAGGAGCCCAGCATACGTATTAGATCCAAATTTGAAACATTAATTCCAAAGGATCCTAAGAGGCAGCATCTTCATTATTCAGAAAATCTTGGCATGTAAACTCCACCTACCAGCATTCAAAAGGAATGAGTGATCAAAGCCAGATTACAAATTCATTAGCGATTAATCTGTCTGGAAAACCTTCCCTGATGCTTTGCAGGAATATGACTGAATAGTAATAGTTACAATAGGATTACGGCCTGAACTGTAAACAGCTCCTGAGAAACGTGACCACAGAAGCCCTGGAGCTTCACTCCCACAGGGATCCTGTTTGGCAGGGATGTATTCAGAGCCTACGGCCCTTTGTGCCAGAGACCTTTGCAAACGCTAACATACCAAGTTGAAGAGCTGGTGATAAGGAGCCTTAGCACTGGAGTTTCATTGCACTTCCAGAATCACACAGCGTCCTGCAGGATCCAAAACTATTGCCTCAGTTATGCCCTGTGCAACTTCAATGCCTTTGGTGAAACTGAAGATGATGTAAGTCAGGGTAGAACTGGGCCCAGGGCTTTTAACAGCAGAACAACTCCTTCTGGGGCATGCTGTGGTCTTCCCAGCCTTCTCTCAACGTGTGGGAATGGGATTGAGTGACACAAAACATTTCATCCCTCCTACCTTCTGAAAAAGCTGCCCTGGAAAAGACCATCGCAGTGTGCACGCATCCAAAACACTTCCTTTCCGGGCTGGCCTCCCTTATGGCTTAAAGCCTGTGTAGCAGTTTGTCCTTCTCCAGGAGGCCACAACAGCTCACTGCCTTTTGAAGGGGAAATCAAAGGGTGCTAAATTCCCCTTTGAAGCATGGCCTCAACATATAGAAGGAGTGCTTTGTGCAGTGAGACAGTGTGGAAGCTCTCCAACATCTGCACTGGGCTCACATGCAATGGGGTTTCTCCATCAGCCACAGTTAGAGCCTGCCAGATTTGTTTCAGCCGAGAGCCACGCTTATCCCACTTAGCATTCGTTCCAATACATATTTCATTGTGTTAATACATATTTTATTGCACTTTTTGTACCAATTCCTCCAACATTTTGCTTTTGCAATGGTGCCTAATAGCCCATGATTGCATGTGTGCATGTTTGTGACTTGTGCGATTTCCTCCCGTCCCTAGGAGGACCGATCCTTCCACACTCCCACTTTGTCTGTGTACTGCTTGCAGTGAGCTGAACAGCTCTCTTCAGGGGTTTCTCAGCTCACATATTCTACACGTAACATGAGTAACTCCATCTCATGTCTGCCCAACTTCACTCCAGCCATTCCTACAGCCTTACCTCATTTAGCTTTCTTAAAGGCAACGTCTAGGGCCAAGCCCTGCACTCTACCCATGTAAGCCAGGCCGTGCGACTTCTGCTTGCAGCCACAGTCCTCCTAGTTGCAGGAAGTTTTATTCATAGAAATATAGATTATTATGCAGTAAAATAGTAGGGAAAAATGTATACAAGATAAACCAAAGCTTGCCATCATCCTTTTTCTGAGCTGCTACTTCTGAAATGGGACAGGCTGTGGCATCGCCAGCAATGAACCACACAGTGACACCAGGCAAAGAAAACTGTGAACCTTGAAGTACATTATTTTCAAGACATTATTTAACACAACCAAGAAGTCTCCTAAATTTCAAGAGTTGCAGGAAAAATATATAGAGGAGTCAGATGTTTCAGCTGTCTGGTTCCACAGTCCAAGCTAACACTACAAAGGGCTCTCTGAAAGTCCACACAAGTGCATATCTGCAAGGCTGTATATGTGTATGTGTTTGTACACATATTTATGTGCACAAAGATCATTTCACATCTGGAAAGAAAATGTAATATTTTAAAATATTACAGAGAACCTGTCTACAAGGTAGTTTCACCATCAGATCTGCAAGGACCAGAGGTGAAAGCAGCTGGGAAATTTGCTGTGCTCTCAAATGGTTCCCGTCAGGAAGTTCTTCACTGCGTAGAAAAATCACCAGTGGTTTTAAGGACTCATGTTAAGATTTAAAACATTTGAGGGGAAAAAAAGCTCCATGTAATTATCAAAATAACTAAAAACAGTATACTGGAGGTATACAAACTAATTAAAAACCACAAGTAACGCACACTGTTCTCTGCTTCCACCCAAGGGGAAGAGCTACCATCTTTGCAGTCACCCAGCCCTGCCCAGGGATACACAGGAGAGAGAATAAATGACATTTATGAATATTCATTTAATGAATATTGACATATCTTCAACATCAAGTTATTCAGGCATTCCTGGGCCACTGGGCAAGGCAGCTTCTAAATGGCAGGGCCCTCGGTGTAAGGTTATCACTGCGGTATTAGATCCAAGAAGCGTTCAGGGCACCTGGTTGATCCTCCCTGGTGCCCCAGCACCCAAGGTAAAAGGAGATTTATTAGGAATTATCTGAAGTTTTGCAAATCCAAGCCAGTACCTTGAATTTGCACTCCAAAGGTGAGAGGGCAGAAGGAAAAAACACGTGCAATGATGCTGCTGCTCACAGGAGCAAGCAACAGCCTTGCACTTTCTTCTTTTTTATTTTTGTTTTTTAAACTCCTGATGTTCCCGAAGAAGAACACAAGACAACAAAGCCCAAATTCACAGGTTACAGAAGGATGGATTAGTGTATTGAGACCCAGTTCTCCAGAAGCAGATGGCCACAGGAGCCTCCTGGGGCTGTGTATCACAGACACTCAACCACTTGGGCAAAGCAAGGCACAAAGCCCATCCCGCGGTGATAAGTGTGCACTGAGAGCAGGCTCCAGACCCCTTCCACAATCCTGCTGCTGACCAGCATCGTGTCTGGATGGGCTCCAGCTAGTTTGCTCTTTGGCTGGCAGAGCACTGATCCTAAACTGACTGAATTTCCCTAAAATTAGGCATTTCGGTATCTCACTGAAGGTAAAGCAATGCAGCTTGTTCCCCAACTTGTTCCCATCCACTGCACATCCTTATCCACACACCGCTAAAGAAGACAGACACAAATGATGTTCCAGAGATCTACCGTGAAAATGCAAGGATAAAAACCCTGAGCAGATACCCTGTCCCCACCCCTTACGGGTGAACACACAGTGCCTCAGAGCACCGGCTGAGGCAGGTGGAGTGCAGACATCCAACTGCTCCTACTGCCAGAAGGCCAGGGTATTCCCTGCCTCCAAATACCCCCACTATCAGGCAAGGCCATTAATCATATCACCAAATAAATAAATAAATAAATAAATAAAAAGCTTGAAAAACATCTTCCACTATTCTTGTATAATAAATAGAATAAATAGTAAGCTGTGATATTTGCAAAGGGTGCTGAAAAAGTGTTGCTGACTCCATTTCAGCCATCTCATTCTCTTTCTCCTGGTCTTTCAAGTCGTTATGTTCCCTGTGACAGACGGATGATGTAGAAAAAATGCTCTCCCGCCACACCACACTTGGGCAAGTAGTAACCCCAGCCTCAGGTCACCAGTGCATTAGCTCTCCTCTTCTTTCATCTTGTATTATTTTCCACACATGCCTCTTTCCCACAAGGAATTCTTTGTGCATTTCATGGCTGTGAAAAAATCAAGTTATTTCAGCTATTCACACCTTCAGACAGGCTTCCACCTCGCAGCTCTCCGGGGATGAATCAGGATTAATTGACCTCTCCCCAAAGTCCTCACATGATAATGAAGTTTGCCTGGATGCTTTGTCCGGGAATGGCAATTTTGAAAAGGCAGGGAGTGCACATACTGTAAGAGCTGTGCACAATGCAGCTGGGAGTTTAGTTTAATTGGCAAGGAAAAATAGAAATAAGCCTTCCATGTGCTGTAGGGAAAATCATTACGTTAGCAGAGGAAGAGAGAAAGGCGAGGGAAAGAATCAGCGATGTGGAGAGGGGAGGATGCTGAAGTCACCTCCTTTCTGTCATACCTGCTGCGTGACCTCGGCAAGCCAGGCTGAGGGCGTGAGGCAAGGAGAGATGAGGGAGGGAAGGGCACTTGGCCAGCCTGAGGATCTGCCTGAGCATTTTCTATCTGCACAATGAGGACAACAACACAGCCTTATTTTGTGATGTACCTGAGCTGCACCGACCATGTCCTTCCTGAGGATGCAGCTTTCCCTGCCAACACCAGTATCTGATGCTGTTCTCCAAATGTACTTGCTTTTCCTAGATTTTTAATTTGCTCTCCCTTGAATAACCTAACCAACCATGAGGTGCCTAAAATACTGTTATGCTGGACTAATTACTTGTTCTGGCAGGTACTCTTGTTTTTCCTCCAAATCAAAAGGTATGTTTGTCCAAAGTAATCCTATTTTGTTGAGGCATAAATCCATTGATGCGAATTATCATCCATTTCTTGAGGACTGCAGAACGTGGGTGTTCTATATTGAACTGAACTGCAAGTGCTTTTCCATTTCATCAACATTTTGTGAACTTTCCACTCCAGATTCCTGTCACCAGGAGTCTCTCTGTCAGACAGAGTCTCTGTCACCATCCCTGCATTAAAATTTTTAATCTTTCATGCCGCCTGCTGGGACAATCTGAGCAACCAGAGTAACCACAGTAATCACAACAATTCTTAACTTTTAACTTAAATTCATCCACTTGGCACCTGTGATTACTGAATTTGAGCTCAATTTGAAAGCACCCTTATTTTGACGCAAATTTGCCACAGCACTTCTTTTGCCATATGCCAGTTCGATTACAAAGGCTCTCCCTCTTCACTGCTGCCTTCCAGATGCACTGAACTTCCCTCCTGCAGTCTACAAGAAAATGACTTGGCTCCTCTTCCCCTGCTTTCCTTTTATTCCATTACTTCAGGCAAATAAACGAGACTAATTTGCATTAAGTCAGCATATCACTTACAACCCCCCTACACACCTTTTCTTTCCTCTGTGCAAATACCAAAAAAAGCCCAATTCTCATGGTAACTTGCATACTTCAATAGCCATATGCCTTCGTATCCCAGGCGGAAAAAAAGAAAAAAAAAAGGTGGATAGAAAGCAAGAGGAGTCATTATAGCAACACCCCACAAGGCAAATACTGCTTGTCTTACAATGCTAAATTTGATTACTGGTGTTCAAGGGCTAAATCCCGTTTGAGTTTACTCCTCAGTCTACCAATTTATATAAAAGCTGGAGAAAAGGGGAGGAAAACCTGGCCGAATGCACTGAACTAGGTAAATATGGCATCAGACATTTACCTCCTAGTAGTATTATTGTTTGAGCTTTCAAGATCCAGTATACTTTATGATTCCCCCTGTGATAAGTCTTGGAGTAGCACAGATACAGGTGCCAAGAAAAAAGGTACTGCTTACTTTCCTTGCTCCTCATGAGCAAAACCCCAGCAGAGCAAGGGCAGGGCACTCTAAGTCCCTTCACACCAAACTCTAGCGAGCAAATGCCGGTGACCTACTCAGTAAGGCTGAAATAACAACAGGATGGAATCTCTCTTATAACCAAACAGTTAAAACTTTTGAACCTTGCTGATACACCTGTGCAAGAGAATAAGATAAACTTCTCAGGTTAGGACACTTGTACTGCCCGCAGAGGATCTGGCCTTTAGTGGTAGCTGTGTAAAACCCCTTTACCCACAGCAGCTGTGTTTTTGTGCACAGCTACCTATTGTACAAGAAGCCTCATACGCATTTACATTTGCAAGAAAGAAGCACCATGCCCCTCGGGCCCCCCTTTGCTCACCCGATTGATGCGTGTTTTATTTCTCTGAGACTGACTTCTCTGCCCATTGGGGTGTGCAGACACATGTCCTTCCTTTCCAGCTTCCACAGCTGCCCGTGGAAGCTGCTGTTCACCACCTCCCCGGCAGCTGTACGAACACAAGCTGGTGAAGCGCCTTGACAAGAGCCTGTGTGAACCAAGGCTGCCTCCTGAGAGATGCCACCATAGCAGAAGAGCCCCGTTTTCACTGCTGATTCTGTAGCTCTGGAGAACGAACCCACACCAGACCTCTCCTTAGATCACGCTAGCCACAAGCTTCATTCAGAGACTTACACCAATACAGGGCAAGTGCAAACCACAAAGGAAGGTAGAAAATAAAAGTCTTTCTGCTAAATCAGAGGTGTGTTGTGTTTACAAATTATCCAGCTGGGGCCAAGCCCCCGGTTTGTAGCAGCTGATACTCTGAGGTGAGCACATCAAGCTTTCTGGTACAACCATACTCACATTTGGAAGTTCAAGACATGGCACTCTGCTTCTCAACCATTTGTTCTTCTCTTCTCGCCAACCATTTTCCTTTCAGCACATGAATCAGATTCCTACCTCATCCCCCTCTGAGCAGGTTCAGTGCCCTTACCGCCTGTTACTGCGTTAGAGGTACGTGCTTGTTAGAGGTATGTGCTTGTTAACGGCCTCTGCCCAGCACACAAGTGGAGAACAGCATGGAGCAGATGTCTCCTAAGTAAGTAAAGATTCATAATTTCCTCCATAGGAATAGAGGAAATCTGGAATTTCTTCAGAAATCTATTTCCTGCCATGTAAACAGAGAGCTGGTTGGACTGATAAAGTCCAGTTCTGCATACCAGATCCCCTGATGAGGCAGGGACACCTCAGCACTGCCTCCCTGCTCTGCTCTGCGTGCTGTATCTCTGTAAATGCCCTGTGAATTACTGAGCCAAAATCAAATCTAAAGCTAATTCCCTTATCCCCCTGCTGATGGAGCAGAGGAAAAGGGGCTGTATCCTGAGCTAAGGAAAGCCTTCAACAGCAGGATCGTGGATGGCTCACAGTCCATCCCAGCCGTGCAAACAGAACAAAAGCAATAGAATTAGGAAAGCACCTCTGAGGAAAATTTTTCTTCTACAGCAATCAGGATAAGTCATTTCTTGGAGGCCCTTTCTTTCCTGTTAAACACAGCTCGTTTGCCACAGCCCAAGCGGCTCAGCTTTTCCACTGAGCAGAAGCAACTGCTTAAACAAAGGATTTGCTGGGAGCTCGGTTACATCATTGCTGCTGCTTCGGGCAGGCTGCTGAGGAGGGTGTGATTAACGTGTCAGCAGAGATGCTGAATGGTCAGCGCTGGCAGGCTGGCTGCACTGAGCTGCATTCTGCTGGGAAAAGTGTGATACAAGGATGCAGTCACTTAAAAACTGTTCCGACCTCTTCAGGTCAGAATAGTCAGGAAAGATTTTCCCTCTGCATATTTATTTTTCCACTGCAGAAATGAGGTAGACAAACACCTAGCCTGCAGCCCGGAGCAGCCTCGGATGCTGGCTGTAATTGGTCTGGGAGAAAATTGTCATACCGTTTCACAAGGTGGTAATCTCGTGCCTGTGTGGATAAAATGACAGATTTGCCCTGAAGAGGAAACGGGGTAATTGCTGAGACTGGTAGAACAATGCTCCTTTTAATGGTATCATGTTCTAAATCCACCAAACACTCCCCTTTCTAATGCCTTTTTAAATTGTCAGCACTTAAGCAAGTGACAGAAACAACACTGTGAGGAAGGATGAGGAGAAGCAATAATAAATACATTACTTGGCTTAAAAAGCAGCTTTAGGAACAGATTATCAGCTAGTATAAATCAATAAATCTGCGCTGCTTTTAATAGAGCTTTCCAGGCTTTCTTGCTCTGCAAATAGCACCTCAGACCTTCCCATTTACAGCATCTTAAAATGGTGCTTTGAGGATGCTCTATTGTCAAGAAGGATCTATTTTTCCAACAGGATTCTTGCAAACACAACCCAGCATGTGACAGCCAGGCAACTCCCATGCCAGCCCCATTAATGGATTTCTGCAAGTTCAAGACCCACACACATTGTGCTTTGGGAATATGTTTGCTTCGAGTGGTGTCAGAAATAGCATCTCTACCACTGTGCCAGCTCAGGGAGAATTATACGGGTGCCAGCCACAAGTAATTCTTTTACAGCTCTCCACTGAGAATTCAGCATCTTCCTCCCACATATCCAGATAAAGGGATAAAAACCTAGAGTATCCCACCTTACCTTTGCAAATAAAGGTAGCTGAGGATACAGCCCCCTGTGTCTCCCATTGAGACCAGACCCAAGAGCAGCACACAAATAGCTAACCGTGTCAGGGAGGTGTTCAAATATTGAGGCGAGATGCCCAAAGGACGCCAGTCAGAGCCCAGTGTGACCTGCCATCAACTTCACTGATGTGCAAGGAGCAGGGAAATCGAGCCCCCTCCCAGATCTGCAGTTAGCAGCTGGAGCAGATGAGACAGAGCACAGAGGGGAAGGCAAAGATCCCTCTGCACCATCTGGCAGGCACAAGAAGAGATGCACTCCGGGCCCTACAAAATGGTGTGGCGGTGGCTATTTGAATCTCTGCTGCCCCTGGGATCCCAGCAGCATGGCACCTGCCTCAGGCGTGATGCCCTCGGGAGCTGCTGGCGGTGCACACGCTGCTGCTGACCCCCCGTTAGGATGGTGCCTGGGAGTGCCTCGTGTTGAGCGAGGTTCATGGGCACATGCTGGGGACCTGGCTCACCAGCTCCTTGTACTGGCAGCTGGTGTAACTCCTCATTTTACAGGCAAGGTAGGAAGCCTTAGCCCGGCTGTACAAACTAGTTAAGTGAGTTAAAAAAGCCTGGCCTGTGGCTGAGTTTAAACCCTGCGCTTGTGAACAGCGTGGCTGTCACACCTGGAGCCACAGGGATGCTCCCAGTCTTCACAGGCTCTTTTCTCCCTAAGCTTACAGGCTCTCTAGGATGGTTTCTATCTTGCAGCTACCATTTTAAATCTGGTACAATGTTGGGAAGGCACTATAGTCATATACTTTTTTGCAATCAACAGGAGATACTATTTTTATGTGAGAAGAAGTAGAAAGAGCTGAGATAAATAGCACAAAGCAACACAGGACAATATCAGTGAAGTGCTCTGTGAGGAATCAGAACTGGGAAGGCCTGGAGGGAGTGAACATTTCTCCTCCCTTTTCAATTCTTCCTTGTACTGGCTTAAGATGCAGGTTGGACATAGGTACTGGAGCTCCGTTCAAGATATGATTCAGTGAGGCTGGAAGAAATTTCTGGATTTTGTCATTTCTGGCTTGACTTGCAATGAAATACTTTGTTCTTCCTTATAATTTTCATAATAAATTCTTTTAAGCTCTTTGGCTGAGGTATGTGGTAAAGACAAACACAATCAGTTTAGGCACCTTTGGAACTCTTTAGTACAAAAAAATGCTGGTGCAGGGCATCAAAACAGGAAATATCAACATTTCTTTAGTCAGGCAGCAAAAATGACATGCAATTATCAAAAACATCAGAAAAGCCCAGAAAAGTCTGCATTTGCAGGAGATCCACACAGAGACTTGATAACTGTCACGGCTTCCTCTAGGTTTCTCAGGGGTTCCTCAGTGTCACAGAGTGAACCCAGCCAGGACAGGGACACCTGCGTGAGGGAATGGCCCTTCCATGGGGCTGAATGGACACGGGTCACTTCAGCTACATACAGGCACAAGAGAGAAAACAATATAGCTCTCAGGGTTACTATGTTGTTACAGATGGGTTTATTCTAAATGACAGAAGCATTTAAATAACTGGGCAACAGTTACCTCCAAAACTGCATTTCTTGCTATATGAGACATTGCTGACTCTTAAATTATAGTTTGCCATAAAGTGGATTTTCCAGTCCTTACTCCACAGGATCGAGCTGGGACAGTGATATCATTCTGAAGAAAAAGCCACAAATGTTTATGTGAGCTACAGTCAAATTTGATTTAAAACAACACAAGTTTTTAGAGTTGCAAAGAACAAAACTTTCCACAGCCAGCTGGCCTGGGAAAAATCAAAGCTTAGTTCAGTCAGGCTCTCTTGTGCAGTGGTAGAGTTGACACAGTGCACTGGCATTTTGGATGCAAATGCTCAAAGGGTGGCACTAGTAGAATGAACTCTGCAAAGAATAGATATAAAGGCCTGACTGTTGAGGAGCTTCGTTCGTGCACCAGTGAGAGGCAAATCCAAACTGCAGCGTCTAGTAACAGCAGGGCAAACAAAGAGCAGCCAAGAGAGACTGGAACTGCAAAAAGAGAACGGGACAAGGAATGAAAAGCTTCTGCAGTGAGAAATAAACTAAAACAAAAGGCTGGTTTGGAAAAACTTTGGCAGTGGAAATAACAGGACGCATGTGCACACATTTCTTCCAAATGGCCAGCAAACCCCAGTTGCTTGTAAAGCTGTGCACACATTGTGCTCCGTGTTAGTGGTTGATCCGCAGCTGATTAAGACCCACCCTGTCTGTGCGTGCAGCAGAGGCATCTCGCAAACAGGCTGGGGGAACAATGCCGAATAACAGCACATCCAGCTGCCTGATCTGCACCCATCATCATCTTTGAAACCAGGAGCAGAAGAGGTACAACCGTGGTCTGAGTCTGATGCTCTCTGTGTAAAGCAATTAATTCTTGGCTGTGGCATGAAGAATGCTGTTGCACCTTTCTTTTCCAAGGTGGCAATTCAGGAACAAGGCTGGTCACCCCATCTGTCACAGAATGCCCTGAGTACATCAGATCGTCACGCTAAAGTGGTCTTCAGGGCCTGTGAAAGTCTTCTGGAAACTTCAGTGCACTTTGGATGAAGCCCTGCAGCTGGTTAAGAAATAAGTATCCATACCTGAGAGATTAAATCACATGTAGCTAGACAAAGCTGAGTTCAGGACACTGTCTAGGCTCCCTGTGTGCTACTGCTACAATTCAGCCTTCTCTGAGGTTACGTAACAACATAAAGCAGGGGGTTATGCAGAATGACACCGCACGCACTGACTGACACTTCCTTCAACTCGAGCAGTGCAAGCCCAGCACACAAGGAGCAGTGCCGAGCTGCGAGGCATAACCTGGATGGCTGCAGGGGTCAGGAGAGAATTCTTTTCCTCCCCCTCCTGTAGAGTCAACTCTATCACCCAGGGAGCGTTTCCAGCTAAAGCAAGAAGAGCCAGTCAGGGCCAGGGGCAAAATGAAGGACTTGGGAGGCTAATGGTGTCATTTGGTGTAGCAAATCCCCTGAAATCCACTGACAATTTAGGAACATAATCCCCTCGCTTCTATTAGAATGACATGCTTCAGTCTTCCACACAAACAGGGGACTACAGTTCCCCTATTTCCACAAGCCCACTTACAGTGATTTTTCTCAAAATAGGATGCATCGAACTGCCTAGTAGGAATGCCTTTGCCCCTGTTCATAGTGAGGATTAAGGTGTGAAATTCCTATTAGGGCAAGAGGATTAGGCTGCTGCATTTACATAAGGATTTGACACAGAGGATCAGTTCATTGGTGTACACAGGCTGGTGCACAGCCTCTGCAGGGGCTAATAGCTGATGTTTCAGAGGAGGGGGAAAGCTGCTCCTTCACAAATAATACACTTCTGTCTTTTTGCATGGTGCTGCGTGGGGAGGCAAAATCCCTGATCCCTCCAGTGATCACTCTAAACACTAAAGAATGAGCTACAGGATTGTCCTGATTATTGTCTCCATACACTTACATCTGTAGAAGGAAATGAGAAGGTAGGAGACAATAAAAACTGTTAGATTTGGAATTGATGAAAGGCAAGGAATTACTACACATTAAAAAAAAAGTCTGTGAAGCAGTAGCTCAGGGATGAAACCTATGGCACAAGTACATAGATTAGAGTGATGAGGTCATTTCAAATGGGAAGGAAAAAAAAAAAAAAAGAAAAAAAAAAAAAAAGAAAAAAGAGAGAGAGACTATAGCTCAAACACATTTTTTAACAAAAAAAAAATACTGTCTGAGTTGCTCTTCACTGAATGGTTTATGTAGTAAGGCCATGAAAGGTAAAGCTGTGCAGGCATGTGGACATAAGAAAAAAAAAAACGGACCAAAGCAACCCAAAGTGCCTGCTGTAACACCTATTATTACAACTCATGAAGATGAAGAACTGAAGTTCAGAGCTCTCCTTTTCATGATCGGATCAGAAGACTGCTCCACAAACTTAGTCTTTTCCCTCGACAATTCTGCATGCTACATTTAGCAGTGGTAAGCAGGTACATTTCCGCTTCGGTTCCCATTCCTCAATCTTCCTTCACTTAGCCCTAGGAACAGAGCAGCCCAAACTCTCCAAAGATACTTTTATTTCTTTGAACCTCAGGGCTTTTCATCAAGGAAGAAAAACCATGAACCTATAGTGCTTTCTGCTCTTGTGAGTTTAATAGCGGATCCTTTAGCATATGTAATATATTATATTCTTGTTTATCCACTTCAGTATGCTTCATCAGCCAAACATAAATATTCAGTGTTAGTGTTTACCCGTTTAGCATTGTATAGCAACTTGCATAATTAAATTACCCAAAAGCATAAAATTAACACCTGATGGGAATCATCTTATTATGATTTATACCTGAAATAAGAAACGAGTCCTGCAGAAGCAGAGCTTACAGACTCAGTAATTTAGGAATACGTTCAGTGGCCATTTTTAACCGTAACAGTAGAAGTAAGGAGAGACCAGCTTCAGCCTTGGCAGTTTTCTTGCCTTTCCCCTTGAAGTGATGAACACAGCTTCTCAAACCCCGTGAGCACCTCTGCACAAGCCAGCCTGCAGGAAGCTCTTCACGTGCTTAAGAGCTTTGATGCCTCTAAGCTGGCATGCTCAGCCGAGACCCAACGCGCATGCCTGATGCTGGCACTGGCTTCAGAAGTGCAGCAAAGTGCAAGCCGAGCAGCATTCGTTCCCTGTCACCTCTCCCTCTGTACCTTCGTGCAGCCAGGTACACCAAGTCTGGGCCTAAGTGGAAATCAACCCCCTCAAAATCTCTTTAGAGACAATAATTGTTCTTATTAACTTGAGATGCCATAGCCTACATAGGAACAGTAATAAGAAACCAGAGTTCATAAAACCAAGGCCTTTGCCTAGATCATTAAATCACAACACTCTCAGCTCTGGAAGTTATTCATTGTTTTTCTCTTGCGTGAAGTCTGAGTGGTGTATTCTTCTGAGGTAGAAGAAAGTCATTAGCAGCTATTTCATAGATGTGACCCACACAGCTTACGATTATTATAAAGAACGAGCAACCAGGCACACATCAAATTAAGGAACAACGATTCATAAATCCAAAACACAGTCTGACATCTTGCTTTTGTATGGGGTCTGGTAAAATCCCATTTGAAGCAGAACTGGAAATCATGCCTTTCAGTTTTCCTCCTCCATTTGTGCAATACCAGCCCATTTCTGGCACACACTGCCACTTCTCTGACTCAGGCAGAAAAGGTGGATGTTAAAGAAGCCATAAATAGCATTTGATGGTGCTCCCATTTCTATTACAAGTTGACTTTGATTCAGCTCCCTGCGATTAACAGGAACAAGAGAAAGACAAATAAAATTATCCCAGCTGTTTGTGGGCAGCAGACCTGGCCTCCCAGCTGAGAGCTCTTTGTGCTGCTGAGAGCGTCACCAAGCAACCAGCCCTTGCAGCTGCCAGACGACAAAAAAGAAGTGAGAGCATGACTTATGGAAAGGAAGCACATGTGAAGGGGATAAAGGTTGGGACTGAATCAATCTCTGCTTTGTCTCCTGGCCTAAATACAGCACCAGACAAAAAAGGAGATCACCGTCAATGGGACTCACCCGCTGAGGGGGCAGAACCCGGACGCTTGTTTTGTGTTAGAAGCCAGACCCTTGGAGTACTGAACTCAGGTATCCCATACACGATATCAGGACACAATGAAAAGATGAGAGATCAAGTCTGTTATGATGCTATTGAGACTTAGTATTCTTCATCAGCCTTAGCTGGTGGTCCAAAAACCAGCACAAGGTGGTCCACAGTACCTCTGCCAAGACGGCTCTATTGTCCCAGTTGTAAGTCAAACCTACATATAAGGCAAGTGGAAGTGAAAAAAGATCATCTGATAATTGGAACAATATGGCAAAGAAAGCAAAGCAGACAGGCAAATCCCCATGCACGCCAGCAGGGAATCAATAAAATGGGAGAAAAAATGGGTTGATAAATGAACATTCAAACTGTCGACAATGCTTTACTGATTGCTGTAGCCATGTTAGCTCTTAGAAAACTGCTAGAAGTAGGTAGTGGCTATTCTTCTTACAGAATCTGGGCAGTCCTTGATTAAAAAAGAAAAAAAAGGAGGTTGAGATACCTGGCCTATATCATCCCCCAAGCAATCTGTAGTATCATTTAAGTCTTACAGCTGAGTCTTTTTTTTTTTTTTTTAACCAAAAAAAAACAGCTAGGACATGAAAAATTTTTTGAATTTGAACATTAAACACAAATTAACAACCTCATTTCAGTCTCCACATGAGTTTAAATGAGGCAAATCACACCTACCTGAAAATGGCACATTAATTGCCTAAACCTGGGTCACACACTGCAGCTGAAATGGGAGCAATGTGGGAGCGATGCCAGGAGCCCTGAGACCCACTTCTGCTGCTTGAGTATCTGAAGCACACTGCCTCTCTTCCATCATATAAAATATATCCTGTAGCATCGTCTACCTCCTGCTTTTGAAAGTAAGTCTTTGGTGAGTTATGCTTAGAAAAAAAAAACACACACAGGTTGGTTTTCACCCGTATTAAATATTAAGAGATCTGTACGTTAGAGTGCAGTGTATCCACTTTTGGGCTTAACTTTATTTTTCCTTGTTTACTGCCTATTTTACACTAAGCTGAACACTTCACACATGCAGCTGGAAACAACCCAAACAATGAGTATGAGGATCAGATGGGATTGTTTCCAGCATCTGCTTTCTGGAAGAGAAAGCATTTTGAAGAAACACTGTAAAATGGAGCAGTGCTGCACTGTTTGGCACTAAATCGCTACCTGCTGCCAAAAGCAGTGCAAAAACTTTATGAAGAATCTCACGAGGTGGACAAAAATTCAAGGAAAAGCGGACATTTCAGAAAATGATCCACTTTAAACCTGCAAGAAATGCCAAGGGTGCAAATATCTCTGTTGCTTTAGAGAACTAAAAATAACACTCACCAACAGCCTCTACCAAGACTCTTACTCAAAATTCAGGCAGCCTTATGGCTTTCATTTGGAGTGTGACACATGAGCGTTTTGCAACCCTCTCACTAGGGTTGTCTAAAGTGAAGGAAAATCCCCCATCCCATTTTCTCTCAGATATTAAAATTCACTGGAAGCAAAAATATGCCTCAATTTTTAGACGGTATTAAGAGATGTAAGTTCTTGTTTCTAATCCATAATGAAGGGCTTTCAAGTAGGCAGGAATAACATTCATAGCTCCTAACGTTGGCTATCTAGCTCAACTCTTTGATACACTTAATTTACATGTAATCCTGCAGTCTGCCAGCAGTTGATAAGGTTCCTGATACGTGCACTTTTGAGGAAGAGAAGTTCAGTCTTCTTACTGCCTTTCTAGGCAGCTGAGCTCCATGATGGAAGGATACTCAGGTTTAAGTTTTCAAACAGATTTTTGCTTCTTAGCCTGATACATACGTCCCCAAATAGCTTTAAAATTATTGAAATGTTGAAATAGCTGCACTGCATTTTTTGGTTCTGCTTCCATTATTAAAATACTTCACAGACTCCTGTAAATACCAGGCAGAATGGAAAGCAGGATGAAAGGCATAATTCCTCTCCACTCCGATGATACTATTTTGGAGACATAAAGACAAAGTGTGAAAATTAGGCATATCAAAGGAGTGGTTGACAGATGCTACAAATCCTGAGATAATATCTATATGACACACTTGACTGAAGAATGGACAAGCACTCATTAAGAGCAGGATTTTAACAAGCACTCAGTTTCTGTGCCCCAAATGTAAAGAACAGGATGACACAGTTTTGATAAAACCTTTTCAAATGTTTCATCACACAGTGGGGTGATGTCACCTCTGTCTTTAGTATTAGTATAGATGGTACTCGCCATCAGTGTAGCTACAGCTTCTCTCAACCTCTTTACATAACTAGACACCCTGGACCCCCAAAGGAAGCTACGTTACTGGGTGCCATGTCATTCTGATACCCCAGGCGCAGGCAGACTCCCAGTTTCATATTCATTGGCATATACCACAACTCAGAAGCCATGAAGAGGCATGTAAGCCCAGGTGATTTAGCACTGAGCACTCCATGGTACACACTGACCACTTCAACGTACTTCACGTTTCACCCATATCCCATTCCTAGCATAATGCATTCACAAAGGAGCTTCCATACACCTTTCTATGCTATCCCACACCTCCTAGTGAAGATCGGAGAGCTGCAAGGCAGAATTTATTTGCTTCCGTCTTCTGAGGGCCACTTGCAAACATGAAGAAGTAAAGTGGAAGGGCATTTAAAAGAATGTTCCTTTCTAAATTTGGAATGCATGCTGTGTGTTCTAGCATGTTATTTTGTTCTGAATCTCTGCTAAGATAATGGTACTAGCCTGTTTCATCAATGCCAATCCTCTCTGCTGAATAATTATATTTAATTTAAAAGCCAAGTATAAGAGTAATTACTAGAACTGTGCATTATTTTGCACTTAACGATCTTCCATTACACTGCCTGTTCACCTTGGTAAGTCTCCCACTTGTCTCCAAATTTGCTTTATTGCAATAATTCTTTCATCTTCTTCACCAAGAACATCCATATCCAGATCACTCAAGACAAAAAACACTGATATCTTGATACTTAATTTTACCGACAGAAAAAAAAAAGTTGTATTTTTGCCCTAGTTTCTTCTAAACATGTCTCCAATCTGTGATAGTATTTTCCCTTCACTTCACTACTTTATATTCCTTAATAAGTTCTCAACACAGCTTTTCCTCATGAGTTTAAGTCCAGATATCCACTGGCTCTCTCCCCCTCCCCATGCCACTGTCCCATTCCTCTGTGTTAACAGATTAACAAAGTGAAAGCTTTTCTTGCAAATTTCCATTTATTCGTACTGCGTTATGCTGCGTATTTCATGATTCATTTTAACTTTCATTCCAGTTGATTTATCTAGTATATCAGGTGTGTTTCCTAGGGAACTTTCAGCACCAGCCCTACAGAGGAGAATGGGTTCACCCATCCGTCACCCTTCAGCAACACCATGAGCATGAGGGCCTGGGGAAGGGCCCGAGAGGTTACGTCTGGAGCACGAGGGTAGCGATAGCTCGAAGCAATGCTTCTTTCACAGCAACACACACATGCCACAAGATGCTTTCCTAAGCCAATTACTCTTTCCTGTTCAGAGAACCCAAGTAAAAGACAGCTGCTCTCCCAGTATCAGTTAGCCTGGCTGGGTGTTTCACGTGGTGGCTCGGACTGATCCCTCCCGACCAGGGAGCAGTGTCCGCAGCGAGGCAGCAGCAGCACCAGCGCTGGGGACCCTGGCAGCCGCAGGGGACGGAGCCCCAGACAGGCAGCACAGAGCAGATGGCGAGGCCAGGGGAGCACAGGGAGGGAGCTCGGAGTCCTGCTCTTCCTGCTGCCCTGCAGGCTCACTGGCTGCATAATTATTCCTGCGGAGCCACTAAAGCTCGCTGTGTTCATTGTCCTTCAGATAACAGCCCAGACCTGGGGACGGGAAGGATTGACCCCTCACACCAATTCTGACTGAAGCAAAATGCCCTGAAAAAAAAAAAATCCTTCTAATGAATGGTGCACATTATCTCATCCTCCCCACATCTAGTTTTTGTTCATAACTAGGTCCTCCACTGGGGGAAGAAGAGAAAAATGACTGAAAAACAGGTTACATCTTACACTCACTAGTTGAAAAATGTACTGAAAATGTGTGTGTGGCATTTTTCAAGATAGAAAGCAATAGAAAAGCATCATGAACCAACACATACATACTTCCTATTTATTTTAGGATAGCTGGATAAATTTAAAACTGTTAATAACAAAGATTTGCATTTATCTCAAAGCATAATGAAGTAATGAAATATGCTTTCAAAGTGCAGTTAAAAACTCTGTTAAAATGCCTTTTGTTTATTCGAGTAAGAGAAGAAGAAACAATAACTAACATGACTCAAGGTTCTCACCTTCAGAGCACAACAGTCCCTGAGTTTCTTTAAGAAGAGAACTTTGATCACTTGGACAGCAAGCTGAGCTGCAGAGTTGTGTCCTGTAACACTAAAATTTATTTACACAGATAGATACATGTCCATACACTCTTACACACCCTGTTTGCTGTTAACCAGAAAATGAGAAGTACGTCTATTAAGTCAGAAAAGGCTGTGTTCACAGGGGAGAGGGTGTGTCTCCTGGCTTGCAGTGCTGAATGCTCTGGTTATTAGCCTTGCTCATTTTTCCCTATTCAGTCTGAATTCAGAGCTAAGCAAATTTCCAGGAGCAGGCCTGCAATTCCAGCTCTGTATGCTAATCAATTCGATGCAGCTTGAGAAGCCCTGAACACAAGCTGGAATAGCCCTTAGCTTTCATGGCTTGTCTTTGCACTTCTCCACATATGCAGGCCTACCTTAGCCAATTCTGAAAATCTGGATGGACTGGATCCAACTTTTTTCCTCCTAAACTCCTTTAGACATGCTTTTATTACATTTCTGTGCCAATATCTTTCGTCACCCCTGGCAGACACAAGGGTGGCTGGAAGCTGTTATCCTCTGCACACGAGCAATGCTATCACTTGCCCCAAACAGAGACCTTTGAACGATGCTTGCAGTATGTACAAACACATGAGGCTCTGGACAAGCTCTCCTGCTCAATCTGTGCCCCTTGTACCATGGATTCATTTCCTAACACCTAGGCTCCATCAAGACACACGTACTACATACAGTAAAAATCACTAGTTCGGTTTTGTGTGTAGTTTCAGAGACAAGGAAGGAACTACTGTTGTGCTGGCTGATAGCACTATCACGCTATTTCTTGCCAGCCCCTGCAGTTTGGCTGCATGCCTTACCCAGAGCTAGTGCAAGCTCTTCCTAAAAGATGAGCTGTCGTAGCTTACCCACTATAGAGTGAAAACAGGCTTTTGATCAAAGGCCAAGAAGAGCTGGGAAGGGAACAAATGGATTCAGACGGACAAGAAGAGGTGAAACTTGCCATGAGGTGTGGAATGCAGCACCAACCACAATCAGATTCTTGAGGTCTCTCGTGCTGGGTAGGGTCAGGGGAGTGTTTGTTGTTTTGGGGCACTAGAGCAGGTTGGGAGACATGAGCAAACGTACCGTACACGATGCCACTCAGAGCATAAGAACTAAGGACTCAGCCCCATCAGAATGAACAGGGCATTTCCCCAGTACACAGGGGAAAGACTACGTGCATTTGTTTCTACCTTGTGATCAAAATGAGACATCTACTGGATTCCAAGCATTGAGGTAGATGTTTGCTCAGAATACGTTCAGCATACCTGCTGCCTCTCAGAGGTATCCTATTCACACTGATGGGATTTCTACCTGAGGACCAAAAAGCAACCAGAATCTTCTGCTTCACGTAATGATACAAATTACCAATGAAAAAAAATAAATAAATAGAAGTCTTTCTTGGCCTGTCTCAGCTCCTGATATTCAACCTAATTTTCCCTTGCTCATTTTCAGCCCATTTATTCCTAGATAAACCCTCTGGCACTACAGTGAATAATCCTCTTCTCTCCTGGGATTCAGAGTGAAAAGGGAACATGTCACTCTATGACAGAAAGAACTGCCAAAATAAAGATGCTGGTGAGGACTGAATTTTTAACGTACATCTCTTTCGGGGTGTGAATAGCACCAGGATTCAGTAATAGGGGCCATGTACTTCTAGGTCACCAGGTCAGATCTGACTGCATCCTCCAATAATTTTGACAGCCTGCCATCTGTGATGTAAGTAGCAGGTGTTCATGTGTATCTCGGTCAATACATGTCTACTAGCAAGGCTTGCATTTTTAGAAAACCCACAATTTTTAGCAAGCAGCACTGAAGCCTGCTTCTGGACTTGGATTCTCACTGCCTTAAGTGGACGATAGAGTCATCACAGCTTTTGCCAGTGTTTACAGAACAAAAAAACGCCAACAAATAGTGCCAGAGGCCTGCTGGATGGCAAGCAGGAGCACGACACCTTCTTCCAAAACAGGAGGCTGAGGGAAAGCAATGGAAAAATATCTGCCAAAGGTTTAAAGATGATGAGCTCCTTCGCTGTCTCCCTGTTTTCTGCACATGGCTTGGGGAGATTTTTTTTGGAGACGACACCAACGGCAATCACATCAGCCCCAATGCCCACATGAGAGGAGACATGATCAAGACTTGAGCTGCTGAGATCAGACTGCTTCTGCTTTAATAAATATGGGAATTAGCACACAGAGGCTGCACACAGGGCAGCCTCTCAAAAAAATAAGTGTCACCTTTTCTGAGAGTGTCACCTTCAAACTGCACACAACAGAGCCAGGTAAAAAAAAAAAAAAAAAAAAAAAAAAAAAAGTAGGGCAGGCAAACTGACTGAAGTCTGTCCATAGACCCCAACACTTCAAACAGCCCGTCCTCAGTGGGGAATAAGAATGAAAGACTTGATTTACTAATTTATCTGTCTGCTCCAGGAACAGCTCCAGCCATGGGCAGCAGGTCTGAGGCAAAGCATTATTTACTCCCAGAGCCACCTCTGGCAAGGATTGATCCAAAGCCATATACACGAGCAGGAATTGGACAAAATGCTTATAACATTGTGATCTGCTAAATCCCTGAAGCAGGACACTCTTTGTTGACTTGTTTTTAAACAGACTACAATGCAAACCAATTGACCAGCTATTTAGTTGTAGCTATTTAATAAACCTGTTTAAAGCAGTAACTCTTCAGATTGACTAGAGGTGGAGGGCACTGTTCTCTCGTTGGCAGCAGTTACCACGGCATCAGTGTGACAGGGTTAGGGCATTTGCCACCTGTCTGTAGTTGGCACCGTACTGAAGGCACCAGCTAGGTAGTTTGGCTAGCAAGGTTTCAGCAATAGTGCCTGATGGGGCCACTCTGGGACAGACATCAGCGTCCCAGCCAGGCCCTTTTAGCCCAGATTCTGTGGCCTACAGACCTATATAAACAAAAATTAAGAAGCATAAGGTTTCTGAATAATATCTCAGAAAATCTTCTGAATATTTTATCTTAAGTACTTAGATACACGTTCATGGAAGCCTGGCTTATTCACTGTAGTGTATAATCAAATCCTGGAGGGATACCTGAGGACTAATTGGTTTTGTCTGTGTTAGTGTCTAGTCATTGCATGAATCAGGCAATGCTGAATTTCGAGCTTAGACTAAGAGCTCCCTAAAGATAGAGAACCAGGCTGCCTTGTCTGGCCGTGTAAGTGGTTTGGGTTCAGAAGTTCTTCAGCCCATGCATTATTACTTACCCTTCTTGCCATGACAGTTGCTAGTGAGGAATCATCTCACACAAACAGCCTGAGTCAGGGCAGTCTGCAAATGCAACAAGGAGGAATGAAGCAGGGACTTAATCTTCATTTGAAATGCTCTGGCGGGGGAGGTGGCTATGGGCAAATCCGCCTGGGCTATTCCTCTGCTAGTGCTGAGCCAGACCTGTCCCGATATCAGGATGGGAGGCCTATGAAAGGCCTGCCAAATCTCAGCAGTTAACAAGAAGCGCTTACAAAGGACTAAGAGAACGATGCAAAGCAGATACAGTTTCATTGTTACGGCTTTATGCAGCAGGGAAGGAAGACAGGACTCACCTCTCCCCATTAGCACCAGCTGTTGTAGAGCCTTTTGCAGGAGGCAGAATACAAAATACATGCGCTCCCATCTCCTATTCTTCCCTCCCATTTGTTTTGGGGCTAAATCTTCCCCAGCTTTGCAGCAGTGCATGAAACTGTTCTGGGGTTGCTTCAATGCAGTTTTTCAGTATCCACATGGGCAGTTGTGAAGTCTCAGATGGATGAGGAGTTCCCCATCCTACCGCAGGATGTGTCAAACAAAGCAAACCCATTTGTTTGCTTTAAAGCCCTGAACCTCATGCCTCAGGGCGTAAGTTAACTATCTGCAGGGCTCTCTCTAGAGGGAAGGTTGGTTGTTGTGTTTTTTTTTTTAACCTGATCCTTCAGCAATGCAGATGTTACTAGGAGTTATTCACCTTCCTGAGCATCAACTACAAGTCACAGCAGTTGGAAACATTTGTATTTTTGGTACAAATCTCATCCTGCGTCACATTAACAAAAGTTAATATAATCAATAGAGCTACACTAACCTGGCAACAGAGTCCATTGCCAGCACTGACACTTGAGCAGGGAAAATTTTACTGATTTTTTTCCAAATACCAACTTAAAATCAATGCAGCAACTCCAAAGTTTATCTAGTTTCTCAAGTGCAACTTGCATAGATACATCCAGAGTAGCTTTTTACAAGTAGTGCAGCACCAGAAGCTGCTTTACCAACTACTTCGTTAGCTGTTACCTGGAAGTATCAACTTTTAACTTACTGTGAGCTTGGTAATCCTGCTTCTCCCTCTTTGCTGCTGCTGTCCTTCCTGCAATGCAAGTCATCTAAACTGAAATGGCAACTTCTCCTCTGGACAGGAGAGGTGGGCTGGCCTCCTATGCATTTGCATCTGCTTTGCAAACAGAAAGATGAACTCCACTCATCACCTGCCACATGGAATCCTTATCAAAGCAAAGATTGCTAGAGGGGAGCATTTCATTAAGACTAGAAATTCTTTCGGGAGCACAGTCACAAGCGCCCTGACATATAAAAATGTATATAACTTCATCTAGCGAGACAGCTAACACTCGGATGGAACAGAAGCACTTTGTCTGGGTTAGATAAAAACCAATAAATAGCACATGTCTAACTCCTCCCTGTGCATGAAGATTTTGAAGTCCAGAAGAGGTCATCGTATGTTGTTATGACTAAGAAGACATTCAGTTGCCCTGCTTGTTAACCAGAATCTCTGTAACTATAGGGAACTAGAGCCTGCAAGCTCAAACCACCTGAGCAGCACCTTATTCTGCTTATTTGGTGATGGTAATTGATGGAAAGGAGTATTTAGTTAATTAAGACATAGCAATATATAAGCTAGAGGAAAAACTAGAAGGACTTCCATACCACTGAAAGTATCTTAATGTAAGGTAGAACATTAATTTTTGTTGCTACATCTCTTTGTATACTTGCTGAATGTCTCAGACTTTGGAATGCAAGACTGGGCAGGAGAAGAGAAGTTCAGTATGTACAGAAGACATTAACTTTCACAGTTAATTTCTTAAAGCAGGAATGAGTGCTGACAAACACCACCTGCAAAGCAAGACGCAGAAAGAAGATGGGCTGTCAGTCATGAAATAGCCTCCTCTCTTCCTTACAAACACCTATTTATTGTACACCACAGTGAGAAGCTCAAGCACAAACGGGACAGTAAATCTATACAGCATTTGCAAGCTCTAGTTGAGACTACTGTATTCAAAATATTTGAATACAACTTCATCCACAAACTCAAATTCCGTTTTCTAATTCAGTTCAGCTACAAGAGGAAGAAACTGCCATCATGTGTTTACAAAATAGCCGGTGCTCCCAAGAATCCAGACTTATTTGGGACACTGATATAACTAACAGTTTAAAAAAGGGAATCTGCCAATACAACTGTTTTCCAACATGGCCCACAGATCAGACCAAATTCAATCCTGAATACACCCAGAAATTATATTATACATATCTCAGCACAACAGAACCTGTAGACATAAAATGAAACACTGAATGTGATTCCCTGTATAAGTTTTTGTTTAAAGCATCAAATTCTTTGGCATACACCATATCCTATACAGCCATATAAAAATAGTTCAAAAGCTGAGTGTCTATTGTGATTCTGTCATGACTCTTCTCTGGCCAACAGTTTGAAGCCCCTTTTGAGTTCTGGGGCTTTTGTCAAGAGCTGGTAATATATTCCGAGAAGAGAAGGAGCTCGAGTACAGACAAGACTGGGCACAAGGCATTAGAGATACACACGAGACCAAGTGAAATAAGCTACTTAAACACAAGATGCGAATTTAGCAATTTCAAAAGGACAACAGTACTCAAAAAGGCAACAATCCAAGATACAAGAAGCACAACTTCCTAAAATGACCTCATCCCACTGCTGTTTTGAGTGCTATATTTATTCAAATGTACCCCATCCGGCTCTCAATTAACTGCTTTCTCATTTCCAAATGCAGGTCTGCAGTGCAGAGAAGTGTAATTATTTACACACCACTCCATCATTGCCACTACTGTCTGTACTTCTAAAGCATCTTGATTACTCTACTGATGAGCACCATGGAAATGCCTATAAATAATCATCTCCCCTCATTAAGTTACAGTTCATGGAGTGGGGAAGGATGATTTTCCTTTGTATGTTCCTTTCGTAAATTTTATCGTTTCACAACAGAGGGAGTAACATGCCTCTGATGACACTCAAAGAGACAGACTGTCAGGATTCTTGTCAGCATTTCAGCTGCGAGCGGCTTGCACTTCTGTATGAATATTTTCTCCTGAAAATAAAGTACCGTTTGTCAGAATTAGGCATTCAAGACTGTTTTTCTAATGTCAGATTCAGACATGCAAAAACCTTTAGTATCACATCAGAAGGTCAGACTTTATGGAGCAGTATGTCATGGAAACCTTAACAGCAAACACTTCTCTCACAGCAGAAGCTTCTGGCTTTAGCTTGCAACCCTGAGAACACACATGGGGGGGAGATTTCAAATGAACTTAGATTAAAATACAAACATTGAAGGAAACCTTCCAATAAGAACAAAGCACTGGTAAATAGATTTGATCCTCAGGGATCTGCAACAATAATTGATGCCACAAATATCAAACATTCCATTGCTGTCAAATCACAAAATCTCATTCCTCTCATTAACCACAATACTAAACGCACATTTGCATGCAGTGAAACTGCTGGTGGTAGCTCTCTAACACAATGAAATATCACGTCATAAAATGGTGAATTTTAAAGCCAGTAAAACAAGCTGAATGGGGTATCTTCACTCACTGAAATCAGATTCCTGCAACAAGAAGCAATTGTGAAGTTCTCACACCACCCCAGTGAACAAAGTACCAAGGCACGAGTCCCCATATGGGTATCAGAGCTTGCTATGAGGAAAGCAAGGTTGCCTTCTATTTTGGGATTCAAGGAGAATCGTATGTCTGTGGCTGCTATGGACAACAGTCTGCAGTAGGAATTGCTAAATTCCCTAGATCTTTGAGCCCCATGCTCAGCCATGTCCCCATGCAAGGCAGCGACTCGAGCACTGGATCGCTTTCTGCCCTGCAGCAGCATTTCTCTAGGCAATCTGTAACTGAAGAGCAAGCAGCATTTCCCAAATTTCTGTTTAGGAATTAGCACAATGTCACAGGCTGGTCCAGCCAACAGGCCATAAGTACAGTCCAACTTATCATCTGATTCAGTCTTGCTCACGGAGCTGGAGAGGAAAACTATTCTTACTCCTGCAAATAGCTTAGAGAAGGAGAACAGAATGGTCTGACAAATTCATGAAGCATTCTTATTTCCATGCTCTGTCCAAAGCAGCACCTCACCTCCAACATGTTGGCTATTTCAAACAACTGAAACCATTTAGTGCTTCAGATTAAGATCTTGATCCACAACTGTCAGTGCAACAGCACTCTGTCAGCAGGAGGAGGCAACTGCTTTCAGGTCAGATCCATCCATCAAGCTCTTTTTAAAGCTGCCGTGATTCAAGATGCATGGTCTTGTGCCCACATACCATTTTCCTCAAAGAGGAAGGATCACTTGTCCCGCCCCTCCCTCTTCCCCCAGCCACTTTCAGGGTTCCCAGTACATCGCTCCCTGTATCCCTGCTTACTTACAACACACTGCCATACTTCTGGTCAGCTTAGCTGGGAAGTCACCCACCCCTGTATAAGCTATGCAACTTATGAAGAAAAAGTGCTGAATATCCAACAGGCTAGAGTGACATGCTCCATTCAAGCTCCCAAATACTGCACCTGGACTGGGACACCTCATGAACAAACGTTTGGTGCTGGAAGGACGAACATTTTCATTTGTAAATGCTACATGTTGTTTGCACACACTGCCTAGTGTTGGCAAGGTATTTGAATAATTTTCTCCAAAGATAGGAGCGAGAGTTAATTTAAAGCAATAGTAGTAAACCTTAGAATGGCCAGTGTCCTACCCCAACACAAGAGGTGGAGCAGGAAAAACAGATGCAAAAATAAGATTATCCCTCAGTTCCAGAAGACACAGAACTATTAAATTAAGCTCAGAATTTTCCTTGAAGAAGAACCTAGCTCTTCCCAGTCCTCTGAGTTATCCTCCACATTCCTTTAAGTGTTTTCATAGATGCAGTAATATGAACTGTCTTATTGCTGTATAGCTGCTAATAAGAGACAGATGTGTCATTCAGTTCCAGGAAAATGTAGACATGAAGCACATTATGACAACCCACTAAATACTTTTGACCCAAATCCCTTTCTGCATGTTATCTCTTTATGCATTTAGTCAAGAAAATGCAACATAGTTCCATATTTTTCCTGCTAATTACTGAGCTAGCCAAAAGAGAATGCGTGTGTCAACTGCTTTATCTTAGCAAGGCCAAAGCAAGTCAAACAACACATTCACTTAGTGAATCCAGAGCTTGAGAGCTCCTGCAATTACTTCAGAGCTAAATCAACTGGTGGCTGCGAGCCGAACTCCCCATGTTATTTATTTAGCTAGTCCGGAAGACACGCACTGCACACTGGCGTGCAGGACGAAGCATCTGTTTCACTCAGACGGTTGGCTGCATTCTTTACTTGATATTAATATCAGTGAAAATTTAGCAACTTAACCACTGGCATGGGAAGTCTGAATTTTAAGAGAACAGATGGCAGTGATCATCTCAGGTTAATTTTAGGCTTCAAAAATTGCTCTTAGTCAGCAAAGTGTCAAGATAAGAGGAAAATAAAAGGCAACATCTGTAAAATCTCCTACCTGTTTCCCATCCAGAGTATACAGCTTTTTGACCACTCCTGTCTCCAGCTTGATAGCTTCAGTGATATCAGTGAGAACTTGCTCAAACGAATGGGCAGTCTTCTTGTTCAAGAGCACACGGACTGCTTTCCGGGGCTTCACCCCACTACGGATGATGGTTACCAGCTTGGGCCGTACAAAATCTTTGTTCTCCTTTGCCTGGGCACTGTTGCTGCTGGCCAGAGACTGAGGTGCTTTCTGGTTGGCAGACGTCTTCACGTTGACAGACCAGTTCGGATTGACATTCTTGGTGTATTCCACCTTCTTGAAGAAGTTGTCAGATGAGCAGACATAACTTTCACCTTTTGAAAGAAATAAACACACAGTTCTTTCCATTAGACTCCCGAGAAACAGAAACTACACATCTTTCTTCCATTAACTATGCAAAACATTACTCATTGTTTTCATTAGAACTTCCATGTCAGCTTGTTATTAAAAGTCAATTTTATAATGTATATGCTTATTTGAAATATAATCTAGCATTTCCTGAAAGTAAGCAAGTCACACAACTTGCATCAGCAAATACATACCATCACTCAGTCACATGAACCAGGGGTTAAACAAGATTGAGAACTGTAAAGATATTAGGTACCTGAAGATGCAACTAAGCTGTCTAAAAGCTCCTAACCACCTAATTAATTTAATCACCTAAATTATTTTGTAAATCTGCCAGCTCCCTCTCCATCTTTACAGACCTAGCTACGGCTACAGTCTGTCACCCCTTACTAAGAGGGTATCAACATCCGTCCACAAGGTACCTCTTTTGTCAAGGCTGAAGAATGATGAAAATCCAGTACTGAGTAATCTCTACCAAAAGCAGCTTTGATAAAGCTAGCAGGCAGAGCAAATATGCTTCGCTGTAATGTCAGTGGTCTATTAGAAGTCAGACCTACTGGCAGCTGAGATAGAATACTACACCAAATACCACTGCTTGCTTTAAAATGGCTGGTACCAACCAAAAATACACTCAATCCAAAATTAGACATAGTAGAGAAGGGTTAAATGTTGCACAGTCTTATTAGTAATTCACTATATATATATATACATATATATAGATATCTCCCATCCAAAATTAGTTTCAAGCTTTGTCTGTAATTTATAGGATCCTATCTACCTAAGGTTTTATGATCACCTTAAAGAAGGATTTGTAGGATCTTCTTTGGGGCCTGCAAATCTGATGGATCCTAGAGGACTTATTACTAGAATGAGACTGTAAAAACAGTCTCCCTAAGGGAATGTAGCTGTCTAGTCTGAAATGACTCAGGCTGCTGAGCATTTGAGAATGCACTAAAAAAAAATAAAAAAATAAAAACAGCAGTCATTGCTAGAGGAAGAAGCTTTTGTCCTTTGTCTCACCATTAGATAAAATTTTAATAGGAACTGAAGGCATAACATGGGTACCTGTAGGGTCTTAGGGAGTTTCTTTTGGTGCTTTATTGGATTGATCTTACAGAATGAAGTTCTTTAAACAATGTGATAGCTTTTAAATCAAAATATAGATTTAACTATTTTGAATAAGAAAAAAATCCTTCTTCAAATGCAGACTAGCTGCATTTCCTTATCGGTTACCTACTGCAAACTCTGTGGCCTGAATAACTTTGAAAAGTCTGCCCAGCACCTGAACCTTGCCTTCTACCAGGGGATCTTATAGGACAGGATCTGATGTCTAATCAGCTGGGGTATAAATATGGATTTCCAAAGAGCCCACCAATTTCCATGAAGAAGTTATGGTCCAGGCATGTAACGCATACCTGGTACACAGTGTTCATGTAGTTATTCTCCAGCTGACTAAATCGCATTTTTGATGGACATACTCCTATGATCCGTTCAAAGACTACTTGGGAAGACAACTAACAGATATAATGCCATAGAAGCCTTTTAATAGGCTTAAAACAAAGGGATACATAGTACTTATGTCCTTCCTACTGCGCTGTTTGATGTCACTAGCAGCCATGGAAACAATGCAGAATGGTTGTTAGTTTTTTTTAAATTTGTTTGTTTGTTTGTTTTTCCCTGATTTCGTATCCTGTTTGCCAGAAAGTGGTGAGTGGTGAGTGATTAAACCACCACCAGCAGCCGTGTAGTGACAGAGATCATCTATCACCAAGAAGGAGGTATTGTTTTCCCTTTTGAAGGAAGAACAGAAATACAGAATGCAGAAAGCTGCCAGGCTTCACGTTGAACACTACTAGTTGGGCATTTTTTCAACTCGTGTACCCCACACTAACATAACCCTATCAGGAGGTTCTGGTGGCCTGACCAAAGAATACCAATCTATATTTGGGGCATGCATGCTGTCAGAAAAAAAAAACTCAGACTATGAGGTTCCCATAGCTGAAGCTCCTTAGTGTCTCACATTGCTCAAATTGGATGCAATAGAAGCACAGATACCCCAAAGTGTTCCATACACTGTAAGGAATTCCCACTGGAAATAGATTGTTTTTCAAAAGCACTCAATTCGATGAATCTTTCTCATTAATAAGTGATAAGCTGTGGTTTATCTACCTGCTTCAGCCAAGCGACATCTGGTGTGGAGGGTGCCTGTGCTTCTCTCAAGTTTCATAACCAAGCATGAAGCACAGCAGAGTTTGGGATGGTCAAATTGGGGAATTAACTCCAAGAACCTGAGCCTCCCTGCGCCAATAACTCCCAGGCAGAGGCACTTTTGGAAGCACGCTCCATGGAACAGTAACATGATGCTCTGAGAAAAGGGATTCCTGTGTTTAAATGCAATACTAGGAATAAGTGACTTGAGTACTACTCTTACCTCTGCCCTAGGCCTCCCTGTGGAAGCTCCTGACCTGTGCCTCTGCTTCCCTACCTGAAAAGTAGAAGTAGCAATACCTGCTGCTGAAGGGCTGCCAGGCTTGACTACAAGCTGTTTACATAATACTTTGGGATGCAACAACGAAAAATGTATGTATTTGTGCTGTGTCCTATCAAACCATGAGGTCTTACAGTATATTTTCTATTAATAAAGTTCCATATTTTATATTAAGCAAAAGAGATTATTGGTCTGTTTAGTAGAGCTAGCTGTCCAGTGTATTTAGAACAGCATACGCTGAAGGCAGTAATGGCATAAGGCAATACTCCTCTGCTAGGCTTTGTTTCCACAAATGCAGTATTAGGTCACTGTATACACACTTCGAGATTACATCACAGTCACAAGTGGAAAATCTAATCAGCTTTTTCACTTTGTTTCATGTAACCAACCCCTAGTGGATATTTTACTGAATTCTAAAACTGGCCCAAAATTTGCTTGGAGTGACATGGCTCTGCCCTTCAGCATAGCAGCTCTTCTCAGCATCATTTCCAGTTAGAGCAGGATAGCTCCAGGGAAGAGGCATTTCCTTCTTCCCCTGACCTACAGATGTAACCTGAAGTGTTAATTTCATTTAAAGATAACAATTTATGTCTTTCCAAATCCAGTTTATGGCTCTCAAATAATAACCACATAACTGAAGTTCCTCAGTAAGACGTATCTCTTTTACCAATTGCCAGCCTGGAACATTTGCTATTTTACTTCCTACAGCTGAGCTTCACACAAATTTTACCAGAAGGTAGTAGCAGGACCAAGAAAAATGGTCTGAAGTCACAAGAACTTTCCAGCTTTGAACACGTGTTGTGCCCAGAGGATCTCTAAGGAGAGACATCTCATGGAGGATATTTCGATCAGAGAGGAGCATTTTCTTTGCTACATCCATCTGTACTAAGTCTATGGTGAGAACTGAAGGTGTACAGCTCCATCAGAAATGTACCTGATCAGCACAGCATGGCTGTAGAAGTGCACAGCATAACAAAGGAAGGGGAAGAAGCAGATATGAGATCCACACAAGAGCAAAAGAAACAGCTCCAAGAAGTACATTGCTTGCCAGCCCTGAATATAAAAATCTGTGCACAAATATTTTCAGGAGCACGTCGTTAGACAGCAAGCAGCTGTGTGCACGTGCAGAAGCACAGCCAGAAGCCCTGAGGAGGTATGATGAACGGCCATGTCACTGCTTCCAACAGAGCCCTGAGCAGCAGCCCCAAAGAGAGCCTTGCATGAGAGCTAGAAGGCTTCGGTAAAAGCTAGGAGCATCCCTGACAACACCCAAACTGCTGCTGAATACTGCACTGCAGGCGTGACACCAGTGGTGAGAAGGACAGCAGCTTTCTCGTGCAGTGCTGGGTCAGTGCAAGATGCCCTTTCTGCATCGCGAAGCCAAAGCCCTGCAGGACGACGTGCACTTGGCATCACGGCAGCGTGCTCCGGAGGTGTCACTGTTTGTGTCGTGCCACCAAAGCAGCCAAGGCATTTATTTGTGCCTTCTGTCCTGCCCTAAGCAATAGAGGGACTGCAAGCGGAGCTTTGCCCTTAGGTCATCAGCGCATTTGCCATTTGAAGCCATGGCTCGTATCACACAACTGTTCTGGCTCCAAGTGCGTTACCCGGTACTGTGCTGCCAATTTGATAGAAGCACAAGGCGATTATTCAGCTCCTACAGAAGGGATGATCTCAGCAAAGATAAGGTTTGCCTTAGAGAAGGTTTCTTAGCGAGACTCTAAGCTCAAGATGAGTGCTAAGCCTTCAACCCTCTTACAGCAGCTCTTTTTGACAATACTAAATACGACAGGCTGCGCTTTCAAAAAAGTTATCCTCTCTCAGCATGCACCAGCAAGTTTTGCATGCACCAGCAAGTTTTCAAGTGTAGTGAACTACGTGCAGTACTGGAGAAAAAATGGAAAAGCTGGACTGAGGCCATTTTGAAAGTGTAACTGCTAACAGGTATTCCAAAAACTGTCTCTGTGGGCTGCAGTCAATTATTCTGGTCGTTAGCTCGACTGTCTCAAAGTTGAGGCTTTGCTACTGTGCCCAGCTTTCGTGTTTTGTGGGATTTACCATTACTCCAGTAGGAATTTAATGGACTGCATGCCTTGCAGAGTTCACTATATATTGTGTTAAAGCAGGCCTTTAAAATCAAATGCATGAACTTCTTGCTACTTTATGCATTACAAATGATCTTCCTCTGCTTCAAGACCTTCTCCACCATAGCAAAATGAACCGTGGAAGAGCTTCCTTCCCCCCTGGCTGTTCCCATGAGAGAAGCTCCTCTTGTTCTCTTGAAAAAAATAAAAATAAAGAAATGTGTGATTACCAAATTGCCGTCACAGCCATGTGATGCCCATAAAGAATTTGTCGTGCCAGATTACCTGCAGGGACCATACCAGTTCTGGCGTGGTGGCCAGGATGAGCAAGGAAATAGGGAAATAGAACCACAAGAAGGTGTTTTGTTTTATGGGATGTAATTAGCCAAGCTCTTAGGAAAACAGCCATAGAAAACAATCCCACAAGTTACCAAGGCTTCAATATTGGATTACATGAGCTTCAGCTTTCCACGCAAACTGCAGCACACACACATTGGGTGGGGACTTCATCATGCTTCCTACAAACCCCGCACTCCCAGCGCACAGCAGGCACTGTACAGCTCCAGGGTGGAGCCTCTCCTGTGATTACTTTAAACACTCCTGGAGAAGATTTTGGAAAAGACTCCCCAGGGCACGACAGGATACAAAAGCTTGGAAACACTTCCTGGAATATCTCACACAACCCAAGAACGTTTGCAATTAAACCCTACTGAGCAAAACAAAAAATCCATTCAGCTTTTTGTAACGTTTAAACTGAGGCAAAAACTCATTTCAGACTAGAGCAGCCCAGCACAGGACAAGGGCATGAATCCACTCTGTGGGCACTCCAACCACAACGTAAGGGGGGCTCTGCCCTGCCTAATGGCCTGGGCACACCAGGAGCTCAGACGGGAAAATCTCTACAGCTTCAACTGCTTGTTGTCTCTCAAGTATTAATTTTCATCTACAGTCTGCATTTTTGCCTTTACTCACCATGCCTACATGATATTTGGATTCAGTAAATGCGTACTTCACACTTATTTCTGACCCTGCTCACATGCAGCAAAGGACCTTTTCTTCACATGAAATCACCCTCTGGAAATAGGTCCAAAGTCCACTTTTAATAGAATATCTGAACCATGCAAGTACCTCCAGACCTCTCACCAGACCCTGAAAGACTCAGGAAACAAATGAAAGCACTTGAACAAGAAAGCTCAGAGCTCTGACTTCCATCTTACAGAACTGGGACAAACAAGTCAGGCTGCCCTTCTGCATCTCAGTTCCTCAGCAGTGACAACAACTTCTTCCACCTTGACATGTTCAGACTGTAACTTCCCTGGGCTGGAAGCTCTCTTCATACACATTTGTATGGTGCCTTGCACAGTAGGCTGCCCGGTTTGGTCAGTGCCTCTAAGCAGTGACAAAGATCTAACCTGGGCAAGGTGGGGAATCCAGCTTCTGGGGGAAGCATCAGTTCCCTGCTTCACTGACGTATCACGGCCTCCACCAGGGGTGAAGTTAACTCAGGGCTGTGCTGCCTTCAACAGCAAAGTGTCTGCCCTGGGCTTGGGCTTTGTCTCGAGTCACAGCTCACTGTCCTTTGCGTTATGTCAAGAAAAAGCTAGTGGGGCCACATGAGAAAGCAGCAGAATTATGGAGTGGGCTAAAAATAATCTTTCATCCCACAGAGAGCTCATCTGTGGGACAACAGAGACAAAAAGTTGCAACCCGAGTTCGGAACACATGGCCAAGCATGGAGTTTCTGAAGATATCTTGCTGCTGAAGTCAGTGTGTAGCATCTGCTTCCACCTTTACCCAGCCCTCCTTTCAAAGAAAAAGAGCAGCTGGAGCTGAGGCAGGGAGGATTTGCCATCTCATTGCAATGGGTCTATAAGCACGTGGGTGCTCAAAATGAACCAAGGAACAAGTCACCCTGTCGAAGGCACGAGGATTTTCGTAGAAACTTGAGTGACAATGTAAGCTGCCCTAATATCAATGTGAACAAGGCTGGAAAAGGTGGCTGCTTTCCTTTTTAGCATCTTTTCTATTCAAGTTCTCACAGCGCCAGGTGCAGAATTAACTGTTACAATGGTGGCTCAGCAGTAATCTATAAAGGCAACTTCATGTTTTTCCTAAAGTCTCAGTCACTAGAACCCCTTATAATATGAAGTTCACCTGGTGCTCTTTTCCAAGATTCACTCATTGACCAGAACGACCATGCTAGACAGCAGCACTTGGGCCCAGCACTCACTCCTGACTTAGCAAAGAGAGCATGCAAGGAGAGGGTGCTGTCAGCAACTGACTGACAAGTCAGGATCAGCTGTAAGAGGGAAGTAAGAGGATGCTGTATTGCATTAAAGCAACATGTAGATTAAGGAGGAATGCAGTCCTGGAAAATGGCAGCACGTACTTGGGCACTATTTACAGATACGTTAAAACCGATGATGAAAACTGGGGGGTCAAGATTAAGGTAATGACTGCAGTGATGGGAGGCTGCCATTATAAGTGAAAGGGAGAGAAAAAACAATGGTGGATTTTGAGAGAAGGTCACTGGGAGACATGGACATAGACAACTCTGGCACAGGAGGCAGCATGGAACAAGCAGCAGTGACAGGTGAGAGCTCAGCAGGCAGCAGAAAGCACTCCGTAGTTGGCAGAGTCCTGGTGGGCCTCCAAAATGAGAAAGGCTTTAGGGGTCAGTACTGGAAAGGAGCAGGAGGCACATCCCAACTGATGGGCAGGAGAGATGTGATCAGAAGAACAGAAGAGACTTCACTCGTTCTATTTTGGACGGATTAGGAAGCAAAACATTTATCCAGAACTTCAGGAGAAAGGCACCTAAGGCCAGGTGAGGAAAGCCTACAAAGTCTGGCTCTGGAGACCAGAAGGGTTACTTCCAAGGGCCATTTTATTAGCAGCACACCGAGTGTTTTCACTCACCTGAAATACATGCTGCCTCAAGGTTACTGACACTATGCAACATCACCCCTCTGCCTTACAGAAAGAAGTGCACTCAGGCTACACCAAACAAACATTTTTAATCATGCTGAAGTAATAAGTACGAAGTGTGATGTGAAAGAATATCAGTCATTTACCAGCAATTGAAGATCAAATGGAGATTAACCCCTCTTTCATGACTTTTTTCCTAGGTTCTACTTGTTCATAGGAAATTACAAGAGTAGTCACATTACAACAACTTAAACTGCTTTAGACGCTCTCAGTCCCCAACCAGAAAGCTAATTTATATGGGAAACGTACTGTTAGTACCCACCCTGTGCTTGCAGTGTAAATGCTCTGAAGTTCTGTTCCCATGTGCACCTAGCACGCTGTTATGCGAACACCCAAGCTAACAGCATAGCTCACCACAAGGCTGGCTGCAACCACAGTATTAATAACCAAAAGCAACGTCTCTTCAAGATTGCTTTTCTACAATAGACGCGTGGGGCATTCCAGCAGGACGGGAATGTTATCATTAAACAGTCAGTAACAGCATACAGGTCTGCCGTTGCATTTTGAGACACTGGATCCTTTTGTTTTCATGCTGTTCATTGTATTTTCCTTGCTGATGCTCTGCTGGGGATACCGCAACACAATCCCATCCTGGTTGCAGTGACACGTCTTCAGTGCTGCTTCCAGCTACTGTTTTGGCAGAACAAAGCCAGAACCCAGATGTCAGCACATCCTGCCTGTACCCCAACCAGGAAATTTATTTATTTATTTATTTATTTATTTATTTATTTATTTATTTATTTATTTCAGGAATTAAGTACTTATCTGCAGAAAGAAAAAAAGTGAAAACCAGGCATAATAATGAAAGGCCCGTTAACTTCTGACAAAAAGCAGGAAGAGTGTAAGAGAACTGCATTTTCCCCTATAGAGTTACTCCTGAAGACATACACAAAAGCTAGGACAAGCAGGACTGAGAGCTGTCGTTAGAGAAAGGCTGTAGCCATATTACAGAGAGCACAGAAACAAAGAGCAGAATCTCTAGAATTAAGGGAGGCCACTCCTCCGTTTGACAGCTGTATGGTAACTCAGCTGAGAATAACTCCACTAGGACTGCGTCATCTCTCTGAAAGGCACCAACTTGTTCCCAGTAAAAATCTTCTATGCAGACCAGTATCACTCCATGGTGTGCTTTTCCCCACAAAGTATCTTGGGGAAACGAGTATCCCACTTGCAGATAGAGACTGCTAGGGAAAGAGGCTCAACTCAAGGTCGCACAATGACTTGCTGTGAGGCTGCCCCTGCAGCTCGGTGGCTCACACAGGCTCACAGCCATTGTCTTACTGACAGCAAAAGCCCTGTGCTTTTTCTGAGGTAGCCGAATCAGCCGGTGATCTGCTTGGGAGGAAACAGAACAGGGAAAAGCACCTCTTGTCTTGCAACAGGGTACATCCAGACAAAGGATGGAGTATTTGAACCGTTCCAGGCAGAGAAAAGCAGTCGCTGTGGGTGTCCTCCATGCACCCTGCTCAGGCTGTGCTGCCGGCAGGGCACGGCCACGCAGCAATTTCATCCTGGGCATCCTCCTGGCAGCACCCACCCGCTGCAGAGGGAGCTCCCCACACACGGGCACAGCTGGCACTGAGCAAACCCATCCCAGACAGGACGGATTTTTGGCTCATCCTTCATCCCACAGCCTAAGCGATGCCCAGAGGAACAGGCCCTGCCAGCCCCTCTAGAAGCAGGGAACGCGCAAACCTGCCCCGAGCATCCCCCGCACGCTCACACCTTCCACCATTAGATGCCTTTCCACACTTCCCCACAAACCTACCACAGCAGCCCACCCCACAGCAGCCCCTGCAGGAGCACTCCCCAGATCCCCCCGCCTACACCCCCCACCCAACCTCCCCCCGTGCACAGCCCCACGCAGGAGCCCCCGGCTCTCTCCCCTTCACACACCGCCACTGCGGCGCACCCGGAGCATGACCCCCCCCAAGGAATCCCAGCGCCTCCTCTGCAGTTAACCATCCTTGCACATTCTTCCACACAAATCTATAAATCCCCAAATTTTGCCGAGTGCCACCCCCTAAAATCCCCTCTCCGTGCGCGCGCTTTGTTCATTAACCCCAACGCACTGCGCGAGCGCCCGACACACCCCTCCACGCTCCCAAATGCGGCGTGAACCGCTCGCACACCCCTTCCACGCCCCCACCACGGGCACCCTGCAGGAACCCCACCACCCGACTCCACTCCCAACACCCCTGCACAGCCCAGCCCACGTCCGTCCCCCCCCACCTTGTGCACAAACCACCCGCTGCACCCCTCGACTGCATAAATCCCTGCCACCCCCATCACACACACGGCAGGAGCCCACCCAGCGTTACACACACGCTGCGTGACACCCCCAGCACCTCCCCTTTCTCCATTCACACCTACCCACCCCAGTGGGACCCCCCCCCGGCAGCCTGGACAGACACAGGGACACCCTCAGACAGCCCGCTGAGCACTGGATACCGCCACGTCTCGCCAAGAGGCAGACACACCCCTCCAGCTCCACATCTGCACCAGAGCCAGCGTGCCGGGTGCTCCCCGGGGGCTGCCACCTCTCCAGGGGTAAAAGGAGCTTGGGCAGGTCCAGCCCAGAGGGGCAGAAGCATCCCCGAGCCCCTGGGAAACGTGACCTTCACAGCAGACCGAGTGGTGCAGCCCCCTCCTCACCCCGCCTCCTCACTGCACCAGGCGGCGATGCTAATTACCTTCCTCCAGCTCATCCATGCTCCCGATCTTCCGCGCCCCGTCGATGGTGTAAATGTAGCGGACTCCCTGGGGCAGGTTGATGTTGTCGGACAGGGAGCGGGTCAGGTCAGCCAGGAGAGCATCAAAACTTCGGAAGCGGTCGGAGGACACGGCGTATACAATCCCCTTGAAGTAGCGGTCCCCGTTGCGATAGAAACGCACCTTCTTGGCTTTCTTCTCGTTGCTCAGCGCCTGTAAGGTCCTGGTTCTGTAGAAGCTACAGTGAGCGCTGTGAGTGGGGCTGGGCAACCCGTTCATCCGTGAGCCTCGCATGTTTCTGGACGCCTTGTCTCTTTCGTCAAAGTGTCCAAAATCAAGTTCCATAGTTTGGTGAACCCTAAAGATCTGAGGCTGAGCGGGAAGATGGGGAGAGAAGGAGTGTGAAGGGGACAGGTTAGAGCCAAGCAGAGCCACGAGCCAGAGAAAAACGACACTAATGCAAGCGCTGTGCCTGGAGCAGGACAGATGTATTTGGGAAGCGTCCCCTCCCCTGACCCAGATTTGTATCGATTCTGGGGGCTGAGGGTAGGAGTGGTCCTCGCCTTTTGAAAGGGATCCAACTACTGGGGGCAGGGAACACATTTCCAGAGAGCAGTCTGCTCCTGCACCTGGGAGTTTTCAAAGTGCAGTAAAAGGGGACTCGGGGCCAAAAGGGACACATGACAGTTGCAGCTTGGCCCCAAAAAACTCATCCAAACACCAGTTGGCAATGAATTAAACCTCTGAGCCCTGTGAGGTTTCCTTTGGCAACAGAAAACAAGGAGATCCCAGTGAGTCAGCCCTTCAATCTGTCGAATCACGGAAGGAACCAGAGCATCTGAATATTTAACATTAGAATAAACTGGCATTTATGAAAGAATGGTCACAGGGGAATAAGCAGTTTCTTTGTGACAGCCTGTTCAATAAGGGTTAGCAATGAGATCCAGCCCACCCTTCCCCCTATCCGCAGCCCCCTCCTAGCCCATCAATCAATTCCCAGGACCAGCCTACATCTCTAAGAAGAAATGACTGGAAAGAAAAAAATCTGTCATTGAAACGAGGCTTCTATGAGCCCTTTTCAGCAGCCTGAGCCGCTTCTGAATTGCATTTCTGCTCCCGTTTAATGAGGAGGAGAAAATAAAGGGGCTATTTCCAACCCCCTTCCAGCCGTAAGTGATTTAATTGCTGGAAGTGCCCCTGCCCAAGGGACACGCCGCCCCTGCCAGCTCACCTTTCATTGTTCTGAGCGCAGGGGGCTCCTAGCGCAGGGGAAGAGCAGAGAAAAGCGGGGACTTGAGCTGACAGCCACTAATCAGGAATTTCCGCATAGCCCTTAGTTTATGCCCAAGAACAACCTTCCTCCCGCACCAAACCCCAGCACAAAAGGAGGAGGAATCCCCCAGCCCTGCAACAGAAAGATTTCCACTCCCTCGGCACAGCCAGGAACATGCAACTCATGTATGTCGCTTGCATGTTAACACGGGGCAGAAATTGCATTCACAGCCCGCACTCGGCAGCCAGGTATAAATGTAGGAAAAGCTGTTGCTATCTCTTCCCCGCCCCTCACATTTGCCAGAACTGAGCTGCTTGCCTGCATTTTACAATGTCACCGTGACCTGTACGTAAAAAATCATTGTCCCCAGCCCGCGGTAAAGCAGATGACAATGCAGGCAATCCATGCAAAAACCCCAAATTCGGAACGTTTTCCCCACGATGCTAGCTGGGGGAGATTCAGGCTTGTGTCATGTGCTGAACAATGAAACATCCAAGCAACTTTGGGAATGAATCAGAGGATGCAGGGGTTTTGTTTTAAAAATGCTCTGCAGATGCTGCAAGATACTAAGAGAAAGATTCCTCCTTCCATCTGACATCTGTTACTTTTCGGCATGCAAGTCACTCGAAAGAGCTCTACTCACCGGTTTTCAGCGCACAGGGTGGAGATGCTGAGAGAAAGAAAACCAGGCTCACTCTGCCTTTGTTGTCTGAGCTCCAAGCAAGAAATTCCTGCCAGGGTGGATGAGACGCCTCCTAGGTCCTAGTGCCTTGTTCGATCCCTTCATGCTAACTTTGCCTCGGTGGGTTTTACTCTCTCATCATTCAGCTGCTTGTGGTCTTCTCTGTATCTGAGGGGGAAAAAAAAAAACGGGTGTGTTCTTTCCAGCTCTGGATATGTTAATAGCCAGGTAAACAAAGAGTTTAAGGGGGCAAATTTGGAGCTTGCGTTTTGAAGGGAAATAAATTCTTAGCTCCAGCTTCACCAAGAAAGCATCTGGCCCCACTGAAAAAAGAGCTTAATTAGACTGATGCACCAATTTTATAGGATTACCAGTACAGGGAGGTCATGGCTACAAGCCTACGATGCGTTACGATGCTGGCACAGGACTCCAGTGTGTTAGGAAAGCAACTAAGAAAACAGTTGACCAGTGGCACTGGGCCCAGTCTTGCTGCTGTATGGGTTTTACACAGCTTTCATGGTTTACACTGGCAAGGAGGAAGGGACAATTCACTTGGTGGTTCTGCATGCAGTGGCCCTGAATAATTTTTCTCCGTTAACATTGGACATAAGCCAAAGCCAGAGCTCTGAATTCATTCAAGTACCCAAGGGGTTGGGGATGGAGTCAATCACCACAAGCTTAACCCAACGGATTCAACCTGGCTCAAATCCCAAGCGAAGAGAAGTTTGGATTCCACTGCAGAAGGATTCAGCTGTCGCAAAATCGCAAGAGGCTCCTTCCCTGAGACAGCAAAATCTTTCACCTGCTTTCTGGACAAAGATTTCCATTCTGCCAGGGGAAGAGCAACACTGCGAGCCCCACTCCTGACCCTGTTGGTGCCGGTCCCCTCTTTATGTTAGAAAAGAATAAGCCTTGGAAATGGGAGGGTCTACCCATCTGTAGAAGGAAATCTTTCCTAACAATGCTGTGTCTGTTTTGAGTGAAAACATCAGATTTTGTCATTCTGGCGCATTACTCATTTATACAGAAAAATTTAGTATTTATTCCAGCTTTGTCTGCCCTGTATATGACAGTCCAGGAATGCTGACAAATCCACTAAAAGCTCCTCTTTGTTTCCCCAGCAACTTTCACACATGACATTTGTAAAGTTTCCTTACTCCCTGAAACCATCCCTTTATTCATATAAGGTTCCCTGCACCCTCTGCAAAAGCTGTCAGCTGCTGCCCTTTGTGCTTGGTGGGATCACTAATGAGGAAGCCACAGATCTGCTCTCCTTCCTCAGCAATTCACACTTCAGGGGACCACAGGAGAGAGCAGGACCTGTGCTTCCCAGGGCACGTCAGTAGGTCTCTACATGCAGATGCAAGAGTTCAAGGATTCTCCTTCCCATTCCCAAATTAGAAAATATCTGGACATGCATCACCATGTGCTTAATCTGTCCAGGATTATCAATTCTTCCCTATAGTACTGTTGTAACCATACATGTATTCATATTTTTTAAATGCAAAGGTACAAATTATTATGCATGTGCTGAGTGCAGTAAGAGCAAGAACGGAGAAAAACAAACTTAGTCTTCAGTGGTGCACATAACTTTGACACAGAAGAGGCAAACTTTGGGATCAGGATGAGGCATCTGGATACTAGTCAGAGGCAACGTGGCAGGATGACAAAAATTCATGAAGTCAGTGGAATTGTACAACTTTTCTCCCAAGTTTGACTTGTTTGGGGCATGCCGAGGACAGCACGTGGTCTCAAACAGCACTAACAGGTGGCTTTTGACTTCTTTCCACATCTGAGCCCATGCCCACTGGTAAGAAGATGAAGTGTGTGTATATGGACATGCTTGCTTAGGACACTGCCAGAAGCTTTGTGGAGCATGGGTACTTGTTTTTAAAAGCATTCAGATTTAAGCAGAACTACTCTGGCAAGAAACCTGGCATTTGCTCCTGGGCTACACAACATGGTGTAGAAATAACCCTTTCTTGGTGAGTATAAGGGCCTACTCTGACTGGTTTTATTGGTCAGGCAGATGAGATTCTTCAGAGACCCCCAAGGAGTTAATGCTGGTCAAAACTTACTTCAGAAAAGAGTATCCTCTGAGACACTAATCTGAACCATATTAGGCAGCATGAGATACTGAGAATTGGAAAGTATCTTCCCATCAATAACTTCATCTAGATAAAAGGAAAAGATAAATTTAGCTTTTCAGATTAAAATATCTGCTTTAAATCAGGTGAATCATCTTTCCTCCAGGAAGCTAACATTTAAACTTCTGCCTGTGTAACTAAATCTGGAAGAAGACATGTTTGTTGACATTGCCGGGCAACTGCGGTACTTTGGAGAGGAGCAGACTGCAGGTAAAAGGGATTTTGTGACTATTTCTCTGCTAACTTCTCTACATATAAGCAGAAAATCCAGTTTCTATCATCACAAGTCAGTCTTAAGTGCTTTCTATGTCAACACCACCCCCCGTTGCACAGCACGTTTCACCCATCAGGATGTAAGTTTGGGTGATAAGCAGCTGAAGTCTGGCTGCACCACAGATGAGAATTCTGGAAAAAATTAAATCAAACAATCATTGCTTTTGAAGGAAGTCTTGGATCATCGTACTCCAGTCAGTCTATTTAGATGCACATGTTTAATTACTTTTCTTATTTTAACCTCTGTGTCTTTGGACTGCTTTCAAAATGTCATCCTTGATCACTCCTTTCAAAGCCTTGTTTGATGAGATCTTATATGCCAGAGCCCCCTGAAATCACACGTGACCATTTCAGGGCTCTGCTAAATGTCTCAGAGCAGTCAAAGACTAAGGCCTGTAAGGTCAGTGGCTCACTCTCGACCCTATAGAGCAACAGGCTTTAAGCCTGAATTTTCAGAGGAGCTGACAGTTCGTTGAGGAGCTATCCTGTACTAACCTATAGAGTTAAGTCCCTCCTACATGATACTGTGAGCTAACAAGCAAGGGGGACTTGGCAGACTTTCACCACATAACATTTGTTTCCTTTGGAGATTTATTTTTACAGGGACCACACACATCTGAAAGTCTTTTAAATACCAATGCTAGTGAGCCAAAGTCAGCTTGCTGCTGGGGAGAGAAGGGTGGAGGAATACCTCCGCAGCATGGCTTCACCACTCCGAGCCTTGTAACCTCTGCAGAGACGGTTCAGACTCAAGTCACAGATGGCCTGAACCTTTAAAAATCCCAGCGAGCAGCAGGGACAAAGCTTTCTGCCTGGGGAAGGAGGCGAGGGTGCGAGCTGAAGCTTCCAACTGTTTGGCTGAGCTCTCCGGCCACCTCCAGCAGCCTGACCGTGTGGGGCTCCTCACCTGCACCTCCCAGCACCAGCGCCCCTCGGATGGGACTTGTCACTGCTCCGGAGCCAGCCTCCAGATCCCACCAGCTGTGCTGAGTTTCCATGCTGCAGCCCTGTACCCTTGGCAAACCCCCCTCAACTTCAGCAGATTACTTTGGCTTCAGATAAAGTTCTGCTGAAATTTGGGAGAAACGGGCCATGCATACGCTGTGGGATCAACAGGAAGCATGCTGCAAGTGAAAAGGCCATTCCCTGGGCTAATAAACCCTTTGCAAGGATCTGGAAACAATGCAGCTCATAATGAGTAATTCAATGACTCACTGAAGACATTCCCTGCACATCCAGATATGAAAAAGCACTAAAACACACGACCGTCATCCAAAGAAAACCTTTTGTACTGGGTCTCATCTGGCTCATCCCCTCCCTATTACAAGCAAACCACCCAAATCAATGTTTTTTTCTGCAGCAGAAAACAAATTTCCTGATAGCAGAAAATGCAACACATTACACACAACACCCCGTGTTATCCCACACAAATCTTGCCACATCCAGGGGGTTCCACAAGCCGAGTGTCAGTGGCAATGCAGTGGCACTGGTTTTCCTTAACAGCAATTTGCAAAGCTTGCAGAAAGCCATGGAAATATCTGCCACGTGCATGGCCTCTACCCTGGGGGACATGCAGAGCCTCCCAGAGGTTGACAGTACGTTTTTGCTGACCAAGCTAAGTATGATATATGGCTTGCAAGTTCTAGCTAAGGTCAAGACAAATGGAACCACAAGAAATCCAGATGTCTCCTTTCACAGAGGTTGTCCACGGGCTGCATCATAACAGGAGACTCATGACCAAGACTAGAAGTTTCTTGATAATTGACCTACAAGACTAAAATTTTAAACAGATGAAAAATGCCTTCTGTGGCCTCAGTAGACATGAGGAACTTTTGAACTCCTGGATAATATGAGAGGATTTTCAGCACAGCACAGGACAGAGCCTATAAGTAATAAGAGGGCAAATTACACCAACCTGGAGTTCTCAGCCTCTGAGGCTCATTTTGAACTTTGGAGTTGCAAGAAAATCGTGATCATCCTGTATGATTGGCAGACTTTACAAAGTTTACAAGAGGAGTAGGAAGGCAAGCTCAATGCTCTTGGTTTTGAATCGCAACTCATCCCAGTGTGTGAAGAAGTCCCCATCCTATACAGATCCTCCTTTTCCATAGTCCTAAGCATTTCTCACGTCTGTGTACCCCAACACATCGCCCGTAAGTACTCTCAGTTGATGCCCACACTGTCTTCGGAGCACACAGCCCTTCCTAGCAGAGGGCTCACCTTCAGCCCATGTTTGTGCCAACACACCTGACCTCCAGCAGCAGCACATGGGAGACAAACTCCCAGGGAAGGTAAAAGGCTCTGAGGAAACCTGTCTGCTGGCAGATGAGCAATCAGTATTTAGAGTGCGGATTCTGGCTGAGCTCAGCTGCTGTGCAGAGGTGCTGAGCTGTCAGCTACATAGTAGAAATAATTGTCATTCAGCTTGCTCACCTCCACCAGTGTAACAGCTGAGATAGAGGCAGCTCAAAGGTTTTTACACTCTCCAAGAATGAAGAGAGCAGAGTGGGAAAGTGCTTTTGTGCTGGTGTCTTATTGCTTCCAGGGGATGGTTCCAACCTGTTTTATCCTAAAAAAAAATCACAGAGAACAGTAGCAAATGATATTTTTATGGCTGCATATACAGCTTAGCTATTTTGCTATTGTTCTTCAGGCACACATTTATCTAAGAAACTGATAATCATTACTTTGATTCTACACTGAAATTTAAAGACAGATACAGAAATGAACAAATTTATTTTAATCTGAGATGTTATCTGCTCAAAACCCCATACAAATTAGAATACACAAGCACAAAAAGATTGTTGCTAAAATACCAATGAGCACATTCTTGTTTGCATAGATGTAGTCCCTCACTCTAGGAGGACACAGACTCATTACAGTCAGCCAGAATGAAAAAAATACACTATAGTTGAAAAAATACACTGTAGCTGACATCTTCAGTCACCTTTCTCCAACAACCAGATCCAACTCTGCAGACACCATGCTAAACTGAACCAGATCTCCTAAATTACTACAAGGCTTTGGAAAGCTGGGCATTGCATGCAGGAGCCAGCAGCTCCCTGTCTGTTTGTGGTACAAGGCATCCTTGAGTACTCTAAGCACATGAAGGAAGCAGGTTTCAGAAAAATGTGATAGGCAAAGTCCTGCCTCTAGCAGCTATCCAGTGATTTTAGATACCTCCTGAGAACCGACTAAGAGCTACACGTAGGTTTTATCTCTGAAACAAAGGTTAAGGTACAGAAACACTTTAAGACACCGCCTTCCAAATAGCTGCACTTAAAAGCATTGAAACTCTGATCTGAACTTCAGCAGCTCATCTGCTCCCTGCATGCATGCCTGAGTTGTGCTGACAAGTGAGAGATGGCGTCAGGCAGAAGTTCTCCTGAAGCTGACACCAGAAACTCCACTGTTGATTCTGCTGGCATTTCATCTTCAGATTATGCATGTTCTGTTCATTATGAACTCCCCCCCCCCCAATTTAAGATAAAGTTATTACATGCCACTGGCCCAAATCTCTAGGTTGTGGGCCACTTCTTGCAGACATAACCCTGACAGCCGGTCATTGAAGTAGGGCTTGCCTTACTTTTAAGCCTATACAAACCCACTCACCTCTGGGCTGGTCACGCTAGAGAAAATTTCTTATTCTCTACTTTACGTACTTCCCACATTCCACTTTGGGATAGCCATTTTAGGCCTCCTTCCTTGCTTCTTCCATACAGGTGTGAAAGAGGAACCTTGCGAGAGGTCTGCTTTTACCATGGGCAGTGCTAATCACAACAGAGTGGATTACCCACATCACACACACATCACTCTCACAGTGCCAGTAGCACCAGTGCACTTTGGCTCCCAGGGAGGTTGGCAGATGTGGCAGGAAATATTTGTGCGCCACAGATGAGAGTGACCGCAGAAGTTCAGTGCACAAAAGGTGCCTCCACTGTGCCCTGCAAAGCAGCAGAGACCTGCGGAGACCCATGAGAGCTCATCTGCTGGCAGCAGTCATCATCAGGACCTCACTGCAAACCGTTCTTGCTTTGGGCCACTTCTTTAGGCCATAGGTGTCTGTAAGACAACAATGATGCCACCCTGTGGCAATACTGAGCATCAGGAGTGAAAAAAAGTGATCCCTGCTCAAGCCTTAATCGGTTAGGAGTGACTGCTGCTCCCAAACGTGCTGTTTGGTCCCCAGAACGGAAGGGAAGGACATGGGTGCTGATAAGCAGGCACCATGCTCCAGCAGCAGTGCAGTAGCTGTGGGCCATGAAATGCCGGGAGGGACTTGCAGGCATAGCGGCTGGTCTGGCTGTTTAGATGAATTGCTGTGGCCAAAAAGAAATGAATGACCTCTCCTTACACACTTTGCATTTCACACCCTCCTACCCGCTTTGCAGAGAAGCAAGATGCTAGAACAGGAAAGATCTTGGCTCTCTGCCTTGGAATTATGCAAGGACACTGCAAGCTCTACAATACGGTCACTTCCCCTCAACTCAGTGAGCGGTAGCACCCACAGAGGGCTGTTCCTTACCCAGATACAGAACTGATGGCCATATGATGAGCATTCATCATCATAACATGCAGTGTCTGTACAGCACCACGTTACTTCCTGCTAGAAGTGATCACCTGTGACCAGAAATTCAGGAAAACCTGAACAACACTCTTAGTACTTAACTACAATGATTTAATTCAGGGAACTAATCTGATAGACTTGTTTTGACTTCCTCCCAGCGATCCAATTCCTATAGGCTGGCTATTCTTCGTCTAAGTTTCAGCACAGACTATACATTTGCAAGAACCTGACAACATCAACAGCAAACTCAGCCTCAGGAAGCCCACCTGGGCCTGGGAGTTTGAGTTCTCAAATCATCCTCAGTGCTTAGTCAGGCCCAGGCCGCTGCTTCTTGGCAGTGGTACAGCCAGATTTACACACACCTTTTCCAGTTTGCACAGCAGGATTAAGTGATTTATGCCTAAACTGGAAAAGGAACTTTTTTTTTTCCCCATTATAGGATCTTCAAAATCAGAATGCCCCTTGCTCAAACTGTACCAGTTTATGCTTTGAGCTATTCTGTGAGGAAACAAGCTCCAGGGGCAGGGTTCTAGCTTAGTATTACATTAAAACATTAATTGTGACGGGACTTATTTGATCCATGTCAGACAAAATGAAGGCTTTGCAGAAGCTAAATTATTGTTCTGTTTCACGTGGCCTGTTGGGTGGTGATGGTAAGAAATCATTTCAAATCGGAACAGATCCTAGGAACAGGCTCCCAACAGGCCAACAAAGCTTTCTTCTCCTTAGTGCAAGGCCTGCGAAACCAGCAGGCAATTGGTTGAGGGGCTCACACTTGGAGAAAATAAGTTCTCAGGCAGTTCCAGTTCAGGCTTGCTTGCCCCACACCCCCTTTGCAGATGCCCTTCTCTTTGCTCCCCCCGGTAGGGAGCAGTGAGAGGCAGAGCCAGCAGATGGCAACCCACTCAGAGCTTTGCCGTGCCTGCTGGAGCCCTGCTGGCCAGCAGCGAGGGCAGCCCAGGGCAGCTGCCTCCCTGCCTTGGCAAGGCAGAGAGAGGACCTGAGCAGTTTTGTCACTGCAATTGAATCGTGGGAGGAGATCAGAGGCTCTGGAGGATATCCAGCTGGTTTGGACTCTACTTCAGCCACTCTGCAGTATTACTGACAACCCACTCTGATAGTCTAATTCCTTCCCTCACCCTGAGGTGGCTGCTGCTTGGCGTGGCTCAGTGTCAGTCTCCCTTTTTACTCCCCAAACCCTTGCAGAAGAGCAGTTTCCTCTGAGCAGCACCTTCTGAAGTGCACGTTTATATTGACACCCACTGGCATTTCAGGCAGATTATACAGCCACACACAGACCATTTTCTACATATCCCCATGCCCGAGGTTTCCTTTTATCCAGCTCTAGGAGAACCTCTACTTTACGCTGTAAATTATTGTTCAGACATTTCCTTACCTCCAGCAATTCATGACATGAGGTGTTTTAGGGTTTATGTGCAGAAAACATTTTGAATAGTGCTTTAAGTGTTCACATTCTTCCTAGACATTTAAAGGCTAGGGGTCAATGGGTCTGATGGTCCTTGCAAAGCTAAAATGAAAGCTTCTTTAGTAGGAGCAATGCTTTATTCCAGCCCATAGACACAGGACCAGGGTGTCCAGGTGTACATCAGAACCTCCAGGACCAGAGCCAGCACACGAATTCAGACAAGCCACAACCCGCTCTGCATCCATGTAGCTGGCAGCAGCTGAGCTGTATGCTGAGAGCCAGGAGAAAGATGCTGCCTGCCGGCTACGCCTTGCCAGCCTGGCCCCCACAAACAGAGCACATGCAGAATGTTTCTCCCCTCATACGGGAGCCCAGCCTTTTGTAGAGCCTGTGCTTCTGCATTGACAAAGGGAGAGTTTAGATCTGCAACTGCAAAAACTGATCAGTCTTCCCAGCAATTAAACCCTGACAGTGCTTCAGGAACTTGAGGTTTTTATTTTGGTTTGGAGAAGGTTTGAAGAACTGAAAAACATGATTTTTTCCCATATAGAATGGTAACTCCCAAGCAGAACTCAGCAGGGAAGTACTACTGAAAAAGCAACCATTTTGGAGTCATTAAAGGGGAGATGAGTAAACTGTCTAGCAAGGGAGGAGATTACAGCAACATCCTGCTAATTAGTAGGGGAGGAGACAGGAGGTCCCATTCATTGAACTACTGCTTTTAATTAGGATCTGGAGTCACTGTGTTGGAGGGCTGCTTTCCACCCCCTCATCCAGGGGAGATGTTAGCAGTGGTTTTATGTTAATTGATGTTGGCCAAAAACCTAGCAATTTTAGGAGACACAATTAGATTTCAGAGGACAGCTTGTTAATATTCATTTTGGCTTCTATAAATACATTCCTAATCCACCGCAGGATTTAGTGGGCTGTGGATGTGTCATTGTGCACATTCGATTTGTTACAGAGCAGGGGGTTGTGTTGGGTCATGTGGGTCTCTAAGAGAGGAGCGAGCCCACGCTGTGACAGGGATGGATGATAACTCACTAGCTGTGCTGTGGAAGGCGGTATATTTGTGTTTGTGCTAGAGTGATAAGTTACTTGGCAGGCCCCAGGACAAGCACACATGACGTCTCAAGCAGCTGCTGCAAGTACAGTCTTCATCTCCTGGGCTTTCCATACCAACTTCAAGTTACTGTTACTAGCAGAGCAGGCAGCTCCCAGCTTTTTCCTTATGTTTCTTCATGGCCTCTCTCATCCCTCACAGAGAAACTGTTTCAGAGCCTCTCCTTTGCTTCTCACACTCATGTTTAGTAACTACATTTGTACACCTTTGCCCCAAAAGGAGGTAGATAGCTCTAAACCAGACTGCATTTGTTAGAAAGCAATTGACCATCAGTTTAAGCTTTGCTGCTCCCCACCAAAACCCTCCTCTCCAGTTCATCTAGAGCCCATCAGAGTACAGACACCCAAGAAGAGGCACGATGTTATAGACACGCCTTTTCCCCACCATACACAGCCCCATCACCATGCGCTGCCCATTCCACATGCTGCCACTCGCTTTCCCAGGGATCAGAACTGGTTTCAAGGTAAAATTTTACCCTGTGCGTGCCCAACCCGGTTTCAGCCAGAATATTGATTGGTTTGGCTCAACTACTGCAAAGTCTCTGCTGTTTGCAAAATGTTCAGAAGCTACAGAATGGGATCCGCGAGGAGAGTCAGTCATATACGAGACCTAATGCCCGGGTTCTAAGAACATAAAAGATCTCTAGAGCACTGAAACCTAGCATACTGCACGAATTCACAAGTCGGAATAGGCTGCATCACGGCACAGGCTGGCAAAAGAGCTTTTGATTCCTTTCTGTTCTACATGCCAGCTGGAAAAAAAAAAAAAAAAAACAGCCATGGGGTGGTATGATGCTAAGGGCGAGCAGTCCCAGAGTGGAGGAGAGGTGCTACTATACCTTCATGAGAAACTGAGCTGCTCCACACCTCAGCCAGGGAGTTCTGGAGTAGATTCAGAGGAACCTTAATGAAAGAGGTCTTTGCTAGCAGAAAACACATCCTTCAGAAATGAAGCAGGCAATAACTCATTCTGGTATAGCTATTCCCTGAAGCAAATCGCATTGGATTTGTTACTGAAATAGCTAGCTCGTTACCCCAGCCTGTGGCAGAAGCAGCAAGTGCCAGCCATCTGGAGTGCTAGCTGGCCCACTGCCAGCAGAGCTGTGATGCTTTGGAAGAGGTGGAGAGCAGGGGTGAGTTAGAGCAATGAGCACAAGCACAGGAGAGACTGAAGGGAGAGCAAGGGAAAGGACATATAAGAAAAAATAAGGAAGAGAGAAGTACTCTTAAAGAAGCTGTAAGTGATGCCTAAGAGGAGCAGATGTTGGAAACAAGCTGATTACCAGTCTGGTTGCTAGCATAAGATAAATAAAGAGGTGACCTTACCAGAGAGGAGGATTGGGAAAAAAAAAAAAAAAAAAAAGTATAGAAGCTAAAGAACCATTCAGGAAAATATTCACACCACACCCCCCCATACTGAGTTGGGAAACTCCAGAACACTGTAAATGCCCTGACCCAAGCACCAGAAGCACAGCAGGGCCATCACAGCATGATTTTCTGCCATATTCGCATGCAGACTTTGTTTCTCCGACTGATGGAGCCCAGAGTCTAATATTTGGTGTACAGCCCTCCTGAACACTGCGTGTTGTCTTTAGCCCAAGTGGCTCATGCCATCAGAGATTTTCCTTACTTGATATTCTGATGCTGCAGTATGAAAAGCACACAGGTGAAGCTACGTCTTTTTCACAGCCCAAAATTTGTTTTCAGATTAAAACTCCGTATTGTGACTAACTAGCTCACCAGCACAAGAACAGCCACTGTCTGACAATCTGACAACACGCAAGCTTTTTCCAGCAACATAAGCTAAAACAATGCTATTTATTTTATACAGAAACATGCTCTAAAGTCCTAATTTTTAGTGACTCCCAATTTTTGGTGACTCTAACAGAGGAAAAAGTCACCTACAGAACACACCAAATAACAGCCCCTGGTAAAGGTTTACATACCTTCTAAACAGAGGCTTGCTGGCAAGGATTGGTTCAGAGCAGAGGCCAGGTGGAGCTGCTCAGAGTACTGAAAGGAAATTGGGCGGGCTGATTTCCCTGCTGTTTACTGCTATCAGGCTATAGTGGATAAATTGCAATACTTGAATATTGTTTAAATTTTACAACAGCTTGCTACACAAGAATGCTGGTTTACTTTCCTGCTATTATGGACTCTTAAAATCTGAGTTCTTTGTGCTGCAAGGAATGGCAGTTCAAGTCTAATAAATATAGAAGTCAAGACAACCACGTTTGTGTTCCCTTGGCAAAAGGATATAAATCAGCCTATGGCTCTATCTTCCTGAAAAGTCAAGTTGTCTAGTGAGTGTCTTCCCACTATTCTTCCCCTATTTTTCCCTCCTCCTTCCCTCAGGCTCCCTAAAGAAAATTACTGTTTATGAAACTGCATGTGAGAGTCATGCCTGCAGAACGCTAATGCAATATTGCTGTGCTGCAGGGCTGGGATGCTTTCTCTGGAAGCAGATGAGAACAAAGCTTTCTCTGTAAGGAAGAGGCAAGCTGTCTTTTAGATGAAACATGACAAAAACTTTTGCCTTTTTCCCCAAAATGAAAATGTGCTAGCTTGGGCTGATTCTAGGGAGGAAAAGTTATATCACCAGACAATCAGGAGGCCAGCAGATAAAACTGATTTGGTTGGCCACAAACTAGAAAGCTAGGTCAGGTCAGGGTTCATCCAGTTCTGTGTCCCTCAGACACTGCAAGACAGATGCTTTCTGAAGCTGCTGTAAAACCTCAGCAGTAACACTTGGGCACTAACCTACCCCTGGGATGTTTGCCAGCTCCAGATGGTTAGTGGTTGCTCCATGCTGTAAAGGTTTGGGGGTCCTTCTACTCAATTATAAATCTATAAATACTTCTTTTGTAGTATTTATTGTCTAAACAACCTCCAAAATGTTTCGGAGCCCTGGGATACTTGACAGGATCCAGAAACAATGAATCCGAGATGTTATTTCAAAACTTCCAGCTAGCATCTACTATACAAAGTGGTTGTCACTGGATATTCCAGTTTATTACTGCCTATTGATGCTTACTGCTGTTTGCAAATGAGTATTGACACCAAATAAAAGAATGTGATGGGATATGCAGTGAAGATGTGGGTGATATTTTTGGCTTCTAGCATGTCAATCCATTCTTTTTCAGTGACAGAAATCTCAAAGGTAATGAAATTGTTATTGCTGTGAGTTTAAACATCAGCCAGATCCTGTACTTGGTGAGAGCTGAACCAACCTTTTATCGCTGCAGGGATTTCACACATAAATGGAAATGGAATGTGGTTCTACCCTCTGTACCTCAACAACTGTCCTGAGCAAGAGATGGGTAGCAAGGAAAAAAGAGCCCTGGCATTCAAACAGCTTGCTAAGGAATCCCCATCATGTCGTCTAAGAAATGGGAAACCTTCTGGATACAGCAAAGGGAAATTTCCAGTGAAAACTCACAGCTGTTTCTATTAGGAATCCAAATGTGCTTTGAGTTCAGAGGCAATGGGTGACTCAGAACAAGCTGGTTTGCAGGGAGTGTTAACTAAATGCAGAAGTTTGATCTCTAGCCCTTACAGATGCAGAAGTGAAATCTTCAGAAAGTTGTTATAGTCCATTTTACATGCCACAGGGGCAATTCAGCAGAAATTTTTCTAGTTGTCCCCATGGCATGAGGGCTGGTAAAGAAACGTCTGTTGCAGTAAACAAAGGGTATGGCAGCTTTTCTCTTCTTCTTTCTTTTCTTCTTCTGCTCCTGCTTTCAGCTCTCCAACTGGCACAACTTCCATGGCATGACTGAGCACCAGGCGCTGCTGCAGTGCTTGAGGGTGGTTTGGAGCTACACTGCTTCCCCACCAGGCAATTCAAAGCCTGCCTCAGTCCAGGTACAGTCCTTTGGTATCACAGACCTGATACCCTGGTTATGTGGAATTTATCTTCAAATAGACTGGTAGTTTATGAAAGCCAAAAAGAATGGTTAGATCCTCAAGTCCTGAGCTGGATCCTTAGTGTAACATTTCAATACAGATGTGGAGCTAACAGCTAGTGCACCACTATGATTTCTAATGGAAAAATATCCAAGCTTAATCTGAAGACATCAACAACAGAAATCATCATGGTCATGGTTCTTTTTTCAAGTGGCAACTTGCCTGCAGGTGCTGCATCACATTGGAGTAGTTGGACTGTGCAGTGCAAAAAGTGTCTGCTGGCACTTACAGAGCAGCTCTTTCAGCTACAGGGGAAAAAGGTTGTGCTTTCCAGACCAAGTCTTGCTGTTCTTCATGTCCAAGACAAAACTTATTAAAACTTTATCCAGTTCTTTCAAGCAAAACCTACTAAAGTAAAGAGAAACATAGCTGAGTAATGGGAAAAAAATAAAATAAAATGTAAGAAGCCAGAATAAGGGGTCCCCAGTGTAACTGCTGAACCCGTCATCTCTCTCTGCTGCCTGAGAACAGGCGATGCTGCCTACAGTAAGTGACCAAACAGCAATTGTATCTTTGTATATTCTTCCAGAAATGAATATATCTCTCTTCTTTATGGCAGAGTCTCCAGGACCTCTTTAATGAAAAGCCTTTTTGTTTCCCTAAGGTCATCTATGCTGGGAAGAAGGCCATGCTTTGCTAGTTTCAGCCATCTAATTAAGAAAGGGGTTGTGTGAGTAAGCAGGTAGCTTGGGAGTCAATCTTTTGTGAACAGAGCAAATTTCATTTGTGCAAAGAGAAACCTGGGGCTTAGGCTGAATTATCGAATGAATTATAACAACAGATCACTTGCCTTTGCAGTGATTTAATTATCAAAGATTTTCCAAATGAAGGGGAGGGGGGAACCAGAGGAGGGACAGAGCATTTCCTGAGGGAAATGTCAGTTTGGCAGTTACACCCCTTACCTGTGGATGTCTGGCCAAGGTCATTAAGGGGAGGTGATGTGTTGCCATCATTTGTGTTGCCAAGCGCCAGCTTCTGCTTAATGTGACATATCTATAGCCACGTAGAAATCAATGTGTAAATCAAAGTATTCAAGAGACAACAGAGCACGGAAGGCCATTTTTGTCACCGGAAGAAAGACAGTCAGCCACCATCATGTGTTTTAAAAGCACATCAGACAGAAAGATGGGAGAGCACAGAATTAAGCCAGTTTAACTGGTGAACTGAGGCACCGAGAGAAATCTAGGACAAAGCTCAGAGCTGTAACCAAAACCAGGCCTGATCTTCAACATACCACCCAGTAGGAATCATTTCTAGGAAGAAGTGTTATCTTATTAGTGGACATTTGTAGGATTACCTAGAAGGTGTCCAAACATCCAGTTTAAAGCATCATGAGAAGATGGAGAGCACAGAAGACTACTGTAGACAAGCTGGTTGCACCAGCCTAGTAGCAGTACAGAATCCAAAAACAGTGGGATCAAAAAAATACATTCAAAACTTTTAAGCATAGCTGCATGAAAATTGGCAGTATGGCATGGATTTCTGGAAAAAGAAGAAAAAAAAATAGAAAAAGAGAAAAAAAGCAATGCTTAGTAGAAAAGAGATGGAAATAATGAGCAACCCAACATTATCTATTCTCTTAGGATATTACATCCACATCCCAGCCTCCTTCCTGACATTGAAGGGAAATGGATCATGAATTATCAGTCAGCCCTTTGGTATGCACTGACCACATCTACAGTGTTTTTGGGGACAGTCACATTATCTCACCCATAACCAGAGGTTTTCAGCGTTGTATTTGATATGCTGCATAGAAACCTAGTAAGACATGGTTACAGTTCCCAGGCACCTTCAGTGCTTACTGTCTGAGCTCGTTACCATTGCTCTTACTTGCTCATGGCACTAGCTCCAGGCCTGGTATCCAAATCCTAACCAGGAACCCAGCTCAGTTCAGATTCACGTACCTTTCAAACAAGGCAAACCACCTCGCCCATCATTAGCTTTAAGTTAGCAATAATTGACATACCACTTAAATATAACCCCAGTTTATCCCCATTTTACCCCAGTGAGTTGAAGATTGCAGCAGGGGGCAAAGAAGCTTCAACATGAGAAACTAAAAATGGTGCTCAAGTCATTAGGAATGTTGGGAGGTATTTCAGTGCATGGAAACCTGAGAAAGATCAGGCTGGGGTAAGTGAAATGCTGCTGTTGCTGCTTGAATGAATGGCACTGGAATTTTTCTGTTCGTGTACACTCTCTCTTCAGTTGCTTCTCTGTAGTTCTTTCAGACAGGTTAGCATGTTCCCTGTGCAAGGAGCTCACCCTCTTTCTCAGATGAATTATCCAAAGTGCCTCAGACACTTCAACATTTCTTGTCAGACGCACAAAACAAGTCTTACCTCAGATGGCAGTGAATCCGATGTGCCCTGACGGTAACAAGCAGGGCAACAAAGAGAATCATTAGATGTCAGTAGAGTTGAGAAAGACCTCAGTGTCCCACTACCAGAAAAAATAGGATGCGTCTCCAAAAGTGGCAGTCCTGACTGCTGCGTGCTGGAATGTGTGAATGTAGAGCCAGATGTGCCAAGTTTTATTAACATAGGTTTCCTTTGAAAGGAGTAATTCTCTTTCAGACCTTACAATTAGGTCTGAGACTCTGCTTTTCTGTGACAAAGAGCAGTAACGAAAGATGGGAATATGTTCACCCAACTCACTGCTGGGCAGACACACAACCAGATGCAGAGAAAAGGTGTAAATCTAATTAGGGGACTTGTAGGATTGCATCTGTCCCTTCTGGCATGTTTTTTTCCACCTGCTTTTCCTTACTGACAGTTGAATGCTTGGAATATCCACTGCTTACCTGAACATACAGTGGGTGAGAAAGTTGGGTGTGAATTGACCGGTGCAAGGAAGCTTGAAGGAGCTGCAGCCCACCACCACAGATGGTGACTTTCCAGAATGTCCTTGGGGTTATACCTGGAACAGAGATGTGAATTCCTGGATGTCATTTGGGGCCAGCAAGAGTGAATCAGACAGTAATTTTCTGCACTGTCCCCAGTTAATTCTGTACTGTGGTTTAAAACAGCTGGGGGGCAGGCTAAAGCTTCTTGTTTGGTTAGTTGGTTTGTTTTTTTGACCAAGAAAAGGTACATTCATTTTGGTAAGAGTGGCCATTTCTTTTCAGTCTGGTATGGCCTGGAGCTTTCCTACAGTCCCTAGGAAACAGAGGAGAGCTCATGCTGGGCCTTGGTAAGAGAAGCCACAAGAATCAGATACTTGCGACCAACAATAATGTTCTGCAGAGGAGCTAAGGGTGGCTGAGGTTTTGCTGTGGCACTGAGTGATAAACATTTGCTAACCCTGCTAATGAGATATGCAGACACTTAGTCAATCTTGGAATTCAGGAGCAGTTGGCTGATACCCAACCAACCAAAAAAGCAGATGCTAAAACCTTGTTTAATATTCTGCTGACAGTGCTGTGAAGGTTACATGTGAATAAATGGGAAACAGCTGCCCACTGCTGCATTTCCACTGCAGTGCTGTCCAATATGACCCACTCGCTGAAATATGAACATTGCGGTGAATTGGCTCTGCTCCCATGAACTTTGTGTGAGCCTGAGGTGGGCTGGGGGTGGGGAATGATGGCTTGGAAAGAAGAAGGATGGACAATGCACAGCTTTCTGTACGGTGATATAAGGAAAAAGAAAGAAATCTAAGCGGGGCAGGAGTGGGGGCTGCGGATTGCAGACACAAATGGTGCTAAAGTAAGAAGGGGTAGCTCAGACTTGAGGAACTGACCAAATTGTAGACCAGCTCCCTTCCGTCCTTGTAAAAGCATTTATCTTGACTGCCAGCAGGTTTTGAACGAGGCTTCTCCAGCGTCACAAGCACGAGCTGCTATACTGTAAGCTACAAAGCCTGTGAGCCATGGCTAACAGGCCAAACTCTGCTCCGTGCGGAGCGACCAGAACTTGTCAGTGGGCTACACCAGCCCACACCTGGCTGCAGGCTCAGTGCTTTGGCAGTGCTAACATCCAACACTGATACGGTGAATTCCTGCAGGTCTGCCACCTGATGATGTTTGGCAGGGTAACGCAACCCCCAGGACACAGCACCTTTGGGTGCTGCAAGCTGTCTGCTAGCGTCCAGAACTCTGCAACTCAGCTTTGGCAGTCATGGAACCAGGAGTGCATCAAGCATTGGTGGCTGGGCTAATGGTCAAAGAACCAGTCCCTGTGCTGACGTCAGCCTAGCTGTGCAGGGGATGCACAAAGCTTAGCTCCAGCCCCTGGGGGTGATGTTAAAGTGCAGCAAAGTTCCCTTTGGTGCTCAGGACTGCACTCTCAGTGTGCAGGCCAGGAGCTAGCTGCAGTGCGAGGGATGAAGTCAGCAGCATCACATTCACAAACAGCTCCTTCAAGAAGCCCAGTTCTGGGAACCGAGCACAGAGATGGTGGAAAAGTGCCCAGCTGAGGAAACCGAGGCTCTGCCAAGGAGTGACCGTGGTGCAGCCCAGCAAAGCATTGCTATCACAAGCTTTGGTCATCAATACAGAGGCTTTGAATCTGACCGATACTTGAATGACCTCTTCAGTTATCCAGCTGATTAACTCAGTCATTTGCCCTAGGCGAGGCAGAGCACTCACTGCAGTCTGGTGGGGTCCACATAAAGAGATGTCTACAGAGTGGCGTAAAAAAATCTTATAGCTGTTGATTTTGGGGCTGCTCCAAGATCATGGAAGTTGAGATTTCCTCATTTTAAAGCAGTGGACCTCAGAGGTCTAATCTCTTACACTGTAATTTCATTTAAGTGCACACATTTATTCCCAGGACAATCTTAGCAGGACTGACCCCTGCTAGAGTCCCAGCACATCACACCCACTGTACATGCTCCTGTTACAGCCTGGGACCAGCAGCTTGTTGAATTATTCCTACATTTACTCTTTTCCTTAATTGTTTTGAACTTGTTATTAGAAGAGTTGAAGCAGGAAGAAATATTAATGATAAATTGTATGGAGAAGCAGATAGTGTGCCTTCTATTGCACAAGCCTCAAACCCTAGAAAGTGGATACAGGGATTCTGTTGGCATTAGCAGGTAAAGTAGCAAAAGGCTCTCTCTTCAAGAAGTAGAAATGAAGCATTGACACAATATTTCCTACAGCTGTTGTCAGGGGAAGGGTTTAATACCTTTGTGTCTCCAGTGGGAGTCATGCAGATGTATGGAGAATGGATGTATGAATTTTCAAGTCCTTTAAAGTAAATACATGGAATAGCTATTGAAATAATAAGAGGGACCTGCCAGAGAAAAGGCTCATTTTCAGCAGTAGCATGGCATCCAGAAGGTCTCTCTTTTCAGTCTTCTCCCCTGTGCAATGCACATCTTCTTCAGCCACTGATGCCCAGCAAGGAGGTTTCCTACAGCTGCCCACGACAAGAAGCCTCTTCAAGAGCATCACCTGAGTGCAGTACAAGATCTGCAAATGGTCAGCGTTTGGAGCTGATGTCTGGGCACTACAGAAGCCTGGGTTTTAAGAGGCTGAGAGAGGCTGGGAATGTGGATTTGGGGCATGGATAACACCTCCTGCTTTCAGCAGGAACTGAGAGGTTGTGTGGAGTGGTGGGCATGAGAGGCTTGCGATGAGAAGAACCAGACAACCAAGCAGTGCACTTCATGTGTGCCATGTGGGAGAACAATGTGGGGAATTTTTCTGGGTAGAGCTGTTTGTCTGTATCAGAACTATGTCCTCATCTATGAACAGCGAAGCAATAAAGCAACTTTTGTTGATAACATGCTAAAAATAAAGAGGGAGATCAGTCTTCTGTTAAAATGGAAGGAAGTTCAAAAAGGTCTTTGTCCAGTCTCCTCACAGAACAGTGGCTTCCCAGACAGCTTGATCCTGGAGACAGTAGGGAAATGTATTTTGTGGCACCCAGGCTGGGAGGGGAACCAAAGCTGGCTATTAATAATCAGGCAGATTAGTTAAGCACACGGTCACACAGCAACATTTATTCTTTGTTTCACCAAAAACGAACAGTAATTAAGTGGAACTGGCCGGTGAGCTTGTTCTGTTACTGACCCAGAGGCTGGGGAAGAGGGAACTTGTGACTGCTATCAGACAGGCATTAAATGGAAACACCCCTGGCTGTACCATTAATACACAGCAACAGCCGTCACAGCTCAGACTGAGTCTGTCTCAGCTGACATCCTGTCTCCAGTGTTGTTGGAAAGGAGTACATGCTAAAAGCTGTCGTATGAGGAGGCCTCCAGTGAAACAGTGAGAACAAACACAGTCACACTCTGCGGTTGTTCTTCGTTTGGCTTCATGCTGCCTTCTCTGCTCCTCTTTGGTACTCTGAGAGATTTAACTTTGGAACTAGGGCTCGAGATCCACCTCTAAGCAGAAATCACTGGTGATGTTAGGTTCCTACTGTTGTACCTAAGCTGGCAAACAATAGTGTATTGTCTTTTCATCCAACGAATCACAGATTTCAAAATTGTTTGTGCCATAACTCTTTCCCTGCTCCGTCAGTGTCGTAGCATAAATTGGGATATGGTTGCACAGGGGCAGAGCAATGCATGGGGTCTATGCCCCAGCACAGAGCTCTGAGGCTCTTTGGCCATAAGCAGCAGATGTTAGGGTACAGGTGCTTTGAGGCAGAGGCAGGAGCACGACTTGGGGACTTGAGGCCAGAGAAGGGATGCTGCTATTGGGAAGGGTCACTCCTGGGAAGTGGATTAAAAATAAATACCTGAATGGCTGTTTTATGAAGCAAAGGAGTACAATACAGTAAAGGAGTAAAGCCCCCGCTCTGATGACCTTGACTGTTTTCCACGATAAGCACCAAGGGGCTCCTGTGCCCACCTGCAGCTAAATCTGCATGTAATTGAGGCCTTATTCCCAGACTGATTTGCGATGTTGAAATTTGCCCCAGGATACACATCATATCCCTCTGCAGCAGAATCCTCAGCACACAGAGGCTGTCAGGAACATCTTATTGTAAGCTGAATTTTCCTGTGTTGTAGGGGTAGCCACAGGCAGAGACAATGGGGAGGAGCAGCACAGATACCACACACTTTTTCAGACCCATGGTCCAGTTCATCAAGTCCCGTGCTTGAGCAAGGCCAGATTGCGTGTCTCCAGACGAAGGTGTCAGAAGCTCTGAAGCAGACGTATGTGAGATAATCTGAACTCCTGGAAGATTTACTCCAATGCGCTTTAATCCAATGCTATGCAGCAAGGACTTTTTTTTATCATTTGAAGAATTTTTTAGCTTGGTAACTCTGCTAACTCTTGGCAGTGGGTGAGGATTTCTTTGCTGTGCTTTCCTGCATAGAACAGATTATTTGAACAGTTTATTCAAAACTGCAGTGAAAAATGGTGGCAGAGCAGAGATGGCAGTGTTTGCATCTACTACTGTTTTTCACTCTCTTGCTGCAAAGATTTCAACCATGTTTCCTCCAGACGGGTTTAGAAAGAGTTCATCCAGCCCTGGATGGAAATACTGATATCTGAAATGTTGAAGTGTGTGGGTGGGCAAAGTCCTCTTAGCTGCATATTTTGCAAATGAGAACTGAGAAAAGGGATTTTCTTCTTTAAGACTGGAACTAAAACAAACAAACCAAAGAAATAAAAAATGATGTAATGGGGTCATCACAAAATTGTTTTCCTTTCAGTATAAACTGTCATAATTATTATTTAATGATTGCAATTGAAGAATGGTCCCCCTGAATATAGGCATAAGCCCATCTGTTAACTGTGAATCATGCAAATAATGTGACATCCAAGACTTCAGGGAAGGGTTTAACTGTTTTGCAGCTAGCATTCCCAGTACTCTACCCCTGTACATTCAGCTTTACGGTCTGCCTGGGAGGACTTGGTTGGGATTCAGGTAGTATCTGTTCATGCTTTAAAGATTATGAAAGTAATGCCTCATGGGCCCCTGCCAAGAGTGAGTTAGTGAATACCTGAGTGCTAGCTCTGGGCCCAGACCAAAATACCACCCTGCATAACAACGACCTCCAGCTTTAGGAAAGTTCTGCTCAGGATGAGCCCTGAAGAAAAAGCTTCTTACTGATCAGCTTCGTAATCACGGTGCTGCCTGGCAAGTTCAGGGGGTATCTTGAGCCGTAACAGGAGGAAAGGCACATGTTTTAACATGTGTGACTGTGTCTAAGACTCTCCTCGGCATCATCTGTGCTGTGAAGCACCTTTCAGGGAATCACATCTAAGCCTCAATGCTGCAAGCTATTCCTGCAGGCAGAAATCTTTGTGAGGCCCACAGGAGTCAAAGGGTTCTCTGCACAGAGAGGCCCAGCTCTGGGTGGGCTCAGATGGGCTTTGTGGCGACAGCACGTCCAGTACCTTGTAAGTGACTCACCCACTTGCCTGTAGACCCTTGTTAAGTGGCACTGAAGGCAGTGCTAAACTGTCCACAGCCAGAGCATGGAGCCAGGCTGTGAAGAAATGTGGGAATAAAAAATGAACAAGCAGATTTTCAGGCTCCATCAAGAATATCCCGAGTTTCAGGAGAACCAGGCAGAGCACCAAAGCACAAAATGTGCACATTTCATGCGTGCACACAGTTCAGCTGTTGGTTTTGATACTGAGGTCCATGCTGAATCTCCCCTGAGGAAACAGCCGTGCTATGCAGGAAAGAACAAAATTCTGTTCTCAGCAAAAGCTGAACTGTCCACATGTGTTATTTGTCCATCACGCAGAGAAACAACTTAGTCTCCTTGTTATCTTGTCAATAAAATAAGGCCCAGTTATTAGCAATTACTATGCATTGTCATCAATCGTGCTAAAATCATCCGGTAAGCAGTGCAGATGGGCTGTAAGACAAGTTTGATTCTTAGTGCTAAAACAAGTGTCTGCTTTAAGTGACTAAAACGGAGTAGCTCACCACCATGTGAGCACCTCTCAGGTTGTCTCTTAGCAACTGGCCAGCCAAAAACTGATGATCAGCACATCTGAAAGCTTCTCCAGACTTACCTGAAGCTCCTGGGTCTTGGAATTGTGCTGAACTCCCTAAAAATAGGCATTGCTGCAAGAGCTGTCCTACTTACAAGAAAATAATCATAATATTCTAGACCATGGGCTGGAGAGCAGGCTCTGTTTTAAGTTCTATCCCTAACTCAGTGCTCAACTGATTTTTGTGAGGGTCCACAAGGATGTGTGGGGGACCTTGGTGGAGGGTTGCTGCATTGTACTTTAAGCCTGGATCCAGGTGGAAGCTGCTTTTTAGATAAACCTCCCTGCCAGGGGTCTCTACATGAGCCCCCGCTCTGCCACCTGGCCCTACCTGAGCTAGATCTCAGCAACTTAACTAGAGCACTGCAAGTCTCTTCTGTGAGTGGTGTTTAACCATTTGGGGGATCTGCAACGACCTTCTTCACGAGCTCACTCATGAAAATAAAGCTTAGGACTGCTTCAGACAGAATTCTCTGCAGGACAATGTAGCTGTTCACTGACAACAGTAAGGCAAATCAGAAGTGTTCCTAAAAATTAGCAGGAACTTCAGACCAGGCTGAATTTCTTCAGTTATCTGTGGGAGAATGAGTTTTTATAAATAAATGAAAGCATTGCAGAAATTTTGAAGTTCCAAACAAAGCCAAATTGTCAAAATAGCCCAAAGCCTTTCAAAACAACACAACTCTTTCAGTCCAAACACAGAAGCATTTTGAGGCACACTGCACTGGACAAAACAAGATTGCGTGGGAATGCAGAGGGGGAAAGGCAGCCAGCCCTGCTGAAGCAGTGGGCTCGTGACCGCGTGCATTTGCGTAGCACTTTGTATTGACAGATTGGTTGTGGGGGAGTGGTAGTAACGATTCTCCCTTCTGCTGAAATAGAAATGATGCAGAGACAAGTCAGTGTATTTGCTTGGGACCCTTAGTGGCCTAAGCAAGAAACAAGCTCCAGGAAACTTCCTTTGCTGGTTTCCATCCAATGGACTATAGATATTCTCCTGTAAAGCTGATGGCAGCTAGACCTATTTCATGCAAATCTGAATGAGCAATAAATATCTATAAGTCCAAACATGCACTAGACTGCAGTTCTAAAAGCTACTGAAACATGACATTATTTTTTTATTTTTTTTTTAATGTTTTCCACATGCCTGTTTGTGGTATAGATCATCTGCTGTGGCTCTAAAAACAAAACACATTCAAATAAAAACAGCAGATTCCACTCCGCCAAGACAAACAGCACCAAGTGCTGTTGCTTGTTTCAGTATCTCCTCCAAGAGGGTAAGTATTTTCTACCCTCTTGTTTCTAGCATTTGTACGGGTCTAGCTGCAAACCAGGAACCGTCCCAGTCTTTGGAGGAACAACTCCCTAAGCAACCACCACAGGCAGTTCCAGTTACCTCGCTCTCCTCATGGCAGCAAGGGGCCCCCTCCTAGCACCTCTGGATGGCTGGGGCAGGGGATGAGGAAGGCAGGAAGGGTAAGAACAGGTCTTTCTCCATGTGGAAGGTCTAATAGCAGCTGGGCACCTGGGGAATTGGACTTTGTGGCTTCTGAGGTTGGAGAGGGCCTGGGCACCTGTTCTAGGAGGTATCTATCCTGTGAGTAGCTGCTCTGCAGAAAAAGCTGCTGGAAAATGGGATGCTTGGCAGTCCTCTTCAGTGCCGTCTGACTGCACCTCACCAAGGGACTGACTAACTGGGAAGTGTCTTGAAAATACAGAAGTGCTAAGTACGAGTATTACTGCCAAATGTACTGAATGCTGCTAGAAGCTCACGGTGCTGAGTTGATTGCTAAGCCACCTGGTACAGGTTTCTAGCAGTCCTCCACAGGGTGAAATGGGTGAACTTCCCCGAACTTCCCCTTGAAGCTAATGAAAGTCCTGGCAAGCCAAGCTGCCTCGGGCCAGCACAACAGCTCTGTCAGCCAAACTCGCCTCCAGGCAGGGATTAATCATGTGGGCAGAGGAGAGAAGTTGTTTTAACAGGAGAAAAGGTAAGGATGCTAATAAATAGGTAACCGGTGAGCTGGTATTAACTGTGACCTCTATACAAGAGGTGGAAAGCGTGTCCAATCACACAATGTATTTCGGACTCAGCTCTGAGCTCAGTCTGCTCTAATTTAACACACTTTCTGCCCCTAATACTACAAACTCAGACACAGTTTCTGTTTTCTCTGTCATCTTTGACGTGTGCACGGGCACCTACCAAATCATGGCTCTTTCTAGGGTTCAATAAACATGATTTTCATCAGCAAAAGAGCCCTGTGCTTGGCCCTGGCCCTCCCCCACACAAACAGACACGAATGATGGAAGATCTTTGCAGCTGAGGACTTGAATAAACCACTCTGGGATGTGTCTGCTGCAAAAGCAACGTGGGGGAGAGGAAAGCCCAGCTCTCTCCATTCACTGCAGCTGCACTGAAATAAATGTTTAAAGACCCAAAGTATACTTTAGTTTGTTCACAGGATTCATGAATTTGGATAACAGAAGAATCCCTAAAGAAACATACAGATTATAGCCACTAACAATCATTCCGATATCTTACTTGCTCCTTGTTAAAACCAAATTTCACTCGAGGATTGCTGTGGGACTATTATGAGAAAGATGTGTAAAATGAGCAGATGCAAAGCTTGGTGCACAGGTCAAATAATTCAAAGGAAGGAGCCTAATGAGCTCTCTACTCTTCAGCCCCCAATTCTTAACGACTGCTTGAAAAATTATGTTCACTGGGTTCATATCTCTGGGTATTTCCAAGGCAATTTGTACACCTTCATTTATGTCACACAAATTTGTCGTTGACTGGCCCAAAATTTACATAGGGAGAAAGCCTTACACGCTTCTCAACAATTCAGGAATTCAGCAATCAGTCACTCAAGCATTCATCAGCTTCAGCTGGTATAAATTGTGGCATTATCTAAAATTCATCTGTCTTTATTATACCCTGCTACAAAGGAAACAAGAAATCTAAGAGTGCCCATCCAGCAAACAGCAGCTTGGTCCCACAAAAGAGAGAGATAATTTACTGCAAAATCAACAAAGGGAAAAAGAGCTGAGCGGAGAAGCTGTGTTGCATGGACAGGGAGAGAGAGGCTTTCATTTCAGGACTGCTCATTAGCATTGTATAGAAAGCTGGGTTGCAGGATTTCAACACATGCCTGCCTCTTCTGGGTCTCATAAATCATCCAGCAACATAATTCCTGGTTAAATAGAGCTCTCACTTATTTCTTCTAAAGTAAAAGGACACGTGCCCAGGGTTTGGAGGTGCTGTCAGGTAGTTTGTTTGTAAAGGAGTAATTGCACAGATTCCAAGGAAAAATGCACACAGTATTCCTTCTGATTTATCACTGTATTTTCATTCCTACGTACCTAGCAGGGAATCGTGACACAGGCTGCAATATAGGGCAATGCACGTGATATTACAACAAAGGAATTGTGAAATAAATCAGCAATCAAAGCTGCTGTATAAAGTCCTGGTTTTCAGAAGGTTCCACCCAGTGCCAAAGTGTGGAGGAATCAGGGTTTGTATAGAGACTATCTGTTATTTAGCTAAATAGTGCAACGCTGCAATAATATACTGTGCTTGTGAGCTCCAGAGACTGAAGCCCATGGAAAGATGGGTTTATAAGACACCCCTCCATCCCAGGAGGATGAAAGAGTTGAGCAGCTCTGTGTTTCATTACCCTTTGACCCCCTTCCTCAGTGTGGTCATGGGGAAGCAGAGCAGGAGAGCTATTCTGAGAGAATGAAATTCCCTTTCCCAAAGCCGTGTGGGACCCGTTTACCAGAAGGGAACCTTGCTGCCAGTGCCCCAAGCACACGCTGGGAAAAACAACCTCCAGGCACTGGCCACAAACCAGCACGGGCCCGTGGGTCAGGTTCACCCTGTGAGTGCCTCCAGCCACCCCAGCTGCTGGGGCACAAGGGACACGGAGCGTGGCTGCTCAGGCTGCGTGAAACCCGGCTGGCTGCAGCTGCAGGCAGCTCGGTGCTTTGCAGCTGCAAACCGTGGCCACCCTGCCTGCCTGCTGCTCACCTCCAGCTGGCAAAACCCAGCAGCCTGCTGCAACGCAACCCAAAGGGACATCTGTGCCCCGCGCACTGAGCCACCACGCAAAAAGCATATAAGGCAAAGGCAACCTTGTTCCCTTGGCACCCTCCTGGAATGTACACACGACAAATTATAATTTTCATTGATAGAGATTAATTTGTGTGGGAACTGGGACAGAGACAGAAAACATCCTTCCTTGTGCAGGGGGCTAAGAAATGCAGGCCAAAAGGTTTGGTAATGCGAAGGATCGGGACAGTTTGGGTTCTCACACCAACCATGGTTGCTCCTGCCTCATTTCTATGGGGCCTTCACAGAATCACAGAATTTCTAGGTTGGAAGACACCTCAAGATCATCGAGTCCAACCTCTGACCTAACGCTAACAGTCCCCACTAAACCATATCCCTAAGCTCTACATCTAAACGTCTTTTGAAGACTTCCAGGGATGGTGACTCCACCACTTCCTGGGCAGCCTGTTCCAGTGCCTCACAACCCTTTCAGTGAAGAAGTTCTTCCTAACATCTAGCCTAAAACTCCCCTGGCTCAACTTAAGCCCATTCCCCCTCGTCCTGTCACCAGGCACGTGGGAGAACAGGCCAACCCCCACCTCGCTACAGCCTCCCTTGAGGTACCTGCAGAGAGCGATAAGGTCGCCCCGAGCCTCCTCTTCCCCAGGCTGAACAAGCCCAGCTCCCTCAGCCGCTCCTCGTAGGACTTGTTCTCCAGGCCCCTCACCAGCTTCGTTGCCCTTCTCTGGACTCGCTCGAGCACCTCCATGTCCTTCTTGTAGCGAGGGGCCCAAAACTGAACACAGTACTCGAGGTGCAGCCTCACCAGAGCCGAGTACAGGGGGACGATCACCTCCCTAGCCCTGCTGGCCACACTGCCTAACTTGAAGGTAGATTGTGCTTCATGCATTCATAAGTTGCATAAAACCATTTTTATCCACAATACAGCAAAGCGGGGGTTATGTTTACTCACAGAGTCCTCAAGGGAGTTTGAAACTGCAACTGCAACTCTGCAACTAAACCAGCTGCAGAGCCCTCCCCAGACACTAAACACAAGGGCACAAATACACCAAAGGCACCAGTGCCAAAGAGCCATGCTTGGGGACTATCCTGAGGGTTCAGGTAAGAAGCAACCTGTCCATGGTACCAGACAGGAGTCCAGCTGGGAACCCTCCCCAGCTAACCCTTTCCGAGAGGCACAAAACAAAAACCTCTGCGACTTCCAGAAAATCAGAGAGAGAGAAACCGATACCCTCTCCTCCTGGCTCAGGTCTTACTCCGCAATCAGCAGGCAGCTCAGCCTTGGTTACCACTTGCAAGCACGAAAGGGTTAAGGAGAACCTTGCACAAACTTTGCTGCGAGCTGAGCTCGCAGCCTCCCTCCCTTCCCTCCTCGCTGCCGAGATGCAGCAGCGCCGGAGCTCTCCCGATCCTCTCTGCTCTGCCTGCCGCTGCTGAGGGAGGGGACTGCCTGCCGCACGCTGCCTCCATCCAGGCGGTGAAGCACACGCAGAGAAGTCTCCTTGCCCCTTCTCCCGCTGCCTGCGAAGGAAGGGCATCAGCACTGGGGCTGTTGGGTCAGTCAGTTGCCATCTCAAGACCTGGAGTAAGAGCCACCCCTGCCAGCAAACCATGTGAATTCAAGAGCAGAGAAGAAAGTGCGTTTGGCACGCCTGTTGCTAAAAAGGCAATATCCTGACTCCAGCCGTAAGACAACAAACCTTTCCTGCATAAATCCCACTACCTGGGCGGAGATGTTCCTAGATAAATCACCAGCAAGCTCATGGTCTGAAACAGCTGCTCTAGTGCCTAGTCCCAACACCCCTGCCTGCTCTGAAAGGTAACTATGCTTTATTCTGTTCTCTTCCTATGCACGCTCACAGCTGAGACCCTGACATCCTACCTTGCACTTCAGCATGAGAACAAAAAACACCGCCCGCCACTGGAAGAAGAGACACTCTTTCCTCTCCCTCAGATCCTCCCTGGAGAAAATGCAAGGCAGGAACAGAATTGATACTTTAATGCTTTGTTTGCATTTCTTCAATGCTATTTTTAATTTAAAGGTCACCTAGACATAACACACCCAGCAGTGCCTGTGTTCAGAGAGAAACCTTTCTGCACTTGTCAGCACAGAGCAGTTTAAACGAACAGCCTTGGACTAATCGTTCTCTTCTGTCCCACTTTATTCTTTGTAGTAGTTTTAGTGTTGTGTGGAAATGCAAAAGGGAACTCGGAAAAGTTGCTTGTACTTTCAAAGATGCCTTGCTAGCAAGTGACACTTAAACCGACTACAGGAGTAAAAGGAAGGGAGTAGGCGAGACGAGACATTTATTGTAGTTGCAAAATCGATTTGTGTTGTCTGCACTGTTCTGGGGAAAATCTTCCTTTCTCTCTGCTCCTCTGTGACCTATGAGGTGCAGAGGGGCCATGCAGGCTTCCTAAGAACAGGCCAGATCTTGAGAGCTCCTGATGTTCCCCAAACCCTGGTCGCTGCAGAGGGAGGATGGTAATTTCAATACCCTGAAGTTTTGGCTCACAAATTTGCTGTCTCAGTGAGACACACACTAGAGAAAACTTACTGTTGTTTTGTTTGGGGCTTCTATTTTCATTACTGTCTTTTTATTAAATGAAATACGTTGTGTGTTCTTGTTGTGGTGGTGTTGTTGTTGTTTAATCCCTGCTTAAAAATGAGAACAAACTGCTAAATAAGTGCCTGCTTGGAATCGGTCTGTATCTGCTGAGCATTACTGAGCACTAGCGGTGCTTGGCACTTGTCAGAAATGGATGTGTTGTCCAGCCAGAGAAGAATGACTAAGCCTTCATCAACAGCTTGGATCACGGGGAATTTGGGCTCTAGTTATGCTGCTCTGCTCTGTGATAAACCTCTACTTATTACCTCTGGCCATGGACTAGGGGGCTTCTCAGGGTACCCAGGGGGGTTTTGCCTCCAATATTCTGAGTCATACAAAGTTCTAATGCCAACCTGCTTTATACACGGGTTTTTCAAGGTCTTTGTGTACCCACTTACGTTCACATGCCATTGGTCTCTACGGTCTTCAAGCTTACATTCCTTACTGGGGAGTGTGCAAATTTGAATCTACTAATATCCAAAAAGATAAACTCACTGAGATAATTGGTAGACTGAAAAAGCAAAAATCTTTGGGGCTGCCTGGAGCTACTGAACTATTTCTGGAAATGATGTAGTTAATTTCACAGCTTTCAATAGCCTGAATAGTTAATTGCTCCTGATAATTCTACAGTTGAGACTACAAAAAATGAAAGCTGTGCCAACTCCCCATTGCTAATACTTTCTACTATTAATCTGCGCCCTTTATTAATAAGAGCCCAGTAGAGCTTTGTTAATTCAAGGTCTTGGTTCGTAGTTAATTATTGAACTTAAGATTAATGTCCTTAGCATTCTGCAGTCTAATGTTATGAAGTAAAGCCATTAGGCTCTCTGCTCCTTAAGGAGTGAAACCAGCTCTGGCTTTTGCTCTCAGTAGGACGGCAGATGAGATGGGCAAGGGCATTGCTCTGCACTTTAACTCATGCATATGTCAGATTCCAGACTGGCTGCATTTCATTATCAATAGAGAAATCATACTGTAAGAACACAGCTTTAATACGGCCAGTAACCTTCATACCCTCTAATTTCCACTTTCTGTGTAACACAAGAATAGTCCTCATGAGGGAACAATCTTCATTTAGATATGCAAAGGGGGAAAATCACAGAGTTAAGATGTATTGCTCTATAACTGAGAGCCAAAGTGCTTGACCCTCACCTTCATGTCCCCCCACTTCTGCCTCAGCACTAAACCTGCTGCTGGAGTCAATGCCGCAGACAATATAACAAGGTTGCAAGAATTTTGCAGACATGGATCCCTTACTTTTCATTTTGCTCACTGCTGGAGATCTTGAGACCAGACAAAGAGACTACAAAACCTCCACAACCCGTATCTCTGAAGGCTCAAGCACACTTACCACTTGCTCTGTCACTGGCACACTGCAGGGCAGTGTAATACAGCACCCACATGGGTGCCTGTGTCACCAAGAGGCAGGGGGCTGTGGGGGCCCACGCTGCACCTTCAGTTCACAAGCCCGGTCTCTGGGTTCAGCACAGACGTACCTCTGGGACCTGTAGACACATGGAAGGCGAGGCATCCACACAGGCACATAGGGCAGAGCCCTCATGCTTCCATTCACCCCCAAAGTACACTTCATGCTACCTCTCCACCCTAGCTGTGAATTCACTTGCACAACCAACTGCCTCCACCTTCCATTTCTTACTTTAGGAACGTGTTGCACGTCTCCTCTGATCAGCTAAAGAGATTAAAATGGCCACCAAGTTCTTAATAGCTGTATTACTAACTAATTACAACATTTTTGTGGACACCTTTCTTGCTTATAACCTAGCATTATCACAGAAAGACTTACATGATAATGTTTCTGAGTCACAGGTGACTGGTTACTTCATGTTTGGGGTTGCACATCTAGGAAAACAAACATCTTGAAAGACTAGGAATATTCCAGTGTAAACCGAATACATCTAATATACCTAAAGTATTTTATTTTAAAGCACCCAAAGTCACCTGCAGAAAGGAATCACTGAAATCTGAGGATGTTCTTATTTGGCTCAGTCTGATAGAGCTGTGGCTGGGTTATTAATTTGTTTGCCCTTTATCCTGATAACAGTTGTTTGGAGAAATCACCAGAAGACGTTTGAAGTGTGTACAGGAGGGAAACCCCAAACTAAACCCCAGTACATCCTGACTGAAGCTTTCAAACCTAAAATCCTTCCACGCTGTTCAGCAGCAAGCTGAGCCTTTTGAAACAAACCTTTCTGTGAATATTCTAGATTTGGATGGGCTGGCAATTTCTTGCCAGTAACCTCCCCTCCACAAAAAAAAAAAAAAAAAAAAATCTTTTTTTTTTTTTAAACAGTACTGTACTTGTTTTCTCTGTGTATTCTGTAAACCTTATTTTCTGGAGAAGTCTGTGGTCTGCACATAAAAAACATGCTTTGGCTTGGATTGCAGCACTTGCTGCAAACATGCAATACACATGAGTTACTTCAGTTTTTCTAGCAAAAACAGGTGTTGCTGAATATAGGCACCCTGACAACCCGACTGTTATTTGCCCAAGAGAGTTTAAGGGGAGATTTTTCAAACATAGCTAGGGGATTCTTGAAGTGCAAATCACATTGATGATGCCTGAATGCTTCTTGAAAATCAGCCTCTCATTTCCATTGCTCCCCTTTCTCATTCCAGTCCTGCATGATTCATGTCTGCTGGAGACTGCACCTGATCGATCCCGGTCAGATAGTTTAGACATCATGGCCCAGGTTGATAGACTGGAAGTATACAAGCATTGACTTTGGTAGAAGATGTGCTAAAGAGCCCTGCCTAAGCCACAGATTCTTCTTTTCCATTCCCCACTTTTTAAGGTTCCAAAAGTGTTGGGTCAGGCCCCGGAAAAATACTAAGCACCCCTTTTCTGCTGTGCTTGCTTACACCCTCCTACAGAAAGTACAGCACAAAATCCACTGCCCATGCAGAAGTCAAATCCCCAGGCAATGTTTTCCATCAGCAATTTGGCCCAGCCTAGCAAGCCTATTACCAAGCACTATTCCCTAAATTGGCCCGATATTCCCTAAATAGGATTGTTGTCCTCTCAAATGTTTTGATACTCAAGAAGGTAAGTTGGGAGGTAAAAACAGAGTAGACAGCTCCCAGCATCCCTCCTCCAAAAGCTCAACACAACAGATGTTTCCCCATCACATGAACCAAAGTTGGTCTGTCTTGCTTGTAATGAAAGCCTGAAAATCAGCTCCCTGATGACTCAGGCCTCCAGATTTCAACCACCTCCCTCTGAAGAACAGCAAGACATTGGTGCATGGGGAGAACTGAACCAAGCTTTGTCAATAAAACATCTATATTTTAGAAACTGAGGGCCCATCAAAGTAAAAAATGGTTTGCAGCAATATGTCTTTTGGGTGAAATAAAAGCATCTGAGCTTTTGTCGTTTTGACCTAAGGTCTCATTTTAATCTGACTGCCACAATATGCTACCACATTAATATTAATCTATTTATATCTCACGTAGGTGTGTACACAGTGAGCATTACAAATGACTGCATCACGTTGTTTCAGTGCTATCATTTTTGCTTCAGCTAAGAATAAAGTTCTGGTCTTATCAAAGCAGAACACGATGCTTTTTGTTTACAGTGAAATTTCAGCATTTAGGTTTTCTCTTCCCAGCTGGAAGAAAACACAGTGCTGACAAAATAAGATTTCTGTTATGTTCTGCTGCCAGGGGTGACTGAAGTGTTGTGTCCTGGGGCAGGGATGCCTCAGTGAGCCACGGAGGGCTCTGGCTGCCTGCTGAGTGCACCCTGGAACAGAAACAGGGGTCCTGTTAAGTAGTAAGAAACACACGGTGGAGGACTCTGGATAGATTCATGTCTTCCCTTCTTCTCTGACATTTAATTCCATAGACTGTAGGGCCTCTTTTTGCCCATGAGTAAGAAGTAAGTATTACCAGAGGATATTTTAACATTTAAATTTGCATGGTCTTTCTCTAAAATTAAAGGCTGAGTGCTTCTGGGTGGCTCACAGGAGCGTAACATGGGATTTAACTCCTTTCTTACCCAAAGACAGCACATATAGGCTAGGCTATTTTGGTACATAGTTTCATTTCTCTCTCTCTGCTTCTTCCTTCTAGAAAGACAACTTGTTGACTATTCCTAAGGAGAAGCTCAAAACTATGTATTTTAAGCAAGTGTCAGTAACCTAAAGTGGATGAGGAGAGAAAAGATTGCAACCTTCCTCGGCTCATACAGGGGTAAACCACCTGCTGTGGGAGAAGCTGCAGAAAGCTCACTCTGGAGATGACCTACTGAAAGAAGGACCCGAGCATTTTCAGGACAAAAGAGAAGCTTGGTGGCAGTGTAAAACACAAGTTTTGTGCCTGTTATCATTGTAAGAGCATCTTGAAAAATGATTTACAGAGCCCCGTCTCATGCAGTCTGCTTAACTCTGTGAAACAGTTGTGAGACCAAGAAGATGGAGCATTCCTTGCTGAATTCTACTGAGAAGACGTCCTGCCATCTGTTCTAAGTTTCCTCTCTTGACCTGCTTTTAGTCTGGTGAGGTAAGACATGAAATTTGACAATAAATAGGAAAATGGACCAAAGCTGACAGAGAGCGATGACTGAGATTTATTTCAAATTCCGTGGAAACCTGACTGGCCGTGTCCACTTTCCAACTCTGGCTACAGAAGTAGACACAACAGCAGATAAATACTCCAGCCTGTACATTTACGTGGGGTTGTTCTTAACACTTCTGGCTATCCTTCTCATTTTGCTTTTCACCATGCTTTTGCGCCTAAAGCACGTTGTTTCTCCCATCACCACATCTCCAGAGAGCACTGAGAATGCTCAGCAGTTCACAGATGTGGAAATGCGCAGCAGGATTCCTACAACTTAGAGACCCCAATGCAAAGAAGGCTCTGTGTTTGTGAAGCATATTTTGTTCAGCACAATTGGGGTGGAAAGAATCTCTATGTGCCTGTTGAGCCCTACAACTTATTGCACAACCATCAACAGCAGCATAGAGCAGCTGGTGAGTGTCATGCAACTCAGACACTGACTGGCTGGGACACGCTGGCTGTTGACACTACAGGCAACATGTGTGCAACACCCTCAATAAAATTTACATTATGGAAACCTACTGCTGTCAACAGACTCATATCTCTCCAAAAGTCCTTGCAGAAAATGGCAAAAGTCACAAGAATGACAGCAAATATATATATATACAAATAGAAAACAGAGAGATTCATACCAGAATGTGTGCTGGACCCTGTATTTGGTGACCTATCTTTCTGTCCTTAAATTCCTTGGCTGTGAAAAGAGATGACTCAAAGTTAAGTGATGTAACTGCAAAAAGCCTATTCAAATGAAGAGCACATAAAGAAATGGTCAGTGGTTCAGAAATTCTCAGACATTTCTCCCATTCAGGAAGGAAAACCTTAAACTGCTTAACTGCTTTTTTTCTTCCTCTTGAATGGCAGATTTGCACAACAGAGTTTCAGAAGTATACAAATGGTTCATCACCTGCTGGATCTATTGGTTTCTGACATTAAACACCATATACTGAGCAGTTGCATCCCAGATATCAGAAAGAGATGTCGCTTTTGAAAGAAGAAAATAAAAGTAAACTTTACCAAAGGTATAAAATAAAAAGAAAGCATCACAGAAAATGAGCAGCAGGAGAGAAAAAATATTAAAAGACACCCTACCTCTCTTTTCTTGCTCTTCTTTATATTCACTGAGCTGACTACAGACACATTTGTATCTTTCAGCCTTCCCAGTATCACTCAGTAATTAAAATGCAGTGTAAAGTTTGTGAATCAAACGGGCATTGTTCTCCTAACAGACACAAATTCAGAATAACATTTCCTCTCATATTCATGTTGGGTTTTCTGTCTCAAAACACATATCAGTTCTTCCAAAGCTTTTTTTAGTTGTTTTCCTCCAAAGAAAGCTGAAGAAATGCCAGGACCTGGCACTACAATAATGAACAGTGTGAACAGCTTTGGACATAGTCTAGTAGGGAACGTGCAGATGGAAAGCAAACTGAGCACTGAAAGACAGGGCTGGATTCAGATATCCTGGTGGCTCGTTTGGAACAGTGAGGAAAAAAAATGATTACTTAAATTTATGGAACAACAGCCTGACCCAATGCTCTCACCCATGAAAGATGTACAGAGGTAGACTTCATTTCTGTGGATAGGAAAGATGGAATCAAATGTGGCATATCACTTCTGGAAGAGCTGCTACCTCTTACAGAAAAACTTCAAATTAGATTGTTTCTGCTATACCTCTGGTACTTTCCACATTTCTATGCACTTTTTTGCCAATTCCCTCCTCTCCAAAGGCCTGGGAAATGTACACACCCCACAAAAAAAAAAAAAAAAAAAAAAAAAAAGTGCTAAAATTAGAGATGACACTGACTCCATGGACTTGTGATAGTAACAAAAACTTGTTTTTCAGATGCTTTGTGTACATCTGGTTCTTTGCTTACCTTTAAAAGTCTGTGAGCTGTTTGGACTAGAAACATGGCTTCTTTAGCTGGTTTTGTGGGGAGAACAGAACAGCAAGGAACGTCCATACCACATACTGTTGGTCCATGGGGAGGAGGACTAGTTTTTTTTCTCAATGATGTATTTAGTATGAAGATATTTTAAAACTGCTTCCTCATATTGAATAGCACCATTAATCCCCACATAAGGTTTAATCTGTGAAATAGCATGTTGACTGTGCAAGGAAAATATAGCACACTTGTGGCTTCACAACCATACTGGTGGCTTCACACTACTCTCAGCACTGTACAAGAGCCCAAATTCTGTGTGATGACGATTTGAATATTAATCCACCTAAGCCAGATGGCTACTAAGTTAGTCAATGACATTTAAGTGTAACAGAAACATATGCAGATCATATGGCCTGGTATGTATCCTGCATTCAGCCATCAGGGTGCAGACTAGCTCAGGCTCAACATCTGGCTTGCCTCTCAATTTTCTTGATGCACAATTTGAAAGCTATAGCTTACTTGAATCATTAATGAACTATCATATCAAATCAGCATCTAAAACACATCAACCTTTCAGCACAACTATCTGTAGAAAAGCTTTATTTCCAAGAAGCTGCAGGACAGATTCAAATATTAACAAAAAATATCAGGCCCACTAGTGGAAAATGATAGTATCAGAATTGGAGCTGGGATCCGCATTCTGATTGCTCTGGTGTCAGCTGAAAAGTCCCTAAAAGTAGGTGTCAGGACTGGGTTTTTCCCTTCTGTTATTTCAGACACCTGTAACTGTTTAAAACTCATTCAATAAATGTATTGTAAATAAAATAGCAATCATTTTGATCTATCATTACACTGTATCACATCACATATTAGGCAAACCGTATTTCTATACAATACTACTAAAGAAGGCAGTCCTATCTTCTAAGACAAAAATGGCAAATTTTCCTTGGTAAAGCTCCATTTCAAACACTCCAACTTGATATGTCTACAGTCCCAGAGTGCATCATTTGTCTGCACAATGTTAGCAAATTTTAAAGCCTACATTTCCCATTTTAAAACAGAAGTGTGCCTTTCCCCCCTTTTCATTCTCATTCGTAAAGTTGAAGATATGGTGCCTCTGAGAAAAGACTTGGGGCGTTTTGCTCTGTGTTTGCTGAGTGGGCTTTAGCAGGCTTTGGCTTTCTTTGGCTACAAGAATGGTAACCGTAACTTCTGCATGGATTTTTCTGGGTCTGTAGATGTGACATCTATACCATTTCCCTCCACCGGTTTGTTTCCTTCCCACTTACCCATCTGCTAGAGACAGTCAATTGGGTTTTTATTTTTACAAAAATAAGGAGTTCTACTACAATCAGTGGTGAGTCACTGACTGCTCTGTACTATTTCCAGAATGCACTCAATGTGTGGATCTGAGAGAAAAGCTTATGTGCAGGTATTGGCTCAGGTGGTGCCATAGATTTCAAATTAATTGTTGGCCTCAGGGGGCATCTCTGTAAGAAGACCCCCTATCAGTGTTTGTACTTATTACTTGAACAAAGACAGTTTGCTCCCATCTTTGCTACAATTTAGACAGGAAACAAATATGACTATTTAGCAAATTCATCACCTCCTCCATCCTGCACCTGTGGGGGAAGACAGCCACCTGTTCTGAAGGAGCAGCAAATATGCATTCCTGTTCCTTGGGGGTGGGACTGTGAGGTCAGGGTAAACCTACAAGCACCAGAAAACCACCTCCGCTCCCAAATCTCCCAGGGCATTTCGTCCAGGAGGAATCAGGACTCCTCCCACACTTTTTGACTACAGTGTAACTCCGCAGACCACATATATGCCACAGGATTTATGCTCGGGTAATCCCATCCACATGACTTCTATCCATGTTCATGACTATCCTGCGTTAACAAACCCTTGAATACCGAGCAGACAGGGATGGTATTTAGAATATATTCATTTTCTGTCAGAATATATAAACATAAACTTATATTATCATATCCTCACAGGGCTGCAAAGAAGAATGTAATTTTACTAACAGCATAATTCAGCTGAGTTATGACCTTTGGGCCCCCCAAAGGATATTTTTTTGCTTTTACTTGAAATAAGATAAAAAAGTATAGAAACCCAAAATTGATGTGAAGTTACACATCCATTTAACTGTCAGCAATGATGAAAACTTACTTGTATGTCTTGTCTACACCAGAAAAATTGCTGAAGTTCATTCTGTAAGCATAGATATAAGAATAAACCCTGGAGGGGAAAAAAAAATAAAAAAATAAAAAAGAAAGAAAAAAAAAACTACTGATAAATTGGTTCCTTGCACACTTGATCTCTAAAATTCTCTATATGCAAATTTCCCCTCAGTCCCTTGATAATGGAGGATGGGGGACAGTTGATGCTACGTGTGAAAAACAATCCTATACTGATTTTGAATTTTGACAACTTGGATTTATCAGATAGCATAAATAAGTTGTCCAGACATAGGCAATGCTGAGTTGTGAAAGCAGATCTTGATGTGGCAGGGAGAGGTCTGTCCAATTCATATGTAATTAATAAATTACACTCTCTGTTCTCCCACCTGAATTTCATTTGTATGTAAACTTGTCAACAGAGAAACAAATTATGAATAATTCAGAAGACCTTTCCCTCCCTTCCTTCTCCTCTAGATTTATTAACCCATTTTCAGAGTATAATTTGATCAAGCTAATAGCCACAGACTTCCGAAACTGACTCTCTCTACATTAATCCTGTCTTCAAGATCAAAGTCCTACTCACAGAGCCCCATTTAACAGCAATCGATTAAGATACAACATAGAGGCACCTGCAAGTCAAATGAGACCTCAGCAACATTCTTTGTTACTTAAAATCTGCTCTCCGCTAGCAAGAAATTTCTCTTATTTAATCTTGGCTGTTGTCCTGAAGCTCTTTCCTCTTCTAGTCGTGAAACACTTGCACCTCAATAGCTACTGGCTGATGTTTACTCGTGGTTTTATGAAGAACACACATACCTACCAGCATTACAGAAGGATCACGTAGCTAGCACCTATCTGGGATGTTCCTATGTACCCTAGGCACCCTTGTGAGCTGACTTTAGATGGACAAGTTCTTCTTTAAAAGGCAGGCAACATTCAGAAGCAAATGGGACTTTGAACTGTGTAGACAAGTGAGTGTGGAGGTAGGGCTCCACTTACAGGAAAACATAAAGCCAAGAGCTGGATTTGAATGTATCACAGGCTTTTTGACATTTTGCACCACCTTCCCACTATTCGTCCCATGTCCCTTACACATCATGCACATATCAGAATCCCGTCTTTGTCTCAGAACTCATGGGTAGGTGTTTCCAGTACTATGGTAGCAATGAAATGACTTTTCTATGTGAACCTGTAGTACTAGTTTGAAAAACACAGACCTTGGTGCCAAATGCTGAAGCAAAATTTACAAGATCTCCACTTTATTCCTTTTGCCTTAATTCAAACTAATTCAACCCTAATTCAACCTAATTCATGCTCATTGCAGTTAATGTGCAGCACTTTTTATAATGTTACTCCATAATCTTTAATTTACCAGGAACCTGTCCAAATAGCTGTGGCATGACTAGGAGGTAATGGCCCAGGAAGCTCGCATCTGAGTCAGGAGGAGGCTGCTCACTGGCAAATCTTACAGCTTGTCACAACAGAATCAAACTGATGTGGGTTTGCTGTTGTTCACAAATTTTTTTCATGCTTCCACAGCTTGGAAAATCTCAGAACAGCCCTTTTGGTGCTGACTTTGTCAGCATATGGAGTCCAGGTGATAACAGTGTACCAGTTCGCACTTACTTCACGTTGGCACCTAGTGGGAAAGAAATGTGACTTGCTGTTGTTGAAAGCATCCAGCAAAACAGAGAAAGGAAAGAGAAGCATTCCGAATGCCTTTCATTTTGCCTAAGGTTGTGCCATGTTACATCCCGAATTTCAAAGCTGTTTATTGTACAACATAACCAACACTGAAGGGACAGCTGACAAATAAATACAGCACAGCAATATTTGCCATATGCACAACTGCAAGCTGCTCTGGAAGGAGCCACTGTGATCAGAATACTGAGGCTGCTTTTCCTTTGTTTGACTTACAGCTATGCATCAATTCCCTACCAGATACACCATTGCCCCGCTGCTCTACTAACCTCCACCCTCAAACTGCTCAGTAAGGATTAGCATCTCCATTAGCAGGAGGCACCACACAGCACTCATGACAAGCTCAGCTGGCATCAGGCTGAATAATAACTCACAGCAAAGCAATTTGGAAAAGATATCCTGACAGAGTATATACTTTGCCTGGTTTAGAATTGTTAAAATACCTCCAAATGAATATCGCTTTAGTGGAAGTTCAGTGTTTTCAGTGCCCATGCTGGACAACAGAAATAACAAAGAGATTAGGAAGAGCTGATTTGGCTTTGAGGTAGTGGGTTGGACCAGATGTCTTCTTGAAGGTCCTTCTCTATAAAGCTGCCTTCCTTATCCATGAGCAAGTCACAGTTCAGGCATAATGCTTGTAGACAACACCTTTAAAGTTGGTGTCACTCCTGTCAATTAAAGGCTTGAATAAGCCTCTGCATTTTATGAATACTGATTAGTTCAGCATCATTGCCTCTTTTTTTTCTCCTGCTGAGGAAACTTGAGATCGCGGAAATGGCTCACACCTCACGAGCAGCCAACAGAGTAAGATACACACTAAATACTTACAATTAAAACTTTAGCTCAGAGTGTCCATTTTATGCAGACACACAAGTATCCATAACACAAACAGAAATCCTTGAAATAGACATGCAAAGCAAAGGAAGGTCTGTTATGGGTAGATGTGAACATAGATGTGTGGCTTTAGCTTTCTCCCACTGTATGTTTTACTCATGATTCAGTTCTGAATTCAAGAACAGGCAGAAGAGCCACACAGTGGCACTCTCAGAAACAAAAACAACTGTGGAATCCATTACTCTCTTACTGGCAGAGATGATCTTTTTGGTACATTGCCTGTGGTTGCTTAGATTTTAGCTAATCTTGACATATCAGCCACCGCAAGTAACTGCACAAACCTTCATACATCTCCTCTATGGGGATAAAGCAGAGTCATACCAGCTGAGAATGGATGGTGTGGTTGCAGAGGGTAGTAATTTCTTATTTGTTAGAGCAATGTGACCTCTCTCGCAGCAGGCAATAGACTCTGAGACACCAGCAGTAGCCAAACCAAACGAAAGAGTCAATGTTACACTGCCAGACAAAGACTTTGGAATGCAGACTGACTATGAGATTATTTTTATAAGTACAACCTGCTTTGAGAAATTCTCTTACAACAAGCAGCTCCTTGCATTTTGGCCAGGTACAGCAAATGCGACTGAGCTGTCCATGGTTTGTCTGTGATTGCTCCATGTGCTTTTCCTTCCATTTATCTTTGGATATCACTGTGTCAACCACTTAAGAAAGAACACATGAAATTGTCAGCGAAAAATTATCTAAATAAAGTTTTGTGCTCTTTGAATGCAATTTAAAGGTAAAATGAGAAGCCAACCAGCTTTCCCTGGACTGTTATTTCATGCTCTGACTTTGGGGTTATTGAGATGGGAAGACCTCTGAGTTGCTAAACTTTGCTTTCTGGAGATTTTGCCTTTGTGCATGTGTAAATCACCTCAGTTGTTCCCCTCAAGGAAAGACAAACATGGCAAACAAATGTCTCCAAGGACAGGAAACAGTGAGAGCTGTTGTCTGTCTCTCAGGTGGTTAGTTCCAGCTATACAGGGTTTTCACTTCCCCAGGTATCATCTTTCAACAGTAATCATCTTTTTTTTTTTTTTTTTTTTTTTTTTTTTTTTTTTAAGTAGACCAACCTGTAAATAAACACAACATGAAGTCCTCCTCCTCCTGGGAAGGCTGTTTGTTCTTTCTCATAAGTGAGTCTGGAAGATCTTTCATTCAGTGTTAGTAAGGACATGAGACCCTTCTGTTGAATGAAAATAAGAGTTTGGACTCAATTACACTGGACAGCTGGGGAAGGCATATTTTAGGCATTTTCAATGTTAAACACTGTCTTTATTAAATATTGCAGATTTAAAAACTCAGAACAGAACATCAGAAAAATAAGCTGATGTCTTGTGACATGCATACATGTGGTTATCTCATCCCTGAGTGACTATAGCCTATTCTTTGCCATTCTCATCTATAACCATCCTCTGTTGTGCTGAAGAAGCTTTGCAGCTCTTCTCTATGATGACTTTTTGCCGTTCAGCAGTCTTTAGAATAACCTTCAGCTGAGCTTAATGCAATTTAATGAACTATCTCAGGTTTAGAGAAACCCAACCAAATCTGTACTGAAACTTGGTCTGAAAAATAGGAGTGGGAGTGAGGAAATCAGAGGTTTTTCCCTTTTCTATCTCAGGAAACCCACTGTGTGATATAACATGTCTGGTGACAGAAGTTACAACACAAAGCTGACTGGGCAGTCTGGGTACCCAAGCTAGTTTGGAGTGTCCCAATATTTCTTAGGATTATAGTAAAAATTGGTTTTGGCCATTTGTTTCCCAAGTCTCTAGTTCAACATTATTGCTTGAGTATATGTCAATAAATCTATCAGCTTTCAATTGACACTAATGCCTTTAGGCATAGAGAAGTCATTGTATTTCTTAAGAGCGTAGATAAAGGAGGAAAGGAGTTTATACAAACTACTTCGTATTCCCTCCTTGTTTCCCAGGGTAGTCCTTTATCTCTTTTCTGTTTTGTTTTTTCTTTTTTCCCTGTGGTAAGTGGCTGGCACAGACTCTCTCTGGCTCTCTCTATCTATTGAGAAATGTATTATAATTAGAGTTCCTTAAGATTTTTAGCATATCTAAAGGGAATTAGTTCTTTACAGAAGAAGGGCTTTCTCCATTGTGGGATTCATGCTATAATTAGACAAAATGATGGGCTAAGTCCCAGTGGAAAAACTACACTGTAATTGGTGTTCATTTTTGTTATATAAACCCAGGGAGATCATGCTGGTTCCTCCTATTGCAGCCACTTCTGAAGCACAGTGTTCAGTTTAAAACTGATATGTCATTATACTTAGTATCCACAAGTATCCTCAAGACTTCATCTGTCTGAGAAGTCTGAAGAAAAAACAGAATGCCCCAAAGAAAATTTAGAACAAGTTGCATTTGTATTGCTTAAATTCAGAAGCAACAGATTTCAGCCAGACATGCTTTGCCCCCCTGTTCCTTGTTCAGTCATCTTTGAGCTCAAGTAAGAAAAGAAATGCTTCACCTGGCACAAATCATATCTGTATGTCAAAATAAGGTGTTCCAGCCTACATAGTACACAGGCAAAGAAAATAGTTGATTACAACTATAGAACAAAGGTACTAACCACCAAAGTCAGATGTCGCTGAGGCCAGGCTTTGCAGAAAACAAATAACAATAGTTGGATTGTTTTATTCCATCTAACAAACCATTAATGGGGAGTAGTGTTACTAAAAAATAACCAAATATGTGTAACTAGATTTTTAGATGAAAAATACTAATCTCAGAAACGTTTGTCATTACTTTGCTGTTTTCAGAAATTCAGGATGCTCACAAGTTAGCCAAGCAGTTAAATTCACTTCAATCGTGAATTTATTTTTATGGAAGAACAAAATAGTATTCTGTGTATATGCAATTCCGCGAGCTAATTAGTACCTTGGGGTAGGCTGTTCATAAACAGAAAACATTAAGGGACTCACAATATATCCCAGAAGTACCTTGTGTAATACTAGTCTCAGACTCAACGAAGATTTCACTTGAATCCTCACCAAGTCACTGCCTCACAAAGTAAAAAATAAAATTCCAAGTTCCAAGAACCCGAACAGAGTAACTTTGCCCATCGTGACAGAAATCTAAGGCCGTGGAGGCAAATGGGACACCGCTTCAGAAAATGTTTCCTTTTGATCATAGATACGAATCATTTCTTCAACATCAAAGCTCCTTACATTCAGAAAAAATAACTTATTTTACTAGTTATACCAGAAGTCTAATTACATCAACTGTGGGTGCTGTCAGGCAATTATATCAACTTGATAAGGGACAGAAAAGGAACTTTATTTGCTTCGTGGCAAAGGCATTGGCTCAAGTTCAACACAGTCACATAGCAACCTGAGGCAGTTCTATATAATGGTTGCCCAGCTGCCTGCAAGTACCCTCAGTCCAATTTCTGATGGCCAATTGCTTACACCTCCACTCAAAGCTCAGAGTCATTACCAAAAGGATTAGAAATGGGCCATGATGTGAAGTATGAAGAATTTTCTCAACCTCATAGTTATATCTTCCAAACAAGGCAGAGAAAAGTTGACCGATACGTACTTCTGCCAAGCGTGTTGTACCTCACTTTTGGATTGATTTAAGACCTGAGCCTACTCTCAGCTGTCAACCCAATCTGTGATATACTTAAATACCAGACAAACCAAAACCAAGGCCTTTCATTTGGACCGATTTCTTTAACGATGAATCACTGTTTTAATATGGCTCAGTGACAAGAACAGCGCTTTGTAGTGTGCCACTAACAGGAAACATTGGTACACAAAGCCTTATGTAAATGAACAGTCACATTTTGTATTTGAACATCTCTTAGTTTTATCAAGGAAAGGGAAAAGGCAATTTTACATGGAAGTACAGGTGGCCATGCGTAACTATGCTGAAAGGTGAAGCAAACAGGACTATCCTGAGTTCGGTAATGTTTTCTCCAGGGACAAGATAATGCAAAACAGCCTTGTTTTGACATTAGTGCATGCAGCAATAATGACTCTCCCAAATGTAACACTGAGCTCTGTTTTAGATCTAAGCCCGTTATATTACACCTGGAATGAATCTGGTCCAGTATTTCTGAGTGACTTCTAGCAAGATTATTTATCCTTAACAGATGAATGTTATCCTGGAATTATGATGCAAGAAATCCTGAAGGAAGCTTTCACCATATGTTGGTATCTAAGGAAGAGGATATATTTGTAAATCACACAGGCACACAAACTCAAAGCAGTTTGCCAGTTGTAAACATTAATAGATGTCTCTGTTATGCTTCTCTCTGCATACAGGATGTCCTTAGGACATTAAAAAATAAAAGCCAAAACTTTTTATCTTCACATCTTTGTGAAATTTACTGTAAAATATTAACCTTCTGGTTTGCCTCTGCCTAAAATATTTGTAGCATTTCTGGTGGTAAAAAGAAGGCCATAAACAGGAAATGCGTGCAAAGAAAGACTTTTCTGGTATTGATTCTTCTCAGCATAATTCACTGCTATATCAACATGCAAACAAAAAAATGGTGGCCCAGACTGAGCTTTTTAAGAATCTCCAAGTTGAACTCAATGGTTTTGGCAAATATCTAGTGGCCACTTTGATCCCAAATGTCTCACGGCAACTAGACAGCCTGTAAATAATAAACTATTATCTTATTAGTGCAAAAATGACAGGCTAATGAATCATGGCTCTGTTGCTGCTGCTAGCACCCCTGCCTTTGTTGCAAAGGCTTGGGAACGATGCAGAGGGTACAGTTCCTTTGAAAAAGGAATTTGCTGAAAATAGGCAGACTCGATGCACGAGGCATAATCTGATCTTTGAGGCCTTATGCTGAGCTGTGTTGGCTACCTCCGTTGTTGGGCCGGGCAGTGCATGTCATATGCTTTCAGTATTTCACTTTGGTTTTGGTAGCCAGCTCGAGGAGATAAAAACAGGCATTGCAAATGCAAAGGTGCTTATACAATGTGCTGGGAAGACTAAGCGAAAATGAGCCTGCGTGCTTGGTGCCTTTTTATTTCCTTGATGCAGCGTATGCAGGCAGCCCTCTAGTGGCATGAACGCTGCTGGTCATGTTTGCCCAATACCCGTGCTTTTCTATATTCTATTTTCTTTTTAGGCAGAATTAAAATAGCTTTTCAGTCACTGTACGGTATATTCAGCTAGTCTCCATCCTTCCAAAATCCTTTTACTTATTCAGTAGAGTGACTCAGGCATCCCTGAAGAATTCTGAAACACAATTCAAAATGCCTACAGAAAGTACTGCTGCTGAGAGCCAGGTATTTGAAAACAATAAGCACAAGGGAGGTGAAATTTAAACTGGGTTCACAGGCCACCTCCTTTCCTATTTCTATGCTGCGTGGTGAGGACAGACATTTTTATGTACCTATACTGTTGGTGCTGGCTGGGAAAAGGGCAGAACGCCATTCACTTGGAGATCCTTCCCAAAGATCTGAAACTGTTTACTTGAGCATAATATTTAAATTCCCTTCAAAACTGTGCATCAAAAAGAATAATTGAAACACAAAACGTATCTCAGTGCTTGTAAAAATACATGCAAGGCCACCTCAGGATTTGATTGCATGTGCACCAGAGCAATCTGCCTTCAGAGAACAAAGCTCAATTGATTTGAGTCTGATTTGCCTGGATGAAAATGAATTTTAATAGATTTGGTTGTCAGAGGGATTATGCAGGAATATGAAAGAGCAAAGCATTCACACAGTGGATTGCTGTGAAGGTGTTTGCTGGTAGCTAGGGGGCAGAAATAGCAGGGTGTGTTTTCCACAGACAGCAAGGAGTAGTGCCAGGCTGTCACTAGTGGAGGTTCCCTGGGAAGCTGAAGAGACCAGTTGCCAAGAGACATCACCACATCGAGCCTTCACAGCCAGGATAATGCTCCTTGCAACAGACCTCAGGCTCCCTCCTATGTCTGCACACCAGCCTGTGTTGGAACCATTCTTCAAATTATTTCCTTTACAATTTCCCAAACGTCCTCAGTGCTCATTGGAAATTACCAGCTTTGAGAAAATTTATTTGATACGAAGTCCACTTTCTGTTTCTAGAATGCAAGTATTTTATCCTTGACAGAAACCTAGCAAAGGCATCAAGTGTCAGTAAAGATCCAGCTCCGCAGCTGGTACAAATCAGTTGAGCCACACTTCATATAACAAGGATTGAAACAGAGTCTGTGCTATATCCAAGTATAAAGGTAACCTCCTGCTTCATGTGCAGGGCAGAGGCCAGCAGCACTTTACTTTCATGAATTAGTAAGCCCTGAACTTCCAAACATCAGGTCTCAAAGAATCATGACATTTGTAAAAACAAAGTAGAATGGGAGTAATAAGAGGATACATAGTTATCGATATGTAATAAATATTATGTATGTGCTAGTCTTCAGGACCTTAAGATTCAGTTGAGTTATTTTTTCAGTCTCCTCTCCAGAAGCATAAGGCCTTAAAAATCATTTAAAAATCCAGAACCTGGGCTTTTAAAGTATGCTATAAAATAGCACAAAATTCAGAAAAAATCTGTGAGAGTAGTCAGATCATGGACTGATATACATGTAACATTCATTCTAGCTAAGCCATAGCATCCCACCTCAAATGTGAGATATTTGGTAAGTGGACACAGCTCTTCTATGCCACTCCAGTGCCTGCCTTCTGCTAGTCAGCCCTGAGGAAGAGGTGATCTAACATCCCCTTTACTGTTGCCAGTCTACGCCCTTGTGTATACATAGGCTGACAAACCCCACTGTGAAATAAGAAATCCACAAAGAGACAATTCAAATGAAATTTGAAATGTTGTGATGAAATATTTCAAAGTATACCATTTAAATTTGCTTGACAAATGCTCCTCTGTCATTTTCCCAGACCAAGCATCTCTGAATCACATTAATATGAAGGAATTATTCCCCAAAATATTCTCCATCTAATTTTGACGGTTCCCTCAGTAAGAGAAATACCATTCCTCACAGGGACAGCACTATATCTAAATGAGAGAGGAAAAGGAAGTGGACATTTTTTCAGTTCAAATGCATATAAAGCCAACTAGAAACAGGAGTAAAGCCACCTTTACTCATTTTGCCAATTCATAAATATGTAAAAAGGAATGAAACATAATGTACTACCAACTGAACATGTAAATTTAGTGGGGAGAAATCCAATTGCTCTCTTGTGCCTCATGTGATCCACTGCAGTGCTGCCAAAAGGAGAACCAACATGTGCACAAAATACAAAGCAAAGGAAAGGCAGGTTTGTGGCTTTAATTAACCAATCACTGGTATTTTTTCCCCTCAAAGAAAATCAGACTTTTCAGGCTTAGAGGTGTATTTACTTTTCTGTTGGTGTATTTTTTTTTTCAAATGATTTCTTCATTATTTAATACAGTGTCTTCAGCCCATGCATTTTGGGAGTTGGCAAAATTTAATTGTGGCAGTTGTGACTAGTCTTTAGCCCTCAAAAGCAACCTGAAGGCAGTATCATTTTCCAAAAACCAAGAATTGAACTGACTACTTTATTTTCATGCATTTTCTTACTCCTGAGTAATATAATTATGGAGCTTTCAGGGCAAACTGTGGCAAGTTGAGTTGAACACAAAGAGACAGTGCTCAAAACTGGGCCATCAAAAGAAACCAAGAAACATTTCAAAGAAAGCATACATCATTTCTCACTTAACAAAAACCAGCTTGCACTCAGGTCATCTTCATTTTTTTGCCCAGATGTTGCCATGGGAAGACAATACCAGAACATAAATTATACCATATAAAGCACAGATGGATGAAAGCTCTCAGAGGAACTTATTTTCCATTTTAGTCTTCTCAAAACTTCTCTCTTGGGTCTTTGACTACATTATGTCAGTTTGAGCCCATATTTCTTGAATGAAGACCCTTCATCCCCTCAGTACACGCATCCTGGAGAGAAACAACTAGCTCCACAGAGACTCTTCAGCCCAAGCTGGGGACTGGTTCACACAAGCTCTGTCCCAAAGGCAATGGTCACTCACTGCCTGAACTACGTGGCTTGCAGAATACAATCCCAGCTACTAATGGCAAGGAAGAGGTGAACAACAGCTTAAATACTGGGGAATTGTACCTAAGTCCAAGGTGACACAATTGTGCCTTTTTTCTTATGTTTGTGCAACTCAGACAACTAATGTAACTGCAAACAAATGACATTTCTGTCAGACCAACTCTCTGAGCTGGATGACTGTGTGGTTGTATGAGTACCTGTAAAAGCACAAGGGCAGGGTGGGAGTGAATACCCAGGAACAAAGCACAACACCCACTCTGGGTTACAGGATCTTTAACTGCCTTAGAACTGCAGGGATCATCTCCAAATATCTCATTGTGTGAACGATCTGTAGTTCTCATGGACCAGAAAATAAGCACTTCTACATACATGCTACGCATGTTCAGCAGGTACAAATGAGGATGGGGTTAATCCCATAATGGATATCTTTCCTTTTCCTTTTTAGTTTAAGACTACCCTAACAAGCCTAATTCAATGTGCAAGAGGAGTGTATCCTCCATCTCTCAATTGAAAACTCCAAAGTGAAGTCACTGCAATGTTATCTGTGAATAGTATTTTTCCCTCTAGTCCCTAGACAGCATGATGCTGGGAGTACAAACTGCAGAAGACACTAACTTTTCAGGGACACATTGAAAATACCAGGCTGGAGTCACACAGACCTTCTCTATACCTCAGAAATTCTTTCAGCAATTTCAGAATTATCTTCATTCTAGAAAGCAAATGAGCAAAACAGAGTCCCATAAAAGTGAAATTCAGCACTTGTAGCACTTGTGCAACAAAAAGCAATGGAAGCAAATGCAAAACCCAATGCACCATTATCCTAAACATGCTGCATTTTAAAAGTAGCGGTTTTAACCCTTATCTTGAACAAAACTGCATATAACATCTTCTACAAGGTAATTCAAAAGTGATTCAGCATAAGGACTCCCTGTCCTTACAGGCACTCACTCTTGGACATTTTTGACTGAGAAAACTGGAGACAGATGCTATTTGACAGGCTGGTGACATAAGGTCTGTTTCTGCAAACCGCTGAATATGGTCAGCTGTCCTTGAAGCACTGTGCTCTTATGCAATCAGGTCTTCTACATTTGGAAGGTGAAGAGCAGTGCTTTGAGGACAGAAATTATTCTGAATTTCTTAAGATTAAGAAAGGATGAGTGATTTGTTTTGGTTTGTTTTTTTCAGTTTCTTGAGATGCACGGGTTTATTCTTACCTAACAGGTTATTCTCCTAAAACGTCCATAGTTTCATTTAATTTGTGAATATACCCTAAAGCATTGTCAAGAATAATTGAGCAGATTTTAGAATGTACCACCATTAGCTAAAAAAAAAAAAAAAAAGTTTTCTGTATCTAAACATTAATAAGTAGAGCAAACCTAGATATAGGAATGTAACTCACAGTACTCTGCAGTCTGCATTGCAGTTTCTCTCTCACTTGAGGATTAGAAAGACTACTCAAAATGTTTTCAATTTACTAAATACACATTTTCTACTATTGGAGTTTGACAGGGCAAATAGTAAAAGCATGAACAACATGCTGCTCATAGCATACAATGTTTTCTTGAGATGCCCTTGCTTTAAAGGAACTTTAAGTTACTAGTGGATGGCTGAAAGTGAAATCACAGGCGAGGAACGGTGACAATAACTCTAAACTTGTTATAACTGCAGAATGAATATGTTGACTTACCTCACCATGGTGAGGCTTATTTTTCATTTGGGCAGGGCAAGAGCATGCACCTGGTGAGCTACATAGCCTTAATTACAAACAAGCAATTGCTGAACTACAGTAATATACCCTAATATATATATATAGAAAAAAAAAAAAATATATATATATATATATATAGACAGGAAAACACTCCAATATATCCAATATATTTAAATTCTATCCTTATTTAAAAATAACTCAAATATCCTATCCCTACCTTTTCTCAAAAAGTTTTACAGATGTGTTGACACTCATCTCTGAACCACCTGCTACTTTACCATTCTTACTTTCACTCCAAAGCCTGACTTATTCAGCAGTTGCCAGGACCCCAGCTGCACTAATTAGGTCTTACTTGCCGTGACCTGCATCACCTAGGGCTTCTATCACCTGCCCTTTGCTGGGGGGCAGCGTGTGTATGTGCATGTGCAAGGGGCTTCCTTTAAGCTGAGGCTTTAAGTGAAGACAGGGAGGTGCAGATAGTTTTACTCCTGAATTACAGTTTGGGTTTCCTGGCTTGAACTTATAAGTGTCTTGTTATCTTGCCTGATGGTCTCTAGACTGCTGATAGGACCTGTCCCATTGCTGCTCTACCTGCCTTTTTCTGGAGCTGTTGGTCTGTGTCTTCCTGGTGAGGTCGTTGCCTGGCTTGAATCACACAGACCACACCTGGTGCTGGACTTGCTTTGCCTGGGGGAGAGCGGTAAGAGCAGGGTGAGGCCGATTGGTGCCACCAAGGCCCTGTGCACTCTGGGCTGATTATTGTTTTGCTTAACAATGTGTTTCTCAAGATAAAATACCCTTCCCTTCCCCCGTGTCTGCTGTCAGCACCATTTGCTTTAATCAAAAAATAAATAAATTTTAGTGTGGCTCATTATGCTAAATGAAAGCAACAGGGGGCTAATGAGCATTGTGAATGATCCATTAACATGGCAATCAGAGGTATCCTCAGGATAGCTAGATCTTTCTGCATCTTTCTTAGAACGCTCAGCAGTGTATACAACTGTGACCTCATCTATTAAACTTAATTCAGGGAATAAATAGATTTAGGTGTTTAACTTGAGTAGCTTCTTTCTGTAGAATTACACAATGTGTTACACTTGAGAAAACTGTCAGTTCAGTTTTGTGCAACTGCTAACGGATTATCCTAGCCTTCAGTGGACAAGACTATTTTAACAGATTTAATGGTGGTGTTAGTGAGTCTAAAACACTCTTTCTCCCCTTCTCCCTCCCCAACAGGATGTTCATCACAAAGGGAAAATGTACCTGACGTAATAAATCTACCAGTGACTTCATCTTCACAACTGATATAATGCAGTTTAGCAATGAACAGCATTGTTTTCAGAAGAGGCTTTCATCTTTCATCTCAGCTCCTGCCTGATTCCCTGGCTCTTGGGATCATATCCCATAGGGAGCTGACATGCGTTTGTTCAAGGGAGTGTTTTTCATCAGTCTTCTTAAGATGGTAGTAAGAACAGCCTGAAATAGAAAGACGTGTGCTTAGAAAAAAAGGCAATATGGAGTAGGGAAAACCTACCTGTATTCAATGATGACCTTTCAAAGGATCAAGTAAAGGCGGGTAGGAGGAAAAAAAAATAATCAATGGCTTCAAATGAAAGTGAGGACTTTTAAATGTCTTAATTCTCTACACATTAATATAATCACCTCCACAGGATTCTTTAGAGGCGATAAATTGCTAAACACTGCCTTGCAGGTGGATAAACAGAAAAGATCACCTCCCAGAGGTGTTACCATTGGTAAGTGGCAGAGTGAGAAAAGAAACCAGGAGGATACAGCTCCTAGCCCTGATTTCAATTTTGCTTCTATTTTTTTCCCTGAGTTGCAATCAGGACATAATATACATTTTCAGCTCCTCTGACAGATTTGTCTCTGCTAGTGTCTGTGATTTTGGGGGGACAGTGTACATAGCCAAAATTATTAAGGGTCTGCTCTATAAAAGCAGAACATAAATTGCAGCATTCAAACCACATTTGCCTCTTTTTCCTTGTTTCCCATCTTGCCCAGTCGCTGTGGTATCAGTGGAAGGGTCTCCACATGGCAAAAATTACCCAAGCGCACTCACTGAGATGTGTGCAATTTGCTCCTGCCTTCAGTCATTTGAAGATAGGCTTGCATGCCATGCGTTTGCTCTGTAATGATATGACTTCTCCCCTGCTTAATAGGCTGAGGTGACCAGTTCAGCAAAAACCTACTGAACTGCTCACCTCAGACAGGTAAAATGTCAGTGGAAGCCAGTGATAGAATCTTTGTTTTTTGTTTGTTTGCTTCTGAGTCTGTAGTTTCCTGTTTTCCTTGTGTCTGTTCTAGTCTGTCTGCCCTAGATACCTCATGTTTTCTTCATTAATAGCAAACTCAGAAATGGTTCCCCTGAGAGCATTTTGTTGTGTTTTCTTTCCTGGGACTTCACGCTGTTTCTTTCACCAGTGTCTGACACCCAGGACTCCCCATGGTGCCTGAGCTCTCCAGCTAGGAAGGCAGCCTGTCACTGCAGTGTGTGCTGTCAGGTTCCAGCCCTCACTTACACCAATATTTGCAGCAATATTTGTTTTAGTGTGGTCATTCTAGAAATGCTTTCTTAGCAGGCAACTTCAATTTTGAGAATCAAACTATCAGACTTCACTTCTTCCAAAGCAGTGGTAAACTTACTGAGGGAGCTAAGAAAGCACAAAGTGTCAACAGCAAGTACAGTTCAACTTCCAGAAGCTTTACAGCTGCATTAACCAAGCTTCCTGGATTAATTAGTTTTTGTGAAGAAAAGCCATTTAAGAAAAGGCCATTTTGGTATTTCCTCAAATATATAGGGGTGTGTGTGTGCGTATAATCACACCTTTTTACGAACTAAATGGCTCTTTAAATCTAGCTCCTTCTGGTGATTTGTTTTCCATTGGAAGACACTTTCCTTCTTACCACACAGGGAAATCTGGGAAGGAAACTGAATGAAACAGTAGCAAGAGAAAAGGGACAGTAGCAAAGTACAAAGGCAGCTGTCCTTGAAACAAGGCAGTGTTATGGGAAAGCTGGATAAACCTCGGTAATCCTAGTTCATGTTAGTGACAGCCTTGTGAAATATGTTCATCTGATTCGTGTCAATATGGAACAATGCTAGGGCCGCATGGTATGATGAATGTGACCTTCTGTCATACATACCCTTGTATAACCACAAGTCTAAGAAAACCAGAGTGGTTAATGTATATAGTTCTTGTATCTTGCAAAGGAATGTTTTAGCAATTTGTGTCAATAGAGAGCTTGAAGGGAAATGCATTTGTAGGCTTTTCCTTGAAGTCTCTGATATCTGGGGAGTTTCAGAATAACTGCTAACTATTATGACTATTGCATGGGACACTATGCAAGTCTCTGATATCTGGCCAGAAGATTAAGGAGACGGGGAAAGCTGAAGAACGACTAAAAGACAAAGCTTGCAGGGGACACTGCACAAGTCTCTGACATTCAGCCAAGTTGGACAAAGGAGAAGGACAACAGGGAGGAAGACTGTGAGCCTTCAGCACGAGAGACCCCCAGAGAGACCACCGGAGACTGATATGCATGCTCCAGTAGGAGAGTTTGGATTCAGGAAACTAATTATAACAACACTGTGGTTTTTTTAGAAGTAGTAATTAATATGTATTAGCCTAGGAGCATAAAAATCAGCTGCTTGATATAACTGGTGTGTGTCTTGGTGAAGCAGAGACTCCCAGTGCACCCAGCGCTGTTTGTTTACCTCTATTCCTTTAATAAATTATAAACTTTGATTATAGTCCTATTTTGAAGACTGAGCCATTTATAACAGCCTTTAAAGAAAAGGTGGCTGTGGCTGTGGTACGGGAGTGGCAGCTTGTAAGCACACCCAGCACCAGTCAGGATGTCTGTTACAGTGACTCGGCCCCGCTATTGCTAAAACAACACGTGGAGGGGAAGGAGAAAAAAAAAAAAAAAAAAAAAAAAAAAAACTTACAGAACTGAATCCTTTTTAAACATTTTAGGTTTTTTTCCCCTTTGTAAGTCGCACCTACCCGTGCCCTTCACTCCCCTGGAAGCGCAAGGGGCGCGGGCGGCGCGGGGCCGCCCCTCATGGCGGCGGCCATTTTAGGAGCGCCGCGGCGGGCTCCGCAGCGCTCTCTGGCGGCCTCCTGCCCGTCGCTGAGGCGCCCCGCGGGCGGCCATGAAGTCCGTGTTCGTCACCGTGGGCACCACCAGCTTCGACGAGCTGATCGCGGCCGTCTCCTCCCCGCCGGCCATGCGGGTGAGGCGGGGGAAAGCCCGGGCGGGCGGCTGGGGGATGGGGGCTGTCCCCTCACGGCCGGCCTTGCGGCGCCTGAGCGCGGCCCGCCCGCTGACACTGACTGGGAGGGGAGGGGGCGGCAGCCCTGTGCCCGACTGGGAGCCGCTGGGAGCCGCTGGGAGCCCCGGTGTGCGACCTGAGCCCTCCCGGCCGTCCCCCTGCAGGCGCTGCGGAGCCGCGGCTGCGAGCGGCTGGTGCTGCAGATCGGGCGGGGGGCGCTGGAGCCGGCCCCGCGGCGCGACCCGGTCCCGGCGCTGGACGTGTTCCGCTTCAAGGAGTCGCTGGCCGAGGAGCTGCGGAGGGCCGACCTGGTGATCAGCCACGCAGGTAGACCTGCAGGCCCGCGGGCTGCCTGCCTTGTGCTCTCGGGGGAGGTAAACCGTGGGCGAGTGATGTGTGCCTGTCTCTGGTGTGGGATGTTAAGGTCCCCGGCTAGAGCTGTGCGGGTGAAATGGTCACCTTCAGGAGTGTCTCGTGCTTCAGTGATGCTTCATCAGTCGGTGAGAATGCTCGTAGTGTTTTCTGCTTCTCCTGTAGGTGCAGGTAGCTGCTTGGAGACTCTAGAGGAAGGAAAACCGCTCCTGGTGGTAATAAATGAAAAGCTGATGGACAACCATCAGCTCGAGCTGGCGAAGCAGCTTCACAGAGATGGACACGTCCTCTACTGTAACTGCAGGTACGGAGCCATTGCAGCTGTCCAGATTGAACAAGCAGTGCTCAACACCATAACACTGTTATTACAGTATTGAGACTGTAACATGAAAACTTGCATCCTTTTCTGTAACAAAATCACATTCGCTAAGTACCACAATAAGTTTCTTCACTGGGCAGTGGGGACTGGGCAGGGATCTCGGAGAGCTGCTCTTCTATTTATCTTCAGGGTAGATTTTCCATAGTGGATAGGTTAATGTTTGTTGGTTTATCTTCCAAACTTCTCAATTTTTTTGACCAAGAGTCCTTTTAATTTATTGCTTTGAGAGCACATGTTTTCAGATTGGACAAACAGCAGTTTAAACCAAGTAGAAGTAGTTGAATTTGGAAGTGTCAGGTCCACCCTAGAAGAACTTAATAACTTCTTTTCTCTGCCTTTTCTTACTTTTTGTTTAATTATTTATAAAAGTTTAGAAATAACTACAAACTAGACCATCAGTTCAAAACCATAAGCCATAAGAAGTAACTTGCTCCCTGCAGACTTAGTTCTCCATTTCATTGTTCACCCTGTAGACTTCCCTTGTCTGAAAGTTGACTGCACAGATGCACTGACATAAGGAAAATGTAACTATCTGGGGTATTTAGGGGGGGAAACAAAACCATAAGTGTCCTTGCTGATAAGGATCAGGAGACCATGTAGTTTTAATATCCTGTCTGCAGTAATCACATGCAGGTCGAGAACTTACGGCTCTTGCTTATATTACATTCCCTCTAACACTGTTAATTACTTTGAATTGGGGAGGATCTGAATCATAAAGTTGCTAAGGTTGGACAAGACCTCTAAGCTCATCAAGTCCAACATTAACATAGAACTATAAAGCCTACCACTAAACTATAAACTATGCTAAGATGCTGTATGGTTAGTAACTCTAAATGTGTCTGTATTCCAAGGACTTACTTGGGTTATCCTTTTAACCCAACTTTCTGAATCCATTACATCCTTTGACATGGAGTTTCACAGACTGTCTGTCATTTCAGGAAAAAAAAATACAGATCCTTTTGTTTTTATTTATGCTGGCTCGTGTTAGTTTCATTTTCTATCCCAGTTTTGACCATATCTTGCTGTTTTCTCTTTTTTATTAATGCTTACTTATGATTCATTGTGTTCTGTAAATAACAGATGACCTGAAGATTAACTGAAGGCAGAGGAAATGAAACTCACATTATTTAGCCTGTATCTTGTTCCTTTGCCCTGCAAATAGGATTTTTGCATGTTTCATGAGAGCCTTCTGAAAAGAATAGGCCTGACATACATTTATATTGGGCAAGTTTCTTAAACTTATTATCTTAGTGCTTTTGACAAGTTCGGCAACAGTAAGGAATTTTATTTTTTGTTGAACAGTACCTGACATTTGAGCTTTACTTGCAGTGTGATAATAGAAAGCTAATAGATGGATCTAACTGTTATTTCTGGCTATGTGCTGAGTAGAGAACTATGCCATGTGTTCAGGTAGGATGAATTTTTCTGACATGGTTTATGGTGAAGATTCTGAGGCCTTGTTCAGCCTCCCAGCACTGCAGCTACAAAAGACTAAAATGTTAGAGCTTGAGCTGGCCTGAAAAAGCTGTGATGTAAGTTGAAATTCTTTTCTCAGCAGTGCTGCCTAGAAGATGGTAAAGGTTGGAGCCCATTGGATTGTGGGGCCTTGTTCTCATTTCAGAATATGTCCTTATTTTTGTGTCAGTCTTAAAGTATGCATGAATAGAAAGAAAACTGTGTGAAGAAAATATCTCCTTTGGGATTAATATTTTTTGTATTTTGTTTTGGTCTGTTTTTACAGCACTCTTGTGGAAACATTGCAGTCAATGGACTTGTCAACTTTGAAACCTTTTCCTCCTGGACAACCAGAAAAGTTTGCTTTGTTTTTGGATAAAGTTGTTGGGTTTGAATAAACAGCTCTGAGGAATAAAAATACCAGAATAAAACCTTTCTGCTCTCCTAGTGAGATCTTCCGTGCTTAAAGATTCCACCAACTGGGACAAATTCTTTATATTTACTCAAAGAAAATGCCTGTTAATATCAAGATGGTTTCCTGTTTAGTTCCAGTACAAAGTAATCTAGCTTAACGCATCAAAGAGCACAATGCAAACAAGTGGGGTAAGTATGAACTCCGAATTGACTTTAGTTTCAGCTTTATTGAAATGAGTCATGAATGGCATGACCTGTGACAAACAAAGTCGTACAGAGAAAGCAGCTAGCATGATGGAAGGAGGAGGTGTCGTTAAACTGTTTGCTTGAAATAACTGAAAACGTGTTAGAAGAAGCAGCAAATGTGGACTTCTGGATTACTTCCTTTATTCGCTCATATAAACGCATCCATGCTAGAAGAGTTGCTGATAAGGCAAGAAAGAGATGCTGCAGAAGAAACAAGGAAATACCTGACCTAAGGAGATACCATAAATGAAGGATGTGAAGTAATGGTTAGTTCAGCTAGAACACTGTGAAGGCAAATGCTGACGATTGAAGTGCTGAACACTGGACAGCACACCTAGCATCCAGTCCCACTGGTTTTTACTACAGTTAAGGCTAAAGCTAGATCAAACCCTGGTGTAAGAAAGGAATCATTCTTTGCAACAAACTTGCAAAAGGAAGAACCATTGTTTTCATTGTTCACATTGAAAGGGTAATTCACTATTTCAAAATTTTGCTGCAGAAGAAGTGTTTGTAAATTTTTCCTTTGAGTGATTCTTTACACAGCTGTAGTTCTACCAGTGCTTCCAGTTTAATTCAGTAATGGCTATAACTGTGGACAAAAGTTAATGCATAAATATAAAAAAAGACAGTGCTATCCATTTATGACTGGTTATGCTTGATCTTTTTCCAGTTTCCTTGGGTTATTTTGAATGTGCAACAAATATGTGAAAGCAACCAATGCAAATGTTTATTTTGAAGGATTGAAGGGTATTTTTATCAAAATCATGATGTTTTTATTAAATAAATTATATTTGTAACTGATTTTGTATGTGTTCTGTGACTGGTTCAGAAACTATTTTCTTTTACCCAAATGCAAATGAATTTCTGTGAATAAACTCACTAAAAGCATATAATACTAATTCATAAATGCAATTTATTCTTCATTTAATATTTTATATATATATATATACATATGCTTTAAAGATATTTTGGAACATGTAAATACCAGAAACCCTTACACTATTGTTGGCTATTTTTAACTTGAGTGCACAGTGTTAAAGCAAGACCTCTCCCTCATAACGTTGGATAGCCTCAGACCCAAGTCTGCTCCCATGGACTGACTGCAGTTAGTAGCTCTGACCAGTTTTGCTACTGCAGTACTGACCTACATGTTTCTGAGAATACAGATTGCAATTATTGATTAAGTAACATTTGACTTTTGGACTGATACAGACTGAAGTGGGAAACTAGAGGTAATTGTACTAGATTGAGAAGAGAAAGGATATTCCTATAAAATTAAGAAAATTGTCTTCTGAGAAGTCAAAAAGAACAGGCACAGATGCACTCCCAACAGTGAAATAGAACTTCAGCAGCCTGTGTACTGTGAGTATGGACACAGCTTACAGAACAGTTGAAGGAGGGGAGGAGAAACGGGATCTCTGCTGGTCGGGAATTAGCTGGTTTATATCTGTGGAAAGAAAACCAGGGCTGTGTTTCTTTTTCATTTAGGTAAGCAACTTTCCAGTTGACCGCTCAGTCAGAATCGAACACTGGGCATCTCACCCAGCTTTACCAGAGTGCAGAAGTTAGCAAGTGAAGTGTAGACAAACAGACGTGCTCACATTGCACCCACATGAGCTGAGTTTACTAAAATGAGACTTCTCAATAGTTTCTAGCATTAGAATCAATAGCATGACTCATAAAAAGCATGTACTGAGACTAAAAGAATACAGGTTTGCATCTTGCAAACCATTTTGCATTTCCTTGTATTGGAGAAAATATGAAAAAATATGAAAACTTTTTTTTTTTTTAATTTCCTTTTAAACACTTCCTAAACAAAAATCTGACCACTCAGGGAGGCAAATGGAGTAGGTAAAATGTCTAGGTCGGTCTTTCACGCTAGTACAGAGGTTTGCTCTGTTCTAACTCAAGGAACCATCTAATTTCTGTGGCAGGCAGAAATTTACCTCACAAAATCCTCCCTGAGTTGGCAATTCCAGTGAGGAGGACAAGCTAAATTACTTCTTAACAGACGGCACACATGTAATGGTTTCTTGACTATATTTGCCTAGCACTAGTGGAAATAAGTTGTCCTTGTTAATGTCCCTGCTGCGTTCTGCAAATAAGCAGATGTCTTCAGCTCTCGCCTCACATAGTTACACAAGCACCAAAAAGAGAATTTAAGAAGTGAGAGATTTCAGCCCCTCTTAAAGGAAAGGGGAAGATGGTGAGGCTGAGTGGGAGAAACTGAGCTGAAAACCTGCTGCCAAGCTGCTAAGTGACTTGCCTGGTTTGGGGCAATTAACCCACTCTTAAAGTAAAACCTGGCTTATAGGAGAGGAGTGGGGATGAAAACACAATCCATTTACACTATTTTATCCCATTATTACTTCCACTGGACTCCTGTAACGTGAAACACCTTTCCTGACCTACGCTGACCAGAGCTCTGCATTTCAGGTACAGAAATGTACTACCAATGTAGTTAGGTAAATATTTTTAAAAACAGAGGATTTACACTGTTTATGCAGGTGTGGTCGATGCCAATTGCCCGTTCTGTATGTACATTATCTGGTATTTTTTGTTGCTGTTGCTGAAAACAAGCAAAATAAACTCATGGGTGCTTCTGGAGCCCGATGCACAATTCTCCTAATCAGATCAGGCACAAGGGCTATAAATAAATAATTATGAAATAATTGGAATAAATAAAATAAATATGTAATTGGAATAAGTAAATATATAAAACAATTGGAATATATAATTTGAATATATATATATATAAAATAATTGCAATGTGGCGTACGTGCTTTTTTTTTTTTTTTTTTTTTTTTACCGATCCCCGAAATTCTCCCCACCTATCTCATTAGCAGTTGAGATTTTCGCTCCCTTCACACCGGTTTTAGTGCAGTTATTTCGCCTTCACCCCCAGCACCTCATTTGCAGCCCAGGCAGGAGGCTGGGGACGAGCCCCCGCTGCACGCACTGTCCCGGACGTGCACATGGCGCAGGCAGCAGCTTAGCGCGCCCCCCTCGCCCCCAGGCAGCCCAAGAAGCCCCTCATTAACCAGGCCGAATATTTGGGGCATTTCAGGGACATTTCGCTTGGGGGGAGCAAGGCGGCCCTTACCAGGCGTGAGAACACCTGGGCGGCCCGTAATTAGCTCACCCCCCCTCCTCATTAGCTCCGCCACCCCCCCCCCCCTCCTCATTAGCGCCTCCACCCGTGCCCCCCGGTACGAGCCCCGGCCTCCCCCCCGCTGCCTCCGCCGCCTCCCAGGGACGATGCAGAAGGGCTGGAAGAAGTACTTCGGGCAGAAGTCCCTCAGCGAGGTGACCATGGACGAGTACCTGGGCAGCCTGGGACTGTACCGCAAGCTGACGGCCAAGGACGCCTCCTGCCTCTTCAGGGCCATCTCGGAGCAGGTAGGGCCGGCAGGGACCCCCTGGGGACCCCCTGGGGCTCGGCCTCCACCCCATGAGGTTGCCCCTTCCATCCCCAAATAGCTCCCAGCCTCCTCCCAAAGGCAGCCGTCGGGGCTCTGAGTAATAAAGCCCAACGGGAATTCACCCCCGCCAACTTTCTCCTTCATTCTTACCTGTAATGTTATTATTATTTTTTTTCAGCTTTTTTCATGTCAAATCCATCACATGGAAGTTAGGAAAGCTTGTGTCTCGTTTATGAGGCAAAACCAGCGTAACTTTGAATCTGTAAGTAAATGGTGGGTTTGCTGGGTGGTGTTCAGATGAGCATTTAGGAAATAACGGGGCAGGGGGTTCTCCATATCAGCCCCCTGGATGTGTGAAATGGCGGTGGCTGCCTGCCCTCCCTGAGCCGCAGCCCTGACAAGTTTTATTTGACCTGATACCTCAGAAAGCCCTGAAATCAGTCCACTTGCTAATTCCCAGGCTTCTCATTAAGCAGGCAGTAGGATACTAGTCAGCTGTGCAGCGTATTCTCTGGCACAGCCAGTTCAGAGTTATGTGAGAAACCTTTAGGACTTTGGAGTAAGAAAGGAACACTAAAACAAGGTAGAGTGCTCCTGAGTGTGTTTAGTCATAGCACAAAATCCTGGTTGTATTGCTTTGGTTCCCTGCAGGTGACCCAGGGAGTACCAGAGGTGCTGTGTGAGGACTCCAGTTTAGCTGATTAAAGCTGGGATTTTTCTGGTGTTAGGGTTTGGTTCCTGCTTGCAACAGTGGGATTTTTTTTAAAGTATAGTCACGTTCTCTCTCAATTTTTCTATCAGTGCTGAGGTGCTTTTGCTATTTGTAGTCACGGATAGGAACTCTCTAAGCAGATCCCAAGGTGTCAGCAGCAGAGAAACTTGTTGCTCAAAACCCCATTAGTGCTTTGAAACAACTCTGTGCTGGAAGAGGAGTCAAGTGTTCCAATGACCCTTTGAAACACAACTTGTAAATGGCCCAATAGAGTAGCTTTGGATTTTATGAGACTTTATGAATCTTAATGCTTCTATATTGACTGAGTTTTACAACACTCTGTATGTCTTGCACCTGGCTTACTTGCAGCTACCCTTGGGCTAACAGGTAGCACGTGCTTGCATCTGAGGCAGTTGCTTAGAATAAAAGATCTTTTTCTTTTTGGCTTGGGATCCCATGTTTCAGATGTTGAAAGGCTGTTTGGACTTTTGAAGTACAACAGCTGAGATACATTTTCATAGGTTGTGTGCTTGTTTTGTTTCTCCTTCCCTGTAATCAGTTAAGTACTTAAGCTATGAGGGAAATAAGTTGCTGAGTAATATTCAGACTCATATTCCTAAGAGATACCAAAGCACTTGGTATTTGTACACTGGTACCCAAAATCAGCCCCCATGCCCTGTGGCAGTAGCTGAGGTGTGCCCTTGGTCAGACCAGAGCCCTTTAGAACCCCAAAGTGATTGGAGTTGGCAGGCCAGTTTAGGTTTAAATATGATTATTTTCATCTAGCTAAGTTTTTTATATCTGTTCTGTTTTTTTGAAAGTATGTGGAGGGGTCATTTGAGAAATACCTTGAGCGTCTGGGAGATCCAAAGGTAAGAGTCATCTGTTACTACTTGTGGAGGTATTAAAATTTGAGGTAGCTAGAACAGGGAAGTAATGGGGTAATGGTTTCAACTTTTTGAAGGAGCCATCTATGCAGGTTGTGCAGTAAAGATGAGACCTTTCTTGCAGGTGTTATTTGTAGTTGTAATTTCCTTTTTTTTTTTTTTCTTTTTAGAAAGGAAAAAAAATGGAAAATGTGGACTGTACCTCAAATATTTATTGAGCTTTTCAGCTCCTTTTTTTTTTTTCTTTGAATGCTAGTTTTCAAGCCTGAGGTTAAGTCTTATTTTTTCTAGACTTTTTAACTAGTAAATGTGGTGAATTGCAGCAGGCCCCGAAACAGTGGTTCTTGAAAAATAAATAAAAACAATCGAGTGATGTCCTTGAGCACCTGGCAGAGCTAGTTCCATCTTTAACTGTCAGCTTGGTTATCGTGGCCATATTCTATTGCAGATATCTTTTTATTTTTTTTTCCTCCAGATCATTGTCTCTACTCTCAATAATGTCATTGTTAGTTGTCAGTTTGTTATAATACTATGGAGGGCTAGTATAGAGTTACTAGTGTTGAAAATGTCCCTGCTACCCCTCATGTAACTTCCTAATTTTGTATAGGAAAGTGCTGGCCAGCTGGAAATAAGTGCTTTATCAGTGATCTACAAGTAAGTGTCTTTTTCTTAGGTTTCATTTTGTTTCAGTCTTAAAAGTATTTGGGTTCTGGCCTACTTCTCCAGAACCTTTTATATATTTGTTGCTGAAACCCATTTTGTGAAACGTGGTAAGAATGCCATCCTACTGAAGTTACTTAAACTAATGTGTAAATGGGTGCCATCACAATTACTGTTTTAATAGTATGGATTAAGAGGTAGGTCAGTTTCCAGGGATGTTTATTTGATTTCTTTTCACTAATATTAAACTTAGTCAAGTGTTTCCTTCTAGTGGCTGAAGAATGGAGAGCATATGAAAGAAGTAGGAGCTGTGTGGGGTGGAAACACTGTGGTAGCTTCTTAAAACTCAAGTAGGTGTTCTTGAAGGCTCTGGTAGTGAGGAGCAAGTACTGAACAAGTATCTGCTGATTAAAAAGAACCTCTTTACAAACTGGTTCTGTTCCAGTACTAAAGAGCAAACAGAACTTTTGCAAGCATTAAGTTTCCTATACTGAGCCTGTAATGCTGAAGTGTGACTGAATCACCTGGACTGAATTGTCTTGATGGCCGAGCACCCTGCCACTGGCATAAGTACTTGACCTAATATGACACATGTCTTAATCAGTGATCAGATGTAACTGCCTTTCCCAGATGCTTTTCCTCAAGATGAGTCTTACTCCACCCCCCCCAAGCTATTGCTTTATGATGGCAGTAATTTATCAGGGAAAGTTTTCTGCTTGAGTTTTTCCTCTGTAAACCTACAGTGGATTCTCCAGACAGCTCCCTTCAGCCTTTTTCATAACAAGGTTCTAAAAGTGTGCTCTTTCAAGTCTTCTTTTTCCTCTGCTTACCCAGTCGAGACTTTATTCTGTACCGGTACCCTGGAAAGCCACCCACTTATGCTACAGACAATGGCTTTGAAGACAAGGTGAGGAGAAGTGAGGCAATTTCCTACTCCTACCCCTGACTCCCAGATACCTCCAGACCCATGTAGTTGTGAAAGTTTGTCACTGGAATTGTGCTCTAACTCCAGCCAAGAGTTCTGGCATACCAGAACAACCCCCCAGAGCTGACTTCAGCTCCTGGAGACAGCACAGTATTTACATGACTTAATCAAATTACAGTAGGTTTGCTACCGGGGATGGGTTGTGTGCTGTTCCCTTGCCAATCCTTTTATTATTCCAGCTTATTGTTGGAAATGAATTTAATTTGGAATGGAAGAGCTGACTTCCAGAATATTCTTTCGTGTTTCTCAAATTTTGCGGAGTAAGAACACTTCCCAGTGGAAATCAGACTGATGTGACTTGGTAGAATGAGATACCTGGATTGAGTTGCTGAAGAGCAGAACAAGATTTAGCGTACTGCTGAGGAGACAGTGTTCTCCCCTATCCACACTGCCTTTTTTCTGGAAGTTAAAGTGTACAGTTTTTCTTTGTCAACAGGGAATGTTAACAGAAATGGATTTATCTGACAAATTGTTCAGTTTTTCTGATGCTCAAATGGAGCCCATTGTGAATGGGAGCTAATGGAACAGCTTACCTGCTCAATTATTCCAGGGAGGGAGATTTTTTTTCCTTGTAGTTTCCAACATAGCTTAATCTAAATTCAAAATTCATTAACTTTTAGAAAATACTGCTTGATTTTTAATGGGTCACTGGGAGGCACCCTTGCTAGCTCTGTGCTGATAGCTGCCTGAGGGCTTCTGCCTGTTACAGGTGGCTATAGTCACACCTTGAGATAAGGTTTGGTGGTGTACATCTACTGTGTGCATCAACACATCTGTTGTGGAAAGCATGCGCCTATTTGAAAAGGCAGCATAATAGTGCTTAACAGGATCAAAGCTTTACTGGGGGCTAGAGTAGTAGATGTTGTTCTAGTCCCTCAGGTATGGAAGTGTGCCTTTGATCCTTGGTCACTGTACTTCAGGGATTCTGCATTTAATGGCTTGTATTTTAATACAAATTTAATGGTAGTTCTACATGGTTATTTAATTTATGGGAAGTTTAAATGGTAATACTACCTCTTGAGCAATTGACTGTTTTGAGCTTAACTCTGAAACCAACTCTGTTTCATGTTTAATTCAACATGATAAACAAAGCAATGGATTTTGTTTGTATAACAGATGAATTTATATACTGACTTTGTGTAGGCTTCAGTTTTAAGCAAACCTGCAGTTCTTCCATTTTTCTGTTTAGAATACTTACAGTTTTCTTGGTGGGTTTGTGTTGCCTTTAGAATAAAAGAATAATGCTCTCGAGCTAGAATATCAAATAGATAGTTAGGCTTTATGTCACTCTGTTCTTAAAGAATTTTTTAAATTATTTTCCCAGATACTACTGTGCTGTTCCGGCAATGGCCATTATGATTCTGTGTATACAAAACAATTCCAGGCAAATGCTGCTATTTGCCAGGGTAAACTTGATTTTTATTTTTTTTCTCCTTATGAAAGAATTATTTTCATATGTTTATAGGCAGTGTTTATTCTGGTTTCCAGGGGTGGGGAGGAGAGAGATGGGGAAGCTCCTTTAATGTATACTATCTGTTAAGTGGAATATGGGACCAAATGACCTCCAGAGGTCTCTTCCCACTTGAATTATTTTATGATCTCCTTAATTGAGTCTAATTTAAGTAGTGCCTTGTTAACAATAGATGATATCTGAGGATATGCTTACATTGAATGCTGCAGCTGTTGTGCTTTTGGTGTTATCTTTATTTTTGAGCTTTGTGTTGATTTGTCCAGCTGTATTATATGAGATTCTGTACAAAGATGTGTTTGCCATGGATGAGGAAGAATTAAGGTCTGCAATTGAGATGTTTCGGAGTGGATCCAAGAAGAACAGAAACAGTGGCTCTGTAGGAAGCGAGGATGTAAACTTTGATTGTCTTCATGAAAAAGTACCCAGAAATCCATCAGAAAAGAGGTAGTATTTGGGGAGGGAATATGGTCAAAGGGAAATGTGCAAAAACTGCAAATAGTAGTGGGTTAAGTCTGACTTCCCCAAGTTTCTTTGAATGTGCGGGGGTACTCAAGTTCTTTTCCTATCTCATGCCAACACAAAGCTGAGGTGTATTGTGGAAGAAAAAACAGTATGCTTTCCTTAGGCCTTGAAAGTGTCCTGAAATTGAATATCACTTGCTGCTAGCAATGTTACAGTTGCATGTGACTCTAAAATGAAAGCTTATTTGTAAATAAAGTAGTTCTGTATATCATCAGAGTACTCTCGGTGAGAAACTTATACTATTGCCTCTACAGAGCTATAAGGGCTTAAAAAATAGTACTGAGAGAGCAGCAAACTGTTTTTTTCCCTTTTTTAGATGGAATTATATCCCTGTGTAAACAATCAAATGGTGACATTATTCAGGTCTATTGGATGACTGGGTTGAGGGAAATAGTATACCTACTGAAACCCTGGCATCCTTTGTTGATCAAGTCACCAGAAGGTCCTGAAGGGTGGCTGTAACCATTAGTGAATGCTTGCTGATGGCATTGGTTTTATAGCATATGCAACAGGGTGTTGTGATACTCAACAGAGCAAGAATTCAATTGCATTCAGTGGGATCATCTTCAACCCTTTGAAAATTCAAGCAGTAGCCACTGTTAGCGGGTAGGTGTTGAACAGGTGAAGGTCATGTTCTTGAAACTAGGAAAAGTCTTGTTCCTGTACTCCACTGAAGCCTTTGTTTTGGGCAAAATCTACCACTTGATGGCACCATGGTGCTTTTTTTGGGTTGTGTGAACAGTTAGTTAGTTAATCCTTGTTAGAAATTATGTGTTTCATCTTTTGTAATTTTATTTTAAATTGCTTAGAGGTGACAACTGGGAAGGCAACGATGCTGACAATCCAGTGGAAGATAAGTTCAGACAAGGAACTGAAGAATCAAAGGTTCGGCAATTAGGGAAGAATTCTCTGGGGGGAGGGGAAAGGGGAGATGTTTTTTTCCTCCTTTTGTTGTAGGATGTTACCCCTTTGTTGGGGTAAACCCTAAGTTCTACTTTTAAAAGGTGACTTTGGAAAATGTTTTTTCTTCCTTCCATTCATCTTTTGCTTTTGCCATTGATTTATTTATTTTTTTTCCTTAAACTGGATAAGCTTTACACCTTCCTGAGATTCTCTTGTACTATTTCAGCTGATCTTCTTCCCCCCCCCTCAAGATGGAGCTCAGCAGGCATTTCATGGTCTGCTGTTTGCTTGTCCCAGAAGTGGTTTAAATCATTTCACTTTCATTGTGAATACAGTATAAATAGTTTTTCTGGAACAGGCTTTAAAAACTCTCCAGAGACCTGGTTTCAGATATAACAAGTGAAATTCCCACCAGCTTGGAAGCTGTGATTTCTAGCCATGATGTCTACCTAATTTCCTTCTCTTCTTTTTGAGTGAAGAGCATGCTGAATGTTTAATTCAAACATTGAGCAGACAAACTACAAAGAGATCAAAACTAGGCTCAAGAGTAACAATCTCTAATGCTTAAATGTTTGTTGATATTCTTGGGTGTTATGCTCAAGGCAAATACAGTAGATGTGAAAAATGTGGGGAAATCATTATATATATATATATATATATACCTCTTAAAATGGTCCACTGATGCTTGTAGGATAGAGACTATGCTGAGTGCTTTAAATGTGTTTGTTAATGCTTGTCCATTTTGACTCTTTCTAGCCTCCCGAAAATTCCTCAAAGATGCCTTTCCCCTATAAAGTGCTAAAGGCACTGGACCCTGAGATCTATCGAAATGTGGAGTTTGATGTTTGGCTGGATAGCAGAAAAGGTACCTTTAAAACAAGCAAAAAAAAGTTTTCTGTAATAGACTCAGTGTTTAAATTGATGGATCTGAGATGTATGCCACCTGTTTCAGCATAGATGAAAATATGCAGGGTACTGGTTAAGCCATTAGATACATCTAGGTAGTGCATCTTCTCACCAGGCTTCACTTTGAACCATTGAATACACTGCTTCTGACACTGTGTAAAGTTGCTAAAAATATGACACGTGATACTTACTAGCTATAAAATAGGAAATAAAGGGACTGAGCAGAATATGGAACAACTCTGTATTATCACTGTTATCTTGGGAGTCATCCAAATTTCAGTTTGGATGGTCGTTGTTTTTAAACAATGTGTATGTGAGGACTTATGTTTTTTTAAGCTCTATTCTGGTTTCAGAGTTCTGTAGTCACAAAAGTCTCAAATTTAGTAGTGAGATATGTTAAATGAGATTAGTGGCTTTTTGTTTGTGTGTTTGTTTTTTTTTTGCTTCCCAGTTTTCCTGGGCTTGAGCACCCAGGAGAGACTTCATGGTCTTTGTGGCTTTGGGATACATGTAGGTTGCTGCTTTTTGGCAATATACTGTGGCTGATACATAAAGAAGTTATCAAGAAAGATAAGTTTTGAAGTCATGTTTGATGGATGTCTGATCTGAAGTGCTTTGCATGTGGAAGACCTCCAGCATCTTAAAATTGCATGAGCAATAATGAGGGCCATTAAAATTATTGGAACATAGTATAGTAACTATGTATGGTGAATACTGAGGTGCGGAGAATCTGAGCAAGGAATGTAGAAAAACCTATTGAAATCTAGTAGCAGGGGAGACTTCAGGAGTGTTAATAATACCTCATTTATGACAAGTGTCACCAGTACTCCAGCAAGATAAGTCCAGTATTCTTGATACTAGGATTGGTATTAAATGCAGGATTAACTCGGTACCATCACAAAGGATGTTGTAATATTGAAGTAGTGCCAGTTGTGCATCAGCTGGATATTATTAATTTCCTGGGACTTATCCTGGTTGTGGTCTCAGAATATCTACGGTTACTTTAGTGTTACTAAGGGGAATGCTTAGATATTCATAGGAAGTATTAACTCAATTGGCCTATATCTAGTAGTTGGGTGCCTTTGTGAAGTACTTATAGGATACATGAAGAAAGAACAGTATTTTATAGGCTTTTTCCTTTTTATTTATTTATTCATTTATTTTTAGAGCTTCAAAAAACTGACTACATGGTGTTTGCTGGGAGACAGTACTATTTAGGAGACAAGTGTCAGGTTAGTACTCAAAGGAGATTCAGTTATGATAAATCATTAAAACTGCTTCAAGTGGAGTATGTTAAGCTATGAAATTGCTTCATAGAATTTTCCAAGGCTTTTCTCATTCTCTTCCTTGCAGCTATTAATCTGACTTCCTTTTTACATTTACATTACATTTCTGCCTAAAATCTTCACTTAGACATAGGCTATGAAAGAAAAGCTACTTGGAAACATGCTGTGAAACAGTGATATAATTTTCTGTGAGTCTAGGTGTTCCAGACTGAGAGCTCAAAATGTAGAGGGGGTACATCTGAGGTAGTTGTCTAGGTTTTTTCACTGGGGGTCACCAGCAAGTCTGGCTGGTCTTCCATCTCTCAAGAGTAACATAACAGATTTTAAGTTACTTTTTCTGTACGTGAGAGGGGAGAGAAAGCAAAGAGCAGCCAGGAGATGCTGAAAGCAAGGCTAACTTTCTTTGTTTCCATGTTGTATGTAGTGAAGGCTTACCTCAAAGCGTTATTTAAAGAAAAATATGCTGATGACTCATTCAGTGACTTGCTTCTAGCTGACTAGAGCTTTTTATTTTTTTGGTCTACCCAAGTTTTTATACACGTCTTCTGTGTTGCTTACCTGCTTGGCACAGTGTGTAACAATAAGTTAGAAGGCAGAAATCTTAACGCAAAATCTGATTTACAAGAATCATGAGAGTTTAAAAGTTACTTGCAGGACTGTTTCTTCTCCTTCCTTCATCCCTTCAGTTAGTACATTGCTCTCCATGTACTATCAGCTAGGAGCAGCCTTTGCTGTTAGTGGTTTGTAGACAGTATTTAGCACCTTGATGCTCTCTAGCCTTTTTTCAAGCTTCCCTTGTTCTCTCTCCAGGTGCGTCTGGAGCCTGCAGGTAAGTATTACAATGCTCATATCCAGGAAGTTGGGCAGGATGGCAACACGGTGACTGTGTTCATTGAGGAGCTGGCAGAAAAGTAAGCAATATGGTGACAACTTCCTTTGAACTCTTTTTAGTTGAATGTGGGTTCACAGATGCTTAAAATAGGGTTGTTAAGATACTTCAAGAAGAAAGGAGAAATGAGGCTTTTAAATACAAAGTGTGGCTAACAGGGAGATTTACTCCCTTGTTGGTGATGACTTTTCAACTGGAATGTTGTAGGGAACCTTTTTTGTGTTTTTAATGGCCAAAATTGTTTCTGTGATGCTTTTTGTGAAGTCTTGCTCTTCTCTAGAATGTGGAAGTGATCTCTACAGGTCTGGTGTAACTCATGGGTAGCAAATTACCTTCTGTTTCCAGTTTTTCTAGAATTTTTATGTTGTACCTGCAGAAGCAATTGGCACTTCTAATGAGTCCCATCAGTTTCTCCACCTTGTTATTCAAAGCCTTCACACTCCTCCAGATCTATGATTTTGCTTATCTACATATTGCAGAAATTCTGTCTTGTCAGATGCTTTCAGGTGTACCTCTGAAGGTATACAAATGTAGGGAGGAAAGAGTTGACCTGCAAATTAAGCGTTGAGATTGAATCTTAGCTTACAGTTTTTGATATGCAAAATACACAAGTAGCAGTAATTCATGCTTTGTTCTGGAGAACAAAACTTTTATTATTCTGGCAAGCTCCCTGAACTTTTTTTTTATCCTTGCAGAACTGCTAATGTGAATGCTTCTCATGCAGGCATACTGTTCCCTTGGCAAACTTAAAGCCAGTGACACAAGTGGCACCTGTCCTTGCTTGGAATGTGGTTCCTGGCCGAAAGGGAGGAAGCTACCAGAAAATAGGTGGATACTTCTCAGGAATAGGTTTGTATAAGTTCTCCATGGGCATTCTTCCTCTTTAGAAAGAGGTGGGGTGGGGATTGACCAATTTTAGTAGTAGCAGTTTCTGAATATTGAGAAAGTGACTTAACTGAGCCTGTGGTATAAGATCTAGTTGTAATAGGGGTTTTGTGTGAAGTGATCCATCATACAGAAGGATAAATTTTTACTTTGTAAAATAGCAAGTCCATTGAAAATACACAATGGGATTAATATTGCTCAAAATTGCCAAGAAAAAAAAAATCTGGCATTTGAGAACCACATGTAGAGGTCTATGAACCAGGAAGCATGCCTTGTTTAAGATGTAAACCTGTCTCTTCTGTCCTCAACTGAAACTGCAGAAATGGATATGAAAACACGGAAGAGATTGCTTAAGAAAGTTCGTGGAAAGGAAGTCTTTATGACTGTGGCTTATAGCAGGGGTCAGCCCATTCTTCCACCCCGGCTACAGCATGGTGTTCCTTCAGGGCGCTCTTCTCCAGTTCACTGCTCACAGGGTGGTGGGAACTTGGCACCATATGACCTCTGTCATCCTCAGAATTCTCCTCAGAGACATAACCGTGGATTTGGGATGCCAAGGTATGAGGCACTGGAAACCTGTCTGAGGTCACGACTTGTTCTGTTTGTTCTTGCTGTGGATTAGTTAGGAGAGAGCTTGTGCTATTTCATAGATAAAACTACAAATGAGTTCCATCTGAGAGGCACTTCCTGGTAATTGCACCTTTTACCCTTTAAACTTAGGGGATCTGCCCGATTTATAAACAGGCACAACATGGTTGGCCCTCAAATAGCATTCTACCCCAGTCCAGGAAAGAGATGCTGTCAGAGCTATGACAATTTCTCCTGCAGGTCGCGGTAAGTGAATATCAACCTCTTTACAAAAAATTGCTCTACAAGAGTTGGGGAGGTTGCTGGGAGAGGGCTGTGGAGGGCTGAGTTGGTTGTTAATGGCACAGTGGTGAACACTGGGATTACTGTGCCTTTCCAAAAAGAGTTAAAATTGAGCAGTGAAACCAAGGTGAAGCTCCAGTAGTGGTGATTCTTAACCACCTTTCTCACTTTTAAAGTTCATACAGCCGTAGCCGCCGTCAGATGCAGTGTGTGAATAAAGAATGTCAGTACGGATTTGTACCAGAGAATGGAGAGGAGCCTCAAGGATCAGAAGAAACAATAACTTTCTATGAAATTGAAGAAGGGGATGAAAGTGCTTTTCCTGCCTTACCAGTAAGTTACGAACAATGTATATGTTAAAGCTCAAAGCAAAAAAAAAAATGCACAGCATTTCTTCGCCTAATTTCACAGCATTTATTTACTTAAAGCTTATTCCAGGAAAAATAATTAGCAGTAAACACATTTGGGGTAGGGAAGGCTGACATGGATCTAGATCCTGTAAAAACCTGCTTAAAACATTAATTTTTCTGGCCTTTCCTTTTCTTCTTCACTTATACCCCTTCTTCCCCCAGCAGTGTTTTCTCTTCTAGCACGCTTTGATAAAGGTAGGGTCATATTTCTTCCTTCTACTGCAGCTTGAAAACAAGGTTTAGGGAAAAAATGCCTTCCTACTCTGGATATCTGTCTAGTTGTAAACACTGTGGGAGAGTAAGTGCTTCAGTTTGCCACACCATAATTTAGGATTTGTGTAACTAGATTCAAAAACTGTAGTGATGGCCTGGATTGGTCCTATGAATTTATAGTTGTGACGTTTTGGACTAACATGTTAGTGAAACTTTTTTGGATTTCTCTATTTCCATAAATTTAGCTTCCTTTAAAACAATACTTGTTATTATGTTATTAGGCTGTAGATAAAAGTAGCACAATACAGTCTTGAACTTCTAACAATCAATTTTTATTCTGATTTTCAGCTATGCAATCTAAGCTTAGTACAAAAATGGGTGCACTACAAAAATGAGTTTATTTTAGCTATCTGAACAGGAAGACAATTCTTCTAAAAACAAGCTTGAAATTCTATGTTGAAGCAGTGACCCTCACAAATGTGAAGTCTTTTTTTTTCATTTTAATGAAATGAAGGAGAACTCACAATTGTTTCAGCAGCTTTTTTTATTCACCTGCCTTTACAAGATCTGTGATCTTTACTCTGATTTATTTTCCTCCAAGTCTGTCAAAGAGTTAGGGCAGATTATCTTGCAATAATTCTTCTCCTGCCCCCAGCCCCTGAAATCAATATAGTTTACAAGCTTGCTTTTCCTCCCTATTGCTAAACTATATACTTGCAGCAGCAAGTGAATAGTTTTCATGTTTGTTCAGCCACTCTGTTACTGTCAATGCCAAAGTCTTTTCTCTGTCTTTTCCTTGTCTCCTGTACCAAAAGAATTTAATATGTCCTGGGGAAAAATGCATCTTGCAGAAAACTTGGACTTGGCCATCGTGCTAGAGGCCTAGTGGGAAAACCTTCTGACTTACCACCTGTACTTCACCTTTGGAGATCTTGCAAGGCTCTCTGAGCACTCTGATCTTAGAGTCGTCATGTCTTCTGAGGAGAGTTTTGAGTGTCACCTTAGCCATCACAAAAGAGTGAATCTCCTCCTTTTACTCATGCTTCTCATAATTCTGTGTTCCTGCTTCAGAGAATTCTAGATTTTAACATGTCCAGCTAAGGACTGACTTCCATGCAAAAACAAGTGGCATGTAAAGCTTTACAAGAGTCTCGTGGGAAACCTGATAGGCACTGCTGCCTGGAAGTCAGGCATGTGTGCATCGGTCTCTCTAGTGTAGAGACCATGGGGCAACTTCCAGCTGTGTGGTATCTGAGCTGATTAGTCGGTAGGAATGCCTAGGGTGAGGAATGCAGAAGTATGTGCTGGAGGTTGGAGTCCTGGTTGCTGGCTGGTGTCTGCTCCCTTCTTCTCAGTGTTGTTTGAACCTGATGCAAAGCTGGCTAAACTCTAGATGAGAGCAACTTGAATATGTTGTATAGGACAGCTGTAGGTCTTCAAAGATAAATTACCCAAAGTATGCTGGCAGAACAAAAAGTGAAGGAAAGAAATGTCACACAACTGTTTTGCTACATGCAGGGTATACAGGGACTGTAATTCTAGTAAGCTGTGATTGTAGTAAGATTTGGTCTGCCAGCCTGTTTCTGCAGTTTTTTTGTGGGTGTGTATGGAACATGGAAAGGCTTAAACTATTTGTAAATGCACACCTCTGACTTCTCTTTTTAGAGCCAGGGTAGCCCTACACCCATTGTCCACAGTCCTGCAGGGTTTTGGGTAGCAAGGAGAGGCCCAAACTCTGTTCCAGTCAGCAAGCAAACCCTGAATTCATCAGAGGAAGATGTAGAAGAAACATGTGAAAATGGTGAGTTCTTAAAGAATTGTTGGGAAGAGGAAAAAGACTGGTTCGGATGATCTGTGGTGTGCTTTTGATTAGACAGGGTTCCTTAGGTCTCCTAAAGATCTGTTAATTATGAGCTTTGAACACGCGCGCCTGATTCTTTATTCATTGTCTGATAAAAATGTGTTGCTGTTTCATTCAAGCTTGCTAGGACATCAACCTTCTGATACATCCATCTTTTGATGGGATAGGTCTGTAGCAAGCCAAGCTGCTGCATAGTGTTTGGAAATAGCAAAACTTGATGGATAACAAAATGAGGGAGGGACTGGTGTCTGCAGAAAACAAGGTGATAATGAAAGCAGTTCAGCTGACAAATGCACTGCAGTAAAATGTTGGTAAATCTTTGAGCTTTTTTTTTTTTTTACTAAATCAAAGCTTTCGCTTCTCTTCCTTCTAGGGAAATTCCATGAAGATTTTCTCTATGCACCTACAGGTAAGTAAAACTTCGGTCTCTAACTGATATGATATTTGGTGACTGTAACGCACACATTACAACCTCTTTAGAAATTCCTGAACAATGAGATCTAATGTTACAGCTTCAGTTAATCATGCCTGTGCATTCCAGATCCAGACTGTGGAACTGCAGCAGTATTTAGTTCAGCAGAGCCTACAGCAAACTTGGTAAGGTTTAGTCACTGCCTGCCCAGATTGGGAATCCTTGAAGCGTGTAGTGTTCTTCATGGAAATTGTCTTTGGAAGAAAACTTAACATAGGAGGTCAGAAGTTTTGTTTTTTGTTGTTTGGAAGAAAAGGTAGATCACTTATTTCCCCCCACACTGGTGAGTATTTTATCAGAGTCTGCCAGCACATCTGAATTGTGCTAGATACATCAAGGCTTTCCACCTTCTCCTTCTGCAAAGCAAAATCTGAGGGCTTTTTACTTTTTTCCCCTTTCTGCTCCAGGTAACATTTACTTTTATCATGCTACCCTTCTAATCCTATACCAGTTAGCTTTATCCCTCTGATGTGTAAATGAAGAGATCTCACCTTTGATAGAATTGACTCTTTAATTTTTTTTTAATCTGAAATTAGTCAGGGGCTAGCTCTCTTCCTTTCTCAAGTTACCTGTTGGCCTGCAGTGGTGTGAAAGACCTGTGCACATCAGAATAAAATTTGTTTTACACAGGTTATGAAAGAACTTCAGTGTTTGTGTGTAGTTCATGATTAGAAAATTTTTAGGGTTCTGGTGTGTGTAGCTTTCACTTCTATGCCTTTTAAATGGACCATGCTCTGCTTTGGAACCCATTCAGGAAGAAGGGACGGTCTCTGTGTCGTCTCAAGATGGAGTGGCTTCCTACAACTATCCCCAGAAGGTAGTATCTAGTGCTCTGTTGTGGCAGCCCTGTGGAGAGATGCACACTGTGCATAGCCACTGTGGGGGGAGGGGGGTTGTTCTTCCCCTCCTAGTCTTGTTGCAAAGAATATAATCCCCTATAGCACATAATGGAAGGGTGGAAAGATGCATTTGCAGGTGTCTGCAATCTAAATGAATATTTTTAGGTCATTTGTTTTTCAAGCCAAGTTCTAGAGGACTTGGATAATTATTTGCCTTCACAGAAGTGCACTTTGGAAGTTCTAGTTGTAAAGTGTGACTTCTTAACCTGTGATATTTCTGTAGCTCTTGTCCAAGCCAGCTATAGAGGTAGTGTAATGAATGCTGATTCTTTTGCAGGTGATGGTGAACTCTGCAGTAGTCTCAAACTCCACGGGTGTTAATGTTGCTCCAGCTACAGTATTCTCCTCAAATTCTGCTGCTTCCACTCAAGCCAGCATCACAACAACTGTTCCCCCACAAACAGGTGTTCAGCCAGTCCTAGTGTCTCCCCCTTCAGTAGGGACACCAGGTAGTGTGCATGCTAAGGCTGTGAACTTGGATGTCTAACCTTTCAGTTGCATTCCTACTTCCCATTTTTTCCTTGTTCTACATATCCAAAACAGATGTTGAAGGGCTTTTAAACTACCACTTGCTTTGACTTAAATGACTTATCAGTAGTTGTAACTCCACTGCTGACTTTCACATTCCCATGCTTTGAAGGGAATAGTTGCTGCTGAATTTGCATGGGAATTGGAAGTCTCTGCTTTGGAGTTGTTCCCCCCACCCTGCCTGCCTTTAGCCATCAATGCAAAGTGTTTTACTAGCGGGTTCTTTTCTAAAAGACAGGAGTTCATGGCTGCTTCCTTCCTGTGTTTTTACAGTTAGTTTTCTTTGTCTTGAGAGTGGTGTAAGTCCCAGGTTTTACTAACTCTTCCAGAAGAGTTGCTGGCTGTGACAGCTTAAGGGCTGCAAAAGTGAATCAAATTCATTTTTGTGGTCGTAATTAGCTCCTATCCATTGCTACTTGCTACTTCTATGGCAAGATCAAATTTGTGACTTGCCACACACTAACCACCTGGAATTGTCTTTCCTTTGTTCTTGTGAAATGTCTGCCTTAAGCAAATGACTTTCTCTCCTTACAAAGAGTGTTTCTCGTGTTTTCTGTAACTCATCTCTTCATTTAGCATCAAAAAAAACCAAACATAAATCCCTGTAAAACCCCATTGTCATTCAGTTCTCCTTAATTCTGAATTCTGTCCTCTTTATCTGTTTCTTCTTACTTGTTTGGGTTATTTTGTACTCTACTTGAGAGATCAGTCAGCACTGTTCTCTGTAAGTTAATTGGTGATGCAATTAAAAAGAAGCTGCTGTTCCACAAATGTGGGCCCCCCTAATATGTGTTCAAGATAAATTTGTCCAAAAACTTTTGCCTGGTGTGCTTTGAGCTTTCCCGCATTTTTGTGTGGGTTTATCATCACAGTTCTTTGACTTAAGTGAGTAGTCTTTTCCCTGTTGTTCTAGGACAGACAATTATATAAGGAAAGCCTGACCTACCCTCTAGTATGAACAACTGATTGAAAGAGGCATTTGTTCTTAACTGGAATATGAAGTGCATAAATAGATACACAAGAGGTGGAATTGGAACCTTCCCGTCTGGTTTTAAAAATTCTGGACTTCTGATTCTGAAGTGGGGGGAGAAGTGATTACTAAAGAGAACTTGACATTAAAGCTTATTTATGGGTACTGAGGTGATAGGAAGTGTACTCCTAATTGTGTAACTTCACATCTTTCTCCGTCGAGGAAGATAGTATTGTAAATTTGACTTGACTTTTTGTTTTTGACTTGAATTTTGTTTTCTTCTAATAGTAGCTGTTTCATCAGTGCCATTCCCAATTTACTCAGCTCCTCTTCCTCCAGTCAGTGAGGTGGGAGAAGCTGGTGCCGTTCCTCCACCTTACTCTTGTGATCCCAGTGGCAATGATCTGCCTCGAGGTAATGAAGGTATTTTGTGATTTTACTACTTACGCAGTTCTGACTTGTCTTCTCCTTGGAAACTTAACAGAATACCTGTAGTGGGAAGAAGTGGCTCTTTACTACTTACTCCGTTTGAGCTGCAATGGCTTGGATGCTTACAGTAAAAATTCATAGTTCTGAATAACAAGTTCATATCAGACTCAAACATGATTTACTGCAGCTTTAGACAGCATCCTAAAGAAACAAGTGTCAGTGGAGAGCGTGCTTGTATCTGTATCCTACCACCTCTGGGTTGAATAATCATTTTTCTGGTATTTTTTTAAAACCAGTTATATGCTTATAAAGTTCTGGTGTTACACAGTTCAGTGGATATTGGGCTGTTGTCCTGTATGGCTTTGAGATGCCATTCTGTAGTATCAGAAAGAGATGACAGTGTGCAGGTTTCTGTTCATTGAGTGCACAGACTTCCTGTGTACTGTCATCAGTTACAACAGCATCTTTTAAGGTAGATTTGTCTGACAAGCACCAAGCATGGGAAGACCAGTACAGTAACTACTAGCATAGCAGCTTGAAATTGGCTTTCAGCCTTGTCAGCTGAGCTTGGGCTTCACTTCTGAAGTGGTAGACTTTAATCAACTTGCTCTAATTTAAGAATACCTGTAAGCAGTGCAAAGCTGCAAGGCTTGGCTAACAGTGCAACAGGCATATACATACTTGATTTTGGGGTCATTAATATATCCCCTTGTTCTGTAATGTTTTTGCCTCTTGAGACACAAATAGGGTCTGTAACTTGCAGAGATTTGTTTCATTAAGTAAGCCAAAGATCAAGCTGTTTGCTGTCCTTACCATGAGCTAAGTACCTCAGCTACAGGATTAAAAGTCCTGCTTATTACTGTGCTGTGTATCTTGCTATCCTCTTGGGCCTCAAAGCATTCCCGCCTAGTGTGCAGTGATGTGATAGAGGCACACATCTCAAAAGGAAGGTAAAACTGTTGTGATACAGTGTCTGTCTTCACTGAAGGATAGCTCATCTATGTGTAACTTGTGCAGCTGTAGAAAATCCTCTCTTCTCTGTGCATTGCCAATGGCTCAGCTTACTCTGAGGATTAGAGACTTAAAAAGGTTGTAAAAGCAGTTACTCAGCCTGCTTGTCCCAGTAGCAGCATTTGTCTTGTCCTAATGTGTAGCGCAAATGCTCTGGGTAGGTGTTGGTGTTTACTTCTGGCTACCTTTATGGACACTGCATCAAGTACACAGCTTCAGGTGTTGCTGCCTTCTCTGGCAGACAGCTTGGGGGAGGATGGTTTTGGGAGTAGTGAGGCCAAGCTAGAGGTAAGCTGTAGCTTGATCTGGAAGGCAGTAGGCAGAACTGGATGTCTGCTTATACATGTACATTTGTTCTTGCAGTGGGTTATCTCTGCCTGCTGACTGAAGTACACCTGCTCTTCAGGTGTTCTCCCCACTTCATGGAGTGAATATGTTGAAAGTCAGTGCATGGTGGTTGGCTTGTTTGATAGCCACCTACAGATGGAACAAATATGACTTTTATCAAAGCCTTACCTTTTGCTGAAGCTCCTGACTCAAGAATTTTCTCTGCTGGTGTGGAGAGTAGCCTTTCATTCAGGGTTGAGTGAATAAAAACTGGCTGCATAAATGTAGGGTGTGTAAAATCCAGCCTTTTTTTTTTCATTGTTTGGATTGGTATGCTTTTACTCTAAGTATATAACTTCAATTTCTTCTGACAGCCACTGAGGGGGAGGGGAGGAGGGTGGGGAAAAAACATGCCACAACCTTGTAACTGTGACCATATTTCAGATGTATGGTAGCGCTGAGTTCTAGTGCATTAGAATGTAAAGCTTGTGACTTTTATTCCAAAATCTCTTATCTTATTTAAAGATGTAGCATAAAGTACTTCAGTAATGCAGATTGTTTTCATGCTTGATTCAGCATACTTCCATCTAAAGTAGCTTCATTGTCCCTGAGTGAAGCTTGCATCAAAGTACTAATCCTAGAGGGCCTATTTCAGATAATAAGAGCTACTATTGATATCTACAGTTCAGGTAGCTGCATCTGGTAGATTTCACAGCATTCTGGCCCAAAGTTGCTTTGAATTTTGAGTTTTATATTTATTTTTTGCCAGAAGTTGATCTGGAGAAAAAAAGCAGGATGCAAAAACATCATGGCATGGCTCCTCAAAGGTCTGCTGCTCTAATAGGTAGTGCCAAACACATTAGCAATATCTTTATTCTTTTGTAGGTGCTCTTGATTCCTGGTTTTGATCTTGAATATTCTACTTCCTACTTACTTACTGCAGTAGTATCACTGCAGATGATTCTAAGTACCTGTCAGAGTTAATCATCTTCAGCTTTCATGAAATGCCCTTAACTGAGGCTTTCAGCACTCAGGAGAATTGGGTGTTAAGTGTACTGAAAAAATCTGGAGTGGATGTGGATTAATAAGCTCTTCAGGACCTGCCCTCAGCTCTTCAAATGAGTCACTCCTTGTAGTACTGGCCATGTCCTTTTGGAGATAAAACTCCAAATTTTTTTTTAGAAGTTTACATTTGGTAGTTAATGACACATGGTATGTGTAATTCCTTGTATTATTGCTGTCTACATTGAGACTATCATCAGTGTCACTACACAGAAGCTTTGGAGTAGTGCGTGGTAAGGTATTTGGATATACTTGACATAGAGTTCTGTGCAGTTTCCTTTTTTTTAAAAAAAAAAAAAAAAAAACAACTACCTGAATGACTGGTATTTGGCCTGGCATAGTTTGGGAGCCTCACTTGTTAACAGACTGAAGTCCTGGACTGGAGAGTAAGATACACCATGTGCTATAGTATTAATTGATACTTATGATTTGTTCCAATTCTTAGAGACTCTTGAATTTTTTTATAGAGTTTAGGGCTTGTGAAACATTTATTAGTACAGTGACCTTAGGTGTCTTAGCCTCATCCCCTCCCTTCCATTTGGAGCAGCTGCTGGTAGACTGCTTGCTGTTGCTGTGTTCCAGAGGCCATTCCTTTCCTGCAGTGGCATTCAGGATTGATCTGATCTGAGAGTCGCTCATCATTGCAGTGACCTTTGTCTTGGTGGCTTATGAGACTTCTATCAGTAGTAAATGTGGTTTTTATATTTTCATGTCAGGGTGGTTAATTTCTTCTAGCTTAGCTGTTGCTTAGTAAGGCATTTTTCTTTTACTAAAGAGTGACTGGATTTCTAGACATCTAAAAGACATAAAGACATCTAGACATAAACAGACTGATCTCCTACTGTACCAGCTTCTGTTCTAGTATACCACAGACATCAGTATTTCCTGTATCAGTTTCACTTCAGTCTCCTGGCTCCTCCTTTGTACTGTTATCGCTGCTATGAAGCAGATGTTTCACTCAGTTCTTACACTTGATTTGCATAAACAACTGAAGAACAAAATTAGGTTTAAAAAGCCTTCCGATATGGGTGCAGTTTCAGCTAGATACTAAAAAGTTGGCATTTAGGTAAGTCTTCGGGTTATTTTCTGTATTTAACTGGTCAATGTCACAACCAAAGCACCAGCATTTTCAGGAGTAAGCTCAGAGCTCTTAGCTAACTTAGGAAGTGCGTACAGTTCCTTTTCTATGTTGAAGTGGATTGTTGCCCTGATCAAATATGCTGAACAGTAAAAGAGTTAAGAATTGGCAACAGAGGCATAAATTTTTGTTCGTTTCAGGATTGGGGTTTGCATTTCTGATGCTATTTTTGTCTACAGCAAACTGACAGTACTACAGAACAGCAGGGCTGTGAAAGGATGCACGTGTAGTAGCTGGATGGACAGGAAAGCTTTGTGGAGCCAAGGTCGTGGTCTAGGAAGGAGTGGTTAGGTGGTAAGGAGACAGCAACACCTACAGAGCTGCCATACTTCCCCAAGTTGACATCCTTAGTGATTTGCTCGTGTTCAGTTGTTTTCTCTCCTTTACTGCTTTGACTTTTTTGAGGTCCTAGGAGTACTAAATTACGTGTCTGTTCTTACTTCCATGTAAACCTGTTGCTGTGGAATAGGTGACTTACCTTTTTGAGCCTTTTAAAACAAATCTCAGTTGTATGTCTGAGAAATCAGTTTATGCACTTCTCTGGAACTGTCATAGCATTAAAACATGCTTGAACTTAAAAAGGCTTTAAACAGTTCCACTGTTTTGGGCAGTTGGATTTCATGAACCTTGTTATGATTGGCAAGTGGTTTTAAACTTCCTCTGTGCTTCTGGGATTGCTCCTCAGTGTATCACGTGTTTGCTCCGAGTCAAATAATCCGGTACATGGAAGACAGAAGTAAAAGACTAGCTGCAAGAAGGCAGGAAATGGATTCCCTTTAACCCTAGTGAGGAAGGAGAAGGAAGGAACAGTCCTTATCCCCCCCCCGTATTCTGACATGATTATAACCATTTGGGGGACCTCAAAACCTAGGTCTGAAGGTTTTAGAGTTGCTGTATATGTTGTCTCTATTGACATATCTCTGGGCAGAAGCAGTGTGAAGCTGGGGTCTCTATGGAGTTGGGCCCTTGTCTCATGTGCCAGCCTAGTATGTGGGTGTTCACTATGTGTGTACAGACTGAATGTACAGTATGTGTACATCAGGGGTGAGTGACCACTGGCATATGAGGAGGTGGCTCCTGCCTTGTCTCTGCTTCCAGACACTTCCCTATTTCTACAGTGAGGAAAAGAGGCAGTGCTCTTAGCAGATACCTTAGTTCAGGACCTCGTAATCAAATTCATATTTGATGATGATGAAGTCTACTTTTCTCTGAAAACCAGGCCTTAATAAGCCATAATTGCTAAAGTTCCTAGTTGGGTGCTTAGACAATGGAGACTTATAACAGATCCGACAAATATCACTTGAGTAATCAAGACCAGACTTAAAGCAATGTAATGACTTGTTAGTGTTAGGTCATGGGTTGGACTAGGTAGTCCTGGAGGTCTCTTCCAACCTAAATGATTCTGTCGTGTTGAAGTTTGATTTGACATCAGTCAAGCACAACTATTTTACAAATATCTCACTACGTTAACTTAACAGGTCATTATAACTATTGCATCTCTTCATATTGAAGACATACTCATCACCCTCAAAACATTAAAGAAAAAAATGCTAAAGTAATTAGTTAATTATTAAGTGATTCTAAATGTTCTAATATATGTAAACTTATTTTCCTCATCAGTTTATACTAACTTGCTCTTTAATGTCATGTCCTTTAATTTCAGATACAAAGGTCTTGCAGTATTATTTTAATCTGGGACTGCAAGTAAGTGCTTTTAAAATGAGTACAGTAAATTGCCTGTAAAAACTGCTGCTTTTCTTGACAGATGTACTGATGTATTTAAGACTTCCAAGTGTGCTAAATGTGTAGTTGGCTATTAATACATATGGGCTTGCTTGGAGGAGATTAAAGTGTAGCTCAGGAAGTAAAGCTCTAACTCAAATTGTAAAGCACATTAGTACATCCAGTTGTTTACTTGAATTTTTGTGGAGGATGGTAGATACATATTCTCTCTTTTAAGATAAAGGAAAGGAACCTGAGCTATTCTTTTTTAAAAAAAAAAAAAAAAAAAAATGGTTAGATGAGATCAAAGACCATTTAGAGATGTGTGCTTTGAATCCTCTAGGACATGCACAGCTGTGTTCAGAATGCTTTTTGTGTTTTGGGAACCATTGCTCTGCAGCTGCCCACAACCATTGCCTCAGCACCATCAGCCATGGGCAGTGTCAGTGCTGGAACTCTGGGAAGTAATAGTAGTACACCAGCTTTTCCAACTAAAGAAGTAAGGGGTAAAATATCTTGAATATAACAAAGTTGATTGCAAAGACTCAAAAATCCTTAAGAATTAGAACCCCAGTGTAGAACTGAGGTAGTTGCAGCTATTCCAGCAACTCTCCTGGCAGCCTGTCTTTTTTTTCCCTCCTTTGTGTGTAACTATCGTAGAGACAGCAGAGAAAAATGCACTTCTTCCTACCTTTTAGATCTGAAACTAGCAGTGATTGGGAAGAAGGATGGGGAGTGTGGTTATATGCATGACTCTGTTTTGTCTTTTTTTTTTTTCCCCAAAAAGTATTACCACCAGAGCTATTGGCATTCCATGGTGTACGTACAGCCAGTACCACCAGCGTCACCAGTGGAAGCTTATCCAGCATATGCTGAGCCTGCTCACGTCCTAGATCAGTCAGTACCTCAGCTCTATGCTGATGCTGGGCGAGCTGAAGTCCATCAGGTTCCCTTGGAAGCACCTGCAAATGGTTAGTATTTCTGGATAAGACCACATCCAGAGACTGTGAAAAGTAAGGGAATGATTTTCAGAGTGCAGCTGCTTGCTTGCACCATTATAGGAAGGGTGAGGTTGAGAAGATGTAAAGTAAGCATTGTATTGAGCTACCACAAGTTCCTCTGCATCTTTGTTACTGCTTAAAGTTATGTTAGGCTTACTGGTGTAGCCATCAGTGCCAAAGGCATTTTAAAGCTGTAAAAAAGAAAAGTAATCCTTTTTAGGTTTGCATTCAGCATGCTAATTTTAACTTGGAAGAAGTTACTCTGAAATTGCGTTGAAGGCATTTCTTTTGCTCATTGATAAGCAAATAGTCATGGTATCAAAACAATGCCTGTTCTTAAAATAAAGGAGACAATTAAGTTTTGGCAAGCATTGAGCATTGCTACTTTCACAAGTATTTTTAAAAAAGATATTGCAGCCCTTAGTTTTAGGCTCTGCAAGCTGAGCTGTTATCTTCTGAATAGGCCTCATTGCTAGCTGTGTCAACTACTGCGTGGAAAAATTACAGCAGAACTTAGCTTCCTGTAGCAGCTTTGTGAGAAGCTGGTAGATAGACTTGGCAGTAAATAAAAGGTTTGTATTAAATAAGGAAAAAGATGTCAAGAAGGTCAGATGCCTGGCTCGTGAAAGTCTGTGGAACGTGGCAAATGGTCAACGTTGTAAAGAGTGCATCGTGACAAATCTGTTGCTTGGATGCAGACAGGCTTAATGTGCTGATAATGCTTCAGCCTGTTCAGCTGGGGTAGTTCTCCTGCATAGAACAGCATCATCGCAAGGATTAAATAGCCAAATAACATATTAGCCCTTTACCTAATTTTCTCTTAAAGGTGCTACTTCTGCAGAATGCTGCTAAATAATTCTCTAATGGGTTTTAGTGATGAGTCTAACTTGAGGATAACTCACCAACTTAGGTCCTAAGGTGACTTTGACCCTGCCATTGGGAATAAAATATAGGGGTATAAAGTTGTTGTCAACTAAATAGCATTATTTTGGCGGCCAGAAGGGAAAATCTATGTTTGTGGTGATGAAAGTCTATATATAAAGTCACAAATATGCTAAGAGTATATGACAAATGTGTTTTGTTCTTTTTTTTAGGTAACTTTCAAAACACAGAGCCTCCACCCCCATCCCACAGCACGGTATACTACCCAGTGGTGTCAGATCCCTATGGCCAGCCATCTATCCCAGGGTATGACTCTTGCATCTCTATAGTACCTGCCTATCACTACCTTAGTTCCTGGCATCCAGTAAATCCACCGTATGGAAATTCCCCACGAATTCCCAATGCTGTAAGTTCTGGACCACTGCACCAAGTCAACTATATTGCCTCACCTAACCCTGCACCACACTACGTGCCTCAATGAATGTAAATCTGGGAGGTGTAAGCTCACTTCTTGCACTTGGTTTCTCGTTTCTTTTTTGTCAATTATATATTAATATGTTTCGTAAGTGTTATCCTGTCTCAGTGGGCTGGGTTGATTGATTTAAACTGCATTCAGGTTTCATGTTTCTTTCCAGGCTTATGCTAATGATAAGCTTGACAGGATGCTGTTTTGGTAGTTCACAAAAGAAAGCATAGGAAAAGAGCATACATACACTATAGTGTAGGGGAACACAAAGCATATATTTGTCTACACAAAATATGTATAAAAACAAGCTGTCACTAAAGGAAAACGGCACCGTGTACCTCTGAGGGGTTACACTGGAACACTTAAACACACAGTTCTTGTTCAAGCATGACTGCCATTACAACCACAGCTAAAAACTGGGTGCAGAGTTGTCCAGACAGAATTGTTTGAAACAAGTTGGTGTTCTCAGATTTCACCTTTGCAATCAGTGATCATGTATCTGTAATAGTTGTATTTCACTCCGTGTAGGCTTACTGTCTCTTGAAAGTGTAAGAGTACTGTTGTGATCTGTTCTGCTGTATGTTGGTATGTATCTGTGAGCTTTGTTCTGTGGAAGCTGTTGCACAAATGGTGGTAGTCTTGGTGTTCAATTCGCACTGACAGCACAAAATAAAAGCATCTAACACAAGGACATGAGTGGTCATTTATCACTGGCAGGTTATGTTCCTAACAATTACTGATCCAACTGGCAGGACTGAAGAAATGTAATTGTGTGGGGTAGGGTTGCTCCAACCTCCTATTAGAAAACAGTAGCTTTGCACATGAGAGTGCAGCTCTAGCTGTGTTTTTGTTGAGTTTAGGATTAAAACGTTGAATATTCTGTAATTCATTCCAATGACTGCGCCTGCTCTGTCCCTGATGGAAACTTGCACTGGATGTGCAAAATTGTCAAGTTGTGGCCCTGCCTTTAGCCTGGGCACCATGGTGGCATAGCCCTGTCCTGGGGTAACAAACAAGGGCTCAACTGCAGGATTACAGCACCTTGGTGCTGAGGGCCCTAAAAAACAGTAAAGACATGTATTTACCAAATATTAACTTGACTGAAATGCTGAATTCAAGCTCAAATACCATGCTTCTGAAATGTCTGCCAGGTCTTGTAAGGAATTTGGGCAATCAGTTCAAACAAGCCTGACATCCTCCATGCAGGCTAGGTAAGGAAATCAAGTTGTAATCTTGCAAAAGTGGCACAATTGCTATTTGATAAAGCTGAAATAAACTGTGTTCTGTATTTTGTAGTGACTTTTTTTATATAGCTGAGTAGGGATAAGGAGAACCAACTGCAGAATGGGGTGGGAGGCGTGCCTTTACATCAGGATACCTTTTAAGTAAACACAGGACCAAAAACAGCAGGAAAAAGTTACTCCTTACAACTTTATTTTAAAATTCATCTGGCACCTCTGGTCTTGATCTTATTTCCTTAAAACTCTTAAGGCTTTTTCTCCCTCTCCTTTAATAAAGGTGGTGATTTAATCCTCTTGTCTGAGGGTTGTAGGCTTGGCTTCTGGTTTGTCTCTTCATATCTAATTGCTCTGCGTTTAACTTGGTACCTTAATACGGCTTTTCAAGATGGAGGAGACAGATGAAAAGTAAAAGCATGATAAAAATGATCCCTAATAAGCTAACTTGATCATGAGCTGCTGTACAGGTTTTAAAAAACACATACAAAATATGATTGTACGAAGTAATGGGAGACCACTAGGATTTCTGCCTTAGTATTTGTCTCTTTGAAAGAGTGTGGGGACTTGCACAGGCCCCTCTCAGACTGGGGAGAAGATAACACAGGGTTTTTCCTCTCTCTGAAAAAGCATCCACTAGGCTAACCTGGGAAGGGAATCTGTGAACCATGTGACTGACTTAGGCACTCAGAAATGGAACAGATTTGAGAAGTACAATCTCCATCATGGAGTCATCGAGTGCCTTTCCACCTCAGTCACGAGTGCCATCTGTCATATCCCAAGCAGTTGCTATTACTCACTGAAGTGAATCTCCCCAGTTTCAGGCTTCGGCTGTGAATAATGATGCCTCCTTTCTTACACTGCCAGGGAGACAGCCTTGCTTTTTTTTATGCAAATGGTTATCATAACTAAGAATTGATATTTGTCTCCTGGTAATTTTTTGTCTACGAGAGTCAACTTTTTTTCTGCTGTTAGAAACACAGATCAGTAATTGTGGTAGGGAGTCAAGATTTTTATCTTTTTGCTTATCCTTCTAGTGGGTGGATTTTTCAGTGTTAGCCCTGGCTCTTGTGGCCATGTTAACCGCTGACAGATGTGCTTATATCAGTTAAGCACAATTTTCATATCTGTAATGTATGTACAGCTAACTTGCTTATGGATGATATATACACACACGCACCTCAGTTGTGACTTGATGCATGCATTTTTGTCAGGGCTGTTCACAGTCAAAAAAAAAAAAAAAAAAAGCCACTGCTCTACCTCAAACACAGCTAGCCACCTTCATGCTTCCTTCATGCTTCAACCATTTTGTGATCCAGAGATAACTGGGCCTGGCTACCTCCTCCTTGCACTAGGAATATTGCTGGTCTTGGGGTTTAGTGTTCCAGTGGCTAACTGCTACAAACCAGTTCCTTTTTCAGAGGCTGTAAGGTAACTCACGTTAAAAACAGAACTTCAGGAGGGGTTGAAGGTTTCTTTTGTTGGGGGTGATGGTTTTGGGGGAAGGGAGGGATGTCTGCCATGAACACCAAGATGTGGGCTCTAGATTTTTTATTTTTTTTTTGTGGGGAGCCCAATATCAGCCTGGTGGTTATCAAAACTTGTCATCTTTTGGCTCAGTTACAACTTGGTACCAGACCAGTGCTCTGTTTCACACTTGGCAGAATTGCCCTGAACAGGGAGAGCAGGGTATTGCTCCCAGCCACAAGCGTATTTTACCTTCGAGTAGAAGCACAGAAAAATGTGAGCATTGATTACTGCAGGGAACAACAATTTTCCTTCAGATTGATTTTTTTTTTGTCCTCTTTGTTCAGCTTCTTGAAGTATGTTGCATAATATTTTTTAAAGCAAACAGACTTGATCCTGAAATGTGTTGCTTTTTAGTTTTTTTCTGTGAATAGTTCTTCAGCCTTCAAACGGGAGAACAGAAGACTCACGCTGCTCAGTCGGTGCTAGTCATGCTTGCCACCTCCTTTTCCATGCGACATTTTCCTATGTAAAAGGCAGAGGCTCCAAGTACATCATCACCTGAAGGCTGTGCAGAAGAGGTCTGTGAGCAGATAGCACCGCCGAGCAGTGCTCCTGTCAGATGTTGGCACTTCTGACTGCCGAGGCAGCCTCCGAGCCAAGCATCTTCTGAGAGTACAGGATAAAACCAGCTGTGATCAGCCACAGTTCTGTGTTTTGGGGTGTGGGCTTTTGTCTATAAGTATTTCACCCCCTTCTGAGCTGCTGCACACCCTCCTGCACTTCGGAGGGGCAGCGCTGGTCCTGGCTCAGCCCGTGCACATTGACATTCCTCACGTCCCTGCTGCGCGCTAGAGGCGTGAGTCTTTCTGAAGTCTTTTGAATTGTGAAATCCATCTGTTACCGAAGGTAATTATTATAAGTGCTGTAGAGGCAAATCACGCTGATTCTGCCTGCCAGCAGCACTAGCCTGCAGGGATGTTGTTGGCTACTGCTCTGTGGTTGGTAGGACCGAGCAAAGACCCACGGCGTGGTGCTTTTCTAGCTCAGTTGTTTTGGCTTTAGCCTCCCATTCTCTCTGGAGTGGTGCTGGATATCCTCCTCATTTATAAAATCACACAGCATTATGGATGGGAAATATTCAAACGTGAAGCACTTCTAAGTAACCTCTTTTATCACAGGGGAGGAAGGTAAAACTCCTGAATTAGAACCTTATGGCTTTGAAATAAGATTGGAGTTTAAATTTTGCAGGGCAGGCCAGTATCTAGAAGCCCCTACAGATCTTCAAGTCACTGCTGCTTACCGCTTCGCAGTCAGCTGCGCCGAGGCAAGTATGAAATACTCCAGCGTTAGCTACAGGCTACGGGCAGGCGCTTTTTGCAGTTCAGTTGTTGCTGCAAGTGTGGTGATCTGCAGTAACAGCAGCACACGTCTGGGTCCTGGCGGGGTGTTTTCACATGTTGGGATCATTTATGGCAATATGCTTATTTCTGTTGCTAAACCTTGCCCTCACTGGAGGAGGTACAAGTTTTGCCACCAGCTTCGGGGTGCGAGGTTTACCCCACGATAATTGCCTTCCCTCATGGCTCTCTGACAGCTGCCTGACAGCACTGCGTTACAGAAAACAGTCCTTCGATAAGTGACACATCCTATAACAATGAAAGTGGATGCTCCAAATCCTTCTACCCTCTCCTTCATGTATCTTTCCTGTTCCCTACCCTGCCGATTTCCATTTTTCATCTAAATCTCAGACTGGTTTCTGCCTCTTTACATCATTTTTTTATATTGGCCAGAGTTGAAAGCAAAAATGTTTAATATTTGCAGTGATTATGTGAGTGTGTGGTTTGTATTACTTTCTCAGGAAGTGCAAGTAAGGAGGGAGAGGATATTCTGCAAAACTCCTGCCTCTGCCTCCCTATCTCCCTGAGCAACTGCAGGATTTTTGCCTCTGCACTCACGGCTGTACACATGGAGGTCATTTTCAGATGCAGTTTGGTCCCAATTTCTGGAGTAGAAAACACAACCGGGGATTCAGGGTGCCTTAACTTTGAACTACCAGCGTGCCTTAACTTTGAACTACCAGGGTGCCTTAACTTTGAACTACCAGGCTTTCCAATAAGAGAGGGGAATGTGAATCTAATTTTGAAATATCCTTTTTCCATTTTTTTATTTTCTAAAAAAAGCCTTCGGACATCCTTTGAGCGTTGTATAACTTGGGAAAGCTCTTGCTTTCCTGGGGACTTGACCGAGAGCTTCTGGTAGCTGCTGGAAACCTGAAATTTGACTGTACGCCTCCAGTACTTTAATGAGATTTGCTTGGAGGACAGTTTAACACGAGCAAATTATGTTAATGTAGTTATGTGTTGTTGCTTAATGACTATCTCACGCTATTAGCTATATTGCTGTATAGTCCAATGTGGATGATGTAGTTATGCTGGTGGAAGGATATCTTTGGGGAGCGAATTAAAATGGAATTATGCATACTTGGACTCCTTTGCACAGGAGTAATTGTGTTCATGTGGTGCATTTTATTTACCAGCACTTAAAGTGGGTTTGCTATTCCCTGTTACAGAGAGGATATAATGAAAGGGATTTTCAAATTACTGTTCTTTTAATATATTTTTTTTTTGCACAGGCCAGTGCTGCTCAACTCTTGCCCACGAACACTTGCTTGCATCTGGCTGGCTGACTTCATTGCAGATAGGTAGGACTACACCACATCTTTTTCACATAAACACTGATATAAATTTATATAGAACTGGAGCCCTGAAGTGCTCCTGTGACCACTGAAAGCCCTTGAGGATGCTGTGCGGAATGTGGTAAAAAATATAAGATGTCACGTGCTTTACTGTTCATAAATGTTTATTATCAATAGGCAGCTGGAAATGTTACATCTGAAAAGGTAGAAACACCTTGAATTTCAATAGGCTTACATTTTTGGGAAAAAAAATTAAATGCTTTATTTTTTTTTCAGTTTACAGTTAAGCTAAAAATACACATAAAATAAATATTTTTATTTATTTATATACATTTCATTTTTACATGTTATGCGAGGGAATGACGTGGAATCTGCACTACAGACAGAAAAGATGCAAGTAGAAAAGTACATAAAACTAAGCGTTTGTTTTTGCTTTTTGCTCTTCCCCCTTTTCATCCTCCCCTTCCTCTAGGGGTGGCTACTACTGCTCAATGGGCAAATGCTGAGGTCCCCACTCTGTCTTTACATAAGCAAAATTCTCCAAACATCTGAAAGCTCTGTTGCCTGGAAAAGGCCATTAAGGTTTTGATGAAAAATAAAAGAAAGAGGAAAAAAGCCTCACTTTTTTTTTTTTTTTTTATCCCATGAAATGGCATTTTAGAATATGATCAGGTGTGAAGCTGTTTCTGTGATAGCTTTTTTATGAAGATTTACTTTGATATTAAAACTGGATTGCTAAAAAAAGCCTGTTTGCAGTGTAAGCCCAATTTTCTAGGGCTTGCCATATAGAAAATAGAGTACTTAAGCATCTGCTACCATCCTTTTGCTTCTCAAAGATCCCTAGCCCTCTAGTTCCCACACCCACCTTATAAACACATTCAGTAGTTTTTAAATAAAACTGTACAATACCCCAAAAAATAGCTACACCAAAAAGTGCCCCCCTTGCTCAAAAACAACTATTTATAGTCAAAAGGCATTTCATTCTGTTGGCTAAAGGTATCACAGTGTTCTGTTAAGCTCGTGTGCCGAAAGGACAGCTCCTGGATTGATGACCTCTCGGTCTAAGCACGTTGTTTCTCCTGGCCTAGGAGTTACTGCTGATGGAAATGCTGTAAATGGGAGGGGAAACGGAAGAAAATCCCCGAAAGAAACAAAAGAAGCCATGCTGAAGGAGGACATGCTGGCCAGCAGGAATGGGCAGTGCTGTTTTCCATAGTTTGGTGAGCCATCGACTGAGTAGGGTCCGTGTATGAAGACAGAATTGCACGATCAACTTGGCTTTCAACATTGTGGGTGATGTGAGCTAGGCTGGGAGTTAGTGTTGGCTTTATTTTTTTATTTATTTTTGCACACCTTAAAAAAGCAGAGCAAGTAAAAGTGTTTACCTGAAACATAACACACTATCAAACATTTGGAAGTTAAGGATCAAATGCTTCTTTTGCCTTTTACATGTACTTTTTTTTTCAGATTTAGATTTCTTTTTAAGCATCATTCTTGATCATCAACTTACTCGAGAGCAGTAGTTAGTTTGGGTGGAGGGAATTATGTGAAAATCGCATAAATGACTTGTTTGTACAAGTGTAATGGTCTGAAACAGGGAAAGTGGAGTGTGAAAACTCAATTGAGTTGAATTACAAAGGGTTTGAAAATACACTTAGGTGGCCAGCCCAGACTGCCCCTCCGCACCCCCAAAAAATCCAGTGAGGGGCTGGTTTTATACTTGTTGGGCTTCAAATTATGCATTCGCTGAAAACTGCAGGCTATTTTGGTAACAGTTTATTTCAGATGCTACTCCAGCAAGTGGATTTGTTATTCACGGCAGTCTCACTGATTCCAATTAATTTTGTCTCTGCGTGAATGGAAGCTGCTGCTGGCTGCAGCCAGCTGTGCTGCTGGGAGAGGAAGGGGCCCTTGGGGTGCACCCACCCCAAAGACAGCCCCAGAGAGCTTTTAGTAAGGTGACAGCTTTCCTTAATTCTAGGCAGCCCTAGTGATTTGGGTGGCTTTGCTTTTTTTTCTTCTCCATTCTGTTTTTTGTGGAGTTGTAACTGGGGGGGGGGGCGATGCTGTTCCTTTGGAAGGGGCCTCTGAGGCTGCACGCGGCTTTCTCGTGGACATCTCTGTGTTGGCACGCAGCAGACAGACTGGTTGAGGGAGAATTCAGCCAAAAACTAAACCAAAATTGAACGTGTTCCTGGTAAACTTAAGTGTGTGAGATTTCAGCCTTTGGGAAAGGAAAATGGAAACTTCAAAGCAAGGCCGAGAAGTCCCAATGGAAGCGGGACCTGCGGTTACTGGCACAGAGCAGCTGGTGCTCCTGTAGCTTTCTGACTCCACGAGATAGCCCAGGAGTAAGTCAGGTCCCTGCTTACAGTACTTGGACTTCTCCAAATGTCTGCTGGAGATACCCTGCAACTGCTCCTGCTCCTGGAAGAGAGCTCAAAATGCCCTCACCATGCGAGTCTCAGAGCTCCTCTAAGTCAAAGGAAAGGCTCTTATCTAAGCAAGCACTACAGAAAAAGCAACCATACCCAAGGAGAAATGAGGGTGAAGCCCTCACAGAGGCACAAGAGCCAACCTAGGAGGCTCTTAACCTACTCAAAAGGTAAGGTTTTATGTTTATATATTAATGTATTTATTTAAATAATACTTACAGTGACTGTTTCTGTTAAAAATTTACACGTGCCGTTAGAAAAAGGGTGAAACACAAATGCAGTAAGGTGAGATGAGACACAAAGCACGCAAGCGAAGATGTCAGAGTTTAGGCTTACGAAGTATGCTGCTCCTGCTCTCTGTCTACTGCAGAAGTCCCCAAAATTCCCCTCGTGGGAAATCATGCTAGTTTTCTACATGGAAAACTATCGTAACGTACATAGCTAAATCCTAACCTGAATTAGTCATAAGAAAACAAAAGTACGTACCACTGCTACGAGTATCAACTACTGACTGTATATAGCGCCTTTAAATTGAAGATCTGAAAGTGCTTATAAATAATGAACTAACCCCCCCGCGAGGTAGGTAAGTAATTATTGTCCCTATTTTACAGATGGGGAAACTGAGGCGTTAGAGGCTAAGTGACTTGCCCAAGGTCACAGGTGAGGCAGTGGCAGAGCTGGGAACAGGCCTCAGAAGTCCTCGTTTCTGATCCTGTGCCCGAACCACTGCGCGTGCTGCTTCTGCAGGGACCACTATGCAAACAGCTGAGTATTTACACACGCACTAGTACGTGACTAATATACAATTACCCAAATAATCTGCGGAGAGATGCCGCTTGATTTCTTACTTCTGAAAGAACTTCTTCGATCTCTGACCTGAGTACAAACACCTCCTAGCTCTGTGTGGTGCTCTGTACCTGGATGTTGGTGTTACCTTTCTCCTGGTGATGGTTTTTAGGTGTGATGCTTTAAAACAACAGGTGAAAAAGACACCAGGGATGGGAGGTGAGAAATAAAGCTACTTCAAGAGCAGGAAACCGAAAGACAGGACAAATGACCAAGCCTGGTATGATCCCAAATTCCTAGCATGTGTATAACGACTATCCTTGAAGATTATCAAATGTATTTTCACAAAATATTTAAACTTCCTTCACCTGAATCTCTTGCTTAAGAGTAGTAATAACAGCAATAATAATTGACTAGTTGCTGTAAAGTCTATTGCTACCAAAGGGGGTGCATAGGTGCAGTCACACAGACTTGGCTTTTTGGGGATCAGTCTGACAGTTTTGGAAACTCCTCCTGCACACATGCATAAATCACTAACACAAATCAAATATTTTTTGTGAAATCCAAAAGTCAGCTGAGGCTGGCTCATAGCTGGGAGCTAGGAAGCATCTGAATCATGAAACAAATCCCGCAGGAGCCCCAGCCAAGCAGCCCCATGATGTACCTCTGGCGTTCAACATACCATTACCAAGGAATTATTGCAGACTGCCTGATTCACTGTGCCATTACAACGTGGCAGTTCCTACCCCTGCCCTTTCTGGGCACGGCAGGGGAACGTGACTCATGCAGTTCATACAGAAGGGATTTGCATTGCCCAGTGTAATTTTTCCATTTTTGGGGGGCACTGCTGCAGAGTTAATTGCATTTCATTTTGAGATTTGTACCCTTTACCATAGGGCTGTAGTTGAATGGCACAATTTAGTCATAGCCAGTAGCAGCGTGCTTGCTCTCATGGATAAATGAAAAGCCCTTCCACCATCCAAGGATATGAAACCCTGCTTCCACACCTGCTTTAAACCCAGCTGATGTAATCTGCATAACCATGCTGGAGTTGTTTTCATTCCTACATGCTAGAAGGTAACAAAGATGTGCTGCCCCGTGTCAAGCAGAATTCCTAAACTGCAATGTGCTTAGGTGAGGCATAAAATGATTCAAACCCTTCCCTTCATCCCCCTGTAGCAGCTCTTGCTAACGTTTGTGTTCCCAGAAATGTGCTGAGGCTGGTTTATTAAACTGCAGGCTTTTATTGTGGGCTGCTCTGAGACTCGCCTTCAGTTGGTTCTCACTGCAGCTCTCGCATACGGATGGATTTGCATCGTAAAAGAGAGGGCTGCTGGATTTCTTGGAAGATCAGCAAATTGCTTCTGACCCTACGATTCTGCAAGTCTCCCTGTGTAGTGCCAAAGTCAGTTTGCTCAGCCTTGCTTACAGGAAGAGGAGATGCAATTTTCAAAGGCTGCTCTAACCCTGCAATTAGTATCAAAGCCTGAAATCTGTTGATACGAGAATGCTTTTCACTCTGTCTTAACTAGCCTGTCTAGGGGCTTAAATATTTTGGGCTTTGTACTGCATACTGGTAACAAGGCTGGTGTCGTTCATGAGCAAGGAGAACAGAAACACGTTTGAGTCTCTGCTCCTAGCTGCTCTTTTTTCTTGCCACTGTGGCTGGCTGTATCCTCCACCTCGAGCTCTGCATTCAGAGCTTCTCATGAGCCAGGGGTGTTGGTGTAGATTTTCCAGCCTTCATAAATGCTTTTTTCAAATGCAGTTCCCAATGTAGTGCACACAAGAGGTGATTTTTTGGCATCTGCCCCTGGGCTATGCTCCAGCTCCTGTGACCTGTCTTGGGAACAGAGCCTTTAGCCTGGCTGCACGGACTCGTAAGGAAGCTTTGGGGTAAGGCAGGGCCATCTCTGAGCTCAGGACTTGCTTCTTCCAAGAAAGCTGACTGCTGACAGCTCTGAAGCAGCAGCAGGTGCCAGTCATCTGCATTTCTTAGCAACAACATGGAAGAAAATTCAGGTATCAAGTTGTTAAAAAGCAGTGTCAACCATTTTGCCCTTATTGTCTTCTCCCCTGTCTCATGCTCCGTAGGACAAAAACGCAGGGATTTGGTAATACCTGGACAGGGCCTAGCACAACTGTAGGGGTGAAGAAAACATAAAGATACAGCAGGGTAACATCTACTGCTGCACTGCTTTTTGGTGCACCTTAGAAAAGGAATTGCAGCAACTTCCCAGGGTGCCAGCTGCGGTCTGAGCTGCTACTGCTGAGCTTGCTTTTCAGAAATGCAGCTCACAGACCCAGGGCAGTGACTGCTGTACACCAGGAGGACGGTTTTCTACCTAACAGCGTGACATTGACCAGGGAGGCAGCAAAAAAAGGAATGCAGCAGTGGAAATAAAGCCAGGGATTTCAAAACCCAAATGCAGCTCAGGGGGGTGGGTGTAAGGGGGAGGCTTAGGGCTGGGTTTTGGTGCACCCTGTCAGTGACAGAAGAACCACTCTGAGGTTTCTCTTTCAAGCAGCCACAGCTGGCTTTGTGTCCATTCATCTATGTAGAAGTTGGTGGCAAGGCCAGGTGCTGGCTTCCACTGCCAGCTGAACTGGGAGGTCATTCTGCTCCCTATGAGGGGAATTTCTTAATAGCAATTAGATAAATAAGCAAATCATCACATGTTCTAGAGCCACATGATCAAAGGTGTCTCTTATTCAGTAACACTTTAGAATATGGATATAATGACCTGAAAAAAAAAAAAAAAAAAAACCACGCAGCTGAAAGAATCAGAGGTTGTATTGCTTAAAGAAAACAAAAAGCCAGTTGTAACCTGAAACACTTTCTAAGAAGATTGCAAATATGATTCTCAGCCTCCTGCTAAGCCACTGCTCACCAGCTGGTTGTGATGCCGAGGAGTTTGAGCAGGATGCGGAACTGATGGTGTTGGATAGCAGCGATGATAACCCAGCGGTGCTGGGAAGATGATGAGTGCACTGGAGGAATCCTCTACTCCGCCACCAGCGTGTCTGAATTATGTGGGATTCAAAGACTGCATCCGAAGGAGTCCCGTAGTTTACAATGACCTTATAAATAGTGAAACCTTCAGTTCAGTATTTGTGAGTGTAAAAAAGTAAACTAAAAAAGGTGCAGATGGCTATAAAATAGGTTAACATAAGTAATTTTACATTTTTTTCTCCTGTGGACAGAAAGGAATTCATAATGCTGAATCAAGTGAGAGCAAACAATTACAAATAATTAGCTAAGTTTTCTAGCAGGTGTTAAGGTAGCCTTACTTATAGCCGAGTTGTTACATGATCCTCCTGCCCGTCTTTCCACTGGTTTATAAACAAGTCACAAGCCTCTCCCCATGAATCAAACACATCCTCTGATGAGTCTAAAAGTTTGGAGTTAGAGGAACAAATACTGGAAGCACAGTGAAGGGAGCTGGTACAAACCACAGGGCACTCCTTGCTCTGTCCTGTAAGTCTCGTGTTCCCACTGTAGTCCACCTCATTGAGGTTAATTTCACTTTTGGAACAATTCTCTTCTCTCTCTTTATCAATCTGAGAATATTTAATGTCTTTCCACATGTAGTGTGGCTGAATAATTCCATCTGAAATAGTGTACATGGGCTCTGAATTTGCTTCAGGGACGTGCCCGTTCATTTTGGAGAACAGCAGGCCCAGTCTCTTAAAGGACTCCTTCTTGGAGCTGGAAAGCCTCTGAACTCTATTTCCATTTCGGATGAAGGAGCGCTTACTGATCCCATTGCTTTTTGGCTTCTCTTCCACCATATCAATCCCAGACATGGTTTTAATTAGAGCAGATACATTGAAGTCCTTCTTTTTGTTGGCTACATTGAAAGACACGCTCTTGGCTTTGGATTTTTCCCCAGCACTATCCTCGTTTGTTTCATCCTTTTGGGACACCTCTGTGCTGCTGGTAGAGTAACTTCTCCTCTGGGGCTTCCTGTTTCCCAGGAGATCAAGGACTTCGTAGCGAAAACTTGAGATGTCCTGTTTTAATTCCTAGGGCAAGAGGGAAAATGAGTGCCACTCAACAGCATCATCTGTGACGTGAAAGAAAGATCAGTTTCTCTTGGGAGAATTGTTGAGAGTTATGCAAATGGCTGACACCAAATCAGACTTACAAGAACGCTACGTACATCTTTATGATTTGGTGACATGAAAAAATTTATTGGTAAGCCTGAGAGTTGGAGAGCTTACAAGATCTTTGTCTTCAAGGGCTGTGGGACCAGCCGTTGTGACCACCCCCTTATCCCCTCTTCTTCCTGCTTGGGGCTGGGGAAAGCCTAAATAAGACATTTATAGAAGTGAAACTGTTGGAATTTAGAATTGTTGCAGGAATCTTTTAGTTGATAGGCCCAAATTTAATATTCTCTGTATCCATTAACCCAGACTCGGTTTAGGATTAGGAGCATAATGCTGACTCAAAGCAGATACTTCATTCTTACCGGTTTTCAAAGCCATTGTCTATGTAAAATCTTGTGCATTAAGACATACTGAGACATTGTGAAAAGACAACCTTATAAGGAATATTCTCTGCTCAAAAGAAGACTGCATGCACATCGCATACCTTCCCAGCTCCAGTAACAGTCATATTTCCACTGCTGGTCGCAAAATATATTCCCAAGTTAGCGGGAACTCTGCAAGTGGCTACTGGCATTAGTGTAACACGATTATTAAAGACTAGGAAGTTACCTTGAAATTTTCTTCAGTTAAACCTTCATTGGTTTTGGAAGTTCTGATCATTGCTGCAACGTATCTTTTCACAAGGTTTCTGATCACTTCCTGAAATACGAAACAACATAAGTGATTCAGCTGCTGGCTCAGACCAAATTCTGTTCTTGCTGTACTTCACTGAATTCTTACTGATAGCTCTCCTGACTCTGCTCTCTTAAAAAAAAAATTCACTATTAGAAACAGCACTTTCAAATAGAACAAACCTTTGCAGAGGCTTGTTTACATTTCATCTTGAAAGCTCAGCTATTAAGTGTAGTGAGCTGATTTGTTGTACTTGCTTTGCATACATAAAACTTGTTCAGAAAAAAATAATCTAGATTATCTTAAATGTCTTCAAGCCATTTAAACCTCTTCATGCATTATTTAATCTCAGATGCTGGAAGTCCTTCGAGATCACCAGTCTCGTGTATATGCTGTGTATCTATCTTGATGGGCTAAGCTTGCCTCTTTAAGTTTTTTTTCTTTAAATGATGGTGTGTTATCAACAAATAACCTGAAGAACAAACAGCCAGGACTCTACAGAGCGATGCACGTTGATGTTAGCCCACATCTGCCACCTGCCTGGGTGCCCTCTAATGGGAGGTTAAAAACTCCTTACAGAGCTGCTGCAGCTCTCTGGACAGCACTGGAAGTACAGCGTCACACCTTTGGTGACTGTTCCCCAGCATTACCTGGGCTGTTTGGTACAACTTAGATGAGATCCATTTTGCTCTGCATTTGTGTACCTCCTTGCTGGCTTTGCATAAGCAGGCTTGGACTGCTGTCTGTTACCTGACACACACAGGTTGATGTCTGGATACAGAAAAGACTACCCCAAACCTTCCCTGCATTTTCCCCCATAAATGGAGATGAGAAGTCTGAGTAACCCCAAGCTTTAAGCTGTGCTCCACACCAAGGGTTTACTGGGAGGTGCCTTACAAGATCCCACTCTCGGTACCTGTGAGCTGTGCTGTGAAGTCAGAAGGTACCCAATGTCTCTTATCAGAAGTGACTAAGTACATTAAGTGTCAACTCCACGTACAAAGACTCTTCAGAAAACAGGAGATGTCCTACGTAAGACAAATTATTTATGGCTTTTGACAGTATTGTCTGACGTACCACCTAACATTGAGGAGATATTTTTTTGTCCTTCCAGCATGCTGGCATGATCACATTGAATTCAAGCACTGAAGCTGGTGTTTTTAATACCGCTTCATCCTTTCGTAGGTTGAATTTAATGAACACTTGATGACAAGCAAGCCGAGAATGAACAGAAACAGCAAAATTCAACAAAGGAACAATTCCTCCTTCCTGAGCTGTCCAAAACTGAAGGAAATCTCAACTGCTGTTTGAGTTAGGATTAGGGATGGTTTGCAGAAAAAAAAAAAAAAGTAGTAGAGGAACAATTTGAGAGTATGTAAAAATGCTGCAAAAACAGTTTTAATCAGGACGACACAACAGTCTGATCCCTCTGAAGTCAATGGTGATGTTGCCTTGACTTCAGCAACCAGGGAGCTACCTGGCAAGTTTGCTGTTTTCAGAGCAGGTGAAAGGCTAGGAGTGATTTACTAAACCACCCCACCTCTATCGAGGAAATGTTTAATCCATGACAAGCAAGATCCTCTTGGCGCTCCTACACTTGTATATGTATTCTACAAGAAAGCAAGAAGTGAGATCATAGAAAATAAGCAGGAAGAAGAAACTGTAAGTAAAAACTTGATCTGCAGGAGAGTTTACCTGGTAATGTTGATTCTGAATGAGGTTGTCAGCATGCCTTTCCTGCAACGAGAAAGGCAGAGGCATGTTACCCAACATGTAATCCTGTCTGTAGAGTCCTGATGGCTCTTGGCGAGTCCCAGTCCAGCAGCAACCTTCTGCTGCACCAGCACAGTAGCACCCCTTGTGACCTTGAACATGCCAAGCACCCCCAAAAAATAAGTTTCAAACTATGCAGCTCCTTACTGTGAATGTTTTGAGGTTTTCATGCCTCTTCTGTTCATTGTCAGAGTCACTGCCTGGGCACAGCTGCTTGTGAATCCACTTGCAAAGGTACCAGAAAGACTTGGGACTCGGGATGATGTTAAAAGGAGGGGGCAGAGTGGCACCTTCATCAAAGTAACTCATCCAGAGCTTTGTCCGTGCAAACTTCCACTCTATGTCTGCATGGTCCTGTGAGAGGAGGAAAGAGAATATCAACAGCTTTAGGCAGGCTTTACTGAAGCAAATGTCAGCAACTAAGGAGGTGACGCGAGCAAGAAAGCATTTCTCTGGCTGCAGGCAAAGCAGTGTCACTTCTTCCATCTCCCTCGCTGGGGGTGTACTTAAAAAATCAGTGTGAAATGTAGCTGAGTATAAAAATACCAACCTCTGAGAAATGTAATGATAGCAAAAAGAAATTTCACATGCTTCATCATTTAGAGGTTGTGCACATTAGTTCACCCGTAAAAGAAGCAGGAAAACTTTTTTTTTTTCTTTTTGCTACTGCTTTTATATTATCACAGACCCTTGTTTTTCATGTCAAAATCCAATGAATTCTCACCCTCTTCCCTGGAAAAAAATCTGTCGTGGTCTTTGTTGATTTGTTTTATAGCATCTATTCATTCAGCTCTTGTTTATAAAGAAGTGATAAATTTTACTGGGGGCTATATTTTAAATCTTGCCTCTGCATTATCATTACACAAACAGGAAACATTTTACTGTTTTTTATTTATTTATTTATTTATTTATATTATCACTGCAACACCATGCTAGCTCTAGTGTTCTTCATCCTAACAAAGCAAAGGTGGAAAGTTATTAGCATCACTTCACAGCTACACAGATGCGCAGCATGTCCATAGCATCACCAAGAAATATTGAGCTTGTGCAAGATGCTGATCTTACAGGCTGCAAAATGGAGCTCCCCAAATCAAGGTATTTGCAGTCTGGTCTGTGGAGCCGAGGTGCCATGCTGTCTGGTAACAAACTGCGTGCTCCCTTCAGCATCAGGGCAAAGAGAACAACCTACAGCCTGGATTCAGAGAGGTGATGCAGCTCTCTCTGCAGATGAAGTCCATATGAATACAAAATCCACATTCAGAATGGATGTCATGCTGCTTCGTGCTGGTTTTGAAGTTTAAAAAATGCCCCTATTTCATGTTTTGCAGGAATTCTGACATCGGGCAGAAAAGGAAGAAAACCAAATCCTTCAGGCAGTGCTGAGCACAGTCTGCAGTAGCACCCCGCATCTAAGCGGTAAGGATGTGTGCTCTTACCTCCGTGGAATGTAGTGCTGATAGTTACGGTGGTTTAGCTGTTTAGTGTTTATGTTTGCGGTATCTGACGTGAGATTTAACCAAGAACACGATGATGATTTTAAGTTTCTGAGTAGATTTAAGTGAGGCTGGAAGGAGCAGCCCTCCTGGATGCTGGGCTGCAGGCAGCAGCCCTCAGACCCACGCAGTGAAGTGTAGGACAGGGAGTTTAATAAAATATGGCTGAACATCATGCCCAAAAAATTATTACACTGGCATTCTGGCTACGCTCCAGTGCTCTGACATGGTTAAAATATGCTCACATTTTGACAGAGAAGTGCAGCTCAGCTCCATTTTAATGGCGTATTGAAATGATGTGCAGCTCTCAATTTAACACAACTGCCTCGGTGGCCCAGGTGCACATCTTGGTGGGCTGAATCACCCCAAAATACCAGGGCCTGAGCTGCAGCTCCCCACAGACAGGCTCACTACTAGCCCAAGGGGAAAATCCAGCAGTGGCTGCATCTCTGAAGGCTGGATCAAGCAGCTGCAGGGGAATATCCACGTTAAATGCGGCAGCATGAGGGTGGTGCTGAGTTACTCAGCCCTGCTGCAAGGCTTTCTTAGGGCATGCAGGAGCTGCAGACACCTGGAAACACCGAGTTTAGTGTAAAACAGTAGCTGAGGGAGAGTGCAAGACTGATATTTTGGATAGAAATGTGTATTTCTGGCGTTCTTTGTCTTGGGGGAGGAGGTGATTTAGCAGTAGATGTTGGATGCTGTTTGTAGGGAAGGATAAGGCAAATCTCTAGCTCAGGGATTGCAAATTAGCTTGGGGGAAATGAAAGAAAAAGGATAATAAACTTCCTGTAGAGAGTACTTTTTGCTATTTTACTTTAAAGTAAGATATTTAATGGTACTGTATGGGCTTGAATAGGGGCTGATTGCAGATGGAGGGCAGCGCCATGAAACCTGGTGGTAGTTTCTCACTGGGGAAGTTTTGTGGTTGGTCTGAACAAATCCCTATTGATGTAAATACACCTGCAGGTGAGGCTGGTGGAGGCCAGCTTCAGCTGCACTGGTACTTCTTCTTGTGCAGCCCTAGCCCAGGAGTGCCATATAACCTTTTTTAAAAGACAGACCCCCTGGACACTGCCTAAAGTATCTCTTTTTTATTTTCCTCTCTTCTGCTGCTGTGAATTCCCCGGGGTTTACAAACTCAGCCTGTCTCAATTATTCACCTTGATGTTTTGAGAACCTGAGCAAATCAGATGAGAACTCCTGGCACCAGTTCTGTGTTGGAATCATGCAGCAAGGAGCGATTTCAGTTTTACTGAGGGTGTTTTTGTGTGCCAGGAAACCACCATTTTCTTGGTTAAAGCTCTCTTTAGTGCTGTAAGCAGTGAGATCTGCACACAAAACAGCTTTCTGAACTCACTTGGGCTGAGAACAGGGAGTACCATGCTTCAGCCATCATTTGGTACCCAATCATTCAAACCTGAAGCATTTGCTGGTACAGCCAGATGCTGCGCTGGCTGGGAGTGTGGCCTGGTAGCCTACCAGATGTGCTCCAGCTTTTTGGTGCATCTCCCCAGCAGGCCACAGAGCAGGACTCACATTTCTGAGAGCTGCCCGAGCCTCAGCCTGCTTTGTGTCTAAGCTGTTGAAGACTGCACATGAGTGAACACTCACCGTGAGCTCCTGAACACAGCAAAAACCCAACCCAAGCGGCCTGTTCCCTTGCTCAGCCTGGGCCTGGCCACCACGAGCGAAGCCACGCAGTGATGGTCAAACCTGGAGCTCCTGCAGCAGCTGCTGAGATGGGTGACGGGAGATGCTGTCCTCACAGCCCCTCACCCAGTCCTCCCAGACCTGCGCTGTCTCATATAATGTTAGGTGACAACTTTTTTGTACACTTTATAGTACTCTGAAAACCATACCCACCAGCTCTGCAAGCGTGACCTTGCTGCTTTTTAGGACTTTAAATCCAAGTTTGGATTTCGCTGTCCTCTTTTCAAGCTGCTGTTCTCCTGCCCTTGCTCTTGTCACCACTTTCCTTCACTGCTCATCTTTTCGGCTATAAAACACTACTTCTGAGGGCCGAGCCCTCAAGCTCAAAGAACACGTGAATTCAAAGAAAGCACCACTCGGCTCTTGTGTGAGAACAAAAAGCCTGGATCACTTTCTGTCACAATGCGGATGTGTCATACTGGCCACCTAATCCTCTTGCAAATCTCTGCCATTTGAAGCGAGAATTAATCTCCCATAAAGATTTCCCTGTGGGACTGCTGGAGCCATCTTACTGTAGCAGTTGTGAGGATTTTCTAATTCAGTCAAAGTGATGTATTCACAGATGTGCCCGATTTTAAATAATTACCTGCTACACTAATTATCCAGGATAATTCAAGCATTGATCTCCATCTTTAGCTCTGTGCAGAAAAATCTGTTGTTTACATTTTGTAAAATGCTTTTTATAAAGACTTCCGTCACCATCTCCTTGCTGGGCCATATGGTTTAGATCACACTTTGCCAAAAAACATCCAGCTTCTCAGCGGGTCCTGGCCCAGCCAGCACAGCCCCATCACTGGAAGACTTTCAGCTCTCTGTATTAGGTGACTACCTCTGCATCTAGGTTCCTCTCAACCTGTTTGTTCGTGGATTTAGGATCTCAGCTCCCTGGCGGCTGAAAAGCTGGCAGAGGAAAAAGCTGTTACTGTTACCTTAGCCCCCAGGAGCTGGAGCACAAGCCTGGGGCACATCAGGGCACAGGAGACCGATCTTGTGCCTCTTGAATTGGCATCCCTGAAAGTGCAGGGATGAGGCTGAGGGTCCTGAGCCTACATTGGCTCGGGGCTGGTGGGCTCCGAGGGGTTACGGCAGCTCCCTGCTGCTGCAGAGCCATGTTGGGAACACTCCGTGAAAACAGCACAGAGCTGATGATGAAGCTCAGCAGCCAGGCACGCTGATACCTCCAAACTTACCCACGATAAGACAAGCACAGGATAATCAGCTACTTCAGCTCCTTTATGCTACAAGGAGGTGCACGAGGGCTTCTCCCCTTCCCTGAACGAGAGGAAAGAAGTGTGTCCCTATGACACAAACCCTCCCCGCACCCCTTTGTGCAGAATAATGTATAAAGATGTCTAGCATCTTTCGAGCTGGCACAAAAAGGGCTGCGTGTGCCTTTCTTGTATTTTATTATACAACAGTCAGTGGGCTAAGCTGGAAATCAGGCTGCTGCCTGTCAGATGCAGATATAGAGGGCTGTGACAATGCCCTGGGGAGCAGGCTGTCTGGCCGTGGCTGAGTGCCTCGGAAGGAGGCGCAGGCAGCTCCTGGTGTGCAGGGAGAAGCTGGTGTGATTTCTGCAAGGACTGCTCTTTGCTGCTGTCCCGGGAGGTGCCAGCAGCAGCTCCACAGGTTAAGAAGTGCCCAAGCTGTAGGACTTTCCTCCAGGGAGGAAGGAGGGGGCACATCATCCACCTTTAAGAGGTGCTCGTGGACATGCCTGGTTTGCAGCACACCGGGTAAGGGAGGGGCCCATTCCCTGAGAGGCACAGAACAAACGTCAGAGGTGCTTTTTTGCTGTATAATTAGCTGAGCTGCTAAGTGCAGGAGAAAGTCATTAAACTATGTTTAGTATATTTCTATCTCGTGTGCCTCGTTACTGCTCTTTGCAGGCTAAACCCAGAGCAGGTAACAGCACAGGAAATATATCAGTAATGGCTTTCAAGCAGGCTAGCACAAAAAAATATGCCTTTGTGTGTCTTGAACAGAAAGAAGTGCAGAAAGAGAGCCAGGAGAACGTTAATCTTTGCAGAACCCAACACAGACAACTTTTCTGCAGTTTCAAGACTGTTAATTTTGTAATACGTGTTGTGCAAGCTGGTAATAACATCGACGGAGCTTGGGGGCTTAATGACAAGCTCAGAGAAGCAAGCAGCAAAAACCCAAGCAGGCTATTTGAGGTAAATGGCGCTGAATATTTTTCAAATAAAGATATTTCATACAAAGAAAAAAATCATCTGCGAGCAAAATCTGGGACCTACAAAGGCAATTAATGCACAGGTAATTCAGCTGCAGCTGACAACAAATGACTTTGCTTTCAAAGCTGGGGATGACATACTGAAGGATAAGAACTTAATGGGATCAATCTCAAAAATAATATAAGAAAAATTGCTAAAGGAGGACTATCTAGCATTAGAAAAAGCAATTAGAACAGGGAATGAGACAGCCAAAGACGAGATGAAACTACTCTCTAGTGCGAAATCACAGTGCACCAGGCAGAACAGCCAGGTCCCGAGCAGCCACAGGATATTTGCACTGGGGAACGGGTCTGTGGCTGACACAGCCCAGTACCTAAGGTGTGAAAGACCCCTGGGGTGGGCAGCTGCGTGGCCAGGGAGCTGTTGAGCAAACCACAGCAAGCAGGAAAGGACAGGGTGCTCGGTGCGGGAGGGAGCTGGGGCTGCTGCGCATGTCCTGGCGCCAACAGAGGAAAGGAAAGGAAAAGCGCGTTCATGAAACGTGCAGGTCTCAAAGAAATGCACATAAATGCTGACTCTGGGGTACGAGAAAAATGAAGTCTTGGGCCAGGATACAGGTAAAGGCTTGGTTTCAGACAAGAGCAAGCCTTATCTGGTAAAATGCAGGAGGCAGCAAGGCCTCCAGGGTGAGGAAATCAAACACAGTACATGGGAGGAAAAAATAAATAAATTTTTCCATAGCAGACAAGCCATCAATGGGACTGCGAGCCTTTAGAACTTGCATGCCAGATGAGGAGCCCAGTCATGGTACAGTCCGTAGAACAAGATGCTAATGAGAAACTGGTGAAGGATTTAGTTCTGCAGTGCCCAAGCTCAAGACACCTTAGTGAGCACAGCACAAAGCCAACAGGCAGCACTCGCCAGAAGCAGGTAGGGCAGCCGTGCGCTGAAGGGCAGCAAAATGCCATCTGTGTCCAAGCACACCAGTTGCTCTGGCCAGATCTTACAAAAAAGTGGCATCAAACCCAAAACAACATCCCCCAGCCTCCTGGGTCCTGCTGTCAAGGTCAGGCAGAAGCAGGACAGCGCGTGCCGTGGCTGCAGAGCATCGTGGCAGCCCCAGCTCAGGAGGAAACCTGGAAGCCCTGGGTTCACAGAAATGGCAGTCCTAGTGCTTTAAATTGCTGTCAAGGAACATCAAATGTAAGCTATCCTCACATCTCCTGCTTTAGGGGCTATTAAATCTTCTGCCAAGGATTTAGCATGTAAATCTTACTGCCTCATACTATTAGCCACTTGTTTTTGGCAGGCACGTGTTACTTCCCAGCGAGGTAACTGTCACGCTGCAAAGTTTCATGGGTCCCAGTTACAGATGTTTATGGGAAGTCCTCTTGGGAGCTTCCCCTTTGTGCTTGGGAATTGCCCCAGGAACACTCTGGAGCTGTTGGACAAGGCCCAGCGATGTTGCTGATGCGCTGACCACGACTTCCTCCGCCGTCCCTCCATGCTGCAGCGTGCCTGGTTCGCCCAGCTCCAGGGAATCGCTTTGCTTCTACCTGGAAAAGGCCTGCCTTGGCAGCTCTGCTATTCATATCGGCTGGGTGCAGAAGATCTCGTAATTACCATTGTTATTGCAGCTGGCAGTGCACGCCATTCCACCTCGTATGCAGGTTATAGATATCAATTACCTTTCATCTCCCACCAGCGCATTGGATGGGAACAGCGATGGCTAATGAGAAGGCCAGGGAATATCGGATCTGAGGAAACTGTGCCTTGTGCTGCTTTTAGCGTAGGTAAATGATTTGAATTGACGCCTTTTTGTTCTTCAGTCATATTCCAGCAAAGTTCCGGTTTTATTTTAACAGTCAAATAAATCAGAGCTGTATGAAGGTCGTGTAGACAAATAGTGCTCTAAGAAAAAAACTCAGCAAGAAGAAACAATGAGAGAGATATCACCAAGGCTTTGTTCTTGCCATCCATCCTCTCTCCCTTATCTCCACCTGATAAGAGCTTCTTTTCAAGCTGGCAGTCAGAGAGATAAGGCGGATATCTGTGCTGATAATGTTAACGACCTCCAGCCAGGTCACAATCAAGTAATTCACACATGCCCATGGAGAAATCGGGGGCTAAAAAAGGATGTCTAACCCCAAGTGTTTGAGCACTGGTGACTCTTAGTACTGTGGCAAATTAGAAAGCCTGATTTCTACTCAGGCTATTTCCACAATATCACAGCTTATTTTTTTCTGCATAGCAGAGCAACCTGGGATTAGAGTCTTCCAAGGATGAAGAAATGTCTTAAATTTTACTGCTAGACTGGTGAGAGCCAGATATCAAGGAGAATCGCATACTTCTCTGTAGCTGTCTTCATTATTTTATTTTTTTTTCCTTTTTTTTTTTTTTTTTTTTTCTTTTTAAGAGAAAGTAGTCCCAAGAAGCAAAAGCCCAGTTAGGGTCTACCTGTGAGTTTCAGATCTCAGGATCCAGCCTGTGCCATTAAGAGGGTGTGATTTCAACCAGGAAATGCGATGTCAGTCATTCCCAAAGGTATTTACAGCTCTAGCAGTTTATTTAACGTGTTATTTAGATAAGGGCACTTGTGTCTAACTTTCAGATCCGAGCTCTGATTATGAATATTCACAAAGTACGTTTTATGTTCTTTGCTACTGGCTCCTCTGCTATACAAATGTGTCCCAGGATATCTGGCCACATCCAGCTGGCCAGAAAGGCAGCGACAACAGTAAATTCATCACTGGTCTGACCTTGGGAGCTGTTTTCATGTGCTGCAGGAGTTGCCCGGGATCAAGGCTTGGTATCTTGTTAGACTTTACAACCTCTTTATATAAATATATGTGTAGCCTTTATAATCCTTCCTTAAGTAACATGAAGAATAAAATAATAATTCCCAAACTTTTATAGTTAATCAGTGAAACCACGCACAGCTGTTCAGGTATTTTTTGCTTTTATCATTGGTTGTGAACTGCCCACCCTCAGCAGAGGAGTGGAGATGGACTGTGTCTGTTCTTGAGGCTGGAAAGGTCGCAGCGCCAGTGGGAGAAGCCGGTGTCTGACGCCTCCAGACAGCAGCCTGCTTGCACAGTCACTTAAATGCAGCGCACGAGCTGAGCTGCCAAAACTTGAAAAATTGCTCAAAAATGAAAAATTGTAGCTAAATATTCTGGTTGTTTAAATATATCCTTGAGGCAAAAGAAAGGAAACCATTATGAAGGTATGAGATTGCTCAAGTCCCGTAACTGAATCTCGAGCCGTGCACAGAGCACTGATTTAAGAGATGAAGTCCTTATTTCTCCCCCCGATTCTGGCGCTGGGTGTGCAGCTGAGGAGCTGTGGGGAGCTGCACCAGACAACACTGTGACTGCAGCACAGCACCCAGGTTCTTCAAAATCTTTCTGTTTAATTGGATGGAGTTGTATGTATCCTGTTTCACCTATATAATTAGCGTACACTTACTTGCTATATTGCAGTGTGCTGAAGATGAAATCCATGCAGCGCTAACATCACACTTCAATGGGTTAGAAACTGGCTGGGTAGCTGGGCCCAAAGAGTTGTGGTGAAAGGAGTTAAATCCAGCTGGAGGCCGGTCACTAGTGGCATCCTCCAGGGCTTGGTGCTGGGGCCGGTCCTCTTTAATATCTTCATCGATGATCTGGACGAGGGCATCGAGTGCACCCTCAGTAAGTTTGCAGATGACACCAAGTTAGGTGCGTGTGTCGATCTGCTTGAGGGTAGGAAAGCTCTGCAGGAGGATCTGGATAGGCTGCACCGATGGGCTGAGGTCAACTGCATGAAGTTCAACAAGGCCAAGTGCCGGGTCCTGCACCTGGGGCGCAATAACCCCAAGCAGAGCTACAGGAGCTTACGAGGAGCGGCTGAGGGAGCTGGGCTTGTTCAGCCTGGAGAAGAGGAGGCTCGGGGGCGACCTTATTGTTCTCTATAGGTACCTCAAAGGAGGCTGTAGCGAGGTGGGGGTTGGTCTGTTCTCCCACGTGCCTGGTGACAGGACGAGGGGGAATGGGCTTAAGTTGCGCCAGGGGAGGTTTAGGCTGGCTGTTAGGAAGAACTTCTTCACTGAAAGGGTTGTGAGACATTGGAACAGGCTGCCCAGGGAATTGGTGGAGTCACCATCCCTGGAGCTCTTTAAAAGATGTTTAAGTGTAGAGCTCAGCTATATGGTTTAGTGGAGGACTGGTCAGTGTTAGGTCAGAGGTTGGACTCAGTGATTTTGAGGTCTCTTCCAACCTAGATGAGTCTGTGATTTCTGTGACTACAATCTAAGAAGTCATATTTCAGGGGAGTCTTAATATAGCTGTTCCCATTGCTTACCATCAGGTGACAGTTCACAGACAAATCCCTTTTCTCTTACTGCTTTTTCCTCAAAAACATTTTTCCTTTATCTTCTGCTTCTTCCCTTTTCCTCTGCTGTCTTAACAGAAGTCCCCTTGATGCAGAAGCACAAGATAATGCTAATTGAGCTTGTCAGGTCTAAATAAAAGATGGGCTAGTGCAGGGGGCTGCAACCTGTGTGGGTCCATCTGGATACTTCAGCTTCTATCATGTAGCAGGAGCGAACCTCGCTGCGCTGCTTCGACGTAATGGGCAGAGAGTTATTGACCTGTCATGTGGGGCACCAGCGTGGTACATCAGGGAAACAAAACCCAGCCATGCCAGGGCCAGCAAATTCCCTATAATATCGTAAATCAGCCTGGGGTCACCCCAAAATCTGAAGATCTTGGTCTTTACTTAAATGTCATGTTTCCACTCCTCTGAATAACGCCCAGGTGGTTTGTCCCTGGCGGCACACGGGGTCAGATAAATACATTAAAACAATAATAATAAAAAAAAAGATTAAAAACACCAGAAAGCTTTATCTTTCTGATCCTGCTGACAACACTTACATGAGCAAGGGCTTGCAAGGATCGGGCCCTAGGATGGCAAATTAGCTTTGTCTGCTCTAACAACAGAAGAAAGATGCAGAAGATGAAGTCAGAGCATAGAGAGTGCTCCCATTTAGAGGCTCTGCAAACACCAGATGAATATTAACAACTTGATTCAAGTCCATGGGTTATATGTAATTAGGCCAAAGCCAGCAAAAAGACAAACAGTTCTACACCTTCAAATGAATACTTCAGCTTGCTAACAAAAAGCAATTAAGCTGCCTGCCAGTCTACAGCGAGGCTCCGGGGCTAATTCCACACACTGGCCTCTCGCCGTATGGCGGTATCGCAGCACATCATCGCCGAGATCTATTTCCCTGCTTTTCAAACAGAAATCTGCTGGGAGTCCTCTGCACCCCGTCATCAATTCCAGACAGAGCACCCAGCCCTGGGCATCAACCCCACTCCCCATAAACCACGTTGAGCTCCCAGTGAGGGAACTGGAGAGCAATGGAAATCTGCCTGTCCAGAGGTCACAGAAGGCACTGCGGCAGTTCAAGAGGATTTGTGATTTAATTAATTGTTCCTGATGAGATGGGTGAATTTTGAGAGCGTGGTAACTGAGATTTGGATGGCTGTGGTTACACCAGATTGAAGGAAGGGCTTGAGCATACTACCTGCACCCAGGACATGGGGTCTGTACGTGAGCAGTGACAGCAGCATGTGTGCAGCAGCCAGCTGGAGCACCTGATGACCATAAAACTGGGGAACAAATGCCGATACTTCATTCAGCTGGCAAACCAAAGGAGAGTCATTTAACTCCCTTTCTAGAGCCTAGTTGCTTTGTTACTCTGTAAAAAGCTTCAAGATGAATTATTAATCCCAGCTCATATTGACAACAAGCACATAATTTCATTTCCTGCTCTATGACAGAGTTCAAAACCAAGCACATCTCAATTTCTCCTAAGAAATTCGAATTAATGGTTCTTGAATGGCTCTTGTGAGACAAACACTTCCTGATGCTTTAGCAGAGCTTGGATATTAGTCTGGGCTTTGGAGCTGGCCTCACCTTTACAGGGGGACAATCCACTGTCCCAAACCTTGCCATGTGCAGGGACTGTCCAGCTCTGCATCTTGAATTACCATTTTGTGATTTGTCAAATTCTTCCTTAGCAAAAACACCAAGTAGTCATTGTGCAGTTCACGTCAGCAGAGGAGGTGCAATAGTTTTGGACAGCCCAAAGGATCACAGATCACAGTGAGGAAGGGAATTTCTGCAGCTGTCATGAAGTAAACTGGCTACCAGTTACTGCCATGGTGGTGAAGGCCTTCAGCTGGTGTAGAGAACCAGAGGAATTTATTTTTCATTGTAGATCAAGAAAAGTTCGATATTCCCTCCTGGGGGAAATCCAAAGTCATGCTGGAAACAATGGAACAGGGAATTGGATGTTTTTTTAGACTCTTCTGTGTTTTCATTTTTAAGCTCTCTACTCTGAAAAAAAATGAAGAAAATTCCATGTACAGCACCCCTACACTGAAAGTCAATTTCCTGAAAGTGATCGCTTATTTTTAGCTGTACATACCAACTGTTTCTGTTTACTATACAGCTTTTGTTTTGCTATACACCATATTTATTTTTTTTTTCATTCTTCTTCTCCACAACATGTGCTAAAATGAACTCTGTTTCATTCTATCATTTAAACCTGCACTCCTTGCTTGGTGTCCAAAGTCCTCATTTCTCCAATATCAGCATTGGTAGCTCTCAGGTTGGTCACACACAGCCTTCAGAGATGCACTGGAAAAAATTAAGCATGCAGAAGTAACACCTTCACTTTCTTGCACGGTAGCAGTAGTTAAGGGTAATTTTTCCCAGACCTGCTTTGGTGTGGTGCTATTCCCGAGGCATTAAGCATCTTTGTTCTTCCCTAAAACTTCTGGAAGCTGCAAGGGCTTACAGCTCTCCCTAATGTCGGTGGGATGCCTGGTGCTGCAGTGCTGTTGTGTGCCACTTGTTGCTCTAACCCACCTGGAATCCAAATCACAGCCCTACGGTTTCCCTCCTGAAGGAGCCTTAGCTCCTCTTCTATTGATCTTGTTTCCCTTGCTCCTGCAGCTGCACGTCAGAACTGTTTGTACAGTCCCAGTGAGTAATTCCCGTGTGGCTTTCCAGACTCCGGTGGATGTGTCCATGAGGAACATGCTTTCAGAAAATACAGATCGAGTGCTAGTTTCCTGCAAAATGCACTTGCACCACAGAACACCAAATTGCACCTGCACCTTTGGGACCTAGAAGACATGCGTGCTTGGGTGTCACAATACCCACTGTCACAGTGATTTGACAAAACAGCACATTTAAAAAAAAAAAAAAAAAAAAGACTGGCAGGAGGATTGTACAACTTCAGACACAGCCAAGTGGCAGTCCTATAAGAAACAGCCTATCACATAAAATGTGCTCATTACCCACTCTGTTACTTTATCCTACTTGTGAGTGATGGAGCCACCTGGCCACTCTCAGATAAGTCCCATTGTCCTTCCTCTTGTCATCGTGACACATTCCTCTTGCATTCATCAGGGGATGGTATTTCTGTCACGTCTGGGAAGGTATTTAGATGAGAGACCCAGCAGTGCATAACATCCAATTGCATTCTGTGCTGCTTGTATAGAACATTCTGATCTTCCCAAATTGAAACAGCCCACAATGCGTGGACATTTCATTGTGCCTTTGGATTTTGTTTGCATTTTCAGTAAAATAGTGTCTCCCATAATCCGCTACTGACAATGGTCTAGCATGAAAAAAATCAGTATCAAAATGGCTTCAGGGTACCCATATAAAATATGTGTATTGAAGTCTGAAATAGCATAGTGATAAAAAATACCAACTAAACAAAAAACACACAACAAAATTATTTCAGAAAAATTCTTCTGTGAGTCAAGAATCCCTCAAAGCTCTGTGCATGTTTTACTCTTTGCTTGCCTTGCTCTGCCTTCCACAGATACGCAGTGGTTTCATACCATGTGCCTGTGGTACTTAATGAACTACCGAGCCCAAATCCCATACAGGGGAAACATGACAAAGGGCAGGAACAGCTTGCCTTCTCCGTCCTCTGACTTCACAGCAGAAAATTCGTGTGCATATGAGACAATAGAGAACAGCAAGCCTGAAGGCTTTGTGTCAGTGACAAAACGGCTATAAAGTGAGAGATGGAAGAAAAGAGGGGAGAAAGAATGCTTGCATTGCAGCAGTGCCAATGGCTCATTAGCAAGTTGAATTAATGAAGATGTTCTTACCACTCAGCTGCTGGGAAATCAACAAGCAATGGTGTGCTGTCATTCCTGACGTTTAGCTCATTTTATTTCTCTGTAGTCCTGCACAAGGCAAAAGATTTTCTACTGCTGTATTTGAGAAGACGACCCCACTCCAAGGGTGTCTTGCCCTTTCTCCTCCTCCCTCCCTGGTGGGATGCTGTCATTCATTGTGTATTCGATGTAATATAAACATCAGGAGGAGGAAATGCCCTGTTTAGCAACCTGTCTACTGTGATTCAGAAGGGGAAGAGCTGATTACAGGAGGTTAAAAAAATGACCCACAGTTGTAAACCTCAACATTTATTAAAGAGTTATTTTCTTCAGGGAAGAAATTAATTGATGTTTGCCCTTAGAAGACACATGAAAAAAACCTGTCCCTGGGAGAATGTTATGAGCATGCAGAAATAGTGGCTTCAAGACACAAAGCAGCACGCAGTGCCCCAGCCGAGGCTGGAAGTGACTGTGTCTTGTCCTCCTAAGAAATGTCACTGCTCTCAGTAGTAATTGCCATATGACAGCTTAAGTGACAAAGAAGTATCCCAGAGCATTTTCATTGTTGTTACTCTGAGCAGGGGCCTCACCTCATGCTGCACGCTGACTTGCTTGTTATGCCTAGGCTATGCCTGGTGATTCCAGCCCTTTACCTCCAGGTCTCTCCTAAGCAGTACTTTCCAAGGAAGGAATTCACTACTCCCAAATGTTGGATATACAAAAACTTCCAAAAAAACAGACTTCCATGCTCTGGACCATTCACTTCAGTTAATTGTTATGATGGGTCTCTCTAAGACGTGGGATTGTTTCTGATGTGTCATTGCAGCACTCAAATTATTCTGAGAAAAGAAGGATGAGTGGTTTATATCCCAGTGAATAACAAATACTTCCATTCTTCAGCTAGTCTTAAGTTTGGGCTTTGTGTCAGTGACAAGCCTGTTTGATGACAATAAAGCAAGGGGAATGGGAGAAAATGTCTAAAGAGAACAGCTTTGTTTTCTGCCCCTCATCTCAGTCTCCCTGGAATGTGAGGAGTAGCAGTGAACAAAGAGAAAGCACTTAAAGCATTGAAACAAACTGATAAAGGAGCGATGCCTTTGCGATAAGCTGCTTTCCTGCTCCTTTGGAAGGTCAGCGGTCCACTTTTTCTCATACATTTAACATGATAAAGATCAGATGTTCTAAAGTATCACCGATTTGGCTGGGTTTCTGCTCAGTTTGACTAGGTAACTGAATTTAGGAGCCGCGTGAATCAGCAGGTAATCAACAGCAGTTGTGGAAGCCATTCAAGCAGACAACTCAATAGTCTTCTCTGTGTGCTTCAGCCAGCGAAAGAGTTCACCCATACATTTCCCTGGGAAGTTGGGAATAGAAGCAGTAGCAGAGCTGGTGCAGGTTCTTTTTCTCTGTTTTGAGAAAAAGATGGATGTCTCCTCTACCTCTTTACTCCTCTAGAGTAAATCCAGCAGTCATACAATGCAGAGTAGGAAGTCTCTGCTCTGCCTGTACTTCTGAGTGACCAGCTGAGGACACGAATGACTTCATAACTCCTGTTTCTGTTCATAGTTGATGTCACTTTTTATCAGCTCTTCTCTAGAAAGTGCCCAGTGGTTCACCTTAAGTGCTCTGCACACAGAATTGAGCTTTGTTCCGTACTGTTTCTGAGTAGTTTACCTAAAGACCCTTAAAATGCAGAGCCATGCTGCTTTAGTTTTCAATCTGTTGACAAATGTAATTATAAATGTACAGATTGGCTTTTAGGCACATGGAATGAGATTACAGTAGAGAGACCAGTTTTGAACATTTGTATGAAGATAAAGTTAAGTTTGAAACTGGCTCTACAGCCAACTGGCAGCCTGGAGCTGCCTCAGCTCAGATTCATCCTGCGCTGAGGCTACCCAGGAATCTCAGATTACAGGTTTAGGGAGTCAGCTGCCAGGAGACTGGTTGCAGTTCCAGATGGAAATGATCTAATTTCAGTGGGAAGAGTATGGAATAAGAAATCGCAGATTGGGTGCCCGATACACACAGTTTCAAATGAGAAAGCAGTAATAGGAGAGAGGGAAAAATATACAAAAAAAATATGCAAGTTAAAAACTAACGGGCTAAAATGCAGCGGAAAGGCTTCCCTTTATATGCCCTCTCTGCTACATAGCAAATCAGCTGCTAATGACAAAGTGATCAGTAAAGGTAGTCTACAGGAGAAGACAAGAGCAATTCAGAGGTAATAAGCTTTTTCCAGATATGAAACATTACAACAGAGCAAAACCTCCTCCACAAGCATGATTCAAGCTAGTGAGTAGAAATCCCAACTATCTGCTGTCAAAAAGTGGGGGCAGCAGTCTCCAGCGTCCCAGAAGACACGCACTTGCTACAAGGCAAACAGATGAGGCATGGCGGGGAAAAACGAACGTGAAAAGATAGAGAATAAGATAACTTACAGCAATGAGCTGGTAGGAGTTGTTCATCATGGCTATGAGCATGTTCAGGAGCACGACGAGAGAGATGACATTGTAGGTTCCAAACATAGTGGCTCCAACGAATTCTGTGAACTCATGTCTGGCTTTCACGTTGGTGACGTAGAGATTCAGCAGACCGAACACAGACCAGAAGAGTGACTGGAGGGTCTCGAAAAGTCTGAAGGAAAAATAAACACAGATTTTTACTTGGCTCTGGGAGATGGAAATCAATGCCTTTACGAGCTCTGGATGCGCTGAGGTTGGGTGTCACCCCACATGAGAGCTCTGTTGGTGGCACTGGAAGCACTGGGAGCAATCAGGTGGGAATGGATCAACATTGGGAGCCTGGGATGCCACGGAGCAGCTGCTCAGCACAGCCATTTACTCTCCCCGGGAGGCAGTTTGCACTCCAGCTACAGTGACCCATTGGAAGAGTTGCATCACATCACCAACATCCACTACCTGGCTGAGAATCACATGCTTGTGAGATGCACCGAGCCTAAGTGATGCGAAAAAAAAAAAAAAGACATTCCCTTTCCCAATGTTCACCCATGCAAAGAACCCCGGTATATTCCCTCTAACTAAAACAGGCACGGAGTGACACTGCTGTTACGTAGAGATACGACCTCTCCTGTTTAGCCAGTGCCTGCATCATTAACATGTCTGCACGCTAAATGCTCACAGAGCCCATGCTCGAGTACAGCACGACCAAATTGCGTGCCACGAGAAGGCACCACGAGGGAGGAGATGCAAGGAATCACAGCCTCTTGAACCTTCTGCACTGATGTAGGCTCACAGCTTGCAATTACTTGGACTGCAAGTGAGCCAGGCCAGCTTGCTAACACCCTGCCTGGTAGCACTGCACGTGGCTGAAAATGCTGCTCTGGTTTGTGCCCAGCTCCCACCCACCGCAGAGCAGTGCCCTCAGTATCATGCTGCAACAATTGATCAGTAATGACTCAGATGAAAGGGAGTCATCGCATTAATTCAGCTTGAGAGGTTTTCTTCTTTTGAAGTCTTCCATCCAGAGATGAACTAGACCTGACCCCCCTGTGCTTTACAGCTGATGAGATCATCCCAGGTCTCTGTTTGCTTCAGCCAGAGACAAGTGACCTTTTGCAATCACGTCAAATACATAATCAGCAATCTAAATAATTGCTCTATTTGGGCATCTTTGTTTTGGCTTTCCAAAATATGGCATTTATATCATCAAAAAATGACATTTATATGCCTGTTTAAGAGTTTCCATTTTGGCCTGGGGTCAGTAGATATTTTCAAATGCTCTTACTAGAAAAATCAATAAAAATAAATTCGGATACTTTACTTAACATACCAGGAATCTGTTCTCCTGGCTTCTCCAGGCATCTGTTCCACACATAGCCCCATGCTTTATATGGGGATTTAGTTTCTTTGTGTTTTCTGGACATCGTTTTTCACTGGCCAAAATTATGAAGGCTCTAAAGCAAAAATCCTTTCTCCCAGAAGTCAGGTTGTTAGGGTTATTAAATAAGTGAGGTAATGGTAAAATAAGGATTAAGCAAAGAATGCTAAGCATTTTGCTATTAAAAATAGCGGAGTGCTTGCTATCTTTTAACTTATTTTAACTATTAATGGTAGAAGTACTGATTAGGGTGTAGGCTCAGGAGAAATGGATGTCCGTGTCATGCTTACATGAAACTGAAATCAGTCTCAGAAGTGCTCAGTGCATTGCCTTGAACTCCCAATTTTACAACCAGGAGTGTAACTGTGCCCAGATTAAGGCCATATATTAACATCTGGGCATGTAGTCACAGCTGAGAAAGACAGCAAACGGTTTCTGCAGCTTTGCAGAAAGACTTAAGTCTTTCCTCCTTGTTTAATGACAGGCAAGAGCTACGATCTTTTTTCAGTGTTCAGGTGGGGCTCAGCCCAGCTGCCAGCCCAACTCTCCCATGAGCTCTCTGCGGACAGCAAGGTGCAAGTGGTTTCTTTCTCCCTTTCCTCCTCTTCCTCTCTCTCTTCTCCCTTCTGCAGTTGCCAGAACCACAGTGCTAAACGTACTTTCAAACTGCCTGCCTAAGCAGGAGACAAGCTGCTTTCTCAGAGATGCTTAAGCCACACCATAAAAACTTAAATTATTCATGTCTTCACCTCATTGCTGTCACAAAGGAATATTACTTTTCCGTGATCTGTGTTTGCGACGCAGAAAATTTCCTCACCAAAAAAATATGAAACCCTTCCTTTGGGAGTAATAGGAAATAATGCCCCAGTAAATAGACGTCACATTTTAAACAAGCTGCACAAACACGAACAGTGTCCTGCTTTCCCTTCCCTTACAAAATTAGATCTTATTGTGTGTCTGCCTAGAAATGCTGGTAGGAATCAAAGGGGACTGATTGAAAGCTTTTCACATTTATTCTTCCATTAGGGATGAACTACGAGCAAAGTTGAGCTAACACCAGCTCTGATTTGAATTCACTCCAGTCATGCTTGCTCTCCCCAGCCCAACGATGTAATTTTCTGTTTTGCAGGTTGCTCGTTCTTAGCCATTCACCCATGCTGTGCGTCTGCTCGAGGGCCAAATGTCAGCTTGTACTGGGGGTGTTAATAACGACTATTTAAACTTTTAAGAACATGTTAAATAAATTTCTTAAGCAAGGCTCAAACAAAAAAGTAACTGCAGAGCATTCTGTCCCCTGCCAGGAGACCTCAGTCCTAATGGATCCCCTCCCACTGCGATTTTGTTTTAAACAAACCTCTGTCATAAAGGCTGAGCCCCCTCAATTTCCTTCCTGTGCCACATTCTCCTTGGCAGGGGGGCTCAAACTGCATGTTAGGGTGGGAGAAATTGTGGTTTGTATTTAAACTGATCCACACACTTTCTGTTAAGTGGTTCTGTATCATTTCTAGTTCTCAAGATGTTGTACCTCCTTACTTACTTGAGAATCTTTCTCGTTGTTGTTGTGTTTTGTGTTTTTTTTTTTCTTCTTTTTTTCCTCCTGCTGATCTTTTTCTTTAGTCAAATCTTGTTTTTACTTGCTCCACTAATCTGCCAACAGTGAAATCTGTAAAACAACTGGTTTGCAGTGGAGACAGGTCCGAACCAGAACGCAGAACTGGAATACATCTGTTCAGTACAGCTCCAGGGAAAGGCACACTCCAGTCCTGAACTTTGTGGTTTTGACCCTTCCCGAGCTAGAAGTTGCCACTTAACAAACATTGTGCTTGCCAAACATTTCTCCCTCTGGCTGCTCCATCAATATGGACGTAGATCAAGGAATAGCATTTGCTATTTAATTCCTTCGCAAGGGCAGCACAACACATTTCTGGGGCATTGCAAACAATTAAAACAGAAAAAAGACTGGAGTCTTTAATTCTGTTTTTCATTAGCACAGTGCAGTTCCATTCACTTCCTCCAGATATAGATGAGTTTAATGAGAAAATTAATCAAGCCGATGGTGTTCCTGCTCTGCAGTGAAAATGGCAGCACGTTGGACTCTGGTTATGAGGCTCTTCTAAGGCTAGACTTTATCCCAGGAAAATCTCCCCCTTCTTGTAAGGAGGGTCAATGACAGAGACAATGTTGGAGCCTTCCCTCTTCCAACGTGGCGTCAGCCATCATTTGCTTTTGATAACAGTGCAAAACTGACACGAATCCTTTTTTAACCTCCAGCCTTCAGCTGACGAAGGGTGGAGAATTACTGGGCATTATGCTAAGTTGTACTTAATTTTGCCTGACGTGGTGGACAACAGTTTTGTTTTGCTTGCTTGCAGGGTGTAGGCCCTTTTCTAGATGGTGCTTTATTTATTTCTCTTCCCTTTGTGTTTTAAGTACTGTGCAACCAGCAAGAACAATCAGATGGGGGCTGATTATTATAATTATTTCCACTATTAGTAATTAAAACAAATAGATCAGAAAGACAATTCATGTTATTTTTCAGCATGTGCTTTGTCTTTCAGCCCTGCCAGCTGTCAGCACAGCGATTTCCATGCCAACCTCTCAGTAAAGTACCAGCATTTCCAGCAAAATGGATTTTGATGTGATTTTAGTCTCACCCCACTGCGAGAGAATCAAGAGAAGCCTGTAACCTCGTGTGTGTAAAAATGGCCTACGTGAGACTGTTGTTGCTCTGTCATGTTATTTATTAATACAGTTTTTTTCATATGTTTATCCCTTGTTTTCTACATTTTGTTTAGCTTTCCCCCCCTTTCCTCCAGAATAAGACAAAACAAATACTACAACAGGATACCTGCGTTCTCAAATATCCTGAAATTGTACGTAGCCATCATAAAATTTCAGTTGCAGGATCACGTAGAAAGACTTTTTGGTCCAGAACGAAAATGATCGTCTCTCACTTCCAGCCCTAAAAGCCCTTCTGTGACAGCAAAGCTCAGCAGAATTCTCTGCCCCAGTTAACTCACACTTTTCCTGCACAGTTGAGCAGCTCACCTGATATTTGCAAATGAATAAATAAAGACACTTTCGGCACAATGATAGACAACACGCAAAGGCAGGTAAGAGAGGAGACAGCGCAAGTCACCCTGAAAATCATAAAGGAAAGAACATCTTACGTGGAGAAGGCATTGTTCTGTTTCTCACATCGGATCCCCTTGCAGTTGTTGGGTTCCTCCGAGGCACTGGTCTCATAATAAAAATAAAGCTGGTTCAGTCCATTGGCGAAAGCCAGAAGCACCAGACAGTAGATAAAAAGGAATTTAAGGATGTCTAGCAGCATGCGTCCCAGAGAAATCTGCAAGGGTCCCAGGTGTGAATTTGCTGTAAACAGGGATATGAGACGCAAAGAACTTAAAATGTTGGATATTGCAAAGAGGGCTTCTGCAATGAGAGTGGGGTGCCACATTTCCCATTCCTCCCTTGGACGAGAGCCATTATACTGAAAGAAAAAACAAGGGTATAAAAGTGAATTATCTTGTCATGATTTTGAGATACCTTGAACACTCACACCTGCTAATACTAATGCTTGATATGTAAATAAATGCTAACCAGGTACTGGTGACACAAGAAGTGCTTTTCAACTGCCAAGTGTCAGTTCAGGAGTCACTGAATTCAGGAACCAGGACCGAAGCTGAGTTGATCAGGGCAGAGACTTAGGTTTAATGAAGCCTTCTTATGAACTTCCGACAGATTTAGACCCTCCAGTACAAATAGCTTAGTGGGACTGAGTTTCTGGTATGTGAGTTGTACTTAGCTTGAATTTAGATAACAGGCCTTCTGAATTTCGAATTCACCGTGGGTAATTCAGGTCCTTGGGTTCACATGTGATCTCCTTCTCTTTAAACATTTAAAAGGGTTTGGACTGCCCCATAGAAGGTTCAGGTCATTTCCAATTATCTTTTTTTTTTTTCTTTTCCCCCCCTAAATATTACTGCACCTTCAAAACACTGCTAATTCCACGAAGACTGAGAATACATCTGTTCAGTGTAGCTCCATGAGAATGAGGGAAGGGAATAAGGAAAGCAATGAAGGATGGAACACCACAAGTGGATGCTTTCCCTCCCATGTAATCTCAAAAAGGTGCCAACAGCCCAGAACCAAAATGCTGTCTTGGTATTAATTTCCTTATTAGTTAATTTGTCATGGCAATTTTCGGAAAGTACCTAAAGCAGAAGTCCTAATTACAGCCAAAATAATGGATACATTTGAGCGCCTCAATTATAAAATTAACATGGTTTGTAATGTAACTGTAAAAGCAGAAGCATTATCTGAGCCAGATGCAAGCAGGTAACATGAAAGAGCTGGTTATATAAATGTAACTTCTCAGGCTTAGCTACACTGACACAGCAGACAGGAGTCAAAGACATTTTAACATCAAGAATAATTTATCCTTTCAGCATTTGTTTCTGCTCATTTAACGTGTATAAAAAGGCAAAAAATGCACTTAGAATTATATTGCTGATAGTGTAGCCAGAGTGTTTAGGTGTCTTCATATTTTTTGTATGTTTCAAAAGGAAATGGCATCAATATCACATTGGCAGATGAGTTTGTAGGGACTTCACATATAAATCTGATGGTCCAATAAATTAATTCACATTTTTTTTCAAGGACACAGACAAAGCAAGTAGATGTTTCCAACTATTCCTCTGTATGAAGGAGCTGAGACACGACACAAAGGCATTTCAGTGCGACCTCTGCTTGCTTCTGACATTTCCGAACCGTTGCCTATTCCGTGAACATCAGGCCTGACTTTCTTAACTTGATTTGAAGACGGGTCTTAAAATGTTTACCAACAAGCAGACGTTTAAAACCTTTTGCCAATAACCAACAGCGGGGTGGGTGGTTGTGAACAGCCAGCCTCCCCTGCCTAGGGAGCAGATTTGCACATTTGTTTGTGATTCTCTTCTGCGTGCTGGCCGGACACAGCAGCCCTGGGGCTCTCTGCCAGGGTAGAGAGCACATGAGAATGTAAAAAGCTCTTCTTCATCTCACATCTATTTTTAAAGCAACTCGTTAGGGTCATATTTTGGCCCTTTATAAAGTGATGGTATATCCTTGCTTGGAAAACCATAGTCACTTTTGAACAGCTCAGCACCACAGGTAACAGAGAAATCGGCGATTTCAGCGGTATCTAATGAAGCTGAGAAGGCTGGAGTTATTCAGGTTAGGCATCAGAAGATGAAAAAGAGCAGAAATGTATACAGAGTAGTACAAATAAGTTACAACAGACAGTCACGTTCACCCTTCCTCGTTACGTAATTCAATGCAGCAAATGAAAACTGATTAAGAAAGTATTTTTGCCCTATAATTAAGCTGAAGATTTCATTGTTACTAGATAATATTGAGGCCAGGTCTTGGAACCAGTCAAATCAGGGGGAAAAAAGGTCTCCAGGTAAAAACAAGGATTGAAAATATTAGTGTCAGTATGCAATTTATTTTTCTGATATTTGGCAGAAAGCTAAATGTCCATGTAACCTTTTGAAGTTCCAAGAAACATTAGACTATGGTATACTGGCATATATACCAGCCTTTTCCAGCCCTGGGCTGTTCTATAAATAACAAAAACCTTTCTAAGTCACGTTGCAAAAAAAAATTGAAACCATTATGTTTTAAATCCTCATGTTTCAGAGTGTACTGCAACCTTTAAGCAACATAGGTCAGAAGGGAACTTGAGGGGGCATGCTGTTTCAGAGCTACTGCTATGTAAGATTTTCTGCACTTCTTGGAATGGTCTGACATTGGTCCTTAGCAGGACCAGACCTTAGATTAGCCAGGTTTAATCCAAATGGGTTTGATCTGTACTCAAATGGATATATTCCTGTAAGCATTCTTTTTTGTGCTGGCGTATAGGTCTCTGTAGTTAGCCCGTGTGTTTCTGTAGTTCTTGCAAAGTATATAAACAAAGCTGTACTTCCTTTGTATGTGTAGTTTGGCTGTGAGCTTAAATCTCAGTGTGTGACCATATAAATCTGTGGATGCATGGCTCTTTTAGTAATTTGTGTGTGAGAGAGAAAAAGAAAGAGATTGTTAACATTTTAGGATTTGTTCACGAATGTTACAATTTCCAGTATTTTCTGTATTGCTCACAGTTTAAAGACCAACCTTTCAAGTCTCTAATTTCCTCACTGGTTCTGAATGTTAGGAGAAAAAAGACATAATCTGTTTCTGCTTTGATGCTGTCACAGAGCTGCCTGTTCAGGGAATAGCAACTGTCTTGAAGCTTTTTCCTTTGAAAAACCAACTCACCACTATGCAGCCTTCTGGATTTTAAAAAGGCTCCGTAGCAGGACTGCTTGCAGAAGGGTTTATGTAAGAGCATTCCCATTTTGGAGTCAATGAGCTCTGTGAAATTTTCCACTCTTTTCCCCTCTGCCTGCATACAAACTTGGGGGGGGGGGAGAGGACACACTACACAGGGTTGCTTTTGGGGATGTGCTTATCCTGGTTTCTAGGAGTGGGCTACAAGAAGTAGTTCCCTTCTGCCTGGGCAAAACCTACACAGTAGCACAGCAGAACTATGAAGTGCATAAGGTTAAGGAGCAGGCTACAGTTCCTTGATTTACACCTGTGTAATTCCACTAACTGCAATGAATTTATAGCTGATTCACATCAAGAAAAGAATCAGGCTCAGGAGATGGATGCCAGCCAAGCACGCAGCTCCAACTGAAGTCAAAGACAGCCACTGCATAAGGAGCTTTGCAGGAGGCCCTTTGTGTGTTGTCTGTGTCTTTGAAAAACAGAGACAGAGAGAAAGCGCTTGAGGCCATCCTCTGGCTTCAAAACGTGTGCATATGCTAACTTGGTGCATCAGAAATTTATAAATGTGGAAGGTGCTTTTGAGGATGAGCTCTGATGTGCACTCTCACCACAAATGTAACATGACAGTGAGGAATCTGTAGTTCTAAAGCTCCAGTGTGCTCCTTTGTCATCTCCTTGCCTACAGTTTAAACCTATATATTCAAGAAGAGAAGCTGACTCCTTTACAGCAGATGGAAGCCCCCTACCAGCAGGTGTGCTTTTCGTGGTAGGCTTTTCACAGACTCCTGGTAAGTAATCTACAGATCTGTTGGGGCTCACAGACTACAGATTATAAATCTTGGCGGGAGATGTTTTCAGATAACCCAATTCTTGTTGTTCCTTACTCTTTTATTTAAAAATCATGCTTTCATGAAGTTTAGCATTGTTGAAAGATGTCAACACGGAAAACAAAACATATCTTTGGCAACTGAGTAGCTACAAAATGCACAGAAGTTGGGAAACTTCTACCCAGTGCCCACAAAATCTACTTCAGTATTAACCAAAGAGTAGAGATGGGAAGGAAGACCATTCTCCACACAAGTTAATAAGCTTTCCAGGTGAATTTTCAAAACTGGATTGCTTGAAAAGCAGCTATTCTCTTTGATCTGTAATTTTGTGTCTGATAGCTTCTATCCCATATACTGCAGTTCTCAGAAACGAGTTACAAATGCTCTTGCCCAGGTTACTGTACCTTGACATAGGCAACAATTTTAAGGGAGATAGTTGCAAGGTAGAGGGAGTTCATTGCAAAGTCCATCAGATTCCACCAGTCATGTACGTACTCATTGAATCCACCATCCCACATTTCCTTGATTTCTCCCCAAATAAAACCTGCAGAAAGAAAGAGAGTTCACTGTCACGAGAAGGTATTATTCGCCGTTAAACTACTGTGTGTATGTGATGTGAAAAGACAATTATAAATTAACACCTTGGAAAAAATGCCTCATCCCTCCTGTCTTGTACAAGTAAAATCATGCTGATTACGAGGCATTTTACAACTCCATTAGGAATGCAGTCTAGAGAGATCTGAGAAAGAGCTAGGCTTCCTATGCAGGGCTTCAGATACAAAGACAAGGAGGCTGCCTGAAACATATGTTAATCGCAACCAGTATGAGTGGATTGGCTCAGACGAAATTTGTTTTATATGAATAAACTATTTAAGTAACTGTATTTGTTATGTTTTCCCGTAGGTTGTCTGCTCCCACGGTAATTTATTGCTCAGTTGGACAGTACTGATTTTTCTTCTAACTTTTTCTGCAGAACACACGATACTGGCACCAGCTTCTGCATACCAGTATATTTCCTCCCTGACCTGGAAATATCACACCGGAGAAGGAAGAATTGAATTCATTCTCTATGCTCAGTTACTGCATTTATGCATCTTGCTGCACTGAAAGCCCATCGGGAGTATTTGTGAAAAAAAAAAAAAAAAAGGTACGACTCAGCATGGAAAAGGGCACTGCAGCCTGGCACCACATCTCTCAGCAGTGACTCACCTAACGTCAAATACGGCTGTGGGTTTTGCGAGGTGAAAATTTGTTCCCAAGGATATGGCCAGAGCCCATCATCTCAACTCTGAAATGCCTTCTGGTAATAATTTGTGGCACTTGCTAACCTTCACCATGCCTCCCTGCTGCTAGAGGGGTAAGGGTGAGCTTCAGTAGTTCATTATCTGGCATAAAATTTTCATTTTAAGCAACTCGTGTGTCCTTTATTTAAGACCTGTTTAAGTACTTTTGAGAGCCTAAGCCCAATTAAAAAGCAAATGGCAGCTAGGCTCCTACATCACCATGCTTCTGAGCATGTCCTCAGAGTCCCCTGGTACTTTGAACAAGCCAGTTTACAATATCCTTGCACCGAAGACCTGAAATGTGTGTGAAAAGAAAAAAAAATATAAATCTCAAGGTATATTACTGCTACAGTTACCCAAATTGCTGCCCATACCCAACCACAGGATACCACAGTGGTCACTGAAATGCCACCTGCAGCTCAATTTTAGGACCTGAAAGTTCAACCTGAAGAGCAGATAATGTTGAAATGAACTGCTGCAAACATCCAGATATCAATCTTAGCTCTTCAGCTGCCAGCCAGCAGGTCAGTGGTCAGGCAAGCATAATGTCAAGGCCAATAAGGTAATTTTCTAACAGCTGCCAAATCTTTGCATGCACACAAAAACACAAAATAAATCAATGGAGTGGAGCCTGTTGAAGAACTCATACGCTGTATTTATAGTGAGTTATCATTGCTGGTTACTATAGTTACAGCAATGCTGTGTGTGCCTGTTCTCTCTCCTTTTATAGTGGAAGATATTTCATAAATAATAACCTTTAATCTTGTGAAACTGCTCTAATTTCTCCCATTTAATAAACAATCCCCAAACATCCCTATGTATCTGAAACAAAGGAACTAAAAAATAAGAAGAGAGAACGGTGACAGGCTATTTTGAAAGTTCTTTTTGTTTATGGATTATTCTTTCATCTGCACATCAATTTTGCTGAAGTGCCCACCATTTCCTTCAATTTAAACTGTGAAGTGAAGGATAAAGTGCGGAGATCACCTAAGCTCAGAAAAGACATTTGACCTTCTCAGCTTAAGTTTCTACCAACACGTACACCTCAGTGCCATAATCCAGGCTAGGAAGATAATGAGGCTTGAGTTACCATCTGGAGGTTGTGATGGAGCCACACAAAAAGCAAAATGCCCTGGGTTGGGATGGAAAGTGATTTGTGAGCATGTTTGCAACTCTAATTTTCTTTCTGCATTTGCCATCAGCAAGTTCAGTTTTGGCACAGAGAGCAGCCAGGTGTGCTCAGCACAGAACCAGCCTGATCCTGAGCCACCACAGAAAGGAGGAGCCGGGTCCTGGTGTTACCCCAGGAGAGGAGCCAGCAGGCATGGGGACGCAGAGATGGACCCATGAGGAGCAGTGAGGAGCCCCAGGGAGAGCTCTGGAGATGGAGGTTTGCTGAGAGAGGTCTCCTTTTTTCTGCAGTGGCTCTGCCCACTTCCTCCCATCCCACCTCACCACCTCACCTGTACCTCCTGCCCTTGGGGGACCCGGACACCCCTGTTCTTCAGTTATGCTTGCCCAAGCCAGACCAGAATAACAGCCTCAGCTTTAACCTGCTCATAATAGTCAGCCCCTCCTTCTTCTGCTTACATTAGGGCAAATCAATATTGATTTGGTCAGTGTTTATCAGCACATGGGCATAAGGCAGCATGAGATTCATCTTCCCTTTTCTGCTTTCCTGCAGGCTATTTGGGAGCCCAGGTACCTGCGTGCTGAGTCCCACTGCAGATCAGCGAGAGGGCAAAAGCAGAGGCAGGTCCTCAGCTCTGCCTCCTGCCACCTACCAGCAGAAGGAAGCCGGCATTCAAGTGACACTATTTGTCACTACCATGACCCAGAAGCTAATTCCTACACCCGCTCCTTGCACAGTGCGTGTGGGAAACAGGGAGGGAGCTCTGCCTGCTGAGGTTTACTCAGGGTCATCTCTAAAGGCACGTCAGATGGCACCACGCACAACAGAAGAGCCCTAGGCCAACAGGATCTGTTGTTCCAGAAGGAGCCCAGCTGTTTCCTGCAGTGCCTGAAGTCGGCTGCCAGATCTCTTTACACGCTGCTGATGCTGAGCTCAGAAATGAGTCTCCACACAGTTGCCATGGGCGCGAGTCAGGCGACTGTGGCTGAGGATTTTGGGGGGGTTTCTCATTTACCTAGAACCCAGGGCAGGATCAGCCACTCCACAATGGTGGGAGGAGGGCCCTGCATGTGGAGGTCGGTCCTGACGATGTGCTGCGATGCCAGCAGGAGCATGAAGAGGAAGGTTAGGTACGAGCCGGTGTGGCAGATAAACTTGATAAATGGCTTTTTAATGAACAGTCCCAGCCTGCTCTTCGGAGCGATCAGGTACGCCACGGATAGCACAGGGAACAGCAGTCCGATGGTGACACAGGTCAAGAGTTTTACTGCCCAGTGTTTCCGCCTCCATCCTGGAAAACCGTCGTACCAAAGCGTTGCTAGTAGCTGCTGGCAGTTTGGCTGAGCAACAAACTGAGGAAGAAAAGAGAAAGATTATTACAGGCTGGTACTTCATGCATGCTGCCCCTTGTGTTATGTGTCAGGGCCCACACAGACCCTCAGATACAACCTGGGGCTTGTATGGGGCAGAAGAATGTATTTTAGGGACAGAAAAAAGAAAGGAGGGAGACTCCCCTCTGTTTTTCTTCACGGGATTTAAGATTTCTTCTATGAGGTCTTTTCCATTTGAAACATCCTCAGTCACCCACCACACGTAAAGCCTCGTGCAAAGGTGCTACAACTAAAATTCCTATTAGCTTTTTCTCTTCCCCTGCTTTTTCAACACATTTCAGGTTGCAACTGTGTCAAACAAATCACTGTCAGCATCTTAAGAAGTGACTATACGACAAGGCAGGAGGGAGAAGATGTAAAGCTCTGTGTGTGTGAGTGTGTCAGAGAGAGGACGTCTCCAGAAGCGTGTGGGGTGCTGCACATGATTTGTGTGAGGACGCCAGCATATGTGCGTGTGGGCCGGGCTGGGCATGAGACAGCATGCAGTAATGTGAAGTTCAGCCAGGTGACATCTGCTGGGGAGCAGGACAGCACGTTTGTAAATGTGCCTCGTTATTAAGAGAGCGGTTGTAGAAGGTAAGAGATTAAGCAGAGGCAAAAAGAAACCTTTGATCACACTGGAAAAAAAAAAAAAAAAGATGCTTGCAAGTTGGCTTTCAGTCTGTGACAACCAGCTTTGTGGTGGTGATTTACTGCATCTCAGGGACTCCATACCACAAATGCTCAGGTTGCAACTACTTCTGACAATTTTAATACCTAACAGCCCTTGGAATCGGAAACTCGAGCCAAGATATTTCTGGCCTGTGCCAGAAGACTTCATGTCCTTGATTATACCTGGGCAGCCCCATGATTTTCAGAACTTTTCAGACCCAGAGCTAATTAGAGATGTCTGCAAGATCAAGACAACTGTGTTTGTGTACTTGATTTCTAACCCACCGTGAGGAAGCTGAGCGCTGGCAGAGCCTGCCCAGAGAGGCTGTGGAGTCTCCTCCTTGGAGATCTTCAGAAGGGTCTGGCCGTGGTCCTGGGCACCCTGCTTGGGGTGGCCCTGCTGGAGCAGGGGCTGGACCAGATGGGCCCAGAGGGCCCTGCCAGCCTCCAGCAGCCCGTGAAGTTACCCCTCCTGAGCTGCTGGACTCAGGTTTGTCACTGGGCTCTGTGAGCTCCAAAGTGAACCTCAACTCAGACACCACTGCTGTTCATTGCACTTGGCTCGTCTCTGTGTGGTGGGGAGCTCTGGCAGGGATGGTGTGCTAACATCCTATCTTCGTGTAGTGCTGTCTTCTTGCCCCGTCAGGGAAGCTCGATTTTATCAGGCAAAGCACTCTTTTCTCACTATAACTTAAAACAGCTCTTGGAAGAAAGATGCCGTGGTGGCAAAGGGGCTGGCTTCTGAACGCAAGGGTTGCCTTCTGCATGTTCAGCCCCAGCAGAAATGCCGTGGCAGACACTAGTCCACACAGTGCAGATGCAGCCAGGGCTAAGAACAAATCAGCCACCTCGTGTGCATTTATGAGACACTTACAAGGCTCTCCTCAACCCATCTAAAACGTTTGTACCTAGAATTTGCCACCAGGGGATCACATTTGGTGTGAAAGAGACGATTTCTTAATGCAAGCTTCAGCACATGCCCGTGTCTGTTGAACACCCAAGCCCTGCCAGAACTGCCCGAAGTTGTTTAGTTCACACAAGGACTTTTCACGTGCAATTCTCAGAGTGCTCTACACAAGCAGAGCACGATCCTGCCATGTTAAAAAAACAGCCAAACCAACAGGAAATAAAAGGGAGCAATGAGCCAGCAGGAGCAGACGAGCAAAGACAGCGGGAGGAGGTGATGCTGGGGTCTCCTCAGTCCCTGACCCCACAGCACGGGGCAGCGGTGGCATCCCAAGCCCCCACTCTGATGGCAAGTGGTATTTGACAACACCCTGCAGAGCTCCCCCAGTGCCAGAAGACCAGGAACAACACACAGCAAGAGGGAAAAAAATCAAGTAACAATCTCCTCTTCTTTCTCTCCAGTTCTTACATCCTACCCAGTTTCTTCTGAATCTGGATTTTTGGTGTGAACGGTGTTGTAGAAAGCAAGGTAACCCGTCACAGCAATTAAACAAGGTCCTTTCTGCAGTTATTTTTGAGTTTTGTGAATATATTTTCTACTTTGTAACAGGTTGGTTATCTCAGAATCAGACCGGTTTTGGACAGGCCAGTTCAAGGACATGGACTGACCACAATTAGTACCGAAACTCAAGTCTCCAAGAGGCGCAGCAGGCAGTTACGAAGCTGGATGTGTACGGGTTAGTACTGCAATAAACACCACTGCTGCATCTGACATCCGAGTGACACGGCAGTCCAGAGGGTATCAGAAAAGAAACTCAGAAGCACCTTTGATTTGGAACTAACTTCACAAGCACACAGCAGGGACTGGACAACAGTTGATACGGCAATGATCTCCAGAAAAAGCAAGGACCTGTTGCCCATAACTACCAGAAAATGGTGTTGTAAAATGCCAAATCTGGGGGCAGAGATGAAAGAAAAGATTCTCCAGAAAGTGAAAAAAACACCAAGCATTGATTCTTGCTTGGTTCGTTGGTTTTTAATCTGTTGTTTCAGAAGGGTCAGCGTGTTATGTTTAAAAGCTAGAAGACAGGGAGGGTTACGCTGCTGGGTTTTTTCATTTAAGATCACAAAGGGGAGCTGTGACCGGACCTGTTCTGCAGTAATTTACATGGTAATAGACACTGCTATTTCTCAGAGATGAGGTACAACTTTTTTTTTGAGGGGGAAAATGTATAAACACATTTTCTTTTTATCACATACGATAGAAAGCTTTAAGGGGAGAACAAATCTGTTTTTCCCTTGAGTCAAAGTCAGAGTCATTTGAGAAATCAAATGACTATATGTTCCTCTGGTTGCTGTGCAACTTGCGAGCATCTCAGAAGTGCCTCCTCTCTGCCTAATAGCTCATTTATAAAATCTGCTTTCCATGTTGTATCTGATGCTCGTTCTTCAAATGGAGAGAAATTCACACATCATGAAAGGGCAGCTTTAAAGATCAGCTTAGCAAAAGGGAACAGAAACGGAAAAAGCCATTAAATTTTCCAATCAAGTCCATCCCAACCGCACTAAAAATGGCCTGAGGGAAATTTTAAGCACACCACACACACAGGAAAACCTCCCTAATGTCTCAAATGCTGCTTTTCTTAAACAAAAAATACCAATGTGCATAACCAATGCAGGTTTCTGCTAACTCATCTTAGCCCAACTCATTAATCACAGATGTAAAATTAGTAGCTACTACAGCTTAGATCTTATGTGGTGCAAAGACTACAGCTGGCTGAAATGCAGTTTTTCTGGTGTGCATAAACACTGGAAATCTGAATTATAATCTGAATTATAATGGGAAAGTTGAAGAAGCTTTTGGTGTGCTGCCTACAGAACCCAGTGTCAGTAATTTCACGTTAATTTGGCGGATATGGCTAACAGCTACGTCCCTAGGTAGTGCTGGGAACAGCAGTCTCATCTTTGTTTCTGGGCGTTGTCACCAGAACTCGCTGACTAAACCATCGGATGCTCAACTCATTAAAGATCATCTAGGGCTAAATCAATACCCATGAAATACCAAGCCAGGACAAAGCTCAGCTTTAGCCCTTTTGAGGTGTAAAGTAACCCAAAACTGCAATAGTGTTGTGGAACTTTTCATCCATAATTTGCAATTTCTTTACAAAGTTAAGGAAACAATCTTATTTCTACTTTGTGAACAGGCAAAACTGAGAGCTGGAAAAGCAAACTGACTTTTCTAACATCAGTTATGCAAAGGCCTTTCCTGAGTACAAGTTCCATTTCCATGTAGGTCGGGTCCCAAAGACGTTTTTTCATCTTTTTTTCAAAGCCTTCCCATTTGCTGCAGTTAGAAACAGCGTGTGTGTATATCACAGCCTTTTATCATTTCCCATGAACATACTGTATGCGACAGGAGTTGGTACCAGCTAAAGTTTCTGCACCGTGAGAAGCCGAGAGCTCGATCATTTCCAAAACTGCAGCTTGTCCCAGTTCTGTAGGTGGCCCAGAATCAGTGGCAGATGTAGTGCAGCGGGCGCTGTGTTTGGGAAGATGAGCACAGGACTCGCAGCTTCTCCAGTCCGCAACGGGCACCGTAGCGATCCTGCTGCATTGTAGGAGCCTCCCATCTCTGTTACAGCTGTCACCATCCCAGAGATGTGATGGACAACGTTCTGACAGCTGTGTTAACGAGAAGAAAGGCTTCTAAAAGGTGGCATTTATATGCAATTCAGCTAATGCAGGAAATAAACATGCTGTGCTACAATGCCTGTGGCATAACGTTGCCTGGGCTTGTGCCTTCCTGTAGACGAAGCCACTGCTGCATTTCTCTGGGAGGAAAGCTGAAGAGCAAGCTCCTTCTGCATTACCTGTAAGCAGAACCTGTCCCTAGCTGAAGATGAGATTCACTTCATGACTAGGAAGATGCAACTCAGGGTACTTTCTTCTGAGGTCAGCACCACTGTGCCAGCAGCAGGCAAGGCGCTTCGTTTGGCCTCTGAGAACGGGGCTCAGTGTCTTCACCCTTCCAAGAAGTGAGATCAGCAACTTCAGACACGGCTGGGAAACACTTTGAGGGCAGAAACTGCTGCTACACCAATCTTTTATGTTCTCTCTTTCTTCTTCCAGTCTTGCCAGGGTGTTTGTGTAACATTTGGCTTGCAGCTGGTTTGTGCTATTAGAGAATTTCATTCTCGATGCTCATCATACTCGTTGTCACCTGATCCCCTACCAAGGGGAATGTTTTTAAGGGAAGACAGCAGCTGCTGGATGGAGTGTCTTTTTCTTAATATCTAATCTTTACTGATGTTTTTATGCCACCTAGATTCTATTTCTTGGGAATTAAATGCTTTCTGCATGCTGTGCCATTAATATAAATATCAAACACAAAAATTATATTCCACCCCCCCTCCCCTTATCTATGGGGAAATCCCTTATCTCTCACAGTCGTAAGTAATTTAGGATCAGACACAGATGGGCTGAGATGTGAATGCCTCAGGGAGCAACTGAAATAGCTCCCTGATAGACATCACAGGGGCTGAGCACAGTATCTCTCCGCGTTTATTCTGATTATCGTGACGGCTGCCAACAGGCTCTTCTGTTTGGAGTTTGTTGGAGTTCTTTTCTGTACCCTTGCTGCAGACAGTGATAGTGAATGCTCTTCATAGATGAATAAGCACTAATTTATAACTACAGAGCCCCGTGTTAATAAGCAGGACTGCCTTCTTCTGTTAGGCAGCTACAGCAGCTCCCAGGGAGGTTACCACTGAGAGCCAAATGCGGCATGGGAGCCATGAAATTAAGTTTGGTTTCCGTGTCTGGCACTCATTTTGACAGGTTAGACCTCACCAACAGCTCCATCTCCCACAGCAACTATCTGTAACCTGGTAGCTGAATACAGCGCTTTCTGCAGCGTTACTCCATTTGGGGTTATTGTTATTTTATATGCTATATATTACTTATTATATGCATTATATTACATTAAATTACACTATATTATAATATTATATGACGACTGTATTCCATAGCAATTATCTAAAACATAGCAGTTGAATAGCTGCAAGGTTACTGCGTTTGGGGGTGTGATTATTTGTTGCTGCCCTTTACAATTAAAGCTATTCTGGCTTTATTTCAGATTTCCAGGCAAACTGAGCTCCGTTTGTCAGTCTGTGTGACAGTCAGGTAGCTGCAGTGTCTGATGCACCAGTCTAAGTACGTATTTCAGCTACTGCTGCAAGGAACAAAGGTTTCCCATGAACCCAATCCTGCCATGAGGACAGATGCCATTGCCATTCTCCACTCACTGTGCATCCTGCCAGGTTACTCCCTGCACTCGCTCCCTGGCAGCCCCCGGGTTGAAGGGAGATGTCTCTGAGGACACCCAAGTCCCCCAGTGCAGGTGCGTGTGGTGTGGCCAGGCAGGGCTGGGAGCAGCAGCTCTGTGCCCCTCTTACCCCACGCACACTGGTACAGCTCCGCAGGTGGGCTGTGGGAGCTCAGCCTTCCAAACTCCAGCTTCCAGCAGCACTTGATTAGAATTTCTTTCCTCCCGTGAAGATTCAGAAGCTCCTTACTCTAACTTGGACTTCAGAAACGTGAACTGGTGTACAAAACCCACACACTTTTAAAACAGCCTTTTTCCTGCGCTCCCAAATCCTCCAGATGTGCCTGCTCAGAACCAAGGAGCACGAGGCACTTCCAGCGTGATGGAAAAACCATTCTGCCTCCGTTTTGTAACCAAGGACAAGAAAGGAAATGCGATTGTTTTATCAGTTTGAATGCTCTTAAAGGAAATTCCAGTGGGCAATACTCAAAGAGCTACATTTCTAAATTAGCCCAGAAACAGAAGAAAGTAACTATCTGTGGCCTAATTTGATGTCTGCTGCAGAGAGCCAGTAAGCCCTGTGAGATCAGATATTCTACATAAGAAATAGCAGCCTCCTCAAGTTTGCAGTGTTGCAAACAGTGAGATGAATAAGAAAATCCTCTTTTGTAGCACATTTCTTTTTTAAGTTCAACCTTGTTAATGACTGCAAAGTTATTTACATTCTGCTGCTGAAGCATGAACTGCAGAGGGTAAACACCTAATGGCTGTTCATCCTGTTAATTAAGTACTTTCTGCAACAGGGAGAAAAGGGGAGAAATGAAACAAGTTGGAGGAGAGGCTGGGTAACTCTGAGTAAAGAGACTACAGCTCAACATTCTTCATCAGGCATTTCCACGAGATAATCTATTTTCTTTTTTTTTATTATTTTTTTTCCCTTCAGGAAAGTACAGGATGAATATCCTACCGAAAACACAGCTGCTACTCACATGTATGTTACTCCTCACAGCGAAGCACTGATGCACATCCAAGTGGCAGTCGTTCCTGCCATTAAGATCACTAGCTCAGCTGGAAGAGTCCTTCAGGAAAACCTGGTGCTACCCAAATTGCTCAGATCCTCTGCTGGTGGATAAAACAAACTCCAGATCCTCCACAGATGAACATATGGCCTTAAATTACACAGAATTTTGTCTAATCTGTTCTTAAAATATTTTAAGTGGTGATGACACATTAATCTCAACTAAAGGTCTCCTATCCCTAACACATTTCTTGACGGTAGCAGGCATGAACTCAGTTTAAGCTGTAGCAACTGGAAAGTCACTAGCGATGTGAATGCTGGCAAAAAGCAAGATCGAATAACTGCTAAAATCCTGCTACCATTCCATCAACACTCACAGTTTTCATGAATTTATGCTGGATTGGTTTAAATGTTTAAATAAAAGAGGTCCCGCATGTTCTAGGACAAAGGCAGAAGCTTGTAAATCCTGTGTGCCTGCTCATGGAAGTAGCAATTAACAAAGTATTTAAGCTTGAAATTACCTCCACCTCTACTCAGAGTGTTTAAATGTGTGTTTAGCTATAGATTTGTATTTATGGCCCTTGTCAGCGGGATGTAAGCACGGGCGTAAATCCTGCCCTGAATAAAGGCAGGCTGCTGAATGGTGCTCGTGGAGGCCACCCTGCTAGCCAACAGCCCTGCTGCGGGGTCAGAGCCTGAGCAAGAGGCCAAGTAAAAGAAAGGAGCCTTGCAGCAGGAAAAGCAAAAATTTAGAGAGTGCATTCTAGCAGAGAGCAGAATAGAGTTGATAAACAAATTCCTGCAGAACCGATTCCAGCAAATATTCCAGTTCTGTTACAAAGACTACCTAGGCACAGATTCAGTTCCCAAAGGTGCAGCACAAGGAGGTGCTGAGCCCAAAGGATGAGGGTCAGTTAATCCACACCGCATGAAACGATTTCCAAGAGCTGAGCAGGGGCTATCAGACACATCGCACAGAAGCACCGAAAAACCACTCAGGCTAAAAAACGCTTAGAGACAAACCTTGCAAACTTTCCTAAGTCCTCTTGCAGACAGCACTTCAAGAGTTACAGGTCTTGCAAATGAGTACTGGGAGATCTCTCAGGCTTCAGAGGAAGTGGAGAAGATATTGACTTTTAAAAGGCTGGGTTTATTCTCCCGAGTGAATTTTTAACATTTACATTAAATAAGTGATAAGTAAAGCAAACATGAGAATTTTAAAAGTCATTTACAACTATCTTTAAATACATACCTACTTTACCCTATTAGCGTTAATAAAAACTTCTAAAACATTTCTCATTTGTTGCCTTTCCAAGCCTGAGAAATGTCTATTTTGAAACTATTTAATTTTGGCTTCCTTTTTTCTTCTACCTTACCTTCTCTTGAGTAAATTGTCTCCAATATCCAGAAAAGAACAGACCAGCATGCTGCAAACACTTCTCACATCCCTGGGAACCTCTGACGGCTACCTCTGAGTAATATCCCTGTTGTAGGGTGAGGAGGACATATTCCTTGCTGCAGGATGTTTGCTCAACCGGCCAGGGGTTGGAAAGAAAGAATAGGGACACAAAAACAGTAGTCCCAGCTTTTAAATGTCATTCTGCACAAGCTCTCAGCTAGGGGGGGATGATGAGTAACCCATCTACCCGTCTCACTTGTCTCAGAGTGCAGAAGCGCGACGTAACCATGTTTTCAATCATGAGGCATCTACAGGGCTGGATGATGATGGATCTGAAGTATGCACGAGAGGCGGAAGGGGAGTGGAATCTCAGTTCCTTTGTCTATGGAGCTTTGTAACACTTCACTAAGAGACAACAATGAAGCTGAAATTCACAGAAATCAGATCATTAATAACGATAATTTCTATATCCAAAAGGGAGACTACACACCAATATTCTTCACAGAGTTCATTATTTCGGGGTATCATTCAATGGGAAGTATGCAATAATACATGTAAGCTATCCTCTTCTAGACTGATGTAAAGTTGATTCTGCAAGGCACTCTGGACCTTCAGACAAGATAAGACTGAACACTGCTCACACAATATCCAAGGTGTCACTTCTCCTTTCCAGTTTCTGTTGTCTGTGGAAAGCCAATCAATCGTGTCCCACTTTTGGCTTCCCTCCTCTCCTGCTAGCAACAAGACTGATGGGATAGATGAAGTTAAGGGAACTGACAAACTCACTAAATCACTCTTAAAACCGTTACAATCCCTTTAGCTTTCAACATATTCAATGTCTTTGTCCAAGAGACCATTTAAGTCAGAGGCACCAGCACCAAAAATGACTTAAAGAATGATCCAGGCATTTGCTGCCTGATACACGTTACCCTAATTCAAGCAGAGCCCTTGTCCTTGACTGACATAAGTCTGATGTTGTTTTTTCAAATCTGTGCATGGCAAGATTAGTCAGAGATGATTTTGCTGTCAAAAGAGAGTCTTCTGCAGTTCTGTTCTGCGACAGCTGCAATATGTGCCTAACCTTCATCAAGTTAGAACATTTTGGTGTTACATGAATAATATACCAAATAATACCGGTTCCTCAAATAAACATTCAAGTCCACTTTGTCAAATTGACGAACCATCACTCCTCTGAATATTTCTTCTTCTTCTTCTTTCCCGTCTGGGGAGAGGTTACACTAAGATGCCACTACTCTTAATTTCCGTAACACAACGCAGCTGTAGGGGTTAGATTTCCACGCTCATTTCCAGAACTGAATGAATAAATCTGGCAGTGGCACAACCCTTACAGGAGGGACACACACCACTCACCCCACTGCCCCGGCAGCAATCAGCAGGAAAAAAAAACCCTGTGTTAGGAGTGCAAATGCAGGTAAGTGTCCCCACCTGTCACCCCAAAGTCCTGACAGTGCTGGTAACAGCTCCGTTGGTGCCACGTGCACGGAAGATTTTGCAATGCAGCCATCTGCCTGCTGGGACGGCGTCTGAGACAGAACAGCTTCCTTTAGCACCGGCCGCTGTTCACACATCAGATGGAAACTTTGCTGCATACAATACCAAACAAATGCTGATGGGAAACGAAAGGTGACAGCCGGGCACTGCGTTAAAAATCCCTCACCTCACCTCCAGGTTGGCGGTGCAGAATGGACCGGGCAGTGGTGTAACCACCCCGTCTCTACTACCCAACACCCCGAGGGATAAGGATGCGCCAGGTCACGAGAAAAGGGCAAAGCTCCCACAAGCAGCAGCTCTGCCTCCCCCCACCTAGTCCTAAAAGATCTTTTCATGACACGGCATGATTTCCTTCTGGAAACCTGAAAGCACAACCCTGTTTATTAATCTGAGCTGTGCAAGCGCACTGCAGAGCTAGCTTTTTATTGTGCTTTTAAGGAGCACAATACAAATACTCAGCCTTGTATCGTTATACCTCCAGGCAGCATGGCAAGCAAACAGACAAAACCAGGGGAGAACAACCTAGCCCCGGCTGCAAGCGAAGAAGGATCTGCGACTATCCATCGAAATACCTGAGTGGCTTTCAAAACAGGTAAACAAGGTGCAGTAGATGAGCTCTGATTTTCACGGACCTCGCACTTCATTTTTCATGCAATTCTGATATTTTTAAAAGCTCTTGTTATACACTAACTGAAGGGCCCTTAGAAATTCACCAAGTTTATGCATGCTCCCCGGGGAAGGATGCTGTGCTTCTAACCACAGCCATGTGGTTGACGGAGTCAAGACACAGCTGAAAAATACGTGGCGTGGCAGGAATGATTATTCATTCACGCCGGTACTGTATCTCAGGAGGTACTTGTCTATGTAAATGACTTGGAAAAATGAACTGGAACTTGAAGCTGCATCCTGAACAGCAAACAGCAAAGAGCACCATTTCTGAATTAGAAAAGCAAACAATTCCATTTCTCTCCTTCCCTGTCATTGATTTAGAGTGCCGTGAGTAAGAGAGTCTAAGGTTACAGGTTCTGAAAGGGAATTTCATGCAGCCCTTTGATCTAACTCAGTGAAAGCACTAAGCAAAAGAGTCTCAGATAAAATACATCTTTTCTGAGTGCTTTGCATTGTGTGTGTTTCTTCCAGACATCTCAGTTGAACCTGCACAGCCATCTGCCACTACCAGCACAGGAAAAATACAAAGCATTAAAAACCCACTGCTGTTATCTTCTACTTCATGTTGAAGACGTGAATGACCTGCGATGGAGAGCAGGACAGCTGCAACGGGCTGAGTGTATGCTGGGACTATGGGTGCTGCAGCTCAGCAGAATGTTGTATCCGCTTTGCTGGACTTCAGATTACTCTGCAAGAAGTCACCTGCTCCTTCAGACCCTATGAGCTGCTACAGTAGGGTTGCTTTACGTTATTCTGGCAATGTAAAAACATTAAAGGACGCAGAAATTATATCTGAAGTCAGCCTACGTTCTTATGCTTCAACACAGTGATGGTACACTGTACATACACCATGCTTAAGTGCCTGTCGAGATGCTAAGAGATGACTTTTCCCCATCTTTTCTTAGAAATACAAACAAATTAACAAATGCAGAGCTAACTTGGTGCCAGAAACAGCATAGTGAAGATTGATCCCCAACAGCTGAGCTGTGCCTTTTTGTGTTAAGTCTTCAGCACCTTTCTTCTTCCCAAATTAATCATGAATAAAAGAATATGGAAAGCGGTAATATGAAGATAAATGCTATATACTACAGAGCATTTACGGGAAAGCCTTCTTGTCTCTAAGCACGTGAACTCCCACGATCCTACGAAGATTACTTCTGAAAGTGGACCCAGAGAAAACTGATGTGTCAGTGCTGGATCTAGTTCATCATGTTTCACGGAGTACTACAGATGCCCTCCTTTTTTTTTTTTCCTACTATTTTGTGACTGCCATGCACACAGCAATCACAAATATTACATCTTTCCTATCTTCCAAAGAAACTATCAGGCCTCCTCTGTAATCTGACCCTGACAACACAACCATTCCACACTTGAGATGAGATGGAGAGGGAGCCTGGGAACAGGCTGCCCAGGGAAGTGGTGGAGTCACCATCCCTGGAAGTCTTCAAAAGACGTTTAGATGTAGAGCTTAGGGATATGGTTTAGTGGGGACTGCTAGCGTTAGGTCAGAGGTTGGACTCGATGATCTTGAGGTCTCTTCCAACCTAGAAATTCTGTGATTCTGTGATTCTGTGATTGCACAGCATGTGCAATGTGCTGACGTCAGATATATGCAGTGTTGTACGTTAATATATATTGTGTATATGCAACGTATACAAAGCTAAGGCACACTTCAATCTTTCCTGTATAACTGATTTTTTTTTCCTTCTGTGTAAACAGTAATTTACCTTCTAGAATCTAGGGGTTTATTGAAAACAAACATGAAAAACAAGATTTTTTTTCCCCCCTATTTTTGGTCCTCTCCCAAAGGAAAAGGGTTTCCTTCCTCGTAAGCAACATCTTTGCCAGTTTATAAAACACTTAGCACATGTAACATTCGGGTGAACCCAAGTTTATACCTTTTTTTGTTGAAAAAATCTGGGAGAATTGTCTACCCTTGTGAAGATGAAGCCCGTACCTGCGCCACGAGGCACACATGCACCTGCAGCCCGGATGAGGAGTGATTCAGGTCTTCACAGCCTGCCCTGCGCCGTGCTGACAGGGCAGAGGGATTTGCCTGGGGATACAGGCTGAGATGGACCCGTTGTGATGAGGCCAGGATCTCTCAGAAGGGAGGCCAAAGGAGCTGCTGTGGTTGCACTCACTCATCAGCCCTTCTTCAGGCTGCTCACTGCGAAGACCGAGGGGCTCAGGCCAGACCTAGAGATGAAGTTGCATGTACCCCAACCTTGTTTACTGGATTCAGTCCAGGGAACAGGGAGTTGTGTTCATGGTGGGGCAGATTGCTAATTGCTTGCTAAAATTAGCAGACAAGACCAGATTTTTCTCCAGTAGTTAGGAGAAACTGCCAAAACATGCCGATAATTTAGCAGTGGAGTTTCAAAATGCGTCAGCAAGTTAAGTGTCTGATCTCCAACAGGATTTAGGCACTTAACCAAATTATACTCTGTTTAAAATCTTATTGTCTGCTTACCTGCATATTTAGCAGCCTAACTAGCTTTGAAAACCTTTCCTCCATGGGTTCAGAGCCCTTTCCTCCAAGGCTCTTTGGAGCACAAACTGTCCATTGCTGTCCAGGTTTTCCCATCAGGATTTTTTCCAGTCCTGTATGTTCACTGCCAGAGATCATCAACCTGCACTAGGAACTTGAATGCTGTTATTTTTCTGCATGTAGAGCAAAACCAGCACCTACTCTTCAGTAGCAGAGTGCAATGGAAATTAGAAAAAAAAGGCACAGTGGGTTCATATGAAATGCCTCGGTGAAAAAACACTGAAAAACATGTCTGGTAAAAGAGTACTCTGAATTTTCAGCCTCCTTGAGTTGGTGCAAAGCAAGAGCAACTCTAAGATCTGTTCCCTACCAAAAACAGACAGCAAAGAACGTCCATCCAAAAGCAATGACCTTTTTACCAACTCCCTCTAAACAACTTCTCTAGAAAGAATCTGGAAGTGGAACATAACTGCCTGATTAAGCTGAAATCTAAACAATTCATATTTGGGGGGGATTTTTGAGGTCTACTTCACTCAAAAAAGAAGCTGAAGGAAATTTTCTCTAGCAATTAGTCTAAAATCAATGTGAGATCACACATTCTTTACTCTGAATATAAAGAATTACTAACTGCAGTAATAATTTACAGCCCCAGAAAAAAGCTAACATCCACTCTGTATTTTCATCTTATGCTATTGGAGATCTGACTTGTGAGTTTGTCAATGCTACGACAAAATGCTTCAGTGGAACAAGATGATGCACTTCAAAAAGTTTGCTGCTCCTCTCTGCAGAACTGTCTTTCATGAAACTGAACTTGGTTCTGTTTTCCTTCTTGTCCCCCACAATATTTTTTTTTTCAGTCTGATACTTTTCAATCATGATTAAAAGACATTTTTCAGTGTCTCCCACCAAATGCTCCTACTCATTTTTTTTCAGAAGCTGGCAATGACATTTGTATCTTGCCTGGTGTTTTGTATTGGACTCATTAACATGATTAAAGAACTGCTGCTACATGCAAACACCATGCCACCAGCTGCATCGCGTGTTTGTGAATAAGCAGGTAGGGCGAAGTGCTTCAGTAGTGCTGGCTTCCCCAGCCCATTTGTTCTGTTGCTGCCCACCAGTATTCCACCTCGAAACAGCGCTGACATTAGCTGGCAACACAGAGCTTGTGCTAATTCACCATCATTTCTGTGCTGGAACTGTCATTAATATGCCACAAAACATGGAACTTGCCCATATGTTTGGACTTCAGGAAAATATGTCCTCCCTCCCCCCCAAAAAAGATATGAAAGCTGTCAAGCAAGCAAAGATTAAAAGTTTGTTATTTGAAAATAAAAGAGCTTCGGGACTGTTCAGCACTGCATTTCAAATGTAGGAGCCCTCTTCAGACTTACGGTCTCCTAATACAAACACAAGACAAGGGGACGTCACAGCTTGGTGCTCGGGTGTCATGAGTGAGCCTGAGCAGCGACAAGACACCCTGGCTGCAGAAGGGTGCGTGCAGGGGCAGTGTCTGCAGCTCTCAGGACTGCAGAAAGAGGAAGCAGAGTTTCTGGACCTTTTCAGATTCAAGGAACATCTGAACTGATAAACTGTATTAGGCTTCTCTAGATTAATTCTTCACTACTTGTTCGTGCCCCTAATGAATCTATGGTGTTACACAGCACTGTCAGCTAGAGTTAAGAAACAAAATTGACACGGAGGCCAGTGAGCCTTGCTGATTCTTCACTGGAGCAGCACAGCAAGAACACTACGTTGACCACGTGCTAAATCCCAGAAAGCTTGAGGCTTCAGCTCCAGCTTGTTGCAGCAAGAGGCTGGTGCTCAGGAGGCAAAGGGAAGAAAGGTGAATCTGCATCTTTCCCTTCTTCACTCTTTTAGCTCAGGTGACAAGAGCAGCCTTTATGGGAGGTGGAATGGTATCTTATCAGGCTGTCCTCATCTGGGTCAATGCATAAAACAAAGTAAGGAAGACAGTGAAAAGAATAATGTGGTGAGCTTTTCCACCATGCCTGTCACCCTCTGGATATAGAAAAATGTAATATACATTGAAATTAAGTCCCTCAACCAAGCAAAGTAAATTCCTCTTTCAGATAACCTGAGAACATCACTGGCCAACAGCAATACATCATCTACGAAACTCTGTCCAGGTTTGGAAAGAGAAAGCAAATCCAGAGCCAACTAATGAAATTGTTGTCAGCATTCTCCTTGGGTTCGTGGCCTTTATTGAATCAACTTATAAATCTCTGGATCTGCAGGGCTTTTGAAAGGCTCTGTGCCCTTCACCTGAATTATGTCTTTCCTTTCTGGTAATGTGGGCAGAAGTCTGAAGTTCTGGGAATTGCTTCTGAGTTCCTACAACATGGATGAATGAAGAAGGAAGAACCAAGCTGAGGTGCCTGAGGTGTGAAGTACCTGAACGACCAGGATCCACCTCCCAGCATCACACAAGCATTTTTGCTTAAGAAAATTGCTGGTAATGGGAAAACCCAGGATGCTGAGCATGCCCTTGTTCTCTTCTGCTCTCTTGTGCTGCTGTAGTTTCTGTGGCTTTTATGAGTTAGTGCTGAATGGGTGCCAGGGAGGGTCTTGTGGCTGGAGGAAACTAGGAGGATTTTATATTTCCTGCAGTCAAGAACTCCATGAGCCAGATAATACCCTCTAGCCTTTGTTTCACGTAGAAAGGCAGTTAGTGGGAAAAGCTTTCAGAGCTAACAAACCTGGAAATCTCCGAAGGCTGTTCTTTGTAAGGGGCTGGGTTACAATGAAATGGGATTCAAATATCTTTGAAACAGAAAATGTCGGTTTCACAGAACCCACAACCCGCCGCAGCAGTCCTGGCTCTGTAGCCCTCGATTGTCAGCAGCCTCACGCCGTCCCTGCAGCATGCTGAACCTCCTGGGCTGTCACAAACCCATGTGCACGTGGTTCTCCACTCAATCCAACTCAGCTCTCCTGAACAAACCCATGGAAACCAGAGAAAGGTGTCATTTTATCCACCACCCACACCCTTCTCACACTTTTCCATTCGGATGACTCTTACCTCTTTCTGGTGATACTTTATTGCTACCTTTAGCTTTGCCAAATCATGACATTTTTGGGGGTCCAGCTCTTCGCTCTGATCATCTCTGTGATTGAGAATGATCTCCAGTTCTCGGGAACTCCGCGCTTGGTCCAAAAGGTCCTTAGCAAAACGCTTGCACTGCTGGGAAAGCTCTTCATATTCAGCCTTGAACTCATTTTCCACTTTGCTGAGCTCCTTCAGCTCCCAGCCCAGTCGGAAAGCCGTCAGGATCGGGTCCTCGCTCGATAAGGCAATCAGCGAAGGGCTGGCTAAGGCTTTGTAGATGTTCAGCCTTGACCTGGAGTGCCTCAGGCTGTCCACCTCCGAACTGGAGACACACTCCACGCAGTTGCATCTGATCTGGTGTGGGCGTGGAATCGTTACCCGTCTTTGGACAAGCAGTTTGATGATTTCGTAGTTGTTGGTGTGAGCCGCCAGCATTATTGGGGTGATATCTGGAGTGAATTCTGAAAACTGGGTGTCCATCATCAAGGTTGGAACCTGTAGGAAGGGATAAAGCACAGTCATATTTCATGGGGGACAGCAGAAAGCAGAGGTTTCTCCTTCAGGCTTTCAAAGTGACCTCATAATAAAACAAAGTAATAACACCCTGTGTCCCTTCAATCCTGTTGTGTCCATGTCTATGGACATCCTTCTGTTCTGGCAAAACCATTTTCATGCCCCTGCCTCCAGAGCAGGATCGGTTTGGTGGAAAATCAGTTACGATCCCATTTGAACGCTCTACACATGAACTTGTTCTGAAATGGCTACTGGGTCACATACCGAAAAGTGGACTTTTGTAAGAAAAAGGAAGACAAAAGGCATTGGCAATTACACAGAAAGAAAGCAAAAAAGTGTACACTGAATAGATTTCCATAATTCTCGTTATTTCCATTACATATGTGCGTTAGCACGGACCTACTCGTAGAAGGCCCTGTAGAAACCGAACCCAACACGGTTGAGCTAAACTCTTCCTCACCTTTTCCCTACTGTTTTCATTTGAAATTACTTTTCAGTGGAAGGATACATTACATAACTGCCCTCGGAATAGATTTGTTTTTATTTTAATGGATTTGAAAAAATTTAAATGTAAAATTAATGAGCCATAGTCCACTACAAATAAGACACTCCAGGGTGTGCATTATTCAGCTACTGTTGCACTTCTCAAAAGATGAGCTTAATGCACACCCTGTTGTGTCTTATTACTATATGCAGAGTGCAAAATTAGCCCGGAATGCTCTTACATCCCAAGCACGCAGTGTGCTGCCATTCGCGGCGCAGGCAGCTCCCTTTGTTGTGCGTTAATCATTACTCAGGCACGCTGTACGGCGTGTGCCCACCGCTCCTGCCCCGGCAGCTGGCGTCCTGCTGCTCGGGGGGCGACTGCTGCTTTTGGTGAACAGTAGGCCTGCTTCCCCTCGCAAATGTCAAAGGCGTTTCAGAGCAACGCCTGTCAAAGAGTTCTGCTGGCAGGAAACATTACTCAGGCTGCAGAGAAGCAAAAGTAACGCGACGATGAATGAGTACGAGGCAAGCAGCTGGGTGCAGGACTGGCGGTGAGACGGCGAAGCTCGAAGCACCGAGCCCATTTCCCTAGGAGCCACGTGCCCCCATAGCACCAAGGGGATGAAGACTCCTGGGCTGATAAACCCCTCTGCAACCCGGCTGTGAAATCTGGGAAATGAGGAGTGAAATCGCCAGCAGCCCGCTGCCACGCAGGTGCACAGAGCCTCTGTGCAGGGCTGGTCCCTGCAGGGCCAGGAGGGAGCCCATAAATACACCTGCTGGGGAAAAGCAGAGGCTGCCAGAGAGGATTTGCTGAGGGTCACGCAGGGCTTGGTGTCTCTGTGCAAGGCTGGATGAAGGTATTTTAAGATCCGTGGTAACAAACAGCTGAGAGCAGCTCCCTTTGTAAGGTCTTTGACTTTCTTTCTTTTCCTTTGCTTAGCTGGGTTAGGTAGTTTTGTTAAATGTCAAGAGAAAGGTGCAGGTTCCTCTCTTCTTTCTCCCTTAGAAGCATTTTTTTAAGCCCTGGTGCTTATAAAACTCTATTTATCTTTCCTCCCCACCTTTTTTAGGCAGTTGCTGGCTGCTGGATTCAGAGCCCCTGCCTCCAAGGATGAATGACTCCCCCTGTCCCTCACTGTCAAGTTTAACATCATTTTCCTACATGGAAGTCACTGTGCCCAGAGCTGTAGAAAGGATTTTCAGCTTTGCCCAGAGGTTTCCTTGCTGCTCACAACAGGGAACAGGCCTGTGCAGACAAGGTTATGTTACAGCTGGGGCTGGAGCTGGTATTGCCTGCTGCTGGCCTGCTCCTGACGCTTTCTACCTCTGGACCTCGGGCTCACAAAATAATTGCCTCAAGGCCTGGGATTAGACAGGGGGTATGTCAAGTGATTTCTCACCCCTTATTCTGGTTCCTATCCCAAGCCCTCCCCCCAGGAGCTCTGCTTTGTTCGGAGATGAGGCAGCCGCTCTGCGGAAGATGTGTTTTCCTGGGCAGCTTACAGCACTTTAATTAAAAGGACACGCAGGGCAATGGCAGTGCAGAGAAGCAGGGGCTCTCTGGGGTCTGGAAGCAGATCGCTCTAATGCCTCGAGTCACAGGAACTGGAGCTTATTGCTGATTCGAGCTGAGCAGCAAAACAAATCAGCAGAGCACAAATAGGAGCAGCGCAGAGGATGGCTGCTGTGCCTCTTCCCTGTGCCCAGCAGATCCAGAGAGTAGGCACGGGCTCAAAATGACACGACTTGCGGTGGTTATTGTTTTGTTCCTGTCTTGCACGGTGCTTTGACAAGTTGCCTCTTACCGATCCAGCTGTCTTCTCTTAAAGATGGGGCTGTGCAAAGCCTTTGCTCTTAGGGCTGCGTGCTGCCTGTTAGCAGCGGAGGAGCAGCAGATACTACAACCGTGCCTTGTGCCGCTGCTGTTCCTACCACACAGCTCTGACAGGTTGAGTTCATGTTTAGATCAGCTTTTTCTCTGTCTTGGGTTAACTTGCAGTGATGGAAGCAGAAGAGGAATAAATTATTTTACTCCAAGGTCCCTGCTAAGCTCTCCCAAGGTTATTCTCATTAAGTGACCTGAATAACAAATTCTTTTCCATTAACCTCATCACCTGACACAAGCTGTTAAGCTGAGTCCTTCACAACCTTGTTGCCAGCACTTGCACAGGAGCGTGTGCCTTGTCTGCATTTTATCTTGGTAATGGTCGCTTAAGATATTGATGCCACCACTCACAGCCAGTGATCGAATGCTTGGTACCATCTTTCTTGAATTAAGCCTCGTAAATGGAGGCCGTTCACCGCTGTAGCACCGCTTCTCTGAATGACGCTGCAGTGAGTGAAAAAATCACCTTTATTTAAGGTGGAGGGGTGTGTAAAACCAGCTTAGCTCCTTGGAGAAGAAAGTAGAGGATTAGCTGGCATAAAAGCACCCTTTCGTATAGCTGAGCTCTCCTCTGAGCAGGAAAACAGAAGTTTTCTAGTAAACAGCATGCTGCCAGAAACAGCCTGTGGACAGGAAGAACAGGAATCTCTGCTCATGTTAGTAACTAGTGTGGTATAAAAGGAGCAGAAGTATAAAGGGAAGGGGGGGGAAAAATAGCACTGAAGACCTGATGGCTGAGTTATGGGTCTTCTGGGGACTTGGGTTTGGAGGTGACCCAGTCTGAGCGTTCCCTGAGCATGCAGTCTGGGTTGGTGGTAGACAGCAATTCAGCTCAAGTCTCCAAGACTGCTGGGTGATGTGAACCAAAGCATGGTAAATGGGGAGAATGAGGAGGAGAAGAGAAGTAAATACCCAGGTTTAAACACTGAAAGGCTTCCAAGCAAGCTACAACGTTTATACGACATCTGCCATCCATCTCTGCAAATAAAGACAACTAGGTGAAAAGGCTCTTCTGCAGGAGAGAAATTGCTGTTCAGGTTCAAAATCTTATCTTTGAAGGAGCCCGGCTCTGTCTGCTATTTGGGGATGGTTTTCTGTTCGGCTTAATACTTTGTGCCCCTCTGTATTGACAGTCCTCCTGATAATGGTCTGGTAACGCTACCAGACAGTCACTCGTCACGGTCAGGGCTCCTCGGTGTTCCTCGTGCTCACAGCTGCCACCTCCCCAGAGAAAACCTTGGTGCTCCAGGCCTGAAGAGAACAGAGTGTATTCAGAAAGCAAAGCCCAAGCATGAAACCCCTTCCTCCCAGCTTGTTTTGTTCCTCTAGCAGTAAGCTGCTCAGGCCAGAGGCTGTTTAAATATACATCATGTTCTGAGATGCACTGGAAATGTTCATTAGGAACACCCCCAGCTTTGCTTGAAAATAGCTAATAACACTTTCACTTGTTCCAGATGGAATTGCCACATTTTCAGGCCATCTCCATTCCCTAAACTAGCACTTCACCTGGACCAGCATAATAAACTGCACGTATAACCATGACAAACTGTAAATATACTGCCATTATTTTCAGCTAGTATAACCTCTTGATTGAGCTATATATTGAAGATTTTCTAATTGCCAAAGCAATGTTCTATTAAAAACCGACTCAGGCAATTTCATGGAAGACTTTAAATGCAATGCTAGCAGAAATGGAAGCTTGGTTAATTTACTGAGCAAGGATTTCCTATTTCTAGGTTGTTTTTCTATGTTCAGCTCTATGGGGGAAGTGCGTGTGCCATCCAAAAGTGTTGTAACAGGCACAGCCAATTTTTGTCATACAAAAAAGATCTTGCACCCTGTCAATTCTGTGTCAGGCTCCGTGGTCTTTAGCAGGGACTGATTTTGTTCAGGATCACAGTCGTGTGGTGCTTGGAGATGCAGCTCCACAAAGAGAGGAGGAGAGACAGAGGCAGGGTAGCCAGACTGTGGGTCAGCCGTGTTACCAGCAAAAGGATCTTGAAAAAAATGCATGGTGTGGCTGGCGTGCCCATCTGAATCCCGCTCCTTGCCTAAATCCATCAACAACTGATTTCACTGGTAGGACCCCACGGGCACTTCTTTCATTGTATGGGACTCCAGGGAAAATCTTACATGCTCCTACAGATGTAAGCTTTCATTTTAGGTGATGCAGCGGTGCTGATTTCAATAACTGAATGTCTTAATCGGGCATGCCTTGGGAGACATCTCATATTTCGGAGAGTGATGGCAGCGTCTATATTAAAAAGGAGGTTATTTTTTAACTAAAGAGCAATTCATTGAATGAAATGTCATTTAGTTAGTGAAAAATAACAAACGTCACCAACTGATAACAAAGTAATGTGCTTTAAGGGCTTTTGTATTGGTTGTGAACAAGTTCTTAACGCTGGCACAAAGCGTGCTGGGTTGTAGACACAATTTTGGACAAGCTCTGTTGTTACTGGAGTCTTCTGGTAATTCCCAAAAAAGTACATCCAAGTGAAGAAAAGGCTCCTCCTGGAGCAGGTTACAAAGCCTGCTCAGTGACTGGCATGTCTGGGAAGCCAAGTCAAGGCTCTGCCCCTCAGAGTGACAGAGCAAAATCGAGAATTTACCTAGGTGCCTTTTGGGCACCTTGTAGCAAGCCACACACTGATCCAAGGTTACTCGATGATGCATATTAACATTGAAATATGTATCATTGTATAAAAAATCACTAGAAATAATGCATTATTATTGAAATAATGCAAAAAATAAATTAATTTGATTCTTATGTAACTGAACTTTCTGCAACCAGTAAACAAAGTACATTAATCCAGACATATTTGCTCTAGATACTTCAAGTTTTAATTTGGTTTCTCATCCACGTGCTACAAAATGGAGGTAGAAGCAAGGGGTTGGCTATCAAAGCTAAACCCCCGTGTTTGGCTGTGGCAGAGCTGCACCCGAGCTCGCTGTGTTCAGCCACGTGTTCAGGAAATGCAACACAGAGATTGTCAAAAGATGGCCCTGCTTGGGGCTCATGCTGCGTAATTTCTCCTTTCATTTGCAGATTAAAAAAAGAGGAAGGCAGAGAGAAGCCTTCAGAAGGAAAGGATTTTGCAAATATGCATTTAAATGGCCTATGGCAATTCATCCCAGGCAGAGCACTCTCTCCTCTGAGCCGCTCTCCCCTCCTGATGGGGTGGAGGAAATGAGATAAGGCGGCTGATGACTAAATGAAGAGCGCACGGTGTGGGCTTGATTCTCCAGACCACAGGGATGCTGCTGAAGAGCTGGACAGTTTGTGCTTGAACCTCTTGTATTTAAGTGCAGTCTTGAGGTCTGCTTGGCCCCGAATTCCTGTGTCTTGCTTCAGCTAAGAACCAAATCCAGTCTTGGCTCGTGTCTGAAGGACTTGATCTTGCTTAGAGGAGGCCGACCAGTGTTGTGCCACGGGCAATTGCACCCTCTTCTGGCTGTCACCTCCTCATCAGTGTAGGAATGGCTGAGAAGTTAATTGTAATCCCAATTTACATATTATGTCACATTATCTCTGAGACGACCAACTATCAAACGAATCTTGGCTTTCTACTATGATGCTCAGGTAGCCTGGGGCTAGCTGAACGGAGACACCTATCCAATTACAACCAACAGGGACAGAAGTTCTGGAGTATCACAAATCCAGACCTTAATGAAGCTGCTGGAGAAAACATGGCATAGCAGAAATCAGAACCTGGCTCACGGACTGCTATGGCTCCATTAAAACCTTCTCAAAATGCAGAAGTTCCCAGTTCCTTGCCAGATCTGTTTCCTGAGATCCTCTGATACGAACTCAGACAGAAGCCTAATATGGCTGACGTGGGTAAATTGAGTTCTTGCCCGAAGTTCAGACAGGCAGACTAGACAGTATGCCCGAAGCTGGTTTTTCCCCATTTGAAAACATAAAACTGTTTATTCATTTTTCACTTTTCTTCATCACCATTGAAAGGGTTACTCTGTGACAAGAGCTACTGTTTGGGGTTAAAAAAAGAAAAAAAAAAAAGAACCTGATGATTTTTAATTTTGATTTTACATTTGGAAGTTTGTTTTGATAAAGAGTTACTTAATCCAGTCCTGCTAATTTCTTGACTACATTAAAGCCCTTGGAATGTCCCTGCCCCTTCCATTATTTTATTTTATTTTATGGATAAGTTCTTGCCTGACTTCAAACATGCTGAAATAAAGACGGTCCACGGCAAGCTGGAAATTTGCAGCCTGTGCCTTCAAAGTCATCTTTGCTTTATTATGGCTATTTTTCAAATATTTTCCAGGGTTTACTCTGGGAGGGAAGAGTTGTCCAGCTTTTAAATTTTATCTGATCTCTGTGTTTTCTATTCTGACTTAGTGGTAACAAGGACAAGATGTACTAAAACAGTCCAATAATCACATTGTCTATAACCTTCCATGTCATCATCTTTGTACACAAATGTCCCTATTTCCCATAATTTATTACTGTGTGCAGAGAGAGATGTTTCATTGGGTTTAGGCGAGGTAATACATTGCTAACACAGCTTGGGGAAAGGGACAGCTTTTTGCTTGGGGCAAGGGGCTATGTTCCTTTTTGATCATAAAAAATAATTCAATTTTTTTTTTTTTTTTAAATAATAAAAAAATCAGCTTTCATCACAAGACAACATCACAAAGCGCAGGGAGCAAGTGCACCTGGTGCCAGCCCAGCGCTGCCTGACGTTGCACAAAACACATCTCCATGCTCCCAGGGCCGGTGGCTGTGTTTCCTCCCATTCTGCCTATCAGGTTCTGCTTTTTGGCGTTGTTTTTCTGCTAACTAAGACTGTATGGAGTCTGAAAAGCCCCCAGAGTTTGTGCTACTGAAGAAATGGCAACCCAGAGAGGTGGCACGGTGTCGCACAAGAATAACCTCTGTGCTTGTATCTTTCTCTATTACCACTGGGGCACTGAGTTCCTTTATTTCTAACCCTAAGCAGTTGAAAACACGCAGCGAATATGCCCCTCACACTGCCAAGACTGGCTCTAGCTCATGCTCGGTCTGCTTGAAAAGTATTTAAGAGGAGCACGTGAGTCCTCCCTCTTCCCCAAACTAAGCACCAGCAAAGCAGGGCTGATCAGGGAGCAGGCTCGTGTGCTCAGCTGATGCCTCTTTGGTTTTCCCCACTCCTGGAGCCACCAGAAGGCTCTGCCCATCGCACTCTGATCGCTGCCCCATCACGGGGATCAATGAGCCATGAAGGTGCTATTCTAATTTGCAAGTGCACACAGCTATATTCAACAGCCTGATCAGAGCTACGGGGCTCCTCCGAAATCCCAGAGCCTCGTTTCAGGGCAGCCTGTAATGTAAGTTCAATTTCCCCCTATAAACAAGGTTCCCTTTGACCATGTGCCGCAGCTATTTCAGCAGGCAGACTTGCCAGCATCTTCCCATTTGGACAGCCATGCCAAGTGCCCTTTCTGGGTGTCAGAAATCACAAACCAGAGGCAAAAATCTTGTTATCTGATGTTGTGGGGCTGATCTAAGGGAGCAGCTAATGCTGTAATCGGGGCTCATGAGTGAACGAGGCCCATTCGTGGATGCCGGGTAGGTGAGCAAATACGTTTTATCGAATTTAACACTTTAATGGGCAGATCTATAGAGAGACCAAAAGCTTACTTGCGTAGGAACACGAAGAGGACTTTTTTCCTACAACTGGTTTGCTACAGGCAGTCCACGCAGCTGAGACCCGTACCACTGCTGGCCCCAAACGCGCCCTGCTGGGTGTGCAGGATGCTCCCAGCTGCTCAGACCGCCAGCAGCCACTCCATCACGCTGCACTGCAGCTTTCCTGAGCTGTGGTGTGGTTCTCACCCTGATCCACCAGCCCTCCTAGGAAGTAACAGCCTTGCTGCTGGCCCTGGAGAAGGAGCCAGGGACTCATTTGCCACCACCAGGGGCTGGAAGCCGGCGCTGCAGCCTGTGAGCCTCAGCCCCGCCGCTGCTCATTAGCTCCGTGATAAGTTGCCGAGCTCCTGGTTTTGCCTCGCACCTTCTCGTGGATTTAAGATCATCTGGGGAGGAAGGCGGTGGGGCGGGAGGGAAGTCTCCCAGTTAGATGTAATCATTAACTGAAGTGATCTTTGATTTCGCTGTTTAATTAGATGGAATTCATTCTGAAGGCAGCCGCCAATGTCAAAGGCACGTTAACTATAGCTGTGAATTATTACTGCATCAATAAAAATAATGAAAAGCCTGGGTGCTGGCAGAGCCATTAGACTTTGGAGCGGTAACAGCTAGTTTGCTGTTTTCAGACACAATCTTTCTTCCTTATTGTGCCTTTCAAATATTTTCATACTGAGAACCCGTGGCTGGTTTTTCTCTACTGCTTCAGCTCTGGCTCCGAGTGCACCCAACCAGGTCCAGCCTCCCCTTTTCACTTCAGACCTCTTGTATCAACACGGGAACAGCTGGTCTGAGTCACACCGAAGGGCACGGTATCCGTACTGAGTCACACCAAGCAGCCTGCTAGCCTCTCTGCTCCCGAGTTCTTGCTGTGCAGCACTGTACGACCGGGTCAGACCGACAGACTTCCATTACACGGGTGCCCAGGTTTCAGTAACCCAACGTCTCAGCCCTCCGTAATTAGCTGAACTGCTTTTTAAACTGCTGTAAGAACACAAACACTGCTTGCAAACTATGGCTAGCACTGCAGAAGGGCACTCTGGGCTTTGATCCCTTTGATCCTTCATGCCTGTGTAATACCTCATAGCCGTTGGCATCCACCTCGTCCATGATGTCCCAGAAGCAGTGTGAGCACCCAAAATATGTTACCACTGCAGAAGGAAGCACCTTTGTCCAGCCTGTATCTGAAGGCTCTCCCTTCATCCATCCTCAGCTCATGGGTTTGGAGTTGGTGCTACAGGGCTCAGCAGTTTCAGCTGGGAAGTCCACAGGTCTCTCCTTTGCCTTTAACCTTACTAAATATCAAGGAAACAAACCTTTTACTGAAGGAGATGGGGTAACGTTTCTCCCAGCTACAAAACTGGACTGTGCATAGAGGAAGAAGAACCCTAAGTGAGTAAGAAAAATCAGTTAAATCACGCTGCATCAAGGAAGTTACTGGATTTGGGCAAGAATAACATGGTTTAATGCACCACATAATTTCTGGTTCACAAAAGATTGTTTCTTGGCTGCTGATCTATGATATTTACACCAATGACAACGGATTTTTCACTCATCAGTTCATTTAAAAGAGGATTTTTGAGGTCAAATGTTAAGTTTGCAAATACTATCAAGTGTAGCAACCTTCCGCCAGCAGGTATCTGAGGATTAGGAGCTAAGACTTAAAAGCTTGCCTTTTATTCTCCATCGCTTCCTCTCCGCAACCATATTCTTCCAGGGCTTTATTTCTTGTTCAGATTCTTCTTTTGGAAGACATATGGGTAGGTATCTGTTGAGATCTCATTGACTCATAAGGCCTTTAGACCGTCGAAACAAATTGAATCACGGTCATAAATACTGAGATCCCTTTTCTTTTTATTCTCATTATTGAGGAATTGCATTTGTAGTCCCATCTGTGAACCAGATTAATTCGGAGCCATCTGCCATGAACAAATTGCTAATTTTGGCAGATACCAGAGAGATGCTAGTATCATCCTTATGTAAACATTTGATGTCAGCTCTGATTGTTGTGAAGAAAACAGCTACCCGTAAAGGTGCTCACGGTTATACCATCAACGTGTAGTAATTCAGCTGGCTGCCTGCAGCTTCTTCAAGAATGCAAGTGGCTCGGCAGCCAGCACAACCTGCGCCTGTTGCACTGCAAACATCCACCGTAACAAGGCAAAAAACAATGCGAGATGCGTGCAAGCCGCGAGCTGTGATGCACGCTTAACAGAGAGCTGCAGCCGCCTGGCAGAATCCACACGAGAGGCTATTAAAAAATGCCTCCATGTTCCTCAGACCTCGTCTGAAGTCACAGGGAAGATTTGTACTGATTTCGGCAGGATTCAAAATTGATGGAAGTACAACCATTACTAAAGATAAAGTGAAAATGCTTCGGATAAGTGGGAAAATGTGGATTTTCTGATTTATACTTCCTCTTGTTTGTCAGTGCAGGTTAGCGGCAGACTCCAGCCTGGCTGAAAACATAATGCACTGTAGTGATGTCTGGATGGCAAAAACACATTGCTAAAATGACTTCTGGGGGAAAGCAAAAACAGCAACAACAAAAAAAAAAACACCAAACAAAACACACACCAGAAACCACCTAAATCTCCAGATCAAACAGGTGTGGAGGCAGAAGACTTTACTGGGCAGGAGAAATTGTTCAATAGGATTCAAAAGCATTCTCTTGCTCCTGTGGTAGTGCTGAACTCAAACTCGAAAGTCACTTTGAGTTCCTGTTAACCCCAATGACGCACGTCAGCATGTCTGCGTGGTCTTCCCGAGGTAGCAGAAGAAAGATGCTTGCACTCTGACAGCTCTCTCACTGGAGCCCAAATCTCCAGAGGTGTCAGCATCTTCCACAACAGCAGTAACTTCCTTACGTTAGCTGCAGAGCTACCGTAGCAGCAATAGTTCTGGCTGTAGCTGATGAAGTCTCCCCAGTTTCATCGAGAGACTCTCAGCACAGTCCTAAGTTGTCAGGACCAGAAATGCGAACTTCTTAAAATAGCCCACGAACCATGCTTGGAGGGAAACCTAAAAGGAAATAGATCTCTTTGAACGCATCACCCTTCAGCACACTCATTTATCGTGCGCTCTGCAGTGGCCTTTAGAGAGGGCTGGTTTGTGCTCCTGGCTCCCGTAGGCTCCGCATGCACACGGAGTCATCTCTCCCCCCCGAGACACCCCATCTGCACGGCCGCAGTGCGGGAGCTTTGTGTTGTTATAGTTACTGGCTATGACTTACCCCTGCCACTGGCACTGTGTTCTCAGTAAATGGCACTTAAACAGGAGCCTAGCGAAGGTTTGCCGAACAATGACTGCCCACAGTCACTTAATAACAGGCCAGGAGCAGCTCTGCCGCCTGCTCTTTTCAGCCATTTCCACCTGGCCCTTCCATCCTGGGTGAGACCCTGGATCTCTTACATGAGGCACACAACACACGTCACTTCTTATATTTGATTTTTTTTTTGTTTGTTTTCTGCTCCCTGGAAAGGTCAGCACACGGGGAAGAGCTCTGCTCTCAAGGAACGGGTAGGCAGCACACAGCACCCTTCACAGGCTCTGTGGCTTGGGAGCAAAACCGCTCTGCAGGGCACGTCTGAACGGGAAGGTGGTGCCTTCCACCCCGTGCCCTTCCTCATTTGGGTGCCTCTTTTGCTGTCTAGATACAGTTGCTGCAACCCCACAAAAGGCTGGAATCGTGCAACCTGTGATGGTTTTGGTTGGGGCAGCAGTACGGGGATAAGGGGATACAAATGAGCAGACTCCATGCCTGTAAAATGGCTTGTGCTGAGTGCGATGCTGCTGAGCGATGCTTTTGAGATGCAGAGAACAATTACCTGAACTGACACAAACAGGAACAGCTCCTCATGCTCGGCAAGGCTTGGGTACAGCATCAAGCAACCTCCTCTCAGAGGCAGAGGGCAGGAGATGGGAACTAAAGGGTTTTCACAGACCCCAGACTCCGTTGGGTGAAGGTGGTGCGCGAAGCATTTAAGAGAGCAATCACAAGATGCTTTGCCTCCACTTCTGCCTCGAGTGCAGTGAAGATGAACAGACAGCCCCAAAGTGGAAACAGGCTGCTATGCCTGAGTCAAGGAGCTGCCTTCCCACACGTTTGTTCAGGGAAACTGGACCTTGTGTACAATTCGGGAACAGATAAAGCTAAACCTGACACACCAAAGCAATGTAAGCTTACAGATTTCTCATCGAGACAGAAACCATTCTGTGAGGTGTGAACTTGGGTAACTACACAACCAAAACAGCAGATTTTCGGTAGGTTTCTTGAACATATAAGTAATTAATTAGGACAAAGCAAGGGCTTTTTGTGAATTAATTAAGTGTTGGATTCCCAAAGGACTTTCTGAGAAAGGGTCCAGCAAAGATAATTACTGAACTTGCACCGATACCGCTCTTGAATCAGACTCAGGAAGTCGTGTTCAAGAAGCCCTCCTATGTTAGCTTTGTGCTTTGACAAGCTGACCTGTGTGTCCCGACTTTGCATAGCTAAGCAGGTCTTCCCATTTACCGTGATACCACTGCACATGAAACAAATGTTAATTACCGTCGCCGCAAGAGCAATCAGTGAAACCACAGAAGGGGAAGGCCAGTCCTGCAGCCCTCTGCTGGCAAACACCTCCTGCAGTTCACAGAAGAGCCTGAACCACAAACCAGGGAAGTTATCAGGGAAGTTATCCCCAATTTCTGCAGAGGATCTTGCATCAAGCCAGCACTAGATTAAAACATACTGATGAAATCTGGTCTTGTAACAACCTTGTAAATAAAGCTGAAACTGGCACCGCATCTTTTCTCCCACACACATTCCCCTGCAAGTTGTAAACTTTGCAGCAGATATAAGCCTAGCTACAGAATGATGGCTGCACACCAGCAAAGAAAAATGAAACAGGCCTAGCATGAAATGTATCACTGCCTAGAGATGTTGGAGCTGAGTTTCAGCTGTAATAAATCCTTATTTCATGGACCTCTGTCCAGTTAAGCCATCGGGGCTTTGAATTTGAGTGGCCAAGCTTCGGTAATCAAGAGATCTTACAGAAATATACATGAACCCCATCACTTGCTTTTCAAGATATTTTCGAAGAAATACATCATTAATCTGCAATAATTATTAGCAGTTCCTCATGCTACTTAAAACTTTCAGTAATGTGATCTATCCCTTTCTTCTATTCTATTTTCTGTTATGTTGGGCATAGGATGGTCCAACTTGCTTGGAAAAAAATGGCTCATTCTCCATTTATGGCTCTTGTTTTGCTACTTATGTTTTGACACATTAAAACTATGAATAACATCCCAACTTTCAGGTCCGATAGCAGAGATTTTCCATCTCCCTAGCACTTAAACCGCACATTAGAACAGCATTGCTGTGGTATGCGGTATTGCTGTTTCTGAGCAGAAAGCTGAGCATTCTTGATTGTTGACCTGGAGTGTTTCCTTATTGTTTGCTTTGACTACGTAAAATTACTATTTAAAAACTATGTCCTAAGGCCCTACCTATTGGAAAAGTTTTCTTTTCTGGTTGACTGATATTAAACTTTTTCTTCTTTCACACACAAAGGGCTGTACAAGCAGATTTCAAAAGAAAACCTGAGAAATAAGGATCATCAGGTTTGCAAGTTCCTTTCTAAGCACAGATCTTGTGAAAATTGGCAGTGGTCAGTAATGCATACCAACTGTCCCAGTTACCAGCACTATCACTTGCAGATGAAAAAAAAAGCCAGGGACAGTGTGATATGTGACACTTGAAATGACAGGATCCAGATTTGGTGCTTTTTCACGAAGAGCCTTATGTAAGTGATGGCTTTGCAGCTAAGGATCCTTCCCACAGGTCATAGCTGTTCATCGCTCAGATATATAGCACCTCAGTTCATGCTGCAATGTTGTGTACTGCCTCAGCGGTTCTGAACTAGGGCTCTCCAGAGATGGAGACCAAGACGTCTCTACTATGGCTAAGTACTGAAAGCTAGCAGACTGCTTCCTTGCTTACGGTAATTTATAAGCTCGGGTGTTTTCAGGATTTACTTACGAAAAGCAATTCCACTTATTAATATCAGCACAACAGCATGGCAATAGCTCATATTATATATTGGAATATAACTTCAGACTGCCCCAAATTTCTTTACAAAGTGCGTGTCTATAAATCAACCTATAAATCAGTACGTCCACAAACCCTGTATGACTGAAAAGAACACCGAGTGAAACTGAGAACGCTGAGTTAAGTCAGGCTGAGCGTGTCTGCTTAGCCTGGGAAGTTATCATCCAAGCCGAGCTGCCCACGTCCACTCTGGGCATTTAGAGCAAGGGCTCTGCATTAAGGACTCCGGCTTCTGACTCTCGAACAGCCCCTTCTCTGTGGAGCACCACTTTCCTCACACAGGATTTTATTAAGGTAACAGCTGAACAGGAACACTTACTAACCTGCTTCTCACCACTTGGCTTCCTGTAATTCAGCAGCAGCTCCACAGCTCCCACCACCTCTTTCCGTATCGCGTAGAGCAGAGCATCTCCCACGTACACGCTGTGGCTCAGGAGTAACTCCATGATCTCCAGATTTTCGTTCTCTATGGCTATTAAAAGGGCACTGCGACCGAGAGGATCCATACAGTTAATGTTGATGTTGTAGTAGATCTCCGCCTCTTGTAAGGCATGTTTCACGCTGGCATAGTCCCCCTTCTCCACGGCGCTGAGGTAGGCCTTCTCCTCCACCGAGAGCTCTGCCTCTGCTCGCACAATCTGCAGCGGGATCCGATCTCTGTACGGTGAATAGTTTACCTTTTTGTAGTATAGCTGGGCCATTGTTCATAGTGACCAGGCAACCTGTCGGGGAAAAATAAGCAGATGTGAAAAAATGGACAAGCAACCCCTATCTGTTCCTCCTGGGGACAGATTTCCAAATATCCCTTGCAGTAAAAGCTTCTGATTCCTTTTTTAAATCTTTCCTTCTCAGTACAACCTCAACACTCCTTGACCAACCCCACATTAAATGACTACCTGAAAAAATTAAGGATACAATTAAGGATACACCACTGCTCAGAAGATGTATACATGACAGGCACTCAGAACACTTCTAAATCCAATTTAAACACTGCTTTCCTTTGTCTGGAAAGAAGCATGATCCTGTTGTTTCTGGATAATCTGTCACGTACAGTGAGGTGGATTTCTCACCTTGCTTTTTTTTTCCCCTGCTCAATGTCTTTTTTCTTCCCTCCTTTTTCACCATTGAGCCAGGTCCTCAGCATCTGAACTTCCAGTGATCAGAGGTTTTACACCTTCCTATTTACAGTTAAAAATCTCTTTGAATTACTTTTGCTGCTTCCTCTCCATTTCCATCTCTTAAAATAGGTTTTTATTTTTCTCTAATGTTTACTCTTTGACTAGGTCACAGTTTTATTTTTAAAGCTTCCAAGTTTTTAACATAATTTCTCACTCTCCTCGTTTATAAATAGGACCCAGACAGGCTGATGAAGAGAGCCACCACCCTTGCTCTCCAGAGGCAGTGATGTTGTTTAGAACCTAGGAAAATGAGAAGTAAAGCCTGCCCTGGAACAAGTGTAGCAAACTGGAGGAATTACAGCTCGTTCACACGGCTCAAAGAGCCTAGCAGGTGACTGAACTCATAGGAAATATGGGCTGGAAAGGTTTTCATGCTAGAGCAAAAAGGGAGCCATGGTTATCTACCTCTGCTTGGCATCAACAAACCACACCAAATCAGGCCCAGGGGATGCCAGCAACAATAGCTAATTGGATGGCTTTTTCCATCTCCTTGCCCAAAACTCAATGGCTTATGCAGAAAATTAGCCGGAGCTTTGTTCCATTTCAGTCCCCTATCCAGGGGAACGAGGAGTTTTGATAAAGAGGCATGGAGAGGCAGGATCTCGTGGTTCAGGTGCTGAACCAGGAACGAGATGCTCCGGGTTCTGCTTCCAGCACCCCCTGCACCGTGCCATAAGGCAGCCGTGCTCAGCGCGGCCCATTTGCATTTTGCCTTCAGCTCCAGCGTAGTGGGCCCGGTGCGGAGAGTGGGAGGATCTGAGCTCCAGCCCAGCTGACACTGCAAAACAGTGGGTGGCTGGAGCACACAGCAAAGTTACATCTGCGAAGTTCCTGGGGAGCCAGAGATCTGTAACAACGGCTTTGGCATACCAAAAATGTGCGCGCTCGGTGTCCTGGTTTCCTGCAAGCAGGAGCAAAGTTTGTGTTGGTTGCGGTTCACGAATTACAGCTCCGTGCTGTAACCTGAAGGCACACACAAAGGCATCGGAGGCAAAAGGACCCATGATCTGCATACAAACAATCATGCATGTATTGGACAATTTTTCCTATTTTTCGACTTCCAAACCAGCAGCTTATGGGGGTCTTTGTTTAATGCATTGACTGGGGGGTTGTGCTCTGCGAGAATGTGATTTCATCAGGGAAATCAGTGTTCTAGGAGGACTGCCAGCACAGAAAGCCACTTCCCTGCTTGGTCACAGCAATCTTTGACAACCTGGCTTCCAGGGAACAGGGACAAGTGGGACAGCAGCCACGGCGTGGAGGTCTCCAGCTGTTGGTTCCCAAGGAACCCGAGGGGTTCTGATACCAAGTGCAGCTGCTGAAGTGGAGCTGGGTATTTTGCACTGCTCTTGAGTTTAATTGAATGTTTTGTAGATGGTGAGTAACATTTGCAGTGAGTTATAACAAATGTCACCTTCTGAGACATCGTGCCAGAACTGGATCCCTTTCCTTTCCCACCGCTTTGTAGAAAGAGGAAGAAAAAACCCTTCAGATATCTCAACTCCTCAGTGAGATCCCATCTCCCAGTACAACCTCAGTCCAACAGAGCATTTCTTTAATACTTCAGGCACACAAGAAGCGGCAATAAAGCCAAACAGGAAAGGCTCTGATGAATGATTTGTCCTGAATTCTTCTCATGCAATCATCTGTATAGCCCAACTAACACAGGCTGTCGACCACGTTTGGAAATGATATCACACGAGTGTCAAAACTCATATTTCTGCCTGGATTCTATGGACAACTTCAGCAAAATGTTTAGCTGCTGAGCAGCCACCCGGGTGAGATCCAGCAAAATTACAGGCTCACCTTCCAAGCTTGATGGCTTTCTCTTCCAAAACCAGAGAAAAGAGCATCAGCCAAACACGTGCATGTGCTCTGACATGGAACAAACGACTCCAAGGATTGCTGCTCTCTAGCAGCCACTTCCCCATGCCCTGGGTCTCCTGGAAGCAGCATCACTTGGGGAAAGAAACAGCCAGCACCAGTACATCCTGCACTGCTTGTTTGTTCCAGAGCGGTACTGTCACCTGCTTACTGGTTGAGAAATGAGAGAAATATTGATGAAGTCCAGATAAGAAAAGGGGGTTGCAATTCTGAGGTGCCTAGAGAAAAGAAACGAGGACATGCTGGTAAGGTAGCAAAAATAGAAACATAGTCACATTAAAATTTTGGAATCCATGCAAGAAAGCCTGAAAGCACACATTTTCCATGACTTCTCTTTACAGAGAGGCATTTTCTGCTACCTGAGTTAATATTTGGGGCAAGGAAAGTTTTTTTTTTCTAGTTTACACCTGACTACAGATGCAGCAGAGAATATCCAAAGCCTGGCTATTGCGATGGTGCTATCTGCAGCATGAACAGGTGCAGAAACCAAGAACACCACAAAGCAAGCTACACAAGATAAGCAGATGTCTTATCACTCAGTTTAGACTATCACCTCTCTGCAGTTGGGTCTCTCTTCCCCCTGAACTATTAGCCCAAACCTTGAAGCCGTTTCAGTCTGACACCGCTTGTATGTTGCCTGGCAGAGAACTGAGAGTTGCAGCCACTTGAAAAGCTGCCACACCTGGCAAAACACCTCGTCTGCTTTGGAGAAGGAAGGTTTCCAGCCGTATTTGTCTAATAACACAAAATGGGTTTCCTGTCCCTGCAAAAATTGCTCTGCATTGTCAAAGACTCGGGTCAGACGCAGCTATACCCTATGTCAGCGGGGACACGTTTCTGTCTTGGAAGAGAGAAATGGCACCAGAGAAACTGCACCGGGGCTTGAGGGATCGCCTGCCACCTGCTTTTGGACTGCACCCTCAGAGTGGTCACGTTATGAGCACAAGGGAACGGTTTTACTGCAGTCAAGGGCTGAAAACAGTGGCTTTTACTGAAAACTAAAAGCAGCTTCGCATATCACCATCTATACAAAACCTTCGGTCAACCCTGCGCTGTCCTCCACGTCCCCACGGGCCTCCTGCCCCAGATCACAACTTGACACTGACCGATCAATTTAATTCATCAAATGGATGTGCCGTGCCCAGGTGAACCAGAGATCGCATCGGCACCACGGAAGGCAGGGGAAAGAACAAAAATTGCTTTTCCTCTCTGATATGTCTTGTAAGAGAGCACATCATGAAAACTGCACACGGTTCAGAGTGATGTGTGGCAGCACAGGGAAGAGCAGCCTGAGCCCTGTGTGAGAGGCAGGGGGAAAGGAAAGCCAGGGAGCAGCACCCAACAGTAGCCATTAGTTAGAGACGTGCTTAATGAGGACAGACAGGCAAAGGTCTCTCAGCAGCATTGCCTTTTGCCACTGAAAATTTCATGAGGTTTCAGTACGATTTATTTTTTTTTTTAGGACCTGTCAGGAGCCCTCCTTTCTTCCCCACTTGACACAAAGCACAGCCACGTGCCTCCTGGTCTCACAGCGATGGGGATGACCTGTATGGAAGGGGAGGAGAAGAGCTGAAATGGTGGGAGCCAGCGCCCCACCAACTAACAGCAGCGCAGCCATGAAATGGGTCCTTCCTGGCTTTTATTTGCTTTGATCATTTGACTTTTCACGATGCTGGTTAAAGACGTGGAAAAGTGCCGCCGCTCCCGACTGCCGAGCCTCCCAGCAGCGATTTGTCGGGGCGCTGAATTGAGGTGCAGGAGCTCGTCGCTCCCAGCTGACAGGAGCAAATCAACCACTGGATCATGGGCGCGGGGTCGATAGAAGAGAGCCACCTTTCCCACTTGACGGGGCTCAGCGTGAGCAGCCAGCTCGCATCACACATTAGAGCAGACAACAAAACAGCCCATCTGCCAAGTCGCAAATAGCGCGGTCGGTTGTTCCCTCCCACTGGAGATTCGCTCTGACACATGTTGGCAAACCCGTGTGTGTGGCTTTAAATGTCACTACAGCTTCTCTCTCAGATTTGCAGGAGGGTTTCTGTGCGCTGGAGAGCCTGCCTCTATGCTCTAGCTGCATGAGCCCAATAAAAGGGCTGATCTCTTGCAACACATCTCACCTCGCTGCTCCTCTCCATCCTTCTCTCCGAGGCTATTTCTTCTTTTTACTATTTCCAGGAGAGTGTTTTCCTCATTTTGCATTTCTCATCTGGACCTTCAGCTCTGGAAATCACGGACCATAGCTGCTAAAATGGCCTGACTCTTCCATCATGCTCAGGGGACTATGCACTCAGTAATATTGATCTTTTTTAAAAAAGGTTATAAACCTGAGTTATGAAATAGTCCAGAAGGGCCACTTAGGTAAATAATATTACATTTAGTTAATGGACCAATTGAATTTGTGATTGAATCCTTCTTTTAAGTGCTCTAGATCTTATTTACTAACAATGCCTGACTGAGCTTATACCTCCTACAGTCTGAGGAAATAAAACTTACTTTGTAACATTCTGCAATTCCTTTTCTCCTGCAAAAGATACCCTCTTCTCCCAGAAAATAGCTTTTTCCATGGAGCTCAGTGGGGACCACACTGCAGGTCTAAATCTCACTGCCTCTCATGACATCTCTGTATCACACCACCACCTCTCCGGTCAGAAGCAAGGAATTTTTCCTGATGCTGCTAAATGCAAAAAGAGCCACTGCTGAACACATCAATGTACAACCTCAGAAGATTTCGAAAATTATAAAAATGCAATGACCTTCTGGTGAATACAGTGGTGTAAGTTTCCTTCAGCAAAAGCTCTATGAGCTCAGAAAGTTTATATTCAGCTCATAAGTTACATAAGATATATCATTCTCCTGGAATAAGTGCTTTCCAAATCTTGCAGCATTGCAGTACAACATGAAAATGAGAAACTGACAGCTAATAAAATTCAAGATGAGTAATCTAGTTTCACTGCCCAAGCTGAGTGAAAGGGAGAGCACTAATAGAGTGAGTGATAAAAATGCAAGGCTGCAGTTGTTCATGATTCACATAGGTGGCTGTGTCCTTAGAAGATGAGTAGAAAAATCCTTCGTAGAACATCTTTCGCTCATCATCACTTAAGGCGTAGTTAAGAATAAATTCAGTCACTGGGGTACTGCATGTAACCTTCTAATCTGAGAAGCGTTTGTAGAAGAGAACCTCAAATTTCAGATTATAGATTTACAGAAGCCAAAAGAAAATTCTTTGCCAGTAACTCAAAATGTCGTAATTTGACTCAAGTCCCAGCTGCGATTCTGATCTTCCTGGGGAGGGTGACAATTATCAGATATATATGTTTGATTTGGAAAGGCCAACTCCTTGGTATAATTCTCTTCCGCTGCATAATCAATCAATGAGTCACAACCAACCGCATATGGGTATGTGTAGATACGTGTATATATATATGTGTATGCACAAAAATACCAGCACAAAAGATACCGTGCACGTAGTACGCCTGGAGATACCGCTGGGCTCATGAAAGCACCTGCTCTTCTTTAAGCAGTCAGTGGTCTTAACTAAAACTTAGAAATCAAACTCAATTCTCAATCTTCTGGCAATAGGGTGCTAAATCCGGTCAGTCCATGACATCTACACAGCTACCTCCTGCTGGAGGATGGGAATCTTGGCATGGCTGAATCCTCTCCTGGATGAAAAGCTCTCCCTGCTGTACGCAGCCTTTCTGAGAGCCAGCACAACCCTTCAAGGCAAACTAGCCCAGAAAGTAAGGAGCATTGCTAACTCTTCCATGTGCAAAGCACTTGGTTTGACTTTGCCTTCTCAAGCAGAGGAGCACAGCTCTATGTATGTATTTCAAAGGAAAACAACAACCCAAGGCACCCTACCACACGTGCTTAAGCCCTAAATCCTAATCCCAGCATGTAACAGGGCGGAGAAGGAAGATTTAATTTTTGAGACAAGGAAGAGTGCCATTGCTTTACATGTCTGCAGAAGTACATATGGAAAATGTGTAGGAAAAGACTTTTGCATTTGTTCTAACTGCTCTGGCTGGAAACAAAACTGACAGGTTTGCCAGCGTGATAGCCCTTTTTCACATCCGAATTCACCTGACTGCAGAGAAGTTCATGATAAACCCGCACATTTGGAAAGCCAAAGGTTCTGATTCTCCTTGCCTTTCTCTTCAAAACAATTACACATTTTGCTGTTCTTGCTAGGCTCCTCTGCTGAACCTACTGCTTCAGTACTTCATAATGCTGGAGACAAGAACACAAAGCTTTTTTCTGGGGTGCTGCAGCAGGCCACCACTGATTCACCGCTAGCGATGATCACCTGCAGCAACCCAGAAGAGCTGCTCTTCTCCCCCTGGCCCCAAAGGTTCCCTGTTCTCCACGCTGCCTGCTGAGCTGGATGTTCTCTTCAGCAGAACCCTATTTCAAAGCAGCACCGCTCAGAGACTTAAGTTTTGTACCTCGGTGACTTAAAAAAAGCTTGTATTTCCTCAACAGGAAGCTTCTTAAATGTGTATTTCCGTGTACTTTAACTGCATTTTAAACTACATGGAGTAACAACGATTCAGAACATACACACTCCCTACGTTTTGTGGGCAGGCTGCTTAATTCATCCAAATGAGTAACGCTCTGAGTTTTAACAGTGCCTGAGAAAAACACTTCTCTCTGCTTTGCCATGGAGGAAAATGCTTTGCACTTGCCTGGCTCAGCTCGGCGTATTTCTGTTCCTACTCCTCTGTTTGCACATGACTCTGAAGGCCTCTCACACAAGCAGGAGATACTGGTGTCATTCAAGGGTGAAAGTCTCCAGAGAAATGCTATTGGGAAGCCCCCAGCTGGCATTACAGCTTCCAGTAGCTATATTAGTGCCCACATTCATGCCTGTCTCAGTCTAGTTGCACCCAATTGTTGCAGCATTTCACATCAACCTGGACAAGCCCTAGGTATGTTCGCTTGACCGGGATCCATCACAGCATGGGAGCAAGCCACTTCCAGTGGTCTCAGGATGATAATAAACAGGACATCTCCTCCTTGCCCGGCTGGTCAGCACATAGCCTAAGTAGCTATGTAGAACAAGGAGCAGCAGTCATCCCCAGGCTCAGGGGATGCCACAATCCCACCCACCTCCTGCTCCACCAGCAAGATCTTTGCAGGGTCTTGGTAGCCCAGACTTGGTTACATCCATCCTGAAAGCAAGACACAGCTTCCAGCGCAGTGTAATGGAAAGGATGTCAGAAAAACCCTTGTGTGAAGCCCAGCTGCAAAGCTCCTATCTGTGAGGCAGGGGAAGTGGGAGAGTGCTGACCCATCCCTGCAGTATTTCAGTGTTTCCTAAACAAAAATCAGTCTGGGCTACTAAAACAACACCCTGGGGATGGGATGGCTCCTGTATGTGCTTTCAGCTACTATAGCAATGAAGTACTTACAATCTGTAGTTCTCCCACTTCTTTCCACACAGCCACGACACGGGTGCGAATACATACACGTGTACTGTGAGGCACTACAAAACAAATGCCCTGGAATATATTCAGTGTGTATCTTTGCAAAGGCAGACAAAATGCAAAGCTTATTTTGCCTGACGTCACTGCTCTCTCCCCTACTCTTTTGAGATCGGCCATTTTCCACCATCTAAAAACAGAAAAGAGATGTCAAGTGAACTGAGAAACACTGTCAAGCAAGCCGCCCCCTTGTCTTATCTGCTAATGCAGCACTAATGTGGCATGGCATCATTATCAGCTCCGTGCTCTGTGTCCACCGTTTCTGCGCCTGCTGCTTGTAATCTCTAGCTGCTGCAGCTATTGGGGAAGAGATTCCCCCCACCCCGTTCACACTCGTGCTCAATGAGCATTGTAATCATTTCTTCAATCAACACGATAATCTCTGAGCATCGTCTCTAGGAGAGCTGGTGGCAGCAGGGACTGTTAGACCTGCCTCAGCCTAGCTGAAAGTGCAAGTAAACCGCCCACCCGCTGAAGGGAAATACAAGATTACGGCACAGTTGTCGGGACGAGGAAAGGGCAGTTGCAGCGAGCTATAAACAACTAACAGTGACAGCTGGGTAGGCTCTGTTTCTCGTCTCAGTAATGGGTGGATTTATTAGCAGTTATCAGCTACCATTTCTCAAGAAGCCCTGCTGGAAGCGTTTGCATTGGCACCCGTGTATAAATTCAGCCGCCCCCTGCAGCCCCCTCTGCTGACAGTCTCCTGCCTCACCGGGCAGTGGTAACTGGCTCTGGTTCTGGCTCAGTTTTGTTCCCAATTTTGCTGTTCAAAGCAGACCGGAGCTTCTCGGAAGGAAGAGGCTTCCACAGAAGCATCACACGCTCCTTTCTCACATCAGTGTTGCCCAGTTCCAAGGAAAGGGAAATGGAGAAATGTTGTTCTCAAGAGAATCAAGCAGGAGAATTTAAAAGACACAAATAAATGCTGCACAGACGTAAACCAGCACGGAAGAGGAGTAACACTGCTACACTGCTTCTAAGTAAAGAAATGCATAGGACACAGATTTGCTTCTATTAATGCCCTAATAAAGTCCCTGAATAACATCACCAGCATAAAACTTGCCTATTCAACCGCCAGACCATTCTTGTAAAGTCAGAGATTTGGGTCAGGGATTTGCAGCAGTAACCACGTTATTTCTTAATCTTTGCCTACTGACACTGTGCCCTTTGGCTACCAACAATAACAACACCCAGTTCTTACAGGGCTTTTCAGGCACAGATCTGAAAGTACTTTCTGAAGGACAGAAAGACCTCATCCTCTCATTGTACGGATGAGAAATCTGCAGAAAAATGAAATCAAGGGACTTGCACCATCCATGAAAACAAGATACAATTGGCCAGAACTGCCCAGAAATACACGGACACACACGCACATGTGTAGCTTTAGATGTGCAACAGATCCTTCAGCATCTACCGAGACACAGCACAATGTCAGAGCAACCTGGAGTCTGAATGCCTCCAGGAGAGCTGAGTCACCGAGCCCCTTTAGGGCGATGTGAAATGCTCTCCCCGTGCCCTGTTGTTGCCCTCTGCCCACACCTGCTCCTCACCTGACAGGCAGAGGCTCTGCTTAACAGGAATACTGCAGTCTCCCTTCCTTGGGCACAAGCCTGAGGTGCAGATGACTCCTGACCCATGGTCTCGCAGCTGGAAGGCTTCTCGCAGCCTTTTCCAGTCTCTGTCCAGTCACTCAGAAGCCCAACGGCAGGGACTTCTCACTCCCGTGGCTCATGCCCTCCTGGGGACAGTTCTGTCCCCCTGAAAGGCTGCAGAGGAGGCAATGATAAAAACTGGGAACGTCTCACCTTGCTGGAGAAATACCGGATTTTAAATATTCCACAGGGTGGCTGTGTCACATGCTGCAAAATCTGTCGGGCATTAGCTTGGAAATCAGCCCCTGGTCTTCCTAAGGGGAACTTCTCATACGGGCACAGGATGTCTTTTGCTTCCTCCCCAGGTTCTCGTCTGCAGTGTAACTTAAGGCTGTTGCTGCTCCTTTTGTATTTTCTTTCTTCGAGATACTCTTCTGAAATTTTCTCCCATTTTCTTTTGGATTTCATTTTGCAGTTTGCTTCCCTTTTCAGTTAAGTGTTCATCCAAGATATCTCGGCTTTCAAAAGACATCTGAGGTGAGGCTCGTCAGTTTTTCTTCAGAAGAGATTTATTTTGTATGCTCTCAGTTTTAGGCTCAGCTACAGTATAACTGCAGGGGGTTCATGTTTAAATTGAGCTGTATTCCTCTGGCTGCAGGAGTGGGGCTATGCAAAGGAAATGCACAAATCCATAAATAAGGCTTGGCACGATTTCACTGCTCTACTTAATGCCGACATTTGCAAGCTCTGTTTTCCCAAACCTCTTGCTTCCAAATCCCTGCACCTGCTAATTTGTTAATTCTGTTTTCAGTGAGTTTAGGCTTGTGTATTCTTAATTATGCTAATGAAGAATAAAGTATTTAAAATATTAATGTTTTGCAAACTTAAAAAAGAAAACAGTGAACAAATACCTTGCCCCTGGGTCTGTCTTCACTGTTGGATTTACAGACTGGTCCAGGGTGTTACTTTTTTTCTCCCAGGCTCTTGAGAGGATGTCCTGTCCTCTCTCTTCTTCCCCCTCCCTCCTGCATCCCATCTGACACGGCTTCACTTCCCCCTTTTCTGTCTGATCTCCACGGAGAGGAAGATCTTGGAGGTTAATGAAAATCATCCCTGTAGTGGTAATTACCACAACTGCCTCTACCAGTTTTCTTTTCCTCTCTCGATATTGATCTCCTCTCCCCTCCAAGGCTCTGTACAGGCTCCTTGCTCCCACTCTCTTGCAGCTACTGCTTGTAACCGGCGAGTTACTGGGGTACCGCAGTCCTCTGTCCCCTTCCCATCCTTTGGGCACCTACTTCTCAGGTCACCCTCCCAGGTCATACTGGCAAAGAGAGGTCTGCCTCTGGAGAATAAACACTGCATGGGCCCTACGAGGCAGTAGCTGCGGTCTCTCCTCCCCATGCATCTATGATTTCGATGCACTGCTCCTCTACTTTCTCTGAACACTGCTTTGCAGAACTGGTTTGTTTTCCTGGCTTCCACATAAAATGTAGGTCAGAGTCATGGTAGACATACATCAAAATTGTGATTTATTGTACACGAAAGGAACAGCGAGCACTGAACCTGCAAAGAAGAAAGGTGACTAATTGCTTAATTTACCCAAGCGACATCTGGTTGCAGAATACCTTTGTTTGTGGCTTCCTGGTTTATCTTCCTGTATGTGCGTTCCCGATGCACCTTTTACTGTGCTTTTCATGTGCCTGCCTTTCCTGGATGTCTACACAGAGCTGCTAAATCACAGACATACAACACGTAGGCTATCGTTCTCACCATCTCCCTGACAAGATAGTATTGTTTCTTGCAGTACAGATGGCTTTCAAGATACTGATCTCTGCCAATGGAGCAGCAACGCACTTTCTGTAAACTGACTCTGAAAGGAAGTGTTTTGGCATTAAGACTCAGATTGAGGATAAACCAGAGCATGCAGTCAGGGCCAAGCAGGCCTCGAGAAGGCCATGTAAACAGCATCACTCCTACCAGCATATCAAGGAGTTATTCCACCCCAAGAGAGCAGGTTTCCCCAGGGTTGCGGGATCTTCCGAACTGTTCGCAGTCTACGCGAGTAGACTACGCTAGATCACAGTCATGCCGTGCTTGGCACTTCCTTGGGAGTCTAGCCACATTTTCTGGGGTTTATTTTCAGCCCTGAGCTTTGGGAGTTCAATAATTACAAGAGAATGTCGTCTTTAAAAAAAATAAAAAAGAAGAAAAAAAGTTTCTAGCCTCTAGGGTGTGAAATAAAGAGTGTGAGTCACAGAGTGAACTTCATTGATGCAGAAACCAGACAGAAATTGTCCCAAATTCCAGGTTTAAAAATCTCATTACCATTAGATCTGAGGTGTGGGGCAGAGAGGGGAGACCTGGGGCTTTGGAGCTCATGGGCTGCTTGATTTAGGCAGGACAGACCTCCTCTGCAGGCCACGGCACCACCTTTCCTGCGAGCCCTTTCCTAGCTGGAAGCAACCAGCACGGCCTGTGCAGCACGGGACGTCGCTGTGCTGTGCTGTGGCACCGGGCAGGGCAGGGCAGCGGTGGCGCTCTGCACACTGGCTCACACCCCCCTCACACCCCCACGCTTCAGGGATCGCCTGCTCTGCTATTTATAAACCTACCGGGGTGTTATCACTCAGTCAACAGAGCGCAGAAGCAATTACTGGGTGCTCTCCATGAAAACGGCTCTGTAAGTCCATCAAATCATGCTAGATCCCATACACCCTTGTTCACACGTAGCCTGAGAGGATCCCTTTGACTGGAGCAAATAAAACTCCCAGTTTAACACCACTTCTGGCAGAGGAGAGATTTCCATACAGGCCCACTTCGAACCAAGGCCTGCTGAAGCTTCTCTACCTCCAGACACCTCTCTTACTGCCACTCAGAGCCTCAAATCAGCTGGACAAGTGTGTTACACCCTACACAACTTCATTTCTGCACAGCCATAACTTCAGCTACAGACAGAAATGCAAACAGTACCCATATTAGCAGCCTGCACTGTTTTCAAAATTTTTCCCCTTTTCTTTACAGCCCTCAGCATAAGGGCCCTCACCCTGCAAATCCTCGCTGACCCGCGGTTCTGGCTGGGGCTCCCTGCAGAACAGAAATGATCATCACATCACCCCCATGCTCAGGCACTGTTCTCTCGAGTCCTCACTTTCTTTTGGCTTCCTCTTGCCTTCTTCCCTTCTTTGGAAAGGGAAGAAGAGAAAACTTTGCAGAAAGGTGCAGTTTCTCTCCTGATACAAGAGACAGGACGGAAAGCCCCAGCTTTTTATTCTTTGCCCTTTCCATTTCTGTGCCAGGGTGGTGTTTGAAGACACCCTCAAGTATTTTGCCCCACCGAGATGAGGCTGCATCACCGAGCCTCAGGCATACACAAAGCATACAGAAAGGGCACCAGGCCCAGGGTGCTCCCCGAAACAGAGAAAACCCATGGCCAGGGAATTTAGGAAACACTTAAAACTGCTGGAGATGCACACGCTGCAGCAGTCGGGTGTCACTCAGATGCCATTTGGTGTAACGTGTTAGTTTTACGAACAGAGACCTGTGAGGCACTTCCACCTCCTGCTTGCTCAGCCTGACCCCAGCCCAGGACGCTGAACCCAGCACTCAGCTGGGAACCCAGCACTCAAAACGCAGTCCTCACCTCGGAGAGCTATTTCCAGAGGAGCTGCTCTTCTGACACTGACTGGAGAGCGAGCATCAGGCCGAGATCCCCACTGCCTCGCTACCTGCGCCGTGGCTTTCTGCAAACCTTCAAAGCTGTCAGGAGGGCTGGGGACGACCTCTGGGATCTGCAGCATCAGCACGACCGCGCCAGCCGAGCTCCTCGCCAGGTCTAAGGCAAAACAAGCAGAATTACGGCATGGGCAATGAGATCAGTCCCCGGCCCTGCTCCGACTTTTACTTCTCCTGTCAGTTGTGCGGCGGGTCTGGCAGTTTCCACCACAATCAGGTCTGGCTGTCACAAAGCCTACTCCATCGAGTGTGGCAACAAAAGGCACGGGGAAAATCCTTGAGGTGACAGTTTCTCAGGGCTGAAACACAATCAGGATTCTAGCAGGGAGTTTTAGCTGCAGAATTTGATCTGTCAGACAGCCACATCCCGGTGACATGAGAAGCTGGGGATTTTTCCACTGCCTTGCTGGCACCTTTGGGCAAATAATTTTTCAGATCTGCGCTTCTGTCTGCTTCTCTCATTTGGTTTTAGAGCAAACGGCGTCACTGGGGGCTACAAACAAGGACACTACGAGGCCCTGGTCTCATTTGCTGTAACAGGAATGCATTTGGTTTCTAAAATTCATCTTTTTTCCCCTTCCTCCCACCTTCAGTAACTTTCTCACTGCACTGCTCTCATTTTCGAGATACCGTCAGCACTGTTCTTCCCAGACACATAAAGCAGATAAAGCGTCTGATTAAAAAACAGATCCAAAAGGCTAAACCCAGCTTGTCTAACAAACACCCGGCAAAGATATTAAATGAAGACCTGGGGAATTTTTCACTTGCATTTTCAAAGGGCATGGGCCTAATGACCACATACAGTCCTCTAATTTCAAGCTTTATGGTTAGTAACAATCCTATTTTGCACTTTTTTTTTTTGTTCATCTACTGGCTGTTAGCATTCTTGAACACCATCCATTAAATTTTATCACCCACAACCAAATTCTTGTAACAGTAGAGCAAAAATGACCGAAAAAAGGAGTATCTATGCAAGACATGATATGTTACATGAATCATTCTGGGAAAGTTCAGACCTTCCTCAAATTCTGAATTGTTCCTGGATGGACTGCCTGATTGGTATTTGCTTGATGACAATGACAAGAATCTCAATCTTAATCTACTCTTCAGAACGACTGTGCATCCCTCTTGGCTTCGTTACACACATAACTTAACACCGCTTCACCAAACGTATTCAGGTCCACAATATTCTCAGTAACTTCTTCATTATTCAGGTCCACTTTTATAACTACCGTAGAGGGACGATTTTGTGTTTAGGAGCTAGTTTCAGCCAGCGCAGGCACACAAAAATAAATAAAAGCATGCAATTTTTACACCGATAAACCAATGCCAAATTCTTTGCAGCATACCAAGGTGACACGTTTCCTAAGCCCTGTGTCCTGAGATGCCACGCCAGACCAGAATCATTTTGTTTAACATTACGGTACGTCTAGCCTGGGCATCCTTCCTCAGCTTCTTCAGTCCCTGTTCCTGAGATTTTCATCCCCTGCCCACTGAATCCGTTTGCAAAGCACAGCTCTCAGGTGGGAAGCCAGACTCGGTGCTGATTTTCCTGTGCCCTCCAGCACTCCGAGGAGCCCTCGCGTTCTCTTTTTTTAGCTGGATTTGGCTGTCAGTGAGGAGTTCTTTCCAATTTTGTCTGAAGTGCTCGAGGCTGATTACTTGCTATTTGCTTTCCTGTTTGTGTACCTTTGGCCCAGCAGGTCTGGTTCCTTCTTTCCAGGCTTATTTTCCGAGCTCAGAAGAATTCTGCTGAGAACACCATAGCGCAGACCTTACCACCAGCAAGCAAGCACCTCCGAGAACCGCAGCCAGTGTCTCCAGACAGAACAGATGCCTGCAGAAACCGAGCCAAACGGCCTTCCAAGCACAGAAAACGGTCCTCGTACAGCTCCGAGGGCAAGAACGCTTCTTGGTGAGCTTTTCTCCTTGCGAGGGGGATGTTTCAGCTGGAGGGAGAACTGGTGCATCTCTTAAACGTCAGCTTGATCCCGTCCACTCAGGGATTCTCCTGTCCTTTGAAAGACATGCTCGGATTCTTCTGGGGTTAACACACCCCACGTCGGCTCAGTAAGCGTCCCCTCCTATGAAAACAAGCCCTCCTGGGCTTCTCAGAAATGAGCTACCCGCATACACCGACTGTTTCTTCCCTTCTGGTTGCCCCCACATTTCCACAGAAAGGACAAAGGACGAAGGGGTTGTGAGCCCTGGGCTCTACTCAACCACCACGGTGACTGCAGCTCCTCCCTCTGCCCTGCTCGTGCTCCAAAAGTAAAATAATTCAAAGCACTGCTCGTTGCTGTCCCCAGCACAAAGTCACACATCGCTCCCTTTGCCCCCACGATCCCTACTTGCCTCCTGCCCGTACACTCCTGCACCTTTCCCCAAGGCCAGGCCTTGAGACTCCTTTTTTTTTGTTTGTTTGCTTGTTTGTTTTTTTAATGGAGCCTGTAATTTGGAGGGATTCCAAGTTGCAGATGATTTTCTACCCCTTCTTTTTCCTTCTAGCCCGCTGGATTTTCTTTCATCCCCGAGGTGTCACAGAACAGTCCACCCTCACTCAGTCACAGATGACTTATTTTCCTGGGCAAAATCAAATGTTTTACTAAGGGCATATCTGGGCCTTGAGGTTGTGTGTTGGTTTTTTTTTTGTTGTTGTTGTTTTCTGTGAGGATTATTGCCCAGTTTCCCTTTACCTGTGCTTTGAGTTTGCCATGGTGCTTTCAGTGGCAGCAGCACCCAGCTCGCTCTGACTGCGCTCAGATAACACCCCCAGTGTCCCAATCAGCTAGTGCAACACCGTCTGAAGCCCCCAAACCTGCCCCAAATGTCATGCTAACACTCACCCCAGCTCCAATCCCTGCTGATTTTATCCAGATACCTTGCACTGCCATCAGGAGGAGGTACAGCAGCGAGTGGTCTGGGTGGAAGAAGCTGGATTCCTCTGGTAATTCCCCTGCATCTCAGGCAGGCTAAGCTGCTGAGACTCCTCACAGATCCTGTGCAGGATGGCCCAGGCTACCCAGTGCCTATCGCTGGCTGTACTGCTTCCAAAAATGCTGCTTGGCTGACATTTCAGGTTGAAAAAGTCAATCGCTATCCATGTGTTTCTCCACTCACGCTCCGGACTTCAACTTTCCCTAAGAGCAAAGGCAGGGCGACGACAGCCCTCAGGATGCTGCCTCCCTGCCGGGGATGCTACAGTTCAAGCTGCCCCAAACCAAGCTCCAGCGCTGCACCAGACAACGCCACGCGCAGGCAGTGAGTTGAAAGCTGGCACGAAACGTTCAGCATACTTCAAATACACCCTCCTTAAAGCCTGGAAAAGGTGAAAGCACTCAAACAAACAAACACCATCTCCCCCTAGGGAAACGCCAAGATCACACACTCTGGTTTGTGTAGTATTTGACACGAGCTATGCTCCCAAACCCACCGCACCAGCAGCGAGCCAGGCAGCCTCCTAAATCCATTACTGCCAAGGAAGCTGTTTGTTTGTCATCTCGAGGCTGAACGGCAATGACATTTCTGTTGCAGTGCAGTAAAAGGTTAGCACTTGCATAAGCTGATAAATGTGAAGTCAAGGTGACTCTGCTTTATGTATTACATTAGCACAGGACTGCAAATCCTTAGGGTGCACGGGGAAGTCTAAGCAAGCAATGTAAGCAACTGCAGCACTGCAACCGAAAACGTCCCGGTGAAAATACTGCCCTTGGGAAAAATCACACATAAAATGCGGGACAAAACCTCACGGCCTGCTGGCAGCCTGCTGGGAGCACTGCAAAGACAACAAACCAGCGTTAAGGTACAGGAGATGAATATAGATCGTTAGTACCACAGAAACGGCATCTCCTACGTTATTACTTTTCATTAAGTTGAACAAAAAGACCCAGGTTCTGGAAACAGCGTTGCGGTGTAGCTCCTGCGTGACTGGCTGAATAAATGTGTTTTAAGAGTGCCTTTTTGATATTGGGCTCTAACAAAGTACGGCCAGAAAGTGAGAAGCTGACTTTGAGATTTCAAGTAACCATCTCCTAACTAACAGTCTGCGTACACATATATATATCATCCTAGAGCAGCGACACACTTAGAGCTCTCCCGTCTTTTAACTTCCTTTTCTTTTCCCCTTTCTGGTGTTAGTTATTCATTTACTATGCTTTTTCTTCACATTACTTCAGCCAACGCAGGGCTAAATTGTTTCAAATGCCTCTTACGCACTCAGGATCTCATTCTGCTTATGCAGATTCACTTGCCTTGCTGATTTCGGTGCCATAATTCCTAATCGCACAAGTCAAACCGAGAAGAAAAGCCACTGTTCTGGCCTCCTTCCTGCTCCGTAACACTGGGCCGATGCCACTGACTAGACTCACCAAATTAAAGCTCTCCTCTAACTCAGCAGGGAAGGTGCTGCAAAGCTTTGGTAGCACATCAAAGGATCTCCACACTTTGCTTCTTGTTTCATGTACCACCGGCGTCGTCTGTCACATGCTGTTATATAACTTCTGCAGCTCCCAGCCCCAAACCTGCTACGCTTTGAGTCACCCTATTGTCACTCTCACTTCTGGGCTCAGAAACCCCCGAAAAAAAAGCAAGAGAGGAGAACAAGCGCCAGCTGAGGAGTACGTCCCTATGCATATGTCACTGGGCTTGGATGCGTGCAGCTTTAGGACCACAAAAGGCACAAGGCTGCAGCAGTCTCCTGGCACGTCACATACCTGTATGCAGAAATAGGGTGAGCTGGTGCCAGGCAGCACTGGAGGGGGCTCTGCCAACACTGACCCTGCCCAGGAGGGTGAAGAAGGCTGTTCAGGCCATGCTGCATATCCCTGGCTGTAATAAATACAAGCAGGGTTCTGTAAGCAACCTGCTGGCATCGCGTTCTAGCATCTCCTGTGGGCTACGTCGACGCTGCTCTGTCTCATAAGGTTTGAGCAGCTGCCCAGGCATGAAAGGCCCTGCGAGCAGTGCTACAAAAACCCACTGGGCTGGGATAACACGAATAGGGGACGGGGTTCCCACCAGAACAGTCCCTGTCTTTGTGGAGCTCACCACTTCCCATGGACTCATGCAAAGTGCAGTCCTTCTCCAGACCTTTGTGAGAACGGAGATGGTCAAATTAAAAATCCTTTGGGTTTCAAACCCCTCCCGGTGCCTCCAGCATCCCTGGTGCCCAGAGGCAGCCCGTGCAGGCGGGAAGCACTTTGCAGCCCGCGGAGGCTGCTTCCAGGTTCATTTTTCAGGCACAAGAGGTTCTGCTTAGGACCCACCTGATGTCTTGCTAATGATAATTGATCCATATGGATTCAGCAGAAGTGTTGGATGAGGAACAGTAGATGAGGCCTCTGGATCCAAACCAAGATAAAAAATGAATGAATTTAAATGAGAAAAGAGTAGCTCTACTTATGTGTTGGTTAATTTGGAAACAAACCAGTACTTTTGAATATCAGCAGTTTCCCATGATATTTATAAATGATCTTTCCTATAAAAGGCTTTACTTCCACTGAAGAGAAGCCCTGCTGGTATTATTTTCGCTTTTCATACTTACAGATTAGAATTCAGAGCCATTTACCCCTGCTTTGGGCTGACCTTAGCAGCGATAAGACCGAGATCTATGTAATGGGGAGAAAAGCCTGGACCCCAGCTCCATCCGTTCCACACCAGCCAGAGAGACAGAGGTGGAGAGCTTCTTCTCCAAACTCTCTTGCTCGAATTCTCCATCTCAGAGGGCTCTGTAACCATCTCATTAACATCCTACTGCGTGTTCCTACCTTCCCAGCTGCCAGTCCCGTTTTAGCTCCAGACACACGTTGAATATTGAGTTTAAGCTGTTGGTGTCACCACGATGCGGGCACATACAACTGCACGGCTGCCGAGGGAAGCGGGCTGAGCTTTGTGCTTCTATATGGCTTGAGTCCCCACTCAGCACTCAAAGGCGTGCTGGATATGTTGGGGCTATAAAAGATGATTAAAATGGGAATCTACCCATTACAAAATCTAAGCAGCGTGTTGGTTTTTCCCTCGTGTAACCACACCAGTGGTAGCAAACTGTGCTTTTGCTTCTGAATTACTAAACCAAGCTCAGTGACAGCTTTGTGCAGCGTGGCATCAAGAAACCAACAAGATGCAGCTTCTGCTTCTGGATCTTGCATGACCATGGGTGCTGCTGAGCTTCAGTTTCTGTGGCTGTGCTGACACTGCTGCTGATCGCCCCCAGCCCCGTGCCAAGAGGCTCAACCCAGAAAGCAGATTTAGATTTAAACAGCAACTGCGATGCGGGCACAGCGTTAAGGTAATTTAACACGCTTGAGGTTTTAAAGGAACAAACAAAAACTAAAAGCCTAATTTCATTTCCATTGAATTCTGCATTCCCTTCGTAACTCATCGACGTTTAAGCACAGGAGCATGCTACAGCCCAGCAGCACAGGACCCTTTTGTGGAGACGGGATCAGATCCTGAACTATCCATAAAAGACAACCACCAAACCCAGCTAATAACCTACTTGCCGTGAACCGCCTGATGGCAGCGGAGATCTGGGAGGTGTCTGTGGCCGTACCCTGGTTCAGATGTAGGAACCATCAGGCTCAGGATCCTCTGACAGCACCACAGCCCTGCGGCTCTGAGGGCTAAAGGACTGCAGCCGAGCAGAATAACCAGAGGAAGGGCTCCACAGGAGCACTGCCACGAGAGGGGCAATGTCGCAGGACTGCATGAACCGCACGGCTGTGACAATGTCTGGAGGAACAGCTCGGATCCCTCCACGCCAGCCTGTCTCAGGGCAAAGCCAAGCTTTTACCCAGCCACCTGCAACTCCACAGCCCCTGAGGGCAGAGCCAGGGACCAGCCTGGACCCTCGTGCTGTGTCACCCCCCGTCTGGGAGGGACAGAAGATGCTCTGAAGAGGTCACCTTCCCCGGCTGCCTGCCACGCTGCTGAAGGCAGATGTCCCTGCTCCGCATACGCGCCTCTGGTCACAGAGGGGAAGCTCTGAATGCAAAAGCAAGGACAAGAAGAAAGGCTCTGATCCCGAAAAAGCAAACAGAACAGCCCCAAACTGGCCCGCTCTGAGCAGGTCAGTGTCACAGGGGAGGGAGCTTTGTTTCCAGGTGATTTTTGTAAGAGAAAAAGATGAATCCGAGCGCGGATGGGAAGGTCACAGCAGCCCTACTGCTGCTTTACATCCCAAATACTTCACGCTGAACTGTGGTGCCATCAGCTATCTTAAAAAAGAACGAAAACAAGCCGTCCAGAGGACATCTGAAATAAAACATTGTCTGAGCAGGGACCAAACCGAGTTAATAGCTCTGACAAATCTGATCTTTCTTTCATATACAACCTAGCAGACTTCAGGCCAGGCCCACCCTTGTCTCGGTGGCCTGAATCCCAGCCTCTCCTTTTCTTTCCCCAGCTCTCTGATGAGGGATTTAAATACCAGGGTCTTGGCTTCTCTACACATTCAGTTCTATACAGATAATTACATACTTTCCGGGCTTGATGTCTGTTACGTTTGCAGGCTGAACAGGAGTGAGATTTTTGGACTCTGTTTTTGAAGGAAGCAACCCCCCAATTTGTTCCATTCGCGAGCACGTGCAAACCCCTGGCAGCATCAGAAGACAACCCAGAAAGATCTGCCAGTACACCTACTACCTGACCCACTCCACGCAGCTCTGGTCAGTGCAGGTGAACTATTTTTGCCTGGAGACCAGGCACAAAGCCTTGCAAGGGGAGCTGGAAGACTTTCCAAAACACGGCTTCCTCTCCTCCCTTGGAGCACCCTACCTGCGTGACCTTCAGCCAAGCCACTCTCTGACTTCTCTCTCTCCTCCAAAACTATTTCAGATGCCCAGGGGTTGATGCGGCTTCTGTGGACAGCAATGGGTTTATTTTTAGGAGGGGTGCCCACCCTCCCTCCTTCCATTTTGTGCCAATAGCTGCCGTGATGGCTTGTTGACTGCTGATATTCATACCCATGTCTCTGACAGGCAAGGCGCCCACTCACCAGCTGCTCAGCCTGGTTGATTAGGTTACCGACAGGGTGCAGGGAAAGCTGCAGGAGATGCTGTGGAAACGAAGCCATTTTGGGCATGCAAAACCACAACACCTCGCTCCTGCCATCGAGCCTTCGGGTGACCTTAGCAGCACGCGCACCGGCATCGGTCCCTGCCCACGGTGGAGGAACAAGGAGAGCTGCAGAGCCATCAGCTCAAATTTGCCTTCAGGATCGACAGAAACCCACAGACGTGTCAGAACATTTGCCCTAACACTATAAACACACAGCTCCAGGCTGGAATGCCACTCTGCCTTTCAACAACGATGTGCACTTGAAGGCAAACACTTGTTTCAGACCTCGAGGCGGAGCAGCCTGAAGCCCTTTTCCCAGCCATGCAGCCATCCTCTGCTCCGGGCCCGTGCTGTGCCCCGCTATCTCCAGCACAGAGCAGGGACTCGGTGCCCCTCAGGACAGCGACATGGCCCCGTTGTGTCCATCTCCCGCTGTGCATCCTGCTGAGAGCAGGAGCTGGCAGTGGGCTGGGGCCTCACGGGAGCTGCTCTCCCCGCCGAGGAACCCGCTGGGGAATGGGGCAGCCCTGTTCTCTCTTGCAGGGCAGCTGGGCACGGCGAGCTCCCAGTTTGGCCCTCGGGACATTCTCAAGAGGGAGGTGAGTCTTTGCCTTCTTGATGAAGAGAAAAGGTCTTGCAGGAGAAGCAGACTTGGGAAGATTTTTAGGATTCTTCAGAGTCTCCATCTACTCTTCCCAAACGAGGATTCCCTGATGGTCTCACACAGGAAAGAAAGACCTGGGTAAAGGATTTTCACCGTAGCTTTAAATACACTGCAGGGACTTCGCACCTTGTGTTCACAGATTCTCTGGGCTCTCCTGCCTTCTTCCTCCTCCCCAGATCAGGCCCTACTTCCCTCACCGATGTCATTGTTCCTCTCCTTTTAAAAAACCCCTCTGCTGCAGCAGAGGCTTCTCATTGAAGCAGCCTGTGCCATGGGGACCTGCCTCACAGCCCCGTTCGTGCCGTGCCCACATCCCTGCAGCTGACCTGATCTCCTAGGGGAACGGCGTGAAGGGTCCGCGAGGAGGAGCTGATGTCCTGGCAACCTTTATTCCTCTCGTTCCCACTACGAATAATGATTTTAGGGCATTAGGGAAATTTTACAAACCTGGAGGTCTCCCCACCTGGAAACTTTGAAGTACTCCAGTACACATTACGGCTACTTCCATTAGCTGCAGCTCCAGGCTAAGGAAGAGATCAGCACCTCCATTTCACAGCACACAACAAGCCAGACTGAGCAGGACACAGAGACTGAATGAGAAAATAGAATTATTTCATCCTCTCGTCCCAAACAGAGCCCCGAGCCCCAAGTGGCTTTGTACTCTGCCAGGAAGGCTTCGCAATGAAATTCTAGCAGCTTCCTACGTTAATCCATTAATACCTGTGAGAGCAAGCTGAAATCTCCACTCCGGCCATCCTTCTGCTACCAAAATGCCCAATAAACGCTATGTCATCTGCTCCGTTTCCTCCCTGTTTTACTGAGAAGGAAGGAAGTGCATTGCTGGGTTTTAGCGAGCTACGCCTGTCAGCGCCAGGAGAGCAGGGGCACGCATCGGCCCCATGGGCCTTTCATCCCTGGATGCTCTCTCTGGTGGTGGGAAGCAGCCTGTGCCCGCTGTGTCCCCCGTAGCTCTTCCCTCCGTGCCTCCGACGAGTGGCAGTGCCGGCAGCCAGAGGTTGCCCCCAGCCCGCCGTGCCTCCCCCGTCCACCCCCTGCTCCTTGTGAACTCGTCTCATCTTTTCCAACCTGCTGACGCTTTCTCTCCCCGCAGCACCCTGCACTAATGCGCGCTACAATTTAATTAGCGGGCATGACGGGAAACATCACCCACCCTGTCCGGGTGCTGAAGTCAGCGCTTCCCAAACACTGGGTCGGATTTCATCGCTTACGGATGCAAACGGGCTGCAGGACACACGAAAGGGGCCAGGAAATGGCTTCGGTTCTGACTGGAACATGTTCACTGCGCACAAAGAGAGGGAGAGACTGAGTGGAGGGAGAAGGGAATCAGGACAAAATAGCTTCTTGGCTTGGATCCAGAGACTGCGCCGAGAATAAATAATAATACACGTCCAGCGATCTAACAGGAACACCCATCATTCCTACCAGCAACCATTTGATCTGGGAGCCTTGTCACTCGGTCCTGCTGCCTAAAGTCAAGTTTCCCAGTGTGGCCACTGTGACCAGCGCCGTGTACAGCCAGATGGACTCTAAAGAAAACGAGAGGATGGAGAAAGGAGGACGGAGGTCTGCTATGCAGACACAGAAATACACCTTGTGCTTCCAGCTCCTCCCCTTCACAGCCATCATCTTTCAGCAAACACTGCAGGAGATGCCGTTCCTCCAGCCACGCTTCACCCCGAGGACTCCTCACTGCTCTTGGAGGCAGGCCTGTACCTCGGGAACAGCACAGGTTTCACCTGGAGCAACACAGCAACGCAGCATCCTCCCCATGAGACGATGCCAGAAGTGCCCGAAGCAGGAGGCAGAGCTCTGGGGCACTGATCCTCGCTCAGAAGGGGACCAGCCCCGGCTCTCCTCATTTCACCCCCGGATGCCAGCACATTTCTCGCTTCCCCACGAGCATTAACCTGACTTACCCTGAAAACACACTGAAGCGTAACAGCTCAGGCAGCTGAGAGGGATAAAAATCCCACCCCAGCTTTCCAGTGCCTACAGTTTTCTCCCCCAGCGACAGCTCCCTCTGCCCGCAACTCCTACCTGTGGTACCGCTCTCCCCTGGGCATTCAGAGGAGGACCTGGCTGGCCAGATGCTCTGTCAAATTGATTTGTGCCTGCGGGTCATCTCCCTCGGCAGGGAAGACAAATGAGAATAGTCCTTGCCACGCTCCGACTTTGTTCTGGGGACTCACCTAGTTACAAAGAAACCTAAAGTTGATTTAAAGCTGGTACTTCTTAATCTGAACCACAAGCTGCGTCCACATCCTTCTGTGGTTACCCACAACAAGGTTATTAGGTTGGGGTTCAGAAACTTCCAGGAACCACTCGCTAGCTTGTGTTTTTCCCAAACTGGATGCTGTGGAGCCTGCCGGTCTGTGAGTGGTGGCATCCTCCCCCTCCAAGAGGCAGTGTTCACGGTTCCCTGCTCTCGTGAGGGCCACATAAGCATGCCCACTGCTCAGCTTTGTGCCAGACTTACCAGCCCAACCAAACAGCTGGAAACCTCTGAGTGCCTCTAACAGTTGCGCTCACTTCCTACAGGTTCCTCTCATTACCGAAGGTCAAAAATAAATAAAATAAATAAGACTGCTGCACATCCAGTCCTGAATTTTTGACAGCTGAATCCTGCTGAACTTGGTGGTCCTTGCCGAGCACGTCTCGATAAATGTCTCATCCTTGAGGCTGGCTTTTCTCTGCTCTTCCATGTTTCCTTTTCTCTCTCTCTGTAGCCAGAAATGATTTACATGTTTGTTTACTCCGAGCTACATTCATCTGAGTCATTCAGCAACCCTCTCCCCACAATCGTATTACAGCAAATTTTGAATTGGAGGCTCTGTCAGAGAACATTACGCTGCTCCAAATACGAGAACAGGGGGCTAAACCCTGGGTCGTGTTCTGCCACCAGGCTTCAGGAACAACTCACCTTTGTGACAAACACGTAAAAAGTCAACAGACTACAGTCCCCTGTGTTCTACGTTACTTTATAAAAAAGGAGAAACTCCAGGCGAAGATATTACTCTATATTTACACCAGTGGAACAATTAGTAGAATTTGGCTCATTTCATACAAATTATACTACTGTACTTGTAGGAATAATCTTTTCTGTTTCAAACTAATTTTAGTCACCCTTAAGCGGTGATTATCAAGCTCTTCCATCTGTTGTAGGAAAAAATTATTTGCGCATAGCTTTTGCAATTTTTTTTCCTCTGAGATATGTTTTCAAGAACAACATCCCTCAAAAAAACAGACTAATCGTATTATTAGGAAGACTCATAACTCAGCCGACAGTGCCTTGTCTATTAAAACCACAACATGAAAAGACCTCAGAATCGACATTCTAAGAATTTTTTAAGGTTGCCTGAAAATAAATCTTTGCAAAAAGCAAACTAGTCAAAGAATTCTGCATTACCTCAAACGCAATTCCAATTAGAAGCTACTCAGGGATCCTATAAAAGCAGAAGGTGGTTAAGAAAAATAAGAATGCCTTTTAAAAAACATGTTACAAAAACAATGAGATTTCAGCATGCTGAAGTGAAAACAATGCACCTCAAACGATAAGGAATTCTCTCAAAATCCCAGTAACAAGAAATTCTGTTAATGCTCTATATGCTTGCAAGACAAATTAAAACTGATCAGAGGTCAGTTTTAGACTCAAGTCCTTCTCCATCTAGTTTCTTTTCGCAGTTAAAAAAAAAAAAAAAGCCAGTACCTGACCTTTTTTTGTTTTGTTTTGTTTAAATGCTAGAAATGTGCCCCGTTGTAGAACCTGAGACACAGTTCTTGCCTAGGAAGACTTGCTCTTAGCTGACAGCATAGAGATCATTGCTATCTCTCAGGATAAAAGCACAGCCCCGTGCATGAGCAAAGCCCAACCACGGGGACCAGAGGCTCACGCTGGGCCAGCTGATGTCGTGGTCAGGGTGAGCTCTTTCATGTCTTCAGCCACCACCTGCAGCTACAGCAGCCTAAAACCAAAGCGTTGCTTCAGCTGATAATGACCACCAAGTTACATGCAGAGAAACCGGGGGGCAAATATTCACGGAGTGACACCTCTGGTGACACCTAAGGGTGATATTTATTTTTTTTTCTTGAGAAAGGATCCTAGATCTCTTTACAGGGGATTAATACTTTAGTCTGCTTTGGAGCTGTCCAAAAATGTATTTGGCCACATAGGTTCAATAAACTGCCTAAGGATCCTGATCTAACTTCTGAAAAGCGTTTTTGAAATAGTACTGCTGTAGTAATTTGCATTTACACAGTACCTCCTGGCTGAAAAGTGTTTCCAAGGGCTTCCGAGCAGCTTCACAGCCCTGAGAAGCAGCAACACCGGACAAGCCATTATTTTACAGAGAAAGCAAGCAACACCAAGAGGCTCCGGAGACTTGCCCGGGACCAGCCAGGATGCCCACAGAACCGGAGAACAACGCTCCTCGGGTTTTCAGGCACAGGCAGGCACCGTCACTGCCTGGCCACCCTCTTTCCCCAAACCTTCCCTGCCATCTCCCTCCTTCTCCCCGCACCGGGCACCGCGTTGCATAAGCCTGCGTGCGAGGAGGCGCACCTCACGCCAAACTTAGGGCTCGCCTCCGCCCGGCCAGCCGTCGGGAGCAGCATTTTTACCGTAGCACAGGAAAGTTGCGAGGAGGAGATGTGCTGGAAGTTGGCGGCGAGGAACCGCGAGGCTTCCTACGTGCCCGTTCAACCATGTTACCGAAAGGACGCGGAGTTTGATGGCAGCGCGGCGTATTACCATATTCATAACCATGACTAACCAACCCGGTGTCAGAGCCACCAAAAATATCACACCAGCAGAATGTTTTGATACCAAAGCGACCGCTGAAGTCACAGCTCCATAGTAAACAAATGAACTTAGGAGGAGTCTGAAAATCTGTGTTGTTTTTTTTTTTTTTTTTCTTTAAGGATAGGGAATTTAACATCAACTATACCAGACACCCGACGGGCTGCGGACTGAGGGCAGCAAACGAGGTAAATATTTCATGGCAGCAGGGCACAGCCGCCTCACGACCCCCGGGGTTTCAGGCCGGCAGGTCAGCCCGATGTCTCGCCATGAAGACGGAGCACGCCCCAACGACAGAATTAATTTAATTAATCAACCAACTCGCAGGGTCCCCGCCGTGCCGGCTGCTGCAGGGCGGCCAAAACCCCAAGGGGGGGGACCCGGGCAGGTGGCTCCGCAAGTCCGGGCGGAGCAGCCCCCGCAGGGGGCACCCAGCCACCCCCCCCCCCCCCACCCTCACCTCCTCCTCCGCCCGCACCCCGGGGTGCCGCTCACCTCCGCGCCGCTCCGCCAGGCTCTACATGCCGGGCCGCCCTTGGGCCGCCCCGAGCCGCTCCTTCGTAATCCGCTCGGCGCCGAGAGCCGCGGGGGCGGCAGCCCCCATGGCCGCCCCCCTGCCCAGCCGGGCTCGCTACGCCGCCGGGCGCGGCGCGGAGCCGCGGGGCCGCCGGCAGGCAGGGCACGGAGGGCGCGGCATCGCCCCGGCGGCGGGGAGGAGGGAGGCGCCGGGCAGGGCTGCGACCCTCCTCCCCGGGATGAGAGCCCCGGCTGCCCGCGGTGCTCCCTCTCGGCGGGCCGGAGCCGGCAGCAGGAGCGAGCCCGGGCACACGCAGCGCCCCTCGCACTCGCCGGCGGGCACACGCCGCCCCTCGCACGCCGAGACACCCGCCCCTCACACACGCACACGCGGGCACACCCGCCCGCCGCCATCCCCTCGCGGCCGGCTCCTCAGGCGCCCCTCGCAGGGAGATGGCGGAGGCTGGGGCCCCGACCCGGCCCCGCGACCGGCCTCGTCCCTCCAGAATCAGGCCCGATCGCCGCTGGCACAGATGAAGGTGGTCGTCCGGCCCGGCCTCATCCAGCCAAAATGTACAGAGTGGCTTGGGTGGGAAGGGACCTCAAGGATCACCGGTTCCACGCCCCTGCCATGAGGGGAGAGGGGTTGCCAAATGTGCTGTCACATTGCGGTGCACCATCATGTTATAGAATTGTTAAGGCTGGAAAAGCCCTCCAAGATCATCTGGTCCAACCATGCCTCTACCACCAATGTCACCCACTAAACCATGTCCCTACACACCACATCCAACCTTTCCTTGAACACCCCCAGGAACAGTGATGCTACCACTTCCCTGGGCAACCCATTCCAATACTTGACTGCCCTTTCTGAGGAGAAATGTCTCATCATTTCCAACCTAAACCTCCCCTGGTGCAACTTGAGGCCGTTCCCTCTAGTCCTATCACTGTGAAAAGAGGCCAACCCCTAGCTTCCCAACAGCTTCCTTTCAGGTAGTTGTAAAGAGCAGTAAGGTCTGCACTGAGCCTCCTCTTCTCCAGCCCCAGTTCCCGCAGCTGCTCCTCACAGGACTTGTGTTCCAGGCCCCTCACCAGCATGACACCCAGGTATCACCAGCTGTCAACTTGACCTTCCCAGCCACCCAGGGCTGGGGGCACATACCTCCTCCTTGTTTCCCAGATATTGTGACATACAAGTGTCTAATTCTACCAGACAATGGGGAAAATCTCACTGCTCACTGACTGACAGACTGAGTCCAGTGAAATCCAGTTTTCACCATTTCCATGTCCAGAAATGCTTTCCTCACGTCATCCTGGTGGCATGCTAACGGGAGCATGTTGATGTCATTCCACTGATCTCTGACATGAATCCACCACAGGTCTGTCACAGGCACAAGTTCCTGGCTTTTGTGCTTAGTCACAGTTACGAGGAGTCTTTTTTACCTCGTGCTTGAAACCAGGGCTTGATGCTCAAGAAGAGTTTTTAACTGGCCTTGTAGGCCTGTCAAGCCCACATCCTGTGCCTTTCAGTGATTACAGTTATTGCCATACTCCTCTAAACTTTGCCACGGCATTATTAAAAGATAAATAATGCACACTAACACTCCAACTCAATGCTTTTTCACAGGAAAGCACTCTGCCAGCAGCAGCCTGTGCAGAGGGACCACTTTGGCTGTCAGAGGCACCCACCCATGAGCTGAGGTGCAGCACCGGTGCTGAGGACGCAGCCACGCCACCAGGCAGCACCGGGCTCCTGAGCCTGCCAGCAGCCATGCCAAGGGCATGCAGGCGATGTTACCGTGGGCATCGGCCTCACACCGCTTCCCCCGCAAAGCAGTATTAGTGTCAGTTCAATATTTTATCACAGAAAATGTTTAGGAACCATTCTTGTCCTCTGAGGTACCGAGTAGTGCTGAGTAAATGATTCAGAGCAAATCATTTATTCAAAACTTCAGCCTACATCTTCTGTCAGTCCAAGAACACAAAACGATTTTCTTCCTGCTCGGATTCAGTCAACCCGTGCTTAAGAGTTTGGTTTTAAATCCCAGGCCTCGGACGTGCAATGCGTTGCTGAGCAGGTTTCGCTGTACCGTATATGTGTGTATGTGCTAATTGAGTGGGTGCACGGGCTTTGTAAATAACATTGGAGTGTCTCTTCTAGCAGGATGAACTGAATTCACTGCCAGGGAATGGCCCTGAGCCCAAGGAGAGAGGCCCTCTAGCCGCCAAGATTAGGTTCCAAGATTATGGACAGAGGATAGCTTGGTGTGAAAGGAAAAAATATAGTTGTAATTATGAAGCAAAAGCCTCAGGCCGCTGTAGAGTGGCAGTAAGGGCTCTTCTAGCCATACCTTCTGATTTGTTTAACTAATTCCCCTTTGTATATGATCCTTAGGATTTTTTTGGCCTGCATCTCACAGCAGCCCCTGGGTCCCGCCCAGTCAGGGCCCAGTACAAGGCAAGCAGCGCCTGGAGGGAGGAAGGGTTGGTCTGTGCATGGCAGAAAGGGTGCGATGCTGCCTGGGGGACAATAGGAGAAGCTGATGGAGCTCTGCATGCTCCAGACACTGGCAACTGAGGTCACTGGCAAGCAGGACAAGGCTGCAGCTGGTGCCCTGCTGGGCGGAGGGCAGCTTCACTTGAAATAGTAGTGCAATACAGCCCCCAAAATCCCGGTGTCCCAGATGTTGGGGAGGTTTGTTGGCTTTTTCATGCCTTTTGGGTAGTCTGTTCATCAAGCCTTCTCCAGCAACATTTGGACTGTGTATCATAAATAAATGTGGGTGACTAAAAAGCAGTGTAATTTTTGAAAAGTGATGCTAACACAAAATTAATTAAAAAACTGTAACTATATTCTGCTTGGGAAGTCATTCCTCTGGAGGCACCTGAACCAAGTTAAAACACACAGAGCCAGGTGTCAACGTATGCCCGACTCCAGCATTCTCCTCTGGCAGTGTGCAGTGGTCAGTCAGGCCTGGTCACTTATTTACAACCAATTTTCTAGCTTACAAAAGCTGTATGGTGCCAGTAATCTCAAGGCCAAAAACAAGGAAAGTGGGTGAGCTTGTTTATTTCCCATTTTTCTCCCATTAATTGAAATGGGACAAGTGGCTGAGCACTCAAAACAAAGAGGGAAGCAGTTATTCTTAGAAATAGAGTCTCTAGAAATTGCCTTTTATCTCTCTGGGAAAAAAAAAAAAATGCATATTCCTTCATCGTGCAGAAAGAGAGATTTTACATATTTTAATTAGATCAGTTGAAAAGTTGGGAGAAAAGAGAACCTGCTTAGCTGTCAAGCTTCTTAGTGAAGACAAGTTCTCAAAGTTCAGGAACCTGGAGAGAGCTTTAAATCTCCACGGCTAAAAATAATTTGTCCCTTAAGAAAATGCCATAGATTTTTTTTTTTTTTTAATATCACTGCCTTAGATGACTTCAGGTCATCAGAACATGGAAATTAAACTAGGAAACTGGAAACCTTTTTAACTTTCTGCACTTCAAAATCTTTTTGCTGTTAACTGGGTTCTGGGTAATCCCTACGGGGCTGCCATTTTTACTTGTGTTCACAAGAAGTGATGAAATACAGATTGGCATGATGCTGAGGGCTACAGCTGGTGATACAGATGTGAGCAGGAGATTTCTTTGCCTTCTCTCCAGCACTTTTAGTTTTTCCTCTGGATTACCTTTATTATTTTTATTATTTTGGACTCCACCTTTTTCACTCCAGGGAATGCACGCAGAGCAAGAACTCCAGGCTGGTGTGCGGCTGGGACAGCTTGGTTCATTTTATCAGCAGAACAGAGGGGAAGATCACACCCCAGGACGTACACCTGCTGCCCCCACCAATCTGCACAGAAACACAAGTTTACATCTTGTTGTTGTAATATTGCTTCCATCCTGCAGTGGATGTGTTTGCCAAGGGCACTTCATCTGAGAGCACTTGTAAAACGCATGGCCCTTTGTTCCCTTTTTCTAATACATTTTTCTATACTTCACGTTTTTTAAACATAAGAATATGCATTTTGGGTTGCTGCTTGCACACAGACACACCACACTGTTTGGCTGCTCCCATCAGAGCACTTATTTGCTGGCAGTGCTGACACTGAGCTGTACAGAGGGTGAAATGACCAAAATTACCCCTTAGAAAGCCAGCTTTTAAAAGAAGTCATTGCTGCTTTAACTTTTTCTCCAACCCTTCAGCAAAAGCCATGCCATCTTTAATTCCTTTACACCCATCTCCTTGCATCACTGCACAAGTGCTGCTTGCTGCAGGAGCCAGCAGGAGCCAGATGACCATGAGCTGCAGACACACCACCGTTTCACAGATCGCTGCTCATTAGCTTAATTTGCTCCTTGCTTATGTGTGTGTTCTTGCCACAGGCACAGGGTGCAAGGTGTTTGCTGAGCTCTCCTGCCCCTCGCCATGCACACACAGCTCTGCAGGGCATGTCAGCTCTGGCACAGCTTCCCTGCACCCCCTGGCAGGTTTTGCACCCCACTGATATTAGCCTTTAGGATGAAAATCTGCCTGGTCTTGCTCTGGTCTAGATATTTGCCTTTGAACCTGCTCCTTTCTTTAGTATGTCATTCTTAATTTTTTAGAAAGAAAGTTTTAAAAATAAATGATTACTCCTAAGCCAGTCACAGTTTACTTTGGATTAAGTGGCTGGAACTATTTTACATTCCCACACTGCCTCACATTATTATCATTACGTTTTGTCCTTGGCTCACAAGCTTCCTTTCTCCAGCTGCCCTGAGCGACCCTGCATTTCAAGAAAGACACTGAATCTCTAGATAGAATTGGAAACTAATTGGCAAAGTCATTTTTTTCATCCCATGCCAGCTGGGCAAAAGAGAGCACTGTCAAATGCCTGATTGAGAGGGCAGCAGGAAGGTTTGCCGGCAGCTCGACCTGCAGCTCCCCGTCCACAGCCTCAGGGAGAGCCCTGGGGGGACCCCAGAGGTGAGAAAGGAGCCAGGATTTGGGGTGAGCTATGAAGCTGGAAGGTGACCTGTTCGGCACCGGACACTTTATGTGCATCGCTTTAGAAATAGAGGGCCCATTTGCAAAATCCACGCTTGGCTCCAGTTCAGACACTCGGCATGTCACAGCAGAGAGTTTGTGAAGGGGATCAGCTACGGGGGGTGGCTGCCAGCTGATGTGGATTTAAGGGTTCAGCCAGCTCGCATCTTCCCAGACAATACCTCAAAATGCTGCTGAACCGCATAGCTGTGTACTGTGCCTGGCCCTATATAAATCAATCTCCGGGGAGCCTACCAGCAAATTGACGCAGCATATCCCTGTCCGTGTTTAATTAGGAACTGCATACTGGGGACACCGAATCCAGTGCCCTCTCCTTGTCAGCGCTCTGCTCGAGCTGAGTTAGAGAAAAAGGCAGGAAGCCACATTGTGGATGCAAATGGAATAAACAGCCTGGAGAGGAGGCATCTTCCAGTCCCTGCTTGCAATCGGCTTCTGCGCTGAAGCACAAGGGATTATACCCCCCAGAAAAATACAGACTGCGTCTACCTGATACAGAGGAGGAAACTCTCACTTAACAGATAAATCTCACTGCGTGCCATCTTCAGGGCCACCTATCTGCTGTGATCTCAGACCAGTTACGGACAGTGGCTTTCTTTGCCTGCCTTTGTCTGTCTTAAGGGCAGTGTCTTGCAGTTTTGATCATTGTGCTTTGTGTTCTGCTAAATCACAAAATCAGGAAAAGCTGCAAATACAGAACATGAAGTACACGGCTCGTGAATCCCTCTTCCCATCTCTTGGTCTGCGTGTTTCCCACCCAAACTGAACCCTCCCTACCCTTCCCCTCTCCCTGTCCCAGCAAGGACATGTGTTTTAATTCAGGACGTTTTCTTTCCAAATCTTCAAACCTTCAGCCTTTTGAGCTGAAGCAAGACAGTGGTGGCCCAGGGCCCACCAGTATGCCAGGGCTTGCTCACCTGCAGCCAGACTCTAATTTCATTTACATTCAGGCTGAGCCTAAGCAAAATATTGATTTCATTGGTGTTTCTCGAGATTTTCATTTGTGTAACAAAATTGCTTGTGCTACAAATATCCAATCTTTCATCTCTTGTTTAATGGAAATAGGGCTCTTCAAATGGGAGTAATTTTGTTCTGCTGCTAAAACTAGCTGCACTGGGGACAGCACAAGAGAGCAGAAAGTATACAGTGAGAGGGAATTAGCCAAATAAGAAAAAAATCCCAATTTTGCACACTTAAGACTACAAAATATTCCTTGGGAATAGGAACCTCTCATACTTCTTTTGTGAGCTTTTATGGAGGGGATCTGTTATGCCATCTTTCCATACCTTGCACACTTATTAATGAGCTCAGAGATGGAGCCACGATGGAGGGGTAATAAATTGATGATCTCTTATGACAGTTTTATCCCAAACCTGCCAGTGTCATAGGATTTAGTATGGCATTGAGGACAAAAGGAACCGCTTGTTTCATGTATCAGCTTGTAGTTGCAATTTCAAGCCATGACATCAAAATAGATCCTTTAGCAGGAGCCTTTAAAATAAATTCCTTTGCTTGTGCAAAGCCTGTCCTACCTCCCCTTAGCATTTCTACCCATTATCTTTTACTGCCTTCTTTTCTTTTTATGACCCCATTTTTATTTACAGTACAGCCCTTAATTTAGTAGTGCTGACACAGTTACATTAGCAGTAATAGCTTAATTACCATATATTCATGAATACGGCGGTTAGGGATAGTAGCTACGAACATGACAGATTCATTTGCATTATTGTCATTAGCATGCTGCACAAATGAGTTTTTGTTTGTGAAGTAAGTGTTTAATGGGGCTATGTTGCTTCACGAGAACCCAAGTCTGGAGGAGAACTGCGAGCTGCTGCCGACGCTGTGCTGGGCTGAAACTTCTGCAAATTGCACTGTGATCAGGCTGACAGATGGCATGCAATGCCTTTTTCCAACTCAGCAGAAATGGGAAAAATATAATAAAGACACTACGGAGATTAGAGTCTTTATCAATGGGACTTGAAATCTAGTGCGCCATATGCTTAGTATAAAAAGAAACAACCATCTGAAAAAAAAATGAAGCGGTGCATAGACAGAATTTATCCATGATTTTTTGTGGACTTCGTGGATAGGTTTTAATCCGTAATTTTGAGCATGAATGTGTTTGCAGCGAGTAATACCTGGTCCTTCCCCCCGTGATGCTGGGGGGTGGCAGACCTGAGGTGTCTCAGCCAGCACCCGTCCAACCTTTGGCAAGGGCCCAGGGAGGCACCTCCAAGCATTTCTCATCAGCGCCCATGCTTCTGCAAGAATCATTCGCGCTGCTTTTTATTAAATGCTCCTTGGTGGCAACAGATGAGGTGTTAAAAAGCCTTGGAGTACCTCGCATGTTTGTGCAGCACTTGAGATCTAGGTTTACAAATTCTGCTGCCAAATATATTCCTTTCAGGTCGTGTGCAGAGATAGCTGAAGATGCTGATCACTAATTCAAAGCTTTGTCAGCAGCATGCGTTTCATCGCTGTGCATGTGTTTGCTTCAGAAAGAAAAAAGTGCAGACCTTGAGGTGCGTGCCTGATCCTCAGCACACGGAAAGTACCGCTGGAGCCACCTCAGTTGCAGACAACTGGGTATTTACCGAAGTGCATCCCCTAACCTGGATCAGATTTAAGGTCTGTGGAAACAGTGAAGCCAAAACGTTGCTGTGATTCCCCTGTGCAGACGTGCCCTCTCTTTACTTAGCCATGAGATGAGTGGTTGGGATGAGTAATGACACAGGCAGCAGTGTAACCCAGCGATGATTCTGCTCCCCTTGGGGTTAGAGGGAGATTTGCCAGCCCCTTTTATGCACTGGCAACATACAAAGCCAGCAATGTGAAAATGACAGTTTGTAATCGTTTTTGCTCACTTCCCCTTGCTCTACCTGTTAAGCAGTTCCTTGGGAGCCTGAACAAGAGCTCCTTTCAACCACGCTTACCTGAGAAAACAGCAATTTGTTTGGAATAGGTAGAAAGGCAATTCAGCTCATTTCCATTCCCTCCTGACACTCCAGGATGAGATAAGAGAAAAGGAGAGATGTGTTCCGTCTTCTTTTTCATCCAGATGAGACTGCTGAGGCAGCAAGACTATTAACAATAAAATTGTACCTGGCTGAGCCTTAGGAAAGCTTCATCACAGAGAATAAATAAAAAAAAAAACCACCTACAGTACAGCTCGCATGAAAAACTCTGGGGAAAGATGGGCTTGGTAAAAGCTGGGCTCATCCTGTGTTAAACACTGAGGTGCTGGGTCCAGGCTTTCTCCAAGGTCTCCAGATGAGAGAGATGAGAGAGATCTACCTGCTATCCCTTCCTAGTTCATTGCTTGACTCCCCCATAGGAAATCCTATGGCCCTGGTTGTTCGTGGACTTAGGACGTGCCAGCAGGATGCAGCTGGCAGGGTTACAGAAGTGTTTCAGTGGCATAAGACTTGGTCTCTGTGTTCCCAAGCAGCAAAACCCAGTATATTACTCAGCAGTATATTTATGCTATAAATACACTTTTTTTTTTTTCCACATTAATTCATCCTTATTTACCACAGCAGATAACAGAACTCCAGACTCAGATTCATGCAGCAATAAAAAAATAAAAAAATAAAATAAAAATCCTACCAGATTATAAAGATTTGTCATGTTGTCACTATGTTTATTTTCTCCATCTATTTCTTTCCTTTCTGTGCATTGCTTTATGCTCTGCAGGGCCCTCAGGGAAGGAAAAGAGGGTATTGTTTTGAAAAATATAAGTTTTTTTTTATTAAAGGATACAAAATTAATTTGCTTCACACAGGCTAGAAGCATATTATTTGACAACTGTACTCTACTGAGCAAACAGAGCACACATGGCCAAATTTATCATGTTGCTCACCAGCCCCTGATCTTTCGCTCTGTACGCTGCGGTCTCTTTTGCAATTAGAGGACGTGGATTTGGCAGCACACAGCTAACCACAAGGTGCTGGTTTTTCACTTACTCAAGGATAAAGCAAGGCTGCAGGGTATAGCTACAGATCTCACTGAGCTGGGAAGAGGAGAGGAGCGAAGCGTTGACCACACCATAGATACAAGGCACTGCATGGAGCAGAGCTGGGGCTGAACCACCAGTAGCAGTAAGCTCGTGGATAAGCGTAGTAGTAAGGACTTAACCCCAAAAGCAGAGAAATCAGAGCTCAGAAGAGCTGTAGTTGGTGAGAGGCTTGGTTTTCTCCAAAAAGCTGTATGGTACTAGAAGGTCTTCTATCAATGTGGGACCTGGGAGTCACATTTTCAGTATCGGTGCTCTCAACATAGGACACTGCCAGTCCTTTGGGCGGATCCCATTATCTGCTGGCATGAAAAGCAGAAGAGCGTTGTTTCCTTGGGGTATTTATACACCAGGAAGCAGGGAGCAGAAATCTGTGTGGTTGCACTGCCCCAGGAAGGGGTCTGCACGGTGTGGTCCCCTACGGATGGAGCTGTCGGTCCCAGCTGGGCCATCCGCATGATGCACGCTAGCAACGTTGCCTGTTTTTTTCTCCTTTTTGCTCCGTGTTTTCGAGTGTGACAAGGAAGAGCCCAAAATTACTCATATAGGCAGAAATGTCACTATGGAAACAAGGAGACAGTTTAGTATAGTTTGACCAGTATTGACACAGCCGCTCCGATAACCCGGGAGATGGCGCAACCCTGTGTGTCTGCCGGAGAGCTCCCCGAGGAGCAAACCCAGCTGAGCACACCCTGGGGCACCAAGCTTGGAGAAAACAAACAGCACAGCACCTTCAGACACCTCAGGCATCTGTGCCATGAAAACCAAACTCTTACGGCCTCATATATTGGGGCTAGAAGTCATTATTCCTGTTTCACAGTGCCCGCCTGCAGCTGAAGAGCTTTGGGATGGCAGAGGCGGGATGAGCCCTTAGCAAGCTGGACCTTTGCGAGGCACCACGTTGTGCCTGCCCTGGCGTGTTTTACGGATCAGATGTGTGTTGCTTATAGCATGTATTTAGAACACACTATGCCTGTGTGCACACAGTAGCTGGGCTCTCTTTTCTGCAGTCCCAGGTGTGATGGAGAAGTGTCTCTGCACCGGTGAGCACGTGGTTCTGCCATAGGACCCACAGCGACGCACGCCAGCTGGACACACAGCCCCAGCAAACACATCTCGTGTGTACAGCACAACCAGTTCCACCAACCCAAGTGAAAATAATGTTATATCAAAAAAAAAAAAAAAAAAAAAAAGAAAACAAAACACAGCTGTGCAGGGAGCAGTTGAAATCCTGCTGCTGGTGAGCCTCGGGGAGAGCCCACCTCCCCATCTCCCTTCTCCCCGTGACTTATTTCCCTCTGTTTGCCTCAATCTGTGCAGAAAGCCTTCATAAAGCTGCTGCTGCAGCCGTTTTCTCTGAAGATGTATTCTCTGTGGGGTCTGACTCTGCAGTCACCAGACTGAAAGATGAGCATGAGGGATGTATGGCGATGAGACTCTTCCTGCGGAGTAGCACCAGCCTTCCCTACCAGCACAGACTCTCATACCTCATGTGGTACAAAACCAATTTAAGCTGAAAATACAATTAGAGGCAGCCAGGGCTTTAAACACTTCCCAGACTCCTCCGTGCCAGGGGAGAGGCTCAGCGTTGTGCCCAAGCAGAGGACAGCGTGGCGGTGCTCCCTGAAGGCTGGGTGGGAATAGGCCCTCCAGGACTCTTTGGGAAATTTTGGGTTGTTTTCCTGCCCAACATGGGGAACATGTGCAGGGCTTTCACCATGTCCCAGACAAACGCAGTTTCAGCCAATTTGCCCACGGCAGACAAAGTAATTAGACTGGGTTTTTGTTTTTTTCTGGAGCTAGTTCTGGGGAAGAAGCAGAAGACAGCTTTAACCATCTTGTGCAGACCCAAGCTCCTCTCCCAGAGCACCAAAAGCACTTGATGGCCTCCAGATCTCTGCAGTGGTCCAGGACACAGCTGCTGCTCAAGGAGCGTTTTCAGTACCGTTGAGAGTCACAGTGCAGAGGTCCATGGGAGGTGATTCACCCTAATCCTCGAGCACTGAACTTGTTGTGATACAGAAATTGCTCCAGTGCTGTCAATCCACCATGCCTGAACAGTTAGCAAACGCAAAACCCTGCTCTGTTTCTCAAAGCCTGAAAGTAGCTGCAAAGACCCCTCCTGGCCCAAATCAAGGTTAACATTTAGAGACAATTTTTCTCACTCAACCACTACACGCAATTCTCCGGTGTGTTTTCCACCTCTTAGATGATACTATCCAGGGAGCCCTTGAAAGGCATGTTTTTCTTGTGCCAATAAATTAGTTATTAATGATAATTAACCAATCCATTTGAGCTTCCAGCTTTGCTTTTCCTTCGGCATGTCTCGCTCTCGCGGCGCTTCCAGCGGTGAAGCAGGGGGTGAGCGGGCACAGCGAAGGCTGCGAGCAGCACACGGGAACCCGTCGGGCTCCTCCACATCAGGAGAGGCGAGCACTTTGTGTCAGGCTGCTCTAGTAAACAGAATTTATAATACGTTCCCTCAGAGCAAAAGATGAAATGAGCTCCTGTATATAATATAATTTCTGCGGGAGGAAGTCGTCTGTGTCGTTAGTTATCCTGAACATGTTTTCGTTTTCTTGCATTGTGCTCTGCTTTCAAGTCTTAAATCTCAGAAAGTTTCCCCTTGGAGGACACTGAAATTAAAGGCTGAATCAAGAATGAATTCATTCCGTTTGCTAATTGCAGTGCTCCTGTTACAGGGTCCAGGGCAGCAGTGGGGAAGCAGCTGCAGCTCTGCCCTGCTGAGGCTGCTTCAGCCAGGGAGGAGCTCGGTGTCTGCTCACAGTGCTTCTTGCAGTCCTCGGTGCCTCAGCAAACGTCTGCTGAAACCAAGTGCTCCCTGTCCTGGGATAAGCCTGGGCAAGCTGCAGGGTCCTGCCGACCCCTGCCAAGAGCATTTACCCTCCCTGTGTCGGCCCTGCTGCAGAGCCACTTAAACTGAGCCAGGAACACACCGGTGAATAATTCCTCAGCCTGGAATTTTCCTAGCCTCAGACCAGGCAGAAGGTTTCTCTGCAGCTCAGGGGGTGGAGAAGGAGAAAACAAGCCTGAAGTTCGGATGCTGCTGGCAAAGAAGTGCTGTCTCATGCCCACAGGTCAAGTTCTCTTTTTCCAAGGTGCAGCTCTTCTTTCAGTGGCACGTTGAAGGCTTTCAACCCTCAAGGAAAATATTCTGCCCATTGACTTTAAAACACGTTGGAAAATAATCCATAACGAGTATGCATTGCTAACAATTCTCAGAGATCAGTTTGAGGAAATGTTTCAGTGGATGTGAAGTCAAAAGACAAGCAGACACAGAGCCCATTCTTTTCATAGGAGCGCACTGAGGATGAATGCCACCCATATATTTTTTAGCTTTTAAGAGAATTTTCACCTCTTTTTGAAAGTAAGTTCATTTGACATATAACAGTACGATGGTTCATCACATGTTTGACTTCGCATTAGCTGCTGGAATTCTGTACACCCTCTGTTTCTCTTTTTTTTCAGCGTGTCTTAATAGCAACAATCAGTTAAAAAAATCTTAATTTCTTTCTCCTATGCCTGTGTAAACCAACAGTGAGCTTTAGAACTGCCTCATGATCCAAAAACTCTCAATGATTTATTATAAGCTTTACAATATATTGCTGCCATGTTGCATTTACCAGCAGGTGCTATAGAAGAACAGGAAATATGTTGCCTTAGCCCCTGGGGAGGTGGGCGAGCAACGTCCCAGAGCTGGGCATGGGGCAGGAGTGGGAAGAAGAGGAGAAGAGAAGGAAATTCCCAGTGATAAAGTCATCAGTCCCTCACCTCGTCAGTGGGGATATAAATGAGTCATTATCATGTTAGTGCCTTTCCTGGTTTCCCATGTTACGATGGCAATGAAGACATTTTGACAGTCAGATCAGTGATTTTTGCTATGATTTGGAGGACGATTTCCTATGTAGTAAACTCGTAGCAGAAAGAAACAGGAAAAATTGCAAACTGACATCCTATCTCTGAGCAGTACTCTCTGGATTTCTCCAGGCCTGGCACATTCCCAAGGCACTGGGCAGGGCAGCGCAGAGGGTGCCACTATTACACACATCTCCTGAGTGGAGGATCCCTCATCTGCAATTTCATGTCAAACGTACTGCTTGATAAAAACATTCTTCATTGTTCTGTGTGCATATTTATATATCTATATATATATACACACACACACATATATATATACACACATTCTTCCTGTAATTGTTGCTCTTCCCTATTATGAGACTAGAGAACAATGTGTCTCTAGCCCGTATTTAGAGCAAAACACACGGTTTTGCATCCTGGCAGTCTTTGCCATCCCTGGTGTACCCACAGAAACAGTGTTTGTGCCGTTAGAAATCTTCTGCTGCACCTTAGCTCTCATTTGTATGGTGCAGGTAATACAAATAGGCTGCATCAGGCTGCAACTGAGAGTACTCTGTGGGATAAGTACCAAGTATCAAGGCAGTGGACTGTGGAGGTGTAAAGTAAAGGAAAATGTTGGTTTACTGATGAAAAGAAAGGATTGATTTACGATTTTATTCATTTTAAATTCTGGATGACATTGATGAAGGTAAAATGTAAATGATACCAGGAAGACCAGATGCGTGCATTATTTTGAGCACTCAAGAGAGGACGCACACTCACGAGGCTGTTGGAAGAAGAGGGATGAGGCTTACGGTGTTCTGAGACCTGGCTCAGGATGTGGCAGTGGCAAGCTTCTCTGGTGGGAATCCAACCTCTTGTGCACAGTTTGCAGTACCAAAAAAAAAAGGAGGCTCTGGTGGAGAAAAATTATGTCACCAGCTGTTTCTGGCTTCTTTCTTCCCTCTGCTTGGAGACTGCTGGCTTCCTTGTACAGGAATTGGGAAGCATCCCTCTGAGAGCTGCAGAAGGTCTCTGGAGTGTCTGTGGTAAAAAACCACCCTTCTCCAATGTCAGAGCACTGCATGCATGTGTATATATACATATGTGTGTGTGTGTATACATATGTACATATGCTTAGGTCTATTAGCATGTAGAGAGAAAACACTGTCACAGAGCTGTATCTTTGTGTTCTTACAGTCTTAATGTTGTACAGAGAACAAGAACAGAAACAGGGAAGGAAACAGGTTTTTTGCTCCAAGCAAATAGCTGCAGCTCTTGAAATATATTTCACTGGGAAAAAGCAGAATGGTTTTAAGAGAATAATAACACAGAAAAGCAAAAGCCCATTTTTCAAATTAATTAAACTCGTATAACAGGCCAATGTCTTGGTAGACAACCTTTGAAGTGCACAGAGCTATCACCCTTGCCCAAAACCTGAATATAAAACACATCCTTTATCTGTACTCTCCCAGACCACCTGCTCTATGTGCCCAGCTGCAGCCCAAGGAATTGCAGGAAAACAGTGCAGGGGGAAGAAGGTGGAGAAAATAGATGGCTCCACTGTTTTGTGTCCAAGGATCTCCAGGCAGAAGGCCAGAGGACAGGACACGTCTGCAGGGGTGTCCTCGGAAAGCCCCAAAAAATCTGGAACAAAAGCGACCCTTGCACTTGGCCAGTGTGGGCAAAGTGAGGGACAAAATAGCATTTTTGCTATCACTTGCAAAAGCAATCCAGTTACTACAATCTGCTTCATCCGAGGCTTTCCAGCTGCTCCTGCTGTGCATTAATCCTCACCAGAACATCCTGAGGATAACAGAAGAGCTGGGGCGGACAACTAGAAGACATCTGCCACACAGCTTCATGCAGCCATGTGGCAATTTTTAACAAGCTGGTGGCTTCAGATGGACAGGCCTGTCTAAGGGAACAGGGGCAGCCCTGGGGCATGGTTACTAGAAGGTGTGAGAGCTCCTGGGTGCTGCAGACCAGCACTTGCAGCAGCAGATAATGCTGTGGTGTTCCTGTCACTTTGTTAATGAGGCCAGGGACTTTCTGGCTCAGCAAATGTGTATCCCTGGCCTGTAGAGTATTTGCAGGGGGGAATATTGGCTTGATGGTGCTTTATGTGCATTCTGGCAGCAGATACCTTTAATAGGGTCAGTACCCGGAAAAGGCTGTAATGATACATTGTATATTCGGAAAGTGCCATTTATTGGAATTGTCACGTTTATGGAGAAATCGATAACATTTTAAAAATGCTTTTAATGTTTTACACCACATGTACAGCTAAAGGAAAATAATGGACTTTATTCTCATTTACCAGGAATGACATGTTCCTATTGAAAACCAAAGTTTTAAAAGAGTAATTTCTACATTTGAAACTAGATATTTGATACGCAGATACTAAGGCATTGGATGAATATCTCAGCTCCATAGCACTGTGTTAGTTATAACAAACTAGAAAATGGAGACATTCTTCTGTGCAGGTTTTCAAATGGAAAATTTGAAATCTTTGGAAGTTTATCTTCAAAAAAAAAAACCAAGCTTTTCAAAAAATAAAAAATAATAAAAAAAAATGATAATTTGCAGCCAGCTATCCTAAATCTCTTAGAAATGTTTTGCTGAGTTTAGGAGTTTAGGGCTATTTCTCTCATCATTTCTCCTAGAAGGCGAGGGCATTGCAACAAACTCTGCTGATTAAGGCACGGACAAAAGATGCAGATTAATATTAAAGACCAGAGAAGTTCCACAAACAGCTGTCATGCAATGTCATCATTATCAAATCTCATATTTCATCATCAACCAAAACCAGATGAAATTTTCATGGGCTCATAACCAGGAATTCGCTGCTCCCTGAGACTTGTAGGTGGCAACGCGTAAAAGCTTGCCCAATAAAAAGCGTGTAACTTTGCACAAACATTTCCAAAACTGTTTCCTCACAGCAGATTTCCCCTGTGCAGCCAGCAAACACCCCATGTGCCCAAGTATTTCTCTGGAAGGTGCTGGAACATCCCATATATCCCTGCAGGGACCCACACGTGCAGGCCCCGCTGCGGCACAGCCTGGCCTTCCCCACCCAGCCTGGGCCTCAGTGGAAAACTCCACAGAACAACTGCCACAAATCAGACTAAACCAGGGATTTCATCAGGGAAATGTGCTTTTAATTTTGCATCTTTTTGTAACAGGCCCGCTGAAGAGCATGGAAAGAGGAATAATTAATGCATGAGGCCTGGGAGCAGCCTGGGCAGCACTGGCAAAGATTTCCTGGGAAGCCCGGTTTAATTGTGCCTGCCAGCCATCTCCCAGCAGAGCATGGCAGCACAGACGCCTTGCGGGGACAAGGAGCCAGCTTGCGGAGCTGCTTTGATGTTTTGAGGTTGTCCCGGCCCTGAGGGGGGCCCCCAGGGTGAAAATGGGGGTGAGGCAGGGAAACATCGCTGTGGAGCTCAGACCTGCAGAGGGCTTTGGAGGATGAAGAACAGAATGACCTGAGGTATTTCACAGAATCACCTAGAAATTCTGTGATTCTGTGATTTAGGTCAGAGGTTGGACTCGATGATCTTGAGGTCTCTTCCAACCTAGACAATTCTGTGATTCTATTTCCACAGGGTTAAAGAGATAAGTTGATATTGCTTTCTTTGGTCTTTCTGAAAAGTAAGAGGGACAGTTTTCTGTAGAATCAAAGAATTATCTGGGTTGGAACAGACCTTCAAGACCGCCAAGTCCAACCATCAACCTGACTTTCTGAGCCCCATCATTAAACTTCGTCCCTTAGTGCCATGTACCCGTCTCTGAAATACTTTGAGGGTTGGGGACTCCCCCACTTCCCTGGGCAGGCCAGTCCGATGCTTGACCACCTCTCCGTAATAAATTTCTTCCTCATGTCCAATGTAAACTTCCCCTGACACAACTCGAGACTGCAAAACAATGTGATTTTGATAATGAAAATCTTGAAGGTTTTGACCTCCTTCAAAAAAAAAAAAAAAAAAAAAAAAAAAAATTCCCCATATCCCTTCCTCCAAGCCAGAGTTATTATATGCACTGAATGAGATCCACCAACGTTAGTCCTCTGAGCTATTCTTTATGACGAACAAATTTACCACTGAATTTCTCCTAGCTCTAGGTGAGACCAAAGCAAGGAATCAGACAAGCAGAAACCAATAGCTTCTGGTAGTTATACCATGATTTACACCACAGTGCATTAAAATAACTGCTCGTGAACACTATCCCCATCCTTATTAAGAACACTGAAGACTTGAAGTTTGCCCTTTACTCAGCAGTGCTGCCCTGCCAGTACCATGCTTTTTGGGCTACTGAGGTGTCCCATTGCCCTGCCAACGCTGGGGGTCTCTGGAGCATTTGAGTCACAGAAGGAGGGTGCGAGCATTGTGTTAGGTGTGGTGGTTTTACCACGCTCGGCAGCTGAACACCACAACTGCTCTCTCACTCCCCCTCTTTAGAAGAGGAGGGGAAGAGGTAAAGGAAAGAACAACTCACGGGCTGAGATAAGGATAATTTAAAAAATAATTATTAAGGAAAGTTTATTATTAATTAAACAATTTAACTAAAGGAAAAAAAAAAAAGGTAAGGGGAAAAGGGAGGGGGAAAGAAAACAAAACAAAAAACAAACAAGCAAACAAACAAAACAACAACAACAACAAAAAAGTAAAGGCTATGTGGAAGCGCAGAGGAAAGAAATTACTCTCTACTTCCCACAAATGAGCGATGCTTGACTACGTCCTTGAAGCAGGGCCTCAACGCATGTAGCTGGTGTTCGGGAGGACAGACGTTTTCGCAATGAGAGCCCACCCTTCCCCTCTTCTTCCTTTTTCCATCTTTCATTGCTGAGTGTGACACCACATAGTATGGAATAGCCCTTTGGCTGGTTTAGGTCAGCTGCCCTGGTGATGCTTCTTTTCTCCCTTTTTTGCCCACCCCCTAGAAGGGTTAGAGAGGGTCCTGATGCTGTGCCAGCACTGCTCAGCAGCAGACACAATCCTGGTGTGATCCCACTGCTGTTCTAGCTATAAGTGCAGAGCACAGCGCTGGATGGGCTGCTGCAGGGAAAGTTAACATCCCAGCCAGACCCAGTACAACAGAGAAAACTGCATTTCTTTTCATCTCATCAGGTGCAGGAGAAGGCTCTTTGCAGAGGCTTCAGTCCCTGTGTTTCATAAACTCTCCAGAGCCACACTGGGACAGAAATCAACACCCAAAAAACATTTTAAGAGTAAATAGTCCCAAGTACATTCCCAGCAGGTTGCCAGGTTTACCAACAGCAGAAGAGCTTTTAAGTTACTAGTGCTGGGTTTTAGCTGTCATTTGGGGCTGAAGCAGTGGCGAGACATGAGCAGTGCTGTAAATTTGGCAGTGGCTCTGGCACATGTGAGCTGCTGGCGGGAGGCACTGCGGGCAGCAGTTTCCTCTGCTCCTGTGGTTTTCCTGGCTGGTGTGATGCCGTAGCATCAGTGAGAAGCTCCCTCCAGCTCAGCTGCAGTCCACAAATACCAACCCAGTGCTCCAGTTTGGGATACCACAGTGACAACTGGGCACGGGGACACCTGGTGTGATGGCAACCTGAAGGCAGACGCATCCAGAGAAGATACAAAATTCAGCAGTGACGTGACCAGCCTACAGGCAATGTCCCAAGTGAGTCAGGGGCTTCTTCACTGCCTGAATTCAAGAAATGACTGACACCAGCCGTTCATAACATCCCCTAACCACTCTGCATGTACTGTTTCAAATGGTGGAAAGAAAGAGTGAGGAAAAACAATGTGCCTTTTGAGCAAGATGTCATTACCTGCAGGACCCAGGTACGACCTTCGCTCCCCACCACTACTGCAACGTGAAGTCTCCTGCTGTAATGATAATATGACTTTTTGTTCAAATGAGGCTTTATTTAGGAAGAAATTACTTTTATCCACCTTCAGGAGAAAATGGAGGTCAATTGTCCAGCGCTGCACGGTGAGACTTGGCAGAGATGGCAGCAGATGAGGGAGCTGGGCTGCCAGTGCCACAGCCTGACTCCCAGCTGCCTCAGCCAAATTGCTGGTGATTCAGTAATTTTTAACATTTTCTTCTGAATCTTCACTGATGATGACTGGGGGGGGGGCAAGGGTAGCATGACTCCCCCAGACTGAGAGGCCAAGCAGATTCTTCAGTTTCTAAACTCTCAGGCAGGTTAGAAAGTAATTTCTGTTGTCATATTTAGGTCCATTAGTAGCCTGTCACATAAATTGTCTCCCATCCCGCTGATGATGCTTGGTTGTGCTCCAGCTCCCAACACACCACGGTGCTGCGGACTGCTGCCTGTGTTATTCCCAGCCAGTTGTCAGCAGGAGGAAAAAAAAATCATTACAGATTTTGTCACTGTCATTCAGTCCAGATTGGGCAAATTAGGATGGAAACTTTAATGTTTCGTGAAAACAGAAGTGTTGGCTACAAGTGGCTTTTGCTGGCGCTTGCTTTCTGTGCTCATTGTAGCCATACCAGAGGTTTTCCAAACAGCGTGGAGAGGAGAAAAGTTGCAGAAAAGGACCGAGGAGTCCTGGTGGACACCAAGCTGAACATAAATCAGCAACGTCCCCTCAACACCAAGGAGGCTAACAGTATTTTTGACCAAGGAGGCTAACAGTATTTTTGGCTGCATTAGGCAACATATCACCAGCAGGCCGAGGGAGGTGATCCTTCCCCTCCCCTCTGAGTCCAAGGGTTGTCTGACAGCAGACACAGCTTCAGGAGCTTCACCCTGCGTTTTGGCTGTCAGTACCTGGTGCTTGCTATGGCCACGGGGTTGGGAGGGGCAAACTGAAAGCCAGAAATGATGGACATAAACATCTCCTGCCTTTTAATTTACTTGTGACCAATGGCTGGCTCGTTGTCATAACCCACTCACATTTTAAATAGCATTTTGGCATGCTTCCCCCACCTAATACAATACAGATAATTCTCTCACAATGTACCAAAGATAATGCAATTATCATGGAGTTTCCATAGACATGTTTTATATTATCTACTTAAAATAATCCAATTTCCTTGCTGTAATCTAATCTAGCTGTGACTTGGTTTGCCCTAAATGAGATATATGCTTAAAGACAACTCAGAAATAATAAACAAGGGGAGGATAAATGCTGTATCACTGCATTTTGATTGAAGCACTATGGATTCAGAGTAGCAGACCTGACGGTATGTCTGTCTTGGGGGTGATCCATTTGTTAATGACCTGACAGCACCTCCAGATGCAGGGAGACCAACCCACGCTGCTGGAAGAACGTGGTGAGCTTTTCAACCACAGGGGATGAGGGCCATGGGATCTGTGACTCTCCTTCTCCTCAGGACTATTTGGGAGTTCAATTACTGAGCCTCGTTCATTAGCTGCCTCCTTCTGCTCCTTAGCACCAGGGTCCCTCAATGAGGAGCATCCTTCAGCAGTTCCTTGGCACCAGCTTTTCCTTTAGCTCAGCTGGCACGGTGATAAATGTGGCTCCAGCAACACCAAGGTGGAGGAAGGGCCCGATGTGAAGTACAACATTAACAGTTATCAGTGGCATAATATGATTTGACAATACAGTTAGCAGATTAAATAAGGATTAATGGGACTTGGCCGCTGTACTGCACATGTTTGCTAAAGGAAGCACATCTCTACATCTCACGCATTGGAAGCCTAAGTGACCACGTGAAACAACCCAAACCATTCCTGGGAGTTTCCAGGTGATGTGAGAAATTGCCCCAGCTGCTCCAGAAAGGGGGGTTGGATTATTTTTTCCTTTCTCATCTCCTAACAGTCTGTCTGCCACAAAATGAAGTTACAGTTGGCTGAAAACCAAAATGGGCTTTCAGTACCTATCAAAACTTCACAGTCTGACATTTGTCCTCTGCGACCACATGCATCTATCATTTTTTTCTTCTCCTGTCTGCAAAGCATTGTATGCAATGGGCACAAGCATGGAAGTTCAAATGATTTGTTTGGAGAGAAAGACCCCCACCCCCCGTTCACACAGCAGACCTTACTCTACCTTGAATTGTGGTGCAGGCGACGCAGCTCTGGTTGGGGTACATCTCTGGTGGGCTCCAAGCCCATGTCCATGTCCATGTCTCTGCAGGTGGGGACAGTGCCACAGCACGTCCCCAAGGCTGGGGCTCCCAGCTGCACCCCAGAGACAACTTGCTCCAAAACACAAAATCCCATGGCCATGTGCTGTCCTGAGCAGCACAGCCCACCACCATGCTCTTCTTGCAGGCATGCCTTTATAGGCAGACATTCAGCCTACAAGCCCCAGGTGCCCTTTTGGGTTTGTTGCCACAGCTGAAAAATCTGATGGCAGCAGGAGGCCTCCCAGGTGTAACAGGAGGAGTGGGCTTGCCATGTTTTCAAGGCAGATTAGTCGATCCAGGTGGAAGGCCTGATCCTGCTCTTAGCGTCAAAGGTGCACATCTGTTCCAGCTCCTGAGTGTCTTGTTCAGCAAAGCTCATAAGCACCTGCTTAGCTGTATGAACGTGGATCCCATCTCCTCATCTCCGGGATTTATGGCCAAGCTTACAGTTAAATACATGTCCAAAGTGGCTTAAGTGCTGCAGTGAGCAGGGCTGAAGTGTCTCGCAAGCCTACAGCCTTTGCCAAACCATGTCTTTAAGAAGATTTTCTGGCTCACGAGATGCTTGTGTTTGTGTTCCCCCAGAACAGAAGAAGCCTGGCAAGGTTTGGGGGGTCTGAAAACACACACAACGACCATCATCTGTCACCAAGTGTCACGTTTGTCCCCATCTGGCCAAGCTGGCCAATGCCTCCTTAGCACGATTGCCAAAACACAATTGTCCTTCCTCAGCCTCATTCGTGTCTCTGTCTGGGAACAAGATTTGTGTGTACACCACCAACTAGAAAGCTACAGTTTTCTGCACTGATCTATTTCATGGAGGTAAAATAATACACACCATAAGAATAATTTCTGTTTGAAGCTCCTGCGTGCGTAATATTTCCCATATATTTTCTTTTTTCATCTTTAAAATTACTCTGTCACTGCTGAGCTGCAGCCTCTCTAATCTGTACAGATGAAGATGCAGGAAATCCGGAATGTGATATTAATATATGGCAATTCACAGAGCATTAGGGGCTGACGCATATTGTGGCAGACACCATAAAACAGCAGAAGAAAAGCTAATAACATGTAAAGCAAGAGCAAACCCTATTCCAGGAAGTTTATTTGCAAGCCACTGATGTGAAATACAAGGGGCAGAGGCGTCTGATGGTGCAGGGAGCACAAGAGAAGTGCTGAACGCATCCCATGCACACTCATTTGGGAATTAATTGCTGAGGATGGGGCAAACCTGCAGCAGCCCAGCCAGGCATTGTGCTGCTGTGTGTAGAGCAGAAAGAGCTAAGCCAGCTCAGACACACTGCTTTAGCTTCTTAAATGCCAGAGATCCCCACAAAGCATCACTCACAATAGTTTGATCTACTTAAACTCTAAACAGTCAAATAAAAATGTGATTTAAAACATTGGGATATAAGAAAAAGAGGCAGTTGAAAGCAGATAAAACAGTTTCAGAAGAGTAATTGTGCACACACATAAAACATTCATCCCCTACACAGTTCACTGGCTTTATATTATAAATTTCAAATAATGTCCCACGAATTAGAATTGAACGTAGTGTGAGAGGCTACATGATAAAGTACAGCAGAAAAAAAAAAAAAAAAAAAAAAAAAAAAAAACAACTCTAAATCCTAAATAAAATCTGCCTTCTATCCTGTTCTGTCCCCCAAGCACAAGCTCTTGTTTCACCTATGAATTACAGTGCCTGGTACGTAGGATGTCAGGGATATTATTTCATTATTTCACCAAGGGAGGATCATAAAACCTGGCTTTACAACAACTATACATAGCCTGAAAAATGCCCAGAGAGGAGACAGAGCACACCACCACATCCCCTCGTCAAGCCAATCAAGTGAATTTCATCAGGAGGAGAATATTTATGGACTTCTTCTCAGTCTCTGAACAACCAGCACTGTTGGGGTCGGTGCAGGGACAGGATCGGGGGATGCTGGAGGACACATCCTTGCAGGCAGTGCCCAGCTCGGATGTTCCCTCCCTGCCACAGCAGCAGCACCACACTTTTTCCCTCTGCATCCAAAAATATGAAGCCTGACATTAATGCAAGGATTTTCGGACTTCTTTCCTCCTTCCTGGAGGCCGGTGGGGCTGGAGCACAGCCTGGGGCTCCATATAACATGCTCCCAAGGCTAAATCCAAGCAGGAATTTCTTTGCTGGGTGGCACAGGGAGAGAAGTAGAGTGGCCACCGGGTAGTGTGATCCCCAAAATCCCAATTAGGCACCCAGGGGGCGGTGCTGGGGGTGCTCAGAGCCCACACCAAGGACTGAGGATTGATGGAGGCGCTCGGCGCACAACGGCGATGAGACAACCACCCCTGAATAATTCACACTGCGTTTTCTGCAGGCATTGAGCAGGCTGGAGCACCTCTTATTTTTCACCGTGCTTTATTAGGCACGTGAGAGACACTAAATTACACTCATTGGCACCCTAATTTCTTTAAAAATAGCTGCCTATAGGGCACAGCGAATGGAATTTAATTTTCCCTCAAAGTTAAATATTCCTTACATCGGCACAGGTCTCCAGCAGAGAATCTGACACCGACAGACCAGGAGAATTTTCCACCCTTCTATGAGTGTGACTCAAATATGTATTGATGGCAGAAATTATTTTCGACCTGCATATAAGGAGCTGGAAAGACACAGCCTGCACTGACAGATGTCCTGGACTTTAATATTAATGGCATTCCCGAGTTTGCTCCCAGGAGGCAGCACTAACAGTGGTTGACTTAATGATTTTTTAAAGAATAATAAGTCATGAAGCATTACAGTGTTTATTCTGAGCTATCATTTATTCCGGGTCAGAAAACAACAACACCCAAGGCTTTTGTTTCACGTTTTTCCAGGGACGGAGGGATGTGGGATGGAGCAAGGGATTACGGAGGCCTGAACCCCGCGGGTACTTGACAGAGCACAGAAAATGAGACTGGGGGCTTGGAACAGGCAAGCCCTGATGGGCCCATGCTGTGGTCACCCAAAGCACCCACCTGACGGTGAGACATTTCTGAGGACAGATGCGGGGACGTTGGTAAAGCTCTTGGTGTGCTTCACCTCCAGGTGCTTCACCTTCCTGGCAGCCGCGCTCAGCACGGCACGCACAGCCTGTGTACGAGCACCAACAAATACGCTCTAATTATTACTTTCTCCCTAATCATACAGCTGCACTATTCTGGGAGTCGCTTTATTGCAGCACTTGGGAAGGAATTAGTCTTGTCAATAACTGCTGAGTGACAAGGGTGTCTGGGCCATCCCCCCCTGGGTGCTGCCTTCTCTGTGCTGTCCCCTCCTGCCACCCGTGGGTGCTGGCTGGAGCCCACGGGCGCCAACACGGGGATGGGGAACCCTGGATGAAACCCCAGCACCCTACCCCGTGCCCCTGCCTTCTGTCCCTCACGTCTTTTTCCTCCCCAGTGAACTCCAGACTTTGACTTTGCCTTCGTTCCCTCGGCAGCTCCCCAGCAGGCGGGGCTGAATAGCTTCAGGCTGCGCTCCCAGCTCTGGACGAGCGTTTTACCAGAAAACGCAGCATCCCCTGGAGCCTCATTCTTCAAAATCAGATTTTCTTCCCTGCCCGAGGTCTCATTACACTTGCTGCCTCCTCCTTGTTTTCCGTCCTGCGTTGCAGGTAATTGCATCAATGTTCTTACTCATAGCTGCAGCGAAAATAAAATGCCGCTTTGTTCTCCGTGCTGAGAGCTGACGCTGGCGATCGCTCCCTCATCTTACCCGGAAAGTACCACTGCTCTGGAATTTATCTTACAGATCCATTTCTTCTCTTTTAAGAGCTGTGGGATGCTCACTTTGCTGGGGGATCACCACAGCACCTTTGGGGCTGCTTTGCCCCAAATCAAGGCATTGCTTTAGGAGAACCCAAGACCAAAACAAATGTTGGTTGCCTGCTAGAAACAGAAGGGGAATTGACTGAAATAAACTGCTAAACTGGACACAAAATTAAGGGTATTCCATCTGGGTTGTTGCTGCCCTGCACACAAACTGCAGAAGTCACCAGCAAAACCTGCTCAAGCAAACAACCACGCATCGTTATTTGCAGGAACGCAAGTAACTCGCACCACCAAGCCACTTGGAATTGCCAAATAACCCTGAACTTTTTAAAAGGCATTAGCACTTCCTGGAGCAATGCTGAAGCCATCTTTCCATGTTATTTTCTTGAGCGATTGCCGTTTATTTGGGCCCATTCCAGGCTGGCAGGAGGGATGGTAAGGCGGTAATGTAGCGGGTTATCAATTATTCTGCTTTACAAACTTCTCTGTCTTATCTACGAGCAGATCTTTACTCTGCAGAGAAGCCAACGCATGCAGGCACAGCAGTCGCGGGGCTGTCACTTGTACCACACCAGTGCTCACAGAGGTCAAGCCGCCTTCTGTCTAGGAACAGACTCAGCCAGGTCCTGCCCATAAGTTTGAGTAAAAATCGACCATAAAGTGATGGCGGCCACTGGGATGCCATTTGTAGCACAGAATGGCATTTTCCCCGTGCCTGCCCACCTGCTGGCGTCCATGACGGTCCTTCAGCATCACCAGCCACGAGCCAGCTTGCCCGCTAGTTTTTAATTATCTCTGGTTTGAGTTCGCAGCCACCACTGCTTTTAGCAGAACAGCCCCAATGGTGCGGGTGTCCTTGTAGTTAAAGGTGTGTGATCAGCTCAGCTTTTGCCTATGATTAGCAGGTTTTCAAACACTGGATGCAAAAATTCACAGTAGGATAGTAATATTTTTGGTTCTCGCAACAGGTGAAAATTTGGAGGAGGGCAGCAGGATTTGGATGCAGGACATCAGCGAGGCTCTGCCCCACGTCTCTTGGATTCCTGGGGGGGTTGGGGTCTGAGCTCGCTGGGCCAGGAGCCGGGCACTTGCTCTTTTTCCTTCGCACACTGCACAGAGCTACAGGGAGGTCACTGCAAACCCAGTGCCGCCGCCTCCTATCCAACGCCCCTTTTTGAATGGGAGAAGGCCTGCGATGAGACTGCACCGTGCCCTTCCAGAACAACTGCTTCTTGATTGCAACAAGTGGTTAATCGCCATCCCTTCCGAGCAGACCAGACTGCAGCAGCCAGTCGGTGTCCTGGGGCTGACAGGGCTGAGTGAGTGCAGGGGAGCCTGGCAGGCCTCTGAGGGAGGGATTGTGCCTTGTGTGTGTGTGCGTGCACACACACACGTATGTATAGAGGCACCCTGGGCTTGCTTGGGCATCTGCTGCTGCCCAAAATGCACTTGCATGGGGACTTTTCAGAGAAGGTCAGCAGGGACGGTGCAAGGGAGACGGTTGCCCAAACTGCTGCAAGGAAATCGAGGCTATTTGGTGTATTTTCAGTCTTTTAAATGAAACCCACACCTTGTGCAGAGACATCTGTACAATCACCCAAATTAACCTCTGTGGGGCTGTTTCAGGACAGCCTGCTTTAGTGGCTGGGTGGTGAGATGGGTCCTCCACGCTCCTGGCTGTAGCATCTGCTGGAGCTTCACTAACACGAACCGGGTAAGGGATGAAAGAGAGCAGCATCGAGCCCAGCAGGAGCTCCCAGCAAAGACAAGCTTTATCCCTCACTTGTCCCAGGCTCATTTGCCTGCATTCACAAGAAAAAATAAATAAATAAATAAATAAATAAATAAATAAATAAATAGCAGTTAACAGCATTGGTGGTAAATATTTAACACAGAAACCTGCCTCAGTGCCGGAGCCGACTCTTGGCCGGTTCCACGTGCCTCGATTGTCCCTCGCAGCGGGGACTTCAAAAGCTGCAGAGCCCACAGGCAAGGGCAAACTCTCAGGAGTTTTTGGGACGTGGCATTGGGAGATTCAAGGCAGTGCCATGAACAGGTTGGGACTGCCTCAAAATGGGCCCTAGCTGGGAATTGGAGCTCTGGCTGCTTTTCCTAGCAGAAATTAAGTGAATTTGTCAGAGCATCGGGGAAGCAGGAAAGGAAAAGCTGGCCAAGGGGCTTTCCAGGCTTTGGATGTGCTTGGTCAACTCTTCTAGACAAGCTCAGCCCTTCCCAGATTAGCCGAAGCTGCTCCTGTGGTCTGCCCCGTGCCCAAGCCCCAGCGAGGCATGAAGAGGGAAGCCAGCATCCCTCTCCCTTGTGCTCCAGGGTTAAACACACACACACACAAAAAAAGGGAGAGAGAGAAAGCGAGTTCTCGTGTTGTTGCCATAGCAGCCTCCTGGATTATTTAGACTGATAGCGTTTGTGAAAATTCAACAAAGGGTAGCGGATCTCTTGGAAATCGAAGCAGATGTAACGTTGCCTGCCATATGCCACTGGGAAAAAACCTACTGGCAAAGGAAATGGTGTCGGAGCGAAAGCTGAACCCCATTTTTGGTGGAAAATGTCGTCTCCTGAGACTGTGGGGCAGGGCAATAACGCGGGGAAAATCACCCCCATGTGTGAGCTGCAGCGCCAGGGCAGGTGAGGTGCCTTCACTGCCTGGACGAGCCGCCGTGCACCACGGAGAAAAGGTTGTTAACATGAAAAATTAATTAGGCAGCTTAACGAGGCTCGCTCCTGAGGAGCCCTGCCCGCACCGCAGGTGAGGCGCCGCAGTCTCTGCACCACGGTTTGGGCTTCTCCTGAACAAATCGGTGTTTGGAATTCAGAAATCCCACTAAAAAAAAACTGTTTTAGTTCGTGTGTGGACAAAACTGAGCCCCGCTGCACTCTTTTCATTCCAGGTTCACTCTCTCAAAATTTCTTTCAAAGAGGCATTTTGTAGCCTGGGTTTCACCTGGATGAGACAGGGCAGGGCTAGAGCTGCTTGGGGCTGCTGGCGCAGGCGGGGCGGGGGTGCTGTTCTCATTCTGTACTCATGCTGCTCTCATTTCCCAGTAGTTTTGATTCTGAGCTCTGCCCCTGCTGCTCGCATGCAGCGCTTTGTGTCTCCTTTCCCAGGCACATTGGGCGATGCCCATGGAGCAGAACCCACGGCATAGAACCAAGGCACCACCTGGGCTGGAAAAGACCTTCAAGACCATGAAGCCCAGCCCTCAGCCCGACCTTCTGAGCCCCACCACCAGCTGTGTCCCTTGGTGCCACATCCCCACACCTCTGAATACCTCCGGGGACGGGGGCTCCACCACCTCCCTGGGCAGCCCAGCCCGATGCCCGACCATCGCAAGGCCTGGACAAATTGCGGGGATGCAGACGTCCTTCCAACCATCCTGCCAGCTGCTGTGAAGGTGTCGAGGTGAATGAAACCACCTCTGAGCCACGCTGAGAGCCCAGGGCAAAGGCAAGGCCTGGCAGGCGTCACAGAGCAGCAATGGCTCAAAGCAGGCGGTGGCAACAGCCCTGCCAGCAGCACTGCCCTCCTCGGCACCTTCCAAAAGAAAAAGTCGCTTGATTAAATTACCAGCCTGTGAGAAATGGATGTCACGTTCCTTTCGAGAGGAAAAAAAAGCCACATAAAACCTGCGTCCGTTTTGCCGAGGTACCTCCAGCGGGTATAAATCACAGGCGGATTAGTTAACCTCTCTTCTGGGGCAGTTCCAGCAGTTAAGCGGCGGACTCGGGGCCATCCATCACTGCTGTCCGGGCTGCCCGCACCGCTCTGGCAGCAGGAGCGAGCCTGGTGCAAGCTCACCACCGGCCCCTGGCGTCCAAAGGACAGTACTTGGTGCTCAGACCTCGGGGACGGCGGCTCCCCTGCAGAAATTCAGGTAAAAGGGGGAAAAAAATGCCCTGACAGGGCTCTGCAAAAGCTGCGTTGTCAGAAATGTTTCCTCCAGTCAACTGGTAACAAAAGCAATCGTTTTTACAGCAAGTTCTTGCACCCCACATGCAGAAAATTCAAGCAGCTCAGTGACACTTTGGGCAAATTGTGGACTCTGTCCTAAAAATACTGCCAAGAGCATCAAATCCTCAGTCTCCAGCAAGCCGTGCGATGGTCGTGTGTTACCTGCTCGGTGCCAGGTTCACCTGAGGTTTCGGCAGGACCACGCGGAGCTGTGGCCGTGTGCAATTAACACCTGCAGGTGTTTTTACAGACAGGTGCGAGGCTCAGTTTGATGAAGCTGTTGTCCGTGTCATGAGGGAAAAAAAAAAAGGGTGGTCGGGCATCGGGCTGGGGTGCCAGGGAGGTGGTGGTGGAGTCCCTGTCCCCGGAGGTATTCAGGAGGCGTGTGGACGGGGCACTAAGGGACATGCGTGGTTAGTGGTGGGACTCAGAAGGTCAGGCTGATGGTTGCACTGATGGTCTTGAAGGCCTTTTCCAGCCCCGATGACTCTGTGGCTCCACGGGTCAATGATTTCATTCCCTAATTCTCATTCGTGCTCCTGCCTCAGCAGCCGTGCTCCTCGGAAGCCACAGTTCAAGGCTTCTGATTTATTATTTTTTTTTAAGCTGCTTGGGAGAACGGGGATAATTAGCAATGAGGCCCGTGTGTTCAGAACGTGCAATTAGAACTCATCGGGCTGTAATTTACATCTTAGCCTTCCACGTGCAGTAATTAACGCGGTACCAGGCTGTGCAGGGCGGGGGGAGCGGCGCCACGGGGCAGACCCGGGAGCAGGAGCCGCGTCTGAGCCCTCTGCACCCAGCGGGCAGGGGACGGGGAGGCTGAGCCCAAATCTCAACCCGAAATCTCAGCAGGTGCCAGGAGAAGCTGCGGGCACCCCACCTCTGCCCCGGTCGTGTCGGACTGCGGTACTCTTGCACAAAAGCCTGCCTTTTCTCCAGGAAACAACAAAACATTGTGGGGTTGGTGTGATGGGTTTGGTACCAGCCATCACCTCTGCTCCTCCATCCCCCAGCCGACACGTCCCTGCTCTCCGACACCCAAACACCCAGAACACCCATCAGAAGAGGAATATTTGGGGATGCCGTCCCCTGCTTCTGCGATAGCTCTGAGATTATGTTTTCCAAAGAGCCTGGAGGCATCTGGGAGAGAGATTTCTTCTCCAGGAATATCGGGGGGTTGCAGCCAGCTCTGCTCAGGGGCCTGGGCCGGCGGTGTGACCCCTAGCAGGGCTGGGCTTTGCCACGGGGAGCATCCCTGCGGGTGGCAGGGCAAGCACCAAGTGGTGCCCGGAGCCCATGGCTTGGCATCTGGCTGCAGTGAGAGCTGTAATTAACAGCAATCATCGCACGTGAGCGGCGGCACGCCTGGAGCTGGGCGAGTTTGATCAGCCCCAGCGTGCTGGGCAAGGGGATGGCTGCCTTTGCCCGGGAGCAGCAGTAGCAAAATGCAGCTGAATGCAAAAAAAGCGCTGTAAAAGGCGAGCCTGAGGCTGCAGGCAGGGCTCGGGGGGCTCCCTGCACGACACACAGCGTGCTGACTTTTCAGAAGAGGTTAAATAATGTAGCAGCAGCCTGGCAGGGAAGCAGCACCACATTTTGGCAGATGGTGTCCCATGCCCTGCCCCTGGCCGCAGCCGGTGGGGTTTTGCCTGATGCCCTGCACGAAGGCTTCCCCAGGAGCATATTTAAGTGTTAATTTTTTATGGTGTCTCACAGTTTATTTTTTAATTAAGGCTGTGCTGGAGCTGGAAGGGGAAGGGCTGTGGCTTCCCCAGCAGATGCTCCTGGTCGTGGTCATATCACCCCCAGGCTGGGAAAGGGGAGCGGGGTGGGGGTGGCCCCTGGGGCACAGCCCGCTGTGGTGGCGTTTTCTTATTTACTGCAATGAGAACACTCAGAGTGACATCTGTAATAAGACGATTTTGTTAAAAAAAAAAAAAAAAAAAAAAAATTCCCCCAGGCTCCACTGCCTCCAACACAGCAGATCTGACAAGTCATTAAGCCCCATCTTTTCTGCTTACAAATGACAGGGCACGTGGTGTGGCTCCGGAACGGCCTTTCTGTCGCTTCTGGAGTGAAACAGGGTGGGAAATAAAAATCAGCGAGCAGCAGCAGCTGCAGCCATGGACGAACGTGAGCTGGCCAAGCTGAGCTCGCAGGTACCACACATGGCGATGCTCCACGTCTCTGCTCCCATCCTCGTGCCGGCACTCCCGGAGACAAACCAACCCATTCCTGGCACAGCCAACCCAAAAAGCTGCTGAGTGGGGTGGATTGGCACAGTTTGGTGGTGGGCCCTGCACCACTCCCTCCTTGCTTTGCTTTTTCCAAGAGCGCTGCTCTCAGCCTGTCGCTAAAACCAGGCAGGAAAGCTGGCTTAATCACGTTAGCAAATGGCTCCCAGGACATAATTGCCTCGCTGATGGCAGTGACCTCATTTAGGCGCTGTTAAATTGGGCGGTAACCGGGACATCTGGTGTCTCTGACATCACGGCACCAGCGAGGGACACAACCGTGTGGGTGCCTGGCTGCCAGGGCTCACCGGGGGGGTTTGTCCATCCCACAGCCCGAGCTGCACGGAGCCGGGTGGGACAGGTCCCCGCGTGGGTTGGGGAAGGTGGGAAACCAGGCAGGTCCCGGGGAGCCAGGGCTGCTCAGGCTGAGGGCAACTCAATGAGCAGGCTGCTCAGTGTAAATACAGGTAATTAATTACTGCTGCCTGCCTTGTTTATCGTGCCTTGTCCTCGGGGAGGAATAGCCTTCCAGCCCCGGGGGCATCAGCCCTTGCACAGCAGGGAAACCCAAACCCGCACCTGCAGGTGGTTTCTGGGGGGTGATGAGTGGATGCAGCTGCGGTGCAGAACAAGCCCCGGCCCCTGCTTAAGAAACCTGGCCCTGGGCTCACAGAAAAGTTGTCACCTGGCTGCTGGAGGGGGCGACTGGGGGCTCGTCCTCAGTGACCCTCTGTGGCACCCACCCTACAGGGGTGCTTGGGCAACACCAGGGCAAGCCTGTGTCCATCCTCCTCCATCGGTCCTGCCTCCTGTTCTCTGGGCTTGGTGTGCTTGCTGGGACAGCGTGCTTCATTAGGGCTGGAAGTTAATTGTGTTTGAGGCTTCCCTGCTGCCTGCTCTTCCCAAGGAGCACTGGCCGCTCCCAAGCAGCGCGCTCCCCTGGGCACCTCCTGCACCTTGCTCAGCCCAGTGTTTCTCAGCTACCAGCAAGGCTCTGATTGTTTGCAGAAGTACAAATGAATTTAAGAAGGGTCCCAGCAAGACTTTGAGGCCACAGCTGCCTTGCTGCACCTCCAGCCCCCGGGCATGCTTCGCTATCGATCCGTTTATTGCCGCGCTGAGAGCGCCGTCCATCACCGCGCCACAGCCAGCCTGCAGCACCCAGCGGGCACCCGGAGTGCCCTAGGGTGACAGATGGGACACGTGCCCCTCATTTGGCATCTTTATGAAGCGTGAAATACTCACCCTGTAAAGCACCGACAGGAAAGGCAGCAGCCAGGCCCTGCCTGCTCCCAGCTGGGGGTGGGAGCAGCTCTGCTGAGCTCCGGGTGGAGACGCCCGTGTGAAACCGAGCGGTGCCGCAGGGTTAACCCGGAGCTTTGGGAGAACCTCTCTGGGACAGACCTGGCTTTCCAAAAACCTGCGGGGAAGCAGAGGCTGCTTCTCAAACCACCGAGGTTCCTCTGCACCCGTGCCCCAGGTGTGTGTGGACGAAGCTCAGTGCCCCGTGGTGGCCGCAGTGCTGGGGACCCGGAGGTGACAGGCAGGTGTAGAGGACAGGACGGGGCTGGCTTTGAGGTGAAGCCAGAGGCTCACCCGACTGCAGGACAAATAACCAGAGCAGAAAAACAGCAGCTGCACCTCAAGGAGTGTCCCCACGGAGCGGGCCCTCGGCTGTGCCACCCCGTGAGTGCCCCACAGAGGCATTGTCACCTGGGGACAGGCTCTGGTAGCGATGCTCTGAATCAGCCAGCCCCCCGTTTGGGCAGGGTGGCCACTTTTTACATCACCTCATGCCAGGCTGGAGCTTTTGCCTTCTAAACGAGGCTCTTCTGTGACACCCAGGAGGGGAACCAGGTGGCGTTTTGTGCAGAGTGCCGGGGACGGGCCCCCTGCCCCGGTGTGCTCCTGGGGACGCCGCAGCTCCGGGGCCCCCGAGCTCTGTGCCAGTGGCTGCAGGAAAGGTGGCCAGAGGAGCTCCAGCTCTCCAGCGACGTTTGGGATCAGGCTTGAAACCCCCATAATTAAAAAAATACAGATGATTCCAGCCCTGCTCTGTGCCTCAAAGATAAACATTGCTTTCTTTCCCTAGTGGCCCCTGTGCAAAGAAAAAAAGAGGCAGGAGGCTGAGAGGAGCTCCGAGAGCTGCTGAAATGCTTTGTTTGGGGCTTATTTGCTCTGGGCGCCGGGGGATGGCTACGATGGCCTGCTCGAAACAAAGGCCAGCACCACGCACACGTACAGGGAAAAAAGTGCCAGCGAAATCTTTAACGTTACCCAAGAACAAAGCCTTCCTGGAGTCTGTCCCCGGCCTCCCCGGGCATATGGCTTTGTTTCTCCCTTCCTTCGCACACACACCAAAAAAAAAGGCAGAAAAAGGCAAATCGGCTGCAGCCGTCAGCAAGGGGCTGAAGCCGCGGCTCGTCCGCCCTGCCAAGGATCACCACGTGCAGCAGGAGCCCCCCGCAGGGCTGCAATTCCCCATTTCTGCACCTGCCGCTTCCCTCCCCGTCACTTCCACCGTCCTCAGAGCGCGGCCGCATCTCGGTCCCCGGCCCCCCTCGTGCCCCACGGACCCTGGGCACGGGGACAAGTGGACCTCAGGTCGTGGTCACCCCGATCCCTCCCCAAATGTTAACCACTGGGTTATCCACGGTGCAGAATTGGAAGAAATAAGAGATCTGCCTCGAGAGAAGGGCTGGAAGACTTAATTAGCTGGCTGCTGGCACTCAGCAATTACTGCTGTACGGCACGGCCCAATTATGCTGCTATTAACTTCAGTTCTCGGGAAATTCGGTGATTAATAATACTAATAATTCTGCTGACCTCAAAGTAATTGCAGAACATTAAAGGAGAAAACTGTTTCTAATTAAGCAATTCCCAATCCTTCTGTTTTCTCTGGTTCTCTCAAAGCCCCCGGTGCCCCCTCAGCTGTTGCTGCCTTGGGGCCGGGGCTGGCAGCGGGGCAGGGCAGGCCCGGGGAACGGCTTTTTTCCCCCAAGAAGTGACATTCCTGGAGCCATTCAGTGTGCTTTTTGTTGTGTTTTTCGTTTTTTAGAAGCCTGTGTGAGCCAGAACCATGCTCCTGACAGGCTCCGGCGTCCTGCTGAGCTGAAGGGAGGAACGCATCCCGCGGGGAAAGCTCCGGGGAGGTTTGCAGTCCCGCAGGAGGCTGGAGGCCGCCCGGCCGCGGGTGTTTGGTGCAGGAGGGGAGCAGCGGCTGCTGCTTGCTCCTGGAGCCGGGCTCAGGGCAGGGAGGGCAAGGAAAGGGAGCAGTGATGAAACCCACGGCTGGGGAGCTGCCCAGGGCCACGTGCGGAGCTTTGGCGAAGCTGGGAGCTGGGCAGCTCCTCTCCCCAAGCTGGGCACAGCTCTCGGTGCGCGGTGCTCACAAAGCCCCCAAACTTTCCAACCAAGGAAACAGAAAAGCTCACAGTGGCTGGGTCAGGTCCCTTGGGGGTTGCTGCCCTCTCTGCCCCATGGAGCAGCGGCTAGCGGGGCCGTGTCACAGCCCCGGGCACCCCGACGTGCAGCACCTTCCTGCCAACCTCCAAAAACGGGAATTTAACAAAATTCACTGCTAGCTCGCACGGTCTGAACGCGATGCCTTTCAACACGAGTGAAATGGAAGCGTTTCACCCCGACAGCCCGTGCTGGGTGCTCGCAGCGATGCCATGTGAGGGCTAGGGCAGAGCAAAAGAGCAGCCTGGGGGCGCCCTGCTAGCACTGAACCCCAAGGAGGACAGAAGCGGACAGCACCAAGCCCCTTTGCTCTGGGTGCTGCGGACGAGCCCCAGACCCCGCTCAGCACACAGGTGGCCACGGCTCGCTCTGCCCTCACCCCTCCAGCACCGCCCAAATCCCTGCCCCGGCCTCTTGGGCATCAGCACGAAGAGCAAGCAAAGCACCGCCCCAAAATACAAAATGAAGAGCTGAAATGCTGCAGACCAGAGGGCTTCCCGTTATTTTCTGGTTCTAAAATGCAGCCACAGAAAATAGGAGAGTAGGAAAAACACCGAAGTTGCAGAGCTGCCCGCTTGTATGCTTTAAAAAAATGACCGGGGAGAAAAAAGTTCAGGTAGTACAGGAGGGCTCTCACATACACCAGCAGAGGTCTTGTGTTATTCCTGAGTTCTGCTTTCCTTCACAGGCATTTTAAAGCCATGAGAGGCAAAGAGGTGAGGGTGGTAAGGAGTGAGGGGTTGGAGCAATGGCTTTTTTTTCCTTTTAAAGGTTCTGCCAACCAACCAACCTTTTAATCTTTTTTCGCTGCAGCCTCCTGGGTCCGAGCCGTGCCAAGGGCCTGGTGTGCTCCCGGGGCGCTGCTCGGTGTCCCAGCTCTGCTCACAGCCTCCTGCAGATCGGTTTGTTAACTAAGGCAGCTACTAGCAAGCTTCTGTAGCTGTTTTTTCTCCTTTTTTTTTTTTTTTTCCCCCGTCTTGTTGTTTCTGCTCTGGCATGCCAGAGAGATTTATAGAATCAACATCAAAAGCCCTGAAAGTGTAGGGGATGCCTGTGCTAAGCTGACCGGCAGCCTCCAGATTTGTCATGCTGGTATTTATTAAAGCACTGGCTACCAGGGGAGGTTACAACTACGTTAAGATCAATTCCAAAAGCCAGCAGTGAAAATTGCATCAAGGCCGACCAGTTCCAGTGAGCACGGTCCCTGCTCCTTCCCTCTGACAGCACAAAGAGAGAAGAAAAATAAACTGGAGGCAAGGAAACACAGCAAGATGACAAGAACAGACGGCGCGTTGGGCTGCTGAAGGCTGCGCTGTAGAAATCCTCACCTGACTTCAGGCTGCTGATGTGCACCGGGACATTGAGGCAGCCCCAAGGAGTCCAGCCATAAGAGATGACCAGCAGGGTCCCCGCAGCTGGAAGCAGCAGCGAGCGGGTGCTGTTGGTCTCCTCATGACAAAAGGAAAGCAGCAGCCTCACCTGCAGCTGCAGGAGGGTCAGAGAACGATCCAACGGCGATGGGTGAGGGGAGAAACTGGGGTAACAACTCCTCTGTCCTGCAAAACCTCCGATCAGGGGGTTGGAAGCTTAAAGACGGAGGCCAAACGGCAGCAAGGGTTAGATGAGATCAAGATTATTTTTGTGTTATGGTCAGTAAGGTTTTCATACTCGGAAAAATTATCACAAGACCAGCAGATCGGTGGAAAAAAACAACCCGAAACACAGGATTCGTTCTTTAAAAACACACAAAATACTTTTATAGCTAGCTACAAACATAACGATAGACATTTACAAGGTATCTTAGTGCATATTTACACTTACTTTTTGTTTTCTTTCCTAGAATTAAAGCTGCCATAATCTTCAAAGACTTTAGGGCTGTTTCAACAGCTGAATTACAAAAGAGCTAATTCACAAATTACAAAATAAACTTAGTTTAAATAAGGAGGAGAAAATAATCCACAAGGTTCATTTCAATATAGATTTATATAGAAAAGGTCTTTCTCTTGATACATTTTCTAAGGTGGTGAGATGGCAAACTTTTAGTATTTCAGCCTGTGCTTGGATGGTTTGGAGCACAGCGTGAAGCAGCTCACTCGTCTCTGGCACTTTGGACCACGAGCGTGCTGAAAGAGAAACTGGGTTCAAGCCTCGTGCCCTGCAAAACCGTGACTCTGCAGCTGGCAGAGACCTGAACAAGGAGGCAGGAGTGCTGAGCTCGCCTCTCTCGGGGACAGATCCTGCTCTGCAGGCAGCAGGAGCTGTGGGGCTGGCTCAGGGAGCCGAGAGGCAGCCGCTTGCTGGCTCCCTGCAGGGGCAGGGTGTGGAAGCTGCCCCGCTCTGCGCTGGGCTCCAGGTATTTCAGCATCCCCACTGCTGAGCCTGAGCAGAGACCACGCTGAATGAAAGCGAGTGTTCAAATACCTCTGAATTTGGGGTAACACGGATTCTGCTTGAGTTTGCAGGGCAGGTGGGCTTCTTTCTCTTGGCTCTCAATAGTTTAGCGTGGCCCTAACAGTGTCGGACGCAGTGGTGTGAAACGGATGGGTCTGAATGCTCCTGAAAGCCTGAGAGACGATGCTGTTGGAAGTCAGACTCTAAAACAAACTTAGAATAAGATCTTTTTGAAAAGAAATGTATTTTCTTCATAAATACAGTACAATTACATTTTACAACGTCTTTTAACTTTCTAGACATGAAAACGCTAGCTTTTTTAAAAAAAAAAAAAAAAAAAGTTCCTATACAAATACATGGAAAGAGAACCCCCTGCCCACAGCCCCCGGCCCTGGCACGGAGCGGAGCCGCCAGCCTCCGGGGAAGGCAGAGGAGCCCAAACACCCCCGGGGTGTCGCTGTCCTCGCTGCCCCGAGTTTACGTGGTCACTTTAGAGGTGGAAAAGCGCAGCTCCTGCAGCGGGATCACGGCTGGCTCACGGGATGTGGCCGTCACACACCTTAACACGCCGCCGCGGGCTCGTGGAGCAGGAGGCATCCTTGGAAATGGTCCTGGCCGAAAGCCCTGCAAGTCCCCTCACTCAGGCAGCCAAAGAAACGAAGCAAAGCCAATGCCAGCTTTGTGCCTCACATTTTGTGGTTGCTACAAAAGGGAAAGAATTTAAGCTCCCTGACTGCACTTGCTTACCTTAGCCACCCTTGGCAGACTCCTGAGGAGCAACTCAGATCCCCAGGGGTGCTGAGACCAGAGAATTACAGCTCTGGACCCCAGAGGAGCTGCCAGGCAGGAGCTGTTCAGTTAATGACAACACCGGGTCGGATGGGAACAAAAACCTCCAGATCTCAGGCAGTGCCCTGAGCCTTCAAATCCCACAGGAACTGCCCACGGAAAGGGCTTGGGAGTTTGGCCAATCTGTACGCAGTGAAAGGAAAGAGGAGAAGTAACTACACTTGATTTTCTTGTTTTGCTCTACAAAGAAGAATATGTGGCCTTTTTTTAATTATTTTTAATAAAAGCTACAATTCTGCTTCTAATACCCGAGTTTAAGAAAAACTCTTAGTCTAAAATTTTGGTTTGCAAAGAAGGTCATTGCAATCAACCTGTTAAAAATCACCTTCTACTAGGAATAAGCTCTACAGAAGGAACTAGGTGTGCAGTTTGTCTCCTTAAAGCAGTTTGTTTAAAAACAAAATAAAAATCTGTACAGGGAGGCTGAAGACTATAGTACGCACCTTCCTCAAAGCAAGCAGCTCGTTTACATTCACATCAGGATGGCTCTGAGGAAGCTCGAGGGGAAGACTGCATTCCTGACAGTTCCTAGTTTATCAGCACAGGAAGATCACCTCAGACTTCCCTGTCAAAAATTTCAGGGGCTTTGCTTTTGGGAGAAATCAAAACTGTACAACAGGGCAAAGAACTTGACCTAAGGTCTGTGAAAATGCATCACTGGCTCCCAAATTCACCTCTCCTGGCACAGAAACAGTAAGGCTACCGCGATCCTGACGGCTTGCTCCGTCAGAGACCACCTGGCTGCCACTTTCTGAGGAGGCAGCTGCTGTGCATCGTCTGCATTACATTCACATAAGACTATTGTGTCCTTTTCTCTACAAAGAATACAAAAATAGATTGCAGCGGAGCCCAGTTTGAAAACAATGAGCTGCAAGGAGGATAAACAAATTGTTTTTACCTAGTCCAGCTAACAGCCAATACCGACTGGGGAAAATCAGTTTTCTGAAACAGATTTTATCTGTAAAAGATCAAAAATGTCCGAGGCACTTCAGAATTAAAGTGAATCAAGTGAGTTGGAATGGTTTGTCCAGAGCCCCACAGCTGCAAAACTTCTTTCCTACTGCTGAGAAGCACTTGTAAAGATGGAATTTTATTTTTTTTTCTGACTTTAGAAGAGCAGAAAAGTACTCAGATATCTCTCCTCTCTCACACACCCCAGTGGCATTTGATCTCCCCTATGGTTCATTCTAAGCCCAAACCACAAAATCTAATACAGAACATGAAGCTGAAAGGGCAGAAGGATGGACGTAGTGACCTAATGAGAAAAGCTTCTTCTGCATTTCCAGCAACTGGGGAAGAGGAAGGGAAACCACTTAAAATCACCCCGAGTGGGCATAACTTCATATAACAGGATGGAATTAAGTCAACAGAAATAAATGCAAGGGGTGAGAACAAAGAGGCTGGGAACAGTTTGTCTAGAAGAGGGTGGAGAACTAAATCAAATTCTTAGAATACCCTTAGAAAAGGTCTGCTGTACTCCAGAACATTGTCCCATATGGCAGAGACTGTCCAAGCCTTAAAGTGCAGCTCTGGAGTGGCTGACGCAGCGTGCTGAAGGCTGTGCAGCCTGTTGGAGAGGTCACTGGGCAAAGTCCGGCTATTTAGCCTTAGTCGCATCTTGCAGTAAGGTCAGGCTATTTAGGCTCAGTCCCCAGCTCACAACATACACATTCTACCATCTCGAACTTCTGTGGGTCCAGGAATATCGGCTGGAGAGTACTAGCAAGCAGTAAATTTGCCAGGGATGCTGGGAACTGCTTGCCTTGCTTTTCTAAGCGATGACCACTAGAAGACGAGCAGGATCCAACTTGGAGCTGATCTTTAGGCACTGCTAGGGTGAGAGAAGGCACCTCCCTCCATCTCCCAGCCCTCCACTGCAAACTTCACATTATATTTGTTGATCTGGTAAGGCCATTTCAAGGGGACACCTTATCACCAGTGTCAACCAAGTAAGAATTGAGGACATTCACTAGCTGTTGGATGATTAACGGCTATTTTTTCTAATTTCTGGAGTGATCCGAAATTAAAGTCTGGCTACTCTAACGTTGCACAGAAAGCTGAGGCTAGCCAGGCTCCTGACACATGACTACGAGCTAATTAAACATTTAAGCATTCAAGTAAAAAAAGGTTTTTAACAGAAATTAACATTGAACTGTTTTAATAAAATGCAAAGACAGTAACAAAAAATACTCGAACATTTACTTCTACTGGTCTTAGTATCTCCTTACAGCACCTGCGACTGAAGCATTGCTGCATTTGTGGCAGTTTCCACGGATCTGAAAGAGAACCTGACAACTAGAACGCGTAACTTCCTTCCATAATGCCTCGGGGGGGTTATTTAAGCTGCTCTCTCCAGTTAGATAAAGAAAAAAATAATTTGAAAGGACAGAATTCACCATCTGAAGCTTTACACAGAGCTCCTGTTTAAACCTCTACCTCCGAGGCTTCGCTATGTGAAAAAGCATCTATGATCTCCCAGAAGGCAGGACATACAAAGGCAGGCATGTGAAATACAGAGAAACCTGTAAAGAGGAAGTTCTCCAGAGATAAAGTTGCTAACACTGAAAAGCAACAGCGCTCGCCGCTTGCACTGCTGTCAAGTGGGAGCAGTTCCACTAAAGCCCAAATTGCGATGGCAGAAATCTGACCTAACAAAGCAGGACCTAGCCTGCAGAACGTCCTTTTTAATTTACGTAAAACATGAATGCAATATATTAATTACTATCCACTGTATAAATTACTGAAAAAGTATAAAAGCATGGCAAATCTTTCGATGCAACTGAAAACATGAAATGTGACATTGATCACCGGAGTCTTGTCTGTTCCTTTTTTTAATAGAAATAACACGAATTGGGGAAAAAAAATACCCTACTGAAAATGCAAATCTTTCCAGCCTATGACTGTGAAATACCTGTTCTGAGTTCTCACTCTGACTGCAAAGAGAAATCTCCCTTGATCATACCTCATCTCAGCTTCTTCTGAACACCTGTGATCTGAAACCACTAAGTGGTGCTGACAACTAAGTCCCTGGCTCTGATCATTACGAGGCCTTCATGCCCATCGTACTGCGTTAAAAGTAGACAATTAGCCACCAGCTGTGAGAGCAGGTACTTCTGTTTAAGACTTTCAAAATACTGAAATGAAATACAAGATGCAGTGCGCCTAAGTTCTTGTTTTTTTATCCAGACGTTACCAGATCCAGTAATTAAAAAATAAAGGGGGAAACTTTCAAAGAACAAGCGTTATGGACTTTTTTTTTTTATAATTTAGAACAAATTATAAATTAACCTGTTCATACTTTTGAGACATAATATACAAGAGCAAACAGCTGAGTTTTCTTTTATTACTCAGGTACTACAAATTTTTTCCCAATAAAAATGTCTTTTAAAAAAATTCTTGCTATTGTATCCCAGCTCAGATCCTGGCACAGCCTTTCAGATGAGGTATTCTACCATCTCTCCATCTGGGATGTCCTGACCCATGGTCTGAACAGGGGCTTTTCTTTCAAGGGTGCTGGAGTGGAAGAGTGGCCCATCTATGCAACGAGGAAAAACAAGAGACAGACAATCACAGCTGTAATGTCAATCACAGGCAACAACCGTGAGCACAGGATTAGAAAAATGAGGTTAACATTTTAAAAGTCACCTTCTGTCATTGGCCAAAAAACAGTTAACAACTTATTATTTAATAGTATTAAAAAAAAAAAAAAGCAATTCTGCATGTATGTAGCCAGACAAATGAAGATATTTTCTCAAATTCCCCCCGGGTATCTCCTGTTGATCCACAACAGCCTATAAAACTGGCACAACTACATTTAAACCAATGCAGTCAGTGTAGGCTTTCACCACAAAACCTGTTCCTGTCTCCCTCAATACCTATTAAATAGTATAGCATGGGCAAGATGCACAGCAGACCAGCCAAATTCACTCTTCCATAAAGAACAACACAACTGTAATGTGTCTGTAAGTCAAAGAGGCAAGGTTGTGTAATCTGCATCGATTTGGCAGAGTGGGCTGGAAAATGAGCAGCTCCTGCCAGCTCGGAGCTCTGTGGGAAGCAAATCCAGCCCCTGGGATAGCCACTGTCAGGTGGATCTGCTTACGGCAAGGCTGAAGTCGGTCCCACGGCTGGGACAGGGCATGAATGAGACAGTGTTATCATGGTAGCTACCTTCCCTTCTTCTCTGTCCTCCTTACCTAAGTCCCCTTTGCTTTGAATACCCACTGAAACACAACGACCAGTTTCTACGGCCCATTTTCATAACCTGCTTCAGCCCCACGTGCTGCTCACAACTTATTTCAGAGCAGATTGACTCAGAGACTGTCCCAGGATTTGCACATACCTGCTCCAGTTCTGCAACCCTGCTATACCTCCCTGCCCGGTGTGCCCATGCTTATCCTGCCACTCTTAAAGCTTTTTTCTTGTTCAATTTCGAGACTCCTCAGCCCAAAAACCTGCCTCTGAGAACCATCTGCCCTCCCCAAAAGTAAACCCAGTTTTCCTGAACAGATAAAGCTCAGGAGCCTGCCCTGTGGAGCAGAGCTGACGCTGAGTGAGTGGCAGGGGCCCCTCCGGGCGGGCAGCTGAGGTTCCTCACCTGTTTTGTCCGCGCTGTAGCCCAGGCTGGTACTGGGGAGCCGTCCTGGTGTGGGAGCTGCAGCAGGAGGAGCAGCTTTGCTTTGATCGCTCCCCCGGTCAGTCTGGGTGCTGCAGTCTCTGCTGCCCGTTTTCGAGTGGGCTGACAGCAACGGGGTGGAAGGAAGGACAGGAGAGGGCGTGGAGGGGATGGATTCCGAGCGATATTCTGTTCCCAGCAGAACACCTGTGTGGAAAAAAGGAAGGAAATTTCACAGTCCCAGAAAACCAACTGGAATCTGTTCTGCCCCTCTCTGTAGCAGTTCCCCTAGGGTCTGGAAGGCACCCTGTGCTTCAGCAACCAGCTCTAATTCACCTTTCTTGAGCACCTTTCACCACTGGGTGCTGAAGTAGCTGAAGAAAAGCAGCATTGTGTTGCTGCAAGTCAGCACTAACACCAGGCTTCCCTGACTCTAAGCACTTGCCCAGCTACGGCTGGGTAAATCTGCACACCCTGAGATCAGCTGAAAGAGACCTCACTCACCTCTCAGGGCCATTTGGTCTCGTAGGGAGGACCTGTGGGCCTAATTTCTTTCCAGGAAGAAAGACATAATCTAAGATTTGCTTTGATGTGACTCCTGTTCTCTAAACGATGATACTGAGACATTCCAGACAGAAGTCATGTTGGCGCAGGCACAACACCAGAGGACAGCAATCCCGATTTCTATCTGTGCTGGCTGCTTGCTGAAGGAGGCTTTACAGCTTCAGACAGCCGTAACAACCCACCTGAAAGCACCTGCTTGGGAAACTCTGAAAACGAGATCCCAACTATCCCTAAGGTCAGGCACCAAACCGAGTGAGAATTAAGGCTGAAGTATTTTAATGACAGAGCCTGAGATCAGAAGTCACCGTTTCCCCACGTGATTCAAACAAGAGTTGTGCCAAGTCTGTCCCACCTTGCTTGCAGTCAGTTTTGCTGCGTGCTAGGCCAGTCAATCCGGCTGTCAGACACCTTCGTCCTGCTGCTGCTCCTGCCTCCCCTCTAAGCAGTGACTCGCCTATCCGAAGGGCCACAGTTATTTAAAAATTACCTAGACTGCCTTTCCAGCTCTTGTCCTCCCTCTTCTCCTCCAGGATGGGAGTGCTGCTCAGCGTGGACGAATGGGACAGCAAGCCCGAGCCCGCGTTGGAGATGGACATGAGCGACTTGGCGGGCCTCATCGAGGAGAGCTGGTCGGTCTTCCCGGGCTCCTTGCGGGAGCGCTGCTGCAGCACCTTGATCATGGCGTCCTTCTCAATGATCTGAGCGTGCAGAGTCTTGATCCTTGTCGAGAAGAACAAATAACAACACTTTTGAAATCCTGTGTCCTCAGACTGAGACCTCAGCTCCCCGTGGCTATGACCTGAACTCCCCATGGCATTCAGAGAGGCACAGAGAGGACACCGGTGAGCTTATCACCCCGAGCACTGCCTGCTCACGGCCCCACCACAGCAGATGATGCGTCAGACTTCCTGTACGTACACGAACAGAGCTTCCCTGAGATGCCCACCCGCCTCTGGGTGCTGGAAGCTGCTCCCATCAGGCATGGAAGAGGCTTTGAGGCAAGGCTGAGAGTTATGGGCTGGGCATGAGACCAACAGAAAAAAAAAAAAGTATTTATAGACCGGGGAGGTTTGCACTGCAAAAATGGTGGGGAAAGCAGGTCTGTGAAAGTGTTAACAGGTGGCTGGAGGTCTGATGAAGATGCCCTGATGAGAGAAGAGGAATAAGCTAGATACAAAAATCTAAGACGGCTTTTGGATTGCTGTGCAGTTACTTCCTTGGCCAAACGAGCATCTGGCATCCTACATTGTTGCTACTGGTGAAAACCTAAGGATTTCTGGTTCTGAGGCATCTACCCAGATAATTCATTTAAAATCCCCGTCCTAAAGACAGATGGGATCGAAACTACATTTTACCTTCCCTCCATGTCAAGACACCTCCTGTTGGCAAGCAGGATCTCTTCCTCCTCCTTCTGAATGCGAGCTTCCAACGAGGTGTCGTAGCTCGGGTTAGGTGAGTGGCTGATCACCGTTGTGTCCCTGGGAAGAAGCAGCAGAGCAGATGAAGGACCAGCTGAACACGCTCCTTTCCCCCTAGCAGCACAAAATGATTGCTCAAAAGTAACAAACAGGAGCATTCACTTCTTTTTTTGAGTTTAAGCTGTCTCAGTGTCTTCCAGAATTCCATCTCCCAGTCCTAACGCAGGAAGGATTACAAACACATGCAATAATTGTAGCAATGGTCAATCTACTGTCCATCCCAGGCCAGGCTGTGATCTAGCGGATTCACTGTGAATCCACTGTTTCAACTGAAAGAATGCTACCTGCACTTCACATGCAGTTTTTTCCCTTCTCCCTCCAAAATAGGGTATCTAAGTATGCACTGAAGGGAGATAGTCACGAAAATTTTTAAGCAGTTCTAAGCACCTTGATCCAAAATACTTGGAATGAACTGAAAACAGTTTTAGATGGACTCCACACAGTGCCTGATGTTAACGCTGTGATGGGTGTTCAGTCCATTAACCAAAACCTAACGAGTATTTCATCCTACTTGTTTGCTGTATAGTCAGGACGAAGTCACTGTGCAATGCTTTATGTCACATGCACAGCATAAGAGCGTGTTACTGCCATAGCTATGCATTAATTTTTTAAAAAAAGTTCGTTACCAATAGCTCCAATTCATTGTGATAAGAAATTTGTTCCCTCAAACAGGAACAAGGCCTAAGAACTGTCTGGAAATGTGCATTTAACCCTACAAAAGTTCAGATCAGGAATGGCAAAGCACCAACCTGATGGGCACAAGAAACTCATCATCAAAGAAACCTAACCTGACCCAGGTACAGCCTGTGCTGTAAAGCAGCCTTCCTGCTACCTCAGCTTCCTACGGGGTGCTGTTTTCCACTACCAAAGAAAAAGGAAAGCAAAGTTGTGCACAGCACAGGTGAGGTTACCACCGAAATGAACGAAATCCCTCACAGCCTGTTTTTGAGAAGGCTACGCTGCAGGTACCAACTGCACAGAAACTTGCAGAAGCCCTGGTGCTGATGGAACAGCCTCTTCTGAGGGCGCTAGAAGGAAATGGAAAACCAGGGGTCGGCTCTTTCCTGCCTGGAAAGCGTTCTTGTTCATTTACCAAACCCGACCAGGCCTAACACGGCCCCTCTCACTCCATGACAAACAATAGACCAGACTCCTGTTTATCAGCACGTGCTGAAAATATAACACAGCCTCTCGGGACAAGCAGTAGCGAGAGGCTTTAGAGAATCTCTGGGGAGGCAGAGAACAGTGCACAAGAAACATCAATACCCCAAAATAACAGCCAGCTTTTGGAGCAAGATAAGATAAGCCTTTAAATGCTAACACAGCAGATCTGTGACTTCCCCCTGTAATTCGAGTATGATCTGATGTGCTAGGAAGCCAGCTGCGATAACATCCCAATTTGAATCTGGTTCCTGAAACAATCTAACATAAAATCTGCTGTCAAGAAGCAGAAACCAGTGATCAATGAAATTACATGTAAGCACTACCTGACATTAAAGAATTGCACTCCAATAACAGCTCTTGCTTGCCAACTAGCCGAAGCACTTGGGCCTGTTTGCAATCGTATTTATTATGTGCTTCTGGAGAGCAGTCTTGGAATGTGACCTTGTTACCAAATTTCAGACACCCCTTCCCTCCCACCCCCACAAGCACTGCTCTCTACACACAGCAGAAGGTTTTGAGCAGAATTTCCTTGTAGACGTTTCTGGTTAGTAACCATGTTGAGGACAGTACCACAAAGTAATTTGCAAAAACATTCTGGAGAACAAGCAAGCCATTCAGGGTGAGCGATGTGATTCACCAAGCTTACCCCATCCCACATGACTTCAGCAAGGACTGACTCCTGTTTAGAAAACAAGCAACAAAAAGCAACAGCAACCCTCCTCATACATCTATTTTGGAAGCAACAGCTTTGAGGAACGGCTCAGAACAATTCTAGTCTGGAAATGGTTCTTGCATGTGGGGGAATCTTCCCCTGGCAGAAAGTTTTTATTTGTTGGCAATCGTGCAGCTCCCAGGAAAAAGCTGCCAAGCTCCACTTGCACGCAGAAGTTTGTGAAGCCGTTCAGACCACAAGGAAAGGTATCATGGGAAGGTGGTATGACAACATTCCTCGGTGGGAAATTCAACATTCAACTGGAAAAAGAAAATTATCCCTGTGCTATGAATAGTCTCGTTTACCTCTGAGCAGCCACGGTCGCAGCTGCATCCAAAGCGAACTGCCTCATCACGCTCTCCTCCAGGTATTTCTGCTCCCACTTGGTCATGTCGGCTTCCAGAGCAAGAATCCTTTCTTCCTTCTCACGCAGGAGCTCCATAAGCGCCGTGGCGTTGTACTCCGACACGTTGGCAGCCTGAGATGTACCCTGACGCTGGTTCCCAAAAACAAAACAAAAAGAAGTCACAGGATGCACCTGTAAGGCTCGGGGTTGCTTTGTTTGCTTTGGGCTGAAAGACAGAGGCTGGGCAGGAGCAGCGCTGGCTCGATGCAAGAGCCCCCCAGAGGGAAACGCAGCAGCCTGAGCTGTGCTGGGCACACTGGGTGATGGTCACGGTCTCCTTTAGAGCTTAACCTGAAAGCCTGCAGGCACATTTTCAGCCTCGCTCTGTCCAAACCTGGCAAAGCCAGGCTTCTGTTTTCCAAACGGTGAGGCTCAGAAGTCATAACATGCCAAGAAGCACTCCTCAGAAAGACAGCTGTACTCATGCTAGAGTGCTTCCTCATGCCACTCCACAGCTGGTGGGTACTAACAGGCAAATATCTGCGATGGAAAACGCTCCTTACAGCTTTTTTCCATGTGCAAAGCCCCAAGTGAGCGCCAGAGAGCTGGATCATGCTACTCAGGTCTGATGCCTACAGCTCATCCATACTGCCTGAAGTAACTCAAACTTATTTCCAGAACTGCTCCAACAAAGCACAAGAACTATAACAGCTTTAAAAAGAAATCCAAAATATTAGGATATATAATGTATTAGGATATATAGTATATATTAGGATATATTGGGATTCGATTACTAAATCACTCCGATCAGTGTACACCTGTGGATTAAGTAGCCGGGAGTTAAAAATAATTTAGTTCTAAAGCAAGACTTGAAGACAGACTGCTCCTCTTCTCTCAAATCAAGAAAGAGCGGAGATTTGCTGTGTTAAAATTTCGAAGTGCAAACTTCACAGTTTTATATGGAAGTCTCATCTGCGACTGGCATGATATTTGACTTAAAAATAAAAAAGTTACTTTAAAAGAAAAGAAAGAAATTGGGCAGGCAAACTGTTTCGTGTCCAGCTCAGAATTCTGAAACCATGACAAGAAATTATTTTTTTGCTTTGTATCAGGTTCGCAGTTAAAAGCTGTGGGGTTCAGGGCAAGTAATCTTGCATGGTAACGTGGAAGAAAGCTTATCAAATTACTGTAACTCCTAGCAAACCAATACAAAATACAATTAATATTTAAATATCCGTTCCTACACAGATATGGCAGTCGAGGACTAAACATAGCCTGGAACTGAATGTGATTTAGCACACAGGCATAAACTGTCAGGTTTGTAAATTTTTCTGGAAAGAGGATGCAGGCCTGCATTCGATGCTTGTTGAAATGCATCACACTGTAACACCACCTAAAACCTCACATCGTAACACCCTGCACAATCTACTTCTCACTCATTCATTCCACTGAAAAAGACTCAAATTACAATTCCAATTTGCTCCACGGGAAGCTTCTGCCTGTTTCCATCAGCTACCTTTACGGAACTGGTTTTGTGGTTTTAGTAGGCTTTTTTTTTTCAATATGGAAGTTTTTTGAAGGGCCTCTTTTTCAGACCAGCTGTTAATGAATTTTACATAAGTTTCAACTGTGAGCAATATTTTTAAAATAATACAGAAGTAAATACAACCAGGTTACTCAAAGATAGAACACCATGCAGCGAGATGTCTGTCTGAATATTGTCAGGGGATGGATCCCTTATTGCTACCTTATCTACGTTTTCTGGTCAGAATGGAATAATTAAATCAAGTAAAAACCAACAGAAAGGCCAGCGTGATGATAACTACCAAAAGAAAAAATTGCTCATTTTACGTGGCCAGCAGGAAAGCAGCTAACAAAAGAAAAATGTGCTCATTTTGCATGATGGAGAAAAACCACTGCCCTTCTCTCGTGCGTGGTGTAGTGCACAATCCCAACAGGAGCCGGGCAAGGCAGGGAGGAAGGATACCTGCTGCATCCGCAGAGATTCCAGCTCTCGCTCCAGCCGCGTCCGCAGCCTGTGCTCCAGCTGCTCCCGCTTCTCACACGCTGCCTGCAGCTGAACCAGGGCCTGCTGCATCTTCTCCACCTTCTCAACGTAGACCTGCTTCTTCTTGAGCTGAAACAAAAGGGAAAATGTAACTGAAGTTAGGTAAGGAGAACAAGGGAGTCAACTTCTGGCCTCGTACGCATTGCAGAACGCTGCAACAGCAGCCAGAAGGAAAGCATCCAGTTGGAGCTGTCAGGGGGCTTCAGACTCCAGCCTGGGCTCCAGACACTCTGCGGGTTACAGCTCTTCCCCATCTCCACTGTCCTGCTAGGTTTGTTTGTTCTTGCCGTCCTCAGCATCCCCGTGGTAGTGACAGGGAAACCGAGGCAGGTATTTGTTGCAAATGTACCAAGTTGGGTTGGTACCAGAGGGCATTTATGTGACTTGGTGCCTGTTATCGAGGTAACTGTAGCAAAGACAAGGATTAGATCCAGCCCACCAGCTAAGAACAGGTTTTTTTTCAGTGCAATATTGAAAGCTGCTGGCAGGATCCCATTCCAGTCCCACTGCAAAAACAGGCTCAAGGTGTACACTAGACACAGCCTGGAGCTCTCCTCCCAGTAACCATCTTAGCACACTTCAGGCAGAATAAAAAAAAAATAAAATATGAAATTAAAAAGGTCAGAATAAACAAAGCACAAGCCTATTCTAACACACAGAGCGCTGCACTCACAGACGTGACTGTCTGTAACAATCACAGCTGGCTGGCCTCGCACAGCAACACCGGGGCACTGCATTTTTAGCTGTGGTTGTTGTAAACTCTGAAATACAACATCGTAGGAAGGAGGCAACTTTTCCCAAGTCAGAGCCAAAGCCTAGAGAAGCACCACAATGCAAAACACAGGCTCCCTTATGCGAGTTCAAAGAGCTACTCTGGAGCTTCATGGAAGAAAAGTCCATTGAGGGGTATCGAGGACAAAAGACGCTGTTTGGGCTCAGGAAGTCCTTCTTGGAAGCGGAAAGGGGTCTGGGAAAGTACCGCTGTGTGGTGGCCCTGTTCAACCAGTGCTCCTGGGAATCTGCTCGTAGTTACGGGGCAGCCAGGAGAGCAGACCTGCAGGACTTGGATCTGAGCGAATCGAGCCATCCCTACAGCACGCCGTCCTTCCCAAAAGGTCCCGCCACGTGATGCTTCAAACGTCTCCCTTTTCATATTCCTGTTCCTTGAGGCAACCCAGAGACTGCAAAGTGAGCACCAGAGAGAAGTCTCCAAACGCTATTAATGCCAGACGTGGCATCCCTTTCTTCTCTTCATAAAGTCAGCAGGCACCTAACCTCACAGCGTGAATGTCGCTGCCCTAGAGGATTTTCCCCAAACAAGTATTTTATAATAAAAGTTACAGTAACGAGTGAGTAATCCAGCCAAAGGCCTTCCCACCAGTGCATGTACAGCAGAAAGGTATTTTAATGCTTTGATTGCTCAAGATTTCCAACTTGTTTGGAATGGGAGGGACAAGAACATTTTAAAACAACTTAATATTCAGCTGCTACTCTGCAGGGAAAAAAAAATGTTGTAATTAATAGATCTTTTTATTCCGGGTCATCATGCTCAATAGCACCGATTTAAGCTTTGTCAGACTCCAAAAAAATGCATTTAATACAGAAATCCTCCTGAAAATCAGATCTCTCCCCCATTTCTGTGTGCAGAATTGAGGGAGGAAGGTCAGACCTTTGGTTTCTCGTTACCTGCTGCAAAGCACTGAAATCTCTGAAAAGTTTTCTAAGGCAGGTAACGCTCTTCTTCCAAAAGGCAGCCGACAACAAGGTTTTATTGGTTTCATAATTAATAAATCTGAGAACGTGTATGTGTGGATTAACTTTCTGGCCTGCACTCAAAGAATACCAAGTGCCCAGCCGAAAGAGAATTAGGACAGAGAAATTCCGCTGAAATGTTCACTTTGAAAGCGCTCCCATCAGCCCAACCTGCAGGTGAAGCGTTGCAACACGAGCTGTTGCCCAACGTCACAGCACTGCCTGCACATGCCTAACGCATGCACCAGACCTAAAGCACAGGCACGGCTTGCTCAGTGGCTTTTCACACGGAGTTTTGTTTTTCCTCCCCACAAAGCACACTTCATTTTCCTGCATCAGTAAAAAAATAACTGTGTTTAAAAACTTAGGGTTTAAACAGAATTAATTCAGAAATCCTTCAAATCATCTTTAATTTTGCAGTACCCAGATGTTCAGCGAGCTTTAAAGGCATGTATGTGCTCCAGACAACTCAGCTTTCCTAAGGTGTCGTGCCATAATTATCCTTTACATAGGAAATTGTTTTATTTCATGCACTTGCTGCACTGACTCAGTGCACTGCTTCTTCTGGCAGTGCCATTCATCGCCAGCTCTGCCACAGTGAGGACTTGCGAGGAACAGTTCACCTTCTGTGAACCAGGATTCTCTGCAGAAGAGGTACTAGCGAAGGCTGATTTTATTATTATTACATTTATAGGTAGTATTTCTGACTTGTTCTGACCTCTGGATGTAAAGAGGCCCAGAAATAATTCTCCCAAGCACAGAGGGACTTCATTACCATAAACGGAGAGTATGATGAAGTTTTCCTAAGACAGGAATTGGAAGCAGTTTCCTGAGTGTTGCCAGTGTGCTGCAGCCCTCAGTGAGATGGGAGGAAGGAAAAAAGGCAGCATGCTGAGGCTCGTTCTTGGTTGGCTGCCACGGATCCCCCACCCTCTCTCGCCCAGCAAAGAACCAAACCTGGCTGCTCCGTGCCAAGGGCCGCAGCAACATCTACCACGGGGGAGATGGCATCAGAGGATGCTGGAACTCCTTCCTCTGCGAGAGGCCTCGCAGGGAACACGTGCTCCAGATAAGGGCTCATTCCTGAAGCTTTACGAGGATGCAGTCACGCCCTCCGTCTGCGGGCTTACAGAAATGTGACAAGATGGGAATTTTCCTTCGGATGGTGCTGCATGGCACTAGGCTCATGCTCACGTAATGCAACGTTTTGGCCTTGAAGGGTGCTCTGAAAACGCAGAGCCTTCGACTTACATTCCAATCTGTGTTATAACACCTCTGGAAGCCCATATGATCTCAGCCAGCCGTGGTGCACATCTGGAAGCCCAGCGGAGCACTGCAGCATGGCTACATTCCTCCTCGGCATTCCCTGCACATGGCACAGCTTCAGTGAACACACACAACTTCCCCAGGTCATCCCTGACTGCATCGGGAAATGTCCTAGCCAGGTACCAGAGGTCAGGCTTCATCAGCAAGATTTTCTAATTCAAGCAGTTAAAACGAGCTCTCGTTTTCATTTGTCATTCTCCCGTTCACATTCCCCATGATGTTTACAAAATCTCTGCAAAAGAACTGAGCACAACAGGCAAGGCGAGGACAGGCTCTGTAGAAATCTAGCACACAAAAGCCTGAAGTGCTGCAGGTAATACCCCTAAAAAGATTCCCTGGCCTCCTGAGCAAGAATTTCAGTCTTCCTTTCCTCTTTCCCATGTCAGGATTGCTTTCTGCAGTTGAGAGCCAGCTGAGCCAAGCAGATGCACTTGGGATTCGGAGGCTTCCCTGCTCCGAGCGCAGCTGACCCAGAGAGCAAGCTGTTTCCAAGTTAGCCAGGAAGATTTATGGTCTGATAATGCCTGCACACCCATAGCCCCCGACTGCAGGGCTTCCAGCAATGCAGAACGACTAACCGCCCTTAACAGACAAGAACAAAATGATTAAACAAAGGCACGCACGAAACCTAGAAAACTGAAACTTTTCTTCAGTGAAAGGATTCTGGTAAGATGCCCTGAGGCACTGTAATGCCTGGCAGCCGCTAACCTGAAGGTTCCTCTGCTCCAGAGAGCTTTGCATGGTCTCAAAGCAATGGCCAAGCACAAAGCGTTCCTATCAGGACAGGGACACTTTGTTATTACCCTACCTGCCCAGCAGAAGAGGGATTCATATTCTAGAAACCAAACAAATGGTGTCGCTTCGTTTGATTTAGGTTTCTCAGCCACATCTTTGACAAACTGTGCAACTTCTGCCAGGGGTCTCAGTCCCTGCAGGCTGAAGGCTCAGAAGGCACGGAGGTTTCATGCGCATGGTGCAGGGAGCAGGGGCAGGCAGAGATAAGGAGCTTCCTGTGGGAAGTTGCACGGAGACAAGAGGCTGCAATACCCTCAGGACCAGAGCTACCTCTGCAGGAGAAGCGTGGTCCTGGCATAGCAGGTGAGGGGGAAGGAAGGCTCTTCTTTTGTGGAGATTCATTGCTTCCAGATGGGTTACTCAGCACAGAGTTTTTCTGGGGAAGAAGAGAGGACTTCCTGCCTCGCTAGCAATGATTCAGAAACCCTCCCAGGCATTTTGACAAACCCCACGATTACCCTCTTCATCTTGGACAGCTCCTATTTCAGCAAATTGGTAACACTCGTCAGCATCTGCCTGTCTCCCACCCACTATTTCTGATGGCTTCAAAGTCCTTTGTTTAATATATTCAGGGTGTTTTCATTATATTCTGGGCTTCTCCTAAAGCTGAAGCCATTCATATGCAGCTGAAAATGTGCTTCCCCACAAGAATGTGCCTGCTACGGCAGAAATGCAGTAAAGAAAGAAGGCAGCAAGCACGTTTAAACCACCTCTGCCTCTTGCAGCGGGGATGTATTGCTCTAGGATGCCTTTGAACCCTCAGTTTGTTTGAATTCAGGCCCAAGAAGGCGCCACTGGCTTCAGCAGGAATGCATGCTGAAGCAATTTGGTAACACTATCCTCCTGCAGAGCAGTGCTTGCTGCATGGGAATGCCATAACGTCGCCCCGCTGTTCGTTTGCCTTCCAATAAGTGAAAACTCTCAAAGCCAGCCCTGGAAAAGCACTAACAGGCAGAGCACGAGGTAGAGACAAAGCAATAAAAAGCCAGTTCTGCACCATTACACGAACACAGGTCATTAACAGAGGCAAGGGGGGGAGTTTTGTCTCCTGTCCACCCTGCCCATCCACGAACAGCTCTGTCCTGAAAGGAGCAGTTATGTAGCTCAGAGCCTAAGCACACAAGAGGGAAAGCTGCTGGAGACTAGGAATATCTTTTTATAGACCCAGAAGTGATTGGAAAAAAACAGACAAGCCTTCAAGCGCACAAACTCTCCTTTGGGTCTCTTCCCTACAAGCCAGAGCTCTGTTCTGAAATCATCTCGGATACAGTATGTGAAGTACAATAGAAGTCATTTGGAAACGCATGTTTCTACATTTCCCCCCAGACAGAACCCCCAGTGTTATCAGAAATAGCACACAATTTCTCCCCACAATAGCTGAGTGGGAAATGAATATAATATCCTAGCTCTGGTATCTGGTTTGTGTTGAACTCTGATGGCTGGAAGATCTTATAGCCCCCAAATACAAGCTGCTTCTAGAGGAGATATTTCACTCAAGCTCCTTCCCTTCCCCCAGCCCCTAATTCACACCCACCACAGGCTGTCAGGCTTTGCTTTCTATTGCAAGGTGTGCACACGAGGATGGCACAGTAGATAATTATATCTGCTTAATGGTAGTCACTATTTTTCAAAGCTGTCTCCTTCAGGCCCTTGTTAAAACGGTGGCTTTGTAAAGCAGCAAAGCAAAGGAGTACAAGTTAAACCACAACCAAAAAAAATTACTAATTTTTTTTTTTCAAACCGTGGTCTTACATGGTACAAATTAACCAGAGCAAGCAGAAATGACCAACTTCATTAAAGCTTCTGAAAAATCCTGTTTACAAAGAGCTTAAAAGCAGCAGCACTTGTAGCCTTTCCACCTCGTAGTTGTGGTTGGGCCAACGGCTTGGCGCAGAGCCCCCTGGTGCAGTATCACGAGCCTCGTAAGGACTCACAGAGGGCAGCCCTTACCTGGCCAGACCTTGCTGTGTCCCCCTGCAGTTCTGCCTGTGAGCAAAGTGAAGTTTAACCACCTGTCCTGCTTGCTCTCGAGGTGTTTGCTAGCAGATGAGGTGGCTGCCTGCAGCTGGGACCCCCGTGGCACTCCGTGCTTCAGCGTCAGGGACCCCGGATGCTCCCGCTGCAAATACTGGCACTGCCCATTTCTGGGATACGTGGGTTTAAGCCAACGTGCATTTCACCTCAAAGGTACACAATTTATCTCACAATTATTGCATGTAATGAAAATAATCTGAAGTTTTGATTTAAAAAAAAATCATATACTTCACTAGGAATGATTTTAATAAGCTGCTGACTTAAGCATTCCTGTGCAACATCTATGAAAGGGAAGGATGGAAATAGAGACATGAAAACAGGGGTTAATTACTGGGTATCTTTATGGCCGGTAGAGAAGTAGTAAAGTTTAAATATTACACGTAGACCATACACATACTCTGCAAGCCTGTCTGCGAGCATATTTAAGTGTGTTTTAAATACCCACCGTCACTCACTCTTTTTAGCACTTTGCAGAAATAAACTCCACACTATCTAATTTTAATGGCAACTCGTTCGAAACCCAAGGAGTCATTTCACAACTTCTGACAGAGACGGGAAAGTATTCTGAATACCTGCTTTTGCTTCCAAAAGCAAAGGCACCTAAGATCATTCCTTTCTCTATCACATTCAGCATGCCTTTATCTCTTCCTTCCCTCCAACTTGGATGCTAAAATCCAGTCTGTATAAAACTCCCCAAGCTCCAGAGGAGGAGACAAGTACCTGCATTTTACAGATGGGTGGTTTTGCCCAAACTGGCAATTCAGGCCAAGGATTTTAAAAAGAATGTGTACGTTCCAGTTCCAATGCAACATGTAAATCCAGCCATGGTGGTGACATATGGCTTACAGGTCTCATTATAACAGAAATAAAATATTCTTTTTATAAAGGATCTGGTGAATACAAGGCAGGGTAGCTCCGCTCAATAGGAAGTCAAAGCGGAAAGGGAAAAAAAAAAAAAGCTGAAAACTCACATTACAGGATGCAACAACTGAAATATGCACACCCCCCTCAGGCCTTGAGCCAGAGCGGCTGCCAAACCTTAACGTAAGAAACTCCACCCTCTTCTGCAGGACTAGTTTGGAAATTCCTGACAATTACAGGGACTAGCAACCCAGATGAGGCTGGCAGGAATAAAAGAAGTAATTGACAAATTGTTCCTATATCTTGGTCACTGAATGTCAGAAGCTCAAGCTGACATTTAGACTCGCTTCTGAACGGCGCCCTGAGCACCAAGCAGCTCGCCTGGCTGTCGTTCGGAAAGCTACCAAGCAGCTCGGGGATTTCTGAAGTTCCCACAACTTAATGCTAATGAGGCAACAAATGCTTCATAATCCTAAGCATTTCATTAAAAAGTGATTTGGGAAACACGCAGAAGTGACTCTTCACCCCTTCTTTTTTTTTTTTTTTCCTTGTTCCCCCTCACCTCTAGGAAAAAGCAGAGTTAATTCCTGCTCCCTCACTGAGACGCTTCCATATTTATCTACAACAGGAAGGGTGGCACTTCCTGCCCGCCCTGGGATTCGAGCAAAGGTTGGATGCAAATGACCAGAAACCTTCGTGCAATCTAGAGCAGGGCATTTCGCTCTCTATCGGCACAGGCGTGTTTGGGTCATGCAAATCTGGCCACATTTACTTACCCATTTTCCTATTCTACCTAAGCAGAAATACTTTGCAACAGCACTGAAAACAATTCTCCTAGTAAAATGAGAGGTCTTTTGAAAAGAAAACATACAATTATGATCGCCTCTGAAGGCTTCAACTTTGCACAGAAGCCTGACCTAGCCAAGTGCTGTGCGTGCTGGCCCCGGCTGACCGCAGCATCTTTCTAAAGCCAGCTCCAAGCATGTGAATGACCCCAGGGAAGCCACCAGGATGTCCTGTGTACTTAAAGCTGGTCACACGTGAGACTTTTAGAATCATTAAGGCACTGAAAAATCTGAATGAGAGGCAAGGAGCTGCCATACACTGCAGAATCAAATGACAACAGTTTGAGAGAGAGCCAAACGGGAGATCTGATTGTGGTTCTGTTTAAGTTCCCCTAGACCTAATGCTCCTCCAAAGCAGCCAAGGTGCAAGTCAGCCCTGCCAGGAAATGCTGCAGTCCTCGTGAAATCAATGGGCTTGTCGGATGTGTGCGGGGCTGAATGGGGACAGTGATACTTGAATGTCCCTTTGAATCTGCTCTCCTCTCTTCATTGTTATAATTTGTATTGCAGGGAAGCTGGCTCCCCGGTGAGGAACCACGGCCAGCGGATGCTCCAAATGGCCTCAGCAGTGCTTGCAGTGACCGTGAGGGCAGTCCAGGAGAAAGAACAGAAGAGCTACTGAAGCAAGTAAAAGCTCAGAGAAGAGCAGACTAAAATTAAGAAGGCACCTGGGAGAGAAAGAAGGCAGGCAAGATGAGACAGGAGGATGCTCGCTCTGTATTTGACCATCCCCCCTCTGCTGGCACACCGGGATCCTAAGCAGAAAGAGGAGGAGAAGCTGATAAAGGGAGGGTTTATGACAAAGGGAAGGCTTAAAGAGCGTCTCCAAAACGCAAGATGCAGGTGGGTGCAGGCAGTGCTCAGCTGAGGGGGATGATGAGCACCAGGAGGCAGGAAGATGGCAGAACTGAAGGAGAGAATAAACCTGCCCTGGAGGAAGTCTGCCTGGCCATGAGATTTCCTCCGGGGGCTCTCTATGGAGGAAGAGTAGGAGTAAAGGAAGCAGGGTCTGGGAGGGGGAAATGGAGCCTTGGAGAGGAAAGGAGTAGGCGGGAGGAAAGAGGACGGCCGCTATGACGCAGAAGGGCAGCAAGGTGAGAGCCACGTGCGAATGGCAGGGACAAGGCTACAAAAGAAACTGCTGTGAAAGCTGCCCTGCTAAGCAGCTCAAATTCATTATCCTCTCCTGGGAGGAAAGGGACAGAAAACAAGCAAGGTCATTGTCATGCCCAGCTTATTATGCAGGCCGGGCACACGCAGCGATCTGCACTGTGTACCACAACCTGGTGTGAGTGGAACACCTGGCAAGGGGACAAGCTGCATTCATTTGCCATGAGTTAAAAAGTCCATTCCGATCTGAATTTCTGCCAAGTTCAGGAAATTGCCAGGGCTGGGATTTCAGCCCCAGCCCGCTTTTATCAGTTAAAACAAAAAGAAAACGAAACATGGCTGCCTAGACGAAAGCACTCGCAAGGAAATTCAGACTTGTGGCTTATCTGCGCGCCGTTCAGTGGCTTAGCTAACCAACACAAAGCTAAGCCGATATAAACAGCTTTGAAGCAAGCAGATTTCCTTGTAATTTGCACAAGACGAACTTATTCCCACAGTCGCTTTCACTGGAATGCAAGCTACCCCAGCTTCTCCCCCCCGGCTGCCTTACCTCCTCCTCCAGTTTCACCACCTTGGCCTGAGCGTTGTTCAAGGCCTGGTCTCGGATCTCGATGTGTCTCCGCTGGTCCTCGTTGGTGGAGCGCGCAGCAGCCAGTTCTATTTCCAGTTTCTCCTTTTCCCGCTGCGTTTCCTTGTCTACCAAAACAAGGTGAGAGTTAGCAACAGACAGCACTCCTCTCTACCCAGCTTTTAGGAGTCCTTCCCCCCAGAGGTGGAGGAAAGATGGGGCACCTCGTGCTGGGACTTCTCACAAGACAGAGAATGCAAATCTGTAGCTATGGGGAAAAAAAAGCATGTGGCTTTGAAGGAAGAGAGGGATTGATAGCCCTGAAAAACAAGCACGGCACCTTCAAGTAACAATATGCCTCAGTGCTAAGCGAGAAGGTGCATCACTCAGTACAGTTAGGTAATTTGCTCTGATTATACAGACGGTTTGCAAAGCTTGGCACCTCTTCACCTCTGAGCTTTCAGCCCTGGAAAACAAACTGGGTGATCTTAATGTCCCAGGTTGGGGAAGGGAGGTAGCGAGCTTTTGTGCCTGGAAGACCTGTGCTCCTTTTCTTCACGCTGACCCTCTGAACAGGAAGGTTGTTCTGCCTGGGGCAGCTGCCCTCCTGCCCAAACACCCATTTGTCCCACTTGGCTGGCGGTTTCACCAAAGGACAGAGCAGTAAAATTCCTTGGTCTTCCTCTGCTGCCCTTAAAAACAACCCTCTGGGCCGGGACCCGGGCACCTGTATCTGTTCTGCAGCTGCTCAAAGCAAACCTGCAGTTCAGGAAAGGTTTTTGTCCCGTGCTTTAAAGTCTCTCCAAGCACAACTTCTCCAGAGAGAGCCGGACCAAGTGGGAGCAGCTGTGCTCTGTGCTCACGGAACAGGTTAACTGCCTTCGTAAAAAAAAATAAACAGGATAAAATAACTGGGGACTGCAGAAATTATCACAGAAGGGTGTAAAGCAAAGCCACAACACAGAGCTGATGTCCTCTGCATATGTTGTCATTCCCAGCTCGAGCCAACCAGCCACAATGATAACATTAACACACTCGCTGGATATACATAACCACAGAATACTCCCTCAAGTGATCTACACCCAGCACTGATGACACCAGAGAAACTGCATTCCAGAAACTAATATCCCACGACAAAGGAATGAGGACAAGGAGTGGAAGGCTTGAAAAACAGGAACTAGATCCTGGGTGTTAGGACAGACTGCATATGGAGTACACAGGCCCGTTTGTGCAAGCATGTGCATAGCTATATTTACAGGACCACAATTATTCCCTTTCTTCTGCCAGCAGAGAGCCGAGAGCAAAGCTTTAGCACCGCGGAGCAGCTGAAGATTCCCTTCTGCTAGGGAATCAGCGCAGCCCACACGCAGGTTGCAGAAGAAACCCGTCCACCAACAGCACCTCTGAACTCTGCGGGGCGAACCCCCACTGCCACGAGCTAGCCTTTGGCAGAAGGCACGGGGAGAAAGGCTCGAGGCACCCCCAGCCTGCTCTTTTCCCCATCTCTCCTGTCCCAGCATTTCTCCTCCACCCAGGAAATGAGCTGCTGCCAGCGTCAGCACGTTACAATGCATTGCAGAAGATGGGCAGGGCTGATGCAGGGTGGCATTACGCCAGAAGGTATCAATCAGCGCCAGCAGGCTGTTTGTTAAGCTGTCACTGCTTGCAGCCAGGCTTTTGGAGGTTCTGCTCCAGACTTTTCCCCAAACGAGTACCGCTCCGTTGACAAGCGCCTGCGGCACCCCCTAGAAATGCTGGGACTGCCAAAACGCAGCTCGAAGGTTTCCACGTGCATCCAAAAGGAGGAATGGCACCTGAAGCTTCTGAGCTTTGGCCTCCCCACCTCCCTGGGCAGATCTACGGATCTCAAAAGCCAGACGGAGCTCACAGACTGCCCACTGCCACCAGGAGAGCTGGGTTCACCCCCTGGCAGCCACCTGCTTGCAGCGTAAGCCACGAGGAATAAGCTGAAGGCAACCCAAGGGAGGGACAGCAGCACTTGTCAGAGCAGCAGCAGTACGTGTTACATCACAGAAAAATCTCTCTTTTGCAATTTTATTGCATTACCTTTTTATATAACAATTGGAGAAAAGCGAGCATTGTCAGAAGGGCGGAGCACGCTATGGGATGAGAGGGAAGTTGGCTCGCTGCCGTCAGCCTCAAGACATTTTAGCACAAAGGAAAAGCAGCATTTCACATCTGTCGTTTCGGTTTGCCCTGTGATAAATCCACGGCTGCAGACAAAATTCACGACCTTACGCAGAACAGCATACTGCAGGCAGGATTAATCCCCCTTATTTGTGCCGAACTGGATAGTGCAGCAGCAAATTAAAGAGGAAAGAGATACGAGACCTACAGCGTTCCAGTCCCACCGGCCCTAACTCATGCCAGGACTCCTGCCAGCCTGGAAAGGTTTAATTCCAAAGCTCTCAGGGAGCAAAACAGTTGCTCAAATTATCCTACACATTATGAAGCAAACACTAATTTTATAATGCAACTACACGCTCTGTTTGCTCCAAAATCCCTAGTAAACGCTGTCAGATGGACCATACATGCATAGAGAAAGAATTACTGAACGTGTCCTCCTTCCTCCGCTGCCAGTGTTGGACTGCCACTGCCCTGATTTCTGTCCCAGTAGAAAACTGACAGATCTGAACCGTGCCACCCTGCTCATTTTTATCCTATCCGGGATGACCGGAGCGCTTCTCCTGACCCATAACGAGTGCGTAACTCACTTTGTGCAAAGAGTTGAGAGATGGTTTTCCGATTGTCTTCAGAACCCTCAAATTCCTTCTCCGCAAGCTGCTTGTTGGCTGTCTCCATACGTTCTGCAGAATTGTTCAAGAAAAGAAACGCTGAAGAATCGAAAACTTTTAAGCGTTAAACTCGCATCTGCACAGGACATGCAAGCTAGGGGAACGGATCTCCTCATTCTACATAGACCAAAGTCAAAAGCCTACCAGCAGCTGTCACTCACTTTTGAAATGTTTCTAATTATGTCCTTGAGAAAATATTCCCAAGGAGACAGAACAGACTGGAGTTCCAAAGAAATTACTTTGAACGATTATAACATAATTTGTAAGTTTATTTTTTTCTATTTTTGTAAATGTTAAGACTCCTCACAGACTTCAGTATAAGAAGCGGAGACATTTCAGTCTTTGTATAACGAGTTTTATTAAGAATGGTTTCAGAACCCTCTCCACATAAACTTATTTTTCCCAACCAAATAAATCTCACCATGCAATTAAAAGATTCCCTTATAATCCTCCACTAAATCTTAATAGCTAGAAGATTAAATCGCTGTTGTCTAATGACCTGACTTCAGGGAAAAACATACAATTCCAGGGATAGCTTAAGTGTTCTGCTGCTGCAGGCTACTAGAAATTTATATCAGTCTATAAAAATAAAAATGAAATGTTTATGCTGTGTTTTACTATGAGTAAGATTACTTAATGCAGGCCTTTGTGTGCTGTCCTTCTCCATAGCACCGAGCACTGCACGGCCTTACTGCTTGGATGCAAAGCAGCTTCTGGGAGCACGGTACGAGACTCAGGGCACAGAAAGCAGATGACTCGCAGGACAATCAGACAGCTTTCATAAAAAATTAAACTTACATTTTAAAAGACTGATTACACACTTTTACATATCTAGCTTTGCAGATGGTTTTTGCCTTTCAAACTACCGCTTACACTTTGACCCACGTTCAGGTCAAACACTATTTGACACCGCCCTCCCTCGCCAGCCATCGCACTCCCTCAGCCTCTTAGCAAGAAGCAGACACTAACAACATCTCTGCAAGAGAAAGGGGGATCCAAAAAACCAGATGCCTGCATTGATAAGGAATGACAAGGCCTTCAGGAAGAACAGACAGCCTGCAGTTTGTATGTCAGTGCAGAGGGGTCACTGGACAGGAAATAAAGTGAACATGCCTGGTGTGGGATTAGGCAGTCAGCAAAAGGTCTCTCCTTTTGTTTAAACTGAACAAATTGTACAAATTGCGTCTAGGATATAAGACGAGAAAATTCCAGGCTTGCATCTGGTTTATGGTATTTGGCTTATCACATGTTTCTCCTCAATGAGAAACAGGCTGGGAATGAGAGACAACAGCACGCTCCTAAACATGTCTTTTCCACACTCCCAGCAAGCACTTAAAATCCCAGCCTACTGAATATACCTGAACGCACTGAATATATCCCAACTGTCTCAGCAAACACTCCCGCAGCACCACACTGGACTGGTGAGTAAGCACAGCAGTAAAAAGATCACAGTGAAGAAAAGAAGTTTTGGTTCATTTACCTCTCAGATCCCTGTTGAAATCATGAAGCCTACGAATTTCTCCTTCCAGCTTGTTTCTCATGGCCTTTTCCAGGGCATCCCGCTTGGAGGATGACTTCTCCAGGTTTTTGTATGCCTCTGAAACTTGTTGAATTTCTGTTTCCAGCTGCGGTGAAAGTGAAAACAAGCGCTTACTATTTTATCACTAACAATTCTTTTCACTTAGCCTCAGAAAGGAGATTACTTTCTCTTGTTTTCTTTGTTGAGATAAAAGCCACCTACACCTATATATCAAATAAAATGACAGAATCTCAGTTCCTGAGGGATCCTTTTACATTAGGAACAACAACGGCTGAAACGAAGATCTGGGCTCTCCTTCCAGACTCCAGCACTATTTCTCCAACACCATCAGAGCACAGACAATGAACCGAAGGAGGCAAATGCCTCCTGGTCCTTACTGAGCTGGGCGCTGCTTTGGTCAAGTTGGGCAAAAAACAACGAGATAAGCAGCTAATGTGATACTGCGTTGGGTCAGTAAAACTAAATGAGAAAGGTGAACAAAACTGTGCGAAAAAATGCAAGTGTCAGCCCCTGCACTGCTGCGGAACCCGGTAGCTGTGTAATTGTTACAGTCCAAAATTCACAACAAAACCTCCTGATGTTCTTTGCTTGCACTCCCACAATTTGGTTGTGTTTTTAAATGTTCAATTTCCTTCAGTGGGGGCAACATTTGTAGTAAAGGAGTTTCTCTCCTTCCTGCTAGTAGCCTTCAGCATAAAGCTTCTTGGTGTGAGCTTAGGCAAGCAGCTGATCACCTGGAGCAGGAGGAGATTCACTGCTGACTCTCCTTGCCAGGCACAGTTTTGCACTGCAGAAGTGTGGATGCACGTAATGGCAAACCCCATCGGTAAGCCATCAACTGGGGGACGGAGGGGAGCTCATTTTTATCCTTCTTTCATTATCAGGAAGCTGTCAAACATTTCTCTAAAGCATTTCCTGGCCGGGAACCTTCCAAAAAAAATACAACACAATGAACATATGTCCCTGGAAAGAGGTAACGTAGGAAATAAATCAGCGTGGGAAGCCACACTGGTCATCTGAACTCCAGCGTTTTAATCAGCCACACATTTTTCTGTCCCGGGAGACTGCTCAGTGCAAAGAGCACTGCAAGGCCACCGAAGTCCTGAAGTGCAAGCAGCGCCAGCCTCTTCACAGCTGCACGGCGCAGCAAGGCTGACCTGCTGCACGACTTTAAGCCACTGCTCATCAAGAAGTTATTTCTATGAGGCTGTGGTGAAAATATCCGCACACATGCCTTTTGCTGATGGCTCTCACTGGATTTTTTTTTTATTTTTTATTTAAATGTGTGGGAGGAGGGCTTTATCATCACTGGTTCGTTTTTCTCTCTTTTTGTAAAGCCAAAGGTGGCAAACAGCTTGATCCAAAAGAGGACAGTCAGTTTTCATGGAAGCTGTGTGCTATCAAGGGAGGTGTTTTTACGTGATTTCAGTGACAGAACTGTTGGTTTCAGCCCTGCAGCCCAAATGCCTCTAACGCAGCCAGAGCAGCAGTACCTCCTCGCACTGTGCTGCCAGCCAGTTTGGCAGCCATGCCCCCTGTTGCCTACTTGAGCGACCACCTCCTCGTGCTGATTCAGACGAGCCCTGCCCACGGTCTCTAAAGTCTTTCAGACTGCTGGGGAAAGGAAGCCTGCTGCTATCCTGGAAATAGGAACATTGGCTTTAATCAAGCAAGCCAAACAGCCAGCCTCTTGGCGACAGCTGATGAGGATGCTCTTTTAAGCACGGTCAATTAGCTGTTAGAATTAAACTGAAGGATTTGATTCTATCTTCTGATGAAGTTAAGCTGCTGCCCCCAAAGGCACAGGATACAACTAATCAATCTACATAAAAAAGACTCTAAAGTCGATAAATCAAAGCCTTAAGCAAGCAGTGTAACAACTGCAGATGAGATCCCTCAATTATGGATGCCACCAGACACAGAACACCCACCTTCTGCAACCGGGCCACCTTCTCGTAACACCCATCTAGCTCCTGTCGTAGCGACCTGTTCTCTTCTGACAGGATTTCCACCATTTGCTGGGCCCTGGAAACTATGGAAAAGGGATCTACTTGCATCTGTTGGTACGGGGAAGGTATCTGCTGAGCCCTGGACATTACGGAATAGGAATCGCCTTGCTGCTGCGGGCCCAGAAAAGGCTGGCATAGTCGGTAGAGATCTCCCTGATGCACTTGGTTCGACAAGAAGGGCTGCTGGGTCCGTGGCAGGAGGCCAGGATCTCCCTGGCTCGGAGTCAGGGGCTGCTGGTGCTGGGAAGGGGACAGCCTGGATGGCGGCGGAGACTGGAGCAGGGTCAAAGATCCCAAGGACGTCAAGGACGACGTCGGACTGTGGTGGTGAGGTGGTCTCTGTTGTAGCTGCAGCTGCACGTCTGGGTTCTGCCTGGAAAACCGAGAGAAGAGGCTCTGTCAAAGTCATGCAGAAGGCGATGGGTCAACCAACTGAGACGGCAGGAGATGATGCGTGTAGCTCCTAGCCACAGGTATTCCTACACAAAAAACTCGTGTTTATTTTTTTAACATTTGTTTAAAAACTGTTTTAAAATCAAATAGTTACCAGGAAATAAATACTAAGTACATGATGGTCATCCTCATGAGTCTACTTTGTACAGAGACACCAAGAGAAACTCCAGCAACAACCACTGACCAAAATTATTTGTAACTTTTTTCCACGCTGTGTGGATAAAACAGCTCGACTGAGGACTGCTGGGAATGGTTCTTTTGTTCCCCGCTGAAACGTGCGATCTCTCATGGAGAAAACAATGAATCCTCTGCAATTAGGATACGAAGTTATAGGAACTGGCTAAGCTCTGTTACCATGCTAGCACCCCTGGTACAAGTTCTCCTAACTATCACCCGACAGGCTGCAGCCTGGTCAATCGAGAGAGTTTAATCTCTGGAGATCCCCAGCTTACACTCCGCTGTGCCAGCCAAGGAGCAGACTTTTCTTAGCAGATCGCGTGGCTTTATCGTGCTTGGATGACCTGAGGAGGCAGGCTTTGCTTCCACCCCAAAGACATTCAACCTCCAACAGCCCCACGGTCGTCTGTGTTCCCAGGAGGGACCCTATGGGCTCGCTCTGCTGCGCTCTGGGGGTGCTGGATGTACAAAGGAGCCCCCGGCACAGCTCTGCCACCACACCAGGAGGGTTAGCAGCGTGCCAGAGCAGCAACAGCGAGCGCGGAGCTGAACTGGGAGCTGAAGGGTTACACAAAGGGCTCCTGGGCCGATGTGCAAGCACTCGGCATCGTCCTTCCTGTGCTGTGCAGAGCGAACGCATCAACTCCTCCAACTCCTCGGAGCCGGCCAGAGAGGAAACGCCTGCGCTACTCACATCTGGCTGCCAGCACCCGCAGGAGGCTGGAGGTTCCCAGGCCGGCGCGGGGTTCACTGTTCCAGTGCTGTGCGTCCCGTGCCTCATCTTCCCTGCTGTACAGCAGAGAAGGTGCTTGGAAACCTCCCAGCTGACGCTCGGGTTCCTTAACGGGGAAACAAATCTAGCCTCCACTTAGGGGAAACACAGCTACTTGCTAGGGTCCCTGTCAGCAGCAGCATTTCAGGAGCTGTTTCCCCAGGAACGACTGTATGCAGTGTGGGGATCCCGAGGGTCATGCAGAAGAGAGACGTGCAATTAATTTCCTCAGGCACGTTCAGCTTAGCAGCCTGGTTCTTCCTTCCCTGGGAGGTCAGCTTCACTCATCACTGCACCGAGCTCCTTACTTCTCTGTGCCAGTTCTCACAGCGAAGGCAAGGCACCACAGGACCTGCCCAGCATCACCTAGGGGCTGGAAACTACCTGAGATAAACTTCCTCAGCTCACCCGGGGTACACACGAAGTTGAAACCTTGCATCTTCAGAAGCCCCCCAGCTCCTCAAGCTTTTTCTTTACAGGCTGTCACGCTCCTGTGTTGGCTGTTGTAATCAATTAAGGAACAACTCTGCTGTGACAATTAATTTCCGATGACCTGCAGAGGTCAGACCAAAATAGTTACGGTGCCAGTCTGCCTCCTAGCTCAAAACAAACATCACCCCAACCCTTCCCCATCCTGAACGCGCAAAATACCCCCTCCGAGTCTGGAAACAACCTGAAGCGGTGTCTCAGAGAGAACCAACTCCACTGATGGCCGTGTGCTAATACTGGAAGCCTCACAAGGCCTATTTGGGTGCCGACGCTACCAGCTCGAGCTGTCTGACTCAAGGCACCCCGTTATCATCAGAGACCCACGGGCAGCACCTTGCTGTTTCCCCAGGACTCGAGCCCCAGTGAAGAGAATGCCAAAATGGGCAAAGAAAAGCAGCAGATGCCTGATATTTACATTTTTTAAGACTTATTGTAAAGGAGCACTCTAGGAAGTCATGGCCGAGTATTGCTGACCCGGATCCACTTCCAAGAGCCCCAGCATTTTGGCACGCACCCCCAAAGCCTTGCACATCTTGAAAATCCACCAGCGGGGGGGCTCAGGCTGCAACACGAGGCTGGAGCCTCTCGTGCTGCTGCGCTGCAGCTTCCCAAGCCTCACATATGCTGCTGCATTCCCTGTGACACAAGGTCACCCAACTGGGGATCGTGTTTTGCTGGAAAATCAATATAATAGAAAGAAAAATAATAAAAATATAATAAGAACACGAGATAGGTATTTCCTAGTAAGCCATCTAAACCTTTTCAGATCCTGTACGCAAACTTCCACGTGCACGTTCAAAGGGCTTTTCAGCACCCCCACGACTTTCAGTTTTGTCTCCCAAAATACCTACATGTATTTCATGGGCTCACATGAGCTGGCTCAGAGATCCCTCAGATTAACATGAGAATCGTGGAGTTTATTTCTCTGGTAACCCGATCTGGGACCCAGAGGCTTTAGAAAGCTAGAGGAACCCAACTGCACTCCTGGAGGGTTTTAAAGCTCCGAAATGTTCAGGTATGTTGGGGTCACCTACCAGAACCACTGATAGGATGGTGATAGGAGCTTTCCTCCCTGTGAGCTCAGTCCTCAGGTAACCCTGCAGCAGTAATTCCAATTATTTCCAACTAACCACTTCAGGCAAGAACGCAGACAGACTCTTAAAATACGTGGAAGATAAAATTACTCAATATCTTTCAATTTGCCTCAGCGTCGTAAAGACGTACAAACCTCAAAAACAGAAAAAGAAAAAAAAACCCACACCCCTGCAATAATTCCTAGAAATGTTTAAGCTTGATAGCACAGCTTTAAGGGCCACTTCATTCTGAAGAGCATCACACAAGAATCTCCACTTCCCTGACGGCCCCTGGCACGCAGCGCCGGGGCCGAGCACAAGCGGGGATTTACGGCTCCGCAGCTCCCGGGGTCACGTCAGCTTTTGGGACAGGGATATGGAGTAAGGGCAGCCCCGTGAGCAAAGCCAGCCATCGGGAGCCCAGAGGCACACGGGTGATTTACTAATTACGGGGCGCATTCTGCAGGCCTCCCTGTCGAACATGGGATTTATCCCCGCAGCAACACTCGGTGATTTGGGCTCTGAGCACAGGGTGGTGCCGGGATCCGACACCAGCAGCTCCCTCCGCGCCGCGGCAGCCCCTTCTCCCCAGCTCTTCCTCTGCCACCCGAAGGTTTGCCTCCATCGCCGGTGCTGCGGGGCAGATTTTAGGCAGCGAGCAGGGGCTTTGGAGCTCCACACGCAGCCAGCCCTCTTCTGAACTGTACAATTTCCAAAGAAGAGCGCAGACGCCTCCGGCATGCCTGGTATTTACATTAAACCAACCTGGTTAGGAACATGGATGTGTTCCCAAACTTACACCGCCCAGGAGCAGGTGAGGCAAAATGTTTGCCGACTGGTTTAGATTTACCACCCGGCCCATTCCTTTCCCAGCCCGGGGAGGGTGAAGCATGAGAATGCTGTGAATTCCCCAATGTTTATCTTGCTCAACGAGTTTTTATTTAACCGCATCGTTAGGTCACCCTCAAATTCCCCCGAACAATGAGGGGAAAAACCCGCAGAGAAGGGTGGGGCTTCCCCAGCAGAAAGAAGGGGCTTTGTTTCCTTGACACACGCTTGGAAAAATGCGCGCACGTTTCCCAATCCAAATTAATCCCGATAAACGCAGGGCCAGGGCCGCAGCGCAGGGCAGCTTGGAGTGCCCGAAAATGCTTCATCGCCCCGGAGAGGCTGCAAAGAGGATAAATGCCCTCCTGCAAGCTGGATGGCTTCAAAGTCCTGCCCCATCACCCAGCTGCACCTTTGGTAGCACAGAAGGTTTCTTGTCCAGATGACAGCTCCTCTCCGAGCCCGTGGGAGAGGGAGGGGAATAGAGGACTCGCTGCTTTCCCTTGCTCCGCTGCTCTGTAATTTATGGATTAGCCTTGCAATTGTTCCCCTGCTTCAGCATTTGCTTGCAAAGGAAACCTCTTCTCAGCGCAGCTATTTAGGTTAAAAAGTAACCTCATTAGATTCCCAGTGCTTTGAAGACAAATTTCGGTTGCTTCCCCTACTGGAAACCTTGCCAGCTGAACCTTTCTCCTCCTCCCCCCGCTTTTCTTTCGAGGCAGCCAGGATCCATCCCATACAGACAAAAATCACCCTGTCTAGAGGAGCTGGCTGCTGGCATGTTTTCAAATACCTCTCCCTTACACAGCAAGCAGGCTGTGTCTCAGCCTCGCTATATTTAATGCCCCGAGTATTTCTGATGCAGCAGCACCATTAAGGATCTGTTTCCTTTCCTGCATGCAGAAGATTTGAGGCCTTTGAATTCTCAAAAAGATTTGCAACGAGCCTCGACAATCATTGCCACCCCCCCACAAACCCTTTCCTTCCCCTCTTCCTGGCCTCTTTATTATTTATTTAGCCAGATCAAAGGGCCTTTTCATCAGGCTTGTATGCTGCTGAAGTCATTTCAGATCACAAACAATGGTGGACAAACTCTGAAAATAGCTCCCCATAGGCCTAAGACGGCTCTGAGCAGACTCAAATTCCCCCCAGCTCAGCCTCCGTGCCCAACTGCAGCCTGGTTTCTTCCTCCCGCTCCCCTCAAGCCAGCGCACACAGCACGGCACACAGAGCTCACCATTTACTCACGCGGCGATGCCCTCCTGCTGCTGCTCCGTGTTACCCTTTCAGCTTCAAAGCCAGGCCAAAATCATCACACCAAAGCCCCCCCTGGGGCTAGGACAGGGCTGAGATAAGGAAACAAGGAAGGCAGAGCCAAGATTTTCAGCCCACCTGGACAAAGCTTCATCTTCACCCACGTGGACATCGGCTCTAGCCAAATCTAGCTTCTAATCTGGAGGAAACCAGAACAGGCTGGGATTTCAAATGATGCAAGGAAAATTAACAAAAGCTAAGCCAGCAAGCCTGGGATGAGGCACAAAGCACACACCGCTCTCCACTCCCACGCTTCGGTCCACTGAAAACTCTGGAAAACCCTAAAAAAAGTTCAGGTGACGTTTATTCCCCTCACCACTACTGCTTTCGTTCACTTTCTCCTTTCCCACATGGCATTTGGGTGCAGCTTAAACCTAAAACAAAATATCTTTTTTCTTGGCAGATGTAATTAAAGCACAAGTATTGCAATAAGAAACTGCAAGTTCCTAAAACAAACTGCACCGCAACTTTGGCTTAATTTTTTTTTTCTTTTCCTTTACAAACCTTCTGCAAGGCTCTGGAGCTGCACTGAACTTCCTTGTGACAGAAAACCTGAACTGGCCTTTTTTCTGCTTTGGTTTTGTGTTTTTTTCTTCTCTGAAGTGTGTCAGGCCTCTCTAGGTAAGCCAGTGAAACAGCTCACGGGCCTTCCAGACACCGTCTGCAGCTGAACACAAGATGCAGTCTCACACAATAGAGAGGGGATTTTTGCTGAAAGATAACCAGGAGCGCCAGGGGGCTGTTTTATAGGTTCTTTCCTTATCGGGCTGTCATTTTAGGACCGTGCTTACCTGACTGAGCCATACTCAGGGGGATGCTGATACCTCATCATAGGCCCGTCGGATCTCCCCTGCTGGCTGACGCGGTGCTCGCTGTAGAAGTGCCCCGAGTCCTGGGGTTTGCAGTTCATGGATGGGGTGGACACGTTTTTGTAGGGATACTCCGGAGGAGGCCCCCGCTGCTCCATCCCCTTCATGCTGGGCTGGGCAGGGGGCTGCACCGAGTTCTTGTAGAACTCGTTGGAGCCCGAATTTTTGTAAGGGTCGCTCGACTGCTGAGGGGAGAGCGGGGAGAGGGGGGAGAGCGGCGCGCTCGTGACAGGCGCGTGCGCCTTGACGCCGCTGGTGGCCAGGGACAGCTGCATCAGCCTCTCGCTCAGGGAGCGGACGTGGCCTTGCTTGAGGTCCTTCAGTCCTTCGTCCTGGTGGACCTTCCCCGGGCTCACCCGCTGAACCGTGGGCCGCCCTTCAGTCCTCATCTTTTGGTTGGTCACCCCCGTCACGTAAAACGCTGCCCCGACGCTGGCGTGCGGCTGGCCCCTGAAGTACTGCGACTGGACTTTGGCTTCCTCGTAGGTGGGGAGGTCTTCGCTGTTCTGGAGCCGCGGGGAGAGCTGCTTCTCCATGATGCTGTTGTCCACCTGGATCTCCTGGCCCTGGGGCTCCTGCCGGGCAGCATGAGTCACGAGCTGGTGGTCCTGGGAGCTCAGCCCCTCGTTCTGCGGCGCTGGGTTCCCGCTGCTGTTGAAAGGGGGGGCATTTCCCGTGGCTTGCTGGTGTAAGGCGAGGAGGTTACGGTTGTCATTTGGGTTTCCGTATCTGAGCTGCTCCTGCAGCAGGCGCTGTAAAACTGTCGTAGCTGCTTGCTCTTCTGAATTCCTCATCTCAAACCGTGGTGCCTTTTGGGTGGAATGTAAAAGCTGCCCTTGACCTAAGGAAAGGAGACACGGCTATTAGCGCCTGAGTGGATCAAGCAGAAGACGTTTAAGAGCAATGGCTGGAAATACAGAAAGAAGGCAGGTTAGATTACCAAAGGTTCCCATAACAATGGGGGTCGTCAAGGCCCTTCGACCTAAGAAGGACTTGCATGCTAGGGGGCAAAGCCTCAAAAGGTGATGAAAGGTGACTCGCAAGTTTATAGGAATATCAATCGACTGCAAGCTGAAGAGATACTGCTGAATACCCCAGACAGCAAGGCTGCTTTCAGGCTGAAAGGAGACCTATAATTCACAGGATGATGGTAAAAATGCCTGAGCCCTGTTTGTTTTACACTTAGGGCTACCAACAGTGAAATACGTTTCCCATATTTAAAGGCAGACAAGGATAAAAGGGTGAAATCAGCAATTTGTCAGCTTTAAGGAACAGCAGGGGAAGAGTTCTGCTGAGATACGGTTTGCAGAAGTAAAGCAAACTCTTAGTTTAGAACATTTTAAGCAAGTATGAATACCTGGTTAGCCAGCAGATTTTTAGAGTTAATAAATACCCAGGGAGAGATTAGTTCCTCGTCTCCCCGCTGCAGAAAATACCACGCACTGGTGCAAGTGAGGACGCCTGACTTCCTACTACACAAAGGCAACCAAATCCTCACACATATGTCATCACCTGAATGCATGCAAATGTGAGAGGAGGAAAAAGAGTTGTCTGATCTAAGGCAAAGACTTGGAAGTGACAGGGAAAAACACCGCGTACCAAGGAGAGAAATACAGAGAGCCAGTGCCAAGCACATCTTATGAAAAGACTCAACAACCAGTGACCAACAGCAATTACACCTCACTCCGTCTCCCAGTGGAGGCAGGAATTTGATGAGGAAACTCATACCCGTTGGCCTTGCATGAGCCAAAATATTCAAAGTGAATGACACCTCCGAGACGCTTAAGTAAAAGCAGAGCTACTTCTGAGCTAGAACAGCGCAGGACAGAGAATGCTTTACAAGCTCCTGCTGGCATTCCAGCACTTCACTCTGACACCATTTCTCTGTCCCCTAGGAAGAGGCAGCTTGCTCACACCAGCTTGTGCTGTGGCAGAACCAGGGACTGACCGCTGGGCTCTGGAGACCTGGAGGGTCTGCTTTGGTCCATGTCTGCACAGCCACCCCGCTTCCTCCATCAGGACAGCCTGCCCCACGAGCCTACCCCTGTACCACAAGGCCTGGATGCGTCAGGCAGACAAACCTTCTGCAAACGTTAAGGAAGAGAAAGTTAAAATCCCCCTCTTCCCGGGCTGCCTCACCAAGCCTGGAATTTAGGCCCTGCAACGTGATACTTCTGAACCCCCAGGCGAAGCGGCACGTACCTATGTCCTTCACTTGGACTTCCTTGGGAAGGAGGAGCAGTTCTGGCTCATGGGGGGACACAGCCTTCCTCCTGCAAGTCCAAGATCTCCGCTCAGAGATGGCTTCAGTGTCCTCTTCAGCAGGCCAGATCACTTGATGCTCTCCTCGCTTCCAAAGTAATTCTGAGGAAAGCATTGAAAACATCGTTTTAATTGGCTGACGAGACCCTAGAAATAACAAACCTTGGCCCGTGTTTCATATATTCCTTTTGTAGCTTCTTGTTTTCTCCCAGAGCCCAGCAATTCTGATCCCTTTAGGATGAATGAACTCCCCTGTCCCTAACAATCTACTCCAGCTGCTGCTTTAATCATGACAATTTCTGCTCCAAGATTAAATGTTGCCAAGTAATGCTCTGTCCCATCTGTGCCTCCTAGTGAAACAGTGATTAAAACCCGCAAATTCTAATTCTTTAACTCCATTGTCGTTGTTTTTTTTTGTAGTTGTTGATTTTTTGGGGGTTGTTTTTGCTAAGAATGAAAGCTGCAGCACAGACGATGATACCCTGTGCTTCCAGCTCCCTTTTCAGGGGTACTGTACATGTATATCACAAATTGTATCAGCAGAAAGCCCCTGCTGAAAGGTGCTATGGTTAAGCACTTTATTAACTTCCACGAATCATGCCTCTGAAATGACTGTGAGAATGATCAGTATATGAGCATTAGTTTTATTTTACTGACTGGGAAAGCGAGGGAAAGAAAAGGACACTGCCAAAGTATATGCCAGAAACATACTGCAGAGCCCAGCTCCAATTCCCCAAACATTCTTTAATTACGCTACTTTTCCCTTTCAGAATAGAAAGCACTAAAGAAACTTTAACCATTGAGGGGAGAATGAGGAGAACACAGGGAAATGTGCAGCTCGGTGTGTTATTCGAGAGCTTAAATCTACTGCTGGAGGTGTCCTAAAGAAAAAGGCAAACGACGCAAAAGAAGGGGAGCGTGCTTGTGTGTGCCCATGGTGCGCTTGTGTTTTAAGGGTAAAAAGCACAAAAACAGTGAAATTACAACTGGTGATTGGGATGGATCATTTAAGTTACTTTCCTGGAATGTAGCAGAAAACAAAATGAGCAGATGTGGCGAAGGAACGCAGCCGGGGATGCTGGTCTCTGCCTCGTTAGGGCACATACCCACGCCCAGCACACGTTATCTCCGATCTGCACGTTAAATACCAGAGGTGTCAACAGCAATTTCAAGGCACATGAACAATATCTGAGCAGGGAACAAGGCTGTGTTGTGTGGTGTGGTACTTCAAGATGGTGGTTGAAAAAAACATCTAATGTCAAATTCTTAACTGGTGACTTAGCTGGAGCGGGATATATTGAAAACAGCTGCCAGCAAATATGCAGCAGAGAACCTTTAAAGCAGGCATTAAGATAGCAGATAACCAGAGCAGTTTCTAGCTTCTTTTCCCAGTGTTGCACAACAGCAGAGGACTCCTCGTACCCCTCACACCACTATCATCCACTCCGCTTTTTCTTTTCTTTTTTAAACAAAGTTGCCCTGAGCAACCCTTTTTATTAGAGCATAAAAAGGCTTTTATTATGCAATATGGTGCTGCCTTTCCACCCAAAGATTTCTTTTGTCTCAACTGGAAAAATGCGAGGGGTGTGTGTGTGTTTATTTTTTTTTTAATACAAAGATACAGCCCAGCTTGAGATCCTGCCTCGAAGATTTTCTCCGCAGACAAATTCAATCTGTGCACGCCTGACTCCTTGAAACGTTCAAGGAGGCAACGCTGCGTGCAACCATTTCACACACCCAGCTCCACAGCCCCACACGCTCACATTGCCATGTAAAGCCGGGGGGGCACGCTGGAAGGATCTGCTGGGGCTGAATAAACTCAGCTGAGTGGGGGGGGCAAACCAGGAATCAGCCTGGAAATCCAGAACAAGAGGTGGATGGAGGTCCAACATGGAGATAGTCTGGGCAACAAATCCAGTTTCTTTAAATATTCAGTATGATGCTGCCTTTCCACCCAACGATGACTTTTGTCCCAACTGGAAATCTGTTAGCATTAAGCCATTAAGCCTTTTTTTTTTTTTGCCCCTATTCTATCCTTTTTTTTTTTTTTTTTTTTTTAATTAACAAAGAAAATCTTGTGCAACTAACTTGGGTGGCAGCATTCCTGGAATCTGCTTTCTGGGCAAGCTGGGAACTCATGGCAGAACCAGTTAGTCAAACTATTTTATGCAATGAAAGACAAAAAAATGAACAGTACAATCGGTACTGTAGCCCATGTGTTATTTATTTGGACACCAAATTCTGTTTGTGTTAGGCTCTTCCAGCAATTTCAGTTTCCAGCGTGCCAAGGCCTGAAATTAGTGAGGTGCACTGGAAAAGTTGTTATGATAGAGCTGGAAGGAAATTGGAACAGGTTCTGTAAACATTTTAAACAGACATCTTTTGGGGTTTAGCCTAAATCTATTAAGATGGATAGTTAACTGCACTCGCTTCATTTCAGACTACCAAAAACTCTGTGAAACTGCCCTGGCTTTTGCACTGCACAGTGCATTCTTCGTAACCACAAAGCCTAGCAAAAAACCCTGCTTTCCGAGTGGAAAACTCAGCTTCAGAACAATTCTGCCCCAAGGAAGCACCGTGAGGTACGTTTCCCAGGCGGAACGGATGCGGCAGATTGTTCCCAGGCATCGTAGCTCTATCATCTCACTGCCTCAGCCTAACCTCCAGCCTGAAATTGTCTCTCGTAAGATCCTACCTGTACACTCCCGAGTCCAGAGCTGGCAGAACTAACCCAGGAACTGCGAGGTGCTGCACGCAGCCATGCTGAGATCAGGTGGACGTAAAGGGGAGGGAGCTCCAGCGCTACGTAAGGGAGACAAGGGCCGTGTTCGCAGGGCATTGTGTAAAGCTGCAGCAAGCAAGGCTCCTGTCTCCAACACCGCGCAATTATGCGCTGGAGCCTCGCCAGCCCCTCATGAGGAAGAGAGATTCATGAAGAATTTAAAATGATAATACCGCCAGGCTGCAAGGAACCAAAGCAGCACATTTCTGTGCAGCATGCAAATATTCTGCAGCATTATAAAAATAAACAAGCTTAGACAAGTGAGCTACTCACCACTGCTTGATGAGTGGCTATAACGCTAGGGCTCAATTAACCTGCGTGGAGCAATAACGACTTCACAAGTGAAGAGAAGCATCTTTCTTCAGCTTGTGAAACCGGGAGGAATGCAAGAGTCCCTGCGAGGGCAGCCTGTGCATACTTGCCCAGGATGAGTGCTTAGTCAAGAAGCTAATTAGCTTACGCATCAGGTGGGATGGGAACAGGTTCACCGCCTCCGAAGGGCTGGAGTACAGTTAAGCACTTTCAGTTTTGCTACCAAGTTTTGGGTCGGTTGCATACAGAGATCCAGCGACAGGTTGCCAAAGCTCGGTAAACGCAGCTTCATCAGGCAGTGGCCTGAAGGTTGTGCTAAGTAGTTCTGTGTTTTGTTTTGTTTTTGTTTTTGTTTTTAAACACACGTATCTATTATTACTTAGCCTGGTTGGCAACAGGTGACGGGATGCTTATCAGCTGGCTGAAGTCTCAGGTTGGTTTTTAGGTGCGGAGTTACCTTCAGACATACCTGCGCGCTGGGGTAGAGCAGGGGAGCACAGAACAGAGACAGCACAGCGAGGACGGGCTGGGAAACCCCCGGGGCTATCACAGAGCCCAGCTCACACGCTGAGTCACCCGGAGCTTCATGGAAACACGCCGCTGCTGCACGGCCTGTGCAGAGCCCAGCCTGCGCTCTGCCTGATCCTGCACCATTGGCTCCGCGTGAGCGCCGGTGAGAGGGCTGGAAACAGCTGCTCTGCACACACGCTGGCTTTGAAGTGGCTGCGAGCACTGGGCTCACGAGGGTGGGGTCCAAAAATTCTTTAATGCGTCGTGCAGGCTATCACCGAGCGCTCTCCATTCCTTCCAGCCCTACCCGAGGAGGAGGGAAGGAGAAGCAGGCGCTGTGACAGCCCGTGAGGATAAAGGTTCCCAAGCTCTGGCGCCAGCTCCCAAAGCCACAAGGTGGTACAAGAGGCATACGGCATCCTGACAGCGCCCCGGCACCTGCTCCCAGCCAAAGTGGGTTTCAGACTCCAGCCATAAGCACTCCCCTGGCTCGAGCATCCCGGCCCTGCTCGCCTGGATCTGCTGACTGGCTCAGGTGATCGTGGAGGGTGGCACCGAGCAGGTGCATGGAGCGGCGCCAGCGTTACTCATCTTCATACCAGAGGGACAGAGTCACCGGGCAAACAAGAAAAACTTCCTCCTTTTCACTAAAAACAAGAACAATGTCACCCGGAGGGGTGCAAATAATACGCATAGCCCTGAGATGACATCACCTGGCAATCACAGCGGGAGGCCAGCGCAACACCCGCGGATCCAGCGTGGCTCTGAGCGAGCCCACCTTGGCCAGGAAGCTGTGCCACGAGCCACCGACCGTCCTGCAGTGCTCCCGGTACCAGGAATGGGGCACAGAGAAGCCCGAGGAAGCCTGGCAGGCTGCACGAAAAAGCAGCAAGTTGCTCGGCTTCGAACAAGAAGTCAAGACAGCAACACGGGAAGGACCCAGCCCTCTGAATAACAGCTCCGAGGGAAAGCTCAGAAGACCTCAGAATTCCTGCTCCCTCGCTGCTAAGTGCCAAGTTCTTCCCAGGGAGGTACCTAGAAGCTTACCCAACGTAATTTAGATTGCGCATTAAAAAAAAAGAAGAAAAAAGGAAAAGAAGGCAGCCCTGCAGAGGCTGGTATAAACAGGAACGCTTCCGGACTTCAGGCGTTTTGGGGAGAAAGCTCTGGAATTCCAAGCTCCTCCACAGCATCTGAGAACCGAGCCCCAAAGTGTTACTCCGAGGGACACTGCTCCCAACGCACCGCACCGCTCCCTTTAGGCAGCACCAGCAGGCACACGCACAGCTCTGTGCGGAGACAGCTCTGGGGGCCTGTGCTGCGATTTCTGCCCGTTTCACGGAGCCCCGGCTCCAGCACGAGCCAGAGGAGCGCTCTGCACTCCCGCAGGCCCAGCTCTCACCTCGCAGACGCCGCCTCGATAAAGCCGCGTGAGCTCGATCCGGTTCGAGTCACCCCACGGCTCATTGCGGAGGGCTGCCTCCCAGCACGTACCGAGCGAGATTCATCTGCTCCGAGCTTCACAGCTTTCCAGTAATTATCCTCGCAGAATTCAGGAATTGCTGTAAGCCCAAGCCGCAACGTGAATTCGGCATCGGGCTTTGTTTTGTCTTTTCAGAGAGCTCGGCTCCTTGCTGCTGCTAGCACTCAGGCAGCGCCCTGCTTCTGTCGTCAGCAGCCCCTGTCCCGCAAGTATCCCAAGTATGCCTCAGCACCATTTTCATTGCATTGTGTGGTTTCGCCATTCCTCCACTGATTTAATCCAGGCCTCTCCTCGGGGCTCTCAGATAATGAAAACCATGTGAGAGGAAAATGTAATCTTCAAACATGCAAACCAGTTTCATGTGCATTATCAGAAGGGAGCAGAACGTTGACAGTGCATCATTTGTCCCTACTGATAGCATCGGGCTCTTTTAATTGCTGAGGAGATAAAAAAAAAAAAAAAAAAAAAAAAAAAAAGATTACAATCGGCATCTGCATTAAAAATAAAGTCAAAATCCGAGCCCAAAAGCTGAAGTCCTGAAAACAAGGGCGATCCACTCCCCAGGCAGCTGGAGGGGTCTGCTGAAACCTTAAGGCAGCGCGCCGCCAGCCCCGGCGTCCTGAAAATGTGCAGAAGAAGTTGACACAAATAAAACTCGCAGGCGGAGATGGGTGTAGGGAAGCAATCGCTATGGCCTAACGCTAGCAGGGAATTTTCTGGCTTTTTCCAGCATTACCACAATCTAAACTATTTTAAGCCCTTTTTCATAAGGAGGAGCTCTTCTCATTGCACAGAGCAGTCGCACAGAATTCAATGGGACCAGTCACAGAGCAAGGCAAGCAGTCGGCCACGGGCCCTCCTTTTCCACAAGGCTGCTTTTTTTCCTTTCTTTGTAAAGGGAACCAGCTAAAACACAGCGAACTCATCCCCGCAGACCTGGCAGTGCTCCTTCGGAGATGCCACGGCCCAAGAAAGGGAACAAACCCCACTGCAGGGCTCAGACAACCCGAGCCCATTTCGTGATCCAAGAGGGGCAGCACGGGTTTAAAAGATGGATCTGCATTATTTATTTTTTTTAAAGTAAAACCCAAGAGGAGATCCAGACCACCAAATTTTTAGAAGGCAAGGATGTTTTCCAAGTGGTTTTGGTGTCGTTCTTTATCATAACCACCTGGGTTTTTCACGTGCACCTTGTAAAAAACCTTTAATTACTTGTAAGATGATGAATTAAGCCTCAGCCCCACACTGGGAGGAAGGCATTAGGATGCTCGTTTCAGCGCAGCTCCGTCCATGTTCCTGCTGCCACAACTATGTCACTCAGGGAATCGATTTTTTTCACTGCAACTATTCCAGCAACCACTCTAAAGCGGCTACACCAGGAAATAATTGGGTTTAGGTATATTACTCAGGAAGCCTTGTGTAAACCATACCAGCAAAACTATGTCCTTGCTAATATAAACTTCATCACGACAAGGAGTTTCCATAATGACTGAAGCAGCAAGTATTTGAAGCACAGATTCTGCCGAAACGGCTTTGACTGAGGACGCAGGCATCCCAGAACCTCTGCAAGAAGGAGGCAGGGCAGTTTTCTAAATATCTTGTGCAGCTGGAGGAGATGCTCCTGCAGGGTATCCCCAGCAGCTGGGGTAACAAGAAGCTGGAGCCCTCTCACGTTCCCCTGCTGAAGGACATCTGCACGTCTGGGTGTTGATGGTGCAGGGCTGGGAACGAAGAGCACACCATGATATTACACCACAGAAGCAGAGATGTGCCGCAATGAACCTTGCTGAAGGTGCAGAAGCCACCCCAAAACAACTCGGGGTGTCCCTGGCACCACTCCGGGCTGCAGGCGATGGCAGCAGCAGGCCGCACGCGGAGCTCTCCTGTTTTCACGGGCAGGGGAGGTGACGCAGGGCCTCGCAGAGCCTGGAAAAGCTGGCACCCCGACCTCTTGAGACAAGGGGAAGCTGGGCTGCTGCCTCGGGGCTGGCTGCCTTCCACAAGCGATGTCTCGTGAGCCTTGGGTCGCCCCTTCAGCCTTCTGCGATGCTCCACGGCACCATCCCTCCAAAATGCCATGGGAGCGGCTTGGGACGGGGCCCAGAGCTTCCCACACCACTTGTTCTCTTGTCTCCTGCTTCCCACATCAGAAAGGCACTGGTTGTTCTCCAGGTGGTAAATCCATTCTCCTCCCCATGGATGCCAGTGTTTTTTTTATTATTTTGCTCCTTTTTAAACAAGATCCGAGTGCTCCATGCCCAGCCCGCAGCCACCACCAGAAGCCAGGTATTTTCAGGCACCTTGGGAGGGTTTTTCCGCCTGCTCTCCACAGTCCCCTGCTCTTACCCAAGGGAAGGGTGGAATAGACTATGTGATCGCTCTTGGTTTCTTAAACTTTTGTCATTCTGCAGTAAAAGAGCGTTGCTGTTTTTTTAACCTAACAGAGATTAGGTGCAGCCCACGTGAGCATTTGGCTGTGATGATTTTGGTAAACTTCAGATTACCAAATCCTCGTACATCACCGCGAGCTGTCTCACACTGCTCTTATGTCCCGTGTCTCCAGAAATATGCAAGAGGTTTTAGTTTTGTTTCTTTTCTTTTTTAAGAAAAAAAATTGCCAAACCAGGGAGCTGTTTTCCCACCCTGTTTTTCCCAAACCCTACGACAGCACGGGCACGTCTTAGCATGGAGCTGTGCGATTTGCTTCAGCTGGACACACAACTGCCCAAATTAAAAGAGGAAGAAATGTTCACCAAAGCCTGAAGAGAACAAAGTCACTGAAATGTGGCATTACTTTCCTTGGGGGTTGCAGTAAATAATCCTAAAAGGTTAAGCAATCTGTTAAAAACCCAAGTTGTGTAGAAAAACAAAGCTTTTTAAAGCAAACAACAGTTCCTGCGACACAGCTCCTACGCAGACGAGAGTCTTATGAAAGCTAATTAATTAAACTAAAACTTAAATTGGCGTAATTCATAGGCATTCGTAGAATAGAATTGCTCAGCAAAATCTTGGTCTACAACCGGATATATAAGGGCTGCACTGAAGGCCTTGCTTTTATTTGTATCAGACCAGTTTCATCAGATCAGGGCGCTTTTCTTCATTTGAACTAAGGCTTAAAGGAGAGCCCCTGCTTTCCCAGCACTGGGCCAGCAGTAGCGGAGCTGCTCCCAGCAAGGCACAGCACGTCGGACACCATTAAAATCCACGAGCACAACCCAGGACCCCTGAGCCTCGCAGGAGGCTCCAACACTCGTCCTTCCCTTGCTTAAGCTGAGCACTCGCAGGGAACCGCTGCTCTCCTAGGACAGGGTCGGAGAGCTCTGAGAACTTCCACGTTGTTTTTTTAATTTGGGCTCAGTTTTCTGTTTTGTTCAGGACTTTCTTTTCATCCTCCTATTCCTGTTCACTCACCCATTCATTCCTCACTCCATCTCCCACTGAAATCAGGTGGCTGGTTTGCCCTGCATGCCCATTTATACACAGATAAGTTTCAAATATATCATTAGCTAGAAAATTACGTCTGAGTGTCTAGGTAAATACAAATTACAGCAACCCTGAAAAACTCCTTTCACCTGAAGGCGTAATAGGCAAGGCAGACAAGCATTATGCTGCATAGTTAGAAATGCATCGCTCCTAGGGCCTCCTTCACACCAGCATTCTCCAAAGCTGTTGTGATTTATTTCCTTTTGCCTTGAAGATTACATTTCAAGACTACTCAGGAGAGCCAAGCAACGTGCAAGAGCTGGATATTTGCTGACTTGGAGCTCTCCTGCCACGCAGTACAATGCTTTCACGTGGATACAACTTCAGGTCTGGTCCAAGCACGAGCCAAAAACTTTTGCAGGAGCTGAAGACGCAGGCACGGCGCGGAGGCTGCGGTACGGCGACTTCCTGCGGCTGGCACCGCCTTGCGGGTGTTGGGAATCTGCTCTCCTGTCCAACGGGGTTTAACAGCTGAGAAGCTCCTGCAGCCAGGCTGGACTCCGAGGGCAGCCATGTGCCTGCTCGCTCATACAATGATTTAAAGCCTACGATGTGATAAATGGGGCATGTACAAGGAGAAGATTGAGCAGAACAGGTAGACAGAAGTCCGATCTAGAAAACAAACACACATCAAAGAGCAAGACGAGCAACGGGTTCCCAAAAGCAGAAAACGAGCTTACAGAACTCGGTTGTGGCCCAGATTCAACACAAGGGGCTAAAGCATTTTGACAAATCCTCGGGTGCTTCCTGAACCTTTACAGCCCCGGCGATGGGCACTTGGAACACTGCTCTGAAGGCCCGAGAGATCCAAGTCCTCCCTCGTGTTTCAGTGGAGAGAAGAGGAGAAAGAGAGCCTTCAGCCGTACTGCCAACCCCCACAAATGGCTGTTCTCACCCTATTATAAACATTTGGTCTCCATGGAAGGGGGATACCTAGCAGCAAACATTGGCAACCAAGGACATTCCACTCCACTGTATCGCCCACAATAGCAGGGGAAAAAAAAAAAATCCCCAAGGCTGTCGCAGTTCGGAAACCTTTCAGGAGACTTCTTCAAAAGCAAGTGTCTGGAAATACCTTGAAATATGGGACTGCGCAACAAAAGTTGGATGGGGAAAGACAGGCATCTTCCTGAATTCAGAAAGCGTTTGCACTTCACCCCAACGTGGGAACGTCTAATAAGCCAAGAAGCATTTGCCAAGAACAAGGTCGGTTTTCTAATTCAGCGCAGAGCCTCATGTACGCCCTATTTTGCCCTGCACAGAGTCTCATAACGTACAGGTGTTTGGAGCCAGGCTTTAGTGAGTTTAATGTGAATCTTACCACGTAGGGACTTTCTCGTCGTGGGCTTTGTCTTTGCAGCGGGTTACAGCTCTGCAGCTCTTTAGGAGCTATCAGGATGAATGAAGCAGGAACTGCAGACTGGAGTCCTGCCCCAGGAGAGGTACGAGCAGATAGGTTCATTCACAGCTAAAAGGATTTCACATTAACATACACTGGGACTGTTGGTAATTCTGGAATTAAAGACTTATTGCTGGATATACACTGATAGGGAAACAACCTACAGCTACACCAGATTTCGCTCTACGTTAATAACAGAAAGCCTTTAATGAGCTGAAATTGCACTTTGGCTTGTCATTCAGTACAGTGACAGTGAGTCCAAGCCATGGACCAAGACAGCATTGTGCTGGATGCTGTACAGTTAAATAGTGCATGGTGTTCCTTCCAAAATAAAACCAACCACACACAAAACCAGCCCTACATTATACTCAGCTGGAGATGAAAGGAAGGGATAAAAGAGGGAGAAGGGTTTGTGTTTTGAGAACTTGGGGGTTGCAAGTGCTCAGTTTCACCATCACAATTGGGAAAATGTGGCAGTTGGGCAACACAACCTTCCTTCCAAATAAAAAGATCGGTCAGTTTGCCGATGAAGGACAGAAGAAAGAGAACAAGGGGACTATTAAATTATCGCCACTTCTGAGATTCTTGCTATTCTTCTACAAAGTGAATGGCTTATGCTAATCAGGATGCATCTGAAATACATCCTTCGAGCCTTCTTGTACAAATATAGTTCTTATTTATCCAGAAAGATCCCCACCAGCTGGCAATGTTTGCATACAATGTTAAACCCAACTCCGAGAGCCCATGCATTATGAGTCATTTTACGTTTAAAAACATCAGTTCCCTTCGCTGTTATTGAAGATGGGGTATCCGAGAGGAATTTCAGTGGAATTCAACAACAATCCTCTGTGTTACCATTCCACTTCCTCCAGCACAAAGCAGCTGTAAGTTTTTCTTGGTTCTTTTTTTTTTTTTTTTGCCCTGTGCTTTGCCTATAAAATATCTTTGGAGCAGGGACAAAAGGATTTGCACCGATCCCTTCTCCACGAATCAAATATTTATGCTATACCCTCTTCAAGAACTTTCATCTAGCAACCTGTGGAATGTGATCTCCTGACCTTAACACTCAAGCACATCTAAATCAGCTGCCCCTTGAGCTGTATTACAGACTGCAGGGATTTTTTATACATTCTTATTGCAGGCATATGAAAACCTTGTGGCCCCGCTGCGGCGCTCTGCAGCACAAAGCGGGCCATACATTAGTCCAGAGGTGCTCAAGCCTGCCTTGCGAAAGAGCAGCACTGACTCAAGATATACAGCACAAGCCGATGCCATGCGGCACCGTAAGCAGGTAGAATAATCAGCCCTGCTATCAGTGTATGGCCCAGCCAGCAAAACTCAAATACGTGTCGGGTCAGACACGTCCAAAGTGATGAGGTGCCGGCACCACTGAGGGATTTACAACCCCGTGTCCCCCCGTACGGCCCGTTCTGCCTACCTGCACTGCCCAGCTCAACAGGGCAGGCAGCGCTGCCTGCAGAAACAGAGAGCTTGTGGGGAGAGCAGGCACCCCTTTCCCTCCTGAAAATTCTCCCCTTTCCTCAGTGAAGAGGAAACAAATCATTCTGCCTTGTGCTTGTGGCTCCCAGGAATGTTTTAAGGGCTGAGGTTATGCTGCAAACCAGAGTCCTGGAGAAAAATAGAGTGAAGACCAAGTGCCCCAGATGAACCTGCAACTGAGACTTCTCCCAGGGGACAGATTTCTCCAGGATCAGCCCACGACCCTACTGCTAGGAGGAGAAGGCAGCAAGGCAGCCCTGGAGCAAATGTGACCCAAAGATTTAACAGAGTCATGGTCTTGACGATAGGGTTCATAGTTCTGTATCAGTCCTGAACAACCCCTGCAGTGTTGCCAGCACTCCACAGCTGCAGCACAAGCTCAAGAAGATGGTTCTTGCATCCCCACCCTTGATTTGGTGGGGAGACCTGGTCACGGGCAGCCAAAGGTGGTGAGACAGCAGCCAAAACCTGTGTCACGTCCTCTGTCAGATCCTGCTCGGACCCTCACAGCTGTTACAGCTCTCCGAGGGTCCCTCAGCTGAGCACCTGCTGACTTTCTGCCCTCCCTCCGCAGGGGGAACAGAACGCCTTTTCCACTTTCTTTTCCCCAGAGAAATCCCTCCAAGGGGAGAGGAAGAGGAGGGAAAGGAAAAAAAAAAAAAAAAGAAAGAGGCACAGGGACTGCAATAGAGCAGTATTTAGCATTTCCTGTATCATCCACAGGAAAAACCCACGCAGTGGGGAAGAGCGTGATGTCAAGGCTGGTTCCACTACACAAACAGCCAGATCCTCCTGCTGGGGGATGGATGCTGTGTGTTTCCACAGGGAACAATGTAATCCTCCCTGCAAAGGAGGAGTCCGGCTACGAGCCACACGAAATTCCACAGGTCCTTCGCTTGCACAAAAGCCTGGTGGTGATGAAATGTTGGCCTAGAGGAAGTGGGTATGGACACAGAGCTGGGGGAGAAGGAAAAAAATCAGAAATTCACAGTGGTATTATCATTTATAAAGCAGAACACATCCAGCACTTGGCCCCTAGAGAAAGGAGTATGCTGCAAAATGTGTTTCCCCGCACAGAGCTTGGGCCTCCATCCAATTATTATGTGCACATGTCCTTGCTGCGTTCCCAGCCTTACTTTAAAAACACAAAACCCAAAGAAAACATATCTTCACGTTCACTGCACAGCACCAAGCACATTACCAGCCACCTCTGATAATCTGCTAAGATGTGCATACACCTTAATTACGGCCTCAACGCTTCTACACCTTGTGAGACCAGGAATAAAGCACTTAATGTAAAACAAACTCCAGTCTGAAGCAAGGAGTCTCAGCTGGTCGTGGGAGCCCTATGTGCACGCACGCATACGTAAACACACATGCATACTTCTCCGTGAAGCATGACGAGCGAGGACAACCTTGACACGTGGATTACAAGCACAATGCCTGCGATTATTTTCTGAAAAGAGCATCGCGAGAAACACTTCTGCTTTCAAACACAGCCCGACGCAAACCCACTCCCTGACTCGCACCCAATTTTACTCTGATTACACACAAGTAATAATTTTAGCTAATATTCGCTGCCGGTGGTGGAACGGGCAGGTGAGCGTAGTTTCCCTGTGTCGGTGTTGCAAGGTGGAGAGCAATCTTTGCAGGACGGAGCCGGCAAGGATGGCCAAACGCCCGGGGCTGCAGGAAGGCACGCCGAGCGCCTCGCGCCACGAGCAGGGCTCTTACCTCCAGATCCGCTGCAGACAAAAGGGGTTTCTGCCTTTCAGCAACTGGACACCGGCAGCTCCTTGGGTCGGTCACACAAAGCTTCCCCGCTGCCAGTGGCGGTTCTTCTCCTCGGGTTTTTGGCTGTTGCCGTTGGGTTTTTACCCCCGGGACCAAAGGGCAGCGGTGGGTGCCGCGGGGGCAAAGGGTGGAGGTGGCGACCCGAGCAGCCAGCGGCAGGGCTCCCCGCACAAGATGTGGCGTTTCAGGGCGCCTTCGCTTGCAAATCCTTCTTCATCCTCAGTGTCAACGCCAGCGGAGGGGAGGGCGCAAACTTTGTCAACCGCAGCACCGAGCCGCGCTCTGCGAGGGCCGGATGAGCGGCTCGACTTTTATTAAAAAAAAAAAAAAATCCGCCTTGTGCTGGGTGGGAACCCGAGGCGGGCAGGGAAGGGGAAGGGGGGCGGCAGGGAGCGGAGCCTGGCGCTGTCAGCAGCGGGCAGCAGCCCTCAGCATCGCGGCCGGGGCTGGCAGCCGGGCTGCGGCCGCTCCTCGCCTCCTTCCCCGCCGGTACCTGAGCACGGAGGAGCCGCGGGGCCGGCCGGACAGACGGCCAGGAGGACGGACAGACAGACAGAGAGACAGAGAGCCGGGGCCGGGCTGCTCCGCTCCTCCGCCTCCTTCCGCCTCCCTCTGAGGCGCCCCGCGGGCCGGGGCTCCGCCAGGGCGGGCAGGAAGCGCCCCCGCCCCCGGCTCCAGCCCCAACGCCAGCCCCAAACCCAACCCCAACCCCAACCACCCCAACCCCAAGCCCAGCCCCAGCCCCACAGCCCCACAGCCGCCGGCCCCGCCATGACGCGCCCCTGAGGCGCGGGTCCCGCCGCCCCGTCAGGGGGAGCGGGCGCTGCCTGCCGCCCTGTGGGCAATGTTTTGGTTTTTTGGCACTTTGTCACTTGCTAAGAGGCAGTAACTGCACTCAGAGGGGTTTCTGATGAAGGATTCAGCGCCTGGGATCGCGCAGCCCCCACTGAATTTCAACTTGAAAAGCAGTTTGGCTTTAAACACGTACCAACCTCCACACAACAACAAAAAACACGCACATCCTCTGCGTCCATCTCCCCACAAAGGATCCCAAAATGCGGTGTCCATAAAAGAGCCTCGGTCCGGTCTCCCTACTTCAGAACATGCAAGCAGCGGGGTAATGGCAGCAAGCGGGGCACCAGCAGGCTGCAAACCTCTGCTTACGAGGGGCAGCGCTCTGCTTGCGAGATGGGGTAGGCAGCTCTCACCTCCCCCAGACCCACGCCACAACCAGGGCAAGTCCCTGGCCTAAACAAGGCCCCAGGTAACAAGCTGGTCCTTCAACAGAGGAGAATGTGTGTACAAACCTCGGTCCCCTGCCTCGCTCACAACTCACCGCCACATTGTCACACAACGTGCCTGAGCCCTCCTGCTGGGGCCACTGCTGCCCGTGCTGCAGGACGAGCACCGACAGGCGGCTTCGAGACAGAAGAGTGAACAAGAAGCAGTCACCAGCAGGCTGAGTACAGTACTATGGCCTAACCATGTAAATATTAAGCCCATTAAGTGGTACACGCTTGGTAAGGTTCAACATCCATTTCCGAAAGAATGAAAAGTGCCACAACTGGCCACACATCAAATCCTCACACGGCGGGACCTGGCCCACTGACTTGAGTGCCTTTGGGCTCCTCATGCGAGATGAGAGAATTTGATTCAGCCATCTACCCCTCAGCTGCTCTAAGGAAATGACTCCTTTCCAACACTCGCAGCTCTTCCCATTTAAAAGAAGGATCTGGAAAAGATTTCAGGAAGTCAAACTTCAGAAATCCCAAACGCAGTGTATATAAACATCTATTTTTTCCCCTGTAATTGATATTCATGCATTGGAACTATTCAGTGGAACAAATGTAGAAGCACATGTAAACAATTCATTAACATCCCATAACCTTACAGTTTGCAAATGTTAAAAAAAAAAAAAAAAAAAGACGACAGAAGAAGTTAATGAAGCACATATTTCCTAGATGCTGTGGGGTGGAGTTGTAAGGGAAATATATAGCTACAGTGAATTAAAGAGTTAGAAAGCAAGCTTCAATCACACATCTCGTCTCCCTCCCACATGCTGTAAGAAAATAGAGTGGGGAGTAAAGAGAGAAGAAGGTAGAGTCATACGGAAAGTGAAAATATTGCTTCATTCAGACTCTGAAAAGCAGCTAGCCGTGCCCGAGGCACATTAACCTCAAGTCATCTGCAGCTGTTTATTCTACAGAAGGCTAGCGCTGCTCGTGTATAACCCACACAATTGAGATAACAGCTTTATCGGAACTGGAAAAGAACAAAGATGCACGAAATCCAAATTCTCTCTCTTCAAATGCTCTCCCCCCTGCACCCAGCTCGCGCCCAGCCCAGCGCTCAGGAGCTGCAGCACACAAGGGCTGTCTGAACGGCTGCCAGGGGAGGAAGCGAGCAGTTTCCATACACACATCACGCCACAATGTGGGAATTCAGGAAACAACATAAGAAAGGGGTTCCTAATAACTGTTCCAGCGTCCTCGGGCCAATTTATGCAATCATACAAAGGTCACAGGCGGTGTGTTAAAAAGTGCAAAAGATAAATGCCACAACGGCAACTATTTCAAAGGAGGAAAATAAATCCTGAGCTTACAAAGCATTCGGATGACCTGGAATTGCTCCACCTACAATTTTTTTTTTTTTTTTTTTAAAGAGGTTGTCCTTGGCATTCTTTAAAATTCCTCCATCTTAAAGTTCCTCCCTCCAGGAATCGCTGCAGCTCTGCCGTCCTTTGTCCTCAGCAGCTGGAGCTCAGGAAGCTGCTGATATTATCCCTCATGTACGGGGAGGAATCGCCGCTCGCTCCTGCGTTCATTCAGTGCGGCTGAGAGGGGGGGAAATTAATTTCGGTGCATCTCTGATCCCGCGCCAGTTTAACAGCGCTTTTCTTCTGGCAAGTAAAAAAAATAAACCCTTCACAGGGCTCAGAAGTGCCATTTAGCTCGTGGGGCCAGACAGGACTCCCCCCACACCCCTCCAGGCTGGGAATTCTTTGTCTAGTCTGTAAATACACTGCTAAGTGAAATAATGGCCTCACAGTAAACAAACAGCAATGCAAGCCACAGTAAAAAAGACTCAGAAGAGGAGATGAGGCTAAGTTTATTAGGTGAGCAGGAGCTACGAACGGGTAACTGTGACAAGGGAGATTTCTTTCTCTCCCCTGCCACGGAAGTCAAATAGTTTGGCAGATAAGGAAGAAGAAAAGCAGGTAAATGAACAAATATGAAAAAAAAAAAGTGAACAAATATGCCAGGGCATACAGATTAAAGTAAGATCAGAAGACTCCAAAGCCACATAATCACAAGGAACATGTGGAGAAGGCACCAAGGAAGAGGAGGGTGAAGCGGTTGGGCTGGGCGTTCAGTTTAGATCTGGGGTTTTTGGAGGCCACTGGACCTGCACACGCAGTGACCTCGGACACACGGCTCTGCTGCAGTGTCGCAGCTTTTGCTGCCGTTTAGCCAGCACCAGGGCAGGCACAGCCAGCTTTAAGTCATGTTCAGAGGATCTGACATTGCTGCTGTCAGGCCTGAGCTGTAACTAACCCTGAAAAATTCCCTCAGGTCCTGCCACTGGGTGCAGCTGGAGACCAGCTACATCTTCTGAAGAGGAAGAAATACAGAAATCAATCTGGCAGAGATGAGACTGAGGCATGAATTATATGTAAAACCAGTTAACGTTCACCAACAGATGGCAATGACAAATATTCATATGCCAACACCACTAGAAATTACCACCATAAAACATTTGTAGAATTGCTAGGAAAAAAAAATAGAAAAAATGCTAGAAAAATTCTCTTCAAAACACAAGAGCAGCAGGAATAGTGACTCACTACCTATTCTTCCGTCCTTCGCTAAGCACTTACTGTGTCCTTCTGTATAAGTTAATTATTCTACTGATTCTATATAATGAAAATGTAACGACCACATAACTCCTGGGCGGGAAGCAGCTGATGCAGAGGCTTTTGCATGGACAACCTCACGTCTCTGCTGAGCTTTGCACCATCCCACAGCTCCTGCTCATCTAGGGCTGTGCGTGCTGCTGTGTGTGAAGATTTCTTAAACTATGTCAGTCCTGCCGGTACCTCTCAAGGAGTGTAACTCAAGTTCGGCATGGTTCCTTGGGTGAAGAAAGGGCCTGCACAGGAAGGGGGAGAAAAGGGACGGCTCACTGCAGAGAGACGCAATGCAGAGGTCAGCAGAGACGTGTCAGCCATGAGTTGATTGATCAGGTACCACCTGTAAAGAGAATTATTCTAACCGGTGAACCTTGCCCCCCTTTTTATGGAGCATTTTGGAAGCAGGCGGTGTCGCTGGAAGAGTGGTAAACAACTGCCAACTTCGTAAAAAACAAATGAAACGTTTCAGCTTAGCTCTATGTGAATTCACAGCCCAGTCCTGTACTTAAATGCAGTTTTGGCAAAATAAGGCCAGCAGGGTCAGTTTGGACACAGAGATTTCCTTACAAGATGCTTGTTCTCCCTCAGAAGGGCTGTAAGCCTTTAACTGATGCCTACTGTACAGTATGGTCCTTAACGTGTGAAAGTTGACCATTTCCCTCGTCCCTCTGCACTCGTTGCTTCTCACACCTCTTTTTTTCCTAAGATCTCTCTTCAGATTTCGCTGAAATGAACTAGGAGATTCCCTAAGCTCCCAACAGGTCTGGATCAGAGTGAAGCACGGCACAGAGGCCCTACACTTCAACACAGCCTTTGTTTGCTCTTGATGACTAAAGAATGTATGAAATCACATGAGAGTGAGATTACAGCAGGTTCTGCAGCAAAAACAGATTTAATGACCCTGATCTGACCACAAATACTATGAGGGGAAAAACATGTCTGATTTAACACCAAAAAGGTTCACCACCGTCATGTCTCCAGGACTAGTAATGGTGCCAACACACTGACAAACACCATGGGGACAGGGCCAGTGCTCCTTTTTGATGTAAAGCTTCTGCAACTCTTTTTTGATCCTAATGTCAAAATCAGACTGAGATCTGGGAGAGGCCCAACCAAAAGCCATCTCCCACTGCCTCAGCAGGTCAAAAAAGGATCTTGGTGATAGAGCGAGCACCACACAGATGCTAGAGCTCTACAGATTGTAGGAGCACGGCCACCTTCTCCCACTAGAGAGGAGCTGTACTGAATAGTAAACAGATTACTTAATTTCATTAACATGAAATTAAAGAGGAGGAATGAAAGGAGAGATGTTATGCATAAAAAAGAGCAAATGCATTAGAACAAGATATATGAAATTCTGTTGTAATTGCTTGAAAAAGTGGCAATTAGGGATTTTCTGTGTACATAGTTGTTCTCCTAAAAGCTGTCTTTCTCCTGTAGCGAGCTGCAGAGATTGATAATTAGAGGCAGCAAGATAATCAAGTAACAGATAGCTGATTAACATTTTATTTAAAAAAAAAAAAAAAAAAACTAAAAATAGAATTACGGAACAAAGTCGGATTTGATTTTACAATCTACTTCAGAATCTGCAGCAGATTCTGGAAGAGCACCAGCACTCTCTGCTGGTGATCTTTGTTCAGGAGTTATCTAGAGGAAAAAAGAAAATGCATTATGTTTTTGAACGTGCAATGCCATTTTTGTTTTAAAAGGATGATTAATTAGAACCCTGTCAATTTAGCAAACAGCAACTAAGAGCTAGTTATGTTTTTGGAAACAATACAGTCATCACTAAGAAGTGTATTTACTACAGGCAATCATTCACTGGTGCAAATAAACATCTGATGTTTAATGCTTCGCTCTGCAGAAAGCACTTCTGCTGTGCTGCAGCACAAAGGCAAGCTGGTGTGAGAAGTTCCCGTGATGCCAAATCCCTTGGCTCCACTCTGACTTTCCATCAATTTTAGAGCTACGCCAAGAAAAACAGCTCTTCTTAAAAAAGTCTTAGTGCAGCACCAACATCTTCCCCGACGGCAGTCGTGGTGGAAACGCTGCGATGCTTTCATTCAAGCCAACCTGCCCCCAGCCCTCTCTGTTACACCCTTTCCCAGGAGGCTGCCAAAGCCTCGTCTCCTTCTGTCCAGCCTGTACCCGAGCCTCGTCCACACCCCTGTGGGTTATTTCACTGCATCCATGCCGCAGACGGAGCGGGGACAAACAGATCGGCAGCAAAATAAAATAAAATGAACCCAAAGCCAAGTACCTAAGTGACAGCTGTCCCAGTTTCCAAACTACACGCAGATCAGGCATTGGCAAGAAGGGTTAAAGACTGGCAAATTGAATCCATGTGCAGCTCATGAAAGTGTGGGAAACAAAAGAGACAATGTGAGTTAAGGACAGAGCATTCATTAGCAAAGGGCTCAAGTTTCTTAGCTTTTGCTGCTCTGCTTCCCAATGGCTATTTTTCAAGGTAGCTTTTTGTTCTTTCATTTTGAACATCGCTGTGGAAAGACATTCTGCTCTAGCTAACAAACTAAGGCTCCGTACATGTTGAACTGCTTGAAATAATTTGTATTTTTAAATCCCTGGGGGCACGAGGGGAGAGCAATGTGAGAGATGAGGTTTTCTGCTGGGCGACAGTGGGCTTTGGGTCAGAGCTTTGTGTGACATACCTGATCCAAAGACCTCAAGCACCACCATAAATATTCATTTATGGTATTAAATACCCACATAAAGAAATCTCATGCACAAAAAAAAATACATGAGGATTTATAATGCAGTCCTGTCAGGGTAAAGCCAGTTTTGGAGAGTGGCTGCCAAGCTCCGAGCTGCCCTGCTCTGCAGGTCCCCCAGGGAGCTGCTCCATGTCCCGAAGGACATCAATACCACCTCACCTTGCAGTCTGCCTGATAAGGGCCCTACATAACACGAGAATTGAAAATCGAGCCTGGAAATCTGTGCTCAAGCTCTCCAAGAAAGCTGAATTCAAGCGATCCTTATAGAGGAATTATTTGCAATTAAGAAAAAGCAGCAGTTGGGGTGGAGCTCTGGAAAAATCAGTTAAAACTGGGGGGTCAGAAATTGAACCCAAGGGCCTATCTCACTGTTTCAGTCGGGAGACAGTTGTATATTAAGTTTAGCCAGACATGCCGCATTTTCCTTTAACTATTTTACTTTAGGAAGTAAAAAAAAAAAAAAAAAAAAAAAAAAACAGGAAGAAGAGCTCCTGAATTAGAGAAACAGCTGAGAGCCCTACAGAGAAAAAACACAGTGGTAAAAATAGGTAAGTTTTACCCTAGTCATAAGTCAAAGTCAGAAATAAATGTTCTAATGCATTCTGTTCCTGACAAATCTCAACTTCAGAAGCGCTTCGCATCTGCTGGGAGCCCTAAGGAACTCGGTAAGCATCCAGGGATCACTGACACTTGGCAGAGTGGGACGGAGAGCGACAGCCAAGTGCCAAGCACAGGGCTCTAAAACACTGTGTGGGGAACAGAGATTCCTGCTAAGGGATCAGAGCAAGTTTCCCATCGTAAGAAACGGCAAAAGGCTTCAAACCTTGAGTTTTCCACTGGTTAAGGAAGTTGGAATTTCGGACATGACAGATCAATGATCCACATGAAACACGAAGATGCTGGAAGCCCTGAGAACTTGAGGAACTGTAGGAAATTAACACGCTGACTTCTTTTTTTGTAATATTATTATTAACTATACATGCCAGACTACTCTTAAACATTCTCTTCCCACATTCATGCCCACACCTTTACCTTCGTACCATTCGAATTCCATATTCAGCTCGGTCCCTTGATCATTAATGCAGACTCCTAAGCTTCAGACTTCAAAGAAACGCACGCGTAAGAGTCACAGGCACAGGACTGGAACAGCGTCAAAGCCTCCCTGCGCAGGAACCTCGATCTTCTGTTTGACTTCACTGTACAAATATCTCGTCCTATCAAGACGAGGAAATTCAGTGATTTATGTAGGGCTTCCCACAGATTAAGTTAATAAGGGAGCCCAACAGTGCCTGATCTCCTTCCGCCTTCCAAACACCGGTAAATGAAAGGAAATGGGAATGTCTCCTGGGGTAAGGGAAAGACGTGAGCTCTCTACAAATGTGCAAGGGAAGAAACCAAAGGCTTCTTTGTGTGTGTGCGCACTTTTCCAGGAATCCTCTTCCCTCCTCCCTCCCAGAAGCGGCACCACATTTCCCTGAGACCATTACAATAAGCAGCTGCAAAAGCCTCGTCCACACCACACCAGTGAACACCGGTGGTTTCCTTCTGTCCCCATGTCCTTCCAGGCCTGCTCTTCCATGTTTCTCCGTGTACCATCTGCCCCACACGCTATTTTTTCTTTTCTATTTAAGTTCTTTGGCCCTTTCTCCCATTCTCACCCTCTTTCTGCAGCTCAAGGTGTCTGCACTCCCTGCCGCCTCACTTCCACGGGTTCCCCGCTCACTCACAGCACATTTCCAGTGCCACCAGCATTTCTTGGCACCCCAAGTCATGCCTTGCTATTCAGATACCCCAGCACACCAGCCAATTACAGTTTAACACAATACATTTGAGTTTCACAAACGAAGAAATTACAGCACAGATGGATCAAAATCAGGCCTCTGCCAGACCCCATGGGTCTCAGGGACTCGTTTTAACATGACATGCAGTCAGCATCCCTTCAAGTTACCTCTGAAAACTACGCTGACAACCCCGTAGCCGAGACTAAGCCTCTTCACGAGAGGGTCAGAAAGGCAGGCTGGCCTTTCCCAGCTTTGTTCACAGCTCTTTTCGCGTATTTGAAGGAAATTTCCCAAGGCCACACTAACACAGGTGGTTTCCTCAGTAGTAAGAAAGCTGCTGAAGCTCATCAGATCCAGCCATTTCTACCTACAAGATGGTCCGTGCTTGCTGTTACACGTTACAATGGCAGTGTGAGATGCTGTTAGAGGCACACATTTCAGCCTTGTGATCCCCCACAAAACATGGGGCTGAAGTGGCAGCACTGATGTAGACGTATTCTAGAGCACTGGCTGCCTTAGCGAGGCGAACCATAAAGCCAAACTCCAATTTCTCTGCCTAACGAGAATGTTGCAATTAGGTCATCACCGAACGCTGCGTAACTGCAAATCAGAGCACAAACATTCCCACAGAGTAACTAATGTGTGACAGCAGGTATTTGGAATGAGAGCAAGGATTTCACCCATGCAGCCCTGCTGGCGAATTCTGTAGATAAACAGCAGTCCTGAGACAGTCAGCTTCCAGCGGGGACACCCGGGTGTAACAATACAGAGACCCACTGCAGTAGGAGCAGTTTAGAGCCCAAGCTCCCAGCCATGATAGTTCACACTGACTTTGAGGAAGTTGGCGTGCGGGGAGTTTTGTGGGTCAGAACACTATTTAGGTCGCATAGGAACTTGACCCAGGACACAACCTTCTTTGTATCTTCTGGAATCCAGTTTGAGCAACATTTCTAGTCTGCAGTAACTAGTTCTCTTCCGCTAAAAAAATGAACTAGTTCCATGCCTACCTTCGCTCAGTTCCGGCTGTAGGTTTTGATAACCCTCCGAACACCAGACCTTTATTCAAACAACCAGATAAGGGGCTCCTATAGGAGGAGGCTCTCGAGAATGCCTTCTGTCACAACCCTCTCCCTCTGGTGGGTCCTGCACAGGCACCTGGATGTACCTGCTGCGGGGGCAGCGAGGTCAGGAGAGTGAGGAGTCGCAGGTTAATGAGCTGCTGTTCTGATCAGGGAGATTAGGTTACAAGGCCATGCCTTTGAAGGCTGGCTACTTCAGCGCAGCCCTCTGGTTTACGACTGGGGATTTCTTTTAATTAGATTGTACTCTTAATTATTTATGGCCTATATTATCTGTGGAAGCTGCTGAAAAGTTAAGAATATCGGCCTTAATGAGGATAATTGGAATAATTATATTCTTACTTCTTTTGTAAAGCACCTTGAGCCTTCCTGATTAGAAGTGCTAGGACAGGATTAGTGGCTTAATGAAAAATTATTATTAAAAAGTGGAATAAAGATGAGGAGTGAATTAAAATGGAACTTGTTATTTTCTATCGCATTAGGGCTGAACTGAAGATCATTTATTAGAGGTGACACGCAGAAACTTTTAACCTGAATATCGAATGGGGATCTGTATGCTTTGCACAGGGGAGGATCCCAGGCAAGGAACCTGTGCCCAAGCGTTGTGGAAAGTGAGAGCAGCCCCACAGGAGCCTGTGCCATGGAAATGCTGGGGCGTCCTACCATATGCTGGTGATTCAATTATTTCGGGCTATTTACAGCACCAAGCAAAAGCAGCAGACGTTTAAGGTCACACACCAAGTTCTTGTTTGACTAAAGATTCAGCCTTCCGGCCCTTACCTTTATCAAAAAGATATCCTGGGAGAGAGACAGATGGAACCGTGGTTCTGCCTCAACCATATGGCAAGTCCGATGGCGAACATTTATTTACAGGCCTACCTGAATCGGTCTGCTAACAAAAGGCACAATCTTCGCACCTGAGGGCAGACCGCCAAGCAGCAGCAGGGACAGCTAACCCCAGCCCTGAGGGGGCTGGTGGGACCCCATTCCTACAGGGCAAGGCCCCAAAAGCAGAGCTGTTCAGCACTGTGGGCTTATCACCCACACGCTGAGGCTTTCCCCTCGCAGAGCTGGAGGACTTGGAGTCACCTCTGGTCCACCTGGGGACCGGGCTGCTGCGGGTGCTGGGGGCCAGCAGGGTCGGGAGGCACCGGGCAGGGCAGGGACCTGTCCTGCAGGGCTGCGGGCAGCACAAACACCCCCGGGCCGGGAAACGGAGCCGGGGAGGGTCGGGACAGCTCCGCTCCCTCCTCTGAGGGTTTGCGGATACCCACAGCAAACCCTCGCAGCCCTCTCCCCTCCCACGAAGGGACTTCTCCCTCTCTGGGGGGGCAGCGGGGAGCCGGGGTTCGTGTCCGAGGCCGGCTTTTCCCTCAGGCTGGGCGAGCGGCCGGGGTCCCCGAGGGGAGGGCCGGGGCCGCGTCCCCCCGCTCCCCGCCGCACCTGCCTCCGAGCCCGGCGGGCAGGGCCCTACCCGGGGCACCACGAAGCCGCCTTCCCCTCCCGGAGCCGGCCTCAGAGCGGCGGCCAGAGCCTCCCCTTCTCCTCCCCTCCCGCTTCTTACCCGGCGGGCGCCTGCCCCGGCGGCCGCCCGTTCATCCATCGTGCCGCTGCCCCCGCCGAGGCGACAAAGCCGGCATGGCAACGAGAGGCGCCGCGGAGCTCGGGGAGGCGCCTTCGGTTATTAACTTTCACCAGGCGGCCCCGACTACGGCACCCGGCATCCCTCGTTGGGCCGGGCGCTGTGGAGACTGCCGGGAGGCGTAGTCCGCCCTCCTCTTCCTCCTCCTCCTCCTCCTCCTTACGGCCGGCTCCGCCTCGCCCGGCTGAGGGGAGGCGGCCATGGGCGGGACGGAGCTGCCCCGTCAGGCTCTGCTGGGTCCCCCCGCAGCTCCTCGGCAGCAGGCAACTGAGGGGCTAAAAGCGTTCAAGTCCTTTTCAGAAACACCCTCCAGGCTGTGAGGTGCGCAGCAGAGCCCGGTGTCCAAAAATAAAATCAAAAGACGGAGGTGGTTTTACCGCCGGGGGAGCGGGATGCGCCCCACGGGGTGGCTTGCCTCACAAAATGGCTGCTGCCCACCCGGGGGCCCCTCTGTGGAAAGGCAGCGCTGGAGCGCGCAGTTTTGCTGTTTCCGATGTGCAAAGGTACATTTGCACTGCAGTTGGCCTCCTGGCTGGCCAAATCTGCAATTATTAAAGATATTTTGCCCTGCCTCTGGCACACCAGGGCTGATGGCTCTGCCTGTGGCCCTGAGTCACCAGTGCTACCTGTGACTGCAATTTTCAGTACTGAGTAACTTGAAAAACTGCCATCAATTACGCTTTTTACTATGCGGAAACACTTTCTCTACCTCCTGCCGTTTACAGTAGACTGTAATTTATACAGGGAGACACCCCTAAGAAAGCCCATGTATTTTCTGCCTAAGAGAAGCTTATTTTACTTTCCTGACTGCAAACTTACTCTTTCACAGCTATGAGGACCTAAGTTCATCTCAGCTATGAGGACCTAAGTTCTTCACAATTTATTTATTTATTTTTTTATCTCACTTGGTTATCAGCCCATTGAAAAGCTAAATCTGCACCTGGCAAGCTTTTTGCAACTGCTTCATCTTTTAACCTCTCTTCCACGTTTCTAACTAGCATCATTGCCCCCAAACCACTCGCAACAAAAGGCACCCAAAGGCAGAACTGTCAAGGATGTGTGTCTAGAATTATCTCCAAACATACACAAAAATAATCCAGAAAGAACAGTGTGACTCCAACAGATGTAAAATGTAACAATGGAAGCACCTCTAGATGCCTCAAAATATTTTATAATTTCAGTAGTGGTTACTAAAACAAAAACTTAATAGGTAAAGCTTACATAATGAAGTTGTCTTTAATCAACTGCTGGTCATCAAGTGTACAGCTCCCGCAGTCTAGGCTTCATCCCCTTCACTTTAAAACCCTTAAAACCAAGCGTCTGTCAGGGTGAGCACACAGACCTGAAAGTTGTAATAGTTAAAATAAACACATGAAAACAAACACCACCACCACCACCATTTTAAACATGAAAAAGCAAGCATCCAAAGTCACGTGAAAAGATGCTTTTAAGCGCAGATGTCTGTGTTTGTGGAGCCTTGTGACTCCTTGCTATATTCGACTACAGACAGCTTTGTTTTGTTGCTTGTGATGAAGGAGGGGAGGGGGAAAAAAGTGAGGTAGTGGCCACACACCGACCTTCACTGTAAACACCAAGAAAGGAACTATGGAGGGAAAGTCTTGTTTTTGCTCCATGGGAATCCAGCAACATGGGTATAAGAGTGACACTAAAATGGGCTGTGCTGTCATGAGGCCTTGTTTGCCAGAGCCAGACAAGAATGGTCTGTTATAAAACATGGTGGAATGTTTGTTTTTGTAGTACTGGATTTCCAAAATCCATAGTCTTTTTGTGGCCGACAAGCTCACTCTTTTCTTTGCCTCGTTACCGCAGCTGTCGGAGGTCTGCACCCCTGCCTGGAAAACATGAGTAACAGCTAGAAAGCAATCCTAGCAAAAATCTGCATCATTCATGCGTAATCAGACAATGCTTGGGAGAGTTACAAAGGAAGGGAGGAGGAGAAAACCACAGCGCTGCAGACATTTGCATGCTTTCTAGTTTCTTTGCAAGAGTTACTTTTAGGTATAAAATGCATTAAGTTTCATATGCAACTTTATATATGCTTTAACTTTCTTGGGCTTTGATTCACATCCCACTGAGACCTAGCAAAATTTGGCAGATCGGCCGTGTCTGTTTCCAGCACATACCTCCATTTTGTCTTGGCAATACTGTGCATGTATACACCAATTAAGAGAAAAGCATGCTCTGTTGTGGCTTGCTGCTTACCTCAAAGACTCTCTCCGTGGTTCATCCCAGCTGCTTTGTTCAACTCAGACCACACAGAACACCCCAGATGGCACCTGACAGAGCAGGCAGTGCTGCTTTACAGCAGTTTCTATTGTGATCCAGCTAGAAGATGCACAGGCAGTTCAGCTGGACCACTGAGTTCTCTTGCAGTTCCTGTGAGCAGAGCTATGGCTCAATCCAAACCACACTTTGGGCTGACTTCAAACCAATCTAAAGTTCGGCACAGCCCTGGGTTTGGTTTAGAGCCACCCTGTGCTTGCATTTGGGTCCTGGAGCAAGGATAGGAGCCAACCCCTGACAGCCAAAACGGGAATTCCACCTGCATCCATTTGCACCATGCTGGTGCTCCTCCACTAACAGTCCTTGTGGGTCTGCGGTGTGCTTAGTCCCCAAACACAAGCCCGATTGTCCAAAGCAGGTGCTTTGCTATGCTAGTTTTAGTGGTTTTTTTGGATCACATACTCAAGCAAAGGAGTGCTGCGGTTCTCTTTGCATATAAAGGAGAGGTAAGAATCTTCTTTTTTACCTGTATCTTTAGAGGTTCCAGTTCTCAGATTACATACATTAGATGCCTACTACATAGCAAGTTCTCTGGAGAGAACCACACTTTAAAAAATGTGCAAATTTAACCATTACTGCACATTCAAAAATTCATCTTTCTTACTTGATGGTATGGAAGTTTCAACATAACAGTGTATCTGCAACAACTTCCTTACCAACAAAGTTCACTTTGATGACTGGATGCTTACAAATCCATGGATAAAAACAAAAGGATATTTACAAATACTGCAATTAGCACAAAAAGAAAAAAGATCTGACTCCTGATGCTTAGGACAAAGGTATTGTAACATAACCTGTTCCAAAAAATGTGAAAGAAGGACCACATACAAGTTGTTGGCATTTTAAATATGTTTATTCAGCAGCTATTACAATCAGCCTCCAAAAAACTGGAGTCCCCTCTTGTTTCTGAACTGTGGCAAGTGATGAAAATGCCTGCTAGGAACATTGAAGAAGCTACACAGTGCACTCCTTTCTGAGAAACAGACATGGCTACTAGGGATTAATCTCTTTGAAAAGGCAAAATATAAATATATACACTCTAAATCCACAACAACGGTTTAAACGCACTACATTAATTCAAGTGGGATAAGAGTGGACAAATCCACATCATGTAAACTGCAGTCGCATCGTCTCTCTCCTGTCTTCTCCTCCAACCCTACCCAGTTTCGGTTTACATTCTGTGATCTGCCTATCGCAGAGATGAAATACAGAAGCGCTGAAGTGTTGAATCTCAGGGGCTGTGCACGGGACCAGGAGCTGGGGTGATGCACCGTGCTCTACACGTTGCTCAAGGCATCCACGCCAGGAAGAACTTTACCTGTTAGGGAAAAAAAATCCCAATAAAGTTAAGGACCCTCCAACTGTACTTTGCTTTATGCTTACAACTGCAACATTTACACAGATAAAAAAAACAAACTAGAGGTTAAAGATGGCTCTACGTGCATTCCCGTTGACATCTGTGGCTATGAAGGCATATGGGTTACATTTAAACTGCTCCATGCAGCAAATACATTTTGGGGCTGTGGTGAGTATCCAGAGCACAGCTGCACTCGTGTGTCAGCAGCAGATTAACAGCCCACAGTTGTCAATGCTCAATTAACAATAATGCTGAGTTTCTATCCAAGTTCCTGCTAGGGGCAGATCCAAACACCTAAAGATATTTTTCCATGCAGCTTGATGGCAAACAGATTTTTTGATCGGACCTAGGGAGTTGCTGCATACTTTCTTCAATCCCTAATGACATGTAAAGAGTATTTTGGAGCGTGTGGTGGAAATTTTAAGAATGAATTAAGAAAAAGGAACGGAGCCTGCTATAAGACTTGAGTCTTTTCTTGGGACTGAAACACCCAGGTCCAGATATCTGCACACCTCATTCCAACGGAGGGGAGTAAGGAACACGCTCCTCTTTGGGTACGGGGGCCCCGCATTTTTTTATTTTACTTTTATTTTTAAGTGCAACGCTTTTGAAAGCATCTTCTTAGCTTATTGTCCTACTTTAATAATGAAGGGAAAGCTTTCTGCTCACCCCCAACCTACCTTTGAATGCACAAGCTGTGTGGCAGCACTGAATTTTAACACTGTTCACAACCAACCAACTATTTTTTCTTTTTTAAATAATCTTCAGAGGCTTTTCTAATTAGCTAGACTTCCGTTACATTTAAAAGATCACACACACAAACCCACATTTTGGGCCAAAACTTAGACAACTTTGTCCTTGCGAATAAATCAGTTGCACAGTTTCATTCTAGCCATCTGCATTCTTTCCCTTTCCCATCACTCCCTAGGCAACAGAAACAAAAGCTCTGTCTCACACGTAACTGCTGGAAACCAACAGCTGCAATGCAGTTTATTGCAGTTTCTCTTCTACAGAGAAGTTGACAGCATTAGATAATTTACACATATTGGGAAACAGCTAATTACCAGAGGAAATAAAAACTCATTTAGAGTACAATGCGACTCATTAGAAGAATCCTGTAAATTCTCACCATTTTGGATTCCGAGTATTCTTGTGCAGATTTGTGAAGTGATCACTAGAGGGCTCCCCAAAACCAGGGGATTTTAAACAATGCTCCCAAAAGGAAGCTTGTAAACCAGAATTCCGGACTATTCTGATGAGATTTCCCTAACAGAAACTGGAAACTATGAACAGCCTGGTTAACGCGTCTCAGGGAATCATCTATAAATAAAAGAGCCTGCTCTCAAGGCTGTTTTACTTTCTATTCCAGCTTTTTTGCTGCCAGGGAGTGGCAGTCTATGCTATTTGCAGGAATACTCCATTTTCTTTCCTCTTCCTCTAGAAGGCAGAAAAAAAGAGCTATGAGGATCTCATTGCTCTCATTGTTCAAAAGCTACCTGCAACTCCACTTGGTGAAACAGAGAAGACATTCACCCTGTTGTGCTTTTCTGACTATCAAAGCAAGGCAGAGCACCCAGAACTGCCCGATTTGCTCAAACAAGAGAAAAGAGCAGTTACCCTCCAGCAGTTCCAGGCTGGCGCCACCTCCAGTGCTGACGTGGCTAACTTTATCCTCAGTATTCCACTTGGCACAGCAAGTAGCTGTATCCCCACCACCTGTAGCACAAGAAAATGCAATGAGACAGAAGAAATTAGAATTTTGTTCAGCTTAAGGCACAAAGCCTTGCTGCAGGCTGGTTCTGTTCCCAGATCCTCAGTACATACAGCAATTTTTGAAGTCACATCTGCACGCTGAAGGAAAACTGAAAGCATTACGAAGAGAAACAATTTGACCACATTTTTAATGTGGTGCTAGGAGACAAACCTCCTTGTTGGATTTAGAAAAGGAAGAACGCATGCAACTCCTTACCAATAATGGTGATGCAGCCCTTGCCAGTGACTTCCACCACTTTGTCCATCAGAGCTTTGGTTCCTTTGGAAAACTTGTCCCACTCGAAGACACCCACGGGACCGTTCCACACTATTTGCTTGGCCCTTCCCACAACTTCAACAAACTTCTTCACGCTTTCAGGGCCACAGTCCAAGCCCTAAGACAAACAAGAGAATTCAGATATACCTCCTGCCAAGCCTCAGCTTAAATCACCAATGCCTTTTTGGTGGGATCCTCAAAAGCTTCCCCCCCCTTTCCTTAAAGATCCAAGCTAACAACCCTGCTATTCACACCACATTGTCAAACACCTGACAAGTCCAAAGCCTATAGCTTTGCAGGCCTTGTAGGGCTTGGTGGTGCTGTTTTCGTGGTATCAAACTTGCCACTGACTTAGATACAGCAGACCAGACATGAAGCAAGAGTTTCTCTGTATGCTAAGGAACAAAGCGACTTGTCAGCAGCTGCTGCTGCAGCATGGAGTCTGGAGTGGTATTTGTATTCCTAGTATGAAGAACTCATTTTTAAAATCAATGTCAGAAGCATAAAGTCTTAGTTAGAAGCTTTTGCCAACTAATTAAATTCGAGTCAAATAAAAGGGACTCCTCTAAAACCTTCAGATCTGAATGCAGTAGGATTTTTGCTGTTTTAATCCAAATCTCTACAAAAGCTGTTTTACACTTAAAAAATCAGGACAAGCCACAGGGCTTTCTATTTATTAAGCCCAAGAACTCCACGCAGCTAGGCTGCCTTCAGAAACAATAGCAATGGATCTCAATTACTCTTTTTATTCCTTTAAGGCATGCCTTTCCCACCCCAGTGCTCCCTGTTATTCTCCCTAGCCCATCGAAACCTACCATCCAGCCAGCAGGAATGCCCGAAGCCACCGTGGCTTCGCCAGTCTGTGCATGCTCATCAAATTTGTCCGCAGTGATGAAGTCAACAGGCAGAGTGATCTTCACACCGTTCTTCTCTGCCTTGGCCATCAGGTCCTTGACAATTTTTGATCCCTCTTCATCAAACAAAGAGTTGCCAATCTGCAGAAGTTATTTGGAAAAAATGAAAGGCATTTGTTTAGCTGCTGGTTGGGACAGAAAAGCACAGCGGCAGTCAGGCCACACCATTCAGCAGTTCTGGGAAGTTTTCTTCGAGCACTAAGACACATTCTGCAATCCAATTTTTGCAAGCTGATTGTCAAGCAACTTCTGAGTGCTCCCTGCTCTTGCGGGGAGCTCACACACCTCGTTTCCAATCCCACCATATATACTGACCGTATTTTTTTCCTAGGAGCAGACTTGCTCTTTTCTTACCTGCATGTTGTTGAGCACTTTAAGGAAGGTGAATGCCATTCCACCACCGATGATCATCTCATTGACCTTATCCAACATGTTATTGATCAGCTGGATCTTATCCTGAACTTTTGCTCTGGTGAAGGAGAAAAGGAAAGAGAACAAACAGTGCAGTCACTGCCCAGAATTCTCAGACAGACTTCATTCTATCTTGAACTAAGCAGGAAGCCTCACCAACGACTTCTTGGATAAGAATTTGAAGCAGAACTATCCAACTGCTAGTCAGTACTGGCAATTCTGATACCTCAAGGTTTTTCTGAGAGAATGGTCCAACAGAAAAGTTATGGGGAACGGGCAGAAAGGGAATTTGGGAAATCAGCAGGTCAGTATTAAACAGCAACTTACAAGAGCGTTCTTAGCCCTCTGTTTTTCACCTACTGAAATATAAAATTAATTTGGCACTTTAAAGGCTGGTTCCCCTGACTGTCCATCCAAGCAGAGCAAAGATCAGATCTCAGATCTCTACCACGCACAACCATGGCCCGACCCCAGATCCACTGCACCAGCTGCCGTACGCCCAGCTCCTGTAACCCGCCCGGGCCCAGCACCCCATCACGCTCATAGCCCCAACATCCCACCATCTGGGATAACAATGCCAAAATTACTTCATATGGGAATGGCAGGAAGCAACAGTAAATAGACAAATCTTTTACCAGCCCCCTTTATGCCCTGTGTCGTTGTTACCTAAAGAAAGCTTCATGAAGACCCTAGAAAATTACCAGGCTGACACTCCAGAGACTTGCATTGCTATCTGTATGGCTATGCCCTGCTTCAAGACATTAGACAAGACCCTTTCCTCTTCTTCCTTCAGTTACCTTATCTCTAAAACAGTGATAATGATACAGATTTCCTTAATGAAATACTTTCAGACCTCATCCAAATAAATAGGCAGTGCCTCTATAATTCCAGCCTCAGTAACTGCAGAGAGCTCTGGTGCAAACCAGCCACCAGCAAGAAATTTTTGTTTCTTTCTTCTGTGCACATCCTGCTCCTGGCACTGAAGTTACTTTCCTGCACATGGTCTTTCTTTGCCAACACATTCTATTTCCACCTCCTTAGTACAGTTCTCAGTACAGATTCCTGGTCCAGTTTTGTTATGGATAAGCAATAGCCAGCCTGCAAGTGTGGGTCACCTGCAGCTCTAAATCTTGGAAGGGTGCCAATAAAAAGAAAGCACTGCTCATTATAATCAAGATCACAGAAAAAGTATAAAATGAGAACTGAGTACTACTTCTTGCAGAGCGTGTTTTTGGGTGCAAAGAACAGGAATAAGCCACATAATTTTATCATCACGGGGACGTTACCATGTCCAAGCTCTGTGTCACTGTATTTTACAAAGTATTTTAATTCACCTGATGAACTGAAACACTTCCATAGAAGTGTGCATGTTTCAAAAACCGGCAGCAATGAGAATTTATTTCTACACACAAGCAGTCATTTGGTTTTGCACCTTCAATTCTCTTTGCACGCTAGCTGCTGCTAGAGAACAGAGACCCGGGCAACTACAGTAGGCCACGGTTGCATAATGCCCGACCGTGTCAACTTACACAGCGCTGAGCTTGCAGGATGCTTGTACTCTGAACCACAGAGGAAAGGTCACTGACAACATTTCAGGGCCAGCATGTGTGTCAGTTCTGGGTCAGCCGCCCAGCGAGCTGCCCTGGGCTGTCTCAGGGGGATGCGAGAGGCCACGAGGTGTGAGCAGACCCCGACAGTATCACCACAGGCCTGGATGGGGTAAGGTAGCTCCCACTTAACCCACATTTTACAGAGATCTCAAGAATTATCTGCAAATCTGAACTGCAGGTACAGCTCAAAGGAAAGCACTTGTTTGCAGCAAGCCAAAACAACCCTTCAGTTATGACAGAGGTAGTGAAGAGAAATAAGTTGTTATGCTCTTGAGTCTTACCCTCCCAGAATTGCTAAGAAGGGTCTCTCTGGGCTCTCGAGGGCCTTCGCAAAATAATCCAGTTCTTTCTTCATCAGGAAGCCTGCAGCCTTCTGAGGAAGATTGACACCTACCATGGAACTGCAGAATGAAGATAAGAGTAAGGAAAGGAAAAATGTTCTACCAGTGAAGGTCCAAACATCCGTGTGTCTCACAGCACTAAAATTCTTTAGTCAGCTACAGCAAGGAGCGCAGCTCCTACCGGCATGGAAACAAACATGGGGATTTTCTTTTCCTAGTTCGATAAGCCAGCTGTAAAGTTGACTTTCCAGCATTGCTTTTGCACAGCCTTTTTGCTATGTGATATGTTTACAGCATCAATTAGTAATCCAAAGTGATGAGGGACAAAAGCGTAGGAGGAACAGACATCTTCCTCCAGTAACGCTGATTAGGAAATCGAGCTCCAAGATGAGCACTGCAGATTCTCAAACACACACATCTAACCATGCTCCATGAGAATAACCCATCTGGAACTATTCATCTTCAGGAAAACAGGTCTGCTGAATTTGTAGGACAATTAATAAGAGTCCTAAGCAAGTAATTTTGTATCTTCAAAGCCTAAAATGTTAATTCAAGTCTTAAGAGTTTCAACTGTTGCCTGTTCTCAGAGGTAAACTTTAGATAGCATATGCTGTAGAGAACTGTCTTCTCTAAATATGTCACTCAGGAATAAACACAGCAGAATAATGGGATAAGCTCCAAAATAAGTTAATTTTAAGTAAGGGCTTTTAACTGTGTGTAGTTTTAACTGGGAGCAAACCTTAGCATCATTCTGCAGTTCTGCCTGTGGACAGAAAAGGGATACATACCTGTGAGCGCGGTGGGCAGTTCCAAAAGCATCGTTAACATAAACATCTCCCAGTTTAGAAAGAGAGGCTCTGAAAGCATCCACTTTTGCAGAATCAGCCTTGATCTAAAGGGAAAGAATTACAAGCTTGTGCTATTCAAGTCACGGAGTAGATACTGAAGCTGTTCAGTACATACTGAAGCTGCTGAAGTCAAATTCAGCAATTAACAAGCAATTGATTCGTAACCCCAAAGCAAAGAAAAAATCAGCTGGAGAAATTCATCTGTTTATCCTGGGGTTCACTGCATTTCATATGCTCTTTTCCAGTCCAGCAGAAGCCACAAAAACGTTTAAATGGTTTAAACTCCACTTTAATCCCTCTGAGCCTGCTCCTACATCCCTGAGGACTGTTCCCATTGCAGGATCTTGGTACACCAACAAGGTAGGAACGAGCTGCACTACAACCAACCTCTTGGTCTGCTCACAGATCTCTGTTTGTGGGGCGATCCCAGGTAACACAGGAAGGGTGTGCAGAGACAAGGTGCTAACAAGATGAAAGCAAACTTGCTCATGCTCACCTACTGACCAGCGACAGCATGGTAGCTAAGCTCCTGAGGGATTCATTTAGTGTCTGCTCTGAGGATTAACTTATAAATAGCACACACACTATGACAGGCCACAGCCGTAACAGCCAGCAAAGGAAAGCTGGGGACAGGTTGAGTGGGCAAAACCAGAGGCGTTTCTGCCGAGACCTTCTCCACCCTTCAAGTCCTCATGGGATGGCTCAAGTTGTTCCATTTTCCTTCCCACCTTGAGAAAAACAGCAGAACTCTCTAACAGCAACTGCTCAGAGCGCGTTCACTGCCACATGCTGTTAAAGAACCTCCTGGACTGGCAGTTGGGCGATCCCTGACTGCCTGCCTTACTGCTTTATCAGCTCACCCCCTGAGCGAGGGCTCTCCTGCTGCCTCTGCTAGCACACAGCTCTAATTCTAATTCAGGGACGATGGCAGCAAGGCACTCTAAGACAGGCCAGACGGGTTCAGCACAGCTTTAGCGGCCCTTTTATTCACACAGCCTAGCCAAAGGGACTACACAGACTCTAAAATAATGCTGTCAACTCCTCCTTTACTTGCTAAATGTCCTGGCTTTACACGAAGAGATGAAGTGCTCCGATCAAATCCCGGAACATCTGGAAGCTGAACGCAGAGGCTTTTAATGAAGGAATCCCCTACCACCGGATCTGCCTCGGAAAGACATCTCTCAAGTACTAGCTAACAACCCATGGTCTTGCACTGCATCTCCATTCCCACAGCACTGACTGTCACCTGGTAAGATGAGAAGCTGGTCTGCCAGCTGCAGCTCTCCTGTCGTGCCCAACTGCTTTACATGCTTCTGTACACATACAAGTGCATAAAATCAGTTCCCAAAGCCAATTTAATTTTCATCCCACTCTTCCCCCAGCCACCACATTGGCTTTCAGTGGCACGAGGCTGTGGTAATTCCAGACCAGCTCAATTTCTCATTGTCACCTGGAGCTGCAAAGGCTCACTGGTTCTCTGGGCCATTTTCCTAAGCGCCAGGAGTCCTGTGTCAGCCCCTAAAGGGCAGCGCACGATGCCAGCATTCCCCTCCACGCACCAAATCTGCGAGGAGCCAAGGCCTGCGGAAAGTCACCGGGTCACCATGGCTAAGAAAAGCAGCTGTCTGGAGCAAGCCTTCTTCATGACCTTCAAGAAAATGTCAGAGGTGCAAGGCAGCCTGGCTCTCCACGGCTGCTCTGAGAGCAGGCAGGCTTCTAAAGGGTTTGACAATCTCAGCACTACAGAATATGTAAGCATCAGTTTAAAGCATTAGGCACACACAAAACTAGACTTGATGCTTCACCTTGTTCCCTGAAGCATCCTTCCCCTTCCCTTCTTCTTCTACGTGGAAGCGGAGGTTCTCCAGCAGGATGATGGAGCCAGTTGCAGGATTAGCGCAGGCCTTCTCCACGTCAGGACCAACACAGTCCTTCAGGAAAGTCACCTCTCTGCAAACAGAAGACACACACCCCGTCACCCTACAAGCAACTCTTCCTTTCTGAAAGGAGAGCACCCAGGTCCACGCACAGGGTGGGCCTGACACGCGCTGAGCTGCTCTTCTACTTCACCTGCCCATGAGCGCTTTAAGCTCCACAGCGACCGGGGCCAAGGAGAACTTGTCGGGCATGGGGACACCGTCGGGGCGACCCAGGTGACTCATCAAGACCACGGACTTGGCTCCATGGTCCAGGCAGTGCTTGATGGTAGGAACGGCCGCCTTGATCCTGTAGGGGCAGGGAAAAGCAAGTGGAAAAGGATTCAAGGAGTGTTTGCTGTGGAAGAAGGCTGACTGAGCACTTACACAAGAGCCCCTAAAGGGGAGGGAAGTTGTCCCTCAAAAAGGGCAAGAGAAAGCACAGAGCTGGGCAGAATGATTGTTTAACCACTGTTAATGGTTCCACACAGCTCAGCCTCCCCCTCACAGACAGCAGGGCTCTGCCACCAGGACCTCCTAAAAGGGAGGCTGGGCTTCAAAACTTACTCTAGGATAAACATCTCAGTCTAATCACACCCCACAGAGGGCATCTTTCCCTGCAGAGCTAACCCAGCCTATTCCTTTCCCAAGGACTGTGACAATCCCCAAAGCACAGCCACCACACATCATGCATCAGCTAAGTTCTCTGTCCTGGCATGTTTTCACTTGTTCTACTGTTATCTTCTGCAAGATGTGGGAGAGAGAAGTAAAATTCATCTCGTCATTCAAATTCTGCTGATTGTTTGTAGCTATGAAATGCCAGGAAACATCTGAACATAACCAGGCTTCCTTATTTAGTGATCCTGAGCCAAAAAAAGGAATGATGCGGACGCTGACCAGTGGTGAACAAAACTGGCACCCGCCCACAAACACTGGAGGAGCTAAATGAGACATCTGCTATCACTGCTCCTAAACCCCGTGTCTCTGCATGCTGCCCAAGTGTGCTAATGTTAGACAACAAGTGAACACAGCCCCAGGGTAAGGAGCCAGGACATCTTCTGGTGCTACTATCAAAACCAGCAAACACAGCTGAACAGACGCGTGGTTGTGACACAGCCATAATGCTGCAACCATGTGTAAGGAATGAAGTTTCAGGATCTGTACAGTGATGTTTTCTATGTGCTTTCCACAGCAGCTACAGTGAGAGTAAGCTAGTAGTAACTCTCATAGTAACTACAATTTGCAAATAGCTGCAGGAGTTTTAACCAACAGCTGTCAGACCTTCCCTGAGACACCTAATACTCAGCGATTAGGCAGGGACAGCTTAACCACAGCAGCACTGCGGGTACTGCGAACAGAACCAGGCCTCAAATCAAAAAACAGAAATCAAAGGCTCACCTTTGGTTGTTGGTTATTTTGTGATCCTTCATTGGAACATTGAAGTCAACCCTAAAAAAAAAAGAAAGCAGAAAAAGTTTAAGTATTTAAAACTTGTTTTTACAAAGAGCAAGGTAACCTGCAGGAAGGGAGCTGCCTAGAAGAGCAATGTTGTGGTTAAGGTTAGGCTAAGATTTTTAGCTGCCTTGTGCATTTCAAATCGGTATCTTCTCAGCCATTTGTGCTTGTAATGAATACAACTGGAGAAAAAGCATCCCTGTGTGACTTTATGAAGCTACACTGTCAATCCAACCCAACTCTCATGGCTGTAGGAGTGATGATGCTGAAACAGAAAACAAAGCTGGGATTGAACAAGCTCCTGCTTGCTTTTTCCATTTTTAAAGCCATGCTCCCAGATCACTGCCTAGCAGGTTCCAAGGGAAAGGAAGCAAATAACGAAAGGCGACATTGTGCTCTCCAAAGAGGCTTCTGAAATACCCAGCTGGACTACTATGGCAGGCAAGCAAGCTCACAGAAGCTGCCCAATTACTGCTTACAGCTCTGAGTTTCTGCTCTCAGCAGCTCTGATCTCTCCAGAGCCGAGTACTGCAGCTACCACATGCCCGTGGGAAGACCTGACTAGATCCAAGGGTCGCTTCCCTCACACACCAGAGGAAGGGATGGCAGGAAGGAATTTTATCAGTTTCTCTAGCGCACCTTGTGCCCACGTGGTGACCAGCTGCAGCAGGAGGCTGTTTCGTAACAGCCACGAGCAGAGATTACTCACCCAGCCGCTTTCCTCCTCCCTGTCTCGCTCAGAGAAAGCGTGGCCACGGCGTGACCGTGGATGAGCAAGATCTTTTTCTTCCGGGGAGGAAGGGAGCGTCTAACTGGCTGTAACAGCGCATCAGAATGAGGAATGTGAAGTGCTCTGTTCACCTTTATCCTTCATCACTCCACGTCTATACACACAACACTGAAATTCTGGAAGTTGCTTGAGTTTCCTTGTAGCCTGCTCAGCACTAGAACCACATGGGAAGGCTGACAAAAGCTGCCAGCAAAGCAGGAGTAACTGAGCAGAAAAAATTGAACTGGCAGCCCATGGTACAGTGGACTAATTCCATAAAGGGGACAGGAAAACATCATCATCATGCTGCTTTTCTGAAACAGGGGGAATAAGAGAACAGTTTGCTTTACAGAGCCATTGGAGCTACAGAAGACCAGGTTCACCCTTTCTCCCCACCACAGCTATGGCCAGTGAAATCTGAGCTCTCCCTGAACCTTTTCTCTTCCCCAGTCCTAACATCTACCTTGTTCTGCCTTAGGCACTAGGCCTGGAAGGTAACGTTATGAACATACCAGAATTACAATGAACATGAAGAGAAAGAAGACGGGTATCGATTTTAGTAGCACTAAGAGCACGTGGCGACTTTTGGGGGAGATGAGGTGCAGGCAGGAAACTCACGAATTAGCACCAACTGCTGCCTCACTCCGCCTTTGCAGCCAGGCACGGGCCTGCAGGCGGGTTATGCCCATTATCTGTGCCCACAAGCTGGCTAACCCATCCCCTGATTAAAAAAAAAAAAAAAAAAGTACGTTGTTATAGAGATAAAGGTCTTTTTTTTTTTTTTGTACCAGATTTATGAAACACGTGCAAATCCCAAGCTAGCTTCTCGTTATGGGAGCTGATTTTTAGCCATCTAACTTTGAGGGACCTACATCAAAATAAGACAGGAGAGACAAAATAACGAGACGGGGGAGGCAAGCTGCAGCCTCCGCACCACACAGGGCAGCTGATACAAACGGGTGGCAGTAAGGTGACCTTGGAGAAAGAAACCCAGGGTTAGAGGAACTTCATACCTCACCTCCCAGCACCTGGCCGCCGCTCCCGCCCAGGCTTTGAGCACACCCGCAGCTTTGCAGCCAATTCCTGCCTCAGGAAGCAGGCGATGCCTGCAGCCCGGCCCCCGGCCCGAGGAGCAGAGCCATTCCCGGCTGTTCTCTCACCTTACCCTCACTCATTTCAGCTCTGCGCTAAGGGAAGGGGAGCTGGGGGAGAGATTCTTCTGGAAGGGCCTTTTCTGGAGCCCTCTCCCACAAGGAGCCCACAGCAGCGGGCTGCACCACCCCCCCCCCCGCCCCCTCAAGGGGCCCTGACGGCGCTGAGAGCCGCGGGCAGGGCCTGGGGAGAGCCGCTCCCCCCCGCCCAGCTCCTCACCTCATAACAACCCGCTTGCCCTTCACGTCCACCTTATCCAGGGTGAGTTTGTTGGAGAGAGACATGGCTGCAGCCGCTGCGATCCGCACCCTCCGCCTGCCACCCGCCTTCTGAGGCGCTGCCCGGCCCGCCTCGCCGGCCTCACGCTCGGCCCGCCCCTGCCCACGTCCCATTGGGCCTCGCCGCCCGCCGCGCGCTCCCATTGGGCGAACCGCCCGCCCGTCAGCCGAGCCGCCCAGCCCCGCCGTCAGGCCTGGCTGCGGCAGGGCCTGGTCACGTCCCGCACGGAGCCGGCGGGGGCGGGGCCGCCTGAGGGCAGCCCAGGCCGCCGCTATGGGGCCGCTATGGGGCCGTTGGGGTGTGGGGCCGCTCTGCCCCCGCTCCCCTCAGCCTCACAGCTCTCGCTGCCATCCGTGAGGCTGTAAAAAGCTCGGTCCTGAAATCCCCCCGTAGGATGGAGAAGGGCAGGCACGCACATCGCCTCAGTTTGTCTGCACGTGGCTGCAAATCCTATGGTCAGGGTTTAAATTAAATACGCCTGGTGCTGGTCTTGATATTTGCTGAAAGTTAAGCTGGAATCACGGAATCATTAGGGTTGGAAAAGCCCTCCAAGATCACCTGGTCCAACCATCCCCTACCACCAATGTCACCCACTAAGCCATGTCCCCAAGCACCAACCTCTCCTTGAACACCCCCAGGGATGGTGACACCACCACCTCCCTGGGCAACCCGTCCCTACACCGAACCACACTTTCTGACAGAAATTTCTCCTCATTTCCAACCTGAACCTCCCCTGGCACAACTTGAGGCCATTCCCTCCAGTCCTATCACTAGCTGCTGATCCTATCACTATTCCTGACACAAACCAGGATGCTGCTGGCCTTCCTCCACTGCCCAAATAAAAAAATATCAGCATCAAATCCTAAACTGGTGGCGAACACAGCCTTCTCAGAGCCTGGAGTTGCTTTCCCCTGTAAATGGAGTCATTCAGTAGTACAAGAGTTTCTTTTAAAAAGCTTGCGTGCCATCTCCTCGAGGTAAAAAAGGCTGGAGGAGAAATGTCACGGAGCACGGCAGGCAGCCGGTAACCCGAGCACCCAGAGTAACACAAGATGCCCGGCACTCACACACCAGGGCTGCTCGAGGAGAGGGGACAGGGGGACACGCGCTAATCCGCAGTCAGTAGAGGGTGCTCAGGACTACACAAGTCATTCTGAATGAATTCAAAAATAATCAAATTGTGAAAATACCTGAGATACAGGAACTTGCAGGGTACTGCCCATGCACTTCCAGTCCTACGACGTCGGGCATAATCAAACCCCCAAAGGGTTTATATTTAAAAATAACCAGCAACATGCCACTCAATAGGACTAACTCCACAGAAAATATATACATATAACAGGCTAGTACTGTGATATGTCTTTAATAATCAAAAATTGGAAGCTTAGTACAGCTTTAAGGATCTATAATTTTGGGCATAACAGCAGCCTTAGTTTGTAAGGTGTACTCAGGTTTTATGTTTGCTTGTTTTTTCTCCGGTTTTTAAGAAGAAGGTACGAGAAGAGAGAGAAAGTCACAAAAGAATGTGGGAGTGACAGAATATAATTTAAAAAATAAAGAAAGGAAAAGTACTGCAGACACGTGTCAGAGACTCAAAGCTCATTTCCACATTTGAGTCACCTTTCTGTCCTTCCTGCCTGTTGTGAAATATCTCGAATATACTGCAAATATTTAAAGAAAAAAAAGCCCATGCAAACAGTTCAAAACCTGCACTTTTACATTAACCAGTACAACAAAGACAGGAGGGCAAAGGACTGATAAATGAAGAAAAAAACCCTGGTATTAGACTGTGACCACCTAGGAACTGATTTCTAGAAATACAAAACAGAAGCTGTACTTTAGACTGACACAACCATCATCTGCATGATCCTGCCTGCTCTGCCTGGCAAAAACGAATGAGACTGTGGCAAGTTTAGACAGATCACAGATCACGGGCTTTGGTACACTGGCCTACATATTTATATTAAATAAACTGAAGGGTTGTGGCTTGGAGATAATCTGCATCTTCATCTGGATCACATGATCCAGTCTTCAAAAACTTCCTGCTTTTATAACTGCTGTCTGCATTCTAAGTTTCTACTTAAAAACAAGCTTCGGCACAGTCTACGAAGTGTTGTTTTTTTGTTTGTTTGTTTGTTCCCTCCCGCTTGCAGTACTGCAATATTCAAAAGCAGATATATTTTTAAAGAATGTGATGATGGTATTTTTGTTTATCTCTCTGTCCTTGAAATGGAAGATGAAAGGAGACAGGAAAAAAAAAGAAAAGCCTTCCTTTCTAAATAATACTGGCTTTCAAACATTAAGCTTGGTTTCAGCCTAGATTTTAGACATGAAGCATCACAGAAGAAATGTGAAGTAAGATCACTTATACTGAAAGGCTTTTACACGTGTAACGTGTAGCTTGCTTTGCGGTTTTAACCTTCAATACCAGTTTAATAACATTATTTATTTATTTATTTAAGATTTGAAACCTCTTTAATTGATTTGAAGCAGAATTTCTTGGATTCTCAATGCTGATGGTGTCTGGGCATGTATTTTTACTTACAATCTAAATAACAGATATACTGCCCTCATCAATCTTAACTACACATTTATCTATTTTAATTCAACCAGCTGCTATCTTTTGCTCTAGACCATTACTACTGCCTAGCTAAACAAAACAAAACACAACAACAACAACAAAAAGTGTGTGTGTGTAACAAATCAGTTTAACTTAACAGTCACTAAATAAAAAGACAAATCCCCAGCTACATCCTTCCCAATAGGCTTGTCACTGAGCACAGTGAACGAACATAACCAAACCCAGTGACCAGTTGAGCAGACAGAATAAAGCAGCAGCAGCAGGAGCCTCCCAGGCTCTTGCCCAAGCCCAGGAAGTGATCCGAGCACCCATGCTTTTTCCGAAGCCGATGCAGTTTCCTGACTTTTTACGAAACAGGGCCCTCTAGGGGAAGGTGGGCGAGAGCTCACTGGGAAATGATCTGCCAATACCTCACCAGGCTTTCCGCCTTCCTGCATGGGACAATGACGAGCTCTTTCTGCCACTCAGTGAGGAACGCTTTCTAAAAACATTAATTTAAAAAAAAAAAAAAAAGGGTGGTGGGAAGAACATATTTAAAAGAATATTTATCCATATTGAAAGTACCTAAACAGGGGTCAATAAAAAAATCTATGCAGGAACTGTGTGCTGGTAAAATGGACTCCATCAAACCTGGAAATACGATGTTTCAGGCAGCAGCTGCATAGGATCCGGAATTTACCAGTGGACTACCCGACTATGGCAGGCTGATGAAGTACAGTATTTCTGCACATCTCTGTAATGCCAAACAAAGCTTTAGAATAATATTACTCCTAGTGCTATTTACTATATATTTTTTCCCATCAGAGCTCTACAAACTGGTATTTGTTCCACTGATTTCATACAGGGTAAAACAAAACAACATTTGATCCAAATAAATTGCCTGTTTTCAATAAAGCAGTAATCCTGAATATCAGGATTTTCCTTACCACTCGCTCCCCATGGTGGCAGCAAGCACCTGCAGGTGTGAGGCAGGTAAGAAGCTGCTGTAGCAAACAGCTGTAGGAGCTAATTTAAAACTTAATTGTCCAAGATATTTAGTGCTTACAGAGACATGGGGCAATGTGGATATATGGTTGTAGGCGAGTTCAAATTTTGCAGCAGGTATAAAGGCTGGTTTTACTGATGTGTGATCCTCTTATGGTGATACTGTAGCTAGGTCTGTACAGTGAAACTGGACTAGCTCATGAGAATGAGATTTTTTCTGTGGGATTAGAAAGATTAAGATTTTCCAGACTTCAAGACACAATTTTGCCAATATAGCTTATGTTATTCCCTTTTGGCTTTGTCTGTAAAACCTCCTGAATGACAAAAAGTGGTAGAAAAATGCTTGATCTTACCCTAAATGCAGTTGAGATATGTTTTATACCTTGGGAGACTGGCTGTGGCTTTAGTCAAACTCTCCCACACCAGTGATGTGGTGTTGTATCCATCCTGGGCACAGGGACAGAAGCCTAAGGATGCGGACTGAGGTGCTTTTGATCCACTTCACTAAACAATTTGCTGCAAAACAGCAAACAGCAGCTGGACATAAGTGCCAAAGAAAGTGGCCTGGTTAATCTTTTCTTAAAATACATAAATAAATTCAGCCATAGCTTAAAAAAAAGGTTGTTCAAATTGAAGCGAGAAAGTTCACATGCTCTCTTTCCCAAAATAACTGAAGATATAAATAAAACAGACCTAAATGTTTTTGTTACTATTTCTCTGCAACAAGCATGTATTTTCAAAACCACAGGGGCGAAAAACCTGGAGGCTTCCACACCTGCTGGAGAGTATTAGGCCAACAGGAGCCAGTCCAAGATGACTAAATTACAGTGTTGGATCTTAATTGAAAGCAAAATTTTCAGTCATGGAAAGACTCGGATCCAAGCTCAGCTTTCTACATAACAGCAGACCCAGCAGAGACAAAGACTGATTATGCCTAAATTTAGTGGTCAATGGACGTGTCTGTACAGCACAAGGGATCTGTCACACCGTGCTCCTTTAGAACAAGGCTAGAAGTACCAGCTTATGGCCCCTTCCCACGCTGTTCCCCAGTGCAGCAGGATCTGCCCACCAAACCTCCTGTCTCCATGTGAGACCAGCTCAATGCGAGGCAAAGATGAATTGGGGTCCCATGAAGAGACTCTGGCCTGAGTGATCCAGAAAACCAAAACAGAACTCCCCTTCCAGCAATACAATAAAAACAGCACCACAAAACTCTAGGAGAAACCATTCCAGCCCATCTACCTGCAGACAGGAATAAGGACGATGCTCAAGGTGTCACGGTGGGAAAGCAGGCAGAGGCCTTGGCAAACAGGGAACACAAAGTGTTTTGGACAGAGCAGGTTTTCTGTTTTTTTATTGTTCAACCTGTTTAGTTCCAATGCTGGAGAGATGCTTTGAGAAAGCTCATAAATATACATGTACGAGCCTTCTTCACGCTTTGCACTTTTTTTTCTATCCTGACATAAGCTGAAGGTAGAAGGCTCTCCAGAAAAATGTCAGTCAGCAACCCCAGCCTCAGGACCAGTCAGGATAAAAAGGGCAGTTGGGCTGAGGAGCTGAGAAGGGTGTCTGCTCCTTTGTTTGCTGCTCCTCACTGCTCAGGATAGCACCTATAGGTGTGGGATTTGTGCTAGATGAGGCCCATTCAAGTGATCCTTTTTGGGATGGGAGCTTGGCCATCTCCATGACAGGAACAGAGGAGTACTCACACTTTTCTCATCACTGCTTGCGTGACACTTTGCTCTGGGACACGGAGTGACTGCATAAGTGACTGTGCTTTAGGCCAAAAGGTAACAGGTACGAACTGAAACAAAGGGTATTTCACCTAAACCTAAGAAAAAAATATATATTTAAAAACAAACAAACAAACAATAAAACACTGAGGGTGACTGACCACAGGACCAATTTACCCAGAGAGATGGTGGAGATACTAACAGCTGACTGGACACAGTACGGGGAACCTGCTGTAGCTGGCCTGCTTGGATGGATTTGGACTTCATGACCTCCAGCAATCTTCCAAACTCACCCACTCTGATTCTGTAGTAAGGCAACACTCTTTATGAGAGGATTATTCCACAATTTCCCAACTTTCACTAATACCACTTGCCAACAGCCCTACTCTTTCATGTAGGCTGGGCATGTTGCTCAAGGTCATGCAGTTTAGTAGAGCTGTAAAATATACATAGGAAACACCAATCCTTACCTTTTTGCGAAATAAGCAAAAAAAAGACATTGTTTCACCTTTCCAGTTTCAGAGGGAGCTCTTACTGGGTGAAGATGAAATGCACGCAACATGCAAAGGCTGCTTTCGAAATCCTGATGCTGTACATGCCCATTTCAACCTGCCGAAGGACAATCCAGCAGCATCATGCCCTAGAGGTGCTATGTGTTGCCTTTTAAATTGGACAGGGTGTAAGGAACGGGAAGAAATTCTGCACAGCTAGCAGTAGAATCTATAAAGTCAGCACAAAAAATATTTTGAAGAGATCACAGAACATGATTTAAAAAGTCTTTGGATGCTACATTTTTATTACATAGTTTATAATTGTCATTATGATGATAGAGGCACAGTTAATAGAAAGTGCAAGACTACATTTTTTCCAGATACAAAGAAATGTAACAGCACTAAATTAACATTCTATAACAACGTTCATTTCTCTATTTTTCATACCAAAAAAAGGAATTAAAAATCTTAAGTTTAAAGCATTCGGATGGAACTTCTGTTTTAAACAATATTTGTAATAAATAAAATTGTTTACTTGGTTCATTGTGTTTTGTCAGCTTCACATTCTTCATTTAAAATTTCAAGTGTCTACACTTTTAAAAGTTTATTGGCAAGATTCAAAGAGCAATTTTTAAAGCCTTGAGCATATGTACTGTTTCTCCCTTTTTAAATAAAGTACAGGTTTTATAAATAGCTAGTTATAGAAAACAATAACATAGACAAGTAATACATAATTTCATTTGTAACTATGCTTCCAAGTGATATTTTCAATTCTCGAATCCAAACAGTCTCCAACAGGAATAAGATACTTACATATTAAAACATTTATATTTAGGAAAACATTTACCTTTCACATGATTTCACTTGTACTGTACAAACTGAAAAATACTTTGGTTTTTCACTGTAAAGCACCTTATAAAATATTTTAATCACCTGACAAACATTCCGTAAGTCAATACTACACATTTGGGGGAGGAGGGGCAGGGCTGGACAGAACCTATTTTCAAAACCTAGACTCTGAATTCCTTAATCAGCTATACAGCACTCAAATGCACTGTGCACTAAACTCAGGCTCAGAAGACATTTCCAGACAGATTTTCCTAAAGAGAAAAAACTGGACTGAAAGGGACTTTCTGGGCCAGTAAGTCCTGACCAGTGCTGCTGCAGGTATGACTTCATACGAGCCTTTCAGAAACTCCATAGCAATTTGGTTTCCACTCATACTATCTCTAAAAATTAATTTGGAAAGAATTTAGTAAACTCTTCATGCTGCTTTATCTATCAAGCAGGAATATAACGTTGTATTACTACTCTGTTTCCTGCAATAAGAACATGATGTCTGTCACTTATATTCCACATGTACCGTAGCCAGGTGCTAGCCCAGCTCCTGCAGTAGTGAAACTCCCATCTGAGAGCATGTCAAGATCTGCCTTGTGTCTCCACTGCATGGTTAAGATGACCAATTATCAGCAAAACAAAGACAAAAAAAAATGCAAATCACTTCTTTTGTTTCATCTGCAGAATCTTGCCAAGAACAACACTGAGAGTGAGCATGGATTAACAAGAAAACCAAAATCTTTGGAAACAGTTTACATGGTCTTGAAGCACTAAAAGCTGTTTGACAGCATTCTGCTGGTTTTCAGGTAATTATCCACTTCGTAAGAAACAGCTTTGTGAGAAACTGCTTTCTTGCTGAAAACTGAGAAAAACATCTCATGGAATGGCTTTGCAGTAACGCATCTCAGCACTTCTTAACATAATATACACATCGAATCTAATTAAAATTAAAACATATTCACTTAGAGATACTAAGAACCTTATTCTGCAACAGAAATACTTTGTTTCTTACACCAGTGGCAGCAACAATTCCAAATTATGTTGTTCTCACTGCAATTTAAGAAGTATACTGATTCACTAACAACATAATCCACAGTACAACTTTGCTGCTTTCATACACTGGTACTTTTCCTGGTAGTTAAAAAATAGTAAAAAAAAAAACAAAACAAAACTAAACCCTACTTATGACTTCCTACATGCACGATCTATGCATTGACAACAGACTTCAAGTTAAAAATGAGACTATTACAGAGATCTGTCATTCTGCATTGGGTATTTCTGCTCTAAAAGCACTATTGGGAATTACATGTTTACATCATTAATTGCATTTTATTATTTTGTTAAACGTTATGGAACCTAGTAATTGTTTTAGATCGCTGTCTCAGCACAGGATTTAAAGAACAAGATTTATTAAGTAACAAACAGGTAGCTAGCTACTGGGTGACGAACACCAACTCTATTTCTCATTGAGAATTTTTTAATATTCAAGATTTAATGATCAAAACCTGCATTTTGAGATTTCAGTTCTGTAACAAATGAAGTTGGTCTTAATTCACAAAGCCTGAATCTGAATATCCCAAACTAAGGAGGTTTGGATCTATAAGTGGGCTGGGGAGCACTCCTGGCCCACTATCTCTACAGGCAACTGGTATCAGTGCAGTATGTGACAGATAACAAACTCTTTGATGATGGTAGATACCCAGAGATTGAATTGGAAGTATTTTAAGGGTAGTCTGTGTGACACCAAACTATTCTGGCTCATTTGGGGAGTGCTAGTTGATACTGGAAGCAAGCACTAACTACATTGCTGCCTTTGTAAAAGCTAAGTATTTCAGCTAATAGCACATCACGTTCATATACTCTGATGATGATAGAGTTTTTGGCTTAGAGGTTGAGAAAGAGCAAGCATCAACCCATTCAGCCTTCAAGCACACAATCTTAGGAGGAGTGTACTGGAACAGGGATGTATAGGAGTTAAACATGGGTACAATGTTAAGATTGAAACCCCAAATCTCAGTCATCTGTCTAACAGAAATCCAGATCACAGACAGTGAGATGTTACGATGCTAGGAGTGTGAAAAGCTGGAACCAGATGTTTACAAGAAGACTGGCATTGAGAGGAACCATTCCTGGTACAAGGCGGGCTACAGATACGAGAGCAATCCTTGAAGTTTTTAAGGCACATCTATCTGCAAACACAACTTTCAGTATTTCACAGATGTGGGAGTTTGTAATTTTTTTAAACACAGTACTAAACTTGGCTATGCATAAAGAAGCCTGTTACAAGGCTGGGAAATGCATTTCTGGTTCCTTAGTCTCCTTAATTGTATCTTGACATTCCGCCAAAAAAAGCAAACTTCATGGAATGGTAACACAGCTCTGTTCACAAGCATTAACGGCTTCTACTCCTTTTTTTTTTTTTTGTTAAGTCTAAAAAAAATAAAAAGGATACTGGAAGGTCACTAACAAACCCATTTTCTACATTAAGGAAGAAATACCTGTACAGATCAAACCCCATACACCTAGAAAAGAATCGGTAACGACCTCCAGAAGTGATCACTGCTTGCACAGACTTGTAGACAGTTGCTAAGGTTGTTTTGGTTATTTTTCCATTTTGTTTCTTCTGCCTTTTTTTGAGGGCATATGTGCAATTATTTCATAATGTTGTGTCATCATCTTCTCCAAAATCTCCTACCAACAACGAATGCTTATCTGGTTCATTAAGAACTATGCTGTTCACTGAACGCTTGTCTGAAAAGAGAGAATTTATGGAGGCTCTGCTGTAATTGATGATGCGATCCATTAAGCTCAGTTTACGAGAGTTTGTGCCGGTCTCATCAATTCCGATATGGACACTGATTTCTGATGGGCTCTTGTGCTTCATTTGGCCACGGGCCCGGAACTCGAGTTTCTCAGAACTTGGTTTCTGGTACCTATAGGAAGGGGGGGGGGGAAAAAAAGAAAAGTTGACAATGTGTCTCAGGATGAAGTCAAGTACGCTAAAATATGGAAAGAGGCTAGCCTTTAAGTGCTATAATCATGCACAAGCCGGAGACATTTATAATATGAACCACTATACAGTGATTGAAGTCTCAGGCTTTGTAAGTCTCCCATATAACCAGAAGCTGATTATGTGCTTTTGAGCCAGGATGCAGAAGAACAGGTAAAGCAGACAGGTATCACTCAGCATTTAACTGCTTTAGTGGCACTGAGCATCTGCAAAACATGTAACAGCAAAGTGTATCTGCTAACATTTACCAGGTATTCTGCTCCGCTTCCTCTGAAACCAAGTGTGTTAAGTGGACAGCAAACGCTATCATTCCTACCTCAGTGCTACACTGCTCCTAACTGTGAAGTAAGGAAACAAATTCTTCACTGACAAATGCAGCTTGGTTTATCACCAGTCCTCAGCGCTTGTGCAGAGTGTACAGCTGCGTTGTCTCAGAAGCCTCACTTTTCAGCATGTTCAGACAAGATTTCTCAGAAATATACAAAGGGCACTAAGGAATTTGAAATTTTGAACACACTTTTGAGTTCTATGTTTGTCTTAATTTTTAAATACTACCTTCTGAAATATTATGGGCTGACTACTCTTCTCAAGCAAGAATCAACCACTGCCAAGCACAGACTTGCCCAAATTGTTTTCCAAAAAGTTTCAATATCTGTCACAGCCTCACACTCAATTTCTGCCACTTAAAGGAAAAGACCTGAGCTTCAAATCCAAGTTATAAATAAGTTTTTCATACTCACATCTTCAACAGCAAAGAAGAAAGCACAACAGAGACAGAGGACGCAGCCATTGCTGCAGATCCCATCCAAGGTTGCAAAACCAGACCAATGGGCAGGAACACACCTAGAAAAAGAAAATAATGAGTTTAGAGCAGGAACACAGCATTCTTCACATATGAATCCAATGCCTTATGGAAAAACACAAAACTTCATGAGGACTTTCTAATTTAGTTCCATTTCTATTATTTAAGTAAATGATTCTAGTCTAGTATTAAATAACAAACATTCAATGCAAATATTTATGTCCTATCTCACACAGAACCCACATGTGAATGCATCTGACCATGTCACTTATACAATCTAAAATTCAGAGGCAGGCATGTCTTGCCAGCCTTGCAGTAAACTGCTTGTTTATGGGATCAAGTTCATTTAATAAACAGTTTATCTTACAGTCATTTTGATGTGCTGAGCATATCCACAGCAGCTGTAATGCGGGAGATGAGAATGCACAAATTGCCTGCAGAGGTTACAGTGGTATAAGAGCTCTGCTCTTAACGTCCATCAGAAATAAAGAAAATGGATGCTCTTCCATACAACAGTAAATCCACGTAATCTACTGGCTAAGCACAGTTTTATTACCACAGGAAAACATTCACATACCAGCAGCTATGGGAACTCCAATGAGATTATAAATTAGAGCAAAGACAAAGTTGATCCGGATCCTTTTGACAGTCTTCCTTGATAAATCTATACTCGCTACCACATCCATTAAGTCATCCTGGAAGTTAATGTTTATAGGAGAAGTCAGAGATAAAAAACATACACATCATGTCACCATACCCCCATTTTAAAGCTAACTACCAGACACTGGACATAACAGACTACATGCAATAAATAAGTTGCTCTATTTCATCTGCGTAGAGCCGATACAATGAGCACCAGCCTCGTTTCAGATGCCACCACAGCCCAAACAATGTATGCAGCGCTATCTGTAGGGTACAGGTCTAGACAACACAGCTTCTGTCGAGGTATTGTTGATACACAGGAAGAAGTGGCTGTAACCTTACAGATACTCTGATATGTTCCTTAAATATGATTTATGTTTGCCACAGGTCACCTCATTTTTTCTTCCTTTGCCAACTCTTGAATTTGGATTACCCCTGAATTTGTAGGAGCAAGAACATGGGGAAAGCTTCCTTTACAGGTCAAGTACCACTACTAAACAAGCAAGACAAAGACCATCTCCAGTTGCACTGGCTTATGATGGTACTAGACCTCAGCAACAGTCTGAATCACTCAAGACATCACCTCATTTTCATGAAACATTCTTCTTTCTTACCTTAATTAGAACCACATCAGCTGCTTCGATGGCTACATCAGTACCCGTGCCAATAGCAATTCCCACATTAGCCATAGCAAGTGCAGGAGAGTCATTGATACCATCTCCAACCATGGCCACCCGTTTTCCTTCATCTTGTAGCTGTTTCACTTTGGCTACTTTGTGGGAGGGAAGAACCTCTGCAAACACTTTGGAGATGCCAACCTATGCGGAAGGGTAGAGAGAGAGAACACAGGAGTAGCTTTCCTACTAGCTATCAAAGTTTCTGCTTCTAATAATGCAATTATGAAAGCCAAAACCCATGTTATGCTCTTGAGTCAAAAGACCAAACCCTAATATGAAAACAGCTCTGATTTCAACGTTGACACTGCTCCTGTTCAAAAAGGCTTTAGTTACCCTCTAATTCTGAGTTTTATGTCAGCATTTTTCATCATAGACCAGTTCTAGACTAGCCACAAGCATTATCAACATGACAACATCCTTTCTGTAATTGGGTTGTGGCAAGCTTCAAACCCAAACACACGCAGAACAGCTTACCTGAGAGGCAATAGATCGTGCTGTCTTGCTGTTGTCACCAGTCATTAGAACAACTTCTAATCCCATACTTTTCAAAGTGTAGACTGCCAGCTCAGCTTCTGGTTTCACAGTATCAGCAATAGCTATCAAGCCACAAAGCACTCCTAAAAACACAAAGCAGGAGTTAGTAATAAATACTCTGTTCATTTCTTTTGGGGGAAGGAAAAGGTGACATTTTCTCCTGTAAGACAGTGTAACAAAGCTTTAGCACTTCATCTCTCTCCATCCCATTAGTCTACTTCAGGTGTAACTGCTAAGGCATTAGTATTTACCAGTTTCTATTTAAGTGGTGACAAGTCACCTCTGAATGAACAGACAGCAACGAACTTACCATCGACAGCCGTAAGAACTGCTGTGCGACCTTTCCTCTCATGCTCAATCATGGCTTTATCAACTTCATTTTTAACAAGAAGTCCATTTCTGTTCATCCATTCCCGGTTCCCAATAAGAACAGAGTATTTTTGAGAAGTCACTGTAGCTGAAGGAAGAACAAGTCTTGTCATCATATAGATAACTAGGAAGTTAATTATCCAGCTAATCCTATCCTGCTCTCTCGGTATGCTCTGAAATATCATTAAAGAGTCTAATCAATATTGAGAGAGATTTTCTTTTTTGCCAAGCCAATCTTCTCATGTGTTCATGAACAGAATAGGACTGACATTTCTTCAGTAATAGGTAGTTACCACTTCAGTAGACCAAGAATCACAGGTCAAGGGACAGTAAAAGACAAAGTCCCTTTATCAGTGCCTTTAATTTAGCATCCTAATATAGTTGAAAGATCTAATAGTGAACTACTCTTGATTGAAAACCAGTCAAATGTGTAAGCACACATAATTTTGGCTAGCAAATAGGGACTTGGGATGAAGCAAAATAGAGCTTAGAGAAAGCTCCTATATGTTTTTTCAGCTCCACATTTAACAACTTCCAATTGTATTTATACCGACAGAATGTTTTTAACCAAATGTTCCAAGTGATGCGTGAGCATGAAATAAATAAATGACCGCCTCTATTTCATATGTGCCTTGATGCAAGCCCAGTTCTACAGGGCTGAAAAAAATGCTCTCATTCTTAAGGATCCCGATTAAGACCAAAAGCCTAAGTCCATCTTGCTATCCATTTTATTCTATAAAGTGGAGTTAGCTTACTTGGTAAATCAGCATCGATAATCAAAGCAGGCTGCATTGATTCCTCCATGTTTTCCTCAAGTTTCACAAGTGTCACATTTTTAACATTGTTTTCTTCAACCATTTTATTTTTCCTGTAGAGCAGCGCTTCAATATTGGTGACTTTACAGCTAATGCCACAGCCTGGAACTACCTGAAAATCTGTACATGTCCCAAGGGTTTCTGAGTCCAGTTCCTAAAAAAAGCGATAGCAAAAAGAAGACTGAAGTGGCTCCAAAATTTTCCAGCTTTCCATTTGAATACATCGATTACTTTCTAAACGATGCCAGTCTATTCTGACATATTAAGTAATGCATTAGTTCTTCTGTAATACAAATGTCTTTTCCTACACAATTTACCTTTTTGCAGTACTTTGTTATTGCTACTCCAAGTGGATGTTCGCTGTTACTCTCTGCAGTTCCCACGATGGCCAGCATTTTATTATGTGGCATCCGGTTACTCTCTACTAGGTATTTCACACGCATCACTTCTGGAGTCCCATGAGTAATCGTACCGGTTTTGTCAAATACAACCACCTTTACCTGCAGTAAACCAGGAAGATTTCATTCAAGGAACAAAGCTTTAATGTAGATTTTCCTCAGAGCACCCCACTTTTAACCCAGCTTATGAACATGCCACTCACAAACATGCAATGATCTGCTCAGACAGGAATTAGCAAAATGCTGCTGCTACCCGCCCTTGGAGTTCTTGTAAAATTAACCCACATTTCTTACCTTATGGGCCATCTCTAATGGTTCTCCTCCTTTGATCAGTATGCCATTCTGGGCTCCTACACCAGTACCAACCATCACAGCTGTTGGGGTGGCTAACCCCAGAGAACAGGGACACGCAATACACAGGACTGTGATAGAGGCTTGGAAAGCAAAGCGGATTATCACCTCTGCTGCAGAAATGCTCTTATTGTAACCCTAGTGACAGAAATTCATGTTAGTGATGAAATAAAACAAGGAGAACAAGGAATTCAACTACATGTTGCCTTTGATGTAAAAAAAAAAAAAAAAAAAATGCAAACATGCAAATTAAAGAATTAGAATTAAAAAGTAAAGCACAGGAAAAATATGCCAAAGCTAAGATTAATGACAAAATTAACAACCAGTGACTAAATTGTGCTCTATACTGCATATACCCATGGTTTGTTTTATTATAGGACTTCTCCTTATATAGGGTACTACACTCTATGTCATATGCAAAAGCAAAGATATGAAGATTGCTCTCCCGCAACTAGTAAATTCTAACCAGAAATACTAGTCCACCAAGAAACCTGAGATCTAAGCAACCACAAAGTACAAATTAAGATTTTGATCCTCCTCTGGCATCTGTAAAATATATGAATTTCACTGATTTCAAAGATGAATTTACACAGTTATACTAAGAAAAATAGAATAAGAATTGGAATTTGTGACAGCATTAGTGAAAGCATTTATTTTCCCAACAGAGAAGGAATGGAAATCGGGAAATTTCAAGGGTTAGTTTTTTTTTTTTTTCTTTTCTGTTTTTCTTTTTTAAAACTAACTTTCAGGAGTTGATTAATTACTGCAAACTCTCTTTAAATAGAAATGTCAGAATGGTTCTGTAGTGTAATATATAGCTGAAAAATATAATAATTTCATATGGGTTATTCTCCCCCCCAGGCAACTGCCTGCAAGAATAATCCAAAAATGGAGCTGTTGCAACCTAATACATTTGCACACTAATTATTTCTGAAATATTTCAGAAGGTGTTTAACGAGATTTACTTACCATAAAGTATTTTTCTACTATTTCGAAATCCACAAATCCAATTATAATCCAGGCAAAAAGGGTAACCACAGAAACAGCCACAATAAAAGGCACAAAGTAGCCACTAAGTTTGTCTGCAAATTGCTGAATAGGAGCCTATGAAGAAGAAACGAGTGTCAGCTTCAGCAACGTCACACTTATTCTCTTCTATGCCTTCAGACATAGATATAATCGCACCTTCTGTTTTCAGCACATTTGGCATACCACACTTTATAATTACATTTTACTCAGTAAGATGACGAGATTTGGAACAGTGGACCATATCAAAGTCCTTGTTCAGCAAAAGAACTTTATTATGTTGAGATCTGAATTGCAACTGCAATCTTAACCACTTTGCAAATTATTTGGTACACTGATGCCAGTAAGACGAGACTCAAATGCTTAAGTTCATACTACTCTACCTTTGAGGTCTGGGCCTCCTCCACGAGTTTAACAATCTGTGAAAGAGTTGTATCAGCTCCAACATGGGTTGCTGAAATCAGCAGTGATCCATTCTGATTAATAGAACCTGCAATAACTGTATTGCCAGGTTTTTTAGTCACAGGCATCGCTTCACCTAAGGAAAAGTCAACAACAGATGCTGAAGGAGCTTTTTTGCTGATGTTTTTTATTATAACAACTACCAACTCCTAACATACAGGTAAAAAAAATAAAAGAACATCAGTTTCAACTTCTCTTCAGATTTATTTAAAAGAAAAGAAGAACATGTTTACACTTGCAAAAAAAAATGCAAGCTTACCTGTGATAAGAGATTCATCTACCATTGAGTGTCCTTCAATAACACGACCATCCACTGGGAATTTGCCTCCTGGCACCACTTTGACAATGTCACCTCGCTGAACCAGTTCAACATCAACTTGCTCTTCACTAGAGTTTTTAAACAAGAGATTGTTAACAAACCTTACCCAGGCAAAAACAGTTGTCACTATACACAAAGCATAATCCCATCAGTTAACATTGTTAACTTACACAAAGGCCATTTCAGAGAGCACTAAGCTTATAATTTTATTTACTTCCCAGATGAGAAAATCCACTTCGTTCCTTATCTTAGCAAAAATTAGCACAATTCCAATAAAACAAATTGGAATAGGATTAATTTTTTCTTATTTTAACATTTACATCTTACGTATCTGCCAGCAAAATCTGAAGTTGTTTTCTTCATAGTCCTACAGACTGATAACATTTGTAGGTGAACTACTGATATTAACAGAAAAGGAACATCAGAAAAAGCAAATGACAAAGTAAGATACCTTAAGAGAACGTTATCAGGGCCCAAGGTAACAATAGTTGCTTCAGTAGCTTGTAATGAAATTAGTCTAGCCAGTGCTTCTGATGTTTTACCCTAGAATAAGAAATTCCTTATTTTTCTGACTATGGTATTGGAAAAAAAATCACAGGGTAAATGACAACCAGATATGTTGTGATTTACTTTGTTAAGAAAATACTTCCTGCAAACAGATTTATATTAAGTCATTTCATATTTTTACTACTTGTTATTGTAGATGATTTTATAATAAATAAGGTCAGAAGAATCTAAGAAAGCTTTTTCATCGGATTTTTAAAATATAAAACATTCAGAAACAATACTCAGTGTCTTATAGCTTGCAAATATGATGCTTTCCATTCAGTGAAGATGTCAAGAACATACCTAGTTTACCAAACCTATTTTATTATATTTTACCAGCACAACCTATCTGAAACAAAATTTCCACCACTACACTCATTTTGACCAACACATCACAGGTACTTTTATTTTCCTTACCTTTGCAACATGCTCTAGCCACCGGCCCAATGAGATGAATGCAAGCAGCATGGGAGGTGTGTCAAAGAAAGTCACGGGGTTTACTTTTGCTTTTTCAGCCATTGCAACTAGAAGAATAACAAATGAGTAGACGAACGCGATGGAGGTTGCCAGAACAATGAGCACATCCATGTTTGCGGTTTTGTGCTTCAGTGCTTTGTATGCCTGTATATAGAAGTGCCAGCCTCCAAATATCTGTAACAGCAACAGTACCAGTTATACATTATGTGTGCTTTTAACAGACAGCAGCAGTTTTTCCCTGAGAGGAAGACACCCCTTTTTTTTTTTTTTTTTGTCATTTGCATTCTCCATCACCTAGTGAAGTCCTAGCTGTAGGCAAGAGCTGTATCTTTACCTCAGTATTCTTAGGTCACCTCACCATGCTCACCAGCTAGAGCTAGGCAAGCTGCCTCCGATGCTCTGACTGCACAGCACCTACACATTGACTGACGTGCCCAAAGCAGTACCTAGCACCGCATGTTTTCAGCGGCAGTGTTAGCGTCTAACAGCCTCAAAAACAATTTGAAGCAGCAGATTTACAGTCACTTGCCAAATTTAATTTCTTTGTTGTCTTCCACTTTGATTGTCTAACCCCACCAAACTCAGAGCTGCCATGTTCTCACTTACCTGTACAGGGACACAGAGTATAAATGACAGAAAATTCATAACAGACAATCCTGGCAGGAGCTGGCGTTCCAGGAACATAGAGGAGTGAATGGCCTCCATTTCCTCATCACTCATGTTGTGGTGTGCGCGAGCCTCCGAGAGTTGACTGTCCTTGACCATCATGTAAATCATCATCACCATGACAGGAATACAGAAAGCCAGGCTCACAAAAAAAGCCCTTCTCCACCTCAGGTTTAAAAAAAAAAAATAATTACTTGTTTTGCAGGTGAGTGCTCAGTAATATTTTAGCTAGCAAGTCTGCACAAACTAACAAAAAAAATCATTAAGTTTTACTATTGATTAAAAGACAAAACATTAAAAAGAGTAATCAAAAATGTTTACAAGATGCTTATATAGAATCTAAATATGTCCAGGAATACTTACTGCCTTATTTCCCGTTTATGATCTAGGTGACTAGCAGATCTGTCTTTTTTGACTAAAGTAGTTGCAAAACCTAAATCCTACAGGAGGAAAAAAAAAAAAAAGAAAAAAAATAACAAAAATTAAAAGAGAACATTCACTTTGTAAAGACAACTTGCACTCCTATAAATTTATGGACAGATTACTGATTTTGCCAGCCTTGCAATTGATTTGTTTTATTAACATTCCTGATACAATTGCTTTTCTCTCTGCACAAGTTAACCCACAAAGTAATAGTCTGATGTAGAAGTCAACTTTTCTAGAACATTCAAAAAGTGCTCAAAAATGCAGCTTTCCAAAATGGTTAATCCTGAAGCACAGAAGTATAAAAATTGAGGGAGAATGTCAAGAAAGTTCTGTTATCTTTCCTTTGCTACAGAACTCAAGGATGGGCTTCACTTTTTGGCAACCTGTAGATTTATCTTCAATTCTACCATAGCCTAGCTTCCCCAGTCTCTCTTTAAACACTTGGACAAAGTCACTACAGATCATTGCTTCTCAGCCAGAACACACACAATATCTGCAGAACCCTGCACTGAGAGCAAGATAATGATGGATGAGACAATTTTTTTTCCCCCTATAATAGCCTTCTTCCCTTCTGCTATGGGGTATGTAACGGTTCAAAGGACACTGCATATTTTATTAGACTTATTGCCTTCATGAAACTTACCTTTATCACTTGTATCACATCTCGAGGACCTATAATCTCAGGATCATATTTGATGTGTGCTTTGTTGGTTGCAAGAGCTACTGAGCAGTATAAAACACCATTAGTCTTCATGAGGGTAGATTCTATTTTGTGCACACAAGAAGCAGATGCCATTCCTCCCACCTGTAAAATAAAGGTTCCCTGTGGTTATCAAAACCAAATATTAATATATCATATGAAATGGGAAAAGAAAGTGTGCTTATGACCATCCCGAGCTACTTATTGCCTATGGTTAGGGTCTGAAGCAGTGGGACGGAGCTCACTTGTGAAGGATGAAAGCCCTACAGCGGAAGCATGGCGCAGAACACAACGTTTTAAACTCTGCTGAACCTCTGCTGTCTCTTCATGCTGAGAGCTGGAACACTAAGCTAGAGTCTGCTCCAAAAAAAATAAAGAAAAAATCACAGAAAATCCTGCCATATGCAGAATAATCCCCCGAAAGCAAGTCCAATAGATAAAGACAGAGGTGGTTGTTTTTAATTACTAGCTTACAACAAGATCCAGAATTCCATCTCCTTCACCAGAGTTTTCCATCACAGTAGCTCCAAATCCCAGTTCTCGTATGAGCTCTGCGATAGCCGAAGGGTGTATGACAGCAGGATTATACCTCACTTCTGCCTTTCCTGCCATTAGCGCAACAAGTACTGAATGTATTCCTAGAAAACAAAATGCACAGATAGCAGTTGATGTTTAAGAAAAACACTTAATGACATTGTGACAGCACAATAGCAGTGCAATGATACTGAGAAACCTACCACATTCTAGGCACATACAAACAAAAACAAGCATTTTTGGGAGATGTATAAGCAGTGTAGCAAAGACTTGGGAGCACAAACATGAAGAATTAATATATTACTCCAGGAGAAAAACATGCAATTCACATTTACCATCTGTCTAATTACAAACATTCAATTTACTTTGTATGAAAAGATGACCATTTTGACTTTAAAAACCACTTCTAAAATACGCTCTGGCATACTATTTTGATCTAATTCTAGAATTTCTAAAAACCCTTTAAGAACTTGAGTGAACGTGTTTCAGAAAGGGTAGATCTAACAATATGCAATCCTACTGTACACTGAGTTAAAAGGAAAGTACAAAAAGCTTTTAGAATGAAGAAATAAAACTCCAAGTTAACTAGGAATATGTCCATCTTCATTATAATAATTAAACACAGTCTATAATTATAACTTTTCATTATAGTTATGCAATTATTTGTTCTTGCGAATAAAATCATCCCTCTGACAGAAATATAGACATCATTGTCCTGACTTGTGGAGCTGAAGTTACCTTACATCTCTTTAATCCATACTAATACTGCCATTCTCCAATAGCTGTTTCTGATACAGAGGTGTACACTTCTGCAGAGTTGCAGACCTGGGCAAATAACTCCAGTTGAAGAGATTTAGTTTAGTTTCATGAGGATCCCTATTTGATCTCTATATATTCTCTTCAGAGAACCTCATCTCCTGCTTTTGCAAGGGCAGTCTCCAGCCAGCACGCCAACAGAACAGCAAGAATTACATTCTCTTTTCCTCCTACAAACCAACTACAAGTCAACTATGTTCTCCCTCATGAAGTACCAGCAACGGCACTTCTCTTAACAACCCACTAATTAAAAACAGTGCACATAAGCTAGATGGATTCTCTAAAAGAAAAGCTCAGAAATTTAACAGGTTACACTGACATATATCTTACCATCTTCTCTTCTCAAATTCCTCTCAATGTTGGCTACACACGAAGCACACGTCATTCCTGTGACTTGGACATAGCACTTGGATATGCTCTTTGCCTCTTGTTTAGCAGCATGGTTTGGTGACGGTTTGGAGGTAGGCTCAGTTCTGAGAGATGCCAACTGCTCGTCGGGTGAGGGTTGAGTTACCCCCACAGGGAGTTCTGTCTTCGCTGAAGAAGAGATTGAAATTCATGACACCACGAATAGACACTGCGATGAGCTGTGACCTGGCATTAATACACGTTGCTGCAAATTTGCAGACCAAGAAGCAGTAACTGTACGTGCCTTATTAAGGCTCTCAAGCACAGGAGTAAATCTGCTTTCTTTTGCTTATTGAAGCAACAATGGTTAGGCCTCTGATGAACTTTCTATCGTTACAAATTTTCTTTTCCTCATTATATTCATCTGTCCTGCTGTACATCCTCTGCCCTCTTTGGCAGGTCACAAGCTAAGCCTCTGCCTTTCAACCTTAGTTTTACATGCAAATTTATTGACTTTACCTGGGGTACAAAACAAATGAATGTTTTGCAAGCAAATTCAATGTTTTTGACCTTCGAGAAGGGACCTCAAGCCACAGAGAGCTGCTTCTTCCAGCAATTCAGGACAAGCTATGTGTAGGCAGGAGCAGTATGAAAGGGATTAAATACAAGCACCAGACTTCACTGCTTCAGTTATTGACATAAAATATTTCACCTGCTGTATTAAATTTAATCTTAGCAAATAAGAAATGGAGCCTCTGCATTCCCTTGAGAAGCCTCTTTACATTAACGTCCATCTGCATTTTCTCTGTAAATATTCTGGACATCACTATCTAGCCATCTGTTCCCATTGCACAATTACTTTCAGTGTACCAGACATCATGTAAGCATAATTTTAACCTCCTCAGTGATATCCACACTCTACAGATTCTTGTCACTCCTCAGCCATGCCCAAGTCTGGCTAAACAACCCCTCAGTTACTTCACACAAGTTAAATCTCTAGTAGATTGCTGCCCTGAAGTTTCTTTAGCAGCGAATTATCATTCTTAGCAGCTATCAAAGCTCCATTTACTTTCTACATTCATTCCATAAACATTAAACAGTGGCAAATTGAAGCACCATCTGAATATCAATACTTACTGGATGTATTTGTATTTCCAGGTATCTCAGTACTTTTTAATTAATCTAACATCTTAAAGGAAGCGCTACAGATTTACTTAACTATCTCCTTGACAGTGAAAATACAAAGCTTCTCTTGACATGCAGGAAGCATAATGTGTAAACTGATAAATCTCATCTTGGGTGGTACCCAATCTCAAACAGAATTGCATAATCTTTTTAAGCTTAAAAGTTTAATATGTCATTACCTGATAAAGACGCATCAAATCCCATATCCTCTATTGAGGATCGCAAGTCTTCTGGGCTTGTTTGCAGAGGGTCATATTCTATAGTCCCATTACTATTTGCCAGAGAGACACTAATGGATTTTACACCTGCCTTTTGGGATATGACTCCCTCAATAGACTGCACGCAAGAATTACAAGTCATTCCCTCAATATTTATCACAACAACTTGAGTAAGCGGCTGGGTAGCATCCTTCAAAGCTGTATGAGACTTCAGTGGGGATGCCAGTGCAGAGAGAAGCGCTGCATGTTCATATTGGTCAGGAAGGCTGACTTTAAACGTCTCTGGAGACACCGCCTCTACGGCTTTTCTCAGTTCCTCTACGCTAATTACGTTTGGGTTATAGTTTACAATGGCAGATTTCTTCTCTAATGAAACAACTATATTTGTTACCGACGGGAGTGCTGATATGGTACTCTGAATATTGAAGACACACGAGCTGCAGTGCATGCCATCAATTTTGAAGACAACTGTCTTCGTATCGTTCACATTCTTGGAGTTTTCTTTCAGCGATGTTGTCTCAGAGCCTTTGGTCTGAGTATTCTTCAACCTTTCCAGGTCAATAGCACTGAGTTTGAGGGGCCTAGGCTGCTTTTTGAAAGATGCTGTGAAGCCCACAGCTTCAATTTGACATTTTATCTCTTCTGCTGTAATTAGATGAGGCTGATACACAACAACAGCTTCCTGATTGTCCAAGGACACTGAAAATTAAAAGCAAAAATAAGCGTGCATTGCTGCCCTGGGTATACCAAGGATGTTGCCCTAAGAACAACAGATCTTGTCAAAGACTTCCAAGAATGCTTCAAACACTCAGAAACTTAACTGCAGTGGAAGGGAGGTTTAAGTGGCTTGGGAAAATCTCAGTGCAATTTAGTGCAACCATTTATTGTCTAGACAATACAACAGTTCTCAAATACTTTTTTGCTCAATTTTTGCTCTTTTCCCAGGACTTTCACAAATGAAATTACTGTTTCTTACTAAATACATCCTTTTATCCAGGGCCTATTGCATTATGTTTATGTTAAAGCTATTTACATAGATAATTTTGTCATTCCTTTTGGATACAATCACAGACATAGCAATATTAATTTTTAATTTAAAAGAAAATATGAACTAACATTGATTACAATACAAAGAGACACCTGGTATTAGAGACTTCTAAAACTGAAAAGTGAAGTTATGGAACTCTACTACTCCAACCTCCCTACAAAAATACAAAAAAAAAAAAAAACACACACAAAAAAACAAAGCAGTCGCTGAATGCTGTCACACATGTAACAGCAAGAGCCTCACCACAGGTTGAGCCTCCTTCTTTACTGCTAGCCCAAATTAAACATTTAACTACATATCAGGTACCACAAAGAGTAACTGTTGTATTAAACTAATATAAATCCAAAGCATCTCCACATTGCCAGGAGGGGAAATATGTAAGTGTTTACCTTTAATCCGCTGAATTCCTTGCAATTTGCCAACCTTCCCTTCAATAGTGCTGGTGCAGGAATGACAGGTCATCCCCTCCACTTTCAGGCGCAACAAAACACTACTTGCTTGAGACCAGCTGGAATCTTCACATGTTCCTGGAGTCACTTCTGGTGCTGAAATATTTAAGTCTACTCCTGGGACCATCTGGATAATCTGCTTGCCATTTATAACGGAAGAAAGGAAAGTCACCACTGCAGATTTTTGATCAGAGGACATTTTAACATCCAGGATACCTTTGTTCTCCAGTAGCGTACTACGAATCTCTTTAGATGTTAGAGCTGACTGAGCAGGAATAGTAAGAAAAATAGTGTCAGGTAAAACAGGTTGTGGTTCTGAACCAGTTGATGTAGCATCAAACCCCATGTCATATATTGCTTCCTGTAGTGTTGCTGGAGTCTGTAGCTTTGAGTCATAAATAATGACGGCATTTTTATCCTCTAGAGATACCTTGCAAGGGAAAAAAAAAAGAACAAACCAATTGAGCAAACTGTAATATTAAGACACAGGAAGTAAAACCCTGCATGGGATTATGAATAGCCTTTATTTGCAGACGTTTGGAATACTTTTCCAGTATCGTTTGTAGCTTTTTATCCATGACAACCTACTTTGAAGGTAAGGCCATACCAATGGCCACCATACAGTAACTTCTCATCTGTGAAACAACATGGCTAGACAAAACACAGAATTGTTTTTCCCAAAAAAAGTTTCAGAATCCTTTACAAAGAGTCTGTCTGGTCTTTTTTTTTTTTTTTTATAAAAAAAAAAACTTATGATATCCAGACAGCATTAATGCATTTTATGGGAAAAAAAGAAAAAAAAAAAAAAGAACCTTCCAGAGCCAAACTCTCTTGAATTGAGTTAGTCAGTGTAATTCAATCAAAAGCAAAAGAGCCCACAGAAAAAAAAAAATTCTAATCACTTGTACAATTTTGCAGTTAGAAGTAATCACCCTCAGGCTACAAGGATGGAAGAAAATACTCTTTGAAAAATCCCACATACTTAAGTAGCAGTGAAAGGAGTCCAATAATTCTTGGCGTCTTAGGCACAGGCTATTACCTTGCTATGAGGAATAAAGCGCAGCAGACTGAACAGAGCTAGATTCAGTTTTGCAATTAGATACATGACAAACATCAATGGAAGCTGTTTTTCCTCTCTGTACGTTTTTGTGACCCAGAGACTTCCTGACTTAGTACTAACCTTTCACGTTTGACGGTACAAATATCCTCAATTTAATTTGCTCCCAACTGATGATACATCAAACACAATTACTGCAGTTTCCAAAAGCAAAAGCCAATGCCTGCCAGAGGCCCTACACATTATCATTCAATTTTATCTTTACTTTGGGCAAAGCTACAACCTAAAGACCACAGCTGTGATTAAATTACACCAGTTAAATGTTTTTAAGAACCACCTTTCTTCATTTCTGTCCCAATTATTAGCCTCAGCAGAATGAGGAACATGGACATTTACTGGTTTCATTACCGTTGGCAGCAAAATAACCTAAATGCAGCTCTGTTTGTCCGTATTGGCCATCCAACATTCATCTCTCCTGCTGACCTAATTCATAAGAGCTAAACAGAACCCTAAGCTGAAGTTCTGATGCTGCGTGGATAATTACTAATATAATCTCTTGAAATGTATTACTGTGCTATTTTACTCAGACTAAGGTTTTCTAACGTATTTTCTTGTCAAGAGTAGTTTTAGAAATGTCATTCAGATTTGGGATGTTATTTACCTTAGAATATAGAAAGAAACTATTGAGGGTTTTATATTTACAAAACTGTTTAATTCTTTACATAAAAAGCACATGTTCTACATGTTAAATTAAGAATCTCTCCTCTTACTGTCTCAAGTCATCTGCATATCTTCAGAAATCAGCTGAAACAAAAATGCAAGGTTGCAGAAATTACATCTTTTGCTAGAATAATTTGGGGAAGTAAGAGAAGAAGACTTCTGAAGCCAAGGTTATTTGAGGGCATTGCTTTATAAGTCAATTTGAATCTTTGTTTCACCTTGTGTTTGCCAATACCTAGAGATTTGTGTGACATTCCCACAGGACAGAAGTCGTTAGAGTGGAATCCCTGTTTTAAGAGCCCATTCAGTGACCCAAGGGTCTGGTGTCAGAGAACAGCCCCATTATTAAAGCCCCATTAAACTTGAAGATGCAAAACAACATGTCAATACTGCTGTCCTTCACCAAAGATTCTGTGAGCATACACGAACTCCTACTTCATGCAAAGGAAAGAGTACTAAGTGGTGTACCTCTGTCTTTGTGCAGAATGGTTAACAACAAACCCTCTGAAGTAAGCTCCAGGAAACAATCACATGCCCCCCAAATAAGATACTGTACCTGATTCTGGGAAGGACAGATTTCATCTCTGGCATGTCTACTAAAATGGAAACAACTTTTGAAGAGACCAGGAAAATATTTTCTGTAGAGTAAAACTCAACTACTACAGAATGATACAGCAAGATTTCACAATCTATATACCCAGTAATTAAGCGTGGCAATTTTCTGCAGCCATAATTGTTAGGACTACTCCTTCTTACACAAATTAGGTCATAAGACTAAAAGCAATCTCCCAGATTATAAATTGTTTTCATTATGAAAACTGCCACAGACTGATGTATTTTTTAGAACCAGTTGGCTCACGCTGGAATATTCTAAAATCCACCATTTTGCTCATGATAGAAAAAAAGATTAATGACATTGATATCTCCTCTACATCAAGAAAGCATTAAAAAAAAAAAAAAAGAGGCTAAAATCAATGCAAATTAAGGACAAAACAAGTAGTTCTGTCAAAAGTTCAAGACTATGGCTCTGCTGCTCTCTCATTCCTTCAATGGGCAGCACAAAAGGAAGGGAACTTCTCATGCCTGAAGGGGATAGCCCTGGCCTACCTGCTACCTTTATGCCATTACTACCACAAAACAGCAGCATTCTTCATGGTGGCCAACCAACTCACCATTAATTGGACACCTCAGGCCCACAAATGCTTTTGAAGCTGTGCAATGACTTGTGTACACCGTCAGCGTAAAAGAAAAAGCCTGGAGGTTTGAGAGCAAAATACTGATACTTACTGAATTTAAGGGGGAAGTACAACTTAGTTTTTAAAATGAGTATAAATTCTAGGGTGTTTGCTTCATCGTATTTAAGATAATCCCGCCCTGATTATTATTATTTTATTTTTACTTTTCTCATTACTTCATAACACTGAATTAAGCATGGAAATTCACAGTATTGAACTGAGGCAGAAATTGACTTAAGGAGTAACAGGTGACAACTCAGCTCCCACTGCAGTACAATAAGCACTTGTTTTTCTCTTGCTTGTACTAGAAATACAGTAGAACACCTCAAAGATCACTTTCCCATTAAATGTACAGGCTATAGTATTCCCACATACTTTCCGCCGTTGGTACACACTTTACCATGGCTTCTCACACAAGAACAATACTTTAAAACAAGCGGGTAGTGCCACTTACTTTAATGTTGTGGACACCATTCCTCTTCCCGACGTGCTGCTCAATGGCCTGAACACAGGAATGGCACGTCATGCCCTCCACGCCGATGACTATGGATCTTGCCTCCATTGTGAAATCCTACTCAAGTCTTCTCATTTCTGTTGGCCAAAAAAGAATTAGGGCTTTTTTTCTCCTTCAAATAACTTCAAAGATAAAAATCAAAACAATATGCAGCACTTTAACAGACGATGTACGCTAGTAGATACCAAAACCTGATCAAAATCTGATGCTGAGCACAACTGAACAAGAAGGAGACACTTCGCTACTTGCTCCCGTGTATCCTCAAAGAGAAAATTATTCAGACATTCATAATTCGCTTTGTATTACAATCAAGATCCTTTAATCACACGCAGCAAGCTGTGACTCAGTGGTGTGTGACCCAACTGCTGGGAGAAGCAAGCAAGGAGGAGACACCAGCCCTTGGAACGTCAGAACGATCGAGGAGGGCACGGAAAGCTCGGTGACAGACGCCTGCCGTGTCTGTCCACGTCTGTATCTCTTTGTCATCACCCTGTGCTAGTGAGAACAAGGAATGCTGGAACTGGTCCTAGGGAGTGAATCCAGCTTTTTCCAAATCTCATTCAGGAAAGTCTAATTTCTGCTCCTCTGCAGATTATCATGCTCATTCTGGCTTGTAAAAACAAGAGCAGAAAAATGACTACATCTAAATGAAATTAATCTGCAGAAATAATGGTTGCTGCAAATGAGTTTGTTTGTCCAATGCATAAAGTTAGTAACAGAGAAGGAAAGAGGGCAAAGAAGAGATTAAGACTTTTTTCATCTTTGAAAATTTGCATTATTTTTTCCATTGTACGGGAGGTTTATGGCTGGGAAAATAATCAGTCAGCTGCTTAGTGTTTGGCTCCAGTGAAAGCAACACCAAATTCTGATGACTAACCCAACAGCCAGAGTTAAACACGTGCTTAACTGGTTTATTCCCCTGCGGACTTGTCTGGGAAACTAGATTACACTAAGTACGAGCAGCATTTAATAAAATTAATTTGCTCTCTCCCTGGTGGCATTTCACGACTGCTCCCTGCTATAGAAGGTCTGAAAGTTTTTGGTTTTGCTCTAAGACACTAGAAAACCATACATGAATACTGCAATGGTTCATTATAGAAGCAGGTTGACCTCACTGATGCTTAAAACCTCACAAAATAAATGCTGAAGCTTTACCAAGAAGACAGCACAACCCTTTGAATTACAGCGAATTTTCTGACAGGTGAAATATGGTTGTTTGTTTGTTTGTTTTTTCTTTACATGCATTCTATGCAAAGTGCCAGGAACACATTGCAAAATTGTCAGCCACCACGTGGGAAAACTTAACCATAATTACTAGGTCAAAACAAAATTAATTATGCAAACATCGTAAAAGATAGTCTGAGCACTTGATTTTTCCTCCCTAATGCATCCCATAAAACTCTCAAACGACCAGGTAAGGAACCTGAACTCCAGTATGACCCGTCACGTCCTGTTGGGCAACAGGAGCTTTGCTCAAGAACTACACAGTAAAGCACAAGAAAATAGGAATTAGCTTACATTAATCAGAGAATCATTAAGGCTGGAAAAGCCCTCCATGATCATGCGGTCCAACCACGCCCCTACCACCACCGCCACCCACTAGACCACGTCCCTGAGCACCACGTCCAACCGGGTAAGAGCAGCTAGCAGGCAGGAACGTTTGGCAAGCAGGGAGAAAACCTCGCAGTCACAGGACTCTGCACACCTCGGCGAGCTGCTTTGTAGGTGAAGTCCCTGCTCCAGACACATCCTACAACAGCAAGGCTCCACCCTTCCAGCCACAGCACAGGGGAGCCGGGAAGCACAAGGGCTGCACATGGAACTGGAGACCGGGGACTGCTGGGGACGAGCATCCCCAAGCTGCTTCCCACGGCAGCTTGCTGCGTTAGAGGCATCCCACCACGTCACAGCAGGAAGCAGCAACTCGTGCTACAAGAGGCACTGCAGGGATATCCCTACCCGAGGAGGTGGTACAGATCTCACTGCTTGCCTAACTTGGCAGAGCTGGGTTCTTAGCAGCACAGGAATGTTTATCCATAATTATTTACACACCTACAGAAACGCAGCAGGGTCACAGAGCACACAAGGAGCTGGGAATCAGGAGAGCAGTGTGGGTTAAGGGCTTCATGTGGCCAGCCCTTTCCCAGGCTCATCTGCATACTCTGAGGCACAAGATCTTTTTTTAAGAAGACTGTAAAGCTCACTAAAAGACGTGCTTTCATTTCATCACATGGCCCTCACTGATACTTCAGCTCTTCCACAAGGAAGGCTCAGTCCACAGAGCAAACAAGGGCGTAATTGTAATTCCAGGCAGCAATGAATCTTCCCAAAAGGCTAAAGTACAGGTGGAGTGTCCAGAAGTACTTGACGTGCAGAGTGTTTTGTGAGCACAGCAACCAGAGAGCTGAGACGCCCCGGTCTGTCATCTGGCACAGATGGGACAGGTTCCACAAGGTCAGTGCCACCAGTTTCTGCACAGCCTCATGTTTTCCCATCAAAAAGACAGCACGTGGAAAGGGAAATAGAGAGTCCTGCTGCCTCCCTGGCCTCATCTAACTGACTAATGTCGGAAACACGACTTCAGATATGATGGATGGTATTTATGGAAGTAAAATAAAATAATTTGATTGCGGTAATTCAGGACCTGAATAAGCATGTTAGGCCCATAAAGCATGTTAAAATCCTATTATGTCAATAAAATTTCATATGCATGTTTTGTATAGACACAACCTTTCCTTTAGAATAAAGCACAATCTGCTTGCGTTTGAATTTAAATAATAAATCAAAACCAACCGAGCTTCATTCCCTTCACTGCCCCAGGGAGGGTTTTCGGCGTGTTTGGTTGGGCTTTTTCAAGTCTGCTCTCCCAGGACCAACGACCAGGGCCCCATGGCATTAAGCACCGCATAAACGTGGCAGAGAAAATCCTCTCCTGGAGGGAACCGTGACTCAAACACGCACAAGGCTCTAAGGCTTAAGAGGAAAATCACTTTCCGCTCTTCAAGACCCCGTAGTGCCAGGACTGAATCCAAAACTACCGTCACAGAATTTATCTGTTGGATCAAACTCCCTCTGTCCTTTTGTTCTCCAGCTTATCATTAGGAAACACTGCTGGAGTTACAAGATATATGCGTAAGCTCTCTACTGGGGGGGGGAAAAGCCCTATCAGACAAACAGGGATTTTGATTTGCTTTGTTGCAATACAAAAATCCCCAGGACAACAGCAAGCTAAACTGACAAGCTAACACATTCTTCCATGTGCCGGTATTCCACTTGGTTCCATTCATTTCTAATATCCTATCTCCCCTTTGAGTGCTTCCTGTAGAAATACTTTGGCTGAAACTTAAAGGAAATAGTTTTGTCAAAATTCCCTCCTTCCAACAACATTAACTCAAGATAAATTCACAACTAACCAGCCTGAAAACTTCGCTACACCAGTAAGTTAGGGCTATCTGCAGACAAGCAACATAAATATTGACAATACAAACCTCCTTCTCCTTAAATGCGTTAATATTTACCAAGTCAACAAGAAAATGGATGCAGAAGTCAAACGATCTCGTGACAGCGTGCAGCACTCTTTGTGAGCTACAGCAGTACCATGAACACAACTTCCCATTTCCTTACTCTTGCTACAGTGTGTGTGTGTGTGTGTGTGTGTATGTATATATGTACACACACACATTCGCTCAAAAGAAATTCAAGGTAGAAGGGACAATTATGGTTTGGTAGCTCGTGGCTGAAACAACCAACAAAACAAAAGCTTTCTAAAAAGCCTTCTAGATAGACTATATCTATCTTATATGCTGATAGAAGATCCTCATCACTACCCGACAGCAAGGCAGATGGCGTCCCCAATGAACCATCGATAAGGGCAAAACCAACAAAGTGGTTAGCAGCATCTACTGGCTGCTCTAGGAGGTGGCCTATGACCTCCTACGTCCCTGCAATGTAAAAATGACTTGTTTTCTACCCAAAACAGAGCCTGTCTCTCCCCAAGACCTCTCCATACTGCACAAACTTGTCTCTCCTAGAGGACGTCCTGTACAACTTGCACCTTTGCTGGGGACCAAATCTGTATTTGTAGGTATTATATGGCTGAACTTTTACTACCCCTAATTGCCTTTCTACTAGCTCTAATTGCTGCTGCTATTAATTAGTGTTATAGTCTTAATATCTACTACACATCTATTTGCATCCTGGTAATATCTGTAATTGCTTATTATCTGTCCGTATATTCACCTTACTGAGCATTGTATTTGCCAGTGCTGGTTGGTGCTAATCTGTAATAAGCAGAAACCTTGAGAAAATAAACTTCCTGTGCCTTTGTGCATCACAGAATCCCCTAAGCCCACTCCTGAGATCCCTGCAGACCCACAGGCCAGGTAACCCTTTGGGTCATGACAGTCACAGACACATTTTTGGGGTGAGATGCATAGATCAGCCCTGTTTTATAGAGAAGTGACGGCTGTATTCTCGACCAGGGCATTGCTCCACCTGTAGAGCATCTCGATCACCACTTAGGGATTTGGCAGTGCAGCCAAGCAGCAGGAAGACCCCTGTGCACACACCCAGTCTAACAGATCAATATTCAGAACACAAGGAAACAAGGCTTCAGCTACTGCTCTTCTGGAATACCATCTGAAGTTCATCTCAGCCTTGGCTTTCACCACGCTTTGTGAAAGCAGCTGTCAGCTTACTGTATTCTCCAGTGCACTATTTACAGCTCAACACCTTTAGAAACTCCCCTTTTAGCTGTTTTAATCCTTTCAGTACTCTTTCACCTCTGTTGTGCAGCACACAAACCAGCAGTACTTCCTTGCACGTGTATTAACACCCTCAATGAAGCAGCAGAGCCCTAGAAATACTGGGGCTCTGCAGTAGCAAAGAACCAAGCACCGTACGTTACCCAGCGCGGCAGCACCCAGCGACAGCACAGGCGGTGCACAAGGGTAGCTAAAACCAACAGGATCTTTGGAAAGGAAGCCAAGTGCTTGCAGGGGCAATTTGAGGCTTAACGCTGGGGTTGCCTGTGTTAAAATAACAACTTCTTCCAAGGGAAAGGAAAATTAAACAGTGATTAGACACAGGGCAACTGAGAAACTCGGATTCACATCAACAGATCATTTGCTTGGACATGCTAACAGCAGTCTTGAAGCATAGTAAGTCTAGGTAAAGTCAAAGTTGTCAGTCATAACATCATGCTACCAAAAAAAAGGTAAGTGGTACAGCTACCACACTGCTAGAACCCCAGACTCTCATCTTACACCCCAAAAATGCTTAAGAGCTTCTAGTATCTGAGCTAACCCAGGCACCTCAGTGTAACAACGCACTCACCGTGCACCACAAACATGCTTCACGTCTCTTCTAGGATCAGTACAGATACATCACAGAAATACTGTGTGCTTCTCCAAGTGTACAGCCTTACTTTTCATCAAAGTTTTCCATACATATTTTGAATTTAGAGCTGCTGCTGAAAGATGTCAGCAAAAGCTAGGTAAAGACAAACAAATGGCAGCAACAGAATCTGTCAAATCTAACTTAGGACGGTACTAAATTTCCAAATGGCTAAGTCCTACTTTATAGCTTTCTTTTTGACAGCAAAAAGAAAGATTCCTAATTACATTTAGCAGAAGACAGGTACCCATCCCTAAAGGTCTCCAAAAACGTGGAAAAAAAGAACAAAGGACAGCAGAAAGAGGCCAAAGTTTACAACCCCGCTGAGCTTATGAAAATACTGGTTACAGGTGGTCTGGTCTGCTAGACAAGAATGGGGTTCTGCTACTTTCACAGGCAAACAGTCACTTCTGAGAGTACGGCCCCATACGTGAGGCTTTATCAGAGGGGGAACTGCCTGCCTGTAATAAACATCCCGCACAGACTCTGAGGCTCTGAGCAGGTTGCAATTTGTGCTGCTCAAGACTTTAGCAACTCCTGCTGGCTCAGCAGACTATGGAAATTGCCCCGAGGAACTTTATTTCTATATGAGACAGATGAAAAAAAGACAAACAGGGCATGAATTAAAGAAAACCCTTCCGTTAGGTTCTAAAGAGAATTTTATAATACTTGAGACAAACTCTTCACAAATCCTTTCACTTCTTCCTGGCCTTCCACTCGCTCTTCAGAGCAGCTTTCCGGAGGACACAGGAATTTCCCGAGGATTGTAACAAGCGTTAGGAGGAAAATGTCATCACCTCACCCCCTCGGTGTACGAGGGCAGCTGAGGCTCCCGGTTCCTGCCTCAAGACGCAGGGCAGAAGAACGCGGAACACGCCGTGCAAGCGAAAGTACGAAGAAAATAAGAATCAAAGCAGCGGGTGACACGGCGAGCCGGCTCCTACCGCCCTGCCCAGCACCCGGGGGGGCAGCAAGGGCCGCGCCGCCCCTCCTGAGGGGAACACAGCGCGGCTCGGGGCTGGGGGTGCCCACAGCGCATCTCCCTGCGCCCGCCTGCCTTGTAGGGTAGCTCCTGGTCTATTTACACCCCCGGACACAGCCGGGAGCACCCTGGCAGCTGTAGGAAGCGTTTTGGGGCGTTATTTGGGGCGTTACAGCCCCGCACTGACGGGATCTGAAGGCAGCGCAGGGGGCAGGGGGGCTGTGGGGAAGCCGCGCTCGCCGCGCCTCAGCGGTGTTATCTCGCTCCGAAGCCCCACAGGCGACGCTGTGCCCTCCCCGGGGCTGCTCACACCGCGTTTTTACTGGCAAAAAAACGGGGAAAACAGCGAAAAAACCGCCCGCGGGCACAGAGCGCCGGCGCGGCAAGGCGAAACGCCCGGCTGCGCGGCTCCGCTTAAACACCGCGGGGGGGGGAGGGGAAGGAAAGGAAAAAAATATAAATAAGAAAAAAGGGAGCGGGGAAGAGACCCTGGAGGCTGCAGGGGCTCCGCGGTTACTCACGGCTCCTCACGGTTCGCCGCCCGCCGCCTCAGCGCCCTGACGGGGAGCAGCGCCGCAGCCCCTCCCCCTCCCCCTCCCTCCCCGACTGAGGCGCGGGCGCGCTCCGCCCCTTGCCCCCCGCGTCACGTGGCGGGGGAGGCGCCGCTGTCACGTGGCCGCGGCTGAATGCGGAAGTGGGGGGGGGAACGGGACGGGACGGGGCGGCGGCGAACGCGAGGGGAAGGCAGAGAGGAGAGGCAGGAGGCGAGAGGAGGGTTCCCAGGGGCGTTTATTAGGGCAGGAACACCGCCACGCCGGCGGGACTCGGGGAATAAACGCCGGCAGGACTGCAGGGAGAGCTCGGAGCGGCTGGTTGCCAGTTGTCACTCCCTCCATTCCTTCGGAGTGATCCTGCCGACGGGCGACAGGCCCCACTCGATGCCCGCCTGTGTGAACACCTGCAGGAGGATAAACCCAGATGTTAACGCTGAAAGCAGGGAAACGTGCCACTACAGCGCTATTCCTGGGGTTTTCCATTCAGATTTCCTGTATCAGAACATCTCACTCACCTTTCGGTAAAGCAAGCGGAATGTATTTATATTGAGCATGACTTAAATAGTTCTGTTTTCTATTTCAAAGTATCTAGCTATAGATAGATACTGCTATATAAAAATATCCACATATATAAAACATACAAAAATACCTAGATATAAATAGATTAATCTGGGATGTCGAACCACATCACTAAAATGGATTTCTTACACATCACCCATACCATTACTTTCACCATAACCTACACATTCTGCCAAGACCTCTGCCTGAATAGCTCAGACAACGACATAACAAACCCTTGCTTCTGCTCTGTTTGAAAAATCATTGGATAGCCTGATATTGAAATTTGTGTAAGAATTCAAAATAAAAATGATGAAATAGTAAAACTTTCATATCAAATTACTACTCACTCAAAAAAAACCCTCCAAAATTCCAATCACTTACGATACTTGTAACAAGTAAGCCCTTCTGAGAATAGCTTGGAAGTTTACAGCTATATCACAACAAAACGGTGAAAAAAAAAAAAAGACTTACATAACCCCAGACAGTAGCAAAAACTGCAGCTCCACCGAGCAGTACCAGGTTTCCATACTTGTCATGGAAGTTTGGCTCATGTTTGTGATGAGCCTGCCTTACTGCAGTATGCTGGACACGGCGAGCTAAGGGAAGTTAAATTAAAAATACACAAGTCAACTAAAACGTACGTACAAACCATTCACAATCATTGTCTCCCATCAACGGAAAGGCAAAAATGCAAGGAAATAAAATAATCTTCAGAGCTTTGCAACAACTGTAACATCTGGGGTGTACAGGAAGTCTTGCATTTCGTTTCAGCTCTCCCAGTTTCTCTCTAGAAAGGTGTCCCTGAAGTCTGCTTCTGGTAATAAATCCTTTAAGGTAGTTTTTTCGTTTACATTTTCTCTAGACCCTCCAGGTAGAAGTTCAACTACAGTTTTGACTATTTCTTTAAGAACATAATTTTAGCACGTAGATGTTTATTTTTCAGTATATACATTTAAGATTTATGTTTATATTTCCAGTACATGTACTTCATATAAGCATTTTCAGGATGAGTCCTACCATCAAATGAAGCATCAGAGATGGTTAACACTTCTCTCATTCTCTTTAAGATTCTTGAAGGGAGGTGAAGAAGGAAGTGGAAATACCTGGAGGACTTCGCGTGATGTAAATAATAGAGAATTAAATACAAGAGAATCTCTCTGTATGACAGGATGGATGGATGTAAGTGTACAATATAAGAGGTACTCTTATTTAGGAGAAGACAGACTTAAGCATCAAACCACCAGCTTAAAAGAAGGGAGCCCACACAAGCACAAGTGTTTTTTTTTTTTTTTTTTTTTTTTTTAAACTGACTAAGGAACCTCAAACATCGACTGAGAGAAACACACCTAAGGGCGTTTGTTTGGACTGAGCACATTATATATGCTGATGACCCAGGCCTGCAGTTAAGGGGACTGGCTGTAATGCTAGCGATTCCAGCACCGCAGAGGTTATTTAGCCCTTGAGTTTAAGCATTTAGCACTGACAGTGCCTTGCTACCTCAGTATGCGGATTACAAGACCTTTATGCGCCTTTAATTATTATTAAAGAGGAAAAAACACTGAGAAAGGGAACCCAAGGTCAGCTCTAGTAAACAACTACGAGGTAGAAAACAAAAGAAAAAATTAAAAAAAATAAAAGCAGCAAAGGACAAAGTGCTGAGAGCTGCCCGCAGCCCCTCACCGGCCCTCAGGGACCTTCCCTCAGGGGGAACAAGCCGGGGGACAGCTCAGGACCACCCCGGACAGGGACAGCAGGAAACCACAGAGCCCCGCCGAGGAACCGGCCGCCCCCAGGCGCTGCCACAGCCCCGCAGCCGCCCCCCGCTTACCGGCGAGGCTCAGAGCGGCCCTGGCCACGGGGAACATGGTGCCGGGAAGTGGCCGGCGGGACGCCGCTACCCTTGGTGAGCCCTGAAAAACAAAATGGCCGCGCCGGAAGTTCCGCCCTTGCGCCTTCCCGCCGAGCGGAGCACGCTGGGTAATGTAGTTCTCCCGGGGCGGCACGGGGAGGCGGGGGGGAGGCTCCTCCCGGCTGTCGCGGAGCCGCCGCGCTCGAAGCGCTGTAGCCGCGGCGGAGGTTCCTCTAGAAGCTCTTCTCGGGGTTCTGCTCCGCTATACGGGTTCAGAAACATTTTTTCAAGAAGAAACGGAAGAAGCAGAGAGGGCAGGGAGCCGGCGCAGCCGTGACGGAGGCTCTAAGAGGCCCCGCGCGGCGACTGCTGCCGCAGTGTCAGGATGGCCGAGTGGTCTAAGGCGCCAGACTCAAGGCTCCCGCCTTCCCGCCGCGGCTGGGTATTCTGGTCTCCGTATGGAGGCGTGGGTTCGAATCCCACTTCTGACACCACTTTTTTTTTTTTTTTTTTTCGGTCTAACTCCACGAATTTAAATCCCTAAAAGACCTAAAAAGCTAAGGGGGAAGGTTTTTAGCATAAAAAAAAGGATTTGACTCGCTGCGCCAGAGCGGCGTTCTGTGTTACTGACCCCCCCCGGGCACACGCACACACAGCATGAATACGGGAGGCGTTGGAGACCCCACCGGCCGTTTCTCCAAGTGCTTTAATAATTTCACCCCCCCATTTTTCACACACACTGGCCAGCGACGTGCGTGCGGTTATAAAAATAAAGAAAACCTGCGGAAGCCCTAAAGCTCCTCTCAGTTTCATTCAGCCTGGAGAAGAGGAGGCTCAGGGGCGACCTTATCGCTCTCTGCAGGTACCTCAAAGGAGGCTGTAGCAAGGTGGGGGTTGGTCTGTTCTCCCGTGTGCCTGGTGACAGGACGAGGGGGAATGGGCTAAAGTTGCGCCAGGGGAGTTTTAGGTTGGATATTAGGAAGAAATTCTTTACTGAGAGGGTTGTGAGGCATTGGAACAGGCTGCCCAGGGAAGTGGTGGAGTCCCCATCCCTGGAGGTCTTTAAAAGACGTTTAGATGTAGAGCTTAGGGAAATGGTTTAGTGGGGACTGCTAGCGTTAGGTCAGAGGTTGGACTCAATGATCTTGAGGTCTCTTCCAACCTAGAAATTCTGTGATTCTGTGATTCTGTGTGATTCTGCGTTTCTTTTGTGTTTTTTTTTGAGGGAGAGGGGGACAGTGACGGGCGGAACACCAACCGCTCGCTGTGGCAGGGCGACGCTTTGTGGCGTTTAACGAGGGAGACGCGGGGGCTGTCGGTAGCCTCACGACAGGGCACGGCGATACCCTGAGGGGGGCGCCGCCGCCATGTCGCGACACGCTCCGCCCCTCAGCGCTCCGCGCCCGCCCGCCCGCCAATCACACGCCTCCAGCTTGCTCCCTTCCCATTGGCCCACCGCGGCCGTACTGACAGCTGCGCTAGCGAATCGAAACCCGGCGGCTGGACACGGGCAGGCGCTGCAGCCAATGGGAAGCGGCCGGGCGGGGCCGAGCCGGCGGTGGGAGCGAGGGGCAGCCATGGCGGCGCTGGCGGTGCTGGCGCTGCTGCTGCTGGCGGCCTGCGGCGGGCAGCGCGCGGCGGGGCAGAAGCGGAAGGAGGTGAGGGGCGGGGGGGAGCCCCTGAGGGGAGCCCCTGAGGGGTTGAGGGCTCACTTAGGGTTTATTTAGGGTTTAGTTAACAGTTTCTGGTTGTAGTCGCGAAGATACCGCTTATTTCTCTATGCTTCTTAGGGTTTCCTGTATGTATACGTTTCAAGGCAGCGAAGGGTAGTCGGTTATTTACCAAAACGTGTTTATTCCTGAGAGGAATAAACAAGGAGTGCAGACGTAGCTAGTGGGAAGTGCTTGGTTTCTGTTAATTATGCTTCTTGTATGACATTATAACACTCTTCGCCTTTTTTTAATGGAGAATGTGCTGTGCACTCATGAGTTCTGCAAGTGTGTACAGAATCATTTTTTTTTCCTTTTATCTACCCTGGAAATCAAACGTTTTGCTCCCTTCCGTAGTGCTTCCAGCACTAGCGCTTGCTCCACTTCATGAGTTTTGAAATCTCCCCCAGGTGTGATGCTTCGTATCAAATAAATACCAGCAGGACTGGGTTTGGGGTGCTTTGTGTGGCTGAAATAAATCTTATCGTTCGTGTGAGAAAGTCCCGAGCTGACAGCCACATCAGTGGTTGAAGTAAATGAACATCATTAACGTGAGGCTCAGGAGGCTCTGTGAACGCCTTTGAGGCTCTTTATGAAGCATCCCATCACGCGGTCATTATTCGTAATGAAAAATGTGCAGCAGTTTGGTACAGCGAAAATACAAACCTTCAGGTCTGCGATGTGAGAGACTGGAGGAAATAAAACACACAAAACCCTCAACAATATTTCTCTGGCCTTGTTTTCAGATGGTATTATCAGAAAAAGTGAACCAGCTGATGGAGTGGGCTAGTAAGAGATCTGTAATCCGAATGAACGGAGACAAGTTTCGACGCTTTGTGAAGGCGCCACCCAGAAATTACTCTGTGATCGTGATGTTCACTGCTCTTCAGCCTCACAGACAATGTGTCGTGTGCAAGTATGGGCTTAATTCATAATCTTGAACTTGAAAGTCATCATATGCTTTGTAGGACATTAAATCTAACAAGAGGGTAAAACTTGCAGGTACACAGGGGGACTATACTAACACCCATTATAGGAGGGTTATCTTTGAAGTTGTTGGTGGGAATGTGTGTGCTATGAGTGTGGGAAAACAGCATAGTCCTTAATGATTTATTCCCCTCTTAAAGTAATTGATGTTTTGCAGAGCAAATACTCTCATTGGTAGGCTTCTGGAGAGAGGGTGGAAACTCAACTTTCCTGGTGTGAGCTGCTGCTGAGGACATGTTTGCAGGATTACTGCTGGCCTTGCAGTCTAAAAGTTGCTGTTAATTAATGTTGATTGATGTTTGTTTACACTGATAATATTCTGGATCCTTAAATATATGAAGGCCTTCGTGTATTAAGCTGGGGGTGACAAGGTTCAAATAGATATCAGTAAATAACTTTTTTTACCATACTAATTAGTTTGCCATTCTCTGGCGCAGAAAAGTGGGTGTGCTTGTGTTTGTTTCAGTGCTCCAAGGTTTAGCAAATTGTGACCTACTGGGTTACATTTCTGTTTTCCATGGTTAGCAGTGCTTCTTGTTATGAACACAATGACACTTGCACTTTATCTTTACATTAAAAAAAAACCACAAGTGCATATGCTTTGATTGTTAGATGAATGACCTCAATTTTTCTTTTGTTAAACGTGAGAAAACAAACGTGGAGGAATGGGTGGGATGGTTCTATTAAGGGGATGGATGGCTACAGGTCTTAAAACTGTAACTTGTGTTTTGAGCTAACACATGATACAGCCTCTCACTGTGTGTTTTTACAGGCAGGCTGATGAGGAATACCAGATTCTGGCAAACTCCTGGCGATACTCCAGTGCATTTACCAATAAGATTTTTTTTGCTATGGTCGATTTTGATGAAGGCTCAGATGTGTTTCAGATGGTAAAGTTATTTCTTTTTTATCTCTTAATGTTATTTTTAGCTCATGCGTTGGAGAATGAGAGTAAAACCATACAAAATGTATTAGAATGACTAAAGCTGTATAATATGACAGTGACTACACTGAAAAGTTAAAAGCTACCCCTCTGATACAGAAGAAAATTGAAGAGCAGAGGGCAGTAGTATTTTTGGCAGTAGTATTAACAGCACTGACAAATGTGGAATAGGTGTAAGGAGTGTATTAGCTTATCTGACTCTTCTCTGGGTCTGTCTCCTGTAATAACTTGTGGTGTCATTTTTAATGGAATTCCTCAGAATACAGCAAGAAGTAAGATAGAAAACACTGAACTCCTTAGGACTGGATATAAAAATTTGGGTAACTAGGGGGTGGTTTATCAGGCTTTCAGAATTGACTTCTTTTGCTCTTCTACTGAGATTATATAACAAGATTTAAAAAAAAAATCTAGAACAACAATTGCAAACATGATAGAATTAATAATTAATCACAGTTTTGCAAATTGTAACTCTTTTTTTTTTTTTTTTTAAGGAGATGCTTGCCTCAGTATTTAAAAGTTACCTAATTTAGGTGATGGTACTTTGTAACATGGAAGTTTTAGAAAGGAGACATGGAATTTTTTAACATTCTTGTTGGATTTTTTTCCCCAGAGTGAATTAGTTTTTGATGAAACACTAAGCTATGGCCTTCACATATTTATTGTATGTATTCTTATTTTGTAGGTTCCTCACTGAACAGTAGTATTTATAGAAGAAACATTAAAATAAAAACTGAAATGCTATGGGCAAAACAGTGTTGGGGAAGGGTCTTCGTTAGGAAAAGATGATGGAACTTCATTTTAAAAACAACGATTTCTGTTTTTTTACTGTAGTCTTCTACTAACTGGATTGGATCTTTTGAGATGCTAGCTACAGATCAGAGTACTAATGAAGAAATGTCGATCATTTGAGAAAGTATGCTCAATTTAAAAAAAAAAAAAAAAGTAAACCCTTGTTTTCCCCAAAGGCATCCAGGACACCTAGTGGTAGAGATCAAAAAAGTTGCTTCTAATGCTTAAGAGAGGAAATGGCATGGAACATATGAGGGAACTTACGGGAGCTTATTGATTACTGTCTTAGATCAAATTCTTGCCTGTTCTGTTTTTATGAGGTCTAGAAGTGTGAGTTGCTGTGTGCTGTATACTTTTTTAAAGTCACTGTGAAATATGTTTATTGAATAGTTGTTCTTTCTGATTGACTTGGTGACTGTCTGCAGTTGAAATGGAAGCGTGTTGTGAAGTAGACCTTTCATGGTGCTGTTTCTTCTGTGAATTTTCTAAATACAGCTAAACATGAATTCTGCTCCAACCTTCATTAATTTTCCTGCTAAAGGGAAGCCTAAACGAGGTGACACGTACGAACTTCAGGTGCGCGGCTTTGCAGCTGAGCAGCTTGCTCGTTGGGTGGCTGACAGGACTGATGTCAATGTAAGTGCGTGTGTTACACGTGTATACTAAGCCTTTACCCACCAACAGCTCTGCAGCACTCACTTATTACATGTTCTGGGTACAAAATACCCAGAATATGAAGTGTTTAGTTGATAACTCTACTCTTAGATACTCCAAATGGCTCTTGTCTATATAATCTCCTATCCCTGTAAGTGTGCAAGGCCGGGTTGGATGGGGCTTTGGGCAGCTTGGTCTAGTGGAACTTGTCACTGCCTGTGGCAAGGATGTTGGAACTGGGTGGTCTTTAAGGTCCCTTCCAATCTCTGTGATGCTACATCTTAAAGCTTCCTTAACCCATTCCAATATTTTGTGTAATCCTCTGTTTAATAACGCGGTAAAACTCAGCTCCTTCCTTCCTCCCTTTTCTGCTCCTGTTAAAGGAAAACAGTCTTTCAAGTAGTAGGTAAGGTAATGGTGCATAAACCAGTAAAAGGAGAAGAAGCTTTACCTACTTCTTTAGTCAGAATTATTATACACAAAGTTGTGGGGATGTTCTTTGTGTTCATGTTTTTTTTCCACTCTAATGTGTTTTTTGTTAGGAGTAAGGATATAATATGTAATGCAGTTGAGGTAAAATAATGGATCTTCTTTGTGTAGATTCGTGTGATAAGGCCACCAAACTACGCTGGACCGTTGATGTTAGGACTGCTGCTGGCTGTCATTGGAGGCCTCGTGTATTTGCGTGGAAGCAATCTGGATTTTCTGTACAACAAAACTGGCTGGGCATTTGCTGCTTTGGTGTGTAATTCTAGCTCTTCTCTGCCTGTTGTCACGAGTTTCATAGCAATTCAAATCTTTCAAAGCTATTGTATTTAAAGAAGCTTAAACATGCTAGAAGAAATCGAGGTGCATTTAGCTTCTCTTTTTAGTAGTCTGATACTATAATTTGATCTCAGTCTTTTCAGCTCAGTTAATGCTTGATTACCTGCTTTTAATACTAGTAAGAGATAGGATGATGCTTAGCTTAAGTACTACTTACTATGAAAGGAAAAGGAAATTGGGTGGGAAAAAAAAAACTACGGATGATTGTTTCTTTTTTCCTTTTCAGTGTTTTGTGTTAGCAATGACGTCAGGCCAGATGTGGAACCACATTAGGGGGCCACCCTATGCTCATAAGAATCCCCATACAGGACAAGTGGTAAGTCTCTTTTTTCTTTTTCTACTTTTCTGCATTTTTATTATATTTCTACTGATTAAATTCGATACTAAAAGAGGCAAGTCAGAAAGAAGCCAAGAATAGAATCTGCACTCTTACTAAGTCAATGAGGCTAACCTGTCCTGCCGTAAGGCAACTTAGCTTCAGATTTGCTTCAGAGAAGATCTGCCTTCTCTTAAAATATACCCATGAGAGAGGGATTTTGTAGGCAATTTGCAGCTCGAGTTACTTTGCAGATAAGCAATCACAAAATACCAATCTTAATCCAAAATCGAATAATCTGTTGTGTCATTGCCGTATGATAATGGTTATCTCCAATTCCATCTTGAGAGGAAGGTGATTGCTACAATTTTTAGTTCAGTGATTAATTATATAAGACTGGTGTTATCAGTTCTGTGATGTTTGAAGGATAAGGACAAACACTGTCTAGGTTTTTTTTAGCTATATTGCTTTCTGTGTTCAGCAATAAGCTGTTTGGGAGCTAGATAAAGAATAAGCAATTCTTAATCGGGCTAGAAATACAGTGATTAATTTACTGTCTAACAATATGCTCCACTTCATGTTGGAAACAGCTTTAAGTGCTTTCCATGCAGTAAAGCATTAGTCATTATATGGATGGTGCTCTGCAGAAAACAGGACATCCTGGTTCACAAGTGTTGCCTTGGAGTATATTTTTGCTGTTTTAATACCCAGAGAGTTTGGGGACTTTCTGTGGAGACTTTGATTATTTTAGTGACTGCAGGAAGCTAAGAAGATACTTAAATAATGCTCTAGGGTAAAGAGGATAGCATACAGAGTCACCAAAACTGTTTGCTAACAAGATGTTTGGGATAGGGGTTTTCCACCTGCTTCAGAACCTAAGATAAGCATTTATTTCATCTTTCCTGTTTTTCTCTATCTTCCCCCAATGTATAAAGGTGTATATATATTTAACAAAAAAGTAGTAAGTCTTGGAAGCAGGATGATGAGAATGCTTTTTCTTAGTTGCTGAAGGTAGGTTATTTTAAATGACTTGATCTCTTCCATCTCTTACCATTCCTGTTTGTTTCCATGTTTTCTTTGCAGCATTTATTTACCTGTGATATTGCTCTCCCCTGTCTTGAATATAATATATATACATACATACATATATATATATACATAAGAAGAAGAGAAATCATTCTAAATCGCTAAATGCAAAATAAAGGTGTCTGTTAGGTCTTACATGCTCAGCAGTGCTATTGTTGAACTTGGAGATTTCATGTATTTCATGGTCTTCTCTAGCTCATACACCTGTGTAACGACTTCATATAAAACATCTTGCTTTGAGATTCTCAAGGTAAACTAATGTCTACTGATCTTAGACTCATGAAATCTTGTTATTGGGGAAAAATCAGTTTTAGCATGTTTTGATATGCACTGCCCTGCACATAATACAGAAGGAGATGCACTGTGAGAGTAGTCTGTATGTACCAAGAGCATTGTCTTTCAGGGCACACATAATGTATTGGCTCTTCTTGTGCAATTTACTAGGAATTAATTTAGTGAGGTGTCCTTTCATGCCTGCTTAGGTAGGTCAGGCCCTCTGTATTCTTCTGCTAAAAGTCAATCTGCTTATGAAATGTGTTTTTCTACTTGGATATTACATCGCAATCATAGTGAAGCAGAGCTTCCCGTAAGGGATTGAACAACAGCAGTCTTTAACTTCCACAAAGTTTGAACTTTCTGTTCAGTTGGTAGACTTATAACGAAGAAAAAACAAACCTGTCTGAGCCAGCTTAGAGTAGAAGTTCTCATCTTTGGAATGTTTTCTTGGAAGCATTTCTACTTTTTGTTTTGTATTACTACTTCTGTTTACCTTATTCCTAACCATTTTTAATCTTAATACAAAAGCTGAAGAGTAAAGCTTCAAGGATGTTGGTAGTGGTGTTCCTTTTGCTGTCATGCCATGAAAAAGATTTCAAATGTTGGGCACCAGAACCAAGTGAGTAGGGTTCATTTGCAAGTTGAAGAGACTGTCCCAAAACTGAGAAGCAGTGTATGTATGTAGAATAAGGATCCAAGTCAGAGTATGGCTCCGACTTGGAAGGCAGCGGGTGCTTTGGGCATTACTGTGCTGTTTTGCCCTGTCAAACAGGCAATCTGGATCGTGAAGGGCGTAGCTGCACTTCTGTTGTTATAATCTGTGCGGTACTTTGGGCTGTTGACACGCAATAGTAGAAGGATTTCTGATGCTGCTGCAAAATAAATCGGTGCACAGCCAATAACGTGAATTGGTATACAACAGATTTACACTACAACTTCTTTCCTGTCTCTTGACAGAGACACTGCAAAACCCAGTTCCCAGCTTTATAGCTGTTGTTAATTGTTTCAAAGTTGACTCCAGCCTTTCTAAAATTCAATTGCTCTTTGTCTCTTGCAGAGCTATATCCATGGAAGCAGCCAAGCCCAATTTGTTGCAGAAACGCACATTGTTCTTCTGTTTAGTATCCTTCTTCCAGAGATGCAAGTTGGTGGTGACAATTTTTCGGTTAGCTTATGCTGCTGCCTCTTTCATGAGAGCATTTTGTCAAGGCTCGTATCTGTCACCTAATGCTGAGCAGAAGCTTGCAGAGCCTTTCTGTGTTGACAGCTACGCCCTTCTAATGACAGTGATCTTTAAGCTGAATAGAAAAACATTTACTGCTTTCTCTCTAACTTCTGCCTTGCTCAGTGACCAAACTGGATAACATTAAAAACGTGGATCCTAGTGGCATTATACGTGTAGGGTTCTTCAGGATAGTCCCTGTTCTTTTCTGCATGTCTTGTCTCTTCAGTCTCACTTCTTGCTTTGGTGTTGAATTCTTTCCTTTGTTACTGGTGTTCTTCTTTAATTTCTTTGCTTACCTTCTCTGTTTTTAATTTTAGCTCTTTTTAATGCTAACAAGTCAGGATTTTTCCATGCTGGTATTAAGCCATCGGAGAGGCAAGCAGAATCTTGCTGGCTGGGTTTTTTCATTTCTCGCTTGTATAAAAATGTTTCTTTTGAGTGTCAGTAGTACTCTGAAATCCAACGTTCTTCTGCTTGCACATGCATGTCTTTGATCCATCATCTGTACCTAGAATCATCTCTGAATCAAACCCTTCTTCCTTCTCTTGTCACCTGCATCAGCCTGTGCCTTATTTTATCTTTTGTTTAATACTGTTTTTTGGCCTTGCAGCTCCAAATTGTTTACATGTTATGGTACACAAGCATACATACGTGCAGACTTACTACAGACACATCAACTGGCTTCTCACTTAAACTGTCTCGTTTCAAAACTTCTTTCAAAGTACCTGTCCTCTTCAGTGCTCTGCTGTGGTTAACAAGTTCCTTCTGTTGCAAGAGCAAGGTTCTTTAACTGAGTGACTTCAGCTGATTTCTTCCTTTTCTCTTAAATCTTAATATCCAAATTTCAGCAAGAGATGCATTTTTTTTGCATTTTTCCATTCTAATTCATCAATATAAAGTAAGCAATTGATGTTTAAGTACGCTGGTGCGTGTGGGGGGGGAAGTTTTCAACTCTGTATTCTTTATCAAAGACTTTTTTTATTATTACTACTATTTTTTATTATTACTACTGGAAAACTCCATTTATAAGGGGGCTTAAGTTTCTTCTAATTGAAGAATTAGAAAAGACTGAAATGTTTCTACTTGAAAGTCACCACATTGGATCAAACATTGCATGCATTTTATTTATTCTATTAGCTGAGTAAAGATAGCAGAAGATATATCCCTGTATCTTCTGGTTTGTACTTGAAACTTTCTGTCTATTTTCTCTTAAATGTTGTAAATTATTGAGTAACTTTCAACTTGCTTCCTCCCCCCTGACCTGTTGTTGTCCAGAAAGCCTTTAATTTTTCCAGTGAGTGTTAATTTCCCAGGTATGGGGTGGGAGTTAACACAGGAAATGAGGAGTGAGTGTGTTGTATTAAGTCTAGCATATTTTGTTGATTTAGCCTTAAACAGTGTTCGTAGATGGTGGTGTTACTTTAGGAATGGTTCTCCTCCATGAAGCTGCTACTTCTGACCTGGATGTGGGGAAAAGAAAAAGTGAGTACAACTACTTGTCTTTCTATCGAGAATTGTTAGATGCCATAAAGATTTTTGATACGATATTTAATAAAAATGCATTTACACTGTGGGGTTTTTATTGTGAATATCAGCTCATTTTTTGATTTTTTTAAAGAATATTTTCCTGTCAGTTTCCAGCAAACAATGTTATTTGGGGTCTTCAACCTTGCAGTTATCACAACAAGAATTATTTCCAGTTTAGATTCCATGGATCTATCTTCTTCCTTTTCCACAGCTATTAAGTAGGGGTATTTAATCTGAAAGTGCAGGCAGGTCCCACACGAGTCGTATGTCTGAGGCCCAAGACCTTTTTTTTTCTTTTGCTGCTCTTTGCAGCAGAAGCAGCAGCAGTAGTTTGAGTTCTTCTCAGATTTCATTGGTACGCTTGGACTTCTGGTGGGAGAGAAGTCGAACACCTCTGCTTTACTCCAGGAATGCGTACCATAGCATGCATGTGTGCATATACATTCCACCTTTAAGTACAAGTGAGTCCTTGGTTATTTCACCAGTATTTGGAGCTGTTCAGCAAAATTCAAAGCAGTCTGGGGAGAAAGGAAGAAGTAAAGATGCCTTTCGCCATTTTGTTAGTAAGGGAGGGAAGAAGGGACTGAGTTTTTTCTCTTAAACTGCTGGTATAAAATTGACTTACAGTAGGAATTTGAAAGATAATTAATGCTGATGTATTTCATAGAATCATTCAGGTTGGAAAAGACCTCTAAGATCATCTAGTTCAACCTTTTAACCTGGTATTGAAAGCCACCACTAAATCATGCCAAGTTGTACATCTACACGTTTCTTGAAAACCTCCAGGGATGGTGACTTAACCTCTTCCCTATTCTATTCTAATACCCTATAAGCCTTTCAGTAAAGAAATTCCTCCTAATATCCAACATAAACCTCCCCTGGTGCAACTTGAGGCCATTTCCCTGTGTCTTTATCACTTGGTGCTTGGGAGAAGAGCCCAATCCCCACCTCTCTCCAACCTCCTTTTAGGTAATTGTAAAGTACAGTAAGATCTTCCCTGAGCCTTCTCTTCTCCAAGCTAAACAGCCCTAGTTCCCTCAGCTGCTCCTCATAAGACTCTTTTTTCTACACCCTTCACCAGCTTTGTTGTGCTTTGGACATGCTCCAGCGCCTTGATGTCCTTCTTGTAGTGAGGAACTCCAAACAGAACACAGTATTGGAGGTGCAGCCTCACCAGAGCCCAGTACAGAGGGAAAATCGCTTCCCTACTCCTGCTGGCCACTCTATTTCTGATACAAGCCAGGACTGTCGGCCTTCTGAGTCCTCCTAAGGGATTATAATAAAGGTCTCATCTGACCAAACCTGTAAATATTGCAGAAAGCTTTTAAAAACCCCAGTCGCTGTGGTGTTTTTGGAGAGAGCTGTCACTGCCATAATCTTACTCTGTGTCTCTTGCAGTCATGTGTATAGCTGGGATTGGCTTGGTGGTGCTGTTCTTCAGTTGGCTGCTCTCTGTCTTCAGGTCGAAATACCACGGATACCCGTACAGGTACAGCTTTGCTGCTGCTTCAGTTGTTGTTCTCGTGTGCATTGCAGTGCAGCTGTACATCACTGCAGTCTGCTTTGTAGAGAATGGAGAAAATAAAAATACTGGCATAAAGATTAAGAAAAAATAATAGAAGTTTTTACCTGGATTTATGAATGAATCTGTTGCTGTGGGCTGGTATTTCCTTGTCTGGTAATGTTAATGTAAGTCAGAAGGGAGAAGGAAGCAAAGCACTTTTTGTTTTTTTCAGACATCTAGTTTGGTGGGAAATACTCTTTAAAAAATGCTCCACTTGCTTCTCAAACAGTAGCAATATTGGCTGATATGATGATCAGAAACACAATATTTGGTGGATAACAGTTTTCAGTCTGGCCAGAGCCAGGATTGCAGTACATTCCTTTTCATGCCACTATGCTTTACAAAGTATTTCTATTCTCATAGTGATATTTAAAGCTGCCAGTATTCCAGGGCTGCTTCTATAAGGAGTCTAGCACTCTTCATTGAGTGGTTTATTTATTTATTGATAGATACAGGTGTATTGGGTGTTTTTACCAGGTTTAGTGTTGTGTTTTTTTTTTTTTTTTTTTTTTTTGTAGGAATCAGTACATTTGAGGGGCCAGCTTCTAACCGTCTCGGCTTCTGCCAAGAGTTTAATGTGTCTGCAAAGCTAATCCTAGTTTCCATAGGCAAACATGGTCCTGTTTCTCTGAGAAGTTGTCTTGGCAGGTTACCTTGTGGCTATATGCAGAGAGCATTGGTGGGTTCATAGGAGTCTGTAATACACAAGGACATGGAAGATGTATTTTCACAAGATTTTTACTTATTACAGATTAACACCAATCACCACGAGCAATCTCATCTGAATTAGATTCAAGCAGTGAGGTTCAGGCAGTTGCTAAAATCAAAATCATTTTCCTCATTATTTATTTTCAGTTTCAGTATTTCTTAAGTGATCTTGCTGTCTGAGACTGGGAGTGTACGTTTTGGCGGTAGCCGTGGTGAAGCCAGAGGTCTGAAGTTAGTTTATAATTCCTGAAATTATTGGCTGTTATCATAACTGTGAGGTTCAAGGGCAGCTGCTCTAACTCACTGTGAAACATCTCGTGCTCTTGTCTAACAGCCCTTAGCAAAGTGCATACAGTTGCAGTGTGTGATGCCAGCCCAATATTTTCATGCAGATACTGAAATTCTGCTCAAAAAGCCTTTTGTACTTCTTGATCTTCTTCTGTTGACTCCTCAGAAGCATCCATGATGTGTATTAAGGAATCCTCTGAATCCACTGTTGCAATCTCTTTATATCCACAGGCTGGGTAACTGCTTAGGCAGAAGTCAGATCATTTGCATTTGTAAATATCTCATTAATAAAATGTGTTAGTCACTAGGACTTCTGTAAGACCAGAAGAAAGCTGAGTTTCTTCCTTGTTGAATAACTGATTGGCCTTTGTTCTGTTCTGTGCTGTGGTCTTACGTACTACTTCTAAGTCTGTAGAAGGCACAGTGTGGTTGCTCTGGCTTTAGAGGTACTAGAAGGCTTGCTTTTAAGTGGTTTTCTCCACAGCCATTTATATTTTAGCTGCAGCAGGCCCAGTTCCTTGTTCTGATTTTCTAGGTATGTGTGAAAGCTAAATAGAATGTTGTACGGCTTTGTTTCTTATAGAATTAATAAGCATTCTGTTTTTCCCCTGCAGTTTCCTAATGAGTTAAAGGATTCCAGAATGTAACATCAGAAAGGCGGCGGCTCTGAAATTGCGTGGTGTGGAAGGGAAGAGCTCAATATGTATGGTTCATGCTACCTCTCTTTACACTGAATGAGATAGTTAAACACTGAACCAAAGACAACGTGTAGTGCCTTAAATAAAACAAGCAATGTGCTCTGAAGGACAGAGTATTAAGATGCAATCTCTCTCATAAGCTTTACATCTTCTGAAACAACTTTGAATCTAACGAAGTTCTGAACTTTGTGTTTAGAACTACTGTGTTTCCTTGGACTAACCAGAAACAGTACTTTACATTCAGTTGGATAATCTGTTTTCCATGGTTTTCTTCCCCTCGAATACTGACTTTTATTCACACATAACAGGTGATGGTAGCTTTTCTGTCATGCCTTTTCATGGTTGATGAGACCTCCTCATGTACCTGCATCTCTCTTCCTTCTGTCTGTGTGTGACCCTCTGAGCATACTGCAGGTTCCGATACGGTATCTGCGTGTCCTGGAGCTGGATCTGAATGCTGAGAAGAGCACGGAACTGCTGTATGACGCAAGAGATCGCTTCACAGATGAAGGAAGAATTCTTCATGTAGAAATGACTCATTAAAACTTAAATTAACATTTCACAGGGTGATCTACTAATGAGTTTTATAGTTGATATTCAGGACTGGAAAAAAAAAAACAAACAACAAAAAAATAGGTGTATTTATTTTTTTTCCACCCACTAAATTACGAAAATATGATAAACTCTGCTGTTCTTGATTTGATTGAAGTCCCTACTTGTTATATAGCAACTTGTTTAATTATTAATTCAAAACTTTCTTTGCCAAATACTGAAACTACATCAATTAGCTTCTATGCACTGGCTTAGAGCTGAAAAAATGTTCCCATAGCAATCCATGCTTCCCTGCCCCACCACCCCCCTCAAAAAAAGAAAAAAAAAAAAAAAAAAAGAAAAGCTGATTACAAAGTTAATTGATTATCTGTCACATGAATTACAGGTTGCTAACTGGCTTTAAAGTTACTGCTCAAACCACCTGGTGTCAGATTTTGGTCACTATTTAAGCTCTTGCATTCTTTGTTTCCTCCAAGTTTTGTTTCAGCCTTATGTACTTGGGAGGATGTGGGAGTGGGCAGAGCTATCTAATTCCAGGATAAATATTGTTACTCCAGGGAAGATTTGTTAGCCTTACAGTTGAAGGGATGTGCTTTTTGCGCTCTCATCTCACAAAGGTGCTTTGTCTTGAGGATTCTCGAATAGAAGACCTTGTGCCTCAGCCCCCACTGTTGTGTAATTCAGCATCTGTACTACAGGAAATCTGTGGCCTGTTTCAGTAATACTTCCTCTTGTAGACTATGGTGGCCTTGGAGGTTTCTTGTCAGAGGAAAATGTTTTCTGCTTCTGCCTCTCTCCTGTTTCAAGGGGTTACAGGATTTGGCCACTTTAGATTTAAGCTCAAAAAGGACTATATTGTTCAAAGTAGAATGTTTTTCTTATGCAATTTTGCTAAATTAACACAGAGCTCAAGTGCCTTAACTTTGCTAATTTAGTTGTTTGACATTTCAACTTGTTGGTGAGATGCATTTTTTTGATGCCATACAGAATGCAAAGGCTTGGTGGAATGGATAAAATGTGTGCTTGCCTGGATTTTGGACAACTTTCAATAAATTTTTTTAATCTAATTGATGCTTCTCTGTCTCTTTAATTTCATCATAGAACAAAAAACAGCATCCATTTTCTTCTGTTGTTTCAATGTGTTAATAAGTGTTTGTATATAGCAAATAACCTGAATATGGCTGGGTAGACTGGGTTAACAGTGCACTGTATTATGTTACGGTGTTTATGCAGGAAACTGCAGCCCAAAGCGACATTACTAGAGGTCTTTGTGTGTAGTCAACTAACGCCAGAAAGGTTGCATGTTTTTTCACTTGGCTTTGAGAGCTGTCCTGAGGTAAGTCTTGGCTTCCTGGAGTCCTAGGCAGATAATGTTTGCAGAGGTGGAATCTAATGAGCACTGTGGATTTGCCTGGAATGATTCTGGGCTGCTGTAGCTGTTGTTTGCTTTGCTGTCCTTTTGGTATTTCGAGGGTGCTTCCAAGAAACCTTTAGGTTGGCTGGTCCTACTTCAGTTGTTAGCTGTGCGGGCAAAAGTGATTTACAATCTCATTGTAAAGAAGCAATGTTATTTTCTTAGGCTTTCAGATTATTTTTTTTTTAATGTGATGTGTCTTGTATTCTATTTCTCTAAAAAACATTCAGTCATATATGGACCAACTTTAAACAGTTGTACATCATGTCATTGGATGGTGCGGACATGTTGGACTTCATGTTAAGGTGGTATACCTGTTCAGAGTTTTACGGATTTTCTTCTATTCCCATGTTGATGTATGAAATTAAAACAATGCTTACTTTTTCCCAACATTTTTTCTGCTCTCTAAGCTGAAGATGAAGCTCAAGGAGAAGGGGACAGGTGCGATAGGTGAGCAGAGGATGATTGAGTGCTTCCACAAACCTGTAGCAGATTTAGAGAGCGTTCAGTCCTAGAAATAAACTATTTGGCTTGTACAGCAGCTGAGGCAGTAGCTATATTTGGGACACGGTGATTATTTTGGCCCGTCAGCACACGCATCTCGCCTGACTGGCTGGTGTAACACATTTCTAGACCAGTAGAACAAAGGTGGAAGAAGCAATGCATTAGAAAACAGAAATGCCAAAACTGTGTGTTTGAGGCCATCTCCTCTACCAAGTGAGGCATTAAACAGCTCAGACATAACCAAAAGCTCACATTTTAGAGAACATTTATTATAATAAAAGCAGAAAATGGTATAGTCTGTATTTTCAAATGGACTGTGCAGTTTTGTTAATGTGGCTGGCCACGAAGATTGCTGCCTTTTCTACTTTTGAGAAGATGCTGTGGTGTATTTTGTAGCATTTTGGGAACAGCTAAAATTAAAGCAGTTCTCTGACAAAGTAAGCCCAAAGCAAGTGAATAAATCAAATTGGATTAATCTAGATAATGTATTTTGTTAATCCATGGATTACTGGAAGCTCCTGTTTTAAAACCATACTAGTGTTCAGAGATCCACTTGGTAGTGGTGCCTGATAACCATTCCTCCAGCCTGGCCTTTTACAAAGGAGCTTCCGAAGCGTGTGCCCTTCAGGGGCATGACTGTCTACGGTCCTACAATAAGAAGGAAAACACGCTGAGGTTTGTGTGCTGTGCATGGTGTGGTGCTCATCATCCCACGGCTGATGATGTCTGCATGGCTGGATGTATATGAGCAATCACATGATTGCGGCATGCATTGAAACACGAGTGTAAGAATGCGTTAAACCTTCTGGCAGGTAACGGGATAGCTGTTCGTGTTTGGGGATTACAAGACTATGGCTGCCTGGAGGCTTTAGAAGTTTCCTAGTCACAACTGTTGCACTTCTTCCCCATTCTGAGCCTAGTTAAAAGGTGTAAAAGGAAGTGTGACAGGACACTTTTATCGATGGTCTCTATTCCTGACAAATCAAAGTAGGGTTTTTTAGAAGTACTGAAGAAGGTCAATTGTTCTACCTCCTAAATGCTTAGGAACATTCAGAGAAAACCAGGTGTCTGAATTTCATGGGCTTGTTTGGATATGCTGCTCTATCATATTATGCTAGATCATCTTGTATACAAACTGTGGGAAGAGAAGAATAATTTGTGGTTCTACATGGTTTATTAGCTATGGTTTCTGATAGTGCATTTTAAAAACTAACAGGTCTTTACCCAAAAATCACGTGCTGAATGTGTGCATGTGGTTTTTAAGAGGTTAGAATTTAATCTGCTATGAGAAATTAATTCCCACAAATGATTTGGAAAAGTACTGGCACTTGGTTTCTCCATTGTACCCTGATATTTACTACTTTCTCATGTTGAAAAGCTTCAACTATTGAATACAAACTACTACTGAATTGGTTGCACACCATCACTTGAACTTTATTAATGGGAAAAGAATAACAGCAAAAGAAAGAACAAACTCAGGCTCTTGAGTAAGCAGTCATTTGTTTTCATTTCTTATCATGCTTATTCTCTAATGAATAGAGAATGAGTTTTATTGCACGTTATCTGTATTATTCAAAAGCTGAGATCTTGAGCATTCCTATAAAACGAATTCAAACAGTGTCACACTGTTCTCAATGAATTGTGCTACTTTTATCATGGAGAAGAATCTGAAAAAAGTGTATACGTAGTTCCTATTTCTAGGTCAAGAGCACATACGGTTAAAATATTCTCCTGTCAGTTGGTAAGTATACACATCTTTCAGCCATTTCTCCGTAAAAGTAGGCTAATATCTACTTAAGAAAACTAATTACTACTATTGTGACAGAAATCGGCGATGAGGCTCAACAGCGGTCCTTGGTTTCTCTTGCTCGCTAAGCTCTGAATCTTTATTCCTCCAAGTACATGGGAGCAGCAGTGCCTATTAGAGCCTCCGGGGAAGTGGTCCTCTGGGCAAGGCAGTCTTGAATGTAGGTATGCTAGCTGTGCAGAATGGTTTTTAGAGATGCACACAATATTTATCCACATCTGCATTTTGTTGTTTTCCTGCAACCTGTTTTTTGACAACTTGATAGCATCAAATTTTTCTTTTGGGGTAGTTGTTGGGAGATTCTTACTTCATCTGGCCTTTGTCTGACACTACGGTTTCCTTGCAATGTGCATGTTTTGGTACAAGTTAGGAATTCAAGGCAAATTTATTTTTAACCTGCTTTTTAAATACCTCCTGCCATCTCCCAAGGATATAGATGTATTTACCACTCTAGTGTTGTTTCTGTGTAGTTGTAAATCAATAGTCTGCCATAAAGAAGGCTGAATCCCTTGAAAGTAAGCGTTTTGTCTTATTTTAATCACACAATTGAGATATTGATGCAGAGCTAAGAATAGGTAATGCTTCCAGTTTAATCTGCTGGGTGGCTAAAAATTATGATGGCTTTTGGCATTTTTATTGGGTGAATTTGTAGGAGTCAGAGTTAACGCTGACTTGTTTTTCCTTCTGAGACTTGGATTAAAAGGCGAGTGATGCTTTGGTCTTTTAGAATGGCAGTATTGACCGTGAGATAATAGCTTTTGGTACCAAAAGCTATTATTAAGTCTCCTATTTGGCATTAATAAAAATCAGCAAATACGGGGTGCAGTTCTTGGGTAAAAAGCGAAGTTTTAAAGCAAATTCTAGACCAGTTTGTAGAATTTCACTGGGATTTACAGGCTTGTATGTCCGAGAGCTCTGCGAATGCTATTTATTCTATTGCCATTGCCTTTTAGAATAAAATACGTACTAAAGAGAAGTTATGCTTCAGGTGACAAGGCTTCCCTTAAGATTTTTTCCTCATTTTGCACATTGCAATATGAAACGAGGTGAAACTTTTCATTTTTCCGCAGGGGGAAAGAAAAAAAAAGCTATTGGAGCTGGTTATCTCTGTCAGAGCTGATTGCCACCCATCTGTACTTCTGACCCGTATGGGACTTGGTAGGGGTGCGCCCTTCTGCGTTGGGCAGGCGGGGAGATGAGTTCACGTGGAAGCTGCAGCCAGGGGACAACTCAGGGCTGACACGAGGCAGCAGCGGGCTCCCTTGGGCGCTGTTCGACACCTCCAGCCTGGATGCCCTCAGCATGGCGCCCGCTGCCCATAGCGCGCTGCCTTCGTGCCCTGCTTGGAGAACAAGATGGGTGCCCCCAGCTGCTGCTGGCCCCGTGTGAGGGCCGGGGGTGGCCCTGGGGGTGCTTGGCCCCCGCTGCTGCCCCCCCTGCGGCCGCGGGCAGGGCCCCAGCCCCAGGCCGCCCCCGCCGCCCCCTGCCGGCCGCCCTCCTCATTGCACCTTGTTTGCAAATGACGTCACGCCCCTCCCCGCATGACGTCAGCCCCCCCTCCGGTGATGTCAGCCTCCCCTCCGCCAATCAGCGCGGGGAAGCCGGGAGCGTGACGTGAGCGACCCTAGCAACAGCCCCCTCCGCCGCCGCCCAATTGGAAAATCGCTGGGGGCGGCAAGGAGCCAATGGGAGGCGGCGAGAGGGGAAGGCGGCAGGAGGCAGGTCTCCCTCAGCCTCCCTCCGACAAGATGGCGGCGGGGCTGGCGATGGCGGCCCTAACGGCTTTGTCTGCTTCCAGCGCCTGAGCCCGGGCCCGGCCCGGCCCGGCCGCCCCGAGCAGCGGCGGCGGAGACATGACCGCGGAGCCCATGAGGTAACGGCCGCCTCCCGCCCGCCGCCGCGGCGACAAAAACGGCCGCGAGGGGATCGAGGAGGACGAGGGGGGGAGGAGGAGGGAGGGAGGGAGGGGAGGGGACCCGCGCCCCGCTCCCGCCTCACGCGCGGCCCTCGGCGGCGGCGCCACCGCCCGGCCCGGCCCGGGGCTCGGCGGCTCCTCGGCCCGCCTGGGGCGGGGCTGCGCTCGGCACGGCCCGGCCCGGGGCTGGCGGAGGCCGGGCAGGGGGAGGGGATGGCGGCGGGGGGCCGGGGGAGGGGACGGCGGCGGCGGCGGCGGGGAGCGGCCCCTCAGGCGGCGGGGCGCTGCCCCCCCGGCCCCAGGGGCTCCCCCCTCACGGCGCCTGCCCCGCTCCCGGGCTCCCCGGGCCGCCGTTGGCGAGGGGCTGCGCGAAGTCCGGCGGCCGCCCGAGCCCCTGTGGGAGGGAGGCGCCATGTTACAGCGGGACGGAGCGCGCTTTGTGTGCCTGAGGGGGCTCCGCGCCTTGCTGACAGCCGCACGCGTGTGCGGAGCGGCCGGGGAGGCACAGGGCTGTGCACAGGGGGTGCTGCGCTGCGTGTGGCTGCCGTGTGGTAGCGTTAGGGCGAGCATCACGCAGCCCTGGTACGGAAACTCGGGTAAACTTTCCCCTCCCTGTGTGTTTGTGCATCCTCGCCCGCCTCGGACCTGAGCAGCTCGCAACCACCGCTTCGTTTCAGCCCAGACTTAGGTGCCAAAACAGTAGTGCTGTGCTCTTGGGTACAACTTGTTTTTACAGCCTTACAACTTCAGAGGACATTATATACGTGGACTTCACAGAAAACGTTTACAAGGCGATCGTCATCGTTGCTGGTGTTGATCACATGCTAGGTGCAATTCACAAGCATTACAAATACGCGTTATGTGGTGCACGACTCCCCAGCAGCTAAGTTTGTTCGGCATGTTGTCTTCATTTTGTAAGACAGGGATTGCCCATCTCTCCCTCTCCTTATTACTCCTCTTCTTACCCTGTGTTCTTAAAGTACTTTGACAGCTTAAACCAGTTTTGTGTTGGATCGATTATTTTATGTGTAGACTGAAATACTGGTTGACGGATTTTGCTTCTTTCATCTCCAGGCCTTGAAAAATCAAGGATAGAGCTTGATTTCTCCGTAGCAAAAAGAACTTGCCTAATTACTGACTGCTTTACAGTCGTAATTAGTGTTGCATGTTCTGAAAAACACTCTTCCATTTGGACCTCTCTGCTTTTTACTTTATCATGGCTGTTGTATTTTTTTCCCATTTTCCCATATTCTGTTTTGTCTTCCTTCTTTATCAACTTCTTGTTCCTGGTCTACATCATGAATGTGTTGTACTTAACTCTTTCCGTGCTCTTAGATTGTCATTGGCACAAGAAGTGGCATGAATGCTAAGAGGCTGCTTTATTTTATGCTTCAGTGGAATTAAGAGGATACAGAAGCTCGTACCTTTTCCACTCAATTTTTCAGATGACCTGCAGACAGAAAGGTAAATGGGATCGTTGCAGTGTTTCATTTGTAAACTCAAAGATCAAAAAGTACGTACGAGGTCAATTTGAGATTGAATCTGTCCCACATAGTAAATGGGCCTTGACAAACTACTCCGTAGTAGTCTGGCATCATATTTTTTGGTGCTCCAGAGTTTTTTTTTCTGTTCATGAACTCAGTTCTCAGTCCAAATGTTTTTGGTAATCCTTATCCCACATGGAGCTCATCTTGAAGAGTGTAAAAACAGTTCTGTGTTAGGAAGTAGGCATGATTTTGTCGGATGCCATAGGGTTTGTGAGCTGATGAACACATTGCAAGGGCTTTCTTATTTATGTCCTTTCTTATTTATGTCAATTCAAGTTCTAATAATACTGGACTTGGAGAGAATGAGAGGGAAAAGAAAAGCACCACGAAGGAGACCTTGATATGGTAATATCTTGATGGAGAAGCAAAGGTGTTCTTCCTGCCTTTTGTTCACACGCAGACACACACGGATGCACAGACATACTTCTTTGCTCCCATTTTTAGCAAGGCCTCGCACACGCGCACACACTTTGCTCCCATTTCCAGCGAGACCTGTTGGCCTGGCAGCTGCTGCGTCGGTGTCGACCTGCACGGTGTCCCTGCGTGTTCGTTTCAGCTTCTGTTTAAGAAGTGTGCAGAAACACAGCTAGGGGATTGTTGGTGGAATTGTTTAGAGGATGCGCAGGCAGTAGAGTTTTTGAAAATCTCCCATTACTTCTGGAAGACTTTTCCTGTTTAAAAGTAAAGTAATTGTTCTCTACTAGTTCACTGATTCTGGAGCATTCGAGTTACAATATAGGAAATAACCTTATTTAATTATAAGAACCTAGGAGTCTTCTGCATCCAAATGAGAAGTTTGGAATGCTGAAAAACACGATGAGAATTGGAGTAACTGACTAAGAAACATAAAAATTCCTGCTTCTGTAAACGTTGATGAAGATATTTGGACCACAATTGTATATGAAACTTGATTTTATTTTATTTTTTTAAGAGTGGAGGAATTTTTGTCATAGTAACCGGACCTGTTCCTACCATTTTGGAGATCATGCTGTATAAGCACAACAATAGAAAAAGAAGAAATTTTGGATCTTACTCTCGCTTGGACTGTCGAGGAGGCAGCGTAGTGATACCAAGTAATAAGCTGGTAAAATAAACTTCATGGCAACTTTTTTTATGCATTGGGCTTTCCAACTTGCAGCTTTTAAGTTTTTGGGTCACTTGAATGTCTTTGTCCGAAGTGCCTGTCACTACAGGTTGTATGAGGCGTGCTGCTGAATGCCACAGTAATCTAACAGGAAGTAAGTCCGCAGTAATCGTCCTCCTTCTCTGAAGGTGCATGGAAGCTAGCAGTCTTCCACACAGCCCTGTGAAATGGGCGTAAGCAGATCCGTTGCTCTTCAAGAATCAAAACATTAGGCTGGCTGTCATCTTCTCTCCGAGATGCCCGTGAGCCAATGCGTTCACACTACTGAAGTGAAATTGAAATCCCTCTGAAGGAGAATCCTCCTGCAGGGGCCGTGTTGTTTCTGTTTCAGCATAGCTCCATCTCGTAGGGTTTTGTGAACTTTATCTTGTGGTCTCTGTAGGGGTTGACTGAAGGTACCTTCATTCTTTGTGGAATAATTTGCCGTGGTACAGGGATACCTTGACACTGTTGTAACATGAAATTCCCATTTTCATTACAGACGAGGATAAGATTCCACGTGCACTCGCGGCCTCTGCCAGAAGGGAGGAAGAGCTGGTGCTTTTGGCTTGCGTGTAACCCGCCAAAAAGAAAATGTCAAAACATAAAATAATACAAACGTGTTGTGTTCTCCAGAAAAAAAAAAGCCTGTGACAAATGCTGGGATCACTAGATATGCCTTGTATGAACAGGGAAGCCTAGGGATAGTGCTGAACCTCAGGAAATCATGTTTCGTATCACTGGAGTTGGTGCCCGTAGGTGGTGTGGAAGTACAAATTGGTTCATGGATAGGTCACTGCACGTTGTTCTGGTGGTGAGTCAGGAGGGAAAAGATGAAATTGACAGAAAGTCAGTGGCGAATGTCATAGAAGGTTTTATATTGACTTCCAGAGATGGTAGGTAAAGCTCTCTAATTTACTAAAGAGAGAGTACTAAGCTGTCATAATTAGTTATAACAACTAGCCCCAGGCAGTTGTCGTGCAAGATGGATGACGGATTGATGGATGTTGTTTTTTAATTATTATTTTTAAAGAAAAGGAGTGAAACTGAAAATCAAGACCTTGATTTCCCAGGTTGTTGCCAGGTGTCAACTTCAGTGCAGTTTAGGCAGTTCATTTGTCTGAAAGCTGCACAGTTGTAGGAATTTGTCTCAACACATCCAGCAGTAGAAGTCTTGTTGGGTGGATAAAATCGGCCATGTAAAGCGAAACAAAAACTTTGGCAATAAATTCGGCATTGTTAGTGGGGCAAACTGAGATGACTGTTACCTTGGAAAATGAAAAGCTTGCATTTCAGGAAGATGATAACCCTTAAAACCTGATAACAAACCCGATGGGGAGTATCTGGAAGACTTTAAGGAACATGCTTTATTTCTTATAGTTTGTAATGAATAAGGTCTCGTTGAGAGTCTTTGACAAATTCCAGAAAATGGAAGACAACTGAAACAAAGGAGAAGGCAATTCTAGAATTAGAGGGACGTGATGTCATGGGATGGAGCCCTTCTTCTCCTTTAAATGAAACATACTTCCACTTTTTTAGCAGTATTTTTTCTTGTAGGTTAAATATATGCTAGCTTCAGCTTCCTTTCCTGAATTAATGTATGAAGGTACTCAGTTTGCCATGATTTTTGTCTCATAAAGATGAAAACACAGTATTTAGGTTTTCAAAGGGTTGACTTCAGTCAGTGGTTTTAAGTTGGCAGACTGTTTTGCCATGGAAGTTAGAGACTTCCATATAGCAGTCAAGCCCACTAACAAAGGAGGTGTGTGTGTGTGTATTTAAAAAAAACAAACTGCACTTCTCACTGAAGCGTGGTAACTCAGCCAAATCATGTTAGGGTTGTTTGGGTACCGTCTAAAGAAAAAGAAATTGTGTAATTTTCCTTGAATGTGATAAAGGGTCTCTTAGTGACTTCGAACCATTCCCCTTGTGTGTCTGGAGAGAACTAATTCTGTTTGCTTGTCTGAGCCTGTTGTGCTGTGCTGACACTCCAGAGTTATTTCATCCACATCATCAAGTGTCTTGAACTCTGCTAGGTATCACTTGATTAAGCCCCTGTGGATCAGAGTCAGTTCTAACCCAAATAAGAGGGAACCTGCGTTAATGAAGCCTTCAGAACAGAAGCTGTGTGTTCAGTGACGTGCTGGTGGCCGCCTCTCCTCTCAGTCAGAGCTGCAGTGTGCAGCTATCTCCGGGCTGTGTTCGATCCAGTAAGTGCAGCGCGGCATGGGTCTGTCTGACCACAGGGGAACTCGTTTGCCATGAGAAAGGTCAAACACTGGAATTGGTTATCGAGAGGTTGTGCAGTTTCCACCTGGAGGTGTCCAGAGCCCGGCGGGACGTGTTTGTGGGCAGCCTGCTGGCGGGGCGTGGGGCTAGCAGATCTCCAGAGCTCCCTCCCAGCCTAGAGGTTGCTGTGCTCCTTTGTCTCCCTTACCTGAGCAGCTCCAGCCTAGCACGGCAGCTCAAGTTCATGTACTGCTGCCACTGAAGTTCATAAATCTCAGTTGCCTGCGCTTGCAGAGACGTTTGTACAATGAGCGGTGATTAGGGAAATGAATTCAGCAGAAGGAACAGCTACTTCTAATCTGGATTGGTTTCAGCACGTGTATCACCCCGATTGTTGTGCTGCAGTGGAGGGGGAAGGAGAGAAGTGAGCGTGGCACCAGGCGTTTGTGGGCAGGCGCTGAGGGTTTGTGTCCTTGGGCAGTGGGGCTGGGTCATGTCAGCCTGAACACACAGCGAGAACCCTGGCTGTGAAGCTGCACTCATTTTGGTGTGGCTGGTGTATCGATACAAGTGTTTTGCAAAATAGTCATCTGATTTAAGCTATGCTGTATCATTTTGCTTTGCTCTTGGAAAACCATTGCTGAGTTTAAAAACACCACCACAAAACCCAATAAAAGCTAATAGTGCTTTATGGCCCTGCCCTTGTAAAACACATGCTTGTGTTCAAGTGATACAAGAGGCTGTTTTATTTTCTGGTTATGTATTTTCTCTGAGAGAAGTAGGCTTTTTTTTTTTTTTTTTTTTTTTTTTTATGGCACTTCAGGTGTGCTCACTCCTTTTCTGATTAGGGAGCAGCTTCTTTTGTAGATTTTTATCATCTTTCTCCTTCTCCAGCAGTTTTGAGCCATTTCATTCCTGTGTATTCAGCCACAATGGTGATGCGCTTTTGTTTGAAACTGCTGTACAGCCTCTGCCCTTGTAACTGAAATCACGGTGTTGGGGCAAGTCTAACACCTCTCCTTTCCTTCAGGAAAATCTTTTCTGAAGGTCTGCAGGTGACAGAATGGTGGCCTGATTACATTCAGAATTAGGCAGTAGGACAGCAAATGACACTTTTTAGGGGGGGAAAGGGATACCTCCTAACAGTTTAGGATCTGGATGTTCAATTAAATGCATCGATTTCAGCTTTCTTTATGGTAAAGCAGATATTTTTAAAGGTGACCCTGTTAGTAATGCTTTAGAATTAGGAAAGGTTAGGAAAAATGGTTTCTGGTCTCCTTGAGAGCCTTAGATGCATCTCCACTAGCATTTGACATCAGAGGTGCCTTCAGTTGCGTTGGGACAGCAGCACCAAACCTTACTGTGTCCTAACATGCAGTCTGTTTTGCCTTTTCTCTTGCCATTGTCTTAATTAAAACATGCAGACTTCTGCTGTGGGTTGTGTAGTTGTCCTTCACAGACGGTACTGTTTGAAGGAGAGGATGCTAGTCTGCAGTTCAGGGGTTTGAAAGAACATCTGGTTTTAATTTTCTGTATTTTTTAAGGATTGTTTAGTTTTGTCCGCTTAATAGTTGTTGCTCTGCAGCATTTCCTTTCAGCTTCCAAAGTGAAAAGTAATTGGGATTTCACTTGAAGCAACTGTAAAGATGGATTAAAAAACTTGTGCCCTTGAACTACTTTTAGGGTGTAAACAAAGATTTCAGACGAGTGCTGAGTTTAAGGCAGTTGAGAACTCTCAAAGGAAAAAATCTGCAAGACGTATTTGTAAACAAACTGAGATGGATACGAAGCTGGGAAGGCTCCTGGACTGCTGACTGCCAGAGCCATTTGAAATTCAGATGAGCAGCACTTAGGCTAAAAGTTGGTGGGATGCTGTGGAAGAATGGGGAATTCGTTTGTTGAAAGGAAAATAGTTTTAAAATGTTCTTCTGGATCTTGACGGTAGATGGGGCATTCCCCACCTCTGCTTTCAGGGTGCCTGAGGAGAGCAGGCAGAAAACGAATGCACTTACAAGTTGTGTGATGGGGTAAGCGCAGGGGGATGGCGGGTGACAGCCACGTGGAATCGGGTGTGTGTCTTGGTTAGCTTAACGAGGATACCACACTTCCACCTCTTCCCCATGCCCCCACCTCCTTGTTCTTCTCTGCTCTTCGGCTCATTTGGAGCATCATTCAGCCTCCTGCATGGTTTGCCTGATGCAGACTTTGTTCTCCCACTGAGGGCCAGGCCTGTGCTGGTTAAGCATCCAGCACCCGCTCGGAGCTTAGGTAAGAAAGTGTGCTCTTGCACGGTAACTTCTCAAGGTCACAAATCCGGTTCATGGCCAAACCAATAATAGTAGGACACCTCTCCTTTCGTTCCTGTTCTAATTAGGCTGAGCAGTGTTGAAATAGCTCTAGAGTGGTGGTTAAGCTGTTTCTTTATGTGTGAGCCTGGAAGCTCGAGGAAATAGCGTAGGCACAGTTGATTCACGGTAGAGGGAGACTGCTCCCCTTAGTGCTCCTGAGCTGCTTTGAAGTTTTTAGGCTCCTCTGTATTTTTTTAGTACCCATTTTAACTGTTGGGATGAATCTATTGTGTCAATTTATGATAATACATTACAAGGAATAAGGATTTTGTGCGAAAGCATTGCCCTAAATCACAATTTCTTTGTGTAGAAGTATATTAAGTGTAAGGCCTTTACTTAAATTTGACCTATTACTGCTAATACAGGCTTATGGTACAAAATGCTGAATAATCTAGAGGAAAAGCAACCTGAGGAGGCTTCTTAGTATTAGTTCGTAGATTTTTTGGTGTGTCAGCACGAATGTTTTTGCTCGGAAAACAATACTTGTAGGCTAGTTAGGATAAGAGACAATAGCTGGCTGCTGATCGTGTTCCAAGTTGGTCATGAAGATGCACGCACAGTGTTCCGAGTGTTTTATGTTGAGAAAAATAGTATAACTTGGCTATAGTTCTCATTTTCTAAGATGTTATTACCAAAACAAGTTATTTATAAACTAAAAGAGCTTTATAAACTATATTCCACATGTTTTTTTTTTTTATTAGTGCCAAGGACTAACTTTGTGTTGCCTTTCTTTATATGCATTAATTCTTCACCTAGAAAGAAAATAAAATTTCTTTACATGCTTCTACGGTCAAATAATCCTGAGCAACTCTTCCATTTTTTAAAACTTCCTGTGGACAAATCACCATTTAAGCTCCTTTCTGAAGAGCATGCAGTCTCTGAAAGCTGAAGTGTGCGTACCACTGTCATCTTCTGCAGTGTTTTCCAGGTGTGCCCTCCATCTGTGACAAGAAGGGAAGCACAGGTCCCAGGGCTGGCAGTTGCATAGCAGCATCAATCTGGTAGTAAGAGCCGAAGACTTTTAGACAGACGGAGAGACCAATTTTAAGATGCACTTAAGAATAACCCAGGCTTTGGTACTGTCTTCCAGAGTTGCTTGAGCGATTGATGGCATATGGTCCAAAATTACAGTCTCAAAAGAAAACTGTCCTCATTCACAAAAATCTTCTCATGACAAAATGCAATTTTGTTTTGAGTCCTTCAGAAAATCATTTTAAATGATTTTTTTTTAAAGATGGATGCCTAATGCTGTTGCACAAACAGTTACTTTTCACTGTTTTAAGTAGTTACTTGAATTAATATGATGATGCCCTCTACATGTTGCTCAAGGGATCTCTCACCTGCATGCTTATTTTTTATGAAATGGGTGATTTTCCTTAGCAGTAGGAGTTAATTTGAGAGTCAGGAGTTAATAAATTTATTGATGGGTTCAGAAAAACAGTAGAGATGCTAAAGGTGAGAGGATTGAGTTTCTGATAAATATTCAAAAGATCCCACAAACTGTAGAACGGCGACAGAAAATCTTATTTCCTCGTACTATCAGAAGACTGTTTTGGAAATAATGAGGAGATTAGAAAACAGTGAAGAGAAGCCTCTGTCCTTTAACTGGGTTAACTTATGAAGCAGATAGTGCAGCTCAGCAGTTTGGGAAGCCGTATCTAATAGCAGATAAGGGATGATGACTCAGACATATCGGCTGGCAGATTTCGGAGAATTGATAGCGGCTGGGAGGGAAGCAGAGCCAAGCAGCCGAGAGTGGTGACTTCTGATAGCGGTGGTCTGGGGGCTGGCTGCCCTTGGCCCTGCTCTGGGACTTGCTGTTAGAAAAACAGACTTGTCTCGGGAGGTTGTAGAAGCTGTGGGTGGAAAAACGTCTGAAATAAGCACCATGAAATGTGAGGGAATAAAGTGCTCATCATGAGGAAACATAGGGGAAAAGTGGGGCCTTTTTACTACAAATAATTTACTACAAATACTACTTTTACTCTCTACTGAGTAGAGATACATGGCTACTGGTTCCTGGTATCTGAAACTGCCTTGTGAGCATTCCCAGGGTAGTACACTGTATAAATTAATTACGAATACTGGTACACAAAGATCATGGCATGATCTGATCGTACCTGGTTGGTTTTCAGCAGAACTAATATAGGATACAGTGTGTGTGTGTAAATGTGTGAGGTTGATTTATTATAAGGTTTGTGTAAGCATGTAGATTCGTCACACTTAGTGTACCTGTTATTTACATTGTAGATTAAAAAAAAAAAAAAAAAGCTGTTATTTGTAGAGTTTTATATCCCCGGAGATTATTACTTTTTAAATAATGAAGTCAACATTTTATTTTTTTTTACCTGTTCAGCTTCGTACTGCCTTAGATTCTCCTTACAAAGTAGAATCTTAAATTAGTTTTTCCACTATGTTCACGTCACAGTAGCATTGCAACTCAGATTTCCTTGAATTTTTTAAGTCACTTTTGTCTAGCTTAAAACAGTTTAAAATATATTTCTTGTTTCTGTTAACACGTCCTTAGTACTTTGTCAAAAAGGCTGCACCTATGTGTTTGTGTGGTGGTGTTTTTTTTTTAAACACAATGTTTAATAAGACTACGTCTTTTTTAAATTTTCTTTGATATTCTCCTTGTGGAACCAAATGTTTGGGTGATAATTGTGTTTCTCCTGTAGGTATGTATTAATTGGGACTTCCCTTTTCTTCTTTCAGGCTTGCTGACTAGCGTAAGATCTGTAGCTAACTTCAAGTTCTACTTGTGTTTTGACAGTGAAAGCAAGTTGAATACATTGGTGCAGAAACTCCATGACTTCTTGGCTCACTCATCGGAAGAATCTGAGGACGCAAATTCTCCTCCAGCGTTATCTAAAAACAAAACCATAGGTAAAAAGACACTTTTGTTTTCAGTTTGAACATACACATGATTCTGAAGTCAAAGAGCTTTGTGTTGTGATTTCATTATATCACACTTTGCTGGGGCAATTATGCCAAGTCCTAATGTGATTTAATGAAGTGGCGACATCTTGATAAATACGTCTAGCCTTTGATGCAATATTTCTTTCAGTTATGAATGTTTTCTCACTGTGAATAGAGCTGATACTGGTGGTGTATTCTACCTTCTGTGAAACCTGAGAAAGCAAACATGCATGTGTTTGCTGTGGTAGGGATTCCATGGTCAGTTTTCCTCAAGGTTTAAGGGCAGTATTTTATTTCTTCTGCTTAAGTAAAGCTTTTGCCATCCATCTAGTTGAGGAAGAAGTTCTTAAGGTTATGCTTCTGTAATTACTTAAAAACTACTTTTACATTTAGTCTGGAGGCATTAGAAAACAAACAAACAAAACCAACAGAGTGCTGTAGTATGTCAGATTTGGTGTTAGAAATTTTTACTTCCTAGTTGGAAATCAGTAACAAATTGTAAACGTTTTATTTTAGTTACAGTCATTAAAAAAAAAAAAAGTGAAACTATTTCATAACAGTACCAAGTACAGTTTGTTTCCAAATTTAACTGGGACTGGGTACAGGTATACACCTTTTCAGACTCTGCTGTTCCATGAGCTAAAAATTGTGCTGAAATGATAGGGTACAGGAGAATGCGAGTGTGTTGGCCGTGCTGTGGAGTTCATTTTCAAACTGTTGTCACAAGTAATAAACCTGTGTGTGCGGCTTTTCATTCAGTGTTTCATCTTGAGAGTCTACTGCCATGTGGTGCTATCTGCCTTGTGTCAACGTCTGATTAAATGTTAACACTGGAGAAAGTATCCCACGAATAACTTCTTAAACAGAATAATAAATTAAACTGGCGGAGATGTACATATTTCCAAGTGAGATTTAGCTGTGGAGCATACTGTTTTGAAAGAAATCTTCTGCTTTTATCCACTGTGGTTATGAAGTAAAATTTGGATACTTGCCTCAGAATACACATTTACTTTGAGACAGAGGTACGCTGACTAATTAAAAGCAGACATGCTTCAGTGTTGTTTTTGAGATTTTATTCTTTAAAAAGAGAACATATTAAAGTTGAAAAGTCAAGAATTAAATATTAGGAAATGCCAGAATTAACTGTGCAAAGTTACTTCCCCTCCCAGCTTTCTGTGCGTAATTTTAATGTCTCTAGGAACTACACTATATATATATATATATATGTTTTACCACAGAATGCCTATCCCGTGTAAATACTGGACAAGACTGGGGCCAGATCAGTTGTTTATAGTCAGGGATCTCATAGTGTTCCAGAATTTGGAGGATATATGACTTATTAACTGGGGTGTTGTAAGGAGAGAGGTGATGATAAAGATGAAGATGGTTAGCTGTGGCTCGAAGAAGCTGGAGCACGTCCTTGCCACGCACACAGGTCAATTGAACACAGCTCAACTGAAATATGAAACGGTTGCTCGTTGAGCACTTGATCTTGTGCACTGCTGTGGAGTTAACTGTACTGTGATGCTTAGGTTGTAGGAGCGATAAGTGAAATTACACTGATAAGACCCTGATTCTGGCTTTTCTTAATTTTTGAGCACTTGATTTTACAGCCTTAATAATGTTTCTTTATCCTCTCTGCATTCGAATCGGATGTCTCCCTCTACATTGCGTGGGTGCCAGCAGGAGGATCACTGAGAGCGTAGGAGAGACTGACTTCCTGCTCTTGTTTCAAGTGACCGGCCCTGGAGCAGCAGTCACAGGGGAAATCCTGTGCTCCCCTAGCCCTGGAGTGGATGGAGCATGTGCAGTTTGGTCAGCGCTAGGAGCTGGGAGGGGATGCAGCATGCTCGGTCATAATGCGGGGATGGCGCATGTAGAAGCTGAGATGAGGGAGCATGTTCAGTTGCTTTCGGGAACAGCGCATGGGCAGCCAGAAGGCAGAATCCGCAGGCTTTATCTACCAGAATCGAAGAAACCTGTACTAAGCATATACAAACTGGGTTATCTTCAATAGATTTAGTACTTGGGCAAAACTGGTCAAAAGTAGAAGTGAGGCAGGGTCCCATCTCCAAAGGAAATGGAACCCTTCTGCCAGATTTCAGGTTCTCCCCTCAAAATGGGGGAAAGCCACTACTATTCCGTACAGGAGATTTTATGTATTGAAAGGGGGTGGGGGCAGAAGCTTTGTTTATCTGTTTTGATTCCCCTCTCCAGCTTTGCATGCAGAAATGGCCGGATAATTTAGGCTAAATTGTTTGGGTACATTTTAGCCAAAGTCAAATACTCAGCATGCAATTTTCTATTTATTTATTTAATATAAAATACTATAGTTTTAGTTTTCCCCCAAGAGTAAAGGATCAGGAAATAGTAAGTTGCAATACCAGCAGTCTCATTCTATTATCACAAAAGGTAACGATACTCATCCTTTTAATACACTATCACTATATTTGCATGTTTTTTAGTAGTGCATCTATTAAAATAGTGCTATTGCTATGTTTTTGAGCAACTGTGTATGAGTATCGTTAAATCACTGAACTCCCCTCCATCACCAGGACGGGTGCATGGAACAGGTAGTCATAAGTTACCTGTCTTTAGGTTTTATATTCCACAGGTACTAAGATCAAGAAATGAGAATTCTCTATCATACACTGATTTTTGTGTGCAGTTCCATGATCCTAGAGTTAAAATGGTGTTTTTAATGTCAAAACATGTAAGAAAAATACTTAGAGGTTTTTTTTTTTTTTTAAATACACTGACTATTATCCTTGCATATACAGCTGCACTCTCATTTCTTCAGCAATGGGAAGGCTCTCTTTCAGCCCAGCAGCAACTTAAAAAACTGAAAGTAATTCTGTATGGTTTCTGTGAGATTTATGCCATGCAGTCAGCTGTGTTTTGCTGTTGTGCAAAGTTCTGTGAAAGTTACACAGTCATCTGTATTTACACCGATGAAATATAAACAATGCTATGAGATGCAATGTGAAGAACTGCTAATATTTCTTGCGTTTCAGTGGATTTCTTTCCTTTATCTCTGTAGGTAAAAGTAGAGAACCTGAGAGTAGTCCAACATCAATGGAGAACAACAGAGAAGAGGTAGGAATAAAAATGGTTTTGAATTTCAGTTGTATGACTAGTACAGAATGAATGGTGTGGGTGTGTAGGGAACGGAGTTCACTTGGTTGCTGTTTACAATAAATGCTTAAAGAACCGTTGTCAGAATCGTATGCAGAAAACATTCTGTCTGCTGAATAGAAACTTTAGTTGTAAAATATTATAGAATGGGTTTAAAAGTAAATTTAAAATTCTGAATGATGATGTGATTTAGGCATATGCAAGCCATCTTGCTTCTCCCTCATCCTCTTCTTTAAATTATTGAAATACACAGGTTTACTTGGATGATTTCTCTGTTTTTTTCTGATGTACAATAATTCCTGGGTAAAATGTCTCTAATGCACTTCAGAGAGTTAACTTATGCTTACCTAAAGTGTGCAACTGCATTTTTGCTAGGAAACACAGTGTTGTTAATTTATTCAGACTGAGTGTATTGCAAAGTGACTTCTTTTTAAAGAAATTCAGTTATTATTTTTCTCCTTAATTCTGTTCTTTGATTTGCTTGTAAACAGGCTCCTATTTAATTTTTGCTTAAAAGAATTGGTCTCCCTTGTTTACACTCGCACCATATTACTGAGATAACAATAGATGCTCACAGAGCTGTGTAAGCTACTGCAGCACTGAGGTGCTGTGAGGAATCCCAGTGACTTTTATAAAAAGTGAAAGTGTGCAGCAGTACAGAGACAGGGAGGTGTGTGTGCTCAGTGTTGTTTTACACTGTGAGGTGAGTTAGAGCATTCTTCTGTGCACTAATCGCGGAAGAGTTACCGTTGCGGCGAAGATGCACAGACTCAGAGGCCCCAGACCTGTTTGTGATTCCGAATGGTCATTGATCTGACCTGTTCTTTTCCCTGCTCCAGAAAGCTGAGAACTTACAGCACATTGGTGGGAGCTGACAATTGCAAGGGCAAAATTCCCTCAGTTTCATGGAGAGAGTGCTTGAGATGTGCAGTTTATTTCTGTGAATGTCTCAATTTAATTTACAGCAGCACTCTCTCTTAATTTCTCTCAAGATAGATGGTTAGTGAGGTTTGTGGGCATTAGATTAGTGACTTAGAGTTTGGTGACATCTATTTTAAAATGTGTTTGTAAAGGAATTACGACTCCTTGGAGTCTTAAGTCTGCTTAAACTAAATCTGTGGGTTTTGGTTAACTGAACTGGCTTGACTATTGAAATTGTGTCACTTCTTATTATTGCTTCTGTTGATTTATTTTATTTTGTAAGAGCCGGAGACTTCTGAGATGTTTCGGTGGTGTTTGAGTTAATGTAGGAAGCTTGTTCTGTTGACAGGTGTCATGGTCACAATGCAGTGACTTTTTTTTTTCTTCTTTTTAGGGCAGCAGCTCTTCAGAAAGAATGAAGTCCTTAGGATCATCACGTTCAAAAAGGTTGGTTCGGAAAAGAAAAGGAAATAAATTACTTTTAGTCCTATGGAAGTATTGCCAAGTCTTTGTACTATACCAGATGCTTTTGGTGTACACCAGTTTAGGTCCACTAAGTTAACAGAGTTCTGGTAAAACAAATGCCTTATAGCACATTTACAATTCCAATAGTCTTTCAAGGTCAAGAAGCTAAGATCATAAAGCTATTTTTTTATTTATTTATAATGAGATTACAAGATTATCCTGCAGCTTCGGGCTCTTTGGGACAAAGGTGCTTATACAATTACTTTACTCTTGCTCTTTCAACACATGGGATTCTCCCAAAAAAGTAAGCTAGGGCATACAGAAAAAAAGCTTCATGTACCTTATTAAGAGACTGTAGAATCAAAATGTGCTAATAACTTGTCCTGTGCAGCAGCTGCCATTTGCTGCATTTCTGCATAATCCCTTTTTGCTCTTTGTTATTAAAAAAAAAAAAAAAAAAAAAAAAAGTATGGAGTTAACTGTTTGCAGTTTGAAGAAGACAAATTATATGTGACCTAAATAACAGCAGGCTTATTCTAATAGAACTCCTCATTTTTACTCTCAGCTGATGCTCATTCAGGTTATGTCCTTCATGATTTTTTTTATTATTCTACTATGCTATGTAGATAGGTGAGCTCTTCTAAGTGCACAATTTGAGCATCTTCCTTCTTACTGCTCTTAAGCGGTATATATCTCTTTTCAGTCTCATATTTATCAAAGTTTGTTTATTGTATCATATTTGCTGGAATTAAATAACACCCTTCATTCTTCCTTTTTGTATTTGGCTTGATTCTGTATTTGCAAATGTGGTTTCATATTTGATTTTAATTTCTCCCTCATCTTCTGAATGCAGTCTCCTGATAAACTTTTTTGTTTATATAATTTTGGCAGTTTTGTTTTTGCTTCCTGTCTATCGTTAAATGTAGTGTCCCTCATGTACTTACCACGCTGTGCCTGATACTGAAAAAACCAGCATCCTGCACTGACCTAAGGAGTCTTTGTTACCTTCAGTAATACCTAGGTATTACTGACAATTATTGAAATTAAACTATTTTTTTTCCCTGCCCTGACATAGTGTATTCCTTCACGTTAAGGTGTTAGTTCTGAGTTACTTTTGTGTGAAATTCTGGAGACTGATCTCTATATTCAACAGTCAGCTTTTTAATTTCTTTCTGCATTTCCTTTATTTCATTGCTAGTGTCTCTTCTGCCAAGCTGCTTTTTGTCATTTGCTCATATCTGTGTGTTCTCTTCGGGCTGCCTCTTAAACTTAGAACCATGTATAACATTTCTGAGTAGACATCCACTTGGGTTTCATTCTGGCTTTTTTTTTTTTTTTTTTTTTATAAAAATGTGACTTCCTGTATACCTTTTTAAAAGCATGTGAAACCTTGATATGACCACAAAACCATACAGCAAATAATGTGAAACAAAAATCCTTTATTAGTGTATCTTCTTATTTTGCATAGGAGGGAAGAGTTCCTTGTCCTAATAAGAAAATTACTGTAAAGCTTACTTACTGTAATAACTCAGAGCATCCCCCCTTGTGCTTTAAATGAATTAAAATAGAGGTTTCCCCAATTAGCTTTACCTGTATCACAGGATGTACTGTTTGTCACAGCATGGTTTTTTTTTTCTGTCTGTGCAGGAAACCTACAATTGTGACAAAATACGTTGGATCAGATGATGAACAAATCTTAGATGAGACTGTAAATGAAGATAATTCAAATGAAAACTCAGAAAATGATGTTGATATGAAAAGCTTGCCTAAAGGTAGTTCATGTCTTTCTTTGTATCTGAATTCAGCAAATTAGCGAAGATTATGATGCAGTGTAAATATTTAATTAGAACGCACAAGTATTAGTAAAATACCTCTTCTAGGTCCTGTTGGCTTTTATGTATAAACATTCACATTCACATACACGTGCACACCTCCCTGCCCGACCCCTGCACAAACACTTAGAAGACGAAGTCCTGTTTCCAAGCACCTTTAATTTTGAACCCAGCATCCTGTAATATGTGGATATGCCAGGATGTGCTGATGGCTTAATTTCAGATGTCTATGGCCATGTGTACGAAACCACCATATAGCAGAGAAAATATTTCTGTTCTTGGGTAGAAGTCTCAAACTCTGTCACTTGCAAGTCTTACTTATTTTACTGTTCTGTCTTTGGAGGAGAAATAGATCAAAAGAAGTAAAAGTGAATGTGGGGGGAAAAATTTAATTATTAAATCTATTTTTAAGCAACCTTTTAAATAGTTGTTACTATAAGCTTTACATCCTGTTCTTCTTAACTATAGTGTGATTTTGATTAATCTCCATTTCTTACCTCTGAAAGTTACAGGAAACATTGGAGGGACTGCTACTGTTTTACTCCATGAGTAGCAGTCATTAAAACAGTCACTTGAAAATTACTTTTTTTCAGAATGTTGAATTATTTCCAGTGTCCTCACACCAAAAGTATTAAAACTGAGCTCTAAGTAGGAAAGATGTTTTTTAATTCACATAATTTTGATTATTACTGGTCTTTGTTTAAATAAAAAGTGATTTTCTAAATTTTACTAGGATGAAAAAAGGTTTTATTCCATTGTTCTTTTATTTATTTCATGCTGAAATAAATTAAGATGAGGGAAACCGGATAGAAGGGGGAAGAGAGAGAGAAGAGTAGTTACTTTTAGGCTTCTACTAGATTTAAGTGACCCAACCCAAGCTCTTTAGTTGCAGCATTGCACTGCAAATTCCTGTACTGATAAATTCCCAGCAGTTTGATAATCCACTTCTGCACATATCCCACCAGGACAGAGAGCATGCAACTTGCTCCTCATAGCCTTTGGCTTTTGTCCTACAGTTACAAAATCGACACAGTTTGCAGTGTGTGGTGTTTAATTTTTTTGTGCTGTGAACACCTGTGCATTTGAAACTGTCAACAAATTGCACTTTTTTTTAAAGATACTATGTTGGCATTTATTTAAACAAGACTCTTGCACTTCATTTGGATGTGTAATGGTTTCCAATTTCTAAATGGAATTATTCTAGGTACAGTGGTTGTACAGCCTGAGCCAGTGCTGAATGAAGACAAAGATGATTTTAAAGGGCCTGAATTTAGAAGCAGAAATACCGTTAAAATGAAACCCGAAGCTCCCAAAAAGCGTGGAGGTAAATACAATTTAAAACATTTATTAAAACGGGTTTAAATTGCTGCTTATGACCACATTTGGTACATCTAAAAATTGTTCATATTTCTAATAAATTATCCTAAAAATACCTCCACTCTTCTGGCTTTTTGTTCATTAAGGATTCTAGCTGGCTGAAATTAGCCTCCATTGCTGCCCCTGCAATGCAGCAGTGAAAGCTAAGATTAGTTCTCATTACACTTCTTATTTTCAGTAGCTATAGGATGCATCATTAGGTACTCCATATGGACCCTTCTTGCTTTGTATTGAGAACAGTTGCTTGCTTGCAAGCAGGTGTTAATGGTTCCTTTTTTAAGGAATTCTATTGGAACAGCATTGGTAAGGGGATGGTCACTGACTCACCAAGAAAATGATTGTGTTTGAGCAGGGGCACGTATAGACATAGCTACCAATCAGTGAGCTAACAAGAAAGCTGAAGCCTCTGAGAGAATTCAAAGGCTTTCTCTTGTCTATTTTTTAAACTTGGGGGAGATTCCCCATTAGTGTGCCCTTATAAAGATTATTTTGGAGAAGCTGCTTTGCTAGCGTGGTTTTTCATAACCTCTACTAAAACTCAGGAGAAGTTAGGTAGCTTCTAAGGATAACAAATTCCTCTCTCTCATATTTTTCCAAAACTTAAGGGGGTGAGGAGGGAGTTACGTACAAACTAGCCAATAAGAAATCAGGTATTTTCTTTAATACTCCTAGCAGTACCTTAGTTCACACACCAGCAGCAGTACCCAGGACCCTAACTTTTCCCATTGTGTCGTTTGAGATACTCTCTTTTAAAGTCATTGTAATTTTATAAGTGTTATTTCTATCATATGTGGTTGATGAGAAGTAAAACACAACTGCGAGGAAATTTGCTTGTGCATACACAAGCATGTGTTTGATCACATTTTGAGCACTAATGCTTTCTCTAAGTTATTTGTCTTTGAAAGTTCGGTGGTATTAATGGAAGACATCCTACTTAGCATGTAGGGAAATACTTTTTACGTTTGTGTTTATAACAGTTTACAAGAGGTCCAACTGAAATCTTCAGGGCTATAATATCAGAAAGCTAGGACTTCTGCTTGAGCTTTGTGGACTGTGTGCGCATCCTCAGGACAGTTCATAACTTGCCCTTCCAGCTTTAGTTTTCTGACCCTAGAGAATTTGAGGGCCCTCATTTTTGTATGTGGACTGGTTACTCGTGTTGGTGCCTTGCAGAAGACAATTATTTTGGAAGGAATAGTAAGAGTTACAGACCATGCCTTTACCCAGGGCAAACTCAGCTGTATTTGTGTCGCTGCTGGTAATCTTTGTATGATTTATTTTTAAAGCTCTCCCATATATGTGTTAAACTTGTGTTGACTTTGAATGAAATGGAATAGGTAGTGCCTTCTCCTTAGTTGTCCCCATTTCCAGAACAGGAAGAGTAACCAGGAGAGAGTTGTGGCTACAGCCTACCTCAAGAACAGCTGGATTAGGAATGTGTCTAAACAGTTGTGCAGAAAAGATAGTGTCGATCCATTTATTCTGCACCTGCTGCATGCAGCAGGCCTAGTTAAAGGACGTGGCCCTCTGCCTCTCTCTTGCTGCCACAGTGAGGTGCCTGGCCTGTGCACATGCAAGATCAATCATTTATGGATTTAAGCAGGCAAGCATGTAGTCCCAGCTGCTTGACATCCTGAATTCTATGCACAGCATGAGTAAATAAACAAGAACAAAAAAAATTAAAAAGAAAAAAAGCCAGTGCATCTTGTTTTTTTTGCAGACTGCATCTACACATTTTCATTAGGAGTTACGTGTCCTTTTTATGTTAGAAATGTCAGTAGTAACGGAACTCTCTTGCCTTTGTAGCATCCAAATGGTCTTACCCAGCACTCTTAAAAGGCATTGTGTCAGTCCTTATTTGCAACTTCTGTGTCTGCAGCACGGTTATGGTTGTGTTTTTACTAACAAACTCGTTAGGAATTCCTAACAAACTAGTTAGGAATGTTTTTTTTAAAGTTGTTTCTCAGTATTAATGAATAAATAGTTACTTCATTTCTTCGGACCTCTATCATTTGTAGTAGTAATATGGTTTACAAAGGTTTGCCTCAAAAATACCTTTTTTTTTTTTTTTCTAGTGCTAACTTGCAGATTTTAGGAAGAAGGCAGTATTTTATCCCCTCAAATTTGTAGAGAAGGTGGAAGTGGCTTGGGACTTGATAGCGAATAGCTTGTTCTCCCTCCATTTCTTACACCCAGTAAGGACAGTGCAGCATTTGGAACAGACACTTGAGCTTTTGAGGTGATATGGGATGTTTTGAAAATCTACAAGCTCTGCAGTACATGTGTGATTGCATGCATTGAAGTTAAAATCAACACATTTTGCATTCATAATTTCAGACCTGGTATTTTCACTGAATTGTAAGGATGTATTAGCTGTTCTCACTGAACTGTAGTCTATTTGAGATTGTGCTTCAGGAGCTACTAGCTACTAGCTAGTAGCTTGTATTGTGTATATGTCCACTCAGTTCCTTAACATTGTTCTGTTGGTGCTTGGTTCTTATTCTGTGTAGTAGTTATTTTTTTATTGATAGTCTGTACTCAGACTATAACCATGAAGTTAAATATTTGAGGCAATTTCCTTGTACTACTTACTGAACATGACAGCAAATGGCAAGTCACAGTTAAGCCTGTATCAAACCTCTGTCTACTTGATCCCAAATTAAGTTTTTGACAGCATATTAATTTAATGTATAAGCATTCTCAAATGATTTTCCTCCTTGGAAGCATCATTGCTGCTGAAAAGAAAAGAGTCTCATATCTCACAGTATTAATTAGTTGGTTTAATAGCCTGGCAGAGAGCAAGCCTTCCAACCCTAAGTTCACTGCCTTTAGAAGTGAGCTGAGGGATTAACATAGAGATGGTTTCTTGACCAAATGTATACGTGGCACCAGAGTGGTACAGAACTAAGAGAACAGTCAGCAAGATGTTGAGAACGTACGTGTTACAGCAAAACCGTACTTTAAAAACAAGAAGTCAAGAAGGGAACAAAACTGAAAGAGGATTTTTCAGACATTATTTAAAAGCATTACATATACCTTCTGTAATGGTTTCCAGTCTTTTTCACTGAGAAACTAAAGCTGTGTGTGAAAGAACCATCGTAATACAAACCGTGTTCATAAAATTCCATTTAAAGAATAAAAGAGGAAGGTTATACAGGATATCAGGGCTTTGAAAGATTTTTAGTGATGACTTGCATATTTAGGTGTGATCTCAGGAGATGACCAGTTAATTCAAATTGGGTCTCCCAAAGGAAAAGATGTATTTTGATCCCAAGTGGAGTATAATAATTAGAGGAAAATTCTTCCAATCTTTAACTGGTGAGCAGTGCAGAAACATCTCTCTGACACTGGGTGGTAAAGAACGTAACAGGCCAACATACTGTAAGAAAATGAAATAGATATACAGATTTCTTTTAAAAAATTAATAAAAAGAATTAATGTGTGGTTTATAATCCTCTCTATAGAGGAAGGACTACATGGAATTGTAAGCTGTACAGCTTGTGGGCAACAGGTGAACCATTTTCAAAAGGATTCAATCTATAGACATCCTACACTGAAAGTTCTTATTTGTAAGGTATGTGGTAAACAGTTCTACAGTTTGTACTGTTTGTTTTTGTTTGAAATGTCATATAAGTTGATTTGGGTGGGATTTTTGTGGGAGTAGTTCTTGGTTTTTAGCATAAAAACCTTTCAGTCATCAGCTGTTATAATTAAGGAAACTAAAGCAGAAAGCAACAAAAAATATTTTTGTATACCTCAGTTAAACTCATTGTGATTTCTTTGTAAGTTATTTTTACAGTTTTAAGACTAGAGCATTAGTGATGTTAAATAGTCTGTCTGAAATTTCTGCTACTTGTATTATAAGGACAAATTGGATTCTGGATCTCCTGGTAAAGCACACTGTATGTAAAACACCATCAGAGCAACAAGCAGAAAGCTAGCTTCAAAGCCGTCTCAGTTTCACTGACATACAGACTCAGGACTGTCATAATTTATGGCAACCTCTGTAACGATTATCTAGTCCCTAGCCCTAAGCTAACATCTGGGTCTTCAGCTACATAGCTGATGGTGGCTTCAGTTGGGTTGTAAGTTGCCAGCAATGCAAGAGATGAGGAGCAGGGGAGGAAGGAACTGGCTTTGCCTCCTGTTGCAGAGACCTACCTTTGGATTTTCAAGGAGACAGAGATCTCTCTGTTACATATCTCTGTATCTGTAGAGATTCTGTATTTATAAAGATAACTCTGAAGATACAGAGATAGATTTGTGCATATTTAGCGTTCCCCTTCTCTCCTGCTTCTCCCCCAGATCCCAAATAATGTTAGGCATTTGGCTGACTTACTGTCTCAGACGTGTCCATATAGTCTAATATTCTGGCTCATTTCTTCTACTTATTCTGGCTTGTTTCTTTTATAAAGCGTGCTTCAGGCAAATTAGCTTTCAGGATGACTGTTTTCAATCTCCATTAGAGTCCTAACTCTTTCCAAGACTTGAGAATCATTGATATGTAACTGTACATGTTCTTGTGATACGTGCAAGTATCCAGTTCAGTTTTGAAACTTGTTTAGGTTGTTGGGTTCCCTAACAGCTGACTGCGTTCTGCTAATTAATGATGTCATTTGTTGTTTCCCACAAATTTTCTGTATCTTTTCTTAATTGAACATGGCCATACGTTAATGTGTGAGAGGGGAATGGAAGTCCCTGACCTGCATATTCTGTCTTCCATGTATTCTTTCCTCCTGCTTAGGTAAAAAGCCCTAGACTTTCCAGTTTTATTTCAGAGAATGTTTTCCTTTGACTTTAAGTATACTGCTGAGAGTCTAAACATCAGCTTATATTGTTGGCTTTTCTTGGTGTTCGGGTGGTGTATAACTCTGTATTCCAGATCACTTCAGGTGGAAGTCTCTTCTGGATTCTGAATTCACTGGGTGTAAGGGCAGAATTTAGCTGATAGCTTGTATTAATCCCAGAAGTATAAGTAGACCTTCAAGTTTAGGAGAACTTCCTTTAGCAATGATTGGAAAATGATTTGAAAATTTGGTTTAAAAACTTCAGCACCTGAAGCCACTGCTACTGCTAGCTGAGTTGCGTGTATTATTTTCCTCTTGTTACCAGTTTTTTAATTAAAATGCTATCTGCACCTGGAAATTGAAGCCTTCGATGTTAACATCGGGATGAATACTGAAGACCTTTTTATTTAAAATCGTACGGGATTGATGAATAAATAACATAGAGCTGAAAACTAATTTATGTAGGATTAAGTGTATCAGGGAGACATGGTTTTCTTTACTGTGTTGTTGATGTCCCTAGAATGTAGGCAGAAAATCTTTCCTAAATTTGAAGACAAACATTCAGTTCATGTTCTAGAATATGCAAATATGCAGTCATCAAACAAAAGCCTGTTACATAACTTTCAAATAAACTTGGAGCTATCTAAATGAGTGATGATTTAGGACCTGTTGTACCTATGATTCTTTTTTCTTTTTAGATTAATAATAAACATTAAGGGGTAGAATGCTGAATACCTTTCAGTTGGTGCTTTTAACGGTCTGCTCCTAGTGCATGTTGAAATCATATGGCTTACTGGAGTGCATTTGAGATTGAATGAAAAATTCCTTGTTCTGTCTTTCGTTGTAGACTTGCTACAAGTATTACATGAGTGATGACATAAGCCGTGATTCAGATGGAATGGATGAACAGTGTAGGTAGGTATATAGAACCTGAATAAACACCCCCAGTTCGTGTTTTCTTTCTCTTGCATTAATGAAATTATTGAATAAAGACTAGTACAAAAGAGCTTTAATTAACAGTTGTTTCTTACCAAGAGGGTTTTTGTAAATATTTCACTGTTTCTTTTAATAATGAACAAGAAAACATTTTATAAAGAAATATAGTAGTAAACACTTGCAAGACAACACATTTTTAACTAAATAGCATCTAACATACAAATATGTCAGTTCAAAGCTGGGGATAAAATATGACATTTGAAGCCTTGTGAGACACAGTAACTTTATTTTTCCAGATGCATCTCCCACTTTTGATATAAAGTATTTTTATTGTCTACCTGCCAAACATTTAAATGAGTAATCCAGTGAAAATTGCGCAGTTTGTGCTGCTCAGTAGCTTTCATATCAGTCACTTCTCAGGTCTTGGTTGAAGACCATGCAATCTATATGTAGGTGATTTTTTTTTGCTGTGTATGTGCACTAGTAATATACCAGCTAAGCCAGAAAAAGATTTAAGCTGATTATTTTGCTCTAAAACAGAAGAGAAAGACTTTCTTAATTCTCATAAGAAACATGGAAAATCAAATTTAATTAGTTTTGGTTTTGCGATTAAGATGAGTGCTGAAAGTGTTTGGATATTTCTGGCCCTTTCAGCTTTTTGAACTGTTGGTTGAACACCTCAATATTCTGACTTTCTAATTCAGTTAAATGCTTTTCAGTCATGCTTTTCTTAATGTTTATCACCTGAATTTTTAAAGTGTAGATTCATTATCAAATAGTGAAAAATATGCAAACTTCTCAAATATGTGGCCTTGATTATGTGGAGATAAGACTTTCATATTTCTAATGTCTTGTTTCAGGTGGTGTGCTGAAGGTGGAAACTTGATTTGCTGTGACTTTTGCCATAACGCCTTCTGTAAAAAGTGCATTTTGCGCAACCTGGGTCGAAAGGAGCTATCAACCATACTGGATGAAAATAATCAGTGGCACTGCTATATTTGCCATCCAGAGCCTCTATTGGACTTGGTCACTGCTTGTGACAGTGTCTTTGAAAACTTGGAACAGTTACTGCAGCAAAACAAAAAAAAGATCAAGGTGGAAAGTGAAAAAAGTAAAATATACGACCACACAGTCAAATTTTCTCCAAAGAGAAATAATTCAAATTGCAATGGTGAAGAAAAAAAACTAGATGATTCATATTCAGGTTCACTGACTTACTCTTATAAAGCACTAATGGTGCCAAAAGACATGCTTAAAAAAACAAAAAAACTGGTTGAGACTACAGCAAATATGAATTCTAGCTTTGTAAGCTTTTTGAAAAAGGCTGCAGAAAATTTAGAAATAAGCCCAGCCGTGCAGCTTCGTCAGCTAAAAGCTTTTAAATCTGTGCTGGGTGACATCAAAAAATGTCATCTGGCACTAGAAGAAGGTCTGAACCTGGAGATTCAAGCATTGGATATTAAAATCAAAGAGAAAAATACCAAAGAGAAAAAAACTGATGTTAGATCAGAAAAAAATGAGGTGAAGAAAGATGAAGGAAAGGAACATGCAGCATTAGAAGAGGATGACACTGTAAAGAAGAAGGAAAAAGTTGCATCAGAACAGCCTGACAATGAGCCAATGGATCAAAGTGTTCCAACAATGGAACAAACAGATAACAAACGTGCAACTGGTGAAGAGAAAAAGTCTGGCAGAAATGAAGAACCTCAGTATGAACCTAATAGTACAGAGGCTTTAGACATGGATATAGTGTCTGTTCCCTCATCCGTTCCTGAAGATATTTTTGAGACTCTAGAATCTGCCATGGAAATTCAGACTACAGCGGATGAGCAAGGCAGTGGAAATGCAGGAACAGATCACGAGACTCTAAACTCAAATATGAAATCGAACGCTCCTTTGAAAGATACCAAAAGTGGATCTAAGTTAAAAGCTTCAGCTAAGGGATCAAAGGAACTGATTGTAAAACTGACTCCTGTTTCCCTTTCGGAGTCTTCAGTTAAAGATGAAAACAGCAGTCTCGAGAAGGGAAGTAAGAATGTTGATGCAGTACCTGCAAAAGAAAACTGTGACTCTGTAAAACAAAATCATAATGCTGGCAGTGAACGTTCCACAGAGAATGAAACCGTTTCACTTGCAGAGGAATCTGATCTCAGGAGATCACCCCGTGTGAAGACCACGCCTCTGAGGCGCCAAACAGACATGAATCCTTTAACGTCAAATTCGGAAGAAGATAGCAATGACACGTGTAATGAAAAACGTAAGAGAAAATCATCAAAACAACCGAGGAGGAAAAAAGATAAAAGAAACTCTTCTGACAGTACTGTTGATGGTCCTAAGCCTAATAAGCTTTCTAAATCAAAAAAGCCAAATATACTAGATAATAGCTCAGATTCTGATGAGATGCCAGCTGTTCTTAAAGAAGTAGCTATGATGAGTCGCAGTTCTTCGGATATTGATAGCAATAGCGAAGCACTAGCAAATGATCAGAAGCCTTCCAATGTTCTGAAGAAAGAACCAGTAAAGGATGAAAATGGAAAGCGAAAAAGAAAAAGTTCCAGTTCTGGTTCAGATTTAGATGCTAAAAGGGGCAAATCTGCCAAAAATTCTGCTGCTGCAAAAAAGAAACGACAGAACTATTCAGATTCTTCAAACTATGACTCTGAGTTAGAAAAAGAGATAAAAAGCTTGAGTAAAATTGAGTCTGCAAAAAAAGCTAAGAAAAAATACTCCAGAAAAGACGACAGTTATGATTCCTCTGAGGAAGAGCAGAGGAAGAAAGTTAGCAAAAGAAAGACAAATCTGAAGAAACAGAGAGGTAAATCTGAAGATGCTGCTGCTGAAAAGTCATCCCCAGAGAAGGAGATAAATCATTCTTCCGAAGATAAAAAAATTAGTGTTGGGTCAGATGCTAAGGAAGAGGTAAACACAGACTTGGAAGAAAAAGCTGTAAAGGGAAAGCAAGATGAGTCTTCTGATGTGGAGAAGTCTTTACTTGAGAAAGAGGAGAGCTCTCCTAAAGGTGTAAAGCCAAGTGAAGTTAAGAAAAATAAGGATTTGAAGAAAAAAAAGGCACAGGAAGATTCCTCTTCAGAGAGTGCTGAGAAACATGCAAAGAAAGAACAGAATTTGGATTCTCCAAAAGAGAAATTCAAGAACAAAAAAAGATTAGAAAGAAAAGAGAAGAAATCTGAAAATTTGAAGAAGAAAAGCTTCAAGAAAGAACATGATGATTCCTCTTCTGATGTTGAAAAGTCGTCCCCAGAGAAAGGCAGTTGCAATTCTTCTGAAAATGACAAAACTAAAAATGAAACAATGGCTAAAGAAAAGAAAAGGAGGAATTTAAGAGAGAGGGGATCGAAAAGAGAACAGATTGATTTGTCTTCCGATGCTGAGAAATCTCCTCTGAAAGAGGAGAGTTCTTCTGAAGATGCTGTGCGGAATAAAAAACAAAGTGAAACTAAAGAAAAGAAAAAAATAAGTCACAAAAAGAAAATCACCAAGAAAGAACAGAATGACTCATCCTCTTCTGATGAGGAGTCTTATGAAGGCAATAAGAAAAAGGTTAAAAGAGGGTCAGTGAAAGAAAGTAAAAAGAATAACTTAAAAGAGAAAAAGAAAGTGTCAAAAAAGGTTGTTGTCACTTCTTCATCCTCATCTGATAAGGAAGAAAATGATGAGCAGAATTCCACAGGTGATGGAAGCAGTGATGAGCAGAAAATTATGCCAGTGACTGAAAATTTAATGCTGTCTGCTGGCACAGGATTTTGTCAGTCATCAGGTGTGCAAAGATTTTCATTTACGCCTATTATTAGCATATGAATGGAGGAAATTGTAAGAGTTGGGTAATGTTTTACTCATCTAGCAGTGAAAATATTCATAAGCAAGCAAACATTGAAAAGTTTGTAGCCAGTTAGGTTTTCTGATGCTGATTTTAGAAGCACCATTACAATTTATTGTGTTGTTTGTTGCTTCTGGAGTAAAGGACGTCAGGGGAAATCTTTAGGAAGTGGAGAGACTTGAGAAGCTGTAATCATAGTCTTATCCCAGCAGGTATTTCCTTGCCGCATGGCTTTCAAAAGCCTGTCTGTTCTCTGGTTGCCTCAGTACAGTTCAGCAGAAGCTAGTTTTAAGCAAGTAGGTATGTGTTGAACTGCAGTGACACTTGGTTATGCAGTGGAGATGACTCAAACTTGCGGTAATAGAGTGTACGTCTTAAAATCACGTCGATTGTTCCTGATGAGACCCATGGGGCATTAGAGCACCTGTTCACAGAAGTGTCACCAATTAATGTTTTCATAGCAGATTGAATAGTAAGAATTGTTTTTGTCCTGCCAAGATAAACTGCTTCTTCACCGATGTCTAATGTCTTTCGGAAATTAATAGAAATACAGAACTGCTGGGTTTGAGTGCTTGGCTTTACGGAACATCAAAAGGAAGGGAGTTTTCACGTTGCTGGACACCACAGGTGTTTTTAGGAAATTAATTTGCAACCAAAAAAAAAAAGAAATCTTTTTGTTGATTACAGTGACAGGGAAGATGTTTTCCACTTGCTTCTGATGATGTTTCATAGAACTTTCTGTGCGTGACTTTACTGTAACTGTTGGCTCAGATACTTCCAGGCATTGGTGAAACTGCAACTAAACAACCAATAAAACTGCAATATATTTGTGCAGATAGCAGAAGGGACATTGTAGAGTTTTGGCTTTCCCGGAAAACCTCTGTAGACAGACACTTCTAAGTGTTACTGCTGAGTGCAAAGGCAGTTTATTTTTGTGAGGATATTTTCTAGGGAGAGACAAATTAAAATTTCATCCATAAGACATCATGTTCTTTTTTTCCTACCAACTTGATGCCCACCCATTTCTTCATGGGGTTATGTTGCAATTTAGTTTCTGGGAAGCTGTTAATTTTTAAAGATGCAACGGTTGCATTTCATATGCTTCCTTGGATTTATGATCCTGCAAGAAAGCAAAGCTTGATTAATGGTATTTTGTGTCATTGTAGAATAATAGATGGAAAATAACTTTCTTAATCTGCATAATACTGCCCTGTACTGAGCTTGTTTTTCAAGGTCTTCTGATGGAGTACGTTCAGTTGAATCTCTGCATATAGTACTGGGATTTTCAGGGATTTTCCTTGGCAGCTGCCAAAATGGTAATTCCCCAATGACACCACTGCTGAGGAAGATTGCAAATAATGTGAACTCTTTGCATAGTAATGCACTAACACTCCTATAGATACACAACTGATTGTACTCTGACAGTAACCCATATGCAGCAGTTCTCAGCATCGCTGGCTCAGCAAGTAGGCTGAGGGTTAACAGCTTACAAATGAGAAGAATGAGGCAGTGATGTGGGATGACTGATGGGAGAGCCAGCCTGAGAGGGAACCGAGTGGTTTAGCCTGGAGAGTCAGTGCTAAAGCTGGGGAATCTTCACTGCTGCCTTCTGACCTCCCTAGGGATGGTATAGAGAAGGCTGAGCCAGATGCACAGCGACAGGATGGGAGGCTAGATACAAGTGGCATGTAGCAAGGAGAATTCCGATCAGACACTCAGAAAAAGTTCTTCACGTGAAGGATGGGCAAAGCCTGAAGGTGGTCGCCTTGGCAAATTTTGGACTCCCCAACCTTGTAGGTACTCAAGACTTGACAAGGTCCAGAGCAGGTGGTCTTGCTTTGCAGTTAGCTCTGCTTTGAGGAGGGAGTTGGAGGGGATGACGTTCAGAGGTCTCCTCCAGCCTCGTTTGTTGTATTGTTCTATGAGAAGCCAACTTGATTATAGTGCTTCATGAGGAGGCAAGCTTGCACTTACTCTCAGTTGACTTCAGGTTTACTTCTGTGTTTGAACAAGCCCAAGGTGTTGAGTGAATGAGACTTAGAATGCATTTTAAGCAGCAGGATATTTCTGTTTATCCAAGCCTGAGATTGAGGGACTTCTCTGATCACCTCTTAACCAGATGTCTGACAGGACTGTGTAGCACTAATTCTAGGACAAAGGTGTCTTGAAACACCTCAGAGCAAGCCTTGCGCAGCCTAGTTCTGGTCTGCTCCCGACAGGTAGAAATGCACTGTAGAAATGAACAAGAGGATCTCAGTTGATTAGGATGTTAAGGTCTCTTTTTTTTTTTTTTTCCTGAATGCTTAATATTACTGTCTTGAAGATTTGACTGGTGTGCAGGTCAGAGAAAAGAAAGTGGGAGGGCATGGGAGTCTGCTAAAAATCGTGTGCTATCTGGATTTCTTTCAGCTCAGCTAGGAAAGTGTGGAGGAATGAGGAGGTGTCATGTTGTGCTAGTCTTTCCCAGTTTGTGTTGCATTCAGTGTTGTTTGACATGCTTTCCATCTGAGATGATAACCATGTTGTACAACTGAGTTTTGATATTTACTGTAAGGATAACGTTCATTTTTCAAAATAGGTCTTCACAAATACACAGCAAATGTGTGTGCATTGTCTTTGAGAGAAAGGAAGAACAGGGAAGGATTATTGTTCTCAGATAATTCTTAGTAGCAGCAAGGCAGATGAGAAGTTTAGTAAGTGATTCTGCATTATAGTATATATTCTATATAGATATATATATTCTTTTTAGCTTCTGTAAATTCAGTGGCAGAGCTCCTGAAATGGAGCTAGTAACTTCTTACAGTTCAGAAATGAAGTTCTGTGACTGGAGTATTCAATGTTTATATGTTTTAGTGTAAAAACAATAAATAATTTCATAGTATACGATAAGGAAACAATTGCATGTTGTGTGTAGTAGCAAAAATGTCATGGACAAACGGGCTACTTGAAAAGCTAGGTACTTGTCCTAATAAAAGTACTTATTTGTATTGTCCAGATAGCTTTTTGGTTATATAGTGAAAATGCTGTGGTGTTAACAAGCTGTTTTTATATGGGAATTCTTCATCATAGAATTATAGAATGGTTTGGGTTGAAAGGGACCATACAGATGCTCTAGTTCCAGCCTGGCTACCATGGGATACCTTGATGGAGATAATAGTTCATGTGCTGTGTTGCTTATTGCTGCTTTCACGTGTATCAAGCGTTTTCTTATTTCTTTTGTTTCCCCTTCCTCCCCCAGGAGATGAGGGAGACCCTAAATCAAGGGCTGTTCCAATGGAGGAGGAGGAAGATGATGATGATGACGATCCTGAGAATAGGTATGATTCCATCCATAAGGACTTAAAAAAGATTATAACACACCCTAGGCGTGGGCGCAAACCGGCGCAACGGAAGAGCAAGCAGGTTGTAAAAACCAGGACTGCCTGCCTTGTAAAGACTCGCTCACAGGCTTCCCGCAAGTTTGAACAAGGGGCCAGAAAACAGAGGCCAAAATCCAGAAATGCAAAGAAAGTATTTAGAAGTGTTAGCTAACACACCTTGCATAGGGTGTGTTATAAACGCACTGCAGCACTGTCCATTTTATGTTCCCATTGAAAAACGTGGGTTTTGTGACAAGTGTTTTCATTCAGGCAGGTCTAAAACCTACTTCTGACAAATGTGAATTTCAGCTAGTGAGTAGATCTGTGCAATATGCAGTGCTGAGATCTTTACAGATTGCACTTGGTTATTGCTTTTGCCTACTTTAGCTTTTTTTATTTGAAACGTCTTTTCTCAATAAAGAGAAAACTGTGGAGAAAGCAGTATTACAAATACTTTCAGCTGTTAATTAAAATGAGTTTTTAATCCATTAAAGAAAAACTGAAGTCACTAATGTGTTAGCGAAGGACCTGATTCTACAAGCACTTGTGCATAGGGTATCAAAGAGACTAAGTATGCATATAAATTTTTAGTCTTGCATAAGTGTTCTCAAATTTGTGGCTTATGTATCGCTTCAGTTTGAGTTCAATAAAAACAAATCTATGTAAGATATAGTTAGTTTATTAAGACATGTCATATTTTATCATTGTAGTTATCAAAATTAGCCTGGCTAGAAAATGTAAAAGCTTCATTTCCTAACGAGTGAATGCACAACATAAAGTATTGATCAGTTACGAGCTAGAGTTTGATTTTTGAACTTACTGTAGTTAGACTAAAGAGCTGTTCAACAAATTTTTATACAGTATTTCAGAAACTGATTTTTTTTGCCATATAGCATGTATGGGACCAGCTTTGTAGCTTTGCACAATTGCTGATGGAGTCTTTTTCTGCTTCTGAGCCTTACTAGTTTAGAACACGGTATCTGTTTCACGGAGTTGTATCTTTTGGTATATGGCTGAAGTAAATTTTAAAAACACTGGTTTATATCCTTTACGGACCTCAGTTTGGCATCAAAATGGTGCTGATGATGTAGTTTCAGTCATCAAATTTAATCAATTTAACTTTTAAAGAAAGATGCTCTTTAGGGTCTTGACAGCACAGGGTCATAAGCAGAACGTGTAAGCAATGGTAATACAAGTTTTTTTTAAACGATGCTTTAATTTCAGTCCTGTTTTGATTTTTTTTTTCTTTTTTTGCTTGTTTCTGAAGTGTTTCTGGTGGATAACTAAGCCAATACACTTTGTCAAAGTTCAGTGTTCACAGTACAAATGTTACTGACAGACCTTCACCATTAGTTTAAGAGTTAACCCAACTGATAATGAACAAATCAGTAATACCAAATTAGGTTCTAAAAATCAGTTTCTGTAATTTCCTTTAAAGCTGAATATTTGTTTAAGTTTATATTTAGGGAATATTTTGACTATATATTTATGATACGGGGAGGTATTTTGTCAATAAACAGTTTTGTCAACCTTCAGACATGTTAACTGGTAACTGCAGTCTAATTTTACATTCAGCATGCGATGTACTTAGCACCAAAATCAGAGAGATAAAATGTAAAAAGATGGAACAAATTTCCAGAAGTTAAAAGCTTGTTTTTCTGTTTACTCAACACAAAGTGTTTAAATAGTTTACCTACTATTCAGATAAGTTGCCTATTTTCTTCCAGGCCAAAGAGGGTATGTAGTACCTACTGGGTATTTGTAGCGTGGGAGCTTTCATGTTTGCAAGTCTCTAGTTTAGATGTTCTGTTATTTGCATACCTTTGGATGTGCATGACATGAATATTAATAGTCTTGAAATCATTTTTGCCAAAATGCAATATCCAAGTGGGTCATAATATGACAGACAGTGCTGTATGCTTTCATCTTATGTTGTGTAATGATCTATTACTGGTCCTTCTGATCTTTTAAATGGTACTGTTTAATATGTTTGCAGTAGTTTTGTTTATTAAGAAGTAAATAGTGTATTTAATGCAGAATGCCTTTAAGTATTTGATGGATGCAATAAATTTTTGTAAAACATTTTTCTTGTCCAAGCATTTAATTTAATACAACTCTGACAGCTTGAAAATCAGACTGTTTCAACAAAGACAGTACAGTGTTTAGAAGAAGGTGTTTGGCAGTTTTGACTTTTTTAAAACATGTATGACATTCCATCCAAACATTCATCTCCCAAAATATGTTTTAAATGGATCTAAATTTTCAGTAATGTACCAGCAGCCCATTTAATGCAGGAATGCTCTAGTTGAAAGAAAGGTGGCTTTTATTAGCCACGTGATGGGGCTTTTTTTCTTTTTTGTCCTCAAAGGCTTATTTTGGGCAACTTTATTTCTACATATAATTAGTAGGTATTTATGAACACTACGTGTGAGTTGATATCTAATTGGTAATAATAATACATCACATTCAAATAATATTTTAAACTTTTAAAAAGAAAATTATTTTACAGTGTAGCATTGTCTCATCAAGGTTCTTGACAAGCTACGAGTCCATCGTATTGGCACTCTAAAATTCATAAACAAGAATGGTGCAAATTATCCTGTGGGCTTAAACTCCACGTCACGAGAGGCTGCACCTACTATTTCATTTTTGCTGAAATGTCTGAAGGGTAATTTAAGGTAGTCCTGTGCTGTGAATAAGCAACTCCTAGGTAACTTCCTATTTGCCTCTTGTTTTCAAATGGTATTTTCCTTTAGTGTAAGTTAGAAAATACATGGTAACCAATTCATTTATAAACTTGTGTTTTCGGTATCGTTCTTACAAAAGTGTAGTGTATTTAAATAATTATTTATATAAAATTGAGCACACATACTTTTATTCTAGAGATGGTTTATATGTCCTGGTGGGATTATAGCCCCCTTTATGGCACTGCATAAAATGTCCTTCTTACAAATCTTACATTATGTTTAGATAAAAACAGAGTGGGTCTAGGCAACAGGATGGCAGTAGCACTGTGGCAGAAATGAATACAAAGCAGGGGTTGCTGGAGGTTGCACAGCTCTGTGCTTTTTCTTATTTAATGTTCTTTGTCGTGTTCAAATCTGGTTGGCCAAGAATATGTTCTAAATCCTTGACACAAGTAAATATTACAATATCTTTTGTTTTCTATGGGTGTCTCTGGGGAGAATGGGAAGGGAGGAGTTTTCACACTACCATGACTTTATTTTTCTTGGTACTTGCAGTTTGATGTTCCTGCAAATGTTACATCAAGAGCATTCCGTTTCCTTGCTTGGAAACCCGGTCACTTTAAATGGTTTTACATCTTAAAATAGAAATGTGCTATATTGTTCTGAGTGACATATTTTAACTTGAAAACAAATTCCAAGAGTTCAGTACTCAATTTCCTCTGTATCATTTAAGCCATGTGTTACATCAGTCATTTTTTCAGATGCATTTACAAGGGTTAATCTCTTTGGTTCTAATATTGCTTACATGTTTAATTCTAATCAGTTTTGTGGTTACATTAAAAGTAGGAATCTTTTAAATTCTGAACATGTCTGAACAATGTGTTCCAATTTTTGCCCAACATCATACCAGCATTGAAGAGAATGCAGGTGTTTTTGCTAAGCAAACAGTTCCATTTCCATTTGATTCAAAGGGGTTGAATCTTTATCCTAGCTAAAAATATGCATCTCAGAGTATAAAAGCATTAACTTTTTAATCAAGATTATGATAATTAATTAGAAACTAATAAACCTGCCCAGTTGGAAGAGGTCAAGATGATTGGTGGTTATGAGGATGTAAAGAGCAGCATCTTTTGTTTATGCACACTCTATTTTATGCATGTTTTTTTTTGGTAGATGATGCATTTGCAGTTAATTTTTTTCTTAAACATTTCACGGAAGTAAAGAGCAAATAAAAATGTCCATCTTGTTAAGAACCAAAGTCGATCTTTGTTTAAAAATAAATGATTTTTTAAAGGTGACTTATATGAAAGGTAAGTATCATTATCCACATTCAAAGTTTGTTAATTTTGCTAATACAATTGAGCATGACACGAAGTTAGGCAGAGGCAGTGTTACTAGGCAGTACTTTCAGGATTTTGTCTGAAAATTTTGCAATTCTTTTTAGCTTTGCTGCTTTTTATCTTCTAGCCAAAAAAAAAAAAAAGCTTTGGTGATATTCTTGTTGGTTTTTAAATGAGAAAATTGATCAAACTGCTTCTGTCTCCATTTCCTGGAGTAGGATTCGGTGTTGATAGTTTATGTGAAAAGCTTTCTAAAAAAGCCAACCGGTGGCATTTCAAGCAATTTCAACAGAAAGTTCTTCAAACCATTAAAAGATGGAAGAAACATAGTCTTAATTTCTTATATACACACGTTGTGATGATTATTTTAAAAATAAAAAGGCAGTCCCTTTTCCAAATCCTCTGGAAGGACCTAATGCAAAAACTTTCAGAAGCGGATGTTACTTATCTATGGACTTCAGTAAGTGTTCATAGGGTTTACAGTGTGATCTGTTGATATATTGCAGAATTACAAGCTTACCAAGAATGTTGCATTGTAAAGTTTTAATCAACTATTTCAATTACTTCTTTGCAAGCCATTCCTACAAAAAGGAGGGGGAGGCAGAGAGGGGTGTTTGGATGCTGGATGGTTTGTGACTCATTAAGCAATCTCAAATGGCTTTGTGCTGTTTACTAAACCATTTTACTTCCATCTTTTAATAACAACTAAGTATACATGAGCCGTAAAATCATTCCAGAGAATATTCTACTAAGCTAAAAACAGAAAATACTGTTAGAAGTGTATATAAGGATGCCTTGGGAAAACTCCCTTTGAAGGTTTTTGTTCTAGGGATGTGCTACATGTTGCAAAATGAAATACAAAATTCTTTAAAACTGATTTTATTGTCCTCCCATAACAGTAACAACTTTAATTTTCTAATGCCTAAGAAGCTGTATTTAAGAGATCGTTGTTCCTCCAGCAGCTCCAAGTGAAGCCTTGATGGTGGCTGAGTTTCATGGGTTTGAAATGGTTGTTTGGACTGGCACCAACTTTCCCATTGTGAACAGTGTGCATGCAGTATACATTAATTCTCCTGAAAGGCAAGACAGACCAGTTCTGACCTAGGGGAAAAAAAAAAAAATCATTTAACATTGATAACCACAGAATGAAAATTATAATATTTCTAATATTAATACGGGGAAGTCCTGCTTTCATTCTTTCAGGACTTTTCCCTCTGGAAGGAAGTGTTCTCAGATAAGTCCACTGTTTTCCTGTGTGTTTGATACATCATTTCGTATTTTCCCTTGGATGTATATTCACACAGATTTTTTTTGGTTTGTTTTTTGTTTTTTAATGCTGCAAGAGCACATAAAGAAACCATTTTTCCATAGTAACTTCTTGCATATTAGCGGAAAACGTTCTTGTGCTGAGCTGAATGAAACTGTGGGGAGCTGAGCAGTTTGTGGAACAGGAAATAAGATGATTATTTTCCTTGAAATTCAGGTCCCGTAATGTTTGATAAATCTCTTTCGTGTCATGTATAATTAATTTTTTGCTATATTTACTGTAAGGCAAGTGCTTGTAGTTACATGAGGGATTCAGTGTGTTTTTCTCCCCCCCAGGCACTTATTAGATGTTCATCTTCAGACATCATGAGTTGCATCCATTACTGCAGCATCTCTTTTGCAATAGAGTTGTCCTACACTTAGTATGGTAACCCAACTGAAGGGTAATTACATAGATGTAGGGTAATATATATGTTTTAAAACCTGTGAATTAATGCATATCGCAGCAATCCTTTGTGCTTAAAACGTGCATTCCGTGCTGCATTGTTTTTAAAACTAGGGCTGTTTAATGGTGTAAATTCAGTGCCTCGGGAAACGAAGGCATTTGAATCCCATTGATGTGAATCAATCAAGAATGATAACTTGACAGGGGGAAATGATTTGAGTACTAAGATTTGATCTTCACCTTCTTGTTACGATTAGAATTCACATAGGTGCCTGTCCCAGCAGAGATTACAAGAGATGAGAATGGAAAAAATAGAGCAAATAGACCATGAATACAATGAAATGTTTGTTTCTACGCTTTATAACTATCTGCAGCCTTACTGTGAAGTACTTAACTTTTAACAAGCATGATACAGATCTGCTTTCTAAAAGCAAGTTAACGCAATGTATTTATTTAACCTGAGTTTTTGCTTTTATATCCTGTCTTATCACAGTGACTTTTCATCATATGTTTTTTTGTTCAGCTTTCAAACCTTTTTGTGAAGTTCTGAATGGTATAGGATTACATTTATCGTTCATAGATTTGCTTGAACAATGGAATACATAGTTTTTTCTGTTTTACTTCAAAGAATTGCCAAGAAAATGCTTTTAGAAGAAATCAAAGCCAATCTTTCCTCTGATGAGGATGCATCTTCAGATGAAGAGTCGGATGAAGGAAAAAAGAAAACTGGAAAACAAAATGAAAACACAGCAGATGATGGTGAGCACCAAACGCATCTGGAAAAAAAGTGGTGCTGTAGTGCCTGTCATAATTTCAAAGGTCACTTGAGAAATTATTAAAATGTTTTCAATTTTCAACAACAAAAACCTGATGTCGCTTTCTGGTAGACAAATAAATAAAAGACAGTGCACATGATCGTGAGGATTATCATCCCTTTTGTGGTTCTGAAAGTGGTTTTATTTTTTTTTGTTTGTTTGTTTTTTGTGGGTTGTTTTTTTTTAATAGTCTTATTTTATAGCCAATTAAGAAATTCTGTGGGTTTATGAGGAATATTCTGTGAGGAACAGTAAGATATGCAAATATACAGGAGTGATTTGGCTAACAGATGTAGTCATTGCAACAGACACTTCAGTGCTCAGGCAGTGTAAAATATGGTTTGAGGGAACAACTGTATGTTGTTGTCTGTATCTTCCTGGAAAAGCAGAGAAATTAACCTAAATTAATTCTGATGTGAATTCTTGGCAAATTTAAGAAAAAAATGACCACTGTGCATGTTGTACTGACTCTTATCTCCGACAGAAGAGAATGAAAAGGAGGAGGATAATTCTGAATCAGATTCAGAGGAAGAAGACTCAAAGAAGCCCAGATACAGACACAGACTGCTGAGGCACAAGCTGACAGTGAGTGATGGAGAATCTGGTGAAGAAAAAAAGGGGAAACCTAAAGACACAAAAGAGGGGAAGCGCAGAAATAGAAGGAAAGGTACACAATCCAAATGTTTCTGTCAAAAAAGTATTTCTATAAAATAACCCCAAAGCATGTCAAAATGTAGATCTGAAAGTCTTAATTTTTAATCTTTGTATAAGCTTCCTTGTGTATTAAATCTGAATTAATTTTTCTGTTTGATAAACAGTTTTATTTAAAACGTTAAATGTGCATGCAGCAGGTTACAGCTCTTTACTACTGTATCCTTGGAATTGGATTAATCCTGTTGAGTCTTACGATATTAATCTTTAATAACAGAGTGAAACCCAGTAGGCCTCACTTGTGAAAATCAATCTTGCCTTGTATGTGATTTCTCCTTTCCTTGGATTGTTAATAGGCCCTTGTGTCACCTGCTTTAAATGTTGTGAGCTTTATCTGACACCAGATGGCACTGTGAAGGGGTGCCTGCCTTAGCTTTCTCATTTTCCTCCTTGCGTGCAAGAGCAAAGAATTTGTTAACCCCTAACATTTTGAGTCAGTTCTAAACTTGCTATGCCTGAAGAAACTTCAAGCCATAAACACAGTAATATAATTGCCCACCTTGTTAGTAAACTGTTCGTCTGTGTTATGTGTGAAGTGTGATTATAAAATGACATCTGAAACATTTGAAAGGAAAGCTTCTATTTAACTAAAAATCATCTTTTTTTCCTAAGTTCAGCGCTGTTCCCCATTATGTTCTGTCCTCTTTACTCATGGTCTCTGAAGCTTTCCAATACAATTCTGTTTGCTTATAAATCATGCTTAGATATTTTCATGCAAAAAAAACTTAGTCTTGTTGGCCTAATAGGCTATCAGGACTCAGCTTTTCTGCTCTGTACCCCTTATATTGCTGATGCTGCTTCTTGGTATGTTGAATGGGTCCAGTACTGTCTGAAGTGAACTTCTACAGTGCTTGTTGACCTCAAATACTTTGTATGATTAGAAAATGTCATGTTGCTTCCTTTGCAATAATATTCAACATGAAATCATACTTCATTTTTAAAGTGAGCAGCGATGATTCAAATGAATCAGAGTTTCACGAATCAGCTGTTAGTGAAGAAGTCAGCGAGTCTGAAGATGAACAGCGTCCAAGAACAAGGTATAAATAAAACTTCGCTCTTCTTACCTCGTCTTTGGGTTTTGGCTTTATTTTTCAGCCCTGCTGTCTAGGCAGTGAGACAGTAAAACGTGAAGACTTGTGGTAACTTTGGAGACATTGGATCAGTCCTTAAAACCTTTGATTCTTCTTGTATATGATTTTGTTATCTGCTGATTACATTTGCAGCAGATGTGAGAATTTTGCATTTGCACCACAGCATGTGGTACATGGCAATTTGATAAGCCGGTAGGAAAAATGTAGCAAAACAAACAGCGTTTTTGTGCCAATTATGTCATTTGGGGAATGGTGGGTTGCAGTAGCAAACTGATATTTAATGAATCTGACCTTCTTCAGAGTTGTCTGGAATAGTCTGTTATTGTGTGTGTCCAGTGAGATGAGGGGGAGGAGAGGATTTGGAAGTAAAACCCTGACTGCACAAAAGGACTATATGTTCTGTTGATTAGCAGTGTAGTTCATGTAATTTTTTTTATCATTGTTTGTCAATGAGGCAATCTATTATTATTGTTTGTCAGTAAGACTGCCTTTATTATAGATCTGCCAAGAAAGCTGAGGCAGAAGAAAATCAGCGCAGTTACAAACAGAAAAAGAAACGGAGGCGTATAAAGGTTCAAGAGGATTCTTCAAGTGAAAACAACAACAAGGTACTGTATTGTGTTTCAAATTAATAAATGGGAAAAGGAGTTCCTGTTTTGTATGCTAATTGTTCAGGGATGTAGGTATCTCAAACTGCTCTGTACAAAGCACAGTAAAAAGTTAAAACTTTTCTCAATGTTAACTGTTAAAATTTGTAAAGTAGCACTGCTATGGGCAAAAACAACATCACATTTCTTGTTTCCTTGTTTAGCTGTTAATTTGGAAACAAAAAGCAAAACAACTTCTAAGTAAATGGAATTTTAAGAAATTAAATATAGAAGATGACACAAAGTAGGTTAAGATTTTTCTAGTAATAAGGTTTCTTTTCCTGTGTAGGGTAGGTGCTGGCTTATCTAGCAGCACTAAATCAGAAGAACAGTTCTTTACTAAGTCATTATTTGATACTATATGATAACAGTACCTTCAGTACTGCTTTTGCACAGCTGCGTTTATCTTTAATATTGCAGAATACATTATAGTTAAGGTGCCACTTCTGTTGTCATGCTGACTACCCATTTTAAAAAACAAACAAACAAAAATCAGTATCTTTTTTCCTATGAACTAAACTACCAGTGTGTATTGAAATTACTGAGAGCTTATCTGAAAATCAAGGATTTCGTGGTCTGTGTCGTAATTCTCTTGTTAATACTTTAATTTGTAATAGAGTAATTCTGAGGATGAAGAAAATGACGATTCAAAATCTCCTGGAAAAGGCAGAAAGAAAATAAGGAAGATAATTAAAGATGATAAGCTTAGAACAGAAACACAAAATGCACTTAAAGAGGAAGAAGAAAGAAGAAAACGGATAGCAGAAAGAGAACGGGAGAGAGAGAAGTTGAGAGAGGTATGTTCTGTTTTCATTGCAAAATGGTAGGAAGTTGAATTGCTGATGACATATAAGATGTCATATTTCTACCTCAGTTTAGTTTGATAAGTAATTTTTAAAGTACTTATATGTAGTCTTGTAAGCCATAAGTTTAGTTTGTAGTTTGCAGGTAACATTTTATTTAAGCCTACTGAGATATTTAAAAAGCTGTTCCAGTTGCGTATTTCTTTGCTTTTCCATGGGAAAAAGAAATCCCCCAAAGCAAGCTGATGATGCATGGTAAAGGATTAAAGGTTTCTCTTTACTTAAGTAATGACATCCGTTTTTGCTAAAGCTAGTGTTTGTCAAATGCTTGGCATTATTCACTTGTAAAGTATTCCTATGATGTACTGTTTCTGCTTATAGGTGATAGAGATAGAAGATGCTTCACCTCTGAAATGTCCCATTACAACTAAGCTGGTTTTAGATGAAGATGAAGAAACAAAAGAACCATTAGTGCAGGTTCACAGGAGTATAGTTACCAGACTGAAACCACACCAAGTGGATGGTAAGAAGAGATTTAAAACTTTTTTTTTCTAATTTTATTTTTATTTACACTGGCACAGTGTTATGTATGATCTGAAATAGAATCATAAGAAAAACTCCTTGGCAGGCAAATACCAAAGCATTGTGTTTAATGTTCTATTTTGGAAGATCTGAACAAATGAGATCACGAATAAATACATAGTTCTCTTTTGCAAGCAAAGAGTCGTAGATATTTCAAGTTGGAAGAGTCTTTAGGATCATACAGCTCTCTGCACTGAGGCAGAATCAAATATAAGTTAACCATCCTGCTCAGGAGTATCTGTTTGATTTTCACAGAATCACAGAACTGTAGGGGTTGGAAGGGACCTCGAAAGATCATTGGGTCCAACCCCCCAATTTTATAGTTTTCAGCGTTGATTTAAAAATCTCACAGTATTTTCCTGGCTTTCTCATCCAGAATCTTTTTTCTGATACTTGATATGACTTGACTGCAGCTTAACCCAACTTCTTTTCGTTTTCTACTTCTAGTGAAGAAGGAGAAGAGAATGACCAATCATAGCTTTCTTCATGGCTCATTCTGTTCTTCTAAATTCTAGAAAGTTCATAAAATATCTTCCCATTTTAGTAAGAATCTTCTGGGCTTATTTCAGCTCTTAATGGGAGGTGCCCTGAACCAGACACAATAGTTGAATTGAAGCTTCATCTGTACTGAGTATAGCATTGTAGAATACAATTCCCCAGTAAATACATGGCTTAAAAGAAGAAATCACCCAGCAGACCTTCATATTAACGCATGTTGTTATTAGGATTATATTTTCTCTTCCTTTTCAGCTGTCATAGTTCTTATTTGAATTTTCTTTCTTTAAGCATAGAGATTAACATCTGATCTGTCTCGACAGAATTTCTTTTTGCAGATTACCAAGATCATTTGCCACTGCTGTTCTATTTCCTCTATTTTGCCTGCCCCCAAGGTTGAAGCCATCTGCAGGCTGCACAGTAATACTCTTTAATCCAGTTGCCACATCTTTAGTGAAAACTGTGAATATAATTGATTTCAAGACAAAGCTCATCTCTCATGCTATCCATCTGACAGAAATTAATAGTTACCCTGAGCACTGCTTTTTCTAAGATTTATCATGATCTTACAGTGACTGCTCTTAGCAGGTGAACTTTAATAAAATGGATGATTAATAAATAATTTTTCAACATTTTTTTTCAGGTGTTCAGTTCATGTGGGATTGCTGTTGTGAATCTGTTAAAAAGACAAAGACGTCTCCTGGTTCAGGATGCATTCTTGCTCACTGTATGGGTCTGGGGAAAACATTACAGGTAAGGAACAAAAGTCTTAGTGTTTTCTGGTCTGTAGCTTGCTCTCAAATCTGATCCAGCAAAAGGCAATTTTAATGACTTTCAGAACATAGTAAAATGTACTAGGCTGTGACTTGATGAGGGTTACCGGAGAAAAGGATTTGTAAAAAGATTTTCATAAAGAAGTTGTGTTTGGTAGTATGTAGGTGTGCAAGTTCTGATAAGCACTTGTGCTTCCTCCACTTAAAAAAATAACAATTACCTTATTTAGTTTCAGATTTGATAGTCACTTAAAAACTCATATGTAATTGTAAATGATGTGTAGCTCACTCACAACCCAGAATAACAAAATGCAGCTGGTAGGAAACAGTTTCAGAAACCTCTGTTTCTAAGCCAATTTAATAACCTTAAGCAGATTTTACTCTTTACTGTCTTCTTCATTCTTCTTCATTCATGTGTTGCCCTATAAATTTTTTCTTTTCCTCAGTGGTTTTTGGATTTTGGATTTTTTGCATTGATAAAGTAGGTGTTTATCTGTTCATTGGGTTCTGCTTTTTTTGTTTTATGCCAGGATTTTACTGTCTAAACTTAGATGCTTTGTGCTATAACATAAACAATGTTTTGTTATAATTTAGACTCTTCTGGATTGGAGGGGGGGAACACTGGTTTGTTCTCTGTGTGTTTTTTTTTTTTTTTTTTTTTTTTTTTTTCCAGTAATCTGTTGTGTTTTTGTTTTTTTCCAGTAATCTTTTGTATTTACATTCTGATTTCTGGGTTGTTGTGCATCACAAACATATAAGACCAGGAGCTTTCATTGCCATAGCAGTAAAAAGATACGATACGCTTTAAAGCCTTTTTTTGCTTCTTTATTTGTTTTCTTTGGCTTTAGAGTTCTTCGCTTTCTCAGATCTTCAGGGTCAAGCCTTCAATATCATTTTAGTGTGTTTCTTCTCCTTTATACCGCTGAAGACTGCTTCTTAAAACTCTTTAAAACAGAATACTGTCACATTTCTTTAAAAAGATTTCCATTTTGTTACAATTGGCTTTTCTGCCTTATTAAAAGTTGCACAGTGAACAGCTTCCCATTTCTATTAAGTCTTTAAAACCTGAAGCTCAATCCTCATCTTAAAAATGTTTCTTTTGAAACTGATCACCCAAGCAGCTGTTGTAAAACAGCACTAGTAGCTTTTTTTCTTGAGTCTCTTAGAAGATGCTTATGCCCTCTGTCAGCTTACTTTGACCTTCAAAAGGAAGAAAAGATACAGAACAGTTTTCTTGAATACCCCGCATCTCGGTATTCATGCTGCTACTTTTTCAGGGGAACTGGGAGTGTTGAATTCCTTTTCTTTTTGCTTGTTCCCAAGTATCTGTCTTCATGAATTTTGGCTTTGCATTTAGCCGTGTTTAGCATCACTATGAGCAGAGAACTGGGGCAAGTTGCTTGTCTTGCTGCCATGTTGCCCAGTCTGTTCCCAAGAATTCCTTTAGCAGAAGTCACTTGACAGAAGAACTTTTCCCTTTTATTTTGGGGAGGAGAAATGGAAAATCTAGAGAGCTCTCAAAAATAAAGGAGGATAACAGTCTTATCAGTGCTTAAAAAGGCTGAAATCTTGCATCGAAAGGTGGAAAAGATGGTGCCTTTAGGTGGTGTTATCACTTGCCTTCAAAAAGGAAACTGTTTAATGCCTCTTGACCTGCAGGAAGCTGACCATTAGTGTGTATATCCAAAAAAAGTCTGCCATTTACTCTTTGTCTAAGATCACTGCTGATAAAAAGCAGGGCCGCTGTGGACTCATTGTCATTGGCTTCATTGATGCTGTTTCCTCACTTATGGAGAAGGGACATACTCCTAGGTCTACCAGGACAACTGGCTGCTGAAACAAGTCGTTGTGAACATTTTTGATCTTTAGCTTGAGGTGAATCATTAGAAATCTAATTTGCTACTTCTGCGGACACAGGAGATGATCAGAATTGACTTCAGCTTGGGTTCAATCAGGGCCTTCCTCCACCAGGAGCAGTCCTTAGCTGTAAAGTCGCTTGACAGGAGATCTGCCAGGTGCCTCTGGTGAGTCTGAGTCTAGCTGATGTAGCAGCCAGCGCTTGTACAGCACTTCATTCCGAATTCCCTCTTCAAATGCTCCAAGTCTGGATGCACTTCAGTCGTTCCTTGGAGTGCAGTCTCTTTGGCGTGGTGATGATGGTTCTCAAAGAGATTGTTTTCTTCCTACAGTGAGGATGGGATCCTCAAAGCGTCTGTGAGGAAATGCCATTTCACTGGCCTCTTCTGTCTTGGTCAGTTGTGGTGAAAGCTTCCCCCATTGGATTGGGAAGCCCTCTCACCTGACCTGAAGGCTCCAGATCTGTTCATACCTGGAGAGGTCAGTATACCCACGTCCTGGAATTCCGTGCTCTATGAAAGATGTCTCCACGTTTTTGTGCCGCAGCTGGATTCATCCGCAGGTGACAACAGCCAGCATTACAACCTTGGTAGGGTAGTAACTTAGCAAACCAGACGCTGTACAGTGCTGTTGACAGCTGGTCTTGGACACCTTTATGTTTGGCTTATGAGGCTTGTCAGTAGTTTTTATTGGCCTTACTAGGTGATGTTTGGGGTAGTCAGCACATGTGGACACTGCTAGACCATAGGCTTGGCTAGACTTGATGTCCTCCTTTGTTAGAGTCTGGAGATGTGTTCCAAGACAAAATCTTTGGAGAGGTATCCCCAAATCTAGCAGGGGGTATCTGTCGTTTTTTGCTGGCATTTGCTGTGCCTTACTGGGTCAGATGCTTCCTGCTGCTTGTGTCTTCCCTCTAATCCAGTCTTCAGAGTGGATTCTTCCATTTCTGCATCTGCAGTTGAGCTTTCACGATTCTTCAGTTCAGCAAGTGGAGTGGCATAGGAAATACCTAATCCTGCCCTTCTCTGATCTAGTTGAGATAAATTTTATTTCAGACTTGCTGATCCTGAAAATCTTCTTTCATGATCGAGGAATTGCAGGATGCAGTCACGGAGCGCTTAGTTGGCTCCCTCAGATTCTTTAGATTCCTGGGATTCCTTTGTAAAGAAGTGAATCAGAGAAAGTTTAGCTTTGTTTTTCTTTAGCGTTGTTTGTTTGTCTGGTTTGTTTTTTTGAGTAATACGAAGCCGTAGATGAATAGAGAAACTGCGGTCATTCCCTGGATGCCTCTGTATTCTGCTTAGGTAAAACAAGCTGCAGTCTTGATTGTGAAGCACAGCACATGGGCAGTACAGTGCGTGTGGTTTGGTTTCTTGTTTTTGTTTTTTTAGAACTCCAGCTGCAGCATACCTCTTTGCTTTGTTGGTGGAAGCTGAGGCAGGAGACCTCACCTCTTAAAACAATCCAGAATCCCACAGAAGAGAATTTTCATACGTACCTTGAAGAGTGTATTTTTACATGCCTAATTCTGATTTACACATTATGGTTCCTCAGGAGTTAGATCCCAGCTTTTCCTGGAGATTTGCAAAGTAGTGCAGAAGTGTAGAGCTTTTCATTGTGGCAATGGAACCCGGATTACTTTGTACATTTATACTTGATATACTTTAAACTCCAGTTAATAGCTTGAAATGTTTCATCCTGGAAGATATTTTTATATGTGATTGCGATCATGACACAGTGGCTGCATTGTGACTTTTTGATAATCAAATGTTTTTCTGGATCCTGTTTGTAGCTAAATAATCTTTTCTATTTTCCCTTACATGGTTGTTTGCCAATCCTCCCACTGCACTCAATAATGCCATTTGTTGTTTAGCTCTTAATAGGACTTTTCTGAGGAGTCTTCATGAGGAGTTTCTTTCTGCATCTGAACATAAGATGCTTTTGTGTTGATAGCAAAACCACTAGCAATTAATTCTGGTATTGGAGCATCTAAAAACAGTTTGGTGCCCAGTGCTCAAAACTTAGTCATGCAGTTTAAAATTACTTTGATGCAGTGTATTGAATCAGGCTTGTGAGATAAAAGGTTCTGATCCAGAAAGAAATTCCTGGGAGTTGTATGGCTGTGGGTTACAGGGCAGCCTTCACCATTAAATGGCAGCGTGAGAGCTGGGGCTGTTCCAGGATCTCTGGCTGCACTGCTCCTGACTCTTAACGTACTACCTCCAGTCCTGGTTTTATTTGCTATTGCTCAAAAACAGGCAGCCCAACAGAAATACTCTTGAATGGCAGGAAAAGAGTTAGTTGTGTTTTTTTTTCCAAGCCTCAAGAAGGTATTATCACACGTAGGATATACCCAGGCTGGCTTTAGGGTGAATATCAGGAAGCATTTCAATAACCTGCTTCACAGCTCATTTGCAAGAGCAAAACCTGGGTTTGAATCCTGAAAAAAAAAATAAATCCCATGCAGAATTTGCCAGTATGTTGGGGAAAAAAAACAAAACAAACAAACATCATGGAAAACATAATTTAAGACTGAAGGTCACTTTCAAGACCTTTGACACTGTTATTAAGTCCATAGAAGTGAATTTATTTAAGGTTTGGGGTTACTATTGGGGAAGGCTTACAAATTAATAGAAATTCTTAGTTTATGAAAATGATTGATGAAATGTAAAGGGAGGTTTACGATTCAACTATACAATTAGTTCAGCTATACAATGTTAAACTATATCACTATATGAGGGATTTAAGCAGCTGTGCAACCCAAATTAATAATCAAATGAATCATATGAATCATATAAAATGAAATGAATCAAATGAATAATCATATGAAATCAAAATACACATGTATTGAATTTTAAGCATCAAGTTGTTTAACAAACAGAAAAAGTATGTGTGAGTAAGATTGCGGTTGGTAAGTTTTATATGTGAACGAATATGTACCTGTGTGTTCCTTTCCTGTCCTTCAGTGCTCGGCATTTAGTTTGGCATTTTGTTTGTTGTTCCTCTTGCAGGTAGTAAGTTTTCTTCACACAGTCTTGCTTTGTGACAAGCTGGATTTCCGGACGGCTCTGGTAGTGTGTCCACTGAACACTGCCTTGAACTGGTTGAATGAGTTTGAAAAATGGCAAGAAGGTTTAGAAGATGATGAGAAATTAGAGGTATTATAAAGCTTAAAAAGATTTCTTAAAAATGAAATAACTGAATGATTTGCATAATTGGGAAGCTCCACTACTCAAAATACAGGCTAAGGAATGCACTTTGTTTGAAAAATCCCTAGCATTAATATGCCTTAAGGTATTTAAGTTACACCACTACTTTGGAATTTTAAGAGGAACTGAAGCATTTTTTTTCCTATTTGAAAGGTCTGTGAACTAGCGACTGTGAAACGCCCCCAAGAGAGAAGCTATATGCTCCAGCGTTGGCAAGATGAGGGAGGTGTGATGATCATAGGCTATGAGATGTATCGCAATCTTGCACAAGGCAGGAATGTGAAGAGTAGAAAACTTAAAGAAATATTTAATAAAGCTTTAGTTGATCCAGGTAAGTGGGAAATTACCGAAGGTATGCATTATAAGTAATGAATTTTTATGTTTGAGAATATGAGCTAAGTAATCATGGAAATGGCAGTCTGTTGGGCAGATGATTTTAAACAGTAAGATTGGCAAGATTTATCACATTTTTTTTTCCCTTTGCTGAATTACAGAAGTGGTTTTTCAGAAGCTGCACAGTGCTTTTGTAAATAGCCTGTCTGTAAGGGTGTTTTGTCCAATATGGAAATGGCCACAGGAACACATGCTGGAAACTTTTTCTCATGGGTATTTTTTTTTTCCAAGCATTGCTTTCTTTGCATGGGAATTTCAAGTGTGAATTGATGGTTACTGTAATCTGCAATTTTATTACAGTCACAAACTACTTGATCTTCGCTAGAATTCTACACGTACAGGAGCAACTACACACAAAGAATAGTTGAAAACACATACCTCAGAAGTGTGAAGAAATGAGTATTAATTAAGTGCTAATTAGTTGATAGCAGATAAAGCACTTTTTCGTATTTTTTTCCAGTCTCTGAAATTGATGTTTGGTTTTAAGTTCAGCTGAATGGGGCAAATTTCTATAAAATGTGTATATGAGCACTTGAAAATACTGGTGATAAAAACCAATTTTATCAGGTGATCACCAAAAACAATTAAAAACTTCAGGATTAGCAAGTTTCACCAAAATGGCAAAATTTTCTTCCAAATCCTGACCTAGTAACTGATACGAGAACTACATAAGATTATTCACAGCACAATATGTTTCAAATACCCTATTAAAAAGATACCTTTGCCATAACTTTGATATTGTACTTACAGTTGATTAAATTTGGGAATGCTGATGTGGTAGGTAAGGGAAACGATTTATCTGATTCTTGAGGTAGATGTTCTTGGGGTTTAGTTATCTGATTGGACTTTAAGTTGTGTGACTGTTAGCGTAGGGTTGATTTTATTTTATTTAAACATTCTGATTTATGTGAAATACAGCATTGGTCTGGCTTGTACTTGGTCTTGGTGACTGATTTTTGCAAACAAATGGGGAAAAAACACTTCGTGATTATTGTTACAAACTTTAAAAATTACATTTTCATAATGATAAGGTAAAATAGAAGTTGACTTGAGAGAAGGTGTAATTGCCTAGGGTCCTGATTGTATGCTGTAGTCATAAAAGACACTGAAAATCAAACAGCTCTATGCGCAACCTGACCAGGAAAGGTTGTTTCCTAGCTCTCTGTATACATATATTTCAGCAACACAGCTGAGCAAATTCAGACTCTATGGTTCTTAAATAAAATAGTTGCTCATTCTTGTGTTTTGTAAGCTGTTGTTTAGTTTATGATGGATTGGTTTCCTTCTTAGTCTGGAAGTTTGTCAGTTCACTATTAGTATGTCTCATTTGCTGTTATTACCTCATTAATTATTACTGTGTTACCACCTCCCTGCTATTTCTGCAGGTTCCTGCCTCTTCCATTGCAGTGAAAGTGGCGTTTCCCTGATCCTGTTACAAATTGGTTCAGGAACATAAAATAAGCCAAAAATAAACTTTCAAAAATTATTAGTTTGTATATATTTTAGTTCTCGGAATTGGCTCAGATTGAGCAGACACATAACCTGGTTGACAGAGATGGTGAAAAGAAGGAAGGTGATGCTGGTTCTTTCGGAAAGGATCTGAGCAGCAGCAACTCTAGATCTGCTTCGTCTCTCATAGAGCCACTCCCTGACCCAAACAGTTGTTCAGAGCCCTGTTGTTTGCATACTACTGATGTGATCTCTGAGTTTATAGCCAGTAATTTGTTGTTGTAAAAGTCCTCTCTGTCCCTTTTCCCCTATAGTGTTGCTTTTTGATCTTCAAAAGGGGTTAGTGTGAGCTGTTATTGCTAACATTTAGCATATTTGTAAATGGTAACACATTTGCTGAAGACTTAAAACGCTCTTCTGATTAAGTTCCAAAACGGAATGGTGGTTTTCATTCACATTAAAAATAGTGTAGTTAACTAGAAATAAGTCGAGCCTTTTTAAAACTGTAAGTGGTTAGAGCTGAGCTTAAGTGTGGCTCATGAGTTGAATGGGCAGAAAGCACTTCTGATACTTTGCAGCTCTTGTCGAGGTTGTTTAAAATACAGCAATGAAAACCTATTTTTCATGTAAATAACTCGGAATTCTGGAATAATTCTTCTGAAAGACATATATGTCTTGAGATTAAGATGAAGAAGGAAACAAAAAAAAAGTTGGAGTAGTAGTTCTGAAGGAAGAATTTAGAAATTTCTAAGAAAGCATTGAAAATTGTTTCATACTGGCCTGCTGATGGCTGATACAGGCCAAAGCTGACGAGGTGTGATAAATCCACACCTACTCCTTTTGTGGACAAATCATCGCTTAACTTGCAGTCTTCCATCTTCGGGCAGGATTACAAGGTCAGTGCTCCGGCTTCTAAAATCTTTCAAGGCTGCTGATAATATTGAATTTGGGTTAAAAAAGGAAATGAAGAAAAATGGAAGTGAATCAAGTTATGAAGCTTGAAGCCAGGTGAAAACGTCATTTAAAAATATTGATAAAATTTGAGCAGATCAACAATGAAATTAATTTACTACATAAACTGATCTTCTGCGTTGGGAAACCTCAGGATAATGACAACTTGTCAGAGATAGGAAGTAAGTAGTTTAAAGAAATACTTTGAGATAATTGAAAGCATTGCTGGGTGCTGCCATCTAGGTCAGAGAGCTGTGGCCAGATGGGTAGTAACAAAGGTGATTTTCCCTTATAAGCTGCTTGAGAGATAAAATGGATAAAATGCTACAAAATACTTTGTCTCTAGAGGCCGTGAAAGCTACCTCTGACAGTGAATAGTGCAGTTGTTTTAAAAATCAGAAATTGACTTTTCAACAAGTCTTCAACAAGGTTGTTTTGGGCTTCATATTGCAAGCTGATCGTAGCAATTTCAGATTTCCATTCCTTTATTTTAAATTGTCTCTCTAAAATCTCATCAGAAGGTACTTCCTTTCTTCTTGTTTTCATTGGGTTATCTTCTAAAAAATTGTCTGATAAGCATGTGATGGTTTCCAAAAGGTGAAGCATCTGGCTCTGTTAGCAGGTTTTTACTGACACATGTTGATGATGTGCTTTGGTAGCTCTTAGTTGGCCTTTCTCTGTACTGAGCTTTTGTCCCTTCAGAGATGAAAATCCCCTCTGCTGCTTACGTTCCTGCTGAGCCTTCCTGAGGTGGGGTGGTGCTGGAGCTGAAATGATCCAACAGCTAAGCTGAGCTATTAAGGGGTTGGTTCTTTCCTCTACCCACACTGGGCACGTTTCCATCCCCTGCCTTCCTAGCAGCACTGGCATTTCCAGCTCCAGTTTGCGAAGCTGCCAGTTTGACTCAGGGCAGCTCCTGCATAATAGCTGATTAACTGTTTTTGTGATCACGTTGAAGCCACAAGCATTATTTAAGCAAGAAGGAAAATTACTTAGGGTTAAGAATGTTGCCAGGAAGCTCACAGCTGTAGAAGAAAAGGTATGAGCTAGCGTCTAGCAGTGGTAACAGTAGCCTGGTGATGGCTTTGTACTTGGTTGCTTGTGTTCAGGTGTATTTATATTCAATTAAAATTTTGTTTGTAACGATGAAAGAAAAAAAAACAAACAACAACTCACATCTCCATCTAATTTCACCCCCAAATCATGGAAGAATTGAAGGATCTCTTGTCCTGCTATATTTCTGTTGACTTTAGCAAAGAATAGAGGAGTTGAGATACTTCTACGGTAACTGACCTTTGTAGGTTATTTTTCTTGTGGAAAGTGTCAGGGAACCATGGTGTAAGGTTTCTTACTTACCTGTCTTAACAGTAATGCTGCCCCTTCCTTCATGGGTTCGTACTTACGTAGCTTTAAAACCATCAGACTGTAGAGGGAGGTGGCATGCTCACCGTGGAATTTTATTCGGAGGAGACCCTGTGCCCTGTGTGACGTGCCCTGTCCCATCTCTTCCGAGTCGTTTTTGGGTTTTACATCCTGCTCGTGGGGGCGGTTCTCTTCTGCTTCCAAGCCTATGTAGACACCTTAGGACAACACGATAGAGCAACATCTGTGATTAGGTTAACTTCTAATGGTTTAATCGTAATCCACAAATTGCAGCACGTTGGGCCTTGTAGGTTTTGACTAATTTTATATGAACACAGAAACCTTGGTTTGGTTGGATTCTGCTTGGATTACTTGGTTGGTGGTGTGGAGTGAGGCCACTGGGAGCACCAACATTGCAATAACCCAGTAGTTATTTTTATGTTGCCTCATACCCTTCTCCATTTAAACTAAATACAAACAGACAGCAATGTTCTGGTGTTGTTATCCATTACTTTTTGAACACGTTTGGATTGTCTAAACTGATGAGAGGAATCTTGCAACAGCCATTACTTGTCTCTTGCTATCTGAATCACGGCCCTGGCTGTGAGCAGACTGCCAGTGAAAGTTACAAACCTGCGTGCTGGATTGCTGCTGCGACTGCAGATAGGACAAGCTTGGTCTCTGGGAGCACTTTTAAAATTAAAAGGTGCAAATGTGGTATGTGACTGATAATTAAATGGTTTGTGTCTGGTTAAAATGAACACCGCTAGGGTGGATGTGTTCTGTGGTAGAAGCTTACGGAGTGCTGCATGCTGCAGGAGAAGGGACCGCAGAGGGAAGGTTTAGCCAAAGTTTATGGGTGGGGAAATAGTGTGAGAAGTGATTTCATTAATTAACCAGCTCTGCCACGTGAAATAATGATTGTATATTCCTGCAGAGCAAGACATTATTTCCCAAAATGCGTTGTACCACACAGCATTTTATCAGTTGCTTACTAAGAGCTGCTGTGCTGTGCTTGCAGCATTTCAGAAATTGTGTTGGTTTTTTCTTGTTACTGCTAATAAAAATCCCATTACTGTTAAACTTGGGAAGTTATTTCATTGATATAAAGCAGGCTTAAGTTCTTGTAGATCTCAGAGTAGAAGGAGAACTGTGTGTGTGTCTATATACCTAAGTATCTATCACCGAGTGTGTACTATTTGTATCAGTGTATTAACGTGTCCCAGCACATTAAGAAGGTTAAGAAGTTGAAGACTATGATCTCTGAAGAAAGATTGAAAAGAGTAAGGCTTTCTACCCTAGAAAATAAGATTACTAACAGGACAAACTTTCCACCGTGTAAAAGCTTAGTGAGAGACTTTGAGTGAGATTTTACACAAGTTGGAGAAAGGAAAAGGCAGAATTTATCTGGAGTTGCATCAGAGATCATTTAGATTATGCTTCACACACAGGATTTTAGGAGAAGAGAGAGGTCACGGAGTTTTACTTCTTTTGGGGAGGATACATCCTACTCTTATATCGATTATCTCAGATGAAGAAAATGGACTAAACAATCCCTTGAGGTCTCTGTTTTACATTCCCTTATGATATTTTGATAAATGCTCTGTCTGCAATGATTTTTAAGAACAAGAAAAAAACACAAATGTATGAAAATCCATGTCACTGAATTGTAGCCAAGATGTGAGTTCAATATCAGTGCTACACAACTGCCAAACAAACCACAAAAATTATACTAAGACAGTTTTTTCATATTTCTGCTATCATTCACTTAGTCTAAGCAACATTGATCTTTTTTAAAATAACTGCCTTGTTCATGTTAAAATCATAGTCTTTGAAATGGGTTTCTGGATTTATTGGCACAATTTTGCTTGACTAACCATCATTAAAATTTCATCATCCTCTTTTCTAATGTGCTTTGATTGTAAATGCAGTGTTCCAGACCACATCCATTTCTGAGAATGCTGTATTAATGTGCAAGCTGTCAGATCTGGTGGGGAGATGCTGCAAGTTTTTACAAATGCTTCAGTTCTGGCAAGCTCCTTACTCTTCAGGAAACACTAGCCCCAAGGTGGTTCAGAATGAGGACTACAGAAAGGGTCCGTCAGTACAAGGTGCTTGCCTAAAACTGAAGAACGTCTTCATGTGTAGCTTCTCAGTGCTGCCCTTGTTGGGGAAGGTACAAAAGTTGTGAAGTAGTATGGGGAAATGTTTCTGGGGGAGGTGTGAGAATTCACAAATCACTAGACTTCGGCAAGTCGAATGTGTTGGGAATTGATGTAGGTACTGGGTTTTCGTGATTGCCTTCTAGATTTGGTTAAAAGACTTACTTCTGCTTAGAAAAACATACCTTCTTCATTCATTTCCTATTTAACGTGTAAGATTGAAATCAGCTTGACATTTTAAATGGCACAGTTGAGGTGGTTGGCGTTAAATCATATGGTTGGTCAAAGGCCTGATTGAACTGTTGGTTTGTGTTGATGACTAGAATTGATTTTCTTTACTGAAGAAAACATGTATCAGTAAGTTAAAAGAGATTAAATTGGTAATGCTGATAAATTCTCCTTTGCCATCTCAAATGCCAGCTTTCTTAGAGCTGAATAGATGACCCAGCTGATGGCTTTGGTTAGTATTTTTCAGAGGTGTGTAAACTTGACTTCAGCTGATGTCATGGTTGATAGTTCAGGAATTGAGGTCAGTTTTAGATCTGGTAAGACATTCATTCAGTCACCAGTAGGATCCTAGAACGTCTTCCATATGTCCTTCCAAGGAAATAGTTTCCAGAATTTGACCCAATTCTGGTAAATGTTAGGATGTGTAAGCGTATTCTGCAAAATTTGGTATTTTCTGTGAACCCCAGATTCGGACTCCTAATAATTCTGCCAGAGTTGCTTCACATACAGTGCAAACACCTTACGGCGTGGGCAACCCCTCTTAAGTTTGTCGTATGGAATCCCTGGTTTTATCTTTGGTAAAAGTTGAGGAAATTTCTGCAGTGTTTTTTAGCTACAGAGTGGCATTTCAGTTGTATCTAATTCAAACCAGATTTGATGGTGTTCATACACCTTAGATAAGACTCTCAATCGCACCGTTTGCCTGTGTTGATACAGATCTGTTGCCTTGCACAAAAATTGCTGGCTACCTGATCTTTTGGGTTTTGTTTTAATTGCTTGAGCACCAGTAGATGGCAGCATAAGCTGAATTTAGGAACAGTTTTAAGAAGTTTTGACAGGGTGAATGAAAATACAGACACGGATGCACTAGGTCTGTGGATAGACAATTTTTATAGGTATATGTTTGAAAGTTGTATATAACCCTGCCTTGAAAATTTTACAGGTAATGGTCTGCAGTTTACCAGAATGTCTACTGTAAAAGAATGTCTACTGTGCTTCTTTACCAGAATGTCTACAGTGCTTGTGTAAAAACCGAAAAAGAACCTTAATGGTGCTAAGTAAATAAAGCCCATAATAAACATTAGTAGAACAAATTTCAGTTTCTGTAGGCTGCCAGTTTCTTTGTGGTTATAAAAGATGGGAGAGATCTAATGTTCTTATTTCTTTCTAGGCCCTGACTTTGTTGTTTGTGACGAAGGGCACATATTAAAAAATGAAGCATCTGCTGTTTCTAAGGCAATGAATTCTATTCGATCCAGGAGAAGAATAATCCTTACAGGAACACCACTGCAAAATAATCTTATAGAATGTGAGTAGCTTTCTTGTTTAAAGACAGCTTTATTTCTTTGAATGTACTCCTGCCTTTCAGCAATATACATGTATTAGTAGAGATAGTTTGATTGCCATTTTACATGCTGAAGCTGTTTGCTATGTTTCTACAACAACAGAAAAATAACAAGATTTTTGTTTTGGTTTTCATTTTGCATACTTAATTAATGTCTTGAGATGCATTTGTATGATAGCTTAAACCAAATTAAGCTGAAGCTGTTGGGAGCCTGGCCTTTCCTCCATCCCTTTCCTTGGCGTGGCCTTGCATGCATCTGATTCCACAGGGAGCCAGTGTAAGGAGTATCAGACCATGAATGCTGAATAGCTTTCTGACAGTTCAGTTCCTTGGTGTGGCTCACCGAAGGATCAGATGAGTCTCAACATGTCCAGAGGGAAAGGGAGGGAGTATTTAGAGGGGAAATGGGTGGACCAGGTCTAGCAGGAGCATAAATTTAAATTGTTTTAAACTATTATAGAGCAGTGTTCTTAGAAAACTTGTTAAAATAGTAATTTATTTTACTGCCTCGGGAATTTCATTCTATATTAGCTTGTAATATTTGCTCCTGTTTGTTAATAATGCAGTAATATTTCTTTCTTTTGAGTTATACTTTTGGATCTGTTTCCAAATATTTACAAATATGATTTGTCATTTAATTGCTATGGTGTACAGAAGCTCTCAAACTTTGTTTAGCACCTAAGATGAGGTAGTGTTAAATCTGACATTAAGTTTAGAAGTTACCTTTTTGCCTACAGTGCGTATCAATTTAAGATGCCTTTTTCTGAAAATGCTATTTTCTTTTTTTTTTTTGCTTAAGAGAAAGCTCTTACTTTAGATATGACACATTCATTTTGTGTTAGAAATAATCCTAGTGCTGTACTTTAACTTTTCAACAACTGTAGCTTGATCTTTTTGTTCCAGATCACTGCATGGTTAACTTTATTAAGGAGAATTTGCTTGGTTCCATTAAAGAATTCCGAAATCGATTCATAAATCCAATTCAGAATGGTCAGTGCGCGGACTCCACTCTGGTAGATGTCAGAGTAATGAAGAAGCGTGCACATATTCTCTATGAGATGTTAGCTGGATGCGTTCAGGTAAGAACAGTTTGACTGTAACTAATTACTTGAATTAGCTGCAGGCATGGGGGTGAGTTATTTCATCTTCTTCTGATAAAAGTGCATGCTACTTTCTACTTAAATACTTCCCCAGGTTACTAGATTTCTGTGTTATTCACTGCAGCTAGAAAACCTTTTTTTAAAAAAACACAGTTTTTATCCTGATACCAGTATCTCCTAAGCAGGATATATCCAGATATTAGAGAACACGTTTTTGTTAGGAGAGTAAAAAAAAAATACATGATAGAGTAGGATGCCAGTTACTTGGAAACACTCTTTTAATTTCATGTATACATTTAAAGAATACATGCTTGAAAATTCATCTGCTTAAAAGCTGCAGAGAAAGTTTGATCCATAAAGAAAGATCCATAAATAAAGTTTGATTCATAGTTTGTCACTTGGTTCTGGTTTCCTATTTTTTGATTTGAGAGAATCAGAACAATTGGGAAGAGGAGAGAAGGCAGTTTAATCGGGTCTAAAAGGGTGAAGAACTTATCCTTAAATGAGAAGAAAAACAAAACAACAAAGAAACCTTAACCTCCCTACATTTCTGGAATGATGGCTGGCCTCCATCTCTCAAGTTTACCTGCTGTAGTACTGCACCTCATGTGCCACCAGCACAGCGTTACTGCTGTTCCCCTCTATAAACTCGGGCACCAGGAGAGGTGTGATGCTGTGTAGGCTCCCAGGGCCTCTTCTGGCTGTGCTTCTGCAGACCTGCCTGTCCCTGTCCTGGCACAGCCTTGCTTTGGGCAAGGGCAGGGACACAGCACCCTCTGGTTGTGTCAGAGCAGAGTCTGCCCCCTTCACATAGGATCACCTTGTATTTTTTTCCATGTGCAGTTGATCGTTGGTTAAGTAGTCCCGGTGGGTTTGAGTTAGGTCAGATGGTCATAGTGGGATAGTCCCATGAGTAGATAGCTCTCCTTGAAAGGAATAAAAAGGCTTATGGCAGTGTGTAGTGCTGGGAAAGGACTTCCTGTCATAGGATGAGTATCTTGGAAGTATGAGTAGTAGCAAGAGGATAACACACAACCCTACACCTCTGTACAGCAGTACAGGAACACAAACTATTCTCCATTACAGTCTGCTCATCTCATAAAAGAGGTAGCATGAAAACTGTGGTTATTGTAAATACACATACGAAAACATTTAATTTCCTCAAGCACTTTCTGGAATCAATACTTACGAGCTGTTATGGATAAATTAGTCCTGCAACAAAATTAGTCCTGCTGCAAAATTAGTCCTGTTAGCTGAGGACCTTACCATTGTTCTGCGCTGATGGATTATCCCACAGCATGCTGCACAAAGCAGGTCCTGTCCACGGAGAGAAACTCTCATTTCATCTATTGTGTAATTTCTCCACAAGAAAACAACTCTGTTCCTAAGGAATGTTCGCATGGGAGCTTCTCGCTACCCTTCCAGATAAAAGCAAGGCCGTGCAGGTGGTGTAATTGCTGGTGCCAGGTGGGAGCTGCCCGCAGGCTCTGCTGCTCGCAGCAATCTGGCTGGGGTTATTCTGCAGCCCAGGGGTTTGTGCTGCACGGCACAAGCCCGACAGCCACGCTGGGTGAGTGGCGCAGCACAGGCTCGAGCCCCCCGGGGCTGCTCCATGGGTCCCCAGCTCCTGAGCAGTGTCTCGGCAAGGATCAATGCACCCTGTGCCATTTGAATGAAGGTGCAGACGGAGAGATACGGAGTCTAGTGTAATAGGAGAAAAGATGAAAACAAGTAAATTTTATTTTGTAGTCAACTTTGCAAGGACTTGGAAATGGGACACGGGGGGTTACTGCATTTACTGTGTAAGGTGGGCCTTACAGCGCCTGTACAGGGATTTCTCTATTTATTTATTTATTTTTTATTCTTTGTGGTAGGAGAGAACGTAAATCATTGTAAGATATGCGTGGTGCCTTGCCATTGGAGATGCCTGAAGTTCTTAAGCTCTCAGTAGTCATTTTCATGTTTATAATGACTAAAATCTCGCTTTTAAAATTATAGAGGAAAGATTACACAGCGTTAACAAAGTTCCTCCCACCAAAATATGAGTATGTTCTAGAAGTTAGAATGACACCTATTCAGTGCAAACTCTACCAGTACTACTTGGATCATTTGACAGGTATGTGCCTACAGTTGGCTCAGGTAACAAGATTAATGGTTATTTACTATGGGGCTTTTGCTGTGGTTGGAAGAGTTGTTAGATATCTAAAATCAGCCCTATAGGCATATTTTTCTGCTTCCCGTAAGGTTGACCTTAGCTCCGAAGCTTGAATTTTAGCAAAATGTTTGGTGGTGCATAAATATTCTTGGAGGAATAGTACTATATGTATCTCAACAGCAGTCCTCCCTCAGGTTGTGGTTCATGTCTTCTTTCTTTTTTTTTCCTTTCCTAGACATAAAATGTAATTTATTTAATATTTTGTTCATCTAAGAAACAAAATATTTGCATTAAGATTGGAGGGAGATAAATTAAAATTGAGCTGCACTGCTGTAAGCACACTGCCAAGCCTTGCAATTTCTTTTTTAATTGTTATACCTGAAACTGTTATTTGTCAAATGTGGCTCTTCTGTGGAACTCTCTTCTGTTGTTCTCTAAACCCCTCAAGTCTGGCTTTCACAATGACCATTCTCACCTCTTTGCACTTAATGTAAACTTGGTTAACTGTAAAAGTAAGGTGTATGAGGAGGGAAGAAGAAATGTACCACTGTGGGCTGCTCTACTGTTCACTTATATGAGAGAGAAAACTCTGCAGCTTGTAATTTTAGTGTATCAAGGTGTCAAAATGTCAACACTTCTGTATGGTGGTGCCACACAGGACTACCAGAGTGGGAATCTCAAGGAGCTCTTCAGGGAGCTTTTCTGTACCGCTGGGCATTGTGCAGCCACATTCCTCAGCAGCAGCTTTTGGGTTCTGGAACAATTTGGTTTGTTTATATACCACACAGAATAATTGTCTTAATGATTGTGCATTGAATTACATTGTCGTGTTTAAGGTGCTCTGATGGGCTTTTGTTAAACCTTGAAACACGTATTCCCTTTCTGCAGTTGCTACAAAATGTATTACGTAGTCTGTTGTGCCAGTTCAGTAGTATTGATATCCTTTTTTCTCTATTTTTTTTTTTTGCACCTGTTAAGCCACCTGCCTTAATGCCCGCCTGTTGCTGCTGCAGGAATTTTTAAACTATATTCTTCTATTCTGGTTACTCTGCCAAATTTAATTACAGAGATTAATTGCATCTCAAATCAAGCGGTGATTTACAGCAGTATGGAGTTCACTGTGTTGTCTTAATTACTTTAGGTTCTGGTTAGTGCAGTTTCTATCACCTAGCCAAACTGCCAGCTAGATTTCCTTTCTACACCTGTGTCGTGTGATGCCTTCATTTGATGTAAGTTATGGAAGTAGAGTTTTAAAGGACCTCTGAAAGCAATTTCACTTCCAGTGATAATCTCCAGTAATAATTGCACATCTACATGCAGATTGCTCCTTTTAGCCTTTCATTCGAAGGGAGTAAAAACTTCTTGCTTTATGTATTTTTTTTTAAAAGGAAGTAAAAGCTTCTTAGATTACTAGTACTTCAGAACAGTACACAAGCAAGCCCAAACTTTGATGCAGTGCTCACACCTAATGAGCTCCATATTGCAGTCTGTCCTGTGTTGCTGCATTGACTCCTCTTTCTAGAAATGTGCTGAAACGCCGCTTATTTGCATTCCATGGCCTTCATCATTCTAAATGCCTTCCAAAAGCAAGTAGCCTAAAATGATAAGCATTAGTTATTTACTCTACAAGCATGCATCCAAATGGTTTAGGTTAAATCATCCTAGTTCTTCATGGTGTCCTGTAACTTTCAAGAGTTACAATAGTTCTGTAGGTTTCCTTTGGCCTATTTCTAATACAAAGCAGGACTGGTTTTGCAGTTTCAGACTCTACAGCCCTGACTTTGTTGGTCTGGCATGCTTTTAGATGGTGAAGTATATCTTTTATGGATTGTGGATTAGCATAAGAGCTGGTGCTGTGTGTTCACAACTGCTTTACGTGGTGCAGAAGTCTTTGCAGACGCTGGCTTTCAGTGCTTCCTTTTTTAATAAAGCAGGCAGCTGATAAGATGAAGTAACCTCTAATCTGGTGTCCCTTAAAGCTAAGGGAAAGACTTCCTCAGGCAAAAAGCCTAATATAATGAGCTTAACGTTTGTTCAGTTGTTGGAACAATTAATTTATTACTGGGTTGTGTGTGTAACTGAGAAAACACACTCCCTCACAGGTAGTTTAATCTGTTCAGACTTCAAGGGCTCAACACAATTATTTGAGCTGAAATCTGCAGCTGTCACAACGGGTTGCACGGTTTCATGAGATACTAGCCCTTGGTGAGCTGCTTCAACACCCTGAGCTAGTGGAAAGCATCGTTCATTTTCTCTCTCTTCTTCTGGGGTTAGTGTCCTGCCACTGTGGTGAGCTCCATCAGATCATCCTTTAGGGCCAGAGACAACGTGAGAGAGAGGAAAACAAGAGGGGGAGGCAGGAAGAACTGCCTCTTCCAGAGAAAAAAGCTGTGCAAGCTAACCGTGGCCCAGGTCTTCAGAGGAAATCTCTGAAATGGTTACTGACGCCTGCATGAGTACTTTGGATTACCTTTGTATTTAGAGTTCCCCTGAGGAAGATGTGCTCTCCGATTTTCATTAAATTAACAGTGAGTCTTGCTGCTGAAAACAAACATAGAAGGGAAGTTGCTGCTTCTCTGCAAATGTTTAACGTTGTTTTCCTGTGCCCTGTAACAGAGGCATATACCAAAATGCACGTTTTAGATGCAATATTCTAAGGTTGTCATTTTTTGATTCATTTAATGAATGTCTGTATATGAACACTTTTGTAATAATATGTGAACACACATCACATCTGAACCCTTCTGTAATACAGAAAATCAAGAAGTCTGTAGTGTAGGAGTTGTTGACTGAGGATGTTTCTCTGTCATATTAGCTCAAGCTTAGCCAAGTTGAACCAAAGAATTTGTCTTCCTTGTAATTCAGTTTCCCAGCATCCTAGGGGAGTACAAGTTAGTTCTAAAGCTGTGTTTTATGATTAAAACGTAGCAAGAAGTCGCTTTGTTGATTACTTGTGCTCTGTATACATCTATTTGATTGTCTTAACCTGTTGAGCAAATGCACTGCACAAGCTTACTGCCTGCCTCGCCATAACGTTTCATAAACATTTTGATGCAGCAAATGCTATTTTCTGCTAGGTATGCATACCTTAAATTATGGATACAATGCATATGAAAGCCAATCAATTTCAAGAACCTAAAGTTATTTTACTGTTTAATGAGTCACTGAGACTACAACAAATGTTCAACTCTGCACAGTTTATCACTTTGCTCTAAATTGTGCTTGAACAATGCAAATAGGCTGGGCATTTTTACATTTTTTTATTGTAGCAAATTAATGCAGAGTTGCAAGCTTAAGAAAAAAAAAAAGTAGCTTAAAATAATAAGTCAAACTCATTGAAAACTTGATGCAAATTTTATTTTGTTTTGTAGCTTGGGCTGGTCTTTAAGAGCTGATTTCACAATTAAATGCATAGACATGACTCCTTTAGAGAGGATTTGGATTCTTTCCTATACTGGGAAGAAATGTGCTTTTATGTAAAAATGAAATCATGTTTCTTACTGTCGAGAAAAAGGGGAAAATCTAATTTTGACAACTTTAACTAGGAGAAAAATGCCTGTGACTGAGTAATTTGATCTCTTTTACAACATTCGTTACAATATGATGTGCATCTGGAAAGAACACTCAGTACTTCACCACCAGATTGTTCAAAGGGGGAATGTTATGTGGCTAACTTACTGCAAGGTTTCATTCTCATACCTGAACTTTATTGTCAGGTGTAGGTAGTGGCAATGAAGGTGGACGAGGCAAAGCTGGAGCTAAACTATTCCAGGATTTCCAGATGTTGAGCAGAATCTGGACTCACCCCTGGTGTTTGCAGCTGGACTATATTAGCAAAGAAAATAAGGTAAATTAGATGGATCAAAATACTCTCTATTGAGAAATTTTTCAAACAAGCTGTGCTAAATGCTAGGTAAAATTTCATCAAATTAATGGAAACCTTTGTTGCTGTGGGGTAATCGTGCTGCTGGTTTTGTCATATTTTTAGTTTCTGGATATGTTGTCACTCTTAAAACATTTTGAAAGGCCATGCTGTTGTAGAACTTAACATTCTTCAAATGAAGAATAAGCAGATGGCTAGAGGTTTAAAAGAGCTTCTGGATGAGCATAATTAATAAAATTTCTGTTTTTTTCTCTTTTGAGGGCTATTTTGATGAAGACAGTCTGGATGACTTCATAGCTTCAGATTCTGATGAAACTTCAATGAGTTTAAGCTCTGATGATTATGCAAAGTAATTGAGCTTTTATTTGTTGTTTGTTGTTGGATTTCTTTCCCTAATAGAACTTAAGTGATTTCTATAAAGTAAATGTTTTATATATATATATGTGTATATATACATACACATATATATATATATATCCGTTAGAATATATCCTCTAGCAATATGATCTTAAAAAATAATAATAGGATGTACGATGTTATCTTCATAGGAAAAAAAAATCCAAGGGGAAAAAAGTGAAGAAAGAGTGTAGCTCCAGTGGGAGTGGCAGTGATAATGATGTAGAAGTCATAAAAGTTTGGAATTCAAGATCTCGTGGAGGTGGAGAAGGAAATGCAGAAGAACTTGTAAACAATCCTCCGTCGGTTACAAAATCAGATGAAGGTGAGTATAGTATACAAGTAAATCAAATATGATGCAGCTTGAAATTTGGAAAATGTGTTTTGAGAGTGCTGCTGTCAAGAGTTGTGCTTTGTTGCAAAATGACAAATTTCTTAAATCCGTGAAGTGCTTCTGTGCTCACAGCTCCTGCTGTTCCTAATAATCTCCTACGGGAGAAATAAAGGGCATCGATTTAGAAGTGAGGGGTCTTGTGACAGAGAAGCTGAACAGATTTGTTTTTTTTAAGTCGTCAGTACAAAATGGAGTAAGGTTAACAGATAACTAGGATGCTTTTCATCCTTATTTTAGTATGTTGGTGAAAGATGAATGGAATGATTAATAGATATGTATGCCCTTTTTTGTTGCACCTGGAATTTGAAATAAATAACTAAGCAAGCAGGTATAATGCAGAGGCATAAGAAACCTTTTTAAAGACTTGGTATTCAAGCTATGTATATCTATACATTTCATTTTCTTTTATTTTTCCTTCAATAATCTGCTTCTAAAATTGTATCTAATATCATAAAGCTATTTTTTCTGGCACTATCATTTTTCATGTGTTTAGCAGATGTATCAATGCCTAATCACCTTTCCTAAATAAGTGTTTTTTTGGGGAGAGAATTTATTTTTTATCCCCTATTCCTACAGCAAAGATATCAAAAATGTGTGAGGGGGAGAGAATGAGTGTGTGTGCATAAAATCTGTATGCATACAGATTAAGTGTATTAAATTCATTACTAGCATTATAGGAAGCATGAGTTTCTGTCTGTGGAGCAGTGAAATTTTTACATCTCTCTCATGCAACCTTGTTCAGTTTAATGTTTTTAAACAGACATTTGATGCTGTACCAGATGAGGTCTGGGGGCAAACTTGGTATTTCATTTCAGCTGTTGAAGGCCTTTCTGCAAAGCGTAGGGGTGAGGATAGAAATAGGAAAACCTTATGCACACTCCCTATGTCACGTCAGACTAAATCTCTTAACTTGTTCATTGTTTGGTCTGGTATTGAAAAATATGTTCCTTAAAAGCTTGTGTAAAAGAGGGCTCGACTGTGAATTTTGTCAAGATCGGTTCTATCTTGCACCTGAAATTTCTTGGTGTGTCACAATTGATTTGCTGTGCATAGTTGTCAAATGTAAGCGTTTTGAATTATCCATGAGATAGAACCGTTTTCTCCTATGTAAGTAAATATTTCAGTAAGATACGAGTTTTTATGTGAAAAAAAAATATAGCATTAATAAATCTAATCAATTTTTATCGCTCTAATGCAAAGAAGGTTAAACTGCAATGTCATAAAAAGAAATTAAGTAATGCAAATAAAGATAATTCATGGTTCTTGTCTGCCATTGTGGTTCTGATTACAGTGCTGAATATAAGCTTTTTCTGGTTGAATTCAGCTCTGTCTCAGAGTAGACATAATGCAGATATCATTAAGGATCAGCATGGTTGGTGTCTGACACTCTTGAGTGGTGATTTAAACCCAGAAGGACTTGGTTTTGCTAGTTATTTTGGTGCAGTTTTCAGTGAGGAACTGTATTTTATAGTTCTAGTATTTTTATATTTCTAGGAGTCAAATTAACAACAATTAAAAAAAAAAAGTTAATTTAATTTCTAAGATGGTGACATGTTAAAAATGGGATTGTTTCCATGTATGTGTTCTGCAGCTGTTGTTATTGTAGTGGTGTGTTAGCAGATGAGCAGGCAAGAAACTTTCCTAAAGAACTTCACAAAAAGGCAGAATATGACTTTTTTCTTCAATTCTTCTTTTTTCTTCAATTGTAAATTAATAAAAAGGGTGGAAAAAGTTACTGTTTTTCCCCTGTATATACTTATGTTGTCTTCTAAATTAGATTAGGAAAAAGATTCTAAATCTGAGCATAACGAAAGAGGAGATGGTTTATATTTTGTCTTGAAAACCAGTATTATGTAGCATTAGAAAGCTTTCTTCTGAGAGTTCATCTTGATAGACGACCTAGGTGTAACCCAAAAGACCATTCTCTTTCTATGAATTTCAGATGTTTGTTTCAGGTTCAAAATCACTTTGTGAAAAGCTTCTTTTTAGTTGCTGGAACATGAATGAGTTTTCAAAGATGCCTATTTGTTGGAAACAAAGCTGTTGATAAATACTCATGGGGAAAAGCTGCAGATAGTAGAACTATTTGTCTAAATGTTCTGCAACATAAAGACATTTCAAAGCATTTAAATGGACACAATGCCTTTATCTCTGAATTTTTGTTTGTGTTTTTTATAGGTAAAGCTACATCATCTTCAAATCCTGGTAGCCCAGCTCCAGACTGGTACAAAGATTTCGTCACTGATGCAGATGCTGAAGTGTTGGAACATTCTGGGAAAATGGTGCTTCTCTTTGAAATTCTTCGAATGGCAGAGGAGCTTGGGGACAAAGTGTAAGTCAGTTTTTGAAACATTTTTAGCAATCTAACAAATACATCAATCTGTTAGCGTTCTTCATTCAGTCTTTATAATGCTGTAGCTCAGGTTTTTGAAGCAAATGTGTGTGCTCTTTTTATCGGAGTTTTCCCATACACGTACACCACCAAAGCCCCTTGCTGTATCTAGGTGGGTTGTTCATTTCAAAGGTTTTATCAGAGTGAACAGGGGAGAAAAGTAAAGCAGTACAATATTTAAAATAACCTCAGAGGTTAATGTTGTGGTTTTGTGTTTCTGTTTTCAGCCTAGTGTTTAGCCAATCCCTAATATCACTGGATTTGATAGAAGATTTTCTGGAGCTGGCCAACAGGGAGAAAACTGACAAAGATAAGGCTCCTATTTATAAAGGTGAGTGTCAGGTTGGACAGTTACAAAGCTAAGAACTCTCTTACAAGTCTCTATTTGGTCCAAAGGGAATGGAGTTAAAATAATTGTTTGCATGAGAAGCATTGTGTGCTCTCTGCCATTCCCGAAGCTGGCAGGACTTCTGTTCTACTCTGCAGGAGGTCTGTGCTATCCCATTATGGACTCTTGCTTCTGATTTCATTCTGTATCATCTGTGCTTAATGTAGCCTAAGCAGATTAAATGTTCATCATCCAAAATTGAGAGAAGGCATTTTATTAAATTCTGTACAGAAGTGATGTTGTATGCTCATGCATGGCGAATTCTGATGCTTCCTACTGGGAGAGAGATAATGAAGGAAAATTACGCTATTTTAAAGTGGTGTGTCTTGATGTTGAATGCAAAATGTGAATTTGGGCTTTATGTATACTGCAGCAGATTGTTTTATGGACTCTGTAAAGAGAGCAGTGTATTGAATTAATTATTATCCTAGTGATGCTTGAGTGGCAAGGAATTTCTCACCAGCCAGACATGTCATCTGTTCAGGATGTTTCTTTTGTTTCCTCCCAGAGCTCTTGATGATGCAGTTAATTTTTATGTGAAGTTTCAGTGCTCAGTGTGTGTGGATTGAAGAATTTCTTTGAATCTGTCATTCCTTTCAAATATCTTATTTCTAAGTATAAACATGTTGAACAGTTGCGTAAAAGAAAAGTGGCTTAGTACTATCAACATGGTAGTTAGATGAAGATCTCCAGTATCTTTCTGATTTATTGTTCCCACGTGCTGCTTTCCTCAGCTTCTGAGTATTTATCTCCAAATATTATAAGCTGTCTTTTTTTTCAAGTTTCTGCCTTTAGTCTGAGATAATTTTAAGGTCTTTTTTTCTGGTTTTAATAGTTCTTTCAGTAAGCAATTAGACTGTATTTTATATATGTGTGTATGTTTATATATATATATTCCAGGCACAACTCAAAAATCTGTTTCTCATAATTAAGCAGTGTTGTCTCCTAAAAATGCTATTTTCTTTATAATTGATGGCACAGTAGGGTTCATTTTGTGGATATGTACCTTGGTAGTCAAGAAAATGAAACGCTACTTTTGAATTCAGGAGAGAAGAATCTTCTATATATTTTTTTTTCATCTGGCAAGGAATAGCCATAGGTCACAGTATATTTAGGCTCCAACAGCTGTTCTAAAATGATTAGACCTTGACTTTTGAAATCTCCTTTGAGTATTTACTTATGGATGCTATTTGTATGGGAGAGACTGTTGTTTATGTTAATTAAAAATACAAAGTTATGGAGATCAAAACCAGTAGTATAATACTTGAGGATTAGATGTAGTTAATTTTTAAAAGTAACCTTATCTCCGAGTTAAGACATCTCAATACAAATGTGGATATAGAAATAGAATTGGTGAGAAATCAGAGGAACCATCCAAAAAAGCTAAGGTCTTCTCAAATACTTCATCTAAATTTTAACCTTGAAACATAGCTTGATTATAACTTCACATCTTGAAATTCTGCTCTTTATAAAGCTGCTTTAAGGAGTTTCATTTAATAACAGTTGTTAATTTTTACAAGATTAAACTCTTAAGAAGAAAAGGATAGTGATAGGCGTTGGATGCTTTTGTCAAGTTAAAATGCTATTGACATTTAGTCTACTTTTTGAATCGTTTTAGACAGAATTGGTTTAAGGTTGTAGAACATTATTCTTACAAATGCAGTTGGCATTATATTCTCTCATGGTACGTTTTATGTTTTATTATGCAATCCTCGCTATATAATCTGAAGGCATGCCTGTGAAAAGCCCCTGAATTCTCCATAAATGTCTTCTATCCTGGATTTTCTGTCTTGAATAACCTGTAGTCTTCTCCCACTGTTCTAAATTGCCAGAGTAGCATATCTTATGTTCCATGTTTGCTTTTGTGCTATTTTGAGTTGTTTATATTCAGCATTATCAGTCTGGTTACTTACATAATAGGCATTTTAATAATTTGACTCTTAACATTTTTAGGTGAAGGAAAATGGTTCAGAAACATTGATTACTATCGCTTAGACGGCTCAACTACAGCTCAGTCAAGAAAGAAATGGGCTGAAGAATTTAATGATGAAACAAATGTGAGGTGAGATCTCTTGTGTGTTTGATTTGACGTGTTTGATTTTCTCTGTCTCTTTTGTTCCATGTTTCTTTGTTTCTTGTATTAGTTTATTGACCTCTTAACATTGTGTAAATAAAGCATCACAATGCTAGCAAGTACAGAACTGCTTCATATAGTAGTTCTAAGCAAGTTATTGTTGTTTGTCCCCACTCTTCAGTGTGCATATTTTATTTTGATGCTTGTGGCTCAATTGCATATTACTATTTGAGGCTGGAGTTTCTTTGTCTGCTGAGATGAGCCGTGTCTTTTGTTCTATCCTTGCAGTTCAGTTTGTTTTTTAATTTCAATGGAAATGGTTCTTCCATGTTAGAGAAGGAACGAAGAATAAATAGACTTGGGATTTCTATCCCTTTTGCCTTTGGAATGCTCTAGCTGTTTCCCTGCGTTGGGTCAGAGAGGTTTGGCAGGTTATCTAGCAATGCTGCTACAACAGGCAGATGCTGTTTGGTAGCAAAGATGGCTTTTAACCTGGCATGCGGGTACTTCGCTAGTCTAAGTCAGTTCAAACATGAAGATGAAAAGTGATAGAATATGCTTCTAGTATTGTAAATATGCTTTCTGCACCATTTATAAGTCTGCTAGGTGCAGTTTATAAAAGTGTAATACCTACATTTTGGTACTGTTCTGATTGTTTTCCAAATATTATTCTAGTACCACAACAGTAAATAGATTGTTTTGTAGTAGAAGGAAAAAGCATTTCTGTATAAACAGACATTTCAGTAATTCTAATAATACACTAACCATGCCAGTCTTTCAGTTGACATTGTTTCAATATATAAAAATACATATTTAATTTATTTCCAGAATAGTAAAAAATTGCAACTTTTCTCTGTTCCAGAGGCCGCTTGTTTATTATCTCTACTAAAGCAGGCTCCCTTGGAATTAATCTTGTGGCTGCTAATAGAGTAATCATCTTTGATGCTTCTTGGAACCCATCGTATGATATCCAGAGTATTTTCAGGGTTTACCGCTTTGGGCAGAACAAACCTGTGTTTGTGTACAGGTTTTTGGCTCAGGTAGGTTTCTGTGTGATTTTTTTTGTGTGTGTGATATTCTGGTTCTGCAGTCAAATTTGTAAACTGTAACTATTTGGACTTCTGCTGAGGTCTGTAGAGGTCCATGCTGATCCAGTCATCTTCCAGTCTTAATCTGATAGCAGTATTTGTCCCAAAATCACTGAAAAAACTCTTGAAGGAAATGGTTGTAAAATAAATAAATACACTGCAAAATAATAATTAAAAACAAAACAAAAAAAACACTGAAATGATTTGCTGTTAAGCCCACTTCATCTGGCACTTTGTATTTCACAAATCCTGGAATTCTAGCAGGGATTCACATGTTCAGACTTGGAATAGTGTTTACCGCTTTCATTTGTACATTACGAAAAATTCTTAATTGTGTAGACCACATAGAGGATGGCTGTCATTTGTCAGTAGCCTTGTGGAATGTGGCTGACTTCTACAGACCCCTTAAAACTGGTGTTTGGATCCATGAAAATCCAAATGGAATGAAGATGCTGGTAGCTAAAGATGTTTTTTTTTTCCATAAAAAGGCATGCAATCGTGATTTGAAAACCTGTATCACAGCCTAAAGATTTGTAATGATCCCGATGGTCACCGATCTATCGTCTTTATAAGTAATGATGCCATTGCTTCTGACAGGTAGTGTCTTGCTTCATCTCTTAGTTCTGAGGCTTTCACAGGATGAACTGAAGACTTTTTTTTTTTCCCCAGTAACAGTAATTAACTCATGATCAAATCATTATTCACTCGCCAACTTAAATAGATCACTTTTTGTAACATGTTACTGTCAGACATGGATTTTTTTTCTTCAGGCTTCAGTCTGTTTTTCTCTACGTGCACTTTTGAACTGTTGGTATCCTTTTTAAGTTGCAGTGTTTAGAAGAAGCTGTGCTGTTCTCATACTTTTCGTAGTTGTCATCTTTTTTTTTGATATGTAATTTTCCTTTTTTCATCAAAGATCTAGTTTGTTTGTACCCAGCCATGATGAATTAGACTTGACTGCTTCCCTTGCCCTGTCTTTTCCACCCCAGTGACTTGGTATCTGTTTTCCTTTTTAATGGGCTGCCCAAAGCAGCAAAATGTACAAAAAAGGTACATGCTGTGGAAATCAACATTTTTGTCATAATTATACTTTGGGAAATAGAGCAAAACCTGATTGCTTCAGGCCACTACTGATAACACACGTTTCTTACACTTTGTCAACATCTAGATGACATCTGTTGCTTACACAATGCACACTACTTTTTATTCATTTCCAGGAGGATTTTGTTCTTTTTTTTTTTTCTGTAAGGAAACAGTGAAGTATTTTCAGTTTACTTCATTGTTTTCAGGTTACTTTGTGGATAAGGAGCAAAGAAAAAAGGGAAATAGAGCACTGTTTTGTTGTTCTTGCTCTTCTGTATCTGTTAGTAACAGAAGGTCGGTGTTTGTATAAAAGTGAGTAACTGTGTTTTCCAGGGAACAATGGAAGATAAGATCTATGATCGACAGGTAACAAAGCAGTCGCTGTCTTTCCGGGTTGTTGACCAACAGCAAGTTGAACGTCATTTCACTATGAACGAGCTCACAGAGCTGTATACTTTTGAGCCAGATTTGCTGGATGACCCTAATTCAGAAAAGAAAAAGAAGAGAGATACACCGATGCTGCCTAAAGTAAGTTGGTGCAGATCACTGGGAATTATATTCTATTAGAAACAAAAAAGTCTTTTGAAGGATGTGGGGTATTCAGTCTTGCAAGAAGTGCTGTATTTTCACATCAGTATTTTTTACTTTGAAATGTGGTAGATTGCAGATAACACAATAAAATGTGCGATCACTATCGTGGTTGCTCTAATGCCCTTCAATCTATTTGACAGTATAAGAAAAAGATCTTCAGTTAAAAGACAGTTTTTAAATTAGAACAAACAGAACCTGGAAGCCAAGATGAATGCGTAAGTGGGTGCTGGTGACACCTAGCATTACCTCAGTTAGTGATAACAAAACTATCAGGAGATGCTGTGCTTCGGGGTCTGTTTTTTTATCTCCCTAGGTAAGGCTGTGAGTCAAATTAATCCATGATCTCTTTTGCCAAACCTTTTTGTGTTTGTTTTTGGTTTTGTTTTTTAGTTCTTTGTCTCTTCTTGTAGGGACCATTAATAGAAATACAGTAGAGATAGGGAAAGAAATATTTATTGTTTAAGTGAAGAAAAATTGGACAAGCTAAGAGTTTTCATGTGTTTTTAGTGTTGTCCGTACTAGCAGAGACCAGTGACATTTTTGTTCCTTTTGCAGACAGTCATTTACTGTACATGGTGAGAGCGCTGACTTTCTGTGCTCTGGGGTAATATGAAGGAGTGACTCTTACAATCACAGTAGTTTGTTTTCACTGCCTTAATCTATTTGTAGTGGCTGCGACACGCAGTAGTGGTTCATTGTCGCTACTTAGTAATGTCTCAGTATCCTGTGCACTTCTTGGGGAACCAAAAAATTTATGAATTTAATTTGGAAATATAAACTGTAACTCTTTTTCCTGCCTGACTGTGAAGTTCAGGGGAAAGAATGATCAGATTGTTTATTTTACTTTCTTTTTCCAAGTCAGTTTATATTTAAGGTTAGTCTAAGGTTTGTACTTGATCTATTTTATATTCTTTGTGTTAGGTGTTGTTCACATACACTGAGGTAATGTGGCCTGCCAAAGACTAATCGATGTATAACTTGTGCAGTTGTCTTTAGCTTACCAGGTGAAGAGCTAGTAAATAGTAACAAGTAAACTTAAGGCTCGCAGCTAATGACCTGATTACATCTCTGAGCTTTTATCTTTAGGTCATTGCACACTGGGTGTGGAGAAGGAGGTTTCCTAGTTTCTACATCTATTAATTTTCAAGGAAAAGTGGTATGCTTTTCATTCAAAACTGTCTGTAGACCACTGTAATATAATAAATGGTGGTTAAGCATCCCATTGGCATTCTTAATATTTAGGCCTTTCTCTGAAATGGAGTTTATTCGACCACCTACAGTGTCCATGCAGCTGTCAGGGGGATTTAGGAAGCAGTAGCCCTATAAAGCGTTAGTCGCTGTTACACATGCATTTAAAACCCTTGAAAATAATCTTTAATGACTGTATCGAAGCTCTTTTTCTTATGATGTTTCACAGTGTAAGCAGTAAATTGTAGATAACAGATTCAATTTTTACTATTTTGTAAATTTACAAATTCATTTTTTTACCTCCTAAAACGCGTTCCTTTAGTTTAATTAATAGTACGTACTTAATTCCATTTAGCCATCAACATGTGGTTCATATAAGTGAAGTTGAATACAAAGCTTTAACCACGGCCCTGGCTAGAAGCAAAGCAGATCTGTGTATAGGAACTCTGCCTGGCTCTTTCCCATAGCTTTAGCAAATGGTATTGAACAGGATTATTACTACTGTTATTGAGATGTGCATCTTTGGGCACACTTCTCATCTGTTTTGTTTTCATTTGATGGTTGAAAGGGCTCTAAGTCATCAGGTAGATTCATCTTATTTTAGCAGTTTCTGTATGTATTTGCTGGAAGCAGGGTTTTGTATTCCTGATTCTGATTCCACAGAATGTGGAAGGCTGGCAGCTAGCCCCTAAATAATCTTCTCCCTTTCTTTGTGTCCCTGAATTAGGCTTGGGTCTGCGATAGTGAGGAAGAAACCTGCGGGATGCTGAGCTCCCTCAGCTCCTGCAGAATTGGGGAACTGGGAGGTGAGGTGTGAAGGTGTCATAGGAAGGAATGTGACTTCTGCTAGCTGGGAGCAGTGCTGCCTGTAGCATGCGTGGTAGCCAGTGCTTTCACGTGTCTTTGGGCTGCTTGTGGAGAAATGATGTTGAATTGTTAGTTGGGAAAGATGTGTCTCAGGAGAGTTAATGACATCACTAGCTGTCATTGCACAAAGTATGACTCATGGTTTGGGATTGGACCAGGCAGTCTGAGGCCAGGAGTGCAATCTGTCCTGCAAGGGCATCATATATACACGAGCAGCAACTTTGTCTAATTATTGATTCCTGGATAGTTCATCCAAGAAGAGATGAAATAGGAACATTTAGGGTGTCTGGGTGACTAGTGCCAAGGTAGTAAACTGTTGCAAAGTAATTTATGTCACAGAACTTTTTGTTTGTTTCTTATATATATTTTTTAATACATTTTTTATATTTGTAAAGACAAAACTCTTTCCCCTTAACTATTTTGATTATCCCAATTTTTATTATTATTATTTTGGCTGCATTTGTGTTCTCAGCTGATCAGGATCTGTTATTTTCATTTTATCCACAGTCAGGTTCTTGCTTTGCACACAGGTGAGCCAGTGCAGCAGTTCAGTGCTTTGTTCCTTGACTCCTGTGTTCCGTTTAACTGACCGGTGGCTCATACCTTATTTACAGTATCATTTGTTTAACTTTTGTTTCATTTACCTATTTCTTTTGCACTATCTAATTCTCTAGAAATTCTACATAAACGACAAAAAGCAAATACCAGCTGTAGAAAACATTGCAGTGGGTGGTATAAATATCAAAATCATGTAATCTTACTCATCCAGAAAGCTCGCTATTCTGTATTTCAGTGGAATTAGAGCAGAGATGCATGACTTACCTTTATAATAACGATCTTTTTTAAATGATTTGATGAATTTAACGCTGCATTTGTTGCATTTTTTGGAGAGAAAAAAGTGGATTATAAAGACTGATATGCTTTCAGAAGCATGTTACTGTAACAGCCCTTAATTGCACAGCAACTGGAACTTAAGCCTTTATTTAAGACGCTTTGTTTGTGTTAAGTTCAGCATGCCCTGCCTGAAAACCCTAGAGAAATAAGTTTTCTTATTCTGGAAAACCCTAGAGAAATAAGTTTTCTGCAGGTTGTCTGCTAAGTCACCTTACTTCTTGACTTGAGTGAAGCCACCTTTTAGAAGGTCAGCAGTCAGGAATCGTGTGCTGAGGAGGAGTGGTTCAGAGCTGAGCACTAGGGTTGCTCTTGGAACCTGCAGATTCGACACGCTTTGCAGCTGCTTTGATGTAAGAAAAAATATTTTTAATCAATTTCTTATGAAAAAATTAGGAGAATTCATTGCGGATTGTTTTAAAAGAAAGAAGTAAAGCCTTTATGTGAGTGAAGAAACGAATGCTACTTGATTTTCAAAATACATCCTTGAGAATATGAGAATATGCAAGGTTCAGTCAAAGAAGGGTTTTCTTAGAAAATGTTGTTAATAGGTGGGGGTGGAGGGGAAGATGCTGAATGTTGCTATTTTATATGAAAAGCCACACGGCAAATGTGGAATATGTAGGTTTTCCTGGAAGCTTATCAAAGTTTCATGTCAAGTTTTAATTTTAGCAGCAGTTTTCCACACATCGCAGTCTGAGCAAGACCTGCAGGTTGCCCAGGAGCACTAAGAGCCAGTGTACGCCCCTCTCGGGGGAAAAGGCGTGCTGCACTACAACAGTAACTTCACAGTGCCATTTCTCTGCCCCTGCCCCTCTCAAAGTCCTGCTACGTCTTGAAGAATGTAAATACTTGGGTTTCAACACAGTATTTTTAGCGTGAATGTTATTCACCTGAATTATTAAATTAGTCTTAAATTCCACTGCTTGAAAACACATTTCATTCATCTGCTGTCCCTGCAGATTTGAAAATGACTGCCTTAGAAGTGCTGTCTGAAGGGCATAACAGGTGTCTTAAGACTGAGTAATCATTGATTCAAATTCATTGTATTCGAGTATAGAAATAATTAGAACTAATTACTGTATATAGCCCATGAGCTTTATGCAAATGTAGTGACTCATTGCCTAATACAGACTAGAGGCTAAAAAACTTTCTCTAAATTGGTACTCTACAGAAATAGTAAAAGGAGAAGATAGTGTGAAGTGAGAAAGTTCTCCTCGGGGCATTGCGACTGTTTTTTGGGTGCTACATTTCACTTTGCCCTGAATTTAACAATAGATTTGGAGTCCTTTTTAAAATCAGTGTGATTTCTGATGACTAGGCTGCTTTGGTTTTTTAAAAGCAGGTTCTCAGACCCTTAGTGCTCAGCTCCCAAAGGATTACCCTGGGCTATCCAGGAGACCTGGCTGGTATCACGTAGCTGCCACCGAAGTTCTTTACCACAGACACTGATATCTGGGTGCCGTGATCAGTGCGATGTTTCAGAGCAGGGCAGGTGAGGTGGGAGCTGGACAAGGACAAAATAGGCTTGAGGGGCCCTCGTGCCCCTCGCAGCTGGCACCGTGGCACCTTGTTCCTTGTCCGTTCTTCCTAGGACGTGATTTTTATTGTGTTTTTGTACTAAGGGACAGTTCTGTGAATTCTGGGAAGGCTTTTCATTTCAGAACCCAAAGAATTTGCTGGCTTTTATTTTTCATTTATTTTTATTTTTAACCTTGGTATTGAATTTTAAATTAGTGGAGGAAAAAAAAACACCTTTATGAACTACAGCATAACTTAGATTCCTTTGTGGAAGATTTCCTTCCTAATACATTTACCTCTCCATAGCATTTAATTTCTGTCTAAATGACAAATTAATCCTTTTTAAAAATTAACTTGAAAATCTCTCTTCAAATTTTTAAGTCATCACCAGGATATCACCTAAAAGCTTATAAACAATAATCATTGTCTTATCAACAAGCTAAACAAATGAAGGGAATGTTCATCTGCTGCATTTTTTCATATATAAGGGGAATTTATTATTTTTCTTCCCTGTGAAATAAATCACACAGTGATACCTTCCATATACCAGTTTTCAAGCTCCATCATATTTGATGCAAAATAAAGTTTAGACAAAGAAAAGCAAACACGCAGTTGGATGTAATTTAAACCACATTTTGAAGACTCTGTTGGCCAAGTGAGTGTGGATTATATTCCAGTATTATTTTCAATAGTAGTGTTACCATGGAAATTAATGCATATGCATGGCCTGGAACCCTCCACGCGCTGATGTACAGCTACAGTGTGTTGAGAGTGCTTTTTAATCGTGTTAACTTAATTTTGTAATATCTCCTTGACTTCTTCACCCCCTTCCTCTAGATGTTTTCTGCACATCCCATTAATGCTTCCTTTTTTTCTCTCCCTCTTGTCCTTCTCTCCCACCACCCCAAAATCCCATTACGTGTTTCTTGTGCCCATGAGTCATGCAGGTCCTACACAATGCTTTCTCGAAGAGCTGGAGAAGAAAGCATGGGTCAAAATGTAGTAAGACTAGTTGATAACAGAAGGATAAAACAAAGCCTGACTGACGTAGTTCCTTATGTTACTTACATTTACCTTCTGCGTACTACAACTGAGCTTTAAACATGCACAGGAACAACTTTCTGTAGCTGTCGTGGCAAAGCCACTGGTCAGGACTCTCAAGTGCAAGGTTCCCAAAGTACAGAGGTCTGGCAGAAGAAGGGCTTGGCATCGATTGGGTCTGTAGGTATTTGTGTAATTCTGCTGCAAAAAGACATCTCGTTCACTGCATTCACCGTGATTCGTTTCAGGAGTGGATCAGAAAGTTCAATGGGACGAGGGCTTTGTGTTATTAATCCTAGGTGGAATGCTGAGGGCTCCTGGAGCTTCTCAGTTAGGCGGGCTTATCAGTGCTGCAGGTGCATTGAAAAAGAAAAAAAAAAAGCATTCAGTCATTCCTTCTGAAATGGTGACTCCTGTGGTACAGGGAGGGGCAGGCTGTAATCGTCTTTGTAGAGAGCCCCCTTGATCCTCTGCAGCGTTACCTCTATTTACTGCAAAGAGGCGTCATCTTTGAACAGCTGCGGAGACAGGAATGTTGAGGCGGTGACAATGGGGACTGCAAACCCGTTATTAACACGCTGCCTTGAAATCCCAGCTTTTCCCATTCATGTTCTGTTTTTATTTCCCTTCTGAACTGAGATAACGATCTACCAAAATGTGGCATCTGGGGTCCAGTGGAGAGCAGTAGCCGCTAGCCAGTTTGGGGAGCAGCCAGCTTCTTTTTGCTTCACCCAGGAGCCATTCGATGTTCTGGTAGTGCTGCCTACTGGAAAACAGCAGGAGGGTTTTTTGGTGTTAATGCAGCTCCCAATTTCAGTATGTCTGCAAACAAAACCTTCACAATAGACTGTAGGTGTAAAGGGCACTGTAAACATTTCCCTAAACCTTAGAAGCAGTTAAACGTAAGGGTGTTGTGAAATACAGAAAGCTAACTTGCTGCCTGCTGATCAAATCCTGCTCACAGCAGAGATTTGAACTTTTTTAGCCCAAATGGATGGGGGACTATTTATCAGTTTGAAGGAAGCAGCCTTTTTTGCAGAGTACCGACAGGCAGCTGATGAAGCAAAGTACGACTCGGTGCTCTGCAACCAGCAGCGGTGCTCCTTATAGATCACAGATGCGGATTATTGATAGGTCCTCTCAGGTGTCCGGTCCTAGCAAAGGAAAAATCATTTAGCACATTCCTTTCTTTTTAGGTTGTTAAAGTGCATTTATTGTTGGGGAATCTGAGAGCATTCCTGTGGTTCATTAAGAGATCTGACTGTCATCTCTGTAGCAGGTTGTTAATCCATTACCTGCCCTCTGAGGAAAATTCTACTTTTCAATTATTTTTTAATTTTGTTTCCCTGAAGTTCTTGGAGCTGCTGTTTGTGAAAATTGGGTCAAAGCAGTAAGGCCTGCACAAAGAGTAAATATAATAGAGCTACCAAGTGACTTCTTATTCTCTCATCCCTTTTTCATTTGAACAGGATACAATTCTGGCAGAATTGCTTCAGATCAATAAAGAGTATATAGTCGGATATCATGAACATGATTCGCTCCTGGACCATAAGGAGGAAGAGGAGCTCACTGAAGAAGAAAGGAAGGCAGCATGGGCAGAATATGAAGCAGAAAAGAAGGTAAAACTATCTGTACCAGTTTGCTGCATATGAAAATAACCTTTCTATATAAAGTACCATTCACCTTTTCCGTTTGTTTTGGGGTAAATTATTTTCTCATAAGCCAAGAAATGGATATGTAGAGTAAACTCATGAAAAACGAGGATACCGTGTCTTCTTTACTCTTCTGATGCTTTTATTTTGTGTGTATCTTCTTTATTACTTCCATTTAAAAGTAACTTTTTACTTCTGCACACAGAAATATTCCATTTCGTAATTACACTGAACTGGTGTCCTGTTTAATAGCTCGCTTTTACAACTTGAGGAAATCTCTAGTTCCATGAAAGGTGTAGAATTGATTTCAGAACTTTTTGCCACGATCTTACAAACATGCATGCATCTACTAGAAAGGGCTTAAAGTCTTGTTGTTTTTTTCCCCCTTATTTCCTGTATCTTGTTTATTTCATATTTAAGCAGGTGGTAGCCAGAAAGCTAAATTGGATAGAGAGGTGGGTTCTGTGGGGGTTGGTTTGGTTTTGTTGTCATTTTAAACTGTATTGGTAACTTGGTGTAACTGGAATTTAACATCAAAAAAAATCTGGAAAGGCTAAGTGTGGTATTCAGACCTGATCAGTAATCTGAAACAACAAAACTTGGGAATATAACATGCCACTAACAGTCCTTAATGAACAAATGACAAATGAAATGGAGTATTGGGAAAAGGCTTTGTGAAGGAGAAGAAATAGGAGGATACAAGAAATTTCAGTGAGCATTTATGTGGCTTTCTCCAAGGCGATTTGGGAGAAGAGCTTTATATTCCTTTTAGTAAATTATCCTTTTCAGTTCTTTAGGTTTTTATTACAATCTAGTTAAAATCAGCATTAAGTAATGGGTTTGCAATTAAAAGATGCATCTTGAACAACTTCAGATATAACAATAAACCTTGGCTATTCTTGTCTTAGTAATGACCAAATAATTAAGCTCAACACCCATATTAACGGAAGACTAGAATTGGGGTTCCCCTGTGATTGAGATGCCCTTTTGAACTGGGGTTTGGAAAGGCTCCTTGGTGCAGTGGGATACCTCAGCCTCCCTGTGCCACGTACGGGCTGACTTGTCCATGCGTGCTGCTTCAATGATTGTTAGAGAACATGAATTATTCCAGTTGTTCAGACAAGTGCGTTTTGTGTTTTCAAGGGCTTGACCATGCGTTTCAACATGCCGACCGGGACCAACATGCTTCCCACAAATTTCAACTCACAGACCCCATATATTCCTTTCAATTTGGGTGCTCTGTCAGCAATGAGCAACCAGCAGCTGGAGGTAAGCAGCGACCTGTTGGAACATCTGCGTTGCTGTAAGCATGCGTGTATTACTCTGTCACACATAGGTGGTTTGTGTCATTCTTTAATATTCTGATATTTTTGTAACGGTCTCTTATTTTTAATAGCTAACTCTTTTGCTTAGTTACGTATCCGTGAATTGAAGTCTAACTTGTATGCATGTAACCTGCAAGACCTCTATCTGGGTAGTATCTCAGGGTTCAGGGAGATTAACTGCATTCCTTGCCGACGTTAATTACCACATCTAGCTTTGTGCCTCCATCTGCCTTCTGTCTGAGAAGGAGTGGGAGGGAGGAACGTGTGCTCCACTCCCAGTTACCTCAGGTCTTAGCTGAAGCAGCTGCTGACGTTTCTTCCTAATGTGCCACCCTGTAAACTGCAGTAGTGGAAGGGCATTTGGTTGTCTTATGATGCCTACTGGTGTCTGGTGAGGAGTTTGTGTGAAAGAATTGAAAATCTCTAGCCAAGTATGCAAATCGGGGGACCCATATTGAATACAGCTGTAGAGTAATACCTGTGACATGCCAGTATTATGCTAAAATAGGGCACGGTAGTTTGAGCACAGAATGAGTTGAGGTTTTGACATCATCAAACTCAGTATTGTGGAAAACTTGCCTGAGTAGAAAAGCATCGCTCCTGTGATGGTCTGAAAACCTTTAGGTACAAAAATAGTTGTATTTCTTTATAAATACCGTCTCCTGTGTAGGTTGCCAGTTTTGTATGTGCTGTTCAGTTATTCTGAACTGAAGGTCAGTTGTGTGGAAGTCTGAATCTGTCTTGTTAGTCACAAATTGACTTGTGCAAATGAGGAGAAAAACGTAACTTTTCTAGGTACATAAGCCAAAGATGAGGAAAACTTAGAAACAGTTGGCAAAGAAATTTGTTCTTTGCATCTGTGCGTTATAATTAATTTATTGGTGTTTTCTCAGGACCTCATTAATCAAGGAAGAGAGAAAGTTGTGGAAGCAACCAACAATGTAACTGCAGCAAGAATTCAGCCCCTTGAAGACATCATTTCAACAATAGTGAGTAAAAGAGTTCATTATAGGTTTAGACCTGCAGCTGAACATTATCAGGCGAAGAAATGATCATTATATATGTCATTCAGCTAATTAGTTGTTATTAATTAATGTCATTTCCAGTGTGTGTTAACTTGTCTCCCTGCCGCTTGCAGTAACCCTTTATGGCTTATAGATGTGATAGAGCCTTACGGGACTAGCACTTCAGATCCACAGCTACTTGCTATGCACTGGAAATCATGGCTTTCTACAAATAAGTATAATAATCATACACAAATATAATACTGCCTATTCCTTGTGCCTGTATATCTATCTTAGGCTGCATTTCTCACTTGTTACCAGTAATCTAAAGAACTGATAACTCTTAGTTCTGATTCTGGGCAAGTGTAATTTTGCGTTTTCCAGAAACTGGGCTATTTTTTTTAACTCCTGATGCAACTCGGAATATAACACAAGACCTCAGTCACCATTATGCTTTTGTCAAAATGACTAATGCAAGATATTTTTTTTTTCCTTTTCAGTGGAAAGAGAATGTAACACTCACAGAGAGCCAAGTACAGGCCCTGGCCCTAAGCAGGCAGGCAAGCCAGGAGCTTGATGTTAAGCGCCGAGAAGCCATCTATAACGACGTCCTTACTAAACAACAGATGGTAAAATATCTAACAATTATTTGATCAGCTGTCCAAGTTTGAACTGGGATATTGAGTATGAACTTCGCATATGTATGTTTATAAAATAGAGATGTATGTTTAGATATGTATAAATATGTACTCGCAGAGTATGAGTTTCCATGGGTCAAGTATTTGCTGGCATTGAGTAGCGGTGTATATGATGTAACATCAGGAATTGACTTCTGCAGTATGCTGGGTTGGATCGCTCAGCCTCATCGGCAGAGACTCCATGAGATGTTCATTTCAAAAGATACTCACCATATTTTTCTGTTGAAGTCGTTTGCCTGAAGGTCATGAGGCTTAAAGAGAAATCTAACTCCAGCGCTAAGAAAGCAATTTACAAAACACAAATCATAGAAAGTATTGCTAATGGTTTTTAGCTTAGAATTATTTTTGCAAAATCTGAAAGCTGCCCAGTTTATGTCAAGTGGTAGAGCTTTCTCTTAAGCAAACATTTAGTGATAATCTGCATGCAGGACTTTCAAAGGGATGATAAATGGTACCTGACAAAAAAATGCTGTAATTTATACCTGGGAGTAATTTCACAGCATAGTGCATTTTGCTGTAGGAACTTACCCAAATGTTGCACGCAATACAATAGGCAAGTCATTAAGAGAACTCGGCCCTAAATGGTGTTACTAAATGGTTTCTGCAGTAATCAGCTTGTGAATACCATCACATTAGTGATGGTGATAACAATAGTGCTTTTTCCTTCAGCCATGCTATCCCGAACAAATTGATTTTAACTCTGAACTTGATACTGGCAGCATTGAGACGGGTCGTGCACTTCTAACAGCTCTGCTTTCCCTTCACAGTTAATCGGTTGTGTTCAGAGGATACTTATGAACAGAAGACTACAGCATCAGTACAATCAGCAGCAACAGCAGCAGATGTCGTACCAGCAAGCAGCAATGAGTCATCTCATGATGCCAAAGCCTCCAAATTTAATCATGAATCCTTCCAACTACCAACAGATAGATATGAGAGGAATGTATCAGTCAGTGTCTGGTGGTATGCAACCACCACCTTTACAACGAGCACCACCCCCAATGAGAGGCAAAAATCCAGGGCCTTCCCAAGGGAAATCAATGTGATTTTGCACTAAAAGCCTAAAGGATTGTTAAAATCAGAGAAAGAACTTTTATTTTTTTAGGAATCAATGGCTTAACAGAACTCAACTGTAAAAAAAAAAAAAAAATTAAAAAAAAAGTTTGGTTGGTCCCCTTAAATGCCATGTTCCATGTTAGTGTTTCAGCTTTGTTTAAATAGGACATACGTTTTCCCTTGTTGTCAGTGATGTTGCCTAGAATCTTCTTACATATGTTGAGTACAGGAGATATCAAGTTGTTTTCAGTGAAAACAAGTCCTCCCGTAACAGTAGCATCTCCACAGGTTTCCTGTCTAAACTCCTATGCTTACTTTTAGTAGCTGTGAAGCTGTCATCCAATTTGAGAAGCTTAGGAAGGACTGCAGGTCTGTATGTTTCAGTATACCATATGTGAGTTGTACACAGCTGAGTTCTTGATTAGAGTTGATTCCTCAAATTATGGAATACTTTTCTGCTTACCCATTTCTTGAAATTAGTGGGAATATTGTAACAGAAATCGTTCAGTTTCCTTTTGGCTGAGGTCTGGACTCATACTATCGCATCTATGCTGAACGAAACATAGGAACTGAAAATACTCTTTGAAACAGAATCGAGTGCAATATTCTTAAGTACTACTGCTCTGATACTTTTGAGTCGTGCAGTTACATAGAAACTGTGTCTACAGCCTTAAATAGTGACTCGGGGAAGAAAATTATTCTTCCTTAGTCTTCTGCCATTTTTTATTTTCACTTTTATGTGACGGAAAAACAGCTGGTGATCTGGGAGTAGGAGATGTTTCTCCTTCACCTGAATTCGCTCTACGCGGAGTCCAATGCAAAGCACATTTCTGTTAACTCCTTACTGCTGGTGCTACTGTCTTTGCCCGTTGCCAGCAATGGGAGACAGGCCAAGAATACCTAAATTCCTGGTATTCTGGGGGTTAGGATGCCGATGGTGGGCAGGGTCAAACCCTGTTACATTATCAACCTTAAAATGGCAGAACCATTGTGAATTTAAAATTGATACCAAAAAAGTGCTCTAATAACTTCCTGAGCTACCAGAACAGTGAAGTAACTTTTCCTCCATTAGATAAGAGTTTTGTTTATGCACTCCTCCCCATCCCCTTTCATTTGTGTGACAACATCATTTAGTATGCAAAGAGCTTGATTTTGTTGTTGTTGTTTTTTATGTAGACCAGAGAGAAATTTCTCGTTTATTATTATATCAATAGCACTCTCTCTACCCACACTTCTTGTGCTTGTGGAGATCTAACTAAACACAAATAGGGCTCTTGAATATAGCTTGGTGGACTCTTCCCTGAAAAAATGCTTATAATCTGGGGCTAAAATAAATGACAGGAGCATTTGAGGCAACGGTGTGTCGAGTATAGGAAAGAGCGAGAGAATTCTCGACAAACAAGCGGATGAAGGCATTTGCTGTAGATATTGCTGGGCTCTTCTGGCTTGCTGACATGAACTGAAATTGTTTTGGTTTCTGGAACTGTTCTTGCAGGAGTTTGAGATCTTGCCCTGAATGGACAAATGTTTTGTTCTGTTTTGTTTTGTTTGCATCTAAATATGCAAATACTACGTGATATTTCATTTTGTGATAAAAACTTGGTTTGTGATCTGAACAGAGTTTCTTTGATCTGTTGCAAAACCAGCTAACAAATTGCCATCTTGGACTCTTTATTACGAGATTCCACAAATGAACCTCAGTATGTTCTAGTGCTTTGCCAGCTCTACAATTACATTTAATTTGGGGGGAAGGGAGCAAAAAGAGACGTATTCACACTCGAATTAATGAAAATACAAGACTTTGAAACCAACAATCGAAGGCAAATGTACTCTGGGCAACTCTCACTGATGTTCCTACGTGTCATGAGTAAGAGAAGTACCTTCTACCAAACCTGGGAATGTTCAATGGAGTTTTACAGTAACTCAAAGACTTAAATGTGGAAGTTTTAGGCAACATTTAAAGGCACATTTTTTTCATTCTGGACAAAACTATGGATAACAGAAGACTAATGCATAAGAAGAAATTGGAGATGAGCATTGAAATAAAACTTGGACCACTTTGCATACATGTTTCTCACTTGACATTTTAGCTGCATAACAATGTGCTTTGAGTATAACATCAAGCTTTAACAAATATTTAAAGACAACGTACATCAATAAGATAATAAAAGGCTCATTTTTATATTTGTTTTAGATGTTTTAACTAGATGAGATGGCTTAAGATGACAAATAAAATTGTTGCTTGTAATACAATTTTGCCTGCTAAATTCTCCACATTTTGTAACCTGTTTATTCCTTTGGATGTAAAGCGTTTTTGCTTAGTATTGTGATATTGTATATGTTTTGTCCCAGTTGTATAGTAATGTTTCAGTCCATCAACCAGCTTTGGCTGCTGAAATCATACAGCTGTGAAGACTTGCCTTTGTTTCTATTAGATGGCTTTTCAGTTCTGTATTAAATATCTTAATTACTATAGAAAAGGTGTCACCTCTTCCTATAAGGCTGTTTTGTAATATATATAAGGACTGGAAATGTGTTTTTAAAGAAAAGAAGCATTCAAGTATGACGATATACTATCTGTGTTTTCACCATTCAAAGTGCTGTTTAGTAGTTGAAACTTAAACTATTTAATATCTCATTTAATAAAGTGACCAAAATACATCAATGTGCCTTGTGCTACATTTGCAGTACAGCATGAACTCCACGGGGACGTGGTGAGAGAAGTTGTCTGGTGAGAGCTGTGAACTTGCACTGCGCTGGAGTTAAGCTCTTCCTTTTTGCCACAGTGAGGTACCCATCACTCAGTTCGGTCATTATTTTTAGGGAGGGTAGCTGTGGGACAGGTTTTCAAATAATAAACTCTTGACAGTGGCTTCTGCAGCCAATCTCTCTGATAAAAATGATGAACAGGGAGGAGTTGCCCAACAGGAATAAATTGTTCAGAGCGAGGTGAAGTTCTGCTTGGCCAACTCAGAACGATGTACCTGGGTAGTTCAGCCTCGAAATTGTACTTTTTTTTTTTTTTTTTTTCTTTTTTACTTTTGCAGTTAATAAATCCCTCCTGTTGGGCAAAAAATTAAAAAATAAAAAGCCTTTACTACAACCACAAAAAAAAAATAAAAATCAAGTGGCAATTACATTTAAAGCTGCCCCTACATTTGTTCCCTGTGCTTAAAGCTTTCTCTTCAGCCGGTGCTGCAGCCGTGTCGCTGCCCCACGAGGTGCGGCCGGTCCCGCAGCTGGCTGACAAGGGGCTGATGCTGTGGAAGCTGCTTAACGTGAATATCATCACGGTTCTGAATCAGGTGCTGCCATAAAGGACAGTGTGGGTCAAGTTTTTAAACGTCCTTGGAAATTACTCACAGTGGGAACTGGGAAAAGCTCCCAGCAGGAGGCTCAGGCGGGTGCTGGGGCTGGAGGCTGCTGGAGGTGAGGCCAGCACAGCGCGCCCATGGGCGGTGGTGGCATTTCGAGGCATCAGTGCTGAATGCTTTCCTTTTCTGCTTTATTTTTGGTCTGTAGAAGACTCACATTTGATCCTTAAATCCTGAACCAGTCTGAGTGGAGTAAATAAAAGTCATGTTATCAGTTTAAGCAAAGAGAGTTTTGAGTTTGGGTAAATTTTCAGTGTTTATGGAAAAGACAAATGTCCAAAATGCTCCTAGCTGGAGGTGCTTGGAAAAATCAGCGTTGCAGCATTGGCTGCAGTGGGACACAGCGGCTGTGGGTGAGTGCTGAGCTCCTTGGTGCTCCCTGCCCAAACCCCTGCGGGTGTTGCGATAACACCGTGCCCCGTCTATGCTGTGGGGTAGCGTAAGGCACCAGCTCCCTGCCCAGTCCTGTCCTCAGGGGGGGCTGAGAGCAAAACCTGGAGGGGGTTTGGGTCTCGAGGGCCTGCAGAACCCCTCCTGCTGCACGTGGTGAGGGGGACACGAGGGGTGTCGAGGGAGTGGCAGTGATGGCAGAAGGGGCACAGGAGTTCTGGAAAGGGGTTGAGGCAGAAAATGGGGATGCTGATGGAGAAGAGCAGGGGGGAGGCAGGAAGGGAGGCCCCCTCCTTCTGTGCTCAGCCTCTCGTAGAGGCTTCCCTGGTGCTGTGCCGGGTGAGGGGCACAGCTGAGCCCTTGAGATGCTGCATGAGAAACAGTAACTGGGGCTTTAAAGCTTCGTTGGGGGATGTGGCTGCTTTTCTAATCGAATTGCACAAAATGTTGTCCCCGGGGATTCTTCTTGGCACCAGCAGGTGCTCTCAGGGTGATCAGCCACACCTGGTTACGTGTGGACACAAATTTTTGGTAACAAATACTTTGGTGTGGTTCAGGAACGACCTCAGTGGAGTTGGCTTTGCAGATGTTTTCTCAAACCTACCCAGCACAGGTTGGAAACTACTGCCCTGGTGTTTTTTATGATGAGGATTGAACACCTCTAGAGCAGTTACTTGCTTTGAGAGAAAAACAAGTCTTACGTGGTACTGTGCACAACGTGGTCTGCTGGGTTCACGTCCCTCTCTCTGACTTTTTAGGTTCATTTAAGTTTTCACGTTACCCAGCCCGGTAGCACGGTGCCTGCACGGATCGCGGGCTATCGAGCTGACTTGTGCTGTTTGCTCTCCCCACCTGACTGCAGATGTTTTTTATCTCAAAATCAGGACCAGGGCCTGCCTCCCTCCAACAAACCGAGCTCAGTGCCTGCCTTCCTGACCGTGTCTCTCCTGGGTGGCTGCCCCGGGTGCCTGCAGCAGCTGGAGGAGCAGCGCATTGCACCACGCTCTGTGCTTGCCTTGAAAGTCAGAATTATTTTCAGCACAGGTCCCCACCACCTTGTCTTCTGTCCAAACGCTTTTCCAGCAAGGTCGTGGCAAGCATTTTGTTCACCAAAGTGTGGAGAAATGATTTGCCCGCATCTGCTGGCTAATAACGACCCTGAGCTATCAGGTAACCCAGTTATTACCCTTGGTGTATTGTATGTCCTGTGGCTTAGGGCGAGCGCTCGGTAACCTCCCTTTATTTCCTCGCAGTGCCTTTGTCTTTACGAAGCTTTCTGGATTGAGTTGGAGACAGACTTTGCCCTCCAGACAGCTCCTGTTGCCGAGCCTGTTACGCTTCAGCAAAGCCTCAAGGCTGGGATGCAGAAGAGGACATCGCCCTTCGGCTCAGGTCCCCAGCATTGTCTTCTCCTGCCGGCGCTGTCCTGAGGGATGTGTCACCACCAAGAATTTCGGTCCTTCTCCTTCGGGGACATCTCGGCCACAGTCAACAGCTGACACACCCCTGGCAGCCCAGCGGGGCAGCTCCTGCCCTGGAGGGCACCTTTCTCACCTGTCCACACAGAGTTTATCCACTTGCCTTGGTGTTTTGGGCTCCACTGTGTTCTCCGGAGGAGGCGCTGGGCAGCCCTGAGCCACCTCTCCTGCCCAGGAGAACTCCCCGTGCCTCCAAGCACGCACTAAAGCTGGGGGCACGACTGCTTTTGCCAGGTTTATGCTGTGATGCGCCGGGTGCTGCTTCAGCCTCATGCCAAGGGCTTTCCTCCATTTCCACACCCCGCTGCAGCCAGACTTGGGAAATTGTCCATCTCTGCTGCCGGGCTCCTTCCTCCTGCTTTATGCAGGTCTCGGTTATTACGTGCCCAGCTCTCTCCAGCTGGAGAGCTGTTAAAAACAATTCCTTTTGTTGCATTTATTGTTGTGTTTTGAGATACGCAGCTTTTCGCATGTAAAACAGCCCAGGGGGAAGGGGAACAAGTAGGCATAAGGCTCCTACTGGAGGAAAAAAACCTTCAGGTTTTGTTGTTGTTAGTTTTTATTGGTTCTTGTTGTGTTTGTTTTTTTTTTTTGGTGGTGGTGGTGGTACCAACCCTTAGTGAGTCCTTGGTGCATTTTACTGCTGGTATTGTGTTCTCGAACCCCGAGCCTGCAGAGTTTTCCACTCTCATGCCCTTTGCAGGAGGCGCCTCCGTCCGTGGCAGCCCTTGGGTGCTGCTGCCAGAGGACCGAGCCCGCTGCGTGGCGCCCATGGGCCTGATCAGCTCCCTGTCAGGGTGGTGAAAAACACGTACTGTGCACTGCTGAGATGTGGTTTTGCCCTGCGTTTTGGAGATGAGAAGCGCCATCTTCTGCTTTACAACTGCCTTCACGTGTAAAGGGAAGCAGTATTTGGAGAGAGGGCTGAGCCAGCAGGTGGGATCCCTCGCCACACTCCTGCAGAGGCTGCTGGGCTCTCTGGGGTGGCATTGGCAGCAGCGGCGCCCCTGGGGCCCCCTGGATGGCCACAAGCACCCATGGGACGAGGCTGTGAGAAGGCTGCAGAGTGAAGCTGAAGGTCTGAGAGTTTCCCTTTGCTAAGGTAAAAAAGTACATTTTAGGATGCTTTTCAGGAATGATCGTGCTTCTGACATGGCCGCTGAGGATTAGATGTTTCAGCGATGACTCAGAGGAAAAAGGTAAATAAACGTTTTTTATTTAAAACACAGGATTAAATTCCTCCGTGTCTAGATCATTCAAGGTAAAGCTCCTTTAATCTTTTCACTGCCGTCTGCAGACTGTTGTCTGGGACAGCTGCGGCACCGGCTGGGGCGTTTGGGCAGCAGAGGCTGCAGCAGGGACCTGGGAGGTGGCGGAGAGGACCAGAGATGGCGCACGAACAAGCTGGTGTGGGTCGCTCCCACTTCAGTGCGATCGCCCTGGGAATTCAAGGATTAAAGCTGAAGGGGCTGAGATCTCCCCTAGCCTGCTTTGTGAAGCGGAGCCTAAGAAACTACACTGTGAAAAACGAAGCTGTGGTAAGGAAAACCCCAATGCAAAGCCACAACATCTGCATTTGTATATATTTTTGCATGCTCCAGAGGACCACATTTCCTACCAGGTGCTTGTCCGTGCTGTGCAGGGGCCGTAGCAGCGACGCGTTCCTGCTCCCACCCTGCACTACAAACCCTGCCTGCGGACCTCAGGCTGAGCCCGCCGGGAGGCAGGGGGAAGCTGCTGGGGACTGCGTGCCCGGGCACTTTCTGCAGCCGTGACCGTCCAAGCGCTGCCTGCAGGGATAATCTTCATCCGTGGCAATTACTTACAAACGAGTGGGTTTTAATTGCTTGTGTTGCTTTCCGCTTTTTCTTCGCTGATTTTTCCACAGTGCTGCAGGTTCAGGTGTGAGGCCGGGCGGCTTTAACAGGTGTGAACGGGGAGGTTCCTCCCTGCACTGCCGGGACGCGTATTCCTGGGAAACCCCACACGAGGTCTTCAGCAGCGGTGGGTGCCGGGCGCCCTGCGTGGCCTGGGGGCTGGTTTTGTCCCTGGCAGCACACAGGGGAGGGCTGGATCTGCCGTCCTCAGCTCCCACGCTTCGTTTCATGTCCAGCTGCTCGTTTCATTGGGGCCACGCTTCCCAGAGCCGTTCCAGCTACAATTTGATGCTGCCCTTCTGTAAGAGTTTGGAGTTTAGGAAATTTATCTAAAGTCCAAAGCCTTTTTATAGGTGGTCTTAATCTTCACATCGATCAGAAAATACTCGGTTAATTGTTAAGGAGCACCAAAAAAAAAAGGGCTAGCAAGAAATCTACAATATAAAGACAATTTTATTGCCGATAAGCTCTTAAAACTCATTTTTTTTCCTGTTTCAGTAGGACCTTATTCTTCCTGATGAAAATCCGGTCATAGCATCTCTCATTAAAAATAAAATTATTTTGAAATAAATAAATATATAAAATAAATATCATATACATTTTATAAATAGTTTTGTCCCTATGCACAGTATCCATGCTTACATCTGAATAATGTTCCTCAGCCCCTTCCCACCCCAACAGCAGGAAACACCCCACACATCAGGACCAGTCCTTGTAGCATCATCCACGTAGCAAACTCCTGGGCCGCTGAAGCAGGGCACCATCTGAAAGGCTTTTTCTTTGCTGGTAACTATCCCAAGCTTATCAGCAGCATCTGTAGCAGTTCTGTGGTCTTTTGTTTTCTTCCTTTCTCTCTCTCTTTTTTTTTTTTAGTTGTTTTTATTTTTTCCTCCCCCTGGTGATCAAGTTTGCTCGCCTGTTTGCTCCTTTAAGCAACCATAACATTGAATATTTGGCCTCTCCGACAGCCACCGAGTAAAGAAAGTGAACGAAAATGAAAGATTATACGCAGGGTTCCCTCCCTTCCCCTACCCCCACCCCCATAAATAACCCACGTTCGATATACGCTTGAAACAAGGAGGAACAGCAGTGTCTGAATTCAATGTAAGTGCTTTCCTATGTCATCTACGTTTACAGGATTGATGGAATGACTATTAATATAGTGCTCTGGGAAAAAGCTCGGGAGCCCAAGTATGTACACTGACGGGGCAGCTGCAGGAAACATCACCTGTAGTGGAAGAGGTCTCTGTACATTGCAGGTATTTTGGCAGGGTCCACAGGCCTTGGTAAAAAGTGAGTGAATTTCTGATGTCTCTTAGTCCTGTATCCCTCGCGGGGGGAGCCGTCCTTGTTCAGCGCCACGTAGTAATGCCTCTCCGAGTCGGGATGCTTGTAGAGGGTCGAGGCGTACGTGTTGTACCAGTTCTCCTCAAACTGCTCTCGGAAAACGCACTCCCTTGTGAGCTTCTTCTGCGTTGGGGCAGGGATGTGAGAAGAAAAAGACGGGTGTCAAAAAATAAAAATTAAAAAAAATGTATTTTCCTTCATTTTTTTTCCCTATAATTTTCCTAGCTACCTGCTTCTGGCTCCCCTGAGGAGGGGACTGTGCTGCTGGGGATGATGATCGTGGGTGAAAGCTGGAAACGGGCACGAGCCCGGCCCCAGAGACCTCTGAAGCTGGAGGAGGAAGGAGATGGAAGGAGAAGGTGGGCGTGCGCTTTGCAAGGCTCTCCACTGAACATAACACACGGCTGCAGCAAAACTCCAAGCCTGGCAGCCACGTGCCTGCGGTCGGGGTGTGAATGTGGAGCTCGCGGCCTTGGCTGTGGGACCAGCGCCTGTCCCACAGGGCGCAAGGGGTGCCCAGCCGGGGCCGTGCCCCCCCGGCAGCCCCACGTGCAGGGAACGCACACGAGGCACCTCCTGGCAGGGCGAGCGAGCGGGTGAGAGTTCAAGGCACGTAACAACACAGGCTGCAATGGGAATGAAAGCATTCCTCGGGCCTTTCATCTTCTGAAGCGCCAGGGAGCTGTGATGTGAGGCCATAACAAGACGTGGGGAGGTCTGCACGGGGAGCAGCGCCCCGGGGACGCCTAACCCCGGGGGATATTTAGGTGAGGTGATGAGTGCGTGCCAGCACGCGGCCAGGGCATCACACATTGGGTTTGGGGGATGGATGCCACCCATGTCACGCAGCCACAGCCCCTTGACCCCTTGCCCCGGGGGCTGTTGGCAGCATGCGGTGGCTTTTCAGGCAGTGGCCGTCACCCACGGGCTCTGATCTCTCCCGGGCCAGCTGTGGGGCTGGGCTGGGTTGCAGCGAGGAGTGGGGCTGTCCCTGGCCCCACCAGGACCTGGGGGCTGTGGGGTGGCTGCACTGAGTGGCAGGGGACCCACAGACCCCGTGGGGATCGCCCAGGAGGGGTCAGGCCTTTCAGATGAAAGGCGGGCTGCAGACGTAGGATGTTAGAACATTACAGAGTCTGTACCCACACGGTGAATTATTTGAGCAGGGAATGTGTCTTATCTGTGCTGCACGGAGTGCTCAGTAAATGTTACTGCCTGCAGTAGGTGTTTTGTAATAAGATACAGGAGCTCACCTGCACTCAAAACCTGTTTTGAGTGTTTTGCTGCTAATTAAGTGAACCCTGAGGAAACTCGTGAATCCTCCAAAAGCCTCCGCCACAGCTCTTGTCATCTGAGAGCAGGGGAGCTGCGGGTTTCCCTTCCCAGATCTGTCAGTGAACATGCACTTCTTCCCCTCCCTCCTAGGGTGGCACCTACTCAAAACACCCTGGAAGCTACTGACCAACTGCAGAGCAGCGCTGCTGCGTTGCCCCCAGCTGCATGCCTTTCACTGGGCTGTTTGGAGGCACCGTGTTGCTCTAAAACATCTTGGCTCTGCAGGACACCATTTATTTTCCTGCCAGCCCTGGGACATCCCCACTGAGCCTGAGGCGATGCAGGGCAGTGCCTGGGACTCACTGCTCCAGGTACTTGCTTCTATTTCTGAAATTGGTGGAAAACGTAGCACAAGTGCCTTGGTGGCAGTGGCTGGCTCTGGTGCTTGATGCTGCTCCATCAATGTGTGCAGCACGTGAAGCTGGCACTGAGGGGAACACGGCACTTGCAGAAACTTTAAAAATACCCCTCTGCTGCAAGCTCCTCAAACACCATCGTAATGCTAATGCTGTTGTTACACGCTGCTCTATGGACCTTTAAGTAGCAATACTGCAGTGGCTTTCCCTTCTGAAAAGCCATCGGTGCACAGCCCGCATATTACAGATCTTAAAACTTCAGGGTTATTTGGGGACCTGGCTTGTGACTTCTGCACAATTCAGATTGGGGTCGCTGTCATCCCTGCAGTGTCCAGTGTGTTTCCTAGCGTGCAGGGTGCAACAACAGAGAAAACTCCCATGATTATGTCTTAAGGTCAATTCAGTTTCCAGGTAAAGCCTCGTAAAATTGTATCTTTGTTTTTTTCTGGGAGGTAGCATTAAGACAGGCCCTGGAACTTAATTAACTCTGTTTGTTGATTCATGATCAGAGCTGCAGGGCTTGAAAGCAAAGGAGATACGCAGGTTTGTGCCCTCGTTTTCAGCATGAATGAGTAAAAGCTGCAATTCCAGGAGCTGTTGAACAGCCTTGGAGTTTAACAGGAGGGGTCCTGCTGCGTGGTTTTAGGCTTGAGCCAATTTCTGAAGTTTAAAATTTCTGTGTTTTATGGATTCCTGGTGACTTCACCTTTTATCTGTCTTGCATGCTTGTAACGTAATCACGGTCTCTGCTCTTTTGTTTTGGGTAGATGTTATTAAGGAAGTGAAGTGGAAAAAGGAAAGTTATCAATCAATGTTAGCACTTGGTTATCTCATATAAGCGTTGGTACCTGAACCTCAAAAGTAGTGAAAGTGGCTGTAGCAATCTCAGTAGATGGGAAAGGGAGAAGAAAAGATGATGGAAACTCATGTTTTATCATTACTGTTCTCTAAGAAAAAGTTTTCTGAAGGCTTCTCTATGTGCATTGAACACAAGGTTACAAGTTCTGCACTGTGAGGTTGATCTGGCTTTGGTAGAGAAAGTTTGTGCCTTCCACTTTGGTTTAAAGCCGATTTATTTTATGTCATTTTAAAATTATTGTGATCCACCCTCAAAAAAAAACCAGTGTCCTCACATAGGGTGCTGATCTAGAAAGACACATTTAAAAAAAACACACCCTGGTGATGAGTTGAGTTCAAGGCAAGGGGGCATCTGATGAAAAGGCACTGATGCAGCACAGCAGCTACAGAAAAGTAACCTTAAAAAAAAAAAAAGCTATCTAGAATGCAATTAATTTTCAGAATAGAAGCAATTCTTCTAGCTGACTAGAACTAATTGTTTTATATTGAATTCAATAATTAGGAATTGAGTCCTGTAGGAAGGACTCTGCCCAGCTACTGAGACCTGGCACTTTGCCTACAAGCCTAAACACTCGAGTAGAAGCGGGCAGAGGACAGCTTGGCTCTCTTCGGGTCAGTGGGGACCTAACCCAGGATGGCAGAGCTCTTACGGGGTGCACCCGTGGGGGATCTGCACCATTTCAGCCCCATTTGCTGAATGAGGCGTTAAGGAGTTTGTGCTGAGAGGAAAGCCAGCAAGAAGGTTACATGGGGCTTTTGGCAAAACAGGAAAAACTTCAGTCTGAAAGGGTATTTTTAGGAAATTATGAGAAACTTCCCTAAACTCCTAAAAGGAGCTGTAGAGAATGCTATAATAAAAATAACACACCACACTTTCAGCTTCCATGAGCGAACTGTAACACATGTGTAAGACCTGCAGATCCATGCAGATCCTGAGCATGTGGGCAATAAATGTGACGTTACTCATGAAAACATTCAAACCCCACCCGTTTTGATGCTAATTTTCCCTCCTGTGCCTTTAGCTGTCCATTCCTGCCCTGTTTCCAAGAGGCTAAGCCCAGTAACCCCCCACAGCACCCCAGGTGCTGCACCCTGCGCTGGCCATCACTGGAGGAGTGCATCCCCCTCCCTGTGACCCCGTTTTGTATCTGCCACTGGTGCTCTGCCTCCAGTGGGTACGGTGGAGGGATGTGGCACCACAAGGACTTTGGAGGCCTGTGACGGGCACAGCTGGTGACACCGACGAGGCCCCACAGCCCCGGTTGCTGTGTATTTCGTATCCTCCCGAGATCTGGAACTTACCGACCCATACAGCTCGCCTCTCTCGTTCATGCCGAGGTAGAGTCCCGAATCCACCCCACGGATACTGACCAGCCCCACCGCCAGGCTGATGAACTCCAAAATCCCTAGAAGAGAAAAGGAACGCAAATCATACAGGTGGCAGAACTGACGCCAGGCTGAAGTGACAAACATGAAACGGCATTTCCCAAGCAGAGCTTCTCACAGACCTTGCTTACTTTATTTATAACTGCACAGTTCTTAAGTCTGCAGTCCTACACACACGCAATCCTTCAATTTCCACCCCAGACTTCTCCCCAGCGTTATGAACTTGACTTGTCCGAGGGAAATTCCCTTTCCTAATGAGAAAAGGAGCGCTAGGCGTAGCTGTTGCTTTTATTTATTTTTTTTAAATCACCAAAAGGAGAGATGCAGAAATGTGTGCCTGGCCCACGAGCAGTTTTACAAGGCTGTTGCCACCCTGGGTCTTTCCTATTCACCAAAAGACAAGGGAGTTTTGTCCCCACGGAGCTTCTGGCAAGAGAAGACAGCCCCACACAATTTAAAGTGATGATTTCAATAAAAATAAATGAAAAGCACTAGAAAATGTGTTTGTGAGGCTTGTCCTGTTCCCGCTGCTGCAGTGAGGTGCTTGCCACCCCGAAATGCATAGAGTCTTCAGGGATAAAGCCAACCTCTGGTATGCACAGGTAGAAACGTGCCTGCGCCACCTGCCCCCTCCAAGCTCCAGGGAAAAGCCTCCTAGAGGGGCTGGGTGAGACTCTGAATATCTCACATGCTCCCAATCCTGAGGGTTTGGGCAGCTTGTGCTCATCCAGCGCTGAACGAGTCAGCCAGGAGGCTGCGGCGGAGGCAGGAGGAGGGTTTGCACCATCCCCGATCTGTCTGATGAACGGGCAGGGTGTGTCCGCTGCCAGGAGGGCAGAGTTGCTCTAACCTTTCGCCGGGCTCCAGGTGCCTTAATATAGCTCCCAGGATGTCCAGTCCCGAGCGATTGCCCCACCGATCGGGTTACCTCCCACAGCTCCTCTGCAGAGCGTGCCCCGGGTCTAAAAGCGCTGCGTGACGTTCGGCCACCGGAGCCGGCTGACTCCAGCGGCAGGCAGCCCTCGGCCCTGCAAAGGGATCCTCTGCGCGGTCAGGTGTGGCTGTGCTGACTTTCTGAGGGTGTCACCGCCTAAATATAGGGCAGATATGCGGCCCCAGACCCCTCAGCTGGGCGCAGACGGGTTGGTCAGGTGCAAGACTTGGACTTTCTGCCTCGTGTCAGACTTTTTGTCGGCGCTACGGCTCGCCTGTCTGCAGCCAGCAGGTGCTGCGGGGCGGAGACAAAATATGGACCCAGGAGCTGGAATTCCTTGAGACACACAGGAAAGCAAACAGGCAACTTGAATTTTAGACCAGTGCAGAAATTTGCCAGGCTGAAATACGCCCAGCTACACTCAGAGCGGGGTAACTTGTTCTCCGTGGGGCTTTGGGCTGCTGGCGAGCAGCACAATGCGTCAGTGCATTCGTTTTCCATTAGGTCCTACAAAGCACAAAGAAAGCACAGCCTTTCCAGATGTCCCACATTTTCTTCAAGGGACTCCAGAGCTATGGATTTTCCCAGAGAGTCGGTTCTTTCCTCTCCCTTGCGTGGCCAGGCTGGGCACACGTTGCCCTCAGAGCAGGCAGTGGGCACAGGCAGCCCTCCAGGAGCTGGCTCTGCTCTTCGTGCACCGAGCTTCGGGGTTTCTTATCTGAACAGAGGTATGAGCAGGGAGGGAAGAGGTGCAGGATGAAGGGTTTTCTTCTGCCTCCGCTCCCCACAGGTCCTGAAACGTGGAGCAAGTTACTGACCTGCTGCGCACTTCCCTTTCCCCACCTGCAGGACAAAAATAAGGACAGCCGCTACTTCTGAGTAACGGGAACGCACTCACCCCTCTGAACAGTGGCACGGTGATTCAGAAAAGTAAAGAAAAAAGTAATACAGGGGGAAAGGAGTACAGGGATCCCTAGAAATGGGGATCCAGGCTGATGACAAGCGGACATTCAAGTGAAAAATGTCTGCTACCTGGAGAGCCGTAGATCGACCCTACGGGTACCAGTTGGGTTGCTTGGTTTGCTTTTGGTCCTTAAATTTACCTTCTGTTGTCCCTGAGAAACAGGAGAATGCTCCCAGGCCTGCTTAGGAACCAAGGGATGTTGGAGAAAGGGAAGCAGAGAGCTCTTCTTGAGTTTACCCACCAGCAGGCTCAGTCTGTGGCATTCGGAGCCATCTCCAAAGCCCTGGTGAGGGCATCCCAGAGCAGCGCAGCCCTCCCCAGGAGGCCAGACACCACTCCTCTGGTGCACGTTAGCTGTGCACTTGCTGCTCTTGCAACCGAGATTTCTGCAAGGTGGACCTGTGACAACCTCTCCTGCCAGTGTCACTGTCAGTACTCCCCTCTCCTGATCTCTGATGGCCCTTGGAGACGTGCACCGAAGACAGCTCTGTTCGAATAGCACTCAGAACGTAACTTAAACCCACAAAAGTCAGGAGACAGAGTGAAGGCTGAAAAAATGTGGGCAAATATCCATCCTGTCCTTAGCTCACTCCAGTCGCTAGACAAAATTGCAGCTTCGTACATCTGATCTCCAGCAGCACAGGGAGCGGCCACTGGGGCCAGATCAAGAATTTTCTTTCACGTTGTGGCGGTGTGTTTTTGTGGTAGACCGTGGCTTGCTGTTTTTTTTTTTTTTTCCTTTTTTTTCTTTTCCCTCAGGACTTGCCCTCACTTTTCATGCTTCGATTATTCATTCTGTTTGTTCGCTGAGTCTTTTTAGATAACATTAGGAGAGATTTGATTGAGGCTCCAACTGGATCCCTTTAACACCAGAGCACTGCATGATCTGAGCGCTGTGGCGGCCAGCCCCGCGCGCTCTCGCATTACCCCAAACTATCCCTCAAAGAACAATTCAGCTCGCTGCACCTGTCTCTTCCTGCATGACTGTACTGACGAGCCGGGGTACAGAAACAACCTCAGATGTTGTATCAATGTCCACAAACCTAAAGCTTCAGCTAAAAACCTCAACAACTGTTTGGGAACAGGTGCACCGCAGTCTGAATGTCAAAATCTACTGCAAAACTTGCTCTGGAGGTTTCACCAGCTTCTCTAAGAGGCTCTGTTACAGATCCATTACCAGATTTGTACCCCAGAAGAGCTTTGTTTCCTCCCTTTAGTAGTCTCCAGCACTAACTCGAGGCCTTTTCCTCTCCTCCCTTGCAGCGAAGCGCTGTTGGAGTTGCTTGTTGAGTGCTGGTGTAAAACAGACTCGAGGCAGAAGGGGAGCAATTCCTCCTGGCAAGGATTTTCCTGGCAGACTGATCTCACTTCCCTCTGCAGAAGGATTCTTCTCGTAGGGGTGGTAATGTCAATCCAAACCCTCTCCAGCCTTTGACCATCCTTTATGTCTCTGTACAGGAAGGTTCCTAGCAGATGCAGTGAGAAGATAGATACATTTTTAAAAACACTTCATTTTATTTTTATTTTTTTTCCTGGGATGGCTCAGGTGGAGCTGCCAGTTCAGAGAGAGCATTTGGGCACTCCTGTTGTCTAAGCTTTCTTCCAAGGATCCTGGAGAGCTTCACCAAACTTTGCGTTAAGCCTCCTCTAGGAAAAATAAGCTGCACGCTGTCATTCTTGTGCGAATCTGTGTTTTTACAAGTATAAAATGTCACATTCCAGGGGACAGGTGTGATTTCAGAAAGCTCCAGTCCTCAACAGATGAGAGGCAATAGTCGCTGCGACCGCTCAGGCGTTGTGGGTAGATGCTTCTGCTGCTTTCCCTGTTTCCTGCTGGCACATCCCTTGACTTCTGTGGTACAAATTAATCTCTCCCTTAATCCTTCCTGTTAGGACCTCGGCTGCCATCGCCAGGCTCATTATTTTTCTCCTTGAAAGACTTGGACGACATACACATCTGCTAACTTCTGGGATGGTGCAGATACTGTCTGTCTTTTCCTGAACCCCTTCCAGTAATCAGAGATAGGGATACAAAGCCCAGTTCCAACCTCCATCCCCTCTGCAGCTGGATACGTGCCTGTGCTGGGGCGTCCCTGAGAGCCATCCCTGGAGCAAGCACATTAATAATCTGCTCGGGAGATCAGGGAGCACCTTCCAGCCATGTGGGCTCGATCTGCCAAACCATCATACAGGGTTTCTAAGTATTTCCCCGGGTGCCCCTAGATTTAAGGCGGCTTCAAACTGCTACCCTGAAACCCTCTCTAGCTCCGGATCCCTCGGTGTAGTTTTGTAGCTCCCCAGCACTGTACAGCCTGCCTGTTTCTGTAATAAGTTCCTGCTTTCTGCCTGCTGCATGTAAAATTTAGGAATGCATCGATACATGACATCCTAATACGAACCATACCAATAACATTGGAATTTAAATATTCATGGCTACTGAATGCAGATGGTGAATGCTGTGTGCCAATACGTTATTGCTTTGAGTCTCTGCTGCAGCGAGATTCAGTCCAACTTTATCTGAACATGAGGATTCCAGTCTAATCCTGTGGGGCTTTGTCCTGCAATTACAACAAATAACTATTTATTTTACACTGCCTCTGGGAAAACCCTGAAGCAGAAAACTATAATATTTTATATCTGAAGTCTGGTCTAGTTTACGTAGCTGGATGCTGACTGCTAAAACGCTTAGGGAATGCCAATGCTTCGATTTATTGAACACACTGTGTGACTTAAGCTTAAGTGTGCAAAATTCATGAAAAGTTTTAGCCTGTTTAATGCATTCTTCCAAAGTTTGTTTGGAAATACGTTTATTTTACTCAATCTTTTAAAAAGTGGGACTGAGATAGATATAGCCATCTGAAATGGTTTACCCGTATAAAGATAGGTTAAAAAAAAAAAAAAAAAAAAAAAAAGAACTGGCAGATTAAACTAAAAAGCAAACAGATGCAGTGGGTTCGCTTTCAGTTTCTTTTTAAAGGTTAAAAGATATGTGTCTTTCGGGAGGTAATTAAAGAACACTTGCCCCACGAGCCCATTAGTACCTTACTCTGACCTGCAGGTTATGACTTTCTTGTTGATTTAGGCAGGGACATGTTACACACACACCTGGTGTTTATGGAAAGCACAGTTCACAGATAAGCTTTTCCAATTGTTCCAAAAACCTGCCTTAAACTAACAACAACAATAGCAGCGGCGGCGGCGTTCCTGAAGTCTCAGAAAGCACCGGTTGCAAACAATTAAAGGCAAAAAAAGAATTCCCTTCACCGAGGAGTTAAATCACTTGAAAACTGTAAAAAGTCTTGCGAACACTTCTCGCAACCTGTTGACAACATAGCTGAGATCACTGGCATGGGACTTGTTGATAGCTTACCCAGACACCTGCACTAGATGCTGAAGTAGCGGGAATTTTTCTTAGCTGTGCTCAAACTTACTGTACTCCTTCGCCTGTGGCTTGGGATGCATTTTTTGAAGATTACATAGAGTCTCATTAGAGATCCCTGCTCTCGTGTGACACAGATACAGGCTCTGAAGTCTTCCAGCTTTATTCCAGACAGCAAGGTAAATCCACAGCGCTCTGCCTATTGTTCCGTCTGCTCCTTTCAGAGGTCCCCTAAGCATTTTTCCCCCTTCAGCTTCCCCTTTCCCTTCCAACAACCTCCCGAAACCGAGCTGCAGCCGCCCGTCCAGCCAACCGATCCCTGCCTGCTCGGGGGAGACACTCCTAACGAAATTCACGCAAGGAGAAGAAATCACATTAGCTCACAGATATCTGCCGAGGCCAAAAGAAGAAGGAAAAAGAAAAAAAAAATACACGAGAAAGCCAGGAATTTCTTTTTCCGACGTGCTCCCTGCTTCCCTTTGCCTGCCTCGGGGTTAAGTCCAGGGGCACGGGCAGCGCTGAAGCGGCCACCCCGCGGTGCCCCCATCCACTTTTACTCATTTTTTTGCCTCTTTCCCCCCTCTTTTCTTCCCCGGGGCTCGTCCCTGTGCACCTGCAGGGCTGCTAGGAGGGGAAGCGCGACCCGCCCGCCCCGCCGGGCGCGCTCGCTGAGCAGCCTAATTGCATCCGGCCGCTGCCGGGCTAATTAATGAGCGGGGCCGGGGGAGGCACCTGCCGCCGGGCCGGGCCGCCACCTGCCGCCGGGAGCCCTTACCGAAGCGGCTGTGGTCCTGCCGGGTGCCGTGCACCGTGCCGTTGGGGAAGATCTCCAGGTGGAAGCCGGTGCGGCAGTAGAGCTGCCGCCGCCGCAGGATGCCCTTGAGGTGAGCGAAGTCGGTGGGCGAGCCGCGCTGCAGCCGCCCCTCGATCTGCCCCAGGCGCTCGTTGAGGAAGCCGGCCGGGTCGGCCAGGGGCAGCCCGGCCAGGGCCGGGGGCAAGCCGTGCAGCTCGGGGTCCAGCGCCCCCAGGAAGCCGCCCACCTCGGCCATGGGGCCGCGGGCGAGCAGCGGCCCCCTCAGGGCCCCCTCAGAGCCCGGCCGGCCCCGCGCGGCCCGCCCCGGCTCCCCGCGCCTCCCATGGCTGGCTGGGGCCCGCTCGCGGATGCGAACGGCACTTTATATACGTACACACTCCCCTTACATTGACATATTGGATATTTAAATGCAAGCCACACCTCACTGGCATCCCCTTTGGCTATCGCTTTTTTTTTTTTTTCCTTTCTCTGATCCTTTTTTTTTTTTTTTTTTTAAAAAAAAAAAAGCTTCCCTCCCTCTTTTATTATGAAAAAAAAAACACGGCAGGGAAAAGCTCCACGCGAGGCTCCGGGCAGGTCCCGGCTGGGAGCACGGAGCCCCCGCACGCAGCCGGGGATGCGGCCCCGGCCCGGCTCCCCCTCGGGGGCTGCCCGGAGCCCGGAGCCCCCTCCCGGCCCCCCCAGGGTCTGTCAGTGCCCCGCAGCCCCGGCCGTGTCCTTCCCCCCCCCGCCTCACACCGACCGCTGTGGAAAAACTAACACGTAGGGGAGCGTGTTTTATTTTTTTATTTTTTTATATATATATATATTTTTTTTTCTCTCCAGCGTCCGAGCTGCAAAGCGATCTCTTTGAAAAGTGATCCCGCGGCGTTTTTACGGCCGGGTTTACAAGCGGCGGGCGCTGAGGGGCCGGGGCCGGCGCTGGGCAGCCCGGGCTCGCTCGCCACCTTCCTCCCGTTGCAGACAGGTGTTTCCGCGCCCTCCGACACCGTATCCGTGGCAGCAGCTGCCGGCAGCGCCGCAGACGGACGAGGGCAGGCACGGGGAGACGTGCGGGACGCCAGGGGAGGGGAAAACGCCAGCCCGGCCGGGCAGCGCCCGAGCCTCGCTGAGGAGCCGCAGCCGCAGCCGGAGCCGCCCCGCCTCAGCCCGGCCCCGCCAGGCGGCGCTGCCGCTGCTCGCCGAGAGCCCGCTGAGGGCAGCGGGGGATCCGCATCGCCCCGTGCCCCGCCAAGGGAGGGGAACGACCAGGGGAGAGCCTCCCCCCCCCCAAACCAGCTCCCCAAAACCCCCCCGCAAAAGCAGTCTGCAAAAACAGCCCGCTCCGCCGCTGGGGACACCTCGGGCTGCAGCCTCGGACCCCTCCTCAGAGGGTCTCGGCAGCCGCAAGGGGCCTCACAGCTCAGGGATCTGCCCCTTCGGCAGGTAGCTCCCCTCAGGACTCGCTCCTCTGTGGGTTTGTTGTGCCTCAGCGGGTCCTGCCCCTCATGGGTGCCCCCTCAGTGGGTCACGCGTTTTGGCGGGCAGCTCCCCTCAGGAGGGGACACCCCTCAGTGGCGTTCCCCTCGGTAGGTCTGTCACCTCCGCTCGTCCTTCCCCTCATGGATCTCCCCTCTCTGGTCTCCTGTTCTGGCAGGCAGCTTCCCTCAGGGTGACTTACCCCTCCTCGGGGAGCTCCTCTCAGCAGGTTTCTGCTCAGCCTGGCTGTCCCCTCACAGGTCTCCCCTACAGCGGGTGTCCCCTCAGCAAGTCTTCCACCTCTCAGAGGCTCTGCAAGTAGCTCCCCTCCAGAGGAGCAGGGTTCCCCTCATGGGTCTCCCCTCATCAAGTCTCTCCCCTCGACAGGTTTCCCCTCAGTGGGATCTGTGCCCTCATGGGCTTCCTCTCATCAAGTCTCTCCTTTGAAGGGTTTTCACCCCTAAGCCCCCCTGCAGTGGGACGCTTCTCCCCACATCTATCCCAAGGCAGAGGGAGGGTTGGAATGACCATAACATGCATCCCCCTTTCCCCCACAGGCCCGGGCAATGCTCTGTTGTGAGGATGTGAAGAAAATTGTGATATTACGACATGGAGTATCCACACGTGCATCTGCAGCGGGTGAGGGATCTGGTTTTTAAGTGCGAGATGGGGGTGTTTGTTCCTGTCAGAGCTGCGGCTGTAAAAGGGGTGTAGTTGATGCAGAACTTGACATGTGAAGCCTAAAACCATGGGTGTTTTTAAAACGTAGTCTGTTCCTGAGGTAGTAAAATCTGCACAAGTGTGTTTGCTGGCTATTTGTCATGTATGGTTACATGGGGATACCACTGTCTGTGGAGTTCAGGCATCCCATAGCAAAGATGGTGTTTTTATGTCTGTGTTATTTATATGAAGATTCAGGTGTGGTTGGGTAACTGAAGGAAACAAACTTTGCCTGCCGAAAATGAGAGAAGCCCGAGGAGGAACACCCCAAATCTGAGTAACTGCTAAGGTCATAATCCTGTTAATGCTGTGAATTTAATGCATGAAATTCGTATAATGTGAATGATCCCAGTACAATCAAATACGCTCTTCTGTAAAACGTGGGCTTGCTGAATTAAGTGAGTGAGTTTTGCCTCTGGATTCATAGAGACCAGGATTTCACCTCATTCCTAAATATGTCTGAAGGTAGATCATAGGAGTATTAAGAAGAGAGAGAAAAAGACAATTTCTTATTAAAGGACTAAGTAAACCATGTGGAGGCTTCTGCCACTGACTTCAACAGGCTCTGGATCTGTTACAGTATCCTTAAGCCCAAATCCATACAATCACTTATAGGAATACTTAGGAAACTGAAAAAAAAAAAAAAAAAAAAAAAAAAGAGTAAGATTTAAACTACATTACAGTAAAATCCAAGATAAAGTAAAAACAAAACAAAACACAAATCTCCATACTTAAATAATGTATAACAAAAGCAGAGAAATCCCTCATCCAAGCTGACATTCCTCACTTAACTCTCCATGATTATGGCCAGCTTTTGAAGTGTCCGCAATACGTTTTATTGAGAAGTTGTATGGGCTGGTACAAAATGTTCTATTTAGGCACAACAGGATGCAGAAAAGGTAGCTTTCTCTTTTCTTTTTTGTCTTTAATTTCCTGGTTTGTTTACATTTTTACTAAGCTGAGGAAAGAGCAGAGAGAGTTGTGCCCTGTATTGTTTGAAGAATAAAAGGTATGTATTTTGAATACTCAAAGCTAGAATAAATTCTTTGGAAAAAGAAATGTTTTTAGGTATTTTCTCCTATATCAGATAGAAAACAGGTATGCACTCAGCAATTTCTTGAATGAGGATAGACACTTTTACACAATTTGCGACACAAAGTGTGATGTGTTACAGAACTAATTTTCTGCTCTGCTGTGTTATAGTTTATGCAGTTCACCTGGCTTACTCGTTGATTAAAGCTTGTATTGTCTACCTTGGTAATTGAAATGGTTATTGCCAGACTATCTTGTATTTCAATTCACGGAAGAACTACCAATGATATTTATTCTCAGCTGGCACACGTGAACGTTGCAGGCCCTTTCCCATACACTGTGATTGATGTGTAGCAAGGTAGTAAAAATACTGATGGCATTTATTTGCAAAATAATTACTATTTGCAGTGAGCAGCTGCATTTGATATCTTGCTATAAAATGATAGGAAGAGCAGGACTGGGGGCAAAGCAGTAAATTAATTAGAAAAGAGTAAGACAAACAAATGCAATGAGCAAACCTAGATACTGCACATCCTCTGCCTGGGGCAATTCCATTTGGTCAAGAAAAGGTCAGGATAGCTAAAAATAAAAATAAATTGAAGTAACAATGGCCATAAGTCAAAAATCAGACATGAAGAATATCTGAGGATAAAGGAAAAAAGCAGAGCCTTGTACTTTAGAATAATTATTCTGCTTCCCTAGCACATCCCACCGCAGGATCTCAAAACAATTTATGCACACTAATGAATTAAGACTTACAACCAAGGTCACTGTGCATCTATGCTTTCCCAGACAATCTCATTTTCCACTAAGAGATGTTTTCAAAGGATATTGATGATTTTCTGTATTTTCGGGAGATTTTGAGTGCACAGCAGCCCTGCTGGAGCAGTAGCTCCAGCCAGGCATCTGTCTATCCAGAAACCAGACACGTCCACTCTGTGTGTGCAGGGAGCCCTTCTGCCTTTTGTTGTGTGGCGACCATCTGCGCTGCACATGGAAGGAATGTCTGAAGTTCCCTGGCAGATAAACAGGGCAACCACCTTTGTGAGGGGGTGAATAAACAAATTTTCTTAAGGGGGGTGAAGGATGGTTTATTGGTCTTTATCTTTGGTTGTTTTTACTTAAGCTCGTGTTATTGTTATCGTTTGTAGTAGCACTTCCAGGCCCTAAACCCAGCGTAGGCCCGGTTTGTGCCAGATACTGCATTAAGAAGTGTGTTACAAACATCACTGCTTTCTCTTTTGGAAAGGTTTGTAATGGAAGGCAGCATGAATGAAACAGCTGGATTTCAGTCAATATATAGAAGTATGTATATATTTTTGCAGCAAGTCTAGAATTGGTGGCATATTAAAGTGCAGGTCTGGAGATAAAGCTCCAGACTTGCCTGCCTTGGTCTTGGGATCAGGTGCCTAAATGAATGATGTGTTTTTCAAAGGGGGAAATCCCACCTTCTCCAGTTACTGTTTATTTCAGTGTCAGACGTGGATCTGCTGCTTTTAGTAATCCCAATATGAATCAGTAAGTAGGAAGCAGAGTTTTTCTGGCTCACTGCTGACTCACGAGAACCCCCTTAGCATGAATTCCTGTGTCTAAGTCAGCTCTCTATAGTCCTGTATAGGGGAGCAAGTTATGTACATGGATGTGTAAAGGAACGTCAGCGCTTTGTTGATACTCAGTTATGCAATTCTGCCTTGGTTCTTTCCCATTTTGAAAACTGAAGGGGTTTATTCACCCTGAAAAATTACACCTTTCCTTGTCACAGGTTTGGTTCCTGACTGGAATTATTCATACTGATACATTTCCCAGTACTAGAGGCTGTGTCAGGAACAGAGGGGGAATCTTAACTGGGGGAAAGTGGTGCATATCACAGTAGTTTCCAATTGGAACTTTTTCTTGGGATTAGTGTTGGAATTATAGGACTGCTGAGTTGTTAGGCTTCTGCTTTTGGCCAAGTGTACCAGAAGAAACTTGCCTGTGTAGTTGTGCCACTCCGTGTATTACAATGCCAGTGCAGCTTGCCACGTAGCCACTGACTGATGCACAAGTTTTCTGTCCACGGTGGTCGTATCTTGCACGTACCTTTTACATTGTAGTCTGGACTGTAATTTCATGCCAAGACAGCAGCATGTCCTTCCCAGACCAGTTGAACCAAGGAATATGACAGAAGTTAGAAGAAGGGTATCTTGGTAAAATCCTTTTGTTATCATCTATTTTTTTTAAAGCATGGTTTAGGAAACAATTAAGGGTGGTAAATAATCTGTTACAGCATGTTTGTCGTGGCTGCTAAGGGGTGGGGGTCGCCCATTTAGCAGTGAGTCACTTCCTTTTCTGTTTTCACTGCTGGAGAAGCAGAAGATAAGGAGGCCATTCAAGTTGCAAAGTGTGTTCAGGATGCTGAAGTCTGTAAGGAACAACATCTTAAAGGACTGCTTCACTTTGTTGTGTTGGAGCCTTACTGTGACTTCAAATTATATCCTAGACCTAGAGTGGGACTTAAAGCTGTAATCTGTGTTTTGAAGCACCTGTGCAGCACAGTTGTGATCAACAGACTTGATAGGCACTTCAGTACCTCAGTACTTCTTTGTTGTAGGCTGAGAAGCTCTCAGTCAGCAGGATGTAAATTGTTTTGTGGCTTACAGGTGAAATATGGAGCTAGTTCTTTCTACTGGATCCGTCTCTTGCTGTAGTTAGGTAATAAAAAGGATAATGTCGTAACTCCTCTCTGGAAAGCATAGACTCAGAACATACCTATGGAAACACAAAAGCCAGTTCTAGTCCTACTCCAGTGAAAAATGTCATGTATTATGTTATTCTGACATGTGTGTCTGTTAACTATATCAAATTTTTACAGAATTGTCCATGGCCATGGGGGCGTGTATGTCTCTATCTGTATCAGTTGGTATTGGTCAAATATAAAAGAGTCACAGCAAAAGTCTGTCTAGCCCCATATCCTGCTTCTTGATAATGGCTAATAACTTGTGTATGGAAAGAGTATGGAAAACAGGATGAGGATGGAGTGATACTTCCTTTGGCAAAGCCTCCCAGCTTCCAGCGCGTTCTGGTGTAGGCACCCTTCCTGAGCTGGAGTCTGTAGCTGTATCATTGTTTTTGATTCTCCTTGATGGACCTTTTTCCATAAAATTGTCTAATCAGTTTTTTTGAAACCCACTTGTGATTTTGGCTGCCATGACATCCCGTGGCAGTGAGTTCCACAACATCATTAGGTATTGTGTGAAAATGAATTTCCTTTTGTTTGCTTTTGAACCTGCTTGCTGCCTGCCAGCTTGAGTTGATGCCCTATTTTTTTTTCCTGTTAAGACTGTTTTTAAATAATCATTGTTGTTTACCTTTTCCATGCTGTAACAGCTTGTCTAGAACTTCATTGTTATTCTTGTTTTCCAAGCTGAAAGGCTCCGGCTTGCTTAAGTTTTCCCTACGCTAAGGCTTCCCAACATCACCTGCAGCTTTGGAGCACCATTATTCTTGTCCATTCTGTAGCTATGTATTTCCACAATTACTGAAACTCTGCTCAGTGTTGGAGAGGTGGGCGTACCATGGGTATATTCAGAGGAATAATGACATTTTCTGCTTTGTTCTCCAAAAAATTCCTAATGAGATGTCTTTTTCCTAGATTCTAACACCCTGCCAATCTCTTCAGAGAACTATCCACTTCTCCAGGATCTCTTTCAGAAGTGGCAATAACTGATCTAAAGAACAGTGAGGCTGGCTCTTTCCTCATGCATTATTTTTCATTTATGAACTTTGAATTAAATTTACTATTTTAACACCCACTCACTGAATACATTTTAGGTTTCATTTTTGGGAATGACTTTGTATCATCAGCAACCTGCCTGCAGCATTTCCACATAGTTTATGGAATATGAAACAGCAATAGGCACATCACAGACGCTGTTCTGAGCCCTCTGGGGAGCTCCCTACATCTCTGATGCTGAACATCTTTTTCTCTTGGCTACGATGTTTTCACCAGCCATGATGTCGCCTTTTCTCTCTTTCTCTCTTCTTACAGCGAGGTTCATTTATGAGCTTGAGTTCATGCCATAGCTAATAGTCTGGTCATTTCCCTTGTGGTACCTGTAGGGATTATCAGTTAATTCCTCATATCAGTTTGTTATTTTTATCTGTGCTGCTGCCTCAAGTTCATTCTCCTTGCTAAAGGGCTGTAGCTTTGTGTATTTAACATAGATACAAAGATTCATTGAGCTTTCTTGCCTTATCGCCTGGAAGTGTTTTCTAAATACCTCCTCAAGCTCTTGTTTCTGTGAACTTTGTCCTGCGACTGCAGTGCAGATTTACAAATTGGAACAGAGTTCTGTATTTGTCTGTGGTCAAATTGCTTTGGGATCTTTGGTCCTGTAGCTGAACTTTTCTGTGTGTGTCTTTGAGGACAGTGACACTTGTTCTCTCCCTGCAGAACTAAAACTGGAATGCATTAGTATGTGGGGTGGGGTCAGGAAGTCTGTGCTGGAAGTTATTCTAGAACTGGGTGACTATGTTTTTTATGGGATAGCCTGAAGTGAACAGAGGGACAGAAAAGGGCAAAAATAAATAAATACCTAAATATGCTAATAGGCCATGGTTATGGCACTTGTGATGACTGAAACTTCTCAGCCTCACTGCTGATGGTTCACATGAGTGACATTACTCAAGTTGATTCTTATAGTAGTGGGCTGTATGCTTATGAGACACATAGAAACTTAAAAAAAAAAAAAAAAAAAGTGAATAGCCTGATTTGCTTATTATTTTGTAATTACTCTTTTCTGTATATAAGTCCTCTATACTTTAATTGGTTTGTTCTTCAGTGAATCAGTTAACTAAAATCCAGCATAACACACCTGCTGTCAGGAAAAGAGCCAGGTACTTCACAAAGTTGACTCGAGTAACGTTGCATTGTATGAGACTTTGGAGATCCAGCAGCCAGCTGCCCCGCAAGTCACACTGCTTCCTCGCTATGTGTCTGTGAAGAATGGAATTAACTGGCTATGAAAACCACTGTAAAGACACATTTTTGATAAATTCTGCCAGTGGCCAATGGATAGGAAGAAGCTATCTAAGGGAGCACAGACTTGCTTGCATCTGATGGACACCCTTTGAAATGTGCATTAACTTTCTTCAGGATGAGAAGTGTTTCTTTTCAGGACAGCCACTTGAGTTTTGTAATGTGAGTTTCATTCAAATGTCATGCGAAATCAGGAGTTAATAGGATCCAGTTTTTATAGCATTGTCCTTACACAACTGCACTATATAGTAATCACAGATTGAGTTTCATGCAGGATCCCAAAATGTTTATTTTACAGCATCCTTCGCTGTTTGTATAGCATTGCTGTGGCCTTTCTCCAGATGGGAACATGTGGGAAAGCAAAAAGCAGGTGGCTCGCTCAAGGACGTGAGAATCTATCTTTAGTGGAGTTAACTGGTGTCTTGCTAGCACTTGTGTTAGCTTTGCTTTGGTCTGAGCAGTCACCTGGGCTGTGTTGCATTCCCTTTGCGAGCTGCTAGCACTCCTTAAGACCATATTTTGCAGGAAAGCTGTCCTAAGGACGTGTTGGGCCCTGAGCAACAAGCACGGGCAACTCTCTCGTGTCTCTTATTTGTGCTGAGGAAAGATAAGCCTTGCTTATGCTTTCTTTCTCGGTTGATTATGATAAGATTTATCTGCCTCAAGTATGGGAGGTGGGGAAGGCACGGTCTAAACCCTTCCTGAGAACTGGTTCCAACACCAGCCAAAATCAAAGCCTCCTTTCGGTGTAGGGAGCTGGTATTTCTGGTCCCGGGTTGGTATAGCTCTGTCTGAGGCATCGCGAGCCTCAGAGGTTTGCTTCTGGATGTGCAGCAGAATTCAGGTTGACACCAAGAGACCGTGTTGATTGTAGCGAGGACAGAAACACAGAGCTAGGCAGAACTGAGCATAGACCCAGAAATCTGGCTTCTCTGACCTCTGCTTTAATAGCATGGGTAGTTACGGCCTTGGTAAAATGAGGGAAGGAAGACGAGGAGTATCTTCTCATGCAATAGTCTAAAAATATTGAGAAATACCATTGCTGAGGTTTTCTAAAAGATTAGAAACTTTTCAGATAACTCCTTCGGCAATAAATGTGTCAAAATTTGGAAAATTAAAATAATCTACTTCTCAGGCACAATGCAAAAATAAATAAATGAAAAATTACAGCTTCTTTTGTAAACAAACCAGAAACCTTAAGGCCAGGTTTTTTTTTTTTTTTTTTTTTTTTTTTGTTTGTTTGTTTTTTTTTTGTTTGTTTTGTTGCTGGATAAGAACACAGCAGCTACTAACGGCAATAGTTCAGCTTAGGCTTGGTAGAAGGAAATGATAGGTCTCAAATATAAGCTACCTCACAGGAAGATTGTAATGAAATCCAGCCAGCTTCAAGAGAAAAACAAAAAATATTGATTTTATTCTGAGGAAAGAATGAGAAAAAGAACAGATGTATGGAGTCTTCTGTCCACTTACTGCAGTCTGCAGTGCTGACTTAGAAACAGGCAATGGGTTAGGCTTTTCTTCTTGTGCTTCCTCCTGTAGAAATGCCCTGGGTTAGACACTGAAGCGATTTGCTTTGGGATAGTACAGGGGAGGGAGAACAAGGACCTCACGCAAGAAGTGACCTAAGCTCTGGGAAGGTCTGTGTAATCTAATTTACAATAAAATGGTATTTACAACGTTATCAGACAAAGCTGAGCAGTGTTAAGTTAAACAGCATATAATGTGATTAGTGGGGGAGCCGTGCCCATGATGTCATACACATTCTCTGAACTCTTGGAATGGGCAGATAATGTCTCAGGCATTTATTCTCGGGTGACACATTAAAACAAAACAAAAAGTCCCACCTCCATGCAGCTCTGAGAGGATGGGAGGGAAATGTGTTTGTACACATGCACGCAGACAGCTCCAGGGGAGCTGACGGCGCTGCAGCCAGCCGCTCCCTTTGGAGCAGAGCTCGACCTGTGGTTGCACCCTACCTGCGTGGTGCTGTGTGGTGGTTAAAACAGGCCCTTGGGAGCTGCTTAGGAGCTCCAAGTTCTATTCCTGACTCTGCCACAGAAGTGGGTTTTGACCGCTAAAGCTTTCTTTGCCTCTGGTTACTCCGTTTGTAGCAGGCAAAGGTAGTCAGCCGTGTCTGTAAAGTGCCCTGAGTGAAGAGCTGCATGTAGATGGAAACCACTGGCATTCTGTTCATTATGCAGAACAAATACAGCTAGACCACAAAGAGCTTTGCTGCAGATAACAGCAAGCAATTTCATAGTTTGTAATGGCCCATTCAGAAAAAATTAAATCTTTATCTTTCTGTCTCTCTGAGGCAAGCAGAATGGTATTAAAAATTTTGGCTAGACTAATTAATCTGGTAAGCAATACAAATCCCAGCTATAGGTTCACATCCAAGATAATCCAGCCTGTATTTATTGTAAAGCATGCTTGTTGAACTCCGGTGTAGAGATTGACTAGATAGTATTCCCCATTTCAGTGGTGCATGGAATGAACAGAGGCTAGACTTGAGTTCAGACGGGAGCTACAGATATAGGGAATGAGACGGGGCCACAGGCAGAGCTGGAAAAGCCTGAAGAAAAGTGGCGGGTGGGAAGGAACAAGTGGGCTTGGAAACCACGGCTCACACATCAGCTCTATTATATGCCAAAATCAACTACAACACTGGTGCGATCTGCAGCTTTTGTCACAACAAACAGTCACCGTCTTGGCTGCAGCGCTGCTGTGTGCTGATGGCAGTGGTGTGGATTTGTTGAGAACTGGCGTGCGTCACTATCGGTTGACCGCAGAGAAGTCTTTGTTGCTCAGAAAGTGGGAGCCAAACTTTTATCTACGGCTGATGAACCAGGAGCAGGGGCCGAATGTAGTATGAGCAACGTGGATCGTTGGGCAGTCCGATCAGACCCGTGGGATGTGCTGATACCAGCAGTTAATGAAAGTGAAGCCTACAGGTCATCAGCTTTTAAATAATCAAGACCAACAGCTTTACTGCAGTAGTGTGATTTAACACTGTGTAGGTATGTGCTACATCATAGGTGCTGCTTGTATTAAAGAGTCTTCGAGTTAAATAGCATTGCACAGCTTATTTTGAGGGGAATTTTTATCTCAGGCATTTTTACATTAATGTTTTTTCCAGTCTTATTACAAATGAAGTATCTGATCGTTGCAGATGGTACCACCAATGGATAATTCTGCATGATGGTACCAGAAGGACGTTTAAAATGACCTAGAATAAACTCTCGAAGAACTGGGCATCCCAGAAACATTCCCAGACACACAACATTTTCAGGAATGAGTATTTCTGACACTCCCATTTAGAGCCACGTACAAATAGTTACCTGAAACCCAGGCCAGCAGAGAAGCTGCGTGAAGGCAGATTGCACACCGTGCCTGGAGAGCTGGGGTGGGATGTCCTGTCCTGGGCCTCAGGTTGCCCATCTGTAAAAAGTGGGGTGTGATGCTTTGTCTGGCCTAGGAAAAGTGTTTGGAATGGCTAGTGACAATTGCCAATTAGGGACATTAACAGTCCTTAAAGTAAAAAAAAAAAAAACTTCACCAACTGTAGAGTCTGAATATCTTCATGAACAAACTGCTTTCCTCCCAGCTCTCACAGGAAGCGAGTTAATTGGTAGGCCAATAACTGTAATGAGGCAGAACCTGGGGTTTTGCATGCGTATAGTGAGATCCTCCCCTTGGGGCCAAACTCCTGTTCCATATTATGAAAGCAGTAAAAGGTCTCCTCAGCAGGTGCTACATAAAGGCATTTCAGCTTTGCCTTTGCAGCGCTGGAATTGCCAAGCTATTGCTTTCCTGAGTCTCCACGTGAATTCCCCAACCCAATGTGCAACAGCTGTGTGAGAGATACAGCCTTGAGAAAAGGGGTGGCAAAAGAACACCACAAATGGGGATTTAATCAAATAGCACAGAGCTGCAAAACATCATCAGCGTGTTTCTACTCAGCTTTCCTTTGGGTAAGGCAGACCCTCTCAGTTTCAGAGTTCAGAGAAGAGAGGTAACGTGCGATTATATGCTATCCAGGGCCACATTGTGTAGCTTAGAGTTAGTGAATAACACTGGATGTGTTTGTTAGTGCAGTGACATGGCATGGTTTACTTAGAATGATGCCTACAACCCTGAAGGAAGATCTTTCTTTGAACTGCCTGCCTGTCGCTACTGCCTCTGTAGATTTAATGAAGGAATGGTTTACCACAGCACCTAGATTTTAGCCATTCAAGCCAGGAAGTGAATTAGAAGCTGCAGTGAGATGGGGCAAGTCTGAGAGGGTGGAAGTAATTCTTGCAGTATAACTTAATTAGAGCAGAGTAGCATTTCCCTTCCTTCAGAGGTGGTTGTGGAAGTAGTTGCTTTCTTCCTTACTGAAGCCTTCTGAAACATAGTTTACACACACACACACAAAAAAAAAAGTTTACACCAAAAAAAAAAAATAAAAAGGGCAAGAAATAGTGAGAGTTATTGTTTTGGACTTGTCCTCAAAAAGGATACGTTTAGCAATGCTTTTTGTTTAATCCTTTTCAGAAGGAAAAATTTGTTGCACGTCAAGTCTACCTGTATGAGTTTCCACGGTGTTTCTTATGTGCTTTTAGGAAGGCTGTCTTCCTTGTCAAATAGTGACTGTGCCTGTTTGAGCCGAGTGATTGCTTAGTTATGATTGATGGATAAAACGGGGGAGGAGGTTGCATCAAGGAGAATATAGCTAGCTAACTACTGTGGTAGGATAACATGTTAGAAGAATCAACACCATTACAAAACTGACTTTTTTTTCTTGTTTAAAAGTCATAAAAAAAAATCTTTTTTTTTTTTTTTTTTTTTTTTTGTGTGTGTGTGTATGCACTTTCCAGAGTGATCAGAAGCTGAACAGCAGTATCTGTCAGAGAAGATAAATGACTTACTAGCAAATCATCGTACTTAAAAGGAAGACAAAAACCTGTGGAGTAAGGGAATGAGTTTTAAATTAGCCATTTCGCTAAACTTTGCCCTAATGAAGGGCTAATCTTTGGGCCCCTGCAAAACAAATGAGAGCATCTAGTTAGACACAACGGAAACCAGCTATTGAAAAGGCCTTTTCCTTATGAACCTAATTGGCAGCAAAATAGTTCCTTTGGTAGCTGTCTTCATTTAACAATATCTTTCCCTTTTCCTGATTTATATACAGTAAAGTAAGGACTCACTTAATTACAAACACATTTGCCTTTTTGCAGATTGAAAACTAAATATGCTTGAGTGAGTTTAGCTAGAGCACTCAAAAATAAGGTGCATAAATTCTGCAGCATAAATTCTTCAGAGGTTGCCTGAGGAGAGCTTTATCTGGAGGAATTTAAGGTAGTGTGCACTCCGAAAGCCTTTCCTGTACATCGAGGCAGCCCTGTGTGCAAGGTTAACTGGAGCGTGGGCCGGCGTGGAGATCAGCTAACTTTACACAAGTTAAAATCTGACCAGGGATTTCAAGGATATTTTATTCATTAAATTAGCTTGTTCTCCTATTCTTATATATAAGGGTAAACCAAATATTTCTTTTTCTAAAATCTGAAGATAGATTTTGTCAGTTGTTTCAGAATCCTAAAGCATCAGGCACTTGATTGCTAGAGCAGCAGGATTGTGCCTTTAAGGCAGAAGGAAGGAATGTGTCAGTCATGGTCCCTCTAAAGCAAGGACTTATCTTGATTATAGAATTAGCGTGGTGGTAGAATATGATCTCATCGCTGTGAAAGATTACGTGAAATATCAACTTGGCTGGCCTTAAAGCAGTTCTTTTCTCAGCTGCATTTGCAGTGCAACAGTGGCCACAGGGTTCTGTAATTTGAAGAGACGGCCATAAAGATATTTTGGAAAATTTGGCTAATCGTATGAATTCCAGTAAACAAATTCAGGGACAGATAAAAGCATGACTGTCTGAAGTTTTCTTTGACTTTTTAAATCTTACTCTAAGACTCTTAGAGCAAGCAAAACTTGAACACTCTTAACTTCGTAGGACTTACAATTTCTGTCAAAACCTGTGAAAATAGATACTGTTAGATGAAAAGTCCCGGCAGTCGATGTAGGCTGTAATGTAACTTGGTGTTTAGCTGTGCAGAACCTGTCCGTTGGAGGTAAGAATCTACCTGGAAAGTAGGCTTCATCTGAGTAATGAGCTGCCCAATCTGAGGTGTCTGAGGAAAATTCACCGGGTTTATTCATTTGCTTTTTGTTTTACGTCAGCATCTGAAGTGTTTCCTAGAACAAGGAAAAGTACAAAAAGTATTTCTCTACTAAATCACGTGGATGCCTGGCATGTGCACGATGTGTTTGTTTGTTTTTCCAAGGTGAAATTCAAAGACCATACCAATGCCCTGGGCCAAAAGGAAGAATGGGAAGAGATACTCAGACAGCACTGGCCAGGCTGCTCTCATGCACTGATTCCAGCTGTGATCTCCTCAGAACCTATCTCAATGGGAGAATGGCACTGACGCCCTTCAGCTCGTATGGAAAGAGGATAGGGGAGATCCTGAATACTCCATGCGCAATGTTTGTCCTAAATCCAGTTATCTTCCCCTGATCCACTTTGTTATTCAGTGCATTAATGTCCTCTCTGTCATCCTGTGACATTTGCAGACATAATCCTGCTCTCATAAATAGTTTGTGCTCCTGCAGCGTTTTCTGTCATACTCAGGAAAAAATAATTAAAAAATAAATAGCCCTCCACAGAGAAAAATTCTCACAAACACCGTCTTCACCCCAGCACTGTCTCCTTTCAGATTTCTGCCACAGCTTGGACTTGCATCCCAGCTGGGTACAGGGCAGGTTCAGGAGCTACTGCACATTGCTTTGAACTGCACAGCCCATTTGAGAACTTTGGGGCTAGAAAGCCTTTCAGCCTCCCACTTCGTATGTATGCAATGTAATCCATTCGGGTCATGAATATTAGACTTTATGCTCCAATGGAGAGCCAAACCTTTTTTTTTTTTTTTTTTTTTTTTTCTTTTTTAAATGCTGTACTCAGTTCTGCTTCCCCAGTGGGGCGATAGGTGCCATGCACCATCTGCAGTCAATGTCAAGTGGCGGAGGCTATGTGGGCACGATCGGAGCCTTGGCTTGATCCCCCACGTCTGTGCAAATAAAACTTGGGTAGATGCTGCCAAGCCGAAGAAAATTATTTTTAGGGGTCCCAGGAGCATTCAAATGACCCCTATGTTTGGAACATAGGCCCTATTCTGAGAGGCCCTATTTTAGGTCATTCTGTGTCTGTTTGCAAAAGCCTGGAAGAATTGTGTTTAGCAGAAAGGGGTTCCCAGCCTTAGCATAGCAGAAGTGTTTTGTTTTTTTGTTTGTTTCTTTGTTTGTTTTGTTCTTTTTTTTTTCCCCCCTCTCTGATTCTTTACCAGAAAACTCAGCAGCAGATCTGATTTAAGATGATGTCTGAAGCTGAATTGGGAAGACAGTTGACTTTCTCTGCTGCAAAAAGTGAAACTTCAGTGAAAAGGGATGAGTCACGGGCTTTCTATTTTATGGGCAGTTCATTGAGCTAAAAGAGGAGAATAGAACCTTTTCTAAACTACTCTTTCTTGTAAAATATGCATAAGCAGAAAACTTTAGTTAATGTAATTGAAGTTCTGTTAAAAAGAAATGGTGAAACATAAGATAGGACTTAGTCCCGTATCCGCGGTTTTCTAGGTAATCCTGTAAAGAGTGGAAAAAAGATGAACCACGAAGAAAAGAAAATTAATGCAGTACTTTCCAATAGACTGCAGTGGGCGTTGGCTGAGAGTCACGGTTCATTTGACTTGTCTTTTAAAATGTCCTGAAATTTCTGTCTATGTCATTCGCAGTGAAGATGCTTATTCTTACTGGGAGCCTGAGACTGAGAGACGATTTCTGTGCTCCAGAGCCGCAGTGGCCATCGGGAGGTACAGGGACAGGTGTGAGACTGTGATGAAGCGCTCGCTGCCCTGCAGCTCTGTGAAGACTGACAGCTTTTTGGGATGAAATAGAGCTGTGCATTAAGGACCTCAAATTCTTTCCAAGGAATCTCACAGATAGTTGAGAGTGAAGACATTGAGTCATTTCTTGGGAGAGGATTTTGTTTTTATATCCTCAATACAGGGTGTTGCCGTAATATTAATCATTATTATGGATAGAAACAAATGCATTCAGGCTGAAGTTTTGACCCAATCTGGTTTTCTGCTTTTCTGCATTGGTATTTGCTGGTGTGAATTGTGTGTTTTTTCTTTTTCTCTCAGTAACAGTATTTCTAATTATGCCAAATGGGAACAGCAGGAAATGGCATGACCCGACTCTACAAGCAAGTCAATTTTTTAATTTTTGAAGTTATAAAGGATTTTTTTTCCCCCCAAAAAAATATTCAGATGTTAATGTAACTGTGAGGTCATGTGTTCCTTCTCTACTGTACTGTTCATTAAGTTGTGATCTTTGAGAGTTCAGTCTAGAGGAAAACACACATTTACTTGTGTTGCTTCTTTTAGGATTTAAATTCTGTTAAGCTACACAAAGAATAGTTGGTCCTTGAGAGACTGGGCACAAAACTACATTGTGTGGTTAACATGCTTTAAGCTCTTGATTTTTCTGCTTGTGCTATCTCCTGTCAGGTCTCTTCTACATTCTCCTCTGAACTGGTTTCTGTATTACAGGCTGTGGTTCTTCCACTTGTGTCTCAATGCCAATCCCATTTTTCATTCTGCTTTCCTAAACCATCACTTCTCGGGTTCAGAAACCTTCTTTAAATTCACATTGTCAGCCGTATTCAGAGTTAGTAAGCTGCAATATATTAAAATAACATCAGCTTCTCTGCCTTCTCTTCCTTGTCTGTCTTCTCTATCTTGGCTTGCACGCTGCCAGCATTTCAGAGCAAGCATCAGCTCCCTGTTGTGCATTACACAGTACCTCGTTACCTGGCATGTGGTAACTTCTGTCTGAGTCCTGGCATATTCTTAGCAAGTTCTTCTTCCTGTTCGTCAGGCTGGATGCGTTGAAGAAGCAGTGTCTAGATCTGGATTGAATCTAGGATGAAGTTGTGAAGTTCAGGACCGAAATGGCAGAGGTGCGCTCACCAACAAGGTTCTGGGCCTGAAATGGGAGGCCTACGTTTGGTCACCTGCTCCATCACTGGAGAGGAATGGAGCTGGTCCAGGCTGTTATCAGCTTAACAGAGCTTTTAGTCTCTTTACAATGTTGTGTGTGTGTGTGTGGGGGGGGGGGGGGTGAGGCTTTTAAATTCTGGATTTGAAGCAATTGGGTTTCAGAAATTTTGGAAATGATGAGAGGCAAGAATGCACTTCCTGCAGTGCATCTCTCCCAGCTCCGAAATTCCTGCCTGTGTTGCCACAGAATGGCTTAAAGGCTTCAACCTCTGGCTTTGAGCACCAGATACATCATGTGCCTTTCACTATCCCCACCTTTGTTAAGGAAAATGTTATGACGTGCTCCTATCATGTTCACAACTTTCTTTCTTTCTTCTACTGATTATTTCCTCCTAGCACCGAAACAAAATTAGACCTGTAAGAAGATGTTAAATCAGAAACATCTCTACACTGCTGGCAAATCTCTGCAGTCAGGCTGAGGAGCCCCTAGACCTTATTTTAACTTATTCTGGTTTACACTGATGTCATTTAATTGATTTCAATGGATTACTTTGGTCAGCTTAGTGTCAGGCTCAGAGGCTATGGCAAATACTTGCGTGTTGCTTCACATCAAAGCTTCACCTCTCGGTACAGCTGCCCTCCCTCATCCTTGGCAGTGAGAAAGTGTAACGCCCTCATAATCTCTCTTCTTCCCTAAACCTAAAAGTGCAAAAGGATTTTGATCAGACACTGTCAAAGGATTGGGCTTGTCTCAAAAAAAAAAAAAAAAAAAAAAGAAAAAAAAAAAGTTGAGGCTAGAAACATTTGTCTAACATTTTCTTTACGGTCCTAGGGAGGGGTCTGGGTTTTTTTTTTGACCCTGTGCTCCTGCATTGCCAGTTCTGCTGTGCATCTTTTGTGGGCTAAAGGGGAATTGCTTTGAATCATCTCCATCTGCTTGCCAAGAGCTGCTGCTGCTGTCTCAGCCCTGGGATGAGAGATCTTCTGTCCATGCTGACTAAGAAGGGGAAGAGAAGAGACAGGAGTTTCCAGGATTGGTGGATTGATAAGTATGGCCTAAGAGTGGAACTGAGAGCTATCTTGATGTTTTGGGGATGATGCTTTGGGGTGACCAAAACTGTGTGAGGATTACAGAATTCATCACAAAGACTTTAGAAGCAGTAAGTTACTTGAAAACCATGTCTACTTCTGTCTCTTGGTGTATCAGCCAGTGTGGTGATGTACAGGGGCAGCGGGGAATAAAATGTGTGTAGCAAAAGCTAGGAGGATTGAGGTTTAGGCTCCCCTTTACTGGAACGCAAGTACAGCTTTGTAGGAGTCAGGGTTTGTCTGCATTGCTTGTTTGAGGATTCCAGGTACGAATTTTATATTAAGCATGTCTTAGCCACCCTCCTTAGTTCTCTGCTCCAAGCACATCCACGCTGCAGCAGAAGTGTAGACCAAGTTTTCTTTGCATTGGAAACTTTTTGTGTGTGTCATTTACACAGACCCCCCAAACTACCCGGCAGTCTCAATGCCTGCTTCCTGTAGTTCAAACCTATAGCTAATTCTGTTGTTGTTGTTGTTTCTTTAAGGGGGTTTGAATCTTGTTTAAATAAATTTTGAAACGTCTTGTTCTTCAGTCTTTGGATAGAAACGTCCAGCAAGTGTTACCCCAGTTTAAGGGAACGTGCTTTTCTTGAGCTGCTGAGACTGTCTACGTTTTTCATTAGGTTCTCTTCTTTTTTTTTTTCTAGCTTTCTTTTTCTTGGTCTTCACTAATCAAATTGAACTTAATACTTGAATCAAATTCTAAACTCTGATGTTCAAAGAAGATTTGTGATCAGGCTGAAATAATTAATCCTGTCCCTGCTGAACCCACCTAATCTACCTGCGACTTGTGTTCTTGCCCTTTTTAGTGCAACGTTTCTGTCACCCAAGCAAGAAAAATAGATCTTCACATGCTTGGCCGATCCATGTAAGCCACTGTTTAGTGAATGGGCCCTTTGGTCTGTCATTTTTTTTCTGCTTGTTTGATAAACTTGAGACATAGTTACTTTGAAGACTGGGCATTATCTACCTGCTCAGGGAACGGTTCCAAGAAAACTGAGATTGGATCTCTGGGCTGCTGACAAGCTAATTTTGGACATTATTGCAAGCCTCAAGGTCAGTGTGCCTTTCAACAGCAGAATAGAATTTCTGGTGCATTCATCTCGTTTTAAATAGGTCTCTCTAAACCCGAGTTACACTTTCTTAGTGGTGCGAGAGCTCAAGCACATGTACATTGCAGAGGAGTTTAAAAACTATTGAGGTAGGAAAGGAAGAAGACCTTGTTTCAAACTTTGGAGAGGGAATTAAGTAACAGCAGGAGTCTTCGCCCCTGTGAGCCTCCATCCAAACTCTGGGTTAAGAAAAATACTCACTGTGTTGTAACGAAGCTGAAAAGAACTGGTGAGCGTGTTTTCTGGGAAACAACTAGATGGGTTTCTGGAGTGATTTTTGTTCTGTAGTTTACAGGCAGTACCACAATAAGGCCATTTAAGGCAGTTTTAGTGAGGAGGGGAGACTGCAAGAATGGGGACGCTGAGCTCTGTTTCTCCAGGGCAACCTGGGGGAGTTGAGCTGAGATGAGATGTGAGGCTGGTGGGACCGGTGTGGTCATGGGTCCCACTCCTCTCCGACTGCCCCGAGAGCCTTGGCCCCTAGAATTCTGGCCTGGCAGTCAGGGGACAGCGCAACTATCCGAAAGGACTGCTAGGTGGCTTCTGCTGTACTGTCAGAACACGCCAACCTCTTTCTTAATTGCCAATTAGTCCTGGTCAAGCATCTAGGCAGAGTACTACCCAGGTGTGTGGTGAGAATGTACAGAAATTTCATCTTGCATGCAGACAAGCTGGCAAAGATGCCGTCTTGCTACAAATAATAAATGATAATACAATTGAGCTGTGCTTGACAATGGAAGTTAATGTTACCTACAAGCTGCCCTCCTTTGTATAGACTTGCTGCTTTTTTTTTTTTAGTGCTAAGTCTGGAAAGCAGAAGTAGCTGTTGGGCTTGCTGGAGCTTTCACCAGCAAGGGTCTAAATACATGCACAGCTGGCTGGAGCTGGGCAGAGCTGGGACTGAGAGGACCAGCAGCTGGAACTGCCTGGGTTTTCAAGCAATAGGGTGACAAGCATAAACAAGGTAACACTTAAAGAAGGGGAGTTACAAGAATAGTCTCCAGTGCATTCATTTTTAAGCACTGCAGGTTAGGAAACAGAGAGGGTGTGTCCTGCAGACCAAGAGATATGTGTCCTGATACCCTTGCTGTGCATGAATGTGTGCAAATTGTTATCTCCGTGCTTTGGTTTCTCCAGGAAACGGGGGAAAATTGTAGTTAGATGAAATATGCCATGTCAATTATTTTTCTTTCTTATGAAAGATCCTTCCTCTTTCTCCACGCCCTGCAATGTGTGCCGTGTTTTGCATGCTGTTTCTCTACCCTCTGACTTGCTGACCTTCTTTGGGCAAATAAAGGCCTGATGTAACTTCCCCTGAGTCCCATCTGACACCGCTGCCTTTTGATCCCATCAGAGCAGTTTTATGATGACTGGAGGGAGCGCTGCAGAGCTCTCAAAGTGCAGTTCTTTGTCTGCCCACGGTTGACCCCCACTGTCTGGAAAATCAAAACTGTGTCTGGAGAGAGTCTCCTTGGCTGTTGGAAAGTGGCAGAGAACGGTAGCTATATTTAATCTTTAATAAATGAGCAATATTAGGTGTTTATGGAATGTCTGCAACAGTAAATAGTATTAAAGTGCAGGTTAACGTTGTTACTACTATTTTCAAGCAAGGGGAAGGTACTGTTACTTTTAATGAAGTGCTTATGGCTTTGTTGATTGCAGGAGTGTCCAGCTCCCCGTGCTGTAGGACTGCAAAGCGCCTGAAGAGGTGATGTTCAGCTTAGGTTTGTGTGTTCAGGCCTAGCTGGTGAGACAGGGATTACTGACTGCTGAAATCTTGCCTCTAGATCCTGCACGATTAGACTGGAAGGTGGCAGGTCTCTTGCAGGAGCAACTTTCTCCTCCACAAACGGTTCTGTCATTTTGGGATGAGACTTGTTAAGGCCGAGGTCTCTGGTTTGGCCATGTCGGGGTCAGATCTGTTTGTGTTGAGTCAAGATCTGGATAAATTAAAAACAAAGAAGCTCAAGACTGGTCTTTGACGATTTATATCCAGACTGTTTATCCGTGAGTTTTGAAGAAATTTGTATCCCAGGGTTGGATTTCAGGAAACTTTCATTTGGGGAGTGACTGCTAAAAGTGTTGCAAGAACCCTAGAAACCAGAATTCTTTGTTCATGAGCCATACACAGTGCAGACAACAGCAACAGCAGCACTCTGTTTCCCCAGGAATTGCAAATAGGCTTAACCCTGAGCTGGAAAGACCATACTCTGGAGAGGCAAAAGGAAATTCAGTATCTGAGCTAAGTGTGTTCTGACTTCCTTGGGAGAAAGTCTGCCAACTGCACAAAGTTATGATGATGATGTGACGAGGACCCACCGTCCACTGAGGCCTCCACGAGCCAATGACGTTCATGGAGGACTACAAAATATGCAGTCCCACAGGGTGGGAGGTATGGAGGTAGGCAGTAGGCCTTTATTATTCTTACCCCGCTATACTTGGATGCCTTGGAGAGCTTCAAGGTAAAACTTTTGATGTCCCTTTTACAATGATCTGTTTCTTTACGTATTTTGAAATATCTGGTTCCAATGGTACTAAAAATTTGCTGTGACTGAGAACTTTTCCAATGCAAAGTACTTGTTAAAATACAATGCGTGTCCAGGCCAGACTAGACCAGGCTTGAATAAAGATTGTACTATTCTCCAAAATATATTGAAAGTTTGGCAATTTTCTTGAGCTTACGAAGTAACTTTCCATTGAAGTCTAATTATAGGCTTACGAGTAGAAAGGCTTTCCTGTTATATAAAAAATAATAGTGACCTTTACGAGGTCCGGTCTGTAGTTTTGAAGGCTGATGCTCAGGGATGTGTTGCTATTTGTCTCTCTTTTTTTTCCCCTTCTCTTTTCAGCAAGTAATTCTAAAAGTGTCACTTTTTCCAACCCCTTTTCTGAGCAATGCCATTTGTGTTTGTCAGCCCAAGCTTCATCCCGGTGTGATAAATGTTCGTGCTGGTCTATTTGTTACCTTTCTATGCGCTGCATTTTTGTCTCCCTTAGCGTGGGTCTGTTTTCATTCTTGCGGTATGCTGTTTGGCCCTAGCTTATGTTTGTCTTCCCCAGCTGGAGGTGGATGCCACATGCTACTACTTCTTAATCTGTTCCGTTTGAGGGAATTTTGCTACAGTACCAAGCAGGTGGCATTTTCTGATAAAGCATAGGTACTCTCTTTTTATTTTTGCTGTCAGCATAGTCCTCACTGTCAGGCATTTAGAGTCTGAGAGTCAAAAGTTGCTTTTTATTTATTTGCCTATTTCAGATAGCCTTAATGCAGCTACCTGGGCTGTCAATCTGTTAAATTAAGCTCTGGATCCCCCGTGCTGCTGGAATGTAGGTTCCTACCCCAAAGCTGTGTTTGAAGTCATTTATGTCAACTGTTTTGCACCTCAGTTTATCCATTATGAAACTGGACGTGATGCTATCTGAACAACAGTGTCATTGGGCAGAAGAACATGCATTTGCAATGTATTCGTAGTATTTGTGAGTCTTCTGTCAAAAGATTAAATGGGGAAAAGTTATGGGGGAAATGGTGTGCGTTGCTGCTTTTAGTCATTACTCTCACATATTTTCCTAATGGCTGTTTTTTGCTCAGGAGCTGATGGATTTAATTTGTTCTGTAGTTTGTGGAACACAGGTGCAGCCCTGAGAAGTGATAAATGCCTTTCTTGAGCACTTCCATTAGCTTCAGCTTCTCACAGGACTGGGCCTACAGTTTATTATTGATAACCCAGATACTTTGTTGATCTCCTACTTGTAGGAGATGTTCTGTGAAAAACTATCTTCTTTGATTCCAGCAGTCTTCACAAAATTCTTTCTGTTGAAGTTTAGTTTATTATTTTAGGGTTTCCCACTACAAGTGAGATTTATACTGCACAGTGGTGCCAAATCAGGGCAAGAGCTCAAAGCCTTTAGTACAAAATATTTTCTGCAAGTGCTTGATACACCAGATAAATTTGATCGAAAACAGCTATTCAAATCTTCCTAGAGCAAATACCAGGCAGATTTTTCAAGGAAGGCTTTTGTATGTGCTTTATTTTTACTTTTATTCATGTTTTCCTCATCCTTCTTTCCTTAGCTTAAATTTGAAAGGCCTAAAATTGTACTTTTGTTGATCTCATAAGCTTTTCTGTTTGGATCCATATATTCCTTATAGCTCCTGGGAAGATAATCAAAAGCAAAATTCTTCTTATTAATTATAGGAACTCAATAATTAGACTAGCTCTTTCTGACATATATGTAATAAGGCTAGGAATATACTTCTTTATTTGGAACCTTAGATTCAGATCTTGAATTCATTATACTGGCAAATAAACTACTTTCTTGTAGTGCCATGAAGCTTTTCCACTTCTGAAAGGGAAAAAAACAGGGCCAAAAAGGCAGGTGAGAGGGACAGAAGAAGACGACTCATATTTTCTTCTTAAAGAATGCATAAATGCTGGTGTAAGTCTTATCCAACATGAGGTATGTAAAATATTAGAGATGTTCCTTCTCTATCAAGTTTCATTTTTGCTTCAATAAATAGTCCAGATATGTTTTAGGAATTCTCTATCCTAAAGGTAGCTGTGACTTGGAACAACTCAATCTCAGGAATCTCTGTAGAGCTGCTGCTTTCAAGAGAAATACACGTCTGATTTTCCAAACAAAGGGTGTGAGATCATTATTAAAGTCATTCCTTTTCTCCTATCTTTGTATGCTTGTGTGTGATTTTGTAAAAATGAGCTAGCACCATTAGAGGTTAGTGTCTTCCCCTTATTTATGGGCTGTTAGGATGATTTACTGTTCGTATTGCAGCAGCACCGAGAGCTCAAGCTTCCCATACGCTGGGCACCGTGCAGACAGCGAGTGAAGTTGGCTCCTGCAGGAAGGACTTGCTGTTCGTTGGCTTCAGCCCTGCCTGGGGAGGAGTTGGCCTTGCTCCTGAAGCTCTCCAAAGGGATGGAGGTTTGTCTTGTCACTGTTCTTGAAGCAGTCTGGTTTCTTCGTATTCCCCACTTGCCTGTAATCTGTCAGGTTAACCTAACTCCATGGGTTAGCCCAGGGGGGTGTTTGTGTGCGTTAATCCTAAAACCACACTGAGAAAAAGAGGGTTGAAGAGTACACGTTATCTTGTGTCCTTCCAGTGGTGGTACTCCTGTCTGATTTTGATTTGAGCAGGTGAATGACTCAATAGCCCATTAGCGAGAATTTGACCTACTATGTTCCCCGTTTCCCTTTCCAGCTCAGTATAATTTATGTGGCAATTATATTTCAGTTGTAACTCAATTCCTGGTTTTGTTCTTATTACAGAAGTTAGTACCGAAAGGCATCGTGCTGACTGAGGGCTTGGAATAACCACCAAGCTATTTGTCTTTAACATACAATTTTTCAAAGACAGCATTTTAATGAGTGGGAGAACATAACTGGGCTAACTGTACTTTAGAAGCTCAGCTCTGGTCTTCATACTCTTTGAATTTCAAGCTGTAACATCAATGCTGAGTGATACCACTAAAGAACTGTGAAACGGAGAGCTACCCCCGTTCCCCCCTCCTCATCCCCCCTGCAAAATAAAAAGCAGGGGAGAAAAACAATGCTACTCTGACTTATTTATCTTTATCCAGTTCCTCTGTCAGTAAGGGGATAAAGCGAAAAATTCAGAACAAAGTAACTTAAAAAATCAAAGGATTAAACCCCTATGTATGTGATCCTGATGAATTGGATGATTCAGAAGATGTTAACCAGAGCAACAGCTGTAATGGAAGGAGAGCCTGTAACAAACAGGTTTTCTGATTTATCGGGGTAATCAAGCATAGAAGTGGGCAGGCACTGGGTGGTACAGAATACCAACATTTTTTTGTGCTGCCTTGGAGATATATTTGAACCTTTAGGGAAGAATTGCCCCCCCCCCCCCCCCCCCCCTTAATTCCACTGCATTTTTTTTTTTTTCTTCTTTTCCTGAAAGTGTAAGTAGAGCACAAGCATTGCTTTGAATCTCATTTTTAAACTTGTTTTAAATCTTCCTCAACTTAAAATGGTTATTGCTTGTTTATTGCTGTTAGTAATGGAACAACCTCACAGGAGACTAATCCTGCTTCTGGAGAACTGCGTTCCCTAACGTAAGGGAGGAGGCAATATGTGCAATATGTGAGGGGAAGTGGGCAAATAGAAATCTAGATGTGCTGGGCTGCTTAGAGAAATGCAACAAGTACCCTCTGCTGTTTTCAGTGTGGTTTGGTTTGGTTTGGTAGCAATTAACGGCCTTTGGATTGAAAACTTTTTAAAAGAAATCCCTAAGATAACTCTTAAAAATCACCTTTAATGGCATTTTCCTTTCCTGCTAGTGCAACGTCCCAGCCTCTCTTTTATGTGTGAAATCAACAGGAACATGATGCAGGCCAAGTTTAACATCACTTGACTGTGCCTGTGTGCTTAACAGTCTATGTTCAGTGTGGTGGGACCGAGGTTTTCACCAAATTTTGTCTCTTATAACGCACGTTACATTTTAAGATGCTTTGCAATTTTAATTCAGGGAGTGTTCCCTGCAGTACAGGCTTGATGCTCCCTGAAATCCCTCAAGCAGTGTAGCTGCTGAAAAATGCCACATCTTGGTATTTATTGGACTGGGATTTTTTTTTTTTTTTTCATGCAGAGATGTTTCCTTCTTGAGATCAAATTCCTGAAGAGAAGCCCTACCTTGGCTGGGCAAGACCAGTGATTCCAGTGATTCTGAGCTCACAGAGGTCTGGTTGCGTCATCTATTTCTTCCTCTTCATTATTGCTGGGTATTTTCCCAACAGCATGAAGTGTTCATTTCAGTTTCCCATGTGGTGATGGCAGCCTCTTTCACATGGCCACAGCACCTTCTGAAGCTCCCTCTGTGCAACACCAGCCATAAGTAATCAGCATATATAAATTCCAGCCACTTGGGACTGGAAGGAAGAAAACACTGAATCACCTCTCCCCAGCGTTTGTTTTCATCAGTATTGCTGTATTTTCTTAGTCTTAAGATCTTTCTCAGTAGCACGTTTGTCTGTTGTATGTTTGTTAAGAAAATAATTTTTGTTTGCTTGTTGCAAGGAGGAAAGTTCACTGCACGCATGTGATATTTGTTTGGTTTCCTGATGTGGTTCCTGAAGCCAGAGTGCAAAAATGTTGATACAGCCTCTTGAGATGATTACTGGAGGGAAGCAGTCTTTTCTATTGTGTGTGCATGCAGTTGCCCAGACTTACTTTTTTATTGTTATTATGCGTCCCTTAGAGCAGGGGGTTTAGTGATAACATTTTTTTTTTTTTTTTTTAACAAGATGCATGGTGCTGTGGTAAATAATTTCTCTGCAAGCGTTTGAATGAAGCTGTTCCCTAGTTGTGAGTTTAGCACTGTTTCTGTTCCTGAACTGGATGCGAGTTCAAAACCTTTGTCTGTTCTCTGCTTTCACTACTTGCTAGTTCTGCTGCTGGGTTTGCTGCAGTTCCTGTGTGAGATGAATTTTTCTGTGCCTGGGAGCCCAGTCACAGGCTGAGAATCCATTCCACGAGGCAGAATCCAGTATCTGCCTAAATGAGAAACCTCTTAAAAATAATGTTGGAATAGTATCACAGGGCATCCAAACAAGAAAAAGAAATTAAAAACAAATGAAGAAAGCAGACTGCCTTTTGTGCCTTCAGGTGGAGTAAATCTGGGCTTTCATAAATATTTTCCCTGAGTTTGTGATTTCATAGCTGAGTGCCTCCCAACAGAACCACCTCTTTGCCAGTTTTTTACCAGCCCCAAGCTACTGCTTTCTCCCCTCAGCCTACCTAAAATTCTCTGCTTCCAGCACCCCCAAGTCAAAGCCCCTGCCGCGCGTGTGGTTCCCTGCCTGGCTATAGCTGCCGCCTCCCCTCTTCCCTCTTGGTAGCTCCGGCTCTTGCCCTCTCCTTGGCCATCCTGGTCAACCGAGCCCACCTGTTTGTTCTCCTCTCGCTGCAGAAAGCAGTTCCCCATCTTCTGGGGCATTGCTCTGGTAGCAATTTAGCAATTAGCTCTGGTAGCAATTTAAGAAAACCTGGACGCCAGCTGGGACTTCCAAGGAAGAAAAATAAGATGTGTCTGAGAGAAAACAGGTACGCCCCATCTCTGGGTTCGGTGAGCTCTAACAATACATCTGATGAGGCAGCAAAAATATTTTGGGTAACCTTAAGAAAAGCTGTCTCCTGCACTACATTATCATTACTAATGGCACATTCCTGGTTTCAGTAACTATATCAAGGGTGTTTATTTTAGGGAGAAAGGGCACAGTTTATTTTGCACAGAAGGTGTTTGGGAATGTTTGTCATGATGTGTCAGTGACAATTCAAAAGACCTGGCGTTGCCCTCTTTGCAAATCACCGTTTGACTCCCCTGGCTCCCGTTGCTTTAAGATCTTGGTATTGAAGACGTCTCCCCCAGTGCAATGTTGATAATATTTTTAACAAAAAGAGCTTTCGTGTAATTGATATCTCCAATAAACTGAGCTCCAAAAGCATGTTTTAACCTGTGTATTTTGTAAACACGACATGAAAAATTCACAGAGAATTTCTGTTACATCCTGAGGCAACTGGGAGCCTTTTCCAAAGTGAAGGCAGGGGAGCTACATGGTGTATGAGGAAGAGAGCGTGAACAAAGAGCAGCCCAGATGGGAACGTACAAGCAATTGCGCTGGCAATTAGTAGGTCTCGTGCACCCGGCAAAAGCTATTTATTCTACTGTGGCCTCAAGACAGGCTGCCTGGTGGAGGCACAGGGTATGCTGCCAGAAAGTTCTGTGCAGGTTCAGGGACTTCACCTTCCTAAGCAGCACCAGGTTTTGCTGGTGTTGACTCTTGCTAGCACAGCTCCACCACCAGCAGCGGTGGGACCAGGAGTCCCAGCAGTGTAACAGTGTCAGCTGTAGGATGTGCATTTTCCATGCCCTGAGCTGACCTTGGGTGTGCAAAACTCTGGCAAAGCTTTACAATGTAGACATGGCCCGAGGCAGATGGAATTTGCCAAACGTGGTGTTTAATGAGACAGCCAAGTGAGCATAATACACAGCGAGTTCAGTAATGCCCCTCAGGGCTGGGGTCCTCGGAATGTGCTGTGCTGGAGCAAAAGGAGCGACGGTGGAGCCGTGCAGGCCCAGCACAGAGCCAGGCAAGCGGCACACTGTGCTTCAGAAGAGACCTGTTGGAGCTCTCATACGATCCAGTGTGTGGTATTTGTTATAAACAGGGCTATTCTGAAAAGTGTATTCACAGGTTTGAACAGGTTTCATCTCAGGTCCTTGAGGTACAGGTTTCGAAGTAGTTGCACGTTATTGTGTTCCCCTGAGATGTTGGGGTACCGTTGTCACAAAGTCTGTACCTCGCTGTGTCGGTTAACCTGCCTGCCTGTGCACAAGTGAACGTGTCATGTCATACGGACACACGGTTCAGACATGCCTATTGCCTTGTGATCCTCAACATACCTGCAATTGGAAACACGAAGAAAATATTAGCAAGAGGATTTCTAAAGGGTTCTGAAGGACAAGAGGGGTTCTTGTGAGGGGGCTTTTTCTTACTCTTTTTTTTTTAGGGCAAATCCTTTTATGTTATCTCCTACAAAAGCTACTCACCAACCTCACCATTTGTGGATGAGGGCCACAACCCATTCATCTGTGCATGAGGGAAGGCATGGGGTAAGGAATTCCTGGGTTTTGCACCTGCTGGCAGATGCAGCACCTTTTAAATGCTTTAGAAAATGAGACTACATTACTTTTTCTCTCTTTTCGAGATGAAGTTTTCTCTTTTCACAGAGCATTTTGCTCTTTTAGACTGATTTAATCACAGATTAAAAACCATTAGAAACATGTTTTGAGAGACCTGGTCGGGCATTAGACCACACCCAGCAGGTTATGTCTTTTGCTGGCATAAGTTTAAATTGCAAGGAGAACCTAATGAGAATGCTAAGTGTTGCATTTCTAAAAATGGAACTCTGTGAGCAAAATCTCCTTGAACTCAAGGGAAATTAGTTCTACTTTATTGAGGAGCTAAGAAAATAAACATTATTATTGCTTGGTTCTGAAGTGCTTTTAATTCAGCACAGTGATCTCTGTTAGAAAGGCATTTAGAGCTCAGCTGCTTGACAGTAGCTTGCTTTTGGACACTTGTCTTTAGATTGTAAGGAATAATAAACTACTGCTACTTGTTTTGTAGAATTTGGATCTCTTTGTGAGATGACACTCACAATGTTGAGATGACACCATGACACAAATGTAAGTTCAAGTCTGATGGAAGCTCTGGAGGAGCACTGCAATAGGTTAAGGTATACGCTAAGAGGGGAAAAAGAGTGAAGTTTGAAGTGTGGTGTGTTTGGTTCTCCCTTCTCCCATTTCTGCTCTGTGAGCACAACCTAAAACAGATCCCCTGCTGGTATGGAGGTCACACAGTTTATTTCTGTCATGCTCACGTGGTCTTGTCAATAACGTGAGCTTTTTTAAAAACCAAAATACATGGTGTCACTTTGTGTTATGATAGCATCCAAGGACCAGTTAGGATCAAGACTTCATCTGTTGCAAGCTGAATCTATTATGAGATGAACACGTTGCACTGATCCACTGAAAAAAATCCAACCCAAGATGCAACAGAGGAATGCAACAAGCTGTAGGAGGGGAAGCGAGGGTAAAGGAGCTGAAGTGATGGGTGGTCTGCACAATGCTAGAAAGGAGACAAAAGGCTATATGCTAAAAACTGTCACTTAGAACTATCCAGGCAAGTAACTGAAAGATAAGACTTGGAACAGGGGAAAAGACCTTTGTTTAACTAAACACTAAAGACATCTGAAAGATCTTGAGTTGATGTGTGGCTGGGGTGGGAGGAGGCAGGACAGGCAGGTGAGCAGATTAATGGCATTGTTGCAGCTTGCCCATATAATGTTTGGGATTTTTATTTCCTCAATTGCATTTATTTGGTGGGGTATTGTTGATACAAGCTTGGTCTAGAAACATAGAACCAAGTCATTTGAAAAGGTCTGGCTTTAGGAGAAATGTATTCCTGTGTGCTCCCACTGCTTTTCAGGGCTGGTGACCGATGTGTGAAAGTTTGACTGACAAGGGAGGCAAGTGCAAAACAAATTGGAGAGGAAATGAAGAAACTCCTCATGCTGAGGATGTAAGATGGGAAGCAGAGTAAATGAAGCTAGATTATTACATAGTCTAAAAATATTCCTCTGTCACAGCTACTTATTGAAGGCAATAGTATGTTCTCCAGGCTATTAAATGAAAAATCAGAGATAAAATGTCAGAAAGGCAATTAAGTTATCTGTGGATGGATGCTACTGCCATCTCCTGAAGAAAAAAATGGATGCTTAATGAGAATTATAAAAATTATAAGATTCTGGCTAACCACAGTCTCCTTTAACCTGAGTACTTCTGCTGGAACGAGAGCATGACATTCAAAATCTTCCTGTCTCCTGGCAAATCTGGAGTCGGAGGCAGTATCTTGGAAACCTTGGTTAGGTATGTAGTATTCAGCAATTTCACAGATGAGCTTCCAGGAAACCTTTACAGATTTTGCAATAAAAATAGCATTCATATATGACTTTGTTTATGGTGGGGCCCTACTGTGAATTGTTTGGGTTTTGTCTGTAAAATTTCTAGCCAGTTGGTCTTGCTAAGAACAAGTGTAAGTTGGAGCACTATGGCATTTAAACCCTATGAGAAGAAAGTAATATTTGAAGGGAAATCATATTTTGGGCCCAGCAAGTTTGACATTGACTGCTGCCAGAGTTTTAAATATTATTGAGCTCAACAAAGTTTTCCATCAAATTCCAGAATCATCTGGAACGTTCCCTTTTATGTGAAATAAATGCTTGTGAGCTGCCAGGTGATTAACAATGTTTGCTGAGATGTGAACAACGGAGGGTGCCTCAGGAGACTCTGCTTTGTTTTGCTACTGTAATTTCCAGTAAAGATTTGGTCAAGACTTGAAACTCTCAGATGATGTATTTTGCAGCTTTAAGTTAAAATTCAGACCTGCCAAAAGGTTCTTGATTGCTGGCTTCTCAGGCTGAAACCACCTAATTTTTCCATTGTGGTTTGTATATCTAGTTATGGATGACCATTTTATCTCTCTGGCTTCAGAAAAGACAAACACTATATCACTTCCTAAGTGAGAGGAAAAAAAAAACACCACCTAGTAAAATATTAGTAAGATTTTTCAAAGAATTACAGATTAATCAGGTATTGTACAAATAAACACTGAGAGTCTAGGCTGTAGTGAAAAGATTTACACCCTAACAGAGATGAGCCATTGGTTACATTTCAAGGAAAGGGTTGGTGTGGAGAAATTAATGGTTTTGAGGAGGAATCTAAATTGAGAGGGCATTTGGCAGGCAAAATGAAAAACTAATCAAGCATAAAGAGCAGCAAAAGCTTGGACACAAAATAAACCAAAGAAGCAGCAAACTTAAGGAGGAAGAAATAGAAAGAGCATAGAAATTAGAAGTGAGAATTAAAACAAGAATGCCTTGAAACCTCTAAGGGATATAAGAAAGATTGGTAGTTAATGGGGTGATGTTGTTAGCAATTTATTGCAGATATAAGATACTGTGAAGAGACTAAGTATTATTGTCGAACTGTGAGCCATGTGTAATGCCAATGCAGCACCTGCTAATTTTGTTAATGCAAGGGGATGCTTAAATGGCATTGGGTCTTCAGCATTTTAAACTATGCCTCCCTCACTGTTCCTGTTTGTGCAATTCAGCAGAAATTGCAGTGGTCCTGCGGGCACAACCAACAAGTGTGCCTGCAGTGGATTAGCTGGCAGTGTATTGGGTCCACCATGCATCTGAGACGTTGCAGTGGAACTTGTTCTGTATCAATATTGACTATACCATGCTCTCAAAATCACTTGGAAATGCTTCTGAATGTAGGCGTGTTCTGCTTTCATGGAATAAACACGCATGGGAGGCAGTGGGAAACCTGGTCGTAAACATGACAGGAGGGTGATCTGCAACAGTCTTTGTTTTGCTGACCCAGGACCATGATAACCCTGATAAATACATATGTGTGTGTGAGAGTGCACTTGCATGCACATAGACATTGATATATTTATAGCGAAGCTATAAGGGAAACAGCACAAATGTGGGAACTAATGACTGGCGTACTCTGCAGTCTTCCTCCAGGTAAGAAACCCCAATTTATGCATCTCCATTGTGCAAATGGGTATATTCCTTATATTTGTGTAATACCCAGAATAGATTTTTTCATAGTTGCGTGCCATGTTTTTCAGGTCCTTAAATGCATTAGACTGTAAAGTGGGAGTTTTAAAAGTTTTAAACCATAAATAGTAAGTGGGAGTTTTGTTTTCTTGGGAGGAAACTTTTATAATTTTATTTTTCCAGTATGTTTCTTTTGTTTTGTATGTTACAAAAAAACCACCCACACAAATGGTCTTGCAAAGTGTGAGTAGGGATGACTCTGTTGGTTTCTGTAAGAAAAAGAATGTGAACAAACAAAAACCTCTGTTGAATAGAAAACTTATTAAAAGAACTATTTTAGCTATGATTTTTGAAAATGTGAAAAAAATAGGGCAATACTTGGATTTTCAAAATCAAGCTAGTACAATTAGTGAAATCTTTTGGTCACTTTTACCTTTTCAGAGCTGAAATCCAATTAAACATATTTAAGCATTATTTGCGGAAAAGATGCGTTTGGAGTGGAAAAGCATCAGATGCACTTTAACATTGCTGCTTTCTAAGCTGTATAAATGCAGGCTGAGGAAGTAAATGATGACTGATACTGGCAATTTCAGGTAGCCTTCCTTCCTTGTGTTGCCCTTCAGCTGGAGGCTTATTTTTCGTTAACTATGAAGCGTACATGTATGAATTACCTTTCCCTAACTGAAACGTGTGTGTGTGACGCAGCATGGGCACAGTAAATGCACATTTGCTTGTCAATTGTGCACCAAATAAGAGTAATTCTTCCGAGGGATGTTAAGATATGACCTCATTCTGACACTGCACCCAGATCATTTGTGTCATAGTATTTGGCAACCTGTGAAGAAAGGTGAGAAGGCAGCAAAAAGTCTGACAGTCTCTCTTCTCACACTGGTGTGGAGGTTCCCCATATAAAGCAGATCACATCTGCAGAAAACTTTCTGGGATGAAGGACCTCAGGTAGAACGTACTTTTTTTTTTCTTTATTGGACTTACATGTTCAAGTAGATAGTTACTGTAAGGAGACCTTAAAAAAACGACTTTGGAAAGAGAACTAAGTTTGCTTAAAAAATAATGACAGCATGAGTTAGGAAAGGACAAAATCCTAAAATTATGCTGAAGTGCTGCAACGCCAAATAACCTCGCAGAACAAGTCGTGGAGAGCAGCCAAAGGGACATGAAAGTCAGATAAATCAGGGAAGCATCTCAGATGGATCGTCCATGAGAAAAGCCAGTTCGGTTTTGCGAGTCAGCAAGCCGCGTAACGCTTGGGGCAGCTTTCATTACAGAACCTGTGCAAGTGACACTGCAGTCCCTTGGGCAAGAGCCAGCACAGGGGGAGCTATGTCACAATCTTGCACCAGCAGGAGGAGATGCACCAGTTGACCTAGGAGGCATTTCCCCTACGCGTCAGAAAGCACTAAGCGAGGACAAGCCACGGGGAGCACTAGGCCACCAAGTAGCCTCCTGCCCCGTTAGTGGCTCACCTTTGGTTTTTAAGTGCCTCCTGGAAGTGCTGAGGAAAAGCGAATGTAAATGTTATGGCTTAGGGATATCAGCCCCTGTCCCAGTATAAGAAACTGCTCTTCAGTGACAGCTCTGAGGGGCTCCTAGTTCAAAGGATTTCAGAGATGTGGAGAGGGAGCCATGCACATGGCCTTCTTCCTCTCTATCCGTCACCCCTTATTGATGGCAGATAAATAAGGAAAACCATCCCTCCCGAGCAGTTCTTAGAGGACAGAATATTCGTGTGGGAGGGCACAGCTGCAAGGTGACACATACTTCTTCAAATGACAGAAAAAAATTCTGTGGAGGCTGAAAGTGTCGATGTAGAGAGAGCTTTTGCTCGTGTCTCAGACCTTGTGATGCAAGTGGCTATTTCAGTGCCTGATAAAACACTCAGGAAGAAAATCACAGTTTTAAGGCATTAGTTTAGAGGGTTTTTTGCTCTTTGTAAGTGTAGTGATCTTATTGTGGTTTTATCTTTCGTGATTAAAGGACTACTGGCAGATATCTTGGGACTAAACTGTGGGGTAGACTTTGCTTTTTGTTTTGCTTTTTACAGAGTCTGGAATGAGTGGGAATATTTGTGTGTTGGAAAATATATCCACGAGACCACTGGCAACTGCAGGTTTTGATTTAAACATGACCTTGCTGTGTTTAGTGTCAGAGCTAAAAAGTGAACCTGGTGCAAACAGAAAGTGATGCAGAAAACTACAATTTGGCTTCCCCAAATCAGCAAATGCCAAAAATAAGCAAGATCCTAAATGCAAAAAGCGAGTGCTTAAAATAGCTTAATCACAATTTTTATTGTTAAGGACCTAGTTGTGAAACTACACTGCTTGCTGCAGTGGCGTCTTACATACCTACACACTAGAAAGCAGCTCTATAAAATTAATTCCTTGCTAAAGCAACATAAGCTCCAAGATTTTGGTATTTTTCTGATTTATTTCTCTCACCTGGATTTGCATAAGCTCTCTGTTGACAACATTGAAATGTTTTCTAATCTGTTACTGGCGCATGGTAGTGAGGGGAAGGATGAGGAAAAGAGTTGGCATAAAGAGCTCTTAACAAGTTGGTATGTATTTCTTTTTTATATCTCAGCCAGGGCTTAGTCAGAGTGGAGGAGCTGAGATGGGTTAATGCTCAGACAGGCTGCTGAAGTTCCAGTCTGGTTTTCTAATTCAGAAGAGCAACTGGATGACATAAATGGTAGGAATAATTGTAAATTCTGTGTGAAGTAAGAAAGAAAGAAAAGAAGGAAGGAAGGAAAGAAGGAAAGAAAATGGAGGGGAATCCTTGAAACTGTAAGAAAAGGTCTAAAGGAGTCCTTTAAAAAGAAAAACAGCTTTAAAAAATATTGTAGTCCCAATGTGAGTGTTTTGCTTATATTTCAATAAATATTTTTCTCACTGATGTGGCGTCTAAACTCACGTTATGGTATTTACTTGCCGTCTAGTTCCAGTCAAGCAAATCAAAAAGGCTGAAGGGTAATCAATGAGCTGCCCTTGAAAAAGTATAGTCATGCTTTCTACAAGCAGACTGGACAAAGCCAACAAGGAAAGACCGATTCTTTATTTAGTTTTAGAATTTGTGTTGTTGTGAGGTTTTGAGATTGTAAGAAAACAAAATATTATTATTATTTTTTGTATTTAAAAACTACAAGTATGACAGGCTACCTAGGTCCTGTCCTGTGACCGTGTTGTGTGAGCTGCTGGGTGTCTTCATCTGCAGAGCAGCCCTACGCACGTTTGGCCCTGGAAGCATTAGCCTGAGGAGGACTGTCCTGCTCTGCAGCACACTGGTGTTGCCCCTTTGTTCCCCATGGCGCGTGAAATGCATATTTGACTGGGTTAGGGGCAAAGTCTGCTGTGTTCATCTACTTTAGTTCCTTTCCATTCTGATCAACAGTTAGAAGGATGCATATTTGATCTGTAGCAAAGGAATGTTTAGTCTTTTCAGAGCCCTTCTCATCTCTGGGAAACCTTTATGGGAAAAAGTAACAGATGCGGGAAGATGACGACGATACTGGTTTGGGGAAAATATCGGTCCTAACACGTTTCTTTCGTTTTCTTTCTCTTCTTAATTTACTTATTTTATTTTATTTTGTGCAGTTTGAATGGAGAGGAACACAGGAGACTTAAAAAGAAATCTGTAGCCAGAGTGTCTGCGCCCTCACCACAGACTCTTAGGAGAAGGTTCTCTTCCCTCATCCCTAAAAGTAAAGGTGATCTTAGTTTATCTAGCTTCTCAGCTAACAGAAAGCCATCTCAATATTTGAAAAGCACCAAGTTTGTTTGAAAAACATGAGTCTTGCAAAGGATTACATTGGAAGAGGGGCTAAATGGGCTGGGAATGGGGGAGAATTCTGAGGACTCTTAACTGGCAGAAGGAAAAGATAGGTAGGGAAGGAAGAAGCTTCCCTGCCTCCTGAAATGTCACATACCTAGAACCGGTCCTGTGTAAACTATCAGAGCTCCCAAGTACTGGCATTTATACTGTGCTTAAAGTGAGACCAAAGGATGGAAAACTGGTCATCTGAGTTATTTTGGGGTTTTTATTATGTTCAGGGATTAATTTGGATGACAACAATGGTGTTTTTAGTGCAACAAGTAGAATTTAAAAAAGCAGTCTGGCAGAAGATCTGAGAAGCAGAAGGTGAAAATAAATAAAATGGAGCAGTGAAGAATGCAGAAAGAAACAGAAAGTGTTCAAAGGCATGTAAACGCGATGAAGGCTGGAGCCAAATTCATGTGCAAACATCTAAGGTAGAAATCCTCTTCCCTCCTTTTTCCTTTCCCCTGACAATGTGCATATACAGCCCCTGCCCCTCCTGCGTTTACTTTCGTGACAAAATTTAAGTGATGGACCAGAGGAAAAAGGAGGCAGATGTGACTACGTGGGAAGTTGCTTTGCCACTCACTTGTGGATGGGAACCACATCATCTTGTGTAGTTTGTGGGAGGGGGATTTATTCTTTCAGCATTTTGAGAAAGACTTATGATTCCACCTGGATTTATGTACAATAGCTTTCCTGTCTGTACTCTTTATCTTTCTTTGAGAGCTCTCTGACTAAGTTATTTTCCTCCTGGGATGTATAAAGTATACTCTCACCTTCACTGGGATAAGAGACTCTTGAACACAAAGGCCTGTGCTGAAGAGCGCTTGCAAATATTGTCCATTCCCATCAAATTTCACCTGGAGCTCATCTGTAGGGCCTGGTTGGGTCATATGGTAGGGCATTAGAAACTCAAACTGGTATTGCTGTATGCTGAGATCCTTGTTATAGGAAGTTTGCACCAAAGCTATTTAAGTTTATGTTTAATTGTAATGATTTTTCAGTCATCTCGGTGAAGTCAGCGGTGCAACACCAGAGCTTAAAGCTGAAATCATGCTGAAGTGCTTTGCTGGCTTAATGCCCAAGCTGGCTTTCAGTGTATTATAGGCAGCCTTTCCTGGGATGATGGTGAATTAGAATTGTGCTAAAGTGTTTCTAGCAAGATGAAAAATCACCTCCCATCTAAGGATTTTATTGCTTTTTCCGCTTTCTATGAACTCAAAAATGAGGCCATTTGTATGAAAAATGGCACTTGAGAATATGAAGTTTCCAGAAGAAATGGGGATTCCTTTTCTCACAGGAGTTGAATGGATGGTGCACAGTCTGTTTTGAAGAAAAACACGATACTGTCTCTGGAAATGGTGCTCCTGTGTGAAGCTTTGGACCTGCTAAATTGACTAAATTCTGTGAACTAATTCCAAATTAAATTTACCTTAGTGCCCTGATCCTATACCGATGTCTGCCCAGAGCCACTGTGATAGGGCTTCAGAGATGCTTGTGGGTCTGCATGTCTGGGACTATTTGCTGACGGGTGTTTGTGTACGCTGGGGTGATGCTGGATGTTTTGTTCTCAGTGCCTGTTAACAGTTGCCTTTGAAATTTCAGAAGAACTGCTTGGTGAGTCCATCCAAAATCCTGCTCCTGATGAACAGAGGGCTGGTGTTTGCAGAACAAGAAAGTAAGTAGTGGTCAACAGTTAAACAGATTCTACTCCTCTTTATTCCTGCAGACACATTTGCCCTGCGATAGGCAGGGTGCTCCTGAACAGCCATATTCTTCTGTAGTTTGTCATTGCATAGTGAGTAATTTGAAACCCTATAATTTGTTTAACGGCATTTCACTACTTAGCTTGCAGAATCTCTGTGAGAAATACTCCAGGTCCCTTGACCTTATTTTTTCAGATTTTTTTTTTTTTTTTTTAAACAGCATGTGTGGAATGTGTTTCATGTATTATATTTCCTCTGTGGATTCATCTTTGACATCCAATGTGTGAGCTTTCCTTTATAATTAGTTCTGATCACTACAGCTAGTTCTGGTACTGCTGTAGGTAGTTTAACTCAGTTTTCTAATTGGCAGTTGTGAAACACTTTCAGGGTGCAGTGTTGTTGCTGAGTGGGAAGGAGCAGAGTTCTGCCCCTGGCTGATTTTGTGTTGGAAATCAGAGGATACCCATGCTCGCTTTTCTGTGCTCATAGCAGGGCCACGAATGTGATCAAATGTTTAGTGTATGCATTCAACACACAAATTTCCCCAGTTTGTACATTAGCTGGATAAATTTATGGCTCAGCTGGATGAGGTTTTATTCCTTGATTTGACATGCACTCTCTTTACAAACATCTGTAAATTCAGTAATGCCAGTTGGATTTGATTGTTTCAAGTGGCGAATGAAGAGGAAAACAAAAAGAGCATTACAGCAATTAAATGTCAATGAGCAGACTCATTGAAATTGTAAATATTCATGGATATTGTGCATTATTTGCTTCTTTTTTTTGGGGGGGGGGAGGGTTGCGGCGGGGACATTAATTAGTCATGGAAAAAAATATAAAGCTGCAGGAGAAAAAAAACAGCTCTGGAAATGGTGTGAAGTCTTTTCTTTACCTTTGGTTGTACATTTTGCCTCTTTTTTTTGCCAACATTTGCAGAAGTCTTGCCTGTTTTCAGGGAGGGGTATAAGGGCACTCGAGAAATGTTGACTATTTTATTTATGATTATCACAGTGGCATTAAATATTGCACAGTACTGTCCGTGCTGGTACCTGACTTTTGTGGCATTGATGCCAAGGGCAGAAGCATCAGCAAGGGCAGAGAACGCAGGCTGCATTTTGGAAGCCTCTTTGGGCAGGCAACCTGTTGCACGTGGGCTCAGAGCCTCTTCCCTGCGCACCCCAGCTCCTGGTGCTGCCCTCGCGCCGGGCACACCCTCTGTGTACATTCTGCACATTCCACAAGTGACTTTGCTTATATAATCCTCACTGCGCTACCTTCCTCTCCCCACATAGGTGAACTGCAGGCTGCCCTTGCTTAAAACTGCACTGCCGTCCTCGCCCACCATCCAGGCTTACTATACACAAGTCAGTCTTAATTTCTGCTTCTCTTTGGCTTGTTTCTAATAGCTAAACCAAGAGTCTCAGCCTTGGGGGATTTCTTTTCAGAGCAGAGCTAAGACAGTTGTCTAGCAGCTGCAGAAGCCAAAGTGATTTTGTATGTTCCTGTGCTTTCTTGCATTGAAATCTTAAAAACTGGTCGCCCAGAAGAATGGGACAGCAGTCTCAGTCAGCAGTATTGATGATGGAAGGCTACAGGCTGAAGCCTGGCACATTTAAAGTAGTGCTATTAAAATAGATTTATCCAGGCCATTAGTTTAGTTTTCAGCTTTTCTTGTGATGTTCTGGTGATTTCATAAGAATGAGCATTTTTGTATTTGGATTGCTTTACCAATGCTGTCAATAATTTGTCAGGAATAACTGGCAATAAATGATTTGCTGAAAATGTAATGACAATTTCAGTGCTAATAACGTCAATAAATATGGAATCTTCTATTCAGCAGCAGGTTGCATAAGCAAAGGAAGTTTTGTGTTCTAAAATAAGATATTGCGCTTTACTAATTTAGGATTTTTAATTTTAAAGTAAAGTTTCCAAATATTTTAAGTGTCACCTTTAAAACATCACCAGATTGAGCTCTAGACAGCCCTGCTGGAACACACAGGACAGCTTTCATTTTCAGAGCTGCAGAGCATTTCTGGCTCCTCCTGCACTCAGTTGGAATTGTGGGCATGCAGGAACTTTAGGAATGAATTGTTAGTTGTTGTTATTAATTTCTTTGGGAAACACAAACAGTATGACTCATTACTAACTCAGGTCTTGAAAAAGGCTGTACTCTTTGTTCACAATGAGCATAGTACTGGAAAGCACTGCCTTCCAACATTGACTTTAAGTAGAATTTGAGCAGCAGAATTGTGAATGGGGACTTCACTAATCTGCAAAGCCCTGGAAAGCTGTTAGCATACACCAAAGAAAAAAACACAGGCGTTCAAAATTGTGTGCTTTGTGTATTTAATGAAACCACCAGAATATGTCTGAGTGACATAGGACATACATAAGTATGGTGTCACCGGCTTAAAAGCAAGTCTTCCTGAGTTTCTTTGCATTAGTTCATGATCTGGGGTTTTAATTTGATGTCATATATTTGATCATTATATCCTGTTTCTTTTAAAATTCTTGGCTAATTTACTTTCTTTTGCTGTAATTTCCATTTTCAAATTCTTTGATAAGTGTCAGCCAGTGCCTTTTCAGACATTTCCTCTGTATATAACCCAGAGAGCTGCTTAATCATAAGTCATATGTGCGGCAATATGGTTTTATTATTATTCATGTCTTTCTAAAAGCCAAATCTTAATTTGAGAGCACAATAGCTGAGTCTTTGAAAAAAGAGCAAGTGCAGTAAGTCACTGTGGACCCAACAATTTCCTTAGCAACCTGTCCTAATAAAGGGCTCTGTACAGTATTTTTGCACTCCCAGATTCTGTCACCTGTGTGTCTTTGGATCTGTCCTTTTGCTCTTTTGACAGTCTTTGCTGAGGCAAGATCTGCATAGGAAATCTTCTTTGCTGGGTTTCTTCTTGGAAAGAGCAGTCTTCCTTTGGGAGAGACCTGTGTGCGACCGAGTCCCTCCTTTACAGTGTCTTCTTTGGAGGTGGCAGCATTCCCAGTACCTATCAGCACTGAGTGCCATAAGCACCGAATTTCGCATCTATCTGCTTAGTGAGGAATATAAATAGAAATCAAAACCAGTTGTGCGAATGTGTTCTGTAAGAAAGCTGAAAAGAAATGCCTCCTGCCTATATGTACTGTAACTCCTCTGTCTAGATACTTCCATTGATACATTCTGTTTGCTCGTTGTAAATCTAAATTGCTGTGTCTGAAGATATTTGCAACTAGATCATCTAGGATAAAGCTACTGAGAGAGAAAAAGAGAGAGAGAACATCTAGCACAGGAAATATTTTCTTGGAATGCAGAAAAAAAATGGAGAAATGAACTGAAAAGGCATTACGTTGTGCACTGTTAAACATTCTAAAAATAAACTCGGAACATAAAAGTATCTGATACATAGTCTTTTTTTTCTTTTCCTCTCTTCTTCTCAGACATGTGTACTCATAAAATTTAATGGAGTAGAATTGCCTGAAAGAACTGGACCATTTTTAATATACCTTTCCGTGGCTCCTTGGTACATATGTGAACAATTTTAATGAAAAAAAAAAAAAGAGAGAGAAAGGTTGGTTCGTAGTGATTCTTAGACGTCTCATGGTTGATCATCTGTACCGGACAGATGGATTCGGTCACTGTAAGCCAAATAAATAAATTAGCACTATCTTTGAAATGTATAGCCACACTTGGCATCTGCAGTTACCATACTCCCTCCCCTCGGTTCAGATGCCTTCACCTATACTGCTGAACTGGCCTAACTTTATATTCTGTTTGGCCTTGAGTTAGAACAGAGGACCACCTGCATGAAAGAGATGTGAAATGTTATGCGTGCCTTTGTAATGGGATAGAGTACCAGAGTACCAAGTCTGCAAATATTTTACTGAGCAGGTCATGTATTAAGTAAAGCACTGAAAGGTAAAATGATAAATGATGAGGTCATCGTTTCAGAGCTGGTGTCCAGGTGGTGAAAAGCCAGAGGGCTGAGATTTAGAAAAAAGCGACTTCCTTTAAGCCTCGCTGACTCGGTGTGTTGCCTTCGTTGCGCAGGACTGAGCGGCACTGTCTCGGCTACATTTCACTCTGTTTGTATATGAATCTGGCTGTTAAGCAAGAAGCTTGTAGAGGAAGGATATGGATGTGCTTTTGATTGTCACAATTCATCTTTTCAAGTGTCTCGTGGGCTCCAAAACTGCAGTGTATAATGCTAGAATTTTACCTAGTCTAAGGTAAATATTTGTGAAATGTTTTAATTAGTTCTGCCCTCCAAGGAGATCCATGGAGGCTGTATTTAGACATTCGCCATCTCTTCTCTTCCTTCTCCCCAGTTTTTAACCCACAGGCTGAGTATCAGCTGGCATCTGTGATCTCCACACCGACCCACGAGTTCCAGACTCGTTGGGAGGAAACCCAGGAGAAAACTTTCTCTCCCGTCCCGTCTTTCTGGGTTAGCTTTCCACCAGATCACTGATTGCAGAAGGATCTACTAACTGCAGGAGGAGATGAGGTGTAGGGTACCCGGTGGATGAGCGCGTTCCATGCAACTGTGCTGTCACTTTGTTTGTAACACGTTGTTAGCATAACTCAGAAGGAAATTCTGTTGGATTTGAAATGGCCTCACTCAGCTGTGACTGTTCCTGTAGCTCAGCGTGTGATCTAGGTGCCCGGGTGTGAACACATGCATTTAGACTGATGTGGGTAGCACAAAGGTATGGGGTGGAGGGCCTATCAGTCATTTTTCAAAGCACTCAAGCTTTGTGAACTATGCAGCGAGCTGCTTTATTCTCTTTCTTCTGCCTACGGCAGTGGAACATCAGTCAAGTATTTCCAGAGTGAAAGTCGGTTGTTTCCTGGTGGTCTAGAGGGCTGCAAGCGCTCACTAAAGGGTCAGCTCGAAGCCAGAACTGGTGCAAAGGGAGAAATGAGATGAGGAGGGCAAGCCAGGGGAGAAAGCCGATCCTTTTGTGGTAGCAAGCTGCGAGCAGGTAGAAAAGACAGTCTTGCAAACTGGCATTATGTAAAGAGAGAGTTTCAAGGAAAGAATTCAGGTTTGAATAATATGCATATGTAATTGCTGCCCCTAGGCTCCAGTCTTAGAAAAGAAATTGCACAGATCTTCAAGAACAGTAGCTTCCTTATTTCTCAGGGGCTGTTTCTGAGGGACAGAACTCACCTCCTTGTATTATCAGTTCCCTAATGGGATTCCCATTTCAGCAATATCATTGCCTCCTTTCCCAAGTGGAAAGCTCATCACAAATTATGAGGCACGAGGAGTGACCTGTTGCCATCTTACTTGGCTGTGTGTATGACCTGGAAGCCACGAACGTGTTGCATAAAAGGCCTTGTAATGGAAATAAATTCTTCGGTGCCCCTGGCTAGGGCATGGCAGTGGGGAAGAGGTGAGAGGGTTCTGTGTCCAGCTCAGCTGTGCACTTACTTGGTGCCAAGTCCTGAACTCTGTGTCCCTTCATTCTGTTTTGTGAGAGCAGAAAGTGAGTGTATACCTTGTAGGGGCTAATTAGCCTTTGGGCAAGAGAATCACACGATTACCCAAGTGAATTTTTCCCTCTCTCTCTGTTTGTAGGCACATAATAACACTTGGAAAGCACACAAGCACTCATGGCCCAGCTCCGAGTGAGGCGACGTTGAAGCACAAAGTAGGCAAATCTGAAATTGTTTGGAGACTTTTCAGAGCTTCTTGTTATCTCGTTTGTGCATTTAATGATTATTGTGAGTACACGCATCAAGGGTTTTTGAGGTTTGGATGCTGGCAGCTGTTGGAGGGACAGGCCTACCTGCAGCGCAGGCACTCAGCTGCCAGATGCCTTGGTGTGCCAGGGAAGGAGCTCTGCTAAATGGGGGACAAAGCGGGTGCATGAGCAGTGCAGAGGCCAGCAGCGTGTCTGCCCCCAGCCACTTAATGCAAAGCAAAACGCGCTGGTGGATGAAGACATCCAGAGAAGGCAGAGTGCTCCCTGCCTGCGAGGGAGTCCTTATGGCAGCAATCCTTTTCTGGAGAGGCAAGCCATCTGTCAGCACAGCATCTTGAGCTCTCTGCTGAGCGAGACAGGGGAAGGAGGATCTGAATCTATCAGTGGTAGGCGTTAAGTGTTGATGGCCTGGGTCATCGTGTGTGACCAGAACAGGCATTCATATGTGGAATAGACGATATGCTCACTTAATGTGGTACAGCAGGAGTTTGAAAAGAGCTCAAGTACATCAAGGGTAGAAATATCACAGAAAAACAGGGAGACTTTATGATTTTAGTCACATAGGAGCTTTTGAAAATGATGTTGTCTCTGAATCTTTCAGCTAGGAAAACCGTTCAAAACAGAAAATTATTCTCATAGAGATGGTGGAAGCGGTGGGGTCCTGGGTGCATGATGGGGGTTACTTAGCAGTGTGGGCTTCTCTCTTCTATTGTGCTTACAGAAGCTGAGCAGCTGACAGCTCTTAGCTCTGTTGTGACTGTTTGCCTGAAAGATCATGAAATCAGCATAGGGTTCTCATACGTGTGTCATTGAGCCCAGTTCTAGCTAGAAAGAGAGACTGAATAATAAGGTTTAGAGTTATTTGTCATTTGCTTTTATCACAACCAAATATCTAAGTATGAAAGCAAGGGCTGCTTATCTCCTGTCCAAGGCACTGCTTTCTTCTGATTAATAAGGCTAAAACAGTGAAGCAACAGGATGCAGCATGGTGAAGAAATGAAACCACAATAACTGTGCAAAATTTTTGATGAATTAAAAAAGAAGAAAGAAAACCTTATGTAAAAAATATAAAGAGAAATCAATCCTTTCTTTCTGTCTTTCTCTTTCTGTCTTTCTTGGAATCCACCCTGAACCAGATGTTGGGAGTCTGTAGTTTAGTGTTTTTGGATCACTGCCCAGACTTTTACCTATCTTTTCAGCTATTTACACGGAGTTTATTTCTCCAGCTGTGCTTTCACTGATACTGTACAGTCACAGACCTGCTAAGTTGGGAGTCACTAATAGCGGGAGTTACTGTATTTTCATTGAGATGAACGGTGATACAAAACATTAAATAGAAATAATTTTGTCTTTGCTCAAAGAGCAAGAGGATCAGGCTTAATGAAGGGTGTGAAGAAATCTGCTGTGGACAATGATAACACAGAAGAAGGGAAGGGAGTGGCATAGGAATTTTCTTTCCAAGACCATCACAGAGAAGGAGCAGACAGCTGCTTCTGTGTATGGGAAAAGGTGCAGGGGAATGTTTTTTGTCTAAAACAGACTAAATTTCCTTTGTGTTGCTTGGCTTTAAGTCTGTCTTAGTTTTGATGGTTTCTGCCCTTACTACCTTTAATTTCCATTATATTTTCTTTCTATTTGTTTATTCATTATTATGACTTTTGCAGTTGGAATTTCAATCCATAAAGATTCAGTATGGAAGAAATAGGATATTGTTGGCATAATTGTATGTATTCTTTGTGCTGCGAGCATAGAGAAGTTCTGTCATTTATCTCCTCTTTAAAGCACATATTGATAGCAAAATTACGAGTCTACACTTCAGTCCTCTGAAAAGCCATTAAATCTAGTCCATAGGCTTGCTCATACAGTTGCACTAAAAAAATTTGTGTTGGCATAACATTTTGCACACTTCTAAATTACAGCTTTCCAATTTGTAGTGGTCTCAGCTGTAAGGTTCAGACTGTAAGGAAGAGAAAATTCTCAGCAGAAAGCTGGTAATCGCTCTCCTGAGTGAAGGGGTATAATTTTTAAAGGTGTCATGTGGCAGCCTGCCTAAGAGACTGATGCTTCAAGTTTGGTCCTGACTCTGAATTTAAGCCAGTACCCTAGAGGTTAAATATTCCATAGCCTGTTACCAATCCCTTGAGCTATCTAGTGTCTCCAGGTGCTTGTCTTTTACACAGATTCTTAGCAAAAGCAATTTCATTGGCACTAAGAATCGGCTAGTTCAGTTCAAGTGGGATTTTTTAATGAAGTCTCTCATACCAGTTGGGCCAAGGATCATCTGTTGGAAGGAGAGGCAAATGAAGAAAGGCAAGGGGAAATGGAAGACTGTTTTACTACGCTGTGTGGGAGTGATGGTGGACAGTCGGCTGAATATGAGCCAGCAGTGTGCTCAGGTGGCCAAGAAGGCCAACGGCATCCTGGCTTGTATTAGGAACAGCGTGACCAGCAGGGCTAGGGAGGTGATCGTCCCCCTGTACTCAGCTCTGGTGAGGCCGCACCTCGAGTACTGTGTTCAGTTTTGGGCCCCTCGCTACAAGAAGGACATCGAGGTGCTTGAGCGGGTGCAGAGAAGGGCGACGAAGCTGGTGAGGGGCCTGGAGAACAAGTCCTACGAGGAGCGGCTGAGGGAGCTGGGCTTGTTCAGCCTGGAGAAGAGGAGGCTCAGGGGTGACCTTATTGCTCTTTACAGATACCTTAAAGGAGGCTGTAGAGAGGTGGGGGTTGGCCTGTTCTCCCACGTGCGTGGTGACAGGACGAGGGGGAATGGGCTTAAGTTGAGCCAGGGGAGTTTTAGGTTAGATGTTAGGAAGAACTTCTTTACAGAAAGGGTTGTGAGGCATTGGAACAGGCTGCCCAGGGAAGTGGTGGAGTCACCATCCCTGGAAGTCTTCAAAAGAGGCTTAGATGTACAGCTTAGGGATATGGTTTAGTGGAGGGCTGTTAGCGTTAGGTTGGAGGTTGGACTCGATGACCTTGAGGTCTCTTCCAACCTAGAAAATTCTGTGATTCTGTGATTCTGTCTAGGAAGAGGTGGCAGAGAGGTGTGCCTCAGAATACGTGTATGAGTCAGTGTGTCTGAGCTAGCTAAGAACAAGCGTTTTGTTACTAAGCTTGCTGAGTGACATGAGGTACTTGTTATTTCATAAACAGCATTAGCTATAAGCCTAACCATTTGAAAAAATCCCTCCTGAACATAATTTTTCAGTACAGCTGGCAGTGGTGGCTCTGTTCTCTTAGTGGAATGTACAGAATTGCTATTTTTGTCCCCAGCAAGTGGAGACAATAAAAATATGCAAAATCGAAGGCAAGCTAGGGTTATCAAATATGACAGACTTTACAAAAATATAACTGTTCACTTCAGCATCTAGAGCCAGAAAGAGGTGACCAAAAGGTCAAGAACATATATGTTGTAACCCAGATTCATTTGTATTCCTAAGTCACTGGTGTTTGTTTTATCTTTAGAACTAAATTTTGGTCCCAGAATTCCTTTTCTTCCATGCCATTGTCTACCAAAGACATTCTCTACAAGCACATCATGAACATTATGTTAGTGCTTTTTTAACACGTGAATTTTGATTCCTTTTATGATCCTTATCCTCACAATTTATAAACTTTGCCAAGCTATCGTATTTGAACGTTAACACATTACCTGTTCCTTTTCTTAATTGTTGATTCCAGCTACATTATAGGGAATTCGGAAGTTTTAAAGACTGAGAAATTGCACAGTTTATGTAAGAGATACACACTTTTATGGCCTGAGTATTCAAGTTTACACATCTTAAGTACAGAAAGATAGGCTTGTGCTAATGTGTTTGGCTACATCAGCCAAAGTGACTGTTCAGAGAACACTCTTTATATATGTAATTTATGCAATTTGTTAATGCTCTGGTGCATTTAGAGGGCCTCTTGAAGCCCTTGGGCTTACCAGTTGGGTAGCTGCTATGCTGCTAACATGGCTCCTGTTAAAATGCAAAGGCTCTGGTTCTCCACTTACATTTTGATTGTGATTCAATCCTTATTTCTACAACTCGTATTTCACTGTTTTCTTCTCTCCAGTTTTTTTTCCCATCCCAGCAGCCATCTGGTACTTTTTTCTCTCAGCCAAGTTTCTGTTCTTTACCTGGAGCCTTTCAAACAGAGACTCTAGAAGAGAGTGGATTAACAGTTGTCACTGGAAAATGAGTTTATTTCCAGCTGGAAAAGCTGTGAAATATATTCACACTATTCATTGATACGTTATACATTTCTTCTTGGACACTCTTATTTCTATTTGAAGGCAAATACCTAGGAATAGTTTTCCTTAGAGTTAAAAATCTGTGAGAAGAGTCTCAGTATCTTTAAAGTGAGTTGTCTGACTTTACTTGGTTGTATTATGCATGGGGTCTTAACATGACAAATGTGTTGCTTTGCAGACAGGTATTTGTTTTTAGCCAAAGGTGAGAGTCTCATGAAAGGGAGACTGTACTGTGGGTCAGATTTAGTCCAACTGAGAGAGATTTGTGAGTATCGTACTATGCTTACCTTTCTTTCTCTCTTTTCTGATATAGAAAAGAAAGCTCAAAGCTCATAAGGTTGTTTTTGCCCTGCATTATCTTTGTCCCTTCTATAATAAAAGCAGAAGCACATAAATCATTTGAGAAGCAACCTATTCTCTTTTCTGTCCATGGTTTATTGTAAGTGTCCAAAGAATTGAATTTGCTTGTGTACTTTTAATTATTTCAAGAACTGAAATGTCTAGGCTAGTAGTAAAAGTGTCACGAAATTACTGTAAGGTTGCATGAGTTTTGGCTGTAAATCTCACTCACCTTGACTAGATCTCATACTTTAATTCACTGGGGTATAAAATACCATTTACACTAGTTCTTAGTTCACTTAATCATAATTAAATGACTTCAGAGGGCAATAATTCCTAGAGACTCTTTCTTTGATGTGACACAAATAACAAACTGTGTTTGTAATGTGAAGGTGTTCTACTTCACTTTTACATTTGCCATAGCCTTATGCAGCATATAATGTTCTCTCTAGGTATAGGCATATGCTCTTGTTACATGCACCATATGGGTCACAGATGTGGCTGACATGGCTACATGACATCTTTTTTAATTTCATTGCACTAAACCAAGGCTGTGCTTAGACCTTTTCATGATGCTTAGAAAGGGATTTCAGCTCAAGATCCTCACATGGTGTTTGTTTTTTTTTTTTCCACCTGAATGATGACCCAGGGGGACTTCTTTTTCTGCTATCAGGTTATATTGTGTTAATAAAAACCCTTATGAAAGTAATATTTTGCGGCTGCTGAATTCATTGTCACCGTACTTGTAGTTCCTTTTTTAATTTCTGTGTAACCTTAATATTTTGCTTGGCCTAGCTTTTCCTCTTCTGATACCAGCCAAGAGGTATTTTTTGGAAGGATAAGTGCCATCTGTAGATTCTCCATGAACTTAGAGTTTGAAATCCAATTTTAAGGTTTGCAACTACATTTTGATTGAAATGTAATTTAAGAAATACTTTTACTTGAAAAAACGTATTTGGAAATAGGGCTTTGTTGATATTCTGTTTTGTCATAGTGTATGATGAACTGACTGGATTAACTGATCTAAACTGCTAACACTTACGTACTAGCATGCACCAGCTCACTTTGGCCATGAGTTCTGAACAGAATGATGATAAATTGCTCTCATGTAGCATCTTCTGTGATTCTGTAACTTCTTTACCCAAAGGATTGTTGGGCATTGGAATGGGCTGCCCAGGGAAGTGGTTGAGTCACCATCCCTGGAGGTCTTCAGAAGACGTTTAGATGTAGAGCTTAGGGAAATGGTTTAGTGGGGACTGGTTAGTGTTAGGTCAGAGGTTGGACTCAATGATCTTGAGGTCTCTTCCAACCTAGAAATTCTGTGATTCTGTGATTCTATCCAAGCACGGTAGCCTGTGAGTACTGTTACCATGATAACCACTGTGGACCAAACTCAGGACTTTCATGTTAGGAGCACAGGCCTCTAGCTGTGAATGGGACAACTGGGGATCATCTTAATCAAAATATGTCTGTTTATCTAGCTAACTTAAAGCTCAGTGAACTGCCAGTTCTGTTGTGTCAGGTTGGAGGAACAGAAGTTATCTGAACACTCATTAGGAAGTGAATAAATATAATTTCCAGGGCAATGCATATATAACATGTAAAAGGCTCTCATAACTCATTAATGGCTTTGTTTGTGTTGCCTGCAGTGGAAGCTGGATCAGTTCCAAGAGGAAATGTAGAGTTTATCGTTTCCAAGTTGAACAGGAGGCCAGTTGTGTTCTTCCAGTAGCAGTAAATACGCCCATGGAAGCTAAGTGCCCAAGTTAGGTTAGTTGAAAAGATGGGGAGTTACTTGTCTAATAATCAGCTGTGGAAAATGAAGAGCCACAAAATGGCATATTTGTGTTAAGCAATTGGTCCAGTGCTATCCCTCTTCACTGAATTAAACCCATGCTTGGTAAGGCTGATTGAAAACTATATGCTCCTATCACCTAGGCTGTTTCTCTCTATTTATTGTGAGTACGTTGTGTGGCCTACTATAATGTTATGGGAACTGAGCTAGCAGAAAGCCACAAAAGATGGGCACAGGAGGAGCCATGGTAGAGGTATGTGGATCAAACTTTAAAATTGTCATTACTGCACGTTGAAGTTCTTCTGTTGACCTGTAAACATCCTAATGCCTTGCAAGTTTGCACTTCTTGGGGTAGGAAGAATTTCAGTGAAGACAGGGGTTATTCACTGAAATATTTTATACGTGGCAAAAAAATATTTATTTCTTCTTTTCCAAAATGTGAAAGAACCCGTGGGATGTGCAAATACGGTATTTCTTGTTCACTAAGTGACCACTTCTGAAACCAAAGACTGAAAAGAAGTAAGCTAACATAGAATGGTTTTAAAAACTCTGACAACCCAAACAATAAGACTTGTTCCTTTCTCTGAGATAGGGGATCAGGAATGAGGGATGCTTTGGGATTTTCAGTGCAATTTCAGTCATTATACTGAAATTTCCTAATTCTGCCTACAACATAAGACAATAAATGAGAAACACACCTAAAATAAGCCTTTTATTTCACTTAATATCTATCCTTTTTATGTCATTGAAATGTTACTACTTCTAAAATACAAAATGTACTCCAGAATTTATTAGTCAGGTGGTTTAAGTGAAACAAATGTAATAGCCTATCGTACCTTTTGTACCACGTATTGTTAGCAATATCCAATTGTCTGCTAACAATATCCCATCCTTTGTCTCAAGACACTAGAAACACAGAATCAGAACTCTAGAGGAATAATTGGGAATTCTGTATGAATTTCTGTTACCTACTTTTTCAATGGACATATAGAAGCTACATTCAGGTATTAAAAAATTATGCTAAATTATATAAATTTTCTATTGTAAGTGTTTATTGCTAGGCATATACATGTATAACGAGAATGCATTTTTCTTTGGGTAAATTTGCTGCACATAATTAATGTGCTTTCCCACTCTTACTGAAAGCCACTCCAGTTTTCTGAATGCATTTGGTGATCTTTTAACATTGTTGTCAGTCCCACTTAACTTCACATGTATCCTTACATAACATCTCTAGCGCAGCACTACGCTCTCTCTTCCCATGTACCTGCAACCCCTCCTGGGTTCAGGGGAATTCATCTGTCTGAGCCTCAGTGTACAATGAGTTCCCGAGGCCCAGGGGTGGCTTCCTGTCCCTAACAATGTCTATGAGATAAGAGCAATTCATTTTATTAAGCTTGGAAAGTTTGTGTTTCAAGTTTGATCTATTATTTGAATACATGTTCATTTAAATATGAAAAACAGAAGTAGAATGCAATTCAAGGAAACTCATTTGTTCAAAATATTAGAAAGGACATTTGGACAGTTTCAAAAGGTTTTGGCTTTGTTTTAATGGGAAATTTACCCAAATTAATTTGTTCCCAGGGCTTCTGTTTTTCTAACCCCTCCCCACCAAAATTAGCTCTTCTTGATAAACCTCCTTCTGAATCCCACTGATACTGATGGAAATTAGATGAATGATATTGATGTGGAAAGAGGCAACTCACCAATAAGTTTGAACTACCATTTACCAGTGTTGGCAGACAGAACCGGCGTAATGGTATGGACCACAGGGCCCTCTTTATGTTGCAATCCAGAGATACTGGGCACTGTGACTAGAACCATCTCTGACCTAAACCTCTTGATCATAGTTTCTCCATCAATGCTTATAACATGTTCATCTTCAGTGTCCTCCTTAATTCTTTACAGCTCAAGGAATTGCTTTAGATTACTGCATTGGACCTTTCATCAAGCTTCTTTTGTAAAAGATTATGCAAAAGTGAGTATTCTGCAGAATAATCTTTATTAAAGGTCACGGCCTTTCTTCCTCCTTCTGAAACCTTAGAAGAGCCATAAGCTTTGTATCCCCTCCAGACATTAAGGGGTCCATTTCAAAGCAGTGAATGTGGGAGGCGTACACACAAATCTTTCTAACAAATAACGGGATTTACTTCTTGACTTGACCCTTTTGAGCATGGCTTTGAAAACTTACCCGAGAACATCTATCTGAAAAGTCTTCAGTCACCACTCTCTAGGATAGAGAATTTATGGGCACTCATGGTTTGGGCTTTGCTTAACCTTATCTGTATGGCTAAAAGGAAAGCAGAAGGTAATTAATTGTCTCATGGCTATTTAGCTTCCTTGAGGCAACTGTTGTCTAAGTTGACCATAGCAGGGCACTGTTATTATGGAACCCACTTAAATCTATATAAGAAGGGGTGCACCTAGCCTTGCTGCTATGTGAGGGCCTCCTCTCATTTCCCAGCCATGCTGCTAGCCTATAACAGCTTGACACGCCATGCTGATAAACTGGTGTTTCATCCTGCCTGCTGCTTCTGCATCAGCTTTTTGCAGCAATCTGGAATATATTTGCTGGAAAGATTATTTGACTGCACCGCTGTAAGGTTCAGCCAACTGAATTCCAGCTTTAAACCATAGGTGTTCTGAGTTGGAGGGGTTTCTAACACGAAGAAGGAAGGGTCAGTTGAGGAAACTGATGACTGCAGTAGAGCTCTGAGGGAGGGAGTGGATTTGGTACAGAGAGGGGTATGTGAGGCAGCTGGGACCAAGCTGGGACCTAGCGTGACCATTTCCTGAAGAGCTAGCAGATTGACTGTGACCCCAGAGGTTCTGAACAGGACAGAACTGAGTCAAAAGCAAGCCAAGCAATTAAAAATGAGTCAGATGGAGTAAGTCATAGAATTATGTGACTGGATACATTTAGAGATAATTCTAGCAGGTCAGTTTTTGACAGTGAACCAGACATCAAATCTCCAAAATCACAGCATAATTCTGTAGTCTAAACACCACTTATCAATTCAGAATAAACCAGGTAAAAAAAGTGTTATAATCTGTTAAGGAAAGATAGTGTTTGTTTTTTACTATGTAGGAATGAAAAATCACATCCAATCCTGGATGTAGCTGTAGGTGAGGTGTTTCTTTAATAGAACATTGCTCCTGATACCTGACCTCCAGCAGGTATATTCCACCTGGATGCATGATTCATTCAGATAAATTACTTATCCAATCCTGGGATCTGTAGTAGAAAAGCAAACAATTAATTAACCTTTTCTTGTAAGAAAAGCCAGAGGTAGGTCTTGAAGAAGTTAAAATGAAGCACGTACCTGGTGCTTAGTTTCCAGAGCTAGTTTTAACACCAGCAGATGGTGCTAAAATGATCATTAAATGGAAAAACAAAACAAACAAGCAAACAAAACCCCAACCCAAACACCTGAAATTTCCTTAAATTCATAAACTGTTACTTCCCAATAAATTGCAATACTTTAGCTAGTTGCTGTGGAAGGCTAGATTGAGAGTGATGTTGGACATCTTTTTACTTAGACTAGCATAACACAAGAAGATGTGTGTAGCCCCCTTATTTTCCAGTTTGCTTTCAAGATGGATCAGTTTTCCTAGAGTCAGGTCTTTAAAGCAACTCAAGTATTTCAGGAATTTTCATTCATATTCAAACTGAGGATTAACAACATTGTTGTAGAGTTTTACTGATAATTAAAGGGAAGATTTAAGATTTTTCAATTCATTTTCACTCTGAATACATGCTTGTAACAACTGGCAATTGTTTTTCTAAGGATATTGCTGTAAGAATTTGTTAGTCTCTAAAGGGAGGCTATGTTCGTTTTTTAATGTAGAAAAGCCCCTGGTCACATGAAGAATAATTTTGTAATGTTTTGTAGATGAGTTGCATGGGTAACTTGGGAAGTTTGATACAGGAATGCGTACTTTTTTAGTTCTAGTTCAGCTGGTCACATTGGCCCAAAGCTGATAACCACTGAAGGCTGCTAGTCACTAGGAAGCATCTTGGAGGGCTTTCATAAGACAAGCTGCAGCCACCCCAGGCAGTCTGCATCTGGAACAGCAAAGGAAAACCCTCTCGATAACCTCTGCAAAGGGAGTATGGCTGGGTGAGCAACTAAAATGGAGGAGGACTTTCCCTTTTGGCTTAAATCTAAGCAAGGTACATTTGTGTGTGCATGGAAGCAAACAGAAAAATGGTGGTGTTGGAGGGGGGGATCCTACGGAGAGCATAAGTGATTTTAGAACTCGACAGATTTCCTTTTTTCTAAATATCCAATGGTTTAGGTAGTACCCACCTTTATTTGGTTCTCTAGAGTCTCGTCCCCCGCAGGTATAACTGTGTGATTTATGTCATTGTTTGAAATGGTTTCATGATAATGATGGTGGTTTACAATCAATGAGCTGGGCACATTTCTTTAAGCAGCATACAGAAATTGTGCTGAAATTTCTGTACATTAACATTAAGATAGAGCTCTAAAGCAGCAGACAGGCATTTAAAATGCTACATTCAATCTTAAAACATACAACCCCGGAAGATTTGGGGACTAAGGACACTTGCAAATTTGGCTTAGATTAAAAAGCCCCTGACTTCATAAACTATTTTATATCACATCTGAGGATGAAGCAACTCATCAATAGTGTGATTCTAGAGAATCTGTGAAGCCAGTCCTACAGAATTAGACCTAAAAGGTATTCCCAGCAAGACAATTAATATAAAATTACCTCTAGTAGAATAATTTCATTCAATTTATCCAAGAGTGGTGAGCCACGTTCTGATGTCTAATGACAGTTTGCTTAAAATAAGAACTGAGAAATGTCTTCAAAGTTAATCCCAGCCAAAATAATTTAATACGTCTTCCAAATATGAATGAATTGTGGGACAACTTGGGACTGCACATATATAGTTCCCTGCTGCTCTTTTTCTGAATATTCCTCTGCAAGAATCATCCAGGTGACAGCGTAATGCAAGGCATAGGTGTCTATAATGACTTATAGTATCCTATTTAATTATTTTTTGGCAGTGATGGTATGTAATTATTTACTGACCTATCGAATTGGTCACTGAATTACCGTGAAATTCAGATTCTAAGCGGCACTGTCATTTCGATAATTAGAGGTTCTGTCTTACGAGAATGTGTGCTTGTTAAGTTGTAATTTGCTTAAAAAATAATTAAAGACAGAGGTTATTTAGGAAGGAAGGCTTAAGAGCAAGATTATATTCAAAGGAAATTAAAGACAGGAAGCCCCAGGGTATTACAGGCCTGCCATGCAGCTCCTATTAAAGAAAATGAAGTCTTACAAGCAGCACAAATAGTGATGTCTGGCATAAGGCTGCCCAACAATTTCTATTATAAGATCCTGTTTTCTATTGTTTATAGCTTTGCCAAACTTAAACCATTTGGGCCAAAATTTTCCATGCTGTCTGCCTTGGGCAAGTATTTTGGAGAGTTTAATCTAAAATGCTTCAGAAATTTCTCCAACTGGGAATTGGAAAAAAAAAAAAAAAAAGACATTTTGTCCATGTTTAGGGGTGCATGTAGCTATGTGTGAATAGGTGTCTGTCTGTCTGTATAAATAAGAAGCTGTCTTTTTGGTCTGTAGCAAGGACTTACAGTACTTTGGTCTGTAGTGAGGAATTGAAATTTGGCCAATTATTTTAAAATCTGTGAAACAACAATTTTAACTTTCTCAGGGGAGAGTCTTTTGAATTTGCCAACTGTGTTCTGGGAAATGGCGCCAGAGAGCTCCAATGCAGAAACAGCACACACACAGTCTGCTGGGCAGAGAAACTGAGCAGGATGAAGGACTCATCGAGCAATTGCAGTCCTTATTTGTGCTGCAGCTGTGTAGTTCTGGACAGAAGGTCAGAAGACAGAGAGTGCCCAACTCTCCTGAGCTCTCTGTGCTCCTCTTTACCTGGGCTGAGGCAGTGGAGAAGAGAACAGGTCTTCCTTCCTCTACTGCAAAATGTAAAGGACATGTAAAGGACAGCAGATGAGTGGAAGAATGAGGGCAACAGGATGGAGGTGAGAGGAAAGAAAAAGAATTTGGGAAGATAAGGAAACAGAAACCAGTTTAAAAAAATATATAAAACAACAAAAGAAAAAAGAAAAAAAAGAAAAAAAAAGAAAAATTGGAAAGGTGTTCTTTATAACCTCTGTACTTGAAACCATCAGTCCTGAGTTTAGTTTTATCTTCTAATTAACAAACATCTTTGAAACCCAACAACATGACTTGTGTCTCCATCTCTTTCTACTGTCAAAGAGTAACTCAGGTGATAAAAACCTTCCGTCACTACTCCTAAGGCAAGCAGAGAATACTGCATATCTCAGGTAGGCTGACCACCTGGGGTGGTGGAGTTGGTGACATTTGATTTTCAGTGTAAATGTTTTAAAGAATTTAATCAAGTAAATAAATATCCATATTCCCTCCACAAGCTATTAAAATAATGTTTACATTTTGAAGTCAAAGGTCTTCTGGGGGTCTATGAAGAACCTAAATATTATTTTAATATCCTGCGTGGTGCAATTGTTAGCTTAGTCCGTTTTGTTGTCCATTCCTCCATTCCAAATATTAGTCCATTCACCATTCACTTACATCTTTCACCATGTGCTTCTAGGTGTTCCTCAATTAGCTTCTCATTACTGCCCTCTTCAGCGAATTCCTCTACTATTCTCTTCCCTTCACATGCCCATATACTGCGTGGTTCTTTCTTTTTTCTCTTTCTCGATCATCTCCCTCACATCCCAGTTCCTATGTTTGAGCTTTCTTTTGCCTTCTCTTTTCCTTTCACTGCTATGAACAGACAGAGCATTCTCCCATTGCAAAAGGCTGTGTCTTTAGTTTCTTTTTTGGCCTGGTCTTGTCATCTCCAGTCTCTCACATGCTGTCTGGGCAGATCTTTTTGCTTCTTCCAACATGACATTCAGAGAACCTGCACTTTCTGTAAACACGTACACTCACATGCAAAGGCTTTCCTGAGCTCCTTTCAGTTCATGTTTCACTAGCTCAGTGCCCTCCTCTCTGGTCATGCTTTCTACAGTCTTGCGCCTGTGGAGTTCCTTCACAGCTCTGCTACTGAGATCATTTTCCTGTCTCTTCATCCAAACTACTTACATATTCTGCCATTGTGTTCGTCTCTCTTCCACTTTAACATTGTTCTATGTTTCAGGTAGCATTGCATTGTTATTTACACCTGTCTTAACTTCTCCCAAAGCAAGTTTTGCCACCTGAGAATGTACTCTTGCAATCAGTTTGATGATTTCTTTCATGTTGTTCTTCATGTGTGGTGTCTAAAAAGCCTACAAATCTCAAAGTTTACTTTTTAAACTTTTTTTTTTTTTTTTTTTTTTTTTTTTTTTTTTTTTAAACTAGCTTTTATCACTATGTTTACTGAGCAATGCTGGCTGGTCGTGGTATGCCAGACTACAGGAGCCATCCGTACTCAGATTACTGCAGATTACTGCCACCTCATTTTTCCATTCATACCATCCCAACTAACCCTTTTTTTTTTTTTATCCCTTGGTTTCCAGAAATTAACCCAGATTATAACGTATGACCTGCCTTTTACAGCTCGTGCACAGTACCTTGCAAGATAAGACTTTCTCCAGTCCTGAACCAGCTTCAGGCAGCAGTGTGATATAAATAATGGTAAAAATAATTGCTGCAACTGTGAAAAAAAGAAATAATTCAGAAATTTTCGTTCTGAAAGATTTGTCTTTAAGGAGTCAGTTTGTTTCATTGTAGTGGGACTATGAAAGCAGTAGCGCACACTCATCTTTATGTAATTAGGAGAAAAGACCCTACATTATTACTGAGTGTTGGAAATATTTTGGGGGATTTTTTCTTTAATCTTACATTGTGTGTGTTGTCTTTGCAACAATACTTTTTGCTATGGTAACAACTTTTTTATTGGAATCCAGAGCATAAATGTGTAATGCTGCATCAACCCTATTACTCTCGGGAGAATTTAGGAAGATTTTTTTTGGCCAAACTTTCAAGGAGTGTAAAAATCTGCATTAACTGAAAAAAAGGTTCGCTCTTAAGCAATATTCCCCACTATTATATGCCATTGTCCTTTTGTTATAGCCTTAGGTTTGAAGACATTAAACTTTTTTTTTTTCTTTCTTTCTTTTTTTTTTTTTTTTTCCCCTTTTTGAAATGGGGAATGGATAGGGAATGTTATTTGCTCACATAACTTTACTCTCATCATTCTTCACATCAGAAAGTAAATGGTTTCTTTCTTGAGTCAAATGAGCAAAGCTGGATCTTTCTTTACTCCTTTACTCCTTTCCGTTCTAGCTGAGGTTCAACATCAGTTGTGATGTTGAGCAGAGGCACAATGTGGGATCAAAACCGTAATTTAGCATTTCACTCAGCTAATATGAATATGTAATTATAATTAGGAGCTCTGGGGTCCGTCAGCACATGTAAGAGCCTGGAATTTAAGTTGCATTTGGACATATTAAAAGTCTAAACTCTCTGGTGGGTAATAAACCTGCAAGCCAAAAAAAGCCAGAGGTGAGAACTTTGTCTGGAGGTGCTGTAGGACTTCCCTGGAGGTTCTTCAAACAGTGAATCATCAATGTTGAAATGCTCACAGATGAATTCCAAGTGCAGGCTCAACTGCAGAAAGAGAAAGAAGGAAGCTCCATGCAAATTTGGCCATCTGCTCAGGGTGCGTGGTACTTAATAGACTTTTTCTAATATCAGGATAATCAGTAACGAGTGCAGCAGTGTCTAAGTGATCCTAATTCTGCTGGATGCTAAGAACTTCTTAAGATGTTCCAAGAATTGTCTTTTTCATCTGAAATCAATGGGATAACCTGTTCGGGGATCAAGAAAAGACAAAGTGTCTAGGGTTGTCAGTCTGGCACTAGTCTAACAAACTGTTCTTTCCAGAGGCAGGATCTTGCAATTCCTAAGTGGATACAGTTTCAGTGTGTGTGATTCTGAAAATTTGCAACAGAAAGGAGTAGTAGATATAGTTACAATTAAAGCTTTTTTTTTTTTTTTTTTTTTTTTTTTTTTTTTTTTTTTTGTGGCTTCCTAACTGTTGTGTCCTTAAAATACAGGTAAGGATTTATTTAAAAGTAGATGGTTTTATAAACCACATTCTGCATATTCTTTACCCCTCTCTCTGAACTAGTACTCACTAGAGCTTTTGTATCAGTTACGCCTTTCAGATATAATTGGTTTTCACTACCTTTTAACACAAATAATACAGAAAGAGGCTAAACCCTTTGTTTCTCTTGGGCAAAACTCCACAGATGTCAGTGGGTTCAGATCTCATTCACAAAACTACGGCTACGATAAATTATTTTTTTAACTTATGCCTTGACTTTTAGCTGGTTGTTAGAGGTGTATGAACAGGTGTTTGCTGCTCTAAAAGTAGATGGAACTAGGTTCTGCTGTGTCTGCTCTGCCCCAAGTAAAAATGTAAGAAAGCTTTTTCTGTGTCAGATGGAGATTCAAAAGTTAGAAAATCTGTAAAGACCTTAGCAGTCCTTCAAGATGAAAGTGTCATGTAAGTGTAATATATAGTTTTAATATAAAGGGTGAGGAAAAAGTAATTTCATTGTGATTAAAAAATACCTCTTGGCTTTTTCGAATCACAAAATTTTCCAAACTCGGGATTTGAAAGAGAAACCGCACAAGATCATCTGAGTCAAACAATGTTATTTTAAACTTATTTTCAACTTGCTTCTCAGTAGGTTTCCTTTTTTTTTTTTTTTTTTTTTTTTTTTTTTTTAAGTCAGTTAGCTGGATAGCTGTGTTCTGGTAAAAATATAGTTCTAATGGTAAAAATATAGAAAATTGAAGACTGATATAGAATTGATTTCTACATGTAAGGGTGCGGACTTTTTTAATTTTTAATTTTATTGATTTTTAATTTTGCAAAATCATTGCAAAACCAGTAGCCAAAATTTCCAAGACTTAAATAAAAACTTCCACACTGGACATGTTGCCTCTCTCAACAGCCAGAAGTTTCACCTGGGACCTCCTAATCATTTTTATTTCTGTGTGGGCTAGATATTGACATTTTGGACCTGCTCATGTTTTTTTCAGTCTGCCTGTCACCTGGGGGCATAAGCACTTTCTAGTCATAGGTGTCAACCTTGCCTTCTGAGATTCCTTGTCAGGACTTTTTCCTATAGCAGCAGGGCCCAGCTCAGGCAACTTTCCTTAAGGCACAGCTTTTTTTATTTGTAAAAAAAATGCAGAACATTAGATTGATAGTTTCATAATCGTGTTCAAATCCCAGGCATATTCCTGAGCAACATCTTAAACATGGAGAAGCTGACAGACAGGAAGGAACACCCTGGCTCATCATTCATTATGGATGCTGTAGTTGTTCTGTTTCCATCTTGTTAATCTAGCAGGTTCAAAGTCAAACCTTAGCATGCTACAATTTTTACAAAATTTACAGTAAAAATTTACTAAAATTACCAAGTCAATTAGAGACTCTGTGATCGCCAAGCAATGTTGTTACATTATTGCTTATTGCTAATGCTTGGTGAACCTTACATAAATATTTATTTGTCATCACATTATAAGATCACATAAACAAACTTGAAGTGTTACCTAGTGCCATCAGTACCTCCGTACCTTCATACACCTCCTTCATGTACCTTCTTATACTATATGAAGGGCTAGTAGGGTCCCACTTAGCCTAATAAGTTGAGTTTTTGTGAAGCTAAAATAAGAAAAGCATGTTGAAGAGCTTTTCCTCAGAAAGGAGATCAATGTTAAAAAGCAGGATTTGATGATTTGATCCATGCCATGAATATATTTGGGGCTTGAAAACAGATGCTAAGGCCACACAGTGTCACCAAAGATGGCAATTAATAATTGGGCCTGACAGCCCTCTTGAAGTTAGTAGGTTATATGGTGAGCAAAAGCAGCCCATTATAAGTAGAAAATATCTGTTTGAAAGCCGTAATCCATTTAGATAGTGGATCTGCTCAGAACCATATGCAGGCTTTCCATCTAATTTTGTCTGCAGTGATGTTCTGAACACAGTCTAACTTCAGCCTGGGAGAAAAAGGAAACCTGTCATGTGGATGGAGAGAGGATACTGGAGATGAGCTATGGAATTACACAAAGATTTCAGAACAACTCTGTCTTCCCACTTTCATGACTTCCTATGAGACTCACAGGGGTTTAAATTGAGTACTTTGATGGGATATTTCTTCTCACAGAAGTAAGCAACTAGAACTTCCCTTCTGACAAAGACTATGTATGCTTCAGTTGCCACAACTACTCCTACAACTTACCCTTTCAAGGAAGGGTCTGTCTTCAGTTAACTGTCAGCATTCAGCCTTCAGAAGGATCAGAAATCACTCTTCTCTTCAGAGATATGCTGGCTGGCCATACAGCAAGCTGTGGGTGAATGTGTAGCTGATTTTCTCACCATAGCTGTGGTGGCTGGTAAGGATCTTCCTTGTGTTTGAGTGGCAGAAGAGGAAGGAAGAGCTGTGGATCAGATACATCTTGCATTATTTTATGAAGAAGCTTTAATACGTAAGCTGACCTCAGGCAGCACTACTGACAATGCCATTCTTCCAGCCACACTGTAGTGCTAAAACAGGTGGGATGGAATTGGAACTTCATTTGCTATGAATGCCAACCAGGGCTCAGAGGACAAGTGACCCTTCGCAGATTCAGAGATAGTCTTTCTGCTGGGGCCCCTTTGATCTAGCGGCCATGGTGAGCGACAGCTTCCCCAAACGGGACTTATCTACCTGTGAGGACTATTAAAGGAATAATCTTTCATATCCAATTGAAGAAAGGAATTTCACAAATGCAAAAAAGTATGTGTAAATGAGTGTGTGCTAATGGGAACTGTCATCAAGGGAATCTGGTGCAAGCAATTCCCGAACGGATGCAAGATATTGTGGGTAACCATGGCTGTCATCCTCTGGAAGTAAAACAAAGCACACAGAATGGGAAACGTATCTTTAACAGAATAGCAAGAAAAATCCTCAGCACTCAGCATCATATATGAACAAATTAATATGTTTCTTTCTTCTGAGATACATGGGTAATATGTAGAGTAGAAGACTTTGCATCTCTTTGAAATGATCTCCAGATGCCATAATAAAATGTGCCAAAACGTAGAATGGTACAACTTTAAGCTGGTGCTGGATGATAACGATACCACTTACTTCATATTTAAAGAAAAAAAGAGAAATCTGGTAGTCCATTGAGATTTACACTCGTTTTTCACCTCTGATAGGCTTAGTTTCCTTTCACTATTTTATTTAGATTAAAAGCCACATCAGATATTTGTGTGAATACTTCAGACACCTCCAGTAGTTATTTAAAGTACAGTAAAGCATAAGAGAACCATGGCCAGATGATATACAACGGAGGGACCAGGTGGGACAAAGACCTTTGGAAAGGTTCTGAAGGATGCGAGTTCAGTAGTTTCTTTCTTTTGTTCTTATTCATCTGAGTAATAAAAAGAGTGGCCCTTTTCAATGAGGTTAGAAGTTTCAGTGGATGCTGCGGGTCTACTTGCAGTGTGCTGGAGGGACCACCCATGACTGAAATAGCATGCAGGTACTGAAGGTCAGGAGAGGAATGTGTTTGGAGAAGGCTGAGTGCTCAGAACTGTGCAGTGTTACTTGCCCAGCCTATCAAGGGGAGTTGTGAGATTAGTTAAAATCTGTGCAGGTCTTTGAGGATGCACTTCAGCCTGAGGATGGCTCATGAGCACAGCTATCTGCCAGAAGGATGCATGACACAGACAGCTCTGCCATGGGCCACTGATGTCAGCAGAGCTGTGGGGCTGACTTTGATGGATGCTGCATGAAGCCTTAGGTCAAACTCCGCTTAGTGTAAGTGGCTCACGTGCTTCCCTTCACAATGAATAAATCCAGCCTGCAGTAACAACAATTTTTGTAAGGCAAAACATCACTTTTCACAACAGTGGCTAGACCTAGGGATTGAGACAGTGCTGCTTTAAGTTGGAAGACTGGGGTGGGGATGTCTCTAACAAGGAAAAGTTTCTGCTCCTGACTACAGAAATATTAATCTTGCAGGTTTGGCTCCTGGGTGCGGTAGCTCTGATTATTTATGACATTAGCAAAGCATAAATACTTTTTGATTTTAAAGACTCTTCTGTGTGAGCACAAATTGCCCATTTCTTACAGTTGTGGTATTTATATGCTGCAGTTATTTGAGAAAATGAGACCAATTACCTGTATCGGGCAACTCCAATTCATAAGTTTCCTTGCTTCTCTATTTTTTCTGTCTTAATTTAATTTAATTATAAGATTTTTATTTACTTATTTTTTAATTGTACTGTAACTACCTAGTTCTATACATTATGTTCAGGGATGTTGAGAGATGTAATTATAAAATCCAGATCGCTGTGTGCTTTCTCTCTCAGCACTAGCATGAATAGATGCTAAATTTTCTCAAGCTAAAATGTAGCTGGAAGGTTTCTGGTAAAAAGTAATTTGCATTTTTGGATAACAAACAGAAAAAAGGGCAGATACAATTTTCCAACACCTGCTTCGTTTTTTTTTTTTTTTTTTTTTTTTTTTTTTTTTTTTAACTTCTTCCATTGAGTCTCTGTCTGGTTTAGAATTGATTTTGTGCCTTTCACTGAAAAGCCTGAAATTGGCTTCTGACAGAGCTAAAATATTAGAATAATTGGATTCTGTCCTTTCTCATTATATCACTTTCTGTTTCCTTCAAAGCAGTTTTCATAGAAAAGATGTTTCTAACATTTCCTGAAAAATGTCTTTCAGCATAAGCTTTTTCCATCTGCTTTTAGAAAATCAGAGTATTTTATAATTATACAATCAGCTCACTCAGGTTACTCATTTTCTATTAAACCATTTTGTACTGCTAGGGGTGTCATCCAAGAAAGATGGAGGAAAACTAGAAATTAAAGGTCACCTTTCTGCCTCAAAATTACTGCTTGAAAAAGGTAACTAGACTTTGTTTTTTGAGAATAATGACAACTTCCCTTCATTTTTATTGACTTATGATGGAATTACATTGTTCATCTTAAATATTGAGTAATAGAAACCTTTGATAACTGTTTTGTAATTCTGGTTTATGGAATGAAGTCTCCAGTGGTTTGCCAGAACTAGTATTCCAGCTGATACACTTTGGAGCATTATGTGAGAGGTTTGCTTGAGTAAGGGTTGGGTTAAAATAAAATGAAAATTAACTAATATTTTAATTGCTTATCTTTTAAGATATTTCAAGCTGAGATAGATTTTAGGGGGATTAACTCAATCTAGAAGTGGAAAAAGTATTTAACTTATATAATGGATTGAGATGAAATCAGTAAGAAGTGAATAAACCCAAAGCAAAAAAAAAAAAAAAAAATCCGGACTGAGAAAAAATAAAGTAGCTCATATGAGACTTGTCAGAAATAATTCTCATGTTACTGTGGTCAGCTCCCTTTATATTCTTCCAGGTATCTGCTTAGCTTCGTGATGAACACGTTAAAATTGTGAGCACGGTAGGACAATGAAAGGACAAGCTCTGCTCTCAGCAGGGGGATATACTGGGTAAGCTTTTAGGATGGGGAGTTTATTCCCCAGGCAAATCACGGTCCCAAGTGCGACAGGCAGCGTGCAGGAGTCTCTGTGCAGTCCAGCAGGGTGCACTGCACTAACATTGCTAAAATCCCAGTAGTGAAACTCCTCAGTAACTTCGTTTTTTTCCCAAGGGGCTTTGACTAAGAGTGCAGCTGCATGATGAACGTGCTTACAGTAGGGCACTGGCAGGTTAAGAAAACACTGACTTATGTCTGAAAATGGTTCTAGGGTCAACTGCTACCAAGACATGAAAAACTTGATCTGGAGAAGAAGTGGCTGTGTCTGAAGGAAAATCCTGTGGTATGATGCCAGGGATTCTGTGAATTATTAGGTTTGCAGTATGTAAACAATATATTTTAACTTAGATTATGTGTGTGTACGGCTCCCTCCTGGAAGAAGCCATGACTCCCACTGGCTTCAGTAAATGCTACAAGTGTACAGAGCTGCTGTGGATATGGTTCCTAAATGCTGTGTTAAAAGAATAGTGAAGCTCTGGATTAACCCTTCCAAAACCAGAATTGCTGCAAAAATACTCCTGAATCTCCTTTTTTTTTTTTTTTTTTTTTTTTTTAATGTACAGGCATTTACTTGCATTTACTTCGGTATAACTATTCCCTATATCACTTTGGAAGAGTTTTCCCGTACAGAGAAGCCTTTACTTGTGCGCCATGCATGCATGTGCAAGGGTCAGTCCTGTGTTGCATTTGGTTACATGTATATATGCAAATGCTGTGCTTCTCCAAGAAGTTGTATCAATGAAGAACAAATTTTTAGATTGCATGCAGAAAATTTGTGTAATGGAAACAAAAACACACACATTCGATAATTAGGCTTAGATCCCTGTGCTCTAATGTCGGGAACATACATTAAAGAAAATGAATGGGCTTTGGGTTTTAGACAAGACAAGTAACCTTTTCATGGTGTCTATGAAATCAGCTGGTAGTGACTGACAATTGTCTTGGCACGGAAGATGAGTTCAAGGGAAATGGGCACACCCCGGCTTCCACATCCTAGCCTGGGAAGTGACGAATAGACTGGTCCACATGGTGACATCTGGCATGTGCGGTAACCTTAGGTTTTGGCAAATCCATTTTGTTTTCTACACCCTCTTTTATTGTTGAACATTCTGAGGAACCATGGTGGTGTTTTGTTATGAAGAGGAACGCAGTGGTTGACAATGAATTGACAAAAGAGATGATAAGGGGAAAAGATGGTGGGAAAAAAGATAGAGAGTAACATAAGGCTGCCTTACAATACTCTATTCTTACACATTTTGCTCACTATAATGCCACTCTAGTGCTGAAGTCACAAAGCAGGCTTTTTGCTTCACTATGCAAGCTCTACTGACACAGGCTAGGGACTGAAGCCATTTCTTGACTCCACTAAAAATTCAGGGGCATAAACACTCACTTGTTTCTAGGCAAACGCAGAGACAAAACTTCACAATTAAAGTGTTTCATGCACTTCTGAGGATAGCTGTTGATTCCTTCTCTTTTGTAGCATCCGCTGAGCAGCTGAGCTTACTCTCTCTCATTTGGCCATTGGATCAGTGTCTGAAGTCTCTTCCTTTCTTAGGAAGTTTGAAGCTACTCTAGCTACATTCTTTACATTCTGAGCCAAAGCAGAATCTTTCTGGAAATAGTAAATTCTTGGCTGATTATCAGTGCTGTTACTTTTCTTCTAATTTTTTGCTTAAAATTTAGTTAATCAAGAACCCTGATATTATCATTGTAAACTTGCCCAAACTACTTTTACAAAATGTTGATTTGCCTGCATTATGCACAAGCTATAGAAAGGCTCTTTTTAGGAAAGTCTGCTCAGGAACATACTTATTTACACAAGTGTAAGTAAGCATACTTATTTGCGTAGTTTACTTATTTTTTTTTCTCAAATATCTAGGGTTCTAATCAATACAATATACACAAGAATATAACTGAAGATGGAGAAGGACAACTCTGTGGCTATATTTCAAAGCAGATAATACTATTTTTAATATTTGATGTCCTGACCTGACTACTGCTGCTTGCTGTCTTTCCTCCTGATCTGTATTTGTAAAGGCAGCAGAGAAATTGATGATCCTGAAGGCAGTGTCTAAAATTTGCTGACTGTGGTGAGATATTTCATTGCTTCACTAGCACTGGTGGATGATCCACGTGTCTGAAACAATGGGAGAGTAAAAAGAAAAAGAAACATTTAAAAGCTTTTCTAGGCTGTAGTTTTGGTACTCTTAGAGTAAGCTGGATAGATTAGAGATTATTCTGTATTTTCTTTATTTGGATGCTGAGTGAGATTTGAAGCTCACATTCAGTTTTGGTAGAAAACATCTCCAGATTTCAAGATCTTGGGTTCTGGTGGCCTGCTGTCTTACCTAACAGACATGACATGGAGGAGGAAGCTGTAGTTCAGTCCATGGGACCGTAACAGGTTGTTTAACAGGGCTGGTTCCAGCCACCACTTGCATTGGTGCACAAGGCTGTGCGCCACATAGCTGCTCTTCTCCACAGGATCAGATGGGCAACCCAGCATAGCACTGATGGTAAAGGTAAGTTCATCCTGGGTTCCTAAGTGACGTTTAAAGGTAGGGAAAGTAGAGGATGCCAGACAGTAATGATAGGACATAACAGTTTCAGCAATTCAGAGTGGAACGACGAGGAAAGAGAGTAGGAAACAAGCATCGAAAAGGGTAAGTGTGAATTCAGGCACAGGTACTGAAGAATTTCTCATATGGAAAAAAAAAAAAGAAAAAAGAAAAAAGAAAAAAAGAAAGGCAATTCTGGTTTATATCTGGAAGATGATTACAAAACCAGAGATGCTGATGGGCCATGGGTAGTGTATGTACTGTGGCCATATTTCCTGGAACAATATAGAGGAATGCTACTAATTAGGTTTGATATTCTGGACTATTTGAATATTTTTAGAACAGGAATTGGAGAAAAGTTAATAAGGAGATTCTTTTGTAGAAGTGACATGGATTGTGTTTATAGGGAGTGAATAAAAATAAATAAAAGCAGCAGAGATGGAAAAATTTTCTAATGCTCTTTCACCTCAACTGAATCCATACTTGTCAGGGAACGTAAGGCTTAAAAAGGAAACCCTCTGGAAAAGTTTGAGAGCTGCTACTTTCATCTTCACCTTCTGAGAAGTTTCAAATATCAAGAGCAGAGAAAGAGAGACACACAGAGAGATTGAGTCTCTAATTAGTGAAGGAGGCAGGTAGGATATTAATTGATTTGTTCTGCTACTACTTTGACCGGTGCTGTGTTTGAGAACAATAGAAGAGCTGTAATGTTCTTCAACAACGGAACAGAGTTTTTATTGCATACCAAGTTAGAAACCTTGGATCACAAACTGTTTCTGAAAAAAAAAGAATTATTATAATACCGCATTTTGCTGCATGTATTTTAATTTCATTAATTTATTCTTTGTTTAGGAATTGGTTTCACAGAGCTTGGGCTTCTTTCACTTTTTGTGGGTGGTTGGAAAATCCTGACATTAGTCTCTGTCTTCTAGTAGTGGCAGAGTACAAATCTAGCAACATTTATGAAGTGGAATAGTATGGTTTTATATGTGATGCAGGTCATTATGAACTTGAAAAATAAGTAAATGCAGGAAAGAAGTTGAAAAAGGGTAAAGGAAGGATTTATTTTTATCTGTCCTGGACTGCAATTTAGGGTCAAACTTACTATGTAGCAGTGTCTGTCATGGCTCCACAGTCCCAGGTTTCCCAGTGAAACATTATCCTGCCACTGCATAGTCCTTTGAAAGTTGCCTTTGGTAAAGGTGTTCAATAGGGCTAAGAGCTTAATTAATGATTTAGATCCAAAGAGGCTTTTAATTGCAAGAGATGACAAAAATAATGCTATAAAAGCAGTGCATGTATTATGACAATTAAAAACTAATGGCTTACAAAAATATATGGGCTTGGGTATAATTTGAGCACTTAAAGTATGTGAAGGAGAACAAAAGAACAAAAAGGGAGTTTCAACAATAACTTCTGTATAGCCCTAGAAGCAGAATATAAGTTGACTAAGAATTTAATGAAACTCTGCAACACAAATTGTGTATGCATGGGAGGTCTCAAAAAAAAAAGAAAAAAAAAAAGAAAAAAAAAAGTTAAGAGCTTTTAGTTACTAAAAAGGTTCAAAAGTTACAAAAGGTTCTTCCTGATGATCATTTTAAACCTTTTTTCATAGCAGGACTGATTTCCCTAGATGCTGCAACTAGTTTAAAATGTGATTAGGTACATGAGTTTTATACAAAAAAATATATAAAAAAAAATCTGTTTGTCTAGGTTCCCTGTGTAGCCAAAAAGGAAAGACAGGGACGATCACACCATGAGAAAGGTGGCTGAGATCATTGAAATAGTGTCCTGGTAAGACGAAATGTCCTTTACAAGTGTCTGTCTGACACCATAGTCCAATGGCAGCATAATGGTCTTGAATCTCACTTTGTCTTAACTAGGCTGGGAAAGTAAAACAGCATAATTGGTAAAAATATTCAAGTAAATACCGGTCTCTGAGCATAGCGCTTTGGAGGGGATTTCACCTGAGACAAAGAAAACCTTTTTGGATTTGGCAGGAGAATGCCCAGATAGGGAAATGGGCTTGTTTATTTGTAGTGATTTAGCTCAACATCTGTGTAATGAATAAAATGTTCCTGTGGGACAGGTCTATATATCAGAGCAAAGCATTGCTTTTCCTAAAGGCAGTGCCTCTCATCTTTGGCCAGATGACTCAGGGTGCGTACTTTTTATAATGGGTGGTGGCTTTTTTTATTTTTATTACCTGTTTATTCCACCCAAACCTGAGCTATGCTCGTGCCTGTCACTATGCAAGGTGTGTAATTATGTCAAGGAGTAGTTTATGTAGACTGAGAGCTGCATACGTTATGTATAGGATTAGAGAATTTCTGGCGTGATTTTGATACATGAAGGTACAATGAAAGAGAGACATTCCCATTTTCAAGAGAACTCATTTGTCTATTTGTTTATTAAGCATCATTCTCTGACATTTCATGGCCCTTTGTGCCATAGAATAGAAAATAATACGTGAGGGAGGAAAGAATAACCAGTTCTCCTCCTATGGGAAAAAAAAAAAATCCTCCACCCAAAATAAGTATTTGACTGTTTTGCAAGATAATGTCTATCATGAGTCTATCATGATGTAATATCAGGCACCTGGTGCAGTCACATCATCATTGGTTTCAGCTTTTCTTCATGACTAACAAGAATTAGGCAACATATACCAAAGGGGGAAAAAAAAAAAAGGAAAAAAGGAACTGCAGGCCAGATGGTTTTTGAGAATGGAATAAAGTGAGAGGTGAAGTAAGCGTTTGACAAGAATGCACAGGGAGAAGATTAATCATCACTTCATGTTCTGTGTCCAAAACAATTGTGTCTTTGCTTGTCTGAGATGTCTGATTTTTAATTAGACAAGAGGCATTCCCTTTAAGATGCTGTTCCTCTGGACGCTAGCATTGTACAGATGTAAACAGCCCACAGTCCTCAACAGAAAAAGTGATTAAAAGAAGGATTTACACAGTCTGATCTCAAACTACCGTGATCGTATGCAAAAGTTAACTGATGAACTGCCTGAAGTGCAGTACAGCACGTGTTTAAATAGCTGAGAATGTTGGTCATCTCATTTTAAAGGTCACGTTGGTTATTTGTATTTGTTTATTTTCAATAGGATTAACAGGAACATCCTGGACACACACAGGAAATTGGCAGAATTCATCAAGGTTGGGCCATCCGGGCAGCAGGCAGCATCTTGATGCTGCAGCTGGTTGTTCTGAGGTTTTAGCTGTACGAGTGAAATGACTTGAGGGTGATGTGTACGGCTGTAACCATCACTGTATATGTTTTCACATATACATATATCAAATACATGCAGCAGTTTGTATGCGTGTGCTGTACACACAGAGCGCTGTATTTGTAAGAGTTCTCGTACTGTTTTGAAAGTGACTTAAACATTTGTTGATCGAGTTGTAAATACTGGAACAGAGGAATATACAAGGAAATATAGATATCGCAGAAAATTATAAATGTACAATGTTAGCTTTTTCTTTTGTATAAACACAATGTATGGTTAATATGTTGTTGGTTTTTTTTTTCTGCATCTTAATGACAATAATGGTATAACAAATTGTTTTAGTGCAAATTAATTTTACAATCAAGTTTGAAAAGCAATGATCAAAGGCCTAGTTCCTGTCTAATAGTTATTTGCATAACTGGAACCTGATAGAGGTTAATGCCTGCATGATAAAATATTTTTATTAAACAGTATCCTTCTGTGGTAATTTCTTATAAGGACCTGACAGCAGGTTGCTTTTGTGCACAGTGGTTGTTAAAGAAGCTCACGTTTGTGCAGGTGGATATGACTACCTCTTGATACACATGCAAACAATATATATGTATATAAGTACAACATTTGACATAAATATAAATTTCTGATTTTTTTATGTCCCTGATTTATATATTCTTGTAATATTCCATGACTATGTGAATATATTAAAAACCTGTCATGACATTTAGACTGTTAACACAATTACAAAAGCAAGATTTTTTAGTTTCAGGTCTGTCAGCCCTCATTTCACATCCTGTATTGTGGAAAGATGGGCCAGTTTCAACAGGCTTGGATTTCACATTTGGGAGAGACAAGAATTAGTCTTTCAGAGACTGTTAGAAAAGTCAGCCCTTAACCAACACAGAGATATGTCAGTTTCTGCTCACTGAAGGAGAAAAGACAAAAGCAATATTGCCAAGTGCTTAAAGATCATTAAGTTTACATTTTCTGCAGATGACATAAAAGAAATACCAATTTCTGTAGTTATGTATATTTAGCCTAAGTGACCTCACATCAGACGTGAAAAGTAAGAAAATTATTTTCTATCAGGATTTTTTTTTTCCCTAGGACCTAAGGGTGACACAGTTCATTCCTCACATGCTGTTGCTACTAATCAAGCGGCAATCTCCAAGCAATGCTGATGGCTACCTGTGCAATCCCATTAAGCCATGACCATAGTCCCTGTTGAGGGGGGAGACTCCCCCATATAAGTTTGCTTCTGACCCCTCCGGCTCCTGTTCCTCTCATGGCATTCATGGTTACACTGAATGACTCAGCCTTTGATTCAAAAGAACTTGGGTTTGCTCACTCTGTCTTTCTGGATTAAACAGGGTTTGCAATTGCTTAGTGACTACATTTCCTTTCTGCTGCTCAAATAACTTTGACATTTAGGAAATTAAAAATGATCTCTAGGTATAAGCATCTTACAGGTACGTATGAGTTTTGGCACTGGCACATGAATTTTCATTCTCTATCTAGGCTGTCATTCTGCCTTTAATGCTGGGAAAAAGGCACAAGAAACACAACAGTTGCTAGTTCAAGAAAAAAACTCCCCTGAAGGAAATGTTCTTCCTAATAACTGGTAATCAAAAATTCATGTCTGATGACTTATTTCCATGCTAAGTCTTGTCCCATGGTTTAAAAGTCTGGTTTTATTTCTTAGTAATGTAGTATTTGATGATGATGATGTTGTTGTTGATGAAATATTTGGTTCTTTTTGTATACAGATATACTACTGGTCCTGATTATGTCATGGGGCCTTAGGTGGTCATGGAAGAAACAGATTACGTTACTCAAGCCAGCAGCAGCAGCACATGCTCACCCCGCTATCCAGCCAACATTCCTCAACTCTGACCTGAGGACCACCTCTGGAGATAAGGGTCCCTTCTTATCAGTGAGTCCTCGTTTTTTTTGCCAAGTCTGTTAGCAAAAACGACATTCAGAGCCAACAGTATAGATTTGGACAGCAGAGGCTTGTTCACCAGAAACTGTTCTGAGATCACTGGAATGATTTCATGTAGACCACCAGAAACTATGTATTGTAACAGACTCATTTCACCTAGGGCTTGAACCCTGAAGAACTGGCAGATTATCAATTCTGTAACTCATTTGTTTCCTCAAGACCTGGCACTTGTTTAACTGTTTCTATCAGAACAATATAATGAGTAGCATGCATACAAGCAACAGTGTAAATCAGTAGATGTTATTTCCACTTTAAAGATGGAAGGTGTCTCTACCGTACTCTTGACTGGGGTTGTCATGTTATAAAATTAACATGACAAATTAACTCCCTCTCCCCCCCCAGATAGCTCATATTGGTTTTCAGTTGTCAAAAACCACTACCATGTGATCAGAGGTGTGGCTGAGAGACAGATGTCTTAAAAACTTAGGTTCTGCAGACTTGCTCATGTATTTTTCAGTAGCAACATACAACAGCAAACGACAAATTATCCTGACTAACTGCAGACAGCTCTTTCCGTAAAGTTCACAAAAGGATTAAAAATTAGTTGATAATTTCTCCATGAATCAGTTTGTACTTTCCAGTGATGTTTGCGACCATTTTCCCAGGATGACCTTAAAACATTTTATAATTTTATTTCATGTATCTCAGTATAAAACTGTGCTCATGCATCATTTAGCACTCTTCAGCTGAGAAGGTCGCTATTTTGGCAGGGCTGAGTGTTGATGTCTTTATGGATGGAAAATTTTGGTTTTACATTATATCAGTAACTCTACAAGATGTGATACTGGGATTTAGGGATCTAATCTGCAAAACAATGAATGGGATCCAACTCTGTTCTTGTTAAGCTTTGAAAGAAAATCTGACTTTTGTGGTACATGCAAGTCTTGTTTAGTTATTTGCTTGAAACTGAAAGGCTGAAGAACAGGAAAATCAGTGTTTTTTTCCTTGCTCCAACATATGTATTTATAAAAAATACAGATTCCTTGCCTATTTTATTTTTAAAATAGGAATGAAATAAGACTGAAATATTTTGAAATCTCTTGGATAGGATGCTATGGAATACTTATTTTTCCTGTTACGGAGTATTTGTTCTCTTAAAGCCTTTATCTACAGTCTCACATCACAGAGAAAATAAATAAATAATGTTAAATGTCTGGAGCAAAACAGACAATTTATTTTTTGCTATGGAAACCTGACATTTTTTTTTATTATTTTATTTTTATTTTATTTTATTTTATTTTTTTCTCCATATAGATGCTGGTTGGAATGCACCTTGAAAGTCACATGAGAGCTTCAGGTTTGTACTTTTCTAAATGTGGTCTGTGTATTTTATAGAAGATGGTCATCCTGACTTGCTTTGTAAATTGTCTTTCTTTTCTTCTGCATTAATCTATAAGTTATTACACAATAACAAGAGATTAGATGATCAAAAAAGTGGCCACTTTTCACCATCTGTTGGCCAAAATGCTGTGAGACCTACTTCCTACTTTTTAGATAGTATTACCGCTGGCTCAAGGCAGGAGCTGGGCTGTAATGCTGTTGTGCTGTGGGGACAGGGAATTCCAGAAAGTCTGAGGTCAGGCAGCTAGGCATTGTTCCTGTTAATGCGCCATGACACTTTGGATCCAAAAGCAATAAATCCTAATTTTCCCCCTCCTGGGGATTACAAATGATGTCTTAATTTACCAGCACTAAGAAAACTCTTTTTCTTATCTCTTTGTGTATAACAGCTTTCTTATTTCATAACAGAAAAATCCAAAAACAAGTCCTAAAAATTTCAATTTAAAATCTTAGAACAAAGTGAGCTGGCCTGATTCTTTCTATGGTAGGCATCATCAAGTCTTTCTATCTTGAATACTTTCTGTTTCAAAAATGTTTTTCTCACAATATCTATTTTTAAATGTTGATTGGTCTTTTGAAAGTGATAGGTATCTGTTTTTGAATAAGTTGAGATGAACAGGGAAAGTCTCTGCTGCTGACTACAGTGTTAGCTCTTATGTTGCTTTCAGGATTTATTCTCCTAACATTGGAGGTAAATAAAGAAATTTTCTCCTTCTACCTTTGAGGGAAGGCCAGACATGGAAGAGCAAAGCAGAGCCAACCTTTGAAGTCAGCAGATCACCATTTATTCTGTGCTCAGGCCACTACATCCCTTATGTTTGCAGATACTGGTTCATTCAGCCCTCCAGAAATCTAATTGTTTTAGGATTTCCAGTGTCTAGCTTCGCAGTAGCGTTACTTGCCATGCAGAAGCCTGGCTATTTCAAGACAATTAAGAGATATGAAGAGAATTGGTGGAAGAGTGAATCAGGGGTCATAGTCTAGTTCACTACCCAGCCAACCAGTGCTCAGTCTGATAAACGAAAACAAAATACAAAGTTTAAGAGGAGTGAAAAAAAATCTTAATAAATAATTAGAGCTTGAATATGTCAGAGAACCAGGTTTTCTTGGCAACAATGGGCAGTAGTCATTTCTGAACAAACAAGATTGAAATTCGTGTTTCAGTGAAGCAGTTTGGGAAGCCTGTTTGCCATGCTACACAAACACCATTTCCGATGCTCTCTGCCAGATGAATTTCTTCAGTGTGCTGGAGGTGGGCAGAAACGTGATACATTCATAAGAAGATGTGCCACAGATGCAAGGTCAGTCTGTTCCCCAGAAGAGACAGGCCATGCTCTGAAGGCATCACTTGTATCGACATACCAGGGGACAGTTGGTTTTTAACCACTTAGGTGCTGGCTCCACTATTCAGAGGCACTGAGCTTCTACACCCATTCATGTCAGCAGGGTTTGAGTCCGTTCAGCAGTTGTAAAAAATCAGGCCTGCAGGTGTGTGCTTTCTGCAGGTATGTTTTACAGGTGCACGTACAGCAGTTTGTTCCTGTGTGAGCTAGAGAGCACAGGTTTGTACAAGAGGCTGACCTTGGGAAATGCCTCCTTAATCAGAAATACAGAAAACTACAAGCCAGTTAGTGCCTACTGAAGCCCTTTGCCACAAGGAGGTATTGCTAGTGGTACCTGTGAAATGGGAAAACAAGGCACAGGAAGCTGAATGTTCCCTCTGTGACCCCACACATGGTCCAGGAGACTGCATTGCCTCTCAACTCATTTATGCTGCTGTACGTGTGTGGGGGGGAGCATAGGCTCCCTTTTTAAAGCAAGATAGGGGGATATTCCCCCCAGTCCACCCTACAGCATCAGGTAGGGCTTGGGAACAGCAGCCAGAGTGGCCCTGGACAAAGGAGCAGTGAGAGGAGCTGTGTTAGCCCATTCTGCATTTGCCATCCCAGGCAAATACCCCTCTTGTGCCCTAAAACCCTCTTCTCTAGTGCCAGCTCATGGGGGTTCCCACTCCTTCTGCACCCTTCACCTCCATGCAGCTCCACCTGTCCCTCAGCTGCCAGGGAAAGAAAATAATAGGTGTTAGTTAATGCTTCTGCCCCTGCCTGTGTTCTTGCAACATCCATTTTCCTCGTGTGGCTTTTGGGCTTAAGATTGGGCACCTGGGCAAGAGCTGAGTGCCATCTCCTTTTCACCTTTCAGGCCCTCTCACTGCACTCCCATGTTAAGAGGTTTGTTTGCTTTAAGAAAACATTTGCCGTCATTGAGAAGGAATGTATAAAATCTGGTGTCAATAAGCTTAATTGGTGTGAAGGCTTGATTGGGCTTGGGGGAGAGGTGTAGATATTGCCTCCTGCTGAACTCTCTAAAGAGTCCTGGTGGCTTGGCCTTGCTGGAGAGAGCTCTTGAGTAGGAGCTTAAGGTGTGTGAGTAAAATCCTCAGACGAAAGGAAAAATGCAATTAATGGTGGGTTTTTAACGTAGCTGGTGGTAGTCAGCTCTGATGCAAAGACTGGAATTAATGCTGAAGTGCACGGAGATGTCGAGGAAGTAGAGCTGGTGGATTGGGGAGGAGAAGCTTGTATGGTGAAGAGGGGAGGTTTTCTGAATCTGGGATAATCTGGGATTCCTAGGGAGAGGTTTGCTAGCTAAACCAGAGAGTCTTGGTTCCTGCTGGTGTGGTTCAACCTTCTTGGGAAGACACTTCAATGTGCATTTGATTAAGAAGAAAACAGGCAGAACAAGTGGAAAATAACAGTACATCTCCAAAGAAAATTCCAGTAGGCAGGATCTGTTATTTGGCATGAGCTGGAAAGTCTAGGCTAAGTAATCTGCTTTTTAGAGGTTAGCAAAGGGAGTACAAGTGTGCACTTCAGGGTAAAAGAAATTAAGGGGTAGCACAGCTGCTAAAAAATTAAAGATGATGTATTTGCCTCGATAAATGCAGCATGTTTGCCAGAACTCGGCAGTTGGATTAAACTCAAAGCATATGTTCTCTGACTTCAGGATTATCCCACACTGGGCTGCATCCATCAGTTCTGCTCTCTCCTTAGCAAAACAGCTGAAGCACCAGAATTGCCTATCTGCAGTCCAGCCATCCTTGCACCTCCTCCAGTTCAGTCCTTAAGCTTCCTTTTTCTTCTTTTATCCTGTACATTCCCTAAATAGGTTCTTCCCAGGTTTTAGGTTTTCTTCCTTTTTCTTTCTAATGTCTTTATTTTTAATGTATTTTCCTTATTATTTTCCCTCTGAGAGATGACCATCATATGTTCAGTGTATTTTCAGATGAAGTACTTCTATGTTCTCTCCTTCATGTTTTGGAGAGGCTCATCAAAAGCACCCCAAAATAAATCTGATTTTCTGATTTTTCTTTTTTAATTTGCACAAAAATTTACAACAATAGGCTTCTGATTTCCTTGTATTACTTAACTTTTATACTGATCAATAACTTATCAGTGTTTCCTTGCTTATTTCAATCTTGTTTACGTTGTAAGCTTTTTATATCAGGCACAGTTGTTTTATAACAATCACTTAAACACTAGGATAAACCACTAGATACTTGGTTTGTATTCAAGGTGAATCCTGAACTGTTGATAAGAGAATAATTCAGCACAGAGGCATTCATCTCCCCGTATGGGGTATTTGTTACACCTGGTGTTTTGGTCAGAGTTTGGATGAATTCCTAAAAATAAATTGATGATTTTCTCATCAAACATATAATGACTGACAGGTTGTCCACTGATCTCTTTAATTGGCATGAAAATCTGGGGTGGCTGAGAGTCCAGATCCTGTCTTTTTGGCTTTGTGTGTGCTGTCCTACTGATTAACTGTTTAACGAAGTAGGTGGGCAGGGTGTTCTGCTTGTGTCTTCCTGCATCCTTGTCCAGTTCTTTGCTAAATCTCTCCGAAAGTGAGTTGGAAATATTTGGGTGAAAGTTTTTTATTTTCATTATGTTTGCTGTGTTATGAAAATGTAAGGACGTTACAGAATGAGATGAGTTTGAGATATTTTACTAGATTTAAAATAGTGTGGAGAGAAAAAATAAATAAAGCCTATGATTATTCTTGCTGTTTGCAAAATGAGACTCTTCTAGAAAGTAATACTAGTTGAGCTAAGGCAATTCAAAAGGATGTTCTGTTTACATTTAAATATTTATGCCTTTTTTTTTGTTTGAGTCCATTTCAGTTATGAAAATTTGAGACTTTGAATTTTCATTTTGATTAGAAAAATGTCACTTTGTAATTTAGTAGAACCATGTCTTGGAAATTGTATTAAACAGAGCTGGGAACGCAAGAGTTGCTGTGGTTATATGAATATACAATAAATACAGAAGTTTACTCCCTCCAGTGAAATAATCTGTGGCACTTTCTTCTCTGTTGTTGTCTTCTGTTTCAATACTCTCAGACTGATTTGTCTCATTTGTCTTGGCATTTCTTCTCAAAATCTGCTTTACCAAAACTGTCCCCCATTCCAAGCAGGCCTCTGTGTCTCTTCGCCTTGGAGAACGCTCTTGGGGGACTCCAATACTCGTGGGGGACTTCAACTTCCCTGACATATCCTGGAAGCACAACACAGCCCTGAGAAAGCAGTCTAGGAGGTTTCTGGAGAGCGTGGAAGATAGCTTCCTGACGCAGCTGGTTAGTGAGCCTACCAGGGGAGGTGCCCCGCTAGACCTTCTCTTCACAAACAGAGAAGGACTGGTGGAGGACGTGATCGTCGGGAGCTGTCTAGGGCAGAGTGACCACGCAATGGTGGAGTTCACTATTCTTGGCGAGGCCAGGAAGGGGACCAGTAAAACCGCTGTATTGGACTTTCGGAGGGCTGACTTTGAGCTGCTCAGGACATTGGTTGGTGGAGTCCCTTGGGAGGCGGTTCTGAAGGGCAGAGGGGTCCAGGAAGGCTGGGCGCTCTTCAAGAGGGAAGTCTTAATGGCGCAGGAACGGTCTGTTCCCACGTGCCCAAAGACGAGCTGGCGGGGAAGAAGACCGGCCTGGCTCAACAGAGAATTGTGGCTTGATCTTAGGAGGAAAAAGAGGGTTTATAAGCTTTGGAAAAGTGGGCAGGCCACTAAGGAGGACTTTAAAGAAGTAGCGAGGCTGTGCAGGGACAAAATTAGGAAGGCCAAAGCTCATCTGGAGCTCAATCTGGCTACTGCCGTTAAAGATAACAAAAAACGTTTCTATAAATACATCAACACAAAAAGGAGGACTAAGGAGAATCTCCATCCTTTACTGGATGCGGGGGGAAACTTAGTTACAAGAGATGAGGAAAAGGCGGAGGTGCTCAATGCCTTCTTTGCCTCAGTCTTTAGCGGCAATACCGGATGTTCTCTGGATACCCAGTACCCTGAGCTGGTGGAAGGGGATGGGGAGCAGGATGTGGCCCTCATTATCCATGAAGAACTGGTTGGTGACCTACTACGGCACTTAGATGTGCACAAGTCGATGGGGCCGGATGGGATCCACCCAAGGGTACTGAGGGAACTGGCAGAGGAGCTGGCCAAGCCACTGTCCATCATTTATCAACAGTCCTGGCTATCGGGGGAGGTCCCAATCGACTGGCGGCTAGCAAACGTGACGCCCATCTACAAGAAGGGCCGGAGGGCAGACCCAGGAAACTACAGGCCTGTCAGTTTGACCTCAGTGCCAGGAAAGCTCATGGAGCAGATCCTCCTGAGAGTCATCATGCAGCACTTGAAGGGGAAGCAGGCGATCAGGCCCAGTCAGCATGGCTTTATGAAAGGCAGGTCATGCCTGACGAACCTGATCTCCTTCTATGACAGAGTGACGCGCTGGGTGGATGAGGGAAAGGCTGTGGATGTGGTCTACCTTGACTTCAGCAAGGCTTTTGACACCGTCTCCCACAGCATTCTCCTCAAGAAACTGGCTGCTCTTGGCTTGGACTGGCGCACGCTTCATTGGGTTAGAAACTGGCTGGATAGCCGGGCCCAAAGAGTCGTGGTGAATGGAGCCAAGTCCAGTTGGAGGCCAGTCACTAGTGGCGTCCCCCAGGGCTCGGTGCTGGGGCCGGTCCTCTTTAATATCTTCATCGATGATCTGGACGAGGGCATCGAGTGCACCCTCAGTAAGTTCGCAGATGACACCAAGTTAGGTGCGTGTGTCGATCTGCTTGAGGGTAGGAAAGCTCTGCAGGAGGATCTGGATAGGCTGGACCGATGGGCTGAGGTCAACTGCATGAAGTTTAACAAGGCCAAGTGCCGGGTCCTGCACCTGGGGCGCAATAACCCCAAGCAGAGCTACAGGCTGGGAGAGGAATGGTTGGAAAGCTGCCAGGCAGAGAAGGACCTGGGAGTGATGGTGGACAGTCGGCTGAATATGAGCCAGCAGTGTGCTCAGGTGGCCAAGAAGGCCAACGGCATCCTGGCTTGTATTAGGAACAGCGTGACCAGCAGGGCTAGGGAGGTGATCGTCCCCCTGTACTCAGCTCTGGTGAGGCCGCACCTCGAGTACTGTGTTCAGTTTTGGGCCCCTCGCTACAAGAAGGACATGGAGGTGCTTGAGCGGGTGCAGAGAAGGGCGACGAAGCTGGTGAGGGGCCTGGAGAACAAGTCCTACGAGGAGCGGCTGAGGGAGCTGGGCTTGTTCAGCCTGGAGAAGAGGAGGCTCAGGGGTGACCTTATTGCTCTTTACAGATACCTTAAAGGAGGCTGTAGAGAGGTGGGGGTTGGCCTGTTCTCCCACGTGCCTGGTGACAGGACGAGGGGGAATGGGCTTAAGTTGAGCCAGGGGAGTTTTAGGCTAGATGTTAGGAAGAACTTCTTTACAGAAAGGGTTGTGAGGCATTGGAACAGGCTGCCCAGGGAAGTGGTGGAGTCACCATCCCTGGAAGTCTTCAAAAGACGCTTAGATGTAGAGCTTAGGGATATGGTTTAGTGGAGGGCTGTTAGCGTTAGGTTGGAGGTTGGACTCGATGACCTTGAGGTCTCTTCCAACCTAGAAAATTCTGTGATTCTGTGATTCTTTGCACAATGTACCTACTTTAAAAATTGCTGGTATTTTTGCTGTCAGTTTCAGTACAGTAGATTCTTATTTCTCAGAGCCATCCTGAACAAAAATGGCAGGAAACTGCGGCGTAACTTGGAGCTGTTTCCACATTATCACCCTGAGGCTGCTGTGCCGGGCAGTGTCTGTAGTCTAGGACTACAGCCCTAGCTGCATGTGGAAGGCACCATGTTTGAAGCCGCCCTCCCGCCTGTCATATTTATCATTTCTGGTCCAGCAGAGGCCCCACATCCAAGGGTGGGGGGGATGAGGGATGGAGAATAAACGCACAACTAAGAATTAATAATTAATTGGATGGATCAAAAAATAATAAGAATTGTTCTTAAAGACTTCTCAAGTACAATTGTAGTGTTTAGGCTGCCCTTCTCTCTGAGTAACTGTCGCACCATTAGACTAATTAGTCGGATAGATTAATGCCATCTGAGACTCTCCTGAACACAGATACTTCGGGAAACAATCCTGGTACGTGTCTAGCATCTCCAGGAGGATGGGCTGCCATGCTGAAGTTTCAGATTGCCTGCTGCTAACTCCAGACTTCAAAACCCAAATGATCCAGCTCCCTGTATTGCTTGGTAGGTGGGTTAGGGTGGGATCCAGAATTGAGCACTGAGTTTGACAGCAGTGTTAAGAACCATGAAGTTAAACTGAAGGGAAAGTAGGAGGGGGATTAGAAACCCACAGAAAAAATGGAAGAGCACTTCAGCAGCAAAACTGGAAGTACTGACCAGGTGAAGAACTCCCAAAAGACTTGTTGCCTAACTGCACCAGCAAGGTGGCCAAGCATTCAATCAGATGCATCCTGCAGCATATGTTTTTTTTCATGGGTATAAATTATAGCTAACTGGCCACAGCGTTTGGGAGCTGAGTTCCCCAGGGACTGATTGCCAGGGGAAGGGTGTGGACTGCTGGGATCTGTCTGCAGGAGGTGGAAAGAAACCAGAAAGCAGCAAAAAACTGGGAGGAGCAGTCATGAGCATGGTCCAGAAAGGGAATAGCAAAAGGGCTTCACGAGAAGCAGAGCAGAAAGCAGGACTGGAAATTGTGCATAATTAATCTACTTGCTGTTTTCTCATTGTGTTGTGGAAACTTGACTTTATAAATTGAATTGCACCAAAGGAATATCTGGTTTTTATTATCAATCTTGTTTCTACATGGAAACAAATCAGATCAAAGGTCATTTTTTTTATTATTATTATTCTAAGTGCCATCATATTTTACTACATCATTTGATATCTCTCATAACCATTTTCTTTTTCTTCATTATAAATGATTAATTCAGCCTCCCAGAATATTGCAGGGTTTTACATTGCATATTTTGCCAAAAATTGTTACTGGATCAGAAAACCTTGACTGGCTAGTAAGAAGGGAATTCTTCCTAGTTAGTATTCCTTCTGGGTAAAGAGTGCCTCTAAACTAGAAAAAAAGGAAAATTTTAGGGGGATTTTGCTAAGTGTTTGTACCTACTGACTACTGTAAGTCAGAATAATAAGAAGCACTTTGCAGTTCCTGCTTTGTGAATAAGTTCTAAATGACAAAAAAAAAATACTCTAAAGGTTATTTATGTGTTTTTTTTGTTTGTTTGTTTTTTTTGTTTGTTTGTTTGTTTTTTTGGATAGGATAGGAAGCTTACAATGCACAATGTTATGGAGAAAAATCACACAGATACAGGTTCCATATTATTGTTATAGCCTGATATACTTCTGAGGTTTTGCTGGACTGTCATTTCTAAAATTGCCTAGAGAAAGGAAAAGGTTTTCTCACTTCTGTCAGTTTTACATCTGTGTAATTACATGTTTCTCGGGGGATTTGCTCCTGTTTTTTCCAGTCAGGAGAGAAGTAGTCTCATAATACGCAACAAATAAATTCCGCTTCCTTCCTTCCTATCTCCCAGTCAGATAGATGAAGAAAGATAATAGAAAAAGCACTCAGACAAAAGAGTGAAAGTCATGGTCCGTCTTTTGGGAGAAAAGGAGAGTGGAGCTGCCCTGATAGGGGATGTAATAAGAGTTGTTTTGGGGGTGGGGGGTGGTAGGAGGTGGGCTGCTTGCTCTGCCAGATTTTGATTTAAACATGACCACAATGGTGAGGCACCTGTTGAGAGCTGAAAGCTTTTCTAGAGATTTTGGTGCTAATTGTCACCTCGCAGCTGGAGGATTATGTGTAACCTGAGCATTTAGCACTGAAGTTCTTATAGCAGCCTTGACAACTATTGAAGGGAAAAGTTCCTCTTTCTTTTTTTTTTTTTTTTTTTCCCCTGCAGTTCAGACCACAAAGTGATGTTTTATAAAGTTTGTCTTTAACTTCACCTTGCTGTGATGCACTTTTAAGAAAGAGGACTACAGCCTGCAAGTAAAGCCACCATAAACACAAGAATGTTGTTTTCACCTCAAAAGTAACTGTAATTCTACTGAATGTTGCATTGTGTGCAGAACTGAGTAAAATCACAGAATCACAGAATTTCTAGGTTGGAAGAGACCTCAAGATCATCGAGTCCAACCTCTACCTAACGCTAACAATCCCCACTAAACCACATCCCTAAGCTCTACGTCTAAACGTCTTTCCCCCACTCTCTTGCAGTTGGCCCATGTGGGTTTCTTCTGTATTCTCAAAATACCTTCTGTTATGTGAACATAGTAAATCTAAATTGATCCTCTGTTGCTTGCAATTGGTGAGCTAATAATAGACAGTAGAACAGATAACAATTCATTCAATGCCTGCTTAAGACTCCATTCACTTCACAGAGCCATAGTAGGATCAAATTCACATTGAATTTGATGTGAATTCATATATTTTTTTCTTGTTGAAAAAAGAAAACAGAATGCTAGTTTCATGGAGGGCTATGGTACCAGTCTTTTATCACACATCCGCAGACAGGCAATAGAAAGCATTGTTACTCATTGTATTTGGGTGACATACAAGTAGCTGCAAATCATGAAACTGGACTCCTGAAACCTAGTTCTCCTTCATAACTCCTATGAAGAATTATCTGTGGAAGTTCTCCTATGAAGAATTACCTTCATAACTCCTAACCAGAATTACCTGTGGAAGTTCCTCAAGGTTTACATTAATTTTCATGTATGAACTTTTTGTAATTCAGTGTAAGTTTAGGTTTCTTAACATACATTCTTAAAAAGAATGTTAAAGAGAGAGGATTTAGTTGCATATACAAGTCTAAGTTGCACTCCTAGCTTGAACACCCTGTTATCTTTTCCAAAAAGAAGGTGGGTCAGTTTTTAGAGCATTAGCTAATATTGAATTCTCTCTTACCTAGGTTCAGATGTAGTAAAGAAGAGGGAGTTTTCATGGTGAAGAACCCAATGTTGACTTTACAAATGTACTGATGGAGAACGTAGTTAAACCTGAGAATAATGAGGGACGAAGGAAAATCCACATCCTTCAGCTGTGACTTCTGAGAAGGTAAGATTGAAAACCCTCATGAGAAATGAAAAAGCGAAGAGCTTATCTGGAATATTTCAGTTAAAGAGCCATAACTTCTACAATGTATTGTCATATTTGCTTTTTTGGTTTGCTATTCAAAAGAGCGGGATTAATTACATGTTATTGTCACCCAGTAAGCTTTAAACAATTTCCTTGAAAGTGTGACTGTCTTACCTTACAGTTTGCTCTGCAATTTCCAGTGGATTACCTGCAGCTTTCTAAACAGGTAGCCATACTCTCGCTGTTCACATCAAGCAGTGTTATTTGCTGGGATAGTGATGAATCAAAACAAAATAATCATTTCAGTACGGTAATTACATCAACTTTTATTATGTTAGTCCAGCACGGTTGCAAGTATAAATCTGCTAAAAAGGCCAGGAAAAAGATACATACACATGCAATGTTTTTAAAAGGCATAGTCACTTGCTTATGTTAAAAGCTGCTAATCAATAGGACTGGAAATACTTAGAACTTTTGTCTTTTTGAACAACTGATTCACTTTGGAAAAAAAAAAAAAAAAAAAGCGTGGTGAAAGGAAATCTTCTTGTTGAAGAAATGTAAAAGTAACATTTTTGGCAGGCCACTTTGGGTGACGTCATTCTACAGAATGTGCTAAAGTCTGTTATTTTACAGCAGGAACTGATTTCTCAAGGCAGGCAGAGTCTATGGGCACTTAGTGTTGCTCTCAACTTCAGCCAGCCAAGATCTGTGCTTTTTTACACCTCGTTTGATGGTAATAAACCATGCACACTTCCAAATATGGGACCCAGAGGCTTTTTTCACATATAATACATACATGTGCGTGCGTGTGTGTTTGAAATCTTTTGTACACTATTCATTGTGTGGGTTTATCTCTTGGCTGAAGATGTGCTCATTGCTAGTGTTCAGTACTTGTTGCCTTCTGGAATGGATTCTGGCAGATAAGAACACTAAAAGTAGCATTGCATTTGGGAAGGCAGAGAGTACCTTATTTTCCCCCCATACTGCCAATTTCTTGTGAGGCGACAATTTCTTGCTGTTCCTCCCCAGACACTTGCTAATACTCAGTCAGTAGGATTATCAGAGTGGCTGCAGTTCGGTATACATTTGTTTCTTCATGAGTGAGAATAGGTCTTAGCTCTAAACTACGTTACCTTGAGTGCAAACCTTCAGTAAATTGCAAAAAGCTTTTCCTGTATTTAAAGCATTAAGTAGTAAAAGGATTAGGCTCTGTTGAAATTATCCAAGAGGGAGCATGAATTAAGCACTCTTTGGAGGGCTTAAGGATTGTCCAGTCTACGAACCACTAAATGTAGCTTATTTGTGTGCTAAGGGAGTATTTGTATTTGTTAGGTTTTATATAACTACTTTTACGTAACATCTGTTCTGTCCTGGTTATTTGGACCACTGAGCCTAGTTGTGTAGTACAGGTACTTGAAAACAAAAACATACAGAATACAACTAGTAGCAGAGAATTCTCAGGGCCTGATCCAACGCTGGCAATCTGTTAAGCTGTAGAAATCCTGTGTACTGCTAATGGAATAACATGTCACTTGGCATAAATTAGAATGGCATTATGATTACTGCATCTGGAAATAAATATACTAAATATGTTTCATGTCCATTCTTTTCCCATTATATTTTATTTCTGGTGAGAAATACAACTGCAATAATCTGAGTTGAATTGTTGTTTCTAGATGTTTATTAAAATAATGTTTTATTACTTGAGACCCCCAAGGTCTTTCGTCTTCTTATTTCTTGTGTACTAGCATGGGAGTACTGCTTTGGGACTTAGTGTTGCAGAGAATTTGGTACACTCACTAAGAAAAATCTGTTTGAATAATGTCTAGAATGGAAATCCATGAGAGCTTTTAAAGGTTTGTGATGTCTTATCTCTGTTAGATCAAATATATGCATTTTGCTACATTCAGTGAGCACTTCTAGCTTTACAAGTTACATTATATAATCTCTGTTTTTAAGAAAAATTGGCCCTAATACTGGAAACAATATTTTGAAAGACTTGTTTGTAGGGAAATTGTACCAACTCTTTGCATGTGGAATCATGGAAGAATAGCAATTTCACAATAGGCAGACCTGGCTCAGCTGCCTATTACAAAGTTTGGCATTAAGTGGACAAGGAAGCTGGGTTTGGAACCTGAAGAGAATTAGGATGGAAAGGACAAGGCTATGGATCTCATACATCGTCAGGTTTTGGGGGAAGCAGTCAGTACCAACTGGGCAAGATACTGATGGAAGTGATGAGTAAGCCTGGGGACGGATAATGAATTATCCAGATTATCGTCTTTTGTCATATTGATGAGCCTGGTACAGGGAACTAGAGAGAAAAGAAACTGAAATAGTTTTGAGGATACAGGAAAGAAGAGATTTATCTATATCAAAGGAAAGGGTAAATATGAAGGTTTTCTGGGACCTAGTAACAATTAGCAGCATTTCAGAGCCCGGAATGAAACTGGGGATTCCCTGACTTGCTGTTCCTCTGCTACCAGCAAATCCCTGCCAAGTTGTTGGGGAAGTGCATGTTAGCCCTTTTTGTTGTGGTGTTTCAGGGATTGCTTTGTACTGTTACAAGACATTACTCTTAGCTCATACCAGAGGTCTGTATGGTACATCTAACAGCTGTAGCAGACAAGAAATCACCTCAGCATGAGATGCATCAATGTTAGCATGATGCCAGGTGGTGGAGGATTTTTTTTCTTAATCATAAAGTTGAAAGCTAGACCTCTTAGAAGATTTAAAGTGCTAAACAAAAGTGTTTTGTTTTGTTTTGTTTTTTTCCATTGCCTATATATGTGCGTGTACTTTGTGGAGGCAGTCTAGTCTGCCATTTCTTTCTGTGCCTGGTGCTTGCTTAAGTGCCCACAGTGGATCTACTTTGAGGAGACTGCAGGTATTAAAGAGCTGTTTTCTGTAGGATCCTTACATCACTCCTTGCCCCAGTTGGTGTTGATGGATAAGGCTGATGGGCTGCAGGAAGACGGTCGTCTCTTGGTAGTATAGATCAATGCTGTCCTGGAGAAAAAGATTGTGTGCTGACACCTACCATCAGGTCAGTGTTGTTAGACGAGGCCTTGGGCTGTCAGAATTTGTGCTGTGGGGGCTTTCTGGGTGTATGGCTTGAGGCTGTCATGTCTTCTGTATGGGTGTGAATAAAGGTGTTCAGGTGCGACTAGAGTCAAAAGGTGGAAGCTATGTTTAGGTAATCTGAAAAATAATGTTGGTAATCTGCAGGTAATCTGAAAAATATATGAGGAGAAAAATAAATGAGGAGAGTGGTTACAGCGATTAGTTAGTGTTTATGGAGCATGCAGCTTCTGTAATGGTAAAAAGCATATAGGGATATTGATTTTTGTCTTGACAAAAGACTTCAAGTGGATTATAGTGGAGGATATCAATGGCAAGATTTGAACAGAGATAAAACCATGCGAATGGTTGTTTATCAGATTACCTCATGAGCCCTGGACAAAGAATGGTTCTTACACAATAAAATAAAATTTGGCAATAATGAGAGTTTCAGGACTCATAAAATACAATGCAAAACTTTACCTAATTCTGTTTCAAAGTAGTTATCAATGCTCTTTATTGGTACTATTAACCATTTCATATTTGAAATCCTTGTCAGTTGGTGAAGGTCTAATTTCTGAAGAGAAAAGTCACTGCCAGGTGGGTGAGTGTCCAGTGTCATTATGGTATTCCTTGGCTACTATAAATCAAAGAGAAGTTTGGGTCTCATTTGGCATTGTCCAAATACATACACTTTTAGATGTAATTAATCTTAGCAAGCCTGAATTAACAGAATCCAATTGTATTGTTTACATTATGACTAGACTTTCCAAATAAAAAAATAATAATAAATCCATGTATATTTGAAATATAAAAGGCTTAGTACCTAATTGCAAAGCATAAGCTACAGCAGTAAATATAATGGAGGCTTCTGTAATTATTTCATTTATTTCTTTTTTGTATGTGTATGGTCATGTATGTGTACAGCTGTGTTTAGATGTTTAAATGCCTTCTTGAAAATCCACTCTGCCTTCTGCAAATTATTGAAGTAGCAGCTGCTGTCTGCCGTGCAAGCCAGGCATCGTGGGGTAGAGTAAAATTCTTCGTCTTTCTCCATGAGGCATAATTTTATTAGGCTCTACTTTAAATCATAAGGATGCCTGCTGAGTATGCTCTGCTGTTATGATTTTTGGGTTATTGCAGCACAGAGGTAGGATTTTTTTTTTTTTTTTTTTCTTTTAAAATTAAAGCTTTCCAAGCTCAACTGCATTGAGTTACTTATACATGTATGTGAGCAACTGGTAGTCAGAAGAGGTGCTAGCACCAATTTGCTGGAAGAGCCCAGTGATTGTTCTCTAACAAAGGCCCAGTTAAACTCAGGAGAGTCCTAAGATAACCTCATGGATGTAGTAGGTCATTGTACAAAAAGCAGGAAAGCAAACACCCTTTACTCTAGTGGAAAAACTGGAATCCACTGCCCAAGGAAATGGGAATAGCATGGAGATGTCTGAGCAGGATTACAGGATAAGGTAACTCACATGTACCATGGGAAGGAAACATGCACAGGGTCTATTACCCTAGTGCAGCTGTGGCAATGTAACTTACTCTCATTTTCCCTTGCAGTGGTGTGTCTCTGTTGTGTTGTGTAACCCATGTTCTCCCCTCCTGTTATAGGACTAACTTGGTTCCCCAGATCTTCTTCATTTCAAGGGTCTTTTTATAATATTACATTGTAAGGTATTTCAGGGGCAGAGACCATATCTTATTTATTGCTTTTATGAGTCATTTAGCCCATTTTTGGATGTTTGACAGATAATAATGTGTCTGATTGCATCATGTGGTATACCAGGTCTGTAGGAAAACAGACTTTCAACTCTGTAATGAAGTCTTAAGTTTGATTTAGTGTTTACTCATTTGACAGCAGATGCTAGCCAGAATACAGATCATTTAAATTCTATGAACTGACTAAGCCAAAGGCACTATAAAACCAAATATCATCAGTGTGCATCTAATAGTTCACACAATGTAACGCTGTCTAAATTTTCATCGTTAATGTTCCAGGAATAAACATGGAGCACTGGATAGAAGAAAACCTGGACAGATTTCAGCTGGAAAATATTCACAGTATCTAAATGTTCTATAGAATAAAATGTCAGTGGCTGTCATTTTGCAGTAGTTCTGCTACAATTGTTTCCCAGTTATTGAACCCTACTGTAAGTTGAAAAGCAAACCAAAACTTTATTTTTTCCCCACCCCATGTAATTTGTTCTTGTGTGGGCTTTGGAAAGCTGTAGTTGTGGAAAAACCAACAAATTAATTCCTAACAGAAATAATTGAGCTGACAGCTAAAGAGATGCTCACTTTCTCAGTCACTTAAAAAATGAATAATATTTCTTTTATTTCTGTTCTCCATTATTAATTATCCCATTGAGTGAGGCTGAGTCCGATACAGAAAGCTGATGCACTGCTGGGATGGCATTGGCCAGGTCTGGGGACATGATGTTCGATCTAAGCAGTAGAGGGAGGAGTACATATTCTTTTTCCTCCTGAGGGACCTGACAATTTCAAGAAAGGCATTGTTCTTCGGCAAGTATTAAGCCAAGTAAATTTGTTCAGTTATTGCCTGTTGTATGACAAATGAATCCAACAGTTTCCATGGATGTAGGGTGTCGGAAATCCAAGGTCTAAAACGCTTTTGGTTAAACGTGCGTGAAGGACGGATGAGTTAACATGTTTTGTCTTACTGTTTTAATGGGGCTGCCATGGCTTAATCAATTTGAGTAAGTGCTTTGGGACTGAAGCCCAGTCATTAGTTTCAAACCCAGTCCTCTGCTTGGCTTGGTTCCAGCAGACTAATGCTCCAGAGACAAAAGCCAGCCCTTGAGTTGGTGCTAACCAAGACCACTTTCTTCCAGAAGACAGCACGCAAAGGCTGTCATGCTCTAGGATCAAGAATATAACTCAGTTACTGTAGCTTACCAGCTCGCTGTCAGTTGGCTGAGCCACAGCAATTGAATGAGAACATGCTTGAAGGCTGTCACAAACGGACCCTAAAATGTATGGGGGCGGCTTTCAGAGCAGATCTTCCTTATGAAACCAAATGGGAGAAGCAGAGCTTTAGAAACCTCCCCTCCAAACACAGACCTGCAAAGCAAATGCATGTGGAATGTAAATATGGGTAGTGGGATGTCATTGTCTGAAGGCTTCTGAGACTGAAAGTAAGACAGAAAGGATGGGAGTAGTGGCAGAAGGGAGACAATAGACATAAGAGGCATAAGAGCTCTGGTAGTAAGGGAAGGCAGAGAAGGAAGGAATGCTAGAAAGAGGCTGGAGCTGATGAACAGAAAACTACCATTTTGATCCCTGCAGCATAGAGGAGTATACAACTTTATATGATCTTTGCAAATGGGGAGGGGTGCAGTGAAAGTACTTGGCTCTACCAACCGTCTTGATTCATCCAAATGTCTAAGACCCTGAAGTCTGCCAGCTCATTCAGGTCTGAAAGAAGAAGTGAAAATCAGGAGGTGCTTCAGGAGCTCAAAGATGTCCTAAAAGTACTGTGGCTAAGCCTAGAGGTTTCATAAAAATAAATGTGTAAAGTTTTCCCAGAAAGTGCCAAGAAGTGCCTTTGTAATAGTGTGTGGGTAGACAAATCCCAACTTTAATGCAGCAGTGTGAAATGTTGGGATGGGTCTTTGGTTCCTCCTGTTAGGAAGAAGTTCAGGGGAACACAGGAGATGAGGAAGGCTCTGAGATTTCTCAGCAGAGTAGCAGAGATAACTATGTCCAAGTGTGAAGTAAGTAAAAGAACTTTTTTACTAGTTTATGTATAGTCATATGAATTATGTGAAAGTATAAGAGTGGGACATTTATTGACTTTTCCCCTTTGCAAATCCATGTATTACTTTTTTTTTTAAATAAAAAAAAAAGTTGAAAGTAGTGCAAAACAGACTTAGCACACTTGATACTATTCTACATCATACCTCAGTTGAGTGGCTGGACAGGTCAGCCAAGTCAAGCAGAGCTGCAGAATCTATGAAAGCCTTGTGCCACTAAGATGGTCATGGGCTTGGGGGTCAGTCATCAATTTCAGCATGACTAAGTACCAGGAAGCGAAGTGGGGGACTGTTTGCTTGGGTCTGATCCTGTGTCTTGCAGCTTGAGAATTTCCATTTTTATCACCTATGTCTGTAGGGAATAGGTGCTCAAGTGTAGGTGCTTGGATTTGCAGAGCAAGATCAGCACAGGGAGACCAGAGATGCCCCTTGGAGACATTAGAATTTGCCACAAATTTCAGCTGTTCTTTGAAGAAGACAAGAGATGGTCATGATGGAACCTAGAAATCTTTTTTTTTTTTTTTTTTTTTTTTTTTTTTTTTATGGCTTTGACTTTAATACCTGATCCTAATGCAGCTTTGGTCACATATAAAGACACAAATAATACATTCCTTATGAAAACAAGGAAGACTGGCAGTGATGAAAAAAAAAATAGAGGGGGACGATTCAGTTAGATGATGACCTTTCAGAAAAACATGGACCATGAGGACTCCTTAAAATATAGCATGAAGGTAGAACAAATTGTCACAAATACAGCCCTCTTCCAGCTCGATCAGCAGGCAGCAGTGTAGCTCAAAAAGCAAAGTTCTGTGATACTAATACCAACACCTTCACTTATGTGGCCAGTTGAGCAGTAATAATGAGGGTTATACTCTGTGTAATGAGATCTTTGGTCTATGTGGAGCGAGTTCAGCAAGGGTTATTAGGCTGGAGGTTATTAGGCTGGAGTATCTAATGCAACTAAAGAGAAGTTCCAAAACAGAGCTATCTAATTGCTTTCAGATGGAGGCACTGCATGGAAACGTATGCCCATCCAAAACTTGAGAACTGCTTTTAAAAATAGAATTCTGAAAAAAAAATAAAAAATAATAAAAAAAAAATTGGGTAGCTGTGAAAAGGGATGATTGAATCACCTGGTGTTTTATTATGGCTAATGTCTTCATAGAAATGCCAGACATGACGGACTTACAAATTCAGGCATTAAAAACTTGACTAATGTCACTCAGATGAAAGAGCTGGGAATCATAGATGATTTTTATTTATTTATTGGTTTTGTGGTGGTGATATTTATTTTTTTTTCCAGCTGATAATTTGTTGTGCTTCAAAGGACACAGGGCATGATAGCACTTAAACTCCACTTCTGAGAAAAGATGAAGGGAATATCTGAAACTTATTTTGAAACCTGAAGTCATAGCTGTGGAAGTTCAAATACTTTCCATTCAAACTGAAAAAAAAAGTCAGAAATTTCCAAGTTTCAGCTCAGTTCTTGGATCAATAGTAGGTAATAATACTCTGAGTTATCAGAAGACTTGTTCCAGAGGCTCTGTGTTTAGTCACATAAGACACAATACTGAGTTTACAAATGTAATCCTTCATTGCAGTAAGTACTGCTACTGTTATCCAAAATGTCATGGATGGTGAAGAAAAACATTTTTAGGGTAATCTAGGAAATTTCAGACAACTCTTATTCACTGTAGTTTTTTATATTGTATGTCAAAATTCCTTATACAGTCCTGGAAACTTTATTGATGTATCTGTGTATATGCTCAACCTGTTGTTCCCTTTTCCTTTCTAACTACATACATATTTTTGGCTGTTATAACAGCACTGGCCATACAGACCATAGGTTGTCATGAGCCGTCAGGATAACACTCTCTGTATGCCAAGATGTTTGTAAAGAAACCGTGAGTTAAAGCACTCTGTTGGACTGGGCTTTTCTGCAAAGTCTTGCGTTGCAACTGCGCAAGTGCTAGATGAATGGCTAGCTCACTCCAAGCATTTTCAACACAAGGTTTCTCAGAAAGAAACCCAGAAGGCAAAGTTGTGTTTTCACTGCAGTCCATGATAGGGTTTACAGTGTTTTAAGCAGGGCTGGTATTCACTTCTTGCTAATGGGAGTATCTTGATTTGTAGTTCCTGCCAGGATTTGGTCTCATATAGTTTCTGACCACATCTGTTCAAAACCAGAGGACTAGCTGGCAAAGGAGCAGAAATTCTTTCAACAGCTCTTTGAATAAGGATCAGCTACTTCTAATTTACCATGGGGCAAAAACATTTACACGGCATTACCACAGCGCAGGTGATGTACCCTGAAGGTTCATAACCCAGTTTACCCTGCACTAACTTGTTCACATATCCGCGTCTTAATTTTATGGTAGCCACTTTATTGTGTGAATCAGTTGTAATTAGCAGGAACAATACATCCATATCATGTAAGGGAAACAAACCCTATTTTAAGAAAATTTTCATTAGATTAAGTAGTGTTATGGTGAAACAATTTCGTGAGCTCCTCTGAATGCTTAGCAAACAGCATTTCTAATTAAACAAGTTTTGCTTGCCCTGTGTTGTTCTTTGTATTGCACAAATGGTTGGAGCAGAAAACGGTTATTAAAGCCAGGAGTGTGCCTAATAACTGGTGTGATAGAAAAGCAAATTGGTAGCTCAGTACCTTTTTAAAACAGCTGTAAAGTTTTTACTTGGTAGCAGAAGTCAATTGATTTTTTCCTTTCTTCCCTACTTTGCTTTTGGTCTGTGGTCCGAGAGGTTCCCCCCCTCACAGCTGGCTGCAAAGGAGCCAGGTTCGGCAGCTCACACCTGTGTAAGCATTTGAGGTAGAATGGTGTGAATTAGCCAAAAGCTGCTCAGCTACAACTGTTATGCGCTGAGGTGACTGAGGAGGGAGCTGCTACTGTGAAGGGTTTCTTCACCACAGAAACTAAAAATATATTTTTTTAATCCAGATCTTGGATTTTTCACTTTGTGACAGTATTGTTTGCATTGGGCTTTTTCTAGAGAGGCATGTGGGATTTTTATGACGTTGTCCGATTAGGTTATCAGCAGAACTCCTCTGCTTCTGCTGTAAGAGGCTTTGTGTCACTTTTATATGTTCATTTACTGCATCAATATGAGATCATTAGCAAGTGTGTACTGAAAATAAAAACAGAACTTCCCAGTGTGGGGTTGTCCATTTATTATCATTGTAATTTTAACTTTCAAATGAATTCAAAATAAGTGGAAACTGACATTTTAATTTTAAGTGGTCAAGCTATAATATGAAATTTTGTTCAAAACATATTTATCCTTTAACTCTGCCTCCTTGTTGTTTCGTGTCACTTTCACACAAGTAAAATGATGTCCTGGCAGACTTTCCACTTGGAAACAGCTCTGAGAAACAGTGTTTTCTATTCTCATTTAGGTAGAACCATTTAAAACAAAACAACAACAAAAAAAACTCTACTGCCTGACTATGGACAAAAAACATATTCTTATTTACAGATTTTCTGAGAGTATAACTTCAGGAAGAAAATGAAATAGGTGTAGAGTGAATGTATTACAAATACATGGCTTAAACATCTCAGTTCTACGGCCAGTTTCAGGTTCTATTTATTACTTATTCATTGCTTTTTTTTTTTTTTTTTTCTTTTTTCTTTTTCCCCTAGCTACAGAAATAGAACTGGTCTCCTTCTGTTTTACAGCCCTAGGCATCTATCTTAGGCTCTCCTGTACCTGAGAGGTATCTTCTGGAGGCATGGAGCCTATGAGACAGTACAACAGCCAGTGAAGTCCACCCCGTTAATAAGGACTACTCAGTTTATTAATATGCTGCTCCGAGGGAAATGCCTCCAGTAGGTGTCTGCTGGTGTTTGTTGAACACCTTTTCTGGGATCCTTGAAACCAAAGCAAACTCTAGTGGTGCAAAGACCAAGAAACTGTGAGGGAGAACTCAATGCCCAGTTGGAGAAGTGGTGCTGTTCACCTAAAAATCAACAGATACTCTCTTATGTACAAGTTTCTTTCAAAATACAGTTCGTATGAGGACCATAGTCTTCTTGGAATATGTCATTTGTAGATAAGGTAAACTGATCTACAAATCCAAAAATTTAACACTTAATCTGGTAGTTTTGACTGCCCACTCTTGTGCCAGTAGTTATGTGTATGAACTCTGTTGCATGAAAGGCAAAGCCGTCCTCCTGGGAGACTTAGTTCCTTCCCATTCGAATGCACTTGAAGAGGCAGAGCTGAAGCAGGTAGCTTTGGAGCAAGGTGCTTGTTACTTACTATATTTGAGCACCACCTTGGCCTCAGAATGAGAATTGCTCTTGGGGAGAATGGCTGCTTTGCCAAAAGGAGAAAAACGGTTTCCTGGGATTAACAGCAACTACTGCTGCTACTGTTATCTGGCTTTTGTATTTTTGCTGGCAAAAGTTACTGTCCTGCTTTATTTAATTCCAGTCAGCTAGTCTTATTCTGTTCTGTGGTGCAGGGGAGTTGTGTTATTTATGGCGGGTGGATGTCAAATAGAACAATTCATTAAGCTCCTAGACCAGTTGATTCCTTGTTATTTTCTTTTAACTCATTCCTATGTGTGCTTTTATTGCTGTCATAAAGATGTCATAACCGCCCCGAACTGCTCATTTTTACTGTATCTTGTTTGTTACCGAAGACCTCACTTTTCACTGCCAATTTTGGCTGAAAACTTCATGATACATGGGAGAAATTTTGCTTGCAAAAGCCCTGTCTCAATATTAAATGGTTTTAGAGGGATAAGTCATAGTTCAGGAGCCTTTCTTTTAGTTTCTAACTATTGGATAGGGCAGCCTGTAATAATACACGATGTTATGCAGGAGTTTTTCACTGGATGTGATTTTTCCTTATTGACACATGGCTCATTATCTTTGTTTTATGTAGCTGGAGTTTGTCCAGTGAACTGTCATGGGTAACTCTGAGTATCTTATACAAAAAATTCAAGCACGTTTCTAGGTTTGGCTGGCCACTGGGGCCGATCCCAGTTTAGCTGACTTTGAGTGGGAAAATCTCCTGGTTTTGCAGTGCTTTGATGTAGTCTAGTTCAAAAGTTAGACCAGGTTTCCTGATGAGCACCACTATTATGGGACAAAAAGAGAAGCTGCGTGCTATGTCAAAAACAAAACAGAAAAACGCAACCCACAAAACAGGATTCTGTTATAAACATGTAAAACCAACCAAACAAAAAAAACTGTACAGATTTATATCCAATGTGATATCCCTGCCTTTGCAGATACACAGGGTAGGCATTGGAGCAGTGTTGGTTCCAGTGACTTTAATGAATCATTCTGTATTTCTTTTCCCTTCTCTCTCAACTTTTTTTTTTTTTTTTTTTTTTTTTTTTTTTTTTAGCATGAATGTGGCACTTGCAAAAGTCAAGGAGAAAAAACATTTGGCTTTGGCAAGCACAGAGTGGGCAGAGTATAAAATTCCACGCACAGCTGTGCCAGTGTGCTTCAGTCCTAGCTTAACAACATTTCCTGCTATTCCAGAACTGGGCCTGTCTTAGAGAGAGTGCCAGTCATGACACTTTTTATGGTGGTTTTGTGCTCCGCACAAATGGGGACTAGAATGAAAGCAGCAGACTAATTTTAGTTCATGATCTTAAGTTTTGAATTCAGGTCTGCCGAAGTAAAAGATTAGTGCATTAGCTCACTGAAAATTTGAGCCTGTTCTCCAGCTGGACTTTCTTGACCACCTGCTAACTTGTTGATATGGTGAGAGATTAGGTTCTTTAGGTCCAATTCTGACCTCATGTACCTCGGTGTAACTTCAGTGCTTTTTGTATAATCAGTTTCAATTGTCCAATTTAAATTTCAGCAAGGCCTAGATTTTCATACATTTTACTGCTTTATGTATTTTTTTTTTTTTGCTTGTGTAATTTTTTCCCTCCAGTTTCTATGCTTCCTACACCATTCTTTATTAGTCTTGTTTTTCCAGAGTACCCCCGTAAAATAGCCTACTGTGTTATTTGTCTGCATGGTCTTTTGCTCTTTCAGTGATCTAGAATGCACCTAAAATTCTGTTCCCTTCTTGATATTGCTCTTTCACTACTTAATAAAGTTTCTTGGCAATAATTTACAGGCAAGATAGCACATCCTGTTATGCCTCAGTCAAGGAGAATATTGGTTGTATGAGATTGTTCTGAAATCAGGGCCGTGATCCGCCCACAGGCCAGCTACCTTATTCAACTCCTTTGAAGCTCCGTGTGAGTCCTGGATGGAATTTGGCTGCTCCCAGGTGCTTGATGTGTGCTCTAAGCAAGTCCCAAGACTTGCTGGAAGCAAGAGGGAAAGGCTGCATCCTGGGTAAGTCACTGACCTGGAATGGCTTCATTTCCTTGCTCTGACAGATATTTCCTCTGCAGTTTTGACCCTATCATTTAATTGCTCCAAGCCTCGGTTTTCTTATCTACGTGCTGTCTAGAGATAACAGTGCTTCCATGCATCCTAATAGCAGTGGAAATAGGTGTGCTTAGGCTTGTTTGGCAAAACAAGGACCTTGTTGTCTCAGGAGGGCTAATCTTTAGCATATCATCAGCTCTGTTGACTTGTCCAGCGTTTTTGGAAGCATTAAGGTTGATTTTCAGAAGTTAATTTCAACTTTTTCTTGACCATTTATTGGTAAGAAGAAAAAACATCTCAACGTAATGCTTTGCTTTAGACTAAAGTCTGCTTTCAAACTGACTGCAGTAATGGAATTGTTTCATATTTCTAAGACTTTTTTTCTTTAGAAGAAATATTTGCTTTTGTAAAACAGAACGATTTTTTTAGTCGTAATCTGGCATTAAAATAATAGATGATATTTCATAAGGCAGATTCCCACATAAAGAATTAAAAATCTTCATTCATGACCTGAATCAATTCAGGTACCTGTATTGCTTTCTAACCTGGGTGAGAAAAGGACTTAGGGGGAAAAAAAAAGAAAAAACAAAACCCAACACACCTCAAAGAGCTGAATGTTAGAGTGCCATCTAGTGCTTCATTAATTAACTGATTTACTGCAACTTCTGTGTTTCTGCCACTCTCCCTTATGCCTGATCTCGGAGGGCTTACTTGGAAAAGCTTACGGCAAGTTCTGAAGGTAATCAGTTGATGGTGAATGAGCTGCCTTCTGCTGACTCGAAGTGCTGAGCAATGGCATGGAAAAGAAAACTGAAATTTTTTCCCCATAAATTTTACATGATTTGGTAGAACGTACTGTGAAAACCCGGACTTCAGTTGCAATGACAATGCTATATATAAATATATATATAAAAGTACATATATATATGAGAGAAGTCATTATGAAGGATCTGATTCTGTACCTTATAATGGTAACTGAAAGAGACTGTGATACGCAAACTGTTATAAAAGCAGCGTGGGTAAAAGAATAAAACCATCATGCTTCAATTAAAATGAGCATTTAGGAGTTTGGGAGCTAATCCAAACTAGAGGAATCTCTTGAGTCTGTTTTGATGTGAAATAGCACTTAAGTTAGTATATGCTGACTAATTTTAATTTCTTTTGGGGGCAAAGTGGCTAAATATGATTTAGTAGTATGATATAAGTAGCTGGAGTTAGAACCAACACCTTTGTGATTACCTGATCTTTTATCAGGACGTGATTTCAGTATGATAATACTGATTTCAATGAACTCAGAACTTTGTTAGTTAATGCTATTGTAGGTGATGTTGCAACTGGGGGTGAAGCTGTATATCTAAAGCAGAATCTTGTAAACTTAATAAATATAGGCATGGCTGATTCTTTACAGCTAAGTCAACTTTATTCCTTTTGAAATGAAATTAAAATGGAAGAAAAATCTGTAAGTACTTTTGATATCTCTTCAATTTCTTTTTTTTTAATTTCTTTTTCTTGAAAGCTCTGTTTTTAAAAAATACCATTCAAAACTGCTTTCCTCACATCTATTCGATAAGGGGTCTATGAAACCTAGACTGAAAATTTCACTCTGGTATAATATTACATGTTCCTGTGTTTGCTTTTTAACCGGGCTGCTCACATACAAAATTTTCTCCCCTTCTTTATCCCCAAGGAAATGGCTCTGAATAATGAAGAGCCCTTCCTTGAGAGAACTGGTCACCAGCCCAATTAAAGAGGAGCCTCCCCTACCTCATCCTGGCAAGCAGAATGTTTTTCTGGCATAGAAGTTCTCCAGTCATGCCAAATAACCACTGTGGGATTTCTCGGGTCCCTAATGGCTTTTGAAAAAATACAGTATGTAAGCCATTAAAGTACTGGCTCTGGGACTGTTTCCCAAGTAGATTTGTGTAGAAGCAAATGGCAACTCTTGCATTTTGTCAGTCTTCAAGTTTTTACTTTAATCTTCTGTCCTTTTCAGAAATTTCCTATTACAGGATCTCAGTGTCATATAAGCACTAGTGAATAAAGGACTGTAGCTTGGCTATGTACTTGAGCCTCACTTTGCATTAACTTACTGAGTGATTACAAGCAAATGAGTTTTTTTCACAAATACAAAGTAGGAATTAAAGTACTTGGGTGATAATTTATTTGGCACAGATCTGTCTTTTGTTCAGAAGCTAGTGCAGCAGGGGCACAACTCTAGAGCAAGTCCTGAAGTGCTACCCTGATCCAGGTATTGCACTGAAACTAGTGCTGCACTTATCAGGTGTGGAATGGGACTTCATGCTCAGATATCATAACAGATCATCAAAAGTAATTAGCACAGAATGAAATAATGCACGTGGAGTTGTTTTGCTTTAGGATCCTCCTATAAAAGGAATTACATACTTCAAATTGAACGTTACCTACATTCTGTGGTGATGAATGTATGATTTACCACCCCGTCCCCAATTAACAGCCTGAGTTCCTCATCTGTTTGAATTGCTTGTGGATTGCTTGCTTTTTTGGATAGCAGTTCTTTTGTTGAAAGTTATGAAAACCAAGGCTGACCCAAGGTGACTGAGACATTCCAATCATCATAAGAAGGACAATGAAGGAAACACTCCTTATTGAATTACTGAGAGCTTTGGGCAACTGCTGCACCAATTTGGCCAGTAACTTGCACCAAAAGAGATAAAGATTTTTATTTTTAACCATAAAACAATGGAATTATCTTTGACACTACACCCATTGCGTATGGCACTTACTGTATCACCAAGAAATAATAGTGTGGGTCTCGTGGAGTGGAATGCAAGTCTACAAATATGTCTTTTTTTTTGTCAGTATGGCAGACCTTGGCGCTTGAAGAAGGACTTATCAATATGAGTTTACTAAATGTAGTCTTTGAGCTGTATCATCAGACTTATCACATTATTAGGGGGAATGAGAGTGCCGTGAAAGAGACGCACCAACTGAATGCCACGTGCATTGTGAATGCCTGCTGCTGAAGCCCCCATTTTCAGTTCAGGTCAGGCCAGAGATGATATGAAGCAGCCCTCTGTGACAGGGCTACATAACACGTTAGAAGTCATCTGCTTTGTTAGATGTGTGATTATTTGGGAGTAGGGGGACAAAACGTCATTAGAGCTAGATTAATGGTGTGTCAAAGCTCTTTTACTTCATAGTAGCCACCTCTGACAAAACCTTAATTCTAGCAGGCAGTTAGGTTGAGTACCATCCCAGCTCAGCACACCCAAGTACTTTCATGCTGACCCTGTTATGTTTGGCAGGATGTCTTTTTTCATTTGTCCTCCGGCGGCAGTTCTCAGTGGAGAATGGAAACCAAGGTCTTCATTGGGGTGACCTTGCTGAAACTGAAAAATCAGTCTGCCTCAGACACCCAAAAGCTCAGAGACTTTGCAAGTAAAACTGGCTGGTTGAACATAGCTTGCATGTCTGGTTTGGGATTTTAACCAGTCTTCTTTTGTAGAGGGCCTAGAACACTGGGCCTGCTCTCCTTCTGTATAAAAGTCTAATGCAGCATTCATTTCAAGATGGGATTGATGAATGCTCCTGTTTGTAGGGAATGGAAACCCTGTCTGATTTTCTTGGAAGTTCATATGATGCATTCGTTCTGTCTTTCACAGAAAAGCTTACTTTTCTTTCACCTTCATCTGTGCCCAAACCCAACACTCTTGCTTTATCTAAACTTCATGATGAGAGATACCTGAGTTCTTTTTTCTCTTCCTGAACTCGGTTGCTGTGCTGAAAGATTTTCATGTGAGACGAAATTGTGAACTCTGGATTACACAGATGCTCTCTGTTGAAAGTTAACATACGGATTGAATCTTGCTCCTGGTTATTTCTTTTTTTTCCAGAAGAAAAACAATTGCTTCCCCCCTGGCTCTGGATAACCATGTTGTCATGAAGAAGCTATTTGGGGCATACCTTTTGCTTTGCTCTTGCAGGTGACGCATTATCACTACCCACTAGAACGGAAGCGTCCATGGATTTTAAGGAGAGAGGGCATTTAAGTGTGACTAATATCTCATAGAGAAGGATTTTGAGAGCAGCTAAACTTAGATGAGATATTGCATTGCTTCATTTGGATGGATTAATAGAGAGACGAGGGGTCTAGAAGGAAATTGTATCTCACACAGATTGTTTAATGCTGAAAAATCCCACAGCACTTCATGCCAGCTGTTGAACACTCACCAAATCTACACAGTTATTAACTACAAGAATACTGTAGCAGGGAAAATAGTTGCCTAACTTGAAAAGTCGCAAGGCTTTATGTTTGTAGTCCTACTCCTTGAGAAAATGCAGGGGGCTTTGCTCAGCTTCTGAATTTTCCTATTTGAGAGCATGCTCCTTATTTCAAAATCTTACTAATGATAACAGAGGTGAAAAGACGGATGGGGCAAAGAATGCCACAGGGTCATAATAATTACCTGCAGATGGTTGAGGTTTATTTTTAATTCAGATGATAATGCCTTTAACAACATAGCATTCTTAGCGAATGCCCTTGCATGGTTCTGAGCACTGAGTTGGAGCAGGAACTGCAGGGCATTGCATTGATAAAGAAGAGGAGGGAATAAGATGAGAGCTGGGGAAGGATTTAAGCTAAAATCAATGGCAGAAAGCCAGATCTAGCTTCTGGCAAGCAGCCCTGGTCTAATAAGAATAAAATATGGGGGAGACCCCATTCTTTGACTGCTGAGCTCTAGAGAGAACTTCGAGGAACACATGTCCTTGCAAGAATGACCACGGTGAGTGAATCGACAGCAGTGTAGCACTACCATGCTATATACAAAACAAAAATCATTATTGACCTATTTAGCTCATCCTGCTCTACACATTGAGAGGTTCTTTTGTGATTTTCCATTTCTTTTAAAGCCATGTACACAGATTTCTTGTTTTCTTGAATTTTAAAAGGAGGGTTAGATAAGGAAATAATTGGAGACACCGTCCCGAGAATACTCCCTAATTGCACTTGACTGTATGGTCCCTGCAGCTGCAAGTGTTAGCAAGGTCGGCATTGTCTAGTTGTTCAGAATGGTGTTTTTTCACTGCTAGTACAGTTTACTTTGGCTTGTTGATGAGTAGATATCTATGGAAAGCCACAGTGCCCAGCCAAAGGCCTATTTTTGTCCTGAATCAATATAGTTTTGCAAGCGCAGGTCCAGGATCAACAGAGATTCATGGAAACTTCTGCTATGCTCCTAGCAGAAGGGGCTTTGTACTCTCCAGAAAATGCTTTGTCTTTCTAATCTGTGTGCTCTGAATAAAGCACAAACCAGTTGAGGGGAAGCAGGAGGGAGTATTAAATCTTTGCAATATTTCTGGAAGGAATGAGACGTTCTGGCACCTACAGTATAATCCTTATTGAGCTTTTCCCCACTTCAGCTCAAGCACAGGTGTGCAGTCAACACACAGCTGCTACCAGATGGCTTTAAGTTTGTAGAGCTGTTTAAAGAAGAGTCTAGAATAACACAGGGAGAAAAGACATCCATCCTTCTCCTTTTGTAACTACAGAAAAAAAGATCATGTGCTATGATTTGCAACTTTTTTCAACCTTTAACATGCAATTGCTTTAAAATGAAGGTGAAAGCTTACCCTAGCGGGGAAAGTTAGACACAAAGAAATGAACTGGCTTATCCTATAGAGCATGTAGTTGTTGGGATAAAGTTGGGAAAACAACTTAGACATTCCTTGGTCTTTCTGTAATCGCCAGCAGATAACTGTCCAGCCTGACTCTTGCTGGCTGATCAAGTGCGTTGGTCCAACCAGCCAGCTGCAGGGTCAGGATCCCCATTTGGAAAGCATCTTCCAGGCTGCCATGCCTGCTTGTGGGGTGGAAATGGCACAGGCTGGCACTGGCATCTCTACATTACTTGTTTGTCTTGCTGCTGACCCAGGAATTAATCACTCGAGTTTAGGCTTGAGGTCCTTTAGCACAAGATCTTGTTTAGGCAATTCCTTTTTGCTGGATAGAGAACAATATTGCAATATAATTTTAGGGATACTTTCCCCCAAATTTCCCAAGAATCTGCCCTTCAAGAACAGCTTCAGGCAGATGGTATCTATGCACTTTAAAACCCCCTCAGTTTCTCTTATATTAACTTGTCTGGTCTTCCCTCAAACATCTGTAAGCTTTTAGCATTAACAGTCTTACAGTGAAGTCCTCCACCACCTAGCCATAGGTTGCGTGCTGTGAAACCAAAGTGCTGTGTAAAATTCTGGGGCACCAATATTTTAACAGGAGCCTAAATTCATGCTTCTAAGCATGCTGAAAGAACTTTTGGCAAGTTGAGAACCCCAACTCTCTTTTTGCACAAGCTGTCTTGGAAGCTGGTAACTGTGCTCTGAGATTTGTTGACCCACGGCCATGAGGAGAGACCTCCTAGAGCTGACTATGGACCAGCTGCTTTGTTAACCCTTGTGTCTTTCTTGTAAGTAAAAATGGAAAAACATCTATTCCCTCCTCCCCTTTTATACATGGAAGTTGGGAAAAGTGACAATGGGGCTCAATGTTACCTGCAAAGTGAATATCCCTTGGATATTCTGGAGCAGAAGCACACTTGTCAGTGGTTGGAGCTGCTCCACGTTGCGTAAAAATGAATGGGTTGTCACTGGGTTGTGTGAAGGCAGGGTGACGGAGCTGCTCGGCTTGTTGCCGGGCTCTCACATGGGGTGAGATGGGCAGCTCTGCTTGCTTGTGTTGCAAGGCTCGTTGGGCTGTCCTGGGGGGACAACAGAGGGGCTCAAAACTTTCAGCTATGGTTTCTTCAACAGCCCAGCCATCTTAACACAGCCTGGGGGGGTGGAGATATGTCTGCATGCAGTGGGAAGGGGAATTACAGCTGACTCTGTTTTGATGTAAAACAATGGATCTGAGAACTCTTGGAAATTCAGATCGCTTTTTTTCTAGTAGTAGGTAGAATTGAATATCCGCCTGTGATAATCTTTTAGTTTTTCCTTTACTTAGTTGAAAGGGGCCTATAAGAAAGATGGAGAGTGACTTTTTACTCAGATAATGATGGGACAAAGGGGAACGGCTTTAAACTAAAAAGCAGGGAAATTTAGATTAGATGTTACGAGGAAATTCTTCACCATGAAGGTGGTGAGGCACTGGCACAGGCTGCCCAGAGGAGCTGCGGGTGCCTGGAAGTGTTCAAGGCCAGGCTGGATGGGGCTTTGGGCAACCTGAGCTAGTTGGTGGGGTCCCTGCCCAGGGCAGGGGGTTGGGACTGGATGATGTTAAGATTCCTTCCAACCCAAGCTGATCTGTGTTTTTTCTCTCTTTAGGATAATTGATGGTAATTTTTTCCTAAAAATACACTCTATCACCCCAGATAAGCCTGGTCTATAAAATTGCAAGCCTATATTACAGTGTACAGGATTATTAATATGATATGAAAGAAATAACAGATGATTTAAAAGAAAAATAGATTGTGTCCTGTGTCCCTGGAGGTGGAGATACATGTACTGCAAAGAACTGATATATATATGTATTATATATATAATACATATATATATTCCAGACTCCTTTACTTCACTGACAACTGAAGCTGGGTCTGACTCCGTCACTGAAAAACCACTAAACTTCTCATATACTCTGTCAAGTTTTTAACGTTAAATTGTCATTTTATGTTAAAAACTAAATGGGTTTGCAGTTAGTAAGGTCAGTGAGAAGTGGAGACAGAACCAAAATTACTGCACATCGTTTACGATGCACTTTATTTTCACTTCTTGCTTGTTCTTGTTTGCTTCTATTGTTGTTGGCTGCTCAGTTTCCTTTGTTTAAATTGAAATTGACTTTAAATGGCTGGACTTCCCAAAGTTCTCGTATTTGTTTTTGCAGAGGGGGGAAGATACTATCTCTACTAGTATTCAGCTTGTAGTTCTTGCTCAGCTACTAGTAACTTTGTCTGAAGCTTGTCAAAGCTTGAAGCTTTGAACTCAAACTGACTACTTTCTGAAATCTGCCTTTGTAAACCAATTAGCTTGATAAGCTTCCCATCAAACAAGGGAAAATGATACCCAATTAAAAAATAATAATAATTTAAAGATGCTTCTGTCTTCTTTTTATTGTGGTTCTGACAACCTTTCTGAACACTCTGTAAGTGGGGAGAAAAACACTTTGTCTTCAGCTGGACAATAAGGAACAAGAAATTAAATTTCTTATACAATGCAGTATCTTGAAGGAAAGTCTGTACGATATCAAAGGGACACGCTAATTTTTTTTTTTCTCACAGTGGAATGCATCAAATTACTTCTCATAACTCTGAAATTGTTGTTATTCATCTGTTACTGGAGATCAGTGGGAACATTATGTTTTGTGGTGCCCAGCACTCTGGATTTTCATGGAAAGAGGGCAAATGCTTTCATTTTTCCAATTTTTAAAGCTTTTTTGGACATAGAAGCTGGCAGAAATTGTCTTTTCTTTTCATATGAGTATTTGATTTGGCATGGAATGCTCTGGCTGGCTTCACTTTGTATTAGAAGTATTCCTCCAAAGAGATATAAACATGTGATTTATTAATCATTGGTATTTTATTTAACAGATAAACGTCTGCCTTTCCTTCTTCTTGTTCAGCATGTGGACTATGTTTGCTTTTTGTCCCCGTTGAGGCTGGAATTAACATGATTAAATATGAAATTATCTGAAGCTTGGTTGGATTCTGAAGCAGGAAAGATCCAGATGTTAACAGTAACTGGTATCTTGACAGTAAATCCTCTTCAATTGTAATTTGACTTTAGCTAACTCCTGGAGGCGAGAACCAGTGAAAATTCAGTGTCTTTCGTTGATGCTCATTCATCACATCTTTTATCTGATGCACGTAGTTAACAGATCCGATCGCTGTCACACTTCATGAGGGGAGCTGATGCCTGTGGCTTATTTCAAACATGGTGGTTTATTCTCCTGCCTGATTATATCAGCTTAATATTCAGTACATGGGAAAGAGATTCCCCTCTAAGATACTAAAGATTGGTATTGTTGGAGATTTCTCATATCTGGGTCAGGCTGTAAAAGTCAGTTTTGCTTCTCTCACTCCAATCTGTTCAAATGCTGTTATCCAAGTATCCAGCTGGTCTCAAAGTGTTCCCAAGGAGTTTTTCTACAGTGCTTCATTACATGTTAAAAGAAATACACGTATGGGAAAATTTTAGGTGTCCTTAGCTTTCTACTAGAGTTAATAACTGATTCTTGGCCCGGTGAGAAGCTGCTATAGGTCTTGCATATCTCTGGAAGAAGGTTTGGCTGTAGTTTAGCAATGAAAGCTTAAATTGTCTTTATGTTCTTAAAATGGAAAGTTTCAGCGTTGGCTTCGCGTAGCCTGTAGTCCTGATACCTTACTGATAGCAAAGATTTGCTCTGCAGCAGTTATCGTCCTTTTGCTGATGTGGGGACCGACAGCTTGAAAACCAGAAAGAAGTTTCCTAGTGGCTGTTGTCAGCTCATCATCTTTGGGAAGCAGAACCAGCTCTCCAAAAGCCCTCTTGCTACATGGGAGATGACTGACTCTACAGTGGACCAGCACTTAGTTGAGTGTGTTTTATTTTAGTTGTTATATTTACGTTCTATTGTACTAATAACAAATAGGCAGCAAAATGCATTTTTACCATTTGTTAAATGGTTCCAAATGCACAACGTGTACAGACAGCGATCTTCTGGCATCTGTGCTTAGTGCCCAAGTCTGGCACAGATGCAGTTTTGATTCAGACTTTCCCAAAGTTCACAAAGGAGGCATAACAGAGGTGGAAGGAAAAGCAAGATAGTTACATCTCTGTGGTCACTGATCTGGAAAACGTTCCAGATTTTTCTGATGTGTTCAGCTTATTTTGGAGCCTCAGCTTCTTTATATTTACAAAATTTTAATTGTTTCCTTTCAGTCACTCACTCAACACTACGCTGAGGTAGGAGCCTTTTTAACTGATAAAAAAAAAAATGTAAATTAGAAAAATCAAAGAAGTTCTTTGCAAGGTCAGAACAGTAGTTATGATCAAAACCTCAGACTTCTCTGATTTCCATTCTTGGATTCCTACATGGTACTTTTCTCTGCTGTGCTTTGATTTGCTCATGCTGTTGAGGCAAAAGCAGGTGATGGAAAAACTTTGTTCTTCACTGGGTTCCTCTGGGTGTCTTCTGTGGGGGCATCCTTCCGTGGCCTGAAGTGATTCCCCAAGCTGGGATCTACTGACTGTGGAAACAATGCTTCTATAACACGTGTTGTTATTTAAAAAAACACTGCCTTGAGATAATGGAAGCGACTTGTGTGCATAATGCTTCTATTTGCTGGCAGAGGAGCGCTGCGGACTTGGGCCTAAGAAAACTCTTGACCTGGACATTTGCTGACCAGCTTTTCTGAGGATTCAGTGCAGGGTCTTTCATGACACTTTGGGTGTACCTCAAATTCTTGCCAAGCCCTTTGGAACAGTTCAAAAGAGTGCTGATTGTGTGCAGTCCTCTGCAGTAGGAGGTGCCAAAAATATGAAGGTCTTTTTTAATATTTTCCACAGTGTCACAGAGCTATTAATGTAAATTACAAAAAGATTTTTTGATTATCAAGGCAAGCTACAAAAAAGGAAAATGTGGCGTAATCCATATAAATCACTTGACTAAGCCACGTACAATAAATCCAGTGTTGGTGAAGCCGAGTTCCTCTATCTGGCACCAGAGTTTGTACTTCACGATAAACATTTACTTCCCTCATTTGACAACTGGGGATCTTCATGGACCCTCTTCACCTTTGTTCACATCCTTTTGATCTGGAGCTACGCAATGCTGACTTTGCTGGCCTTATTAAAAATAATGATTAAAAACAATAGGGAAAGTTGCTGCAGAAACAGTAAAATATTTGACCCTGTTTACTGCCAGCTTAGATAAAAATGAGATTTATTTCCTTCTGAAGAAAAATTCTTCAACACGTTATATGTGCACTGACACTTGTAGGTTTATTGCAGCCCATTGGAGTAAGGGATTTCACATGTGTTGCAGTGGAGGGAACATTTTAACCATTTGCTTCTGTTTGCCATCTGTTTTCTTTACCCACTCGGCGCTTGTGTGAATTTCACAGCTGCGGATGGTATTTCCTAGGCCAAAAAGAACACAGGCATCCCTGCCTCCTTCCATATGTCCAAATTAGTTACACGCAGAGCCGCAAGGTGTTTGCTCCCACCCTAGGTGCTCTCCATAATGAGCAAATAGGACTCGGCCCCAGTCCTCCCTCAAAAGGGAGACTGGGTTGACTGGGATTGGGGCATCGCACGTGGCAGTGGGTTGGGTACGGCTTGCGGCGTGGCAGCTGGTCAAATGTCTGCCTTTTGTACAACCTGGCAAAAACCCTTTAGTTTTTTTTTTTTTTTTCCTTCTCTAAAGATCTGTTGCTGTGAATGTATGCTTGTATTTCGGTACACCTCAGCAGCTGATTTTGGACCTTCCTAGTATAGAACCCTCTCTTATAGGGTAGCTGAGAGGAGAGCACGTAGGTTGTAGATGTGATAAAGCACTCTGTGCAAGGTCGGAGTTGTAAGAACTCCATTGACTGCTGTGTTCCTGAGGCCTTGAACATTTGGGAAGTGACAAACTCAATACTTGCCAGTTGGAGACAGGTTCGTTTGACTTAAAAAGACCAGCCCCAGGACTGAAATGGGGACAGGTGACTTGTAAACAAGGACCTGTGCACTGCACTAGCTTCATTTTTATTGTTCTATTATTTTCATGATCAAGTTGAATGAACAGTCTTCAAATTAAAGGCTTTTTTTTTTTTTTTATTGGATATTTTATCTTAGTATCTCAGGATAACAGGTGCTGTACTAATAGTATGTTTTGTGAATGCTTAGTGTGGGTTCGTTCATTCAGTCAAGATCTAAAATTTCTGGAATTACTATTCCTTGAAGCAGACACAAAAATGAAATTGATGCCACTTTGGGAGAAGTACCACCTTGGAGAGACAGTGCACGTGAGAATGATGGGAAAAGAAGCAGCAGCCTCTGCTCTTGACATAACTACAGGTGAAACTGCTGGCTATGTTGGCATGTGCCTGCCTGCTGCTTTGCTGCTTATTCCAGTCCAAGTTTCTGAGTGGCGATACTTAAAAGCATAGGAAGTCCTTAGCGTGTCCAGTTGCTTGACAGAAAAAAATAGAGGGTCAGTCTGTGTGTAGAAAGCTTAAGAGAGTTGCTTTTGTTTCTCTTGTTGCTAAATCCTGTCTCCCCATTCATACTAAGCTAACTTCATAACTTCAGAAGTTACCTGCTGATGCCATACACGTTGTTTTCAGTTTTTCTCTCTCTTCCTTCACCCCATCATCAAAACCAAGGAAGTTCTATAGCTCTGGTGTGTACCTAATAACTTTCAAAATGTGTTCTTTTATAATTGAGAAGAAAACAGAATTCCTATGTTCACATCTGTGCAGGTATATTTTGTTCTGAGCTGTTCCTGCAAAATGTCATTAGGAAAGCTCAGAAGGAAATTAATTAAGCATTGGTATAGGATAGATGAGCTATCCTTTCAAGAGCTAGATATCTTTCCCATCTGTTTTCAGTTCTTTAATCTCTGCACATGATCCCATGCCATAGACTGAGGAACAGAGTAAGTTCAGTGTTAAAACTGTATCCTGCACAGTGCTGTTGCTTGACAAACGCCACTACCCCATGATACCAGTTGAAGTATCTTGGCAGTGAATCAATGCAGTGAAACCGATCCTAGTTTTCATGGAGGAAGTCCAGTGTATCAGATGTGATTGATTCATGACATTACAAAACATCAGTAGGTGAGCCACAGATGCTTCAGAGTCTTGTTTCAGAAAAGTGCTCACAAATCTAATGCAAGATGACAGTTCCAGGACTGTCCAGACCTCTTGCATGTACAGAACTGGGTTAAGAGGAGAACATTTTTCATCTGACTTCAGATTCCAAGTGCTGGGAGCCTTGCATGTGGTCCCGTGTAGATTTGGCCAGGCAAACCTCAGCCTGCCGGTCATGTTTACCAACAGCCCTGCCTCTGGAGCAGTGCACAGTGTCCCTCATCTTGGCATGGGGGAAAGGACACTGCAGTCACAGCTATATTTATGACTTGAACCTTCATTTAAGAAAATAAGATTACAGCAAGCCCCGATTAAAATTCTGACAATCTTGACTCAGGTTGCAACCTTTGCGTAACACCTTGGTGGCTGTTTTACCTATACTATAGCATGCGAATTTGGGGTCGGGTATTACTATGTGTGATATGAATATACCATACTTCTGTTTTGGCTTGCATATACCCCAGCGCTGGTGCTAATTTCTGGTGATTGTTCTTGTTTATGGTTTAAGTACTACCCATCTGAACTGATCTCAAAATACTGTGAGTTTGTATGCTGTTTAACATTCGTGTATCCAGCCCAGCTATGAGGTATATGGCTTATATCCGCACTGCTCTGGTCAGAGCTGCTTTTTGCTCTCTGTGGTGTCAGTGAACTGCTGGATGCAGGTGCACATTGGTGTTGAATTTTCCAATTAATTGTCTAGTTCCACAGCCACTTCTCCATCTGGCTCAGCAGGCAGTCTCTGTTCAACGGGGGCCCATGGCATCAGTACCGGCATTCGGCAGGTCAGAAGCGAGACGTGTTGGCAGAGCCGTGCTGGCCTCGAAGAGTATTTACACATGAGGACCGAGTGGATTGACGTTACTGTGCACAGCAAAAATCGCCCTTTCTCTGGCTTGGCTGGCTTTAACCAGTCCATCACCTGTGTGCTGAGGCTGGTAGAGGCTGGCTCTGTGGCGGTAGGAGGATGAGGGTTGGGACTGGCAGGCGGGAGCGTTAATGATTGTAATCCTGTTGCACTGACTCATTCGGTGACCTCAGGTTAATCACTCGACCTTCTCTTGCAGTCAGCTGCAGCTGTGAAAATGGGCAAAAGCAATACTTCATCAGCCTCCAGATGCTGAATCTGAACTGTTTTCCTGGGGAAGCAGCTCCTACAGAGCGTTTGTTTCTATCATAAGTTAGAAGAAAAATGGACAAAAGTGGATAGTTAATTTGTCAGTAGTTCGTTAGGGAGTTGTCCCCATCAGAATGTGGGATTGGCGGTATTGCAATGTACACACTTACAATAATACGTATTCGACTTTGTCTGTTTTCCTAACTGTAATGTTCTGAAAAGTGACATGTGAGGTGTTTTTCACTCAAACCTTCTCCAAAAGGAGAATTATGCAGAGCAAAAAGTTATAAAACACTTCTATTTGACATCTACATGTATGTTCCTGTGTTTAAACCATAATATATCCTTATATGAAAGCTTGTGTATTTTATTTATGGATACTTGAAATTAGTTACTCATGTGCCATGGGGGACAATGAATATCGAAGGCTTCAAGCCAATAACAAGAATTTTCTGTAATGTGAAGGAAGGCTTCTTTGTTTCGGTTCTGAAGGATTTTTAAATAACTGTGGTTTGGAAAACCCAGTGCACGTTGAGCCCGTTGCTGTGTTTTAACTGTGGAATTGATCCCCAAATGGGAGCACATAAATTGGCAGATGGACTCTGGCATTTCAATGATTAAATGGTCCTTCCAGAGGGCTGAGATGTAAGATGGAGACAACTTGTATATAGGTCTAGAAGTTGGCGTATGCATTGGGATGAAGACATGCTAGAAAAATTGAGGTTAAGGCACAAAATAATCCGTGTTCACAATAACCTGAAACCCTGACTCTTTGTGAATTTAGCTTGGATCCAAATTCACCTTATAACAAACACCCTAAAAGCGCAGCATGCAGTGCGGTTTGGTTGGGGCTTATTGTCATTTTTGACTGGATGTTTTTGTGTAAAGACTGCAACAAGAGAAACGTTTCCCCTTTAGAAAGTATTGTCTCTGAAGTTGTATGTAGTGTTGCATGGTGTTGTGGTTTCTCACAGGGATTTTTTTACATGGTACGTAATACTTGTTAACAGTCACATGATATCCATCCAGTTGGTAAGAGTGCAAGTCAGGGCTATCCCCTCAGGCAGACTTCATTTAAACACTCTTCTTTGTGCCAAATTTCCAGGCGTTTTTCTCTTCTAATGAATGCATGTGCTCTAGAAGGGAGACCTTTGTAGCCCTTCTCTCCCCTTCCCCCAGTTCTGCACCGATTTCAGGGCTGTGGGTTGCAAGGGGCTTTTACTCAAAGGTTGCTCTGAAGAGTTACAGAAAACTGTCAAAATGATTAAGAGTCTGAAATTCTATATTACGGTAATGTTTTTAAAGCGTTTCATTCAACAGACAATATAACATGAAATATAACAAAAAATCAAATACCTGGCTCTTACATACCCCTTCCTGAGGAGCTGCTGTCACTTTCCTGAAAGCAAATATTTTGAGAAGTGTGTCTAGCTCTGCAACGTGAGGAAAAAATGCGAAATAGTCTGTGCTGGTGTCAAATCATTTTTTAATAAACTGAGAACATTTATAGTTCTCAGTCCCTCTTATAAGGGTTTCTTGGGCAGATTTGACTGTAAATTCATGCAGTTTATTTAAATAGGACTTCAAGACCATCTGGGATTTTGAAGTTTGGGGTTTTAAAATATTTTGTTCCTCGCTGCGATGAGCAAGAAACTTCTTTGGAAATGCTTCATGTTGGCTAAGCTGGCAGGGCCATCCAACTCTTAAAGGGAAACTGATGTGTTTAATAGTTTACCCAAGTGAGGAGAAAAACCATTGAAACAGGAAAGTAACAAAAGAAAACCCTGCCTGAATATCTAATGACAGAGTAAGGCATTAATAAATAAGGTACATGGTTCTGAATAAAAAAATACAAGAGAGAAACTAGGCTGATTTTTCAAAACCTACTCATAATTTACTGTTTTGATCTGTACTGATTTGTCTTTTTTTAAAAGCATTTTAATGTGGGATCAGAGCTAAAGATGTTGAACCCCAGAGAATCCCTGTGGCGAGCTCTGTGTTCCTGTAACTGTTTCTGTATGCTTTACCTCCTATTCTACTAGAGATAACAGGGTGACAGGGTTTAGTTCATTTTGTCTTTGGTTGTCACAAAAAAATGCATGCTATTTTTGATGCAATTTTTATACCCGGCCTTTTTGGGGATCCTTTTCTCTTTATGTAAATTGAACCTCAGACAATAAGGATGGATGAGTTCTTGAAACATTTTGTCCACCTGTCCCAAGTAGGTGGAGCCAAGCTAGACCTGGTTTCCTTCCAGCACTTTCAACTCAGCTGTTCTTGAGAGCCCTAGTGATGCCATTCCAGCTGTCTATCAGCAATTTAGTTAATTAAGCTGGAGTTGTTAGATAACTTCTTAAACGCCTAATCTGAGTAGCCTGTGATGAAATTCAGTCCTCTTTCTTCTCACTGTACTCCATCAAGGACTCCTCTTGTGTGCAGCAGCTTGGTGATGTATCCAAAGAGAGTTATCCTGTACAGCTTCATCCCTGCCTCTGGGCAGCGTGATACCATCCATTCCTTCAAGTGAATGAGGTCTGTTTGCTTTGTGGAAAAGAGGGGTTGTGGAAGAGAGTGTAAATATCTCACCCGCTGCCTTGTAGCCAGCCGGCTAGGAAAGTAGTCTGGGTGTGGGCTTGGGAAGCATGGGAGACTTTTGAGGGGAAGGAGGGAAAGGGGCTGCTGAAGCAAGGGCTTCTCTTAGAGGGAATAAATGCTGAGATGCCTGTGGGGGGGAATAGGACTAAAGGAGGTGATGATTGTTTGATTCCGTTGTTCACAGAACAGTTGGTGTTAAGCCTTGTCTTGAGCAAGTGTGAGAGTCTCATCCTGGGGGACACAATTCCTGAATTTTCTTTAAGGTCATTTTGTAGTCTGAGCCAATCTTAATTATTGTATAATGGGATGTTAATTTGTAGGAGAATATGTTGAACTGAACATTCAAACTCAAGTTTTCTTCTATGTTCTACTGCAGGAATGAAATGAAGGAGATCTTTAAGTCAGGATTTTCATTATTAAATTGGTGATAATTATCCGTGTGTTGAAATACACGAGTGAAAACCGTACAGACTGAGTTATCAATCTATATCTTTTATCAGAGGAGGGAAAAATGTTGAATATCCTACAGAAGGATAATAGAAATAAAAATCAGTGCAGTCTAATGAAACACCCCATCTCTAATAACTGAGATCTTGGCATCATGCTCTCACATGAGACAGCATGGCCATCTCAGTATTTCAGCTAGTATACAGTTTATACTCTTTGTGTTGGAAAAGTGTTGGTCTTCAGAGGAAAAGATCAGATGTAGTTTGAACCTTCTTTATTTAGCACAATAGTCAGGCAAGAGAAATATTACAGAAGTGTGCGTATGAAGGAAAGAGTCGCTGCCAGCAGTTAGTGAGTTTGTTCATCGTTTGTGATTTCCATTGCACTTTGTTTTGAGAGAATTTCCTTGTAAGCAACTCTAGGCTATGAATAGTTGGGGGTTTAGCTAGTATTACTAGCACGCAAGTTGCCATTGTATCAAGAGCACTGGAAACTGTCACATCGTTGTCAGTACAGGACAACTTGCCTGTACTGTCTATAACGATGTCCTTGACATGTCTGGTTTCATCCACTGCGATGTCTCCATCCTTTGTGTAGCAGGGATAACAGCAGTTGATTTATTATACAAAATCTATGTAAGGAAGCTTGATAGGTAGACATTATTATTATTTCCTCACTCAAAAGTGGTGCTGGTTTTTGGTCTCATTTTTGTTTTTATTTCGTAATTCTGCAGCTTCTGAAGGAAATGTTCGGAAACACACTGAAATAAAAGCTAACGTCATGGGAAATGTATGATTTCCTTGAGGTACTTCTTGAGAATCCATACTTAGCACCATTGTGGATCAGTCATTGACCCTATCAGATGCAAAGAGTTTTAGGAGGATGTTCAAATGTTCATGAGGAGGTAGATGGTAGTTCTTAAAGGCTGGAAAATGTGATAAGAGCTGGAAGAAGAAATGCATGTGGCAATTCTGAGTTGTACAGAGGCAGTCTTCAAAGCGATGTTTCAACAAAAACTTCTGGGAAGATTTTTCAGTAAAGCCATCTGCATGGCTACATGGAAATAATGACACCTGGGTTTGTGCCAGAGCAGATTGGTAGCGGAAGGGTGGAAAAAACATAGGAAACTTAGCTCTTGTTAAATGGTAAATTGTGTTGCCTGCCTGTAATAGCAGACATACCTGCTAGAAATAGTTCCATGAGGAGCTCTGCAATCAGGAATCAGAAGTTCAAAGATTATTTCCTTCCAAGGAAAAAATTTCTCTCAAAAGGCTGTGTAAGCACCCCCAGCAGAGCTGATTAGTAAGTAACCAAAAGGTACTCACTTTGTGCTAGCACTTTTTTTTTCCACTGGTGAATTTAAGTATATATATAAATAGGTAATGAATCTTCCAAAATATTCTTCTCATTTTTCACAGGCAAGGAAAGAATGTGCAAAATGCATTTCTAAATTATTTTGGCAAACAATCCCAAGAAGCCTAACGATGGGGAACGGTGACATGGCTGAGGTCAGGAATGAGGCTTCATTGTTCCGAGTTTTCCGTTAAAACCACTAAACCATAGTCCTGAAGAAAGCTAACGAGTAACATCTTAGACTTCTGGATTCTGGATTATAGGAAGTGCAGTGTGAGTCCATTTGGGAAAAAGAGACAGGTGAACCAAGCAAATTAAATCAGCTGGAGTCCTGCTGGATGAATTAAACAATTTTCTGTGAACTGTTGGAGAGCTCTGGCCATATTGGAAAAGGGCATATGTGCACAAGCAATGGAGCATTTGTGTGGTTAAGAGTTTCTGGCCCTAGAGCTTCCAGTTTTAATCTGTGAGTCTGCACGATTAGCTATCTTTCGCCCTGTTACAACCAAGAGGGATGCTGAAATATCAATGCTGCTTTGCATTCACTGAGTGTGCGGTGGTTGCTCAGAGTGCAGGGATGACCCGGACTGCACAACCCGTGGTGTATTCATGAAATGAATCAGGAGCTTGTGATCTATTGGAAAGAGAGCACTGGAAAGACTGAGACTCGGTGTCCTGGGTATAAGTATCAGCTGTTACACTGAGAACTTCTGTGGTTCACTGTTAATCATTCACACACGTTCTGTCTTGTCCCATTCTCTTTTTTATTTTTCCCTCTCCCTAGTCTATCAGTTACTGCAGACTAGATGCTGGGATAGACAGGCTTTTAATTTGACCCTTTAAGGCTATACGTTTTTCCCTGTCTGTCCATCACTTTCTGTATGTATATGCGTGCCAACCAATTTATCATGACTATTACAGTCTAATTAGGCAGCATTATTACATCTTGAATGTGAAAAGGTTTTTAAGTGCTAGTAACTAATTCTAATGAGATTTGGATTCTTGTTCACATATGTGCACTCCCTCCAGTAGAAGTCCAGTCTGCAAACCCAGTTTCAATGAAAAAGATTTTCTTTTAACATTTTTCCCCTCTGAAAATAAAGCGTTTATAAGTCATCTAAACTTAATAAAACTAAATGACAGTAGTAATACTGTTGAATAATTAAGAATAAATTTTAAAAACACCTGTAGAAGTTGACACAAATGTAATAAAGAATAAAAATCTGAGGCTTTCAGTCTCATAAGGAGCACTGCTCATTAAGAGCAGTGTTAAGGTGTGCCTTTACCTTACTGTAAATAGAAGGGTGTTGTGTAATCTGAGTGTGGGTACTGGGGGAATGCGAGAAACTAAATTCAACTAAATGCTGGCATGAGATATCTGAGAATATGTATCAGAGAATCCAAGTGCTGTGAAAGCAAGACGTCGGGAACCCTGTTAGTCTTCATTTTTTCTCCTAGATAGGTCAGTACACCAGATGCCAGCTCCAGGGTCTGATTGTGTTGGTTGCTTGTGAAGAAGGTTCAATTCTCACATTGATTCTGCAGCTGGGCAATTTCACTGACTTGACCAGGTTTGCTGCTGGTTAGTAGTTATATTGTGTGATCTGGACTGGAAATAGTCGCCTAGCGGATGGAGGGAGAGCAATGGCTATTGTGATACGGCCTCTCCTGTTGAGCAAACCTATTTATAGAGCCTATGAAAAAGGCAGTTGTGTTCCCTTCCACTGAAATGATAAACTTACTCATGTGACACAAAGATAGCACTGTTCTTTATGCTCCTCACTGTCATGGGGAAAAAAATGAAACTTGAGCCCCTCAAGTCCAAGTGTTAAGATTTTGAACCAAAACCAGGGAAAGTCTACTGTCTTCAGCATGTTGCATCTTCACAGCAATTCCCACTTATCTGCTACTTTTCCATCAGGAAATGTCTGCTCCACTGTGAAGTTTCTCTGAACATTTGGAAATATTTTAATGCTGTTAAAATTTCAGATTTCTGTTAACAGCCTGTGCTTTCCTTTTGCTTTAGTATCCCTGCACCTGTTTTGCCTTTGGCACTAGGCAGTGGATAATGAGGCTACCTAATGGGTTGACTGTTGGCTCCGAGCTTTTTAGCAGTCTAGCAGGATGCCTTTCCTGCACTTGTTCCTTTTTTATTTATTTATTTTGGTGAGCACAGGGGAGAGATGACATAAAAGAAGTTCTTCCTTCTGTAAGCCTTTGTGTTACTCTGCTTGGTATCGTTTCGAGCAGAGATTTTTACTATTGTGAATTGAAGCAAAGATGTCTGCTTTCAGTAGGAAAAATGCTCATGTCTTGGCTTTGCCGTGGCATAGGATTTTTGTGGGAGGTGAGGTGCTCCAGGTCTCAGCACTTCCTACCAATATAAAACTGTGTTCTTGGAGATGGTTCAGCTTCATGATGGAAGCAGTCGGAGTTGTTTCTGTGGCAGCTGATGAAACTGGCTGTAAAATGACACACGACCTTCTGTCTTTCTTAGCAGGAAGAAGGAATGCAAATTCTGCCTTGTTTCTACCCAGAAATGAGTGCTGCCGCCCTTCATTGCAATACTGCTTTTATTGTTTGCATGTTGTAAAGTTTAAAAGCACACAAAACTCACCTCAAATGCCATTTTATACAAAGTTCCATTTCCAGATAGTACACTTACAGATTTTGTGAGTACAGTAATAACCACTTACTATTTTAAAGCACCTTTTTACTGAGGCATCTCATTTTACAGTTGTTAGTGAATATGTTTTGTGATTTAAAAAAAATATTTTGTGATCTTTATTACATCCACTTAGAAATAATGAGAGCGATGTTTACGTCGTGGAAAAACAGATGACAAATTGAATGCTTATAAACAGATATCAGTAATAATGAACTGTAGGGGTCTGGCTATATCCTGCCCACAACAGGTATAAGCTGACTGTGAATGTCACACTGAAGACACAAGTTGGGGTCATTCTATTAAATCCCGGAGTGATGCATATCATAAAGCATTTCAGTCAAACAGAACTAGTCACATCTTATTCAAAGTACCCACTAAGTTAAATTTACCTTTTATTTTCATCACCATTGATAGAATTCAGTGCAAATTGGGGAAATTGCCTACACACACACACAGAAGGGTATATTCTCAATTCCGTTGTGCCAAACAGGCATGATTGGTAAGTCTATAAACACAGCAGTTTAGTGCTTAGGAGTACAGTCCTCAGAAACAGAAATTGTCAGGAATTATGCTGAAAGGAAACAGAAACAATGTAGAATTAGAAAGTAACATGGTCTATTACATAAAATAAATCCCAGGGATGCTCATATCTCCAACAAATCCGAGTTTTCTCTGCCTCAGGACATACCAGAATTAGGGAAGCTTTTAAAAGACTAGCAGTGATGACTGGAGATGCAGAAAAGGGGAGAGTTGGAGTAGCCCTGGGCTGTCCAGACTGGGAAGGATGGTTGGAAGCGGTGCAGGATGTAAATTGTTGCACAGCTCAGACAAAGGCAAGCAAGAGGTGGTTATCTCCTGTTTGTTCACAATACAGGAGTTGGGGAACATGCAATAAAATCAATAGGTAAGGTGGTAAGAAACATAAATAAGTGCTTTTTAGATAACTTTTAATTTGAAAATTAGCCTAAAATGAGACAACACAATAGATGTGATTTTTGATAGCACAAGTAAAAGTAATGGAATAGTCTTTCTGATAAATATACCTGTGAAATGCAGGGGGGAATGGTGTCAGTGTCCAGGTTGTCCTTACCTTATATGCTAATGCTAATTCAAGTCAACTTTTGCAGGTATGAATGTGCAACAGTCTCTGTTAGCTGGTATGAAGATGTTTGAAAGAAAGCTATGTCAAGAAAAATAGAAAGGTCTTGGTCATGGGGGTGTTCCCTTCAGCTGAAGCAATTACATTATCAGAAAGTTTCTTGACAACTTATCTCGAAGATCTCATAAAGGATCAAACTTTAGACTTACTGTCATAGCAGTGTAACTCCTTGAACTTCATTACACACTGCAACAGTGTAACTGAAAGCAGAATTGGGCTTTATATTTCATAATAGGAGCATATTATTATTTTCAAACAACAGGGCGTTTTTTTTTTTAGAGGTTCTTCAAGTTGCACAAACAAGTTTGGAAAGAAATCAAGTCTGTGTAAGGTTTTGCAGTTGTTCAAATATTATAAGTTTCTCTTGCCCGGTGCATCGCTCAGACCCCTGATTCTTCTAGGCAAGTTTTTGAGTTATGATTTTGTGCCACCCTACAGTGAAACATTACTGAAGTTCTCAGAATTTGGTGCAATACGTAGGGGAAATTAAACCCATATGCTACCCCCTGAGGCAGACCTATATCCCCCCAGTTACCTTAAGCTCCTGAATTTCATAAACCACTTTTTTCTTGTTAAAATTAAGACCACATTTAAGTTAGATAAGGTCACATGTTATTTAGTCCCCAGTGAAGATGTCAGAACTGAAATGATTTACAGTGGAAATAGACTTGCAGTGAGAGAATATCTGTTTATTATTGCAGAACAGTGGTGAGATAGGGCAGCTGATTATAGGGAGGTAGGATGTGGGTGTATAAATGGAGAGGTAGCGACATTGCAGAGCTCAGGGGTTGGTGCTTTGTTTTGCATGGGCTCCCTCACTTTTGAAGCTTTAATTTCCTTATAAAACATTTATTATTATTCTGCTGAGAAAAGGATTTGTCTAGGTTGAATGAGGTTGGCATCCATGGAAGATGGATGGATGGATGGTGGATCTATGGCCTAAGCTTCAGCAGGACTCCTGCCTGCCATGCCAGCTTGGCCTGGAAGGCCACCTTCAGGGGTAGAAGAGAATTTGTACTAGAGCTCCTTTACTGCGTTATGGATAACTATAACCATGGGGGTTCTGTTGCTGGAGGAGCAGAGTGGGAGGATGAATTCCTGCTCCTTTCAATCAACATTAAGAAAGACTTTCTCAGATTGTTGCATCTTGGACATGGATGCTTTGTCAAGTAAAAATGAGTTTCATTGTTTAAACTTTTGCTTACGTTTCCCAGACCCTCAGGGTGGTAGCTCTCTGTGGGTTGCTGGATGTCTGGGAGTTCTGGATGTGTTCCCTGTACGCAGGTAGTCTCTGCAGCCTACATCCAATGAGCCCAGCACTCTGGGGAGGTGTTGGCCCCATTCCCCACGGGCTAAGAGGAAAATGTGCTCTTGTTTAGTAAGGCTGGTGCGCCCTGGAGCTCAGATCTTGCTGCGTGTGTGTATATTACCTTCTGGGGGAAAAAATAAAATGAAAAAATAAGCTATCCTAACACAAATTTATCTGAACAAAGCACAAGTAAGAATGTCATCAGCTTGGGAGTCGGAGTTGTTTTTATATCTGACTCACTGGGTTTCAATAATGCCTTTCAGTCTCCTGTGCCTTTTTTCCTTCCTATCTCTAGACTGTTTACAGTATAGGATCTGTAGAGAAGGCCTGTTCCTTACTATCAACACAATGCCTGACACAAGGAGGGAGGGAATAGGGAGAAACTCTTGATCTCAGTTTGGCTCTCCGGGAAATTTTGTACTGTAAATAGAAGCAGTAAAAACTATCAGGTGATGACACTTTTTGGGCTGAATTTTTTTGAACTGGAGACCTAAAGGTGAAATCATCTGTATTGCATTACCCACCGCTGTGCTATCCAGACACTCTTAACTTTCCATGCATTGACAGATGACTACTTGAGTAGCACACTGTGATGTGGAAAGACTTCTTTGCTCACAAACAAAGCTGAATGTGTTGCTTTGGAAAGCTGTTGTTGGGACTCTCTTTTCATGAGCTGAAGGATGCTGAAGGAATTTTTTAAACATTTATTTTTTTCAAAAGGAAAAACTCTTCCTTAATTTGATTGCTATAGCATTCAATTGGTGTGTTTAATTCCCAGGAAACAGTAAGAACTTGAAGTAGTGTTTTTCACAGATAAAGTGTTGAGAGCACAAAAAAAAAATAATAGCAGCCCTGAGTAGCTGATGAAGTTGTTCAGAATCAGCCTAATGATTGTCTGTGAGATTTGCCCAGGTTGTTTCATACTGTTCTTTTTCTTTTTCCTCTTGGCTGTTCGCCACATTTCCTCCATTCCATCTGTCATCCCCTTCACTTCTTGCTGTGCCTTCTCTCCTTCTCTTCTTGCTTCCTTTTTGTCTAGTTTTGTATTTAATGAATAGGTTTTGTTATGATGCACGAGTCTTTGCTATGTGGTCCCCATAGGGTACGTTAGCACAGGTGCATGTACTAACGTGCTTTGGCCAAGTTTTGTGTTGTCTTTCTACCCACAACACCTCATTAACAACCAAGGCCATAGCTCTTCCTGCTCATTGAAATTTCAGGTAAGATTCAGACCCTTCTCTAGAACAACCTTGCTTTCAGCTGACTTCTGTTGATCTGGCAGCCTCAGCATTTTCAGACCGCTGCTTGGTCTCATCTGTGTAAACAAGTGTCAGCAGCTGTGCTGAGCCCATTTCTCTCACAATTAGTACCTACCAACAAGAGGCTCAGCATTCACTTGATAATTCCTAGAACCACAGAACGGTTTGGGTTGGAAGGGACCTTAAAGCCCATCTGGTTCCAACCCCCCTGCCATGGGCAGGGACACCTCCCACCAGCCCAGGCTGCCCAAAGCCCCATCCAGCCTGGCCTTGGGCACTTCCAGGGTTAGGAAGTGTAGCACACATCAATAGGTTTATGAATTTTTATGCAAACACACAGATAACTTTAATTGTTTCCAGATACACCACTACAGTTCAGGGCACAGTTTGCAATAATAATAACAAGATACACTTCAAAAGTTTAGGAGTTCAGGTTTGCTGATGGATAGAACGGTCAGTGAGTCAGCTCTTCCATTTAACTTCTAAAACATTTTACTCAAATGACACTTGCTGTGATGATTGATTCACTGTTTTTGTTCCACCGAAGAACGTAAACAAATGAAAACTTACAGCAGTATTCTTACAAAGCTATAGTTTTTTCCACATACACAGAATAAATATTTTATCATTAATTATCTTTTGAAAAATAGTCCTCTAACATCAGGTTTAGACTTTACTGATGGAAACAGTACCCAAAAAAAAAAACAACACAAATTGATCCTGTAGTTTCTCTACTCAAATTGAGCTATCTTTTCAGTTCTAATAAGCACATGGACAGGGTCTCTGCTCCTGATAAAGTGGAATTTTGATTGAAAAAGTCTGACCCAGAGAATGCTCTCTGTTAACTACACCTGTGCAATGCCGGGAGTAGCCAAGTTCTTTCCCGTAATTCCAAAATAACTGTGAAACATATAAATTCCTAGCCTTGACCTTTTTGTGCATTCCATACAATTTTGGCAGAAGAACAGAGTTGCCTCAAGCCCAGACTTGTGTTGCAGTGTAACAGATCGTGGGCAGGAGAACGATGCAAATGTTCTGTGCACTTGCACATTTATATCCATTTCTTCAGGGACCATAAAGCAGGGGTTTGTGTGTTTTAATATACAACTTCAGTTTTTCCCGTAAGCATGTAACTTCAAGGCCATTTGTCTCGGATGGTTATTCATGTCTCCGAACATGTGTAGTTGGATCGCATCTTGTTAACGTTGGCCCTCTCATCTGAAGTCTGGAACTTCTATGCTTACGGCTTCAGGCGAGGCAGCGTACACGGGGTGTAACAGAGATGTGAAACGTTATTCCTGCATCTAGTCACCAGCAACTGAAATTTTTAGCTCATAAAAATTGGAGATGAAGATAGCCAAACCTCTGTTATCTAAATTAGAGGTAAATTCTCTGAGCTGCATGGAATTATACCAGTTTAAGACAGTTTCAGTGATACATGGATCAATTCAATTTAAAAACAATGACTCAAAATGTTTGACATAAGATGTGTGTTCTTGAATTGTTTACATTAGAGGCCAACAACTTTGAAGTTAAAATATTAAATAGCAGGTTGGAACAGGGTGTTTGGGATCTTCTGCTTCTCTTCCCTTTGAAGGGAGTAGCAGTGTTATGAAAGTGCGTTGCCACAGTGATTGGGATAAACTGTTAAATTCTGACTTGATAATGAAACTGAAGATTTTGACCCTTTATAAAATAATTAAACATGGAGGTGGCTTTTTTTATCTTGATCTACTTTAGAGCACCCTAAGGTGAGCTGGCTACTGACCCATAAATAAATCTGCTACATGTATGTGGGCATGTGGAAGGATTTCAGTGACTGCTGAACAAAGTTAAAACTCCATTTTAGCACTTCTTTCTATGTAGATGCCTGTCTGACACAGGTTCTTGGGGTAGTTCTACCACAGTTCTAATAAGGATGCTCTATATAGTGTGGTAATAAGATGTCGTCAAAATTATTATGACCAGTGATGGGATAGGGAGAGAGCATTGACTCTTTTTATTCAATCTTGGGAGTGATTTAGGATGGAAAAATTGGGAATCTCTTTAGTTAAGGGTCTGAATTTACAAGAAATTGATGTACACAGTTGATTCATAGATAGCTGTATGTACCGGAAAGGCTTGGTTCTTTTAGATAACATGGAATCGTATGAAACAGAGGTGAAAATTATGAGCAAGTCTTCTGTGACTAGAGGAAAACTTGACTGCGTTTCTTGATCAGATTTCTGATGGGAAAGCTGAAGCTGTAAAATAAAGATCTGTTGTTCTGAATAACCTCAAACATAATGGTTCTTGGCTAAATAACAAAATCTGGTTCCACTTCTTCTAAACAGCACTTGCTGCAGTTAAGGAACATTAACAGAGCAGCCCGGCAAAGTCTTTCCATCAGGTGTGTTGTCAGAAGTTAACAGATAAAAACTTTACGGCTGGCTGTGCATCTGTGACGTATTTGGGTCGTAAACGTCCCTTAGACAAAGTAAGAGGCCAATGGATTTGGGACATCCTGATGACAAATTTGAGTGACGTTCTATGAATTCAAGTGTGGGTGGAAAATATAAATTAAAATCAGGTGGCATGAGCAGGAACCTATTAAAGTCAAAGAATAAATAGCCTAAAAATATTATTATTGTTGTTATTTTAACTATAATTGAAGCCTTCTGACATTATTCAGGGTAGGAAACTTCTAGTTCAGAGGCTGAAACAAAATATATAGGAAAAAAGCTAGCAGATGTCAGGGCACCTGCCTAAATTTCTGTAATCGGTTTACATAACAGCAGTATGTATACACTCTTCACTGCTCTCCAGAAGCTGCATTGAAGTGCATGTGTTAGCTCTATAGTGCTGCAATATCTTCTCGTTTATAAGAAAAAAGAAAAAGCAAATTAGGGAATTGATGATTTAAGCCTCTTTGTAGGGGAGAAAAAGTAGTTTGGTATGTGGTAACTCATATTATGATTAATAAATGATACCCATTTAATATCAACCAATTCTCTCTTTCTCTTTTTTTTTTTTTTTTTTTTTTCCTGGCTGAAAGGCAAACAGTGCTGGCTTTCATTTGTGTTCTGAGAACCAGGTAAGAGATGTGGCTGCTGATCAGTGCAGAGGGAAATGAATACTTGTGTATGGTAATCAGGATTTAAGTATCTTTAGCATTTATATGAACACAGGTGTTCTTCTTTTGCATTACAAGATCTTTTTAAGAAAAATTAAAAAGACAACAACTGTGCAGGTGAAAACAGACAGTGAAGCAGCTTTGAAGGTAAAAAATATTCTATTTAATGTCCTGCATCTACTCACTTGCATGTCTGTTTCTCTCCAGGATATCACAACTGCATAGTTTGGGTGCATAGGAAAGTTTGGCATATTGTCCCATGCTTAGTTAGAAAAATCAATTAGTTTTGTGTGACCTGTTTGGATAATGTGTGCATAACACAAACCACATCTTACATCTTTTGCAAGATGATCTGGTTAGCATTGTGTCCTCAATTGATTTTAAATATTTTTCTTTTTGGAGGAGGTTGGTACTTGTCAGTGAGCCGTAGTTTTGTCTTTGTTGTCCTAGTTCTGGACTAATGTTAGTTTAAACTTTTTACATGTTTTTAAAAGTCTCAGGTGCTTTGGCACGCCTTTTTCCCTCTCTGTCTCGTGTATGTATGTACTTGCTTTGCATGTGCTTGCTTTGAATTTCACTTTTTTTTTTCTTTTTTTTTCTTTTTTTTTTTTTTTTCTGTAGATGTTATAGAAAGCATGACCTCAGTTCTTTTGGCTTGTTCTGTTAATAGCATACCTGAATACTTGGCAAAAAAACATCATTCAATGAATGCTGAACAGCTCCAGGTTTCTTTGGGCAGCCAAAGGAAATATAAAATTAATTAGCAACATAATTTAGGTCTTTACCTGCCTTGTAAAAGTGCACAAATGTTTGTACTATTTAGAGGCTTCTGGCTAAGATTCTGCTCTCCTGTTCTGAAGAGCTCTTCTACTCTGAAAAATTTATTATAATACAATTTTCAATACTGAGTGATGCCTTCCTAGTTAAGAAGAATGGGCTTCCTTGGCATTGCAGCTGTTTTGTTTTTTTTGGATAGGGTTCTGATCTGGTACGGATGGTTTTCACTACATTAAAAAAAAAAATAGGGAAAGGAATTCCAAGAGAGTTGGAATACTTTGAAAACACCTTAAAATCCATTTTCAATTAACTTTTAATGATTAAACATTAATCTAACACTAATTATTTTCCATATCATATATATATACATACACTAATGCAAAAATTAGAATTAAATGTACTAGTTGTCCCAGAAGAAACTGAAAGCTGAGCAGTTAATCAGAAGTGTCTTTGAAAAGGCAAAGCAGTGATGTTGTTAATGATGTGTGATGTTTACACACAAGTTGCATTGCATTGCATGGCTGTGTAATTACATATAAATATCAACACTGTTGCCCCACCATTGCTCATTTACTTATCATTCAGAAAGAATTCCACCCAAGCAGGATGCTCCTCTCTTATGGGGACAAGCACTAGATTGGGACCACTGGGCTGTTGTGATACAGAGCTGTGTAATACAGCTAAATCACCTGGATACAGCCGTTGGAAAAAGGGGTGATATAGCCGAATCTTTTCTCAAGACAATTTTCCATTAACCTGGCTGATAACCTAAAAAACAGACATGACTATGGAAAGATAAAGGTCACTCTACTTCCCAAAGGAAGTCTTTAGGTAGTAATGAATATATAAATCTATATGTGTATATATATATATATCTAAACATGACTTCATGACAATACAGAAAACACATGTAATAAGTTAATAATATATATCAGTAGTAACTGAGAGCTCAGTCAAAGCATCTAGCTTACAGTAATAGCATTTTGCTAAAAGTTTGTACAGCTCAAAGGAAAGGGAAAATAAAGATGGGTAAGCTCTGAACGTGTTGGTGCAAAACTGCAATGCTAACAGAGAAACCAAGTCATAGACCTATCCATGGACTAGTTACATTTCCTGCAGCTCCTTTCTAAAGGAACAGGGTTGTATTACTTCAGAGAATAAGCCAGCAAGAGCTGGATTTTATCTGAAGGCTCTGGAGCTGGACAGTTCTGGGTAAGAGCACCCAAATGCTGTTCTCGGTCACTGCCACACAACTTTCTGTGTCCATCCTACACAGGATAGTGAGAGCTGTGAAGCTCCCTGGTTGGAAGTCATGCTGCCATTTTTTATGTGCTGTCAGCACACTCCCCTGTAAGGATGGAGGATGGCACAATCTCTTCTTTCCCTCCAGCCTGGGTGGCACAGAGAAGGCAGAGCAACTGGCTAGCCACTCTGTGCTTCCTGGGGCATCGTCCTTCGGTGGCTCACAATAGAAAAGAGTTAAGATACAGCAGGAAAGTGGGTGGTGGTTACTGGACAGAAGTTAGGGCAGGGATGGGGTGGATGGAAGCATGAACTGGAAAAGAACATGGGTGTGAGATTTAAAAAAAAAAAAAAAAAAAAAAAAAAAAAAAAAAAGAAAGAATTGATCTTTGTTTCACTGCGAATCAGAGGCTCAAGCTGGGCCTAGTTTGGGTAAGGTTTGTCCTAAAGTTCCCTGGCGTTGTTGCCCGTCATCTGTGAGGAAGGTGAATTCATTACTGGTTTAGAGAGATTTCCATACCATAGGGATAACCCAAAGTATCAATGAATCAGGAAGATTTAGTCAGACCAGAAGGAAAGGCTAAGATAGAAGTGAGAACAAAGCCAGGTGCTTCCAACTTTATTAGGATGCTTGACCAGAAAGCTATTTTCAGGAGTAGCAGCAATCTCTTTCATCTGTCAAGCTACTTTTTTCTGCTTGAGAAGAGCAGAATGATTATTTTTAATTATGCAACATTCAGGTTTCACATCTTTTCTCACTTTTTTTTTTCTTTTTTTTCCCTACAAGTTTTTTAACAAGGAAAAATGCCTAACCTTTTTCTAGGATGGGGGGAACAAAAATGCAGGAATGTCTTCAGGGAAGTGAGCAGGAGGGAAGCAGGAGTACAGTAAGTGTTGGGGAAAGAAAAACACCTGTCACACTTGCTCCTTGGCACAATTTCCCTTCTCAGACGTTTCATATATTGTTTGAAAGAAATTAGACTGGAAGGCAACAGTTCTGTTATGATTCTGACGACTTCATCTTAGAGATCTACCGGAAACTCTTGCAAGTTTGATTATTTCATGCTCTATTCTGGGATGTCTGTCAGACTGAGCATTACAGAAATAACAGTTGTGTCATATAAGGATATCAATAAACATGGATTTGCGAGGTTAGGTAACAAAAACAAGTGTTTTGTAGGTTTTATTCACATGAATGCAGCACTGATTTCAGACTACAGCCTCTGAGTTCAGGTTTTCCACAAAAAATATGATGGGTATAGCTTTGTATGCAAAGCTTACAGTATAGATCATTCGTCAGTGATTGCTCTGTGTTGTTTAAATATTTATTTCAGTAGAATTTTCTTTTTTCTTCTCTCCCTTCCCCATAGGTGCCTTTATTTTTACCTTGTACTGTTTTGCAAACCTGATACTGGGGCTTTGGAAACTAGTTCAGGAAAAAAAAAAAGCCACAATATCCTTCACAATCAAAGGTTTAAATTTAGTTTGTTTTTATTTAAGGAAGAGGAAAAAAACCCACCCAGTACCTAGTTTTCTCTTCATAAGAAGAGAGCGAGTGCGCAACATGCAAGAGTTTGGGGCGCTCTGGGCCATGCGTTTCTGTCTCAATTCTTTTGTCGTGTATGAAGTAAGTGGCTTTTGTGAATGAGCTGCCTCAGGTTGTTGTCTTGGTGGGCTTATAAAGTTCAATTGCCATCTCTCATTTCATATCGGGTTCTGGTTATTGAGTTTTGATGGGAATGGTTATTTGTCCCTTGGATAAACTGCTGGGAGAGCCCGATTCCCTGTGCTCCCTTCATACTTACAGTGCATTTATCTCTGTTAGTCCAAGTATTATTTCCTGTGGTTTAGCTGGGTTTTGTAGTGGTGTATCAAGATGATACAATGTTTCCTTTCTTTTAAAGTTCCTTAATCCTATTTTCAGGAAGAAACAGTTCAGACTTGATTTTGTTTCCTTGGCAGGGGACCAGGCTTAAATCTGGACACGTATCCAGACAGCAGACAGTCCATAAGATGCTGAGCAAGAGCTGACTCAAGCCCTTCTTTAGGGTGACACACTCCTTCTCAGTTCCCATTTTCCTAGGTTGCATGGTAACCAAAAGGTCAGCCTTATTCTCCAAACAGTGGAAATCAAATGTAAGTTCACAATATGAGTATTTTTCATTCATCAAATCCTTCAGGGCCCATTCACTGCTCGTGTACGTGTTCGGGCGTATCTTTAGTTTTCCATGATTGCTTTGTACAGCTGGACGGATGTGCAGTCTACGTGCAGATGAGACAGATGAGTATCCCATCCAAAGCTGTCCTAATTGTTCAACATAAAATTGCAGCTTCCTTGCAAGACAGTGGAGTCCTGGAGAGTCGTCAAGATAACTTTTTTTTTTTTTTTTTTTGGTCTTGACGCATAGTAATTAGGTGTACATGGAAATATTGAAAAATCCTTCAAGAGAAGGATAGAATGGTTGGTGTCCTGCTACTGCTCGTAGGCCTGCTTATGACAGCTTTTGATTCTCTGGGGAAAATGTGGACAGTGTTTCCTTTTCTGATAGGAGAACAGTGATTGATTGCTTTGAGTAGATATAAAACAATTAGAGTTAATGAGAAGCAAGCTGAAACAGTCATCTATAATAAGTGACTCTTCTTACCTGCTTTCAGTGTTTTTGTATTGACTCATGTCTTACACCTCTAAATGATTTGAGACTGAAATCCAGTGTATCCAGAGAGGCTTCGAGTTCTTTAGAATGCCATTGTCTAAGAAACATATTGTCACTTTCCTGTGGCCCTGATTCAGTTACTGACTGGTCCCTTTTTACTAAAACGTGTGTTTAGCCTAGCTTGATGTGTCTGCTTGAGTCCTTTTAAATAGATTTGTGCCTGCCCATTCCAGGCCGTGTTGAAGACCACCTTTAATGAAACATACATCTGGTTGGAAAATGCTTTACTTATGTCTTCCATGAAAAACTTCTGTTTCCTTTGGCCAAAATGGAAGATACTGATGAAGGGTAATGTTGCTGTTACATTTTTGGTCAGCCATAGCAAGAGAAATGGAAGCAATTAAAGCGCTCAGTTTATGGTTAAGTACATGGATTATGTTTTCATAAAAGTAAATACCTGACATTTATTCACCATTCAAAATGTTAGCAACAAATACAAGTTGATCCTCTTCAACCTACAATTTGTTGCACAGGGGCTCTTGAGTTGTTATCAGCCCGTAAAGTTATGCTGATAAATGCCTTTTTGATGTCTGATTGATTCAGCATGCTGCTTGGAAACTTCTCATGTTTCATTCTTTGCAGTAAAACACAGTCAAACTACATTTTAGTGTTTTTTGTTTGTTTTTAAAGTTAGAAAAACACACATCCAGGTCTCGATTTAGCTGTCTGTTGTTACTAGCAACCTCCAAATAAGAAAGCTAGTGACACGCACTAATCATCTGTGAGTCTTGGCATTTCATGAGGAAGATATGAATTTAGTCTCTGTCCTCTTTGCTGTGTTCTTAGTTAAAATATATGCATTTTATCAATGTGTGTATTGCAAAGATTAACCACGTTTTCCATTTTAAGGAATGTGCCATATATTTTGAAGCATTTTCTGATTCGATTTTTCATCGTGATTAATGTTTAATGAAGTGAGAAACCAGCACTCTGCTTTGGGTCTCAAATAAGTTGAAGTGGACTGCATAGCATAGGTGCTATGGGAAGCACGTGTGTTTAATGCCAGACAATTATGTTCTCTTACTGGAAGTCCTCAGCAGGTGCTGTTGAACCTCCTGCACGTGCCTGGAGAGCTGTTGTGAAGTGACTCTCAGGGCTTTAGTGCATGAAATAATGGCAGTCTTTCAGAAAAGGGTAAGAAGTCATTACATCTGAGTGTCTGTGCTCTCTTCTGCCCAATTTTCATCACTTCAGCAGAAGGAAATTTGTAATGATGCCTTCATTGCTCCAGTTTGTTCTGTATCTTCCTGGAGATTTGTCTGCTTCCGAGTGTTATCACACATAAAGAACTTAAATCAGCCTCCATTTTATTATTTTTATTTTTTAACATCCTGCCTCAGTCAAAAATACCAGTCATGTGTGCCCTGACAGGATTGCAACATTCCCAGATATTCTTGCAGGTTTTTAAGTCCACCACCCTTGCGTGGTACTTTGCCAGGTGCCAGATATCCTCCTGTTCCCGTTCTGTTCCAAATGCTTTATCCCACAGGTAAAGGAGCAAGATTCAGTCTCCAGTGATAGAGGGGCTGGGTGACTTTTGCTACAATTTGCTAACAGTCTTTCTTTGTCTTCCTTCCTGCTCATTTAGGGCAGCTGTTAATCTCCTCTGGCAGATCTGTCATTCTCCTGTCAGAAGCATTAGCGCCTCCCGGATGCTGTTACTGCGTCCTTGGTCTTGTGTGAGCAGAAAACAGTAGTAAGGTTTCTAAATGATGTTAGTCCCTTCTGTGCCAAAGTGTAGTTGCCTATGTTTACCCAAAGTTTATTTCACTCCTTGTAAATTGTGTCTTAAACAGCTATAGTCTTTCAACACTAAAGACCAACTTAGCTTTGCTGCAGATTCTGGTCAGAATTTGGCGTGCTCTTTGTTTTTTATTTGGTCTGAAGTACAAGAGATCAGACTTTCAGAGACATGTTAAACTTGCGTGTTTGTGCACATATGTTTTCTTGCCAAAGTTCTAATGATTAAAAAGAGCATTTCTGACATCAGGGAAGTTTTCTGTTCTATTTCTCCTTTTGCACAAAAAATATATTGAATCTTATGTATTTGATTTACAGTTACCTGGGACTCCTAAGAGAAACAAACTTCACTGGCAAGATTTTTTTTAAATGTACTCTTATTGGTACTGAGAAGCACTAAGAGACACTGGCTTAATGAGATTTACAGACTTCTACTGAGGAGAATAAAATACTGTAAGGATTGAAAATTGTGGGTCTTTTATCATGGGAGAACAAACAGGGATGGTAGCGTTTTCCGGACAAACTCTGTGCAACTGAGTAAAATGTGTTGTGGGTTTTTGTTTGTTTGTTTTTAACCAGTGTTTTCAAAGGAAAACAGAATCTCTAATATTTCTTGAGCCCCGTTTTCCATTTTTGGTAGGGTCATGACTGTTTAATCACAATTCTTAGTCTGAAGAACACCAGATTGCTCTCTGTGCTGCTGTTAGATTAATTATTGTTAATCTTCATTTATAATGAAGGCCTTAATCTTGCATAAGTGTCTGTGGCAAACTTTTAAAAGAGTGTGAATGACAGATCTATACTTAATTCACTCCATCCTGAAGCACTGCAACTGCTGGCCATCCTATAAAAAATATTTTCAATTGCTGTTTCTTCTCCTCTTCTACTTTAGGCTCATAACTCAGTCCTTTGTTGATTCTGCTTGTGGGACCAGTGTTTTGTTCCGTAATGGTCTTCTGTCCCCTTCTGAGGGGAGCTGGGTCCAAAATTCACTCTGAATTTTTGGGTGAGTGTTGTGCCTGGAGCTTCAGATGGGACAAGACTGTAGGCTATGCTCTTAAAAGTGGGTATGACCTTAGCTTGGGAGCAAAACATGGAGCTGTATCAGATATTCACACCTACTTTTCAGGTTCCCACGATGGATATTTCATCATCATTTCTAGCTGTTGTAAGCACAGGAGTTTTCTTTCTTAGGGTTCCAGAGTCTCCGTGTCTCTGAATTACCTTTTGTCCTGCCTTCAACACCATATTTTGCAATTCATTAATAACTTGCTTTATTATTGCAGTAAAGATATGGAAGTGACTGGACAACAGTTAGTGGTCCTAATATATCTTCTTGTTTTCTACTGTTTTTGGTGGTAAAGGCCTAGTTTTTTGGTGGTAAAGGCCTTGTTTATCCTAGGTCCTTCTGTCTGTTGGCACCAAAATGCAATTATGGTTGATGATGACGGAAAAAAAATATGCTTTCTAAAGTTTGTGAAGACTTCAGTAGGCAGGAATATCCCACTTCTTGTGCTGCCTGTCATGGTCCTCTATAGTTCTTTAACGTTATAGTGTAAAATCCCTTTCTACATACCCTCTCCTGGTCAAACTCTTACTGTAAAACAGGAGATCTTGTTCTGGTAAACACCTGTTATTCCAGATAAGTCATCACAAAGTCAGTAGGCCCCTTATGTAACCCTGACCTGACTTGCTTTCCCCCTTCACCCTTTCCCCTGTGCTGCTATGTGCAGGCCAACACCCATGTCCACTAACACAGGGCGTGCGTAGCTGCTCAGGGTCCCAGACACCATGCTCCAGAATGTATTTTTCCAGCAGCTTTGGATTCGCCTGGCTGCCTTCTTGGCTGGCCTCTGCTCAGGCATTTTGGCTGGCTCTGCTGCTGGCTGCTGTCTTAACTCCCTGCAGGCCTGATAATGGGGTCAGCCTGCTCCTTGAGATACCGCTGGCCTTTTTAACGAAGCTCAGATTGAAAACAGTTTGCACCCTCGTGCTCTTTGAGCCTCTTACTGTCAATGACAATTTTTCTCAGTAACCCCTGACATGTAGTCTACCAAACTGTAGTTAATGCCAGTAGTTTATGTATATATTGGGCAGGGGGAGAGCAAATAAATAACCTGAGCTCTGTGAAGTTGGTTTGTATGTCATTGTGTAGCCTTATTATTAGCGTGTCTAGCTTCTAGATGGTGCCGCTTGCTGCTTTAGTCAGGATTCCTGGGCTTTCACTTAGTGTGGCTGGCGAAGCACAGGCTTTGAATCGCGATCTCAGCTTTCATGTAGCTACTGGTGAAAAGAACGGCACCAGCAGGAATGCTTTTTAAAAGGCTGACAGGAGCCTGTGACTTTGTTGGGTTACTGGCACTGCCGCTGCACGTTGGAAACCAAGGAACAGCTCTGCTGTACCAAGGCTGTGATGATAATAAACAGGAGGACAGGCCCCCTATTCTTTCAGAAGGTTATGCTAAATCCAGATTCCACTAATGTTTCTTTCTGAAAAACACAATCTCTCTCTCTATATATATCTATATATACATATACATACTATGTTTCCTATAGCTATACTGCTACTTGATAGGTTTTAATTAAAAGGAAATTTAAGTTTCTAGGGCTGCATAAAAAATACTGGACACAGGGATTAAAAAAGTGAATGCAAGAGCTGGCTGAGCCCTCAAGGAGCTTAGGGTGATAGCTGGCTGGTGTGTGCAGTGCCTGATTTGTAGCAGCCAGCAGTCCAATTCTGGCAACTTTTTCAAAGAAGCTGTGAAAGTCTGTCAAGAGGCCACTGTTGAATGGGTGAGCATCCTGCCCTGCTTCCCTCTGCTCTGGGGCACTCTGCCTATCTCTTCTTAACCATCCCCCCCTTCTACCTCCCCCAAGTATTTACATCCTCTGCCATAGAAACAGATTGTGCAAAGTTGTGGATAGAGAGCAAAAATCCAGTCTCTTTCCAGACACTGGGAAGGCAGGGGAAGATGGAAGTGGAGTGTGTTGAAGCAGTGACACTGCCTGGAAACTGAGCAGCCGTGACTGGGGATTTGAGGTGAGCTCCCAAAACTGTCTGTGAAGTTCCCTTTCTCCTTGGTATGTGGGGAAAGCAGGTCATGAGCCAGTGGCCATGGAGAATTCAAGATTCACTGACTCAGGAGGAGTAAGAGTCCATGACTGCTCAATCCAGCAGTTGTAGCACTTACCTAGGAGTAAGGATAATCAGTGAAAAATGTGTCCATCCCCCCACACACACACTCACACTCTCATCCAACTGCTTTATCTTCCTTCAGAACATTAGAAACAAGTGCCTTTTTTAATGGGGGAAAAGCTTGTCAACAAAAGAAGCATTACATTGCTTATTTTAATGAATTACAGACACGATCAGAAATTACTCCATTTTGTTTTCATGAAGAAATACAAATCAATCCTAGACTTCATACAGACACTATTTGTTATGTACAGACACTATTTGTTTGTTTTAAAAAAGGCATAATAATAGCACCTTATTAAAAAAAAGTGTAACCCTCAGAAAGTAGTCTTACCTCAGAAACAAGAAATAGTAAGCAAAGAGACATCAGAAAAGTGAAAACTATCGTACCTTTCTTAAGATACCCCTTATAGAAATGTAAATAATATATATTATCATGAACTATCTGTTAAAATATTAAAATTCTCAACCCAGATTACTAATTTCCTATGAGCATGTTGAGTGCTACAAATTTCATTTTTGATACCACGTAAGCTTTTAATTCATTTAATTTCCTGTCTGTAGAGTCCTGTGACCTTGAATTAAATGTGGCATATGCTCCAGGGAGTAAAAAATAGCTTGATTGTGAGCAAGAGAGCTGCAAACTCAGGAGGATGCTGCCTGTTGTAGTCATACACCAAACTTGTCTCTTGGAGTTCACCCGTGTGGGTTTGGAAAAAGGAAATGACAACCTGAATTTAGGATAATCAGTAACTGGAAGAATAAGGGGCTGAAATCGTGAGGAATTTCTGATCAAAACTTGTATTCTGACTTCTACCCAAGGTCCTCCCTTGAAGTTTCCCCATTCAGCTGCAGTTCTGTGTTTCTTTGCAGTTAGCATGAGCTATTCCAATTTCTAAAGGGTTTTCTCGTGAAAATGTCTGAGGCTTGCATCCATCCTAGAGACATAATTTACTTTTAAGTCAGTGTAGAGCAGTAAAATGACCTAAAGAAATCCAATTGTTTGCCCAAGCTGGACTGCAAGTTAATGAAGGAGCTGGGAAAGGACCTAAGGCTCTGGATTTCTTCTGCGCTCCTCGTTTAGGTCTGCATTGTCAATGCTGTCAGGTTTTAAAACGGGAGAGGAAACCATAGGCCAAATTGAGCTATGATGTAAATGGTTAAAATGAATTTGCATAGTTTGGTGGAGTGGGGTAAGTGATGGTTTAGTGATCAGACCTTTAAAATTGGAGGGGATATGTTAGGGAGAAGTTTATCCCAGCTATTATTCTTTCCGGTACGGTATATAGCTGGAAAATCTGTAGTCCCATGAATGAAAGCCTGCGCTGGCACCCACCCTAGCTAGGGGTGGAGGTGGAACAAAAGGAAACTCCACGTTTTATGTATTAGGAGAGCCACTACAAAGGCAGAAAAATATTTTGACTCTAAGTAAGGTCTCTGCACTGTGCAAATGATCTCCCAGGAATTACAAGCTATGCTAGGGAAATTCGGGAATAACCCTGAGAGGGTCATTGCTCCTTTTTCAGGCTAATAATTTCCAAATTCTTTCATTTACCTTTTCACCTTTATCTAAAGGTCAGCAGAGGTAACATGTTTGTGAAGCTGTCCTATAAAAATACTTCATTTTTAATGGCTCGTTTTCTTCTCTTTCACACGGTATACTAGCTGGAAACATCTAGTCATACGTTGGATAAAACCCCATTTATATTCTCAAAGCTCTGATCTTATTCTTTGCAATTTTGAAAGCTATTCTGGATTAGATTCTACACTGGTTAGAATCAAAACTCTTTTTAAAATTAAAAAGAACAGGCTTCAAGCATACAAATCAATCTTTTTTTTTTTTTTTTTTTTTTTTTTTTTTTTTAATATTCAAATTGCATCTAGCAAAGAGCTACAACCTGATGGATGGAGAATGAAATTCATAATCTTGAACGGCCTAACTCTTTGGGACTCTTTTTTGATGATCTAAATCTTTACAAAATCTGCTGCTTGTCTGCTTTGGAAACTTTGTAGACCAGCTCTGGAAAAATGCTGTTGGTTATGGATGGCTTTTCTGTTTGTTGTTGTTTTGTAGGGGTTTTTCTTTTTGGTGTGTGTATGTTTACTGGAGACACATAAATGGAGACTTATTTGCTAGTAATTTATAGCAGGTGCATGATTGCTCACCAGAAGTATGTTTAAAAGAACAAACAAGGACATGACTTAACTATCAGTTATTCAATATACCTATTACGCGTTCAGCCAAGTTCATCTTTTCTTGCCTTGTTTTTCCATCTTTTCTTTTTTTTTTTTTTTTTCCCTTAACTATATTGTTGTGCTGGGCAAAGGATACTGGAGTTCCTGAGCATCACACCCTCTGCTGTCTTCTTTAAGCCAAGGATCATCCCCTCCCTGTCGAAAGCTGCAGCAGTATCCATCTAATACGGACGCAACATTGCCTAGTGGTTAGGTTAGGTTCATGACAAACCTGTTCGCAGCATAGGGTCATGACTCCTTTTATTCTTGTTACTCCTTGATATTATTTAAACAACTGCATCTCAGTTTTCCCATAATAAATATTTCCATTGTCTGAGGGTGTTACAGATTTGAAGGATTTGTGAAAGAAAACGTATCCTAAACTGTGAAAGAATAAGATAAATGTTAAAAATTTGTAAAGGTGGAAAGATTTTCATAGATTTCTTTACATATCCTATTTTTGGGGGGAACTGCTGGTCTGTTTTCTTTTACTAGCTGTCGGTAACATAAATATCTTCAATTCTTTACCTAAGCTGCAACTTAGTCCTGAGAGCCCCTGGAAAAGTGCTTTGATGGAGTACCAAATGCTTAGCTTCTGCAGGAGCCTCACCTAATGCATGCAGGTCATAGGTACAGTGGAGCCTTCAGGCTGGGGCCTTTTCTGGTCAAAGACAAATACCGGTCACGGCAAGCGTGGCTGGAGATGGTGTAGGCACACAAGGCGGGTCCTCCTTAGACGCTGCTGGCTGTTAGCTCCATCAAAGCCTTTGCCATGATCACGACTCCAGACCTTGTGCCTTGACTCTCCTACAGTTCTGAGCACCCGGGCTGATGAAGTTACTTTCCATAGCACTAGGGAATAACCTCTGAAAATGTCAAGCTGTCACTTTCTCTGGTTAGCAAGCTTGTTAGAGGACTGCTGCAGTGCGTGTTACTCAGATATCCTGGCTGGCAGGATATCTGTCATGCCTCTGCTCTCTGGTTGAACTTTAGGAAGAACATTCATTAAAATTATTTACTAGCCAAAGGAGCAGTGCATGAGCTAGAAGGGAGCTCGAAGCCAGCTTTCGGTTAGAGACAAGGGTAAATGGGAAATCTTTTCAAGAGGTGAAAAAAATAAAAATAAAAATCCCATCTGCCAGACGTCACACTATTGGTTATTATTTAACTCTGAAATCCATCCCACTGTTCCGTGACTGACAACACCACCAGAATTAGGCTCGACAAGATGAAATGAGGCATAGTTTGTACTGCCTGCCTGCCTGTCTGGCTGTCTAGGGGAAGGAACACTTCTGAGCAGCACCTGTTTGAGTATGGCAATGCTTGTTTTATTACTGCAGCTACAAAATGGCAGCCTCACCGCTCCATCCCATGTGGGATCCCAGCCTTACATTTAGGGATTTTTTTTTTTCTTCTAAAGGTGGAGGATATTTTCTACACATACTAAGGCTGTAAAGGCAGGATGTTTGCTGTCCACTGTTACTTATTATCTGGCAGCATCAAGTGGAAAATACTAATAATATTAGAGACTGCAAAATTATAATGTTTTAATAGGCCTTAACCTTTTGCGGTGTGACACCCTTTTGATACTTTGATCTGTTTTCAAACAGCAAAGGCCAATTTTTCCCCTATTATGTTTTGTAAGTTACTACAGCTATGGGGCCTTATTTATTTATTTATTTATTACTCCCATTTCTAACAGGTCTTACAGACTACAGCCTATAATCCAAATTTAGATCCCCCAAAACTGATCTAATTTACCTTCTGGTTGCCACAGTGACTATATAACTTGACATTAATAAGGTTAAGGAAGGAATTCCATTGCCTGAAGTGTTCGTTCAAGAACTGGGGAAACCTTTCTAATAACAGAAATGTGTGATTGCCAACTGGTGGCCATAAAGCTGAAGGATAGGCATTTAGAGAGGAACAGAACAGGCTGGATGGGGCAGAAATGAAGAGCAGGTCTGAAATGATGGCGATGGAGTAGGGAAGGAGGAGACAAAGTAAAACAAAACAGAAGGGAAGTGGGAGCTCATGTTGTGCTTAACCAGATAAGAGTTATAATTAGTGCATAATTTCTGTGCTGTTATAGAAATGGGAATAGGAGACATTCCACTAGGCCCTCTTCAGGGAGTAAAGCAAACCTAGGGGAGAAAAAAAGGAAAAAGAAAGACTTGGGGAAAGTTCCTAAGTATGCCAAAGCCTTTTCGTTTTCTTCAGGCTGAACAAATTTTACCTAGACAAGTCTTCTACTTTTCATCTCTTCCATTTTCTTTCCCCCTCCTAGAACTGCAGTTTTGACAGAGACAAGGTTGCAGTACCTTTCATAACGTTTTATGGACTTGCAGTTTCATTTGAAACTAATTCAAAGCTCAGCAGTCTAGTCTGTCTTCAAATATTCTGTAGCTGATTTCCCATCAGGAAAATTGCTAATTGTTTAATAGGGACTTAATTCCCAGCAAGGAATATTACAAATATTACAATAATATTGCAATCTTTTGAATTTAATTCAATTCAATTTTTTTGAATTGAATCCTTAGAATTCCACGTGTGGGTGAATTGGCCTTTTTTTTTTTTTTTTTTAAGATTTTGGTGTCAACTGAAGAACCCAGAGTGGTGGAGACTTGGAGATGTTCCTCAGCAACCTGTTTTCAGTGTTCAAAATTTCTATCTTGTTTCCAGTTTGAATACAGCTGACTTCCAGAGTTTGGATCTTGATATGTCTTTGCTAAGTGAAAGCCTTCTTATCTTTTTCTTATGGAGATAATTCTTGGAATACTGTGTATACTGTGTTGAAATAATTTATTTTTTTTCTGTGATAAACTGGATAGATTGGGTTGTTTATTATGTATATTTCCCTGAAGTTTTTCTCTTTAGTTAATGAAACTCCTTTTTGACTGTGGACACAGGACCAGCTTCTTGCACGTAGTAGCAGTGGACAGAGTCCTAGCCCACGCATTAGAGCAGCGCCAAATTCTCTTTCCTCTTAAGAGCAGCCTGCTTCGAAAGGCAAAACAGCAATAAATAAGTTATGATTGTGGGTCTGGAGAAACTGAAATTTCACCATAATGTGGCGACAGAGAGGAATGTTTGAACCTGTTTCTGTGAGTGACAGAATTATGTCGATAGCTTGCTCCAGAGCGCGGTGAGCCCTCCTACCAGCTGCGTTACTGGCCGCGGCCAGGCCCAGCGAGAGCCCCAGGGGAGATCATCAACCAGTCAGATCTCTGTGGAAAATTCAAGGGTCACGTTCAGTCTAGACCAAAGGAAAACTGTTGGGAAACGTAAGTGGCTGCAAATATATTGAAGTACTGTTATAAAGAGGACAGGGACCAATTATTTTGATTGAGCAATGAGGCCAGAACAGAGAAAACTTAGGAAAAACTGCCTAAGTCTAGGAAGGGTTAGTCAACGCAGTGAGATGCCAAGGGAGGTGACCAGTCCTATCAGCCGGCATATTCAAAGCTAAGTCTGACACACATCTTTGGAGGATTGTTCAGGGATAGTGAAATCATTCCTGCTAAGAAGGAGGACAATGGACTGGGTTAGCCCCACTGAGATTCCTTCCAAGCCTGACAGTCTTGTGGTTCGCAGTCTGCCAGCACACCCGCTTAGGCACTCAACTTCTCAAGCAACTTCCCAGGAATAAAATCTCTTAATAGTGTGTGTCTATGCACACGTGTGTGCAAATGTAAGCACACGGCAGTATCTTACGTAACTGCTTGAGATCTATTTGTGCGTTGCAGTGTTTAAAGGGCAGCTGCCTGGTTGTGGTGTGCAGAGCTTGGCTGTTTCATCTGTGCTGCTACTGGCTGTGCTGTAGAACAAAACCAAGGTAATTTTCCAAGAGCATTATGTGTTTTTTGCAATTCCAAGTCTCTGTCTGCACGTTCCGAAGTCTTCCTACGCTTTTATAGCAGACATCACAGGAAGAAATGTGAAATGTAAGAGGTGTTGAGAGTCATTCAGCCTTATTTTTCTTAAACATCCCTGGCATTCTCCTGAAGTCAAGTACACATCTGTTCATGCTGGAAAGTGCTGAGAAGAGTGTATTTGGGTCCACCTGATTAAGCGAGAAGGCTTCTGTGTTACAAGTGCATGTCTTGGAAATGAAAGCACTGTGAAAGTGGCTGTGAGCATCTAGAAGATATTCTTCTTTCATGTGCTGTAGGCCATCATTCCCAGGGAACTGGTTGTATAATACTGATCTAGGACCTCGCTACAGGAATTTTGTCAGTCCCACACTTACTAAAAGGAAGGAAAGAGAACCAATTTAAGGGGGAGGAGAAGGGAAAAGAGAGAACTTTTTTCTTGAAGTAAAGATCAGGTGCTAGAGTTCATTTTTGATCAGGATCGGTACATCTGGGAAGTCTTGATGTCCTATTTGTACTGAGGTATTTCAGTGGTTTTATTCAGTAGCATCATAAATTTGGTAAATTTTTTAGAAGCTGGATGTCCAATAGCTTGTTCTTCAATAGATCCTTTGCAAGCCTCAGGCACTTGGCTGGGCAGAAGGTGGGTAACTGCCTTACAGGCCAGACCTTTAATTGGAAGATACTGCTGCTTCCAAGGATGTATGCTGCTTGCTTGCTGTGTTCCATTAGGAAGGGAAGTAGAACTAGCCCACTGGTTCTTCAACTAAGTCTCATGAAACTTGAGTTCAGATGGCGCAATTCATTGAACTTGGGTTCAGGAGTGTTTGGCTGGCACTCAAGACCAGCATCTCTGGACTCTTTCTTGTTCCTTTCTGGTAGCAAAGCTTAGGTAGAATTCAAGCCATGATCATTGGGAGTCAAGGAGGGGAAACATCTTCTCATTATGCTTTGGTCATACAATAGTCTAGTAAATAATAAATACTGCCATTCTCATTCTCCTAATGTGTGAGTTAAACAGCTTGAGTATAAGGAGGAAAATGTTTCCATCTTTTGCAATTAGCTCGCTAATAGCGCGTTTACAGGTCTGTCAAAGCTATGCCTCTGCACAATAAATAACTTCCTCATTTCCAAAACACTTTGTATATGTTACTTTTGTTTTCTCTCTCTGCTTTTTAAAAACAATTGATTTAGTGCAGAGACAAAAGAATAAAGGATATGCATTTGTAAACCTTGACTACTTTCTGCTGTCTGAACAGATTTAGGGCAAAGTAAAATCTGAAGCTTGGGCGGTGATTCACAGCATTGTGTATGAGAGCTGAATACAGTTGCATGAAGATAAGTCATTGCAAACGTTATTTGGCTATGTCGTTGTTACTGTTTGTCCTGTAAACAGTACTAAGGAATGTTTATTGTAACATGAGATTTAATAGAAATAATATCTTTCATGTTATGAAACAAAAATTATATTCATAGAATCTAAACAATCTCGCACATTCTCATTAAATTTAGTTTTATTAAGAAATCACAACTGTTCCCTGAGTCAGTATATCTCACGCTGGTGAGCCAGAGCAAGATCACCTGTTCTTCACTTGAGCTTCCTACCTCCATCAACTGAAAACCATGTTCTGCTAGTGGTGGTGAGATCTCTTTAATTCAGGAGGCAAACAGTACACTAAGTATATGGTACAGAGCCGTAATGGAAGTTCCATTACACCGAACTAACACCCTGCCTTAGCTCTCCCCTCCATCCTGTTTCGCTGAGACTAAAGTGGAGGTTCAAATTTTAATACCCTGCCCCATCACAATGGTATAAATCCCAATAATCCCCTTTAGATCAGCTGAGTTACCCTGGTATAACCAAGCACGTGTTGCAGTTTCCCAGAAGGCAGTCTCTCTGGCATTATTGAGCTACTGTATGAATAGCTGCATAATAGAAATTAGCTTTTATTTGTTCTCTTGCTCAGCAGAGCTGTGAGAAAACAGTAAACTGGAGTGGAAATTCTGTAAGTCATGTGATTCTTGGAGGAAAAAAAAATAAATTATTGCATATAAATGCTTTCAAAACAAGGTAACAATATGTCATGTAGGGATTTATGTCCTTCTAACCCTGCTGCTACATCTATCACATCTATCTATACATGTACATGTATGTGCGTGTGTTTATAAAAAGTCCGAGTTCGTGTTGCTGTAGTTCTCCTCTGAAAGGCAGAGCAAACAGGTAGCTTTCTGGTGAAAATATTTAGATTATTTTTATCATACATTATGCCAACATGAGTCTTAAATACATTTAATTTAGCATTTTTCCCTTTGATGCCAAAGCAGGTGTTAATCAAAGCCCAGAACCCTGAGTGTGAGAGTACAGATGTCAAGCTGATGAGGTGCAGGGCACTTGAGAGGTGTGTGGAGGAGCAGCATCTAGTAGAGGCATTCTGTTTATGTTTACCCTGCTATTTAGGGTTGACCTTACAGATAGGTTCAGCCCGGTGTATGCCAGCCACCAATACTGTAAATTAAGTTCAGCCAGGTTTCATTCTAAACTTAGTTCAGAATGAAACTCAATCCTCCCCTGGTTTCGTTGCACCAGTGTTTTCCTGCAAGATGTTTGGGCTTTAACCAGTTATAAAGCTCTTGAGTATAAGAAGTCCATGTACAGCAGTCCTACAAGACAGCCTCTGACTCCTGAACCTTTTCTGCTGCTTCCTATTTTTAAAGCACAGAGAGATACGGCCAGAAGCAAAGGCACTTACACAGCATAAGGTTTAGGACTGTTCCCTGGAGTATAAAGCGAACAATTTTGGTGCAGATTGCAATATATGATGTTGGCTGGACAAGGTGATATCAGTGCTCAGGTTGACTAAGGACAAACAGAATTTCATCTCTGCGTACCTGTATAAGGAAATCCTCTCCGTAAAACAGTACAGAAATGTTATTTACTATATTCTCTTTATTTACTATCTTCTCCTATCCTTTGATTTTTTTTAAAGGTGGGTTTCCTTTAAGGCAGCTCGATCAGTTATCTTTCCAGAAGTGTAGTATATGTAATCACCTACAGTTCAAATTCCTGCACGTGACAACCTGTTGTGTACAATATTTAATTTTACATCTCATGTTAAGCCTTTATTTCTTAGTTTGCCTTGAGTAGCTATTAGGATTTAGTGCTCTTATATGGGTATTGCAATTTCAGTCAGTGCCAGGAAAAAAGTAATAACTCCTCTTCAGCAGAGCTTAGGTTTTAAAAGTTAATGAGGGACACTTGAAAACTGGCAGCTTTACAGTCTAAGGAGAATGAGACTAAATATGATGTAATGAAAAGGGAGAAAAAAAAATAGAAGACCCTTCCTTCCATTCGTCCTGCCCCCAAATACTCTTTGCATGTACGCAGTTGCAGGTGTGATGCTAGAGCAGTAGCAGGGGAAGGTCACTAATGTTCCCTGGTCTGTTTTCAAGAATCTGACAGTAAATGTGGATTTCCAAGTGGGTATGCAATGGTAGGAAAGGTAATAAAGGACACACAGGCATCTTCTTGTTTCTTATCTTCTTTTTTTTTTTTTTTTTTTTTTTTTTTTTTTTTTTTGTCATTTCCTGGATATTTAGGAGGCACTATTTACGTACGTGGGTGTAACTTAAAATTAAAAACCCCTCTAGGCTGGAAATCAAAACCAGCAGAGTTAAATCATAAATATTGTTTAGTCACTGCTGGACTGCCTGAAAATCACAGAAGTATCATAAAGTCCAATGGGAAAGGATTAGGAATATTAGTGGGAGAATTTCTGTGGGTTATAGAAGTGTTATTGCAGAGCTTTTACCAGGGATTATGAGCATTAATCTATAGTTACATATGCAATTTACAGACCCCCTGGGAATTTTTCAGAATGTGCACATACATTGATAATAAATCACAGCCATGGGATTATTAAGAGTTGTACTTCTGGCAAGGATGCTGGAGCTTTAGGAACCCTCTTCAGAGGTTAAGGCCCTTAACTGTTTTTATCTCCATCCTCTAACACCCTTTATTCTGCGTACTCCACAGTGGGTCTCTACCTTGTCTAATGCAAACAGCAGTGTACAAGCAGGCAGGAGTGCTAGTCATGTCATATTTTAATTAAACGATTTTTCTCCTGCTATTACAGATTTTTTGCTTATTTCTGGCTCTGCAGTCCTGCATGTAGCACGTGGCTTATCCTTCCTAGAGCAAGCCATCGCACACGGGTCAGAAACAACATACGGTCCCTGGATGCAGTGGGACTTGGGGTAAGTAAATTAAATAGGTATTGAGATGTTGAACAGTGTTGTGTGCCTGGATTCCTCAAGTGGAATGGATATTTCTGAACTTGGGTAGGAGCTAGAATGTGCTACAGAGCCTGGGTTGTGGCACTGACGTGGTGCTAGCCAGGGTTTGTCAGAGTAAAGCAAGCCCTGGCTGTGTTTAGCTTTCTAGTGACTAGGATGGAGAAACATCGCTTGGGTGAGAACATTTATCCGTGCTTTGAGACTTCTGGATAAAAATATAACATGGGGGAAAAAAATGTTACAGGTTTAGAACCAGCCATCACACCTTTATGCAGTACTAAACCTCATGGAGGGCATCAGCTGGTTCCTGCAGACATTTATTTCCCCAAGGAATACCCGTACAATCTAGAAGACATTTTTATCAGAATATGTTTGCTGAAAAACTGTAAAAGTTTTCACCACAATCGTTAGAAAATGGTAGGAATTTAAAAATTTTGTCCAAGTCGTGCAAAAAACTAAGCAGCCCGTTTTCCCTTAACCTCAGCTGTCAGCCAGAACGCTTTGGCAGAACTTTTCCTTTCGCAGCAAAATGTTTCCAGAACCCAACGCTTTGTTGAAAGCCAGGTTTGAAAAATGATTTTTTTCATTGAAAATTAAATTACTCTATAAGAAATTTTGACGGGAAGGTTTGATTAGTGAGTGAAGTAAATGCTCCATTTTGGTTTTGTTATTTTCAGGCAACAGATCCCAGCAACTGCCCCATTTGATTTCAGTGGATTGCCTTTAGGAATGCTATTAATCAAAATCAGTTAGAAAGACATGGTTGTGAAGTGCAGTCTTGGGGCAGCTGTAGTTGTTTCACTTGCAGTCTGGATTTTACTTGCTGGTTTCAGAGTTTTCCTAGGCTTGTGATTTACCTGAAAGCAGGCTGGGAAATGTTACAAAGTGTAGTTGTGTGAACCAGTGTGTAAAACTGGTAATGGTGAGTTGATATTAAAATATTTCTTCTCTGAAACCTGACATGCACCTTACTAAAGAGTTTATCTTCCTACTTGGTTGTACAAGTTGCAAAAATACAATTAAAGAGAAATAATAATTAAATAATAATAATTTATTTATAAAAATGTATTTATTTATAAAAAAGAAATAATAATTAAAATGGGATTCGCTACCCTTAGAGACGTGATGACTGGAAACGCATGTGCAAAATCTAAAACAAAGAAAAAACACTTGTCTTCAGTTGTATTCTTGCCTTTATAGAGATTAATTCACTTTCTTACTTTATTTGCTCTTACTTTACATAACCTGCTCCTTTTCCATTTAGATCTGGCTCGTTTTGTAAGAATACATCTTGTCTTTTCAATTCCTAAGGCAAATTCATCGACAATGTTTATCATGACCAAAGAAGAAATTAAAACCAAACATTTCCATAAAAGAGATGCTCGTTCTCTTGAGAGAAGTATCTGCAGGTGGAACAATACGTATCCTGTTAATGTGTGCTATTTTTAGTTTACAATTTAGGAGCAAAAACATTTAACCACATATGAAAAGATTGAAGCCATGCATGTTTATTGACAATTTCAAGGGTGTCTGATCTAGCCTGTGAACGGCTGCGTTTCAGCTGAACGGTGAGTGTAGGACAAATCGGGCTTCAGCACAAAGTCGGGTTGTTGGGGGAAGCCTGTGGTCCTTCAGACTGTAATTACATGGCACCTAGCAGATCTTGATTCCTTATCTAATAAATAAAGAAAGGCATCCTGTATCTGAAAACTAATTCTTAGGGGAAGTCAGGAAGCATTGTCCTTTATAAAAGTGGGCCCAGTGTTCAGCTGTAAATTGTTATAGCTGCCTTTAAATCAATGAAGTTATGTCAGTTTATAGCAGCTGAGAATCTGTTACAACAAGGAAAAGACTTAGTAATTGCCACAGCCCTCTCGTAAAGGCTCAATGCATAACAGATATTGTGATGCTGGTAGGACTGAAGCTGGTTCTACATTTCCTATAAACTCCTCCCTGGTCTTCCTTCTCAGCCTGTAGCGTGATGTGAGCAATACAAAAACTGAGGGCTGTGCAGAGTGCCGAGCATCCTCTGGGGCGTGCCCATGTGCATGCTGCTCAGGTATTTCCAGCAGCTTTTCAAAGACTGTAGAGAGCAGTCGGCTCTGCAGTCAGCTGCCTTGGTTTGCTGCCAGATGCGCGAGTGTGCATGGGAGCGTGGCAGGACAGCCTGACACCCGTGACAATTACCAAAACTGGTTTGGGTGGCTCAATGTGCTGTAGGGAGAGGGAACTCAAGCTGGATCTGATTCCTGCTGGGATCAGTTTACGAGGAGAAACCTCTACACACTGTGAAGAGGATTGATAGATCTGTGGCTGCAGGAGCAGTTGTAATCAGGTATGAAATAAGGGCTTGGGAGTTCCCAAATCTCTTCCCCCTGAGCCATTTGGACATATATATGTACATTCCACTGCTCTCTGTTCCCTCTGCACACAAAATATGTGATATTTTTACATCTAGCCAGCAGAGTACATTGGGGAGAAAAATAATTTATTTTTAAGATGCTTTTTATGATATCCAGTACTAAGCTGCTTCCAGCTAGGCTGAGGTTTTGCGTGGCTTTCCCTCACTTTTTATTGACCTAAGCCAATTCTCCTATCACAATGTTATTATGAAGAGCCTTTTTCCTTGCTCCTTCCTGGGGATGTTCTCCTTGCAGATGACTTTTGGTGCGGCACTCCAGAATGAATGGAAGGAGCCAGTCAAGCCATGTTTTAAAGATACACAATTTTCACTGTTCTTTCAGACTTTCTTGGCAGCTTCTGGCATTCCTGTTCCTGCAGCCAGAAGACCAGCATACCAGATTTCACAACCAGTACCTCAGCAAGGCCGTTCTCTGGTTGTTTAGAGCAGGCCTTCTAACAGAACAACTTTTAAAGTTGGACTAAGTTTTTATTACTTTTCTGCTATTCCTCCTTTGTAAATCATGCTAACGCTCACCTGTGTGTCTGCCACATGCACAAGGTTGTTGGACAGAATGCTGCTTTGCAAATTTTCCTAATTCCTAACTTTGTGATTGGAGAAGGTCGCTGTGGGAGTTTTCATCTGATGAAAGGTCAGTTGGGAAATGTGAGGTCTGACATTTCTGTTTTGCACAGACAGCTATAATTATCTTCATATTTTTTAGCTCCATAGTTATTGAAAACAGATTTAAGAGAAGAAAAAAGAAAGCAAAACTTTAATTCGAAACTCACTAGAAGAAAATGCAGGCTATTTTCATGAGCTTTACAGCCAGAGTTGAGCTCTTTATGTTATTTCTGCCTATAACCTACTTGTGTCCATCTCGCTGCACGAGGCTGCCTTCTGCAAACTTAACTCCTCGCTGTGATGCACCAGCCAGATGCTTAAGTGAAAGCACCAGCATGTAAGAAGCTAGAGCTCCAAAATGGTGCTAAGTGACACTGGAGTGACCAAAGGGTGACAGAGAAACCAGATGCCTGCCTATGGAGATGCTGTCACTGTTAAATTCTGGTACTGGAGTATATCTATCTTGGGAGTACACGAGTGACCTGACAGATACTGTGTGCGGGCGCCAAAAGGCAGCAGTTTTGGGAAGGGACACGGGCAAGGCTCTACTTCTCATTACGCTCCCCCAGCACCTTCCTTATTGATTTCCAGCTGTCAAAAAAATCCTTTTGCTTGAAAAGTGAGGATATTTTTTCTCACTTCTCCCATGCACGTTCATTGCTTCAGTGTAAGAAGTTCCAGTTCCTTTGGAAATGAGGTTGTGGATGAAAGGTCCGGGGCAAGGGGAGGAAAAAAAAAAAAAATGCCTTAATTGCAGCAACCTGTCCTCAGTGGGAGATTGATGTGTCAGCTTTATCTGTCAGGAAACTGATGGTGTCGCCAACACTCCTGAACTTGCACCGGATTTTACACTCTTGGTGTGTAAAATAAGCATAACTGCCCTCCGTACATAGCACAATCCCCTCGGCCTTACTAGGTTGTCCTCCTTCTAGGAATCATGTGGTTAAAAGGAACAGTGCTTTGTGACAGGAGGCTGCTTCATTACAGCTCTCTGTTAATTGCTGTCTCTGCTAGACTGCCTTCCCATTCCTGCTGTGTGTTTTGTTCCCAGCTAGTGCCAAACACCAAAATAGATGTTTGTCAGCTTGGCCTTTCCACATTGCACTTGGCCCAGAGTTTAAAAACACAGTAAGCCTGGTTTTCACATTCCTAGTACCTGATCAGAAGCAAGTTTTCTCCACGTGTTAATTCATCTAAATGTCTTCAGAGTGTCTAAGTAGGTTAAATTAGTACTGATTGACTTTGTTCTGGTTCAGGTTTTCTCTGCAGTACTGGTGTGCTTTTATGCTAGGCCAGGCACTCTCTGTTGCCTTGCAGCTGGCAGGAGGCCACATAAAGCTGGCATAAACTCCATTTTGGGGGTTCTGGTTAATTTTAGAAAAACTAAATTGTGTGCCCACACCTGATCTGGATCAAACTGGGCTATTGGGTGACCTACTGTTGGTACTTGTGTAGGAGTAACTTTGGATAGCATGAAGACGAACCTGTTATGTTCCAGCTGCAACTGTTGATGTTTTTTTTCCTCCCGTAAACAAGTCTGAAAATGTATTTTTCATGAGAAAAACCTCACATAGGATGAGATAGTTGCAACATTATATTTCTCTAGCATTATTTAAACAAAATATCTACAGACAAATGCTATGGTGATAGCACTGATTAAGTACTTTAAAGCCACCTCGTGCAGTTGTTCAGCCTTTGTCTCTGCAGAGTGTAATGTGTGCATTTTTTTTTTTCTTTAAACAGAAGTTTTATCTCTAGGTTAAGTCCATTTGAAACTGTTTGAGGCATCGACACAGAGCAACCACAGCAGGAGGGGTCATCTCTGGCACAAACAATGGGTTTGGACTAGGATCCTTGGGAGAAATCACAGGCTGGCACCCTTCCAGCCCTCCCTGCTCTGCTCAGCTTCAGGTTTTAAGACCTTTATCCTGAGTAAAGCCTGAGTAAAGTATGTGTAGAAAGAAAGGATTGTAGCTGACAGAGGGTAATTAAAAGGACATAAATGGAGGATGGGTTTTTCTAAATGACCTTTCTTGAAAAGCCACTCGCTGTCACTGTCTCTTTGCACTGATTTAGGCCAGTTTGCCAGTGCAAGGCTGCTATCCTCGTTAGCACGGATGCTGCTTCAGGCCATCGCTGCGCTCATTCGAAGCATTCTTCAGACTCCTGTGGGAGTGCAGGCAGCTTCAAAGAGCGCTTGGAGAGTGCAGGGCGGTTGTTGGTTCATTTCTAAGCTCCATGTAAGTTTGCAAGGAAGCGCGTCTTTCAGACTCATTTTAGGGAATTGTAAACATATTTTCCTCTTAAGAGTATTTTTGCATTTCTCCCATCCCAAATTTATTCTTGCTGTTTAAAGTTGGTTCTGAGTTTAATTCAAGCAGAATGCTTTCATCTAAAAATAGTTTGCCTGCATTTTTTATCCATTAGACCAAAAAGAGGCTGCGGTGCTGTTCTCCCACCTCATCATACTATTCTTCCTCAGAGGGCAGCAGCAATGCCAAGCTGTAAAGATCCATTCCAGTGCTTGTATATGGCCTTGTAGAAAAGTCACACATAGTTCTGCTGGCAGTGTTAAAACAGCCTCTGGGGCTGTGATGTGGTTAAACCTATTGACAAGTCTCTGAGCTGTCTAGTGATGGTATTTTCAGTTACTCTGTTGTGTTCATTCAGACTACTGTAAAAGCCATTGCTGTTGCAGCACCGTTTCATGGAAGTCCCTGGTGGTATTCCCTAAAGATAAACTGTGGAAGGTGGGATGTCTGGGGGAAGACTGGGAGGCAAATGCAAAAAGGAAGGAAATAAATCACTAGGAACCAAAGATACTGATGTTTGTACCGAACGAGATTTCCCAGGAGCCTTGTGACAGGTTGCCTGGAGATCAGGGAACCAGAAAACCCATACAGCAGACAGAAGAACGGATGAAGAGAATCTGGAATGCAAATGATCAGGAAGTTCGAGCAGAAAGCAAGCAAGGCAGGAGACAGGCTTGGAAGAGGGTCCTACAGAAGGGTCTACAGGGCCTGCACCTTCATGTGGTAGGCCAAGGAGTGGATAATGGCTGGTAGGTTTATTTTGTAAAGGAGTAAACAACCAGTGGAGCCTGCTGACCAGTCTGTAGCTCCGCTTTGCTCTGGTCTCAGCTGATTAGGTACCTTACTACAGGGAAGTTGGTTGACAGCTTGTCAGATGCAGGGCTGGAGCCCAGGCAGACCCTGACAGAAGTTACCTTCCTGCTCGTGGGGCAAAACTGCTGGTAGCCTATATCCAGTTATAACAGACTCCCAAGTCAATCTGAGGACCATTTACTGTCAGTCTCAGTTCCTATTGATATGATGACAGCACAGATATTGCTCCAAAATTCCTGCTTTTCTGCAAAGTGATGCTCAGAGAAGTTGCATTCTTTTGAAGAACGTTTGTATTCCCTGTCGATGCAAGTTTGTCATAGGCTTACGTGAGAATTCAGCTTAGGGTTTTTGAGGGGGGATTGTTCCTTTTGTTCTGCTAGCACCAAGTTTTCCAGTTATTCTCCAGTTGCTATCACTAATGTCTTGAGGCAATACCCAATTCATTGAACCCACCGATTTTTGTGCTGCTTTATTGGACATGGCTGCCAAAGTTGTACTTCTTCATAATTTCAGCTCATGTGAACCCAGAGTCATCTTTAAATGATATCAGTAACTTAATGATTTCAGACCTTGAGATGTGAAAGCTGAGGTAGCATGAAGGGTAATTCCAAGGCAAAAGTGTCTAAACAGCTTTGGCTGTTGCCAGAGCATTTGTGTTTCATTGACTAAGGGCAGCTACAAAGGTGTTGAGCAAACCTGAGGGCAGCTACAAAGGTGTTGAGCAAACCTGAGTGTAAATTGACATTTACATGACTGGGGGGGGGCAAATGATAGCATCAGAAGGTGGCAGAGGAATATCTTGGATGGCGATGAGATGTTGCAGGAGAAGCTTCCAATTGCCATTGCCATGTCAGGTCTGTGGCTGTGTTTCACATGGCTCCGGTCTGTAGAGTTAAGCAATCATAACTGTGGTCTTGCTAAACATGTTAGTGCAGTTGGTTGGCTTTGTTATGACTTATTCTTTTTTGTCACAGCATTGCAAAGCACCTCACCCTAATTTAAACCATATGGACTGGGATCATGTCATACTTGGAAAGAAACCAATCAAACAAGACATAAGAGGGTGGGCAGGCCTCACTTGTTTTAACAAACTTAAAGAAAACATTTCAAAGGGGATATTCCAGAAAAACATGCTTGCTTACCAAAAGGCCTTGGAACTGATGTTTCAGCACATGGATTATGCCCCTCAGATATTGTGGATCCCTCATAGGTATTAAAAAAAAAACTTTAGAATGACATGACCTTCATGTCTTCTGTCTTTTTTTGAAGATTCCTGATTTCTGCTTCAAAATATAGGAATACAGGAATAAGCCTGAGCACCATAGCCTTCACACACAGTTTACAAACTATAATGTCAAACAGAGATATTGCTGTTAATTCTGTTGATGCACATGGTCTTATGCCCAGCTGGCTCAGAACAAACGGAGGAGAATCCTCAGAGTTTTTCCGCTGAAATCACTGAAGTAAATAGATGCGAAAAGCAGGAAATTGGTGCTGGGGGTTCTTGAAGGCCTGATAATCCCACCAGCAAAAGTGAAAAAGAGAAACAAAAAATAAGCTAACGTATTTACCAGGTTTAAAATCACTATTTACAGAGAACTTTCTGTATATATTATATGCAGAGGGTTTTGTGTGTTTTTTTGTTTGTTTGTTTTGTTTTTTTTTGTTTGTTTGTTTGTTTTTTTCAAATCATATCCTTGTCTTTGAGGCCATACCATTATCCAACATTTGAAAAGTCTCTTTCACCGTTTCTGAGCATTTTGTCTCGATTTGTTCTCGCATCAACTTCTTCGTCATGAAGGAATAAAACTATTTATAAGATGCTGTAAAATTATTTATGTAATACTTGGCAAAGTGATGTCTAGCATTTGTATGTAAATATATGTATACATTTATAGGAAATGTTATTTACCATTTGACAAATAACTAGAAACATTTCACTCCTGGGAGGAACAGCAGGGAAATTCACCACCAGAAACAAATTTTATTACTTGTAGATTTCCAACTTTTTCAATGTTAATGAAATCTACCTAGTATAATAGTAGTGTTATATAAAATCGGAAACCAGTAAAATGTGCAGATATTTTTGCCATGAATTAATTATTTTTTCACTAAACTCCCATCATACAGGCAAACCACCAGGTGGATATTATACTGTCTGGAATATGTTTTTGCATTCAAATTAACAACTTTCAAGTGTGTTTTTGCATTTATTTTATTTTTAATGATGAGATTTTTATCTCTTACAAATTCAGCCTTTTTTTTTTTCTTACCACTTCTGACTGCATCTACAGTATGCCAGGTGCAATATGCCATGTGGTTTATAGTTACATTTTCACTCTTCTGAGTTGAATCTGCCTATCGCTTGTTATCATCTGTGTTCTTTTAATTTAGTGGGTTTATTATGTCAACTTACGACTTTGTAAGTCTTATATCTTTCTTCTCAGGAATTATTTCCCACAAATGAGTAGCCATACCTTGATTTATGTTGAGTACTTCTTGATAATGGCTATAAAAATGCACCTTTTGGCTCACAACTTATAGTTCCTAGTCTAGTATATCTGTATTTAAATCTTGAACTGATTAGAAAATATGTTTAGATAGATATTTATTTTATTTTTTTTTCTCTTTGGGTTTTTAGACTCAAATATCTGCTCCATAGCTGTTTAATGTTGCCATTAGCTTATATGCAGGCTCTTGGTAAAATCCTTGACCGCAGCTTGGTTGTCAGGAACCCCATTGGAAAGTTCTTCCTATCGTTGTCAGGTCTCTGAGAGTCTGCTGCAGCCTGAGCCTGTGCCTTATCAAACTTAGAAATACATTTGATTTCATGAAATACGATACAAGACTTCTGGTAGCACCCCAGTTTATATTAGAGGACTTGAGCTTTCCAGTCCCAACAATTCTTTCAAGTAATCAACAAAACAGAAAGGGTGATCCTACCCCAGGTCGTGGTACAGTAGCTTGAAGCATATTTTTTGGTCCAAAGTAAAGCCTGTTTTGACTTGTTTAGATGGGTGCCAACCAAGAGGAGTTCCACTGATGTTGCTGGATTTCCATCAGCATAAACAAGGTCAGGGGGAGGCCCGTTGTGTTTTAGAACCGTCACGAGCACAAGGCATGGCACTGTAGTGCTTCTGCACTGCTTCTGCCAATTTTTAATAGCATTTCTTGGCAAGTTGGTGAAACTGGATAACACTGCAGTTCCAACAGGGACATTGTAATGGCTTTAAATGTTGCTTATATTTGATATCATCAACAGATACCAGATTCCCAAAGTAACACGTTCAAAAATAATTTGCTGTCCTGTCCAGACCTAATCACGATAGAGCCCACATGTTTGAGCAGGAAGAGACAATAGCTCAGAGAGAGAAGCCACAGCCTTTCAGCAAAGTGTTAAGCAGCTGTACAAAGAAGTGTGTTGGTATTGTGCTCAGGCTGCACATCGTGTGGAAAACAGCTCTTGTTTCCTGGAGTCCGTTTGATATTTGTTTTTGCTTTTTTTTGTGACTGAGTAGAGGTAATTATTCAATGTTACTCGTTCCAACAGAATGTGCATTATAAAGACCTTAAGATTTTTTTTTTTTCCTGGGTGAATATTAATTCCCCTTTTCCATATTTTCTAGAAGGCTTTGTCGGCAGTTCTTTTCTAGCTAGAGAGGATTCCTGGTTAGGTATTAGCCCCAGATGTGCTCCTTGATAACCAGATTTGCCTCCCTTGAGTACAGTGGGTGGAATGACGGACTATTCATTGTGGTGACAGAATGGAAGAATTCTTGGTCACCTCAAATTGTTTCATGATAAAGTTGCAATAAATTTTGCTGTATTCTTAAATGACCTAATCCTTTTTATGGCAAGCTCAGAGCATAAATATCTTCAACAATAAAAAGTCAAAATACTTAATTTTGTTATCCTGACCCTCCCTCCTCCTTTCCTTTGAAGATACATTTTTCAGCCAATTTACTGCTTGCTTCTCTTTCCAGATTCAGAATATAGAATAACTATGTAGTTTGATTAATTTTCAACTGGCAAGATTATATTTCATTTATGTATACACTTGAGTGTGCATTTTCTATTCACTTATGTCAGAGCTTGGACCAAAATGACGAGAGGTAAATTACTGTTCACAACTGTTTCAGTGCTCCTGCTGTGTATATTCACATCAATGAACCAGGAGCAGCATTGTTTTTTCCACCTCTCTCTGGGTCAAATACTCTCCCCAGTTAAACATGAGTTTAGCAAATACGTTTTTCTCACCTTTGTATAACAAAGCTGGTCTTAACAAAGAGTCAGAGAAGATGAAGTACAAACCCAGTATTATCTGGTTAATTCTAAGGAAAGACTGGGTTGTTGGGATGAGCAGGTAAGAAGAAAACTTAAAATATAATTTTGAGGTCTTGCCTCTGCTGTATGTAGTCGAAAGTACATAAATTGAAAATACTTGCATGTACTTGAAGCGCGGTTGAAAGTTTCCAGAGCGATTCTTACAGAAGTGGAGTTTTCACAACGTTATCTCTGCCAAAAAGTTGTTTCCCTCAAACGTTGTATGATGTGTTTTCAGTTGCCACTGTCTGCCACAGAAGTGGCTCTGTTTCAGTGGCACCATAGCAGTTTGTGAGTGTTGGAATGAAACGCTTGGTAGAAAAACACCATTCTGACACCAGGCAAATTAGTCATTGACTTGTTTGGGGATGTGGTTATTGCCAGTTCACACTCACTCACGGTAACTGCGAAGGAACTTTATGTGCTGCCTTAACATTTCAGCAATGCTAAGCAGCTAGGGTTTGCTATGCTAAGCTGGGGTTTGACCAGGTGGAACTAGAAGTTCTGCATCTCTTGACACACAATTTTAGTTTTAGCAAAGCTCTTCTTACCCTGCCTTAGATAGAGGTGAAGGCGTTTTCTTTAAAAATTCTATATTGGTTGTTTCCAGTACAGTCCGTGGAAACCTTTTGTATGTTAAACATGCACCTTCTGGCTAAAGGCAGTACTAGTGCGATGGTGTGGGTAAGTGTTTATTAGTGTTGGGAGGGGGGTTATCAAGGCATTGTAAGAAACCTTACCTAAGAAAGATTTTTCCTAAATCTTTTCCTTCTGTAGGTGCAGAACTTTACAGTGGGTATCTCTGCCTCCAACAGTGTTTTCCACTGCTCTGTTAAAGGGTACTTATTATGTGAGCATGATCCAAAAGTTTCTTCATTAAATGTTTCTTTTTGTCGTCACAGCTCTTAAAAGGATGTCTTCCTCCTATCTTTGCCCTGGCTTTAGCATGTAATGGGGACAGCATTGCTGACCACGTTCTCTTTTGTTATCGCTGTCAGTGAAGGAGTGAGAGCACGCCAGCATCTCAGTTGATCATTAAGAGACATGAATGTTGTAGATGATGGTCTGTAGCTGTAAATATTTTAATGATAAATTGCCAGCAAGGTAGAGAAATTTGAAAAAATATTATCTGGGTGCCAACTAATTTAAGAGCCTGTTTTCAGGCTCCATTGGAGCTGGAGAATACCAATCACCAGAGCAAGCAGTCTCTGTCACTGTTCTGTTTCCCAGCTGCTTCTCTTGGGCTGTAAATGCCAACACAGAATTTCCTTGCAAAGCCTGAAATCCAAAGCATTATCTGTCTTTCTGTGATTTCAGATCTCCTAAGGACTCAAGAGGGAAACTAATTAATTTCAGGCTACATGTCCTCATCACTTAAAAGAAAGAACCAAAATCATAGACAATTCACAGGCCAACTGCCTGTCACTAGGAGAAATCACCAAAACTTCTGAGAAGAGGCAAAAGCCATTTAATGGTTAGAAACAGCAACTGCTAAATAAAGAAGGGGAATAAAAATCTTCAAAGCCTTCTCTTCAGCTTTGTACTTGAAAGCAGCCTAACACAAGGCCACCTCCCTGGCTGTCACCCTGCCCATTTCCACCTGTGCCTGGTCATTTCTACTGCAGATAAACGGAAGTTCAAGGTAATGGAAATAAACTGTACAGTACAGCTATGGAGATTTTAATCCTGTCTGCACTCTCATTTTCTCTCTTGTGGATCTATCATATATTAAAAAAAAAATCAAAATATTTTAAGAAAAAGTAGAAAAGACAAAGTTACCAAAAAAAAGTTCAAACTGCTCCAAGTGGAATGAAGATACTATGCCAACAAAGGGAATAGGGTTTTATTTTGAATATTTTGTCATCCCAAGCAAAGTTTATCCTTTAAGTTGAATGACAGTGTTTCATTTTTTCATCTTTTGCTATTGTCTTCAATGGCAGTTGTGGTCTATATGTCTGCTTCTGTACGACGGGGCTCATTTGATAGGTATATTTTTTCACTGATGCCATCTTAAAAGAAAATATTCCTCTAATTTGGGCTGCTGGAGTGGAGGATATGTCAACAATTAGTGTCATGGTGGTCTTTTGAGTGCTGAGAAAGCACTGAAAACAGCATGGAACAGACTGCTATAGAAAAGCCACTGCTGCCATTTGGCTTTTGAACTTCATCTCGTGACGCAAGCGCAATGCAGTGTACTTATAACTATAAATCCAGCTCTGGGCCCTTCTGATCTCTGGACAGGTCCAGCTCCAGGCTGTGCAGGTAACTCCCACTTCGTGGGACACCAAACTGAAGCTTGAAGTAAGAATCCTCAGCTGACTCTGGAGTCAGTTACTGGACCACCTCTCATTGTACATTTTCATTTAATATCTTCCTTCAAGCTGCAAAACCTTGCTAAGCCATAGCATGTGCATGGATCTTCCCTTTCTGGTTTAGCTGCAGAGCAGAATTGCTCATGTTTCAATGCTGTTGTTGACCAGTGCTATGAACTTCCTCACCTCACCTGGCAGGCTCTCAGGCGGGAGCTTTGGAGTTTGATTTTCACAGTGTATTTTGGATAAAGCAGAAAGAAGTGAAGGAATGTTCAGACATGTTGAAGCTTTGTGTCATTTGCTGAGGTGCTTGTATGCCTGATTAATTGTTGCCTAATTGTAAACCCTTGGGATCATACTTTTCACCAGTGAGAAGAAAATGTTACACAGACTGCCAAGAAATATCAGATTTTCCATCCCAGCTGTTTTCTGATTAAATGGCTACACCATGAGTTTAAAAGAGCTGTTCAGCTGCACTTTGGGATGTTTTGCCTTTTGTTTATCCCTTTAGTGCCATGCCAAACAGAACCTCTGCTTCACCTCTCTTTCTCAACAGAGGATTTTTGGTATCTAGCAGCAGCGGATAGGTACAGCTGAAAGGACGTGCTTGGCTTTCAGTTTTTCCATCTCAGGATGTTGCTGTGTCCACTCCAGGGGAAGGGGTCAGAAATAAAGTAATGCTCATACTATGTAGCTAGGCAAAGGAACAGTGAATGCAGTTGCATTTCAAAACTTTTTTTTTTCTTTTTATCTTCGTCTTCCATTTAAAACAAAAAGAAAACTGTTTTTGGAAATAGTTCAGATGGTCAAACTAGACAGTATTTCTCCTGTTCTTAATTTCACGTCTTTTCAAAAGCAAAGCAGCTCAGTCTTTGGTGTCATGGTTCATGAACACCCTAAAGTCTTTTGGTGATGCACATGTGGTTCGTGGAGTGCCATTTGGGAACCACAAGTAAGACGGTAGCAGAATTACCATTAGCTGCATGAAATATGGGCATGAAATACTTGCTTTGGTCATGGCCTATGGAGACCTACGTGTTTTGGGGCCTTTGGGGACAACCTAACGTTCAGGTTTGGTCCTTTTTGATGTTATATTCAAGAGTGAAAAGAGGATGCAGGCTGGAGAATGAGTAGCTGAGCAGCTCTTCTGGCCTGCTGGAGGTTGAGGATGACTTCCAGCCAGCTGTCTGGCTTAACGCTACTTCTGAATGTTGCAGGTGTTGCAATCAGTATTGGCATATCAGGGGTGAGCTAATTTGCTCTGAGACCCAGATCAGAGGCAGGTACATTAGGAGAAGATGCAAGGGAAGGGAGGGGAACAGCAGTTATGCTACCATTAAGGAGTTAGCAACCAGAGCAAAGAGCAGGTGAAAGTGGCTTTTGGGAGCAACACACAACATGTGTGGGACTTGTGTGGGCCTGGATGATAGAAGCTCAAACTGCACTTCTTGATTTGACTGCAACCTGTAGGAAGAACCGACAGAGCACTTGAAAAGGTGGAGAGAAGGTACGAGAGATTGTGGTAAGAATTTGTGATAATAGTAGTAATAATAAAGTAACCCTTAAAAGCTCAGAAAAGCTCAGAATTCTCAATTTCTCATTGATCTCTGTTACCTTGCATTGACACAGAAAGTACTCACGATCTGGTCTGTGAGATGTATCCAAAGTGAGGTAGCTATGAACTTGTGGTGGTCGTGTTTCCTACCACCATGTGCCTCTGTCCAAGCAGTAGAGTTTGCTATGAATATATGGAAGCTGTGAATTAATGTTTTTGTAATTAGTCTTTTTTCTATCACACAGATTATTTTCAGTGCAAGTAGAATGTGCAGCTTAAGTGGGTTGCTGTTCTTTTCTGAAGGAAAATGCTGTTGGGTTTGATGTGGTTTTTAGGCATGTTTATGGAGGTAAAAGCAGGTTGCAAGTGATTTAGTGATTTTTCTTTTGGAAACAAAAATAGCCCAAAGAAAAGGTGGGGAGAAAACAACACCCAAAAACAAACAAAACAAAAAAAAGTAAGAATTATTTTTCTCATAGCAAAAATAAACTATTGTTATTAATAGATAGCATGTGATTCCTCAACTGCAATTTAAGTATGTAGTTTGTTTATAGCTGAGTTTTATGCTTTGAAATAAAGGAATTTCCTTTTGAGGAATAACTGTGCTAGAAATAAAATGCCACTGTAAATATCAATGCAATTACTTCTTTTTTTTTTTTTTTATCAGAGAGTCATGACAGTGACTTGATATTTCAAGTATGTTTTGTATGTGGCCTGCCATATCATTTGTGCTTTGTTCCAGGCATTAATTTTGTAGTGTGCTCCAGCTTTGAGGACTGGCAGGACGGAGACCAGCTTAAGGGAGGTTGTAATGGAACTGATGGATTTGTTCCCGCATGGCTGTTACCACTGGATCCCACGAAGAGGGTGATAAAATGCAAAAGGGGCTGCTTACACGCACAACACTGTTAGAGACTGCATCTTTTCTCCTTTTCACCAGAAAGGTGATACATTTTTGCTGATACTCAGTTAAGAAAACATGCCAATTCCCTGTCAGTTCTCTGTGCCGTCACTTTGCCAAGCACCTTCTTTCTTGTGCTTAAATCTGGTCAGCTCTTCACGCAAAAATATTCTATCCATACTTCTACATGAGCTCTTACTCATGTATTTTTGTCTGGAACCCATTAGTGGGAGCATCGCGTGCTTGCTATGGGAGCAGAGAACAGCTCCCTCCATGTGGTTTCTGCTGCTGAGCACTGAACAGCGACAGGGAGCACGGGCAGTAGTGCCTTCTGTAAGACATTTATACATCTTCAGCCATTTCTTTACAGCTGTTTTCTCTCTTAGGCAAACTGTAAACAAAGATCCTTTTTCTGCTCCTTAACAAGTGTAAAAAGTTCAGTTCTGTCTCTAATATTTGCTCTTAATTCCCTACATCTTGTTCTGAATTTAGTCACGGTGTTGTTGGTAGCTTTTGCAATGGCATTAGGACAATCCAGGAGTATACCTGGATTTACCGGTGGGGGGGGGGGGCGGTCATTATTCCTGGGTAAAGACTGGGTATAGCTAGATTGTTCTTTTGTTTGGCCAGTGTGCTTACTAGAGACTGCAAGTAAAATGATTCTGTTACAACGCCCTCTCTTTTCTTTTCCTTCTTTTTCTTTTTATTTTTTTGTAATATTTCAATGATTTTTTTTTTTCCTGAAAAGAACAGTATTTTTGTGTTAAAAGATTTTAAATTGACCTGTTCCCCAAAGGTATGAGCAATAGGCTCGTGGTTTCTTCCACATGAATTTGATACTGCAAGCTGAGCTCATCTAGAGCAAGTCCTTAGTCACAGAACAGTCTGTTTTGACAGTCCTAAATGATCCATACAAGTCACCCTTGCTGTACAAGAATTAAGTAATGTCTCTGTGTCAACACTTTGTAAGAGTATGCTGAAGTTAATTTGCACCCCAGGTCAGAGCCCAGATTCTTTCAAAAGAGTGACATGGAGCATAACTTTTTGGATTTCTGTAGACCTTGGCTAGGATCTATATTAAGATCTTGGCAGCACAATGCATGAGTGTCCTATACAAGACCAATGAGAAATCATAGCAGCTAGCTGTTCACAGACTTCGTTTTTTGACTTATGACTAGTCACAGAAATTGTCCAAATTCATTTTACTGCTGTACAAATCAGCAAGTTGAGATCTACTTAATTACTAGTGGTAATTGCCATCACTTGTTTCTGATGCTCTGTATTCAAAAAGTAAAGTAAAAATCCTTACCCAGAACTTCATTCTTTTTCCAGTGTGCTACATATGACAGATGAGATCCACATTTAGTCACAGTTTTCTGGTTTTGGTGTCAACCACGTGAAGCCAGAGGCTTCGTGTAATGAGCTGAATCAAATTCTCTGCAAAAAGTAAAAAATCAATGACAAACATCACTGCTGTAACCTTAGTGCAATTTTCCTGTCATTTACCCCGTTATGATGCTTGGAACTAAGATGCAAACAAATACAATCTTGAAAGGAGAAAATAATTGTGAGAAAATAATTCAAGTCTCTTATATGAATCATCTTTTAATTGCCTGCATTAAATAATTCACTTCATATGGAAAATATTCTAAGAGATTTCAAAAAGAAGAATAGTTAGCTATATGCGCTTCCTTCCTACTGCAGTACCTGCAGTAGCCAGTTCCAGCTGCCTAAATTGTAAATGTTTAAAATTTATCTAGATAAAACATAAAAACTCTGAATTGTTACTGCTACTCACCACAGAGAGAAGCTGGAGCTGATAAGAACAGGTCCACTCATATATCTAATGTGGCCTTACCTATAAGTGAATGGGTAGATAAAAAGAGTCAAAATCAAGTACTTTTTTTTCAAGTCTGCCTTTGGAATAAAAGATGCTTAGAAGTAAAAATAGTTGGAAGAAAAAGGGTATTATCTTCTAGACTTATAGCGTGCTTTTGGATAACTTTCCATTCTGCTTAATTGCATTGTATAAGGCAGGAGCATTAATGGCCTTTTCATTGTTCCTTCCATTAGTTAAAGTTTCAGATTCTGGACACCAGCTTTTGGGTGTCTGTTCCAGATCATCTTTCTGGATCATTTCATTTGTGACCAAGTTTAACCCAGGTTTCTTTGGATGAAAAGATAGTGTTAGGTATCAAAGGTTCAAAGCACACACTTGATATTTGTTGTTCTCGATTATTTTTTTAAATTTCTAATAAATGATATTAACAATTTTCTGGATTGATACAGGTAACCACTAGTGCCAGTGGCACTGTTAAGAGCCACCTGCATTGTTACATTAGTTGAACATTCTTCAGACTTTGTATAGGAGGATCTGTGTTGTCCAGAAGCCCTGCAAGGAAGTTAGCTACCGTTAGCTACGTTTTACAGGTGAGAAAACTGAGAGAAGGGACTTCACATAGCCACAGTCAATAGACACAGACATCCTGTTGTGGTCAGTCACTCCCCTTCACTGATGTGAAGCTTGAAGGATTCCGCAGTCTGTTTCCAGATAGCTCTTTGTTAGGGCACTGTCATTTGGAGCTAACCACATAAATGTACAGATGGACAGTTGCTCCTGGGCAGAACACGAAGAGGATCTTTAAGATATTTCTGTGTTTATATGAGCTTCTTTCCTTCCTCCTACTCTTCAATATCCTTTTGAGAATTTGTAGCTCTAGGATTGCAGACAGCAGGGTGCTGAAATGGCATCAAGAGATGGCATTGCAACTGAGCATGACCTTGGCGATAAAAGCATACCCTACAAGTAATGATAGAGTGAAAACTCATCCAGCCTTGAGTAATTGGGTGTATTTGCAGCAAAAGCATGCACGTACACCGAGATCACACCTCTTAAAAGAATTCCAGCTAGTGGTATGTAACTTTCTTTCATTTAGAGTACGTTTTCTTAATGTACAAGGGGTCATAACCACTTAGTTATGGATGTCCCTTCCTTTGAAGTGTTTAAGGCCACATTGGGTGGGGCTTTGAGCAATCTGGCGTAGTTGGAGGTGTCCCTGCCCATGGCAGGGGGATTGGAACTAGATGATTTTTTAAGTCCCTTCCTACCTAAACCATTCTGTGATTTCAACCCCTTGCACCTGTTCCTTATTGACTATTGCCATTACATTTCTTCATCATCATTCCCCAGCTTTGCTGGACTGGAACACATAAGACCAATCCATCTTGTCCTCTCCTCTTGCTGCTCAGTGATGCAAACATTCTTCTCATGGTTAGCACAGCTGTAGAAAAGAGGAGCAAAGCCAGAATGAGAAAGGAGAAGAAAAAAAAAAAAAGGCACATAGGAAATCAATAAGATGGCAAAAGCTGAAGAGTAAGGAAGAAAGACACAAATAAGCAAAATAAGATAGGTGGGGTTGAACGATCACAGAAAATAAGGGATGGGTGGAGAAGAAAACGATGGTGGTCCTAAAACCTGTGCTCCATACAATATTTTCACAAAATAATTGAGTCACTGCAACCTAGGGGTGATGCTTCCATGCATGACACAAGAAACCACCCATGAGCTGAGCTGGAAAAGATGTGACCCAGGAAAAAGGTAACATTCTGGTGGCAAAGGAGAATGTTTTATTTGCAACTGGGGAGCCTTGCTGGCTCTTAGGAGTAAGGAAAAAACAGGCATGATTCATATGCATCTCCCCACCACCAAGTACTTGCCACCCAGGTCTGGTTGTTGATGAGTTTTAGGACAAAGCAGTTCAGATGTTGTCTATGTCAAAACTCTGGAGGAGCAGTTAAGATTTTCTGAAATCAGATGGAAAAAAGGCATGTTTCGTGTTTTGGGCAAAATAACACACTCTTAATAATAATAATAAAATGCACCTAGCTTACATCCCCAGTGCTTAATATCCAATAAAAAAATACAAAATGTTACTTAATGAGCTTAATGTTTACTTGCCTTATATGCTTTGGAGTTATACTTTATAAAACAAGTTTAAAACATTCTAATACAATATTTAGTATTAAATAGCTCCCTGAGTTGCCAGCTCTGTGGAGTAGTAGGTCTCAGCACTATCCATCTTTTACCCTGGAGGACCCCAGTTGACTTAACAATATTTTGTGGAATAAAGCAGTGGAATAAGCAATATCTTCAGGGATCCAATCAACTGTCCCTTAAACCAGTGCTTTCCTTGATCTTTACTCAAAATTTGTCATAAGCATAAAACTATGCCATGGTGGGCTAAGACTAGATAAAAACATACATACATACATACATATATATAGGTATGTTTTTATCTAGTCATATATATATATATATGTATATGTTTTGGAAACTACATGTGGAAAAAAGGAGTATGATTGTGTTGGGTGTATGGGGACGTCCCTTTGACCATCCATGATGTGTGGGCTGTTTGACCCTCAGAAGAAACAATGCAAATGCTACTGCTTGTTAGGTGGGCTGTTGTGTTTTTTTTTTATAAGCATCCATAAAGCTTTAATTACTGGGGAAAAGGGCAGGCTTTGTTATGAGAAGCAATCACAGAGACTCACTTTTTCCAAAAGGTATGTTGTACTTACTTGCAGATTGTTACACTGTGTGGTGATGAATAACACTTGGAAGCAGATGTCAAAGGCATCAGTGTTGAGTGGAAATGTTACATTTTTTCCACTTGTGTCTAGTTTAGACTATATTAAAGAGAAGGGAAAATTTTAAAAGCTGAAAACATGTTGAAACACGTTATGGTTGTGACAGAATTGACGACAGCCAGGAAATTCCAACGTAGGGTCCTCACTCCATCTCTACTGGGCACTCAGACTAGAAGTTCAACATCCAAGCTCTTGAGTTAGTGTTGGTCACAGAAGTTGTATCCTTGTTATTTGTTATTACATGTATGCTTGTCTGATGCTGGCTGGTTTCCTCTCTTCTTTTGATCCTTCATAAAAATTTATAAAGTCCATGTTCTGCATCATGTGCCCTCAGACCTACTCAAAGCTGTTAGGTAACAAGGAACTTTTTAAAAAATTATTTTGAATAGTCTGCATCCCAGAAAGATCACAGAAGATTTATTCAACAGACAAGAATGAATACAAATATGAACTTATATCACTGTTTATAAAAGCATATGATATTCATATAAACCTCACATTAAAATATTTTCTTTGCATGTGTTAGTAATAAAACCTTTTGTATTATTAGAATATGAATATTTAAATCAAGTTTTTTGTGTTTCTGTGTTTTTTTTTTTTTTTTTTTTTTTTTTTTTTTTTTTTGTCTTGAAGCTAATGCCAGATTATATTTTGCTCAAATGTTAACAACAAAAACAACTCTGACTGAGCTCCCTTGGATCCTCCTGTCTGAGATGCCCGGATGGTGCAGAAGTGTGCTGCGCAGATGCAGTGCGGCACAACCCTGGCTACATATTAATACATAAAATATAACCATGCTAACCTTGATGCTTATGTTTTGTTTACCCTGCTTCTCTGTAGTGGCCAGATTGTGCATTTCTCCCATGTGTTAGTCTAGAGAAGGTGGTATGTCCCAGTGACCCATAGATCATAAAGATTGTAGTCAAAAGTAGGCTACTGTGCTCATGCAGAATGACCACAGACCACAGAAATTAATTCTTAGAATTGAACTAGAAGATTCCCAATCTTACAGTTCCACTGATTAAACATAGTGTATCTTCAATTATTCCAACAGTTGGTTACCAGAGTGTTTGAATTTGCTGCTTAACTCCTGGTCCCTATTTGTGGACTATCTACCCAGTGGAGTTGCAAGTGTCCTTGTCTCAGGCTGAAATGCTTCTGCTCTTCAATCTCTTCATTTAGGTACTTACAAAGTTAGCTCTGAATCCTCCACTTAGGAGCTACACTGGTTTAACTTCCTAAACACCTGTCCCCAAAGCATCTTTAATAGTCCTGAACCAAAGTCAGAAAGCATAAGTCAGAACGTGTAGGTGCCAACCGTGTGGTTGTGCTGGAGGCGCCTGCACAGGTGTCATACCATAGGTTGATGTCACCACATTTTCTATATTGGATGTGTTCTGGTTTTAGCCGTGCCATTGCATTTCAGAGTTCTCGTTGCACTGTTTATCCACTAAGCCCTGCACAGGATTTGGAGCCACGATGTAGCAGATGAAAGCCCCTGAAGCATGGCTGTAGACAAAATATATGACATTACCTTTGGCTGTAGTTTGGCTGAAGTTGATATTGTTGGCCAGGCTACCAAGTGATCCAGATTGCTCTTTATCAGTGACCAAGCTCTTTCCATTTTCTGCTCTCATAATGTTTTTTACATTAATCCTTGGTGAATATTGTTTTTGTTTCTTCCTAGTCACCAATATGATATTTTAACATGGTGCCAAGATCTCTTTGTGGTTATCAGCAAGCAAGTGTATTTCTGACCCCCTGTTTATATGCAAAGAGTTGTCATTTAGCTAATTTTAATCCTTATATGTGTGGTGTTGACTTTGTATCTTTCTGGTTTAACAGTAAACATATATTTTTTAAGTTTGGCCAGAGTCATCTTCTGTAAGCCCATGTTGATTTGGATTAAGTATAAATGTTCTTTAATTGAGTTGAACAGGTCGAAGCCCTGTGCTTTTTACTATCGCTATACTTCCTTGTCTAGGAAGTGAAGCTGACCAGGCTGTATTTGGCCAGGCTGTCCAACTTATCCTTTTTAGAGAACTGGCATACCATCAGCTTTCTTTTAGTCCTCTGGAAATTCCGCTGTCTTTTAAGAATTCCAAGTATTCCAAGACTTATGATGTCGTGCGATCTCGAATCCAAACTCTCTACCACATTTCCCTTCACAAAAATAACTCTGAACTTTCTAAATTCAATTTATTTCTTTAAAGCATTTCCAATGGTATAATGTTTTGTAGAAAGTCTTTTATTGCAAAACCTAAATTTGAAGCTGAAAAGCTACTTTGAAAACATGTTTTTAAAAGATCCTCATTGTTCTACGCAAGCCATTGCAGTCTGCGGTGCAGTTAATTGTTAGACTATTGTGCTATAAAGCACTGCGTGAAGCATGTAAAATTCAAAGTGGGTGCATGTAGATAACTAATTTTAAGGCAAGCTGTTTCCTGAGTACACCAGGGCTTGAATCTTACTGGATTTTCTATTGGAAGTAAAATCTTTATTTAGCTAAACACAAAGAACTACCAAGTAGTCAGTGAAGAAAAGTGATCAAAAATGTGCTGTGGAAGAGGTTAGTTTTGAAATACAGAGAATTTTAACATCCATGGGGTGTTTGACAGCAAGCCAAAAGTTATCAACTCCGAAGTGCTGGGAGAAAAGGGAAGATCATAAAGGGCGAGGGTTAGAAAAGCCCTGGGGTCTGCTGGAGTTATTTGTTAGACCCAAAGCAAGGTTGTGGCCATTCTGAGATTTGGAGGTTAAGCGGAAGAGATTACATCTATTATGGAAAGAACAAGGTCAGCAAGTTGAGGACATCCAAGTACTGTATTCTTGTGGACCAAGTTGTAGGAAAGCATGGTCGGTGGTTTTCAAGGCATGTGCAAAAGCATCTCATTTGGATCTGATCTTGTTCTCTTGTCCTCTTGATGTGAATGGAAAGTATTTTAGGGCTTGAGTACCTGTCAGGCCATGGACTGCTGTTTGTCCAAGCGTGCTGATGGATCTCTATGCATTTTGGCAACATGGAACTGGTTTTAATGTTGGACTATCTAATGTGATTTGACAGGAAAGCTTAGGGACCACCCTTGCAGAGCATGCATCATCTCCAGATTGCACTTTGGAAAGCAGAGTTGAAAATAAAATTGAAGAACAGTATCTACCAGCAGAAATGTTGTCTTGTGCTTGATAGCACTGTTTGTTCCCCCCTCCCTCCCCACCCCCCCAAAAAAAAAAAAAAAAAAAAAAAAAAAAACAGATTTAAAAAGGATTTTAGCGATATAACAAAGGCCAGATGCTTGTTCCTAGTAACATTGGTTCATGCTCTAAGATTTTAGTCATTTTTCCAAAGTTTGATACCTTCAGTGGTGTGTTTTTTCTAAAATGCCAATATAAATTTTCACACATTAAACTAATGGTGTTTAAAAATGAAACCACCTCAGCAGAGCATATATATATATATATATATATATATATGGCTTATATGTTTAAAGCTATTTTAAAAATACTAATCTATTAAATACAGAAGAGTTTCGTAGCATGAGTATCACTTTCTCTGTTTTACAGCCAAGGGAAACTGATGAATAAAATAAGCCCATGGCAGAACTGATGTGAAAGCTGTGGAGCGGAGAACATCAGGGTACCTTCAAGTACCCAGTTCTTCCCCTCATGTGGCTTCTATTATTTCTAACACTTAAACTTTTTTTTATCAGTGGTTTTAATTTTTTTTTTTCTGTAAACTTCTGTTTAGCAAATGTGCTTTCTGGCATCAATCCTTTTTGCATGCAACCAAAAGCTCACAAGATTGTGGCCAAGTTATAAACCCCTATGAAAATGGGCAAAACAACCAAACAACCAAAACTTTCACCAACCAACAACCAAAACTACAGCCAGGCTCTGCCTTCCATGCCTTCCCCCCCTCCCCCCCCATTTTTTTTTTGTTAGGGAACATAGGGACAGAATGAACAAGCCCCTGGTGTCATTATCTGTAGATGGTTTCCAAGATGACTTTACTCCTTTCTAGAGCAAGAAGTCTTCCCATGTAGTTCTGTAAGTATTTGCAATCCTCCAGGATAATACCCTACACTATTACAGTGATGCATTTTTCCAGGAACCAAGTGCAAATTCAGTCAGTCAATCAATAAACAAATCTCTTTTTTGTTTTTATCTTTGGTTCTTGTAAACGCTACGGTCAAAATGCTGCCTCTATTGGAAACTTCTTTTACGAGTGCTGTAAGAGTTTGGGAAATCTGTCAAACATTGTGAGCAGCTGCTGAGCAGAGCCCTCCGATCCGTGTGTGCTTTGGCATCGGCGGGATGCACAGGAGCAAAGAGTGAGTGGAGGAACTGGGCTTTGAAGTCTGCTTGGTGATGTTATATTATTCTTGGCTCTTTGTGCTTTGGAAAATACACTGCATCAAGTTCTCATCATTGCTGTAGTGCACAGTTTTTCTTGAGGCTGTGGAAGGGTGGTTTTAGCATTACGTTCAGCTATGAAACACCTCAGACGTTTCACTGCTGAGATTGTTATTTTATTAAATTCTTGTTAGTTTTTTCCTTTATATGATTGGACTGGCTCCCCGGTTTGTTTCTGGGGGTGTTTTGTGCTTTCACCACAAAACTTATGCGTACCCTCATCTGCATTTGCGATAGTTTCATAATGACTAAGTCACAGCTGAATTTCCTGCTTTGTAGTTGGATTCACCTGAACCCCACGCCCCAAAACCACAGTAATTTCCCCGTGTTCCATATTCCACCCCCAGCTGCAAGAGCTCTTTACAACCTTTAACGCTCTTGAGCTCAAAAACCCCAAACCACAATTCTGGGATACTTAAGAATTGGAACATGGGATGTTTTTGTGGATGTATCCGATCCTGATCCTGTCCACCTTTCGGAAGGCAGGAGCTTATGGGTTTTGCATGAGAAAGATACTCTGCTACCAGTACTGTTTCTGCATTCATGTAGGTACTAGCAACCTGTGCTTTTGGAACAGGTGCATCTTAAATGCACTGCCACCCTGCAGCTAGCTAAGTGACCTCGGTGACAGCCACTGGGTAAGGTGTTAGCTCTACTGGGCACCAGTGTTTTTCCTTCTGTTAAGATTAAATGAAGAGCAGGGAAGATTTGTTAACTAGGGGCAGGGGTGGGAGAGAGGGGAGAAAAGTTTACAGGAAAAAAGCTTTTTCAACACTGACTTGAAAACCCGTATGGCTGTTCAAGAGATTCTTACTCCCTCCAGCTGCATCCAGAAGATTCATCCTTCTCTGGTACAAATAGTATAGTTTGCACTCTTAACTAGAAAAGCATGTTGATCCCAAAGTGCCAAATTCTGCTTGCCAAATATTGCTACAGATCTAGAGCTTTTCTCTTCTTCTGTTTTAAATTTTTTGTTTGCTACTCCCTGGCTTGGTAATGTTTTCCTACATGCAGACTTGCATTCAGATATGTGAAAATGCAAGTCTTTTGTCTTCTGTTGTTGTTATTTCAGTGAATGCCTTACAGCTAAATTCCTCTACACTGTAAACCGCAGCACAGAATTAGTAAGTCCATTACCTTAGCTTATGACCTGACTGAGTGGAGCAACGTATTTTCTTCAGAGCCTTCTTTATGCCTCCATGCCTGAAAACAAATAATCTTATGCCTCAAATCCCAAACTAAACTCTAGATAAACATGTTATTACCCAGAACTCAGCTTTGGTAGTGCTTTAAGACAAGTAAAATTAATAAGGGATGAAGGAATTCTTGTGGACTTGTAAATCTGTAGTAACTCTTCGATGTCAGCATAAAGCACAACTTAATTCTAAACTTGTAGCAAACTCACAAAAAAAATTGGAAAGATTTAAACTTTGTAAAAGGCTTTACAATCTGACTGTTTAAGCATTTGAAGTGTTCCTGCAAATGAGCCATATCCAATGTGAGCAAAGGGTGTTGAAGCAGGCTTTAACAGATTACTTTTTTTCTCTCATTTTGACTTTTTTTTTTTTTTTGTCACGCATTAAAATGATCAGAATTGGTTTTCTCCCTTGAATACTGAAAATTTAATAAGTGCTGTTACTGATAATGTCCTCTATGATTGTAAAACAGGTCACCAGTTCCATGTTGGCATTAATTGTCGTCAGAGGGAGGTTCAGCACCTGCTGGTTTGAGCTGTGACTCCAGCTGAAGGAGCCTGGGTTGGGCAGTTACTGTCCCACTGCTGCCTCGCCAGGGTTTACAGAGCTTTGCTCAGGTGAGTTTAAATAGTCCTTACTGGTGGGCCTGTGCCTAGCTGATGGGCAAGGAGAAAAAGAAGGAAAACAGGAAAAACAGCATGAATGAAGACCTCAGAGAAATTACAAGTTTCTCTTTGACTTTCTACTGAAATTGCTTCTTCAGTTCATTGAAGTCCAGTTGATTATTTCCTTTTCCAGAAGAGGTAGGGGCAGAAGTAGAGGGGTTCCTAGGCCTCCAGGAAGAAAGAAGTTAAGGGAAAACATGAGAAGCTTTTTGGGAGATGCTGAAGGCATCAGATCCCAAAGGTGAGAGCACTCCACTGCTGCCCCCAAGGCAGCAGGGCCTGGTGGGGAGGCAAAACAGACCTTGTGTTACCTCTGTCTGGGGCAGTCTCTGACCACCTGCAAGAACAGGTAGCTGTTAAATGTGGCTTTGCCGCTGGCATTGATTTTTAAATAAAGCAACTAAACTAACTTTCACATCCTTCTAGCGCTGCAGTGTCACTGCGGTGCTCTGCAGTTGCTGGTAGCTGGTGGTGACGCACTGTTTATTACAGCAAGGTTACATCGAGTACATTTTATAGGCACGTTGCCTGTCTTTTTAGAGGAAAGAGTCAAAATAGCTACTGGATGCCAGGCACTGGAAGATACGAATGAATTTCTGTGTGCCCCTACATCCAGCAGGAGTAAAGCAAAGGAAATGTCCTTCTGATAAATACCCTTACATGTTCCATTTGCAACAATGCTTGCAAAGTCAACTGTAGAAAGGGGAGGAACTGTTAGTGGGAAGAATGCAGGTTGATACCAGGTTGCTTTTATTCAGCCAAAGCCAGCAAACAAGCGTTAAACAGCTCCTTTGAACGGGCTAGCAAGCTGCAAAAGTTCTTCCATCATTGCTCTTTTAACTCCATTCTTATCAGTGGTACTTTCTTCTTGCAAGAGTGGGATGTTGTCAGAGCTCAGCATTTCTTTTAGACTGCTACACATGCTTAATGTTATACTACTTATTGAAAATCAGAGAGGGTAATGTAGCTCCACGGGAGAGCTGCAGAATGCTTTCTCAGGTACCTGGACCTGGGCTATGTGGAGCTGACACTAATTCCAGGTACTACGTGTGCTGTCTTCACTCATATGTTACTGGATTCAATCCCTCTTTCTTCAGTCATCATTCAGCACTGGGCTCTCAGTCACTGAGATTCTACAGAAAGGAAAAAGAGAAATGAAGGTAGAAACTATTACAGAAGGCAAATTATCACCATGTTCTTAAAATGGTTTCATTAACCTTTCAGTTCGTTATTTGAAAGACAAGCAGTGTGATATGAGGAGTTTCAATAAATGGCAGATATAAAGTGGCAAAGCAGAAAAGAGTATATGTTCCTTCTTCACCTTCTACTCGTTCATTTGAGAATTTGCTTCTGTCGCTACCTGTTTCTCCTCCTGACAGAGAAGTGGCCATACCAGCATGCAGCTGATGCTGAGCTATGAGCAGAGGGCACATCTGAGTGTCTTAGACAACAGAAAATAGACGAACCAGTGCTTGCAGTGGGAACACAGGTTTGCAAGTGTGCCACCAGCATCAACAGAACTGCTTTGTGTGCCACAGCATCTGGCCTTTCACCAGCATGTGCAAATGTTTCGCTGGTTCCCAACGAGAGGTTACGGCCAGACTTCCTCAGCGGGCTCAGAATGCCAAGCAGCCACTGGTCAGTTCCTCTGGGATTCATACCAGCGCCCTCATCACATTATCCTGGTTGTTTCTGGAGCAGAGACTGCTTCTTTTAAGCTTGGTATGTGTTAGAGACAGCCTCATCCTGTGCTGCATCCCATCCGGCAGTGGCCCTGTGCTTTCTCAGGTCCTCTTGCAGACTGGAGCGTAACACTCCTGGAAAACCTTGCATCTCGTTAAAGTCTGTGCTTATTTCTGAAGGGCCTTTTCTGCTACTGAATGAATGCCCCTCGCTGTACAGAAACTCAGCAGATGGGGTTTGCTGCTTCAGGCAGTGAGACCGTGTAATTGAGCGTGCAGTAGCACCTCTCTCTGAGCATGTGTGCCAGGCAGCCAAAGCTCCAGAAACTCGATGCTCCACGTGAAGGACACGATGTTCACCTGGACCTCGCTGCCAAGCCTTGAACCGTGATTTTCAAGGCCAGGGCAGCCCATAAACTAACACATTAGGCTGAGTCACTATTCTGGCAGGATAAGTCTAATTTCTCTTTCTGTAAACTTATCTCCAGAGTACTTTATCATCCTGCAGCTATTCTAACACAACAGCCTTTGAATGACTGGATGTTGCAGAAGCAATGATTTACATCAGGTAGGGGAAACAACTCTGTGGTAGGTCTTTGAAAGAAACGAAGCAAAAACAAATTAGATATTTTATTTTTGTGTTTTGTCTTAATACTCAACTCCCCCTTGGATCATTAAGATCTTTCAGTTTTCTTCACCAATTTGTCTTATCCTTCCCAAGAGCTTTGGGTCAGTTCATGTAGCTTTTAATAAAGGCTTTGTCTCTTACATAAACACACACGTACTGACACAACTCAGAAATCACCACTGGTAAACAAGAATGTTAATTGCTGGGTAATTATACTCTACAAGGCAGAGGGGTGGGAAGCATTGAAAAGAAGCTGCAGGCTTTTCAAGACAACAATTTGTAGTTGGATTAAGCTGGAACAGACCCAGGCCCCAGAAGTGAAAAGACAGCGCTTCTAAGCCTAAAGCAACACTTCTTTGCCAGTTAGCTTTAAGTATGCACTGCCCAGTCATAGTTCCAGCCTCTCTGGAAACATTTAACACTTTAATATGAAGGGGACAGAAGCTTAACCCTCGCATTCTGTGGACCTGAATTTTATTTAATGTATCTATACGGGCCTAGAAGGGTTTTTAAAACCTTGTAACTTAACTATAACAAAAACTATTTTTTCTGTAGCATCTCACAAGCATCATTGCTAAAACCAATGCTTTTAACAGTTAAAACAATTAAGCTGAAGTTCTTTGATTTCCCTGGAAGGGCATCCAGTCCCTATCCATCAAAGTCTTGGGCTGCAGCAGTTTTGCCAGAGGTTTTGTTCCACAGAATGATGGATGGGTGAACGCTGGTAAAACTGTTTAACGTAGGTTTTTCTAGCTATTTCTTGGTAAAAGTGCATGTTGGCTGCAGTGCTCATCTTGAAAGATGTCAGAGGAGGGCCTTATTCCGACAGGTATGTTGTCATTTTGGACGAGCAAGTGCTTTGCAGAACTTCTCTTTCCCACAGTGTTTGTACTTCCAGATCCATAGGGGATTGCTAAAGGTCAAAGTTTCAAAGAAATTAATCCCTGTTCTGGACTGTCCAAGTGTCGATGTGAAATGGCACAGACCATTTTGCAGTGCATGGTTCGTGCAGTTGGCCGGTTATCCCCTTTCTTCTTTTCTGGCTAGGAATGCAAATAGTATATGCAAATCTGAGGTTTCACAGGATTATAAAAAAAGGTTGTCCTCACAAAACCTGGGCAAACTTTGGAGGGGAATGTCAAATAATTGGCTCTGTTGGCATAACTCAGAACTGTTAGATAAATATACACAGCAAAAGTGTGTTTCAAATCAAAGGCGTTTCTCTCTCTCCAGCTACGGTGCCCTGTGTAGGACTCCCTGCAGGAGCTGATGCCATCATGGGCTCTGAAAGGAAAATACTCTGTCCCTGGTTAGTCCTTGCAAGACCCAAGGAACTTGGTGCCTCGAGGTAGCATCCTGTGATCTCCACTCAAACAGCCTGCTTAGTGCCAGGCTTCCCCATCCCCTCTTATCCCTGCTGGGGCTCAGGGCTCAGCCCTGCAGCCAGGTGTGTCGCAGGGAGGGAGCTGACCAAGGGCACACACAGGGTGGGCAGAGGAAGGTGGTACACCCTCAGCTCCTAGTTGTAATTAGTGATTCCATTAGAAAGATGCAAGATAAGGCTTGGCAGAGAAGGATCCGCCTGTCTGAAGCTTTGCATATTTATCTGAATCTGCAGGACTGTCTGCCAGTCTTTGCACACACACTTAATTTTAAGCATGTGAGTTACCAGTGGGATTGCTTAATTTTAAGCATTCCCCAAATTATGTTACTCTGTTTGTTATCTTTTTTCCATATACCCCAAAATATTCTTAGATTTATGAGGATTACTTGGGGTCTTGTTACATATTCACTTTCCAAGAAAACGAATGCAACAAATTAAATAACTTCAAGCTTAATGTATTCTGGTTTGTTTTACAGTTGTCTCAATTAAATCTGCTCAAGTTTTCCTTTAAAAATGGCAAGCTGATTAATCTTAGCTGCTTTCCCAGTTCTAGCAGCCTCTTCCAGGGTTAAAAGAAAAAGCAACAATTGCCAGATCTTTTAATTTCTGGGCCTCACTGGATGTAATGCCTGTTAACCCCTAAGGACTGCTGAAACATTTGTGCTGCGTAGGCCCTTAGCCAAGCTTAGCATGCCACAGATGAAGTAATGCCATACCTGTCCATCTGTTTGGCCTATTGCTTTACAGTATTTGGAATAAAAATTTAATTTCATATAATTTTCTGTGACATTGTTTAGAAATAGACCATTTGTATGTGTCAGAATGAAATGCAAATCACCCCTTTAGCAAACGAAAGTGTGATTTCTGACTGATATTTTGTAAGGCCTGATTGTTATGATTGCTACCCAGTTGTATATCCTCGCCTTCCTCCAGAAGAAAATGTAATGGAAAACGTAACCCTAACAATTACATACAGATGGCACCATCCGCATGATTTCAGCTCTGTGTGATGGCTTATGTTTCTCTAGTACAACTGGTGTAAATTAAATTGTAGTCATCTTCTGCACATGTATTATATTGTATCTTCACCAGCACTAAGAGCAAGAACTGCACATCTGCTGGGTGAGAGGACGTGTTGGCAATATTCTGTTTATTTGGCTATTGCACATTGCTAGTGCCAGTGAGAACCCAAGGATCTAGCTGAATTTGTTGGAAACCATATTACACTTCTCAGATCACCCCATCCACAATTTATTGTCTTCTCACTGTGACAGAGTGGGCTGTGGTGTAAGTTTTTCTTCATCTTCTTGCATGCTGTAAGCAGCAGCCATTTCCAACTGGAGTTATGGGATCTGTTAGGGGATCTGGATGTTCAGGGGGAGAAGGAGTGGGTCTGAAAGAGGAGGAGGTGAGGAGGGGAGACTTTACCCACACTTGAAAATCAGTACTCTTTTTTTTTTCTTTCTCTTTCACAGACTCTTAAATAGGCTTCTGCGAAGAAAACAGAAAAGGCCTCATAGTTCATTCAGGCCACCATCCTTCAGAGCTGCAATTAATGTAAGTTGATAAACAGTACCCTTGTGCTTCAGTTCTTAACCACTGTCAGCAAACATGGGCACCCACAAAACCCCCGGGCTGGGCGATGCAGATGTGAGCTCTGCCCAGCCTCAGAGCTGGCTGCAGCCCAGGCAGTGTGGCTGCCTGCCCACAGAGCCACACAGGCCTGGGGAGCTCTCCTCTGCCTGCACCTGTCTGTGCAAACCTACCCTGAAATTGATGTTGCTCCCTGGGCTGGAATTGTCTTTCTGTTTTATATTTCATGCTGCACTGGCTGTAGGAGAGTGCAGTGCGGCGCCGGGGTGCCTTAACTGCAGTTGGGATGCAGCTGATAGCTGTAATATGTACTGCACTTGCCAGATGCAGTGCTGCTGTCGTTGCCCCTGTTTAAATCTGGCATAATTCTGCAACTTTAGTGGACTTAGTCTTGATTTAAGCTGAGGTAAGTGAGAACATCTTTTAGAGGCAATATAAAATGATTTAGGGGCTTGTCAGAAGAGTCAAAACATTAGCAATAGGCCCTTACCTGCTTTATTCATTGGCATTCCCAGGGCTCTTGCTGCAGTGATTCAGCTAATTAAAATTCCTTTTACCTACATTTTCCTTTACAGCTTCAGGTGGCTATAAGAACTTTCATTTCATGTCCCAAACCATTATAATGTGTAAAACAGATGCTGTGTTCCACTCTGCGGTGGCAGCATTTCAACGGTAGATCAAATGATCCTCCTGCATAATATCTATTACTGGCTTGTGCCACTAAGATTGGAGAGAGATTTTTAATCAAATGTCTAAAAAGAATGTGAATTTTTCAGTTGTGAAGTCTCTGTGAAGTACAAAGCACTGCTTTTATTTTATCTTACCTTCTTTCCATTCCCTGTGTGTGCCGTGCGTGTGTTTGTGTGTATATATGAACAGATTAAATTAGGAGTTCTTTCTGAATATCTAGCCAGTTGATTCATGCATGAAATACAGACAATACCAAACATGTGAGTCGTTAGTTACTGTGAGATTACGGGCCCAATCTTATTCCCAGGGAAGTCAGTTTAAAGCAGGGTCTACGTCCTTAATGTTTTCTACAGAGAAGCCTGAGACAGTAACCTTAGGAGAATGAAATGTGAAACCCCCATGGCAATTTAAGTAGGGCCACAGTTGAAAAGCAATGAGAACAGGTTCCCTTTGTACTTCTCTGATCTGCACTTGGCATCCCTTGGGGCAAATTGGGAGAGTTTCAGCCTTCAATGTCTACACAATCCCTCATTTTTCAGGAGCAAAGAGGCTTGTTACAGAAGAATGCTTTCTGTTTCTTGTAAGCCTAGAGTGGAAGGAGATCACTGATTAAAGCAGAGGCTTTTGATTAAATGATGAGGCTACTTTCAGTGATTAAACAAAAAAAAAAGGTATTTTGGGGCCCGCTTTCTGCTGAAGCTAAAATAGCCATCTATTGAAGCACACAGGAGAAAGCAAGCTGCCCAGTGGTCATTTGGAGGTTGGGAAGGTGCAGAGCAAGGAAGGGGAAATAGCAATTTTGGGATTATGCTAGTATTCATCTGTAATTGGATCACTGTTTATTTTTGTTTCTTGAGATGCTGTCACAGGCATGTATTGTATTTATCTTGGTAACTCAAGACACACAATGCTCTGTCACTCATCGCAGATAAAAGGCTTCAGTGTCCTCAGATAATTATGGAAATTTTATTAGCTACAATGAGACAATCATAAAAGGTATCAGGGCTTTGATTTCATCTTTTGGACGTGAGCCTATTTTTTAGCCCCTATTTTCCATTTATTTGGACAATTTTTAAAGCACTGTTAATCTTTTAAGTCAGTCAAACTACCCATTGCTTTGAAGCTTTTACCTGCGTTCCCAAGACAAGCATTTGTAATGATAATACGTGGCATTACAACACACCCACTGCAGTGAAATGATTCAGTGGCAGGCCAGGACCAAAATTTTGTATTCCTTCATCTTTGTCAGTCCACGCAGTCACAGCCAGTCTGTTTATCCGGGGCTCTGGTTTATGTGCAACTCTGCTTTGCTTTGCATCTGCGTTCCCAGGTCTGTGCAGCTCCTATAAAAATGTGGAAAAGGCTGGTCTGTTCGAATCTGTTTCTATGTATTTCACAGAGTTGCTATGCTTGCATTTTTTAGTGTTTACATGCTGCAGTCATGTAAAAAGCACAAGGTTATGTGGAAAAGGGCAGGGCTTGCTTCAAATTATCATTGAAAGAAATAAAAAAAAAAATGCAGAGAAATGTCAGGAGATCTTGATGAACATGTTTCTGCGGGAACTGGAAAAGAGACCAAGCCACAAAATTAGGAACTAGATCCAGATTCCATATCCTTCAGCCTCACCCCTAAGGGAATGAAAAATTCAAAACTGAAATACCACAAGTTTGGATTAACTTTTTATTTGAACCTCTCTCTCCGTAGTCTGGTTACGCTGACAGTCTCTTAATAAAGGTTAGTGTGAGCTATGGCCATACCTGATTGTTATACCTGACTACACGCAATCATATGATGCATAAGTGCAATTTCTTCCTAATTTTTTTCCAGGATTTTAATGCAATGGTGGAAGCTGGCAGTCCTGCTAAATATTACTGAGCTGCCTACAAATATTGCAAGATGTTTCCTGCTTTTAAATGAAGTCTGAAAAAATCAGAGAACTTGTTTCCACTCTGGCCCTTATACTGAGAAAATGTAAATTACTGGCTGAAAGAGATGGGTAAACATGTCAACCTTTGCACTTAAGGGTTTTTTAGTTTGAAACGTGAATTTGATTCCAAACCAAGCCAACCACAAGATAATACCAGAAACTGCATTTAACTAAATAATTGAACCCTTTATTCCTGCTATTGGGATTTCTGTAGTGATTAATATTCATGTCAGAAACTTGTGATATGTCTTTTTATTTCTAAATATCACTATGATGTTATGTGAAAGCAAGTTGTAACACACATTTCTGGGGTAACACAGTATCTCCCCTTCTTTCCTGTGCATCAGTACTGAAGATAAAATACTTCTTTTAAATGTAAGAGACACTTTAATATGGTTACAATAATTGAATTAAATAGATATTCAGTGGCAATATATTCTGCCTGCCTTGAGTTGGTGAGAAGCACATGCACCATACAATAAAATGTGTTTATGCCAGAAGCATTTGTTTATGATACAGCGCCAGTTACCTGTTGTGTTTTAAGCAGTGTGATTAAAGCAGAGTGATATAAACTTTCTTGCCCTTCAGTGTTCTTGCAAGTAAAATTTTACTCCCTCTGAGTGCTTAGAATTTTTGCTAGGTCACCTTTTAACTGTGACTTTCAAGAGCTATAGTCATTTAATTTATTATATAAAACTGTGCTAATTATTTTCACATTCAGAACATCTCTTCCCAGTTTTCCTCTTCTGGCAGAACTCCCCTGATACAATCAAGCTGGTACATCGATTTAACTATATGATGATGACGGGAAGGCAGAGCTGCATTTATTGTTGTAAAGGCAGCCAAGATGTAAAGGCTGAGATAAAAGGAGTCATGCAGAAGGATGCGTTTACATCAGCCTGAATCTGGCATTCTGCCTTGTAGGGTTTTCTCACTCCTTTTGCATATTGGTACCTGCTTGTCTCTCTATTATCGTTAAGTCAGAAGTGTCGTGTCACTGTTCTGCTGTCAGCTCAGCTGTGATGAACAATTGCTTTCTTTCTGTAAAGGGATTGCTTTCTTTCTGTAAAGAGAAAGTAACTGCCAAACAGGCTCATTACATATTTCAGACAAATAAATAAGAAAGAGAACATTTTGATCAGAACTAGGTGGTGGTTGCTGCACAAGTTCAGTTGCCTCAACCATACCTAGTCTCAAGCATTGGCTTTCAGTGACTACCAGTTATTTCTACCTAAAATATGAATCCTAGTTCCTTACCTTAACAGAGGTCAACGAGTTTATTGATTTGGCCTAGAAATATTTTAGCCTTTGAGGAGAAAGTCTCACAATATTTTTGCTCTGTTCAAACTCTTCATTGAATTTAAAGGGACTGCATCATCTAGCAGATAAGTGATATTTAGGTAAGGTTGACCTGTTTTATGTAACACTACCTTCTCTTCATTTGTCTGCCTCAAAAGCAGGAATACAGAACTTAGTGCATTGGACCAGGAGTAATTGAATTGTGAAGCATGTGAAGTTCCTCATTATCTTCAGCCTCTTTCTCTGGTTTGCCTGTGTTTCAACAGGACTCCTACTACTATATAGAAACTGCCATTATAATGAAAAACAATCAGGATTTTAAAGGACTTTTTTTTTTTTTTTTTTTTTTTTTTAGTGATGTATCTTGTGGTGTTGTATTCAGTTGGAGTTGGCAGAAGTACTCAGCAGACATAGACATGTCATTGGACTGCTGTGCTTAGAGGTTCCCTCAGACAGAACATGAGGGATGGAGGCTGTAGGCTCTGTGCAGCAAGATCCCGCTTGGGTTTGGCCGGGTGAAGCACCAAAGCACCTAATTAAGCTCATGAGAACCATATAAATGATAAGGGGCTTGTGATGCCAGAAATGGCTGTTTGGGAAAGGCTGGCTCCTGCCTGCCAAGGCTGCATCCAACCATTGACCTGCATGTCACCCACCAGAAACTTCCCCTCCTTTGCAGACCGTCAGCTCTGCCATGAGTCCTTCTGGTGGCACCAGTCCCTGCCTTCTCCCTCGAGCCAGGGCCGGCGTGTGGGGAGCTGGGCTTTGGCTTGGCAGCGGCAGGCAGGGAGGCGGCGAGGTGCGGTAAGCCGGGTGTGGGCAGGATGGGGCGGCCGGAGGGAAAACACCCCAGAGAGGGTCAGGGAAGACAGGATCGCTCCCCGTAGCAGCAGCCAAGAGAGAAGAGCAAGGTCCGGTTGGTGGGGCACAGGAAGGGAAACGGCTGAAGGTGTTCGGAGAGTTAAATCATCACAGCTGCCTTTTTCCATCCGCTTTTGTTTTGCCTCTTCTGAATTCCGACACCTACACAATACTCTGTCTTTTAAAAACAATGTTGGAGTTCCCGACATTGAACTCTGCAAACAAGTGTGTTCTCAATTAAGTGAAGAACTTCTCCTGCCCCCCCTCGCTTGATACGAGTGCTTGGCTCAGATGTGCTGGCCTCTAGAGGAATCACACGAGCACATTTTTCAGAAGGTTTCCCCCTCCCAATATCCTATCGAATGGCTGTTTCTTATAAACCAATGGAGGTAATTTCATGGCTTTTCCCTTTCATGGCCACCCACCTCCTCTTCCCAGCTAGCTTTGATACCAAAAGACAAATCCTTTCCCATTCACATCAAAAGCAGGAGGGTCGCTCTGTGTCACCTACCCTGGGATTTTGACTCAAGCTATTCGGAAAAAAAAAGCTGGAAAGAGCAGCTTGGTTTTAACTCAACCGCAGTGTGTGTCACCGAGAGTTTTCAGGGTCACTGACAGATCAGTTTCATAGACCAAACAGATAAATAGGCACAAGTTATTCTTTATTATTATTGTTTATAATTTGTTCATGCCATAAGTGTGCTGAGTGTACTACAGAGGATACGAGCCCTTCCCCAGGGAACATACGGTCTAAGTTAGCCATATGTTTTGTATATTTTCAATGTGTATTCAAGCACCTCCAGCACTGGGTAGGCACTTTTAAAAACAAATTTAAAGTAATAACAATAACATGCTGAGTGATAACAACAGGCATGGGGGTGAGAGGAGGACGAGGGTTACAAAAATAAAGATCATGTGAATTGTTTTCTTTATGTCACACACGAGGCTTGGGATTTCTCTGTTTTTCTTTGAATGCTTTTGTCATTCCTTTCTCTTTGGCAACAGAAGATGACAGACTTCAGAGGCTGAGGAATTGCTGCTGGAGAAATGAGGCAGAGGAAAGGGGCTGATCCCCCCCTTAGTACCTGAGAACCTCTGGGGCTGTTAGGGAGAAGCGTTGCTGCCCGCTAAGGGACTGACTATTAGTCCCTTAGTGGGAAGGGGAAAGAAGAAAATCTGTCCCAGCTGACCAAAATCTCTGCCACCACCTCTGGTGTATGAGGTTGTCCCTAGTACAAGGCATAACACTGATTTTCTTAGGCTAAATCCTGAAAGACCTTTCTTAATTCTTATTTCAGCTGTCTCTAATGGTAGTGGGAGTTTGTGAATTCAAGAGCAAAAAGTGAGTGAGGTTCCCAGGACTCAGCCCTTAGAGAATGAGATTTGTGGTTGTAGTTTAGTTCTTGTTCTCATGTTAGCTCTCATGCACCCAGAGCCTTTCAGTGCAACTAGTCAGTGGGCTCCTCAGTGCTTGGAGCAATCACTGCCAGCAGCGGGCATTTCTGTAACACTTCAGCCCCAAAAAACTGCTCGAGCTTCCTGTTCTGAATAGGCTGGTTTCTATTAGATCTGTGCCTGAGCATCCTTTCTGGTGCATCATATTGGAACCTCCCAGTTGTTACTGTTTGCTCATTAATTTGTTGGAAACTTGCTGAAGGGAAACCACAGTAGGGTTGCTGTCACACTCAGGACTTCAGGTGATGTCTCGAGTATTACATGGCAAACAGGTTACAGGTTTCTAAAATTCAGCAGTGGACCTAATTTTGGTCTGTAGCAAAGAAGTTGACTTCTGAGAGTTGTTTCAGATTCAAGGCAGTGCTTCTGATATCCCAGTTTACAGTGCCTGAAAGCTCCCTGTTCCAGGGAGAATCCAAGGATCTGTAGGCTCTGCCACCCCGTGTTTGTTGTACATGGGGTCAAGAGGCTCTTAAGAGCTGCCTGCAAATTGGGGATATTCTGGGGAGCACGAATCTGCTGCACACCACCCTCTGTCCCCACAAAGGCAGAGGGGAAAGCCCCAGATAAGCACATATTTGTGCTTACATTGGCACTTGCCCCGGTTGCTGGCACAGCTCGGGGTTATTGTACTGCCTGTTGGGGTTTGGGAGAACCTGGAGGTAGTTGGACTCGCAGTAGGAATCTCTGGCCCTTGTCTCGAGAAGCGAGCTGTAAACCTATTATTCCTAAATCCAGAGAAAGGAACGGTTTGGCTAAACTTATGAATATGGCCTCCTCGGCATTGTTGATGCCTCTTATAGCAGCCCTACAGCAAGGCTTTCATTAGCACCAGCACCTTTTCGCCTGTGTTTCATGTCCTGCAAATCCCTTCCACTAAATCCCTTCTACTCCACCGTCATTCTACCGCCGCGTTGCCCATGCCAAGCTATGTGCCCGCTGGGAGACATGGTCTGTACATGCTTTTGTTTCCAGTTAAGCCCTCTTCTTTCCTGGTAAGCATTTGAGAAATGCTGTGGCCTGTAGAGATAGAACAGATTTTGCATTTTCTCCATTGTGTGAGTTGTAAGTTAGTTGTTAATAAAGCCAATTCCTTTATCAGATGCTGTTTGCGAAAATATGTTACACATGCTGGAACTAATTTTTCAGCAGTTATTTGCTTCATGTGGGGATTACAATAGGCTGGGTTTCATCTGATAACTTTTGCAGCTTATTAGATGTGAATTTACTAGCTGTGAACAGTTGAATAATACGGAGCTCACAGAAAAAACGAGCTCCACCATCCACAGTACACCGAGCTTTCTAAATTAGCCCTGGCCAAAGTTCGTATTTCACAATCCACTAAATAGCTTTCTTATGGATCATAAGATGAACATATACTGAGTGATGCAACCGAGTTTATAATATCTTCAGTATAAGGTGAACACTTTCTAACAGATCATGACATTATCAAAGTGCTATTTGAAATTAGCTCCATATGCTGTAGCAAGGCTGTAAGATTTCACCCAGAATTTCATTTTCAAATGTTTTTCATTCAAGTTCACTGAGGGTAAATTGGAAACACTTGGGTATATCCCACTTACGGATCTGTTAAGACCCACTTAATTTTAACACGTGGGTGTGTGGAGAGAGAGGCAGGAGAGGAAAAGTGTAGGATGGGGTGAGTGGGAATAACTCTATCTACTGATGTCTTCTGAAAAGCCGGACAGTGTGTATTTGCTAACACTTGCACGAGTGCTGCTGTGCAATCCATACTCTCTAGTTCCAGGGCTTTTTGAGAAAGGTGAGATCTTCTCGTGGAGAGGCTGGGAGCCAGCCTTTGGTCTCTGCCGGGTTGTGGCAGGGGGTTAAGCGAAGGAGTTCACTCTGAGCTCCGCCACGGTTCAGGAGCCAGTTGGCAGAGGCCACCGGAGAAGAGCCAACGTAGAAATACGCTGGGTCTGTGCTGTTGCTGGCAGGGCTCCTGGCTGGGTTTAAGCCTGCCTTGCCAAGCAGAGGTCTGCTCAGGAGGGCTTGCGAGCAGTGTGGGGAACTGCTCACTTCACCTTATCGGGCTCTGCAAGAATCATAGAATCGTATAAGAGAAACGTGGTGGGGTTTTGGTGTTTGCTGGGCAGTAAGTGCATCAGAAGTTCTAACTGGCTTTAAATTATTTATTCTCTTTTAAAGATCCTTTATGAAGAGGATGTTGCATTGAGGAATTCATGTTTCTTCCCTCAGCAGCTTGAGCTGGGTATGGGTTCAGGCTATAATATTTAATTATGGACAGAAGGACTAAGTATTATTAGCATGAAGTGTCTCAGTACCCTTCTAGTCCTATTAAATATACCCATCTTCAGTGGTGCTGATAGTATTTTTGTAGGTTAACTAATTTCCCAAAAATCTGGGTTTTCATCACATTATTTCTAGCCGATTTTCTGTCCTAGACAAGATATTCTCCTAAGGGGAAAATGTAGAAGAGAGCTATCGAAGGCATAATCTAGCTGTTTTAGGGAAGCACCAGGAAATGCTGTGCAACAGCTATTGCAGTTCCAACAGCACATCAACTGGCAGAAACAAGAATGTCAGGGGAGTTGATTGCATAGCTTATCCATGTCTAGAAGGATATGGTTTTCATTTTGAAAATGCTATTCATCTAAAATCTGAAATTCTCATACCCACAGCATGAGTGTTTCTGAGTTTCGCATCAGAGCCTGGAGTTAAACACACGTGTGCACCTTTACATCTGGTGCTTTTATGAATCATTTTGAGGAACTGTTACTAAGCAGCAGCAGCTATAGCGGGGCTCCATTTTATAAAGAGGAAGGGCTGTGTTACTCATTTTGTTTCCAAAAAATTCATTTGTTTTGCATTCCCAGAAGGTACTTTTATTCTCCCAGAAAGGTCAAGCAGAAACATTGATGTAAGTCCTGTTTATGGCAATCTTGTTAGATTTCCAGCAATTGCAATGGAACATATTTATAACAAGTATGTTTCCCTCTAGGGTGATACCATTAGTCAAAATATGCTTTCTCATATTTCCACTACATAAACACAAATACCTTTCAAGATTCAAACTTACTGGTCTTGAGGATTCCCACAGCCACATCTCATTAGTGGTTCAGAAGGCCGTGCTAGCCATGGTTTCAATTTGGGATGAAAAGGTTTTGTTAGGAGAAATAACTTCAACCAAACTAGAAGGTTGAAAAACAGGATAATATTCCATGTGTGGGCTGTTGTCCCGAGCAAAACAGCAACCCTGAGAAGTCTGATACTTTAAAACATACAACTCGTGATTCAACGTGCTACGGATCCAGCCAGGTTTGATGCTTCAGTCTGTTATGATATTGTGCCATTTCCACCGCATTTAGCATCTCACAAACTTATGCTCAATGCACTGGTAATGTATCTGTCATCCCTGGTGCAGCGTAGCCACTGACTCTGTGTTTGGTTCTCTAGAAGCATTCCTAAATATGTTGGTTTCTTAGCAGAAACTGTAAAGAAGCAAACTTTCCATAGATACTACAGGAACAGATTTGACAAATATAACCCAAACTGCATTACTGGGAAGACTGCAGAGTTTCTGATTAACATAGCCATGATGACGAATGAGCTCTGTGTCCCTGCTTGCATTTCATTTCTTCATTCACAAGACTTTTGTTGAAATAATGTGACAGCATTAATCTAGAGAGTGTCCAGATAGAGGCAAATATCAATTAAGATGAAATGAAATTTTAGATCTCAACATAGTAATCAACTGAGTATGAGCTAATTATTGAAAGAAAAGCAACAGGCTCTTAGCCTCCTGTGAAGTCTCAGGAGGATTTGTCTACAGTGTGTTTCAGCTGTCTTCTTGCACATTCATCTCAGTCTGAATAGAGCCGGATAGAGACACAGAAACTGTTTTGGTAAGAATTTCAGAAACAGGACACCTTGAATGCTACTTTTAAGTCAATCTCATTGATATACATGGAACAAAAGTGATTAAGACTTGGAAGTGCAAAAATGAGTTTGCTTCCTGCTGCTGCAGTTGAAGTGCAGCTGTTTGAAATGCAGACCCCCTTCTCAGGGTCTATCACCAAGTTCATTAACTATTTGGCAGCAACAGTGCTAGCTGATCTTCGTGTCCTAGGATTGAAGCGAGTTGAAACACAATTTCAGGACGAAGTTCCAAGGAATAGCATTAAGGGCGTTGTTATGTATCACTATGTTAAAAACACTAACTATAATTCAACAGGAAAAAACTGGCAAAATACTGCCTACTTCAGTCTGCCAATATTTATAAGCACTCCTGGGGCTCATCGGCATTACAAGAGAAGAGTGAATCTAGTGGTTATGTTATGTTCTGAAAAATTTGGGCCAAAACTTGTTTTTCACACAGCATTTCAAGAAAATTATTTTGTTTTTCCCACAGATTATAATGGACAATTGACAATAAATTGCATTTTTCTCAGGGTCATCGGCCATAATTCACAACATCCATTACATCCGTAGCAGTCAGAATCGAGACTAGGCAGAGCTTGCATAAGGCAAGAGAAAAATGATTTGGATGGTCAACAGCAGGCTTAACCGCTACACTTGTTTTTTGTACACTGAAGACAGAAGGTGGTAATTGTAGGTATTTTCTCATGTCCTGTTTTTAGATGGAATAGATTTGGAGATTAATGATAGGGTGAAGAGGTCATTTAACCCTGATACAGCTTTATTGCTTTCATAAAGCTGCAGCAGGACTCGGTTGTGTCCCAGTGAACAGAAGTTGCTGTAACTTTGGGCTGAAGCTACTTTGTAACTTTGGGTTGTATGCCAGTGTAGAGGAGAGAAATAGTCTGCTAGGAATTAAGACCTGAGTTTGAAAATGAGCTGCAGTGCAAGCAGACTTTCACCAGCACTTTGCCAGTTGAAAAAAACAGGAATAAAACAATGTGGATAATGTGGTCTTTCCTTTTGATTGCTTCGACGACATCTCATCAGCTATAGACATCTCTATACCCATAGCTTCTCTACCACCAAGTCTTTATCCAGATAACCAAAGTGAAGGAGATGTACACTGGAATTGAAGGCAACATAATAAAGAAAATGGACATTATCTTCATAACATAATTATCTGGTAGAATACTGTGTAGAGAAAGAGACAAAGAACAGTGCAGTTAACTAGAGTCTGCTAAGGACATTTGGGAAGAGGTGCCTCTGGGTGGTTACTGCCAGAAAATGATGCCCTGCACGCATCGCAGTCATTGCTGGAGTATGTCTGTTACTGCTGAGGTGGCTGAGCATTGTGAAAAGTAAAACAGTAGGGAAGAGCTCATGATTGATTGACTTTTGAAAGAGATTAAAGGATTAAATAATTATAACTTGGATAAATGACAATTAAGGAGGAAAAAGACTTCTAGAAGTAATTGCAGTTGAGCTCCGCAGAGGGAGTTAGAACTCTTCAGTATTTTCTATGGGGCTACAGGTAGGAAATTGAGAAAAGAACTTGAGGGTGAAATCAGAAATTTGGCCCTTTCCAGTCAATCTAGTTAAGGTGGCACAAACTTCATCACTGAGTCCTTTATAGTTCAATGTTGTATATTTTTTATATTGTAGAGGATGATCTGTTGCTGCCTGGCATGCAGAGTAATCCTAAGGTACTTAATGGATGGTTTTTGTCTTATGTGTGTCTGCAATGCTTCCTATGCATATGCTGCTTGTAGATGAGGAAAAAGCTCGTGGAATTGAACATTCATAAGCTATGTTATGTTTTGTTTTAGGAATTATCTGATAGGTATATTAGTAGATGCTTATGGATTTTTTCATGCATTTTCTGAATGAGGAGTTAATATAGTTAATATATTACTTAAATGAAAGCACCACAAAATTGCTTCTAGGGCCAGCTAAACTTCTGTATACCTTGGAATTGTAGTTTTAGAAAGGCAAGCTTTTTAGTAGACCTTTTGTCCCCCAAAAAAACAAAACAAAAAAACAAGCAATTCCGGTATCCTAGCAATAGCTACATAGCTGATTACAAATATCAGACTTCCCGGGGTATTATGGAATTCATTCTACTAATCTAATTTAATTAATTCTGTCTTCAAACTGATTGCCAGACTGACACATGTTCAGAAGCTGGGAAGAAACATCAGATGCAAATGAGGCTGGAGCCTCCTCCAGGAGATGGGTATGCATTAATGGAGAAAAGAGTAAGAAAACACATCAAGTCAGTAATTATGGTACTGATTTTTAAAAAATACCTAAAAATGAAGCTCATTTTTCTTACAAAGCCTCTCTTGGCAGTTTGTGGAGGAGGTAGCAGTATGTTTGAGAGGTTTCTACAGCACTGGCATTTATCATGTAGTTGAATGCAGTGGAAGATGTGAGGCAGCTAACTAGGCAAGTATGTACGTTACTGCTCAAGAGAGCTCTATCTCAGGAATAGCAAAACCTGATAAATCTTTCCAGCTCAGAGGTTCAGGTTGTGCTTTTCTTTCATAGGTTGAATACCAGTGTGCTGCTGGGGTCACACCAGATCAGTTCTGTGGTATATCTAGGTATTTTATCAGTATAGAACCATGAAAAGGGGAGAGGGAGGAAGAAGAAAAAAAAAAAAAAAAAAAAAAAAAAAAAGTGCAGTAAGACAAAATAACATAAATAGAAAAAGATAATTGCCTTTTTCATGTAACTAGTTCTGTAGACTAGAGAATGTAGACTAGAGAACATTGACCTGAGTGTTAAAAATGCCCCCCTTTCAATTCATTATAGACAGTTCCTTGCAGTGATTAGTCCAAAACAGTGTGTTCTGTGCCAGTGATCATTAATGTGCGCTCATCAGGTCATCAGACTTGAAATCCACATTGCTGGATTTCTGGCATCTCGATCCTGTGCAAGTGACTGGCTCTTCTTTAAGCCTTGACTGGAAACATGATGCTCTTGATGATCTTCCCCTAGACTAAGCTTTCATCAGGAGAGTAGTTACCCCAGACCAACATAAATTTGTATTCTGTATTTTGCAAAGGAAAATACTGCAAGGCCCATGAATACTGTACTCAAGTCTATACCTTCAGTATGAACTAAAAACACAGTTGTGCTATTCTCCTTATTTACTTGAGAGTTGTCCTTTTTAACTGCCCCAGGGACAAAAGTAATAATTTGAAATTTGCATCCATATTATCTGTTGCCTTTCCTATCCATATGCACTGTCTGCAAGAGCCCAGGGCAAAGATGCCATTATGCTCAGTCACCAACAGGCCAGGTGCAGTCAAGAGATCTAACAGAATGTTAATAAAAGACCTGATGAAGAAGAAAAAACAAACAAACCTGCTATTGTGCCTGTAAGAATTGCTGCTACCAGGAAATTAAAACATTACGCATGGCATATGCTGCCTGCCTACAGTCAGCACTGCTGTGCAGGTCTGAAATCGTGTCTGCCATGGCCAAAGATCTGCAAAACAATCAATTTGCAAAACCTGGTGAGTTTACACATTTCCTGTATCTCATTCTCGAAAGATGGCGTTGATTTAAGTTAAAAAAAAAAAAAAAAGTTTTGCCGAAGCTTCACTGTGTTCAGAAGACCCAAAACTTCACAATATTTTCTTTTAAAAGATAAGGAAATAATTAACTGGCTACAAGTGTGTTTATCTGGTTTCAAAGCTCAGCAGTGAGGGGGAAAATAGGTACCAGGAGTTGACTGAAAAAGATATAAATGAAAAATAAAACAAACACCATAAAATACAGCTATTTATGAAGCCAGAAACTGGTGTCCTGCTACAGTACTTACGTATGAACTGGGTCAATGTAAGAATCAAGGATCAAAAGGACTGTACTTCTGTTGGAGGTTCGATGACATTGTTCCCATTTCTGTCTGCACATCCTGGAACAGAACTGGGGTCTGATTTGTAGGGCTGCTGGTTGGGATTGTGTGGGCCAACACGTTGTAAGAAGCCATGAAGAAACTTCAGGAGCTTGCTCAGCGTGCATCATGGCTGAGGACCGGGGAAGCCATTTGGCTTGGGAAATGCTTCTGGTTTGGTTTTGAGAACTGCACTGACACTTAACTGATTTAAGCCACCAAAAAGGAAGCCTTTCTTTTATTTGTATTCTCCTTGTGAAATTACCTGTGCTGCAACTATTACGTGTGGGCCCATTTTGAAGTCCAAGGTTTGCGTAGCACCAAAGCAGCAGCAGCAGCACACCATGCTCTTGGCATTGCTGGAACTGCTGTACAACAGGTCCGTACTCAGGGTTTGTCCCCAGCCTCCCTTTCCTTCTTCTGAGGATGCCACACAGGGCAAGGACTCCATATAATGGAAAAATGCAGAGATTTAGTCATTGTGGTGTCAAATAGTAAATGTCTGTGATAAAAGTTTACGGTTCACTTGATAATTTCAGGGGAGGAAGGAGGATGGGGAAGACAGGTTTGTCAGGTTTGTTGTAAGTATCTGGAATTAAATCTGTTTTGGTATTTTGCCCTTAAAAGATAAGGAATGGTATGTATTAACTGTCCTATTAAAAGGATGCTATTTAGGGTGCAAAATGAAGAACTCGAAAATAGGGAATGTCGCATTTGTAGCACTTCATGTGACTTTTTACCTAAACCTGTAGCACAAAAGTGTTTATTAAGATTTCTGATCTCTCTGGGTTATCTGAAGAGAAGAGTTGAGGGGAAAATATTTCAAACGATATTTGGGCAAGGCTCTAAATGTGACACAACCAGCTTATGATTTTTCCTTGAAAACTTTCTTATGACTTATCTTTCTGTAGTCACCAGCACGGAGACCCATATCAGAGCGCTGTCTGTCCCTCTGGAGAACGAGCAGCTACAGAACTGGCTGGCCTGCAATGCAGATCGGTATCGTGCGGACTCCGGCACCCTCTAATGGTGTAAGCACTCGTTCACCATATGTTCCTATATAGTTGCAGACAAGATGCCTGCATTTGTAGTAACGAGACAGATTTTGCTGCAAATGGCTGCTTTTTCACTTGGTGATCATTACGAGTTTTGTAATATTCGAAACGGCTTTGCTTGCAATCTGGGCTGATAGACCCTGTTACGTGCTCCGGATACCCTGCATGTATTTCCACATCACGTTGTGATTAAATGTTGAAGTGGTGGCTGAGGCATCTGAGAGAGCAGGAAGCTGGTGATGACTCAGAGCAACGACACCATGCAAAGGCAGGGCAGATACTACCCTGCCAGACAAAGGAAATTGGGAAACCTATGGGGTGTGGGGGGATTCAGTCCACTTCGGTTTTAATATTAGTGGTAGGCTAGTTGTCCAAATGCCTGTTGTCCCAGAGCTGTAGAGAGAGATCTTAAGCTGGAATGTACAACCACGGCTCTACTCACTTGAGCAGAACTTTTCAGATTTACATTATGCGAGTACTTCCTAACAGTTTCCTTAATTTACTTTATCTACTGCAAGATAGTATCAGAATGCTATCTTATTATGTGGATAAATGTATGATGAGACCGTTGTATGTGTGCACAAACTCACATAAAATGCAGAAGTCACAGTACAGAGCTGCAGAGTCCTTCCAAATGCAATGAAAAATAGGTTTTCCCAGGATTTCCAGGAAAGGAGAGGGCATTGATGTGTAAATATGACATCTTAGGACATGTGGAGAGTTCTTAGTGAATATGGCAAAGTGCATTTTTCTGGTAGATTAGTACCAATCAATTCTCATTAAACTTTAGCCCTCTCCCACTACTTAGCTAGAAAAATGGGAAAGAGAAGGGAAAGCTTTTGTAACATGTGACTCTCTCTGAGAATTCACCAGTACAAGTAACAGGATCTCTTTTGAAGTCTGAAGATGATCAGTTGCGTGCAATTTTTCTTTTTAAAAGTGTTCTGTAATCCCGTCTCCTTGGCCCATTAGACCTTTGAACTTTTTCATATGACAGCAGTCGGACAGAATTGCTGAGTCCCAGCCTGTTTGCAACAAACCATGAAGGCTGCCAGGAATCTCCAACCATGGCAAAAAGCTGCTCCTGCCTTTGTGAACCATGTGAGCTGTGGTTCACGCTGCAGTAACTACACACAACAGTCTGGACAGCAGCCAAGATGTTAATTAGCAGTTACAGAGCCTGTATGGGCTGGCCCTGGACCAACACTATTTTTTTTTTCCTCTCTGTAATCAGCTGTTTCATTTCCATTTCTTTCTGAAAAATCCTAGTCTAACTATTCTGTGGAAGCTGGGGTGCAGCATTCCTGATATAAAGCCCAGATCAGATAGGATTGGTCTTAGCATGCCTTGAAAGATTGATCTAGTTACGGTGGTCCATCAGTAAATGATAAAATGGGCCAGCTTTCAGGCCCGCTGGCCCTTTTCAGATCACAAGGGCAGGTGGGAATGTGGGGCTCTCAGCTGACAGCCAGGGTTGTCGTTGGTTCTGTTTTAAGGTCGTGGATTATCACAAATTCTTGGATGTCTCTATTACTGATAAGCAATGGGATAATATACCTGGATATAAATCTCTCTGACAGTAGCAAACGTTTTGTGTTTATTTTACACACACCAGGTCAAAAGTAGTTTGAAAAGTGAGATCTTCACAAGCCTTGGCTTATTGCTATTTATGACTGCTTTTTAGCTATCTTTCCACATACCTACAGAGTTTAAATTAGAAATTTATGCAAGGTTTTGAAATTAACAGTGGTGGAAGTAACTTACCTGACTTTGATTTTCTGGAGTTGGTGTCATTTTGAAATATCTACTGTAGTCTGTGCTCAATTTCATGTTCAACACTGAAAATATAAACTACAGTTTGTAGTCATGACTTTTAAAAGGGCAACACAATTAAGGATTTTCTTCCATATGTAGGTTTTCCTTGGAGCTTTTCCTCATATGAATAACAGCCATTTTGGTGAAATTGGCACATGTAGTCATTTAGAGTTTTCTGCAGTAGAAAAGTTAAGTTTAAAGCTGTTTTAAATTACCCTAAAGCTGCTAGTACTTGATTTTTTCATCTTCATTAGTTAGTGCTGGATTCTTTGACACTAGTTTTAAATAGTCTAGTCATGCAGGTGGATGAAATCACAGCTTTTTGAACTCTCAAGAAGTTTGCTTCCCTGTTTAAAGAGTTGTGTGGTGTATATTATCAGAAAACTGCTCGTGGTCAGAATGCAACTTTATAGATTAAATATAAATATGGGTTAGGATAATTCCATGTTTCCTAAACCACTCTTGTTAATCAGGCTACTTGTAGCTGTTGTAGTTGCTATGGAGCCTGATTATGCTGCACATCCAGAGAGTGCTTTCTTTACTGTATAAAATTGGCTGTAACTCAACTTCAGATTCAACACTTATTTTGAATAACATCTCTAGTGTTGATTTCTGAAAAGGGCACAAGGTAGCTTGTACCAGTTATAAGCAACTCCAGCTGGCAATTTCAAGTGGGGAGCTATTATTTGAAATACACATAAAAAAAAAAAAAAAAAAAAAAAAAAAAAAAAAAGTATAAAAATTGCAAGATTTCAAGGTCACATTATTATTTTTGTTTTAAAGAGCTGTATTTGGGAATCTCAAACCTCAGATGAGCTTGTGTTTATATGACTAAGTCTCCCCTGGAACCCCATGAAACAAAAGAATTTTGAAGACGATCCATGTGGATCTTAGAACACATAGAGAAACTGGCTGTTGAACAAAAAAAATAGTCTTAATTTTATTTACAGAGGTATTATCTGAAAATGTCTGCTCACTTTTACAGAGTTCCACTGCTATCTGTTGGGCAGGTTGCCTTCCTGCCTCATAAACACACAGACATGAAAAATGAACCATGGACGTGCTGTGCCTCCCATCTACATGATCGGTAGTTCTGAGATTTTGGGAGAGGAAAGATTCGACGTGTTGCTTAAGGTAGAGATTTAGCTCACAAAAGCTGTTTTTAAGTCTTACTGTTGGAAAAAGATATTGCTGGCAAAATTGTTGGCTTCTCAGCTCTGTGCAGTGTGTGGAAGGAGGAGGAGGCAAGCAGGTGTTCACATCAAATGATTCAGGATCCTCAGAGCATCTTGTTTGCTTGTCCCAAATCTCCTCCTGAATGCCCTTGAAGGGGGCATTTCTCTTTCCACTGACTTTAGCTAGGACCTAGACTGTGGATCTCAGTTGTGGGATGCCTGAGATTCTGTGTTTATGGTTACAGGCAGCTCAGACCAATGAACATTATGATCTCTTCAAATAATTTTTGATAGTAGGGATTATCCAAAAGGCTGGTTAGGCTGGACCACAATCAGAAATTTAAAACAAATACCAGAAAGTTCAGATTTGTACTGAACACAAAGTTTAGTAGCCTGGACAAGAAAAGAATAATGACCTTATAGACTCTGAGTGGGGCAGAGAAGGAGATTAAGGTAGCTGTCACCTCATTACTGATCAAATTTTTTAACAAAGGTTGTAGATCATCTCCATCTTAAAACATTAAAAGAAATAAATTTGAGACTACAAGTGTGGTCCAAGGATTTGTAATTGATGTTGAAACTAGGATTTTGGCAGGAGAATGGCAAATGCAGTATCTACACTCAAAAAGAGGGAAAATTTGATAGAGACAGACTGCAAGCTTGATACCAACAATAGGCAGTCTATTCCAAGGGGGAAAAAATAAAGAGGTGATGGGAAAGTGTGGCAAACTGCACCAGGGCTTTATCAGCAGGACATTCTATTCGATAAATCTCTCCTGATGAGAAAACTAATTTCCTTAACAGGGGCAATACAGTGGATTTAATTGACTTGAAGCATTAATTCAGAACACGTTGCTGAATGTGGAAATGACAGATTCCTATGGGAGTTCAAAGGTGGTTGTGGAACAGGCTTGGGTGAAATGTGGGGAGTTGAGATGGTGTTTTTGTTTTTTACATCAAATGCCATGTTATCAGCTTTTAGAGAGGATGCTAGTTCTGTTCCACAGGTTATCTTGAATCGCATGTTACTGTGTAACCTGGTTTTGTGCTGAGAAGTCTGAGAATACAGAGTTGGTGGTGGCAGCATAAGGTATTCCACAAGAAAAACTAGATGAACAAGATGAACAAAGTACAAGTTGTGTAATTACCAATAAGAAGAGCTTTTACTATAAGGACTCATCCACCACAACACAGAGGAATGACGCCTGAGTGTATGAGGCCTATGAAGTGCCACAGGGATGCCGTGTGAAGAAAACAAGATGTACGAGGAGCTGCCGAGGGAACTGGAGGTGTTGAGCCTGCCGCAGAGGAGGCTGAGGGGACCCCTTACTGCTCTCTACAACTGCCTGACGGGTGGCTGCAGCAGGAGGGTGCTGGTCTCTTTTCTCAGGTGATAAGCTATAGGACACGAGGCGATGGCCTCAGGCTGCACCAGGGGAGGTTTAGATTGAATATGAGGAAGAATTTCTTCCCAGAGAGGGTTGTTGGGCATCAGAAGGGGTAGCCCTGGGAGGCGGTGGAGTCCCCTTTCAGAGACATGTGGATGTGGTGCTTAGGGACATGGTGTGGTGTTGGTCTTAGTAGTGAGCTGATGGCCGGGCTTGATGTTAAGGGTCTTTTCCAAACTGAACGCTTCTGTGACTCTAGGACAGGCTGCTCTGCTTCCCGGGGCTCTCCTCGCGGCACTGCTGGCAGGGGCAAAGACATAGCGCGGGTGCGCAGACACCGCGCTCTGGGCTCCTCGTCTGGCCTTAAACTAGGGCAAAAACAATAATAATAATGATAATAATACTGTGTGCAGCGACCCGTGTGACTCCACCAGCCCCACGCGTCCCTCAGCGCCCCTCAGCGCGGGCCCGGCCGTTACCGCCGCTCCCCTCACGCCTCAGCCGCGCCGCCAGGGGACGCCCTGCGCCTCAGCGCCCGCTGCCGCCCGCCCCGGCTGCTCGGGCGGGGAACATGGCCCTGTCGCGGGGGCTGCGCTGCTGCCAGCGGGCCTTCGCCTGGCTGCCCGTCCTCATCATCGCCCTCGTCGTGCTCTGGTCCTACTACGCCTACGTCTGCGAGCTCTGCCTGGGTGAGCCGCGCTGGGGGCGGGCGGGGCGGGGAGGGAGCGGCCCTCAGCGGGCCCCGGCCTTCGGCGGGGGGAAGGGGGCCGAGCCGGGCTGTCAGCCGCGGGCCCGCTGTCTGTGTGTCTGTCTGTGTGTGTCTGTGTGTCTGTCGGTGTCGGGGGGGACCCCCCGCTCCTTGTCGCCTGTCCCCCGGGGGCTGCCGGCAGCGCTGCGGCCTCCGGGGGAAGCGGGGGGATGCGGGGGGGATGCGGGGCGCCCTGAGGAGCCGCTGTGGTAGCACGGGGGCAGCAGGGACAGGCAGAGCTGCAGCTTAACGCAGCCCTGAAGCCACAGAGTAAGTTGTGAACTTTCTGCTGGTTCTTGCGCCCTGGCACGGGGTGGGTGCAGAAAGCCTTCCCTCGGAGGGGCTGGCAGAGAGGGGAGGCAAAAAGCTGGGGGGGTCCCCTGGGGCAGGGCACAGTCAGGGAATGGGGCAGAGGCTCTGGGAAGGGCACCTTGGGCTGTGTCTGGCACAGCAGCCTGGAAGGAGGTGACCACAGGGGTGGTGCTGCAGTGAGAGCTATTGTTTCTTCTCCATGGGGACAAAAAAAAATAAAAAGCAAAGCTTTCATCTGGTTTAATTTGCAGCTCCCAAGTACTCCGTGACGTTTCACTCCATCTCTAAAACTGGGGGCTTTTTCTTTTGGGGATTGACATGGAGCGATTTCTCCAAAACGCACGGCAACATCCAGCAGCTCTACAACCATTGACTAAACCACGTGACAAAAAAAATTAAGATACACTCCTGAAACACTGTGTAAATACAGTACTATTTAACACTGCTTAATTCCAAGTCTCAGTGCAGCCGTCAGACGAGACTGCTGAATTAAGTGGGATTTGGATTGGGATTGTGTTATTCTGAAAATACGCCTTAGACTGGCAGGAGCCCAGCACATTGCCTAGGCTCACAGCTGGAAATCACTGCTTTACCCACAGCTGTCTGCTTTTTTTTTTTTTTTTTTTTTTTTTTTTTTTTTTTGCCTCACCCTTCTCTCTCAGGTATTTTATTTGCATGTGGAAGAGGTTATCTATACAGAAGTCAAAATGAGTAAATTGAGTTATAGGATTTGAACCTTAACTATTGGCATATGCAGTTACCTGAAAATCAGTGCTCAGGACATTCCCTCCTGCCAAAATACCCGACATAAGGAAATTTATATAAGGGTTTCTCTGGTGGCTTTTCTTTTTCCTTCAGATTCCCTTTGTGTATTGCCATTTTAGCTGTTGCAGGCATGCAAACTGCAGACACTCTGTTTTACTTCCTGATCTTCATCTTTAGCAGCGCATACTGCTGAGGGTTGAAATCAGTGCGAGGTGATGTCCTGCGATGCCTCGTGGTGCTGGGATTTAAATGCTCGGTGACTGGTACAGCCAGCAGCTGACACTCCGGAGCAGGCCGTGGCTGTGTGGTGGTTGCTGCCACAGTGGCCACGATGACCTCAAGTCCTGGGATAAAACTTCCGTGTAATCTTTGCTTTGGAGTTTGCTCTTTTCTCAGGAGAGCTCTGCAGCAAGTATGGTGTGAACTTCAGGAGGGAACAGAGCAGTATTTGTGAAAATCTGATGTGCTCTTTGTAGGTTGATTTGCAACAAATGAAAGGAAAAACTGAGTTTCCTGACACTCTTGTTCATCTGTAATTGAGTGCAGAGAGGCACAACAAATATTTGGTCTCTTTTCATTTCCATTTTTGTATCACGAAGATTGCAGATCAAAGTTGTTTATTAGCATGGTTTTGAGGACAGCTACTTTTATTAGTTACTATTCTGATTTACCTTTTCCAAGGTTATTTGTTTTCAAGTAGGATGACAGAGTGAGTCTTGAGGGGTAGAGTCTCTGCAGGTGCTGGCCACAGGCTAGAAATGAAAAGCTGTGATCTCAATCTTTTTTTTTCCCATTGGTGTTAAAAAAAAAAAAAAAAAAAAAAAAAAAAAAAAAAAGGTCATCACAGGTAGGTGAAAATCTTTGGGTCATTTAACAGTACCACCTTGTTTCTCTAAAATCACTGTGACTCTGGGAAGTGAGCTGTGGCCACTGTGTCCTTATCATTTCTGTTAAACTTGGATGATGGCTTTCACTGACTTTGAAAGTAGTCAGGATGAGTAGCTGCGGAGCAGTGCACGCGTTGCTGCTTGCTCTAGGTAGCTTTGTTAGTAGGGACTGTTAGGATTACAGTCAGGCAAGGAGGAGTTGTAAAAACTCTGCGAGTAGGAGCTGTGAAAACTGTTGTGTTGTTACCACGTATCCTTTGTGTCTGATAAAGCAAAGCCAAGACAACAGCTAATTTATTTTTATGCTGATGGAGAAATGAATTGGGACATGGCTTACTGTGGAGGATCAAGACCACTGAGAGATCAGTGGAAAGCAGGCTTATGAGTACATCCATACAGATGCTGCTTGGGCAGTTGCTAGATAATCTTGGCAGTATCAGGGCGACAGGACTGTCACCAGTGGATTTGTTTCTTTGTATATTAAAAGTATCACAAACAAATATACATGTATGTGTGTTTTATATCAAGGGAAATTGCAGCATAAGTAGCAGTGAATGAACATCTTGTGGGTGTCATTTGTGAGTAAACAATTCTTATGGATACTTTGAATGCTAACCAATAGGATTTTTTAGTCTGCTGTGTTGAATATGGACTTTTTTTTTTTTTTAAATAAATCCAAGTTTTTATAGTTAGAAATGTCATTTGGCACAAACCTTACTGGGAATACTATTTGCTCTGTAAGCATTTTTTTTTTCTTTTTCAGTGACTCTCAGCAACCCTGTGGAAAAAGGTATGTACATTTAATTTATAATGTGATATTAAGTGCTTGTGTAAAAAGATTCATGAATATTTTAAATAAAATGCCCAAAATACAGTCCAGGATTTTTTTTTCAACTTACATATTCTTGCAGTGTTTCCCTTCTGTAATTACACATCATCAGGACGTATATACATCATGGGTTGTTAGAAATGCTGTAACTTTCGGATATATTGGGAAATACCCCAGTTTAGTTTCAGTATATGAACAACATGAAAAGGCCATGATCTCCTTCAAAAAATATATATAAATAAATTAATTAATTAAAAACAACTATACACATCTGTCCCTATACGCCCACACGTCTCTTCTTCCTTTCTATTTTAGGTTTCCAGAGCTGCTTTTACAAGCTAAACAAAAAAGATCAATTCTGTTCCGTGGCTTGCCTTTTTTTTTTTTCCCTTGTTTTATTTAATCTTGCATTGAAAGCTATTTCTTATGCTTTGTTTAGGGAGGCTTTTGCAAAAACAAATGTTTTTGGTTTCAGTTAGCCAATAACCATACATCAGTAGGAACATAGTAACTGAGTTACTGCCACAGAGGAGTTGGAGCAAAGGTTTCTGTGCCATTATTGCTCAACCTGTGCATTTCCCAGGTGCACTTGGTCGTGCACCCCTGAAAGCCCTGAGACAGTGTCGGGTGGTCACCAAACGCCTCGGGCAGAGCAGCAAGATCACTTGCTGAGACCTTTTCTAGTGCTGCATTGTTGGAGGCCACAATGTGTTCTAAGGGTAAGGAGTTAGTGGCCATTTTAGTATTCATCTGCTCTCTGTGGTGTTAGGCATTTGGCTCATATCGATGGCCTCTTACCTCCATTTCCTTTGGCATGGTTGTGAAGTGGAGCAGAAGGTGTTGCCGTTTTCAGATGGCAAACTGTTCCATGGAGAACAGTGCCAGCTAACACTTCAAGGATCCTCTGGATTCCTGCATTAAGTGAATTCTCTTTCCACTTGAGGGCTGTCCTAGTACTTGAAACTCTTATACAGAAAGTGTGATGTTAATGATTGTTCAGCAAAAAAAGTTACTCGTTGCCAAATATTTTCTTGCATCTCTAGGTCAGCTTCCTGTAATATATGCTGTTTTGCTTTATCAGTTTAACAGTTGTAAGATTTTTCCCCTTAAATACTGATTTAAAAATGATTGGGCTCCATCTACACATAGAATGAGGATTACATCTCAAACTTAAGAGCGCAGTAATGAATTATCATTGATTCATGTGGTCAGTCCCACAGCCCATCACATTCCTGTGAGGTGTACTTTGTGAGGTGTGCCATCTCTTCAGAAACTCTCAAACTACTTTCACACAGCCTGCAAAATTAGGAATTTTTTGGATTTTTGGTTTCTCTTTCCACTAGTAGTAGTTACTTTTAATCTTAGTTTGCTGAATTTGAAGTTTAAAAGAAACAGAGGAAATGAAGATATTACTGTAATTACGTAGTGTGTTTAAATAAAACTGTTTGAGATGTCTTAGTGAGTGTTCACTATTAAAGAAATAAATAGTTTGTGTAGCTGAAGGATAATTGTCCTTTCTGAATGTGACTTTCTGAACCACAATATGCCTTGCACATGCCCAGAGGCTTTGTATATTGAAATAAGGTTACTCTGAGGCATGCTGGATTTCATGTGGCCATGTTGTGTCCAGTGGATTACAATTCTTTCTCAGTAATCACAAGACATGTTTTCCTTACTTTGAGGGTGTTTTCCTGTTTTATCTTATCAACTCTGACAGGCCAAAAGATGTTGAATAAGACATTTGACTTCTCTGGTAATCTAAAGCTCTGCTGGAGCATGCTTTTTCTTTCAAATATTGTAAGTGGTGAAAAATGCGTTGCATGGATGAGCAGTACAGGGATAACAGGGTACTGTGAGTATAAGTGCATTCAGTAGCAATGGAATCCAAAACTTGGAGATGCTGGAGTATCGCTGTATTTAGCCTTCATGCTGCTCAGCACCAGCCAGTTCTGTTTTGCCTGTGCCCAGGATGTGGAAAAGAGGCAGGAATCCTGCCATGCCCGGTGGCAGTGTTGTCGCCTGCCCTGTGGGTTGACATCTCTCACAGCTGTGTGCTTCTCTGCCCATACAAGTGGGCTGGCTGGAGATGGGGAGGTTTGTGAGATTGGTGTCCCCTCACTGCAGCCGCAGAGCCCTCAAGTTCTACTGACCTCTTGGCCCTAAGATTTAGCTGTGCAATAAAACTGGTTGAAATACAAACCTTCTTTTTTTCCTCTTTTTTTGTCATTGTTTTGAAAGATTGGAATTGTGCCCATTGTAAATGAAACTTTTGCTTAAGACATTATTGTTCTGCTTTTGTTTTTTTGTTGTGTTTTTTTTTTTAGTGGCCTATCTTATAATATTCCATATTCTCTTTGTGCTCTTTGTGTGGACGTATTGGAAGTCTATTTTTACTCTCCCGGTGCAGCCAGGCAAAAAGGTAAGAATCCAAACACTTCGCATTCATTGTTGAGTGAAGCAGGGATACTAATGAAAACTCAAAGAAGATAACCTAGAGTTATCTATAAAAGCTGAGTAGTTTACTGTTCTGAGAATCCTTTGACTCCCCAAAGAGCATGATTTAAATCAGACACGGTGTTAAGTATAAAGCTACACTTTTTAGGTATTCCAGGAACAGGTAGGATTTTTAATGTTGAGAATAATAGGATTTATGATTATTACCTTACATATTTATAGTGGCTTTGATCTCTAAGCATTTAACAAGTTGGAAGTGAAATCCTGAGAACCTTGCTTAACCTAGCCAGACTGGAGTCCTGTGAGTAAGGAGCTATGGCATTATTTTTGTCTTCCTTGAAGATGTCACAGCACAAGTAGAAACAGGTGCATTTTTAATGGCAGTGGGGTTTCTTGATCTCCACAGCTGGATTGTTGTGGTGGGAACATTCTGTGTGCCTCCAAGGCTCAGCACTGCCTGTAGCCCTTTGCTAGTTGGGAGTAGGCTTCTTTACAACAGTTAAGCTCGTCCCATTTGTCAGACTTGTTCTTGTGACAGTGAGGAATAGAAGAATCAATTTAATTTTAAACATGATGAAATTACGATGTGACATGGCTGTGACGGTGAGGACTGTGGCTATGTGCATAGCATATGCGAGGTGATGGATAGCTCCAGTAACACCAGTACTTGTTACTTCCCTGGTCAACAGTATCATAAAAGATAAATACAAGAATATACTACAGTGAAGAGAAACGGGTGCACGGTGACAAAACCACATTATTTCGGAAGTTATACTTTAGCTAAGGATATGGTATTATTTTTTTGATGTAGATAACTTATTTTAGGGCAAGAGTATGATTTAGGGCGCAGGACAGTCAGGTAGACATTTGCTTCTATTGTTTTTCTGCCAAATATTTACTTTTTTTTGTGGAGGTCAGATTGAACTATTTTGCATTTTGTGTTACTGCTTTATAAAATACCAATAAAACATTGTGTTTAGAGCAATAGAAGAGGTGTGTGGCTCTTGAAATATTCATGGCCATAATCTAATCCAAATTACAAGAACACGAGTTTATAAATAACTAATTCCAGTGTTAGAAAAATATAGCTGGGGGACAGGTTCTTGCTCACAAGGAAAGTGCTTGAAATGTCATTATCACTGTTATTAATGCTATTTGTGAAAAAGTCGAAAGCAGCAACAGTAGTAGCAATTAGAGTATGTTGCTTTGTGATCTTAATTTCACTTCTGCATTTTTTCCTGATGTACTGTGTAGTATTCTTCCTGTCCAGCACTTACCCTCTCACTCTATCTCCTTAACCAATATATTTTCCTGTTAGATTAATCTTGTTAGAAGGAGTGTGGGATAAAAATGTTTCCAAACTTGACTAGATTTGAAAAATTCTCTCCTCTACCCATGAGTAACTGGTTCTCTCATGACTTCTGCTTTTAGTATCATATATCCTATGCTGACAAAGAACGCTACGAAAATGAAGAAAGGCCAGAGGTGCAGAGGCAGATTCTCGCCGAAATTGCCAGGAAGTTGCCAGTGTACACAAGAACAGGGAATGGAGGTCAGCTAAGCAGAGTTTTGTTTCTCTAAAACAAACAAATCAAGCAGGCTAAAGTAGCATATGCTGGCAATGCAGATTATAGTACATCCTGATGCCATTGCATACACTGCATAGCTTTTGTACTAAGATTTTTCATATCTTTCCTGTCAGGTTTTATGTTTGGGAAAACCAAAAAAAAGCCTTTAACGCCTGGTTCATCTTCAGTGGAGTACCAAGTTCTGGCTCTGAGTAGCAATATGTTACCCTTTGCACTGAGAGTTCAACAGCCTACTTACATTGTCTGAGTTTAATAGTTGCAGTAGTAATAATAATATACCAAAATCTGTAGTGATTTTTACTTTAAAAGGAGTGTAGCTTACAGATGCAGGGCATACGGTCCAAAAATCTATTCATTGAATTGTTCTGTGAGTAAATGTATCCTGCAGTCCTTTCCAAGCGTTTTTCAGACTGGAAGTTCTGGCCTGTTCATTTCTGTCAGACAAACCAGAGAATTCTGAAGTAAGGAGCTGCTGTATAGCCAATTATCAACATGGAATGTATTGAAAGTCTGAGTAAATGTAGAAGCCAGAAGGAAGTGTACAGTTCCATTTTAGTGGTTTTATGCTGATCGCATGCTTTGCAGTGAGGAGAGTTCCCTGCATGTACAAATCTCTAGAACTGCGAGCATTGCTTATCTGATTATGACCTGGCAGCAAATCTCAGCTGCAAATGCATTCATCTTTTACAGAGATAAAGGGAAAGAATGTAGATAGTTTGAAAATGAGCAGAATATTAACAAATATGAAAAAAAAAAAAAACTATTATTTGCTATTAACGTGTCTTTAATTACAGGTATTCGATTCTGTGATAGATGCCAGCTGATAAAACCAGATCGTTGTCACCATTGTTCTGTTTGTGCTATGTAAGTTAATGGATTGTTTGTCACTGAAATGAACGTACCCACTAAGTTATGCGAATGTGCTGGTTCTTCACGTATCTTTTTGCATACTTGGATGTGAAGGTACGCAAGTACCTCCGTTCCAGCTGCAGCCAGCAGCATATGTACGTGTGTGACAGCATGAAGGTTTGCATTCTGCTCTTTGTGGCCCTGAAGTGTTTGCAGTTCCCACACCTACAAATCTGTGAGCGTTAAGTTGATAGGAAGCTTGCTGTCTGATAAAAGATTAACTGATTGCCTGTAGCAGGTTAAATAAAGTGCAGTTTTTACTTTTTAATATAGTAGGCCTTTACAAGTGGTGTTTTGCAAAAGTTTTAAGTGCTCTGGGGCGGGAAGCATTTATTTATTTTTTTATCTTGCAGAATACCAAAGACATTGGCAGATCTTGAACAAATAATAAATGTTCCATCTTAAAATTATACCTACCTTAAAAAAAATTCAGCGAGAGTATCATCTTGAGTTTGTGTCATGTGGAAATCTGCCCAAAAAAGGGGGGGGCTTTTGCTACTGATCTGCAATTGCCAATTATGTACCAAATATAAGTCTTCCATTTTTCCTTTTTGTCCTTTTGCAGATGTGTGCTAAAAATGGATCATCACTGTCCATGGTATGTCCTAGATACTGGTTTGTAATTTTCTGAAAAAGGAGGCTGTTTAGATTTATTCTGTAGAATAGCGTCTGTATGCCTCTTTCAGTTTAGACCATATTGGGAGATTTATAAAATAATTACACTTTGAAATCGCCTGAAACATTTTTATTTTTGAAAGACAGATCATTCATGTTTGTTCTATTAACTACATGTAAAAAGCTGTTTTATAGATGTAATTTAAAATCCATCTGCTAATTCACTGTGACTATTACTCAAATTGTAAATGGACTTCAACTAACCCCTTAATTTTGGTTATGTAGTACTTTGAGCATGCAGTTGGTGGTTGCTTTCAATAATAATATTTGCATGCAATTTGTTTGTGAAATGAAGCCTGCCACCTGTGCGTGGTCAAAGATACTTTGTGTAGAATGGTGCATGGAAACATTAAGCTTTATTCTTTTTGAGAATTGCTGCTACTAAATCTCTTAGAGTTCTCCTTTTTAAAAAAGGAAGATCTCAGAAATCATAAGCAACGCAGACACTTCCCCACCTGAACACCCGCGGTATTCCTAAATTTAGGGTTTTTTTTCAAACATGAGTTGTGAAAGAAATGCCTATGTTTTTTTTCTGCACTCCCTTGTTTCATTTTAGAGTTGCCCTGTGCATGGAGAATTAGAATCAAATTTGTTTGATTTGTTTTATATGTAATCAAACAAGTGGTGAATCTGGTTTCTGAGCTGTGCTAATGAATAGAAGTAAAACAGAAATCCCAGATCTGATTACCGCTGCAGACCAGAAACAGACACGAGCAATTAGGATCTGCCTCTGTGACAAATTTACCAGAGTTAGCAACTTTAAAACAGCTCTCGACAATACAAACTGTGTTTTTACTTGGCAGAGTAAGTCTTCAAGTGAAAAGCAAAATGACTTCAGTTATATTTCGTTTAGACCACTAAGGGGAGCTGTTTATTGATGAAATTACATTGTATAATGAAGAGGGTTAATAACCTCCCCCACAATGTAGTACTTGCTGTGTTACAACTGTGCTGCGCATATCCTGATTCTAACTTTGCTTTTGTTCTCTAGGGTGAATAACTGCATTGGATTCTCTAACTACAAGTTCTTCCTACTCTTCTTAGCCTATTCTTTGTTGTATTGCTTGTATATTGCTGCAACAGTCTTCAAGTATTTCATTAAGTATTGGACAGTAAGTCATGGAATCTGGTAACTTTTTTGTATCTTCTGAGCTGGTGGGATTTAGGCACTCTAGTTACTTGTTTGTTTTCAGTCAGTGGAGGGTTTGTGTTTGTTCTATAAGGTGTGGGGTTTTTTTGAACCCGTATTTTGAGTGTAACTCCCAATATGTCTGAACTCCACACAGTGAGGAGAAAATAGACTTTGGGAATTTCTAATCACAGGGATAGCTTCTGGAAAACAAGTTCTTTCTTGTACAAATGTATATGAACATGTGTATCTTAGATTCTTTTGAATGTATCACAAGTCTATTAGCTTAGAAAACTCAAATATCATTCAAAAGAAGATATACTTCACTGAAAGAGAGCCCAAGATTGCAGTTTACTAAAATGTTGATTTTTCAATATACATTAGAGTATATCATCAGCCCTATCACCAGAGTCGGAGGTGTTGCATAGGGGTAAACACAGCTTGAGTTAGGTTAGCCTCTTCTTAGATGTAAATGTGGTTAATCTTCCCACATCAAAATACAGCTGTTGTTGGCCAGTCAGACCTCCTTATTGGGGAGGGAGAAGGACGGGTGTAAAAAGCCAACAACAACCAACTTCTACTGATTATAGAAATAGTTGTCTTCTAGGTAGAAATTCTTAGCTGTCAACATTTGATGTCTTTAAAGTGGTTGCAAGAATACCTCCTACGTAATTCTGTCTTATTACAGGAAACCATTAATTGTGGGTGGGTGTTTTTCTTTTATGTTGTTTCCTGAACCGCCTGGGCATATTTCTTTTATCTTTGTCTATATTCCTATCTTAAGGATGAGGTCCCTTGCCCGTAGGGATACAGCAAGTAAAGGAAGGTGTAGACTGCAGACCTGTAGACTAAGCCTGGGGTTGCCACCACACTACTCACTCTTAACTGATGGTTTCCAGCAGCTTCGTGTTTTGAAGAGTGTCAGCTCCCTTCTCTGTTCTGATATCAAAGCATAACATCCTAGCACTGATACGTACATATTTACTGAACAATGTCAAAAAAAAAAATTATTTTCTAATCCCCATATGACTCCTTTCTTGATTTAAAAGTTGATGGAAATAAAACATGCTTCTTATTCAGTTATCAATGGTCATTTATATGCAAGCAATACCACCTGGCAACTAAGCTAAGGGAGACCTTATGTCTCTGGTCTTTTTTCTTTAATGTCCCCTGTGCTGTCAGCTCTACATGACAGTGTTTAAGTAACATAACTTTGCTGTGCATTAACTTATTAATTCCTCTTTAAAAAAAATAAAAATAAAGTCTAATCACCTACAAAAAATGCCTCCTGAGATATTCATGAGACACTGGCAGGAATTATTTTTTATGCTAAGAAAGGCACAGAGACTTCAACTCTCTGCTTGCATATGTATGGTGTACAAATGCTTAGAGGAAATTTTTTTTTGCTTTGGGGTCCCCACAGCCCATCTGTAGATGTATACGTATAAGGAGGAGTTCAAGAGCTTGTGCCTGCCTGTTTCCCTGTGGACACAGGACAGTCTTGTGCCCAGGTGGGAAGACGGCATGATTTTACTGGCTCTGTCACATGTAGAAAGTTAGTAGCATACCACTCCTTCAGCTTTGGTTATGGGAGGGGAAAAGAATCAGATCACTTCTTTGTCTTTTCTTGCTTTTTATAGTAAGGTGCAACTTTTTGTATAATAGTTTGGTAACTTAAAATAAGTGTTCTAGAGGATATCTTTCTTCTCTGGGAAGAAAGAATTATCAGCTTTTATTTGTTCTTATCACTTGTTCTGTGTTTCTTCTCTTTCTAGGGAGAACTGACTAATGGACGTTCCAAATTTCACGTCCTTTTCCTTCTCTTTGTGGCGGTTATGTTCTTTGTAAGCCTTATGTTTCTGTTTGGCTACCATTGCTGGCTTGTCAGTAGAAACAGATCTACTTTAGGTAAGGCTCTTGTGTCTTGCTTAGGTGAGACATTCCATTAAGCAGTGCTGTAACAAGGAAGAGGGGAAAAAATATATTCTACTGTATGTTCTTGCTGGCTTGTGAGGGGAGGAGGATTTAAGGTCTTGGCACAGTGCTGCAGAAATTTCTTGCTGCAAATGAGCTGCATTTATTAGCTGATGTGACAAAAGCTTTGTTAGGGAAACTAGAGCTTTAAAGTGTAAGAGTCCAATTATACAAATGTTATGCATATGTGTAACTACATTTGCTGTGAAATGAGTGCAGCTTTTCAGGAATAATGGTTGTTTATGCTCATATGTTGGAGTGCATCCTAAGCCTGGTGAGGTTGGGAAAAACAGTGTCCATCTTCAGTGACAAAGGCAAAGAAATTAGGACTGTAAAATTAAGCTGTTGAAATTAAAATCTGAAGCAGTATGATTTTATGGAGTGATTTCTTTTTCTTTCCTCAGATAAGCTGTTCAAATTTTAAAGATTTTTGGATAAAGTTCTATAACAAAACAGTGTCAAGAGTTTGAGCAAATACTCAGATTTTGTATAATTATTAACTTTAAAACTCAATTTCAAGGGGCACTGAAGCTCATCTAGCCCAAAACATCAGACCTCTGCAGCAGCTTAGAAGGTAGATAAAATTGTTTCTAGTGCACTCAAGGTTCTCCTCCCCTCTCTTTCTTTTTTAATATCGTTTATCACCATAACAGAGGGCCTGTCTGCATATGTTTGTTCATTATATCATTAACGAATGAGGCAATTTAAGTCTCCAGTGCTACTTCTGCAGTATGTGTTGAAGACAGACCTACTTAATTCTGCAGGTTTTTGATTTAGAAATTTCTACCCCCTTTTTTAAACAAATTTAATTCAAAGATCTTCTAACTCTATTTTGTAGATTAAACAGACTGATTTTAGTTCAGTTTGATTATTCCATTAAGTTAATTTTCCAAGACCAAATTCCTGCCTTCAGTTTGAAAGTCTTTACAGGCTTGCAAAATAAGAAATCTATTATTTTCACACTTTGTGTCTTTGTAATGCTAGCTAATAATCTGGCAAATCATGTTGTCCTTAGATGGCTACAACATGCACAGTCCTGTTTCAGTGTATTTGGCATTGATTTTCATTTTTTCACTGAAATTGCATCTGTATGTAGAGGCTTTCTCAGCTCCAGTGTTTCAAAATGGCCCAGATAAAAATGGATTCAATCTTGGCTTTGTAAAGAATCTTCAACAAGTGTTTGGAGAAGAAAAAAAGCTGTGGTTACTGCCTATTGCCTCTAGGTAAGTAATAATCAAGTCAGTGCTAAAAGCTGATAGAATTAACTAAAGGGACTGACTTCTAAATCCCTTGTATGGCCTCACATGTTATGTCTATTACTGTGTGGCTTGGCTGCCTGCTATTGTACATCACTGTAAATGCACCAGCAGGCACCACCTGTGTTAATCCCATACACAAGAAGTCTGGAAGTGAAAGCTTTCTGTCAGGTAAACGCACTGCACAGGGTGTTTGAACTTTCTTTTTAGACTCCTGGCGACATGTGGATGGGTGTTCACTGCAAAGATGCTGATTTCTTCATCCTCAGACTCCTGTGGCTGAAATGATTTATGCTATTTAATTTAGGGGAAGGTGTCATTTTGGCACTTAGTCGACCAGCAGTAAAGTATACTCCAATTAAATTCCTTTAGTTATTGCACCCAATTTAAAATAACTTCATTGCACAGCAACTTGAAACTTTTTCAAGTAGTGGTGTATAAGATCTAAGACCCAGTTGCATCCCAAGTGCCATCTGTTTTCTGCTTCTAAGAATAGTCCAAGGGAAAAGATTAGCACAGGAAGCCTTGCTGTTAATGAAAGGCAGCACAGAATGCTAGTCAGAGGCACGTTAACAGAGTGTGTAGTAATCCTAGGGACAACACGCAGGTTATTTTCCTTGGGTAAGGATAAATTATCAGAAGAAAAAGGTACTTCAGCTAATTTACAGTTCCTCTGTATAGGCTGCTGGATGTTAAGAATTGAAATATGGGGCAGACCAATCTGTAACATCCTGTTTTTAACCTTGTTAGTTTATTTTACATGAATTTCAGTAATTTGTTTGATATCCATACACACAAACACATTTATATTTGGTAGAGTAAAGGAAAAACAGCTTTTCCGGTTTTAGATTTTTTGCATGGGGTATTTTTTTCCCATGTTATTTACAGGTCTAGGTCACAGGAAAGTCGGTCTTGTCTTTCAGTACATTTAACTAAGATTAGGGCCATTTCCTATTGGGCATCATTCAAACACTTAAGTATAATTTCTGCTCTGAAGAGTCTATGGTATAGATAAAAACTGATAAAATTGCTCTTTCTACATAAATATTTTCCTTAGTACCATCTCACTTCTAGCTGTCCTTAAGTTTGTTTTCTGTTGTATCCAAATATCTTGATCAAGTTACACATTTAAATTCTGCTAGAAATTACTTCATTCAGGACATAGGTTTTAATTTTATTCTCCAAAAAGCTTGAAGGAATTAAGGTTTGAATCTAGTATTGAATCTAGTATTTAGTATCTCAGTTGCTACAAAAAATAAACACAGTATTTTTCAAAGCTTTAAAGCATAATAAGTAAACATTGGATATTTCAGTTTGCCTCTGCAAACAAAAAGAACATGTGTAGAAATAATAATCCTTCAGAATCACTTCCTACTTCTTTACAGCATTTTTATATCTTTGTATGCAGCCAGGGTGATGGACATTTTTTCCCAATGAGAGCTTTGTGTGAAGCTCAGAATCCTCTCCTAGCAAATGAAGAGCAGTGGGAAGATGATGGAATAGATGAAGAGCCTCATGGTAAGGTAGCCCTAAAGGAAATTAGTTGTGTCTTGAACTACAGTGACTAATTCCTGAATTATGAGAGCTAATCAAATTTAAAAAACAGTGCGTTGGCTAAATCGCTAGGCTGCTCTGACTTGACTAATGAACACAAAAGAAAAATAATCTCTACTTTGAAATCAGGTGTGTGTTGTTTTTTTTTTTGGTGGTGGTTGTTTTTTGTTTGTTTGTTTGTTTAGTAGTAGCTTTATACTTGCAAATAAATGGACTGAGAGATTGTTACAAGTTGCAGAAAGAAATTGAAATTTCCACAAATTGGACGTATTTATATATAAATGCTGTTGTGTGCAGCGCAGTTACTGGAGACATAAAGCTGTGCCTACAAAAGTAAAAAGACTAAGAGGTTTTTACATGCATTTATCCTCTGAGAGTTTGAAAATGTGCATGCAAGCACCTGCATGTAGTGTTACATTTAGGAAGCTACTTTATACTTTGTTCAGTTTTAGTACAAGAAGATAAAAGTTTATTTGGTTTTGATACTATAACACTTACAGATTAGACAGTACCTATCTATGTGCTATCTAATCTTTATAAAATATATATGCTGAGAGCAATTCTGGGTGAACTGGCATGTTTGTACAATAGATTTAATCAGTTTCTGAAGTGATAACACATTTTTTATACTATAGATGTCCTATTAGAAAAAAGACTTTATATATATATATACATTCTTTGATTTTTGTGAGATGCATCCAAAATTAGTTTAATGGTTTGTTACTACTACTATTCTCTGCTCATACTTGAGGGTTTTTTTCTTACATATTTATCACCAGGCTTTGGTCGTTGGAGAATACAGTATGTAGCAGAATATCAGGGTTAATGTCAGGGTTCATATTTATCATGTTACCAGCATTCAGAAATCCTGCTGCTAAGTTAAGCAAGAGTTCATATTTTTTTGTTTTGTTTTGTTTGTTTTATTTTTTCTGTAGACCAAGGATGTCATCCACATTTATAGTAACAGTAAAATTGACAGCAACTTTACCGTATGCTATAGGAAAGACAATTAGATTCCCTTGAAAGAAACGTCATAAGCTCCCTGTTCTTTTCACTTCTACAGAATGGTGAAAGCCTGTTTAATTCTAAGGTTGCTGTAATTAACGGATCAAGCAAGTATGCTTGGAGAACCAACTACCACTGCTTTATTGTTCAGAGACGTGGTTTCCATAGTCACGTTGTTTATTGCTACAGAACAGTTTTCAGAAACTTTGCCAGTCATGTCCCCTCTCATGGCATACATTTTAATGATAGGTGCACAATGTATGTTTGGGAACCCATGAGGAAGGCGGTTGTCTTGGTCAAAAGGGAAAACAAGAACTTTCCACGTGAATTTTTGTATAGGTGTGTGAAATACCATGCAATGAGCTCTTTAATCTGAGCAGCACAGTATTTGCTCTTCAGTCTTTGGTTAGGTCTGACTTGCAACCATTTGTTCCACTGCAAAATAAACAGCCTGTGTTTTTTCCAAGGCATGCTGCATGTACTGCTGGGAAAGTGTACTCTCCAGGATTTTGTGAATAGGGCTAAAGAGGCTCATTTCAGCTTTACTTCAGATTAACTGCTTTAATTAGTTAGTGTTTGTGTGGGTAGAAAACTATCTGTTCCTCCTGTTTTGTTCTATATATTTTGGCAGTGATAAGGTAACACAAATTGACTGTAAAAATAACAAAATATGGCATCTCTGTGTATTGCTTATGATGCTTAAAATAACTCCTTTAGGAATCAATCTGAAGTTCTTCCAACTTTTCCAAAGTACAAAAATTCTCTGAATAAAAAATTAATTCATCACTGTCAAACATTTTCATACTTACATGAATTTTGGCCAAGTCGGATCCCAGAATCAGAATCTGGAGCTTACATGAAGTCCCACAGTTTGTAGTGCTTATGAAATAAATGGCCTTTACTAGTCTTTCTTGGTGAAAAAAACGTTTGTAGTTTTAATCCAAGAACCTGTAAAGCTGTAACGACGGTAGAATAGAACATCTTTCTGTCTTACAAAAGCCAATCTGAGACTGTGCACAGGGAAACGCAAAAGTGAGAAAACAGGCTGAGCACTTTCCATGAGGGGATGGCTAGCTGTTAGTATATGGACCTCGGGCCATGACTGGAGAAGACTTTTTGTTTTCTTTCTGTAGAGAGTGTGAAGTAAAGATGGGAACAAGAAAAAAAATAATGCCCTAGGTAAGGACAATGTGTCTTTGTGTGTCTACAAATAAGTGATTTGGAGCTGGAATTCAGCTGCTAGTGCAAACATTGAGAGGAATCCACTTCCCTTATTCTTCTTACAAACAGCCAAATCCTCCTTTCACCTCTCAGTCTGAACAACTGAATTTTGCAAGATAAAATCCCTCAAGGGGATTAGGGGGAGTGTGTGTGGCTGTCTCTGTCAACGATCTAGTTTCACAAGCGCAGGGATGCACAAGAGCTTTCATCAAAAAGCTCTGTAGCAGACAAGGGATGCCTGAGTCTTCACGCCATGACCACCAGGTAGGGTCGCAACTGATTCAATAACAACGCATGTAAAATACTTTAAAGTAGTTTTCTGATACATGATAAATCTATCTCTTAGAGCATTTTTTCTAAACTTGTCACTGTACCATTTTGCCTGTGCAGATAACAAATGTCTCTTTATCATTTTGAATAATGTAAAAGATGTTGGGGGAGACATCACCTGGACATTAATCACCCACAGACAAAGCAGGAGCTGAGTAAGCGTAGAAAGGCAGGTGTTTCAATCCTGCAGTCCTAGGAGATGGCACTGCCAGCTGCATCAAGAGCAGAGTAATAACTGCCCTGTTGTATTTAAGTGGGGTCTCTCTCCTCCTGGAGTTTCACCTACAATTGCTCACACACCTGTGTTATGTAGCAGGGCATAGTAACGAGGGCTCTCCTCATCAGTCGTTAAGGGGACTTGGAGATTCATGAGGAGAGGACAAACCCAACTGACAGCAAGAAGCTGAGGTAGCTTTGTCTGGGGTCCCAGGAGTGTACAGGCCACCTTCTCAGTCATCTTACCCATAAGGTTGTCCTTTTTTTCTGTGATACAGGTATTTAAATGTGTGTGCCCTTACTGGTTGGATTTTATGTGTGTGTATATATATATATATATATATATATATATATCCTGATTTGCTAAGGCTTTTAATGTTTCACTTAGGGGCAAAAAACTATTCTGAGGAACCTTTTGTTTCATTTCTTAGCCAGAAACTGAAAACATTTGCTTCCAAAGTCATGGTAAAGTGATTTTTTTTCTTTTCCAGATTTATTAATGCTCATCCCTTATTCACAGGCATCTGTTTAATCTGTCTAGCCAGCGAGCTAGCCCAAATCACATGCTGGCAGCTTTTATAAGGTTATCAGTTTTTTCAAAGAATTCATCTATAATGCATTTGACGCGTTGGTTGCGGATGTGTCAGTACTGTGAATGCTTGTGCTCTTTGTCTCGTGGAGCCTAGGGTAGGACAGCCATTTGTGTACATTTATAGCAACGTCTGATCTCTTAGATTGATTAATAATTTAATAATATGTTTCATTTTAACTTGTACAAAAGGCTCCAGTATGAATCAAATATTTCCCCGATTGTTCTCATCTTCAAAAATTTGTCATCTGCACTAAGTAACATCTTTCCAGCAGAAACCAGCATATCCTGAGAAATAGGTGGAAGTTGGTGATCTCTGATGATGTGATGAAGCTTCAGGTGTCTGAAGGCATGTGCTTGGAATTTCAATTCAGATTGGTAGGAGTCTAATTAAAGGAACATCATGTCCTGCGATACCGGCTAATTTGGCGTAGCGGTCCTTTGAGTAGAGAAGTCATCTGTTGTGATTGTAGGGATTAAATTTCTATCCATCGAGAAATTAAAAAAGCTACTTAGATGTTGGAAGCGAGCAGAGATTGCTCAGACAGTACAATGGTGTATTGTGCAATTCAGTAAACTGAGACAAAAGACTAGATCTGCATCTCTGGATTTCAGGCGTGATATAAATGTTTAAATTGCATCTGGCAGAAGAAGGATTAAGTTAAAGCAGTGCTAAACCTTGCGTCACTGACTGCATTCTGATCAGTTTTCAAACAACAGAGGGGTACCTGTGCAGGAGTCCGCACCAGTTTAACCAAATGCATTGGTAAATATATTTAGTAAAACCAATATGGTTTTGTATGTGGATCAGACCTGCAGCTGCTAAATGAATTACTTGAAAAAAAGATATTCCATAAGAAGTTGGTAGTGAAATTTCAGCGAGGCACATGTCTGGGTAGCAGATCTATATATCTTTTTATCAGTTCCCTTTGGCACTTCAAACTTATTTTTTTCTAAAGGAATGCAGTATAAAAGGCTGTTGCCTGGAACTTCCCATCTGAATAAACAGATTTTGCATGATAAAATAGATATCTATGCTAATAAATACGGAAATAGCAGTGGTTCCCTGTATGCATAATAAAGAAACAAAAGGCCTAGGCAAATTTATTTATTGTGTACGTATTGTTGAATGGTAACGGGGGGGTGGTTTGCTGTTTGTTTTTCTTCCTTTACCTTAAGAAAGTTCTGTGCCAAGTTGATTTTTGACACTGCTCAGTGCTGCTCTTGCATTTTGACCATCATGTGTAACAGTGAGCTCTGGGTTTTAAAACTGAACAGCGCCAGGTCAGTTAAGATGTCTACAGAACAATACACTTTTGAAATGCTGTTTTTAACAGGCATGGGAACAATTCTGAAGGTTTCATTAGGGAACTGAATCTTTATCCTACAGCTGCTGCAGCTTTTTCTTTGTTGGGTGTCTTTCCTTGTTTTAATAGGACAGTTTGTTTCACTTAACTGTGTTTTGCAGGTGGCAAGAAGTACAGTATGATAATCTTCTCAGGCAGGCTGTGAAGATAGATCTATGCATATAGACTGCTTTTGAGGTTCTCGTGCATTAGTGGCTGTAATAACACAGATCTACAGTTAGAGCAAAAATGATTGTCACCTACAATTAGCAGGGTGCTATTCCTGGTAAACATGAGGTATGAGCTGCTTTTAGACTAGTTGATAAACCAGGTGTTTTAAACAGTCTGCAAGTAATTGTAGACCGCTATTAGGTTGACCCTGAGTTTCCTCATCACCACATTAAACAAGCCCAACTGCCTCAGCCTTATAGGTTTAAAGTAGAAATTTCTCCTCTGCTTACCTCTGGCTTACATCTGACCTGCACTGCTTTCAGTTTTTCAGGGTTTGCACTGTGTGTATTTATAGAAACATGATGTTTTTATTTCGCACGTGAAAATGTTAGGAATAAACTATCGTGAATGATGATATATTCCATATATTAATATATTATCATGTATTTCTACCTCTGCTGGACTAACGCAAATGTATTCAGAGAACGTGATTTCCTGGTTCAGTAAGCTCTGGTGCCCTCACTCCCTTCTGACAGAAGGGTTTGGGGAGAGGTCATGGTAGACACAAATGATGATGTTTTACTTTTGCTTGTTTTCTCACCACTGCTTTTCTTGTTTTGTAAGGCATCAGTAAATGAAGCTCTAAGCTTAGCGTTTTCAGATTACATCTTGCACACTATAAGTAAACCAGTATAATTTTCTAATCAGAAAGGTCTGAAATGTTCCATTAAAACTGAAAGATCTTTATTTGTCATAGTGGCTTTACAGTTTGTGACACGGTTATGAAATAGATGAAGCCAATAATAGAGTAATCTCAGTTAAAATACTGCTGTTAAGTTAGCTCTGACAAGTGGTTGTCTATTTTTGTTTGGAATGATTCTTAAAGGCATGCTCCCATACTTAGTGAAAAATACATTCTTAGTGAGAAAAACAGATTCACTTATCTCTAACTACTTTGTTTTTCCTTGTATAGATTCCACTGAAGCTTCATCCCTTGCCATAGAAAGGGAGACATAGCGGTTTGAAAATGATGGCAGTACAAAGCTTGTTCAGAAAGGTCAGTATATCTTTCTTGGTTATTTTCAGAAAGCCATTCTGCAGGGAATTTGGTAGGTAATCCTGGACAGGTTTTGACTTTAACGGTGGCGTATCTCACTTGACACTTGGGCAGTCATTTAACATGCCAAAATCTTCAGAGTGGCGGGGCTGTGATAGAATCATAGAATGGTTTGGGTTGGAAGGGACCTTAAAATAATCTAATTCCAACCCTTTGCCATGGGCAGGGACACCTCCCACTAGATCAGGTTGCCCAAAGCCCCATTAAGCCTGGCCTTGGGCAGTGCCAGGGATGGGGCAGCCACAGCTTATGTGGGCAGCCTGTTCCTCACAGAAGGGCAAAGACCCTTCCACCAGAATGTCGTGTTGATGCAACTGAGCGTGGAAGTATTTCACCAATATTTCTCCATCTTGTCCAGAAATATGTTGTTTAAGAGAATCTAAAAGAAAATAGTGTCTCTCTAGTAGCCCTGGGCTGGACGTTTGCATGGTTAACACAAGAGCCAAGAACGCTGTTTATTAGCGGAGGATACAACCCTGGCAACTCCTCTGCTGAATGTGGCAGGAATGATTCTTGCCCCTATGTTGTTTAATTACAAGAACAAAAGTCTGTTCCATGGCTTGTGAAAGGTGAGGGGTGGTGGAGATAAGGTCTTGAAAGAAACTGAGGATGAGAACAGCCACGCTGTGCTCTATGCACTTGTGAGTAAATGGAAGTAGCTGGCAATACCCACATCACCCATTGCTCTTACTTATTTTTCTTTCATTCTGAAGAAACTTGGGTGTGACAACAGATGATACAGTTTGCTGCTACCAGAATGTTCAGTGGTTGACAATTTGTCCTGACTTTCGTAACGGGGGGAGGTATCCTGCACGTATATTCTTGCAGTCAGCTGCACGCGGTGTCCTCTTCGGTGTCCACGAAGCCTTTTCACAGTGCAGTATTGTTGCACAAGATTCAAGGAATATCTTCTGCTGAACTACATGCAGAAAGTGGAGTAATTAGATAGAACTCGCCTCCCTACTTGCTCTGGATGTTGAGTAACTGTGTTGAGAGTTAATGCACTATGATCCATTGCTTAGTTTTGCACTAGAATAGAGCAACTTAAAGGTTTTATAAATGGGCTTCTTGAAGATTGTATGTGTGATCCCATTTTCTGCCACTGAGGAGAAAAACCTGTGTTTCTTCTGTAGACAGTCAATGAGGACTATGTACTGCCATTCCACTGAGGGGGTGAAAAAGCAGCACTTTGCCTGTTACTCTGCATGGCTTTAAAATGATGCTCAAAGTCAAGACTAGACATATATTTCTGATCAGATCAGTGCTTTTATACTTATACATTTTTCTTTATTTGAATTTCAGCTTTCCTCTCAGGAGTCAACATCCCTTTTCTTTGCATGGACTTCAGTTGTGAGGGGCAGAAAACAAGTGGATCTTCAAGATGAGAAAACATCATGAAGTATCATCGGATTGGAATCTGCATTCTAGAGTGCTTCTCCAGAAATCCCGCTATCCAGATGTTTCAAGGCTTTATAAGTTTAAGTTATGGAGTGAACAGAACAGTTTTATAGAGTGATTCTGGCCAATCTTCTTTGGCCTGCTCTCTTTATTTTATAAATAATATATATTTTTTATTCAAAATAGGTAAAAAGTATTGATGTGAGTGCATTTCCAAAGGCCTTTTCATTTTGCAAACATCAGGGACTTGAGTTCTCAAAATTCTTCCAAGCCATAATATTCTTGGGGATGGTATTTATATTGAGACTGATTCTCTAACCTTCTCTGACAAGTGGCATTTTCTAATATGCTTAAAGTTCTGAGTCAGTTCAACTCAATGAGAGACAGACTCATCTAGATTTGGCACTAAATTGATAGTTGGATATATGTTTGTTGAAAGACAAAGTGCTGAACATGTATATATACATGTGCAACTGTGTACAAAAACAAAATATTCACATTGCCAGTATCAAGATTCAAGAATATTGTGGCCATTGATGCTTTTTTTACAGGAAAGTGTAATTACATTAGATTTTGAGTTACAGTGCCCTTTAAGCCCAATCCTACTTGCAGGTACCTAAAATGCAAATGGATATTTTAGACATTACAATGTGCATTAATTACTAGGGCTAAAATGACAGAATTTGCATGGTAATTAGAGCATTATCAACTCATTCCTGGATCAGTGTTTGATGGAAATTTTTTGTTCATGGAGTCAGAAAGGAAGAAAGGAAGAAGTAAATTTGAAACACAGGAGTTAGAAATGTGCACTGAATGTTTACCTCCAACAGTAGTGTTTGGAGTTTACACTCCACAGCGGTGGTTTTAATCCCATAATGCTGAAGAGACATTTGGTAAACTCAATTATTCCAAACTTCTTCCTCAGTAAATGTATTGACTGATATTTTAAAGGTGTTTCAGCACTGAGAGGTGATTTTTTTTATTATTATTATTTTTCTCCATTGGCAGTCGAAGGAATGTATTGCTATTTTTACTCTGTGGAATAGAACTGAGAATTTGCTGGCAGGATGACACGTATTTTTCTAGATCTGAGACATTCTTTTATCTGCATGATTCAGACCTGGCAACTCCATCTCATGTTTGAATTAGGTGCATGTTTAATGTGTTAGTATACTGCATCTGAGATCATTTGTTAGTGTTTTCTATCCTGATTTTGTTTGTTCATCAGCCCATTTGTGTTGACTTTGACTGCAGAAGCAGTTGTCAAGAGAAATTACCTGGTAAGTATCTGTTTGGTGACAAAGGCCTCGGCTACATTCTTGTCTTTTCTCCTCTATTTACTCTGCCGCTGTTACCAGCAGAAATGTGTTAGTGAGATGGAAGAGACTCTTGCAGAGATTTTTGTCCATAAGAGTAGTTTAACTACCTGGTATAAACTGTGCCCTTTGGACAGATATTTTATACATCAAACTCTATACTTAGGTGTAGAAGAGGCAGTAGACTCTATAGAATGTGTTGTTATTGCTGAAGCTGAGGTCTTGGGAATTGGGGCGGGTTCTCCCAGTCGCAGTGTGGGTTACTCTGCTTCCTCCTTTGGCTGTTACCGAAGGCTCTGTGAATATTACCACTTCTGGTGGATGGCTCTCATCAGACAGCTGTCAACCAACAAAACTCTTTTTCCTATTAAATCTAAACCTTCATTTCTAATAGAAATCCTGTGCTGGATCTTAAGCTGTCAAAGGTGGCAATAGAATTGGTCACTTCTTGGCTGACAAAATGTATTCTAGAGGGGAAGGTAGTAGTTAAACAGAGCAGGAAATGTATAGGAATTTAGCCCTATTACTTGTGTATTTGTGCCTTTAAACCACTAAATTCCTTGTTTATATAAGCAGGAGGATAAATCGCTAACTCTACTTCCCATCCTGTCAACTGAAATGTGTTTCTTAAGACAGGAATGTCAAAGCTGCGTTTGAAGCCAAGTGGATTTACAAGAGTTTCTGAGCAGGTTCTTGTGTCCGTTCTGCATTTGGTTCTGTTCACAGCCGTGCCATCCTTGCAGGGTTGTTTCTCTGCCAAACAGCAGCAGAAGAGCTGCCTAGAAGATCTGCAGGCAGATCCCTGCCTGCTGTCTAGCTGCAGCTTTGTTCCTTAGCCAGTAAAATCTATTTTGTCTTCTAATTATTATTAAAACAGCTGTCTTCATGATAATGCAGCTTTCCAGCTCAGACTTAGAAGCAGCTTTAAAAGGTTTCAAGGTGCTTAAATGATGCTTTGACACCTTTCGTTAACATACTCATATTAAGTAATTTTTCTTGTGGTTAGTAATGGCACATTTTCCTTTTCTTAAAAGCTGCTCAGCCTCGCTTAGCTAGAACAAACTCTTGTGCAGGTGGAAATGAAAATTAATTTGATAGCTACAGAGCCATAAGTCAACATTCACACCCATCAGATTTTGAAAGCTTCAGAGTGAAACATGAAACAAATACTGAAGCGGACAAATCCTGGTGTGTCTGGGTGACTGAACAAACTCCATTTTGTTCTATTCTGCTGAGCTGGAGGAGATGCCCTTCCTACAGCCCAGTATTTGGACTGTGTATGCTGAACTCAAGCGCAGCAGAATAGTTGGGCAGCTTCCTCTGCCTCCCTGGGTTAAAGCCGAGTGCAGAAAGCTGCCGTGCAGGTGCTGGTGCCCAGGAGTGGAGTCTGGAGGGTGGCTGCTGAAGCCACAGTGAGCCTCTGTTCTTCAGGGCAGCCTATAAGTGAGCAGCTGGGTCTCCCTGGGGAGGCTTGGTGTTCCTCCACACACTGCTGCTGAGATCCTTCTGCTCAGTGCATTAGTGCAGCTGATGCTTCAGACATCATTCCGGATGACCTACTAAGGGGAACACAGTGCTTTCAGCTGGCACTTCTGGCCTTTAAGAAGACTGTTAACTAGAGAGCAGGGCAGCATAAAAGCAGTCATTTTCATTGCACCCCCTGCTACCTATGGCTGGGCTCCTGTTTACTTTTTAAATTGGCTTTTTGTTTGCTTAGCTTCTAAAAGAAAATTGTATACAAAGAATGTGGTAAATGCAGGATGCGTGAGGTTCTGTCAAACATACCGGGTAAATGCACTGGAACACAAATTGCTCAGGCTGCCTGTAATCACTGCTGCAGGTAACAAAACAGGTAAAGTATTCAGCTGAGTGCAATTTAGATTTTTTAACATGCAAATAAAATTTTACCCTTTTAAGGGGTAAAATCCACTGGTGCAGTCTGCAGGGTAGATATCCCTGTTCTCTGAGGATAATGCTCCAAAATAATTTCCCACTAACAGCCCCCTCCTCACCTCTCCCCGTCTCACCCGTTTACATGCAGGTACAGTTCCCTTGGAGCAGACATCACATTGATGTCTCTGTGGATTGTATTGCGCTAAGTCCTGTCCCTGGCCAGTGAACATTGTCCAAGGAATCAGGACTTTAATAAGCATCACTGCACTGCAATTTATTTTTTTTTTTTTTTCTCTTGCTGAATTGGTACTGTGTGGTTTTGGAGTAGAGTAAGATTGTATTCCTTTAAGCAAGGAGCAGTACTGTGTTTTCATAGGCCTGTACTAGTGCATGTAGTGTGCTGTAGCTGATGGAGGCCAGGAAGCTTTTTAATAGCACTGTAGCAATGAATGTTTACTTCCTGGAACAAACCAGAGATGTGATTCAGCAAAATCTGTAACTGTAGGTTTTATATTCTGTATGCTGGTGTGGACTGAAAGCACAACTTAGTAGTAGTTACAAAACTCGATGCATAAAGTCTGTAACATAGTATGAATGTAAAGCGTCTGGGAAAATAGAACTTAACCTTTTCCTCCCTGTAGTTAGATGTAGAGGAAGATGTGTGGGGATGTATTCAGGGACCAGCTGCCTCCAATGTAGTCGCTAAGCCAGCAGAACAGATTTGCTGTTTGCATAGCTGGCTCATTCCTGAACGTGTTGAATTAGCAGGCTAAGGAGGTGCTGTTGACCTTGTTTATTAAGCCAGAATTAATTAACTTCGAGTCACATTTTCATTTCAGTGACTCTCGTGGTACAAATTTTTGAAATCGATCCATAGGACTTGAACATACCTGGATTTTATTGATATTTTTCCAATTCTATCAGCTTCTGTGTTATAGAATATGTGTAAAAATAAACTTGTTCCGAAGCCATCAATTAAAGCGTATTCATGGTAGGGTGGCTTCTGTCATTAAAAGTAATGGTCTGTCAAACAGTTTGGCAGTGATGAGCATTTCCAGGTTGTGGCATTATTATGTATTCTTCCTGCTTAATGCATTAGTTCCTTTTCTGGTAATTAACACTGAGACCATACCCACTGTCGCAGTTTTATTCTTAACTGTCCTTTCTCCCTCTCCCTTTACGCTCTTCCTCCCGAACACATAGCTCCAATGTATCAGATTTCAGCTGTTTGTGCTGTTTTCTTTGGATACTAACAAGGCGAGTAGGTGTCATTTTAAACAGTTGGGCCATGTATTTTGTTTGTAATCAATCTTAATGTTTGTCAGGTTTCGCTTGGTGATTTTTATCGTTCAGGTTCAGCTTGCTTTGCTCAGGGCAGTGGGATCTACCTTTCTGCATTGCTTTTCTCTTTCCTATAAATCTTAATTCTTCATGTTCTAGCTTCAGTTTGAAATGTAAACCTTGTGAAGTACAACGTAAGTTTACTTTTCTGATGTGAGCATATAAGCTGGTTACGCCTTCGTGCTGCTTGATTTATTTTTTTCTGTATAAGGTTAAGATTTACAGCAGCATGTGTAAAGCTTCAATGGATAACAGCTACTGTTCAGAAAAAAAAAAAAAGGTTTTGTGTTAAGGAAAAAAGGTACAAGGGGATTATCCTTGCTGCTTATTCCAATTGTGCTTAAAAAAAAAAAAAAACAAAAAAAACAAAGAAACCTGATTGCATCAAACACTAATATCAAACAGCTTATGTAACACAAAGGTGTTTTACCTGATGGAATTTCTGCTATTTCAATACTCAGTAGACTTAAACTTTTCATTGGGGCTAAATCCCATAGGAAGCCCAGAGAGAGGAGAAAAAAAAAAGGTTTGTCCTCCCCATCTCCGTTCTGCATTAGGGTTATGTGCTGCACCTCCTCAGATCACCATTTTCCAAAGTTTATAAGAGACACAAAAATCCAGTGGATTCTTGAAAACGTTGTTTTGTTTTCTTTGTTGTGCCTGTTCCTGGAGGATCCAGGATGTGTACAAGCGGGAGGTTTTGGTGTAGGCACGTGGCATCCTGCTGATGTAACAAACCCGTGCGGGTGCAGACGTGGCCTCCACGAGGAGGTGATATTATTTCTGACTCAGAGATTGTGTGAAGAGGTAGGTGGAACGTGTGGTGCTGTTCTGAATTAACTCCGTGTGCAGGCATTCTTCTTTTGCAATAATTACGTTAATGTGTAACTTTTGTTGTGCTCACTGATCATCTAGACTCGAGCTATCCCCAGTAATTCCAGATTGCATTGTTAGGAGCCAGGAGCGTCTATTGCGGCTTCCCTCTTGCTAGTAACATAAACAGAAAGGATCAGGTTGCTATAAATTATTCTACCTGTCCAGCTGTTTTTCAGCTGAGAATCAGGCTGGTTTTGGATTAGGAAGCTCTGTTTGGGAGCCGATACACTCTCTCTCCAACTGGGTCAGAACTTTGACTGTAAACCACTGTAGTATAAAGAGCTTCTCATATCAAGGAAGACTGGCTTAGTGGGCTCTGTGCCAATAACTACTAAATTATTCAAAATAGTAAAATCAATTTCATTTATTATTATATTCAGTTATGTTTCAGGAAACCAGGATGGCCTGGTGTTGGTATTTATAAACGTCTTGAGTCTGCAAACTTTGCATACAGTCAACACTATTCTGCTTGGCAGAGGACATGACACCCAGTGTTGGGTTGTTTAATACTGATTTCTTATCCCTTAATTTAATAGGAAGGAAATGTTTTCCAGGGAACATTGCAAACGGTCCACTGACAACATGTGGGATGTTTAGTAGGGTTCAGGAGTTTAATGCTGTTGCCAGCATTGAGACTTTTGATATCAAATGGGTTTTTACAAAAGCTTTGGATACTTGTTTTTATCGTCTGACAAACATTGTCTTTAATATGAATGCTTTGTGTATGTTTCACTAGCATTTTCCGAGTGTTTGTATGGTTTCTACAGCTGGATATACTGTACATTCTGCTTTGTCATTTTCTATTATGGTTTATACTAGAAAGCCTGCACAGTTTATACTGTACTGCAGGCAAGGACTGCATTAAAACCATTTTTGGTTAATTTATTATACTTGTGAGTGATTATTTCCTATGACTTAACCCATGACAAGGGAAAATACTCTTTCTGGAAGCCTTATAGAACTTGAATTAACCAAAATTACTGTATAGAGTGGGGAAGGTTCTTCATCTGTACCAAAAAAATAAGTTAATTAAATCCTGCCCCCTTGTCTTACAAGGCATTGGTTGGAGCAGCCCAGGCCTTACATTCCAGCCCTGTGAACAGAGCTAGAATTTGAGCCCAGCTTTTTGCCATTTCCTTTTCTTTACAATGGTCGGTGATACTGATTCATCCACAGAAGTTTTAAGAGGCAAAACTCAACCACGCTGTGAGCAGAATTTGTGTAGACAGCACTTCTCCCATTCTCAATTCCCAGCCCATCAGGGTACATACACTACAACAGGAAGATTCTTTCTTCAGTACCATGGATCAAGATAACTGCAGATGTTCTACCATTTGAAAACAATCTATTTAGAGCAAAATTCAGAGAGTTATATCTTTAGTTCTTGGCCACCATCCCAAGACTGAAAATTGTGCCAGGAATGCAGTGTGGCTGCTACCGAGTGCACCTGTTGTACTGGAATCAGTAAGAGTGGCTGTGCTGCCTAACCTGAAGCGATGTCAACGTCAGCACTAGAAATGAAGGACACACCTTCATGATTTAGTTGTTTTATTTCGCTTTTGCAAGCAGCCACAAAACAGGCTATGGAAGAATAAATAAATTAAAGCAGAGAGTGCAGCAGTTTATACGAGTACAACATGAAGATGCTCGACTTTGCAATGATTCAGAGTGCTTTGTTACTGCGCTTGGTTCAGTGTTCAGGCAGTAACCAACCAGAAGCAATCTAGGTCAAGTATTTCCCCCTTTGGCCAAAAAAGATTTTTTAAACATGCCCTCAACCAACTCTGCTACAAATAATAATAAAATGTAGAAAAAACCTCGTTTTTACTATCATACAGTCACATCGCCTTGTTCCAAGTGCATCAGTCCGTTCCAAAATACTTCTGTCCAAAGTGTGTTGGCGCAACAGGATGAACTTCTGTAGTTAAAATTGTGATCTCTGGGAATTCCTGGATGATCGATTTGGCACCTTTGGGGAGAGAGAAGAGAAATCAAAGAAATCAATGCCGCACCGCAGCCGTATTTCAGCGCCTCGTGTTACATCAAGGTAAGCAGAATTCTGCAGTTGAGTCTGCCTCTATTCTTCTGCTTCATTTCTGGCTTATCTGCTTGCATGTGAGGAAGAACTTCCAGAATTCCACATTGTTCTTCTGGGTTTTCTTACTGGGATTTTTCATTTCTTCACCATACATTTAACTTCCCAAACTAAACTATTCCCTAGTTGATCCAGTTACTATTTTGGTTACTGCCAGGAATAACTCTCTGCACCATGGTCGATTTTTTGATAGTGATTTCTGCCATGGCCAATTTAAAAATAAAAATACAAGATCCATTTTCCTACTTAGAGAAACAGACATTCCTTTTTAGGGTCATCTTTTAAATTAAAAGATCTTTAATGTGCAGACAGTCCGGTTCTGTAGCTTATTTTACATCGTGCTTTCTGTACAACTGGTGTTAGTTGGTGGCTGACCAACTCAGCATGGGCTGCTGTGCTTTGGAGCAACAGGAAGACTTAGGGTCGTTGCAGCATTTTCTTTACCTATTCCTGCTGACAGGAATGCTTCACCAGTTGCAGTTTTGCCGTGAGGGGTAACAGGCCCTTTTTGTTCTGCTAGCCTTCTCCCCTTCCCATGCCACACGTGCCAGTGTTTGCTCTCAGTTTCAAAACTCAGAGGGGAAAAAAATCCTGAGCAGAGTGCTGCTGGTGTCCTTATTCGCAAGGGAAGCGCTCTTGGCAGCTGCCTGGAGTGCGGGACTGCCGGAAGCCTTCCCTGCTGGGTGGTAGAGGCGCGAGCACCTCTGCCCCCCACGCAGCCCCGCGACTTACCGTGCGGTGTGGAGAATAGGCTCAGCAGGATAATGACACTTGGTTGCACGCCGTGTTCTATAAGAACTTTGACAGCCTCGATTACAGTATTACCAGTACCTAAAAGGGGAAAAAGTGAGATTTTTGTTTTCCTGCTGGAAGAACTCTTCCTAAGCCAGCCGGGGCTATACCTGCACCAATCCTGGTGTGGGGCTGAACGACAATACTGTCCTGTCCCACTGGTCGACTGTCACCTCTGCAAGCATTAATTATTGAAAATTTTTGTCTCCTGATGAAGGAATTTAATTTTATACCCAAATAGCTGACTCTGCCAGGTTTTAAACACTGAAGTCAGTGGATTTTATTAAAGCCCTAAGGCAAGAAAACTCATCTAAAATAATAAGTTAGCAATTAAGAGCTCCATGTGCAGAACCAGAATTACATCTTAGACTGGAAAATTTCCTTCATCCTGACAAAGTCCTTACTGCGTTGATATATTTTGTAGTTTTAATTGCATTTAACTTTAAAATAATTTACTTTCGAATTATTCCTCATAAAGTCTTTTAATAGTGAAAATACTATTTGAAGTCTTTTCTCATATAAGTTCTTTTTTTTTTTTTTTTTTTTTTTTTAATTTTGCCATCGGACTTGAATGCAGCTGCCTTTCTCACAAGTGCAGCCAAACCCAAGTGATCTGCTCTGCGTTCACGCTGATGTGGGCTGACTGATGTATGTTCTGGAGCAGCCTGATCAAGTCCCTGCTACGTCACCTAAATCAAGCCAAAATCTAACAAAAACCCCGGAAATTCAGAAGCTTTAATTTAAATACAGAACAGTCACCGGAAATAATAGAGACACTTACTTAGTATTGGGTACATAAGAAGAACTTTTCTCCTGTAAATGTCTGGGGGAAACTTAGCATAGTATACTTTTGCTCTTTGAGTCTCCTCATCGCTCTGTATCAGGATTTTTCCTATGCGGATCGATCTACAGCAATCCCGTAAACCTTGTTCCATTGCTTCGCCTCAAAATGAGCAGAAGAAAAAAAATATTACGTGATAACAAAGGGCACAACAACGAGACGTTACAATTAAATGGACTGTCCAAATACTGTGTTGACGAATAGTTCTTCAACAGAGCTTTTTTTTTTCCTTGCTTTCAAGTTTTAAAAAGACCTTAAGCTATTTTCCTTATCTCTGTTTAGACAGAAAAACAAGCCTACCCTGTGTCATTTGGCTCCCAGGTATTTGTGTTCTCATGTTCCAGTGCTAAGCACGTTTTCAAAGGAGAGAAGTAGAAATATCAAAACAACTAATGTCATAATTCGTATGTGGTTTGAAAAACAACTCTGAGCTCTGCATAGCCACATCATGGTAAAAAACATAGTACAGGAACCTTAGGAGCCGCTGGATTTTATATCATAAAAAGCTTTACATAGTTTTGGACAAAAGAGTGCTGCCTCTAGCACCACTGAGCATGGTTTATTTGGGGAGATATCTTTGAGGAGGAAAAACTAGTGGCAAACAAGGAAGGAGAGTTGGCCTGGCCTCTCAGAGCTATTGGTTGTTAAAGAAGAGGTCAGATGTAGTCTGCTGCTGCTATTGTCTGCTGAAATGTTGAAGAAACGTATTACTTGCTATTCTTCTTTAGGTATCCTTGATTACAGAATGTCAGCTAGCAGCCTGGGGGGAAACCTTTGCTGTAGGGCAGTTTGTTGCACGTTTTCAGAAGGAAGCTGGTTACTGGTTTCAAAAGCATTTAATTCACACCCATTCAACAACCAAAAGCTGCCTACCGCTTCTCATTATGCTGACTCCGCAGTTTCCCTTTTCAAATTTCACTCCTTCGTACTTGTATCCTAAAAAAGCAAAGAAACCAAGGCTCAGTGGCAGTGATCGCTCCCCTCTGCCCCATCCTGCCTTAAGTGACCCTGGTGTGAACAGAAACAAGATTCCCCCACACAGGGACCGGTGCTGAGCTCTGTGTGTCTCAGCAGGTGGCGTGGCCCCACCTGCACGCCACATCCTGCACTCCCCAAACAAGCCATGGGAACGGGACCGAAACCATGAAGGAACTTACTCCTAACGGTTCCTTCAGGAGAGCGGCACAGGCATGATCCTGCCTGGAGGTTTTATAACTCAAACATTCAGGTGATGATTTTAGATGAAGGATGTTAGCCAAAATAAAGGTAAATGGTACGTGCCCTAAGTAACCACGTAAATGCACTCCAGAGCTGCAGGTGAAGAGGCAGAGCCAGAGCATGACGCTACTCTAATTGCGCTCCTGATCGCTGAAGGACAGAAGTGGGCGAGGGTATGTGTTCGGAAGAGATCGCCAGCGCTGCGAGTTCAAGTTTATGGATTCGAAGGCAGCCAAGCAAGGTAAGCCCACTCATAGCTCTTTAGATCCAACCTGAACTTTCCCAGTACCACTGCAGAGAACACGTGGCAGTGTTTTTTTGGGTTTTGCATATTCTGCCTGGCTGAAAAAGGTCCAAAGGCTCCTTTTAAAGGAGAGCTGGCACGGCATTGCATTGCTGGCCTCGAGGAATGTTCTGCTTCTGAAGGAGTACAAATTGTCTGTGCTGACAGCAGCTTCCAGATGCTCAGAGGGAAAGAGTTCAGTATAAATAAGCAACGATTCATAGGTACATGTCTGTGTTCTCAGGGCACGCTTCCTGTTGGATGGGTGCACCTGAGGCCGTTTTAGCTCCCTCCTTGGGCAGGGGTAAGGGTGAAAGGGCTGACGCTCTGATGGCAGGGCTGGCAGTGCCAGCAGACAGCAGCCTGTGCATCATAGCAACGTGTGCCCAGAGGGGCAGGCCCAAGGCGCTCATTCCTCACAGGCAGGTGAGTGGCTCACTGAGAAACACCTGCAGAGCTTCGGGAGGGCATTACTCGCCGGGGACCTGCCAAACTGGGTAACGCAGACAGCCAACAGCCATCAAACTGCCCGACTGACCTGGGACTGATGTGAAGCCAGGCCTCACGAAGCAGCTGCTCTTTTAGTTAAAAGCGAGCCAAGGTAAGTGACTGTGGCGCCTGAGCGCCTTCCTAAACTCCAGCTAGCTTCAGCACCGAGTGTTTTCGGGCCATCTTTTCTGTGACTAAAAGTAGGGTGAAGACGTACAGATGATTTATGGTGAAGGGCAGAGGGGTAAAGTGAATGAGAGGATGTACAGAGCTGCTCTCAGGCTGCAGAAAATGCCAGCAAAATCCTCAAGGGGAGGAGGACTCAGCTGGTGCCTGTCCTGCAGGGGTACTGCAGGTGCCCTGGGTGTGCTTGAGGCTCCCCAGACGTGGCTGATGCACTGAGCAGCAACTACGCTACCTCTGAGTAACCCATGCAACCTTACGTATCTTTTAAGGTTAATAGGAGCAAACCCAAAGTACTGCAGTGGGTTTCCTCTAACTCCAACACAGCCACTTTTTATTTCCTGTTTACCATCACTCACAGTTGCAACAGAGGCAGATTTAGGCTGGCATGACAAAACTCCTTGAGCTGAGCACTTTTTTCTGTAACGGGCACATGAAATGTCATCAGTTTTAATTCGATGGTGTGATAGGGGCAAGTAAGGTGATCTCGCACATACACTGCTAATGTTTTTATCACAGTTTTGCAAGACCAGTTTAAAACCATAGTAAGGTGACAACTCTATAACTGTTCTGCTCAGTCCTGTCATCACACATCTTCTAGCTTTTTTTTTTAAATACCTTGAGGGGACCTTAACTTTATACTCTAGCCTGAATGTTAAGCTGTTCTGGCCTCTTGTAACAGTTCCACATTGTTATATTAAATCAGCTTCCACTCCCAGTCCTACCTGACCGAGTGGTTTCCCACGTACCTGTTGGAGTGGTCACCGTGCATTCTGTGTACGGCAGTTGGTTCAGTCCCTCTTCAACCACAAGTCTGATCTGTAGAACCAGAGAAAGCAGCTTGAAGGGGTTTGTTATCAAGCCAGATAAGATACTAAATGTGTTAGGAGTTTCTGCAAGTACTAGGTGAATGCCTAACAGCCAAGAACATCCTCTTTCACTAGTAGTTAGGGATAGACTTTAAAGACCGTTTATAGGGCAATGTGTATGTTTTGTCCACACATCAAATGAAGGCATTAAAAAACAGAACGGGGGCAGGGGTACATCTGTAATGCCTCCATAAAACCGGCTTAAGTTCTGCCTGGCAGATAAAGCCATCAGAGACAAATGTTTCTCATAAGTAAGTGAACCCCCCATGTTAACTTCATGTTGCTGACAGAAAATATCAGTGAGAAAAGAGGAAAACTCCCCTTCTTTCAGTTCCCCATCGGCTAGGCCCTAAGGCCTGTTTTAACATCCATATTTCTAAGAAGAAGCTGCAGCAGGGCTGCCCAAACAACTGCAGGAGCTGCAGCGCTGTAAGCACACTACCAAGTGCCCAAGGACGTGTCAGGGGATTTACAACTCTCTTTATCACCCCCTTCCTCTGGCACCTGGCAGCTCTGATTGCTCCACATGCTCTGCTCAGCCCCTGTGTGTTCACAGGGTGCAGACGGCCCAGCCACAGTGGGGACATCCTGGAGGTGTGGCTGGCGTGTCACACGTCCCTCCGGAGGGCAGGAAACCTGTGCTGTACCCCAGGCAAAGGTACAAAATGCGTTCATCTCAGCCCAGCATGACTGCCCAGGACAGATGCTCTGGGTGTTGCAAATAGACAGGATTCTCTCTGCTGGTGAGCCAAAGAGTCAAAGGCCAGGACTGCTCAAGGAAAGCTACCGCCAAGCCAAGATGAAACCTATTAAGCAAAAGTCACTGCGTGATGGCAGAAATGAGGTGACTGCTCCTGGGACTGAGCTCGCTTCAGACACTCCAGAAGCAGGGCAGGCTGGAAAGTTTTTCTGTTCCTCCATCCTGCCCCAGTTCCTAGCACACACAGACTGCATTAGGAGTTAGTGAACTAAATGTCCCTCTTTGATGAGGTTTTGGGAGGAGGGAGCAAGCTAACAATGTTAAGTTCTAGCAGGCCTAGTTAAACTGTAACAGCTCGCAGACTTCTGCTGAAGCTTCAGGTTATGCATTTAATGCTGATATGCAAAATTATATAGTCCATGTGCTCGTTTATTACAGTTACATGCTTAAGGTTGCCCCTGCAGTAAGCAAGGGAAATGCTGTTTGCTTTGCACCTTCAGTAGCACGAGGTGTGTTAGAACTGCTGGGAAAAGCCACAGCTAATACGAGTCTGAGCAGCTGTAGCTAACTACCACGGAAGTGCTTTGAGGATGTTAAGGTGTTGACCCTACCCTTTCTCAGCCAGTTAAGCACATGGATCGAGTCTCCTTGCCACTCTCAAATACCACTGAAGAAATCAGGCTGGACCAGTCCTTCAGGGTCCATGAACAGAGAAATCAGGATAGAGGCACCTGGAGAAAGCAGCTGCCAGCACTCCCGTTTACAGGAGGTGTAATCACTAACTCGGGAAACCAGCCGAGGTGCAGTTAGGGATGGCGTCTCTGAGCAGACAAACCTTGAAAAGGGAGAGCCCTTCTAGAGACCCCTGAGCAGGTAACTGTAATCCCGAGCGGCTGCATGTCACAACCGTTGTGCCTGCCTGCAGCTTGGAAAGAGGTGAAGCAATGAAATGCCAACGAACTAGAATATAAATAAATTAAAAATGAATTTTTAAAGAATCACTTGGACTAGATGATCTTTGAAAGTCCCTTCCAACTTTTCTAGTCTAAATTCCAGAGTGCCCGACATTATCTTCACCCTACTTGTCGGCTGAGGCCGCAGGGCAGTGCTGTGGAGATGACAAACCCCTGCCTGAGCCCAGGCTGCAAGGCAACTGTGCTGAGTCCTTGCCCAAACTCGAGGCACGTGATGCCTGGCGTCTCTGTGGGACATGTCCCCTCTTCCCATCACTCACCTGGGCTCTGGGCCCCCAACAAGCTGCTGTGGTGCCCACCCAGCTGCGTGCAGCTTGACTGAACCCAGTTTATCCAGTACTGCCTACCAAGTGGGATGCCCTAAAATACTTCTCAGGCTGTCTCAGTATGAATGCCGGGGCTTGGTGAGCTCCTCACTAATTCCACAGACGAGCTGCAGGGCGCCACCACTGGAAGTCTCCTTTCGCACGCAGGGCAGCACGTGCACAAGGGCTCACCCTCAGCCTTTTGCAGAGTTCTCTGCTGGGGGCTCTCAGCTTGCTCTCCCTAGCCCCTTCTGCTCTAGCTGCTCAGATATCTACCACGAGTTGTAATGATCGATCCTTTCTTGTGCTAGAGGCTTACTTGCCACGCCTGCCTCTTCTCCTTCCCAGACACAGGATGCTTTGTCATCTTATTCATGATTTCAGCCCCCCATCTTGCAGCTGCAGGACCACACCATCAGCAGACCCTTTCAGGAACTTTCTGCTAACCTTTACCATCCCTTAACTCCTTTCTTCCACAAATATCTTTGAACATTTATTTTATCATCTCCTTCTGTGAGAAACAAGCTGCCAGACGGAAAAACTGTACCACTATCAATTCATCAAACCCCTCCTTGAACCCTCTTCCTATTGTGACTTTGTGAGATATTTGCCCCTAGTAACTGCCAAACTAGTAGCAACCTTCACTCCAGTCTCATTTTCTCTCTGCAATGAGATTTTGCTACTCTACAACATTTGAGTTTCTTGTTTTCTGCATTTGTTTCTTGTTTGCTTTCAGACTGCATCTTGTCATTAATCAGCTGTCTGCTAGTCAGATGAAAAACACACAGCGTGTCTTAACAATGTTTGTACATCTACTGGAGCCCACGTCCCACGTGCAACTGTGATACCACACAGAAAATGGGGCAGTCACACACTGTTTCTCATAATATTCCTCTCACAAAATGAAAAGCAGACCAGCAGACCACCTCCAAACAGAGTGAGAAGGTAGGTGGGGGAGGCCGTCACACTAATTAATGGTGATAAAGTGCAGCTGGGACCCGTAAGGGTTCTCCTGTCTGTGACAGAATAGCCATTATTTGTCTCATTTTTAAGGTACAGAACAGGAATCTTTATTGCTTCGCTTTAGTTCGAGGAAGTTGATCGGAAGGAATGCTCCTGAGAAGACGGGAAGCTGCTACAAGGTAGAACAAGAATATTAACCAGAGAGGAGTGCTGGTGGGAAAGGGGCCTGACTGGACTGGAGACCTGCACCCTGTAAGTATGCGGGGTTGCTGATGTTGGCTCTCTGAATCTCATCTACACATTTAAGCACGTGAAAAGCTGAAACCACCAGAAATAAAAAAAAAAAAAAAAAAAAGAAAAGGAAGACTGACCCACAGCTGAGCTGGTTTAGCACAGGCTGTGGATGCTTCCTGTGCTGTTCCCACTTGTCCAGCGCTGTGAAGGATGTTATGTCTGCGGAGAACTGCTGGCACAGCAAGAAGGGGGGACTGTGGCTTTCTGCCTGTCCCTTACAAAGGCAAAGAGGGACACTGCAGTCAGAAACTTGACCCAATAGTTACAGGGATGAGTTTTGTTGGCTCGGGCTTTCACTGATCCTGGAGAATGGAAGAGGCAGAAACATTCTCAGGAAGGGAAAAGCAGCGGGGAAAGTGGAACAAGCTGCAGAGATAAAAAGCACTGCAGTCACACGTCAGGTCGGGGTTGTATGTAAGCCCTGAGCAAGCCTGCATCAGGCATGGGTTAAGACTGGGCTCATCACAGGAAACCTGGCTGGTTTAGCAAATAGTGCCACTGACTGAGTGCTCTCTGGACTGATCTTTGTTAGAGGGAGAAGGAAAGGCTTTCCTCAGTAACGAGTCGCAAATAGGAAACACCCTCTTGAATACAAGGGCGTATCCAGTACATGTGTGGTAGTAAGTGTTGTGGGCTTCTTTAAGCACTTAATTTACGTGAGATAACTGCTGCATTCCCACCAGCCTTTGTCCTGACTTACCAGGATGTGTGAAAGTTTCTAATTGCTTTGTCCCTGCTAGCAGCTACCACATGGTTAAAGGCCCGTTCCCTGGGTGGAAGCACCCAGAGCCGCTCATCTACCACGCAGTAAGTGTTGGGAGGTGCTCTGCACGCAATCAGTCATTGATATCTAGACTGTAAGAAATTGTTGACAAGATGGAAAGTACTGTTTCAAACTAACACTAAATTATCTACAGCCTCTGTGCATCTGTTTTTAAATCGCGTTCTCATGTTGCTACTTCTCACTGTACTGAAGTATTTGATAGTAACTTAGTTTCTGGAACCCTTTGAGATGAAAACACTGTAACAAAGAACAGAATCCCCTTACAGAAAGTTGCTGTCAAACAGCAATTTCCTTTGTTTAGAAAAGTTGCCCTCACGCTAACATTATTGTAGCTCATAAGACCATTTTATAAAACAATTACACAGCACGACACCAAGAAGAAGAAATTCTTCACCTACCAGGCGATCAGCAGAAAATACGAAGTCTCCTCTACTGGCTGTCCTGAAAAAGGTAACAATTTCTATTTTAAATTGGGGAATAATTAAGAGCAGTGCTTAAATATAATGTTACTCGAAGGACAATATTTTCCAGAGGCGGTTTGGAGAAAGGTCTCCTGCCACGTTCCAACTTTATCCCCCAGAGATCCTACCGCGTGTTTCCTACCGGCTGGGGAAGCCTGAGCTGCAGTGAGCTCACACAGGGCTCTGCCTCGTACCACTGGCCACGTCGCTGCACTGCTCGCGTAGCAACTGAAGCACGAAAACACGAGCAGGATATTCTGCAGGATATTCTGCAGGCTTTCCATTGTACCGCCATGCCAGCTCGCTTCCAGAACACCTCAGCAGCTCTGAGCTGTGCCAGCCTGGTGGGTTCTCTGCAGCCGTAAGCAGGAGAGCTTTGCTTTGCCCGTTCTCAAACCAGTCGGAGCCCAGGACAGTGATGAAGCAGATCCCAGGTGCTGAGGCTGACCCAGCGCACCTGACGAGCAGGATCTCCTATCTTATCAGGAATTCACTCACTGCGTGGTAAGCCTGGTGAGCCTCAGCCTAAAATGAGCAGGGACAAGCAAGCAGCACTACGCAAACCCCTCTCTCCTGGCTTAGTGGCTTAGGTGGAACTTTTTACTACGACGACTGCTGGCCCGCCCAGAAGGCAGGAAGGGCAGGCTGGCCTCTCCCTGCTCCTTGCTGTGCTAACACACCACGGGGACGGCTGCCGTCGGAAAGCCAGGTTGGAACACCTGGCTTCCCGGGTCAAGACCAACTCTCACCACACAGCAGCAGGACAAGCTTCCAACTAAGGAGACAACATTTCCAGTACGTTAGCCTTAAAAATCCTCAGACAAGGAATCACCATGGCAGGCAGGTCGCTTTTAGTGACACTTTCTGGTAATCACACTAGGCCTACCCCTCGCTCATCTCCAAGCTGTGATACTCTGGATGTCTCTTGAAATACCACGGATAGTTTTGCACTTAATCCCCAAGGTTCTGCAACATCTTCTGTTTACAAGAGTGGCAGTCAGGATGTTTGTCTGCCGACTCCCCGTACTACTAGTACAACCTTGCCACATTAAGAAAATGAGGTTTTAAAAGACTGGCAGCCTAATCTGATTTCTTTCCTTGTGCTAACACCACGGTATTTGTTATTCAAAATGCTGTTTGTTTTTTGCTCTTTCTAGCAATGACAGGATACTCTTAGTGCTCTGCTACTTTGATGTTCGTCAGAAAACCAGAACTGAAGAAAGCCCCATCAAATACCCAAGAAACAAGCTTGCAATCACACAACCTGATTTTGTTGAGATTTTTAAAGGGATTCATATCCCCAACTGTGGTGTGTGCAAATATAAAAAAATAACAGCAAGTAGCAAAGTGTGTAGGTGGTGTATTAGGTTTTTCCAGACTAGAGCGTGGCATGGCAGAAAGCTTACCCATATTTCATGAGAGGGGGGTAAGACAAACCTGACCATGTCACAACTCTGGTTTTGATTGCAAAGCAATAAAAGTTCAGAGTGAATACTGTGGGCTATTAATACAGATTAGGAGGTTTTAAATGAACTACTCTGTCCTCGCACAGGGAGGCTGATGTTTTTACACCCTGTTCACAGAACACCCTTGGTCAGTTCTGTCTGGTTTTTAAGGGGATGGAGAACAATAGTGGTGGCATGCATAAAAATTAGAGACAAATAATAATATTGAAAATGACAGACCTCGTGCACACCTTCAGCTGGAAAGCTGTGACCAGGTTTCAAGCCCCACATCACGAGAAAATTAATTTCTAAGGGGCCAGAAAAAAGGTTCATGTGAAAACACTGGAACTGCTCACCTTACAGATCAGGAGGATACAAAGCAATGATCTACAGCAGCCTACAAACTTCTTAATAAAGTAACCGGGACTGGTTCCAACCACTGCCAGGGCTGGAGGCAGGTCCTACTCTGACACACTTCGGTAATTTCTGTTTCTCCTGCTCACCTTGCACGAGAGATCGTCCAGAGACAGCAGGCTGCTGCGAAGGCAAGGCTGGAAAAAAGCTGTTTCCCCAAAGAAGAATTCATAGAAGACCTTTATAAGAAGTGTAGGCACCGGAACCTGGTGCCGTTAATGGGCAGGGGTGCAGCTGGGAACAGGAGCACCCTCTCTCTGAGGGAGCACCAGAGCCCTGTGTGTAAGGACTCGGGATGGGGGTGCCATGTGAAAGGGATCCCGCCCTGCCTGCAGCAAAGCCACCTCTGCTCATCAGGGCTGAGTGGCAGTCGAATCACCGCGCTCTGTAGGGCAGCCAGGACTGCGTCCTGCTGCTCCACTGCCTGCGCCGCTCTGCTGCTCGCTCCATTCCCTGGGGAGTAAGAAGCCGCAGCAGAACACAGCACGATGATCTCCCATAAAAGACGCGCCAACCCTTAAATACCTACATTTAAATCTGTTGTTAAACCGGCAGCTCCAACAGCACTACCCATCTGAGCTAATGAACTTCCTCCTGCAGAAACCAGCGCTCTGGGCTGCGGATTGCCACGCTACTCGTCTCAGCTTCCAGATCACTGGTTCCAACCTGCACAGGCCAAACACCACTGCGAGGTCACACCCTCCTCAGAAGAGGCTCTGACTGTTTGCTCCCGGGCACTCTGTACTTAAACTCATCAGTTTAAGAGAGGACTCCAGAATTCACGCCCGACAGTGTTAGCAGGCACCCGCCTGCCCGTTTGGCACAGCCGAGGCTCCACAACTGAGCCAGCCGGGAAAAAACGCGCACAAGCCGAGGCCACCTCTCTGCCTCCCTAATTCTGGCTCCCAGACCTCATTAACTGCAGTGACAGCGACATAAAATGCAGTTAATTACACAAACTGTAATTTCAGCCTATGAAATGCTCACCACTGATTCAGTCAGCCATCTCTGAACCTGCCACAGGATGTGGGCCCAGCAACATGAAGGTGTTTTTTGTCTTGTTTTTTACTGGACAGTTACTCCAATTGAAAGGCTGTGTTGCGTGCCTCTGAATCCTGAATTCCTTTCCACTTTTCTGTGCGGCTCATTCTATGGGCAACACAGAGTCCCTAAGGTCTTCTGCACCCAGCCTGTGCATCCTTAGGCTGATGTAAAAGTGCCTGCTGTGAGCTGGCACCGCACCAAGAATGTCTATCCCTTCTTCTCTGCACAGGAATCGCCCCAAACTGACAGTTTTCTCCTTCTTTTGGTGTTTCTCCCAGCAGCTTGCTTTGTGATTTCTGCCCTTCCCTTGATTGCTGTACCTGGAACATCTGTCTTCATGAGCATTGGGGGCATTCCCAATGCCCTCCTTGAGCCTTCCCAGCTGTGGGGCTGCCTGTTCTTTTCTAATCCAGAAACAGAGCTACACTGGTGGTATCTAACTGCCCTGCAGTGACATAGCTTTTCCTTCTTTTCGTATACAAAAGCAGCCTTTTGTCAGTTTAAATCAGATTTTTTGACCAGTAATTCCTCTTAGCCATAGCACCTTATTCATAACTATTAAACGTCTGAGGAGGAGCTTCTTGTAGCACTTGGTTGGAATGGTGCAGTTGGACAGAGGCCTTGTAAGGCAGATTACACCTGCTCGAGGAAAGGTTACTGCAACAGTTTCTAACCCCTGCATAAGAGATGCTCGCACCTGTGCAGCTGAGCACACATTTTACCATCTTTCTGGACGATGGGCACTGAAGTAGTCCCATCTGAGGCCTTCTCTTCACTGAAATGCTGCTGCCTTTCTGAGCCACATTCAGAATAAAGCGCGGTGTGCTGGCACTGCAGCTAGGAGCGACTCATTATTTCCAAGGCTTGCTCTACGCCTTGCCTTACTGGAGTCTTGTGCAATGGCCTGATGCAACTCTAAAAAAAAAAAAAAAAAAAATCTCCTCCGAGTTAAAATATCAGCTGCTGATTACTGGTTAAATTCAATACACCCAGAAACTTGTTCAATATATCTGCAAGATTTAAAAATTTACTTGCAACAATAACAAAAGTACCTAGGTGGGTACAGTAACTACATTGCTAGTATTCACCTAGATATCAAAGCTAAATGTTGTTTCCTTTTCACTCACCTTAAACCCTTCTGTAGGCCATGCAATAAGCAGAGTTTGGAGGCTGTCTCTCTGCTTGGCCCAGGTAAAACTGCCCTTTTTGCTCTGCAGGAAGGCTGCCAGAAGACATTCTTACCTGCAGAGATCTTTTGTGTGGTCTTGCCACAACTGCCCTCCTTGCAGCAAGCTAGCACTAGATTCATGTGCTCCTGCCTGCAATGAGATCAGCTTTTTCCACACTTTGAAGAGTCAAAAATTCCTAATTTAAGGTAACAAGGCACATCTAAGCCAGTACAATTAACGTAGGTATTGTCTTTGATGGTTACTTCTACACAAAAATACATTAGTGGTATTACAGTTGCAAAGTTAAGTACTCAAGAGCTGGGAAATACCAAAACGCAGCCTATGCAGGTAGAACAGAGAAGAAATAAGGGGAAGAACCAAGCTGGTTACTGCAGGTGTTAGGAAGCCCGCGTGTGGCAGGACAATAAGGGGTTATTGGGATCCTGGAACACTCCACCAACAAACTGCTCCCCACCTCTGTACCTGCTGGGGCTCCTCGCATCATAGGAGGCAAGCTGTGCTTTTAAGGGATGCCCTCCACATGCGTTTGTGTTACGTCGCACGCTAAATTTATCAGGCTGTAGTATCACCTTCCACGTGCAGAACAATCGGACGCCGACAGGACGGGCGGGAGGAGAGCTCCTGACGCACAGAGTGAGACCTGAGGTTTCCCTGTGCCTTAAGTACCTCGTGTCAGAGGTGCTGAGCAGCAGGGCCCAATCTTAAAGGCTTTTTGCCCCTAAGAGCCGCAGAAGCGGGCCGACAGCTCCGTGTCCCGCCAGGTGTGGTGGCAGCACGGGCTTTTGGTGACAGCGAGCGACAAGCGTGGAAAGCAGCGCCGGCAGGAAGGGCAGCGTCCCACGGAGCTAAGGGCCCCTCAGCCAAACCCTCCTCAGCGCCTCACCGCTCCCGGATCCAACCTGGGCGCTCTCCACGGCTGGATCCGGATGGTTTTTGAGGTCCCTTCCACCCCGAAACCCTCTCTGACTGCACGGTCTGTCAGGGGCTGCCGGTGAGGGGGGCTCCCCTCACGTCCCGCTCCCCCCTCCCCGGGGCCGCGTCCCTCAGCCCCCCACCACCCTCCTCAGCCCCCTCACACCCCCCTCAGCCCCTCGGAGCCCCCCTCAGCCTCCCGGTGCCCCCCTCAGCCCCTCGGAGCGCCCCCCAGCGCCTCAGCGCGGCCGGAGCCCGCCGCCCGCCCCTCCCTCGCTCCCTGCCCGCCGGTTTCTGGGCAGGCCTCGCGGCGCTCACTTGTCCCTGATGATGGTCTGCAGCTCCCGGATCTGGTCGTTCATCGGCAGCAGCTTCAGCTGCGCCCCGATCTCCGCCGCGGGGCTGCGCGCTTCCACCAGCACCCCCCCGTCGTTATTGCTGCCGCTGCTGCTGTCCGGGCTGGGGCTGCTCTCGCCGCCCTCATCGGGCTCGGCGAAGCGGATCAACCGCGAGCAGCCGCCGCCGCCTCCCCCTGCCCCCGCCGCCGCCGCCGCCAACACCACGGGCGGCTGCTGCTCGTCCTGCGGGCCGGGCGCGGGGCCGAGGCGCTGGTTGCGGCACGGCATCGCCTCCATGCGCCGGGCCCCGGCCCCACAGGCAGCCACGCGTGCTCAGCGCCGGCCCCCGGCTTGCGCCGCCGAAGGGCGGGCCGTGGGGGAGCGCCGCCGCCCTAATGGCCGCCCGCGCTGCCGCTCAAGCGGCGGGGAGCGGCGCGGGGGGGCGCTGCTGGCGGCGCGGCCTCGGCTGAGGCGAGCGGGGAGTCCCCGCGGCCGCCCCTTGTCCCCCCCACATGGCCCCCTCACGGTGTTTTCGGTGCTTTCGGTGCTTTCAGCTCACGATCTCGGCCCTCCAGCCCCGTGTGGGGCCCCGGGAGGCCCCGCGCCACTGCCCGGCCCTCGGGTGGGGTGGCTGTGAGGTGATGGCTGCCCCAGGAGTGGGGCTGGGGCTGCTCTGTCGCTCCGCAGCCCTGCCTTTGCCTCGGGGGAGTCCTCTCTGGCCTGTCCCTCTAGCCTGTTCGGAGCTTGTCAAAGGGCTATTTGGTGATTTTAACCCCAAATACGCTGGAGTAAACTCTGGTTTAGCCTCTGCTGCTTCACGTCCTTACACAGGTGAAGCTCCATGCTGAAAATCATGAAATACCACACAAAGTAGTGTGCTTTCATAGAACTGCAGAATCACAGAATCATTAGGGTTAGAAAAGCCCTCCAAGATCATCTGGTCCAACCATCCCCTACCACCAGTGTCACCCACCAACCCATGTCCCCAGGCACCATGTCCAACCTTTCCTTGAACACCCCCAGGGATGGTGACGCCACCACCTCCCTGGGCAACCCGTCCCTATACCTAACCACACTTTCTGACAGAAATTTCTCCTCATTTAAAACCTGAACCTCTCCTGGCACAACTTGAGGCCTTTCCCTCCAGTCCTATTGCTAGTTACCTGTGAGAAGAGGCTGACCCCCAGCTCCCCACACCTTCCTTTCAGGTACTTGTAGGGAGCAATAAGGTCTTCCCTGAGCCTCCTCCAGACCAAACAACCCCAGGTCCCTCAGTTGCTCCTCACAGGACTTGTGTCCCAGGCTCTTCACCAGCTTCGTGGCCCTGCTCTGGACACGCTGCAGGGCCTCGATGTCCTTCTTGTAGTGAGGGGCCCAAAGCCAAACACAGCACTCAAGGTGTGGCCTCACCAGAGCAGAGTACAGGGGGACGATCACCTCCCTGGTCCTGCTGGCTGCACTATTCCTGATATAAGCAGTTTACGCACCTGCCCTATATGCTGCCTATGACCTCTTGTAAGTGAGGAAAATTATGAGGAATTCTGAACTAAGCTGACACAGAAATGACGGTTTGCATCATTTCATCTATAAACTCTCAGCCTAGGCTTAGTAAGCTACTTTCCAATAGGGCAAAAACCAGCTGTGCTCATGTTTCACGTGCAAAGTTTCAGGCAGGATATTTTCTAAACAATGAATTTGTGAACTCCTGACAGTGGGGCTGGTAATGGAAGTGCTGGCAGAGCCTTAAACAAAGAGGCACAAACACACATCCTTCATTTGACTTGCACATTTTGATTCTGCAATAATTAAGGGATGTATATCAGTAATTTTGTAGGCAGATGTCTGTTAGGAGAAGAGGATTTAAAAAAAAAATCAAAGCCTTGGCACATCTTAATTAACTTGTCAATCTATTTAACTGAGAACCAAACCTGCAGGAACTCTGCAGAGTTAAAACAACACTTAACAAGAACTTACTGTGGTATTGTGGCTTACTTAAAAATGTAGCACAGAGAGAACAGAAGACAAAACTGATGAGAAGGTGGAATGACTGCAGCAGTCTGTGTAGCCATCTGCTGCAATAAACATTTATGTATATTCACTTTTGCCTAATGTACCTACAAATGCGTTTCTCTGAATATCTGCAAAATTCAGTACGAAAACAGAACCTAATCTTGAATTACAGACAAAACTTTCAATTGTGGGAATCGGAGTATTAGTCTCTGTTCAGTTCACTAGGAGGTGACTGTAAGTCTTTTGACTTTATTAAAGATGAGCAACACCCCAGAGAGATAACAAGCTGAAAGACAAACTGAGGGATGGGAAACTGGAAGCTATTGTAGAAATGGATAGTTGCAGGTTCAGAGAAGAGGTATGATTTAGCCAAGTCTGAATCTGTAGCTGTGAATTTCTCCTGAATACAAAGGCCCAATTGTTAGATTTATGTGAATCTTTCTTCCTTTTTTTTTTTTTTTTTTTCCCCAGAAGTGAGGCTTCAGAAACAATTCATCCTCTTTTGTCATTTGATATATATATATATTTGGGAAATTTATGTAATTTTTTTATTCTGTTTGACAGGGGAAGAGGACGGAAGAATTCATCTGTAGCAGCTGTTCTAGAGACAAAACCGAAAAAAAATGGCAATATTTCCTGTGCTCTGGTTTGAGTCTTTGCCATCAAACTGAGAAGAATTGCTGCTGAAGTGTCTAGTAGCAGACCATCTAGGCTAGCAAAACACAGAGACACTAAACAAAAGGTGAGCCAGAGTAAGAAGCATTTTGCAACATGCTTGGGGGCAAATTTTAACACTTTTTGTGCTTTATTACTTAACTGAAGAGCATATCTGTTGGGAAACTACAGACTATCAAGATGATGACTTGTGGAATGAGGATATGGGCAAGAGCTAGTTGGGAGGACAGGCCACTAGTCCGAAAGCATGGGCATCATAACTGCAGAGACTCCAATACCAGCACAGGTGTCTGACACAGAGTGCTAGAACCCGTTTTAGTGCCATAAAGCTCAGAGGATGGCAGGTTCTGTGCCGGTGTCCTATCAGAGCATCATGGCAGCTTTCCAGCAGATATATGCTAACTACATTTCTAACACCTTAAACATTTGTCCTTTTCACTATGCGTGTTTTATCTCTAAATTAATATGCATAAACTTGTTAAAACAAGGATTAATGATACTTTATTAAAACACCTGACCCACTTGGCATTCCCTCCTTCCTAGGAAGGATCTTGAGTTGGTACCAGAATGCAAGTGAACTACGATACCTGCAACAATTAAAGGGCAATCACACTTACGCTGAATTCAGTGAGAAGTTCGTTACCAACTTCATGTGTGTCACGTTAGGGAGAAAATGCACAATTGGGTTCATGTCGAAGCTTGGCTGAATTTTTGATGCTAATCCCATTGCTGCCTCCTCTAGGCCAGAACCTCACGTGCCTGTACCACTGCTGTCTGAGGAAGCATTTTCTAAGATCCCGGTGCTGTGCCTGCCCTGCCTAATGAAGTTCAGAGGAAAAATAGTTGAATTCTCTTAGGTGGAGAGGGACATGTTATAGTATGGTGCTATCCAGGCCATATGTTAGTAGAAGTCAGAGATTATTTAATCGGAAGCCTGACTTAATCAGCATGTGTCTAGACATTGAAGCAGAAACAAGCTCTATCCATTTTCCAGGAAAATCAGGAGTTGTATACCAGGCACAGTATTATTTATAAAAGGACTGTTTTATGGGATTAATAAGCTGACGTATTACATTCCATCTTCTTGACATTCATACACTCAGGTCAAGTTTGCTGTGTTTTTTTTCTATGACTTTAGGTTTGTTAACTGTCAAGACTTAAATTTCAAACACATGTAAATTGTACTGTATCCTAGTTACAGTTCTCTGAATGCTTATTTTTAACCAAGCACTGAAACTTCTAAAATTCAAACTGTTAATTAGGTGACACTGCATGGCCAGTAATTAATGTCAATATATCAGACTTTTTAACTATCTGCTTCGTATTTAAAGTTAATACTTCCAGTCCCCTGGGGACAAGAAAATATATTAAATGCAGGGGAAGAAAGATAACACAGAGATGGGGAGAGCTGAGAAGACAAATTCATTTATGGTATAGGCAAAACCAGCAACAATACTTCTAAGTGTTTTCTCCAATACTGCCCTTAGTCTCTGAAAGTCATTTCTTAGTATGAAAGGACAAAGTGTGTAGTGTAGACTGAAAGTATATGTTTTCTTGTCAGTGATTATCATACTTGTATAGGAAGTGTACTTCTGTTGTTCCTATTTTAAATTTATGTGGCCAGTTTAATGTCACCTGGTTTGTGCGCAACTCTGCATGTGCTGATGTTGGACTTGGTATCAAAGTGATAGGAAAGGATTTGATGGGGCATGAAATATAAAAGTATTTTGTATTTCTATGTTCCCTGATAAAGATAAAAAATTGGAAGGGAACTAGCACTTTCTTGAGAAATAGGAAACTATCCACCTGAAGACAGCAATTGCGTCATCCCTCAGCCTTTGCTCCCTATGGCTTGAACAAGCCCCGTCCTCACCTCCCAGGTCATGCTGGTGATACAGCTGGTGATCCTTCTGGTGATCCTGCCCTCTGCAGCCCTCCGCACAAACAGGGCCACTGATCGTGCTGAACACAAGCATACCTGGTGCCTGTAAAACCTGCAGGCATTCCCACTATGACTTCGTGTCAATACAGGATCTTGCTTCTGCCCTAAGCTGTTCAGGTGCTCTTTCCTTGAGCTATAAGAAAGTGTGCTGTTGTACCCAGATAGGTTTGTGGCTCCACAGAACTTGTTATGTTAACTGCCATCTGCTGGATAGTTCTGTGATGGGGTTCATCCTGATGAGTTTAGGTCCGATTTTATCCTGACTGCACAAACAGCAAAGATAACACCTTTCTTTTTTAAGCCATTAGGTATGTTCAAGAGGAAATAAACCATCAGCGTTTGTTACCTCAGGTGTCAGTAGGTCCCAGTGGACCTTGCTGATAGGCAGCTTTTGCTTGCATCAGTTGGCTGCCTTCTCTCTCTGAAATGCTGGAATTCCCCACAGCCTTTGCCAGACATACCTTTAGCACCTGGAAATCCCCTAACATGGGATGTGCTGAGGGGTGTGATGGTGCCCCTGCTATTTCCCAGAAGCTGCAAGGATTAGAGCATCTTAGTACTCATCAAACCAGCACTGCTGGCTGTTGGCTAAATGCATGAATTAATTCGCTCCTCGATCTTTATTAGCAGCTTTCATACAGCATTCCATAGACACCACAGCCCTATTAAATTCCCTGCGACAATTACAAGAATTTGCCTTCTGGTGAGACTAATTCATGCAAGAGCTTTAATGAGTGTTTTTCCCCTCCCTGTAGATCTGTGCTTAAAAATCCTCTCTCATGCTGATACAAAAACACAGTTGCAGATTATATCTTTAAAGATACAGTTATGTTAGCATGTGTTGCAGGACTGAGTCTCTTATCAAGCTGGTAATGAATTCAGTGTTTGCTGTTAAATGAATGCTCTGATTACTTTTCAATGCATTGCATTACATACATTTGCAATTCCTTTCTCAGTGAGGCTCTATTGGAAAATGTGCTGATATGAAAAAAATTATTTTCATGTTCTATCATTTAAGAGTAAATGGAGTGTTATCTTCCATTTTTTCATTTAACACTGTAGACTAGCCATCTGCTCTAGTCACTGCTTTCAGTACTAACAAACAGGAGAATTTATTTTTAGGTTCATACAGTATATAATGTTCATATATTGATGCTGATCCTCAGTGTATGTTTAAATAATTAGCTGTTCTATATTACTTATTTAAAAAAAAAAACTATTGAAGAACAACAGAAGGAAAGCATAAACAAACTATCCTTATTTGAGGAAAATTCATGGTATTACTTTGTAAGCCTCTTTACTAACAACATCATGAAGCTGTTAATGCTTGAGGCATTTAAAGCTCAAGGAATCCTCAGAAACATGAGTGAGTCATCAAATTATTCTTCATTGCCTCTTAGCAAGCTGAAACCATCATCAGCTACATAATATTAAAGAAATACCATGCTGCTGATTATGTATGATGTTGTATATGCTGTCGGTGTGACTTCATAATATTTCATTGAGATGTGGATTTTTTTTAATTACTAATTTTGGTTGGGTTATTTTTTTCTCTCCGGTCTTCGAGACATTGTAATGGGGTGCAATTTTTCAAGAGATTTATGCTTAGCATAGCGTTAATGCTACCCAGCTCTGTTCAAGTGTTTGAATCAACAAAAATGGAAATACTTCAAATCATTAGTCACTGGTAATTAGGGTGTTTGTGGATATTAAGTGGGAAGTTAAACAATCTTTTTCAGTGGTTGGCATTCTAGTTAGGATGTTGGATAGTTCTGTAGCCCTGTGATATTTGTAACACAAATAATATGATACGTTTTAAATAACTTGTAAAACAGCCAACAATATACTAATATAACATGTGAGCTGTTTGCCATTACAAAACACAGGAGAAGTCATTGTGGAAAATCTGTTTTTGTGCTTGAGTCTGTGTAGTCATGTTAACAAAATCATATTTTTAAGAAGAAAGCCTAAAAGACAATTTTGTAATGCAATCATACCTGTCAGTATATAGTTCATTTACACTCGTTATTTGTCTGCAAAATGTAATTCACACTGTACCTCAAATGTGTGTGTAGCTGCTTAAAGGTAAGGTCTTAGGAATAATAGGAGTTAATATTTTTCAAGAAATAAGTGTAACAGTATCTCCAAATGAGGACTGCACCTTTCAGCACATATTTGTCAAAACTAATTTTATATCAGTCTGAGGGAAGGTTTCTCTTTTCTTCCCCTCACAAACTTGTCCTATTTTCCCATTTTTTTCTCATATTTCTTCCCATTAATTTTCTCTTAATATACTTCTGTGAAGCACTCCCCTCCTTGTGTTCTTTACCTTCTCATATTGTTGATTACAAATTATGACTGAGTAGGGTATTGTCACTTTTCTATAACCTCTAGCCTGACTTCTGGTTTCAGTTTGATTTCCATGACTCTGGGGACACTTTCATTTAGTCTGATGCATGCTGTAAGTGGAATCATCAATGTTCCCATTTGAAATACAGGTGTCAGTCTCCCCATGGCATGTGGATTATTTAGCATTCAGTGTTGATTCCACCCATTTTATAGGACCATTTAATAATTACACATCTTAGCTCAAGAAATAGTCTTTATGAAATTGCGCCCCGCTTTATTACAGGTGGAAGAAATAAGTACTTGTCAATATAAGTGAAGTTTATTCCAATGTTGTAATCGTATTAAACACCTTTAAAGAGGAAAAAGTATCTGAAACCTGTTTTATTATTTAGACTTTATTAGAGGTTTTAAATTCTAACTACCATTTGTTAACAGTTCCATGTACATAACTGACAGAGCGTAGCTGACTCCAGTGTTTTGATCATAAGCCATAAGCTTAACCACTGCACTTGTGCATATTCACGATTCTGATATTTTATATGTAAATCTCAGGATTTCACCACCATGCATATTCCACTTCAAGTACTTCTCTGCCGTAGTGCAAATCTCCTGCGAGCGTAGCCTTGACGGATTTTTATAGATAGTTTTATTCCACTTACATGGCTAAGACATTTCATGTACGTGTGCCAAGCTGTCAAAGCTGCAAGGATCTAAATGAGACCAGAGCTGCCACCCTTAGGAAACAGAGAACTCAGACATTTGAGGGCATAATGCTAGAGAGCTTTAATATCCTGCTGCAGTGTAGTTTAGGTTTCTTTTTATTGAGGGACTGGAATGCTTGAAGAACGGCCGCACATCAGAAGTAACTGGAAGTTTTGAGGGTTCTTCAGGGTGAACCTGAACAAAGAGCAAAAGTGTGTCAGTTTAAGACTGCAAAACTGAAAGATGGTCAGGCATATGACAAAAGATGCATCTCTTGTCTGAAAGAATAAGTCCACTCATTATTAGTGCAATAGTTCATTATACAAAAGTGCTAGAAGTCCAGTTGTAAATAATGAGTTTTACCCTCTGCAGTTTCACTAATTCTCAATTGGTTCAGATTTGCTGTGATCCCTCAGCGTGCAGGCACCATCTCAGTTGCCTTGCTGAATGCTAATGAGCTTCCACTGAATTTAATCACAGAAAGACGTCTCTTCCACATCGACACCTATTACCAGCTCCCAAACTGCTTTGTGAAGCTTCGTAGCGATGTGCCCATAGTGTTGGAGCTGCCTGTAAGAGCTGGAAGTCACACCAGGCACTGTGTAATAGAGCACTCAGGCGGACTTGAGGACCACCATATTGTGCCCTTACCTGGGAACCACCTTACTGTTTACCAAATACATTGAAACCATCCCTAAGGCAATATGAAGAGAAGGTAAAAATGAAGGAAGAAACTGCATATGGAAGTCCATATATTAACAACACAGCTCCTATATTTAGAGGCAGGCAGGAAGCAATATATTAAGAACATGCTTTTATCTAGCTATGCTTCAGATCAGCTCTGAGCTTTTCTCTGCTTCCTCCAGCTATCCAGCTGACAGATGGTGTCATAGCTTTGTGGCTGAGATCCATAAGTGAAATGCTTGTCCTGGGTTTAGCTTTCACCAAAGGGGAGCTTCAGTTGGGGCATACTTATCCAAGCTGTCCCCAGCTTTTCATTCAGACCTTTCCAAGAATTTCCCGTAATTCGTAACTTTGGATTCTTAACTCATTTTAACACTCTCCTTAGGGTTTAGTGCACCTTAATCTATCTTTAGAAATGCTTTTCTCCTTGGATGCAGTAAGCTGGAGCTATCTTCTGCCTGTACAATAAATGGGATTTCTCAATTGTTCTCGTATGTCAGCAGAAAGAAGTCGCAACCCTATAGTCTACCTATTAGCAATATTCCCTCCATTTGGCTTCATTCCTCACACAGTGAAACTCTTTTCATATAAGCATGCGTATTGCCAACTCTGCTTTTTCCGAGACTATAAATAAGCATGCGGCTTGTTACTATTTCTTGATCAGGATTAAACACAGTCATAATCAAACACGTCCAGGATGAGACTGAGCTTATAAGGAATGATATCAACTTTGGCTTTGAGGATTCTGGGATAACAACAGGTGCTTCAAAAGGTCTGAATCAATATACCTGTGGGAATCATCTGAACCAATTTTATAGCTTCTTATAAAACCTTGTTTTATTGCAGTTCATTCCCTCACTGTATTTCACAGTTCGCATCCATCTGCAAATGTCATTTTTCGTCCATTCTGACTATATTTCCCCTCCTGTTCATCTATTTTGAAATAAATAAATTAATTCTGGTTTATTGCTTCTGAAATGACTAGATTTTTATGAGGTATGTAATACTTCCACAGCAGAGTTTTTGCGGTTCTGCACTATACCCTGATGTATGATTCTTGCAGGAAAAACCTAAGTACTCGCTTATGTGAGTACTTATTTATTAGCCAGATGATGCTTTCAAAGTGTTGAGAAAACATTAACAAATTAGTCTTCATGCCAACACCCGGTATGTCAGCCGTGTCTTCATTTGTTTTATCTTCAGTTTGCTGTTAGGGATACTGAGACATCCCTGATACAGCTGTACAGTGTGTTAGGGTAGAGTGAAAGTGTTCTCAAGACCTGGTTTGCTGTCTACACCATTCATGGAAAGACTGGTGGCCATGCTACAGAGTATACACAAGTACACCTCTCAGATTAGTGTGGTATTAGTTTGCCGCAGTATTTTAGCATTTATTATTTTAGAATTTTAATATTAGCAACATAATATTTTATGGTGCTTTGGGAAGTAGCATAGAAGAACTTCAGCTATCTTTTAGGATTCTATTCACAAATCTCCTCTGTGGTGAGTTATTGCCATTCTCGTAGCTTCCATTTCTTCTACTGAGCTTTTTCTGTCATTTATTCTGACTGCAAACTCTGGACCAGGCATCGATTTTTTGTCTGAGTTATACAAGGAAATCTTCTGCTTCTATAACTAAACCTAAAAAAAAAAAAAAAAAAAAAAAAAAGCTTACTTTTTTTCATAGCAAGCTCCTTTGAACAGTTTAAGTTTATAAAAACTCTTCAGTTAGTTTTCTGTGTCTATGTCATGAGCTTTGTTATCCTGGTTAGATTACTTTGAGATGTTTCCCATCACTAAAGTATATGGCCTCTTCTTTCTGTCTCTCTCGGGGTTTGTGCAGTGAGTGCCTTGTGCAGATAGCAGTAATCATTACTGGGTTCAGAGACACAGAGTTGGAAGAGCAGTACTGCTAAAAAGACTAAAACAGTAGGGGGAGGAATTCAAAACCAACAGCCTTTGAGAGTTGTAAAGGCAGGAAGAGCAGGTAAAGGCAAAAAAAACATGCAGGGAAAATACTTTCAAATATATTAAGTACCTTACCAGCTTTAAAAGTAGAGAAAAATATATGCATTACCACATAAAATGGAATTTATAAATCTGCATGCTTAGTTCATAAAGATAGAATATTAAAAATATTAACTACACAATTTTCTATCAAGTAGTCATTTTATATGTATAGTTAGGTACATACATTTATGTATATGCCAGACTTTTCAGTTCTGATTGCTTTCTCACTTCTTAGCCATTTTAATTCTAAATATCATAAATGAGGGGCTGTTGACTATCATATTATGTGGTTTTTATTTGTTTGTTTTTGCCTGTCATATTTCCATTATGACAATTATTTGACAGATAGTTATCTTTAACTTTCCTATATTTAACTTGATCCTTTTACTTCCAGTACTCCTTCCTTGTATCGCCAATAATTTCTCATCCTCTTAAATGTTGATGGCATGGGACATATTAAACCCGCAGTTATCTGTAAGCCAACCTGAAAGCATTTAGCACTTTTAATCTCCTTTTGAAAATAAATCTCCCCCTCTTCACCAGTCTTCTGGTGTTTGTTTTTGTTTGTTTTTTTAATTTTTTAGCATTAAGTGAATGACAGAGCTTTATTTTCAGCATCCAGCCACAAGACTGAACTTTCCCATTCGCGTGCATGTTTCTCGTGTAATTAGCGCCTGCTTGAGAGCTTTAAAGCTCCATTAGACAACACCTAGTGCGCGGCTGTGCTGAAGGCAGCACGAATTGAGTGCCCAAATGCCGCTTGGCCGTCTATTTCAGCGTCTCGCGGAACGGATGGGACACGTTTTATAAATGACTCTGCATAGGGGCAGATGTGGAGTCATTTAACTAATCACAATTGACAAGTTATCTCCTGGTGAGGCCCTCCCCTGACCAGGCCGCGCGTTGCCATGGCGACCCGCCCCTCCCTCCTCCCCCTCCCCTCGGTCCGCCGCCGCCCCACAAGGCCTTGCGCTGCCTCCCGCCCAAGATGGCGCTGCTGGGCGCCGCGCCGAGCCTGGCGGCGGCCGCCTCACGACGGCGGCGCCTGCTCCTCGCCCTCGCCCTGCTGCGGCCCCCGGCCGCTGCCGCCTGCTCGCACGGCTGGGCGGTGGGGAGGGGGCAGCAGCGGGCCCGGGGAGCCCCGGGGGGAGGCGAGGTGCGTGGGGAAGGCGGGCGGTGGTGGGACGGGGGGGCGCTGAGGGGCTGAGGGGGGCGCTGAGGGGCTGAGGGGGGAGGTGAGGGGCTGAGGGGGGAGGTGAGGGGCTGAGGGGGGAGGTGAGGGGCTGAGGGGGGAGGTGAGGGGCTGAGGGGGGAGGTGAGGGGCTGAGGGGGGAGGTGAGGGGCTGAGGGGGGAGGTGAGGGGCTATAGGGGACGGTGAGGGGCTGTGGGGGGTGCTGGGAGGGCCGGTGTGGGGCTGAGGGGGGCTCTGAGAGATGTGGGGGGCTCTGAGGGAGGTGGCGGGGTGGTTTTGGGTGGGTTTGGGCTTCAAGCTGGGAGTCAGGTGCTGTGCTCCTGTCCGGCCGGGGGTTCTGTGTCCCTGGGAGCTTGGGTTCGTTTTTTGTGGACAGACACTCCGAAAGTACCTGTGTGGGTGGGCTGTGGTGGCCAGGGCTGTGCTGACAGACGATTTTGCCGTTATGTGGAGGAAGGAAGGACCCTGAGGGTGCTGTTAAATAAACTTCTTCCGTCCCTTTGGGATGCGTTTGCATAACGCGTCCCAGCGCTGTGCTTCGGCTCCTGAACTGCCCTGAACTGCTTGGAATTGCCCCGGGTTTGAGCAGCTGTAGGTTCCCCTGCTTGGCGTGTGGCTTAGCCACACAGCGTACGTTTGGGCCCTAAAAGAAGGGATGTGTTAGCCACTTCCACTAGGCAGCAGGTTTTTTGGGACTGGCAGCAGCTCATCACACGGGGACATAGCTGGTCCCCTGCCCGTGCTCCTCCTTGCTGTTAGATCCTGAGAGCCTGCAGCTGGAAGGGCTTCCTTCCTCCAGCTGACTTCCTAAAGCCGCGTGTTTTATGGCCTCTCCTTGCCAGATGTTGTGCAACTTGCTTGGTGGGGATCAGCTGTTCCCGTGCTCAGCCTCTCTGCGTAGGGAAGTTGCTGGTGGTGTTGAATTGGAAACGTGAAGTGTTGCTTTTGACTTTCACGTCGGCGTTGTGGTCGGCTACCTTTTAAAGTAGCTTCAGCATTTAATCCTGGGACTACAAGATCCACGCTGAGGAAGTTGTTTCTTAATGAACTGCTCATTTGCAGATGATGGAGTGCACACAGTTTGAGTTCATGTGCTTTTTTTCCCCTTTTCTATGTTTTTGAGCAGCCGACTCTGTGTTACCCCCCTTTTTCCTTTCTTATCTCCATCTGTTTGTCAACGTGTGGGCAGCAATGTTGTTCCCACGCTTCTAATAGTATAAATTTAAAAACATAAAGCAGTCTGTAGCTTGCTGCCAGCACAGGAAATAGGTTAAATCTGAGCATCAGATCATCCTCTGAACCTAAACAATTTCCATCCTCTTTGTTTGGACCTTAATAGTAACTTCCTGAGTGAAAGCATGGCTCTGTTGTGCTAGTACCAGTAAATACACACTGTCTTTTGTGCTGCGGTGCCAGAGTGTTTGACTACTCGCATTTGACTGTATTGTTGCATTAAAAATTGCCCCAGTCATCTTTGGACGTTATAAATTCATGCTCTAGACAGCCACTTGTAACTGCTGTACAAACCAGGATTCCTGCTGTCAGCAGCAGAAGGCTGTAATGTGTTCCAGTGAATGATTTTTTTGGGTTACAAGTAGAGAATGGAGTGCGTGTCTCAAACGGAACGGGTCCAGCTTTCACTAATTTATTTGCATCTCTCAAAGGGAGAGAAGGAAGTGCATCTCAAAGCTTGTATGAGCGAACTTTCCATAAACTCTCAGCTATTGTTTTCATTTGATAATAACATCAAGCCTTTTTTTCTTCTTCCAAGCACGCTGCTCTTTATGACTGGCTTTTTGTCGTCACCTGTCATAATGTGAGAGACAAAGTTGTGTTTCTGCAGTAGAGAGTTACTTTTCTGTATTCCAAGGTAGTTGTGTAGTCACAACAAGGAGAAATGCAAAGTAGATAAGTGGACAGTGGAAGGCCTCACTCTTCCAAAATAAGATAGAAGCTTGAGAAAAACAGGCTGAGCAGTGTGAGAACAGTCAAAGAAAGATCATGAGTTCTCAAAACATAAGAAAGGAGAAATTAAAGGGTTGAAAAAATAAAAATAAAAATTGTACATACATGGTAGAGAGGAGCATCGAGTAGCTTGTGAACCTGCAGTACTCAGCCAGTGAGGAAACAGGGGAGGTGATCAGGTGTGGGGTAATAGGGAATAAAAGGTTAGGATTTGTTTGCTGGGGTGTGCTCCTGATTGACAGGCCGCCCGCCATTGCAATCGTGAATAAAAGAGCTTCACAGCAGATCCTGTCTGAAGAAAATGATTTGAGATTTTTCTCACTATTAATTGCCCCTGACAGGCAGAATTCTGTCACAATCAAGTTCCTGTTACTTGGAAGAAGAGACGAGCAGGACTGAAGTAGTAAATTGGTAGGGCTTTTAGTACTGAAACCCATGGAAGACAAGAAGCTGGGAGTTGAAGGTGATGTAGACCAAGTGTTTTACTTCAAATGTCTAGTGAGTAACCAACAATGTAAGCACGGTGATGTGTGTATTTATTTGAATCCTATTTTCCTTTTGAAGATTTTCATGTGAAAATGTCAATTCCTCCTGATGTTTCTTGATTTGCACTGGACTTTCTGAACGAGGGAGCTCAGGCTGTACCTGCGGTGTATTGATGCATTCAGCTATTTGACCTTTTGGTTTCTGTGGGTTTCTGTGTTAAAAAGTGGTAAACTAGGCATTTATTTTTTTTTCTTTTTAATACACAATCTGGTGATTATTTTTTTTACTTTGCTCACGCGTTAAGCTCTATTGGGGTGCTCTTTGTGCCCCGTTACGACAAAAAAGCCGCACATTTTGTGTGGTGTGCAATCCAGATCAAGTTATTTGATTATTGTCTAGCAGGAGGCTCAAGCTGTGTGCTCTGGAGTTCTAGGTTATGATGCCCTTCAACACGTGGTGACAAGCTGACAACACTGTTTAACCTTTTCTTAATCTGCTGACCAAGGAAGATGCACTGTCCTGTCATTCCAGTTTTGTTTTTTATTTTTTTTCAGCAAGTTCTGTTGGTGCAGGCATGGAATTTCTTGAGGTGACTGCCAAAAGTTGGCTGTCAGCTTGAACAGGTTGTAGGTCAGAGCTGAAAGCCACCGGCTTTTATCAATTAGGGAATTCAGCATGTAAAAAAAAACTTCTGGGAGCAAGTCAATGCATCCTATGAGAGTTCCAGCTATTTAATTGTTTTGCTGTGTTTACACCCTAATGATAACTGTAAGTCTTTTTAATGGGCTTGTTCTGAAAGCTTTCCTGTTATTAAAAACAGAAAGAGCCAGAACTTTAATTTTTTGCATTTGAAACAACTTAAGTTTGTTTGCTGTGATCTTAAGCTGCACATTTCGCAGTCACTTGGGTTTAAGGCTTAATGAAAGCAGTGGATACAGCGTGTTTTTGTGAAAATCTTCAGACTGCTGGGTGACGACAGCCTCCGTTAGCGTAGGGATGTTTTTATGGCCACTTAGAGTTTACTCTCTTTAGTTACTGCAGCGTTACTTAACGATTTTACTGTAGGTTTGGGCTTTTGTAATTATAATCATGCATACTGGAGTAACAGCAAAGAAAGCAGGAGGTGCTTAACGCATTTTTCTGGTGTTTATGCAGTTGTTTCCATTACACGCCTTGCTATATGTTCTTTAGTGTGTGCAAGAGCTCTTGTGTGACGTTTACTGCTCTGTTCCAGGGATCAGGTGTGGAGTAGACCTTGCACTAGCTGGTTGAATAGATCAGAGGGCACCAAGTGTGGGGAAAAAATGCTGACGATCCAGCCTCTTAATATCCCATGAGAGGGAAGACTGGCAGGACCCAGCCACCTGTGAGGTCCTGATGTCTGGCTTTAATGGCACATTGTCCCCCAGATGTTCCCAAGTACGTGTTTTACCAGGAGGGAGCACCTGGTGCAGGGCAGTTCCACCAGCAGTGCGGTGCTTTTCAGCGCCTCAGTGAAACCACTCCTTGTGAGTACAACAAACCTCACGGCCGTGCTTCTGCCTTCAGTGGTGTAACTACACAAATAGTAGACGGCTGTGGCAGCACAGCTGTGTCCCTCAAGGTTTGTGTCTTTCGCAGCTCAGGCTGGTAAACACTGTAGACGTGGTGTTAAGTCGTGAGAAAAATGGTTAAAGGCAGGAAAAAGTTCTGGAGAAATAGGATCATAAAGAAAAGTTAACTGTTCTTTTTAAGAATGGTGGAATTAAAACACTTCAGCGTCATCTGATCATGTTTCCACTCTACTTTGCATCCATCTGATGAGTGTTTTTTGTTTTCCTTTTAAGAGCCAGACAGCATTAAGTATTCTCTGTGGCGCTTACTGCAATGAGATTCAAGCGGAGTGGAGCTGTTTGGATGCTGTTGTGTTACAGATGATAATCCGTGTCTTTCTTCCCTCACACGTGCGTTTTTCAGTGGTTTGATCAGCTTTGTTTTTCTGAGCAATAGGACATGTAACACTTGTATCCTGGAGAGGAAACTAGCTGCATTTATGGAAGGGCACAACAGGTATTGTAAAAGCTGTGGAGCTGTGATCAGACGCCATTTCCTGATGTTGAGATCAGTTTGTATTTCCATGAACGTAGCTCCTTCACCTCACCCTGCCCCAGCGGGCAGGGGTTCATTGCGTCAGAGCTCACTGTGAATTTAGGATCTCTGCTGGGTAGTGATGGTGAAGGTGGCTGTATCGGGTGCAGTCTGCCTGGTGAGCTTTGGGAAGTAACCAGGCGTGACTCTCGTGCCTTCTAGGAAGCTTTATGGTCTCTTTGTTTGTGTTGTTTTTGTTTTGTGTGGGGGGGGTGTTTTTTATAGGTTGGTTTGCCTGCATCCAAAATAAAAGCAATGGGAAATCATATTTAAATAAAGCTTAAATGGGGGAAAGGAGCATTTGACTGGAAAGGCCCAACGGTATTCAAATCAGGATAATTATTTTACTGTGAATCTGCATAAACCAAGAACTACACCGAGAGCTTGCTTTCAGCCATGACTTCAGCAGTTACAAAAAGCAGGACTTTGTAAGTTATTGTGAAGTGTAATGGCAAAAGGTAGAACAGACCTCTTTTTTTTTTTTTTTTTTCTCCTTGCATTATCTTGGCCTTCCAGCTGCCACATGGGGTGTGATAAAGCACGTTCTTGTGCATAAGTTAATAATATCCCTTGCTCTGGAAGTAGTTGTAAGAGAAGCTTCAGGTACTTTGGATAAATTTACTAATTTATGTGCAGCCTGCTCTCTCTTGGAAAATTATACTGCTGCTCGTTGCCTGGGCGTCGTTTCACGTGTCTGTGTGCATTGCTAAATTCACTTCTCTAGATGTTCTGCTGGTGTAGCTGAGCAGTTTGATGTTTGATTACTCAACTGTCTCCGTCTTCTGTTGAGCAGGGTGCATATCATAGTTAAAATATACATATGGCAAGACCAGAAATTAATTTCCAGTAGCCTCGGCTTCGTTGTAAGACCTTTTTAGTAGTCTCTATACTCACAGATATATGCCTAGAACACTGAGTAGTTGAAATTCATTGTATTTTCAAATTCCCTTTATAGGGGAAATATTGCTGCTGAGCAGATCAACAATCCCATATTTCTACCCATAAAAGCATCAGACATCTAATTATACTGAGAATTGTTGCGAGGAAGGCTGTATAATGGAGCAGAGCAGATGGAAATATGGGAACGGGATCCGAAACTCGTCTGGGGAGTGCTGGGGGGCACGGGGCGAGCAGCACTCGCTGCAGTGGAAGTTGCTGTGGTGTTTGTTGGGCTGCACAGGGTGGTGCTGCGTGGGTTTTCTTCCTGCCACTGGGGTGGGCTTCACCAGAAGAAGCTGAATGTGAGCGTATATTAGCAAGATGATGTTACAGGGAAACTTTAGATATTTTTTGTGATACTCCTGGTTTAATTTGTTCTGGATTTGCCTACAGAGCACCTGCACATGGTTAAACATAACTGCAGTGAAGCTTGTATTGCTTGGGTTGGTACAGTTGGTTTATGTTTGTCAGGGCAGTGTATTCTGCCTACTAGGGTATTTTCACCTGTTTTCACCTTTCACCAAAGGTACGTTGTGTGCTGCACAGAGAAGCTTCAGAGTGTGGACTTGACCTTGTGCAAATGTGTTTAATCCCTGTTGTTTGTTTGTGTCGGTAGCGTTTCAACTACCACCAGCAGTCATGGCACTTCAGCAATGTGACTTCCACGTGCAGTCAGCACTAGACATCTGCTTCATCCTTGGGAGTACGTAGGTTCATCCAAAAATACATTAGAAGAACATAACAGTGCAGAGTGAGCCCTTCAGAAGGTGGGAAAGGCCAGAATGAATGTTCCCTGAAGAATTCCTTCAATTCTGGAATAAAAAGCACTCAGGCTGCAGAAGAGGAGCCTGCTAGTGCAGCTCTGCTGCAGTAAGGTCCGAGGGGGGCTCTCCTAGAGCCCAGCTCTGTTGGGAAGAGTTGCAGTGAGGGATGGTGGAGCCCCAGATCTGCTTGTGGGATGTGTCCTTTTCGCTATATCAATCTCTTACCCCTGTGAGGGTTTGTAGGTTCAGTCAATGACATAGGCTGTCTAATGCAGTAACTGAGCCTGGGTCTGTGGGTGTGTCAGTGGAACTTGTTTCTGGGATGTTTCTCTTGTGCTTCAGTCAGGAGGAGATGTGTGGGCTTTGCCAGAGGATGTAAGTTATTAGTAAAACATTTTTGGTGTGACCTATGAGTACGTTCTTGAAGAACAGTGCATAGTTCCTTTCCGATAGCTGTTGGAGCATTGGTTGTCTACTGTCACGTACTGGGAATATCCTACAAAAACAAATACAGTCTGAGTTAGCTACCTGTGCTTCAACCTTTATAATACTTGAGATCAATATATTCTTGTTCTCGCAAAGCTGAGCGGGATGGGATGATGAGAGGCTCCAGCTGTGTTGTCTTGGGAGAAGCCAAAGCACTGAGCGATGGATCACCAGACCCGAAACCTCTTTGGCATGGTGTCTCAGCAGCCCGTTATCAGCATCACGTGCTTGAAGTGTAAACGTTGGCGTAAAGGCACCGAGGCTTTCAGCGTGCTGCACGCTCCTCCGTAGGAGGCAGGAGCTGGATAACTGTAGTGAGCCTCTCAGCCCCGACCACAGCCCCGTGATGAATTGTAGGCTGTTGTAGTTCGGTGTCTGCCTGTGGCTGGGGAGGCAGGAGGAGCTGTAGTGACATAATTGCCCCTGCTGAATTAGGGAGTGCCGCTGCTTTTGTGCTGGTCCTACAGCTTAATTTGGTGTTAGACTCTGGGTTGTTCCCAGGTGCCACTGTAGTGCTTGCTGCAAGGAGTGCTTAATCCTCTTCTGGCGTGTTGGTGGGAGCTTTTATCCAAAGTAACTGTGCCTTCACAACAGATTAATTTGCAGTAACTTGGGACGTAATGAGGCCTCTCGGAAGTCCTTGTCCCTTTCCATTATATTTTCTGTTTATGAAGCTGTCACCATTCATCCAGAGTGCATTCGTTTAGATGGAATCCCCCCTGTTGACACGACACTGAAGCTTATCTAACCGAAGATTATCTCCGAGGAGCTGCACCTCCTTAATTCAGCTCAGGTCTTGGCAGCATCAGGACGGCTGACCCAGGCCAGTGCACTCTATTAAGCGTGCAGCGTGTAGTGCTAACGTTTACTCTTCCTCTGCCTGCGCTGTCACAGAACTGGAGTGTTTGAAATGAGCATGTCCTAGGTGGTGACTTCTGGGGGAACTGTCTTCATTTCCTGAAAAATGAATTCTGGTGTGCGGCTTAGGACAAGAGCAAAGGAATGTCTTAAGGCAAGGTATAAAACACATGGTGGTGCTGCTACTTGCCAAGGTTAAAAATAGCCTTTGTGAGCAAGGGGCTTTTGTTACTTTTAACACCTTTTGGACACTTGTCCCTTGCCTTGGGGTGATGAGCAGTTCTTTGCTATTTTGCTCGGTGTTCGTGCTCATGCTACATAATATTGGAACGGAGCAGTAAAAGATTAAATGTTGAATGTGTCAAGGATGTGGAGCCAGCACAGTAACTGAAAGAGGTAACTGGTAACTGGTTCGCCACTGGGGAAGCACTGCAGCTAGTCCACCTAGGGAAGATAAATGCTCCTTAGACTCTTGGAGAAAACAAATTGCTTTTGATGTGCCGTGTAAAGCATGCGATAGTTGGTGCCTTGCAGCACGCCCAGTAAGGACGCATCGATGGCTGTGTGGATGTTGGTGTCTTGTACCCTGCCCACCTGACGCTCGCAGACAGCCGTGGTGCTGTCTCTGGTGGTCCTGATGCCTGCTGGCGAGGAGCTGCAGCTTTGATTAGCCTCGTGGTCTGCTGGGCAGGCGTGGTAGCGGCTGAGCTGGGAGGGATTGAAGGTGGCAGAACTTGTGAGTGTCAGAATAACAAGTCGTTATGAAAAATAGAACAAAAGAATATTTGAAAGAAATCAGAAGACAGCCTGGGAGAAGATAAAGATGAGAAGGAAAACTTTGGAGCGTGCGTGATACAAAAGAAATAAAGTCTAGGGGCTTTAGGGAAGGGAAAGATTCATTGTCATTTAGCATTTTTAACAGGTGAATGTGATACAGTTTACACCTGCTCCTCACCAGTTTTCCTTTTTGGTGGTCAGTTGTCAGAGAACAAAGCCGTCTGCCTTGTTCCCATGTTATGCCTGTTCATGTAAATTGGATGAATGTTCTCCGCATGTGAAGCACATGTTCTGCATTGCTCCATTTTCCACCTTTTTTTTTCCTTTCTATTCTGTAGATTTTACCAATCTGCAAGCAAAAATCGTGGCAGAGTCTGGTGGGAGGTTATTCAAGACCGTTATTGGAGGCATCAGAGGTAGGTAGAAATTCTTCTTCCTGGTTTTTGTGGGGGGAAGGAAAATCAAGCTCTTAGAGCATCTTTCATTTTTTTTTCCTTTTTATTTCACTATTTACAACATTGAAGTACAGCAAGTTAAATGACAAGTTATGTTTCTGGCTCTGGAGTGAACTTTGCTTAGAAGACTCAGACTTTTATATACCCCTCAAGAAGGCTTTTTAAATCTCTAAAAACTAGTGATAATACAGTCAGTGATAAAGCAGAGTCCTTATCAATGCAGAAAATTTACATTTTTATGTAGGTTCATGGTGCCAGACATAGAAAGTACCAATTTGTAGAAAGCTGTGAGTTTTCCTTGAGTACATAGGGTTTTATTGCTTCAAAATGCTGTTTAGGTTGGGAAATACCAAGAAACTTAACAAATTTATTCTCATCATTCTGAGTGACAGGTTGTCAGGCTCTTATTCCTCTGAAGTCTGCTTGCCTTAATACTAATGTAAACATAGGGAGAATTTATTTTTTACTGTTCATGGAATCATCATGACTTATTTTTAAGTAGTACCCTCGGCTTGAATGAAACTACAATGTATTTGTCTTTTTTATTCCTATTATTAAAAAAAAGAAAAACATTTATGAGTGGACTTATGCTAACCACTTATGAATGACCTTAAGCTAAAATCTTTTGAGAGTCATTGAGTCTGTGTGAAATTAACACTGATAATATTCTTTAATATATGGAAAGTGAAATTTTGCTTTGGGAAACTCTGAGCTCTTTAGGTTTTATATCTGATGGTTTGATAAAGAGCTTTTACATAACTTTTACTGAAATGGAAGTGGAAAATGTAGCAAAACCTTTAAACAAAATGCAGGCACTTTTGAAGAGCTTTGACGCACCTGTTGTTTGTGGCAGGTGAATTGAAATTGCACTTGAATGAGTAATAGTGAATTGTTATTTTTGGTCCATCTACCTGAATCAATAAATTCCAAATTTTTGTCCATATTTATTTAGCAGAAGATCTTGCTCACATGGTAAGGAGAGTGAATCAGGCTTTTAAAAATTAGGTTCTTCTCCTGACTGCTCCAGTACATGCTGTTCTGGATTGCAGCGGGGGCTCTGGGGTGGGTAAACGTGTCTGCCACACGGTGCCAGTAAGCCACTCGCATCCCAACGGGAACGGGAAGTATGAAGCAGGTTTGTTTGTTTTGACCTCCAGCAGCGAAGTTATATTTTCTATGTGGAAAGAAGATTATTGCTTAAGTGTGTCCCATTTTATTCATTAACACATCCGAGTACGGTTATCTTCCAAAACTTTCTTTTTATTGTTTCCTTATTCTGCTTTTCAGTTGTAGGTGTCCTTTTAACTTAAATATTTAAAGCTCTGTTGTCTTTACCTCCTGGCTGCTTGGAAGATTCTCTTTGCTATAATGCTAGATTTACAGTCCTTCTCTTATTATTGTTTCCGTAAGCAAGGCAAGGTTTTTGAGATACTATCTTTTATTAATGTACACTGATACAGTTGGAGGGTAAGAAGAACCAGTAGTTCTTCGTTCTGTTGGCTTTTAAATGCAGGTTTCCTGAGGTTCTTGCAAATTAACTTTTCTTTTTCACGCAGATCTTCCCAAGGTTGCAACTGATAGAGAAGAGAATGTGTTGGCATGGTCATGCAGGTGGAGGGCTTCACACAGATCCAAAGGAAGGGGTAAGAAATCTCTTAATTAGTATTGCTTTTATCTTTAAAAAAAAAAAAAAAAAAAAAAAAAGCCAAAGACCCCACATAGCAATTTTTGAATACCTATTGGTGGATAAGTGAACGCTGTAGCATAGCAGATTCTTTTTACTTGTTAATGTAAGCTTACTAGCTCTTAGATTACCAAACATTTATCGTAACTGTTCAAGTTCCTCAGTTTTATTAAAATGCAATGCTAGTGTTGCACGCTGCTTTGTAACTTGCCTCCATTACGTTAATGTTTTTTTCATGGAAAGTATGTTCCATTGCCACTTAATGTGCTCTGATATTTGCCTGCGACTTGGCATTCAGAATAGCAAAAATTGGCTTGTGGGTACAAGTTGGTGCGTTAGTTGGTGAAATTGCACTTGAAGAGGGAGAAAAAACTAATTCAAGTGTGCTTATATTTTTACTTTGATTTAACACTGCAGCCGATACACTCGACTGAATTTACATTCAGGAAGCACATGTGTTAAAATAGTGATGATAGGTATGTAAGGAGAGAAGCCAATCTTTTATTAAACCAAACTATTAAAGGTAGAAAAGAAGCAGGCTTCTGGTGAAAACAACGCGGTGTAAACTTTGCACTATTAAAATTACAAAATGAAAGAGCTTGGGTTATGTAACTTCCCATTTTTTCTCTTGCTGTGCTTTTCTCACTTGCACCTCCTTCAGGTGCTCTGTGTATTTGAGGAACGGTGCCACGTGGGGACTAGAAACTTGGTCAAGCTTCAGTGGGATCTTCCTTGGACTAGCACAGACTGCGCTGATGACAAACAGGGCTCAGCGCAAATCCCAGGTGTTTCAGGGCTGGTTCGTTCCTGCTCTGACACTTCGCTCCCCACAGCCTGACAGAGCTGACCATCCATTTTCCTGTAGCTGTAAAGGAGAGGAGCACTGCACCTGGGTTTTCCTCTTAAACCTTGGTCTGAGAGTTATCCCTTCATTTAGTCCAAACCCGTTTATGCTACAGGCAGAAGTCGGGAGACATTATTCATAGGTAATGCTTTTGTAGGAAGGGGAGAATACGTAACGTAAAATGCAGCCAGATTGTTTTAGCAGGCATCTGTGATCTTTCCTGCATAAGGCAAAGGGAAGCAGGAGAGTCAGACATCTTCAGCTGGTGCTATTACTGGTCCTGCATGTAGCAGTAACTTCACGGTGATTTTAGGGCCCTCGCTGCAACATGTATAGGCTCTGTCAAATACTTCCTAGGCAAAACGGACTAGCAAGCTATTCATCTCCCTACTTACCCTAATTGTATTGTATATGTTAAAAAATACAATTTCTATGGATTATATTTTTCCTCTAAATGGAAGGGGGGCATTATCCCGTGTTACCACTCGTCTGTTGGGCTTAATTATTGTTGTGTATTTTCCTGTTACAATTTCTGTTCCCCTGGGTACGTTGGTCAGCTGCATGTTGTCTGTTTGCTGTCAAAACCTCATCTTTTCACCTGTCTGTGGAAAGGATCCTTTTTATATACAAAGAATGAACTTGCCTTCATATGCTGCAGCTGCAAATCACAGACTGACCTGTCTTCAAAAAATAAATAAATAAAAATAAATAAAAATGCTACAGGATCTTTACTCTTCCTTTAAACCCTGCTCACTGAAATGCAGGCCTTTTTTGACTGAGCCACTTGTGTGAGGAGAGGAAAACAGAGTGACAGTGGATGCAGAAGCTGAGATTCTTGGCAAAAGTGAAGGAAATCTGATGGTACAAGTGCAGTTCTTCCATGTATGCACTGGTACTCAGTGCTCAGGAGTACTGGCACTCACATTACCACGAGAACTTTTTCCCCTCAATTACGCTTTTAGGAAAGCTGTAGGTGATACACGTCAGCAATATTACACCTGTATCTCTTCCTTTTTTTTTTTTTTTTTTTTTTTTTTTTTTGACAAACCATTCTGTTTGTTTTGGGAAGTGATTTTGACCTGATGTTTTCAATTCCTCCTCCTGTAGCAGCTCCAGGGGAGACAGAACTGAATGTGAAGGATGAACAAAGAGTGTGAAGGGCAGTAGGTGTTACCTCCATCTCGCAAGGAGCTGGAAGAGAAGATTACACATCTGTTTTGTTACAGAATAATTTTTACGTGCAACAGTGGTCTATGTGCTGGAGACTGAAACTGAAAACAGTAATGTTCTTTTACCATCTTCAATTTCTTTTTTGTGTGTTAGACTTCTGTAAACAGAAGAGACAGGAATAGAAGCTGTGGTGTCTGTCTGGTTGCTAAGCAGTCGTATATTACTTTCTTACGGAAACGCTGAGAGTCATGATGGAGCGCTGCTAATTAGCCTGCGCCTGCCACCATTTCACCTGGTTGCTATTTGGTTTGCTAGTCACTGCCTGCTAGTCATCCCTCCTCCTTGGAGGGATGGCTAGTGCTAAGTAGTCTATTTTTTTTTTTTTTTTCTCAAAGTTTGGAAGAAAAATGCAGGCCCTAGTCTGACACATACTTCAGCTGATCTGGCAGCCCCAGAAAGAATTGTACTTCACCCTGGAGTTTTGCTGTGACTGTATGGTCTGGTAGTGAGCTAGTGAGAACTGATTCAGCTGAAAAATAACTTGTTCAAAGGGGAGAGAACAATGTGTAATGTGTGCATGCCCCCCCAGTAATAGCAGCAACTTCTACTGCTTCACTCAAAGCATGTTGCATACCCTGGACTGAAACAGTCTTTAAAAGAAATAAATGTTGTTCTACATTCTCAGCCATACTTTGTCTCGTGCTACTGAATTTGCAGAATTTTCTGACTTTTCCATGAGCAGAAACCCTGCAGCAAACACTGAAGAGTTTCCTGCCAGTTTCATAAACTGAATCAGCTCATCGAGGTGTTCTGTGAGCTCCAGAAGTGGTGTGAGAAATGGGCTGGGGCTGTGCAGGTCAGTGCTGCAGAGAGGTGGGGAAGCAGCGGAGGAAGCAAGCTGTTAGTGGCTCGCAGAATTACCTCGTGCAGGTGTGAGACAGCTTGTGCTGCTGTAATACAGAGGGTGATACAGCTTCGTGAGTGAGTACACAGGGAGCCAGGACAGGGCCTTTTTTCTTCATCAGCAATGACAGCTTAAATGCAAGTCAAACTACCACTTTTTGTCCATCATGCTGCTGGTAGATCATCCTCCTAGCGCAAACTTTATCCATAAAGTCACAGGGCCAGCCCAGTAAATGCTTTGCAATACTCAGTAATCTTGGAGATTGTGGACAGGAATGATTACTTTTCTTTTTTCTTTTTTTTTTTTTCCTTTCTAAAAGTATTTTAGAAGGTTCGGAATCTGGAATGGGTAGGGACAGGAAGAGAGTCTGTGCTTGTTCTTTTGCCAATTAGTCTTCAGTATTCCATAGTGTTATAAAAACATGCTGTGCTAAAAAGGAGGGAGGAAAAAGGCTTTTCTTTGCTACCTGCTATAGTATAAATCTAATACTTTTTCTTCCATTTCTTTGGAAATAAGCGTTGGAAGAAAACAAAACATATCACTGTTACTTAAAAGGTTAAAATAAGCACCTTACTCTCGACCTTTTTATATACCACAGAAATCAAAAAATGACCTCAGTCTATTAAATTGCTTATTTTAATTCTGAATCTTATTACTTGCATAGTTTAACAATTTTCATTTTTCAGCTTGTGTTTCTGTACAACAGGAACATTTATTTCATGGTAAACTTTGATGTAACGTGCGTGCATTTTGCATCTCCTTTGATATTTCTTCTTGTCCCTTTGCAAGGCCTTTGGCAAATGACTGGCTGCCTTTGGACTTTTTCTGAATGGATTTTCTTCTGTCGCTGTTCAGAGCCATGCAGAAACTGAAATGGATTCCTTGTTTGCCATCAATGTACTTCTTTATTTTTAATAGCTTCTCTATACAAAGCCCAGCTATCCAGTAGCAACATATAATTAGAACTACTCTGGTTGTGCGAGTATCTTTTGTGTTCATGGGATACCATTTCTTTTACCTTCCTTTTTAGTCTGTGAGAGGTGATCAAAGATACTGCCCAAATGTTTGAAATGCTATTCATGCATATCCTTAGCTCAAGTGGAAAGCAATGTGTGTGTGCTGCAGCAAATAGCTCCATCTCCTCAGACAGAGAAGACAACAGAAATAATTTTGCAGCCTCTGTTCACTTACAAATCTTCAATATATCCGTTTTTTAAGTCACTTGAAATGTGCTTATACTTTGCAATACTCAAATATGTTTTCAGTTGTTGACAATACTCAATACCTTCTGTTGGTTTTCTTTGAAGCGATGACTAGAAACTATGTGATGAATTTTCCAGTGCTTTTAAATGCTTACATTTGTAGGATTGGCTTCACAGGTTGCCTTAGCAATCATACCTCTTCACAGAGCTCTCCTTTCTCATTCACACTGGACCTTAAGAGAGAATTTTTATTCTAATTGGTTTTATTTTCCAGACTGAGGCATGAGAATGTAAAATATACAAACTAGTAAGGGAAGCATTAAAATACATTGTAAAATGCTCCCTTTCCACCTGCTTCTGTAATGAAAAGTCATCTTAAAGTGTGGACTGAATTTTCTTTCCCCTTCCTCCCCAGTTACAAAATAATGCCTGAAATAGAGAGATTAGCTGCTACTTGCTGCCCTCCCTCCAGCTTTAGATAACCTTCTCGTCTTTGAAGTTAACCCCAGGTTATCCAACAACAACAACAAAAATTTTTGGTACTCAATGTGCTTTTATTCTTGATTGGCTAGCTTTGTTTAGGCTTCAGCTGCTGTAATCAGCTTTGGAGTTTAGTGGAATATATATAAAGTGTAAGTGATACATCAGACTGTCTATAAAATAACCTCTCTGTGGAGAAAAAAAGGCATTTCGGAAGACTTTTTTTGTCTGAATCGTGGTGGTCGTTAGAAGAATATTTGAGGTTTTGAGAATAGAAATCATGAAGATTTTATATTAAAAAAAAAAAAAAAAGACATATCCAGTTACATTAATATGTGGCTGTGTACATCTTAAAAACCTGGTAAAGGCTGATTACCCAAATTCAAGGGCCATTCTGTTAAACAAAGTGGTGATGCTCGAAGCTGAGTGAAAGCAACTGGAGTAGATCTCCTGCTGGTAGTCCTGCCTTCGTTGGGCACCCATTGAAGGCCAACCTTTGTGCTCCTGAAAATGAGCTCTAGAAGATGTGCAAAAAACTAGAGGATGTTTCTCATTTCACTGCCGAGGTGAAAGGGTGACCAAAACTTGTACAAATGGTTGTTGGAGATGCTTAAATGTATAGTAATGCAAGCAATTAATCTGATCTCAAATTTGCATACAGTTCAATTTGTGTATCAGCAGAAGTGTTTAGTTTGGGATTCATACAAGTTCCTGCAGTGCTAGTGATTTTTCTAAGTACTGCATTTTATTGTGACTCACTGAATGTTCTCCAGACTACTTTGTCAACCTTTCAGACTTCTTTCTTGCTTTATGCTTTTTGTTAATTTTTTTGGTTGTTTTCCCTCTGGTTGTTTTTGTGCTGTGTTAAATCAGCTTCTGAAGAAGGAATACCAAGCCCTTGCATCCTGTATAGGAATCTTGGGAAGATAAAAACAAGGAGCAGTTTATTTGTTTTGTGAACAATTTCAACTGGTTTATTTTCTGTTTTCCATTTATGTTATTCTTGCACTCTTGAGGAGACGTGAGTTAAGAACAATTCATCTATTTTTACAGTATCCGGGTTATAAGCCTAAAAAAAATCCAGTTCAAAATATTAATATGTTGTCCTAGGCTCAAACACTGAGAACTGTCTGCCTATCAAAATGCAAAAGTTACACAAATATATAAAATTCATCCTTAATTGTCCTCATAACACGATGCCTTTGTTCTTTTTCAATAGCTGAAGGAGATAGATGCCAAAAAGATTGTCAGAGCAATGTTGTCTTACGTGTGGCCCAAAGACAGACCAGACCTGCGAGCCAGAGTAGCCATATCTCTGGGGTTCTTGGCAAGTGCAAAGGTAAGAACAGATACTTCCTTGGATTATAATACTCATGCTCTTGCTTGCAACAAAACTAGTGTTTGTTAGCTTTTGTATGCCTATGTCCTTCTGAGAGCTTTCTGCAGATCAGTGGAGGATATAATTCAAATTTTGTGCAATCCTTGTAGAAATAATGTAGAAGAGCAATTGTTAACTTTGTGCAAATAATGTTTTGCTTTTGGAAAAAAGAAATATTTGATTAAAAAATATTGGGAGTAAATTTTGTAAGTGTCAGTGAAACATATGGCTCAACTGTCTTTCCTTTGAATGGCAATTTTTACCACAGCTAATATTAGTATCTTGCTGGGATAAGCTAAAGTAGGTGCTACTTAGCAGTGAGTTTTAGCACTTAAGGAAGTACAACGAAACTAGCTTATCAGCTTTCAGCAATATTGCCGTGTTATGAAAAGAAAGCGAAGAAACGCTCTGTTATCACCTACGTGGCTGGAGTTTACTTGGAAGAGAAATGTGCTCATTTATTCGAGCTGACGAGGAAGAGCCAATCTTTTGGTGTACAGCTCTTTCTCGCAGAGGCAATCTATCAGGTGGGAGCTGGTACTGTCTCCAGTAGATATTTGTGTTTGTGCTGCTGCTGCTGTTCAGGAAGTTGCTGATAATGCAGTTGACAACATGTACAAACATGCAATATTCTGCAAGTAAAATTCCACCTTTTTTTTTTTGTATGCCTGTACAAAATATTACGGTGATGCCTTTGATTGCAATTGAAACCTATCTGGGAAGCTATCTGCTCAAAATGCAGATGCTCGGAGTGTTTTGCTTTTCGTGCCATGTGGTTACCCTCACGGTACTATTTAACTTGATTATATGGTTGGTTCGTTGGTGTTTTGTGGTCTGCTTTTAGGTACGCCCCGCTTACCAGATTTATATGAAAATTCTCTTAACTGAGTTTCTCGTTAAAGCTTCTTACTAGAATTACAGACAGTAATCCGAAGGCAACTTTGAAAGAAGTTTGAAGTATTCTTTTTCTCTCCTCGTAGCCCCACTCTCCTAATTAGTAGGGTTATTTGAATGCGACAGCGGATGTGAATCCAGAATCTGATCCTGCATGTGGCATCACTGTACCTTGCTTTTAGGAAATCTAGTAACGTTCCAGGCAGCGTTTTGGGTGCTAATGGAAATCGATGTCCAGGATGCATGACTCTTGCAAATAGCTTTCTATTAGGGACTCCTGTTAAGCATCCGTCTGTACCAGGGTGTGCTAATACACAGTGTCACCTCAGACATCTAGAGAAACCTGGTTTGTGTGAGGGGTGGCATGGGATTCCCCCTCTTGATTGTTTTAATGAATCCTGCTTTCTCACATAGTCTGAGACATTAATAATGTTGCTAAAGCTTATTTCACTGCAGTAAATAACTTCCTTTGTGGCAGCGGTGGCACTTCTTGTTCTCAGTCACAGAAGTCTCTTTGTAAGTACGTAGCACCTGGTAGGCAGCCAGTTAAGGTTTTCTGTTTCTTCAGATTTGGAAATAATTGTTCTGTGGAGTTTCTTGTAGTAATGCTTCCTCACTGGAGAGGTTAGTTATGGAATTTTAGCTTTTGTCTCCTAACTCGGTATGCCATGTCGGATTTGAACTACAGGTGGTCAGAATACCAGCTAGGGCATTTGGTATACAGCTGAATTCTCTACTGGGAGAGCCGCGTGTTTTCCCCAGTCCCATGTCAGAAAATCAGGCATCTAATTGCTCTTTGGGGAAGAAACTGGATGTTTGGACCTCTCTTAAGTGTTCAGTGTCCTACTTCAGATATAGCCTGGAAGCCCTGGTGTCCAAAGCAGCTTCCCAGAAGGAGGCAGCAGAAAACCTGTTGAGCTTTGTTCGGGTTTAAGGAGATGCCAGTTAAAACAAATGTTTTGTGAGAAAGTTTTTCTGAGGGCAAACAAGAATTTAATTGGGAAAACATACAATGTGCTCTCTACAGATGTGTATTGTAACAGGCTGGCGTGAAAACTTTCATGGATGTCTTCTAGCAATCCTTTACTCATGTTCTTGGTTTTGTGCTTTTCTATCATAACAAAGCTTTATTAGATCTCAAAGATAAAATAACTGCAATCTACCACGTTATCCCTCATCACCCGAGCTATATCCACTCTCCCTTTTGGGGTAAATTTTCTTGAACTGCTTCATATTTTACACACGCTAAGTACGCACATGGTTATTGTGGCATGCAGTGGATTGGTACAGAGCTGGTAGGTCTGTCCCGTCTTGGAGCCCTGAATGTGCTCTTTATCCAGAGTGAGCTAGAGGTCACTTTGTCCTATAGGGAATGAAATAGAAATCAGTTTACCTGTAACTTGCCTGGACCATGAATAAACCTGTACGGATTCCTCATTGTCCGATTTGGGGAGCCTTTGTTCTGGCTGCTTGTGAGGTTAATTACGATGTACTTGATAGACCACACAAGCAGTTAGTTAGAGGTTTGCAGCTATTCAGTTGTCAACACAAGAATGCCAGCGTATCTTTCCCCTCGCTGCAGTCCTGGCCTGCTTTCTTTGTTCACTATGAACTTGTCTGCATCTGAAGGGTTTCCGTCCTTAGAATGCAGTTGGTATAAAGGCTGCTTGTTCTTAGGGCTTTTGCACAGAGAACTGTGTGGTCATGATGCCTGCTACTGGTCACCTTTCACCGTAAGAAATGCTTTTGTAAGCCTTTTGGTCAACTACTTTTGAGTTACTCAAAGGAGTTGGGGGTTCTATACCTATATATGAAGTTAAGTTTCCTGTTAAAAGATCCAAACAGCAGCTCTCTGAGACAGAGGCTGTAGCATGGCTTCAATTTTCTTGTAAGAAAATGCCAGAGAAACCACAGAGGGGAGGTGGTTTATGAAATCCTCAGCCACAGGAAAAATTCTGGGAGTTCATACCGCGTTTGATTTGGTCTTGCTTAACCACAAAACACAAAGAAGCTGGAGAACATACCTCCTTTTCCTGCTGCTTGTGAAATAATTTGTCTTATTTCTTATCTCTTTCAGTCTTCCAGTTCAGTAAAACTCAATTTCAAACCAAAAGCTGAGTGTGCGTGCAGTTACTGAAGAGCCTGCAGTTATAATCTGTCGTGACTCCTTTAGTGGGGCCCAGTTGCCTGTCATTACACAAGTTATTGTGATTTTTGGTTCCTTTTTGTCTACACATAACTGCTAGTAGTATTGTTAGCCTTCAAAGTAAGCTGTTTGTATAGCTTTTTATGACTGGGAGCTGACAGAATGAAGTCTGCTCAAGGGCTAGTAAGGTCTTTTTTTTCCTTTGGAAGACTTGTTATATTATGACATGCTTTAAATTTTTATCTTAAATATTTATTGCCTATCTAGACTTGTGTGATCTGAAAGTTGCAATAGGAAGACAGGTGAGAGGCGCACACGAGGCATTATCTGTTTTCAGATGCGTAGATTAGCCTGCACAGGTTTTGTGTATTTTTAATTTTTCCTCTCTTTTTTTGCTTTTTTTGTCTTCTCTCCTAGGATATGTGTAATAAACCCTTTCCTTCTTCCCTTTTTCTTTTGTGGCACAAGAAGAAAAAGCGCTCTGGCTCCTGAGGAGCTGGATTAAACATGTGAATGTGACAAAATCTCGTCGCTTCTATGAGACTGCAATGTTTTTTGGTCTCTCTTGGTCACAGAACAAGTATGTGTTATTCATAAGCCAGAGAAATCTTTCAGTAAATATGCATTTCTAGTGACTGCTAGTTCTGTAAGTTTCAGGAGAGGAAGTTGTTTGGCTAAATAGACAAGTATTGTGCTGTATCTTTGCACACAGACAAAATTTAATGATACCTATCCGATCACTTACAGCAAGTACATTCAGTCTTTGTTTGAGCCCTTTCACTGATTGCATGGAATTAGATAATCACAGTAAATGTCAGAGACTGCTAGGTTTTTTAACAAGTTTCAGGTGAAAAGTGTTTCTAGATTTTAACTGGTTTTTCTTCTACTGTAGAACTTGTTTCAGATCGTCAGTGAATTCAAAGAAGGCACAAAACTAGATGGGGGTTCCCTGCCTCTCTTTTGGACCACATTTTCTGGCTTTTGTTAGCAATCTTACCTCTGTATGGGATGGAGTTCTCTGTTCGTACTTCCACAAACAGAGTTGTTGGATTTATGCTTTTATATTGGCCCAGAGATAATGGTCATCGGTTTTCATTGAATTATTGTCCAAAGATAAGTTTGCTGTAGACCAGTTTTATCATGTTGGGGCTCAGCGTGTCACTCATTCATCATCTTTATTAAGCAAGAAATACTGGGAAAAACAAAAGGAGAGATAAGGCTGTTTGCCTTAAAAATAGTGCAGTCCCATAAGTGAATAGAGATGCTGATGCTTTATCAGCTTAAAACAGTGCAATCGTTTAAAAAATAAAGATGTTTAAGCTCATTTAAGCATGATGTATTGCACTGTACCGTGCTGTTAATTGGGGACTGTTGAATTGGGATGACTTCATGGGTGCTGTATTTGATACCCTGTAAATTCAGGCAGGGATTAGCTATTAATTCAAAATTATAAATAGAAAATATACAAACTTATTTTTAAATGGTCTTTTTAATGGAAATTGTTATCAGCCTGTCAGGCGTTAGGAAGAGGAGGGAAACCCAAATAGATACACTGCCTGAGATGATTGTTTTGCACGGTAGCATTGCACAGTACCTATGTGTGCTTAAAGCTTTGTGCTCTGTGTCAGCTAGCTACAAAAGAAGTAGCTGGAATTTGTGCAGAAGGCTAAAATTTTGTTTCTATTAATGTGAACGTGATCTCATGGATGTTACAAATTGAGTAGGAAAGGCCTGTTTCTAATAATGGTCTCTCATCTCTCTTGCTATAAACTTCGTAAGATTAACTTTTTTTTTTCTTCCTATGACTAGAAAGCAGCAGGCTGCCTTGATTGCTAATGAAATGCAATACTGGGCTGCCTGTTATTCAGACTTTACCCTCCAAGAGTCAGAACAACTATAACCTGAGACCAGGCTTTAAATTTCATTTAATACTCTGCTGGGTGGAATTATATTGATGTGAAAGAAGACATTTCTGCAAAGTTGTAGGCTGTTACCAGTTAAATTAATTGGGAGTGGAAAACCGCAGTTTAAAGAATGTCTTTTTTTTTTTTTTTTAATGGACTTTAAGATATATCTGTAGTTCTATTTCTAAACTACCTGTAGTGTAGCACAGTTTACTGAAGAGTAAAATTCCCGCAGAGGGATTTGTAAGAATCTGCAGCAAATCAAGACAATCTGCATTACAATACTTATTTTCCACTGAGCAGTCTCTCCCAGGAAATCCTGCACTGTCACATTGGTCATCAGTATCACACAAACGGTAGTATATTCTTCTTCATTAAGAGCAAAATGCTACCAAAAATTGAGTTTTAGTAACTCTAAAAGGAATAATAGGCTTTTTTTATTTTATTTTACTGTGGACTAGGGGGGATGTATTTGGATTCTGGTGTTGTAAAGATGGAAAATCTCTGTTAATAGCATCCGCAGTTCTTTGTAGGGCTTCATGCTTAACATTTAAGCACATCACAACAGTAACCTGTTATTCTGTTGTATAATTGAAGTTATCAGTCATCATTGTATACTGTTGCTTTGAGGGTATTTGTTAAATCTGACTTTTTTAATGGAGATTTTCAATACTCTAGTCTCTTAGGGAGCCGTTGGTGAGTGACACTCAGGCTTGCACTAGATAAATTTCAGCGTGGTGTATTTGAAATAGGACCTGATCTTTCAGCTGATTTCTTTTTGCAACCACAAACCAACCAGTAATAATCTCACCTAGATGCTATTATGTCTCAGTTGTCTCCTCTCAGGAGCTGTACTTCAGCTGGTCTTTTTTTTAACTGTCTGTACTTTCTTCTGCTTAGTGTATTTCAGAGAGGAGAGAGAAGGGGAGAAAGGATTCCCTCCTCATTTGCATTTGAAACTCTTGCCTAAAACAGAGTTTAAAAAATAAACAACAGATACAAGAAATTAGCTATTTTTTTCTTTAATCCTTTAGCATGAAGCAGTATTTCCAAAAACTCTTTTAGTTAAGTACTTACATTCCACTATTCACAGTGGTTCTTAACACTGAGAATATTTGGTTCTGAGATAGTTCTTATAATTACTAGAAATTTTATCTTCCAGCTTGATTTCGGACTGAATTTATAAAAGACTTTACCACTCTTTTCACTTGAAGCTTAGTTTTCTGTAGTTAATTTACACAGATTTTGACTGGACTTCCAGCTCTGACTGATGTCCCTAAAAACAGTTGAGATCTAAGTGGGTATGCAAAACATTTGGTGGAAAGAACTGAAATATCTTTGTCAATCTGCTTTGGGTTTTGTTTTCTTATCATGTGAAATAATTTGTCATCTGCCTGTGTTTCTTCTAAATAATTACCAAAAAAAAAAAAAAAAAAGCACTTAAAAAAACACAACCTTACGCGAGGTCAATTGATTGTAAAGTATTTTAACATCTGCCATGATTGTCAGATTTGAAGTCTTAAGATGCTTGTTCAACTGCTAAGAAACTTGTATATTGTATTTCTGAAATCCAAGAAGCAGTTTGAATGAATGAGTTCAGTTAATTAAGTGTAACAGCATTTTTTTATTGTTGGTATAAATGAACGGTGCAATAATGAAATATTAACAAGACTTATGATTTTATACTTACTTTATGACTTCCAGTATTTTCTTATGCTACAATTGTACGAGGGCAACTAAAAGCAGTCCTAAAGTTGATCTGTTTATGTATTTAGCTGTCTTGTTTCTCACATGTAGGGCAGACACCACTACTGGAGGAGATGCAATTGGGTTGTGGTGCTCTTACAAAAATTTGTAGTGACATAGCACGTGTTGGGGTGGATATAATTGCTTGAAAGCTCATGTTAAAGCAATTCATAGCAGCTTGTAGACTATGGAGTCTTTTGTGTCCCTGTTGGGGTTAGTGGAGATGTTAGGATGAATGTAGATACCAAGTGAATGTTTATAGTGATGTTGCAAATGGAAAGTGTTTAAATATTGAGGCAATATTCACTGTCAGAAGAGACAAAGGGGAGATTAATTTATTTACTTGGATTTCACTGGAGCTTTGGTCTAATGTATCTTGGTTGGCCTGGAGTCAGCAGTGTGTGGGTGGCTTGGTTTTTGGGTACTGGTGGTTGTTCTGACCAAGTGTTGCTGCACAGAGCAAGCACCCTGTAATGACAGCATCATTTAATGGCACTGAGGATGCCTCATGCAGCTCCTTGATTCATTTCCCAATCTTGCCACCGCTGTAATGAGCGCTCTGCCTTGGTAAACAGTGCTGGTGCAGTTTGTTTAGGGTAGAAGTTGTTCTTCTGTGTGTGGGACACACAAACGACCCTGCAGTCCCAGGATTAAAGACTTAATAGTAGGCAGAATATTCTACTTGCAATCGAGAGCCAGCCCACCAGCACGAAGTGGTTAAGAGCCAAGTGTAACGGTGCAGCTATTTCAGAAAAAATGCTCACATGCCATACACCTGTTTCAGTGCATAATTGGTGGTGTTTTGCCTTTTAGGCCATGAACATACTGGTTCCCTTCATGTTCAAATACGCAGTAGACAACCTCAACCAGATATCGGGAAACGTGCTGAACCTGAGTGATGCACCAAATACTGTTGCAACCGTGGCAACTGCTGTTCTCATTGGCTGTAAGTGGGATTCCCAAATCTGTTGACAGGTGTTAACTTCCTTCAGCAAGGCAGTGGGATAGCACAGCTTCCCACCTTTGCACCACCAAGCATCTGGAACAGTTATTCTGGAGTGGCTTCTGTGTTGACCTCTTGTTTCCAATGTTCTGTGACCTCGCTTTTGCTGTTCCAGGTTTAAGAAAAAAAAAAAGGTTCCAGAAACAATCGTTGATTATAAATCCTACCCTTTGCTATATCCATCTGAAAATAAAACTGATTAAAAATACACATGCAGTGCTTTATAAATGAAAAGTAGCATAAAATTTTTAACCAATTAAATATAAATTAGCTTTGAAGTAAGAATGTTGAAAATATGTAAAGAATGAGTCTAACATTATCTTCTCAGGCGTGAAGGGAATTTGTAAAAAATAATTATTTTCACTTTGTAAATTTTTCATCTTTTTTAGATGGCATCTCAAGAGCTGGGGCGGCATTGTTTAATGAAGCTAGAAATGCAGTATTTGGGAAAGTAGCGCAAAATTCAATCAGAAGGATAGCAAAGAATGTGTTTCTACATCTTCATAACCTGGATTTAGCATTCCATCTAAGTAGGCAAACCGGAGCTCTGTCAAAAACCATTGACAGAGGAACGAGAGGTATCAGCTTTGTTCTTAGTGCACTAGTATTTAATCTGGGACCTACCATGTTTGAAGTGGCACTAGTCAGTGGAATTCTGGTAAGTGTTCACTCTGTTTGTGGCTTGGAATTGTCGTCTTTAGTATTAAAAGACTGATTTACTTTTTCCAAAATCTGCAAAGTGTTAAGAAAAATGAATTGAATTTACGTACGTTGTAAAAAGCGACTGTAAAGGAGAATAATTTATACTTTTCAAATATTAGTTGTTTAAATCTCCTTACCTGAAATTATTTGTGCGCTCAATGCCTGCCTCTAGCCAATGATGTTTATGTGGAGAGTTTTTAATGTTCTTCTAAAGAATTGTTGAAAAAATGAAATCGGGAAAATAAACTGAGCACAAAAGTGTCTAATCTATCTGGGCACATAGTGAGAAGGCAGGATGTGAATGTCCAGAAATGTTACATACTGGTGTGTCGAGAGTAGGGGAGGGGAGTGATTATTGGCTCCCTTCTGAATACTGATCTTTTCTTCTCTAATTTAAAATTGAAAGCTATCTTCTGGAAAACAGACTTCTCTTTGCAGGTTTCAAGCTTGATGAGGTGAATTTTAAACTCATCTTATAAATCACACCTACTGTCTTTTAAATCAGGGTGTTTGGATATTTGTATGCTAAAATCTAGGTGTTGGTTATACAGTTTAAACTAAATTAGAAGTAAGAATCTTGATTTGTTTATTCTCTTCTTTTTGAAGCACTTCAATGTGACAATAAGTTAAAAACACTGATGATATTTGGTTAAATTTATATAACCTTTAGAAGTTGCAAATTAAGCTGGCTAACAGCCAACCTGCCTGATTTTTTTTTTCCTGTGGCTTTTCTCTCCTGTTATACTCCAAAACAGAGAAAACACTTCATAAATTGTTTTCAAGGCCACTTATTTCTTCTGCTGTCTTCAGCTTTCTATCAGTCTACCGAAAGAGCTTGTAAACAGATACTTACATGCGCAAACACTGACAACATTCATGTTTTATAATGGCAAAAATAACTTTCTAGTATCATGTTATACATTAGCTCTTGCTTATCTCTTTTTTTTAACCTATACTCTTATCCTTGCTACTTGTGAGTTTATACCTGTGGTTCAGAGCAGGGACTGTGGGAGGGATCTTCAGAGTTCCTGTGTCTGGGACTGAGATATTAAAATTTGAGAGACAGTGGGAAAAAAAAAAAATCTAAATTAATCAAAATTAATTACAAGCATTTAACTTTAAAAAATGAGTCATCGTAATTTTTATCTTCTAGTACTACAAATGTGGTGCGGAGTTTGCATTAGTAACCCTGGGGACGCTGGGAGCATATGCAGCATTCACAATAGGAATTACACAGTGGAGGTAAGCCATCCCCTCAGATTTGTCAGAGTGCTTAGTACTGCTCAGCCTGAACTTTTGACTGTATTAAGCCTTCCTTTTACAGGACTAAGTTTCGAATAGAAATGAACAAAGCAGATAATGATGCAGGTAATGCTGCAATTGATTCGCTACTAAATTATGAGACTGTGAAGGTAAGAGAGATCTTTGTTTTATTTCTGTCAGCCTAAGTAAAATGAGTCATAAGATTATTTTTATAGGGCTACATATTTGGAGCATTAGCACATTTTAAAAAAATCATTATTCATTTGAAGAGTGCTATGTGATACTGGTAGAGTAGCATAGAAGTTGTTAGCAGGGCTTAAAAAAAAAACAACAAACTATTTGCTGCTGAAGAGCAAGAAGATTTTCATGACTGAATTTTCTTGACCATCAGTTTCTGCAAAGCATAAACTTAGTCTTGTGTACATGTTTCCAAAAATTTTCTTCTGAATGTCAGCCTGCAGTATACAGTCTTCTCAAATGACTGTGCGTACTGTTTGCTTCACCTGTTACTTCTTGTAGCACTCTATTGCAATTTTTGCATGAAAGACCAGGTCTCTATTGAGTTTTCTGCTGCTGCTCGAAACAGTTCCTGTGCAGTTTAGAAACTGAGCATGCTCATGTTGATATTATGCTTCTATTAATTGGAGAGTAGAACTGGAAAGAAGAAGTAGTATGAGAACTACTGTTCTTGAGACTTTGCCATCATTGCAGTAGCAATGATGATACTACCTGGAGAACAGAAACTTTTCTTTTTAGTAGCAGCTGGTATTTGGCTTGGATATTAATTGTGTAGAAGCTCTCTGAGAGACAGTGTTAGTAAAATATGAGGATGGCAGGGACCTCTGTATTGTCTCCTTTCCCAATGTGGGGTGTGCTGGATATTCTTATTTGTAGAGTGACCTTAGTTCATAAAGGTTTCATACACAAATCTTTTATCTTCCTTTCATTGTATTGTCAGAATTGTGGCAGGGGGGCAGGGGGTGTCTGTGCATGTGGTATGCTTATGCTGAATTTTGTAATTAGTGAGATACGTGGTCTGGTATGATTGAGAATGTCTCATTTATTATTTTTGCGCCTATTGTAGTATTTCAATAATGAAAAATATGAGGCCCAACGGTATGATGGATTCTTGAAGACATATGAAAACGCTTCTCTGAAGACTACCTCGACTTTAGCTCTCCTCAACTTTGGACAAAGCGCTATATTTAGCGTTGGCTTAACAGCCATCATGGTGCTTGCTAGCCAGGGCATTGTTGCAGGTAACTGATCTATCTATAAGCTAAAATTGATTCTCCTTTACCTTAATCCATACTAGAGGTGTTAATTAACTTGTGGTTGATGTGATAGTTCATTTTAAAATTGTGTTTTCTTGAGAGTATTGGAGTTTCCTGGAGCATTATTAGTTCCATGATAAATATTGCAATAACTAGTGCGATTTTGCTAAAGACGTTTTAAAAGTTAAGCAGTTAGAGAAAGTTCCTAAGAAAATGCATCTTAGGCAAGTTTCTGTTGATAGATTTTGGAAGAAACTTCTATGAGTAAGAATACTACTTTGGGGAAAGTTTTTAATTTCTACAAGGGCCCTTTCATTTTACCCTTCTTCCTTCCCATGTTGGCAAGAACCAGAACTTTTTCCCCAGTGTATACAGAAATGTAATTTTGTTAGCAGTGACCTTCACATTGTTAGATTAATGAAGGTGCTTTATTAAAAGACTTTGTTTCTATGTGCTAGAGTTTTTCTACCTATATTGGTGTAACTCACTGCATAGAGGAAAACTTGCTTGTTTAGGAGGATGCAGTACAAGCTTCAAATATTGTAGATGACTGCATTATCAGAATGAGGCTCAGCTACAGGACCATGTGATTTTAGAGTAAAAACAACGATCTTGATCATTTCTTGATCATTTGATTTCTCAATCAAATTCCATAGTTTGGCTTTGTCTGCAGTTTTACTTCAGTTTCAAAATGACCATGTTTCCTGATTGCTTGCTTTCACGTATTAGTTCCTCTCCTTGTGCTTTTAACTTAAGACTGCTTCCCGCTATTGAATTTACAACTTCATAATCTGATATTTTTTTTGTGAATTTCCTGAAATGCTGCTGGTCTTACTTTCCAGGTGCTATTTTAGCTTTTCTGGTGAAATTCACACCAACATTGACACTTTTTTCAGATGCTTGCCTATATAAAATCTGATCCAGTAGGAATGTATATGTTGACTATTTAGACATCTGGTTTTAGGAATGTGATATGAGAAACTAGGTTATTTTTAAAAGCTATTTTGTTGCTTCCTAACAAGACAGCCTTCAAGCCTCTTTATTCTCTCTCATCTCTCCTGTCTTAAGGCAGCCTGTCTGTTGGAGATCTCGTAATGGTGAATGGATTGCTGTTCCAACTGTCTCTTCCCCTGAACTTCCTGGGAACAGTATACAGAGAGACAAGACAAGCACTTATAGATATGAATACACTGTTCACGCTTCTCAGTGTAGATACCAAAATCAAAGTAAGTAGTAGCTTATTTTCCTTCAAAGCATGGTGTTACTTAATAGAGGTGTTCCCTAGCAGTGCTATTACTTCACCATGTTTACCTTCCAGGTGTAGTTTCTGTTCAAGAAAGATGTTGTAGAAGGATGTTGTGCTGCATCTTCTTTAGGTGCAATTAGTGCAATAGCAGCTGCTTTTTTTTCTTGCAGAACCTTTTAGTGACAGCGAAAGTTGCTTCATGGAAGCTGTGTTTGTATGGAGATTTTTTTTTATTTAAGTATCAATGCATTGTGCTTTTATTTGTAATTAATGATGCAGAATTTATTACTGCAGAAGAAGTTGTGAAGCAGAGTGTTTACAACAGAAATTTTTACCTTCTTTGAGGAGAAGGAGGAACAACCCAATATTACTTGTGTGGCTGATTATAATTATTTTCAACATATCCAAGCTAGAGTGTCTATTTGCCGTTTTCTGAGCTAGGAAATGGACTGTTTAGCTTGTTGAACTGCTTGAGTTACTTTCTGGGCAGCATGTAAAGTGGCACTCTTCTTTTAATAGGACAAAGAACTGGCTCCACCCCTGCAGATCACACCACAGACTGCTGCCATCGCCTTTGATAATGTGCATTTTGAATACCTTGAGGGGCAGAAAGTCCTTGCTGGCGTGTCTTTTGAAGTCCCTGCAGGAAAGAAAGTGGCCATTGTAGGAGGTAGTGGGTCAGGGTGGGTAAATGGACTAAATCCAAAATTCTGCATCATTGATTGGCGTTTTTTAGATGTTTGTTCTTGTTTTGATTATTATTCTTGTTTGTGACATCACTGTTTGGAGATAGTAAAAGATGAACCAGGAATGTAACACTAGCTTCAATCCTTTTCAATTTCAGGAAAAGCACAATTGTGAGGTTATTGTTTCGTTTCTATGAACCTCAGAAAGGAAACATTTATGTTGCTGGCCAGAACATACAGGATGTCAGTTTGGAAAGTCTGAGAAAGGCAATAGGAGTTGTACCTCAGGTATAACATGTTTCATTCTCCCCACATAATCTGCAGTAATGGTAACTCTCAGAATGTCTGAATTCAGTGGTGGTGCCTATTTCCTTTGAAAGTCACTCCTTTTTTTTTCTGGAAATATTACGAAGTTTTTGTGTGTGTCGTTACACGGACCCAATTTCTCAAACGTGTTTAAGCCTCTTAAAGCTGGGCACAGATTGTCATGAACTGATGTGCTTCTATACTTGATTACCACCTATGATGAGTTAGCAGAGTGGTGAAAGTATGCATGATATACTTAAGACACAATGAAATGTGCCCATTTTGGGGAAATGAAATTTCCTCTAATGCTTTTACCTTTGGGCTTTGTGGAAGAATGCAAACTACTCTGTATTTATTTCTTTTGTGGACTAGGGACAGGTTTTTTGTTCAGTTTCTTGTTTCAAATGCTCTTTCCATGAATGCAGGATGCTGTTCTGTTCCATAACACCATCTATTACAACCTGCTGTATGGTAATATTAGCGCAACACCAGAAGAGGTGTACGCTGTGGCAAAGTTGGCAGGAATCCATGATGCTATTCTTCGAATGCCTAATGGTTACAACACCCAAGTTGGTGAACGAGGCCTCAAGCTCTCAGGTAGGTCCTTAAGTACACATGCTCATTTGTACCCCTTCTGCTACCTCCAAGTTCAATGCATAATTTATTCCTCAGGCTTGCTTTTAGCTCATTTACATTATAATATAAATGCAGGGCTAAGTATTGATACAAAAATCCAAAGTTTGGACAACTGTAGTCTTAAAGATACTTGAGGGAATGCGTTTTCAGGAGATAGTTTTAAATTAATATCTAAGCATGTAGATGTATCTAAATAAAAATGATTTTTCCTGTAATGTGTTTGGGTAGTGGAATGTGTGTGAATAGAATTGGGAGCTTTGTGTGCTTGGCATGTAGGAGACCTTCCAAATTTGAGTTTTTAAATCTAAACTCATAGCAGCTGACAGCGAGATACTTATCTTTGCAGTTGATAGTAAGTAATGCTGTGGGATATACTGCTGTTGCAGCATAGTTGTTTTAGAGCTTATTCATAACAAAAGGGCAATTATATCTTACTATTTTTAAGAAACAATGCAAAAATGGTGTCTATGTATTTGTAAGCCATGGATTTATGTAACACCGCCTTGGTGCTGAAGTGTAGGCTGTCAGCATTCCTCCATAGTTGGGTATGTACCGTGTAAAGTGGTGTAACTGGCCTACCCAAGAAAGCAGCATCACAGCATTAGGCAGGTTTTGCTAGGCATGCTAGCTGTGCTTTGGCTGCTCTTACACAATTTCAGTTTACTTCTTCTCTCCAGGCATCTGTAATATTACAATTACATACCCGTTGTTTTTTTTTTTTTTTAGGGAAGATGATGCAGGAAAGCAAACGTTCTTCCTGTGGCAGAGTTAAGGGAATGATAATCTAAGATGAGGGATCACATGGAAGCTGGGGAATGTCTAAATCACATCCCCTGTTCTTCTGTTTTTTATTGTAGGACATAGGATTATAAATGTATGGAGTTGAAGTATAACTCTTCTAGGTAGCAGCAAGATTCCAATAAAATGCTTTCAGTTCAAATTTCTTAAGTTGTAGCTGCTTTGAGAGAAAGCCAGTAACGATGTCCATCACACAAATGTAACAGGAAATGCACATAGAATAAAACAAAATCAAAATTGTTTATGTTGAAGGGTATGTGATTATTATTATGCCATTATTACCTGACATTGTTGTTATTTATTATCATCATCAGTAAGTCTTTATCCTCGTATGGCTCTTAAAGTTTTTAATAGATAAATGATGCAAGATAAAATGGGATAATCATTTTTGTGAGGCTTCCCCATTGAATTCACTGATGGGTTTTGTTTCCCCTCCTTGGTGGGTATTATGGGAAGTATAAGATGCAGTTGCGAACTTCATTAAAGCCACCTCCTGTTGCCTCGTTTTGAGAAAGCAAAGCACTGTATGTTTTTGCTTATAATTGCTGGCCAATGTGAGTAGTGCTGGGGCAATTTTTCACTTGTTTATTTTTTTAATACAACAAACTTAAAGTTGTTAAGATAAATGGGAGCTCAATTAGAATGTTTGGAAGGATTTTGATAAGTGCTGAACTGTGTGCAGAGAGTAGCAATGAAGAGACTTCAGCATGTACTGCCTGGGGAGACCCCCTATCACTGTGGTGGCATGTAGGACATGGCTTTCTAAATAACTCCTCCTCAATACAAGGCCTTGTTTATAGCGAGCTTGTAAGCCTGCGTGGCAAAGCTGGTTTGTTTTCTTCCACCCTGTCTCCATGTACAAGACTCTGCTGGTCAGTAGGCTGAAGAATGGGTCAACTGTTTTTATCTCCATGTAGGATGGAGCAGTGGAGGGCAGAGTCTGTTCTGTTGGGAATGAGGTATGGCCCTACAGGGGAGATGGGTCTGTCCCAATGAGTTGGGAAATGTCAAAGTTTTAGGTTGGATGTTAGGAGAAACTTCTTTACCGAAAGGGTTGTGAGGCATTGAGATGGGCTGCCCAGGGAAGTGGTGGAGTCACCATCCCTGGAGGTCTTCAAAAGACATTTAGATGACTAGATCACTAGAGCTTAGTGATGTGGTTTAGTGGAGGACTGGTTAGTGTTAGGTCAGAGGTTGGACTTGGTGATCTTGGAGGTCTCTTCCAACCTAGATGATTCTGTGAAAGTACTGAGGTTGTTTGGAGACAACACTGGACCTTTGGAGAGTGTTGGACTGGTGGGAGTCCAGGAATGCAGCACATTCAGGCAGACGCTGCCTGTGGCAAGACAGCAAGCTGTGTGGTTTTTCTTACTATGCAGCTGCTGAAATCCTGGACTCTTTCAAACAGGATCAGGGGTTATGTTCTGTACCCAGAATGTACGTGCAGGAGGAAGCACGGGCATTTGTGAAAGGGAAATGCAGAGAGGAACGTTAGAAGGAGAACAAAATGTGAAGCACAAACCTGGGTGAGTGAGTGGAAGATAAAATAGGGACAGACTGCACTGCAGAGGGCAATGATAATGATGAAAGGTTTCTCTCGTGGTGTCCGTCTCCCAAAAGTAGTGATTTCTAGAAAGAATTTGGCCAGCAATAGGTTTGGAACGTCTTGTGGTTTACCTTGAAGTAGTAGTTTGGGCTTTTTCAAGTAGAATGTGTTGCAGTGTTTTTTTTATAATAGATGTGTAATAGACAGAGCCACAACAACCTCGAGCCCTGACTTTGTGAACAAAACAATTAAAATGCTGCAGTCCTGAGTGTGAATGGGGAAGAACACGTAACAAGTCCGTATGCTACAGATGTAAGGAAAGACCTTGGATTTTATCATTGTATGTCTTTCAAACATGGATATTGACAAGCTGTGAGTTTTGAACATGCTTTGAAGGAGAGAGCATATTAAAATCGACTGAGTAAATTGTGCAATTCTAATTGCTGCTGAGTTCTGCCAAAGACAGTTTAAAACTTGAGCTGCGTGATTATTATCAGCCTTTTAAATGGTTTATTAAAGCATGTTCTCTCCTGATAGGTGTGGAACATTAACAGGAATGTAATGATGTTAAATGGAATGTTTCACAGTCTTGAATGAAACAAGAGGGGACAAGTGCATGAATGTGAAATGTTTGTATTGCATACCAAATGTTTATCAGATTTTAACTTCTGAAATGCACCTGTTTTCCTGTCTGTTAAAGTTGTCCTGAGTTATTCTTGGGTAAGTGTCTGTAAGAATTGTGAAGGAAAGAAACTAGTCTGAAACTTGCTTACCTCAAAAACCAACAGGCAGTACATTGCATAAGGAAGGTGGTTTTCAGTGCTGTATTCATTGTATTCATAAATGAAATCTGTTTGTTAAAGCTGTTAGGTATGGACACTTTTAATCTGGGCCAGAGAGGAATGAAAAGTAAAATGAACTTCAAGGAGAGATGTGAAAGAAAAAACACATGCAAGGTGCATGAAGTAGAATACAGCAGGCAGGGACAGAGGACTTACGTGTGTTCAGTTACTGCACAGGGCATAGCTTAGAGCAGGCAAATGAGTTCATAGTTGGAGTCATGTGGGGTAAGTTACTGTATATTGTCATCCTCGGCTATGTGAATGAGGCTCTTGCCTTGTAGCGGGTATGAAACAGTTTTCCGTCCCTTTCTAAAAAACTAATCAATCTTGAATCACTTTGGATTTACCAAGGAGCAGGAACTTGATCTTTATTAAGAAAAAATTATAAACAAAACAAAAGTCTTGTCCGCTGCTAAATTTAGAATATTCTGGAGGTCATGATTGTAACTTCGTTTTTTTTCCTCTTCCTTCCCTCACCCCTCTCTATTTAGGAGGAGAAAAGCAAAGAGTTGCAATTGCTAGAGCAATGTTAAAGGAGCCACTTATTTTTCTCTATGATGAAGCCACATCTTCTTTAGATTCGATTACGGAAGAGGTAAATTGAGATAAAGAAATATAAAACTTAAGTGGTGTAATGATGTCTGGTTATGATGCTTTTTCCTTGTGTTTTTATTTTATTTTTTCCTCCTGGAAACAATTCTGTTATTTTTGCCAGATGGCTATTGTATGTTTTGCTGGGATTGTTAAGAGATCCTATGGTTAATTTCTTTTTCTAAAGGCCAGACCAGAGATGTCTCTGTCCACCTTGAGACATGGTGAAGAACAGCAGCTCTGTCTCTGGGTGTATCTTCTGTTTTATGCTCTGGATGTTCTGTTTGCCATACAATGTTCTTCTCTGATACCATTGTAAATTCTTGATGTGGCCAGGGGAGTGAAGCTTTCCAGTCCACTTTAAAGTATGTTTAGATAACATCTAGCATTCATTTAAAATGTATTAAATAACTGTGAGATAACGCAGAGCAGAAAAACTCCCGTTCATCGTGCAGTATCTTTCTGAGATGCAAATCAGGTGGGCGTAACCTGCAGTGCTGGTATTAATTTGTATTCATTTCACAGGAAGGGCTCCGAAACATCAGAGTGTTGTGACATAGATGTCATGACACTACCACAGTAACTGCATCAGGCTTCATAACTATGTCTTTGCTTAAACACAAAACTCTCAGCACCAGCAGTAATTTCACAAACTAATGTCATCAAAAACGAGAGCTGGAGCTGTGTTTATGTTCACTTATGCAGATTATTGAGTGAATTTATTGACCTGTAATCACTAAATTGCTTTCATTTTCCAGGTATAAAGAAATCAGAGTACAAACAGTACACCTATATAGTACCTCATTCAAATATAGTACAGCTTCCTCATTGGACCAGAAACGTTCATAACACACGCACTATTCTGCAGAATGCTTCTTGATTCTTTCTCTCTTTCATTTTGCTGTGTTTATGGCAAGAATCATAAACAAAGCAGAAAGCTTCACACTTTTTTGCACTTTAAAGACAGCAAATGAAAATGAAACATTTCCACAAAAGTCTGTCAGGTAATTGGAATGTTTTCTGACAAAGACAAGCATTTTGCAGGAAAATGAAGTGGGCACTTCAGTTACTGTAGTAAGGGCACCAACTCCCAATTTTTGCTGCTTGCAACTGAGTACAGTTTGGGAAAGTGGCAAAGTGCTCACAAAGGAAGCAGCAGATGGATCAATCCCAGGATTGCTTAACTTTGTGTTCCATGTTGGCATGGTATTGAGAGTTTTTTTTCTTTAGCTTTCATTGATTGGAAAATCATTTTTATCTTCTGTCTTTACTGTTGTTTATCTTGCTTTTGTAACGTGGCTACACAGGTGGAGGTTTTTCCTGAAATCAAGTAACACTTCATCCCTTGGGATATCTGCATTTTTCTATGAATGAAAGCTTTATTTTCCATCCTGCTCCCCTGTTTGAGGACTTTCAAAGCCCTCGTATTTCATGCTTGGGCTGCTTCTGTTTCTTGTAGACGTATCTGTTTCTTATTGTGAAAGTATAGCAGTATGAGAGAGATTTCTCAACACTCATTTCCAATAATTTGCATATCTCCAGACAGCCTTTTATTTCTTCCATACGACCTAGAAGTGTTTAAGAGCATGTCTGTGTTTTAATCTTACAGAATATTCTCAGTGCTATGAGGGACATGGTGAAACACCGAACATCAGTTTTCATTGCCCACAGGTTGTCGACAGTAGTTGATGCAGATGAAATCATTGTGCTGGATCAGGTGAGGCGATCGCCCTGTGAAGCGTAGCTTCTACATTATCTGTGTTCATTTTAGAGTCTGTGCCCATTCTGAAATATTAACACCCCTGCCAAGCTACTAAAAGCTCTTCCTGTAGAGATGAACTATGTTAGAAAAACCCAGCCCAAGCTTTGCTTTCTGTAGGTCTTTGCAACTAACTGTTTATCAGTTGTAGAAACTTGCATGTCCAACTCTTGTATGTTGTGTGTATTTTTGCTTCATTTGAATAGTACATTTAATTACAGGTGTTTATAAGGATTATGACAAATTTTGCTTGTTGCTCTGGGACTGGCAGAACATTGCATGTTTCTAATCTGATTTACTACATGTTCCTGTCAGCTTGGCTTTGTAATGTGTTCCTCCAGTTTATGCTTCATTCTCATTACTCATTGAGTGTCTGTTTTTCAAAAACATCCATAGTTTTTTCTTTCAATGATGAGAGAGTCCAGCATATTCTGTTTCCATGCAGATAAAACTGTTGTAGGACTGTTCAATCTCATAGTTATAAGTCTCAACACCGTTTTCTTTGTACCTGTAGAAAATTTGCAATTACTCCCTTCCTGTATACTTCCCTTCTAAGAAAAGAGAAAAGTTTATAATGTATGTTTTACTAATATCACAATTCTGCCCTCATATTCAGTTTGTCCTAAGTCTGTTTTCTTCTGTTACCCATAACTGGGTGTAGATTTAAAACAAGTATCCTTATTGTAACTTCATAGTTACTCTTCCTGTTTGCTTATGCTGAAAATGAAGTGTTCTACTCTACTGATAAGAGATGTCAAATTTAACTCTGCGTTCATTTATTTCAGGTACTCTGTGTATACTTGTGACCTTAGGTGTATCTAGTGACCAAAAATGTGCATATCTAAAAGAAATTATTCTTGCAGTATGGAAAATGATTTCACAGAAAATTATAATATCTTATGAAACAATGACATTCCTGATTGCCTTCGCTGTACAAATTTCAGCTTCATATCAATCTCAAATTGAAGTGCTGGAGAACATTCACTTTGCAGCTCTTTTTCATTTGCTTTTGTTCTACTTGTTTTTTTTTGGCTATCGCTGAAAAATCATTTTCTAAGGTGTATCCTTTATGTCACTGCATGTTACAGCATCTTGCAAGTGTTTTTTACCGTGTTATAAAGCAATCTGTGACTTTTTTTTGTTTCGATGCAAGTTTTTCACAGCTTACGAAAAGTGTGTTTTGTGTTATAGTGTAACTTGAATTGAAAATAAAAGCACAACCCAAAACTGTAAAACAGCTAGGGTGCTCACTTTCATGAATGATTTTAGTGTAAGAGAGAAAGTGGATCAGTAAGGCAGCACGGTGCAGCACTTCCTAGCAGATGACTGTTTTGCGAGGTATCCTTGACGTTTGCTTAGCAGAAAGTTGCCTCTTATCCCAGCTTGACTGATGAGTGCTGTGTTAGCAACCAGCTAAATGAGGTGACCAGATGATTGTGGCTCTTTTTGCTTAGCAGTGGAAATATGGCACAATTTCAGCATCTTTTCAGCCTAGATAAAATCTGAATAATTCTTATGTAAACAAACACTGCAGCATTAAGATCAATATCATTAATAAAGCTGAACAGAGAAGTTAAATTTCTGGTGATTGTTCAAGAGCTATTAAAAAAAAAAAGTCATCAGTCAAAAGCTTAGTCTCCACTACAGTGAACTCTCCAAATTAACCACTTAGTTTTTAAATAAATTCTGCAGTTAATGTTGGTCAAGTGTATATTTGTTCATATTCCACCAGCACGACTAGTAATAAAAGTGACAAGACCCAATTTTGTTTCCCAGCATGTTCATCAGCAGCTGTCACAAGGAGGTAGATTTAATTGTAAATCAGAATTTGGAACTAATACAAAATCCATGTAGCTGTCTTTTCCCAAAAGAAAGAATAGCTGGAGAACGAATACATTATTTTAATTTGAAGTCAGCAAATGCAAATGTATCTCTCAAATTAAAAAGATGAGTGAGTCAGGTTTTTTGAACAGTAGTGCTGTTTCACTGTCTGTAGGATTTGAGTTCTCCTCCCCAACTCTTCCTTCCCATTTCCACCATGATAGTCAATAAAGCAGCTTTGCCCTTCAAAACAAAGAGCACAGGTGAACTAACTGCTGGCTCAGTTTTCATGATGAACAATGATAGAAGTCACCGAGCACCCATCTAGAAGCACAATTTACATTAGCTGTTTTTAGGATTTTATTTTAAATGCATTTTCTTTATCTAGTACAAATCCCTCTTTGCGTGCTCTTTTAGCTTCTCAATGTAGCTTAAGTATATTTCTTACCAAGCAGAGGCAAATATGTGTCTGGTTTGGTATATTCATGTGACTTTTGTGGTAGCAATTTAGCACGTTGCTCCTCTTAGGGTTCTGTGTTTATTTTAAATAGCACTTCCAGTTTAGGTAGTAAACTTTTCCATGTTGATGAGCTTTAAATTTTATCCAGGTGGACACAAGGCATCTATGCTCTTGTTTACTTATGTTTTAGAAGAATACAGCTCCTTGTTTTGCAACATAACATGCAATTCAGTGCACAACATATTCAGCTTTCCATTGCTGTCCCAAGCTTCTCCTAACTAAGAATTGTTGTAATCCATACTGTGAAATTTTGCCCCATGTGTTGGCAGCATTTATATTCCTAAAGCTCTGGTGATACTGCTTACTGACTAAACTTCCCTTCTTTTACAGGGTAAAGTTGTGGAACGTGGTAGACATGCAGAACTTCTTGCAAGTCCTAGCAATCTCTATTATGAAATGTGGCACACGCAGAGCAGCAAAGTACTGAATAGTCATAATGATCCAAACTGGGGAGAGAAAAGTAATCAGCTGTCCAAAGAGGAGGAAAGGAAGAAGCTACAAGAAGAAATTATCAATAGTGTGAAAGGCTGTGGAAACTGTTCGTGCTAAGTATGATCCTGGATTAATCTCATAGCAGGTTCCAATACACACAAGGTTACAGTGAAGCACAGCTCTTGTTTTTTTTTTTTTTTTTTTAAGTCAACATTCAGAAACTTCCTGGGTCTTGCAGTTTTGCAGTTTTACAGTTTCTCAGAGGGACATAATTTCAACCAAAGGAGTTTTAATTCTACATCTTTGCAAATCTCCAGTATTCAGTGGCAATCTGCAAGAGCTGAGTTTTTTTTTCAAAAACTTTAAACTTACTTCTCAAGTAAGAGTGTACTTTATGGCAATTTTTAGGCATTGGTAAATTCTCTTGGTAGTTGCTTTGAGATGGATTATTAAATTGTAAACAGACTTGTCCTTGATTTAGATTTTCTCATCATTATTGATTGATAAATGTCATGTTTTAATTGTAATTAGGCTAATTTGAGCTCAGTTGCTAGTGAGGAAGATGCAATTTAAATTCTGGAGTGGTGTTCTGGTTTAAAATTTTCTTCTATGTGAAGAAAAGCTTCAACAAAATATCTAGTAGTAAGCTAAGTATTGGAATAATCCACCTCGCTCTTACAAAACACCTCTCATAACAGACTATCTGGAAATGTATTGGTATTCTTTTAAAAAGAACATACGATATTTTTAAGAGCTGGCAAAAACCTGGAATTGAAAAAATTTGGTACAACTTTACAGAAAATTTACAGAAAACATACGAAACATTGCATGCATATACTAAGAATCTGAAGCTTTTCCTTAATTTAAAAAAGTCCAAGTTCAGGATTCCTTATCTTCAACATCTGTTATAGTAGTCAAAGCAGAATGCAGTCACTTCTTTCTGTTTCAGTGATGGTCTTAGGGAGCAATTAAGATTCAATAAAAACTTCCATGAATTTCTATTATGTCATTAATGTGTGAGAAAATGACCTGGATAATATTGAAAGTGCAGCTGCAAGAATCTCCGGATTTCAATAGTCAAAATGTCTTCAGTGCCCAGAAACCTCAATCTTTGTGATTTGCAAGACACAATGGGATTGTATTTTTTTAGGCCTTATCTCTTCAAGGAGATTTACCATATCTATTTATCACTAGTTACTCTGGTATAATTCCCCATTTTGGAATTAAAAAATAAAAATAAAAAATCTTGGATGTTGACAAGCAACTGTTTTGGTTTTTTGTTTTTTTTTTTTTTTCTGGGAAATTATACCAGTATAATTACACCCCTATAATTACACTAGTAAATCAGGTGCAAAATTTCTTAGATTGGGCACTAGCAAAGCACTGAATTTGGTGCTTCTGGAAACTTATTTCTAAATAGCATTTGTTCTTTTGTTATACTCTTCTCTGCAATAAAATATAGGAACAGTAAAGTAAAGGAACTAAAACCTTTATATTTTTTGCTAGTCACTCATTTTCTCTCTATGACAGGTTTTTCCCCCCACCATTGTAATTAATCCCCAGTTAAAAATTACTTGAAAATTGTATCAAATGCAAGGACTTCTATTTTCATCCTCTGAGTCCACAAGCCTTGCTAATGTAGTGACAGTTCAGAATTCCTTTAGCTTACAATCTTCCTTTTCTTTTTACTAATTAATTCTTTTTTAGTTTCTAACAGCAGTATTGTTGATTATAAAGGTGCAGTTATCTCTGAACTGCCAGAAACAGTTAGCAAAAGGTTGATGCAAGTGTTGAGATGTCTCCCTTTCCTATATTGCAGCTAATAAAAAATAAAAATAGAATAAAAAAAACACACGCACAAAGAAAACATGTCGTCTCTCTCTGATCTCCCTCCACACCTCAAGAGCTAGTCTTTGGAATTAAATATTTTTACTGCTGCTTCATACAGTGGATAATGTAGAAAGGCTGTAAGTAGTATTTCAATTAAGAACATTATTTTTCCCCTTTGGCACAAGCTTTAGAAATGTCACAAGTCTGAAAAATAGAGAAAAAGTTTTGTTTTTTTTTCTTGATGAACAATTTCCCATATTGCAGGGCTTAGACATCCTACTAATTGTCTGAAGTTGATGCAGAAGCTAGCATTATCTTCTAAACAGTCTGAACCCAAAAGTCATTTTAATGCCACGCTTGATTGTGAAGGTAAGTTTTCAGGTTAACAAATGATTATACAAAGCTGATGTCTTTATTCACTGCGGATGGATTCTGCAAATGCCCCAAGAGTCTTGAGTATTACAGGTTTGGGTCAAAGACTGTTTTCAGATGGTAAATACGAGAAGTGGTCAAAGTTTAAACCTGTAGAAGGTTTGGTGTAGCTGTAAGGCCATTACCTGTCTCTGCCATCATTTTTGGTGCCAACCCACATGCTGAAGCTGTGAGCAAACTGGATGACTGCTATTAATCTTTCACAAAGACATTTCCTAAAAAAAAAAAAAAAAAAGGAGGGTAGTCACACAGAGTATTTGTTTTAAAGAGTTAAGGTGAGGTTTTGGAGATGTCTAATAACTTGCTGTGTTGTGGAGCTTCTAGATAAACACTGGCTGCTTTGTTGCTTTATCTGAGTGAATGGTTTTTGTGCTTGTCCATCTGCTTCTTAGGCACAGGTTACAAAAATACATTTTCCCATTAAAAATTTAGCAGCGGCACACAAGAAATGGAAAACCAAAAAAGGTTAATGATAGCAAAAGTTCCCCCAGTTACCTGTGTGATTTAAATGGTGAAACGCTTCCTGTAAAAGCAGAACAAGGCAATGCATAGCTGAAGAGTTGTAAATAAGCAAATGAGGCTCCTCTGCTGTCAGCAGCCTCACACAATTCTGTTGAATGGCTGCAGTGATAAAATACTGAGCGATGTGTTTAGCTTGTGAGCAGGCATCTTGGAGAAGTAGTAGCAATGCTTGGTGATTCTTGTGTCTGCTAGAAGGTAAAACTTTTTTTGTCTCAGACTTTTTGTTGTTTGTTTTGGGGTTTTTATGTACTGTGACTCCAAAAGGTCACCATTTTCAGCAGACATTTAAAACACAATGATGGGAGAGTCATGTCTTTGAGGGCTTGGTCACTGTAGTACATCAAGTCTTAAGATGGTATGTATGGCATCTCTTTATAAAGCCTTACAATTTTAGAGGAAAATGCTATATTTTGAACTCATTCTAATAACCTCAGTGAATTTTAGTAATTCTGCTTCTCTGTAGTCTGGAACACCACTTATTCTAAACAACAGCTTTTCATATTCTGGAAATTTCCCTGGACTTTTAGCTGGTCAATTTTCAAAAGTCAAACCATCTAGTACCATTATAAAACCTGTTCGCGTTTTTAGAGTGGAAAAAGCCATTCACTTTTTTTCTGTTTTATTTATAAAGGAGATGTATTTGTGAAAAATAGACATAAAAACGTGGCCGCTTCTTGCAGTATATAGTCAACTGTAACCTTAGAGAACTTAGTTTTAATTCCTATGCAAGATCTTTTAAGCATAGGAAACAACACGTTTTGCCTATCGTAACCTCTAGGTTAGCAAACTGCTTAGTTGGTGGAGAGGTTGATGGTGTTTTGGTTGTTACAAACGGAAGTTTATAACTTGTTACTTGCAGATGACCCCTCAGTTTATTCTCAGCAGTGCTGTTATATAGATTAGTAGTTACCTAAATCTCTTAAAATTAAGGTTTTAAATTATGTGCAAACTTCTTTTCAGAATGGAAATGTAAAATATACATTGTACAGTAAGCTGATAATGTTCAAGAACAACAAGAGATAGCTTAAGATCATATTGTGTAAACAGCTTGATGGAAGACTTCTTACCCTGACTCCTCTTGTTCATCTGTGTACAGATAATTATTACTAAATAAAGGATTTATCTTTGTGAATAGATACGGGTGTCCTGTTAAAATGATTTTAATAACAGCTAAGGGAGTATGGCTTCTCCACCTAGCAAGGGGAGCTCTGAATTGACTTTTCTAGCAAAAGCAATTGTTTGCAATGTTTGGGAATGACACTGAAATCCCTAACAAATTACAGGGCTGTGGGTTAGCATAAGGCAACCAAATTCCAGATGATCAATTAGAAAGGTAAGTTTGTGTAGTGCACACAGATTCTCTTCCCATCAAATTCTGTCTCTTTAAATTTCAGTGTACTGAGCTGCAAAGCCATATGAAGAGCACTCACGTTAGACGCATCATGCTGATGAGAACGAAAATCTGTTGTTAAAAAGCTTGACTGTTTCTTACTTGAAAATGCTGTATTTTTATAAATGTGAACTGGTTTACCTCTTTAGCACCGAACCTGAGAACAATAGAAGTAGATCTGTTTGAAGAATTTGCTTGAACCTTCTCTTGATGTGACACTGGGTCTAGTTAATGACTGAAGATCATTTTGTGCAGCTGTAACACGAGTTTCGCCTTATCAAATGAGAAGGCAAGATATGGTTTTTATTTACATGTGGTTTTGATGGTTCTTATGTACTGTGCACCATGTTGATCTGAGCTGCAATAGCTGCTGGTCCTGCTGTCGTTCTGTTTCAAAGCTCCGGTCACCGAGCACTGCATGGTCTCACAAAGTGCGCTGCGTGTCTGGAATGAAGGACGTGAGATCCAGGAGCAAGCTGCTGTTTTCAAGGATGACTGGATGAACTTCCAGCTGTTGTTTCTAAAGGTTCATTTGCTTTTCTTTAAATCTTTAGTGGTACTGTGCAGGAATATTCTATAAATGCTTACTGACAAAAAAGTCATTAATTTTTGAGGAGGAAGAGCTATAATGGGAGTGTGTTTTTAATTCATGTATACATATAACTTCTATTCGTGCTAATTTGAGTTGCATGTGTGCATCAAGGAAAACAGTAATTACAAATCTAGCATTTTCCAATCTTCACATAAATTAGGAATCATTTTGAGGTTACCATGCTCATTTAACATCCCATCTGTGTTCCCACAATGGTTGCAGAAGTGACAATTTAATATTCTATCGATTATCCACTGTTTCCCAGTAAAACGCTTCCTGTGACGTGTGTTTTGGTTCCTCAAGCATCTAAACACTTTTCCCTACCTTCCGTCCTGACTTCTACTGGAAATTACAGTTTCGGCCAGCACGCAGGACAGGAGATCTGATGGCAGCCGGATGCTTTTGTAACTGCATGCTGATGTGCTTGTCATATTTCTTAGAAGAAGCCAGAGCATCTTTCTGAAATAGTGATTAAAAGCTGTGTGAAGTGATTTGGCAGTACTCTGACATATGGTTGTCTCGTTAATGAAATTGTCAGTGGTGAAATTCTGGTTATCTGAGTGTCCTGTAGACCTGAGGTTTTAGAATTCGGATACTACATTAGTGCATAAACCAGATTTCTTCTTAAGAAAATCCTCAGATGGTTAGTGCCTGAAAAGTATATATTAAATCCCTGTTATATGACTTTTGATCAATTTCCACAGATGTTGAGACTAAACTCAGGGAAAAGACTGGAGCTTTATGCAGCCTGGAAGCCCAGCAGAAACTGAGAGATCCCCCAGGGAGAGGTCTGCAGGCTAAGGTTGTTCCAGTCCCCAGATCCCTCTCGTCTCCCACCAGGACACTGCCAGAGCCCATCAGTGGCGCTTTAAGAAAGAAAGTTTTCTCTAGCCGGGCCTGGTTGGCCCTGGAAAGTGCTGGCCAAATGCCTGGAAGCGTTGCTGTATTTTGCTGAGTACCTGAGGGGACGTATTGCTGCCTATCCTCCGGGGGATGCATCAGGAGGGAGCCCAAAACACTGCTGTGTGCAGTCACAGAGTGCCTGTCTGCACGGCCATCTGCTCAGCCCCACCACAACCCTCTGTACGTGCAGTATTGCTGCTCAAACTGGCAAGCCACTGGTGCAACGTGGTTTGTGCTTAATTCAACTTCTCTGAGCTGCTGTGTAAGTTCCCTACAACCTACTGCTGCGCCAGAGTCATGACCACAGGCGCTTGGTGTTTCAGCACAGGGTCTCTTTCTCAGATGAGAAGTGCTGGTTGTACTGAGCTGCACGGTAGTGGGGAAAAAAAATAATTTAAAAATCATTTTTACTTGTGTCTCAGGGCAGAATTTAAAATAGCATCCCTGATGTTAAAAGACTAATGTGACTTCTCAGCTCCCCCACATTTCATTTCCAGTTTTCAGTGCTTTGTAGCCCTTCATAAAATTGTCAAGCGTTTATATCACACCAACTTAAAATGTGTCTTGTAAAGCTATCAGACTTATCCTGGAGAGTAGGGGGGGAAGAAGAGAATTTTTTCCCTTTCATTATGGAGAGGAAGAAACAGGCTGGAACACCATATATCAACTTGTGTTACATCCTTTGAATGCGTTGTAAAGTGCTCTACAAGTGTCATCTGAGGATTTTACTGGCCTTGTGCAAGCCCCAATAAATGTTTTGAAACGTTGAGGTTGAAAAGAAAATATTTCATTAAAAAAAAAAAACTCTTTTCATTATTTTTATTAATGTATGCTCGTGTTTTTACACAGGGATGTAAAATATCTGTATTTCTTCAGTGATTTGAAAAAGGTCCTGGCTTTTGAAGAAGGTTGAGCCTATTCGCCATGAAAAACAGGGAATGCTTTCTGGTTTAAAAAAAAAAAAAAAAAAAGCGTTTGCAGAATTTGTAAAAGGTGATGAGGGGCAAGGGGGTGTTGATGCTGTTTAACTGTTATGTGGTTCAAGTAATGTAGGATATTTGGCAGGATACAAGGGAGGGGAAGGGGCACAAAACAAAAGTGTTTTAGGCTGGAGTTGTTACTTCTACCCTGTGCAAAGTTCACATGGGTTTATTTCAAAGCTTGTATGGGGATTGGGTGGGTAATGGGTTTTGGGTGTTTGGACCAGAAAAACACACACCGGGTCAAGTCTTACGACAATCCTGCAGTCTCAGCTGGAAAGAAGTTTCAAGGAACAGCTTAATAAATAGTAGCAAGTTAAGCAAAACAACTAAAACCCAAGAAGTAATGTATTACTACGAAGTCAGGAAGCTGCTGTATAAAGTAGGTGAATGTCAGGTGAATTTGTCCAGCTGTCCCAGAGGTTGCATGGTGGATGTCACAAACATCTGTAGCATTAACAAGAGAAATACCCTGGCAGAGTTTAGACTTTTAAATGGTTGAATTTGGGCTTCTGTGCATCTGTGAAGTAGAAAGTGTGTGTATGTATCTGAAACTTGTTTAAGGTGGAGGCTGGGAAGAATTTTAAAAGATAAGGTGTTCCACAATACAATTCCACAATACAATTTTTCAGGTTCCTGACATTTACTTTTGGGGGTGTGGAGAGCATTGGTTCACGGTCAGTGTTGTGCTAGGCGACCATCATGGAAGTTACTGAAAATGGCACTGGCCATAGCAGTGTCCCCTAAGTTTCTAGGGCAAAAATAAATGATGACCCGAAGTTGTACAGTGTGATGACTTTTTTTTTTTTTTTTTATTAAATGCATCACAGTATTTGAATATAAATGGCACAGAAAGAAAAATTCAGGGGAGTAGTGGGGAGAACGACCTCTAAAATCAATCCCTTAACTGCAAGCTTCTAATGCTGGTCTTGGCCTCACCAAACAGTGGCTGCTTGCAGGAGTTTTCCTTGTAGCCTCTTCAAGCACCCAAATCAGTGCTTGATAGGACCCTGTGCTGCTGCAAAGAGCACGCCTGGCTGTTGAACTGCACGTTTGGGTGCTGTGCCTTTGTGTCTGAGTTCATTTCCCCTCAGCCTTGTGTTTTCGTGTCAGTCCCCTGGAAATCTCCAGCCCGTCGAAGCCTTCCTGCACCAAATGTACAATTCTGAAACTTCACCTGCTGAATCACAGCGTGGGCAAGAGTTACCTGTCGCTAAAGAGGAGGATTCCTGTACGTGCCAGCAGCATGCAAAGCTGCGCATTAGGATGTTTTTAAAAGCACCTGATTTTGCCTGAGCTGTGCTACCAGCAGAATCAGCAGCTGGAATTTCCAATGGGTGTTAGGTTCTCAAATCACTAAATATTTTGTAGCAAAACGTGGCTGTAGGTAAGACTTCTAAAGCTCCCCTTGTGCATCTCATGTCGTAGGTTGGCACGTGAGTTACCATAATTCGGTCAGACTTGGCTGGATGCTTCTGTGATGCAACAGCTCTCAGCCACAATCTGGAAAGTTTCTCTGCACTGCAGCCCGTAATGCTTGCCTTGAGCACAGTACGCACTGGAGTGATATGTTTAAAATATTTTATATCTTTTTGCAGATGTGTATGCAGATCACATGTAACACTCGACTCTGAATTCATACAGAAAAGGCCATCGTGCCTCACCATCAAGCCCTGTGTACTAAATGCAAACCCAGAGACCACAGTTAATGAAAGGAGGAACAAGAAACGACTGAAGGCAGACTGCAAAATTAAGAAGATTACCTAGTATAAATAGCATAAAAGTAATTTACAGCAAGTCAAAGGCAAATAAGGCTTGTTTGCTGTATTTCCCTTTTGTTCTCACTACTTCTCAATGGATGATCAGCTCTGGAAGCTGACAAAAAGTGTTTTACGTTGATTATTTTGTGGATTTTGTGTCCTTTTAATTTAAGGTACCAAGCTTTCTCACTGTTTAGTCTACTGGAAAGCAGTCCAGTTCTTGCAAATAAGTGTCCGTGTGATTCTAGTAAGTGTCTAGAAAAGCAAATCCTACAAGTGGCTGTTTTCAGTCTCAGATATCCAAGTCTTGGTGGAAATGCAAGCTCACCTCTAATAGCCATCTCTGATTTAGACCACAGCTGCTTTACTGGCCTTTGAGCTGTCCTGCGCAGATGCTGGTCTAACTAGCAAACCGTACAGACTTGCTTAGTCCTTAAATTCCACTGGATGCATCTCTTAAGTACTTTGCTCAAAGAAATGTTGAGTATTTTACTAAATCTGTCAATTTTAGCTGTTTGACAACTTTGAGTGTGGTCTGACAGCTCACATCATCAGTCAGAACGTGATGAGCAGAATAAGGGGCTGCAGTGCTCGATCGTGGCTTACGGGGAATCTTGTAATAACAATCAGCTAGAGAAAGTTGGAAAGCTGTGACAATCTGTAAACTGTGCGCGGCATCTGGTAAACATTTGTTTTTTTGTCCCTGTTGGCTGAAGTGAGATGCAAGTGGCTGTGGAAGTGGGGTGGCTGTGTCCCAGAGTGGGAGCAGAAAGTGGTCTTCTTGGACCAATGTTGTCATTTGGGCGAATTTCTATGTAAACGACCACAGCCCATTCTTAATGCTTGAGACAGATTAAAAAGTAGTTACTCAACAGATTATTTCTCTCTGACTGCAGGAGATAATGATGTGAAAATAGTTAGCCTGTGAACTTCGCGGAGAACACAAGAGGAGAGGAACTTCGCGGAGTCCTTGCAGTTGAGTGCCTTGACACGACCAGTGCTATCTACATGGGGAGTGAAGGCAGGCCTAATGGCTTTATGGTTCAAAGCAACTTGGTGATGATTTAAAATGAAATGGGCAGTGTTAGAGATGGTGGAGTCACCATCCTTGGAAGTCTTCAAAAGACGTTTAGATGTAGAGCTTAGGGATATGGTTTAGTGGAGGGCTGTTAGCGTTAGGTTGGAGGTTGGACTCGATGACCTTGAGGTCTCTTCCAACCTAGGAAATTCTGTGATTCTGTGATGTAAGCTCACAGGTGCACGTATGCCATCTCCATGTAGAAGGTCCTGAACTTGCAAGATGCGTAACAGTGGCCAATTAAGGAGAAGAGCTGTGACTTTCTACCAGGAAAGATTCCCTGCTAGATGAGTTTGTTATGCCCTGTGACTGAAGTGTATGCTTCCTGGCAGCGGAACAAGGCTTCCTCTATGATTTATTTTGAAGGCAACATCAACTTGTTTTAATGCACACTTGTTCTAAAGTTGTCATTACTGAACCTGTTTGAAGAGCTGTTGGAGTAGCTGCACAGAAGCTGCAGCAAACACTGATTTACCAGGTAGTGGCAATGTAGCCAACTAAATTCAGATGGTGCTCTTCTCTAAAATAGGTGCAAAAAAAGAACATGGCCTCAGAAAAAATGTGTACTTGCTGAATCATCCAACTGTTACCGCCAAAGCTTGTGAGTCAGAGATCATACAACAGAGGTGGGCAACAGCTATTGATAAAGATAGTGAATATGTGAAGGAAGCCCTTGGCGCTCTCTAAGCCTCTTGATGTTGTTTGACCAGATGTTCAGAATCCACAACAGGAAAAAAAACTGTGATCAGCCATGTTGTGGCTGACTAATATCTCTTTACCCATTGACTAGCTGTCCATAAACATAGGAAATGAACTAATTATTTTAAAACAAAATCAGCCCAAGTGACTCAAAAAAAAAAAATCATTGAGCTTTCTGTTTTTTCCCCAAGAGTTTCTCCAGCAGTTTGTGGTTCTTTCCAAGGGCTCCACACCCTCTCGGCAGGTTTGGGTCAGACTGGGACAGAGCATCATTGATCCTATGGAATGAGTCACCTTGAAGCTGCTCTCTGGGGCAGATTGGCAAGTGATCTTTGTGGATCAGCATGCAGATGGCACTCTGATGTCGTGGCCTGTTCCTAAAAGTGCCAGTTCTATAGCTCCATAAGGATTAGGTGGAACATCTTAAAATGATTCCAGAGTGCTGCCAAGGTATGAGAAGGTTTATAATCCACAAACTAGCTACTAGGACTAGTTAAGGAAAAGGTGATGTGAGCAGGGTGCTGTTACCTACACCCTGGACTTTTCATCAGCCACAGACTGCAGGCTGCATGCCCAGGGAGTGTGTACGTGAACCTTTCCAAGGTGACCAAGCACTTCTATTGGAGTAGCCTCAAGTGCAAGGCCAACATCTGCAGCTGAGCTCTGTGTGTTGCCGTGTTTTTGAAGAGGAGCAGGAACAACTGAATGTGTGTTTGCCCTATACGGCAGATGTCCAAACCTTTCTAAACGTTTAGTGTCTGTGGACCTCAAAGTCTGGGTTATCACTGTTATCACAAAAGGTTCTGCGAATAAAGGTTGGAAATTGAGACCTTGGTATAAAATCCTATAGATTAATTGCCTTGACTCCCTTTTGCCAGATGAGGTAAGGTTACTTTGCACAGGCAGTGCAATTACCTGCTGTACAAATGGGGAATGAAATTGCAACTTTGCACGTGATTTTCAGGAAGACACCCAAACTACAAGCTATCTAGCAGAACGGCTGCCCTCCTCCTTGGAAGAAAAGCTTGCATTGTTCTCTGGGGAAACAATAGATTTGAGGACATCCATCTTTTTAAATGTGGCCTTGCAAAGTGTCCTGTGAAAGAAGATGATCTACTAAGTGTTTACACTGGTTTCTGTAGCTTTCAATCTAATGGATAGAAATCTCATCAGCCGAGACCTCCTAGGGCTTTAGTGTGAAGCAAAAAATCAGACCAAATTGAAACAGAGACCAAGCTGAAAGCAGATACAGGGCTTAAATACAGGTTATGTGATGCGTTGGAGAATTAACAGAACTGTCCTATGCCGTTAGGACAGACTAATGACTGAAAAAGTCTTTTTCCCCCTTTTACTATTTTTATTTAAATTAGGTACAAGAAGGAGAGGAAAAAAGTCAGCATACAAGCACTACGTTCCTTAGAGGGGGAATGTAAATGTTACAGTGGAGACAGAGAAAGAGATCATTTCCTATTGCAGTCTGGGGCAGATTAGCAGCATACCTTCAATATTCCTTCTTAGAAGGTAAAAATAATAATTCCCTAAGAACTTGAGTTACAAAATAAATAAATAAAGCAAACAACTTTCACTATAAAAACATCCATTAATTTTAACTTTAGTCTTTATTTTGGGGGGAGATGATGAGAGTAACATAAAGCACACTTAATCTATACTTACTGTTGGTTTTTTTTTTGTTTTCAAAAGTAAATGTTTTACCTGGAGAAAGAAGCTAAATTGGTTTGTACAGGTGTAAGCCTTTCCTTTTATTAATACTAAAATAAATGGGGGATTCTTACTGAACTGCAGTTTAGTTTTTTAATCAGTCTTTGTTGGGTTGGAAAGCATTTTTTTCTGTTAGGAGGCTGTATTAAAAAAAAAATCTTTAAAATAAATTAATAAAAATCTCTTGTGAAAATGCTGAAACTAAGTGGAATATTTCCAGAAAAATCAAGCATTATTATGATGTTTTTAAGTGTGTGTAAAATAATCCTGTCTTCCAAAAAGATGCTTAAAGTCATTTGGATAGAGTTGGCATCTGCCAGGGTAGAGTCACACATAAGATAACATGATTGACCATTTTTGGCATACGATGGTCTAAATTGGCTCATCTATTGGCTGTCAGTCGCTCCTGAATTGGAGCCAACTCTTTGTAGGCACGTTTCCATCTGGTTAAGTTTAGGACTCAAGCTGTTTATATATTAAAAAAAAAAAAAAAAAAAAAAGTACCAATAACAGTCTCTGGAAAAAGGTTTTTGCTTATATTACTAATGTATTTCAAAACTGTTTGGTTTTCCTTACTGGGCAAAATAACCTTACAAACAGTGAAAGAAGATGTGCTTACATATTGTGTTAAGATGCTTGAAACACACAAATAAAATAATAAAATTAAAAGACGTGTAAATTTTATACATGCTTACTGAGTTGTATATATGCATCCATGTAGTTCTATAATGTGCTGTTCTTCCAAATTGGAAAAAACAGATTTTAAGTCTGTTAATATTTTAGCTGTGCGCATTAGGAAAGTAGGATGAATACATGCTGTCGCATTCTCATTGAGTCTTTCTAAGATTGGCCTTGCATTATTTTTATTCTGAATATTAGCCATCTGGCACTGTGTGCTGCAGTATTTAGTGCCACAAATAATAATGAAAAATATGGTAATATCTCATGATACTTTAACGTAAAAATATAAGACAGAGGGGTATAAAGCTTTGGGCGTATAATCTTAAAGCTGCCAAAGCATCTTGTTCCCTCTGCCCTTGTTTTCCATAAATGATTCCTTGATTGGAGACAGCAGTGGTAATACGCAAGTCACTGGTTAATGCATGCTAATGAAACTGCTGTTCTTGTAGTTCGCAGACTACAGTCCTGAAGAAAAATAAGCACGAAACCCACCAGGATTTATACCTCTCAGTTCAGGTAGATGTAGATGCATCCAAGACACGCAAGAAAAAGCTTTTCCAATTTAAATATATTGGAGAGGACTCGATCTTTTACATATCACTCAAGTCCCGTATAAATGCTTGAATGTTAAAAAAAAAAAAAAAAAAGTTTTTCTTCCCGTCTCCCCACATCAAAATATAACGGGAGTTGTATATGCAGCAAAACTGCTGTTTGACTGTAGTTAAATTTCATAATTAGATGGGGCTTAAATGAGGTGAGAGCTAAGTTCAGTGATTCTCTAGGCTGATGCAAAGATGAGGTGCAAGGTGACTCGTGGAACTTAAGCCTTCAGTGTTTCAGGAAAACACTTGAAGGATGTTTAGGCTCAGAGGAAGGGAGCATTTTCATGAATATTCATTTTAGAGAACACTTGCTGGAAAGATTAATTCACTTTTACAAGTTTCTCTTGGGTTGGATTTGCTGTTGTAGATGGGCCAAGCAGCAACTGGGATGGCAAGACCTATGTGGCCATGTTGCACTGCTGCTCTGTCTGCAAGAAGAGCAACCGCTTTCATGAGCTCTGCTGTTAGGAATCCATTCACTACTGGAACATCCTCCATACTTGAAGCAAGAGCGTGAAGTATAAGGTGCCTCCAGGCACAGGGAGCTTAATGTTTCCTAAAGAAATCAAATTATTTATTAGAATACTACAAGTGACAACTCCAACAGAAATGAACAGGACTTAACTTCTGTTTCCATGCAGCCCACCCCAAACAGAGACGACAGCATAACATGAAAGATGACAAGGCTAAATAAAATTTGAGTTTCCATCTGTTGGCAAAGAATTCTCGCCAGCTCTTTCAACTCCGCTGTGCTCATCCAGGATTTTTAGATGCGTGGTAGCTTGGCCAAAGCAGTGGCTAGGTTTGGCCTGTGGAATATCCAGGAGCATCTACTGCCTATCTGCAGTTCATTGGTCTAGCACACGTAGCAGAGGCGACCTGCATCATCTGGTTCGCTAGATTTACTGCCTCTGAGTGGATCAAACCCATTGTGAATCCCCAGCAAGTCTGCTTCTTTCCAGACGTGCTGGCACAAGGATTGATGCCTGAGCAGTAAGTTCAGTGAGCACAGGGCTTGGTGCACAAGCAGAAATTCTGTGCAGAAATCCAGGAGCTTTAAGCCAGAGGAGCCAACCTCTATCCACTATCTCTCGTGTCCGTCCATTCGTTCATCAGTGGCTGAAGGATGTAGGAGTGCAGAAGGGACTGGCTCCTGGTGGTGATGTGGAATTGGGGCTTTCAGCTTGGGGGCTATCCAAGAGGCAAATCGATCAACAGCTCTGCTGCTGCAGTTGGTTGTGTGGTCTCAAACTGTTGTTCAGTGTTATTGAGCATTGAGAGTTATTCGCTCTTTCCTTCATCTCGTTTTTTTTTTTTTTTTTTTTTTTTTTTTTTTTTTTTTTTCCCCTTGTATGTGTCCTGATCTTTTTGCCTTCTCCAGATTTTTTGTAACCAGTGTGCTTTTTTTCTAGCTTTTTTTTTTTTTTTTTTTTTTGGTCTAGCCAGTGTGTTCTGGCTTACTGCAAATACACCAGACCATTCTTAAACCTTTTTTGTTGTTGCTGGGTTGTTTTTTTGTGTGATTTTTTTTTTTTCCTGCTAATACAGTAGCCTCCCCTAAAATGGCCAAGGTTGTTAGTCCTGCCAAGGAAATGAAAGAACACAGAGCCTTCTGTCTGCAGAGTATTCATCTTGGCCAAGGCACAAATGTATGCTTTTATTTCCTCCTGTTCAGAAGCCACCAATAATCAGGTGTTTGGCCACGGAAGCCTGGTAAGATAAATGTACAATTTGAACAAAGATTTCAAATTTAAAGTTGAAGTGTCAGGAGGGATGTTGGGAGGGGGGTGGGGGGATGGGGAGAAATGGGTGTGGACTAATTTGGGCCTATTAGAAGCAGTTTTAATGTTTTCCACCATGGGATATTTATCTGCTGGAATTTTCTGACTTGAATATGGATGTGTTTTTTAGCCTTGTGATGGGAGTTGCAATGAAGGGTTGCTTTCTAGGGGTGGAGAGGTTTAACTCATGGAACAAGGAACATAGCAAGGAATGGAGAAGACTGGACAACTGATTTGGGACCCTCCTCACTTTCTTTCCACAGTTCTGCCAAGCACAGCAGAAATTTGCCTTGCCCAGAGAGGTCAACAACAGCCTTGAGTTTCTTTTTTCTCTTGGTGTTTCTGAAACGTTGCCAGTCAGGACGAAGAGAAGGTACGGAGTAAATAGCAACACATTTCTCCAGCTCCTCTTAGACAGCGCACTGGAAGGGGTGTGCAAAAAGACTGGGGAGTGTTGGGGGAGCCTTTCTGCAACTGGTGGAGTTCATAACGAGAGAGACTGCTTAGGGTGGCATTTCAGAGGTTTTTGATAGAGCTCTAAGGCTTGCCAGGTGTGACAGTCAAGGAGAAATTTGGTATCTGGCGGTTCATAATCCCAGCTTTGTTCTTCAGGAGTTGCTTCAGCCTCAGTAAGAGTGAATCACTGTTTGCAGGCTCAGAGTTGTTTCCCACAGCACAGTCAGGTTTGAATCACACATCAGGACCAGGGAAAGTAGGAGACAAGGTGACTCCCTCGCCTGCTTGAATCGAAGCCCCCCACTGCATGGAGTGCCTCCAGTTCCAATCACTTTTCTGCTCGTAATGGCATAAAAATCATTCCTTCGTGCAGCAGTTTGTAGATGGAGGTCTGATGTTGTCTCCTCATCAGGCAGTTCCCTGGCTCCATCCCCAAAACAGAACTTTTTCAGATAATTTTCTCAGGATAACAGACCTCTCAGACACCTTGCTTTGTGGTGCTGGCAGCATTAGGGTCTGTCAGCTGTGGTGGGCACCGTGCAGCGCAGGGGGCCTCCACGTGGTTTGGGAAGCGCTGCGGTGTTAGGGCTGTCTCGCCCAGCACGAGTAGGTCTGGTGCAGCACGTCTTCTCCGCTCTGTTCGCACCCTCCCACGTTCTCTCCTTCCTTCCAGATCCCCACCAGGCGTGTGGGTCACACACGGGGGAGAAGCTGTGGCTCTCTTGTGTGAATCCGGCCTGTTACCACAATTGGGGTTCTGCTATCGTGGACTCTAACTCCTGCTTCCTAGGAGGCAGACAAGCAAGCGTTGGCTGAAGGCATACAGACGTGCCTGGGCACAAGGATTTTGTCTGAAGACAGCTGGGAGGATGGGACAGATGTAAATGTCTGATCTGCTCCGTCTTACAGGTTGTAGTGAATGATTGCGATGCACGTTGTGGCTGCACTGTATTGGGGAGGTCAGGAGAGCAATGAGGGTGTGCGGCAGGGCAGAGCGAGGCGGCGGATGGCATTGCAATCTCTCCTCGCTCAGGGTTGTGTTGATCTCTTCCTGCCAAGAGGAGTTTTCTTGGCACCTTGTTCTTAGACCTGCAAGTCTCTTATTTGACAGCCTGGAAATTTAATATCCACCGGCCGAGGTGGGTAGCTGTGCTTCCGTCAAGCCAGCGCACTTTGCAGGTGTTTGTGGCAGTACATAAAACGATCACAGTGCACAGACTGTTAATTTTTAGGATTGCCCAAGATGCTGTGCAGAATTCTGTGCTGCTGATGGACGGATGTTGTGGTAGTTCTGTAAACGAAGCACCCTAAATGAGTAGCGTGCAGCAAACTAAAGACGTTATGCTGTGCCACAGCTACAAGGATAACCTTTAAGCAAGCCTTACGTTTGTGTTCTCGAGGAAGGAAGGCACTTAACTACCTGTTGTTGTTGTCTTCTAAACTGGATCCAGGTGCAATGCTTGTTTAATTGAACATCCTTCCATCTCCACAAGGGCTCTCCCCACCCTTGCCTCCAACCCTATGCAGGTGGTTAGGTACTGCTGAGGGCTGTAGCGGCCAGTCCCCACGCACAGCACCGCTGAGCTCTCCTTCCCAAAGCCCTCAGGAGGAGCTGGGGAGGTCTGGCGGGTGCATGGCAGTGCCCCAGTGCTTCCAGCCACCCTCACCCTGGCACTGCAGGTGCCTTTGGGGGCATTTCTGGAGGTAAGGGCTCCAGGTGTGGCTGAGGGCAAAGCCTGCCCCAAGCTCGAGGTATTTTGAAACGTGCCCAGCAGGTAATGAACACCGTCCGAAGCGTGTTTATTTTACTGAGTGCTGCCAGATGCACCGTCACTGTCTCACCTGACCCTAATTACTCACTTACATCACTTCAATCTTTCTGTCAAGAAAATAACACGGGGTGAAATTAAGTATGGTATTACAGGAGAGAGCAGAGATGCGCAGAGCTGCAGGGGCCGACCTCTGCACCTTCCACAGCCCCGGGCTGCTGCTGGGAGGGGAGAGCCGTGGCTGTGAGCAGGACGGGGTGCTGCTGCTGGGCTTAGGGCTCGCTCCCTGGCCCCAGCCCCATCGCTCACCTCCTCTACAGCAGGGCACGGTGCTTTGAGTAGGGGCAGCAGGAACCAGCCGTGTTTGTACATAGAGCGTGGCACAGCCCGGGCACTGCTGCTAGTGAGGGACAAGAGGGGTTCATTGCTTGGGGCTGTGTTGGGGTGGAGGTGCTGAGCGCTGCTGCTCCTTGCTGTGTGCGCCCCATCTCCTGGGGGCGAGGACTCCAGCGCTGGGTGCTTTAACCTGGGGACTCGCAGAGCGGCCGAAGTTGGAGGGGACCAGAGCAGGAGCAGCTGGAGCACGTCCCACAGGATCACGTCCAGGTGATGCCGTGACCGAACCCTAAAGCAACTTTCTGGCCTGGTTCCCAGGTGAATCAAAGCTGCATTTTGTGTACCCCACAGCTCCCCGCTCCCACCCCCAGCCCACCCGGCGGCCTCGCACCCCTCTCCCCTCCCCTATTTCTCCCCTTAGGGCTCCCCCACCTCCACCTTCCCCTGACAGAGCCGGGGGGGGCCGGGGCTTCACCACCACCCCCAAACTTTCTCCCCCCTCACTGAGGGGGCGCCGCCGCCTTCCCCTCTCCGCCGGTCCCTCCCTCTCCCTCTCCTCCCTCTCCCTCTCCCTCCCTCTCCTCCCTCCTCTCCCTCTCCACAGCGGCCCCGCCGCGGTGCGGAGCGGCGGCGGGCGGCGATGCTGCCCCTCCCCGGCGGGGCCCCGGCGGCTGCAGCGGGGCCGGGAGGAGGAGGAGGAGGAGGAAGAGGAGGAGGAGGCGGCACGGGCAGCACCAGGTGAGGCCGCCCCGGCCCGGCCCGTCCCCTCCTTGCCCTTCCCTTCCCTTCCCGTCCCTTCCCTTCCCCACGCGCGCTCCCGAGCCCTCCGCCAGGCGCGGCCCCGCGGCCGGGGGAACAATGGCGGCGGCCGAGCGGGGAGGGGAAGGGTGGGGAGGGAGGGGGAGGGAAGGGGCGGGCGCCTCCACCTGCGCGCATGGAGCGGCGCTGAGAGGGGCGGCGGGGGGGGACGCGGCCGCCGCCGGGCCCTGAGGAGCCGCCGCCGCCTCCTCCTCCCTCGCGGGCCCGGCGCTGAGGTGAGTGCGGGGTGGGGTGGGTGGGGGGGGGAGAGACCCCCGGGGAGGAGGAGGAGGAGGAGGAGGAGGAGGGGAGGGGAGGAAGGAGGGGGCCGCGGCCTGCCCGCACTGCGCGGGGCCTGCGGGGATGGGGAGGGCCGGGGAGCGGCCCCCGGCGCCGGGGGGAAGGGGAAGGGGGCAGCGGGGGGCAGGATGGAGCCCGCCTCATTGTCTGCAGAGCGAGCCATCTGCCCGGCCGGCCCCTTCCCTTCCCTTCCCTTCCCTTCCCTTCCCTTCCCTTCCCTTCCCTTCCCTTCCCTTCCCTTCCCTTCCCTATCCCCTCTTTTCCCTCCCCATCCCTTCCTTTTCCCTTCCCTTCCTTCCCCATCCCTTCCTTTTCCCTCCCCATCCCTTCCCTTCCCTCCTTCCCATTCCCCATCCCTTCCCTTCCCATCCCCAGCCCCGCAGGCCGCCAGCTCGCGGAGCGCCACAGAAATTACACAGCCAAAAAAAAAAAAATTAAAAAAAAAATAATAAAAATAAATAAACCCCAAACCCATCACCACCTCCCCCGTCCTCCCCAAAAAAAAAACCACAAAGGCGGCCCCCGGCTGGCTCCTGGCACCCCGCGCCGGGTGCCGGCCAGGTACGGGGCTGCGGCGGCGGCGATTGCGGGCGAAGCACTTGTGGCAAATTTAATGTTTGACAAAAGGAGCGGAGCTGTGGAAGCGGCGGCAATTATGTAAGGAGCAGGGCTGGATGCGCCTCGAGTCCGCTCCATAAATCAACCTGCTGGGCGAATAAACCTCGCTCTGCACCAGCGCTCCACGCCACGCTGCTTATTACTCCCGTTATTATCGTTTTACTCTCATTGTTATTATTTTGCGTCTATATACATGCGTTTTTTTTCCTTCCAAGGGGCTGAAGCCTGGCCGTGGGGTCTCGGCTGTCGCTGTCGGAGCGCGTGAAGCCCGTGGGGAGGGTGGGCGCAGGGCGGAGCGGGGCCTTGGGCAGCGCCTGCGGGTCCCCGGCCCGTACAAAGCTGCATTGATTCGGCTCTCTGCCTTCGCGGATAATGATTTTCCCCAAAGCTCTAACTAAGGGAAGAAAAGAGAGTCCCCCGGTCGGCCTACACAGTAGTACAGTATCTTTGAAAGCGCGTATCCGGCTGCGAATAAAGGGAGCCAGTCCGAGGGCTCAGCAGCAATGAAAGGCGGCAGCGAAGGGGAGCCGCCGGCCCTCCCCTGCCCCTCGTTCTGCTTCAGGGGGCGCGGGGGGGCCTTGGGGCGTTTTCGTCTTTTTTTTTTTTTTTTTTTTTCTTTTTTTTTGCTTGCTGTCTCGTGGAGCAGAGCCCCGTCTCCCCTCGCCGATGGTCAGTGAGAAGTCCTTTGGATCGGGGTGGGGGATAAAAAAAAAAAATGGGGAGAGAATCGTGGCCGGGTGGCTGTCGGCGAGCGCGGCTGCGTAGGGCGGTGTTTCGGTGGGGTTGATGCCTGGTGGGTGTTTTTGGCGTTAGCTTCTCCCTTTCTGTGTTGGGAAGACTTGGACGAGTTTGCAAAGCCGGGGGGAGGCCTGGGGAGGAAGTATGGCCAGACAAAGGAGCGCGGCTCGGGCTGGCAGCCCAGGTGTAGGACGCAATCACCGGCGGGCAGGGCAGCAGATATAACCCACCTTGCCCATCGTGGCCAGAGCAATAGCAGCTCCATTCCAGCCCTGCTGATTTCCCCAGCGAATGGGCCCCTTAAAGTTTATGCCCTGTCACAGGCAACGCTGGGAAATACTCCTTTCCTCGGGGAGGAGAGTTCCCGGCTTCGCCTGAGTCCTGCGTGGACACCGTGGTCGCCGGCTTTGTGCTTGGCCTGGCGAGGCAGGTGGAGCGAGCATCAAATGCAGCAGAATTGCTGTTGCCTCTCAAAAACAGCACTTTTTGCTCTGTGAGGGCATTCACAGAAAGGTATTTGGAGAGTTGGGAGCGAAATAATTTCAATGCGATCCACCTGCGATATGCCAGGCCCTGCCTCCTCACCTGGGTGAGGGCTGTGCCTTTTTTTGGGTGCTGAGTCTTTGTGTCCTGCTAGCGCGGTTTGTGTTGGCTTCATCATCGCTACCTGGGCATCCGGGCAGGTGGTCAGCGAGCTGACAGGATGTGTGGTGTAAAACCAAGTGCCTTTGGTGAAGGCTCCTGCGTGTCCTCGTGGCGTGGACATCCTGTAGGGGTTGTGTCCCGGTGCTGGGAGCTGAGCGGCGAGGTTGGGAGCAGCAGAGGCAGTTGCTTGGCTTAAGCATCCATGTGTTGAGCAGGATTTAGTCTGAAGGATGCACGAATTTGGGATAAACCACCCTGCTGTTGTGCCTGAGTGTTGGCATTGTTGGTTTCACAGCTCTGGGTTTTTGGGGCGCCCGGTAAAGCCGAGCTGCAGCGAAGGCGCTGGAAGGAGCCGCGCAAGGCGGCGATGGCCACGGCCGCGTGCCTTATCCCTGAATCCCTGACCCCGTCCCCTCACGGAGGAGGTGGCTTTGGTTCAGCAGTGCTTCGGGCAGCGGCGCCGGGTGGGTTTTGTGTGCAGGGAATGGCGTGGCAGCTGCGTAACGCCGCTTTTGTGCGCATCGCTCCCAAATCGACGTCTGGGGAGCGGCACGGAGCAAAGGCTCCAGACCAGCAGGTCTCTGATATTTTTTTTGCAGCGGTGCCTTTTTATTCAAAGCAGGTGTCATGGAGATCTTTCATGCCGGGATTTCTTTCATCCCTGGCGTTTGTTAGCTCATGTTCAAACTTTAAATCTGGAGAATTTCTTGTGTACAGGAGGCGTTCTGGCGTCCCTCTCAGGCAGGGTGAGCGTGGGGCCGGGGCTCGGTTTCCTTCCCACCCTGCTGGGTGCGGGAGGTGCTTGGTGCCCCGCAGCCCTGTGTGGTTTTAACAAAGCTCTGGGAACTCTTTTTTATTACAAAATGCCTAATTTATCCAAGCTCTCGTCTCGGTAGCCTCCCGTGATAGAAAATTCTGCTGCCTAATTGCTTCCTTTCACCGATCCTGTATTTCTCTCTCTCTCTCTTTTTAATAAATTTTGTTTGTGCAGTGCCTGCAGAGCATGGGTGGATGTGTCACTAGAGGTTTCGGGTTGATCTTCTTTCCCAGCTTTCCTGCTCTTGCCCTTTGGTGTGACCGTGGTGCGCCCGACCACGAGGCCCGGCACTGCTCCTGCTCGCTTCGTGCACTGAGCCATTTCTAACGCCTCTCCGAAACACCCTTACCCTTTCTAGGGGTGTGGGGGCTGCCTCTGGAGCTGGGTGCTGAGAAAAACAAGTCTTGATTCATTTCCTTGCTCTAAGAAGTATCCAGGAGGGGTTTTGATGGCGAGTGTTAGGGCAGAAGAACCGGGCACAGAGAAGAGGGGGGCCCCGTGGATTTTGTCTCCAGCATAATGTCCCGATGAATGGCTCGAGTCTTTGATGGGGAAGAGAAGCTGAGGCCTTCTGAAAAGCCTGTTTATTGACATTAATTATTTTTTATTAGTTACAGCATCCATAGTTCGTTGGCAGTAGGAGAGCCCAAAGTAAGAACATTAAATCTTCAGAAGTTTTTCAAAGCTTGCATTTTTCATAAGAAGCTTGTGAAGCTTCAAATCTAAAGCTTCCAAAGCCTTTTTTTTTTTTTTTTTTTTTTAATTCTTCAGAAGTGCCACTGAAGCTCTTCTTTAATTTTTAGTATTTTAGCTGAAACTATAAGTTTTATATATATATAAAAAAAAAGGTTCTCTCTCATCCATTGCGCCGGCCCCAATTTCCCACTCCTTGGCTGCAGCCCCAGGCTCTGACTGCGCCCTGCGGACCGGGCGTCCCCCGTGTTCCCCCGGAGGGTGAGGAATAATTTGGGGTCTTCTCGGTTCTGGGAATGAGGCCGGTGTGGAGAGGGGCTGTTCTAGCTATGAATGCTTTTCTGAAGAACAAACACAATTTTCAGACATTGGGTGAGCAGGTTGGCTCGGGAGGTGGCTTTAACGTAGAGGGGTGGGTGGAATTTTCGGGAAGATGGGAAGGGGAAAGGCCTGCTGCTGACCACAATTTCTCAGTTCATATTAAAGCAAACAAGCAAACCCCGATCTTCGTGACCCCGCTGCTTCTGTAGGGAGCGACTCGCGGTAATTTCCTGTGGTTTGTTTGTGTCTGTCCGAGGATATCCACGGCATCAACATCACCTGTCCGTGCGGCGGCTCGTCCCGGGCCCCTCGTGGGTGGGTGTGATGGCTTGGAGATCCAGCAGCTCGTGCGGGGATCGGGGAACGTTTAGGACCATGGCTGGGCTCGGGGGCTGCAAGTTCGGCTGGAGCAGGGCAGCTCCGTGGGTAACCCGTGGGTAACCCAGTCGGGCACGGCAAATGCAGAGAAACCATCAGCTGAAACCTCCTGCGGAAAGCACAATTTGTCCTAACCCAGTAACCTTCGCTGCCTTAATTGTCGTATTTGTCTGGGCAGCTCGTCGGCTGATGGGGACTCGGTACTGCAGCACAAGCGGTTTTGTTTACTGTGCCTGCTCCTTTCTTTAATTTGAACTAATTCCTTCCCTGCTTTCTCTCTGAGCCTTTCCTCGTCCTAGCTGCTGAAACACCAGCCTTTCTGCACGAGAGGTCCCTGGTTTGAAAGGGTGAATTTCCTGCTGGCCTTGAGCTGGTTGGCTCAAAATTCATCGCTCCGTCAGGCAGCGCGAGCTGGCGGCTTGGCTTTACCTTTGGTTTGGGGTTTGTGCACGTGTAGAGCACCAGCCGTGTGGGTCCAGGACCCGGTGCTTGGTGGCCATCAGGTCTGGGGCTGGGTTTGCCCCTCGGGAGGCGAGGTGGCCACTGGACATGCTCCAGTCAGTGCCTTTCGGGGTGCCCCAAGGTGTCTATGGGCAGAGCAACGCCCTGCGGTGGTTTGGCTGCAGAGCGTGATCAATTCGGGGGAATTTGTTTGCTGTTATTTATTCAGATCTGGGAAGGACGGTTGTGCAAAGACCAAAGAAAAATGGTTTTAGTCTGACAAATGCCAAGGGTTTTTTGTTTTGTTTTTAAAGCCCAAACAAACCCTTTGGGATCCTTGGCTGGGTACATAATAGCATGAAATAGACCATTTCTTTCAGTCGGCTCCCTAAAAATCCAATTCTTTATGCATTTAAAGTGGGAGTTGAGGCAAAAACAGAGTTTAGCTCTGCTGACCTATATTTATGAAAAGAGAAGGCTTGCTAAGCGTTGCAAGGAAATGTATAATGCTGTTTGCATACTGCAATAAAACGTACACACGTGCTAACAACACTTTGGGGATTCTTCCTCTTCTTACTGCGTGTTTCAGCCCTTTCCAGCCAGAATCGGTCCGTTCCAGCTCCCCATCAGCAAGGAGGGGCAGCAGAGCAGGTAGTTTAGCGTAAGCAAGGAGCAGAGGTGGCACTGAAAGCCTCCCCGATCCCAAGGCTTAAAGGTGAACCTTTGTTCATTAAAAATAAAAAATAAAAAATCAGCTATTTTTGTAGTGCGCAGCTTAATGGTGATCATGCTGCTTCTTGCATAACTGTGGCACAGATGTTATTTTTTGTAATGTTGCCTGGCTTATTTAAAAGGGAAAGGGAGGAAGGGAATTTATCTCTTTGGAGATGAATATGTGGAGCCCATTAGTTACAAAAAGTGTGAAGAGCTTGTTACAGCTGAAACTAGCACAGCTCTGAAAGGCTGATCTGCGGAGTAGAGCTCTTCAGATAAAGAAGGAGCGTTGTATCTTCTGGAGTTTGTTGTGTGTGCTGCCAGATAGCCTAAAATCAGACCTCACTGAAGTATTTGCACACATCGTGTTTGGGCAGATGCTTAAGTGCCTTGTGGAGCCGAGGCCAAATCTGAATGTCCGCTTCATGAAACAAGGCGTTGGCGAAGCTCGGTCTCACCGGGTAAGCACGAGTCGTGCTTAGAGCTGATGGACACGGGAATGAAATGCGTCACTGGGCGTTGCTGAGCGTTAAAGCATTCGTCTTATTGCGCTGGACAACAAAACCTTTGAAGCTGCTTTCTTTGGCTGAAGAAATTCGTGAGGAGCTATACGGGGTTTTGCTGGCAGGAAGAAGTCACGTGCGGCCCTACAACGTCCTGGTGGAACAGGCAAGAGGAGGTAACGCCACCATCCCTTTGGCATTTCTGATGACCTTGGAAGCTTTGCAGTAGCAGCAACACAAGGAAGCGAAGATGAAAGTGGTAAACGCTGTATTTATATTTAATAACATTGACTTAACAACCAAATGCCTGCTGGTTCGGAGCAGCGCAGTGCGTGCCTGCTTTCTCGACGCGTTTGCTTTCTGAGCCTCGCCTGTCCTGGTTGCGTGGAGGCGCTTACCGGTGGCAGAGGGGCTGCAGGGCCTCGTGTACAGGACGATGGGATGTCAGCATCGACGTCCCAGCTCCTGATGTGTCAGAGATGAGTCTCTGCGAGATCACCTGCTGCGGGAAATAAAGCACGAGGCAAAATAAATGCCAAGCAACAGCCATCGAAGGCTGGAGCGTGCTAACCCAGCGGGGTGGCAGGGTTACGTGCTCTCGGGTGTGAATTCCTGCTTCTTGCCATCCCCGTGGGATGGAGGCAGTGGGCAGGGGTGAGGGCTGAGCACCCTGGCAGCACCCCTGGGGTTGAAGCCCCGTGGTGCAAGCCGCCCCTGCCCGCTGCGGAGGGGTGCACGGGGAAGGCTGGCCTGGAATAGGAGGGCTTGTGCTTGATGCAAGCTGTGTTTACTTTTGAAAATTCAGTTTATTAAACTCAAGGCTGCAGAACTCTGGGGATCAGTGATGCTGTCTGAACATCACCTTATGCACCGCACAAGCAATTTTTCAAAATTACTTTTTTAATTAAAAGTTGTATCAGTTTAATGCGAGTTAAAGGAAACTTCCCGGGCTTAGCGGTGTCTGCAACCAGGTTTGGGAAGAACCTTCTTCCGCCCTTGTTCATCCAAAATAGCCAGTGTGCATGCGAGGAGAGGGGAATCTCCTCCTGTGCCTTGCATCCGAGGAACTGCAGGGTAAAGGTATTTATTGATTATCAGTCAAGCTGCGTTCCAATATCCTCCGCAATAGCTGTGCGGAGCTGAATTGGAATATGAACACAAGGAAAACAAGGAGGGCTCGAGGTACAGCAGAGGAAAGTCAATACAGAAGTTATTTAAATGTCAGCTGCCTGGAAGAGCTCTGCTCAGAAGCTGCAAGGAGAGATTAGGTCTAGGACATAATGCATGAGCGTGAGGAAGGAGGAAGATTGCTGAGCGAGTCAGGTGCTGCAGGGAACGCGTGTGAAAGGAATGTATTAAGGAGGAGGAAGGCAAGAAAAAATTGCTGGCTGAAAATTACATCTGACAATTAGTTCTGAGCAATTAATTGGAGGAGCACGTGGCTGTTGGAGACGGGAAGGTTGCGGTCATAGTAGGTGGGCGATCTGATCCATCGTAAGTGTTATTCATCAGCGCAGCCGGTTGACAGGGACAAGCAACGCTCATCACAAACCCGTGTCCTACATTCATGTTATATTGGGTTTGTTTTCCGGACGTATATGCGGCGTCCCTGCAAGCAAAGGATTCCTGGAATTCAAATTACGTTGGCTAAACAAAGCCAAGAGGCCTTAAGTTGTAATTGCGTGGCCTTTGGCGACTTAAGGAGGTTTGCATTCGGGGAGAACTCGATCCAAAAAAAGTCACTGCGTGGTAGATGAATGGCCTGAGTTTCATGGCCAGCCTCGTGCTGGTGCTGAGCCCCGCTGCAGCAGTCCTTGGGCGGTGCTGTGCCCCATCTCACGGAGGGCAGTGTGTGTGTGACAGCGGTGCGGTGCCCCAGGCCATGTGAACGGGTCCCAGACTGGCTGTGGTTTGGGTGCCAGGACCATTTCTTTACCCCGGGCACCCGGTGTGAGCACGTAGCAGCGTGCACTGTTTGCATTTGGATCGGTCGCGCGTTGGTTGTGGTCTTGTTGTGCCACCCCGAGAGCAAACACGCATTTATTAAAAACCATCCCGACCGGCGCACGTGCTCCTCTCCTGCAGCGAGGACAGGGAGCAAACAGCCCATGACGAGCGTCATTAGCAGCGCTTACTGCTCAGCCGGGTGTGCAGCAGAGGAGCCCATTTACACTGGGAAATGTGTGATCCTTCCGAGGGCAGGATGACCACGCAGGCTGAGCGTTTAGCTAACAGGAGGGACAGAGGATGGATCCGAAGCCACGCTCTGAAGCAGCCAATGCAGGTAGGCGTGCACTGAAAACGCAAGGCAGGTGTCGTGTAGTGGTCTGAGCCAAGCAAGCCCGAGCCCAGGTGTTGTGAAAATTAGTTGAAGTACGTGGCGTGTGTTGAAGGAGTCCGAGTCTCTTGGTGCTGATCATAACAACCACTGCTTTAAAAACACGTCTCTAGTTCTAGAAAAAACATTTCCTCTCTTGCTAGGTTGGCTCCTCATATTTTTAGTGTTCTTCGTGTGTGGTGTCCCTTGGCTCTTCTCGTATACAGACGTTTTTTTTTATAAAACCTTCTATTTTGTTCCAGATCTGAGCCTCAAATTTTGATTACTACACAAAATAAGAGCAGGAGGCAGAAGGCCCTGTGGCAGTGCCACGGTTGCTGCCGTCCTTGCTGAGCAGTGCTTGCGGTCCCTCGTGCCTTGGGACGGACCCGTGAGGATGCTCCTAGCACCTAGCTAACGGGGCTGCTCTGGCTGGGGAGGATCCTTCAGCTCGTCCAACGTTGGCTGTGTCTCTAGAGAAAGCTGAGAAGCAAACGGGCTGGCAGGAGGGGTGGGACCGGGGTGGTGAGAGGAAATTTAGGGAAAAGAGATGCTGCCCTTCCCTCTGTTACTGAGATGGGGCGGTGGCCACTGGCATCCCCTTAGGGACACACGGCTCCAATGCAGCATCAGCCGAAGCCTTTTGGGGCAGCCACCGAGGTGAGCATACCCCGCACGTTTCAGTTTGCATACTCCTGAAGTGCTGAAAAAACGAGGCAATTTTTCAAAGTTTTGCACGCAGAACTTTCCTCCTTTTTATATGCCATGGAGAAGCTATCATACTTAATTAAAAGACTCACACTATTCTTCTGAGGCTTTCTATTCCAGTAAAAGGTGGAGAGAGCTTTCTGAAGATTACTGTTGGCCGGGACTGGTTTCCTGTCAAAAAAATGACCCGTTTTAGCAGTTTCTTCAAAAAGCATCTGGGGAGCCAGTTGAACCTAAACTAAGAGGGAGTAGAAATATGAAGCACGGTTTCTGCAAGCGTTTAAACTAGACATTTCTTGGAGGGGATCCTTCCAAGGGTTGGTCTAGGTTGACTGTAGGTGGTATTAAAAATCTCAGATGCGACTGGAAGGTGGATTGAAAATGAAAGGAGAGCTGGAGGAGACAAGCGGAGGGCGGAGTGTGGGGCAAGAAAACCCCCTGCCTTCCTCACAGCACTCGCCTGAGACACGTGTGAGCCTTACCTTCCTCGTGGGCTTGGTCTCCTCCTCTTCTCCTTGCCTTCTTGTCGCTCTCTTCGGTATCGAAGCCCCATCCCGTGCGGGTTAGTTTGCTTCTGGTGCCTGAGTTCACGTAGAGGCTGAGATGAAACCCGGCAAACTGGGTTCTGATAGCTCTCTTCTAATTCTGCTGCATAATGGAGGTGAGCAGTACTTACATAACGATATCCTGCGATGTTAATAGATTTAATAACCCAGAAAGGTGGGAAGAGGTTCTGAATTACCTATAAAAACTGCATCTAACTAATGAAGTTTATGGGAAGCTCATCTCTTTGAAGAAGAGTCGGGTGGCAGACACAAGGCTCGCGCATATGCTCAGGGGAGGAAAAAGGATGGAGCTGGCTGTCCCACCCAGCATAAATCTCCCGTTAAAATAAGTTCTCAGGTGCTGGTGGATTAACCCAGTTTTACGTGGGCTTCTAGTTAAACTCTTGTGAAAATGTAAACAACACTTGCTTCACTTGATTTTTATTTTTCCAAGTGTAGATATGTTCCAGTCCTAGGGATTATAGTGCCGTATGTGCCCGGTGAAAACAATCAGTTCATTAATGCTGTTTTGTTAGACCTTGCCCCCCTCTCGCCATGGTGATAAGGGGCCTTAATTAGCTCCAGAACAAATGCTGGAGAGTTTGACAAAAAGGAGAAACCCGGGGAGGGGGTGGAGAAACGCAGCGATGTCGTTAGCAGATATATGCAAAGAACCACGTCCTGCCGAGGAGAGGCCGTGCTTTGTTGGAAACGTTGGTTTTCCTTCCCGAGAAGGCTGTGAGCATCCGTGGACAGCTCGGGGAATCGGTGTTGGCAGCTTCAGGGTTGCCAGGCCAAGCTCCTGGGTGTGGGCACCTCTCCATCTGCCAAGGGGACTGGGCCAGGAGAGCGCTGTCAGTGCTGGGAGGCGTAAAAACACCCGGACACGGGGGCTGGGGGCATCCCCTGCTGGGAAGGGGGCGAGGGGTTGGGCTGGTTCGTGTGTCCGGCCGCGGACAGGGGGTGTCTGTCGGGGAGGGTGAGAAGGGAAGGAGAACCAGAACTCTTCCAGCAGCGGCTGCGTGGAAGGGGAGCTGCGGTGCCGAAGGATGGAAGGGCAGCTTGGCAAATGCCACTAGCTCAAAACCAAAGAGAGGCAGCTTCCTGTCGGGGGAGAGTTCAAAAAAATCAAGCACGTGGAAGTACAAGCATTAACAACGACGGTGATGTATTCTTTAGTAAATGTTAGGTTGTGCTTTTTTTTTTTTAATCTGGTTATTGGGTGTTTGGGGTCCACCGTCACAACCTCCTTTGCAGTCACCTGAGGTAAAATATTAATTCATCTCGGAGTCTCAGCATTTTATTCGCCACATTTCCACTTGGAGATGCGAGGGCCGTGGCTGTCGGAGGTGGCCTGGGGTTTTACAGTGCTTCGGGGAAAAAAAAAAAACACAACGTCTTATATATCAGTAATTTTTTGGGTTTAAATTTGTATTTGCTGGACTTTGTATAGAACAAAGTTGTTTTGGACGTGTTAGTTTGTGCAGGTTCCTTGGTTGGTTTAGACGGGACTCGGGTTAAGGAGGAGGCTCCGGGTATCACGGGGTTTGCGAGGTCTGCGGCCTCGGGGCGCGGGGCTTCGGCTCTACAAAGGCAGCTTTGTTTTTCCTGCAGCGCGTGCTGGAAAGAGGAACTATTTGAAGTGGGTTAGGTGGATGATTTCTCATGTGTAGGCACAGACAGTAGGATAAAAGGAGCCACTGGTTCTTGTCGTTGGCTGTTTCTGTGTGTTTCCAATAACCATCTTCAGGATTTTCATTCGAGGCTGGCAGAATCTCCTGCCGAATTCTTGACATCTTTTCAAAACCCCGGAGTTACTTCTTTGGGCTTTTTTTCCACGTTTACCTTGAGAACATGATGGCCTTAGCTATCCAGGGCTATCCAGTGTTTGTTTGTATTTTGCAGGAACAGAAAACAGGCTTCTTACTGGAATACATCGAAAAATTAGGTTGTTTTGTTTCCATCTTCCCCTTTGCCTTCACGGGCTGAGAGTAACTGGTGTCAGCAACAAGTCTTAATTACGGTGAGAGTGGGGATGTAGAGACAGCTTCACGGATGCTCAAAATTACTGCCCGCTACCCAGTGCTGCAGAACCCACCGGGCAGTCTCACGGCTCTGCATCCCCCCACAAGTGGCTGTGGGGGAGGCGTGGGGACGGTGACACCAGGACAGAGGGCTTGGAAGCGGTCTTGAGCAGGACCAGGTCACAAACTGAGTGGCCACCTTGGGTTGAAGATCCTCTTGGGTTGCTGGCAGGCTCTGTCAGAGCAGCAAATGCACTTGCAGGGTACTTAGTAGTGTAATTAAATGATGTAGAAGATTTAGTCCTAAAACATGATGAATGCTTTCTTCCATTTTTTTTCTAAAAGCTTTTGTTCTTGGCGGTTGTAAATTCTTCACATCTAAGCCATTTTGTTTGGCTTTTACTAAGGCAAAATATGACAGGACAGCTCTTAAAATTGCTATGTAAAGCTGAGATTTGAGTTAAAATTTCAGCCCTTGCCGGTTCCCGTCCATCCCAGCTGGATGTTTTGTCCATCTGCAGGCAACTACAGGGAGCAAGCACCGAAAGCCAAGAGGCAAAGGGCGCTGTGAGCAGCTTGGTGTAGTTATGGGGTGTGCTATGGGCTCTGCTCATGTAATTGCCATAAGACCGGGGTGGCTGCGTCCCCCCAGGGCACTGCGATGTGGCTGCCAAAGCAGCCTTGTGGTGTGAGGGTGCGTGGAGGGGTCCTTGGCGGCCTGGCATCTGCTTCTGCAGCTTCTCCTGCGCTGGTTGTTGAAGCCTGACGTTAGAAAGACAGAACCTAATTAAGGATTAAGCGAGGGGATTTGCCGTGAGTCTGTTCAAGGCTCTGATTCGGCCACTTGGATGCCGTCTCCGGGGAGTCTCAGCCTGCACCTCAGGCACATCCAGGCACGTGCTGTAAGAGGAGGATTCCAGGCCGTATGGAAATGCTGTGCAGCAAACTGAGTCCTAAGAGATGTACAAGTTTGTGGGGCTTCAGGGCACGTGCTGGGTTCCTGGTTAAGGGACCCCGTCAGGGCTGGAGCACTCCCTTTCTGCTTGCCATCCCTCCCGGCAGGAGGCCGGTACGGGGGGAACGTGCCCGTCGCTGTTCGCAGCTGACTGGAAGAGGAAACTGGGCTGGAGACTGGGGCACTCGGTGGTGACGATGTCTCGAGGGTTGTGGTATGGGTCCAGGCATCCGGCAAGCCAAGTGCTGCACTGGCCTTTAGGGCTTTTTAGGTGCTTTTAGGGCAGAGCGATGCTAGCAGCAATCATCCAAGGCTCGTCGCGGTTTCCTCCCCGTGAGCCCAGCCCGGTCACCTCTTCCATCACCAGGACAGCCCGGGAGTCTGCTCGGGGTCCGTCCTGGCAGGGAAGCCCGGGCACATTTTGCCTGTCTCTCTGCCTTCCCCTGCCTCGTAGCCCCCGCGTTCTGGCACCGCGGCCGTCTCCCACACGCAGATGGTGATGGGGAGCGGGGACGCGGGAGCTGGCGCGGTGCCGGCCGTGGCTGCGTGCAGGCTGGGGAGCAGGGGAGGTCACAGAGCTCCGGCAGGACTGCAGGGCACAGCCTTGGGACAGCGTCACCATAACCTGCCTTGTGGCCCTGCTCTCTGAACATCACCCGGAGTTTGTCGTTCGTTCAAGCAAACAGGCAGTCAAGCCAGAAAGTGTGCACAAATGTTCCCGAAATGAAATTGGCAAGCCGAAAGTGATGGTATGAAAGGGGGGAGGAGGGAATAAAAACGATAAGGCTTTTCTACAAAGCTTGATGGTAAGCAATTTATAAGCAGATGTTGGGAGCGTGAGTTTTACTTTGTGTTCTGGAAACTTTCTAGTCTTCTCTTTTCTTGTTAATGACAAAATAACAGCACCACTTCCAAGTCTGCCGTGAACAATCTCCTGTGTGCTTTGCTGCATAAAAATTCTTTTTGTGACCTGAAGAAATTTAACACAGAAACCTGAAATGTCTGCGTAACCCCGCTCCAGTGCCAAACGCTCTTGCTATTCATCAGCTTTCAGCCTGTTGTCTGTAAAAGCCAGGGCTGTGGCCCCGTTAGGTGCTAGCAAGGTTCTTTAACAAATCTCTGAATCCCCTTTTCACAGATGGTAGGAGTGAGAGCAGGAGGCTGGGGGCCCGCTTTTGCAGAGGTGCTGCAGGAGCTCAGCTCCCAGGGATATCGGGGCGAGGGCAATGAGCATCACGGAGGTCAGTGAATGTAGCAGAAAGGCTCACCTGCTGGCGTAGACTCACACAGTTCATCCAGCTTCCCCGTGTCTGCTCAGAGGTTAACCTGTTCCTCTCCCACCTGAGATGGCAGATGAGGAAGCCAACCACATCCACGCCAGCGCGTCCACCCAGGGGACGAGGGCAGCAGCGTCTGTGCAGGAGGCGGTGGTTGGCAGTGCTGGGGTTTCCTCCGCCTGAGGAAAGCTGGCTAGGATGTGCCAAAAAGCAGACGTTTCCTTTGGTCTAGTTAAACTCTTTAGTTCAGCCTTAACTAAAGCCTGAAGTGCTGGTTGTTCTCATCCGAGTGGGAGATGTTTTGGGTGCGTAGGTGCCAGAGCTGGTGGTGGTGTCCCTGGGAAATGCAGCTAGCCCCAGGAGCCAGGAGAATTAAAGGAATCCCATTTTTGCCAGCTTGTATGCAACAAAGATTTAACCGTATCCCCAAATTTACTGGCTCAATTTGACTCGAGTCTTTCCCTTCTTCCTAAACTCCCCATTATGGTTTTAAATACACGACTTTAGTATTCCTGATTGTGGTCCTAAAGCTGCATAGCACTGCTGGAAAATATCAAATACCTTCTGACACTTGCCATTTCTTTCTATGAGCATGACCTCTGGAATAATTCCAAAGCTCTGGGAAAGAATGAGATTTTCAGTAATGGCTACAGGCATTAAGGGCACAAATACCATTGAGTATCAGTGGGATTTATGCTCCTAAGTTGCTGTAAGTGCATTTCAAAGTCACATCCAAAACGTACCATTTAGAACAAGATATGTTGTTAATGCTCTGTGTTGGTTTTTTTTTTTAAAGCAGATGTGTAGTAGAAATGAACAATGAAATGTAAGGTGGCTTATAATAGTATTCTTGCAGAAGAATTGTTAAATACGTAATTATTACAAACAACTGAATTTTTGAGAGCTTTCCTTTTCAGGATTGCGCTTTGGTATGTTGATATTCATCCAGCTTGAGAGAAACCAAGGGCCTAAGGTTTCAGGGCAGAACTCCTCTACTCCATTGTTAATCAAGAAGAAATTTCTATATATTCCTACTGAGACAAGAAAATATCCCCAGTTCCCAAGAAATGTTCTAGTACACTGATTGTTAAATGTAAATGAGACCCTGTCATTAAAATCCATAGATTCACAGTGCTAAATGACAAATCGCATTTACCACATCGCTTAATGCACCATTCTTTTATTTTAATATCTTGAAGGCTTGTTACTGCTCAGCAGTGTCTCCCAAGTTTTCCAGGGGTTGCAGCTCTGGCTTTCTCGTGTCTCCAGTGGAAGTTTGCCTTCTGCTGGCTGCCGGCTCTCCTGGAGGAAGGGCTCGGGCTGTTGCATGAACAGATCCCTGCCACGTTTCTCATTGCAGCACCCAAACTATCTCTTCTGATACACCACGTGTTCCAAAACCACACCGTTTTGCCCTCCTTCCTTGTCGGTGCCTGCCTGCGTTTCATTTCTTGAAGTCCCTTTGTGAAGAGAAGGCGATTCCTTTGGGAGCGATCTTCAGCTTTGTGCCCGTGCCTGAGCTGCTGCTCCATGAAATCCCGTCGTAGCGGTGGTGCTGGGCTCCCCTATTAGCAACTGCACTTACATATTTAAACATATTTCACAGAAGTAATTATGCTTTATGGCCTGTAGCCAAACTGACTAATCCTGCTTCCTAGGAGCTCCGGGAAAAAACATACATGCCTGGAACTTGGCTAAAACTTCCCTTCGGCTCCTTCACGGCGTTTCCCTACGGTCAGGCAGCGCTCTGCAAATACGGGCGTCTTCACACAAGCAGATCTCACACCCAGTGCTTCCATCCATCCATCCATCCATCCATCCATCCATCCATCCATCCATCCATCCATCCATCTCTCCACCTTTGAGGCTGTCTTTGGTGGCAGGCCAGGGGCCTGCTTGCTGGGCTCATCCTCATCCTGGTGCTGCTGTAGAGGAGCTGCTCTCGGTGCACAGGTAGGCACGGCGCGTGTGCAGGGCTGGAGGGGGACCGGTCTTATTTTTTTACGTCTGAGTATCCGTAGTTAGGTTTAAAACGTGAAGCCATTAAACAATGAAAGCAGCGCCTGCTCCTGTAGAGGTCAATTTAACTGGTATAGCAGCACAAAAATACACAAAGGACCTATGTAACAAAACCTAATCGGCTTTAGCTTGAGGGTTACCAGAACCCACATCTTTCAGATCGCTGCTGTCGGTACGTTTCTACAGTTCAGCACTATTTATTTATTGCAACTGAAGCGCAGTATTTGTACCTATTAAGCCTCTGAGTTTTCTTTTGTAGCTCCCTCCATATAAAGCAAGATGCGGCATTATTATTAAACTGTTCTTGAGGCTAAACATCGCGAATGTTATTCATGTGTGTTTATTAACAAAGGAGGAAGGGGGAGAAGGTTTAGCGCGTCTGGTTTGCTTGACTTGCATCAAGGATAACTTTGTAAGAGGAAGAGCTTTCAATAAGAATTTGAAATTGCATAATGAAAAGGTCCTGGAAATGATTAAAAAAACCGGCCTGAAATCACTCCGAGAATTGTTGAGGTTTTTATTTTTTTTGCATTTAAATTGGCAATGAAGTGTAATGAAGACAGTCAGAAATAACCCCTGACGCCCACACAGGGTATATATAGAGACTGTATTTACTCTGCTGTGCAAGCATCTACTGCAAGATGGCACATTAAAATGTGAACAAAACAGCACATCCACGCTCCTGGATGCCGCAGTGCTGTTACAATCTGATAAACAGTTCGAGTGCGGAGTGCATGCTGTGTGCATGCATTATCTCGCCGTAACGGTCTGCGTGCTGGCATTCAGTGGCCACCAGCTTTGTCTCCACCACGCACGGGGCGGCGCTGGGGGGGATGTTTTTAGGCTGCCCTCCCTCGCCTCCAAGGGGATTGCTTCGCACGCCGCCCGAGACCAGCTGGGCTCGCTCTGCAGCGCTCCAGCTTCCAAACTTCCCATCCCTGGCGCTCTGTGCTTGGGCACACACGGGCGGTTTGAGGCTGAGAGTTCAAAGGAACCCTCTCGTCGTGCTGCTCTGCGGTGCTTGATGATGATGTTGAGGTTGTGATGGGTATTTGGCAGGGCACAGGATCCTAAATTCAATCCTAAACTAACGTAGCTCTTGGGTGGCGGGGCTGGGTCACTCTTTGGCAGCAACATTCCAGTGGCATGTTCATGTTCTTTTAGGTTTAATTATTTTTTTTTCCAGTATAAAATTGTTTCCAGTCTTTTAGATATTTATGTGACCTTCAGCACATGCACTAATCTCTTAATTCATTTTGTACTGAATGTATGGCAGAGTGAGACGTTAGCTTCAGAGGCTCATCTCAAAGGATACGTTAGCTCGAAAAATCTAAAGTATCAAATTTGGGAAGGAAAGACGAGCCCAGTTTTAAGTAACCAGCCTCTTCCTACCCCCAAGCTGTTTCACCTCTCCAATGTCATATTGCCTATGTTTGTAGGTGATAACTTAGCATGAAAAGCACTTTGAGCATCCTGGAACGAACGTTTTGACATTCAAGTGGATGTTTGCTTTCACGTTTTCCGTATTTTTGTATACCTCTGTGAGAAATGCATTACAGAGTCTTTGCATCTCAAGTTAACTAAAAATGTTTTAAATGCCAGTGGTAACTAATTTCAGCTAATGATTTCAGCGTGGGCATCCAGTTGCTCTGGCTGAGCCGTACTGCAGGAGACCGGAGTTCATTGTGCTCCCCTCCTGCCCACCTTGCTTTCTGGATGCTGAGGGAGAACAGGCAGAAGGATTTGGTTTGGGCTTTGTGGGGTCAGATGTTTTGTTTGGTTTTTAGACAGCAAAAGGATCGGCTGTCTGGTCAGCAAGAAAGGCAGCATTTATCTACTGCGCACATGGTTTTTAGGATGCGGTCCTGTGGCCTCCCATTTCATGAGTTCTGGCTCTAATTAAAAGGAGTGTTCCTTAAAAATGTAGGTATGGTGAAGAGGAAGAAAAAAATATGTGGCTAGTTGTTGGCAGCAGCTCGTGTTTGCAAAAGAATGTCATCACCTTCAAAATTTGTTGTTTGTAAGAACGCTTTTTTACCTCCCGGTGTTGCGAGTAGCATTTAAAATAAGCAATACTGAGAAAAGATCATCAGAGTTCCTGTATTTTTCCAGGCTATTTTTGCGAAGATATCTGTATTTATACATTCAGAGAGTTTTTCCTATTTTGTATGGATTTTTTTTCCACATAGCCACAGCAGAGAACAAAGGTTTTATATTGGAAAAAGTATTATTTAGAAGTATTATTTCTAAATTCTTACGGGGAAACTGGGACAGACAAGGTATGTAAATGAACTTCTAAGTCCCTTAAATTCTAACAGATTTTAAGAAGGCAATTTGCCTTTTAGATTTACAGTCTCATCCAGATACTGTCATGCAGCATAAACAATAAAATTAAATGATTGCGTTCACTGTGTGGTTTTCATCGATAATGAACTCCTGATGCAGTGACTTGAGGAGAGGTTCAGGAGGGCTCGGCCGCGTGATGCGGTACGTGCTGATCCTGGTCAGTGCTTTCCTTCTCTTCTGGTGCTCCAGCTGTCCTGGTCAGTGCATTTATGAGCTCAGTGGCGAGGGAGGTCTCTCTTGCAGAAAAGCATGGGGGACAAGAAGTAGTGTTATGAATGTTGCATACCCCAAGATTCACTTGGCTGGTCTGGAACAGGCCATTTCGTGGAGCTTGTGGTGTTGGAGATGTCTCTGTGCTGTGCTGACATCTGGGTGGAGTTAGGTGTTTGCTGGTATTAGCAGGGGGAGAGATGCCTGCGGTGGTCGGGCATTTTACGCGTAGCGTGTGGAGGCCAGCACCCGCAGGCATTTCTAGATTTGCCTTGACTTTTTGGTGTAGTAGAAGTCCATCCGCCGTGTCTTCATCAGCATTTCATCTGAGGTTGGTTGCAAGAGGGAGAGAAGACAACTCAGCCCAACCCAACTCAACCCAACCCAACCCAACGAAGAGAGCCCGGCAGTATCTTCAGGTCAGCTCTTAGATGACCAAGGACCTTTGGGAGGCCCCAGGAGCTGGGGCAGGTGGGTTGGGTGGGAGCACCCCAGCCCTTCCTGCTGAGGTCCTCTCCCTCCTGCTGCTTCCACCTCAGCCCATGCTGCCCTCCTCGGGGGGCTTTGCGGGGTCTTGAAGCCTCCCGGCACCGTTTTTGTCCGCTGGCCGCTCTTGTTTTGGAGGAAGCAGGGAAACTCAGCAGCCAAGGTGGATTTCCATCCCCGGCTCCCCTCTGTGTTGTTACAAGCGTTTGCAGAACATATGGTGTGCAAGAAGCACCCTTTCTCGGTGAGATCCCGGCAAATTCTCAGCATATCAGGGTGAGTTACTTTTAGAGCGTCTCTTAACTCTTTAATCGACGGATTTCCATCCCTTAGCATTGCAGGAAAACATATGGTTCTTCCCCCCAGCAGTGTTGTGGTTGGTTTTTTGATTATTTTTTTTTTTCCTGGTTTGTTTTGCGTGTGTGGTTGTGGGGTTTTTGTTATTTGTTTGTTTCATTGGTTTGTATTATCTATTTCCTTCCTTTTCTCGGAGCGAGACAGAGGGAAAATACTTCCTACCACCTCTAAATATTGGCCAGGTGGCCTTTTGGGGATGACATGATTTTATCTTCGCTAAGCTTTTGCATGCGGTTTAAATGACAAACCCCTCAAACTCTGGATTATTTGCAGGCCAGACTCTGACCTTTCTGCATGCAGTGGGGGATTTTTTTAGCCCTTCCTCGTTAGTGCTACCTGTCGGAGCAGTATTTTCCATGCTAACCTCTGCCATTGCTGTACCTCCCAAAGTAAGGTTTCCCAGCTCGTTGCTGATTTTTATTCTTGGATGTATTGCACTAAGCATAAATATTTTACGTTGGATCTGCATATCTCACTTACCAGTGGACAGCTCTGCTTAATAAATAAAGGCAGAGAAATAGTTGCTACAGCTGCTTGTTAGGTAGAGCTCAATTTTTTAAGGACTAAAATACAGGAATTTTCAAGTTTGTGTTTGTTTAAAAAAAAAAAAATAAATCACCAAGACACTGTCAATTGCATGAAAATGGTGAAATTAAAGCCTGTTGCACATAAGCTGGCATGCAATCTGCACGATATATATTTTTAAAAATGTTCCTGTACCTTGAAAATAGTCAGTAGACATGTTCTGGTTTGTGGTGTTTTGGTTTATTTGGATGAAGTCGCTTCTTGGTGCCCCCCAACCTGCAGACACACAAGGGATCAGTGGTCAGCGTCCGCAAGGCAAAATCTCGTTCAGTTTTTGTACAAGCCATAAACCCTGTGTGTTATTAACAATTGTTTGCTTTGGAAAGCAGCATACATAGATGCCAAAATAGGTGCAGGGGGTTGGTTTGTCAGTGCTGTACGCAGGCTGTACAGACCTGCAGCACCAGGACAGCGGGTTCGGCTTCCTGCGGAAACAGCAACGAACGTGGCTGGGTATGGCACTGACGGGGTGTCTGTCACAGGGCTTACAGACCAGATTTGTTTTGTTTCTGACCTTCCTGCCCAAACCACCTTGATCTAACTTTCAAATCCGGAATGACTTTTTGTCATCTTTTCTTCATTCTGTTCATTTCTGCAAAGGTGGGTAAGCGCTTGCTATTCCCAGACGGCACGTTCCTATTCCCGAAACGTGGGGACCTGGGGGATTTTTTCACATCTGAGCCTGTGACAGGTTCCTTGATCCAAAAACACAGCTGTGGTGCACATCAGTCCGGTCTCCTGCCAGCAGTGGGACAGTGGTGGCACTCGCTGGTGGTGGCATTGTCCCTTTGCTGGTGATGGCAGAGCCTCAGTAGCTCGGCTCATCCAGGCTGCTGGTTTGACAGGGCTTTTCACATAGAGCCGTGGTGTTTATGTTAACATATAATGATAGTTCTGCTTGCATCCCATTAGAGCTTTTTTCTTTTTTCCCTTTTTTTTTTTTTTTTTTTTTTCCAACTACTGAAGAAAAAGCTAATGCTGCCAGCTGTCTCGGAGATGAGATAGGTAGATGGTTAGTAGATTTGTAATGTTCTTTCCCTCCCCCGGCCTTCCTTTCAGAAGAGCTTGAACATAGCTGGAGTCTGCAGCTCATTCTTAAGGATAAATTTACCCAGGAGTGAAATGCAGCTTCCTCTGAGGTGAATCAAAGCAGTTGTTACAGCTCGATTCAGCACCGAGGCTGGAGAGCGTCATCTCGGGCTCCAGCCTCAACACTGCTAAACAAACAAAAAAATAAATAAAATAAAATACATTGACATTGCTGCGTGAAGTAACAAAACGTTCCTGAGCGCCTTGCTCGTGCCTCTGAGGCTGCAGGACGCGGGGCTTTTTGGAAGCTTGTTCTGCACTTGTGGTGCCACCTCCACGTGGCGGGGGCTCCTGCTGCTCGCCGGGGTCCGCCGATGATCCCCGGCACTCGCCTCATTTCCACTGGATGATGGTGGTGATGAACAGCCTCAATTTTGACGTTACAGGCAGTAAATCAAGCGTATTGGTATCGTGTCTGCAATGGTAAAGGGCTTTAAAGGGTACCAGAACAGGCGCTGCAAACAGAGCATGGACGGTACCCGAGTGACTTTGGAGATCTGTTCGGGGCCTCAGACCTCTTCTGCTTTCAGCTCTCCCCAGCTGCTTCCAGCTTGCCCGAGGGACGAGCACTCCTCGAGGGGAAGGCCTTAAGGGAGGCCGCTGCGATGCGGGGAAGAGCAGTCGCCTCTCTCCTCTCCTCGCTGGGCTCCCGGACCAGCACGCGGCGCCTTGCTGCTCCCGTGGATGCCTGGAGCCATGCCCTGCATCCCTGAGCACAGGGCTCATGCACACAGCTTCTGCTCCTCCCAAAGTGCAAATCCCGTGAAGATCATCGACTGGAATCACGGCTTGCTAGGCTCTTGCCTTCTGACATCGCCACCAGATAAATGTGCAGCTGTGGCAAGGGGCAGCTAGGAGCACAGCCTGCATGCAGGCGTCCCACGGTCCCTTCGTGCCCGTCCCTGCATCCCCTCACATCCCTGCGTCCCATCGCAGCCCTGCTCCTCTCCAAGAATCAGCCCAGACGAGACCGTGCTGCCTGCTCGACGTGCGACAGGTATCGTTTGCTCAGGCTTAATTTGCCACGGTGCGCCGGAGCGCTGGTCGTCACACGATAGCTGGAGACCTAACTGTGGTTTCCTTCTTGGAGATATTGTTAATTAAATTTTTTATGAAGGAGCCGAGGCACACCAGCAGTGATCTCCTTTCAAGCAGAAACGTAGCAGGCAGTTCCCAAAGAGACCTCATCTGCTCTCTTCTCTATGAAAATCAATTAGTGTTATGAATGTGTGATAGCTTCTTAAAAAAATCTGTCGTGATGGAGAAGTCTTTACACCTCAGAATAGTAAAGGGAAGGACGTCTCTGGCTCCTCCTTCTTTCCTTTTTCCCTCCCCTGTTCTGCCTGCTGAGCATTGCTGTGGCTGGGTGTCCACTTGAACTGTCTTCGTTCAGATTCTTCAAGTTTTGGTCTTTAATTATTTTTTTAAAGAAAAACAAGCCCAGAGTTCTGCTTGACGAGGACAATTTGCGAATCAAGAAATCCATACTTTGGTCCTTACGACTTCAGCAGCATCCCCAGGGGTGGGGATTGCTGGGGCAAGTTCTTGTTTCTTGTGTGCCACATGCACTTGGACTCAGCGAGCGACCCGAGGTACGTGCTGTAGAGGCGGCATCCTCGTCGGTTTTGGAGTGGGGTGGCCGTTTGTGCTCCTGCTTAAACCCTTTTTAATTCCCTCTCTTTCAGCGGTGCAAACACTGTTTCATTGCTGATTGTATTATTTTTTTTTCTGAACTTCCTATCCAAGCTTAAACGCTGATTTTTTTATTTTATTTTATTTTTTCCCTCCTCACACTGTATTTCTGCCTAAGCTGAGCTGCAGACTAAAGAAAAATGTTGTAGTTCCACGCTAAAATGCTTAATAGCTACGTACCGGTAATAGACAAAAGATCATTTTCTCAGCATGACAGCGTTACTGGAGTAAAGGACTTCAACCAATCTCAGAGGCGATGTTTGGGGCGCATATTCTTGCCAAAGCCTTTATTTGCCATTGTTGCAGGTACAATATTGGAAATCTAGAATATGTTTTCAGGTGATTTCTCGAAACAATGGGTATTTAAAAAGAAGTGACTTGTGCAAATATGGAAGTTGCTTTAGAGAACACGTTCCCTAAACCATGCAGGTCGCAGAGTCGCATTTTTCCTTTTCGCCTGGGGTGCTGAAATCCTGCTCCTGCTGGTGCACGTCGCTGGCGCTCTTCTGTTGGTGGCGGTGTCGCAGAGCTCGCTTCCACCCGTGCAAAATGTCCGATTGAGCAGGCTTTGACCTTTACAAACCGCCCTGTTGTTTTCTTCCAGTCGGTACTTACGAAATTAGCACAGATCTTGGCTGCTGTGGCGCTTCTGGTCGGGATCCTGGAAACGAGACCGCTGCCCTCCCGCCTCAGCAGCCAGCACCGTCCCACCTCCCGCCCCCAGACAGGTAAACCCCAAACGCTTCGGGGCCTCCGCTTACCTTGCCGAGACCTTTGTGAAGGCAGAGCCGAGTCCCGAATTCGTCGTTTGCACAGTTAATCCAGCCCACAGCCTGTTCCTCAGGGGGCGGACAGCTTTCCAAATAGCAGGCTGCACGCCGCAGCCGTGCGGGCTCTGGCAGTGTCCTCGTCTCAACCGTCAGCGCGGCGCCGGTGCAGCTGGGACAGACCTGGCCCCGGGAATTCACCATCCCCACGGGTTTGTAGGAGGAAGGCGGTGTTTTGGGATGCAGGCTGAACGTGGGGTTGGCTTCCTTCCCCTCGCAGGGAGGGCGGAGCGTGCTTGTGAGCTCGGAGAAATGACCTCCAGGAGATCTCCCCGTGTTGGGCATCGGCTCGGGGCAGAAAATACATGACCTTGGAGATCAGGGCTTGATTTCTGGTGGGGCTGGAGATTTTCTCAGAAGACCTGGGTTGCATTCAGTGGGGTGCACATCTCTGACACGATCTTTTCTTATTGAGCAGCTTGCGCCCATTGGCAAAACACACCCTGCCAACTTGTGGCCAGCTTGCCGGAGGGGCTCTCAGGGTTAGCTCACCGCCTCTTCACCCTGCCCAGACTCCAAGCTATTTTGACGAGGACTCTAAACTGCTTTTTGCATGCAAGGCTGCTCTGGGGGTTCATGGTCTTCAGGTGCTCCCACCTGTGTAAGACACCCAGCTGGGATTCTTTCCTCTGTTCTGCTCAGTTTTCGTGGTGCTGGACCTGTCCTGCCGCCTGGGTTGGGTTCCCCAACCAGGGACAACGATTTGTGCGTTAATTAAAGGAATGTCCCAAGGATAAGCTGTTGTTTGAAAAACACCTTTCAAAGTGCTCCAGCTGCGTGGGATCCTCCTGCCCGGAAAACTTTGGAGTTGGGAAAATGGCTCTGGGTGCGTGCGGTCTGCGATGAGGTTGGCAACAGCTTTCAGCGTGCGTGTGTAGGGAGACTGGGGGACGAAAGGCAAGCCGGGGATGACCCGTGTTGTATCTGCAGGTGAGAGCAGGCTCTCTGCTGCCTTTATGTCCTCTGGGGCCACGCTAGCTCCTCGTGTGAGGAGTGCCACCAGCATTGCGCCCGGCAGAGAAGGGCACTTGTAAGGGTGGAAGCTAATTTCCAATGTGGGCAGCAATGGTTTTCTCTTCTTAAAAATCCCCTGCCCTTCTGAACGTCCTGCTGGAGCCCACCCTGGCCCTGGCAGTCCTCTGGGTGGGTTCAGCAGTGTCCCTTTGCCCTGTCCCAGCTGGTGCCATGTGTGCTGGGGGCAGCCCCACGCCTTGGGGACACGGCGCTGTGCAGCGCGTGATCCAAAGGGGCAGAGGCAGACTGCATTTTAAATGCTTGCATAGCTGTTAAACATTTAGATTGAAGTCGAGTATTAATGATCCAGTGGCTGTTCCACGCCAGGTTATAATGCATTTCAAAGTCCTACAGGCTACTGAATTTTGTATGGAGGCAGGTTGAGAAGATCTTTAATTGAGCTCACAGGAAAAAAAAAAAGGAGCGAGCGGTGCGGCTTTCAGAGGGTAACTTTATTCTGAGCTTTGTGTCTGTGGAAAGCAGAGACGCAGCGAGCATCCTCATCACTCCGGTGCTGTAGTAGCTGTACAGGATGCGACTTACACCAAGCAGAGCCAAGTGCGATATTTATTTTCACCTCTTTCTGAGGTTTCTCTGTAGATGTGCTTAGTCCTGCGTGGAGGAAGGAGTCAAAATACGCCGGGCGTGCTCGTGCTCGGCAGGCTCCTCCGCAGCAGGAGCGCACGCGTGGCTGTGCGTCCAGCTCCCGTGGCGAGCTGCTCGGGGGGCGATCACACACACACACACACACACACACACACACACCCTTTCCCTTCTGCACACTTGCTTCGTTTGAGCTCGCTGGAGCTGCTGCCTGCCTGCAGCCTCTGAAACCATCTCGGGGAGCAGAAAGCACAGGGGGGCGTTCAGCCTGCCGGCCACAGCCCTGCAAGGCGTTCATCGCCCGCTCGGATCTGTTGCATTTGCCCCATTCAGCAGGTGCTGACACAGCCGTGTCGTGCTATCTGGGCTCCTCCAGCCTTAAAAACCAAAAGCCTTCCTTCCCAAAAAGCCCTTCAACGCCCACATCAATGCAACACGCCTTGCGAAGAGAATCTCTCAGAAATCCTTAGTGTGCCTCGGCGTGCTTTTGTTCGGGTCCGCTTGGATAGCGTTGGGGAAATGGCTCGGCGGTCCCACCCGGGCGCTGAGCTCCTCGGGAGGAATCCAGAAGGTGCTGGGAAGGATCCAGGTCCTCCTCGTCTTCCTGCCTCTCGCTGCACACCAGCCATCTTGTTGACAAACCTCAGGCGGTTCAGTCGCACGAGCGCCGGTTGCGATCTGCCCTGCCGGCGCTGCCGCTGGAACTTGGTGCCAGATCAGACAGAGCCTGACAAGGCTTTTCCCGTTTGTTTTGCATCCCTTGCTGCTTGCCATCAAACCAGGCAGCCGAAGGAGGCAGGGGTCCTGCAGGAAAAGCAGTGTGTGATCTCTTAAAGACTGAGCAGCGGTGCGCGTACACAGGGGACGGCACTGCGTTACGCCACTGGTCTCTGCCTCGCTGCCGTCAGATGTGGAGCCTTTAAACTTGGACTTTTTTTTTTTTCCACGGAATTCTTTAGGGTTTTGGAAAAGCGAGGAAAAAAAAAAAAAAGCCCTATCTTGTGGAGCTCTGTGCTAGACAGCAAAAAGATGCTGCGTTTTAATAAGAAGCCGTTCCCTTTCTTCTCTGCCTCATAGAGTATGCTCATCTCGTGTTGATTGAGCTGTAACTCTCCTGGGCACCTCTGCAAACACAGCCGTGTTCCGTGGGAATTGCGCTCTGCTTCCTCTCCTCATCCACTCACCTTTTTCTCCAGGCTGTAGGCACAACAAACGCTGCCTACCCGGGGGCCGACGGGCTTGGACCACCAGCCACCTCGCAACTACGTGGCCTGGTGTTTCTCCGGAGGGACCCTGCGCACAGCGAGGTGCTCACGGTCCTCTGTCCCACAGCATCCCCAAGGCAGTCTTACAGTTTTGGAAACCCCAGAGTCTCCAGCTAAAGGTATTCAGCGTGGTTTCTCAGCTGTAAGCGTTTGGAAGAGAGCTGGCCTTGGGAACACGTGTGCCTTGATGTTTCAGGCTTAGCAAAACCTTTCCCTCCCCAGCCCAGGGGCACCGGGCTGCTTTCAGCCTCCGGAGCAGCTCAGCTCCTCTGCTCCCAGCCTGTAGTACGGCGTTCAGAGCACCTCAGGTGAGGGGGAGTGATGCGGTGAGTGCTTTACTTACAACCCCGAGTAATGGTCCCTTGCTGAGATTTGTGGATGCATAGGAGAATGGATTAGAAAATAAAGAGCGCTGGCGAAAATAGCTGCGGCGTGATGAAAGGCGCTCATTTTGCGGGTACGCGGGACACGTAAAAACAAAGGATACTACCCCCAAGTTCCCTGCCTCACAGTGTAATCTTTTCACCATTGAATTTAATTGCTCCTGTGGTCTCTAATGGGAGTTGTGTGGCTAACTCCCCTGCACTGGGCTTTGATGAACAAGCAGGGGTTAATATTAAAGCAGAGCGCGCTGCTTTAGAAATGGGGAAAAGTAGATGCAAATTACCGTGAATGCTAATTGTTTCTATTTGAAAATTCTTGTAGTGTTTTTCTGAAAACACTTCCATTAAGTAAGCATTAGGTGGATAGCTGTGCCGTTTGCAGAAAACCTCGGGCATGTGCTGAGGCTCCTTTGCGTGGGGAAACGGGCGCGGAGCCGCCTGTGCCGCTTGGGGAGCCCACGGCTGCTGGCATCCTGCGGGGAGGGACTGTGGTGGGCTGCAGGCGAAGGGGAGAACGGGGGCCCAGGTCCTTAGGTAGGAGCTGGGGGATCCTCCAGACCCTACCCTGGGGTTTCTGGTATGCTGGGACAGAACTGGGATAGGGACATCCAGTTCTTCCATTACACAAGGCACGGCCAGGCACCCGCATCAGAGCCCCTTAGGAGCGGGTTTTGGCTTTGGCCTTGCTCGCGCAAGGAAAGCTGGCAGAATTAAAGGGGGATTTGAATGCAACTGCGTGTTTGGCTCCGGCTGCATTGGGAGCTGGGGGCTGCATTGGGAGCTGGGGGCTTTTCCTGCTGCCGCTGCAGCGCGGAGGCAGAGAGGTGTCCCTGCGGGCGCGGGCAGGGTGCTGCTGGCACTGCGAGGGGACGGCGCCCTCCCTTTGGCATCTGTCGTGAAGTCACCTGCTGCCACATACGTCACCCGGCAGTCAGACTAGACCATAAACAAATACTTTGTTTAAAGCAGGAATTTGACAATCGATAACTTTTCCCTGCATCCGCAGGTTCTCCCTGCCGTAGTCTCAGATTAAGCACCCAAGAATTAGGTTCCAGGGACTGATGGTTTTGCTTGTATTTATCCTTTTGTTTGTGTTGACAGATAATCCCATTACTGCTCTTCTTAGCAGTTTGTTGACTGTGATTGCTTTTATTACAGATGTCTCGCTTTAAAACTGCTAAGCCTATCTGAGCGCTTGATTATACCTTCGGAGCTGAACACCTCCCCACCCTCCCGTGCAGTGGACAGAATGCTGATTAATATTCCTGACTTAAATACATTTAAAAAAAAAAAAGTTGGGGGAGTGAAAAAAGCATGTAGTTTTAGGTAAATACTTGCTTTGACATCAAGGGTTTTAAAACCCATTAAAAATTGGCTACGAAATGGTCTGAGCTAATGTCATTTTGCCCATTTGAACAAACTGTGCCTTGTTTTGGGCATCGAAGGGCCTAGTTCAAGGCATGAAACGATGAGGCGAAGCTCTGGCCTGCTGTGCTTCCTCTCCTTTACTCCATGCGGATGAATTTTGGTCAGGTTAGCTTTGTCTTAGCTTTGCAGATTGTAAAATGGAGCTCAGGATGCCGAAGCAGACCCTGCAATGGAGCAACCTGCGCACGGCGTTGGGGCTCGGCGTGGTATTAGGGTCAGAGAGCAGCGCGTCGCGGAGAGAGGCGGCCAGGCATCGCTGACTGGAGCAAAATGGGTCTGGCGAGCTTCCCCTGAGCACGAAGCAGTGAGTGGTGTTTGTTTTGTTTGCATCAGGAGATTACGAAGCCGCGTGCCTATTCCGGTACGCCTTTCAAATGCGTGGCACGCCAGGCTTGGAGCTGTGATACGCTCATACGCGATGGGCCTGTAGAAACGGACCTTTAAACAGCATAAAAATGCAACTCTGGGATATCGCCTTTAAATGAGTTCTCAGGCTTTCTGCAGTGTAAAAGCCAAAAAGGTGGTTTGTCCGTGGCTGTGTGTCAGGGAGCAGCAGCAAGGTGAGCTGGGCACCGTGGCCAGGCAGTGTCCCCACTGGTGAGGGCCCTGCCCCATGTTCCCAGCAAGGTGACAGTGATGCCGTTCAGCCCAGGGTCTATATCCCCAGGCACATGCTTAGCAGTGAGGCTCATCCCACGTCAAGCCAGCAGATCAGGGTGAGTATAGGCACAGACAGCCTGGCCCTAGCTGGTAGAGGTACCTGCAGTGCCCTGGCACTCATATTTTTGTAGATATTTGTATTTCTTGCCTGGTATTTTTTCCACTATTTGAGACTACAGAGGTGCTTGAAAGGGGGGAGTAAGTTTGTGTGAAATGCTTAAATGCTAAAACTTAAGGTTGTGCGAGAACTGTGTGGATAAGTAGGCTGTGTTTCAATTATCTCCTGCCCTCTTGGGAACTCCTAGAAATAAAAACAGCTAAAACCTGAACTCTGTGTTGGTAGAACACAATAAATGGAGAAGCTGCTTGTTTTGCACCTTGTTAGCTGCGGTAGAGTTTCGTTCCCCTGGCCTAGATGAGTTCTGATTTATGAATTGGAGCTGGAACCATAGGGAAGTTTAATTGCTGCTTCTGTGTTGTTTTTTTTTGTTTGTTTGTTTTTTTGCTCAGGATTATGCTTTATAGCAAAGGTGAAGAGTTCAGGAAAATGGCCGTGGGATAATCAGGCATTTGGAGGTGTCTTTAAACACAAAATTGTGCAAAGTGATCTCCCCACTCCCCTCCCAGCCTTCTGAGAGTCGTTCCTGGGGCTCCTGGGCTTGCTGTTAGGCTGGCTGAAGGGCGGCCTTCCCATGGACTCCTCCCTCCCTATAGGTCTGCTTCGCTTTTTCTGCTTCAGTACTACGAAGGTCTCATTACTGGTGAGCTTGGGAAAGCAAACATTTTACTCTGCTTTTGACTTGTGCCGCTCAGGTAGCCACAAACCCGTCTTCCACAGCTGTTCACCTCCCACTTTGTACGTGAGCAAATTCTGCCTGTGCAAGCTGTTGGGGCTTTCCCTCGTGAAGCTCCCGAATGGCAGAGGACCAGTGTATGGGAAGGGTTTGCTGAAGGTCAGGTTTCCGACTCCTGCTGACTTGTCAGGACTCAGGGGCAGAGAAAAACCCTTATTACCCCAGAGGGGAGAGGATTTGCTTTGCACAACAGTATAAAGGTACGTGGTACCAAATAAATAAATAGTGAAGGTCAAAACGCTTCTTTTCCTCTTCAAATTCTATCTTTAAGGATTTTCTTTATATTAATTTATAGCTGTTCAGAAACATACTCCATCAGTTTAAACCATTTAATTTTCTTCCCTCTTCTGCCATCTCCTTTATCTGATTGTTCAAGAGACATCAAGATGAGATCTGTGTTTCTGCCTGAAAGTGATGTACCTGCTGTGGTTTCACCCAACATCTCAGGTTACTGTGATTTAGAGAATTAGCAAGGTTTTTAACTAGTCAGGGGTTTTGACATTCTTTTTGTATAAAATTTCTGCTTTCCTGGACAGCCAGTTGTTTTCTTTCTTCTGAAAGGCCTTCGTAAACACCACAAGAGGGTAAAAATCCCTTACATGCTTTTTATATTTTCAGGAAAAACAAAATCAGGCTTTTTATTCTCAAAAGGTAGTCTTGAGTAGTGTTTTTCCTGTTTTATGCGAGCATGCTTAAAGGAGCCAGATAAAGCAGTTCACGCTCTGTTCTGCAGCTGCCAGCCTGAATTAGCTGAAGCAGGGTGGCCTGCATCCTCACAACATACAAACACATCAAAATCTATCATGCTGTGGTGGCACGTGGCTTGAGCTGTGTGTCCAGGAGCCCTTCAGGACTGGCAGCATCTTTGTGCCATAGGCAGGCTCCTCCAGCAAGCTCTGGTCTCTGCATCTAGGACATGGAATACACAAACCTAAAGAAGGCAAAAGGGAGTGGAATTACTTAAATGGCTCTTGGATGACTTTATTTTCAGTTAGATTTTTTGTTTTCCCAGAGAAGCTGTGGATTCCCCATCCCTGGAGGTGTTCAGGGCCAGGCTGGTTGGGGCTTTGAGCAACCTGGGCTGGTTGGAGGTGTCCCTGCCCATGGCAGGGGGCTTAAAATTACATCTTTAAGGTCCCTTCCAACCCAAACCATTCTATGATAGATTATTTATTTATTTTGATAATGATTTGGTGTTCTCCTGTTTCATTCCTTTGACTAATTTAATTTAAAGTTTCTTACAAACCCTACTGAAAAACCCATCTGTAAAAAAGAAAGTGATGTCCACACAGACCCCTGGCAAGAGCTGTCACTTAAGGAAATACAGCTATTATTTCGTAACAGAGAGTCGGTGGCATTTTGTATTGCATCTCTCACCAGCACATTTTCTGTTCTGTCATTGACTCCACTTCAGAGTTTTTCAGCGAAATCTTTTTTTCATGGGTTTTTCTGTGCTGCTCTTTATTAAGCTCGGAGGAGATGGGATTTTAGTGGGGAGTGAGTGAGTGGACAGATGAAGATGGCATTTTGGGGGGAATGGAGTGGGTTGGGATAGATGAAGTGTGACAGTCGGCTATCCTTCCTGAAGAACAACGTGTGCACATTATGTGATTGGGTTTTTTGACACACGCAGGGTCTCGTATAAATGCATTATCAATCTTGTCAAGTGTTAGCCACTACCAGTGTATTTATTTATCTAGGGTTTACATAACAAAAATATGAGGTTTTAGATGCAATTGGGAGTGATTGTTAGTGAAGAAATGACACTAATCAAGGAAAAAAAAAAAGCTTCATCTTGGCCCTGTTTACAGGTCAGCTCTAGTGCAACGCTCTTTCATTTGTGGAGTGCAGTAAACTGTTTATTGGACACATGATTAAAATAAACCAGCAGAAGTTACTATCCTAACCCTGGGGCTGTGAGTTTCACCTAGGCAAGTCTTGATAAAAGCATGGACTTGACCCGACAGCCTGGAAGCGTGCACGAAGGCTGGCTGGAGCCATGTGTGTGGGGCCCCTCTCGTCAGGGCAGGCGCCATTTTGTGCCGCCTGGAGGCTGCGTTACTCTCCAGCACACGTCGGGGGCCTGGGGGCACCAGCAGGCCCTGCTGAGGCTGTGGTGGGCGCCGTCAGCCCTGGACCCTTCCCCGGTGCCGGGGCTGTAGCTCCAAGGATGTTGTGTTCAAAATGCCTGGCCTTGTTGTTGGACCTGGCCCAGCTTTGCTGGTGGCCGAGGTGGAGAGAAGCACACGCTTCTCATGGTGAACAAAGCCAAGGGGAATTTCCACCGAGTCCTGCGGTGAATCCGTCTCCTTCTGGTGTCTTATCTTGGCAAAGAAGTGGTCAAAGCACGGTCATGCCATGCGCCCTGATGGGGTGCAGTGGCATGATGTCCCTGCTTGTGGGACAGGGAGAGTGTGCCTGCCAGCTGCCTCCTGTTTGCTCCTTCTCGTGGTGGTGGCACTCCAGGACCCCTTCATAAGCAGTTTTGTAAGGGGTTGAGCAAAGCCACTGGTTTTAGAGAGAACTTGAAGGAAGACCCTGTTTTGATAACTTTGGCAGAGTGCCTCAAGTCTGGTGGTTTGATATTGGCGTTGTTTGTGTTAAAAAGCTTGAAAAACCTTGGGGAGGCCAGGCTTTGGGCTGCCTCTGAGTGGGAGGGCACACGTTTCAATCTGTGTCTTGTGGCTCAGGAACCACAGCTAAAACACAATTAAAAACCATATAGGAAAGGGAGGAAAGGACAGAGGAAGAACACAGTGCTGTCCTTTAGATATAGCTTATCTGAACAAGCACAAACCTGCTCGGACATTAAAACCCTTTTCACCTCTCAGGAGCATGATCAAGGGTAGAGGGAAATCATCTAGGGAGTGACTAGTTTAGATTTGAAAAAGAAAGAAAAGACTTTTTCCTTTTAAATCCCACTTTCCCTGATTTCTATATTTATTTGTAAGCACTGCTGTCTACAGCCTCTTAAGGAGGTGGGAGCTGCGTCCTCTTTACTTCACTGTGAGTGTTTCTGCTGTTCCAGCCCCCCTGTCAGGGGAAAGTCAGTTTTTCCTTTTGTTCCTGGAGGCCATTCACATGCAGCTATGAGAAAGGAGGGGAAGGAAAAGTGGTTGTGAAAGCACAGAAAATTGGCAGGGAGATTTGGGGCAGAGATGTAGGATCTGAAACCGCTGTTGAGTCTTCTAAAAATTTTTGATGCGCTTTCCAGTTGCTGGTGTCCCCTTATCTTAACCCAGAAGAAAAGTCAGCAAATGTTTTTATGATTTTAGCACAGATTTAGTTCCCCAGCTCAGCGCTGAGCATTGGCCTGTTTCCACGTTTCTTGTTTGATATTTGCTGTAGATGCCATGTGCGTGGTGCTCCGATCGGGGTGCAGGCAAGGTGTAGCCCAGTTGCATGTTTGCTTGTTTGAACTGAGGTGGGTTTTTGTCTTAGTGATGGAGAAGTGCAGAAAGAATGGATTTTTGTAATTTTACCTTATCATATCACATATTGCTTCTTCTAAACTAAGCGCACTGGAGATACCCCTTTAAAACAGGGAGCAGCAGTCAGTTTTGCATAATGTCTAAATCCTCTTGGACACAAGGCATTTAAAAAATACTAAAACACCTACTATAAAAGTAAAATGGCAAATTGAGATATTAGATTACAAAAGTATTCTGAATGATGGGGGATTATCCTTTAATTTCTTGAATTGAGGAAGAACTAAATCTTTTTGTGCAAACTCAGTATCACGCCCATGTTGTTGATTGCTAGGACTGGGGATTAATGCTGCGGATTTATTTTAAAAACTTGATTATAGTACATATAGCATCGGAATACATGGCACTGCCCTAAAGGGAGAGACTGGAAGTTAGTTTACAAGTTCCCTTCAGACCTAAGTTTGTTGTGTTTGTTTTAAATAATAAAATTATTTTAGAATTTCAAGGTGAAACTGTTGCTGTGTTGGAGGCTGTTTTCCTGCAGGGATTGAGCATGGTTCCTCCACCTGTGTCCAGCAGGAAGGTACACGAGGTAATCATGTGGTGGCTGGAGTGTCACAGCGGTCATCTCGGGTAATGCAGAGTCCTTGGATCGCTCCTAGATGGGGTAGGATATGTGGATGGGAGCATTTAGGAGACTTCAGCACTGGTAATGCTTTGATGTCCTTGCAGGCACTGACAACACAGCAAGCAGCAGAAATTCTGCAGCGTGACTTGAAGCTCAGTAACCCGGGGGGCATTGCAACAGTCTACAGCCGCTTGGTGTCTTCTCCTGTGTTGTCTTGGGGGTCTTTCTGCAGACCTTTTGGGTTTTGTGTGGTGAGCTAGGTGGGCACAGCTGGCTCCACCACCCTTAGCTGCTTGCTTGTCGTGGCCCCAGAGAGGTGAGGGATCGTGGCTCCTGCAGAGCTGGGAGCTCAGGTGGGATCCAGGGTCTTCATCCTGGTCACAGAGCAGTGCTGTGAGTGGGCTGGCATGGCTTCTGCAGGAGCAAACGTCCTCTTCTGCTGCTGTGAGGCCGACTGAAACGTCTGGAGAGGAGATGGCGCTTTGTTACAGGGATCTGCTCGTGGTGGAGTCAGGAGGGATGAAGCTGGAGATGTTCTGCTGAGCCTAGGTGAGGGAAGGAGCAGGCTTTTACGTTATGGGGAAGAAATCACACGAACACATGCAAGAGTTGCTTTTGATGCTGGTGGGGAAGTCATGAGGAGGGCTTGAACTCCTTTGACTGGGAGTTATCCCAGACTGGTCATGGGAAATGCTGCGGAGTAGCAGGTACTCGGAAATGAATTCATGCTTTTTTTTTTCCCTCTTTAAATATTGTGTGGCAGAGATTTATTGTGAAAGCACAAGATGGTTTCAAGAAGCAAAGAACGGCCTATTCAGTGAACAGTCATTGATGAAAAGTGAGGTTACTTTTAATTTCTTGTACCATAAGTATTTCATGTATTTTTCATCCTTAATGGCATTCTGGCTTGTTACAGGAATTAAGCACTGTGAGTTAAAATAACAAATCTGCACTATGCTTTGCTGGGTTTTAAATCAAAATGGCATTCTTCTTTCGTGAGCCCATAATCCTTTCTTTTATATAGTTTGATGCTAGCCGGCTCTTGCTTCCTGAGGCAGAACCATTAGATATCAAAAATATAATTGCTCTCTATATGAGTGCTCCTTTGTAGCCCATCCCTTTCATGTTTTGAGGCTGCAGCACTTTTATTTCTTTAAAAATATTCTATTAACTTCTTCTGAATTGTGTATCCCAGCCTCCATAGGTAACAGGTCAGCACGTTGTTGGGATATGGCAGAGAAGTGGAGCTTCTGTGTTCGGGTTTGCTTTCTGGCGTGGCAGTTCAGCTGGAAATAGCGAGAGCCACAGACAGGCGAGTGTAATTATCCCATCAATGCCAGTTGGGAGTTAATTAATCTATAGTTCCCCACCTGGCATCCAAAGTGGAAACTGTTTTGGGTGAGGGAGAGAATTGTAATGGCTTATCTTGTATTTGTTAGGCTGTTAGAGGTTTGGCATACACAGATGTTGGAATATATACATCATCTTCTTTAACGTATTACGGGAGTGTTGCTATCCCTCGTTCCACACCTAAATGCGTGGAGGTGGCTCTTATTTGTACGGACAGGTGTTCTAAAACCCCAGGGCATATTTTTTCTTTTTCCTCGTTCCATTCTGTATCTGTAATTAAAAGCACTGCAGAGAACTGCACGGTGCACCCCCCCGCCTGTCCTGTCCCCTGGGAGCCGCGGTGCCGCTGGATGAGGCAGGGAGGGAAGGGTTTGAGGAATTCAGGTGACCTGTTCCCGAGACCAACAATTGCTACTCTCTTCCTGAAGGTTAGAATTATAAAAGCCCCAATACACAGACATTTCCTTTAATAATACAGACCCGTTTTCTCTAGTCTGCCAGAATTCAGAGCGTCTGGTGGTTTCCATGGAGAAGTATATTTCTTACAAGGCCCAGCTATTTTTGCAGACTATTTTGCAATGTATTTGAACTTGCAGTCTTGTGCCATTTCTGTTCTCCCCAAGCAGCGCAGTGAAATCCTGCCAAATTCCCATTAAGCACCGGCAAAAGAGCAGGCCGAGGGCCTGGGCTGCATCCCCAACGTTTGTGAGAGTCGAGGAACTGTCTTCGTGCTGTCCCCAGCCTCAGCATCCTTGCACGGGGGGCAGAGGTGGGGCTGCTCCTGTTTTCCACCACCAGAAGGACGAGGTGATGTGCTGCTTAGGGAAAAAGGTGATTTCCCTGCTGCTCTGAAGCCTAACGACTTGTCTGCAATTTTATATGGACTGAGTTTAGGCAGTTTTTCTAATTGACAGCTAAGCTCTCTCTAATTTTATAATAATATATAAAGCTTTGTCTAACAAACACCGTGTCTTCCTTAATTGTCTAATTAGAACTTAAACTGCACTCCCGGTGCACAACTCCTTCGCTGCCTCCTTGTCATGGCTGCACGAAGAGAAACCTCAGCGAGACGTGAGCAGACAGTCCGCGCTTTTTGGAGCTCGTCTCCCATTGCTTTGGTGTTGTCCACTACAAGTTTAATTACTGCGTGAGAAATACTTTTTTCAAGCGGAGCCAAAATCTAGGATTTAAGCCAAAGTAAATTAACAGTTCTCAGAAAACCTGGAGTCCCCACGCCAAGAATTTCAAGGCTTTTAGGCATCTCTGTGTTATTGGCAGGCATCTCGTGATGTCATGTGGTAGAACAAATGGACACCAAAAAGCTGAAGTCAACGTTGTGCCAGTTTAGCAGGGAAGATTAAAACTGATTAATTTAGGGAGGCCAAACTGGAAATAATGAACATACACAGAAACGGTGGGGTTATTTCATAAGCCATATCCGTTCTTTTCCATTAGTGGCAGATTTCCAAGCTTCATTCTTGGTTTCCTAAATTTGCACTCTAGCTGTTTTTTGCTGTGTTGTGTGGCTTGTTTTTATTTTATTTTATTTTTTTAATGTTGTTGCTTTTTTTTTTTTTTTTTTTTAATTTGGGGGCAGAGGGACTGCTTATTGCTGAAGCTGTGTTTGAGTAGCTGTACTTCCAAACGTGCTAAATGCAGCATTCTCTCTTCCCCCCCCCCCCCATCATAAATTGCTGTGCTACTCAGTCCAAACACTGAATTTTGCATAAAATAACTGGCATTCAAGAACTAAACAGGAAAGTCCTCCTGGCTGGTGGCGTAGGGCTGACACGCACGTTTTCTTTTGAAGGAAATTGATGATGCTTAATTTTACCTTGTGTGTGCAATCAGGAGGACTGTGTCTGTGTAATTCAGCGCAGAGCAGGTAATAAAGAGTTCCTCTTTGTGTCTGATCCCTGCGGCACGTGGAGCCTGTGGGAAGGGAGTTGTGGGCTCTGCTGCTTCCCTTTCCACTAGGGAGGTGGTGGCCGGTTCAGGTCCCACAGATGCCCACGGGGCAGGGCGAGGAGGAGGACTGCCTGCTACGCCTCTCTGCAGCCAAGCAGGCAGGGAGCTCTGCATCTGGCCAAGGATGAGGAACGCAGCCTTTGTTTTATTTATTTATTTTTACACAAATACACAATACACAAAAAGGTCGTTCAGTACCTGTGCTCGTGCAGGAGGCGGGCTGAGGGGAGTCCCCTTGATGTGTGTGTGTGTGTGTACCTGCAGCGTGAGAGGTGCTGCTGGAGGAGTGCGCAGGGTGTAGCTGCCACAGGATCCACGGAGAAAAAGAGAAATTATGTATTACAACCAATGTGACTGACTGAATTCCTTGTTTTGATGTTTGCTGTGAGTGTCAAGGATGTATAAATGCAAACAGCACATTCATGAATTATTTTGGGTTGCTAGTAGGTTTCTGAAGAAAATCATTTGTAATGAGCTTTATTTATGCACTAGAAATAAAGATGGGATTAGGAGAATATTGAACTGTAAATGCACTGGTGATTTTTGGCTTTTGTGCGTAGCACAGAGCATCTCATCATTTATCTCTGTTCTGATCTTGAATATGCAGAGCTGGCTGTGCCTTTTATGCAGCAGCTATTTTAGTTTGCAGCAGTCTGGCCTTGAGTCTGCAACGCGAGCTCGCTGCAGAGCAGGCAGCGCACCTCCGCGCGCCTCTCCCCGTGGCCCTGCCGCTGCCTCGCCAGCTTTGCCGGGCTCTGCCGGGCGCTGGATCCGGGCTCTGCCCCAAATCCAGCTCTCCTCCTGCGCCTTGCTGCGAGCTCGGCTCCCCAGCAGATGCCCGAGCTGCATCGCCTCGTCTGCCTGCTGCTGGGCTGCGGCCGTGCAGCGCACGTGGCTTCACTCGCCGGCTCCCTCGAGGCAGGTAAGGGCTGCAGGAGGATGGAGCCATGGGCGGTGTCGAGGACGGTCTTGATGCGCGTGAAGAGCTCTTCTGCTAGAGGCGATCTGCTGTATGGAAAAACTGCGGGCGTGCTTTATGCAGAGCAGCCACGTGTGTGCGGCCAGCGCGCGCGTTGGGCTGGGGCTGACGTGCTGAAACCTCCCCCGGGCACCCGTGCTGGTAAGGCCGTGTTTTGGCAAGAGGGAGGGGTGCGTCAGGTAAGCTTTGGAGTCGTGTTGGGTTAGGAAACGTGCTATTCACCGCTGCGTTTTAACAGGACTGTCTCACATCCTTCAGTGATCAGCGCATTAGCTCGCGCCGTGTTGAGAGCACTTCCATCCGCCATCTCAATTTCGCCCAGGTGCAGACAGCAAATATTTTTTCTTAACAATTTCAGGCTTATAGACTTAAAGTGAGTGTAGGTACATTTCCCATTTGCCTGTTTACGTGCCGTGCATGCTGGTTTTCCAGTCCTGGGGTCTGGCAAGCCAGATGTTTTCGGCTGCCCCGCTGTATAGCTTGACGTGATCTGAACTGGTTGCGCTGATGTTCCCAGGCTCACCAAGTGCTTTCCTTGCAGGCACTGGCTTGGAAGCAGCTTCTGAAGCTCTACCATAACCTTGTCCACGAAACACGTTTGTTTTGAAGGAGTTTGGTTCAGGAGGTTCGGTGTCGCAGTCCTCCCAGCCCTGGGATCACTGGTGCCATGCTCGAGTGGCATGGGTTGCTTTTTTCCCCGTTTTTTTTCTTTTCTTTAAGCTAATTCTGTAGCTCGAAGGTCTGCTTCATCTTACTTGGCCTTTTAGATTTTGCAAAAGAGCCTTGCCCCCTTGTCGGGCTGCTAGGAATTAGACTTTCACTTTAATTTAGTCACCTTGAAAAGGGACTGCCAAAAACAAAGGCGGGACTCGGTGCTCCGGATCAGCTTACACCAAACCGGCATTGTTGCCCGAGAATACGGCTTGCAGTGAGAGAAGCTTGAGACCTGCAGGGTGTCTTTTTATGAAAAAAGCAAAATGTATACTTATTTGTATGCATAGACCACCTAGGGGAGTTTCTTTTGAATGCTGCACTGTTTTAAACACTCCTTGATGTGAGCGCTGGTTGCAGAAGCAAGGACAAGTGAGATGTTCGGCAGCTGAAGGGCCATTTTTATCTGGAGGCGCGCGCACGTGGAGTAAACAAGGCTGGTTAGAACAAGAGGAAGGGGGAGTAGCTGCGAAGACACGGTGCCTGCCCGTGCCGTGGTCTGGGCCTGCAGGAACGGAGTTGTTTTACCCCTTCCCATGGCAGACAAGTCCTGCTTCTGTGAGCCGAGCTCCGCAGAACACAGCTTTTACGTGGGGGGTGAGTATGAGATGGTGAATACCTGTGCATTTGGCTTCTGGAGGGTGAATAGCCTTTGTCCTTCCTGAATATCCTCTTTTTCCTTCCTCCCCTCGCTGGGGTGCAGCTCCAGGGTGTCCGTGCTGATGCTGCATGGATAGCAAACCCTGCCAGGCCGTGCTCCCGTTGGGCAGGCAGGGCACGGCGAGGCTTCCCAGCTGCCTTGCCATTGGGGTGGGGGAGTTTTCGGCTTTGTGCTGGGGAGCTGCTGCTTCTTTGTGGTGTTTGCAAGAATCCCTGAAATGTAATTGTTACCGAGGAACAGGCATCAATCTGGGCTCTGCTACATTTATTGGAGAGGAAATATTTTACAGTGTTTTTGCAGTTTGGTTTCTCATGTCGAGGAGCGCAAGGATGTAATTCTTTTATTGAAGTGGCTAGCAGAGATGAGATCGAGCTACAGGGATCTCTGAAGAAGAGGTATTTGGGTGTGAGTTCTAGAAACGAAATGGGAGGTCCCTGGGCTCCTCGTAGGGGCCAGGACCACTGAATTTTTCCTTGGTGTTGGCGCAGCGAGGCATAAAACTTGGGCAGGGCTCCTTGTCCGGAAGGCTCACGGGGTGTCGCGCGATGTCCGTGCCCACCACACTGCGTTGAAGCCTGGTCTGTGGCGGGCTGTAACGAGCTTGTGGGATTGCACGGCAGCTCAGAAGTGATGTGATGGATCCACCAGCAGCAGCAGGAACTGCTAGCTCAGCAAACCAGGACCACTGATGCGGTATGAAAAGGTCACCGCAACCCACCCAAACCTGCCGGCGGCGCTCAGCAGCGTGCCAGGGACACTGCTGAGGTAACCCGCGAGTTTGGGCCAAATTAACAAACAGCCTCTGAAAAATCTTCGGAGATTGGTGTGTGCTTAGATGCCTGTGCTCGCCAGGCGCTCGAATTTGGGATTTTGTTGGCTTTCCCTGCAGATTTCAGCCAGCAAGCTGTAAGCGTTAGCCACAGGTGGAAGTTTTCCTTCCCCATTTCCTCCCCTCCTGTCTCCAATCACCATTTCCACGTCTCATGTTTCAAGCACTTGGATTCCTCTCTTGGAGATGGCTGAGAGCAAACACTGGGATGGCACGGGCTGCTTTTGCTTTCCTGCCGAGGGGGAGGCTTGTGGGCAGGACCCCTCTGCTTCTTGGCAGCGGCTCCCAGTCGGTGTCGGCTCCGGGCGCCTTCAGCCCTTTCTTCCTTCCCTCCCTCCCTCTCCCAGCAGCATCCGGAGCCCTGCAGGGATGGCCCCGCACCATTAGTTCAGGTCACTTGGCCGGGGCACGTCCTGGGACAGCATTCCTTGCAGTGAAGCCAGGAGAAAAGCACTGCCAGGAGTGCGGAGAAACCTCGTCGGCAGCAGCTGCTGGTTCCTGGGGGCACGCACGGGCTCGGAGGCTGCGGCACCGCTGCACAAGGATGCTCGGCTCTTGTGGCTCTCAGGTGCTTTAGACTCTCTTCACCCTCTTCTTTGAGTTGTCCTGAAAGGTTTGATTGTTTTTTGTTGTTTTTTAAATGGACTCAATCGCCGTGGTTTGTAAAATTGATTCCTCGCTGCCTTTTCCCCAGAAGGTACCATTACACGTGAATAGACCTTTCAGATTCAGCCCCGTTGAAAATAATGGAATTAGGCTGTGCTGTTGTTCCCATTAAGGAAATCAATCTTGTTTTGAAAACCCTTGTGCTTTTGGAAGAGCAGAACTTGGTAGGAAGGATCCACCTCTGCCAGGCAGGGTCCCCCTGGAGCCACCTGCTCTGGGTGGGCATCCCTGGGTGTGCGCTCCCCTTCGGGGGGGATTCGCTGTGATTTGGGACCTGGCATTTCCCGGCGTAGTTTTTGTGCTGTTGCTTTTTGTTAGTTGCTAATGTTGATTTATCCTCTTTTCAGCCATTTATGGCAGGTCACGGCCAAACAGTTGTGTGCTCCGTGGTTTTATTTCGGGCAGCGCTGTCCTGGCGGAGCGTAACCAGCAGGCTGCATTTCAGAACTGCCTCCTGCTTTTCCTCGGCCAGGAAGGCAAACTGCTCCTCTCTGTTCATCCAGGACAGCTTATTACTGCTGCCGGGCCTTCGGTGGCCTCTTTCCAGAGCCTCTTAGCCCTTTTAGAGCCAATTCTTTGCTTCCCCTTGCTGGATGCTGAGTCACTGGGGTTTATCTGTCCATGTGATTTGCTGACTGGAGGCTGTGGATCCGTGGAAGCCGTGGCTTTCTTGGTGATATTCCTGAGCAATGCGCTATTAGATTGGCTGCTTTTTGTTGATTTCCCTATCCGTTCTGCTCTATCTTTTTCTCTCTATATATTTATATACACGCACACACAAATATACATACACAAACAGGGAAGTTGCTGTAGAAAACAAATCGCTGTTGAGAGGGGGCAAAATGACACCGTATTGGCAGCTGCACGGGAGAGATGATGCCTTTGATTGATTAGTTGTCAAAGAAATGTAATGTACTCAACTTGATGGAGATTAAGGATGTGAGCATGGTTAAAATTCAAGTTGCGTAAGAGTTTGGTGTGAGGTTTAGAGCCTCTCCCAGAATTTTAATTTTGAAAATGCAAAGTATTTGTTTTGTGCTGTTCCCGAGGAGCCCTCTAGACGTTTTGGAAAATTTGCGTTCTTAAAACAAACAAAAAACCAGTCTGAAAGTATTTAGTAATCACGGTTTATGAATTAGAGAGACGCATTATTTTTTGTGATTAATAGTGAGCTTCTGAGATGCATTAGACACTATTTACAGAAACTGAGCACCAGAAATAATAGTAGCATTATCCTGAACCTCGTAATTACTCTCAGGGTCCAATTTTACATTGTATCTAATGTTCGAGAAATAATAGCAGCGTATTTTTCAACAAATGATTATTTAGGTATTTAGATAGATACATGTACAGCAGGGATATTGGTTAAACCAAACAATGCCTTCTGAGAGGACAAGAAATCGGGTTTTGTTTGTTTTATGGCTGGGTTGGTTTTTTTTTGGTTTCCCTGTGTGCTTTTTCTTTTGTAACAGCACTGTCCTGGGGGAGTTGACAAAAAGCAAATACCTGGGTTTTGCATGCGGAGCCCCCCTCGATGCTCTGCATAAGAAACCTTTCGGAGCCTGCCATTGTCCTCCCCTCCCTATGCCTGCTTTGGCCTCCATCCTCGCCACTTCCCCTCTTTCCAACTGCTAATAAATCCTAGTTTACTTAACAAAGCAGGGCAGAAAGGAGCCTGGGGACAGCCAGAGAGGTGCCTCAGCCTCCTGACGTCTTGATGCTTGCTCCAGGGGAGCAGAAACTCTTCCCCTGGCCCAGCTGCAGCGCGGCACGGCTCGCCTCGGCCCCTCAGTGCCCTTCCATCAGGCACGACTCGCGTGCCTGGGCTTTTGTGGCCACTTCTCATCTCGCCTGCCGTCTTCCTGATGAGTTTTTCGGGCTGTTGCTGTCAGCTTCCATCGCTCCTTCGCTAACCACTCGAATAAACCTCTGGCTGTCTCTCCGGGGACAGCCCTCTCGCAGGAGCGGCGCGACGCTGCGGTATCTTTCTCAATCATCTCCTCGCCGCGATGCCGAGGCGGAAGACAATGAAGTGCCCCAAACCTGACAACAGTTAAGCTGGTGACAAATGACTGTCATATTGACCGCTGTAGCCTGCTTGTTTCTATTCTCCTCTCTTTTCAGAAGTGATACCAAGCTGGCCTGCGCGCTGCTTGGAACCGTCTTCGCGGTCTGTGGCACTCTCATCGTCGCTGCCGCGAGCTGTGTTTCGAGGTAGGACCAAGGAACGTGTTTTCAGACCTGTTGGCAGATGCCAGGGGCTGTCAGGCTTGTCTGACTATTGTAATTTCTCAGAAACTGCCACCTTCAGAGGGACTTTCTGTAGCAGGCTGCCCCGTGTGAGCGGAGGTGAGATGGTGAGAGCCCTGGTTTCCCCTGTGCATAAAAGCTCAGGCATTTTAGGCAAGGACTTTGTTGTGAACTTGGCTCTGAGCCTTTCTCACGTTCTGCATCCGAAGCCTTTCCGTGCTACCTAAGCGTGCCCTGTGCTTAGGAAGAAGGGAGCTGCGTGGCTTGTGCACAGAGCAGGCTTGAGGTGAAAGTCACCGAAATGCAGCAGGTGTGGAGCTCTGAGGTGTCGTCTCAGCAGCGCCTTGCAGAGTACCACAGCTCTTTAAAGTGATTTCAGTAATGAATAATTCAAGTCTAAAATACGAGAACAGTAAATATTTCATTAAAATACTAAACAGAAACCAGAAAAGCTGTTGAAGACAAAGGAAGCTTTCTTTTTTTATCCTTCCCCACCTTTTTTTTTCTTCCTCCTCCCCTTCTCTTTATCCTCTGAAGCTGGAGAGCCCAGGTCTGGGCAGAAGGGAGCAGGGGATGCGCGGCCGTCACAGCGCTGTCAGGGATTAGAAATTCCTCCTTGCTTATTAACTGCTGGCTTCTGAGTCTTCCTTCACAGATTACCTTGTGAGTATAATGATTCGGATAATATCCCGTGTATTCCTTCCCCGGAAACATTTGTAGACCTTGTAAACTCCAGGGGCAGGGAAGTTTCATAGCTGGTCTGCTGAGGAAAAACGTGTCAGAGCTCGAGCGAGAAGTTATGAGTTCAATAGAAGTTAATTAGTGGCTAACATTGATATATGGAGTCATGTTGTGTATTTGCTATTAAAACGAACACAGCGTTCGCAGGAAATGTCTGATTAAGGATTTGAATAATACCGGGTAGTAAATAAAATAAATAAATAAAGCAGGTCCTGAGAGCAATCTTCCCTGATTTCCCCCCACCCCCTCCATGTTCTGGACTTTAGCAAAATGCAAGATTATTTAGGGGCTCCACAGTTAGAAGTCAAATTAGATGTTAGTTGAAGCTGTGTTTATTAATCAAGACTAGCAATTACAAAAATGCTGTTCATTTCCAAGAGGTATTCAAGCAATCCTCGCTACAGCCCAGTGAGAGCGAATAGATAACTGCCTGTAACTGGCAGACAGAGAACGAGCATTAAGGGCTGATGAAGATCTAATTTCCATTGAAAAATGAAACCAAATCTAATCTGAGGAATTAGAAGCAATAAGTGCAGCGTGTTAAAGGGTGTTTGTAGGCAGTCTTGGTCTGTCTTCCGCTCCGAAGTCTCCCAGGCCTCCGGGTCAGGGGGGCCTGTCTCATTCTTGTCAAATGATGGCAGAAGCAGATCTGTATTTCACTGCTCCGATTCTGCCTCCTTGCCTGCAACTACCTTACCTTGAAGATGTTCTCTCTAAGCACTGATTTCCTCGTAGTCAAAGGAGAGGTAGTTATCCTTATGGCATCCGTCCCAAGGATCACAGTGGGTAGCTTGCACCAGATGAAGATCCTCAGACTGTTCCCGACCTATTTTCCCAGGACTGCACTGAGTGGTGCCCGAAGATGTTGGCTGGTAATTGCTTGATTAGCCGTTGTGCCTCTGGTGTCAGAGGTCGCTTGGGATGAAATTTAATAAAAGACTTGGCTGCTGCAACATCCTATTTTTAAGTGCCCGTGTTCCTGAGTGGAGCCCCAAAATCTGAGTTAAGTGGCAGCCATGAAGAGCACGCAGAGGAGTTTAACTGAATGAAGTGATTATTAAAAAAAAAAAAAAAAAGAGGGGAGGGGATGATGGGGACAGTTCTCTTTTTTTCGCAGTGTGGGGAGTGGCACAGAGCTAGGGGGATGCAGAGGGAAGCTTTGGACTGGACGGGGTAGGGAAGGTGGCTGTCAGCAGAGGTACCAGCAGATTTAGGGGGCTACCAGACGTGTGGGCTTTTTGGGTTTTGGCTCGTGTGCCTGACGTCTGCCAAAGCCCGTATGAGGCACAGAAGTCCTGTTCTGTGGCTGGCATTTTAACCTGAGCACTTAGGTTGTTCCTTCAGAGATGTCACGAGGGAGTTCTTGAATATTGGCTGATGCTTGTCAAGCATTTGAAGATTAAATATGCTGCGTGTGAACAAATTTTTGCATTTCTTGTATTGAATTTGGATACCAAGGTGATGAGCATGGTATAAATATCTTGAGAGAGAAATGCTGAGCATAATAATTTTATTGATCTCAAAAGCTAGCAGACCTTTCTGCAACTTTCTGCTTTTTTTGGTGTCTGATTAGTCATTTATGTCCAAATAATGGTGCAATTATGTTTTCAGCAGAAGAATCAGAAGGAGGAGATTATCATTTCAGTAAAACAGTGTAATTCCTGAAATAATAGTGAATTTCTTCCAGTTGCTTGGTTTAAGGTGAAAACAAATGGTGGAGATAGCTCTGGGTGGGATTAACACACTGCGTATGTTTTGAGCACTTGTTGGCTCTGCAGAACAGTGGTTTCTGGGCTAATGCCTTGTTTTATTTACAATAAACCGCTGCTTAGAAGACCTTTTAGACGGTTGTTGGTTTTTTAAAGCTGACATTATTAAAGAAAAAGGAAGTCTAAAAACAATGGACCCTTATCCTTTAGATAAGCTTTCTATGAATATGTTTTTTGTGTTGTTCTTGTTTTTTCCCTAAGCAAACAAAACCCCCTAATTACAAAGGATTGCGGCTTTCAGATAGCGCCGGTATGATTTCATTTGCAACTCGCTATCATTTTCTGAGTCACGGCTAGGGAAGAAAATCCAGGGAGCATTTCTCTTAGGCGTGCTGCAGGAGGGCTGGTGCTTCTCTGTTGTGTTCTGGTAGCGACACCACGTAGGGCTTGTTCCTGATGCATTAGGAACACCCAAAGCCGTTCAGTTTAAGGTATAAGAACAACCCTGCAGTTATTAGTCCCTTTGCTAATTTTTTATTATTATTTTTTTTAACCCATCACCGTCTCTGAAGTGCGAACCAGCGTTGGAAACATTTGGAACTGGTTCGATTAAACAATTTCCCTTACCAAGCCTGTTGATTAGCTGATATATGATGTTATCAAGTTATCCCCGCTCGTCCATAAGCAGAGGTCAGGGTTTATGAGTGGGCTGCCCGTGCTCGGTTCGGTGGGAGATGCACACTCACTAACGAGGTTCCCTGAAGTCTCTTACAGATCCCGATGAATAGTTAGATGCTGCTCACACCACTCACACGGACACTTTGTGAGTAATCGTTGAGCAGCTGTGCTTGAAGCCCTTTCAACACAGTTGTTGCTTGCTTCTGCCTGAGGCAAGCGGATGATGCTCCCCGGCTTGACAAGGCCCCGTCCCGGAGGGACGCAGCCGGGTAAGTGAACTGACAGGGGTTCTAGTTCACAAAATGGGCTGGAATTGTTAATTCTGTGGCAGCCCGAGATACAGAACCGGCTGCTTTTCCGCGGAAAAGAGGAGGCCACCATGTTGAGCAGGCACGTGTCTGCTCAGAGCTGGCTCCAGGAAAAGCTATCCCTTTTCTTTTTTGCCGCTTCTTCAAAATACTTAAAGCCAATGTTGCGTGTAAGGAAAAAAAAAATCACAATTAAAATATTAATTATTAGTGCTGAGAGTGTTTTGAGTCATTTTTGTATTCAATCGGCTGTAATTAAATACTCAGTGAACACAAAATTAGGTCATATATTATGTAAATAGGATGAGACATCCACTAGCTCTGGCAACAAATGCTTTGGAGTCCTTAAGGGTATAATTCGGGATTGGACTCTCGGAGCCTAATTGGTTCTGTCTGACCCCGATTCCCTTCTCCCTTGTGTGCCCACCTGAAAGCAAAGGGAGTACCAGCGACGGGGCTGGCGGCACCCTGCGGAGGTGACTCGTTGGCCCCTGGCTGTGGCCAGCAAATCCTCCTTGCTGTGGGCCAGCCACATGCCGTGCCTGCACCCTTCAGACAGGAGCTGAAAGCATTTAGGTGGATAAAAAAAAATAAAAATGGGATGTGCAGCTGTTAGGCTGAGCGAGGCTCGGAGCACTCAGCGCTGCCCGGGATCGTGCCCTCTATTCTCTTACTGTGACATTTGATAACTTCTGTTTTAGCATACAGAATTACGAATGCCAAACCTGATTTTGCTCCCTCTGAGGACAGTGGGAGAGGTAACGGGTCCATGATTATGAGGCAGAACAATTATGTGGCTCTTAAAGGAGGGAAAAAATGAATAAATTTGTGCCTTCCTGCGACAGCGTCGTGCACACTCGGGGTGCGTGCTGCGCAAAGGAGCGTTTCGTCCTCACCTGGAGTGAGTTCATCCAAATGCCCTCCACTCATTCTGGATTCATTGCTCCATCTGGAGGAGCACCACCAGCCTCCCCCGTGCCTTTCGCCCCAGCTCTCGGAGTTGTTACCTGTAAATCGAGCACACAAGGCACGCGGAGGAGAAGAGCGCGTTAGGAGGTGCCGGTGGCTGCGTGGGGAAGCGAGGAGGGAAGAGTGCAGGTGGTTTTGCTGCTGACCTTGCCTGGTTCTCCATCACCCGTTCGTTTCCCACCCTACCCTGGTCTGTCTCCTGGTGCAGGAGGCTGTAATTCAGAAGCTGGCTGGGGGGTGATGCATCAAATACTCTGTTTGAATCCCTTAGGGATTCGTTTTCTGACGTGTGCACCGTTCTCTGCTGCTGGTAGATGGTGGAAGAAGGAGGTTTTAGCCCAATTTTATTTTGAGTTTTGTATCAGCATCTGCAGCCCAATATTTAGAAGTGGCAAGTTTACCAATCTGGCTTGGTTATGCTTAACCTATATGTGTCTTAACCTGTATGCATCTTAACCTACGTGTATCTGAAGGGTCCCGCAGAGGTGGGGAACTTGTGGGAGCAGGCACTTGTGGCTGGTGTCTGCCGCCCTGGGGGTGCTGCTGGTTGCTTGTTGCTTTCTGTAGTGATAAAATGCCTCAGACTGGGCACGTTGGAGACCTGGTATTTCGCTTTCAAACTTCCTTCTAGCTTTGGGAGGGTCAGGCTTGACTGCTTGCAGCTCCGTACTGTCAGGAGGCATGGATTTGGCTTATCAAGCAGCGCTGGACTTGCTAAGTGGTTGGCAGACATTATAGAAAAGCGAGATGCTATTCATGCTGCAGTGGATAAGAAGTTGGAAAGCATTGGTTTAAGATTGCAAGAGGCTGAGAGGAAAATTGAAGTCGTGGAGATAACGATCATTGGACCTAATGCTGTTCTTGCTGAGAATGCCAAAGACCAGGTTGTAAGCCGTGCAGAAGTCCAGTTGATGATCTGGAAAATAAGTGCAGATTGGGAATTATCATCTCGGTGGGAGAATCTCGTGGATATATTGATGGAGCAGGAGAGAGATTCATTTGCTTGTTGCAGAGCACAGGTCGAGCTGCATTAAATGCTGGGCGATTTTTTTTTTTTTTTTCCCCAAGAGCTTCAGGATGGCGTGAGGGCATCGCCTCCGTGAAATGTCAGCCTAGGCAGTGACTCCCCAGGACCACAGAGCAGTGGCAGCGGTGTTGTTACATGGCTCAGGAACCCGAAACTGGTCCGTGTGCTGCAGCCCCAAACTTCTGAAGGATGCACGTCTGTTATTGCACTCAGCGTTGGGGATCTTTCAGCCCCAAATCCCACAGGGTAGCCTTAAAGCTCTGCGATCTCTGCGTCATTGGGGGTTGGCTTTTTCTCAGATATAAAAAATAATTAAACTTGGTCTGGCTGAACCGCATCTCGGGTGCTGAGCCTTCTTATTGTCAACAAGTTATCGTTTCATAAACCGCCTTCTATTTATATAAAAATTGGCAGAGAGATCCGGGCTACAGTCGGTGCTGTCGGCCTGCAACCCTCCTTTTTTTCAGAGAGGAAAACGAGGTTTTGGGTTAAACTGTACCACCTGCATTGAGCACCAGCAGGCACGGAGCAGACAGCCAGCCCAGCAGCACACCCAGTCCCATTTTCTCCCCCAGCAGCATCGGGTCCACACACAGCTGCTGAAGGTTTGGTTGCCCTGGCAGAGGAAGGGCTCTCTGCAGATGATTTGCCTCACCGACCGGTGTGGATCCTTCAGCACCTTTTTGGGCTGCAAACCTTGCCTTGGCTCCTTCATGGAGGTCCCCTCGTGTCCTTGTTTCTCCGACGGCCTGCGGGGGCCCAGCCTGCAGGAGGTTTTTGGGTCTCCACCTCGGGCATCCTTCCCGCAGGCTCCACAGCCCTGTTGTGTTCGTCGGTCCCACCTTCTGCGACTTGCAGACTTTTTTTCTCCCTCCTCTGGAAGCAGGTAGATGGCACAGCCTGGATGTTTTCCTTCATCCTGCGGCTTTCTGGAATAAAAGAGAGCTTGGAAAGCAAGGCTGTGCTCCAGCCCAAGGACAGCGTAACCTCCTGCAAGGTCTGACCCTTCACAGGCTCCTCCGTTTTGCTCTCCCCTGGAACCTCCACGGGGTGGATGGGTTTGTCCCCAGCCAGGGCATTTCATGAGCTTGGTGGCAAGCCCTGCTCCCCGCTGCTGCCCAGCTCCTGCCCTCTCCTCTGCGAATACCTGGGGGGCTGCCCGGGACTCGGTGGTGTGCTTACAAGCCGGCCACACGCTGGGACAAAACTGGGTCAGCGGTGGGCTCTGTGCTCGGGCAGATGTTGAGTTCTCCTCGTTCGCCCCCCGTGCTCGGCAGGGTAACTGTGGTGTTCGAGGTAGCCGAGCCTCCTGGCCGTGGCTAATTGGCATTGTGGGTCCATCACAAGAGGGAATTTTGGAGGCCCGAAATGGGAGTTTTCCATAGTTGGGGGAGAGCCGGGATATTTTGTCTTTGACTCTCAGTGGGAGGTCACAGCCTTTTGTGCTCGCAGCTCTGAAACCAGCACAAACTGGGGTGATTAGCTCCCTTTTCTAATGAGTACACAAAGCTGATTGTGAATGAGCCAGTGGGTTCATTGTGAAACCTTGGCCTGCATTTAATCCCTTATGTGAGACCCCCTTTTACGCAGAGATAGCAATTGGAATCCAATTTACACCGGGCGAGGCATTAAATCTCCTTACGCCGGCAATACTGCTAATCAATGAAATTGAAATTCAGTTGCCATGAGGAGCCTCTTCCCCCCCAGTGATGCCGCTCGCTTTTTAAGAGAGACGCAGCCCTGAAGTGGGCAGCACTTTGTCTTCCCAGCACGGGAACGAATGGAGAGCGGCTCGCGTCCTGGCAAAACGCGACCCCGGCGCTGCGCCACAACCAGGAGGTGTCTGAAAAAGTCCGTGGAGAGACGCTGCAGTAAGCCTGCAGGAACGACCACCTTGCTTTTAGTGGGAATGGTCTAAATAGGAAGATAAAAGGAAAGAAGAAAGGGAGCTTGACACGGAGAGAGGCACATGAAAGGTTTCAGGAGAGGCTTTCCACGCTGCGCAGATATTTGAGCAGAGGGGCTGTCTGGCAAGCACCTTGATAGCAAGGAGAGGTTCCTCCTGCCTGGCTTTAATGAGCAGGACTTCTGAAAATCCGGGGCTTCGTGAAACCAGGAACAGGCTTTGTGTGCCTCGCTTGCTTTCTTTCCAGGGGACGTGCTGAGTGGTGACTAATGGAGCCCTCCCTGCAGCCTTGGGAACGACAAAATCATAGCTGGAAAAGTGCCCCCAGGTCGTAGGTGAGCACAGGAAGGACCGAACCAGATTCTGAGGAGCATCATCGCAGTTCGGGCACCCGAGTGTGATGGGAAAGGAAGATCTGAGACGTCCTAAGTGCTCGTGCCTTGGGATCCACTCAGCTGAAACCTCTCCCGTGGGGAGCCCGCGGGAATTTGGGCTGCTCGTGGCTTCTGCAAGTCGGCGCGTTTTGTGCCTCAATGGCTCAGGTCAGGAACCGCTGAATTTTAATCCCCACCTATTACTCTTGCTGCCTACAAGCCCTTAAAATATTCATCCCGCCTTTTGTGCGTCGGTGCCGTTTAATACCTGAGGCATAATGATGATCTGGGACGGTTGTATTGGGTTACACTCTTTGTTTTGGGATTATCTGGAAAGCTGACTCTGGGCTGGAAAGGAGTGGGTACGTGCTCCTGCTGTAACCAGTCTGCCAGGTGGATGCGTTTAAAAAATCATGAAGTAGCCTCCCCAAAATCAGGTGTTTGCTTTTATTTTATTTTTTTGAACACAACAAATTGCACTCACTTCTTATTTCTCACCTGGTTTCTGAGCCGTTGGGGTGCACGTCGGTCGTGTTTCCAGTCTTATTTGCAGCTACGAGAGTCAGAAATGTAGCTTAGGAAAAAAAAAATCTATTTTTTAATACATCCTAAGGAATTTGCGAACAGAAGTGTTAAGACAAATACTACAGGACTCGCTGTGAAATCACGGGAGCTGCCGTGGCTGCTGAGCGGAGCCAAGCCGCTGCCTCTCGTGGCGCAGCGATCTGTTAGGATCTAACGATGGGCTGAGCTAACGATGGGCTGAGCTAACGTGGCTCTCTCTGTCCTGCAGGATCGGAAACGGGGGCTGAGCTGACTCCAGGGCCTCCCAGGGCGGCCCTCGAAGCCCAGAGCCTGAGAGCTGCTGGGTCGGCCGCTGTGCCAGGACCGGGGGACCCGGGGAGCAGAACAGTGATGAATTTCAGGGTTTTTCTTAACCTGGTGGTTTCAAAAAGAGGAGCACATGCAGGAACGCAGCAGCCCTTCCTAGCTAGCAACCCAACAGGCTGTGGAATTGTAAAAAATGAGTTTTTGGAGGGGTTGGTGCTTTGGGGTTCCCGGGCTGATGGGTTCGTGTTGGTATGTCCAAGGCTGGCTTGAATTTGGTTGTGTATCGGTGACCTTTCCTCTCCGATCCCAGCCTCAGGTTGTCTCGATCGGGTTCCTGCAAAGTCTCTCAACGAGGCTAAGCTGAAAGGCCAGGGAGAAGCTACGGCTGCTGCAAAACAGAGCTGCTGGATGGCAGTAGCTGCAGGGAACGTATTTGACTTGATCTTCAGCGGTTCACACTTATTTCCACATACAAATTAAGAAAAAAAAAAAAAAAAAAAAAAAAAGCAGCTCCACGCTCTGAGCTGCTGCTCCCATTTCAGAGATGCCAGATCTTCGCTAAGGAAGCCGGGGCTGAGCTGTGGCGACTGCAAGGTAACGGGCACGTAGGTAAGAGCTGGAAACCGCCGCGCTTTTTCGGTGGGTGAAGTCTCAGCCTGGTAATGGATTCCCTCAGGAGAAGTCCTGTCGGCCTTTCAGGCAAAGCTGCTCTGCTAGGCTCCAAGACTGAGGGTATTTCATTGATTGTTTGCATTTTGTACGAAGGCAGCAGCCGGAATTAAGGGCAAACGCCCCGAAGTGCGCAACGGAGCCTGTTTAATAAGCGAAACGTTTTGGGGCATTTGAGTTTTGACCTCATTTCTCTGAGCAAGTTGAACCTGAGCACTTTGCGGGGAGCATTATTTCGTGGAGAGAGGACATTGATCTTATTTGGCAGAAAATAAATGGATGTTTGTGTTATGACGCCTATTCAAGTACTTTCTTTTATGTATCTGCAGGATGCTCTGCCCTGAAATCAGATCTCGTCTAGCTGATACATTTTAAACAGGATGATTCTGACTCTTTCACAACTTCCAAGTGTAAATGTGTTAATGTTTTGCCCGGCACATTATTTCTAACAGGCTGAACTTTCATTGTGTTTTCGCAGTTTGGGTTTATGTTTAACTCGAGGCTTTCATAGTTATTTAATTCTTTACAATTTCTGCTGCCTGGTAGCCTCACGACCGCCCCGCCATTGCGAAGAGAAAGACAAACCCCCAGCCTCGCTGCCTGGGTTTTGTAAAGATCTTTTCCTTCTCTCCCCGATCTCCAAGCCCCCAAATCTGAGCCCCAGGGGAAAGTAGGAAGTTGCTTCCTCAGACCTGTCAACTCTCGTGCTTTCAGGATGAGCCTAATGATGTTGAGCCCTATATGATTCTTTCACACTTGTCTACTTCAATCTCGCACCACGAGACAAGTAGGTGCTGTGCGGAGGGAGGGATGAAAGTCTTGCCACGGTAGAAATCTGTAAAACGTACGCGCTGGGTGTAAAGGAAATGCGGGATGAGATGCAAATCCTGCGTGTAGCATGGCTGCTTGGGTTGTGTTTGTTGTTTTTTTTTGGTTTTTTGTTTTTTTTCCCCCTGCAGTTTAATATGATTTCTGTCTTGATGCATAGGAAACCAAAGCAGGTTTTGGAGCGACACGGGGAGGATAAGAGCGAGGAATTATGCCGAGTGCTTCCCATCCGCCTGATGTTACGTAGGTGGGAGCAAACAGCAGGATTTGGCCATGGAGGGAAGAGAATTAGTGCTGAAATAAACACTGCATAGGTGGCTGCAGGCCTAACGTCTCAGAGATTGACCCTCGCTGCCTTTTTTAACCACTTACGTGCCCTGAAGACGTTTTGTCTGCAGGCTCCGTGTGGAAATACCGAGGCTGTGTTGGGCAGGGAGCTGTCAGCCCGCTGCCTGTTAGGTGCAGCCCACCCCTGCACCCTCTTGCACGGAGGATGGACAAGCAATGTTGCCAGGGTCGATTTTGGGAGCAACCCGAGCTCAACTGCCCTAGCTCCATAGCGTGAAGTCTACTCTTGCTTCTCAGCATTTGCTTCGCAGCTCATCTGCGAGCGGTTTCCTCCTCTTCTGCCTCCCGGTGAGTCGGAGAAGGGCAGAGCAGGAGCTGAAGGCAGGAGGAGGGCAGGGGCTGGATGGCTGCGGCGCCCCGGTGCCTTGGGAAGGAGCAGCATCACGGAGCCCAGGGCTGCTGCTTCTCTCCAGAGCCATGAGATCTGTGCAGACAGCTTTTGGCAAGTCACACGCAGGTGCTGCACACAGAGTCAGGTGAAGATGGGGCTCGCTTGTCCCTTTGCTGTTGGGTTTGTTTTGCAGACAGATGAACAGATCAGGTTTTGGCTGTGTGCATGAACGGCGTGGCTGTCCCTTTTCTAGCTACTCTCCATGTCCTGCCTGCTCCATGTACCTAGTCATGAGCGAATCTTGTAGCAGGCTCTGGTTTTGGTGTACCAGGCTGGTGTCTGAGGTCACACAGATGAGTGCTCCCGTCCAGAGGTGGCTGGAAGCGTGGCAGACGTGGTGGTGGAGCTGCCCTCAGAGCAGCCTCTGGCTGGTGCACATGCGCTGCACGATGCTCCCTGGTGAGTGAAAGGGGTGAACACAACCAGGGCAGGAGGACAGAGAGCAGAGTGGGATGTTGCAAGTCTTATTAAAGGCTTTTCTGCTTTATCTTTACTCTCCTCTTTCAAAATAGCTCTAGGTCTTCGAGGTTTGCAGCTAATTTCTAGCGGGGTCCCTAATCGGGAACCTGGCTCCTGGGGGCTCTGCTGAGTTTGAGCCTTTCTGCGTCCTTGTGCAGCTGCAGCACACCAGGTACTCAGACATTTTTTTTTCTGAGACTATTTTGCCAGCAAAGGCTGATGTCAGGCCTCTGGGTAGTTAAAAACCAAATTCAAGCAGCCCATTGTAAGGAATCTGAGAAAGTGCTGTCGCCAGCCAGGTTCTCAGTGAATGCTGGCCCTTGCCCAATGGTCAAATGGGTGATTTACTATGTGCTTTTCCCCATTGCTATGCAGCAGGCCAGAACTGTTGTGTGGATTTTTTTTAAACCTCTTTTATTGGATTTGTGAGCTCTCTTTGTGGTTTGCCAAATGACCAGCATTAAAAATGACATTCTTTGGCTGTAGGTCTAAAGGTTGCGATAGCAAATCAGAATTTCAGAGTCGGAAATTGGGCCTCGTAAGGAGCAGACGTATAAATCAAGGCTGAGCTGATTCAGTGTGCTCTTTGGCGAAGCGTTGTCGTGGGGGCTCAATGCGGCCGCTTCTCCCCCGAAGCTCCCGAGGGGTCGGGAAGCGTGGATGTGCAGGGGGAAGGCGTGCTCCCAGCAGCAGCGACAGCCGAGCCCCCCGGGCTCCTCCAGGTATTTGTGCTGAGGCTGATAGGTAAAACAGGGAGCTGCAGCCCCCTGGCAGGGCCTGGTGCAGAGCTGTGGGGCTGGGGATGGCGCCCGCTCTCCCCCAGCTCCCTGCCTCGCCGAGGCTGCCGAGCAGAGGCTCGGTGGCGGCGGTGCTGGCTGCAGAGCTTCTCCCCGCCGTCTTCTCTGCAGCAGACACTTCAACTGCGACTTGCATAAACAAAGGATTTGCTGGCACTTCCGAGGCAGAACGCGTCTCAGTTGCTCTGTCCGTCTCTGTTTCCCCGTTTCTGTCAGTAATTGCCCTTCTAGGCATCAAAAACCGCAAGCGTTCCCCGTTCCAAACCGCTCTTCCAGTTGGACGATGAGAATCAAATCATTTCCCTCCTCCTCCCGCGGCTACGAGACCTGCCGAAGAGAAACATCAGGGATCTGTTTATGACAACAGAGCAGAAGCAGCTAACTATGCCGAAAAACACGTGCAGTAACATCTTGTCTTGAAGACTTTCTGAAAGCTCTCCCGAGGCTGTGGTGTCACCGGGTGGCAGCGGGGCACGGGGGGGCAGAGGCACGGAGAGATGCACCAGGCCTGCTCCCAGCGCACGGTGAAACAGTGTTGTGCCAGCACATACCTACACCGGTTGCTGTGCTTTTAATGAATATGCACTGTGCTGAACATGAAATCCAGATAAATCCCCTGGGGACATTTTCTTTTTTGACTGTTCCAAAATCCCCTTCAAGCGCGTTTGAGTTAGTCATCCGACATCTGCTTGCTTTTCGCTCCTACCCATCCTCATTGAGAGGTAAACTTCCAGGGGTAACCTTTGCCAGCTCTTCCCTAGATACTCAGCAATATGCAGGGAGCAGAGGAGAGTGCACTGAGCCTTTCTGCCTCTCTGAGAAATTTTAATCTGCTCCAGCGCGAGCAGGATGCAGCTGCCACCTGCAGATTGACATCTGCGGGGGGACCCTGTCCGATGGGCTGCGCCTAAAAGGTTCTCTGTGAACCTGAAGAAATTGGTTCGCTGATCTTTTTTTATTTATTTATTTGTGGCTATAGTTCCCCCTCCCTTCATCCGTCATCTGCAGTAGCTCGATCTGGAGGGGCTGGGGAATGAAGCCGCCTGCGAGCCGGGCGACGCGGCAGAGGATGGGGGGGTGGGGGGCAGAGGACTCGATGCCAGCTTCGCTCGGGAGCAGCTTTCATTAGCTTCAGTGCAGCAGGCATGAGGAAGCAGCTCGCCCTGTCATTACGATCATAGCTCAGGCTTTCTTCCACAGCTTCAGTCCTTCTGGGATCCTTTTTTTGAGAATCGAGCCCGAGCTGCAGGCTTCCTTGCATCATTACAGCTCCTGTCCCTGTTTGCCCTGGTTAGTCACTACAAATGAGCTGCTGCATTTGATGCTAACCTAGTGCTAATCTACTACTGCTTTTAATAATATCAGAGGCACAACAAATAAATGCTCACTTGTCTAAACGGCCCTTCCATCCCGCTGTGCTGCCTTTAAGATGGATTTGTAGCCTTTCCTTCGCCGCAGAGCACCCCAGCCCACCACGGGCTTTGAACGGATGGGGTTTTGTGGCCATAAATGTGGTGAGTTTTAGGGTGACGAACCAGGAGATGCAGCAGTTTGTAGGTGGAAGGGAGCACGTGGTCTCTTTGCTAAGGCTGCCCATTGTTTCCAGCTAGTCTGTGCCATTTCTTTGATGATGGGCATACGTTTTTAAAAGGGGAAAACATCCCCAAATTGTGAGGGTGTTTGGGGTCGAATCAAACCCAACTTTATTTTGCCTCATCTCTCAATATGGTGGTGGTGGTGATTTTTTTTTCTTCCCTACTAGCTGGGTTCTGTGGTGCCAAACAGGGCCCGTGGGTTGCCAGAGCAGATGGCTTCAGCGCTGGAGCTCGCAGCCCTGCAGGTCGCGGCGCTTACCTGTAAGGAAGACAAAACGGGGCCAGGGCAGGACGAGGTTTCCCTGGCACACCCATACATCTCCACGTTTGGTCCCTGCTCCCCCTAAACTGGCTAAAAGAAGCCAGCTGACACCCGATAGCTGCTGGTCTGGCTTTTACTAGGGGTGCTGTTTGCCCCGTGGCTCGGTGGTAGTTAAATCAGAGTTGATTCTTACCAGGGGTCCTTTCCTTCTGGTCATCCCCATGCAATATATATATATATATATTTTTTTTTTTTCCACTGCAAATTAAACATTAAGACACTGCGGTGGGTTGCAGTCTCAAGGGATTAATTCTGCAATTTGCAGCCCGATGTTCTTTTATCCTGGCATGGAAATGGTCGTCTTAGGTAATGGCTATTTTTATGCAATCGTTTGTTCACCGAGAACTGGGCTGAGACCTCGGATGGTGCGTCGCTGACTGCTAAACAGCCGTCCTGCTACTCGCATCGCCTCTCGGCTTGGCTCTGCTGCTGTGGTGGGGGAGAGAAGCTGGCTGAGAACCTCGCGTGTTCCTGCAAACCCTGCTCGAGGCCGTTGCAGCCCTGTATTTTTTTGGTGAGACTCAGGAAAACCACATTTTAGGGGGCAGCTGGAAACGTTGGCATCTGGGTAAGAAATTGCACAAAGGTCGGTGTTGGTGGAAAAAGAAAACCGTGGAATAACGCTGTGATGTCGTGTGGGTAGGTGGAAAGACCTGAATGCTTGAGCACGTGCAGACCTCAATATTTTTGGAGGACAGGCCGGATGGCCTCGTCCTTCTGTAGTGTGCCCTGGGTGGCGGGGCAGGGCGCAGCTCAGCCGCTGGTGCAATTAAACAGGGCAAGGTGCTCTTCTCCTACCTTGTCAGCTGGGTCTAAGCTGCCAGCGGCCACGAAAACCACCCTGGAAGAATTTTGTCTTTTTTCCTCCCCGGTGTGCTTCTCTGTCTGACCTGCTTTTAATCCCTGGGTGCTTCTGGGCCAGGCTGGGCTTGGGATGCTGGCGGGTGGCGTGGGCGAGCGTGGTGCGGCAGAGACGAGCCCCAGGCTCGTTTGCAGCCCTGAGGGTTAGTTGTGGGATCAAGCCAGCAGACCAGGCTCCTTCCAAACAAACTTAAAAAGCTCTTTGGAGTTAGCAGTGGAAAAATAGCAAAACAAGCCAAGATCAAAACAGAGTGAAAAGTAGAAAGCTGCAAATACTGTCCTCCTGCTTTGCGGTCCGCAGTGGCGAAGCTTGCAGTTACTGTCAGGAATTATTTTACTTGGTTAACACTACTAAATAAATGCTTTTGTTATGTTTTCAAGGCCTTTTTTTTTCCTTTTTTTTTTTTTTTTTTTTTTTTTTAATAAACCTGGCCAAACTGCTTGGACACCACCTTAGCCCCGAACTGGCTGGTGGATCGCTACGCTGTGAGGTTTGTATTAATCAGCGCTCTGCAGTCAGTGTATTGTTGCTTCATTAACCTACTTGTTTTTAAGTACCTGTAAATCACAGAGAGGAGAAGTCCTGCTGGCAGCTGAGAAAGCAGCAGCCCTGTTTGCGGCATCTCCCCTCTCTGAGTCACATTTCTGGTTAGCACTTGGCTTGTACATCTCCTTACCTGTGAAATCCGCGGTGTAGCCTAGAAGGGCATTTCAAACGTGTGTATCCAAAATTGCAAGTGCTGTTGCTTTTAACATGTAAGATCCCTGGGGATATTTAGTTCTGGAAGACATCTATTCTCTAACTGTGATTTCACTGCTCACCGGGTCTCATCTAAGGTCTTGTTGTTCGCTAGGTAGATTTTATTTGTCAATATGCTCTGTCTTTCCGAAGAGGCAGCGACTTGCAATAAAAATGATTTACTACTTTTTTTTTTATTATTATTATTTTTTTATTTTTAGAGAATCATTACTGGAGTTGTTAAAGGACACTAATAAACGTTGCTAACAGAAAAATCTTTACAAGATCTATAGGAAGGGCCTGAAGTGAGCTTCAGGTTGGTTCGACTGCAGATGTGACAGCAGCCGCATGTTAATATTTCTCTGGCGAGCGACGACGTCGTTCAGTGGCCGTGTCCTCTTTGGGAAGACGAGGAGAGGATGGCAGGAGGAAGAAAGGGTTGCTCTTGCTGTTGAACATCCAGACACTCACAGCTGTAAGGAGTGAGCTCCGGTAGAGTCGGGACGGACCCGATGATGCTCAGCGTCCTTGTCCTCATTTTCGGCAGGTCCTTTTCCATGTGGTGCCCATCTGGGGTGCTCCTGGGGGGACTCAGCTGGGGCTGGGTGCTCGGAGCTGTGCCCCATGCCAGCCTTGGCGTTCAGAGGAAGCAACCCCTGGGCTTTTGCTGGTTTTCCATGATTTCTTGGAGTTGCAGCATCCAGGTAATAGGGAGCGCTGGATGTTTTCCGTTTCGTAGCCTTTATCCCATATCCTGTCAGTGGTGGTGCTGGGGGTGCTGTTGAACACGCACTGCAACTTGGACGGCTCGGATTTAGGGCAGAAAGCACCGACGAGCAGTCAGACCCCAAACATGACTCACGGTGGTAATTAGTCGCAGGCAGCGGGTGTGCAGCATGCTTCCCATTGAAACGTGGGCTATTATGCAACAGGAGCTGACAAGAGCATTTTGGAACATTTTTCTCTGACTGCACATAAGCATCTCAGTGCTGAAATGTGGAGAGCTTTTTAATTGAGTGATATTCTCTGGGAGAATCAAATACATATTAACAAAATTTTTTAAACATAACAAAGAATAATTGAGCCTCAATAGTATCTGATTACGTTTGGTGTGAGCCTCGCAAAAATCAATGTTCCTTACAGATGGAAGCCGCAGTTGCGTTTCCACGTGTGCGTTTCTGTGCCACTCGCGCTGTTGGCGCTTCAGTGCCCGACTTGGGGGTGAAAGAGTTCCCAATGCACAAAATAAATGCGGGTGGTTTCGCTAGGTCACCAGCCAGGTGCCATGGCTGTTGTTCACCAGCCTGCCCTACCTGCTGAGAAGGGGAACATTGTCTGCAAATGTAAGCCGCAGGCTTTGAAGGAATCTTCCCCAACCTCCTAAAGCCCAGAAAGCTTTCTCTAGGTTAATATTTAGACCAAATTTATTAAATGAGTGCGATTTATTTATTTTTTTTCCTAGCATGGGAGTTTTAATTTATCAATCTCTTGCTTGGTGGTGCTAGAGGAGACAAAAGAGCATCTCTCCAGCGTTTAATGTTATTGCAGATTTTTTTTTCTATTTTCCAAGGAAGCGCCCATCTTACATCATCATCCTTTCCAGCCATCCTATAGCACGTGGAGCATTTTGTGTGATCCTTTTTAGACCTAGTCCTGAGGGCAGTCTGTGCACGTAAAAGGTGCATCCACCGCCTTTAACCTGTGCACCCTTGTCCTGTGCTCGGGCCGGGATCCTGGCGGTACCTCACCCCTCGGGACATCCCCGCTTGTGGCTGAGCCCCTAGGAGGCCCGCAGGTAGTTTTTGGGGTCGATGGATTCACGGAACATCCTTTTCCCCTGCAGTTAATACCTCGGAGGGGTTTGGACGGTGGATGCGTTGCCTTTTGTTGTTGCTCTTTTAAAAATAGACGAGCAGTTTCCCCACGCCCCCAGAACTCCCACATCGGGGGGGAAAAATAGGCGTAGCGCTGAGGCTCCTCGGCACGTGGAGATGCTCCCGAGTGCCCCGTTCTGCAGCAGCCCTGGCGAGGCGGGTGGAAAGGCGGCGCTGGGGCTTCTTTTGGCTCTCTCTGCTTCCAGCAGGCACATGCACCGCCTCGTCAGGAAGGTGACAGCTCATCATTAGCCAGTTTGGTCACACGTGTGGCGGCGGTGAGCGATGTTTGATCAAGTGAAGCCCAAGGTAAGACGCGAAGAAACAGGTTGTGGAGCATGCTTTGTTCATACAAAACACAGAGGTGGCTCCCCGGAATCTAGCGCAAACATCTAATAGCTCCGATTTTATCCTCCTCTCCTGAAATGTGCTGAGCTTAAGTGGAAGCAGCTGCCTCCTGCGCGGAGAGCGAGCGAGCCGGCCCCCCCGGCCCCCAGCCCCTGCGCTCAATTAGCTGCTGTTTTGCCTCCGAGGGCTGCATTATGACCACTCCTCCCGTCAGAGACATTAGCAAATATGCAGCACGGTAATGAATTTGTAAATAGAGAGCGGGGCTAACGAGTGGCCTCGGCGCAGGAATGCGGCGGGTATCTATTAAGCCAGGTGTGTGGGGCGGGGGGAGGAATAGCTTCTCCAGGCTGGATTTTATAATTAGGGCACATGGTGTAACTCTTTTGTTTTGCAGAAGCCAGCTTTATTAATTGATGTAGAAGGTTGCTGTGTGCTATTCATTGTTTGATTAAAATGCCTGTATAAATAATTAGGCCTCTTCTGTTTGTTTTATTTTTGCACCCAATTTACATTTTCAGCCAGAACGAAAACGAATTAGCAAATGCAGTTATTTTCCCAAATTTTTTAACCCGTGGTGCTTCTCCCCCCGCCGGCCACCGCGGCAGTAATGAGGTGAGCCTCGAGCTGTGCAATCCCCGAGCCCAGCAGCTCTGCTCCTCGGGGAAGCCGTGCTCCTCCTCGGCATTTGGGGCGCAGGATGGATTTTGGAGACACCAGGGACTGCGTTAGTTGTTGCATCAGGGCCTGCCTTTCCTCGTTAACGCAGGGCAATTTGCCTGTCGGCGCTAAAGGTGGGGCAGCCCCGCGTCGGTACGAGATGTGGCTGCTGCAGAGGGTTGCAGGATGCACGTCTGGAGCCTGCAGGGGTGTGAGCGCCCGCCTCGGCTGTCACGGCCACGCTGCAAATACGGGAATCGTGGGTGGCCACGTGGAGACCTGGCTCGTCCTTCTCGTCTGCATACAGCTGGTTTTCTGCATCGGATCAGGTGTGTGCCCTCTCGACGGAGTTGAGCCCAGCTCTGAAAGTCTGCTGTGCTTCCTGCTGTTCCACGCATCCCATCACATTCACGTCCCTCTTGGTGGAGAGATCGACGTCGCCTTCTTATTTTTCCCCCTCCTCTTGCAGTCCAAGTGCTTGCCCATTTCTCCCTCTGGCCACAAGCCCCTCTGCCCGGGCAGCACCGAGGTTTGAGAAGAGCTGTGCTGGTCCCTGCTCGGGAGGACGAGCTGTGCTCATCCTGCCTCTCCTGCTGCGGATTTGGGGAGGATGGGAATGATGATGCACGCCGGCTGATTCGCCTTGGTGCCTGCCCTGCTGAGAAGCTCAGCCAGCTGATGGCTGAAAATCGGCGTCCTCGGCGTTGATCTCCTCTATTCTTCTGATCGTAAGGACAAAAATAAGAAGCGGAAAATTTCTTTCTTGCTTCATTAGGAAGTGTCATCGTGCGTGGCTTGGGCATCTCACCCCAAATCTCCTCTGCCTGGGGAGCAATGCACGTGGAGGACTGGGAGAAGCTGTTTGGTTTGTTTTTTTTTTTTTTTTTTTTTTACTCTTTCCCCATTGTTTCTGCCCAGCCCCAGGCTGGTCCCACGACATCCAGGCAGGGTGTCGAAGGAGCTCTCCTTGGCAGACCGCGGCGGATTCTCCCTTCTGGAGGGGCCTGGCCAGCAGCGCACGCTCTCTGAAGTTTTTTCAGGCACGGATCGATAGGCAAGCACAGTTTAACAGCAGCTGCAACAACAACAACAGAGAAAGCTCGCTCTGTGCGGCTGATCCCCGGGGAGAAGTGGAGAATTGTCCTCGTAATAAGAGAGACTCAGTTAGGAGTAAGTAGCTCTCCCTGGGAAACTCGGGAGCAGGGGCTGCCTGGGAAGGCAGCAGGAGAAAGAAGTGCTGTTCGTCTCTCCTGGCTCTCCGGCCAAGCTTTGCTGCAGCCCTCATCGCTCCCTGCTCGCTTTGTTGCTGATGATGGTGGCAGCTTTGTGCTCGCGGGGTGAGTGCCCACTACGAAGGGGACGCGGAGCCAGAGCCTCCTGCAGGGGCACGGTGCTGAGCTGACAGCGAGCCGCGGCTGCGCACACCGACACCTCGCCGACCCGTGGCTGCAGCTCAGCACAGCGTGTCCTGTCCTCACCATCCCTCGTCCTTTCCAGCCCCTCTCCTCATCCTCCTCGCCTCCGTGCGATGGGACCTGGGGAGATCTGCGCTTGGGCGGCACCGCGAGCCTGCTGCCAGCACCTCCTGCTGTGTCCCGAACATCGTGGGACCCTGTTTTGGCTTCTTCAGAAGACACCAGAAACCCCCACGGTTACCTCTGGAGGTGGAGCATCACAACTGAGCATTTTGGAAGCACGTGGCTGAAGGGCCTGATCCTGGAAAATGCCACAAACTCCCAAAAGAGCGCCTTGCCTCCTGGCTGAGGTTTGCTGTCTGCTGCCGGCTTGCTTGTGAGTTGTAGGGTGTGCACAAACAGACTGGGGGAACGAGCTCTGCACGTCTCCCCCGTGCTCTGGGGGATATCGCGGTATTTCCTCCTTCCCTTGTTGCTCAGAAGACACGTTTCTTTGCTCGAATTCCCTCGTTGTGTGCCGAGAAGTTGGGCAGCAGAGCGCGGCTCAGGCTAAGGTCAGTGGTGCCTGGCGAGGTGCGGGAGCAGCAGCTGGGAGCCGAGGCCGGTCCTCACTGCTTCATGCCTCCTGCTGGTTTTATCTGCTATTATTTTTTAGGAAAATCATGGCTTGGATGGCTTGGATCAAACACAGCATTATTTTTTTCTTTTCGCTCCACTTAAGTGCTGCATCCTCTATTTATTCCTTTTGCCTTCGCTGCCAAGCACGGCGTAGTCAATGGGTGGATTTTTTTTTTCAAGAAACTCAGACTTTTCACTTTGGAAAAAAAACTCGAGAACGCAGCATAGCGAATATGCATGTGTCTGAGCAAGTTGTAGTGCACGCAGCCAAACCAAAATGCTCCCACCCTCGCTTCTTCCTTTCGCTTTCGTGTCTGTCTCTGGCCGTGGTGAGGGCTGGGGCCGTGCGTGCAGGATGGTGCCCAGCGCGGTCATGGCAGGGCACGTCTGCAGGCTGGAAGGGTAAGAAGCTCGAACTTGTGTCTCCAACCCCTTATCTGCACTGCTTGGTCCATCTCCTGATTTCCATCTGGGACACGAAGTGAGTCGTGCTTGTCCAATTTGGGTGTTTGAGGCCATGCATTGTGTATTTTGACATCCTCGTGATGAGGAGATCCTGTAAGCAGGTGCCAGGTGCGTGTCCATCCTTGGGAATGTGTGTGCTTGGCGTAACGCTGCACGTAAGGAATGAAGTGTTAGCGTTTTGCTGCTTCTGTTGCTTTTCTCGTCAGCTTCCCAGGGAAGTCACTGCGATGCCGCAGGCGTTCTTGGTTGGCTCCTCCAAGACGTAGGCTGTCTAGAGAGCTGGAGTAAAATGCTGCCCTTGTAAGTGGAGCAGCAGGGAAACACGTATCTGTTTATGAGGAAAATTACGTTTTTCTGAGGCTTTCAGAGAGGCTGAAGTATAAAATTTGAAGCCATTCCCATTGTTATCTTCGCTGTGTGTCTTCGGGTTTACCTTGTGCTTTGATGCCGGGGTGAGATCTCGGAGAAGCCTGAGCTGGGCACAGTTAGCAGGGCCGTGATACCAGGATTCAGCCCACTGGAGTAAACGGGCTGATTTCCCATTTTTTTTTTGGACAGAATTATGCTTTTCCTGCCTTAAAATATCACGATTTGGTATTGCAGAAAAATCAAACATTGGCGACTTGCTGCAGCGGAGGGCAAATCCCAGAGAAGTTCAAATTCAGGGCCAGGCTTTCCAGCTCGGGGCTGTGTCTGATACGTGCTGGATGCATCGATGGGGTGAAAAACCTCCGGGCTGGGTGCGTGCGGTGCCGCTCAGCAGGAAACCGTGGGGGCAAGGAGTTTGAGCTGGCTGGAAAGACTCCTGCTAATTTTGTGCCTCGTCGTTTCAGACACGGATCCGTGATGGTCGTTAGGATCTTTCGCCGTGCGTTGATCTCGGCTCTGCTGAGCTTCACGCCGCTGCTCGGCCACCATTACGGTGCCAGGTTTCCGTGCATTGCAATTGGAAATAAATGTACTTATTGCGCATTCTTTGACCTTGGCATGTTTGTAACCCTTGTGATTATTAGAGGAAAAAAAGGAGGACTTCTGGGAATAATTGCCTTGTTTGTTCTTTATCTCCGAAGCATTGATACCTGCAGTTCTGTGCTGAGATAATTAAATCTCAGAATCACAATCGCACCAAGAGAATCTCTCCGTTTCTGTAGGCAACGTTTTATTTTTTATTTTTTTTTCCGTAGGTAGAAAAGTGCATTTTCCATTTGCAAACTGTCTGCGGTGACTGGGAAGGCGGTTACGCCGAGTGTCCAGCTGGAGCCGCGCTGCCTTGAGATAAGGGCTCTGAGCTCCGTGCTCGAGTCACCTTTAAAAATAATCATGTGGAAACACGTGCACGAGAGAGTAGTCGGGAATCAGGTGGTGCCTCTTGGTATCCATAGTGAAAACAATTTTAGAAACCACTCCTCTCATAAATACTGCATTTTTGGGATATCTCTTCTTGCGTTCTCTATTGCCAAGTGCATTGGCATGAAAGCAGCTTTCCTCAAAAATTAATCCGTGCCTGCTGTCTTTTCCCGATGGGGTGACGAGAGCTGCTGTAAGTGGAGCTGGTGAAGCTCCATGGGAAATGTAGACAAAAAATTAAGAGCTCAAAAGGAAAAACGTTCAGATATTTTGAAATATTTTTTTTTTTTTGATCAGACAAAAACTCCTGCTCCTCCTTTCATTTTTTAATTTTTGATTCATTCTTTGTTTTCTTAGGCCGTTTCTCCCTCCTTGCTACCACGCCATTTTATGTTTTCTTTTCCTGTTTGGATGAAATAATGAAAAATGAACCAATTTTACTTCTGGCTGCCTTTTGGGGTGAAGCACAGCTGGGAGCAGGGCACGGGGAAGGAAAGCTTCCCCTGGCAGCTGGTGCTAGCGTTGGGTTATTGTGCTGGTGTCGGCCGGAGAGCATCCTCACGCTGCTTCCCATCCTCTGCCACGCAGGACTGGGACCTTATCCAGAGCCATTCTCCTCCTGCTTCAACTTGCACTAAGTTTTTAGAAGGAAAAAATGATGTGCCCGCAGTGCCAAGCAGGTTTATACAGGAGCTGGTACATTTTCTCGCCGTGTTTTCTCTCCTCTTTCCTTTCCCTAAGGACACGGTAAGGCATTCGTCTGGTGTCAGCCGAGTCGTCTCAACATCTTGTTTTCCAGAACCTGTGATTTGTACCGAGAAAGTTGGTTGTGCTGCACAGGGCGTTTAAAAAATAAAACAAAAGTAGGAGGAGGCTTGTTAGCAGCTGGGAGAGGCTCGTGCTTGCCGTCAGGCAGCTTGTTTGGAGGCACGGGGAGCTGAAGAGGCAGCCCCCAGGGGCGGGGGGCTGCAGGTGGTGCGCTCGGGGTCGCCCCTGGTGTGGCGGCGAGGCTCAATTTTTGGCTCAGGTGAAACATTTGTCATTGGAAATCGTTTTGTGGAGGCAGAGGAGTAGGCAAGGGAAGGGAGGCACCAGGAAAGCCGTGGGGCCTCTTGAAGCACAGCTGGCCCTCGCCGGAGAGGTGCTCCCCGAGCGTCGCGATGCTCAGAGCCCTGGGTGGCGCAGGGCGAAGAGCTGCACCTTGTGTCCACATGGGCAAGCAGGAATAACGCTTCATCACCCCTCAACTCATTCCTGGTGGCGCCTGCGAGGGAACTGGGGCTAAATCCCAGTCCTTTTCCCCAAGGACCGGCTCGAGTCGTTCCCCCTCGGGTGAGCCCTGGCTCCCCAGCGCCGCTTTCCAGGGCAGCGCTCCAGCCCGGCGTGCTGCAGGGGAGCGAGGCAGGGTTTTCACTTCCCTGTTGTGCATCGTGCTTTCCTCCGGGAAGCTTTCACAGCTCCTCGCTGCGCTGATTGACATATCTGTGCCTGCTTCATTGCAACTTCTGGGCTGCCTTTTCCAGAGGAAAACACTGTTCCCCTTAAATGTGAAGGTGTGAAACAAACTGCCTGGCTGAGGCTCGCTGCAAATCTGGGCTTTGCAAGCAACAAACATTGATATTTTCACGTCGTAAAAGTTTACCATCCCTCTCTGTAGCTTTTTTTTTTTTTTTTTTGGGGGGGGAGGAATTGCTGAAGAAGTCGATGTCCTTGATTGCAAGCCGCAGAGGGGCTGCTGCGTCCGAGCTGCTGCTGGTGGTGGGCACGGGACTGCTGCAGCGGTGTGAGGCTGGGAGGGAGCGCCGAGATGAAAGGTAATTCCGTGGCAAAACCTGCAAAAGGCCCTAAAATCTGTTTGATCGTATTCCTCTGACTGAGCAAATAGGATATCAGGAGCTCGAGACACATATTGCCAGGTTTTCAGTCGGGTGCTAGAAGGGAGCCATCATGTTTGCTGAAGGATGTTCAAACCTCCCTTTGTCATGATAATGAGGCAGTGCCTGGGCAGCACACACTGCCAGCTACTGCAGTGTTTTTCTCTCCTCCTGATTCAGCCTGTTCGGAGAAAGAGAGAGAGAAAGGGCCGCTGAATGTACAGTTGACCCAATCTGAAGCACATCAATAAGCTATAAACACCGCTTTGTGCGGGGAGCCGGGAGAGAGCCGCTTTTGTGTTAGCTGACCCGTCTGGGAGGGTTTTTCTCCTGTTCCAGTGAAATGTCTTACTGAAGTTTTGGGAATATGGGAAAGGGAAATGACTTGGAGGGAGACGAGGGGCTGCGTGGGATGGGGTGGCTGTGCCTGCCACCCTTGGGTATGCGGGGAGGTGTCTGTCCGTGTCACCACCCTCGGTGGCAGGAGCACGTGCCCAGGGCAGCCTGGCAGCAGGGATTGCCCTCAGGAGAGCTGCTGCTGGAGCAAAGGAGAGGCCTGCAGGGGGCTTCCTTGGTGGTGGTCTTCCTATCGAGGTCATTTATTTATTCATTTTCTGTTCTTCTTCCCCCCCTCTTGCCACTCTGAAGGACTCTTCAGAAAATCCCCCGGTTCAGCCCTTCAGACAGCAGCCTGCGAGTTGTTCCGCGGCTACCGAGTGACTCTGACTTCATTGACAGCAGTCATTAAGGGATGCTGTAGGCTTGTGTCTGGCTCAATCTAATTTTTAAATTAGCTTCTTTCGATATAATGCTGTCTTAAGTCAGTTGGCCTACTGGGTAGGAGCAGCAGCGCGCTGATATTGAACGTCTCCAGACGGGAAGGCTTCACCTGACCCGGCGGGATCTCGAGCCAGACCGACTCGAAGACTTTCTCCTCAATAGGGTCTGCGGCACGGGGAGCCCTCATTATGTCTCCAGGACATGGCCAGGGGGGCTTTTTCCCTCCTGGCTGCCTCTGCGATGTGCTCTGTGGGCAGGGACGAGCCAGGAGCTCAGCCAGGGCAGGGCTGGGTCCTTTCGCTTCCATCCTTTCGGGGAACTTTTTCCCTTTCTTTTTCAGCCAGCGGTCCTGGTCCTTCACGGTAGGGTGCTTACGTGAAAGTCCACAAATGGATTTTTTTTAATCAGTATTGAAAACAAGAGGAGCTGCTGTCAGAAGCCAGGAGGAGCAGTTCCCAGCCCGGGGCTCTTGCAGTGCCATGCTCACTGCATCCCTTCGGCACGGGCTGTGCATCCTAATAGGACAAGCAGATTTCCATCTCAAGTTTTCTTTTTTAGTAATTTCATCCTGTTTCTCCTCCTAATAGCTCCCCCATGCTGTTTTTTTTTTCCTGCTTGATGTTTACACCTCTCAGCCGCACACAGATAGAGATCTTGTCCCACTCTGCTAGGCTCTTGCTCAGGGCTGGACGTGTTCAAATCTTTTGATCTTCCCTTAGCAATTTTTCCTTTCAAACCCTTAAACATTTTTGTTGTTTTCTTTGTACTCCGTTCAATTTGTCAATGTCTTTCTGGTAATGAGGTGTCCAGAAGTGAATACATTATTCCATTTATGGATTAATTACATCTGTAGAGAGGGGAGACTGCACCATCCTGCTATGTGATACATTTTTCTGTGTTCCCTGTCTCTGAAACCTGTCTTTTAGCTGCCACGTCTTCCTGCGACTGCATCTCGAGCTTCCTGCCCTCTGCCTCTGCACGTCCCTGCCTGGCTGGCTGCGTTCCCAACATCTCCTCCTCAGCATGGCTGGACTTTGGGCGATAGCCTCTTCGATATTACATTTCCTTTTCCAAACAGAAAAAGGCTTCAACCAGCTTTTAGGTGTATAAACGCACTGAGCTTCGGGTAATTTGTGTCCAGGGGACCAACATCCATGGGCAGGGACTCGTGGCCCTCAGCAAGCTCTGGTTCTGGCCTTTGGGGCAAAAAATAATATCGGCTGGCTTCGATCCTTACAGGTGCTGAGGCTCAATTCCTCCCAAAACAGGGAGAATCGAGGCTGCTCAGTTTTCTGCATGATCCGTCCTTTTAATTTCAGACCCGAGTCTCAAAAACGCTACCGTAATCCATGTGGCATTTCCTTTCTTCTTTTCATTAAATAAATTATTTGCTCTAACAAACCAAATGTGCATAACGAGGTGTTCTCGGCAAATCTGCACTTCTTGGAGCTTGCTGAGCTGCCACCCATGACAGAGAGTTTTTCCTTAATATTTTTTTCTCTTCTTTTGCTAGGAATAGAAGTTAATTGCATCCACCCATTTAAGCAATTTCCAGAATTAGGTATTAGACTTATGTTTTGAAGGAATTCGCTAAATTTCCCTTTAAAAAACAATTCCTCACAAATAACAACACTCGATTTCTGCAGTTAATTGCACAGATTGAGTGATTTGGCACATGTCTGCATTTTCCAGATACTCCCTTTTTCTCTCCTTCAGTGGTGGCTATTTTTATAAACTCGCCATCGCTCTCCGATAGCGCAGGCATCTTTTCTTAATTTACTTTTGAAGACAAATTTAATAAAGGAATTCCCTTTCTTAGCCATATTTGAATCATTCTTTTCATCTTTTCTCTTATTAATTCCCCTACTTCTTCTTAACCAGGTTTTCGCCTGGATGTTTATAAATAAGTCTTCCTTCATTCCTTAATCCTTTTGTCTAGCATTAACTCGTACTGTATTTTATTGTTAGCATTTAATTGACTCTGTGAGAATTAAATGTCCATGTGGCACTTGCTGTTTGTTCTCCTCCTTGCTTTCCGCAGCACTCCCGCTCCTACGAGGACAGATCGGATGCTTGGGGTTTGGGGGGGTTCGCCGCATGCGTGGGGGGGGTTGTTTTCCTCTGTTTTGTTTGAGCAGTGTTGTGTTAATTGTGGTATTCTTCCGAATTTGCCACCTGGCACGTTGTCAGCGCAGGTGGGGTTTGTGGAATTCATTTTGCCAGCTCTGCTGACGGGTCTGGAGGTGCGAGATCTGGAAGGATGCTGAGGAAGCCCTACGGGGCTTAGCTTTCTTTTATGGCTCTTCCTTTGCAAAGGAAGCCAATAACTTGATATGCCCGAACTGGTGTGGTGTGTGGCCACTGCTCCCAAATTTCAGGAAGGTAAGGTCCAAAGGAAGTCTCTAGCAGCTGGAGTGCCGAATTGCATCCTAGGCAAATGCAGACTGTGGTGGTGGAAGCGTCCCCATCCTTGCTTAAAATCCTCTGCAATGGGTTGGTCCAGGATTTTTTTTGGACTCTGGATTTGCAGCAGAAGGCTGCAGCCTCTTCAGGTTGATTTTTTCAGTGCTGATAACGCAGTAATTTAGTCAACCTGAGCTTCCCTGTTGAATTTCAGCTTATTGGCGTTATAATTAATTTTGACACGTAACACCACCCCTCCAACTTCCACTCCCAAATCTATTAATGCATAACGATGAAAAGTGTGTTCTGTGCATAAGATTGTTTTAGAGTTACAGATCTGAAGTCCTCGTTGTCTGAGATGAGCGGAGTATAAATGCGTTAAATCCTCATAGCTGCAGCTTGCTGGAGGCTGGAAAGGCTCTGAAGTTTCTTAGTTTGTGGTGACAACTTATCTCAGACACGAAGTTAGCCGTGCGTTTTATTAAAACTTGAGCTCCACTCTTTCAGTGCGGTGTCTTTTCACTGTACTTCCTAACGTGCTAATTATAAGACGCTGGACTGCATTACATCATGTTCAGCCTCGCCGCTTCGCAGTATTTATAGGACTGCAGCTTCCTTGGCTCGGTTTTCGGGAACTTAGAGGAGATGAAGGCAGTCGGTGGCAAAGCAACAAACAAACAAAAAGCCCCCAACCCCGGGTGCGTTTGCTACAAAGGCCATTAGCAATTACATCACGGGCGTGCAGTTAGATTTCATTTTCCTTCTGCACTCGGTGAAACCCCAGAAAGAATGCCCAAGAGGAATTCAGCCGTAAAGACTCTGGTGGAGGAAGTACGTTAAAAGCAATTAGCAGAAATTTAACAAAGTAGATGGAAATCAAATCGGGGCTCTCCCAGAATTTCCGACGCAGTGGTGGGTAGTCCCCGGCGTTGGGTTTGCAGGAGGAAACCCGTGCTGGGGCTGGGGAGCCTGCTCCTGGCTCAGGCGAGAAGCCCTCAGAAATTCCAGGATGCACATTTTCCCAGCCAAGAGCCTTTTCTTTTTTCTTTTTTTGTTGTTTTTGGGTTTTATGTTACACATGACAGCGTGTTTGATGGAGATGCCAATTCCTGCCTGCCTTTGTGGTGGTGGTTTTTTTTTTTTTTTCTTCCCTATTTCCCTCCCCCCTCTCCTTTTTTTTCTTATTAAAAGCAAAGGCAAACGGGCAGATTGTCCTGCCTGGGGAGCACAGCCGAACAGCTGCTGCGGCTTCAGATCAGGAGGGGAGAAAGCAGGAGTAAAACGAGCGCTCGGAGAGCAAACATCGCGGGGAGAACCGGGCTCGCTTCGCTCTGCAAACAAAATGGAAGTGATAGCGAAAAGCTGGGCTGCCAGGGATGGGGTGCTGGGCTGCAAGCTTCCCAAAACCACAATCTGCAGCCCTGCCCTCTGCCTGGTGTGCAAGCCGAGGGCAGCTCCGGCACCAGCGGGCTGGGAGAGGTGGCGACGCGAAGGAAGGAGGCTCTTGATATTTCTGTAACAGCCGAGGGATATAACCCAAGTGTTGGCACCAGCAGAAACCAAACCGGAGCACCCTTGGAAAGGGGACAGAGGATGAAAAGGGCGAGATGTGATACTGCACCGGTGATGCATGCTGGAGCCTCACCAGCTGGGCAAGTGCCATGTCCCCGGGCTGCGGGAGGGGCACAGGGGGTACAGCGGGATTTAGGCAGCTGGGAGAGCTGAGCGGGGTCTCCATGAGGACCACGTCTGCTGTGAAAGCCCAGGAGCTGGGGTAACGTCCTGGAGGAGGCCAGGGGATGCACGGCCTTGCCCTGTGGGGCTGGAGCAGCCAAGGCTTGTGGTCATCCTTCTTCACCCTGACAGCACAAGGGGCTGGTCAGGGTAGATTTTGGGCATCGCTGCCCCAAATGTGCCCCCTGCACTGTTGCAACAGGAGACCGTAAATGAACGTAAGGACAAGTGTTACATCCACATTCCTGCTCCAAATTCTCACAAGTCCCTGCGTTTCTCTATACATCTGTGCCTGTGTCGTCAGTGAGGCCTGCAGCAGGGAACATCGTGTCACCGATCACTTCCAGAGCTCGATTCCTTGCCCTGCTGGCTCCTGGTCTGCCGTGCTCTCCGGCCCCGAGGAGAGCTTCACTGGAGGAAAGGTGTGGAGAAATGGAGAGAACACCAAACGTGAAGCTAAACAACAGGGCAGACACGAAAAGGCTGGGAGTGAGGTGGAAATTGCAGGCAAATAGACAATGGAGGAAAGTTTAAGTAGCAATTTGTTCTCCTCTGCACGAGGAAACGCACTTCATTTTTGAAAGACCGTCCTTCAGGAAGCTGTACTCCTAAATGCAGAGCTAAATATACCCCGGGAGAACCGAAACTGGTTATTGTGCTACCCCTCAAACGTGCACACAGGAAAACAAAAGTGAACAGTGATTGACAGAGTTAATCTGTTCTTAATAGGTGTTTTATTTCAATATTCATTTCTCTCATTTGCATAACTGCTTTCCTTCAGACTCCCTCTCAACACCGTGCCTTTCTCCTGGCCCCTCCTGCGTTGGCGGAGGTGGGTCAGGGCCTGGGGACATCCCTGGTGTGTGACAACCCGTGGCTGCCCAAAGGGACTGAGCTCGGAAAGCCGTTCAGGTCTTGGTGCAAGATCGTTTTCTCCTCGAAATAACAGTACAGGATTTTTCTTAACAACCTCAGTCCTCAGTTTCTTGTGTCTCAGATGAAAACCCACGAGGTGCTGAGCTGCTTCTGCGTGCTAAAGGTTCTTGAGGAGGGAGATAAAAAAGAGTGGGTGAGACTGATGCATGCTGAGGCAGCATTTCCAAGGCATTTCTCACAGCCCTATGGGAGAAAGAAGAGGAGAGGCTTCTTTTGCTCTACAAGACCAATTGTGCATGTTCCCTTCCAGTTGTTAAATGCTGGAGTTGGACTGGCAACCTACAACATCTCAGGTTAACTCCATGTTAACAGAAATCCACCAAAATCAGTGTCCAGGCGTGCCTGGGGCAGCAGCTTCTCCAAAAATCGCTGGACTAAATGAAGGGACCATCAAAAATGGGCTTCACACCAAAATAGGCCCGGGTTTCAGTGGGTGATGAAGCTCACCCGTGTTGTTTCAGCCTGGAGGAGGTGGCTCCGATCTGGCCTTGGCCTTGGCGTTGTGCATTGGCCTCAGTCTTGGGGGCTCCCCACAAGGCCCAGGTGCCTCGTTCCCTGCAGGAATCTCTTTAATCTCGCTGTTTTCCCTGGGAGATTCCTGACTATTTGCCCTCCAGAGCTCCCCACTCTTAAAAATCCATTTGGATAATGCCTGGGACGTGATGGCTTTCTCCTTCCACGCTGCACCTGGGGCGCAATAACCCCAAGCAGAGCTACAGGCTGGGAGAGGAATGGTTGGAAAGCTGCCAGGCAGCGAAGGACCTGGGAGTGATGGTGGACAGTCGGCTGAATATGAGCCAGCAGTGTGCTCAGGTGGCCAAGAAGGCCAACGGCATCCTGGCTTGTATTAGGAACAGCGTGACCAGCAGGGCTAGGGAGGTGATCGTCCCCCTGTACTCAGCTCTGGTGAGGCCGCACCTCGAGTACTGTGTTCAGTTTTGGGCCCCTCGCTACAAGAAGGACATCGAGGTGCTTGAGCGGGTGCAGAGAAGGGCGACGAAGCTGGTGAGGGGCCTGGAGAACAAGTCCTATGAGGAGCGGCTGAGGGAGCTGGGCTTGTTCAGCCTGGAGAAGAGGAGGCTCAGGGGTGACCTTATTGCTCTTTACAGATACCTTAAAGGAGGCTGTAGCGAGGTGGGGGTTGGCCTGTTCTCCCACGTGCCTGGTGACAGGACGAGGGGGAATGGGCTTAAGTTGAGCCAGGGGAGTTTTAGGTTAGATGTTAGGAAGAACTTCTTTACAGAAAGGGTTGTGAGGCATTGGAACAGGCTGCCCAGGGAAGTGGTGGAGTCACCATCCCTGGAAGTCTTCAAAAGACGCTTAGATGTAGAGCTTAGGGATATGGTTTAGTGGAGGGCTGTTAGCGTTAGGTTGGAGGTTGGACTCGATGACCTTGAGGTCTCTTCCAACCTAGAAAATTCTGTGATTCTGTGATTCTGTGATTCCTTCCTGCCCATCTCCATGCCTCCCAAGCATCCCTGGGACAAGTTCTCATCTTCCCAGAGGGATTTGGTGGAGCTGGAGAATACTGATAGATGTGAAGTGTGTCCACGCAGTAGCACGGGGATCTTGGTTTAGGTAAGAAACACGTATCGTAAATAAGGCTAACTTGTGCATTAGAAAGAAATCCAGGGAAAATGCTAGTATCCTCCCTCTGAAAGAGAGCAAAATGAAAAACCACAAACTCCACCTTGACTGATGTAAATACATGAGCTCGAATATCCACGATTTCTTACATTTCTCTGGAAAGCTTTAGGTGCTCTTTAAAGTTCAGATTGCTTTTTCATATGCGAATTACCGGTCTGATTTCTGTACTGCTTGTAAGAAATGATGCAAAATTTGTTTAAAGGATTTAATGAGCTCTGGGCTGTCTGCATCACATAGCATCCCCGTGCTGCGTGGCACACATCAGGCACTGCTAAGTATTTCTACATCTTACTTCAAAAGATGCCATAACCATCAAAGATACTTGCTATAAATGATCCTGAATGTGTGGATTTTTTCTCTACAGTGAGATCTGCATATCCAGTATATTAAAGGAAATGTGTTTTCCTTGAAGGAGGGAGGTAGTTTGTACGTTGGAGTTCTTCTTGGGACATCTGCACAGCCCATGTATTTCATCTCATTTTGTCCCGTTTTACCCATTTGCTTGTTGTTGTTGTAGAATTAAGCTTCACTAAGGAAAAAAAAAATACTATTTATAGGGCTAGAATAATACCAGGCTTAATCCTGAATGGTAAGAAATGTTTTGAGGAGGAAGGATCTCGCGTTGGTTGGCCATAAAGAGCCCTTGCACGCCGAGCAAGCCACCTGAAAGATGCTCCCAGAGGAGCCCTGGCTAACCTAGACGCTGCCTTTTCTCTTCCTCTAGACAGTCTTCTACACCTCAGATAAAAATCACATCTTGTTATTGGTGTGAGGATAGAGAGCAGATGCATACAGTAAAATACAGCTTATTAAACTACGGCTTAGATTGGTTAATTACTTTCTCCGCATTAATAGAGGATCAGGGCTGCGACTGTCGTTTTTAGAATTCAGCAGGTTCTTTTCTGCCTCTGTAGAAGTGAGTCAGTACAGTTCCTGCTTTGATTTACAAAATTGGATTTTAATCTCTTTGAAACCATTATGCTAAATCAATTTTTAACATAGCAGAGCATGGAGGTACAAAGCCCCTCTTGTTCTCATGTTGCTGACTCTTTGGATGAGCGAGCACCGTATAAACACGACTTAAACAACATCTCTGTGGAAGAGCTCGTGCCGGCGTGGAGATAGAGTTTTGCTCTGTTAGGATGATGATGAGCGACTGTGGCACGGACAAAGGAAATACAGGTGTGGCTGCGGGGGCTGCCGCCGCTACGAAATCCTCCCTCCGGTGCGGCGGTCAGGAAGGACGTGGGAAGACTCGCAGGATTTGGGTGTGGGTTTTTTGTGTGTGTGTGTGTGTGAGGTTTTTTTTGCCTTCCCCTTAGCCTGGCTCCGGAGCTGTCAAGGCATGAGATGAATCACCCCTCTGATGTTTTGGCTTTCTGGCAACGGTAGCGATCGGGCAATCATCCAAATCCAGCAAGAGCGCTGATAGTAATGAATGGGAAGCTCAGATGATTTCATATGGAAAGCAGGAGGAAGAGTTTGGAGAAGATGCTCTATGCATACGCAGGCGTGCACTTCCCCTTTATTCTGCTCTTCCTCTCTGGACTTCATGGCAGCCCCCTGTCTGGCTGAGAAATCAGGTTTACTGTGGGGTGGGGAGGGGACGAAGCCCTTCCGAAATGCTAGCAGCAGGTCCAAGCTGCAGTGCTTCGGACTGGACTGAAAATCTGTGGACTTTGAGTGGTTGTAGAGCCATCCTTCTTGCCTACTGCCCTTGTAGATTGTAAGTTTGAGATGCAACTTGCGTGTCCTGCTTGTATCCTGTAGGGATATAGCAATGGTTCCCCCACTTTCCCTGCCCCAAGCTCTCTAGGGAAGAAAATCTGGAAAAAAGATCCTTCTATCGGCTTATTTTTTTTTTGGTATGACTTTTAATTAAAAACTTAGAGCATGAGATCTTTCAGAGAACTTCACCGATACTTGGCAACAACTGTGTCTTGAAGACTGCTGAGCCTGCCCCCATCCTTACTTGTCCTTTCTGATGGGTGTTACCGGGAATATTCTGGACTGTTCAAGCGAAAAGGGTGCATGGCATATTGTACTTGGCCACGTTCACTTTGGTAAAACCCAATAATAAGCATAAAAAACAGCTGCAAAATAAACAGAATTACGTATGAATATGAAGAGAGGATAAATTCCTTACCCCCTAAAATCTCCTTTAGGAAAAAAAAAAAAATGTTGCGAGATTTGGGCAATTTGCTACCCAATAAGTCTCGTTGCCCAAAAGCTGAGGATATTAGCAAAACAGTGATGTAGAAAGTCGTTGTTTTATCTGTGTGGGACGGGTTAAGTCTGTGGAAGGCGTACATTGGCTTTCAGCTCGTGTGATGTTGGTGCAGCGTGCCGCCGAGCTAGGGCACGGGAGGATCCATCCCTCTGCTCCTTCCCTCCTGAGCCTCCTTGGAAAGGGGCTCTTCCATTCGGGAACTAGCGGAGAAGGGGTTGCCTTAGGGGCAAAGTTTGGGTCCAGGTGCTCATCGCAGTGGTTTCGTGGCCCGATGCCGATGGACGAGGGTTGCGCTGCAGTCCTGTGTCGCAGTGGTTGTAGCTGGTGGTTTCATCCGTATTTCTGCTTGTGGGCTGGTTCCTCCCCGCTCCCTGCATCACACGCTCGCTGCCTTTTCAATAGCATCGTGATTGAGGTCCCAGGGGCTTCTTCTTTGTTAGAAAACTCAGTTCTGGTCCCCGTTTTGGGCCAAAATGGCAACTTCCATCCGCTTTTAAACAGCATCAATTTAACTTGAGAGCGAGCACATGAATTTGCTAATAATCTCTGATTATTCCACGCTAATCTTGCAGTTGTAGAGCCTGGATCCCACTGACATTCAGCAGATGAGTTATTAATTATTTTCCTTTCTATCGCCTGCCCTTCATGCCAGATTTCTCAACACCTTTCGGTCTGCATTGTTAGCTGTGCTGTTTGACACTGATTAGTTCTTTATGCTCTCCTTTCCTCGAGTAGGTCACGTTGCTGAGCATCCCCCCAGCACCAGCCCCATTCACTCAGGTAGCAGCTCCACCAGGTAAGGAGCCTCTGCCACCGCCTCGGCATTGTTTTTTGGGGGGCTCAGGGCTGTGCAGTGCCCCGTGAGCAGGCTCGAGGCTGTAAGAAGCTCCCGGCGGCAGGCAGACAGGCGAGCATCGCTGTAACCTCGCCGCGGTGCTGGTGCTGGAATAGGAGAACTCTTTCAAAACGCTGCACTGAACGGCGGCGTTGCCAGCCAGGATCCCAAAATAACCACCTTTCAGTTGGTAAAATAAATCATAAAAGTCTGTCAGATCCAAAATGTAATGGTTGGGCAAATTAATCCATTGTTGTATTGTTATAGTGCTCTAATCATATTTTTATATATCCCAGGAGCTGGAACTAAGAAGCATTTTGCTGTCATTGCAAACACAATAATAAGAATAGTCTTAACAAAGTGACGTGCACTAAGTTGACTTTCTGCAATACATTTCAGCGGAAATTACAGATGCTTTTTACATTTCATTATCATTAAGGTACAAATAACTTTCTTGTATTGAAAACCGGGCCTACTTTATCTGGTTTAATAATTATATTGAGGCTCATTATGGACACCTTGTTTGTAATGCCTGCTTTTCTTATTGAATTCTAAGTGTGTTATTACAAAAGTATGTACTTTAACAGATGGAGTATATATGATGGCAGCGTTTAGTTCCAGTTGATCTTTTCCAAAGAATGCGCCGAACGATCTCAGGCTAAATACAACCCAGGCACCATCCAGCTCCATTTGTTCCTACCAGCTTTATTCCAGCTGCTCGGAGGCGAGCGGGGAGCCGGGGATGCCGCTGGATGGAGCACGTCCAGTGGGGTACGGGGCCGGCATCACAGGCGGGGGGGACTTTTCCAAGGAAATATCTTAGTTGGTGTCAAGGTTGTCTCATTTGCCAGTGGGATATTGCTTTAATGGTGTTCTTTTTTTCCTCTCCAGTTTACATAATGAGATCAAGCTAATTAAACCATGTCTAGCTCTGGGAAAAGATCAAAATGTGAGCTCTTTTTATTTCTTTTTATTAAAACCTTCGCCCTGTAATAGAAGATTATAGGAAGTACTTTGCTACCAGTACCTCTTGCTCTTCCCTGGCAAAAAAATATATTTCTTTTTTACTGGTACATGCTTGGTTTTAATTGTTTTTTCTTCTAGTTTTTCACGTTTCAGGAGCTTGCAGGAGTTCCTGATGTGGTTCGGTAGATGAGGTGGAGGAGTAAGAACAAGCAGATGCAGCAAGGTGTTGTAGCCAAAAGCCAGTTCTTCAGTGAAGCCCACAGGGACGTGCTCTGTGTCTGCTCCCATCAAGGTTTGGAGCTGCTTCCTGGGCTGTTTTACCTGGCATGCTGCTCCTTAGTCATAGCTGACTGCCCAGCGCCAAGTGCAGCTCGAGGTGTGCCCCCATTCCTTGGACCTGGGAATGTTTTTTACAACCCCCCCAAATTTTCAGTGTTTTTTTCCCCCATTAAATTCTGTCTTCGGCATTATTATTTGAATTTTGGGGGTGAAAATACAGCTTTTTTTTTTTTCTTAGATGGATGAAATGAAATGGCTAAACGCCCATGAGCGCTCACGACCCGTCGAGTAGCACCGGTCGGAGATGCCATCACCTGGTGCCAGGCGTGGTGATGACCACCATAGATGACCACCACGTGCCTTTGGTTGTTTCTCTTCTGTAGAAAAGCCCCAGTTCAGCAGTCACAGCCCTGGCAGCTCCTCCCTGTGCCAAGGTCACAGATCTGAGCCCCATGTCCAACACGACGTGCTGGCACCGCTGGCGTCGCCTGCCTTCAGCCCTACCCGGCGCTCGCCCCCAGCCTAGCTGAGGAGAGGCTTCACGGGCTGATATTAAGGCGAGGAGTTATTGCCAATATTAATATATTACTGTATTAGATCATGCTAATTATATTTTAAGCTACAATGATTTCAGAAGGATGGAGAGGAAATGAGGGCTCTCCCATGCCTTCTCCCTCTTTAGAAGGAAGCAAGGTTCAAGTATTATTTTCTCTTCCAGAGGGGAGGAACAGCTGTGCCGGGGCTCTGAAGTAAGTTTATAATGATTGAGTTGAATTGCAGAGTGCATTTTAGGTTGCATTCAAATCAGGGCAATTTCCCTTCCCTCTGTGACAGAGCAAGGAGCTCTCCACTTTGATCGCTGATGTAGACTTGGAGGGGGGGGGGGGGAAGAGAAAGCAAGCTTTTGTTTCAGGCATGTCGTGGTTTTCCTGCCTCCTGTTCCCATGGTGAAACGGGGGAAATGCTGTCGTTCATGGACAGATGAGCTCCTGCCCTACAGGTCCTGCTCCATGGGGTGCCCCTCCTGCTCCCCACCCTCTGCAGCACCTTGTTCTGTTCCTCCTGGGCAGCGCGGGAGCCCCCCAGGATAATTTCTTCCTTGCCTTGCTGGCTGCTGGCGTGGTTTTGCTGCAGCGTTTCAGGCAGTCACTGCCCCTGGGAGCTGCCTCCCTGCCGTAGTCCCGAATGGGGAATGGGGACCCCGTTAGCTGGTTGTCGTCGCCGTGCCCCATTCCCGAGTCCCTGCACAGGGCACGTGCACGGGAAGCCTTTTGTGCTGGGGTGAATAAGCCAGTCCTGGTCACAAAGCCACGTGCACGTCTGCTTTCTTTGCCCGTGCAACTTCATCAGCTAGCCCAATGCACTTAATAATGTTTTTCGCTGTATTTCAGTGGTATGAATGTACGTGAAAATTACAGCAAAGGCATCATTTTTTTAACAGCTGTGTTTAGTTGAATAACAGATTTAGAAAGTGCAGACTTTAATTAATCTGTGTTTTCTGCTGGGATTTCAGCACCATCTGATTTACTTTTCATGGCTGAAAAGTGTAATTGTAGTTTTTCCCTTTAGCTGCGGGTGTATCCTCCCAAGAAATTGATTCGGTTCTTCTTTTTCTTAAAGAAAACTCAATATCAGGCTGATGGTGCCTGGCACGCCGTGCAGGTGATGCGCTCGCTCCGGGGGGTGGTGGAGAGCCGGGCAGGGCTCGGGAGGGCTCTGCTCCTGCCTCCGGGTGGAGGAGAGGAGCACCCGGCCCAAATCCCAGCCTGTGCTCGGATTCGTTGAACAAAGGGCGAGGACGGGGGGTTACTGGAAAAAAAACGCAGAGCAGGAAGGGTTTTCCCCATGTGTATTGGGATTTATTTTTTTTTTGGTTGGATTTATGGTAGGGAGGCTCTGCCTCTCTGTGCTTGCTCTTCGTTGTGAGGCGTGTTGGTGCCCCAGCTCCTCAGATGTTGTTCAAAAACCTCTGCAGAAGGCGGTGCTGGGTGGTGGCTTCGTGGGCTGTGGTGGTGAGGGCTGAGCAGTGGGTTGTGGAGCCGCGGTGATAAATGGCATTTATTGTGCACTGCTGGTCGCGCCTTGTTCCATCTCTGCTGGGATGAACGGGAGTGTTACAAACATGCAGAGTGCCTCCATGGCTCTCATTGGGGATTCATTTTTTTCTTTAAAAATCAGGTGTTTGTGCAAATGTGCCTTTTCCCTGCTCTCCTTCTGCTCTGGGACAAGGGTGAGGACTCCTGCCCAGAGCCAGGAGCGCTCGTTCATCAGAGCTGGGTCAGACAGAGGAAGATTATACAGAATAAGGGCACTAGTGCTGTTTTTGGAGGAGGTCAAGTTGTTGTAGTTAGGCGTGCTTTCCCCCATTTTTATTTTATTGGGTTGGTGTGGAGTTTGGACGTCTTAGGGGCTTTGAGCGCAAAGCCCACGGTGTCTGAAGGGAAGCGCTGCGTTTAGACTCAGAGCGTAATCTCAGGGTGGCTGCTAATCTGAATAACATTTAAAAAAAAAAAGTTTTGACGGGTTTTAAAACTTATTTTAATTAAGGTTTTCCCTTTCATCTCGCCAAAGCCTGGACTTAGCCCCTTCGTGCTCCCCCGGGTACGGATCGGCTGCCGTTGTGCACAGGAAGGGCCAAACCCCGGTGCAGGAGCGCAGCTCCTTGAGACGCCGCGGGGATGAGAGGTGGAAAGGAAGGAGCCCGAAGCCAGCCCTGCCTGCACGGTGAGCTGCAGCACGCCGAGGTTTCCCCAGCAGCACCTTGTGCTCCCCAGCTCCGTTTTTTGGTGGATTTTGTGGGGCAGAGGCAGCCGCGGCGATGCTGCCCCGCTGCCTCCCCGAGCGTGGGTGCGCTCAGCGAGGCGACCCCGTTCCCTGCAAGCCTCGGCCCCGGCACGGAGCCAAGGAGAAGCGAGGCCGGCGAACAATCAGGAATCAAAGGAGCCACCTGCACGCCACGGGGAGCCGCTCCCCGGGAGGCTGCAGCCTTTGCCAGCACTCGCTGCCGAGCCTCCTTCCGCAGCCCCCGGAGGGGGGAGCAGGGCTGCTCCCCAAAATCCCGTTAAGAGGTGTCCTCGCCATCCATCCAGCCATGAACAAGACCCGGATGGATGGCGAGGGCACCTCTTTACCCAGGAGAAAACCTTTTTTTTTTTTCCCCTCTTCTTCCTACTGAGCACTTGGTGTGATGACGGAGCTGGGCTGGAGGCAGCTTTGGGGATGCCAATATTTAGGGGATGGGCTCATCGCAGCCTGCTGGTAGGGAGCTCTCCCTCGCAGCCTGCCCCAGAGGAAAATCAGGTCTTTTCCCCAGCATTTTTATCCTCTGTAGCTTTGTAAGAACGGACCCCGTGAGCGGGCGGGGGCGAGGGGTGGCACGATGTGCCTCCCCGGGTGTGTTTTCACCCGGCTGGTGGCTCGTTCTCGTGGCTTTGGAGGGCAGATAGTATTTATTTTGGAGAGGGAGCCGATGTGTGATGTGTGTGCGTGCACGCTGCTGCCTGTTTTTCATGCCGAGGAAGACATGTTCGGTCCCAGCCCCCTTCCAGCCACGTGTGCCTCGCTCTCAGCAGGAGCTCTGCGAAAAGGAAAAGCAGCGCTCGCAAAGCTGGGTAAAAAAAAAAACAACAACCAAAACCAGAGGCTTTTTTCTAGCATGCAAGCATTACCTGTGGCTATTTATACCCTCCTCCATGGCTATTTATGCCCTCTCCCCACTGCCGGATGGGGAATATTCTTGGATTTGGTGTTTTTGGTGGGATATTCCCCAGCAGTGCAGGGCCGTGTGCGTCTGATGCCTGGACTGTGGTCTCTGCGTTGCCTTTCACTGGTGGTCGTGTAAAACAAGAAACCTAACGTGCAATTTTTCCTGCTCATCTATAAGCAGCAGAAGCCACAGCTGTGCGTGAAGGGGCGAGATTTCCAGCCTGAGACACCGGGGCGCCCCTCTGCAGTGGTTAACACGCGGTCACTTGGGTGTCCGACGAGCAGCGCCGTGCTACCTCTGCCTCTTGTGGGGTGATTCAATTTGCAGGCTGGGTTTTGTTTATTACAGAAATCACAGTATTCATTTATTGCAGAAATTGGATTGTGCTCAGCATCTGTTTTAAACCTGGGTCGCATCCCTGCCCGTGATGGTGATGCCATGCGTGGGGATCCGGCTGCCCAATATAACCATGCTCATAGAGCTGATTGAGGTCGCTCGTTGAGTCTGATCCTCGTCCCATATTGTTCAGCTGACGGGGAGCACCATGAGGTTATTTTCGTGTTTCCAACACCCTGCTGGAGGCAGCGTGCTGGGCCTGCTGCAGCCCTGATGCTCCAGCAAACATCTTCAGCAGGGGCTGTGCCGCAGAGCGAACCATCCTCTTGCTGCTCAAACCAGCAGCTCCTCTCCTCGGGGTTGTCTTTGTTTGGGAATAACGTACAGACCCCTGGGAATGGGCTGTCCAGCGAAGTTCCTTAGTGATTTTTGAAAGGATAAGGGAAAGGATTGCAGCGTCCTGGGTGCCTGCTCCATGCTGAGCCCGCGCTGCTGTGCGCAGTGGGCAATGCTCATAGATTCCCAGCTCTTCCCTTCTCCTCGTTAGTCTGTCCCTTTGGCAACGTCTGCAGTGAGAATATGAGGGTGGTTTTTTTCTTCTCCTTCTTTGCAGAAATAGCCTCCGACTCCTCGTGAACCCGCAAATGGGTTTCTCAGCCTCCCGCCACCCGAGGTGTAAATGAGACGGGAGCGGGGCTGGGCTCCAATCCTTTCCCTGGCAGCCCCGGCAGCCCTCCTCCTGGGGACAGCCGCTGCCTTGGGGCCGAGCTTTGCGTTCTTCCCCCGCCGCACAGATTCGGATTATTTCCCTTAAACGCTCACCAAATCTGCCTCTAATGACCGGGGGTGCCGGTGTGTGCGCCGGGACGCGCGGCCGCTCGGCACGAGGGGCAGGGACCCCCAAATCCCGACCAGCCGTGATTTACTGCGCGGCTTGGGCAAAGTGCATTTGTTGCCTTGGAAACAAATAGCAGCAGTGAACAACTAAATGAAATTTATGGAATCAACTTCAATAAATCTTGATGATAAATGTGCAAAAACATACACAATTTGATGAAGATCTACAGTATGCAGATGGGAGGGGTGATAGGAAGTTATAGGACTGCTTCAGATACGTTTTTGGGCAGCCACAAATCCCTTCCTATAATACGTTTTTTTTTGTTTGTTTCCGAGGAAGCTGTCTGCTTCTTTTCATAGATATGGCATTTAATTTTGATTTCCAGGGTATCTTTTAGCTTAATTGGCACGCTGGATGATTGCAGTGTGTTGTTTTGTCTTTTGCAATCCCTGATTCAGAGCTAACTCAGGATAAAAATAAAATCGAGAGCTGTGGCAATCGAAGAGAGCAAAATGCAGCGAGTGCCGGGTCACGTGCCCCCAGGCCAGGTGCAAAATACCCCAAATTTCTTGCAGCATTTATCCAGGATGCCTCCCTGCCCCCTGGTACGGGTCCGTGTGCTTTGCAGGACGAGGACAGGGCAGCGATGCGGAGCTGTGGCGCGGCGTGGGGAATGGTCTCGTGCTCACCTGCGCGTAGGGATGCCTTTTTTTTTTTTTGTAGAAGCACAAAAAATCGCAAGCGATATTTTCTAAAATAGTTATTGTTGTTTCTGGCTCGACCTGTGGATCGATAAAGGTTCGGGAATATCAGCGGGCTTGTCTGGAGACTGCTGCAAACCTTTAACGCGGCCCTTAATGGAATTTGATGTTTTTCCATTAGTTGCCGTGCCTCTCCTCGTTACAGTGCCTTATTTTCACCTTCCTCCACCGGGTCAGCACACGGGGGGAATCGCTGCTTCCCCGGCGATTCCTTCTTGGTCGGAGCCTTCATAACGTTGGCTGGGCTCAGAACAGGACCTTGCTGAAGCTGTGGGGTGCTGCGAACCTCCCCGGCGTCCTCCCCACACGCAGTGGGGCAGGGATGCTCTTCCCATTAGCATCCAGGTGTACAAGACAGCTTGAACTCCGTTAGCAGCTAAATTTGGCGGCTCGCTAACTTCTTTCTGATATGTTTTTATAGTTTCCTTGTATTATGACACCCGGGTTTAAATTTGCATGAGTAAATGAGCCTCTCGCTAAGTCAGGTAAAAAGATTTTTCACTTATCTACCATGAAATAAGGCATTAAAAAAATGGTGAGCAGAGAAAGCAGTGCATCCTTGACATATCTAGTTTACTTTTTTTTTTTCAGCTGTGCTGACTGAACGCTCCTAATTATTAATGATACAATAAAGCTATTTGTACTGCGTCTAGCAGGCGAAATAATTTCATATTAGGAAGACTTCTCGTAATAAATGCCATGTTTTGTACCAGAGCGGCGTTTTTTGAAAAACGCGCGTTTTTATTGAGCTACACCCAAAATCTGAATTTGGAGCTGCAGGGAGTGAAACCCAGGCTCTCACCATTCACATCAGGACGTCTGGGTGTACGGACGAGGCTACTGCTAGAGAAAGACCTGGTTTGGGGTTCCCAGTGCTTTTTGGCGAGCGCCCCGCAGCCTGTGCGCTTTCCGTCCCGCTTTCCTTCCCTCTACCGTGGGTTTGTGGCCTTTCTGTAAATACATCTCCACTTCCACTCCAGGTAGGACCCGAGCGGTGTTGAGACCTGCATTTAAATGTCTTTTTCTCCTCTCCTTGCCAGGAGGGACACCGAGCACCCGGGTGCCACCGCTCTGTGCCGGGGTCATTATCGCAGCCCCAGCACCTGGGGCTTTCGGGCTCCCCCATCTCTCCTGGTCTTTAATCTGTTTGTGCTATTGACTCTTTTTTCTTTTTTTTTTTTTTTTTTAGCTGTTTCATTAATAGTGACAGATGCTTTTAATTAAAAAGAAAAGGCAAAACAAAATCCCGAATAAAACAGAAAGAGAATATTCTAATTTGGCGTGACATTATGAGGCAGAATGGCTCCTGGCATGCAAGGTACAGAAAAGGTCATCTTCCACGGCTGCAGCCTTTTGCAATGGTGGAATTAAGTTCAAACTCGGGCTGGTTTTGAAGTCTTAAGTCTCTCTGGGGATTCCTTTCATAACATCTTCGAACTGGATAACACTACAGTAAATGAAATACACTGCACTGGATTAAAGGGTTATTTCCCCTGTGTGTCAGGCTGACACAGAATACCAAACCTCAGGTTGCCTCCGAGTTGTCTCTATCTGCTGATACCCTCTCTTCTTTACATAGCAGCTCTCGGAGTTCTTGCGTGGAAGTTTGTGATTATTTATTCGGCTTGGTTGCGTTGTGAGTGCGGCACAATTTTATGCAGCGAGGAACCAAAACAAAGCGCCTAAACGGGAAGAAACTTAATGGGCATAAAAATGTGAAAGAAGCGATGCAGGAAGGAGCAGAGCTGCCTCTTAGTTCTGTTAGGCTGCCCTATAATTTATACCAAAACACAAAATACAGATCTCTCTGCATTGCCACTCAGCTACATGCTCAGCAGCACGGAGCCTGCAATAACAGCCGGCTGTGATCTACGGCACCGTGCTCTTATCTGACTGTACCAACGGTTAAAATTTGTTAAGGATCATTTGCAGCGTGTTTTGCCCTAGAACAAATGTTTGCCGGGACTTGGAGCATCCTCCCTCCCGGCGGATTTTTTAAAGTATTTAAAAGACAGGTTTTGGAGGGCTAAAATGAATGTTAATGGCAGCGGCGTGGCACAGGGGTTGGCAGCGGAGGCACCGGCTCAGAAGAACCTGGCTTTTGTTTCTGCCCTGCTGCTTGGTGTCTCGAGCAGTTTTATTCACTTGTGCATTACCTTCCCCGTTCTGCTGAGCAGGAAGGAAAAGCTTCCAGGCTTTGTTAAAACACGTAGGATTTCTCAGAGGCTGCTGGGCAAGTGTTAAACACCGTGCTGCGTGCGCAAGGCATCGGTGCTGCGGCGTTGGTACTTCTGCAGTGGCAGCGTGCGTTGCTGCCTGCTACTTGCCATGACCTTTGTGCTTTTCAAACCAAATCAGGGGAGTCCTTGAGTCATTTTTGTACCCCTTAGCATGTGTAGCATCTTCTAAATCATTTGGGAAATGCCCTCCTTGGGTGCTTGCAGCGTTGAGGCTGGGGCTCCCCATGCCGGCGGTGCTGGCTGTGCCCAGCAGGTTGGAGACCTGTTGGGAGAAAAATAACAACGCAGAAGCTGGTTCCTGTCCTCTGTGCTCCTTTCTCAGTTCCTTAAAAACAAAATGGTATTTTGCAGACCTCAGAGGCCGGCATTAAAAGGGCAGTGAGGCTGGGGGCAGCCGATGAGCGGGCAGCCTCCGGGAGCGCAGTCACGGTGGGGACAAGGTGGAAGCAGGAGTGGGACAAAAATCCCACCCTGGCATGGGTGGCAGCCCCTTCCCCAGCGGCTCCACGCAGTGTTTTTAGGGCTGCACGTGGTGGGGGCACAGCAGCAAGTCACTGTCAAAGCAGGTGGTGGACGAACCTGGTTTGTAGGGCTTGGGCTCACGGGCAGCCCCTTTGCTGCGCCGCGAGTGCTGATGCTCTCACCGGGTTGTTTTTCTTCTGTTTTAGAAATTGCTCTCTTTTTAACCCCCCTATCATTTCCCTGACTGCTGCCTTCTCCTTGACAGTTGTGATGTTTGTATGTGTGCATAAAAACAGTAGGAAGCGTTTATGTAGGTGTCACTAATTTAATTTAATTTAACCTGATACGTATGTATAGAGAGGCCTGTTCTGCACTAAAGTGCTTCTCTTTATTTTACAGTCTCCATCGTCATCAAATACAACTCCTTTCATTCTCCTCTTCCATTCACCTACCCAAAGACCAAATCTGGAAATAGTAACCAAAAGAGAAGCCCAGATCATACACAAAGCAGAGAAAGATTGAAGTAATTTAAGGGTAAGTAATTTTTCACCCTTATTCTAACTTGAAGCTTTGTGTTCAGGGTAAAGCTGTAACAGTAAGCGCGAGGCTGCATAAAAAAAGCTGTTAAGCATGTACAGAGCTGCTCTGTGTGCAAAGGGAAAAAGAAAAAAGACTGAAACACTGAACTGGTGATGAAAGTGAGGTATAGCAGCACCTTTTGCAGGTGAGAAGGCGGCCAGCACAGCGGCGAGCTGGGAGTTTTGGGCATTTGGGGCGTTTCTCCCCGTCCTGTTTCAGTTTGTGCTGGTGCCAGGTGGAAGCACGGCGCGGGGTCGTGGGCTTTGCATGTCCCCAGCCGGTCTGGCTGCTCCCAGGATAAGGAGGAGCCGGGAGGTTGGGGTCTTGGGGTCTCCCCTTGCTGCAGCACGGTTCGGTTGTTCCTTGTCTTGTTGCCGCTGCCGGCAATAGGAGGCTGTGGGAGCGCTGCGGATGCTCCGGGTGCATGGCGCAGGACATCTGGGTTTGCTGTGGCTTCCTGGAGTCCTCATGGGTGCCAGGGCTCCGATAGTTTTTCCTGGAGCAACCCAAAGGTCTCGTGCCAGGGCTCCACAGGGCTGGAGCAGGACCAGCCCGTGTGGCTGAATGAGGTTGGGCTCGTGGTGGAAACCGGGGTCTGAAGCGACTTCAGGCTTTTCCTTCGCTGCTGGGGCGATGAATGCGAGATACAAAATGAGTTTCTGTGCAATTCAGAACCCTGGCTGAAGCATTAGTAAGCTCCAAATGTTAAGGAACGTGTTTTCCCACCCTAGTCCCAGATCTGTGCCTGCATATATTGCGTTTCCACACATGTTCTTTCAGAGATGGACAGGATATGCATTTGCTTACATCAGAAAACTGAGCTTTAAACATCTGGGCTTTCTGTTTTATTGCTGCTGCTTTTTTTTTTTTTCTGCACTGTTTGTTCATGCAAAATTCATATCTGGGAAGGGCATCTCAAATCCCTGCTTCTGAGTCAAAAAGGGAAAGTATGGAAGTGAAAAGAGAGATTGTATCATTTAAGAAATATGATTCATGAATTAATCCTCGTCTGCTACACCATCTGTGGCGTGTGTTTCAATACAAAAATCCTGGTTTTGTATCTCTTTAAAAAGCCTCCTCCTCGCCGGCCACGCGGCGTTCTGCGGTGCTGGGGGGAGTTGGATGCTTTCAGAGGCAGGGCAGGGGTTTGGCAGCCTCCCGGGCTGGTGCCGATGGGGGCGGGATCCTGCTCCATGCAGGAGTGGAAAATAAGGGGTTCTGGAAAGTGGATCAAGGGGGGTTTTGTGCTTGCCGACAGGGTGAAGGCCTCCCCGTTCTAGTTCAGTTCTTTGAATTGTTCTCCAGCTTTTCACAGGGGACCATTTTTCCTTTTTAAACAAATTCTTTCAGGTTTCTGTTCCTTGAGCTTTTGTAGCACGCCCCATTTCCTTCTGGAGTTAGACCTGGGACATCCGTGTGCCTCTTCTCCCCCAGCCACATCCTTCACCAGCAGGGTCCTGGGTCGGGGCAGCATCTTAGCACGGGCAGCGATCCCTTCCCAGATCCACACACGTCCCTGGACAAGGGCATCTTGCTGCCCCACCAATTTGTTCCTCTTCTTCGTGGGGAAAGCCCGAAACAGCTTGAGCAACTGCAGCAAAAGCCAAGATGCTGGAGAGGTCTCGAGCAAGGTGGATGTCCCTCGCCCTTGCCGTGGTGGCCCCAGCCCGTGCTGTGGGGTGCCGTGCACGTGGCCGTACCAACCACACGGTAACTACAGCTCCGGGGAGCTCCCGGACACTGGTAACGCTGATAGATGGAGGCTATCCAGGAGCTCAGTGCCGATGGTGAAATATTTCGGGTTTATTGCCTTTCCATTCATTTTGTTTTCACGCCTTTCTGCCTCCCTGACTCATTGCCGCGCGGCCTCTGCTCGCAATCTCTGTCTGCTGCGGTAACACCCCCTGGACAAGGCAGGAGGCACCGGTGCTTGCAGCTGCTTTTTGAGCTGCTTTTTTAATTGAGCATCTAAAGCCAGGATGGTGACAGAGAGGAAAACATTAGCGATGCCTTTTGCCGTGGTAGGAAGCGTGAATAAAGTGCTCAGAGGAAGGCAGGGCGCGTGGTGCCAGGCTCGGGATGCTGCAGAAAAGTCCTGGTGTCCAACCAGGGGCTCTGTGGGCAGAAATCTCCCAGCTCTGATGGTAGCCACTGTCATAGGGGTCCTGATGGGAGAAGGTCATCCTCATAACCGGGTGCCAGCTCATTTCAGCCTCTTGCTTAGTCCCAAATCCTCCCGCTGGCCGTGCGGGTGCTTTGCTGATGGGAAAAGCTGAGCGAGCGCCGCGAGCACTGCGAGGCCGCTGTGAATAGTGGTGTGTGAAGGGAAAACTGTGTCAGCAGTGGTTAGGGAAATGTTTAACCCAAGCTGGAATTAGAGTCTGAATTACTCCTGAATGGAAAATTCCTGCAGGAACGCAGACCTGAATCAGCACCCAGCTTGCTGTGTCTCAAGCCTGCACGCACACACGTGTCTTTGCTTTCACTAGGAGCTCTGGCTAGCTTATTTTATGCCTCTGCAGTATATTGCAGCTGTCCTCAAGCATATTCTGGAACTGCTTCAATCATTTTTGACCTGAGTTGCTAAGTTTATATGCCATTAAATGTGCTGAAGTTTGGGAAGTGCAGGTTGCTTGGGGTGTACCTGCAGCTTGGGGCACAGGGTGCTCGTCTCACTGGCATCACGCCGCAGGGTTCTTCATGAAACGAGGTTACAGATTTTTTCCCTTGAGGAGGTCCTGTGCTTACTTGCACTGCTAGCATCAGCATTCTGAGGGAAAAAAAAAAAAAAAAGGCAGAAGAAAAAAACAAAAACACAAAAGCTCCACTGGTTTTAAAAAACAGCAGCAAACAGTAAAACAAATTGTTCCAGAAAAGGAAAAAGAGAAGCGGTCTAAACATAAATAAATAGGCAATAAATAGTTTGCGTTTGACTTCTTGTTTGCTGAAGGACTGGCATTGTTTTGGAGAGGTTATCCCATGTTGTATTCCCCCAGCAGACACCGGAATTTTCTGCAGGTCCTTTTCTCCTCCGGGGGAGGACAGCCCCAGCCCTGTGGGACCGCGTCCCCGCTTCAGGTGCCTCCATCTGGTCCTTGTTAGCAGGTAGGGCAGTAAGAAGAGTTGTTCTAAACACCACGGGGTGCCCAAAAAGCCAAGGAAGGGTGGGTGGTACGTTCAGCACCGCCCTGAGCAAATAAGGAGCTCGGGGGAGAGTCCTGAGGTGCGGGGCGCCCGTGGTTCCCGTGACCAGGAGTGGAGCTCGGGGTGCTCAGCACCTTTGCAAATGAGGCCACGCTGCCTAGTGCATGGAAAACGAAATCATTAAGTAGCTGTTGCATTAAGACTCTGCTTTTATTCATGGAGTGTAATGTGATTCATTTGCCCTTTTGCTCTCATGTTGAGAAGGCAGTCATCTAGTATGCATCGCTGGCTGCTGGCTGCAGGGAGAGGGTTTTTTAAATTTATTTATTTTTTTTACTTTTTTTTTTTTTTGTGAAAGAGCAGACATTTTCATCAAGTGCAGCTCAGCCATGGAGTTGTGCCTTGTCCCTTTTGGCGAGCAGCCCTGTTTGGGGAAGTGTTGAGCTCAGCCACTTCCCCGTCTCCAAGCCTCAAGGCCAAAATCGATGCAGGAGGGCTACGAGAGCACCTGGGCAGCACCCTTGGGTGACGGCGCAAGGACCTGCTGGGGCACGCGGCCAAGCCCTCTGTGTCCCCAGGATGCCACCAGCCATGGGCAGGGCACCAGAAAAAAAAAAGGCACTTTTTCTGATACCCTGAAAATGGGTGGAGGAGGTCGTGGGTTGCTGCTGCTGCTGTCACGGTTCGCGTTAGGTGGGAGGTTAGACACAGCCCAGGGACATTGTTCCTTCCTGGAGCTACAACAAGAACCATGCCAAGTGAGGGAAGAGGGCAGAAGCCAGAAGAACAGAAAAAATATATTTTTTTAAATGTTAGCGCAGGGAGCATTAACTAAGGCACTAATTCCAAAAGAGTGATAATGAGTAAGGCACTTTGAGTCACTGCTGCTTGTTACGGACGGGATCGGAGCGGTTCAGCTCCATGTGCTGGAGCTCAGCCTGCAGAATAAGAAGTGAGAAATCCCTTTTTGGCCCCAGCAATGGTGGCCAGCTCTTTCTAAGCATGGGATCTGAACCGTGTCTCGGCGCTGCTGTCGAATTCCCCGCGGTGCCGATGCGCGGCACGGTGACCACCTCAAAGTCCTCGGGTGACCCTGGATTCTTAATGCTTCCAGGGTCGGGGGATGTATAAAAATCAAGAAGGCCTGGTTCAAAAGCAGAAGACAGGAGGAGAGCCCCTGCAATATGTCCCTTTGTGTGTTTTTTTTTTTTGCTTTGTCCTTTTGTGCTTTCCCCAACAAAGATAGGACATCTGGAGGCCGAAGAGGCGTGAGGTTGAGCGGCCGACAGAGCACAGCGACCCTGGGGTGCGGACCTGGGGAAGGGCTGTTCTGCAGCAGGGCACGAGCTGGGCACCTCCTTTGGTGACTTTCCTACTCTTTGTCGACAGGGAGGCATGAGAAGAATGGGTCAGCTGTGCCTAAAGATAAGGAGAAAGGGTTTTGGAAGGAGCTCGGTGCTGAGAGCTGTTGGAAGGGTATTTTTTTTTGCCGTTTGGGGTGGACAAAAGAGGGGAGGCTGCATGGGGAGGTGGTAATGCCGACCTTCTCTGCTCTTTGTTTTCGACCAAGAAATGCACAAATCACTGATGGTATTGCTGAGTGGTTTCCTGCTGCTTTGTGGCTTGATTTGGATCTGCAGCCGTTCCTAGCCCGGTTCCTGACTCCACGTTGCAGTCGCTCACAAAAGCAAGCAAATCCTCGCCCGTGGAACTGTGATTGTTTCCTAAGCGTGGCCCGATAGGAAGACTGCTTCGCAAACACCTTCACCTCGCATCATGCTTTAGATCGTAAATGGGTTTTGAATAGATTAATGCCTTTCGGAGTGTTCTAGAAAGGTCAAAAACAGCAAAGAGGATCTAATAGCAGTGTAGCAACCAGCTGGTTGCACTGGGTTTCATTTTACTGCCATAGTAACACTATGAGCCACAGTGTTAATACCGTGCCCACTGAATGCCATTTCCCCCCCTCTTTTTGTCAGAAGACCAGCCCATAAGAAGATATTTTCTTCCTCAAGAATTTCTACCAGGCAGTAATAGGCTTTTTGGAGGGGACAGTCCTCATACCCAGAGATGTAAGGTGGGTAATTTACAAGGCAATGTGCAAATGCCAAATTGTTAGGCAGAACTGCTGCTGATTTAGAAGGCAGTTAATGCTATAAATGTGCCAAGTGCCAGTAGAGTGTTTCTACAGATGGAATAACTGGAAATATTGGAGAGGTTCCAAAGGTTTAATCAAATTCAACCATTTTTTTTTTATTTTTTTTTTTAACTGCAGAATTCTCTAAGGGGCGCGAGTTGAAATAGTAGATTATTCCATTGCTTTTAGTACCAGGGGGGAGATTTTCGCAGGCGAACATAAAGCACTATACTTTCAAGCAAACACACAAGCAGGTACCCAAATCAGGGTGACAGCAGCAACGCTGTGATAACCTGTGTCGGCCGAGTCAGGGGGAGCATCGTCCTTGGGTACCGTGTCAAGAGGGACCTTGGAAGCAGGCCGATGGGTTTTCAGCTCTGCAACACGACAGGAGTGAGGAGAAGGAAGCGTGGAAGTGGCAGTCAGCTGCATCCCTGCTCCTGTGCTGGGCCTCTGCTGTACCTGTGCAGGTTTCGGTGGGATTCTGGGCACGAGCATCCTTTTCGTGGCTCAGTGTGCAGTGCTGGGGCATGCATATGTTTCTGCACAGATGCACACCTTCCTCTAGTCTTGTTGACAGCCTTTCCAAGGCTTCTTATTTAGCCAGACCATATGTGCTTGGGCATGGAGCTGGTGTGATGTGGAAAGAGCATCACATTATCCTTGGGCTGCAAACACCAGCGGGAGCAATTCAGAGCAAATTTTATCTGCAAGAAAGATGTCGAGCTCCTGAGCTTGCATCGCATCGCAGGGCATTCGTGGCGGTCAAAGGCGATTTTTTAGCTCAGTTGTTAAAACCAGAATCCAGGCTCCCAGGTATCACAAAATTAGCCCTCCTCATCTGTTCCTTAAGCCCTACAGCACAGTGTGGATCCCCACCAGGGAGAGGAGGCATCGTGGCACGTCCCCAGGGCAAGCTTTGCTGCCGAAGAGGTGATATGGGCCGAGCTGTGGCAGGGGCTGGACATTATGGCGTGGGGTTTCCCTTGCCATTTGTAGGGAAAATGAAGAGCCCTGCTGGCAACAGGATTTTGGTTAGGGGTGGCAGGGCCGTGAACCTGAAGGGTCCAGGCTGTAGGAAGTCCTGCAGCAGGAGTGATGCTGTGACAGCACTGAAGCTTTTATCTTGCTGGGATTTTTTCATGTGCTGTTTCTTCAGTCACTTTTTTTTTTTTTTTTTTTTGCAGTCGGCTTGTTTGGATCCATTAATTGTCATTTGGTTAGTTTTGTAAGGGAGGAAGAATTTCCTCCTTTTCCTGGAGTGCTCGGTATTGATCCTCCCTGCTCTCTGCCACTCGGGAGCTGGGGACCGTCTCCCTCCCAGGCACTGCCATCCTCTCTGCCTACTTTCTGCGCAGACCCCCGCGTCGCTCCATGCAGCATTTCTCACTGAATAAATTGCTACAAAGCTATTAGCCTCAATGCCACAGTCTGCTGCTCCTGCTTTCCTGCACCCACCTCCACCCTGCAATTGATCCAGCCTGCTGTCTGTTTTCTACAGTCAAGAATGCCTGGTGCCACTGCACATAAATTGCTTCAAAATTGAATTGTTTAAAAACGTTTTATAAACATTCCCTCCCCTTCGTGGTAACGTCCGTAGTGCCAGCCAGAGCTGGGAGCTTGTGCTGATTTTTACCAGGCAGGATGGGGAAGATTCTCAATTTCTTCCTTTTTTTTTTTTTTTTTTTTTTTTTTTTTTTTTTTTTTTAACTAAATTCAATACAGAAATTAAAAACAATGTGGTTATGGGAAGCAGGCGTCTGATGGATGCTGTTATATATGGATACCTCTCATCCCAGGGCTGCCCAGGCTCAGGAACACGCTGGAGCAAGTTACATAGGGACTTTCTTCATATGCATCCTCTGCGTGGAAGTGAAAAACGCCTTTACAAGTGCTCTGGAAAGAAGATACGGAAAAAGCAAATAATTTTGCAGGTAGTTCTAAGTATCACCCTGAGAAACATCTGATTGTACAAAAGGTGGCACAGCGCTTCCAACGGTTGTTGATGTTCCTTTGTTTCCCATCCTTCCCCCCACCCCTCCCCAAACTCCTCTTCACTCCAAATACCAACACAAGAGCCCTTCTGAAGCGACATTTATCTTGAGTGCTGCTATATCAGGATTCATCGATCTTGTCAGAATATCATCCGCGCCTAATTGAAGCTCCAAGGGTTGAAGAGTGACACACGTGCTCTCCTCCTCTGCGCCTGGTCTCTGCTTATTGCTGAGGGGCTGACTCTGGGTGAGGCTTGCTGGGATCGTGCTTCACAGGTTGTCCCATCTCGGAGCCTCCCCTCTGTGCTGTGGCCCCAGCTTGGTCCCCTGGAGGTGCCAGGACCCAGCTAAGCAAACAGAGAGGGTTTGTCCTCTGTCCCCTGACACCCTCTTAGCCAGCTGGCGAAGGGAATTTGATCTTCTTTTAGGGCCTGTATTTTTTAATGTGCCTCTCTTTGCAGTGCACTGCAGTGGTGTTACTGAGGTCCTCACTGCAGGGCCCAGATCCCTCCTGGCTGCCTGATGTTCCCGCAGTCCCAGCCTCTGCACCCCTTCATTTTCCATCGCCCAGTGATGCGTGTCCTGGTGAACACCCTGGCTGTGTCTTTCTGACATTTGCATGCCTATTCTTATCTTATACTGAAAGTGGTTTAAGCAGATTCCTGCAGGAATGTCTCCCAAACCTACAGATCCTCCTTAAGCTCTTCCCCAGTTTTGCCTACAAGAGGCAGACACGTTCAGCTGTGACCTCACCCTTGTACCGACCCGCAGCGATGCTGCATCAAACTGACTTTAGATGACATCATCATGACGTCTGTACGTGTTCTTAGTTTGGGAACACTCTGGGGCACTTGACAAATACCAGAAATACAAAGTTAGCATGGTTGATGGCTCTTACACTGACAACCCTCAAGCTCACCCAGAGAGGTTAACTCAATTGGTACAGATTTATTTATTTATTTACTCCACCTTTAAGTGCAGACAGACGTTTGTCTCTGCTCAGGTGCTGTCATTTCTGTTGTACCATCGAGCAGGAGGCTATCGTGCTGCTGATGTTTATGGCAGGCTTGGAAACACTCAGCAATAAACCATCTGTCAGGAAATTCTTGGTTCGCTTCTGCTCTGGGTCTAGATCAGAGCTAGAGGTGAGGCGCTCCTGTTAGCGTGTTGTGGTCCCAGACCTACTTCTCATCCTTGATTTTTTCTTTGCCTCTGATTTTTCAGTGCTATTAGCCTAGGATTTCTCTTTCCTCTCTTTTCCCATGGACAAGAGAAGTGCTTTTGTGCAGACAGCAGGACTCCCACCGTCACCCAAAGGAAGGTTACAAACCACAGTCACCTCAGCTGGGGGCAGTGCCCTGAAGAGCAGGGTTTTGAGGCTCTTCCTCAGGTTTTTTTAAAACCTGTTCGCTTTGCACCGAGTGCTTAAACGGTCTTTGGTCCCGAAACAAGGACTTTCCACATGACTGGAGGACACTGGCCTGGAAGGAAGAGCACTTGTGTTTGTTTCAGTGCACATTTCCTTCTGCTAAGTGCAACAGCTCCAGGATCCCCTGGTCTTTTGGTGCTTAGGGACTTCTTCAGAAAGAGGGCAAGGAGGGTCCGAGCCCCTTGGTTCATGTAAAGGAGTCTGTGACCGTCACCTCTTTGTCCCCCAGAGGTGCCACTGCGGGCCTGGTCCTCCACGTGTCTAATGAGGGCCTGCGAGTGACGTGACTTCCTCAGACTGAACAGAATTCTCTATTTCCAAACCAGAAAATAGGCAAGGGAATAAAAACCTCTTTCGGTCTGTACAGATTTTGTGTTTTCTTCAGTCCAACATCGTTATTCATCCCCCTGCCTTACCATACAGGCCTCTGGGGCCAAGTCACCCAGGTGGGACCCGCTTCTGCCCCTCATTCCTCTCCATCCCCTTGCACCCCAGCTGACATCCTCCCGTGGCTCCTGGCCAGACAGAGGTTTTAGGAAGTTGGGAAGTTTGGCCACCCTTGGCCTAATTAGTTTGTTAAGCACAGGAGAGCTGAGATCACAGTTCAGATGGCTGTTATTTGAGGAAGCTTGAGACAGTGTGAGAGGATTAAGTAGTAAAATTGTGTCTATTACTTTGGCCAAAAACGTATGTTCAATTTGACTCGAATATTTAATTTTTGGAACTTAAGGGTTAGATATTAATATGGGCTTGGCAGAGAGTTCATCACTTGTAAGACTGCGCTAAGAGTTCTTCACGTGCTGAGATCAATGCTTGAAGTCAAGGATGTCTTTCTGGAAATTATCCTCTGAACAAATAATTGGCCTCAATGAGGAGGTGACTGGGCAAAATTTAATTGCCTATTATTGTAGGAGGTCCTCTTAAGCAAGCTGGTGGTCCCTTCTGGTCTTAAATCCCATGAACGTCTATAAAATGCTGTTTTTTAATGGTGTGTCAGGGCTGGCTGAGGAAAAACAGTATTGACCTACTCAACATGGGTAAATGGGTAGGCTTGCTTTTTTTTTTTGCTATTTTTTTTGCTATTGCTCACCTGCATCTATTTTGATAAGGAAAACCAATACGTACTGGAACCTTTTAAAGGATCTTAAGTAAATGAGAACTAACATAAGAAATATAAAGGGTATTTGGTCAAAATAGTAGCGAGGATTTTAGTCAAAATTGGAGAATTCAAGGAATTCTGGAAGTGTTTTTTTAGTCAGCTTAAATCTGTTGAGCTTGGTAAGCATAGATGATGGCTCGTGGCTGATTTCTGCCCTCGCTAAAGCCCCAGGCACAGGCTGGGGCAGGGCTGTCCTGCCGGGACTCCTGACTCTTCCTGGGGAAGAGGTAGGGCTGAAGAGTTTGTCCAAAATCTGTAGTTTTGAGAGCTTTCTAGCCAAGTGAGCCTTGAGCATGGTGATTTGCACCCATCCCATGGCACTCAGCTCACAGCGTGTTGGGGTAAGGCTCGTCCCCCTGCCACGTGTGGCAGGGTGTCAAGCTGTCTGATGCACATTCAACCTGCCAGGGCTTTGGGTTAGCAGGTCAGTGCTGGAAACACATCCCTAGGCTGGCCTCGGGGAGCACTGGATGGAGCGCTCGCTTCCCTAAATGATCATATGGCACCAAGCTACGTGGCACTGTGCCACACAGGTGTGTGACTGCGCTTTCTGGCTGGATAAAGCGGTTCCTTTACAGACATATTTAGGGTTTGTTAAGCTTTTCCTTCTGTGCATGCTGTACTGAGGGAAGGCACTGTGACACTGCCTCCAGACTTCTTTGATGTCCGGGTAGAGGTGCTGTCTGGTGGTGTGTTTCCATTCAGACCTGTTTCTTCTCCTCTGCCCTTCATCTCCCCAGGCTGGCTGCTGGAGGCCTCTGCTTGGTTCCTGTCTCTGTCCCCAACACAGGACGCTTTCAAACCAGCCAGGAGAAGACACTGTGGCTCACTGACACCTCATTTCTTTCCTCTGTGTTTGCTCGTCTGCTTGCAGACCTGCAGTAGACAAGGGGTTAACAGCATCCTCTTGGTTCTTCCAGTTACCCCATCAGGACTGTTGAAAAATTAGCTTCTCCCCACTTACAGCACTATAATTAGGATACAGGAGTTGTGGGGAATGATTTCACAAAGTGACTTGGTGTACTCGCCCATGCACCCCAGGGAGCCAGGCAATTATGCATACATAATTCTACTCTTTGAATATTTTCTCTTTCTCTGCATAATTTCTCTCTATTCATCTTTCCAGTGTCCTTCTGAGATAAACTTAGAAGTCTCAGCTTTCAGAATTTAAAAAAAGATCCGATGACTGCGTGCTCACTATTTGCATTTAAACCAGAAGCCATTCCCCGGGATGGAGCAGAGGGGCGAGGAGCGGGGAGGGCGCAGGATCCTACAGAGGGATGCAGGAAAAGCCCGTCAAGAACATAGCACCGCCACGGCGTCGAGGAGCTCCTTGCTCCTGAGCTCCCCATTCTTTCCTTTTTTAGCCTTTGGTAGGGCAAAGCTTCTGTTTTGCTGGGGCAGGTGCTGTGTGAAGGCTTCTCTGGTGCCCGTGGGGCTGCAATGTGGCCGGGCAGCAGCAGAGGCTGTGAAGGAGCTGGCTTCTCGGAGCGCAGCGTATTTTTGTTTCAAATATCCTGTTTATGCTGCTCTCGGTAAATTTATTGCAGCGCGATAAGCAAAACACAAAGTAACTGCCAGCATATTTCCACTGTCTTCAGAGTCAGTTTATCTCTATAAACTTGCTGTTGACATGATGCAATTTCTCCCTGTTGCAGTGTAGCTGTATAGCAGCAAAGTTGTGATAAAAGACAACTTGTTGAAGGGATTCTTTGTCATACTCCTGAATCATCTACAATCCCTTTTTCCCTAGTGCCAGAAGTGTGCTGGTGCTTTGCAATTATACCTACACTTGATTTCTTTTTTTTTTTTTTTTTTTTTCCCTTTCCCTCAGCAATTCATGTTCCCTATTGTACCCTCATTCATTCTCTCTCTCTCTTTTGGTTTCTTCTTCTTCTCCTTTTTTTCTTTTTTACCCAGCACCTTCTCAAAGCACTGAAGCTGTAACTGCTTCGCTGTGGTCTTAGGAAAAGCTACTGTTCTACTTCCTGAAGAAAGCTCATTGTGTGGTGCCATGAAAAAAGGTTTAAACAACACAAGGGAATAAAGGCTCAGTATTTCTCTGAAAGTTTTTCTTTTCTTCTCCTTTTTAATTTTTTTTTTTTTTTAAGGAATAATACATAAGCTGTCAGGAAAGGGCAGAAATGTCTCCTGCCTCTCTCTAGTCGTGTCTGTGAGGCTGTGAAATTCTAAGGAAATCTCCTTTTTACATGGGGGCTTGAAAGGTAGACCACCCCACCTCCAAGCCTTTGCTGTTCTCTGCATTAGCCTCCTAAGTCTAACAATAAATCCTGAGATTGTGCCCAAACAGCACAGAATCAAAGCTTACAAGGCAGTAGCATAATTACTTGCCTTTTTTTTTTTTTTTGGTACCAATTTATAGCAATCTTATATAAGACACTCAAACACGATGATAAAGGCCTTTTCACCAGAGAGGGCTGAGTTATTCTGCAGTCAGCAGAGTTTCTCTGGGCTCACATCAGGGCAGATGCGCGATGGTTCGGGTGGCGGCTGCAGGTTTGCTGAACCCCTCCAGGTGCTGAATGCCACAAGTAGGGACATTTGTCCAGGAAAGGTGTTTTCCTTGGACTACAATTAGAGATGAAAGTGTTATTGCTTTGTTCCAAGTGGTACTGCAACCAGTGATCTTTAGGGTTGTCTTAGTCAAAGCACGCTCAAGGAGCGGTATGTTGTATGTTAGATTCCTTGGCAAATACACTGAAGTAGACGTCAGCTTCAAACGCGGTGGTAGCCTGCCTTGGAAATTAGGAAAGGACAGCGAGTTTGTGGCCTGAGCAGGGAGGAGAGCTCTTGGAGGGCTGCAGCTGTTCTGTAATCCCCCAGCCATCTCTGACAGCTGCCCACAAAACACCTTTCTGCCCGGCCCTGCACGGGAGCTGCAGGGATGTTGTTATCATCTAAACCACTGTAATTAATCAGTGCTTAGAGATAGCATGAAGGGAGCTGCATTTCTGTCATTTCTCCTGTTTTCTGTAGCCGACTGTACAGCAGGACACTAGAAATGCCATCATGGAGCCAAAACGCTTTGACAAAGAGTTGACTCCTTGTGAGGAGAACCAATTCGGTGCCGCTGGACCTGGGATATGGCGCGTGTCCGCCTGGCCCTCGCCTCAGCTGTGAGGCCTGCAGGCCCCGAGGCCTCACCCACTGTCACTGCTGGATTGATCCCGCCGCTTTTGGTTTTCTCTTTTCCCCTTTACATAGTTTATGTATATGTATACATAAATCCAGGCGTTTAAAGGTATTCCTAGCATCATCCTTTGAGTCTTGTCAGGACGAGGTGCCGCCTGCACTAGGTGCACTATGTGTGTCCCACATGGCCGATGCCTCCCCGATGCACCAATTCTGTGTTGTAGCCCACAGGATGCGTTTTTCTGGCTGTAAACCACCCCCTTCCTCTGTGGTCTGACGGAGGGGCTGCCTTTCAGTGTGGTTAAAACATACCCAGGGATGCAGCCCGCCTGCTGCAGCAGCACACATCTCGCCGACAGGCAGCTGCGCAGGGCCGTGTGTGGCACAAGGAGTATTTATTTCCTGACGTGCTGTCGGTACCTGAACTTACGCGACCCATTTCTGCCGTGGTATCCATCAGCAGGTGGGAGGCAGGAATGCATTATTTGTTTCATCGACTTGTTTGCTTAACTTGGAGCTGGTGTAGTGCTTAAATAGAGCATCTCCCTGTGCGCGGCTCGTCTATCCAGGCTCTTGTTCCCGTTCGCGTTACTCTCCTCCTCCTCACATTCCCCCGCCTGTGTTGCAGCACCTGTCGCGTTTTACCATGAACTAGAGCGTAACTTTTTTGCAGCAGGGATAATTCGTGCCTGTCCCCATGCGGCTCTGAGCATCACGGGGCTAGGGCCCGCTGGGGGTCCGTGGGTCCCATGCACGGCAGCAGGGAGGGCGCTGGCAAGGATCCGGCTGGGGGCTGTTATCTAACACCATGTGAAATACCATTAGCACCTTGGAAAAGCTGTCGCTTCCGTTCCTGGAATACCTTTTAGGCAGGTTCCCTGCAATAACGTGAAATCTGGACACTAGGATAGCTAGGATATGCCAGAGGCAGTCAAACCAGAGTCCTTTTTTATCACAATACGCTTTGATTAAGATCATTATAGCAACTGGTAGCAGCACTACTGTTGGGATTGAGTTGGTATTTCTGTCTCACAGGCTGCAGCTCAGTGTTCAAGCTGTCAGCCCAGATGCAATTTAAGAAAAAAATTGAAAACCGAAAATGGTTTCCATCCATTGAAGCGTTTTAGAGCTGTGTTCTTAAAAGATAGATTTTAACTTGCACTGGAATATTTTTATGGGTGATACGTGTCTACACGTTATAGGGTTTTCAAGAATCTATGACTTCCCCAAAAAATGTTGCACTCCTTCAGTTTTTCTTCAGCTTGTAGCATGAGGAAAAGCATGTGCATGTAACAGGGACCTTTGCATAGGGAGTTGATACCACGTACAACTCTTATTTGCATACTATTCTGTCTAATCTCATAGGCCATCTAAATTATTTTTTTTTTTTGGATCTTTGGAAAAAGGGAGAATAATACAGTGCCCTGTAGCTTTGTGTCCTGAGCAGTCAGCATCATTTGACGCAATGGTGGCTTCACATAGGCAAAGCAGAACAGGAGCTGGAGCAGCCAACATCAGTAGGATGAGCTCAGGGTAAAATATGGCCAGGCTGGGTAAGAGGTAAAAAAGAAGTAGTATGGCTAATCCCCATGTGTTCAGAAGTTGCAAGACTGGCTTGAATCATGCCATTTTTTAAAAAAAGGAAAAAAAGAAACTGTATTCCTGTTACGTGATTTTGTTCTTTGAGCCTCTAGCTCATACCTGGGTCAGATTTTCAAGTGCTTCTCTGCAGTCTGGCAGGCTGGGCACATAGCTGTGTTGTAGGTGATGCTGTCATGTCATCGCTGACTCTAGGAGCTCAAGCACTGGGAAAAACACCAGACAGTCAGAGATGATGGTACTGGGGGAGCTGGAAGCACTAAATTTAGATCATTTGAAATCCTTCACTTCTGCAGTGCTGCTAGATTGTTAACTGAGGTGAAAAAAATTGAAGTACTTTGTGAGTTTCAAATTGATAGCATCCTTTAAAATCTTAGCATAAATTCAGTGGCACTTCACCTCCCGCACACAATCGGATCTAAAGAGTGAGAGTAACGATGTCATTTTTTCCCAAGCTACACAAAGAACACATATCAGGGATGTATTAATGAAATATTAGCAAATCAATGCTAGGAAAACCTAACAGCAAGCTGGAAAAGAAGCGTGTGCTGGTCAGCGGGGGAGTTACAGCAATGACCTGACCCAGTGGGGCCAATTCAACCCAGAGATCTGGTTGCTATTGAGAGAAAATACAACTTGCTGCAAGAAAGGAGGATGAACACCCTTCAGCAGGGTGGAGGCACAGTGGTGACACCCGCGTTTGGAAATGGGCACGGTGTGTAATAGGCAAGGTGACTGTACAGCAAAACGTGCATCGTTTGTTTTGGGATAAGGTGGTTTCATTTCTGGACAGCTCTTGGCTCACCTGGCATGCAGACACGGCACCAGGCTGCTCGCCCCTTCAGGAATAAACGTCACCAGGGTTCAGCTTTACGCATGGAAAGGGTGGGAGGGCAAGTTTGGCATGGCCGGGTATTTCCTTGACCCAAACCAAAGAAAAAATGAGGGAATGTTTTATATTCTCAGGTCTTGGAGATGCCTTTAGTCAGCGTGTACCTCAGAGGTCTCTTCCGCCCCGAGCTGTGTTTCTGTGCTTGCTTGGGTTGGGTGTTTTTGGTGTGTGTGTGGCCCTCTGCAAAAAGCACTGCTCAGCTGAAGCCCTGTAACTACACGCGGGGCTCCGTCGCTCAGACATCCTTCTGAGCCCACCCCGAGGTCCACAAGGACCTTCCCATGGGGCAGGGTTTGCAGCCTCGTGGGCTCTGTAGAGGGCTTTCTGAAGCCTCTCCAGCTTCCTGAACCCACTGCACATCAGGGTGCTCTGTCGTTTCCAGGAAGTTGTTCCCAAACAGCAGTGAAAATGTTCGATAGGTTAATCACCAAGCGGTTTAATTGCATCTTTTCCATAGCTGTTAGTTGTTGCTGCAGGAAGCCACTCCTGTCTGAAGAATGGTGTGCGTTTCAGGTAGGGCTGATCCTGAACCCTAAACCCTAAGCCTGCCATCCTATAAAATCCTATGAAAGCATCTCAAACCTGGCTGTCACTTCTGCCTGCTGACAGAACAGCTCTGTTTTCTCAGGCTGCAGCATTTGGAAATGCTGTTGGACTGGCAGACAAACCCAGACACCACAACCCAAGCCCTTTACTGCTCTGTGTGTCCCCGTGCGTGGGGCTGCCCGGTCCCCGCAGCCCTGCTCTCACCCAGCCGCTGCCAGCTCCCACCTCGCCGGGGTAAATTGGCTCTTTCTGAAGCAACTCACATCTCTTTGGGGCTGCGTTCAGCTCCGCAGCCCTAAGCTCGCTGCGGCCCATTTATCAGTTCCTGCTCAGAGATTTTTAGCGTGCACCAGGACATCATGTAGGTTTAACAAACAGGCTGAGAGACAAGCCATCCAATACCTTCTCCATTAACCTCTCAAACGTGGCATGCCAAAAGCCATCACTTTAAATTGCTGCAGGCCTCGTCCTGCTGTGAAAGCAGCCTTTCCCCCGCTCTTTGGATATACTTCGACATGCCAATCCCCATTTTTAAGATCCAGGGTGAAAAATCAGGCTCTGCCTGCTGCATCATTCACAGCATCATCTCTCCATGGTAATGGACAGGAATCCTCTAAGTGACTTCAGGATGTTGTGCTAACATCTTTTCCTTAAACGAGAGCTGTGGGCACAGCCCGAGGACCACTTAATTTCTGCAGTGCTGTTAAGTTTCTTCCACAGGCCGTTGCTGTGCCAGCTTTGTCCCCGCTGTGGTTTTCCTCGGTGCAGCAGCCTGCTCAGCTCACACGTCGCGGCTGCGGCCAGGAGCAGATCTGGTGGGTCCCAGCGTTGGTGCACAGAGGGCTGCAGCCCCTGGGTGCCTGCTCCCAGAGGCAGGCTCGATTTATTTGCTGCACGTCAGAGTGCCTGCGCATCATTTGCTTTCACCCAGATACCTTTGAAGGAGTTGCTACAGACTGAATTCGTAATGCACATTTGGGAGTTTGTGGTTTTTTTCCCCAGCTTTTATTAGCCATAATGAAATCCCAGGTCATTTTTAGCCGGCCCATTCGTCACTAATTTCCAGCAGTCTGAACCTCCAGAATTAACAGCCTCGTTCAGGGGAGGAGGCAGCATTTCCAGGCACAGTTATTCCTCTTTTCCTAGTCCCACTAGCAGAGGCAGCGAGGAGCAAAGCTTTCTGGTAGCAAACCCTTGTGTCTTCCCGGAGCTGGCTTCATGCAGGTCACCCTGACACCCTGCAGGGACGGGGAGCCACGGGCTTTGTGCTGCATCCCTCATCCAAAACTCACGGGGCGTTGAAGCTGCACCATGAAGCTGCCCGTTTCCTTCTTATTACAGGTGGGTCCCGAAGGGGCGAGGGCAGCAGGAAGGGGACGATTTGGCAGAGATGTTTCTCAGCTCAGCAGGCACGCTTTGTCGCATGCACGCACAGCGCTCTGCTTTGTCCACAGACGCCGTCCCTGGCCATTAATTTGATTTAGATGAGGTTAAATGAAACCTGCACACCTTGTTTTACTGGACTTCCATCAAATTGCTCCACAATAGCACCACTTATAGTGCACACAAATATGTCTTTCCACTCTCTGAGTGAAAGTAATTTATCAACAAGTGGTCCTTGTCCCTGTACCATGTAAAGTCTTTGTGAAATACACTTTTTACAGCAGGCTATGATTTGTACAACGTTTCTCCAGTTACAAATATGCTGTATTTCTCTTTTAAATGTTAAGATACAGAAGAATGAAAAGGAAGCGTGCAGGTTTGAATAATTTTTGAAGGGGAAAGCTATCTATTGTGCAGACCCTCCTTGAAATGAATAGATCTGCATTAAACGTGTTCTTGAACTTGGCGATGGACTTTGATTTAATCCATTGTAGAGGATATCTCACCGGTGTAAGCGAAATGCATGGAAGGGGAGGGCTGGGCGATTTTCCCTTCCCCACCACCTTTGTGTTTGTCGGCTGGTGGCGAGGGAATTGTTCCCTCCCCATCTGCTGGCGAGGACGGTCAGTAATGGGGACGCTCACCGGGGCATGGAGCCACGCTTTCCCACCTGGAGGTCTGGGATCCACACCTCGTGCTGCAGAGCCCTTGCTGCATTTCCCTGTGTCTGCTCCACGTGCCGGCCTGATCCTGCCCAGCCCCTTCCCCCCATCGTGCCCCTCTACCCCTACACCAAAGCGAGGAGTTCACTGCCCCTGCTTGGGGTCTGGTTTGCTTTATCTGGATGCAGCTCTGCTTCTTTTTTGTCCTTTGTTTTATTATTATTATTTTTTTTAATCCTAACTGTTGAGCTGGAAAGCAACGCACGGAGAAGAAGGCGCTTTGCCGAGCGTGCTGTAGGCTGTGTGCTTCAGCTGTGTGTCTCCGCCACGGAACAGATGCTGCGGTTGCACCCCCGAGGAGATCAGGGGCTGGAAGCACGCCCTGTCCTTGCCACCTGGTAGGTGACAGGGCCAAAGGTGGCGCTCCCCAGGGCTCCTGGACGTGGGAGCTGCGGTGCCTGGAGGGAGGCAGAGCAGGCACCGGCACCCGCGCGCTGGGAGCAGATCACCGGCTTCCCTGCTGTTTCCCTGTCTCTCCCTGTCTCTGCTAAAAGGATTTGGCGTAAGAGGAATTCAGAAATCTTCTCCTTATTCTGCATCTGTCAGTGTTTCCTTGGAGGGATGTGTTATTTTTCAGCTGTCTGAGTAGTCTTTTCCAGGTGCAGTTGACGCTGGCATTTACAAGCCACGGGGTTGCAGATCCGTCCCGGTAAGCGCCGCGTGTCGGCAGCAGGTAGGACCCGCAGGTGCCTGCAGCCTGAGGAAATCAGCACCCAGCTCCCCGAGCAAGCCAGCCCTCTGAAAGCCTACCCCAGTGCTTAGGAGCCACAAACTGCCACTGAAATACCAAGCGGTGTTACTGCTGGGTTGGTGAGCAGCCATCTGGAGTCTCAAAACGCCACCAGGAAAAAAACACGGAGGGCTGCAGCATCCAGATACAGGTGGACAAGATGAAGGACCCCGTGCAGGAAACCTTAACTCAGCACTTCCTTGCCTCCCTCAGCTTCTGGCTCAGCACTAATGCTATTTTAACATAGTTGCGTGGCTCAAGTTGCTGTGATTAGAGCAGCAATTTGCTGTGCGTTCTTCAAAATTGCCAATCAATTTCAGCTTGAAATAGATGAAAGCCCCCACGTAAATGATGGCTGCTGTCCAGAAGGCACTAAGCAGTTTGGAAAATCTGAAATGGGATTCAAGTTGGTTGTACCAAGCGCAGGATCCCCAAGATCCCCTTGTGCATCCTTTAGCTGCAGACTGGGGAGTAAGAATGTAAGCCTACAAGGGAACAAAGAAAAAAAAAACAGAGAATTGTCTGGATTTGGTAGATCCCTTGGAGAACCTCGAATCTGGGTGAATTTCAGGCAAAAGAGCCTGCTATAGCTTGCGTGGTGGGAAAACCCACTGTGTTCCTGGCCATCCTCTGGCAGCCCCACGAGGGATGGATGCACCCAGAAGCGTTGGCACCACTGGCTGTGGCCATGAGCTCCTTGGGGCACTGGTGGCACCATGCAGCACCACGACAACACTGCACCTCCCCGATGATGCTTCTGCTGCCAAGGCAGAGCCTGCAGGCTCCGTTTTCCTTTGTGTTTCCCTCTTGTTGCTCTTTGTAGGGCTTTGCGATGACTGTCAGAGGTTGTTTTGTTACTGGGTGAATGGAGAACTTGGTCCAGGTAGCACTGGGTACCCACGGGTACGTCCAGCTGTCCAGTGCTTGCGTCCTTCTCTTGGAAATTGAGGTGTGCTGCTCCTTGGCCTGAGTTTCACCAGGCACTGCTGTTGGCGTGGCTCTCCTTTCATCTTTGTACATGGTTGAGGTCTGGGACAGCACCAACAAGTGACGGAGGGGTGATAACCACAGGGCCACGAGCAAGGTGCGCCCCAGGGGAGCACCTCAAGGTGCAGCATGTGGTGATTGTGCCAAAAAAAAACCCATCTCGGCCAAATACCGGGCTGCACAGCCTGGAGGCTCAGCACTGCAGAGCATCCCCATCCCAGCAAGCGTTTGCTGGGCCAGAATCTGCAGGAAGGCCCCACAGACCCACTCCTGTCGCTGGTGATGCGCTGACCAGGGTCTGGGCTTGGTTTTTCTGGCGGAATCGGTGAAACTTTGGGGTTACGCTTCAACAGGCTGCTTGCTGCTTGGTTTTGACTTTGTCTCCTTCTGCGTGGTGGGAGGCTCGGAAGTTTATCCAGAAAGAAGGTGGGATTTTGACCAGTTTCAAACGTGGGCGGGGTTTTTTAGCATTTTCAAAGAGAAGGGTGTTTTATTTTTAGTAGTCCCTGAGGTTTCCTATCACCGCTACTGATTAGCCCAGGATACTTTGAAAATTGCGGCCGTGTCCTCGAGAGGCTGGGATTAGATCCGTGGTGACTCATGAGAAAGTTGAACAAAGACGAAGTATTTGCTTTTGAGGAAAAATGAAAAAAGTCCTGATTTGTGGAAAACAAAGTCCTTAGCAGGGCTTCACATGAGGCAAAGACAAATGGGCAGAGCTCAAGCTGAGCGCACAGACACGCGTTTCCTCCTGTTGCATCGCGTCTTGCCTCGCCGATACTGCGAGCACAGATTTGGGTACAAATTTTTTATTTTTACTGAAGAATTGATTTCATGGCTGCCTTAAGTGAATAAAGCTGTGATGTATTAACTAATGTCAGGCACAGGATGTTTACCTATTTATCTTCTCTGTGGTGTTGCCTGTAGGATTTTTTTCTTCTGTTCTCCGAGACTCGTTAACGTTGCAGACATAACCGAGGTCCTCCTAATGAAACAATTGCAGCTCGATATGCAGAGCAACACCTCCAGCAAAAGCTGATAAATGCGTTTGTTTATGATTTTTCTTCCTGCTATACTTCTGCGGATGAAGAGCAGGGAAAGTTGGTGACTTCCCAGTTCCAAAAAGCCGGATGGAAGGGGAGCCGACGGGCAGAGGGCCGGGGACACGAGCACGGCGGAGTCCCGGGCTCGGTGATTCTGAGCTGAGCAGTGAATATGAGTAATAATCCATGACCTCACTGTGATTAGAGATGAAAGAAGGCTGATGAAGAGACCCTGCCGTGACACAGAAAGGAATTAGACATTGTCTAAAGCCAGGGCAGTACTGGAGCATTTGGATTTCACATCTGAGATTCACGGGTGAATAATTCAACACTTGAAAAAATGCCTCAGCCACAGTGTGACATCTCCACATCTTCTTTCAGTGATATCCAAGACTTTAACTAAACATTGCTTCCCAGGGAGTTGGGGCAGCTGTCCAGATAGTTCTCCTCTTAAATATCAGCATTCCAGATTGTTACCTGGATACAGATGGAGGTTTGGACCGATATCTTAGGAGCTGCAGCCTCTCCGAAGGCAGGATTTCGCCTTCAGAAGTTGCCCTTAGCGTTTGGCTGAACCCAAAACCTTTCCGAGTGAAAATGAAGAGACGTATCTTTATATTTAATTGACACTTTGGGCTAATTGGGTGAGCCGCTAAGGCCTGCGGAGTCGTGGATGGGATTGTTTGGGAATTTTAAATAAATGAGCCAGTTCTCAAAGGCAGATGTTGGGAGATTTATTAAACATGAGCAGAGAAGTGGAGGAAAAGTAGAATGTGTATAAAACAGCCTTGTAAAATTACTTGCTGTTTTATAAATGCAGGAGCCCTATAAACTAACCCAGCCACTTGGTTTTAGAGCCAAATACAGGGCTGTTAAATCTCTGCATTTGGTTAAACGTACAGCACTCTGGAAATGCAAGTGTTAACGTCTTCGTACAACCTTAACTCTGCTTCCTAGAACATATACATTATAATAAGTCTTTAAATAAATGATCACATATTATTCCTCAAATAATTCATCCTTTTTCTGAATTATTAGCTAAAAATGGATGGTATCTTATAATCATCATCAATTCAGACACCTTATCAGGCCTGATAAATTCTTTTCACTGTGTGATAAGTGTTTTGATCATTTGCTTTTCCTACCTACCCCCATTCCCTTTTTAGTCAGAAGCATCAGCTCCTTCAGAGGCACATCACAGGATGAGACTTTGAAGCTATTTCACCTGCAAAACGTGGCGGTCCAGCCGTGCCAGCTGGGTGAAACCTCTCACTCCGTTGCGACAACACGCTCCAGTCAGTGGTCGTGGTGTGGCTGCTGTAAGTCGTGTCAGGATTTGCCTTGTCTGGGGGACCCAAGGCTCCGAGGAGGCAGGAGCAGGGCAGAGCAGCTAAGCTGTCTGCTCAGGCTTGTGGTTTTCCTGGTGCCTGTCTTCCCCATTTTTGTGTGCACGTGTGTGATTTGAAAGCAAGAGCAAACCAGCAGGAGTAACCCCCAGCTTCGTGCTCCAGAGCTGAAAGCACAGGCTTTCCTTTCCCAGCACAGGGAGCATGCAGGAATGGCACGGAGCTGAAAGTTTAGAAAGGAAATCATATAGAAGAGGCCATCTGCTGTCAACGCGGTCATTTATATGTATATAAAAAGGAAAAATCCTTATAAAACTTGAAGTTGTTGCTGAATATCCAAGAGCTCTGGCTGGGAACTTTAATGGCTGAGGGGCTGCAGGTAAATGAGGAACAGAGCGCCCTTTGGGGGCTGCTCTCACCCCTGCCTCTTTCCTAGCAGCCTGGCTTACCTGGATTCTCCAGGTCTGTAGCAGACGTGTTTGTATTTGATGCTGCCCATCGCGTGTCCGTGGTAAGGAAAGCATTAAGGCAGTATGTATGAGAAGTGGGATGGAGGAGCCCTTCCTCCCGACACCCCAGATTCATTTCTTCCTGTGTCTAATCCAGGCGCTCGGATGTTCGCTCTTTCTACCCGTGCTTTTATGAAAATTCTGTGTATTTTAGAAATTAGCACTTTTTATCCTGAGTCCATATATGTTAATTGCTAATAAGAGACAAACGAGCCTTTCCAAGATTTCTTTTTCACTATAAAATTTCTAATTTGGAGATATTAGAAAAGAGAAATGTTTACCCCACTAGGGTTACTGCAAATATCCTGATGAGCTTTCATATCCTCCTCCAACACCAGCAGGCTTAATTGCCCTCTTTAGTCCAAACTTCAATGCATTACAAATTCATGCAGGAAAAAAAATCATTTTTTCTCTCTTCTTTTTCTTAAACCTGGTGGTTAACAGTGATGAGAAGAAACTATTTCTAATAGGGGATCTTAAGAGGGAATTGTAAAGTTTAGGACTGAGCCTTTCCTTCGGCGTACCTCTGTGAAATCCATTTCCTCACGCTATTCTGGCTCTGCATTAATCCATATCTTTAAACAAAATTTTACACACCATTCTTCAGCTGAGTTATTCGATAATATCCAGTGTGCAAGGAACTGTGAAGCATCCCCATTCTTAGAAAGCTTCTGTAATATTAATGTACTTGACCTTGGTCTCTCATATTTCCTGATTAGGTTCACAGGAAGGGATTGCGAAGCTTTTAAGATACTGTCTTGTAGACCTATACGTAAATACTGCAGTAGAAAGAGAATTTTGGTAATAAGTTTATTTAAATGAAGCAATTCTGCCCATCAAGAAATCTCCATCCTGAACTATTCTTTAATGGCTTTTGTTATTTTAGACTAGCCTGATACATAATTAGCTTTGGAGAGGTCCTTGTGTTTTTGTAAGGTTAACACCCACGTATCTCACTGAATTTTCAACCTTTGCAGATTGGAGTTTTTAATCATTTCCAGCCTAATTTTCTCAGAAATGCAAGCCCTTAACATTTCTGATTTATCTTAACTTTATAGCCAGCGACTGAGCGAAAGCTACACGTTGGGAATACCGTTGCTTTTAAGGAGGAAAGGCAAAACGCAGTGGTACAGTAGAGTCTGCCTGCCGTCCTGCTGCCCATGGTCCCGCGGGCAAAGATTTCTTCAGCTCCACAAAGAAAACTTTCTATTGCAGCATCTGCATTTTCCCGTTCAGTTTAAGACTTTCCAGCACGTTGGGACAGAGTACGGTATCTCAAGCTTTGTTTTTATAAATAGCACAGAGTTTGTTAAGTGCCCTCCTGATTTTACTGCCTACGATAAATCCTGCATGGTGCGGATGCGCACACCTAGCTCGGACTTTGTGTCCTGGTTCTGTCTGAACCAGGGTTTTACCTCTCACGCAGGCTGAAAAATGCAGGCAGCCGAGGTAGGGGATGCTTTTTAAAGGGTCTCAGTTCCTCTGTTTTGGCTCTTGTTTTGCTTTGTGGTTTATTGCTGGTGGTGGTTTGTGGTTTTAAGATTTGTTTGGTAAGCCTCGTTAATGCACTGCTCCCTCTCATCCTGTTCTTGCCAGCCTGCCGTAACAATTTCTTACCAGTTTGCTCTCAGATCCTTCCGAAAAAACCTTTGTATAGATGTTGTAGAGCAGCATGGGGCAGCACAGGGTAGAGCTGTGCTTTTCCTGAGCATCGGTCGTGTTTTGATTTCCTGTTTACTGGAAGCAGGTCGGCTAGGAAATAAGAAGCCCAGCTGATTTGTGACCTTCATGGACCTACAGAGCAAATCAGTCCTAAAACACGTGCCTGTGCCATGGCACAGGACGTCTGGCTTCTTCTCCTTCAGATCCATTCAGGTCTAACACCTTCCTCCTCACCCAAACAATGAACCCAGGCTCTCTTGGCTTTCCATTGCCCTTGCTCCTCCCTGTTTGTTTTTGGGTTCACATTCTCCTTGCTGCTCCCATGTTTTCAGTCCTTCTGGTTTCCTCAGTCCTACTTGGACCTTTTTTTGGCCCACGAGGTTCCCATTTTCCCCTGTTACTGCTCGGCCTCACCCTGCCCCTTGCACACGCGGGCTGCAGCTATTTTTCTTTGCCTTCTGCTGGCTTTGTCTTTTGGGTTTAGCAGCTGTCCTTCCCCTAGCACGGCACAGCTTTTTGCTGAAATACACCGTGCTCCAGCCATTCCTTCACGCGTTTCAGCTTCTCAAGGCTTTTAATTGCCGCCTTTTTCCCTTTATGATATACTGCTGTTCTTGATGTGTGAGAATACATTTACAGAGAAAGCTCCTTCTGTATTTTACATGTGCTTTGTCAGGAAGGCTATAATTTTGTTCACTTCCTTCCTTTTTCCTTAAAGTTGTTTGTGACGGGTCTTGAAACACTGGCACCTTATGTCCTCTCGGAGTAAGGTCAGAAACTGTCATTTATTTCAGAATCTGCTCTAAAATAGTCAGCTCTTAATATCTTATCTCGGGGTCTGCTGGAGTTGGGGCTCGGGCTCTGTGATAATTGTTGCTTCTGCTTTCAGCTGAGAAGAAAGTGGAGGCTTGCTATGAATATTAACAAGCCATCCATCCTTTACACCTTCTGGGAACACACGAGTTCTTAAATTGTTTCTTCTTCTCATGATTTTTGTGTTCTCCATTTTCTCTGCAAGCTCTTTTTTTATCAACTTCATTTTTTTTTTACCCCGGATTTATTCCTAATTGGAGGCTTTTATCCGTATTTATATCTAGGTTGCCAAACCTATTCTCAGTTAATGTTTGTTCTGTCAAACCTCACCTCCTCGAAGGGTTTTGGCTGTCTCACAGCTGGATTTAACCCACTAAGGCCTTCTTCATCATCTCTTTCACTTTGGCCTTTTGTCCATTTTCATCCTTGATAAGATGAAAGTCCAGGGAACAGCTAGGGGATTGATTATTTCCTCTTCAGGTTTTTATGGGAAAACAGCTCTGAAAAACTGGAACCCGTAAGTCTGGCATCCATTTCATGGACAGGGGAAGCTCTCTGTGATGGGCAGAGAATACCTTTCCTCATTAATTTCTCCTTTTGAACCATTCCGGTTCTGGAAACCTCATGTACTTTTTATATTTTTTCTTTTCGTGTTGTTGGGCAAAATTCAGACCCTTGGCCTAAATAAGAATATAAATATGTGAGTTCTTGGAAAAATGGGTTCAGCAGGAGAGGCACTTCTAGAGAACCTCTATTTAGAGGCTTAGTAGTAAAATCTATCCCCATCTGCTGGCAAGTGAAAATTTTTATCAGTTCACCCACCCATTGTCAAATTGCTGTGAAAAAGCAAGGGTGAGGTAGAATCCTTGGGATAAAAGGGATTTGGGAATGTCAGAATCCAGCAGGAAAACAGCATCGTTGGGGTCAGTCCTGCCCCGCGATGCTTTCTCCAAGGGAAGCTCTCTATCCTATGTCCTGCACAGGTTTCAGTGGGGCTCAAAGCGGGGGAAAAAAGGATATTTTTCCCTGCAGAGGCCTTGCTGCCCGTTTTGTCAGCACAGAAGGAGGTGTGCAGTGTGGTGGCCTTGCTTTGGCGAGGAGCCGTGCGGTCAGGGCTGCAGCCCGGCGAAGCGAGAGCCGCGCTTTGGCCTCTTTGGGAGAGCTTTATTTCTGTTTACGTCTGATTCGTGGCAGATGGCCCTGAACTCTATCTTTTAATTCTGCCTGAGAGTTAATGAAGTCCAGCAAGGGCAGAAGATGTTGTTAGGAAGAGCACAGCATGTTCCGCATCCATTCGTACCGGGGAGAGAGCTGAATTCTTTTCTACTATTACTCCGCTGAATGTAAATATCTCAGAGACATTTACATGGTATTTCTTTTTAAGCATATAATGTTTTCATTCAAAAGTATCATAATTCTTAAAAGACCTGTCAGAGGCTCTGACATGTAATTAATTTCTCTAAAGCTCTTTTTTTTTTTTGTTGAAAGATGTAACCGCATATATAGAGCTCCTTCCAACACCTGCGCTTATTCACAACTCTGCAGAAAAAAGCCACATCTTCTGCTTTGCTTCTTCCCCCTCTTCTCCAGAAAAAGATTTTCCTTCGCTGTGGATACTCCCTCTCCATCTACCCCCGTGATCTACAACAAATAAAAGCGCTTGGTATGTAGAAGGTGTGTGTAAATAGGAATTGCCACGTTGGGTTTTGTCTGGGTGCTTGCGACCTTTTGTTTATTCAGCTCCAAGCTGAAACACTCTTGCAACTTTAATTATGGAACAGCTATCACTAACCCCTAATCTAGTCCATCTAATACAATTCCCATATGTGTAGGTGGGCTTGCAGTCAGTCTGGCAGGCTGTTTATTTTTACCTGGTGGATTTATTTATTTTTTTTCCTCTGCTTGGGAGTGTATTAAGCTTCAGCAGGATAGTGCTGGTGCCGAGGACACGTGGCCAAGCCCTGGATTATGCAGCAGGTGTGGCATGCTGGTGTCCATGGTCCCCTCTGAGTGCTTCCAGGATGCTGCTGAGACCGTGGCCACTTTCTCTGCAAGATGCCAGGAGCTGAACCACATCTGCCTCCCAGGGAGAGCTGGCAGAGGCCAGCCTTGGAGGATTTGTTCCCTGGGCTGGCAGCTGAGACCAGAGCACATCCTCTCCCCGTGGCACTGCTGACAGCAACGAGGGATGGACCCTTACCTATAAGATGTCCACTTGGGACCTTGCCCTGCTGGGGGAGAAGGCCATTGTCGGGTTGAGAAAGAAGCAAAGCAGCTTGTCGCTGTCTTTGTAGAGTGCACCCTTCGAGCAGAGGCATGTTTCCCTCACAGTTGTGTAAACCAGCAGTGCTTCCCCTTTCACCTTGAGGAAAGTGCTAAAATCCAAGATGTACAAAGAAGTGTCAGTTCTAAGTGAACACAAAGCCCATCATTTCCTCGACTCAAGCGTAGAAGCATGTCCAGATGTTCTAGTTGTGTAATTCGGGCATTTCTTCCTTTGCTGTAGGCAAATAACCGGCACCCCCCCACTTCATTTCCAGCTGGGAGCATTGATTACATAGCTCTTGCTTTCTGTATGTGTTGAATTTATAGGAAGAGAAATAAGGACAAGGAATATTGGGTTTTTACTCCAAAGAACTGACAAAAAGGTGTCCCACCAAGTGTGCACAGGCTCTTGCTCACTGGGAGTAGAGAGAGCTCGTGGGGCCTTAGCCTGGGCATCCATCAGCTTTCGTTCTCCGGCCACATCTGTCTTTGGAGACAGTGCTCCACACCTACAGTGCCCATGAACCTTCTCAGGTGGCTTTTTAGAACAGAACAAAGTAGTGCTTTGGGTTACTTGGCCACCCGGGCTGAAGAACACCTGCTCCCAAGGTGATGGACCTGTTCTGAAGGCGATGGGAGGTGTAGATCCAGGGATCCGTTTGGGTGCTGTGTTTGTGTTCTGCTGGACACGTGCACTCCACGGAGTTGCTATCAGCTTTTGCACAACCCCGTTAGTGTGAGTAGTGGGAAGATGTAGGGGAGACACGAGGAGTGGAGAATGCTCTCAGCTGTGATGCTGAGGGTTTTTCTGAGATGCTTACAGTCCTTCACCTGCCGTGAGCTGGAGGGCTGAAGGGGATTTCTCCAGGTCACCCAGTCCTGTGTGCTGCTCTCACAGGCAATTTTTTCTTGTCCTTCTTCCCATTAATTTGTCCATCTCTTGCTTTAAACCAGTTGCATTATTTTCCGTCTCCACTGTTTGCTTTCTGCAACTTCATCCCTTCCATCTCCCTTCATAGCCAGTGTCTTTTTCAGTTATGCCAGCCGTGATCTTAGCAGACCAAGGCCCTAAAATACACGGCACAGTCAAGACAAGCCTGTCCTGCCAAATTCATCCCAGCGGCTGAACCACCTGTGGCTGTCCTTGTAGCCCAGCCTGCCAAGCTGTGCTCCTGCCCTCCTCCTCCCCCAGACACCTGGAGCCCATCTGACTCCGTGGCTTTGACCATCCTCTTCCTCCATGCACTCCGGCTCTAGTAAAGTTCATAGACTTCAAGCTGGTGACTGAATTTCCTCCTGCTGGTTCTTCACAATAGCGTGACCTCAGCCATGTGTATCTTCAATGGCTGGACGTTGTCTGCAGCCCGAATCCTCTCCCCTTTGTTCTGCTGTCTGCACATGGCTCTGTTCTGTGCTCTCCTGCTACCCGGCGTATTCTCTGCCTATTGCCTTTATACCCCAGGTCTCCTTCGGTTTAGTTTTTCTTCCCAGGGACCCAGCTGTTCTTCTCCTCTTTGTTATTCCCAGTCTTCGGTTTCCTCTTGTTCTGCATTGCGTCAAGCCCCTTTGTCAGCTTTTCTTTCACGGTAGCTGGTGTTTCTCCCTGTCCGCCTTGGGAGCTGACCTTTCGTGGTCACGGCGCTCTGGAAAGGTCCTCTTGTTCAACAGGTCTCTGCAAACTTCAAAATTGTCTGGTTCATTTGCACTTCATCTCTCTTCAGCCGTGTCTGAAGATCCCCCATCTGAACTCTTTTCAGTTCTTTCCAGCTCGTTTCTGGAGCTCGGCTCCTCACTCTGAGGTACCGCAGCCAAGGCTACAGGCACAGCCCCTCAGTTCTTGCATTTCGGCCTCCTCTTTGTCTTCTCCCATCTTTGGATCACAGCCACCAGACACTTCCCTCCCGTGCCTCCCTCCCCTTTATGCACACACATCCCCCCAAATAATAATAAGAGATTAAAAATCGCCCAGGTTTCCAGCCCCATAGACTCCCTTTTTCTGCCTCCGACTGTCTGACCGCATGCTTGCTGCTCGCTTGGCGTCTGCCCAGATGAGCCCTGCTGCCTCCTCGGGGTCTGCCCATTACGTCCCCGGGAGCAGGAACAAGGGGCAGACAGTCCCGGGGGCAATAGGGTGGTTGGTGCCTTCCTGACAGTGCTCGGGATCTCTCTTTGTAAGCTCTGGTGTTTTATGTCCCCATTCTGATCTTCTCTCTAGAGATGTTTTGTGTTTTGCAAGTGACACATCCACACTACTGGAGAATTACTGTTCCTGCCTCTGTGTTATGTTTTATTCAGTGCAAGCCATTATTTTAATACGGCTATGACGATGTTACCCGTTGAAAACAGGCCGGCTGTGTCATTTTGCACCAAACTGCTCGGATCAGGTACATCCCAGCAGAAGTCAGACCAGCAAACCAGCGCAGAGGTGGTGCTGGTGCTTTTGAGCCATGTGGGGAGGTGGAGGACATGACCACGGGTTTGGGTTTGTTCTGCTGGTAGACCAAAGACTTGACTTGCAGCACTGAGCCTTGTATGGCAGCACTAGGTCACCTCTTGTCCTTCAACCTGGGTCCTATAGGTTAAAGTGAAAAACGTTCTGTAGTATCCTGATTTGGTTTCTGCACTTGGATAACTTGAAATATTACCATGATTCTCCCTATGAATATAACAATTACTATTAAACGTTCCTGTGATGGCCATACTCCAAGTCCTGTCTAGGACTGAGGCCGTGTTTTTGCTGGTGCTGTAAAATGAGAAACCACGGCCCATCCTTTGGAGGACAGCAGATTGAAACCAGGTCCACTGGACACAGCATGAAGCTGCCACCTGCATTACCACAAGGTTCCCTGGAGGCCAGCGGTGTCAGCAAGGTAGGAGGACATCATTAGAGAAATCAGCAGAATAAAGCATGGGTACAGCCTCTGAACCCACAAGTCCCTTAGCTGCAGAGCTTCACAAGCAAGGTGTCCAGCACTGTGGCTTCCCATTGACTTGGCATCAGCTGGTGGCCATCAGAGGGCTGGAGCCTGCACCTCGAGGTGTTGGCGTGCCCTGGTGTGGCTGTCCCCGTGCCAGGGGGTCCCGTGGAGGTTTGCAGCACCAAGACGATGCCTGCTGGCCCTGACATCCTGCTCGTCGCGGGAAGGAGGAGGTGCCCCTGCTTGCTAAGCCTCTCCTGGAGCATCACCTTCACACTGCGGAAGGATGGTGGGGATCAGCGTGCGGGAGTGCTGGTTATAAACGTCTGTGTTGTGGAGATGCCGGTCTGATCAGCCACGAATGCTCTTGGAGTGCTCTGAAGTGAGCCCGTGAGCAGCAGGTTCAGATCTGTGAACGCACAGAGCCAAATGTGCTCGGTGCTGGCTCCAGCGAGCTTCTGTTGACCATGGAGGGAGCCCGGGGCAGCAGGGAGAGGGGGCTTAGAGGAGCAGACCGACTCGTCCTGAGCTTTGAAATATGGATTTGCATCAAAGTCAAACTCTCCGGGTTAGTTAAATATTCCTCTAAATATGCAGAGGAGTTGGGTTACTGATGCTTGTTATTCTTCTCTTTCTCTCGGTGTCACAACATCTTTAAGTTTGGTGAAGGTTTCACTTACTGAGGCGGTTGTAAAGATTTCACATTAATTAAGAGGACTCCACTGCAAATCTGAATATGAGTGACGTTCGGCTGCTGAACCCGGGGCAGGGAGCACTGCAGGATAATCAGGCATCGACGACTGTGGGTTTAAAAACAAAAAACGATGCTTTGGTCTCATACCTGTTGTGAGAGAGAAAAAAAAGTTGAGCTCGAGTTGCCAGACGTTAGACTCAGTCTTTAATTTCTGGTCAAAGAGGCACGGTTCTGCTCATTGGGAGCATCCCCTCGGGTTGTTCTCTGCTGCCCGCTGCTCCATGTCCATGCCGATGCACGGCAGCAGGTGGCATGGGAATGAGGGCAGCTCCCCGAGGAAGGAGTAAAAAGGGTTTTCAATGAAAAATGAGGCTAGATACTTCTTCCCCCAAATCTCCTTAGACGAGATTTTTCGTGCCTGGCAGCGCTTGGAGGAGGAGAGCCAGGGCAAGCAGTTGTCGCGTGGGATATCTGGGTTTTTCTTCCAACCCTGTTGTTGAGCTGCTGTCTTCTAACCTGGGGCAAGCTCCCTCTTCTCTGTGTGCCTGCTAACCCGTCTGCCAAATGGAGAGAATAATGCCTACCTGCTTTCGGAAAGCAATTTCAGGTGATGGGAAAGGCACTGCAGAAGTGCGGAGCGCTGCTCCACCTCCTAAAGGAGGACTTCAGGGAAGGAAATGGGGATATATATCATTTTAACCCTGCTGAAATACATTGGACTTGGCTTTTGGAGTGGAAAAGTGAAAATATGATAGCCTAAATAAATAGCATTTGTCCTCTTAAGCAGGGTGAGGGCAGCATGTAATGTTGTGGGGCTTTTTTTATTGTTGTTATTTTTTATTCATGGTTCCTTGAGCTGATTTTGGGAATTGTACTGACTGTGGTTATGTTTCTGGAAATGTGCAGGTTGGCCAGATGCAGTGGGGCATGGAATGAACAGAAAGAGGTTAAATTGATGGATGACCAACAAGAGCAGGATTGTGCCTCAGAAGACCAAGAAACTATCCTGATTAATGGGGTGAAAGAAAATGGTAAGGAACTTAATTACAGTACATGAGGGAGCAGTGACAACTTGCAAGGCAACTTATTTTCCTAATTCCTTTCGTGTATTTAATTTTAGTGGTTTGCAGGTATCTCCATGATACGGAGCAGTAGGGCAAGTGGGTATTTTCTGCACTCCAGCTATGGTTCTACAGCTTTTGAGGTCTTAACAAGTACTGCTTTGGCCCATGCATATGCATGGTTGGAAATGTTTATGTGCACATGGAGTTTGAATTATGGATTTTAGTTCAGTTTGAATTATGGATTTCAGCTCGGTTTCTTAGGGAAAAAAGTCATAGGAGATTATGCAGCCCCTCTGCTGGGAATCTTCCCCCTCTCTGCAATTACATAAACCAGTCTCAGCCCAGTTTAACTGAGGGTTTTCAGTCCCTACAAATTTAGGGGAAATTAGAGCTTGGGTTACAGACCTGAATTAGCACCCAGTGCTGGGGCAGAGCTTGATGTTTTCATCCTAGGCGTTTTTATGGCTAATTTTATGGATTTTTAGAACTTTTGTTGGCCTACAAATCCTGCAATGTGTGCATATAAGCTGGACCCTGCTAGATATCTAGGGCTCGGTTCTCTCATGCCGCGCGTGTTCAGATCTTGCTGTCTTACCACCGTGAGGTTTGCCCTAGCGGGAGCGTGTAGAGCCACATGTTGTTCTCATTCATTACCCAAAACCTGGAGCGACTCCAGGCACACGGGTGCCCGTCAGGACCCCGCAACATGTGCTGGTGGCAGGTGAAGCGTACGCTGGCGCTCTCCCGTACGGTGTAATTTTGAAGGTCTCCGTCTTTGCCAGCCCATCTTGCTCATGACTGCACACAGCTGATGGCAGCTGCTGGAGCTACAAGGAGGTTTTCCAGCCGTCTGATCGAGTAGGCAGTGAAATCAGTAAAGACTGGGGTGATTTCTAGAACCCGGTACCACATCCACGAGGTTAAATTAAACAGGACTTAAGAAGAGCTTTAATTAAACATTGTTGTGTAGGAGTTGCTGCCGAATCCAAAGCGGGGAGCTCTCAGCAGGTAGCTCTGGTGCCACCATCTCCCTGTTGGTGACATTAGGGCTGGGGCTTCTTGCAGCCTCTCACCCTCACTACAAATTGGTGCTCGCTGCAGCGGCCGCGGTTAATCCAGAGCAGCCTGCAGGCTGCTGAAATGCACCCTCAGGGACTGGGCTCCTTCTGGAGCTGATTCACAACAGGATGGTGCAGTGTTCTTCTGCTAAAACTGCCCATATGCTTTTGGATGGTTATTGAGTTAAACCTGAAAAAGGCTTTTTTGGTGCTCCAGTATTTTTCTTTTTTTTTTTTTTTAAACTGTGGTCTTTTTAGAGTATTACTTGCTTTGGAGCTTCAATTGATTTTGCGCCTGATTTTAGGACAATGCAGCCCCTGTAAAATCGAGCTTGGGCATTTCTATTTCACAAGAGTGAAGTTTACTTCTGTAACTAAAAAAAACCCACCTGCAGACAGCTTATCTTATATTATAACATCTCTGTGTACTGAATGCAGTATTTGAGATTGATTTTGAGCTCTCCACCTCCCTCTTTCTTTGAGTCTTGCAGCATTCACAGATATTCTTTTATCCTCAAATTTTCCATGCTTCCTGTCAGCTCCAAGCTGATTTTTATTTTCTTCTACTTCTAAAGTGGACATGCACTGGTTAATTTGTTTTGCTGCTTAAGGGAAAAGATACCACCTCTGCATTTCTGATCTAAAAATGGTGGGAGGGACCCAAAACGAGCTGTATTTTGCTTTTTAACCCTTCTCGGGGAGGGAAACAGCACCGATTTCCAGCAAGGCAGTCTGTTCGAGCTGCATACAGGCATTGAATTGCATTTCTGATCTGGTGTGTGTACCGCTCGGAAGGTTTGAGAAGCTGGATGGCTCTGACTGTCGCTTGCACGTACTGGCTTAAGTCTTGAACAACAGCTCCGTCCCTGAGGCCTCCGGTAGAATATAACTTGGGGCGGCTTTTGGGATCTGCTCTGGGGGTTTAGGGCAAGCCATGTCACAGCGGAGCGGCCCCATACTGCGTGGCTGGGTGCTCCTTTCTGTCTGTCCCAGATGGATGCACTCGGGTGGCTTGGCACGCTGTCCTCCTGGTGGGACGGTGCTGTGGTGGCCGTCCTCGCAGGGACCAGGCTCACCCTTGGGTAGGGTGGCTTTTGGAGCAAATGTCCTTGTCACAGGGGATTGCAGGAGCTACCTAGGTGCCACATCTCTCCGCGTGCCCTGCTCTTGCAGCGGGCTGTTGCTTCAGTGCTTGTCTCCCCGGAATACCCATGTGGGATTCCCAAAATCCTCATCGTGGGGCCGGGATGTGCTTCTCCACGCTTCCCAGTGCCACGTCAAGTGGGGCTGCCTCTCTGCTGGCACCGAGCGGGGTCTCACCCCACCAACCTGGGGTTTCAGCGAAATGGTCGGCCAGGTAAGCTGTGTGCTGGGACAAAAGCAACAAAAGCTCGAGGCTGGCAGAGGTCTCCGCCTGTTCTGAATGCATGCATTTGTGTGTTTTTATAGTGCAGAGATAGCCGAGCGTGTTCATGGATGAAAAGACATTGCATTTCCATGTCAAGGGTCATACCGTCCGCTGAGCCAGGAGTCGGATAAAAGAACATTCATAATTTTACTTTGCCACAAAAGAGTGCTACAAGGCAAAGAAAATTAAAAACCCTTAAATTAAAAAAAATCCTTACGTTATGCAAAAGGCATTTGAAAGATGAGGAACAATGGGAAGAATTGCAAAATCAACAATAATTTTAATAATAATTGCCTTAAACTCTGTGTTTCCTCCTGCTTTCCATCCACAAGGACGAGAAGGCTGCCGGTTTTTTAATCAGCTGTAACTTTGCGACCCTGCAGCAGCAGCGCAGCTCAGGTGCGTGTCAGCTGCAGGTGCTGCAGGAAGGATGTTTTGCTTCTTTAAGAATCTTATTTTTCTATTAATTTTGCCAATGTTAATGGGAACATTTTTATTAGGCTTGTTTTGTTTTTTTAATAACCTTGTCAGATTTGAAAGGCAGTATCCAGGTAACGGTATGTATATTAGGAGGAGAGAACGGATGGTTTTGGTTTTTTAAACATAATCTTGTACCTCTTCCAACTGGCTGCGGGGGGCAGAGTGTTTACCTCGCTGGTTTTCGTACATCACAAAATTAATTAGCTGCACGAGTGGAAGATTGCGATCTTGCGGGGAGGAGCCTGCCGCCTTCCAGGCAGGCGGTGGGGAAGAGACGCCCCCAAAAGCAGGGAGAATGGGAGCGGGGTGACGGGAGCTGCGAGGTTTGTAAACTCTCCTTTTTTTCTCTCTCTCCCTTCCCTCCCTCTCTCCTCCCGTCCCTCCAGAGCCACGCGCCCCGGATGGCGAGGAGAGGCCGTGCGGCGACGCCGCCGTCGCCTTCCCGGCCCTGACGGCCGCTCCGAAGGAAGCCCAGGCGTGCCACCGCGCGCTGCCGCCCCTGCCTTCGAAGAAGCCCTGCTCGCTGAGCCCGCCGTCCCCGCTGCGCCTCACCGATGTCCCCGAGCACGCGTCGGACGACTCCTCGGCCCACGCCATCTCCCTCACGTCCTGCGTGACGAAGGGCATGAGCTCCTGGTCGCTGCCGGGCGACTGCGAGAAGGCTCCCTTCAGCATGATGGAGCCCGGAGGCATGTCCGCCCTGACCGGGGACTGCCTGATGCAGCCGAGCCGGACCTGCCTGGGCTGCTTCATTGAATCAAAGGACGGCATTGATGCAGAGCCGGGAATAAGCTTGAAAGTGGGGGATATAAATAGGGATTATGACACCTGTTCGGTCTCTGATATAGGGATTCACTGCATGAGCACAGGAGAAACCATGAGATATGGGGATCAACTGCTTTCAGACCAGCTTTTAAGCTTCCCTATGCATAAATCGAGGGCAGCGGACAAAAGAGATGCAGAAAAATCTGACAGTGATTCAGAGGACCCCACTCAGAAAAATTATTACGAGGGATTACTATTAGACAAATGCAATGGTGAGGAACCCTTACTAACAAATCCCAACCAGGAATGGGGCTATTTTGAATCTTTCATTAGCGAAAGTAAAATTGAGCTGCTTGACCTCTGCTCCAAAAATGAGCTTTCTGTAAATCTGTTTTCTGAGGAAGATGTGGATAATTACATGTTTGATGATGATGATTCGACCTTGGGAAGCGACGTCTGCTCCTTAAAGATCAGATACGAGTCTTTCCAGGACAACGTGCGGGAGAAGACCACCGCCCTACAGGAGGACGCCCAGTTCAACTTCTTCCCCAGCGTCTTTGGCAACTGCACCAAAAGGGACAGCAGGAGCACCCTGAAAAGGGGGCCTGGTGGTGCCGCCGACCCTTCTCAATTCAAGTCTGAGGAAGGCATCATCTGGGGGGAGGAGGAGGAGGATGGTGAGGAAGAGGATGGCGAGGAGGAGGAGAAAGCTGCCTTAAATAAATCTTGCAACAGCACGGAGGTGGTGCAGTACGTGGGCTCCAAAAGGAGCCATTTCTTGGACTCTGTGAATTCCACAGAGGACTCTGGGGAGTTCAGCGACGACAGCACGTGCACGGAGTCCTCCTTCGATGTGCTGCGGGATATAAAGGACTGCAGCCGGTACCTGTCCCGGGACCACTCCAGCTCCTTCATCCAGCAGAACTACGGGCTGCGGGCGAAGAGGAAAGTGCGATACAGCGACGACTACCTGTACGATGTGGACTCCATTGAGAACGAGAAGATCCTGGATAAGAAGGAGTGGCTCCCAGATGGGCCCAAGGAAGAGGATGACGACGAGTGGTGCCCCAAGAAGCGGCGAAAAGTCTCTCGCAAGGAGCCCCCCGTTATCATCAAGTACATCATCATTAACAGGTTTAAAGGGGAGAAGCATATGCTGGTGAAGCTCAGCAAAGTGGATGCCAACGAGACAACTGTTACCCTGAACGAGGAGCTGCTCAGCAAATACGAAAAGCTGGCCCCATTGAAGGGCTTCTGGCAAGAGAGGCAGCAGAGCCGGCTGGATTTGCTCAGATCGTCTCTCTACCACAAGCAGAATTTCTATCTTAACGGCTCAGATGCTTCGTTCCTCCCTCACCCACGGAAGCGAAAATGCAAGCTAGCAAACAGGCACAGGATTCAAAGAATTAAAGCCATTGAGCAGTCAGTGAACAAGCTGGGCTCTTGCTCCTCTGATCACAAGCAGCCTTGCAGCAGTAAGGAGGATGCAGGCCTGAAAGGGCTGCAGGCATTAGCCATCGCCACCCCCAGCTGTGCGAACGGATTACATGTAAATGACATCACGGGCATCGCTGCCGTGAAATGCAAATCGCAGGAACGGGAATACAAGGGGACGGAGAGGAAAGTGCTCCGCAGGATCAAATTCAAAAGTGAAGCCAGGTTGAAATGCAAGAAAATCAAAGCTGCTACCAACACGACGGAGGGCTGCCCGGCGCTGGAAAACCAGGACTCGGCAGCGCGGCTGAAGGACGAAAATGTTCCGTGTGCTTCAGACAGCTCCCGTCTCCCGGAGTGCCATGAGGATAAGATTGCTAAAAATTCTGCTTTCCTACCATCCACCTCCTCTTCAGACAAGCCTCTGCCATCTGCTAATATCACCACCAATGTACCCCTGATCCCCGGAGGCTATCTGCAGACACTGTTAGACGCTTCGGATTTGTCGAGCAGCACTGGCATCTCATACTTCACCCAGCACCCCTCTGAGCAGCAGCACCCGCTCCCCAGCATCGTCCCCGCAGACAAGCCGTTCGCCGGCCTGCAGCCGTCGCAGAGCTGCGTGCTGTCCCCGCCGTCCGAGTCCGAGCTGCAGCAGTCCCCCGGCCACCTGGAGATGGAGCAGAGCAGCTTTGGCAGCGTGTGGCCGGCGAGCAAAGCTGCCGGCAGCAACCGGCAGGAATTCGCCGGAGAGCTGCGGGAGGCCGCGGCGCTGTCGGGAGAGTTCGGCGGTGCTGCGGGCACCGACGGCCTCCCGGCCTCCGGCTACCCTCCGGTCAATCTGAATAGCAGCAAACTGCTCTACCAAAAAAATTACATGCCGGATAGCCAACAAGTGCAGTCTGATGATTCGTATCAGTCGTGTCATTTTAATAATGGAGAGGGGCGCTTTCATTTCCAGCGAGGTACACTAAGTACAGATGATGGCAGACTCATTAGTTTTGATTCAGTGGGTTCATTGTCAGTTAGTTCTAGCAATTATAGTTCTTTAAGTTTAAAGTCTTGCGAAAAGGACGGCGAGGATGATATTAATGACGATTTCTTGGCCCACTGCAGTCCCAAGCTAGTGATCCAGCAAAGCATAGATGAAATCACCCCTTTGAAGGAGTCCACGGACCTTTTAGACATTTCCAACTTCACACCCGATAAGTTCCGCCAGTCGTCGCTTTCGGAGATGTCCCCTCCAGACACTCCCAACCTTTCCCCACAGATAGCCGGCTCCGACACCAAACCCCTGGGCACCCTGAAGGGCTTCCCGGAGAGCGCCCAGGCCGCTCTGAGCAGCTCCGAGAAGGTCAAGTGGAACTGCGGGGTCCTGCAGACCGAGGATCAGGCAGATAATGGGTTTACTTTAAATAATCACCAGTTTCAGTTCCATATGTTCAACGATGAAGATTCTGTCAGCCTTCTTGAAAAAAGTCCGTGCTTGTCAACATTTAATGAGCCATCTGGTCAAATTAGCACCAATAGCAAAGTGTCGAAATCTAAGAGGAAAAGTTCATCCAGCAAGAATGTGGGTACAAACCAAAGTTCTTCCCAGAAAACCACCAGGAAAAAATCTCCCAAAACCAACAAAGGCGCCGAGAAGCCCCCAGGGAAGAACTCCAGGCAGGCCCCCAGATCCACCAGGAAGGGGAAGAACGCGGCGGGCCTCAACGGCGAGAAGGCCCAAGCGGGTGGCAGCAGAGCCGTCACCCAACTTGCCGGCCCGGCCTTGGTGGCCAAGGGGCTTGCCGATGGCGTTCAGCATTGTGGCCCGGCCGCCGGGAAGCTGGGCAAGCACAACGGGCTGGCCGGAGAGTGGGCGCTGGGGAAGGACGGGGGCACGGGCTGGTCGGAAACGGGCCTGGGGAACACCACCGGCCTGCTGGATGACGACCAGAGGGAGTTCGAGGAGCCCTCCAACATCTTGTCCAACATCGCCTCGGGGATGGCGGACGTCCAGAGGTTCATGATGGCCTCCATCGAGCCCTTGTGGGGGCCCGTCGGCCACAACAGCGTGCCAGACATATTCCGGTCGCCCGAGTCAAACAGCCTGAAACTGAAAACCCTTAAAATTCTGGCAGGGACGCCCCAGGAGTCGAAGAAGAAGGCGAACGGCGGCTCACCGGGAACGGCGAAGAACCACAAGTCGAACAACAAGGGCTCAAGCAAAAACGGCAAAGCTGCCGCCTGCGACCCTGGTCGCCCCAACTGTTCAACTGGGTACAATACAGACATTCACTCTCCCTTTTTTGATAAAAACTATAGTAACCTGAGCACTTTAGGCAATAACGGACCTACCCATAAAAAACTGTACCGTCATAAATCGAGTTCTAAATCACTGAGGGATGAGAACTGTAAAATAAAGCGAACAGACCGCGAACAGACCCATAAGGACCCACCTGTGACAGCTTCTTTTGAGAAACTGAGGTAATGCTGCACCAAACTGGCTGGAATGCCCCTTTAACTTTCCTACTACCTGCTAAGCCCGCTGTTCCTCATTTTTTCCTTCCTGAAAGCAAAAGTTGCATGAAAAAGACATTCCCCTTTTACAGTTTTGGTTGTTTATTTTTTTTGTTGTTGGTTTTTGGGGGTTTTGGTTTTTTATTTTTTTTATTCTTTTTTTTTTTTTTTTTTTTTTTTTTAAATGCATGAAAATAATTATTACTTGCAAGCTACCTAAAAGAATGACCAATTTTCTGGCTTGGCTGGGGTTAAAAAAAACTAACAAGGCTACTCTTTTCTGCTGTTTGGCTTCTTCAGTTTTTAATTACTTATTTATTGGGGGAAATACAAAACAAAATGATTACATGCTCTTTTTAATGATTTTGCAAAGGAAAGACTTTTTTTTGAACATTTTGTAAAAAATAAAACACAAAAAAGAGGTTATGCATCCAAAAGCCAAGATCTCTAAACTAAAGGCTCTTTAGTTTGAAAATGAAAACTCATTCATAATTGAGCTTCATGTGGCAATTTTGAGTGCTTTCTAGCCCCCTCTGCTGTTTATCTCCTAACCTGCATCATAAAGCTTCATCTCCTGTGTCAGAGTTTAGCGCATTTGATCCTGTCGTGGTGACTCCACACGAGCTAACTAAGATGGCATAAAATGTTTGGTTTTTCTGCAGGGAATCAGACTCCATTCTTCTTAAAGCAGAAACAACATTTTTGGTTTTTCCTGTATTTGAAGAAGAGACTCCCTTTTCTAGAAAAAAGACGTTTGATGTTTGTTTCTTTTTTCCGTTTGTTTTTTTCATTTGTTTCTTTCGAAATATGCCTTGTGGTATGTTGAAATGTAAGTGCTGAAATGAAGAGTTTGAAATTGTGGGAATTTATTATTTGAAAGCGAACCTAATCTGGTATTCTCTGTGAAAGACTGTTTTAAAAGTCATACTGTTGTACAGTAGTTTATGCACTATTACCCACAACAACAAAAAATTGTGCCAAACTATGAACAAGTGACTGTATTGTATATATTTTTACTTCTCTATCAACATTGGGTTGTGAGTGTTTTCTGCAGCTATGCCTTTTGATTTTACTAGAAACATTCCAGTTAAGTACTAACCACCCCCTTTGAAAGCACCTGTAACTCACGATGAAAACAATATTGTTCACTTATACAACTTACCAAAAGTTTTATGGACATGACTAAAAGTGTGCCAAATTTACTTACCTCATTTCATGGATTCACCCTGTGGTTTAAAGCTCATAAAGGAAAAAAGAAAAAAAAAAAGAAAAAAAAAAAAAAAAAAAAGGAAAAAATACAAAGAAAAAAGGAACTTTGAAACCGATGCTGGGAAATTGTATTGTCCTCTCTTTAAAACCATGAGCAGAAAAACATAATGGTGAAATGTTGAGTTTCATTATAGGAGAGAGTTGAAATGGTGGAGGAGTTCAGAAAACCACTCCAGGTAAGTCTGACAGGAACTCGAGTGTCTGCATCTAGAGACTACGAAACAGCTGCTTTTCAAGTGTCTGTTTTCTTAAAGCAAAACCTGTAGCTGAAGAGCATTTGAAATGCAAAGTTACATTGCTAATTCTTTGTATCTCAGTTTTATATATTTTATAATAACCTGGGATAAATTCTAAAATAGTTATAAAAATGGAACTAATATGTTTCATACATTTATTGCTATTTACTTTTACTTTGAGTAGTTTCTTAAATATTTTTGATGCAGAGCCTGTCAAAAGTGCTCTCATATCATAGCTTTGGTGTTTCCTAAATGTCTAACCTTGCAATGCCAATATAGTTTGAAATTTTGAAAGCAAAATCATTAGTTTTAAATACAGCTCTGAGCCTTTCCTTTGATTCAGTTCGTAGTGTAAGGAAGAAACCAGAACTATTGGTGATCTCACCGATCAGGGCCGGATCATACATGACTGGACTTTATTAGACAGCATTAAGTATTGAATGCTAAATGTATTATCAAAAGGCCTTATTTGTAACCCTACTCACCACACCCTCGCCCTCCAGGAAAATAACAAAAAAAAAACAACAACAACAAAAAATAATCATCTCTTTTCCTTGTGCAACTGAGAGCCTGTGCATTTTGCTGCTGACTTCTTATGAAACCTTGATATGCAAGAGACCTGCTAGCTGGGAGCTGCTGGGACCGGAGGGGTGTGAGGCTTGGACACGTTTATGCAATAGGAAGGGGTGAGGAAGAGGAGCCTTAATACAGCCGGACAGATCGCTGCCGTGCCCGCGGGCGCAGGGGCGGTGTGTTTCACAGAGGACACGGCTAGACTCAGTTCTCTGTCCAAGCAGGTTGTTTCCAGCCCGTGCCAAAGGCAAACCACCAGGAATGGCTGAACAGGCGATGTAGGTTCACTTAGCAAAAAAGCAGAGCAATTCTCATTGACCACTTGGAATCGAGACGGAGTCGCCAAGTGTCGAATTGGCATCAAAATGTTCCCAGCAGATTCTCAGATCTTGAGGGCCAGCAGTCCCAACGAGAGAGCATGGCACAGTAATGCACTGTATTGAACAGGTGAAGTAAGCACGGCCGCTGCTGCCCGGAGCAAGGCGCTCTGGGGACGGCTGGTGCATGGGTGGATTGGGAGATGCTCAGGATCCAGGAGACGAGCGCTGTGCTGGGACTCCATCCCTGGGTGTTTGGCTTTCCCCCACCACACTGCTCTCCCTTACATCCCCCCGGAGCCGTCTTTTCCATCCGTAGTGTCACCCAAGTTTACAAGTCCTGAATGTGTTTGTCCAGCCAAGTTTTGGGGAGCTCCTCCTGTGTGCCAAAGGGCGAGGGGCTGCTGGCTCCGTGGTTTGGGATGTGTGGGCTCCTGCTCCTATGGAGACAGGTCAGGCCTGGAGCTGGGACGCGGCACGTCCCTTCTTCTGACCCAGAACCATCCTTTGAAAGCACATTTCCACTGGCCCATGCTGTGTTCTTCATGCTGAACCTTTTAACTGTGTGGTCCATAAATCAAAAAATGATAAAGTACCTTGTACTGAAACAGATAGCAATATTTATTGCATTCGAGAAATGTGCAATAGGGTGTGAATATAAGGCATAAAACATATTGTATGTTGAAAACCCAGGAATAACCCGACTGCCGGAGGTTTCAGGACACTGTTGGTCACAAATGCCAGCTGCCTTCCTTGTTTTTCTCCTCTCAGTCCTGCTGCTCCAATTCCTCTGCCATCTCCAGTTGTCATCCCGCATCCTTCCCCAAAATTTCTGACCGTGGAAATTTTAGAGACCCCCCAATCCCGCACAGAGCAACTCTGGCCTTTCTCTGTCTCTGCAGAAGTTATCCCCCTGCTGTCTGCTCTCACACTACCAACAAAGGGTGACTACCTTGAGCCAAACATCAGTCATCCCCTTTCGGCCCTTATCTCCACCTGCCTGTCACTACCTCAAGATTTTAATCACTTCCACTTTTGCCTCATTCCTTGCCATATAAACTCGTTTTGTCTGTTGCCCTTTCTTGTCAGGATTGTTGAATTTTTGTTTCTCCCAGCCACGGGGATGTCTCATGCATCCCTTGCCCACTATCCAGCACCCCGTGGGCTCCCCGTGTCACCCCATGCTGACTTTGCCTTTTTCCCATCCCCAAATTCGTCATCTTCTCTGATCCCGGTGCACGTCAGCCATCTTCTTGTCAGACTCCTGGCTGTTCAGGGTGATTAATTCAAGCCGCACAAAGATGTTTATTCTGCAGCATCCCTTAAGATGTCTTTTCTACTTGATCTCGCCCCACTCCTGCTGTAGAGGCATCGTGCGGAAGGACCCTGATGTGGTCGCGCTCTCCTCTCGAACTGCGCCGTGCTGGCACGCTGCAGTCGGGCGAGTTACAATCAGCAGCAAAATTAAAAAACAGCCGCCTGCAAAGGACGGTCGTGAAAACAGGCTGAGATCAGACCAAGCCAGGGCAGTTTAACACGACCCTCCTTCGGGGAATACGTAGCGAGGGCGACGTCCTCCCAAAAGAAACCTGACGGCGAGCCGGCAGCAGCCAGCCCGACCCCGAAGGCCGCAGTTTTGCTGGAGGTACTTGCATATAGAGGTTTTGTAAATAGAAAACTATCACTGATGGGGATTCAAGTAATCATTTGAAAAATAAAAATAAAAACTTGATCAGGTTTACATGTTGCTTTTTTATTATTTTTTTTAACATAAGACTTGTTGGAGAATCACGGATTACGGACCAGGTTTAGCGAGGTATTTGGTGGAGGGAGGCGAGCGGTGCTGCGCAGCTCTGTCCGGAGAGGAAAGCTGGTTGTTTTAATTTATTTTATTTTATTTTTAAAAAAACATTACAGCTCCAATGAGCCAGGAACCAAAATAGAGATGTTCTAAGCATTTTAATCCCATACCTGTCGGACCATATTCTTTCAGTGAGGGCTCGATCTAGCAAAGCACTTGGGCAGGAGCGCCCGCTGCCGGGGTCACCGCTCGCCCGGGTGCTTTCCTGGAGCGCAGCCTGGCCCCGGCACGAGCCGAGAGAAAACTCCATTGAAGTCAGTGTAAGTGAGAAGAGGATCAGGTGCATGGACTTCAGTCGGTGCAGGATCAGGCCCTTGGTCTTACTTTCTCAACTCGGTGTGTTGGACTTTGCCTATGCAGCTCCCAGGGAGTCCGGTGGAAGTTGCATGGTTCAAGGCGCTGACATCTATTTGAGAATGTGCCTCTTTATCTCTTCAGCGTGTAAAATAATGCAAAAAAAATAATAATAATATATAGAATAAACAAAGTACAATGTCTGTGGTAGAAGCAAGGCTTTTCAAATCTGTTTCTCAGGTAAACAAGTGACACTAATGACAGTGGAGTAACAGCCATCTAAGGGAATTCGGATCTAGAAAAGGAGGATGCCCTCCATCCCGCAGGATACTTGGGTTGCCAGACACGTTTACTGAGCCTTTGAACACTTGGTGCAAAAGGAAACAAGAAATAAAATTTGTATTCACCACTACCCTTCGATAGATAGGAGAAAAAAAAAAAAAAAAAAAGAAAAAAAGAAAAAAAAAAGTTTCAAAAGCACAAAGGGAAGACTTTAAAATAAAATAAATGAAAAAAGAAAAAAAAATAAAGAAAAAAAATATTCCAGTTAAACTCCTTTTGTCTTTTACTCCCCGTGGGAAGCAGGGTAGGAATTGAAGGAGATGCTCTGTTTCGCTGCCCGCAGCGCTGGCTGTGGCCGTTCTGACTGCTGCCTACAGAGATTTGAATGTACTGCTCCTTGAGTTAACTTCCATAGAACTAGAGGCACCTCGCGAGTAAGTTGCTACTGTTTTATGGTGCTAAAGAAAACTTTTATCCCCCCTCGAGCATTTAACGAATATTAAATGGCCCTTTTTATGAATGTAACATATCCATTTCTGTTTAACATTTTACACTGCAATTTTAACATGTTTGGAAATTATTTGCCTTTTTCTTTTAGAATAAGCTTTATAAATATTCTGTAGAGTCAATTGAAGTATAATTCTTAAGGATCACTCTAAGACGCCTACAAAATCTTGTATATTTTTAAGTGTGCCAATTTGTAAAATATTTTGTAAGTGTATATTTTTCTTAGAAAAGTGCTGTGAAGTGTTTGTATGTGTGAGGTTTCCCTTTTTTTGCACCTTCGGGTGTTAATAAAAGGATGTATACTTAAAAGTTTCTGGTTTTAAAAACCAAAATACAAAGAAAAAAATTAAACTTTTGTTGGGAATTTTGTAATAAAAAGAAATGTTGTGAAAGAGTGTAGTGATATTGTGTAAAGGAAACTGGAAAATTTGTGAGCGCTTTGCTGTTTTATAGATCCTCTTGTAAATTATTCTTGTAATATTTTTGGTTTTGTTGTTCTTGTTGCAAAGGTTTTAAATATTTGTGACTGACTCTGTATGGTGAAAATGTCATATTGTTAACTTGCTGAGTTTTGTTATATTGTTTATGGAATAAATAAAAAAATTTAAAATCTCATTTTAAGATCATGTATGAAGAAGAAATTAAAACTGCCGTTTATTGAATATTAGGAATCGTTTCTTTAAACAAATTGCTGCCACCTGAAACAACCAAGTGACAGTCCTGCCGCCCCTCACACACGCACTCCTGATTGCAGCCCTCCTGCTTAACTGGGCTCACGTTAATTGCATTAGAGATGAGGGGTGTGACAGTGGATGGGAAGTGGGAAAAGTGCCCGTGTGGCTTTTGCTTCTTCGTCTCTGGCTTCTTCCAGTGAGAAGTGGGCACTGGGGGCACTGGGTTTTTGTCGCGGGCAGCTCTGCTGGGGCAGGCGTTCCTGCAGGATGGGGATGCTGCGGGCTTGGTCTTTGGGGCCTCGTGGGAATTGGAGGTGACAAAACATCGCTGTTCCTTGCCCGAGTGATGGGAACAGCGGTGCGAGGGCTCTCCAAGCCCTCCGCCTGCAGAAATTGGGGCACGGCGCCGTGGGGAGGGGGACCCTGGATCAGCAGAGATCCTGGAGAGCCAGCACAAATGTTTTCCAAATCCTGGGCAGCGTCGGATCAGCACACCCCAAAGCCTGCTGCTGGGCTTCAGCTCCTGCTGTGAGTATGGAGAAACCACCCGGGGAGTTGGGGACACAGCTGGGGATGTGCTGGGGTGCTGCTGGGCACAGCAGTGAGCACCCACAAAACGCCAGGCAGCCAAATGCAGCCACTCACTGAGATGAAAAGGTTTTCTCCATCTTCCCCAGCGCAAGGCAGCAGAGTTGCTCTTTCAGTTTTCAACCCCTTAGTCCCAATGGGATGGGCATTTCTTGGGAAATACCCAATTTCTCCGGTTTTCTCGTAGCAGCAGTTTCTCCTGTGTGGGGCGGGCAGCACCGGGAAACCTCACTGCTTCCCCATCGCTGTTTGAGGCTGAAGCTGACAGCGCTTAGGCTGCTCCATGAAGTGATTGTGTTGCTTTAGGAGTTCCTCTGCTGCCTTCACAGGCTGTTTTGTAGAGACTTTAATTTGTTGATTTTTATTTATTTATATTTATTTTTTTTAATTAGCCTGCTGGAGATGCGATGTAAGCAGAACGAATGCCCCAGTGAGCCCACTGAGCGTCTCGGGAGCAAATCACGTTTGTGAAGCTGCATCTAACTGGGCTGATGCGTGGGGTGCTGCTCGAGGCAGGACTGCCAGGTAAGGGCTTTGGGGAGCCAGGAGCAGTGCTGCAGAGCAGCACCCAGTGCCCACTGCTACGTCCCTGCCGTGGGGACCACAGGGCTTGGCGTGGGGAGGGTGGCACGGCCGGACAGATGGGCTGGTGGGGCAGCCTGGACAGGAGGCTTGCTTCTGATGTGCAGGGGAGCTGCTTTTTTTGCCAGGAAAGCTGCTTTTGCTGTGCGGATCCCTCTGCAGTTAGAGCAGGGTGAGGGCAGAGGTGGGCACGGAGCAAATGGGGATGGGCAGGGGAACCTCAGCAGCACTGCACCGAGCAGGAGACAAAGTGCCCGGCTGCGAAGGGCAGATGAGGGTTAAAATCGCTGCCACTTGCACTGCTCAGCCCCAGCTTTGCAGCCTTTTAAAGGCAAGGGTTTTGTCATGGCAGTGCTCCTTCCAGCGGAGAGCTTCCCATATTTTAAAAAAAATGGTGAAAGTTACCCTATAAAATAAGGCACCCACTAAATGTACACGCTCCAGATCTTTGACCCAAATAAAACAAATTTAATTACGCAGCGGAGCCTGAGTACTGTTACAGAAAGGGCCCTGTTAAAAGTGCTCATCTACCGTGTTTATTTCTCATGCACAGAGCTAGAATTGAAGTGCTGATAACTGCTGGATGAACCGCCACCCAGCCACACAGAGGGAAACAGTTGCAAGAGGTAACTTCTGGCTAATGTCAGCCTCAGCCCAGGTCTGTGGGGGTACCAGACAAAGCCCCCGAGCTTCCTTGGACCCAACCCCAGTCTGAGGGGTGTTTTTCACACCATAAATTGCAGGTGGGAGCGGCCAGAAAGAGGCCTCGTGGGGTTGGTGTTGGTAAAGGGATGCGGGCAAGTGGATGGGGTTTTGGTGGGCTTACACCTATGGCAGCCTTGCTCAGGAACATACCTTGTGTTGCACCAGTTCAATAAAGCACTTAAACACACACTTTATCTTAAGCATGTTAGAGATTACATCCCTCTTTAGCAAAGCGTTTAAGTGTGTGCTTAATTTAAGGATTTAATTAAGGATTTTAATTGTAGACTTCAGTATGTGCTTACCTGCTTGGCTGAATATGGCGAGATTACTCCGTGCTGAAGATCTCTACATACAGTAAGTGACTAATTCCTCCAGAACGAAGATGCTACATTGTTCCTGAACAATGCTGCTAAAATATAAATAGGAAAAAGGCGAGAGACAGTCAGCTTGATTCCTCCAGGTGAAAGCATTCTCCATGACCAAAGCCGAGTTGATTAAAATCTAATATAATTAGTTTTCACCTCTAAAGTGCCATTACAGATCAATAGAACATGGTACCTTAAAAATGAGTCTCCAGCTCATAAGCTTTAATTACACGAAAGGAAGGATTCACACGAGAAAGGAGATGGAGACCTTGAAATGTAAATGGCCACCAAATAATAGGCTGCGAGGCCGTTTCTCCAATCATTAGTGCTTTAGGCTGATTTCCGAAGGAAAGAGAGCTTCTGCAATTGCATCATCAGCCTGCCTTGGGGTCATTTCCACAGTGTTTGATTTCTGTGATAAATTTCACTTAATTGGGGGAGGGAAAAAAAGGATTCCAATGATCCCGAGCTGCTGCAGGAGCCTCAGCAGAGGTTGAGTGTCGGTGCTGCCACGTTGCCCCGGAGCCGAAATTTGGCTTCTGCGCCTCCTGCATCGCTGCTGGATTAGGATGCTCTGGGTCCTGGGGGCCTGAATTGTCTGCTGTGATGTTTATTTTACTGCTTGTGTGGTCTAAATGTGTGGTAGTGATACCGGTCTGAACTGTAAGAGTCACTGTGCTTTACTGCAAAATGCAGTGAGATGTCCGTGTGTCATTTTTTTTGCCTGTTTTTCTCCGGGTTTTTGTCATTTTACTCTCCCTACCTGAGTTTACAGCACGAGGGAAGACGTGGTGGCTGCCTGCGAGGAGAGAGAAGCGCTCACAAATGGGAGCGGAGGAGCTGAGACTCAGCATGGTTGGAGGAGATGCAGAAAAAGGCCTAACTCCTCGCAGGGCAAGGAATGTATTTTGCCAGTGTTGGTGGTATCCTTCACTGTAACGTCTCCCAGACAGTACGAGTTGTTACGTCCTGGTGGTGCCAGGGTCCTGGGCGTGAGGATGTAATTGTGGTGGTCAGATTCTCCCTCTTCTCTTTTGGTTTCCTTATTAGTCAAGCTGCAAAATCATTTATTTTTTTTCCCCTTTCCATTATATTCCTCCCCCCAGCTCTCACCACTTTCTTACCACCTAAGTACTTCTTTCTCAAACACTCCCCTCCTTCTGCCTGTGCTGCCGTCTCTGCAGAGCATCCCAATTCCTTCCAAGAGAAAGGAGCTACACCTGCAGCCTCCCTCCTCCCCCAGCTCCCCTTCACTCCTCTCTCCCTGCACACAGCTCTGTCCTCTGCCAACGCTTCTCTTCGGGCTCCCCGTGCCACCCCAAGCAACCTCCTTCCCTTCCCAACCTTCTCCAGGAGCTGCTGGTCAGCAGTCACCACCCCAAGCCCTGGGATGGCAGCCAAGCTTTGATGTCTCACCAAACCTGCTGCTTTCTGCCACATGCTGATGTTTCTCCTCTCCTGCCCTGCTCGAGAGCACCTCCAGCCCAGCAGGACCTGCTGAGGACTGCCTGCTCTCCACCTCGTTATCCTCGAGCAGGTCTGGCGTGAAATGTGATGGACGTGCTCCTGCCTCAGTGCTCCCCCTGCACAGAGAGAAGAAAATCCGAGCAGTGTCAGGTGCATGACCTGCAGCCTGGAGATGACTCGATCTCATTTCATCCTGCACAGGTGCACCTGTACAACGAGCAGCCCGTTATCACACCCTTTGCTCCACTATCTCTATGTATTTATTCTTCACAGCCTTTGGGATGTCATGTTCCTTATTCTTTCACCGAATGTATTTGGAGCAACTTGCTAGCAACGTGCAGCCCTATTTATCCTTCTAGGGACAACAATAGCAGGAATAAATGTTAAACTAAAGGAAAGAATAAAAAAAAAAATAGCAGCTCTATTTGTGCTATGCCGAGATGCGTTTCTTGGCAGCCCTAGAGATTCAACAGTCTGGTATTTATCACGATGAAGCGCAGAGATGTCTGATGGCTGCAGGAAGGGAAATAAAGAGGCTGAGTGCGCTGCAGGCTGAGATCAGGGTAGGTGTTCGTGGCAGGCAGCTGCAGGAGCAGCGGTACGTCGAGGAGGCTGCCAGGGGCACGGATCAGCAGCGCTGATGGGCAGCTGTTGGAGGTCAAGCCCCGCGGTGGGGATGTAGCCGCTGGGATTTCTGCCTCCCGAGGAGACCAAAGGGCTGCATCTGCTGGTGGAAAATCTCCCGGAGAGCTGGACCTCGGGGTCATCATGAGAAGCTGCCACTGCGATGCTGTGAGCCCGCAAAGAAGCGTCAGCTTTGTGCAGGGGTGTGTGTGGGCAGGAGGAATTTGCACGTGAAGCTGCTGTGACACTCACTGCCGGGGCCACGGCTATGGACAACGTCCTCAGAGGTCCAGGCCAAGGCGATGATGCTCACTGCTTCATTTCCCTGTGCGGAGGGAGGGAGATACCCAGTCCTCAAGCAGCTGCATCCCAGTGATGGAAATCCCTCGTCTCCCAGTGCTCCCAGTTCTTTACGGGAGCACAAAGCTGAAGAAACGCACAATCCTTCTGTTTTGGCTTCAATTTGTCCTTTTACACTGCAGATTCAAGGGAGTAGTGAACTGCAGCCTGGAGCTGGCATTTCCTAAAGACAACTCCGTAAAACGTGGACACGCTGCTTGTCGTATGCATCTTGTAGGCTCACGTAGGTGGCAGCACGAGTCTTTGCCTGGCAAATTCCTCTGGCAACTCCTTTCCCTGTCCTCTCTGGCCCTGGTAAAGCCACCAGCCTGTAGGACCAACGCTCGCCTCTCGTGCAGAGATCACCGAGTTACCCTGGCAGCAGACCCTGTCACTCCACAGTGCCAAGGGCATCAGAAGCAATTAAAGAAAAATGAGAATTGATTTGAGGAATGTAATAATCATTCAACTAGCTGGGGAAAAAAAAAAAAATTGTATCATTGATATACCAGGAAGAATAACATTTACTCTCTGATAAGCATTATGGAACCAGAAGTAAGCCTGAGACCTCAAGGACTTGCACCATAAATGATTTAATTCTGAAGAACAAGAAAACAATATGTTGAAAATCAATCCAAGAGGCTAAGAAAGTGAGAAGTGGGTTTTCCCTACCTGTAGGCATCTGGGGTGTCGGAGCTTGTAGCTTCTGGCTTCTCCTTGACACAGGAGCTGCTCAGCGCTGCTTCATTAGGCAAGTTATTTTTAAATTCCCAGAAAGAGCAAAACACTGGGAGAGGAATTACCATTTGCCTTTGAAACAGCTGCAGAAAGGCTGAGGCACGAGCCCTCTGTGCTTCCCCCCTGCTACTCGTGTGATTAACCAGATGGCAGAGCCGAGTCACCCACTCGCAGGACACGGCAGAAATTGCACCTGAATTGAGTGAGGAACCTCCAAAAGCATGGTTTTGATGTGGATAAAAGGGGGACCATCAACACTGAATAGGAAAATGTCTGTGAAAGATTTCTTCCCCCCCTCGACCCCACCTCGTGTTTCCGCTTCTTTCTCTCTCTCATTTTTCCCTTAAGGCCTCTGACAATGAGCACTTAAGAAAACCTCCGCCCTCGCTTATCAACACAAATGAAAAGAGAAAATAAAACCTGCCCACGGTCCTCACTCCCCTGAACAACAGCAGAACCCAGCAGGCACCCCGTGCTTTCCAAACGCCAAGGGCCAGCAGTAAGCTGATGTTTGGGGGTGCCCCTGCACCACAACACGATGAAGGTTCTCGGTGGCTGATGCTGCTCTTACAGCACGGAGTTGGAGCCAAAGGCCAGCAATAAAGCTGTTGTGTTTAATTTATTTAATTTATTTATTTGTGAATGCTGATTGCCCCACAGCTCGTGCTGCTCAGAGCAGCTACAGCTCAAGAGAAAAAAGTTACACCGGTGAAAAAAGTGTTGGAAAGCTGTAGCCAGTTACAGAGACAGCCAAAATCAAAAAAAAAAAAGGGAGGTGAGAGGACTGGAAATGACCTTTTCCTGTAGCTGGGAGCGCTCACATATCATTAAATATTTCCAGTGGTGGACACTTGTAGCAGGAAGAGGGTGGGTGGGTTGTTTCAGTGGGCAGCCTGCCCCACTGCTGAAAATACTGCAGCGTGCAGCAACCTGGCGCTGATGTCCAGCTGAGAACCCTTTAGTGTTACATCTGCCACCAACGTTCCTCCAGACTGCATTTAAAGTGTCATTTAACCTTTGGTTTCTTAACGAACCGTGCTCCTTGGGTGTTTCTCACCAAGATGTGCTGTCCAGCCCTCGGGGGAGCCTTCCTCCAGCCCTCTCCACGAAGAGGTTGCAGGATCTCAGCAGCCATGCTGCACCAGAGGTAATAAAACCTCCCTCGTCTTCCGTGGTGTCCCCTCCTTTTGGCTTCCAGGGAAGTGTTAGCTCCTCTTGTCACAGCATCTCATTAGGAGCTCGTGCTCAGCTGATTATTTCTCTTCTGAATCACCGTTTTCTCCGGCTTTGCCTCCCGCCCTGCAGTCCAGCTGCCGCTCTATTCTTAGGCGGATGACTTTACATCTGGTGGTGCTGGAAAACATGCTGTTTGCTCAGGCTCAGCTCATTAAGGGATTCAGATTAGGTTCTGTAGTGGCGACCTGCCCCTAACTTTGTACATCTGCAGATCACCAGTAATGGTTTTGTATTTCCTTTGAGGTCACTGATCACACGCTAAGTGCTGCGGGGTCAGGAACCGACAGAAGGGAGCCGTGCCGTGCTCTGCGACGAGTCTGCTTCCAGCTGCACTCTGAGACCCACCGGTTGGCTTGCAGTCCAATTAATATTTGTAATATTGACTTTGATCGTTCCTCTTTCTCAACCAAAACATTATGAAAGACGAGATCGGATGTCTTACCAACTGCAGGTTTGTCGTATCAGCACTACTACTTGACAGGCCTGATATTAAGGAAGGTATCTGGTTAACCTGACAAAGCCTGGTTTTCATAACCATACAGGAGTATCTTCTTGAAATGCTTTATTAGCGAGGCCTCTTATCAGCCCTACATTATTTGGCTTAGAATTGCTATCAGTACGACAGGGATACACCGTATGTACTTAAATAAAGGCCATCCTTCCCCCTACAGGCCTCTGCTTCATTGCAAGTGTAATATTCCCCCCCTTGTCTTTTGCAGACTTGTTCTACCTGGCTGGGAATTAAGGAGCTGGGATGTGGCAGGATGGTACCTGAGCTAATATTTAAGCTCTCCTGAGAGCGCAGCACTGCCTGATAAAGAGGTCCCTGATCTGAATTTGTTTATGTCTAGCAAATTACTGAAAACTATTAAAAACGCCTCCCTAAGGTGCAAGGTTTTCTTCCTTCAGCACTTCAAGTCTCTTTGATGCCAGATCTGCCTATTTAAACATGACCAGCTTGAATATCTTCTGCGATATGGTTTGAACGGAAAATATTTTGTTGTGTGAGACATAAACCCAGGCTTCTCCCCCCACCAGAAGGTAACTTGTCCAACAAAGAAGATGGCCTGTTGTGAGTGCTGTAAAGCAGGCAGCACTGAAGTGGAAAATAGAAAAGTTAGACTGTCAGCAATTGTTGTAACCTTAGGTTTCCTCCCAGGGTTGTTCTGGGCTGCTCGGTTAGTGTGAAGTGGTTTCATTTGCCTGCTCAGTACCTGGCTCTGCTAATACTTTGAGTATGTAAGGATTTGAGTGTGTCAGTTTGTCAGGTCTTTCTCTCCTTTTTTTTTTTTTTTCTTCAGTTTAGAAGCTCCCAAGAGATTCAGATTTTTCTCACCTCACTGCATTTGGATTATTACTTATCTATATTGTGAATAAATTATTTTAATACATTTCTAGGAGGAAAAAAAAAAAAAAAAAAAAAAGCAAACATTTTTCCTAATCTATCGCTGCATACCAAATAACCAGTTTTAAGACCCAAGGGGATTTAAAGCAAATTTATTTACCCTCATTGAAGGAAACGACATTAAACTTACCACGGAAAAGTGTTGTAATTCTCCTTTGCTGTACATACATCACCAAACTGCAGACAGGCAGTTAAGGATGAATTACACCACGCTTTTGCTATAGATTTGGGATTTCTTCCCCATACTGAAAAGTTCTCTATGCAAATACGTTCTCCCCTACACTATCTTTGAAATGCACTGCTACGCTGATCCTAATTTTTTTCAAAGCTACCAAAGAGATGTGTGTGCACAGGTCATTAATTGTTATTAATGCTAACTGGACGATAAAATCTACTAAGCAGTTTTGAAAAATCAGAGCTTATTCTGCATCGGATTGACCCTGTAGGGCATTCGCAAATCATCTCACTGCAGTGGGTGGGGAGGTACTTGTCCCCAATTGTTGCTGGACCTCAGCAACAAGATTTTACTGCTGAAGTAAAGTGTACTTCAGCAGTACATCGCTGGGTTTTTCATCTGCAAGCAAACTGGCAAATATCTACCCTAACAATGTGAACTCACCCACGGAAGCAAAGTATAGCATGCTTCATTCCTCTGCTGCTTTCCACTTGATGATGCTTTAGACTTTCAGTAAGGTTATTCACTCAAAAATATTCTATTGAGAGAAAAAGAAACAGACAAACAAACAAAATTGCTTGCCAGATGTCATAAAATACTCTGAGGCTGCACCAGGAGCATAAACCATCATCCTTTGGTTCAAATAAAAGAATATGCTCCGCCTCCCACTTGCTCAATAATCCTAACATTTTGCTGCTTAGGTTACTGGTGGATAACAAAGCCACTTCTATCCTGCTCTGACCTTGCCTGGCATTCAGAAAAGACAGTGAGAAATATGGGAGTCACTTGCATGTGTAAGTCACAGTTGCACCACCATCTAGTTCTTCAGTTCTCTGAGATCTCTCATCGGAGCACTCTGGTGGGCATCCTGCTGATTTGCTGAGTGCCAATACTCACACTCAGTGGCTGTCTTATCAGTTGTCAGCACAATGCTTTCCGTGATAAAATGGATTTTTTGTATGCTGATCATCTGCTCCTTGAATTACTGATGTTTTACAGCAGAATTTATTTTTTTTTTTACCTATTTCAAAGATGGCTGTCAGAAAAGAAAGCTTACATGCTCAGCCACGGGATCTTTCTTTCTGCAGGGGATAGTTTCTCCAAGCAGTGGAATCTAGCTACATAAAAAAAATCTGTTCCTCATGTGTCAGGAACAGCTCCAAGAGGACTTTTCCCAATGGCAAATATTTTGGCCCATTAAAACTGCAAGATTGCTTTTTTGACATTAAATTTACCCCCCACTCCCCCACTTTTTTTTTTTTTTCTTCTTTTTTCTTTTTTTATTATTATTATTGTTATTTAATTTTACCCACGTTGACCACTAAAAACAGATTTGCTAGGTCACGGTTTGACCGTACAGCAAATCTAACTGTAATGAAGGATCCATAATGGAGCAATGACGCAAAGCACTGATGTGATTTAACTCACTGTCCCAGCTCCCATTTGCTTTAAAAATAAACAAACAAATAACAGCTTAACCTTCTGTAAGCAAGTTTTATTCTGGGTTAGGTATCGCCTTTTTATTACGACTGTATTGGGAATCATTGTTCCACTTGCAGCTGGAATAAACTTCCACGCTTTATGCTCCGTGTAATTCAACAAAAATACAGCGGGGAATGTACATCTGATCCACGTGGAACTGGGATTGATCCTGCTCTCCTTTAATTATGCTTTTGGCATCGTGGTCTTAGTATCATTTCCATTCCTGGTCCCATTCTGTAGCAAGTGAAACTGATGAGAAAAAGTAACCGAACGCTCCGTTCTCTCTAGCCCAAACACTGTGGTTGCCTTTTGAGTTCTCAAATCTGAAGGGGAAAATTCGAACTGTGATTATTTAAGAACGCTTCATTTACATCAGTAGTTGGGCTGCTCTCTTTCTACACATTTAAGTTTCAACAGCCTTTGTCTGCTGCCCACCCCTCAACTTGACAGCAGTCTCACTACTGTGATCAGTGAGGTACCAAGAGAAGAACCAAAGGTCTCCCGTGGTCCTGCTGAAACCACATCAATCCTCACAAAGATGTTCTTCCTCTGTGTTCTGGTTCTTGCTCAAAAATAAAGACGACACTCATGGAAGTTGGTTTTACTATTCCTCATGGCCTTTTCAGGAGGTACTTTTGAGTCAGTAAAACGGGATCTTATCAAACTTCTGACGGAATCCCTTCTGCTCTCTGCAAAGCCTTAACCTCTCCCTTTCCTTAAACCCGTGCTAGTACTCAGAGTGACACTCCAGCCCCTTGGGTTCAAAAATGAGCTCATAGTTTGTTTTTTTCTCTCCTATTTCTTTTCAGCTACAGTTTTCTTCCTGCTGTGTCCTATCGATTTCTGATTCTGCTGCTCCGCCAGCCTCTCATGAGGGCGATGTGCTGATCCTGGAAGAATCCAGCTTCAGCGAGTGCAACTATGGAGCTATTTAACCTAACAGCAGGCTTATGGACCAAGGGAACACGGCATTTGATTAATTATGTTCACATTTAGCCTTTCTGTGGCATCAGGAGCGACTTTAACGCGTGACACCAGGCCAGCCTTTGCTTCGTGTAGCATAGCCTGAGTGAGGTGAGGGGAAACCCTGCTACACCTACAGCGTGAGGACGGCCTTTAACAGCCCTGCTGCTCATTTTTTTTTCCTCAGAAAGTAAGAAGCAGCTTGGGAACGCCGGGCACTGCCCGCCTAAAGGGCTGGCACCTCTGCCCTGGCGCTGTGAGGGGGCGTGAAATGGCCCCCGTGCCACCAGGCTGCTGTGGGGACACTAAAAATGCCCGCCACGAACGTGAACGGCTCCGCCTGGGGCTGCACCGAGCCGGGAGGCGGCGGGCAGAGGGCAGGGGGCTGCGGGCAGGGGGCGGCCATCGCCTCACCGGCCCCCCCCCTCAGCCTTTGCCCCTCTTCAAAATGGCGGCGCCCCCCCCTCAGCACGGGGCCGCTCTATCCTCCCGGGCGGTCCTCCGAGCTCCTCTCGTTGGTGAGCGCCCCCCTTTGCCCCGTCCCGGGAGGCGCAGTGGGCGCATGCGCGGGGCGGGATGGGGGGGGGGGGGGGCGCTCCTTCACTTCCGCCGTTCGGCGGCCGCTTCCGGTCCCCCCGTTCCTTGGTAACAATGGAGCACAAAATGGCCGCCTGAGGGGAGCGGCGGGCGGCGGCCACACGGAGCTCGGCGACGGGGCTGAGCCGCGACCGAGCCCGCGGCGGCGGCGGCGGCGGAGGGGAGGTGGAGCCCGGGGAGAGCCCGGGGAGAGCAGCGCAGCGAGAGCTCGGGCGGGCGGTGAGTGCGGGAGGCCGGCGGGCGGCCGCCCAAAATGGCCCGCGGCGGGGAGCGCCTCAGGAGCCCCGCAGGGCCCGCGGCCCCCCCCCACCCCCCCCAACCCTCCCCCTTCAGGCCTTTAACGGCCAAAATGGGGGAGGGGGAGGGGACGGGCGGCCCCTGGCTGGGGGGGGGCGGCTGCGGGCGCTGCTCGGGGCCTCGCTGGGCAGCCCCAGCCCGGCATCAGCGGGGCCTGGGGCTGGGGCTGGGGCTGGGGCTGTGCCTGGCGTGGGCTGGGGGGAGAAGGGGGACGGGGCAGGGGGCTCCTCGTGTCCCTCCTGAGGGTCTCCATCGGTTTGGGAGCTGCTGGGGTCTGTGGTGTTGGCGGTGCCGGCCCTGTTGGCACGTTAGCCGCCTTACCTTTGCTCTGTTACCTTGGTTTTCTGAGCAGATTCTTCCTTCCTTTTCCTTTTTTTTTTTTTTTTTTTTTTTTTTTAAAAAAAAACGCTGTTTGTTGACGTTCTGGGTTTCTGTTTACCACGCCTCAAAACTATTGGCAAGTGCAGTTGTGTGTTTCTTCATCTTTGGTGGCCTGCCGTAATGGAGGAGCAATGTCAAGCGGGTGTAACGTGTAGATTTTAAGGTTCATTATTTGTTTTGATTCTAGCATGTGGGAGAAGGAGCTCAACAAAGGGTTTCACAGCAAAAATACTGTGTGTGTTTTTTTCTTATTATTTTTGTTTCTTAATTTTTCACAAAGATAATCAGGAGGAGCTTGTAAACAGGAACTCAGACTGTGCCGTGCCCAGCAGTGCAGTCACACGGCTGAGGTGTTTCCCTGCCCAGGCTGGCAGTGGTGCCTGGTTTCAGGCTGGAAGTTGTCATCGAGGTGCTAAAGGAGTCCCGATACCTACTTGTCCCTGAATGCTAACTGCAGTGACTTGACCACGTTTTTTATAAAGAATAGCTGACTGCTTCTTAGGTGGTTAATTATCTTAATTAAGAGTTTGATGCTTAGTTTTGTTGTGGTGGTCAACTAGCACTTGAAATAAGTGGATTTCCTCTACAGATTGACCATTTTGGTATTAAACAAATTATGGCTTGGGATTTTGTCTCCCCTCCTGCTAACAAGTGGAAAGCATTCCACAGATTATAAAATTCAGGGGTTATTGTTATGTTGCACAACTAAAACATGACAGTTCGTGCTACAGAAACGTTTGTCACTGAAAAAGCGCACTGGAGCTTGTTGAGCACGTAGTGGCTGACATCTGTATCGTATTTATTTCCCATCTTCCTGAATACATGGACATACCAAGGTGTGCTGGAAACAGTGCTACAAGTGTCTGGTCTCTATTACGTGTCTTTTTTTCTGTTTCAGTATTTTTAGGGGAATGAGTAATGTGATCCCGCGATGGAAATATTTCCTTAAACACCCGCGTGTTAATGTACCTGGCTAGTTCATCCCTTCATTCCTCATCCCTATGGAAATGTATCAAAATAAGTTCCTTGATCTTGGTAGAATGCCTCTAATTGCAGCGGAGGTGTTGTAATTTCTTTTTTTACTGCTGTAGCTCAATGTTTTGACTTAATTTACATGAGCCTAAAGGTTCCGTTTGAGTCCAGCTTAACAGGTTACTAGGCTTTTCTATATTTTTTTATAGAGCTTTCTGTTTCCGTGTACTAAAACATCTCTGAATCCAAGCAAGATTGTTGGGTATTTATCCGAGTTCTTGAGCCCTAATCTTAGTCTTGAGGAGAGCTTATCAACTCTTTAGCCTGAGAAACTTGGTCTTCAAGAGATAAAGCAAAACTCAGGATATTTTTATGATGGTCTTGTGCATCTCAAAACCAACACCTCTGAACAGAGCAGTAGCATAAGAACTTAGAGGCAGGGTCGTTGTGTGGTGAGTAGGGGCAGCCAGAAGTGTCACGCAGCCTCAGTTCTGCTTTTCTGCAAATTCCTGGTTGCAGATCAGGTCATAAGAACCACACAAGGCTGCACCTCCCTCGTGTTGTCATTAACGAGGGCCTTGTTAGTGTCTTGCTGCTGCTCTGCAGTGCTGGAGCCCAGCTTTTTACTGAAGGAGGTCTGCGGAGTTGTGCAGCCTCATAAAACCATCTCAGGATAATTGAATATGTCGGAGAAGTCAGGGCGCGCTCACTTGCTCCTAATTTAGTAACTTAAAAGCATTTCACTTACAGCAGCCTTAATTTCAACATGCAAGATGTATGTGCACGTAATCTTGTTAGAGTGCTTGAGCTTGCCTGCCTTAGTTTGTCGTCAGAAATGGAGCTGCAGTCCTAGGATAGGTATTGAAATTCGCTTAGATTTTGCTGAAATTTTCCCCTTTGATATTTGTTGGGTGCCAGGCAGCAGCGATAACAACAAAAAGTCCTCGCATCGGAGTCGCCGGGGGGTTGTATTTGCAGCGATCGGCAGTGTTTTCTTGGCCTTTTAGTAGAAGCTGCGTCGGCAACAGCTTTGTGCAGAAAGTGAGAGTAAAAACGTAGAGCTGGGCTTTTAAGTCAGTGCGACTGCCTTGGTGCTTCCCCTGACCAGAAGTTCTCCTTCCGCAGAAATCAAAGCGTGATGGCCTTCGGTTTTGTGGGCACAACTTCCTTACTTGGCAGCCCTGCTCATGCCGCTGGCTTTCCGTGGCAGCGCTGGGTACGGGCGTGCAGCATCGCTGCTTCCTTCGAGCTTTCTGCATGCTGAGCCAGCAGGAAGCCTGCTGCTGGGGGAGAAGAGCCTCACAACTGTCTTCTCCCAGAGCTGGAAAGTTGTGGTACCTTGTGGAGGCTGAACTTTCTCTTCTGGGGTACCCTCCGAATTTGGGCCCAAAAGGAAGTGCTGTCTGAATTTTGTTTTCAACGTCTGTGCGAAAAATGCTGTGCTGATAAGTGCAGAGGATGAAACCTGAAGCTCTTATTTTGGTGATTGTTGCCATGTTCCATCTTCTCACTTCCGTCTTCATTCCCCATGCTCAGTGTTCTGGAATTGCTGAGTCCCACCCTTCATACCCAGAAGGTGATCTGGGAAACCAACCTGTAATGAATTGTTTCGTTTCTGTGCCTAGATCTCTCTGAGGTGGGAATCGATACAGTAGGATGGCAAGTGTTTGCCTCTTCCTATCAGCGTGTTCTGTTGAAATGTTTTCACTGTTTTTTTTTTTTTATTCTGTGGAATTTTCTGCAGCTGTGCTGAATGAGTATTCATTTGCTTTCTGTTATTTAAAATGTACGTTCAGAGTGATGTCCTGCTGTATGGACTTTGCTTTGAAGCCTTCTGGGGCAGTGAATTGGCTGAATCCGTGTCCAACTCTCCGTATTAAGTCAGCACTGAATTTCATTGCGGTTTACACGATATATTTCTCAGAAGACAAGTTTCTTCCCGCTTTCCACAAGTGGGGCATGCTCCATGGTATTTTTCGAGGCCAGGAGGACACAGAGTTCTTGTGTGTTTAGGATTTGTGGTAAGTTTAATCAGAAATCTTGAAGTTGTGGAGAGCTGTTGTTCATCAGACAATCAGAAAGCAAGAGTAGCAGGAAAAGGAGTGCGTCCAAAATTCATGCTGCAGTTTTGAAAGGTAGAAAAGTTCCTTGTTACCACTTCTGAGATGTAGATTAGGGAATTGTACCTACGCTGTCATAGCCTTCAGCCTAATCACCAAGGAAGACTTGTGTAGCTACCCAGAAAGACAAAAAAAAAAACATTGATGCAACGAAGCTCCATGTACAATGCAAATAGCTGTTTGATTTCACTGTTTCATGGTATCTCCTTTCCTTAATGATAGGACTCACTGACAGTTTTGTGCTTCTGCTTTTGAGCTCGCAGTCTGGAGAGATGAAATATTTAAGATGAAGATGTAGTTCCTGTTCTTTCTGCCTTTGGTTATTGAGAAGTTGTGCGCTGACGAGCATGGAAAGGATTTCTCCACTCGTGAGTCTTCTAGGAAAGCCTGGTAGTCGGATCGAACGCGGGCCGGGGGAGTCGGTGCTACCCGTTAGGTCGGTCCTGTTTGTGCCCGAAGAGCCCGCAGTCACAGAGCTGCCTGGGGCCCGTCCTGCCCAACGGGGCGGGATGTCAGAGCTGGGGGAAAGAGCGCTGAGCAGGCAGCTCTGCAGGAGAGCCACGCAGCTAAAACGTCTCTGAGGTGTGTTTGGTGAAAGAGGGGAGAGAATAGGTAACCCAAAACGAGCCCAAACCAGAAATACCAAGTGGTGCAGCTTCCACCACTGAGTCGCTGCTTTTACTCAAAGGGTTTGACAATTCCTGCAGCCTAGGAGTAGGCAAGGTGCTCTGCTGGCTGAAGTACCTAATTAAGCTGAGGTTATGAATCATAAATGAGAAATTAGCCTTTTGCTGAGCGCATCTATGAGACACTTATTCATATTGCCATCATCCTTTCTGTGTATACCAAGGTATTAATTATGTTGCTGGGCCGTGAGGTAATTCAGGAAACGTTCGAACACTCGGGGCGCTCCACCTTTGCACGTAACGTTGAGATGCCAGCAGTGCCTCGATGGGGGAGTTTGAGAGACCTTGGCTGCACAGCCGGCTCGTAAGCATCTCATTTGTTTCTGCACATCAGCTAAGTGCCTTTCTCTTCTTAAAATTTAAGGCTTGCCTCGTAAATCTGATGAAGATTATAACGTTAAGGTTTCGTGTTTTCAAGAATGCCGGCTAAGTTAGTGTTCTGGTGTTAATACAGGTAACTGATGTCAGGAAATAGGAACCATTTTTGAAGGGGAAAGAGCTAGCAATTTAGCACTGGGACTTCTGTTCCATCAGTACTTTTGGGGGAAGAATTCTCTAGTCTGTCAGTGCTAAGCGCTCCGGAGACGCCCAGTGTTACTGGCAAAGATAAAGGGACAACAGGAGTGTTTTATTACTGCCTGCTGTCCCACTCCTTTTCTTTTAATGACTGTAAATTCCTGACTGGCTTCTGTTTACACACTCATGAATTGGCATGTGGGAAAAGGTAAGATATTTCTGGTACTGTGTACCGTAAGGAACATCTAGGATTGGTAAATCATCCCTATCCACGAGCGCATATTACATCCTCTTGAATAAAATTAAGTATTGCTACCTGCTTGGGGCTTGCTGTTCTTGCTGCCGCAGTCTGTAGCAGCGGTGGAGAGGCAGCTAGGCAGCTGTGCTCTGAGATCGTTGGAGCATAACTGCGGGAAGATCCTTTGCTGACTCGTCAAAGGATGGGAACACCAATTAAGAATTCACTGTAGTATTCACAGGAAACTATCTGGATCTTCAGCTGCTGAAGAATATTTCCCTTCATTTATTTATTTTTTTAAGAAAAAGTAGTTTATTCTAGCTGTGATTCAGTACAATACCTTGTTTTGGGCAGCCTTCAGGTGATTTTTTTTTCCTGTTTCCTGTAGGAAAAAAAAAAAAGATTTTCATTACTGGATATCCCGGCTGAAGCTGGCAGTAATTGACAGATCTGAACTTCCTACTCACAGACGTGACCTTCCCCACCCTTTGTCAACTCAGTGCTGACAGGGAAGAACACTAAATAAGGAAATTCTGAATCTTTTCACATGAGTAAGAACAAAGTCTTACTTTGAGTTGAACGAAACCACTAGGAGAAAGAGAAACAGGGTTGAAGCGCACCTGCTTATTAGATAATCAAATGTTGGGTATTCTTTTGTAACTTAATAGTATACCTGTAGCTTTTCCCTCGTCAGGTTTCCCTGTGTTGCTGCAGTCAGCTTCCTTAAGCCGGTCATAATTTGCTGCAGTGTGTGAGCTGAGAGCAGAAGCCTGAATCCCCCGAATGAGGGAAGGGTTCCCAAGTTATTTGTGTGAGCCTCCACCGCATCAAAAACGGAGCAGCACTGCCACCACGGGAACCCTGCAAGTGGGATTTGTGCTGAGATCCCGGATCTGAGGCTTTTTCTTAGCCATGATGTCTTTGCAGTCTTGACCAGCAGCTGACTTTACAGTTGAAAGCTGAAAGAGGAGGAGAGGGGAGCAAGCCTGGAAATAAGTAAGACTGACTTCGCTGTAGTTTCAGCATTCCTAAAGAGTCAGCTATTGAAGCGTGCATCAGTCTGTTGGTAAAGAAGAGGTTATTTTTCTCAACTTCACTTGTTTTGCCTCTGCCTTTCTTCCTGACCAAGAGCAGTGTCCTCTGCATCTTCTGAAATGACGTGGGCAAAAGTCTTGCTGTCAAGTAGGTGTTAGATAGCCAAGGTGCCCGCGAGCACTGGAGTTTGCAGTCAAAAGGAAAATTTCAAAGCATAAACAGTAACCAAATGTCAGACTTTGTATACATAATGCACTCTTTTAAAACCTGTTGTTGAATTAGCCTAGTGCCTACAAATATGCTAATGTTGCAGTTTGTGAAGAACACGTGTTTTAAGCTCAGTAAAAATCAAGGTAGCAACCATTCTGAGGAAAATATTTTACAAACAGCTTTATGCTGCCCCTGTCCTTTAGCGTTACTACATTCCCTGATTTTCCTAATTGTGCTGTCAACTTTGCTTCACTGTCGTCAGTCTCATGGAAAAAAAGAAAATGCTGGTTAGAGCATTTCCCAAAGCTAATGCATCTTCCTGGGCTTTATTTTGGAATCAAGTCTCGTTCTACTTGGGATATTATTCAGGTGTCTCTTGTAAAAAGCAACAGCTTTGTCTTCCTGGTATTTTCCTTCGATTGGGTATGTCTTGAAGTTAGTTGGGGTCATAGCTGTGTTGCAGAAAGCGTGTAAAAAGCTGTCAGGTTTCAAGCAAGCTCTGTTCTTGTTGGAAGTACGTGCCTGAGGTTTGAAGGGCACACGGATTTCATAACTGAGCCCAGTCCGAGTGGGACGTACCTGCTGGAACCGTTGTGCAACTTCCCCTGTGAGTGGGTTTACTTGACAGCGTGTCACATGCGAGTCTTCAGACTGGCCATGCAGTCTTCGGGTTGCACCAGAGATGTAGCAATGCAGGGACAGCTGCTGGCCTTCCGTCTGGAGCGGTGGTAACCCCGCAGATTGCTGCTGCTTGCTGATTCTCATGGAAACAAATCCCAGTAGCCTTCCACACCTGTAACACGGAGGGCCAACAGGTCATTTATGCTTTAACGTGACTAACCTAAAACAAGTTTTACTGTGTCAGAATGAGGACTGGAGTGGCTATTTCTATCATCTGCAAGTCTGCAATAGTGGGATGTCCTATCCTGTGGAATTTCCTACTGCCACACAGAGGTTGTCAGCTCACTTTAATTTTCACAACAGCAGCTGAAATAAACTCCAGTCAGAGATCATGCGGCACTGGTGTCAACTGTGGGCAGTCCTGACTTGACAGCTGTGCTGACAAACCAAAAAAAGATGCTTTTTGCACTAGACAGATGTCTGAGTGTTGGAAACTTTCCAGCAAGAAGCAAAGAGCTTTATTCTTCCATGTCACATGCAACATGGTTTAAATGAAAGGAACATTTTTTTGATGGGGAATATTATTGCAGAGCTTTTTAGCATGCAGAGGATTAGCTTGCTAATCACCTCTCTGAGTAACTAGATTCTACCAGTTATACAGGAAAATTCTTGATGTTGTGAGTAGCGAGGCATGATGATTAAGGAAACTAGTTATTTTAACTTCATTTGATATATTTGCATGGCACAACTAGTGCCAGTATGTCTCCTGCATTTGCATGTCTTTTGTTTTAATTTTGACCAAATATAGACACTGTATTAATTAATTTTCTTTTTTTTTGAGATGCTGTGAAGGATCTCTTCCAAATGAAAAACAACGTGAGGAGAAGACTTTATTTTATTTATTTATTTTTTTAATATAACCACATTATAGAAAATAGTTCTTCGAAGCAGAAGTTCTGGCAGGTATACATGGTGGAGTTTTGTCCTGGAAATGTGTTAGTCATCAACATCAGCAATTCACTAATTACTGAAACTTGCAAGCAAATTCTTCTCTTGACTTACAGCTACAGAGCTGATTTTACAACTGCTTTTTCATTTTGGAGGATACTAATAGCCCCGTCTCTTCTTTTTTCATATATAGTGTTCTGTAGCATCTTCAGACTCATTTATTTAAATCCCTTCATTCTGTTAAAACTCACTTGGATGTTGAAGAGGGTGTTTCTCTTAATTGGCAGTAAATTAGATTGATTTCTGCTTTCTTTACCATAGTGCAGGGAAAGAAGGAGTGATGAATGTTTAATCTCTTTTAGAGTACTCTTTTAGAGTTAGTGTAATCACGTATGGTTTGTGCCTCATGCTACGCTGTTGTATGGCACTGTAAGGCATGGCTTTGGGATTCATGAGGCAGTTGCAGTATTAGGAGTATTTTATGGCAAAAAGATTGCTGTGGACACTTAGTAAACTGATACTATTCCATGGTGTTTGTACTTGCTGCTTTGAATATAAGTAGTGGTGGCTCTAGACTTTGTAGTTCTGGAAGTCGCTCGTGCTTTGAGAATGGTTTTGTTGTGATCCGTGTCGTTTTGCAGCCAATCTTAACTGAAAATTCATTGGCAAAGTCTTTTTCTCCTCAACTTAATGAAGAATATACTACAGGTTAAACATCTAAATATCATGCTGTGTTTCACTAAGTTGAATGAAGAGTTTCTTTTTTCTTTTTTAGATACTCTTCCATTTGTCAAGATGGAGAGCTCAGATTCTAGTGATAAAGGAAATATCGATCAATCCGAAGCACAACGTCAGAGTCAGCTAGATCGGTTAGATCGAGAAGAAGCTTTCTATCAGTTTGTAAACAACCTGAGCGAAGAGGACTACAGGCTGATGAGAGATAACAATTTGCTAGGAACACCAGGTAGGTTATGCTCGTGTATATACATCTTCCTGGAATTGCCTGTAGTTGATTTGTGTCGTTTTCTGTTCTCCTCAATCTCCTTCACCCATTTAGTTCATGTGCTGCGGTTGTGTTCCGTGGTAGGGAGTAGCTTCTTGCTACCTTGTACGTACTCAAAATTGAGGGCTCCACCATGGAGAGGTGGTTGGGACAATGTGGATTCATCAGATACTAAAGTCTGCTGTTCGCACCACTTGATGGGAACATCCAGAGTTGACCCTGTTATGGCCCCTTAGACTTCTGGGACAGAAAAGAAATCACCCTTAAGCATGTGTGAAAACTTTATGCTGGTATTAAGAGTTTGTAACTAGGATAATTAATCTGGTGCAAGATTCTGCATGGGTGTTTTTATGTCCATTTTTAATCGACTTATTACTTTAAATTGACTCTTTATAGGATGATGCCTAATTGAAACTAGTTATAATCTAAAACATGACTTCAACTAATTTGAACTTTTTTTCGTGCTTGTGAACACATTATCATTTTTTTTCCCCACTCTGGACAGCCATTTAATTGGAATAGGCTGAAGAAAACTGCTGATGAGTTGCAGAGGTTGCAGAACCAGAAAGCACACTTGTCTTTTTTGAGTAGGTTGAAACTGTTGGATCCTTCAGCAAAACTTATTTGGAAGAGTGGTGCTGAAGTGTCTGAACTTCCCCTTAGCAACCTGCTTGGCAGTCTCATTATGGCAGGATTTAATTAGAGGAAAAAAAAAAAAAAGACAAAACAGTGGCTTGTACCTTCTGTAGAAGCTTTTGATAATGCTTGCCATACATATGATTTGGAAATATTTTTGGAAAATTTTGCTTATTTTCTAAGGTGAAATTACTGAAGAAGAGTTGCTGAGAAGGCTACACCAAGTTAAAGAAGGTCCGCCACAGCAAAACAGTGATGAGAATAGAGGTATATACAGTATTTGTGAAAACTCTTAACTTTAGCACCCCATACGGACCTTAACTTGAGTGCAGGAGTGGAACAAGTTAAGCCTAGGCAGGTGCAAGGTGAGCTTTGTTTCAAAACTAAGTGAACGTTATGTCTGATATCTGCTGCAGAGATCAGTTTGGGACAGATTTCACCCATAACGTGTCTGTTACTTGCATCAGAATAAAGTTCCATTTAGGTTTCTTTTTCTTTATTTTGAAGATTGTTTTCCTGTCTGCTCCCTTTGGGGATGCTTTTTGGCAATTCTTCTTTTTGTTTTTATTCACCGTTCTTCCCTTCCAAAGGTGCTCTATGGGTTTTGTTATCACCCCTCTAAAGAGGTTGGTGGAGGATTCTTGGAGCTTACCACTGGGGTTCATTCTTTAGTAAGATGGGTTTGCTGCACAGCTGATCTCCAAGTGAAGGGTCAGGACAAACATAGGTCTCAATTCAGTGAGATCCCTTAATTGTTTGGAAAGGAAAACACAGAATATTGATGTGTTTTAACACATGAAGTAAGACTTTCCATTTACAATAAATAATGCGTGTTACTTAGACTTGTTTGCTGTGTGATGGCTGCAGCCGGTCTGTGCATATTAGGAAAAAGAAGTCCACTCCTGCTCCCTTAACAGAGCTCTGGTAGATAAGAACTGTGATGCTACATGTGAAACCACAGTTGCTCTTGATGGGATTAAGCGCTTCTAAACTGTCGCTTTTTTAAATTAAGCACTTATGTTTTTGGAAAAGATCACTCCAATGTTAGCTAAGTGCTCTAATTTTGGTAGTTCACTGTCTTTTTCGCAGGTGCAGAATCCGCAGAAGATGTTTCAAATGGAGATTCTATAATAGACTGGCTTAATTCAGTCCGACAGACTGGAAATACTACACGAAGTGGGCAACGAGGAAACCAATCTTGGAGAGCAGTGAGCCGGACTAACCCAAATAGTGGTGACTTCAGATTCAGTTTGGAAATAAATGTCAACCGTAATAATGGGAACACAAATCCGGAAACTGAGAATGAGCCATCTGTAGAGCCTTCCAGTGGGGAGGATTTGGAAAACAGCCAAAGTGACTCTGAAATTCCAAGGTCTGAATCACCGTCTGTAAGGCAGCCTGGATCAGAAAGGAGCACTTCAGAGGAGCTAACGACTGAGGAAGCTTCTCCTAGAGGGCAGAGGAGAGCGAGAAGTAGGAGCCCAGAACAGCGGAGGACACGGGCTAGGACTGATAGAAGTAGGTCACCTATTAATCCAGTGAGTGAGGCTCCTCGCAGGTCTCATCACAATACATCATCTCAAACGCTTGACCATTCGTCGGTGAATGAAGCTGAGGGAAGCTCTAGAACTAGGCAGCACGTGACGTTAAGGCAGCATGCAGTGGGGACTGAGGTGCCGAGTGAAAATGCAGTTCTGTTTTCAGCCCCTGAAACAAGACCTGCTCCTCAGGCGGCAGGTTCTTCAGAAACTAATGGTGCCAGTGAGTCTGCAACTCCTGGGCAGAGGCCTCCTACCATAGTGCTCGATCTTCAGGTGAGAAGAGTTCGTCCCGGGGAGTATCGGCAAAGGGACAGCATAGCCAACAGAACTCGGTCCCGCTCCCAGACCCCTAACAACACGGTCACTTACGAGAGCGAACGGGGAGGGTTTAGGCGCACGTTTTCACGTTCAGAACGGGCTGGAGTGAGAACTTACGTCAGTACCATTAGGATTCCTATTCGTAGGATCTTAAACACAGGCTTGAGCGAGACTACATCAGTTGCTATTCAGACTATGCTGAGGCAGATAATGACAGGCTTCGGAGAGCTGAGTTACTTTATGTATAGTGATAGTGATGCAGATCCTAGTGGCCCTGCTCCAAATCAGAACGTGGATGCTTCCGAGCCGCAGAACGGAGGTGGTGGTAGTTCAGGCAATGAAAGTACGGATGTTAGCTCAGGGGAGGTGTACGAAGGTGGTAATGAAGGTGGTTCAACATCTGGTGCCAGGCGGGAAGGTCGGAATACAAGAGGATCAGTCACGTTTGAAGAAAGTGGTTCTCTCCCATTCCTTAGCCTAGCACAATTTTTCCTACTAAATGAAGATGATGATGACCAACCAAGAGGACTCACCAAAGAACAAATTGACAACCTAGCCATGAGGAATTTTGGTGAGAGCGATGCTCTGAAAACCTGTAGCGTGTGTATTACGGAGTACACCGAAGGCAACAAGCTTCGGAAACTGCCTTGTTCTCACGAGTATCATGTCCACTGCATCGATCGCTGGTTATCAGAAAATTCCACTTGTCCCATTTGTCGCAGAGCAGTCTTAGCGTCTGGTAACAGAGAGAGTGTTGTCTAAATGAGATCTGAATTCATGGCCAAGCAGCTAGTGTAATAGTGATGGGCAAAGAAGTCACTTCCTTTATGGCCACTTTTTGAGTGGTACCTCATTGTATAATACTGACTTGGAGTGAATCTTCCCTCATGAGAGCATTTTCTCTGAATTCAAGCTTGTAAAATCCTAAAATTCCTTTAATTAGCGGTTTCAACATCTAGCCAGTTTGTGTGATTAAATTTCACTTGTCCAAAGACACCTACCGATTTAAAAATACTTTTTTCTTTATGAAGAGTAAGTTCTAGCCACTTCCTTCCTCCAGCCCAATAAACATTTTGTCCTAAAGATTGTGCTTACGAGGAGTCTGAGAAGTCATCCCAGCTTAATGTACATGAGTCGTAGATGATTTTCTGCAAGAAATCCAACTGACTGAAAAAAATAACACAAATTTAATTGCACACTTGAACATGTTTTAAATTTTCATACTGGGTTAATATTGGACGTGTCTGTAAATAACACTAATGTTAGCCCTTTCCCCATCACTATGGCACGCTGTAGGATGAGCTGTTAGCTTAATTGGGATATTTATCTTGTTGTGGAAATATAAGAATTGCCTATGCTTGTTTAAATAAAAAAAAAAAATCTGTTTTAAAATTGTAAAGCTTTTTTGTAGAAGCTCAGTACTTTTCCAATGCACTGTTGTACTAACGCATTAAGAATTAAAATTGTACCATGCTTAGAAATTGAGAATGCTTTTCATACAAAACCCACCACACAGAGAGCAAACTAAATACAAGAGAGCTGCTTTTGTAACTGTGTGCCTGTCAAGAGCAGTGCATATCTGTACTATTTATGTGAAAAGCTACTGTAATATAAAAACAGTTGAATTAGACATCTTAATTGCATTTAAGAAATGGAAATTAAATGTTTATAATTGCAGTGTTTTGGCTCAGTAATGTCACCCAAAAAGATGATAAAAGTTAGAAACTGTTCTAATGGCTGTTTTTTTTCTTTATACGGTTCCTAATATGTAACAATATAAACTGGTGTGCACCAGGTTATTCCGTGAGGTTTATGCCCAGTTCTTGCATTTTTTACTTTAAACTTTAAAGGTAACCCTGTATGATTCTTCAGCAGACAAATAGTAACCCCTACCCCCCCCCCCCCCCCCCAAATCAGCTTCAGCAATATCAGTTCTGTTCAGTGAACATGATCTATCCAGTGTCGGTTTGAGTGCTGCAGAAAAATAAGTGTTAAATGGAAGAGAGATTAATTACTAGAATGCTACGTTAAATTTGGAGATTATAATTGATTACTGGAATGTAGGTAATGTTATTCTTAAGATTGGCTACGCATTCCAAAACAGACTCCTTATGCTCCCATTGGAAGGTCTGAACAATTACCTTCAGAAGTGTGTTTGTGGCACACAGAAATAGAGAACCAGAAGCTGTGTTGCTGCCTCGATGTGGTCCTGAGCAACCACATGGCCCCAGAGGTCCCTGCCGACTGCAGCCAGTCTGATCCTGTACCTTAACTCAGCGGTGTCAGGGGAAAGCATCCCTGCACTTCAATGAGCTGCCTTTGTTGTATTCTCTAGTGTTGTTCTTATTTTTCCCCTAGCTTATGTCTGCAGCAGGGAAAGCCTTTCACCCCCAGAGTGGTAGTTGCAACGGGATATGAACTGCTCTTGCTGGCTGTAAGGGAAATGTTGCGTGCTCCTCAGATGATAAAACCAAAGCTAGCCTTTTTTTTTTTTTTTTTTGCCTAATTACAAAACATTTTTGATGTTTTCTAGTGGTGGTTGCATAAAATACAGTGTCTGCTCTAAGCCATTTTTAATGTCTCATCAGTTAAGGAGTCCACCATGTCCCAGAATTCACACTATTTTTATACATGTGCATTTTGTGGTGTTTGGTTTAGTGGGAAGCCCTGACTGGCTATTGAGCTTGCTTTCCTCCTGGTGGGACACACTGTCATGGCACAAAGAATAAGTGTTTTGGGGGGATTTTGTTTGTTTTTAACAGAGGAATAAATAAGCTCGTGCTCTTAATTTTTTCCCTCTGTGACACGCATCACTCTGAAATCGGAGGTTAGCTATTAACTTCAGGTGCTGGACTCTCATGAATGTAGGTAATGTATTTGATGCCAAAATTTCTTCAACAAAATAACACTTCTGAATTTCTTCCAGCAGCATTCACATAGCAAATACCTGCTATCGGTTGCAGTTTCCAGTAGCTCTATTGACTTACTGGAGCGTAGAATCAGAAGGAAAAAAAAAAAAACAACTAACCTCTACATGAATGCCATTTTAGATTTTGAAAACCTGACATACTTCTCTGAAGACTAAGCACAGTGACAAGCAAGAAAGGGGCCCATTAGTGCTACTTAACGCCAGGCACGGCTGTGATGCGTGTCATCCAACATAGCTTTGTTTTTTAATGTTCTGAGTTTCCAGGAACTGGACACTTCGGTAGGCTCAACTTTACAGTTTTGTTATAGCTTAATAGTGGCATGCCTTAACATTTTATCTTTCTGTAATGATAGCAACCAATAAAATGTTGGAGGTTTCCCAAATGGTACCAAGAACAAGTACTTCAAGCTCAGTTGAGAAGCCCTTGAGTGTTCTCCATTATTTTACACGCCTTTTCCAACGCTGAGTGTACTGATGGTGCTGGGGGCTAGGTGCCCAAGGTCTGGAAGGGTTAGCAGGAATTAAATTGCTGACATGATGAAGAGCTCCTTGTGTAGCTGAGTCATCTGTTGGCCCCTGCTGTAGTGCTGGGGAAGAGCAGTGTCCTGGCTGCTGGGAGCTGCAGCCAAGAACTTGGTGGTGGCCACCAGTGCCTTCGTATCGCACCGCATCCACAAACCCCACACCGCTGCGGGGTGGGTGTAGGGCTGGGGTCTGGCAAGAGGAATTCCTGAGTGCTGCTGCATTTTACCCTACTGTCTTGGGATAATTCCATTTTTGTCCTTTTAAAGTTGTGTTGCAGTTAGGAAAACTCAGTGTTTCCACGTTGGTTGCTAACAGAACGTGAAATGCACTAATTTTGAAGGCTCGCCGTTAGCCAATTTTGCAGTTTGAAGTCATTATGGTGTTGAGATTTTGTACACATCGCTGCCCTTGGGTTGCTCTTGGTATTACAGGTGGGATGCAGCACCTTTACTCACGCTTATAGCCACATGAAAGGTTAAAATGGCCATTTTTGTCATTTTGAAATGCCTGCTTGTACGGAAAAGAGAAGTACAGAGGCAGAGGCAGCCTTGCTGCGGCAGCTGCCTGGCTCGTAGTGCCACCTTGTGGGAGCCTCTCTTACCCTTGCAGAGCCGGCATAAAATCTCCAGCCCGTCGCTTGGAGCAGCCTGGTTTCTTCTTGCTCAGAAGGATTATGCTTTGTTTTTCAAGGGGATTCCCTCTTACCGCCTGCCTCCCTCGTTAGTGTGGTGCTTTTTCCAAACCACCCAAGCTGCTGTTGGGAGTGCTTATCTGGTGGGTGAGCTGGATTCCTGTCCTACGGGACAGCTCTCTGACAGCAGGACCCCCATACACAGCTGCGAAAGCAGTTGTGAGGCCAAAACCTAGAACAGCGAATGGTATTTTTTTAATTAAGAGCATGTTTGATAGTTTTAACTCAAATTGCAAACTGATACAGAGTTGTGGGTGCTTGCTTTTTTTTTTTTTTTTTTTTTTTTTCTTTAAATTAGGGCTTTATCCATTAAAAGACTGTGAAGACTTATTCCTGGGGTTTGTTAGCTTTCCTTTTTACATGCACTTTTTTTTTTTTTAATCACTTACAAGAGGTTGTTTTTTTTGTTTTGTTTTGGTTTGTTTTTTTTTGCAAAGAACTTGTAGGCAGTTAATTGACTCGTCTTAAAAACCGATTTCATTAGCGTAGCTACCGCATGCATAGAAATTACTCATTAAAAGTTTAAAGACTTTTGGTAGGAAGTATTAACGTGCATGCACAGCAGCTGCACTAACACGATACTGTACCAGTTTTGAAGGAGCCATAATTGTCCATTGTGTCAGCTTGCAAACTAATGGATTTCCCACTAATGTTGACACAATGGACCGTAATGACTGTCATCCCCGTTTCCTCTCAGTTAGCTGGATTATGCAAATACGTCGCGTCCAAAGGGCTGTTTCCCTGTCTAATTGCAGGGGATGTTTATCTTGCGAGGGTTGCCTACACAATGGGGAGGCTCCGCGCCGTGTCATGATAACGAGGGCCCGACTTGGCGAGGGAAGAGGCGGTGGCACTGCTGGCCGTGGGGCTGTGGCTCTTGGTGGCTTTTTCTGAAGCTCCCAACGCAATCTTGGCCACCACGCTGCAAGGCTCACCTGGTTGGCGTAAGCCGTGGCCTTATCTTTGGCTTGAGCTCCTTTTCGCTACCATAAAGTGTACATGTGTACGTGTCCAATATTTTGGGTTTCTGCCCATCATGCCGCAGGGACTCGTTGCTTGCTGCGATCAAGTGTTGGTGAGCGTTGGCTCAGAGCCACATTAAGGGAATCTGTAACAAATTCAGAAATATTTCCGATCTTTGCATACTCTAGGCTTTTTTTGTTTCTTTCTTTCTTTGTCCTTGACTGGGGAGGGAAGGAGGAAGGTGAAGAGACAGGACTGATGGTAACTTCCCCAAAGTACATTAAGTCTGTGTTGTGTTAAAAAAGAAAATCAATTTGCATCTGTTATACCAGGGTTTCCCAACCTCTTCTTGAGATGTCTTTTAACCATACTTTTGGGTTTGTTTTGATTATTTTATGTGGTTTTGGTCCCTTCAGCTAAAACACCCAACACCCCTTCCTGACTCTCCCTCTCTGCCAGTACAACAGCTCGTGGTTGGGAAGCCCTGAATTCAACTGAGAATGTAACAGTTTCCTTTTTTTTTTTTCTTTTTCTTTTCTTTTTTTTTTTTTTCTTTTTCTTTTTTTTCTTTTTGTACAGCGCTTTACATCTGTTTATACTGGACTTGTTTAGTACAAAATGGTACTCTGAGGTCATCGGACAACAGTTCGACCAGATTTGATAGCTAATATTTAGGAGGAGTTTGTTCCCTATGTAAGATGTCATAATGCAAATTTAAATAGACTCAATAAAATGCATGAAGTGACCATTTTGTGCTTGATCATCACTCCTTGGGCTTATTCTTCTTAGGGTGGGAACGTGCTGGAGTAACGATGGATGTGGCAGGAATTTATGTGTGCCTTTTGCCTTGAGGCCAGGCAGAAAGAAAAGACCTGGAATGGTGCAGCTTAGTTCCCTGAAGCATTTATTGCTCCTTAGTACATAAACCAGAGGCAATAAATCTTACGATGAGCCAGACGTGTAAATCTGTCCTTGGATAATGTGGGATAAAGCAGTAAGTTACCTCCTGAGTGTGAGCTGTGACTTTTACGGGTACCCATCAGTGACCGGGCGCTGGCAGGACTGAGCCCCACCAGAAATGCCCCAAACGCTTTGCAGTGCTCATGGCTTTTGTAAGAAGCTCTCACATATGGCTAAAAGCTTCGCCCTAAATTTAGTAGCTGATGTACGTGCAAATGCTTGCTCGAGTGGGAAGGAAATTTTGTAGGGTGTGGGGAGCTGGCTTTATTACCAGCGCTTCCCTCACCTCGTCTCCGCTCCTCGGGTAGGAAGTCGGAGCAGAGGCCTGATGGCATGGAAGGAGGAGAAGGGGCAGGACAGTGATGGGCGGCTCGAAAACACGCAGCACTTGGCGTGTGGGTGCCATGGACTGCTCCTCCTGCCGGGTAGCTGCCTCAGCTGCTTGGCAGCACGGTGCTGCTCGCCTTGCTGTGGCCAGGAGGAAGGTTTGTGGGCTTCCCCAGGGACGCGTTGAGCAAGGATTCTGCTCCGCCTTCAGCCTCCCTAGGGAGACCTCTGGGAAGAGTTTTTTCCCAGCTGCCGGAGGCTTCATCTCGAGCTCTGAGGTGTCCTGCTCTGGAAGCGCACCACTTCTCCTCCAAGTCTTTACCATAGGCCTGAATTTTCATTTCGGTGCCTTCACCCGTGAAGTAGTTCCCACTCTTTCCATACCAGGAACCCCTCGCCAGCTCCCTGGCTTCAGCCCTGCATCTCCCTGTGGGAAGTCCTTTGGGTTGTGTATCCCCGTGTTAGTTCCTTAAAAACTGCCGACTGCCCCCCCAAATTGCTTTAGAAGTCCAACCCAACCTCGGAGCATGTGTGCTCTCTGGAGAGGCTTGGGAAGGGCTCCACAGACCTCTCCTCGATCTCGATGGGAGCTGCTGGTTGTGGTAGGGAGGGAAGCAGAGGCTTCACTGCCAGCTCATCTTCCCTGCCTGTCCCTTGGTGGGTTGAAATGTTGAAAGTTGAAATGTTGAAAAACCCCCTCTTTGGGGGCTTTCAACATAATGAATCTAAGCTCAGCTGCATCGTGGCTCCCTAAGCCCTTACAATGAAGTTGTACAGGGAAAACTAAACCCACTTTTTTGCCTTAAAGGAGACGGCATTGTCTCTGCCACTAATGAGAAGCTGATGCTGCATGCTCCAGCTGTTTCCCTGAATAAATCCCCTGCTGAGCTGAGCATGTGAAAAAGCAGGCGTCGAGCGTCCCTGACAGCAACTGCTTCATCAAACGGGGCGGTGCTGTCTGGGGAGGGTTTCTGGCATTTTGGCTGCTGTCAGGTCTGGGGTTTTTGAGAAAAAAGGTTGCCCAGAGCATGTTCCTTGTGGTAATGTTGGGGTGTTGGTGCTTTGCAGCAGGGCTCAGCTGCAGGAACCTCACAGAGTCCAACAAGAAGTGAGGGGTCCTGCAGATGGAGGGGAACAGGCCCAGGCACCTGGAAGCACAAGGGCTAAGGGTATCCTGTGCTGCACTGGGAAAAGTATCGCCAGCAGGCCGAGGGAGGTGACCCTTCCCCTCCACCCAGCACTGGTGTGGCCACACCTGGGGTGCTGGGTCCAGTTCTGGGCCCCCCAGTACAAAGAGACATGGAGGAACTGGAGAGAGCCCAGCACAAGATGCTGAAGGGCCTGGAGCTCCTCTGCTGGGAGGAGAGGCCGGGAGAGGTGGGACTGCTCGGCCTGGAGAGGAGGAGGCTCGAGGAGGACCTGAACAGGTCTCTGAACACCTGAAGGGAGGGTTTCACAGCGGGATGGGAAAAAGGGTTTGGGCCGCACGGATCAGGGCTGGTGAAAGCATCAACATGGGTGGGAGAAGGCTGCGGGAACAGCGGGCAGGCTGGGGGGGCGATGAGGCGCCGGCCACGTACGCCAGGGCCGAACAATGCCGCAGATGGGCCGATAACAGATTTACAACCCAGTGGCGCAGCGCCTCGGAGGAAGAGGTGCGAGCCACAACAATAGCAGCAGCCAGGAGCCAGAGCCCCGCTCACCCAGCCCACCGCCGAGCACCCACCCCGCAGTGAGCTTATGGCAGCTGATCTGCCAAAAACACGAGAAAAGCACACCCCGAAGCCTCGCCACGACGAAGCAGGCAGCCTTTCTGCTCCACACGACGTGATTCTGGTCCTGCAGTGCCCTCCCCTGCGTTGTACTTGCTTTAGATCTCTGTGTGTGTACATATATTTTTTCCCCTCCCTTGTTTTTCCCCGCTGCCAATATTACGTGGTTTCCAATACATTACTCTGCATTAAAGAAATCCCCCAAACCCAAGCTGAAATAAAGTGAGCATGCCCTAAACGCACGCTGTGCTCACCCTCCCAGCCACTCGCTGCGGTCCCTGTGCCTCCCCTTGGCGCTGGGGTGATGGAGGGGGATGGATCTTGGGTCCTGCACAGCACAGACTGTGTGTGTACTACCAAAAGTATGCAGGTATATATGCCATTCACATGCTTGTCTAAAATGTACATATTTTGCAGCTCCTAGGAAACAAATATAAGACATCAACATGCTTAGTATTTAACATAGAAAATAATTCATTTAAAATTTAATATATAAAACACCAGCTTTGAATTTTAGAAGTGATATTTCCCAGCGGGCAGGCTCACAAGCTCACCGACAGAGCTCTACGTGTGCGCGTGCTGCCTGCCCTGTCCCTGCACGCATGGCACGTGGAGGAGGGCTGCTGCTGCCGCCTTTGAATCCCTGTTTACTGCCTCTTATCAGCTCCCACTGGGGGTTTTTTGAGTATTATTTGCAGTAAATATCCCTGACTTGAAAAAGGGTTGAGATGCATATGGAAAGAAAAATGAAAGCCTGAGCCATATCAAATTAACGTGTGTGTCAGCTTTCATCTGATGTCAATTAAGGCAGCTAGTGTAAACAATTTGTTACTTTAGAGGTGTTTTTTTTTTTTTTAATTTTATTTTAGAATCCTTGCTAAAAGTCTTGTTTTTGGTTCCATTCACTCCCTTTCTTGCACACCCTCCCCAAAAATGCTCCTATTGGCAGCACAGCTTAGCTCTCCCAGCACAGTGCTAATGTCCAGGAGGCCTCACTGTGCCCTGAGCCCCTGCCAAAGGAAGAAATAATAATAATAATAATAATAATAATAATAATAATAATAATAATAGTAGTAGTAGTAGTAGTAGTAGTAGTAGTAATAAAACCCTGGTGCACTGACACTCATGAGAAGCATTTCTTTAGGAAACCACAACCCCCTTCCTTTTTAAACTGGTTTTATTCTACACAATTTTTTTTGAACAACATTCATAAAACAGTCATTACAAAAATGTGCTAATATGGGTTTGTTTTGTGTTTTTTTTTGTTGTTTTTTTTTTTTTTTTTTTTTTTGGTTCATTTTTATGTTGTTTTTGTATACCAATGATCAGAAATTCACATTTTGAAAGGACAGCCATACTGTTAAGACACACATTCAAATACTTTACTTCCAGATACAATATTTTTAGGGGAATATAAATTGCTTACAAGGAGCAGATGTCAAAAGAAGAAGAAGAAAAAAAAAGAAAAATTTCAGTTCTACCAGTTTCTTCACCTACATCTTACAAGCTCCTACGAGGCCAGTTCTGCAAGGTGCGGCTTCTCCACCCTTTCCAGCAGCGACTTTAAATACCCATATTTAAACCCAAAATGGGGCCCTAACCACCAACGGCTCCAGGCCTGATTTCTGCACTGAATTAAGTGCCTGCTTTCAGCCGCAGCCCCCTCTGGTTCATTAACTAAATGGAAATTCAAGCCTCCACCCCAGCGCTCTCACGTGGAGTCAGCTCAGACATCCACCCATCCAAAAGCAAATATTTGGCTCCGTTTGGTTTTCGTGCCGCTGGATTTCAGGGAATTAGGAGGGTTACTTGCCCCCAAAAGTCATCTCTCCTGCTGTGATTGGTGAAAGGCTGGGAAAGCCCAGGTCTGGAGAAGTGTTGTGTCCTGTTCGGAAACGTGGATGCCAAAAACCCAGCGCCACCCGCGCGGTGTGCTGGAAATCCCAAACGTCATCCTACCGACGCCACCCAGAAACGTGCTCTGGTAAACAGATCATCTCACACGCCGTGACTAAAAATGTACAAAAAAAAAAAAAGAAAAGAAAAAAGAACAAGAAAAAAAGCTTCGTTCCTTACTAAAATGGACTCTAAGCCTAGCTGCTAATGATGCGCCTAAGAGCCGCGCTCCTCTTGGCAGCCGGAGCTGGAAGGTGCAGTGAGGAGGAGATTTTGGGAAGGATTTTTGGGAAAGAGGAGGCACTCAGGAGAGGCACGGCCTCCTGTGAGGAGGCCTGGGTGCTGCAGGCAGGACATAACCAGCTGCACAAATCTTCTTCAAACACTGGGTTCAGAGGTGAGCTTGTTTTCCAAGCACTGATTCGGGTGCTGCAGGCAAAGCTGGGAGCCACAGGGCCACATCACCGTCGGGTCAGACACCAAGGCCGTGTCCTGCAGGTCGCTTTTGCCAAAATGTGCCCCTGGTGAAGGTGGCTGTGGCAGCAGGGATGGGTTTTGCTCTCCTGGGGAGGGTGAGGATGGGGATGGGGGCACCTGAAGCACAGCGAGTCCTTGAAGTGGTAAGGGCATTGCAACATTTGCAGGGAAAACAAAAAAAAAAAAAAAGGCAGTAATAAACCAAAAAAGTGGTTGTGCAGGGGGAGAATGCGAAAGCACAGTGATAACCCTGGCGTGGCCAGGAGCAAAGTCCACTGTGCTTCCCGGCCAGCAAACCCACGGGCAGTGCCTCTGCGGGAGGGAGCTGGCTGGGTGCTGAGGGCCCCACTGGGCACATGGTGCTCCTGGGGGGCGAAGGGCGGCTGGGATTGAAAAGAAAATGCCCCAGAGAGCTGCCCAAAAGGGCAGGGGGCTGGCAAGTGAGCTGGGACTTTCTGGCATGTTCTTCATTTCCAACAGCCAGCTGACAAGAAGTGAATGGTGCCAGTGTGAGAATTACCAAAGCCGAAATAACTGAGGTAGCCCCTGGACAAAGATGCTGGGCATGGATGTGCACGAAAGCTGGGGCAGCAGAAGCGAGAAATGGAGGGATGGCAGTGCTGGATCTGTCCTCCCAGCTCTGCTTTGCACTTGTGGCTTCTGTGTGACCGCCCAGAGCCAGGCTGGAAGCCAGCTGAGATGCCATGGGAGCATCCGTCCCAGCCGGAGCAAGAGGAGTTAAACCCAGAGTCTCACCCGGCCGTAAAAAAAAAAAAAAAAAGAAAAGAAAAGAAAAAAAAAGACAACAACTCTTTAAAAGACAACAACTCTTTCGAACACCCCGAAGCTAAAGATTTAGGAAGGCAGCCCCAGCCAGCCCCTGCGCCGTGCTGCCGGGGCACGTCCCGCGCTTGATGTGCACTTACATAAGGTGCGCGGTCGCCCGCAGCGCCAAGCGTGCCGCCGCCTCTGTCGGCAGGAGAAACTTGGGTTTTTTCATTAGAAAAAATGAGTACAAGGTCTTTTTTTTTTTTTTTTTTTTGCTATGCAACCCTGCCTTCCTGCTTGGCCTCCTGTGCCCATCTCCCAGTGACCGCTCCAACCTTCGCCCTTCCAGCCACGCACGCGGGCAGAGCATGGGGTGAGCCTTGCATCGCCTTTCCTGTGGCAGAGGCTGGTGTTCTGTTGGCCAAGGGCTTGTGTTGACCAAGAGCATGACCTTGGCCAGACAACAACGATGCCAGCAGTTTTGGGAGGCTATTAAGGGGCTTTGGTCCGTGATGTGGGCTGTGCTCCTTTCACCAAACCTGGGCAGCCCATGAACGCACCTCTAAGTGCCCTCAGTGATAAGAGGCTCCTCTGGGGGAAAACAAACAAATAAACAAACAAACAACATGGAAATTTTGGGGGTGTCAAGTGAGGCAGGGCTCTGTAGGCACCTCTGCCCCTCCTGGCTGCTGGCTGATCCAGCGGTGCAGCACCAAGCCCCCACGGCCCCGAGCGCAGGCTCCTCCCGGGGCAGAGACCTTTGTGGGCAGGCTGAGGGTTTAGGGCAGGTGGAAATCAGCAAAATGTGGGGATTTAAGCTGTTAAATCGCTTTATGAGCTCGAGAGGTTTTACAGCCACAGAGTTGGCTGTGAAACCATTCACCCAGTGGGTGCAGTCACCGGGGGCTCTGCCTAGCAGCATGGGCATGGGCTGGGTTTGGGGCAGCGCTGCTTCTCCTATGGCTGGGCTGCAGAAGATATTTCTTTCATTTAACCCCCCCCCCATAAGCCGTCCTCATAGGGCACTAAGGTCAAAAATACAATTTGAAGAGCTTCATCGGCTTCAGCTGTGACTGCAGACCCCCAGGCTTGCACAAGGAGCCGCAAGGCAGTGGCTGCCTTCCTCCAGCCACCTGCGGAGGAGTATCGGGGGACCCAGGGACCCAAGGCTGCTGGGTGCCACGGGCACCTTGGATCCTGCTGGCACACATATGTGGGCTTCCTAAAATATGGGCAGGACAGCAGAGATGTGGCAGGGATGCCCTGTGGGAAAGAACAGGTAGGAGACGTCCTGGGAATGCGTGCTGAAGAAAGGGCAGGTTGAACAGACACCTCACAACACACCAGTATATTCTCCAGCTCGTACAGGGACAGAAGTAACAGAAGCACAGACCACGAGACCTTACAATGCATTAGCCAGCACAGATTAAAAAACCAGAAGGGTCAGAGGGGCATGCGGGGTGCGGAGCTATGTACAAGGCTCTCGTTTCTAACAGTGGGTGATGGGGAGGAAAATCTGACACAGCCGGGATGGAAGCAGCCTTCGGTCCTTGCTCTCACCCGAGTTAATCCTGGCCCTGTGTGCCTCCATCTCTCCATCTAGCCCGAGGGTTTTGCTGCTTGGACTGCCCAGATGGCCCAGACCTCAGGCACCAGATACAGGAGTGGAGGCGAGAGGTGCCCAAGGCACCGACGGGTCTCCTCCTGTGATTTTAAGGCAGATTTTGCAGGATGCTCCTGTCCCCGTGAGCGCACATAGCCACAGCTCTCGGGGAGGGCGGTGGAAAAGGAGGAGAGAAAAAGCTGAAAGCGGGGCTCGCTGGCCATTAGTCTGGCTTTGTGTTCCTCCTCTGGAGCTGCTGGCTCTGGCACAGCCTCTGGACCTGGCGCACCAAAGGGGGAGGGGAGGGGATGGGTCTCTGGAAGGGGCAACAAGCTCCGGCTGTGGCCTGCTTTAAAAAGACGTTTATTAGCTGTAAACCTCTGTTGTGACGTATAGAAAACTGGGAAAGGAGCGGGAGGTCGATCAAGTTTGAATCCTGGTGAGAGTTTTCCTTAGAAAAAATGGTTAGAGGAAAAAAAAAAAATAAAGGCGACTTTGAAATCAAAACTGTCCCAAGAAAAAGCGTTTCTGCTAGTTAAACGCCTTCAACTAGAAGAGCTTTTTCTTTTTCCTTTACAAATGTAGTGCATCTGCAATCACTGAGAATTACAGTCTGGCTAGAAAAGGGCCTGTGCTTGGGCTTGTGGAGGATGCTGGTGGCGATCGCGCGTGCCGGCGCGTCAGATGTGTGCTTCAGAGGCAGGGCAGCCCGGCAGCAGCTCGCCGTTCACCACCGCCTCGGGGGCCAGCATCTTGTCCTTGCCGGAATCCAGGCGCTGCTTCTGCAGCATCCTCTGGTGGACCAGCGGGACGACGGAGAGCACCAAGCCGCCGACGATGGGGGGCACTCCGGCGAAGTAAAAGGCCGCGTGGTAATTCCCGAAATAATCATTGAAGTATCCTGGGGGAGAAGCATAACAGCCGTTATCCGTCTTATTTTGGCAGGACAGGACAAAGTCAGACGCATGCAAACAGTCCTGGATGCAAGCTGAGCAGGCACCCTCGGAGAATAACACATTGCTATTTATTGGCACTGGAAAAAATCCTTCCGATGCAGGATGCGGGATGCAGGATGCCCTGCGCAGCCCACAATAGACTTTTTCCATTGCTTAAGAAATTCCCTAAATTCTTTTCCCTGCTCTCCTGGCCATGAGTCATTTCTGGCCAGTTTTTATCTCGGCTTCCGACAGCAATCAGTTAATGTGGTCGCTCTGCTCTTGCTGACCCCTGCTTTCATCAGCACGGGGAAAAGCACTGAGATACTGCAGGCTGTAGCCAGCGAGTTCAAAAGCTCTTACACCAAAACATCCCCACGGGCAAAAACAGCCACAAACATCTGCTCCCTCCCAACAGCTGGGCCCAGGTCCAGCCCGGCGGTGATACCGACCTGCTATCGGCGTGCCCGCGGTCATGGGCACGGCCATCAGCCCCATCAGGTACCCGATGGCCTGGGACGCCTGCATGGGCCCCACCAGCTCAAAGGCGATGGGGGCCATGATGGTGGTGAAGAAGCCGTCGCAGAGGCCGAGGAAGAGGCAGATGACGATGACGCCCTCGAACCCTCGGCACTGCGGGACCATCATGCACATGATGCCGAACAGCATGAAGGATGCCACCTGGGGAGACAAAAGTGGGCACGGCGTTGGGGGACAGGATGAGTGGGGAAGGGGGGCAGGAAGCCACTCTGCACCATCCCGACGGTCACTTGAGGCTGTCTCCTCTGGGCAGGAGGAGGGAAGGCTCCCGGGCACATAGCACGAAGACTTCAGATGGGGCAAGTCCTAACCCTTGTGTTTCTGAGATCCTCAGCTCTGCAGTCTTGAATAGGAGCAGTGAAACCAGAGCCATCTGGTCACACTACAAGACCCGGGGAGAGACGATCCACCAAATGCTTCACTAGAAGGAGCGACAAGCCCATGGCATTGAAGACGAGGCCACCCAAGGGCAGACAAGTGTCTTTGCCCAGTGCCAGCACTGGGACCATCTCCCTGCCCCATGCCAGGGTGGCTTCTGAAGGCTACTTCAGAAGTCTTCCCATCCTCTGGGCTCCCATCCAAGATGCCCAGACCCAGATTTTGCACTTCTTGTGCTATGAGCTGCAAGGGTGTTAGCTAATGGTCTGTAAATGATGGGCGATCTGGGGCTGTCAGTTCCTAGTGGTGTTAATGATGATGTGGCGATGTTATCCCCAGCTGCAGTGGCCACAACGTACCTGCAGGTAAATCTTCTTCAGCCCCGGAATGCAGTCACCAATGCGGCCTGAAACCAAGCGCCCCAGCCCGGACATGGCTCCGAGGCAAACGGGGAGAATCCAGTCTTTTTTGGTTTCTTTAAATTCCTTCTCCACGTATTTGACCTGGGATGGACAGAAGGACATAAAGATGTGAATCCTCCGTTAATTCATCTCAGCAATGGGCAGGACTTTGCCTGCAGCAATTTCTTGGTTGCGAGGCCTTTGGTGGCTCTGTCCCCGCTGCTTCCCTGCTCTTGCCCATCTCCACCTTCCCACCACCTCCTCACCCATTCTAAAAAGCCAAGGCTCTTACCAGGTGCATGTAGGGGACAAAATACCCCAAGACGGCCGTAGCAATCCCAAAGGCCCAAATCCGATAGGTCTTTCTCCGGAAAACCCTCAAGTTGAAGTACTTGCGCATCTGGGACCAGCACTGCTGCCGCAGGCTCCGACTGCCCGGCTTCTCCTGCCCATCGTGCTGAGAGTCACAAGAAGGCGGCAGGATGGGCCGGTACGTCATGGACAGGAATATCTGGATGAGCATTAAGGCACTGAGGACTTGGAAAGTGTGCGCCAGCCCGATGGCCTTCCCCACCATCTTCAGGAAGAAGGGCAGCGGCACGGAGATGAGGCAGCTGCTGCCGGCCACGATGCCGTTGGCCAAGCCAAGGCGGCGCTTGAAGTAGTGGCCGAGGATGACCAGCGAGGGCTGGAAGGCGAAGGAGCTGCCGCAGCCGAAGAGGATGCCATAGGTGAAGTAACGGACCTCCAGAGACCTGGGGGGAAGAAGACATCAAGGTGGTCACGGCACAGGGATGGAAGGAAGCCGTGCCACCCCCTGCAAGCCCTTGAGTCAAGACCGAGGGCTCGCATGCCACCGGCGCTGCACGGACAGGCTGGCCTTGAGGAGCTTATTCCCCAGCCAAAGCGAGGATTATCCTCGTTGCACAGCTGGCACATTAAAACCTCCGGGAGAATGAAGTCTGGCTGGGGAGTGCTTTCTGCACAGAGGAGAAGGCAGCAGCCAACCTGCCTGCCTCAGGAAGCTGACCTGACTTGAATGTTTTTTTAAAGTACTCCGAGCAAGATTTTCTAAGGTAGGCAGGGGGTTATTTTTAGCTACAAATCCTTTTTTTTTTTTTTTTTTTTTTTTTTTTTTTTTTTTTTTTTTCCACTGAAACAACTAATTGAAAACATTCTGCACCCAGTGTTTCAAAGCAGAAGGCACCAACCCTGGTTATTAGGCACTTAGGGAGGGAACATCACGTTTCTGCCCAGGCTCCAGGCTCCTTAATTATGTTCTTCTTCTTTAAGCTCCTCTGGGAGCTTCAATTAGGCAGTTAATAGATCTCATTTGTACCTTACGGAGGTGGCTGTGCTTGAGCAGGGAGCGACGTAGCTGCTCTGCAGAGCAGGTGGTAAGTCTGAGAGCCTTTGGAAGCAGCCGCCTCCCAGGGGCCAGCCTGGTTGTCCCAAGAGAAGCAGCAAAGAAAGGAGCCCAAAGTCAGGCAGTGGCTGCACCCCTGAGTTCCCATCAGTTTCTGGCCAGATGGAGGATTTGCTCTCATCCCTGTGCAATACATTCGGCTGCAAAAGTCTGCCATGGGAGGAGGGTGTGAGGGAGAGGTTTGGGCAAGTGATGCTGTGTGAAGGGGGTCTTCACTCTGACACCCAGGGCTGCTCATGAGAAATACAGTGTGCTGCTCCTGGGGCAAGCGAAAAGACAGCAGCCCGGATCTAACAGAGCGGTTCAAAATTGAGCAAATGTTTACAAGCACATCATTTCTTCCATGACAAGCTCGTCTCCATAGCTGGCCAAGCAGAACGGGGAACATGAAAGCTGTACCCAGCGGCTCAAAGACAAATGGCTGTCATGAAAGGCAATTTCCAGCTACTCCAGGGCAAAGCCACATCAGAAAACCCATCCCCGGAGCCAGGCAGGCAGCTGGGCTGCCTCCGACCTCCCACGCACCAGCCCTGGCCACCTCAGCTGGGTCACACCAGCTTTGGTGCTGCAGCTAAGCTGATGTGTTGGATAAGTGGAGACAAATGCCGCCGGTCCCATCTGCTCGCCGTTGATGCTGAGACACCCCTGCATGGCTGTGCCAAAGCCAGGCTCCTTCCAGCCTTGCTTCTCATCCTGGATGTCCCACCCTGCTTGCTGGGAATGGCCCTGGATGTCCCAGCTGCTCTCCGGTGGGAACGGCAGCACCATCACCCTCGGACAAAGAGGTCTCCTGTGGGTAACGAGGTCTCCTGGGATGTCTCCCATGGATAACGAGGTCTCCTTGGAAGAGTTCTCCCATGGATAACCAGGTCTCCAGGGATGAGGTCTCCCATGGATAATGAGGTTGCCTTGGAAGAGGAGGTCTCCCATGGGTAATGATGTCTTCTAGGACCATGTCTCCCATGGATAACAAGGTCCCCATGGGTAATGAGCTCTGCTGGGAGGAGGAGACCTCCCTCCAGCAGCTGCCCCTTGCTGGCACTCACCAAGAAAGGTGAACCCAGCAAGATTTCTTCCCTCCCGAGGCGCAGCGGCTCTGGGGTGGCTCAAGCTGGCCCTTCATCCTCAGCCCAACAGCAGATGTACCCACAACACCCAGCCCCACGCCCCAGAGAGTCCCCAGATTTACAGGGATGTGTCCCTGCTGTCCTGCCCCTTCCCAGGGTGGCAGGGACCCCAGGCATCCCCCATGCCCAGAGCAAGGGCACCAAGCAGGGCACAAAGGAGCCGGCGTCCCAGGGTGGGAGCAGAGAGCGGGCGGCACGCCCTCTGTGAAACTAGCCTGTTTTTGCTTTGAAAACCACTTCTTGGAGCATTTTAATTAAAACAACATTGATCTGAGCTGAATTCAAACCCACGGAAACATTTTTATTCGGACAAGCTGGGGCAAACGATGCTCTGGGGGATGCCTCACGGTGCCTTTGAGGCTCCATGTAAAAAGCCACACGTAAAGGACACCGGGGGTGACCTCGTTTTGCTCTCCTGAAGATGCAAATGTATCGGGTCAGAAAGACTATCACATCGCATCAGGTAGACCTGCCATCAAAATGCACATTGGCGAGTGCCTGCCTGGGGACATTCACGGTGAGCCCCTTGTTTGGGTAAAGCTCATTCTGTCTCATGCCAGGAGAGCTTGAAACCACAAAATCTGCCCCAAATGGCAGCAGCTAGGGGTGCTGGTGAGGAAAAGGAGCTGGGAAGGGGCTGCCTTACTTGGTGAAGGAGCTGGAGAGGAGCCCAATGAAGGCGATGGCAGCTCCCAAGGCAGCCGTGGTCCTGCAGCCGATCCGGTCGGTGAAGATGCTCACGATGGGAGAGCAGAAGAAAATCATGCCCATGGCCAAGGAGCCGACCCATGCTAGGGAGAGAGAAGAAAGCTGAGGGCTGTGCATTGAACGAGGAGGAGGAGGAAAAAAAAACAGGGCACGGAGCCCATCGGTGTCCAGCTTTGGGCCATTCGGATTTGGGGTCCTGGGTCACGGCCAGGCGTCACGGCTACCCGGCACCACTCCTCAGCATTTCCCAACCTCCCCCCGAGCGTGCCGGGAGGCCTCCCACCTCCTTAGCGGGATTTTCCCACCCCTCCCTGTCCCACCAGCAACAAGATGTACCCAAACACAGCAGGCAAGGCATGTCAATTAAAGGACGGTTTTATATACAGAGCAAACGAGCAGCTGGTGATGCTGGCGTTATGGGAACCGGGTGTCAACAAGAAATGAAAAGCAGAGACGTGGCGGAGAAAGAAGGAGGGCAGAGCAGGCTGGCACAGGGGGCCCACGTCTTCCAAAAGCTGCTGGAGGTGCGTGGGTCATGCCAGGTTACGTCCCCTCCCTCCCCTGGTCGGACCCAGGAGATCCCTTCCAGGAGATCCCTACCCTCCTCCGGGGAAAATCTCCGTCTGTCTGCTTTAAGAAGATTTTATTATTCACAGATTATTTCAGCCCTGCCCTCCACCTTCTCTCTTTAATGGTTTCTGTGAGTGTTTTCGGGAGGAAAGGCAGGCTTTCAAGAAAAGCAATGTGGTGAGGAAAAAATCTCAGCCTGCCTGCGCCGAGGAGGAGCACGGGGAGCATCCCGCACCCGCGACGTGTTCCCTGCTGCTTTACGCCTTTTATTTTCCTTGCACCTCCACCGAGAGCTCTGCAAACCCTCTCAGCACACAACAACAGCCATGAGATCTCTGGAAAATGGCTGGGTCCCTATTAAAAGAACCCCTCCCCGCACAAGAGGCCCCCCAAGCTCAGCCTTTCAAGGGGACCACACAGAGAAGCCCTCTCCAGCCTGGGAAGAGCCGACCCTTCCGAACTAATTGCAGGGCTCTCCAGGACCCAATTTACTCAAAACACACACAAAAAAAGAAAAGCTGAGGCCAGGCAGGAGCCCTGCTGCAGCGGGGGAGAGGGGCGGGAGGGCGGCCAAGATGGGAAGGGCTCGTTAACGTGGATAATGCGCTTCCCGAAATGTTCCTTCGGCTGCAGCCAAGGCAGTAAAACGCGAGATGGCCCTGTCATGTTTGAAGTTTGTTATTTTTGGAAATTGCTTTAAGAAACACGGAAATAAAAGCATAAAGCGAGTATTAAAATTTAAAGGGGCCAGATTCAGATCTTAATAACCCCCGAGATTTACATGCAAATAAGCAGGATCAATCTCTGGCCCAAAACACGCGCACTCACCTGCGGAGATCAAAGCGAGCCCGGGCGAGAGGCTCAGCACCGGGCGCGGAACAGCCTCCACGGATTTGTGTTCGTGAAAGGAGATAGCACTCAATTAAACCCGGTAAACAAAACAGATCCCCATGGCAAATTGCTCTACCTTTAGAGAAAGGGCTTACCACAAGCAATGAATAAAAATAGGTTTTGGTAATAACAGCGAGTTAAAATTAGCAAGAACAATAGCCCGGCTTCCAGAGGAGGCTGCAGCCTCCCCGGCACAGCCAGCCCGAGGCGAGGCCGTGGCCTCGGCACCCCGGCAGGGGCAGCGGGGCTCGGTGGGGCTCCCCCCGTGCTACCAGACTGGGGCTTCTTGGTGGCACCAACCCCTTTTTGGCCCTGATCGGGAGGAACTCTACGGCTACAGCAGATCCTGAAAGAAATTACGGAGCGAGTCCAGATCGGGATGGGGCTGGGATCCCCGTGATGTCAACACGAGCCTGATCAAGGCTTGGTGGAGGCTGGAGGTGCCATGGCACGGCCGCTGCCTGCCACCAGCTGAAGGGGCTCTGGGGATGGGTGGGACACACAAAGAGACCTCCGTGGGGCTGGTGGCCCGGTGCCCAGGCCTTGCCACCTCCCTTTGCTGGAGCAGAGGTGGTCATGGCAGCAAGACGAGGGCAAGGACCCGAGACGTGGCTCCCGAATCCCCCCCCGGTGCTGAGCTCATTGTTCCAGCCTTCACAAAAACACCATTAACAACGGTGCCGCGCGGCACTTTCGGCCGAGTCTATTTGTTCCTTTAAAAACGCCTCTCCAGGGAGACGAGAGGAAGGGACGTCGCTGGCGGCCGTGCTTCCCCGCTGACCCACATACCGCAGGCTGGGGGGATCAAGGGCCAGGAGGTGACCTCAGATCCGGCGCTGGAGGAAGTGTCTTCCCTCGCTTCCCGCGGCTTCTCCCGCTCGGCCGGGGATGGGGCCGGGGATGGGAATAGGGGTGGGTATGGGCATGGGATGGGATGGGCACAGGATGGGGATGGGGATGGGATGGAGATGGGGGTGGGATGGAGATGGGAAGGGGTGGAGATGGGGATGGGGTAGCGATGGGATGGGATGGGATGGGATGGGGATGGGGTAGGGATGAGGTTGGGGATGAGGTTGGGGATGAGGTTGGGCATGGGGATGGGCATGGGGATGGGGACATGCTGCAGAGGGTCGCCTTTCCCAGGTGCTTGGTGTTTCTTGCAGGACAGATGGGGCTCCAAAGGTGATTCTGCTACCTCTCCCCACCTGCTCCGTGTCTCCAATAATTTCTCCGGTCGTGCTGGGCGGAGGTGCTTGCTGGGCACAGCAAGGCAAGTGGAGCTCTGCTGGCACGGCAAAGCTCACCACGAGTCCTGAAAGGCCTTCACGGCCCCACCTGGCTCGCATTTTGGGTGGCCTGGGAGCTGCAAGCTCTCGCTGCACAGCTGACAAGCGCTGCCCCGAGCATCTGCAGCTGTTTGATCCCGCAGACCAATCTGCGTCATCCTCACATCCTCAAAGACGAGCCTGACACGCTCCCAGCGTCCAGCCTGGAGGGTTTGGATAAAGGCAGACATGAAGCGAGGGCTGAGGAGGCCACCACCATGGGAGGAAGGGAGGGATGCTGCGCTGAGGGGCAGCAAAGCAAAGCTGACGAGCTGCTGGGCTCCTCTGGGCACGAGGCGGTAGTGCACTGGTGGCCCCACGTGCAGATAAAGCCAGATAAACTCATTAACGGTATAGCAAGCCCCGCTTGGTACCATACCAAAAGCTCCAGAACAAAGTCCTCCTTTATCGTGGTTTTTCTTTTTTCTTTTTTTTTTTTTTTTTTTCCCTGGCTTCTCCCCCTCCCTCCTTCCGTGTGCAACCCGCAAACAAGCTGTAACTCGGGATGCAGGGAATTGCTCGGCCCCACAGCAACGCCTCGTGCACGCCGCGCCGCATGCAGGGGACGTTTAAGCGAGGTCCCTGCCACCCCCCTGTCCTTGCCCCGGTGGCTGCTTCGATCTCCTGCGACCACAGAGTGACAGAGAGCAGCCCGTGCGAACAAAAGTCCCGGCATTGTGGCCGTGTTAAGTGGGGATGGAGGCAGAGCTGTGGTTTGGCTTGGCAAGAAGCAGGCGCAGAGGGTTTTGGGCTGGGGGGTATCTCCTCAAAGTGTACCTTGCTTCTAGGAGCCGTGCCTCGTGCCGGCCCCGAGCCATAAAGCCAGCCCTGGCTGGTGCAAGCCTCGCTGCCTCCTCCCCAGCTGCAGCAGCAGCAGGACCCCGCGCTCCCCCCGGCACACGGATCCTTGTGAAACCCACCCAAAACCAACAAACAGCATGTGCTGCGCAGATGGGAACCGCCGTGTGCTCCTCTCGGCAGGCTGGGAAGGATTTTCTGCTCCGCGTCTCCTCCTGGCTTACAATTTTTGCGAGATGATTCACCTACCACACACTGAAGTCACCAAAAACCGTAGGAGCTACAGTTGTGACAATCCTGTCCCGACGAGGGGAGAGGGATGCCTGAGACCCTGTGGGACCCCACTGCCAGCAAAACCTCCCCCCCCGGGCCTCTCCGGCCCCTTCTGCCCAGCACTTTTATGAAAACCAGACCGGCTCCATTTTAATGGGCCGAAAATGCCCTCCTCCCGCACGCGGAGCCAATCTGTAATTAGCCTTTCATGTAGGACGATGTTTATTCCTAGCGGGGTTTGTCTTGGCACGCTCGCTCCCTCTGAAAGGCGCACACATTTCAGGACTCAAACCCTGCATTTCGTTCTCTATCTGCCTGTTAATACTCATTGTTCCCAAGCCCCTTTTCAAAGCGCACCCAAGAGGAGAAAGATCCTATTTTTTTCTGAAAAAAGCCCTCTCCAGCACCAGGCACACCAGCAGTGAGTGCAGCCACGCTCACACACACACACCGCTGCTGATGCGACCCCTCAGCGAGACCCAGGACGCCTTCCTCTCTGCTTCCCATCTTTTTATTTATGGATATAATTATTTATTCCTGACTTCGGTGCCCCTTAGATGTCCCCCCAAATCAACGCAGTGCAGGGAAGCGAGCCCCTGTGTTTATTTTGCAGCTCGTGCAGGGGGAAAGTGTGGTCCGGTGGCAGGGTTAGGGTCAGGATTTAGGGTTAGGGTTCAGGTTAGGGTCAGGGTTAGGGTTAGAGTCAGGGCCAGGCTGCTCAGCTCTCCCCAGCCCCCTGCACCCTGGCAGCTTGGGGTTTCCTCCAGGCCCCCGGCGCCTCACCACGTGTTTTTGGGGAAAAGGTCCGTGTTGCTGAGCTCAGACAAGTCCCAGAGCCAACGGCAATGATTAACTCCAGCCGGACGGCGCGGGTCAGCCGTGGCCCGGACACCAGCTGCTGCACGTCCGAAATTTTAAGCCTTTGGAAAAGCCGTGACCTGACCAAACTTCACCGGGCTGTGGCTAGGATTAACCTCTTCCTGCCCAAGGCCAGCCCCAGCCCGTGCAGCTGCTGTGCATGGGGACCATCCCCAGCGGGACCCCTCCACCTGTCCCCGTCCCACAGACGCGTCCTCGCCTCCGAGCCCCCCGTGGCCACTCGGGGCTGGTGCCCGGCTCCTGGGGCACAAACTGGGAGGACAGGGGTGGCAGAGCTGCAGGAATGTGCCCACTGCTTCGCCTCCAGACCACGGTGACAGGAGGGCGTTCAGCGAGAGAGGCGGCCGCCGGTCCAAGTCCTTCAGGGCTCTGAAATGCCGTGCGGCCGCGCTTCGTCCCCACGCACGCGATGTTTCCTTTGCACAATTTGTTCCCTCGAAAATGACAGGGCTGGGAGAGGCCGGAGAACCACGCAACAACCCAGCAGGCTCCCAGAGGGTGGCGGGCAGAGGTCCCCGAGCCCCCGCCCCCAGTTTTACCCTGCGAGGGGTAAAAACAAGACTGGGACACCTGGGGCACAACCAGTCCTTGGTGCCCTGGGGACCCCCCTGGATCACGGCCGGTGGCCCACAGCTGTTCCATCCCTGGGAAATCTCCGTGCCCTTCCCGTGCCCCCAGCCAGCCCTGCCTGTGCCACGCTCGGGAATCCTCTGCCTCCCGCTGGGAGGATGGGCTGGAGGAAGGATGCTTTTTTCCGGACTGGAAGAGACAGAAAAGCTCTCCTCCCTGCCAGATTTCTCCCGAGCCATCTTCTGTTTCCCATTAACGGTGAGAAGAAACCCTCGGCTTCGGCCCCGCGCTCCTCCCAGTGCAGCTCCCAGGGGCGCTTGTCAACATCCCAGGAAAAAAGGCGAATTCAAACCAGCCGGGCAGAGAAAAACACCCTCCCTTTTTTCAAAGGGAAAACAAAGAGGCTGGGGAGAATAAATGGAGGCAAAACACTGGGCTTTGCACAGGCTCACAAAGATCTTTTCCCTCCCTGGTCGAGTGCTTGACAGCCTTCAACCCCCTGGAGAGCTGAGGGCAGCGATGGGACAGGAACAGCCCCAACTTGGCATCAGCCCCCCTCCAAGGAAGAAGACTCCAAAAATCTTCTCCCAAAACACCCCTCCAATCTTCCCAGATGGAAGGAGACACCTCTCCATGTGTCCCCCCAGGGAGGGGGGGGAGGCTGATGAATAATTAAATGCCCCTTGCCCCCCTCCTCCAGCAGCTCTTGCCAAACCTCACCCCGCCGGCGATGCGCCCGCACCCCTCGACTTGCCGAGGTGATTTTCGGCTCCCGTCCTGCCTCCCAAAACACTTGCAGCCCCTCGGCTCGCCCTCGGTCCACAGCAATATCTGGTGCAGAAACACTGCTCCGGGCCCCCCCCGGCGGGGGCACCCACGCGCTGGGTGCCTCCTCCCTGCACGGAGCCGCCCTCCGGAGGAGAGCGCAGCCGAAATATTTCAGCTATGTTCCTCGTTTGCCTACACCCAGCGAGGCCCCGATTTGTCCGCCCAATAAACGACGATAGACGTGGCTGTAAATATGAAAGGGAAAGTCTAGGCGGCGGCAGCAGCTGCTGCGGGTGCTTTCCAAAGGCTCTCCCCCCCCTCCCCACCATGGCTTTTAGCTCGTTTCGCCCCTGAGCTTGGCTCGTGGTGAGATGAGGCTCGGAGAGCTCCCGGTGATGTGGGACAGCGCACGGTGATGCTGGCCACATTGGGGATCCTCCATCAGGTCTCTGCTATGGGGCTAATAGGTTAAAAGGTGGAGAGGTGTTAAGGGAAGGTGTTTGGGAGCCACGTCCGTGCTGCAAAACCACTGCTGGGTGGAAGATGTGGCCTTGAAGACGCGGCTTCCTCCACCTGTGCCGGGCAGTTTCTGCCTTGTCCCCAGCGAGGCAATGCTGACGCCTCTGGCTCGTGCTCCTACAGCCCACTGCTGGGGAAAAAAAATCCCCCGAACGACGCAAAGCTGGCGTGTTATCGCTAAACCACACAGCCAGAGGCCAAGAGGGGTAAAACTTCCCCGCGATTTTAATCTCTTGGAGTTTCCTGACATTAAAGCAGGCGTTTGAGAACACCTGGGTATCTCGGAGAAATACGACTGGGCTGCAATTACGCAAATCCAATAGCTGAAGGGAACTGAAGAGCAGCAATATATAGGGATTTTATCATTATTATTATTTTCAGCAAGGAACAGGTTATACCCCTTTGCCAATGGGGTGTTACTTTTGGCTGACCCGCTCTCCTCTGGAAGTTTTCCAGATGTGGGGACGCCTGCATCGAGGTGCAGATCCATACCCCTGTGCGTCCCGGCACACATCCCCACGGATATGGCCCTGCCCAGAGCAGAAACGGGGCCGAGGGGACGTGGGGACAGCCCGGGCAAGTCCAAGTGCCTCGGCAGCAAAGTGCCTCCAGCCGGGCGGAACGCGAGCGCGCCGGCGTGGCGTTTTGCTGCATCAAGGGCTTTTTTTTTTTTTTTTTTCGGTGGGAATAAATAACTGAGCAGGTCAATGAAGGGTTCCAGCAGGCACCGGGGAGGTTTTGGTCCTCCTCCGGTTCAGGTTCAAAAGCTGTAGATCCTACCTCTGCGCAGGAAAATGTCATTTTGGGGTTGGTGCAAGAAACAAAGAGCAAATTCTCCTATCCCAGCAGGTGGACGTGGGGCTGACAGTGGTGGCCAGCCATTAAGCAGCCACTCAGCTTCTTTTCCAGCCATTTATCTGCCACTTCTCCCACATAAATCACCCCTGCCCAACCCCAACCAAAGGGAAGAGCAAAGCCCAGTGGCTGCAGCTGCGCAGAGCTGTTGCTCTCCAGGATTTGGGGGCAAGGAGGGACGATGCAGGGCACCGTGGGGCTTTCCCATCCCACTGATGAAAAGCTGGGAGCGGGGAGAGGCACTGCTCACCTTGACAAATCCACCCATGCCTCGGCGAGCCCAAGGAGAGTGCAATGGGATGGGTGATGGGGGAGCCGGTGCTCGGGAGCCCCCCGAGCTGCTGCCGGTCCCACCGGGACGAGGGCTCGGGACCGGTCGGAGCGGCTGGGAGATTACAGGAGACATTTACAGAGCCGGGGAGAGCCTCCCCCTTCTGCCTGGATTGATGATGAGACCAATACCGGCAGCTTCTCGCTTAACCTGTTCGACCATCGGGGCCGAGCCAAAACTTTACTCATTCATAAGAAAATGTGCAAGGAGATTGACTCGTCACCAGCCCTGACGAATGGGGAAAACCACCAGCAGCCCACAGCTCGCACACCGGTGCCTTTCAAGCCCTCTATCAAGTTCCTGAATTGAAATGCTCCCAACAAAGCAGGGGAGGGAGCGATGCCTGGCTGCCACACCCCTGCGAGCCGCCACCCCGGCACGGCCACCAGGAGGGAAAAGGATCCCCAAAATCCAGCCTGGGGCTAATCCTATCCAAGGTGCAGGCAGAGAGGGTTAATAGCCAACCGCAGGGTTCAGATCAGGACCCGAAGTGCCTCTACTCGCGGCTGTTTGCTTTACGGTTTGCTTGATGAACTGAAGCAGGGCAGAGTTTAATAGCTTAAAAAAAAAAAAAAAAAATCCACCGTGATTTTTTTAGCTTTTGGCGATATGTGTAATTTTGTGCGATTCTCTCTTAATTAAGGCCCTCTCCCAAAACACAGCACGAAGCCAAGCAGCAGAGCTGGAAAACTGGGCTGCAAGAGGCAGGTCCCAGGCGATGGGCCGCGGCGCTGTCCCTTGTCCCCAGGTGTTCATGAATATCACCACATTACTCGTGGTGCAGAAGGCAGGATATAGGAGCAGATCTTCTGCTCTTGGTACCCAACACAAGCCTCAAAGACAGAAAATCTGTGGGCTGGGCAACGCAGCAGGCGATGCCCATCCTGGTGCAGGGGCATCCCCAAGCGCCGGGCCCCACCAAATCAATTTTGAAAAAAAATAAAATAAATAAAAAATAAATAAAAATCACACAACACAGATGATATTTACCCCTCGGCAGCACCGTATCTCGCTAGTGCTCCGCTAATATTACACGCCGCAATTAAACGATAAAGCTCTAATTGCCTTATCTGAGGGCGGCGAGGCAGTGCTGGCTGGTGCCGCGTGTGCGCAGACGCGGCGCTGGCAGCATCCCTGGGGGGTGGCATCGCACCGGGCATCTTAAAGCCAGATAAAAGCCCCTTCTGAGCAGGGGGGCACAGCAAGGAGGGGCTGTGAACAGCCAGGGCGCGGCACGTCTGGACACGGGGCTGGGACCGTGCATTTTGGCACACTTGGCTGCAGCAGCCAAATTGTGCCGCTTGGTTTAGAGGTGCCAAGCGCCAGCACCATGGCACGCAGAGAGAAGCAGCAGAAGCAAATCTTGGTGCTTCATCCCCGCCTTCATCCCCTCTGAAAGAGCCCTGCAGAGCTGCACCATCCTTTCCCTAAAGGTCATCCCCGTTCATTTAAGTTTCCAGGTTTGGTGTCACCTGAATCCCGACTTGCCATTTTTCACCCCTTTCCCCACTCGCTCCCGGCGCCCACCCAGACCCCATGAGCAGCCCCGAAAGCCAGCGGGGGCCCTGTGCCCACCTCGCAGGGCTGGGTGCTGCTGGGGCCCAGCCACAAGAAAGGCCGATGCAAATCGCATCGTTAGCATTCTTTCCGTTTTAATAACCCAAGGTGTTACCAGCAACAGTGTTGCTGATTTTTATCTCCGCAGCGCCCTTTTAAGAGCTCCAATTTGTTTTTCTTGGAGATCTCGTTTTGTTTTATTAAAGCTGACACCGAGAGGGAAAGGAGACATTCTGGGCCCAGAACAAAAATATCCCGTTTAAATACCACGTATTATTTTCTTGGAAACACTTCTCCTTTGACTTTAATTAAGCTCTCCCCGGGCTGGCGAGCTTGGCGTGCCTGGCTTTACAACCAGCTTAATCCCCGGGCAGCCCCCCACCCCCTAGAGCTCCCTGCTTCCATTGTTTACATAAACCTCAAGAAATAAACGTGTTTTTGCTAAAATGCACGGATTAATAGCTGGCTCGAGGTCAAGGACGCCTTGACGTGGCCTCTTCGCCACCGGCCCACCCGTGGAGCAAGCGCGCAGCCCTGGACGCCCCGCTGCCTCCTCACTCGTGGCTCTGCCGTAGCCAAAAAAGCAGCTTTTCTGGCTTTGGGATTTTTTTGGGGAGGGGTTCTAGGAAGGGATGGGGAGAGCTCTGCCTGGTGCCAGGCCACGATAAAGGGCGGACGGTGCCCAAGTGCGACGTGTTGCTGCCGGGCTCATGCAAGCGGCGATTGCAAAGCAAAAGCGTTCCCGAGTTGGGAAATCCCAGGAGGGAGCTTGTCCGGGCACCGTGGCGTGCATGCCCATTAGGTAATTACCGTCAATCTTTAATCACGGGCGGTTTTCTCTGCTGGACCCGAGGCTGGGGGTGCAGCGGGAGCTGCCGATACGTTCGGTTTGCTCCAGCATCGTTCAGCCAGCCCCAGCGCCCGCTCACCGCAGCCCCGCCGAGGGTTTATGGAAACCCGCCCGCCCAAACGCCCGGCAAGTACCAACATCCCCCCGGGAGGGAAGGATTTCACCTCCCTTCCACGTGCAGGAGCTGCCGGCACGGAGATTAAGGCCAAGAGCCTGAAATAAAAGCTTTGTTTTGGTGCCCGGCACGACACGTCCAGAAAATTACAAAAAAAAAAAAAAAAAAAAAAAAAAGAGAGGGGATTTTGGGGACGCTGCTTGCCGGGGGCCATGTACCTCGTCCCCAGGGGACCACGGGGGTGCCCTGGCTGGGGTCCCCCTGCAGCGCTGCACCAGGCAAACCCCAGCAAGTTGGCCCATGCAAGGCTGCCGGCCCTGGGTGATGCTGTCCCCAGCAGGTCTCTGGGAAAGGAGGAAACAACCCCTCCGAGCTGCTACATCCAAACCCAGAGCCAAAACGAAACAGAAAGAGGGGAGAAACGGGGTCCCGTGACACCAAGGCGTGCTGTTGCCTTCCCTTGCGACCTGCTCCGCTGTGGGTTTGCAGACCCAATGTCCCAGGGCAGCGTTTCCCAAAGCCCCAGGCACCATCCCCATCTTGCGGTGAGGTGTCCACGCTGCGACACGGTGCCAGGAGCTGCTCTGATGGCCACCAGAGCATCACGGCGCCATCCTCTGCCGCTCCCGTGCCCGCCCGGGTGGCTGCTGCCCAAAACGAGCCCCGGCGGGGTAAAACTCTCACCCAAACACAACCACGACCTGATGGTGTCCTGCAAAGGGAGGGCGCACGGTGAGGCTTCACCCCTAAATCACGCATGGGGGGGTCTATGGGTTAAACCCCAAAAACCCAGAGGCCTGACGACGAGCCAGCCTGCTCCGCGGGGAGCTGCTGCCCGCGGTCCGTGCCCGGCAGCCAGCAGGACCAGTTGTGCGAGGCGCCGGGGGAAGAAGAAGCGATCCCGAAGCGCTCGCACACGAAAAGCGTGTTGCAGCAATGCCGGGCGCACGTCACGGGCGTTTTGCAACCGCCCCGACTGCCTTTGGGGTGGATGCACGGAAATAGCCCGGCGTGAACCGAGCTGCTGCCGCGGTGCCGCTGCCCGCCGGCGATGCCCAGCCCAGCACATGCCCTGCTGGGCAGGGACGGGTGCCAAGAGCAGAATCGCCTTCCCCGGGAGCGGGGAGCGATCATTCCTTCGAGGAAGAGGAGGAGAAAAGGGCAGCAAGCAGCGAATGCCGCGGTGGGGGCAGCTCGGCTGCAGGTGTTGCAGCAGCACGTGGCTGCCAGAGCACTCAGCTCCGAGAGAAACCCCTCTGGGCACGCTGGTTCCTGGGGGATGCCACTTTGGGAGCCCCCCCATGGGGTCGTGGTGAGACCCTGTGCCCCCCAGCACCCACCCCGGCCCTGCGCATCGCCTCCTCCCCGGCCGTCTGACACTCGAGCCGCTGACATTAGCCGAGCACCCGCTTTGGCAGAGCTCCCGAGGAGTCACCCGGAGGAGACAAAAAAAAAAAAAAAAAAAAAAAAAGCAAAAGGTTACCCGGCGCCTGGTGCTGACGGATCCCAATCCCCTGAAACAAACAGCCCCGGGTGCTGCGGCTCCCTCTGGGATTAGCTCCCCGTTAGCTGCTGCCCCCCGTGCCCCCGCAGGAATTTCCCCTTGGCTGCTGCAGGTCACAAAACCGGCCTCCAGGCGCTCCCCCGGCACAGCCGGGTGCAAATCCAGGCTCACCCTTCGTCCCAAGCACCCTGAGGTGCCCAGGAGGGGTCCGGCAGCCCCCGTTTCATCCCCACCAGCTCTGGTGGTCTCCTTCGCACCAAGTGGGGGGGCCAGGAGCACCTCTCCTACCGGGGTGCTCAGGCTGGGGAAAAAGGGGGCTCGATGGGGTCTTATCATTGTCCATGAGTTACAGAAGCACAAGAGAGACTGGAGAACTCCCTCGGCTGGCTGCTGGAGGATGAGGGTGAGGTTTGGAGACCCAGGTGAGGTTTGGAGGCCACGGGTGAGGTCTGGAGACTCAGGAAGCCCCCAGCATGTTCTGGGTGTGTGTGTGGCAAGTGACAGCCACCAACAGTTAATAATAAAAGTGCCAAATCGTGCAGATTTGGGTAAGGAGGCAACGGCCCAAATGCCATCTTCAGGAGCCCTCCCAGGAGCCACCACCCATCACGGGTCTCAGACGCATCTCCCAGTGTGTAAGCACGGGTAAGGCTGCCGGCCCCGACCCCAAAGCCCGGAGCAAACACCTGGGGAAGATGCCTTTTGCAGCAGCGGGCTAAATAAAGTGCACTTCGGTGGCGGCCGCTCCCATCCAGCCTCCTCCAGGCTGCGGAGCACTGCTAAAATTAATTAGGACCGCTTCCAAGAGCTACCTCCTGTGATTTACTCTCCCCGGGGTTTCCCTCGTGGAGGCGGCTCCAGCAGCACTCACTGGCCCTGGGGCTCCTCGAGCCCCAGAGGAGGCCGTGCTGGTTCCTCCTCCTGCTCCCTCCTTATTTCAGCTTTATTTTGTCACGAAATGAGCTCACGCCTTCTCACCGAGCCTCCTCGCTCCACTACGGCTTCAAACCAGCCCCTTCCAGCCGGGCTCGCCCCCCCTGGGGACACAAAACGGGGCGTCCCCCGAGCAATTCCCCGTGAAACCGGTTGGGAAGCCGGGTAACGAAGATGACACCCGGCCAAACCTGGCTGGCATCGGCGAGACCGAGGAGCCGAGGGCTCCGGCAGCCTCTGCTCCCCGGCTGGGGCCGGGCTAAAGGGGGGAAAGCTGCTCCCCCCGTCCCCACGCACGCACGGGCAGGAGGAGGAGGCTGCAGGACGCACAGCCGCACGCGCAGGGGCTGCGGCCGAGCCCGAGCAGCTCCTCCGAGCGCCCGCAGCTCCCATTTTGAGCAATCGGAGCACGAAAGATTAAGCAAAAAGGGGAGTTAATCTGTAGCTCGGGTATTGACACGACGCGGAGGAGGGGAGAAAAAGGAGATCGATGAAAATGTTAGCGGGGAAAAAAAAAATAAATCCGCGTGAGCCCATCTCAGGTGCCTGACCCCAAAATTAGCGGGGGGAAAAAAATATATAAATCAGTGTAATCCTCTCCAGACCCCAAAGCTGCCTTGGTGCCTTCAGTGCCCGGGCTGGGGCCAGCGAGCACCGCAGGGCACCCAGCAAACACCCTCAGACATCACCCAGCACCTCTCCGCAGAGGAGAACGGGCTTTTTCCTGGCTCGTGTGCAAGGTTGTTGTTGTGTTGTTTTTCAATCCCAGTGTCAGCGAGCCCTCTGCCTCCCCCCAAAAGGAAAACAAAGCCGAAAGCACAGAGTGTGCCTTGCAAAAGTCCCGGCTGGGGCTTCACGCTGCGAAGGGGCACGGCGGTGGTCGCGGCCGCTGCGTGTTTACAGACACCTCGCGGTTATACTCCTTCAAACAAAGCAGCGTATGCATTCAATGCATTGTTGGGAGAGGGTTTGTTTTCACAGCCTGACCCGAAATCTGAACTCCGTGGATCCTGCGTCTCTCAAGATCAAACGCGAGAAAACGTGACCAATGCAAACAAGGAATAAACCTTGATAATTATAGCCGTGCGCTGGGGCGGCTATTGTTTGGTTCAGACTAGTACCCGCTTCAGCATAAACATAACCCTATTTTTAAAGGGATGCTGGCTGGCCTGCGGCGGGGCTCTCCCTGAGCTCCCTCTTGGGCACAAACCCACCTGCTCGGGAGGGGAGAGGGGCTCTGGGGACGCAGCCCCCGGGGGCTGAAGGACAAAGCGAGGCGCTCGGGGCCGTGCTGGGTGTCAGGGCGGGATGGGGCCGGCGGGTCCCCATCACGTCCCCCAGTTCTGCAGGGGACAAAGGGGGACCCCTGGAGCTCGGCCACCGCTTCCAGCCATCAGGAGCAGATGGATGCTGGGGAGCAGACAGACAGACAGACAGACAGACAGCACCGGTCTTTTCAGGAAGGCCGTATCACTTCAGAGCTTGGAAAGGAGCTACAACACTTTTCCTGATTATGTTTGCACGCAAACGACCGCCGCGGGGAAATTATGCAACCCTGTGCAGGGAGGGACAGCGGCAGGGGGAGGAAGGGCTCAGGGGGCCCTGCTCCGTGCCCCCCAGCCCCCACGGACCCCCCAGCCCCGCGGATTTACCCCAAAACCTGCGGCATGATGAGGTGGGACCCGCCGGCCCTGCGCAGACCCCGCCGCACCGAGGTTATCAGCGGCCTCTTCGTTAGGCGCCCAGACCTGAATGCATATTCGTCACCCAGGCAATTTAATTACCGAGCCTGGGTTCACCTCGCACGCCCACACGCCTTTCTTTTTCGAGGCCTCCGTGCGGTCATAGCCATAAATAAATAGATCTCGGGAGCAGGAGGCAGATGCTGTCTCCTCCGAACCCCGTCTTGGGCATGCAGCTGTGAAACCACCAGAACTCGCAGTATTTCATTTCTTTTGTTCCAACTTCTGCAGCTCTCTGCCTCAGGCTCTCCAGATAGGATCACGGGGAGCAGGAAACAGCGCGCTGCGCGATGAGCTTCCCGGGGATGGCACGCACAAGGCGCAGGCACACACACACACACACACACACGGACATCAATCACGGTAATTACAATCGTCCACACGTTCCCAGCTCCCTGCCACACCGCCGCTGCCCGTCGTCTCTCTGGTAACAGCACCACGGGGTTAATTCTGCATCCCCGGGGTTAATTCTGCATCCCCGGGGTTAATTCTGCATCCCCGGGTGCAGCCCAGCATTGCTTTCCTCCTTGTGTGCCCAAGGCTGGGGTCACCGGTGCACGGGGCGGCTTGGGCAACGGTGGTGCCCAAAATTCAAGTTTGAGCCCCTTGACATCCCCTGGATAGCCCTAGCCTCATCCAGAGCGATGGCAAAACCACGAGCACTTGTCCCTACCCAGCAAGCTGGGCCACGGTGCCCACCATGGGGACGGAGGTGACCTGCTCCTGGAGGATGCTGAGCCCCGGGATGAGGCAGGTGCCCCTCGGGGACCCCTGGCCTGCCGCCCTGCAGCCGGGGTCCCTCTGCCAACTCCCCTCGAGCAGCAGAGACATCAAAATGAGACACATCCCCGTGCACAGTGGTAACACGAGCTGGTTTCTGGTCCCACCAAAAGGCACCGTTTGGGGACGAGGCCCCGTGGCAGCGCTTCGGGACCCGCACACAGCGGGTGGCCGCGGCTTCGAGGAAGCGTGGCTGCCGGGCAGATGCTCTCCCACCCCGATCCCGATCCCGGAGATAGGGCAGGCAGGCAGCCCAGAAAACCCACACCGAGAAGCAAGAGGCAAACCCAACAAGCGGGCGGCCGGCACACGCCGCCTGCTCCTCACCCCAAAACGTGGGGCGGGCGGGCGGGACGGGGTGCGGGCACGCTTTTCGGATGAATTACTTTTAATTGAGTACGTAGTAGCTTAGAAACACATGACAGTGCCGGAGATAAATATAGCAAGGAGGGCAGGGATGGCGGGGGCAGGGAGCAAGCACAGTTCAATGCCTCCAGCGGAGGCTCCGGGGGGGCCGGGATGGGAAAGGGGTCGGGCAGGGGGTCGGGAAGGGGGTCCCGTACCTGTTTTAAACTCCAGCGCGGGGTCGTTCTCGCCCTCGCCCAGGTCGCTCTGCAGCATGGTGTAGATGATCCCGAAGGAGTTGTGGATGCCGAAGATGGAGCCGTTGCACCAAGCGGCGGCGAAGACCACGACCCAGCCGAAGCCTCCCTCGGGGGGCTGGAAGGGCGCGGCGGCCCCGCTCCCGGCCCCGTTCCCGTTCCCGTTCCCATTCCCGGTCCTATTCCCGGTCCCGGTCCCGGTCCCGTTCCCTTCCCCGGTCCCGGTCCCGCTGCCGGTGCCGTTCCCGGTGCCGGTGCCCGGTTCCCCCTCTCCGCCCGCCGCCCCTCGCTGCGCCATCGCGGCCGCGCTCCGGCCGCCGCCCGCCGCCCGCCTGCCCCGCAGCCGGTCCCAAATGCCCGCCGGCCCCCCCGGCCGGCCCCCCCGCCCGCCCCCTCCTGCCGCAGCCTCCCTCCCCGCCTCCCCTCCTCCGCCGCCTCCATCCTCCTCCTCCTCCTCCATCGCCCCAACCCCGGCCCCTACCTGCGCTCCCCCCCCCCCGCCCCTCTCTCTCTCTCCCCTACGCGCCCCCCGCCCCCCCCGCCCGGCCCTTTTCTGCCCCCCCGGCCCACCCCAAAACCCCCCCAGCCCTCCCCGGCCGGGGTCCCCGAGGGGCTCAGGGGTGGCCCCGGGTCCCGCCGCCGCCCCGCATCGCCCAGCGCCGCCGCCACCGCATCCTGCGGCGGGCACAGCCCCGGGGCGGGCCCCCGCCAGCGCCGCCCCCCAGCCCTCCCCTGAAGTGGGGCAGCACCGGGAGGGTGTTGTGTTGTGGGTTTTGTGTTTTTTTTTTTTTTGGGGTGGTGGGAGAGGAATAAAGGATCCGGGGGGGAACCCCTCGCCCGGCAGGTGAAGGCGGCTCAGGGGGCTGGGAGATCCGGGGCGGCCTCGAGGGGTTGGGGGGCTCCCCAAAAAGCCGGCGGCTCTTTGGCTGTGCGCCCCCCCAGTCCCCACCCGCCGCCCTGTTTTTACGCAGGGGATTTTTCTTTCTCATTTACGCCCCCGATTTACTCCAGCGCGGCGGGATTGCGCCCCCAGCAGCGCCACCCGGCCCCGCCGCCGGAGGAATTGCAGATTTTATTCCCCTTCCTCCGCCGCAGTCTCCTCCCCGGATCCCCGGCTCGGCAGCGGCAGGATGGGAGCATCTTCCACTGCCCCCTGCCGACGCTCGCAGCCGCAGCTCCCAGGTCTCAGCCCCGCAGGGGGGGCTCCGGGCTTGCCCCTTCGCCCCCCCCCGGTAGAGTGGGGCTGAAACCCAAGGGAAAATTGGGGAGCCCTTCCCCACCGCACGCGGCATCCCGATGGGATTTCTCCCCCACCCGTGGTCCCAGTGTCCTGCCCACCTCGTGCTGAGCCTGGGGGGAGGCCAAATGGAGCCGTGGGGGGGGGGCACAGGGGTCGGTGGCTCCAATAAAAAGCAGTCGGTGGCTCCAAAAAAAAAAAAGCAGCAGGCAAGGGAATATCTCACCAAAACACCCCGGGAATCGTATCAGAGGGATGCGCCTTTGGAAAAGAAGAGGAGTTAGCAGCAGGCTGAGACCTCCCCGGGCACTGCACGGTGTCGGGGGGCTCCAGCCCCGCTGCGGGGCTGTCCCGAGCCAGCATCGAAGACAAAACATTGCTGGCAGCTTCTGGTGCCCGGACAAAAAGCCCAGCTCCAGCCGGGACATTGTCATGCCTGGCACAGCCGCGGCCCCACACGCCCGGCATTGGCGAGGCTTTGCTTTTTAGCTTTCAGCCCTGGCTGCGACAGCCGTGACATCTGGCCCGACAAAGGCGACACGAGGTCCTCCCGGGGGAGCAAACATTTTCGGGGCAGCGTTAAGGCAGCAGCCACCCCCTGGCAGGGAGGCTGGAACACGGAGGCCGGCGGCTGAGGCTTGTCACGGGGAGAAGCCAGCGCCCCGAGGGCTTTCCAGGCATCGAGCCCCATTCTGGGCTTCGTTTTGGCATTCCCAACTGCGGCGCTGTGTTCCCTCCGGCTGCCCGCTCGCCTTCACCAAGCAGGTGAGGAGGTGTGAAGGGTGGTTTCTGTGCGTGCCTCATGTCTTTCGCACCTCGCCTCTCCAAAAGCAGCGCCGTGCCGTGCCGTGCCGCCCCGCAGGACGTCCCCGGGGGCTGCCCGAGGTGCTCCGCCGACCGAGAGGTGTGGGGCCGGCGCACAAAGGAGGCGAGGATCCAGCTGGAAATTAATATTTTATAGAACACCAAGAAAAAAATCAGAGAGGCTAATTACGGTGATAATCATCGCAGCCTCCGGGCATTTCCGTGGAAGTCAGGAGTTGCCCGGGATTACCTCACCCCTTGCAGCAACCTGTGCGGGAGGAGAGCGCGTGCGGTGGTGGCGTGGCACCTGGCATCTCCTCCGGGACCCAAAACTCTTGGCTTTTGGCTCTGGTTTGGCGTGGCTGCCACAGCTGGGGCCAGCAGAGAGCTGGAGTTACGGGTGCTGTGGTTGGGTGCCCACCCCAGCACCTCCTGTGCCACCGAAAGGAGCCAAAGCATCAGTGCAGGAGGCTGTGGGGCTGGGAGGGCTGCCCTGCCCCGTGGAGCAGAGCGGGACCACTGCGCACACACCAGATTTGGGAGCAGAGGAGCATCCTCCCACCCAGCCAGCCCCATGGATGCTCTGCAGCCCAACTCCTGGCACCGTCTGAGCCGCCCCCAGCCCAGGAATGGCCTGGGAAGGGCCGTGCACAACCCACATGATGCATGAAAAAGGCAGAGGTGGTATGCAAAGGCCTCCCTTGGCTGGACCCTCTGCCAAAACACACGGACAGGAGCACTGTGCTGCGTTCCTCTGCCCGTCCCCATGGTGTGGAGCAGATGGCTGAGCTGTGTGGGGTCTCAGGGCACGCAGCCCGCACCCTCCAAGCCTGGCCACGTGTCACCAAATGCCAGGGGACGGGACAGAGCCTCCTGGCACAGCCTCGCCAGCTGGTGGCAACCCAGTGCTGGGGGTGCAGCAGGATTTGGAAGCCCCACAGCTTCCAAAACACCAAAAGGAGAAGCGAGCCTTGCTTCCTGCACCCACGCCTCCAGCCCGATGGGTGACACAAAATCAGACAAGGGCGGCTCCAGCACGTGGCATGGAGAGGACCGAGGCTCCACCGCCCGGTGCCGAGGGGCTTCTTGCTGGGGGCACTGGGCTGATGGCAGCCCCACGGGGATGCCCAGGGTGCGGGGATGTTGTAGGGCAAGGGGGAAGCGTGAGGGAGGCGGCGGCCACAAGGTGACCACAGGGAAGCCGAGAAGATGGTGCCCGAGCCGCTGCCCATCCTCCTGGGCGCATCCTTCCAGCATCCTTCGCCTGGCCTTCTTGCAGGATTTCTGCCTGGGCACTCTGAGCCCTTAAAAAATAAATAAATAAAGGGGGAAAAAAAGAAAGGGAAAAAAAAAAAGAAAGGGAAAAAAAAAATTAAAAATAAAAAAGGAAAAGGAGGAAAAGGAAAAAAAAAAAAAAAAGGAAAAAAAAGGGGTGTATTTTTCATCCTAGGGAAAAAAAAAAAGAAAAAAAAAAAAAAAAGAGGGGGGTTTTCACGCTGCCTGGAAGGGGGCGAGGGGGGGGGGCATCACCTCGGGCTGGGGGGGGCCGGGGCCGCCCGTGCGGAGCGGGGCGGAGCGGGGCGGAGGCGGCGGGGGGGGGACACATGCGCCGTGCGCGCACTGCGGAGCGGCGCGGAGCGGAGCGGAGCGGGGCGGCCCGGGCACGGCGGCGGCCGCAGCCCCGGAGCCTCCCCCCCGACCCCCCCCCGGGTCCCCCCCAGCCCGGAGCCGGCGGAGGTGAGCGGGAGGCCGCGGAGGAAAGGGAGCGGGGGGTGTTTGGAGGGGGGATTTGGGGTCCCCCCCCCATCGCTTTGCAGGTTTTTATCGGGGTGCCCCGCGCTGCTTGCAGGGGGGGCGCTGCTTTGCGTTTTTGGGTGGGGAGGGGGGGGGTCCACCGGTTTGCATCCTTGTATTGCGGGGGTGCCCCCCCCCCCCAGGTTTGTATGGGGGGGCTGGACTGCTCTGCATCCTTGCATGGGGGGGGGGATCCCTGTCACTTTGCAGCTTTTTTTGGAGGGGGGGGATCCTCCGCCGTTTTTCAGCTTTTTTTTTTTTTTTGAGGGGGGGTCCGGGCCTCTTTGCATCCTCGCATGGAGAACGGGGAGGTGGGGAGGGGGTCAGGGCCTCTTTGCATCCTTGCCAGGTGGGGGTGGGCATGGCTTTGCATCCTTGGGGGGGGGGGTCCTGGCCGCTTTGTAGCCTTGTGTGGGGAGGAGGGGGGGGGGCTTTGCACCCACGCACGGCCTGGGGGGGGGGCTGTCACCGTGCACTGCCGCATGGAGGGGGGACCTGCACGCCCTGCACGCCGGGGAGGGGCCCTCGCTTCGCATCCTCCCTCGCTTCCCATTTGTGCACCGGGGGGGCCCCGCTGCCATGCATTGCTGCAGAGGATAACCCGGACCCGTGCATGCCCCCCCCGGGGGTCTGGAGCCCCCCCCCAGCAGGTGCACACCCCGCCAAGGGTGCAGAGCCCAGGCCTCGGCGCTCGGTGATTCAGCTTCTTGCAGGGAGCTTTGGTAACGGCGCTCCAAACTCCAGCTCTCGCTGCCTGGCGGTGGTGTCACGGCGATGACATGCCCACAGATGGGGAACGATGCTTTTTTTTGGGGTAGTTTGGGGCTGTTTCGGTTGTGCCGGGCATCCAGCAGCCGGCCTGGAGACGGGGAGCACAGGACCTGGGCGCGCGGGCAGGTCAGCGATGGCAGAATTAATAATTCATCCCCAAAACTTCAGTGCGCCAGGGCACACCCCTCGATTGCTGTGCTGCCTGGATTTTAGAGAGGCTGCTGCTTTGGGTGAGAAAAAATGGGGGAAAAAAAGGTGTTTGGATGGCATTTCTGTGCCTCGGGAGCATGCCTGGTTCATGCTGGGCAGCACGGCAGGCAGGAGGTTAACACACGCCGTGCTCCTCTGTTGCAAGCACAGGGCACGCCGAGGGCTCTTGCACATAGCGCCTGTGATGCAACCGAGTCCCCAAATGCCCGGCTCCTTTCCCCAGGAGCTGGAGAGCCCACGGAGAAAAGCAGAGCTGAAGCGTATTCTGCTTCGAGCTGTCATCTCCCTCGGCCCGGTTCTGAACCAAAGATGCTCATCCTCCATTTTCCGGTAGATGACAAATCAGCTGGGGATGCCAAGCTCTTGACAAGTAACAAGCAACAGCCCTCGAGCCAAAAGGAGGAAAAAAAAATAAGAAAAAAAAAAAGCCAGAATGCTTTTTGCAGAGCTGCCCATCTATTGCATGGCAATGCGATTTTGCCGGCTGGAGCACGGCTGTTCCCAAGCAGCGAGCACCCGGTGCCCAGAAAGACCCCTGCTGCTTGCTGAGGCTGCCCCACGTTTATCAAAGCGCCTTCTATTTCGGGGAGAAAAAGGCCGGTTTGTTGAGCAGCGAGCGTCCCGTTCACACAGCCTGCCGGCGTGAGAGGGAGAGAGCCAGCCTTCCTTTAATGAGCTGGGCACAGAAAGGGAGAAATGGCATTGAAAGATTTTCCTTTGGTGATGGGGAATCATTAAAAACAAGGCGTGATTCCCGGGCCAGCCGGGATTTTTCCAGCCAAAAAGCACACGGGGTCGGTGCTGCCCTTCCCCTGCCCCATCCCCAGCCCTCCTGCAGACCATGGAGAGTGACAGAGGAGGCTCCCACGTAGCTTCACCCACTCCTTTTCCTCTCCCATTTGCTGTTAGGGTACCCATTATTTTAGCATAGATCCAGAAAACTCACATCAGCTAAAAACCAAGGAAATCATCCCTGTGAAAACCTACTTGCCAATTACTTTCTGGCATGAGCTGGTGGCATAGCTGTAAAGAGACAGTTTAGGTAAAAATATGGAGCCTGCTCGTTTCAAAGCAGCAGGACCAGCTCTTTATTCCAACCACAAGGTAAGGAGGCAGGCGCATTTACAGCATCCTCCTAAGGAGGCTTTTTGGCTAAGGTTTGCACTGCAGAGCCCGGCCTCACGAGGGGTTTGTGATTTAGAGGCAATTTAGCCAAGTGCCGTTCCTCGAGCTGGAGCGCTTTGCAGCAGAAGGGGGAGGAAAAGGAAAAAAAAAAAAAAACACTGTGGCATTTACTAATAAAACTCTTCAGGAATATTTTTAGCCGTGTTATGTCGCACTTCGCAGCAAAGCGCTCACTTGTGAAGCCTCCTGGCGGAGGCAGAGGGCTGGGGGAGAGGTGCAGGCGGTGCTCCCAGCGGGATGTGCTGGGATTCAGGGCAGCCCATGCAGATCTGGCTGGGCAACCGGCTTCTCCTCCGCTTGGCAGGAGGGCCTGACCCTTCCCCTGGCCGTGAAAATGGGAAATGAGCTTGTTAGAGATGGGCTCGGCAGGGGCTGGTGGGCACAGCTCAGCCCTATGGTTCCTGTGTCAGCTGCAGCTGGTCCTCGCTGCCCCAAAGGATTGGGGCTGAGACCACCCCGCTCATCGCATGTGTGAGCCTCCAGCACCCCCAAGGGGAAGGATCAGTGGCCCAGGAGCAGCCCCCTGTGGCCTTTCAGGTCTGTCCCCGTGGCAGGAGCTACTTACAGCACTGAGATCCACCAGGGCACAGCCACAGCAGCACTCAGCAAGCACCCACAGCCCTTGGCCAACCTTAAATAACCTGGCCTGGGGGTGCGGTGGGCCCCAGGTGAGGCTGCTGAGGACGATTATGGGCTGGCAGAGCCCACCTGAGGATGGCAATGTGGCCCTTCACGGCCTGCAGCTGCCCAGGTTTAGTGTCACCGGGGGGTGGCTCTGCCTGGCTGGTGGTGCTGGTGCACCCCTGGCCACCTGCAGCGCTTCCCGGAGCGGTGGGGTCTGCTTTTCAGCCCACACTGGACACGTAGAAGAAATAACGAGTTAGTCTTGGCCAAATTCCACCTGTGCTCAAGGCTCCCCCTTTCCCCTTTCCCATCGCTGGGCACAAGCGGCTCATTAACAGCTTTCTCCCTCGCTTTGGGAAGCGCTGGAGGGAATAAGCTTGGCAGGCAGAATAGCATCTGCCATTGTGCTGCAGGAGCACAATCGGCCCTTTTGGAAGCTCGGTATTAATGATTTAGACACAAGTTTTATGCTGTTTGGTCGGGGCAGCTTGCATTTGCATTAGAAAAATCCCGCCGAGCTGGGGAGCCCGGCCGGGCACTATCAATGGGAAACTGTTCTGCGCAGCGCCGCCGGGGCCAAAAAATGCGAGCTCGGCACATTTCTGGCTCCTGCCGTGGTCGGCATTACCGCGTTGATGCCTGGCTGCCCCGCTCCCAGCTGTTAGCATCGCTGCTGGGAAGCTTCTCCCTCCGCTGCCAAAGCGTTTTACGGGATGTTGATGGAGATGGGGGGGTCCCAGGATGCACAGGGATGGCTAACATGGGGCTGGCAGCATGTGGGGGCACGCAGGGATGCTGCAGGGGGGCGAGCAGGGCAGGACACGGTGGCCTGGTCGGTGTGGTGTGAGCACAGATGAAAAGAAAACCTCGGGGAGCTTTGCAGTCAGCTGGAAATGATGGAATTACAGGCGCTCGCTCGCTCCTCTTTGGGTCAGGGTGTTGTGGGGCCGTCACAGGGGCTGCAGCACGTGGGGGTTTGCTTCTGCTCTGAGCCCAGCTCCGTCACCGCCGTGTCCCAGATAAGTCCCCTGGGGAGAAAGGGGAGAGAAGGGAGGGAATGCAAATGGAAAAAGCTGTTTTGGGGTCGTTTCTTCCTCTTTTTTTCCTCGCCCAGGAGAGTGTGAGCGCTCACCGGCAGCATGCCGCTGGTGAAGAGGAACATCGAGCCCCGGCACCTGTGCCGGGGGGCTCTGCCCGAGGGGGTGACGAGCGAGCTGGAGTGTGTCACCAACAGCACGCTGGCTGCCATCATCAAGCAGCTGGGCAGCCTCAGTAAGTCACAGCTCAGTGTCCCCCGGGGACATCCCCCTAGGGGCTGCTGCCACCCCGCACCGGGGCTGGGGACGGCCAGGGTGCTGGGATGCTGCGGTCGCTCGGCCCAGTTTGATACTGGTCAAAGAGCCCCTGACTGGGTGGGAATTATCCAGAGAATAAAGAAAGGAGGATGCTCAGGTCCAAAGGGAGGGTGTGAGGGTGTTTTAAGACCCGCTTCCCTCCCATTGCTGCTCTCTTTGAGTACTCCTCATTTCTTGACTTGTCTGGAAATAGGACAGTCGGGCTACTTATTCAGGTTTTTAAAACCCTCTTCTTTTAATGCAGAGCACTCCTGGAGCCACTTGAATACTCCAGGTGAAAGATAGCTCTGTATAAAAGGTCCAAGTCTCCACCTGCCTTCCTGCCCCATCTCTGATTCCTGCAGCAAAGGGAAGGACGAGAGCACTGCAGATGCGAGCGGGGACATGTAATAGGGGAAACCTATTTTGCTCCTGAATATTGAATTAAAATAGAAAGAGTGGCACAGGCTCTCCCTCTAGTGCCTTTTTCGCCCCTCCAGAATTAGATAACTTTCTAAAATATGCCCAGAAAGAGGAATGATGTACTTAGGGAGCTGCTGGCATGCAAAAAGTGTGGGGAGGATTTGGTGTCCCCATGGGTAACGCAGTGCCAGGTCACAGCTCATGTGCCCCCCCGGCAGGCCGGCACGCTGAGGACATCTTTGGGGAGCTGTTCAATGAGGCCAACAGCTTCTACATGCGGATGAACTCGCTGCAGGAGCGGGTGGACCTGCTGGTCATCAAGGTGACACAGCTGGACTCCACCGTGGAGGAAGGTGAGGACCACGGGGCGGGTAGCACCGTGCCCGGGGCGGTTTTGGGGCTGGGAGGCACGTGCCTGGTGCCGGGTGCGAGGCCACCCCACATCCATCCCCTCCCCACCCCGTGCCCCCAGTTTCTCTGCAGGACATCAACATGCGGAAGGCGTTCAAGAGCTCCACGGTGCAGAACCAGCAGGTGGTTTCTCGCAACTCCATCCCCAACCCGGTGATGGAGATGTACCAGCGCTGCGACAAGCCCCCGCCGCTCAACATCCTGACGCCGTACAGGTGGGGCAGCCCCTCCGATGCTCCTCAGAGTGTGGGGAACCCATGGGGACCCTTCCGGGAGAAGTGCCAGGGTGTGCAGCCACTTTGCTGCTTGGTGAGGGCTGGAAATGCTGTTTTCCCCGTGGCTGTGCCACCACAGGGCACCTGGAACGGGTGGCCCCGCACCACAGAATCACCTAGGTTGGAAAGGACCTTTGAGATCATCGAGTCCAACCATCAGTCTTGCATGTGCTATAGCCCTGGTGCTAATTTGCGATGCCTGTTTTCAGTTGTGGTGCCTAGAGAGGTTGTGGACTTCCTTGGAAGTCTTCAAAAGCATTGGGACGTGGCCCTGGGCAACCCGCTCTGCATGGCCCTGCTGGAGCAGGGGTTGGACCAGGTGGGCCCAGCGGTCCCGTCCAACCTCACTCATTCTGTGGTTCTGTGAACCTGACCTCCCAAATCCCACCACTTAATCATGTCCCTTAGTGCCATGTCCGCAGGATCCTGATGTGGTGAGGTAACCACAGCGCAGGTAATCACAGCTCCGTGTTGGACATGCTCATGGAGGTCCACCAGCTTACAGCTGTGATCATGCCAAACTTCCCTATGGGGGGAAAGGGGTCTTCTCCAGAAGAATGATGGGGTCTCATTTGGGGGAACAAATGCCCAAGGCAGCTGCCCCACTGTCCCTGCTCGCAGTGGAGCCCTTGGGCTGTGAGGAAAACCTGTGTGGAAAGCCCCAAAAAGGGCATGAGGTGGGACAGGGTAGGGACCAGGGGATGCTGGTGGAACTGGTGATGGTGGGCAGGGCTGCGGGGGGCATCTCCATCCATGCACTGCCATTGCTAGCACTGAAATGTTTTTGGGATCCCCTCCCCAGTGCCTCATAGCCTCTTCTTTTCCCCCCAGGGATGACAAGAAGGATGGCCTCAAGTTCTACACCGACCCCTCGTACTTCTTCAACCTGTGGAAGGAGAAGATGCTGCAGGCGACAGAGGACAAGAGGAAGGAGAAGCGCAGGCAGAAGGTAGCGGGCGCAGGGAGGGCACCGCGCTGGGTGCAGCGGGGCGATGCCCCCCCAGGCGTCACCCAAGGGCTGCAGGACGTGGGGTGGAGGTGGATCTGTGGCTCGTGTGCCCCCAGGAGCAGCGGCTGGTGGAGGACTCCACGCGGGAGGTGAAGAAAGTGCGGAAAGCCCGCAACCGGCGCCTGGAGTGGAACATGATGGCATACGATAAAGAGTTTCGGCCCGATAACAGGTTCTCACCATCCCCATATCACATGGCGTCATCGGAAGGATCACTGTCCCCAGACAATAGGCAGGTTTTACCTATTACGCCTTCAGCTCACTGGGTTTCCTTTGCTTTTCGGCATTTCTGGTTGTCTTCTTCTTCATCCTTGGGGGAACGCACTTCTGGTTGTCCTCTGTCCATGGGGGAAGGCACCGCCCGCAGCAGGAAGGGTTTGGGGGCAAGGAGGGGGTGATGAGCCCGTGCCCTTGTAGCTTCAGGCACAGCACCATCCCGGTGCCCAGCGGGGTCGCATCCTGGACCTTGGCATTGGGATAAAGTCAGAGAGCTCTAGGAGCCAAGGGAGGAGACTGGTCCAGCTCCGTTGCATCCCCTCCTCCCCTCCCTGCCTCCTTGTCCATCTCTGCTTTCTGTCTGCTTTCCTCAACCCCCCAACACCCCAAAACCTGCTCCTTGCCCACCTCGACCCCTCCCGCCCGTACGACCCTTGGCTTTTCCCCTCGCCGTAGGTCCTATGCCTCGGACGCCGCCGACCACTCGTACCCGGCGAGCCCCAACCACCCGGCGCAGCTGCTGGCCCCCGCCGCCCACCTGCCGGCCGAGCACAAGGAGGGGGTCCTGGCGGCCGTGCCCCCCCAGGAGCACGTCTACCGCCCGCCGGCGGGCAGCCGCCAGAACAGCCTCAACCGTGCCCAGCCGCCCCACGCGCCGCAGCCCCCTGAGGCCGTGCTGAACGGGCCGAGGCCGCACTTGGTCAAGGATTTTGGGTAAGTCCCTAGGGTTTGGGGCAAAGAGGGGCATCCGGTGTCGTTCCTCGTGTTGCTGACGCCTCTTCCTCCCTCACAGCCCGCAACCGGTGCCGATGGCAGAGTACTTTGTGCCGCCCGCCCCGCCGCCCCCGCCGCCCGTCATCCCCTCGGCACAGACCGCCTTCGACAGCCCCATGGCGGCCCCCACAGCGCTGCCCCCCGGTGCGGCCGCTCCCCCATCCTACGCGCCCTCGCCGCCACCCCCCGCGCCGCCCGGCCCCTACTCTGCTTCCCCGCCGCAGGCCGGCCCCATGGGCCCCCCCGTGGCCCCGCCACCACCACCACCGGGGCCCCCTGCGCTCGCTGCCTCGCCGGCACACTCGGTGTCGCCGCCGGCCCCTGCTGCCGAGCCGCGGAAGCCGGCCATCCCGCTGATGCCCATGAGCGACGCCCGGAGCGACCTGCTGGCAGCCATCCGCAGGGGTGAGGCGGGGTGGGGGGCTCTGGTACCAAAAGGGGGCTGTGGGACAGCTGGGAAGGGACTCTTTGTTGGAGGGTGTAGGGATAGGGTAAGGGGTGATGGCTTAAAACCAAAAGAGGGTAGGGTTAGAGGAGGTACAAGGAAGAGATTCTTTAGCTCTGGGTGCCCCATCCCTGGCAGTGCCCAAGGCCAGGATGGATGGGGCTGGGGGCAGCCTGGGCTGGTGGGAGGGGTCCTTGCCCATGGCAGGGGGCTGGAATTAGATGGGTTTTAAGGTCCCTTCCAACCCAAACCCTTCGGTGATGATTCTTTGACTTGGAGCATCACTGCCAGGGAGGTGGGACCTGTCTCTGGAGGTGACCTGGGGCACCACGGCAGCACTCCTGGGCCCTCGGCCTCCTTTCAGACTGCAGCTGATGCAATTCTCCAGGGTCGTTCCCATTCCTCCTTCCTGCTCAGTGCAAATCTTCAGGTCGAACAGAAGATTTGGCCCCCAGGAAGCTCCAACACCCTCAAGGTTGGGTGGAAGCCAAGGAGGACGGCTATAGCTTAGTGATCACACACAACTGCCCCCCTTCCAGCCAGCCCATGTAACTGGGGGTGGTCACACGCATTTATGGGTGATGCTGCCCCTAAAGCCCTTCCTTTCCTAACGCAGGGATCCAGCTGCGGAAAGTCCAGGAGCAGTGGGAGCAAGAGGCCAAGAAAGAGCCCGTGGGCAATGACGTGGCCACCATCCTGTCCCGCCGGATCGCGGTGGAGTACAGCGAGTCGGACGACGACTCGGAGCTGGACGATAACGAGTGGTCAGACTGAGGGGGCCGGGACCGGGCTGGCGGGGAGCTGCTCCGCTCCAGGTGCGTACCTGGGTGCCCACACCCGCCATCAGCCCCGCTAATTCAGGAGCTTTTGCTTTTTACACCATGTCGAAAACCATGTCGGGCAGCGCTGGAGGCTGTGCACGGGTAGGACGCGCCTCCGGGGCGGTGAGGCCAGGAATTAGCAGCACCTCCGCGTTTAATGATGCTGGAAATGCTCTGGCACTGGTAATGCACGGCCACAGGGTGGCTTTGTTAGGGAAACGACACCACGAGGCAGTAGGGCTTTTGCAGCTAGATGTTAAACGCGTAACGGGGAGACCGAGGTGTTCGCAACCTCTGAGCCCGTTCCCATCCTCGGGACCAGATTTTTGGGAGAAAAGCGTGAAGGCAAGGCTCGTGCAGCTGGCGCACGTGTGTCCTGGGGGCAAGGGGCTGGGGGCCACGTCCCAAAAGCCCTGCAACCCTTGGCCTGACTGCTAAAACACTGCTGTTTTATCTGACAAAAAAAAAAAAAGAAAAAAAAAAAGAAAAGAAAAAATGCTGCTCTTAGGTAAACCCAAACCACTAAAACAGAGCGATGCTCGGTCTCGCTCTCTTGATTTGCACTTTGTAGCCCCACTAATGCCACTAGTACAGTCAAGGACAATCCCGTCCCAGGGCACTGGCCTGATGCCGCCTGCTCCTCGTCCCCAAAGCACGGCACTGGTGGGGAGTGCAGGAACGGGGCCCCGCCACCGTGCCAAAAATACCAGTTTGCTCATCAAAATAGAGCATGATTCATAGCTGCCTTTTCACGCAGCTATTAAGGGAGGATTCACAGGGCTGGGGGTGCAGAACAAATGGGTGTGAAATACTGAAAATATCGCAGCCAGGGGTGAGGATCTGCAGAGGGCTGGAAGAGGCTCCCCACCAGCAGAGAACGGGCCAGGAACAGGCGCGGAGCCATCTGACACAGCCACCTGGCCCTCTCTCGTATTCCCATATTCTGTGAGCCCCAAAATGGGGGAGAAACCTGAATCCTACCCATTGCATCGCTTTTGGGGACTTTGTGCCCACCTCCCCAGCAGCTGGGTAGGTGAGCACATCGGTAATGTTCCCAGTCCCTGGGAGTGAATCGACCTGTAAAGCAGATGGGAGGATTTGGCTGGGACCCAAAAGGCTCAGGGAGGCTGATGCTTCCTTATATCTACCCTGAGAACTGCTGGTCTTGAACCCTGACTATGTGCTCGTTTCTCCTCAGGAGAAAAAGAGAGACCCTCTGTTGTGAGATACAATGAGCATAGCCCCCAGCTTAGCTACTAAGAAACATCGCCGTGAACCCTTGCCTGTGCTGAGCGACACAAAATAGCCTATCAGTTTTGTTTAATGCGACACTTCCCATTTCTCTGCACCCCACTGACTCCTCCAGATGGGACTCCAGCAGCATGGCAGGCTCCTCTCCCCCCACCACCACAAATTCGGCCACAGTGTCTGGCCCAACAGGCATCAATGCAGTGCTGAGCAGGGCTTGGGCCAGGTGCAGGAGAGGGCCAGAGTGTCTGGGGAAGGATTTAAGGTTGGAAGCGAAGTCTGTTGGTGCTGGCAGTGGTTCTGCACCCATTTCTGCCCTGTCACGGGCCACAGACCTGCATTTGGTTCCCTGTTTCCTCCAGGGAAATGCCCCTTGGCATCAGCATGGCTGGAGGAGCTACACAGAAAGTCCGTGGGGTTTTGGTCTGGTCCTGGTGCCCGTCCCACTGGACCCACCACCATGTCACAGCGGGGGTCCCTTTGCAGAGCAGCTGGGATGTGACCTGGAGAGAGATCAGAAGGAAGCCTTGTTTAAAAAAAAAGAACAAAAAACAATCCAGAGTAACATTTAAGCAGCCAGCTGTTGGTACTTAGTGTGGAACAGTGTTAATACAGAGGCAAGCACTGTGCTGTTTGCATGTACAAAGAGAATGGTTATTGGGGTAATTCAGCAAGAGATGAATTCCCCTGGAGGGAACAGCAAGGGGCTGCCCTGAGCCATTGGGGTGCTTGTGGGGACCCCGTGCAGTGCTGGGATGCTGCCAGGACATCTTGTTATCACACGGGGACAGGGAAGGGCCTTGGGGACGTGTGGGGCTGGCTCGTCCCTCAGGTCTGTGGGCATCCCCGTTCTGGGGAGTAGAGCTGTTGTGGCAGGGGCTGGAGAGGAGCCGAGTGCCCCCACAAGGCCAGGTCTTCCCCCAGGCTCTGGCTGTGCTCTGGCACAACAGCCATGCAATAACTCCAGAGGGACTTGCTGTGGTAGCACCCAACAGCAGCAGGAGTTTGCAGGGACAATCCGGACCCACCACCTCCTAGCAACCCTGTAGTGCTGGGGGCTGGAGCCATCATCCATGCTGTTATTAGGGTCAGTGCCATCGCTTGGCAAAGCACTTGACAATCACACACTGAAGCCTTGCTTGCCCTGCATGGGTTATGTTGGTGGAGCAGCCTCACGGTGGCAGAGAGCAGGGCTCACCCTCATTTCTCACAGCTTTACATTCTTACACCATTCTTGGGTGTCCCAGCACATCCTCACCTTTCACACTCTGCCCAAGGAAGCTCCCAGCCCCTAGTGACCATCCCCTTTCACACAGCAAGCCAGCAGGACTGTACCCTCCTGGCACTGCCCACTGCTTGCAGTCACCCTAATCCAGCTCTTCCCAGGCCTCGGCTGCACTGAAGCTGTCTTGATACCCCAAACAGGCAGATCCATGGGTGGCCTCCCCAGATAGACGTCCACATTGCAGCTCGTTGCTCTGGTTTCTCATGTAGTTGGTGAAGAGTTGACCAGTACAGGCTGTGGACACCCATTTCTGGCCCAACCATAGCACACGTGCTCTCCCCAGCTCTCCTGGCAGCATCGCAGGGCAGATGAGCAGCACATGGTGGCACTAAGAGCCCCAGTCACACTCCTACAAGGCCAGCTCTGCTGGCAGAGCAGCCTCTGTGGTGCCTCGACACGCTCAGGCACCTTTGAGGATGACCGTCTTCATTTTAGACATACTCACCTAATTTCGACCAGGTCACCTCTGAAACCCAACACGAGCTCTTTGGGTGGTGTGGGCCAGGCTAGCTCTGCTGGAGGTGGTTGTGCCGTGCTAATTAACTCTGGCTGGCTGACCCATATGCTGCACACTCTGTGTTTTGTACATATGTGCCTATTTCTGTATACTCCTCCAAAAGTAGGCCATGCCGCATTATACAACCTGAAATGCTCAAATCCCCATGTGGGCTGATATAAAAGTGAATATTTAAATATTTTTATCTAACTTGGCAGCCATTAAAAAATACAATCCAGGTCACAGATGATTGAATTGCTCCTCTCTCTCAAGTGTACCCGAAGTGGGCTGAGGAGATCCTTCTGTACATTAAGGGATCGCGTTCCCTGCAAAAATACGGCAGTGACGTTTCGTTGCCAGCAGATAATCACAGAGTGCCAAACATTTAATGAGCCCAACCAATCTCCTGAGAGCTCCCCTTGCCATTTTATCTGCCTTCTCCTCCTTGCCAATTTATGGGCACAGATTAAAAATAATAAATAAAAGGCTGCCAACAGGGGGAAGTATATTCGGTGTGCATACAAATGAATTAGGCTTGAGTCAACCAAAGAATAAATAAGCTGGTTTGAGTCTGCTTAGAGATATTAGCAGAAGACTCTAGTCCCCGAGGTCCATCAGGAATCTCTCAGGCACCTCAGGTTTACCTGATGAGGGACATTTTGGAGACTGTGGTGCCCATGGTACGCTGTCTGTGAGGGCTGTGTCAGCTCTGAAGTCTGGTCTAGCTGAAGTCTCGTGAAGGTCAGTGGAGGTTTGGTAGTGGTCACATCCCAGCTTCTCCTTGATTTCAGGTGAGCTTTGGGCTTGCTGTTGGTGCTGGCAGCTTAGAAGATAAGTGTCCTGAAGGAATCAAAAGGCACTGGGTGGTTTCTAGTTTGCCACCCTAGGCAGAGACCTGGGGAGGAGCGAGCATCATTGCCTATGGGGGCTCCTGATTTTGCACTTATGCTTGCCACCAGGATGAAGACTTCCTGGGCAAAACAAGACTGAGCACAGCTTCTCCAGAGAGCTCCCTCCAGATAAGAGCCCTCAGATTTCCTCCCACTAATTTTTCCACGTGTGCGTCCTTTTCAAGGCCCTGACAGCTGAAACAGAAGCTTGCAGACTCCTCTGGGAGCAGAGCATCAACACCTTTCCTGTAATGACAAAAGGAGGTTTCACACAGAGGGAGACAGGCTTTGCAGCAGCAGAGGTGCTGTTTTGGAGGGTGCTTTCCAGAGGTGTGTGGCCAGCAGGAGCCCCACACCATGTCCCTGGGGATGGAGCACGGAGGGCAGCTCTCCCCATCCGCTCGCTGAACATCCTCCAGCACAGGATGCTGGCAAGGGGAGCTTAGGCTGGTTTTGGAGGTTTTGGTTTTTATCATTCCTGTTTTTCTCTAGTAGTAGTTACTTAGGGGTAAAGTTTTCTAGACTGGCATGTCACTTTACAGAATAACAAAAAAAAAAAAAAAAAAAAAAAAAAAAGGACAAGAACTCTGTCCTGAGGAGCTTACAGTTTACAGCAAAGACCATATGACCTGCACTGCACTTTAGAAGCCACAAATGTACAATTGCGCTCATACCCATGAATTTACCCTCCCGACTGGGCAGCAGCACCTCAAGGACCGTTGTCCCTTCCCTTGGTGACCCCACAACCAGTACCACAACCACATCCCCCTGCCATCAGGGAGGCTCTCCAATCTCCCCGCCATCCCCCCACAGAAGTGCCTGAGCGAAGCATGGGAGTGACAAAACCAGCGTGTTTTGCCCCCATATAGGTGGCTGTTCCCTTGGGGGTGCCTTTTCCAGCCTCCCCCCATGCCACGTGGGGCTGTGCTCCTCTGGTATGCCCATGCAGTCCATGTGATGCCCTCCTTCAAGGGTTTATACCTAAGCCTAGGCTTTGAAATGCTTCAGTCTTTGAGAACCAGAAGGGATTTTTTTAGTGAATCCAATCTTTTAACAGATCCCAGGCTCACTCACATAGGCTTCACTTTCTCCAGGTGAGAGTTGTGCTTGCATTTTACTGGGAAGACAGGGAAAGGACATGCTTCAGAGGGAGGATTTTCCCCAAAGCTTTCAGTTCCCTGCCTACAGAAGGGGCAGCAGGAGGTCCCTTGGCTGGGGACCATCCTGGTGGTGGCACCAGGCCAAGGCAGGGCCTACAGCAAGGGACAGGCTCACACTGCAGGATGCCCTTAGGCTCTTCCCATATGGGACACACTTGGCTATGGTGTCCCTTGAAGGACACGTTGATGTGACATTATCAATCTTAATCTCTGTCCCATGCTGAGACAGGGCTCTGAGGCCATGGAGCCCTCCATAACACCACACAATGGCAGACCAACCATCTTCCCCTTCCCCCAGGGACATCTCTCCTCACAGAGGTCCCTCGATAGCCTTGTGCTTTTAGCAGGACACGCTTAAGTCTGCTGTTGACTGTTGTGTCCGGGGTCTTGTGAGCCCTTGTGGTGGGAAGTGAGCCCTGCACTCCTCACCTGTGGAGGCAATGTCAAGGGACCATGTTGGCCCTGGGGGACTGGCTCCATGCTAGAATTACCACGGAGCTGAAGGCACTGAAATGGTAGAGGAAAGGGAAGGAAATCAGCCTGTCATTTTTGGGTGGCTGGTCATACTCCCACCACTCTGTGCAAGAGTATCTCAGGTAGGTTAAAAAAGGAAGGGCAGCAGGGACAGCAGCCTGGTCCCCATGCCACTGTCAGACTGAAACAAGGGCTGGGCCTGAGCTGTGGCAGCAAAGTTAAATCACATCTCAGGGAAGGTGAAGATGGAGGGACTCAGACAGGTTTCTGCCACAGGAGGTCTTTGAGAAGTAGGTAGATGGACACCAGGGAGAGGGGCACAAGCTCTGAGCCTGTCTGGGGCCAGGGAGTGGTGTGAAGGTGCCTGTGGAGCACCTCATCCATCCTGGTGGGTCTGCGGTTCTGCCTCATCCCCTTCTTCAGGCTTGTAGCACCACAACCTGCAGAGCCACCCTAGCAACCTGGGTACATCCCCCCCAGCTTTGTTGCTCCTTTGCTTTTTTTTTTTTTTTGACCCTCAAATATAATAAAGATTAAGCATACTAGATTAAGATGTGAACTTTAAGATGTGAACTAACAGCAGAAAATCAGGACATGCAGCTGGCACCACTGATGTCCACAGTTTGCAGTGTGTATGCAACACTGGCACCACAAGGCCAGCACCTTAGAAGTTACCCATGGATTTGGGGTAGCTCAGCTGTGGGATCTAAAAATAAACAAACCCCCCACAAAAATAAAACCAAGGGAAAAAAAACTTACACAATTGCCAGGAGAAAAAAAAATCCATTCTGCCTTCTTCTGCTAGAGAAGCAAGAGAAAAATCAGAGCCCGTGTTATTTCCCAGCTAGCCACAAAAAAAAAAAAAAAAAAAAAAAAAAAAAAAAAAACACAGAGCAGTTGTCACCATAACACTTCCAAAATTGGGTTTATAAGAAACCAATTCACAAGAACAAAACAAAAAGCACACCAAGTCCTACTTCAGCAGGGTCTCCTGCCCTTGTAGGAAGGTCTTTTATCCCTGAAGGCCCCACCTCAGCTCAGGTGCTTCAAATCCCATGAATTTTCACCCATTTTGGGTGTTTGTGTATGCCTGATGCCTCAGCTGGGAACACTTCCCCAGCAGAAAGTCACTTGCCATGGAAAAACTAACCATACAATTCCTGCATTAGGAATAAAGTGGGATTTGAGCCCAGTGAAGTTACCGTGATGCACGTGGAGGGACTGTTGCTTCCTCTAGAGGTGCTCTGGAGGAGCAGGAGAGGTGCCACTGCTGGCCTCCCAAAAGCCATCCTGGTATGAGCCTGGATTCCAGAACCACCACCAAAGCTGGTTTTACCCTGAGAAGCTCCAGCTCTGCATTCAGCTCTGTCCAGTTTCCCACAAATGGGGCCTTTGTGGTGCCTTTCCTCGCAGATCAGAGCAGTTTAGGACAAAGAAAGAAAATCCCCACCAAAAAGAAACCTTTTGCTCTGAAACGCATTTTTAGGGCTGTTTTGGGGTTGATGGCTCCTTGTTTTAATAGACTCCCTTTTGGGGGCTTGCCTGGGGGATCCTGAAGCAGAAGCCCTCCAGTGTGAATTTGGGTCGGTGACGCAGCGCGGATCCTGCTCCAGGTCAAACATGGGGCTTGCAGGAGGGGAAGCTGGCAGGCAGCGGGGTGGGATTATTGTTGACACAAGTGCCTTTTCTGGAGATCCCCACTGCATTTCCAAGGAGCTCCTGGGGGTTTGGAGCAGTGGGTGGTGGAAGTCCGGCGGTGAGCGTGCCCGTCCCCTGCCAGGGGGAAGGGGCAGAGCATTTCTGGGCACTGGTGTGTGTTTGTGATGCTCGGCCTGCCCTCGCCCAGGCGTAAACCTGGACAAAACCCTGAGCTGTCCACCAGGATTCCTCCTTCCCTGCACCTGAGATTTTATCCCAGGGCAGTTCTTGCATCAGTTTTTACTCCAATCTTGGCCAACCTAAGGGATACCCGCTCTGGCAACCACACATCTCTGGGGGCAAAAACAAGCATTGCACCTTGGGCAGGGGACAGACCCCAAAAGCACACAGCAGGGCTGCGGGAAGGGCAGAAAAAAGAATCCCTGCTTTGCTGCAAGACATGCTCCTGCTGGTGGGTTTGTTCCAGGATGTATGCTGGGGAGCCTTTCTCCTCCTCCCACCCCCAGATGCAGGACTGAAGCCATGGGTTTCCACCACCTTCAGCAGGAGCACGAGCACCTCTGGGAAAGGCTGGCAAAGGGCATTTCTGCCTCCCCAACCCTGCTGGAGAGGCTCAGGGCAGGGTGTCTCCAAGGGGAAGGCACAGTGGCATGTCAGGGACAAGGACAATGTCCTGGTGGCACCTCGTGCCTGGCATCGGGGGGGCTCATCAGTTGGCGGGGATGCCCTGATGCTCCAAAAGGCTCATTTTTTTTTAATACCGGCAGACATACCACCAGCTTTTCCTTCAATTTACCACTTGATAGAAGCAGCTGACGGGAGACGGCCATCTCTCCCATGGGAGGGTCACACATTGCAGGCCATAACCTGATTTCCATTATTATATAGTTGACATTAAAGAAGAAAGAGTCGTTCACTGTCTAATGGGGTCTTTTAACCACGTGCACTTAGTCAATAGGTGAGTAGATGTTGCTGCTTGTATCTATCTACCGTACACAGTCGCTACGTGTGAACAAGTGTATTTCTCCCCGGTGTTGTGGGTGTCCTGCCTGTCGTGACACTAGGACGGAAAGGTAGGGACGACGCTGGTCGCGGGACGAGCTTTCTTCTGTACAGCGTAGAGAGGAAGCCTGCGGAGAGCCGAAGCACCGCTTGTAACTACATTTGTTAAAACGTCATATGACATAATCCCGAACTGTTGACACTTTATGCATGTGCTAATTAAAAAAAAAAAAAAAAAAAAAAAAAAAAAGTAAAATAAAGATTTTAAGAGGTTAAAGTATATTTCATTTCGGCTTCTTGTCAGCTCGCTGAGCCTGTGTGCTGCGGGAAGAGTCATCGGCCCCGTGATGCTCGGATTTTTATTAGAGGCCAGGGGCAGAGGAAGCAGCGCAGAGCTGTGATATCTCTGTAACCCTTATTTTAGAGAAACCAGCTCTCAAAGATCTATTAATTCCCAAGGGTATGTAATCCCTGACCGCCTGGGTAATTAGATGGCAGAGGACGGCCTTCTGCTGGAAAAGCCTCTGTCCCGGAGGCTTTGCTGAAGGCTCCAAAGGGATGCATGACCCGGGGTGCCCTTTGCCCAAAACCCACCCAATCTGCCCCAAATTGTCTGAGCCCAGGTCAGGGAAAGCGTAAACCTGTAGTAGCCTGGGTTCAGCTGAAATGAAGACACAGACACACGCGGTTTGGCACATACCTGGGCCAGGAGCCCAGGTCTTCAAATGTGTTTATTTTAACACCCTCTCCCCCCGTTTTTGGATAGCCTCTTGACAAATCACTTTAACAGTTTTATTTACAGTAAGAAAAATAAATTACTCTTACAGATGAATGTATAATATTATACACAATAGAGATACAGTGCAATAACAGCATTGATTTGCTTTCACTCGCTCATAAAGTGCGTCGTAGGGGCTTGACTTTACCATGACCGAACGGTAACTGCACATTTTCCTTTGAGATCAACTCTCCCAGTCAAGTTAAAACAGTTACATCAAAATAATTTGCTGTCCTGATTGCTCTGAAGCGTCCTCGTTGCTGGGAAAGCAGATGTGATGAGAGGGGAAGGAACAGCAAAGGAACAACCTTGGTTTAGACACAATTGACACCAAGCAGAGTTTACAAAGGTGATTACTTCTGTCCTCAGCCTCTCCAGTGCTTTATCCTACAGCGTTTTTTGGCTGGCCTTAAGATCCTTTTCCTTATGACAGTCATTTGTAGCCCAAGCCGATGGGTTGGCAAGTACAGCCGGAGGGACCTGGCTTTGCTAAACCATTTCTGAGCTTGGAGCTGGGGTCAATCCCCATTCACAGCCTCCAAAATTCACATCCCCCAAATCCAGGGGCAGAGGAGTGGTGGGCCACCCGTTGTGACGTGGGCTGGCTCTGCTGAACATCTCCTTTATCTCTGCAATGCTCCGTGTTGCAAAGTTTTCCAGCGGGAGTGGGAAGGCTCAGGTCTGCGGGTGGCCAGGGCAGGGGCAGGGCAGCTCTCAGCGAGTTTGCAAAAAGCAATGGGACTTTTAACAGAAATGGTGCAGATGGCAGAGACGGAGCTGTTAGCAGCAGCACGGCCACCTCGCCCCGAGAAAAGGTCGTGCGAGAATGAGAGGAGTTGCAAAGGGACACCATGTGCATCGAACAATTACTCCTGACAATCAAAGGTAGCTGCTGATTAGTTGTTGACAAGGAAGCAAGCACTTGATGCTGGTCAGTACACATCAATACAAATGATTATCAAGATCATTTTTAGAGACACCCCCCCCAGACGTGATGCTTTGACAAGAAAGAGGTACTTTGTCCCCCACCAAGAACAGTAATGGTTTCTGGGGCTGTTACGCCAGGTTCAACTAAAACGCCTTTTTTTTGAGATGAGCAAATTGTGGCTGTCGTATCAGGACCGAAATCCTTAGGGTGCCACATTTCTGTGTTTTTTCTGTGCTGACTGTGCCCCAAAACCAGCACCGAAGGGTGCCCGCCTCGTTTCCCACCCCACATGCAGCTTTGCTGGCTTGGGAGGGTTGGTGCTGACGGCCAACAGAAGGGGGCCCCAACATCCAGCAAAGCAGCCTGGTGCCCTCACCGATGCCCAACATCTCCACTCAAACCTTTCTCCAGTGAAAGATGTTCTTTGGGGAAAAAAAAAAAATAAGTAAATAAAATAACAACACCGAAAGGAAGGTGCAGTGAAATGGTCAGAGATTTCCACACCCCAGTGCACACCACATTACCTCAGGCCCCTTCACCTTCCTCCTCACCTCACCCTATTTCTTTTTCCCCTATTCTTATCTCCTCTCACCTTACCCTGTTTCCACCAGTGAGCGTAGGATATACAAGAAAACACAACTGTGGGCATGCCAAGGTGTGCCCAGAGCTGATGAGCCTGTGCTGCATCTCACTCAGAAATACAAAATGGGAAACGAGTGCTGCCTTCCAGAGCAGCGTGTAGAAAAACACTTCCAAAATGCTCACAATGCTTCAAAAATGGTTTAAACTAACTCTGCGTTGGGTGCTCACACCGAGGAGCTGCAGGGACCCGGCTGCAGGTACAGAAACCAGAGGAGAGGAAACGAGCAGAGAACGGTGTGTACATATATCTAGGTTACTCTTTTATATATAACTCTGTATAAATATATATATATTAACTCTTATATGCATACTGATTCGACATTGCACCTCCTGCCCATTGCCCAAGGTGTTTAGAAAGGAAATGAGGGGGGAAAAAAAAAAAAGAAGAAGAAAAAAAAAAGGAAAAATAAAAAGGAGAGTGGCCACTTCTGAAAGGTAGAAAACAAGTTCAAGCCCCGTCCATGCTTTGGACGCTCTCAGCTGCTTTTTCACGCACTTGGCTTTGTGGGGCTGGACCCGGACAGACACACGGTGCTGTCGGGTGGCTGTGACCCCCCCACAGCACGGGACAAATCCTGTCCTGCCCCAGCAGATCGGCTGGTGCCCACGGGCAGCTCTGTGCTCTCTGCCCAGCCCTCTATGGGACCTGAGCAAGCCCGGATCCCTTTTGGGATGCGACCCCCCCATCCCTGTGCAAAGCAGAGTGGAAGCCAGCCCGGGGGGGAGCTGGGCCAAAAATCACTTATTTTTTATTTTTTTTTTTTGGGGGGGTGGGTGCCCTGGGTGCCCCCACCTCCATCAGCCCTGCAGCAGCCCAAAATAGAGGCAACCCCTAAAGTGCCTTTGGCCCCACAAGACCACATGGAGGCACCGTGCCCCCCCCCGGCCCCATCCACCCCCCTCCAACTCCCTGTGCTTCTCCGGGGCTGCCCCTTCCCAGCCGGAGCAGCCCCCCCGTTATTGCATAGCAGAGCAACACCTGATTTTGGGGCCGCCCCACCCCACACACATGGGGCTCGCCCCCCCCATGCTCCCAAAGCCGTCCCCCACTCATGGCCCCAGGGGGCGGCAGGACCACCGAGCCCGCTGCCTCCTTACCCGAGACGAGACAAACGCCATCCATCGTACGGAGATCCTCTTTCCTTCTTTTTTTTTTTTTTTCTTTTTTTTTTTTTTGGTGTTTTGTGTTTTTAAATAAAAAATAAAATGTGTACGAAAATAACATTTCTAAAGGAAACCATTATCGTTCTTTTCTTTCTCCACTCTCCACCTCCCTCCTCCTTTTTTTTTTTTAATTTTTTTTTCTCTATTTTTTTTTTTTCCTTCCCCTTTTTTCCTCTTTCCCTTCTGGCCACCTGCCCATGGAGCGAGATGCGCAGGCCGGGGCTGGGGGGACAAGGGCGGGGGGGCTCCTCCCGGTGGGAAACGTGGACGGCGGAGGGGGAAGGGAGGAGGAGGAGGAGGAAGAAGAGGCGAGCGAGGGAGCTCCTCACACGTCGCTGGACGTCCTTGGCCTGGAGGAGAAGGTGGAGGGGATGCAGCCGCAGCAGGCCAGCCAGAGCGACTTCTGGATGTCGGGGTTGCGGAAGGCGTAGATGATGGGGTTGATGAGGGAGTTGCAGGTGGCGGGCAGCGCCAGGGAGTAGGTGTAGACGGCGGGGTAGCTGGAGTCGGCCACCAGTGAGTAGATGGCCAGGGGGATCCAGCACAGGGCGAAGGTGCCGAGGATGAGCGAGAGCGTGGAGAGCCCTTTGCGGGTGGAGGTGGCCTGCGCCGTGGCGATGAACTGGTGCTGCACGGCGATCTGCTGGGCGTGCCGGAAGGCGATCTTGCAGATCTGCAGGTAGAGCTGCAGCATCAGGGCGAAGAGCAGCAGGAAGGCGACGGCCAGCACGGCCGCGTTGTCCTTGGTGACGGGGCGCAGCACGCTGCAGGCGCTGGGCTCCCGCAGGCAGTTCCAGCCCAGCAGCGGCAGCAGCCCCACGCCCAGGCACAGGGCCCACATCAGCAGCACCGTGGCGCAGGTGAAGCCCAGCGTGCGCTCGCTGTGGTAGGTGAGCGCGTTGTACAGCGACAGGTAGCGGTCCACCGTGATGGCCAGCAGGCTGCAGACCGAGGCGGAGAAGGCGGCCAGCAGCAGCCCCGCCGCCCCCAGCTCCGCCGCCTCGCTGGGGGGCCGCAGCAGGTAGCGCACGGCGAAGTTGCCCACCAGCCCCAGCCCGGCCAGCAGGTCGGCCAGCGCCAGGCTGCCGATCAGCACGAAGGTGGGAGCCCGCAGGCTGGGCGTGTAGAACAGCACCGCCAGCACCAGCGCGTTCTCCGCCGCCACCGCCGTGCCCGTGGCGCACAGAGCGATGTCCCAAGGGCTCACCGGGCCCCCCACGCCGCCCCCGGCCGGGGACCCCCCTCCTCCTGCTCCTCCTCCGCCGCCGTCGCCGTCGCCTCCTCCTCCGCCGCCTGCCGGGGTCGCCGTGCCCGGGCCCCCCCCCGCAGCCGCCGCCGCCGCCGCCGAGGGCCAGGCGCTGGGCACCGAGGCGGTGCCGAGCCCCGGGAGCCGCTGCTGCTGCTGCTGCGGGGGCTGCCACGGCCCCCCCAGGGCGCCGGGGCCGTGCAGCATCGCTGGGGAGAGAGGGACAGGCGGGCGGTCAGAGCGGGGGGCGCACGGACCGGCTCCGGTGGAGCCCCCCCGCAGCGGAGCCCGGCATCAGGCAGCCTCCCGCAGCCTCCCCGGGGGGGCACCGGGCTTCTTCTCGGCTCCCCCCCGCCGTCCCCTGCTCCGCATCCCATGCCCATCCCCTCCTCTGCCCCCACTTCCTGTCCCCATCCCCATCCCCATCCCCATCCCCATCCCCATCCCCATCCCCATCCCCATCCCCATCCCCATCCCTGTCTCCATCCCTGTCTCCATCCCCGTCCCCGTCCCTGTCCCCGTCCCTGTCCCCGTCCCCGTCCCCGTCCCCGTCCCTGTCTCTATCCTTGTCTTCATCCCATCCCCATCCCCATCCCTGTCTCCATCCCCGTCCCCATCCCCATGTCCCCCCCCCCCCCGAGCCCCTCTGCGGGGTGCCTGTGTGTGTGGGGGGGGGGTTCAGCACCCCACCGCTCCCTCCCCAGGGCACGGCCACCTTTTTGTCACCCGTTTTTAGCGCAAAGCCCCCCATCCCCCACCCTTTTCTTTCCTTTCCTTTTTTTTTTTTTTTTTGGCGAGTAAAAGCCGCTGCTATTAATAGGCCAGCCCTCGCATGGATGCGGCGCCGCTGATGAAAGGAGAAGGCAGCGGCTGGGGACAGCCTGCGTTAACTTTCTCCTTCCCTCCTGCCTTCTCCTCCCTCGCAAGATGCCGCCGCAGGGTGTCCCCCCCCCAGGTTCCTGCAGCCCCCACTGCCGGCTCCTGCCCCGCTCGGTGCCCACCGTGCCCCTGCCGAGCCCCCCTGGCCCTGGGGGGCTCTGCCCGCCGCCAGCCCCCCGCCAGCATCGCCCTTTCCCTTCCCATCCCAGCCCGGGGCTGTCGCCTTACCTGGCTCTAAGGCTGGAGGATCAGCTCGTTTGCCCCCGTTTTTATTTTTCCCCCTCCCGCTCCTTCCAGCCCTCGGTGTTGAGCCTCATTCCTCGGCGAGCATCGCTAATAACGTTGGTAGGTAGCTGGCATCGCCTCGCACTTAATATTCCTGCCCCATTGGATCTGCTGATAAATCTCAACTCTGACGTCAAAGTCTTCACTTGCATTCATGATCCAAGCCTGTGAATCAGAGCGGCTGTGAGCGGAATAACAACGAGGCTGGCTCCCCGCTCCGCCGCCACGCGCGCGCCCGCCGGCACGAGGGGCCGCGCACCCGCGCACGCACGCCCCTCCCGCGTGCCCCACGCGGCTCCCCAAGGTCGGGGCTCGGCGCAGAGGCCCGCAGGGGTCACAGCCCCCAGGGGAGGCCAGGCCGAGTGGGTTTTTTTCCCCACCCGGTGCCCAGGGACGTGGGGATGCCGAGCGGGGAGCGAGGCGGCGTGCCGCAGCTGCTCCCCTTGGGAGCCAAGCAGCCTGGCGAGACGCAGAGCCCGAAGGCAGGGTTATCTCCCAAGGGCTCTGTCGTTCCCAAAGGGAGCTGCGTCTTTGGGGTGGGGACGCTGGGCTCTCTCTGACCCCGCTTCTCCCCCTCTGGTGCTGCTTTCATAACCTGACGCTCTCGCCCCTCTCTCTCGCGGGCTGGAGCTACGCGGCGCAGCGAGCGCGGTGCCACCACGGGTGCACAGCCGCCAGTGTGCAGGGACACTGTGACACTCCGCTGGGGAGCGGGGGCTTCGACCACCTCCAGCCGCTGCTGTTAGGAGCAGACGGGCTCCCCGTCAGGCTGAGACCACACAAGGGGAAACTGGGGAGGCTCCCGGGGGTCCCAAGCGGCCTCTGCTCTGAGCAGTGGTCCCCTCGCCCACCCCATGCGCACCCAAATGGGGCTCAGCTCGCCCCAAACCCCGTGGATCTCCCCGGGACCTCCCTGTCCCTCCAGCCTCTCCAGCACAGCCCCACACAGGCGGCTGGGTGCCAGCCCCACAGCATCCCGCAGCAGCCCCAAACCACCCTAAATCCCCCTGGGGGGCACATCACACCCACAGCCCTACCTGGGGGCACATCCTGGCTTAGGGGTTGTGCTTTTTCCATTGAAAACAGTGGCTGGCATCGAGCAAGGGACAAACCCGTGAGCTAACCCACCCAATTTCTACCCTCCTCCATCTGTAGAGGATGATAACTGCGGGGCCAGTGCCCGGCGTTTTCACCGGCACCCCCAGGGACATGACCCCAGCACCCCAAAAAGGGGACACGACCCCACTGCTGCATGCACAGGGACAGGACCCCACTGCCAGCACATGGGGACGCGGCCCCCACAGCGTGTGTATGGGGACAGGCCATGTCAGCGTGGGGAATTTTCTAGAAAAAAAGGGCTTTTGCTTAATTTCCCTCACCTCTATGTGATGTGTCGGGTGCTGTGCCCGGCTGCCCCATCAGTGACTGCTTCGCCTTGGCCTTGATCCACTCAGCTATAGGAAACTCTGCGAGCCTGCAGGGGAGATGAATTATAAAAATATTAGGGTAAATATTCATGATAACGGCCAATTAGCACCAACCCAATGTGGCACAGTAGATGGGATGGGATGGGATGGGATGGGATGGGATGGGATGGGATGGGATGGGATGGGATGGGATGGGATGGGATGGGATGGGATGGGATGGGACGGGACGGGACGGGACAGCAGTGGGGGGCTGCCCCTTCCATCCACCTTTCTGCCACTTCCCTTCATTTTTTTTTGTTTTTATTTTTTATTTTTTCCCCTCCCCACAAAGGTCAGCTCTCTTGTCGGAGCCAAAGTCACGATCCTGGCCCCCGATCGCGGCGTAGCTGTGTTTGATGAGTCACTTGGTTCACAGGAACAGGCTGGGGTTGCTATAGAGACGGCGCGGCGGGGCGAGGATCCCTTCGTTACCCTAATCACTTCGTGTGACGGAGAAAACCCAGCCACGAGCGATTCCAGGCTGAGCTCCCCTCGCATGTAACTCTCTGGCACAGTTTCACACCCCGAGCCCTCTCCCTGCAGTGCCTCGTGGCACGGGTTTCGGGCAGGAGCATCCCTTCCCCATCCCTCGTGTTTCTGTCAGGAGCATTCCTTCCCCATCCCAAATCCTGCTGGGAGAAACGAGATGCAAGCACGGTGACAGCAGAGCCGAGCCTGCAGCGCTCAAGGTATTGCAGAGAGCTCATTTTGGGGAGCTTTCCATTATTTTGGGGGCTTATTTCTTGACGAGGATGCGTCCCCTTAACCCAGCCCAGCAAAATGCCTGCGGGCTGCTCCATTGCAGCTGCTCCCAGAGCCCGACCCTCGCTCCCTCGGGATGGGATCGGGTCCCCGTCTGCCTCATGGGGGTCTGCCCCAGGTCCTTCTTGCAGGGTGCCCCCATCCCTGCACCCCAAGCCCCACGACCCCAGAGGGGACAGCCGGGTCCTCGTCCTCTGCCCTGTGGGGAGTGGGAGATGCAACCAAACCATCGCTGAACCCCGGGGGTTAAACCCAGTCCCGAATCCCTGAGGCCGGGACCACCTGTGGCCAAGTGAAATATGAAAAAAATCCCCATCAGGGCTTTCTCCATCCATTTATTTTATTATTATTTTCTTGCAATACACAGGAGGCAAACGGCTTCCTCAAACAGCCGAGCCCAGCGGCGTCTCCCAGAGGTGCAGCCGAGCAAACTGGGGGATATTTTTATCCACTCTTTTTTTTTTTTTTTTTTTTTCAGAAAACAAAACCCAGCCCAGGAAAAAGCACCCCCCATGATCTGTGAGAAATAAACCCAGCCCAGTCCAGGGGAGCATCCCTGCGTGCTTGTGGGCACCGAGCCAGGGGACAGGAGCACCCGCTCACCACAAATCAAGAGAAATTCAGCGGATTTCACCCCAAGGCTCAGGGACTGTTGGGACTGCCTGCCTGGTTAACTGGAAATAGGGCGGTGAATGTGCTGACCAGGGGCAGATGCCACGTGCTGGGAGGATGCTGAGCAGGTGAGGCAGCCCTGCTGAGCTCGCTGTCAAGCCTTTCATCCTTCAAACCTTTCCAGGTAGCTTTTTGGAGACCCCAGAGCTCTCTGCAGGTGCGCCACCCCCAGCCTGCAGCCTCGGCCCTCGGGGGAGGAAGGAGAGGAGGGTCTGTGGGGCAGGAGAGTGGCTGCTCGGTGCTGCAAGGCATTGGAAATCCCAGCCACTTGCACAAGCCGGGCTCCCTCCCCGCTCCGCCAGCCCAGCGTGTTATTTTTTTCAGGGCTGGGATATAATTAGCGCCTGTTCTTCAGGAGCTGCCGCTCACCGTCACGCCACGTTTTCTTTTCTTAGGAATATGACTAACTTGCAAGCGATTAAACACGCTCAGGGAAAGAGAGGAGGGGGAAGCGAATTATTTTATTTTTTCTCCCTTGGAAGAAAAATAATGATTAAAAAAAAAACACCTTCAGGAGGCTTTTTGCAGTTGCAGAGAGCAGAATAAACTCGAGGAGCGACGTGTGGCCAGGCATGAGGTGGCCGTGGGTCCTCCCAGCGAGGATGCTCGTGGCCATGGAGGACACCTTCCTGCCCGCCTCTTCCCTTCCCCTTCGGGGCACGACCACCGCTGGCACGGAGGAAGCTCTCATTTGCAGCCCCCCTTGGCTGAGCCCTTTCAACACAGCGGGTTTCTTGAAGCTCATCTCCTCGCCAGCGCTGCTTCGAGGAAGGACACGTCCCCCGGGACCGCAGGCGGCACCGCTCTAATTACCGCCGAGCTGCGGCCTCCGGAGAGCCCGAAACTGGATCCCGCTGCTTCAGATGGGTTATTTCGGAGAGGTTTGGTGCTTTGTTGGAAGGTATTTTTAGTTTGGAAAGAAGGAGATAATGTGGTTTCCAGCCCGCATGGGAGTTCTGCCCTCCCCGAGTCACTGCTGTGTAACCTGCTGGCAGCGCTTGGCTCAGACAGCTGGGAAGGAGAGCCCAAAAACTTGTTCTCCCAAATTCCTTAATGGGCCTCTTCCCACCGGGGGGTGAATGGGAAATGCCAGGAAGAGCAGAGCTCAGCTTTCTGCTGGGTCTTGGGCTCAAAAAATTGAGACACCCCCAAAATTCACAATTAGTTTTGTGCTCGCTCTAGTTCCATCCTCCAGAACCCAGGCGAGTAAGGGTAAAATCCCCATTTGGATCTTTACTTAAATAGGGATAAGGCAACGAAAATATTTCTGCTTTGCACTAAACCATGCAGTGATCCTCACCTCACCCCTTGTCCCCAGCTTTTGGGGGACACCCAGGGACCCGGCACAGCCAGCGGGGGACTCGGCCAGGCGGCCCCTCTCCGAACTGAAGCAGTTGCAGAGAAGTTTGAAGGAATAAACTGGATTCTTTCCAAACTCATGCTCTTTTGCTTGCAGAAATATTGTGACTCAAAATCTGAAAATGAACAGTTTAACATAAAAAAAAAAAAAGAAAAAAAAAGAAAAGGGGGGGTGGAAGCGTTGCCAAGAATAACACATCCCTCTCCACCACCGCGTCCTCGCGCGGTTTGCCGGGAGGTGCTGAGGGTTTGCTGGCGCGAGCATGGAAGCAGAGGGACCTGGAGGAGCTCTGCAACGGGGCGGGTGTTTTGGCAATGGCGCATTTCAGCCGGAGGTTTTACCTCTGAGATCCCAACCCTCTGCTCCAAACTGCTGATGGGCACGATGTCCGCGCACAGCGGGGCTTTCCTGCCCTTCCCTGCCCTTCCCTGCCCTTCCCTGCCCTTCCCTGCCCTTCCCTGCCCTTCCCCACCCTTCTCTTCCCATTTTTCCATGTGGAAGGAGGAAATTCAGACAAAACAGAGAATGAGGACACAGTCCCTGCTTTCCACTGGCTTGTTGCCTTGTTGCAGTACATGCAGGCTGCTTTCGTGCTGAAGGAAACAAATGCACTAATAGAGTGCTAATTAGGACACTTAATTACAGGCGAAGTTACTCAGCTCCCACTGAAACCTGCCTGCTCTTTGCTTTTGTGCCTATGGAGAGGAAATCCAGCCATTTGTTTCCATCGCTGGCCGAGGGCTGCTGGTGGGGAGCAGCCTGAGGCCTGCCCCGGCTGCAGGCTGGAGCCCCTCATCCTCATCCTCATCCTCATCCTCATCCTCATCCTAATCCCTGATAAACCCAGGCCCTACAGCCCTGGCAGCCACCACAACACCCTGCCAGGGCCCCCCGAGTTTCTCAAACGGCAGCACAATCCTTGCCCCCACTTTGCTGGATCCAGGTGTTGCAGGCGATTCCTGGCGTCATGGCACCGAAAGCATTTTGCCCTCGGTTAATTTGGGCCAGCGTATCCAGAGTAATACCTTTGGGGACCCGATATTTTGGGACCTTCAGCATTTTTTATTAGCCTGGCCTTCAGGTCTGGCTCCTCCTCTCAGGGTTCCTGAGCTACCCCTGTCCCCGGCCCTCTGCTTCCCTCAGCACGGCAGCTTCTGGGGGTCAACCAGGACACAGGGGGGCCCTGAAGCCCCAGAAGCTGTTGACATCCGAGGCAGGACCCTCTGTAGCCTCCCTGCTGGAGGGCAAGAGGTTTCAAAGCGGCTTCTCCATCCGACAGAGCCTCTGAAGGCAGCAGCGAGCTCCCCAAACCCTTCGCTTTCCTCCCTGTCCCCTCTGGCCACAGGAGGCCGGGAGGCAGAAAGGGTGAAACCATCTTCCTTTGCAGAGCGTTGCTTCAGAAGGAAATCACGAGATGGCCCGCATGTTATCCCACCCGATCCTGCCTCGTTTTTAACCTTTTGTACTCTGGATTATCACCTACGGGCCTCTAATCCCAGCTGGTGGCTGCTTTCAGGCCCGAGCACGGCAGGCTGCCTGAAGGTTAATTAGTGCAACGACAGCAGGGCTTCACATGCCACAAATTAATTGTGTTTCAGGGGATTGCTTCCTTTTGATGAACGCTGAGGACTACAATGGGAAGGTTTTATTTGTCTCAGGGGCCTGTGTTAGTCTATTTTCTTTCTTGCAGCAATCACATGCGATTTGTTTTAAATTTACCCTAAGCTGAGCTGGCACGGTGACTTTAAAAACTCCTGCTGGTCACTGAACACGCTGAGCACAAACACCAGCCCACAAACCAGGCAATGGGCACGGGGTGGGCTTCACCCCCACCCCAGCGTGATGCTCTGGAGGAGGCCCTGAGGGTCAGTGCAGGTGCAAGCATCCCTTGGGGAGAAGCGAGACAGAAGCAGCCCCCGAATCCTAGCAGCCATCCTGCCTTGGTGCTGAGCTAAACCCACCTTGCCGGCAGATCTGCTGAGCGGGGTTGGTCAGCCTCAAGGCCAGCTCAGGGAAACGCTCCTTCTGAAGTCACTCGAAGTCAAGCTCACGTTCCCCAGAGTAAAAATCAGCTCTATTTATTTATTACTAACGTGTGGCCCAGCAGGACAAGGACCAGAGAGTATTTTGAGTCTAAAACGTACTTTCATGTTTTCACATTCAGCAGCTGTCACTTTGGAACCTCATTTGCCTCTACTGCATTCTGACTTAGTCCCGTGAATTCCTGCACACGGGAGCAGCCCTGAATCGAGTTTTTCCTGTGCAGAAGTGGCTGACACAGAAACAGACCTGTCCCGCGATGAACCTGAAAGGCTCCAAGCCTGTAGTACTATTTTTGCTTTTCAAATGTCTCTGTTCCAGATCAGTCAGATAACATTTGCAACGAAGTCTTACGGAGTCCAACAGCAAGGGGTAAAGGAGGGAGAATGGAAAGAAATCAGAGGGAAAGGTGATGGTGGAGCTCCTGCAGGGGCTGCAGAACAGACTAGGGAATAGCAGGGACGGGGTGGGTGTCAGGGGAAAAGGCTCTGGGGAGAGGCTCCTTCGTTTACCAGCACACTGCCTGTAATCTACAATGAATTATTCAGTTCTCTTTAGTTTAAGCTGCTCCCGCACAGGTTATAGGCATGAAAACACAGCGGTCAGAATCACTCAGCCAGCCAACACAGAGAGAGAAGCTAAGGAGAGTGACTAAGCAATTACTTTTGCTTCTGCCTCGGATTGCAATTGAAGGAAAAACACTTGGGCCATGTGCGTTTGATCATACGTGACCTTTATTGGAGACAGGTGGGGTCATTTATTATACAGAAGTAATATCACACCATTCTCTTCCAACTTAATTCCTTTTAGTTTCCTTATAAATCTGTAGCAAAAGTGCACTTTTAACAGTTTTTAATCTATAGTATATATCTTTCAATATTCTCTCTCAATCAGGTATTTGTAAAAACGTATCACCAGATATACAAAATACATGTCTAGTGTACTACATTAATTTTTGTATTTACTGTTTAGATTATTTTTAACTCAGTGCTCTTTTTATTTTTTGCAAGACTTTCTGATGACAGGCTTTTGCTAGCGCCACCAGGAGAGGACTCACGGCTTGTAATGGGAACAAGGGGAGAAGACTCGTAGCCAGGAACAGTTTTCACACAACAGGAACAAGATGACAAGGATGCTTGCTGTTATTCAACGTCTCTTAAAATGACAGTACTCTGTATAATAAAAAATAATTTAAAAATGTCCATACTTTTTATTTTCTGGAGAAGATGTGCGAAGAGAATGGAACCTGTACTAAGCTGGAATCCGACGGCAATAACTGGTTTACATTTTGAAGAGAGGTTAATTGCTAACATTATGCTTCTGGTCATGGTAAGGAGAAACAAATACATACAGCCACCACAAGAAAACATTTGCGGATTGCTGTTTTCCTGAGGACAATATTTTGGTAAAAACTCTTCTATCCTGTACAAGCCATGGAATTGCATAAGTTAAATGTCCTCAGGAACAACAACCACTGATATACACCATGAACGGCCATACTGGAAACAGACACAAAGAGGACAGCTCTGGTGTTATCTAACAAGATGAAGGAAGGAAAATATTAATTTCCACTGGTAGTTTAGAGCCAGCTGCGACAAGCTTTGGCACAGTAACAGGACTTTTCAAAAAGAAAATTACATATGTTTCTCAGAGATTTCTTACAAACTCCCGTAGTCTTTTCTTTCTAGTTATCCTTGAGATTATAATATATACACACGTAACGGATAATTACTTAATTTCAGTCTTCAAAAGACTAACAATTTCCCCTGTTAAGCAAGGCCTATAGAGGTAAGACAATCAGAAGCATTTTTAGGGGGGTTATGATTCCCAGATCGGTGCAAATGTTACCAACAGACGACGAGGAACACGTAGCAAGGCCATGTCTGAGCTGGTTGGCTGGTTTTCCTTCTTACATAATCATTATTGTGAAGAACAACTGGATTAGTTTGGTAAATAATGCTTCCCTTGGTTAAGCCTTCACAATTAGTGCTGTTTCTGTGTATTAGCATAGATTCAAAATGCTAGTTGCATCAGTTCACTACGTATTGAATGAAATGTTGAACAGATCCTGTTTCAGAAAGAGGGCACTTTCGGTTTATGCAATAGCTCCAAGAAATGCTGTAACTTTAAACTTTCTACAGCAACTGGTTGCCAGACATTCTTCAACACATAACTGCTTTTTTGCTCCCCTTAAATCTGCAGCAATGAGGCTTTGAGTCAAAACTTCTGCTTCAAAGCAAAAATGAACATTCGGCTGAGTGTGGATAGCCCTATACCTTCTGAAGAAGAGACAGAACAGTAAAAATAAAAATGCAGAAAGAAGCAGTGCCGTTAGTGTTATCTAAAACCAAGGTAATGCATAATGGGGAATTTACAATGCTGCAGTCAGAGGTTTTTTTGTCTGTTTTTTAAAAAAATTACAGACTTGACATTTCCAATATGTCTTAGCTTTGTACTGCTTCTCAAGTCTGAGTCACCAAAAATATCCAGCAACCAGCTGCTGTTCATATCCTAAAATATGCCTTCAGCTGACACTGAATATTGAAATCATTCTGCTAAAATACAGAAAAACGACGATAGAAACCAAGGTATAGCCTCAGGCCAACATTAAATGGTAAAAATTCTACAATGCTACTTTTAAAACTCTTCTTCAGTTCATGAACAAATAAGCAGCCAGGTTTCAAGTAGAGGTAACACAGATTTTGGAAGATAGCACGTAAAAAAAGCCCAGAAAGAAAACTGGAGCAAAAGCTCTTCTTGTTACGGCAGTCAGCACTAATCCTCCAAGAAATGGCAGAGAGAAACCTTTATTCGCCCTGCTGGATCTGTCCTGGTCCTACAGCAACAATGAGGAACTGCTTCTGCTGTCACAAATATGTTCCACTTGGACATATCTTGATCCCTTTTTTCTTTTTATACATACATATCTTTTGTCTTAGTCTCTTGACTGGTAGAAGAGGATATATCCAGACTCTGAGTTTTTGGAAATGTCTGATGTTAACCCATAGAACTCTTCAATGGCCTGGGCATCAATTTTCTGAAAATTAACAAGAGGCAGAAATTAGTCTCAGTCAAACATCACTTTAAGAACCCTTTTCACAAACAAAAGTGTTATTTTCCAGCTCTCAGCAGCGATGCTGGAGAGCCACACAGTATTAGTACAATGATACTTAAATATCATTGAAAACAACAAAACACACCAAAATATTTTCTCCACCTGTTAACTTATTCACTATTGCAAATAAGTGAATCAACAGAAAATAATTCCTCTCTGAAGCAGTGCACTCTTAAGCTGGACCGCAAAAAGAGGGAATTAAAATCATCCTTAAAATATTACATGACATTTTTATTTGCCTTTTCATTCAGATCGGAGTTACCTTTCCTGACCATAGGTCTGTAATGTAAATGAAAAAAAAAAAAAAAAATCAGTCGATGATTAGCAAAGAAAGATTTTGTATAGTTGGGAGCACATAAGGCCCTTCTTGAGCAGATTTAACATTTCAGGTTCCTGTGACTGTCTTATACACAGAAGTCCTGCAAGCGCCACTGGTTAACTATACCATGAAATCTGTGGATCACACCCAATTGTAATCCCCTGGTCTTATGAGAGCTTTTCTTCCTTCAGATTTGCTGGTACAAAGCCTGCTGGAATGTTATCACAAGATCTGTGCTCTAAGAGAAATAACTTATTTGCCATATTAATAGAATTAAATGGCTTGCTTATGCTTAGAGTTGTGAAATACTTTAAATGTCTGGAGGGCATTTTAAAGGGCTTTTAAAGATGCAAGTTCTACCACGCTGATTCAGCTCCTGAGAACGACTGGCTTCACATCACTGACTTGGATCCTGCAGTCAGTGGAGAACAAGTGCAGAGATTGAAGTGCTGAAATAAAACACTCCCAGTGGCCTGTGCTGCTCAGCACTCCACACTCGTTTTAGGATTTTAAAAAGACGGACTCCGGATTCAAAGATGAGAGGCTGTAGCCTGAACTTGTTGAGGAAGACCAAGGGGAGAGTGGTCTAAAGTAAAATAAAGAAAAAAAAGCTTTTTTTAAAAAAAAATATTTTTATTTCCCAAGGACTAGAATTGAGGAAGCAAAGAAGCACATAGAATACGAGTCTCTGGGTCGAACATGTCTGCTTTAATCTCGAAAGGGAGTAGCAGAGATCAAGCTGCGCCTACATTTTCAGAGAAAGGGACCACGCAATGACTGCATCAAGGAGCCTCCTCGGCTACAGAATCCATTTGGCAGCGTGCTAAATTGTTGCTCACCGAACAGACTTCAGCATCACCAGCAAGCACAAAAGCATTGCTTTCTTGAAGTGGCGCTGCCAAACAACCCACATGCTCAGGCCACCCTTTTCCCAGCCTATCTGAAGACATTTTTCTTGCATTTGGTGCTTTAGTTTCCAGAAGTTACATTGACCACAAGACTAGGCAGCGGAAAAGCCTCTCTTGAACAGTTTTGTTAAACATTTACTGTTAAAATCTGGGGAAGGGGGAGAGAGGTAAAACATATTTTGGCTCTTTCTCTCTCCCCCCCTCCATTTCTGGACTTCACAGAAGCTGAAAGCCTACGCTAACGGCATTTGCCTTTTCACACGGTTCACTAAAATAATGTCTACTTCAAATTGTTAGATATGTGCTTTAATAGAAAGATAGCAAAAGAACATTTTCTAGTCCTTGTAATATATTTAGCTGACAACTCAAACATTTTATTTTAAGTGCCAACTACTTTGCCGTGCAATCAAGTCTATTTCCACTACTACTCATTCTGAATGCAACTCAAATGTTTTACATAGATTAATTCATCCTACAGATATTTTTAGTTTTATCATGGCAAAAACAGCTTCCTTTTTAGATTCCACTATCCACAGAAAACAAAGTAGAAATGAAAGAGGATTATATAGACTTTATTCTTCCCATCCTAGCTAGCCGTGTATGTTGTGGACAGCAAAGTTTTACCTGGTTGCAGCTTTATAGCAACAACTGGTTGATAGTTTCACAACTAATTTTAGGGTTCTGTAGCTTCAATTGGCTTTTTTTTTTTTTTTTTTTTTCCTATCAACTGAGCTTAAGTATCTTTTGATCATTTCTGGCTCCCCAAACTGCATCTTCCTTACTCACCATCCACAGCACTCAACTGAATCCTGCAAGTCTGTGAGCAGATATTTAAGAGAAGACATGCAATCATTCTTGCCCTGTTCTGAATTTGTAGAACTCCCCGAATGGACACTTCTCCCTCTGTTTCAGGTACACATCACTGTGATGCATCACTTAGCTCTCTAACGACGATGTGCCAAACCCGCCAGAGATCATTTACTCAGGTTTCTCAATTAATTTTCCTTGGCAAAGCATCCCATTTGGACTGAGTTACCTCCTGGATTTGATGCGGTTCCTTTTCACATATGCTGTAGTATGTTTGCTTATCATTTATCTCCAATTTAATTGGAAGTTGGCCTCCCAACCAAACCCAAACAGATAAACATGCCTTCACCGTTTATGACATTTAGTGGGTAATAAGAATAAGCTACTTCCTATTGATACTTCAGAGCTATTAATTCATATCAAACACACAACATATCTTTTAAACCGCATTAAAGGGCAAAAAAAAACTTTCTCCTGCATTCTCTTTTAGCTGCAATATTTGTATATGGGTACAAAGACCTTGGCCCCATCTTCTGACACCTGCTGACTAATACCCATTTGGCTACATAGCCGGTTCTCACTCAAAATGTGAAGTCTCTAAAGCTTAAAAGAAAACTGCTTTCATATTCAGAGAGTCTCTGAAGAGTAGGAGGCTCCTGTAGCGAGCCCTAAAAACAGAAACTCCTCCAGAATTCATGTTTTGGGAGATTTGAGGGTTAGGGGCTCCTCTTCTTTTTTGCCACTCAGTTTTTGAGGCCAACCTCTGAAGTGCCATACAGAGCAACGTACTTCCTGCAGTGGCACTGTAAGAACAATCACAAGCAGCTTGAAAACAGTACTTGGTTAAGCTCAGAGTAGATAGTTAAATCCCTTTAAGGCAGCAGATGGAGCTGACAAAAGTCGTTTCAGCTTTACTTCGTTTTTTTTCAGTGAATAGCCTACAGCCCCAGAAAGGAACTAATTCTCAGGAGCTGATGACTAATTGGGGAGAGCAAGAACAGATGAGCAAAACTGCAGCTACTTCTTCCAGAAGCCTGTAGCAACAGCAAAGGAAAAGCAGTCTGCACTACCCTGTTCTTCTTGATCACTGAATCTCCAGAAATCCAGGTGACTTCTGGAAGGCTGAGGAAAAGGAAAGGGTGGTGCTTCGTACGTAGAGGGAGCTGAGAGTTAAGCTTCACCTTTATCATGCTTTTAGGAGGCAGGAGCAGGACAGTAAGAGCCCTTGAGACAAAACCAGCAAGAATGCCCACGCTACACACTTCAGAGCAGCCCAAGGAGCAACACTTGATTGGAAAGGGTCAAAGACCTCAGGTGGCTTGTATGTAAAACTCTTGTGCAAGTCTTTGTGCCCTCCGTGGGCAGGAAAAAACAAAGCCTCAGTTTCATAGAAAACAACACCTGCAAACAGACAGCCTTCGAGCAGGAAGAGGAATCTTAAAAGTCCCAGATCTGCAGCTGGGGTAGGGGGAGCGCTACAGTTCAGGGCCATACTCCTAATCCTATTCAGGACTCTGAAAACTCACAGAACCGTGATAACCACAAAAAGCAGAAGTTTCAGATGAAAGAGCTTTATTTTTACAGCTTTTAAAATGAACTCTGAAAAAAGGTGAGATTTAAAAAGCCATGATCTAAGTTAGAAAAGCAACTTCAAAAAAAAGACGTATCTATTCAGAAGAGAGGAACTACATTCTAGTTTGTGCCAGCTCCTTGGACTTACTATCCAGTAACAGACAACACACGTTTTAAAGCTCTGTTTGGCACAGCTATAAAAGTGCCAATGATATTTGTGGATTATATAAATTCTGATTTGACCTGAAAGTTAGGATACAACATAGATGTGACTCATTCAAAACAAATTTAGAATAACATGATAGTTATTTTACATTACTTTTTAAAATGCCAAGTTTATCTCCTGGATGAAATTGACAGTGAATATTTGCATTTAAAAATCTTAAATTGAGCATCACTTTCAAAACGAGCTGACACATAATTATGTACTTCTGCCATGACAGAAGAAGAAAACCCACAAAATACAATAATGTGGGAAAGAACTGCTCATAGCCAGAGAAGTTATTCAAATCACCAGGAAGTCACACCTGATACTCAAAGCTGCCTGAAGAATAAAAAAGGGAGAGCTCACACTACATCATCATCTCAGCACAAACCAGGGGGGTTTTACTGTACCTGTTTAGACACCTAGCATCTAACCCTAACCTTGACTGTGAGATCTCAGAAGCAAAGAGTACGCTCTTGTCTTTACAAAAAGCAGTTCTACAATTTGGTATTTGGTTGATACTATGTGAGATATATGGATAAACATACCTGTAAATCTAATATCCAAAATATGTTAAAAAAAAAAAATAAGGAAAATTTGCTTGAAACGACTATTTAAACATTATCACCAGTAGCCCAAACACCTCTGTATATCCTCAGGACCTTAGTACAGTCTCCAAAGATTTTTTTATTTATTGTATAGCCTTTCTGTACTTGAATTTGTTGGGGAAAAATGTCTACAGAAAAATAAAAGATAAATTCTTAAATGCAGCAATGAAATGCAACTATAAGAAATTAAGTTATCAACAAAAAGGAGCCCAGAAGGTGGTCTAAAATATGAGCACTTCAGATTTTTATCAAGACCACTGCAGTATTGAGCCTGAACAGCTGTACACCACCCTGTATCTTAGCTGCATCTTAGCTGTCAACACAGCCATTGCATTGGTTTGCCCTTCTCCATACATGCATCATCTTTGTAGAAGTGGTTAAGTGATAAAGTTTACTTCTGAAATATTCAGAATTCTTCTGTGCATGGGTTTTACAGAAATTGTTTCACAGGTGCAAGAGCTAATCCGAGACATAAAAAGAAACCTTTCACAAAGCTGGAGTGTGATGCTGCCTACACAGCAGTGTTTTCACTCTGTAAAAGCACACCTACCTCTACAATGTCATCATCAAACAGCAACCAAAAGCCATGGCTCTTCACAATGGTGATATAATGTCCACGATTTGGACCACTGCCAGGGGAAAAAGAGATTGAAGATTTATTACTCCTGTGCTTACAAAGGCAGGGCTGCTGCTCTCCCACATGATTCTAGCTATTACTGGCAGAATTAGATTTCCCAGCTTTTAATGTTGTCTAATACTACCTAATAACACTGTTGACATTCTTGGGCTTTACCAAATTGCTTGAATTAAAATTTCTATCTTTGCTACCTGCCAAATACAATATATTCAAAATACACTATTCCGTAAACATTTTAGGTAATCATTCATATATTTCAAAACTGAAATTAAAAGCCAGTCACTTCAATCACTGTTTTGTCACATAATCATCACTGAGTATTGCAAACACTGTTAAAAATTTGATTAAGCACTTATCTGAAATACTTTATTTGTACTTCCCCTGTATCCTGAATGCTTACCTTGAAGGGAAGGAACAAGAAAGTGACTTAAATCAAAGAGGGAAGGATCTACAGAGTAAAGGCAGGCACTGTCCTGAAAAGTTGCCAGCTTGGGATAGGAAACTGCATGGGTGGGAAAATATAAACTATTAATCTAACCTCAAGTTCTCAGGGAACAATCCAGGGACACAGTGAAAAAAAAAAAAGAAAAGAAAAGAAAAAAAAAAAAAACATTTTTTTCCCCCATCTTTACTTTCTATTTATGATCTATTTAACCCAAGTAATATCTGGGGCTTTAGCCAAAGGAAATTCTCTAGTCCTTCTAGAATTACTGATATACTTAAACACTATACCTGTCACAGAATGAAACTTCTGCTTATAATGACTCAATTAAAAAATAAAATTAAGGCAAAATATTTAAGGCAAATTCTGAAAACGCAAATATTTAGAAAATGAAGTCCATCCTAAGTCTTTGGTAAGCTTCTAGTGAGAATTAGAACCAGAAGAGTCATCAGGCCCCTAAAAGCCCCATGTAAGGCAACAGGCTTGAGAAGAAAAAGCAAAGCCATTTAATCCATTTAAATGATGTTTTAACAATGTAAAGAAACGGCTATAGATAAATGCAGCTATAGGTATAGCAAATTAATGCCTACAGAAGATGACATCGGATGAGATCTTAAAAGTGGTAAAAACAGGAATAGTACAATTGTACCACAACAAAAATCACCTAGAATTATATAGTGTTGATACTAAATCTGTACAGCATTGATGTGTTGAATATTGTCTTGCTCCTCACAAAGATATTTCCACCATTTGTGTGTGCTGCAGTACTCATTACTTTAAAACTCGCACTTCTAGAAGGCAATCATATTTATTTACTTCCATAACAGCTTTTTTCCTAAATGTGCTTATTTTTACTCCTTGCTTTTAAAAAGCGAATTAAAAAATACAATAGAAATTTTATAAAGTGTAAATTAAAAAAAAACAGCAGTACATAGTTGATGCCACGTGGTGGCACCAGCTTCTAAAAAAAACAAACCTTCAATGGCTTAACCAGAAGCAACCCAGCATCTATAAACTACCATTATTTTTTAAAGCATTTTCCAATATTTGTACTTATCCCACTTTGGCTTCCCTGAAAACCCGGTGGGTTTGTTTGTTGTGTTTGGAAGACTGCTCTTACTCTGCTAAACCTCAAAACAACTTTTCTGATTTGCCAGCATATTTGAGGGCTTGTAAACAAGCAAGCCTTAGACTGTGTAGTCTGAAAACAAAATTTAAAACAGTTAAAAAGTGAAAAAGATCCACAAATAATCTTTTTTTTTTTTTTTTTTTTTAATATATTTGGAAAACTAGCTTGGCATGCTCCCATATTGCCAGCCACTATACTATTACAAAATGCCATATGGATGACAGACTCATTTTAAACTTCAAGGGGATGCATTTAAAGTCCAGAAAGCACAAAGGCGTACCTGCCACAGTGAACAACTACAGCCACAAGGTCATACATTCTGTCAGGATTTGTAGCATCTCCTGAAGTGTTAAAGAGCCGGAGCTCCAAGGGAAAGACTACACGGTAGGAAAGTTTGGTGTATCGATGCAGCTGGTCCATGTATTTGAACCTTTTTAAGTGCAGAGCTAGAATCATGGGCAACTTTTTCACTCTCATTCTGAAACAAAAATGGATTAAACAAAGAAAGAGGTGTTAGCAGATCACCTAAGAACAAAGCTTTGTCCAAAAATAGTCTTAACATGAAGAAGTCTCTCAAAACACATCTAAAATTTTGAGGAAGGCTTTTTTTAAATGCTGCCTTTCCCATATGTATTCTGGTGAGAATGGGCATCATTTCCTCTGAAAGATTAACTACACAACTGACATCTGAATGTAGAACAACAGTTTGAGTTGAAAACATCAATTTTTCATCATATCAATGTGAAGAAAGGGATGGAATAAATCTGGCCGGATATTCCAGCTGCTACCAAGTACAAGGTGAGAAATAAGATTTTTGCACACAGTATTCATAATGAAAGCAGATGGGTGGCTTTGAGCTGATTAATGCTAACTGGGGAAAACATGAATGTCTGGAAACACCAGATATAAGCACTTCTGGGAGGAATACAAAATTAATCTCATTTCTCTCTGATAAGGCTGCCACAAAGTTACCTGGTCCCCCCACTTTTCCTTGCTCCTTTCCCCACCAAACACAGACCAAAACAGTCCTGCATTTTCTTTTTGCTGACTTCACAAGGTGCATTCTCTAACAGCTGCCTGCTTTAGAAGAACTTCTATTAGCTGGAGCATTTTAACCTTACCTTTTCTGTGCTTCCTGTTTACTGCGGCACTGCTCACAATAGTATTTATATTCACTGCATAGAGTTTCAGTATTACTAAACCCTCTGTGGAAATGAAAGTGAGAAAAAAAAAGTCAGCTAGACAGGGATATTCAGTCAGACCACCAGCTAAAAGTTAACTGCTAATAATGATGAAAAAAAAAGCACACACAAGACAAAACCTCTTATTCACATCACTTATATCTCCCAAACACATTTTAGGCCTATTTGTCCCACTCTTGAGCTGTAATATCAATGCTCAGCTAGCAAAATCTGGAAACGATGCCACCAGGTACTAACTGCATACTTTCCACGTAGGAGTCAAACGAGATCGGTAGCACACAGCAACAAGGTAATCGTGTTTTGTTTCCAGACAGCCACTCCATGTGGCAGGCATTAAACATCAAACTGTGGCCATTAGCCACTGACTAGGGAAAGTGGATTATCTTTCAGTTCCTAGCAATTATATATCCGTTATCAGCTTCTAAAAAGCTAGCTGCTATACACAACTTGTAGTATCCTAGCAGCTGATAAGCCTCGGATTTGGCAGCCAGCTACGTGGACCAAATTTCTATCAGCAACAAGAACACCTGCCTCAAACAGCAGGACCAGGCAACTGAAGTGCACTAAAAATATTAAACAGGAATATATTACGAATCCACACATAATATGTTTAGTTTCGTAAAACCTGACTATATTATGTAACAACTTAAAAACCCCATAAAAGAAAGTGAAACCCAGTCTTCCACACCAGCAAGGAATCACCACACTCACTGATTACTAAAAAACACTAAGAAATGAGCAGCAACACCAGTGGAGATGAAATGAACAGCACTCTGAACAGAACATATTTTACCATAAGCTCAAAGCCTTCAACTGTTGCACATAAGAATAAACAAGGCTCTTCCCTCTAACCAAGGGCAGGTTATTTTTTCCATTCACAACTATTTTCATTTACCTTAGACAGTGTGTAATTGATGTATTTTGTTCCACATCAACCGACAGATCCAGAAAGTCCTCATCTTTGCTACTAACCTTGAAAAAAAAAATAAGAAAAAATATTTCATAACAGTTTATAATCTTGCAGATTTCTTTTAACTACTTCTGGAAGGGTGTAATGGTCTCAATGCAAACAGACTACTTTGATTTGAAAAAAAAATACATACACACACACACACACAGGTTCTTTCTTGAAGTAAATTAAAAGTGAAGAAATAATCTGATATACAGCTATAATCCAAAGGGGATTTTTTTTTTCTTTTTTCTTTTAAAAAGAAGCCTTGAGCTTTCAAGACACATTGGCTTACTTCACTGGCAAAACCAAGTTTTTAACCTCTCAGAGTTGGAGAAGCTTTATCTGTATTCTACTCTGCTCTGTAGACCACATACAGTTTTTTGCTGCATTTCTGAGTACAACAGCAACTACTGATAGGAAATGCAGAAACAGTCAGCTGGGTTTTCAATTAAATCCTGGGATGGCTTAGCAGTTAGGAAAACCATCCTTCCATTTGTGGAACAGTCACATTTAGCTTCTAAATTCTTGAGACAGAATCTTATTAATTCCATTTTTAGAGCTTCTATTCACCACATAGCCATAATTTTAGATTTAAAATGCCAAGAGCATTTATTTCAGTTGTAATTACTTCTCTCTTTCTCTCTCCCCATCTGGGTTTTCATTTTTTAGAAATATTAAATCAGACATGGCACATTGCTAACTACTAATTCCTGGTCTGAAGGTAGTGTGGCTCTTCTAACTCTAGACTTTGACACTTCTTTTTACTCTCAAATAGAGTGGCTATGGACAGTCACCACAAAGCACAGACTTTTAGTTCAAGAACCATCAAATTCAGTTAATCCCAGAGTTAAATAAATAGTGAGCAACTCTCATGTAGAAACATAACAAACTATCAATCACTGACACAAGAAATAACACGAAGACAAAAAGGCAGCTCATATCAGCCAGGTGCAGACTGCCTTGATGGAAACAGGTAGGAATAATAGAAAAAATACTATGCTTTTTCTGAGAAACATACCTTAATGAGTATTGGTTTGAACATAGAGGTGATACAGTCATAAAATAGGCTATGCTCCATATTTTAATAGAGAGAGTGCAATTTCATCTACCCTAATAAATGAAAAAGTGTGCTTAGTATTAGGGAAATTGATCCAGAACCTGTGAAAAATCTAAGAGATTTTGTTTTGTTTTAAACGTACAGCCTCACAGTTAAGACATCTGGTTTCATTGGTTAGTGTTCCTTGGAAGATTTCATGGACCCACGTCAGATCAGTCTTTTCCCCTTCTTCACTCTCAATGCTGCCATTCTGGAGCTTGCCATTCTGCTTCTCCTGCTTTTTCTCTTCTTGCAGTAAGTCAGCAATAGTGTTAAGTAGGTAGTTCAGGAATTCATGTGCATCCTGCTGCATATAATTATCAAACAATTCTGGAAAGGAAGAGACAAAAAAAAAGTGAAAAAATAAAGACACTTCATAATATCAAGCTACTATGCTTTCAGGAATCAGTAAGTACCCTACTACACGACCCCACAAATTATTTGGGGTTACACTGTAAAGAGTCTTTAAAGAATTGGGCTTTGTTGTCGTAGCAGAGGATGTTAGGTTACCCTCACCTATTCCTCTGGTTGCATGAAACAGATAGAAAGCTGAAAAGTAACATGAAATAAATTTAGTTTGAGCATTTCCTAGAACTGAAGAACAACAACTACTGTTGTTTTGCTTTCCTTTGGGGAAGAAAAGGAATAAAGAAACTCAGATGGATTGCCTTGGGCCATTAGCTCATTAAGTCCAGCATCAAGGGGCAAAAAATCCCCTACTAGTAAGCTTATCTTTTCAAGTTCAAGCAGGGAGGATAAATCAACACACAGAACCTCTCCTCACAAACCAGCCCTGGGAAATAACCACCAGTTCTCATCATAACAACTTTATTGTACCACAAATGTAAGAAAGCAGGATAAGGGTGGTTAAGGCTCCCTACAGACTTTAACTTTGACCGACTCAGTGAGGTCTGTTTAATCACGACAAATTCTAGCAGTGACCTGAAGCATGCTGACTTGCAACAGACTTCTACAGAACACGGTGCCAATATGGAGTAACTGGAGTACTGAGGCTTGTGTAAGCTCTCTGTATTTGTTTCTGTGCTTGCTCAGATCAAGGATACCCAGATAATCCTCTTATGACACAGCACAGTTAATTCTGATATAATCTCTTGCTATGCTAGAGGTGGCAAAATTCATACCGCAAAGTGGAGTTCAAAAGTATTCCAGAAATCTGCTACAACCTGACAATTTGGACTCACTTAAAAAGGAAACTGCTCCCATTTTTATATGCTTAGGTATTCAATGCTTAAGTCTACATAAAGAATTTATTTATTCATTTACCATTTTCTTTCCTCAATCGGGAAATAAATTTCTTGGGTGGGATGACTCCCACCTTCTTCTTTTGCGTAGCAATACTGTTGAAGAGATCAGAGAGGCATGTCAGGAGGCTTTCCTTCTTTCGAGGCTGCACTTTGTATGCCAAAACTTTTTCCCGAAATGGACGACAAAAATAAAGTGCCTGTAAGACTGAGTTGCAGTAGCAGGTATTGCCGAACTGGTCAAAACAGAACAAAAGGAAAACAAACATTTTTGTGTTAGGTCTGTTAAAAAGTAATAAAAGAAAAGAGGTTACTCAAAGAATGTCACATACTGAAAATGGACAAGTTGCCTGTCAGGGGTCATTTACTGGGGAGCTACTGGTAGGCATGTTCTGAAAGACTCATCCATACATCATCACGACTGGAAGTAGCAGTAAAATGAAGAAAATGGTCACAGTGATACTGGGCACCAAAAAAAAAAAAAAAAAGCAGGAATGCACTGATGGAAAAAAGCCAATTGAGGGCTCATCATAAAAATCAGACCTTCTGGAGACAGCATATTATTAAGCCTGGTAGGGAAGATCCTGGTGTTACCCATCAGGAGAGGTGCCAATGGTACAGCAGCACAGAGAGTAAACACCAAAAGGCAGAGACGGCATCCCCGCATCTCAGCTGTGTTACAGCAACGAGAGCTCAACGCGTGAATTCACGCTTCTGATTTGCCTGTGTCGCATATGCAGATTACTTTTTGGAGATGGTTAGCAAGGTATGTCTAAAGTATTTCCTGTTTACAAGGAAATATGAAAAGTATATGATGCAGGCAAATTCAAGGAGCAGCTGTTTTACATCTGCCCTATCTGAAGGCAGCGTCAGTTTAGAGAAAGGAGGACAGCGATAATGGCTTCCATAGGCAGTGTTCCACATTGCTTAACAAGGAGAAACAAACTGAGATATTAGCATGTCATCTAGAAGAAATACAGCATTTTTTCGAGTTGTTTCTTTGCAATTTATTGTGCAATTATGTTCTACAGTGCTGTCATTTCACAAAAGGGAAACAATTTTTGGTTTGCCAGTCCCAAAATATTCTGGCAGTCAGATTCTGCAGCCCAAGAGCATTGAGAGCAAAATATTAAAATGAACAAAACGAGCACACAAAACCGACTGCAGAATACTGATGATTTTATTATGTACTACTCAGATTATGGCCACTACTGTTCACCAGAATTCAGTGTAATTAATGTAGCACAACGACTGCAAGTTTGCTGACTGAGTGAAACAGAAAATTAAGTTTTAATTCACACTGCTCAAAAGGCTACACCATTACACATACATTAACAATAATTTATACCATATGCAAACATGGAACAACAGTTAAAACTGTTATTGACACGAGGAAAACAAATATATAAGCTGAACAAACATACATTAGAATGGAACCCAACTCATGCATATGAATGACTTTTAAATCAAACACACAAACAAACATCACACTAACTAAATCTGCATACAATACAAAACAGGCAGGGAAACTACCACAAGCCTGACTAGATACCTCATCTGGAAACAGTAATATATTTGTCCATAATAATTACAGAAAAAGAGAGAGAAGAAAGTAGAAGGTAATCACCTTAAGAAACTGGGAGGTCATGGTGCACCTTACCTCCAAAAAGTTTACAAACACGTAGCTAGTGAGATTTCAGGAGTGTCAAAGAACATGAAGTTAACTGGTTACATGTGTACTGCTTTGATGCTGCCCATACAGTAAAAGAAATATTAGAATCAAACTCCATGGAGGAGTTAAAGAGTCCAAATGCTACCCAAGTAGCCTTAGAAACTGCAGACAGTCAGAACAAGATGCTTTCCAGTAGCCAAAGCTATGTGGTGAAAAATTCACTTAACGGCATGCTTCAGGTTTAAAAAAATCTTGTATAACATACTCCTACTAGTAGCAAACAAAGCAAGCTGAAACACAACTTCTACACAACAACATAACACTTCTCTTCCTACAGTCAGAGGATGGAGCCTGCTGGAGTTCAAGAAGCATTTGGACAGCGCTCTTGGACACGTGGTCTGGTTTCTGAGTGGTCCTGTGTGGAGCCAGGAGTTGGACTCGATGATCTTTGTGGCTCCCTTCCAACTCAGGATATTCTACGACTACGATTCAATCACTCTTACCTGCTGGTGTTTTAGGTATTTTACAGCATGCCAAGTACATTACAGAAAGGCCATGTGATGCGTTTTATTTAAGAAATTCTGACTTCTAAAATGCTAGAATAAAATTCTTCCAGCTTTAAGCAATTCAGTGCCTTGGGAAACTTCTGAACAACTCTATTATTGATCTACTCTTCTCTGTATTAGAGACAGCTCTCCAAAAATAAACAGTATTACATATCAGTGTTAAAATTTTAACTTAAATCAGTCTGCGTTTAGAAGAACAATGTAGTCAGTTCCAACCACCACCATAGTTTTGCTAGAAATTCTGCCCCAAAAAAAGAAGAGGGTTGTAGCCATCCCATCCATCTTCAAAAGAAAGCCAAAAGAGAAGATGGCATGGCAGCTCTCTATATTCAGGCTGCTGAATATTTCTAGTCCTACAGTATTATGCAAAGATCAGATACTCCATTTGTGCATATGAAGTCTACTGTGACCTAAAATACAAAGGAAAAATAACCACAAACATCTGGTATTTAAAGCATAAAGGAAATTCAAAGGCTCATTTTAAGACAAGAAACTTTTTAGAATGAAAACTGAGATGAAATTCTAGAACTAAAACAACATATGAGATGAAATTCTAGAACTAAAACAATGTTCCATCCTGCTCACACTTATTTCAACGTTACACAAAATCCCTTTCAGTAGCAGCTGTCAGAAGGAAGAGTTGGAGCCTTCCCCCATACACTTTGCAGCGGTGTTAGCAGTTGTCCGACTGCAGGCGAGCTGGTTCAGCTCCCTGATCCGCAGAGGAAACTACAAAACAATTTTTGGAAAGCCTTCATTGTCCATGGTTTCAACACCTGGTTCTATTTGCAGTGCAACTACGTATTTACTAGCACCAAAGTCATGAAACTGCACTCCTTAAAGTGCTCCAATTAATTTCACATCATGAAAGAACTAGAAATAGCTTAGGAAAAAAATCTCTCCAAAACAACAAGCGTGAGAACGATCATCCCTAAGAAACCGACTGCAAGAAATGGAGCACAACAGCATTAGTCATATTTTGTCCTTCTGAACAGAGAATGGATGCGGGCATAATAGCTGTGGTTATTTTTAGAATGCTGTTTTCCCTCTTCACACTGCTCATCACTCTGCTATTTATGTTACGATTGGAGATGCCTTCCATTTTCTCATTATGGTGCAAACCTCAGAAGCTCTGGAACGGCCATTAACACCATACTTAAGGAGTATAACTCAATGTGTTTAGATGTCTTGGTGTCTGAGAACATAAACTGCCAGAGGCCCACACAGAAGGCAACTAAATGAGTTTCTGATGAGCTGCAGCAAATAATGCTTTAGTAGCTATGCTAACCTTGCTCTGTGCGTCTAAAGATGATCGTCTCTGTTTTCAATGAGATGTACCAGCGGTACATAGATGAGCAGCAAACAGAAGTACACTTGGGGTTCTAGTGAGCTTTGCCAGAACTATTTTCACACCATGGGTACGATGCCACAGAACCTCCTGCTATTAAGCAGCTTCCTACATTCATTGTAAAAGATGTCACAGGCCCAACAGCTGCCTTTCTCCTCCAGAAGCACTGGCAAGATCAACACCAGTTCTCTCCACAGTTAATTTAGGTAGAAAAGTCCTCCTGCTCAGCAGATCCTAATGAGGTCAGATGTACACAAGCTGATAGAAGAGATAAAGCTTTTTAGAAGGACTCATTGTTACACAAGGCTGTCAAAAAATAAAAGAGCAGTGTTACTACATGTGAGAAGATTACTGGCCAAGTAAATATCATTCATCTGGCTATGTACTTGCTTAGAAGAACTGCCACAAATCCCACATGAGCAGGATGCTTTAGAAAAGTAACATTTAAAAACCTCAGGAATCCCACACACCGCAGTATCAGCATAACATCAAACCTCTCTTCTCGAGATGGAGAGAATACAAACAACATACACACTGTAATGACCTTTCTAGCTCAGTACTAAGATTTTATAATTAGAAATGTACCAGGTAGAAAAAATACTCTCACTGATCAATATTTATAATACATGTTTTTCTGTTTTTAAGACACAATTTATATCTTGGTTAACAACGAGGCACTGCAGGCTGTCGTGTCTGTGCAGAGTCCCCCTTTACATCAGAAGGGCTCAAAATAAAGTTCTAACAGAAGCCTGTTAAATTCCAAATTACGATGCAAATTAAAAAAAATAGCACTTAAAGCATAGAGCATGCACTTACATTGACCAAGCCGAAGTAATGCTCATTCACAGGGAACTGTTCAGGACCAATCTCTTTCTCCAAAGCAGAGGCATTGGCGCCCTGCAAAGAAACAATATGTTAGAGAAAAAAACAGTAACAAAAAACCCAACAGAACTGACATTACCACCCCAGAAACAAAGAAGCTAGGAAGGAGGTACTTCCATTAAAACTAGCAGCTGGTGTATCCTATGTTCTTGAAAATGAAACCAACACGACGACTTTAATTTATTATTATAAAAGGCACCACACTTTCACTTCAGGATTCTACTTCATCAGCCAGAACTACAGCAGAGCACCATCTGATGTAACAGAAGTTTTTTTTGCATTTGATTTTATTTGAAAATTAACGGCAAGAAAGTTGTTCTCATTTAAGTTTTCCGATTAGTCACACTGTAGAAATGCCAAATTAAACTTAGCCAAGCATGTACTGTAAAAATAAAGAAACTTGTAACACACGCACAGAATTTTTAAGCCTAGAGGACAACAACCATACAGGCTACAAATTGCATGAAAGAAAAAATGTCTGTCTGATGTGGGCTGCACCTTCATGGAAGAACAACAAGACAATTCCCTCATGGAATCTCCTGGGGGCTGCAGGAGGGAGGGAACTGCAGAAATTTTAACTTCCAATGCATGACATACAACTTCACAGCTAATTGTAAATCATTGCTATGTGATCTCGACCTGCATCCATCAGATGCTGTGTGATCATCAGGACTTCTGATGTTACCTTACGGCCACGTTTAAGGTGCCTGAGTAACTAAGACAGGTATTTTTCACCAAATTCTGTTCTAAACATATTTCAACATGCGTTGAATACTTTGTATACTCCAAAGAGTATACTTCTGAGTATCCATTAGATCTTTCAATGCTGCTGCAGTTTTTGAAGGTAAGTGTGGCTGTTGATTATTTGTCTCTATCATACATACAGAATTTAAGTCTTCTTTAAGTCTTCTTTACTGACACTTTCTATCAGAAATACTTTTTTTTGTTCTTCTCTCCCTCCTGATAAGTATTATGGACAGGTGGAGCATGATTAAGATAAGAATGGAAAGAAAAATTTTGTATTTTGTGAGACATTCCTCAAACTCAGCTCATTTGGCAGTGCTTTGGCACCTTTAATTTAAGGAAGCTGAAGCTTGCCATGTATTTCTGGATATATCCTTGAGTCTCCAGCAATATAATGAGGACAGAACTCACCATTATAGAGAGGCCCCCAAAATATCACTCCATATCCATGGGGTTTTAATTATTGCACAGAACAAGAACTAAAGCACACCAACATCCAAGTTTCAAGTTTGTTGATTCAAATTCAAAGTGGTTTATGCATTTCTTCCCATTCCCCCCCCCCCCTTTTTTTTTTTTTTTACTCCACCAACACCTCACAGCTGAGCTCAGTGGGGACTTGGTGCCTCCCCTCACACCCCACTCCATCCTGTCCCCTGATGCTTCCTGATGGTCGCCCACCAGCCCTCAGCTGCTTCCCAACGCATCTGTAGAGCTGCTTAAGGACTCACCATCCTCCAGGGCAGCATCCAAGCACTTTGGATTCTTGACTTCTGTTTTGCACACCCAAATCACTCCACCTGAAGCTTTCTGCAACCAGGGAGCCTACTGCACAGGTGAGCCATATTAAGGCTTAAATTCAAACTCCTCAGAAAAGCACTCAACAATCACAAATTACAGCCCAGCAAAACACAATTCACCTATTCTCCCTGAAGCTAGCAATGGTTTTTAATTGCTATTTCAAAAATTTCCATTAGCATTCTGCTATTAATATAAGCCTCTGGCAAGTAGAGACTGTATTTAGACCATTAAAGACAATATAGGTTGAAAGAAGATAGAAAGAACAAGAAAAAAAAAAATAAGAAAGACAGAAGAACCTGAGAAACAACTCAGTTTAAGATGAAGAAGGGTAATGCTGTAGTCAGATCTCCCACATCAGATTTACTGGAATTACATACATCAAAAAAGACAGAAAACAAGGAAGACTCAAATTCTGGTACTATAAAAACCACACCAAAACATGGGTGCTGATAGATTTACAAGGCAGGCTCCGTGCACGCAGCGATTACACAGGACATTTCTGAGGCATCACTGCCAGTTCAGGCAGCTCCTCTCCTGCTTCCCCACACCCATTCCCTGCTCCCAACTACTTTTTCCTTTCTCCCTCCACTATGTGTCCACCCCGAAAAGAAATAGTAGATTAAAAAATACTAGACCTAAGATTTTTTATCTATCTTTACCTCTACCCTTCCCCTCCTCCCCCCCTCCAAATGTTTACTTCTACCTACTGCCCTAAATTGTGACTTTGGTAAGTTAGCTCTAGGAGTAGATGAAAAATTAAGGTTTCTGTAGTAAATTAAATGCCTAATTTAAAGTCACTCAGTTGCAGAAACTAAATTAACCCAATGTTTAGTCACAGGGTTTCTGAAGGCTCTTGTCAGATGGCATAGAAAATTAGCACACCAAAATCATGTAAACCAAAACAAGGCTCAGGCTAATTGTGCGGGGAATCAAAATCACAAACTACTCAGACAGCATACTGAAGATGTCGATTCACAAATTAAATAATGCATAACATACTGGAGAGGCTCTAGAAAACGTACATGCCTATCATAGCACGATTAAATTACGCCACTGCAAGCTGCAGTGATTACAGCGATGCAGCACGGGAGTGAGCTCCAAGAAAAAAAATCACTACCAGACACCAATCAAGTTCTCTTGGCATTTAAAAGCTCAGCAAGCACTGTAATAAAATGCAGTTAAATGCACGAGTTTAATGCATGAGATCAGAATTGAGTCCTCAATGCTAGGACAAGACCAACACATCCTATAAAAACCCCAAAAGAACAGCCCTGGGACTTCTAGGAGGCCAGTGAAATGCTCTCAAGGAACTGCTGCTCTGGTTTGGGCAGAGAGAAAACTTTTTGTAGGCAGTAGTTCTGAGAGAACACAGACAACACAAACTTGTAGTCAACACAATCACCCCAAAAGAAGCCATCCCCCTAGTCTAACTGCCGTGGTAATACTGATCTACTGCTGTAACCAGACTCAGCGATGCGAATTCAACACTTCCAATGTGGTGGGAGAGGTGACAACTGCAGTTCCAGCAACCTGAAATGAGGATTTGTAATTTTCTAGAAATTACCATGCCTTAAAATGATGTCTCAGAGGTTGGCTGCACTTTGCCAGAGCTCCCCTGTGCTGTTCACACCGCCGCTGGCACAAGTGGCTGAGCCTAGAGAAGGAGCGAGCTCAGCTTGGCACTAAGAGAGAGGGAAAGCTGCCTGGCCCCTCCGAGCTATCAGCACAATAAATGCTGCCAACAGCAGCCAAGAAAACCCCAGCAGCATACAGACGACAAAATGTTTTCTCCTATAGCTGCAGTCACTTCACTTTGTGGATACTGAATCTTAGAAGAGGGAACTTTCCAGGAATAATTGTGCTCACTGATTTCCATCCGAAAAGATGAGGAATACCCATTAAAAAAAAAAAAAAGAAAAAGTCTCATATGCTGAGATTTAAAGAACCAAACAAAGCACAGGGAGTTGTTAATATTCAAGTTTTTCCCCAATTTTCATACCAGCTTGGTGAGGACAGCACACCAGCAGCAGATATGTGTGACATACAGGGAAGGCGGGATGGAGTACAACTCTTATTTACCCCAAGAGCAAAAAAAACTCTCTAAGGCAGGTTTCGGGGAGTTTGGTAGAGCCAAAAGGGATGTGAAAAGCCTAGTTTCAAAACCCCTTACCTGAGGTAGCTAGCTAGGCAAGGCATCACGAAGGAAGGGATCCTACAGCACAGCTGAAATTTGAACTGCATAATCCCTCAGAACCAGAAGAGAGATCTGTGAAGTCTTCCAACTCGGAAACTGGATCTTTTTTGTTCGGTAGAGCAACCTTAAAGTTTTATACCCAGCCCAATGCACCACGCAAATGAAAAAACACAGGAGAAAAAAAAAAAAAAAGACTTCTACCCGCCATACACAGGTAGCTTTGGGGCAGAAACAGTTATGAGGCCCAGAGCTGAGGAGCTCCTCTGAGGTTACAGATGAGCAGCAGAACAGCTGGGAATGATTGAACACAGCTGCACAGCACAGAGCTGCACCGCGGTCAGCAGCTGACAAAATCCACATGTCCAGCATCCTCACGGGTCCTCCTTCAACTTCCTACTTCTCTTCCTTTTGAGCACTGCTTTCTTTTTTAAAGAGTTAAATTCACGCAAGTCCTGCTCCTCTGCAGAACTCAGCTGCAAACAAGTGGATTATTATAGAGCAAACAACATTACGAGTCAAGTTTCTTATCCCGAATTAACAACATTCACAGTTTGAAGAATTCACACTTCCATTTACAAGTATCTGCTTCTCGCAGCCATGAAGATAACCGTACAGATGTGGGCACGGTTACAAAAGCAGGGCCGTACTATCGTGATAAGCTTGCAAGCAGACCTCCTGAGCACAAAGCAGCTGCTGCCATAGCTTCTGCAAGAAAAGGATCAGAATTAGCACAAGCCCGGGTCAGTATCCTTGCTGTTATTCAGAACTCTTGTCAAAAATAATCAGGTCAATGCCACGCTGCTGCTTGGGCAAACAAGGAGCAGAGAGGCACTGAAGCTGTGAAATGAAGTAGGAAGAAACACACCAAGCGGATGAAGGGAAAGGGCTATGAGCAGGAAGATCCCACTGCCCCCTCTGCAACACCCTGTGGGTTTGGTGTGGGGAGGCAGAGTAGTTTATGGGATTTCTTGTTGCCAGCTGAGTTGCTCTCAAGGACTAAGCACCCAAGGAGGGCTCAGGCAGCTGTCCTGCACATTTTGGAGGGTGCCGGATTCACATCTGCTTTGAGGGAAGGGTGGAATGTCTTACATTAGCACAACTCACTGGCTATTAGGAACTGGGCCCGTTTCCTAATTGCGGAGATGGCAAACTTATGGAATAGGTTGGAAGAGAGAAGTACAGTAAGAAAAAAAGAAGAAACTATGGTGGAAGAAGAGAAAGTGAAGGCACAAAAAAAACCTTGTTGAGATACTCACTGAAGGCGGCTACTGTGCAAGCAACATTTCTGACATGCTCTGCATTATGCAGCGTTCTTGAAATTACACAGGAAAAGCCATGTAACAGCAGACTGTCAACGGATTCCTAAGTAGCTTCATTACAAGCTCAACACAAAGGGACAAAAAAGATTTGTCTGCTGTCTTAGAAGGACACAGAAATTTACAGATACCTAAGCAGGCAATGCACTTGCCAAACAACTACAGGTAGTGGTTTTTTAAACGCTAGCACAGATGACGCAGCTTACAGCACAATACAAGAAAGTAAACAGAACCGTGAAGCTCTTCTCAGATTTTCAGAAAAATGCAATCAAGAACTTACAGTTTGTTACTTCTTTTACCATAATGAACTTGACAAAACCTACGAGAAATCCAAGTAGATCATTGCTGAGCTTCTTTAGGGGTGCTCCATCCTTTTAGATGCTTCATTTACAGTTTATTTGGAGTTAGCAGATTTTCAGAAGGGTAACTCCTAAAGCCATCAGTGCACACCTTACTGCTCTCAGAGTTCCTGAAAAGAATCCTGTCTGTACGTTGCATGGTGTTTAAACTGCAGTTTCCTACGCCTGCACGGATCCTTCAACTGCTCTGCTAGCTAAAATATACCCAAGACCAATCTCATCACCAGATTACTTTCAACAAGCTGGAGAGAATCAGTTAATTTAAAGCTCTCCATGCACAACTCCATACAGTCCATGGAAATCTGAAGTCACAGCCTCTCTAAGATAAATTACTTGCTACATATGTATATTTAAGCTCAGTGCAAAACATTGGTTTCGACGTTGTATGCTTTTTATGCAAACCTTTTATCCTTTTCCCATTGCAATTAATATCATTCAGTGCAAACGACATAATTTGCAGCTTAGTTTATGCCCAGAATGCCATTACAGCTGCACGTTCAGAAGCTGCAGAGCACGGCTGGTGTAGCAGCCTGTTGAAACAAACGTGCCTTCAGATGTGCCAGCTTGGGCTCAGCACCACACGAACGCAGCCCCTGGATTGGAACCAGCTGATTCCCACCGAGCACACAGCGTGCACCTGCCTGCAGAGGACATTTCCCTTCAGGAAAGGCAAAAAAAGAGGAAGGGAGCCATGAGAGACTTGAGTATCCAGAACAGATCTGGTGCACGAGTCTTGCTGAAGCCACTAATTACTCATTTGACCCTTTCTTTTTAAGAAATTAGTGCAGAAAAAGACATGGCATTTGAAAAAAAGGCCAGGAAGTGGCTTTCAAGTTGGGCAGAAAGGCTCCAAGGGGCACCACCGCACAGCCCTCAAGACGACAAAAGCTCATTAAATGAGCTGCATGACTAACGAGTGATTTTTAACGAGTGAACAAACAAAAAGCAATAGGATGAACGAACAAGGCCAGGCCAGCACTACTCTGAACGTTTCAGGGAAGAAACCCTCATGCAGCAATGCATTTCGTGCTCTGCCTGCATCTCCTTTGCCACGTTCGCTGTCAGAATAGTTCCAGTCTCAGGACTATTAAAATCACCGTATGGGAAAGCAGAGGAGGGAGCAAACCTGGGGCTGTATTTCTGAAACACTCGATAAAACGTAGAGCCATGATTTTCTAAACACAGAATTCGATGCTACTTCCCCTTCTTCTGAAACTCCGTGGCTGTGTGCAGCGCTGAAGCCAGACGACGAGAGCTGTCAGCTCAGCTACCTCACGCTATGACTTCAGTTTCAAAATGATCCCTTTCCCGCAGCCAGGAGGGCTCACGTCCTCAGCGCAGCAAATTGCGGTAAATTGAACTTTGGATTCCAGCACTTCGCACACTTATGCAGGCAAACAAGCCGATAATCTTGAAAGGAGCAGGTATGAGGCTGCTGCAGACTTCCTAAACTACACGCCTGTAAATGTTACAGAATTTTCTGAGTCTGCACAAAGTGCACGCGGGGAAGGCTGGCTCTGGAAGGAGTAAAAAGGGAGTAAAGCTTACAGAGCACACCAGCGTTATGGAGACCGACGGGAAATTACAAAACGCCGTGTTTCAAAACAGATTTACTACCACCAAGTGTTTCAAGCCTTAAGTACAGTTTTAATTAAAGTATTTTTAGGTAAATTAAACCTGAGTGCTTGGTAAATTGTTTCACGTAGATGTTTATGTAATTAGGAGCTGGTCCTGCAAGGTCCACGGGATCTGTGCCTCACTTACTGAGGTACAGCAAGCCATACGTGCTTGCGAAATTCCACAATTTCAGGCTCTTTACAATTAGGCAGCAAAGCCAGGCTCCAGTTAAAAGAGCACACAGGAAGGATGCCGATTAGGGTGAGGAAGTCAGGACTCCAAGCAGTAGTTTCTGTGCCTTTGTTACGTGGTACTGTAAGCAATTCATTTCTCCCTTCTTAGCCACTGACTCCAAGCTTACCTAAGTGCTCACAGGCAGCTCCCTGAGGTTCCTCCTGACCTTGGGTTTCTCCCCGTTGACTCAGTGACAATTTAGGAGCAGATGCCTTGCCATTACAGCTCTCAGGTATCCGAGGGCCTCCTGGCCCTCTGTAGGAACACGCACAGCCCCACAGGTGCACTCGAAGCCCAGTGCTCACCAGCACCACTCTTTTGTGAGATTCCAGTGAGATTTTAGCACGATCTTCATACATCAAACAGTATTGGAAGAAGCAAGGATGTGGGTGCTGACAGAAGGCTAAACTTAACCTTACAGATTTCTGAGCAGGTTGTCACTTCAGGCACTACGCATGTACAGGTTAAACAGGCACGGATGCATCACAGCTGGAGGAAACAAGGAGACCAGCGGAAGGGCAAGGACCTTGGGGTAACAGCACAAAATACAGACACGAGGCCCACCAGTGGGTCTGAAGGTGTGTATAACCTCTCCTGCAGCGCTGTGATTAAGTGGACAACGCACTAGGAAAGGAGCTGAGAAGATAAAGTACCAGAAACAAAACACGATGACCTGCAGTGCAGACCCTTTGGCAACAAGTCCAGGAAGCTTCTGACATCTGTAAGAGCAAATGCTGAAAGCCGTGCACCTTCTAATGTGCAAGCCAGTAAGTGATGTGTGTACACACACAGGCATTCACTGTCTTCAAAGCATCTCTTCTGAATCCTGATTAAAGAACAAAACCAGCAAGATTCTACAGAGCATCTCTTCAACAACCTTCACTCTATTTTAATACCTTTTCCCCAGTATTCATACCTCATTTTTAAATATATAATATATATATTTATTATATATATTATATAATTATATAATATAATATAATATATATAATATATTATATTATTTATTATTATTTATTATTATATATTATATATAATATTCATATATAATATATATGATATAATAAATATATTATATATTTATAATATTAAATATAATAGCTCCTGCAGTACCCATCCTCTGGTGTATTTAATACCTGGTTTCAGTGAACCACGCACTGCCCCCAGGTTTCTCAGTGCTCCATGGCACAACAATTGTGATCTCTCACTTTCCCAGAGATAGCGAAGGCGTTAAACCTCAAAGTTTATAAACAACCTGAGATCACAACAGACACCAGGACAGCAGAAAGACTTACTTGTGCGGTAGCTCAGGATTCCTGCACAAAATCCTAAAAAGCCTTCAGAAGAAGGCAGCACACTGCCCACCTGTTGGGCTGTTCGATGCAGGCCCTCTGCCTGCCAGGCACGAGCTCCCATCTCCGTGCTGCTCCAAGTCCAGGATCCGCAGAACACATCAATAACCTCCCCCTGCACACCCAGCCTTAAACTAGAGCACAAGCAGAAGAACCAAAGTGACCTACAAACTACTTTGCAAAGGGTTACACACGCTTTTTCCTTCCCTACGATAAAGCAGGGCATTCTCAAGCTGTGCATTAAGCACAACGATGAGCATTTCTTTCCTTTAACTTAACAAATCAAGAAGCAGAGCACTGCTGGAAACAGAAGTCTGCTGAGCTAGCTCAGCTTCTGTCCTCCCTTCTTTCCACTTCCTCAGTGACCCCTTCCCAGCCATAAAAGCCATTTCTCTGTTAAAGCTAAAAGAAACTTCTAAAAATATAGGTGAAGCAGCAGGTAGGCACACGGTGTATATCAATGACACGAAAGCCCTGCTTGAACTGAATAACGTGAATTATTCAGGTGGCAAATGGAAATGTATTGCTTACAAATGAACCAGTCATCCCTTCTCCAGTGCTGAAGTTAATAATTATATCCTCGCTGCACTGATTCAGAGTAGAGCAGAGCTACCACCAATTTGTATACTGGATTTGAGTTCTTCATAAGGCACGTCTTGCTGGTTTAGCAAACAATTAAACATGAATCTAGGGGAAGTGTCCCTAACGAGCCTACCAAGAAACACCAATATTTCTGTTAATAGCTTACTGAAGACTTTTCACAAAGTCTGCAGAGGAAAAGATCAGATCCCTGTGCTTCTTATGTTGCTCCATACTAGCGTTCTGATTTGCTTATACAGAGAAATGAAAGAAAAAAAGGTTATTGTCAATGCCACAAAGACCCTGACTGGTGAGCTCAGTTCCACAGCTGGCTGTCACAGCCCTGCAGCACAGCAGGCGCATTCTGGATCAGATGACACAGTCAGACCCATGGAAATTCAGCCCTCCTTCCTCTCTGAGTCAAGAGAGGATTCCCATATGTCCATGACTGCACATATGCCACAGAACTAGAAACATACCGGTTTAAATATACTTTTGAAACAGGAGCTATGCATTTTTCATGAAGCAGAAGGTAAGGGGACAAAAAAAAAAGTCTAAACAGTTTCTGTTTATAGTCTTTCTGTTTCATTCTGCCACTTACTTTTGCTGTGACTTACAAAAAGAAAATGAAAAACCCTGGAGTACATGACAAAGACAGAGGCCAGGTAATAAAAATTAAGACAAAAGGGCAGAGCAGAGAACCAGAGCTCTAGTTGGTAGCTCTTGGCTATGGATGTGCCCTGCCATATGGTGTCAGCATCCTTACCAAGCGATGAATCACTCCTGAATTACCACGTATTTTCCTGAGAGCTCCAATCTTCGCAACGCCGTAGTTGCCACACGAATGTTACGCAACTGCTGAAAGAGGGACGGTGCTCGCACACCGGGCACGCTACGATCAGAAGGCACAGGAGAGGAGATCCGCGCTACAAAAACCTGGGAGTTATTTTAGGGAGGGGGGATTGAACTCAAGTTACAAACATACTGCTGCCTGCTAATGCGGTTGGGCACAGAATTCCATTTTTAAAGAGAGGTTGCAGAATACTGGAGCATCTCAAATGGTAAGTCAGGGACATCAGCCCTTACAGTACTGACTGAGAGGTCTGAGAACAACATAAACCTCCGTTTCAGCTTTCCAGCCCAAAGTTCAGATGATGATGTCCCTGCCTATGGCAGGGGGTTAGGACTACATGATCTTTGAGGCCCTTCCAACCTAAACCGTTCTACGATGAGAACTGTTGGTGAAAACTGCACGTTTTACTAGCAGCATGTCAAGTACTGCACAGACAGCACAGGTTAGCATAGTTCTCCAGAAAGTAGTTTCCTAAAGAGACTGTGTTAAAGTAACCGAGTGGTTTTTTGAACGAAGGCTTACATTTTTCGTGTTCACGTTGTGACAAGGCAAATGGTATTTTTACTCACTGGACATCGAAGCAGATGCAAATAAAGCAATTCACTTTTAAAACACAGCACCCAGAACCTTACATTTCACATGTTAGCTGAAGAAAAGATAAGAGTGGCATTGCCAGGAAGTTTACCCAAGCCACAAATGCACATAGAACACTTATGCTGAAAAAAATCTGTAACATCTGACAAAACACTGATATCACAAAGTTGCAATATTGGGGTTATGGTCCCAAAGCTGCAACAGGATGAAAACATAATTGCTAGAAATCTTCTCTTGAAGATAAATATTACTTCAGAATGGACATTAACAGGCTACAAGTATCTGCTTCGCTTTCATCTAGTGTCCCAACCAAAATTAAGGTAAGCACGGGTGCAAATATGAGTCCCAGACTGAATATGTATAGTCAAAGTCTCTAAAAACAAATCACAAACACCCAAGTGACTATAGTCAGGTTTGGCTGCATAGTCATAGGAAAATGCACTGCCTTACGTTCACCCTCATAATCTGAGGCTCAGTCAGCTGATCTCAGGAATGCATCCAAAATATTGTATGGGACTGAGTCAATCGCCTGCCTCTGGGGTACGGAGCTCTGCAATGAAGGCGTGATTCAGCTGCCTCTCGTGACCTTAATTTCACCTGTGTTTCTGATGGGCAAGTAGAAGTCCAAGTTGCTTTGGAAAAAGAAAGAAACCTAGTGAAATAAGCGAAGTATGAAGTTCTGGGTGATCTTCTGAAATATTTAAATTGATTTATTTTTTTTTAACCAGATACTCATTGCCTTAAATTAAATTAAACAAAACAAAACCCTCTTGTTACAAGTATTACTATGACTCTCCAGACACCGAGCTTTGTAAAACAACACTACAGGTCAGTTCAGATGGATCTGAAGTTAATCAAAACTGGTGGCAGCACCCACACGGAAAGGCAACCCCAAACCCTTACGCTTTTTGCACAGGTCAGAAGTCAGTCTTTGCAGCCTTTCTGAGGACGCAGCCCCTGCCTGCTTTGCTACTGTTTCAAATAAGATCCAAAACTGAAGTTTGAGGGGGTGGAGCGATGGAGATGGGGGCTGAGAAACACAGAGCCACTAAACCCCATGTCCTCAGCCTGTGTCGGATTTTGGCAATCCAGACCCCTACTCCAACCAGTACTGAGACCCCTACGCCGGCCTGTAGTGCTCAAACGCCCCACGCCAGGAATAAATACAAGGTGTTTGGACAGCACATCCCCAGTGAGACCCGACAGTGCCCTATGAGCCCCCTGTGCTCAGGGCCGGACAAGCCTCTCTACTTACAGATCACCCCCGTTAACAGCCCCGCGCAGCCCGTCACTGGGGGCTTCCAGCAGCCCAGCTCCACACTTCCACCCGAAACGCTTACAAACCTTTCAAAACGGTGCAGTTCCCACAAAAATAAATAAACAAACGAGCAGGAACGGGGGAGCACCCCGGCCCCCCCTGAGGGCACCCCGGCCCCAGCACCTGCGGCCTCCCCCCCAACCCCCCCCACACCCCAACAGCGGGGGCTCCCCTTTCCCTCCTCCTTGCCCAGCCCGGGGCCTCGCCACCCCGCAGGCTCGGGAGCGGCGGCCGGGAGCTCGGTGCCCCCGCGGGGCTGACCCACCATGGTACAGATGGAGGCGAGTCTCCGGACCGTCATCAGCGCCTCCATCCGCCCGCCGCCGCCATGTTGCGCCGCCGCCCGACTGACAGCGGCAGCCGGGCCGCGGGTGGCGCGGCCGCCAAATGGGGCCGCCCGTGCGGCGCCCAAGCAGAGCCGGCTGCGCGCCGCCGAGCCCGGCCGCGGGTTCCGCTAAACCACATCGCTAAATTCAACAGCTAAACGGCTTCTAAAGACCCCCAGGGATGGGGACTCCACCGCTTCCCTGGGCAGCCCCTCCCAATGCCTCACAGCCCTCTCAGTAAAGAAGTTCTTCCTAATATCCAACCTAAAACACCCCTGGCACAACTTCAGCCTGTTACCCCTCATCCTGTCACCAGGCATGTGGGAGAACAGACCAACCTCTCTACAACCCCCTTTAATGTAGTTATAAAGAGCAATAAGGTCGCCCCTGAGCCTCCTCTTCTCCAGGCTGAACAAGCCCAGCTCCCTCAGCCGCTCCTCGTAGGACTTGTTCTCCAGGCCCCTCACCAGCTTCGTCGCCCTTCTCTGCACCCGCTCAAGCACCTCGATGTCCTTCTTGTAGCGAGGGGCCCAAAACTGAACACAGTACTCGAGGTGCGGCCTCACCAGAGCTGAGTACAGGGGGACGATCACCTCCCTAGCCCTGCTGGTCACACTGTTCCTGATACAAGCCAGGATGCTGTTGGCCTTCTTGGCCACCTGAGCACACTGCTGGCTCATATTCAGCCGACTATCCACCATCACTCCCAGGTCCCTCTCTGCCAGGCAGCTTTCCAACCACTCATCTCCCAGCCTGTAGCTCTGCTTGGGGTTGTTGTGCCCCATATGCAGGACCCAGCACTTGGCCTTGTTGAACTTCATACAGTTGACCTCAGCTTGGGAAAGGGCTCCAAAAGGAAGCCCAGCCGTCATCTGGCTGCCAAGGCCACTGCTGAGGCATGTCTCTAAGTGCCACATCCCTAAGTGCCACGTCCACATGTCTCTGAAACATCTCTGGGGATGGGGGACTCCGCCACCTCCCTGGGCAGCCCCTTCTAACAGCCCTCTCTGTGAGGAAATTCTTCCTCACACCCAACCTAAACCTCGCCTGGTGCAACCTGAGGACATTTCCTCATGTCCTTGTCACCTTAGGGGAGACCTTATTGGTCTCTACAGCTACCTGAAAGGAAGGTGTGGGGAGCTGGGGGTCAGCCTCTTCTCACAGGTAACTAGCGATAGGACTGGAGGGAATGGCCTCAAGTTGCTCCAGGGGAGGTTCAGGTTGGAAATGAGGAGACATTTCTTCTCAAAAAGAGCAGTTAGGCATTGGGTCGGGTTGCCCAGGGAGGTGGTGGAGTCACCGTCCCTGGGGATGTTCAAGGAAAGGTTGGACGTGGTGCCTGGGGACATGGTTTAGTGTGTGAAAGTGGTGGTAGGGGATGATTGGACCAGATGATCTCGGCGGGCTTTTCCAACCCTAATGGTTCTGTGATTCTATGAAAAGAGACCGGAACCCTGCTGCCGCCGCCTCCTGTCAGGCAGTTGTAGAGAGCAGTAAGGTGTCCCCTCAGCCTCCTCTGCTCCAGGCTAAACACCTCCAGTTCTCTCAGCAGCTCCTCATATGTTTTGTTTTCTAGTCCCTTCAGCAGCTGCGTTGCTCTTTGCTGAGCACATTCCAGCAACTCTGTGTCCTTCTTGTGATGAGGGACCCAAAACTGAATGCAGAAGAATCACAGAATCATATCAAAAGGTCAGAATCATGATATTAAAAGGCCAAGCTGGAGTTACATCCCCAAAATGGTGCAATGGCTGGAGGAAGGGGACATCACCAAGCTCCCAATGAGGAAGGCAATGGATACTGGGGCACTGACAAGTCCTGAAGGATCATCTGGAACTCACCTTCTCCCAAGAATGTCTTCAGCAGTTGTCAGCACCCACAAGCAGGTTTATACGGAGCCATCCAGTACGATGGGGGAGATGGCCATTGTTTCTGCACCAAGTAATTGTTTGCTGCTCTTCACTATGCATGCCCGTCTCAGCAAAATCACAAAAAGGAGCCTTTCAGAGCACAGCTCTGTGTTAACAGTGTCTGTTGTACACCCAGCAGGAAAGGAGTGAAAAATGCTGCCCAGTCACTATGTACCACTTCATACACAGCATACCAAAAGCAAATACCTATCAGAGGAAAAAATTCCTTGTGGAGACAGATGGGTGGAAGCGTTTGTTGTCCCAACGATGACAATGTACAGAATTCTCTTTGTTGAAGCTGGAAGAAACCTGACTAATATTTCGGGTGGCCTATAAACTAAGTGCTGTTGAAAAGAGCTGGTGAAGATCACAGGAAGCCCTAAGCTTACGTTGTGCATGAAACACACCGTGGGCAGGACCGATTCCACATGCTGCCCCTTGCTTCAGCCTTGACCTTGTGGGAATATCTGTGGGGAAGAGCTGGTTCAGTTTCCAAAGCACAAACTATTTTATGAGGCCAAGATGTTTCCATTCTATTTGAGTTGCTCGCCTGCAGCGATGTTCTCTTATACACGCTGTACTTCCCACGTCATCTACTATAGGATCCCAGGGGAGAGTATTCCACAACCTAAAAAAATATCCTTAAAAATACACTAGAAGTGAAAAAAAGACACGTGCAACTTACAGGGTTTCCATGACCAGCAATGCAACAGAATTAGGGACAGGAAGTACAGAAATAGTGGAATCTGTACAGCGTTTAACCAGATTTAACTGTAGATTTAAATGATTGCCTCCCTTATATCCCAAAATAGAACCAAATATGATTTATCACAGATGTCGTAATAGCATCTGAGGACACTTCCTTCCCCTCTAGCCTCAAGATCGGAACAGTTTATTGCTGGGTACAAATATGGTGCTAAAATGACAGTCTTGTCCTGAAACGACAACTTCTGAGGCTACTGCTGAGCCACAATTGCCTAATTTTTAATGTCTTTTACCTGTGATCAGGACCTACACAAGGTGCGATCCTGAACACACAGAGGAAGGCTTGCTCCTCATGCACATCACATTCATCACTGTTTTGTCTTACCTGCCACAAAGGTACTGCCTAGGAGGTACTGGGTTACTGGGAACAAAAGGTGGCAAAAATGCTACTTCTGTCTTCTGTTTTGTGCTGAAGCTCTGCAGTGTGAGAGCTGGCCTTTGGGCCTCACATTTGCAACAAAGGCAGTCAGACAAAGCTGCAAAGATCAGTTTGTGCTTGTTTAGAACACATTCAGGAGCAGGGGGTGTTTATGGGAGCAACCAGCTATGAGTTTCATCCCAACACCTGCAAAAGCAAGTGACATCTGCTCAGAAATGTGCCACGCTTCTCTAGCAGTGTTGCCATAATGTCAAAATACTGTGCAAAAGCATCAGAGAGACACTGGGGGTAAACGTAACCATTGCAAATAGAAAGATCACTTTGTTGTTGTTGTTCTTTTTTTTTTTCTTCCTTTTTTTTTTTTTCTGCTAGGAAGAAGGGGAAAGAGTGAGAACATTCGCCTTCCTCCCAATATACAGGGATCTTAGCAAGATGCTCTAGCTCTGCTCATCTGTTTCTCCTTTTGTAAAATGTATGAGGAGTAATTATATCCAGTTTTGAAAGCAATTTGACATCCTCGTATGAAAAGCACTATGGTAATGGCAAATATTTTTGTTTTTATTATGGTTCATCGCTGAAGATATGCACAAGTGCCAACAACAATAAAAATAGAAAATCTTATAAAAATCATAGCCAAAAGTAACATAGACTAATAAATAAATCTTAAAATAAAATGGTGTGGAAATAACGTAATCTGTGTGCAACATGCAAAGGCAGATATCTTTGCATGGAGTAACCTAACGAGTGGTTACTAAAATCTCCAGAATCATCCAAATGTTTTCAAAATTGCTCTGAGTTTTGCAAACATTCTCCCTTTAATTTAAGTTATTGTTTTTCCAGAAGAATTTGAATTAAAAACATGTGCTTTTTTAGCTAAATATAAGTCCATTGTACACAAACAATGAAAATCTCTTTTAAAAACAATTCTTATTCTACATGCCAAGGGTTATACAATCTTAAATAGTGTGAATCCTTCTGCGTGGTGTCACTCGGTGAAAAGACTATTCTGACAATCTAGAAAATCAAATAAAAATCAGATAAAAAACCCTCTGGCTTTTACTACATATCTTACTTAAATTCTTTCCAAATTAGAGCCCCAAATTCATCATTTTTGGTTAATAAGAAAAGGAGTTTGGGAATCTATTTAAAACTTTCTGGAGTGTATGTTGCCTTTTTTACTGCTATCAGAAACTATTTGCTCTGGACAGAGATTTCTACATGCCGTGGATGCAAGCATTGGTTAGAAGCACAAGAAGCCTGGGCTAGTGCATCAGAAATTTAGATGGAACCATATTAGCCAAAGAACTAGAAATCAATTGGTCTGCTTCCAAGATTCAGTCTAAAACTGCTTTCACATTTGTTTTAAGCAACCAGAAGCCATCACAGCTGCCAAAAGAAGCAGTCCAACATTTCCTCCAGCACTGGTCTTTCATTCCTGCCCCGACACATCTCCTCTCGGGTGTCAGCACCAGCATCCATGTAAGCATATGGCAAGCAGCTTTTCCAGCCTCCTCCCAGCAGCTGCTCCAAGCCGTGACCATTTGAGATGCCCGGCTCCGTGCCCTCTCAGCCCCCAGCATGGTTTTGAGATGCAGAGAACCGCACACTGCGCTGGAGGTGGGGATGCTCTGAGCTTTCATGCCAGCAGCAAAAAGCCACCCCACGTCTCGTTCTCCATTCCCCTCCAACATTTTGATGATTTTCTTTTTTTTCCTTCTGTTGCACACTGAGCTGATGATCTCAGAGAACAGCCGTTGATGACTCCAAGGTCTCCTTCCTAATTTATGGGTGCCAAGTCCAAGTTCAGCACCACTTAAGCATAGTTTATGTTATTTTTCTCTAGATGCATTGCTTTACATTTATCTAGACTAAAGCTCCTCTGCCAGCTTTCTCTGTGCTCGCTTTTGTGAGATCCTTCTGGAGTTCCTCAGCACTGACACAACCCAAAAGGACATTTACTTCTGTTCCTGTCAGCGGTGTTGCCTCTCTTTTTCAAGCAAGACAGCAGACCTGTATTCTTCTAGGAATGTCTTTGCTCATATAGAACATTCCCCACGATATTGCTTAATTTATCTGGCCCTTTTCCCTGGGCTGAAATCGTTCTGGCCACCTAGAAGCTGGTAGATATATTACCACTTGTTTTCATAGGAAGACTTACAATGAATAATTTTGTATTACTCACTCACATATGCTTTTAATAGCAAATGGTAATAAGGTTTCCAACATCCTACACTTAGGGAGGGGGACATTTACATACTGCTGCTAGCTAATCCTAAAATTTATAATGTGTCCAGCTCAACAGCACATTTCAAAGTGTCCTGTTAATCGACCACAAGATTTTGAACATTTTCATGTTCCTCCTTTCATTTGCCCAGTTCTTACAAAACTTCTGCAAGATTAAAGCACCCTGGTAATGAAATTTCCTGGAAAAGATTTTTCAGTGTTTGGATGTCTGCAAAAATCTGGAAGCCAATTTACACACTGGAAGATTTAAGACCGTTCCCATAGGAGCCGTGTCCCAAAAGACACAGGATCTGGTGTCTCCCTCCCAGTGCCACGAGCTGGATAGCCCTCCAGGCCTTTTGTTCTCCCTCTTCATCAGCTGACTGTCATGATGGTCAAAGTAATAACCCTTCACACTTACACAACAACTCAGCACAAATACAGCTTCAGAAGGAGTTTTTAGAGGGGAAACCAAGCCCTGGAAAAGTGATACGTTCATAAATCTTCTGCATCCTGTGCTTGTTTTACTGGACTGCTGTGCACCAAAGCTGGATTTTTCCGAAGCTCTGCACCCAATTCACGCTCAGCATGCATAGGTCCTGTGTGAGGCTGGCATGGAAATTGAGATCATTGGAAAATCTGGCCCCCAGTGCTTTGAGAAGGGGTGGTAATCGAGAGACCTGGCCTGATTCCCCTTCCTCCTGTGATACCCCAGCCTCCAGAACCTGCTTGTGTGTGCTGTGATTGCAAGCAGCTGCACGAAAGCGTCTGGGCAGAAAAAGCTCTTCTGGTGGCTGCAGCCTCTCTGTAAGGAGCCATGCCTACCTTCTGCCTGGTAGGAGTGTGCAGAAGACGGGAGAAATCCGCGTACTCGGGTCTCTGAGATCTGGGGGTGGATTAGCTTTCAGTTAATATCTCTGTTTCCCACGCAGCGTGGCAGAGCACACGTCTCAGAAGAATGCTGTCTGCACCAGGCTTCCTTCTTCCCACCGCTGTGCAAAGCCAGCCCTACCCTTTGCAGATCTCTTTTGACCATTTTTTTCAGAGATGAATGCTCAGACTGTACTTTCTGTAGTTTCATTTACATCTGTTTTATATTATTTGCAGTTTTCCTTTATCTGGGCCATTCCCTCCCCACTGCTCGTCCTTTTTTTCTTCCCTCCCCATTATCCCTGATAACTGAGAGTTGCTCGTAGCTCGTGTACGGTTACATGCTGTCATCCCTACAGACCTTGCAGCTGCCAGCTGTCTTAAAACTACACCGGGTTTGCCTATAGAAGTCATTCTTTCTTCATTCCCTCTGTCTGGCTCTGAAGGATACCGGCTTCCTTAGCCTTCCCAAGCCTGTTGTCAGCCCTAAATTCACTTTTATATGTTCAGAGAAACAGCAGTGCCCCAACCCTGTGCTGACCCACATTCCAGCGGGCTATTACAACTAATAACATGCACAACCCAGCATATCAAATGTATCCTGGAGGATACAGATGCGAGCTTGTACTTTGGAATAAAAAACCTACCCCTGTCTGAAAAATGTGTGTGGGGGGGGAAAGTGTTTATTTTCCTGACGAGGAGTGTCCCAGCAGCTCTGGCACCCTGAAGGGGCCCAACTGCAGGACACAATAGGGCAGGGAAAACAACAGAGCCTGGAGCTGGAGCCCATTGAAAATGCCGAGAAACTAGACAGGCAGAACGGGATGATTCAAAGTGGAATTAGCGCAGGGCAGCGGGGTGACCGTCTCTTGCCGCTGGGACGACTGCAGCACCGAAGAATCTCGTTTTAGGCAGGAGCCAAGGGGCAGCACACAAACCAGGCGGCGGGGAGATAAAGTGGGGAGCGAGGGAGCGTGGTTGATGGAGGCACACGCTCCGTGCCCGGCTGGAGGAATGTCCTGGGTTCCCTCGTGATTGGCTGGGGAATGGAGGAGTCAGTTTTCACGGGGGTTGATCAAAAAGTTTCCTTTTGCTTTCCAAAGTTGCTGTCTGAGCGGAGGCATCGGGAAGAGGAGGCCGGTGGCTGTAGCGTTCCTCGGGCAAGCTGCTTCAATGCAATGAGAAGGCTTCTCTGCCCGGGGACACACAGCCCAGAGCAGGCGCCGAGAAGCTGCTTTCCTCCCTCTCTCTCCCAACTCCTGCTGGAGTTGATCAGCTCTCCCTTCTGGCATGCGTCTCATCCCTCAGGATACGATGTCACAGTATTCTACTAACTTTCTCTTGCTTCCCATACCAGAGTACCCGGTGCTAGACTGCGTGCCCAACAAAATCATCAAGCTCGTGGTGCTGGGTGGCAGCAGCGTGGGCAAGACAGGTAAGCCCACAGGTGTCCTTCGTGCTCTTTGCTTGCTGCTGGCTGCCTGCGACGGCGGCTCCGATAGACCCAAGGCTGTGCCAGCCCCTTTAACCATTGCAGCTGAAGCATTTGGAGTTACTTCGTGCTTATGTTTGTTTGCTCGGTGCCTGGTTTGCCGGGAGGATTTGCTGCAGGTCTGTGTGGCCAGCCAGTGCGTGGGCACTTCTGTGCTCACAAATGAATCTCCGGGGTCTTGTGCGGAGGGTTTAACATCTAAATTTCCACTCGGAAAAAAATGGGGCTAGCGATTTTTATTCTCCTGCTGTAAATGATGTATGGTCTGTGGACAAATAACAGCGCAGGAGATGTGTCTCCCTGTATTACTCTCCAAAGGAGAGCAGAAGAAAGGAGGGTGAGGGAGCATTACTGCTTTGGAGTAGATGGCTCATGGTTTCAGAAATAATTACGGGAAGATCTGGTTTAGTGCATCTGGGGTTCCACAGCACTCAGCAAATTGTTTCCTTCCTTTGGATTTGAAGCAGCTATGTTTCTGTATTATTTTTAGGTAACTTGCTGAAGGTAGCTGCCCATGTAAAGGTAGCAAAGAGGTGACTCAGTACAGACTGTGAGAAAAATGATTGTTTTAAATGAAACCTATGATACAGTTGTTTGCAGAACAAAACTTTTTGTTTAGATATTAACTGAGTGGTTTTGAAAATTATTGGGAATCTGCTGAGATGAAAGCACTACGGGAATATAAATTCCTGTGGCCAAAAATGAGATATAAGTGTTATAAAGAGATCAAAAAAAGGAAAATGTTCTAATCCAATGGTGTATAAAAGCACCACAGGTTAAGATGAATAAGGAGGTCATGCCACAGCATGACCCGTGTGTGCATAGCACATGCAGTTTGTTTGCTGGGTGTGATTAGATATCACTAATGGGTTTCATTAGAGGGGGACTGAGGATTTTTAAGGCTGGGAAGAGCCATTTGATCCATCGGCCACACTTCTGATATGGCACAGAGGTCTTAAAGCTGGTATTAGGATTAGTTTCAGTATAGTAAGGGGTTGGCTTGTTACTCTTCTAAATTATTTTAAACCAAAGGTCAGATCATTATATCTGCAGTCACAACAAGCAGCCCTCCACACCCTATACCGGATAGCCTACTGAACTGGAGGGGAATTTACAGTACAAGTTGCTAAACACTGCATTAGGTATCACAGCCTGGCCCCAATCTTTTTCTGTGTGTGTGTGTGAGTGCAAAGAGAAGGATTTGCAGAATAGCATGCAAGCAATAGCAAGATTAGCTTGGTTTCATATTATGCTAACTCTTCCAGTCAGATATTACACGTGTTCTGCAGAGACTGACTTTGGTTCACATTAAAGACCCATATTTTTTTCATTGTTTTACAGCCCTGGTTGTGCGCTTTCTCACTAAGAGATTTATTGGAGACTACGAAGCCAATACTGGTGAGTCTGCTCTCTACTGCAGTGTTGCAGATAGCTTAAAAAGGAATCTACTCAATTTTGTGACGGGCGCATATTACAGGAAAGCCAAGCAGTGTTAGATGTCCATAAGGTGCATATTTTCAGTTAATAGCCTCAAGCTATGAAAGCAATAAATCAAAGCCTCATTATTTATGATCCTTTTAGCTGCCTTTTTTTTTTTTTTTTTTTCCCCAACATGAAGGAAAAGGATCAGAGTAAAATGCTTGCTTGGGGACATACCTATACTAAAATGTAGACTCTAGGAGCAACTGGCATATTGACTAAACCGCAGAAACCCAATGCTGCTCTCTCTGCAACCCCAGGGAAGCCAGAGGAATTCCAAAGTGTGTAAAAGGCAGTTCAGAACTTTTTTTCCCCTTTGTATTCCCTTCTTTCAGTGTCTTTTATGACAAGGGAAATTTCAAATTAAAGTCTTCTTTCCATAAGATAAGCAAAGTGGCCACGCAAACTCCTACTGTGTTTCTTGTTTAATCCTGACACCTCAGGGGATGTGCTGTTTAATTCTCAGCCTCTGTTCCAAGTGCTAACTGTATCAGCCAGCATTGTAGAAGGGATCACTGTGCGCATACCTACTAGCACATCCCACACGTAGGCCGCCTCAGATTTGGGGTGAAAAAGAAGGGGATTCAGAGCAGTGACTGCTCCACTTTGGAGACACATGCTGGATTTAGAATGGGGAGCTAGGGATGGAGATGGCAGTACAAGACACCTTTGATCTCTGCCTGTCTGATGAAATACAGTCTGAAAGCTCCTCCTTACAGCTCCCTCTCACTGACCCTAAGTAACCTCGACGGTTGCCTGCACTATTTCTCTTTCTTTTCCTTCATCTTTTCTATGGGAGACCGTAGATCAAGTCAGACTTCTGAGCTTTGGAATGGATTGGTGCCGAGAACCACATGCTTTTCTCATTAAGCTACCAGCCCAACAGCCATGCTGTAGAAGAAACAAATATGCCAGAAATAAGAAACAGGTGGTATTGTATTTGTGATCACTCAAGCATGCTTTTCCTCCGCTTGGGTAGAAGTAAGAGCACAGCGTCTGGAAGTACCTGGTCTTTTTTCTGCAGTGCATTACAGACTAGAAATAATATGTTGTCTGGTTCAGGGGCACAGTACCTTTGCATAAACTAGTACCAGCTTTTTTTAAGCAGCTTAAAATCTGATGTGTTTTAATAAATAAATAATTCCCAGGAGGGCTATTTTACCTCACGGAGTCAGTATTAAAATATAATACGATAATGTTGGATCCAGATGCAGCAAACTTCGCCATATTAAATTTCCTTATATTGTAAATGTTGCTATGAGCTCAGAATCTTTTCCACTGGAATAAAAGCACTTGTTTCCCTGAATCTAATCTTACAAAGATAATTTTCAGAAGTGACAGCATTGTTGTCACTAACTGACCTCCCTGTTGGTCTGAATTCCGTGCTCTCCAGTAGATGGGATTTCTCTAGGTTTTAGCCGAAGTACATCATTTAAAGTGTAGCGATGACAATTATATTTGGACAACTCTGAAAGGTCAAACACAACAGCTGTAGATATAGCATTTCTTGTACATCCATGTGACTTGCATTAAGTTCCAAAGAAAAACGATGATGACATCAGTCTCTGAAGCTGTCCTTATCACAACCACAGATAGTTCATAAAATCAAAACTTAAGTTTTCTTTGTCACTTCATCTGCATTCCAGTACCAAAATGAAGTTCAAGCCCAGAACAGTCATGCTCCTATGAGAGCTGGGTCAGCCCTAGACACTTTGCCAGGGCTTGACCTTGAGTATCAGTCATTCAGACTAACCAGAACTCTGATTTAATCTCTGGGGATTTCAACCAAACTCTTGACTGCTAAAGTCGTACAAATTCCAAAAAGCATCTGGGTATTCTGTATATGCTCACCTGCTTTGTGTCCAAAAACTAGAATACTTCCCTTAAAGAAAATAAAAAATAAAAAAACCACTTTCAGAAAAATGCAATAGGAATCAGTTCACCTATTTTAGAGTAAACACCTGGATAGCTTGGCTTGAGATTAAAAATATGTGCCCTCCACATTTTAAAAAGTTAACAAAATGGACTGGAAATCTGACTAGGATTGATGCACCCACTGTAACTGAGTATTTGACTCACTACAAATGCCACCCCTCCCATATACCATCCTAGGGATACAGTGGGAACATCCAAACACACAGCAAAAACAAAACCACTTTACTTAAGTAACTAGCCACTCAGCCTCCGTGGTACCTTTCACTTTTCTATAAGCAGCTACATATCATAAGCTTCAAAACTAGATTTCGACACTTCCATTTTGCCTTTATGTGCTCTTCCTTTGTTGTTACAGTCCCTGCCCCTAATGATCTTGCTTTTTCCACCAGGTGCTTTGTATTCAAGAAAGTTCACCATAGATGGGGAACAGATCTCCCTACAGGTGCAGGATACTCCCTTTGTTTCACTGGAGGTAACACATCTGCTCAGTGCATTGCTCACTACTTTACAGCACAGTTACTGTCTGTTGTTTGTTGCCAGCACTGTCATCTGTTAGTATTCCAGCAGAAATACACCTGGGCTCAAACTCAAAGGAAGACATTACGGGGGTACCTTACACCCACCAAAACAAGCCCTTGAAGAGATTAAATCAGGCTCTTTTTAGGAGTAAGTCAGAACTAAACCAAATCTATTTCAAATACATACCTACATCCCAACCCTAAACATCAGGACAATCAGGCTGGCTTGCTCTTGCCAACTCCCTGACTTGTTTTATTTCCTGTCAAATAGTTTTTGTCTCTGTGCAGCAGAAAACTCACCTGCCCAGAGGCTCAGCTGGCTCACCTTACGTATTTCGATGCACCCAGAATCTCTCTTCTCCAGAAAAGGTGTTTCTTTTCAAAGGGACAGGCCTCACAGAAACTGTCATTTCCAGATAGGGTGCTTTTCAGTGCTTTCCCTACTTTTTCATGTTTTAATTTTATTCATTCCTTATTTCTCAGTTGTTGGCATTTACATATACGCCTCTTTCTATTCTTATTTTAGATATTCAAGGTTTAATGTTTGAACAGGAACCTGTTTCTATAAATATTCTTACAAACAGATTCCAAAATAAAGATAACTTTTTTTTGAAGATCTGCTTTATGTGTAAAACAACATGATGAAAGTGGTGTCTGAGCAGCAGGAATTGTAATGAAGTTTGTTTTTACAGGAATGTTGGAAATCTCAGGAGAGCAATAATACCTATAGAATAGCTGAGATTTCATGGTAAAATTAGGCATCCTCTTGTCGCCATCAAATCTAAACTTCTAGGTTTGGCTTTAACCTCAGTCTGTGCTCAGACTTGGCCAAATATATGTCTGGATGGGAACACCACCATCTCTCATCCACTTTCAAGCTAGCCCTGGACAGCTTTATATATCCTGTTTAGTCTGCGTGGACCCACACGAGCACGGGCTCATTTCTGTGCTCGTGAAGAGCTGTTCCAGCCTGAGATTAGAGAACAGGGTAAGCAAAGCTCCCCCAGCCTCAGCTTGCATGTCCATTTTCTCTGACAACCAGAAGCAGATTGAAGTGGAAAGCCTTGACAAGGCTCCAAAGTCTCTGCTCCGAGAGGTGCACAGAGCAGAAGAGCCCTCGTTTATTCGGCACACTAAAAAGCAAACAAAAGCCATTATGGAAGTCCTCCAAATATTCAAGTGGGACTTAATTGTACAAAGACCCTATGCCAGCTTGCTTAGAGAAGACACAGCAAAGAGAAGCTATTGGTGGTGATTAGGCACAACAGGGAATGCCTGACAAGCTTAGCAAAGGGAATCCCTTCTCTCTTCTGTCCCCTGGAGAAAGGAGGGAGTGAATGAATTTAACTCCCCTCTCACACCAGATACATGTTTATTTTCTGATTTCTCTGTTTTAACTAAGACTCTGCCCTAAAGTTCAGAGACTGTAACCAGAGCTCTGCAAAATGTAGTAATGCCAGCAGCTGAGGTTTCCTAGTCAGGAACTATTCTAATTTAGTTAGGGAGGAGTTTCATTTTCTTTGTCCCAATCAAAGGTCTGTTCTGTTTCAACAGTTCCCACAGACATGCTTATCTTAGCTTGGATCTCTGCTGGCATCAAATAATGTATCTGAAATTGTTTGAAAGGATTGTTCCTGAACAGAACTCAAGACTGAGTGAGAATAGGTCGGATTTTCTGTTAAAATCCTTAAGAAAGAGAGTTGTTTGTGGTGGGCAGGCTGAGCAGAGTGTTTCAGGAGGAAGTCATGTGGAATCACTCAGGATTCTTGCCACACTGGAAATGTTAATGTTTAAGAGAGAAACAGAAGCAAAGAGATAACTGGTTTTGTTAGATGATTCATTGCTGCTTGGACTATACATGGCAAATGACTGTGTGTTTCAAAATTCAATCTGGAGCAGAGATTTCCATTTAAAAAGTAGCCCATTAGCCTTTGATTTTCCTGAATAAAGCATTCCATTGGGGATTATCCATCCATCTCACTACTGGGTGGGCCTAGCTGGAGTAACTGAGAATTCCTGCTCATTAGGGCTCCCTTGAACGTACACCTTCTCCCAAAACATTTTCCAACGCTTGCCAGAGCAATTAGTTCTTTTTCCCCATAAAGGAGTTTGCTGGTGAAAAGAGGCTAATTATCTACAGATTGGATACAACTCAGACACCAACAGTGCAAATTGCCCTTCTTCCCACAGCCTGCCCTGGCCTGGCTGAGTTCACTCTCATTTATGTGGCAAGCAAAGCTGCTGGTGAGGCTCCCTCTTCCTTCTCTATGCAACCCTGATTTCTTTTTTTTTCTTTTTCTTTTTTTTTTTTTTTTTTTTCCCTCGGTTGGGGAGCAGGGGAGAGGAGAGCGATCAGGACATCTGTTAAACAATTTCACTGCTAATAAAGGACATTTAAGATTTAGGTTTATACTACTGTGAGCTGGCAAGAGCAAAGAATTACTAGGTATGATGGGCCAGTGCCTGTATTGCCCATACTGAAATAAGTACAGGGCAAATAGGTATATCAAAAGGGCAGTTAGAAGAACTGCTGCTGAAAGTTTTAAGCCTTATTTAGACTCTGAGCCTTCAGATACCCTGCTTCCTCCTTCCTACAAAAGGGTCTTGTCTGAGGTTCTTCTTTTAAACTGTCTGACGCACCATAAAGAACTAATCAGTTTTGCTCATTCTTTTCCACCTCTGCTTCCTGAAGTTAGGCTTTGTAATTCATATTTAGATGTCTAAGTAAACGTGATCTGTTTTGGGAGATTGCTGAGCACATGCAAATCCTGTGAAAATGCATGAGAAAGGCAGATAAGTGTTATGTAGATAGATAGATATTGGAGCAAAAGTTCTAATATTTTAAATTTCCATAACTAATATTGAACAGTGGCTAAATTTTTAACATATTTTTTGTTCTTTCCTATGACAAACTAGATTTCTGTCAGGAAACCTCTAAGTGCTTTTCCAGGTGTTTTATGCCTTTGGAATGAGTCATTACATGGCATCACAGACACATGACAAAACAATTTGTGAATGATGTTGAAGTATGTGAAATGTTGCCTGTTTCAGTTTAGGAAGATACTATCTGACCTCTTGTGCTGGATCTGTCCTCCACAGCCAATTAACTGAATTGTTTACTGGGCACATTCTGTCGGCCAGTAACTGTTAGATAAAACGTTCACGGACATTAGTGGGCTTTGGAGAGGATTTAAAATGCCTGTCCTAAGTCTTACTAAAGTTCATGAAGATTTCTTGAATAGAATTTAGCAACAACAATATCAAAAAAGCTGGACTCTATTTATGATGCTGAACTCCCACTAAAACACCCAGGAGCCTCTAATTCCTTACAACTTCAGCAAGGGCTGAATGTCTGTAGTGTCTTGTTGGGTATGGCAGAAATTGCACGTTCCCAGAAAGCCTGGATTATTGACAGGAATGTCAGTTCTTATCAAACCGAGAATCCTGGTAATAACTGCAGCACTGATCTCCCTATCTAGCTGGGAAACATGCCAGCAGGGATAACAAAGGGTAGAGGATTAGCTGAAAATAGCGTCATCTTGAAAAGTGAGTAGATCTCTTTTCAAGCTCCACAGTATTGTGGTATTGTATTCTGTTTTATATTCCCCATGCTGGTGACTGCTATAGCTGTGTGAGTAGGAGCTGTGATGGACAGAACAAGCGTGTGACCAGCAAAGCAGTAATATAAACCCACGGCAGCTCCATAAATGAGCAATGATTTCACCTCATTTCAGTGCCAGTAATTGGCTATTTGCAACAAATTGCTCTTTCAGAGTAACTTTGCTTCTGATTATTTGGAAAACTATATGGCAGTAAAATCTGTCAGGCTTCACTTAACAGAATTAGTGAGAACCCCCAACCATGGAGACATCCTATGCAGAATTGGAAAAAGACATAAAAAACCACCTTGGGGAACAACCATTCACTTGCAATAGTATGACTAGCCTGCTGAGATTTTCTAACGCTCCTACTATGCCAATCCCAATTTTATCCACAACAAAAGGGCAGGTTGCTGTCATAAGGATTTACTACCAGAGAATCCAAAATGAACTTTTCAATTTCAGTGTTAGGTTGTTCTCTTATTTTTAACCGATTGGCTTTGATCGCCCTCCGCTTCTGTGCTGCTTGTCTGTCATATGCTACTGACACAGAGAGGAACTTTCTCCTGTCCCCAGTGCATCCCCCAGCAAACAGCGAGGTTTCTGCCTGTCTGCTGAGCAACAGCCGTACTAGTACACAGCTTTGAGTAGCTATCGGTGCTGTATGACTGCTTGCTCCGTCTGCTCCCTGTTCTCAGTTTTCTAATCTCACACCTCTTGGTTTTGACGGCAGGATGACACTGACAGCATATGTTGCCAAGAGCAGATAAACCGTTCAATCTACTGGGCAGATGGCTTCGTTTTTGTTTACTCCATCACAGAATATGAGAGCTACCGAGTCATCCGGCCCCTGTACCAGCACATCCGCAAGATTCACCCAAACGCTAACATTCCCCTGCTTCTGATGGCAAACAAAGGAGACCTCCTGCGAGCCAGGCAGGTGTCCTCCAAAGAAGGACTCCAGCTGGCAAGCGAACTGGGAGGTACTTACTACGAAGTCTCAGCTCGGGAGAACTGTGAGGGAGTGCATGAAGCCTTCCAGCAGCTCTGCCAGGAGGTCAGCAGGATGATCGGGAGCTGCAACGGAGAGAAACGAAGAGGCCTCCACCTTGTCCGACCCAAGTCTCCAAACATGCAGGACTTAAAGAGACGTTTGAAACAGGCTCTGACTTCCAAAGGGAAATCTGCCACTACGCTTTGATGTAGCTGACAGAAATTGGTTTCTACATCACTGAAAAAGAAGGCAAGAAAATAAGCTGGTATTAAGGGGCATCAGCAATCAGACTGTGTGGAAGGTTCTTTCATATTGTCTACACATCTTCCTTAAAAGTCCCACATCCATTCAGCAAAGGAACTTACAGAATGTGCTTTTTGGGGCAAGAATTCAGAAACTGTGATTTAAAGAATAGACTGTCGCAAAATATTTCTGTTTCAAAATGGACAGTCATACAGTTTAGGCTTAAAATGTAGATTTTATTAATAAAATAATTAAATTCTACTATTAAGAGAAGTGGCTTCTCTTGGGAGTGGTTGTGTTCCTAAGCATAGGCAATAAGCTACAGAAGGACACCAGGAGAGCGACAGGAGCTATAATGAGCAAGCAAAACTTAACAGATTTGCTTAGTCATGAGACTGGAAAATAAAGGCAAAAAGTAAATGACAAATATAAATAGTGATAAGTAATAACTTTTTTTAAAGGTAATAATTCAGAAACTGCAGTTTAGAAAGTGTTCTTAGGAACTTGGAGAGTGCGTTGCAAGCTTATACAGTGTCTCATTAAAGGGAGATTACAAAAATGTAATTTTTTCAGATTATTTTTCTTTAAACACTTGTTATTTATGAAAGTGATTATATGAGCAAAATACTTACTTTTAGCAGCATTTTGTAGTCAGTTTTTTGATGGTCTACTTGTCATTTTTGTGTAGGCTTGCTACATGGCAATGAGGGACAAATAGAGCAGTGCAGCTGTAAAACCTGCTCCAAAAAAAAAAAAAAAAAAAAACAACTGTATTAATCAAGACCAAGGACAGAACCTAAAACTGTTTAACTTTTTTTTTTTTTTTTTTTTCCCCCCCCAAACTAGTTAGATTTTAAGCTCAAAGATACTGCTTTAAAGAAATAAGGTCATCACACAAAGTATATCTGATTCAATTTTTTTATTTTTTTTTTTAAAGAATAAATGCTTTTATGATGCCTGAAATTCCTGGCTTCAGGAATTTATCATTTTGTTATTTGCCTAAAGCCAGACTTTACTCAATACCTTGCAATGCATCCAAATCACCAGTCTGTCAATAAATATTTCACTGGCAGCATCTCACTGCATTGGGCGCAAAGGGATTTGATTTGGGTGCATCATGTGCAAAGGGATTTGAAGCTGTATCCTGTGAGCTGGCCAATTTTATGGCAGCAATGACAACAACATGAAGCATCCATCATTCTGTTCCTAGTGGGAGCAGAGAGAAACTGGGTTGGACCATGCAAAAGTCAGGATGCAATGATCTTTTCTTTAAACACACCACCCGAGCAATTCACGGGACCATGAAATGAAGTAAAGCTCAGTGATTTACACCAAGGAACACAGAAGGGAAAATCCTGGTTTGATGGATGTGGAAAAATACTCCCAGCTGGAGTTTCAGCCAGCAATACCGAGCTAAATCAACCTTTTACTTGTGACCAGCAAACATGTAAATCGAGTCTGATGAGTATTTATGGAGCTCAGGTCTTGAAAATTTATTTTACATTTTACTTGTCCCTGTACTAGACAACACTAGTCATGATTTTCCTTATCACTTGGATTTGCTTTATCTACAGCTCACCTTCAGTTTTATTTATTGTTTTCCACAGCTGGACGTCTGAGCGTATCTTGTGGTTGGATTAATTTAAAATTCTTTTGTTAATACAAAGCAACTGCACCTTTTTTAAAACTGTTTTCAAGTGGTAGTAGGGAGCAAAAAGGAAAGTTGGATCGTCCAAATGGGGACTCAAACACTATCAGAGGATTTCTACTTTAGCTTATGGTTTATTAACACTTTGGTGTTTGAGCAGTGTCATGATTCATTGCTGGCATTTTGGTATGGCACTAATTAGCACTAAATTTCTGTATTTTAAATTACTAATAGCATAGCTCAAATATCAAACCTTGAAAGTGAAAATGAGCAAACCGTTTGCAAGAGACACGCAAACTAAGAATTATTTACATCGGAATAATGATCACCAATTTTGAAGAACAACTAAATATTTTGCCATCCCAGTACTGTGTAATAAGGGCTGAAGACAACATGCTGACGTTTGTTTTCATAAAAGATAAGAGAATTAGGTGCTCTATCCTATTAAAACTGTTTGCAACTTACTCTTTCAGTTCTAATCCTTTCTTATTTGGGAAAAAAACTTTCTTCCTAAAGAAATTTGTTTTGAACAAATTCCAAAACTGCCAATGTTCTATTTTCAATAGCAATTAATAAAAAAAGGCAAGGCCTTTCCCGAGTAGTATATAAAATGGCTCATTTACATCTCACATCTTTAAATGTTCTTTGTTTATATTAGACTAAAAATATTTTTTTTTCTTAATACCCTGCTTTGGAAGTATACACAAGTATTCCTACATTTGTCCTCCCACATAAATAAGTCTTCCTACATTCCTGAGGCACTGGCGGGGGAAAAAAAATCTACATTTTAGCTAAGACCAAAAAATATTGAAACATTTAAGTCTTCTCCTAAATACTAACATGTGGCAAGCATTTATTCTGCCACAGAAACTTGAGTATAGTATTTCCTTTGTTCATTGAACAGCAATACAAATCCTGTAATAGCTTTGATACTGGTTTTGAGCCAGGACATACCATCTACAGAGGACAATAGAGCTCAGCATTTTTATTAGCAGCACAGCCCTTAAGCACCAGTGCACACCACTGTGCCACTGATGGCTAAGCAAGGCTGAGGAAGGAGAACTGCCTGAAAAGCAGGGGGCAGAGAACAATATCGAATTAAGCACCTAAAAATAATCATGTGAATTATCAAAGATTAGTCATATAGAACCTGGTCCTGAATTAGCATCTTCAAGCTGCCACAGAAAACATGCATTCTAACAAAGGTTTAAAATGAAACCTCAAGAGAGAAGGTACCTGACGTAAAGTCATGCAAGAGAACAAGAAATAGATTTGAAGATAGATGGGGGGGAAAGAGGGGCAGTTTGTTTTATTTTTTTGTTAGCATAGCAAATTCTCAGTTATCCTGGTTAAATCTAAATTAATTCTGTTGGAAGCCATGAGCTATAGAATTCACTTTCCTTCCCCACCCCCCTCTTCATTTTTTTTTTTTCCTGAGCAGTTTAAGTCTTGTGCAGCATCTGGTTTTCAAGATGGTTTACAGCTGGGTTTACTTGGGCACAAAGCAGTTGAGTGATTTGCCCCAAGGTTACACAGCTGAGCAAGTACTTCAGAGGAGCTCAAAAACTGTGTCCTTTGTAATTAATTCCTGACTCCTTACAACAACTACCAGACCATACCACCTCCCTCAAGGTATGCACAAAGCACAGTGAGTTGTGTTACACAAGAATGCAATTAAAAGTTGGAAAAAGTTACTTGAATTACAACCTATGTTAGAAACTGACTGAGCAAAATATTTCTGATGTGCTGGCACTGTGAGCAATTATAGTAGTGATGAGACTAGCTCGTGAGTTATTGAAAATATTTGTAAATGATAATTTTCTGCAGTATTTCTGTCAGCTGTATTTTTCACACATTTTTAGCAGTTCCCCCTGGGAATACAGCGTGACCTGGGAGACAAGAAAACTGAGCCCCATTTTTAACTTTTCCTGTTACCTGCTTGGTGATTTTGGCCAGATCTCTTAACCTTAGTTACAGTGTTTATAAGGGTAAAGATATTTACACGTCTTTGCAATGCACTCTACCATTCCCAGGAAAGAATTACCAATGATAAATATATGAAATTGCTCACATTTGCACTAGAGATGGCTTAAATCTTAACATCTGAGTTCAGATCCCTCAGACTCAGGTTGTTGGGATCCCACATTTACACTTGAAGTAGAGGAGAAAAATGGAAAATTCAGATCTCCATCTCAAGGGACAGTTCAGACAGAAATGTTTCTATCCAGGCTTCTTACAGGATTTATGTCAGGTATTTAACCGAGGAGGGGTGAGTATCTGAGACATGGAAAGAAACTTTGTACCAGAAAATAGTTGTCTAATTGTTTCAAAAAGCAAACTGGAAGACAGCCAGCTTATTGTTACTGCTGATTTCCCTATGCTCTTTCCCTGTGCAAGCTAGAAGACTGGGTCAAAATCATACTGACTCTGCTGGAGTTGCAGCAGCGATGCATGACCCTGAAGTGGCAGAACATAATGACGTATTTGCTGGTTTTGAGTTGTTCTTGTGTTTTCAAAGAGTTCTTATGAACTGTCCTTGTCTCTCCTGGGACTACCACAGGAAAGCAGGGGAATTAAGTTAAAAAGACCTCTGGATATATTCTAAAAACCTCAAAAGGAGGGACAATGCGGACAATGGTCCTAGAAAATGCTATCCAATCTATCACCTCTGGAGACAAAGCACGATTCTTCCTTGGATACTTTTCCCTCCAGCTCCCACTGGCTCTCCCTTTCCTTGTTCCTCTCCATTCATGCCTTTGTGCTGGTTTAGTTTAGCAAGGAATACTTGTGCAATTGTTCTTCCTTAGATTCTGAGGAATATTTTTTGGTGTTTAGTTTGAGATATACTTCCAACTATTTTAACTCCAAACATGGTTTATATCAAAAGAAGAGTGTCTACTTAGCCTTTTGACCTTATTTACCTAAATCATTTTAAATTACATCTAAATCAAGTCAGTAGACCTCTGTATTTAGACAAACCTTTGAATTCATGCCATTTGCCCCCAAATGCTCTCACTGGTTTAGCCCAGTATCTTCTTCCCCTGTTTTGTACTTACCAAGTTAAGCTCACTTCTGTTGCTTAGTCATTGCTTATTTAAACCTGTTCAGTTCTGGTAAAGTTTTACTGCTCTTCTCTGAAATCTCTTTAGTTTAATCAGCCAAATTCTCTTCTCTAAGCAGCTGTGCAAGCTGCAGATGAGCTCAGAACAGCTGGTGACTTTCTGCTCTGTTAGATTTTTGCCTGTTATTGAAGATTTTTGAATAAACAGGAGCATGGAGAGAGAAGCATCAAACCTAGTTCTAGTCTCCTTTCACCTGTCAACTTCCTTTGTTGACAATAATTTTATCAGTCACAAAGCGGACAAAGTTTATCCTAAGTGATTGCATTTCAGTTTGGTTCCTAGAGATGGAAAAACACCAAATATGAAGTGGATAGACGAGTTGATAGCTCTGTAAACCCTAGGATCCAATTCATTCAGGAGCTGTCATACCAATCCTCTTTTCTTTAGGAGATACATTTTTTACATTTTCCATTTTATCCAAATGGGTTTCAAGAAACAGCCTCTGGATCTCGTCACACAGACACTTACTGTCTCCTCTGTAGCAGGTCAAGGGGAAGCTGCACATTTTCTAAATGTGATAGGTGAAAGTATGCATGTCTTGTGCTGTTATTACAGATGATTGTGGAGACTGTTCCTAAGGATAATGTTTTTCTTCTTTCTGGGCAAAAATGCAGAACACTAGCAAACAGTAACTGGCCATTCTGAAAAGAGTTTAGCTGTGTTTGCTGAATCTGGAGGCAAACTGTACTTCCTTTGCTGGTTAGAAAACTCACCAGATAAATGGGGGATGGGATTTTTCTGATGCATCCTTTGAATTCTCACAGAGAGAGTTGAATTATGTCACTTCTTGATTGTGATCCAGGTTTCCAGATGCTTGCAGGAGACACCACTCTTCACACTGTGTTCTGCATTGTATTTCATTTCAAAACTCTCAATATTTTCCTGATGCTGAAAAAGAGAAACAACTTCAGAGTATCATGCTGATGTACAATAGCCCATTATCTTACCTCTCTATTTTTGATAAAGACATAAGTGTCTTCACTTGATGAAGACCTGAAGTGTCTGAGCTGCTTTTGCAGTCACTGGGGACTAGAATTCATAATCTATAAGCATAGGTATTTATCATTTCAAATGAACAAGACTTTTCATTATTTAACTAGAAGAACAAGTTATACTGTCACACACCTCAGCAGTTCTGTGACTGTCAGTAAAGAGCAGTGGGATGTGGAAATGAGCAACATAAAATCTCTAAATTACACTCCTGTGATTTTGTATAAGAGAGAATGACTTTCCCTTAAGCACTGGGGAAGGTAATAGGCTGGTTGCAGCGCTGAATATAAAGAAAGTAGCGATGGCAATTCTGGCTAACAAGTCTGTGCTCCTGTCCCTTAGTCTGGGAGCTGGGACAGAGGTCAACATTTGTGAGAAGAACCTCCTAAGTGCACAAACAAGGCTTATCCTTATAAAAAGGGGAAACCGCTGGTTCTCTGAGAAGGAACCAAAACGTTCCTGTGAGCTACATATCTGGGGGAGCTCTGCTGAAATGGAAAACCAGAAACCAGGCCTTGGAGAGCCGTTTGCAATTCTCATCCACAATTTTTCAGAGCAGTGGTGAAAACCCCACGTCTTCATCACATTGCAGCCCACACGGTCCCATTATGCCTGTGTCAAAGTCACTTCTCCTAAAGGACTATGGTAGTACTGCTGGTCTCAGTGTAGACACCAGTACAGCTCCAGCAATGAGCAGAGGGTTTGATCTACCATTTTCATCCACCCTTTTATCTGCCAAGACCACCTATGAAGTCCAGCGTCCAAGAGCTAGGACCAAATACCAAATAGATGTGACTAGTGTTCATCAGTCTGTGCTGGGATCAGTAACTGGCGCTCAGGAGAGCTGTAATCTGCCAAAGGAGCAGTTTTAAAAACCCAGGATACATATTTGTGTCAGAACTGTGAAATGATACATTTTATATGCAAGTGTTATTCTGCTAGCATTATTTATTAGGCTGCTTTGAAGAAAGCAAGAAGTTTTGTTTCTAAATCCTGAGTGTTAATCATTAAGACTCCTCATTTTATCTATTTTTGTGCTTTTAATTTTAGCCATTTGCACTTATGAACCTTGCACTGGGGAATGAGCTGAAGGAAATGGAGCCAAAGGTTCATCTCTTTGTACATTTGGCAACGCACATCCACACCCGACACTCCGAGTATGTCTCAACACTGGAAGAACCAAGGATCATGAATAGGGTTGAGAGGATAGATACAGTTTGTAAAGACCAGGCACCCCTTAATCCTAGTCCCGTGGCTGCTGGTAAGAGCCACTGGCCAGACGGGCACATCCATCTGTCCATACTGCAGCAGCGGTCACCACCTTTGTGCCCATGGTTTGCGATGAGCATTAAATCTGAGGCTTCCCGGGATGAGGGGAGCAGGCTGTTGAAGGGTTAAACGTTTCCTGCTTTTAATCTAGAATCACGTAATGTGGAATGAATGTTTCAGCTCAAAATGTTTCCTCACTCCGACAGTTTCATGGTGTGAGGTCAAAGTGTGGGGGAGACTGAAAGAAAAGAGGGGGTGCGCGGGGTGGCGAGCCAGCAGAGCCAGGGAAGCACACGAGCACCCGGAGAAACGACGAGGACGGTTTCTCAAGCAGCTTCAGCCCAGCTGGAAGGGGCCGTGGTGGAGCCATCAGCAGCGCCTGTGTGACTTTAAGGGCTTCCTGCTCCGGCTGCCTCTGCTTCTCCCATGTGTGCGTGCTTCTGCTCTGGGCACGGTTCCCACGCTACATTGCAAAATACGCCTTGAGTTTCTCACAGTACCGCTGCCCAGACACAAACTGCAGCTCCGGTCCTTCCTGCACCCCGCAAATCCAGGAGGTGGGACTCCTCTGGGGGCACTGCCTGCTATATTTATGTTTCCTGCCTCTGCGGATCTTTTCCTACGCTACCAGATCTGTTTTGTACACTAAGGGGCTCTACCTAGGGCGGCAAACTTCAATTTATGAACTCATCAAATTTCAGATGAACCAGAGTCTGCAGACCTGCCTGCTTTCACATCGCTTCTTATGTACTGACCAGCCTCGGCTGATTTCACCTGCAGGCCTCCTACACGAGCACGGTGATCACTCGTTCATGACTACCACTTCCTATGTCAAAACCTACTCCTACAGACCAGTGCATCAGGTTTGTCTGTTTTCCCTGGTTTCCGGCTCCCCTGTTGCAGGCAAAACAGTTTTCATTTGGGGAATTTGTACTTAATTTCTTGCCAATTAATGTGAACAGCTAGGCACTGATTAAGGGACTGAGAAAAAATAAAACAAACAATTACACAAACACTTAAGCAAACACCTTTCAGCCTTCTCCCCCTGAAGCCAAACACAGCAGCCTCGACCTCTGCCTTTCACCCTGGGTCACTCTCAGCCCATCCCAAATCCTCGCTGCTCTTAAACACAGCCGAGCAGGGCCATCTGCGGATGGTTTGGCACACAATGGGGCATTGCGAGGCTTCCAGAGCTGCTGGTGACAGGCTTGTGGCACATCATGGCCATGTCCCACACGGGTCACCTTGACAGGCCCTAGCTGCTAAACCTCGGCTCGCACGGCTGCAGTGAGCCCTGTAGTTTCTGCCCAATATGCTCCTCCTGCACACCGAAAAGAACTGCTCCCCACCCAAAGGATGGCAGTGACACAAAGAGGTTCGGGAGATCAGCCTGCTGCTGAGAAGAGAAAATTCTCTGTCTTCCCACCAAATGATAACAAATGTCTGAAGGGAATCATCTGACAAATCCTCTTGCTCAACACCACTCGCCCTGAAACTGCATGAAAAAAAACAAACTCCTTTCATGGCAGGAAATCCTCAGGCCAGTTTGTCACCAGGATTCAGAAAGATTTAAATAACAGAGCTACTGACATTAGATTTTGACTGGTGGAGGATACAGCCAGAAAAGCCGGTCAGCGAGAGTTTCTGTGGGCTGATAGGTGCTGATCCTATTGCTATCGGGCAAAAGTGGGTCGGATTGCCTTCAGGGTAAAGATTTGGGCTTCTCCAGAAGAATGACTGGATTCTAGCTCAAGCTAAAATTAGTTAGTTAGGTCTTTTTAAGAGTTCTACATGACAGCAATTTCCTAGGAATTAGGAAAATGTCAAACTCAAGCCCACAGCTCCAAACATTTTATTTCTAAAATGGGCCCCATGAAAACTCCCTGGGTCAGCCCTGTCAGTTTCCAGCACCCAGTTTCAGCCTTTAAACTGAACGGAAAGATCCAACCTTAAGTGTCTTTTTTTAACCCCAATATTTATTTGGGGATCTCTTTTGTGGGTCACTACCAGTTCCTCCAGCCCCAAATATTTGCCTTCCCTGTGTCTCAGGCAGGTTTTCTGGATGCTGCAAGAGGCAGCATAACCTGAGACCCAGAACACTGCCAGGTGCTGTTCAGGTTGTTCCACACCTACACACTCGTTCCCACTAAATTAAAACATTACTTCCTTCTTTCATAGAGTGTTTGAGCTCTATTGATTAAAACTCCTGTGTGTAAGCCAGGTGTCATGTTGTTTTAAATATTCTCTTGTGTGGAGAAGGGCTGATGGTTTGTTATTAATAGAGCAGGAAGTGGGGATTAAACTTTGCTCTCTAATCACAAACAAAAGTTACAACAGCTCTGTAGCTTCTGGGTAAACCTAGGAACGAACAACTGTTCCTAAGGAAAGTGAATCCCAGAAGGAGAAACCCAGATTGATGTCTCAATGGGAGCTGAATTAAAACAAGGTCAGGCTTGGCAGCCTGCCTCCTCTTCACCTTGTGAATATTCTCCAAGGGACTGGTCTGGAACACAACTGTTTTGACACAGGGTTTCCTGTTGCAAACGCTCTGTGCAGGCTCCATATCAAGCAGCTGGGATATTTTGTTTGGTGTGCCTAAACCACATCTTTAAGTGGTGTAACTTGCCATAGCACCATGAGAGTCTTGCAGATCAGCAGAAGTCTGTCAGCTTTTATTAGCTGAGGATTCAACTCAGCCTAAAAATCACTCATGGCAAGAAATGTTTCTGAGGCTAGGATGGTTGTTTCACACATGCAGACAAAGCGGGGCATTTTTCAAAGCCCAGAGTACCCCTGCAACTGCAGAGAAAGCTTTGCAGAGGTAGCTTTTGTGTCTACTGGTTCTCTCCATTAAGCCACATGGAAAAAGTTTTGAGAGTTGTGTCAACAGTGAAACAAAAGCTCTGAATGTTCAGTGGCCCTTTGATTTGCTTTAAACTCCTGGTGCATATTTTGCATTCACTTTCCAGGAATAGCCCAGTGAGATTCTTCCTGGCACAAAAGCTCCAGCAACTAGGATTGATGTCTTTAGGGTATCAATTACCTTGTTGTGCAGCATCAGAGTACTATGGCTGCACGTGGGAGTCCTGTGGGCTAGTGGAGTCCTCCCATAAAACAAATATGATATTACAGCAACAACAGAATATTTATAGATACCTTCTAGCACGACACAGAAGCTCCTGCTGGCCGGCCTGGTACATCCAGATAGCAAGTCGTTGACTCCGCAGACATACCAGACCCAGATCTGAAAGCACAGCAGTTAGCATGAAGTTGCATTCTAGCTAACAATCTCTTTTTAACTGCAAAAATGTATTTTTTTTTTTCAGTAACACAGCCCTGTTGCTTCCAGTTATGGGGCTGGTTTGGTTGGCATTAACTGAGGACTCACTGCCCCAACATTACTGTGTGATGTGGACGTGCCCTTAGAGTTACACAGCTGGGTATTTGTTCTGGAAATGCTTGCATGCTCACCCACTCTGCACAGAAACAATGCAATGTTATTTTTTTTCTTCTAAGTGGTCATAATTAACAAAGCACAACCCATATAATCACACAGCACTGCTCAACATCACTGGAGAAATACACAGCAAAAGAATTACCTCCCCACTGCTTTTGAATAGCACAAAAAAGTAAATAATCTTACCACAAGTATTCAGTGAGCAAAACAAAGCCTAAATTCATCAGTAATATCATCTCCCTGCCTTTAAAGTTCAAGCAGTGTTTAACAAAAGCTCTGTGGCATGGGCAGCCTTTACAATTGCTGGGCACTTACTGTGCTGTGAATTGGAGATGTGACAGACACAGTTCTATAAACATCGGAGCTCACCAGTGCATGCTCAGCCACTGCAGCATCGCTGGCGGCAGGAGCTATGCCGCTGTGGTGCATGCCCAGAAACCCAGGTCTGAGAAAGAGCAAGCCCCAAAAAAATAAACAGGACTCTCTCGTCCAGTTATTTAACAGGGCATGAAAGCAATTAAAGAGATACTGAGGAAACCGGTCATGGAAAAATTAGGTCATACTATTTAAATTCAGTTTTATGGTTACATTCTTTCTTTAGTATGTTTCCCTCCCATGTTGTTTCCCTTCCATTACTGTTGTTTCTAATGATAATAGCAGTGACACAAGCATCAAGATCTTTCAGCGTTCTTCTGGCTACCTACTGCCCTATTTACCCTCCAATGTTCTGGTAAGTGCAGATGCCCCAGTAAAGATATCATCACTACCTGTAAAGTAAGGAACAGGAAATAAAATGAATCAGAAGGAGACGCTAGGTCCGTTATGTGTTTTATGACGTACAAAGATTAAAGAAGAAGACAAAATTACAACATAACAAAATCAACCAAATATTTCAAGCAAATGTAGAGCAAAAAAGGAGCCTTGTTACTGCAAGACTGTACTTCTAATACCAGTGCTTCTGTGTGAAAAAGATTTTTCTTCACTTGATTTCAATGGTTCAGCTTGTTTAATGTTTTCCTTGAAGTTCTTGCCTCTTTCAAGGCAGATACTTTAACCTCAGTCCTAAGAAGCAGGATAAAGCCACTCGAACATTGCCTAATGCTGTAGTTGTGGTTCCCAGATAACTGGTGGTTTAAGACCTTCAGCTGACCTTCAGAACCACATTGTCTTTATCAAATTTTCACCTAGTAGTGCCAGGCAGGCGCATGACAATCTATAGTTGTGGTTTTTATAGCTGACAGCAGTCTACAGTCCCAAAAATCTGGGACTGGCCTAGGCTAGATTAGGTTTTAAAGAAAGGATAACAGCAAATTATTTCTACTGCGCCACTTAGTGTATTATGTAAGAAGTGATTACTCTCAGTTGTTTATTTTTACCTTATCTCTTTAACATCTTCTCTACATATTCTATGGAGGCAGTTATAGGCCACTGAAAACTCAGTTTTATGTGACATCCTGTGACATTTTTGAGTGACAGAAAGGCTGTGTTGGGGGTTATGTGTTATACCAGACTTTAAGGCCACAATTTTCCACTACCGAAGTGCCAAACTATGTACTTGAGCTGCCACCAGTCAGGCATCCAAATTAGCATCTGGGGATTTAATGAAAGAGGGTGGCTGTTCACCAGATGTCCATGGACATGTAATTGATCTAGGCTATAATGGACATCAGTGTAGAATTTGGCAAAATACCAGCTGGGAAACTAGTAGTTAAAGAGTGGGAAACAATGCCTGGTATACGGATGTTGCTGTAGATTAAAAAACAACAACAACAAAACTATTTAAACTAGAAATAGTAACAGTAACTGAAAAGCATTGTACTGGTGCAGGCCAAATACTTGAATTTCTGAAGAATCAGGAACCGATCTTGTTAAATATTTTCATGAATGACCCTGGCACAGACCATCAGAGCATGGGAGTAAAGCTTGCTGGTGATGTAAAGCTGGGAGGTGCCATCTATATGCAGCAGGATCAGAGTGCCCTACAGGAAGAATGGCATTCCTCTGGGGAACTGAATCACAGCAATAGGATGCAGGAGCAAACGCCCAGGGACTGAGAACAAGAATTTCTCTAATCAGTGAGAAGCAACACAGGAAGAGAAAGGCTGTAGCATATTACAGCAGCGTGCATGAGTATCAGTGTCTTGCAGCTCCGAGGATGTTGAACAAAACAATTAGAGCAAAGGCGGAGAGTGTACGTGGCACTGTGCAGGGGCTGCCCGAGACCATCCCGTGAGCGCTGCTCTGATCACCCATACTCCCAACAGAACAGGTGCAGGCAGAGGAATTACTGAGGGTAGGAAGCCTGTCGTACCAGAGGAGGCTGAAGCCGTGCTTATATTTTTGTATCTCTGACCTCCAAAGATCCTGGAGCAAGCTCTGAGCATGTTTTTATGTCCACAGGGCTAGGACATTACATTACTTAGGGAAATATTAGCTCAGATGTGACTGGGTGTCAGTGGAAGTGTTGCACAGAGTTCCTATGCCCCCCTGCAGCCTTCCTCTTCTTGTTCTTGCCCCCAGGCTGTTTCTCTCCATTGTGCCAACAGGAACATTTCTGCAGTCACCTGGGACTGAGTAATTGATCCACCCAAAGAACAATGCTACAACAACAAAAAGCTCATTTTTCAAGATCAAGCCTCTACACAGTCAATATCTTCGGACTTCTTTGAAATCTGAGATTTACTCTGTCAATGGTAACCTGGGAACTTTGGGGAAATTGCATTTTCATTGTACGGACAGGCACCTTTCTCTATTTGGGCGTGCAGGAAGTATCCCAAGAAGGGACAAAGTCACTTGCTACACACCCGTCTGTGTGGTGAAGAAAAATTCCTTAGCAAGGGAAGAACGTTGAGCAGGAATCAATGCAGTCAGAAAACTCAAGTGTCCATGAATTCCCAGTAGCCCAGAATTAGAAGCTGTTACCTAGCTACGGGAGCAGGAATGTTCTGGAAAAGCTTCCCAGTGGGGGACAAACACTTTAACTAGTTCTAAGATGAGGTTTAACCCTTAAGGACTGTACAAGACAGCTCTGTAACAGTTGGAAGTTTCCTTCATGTCCGGAAAGGTCCCTTCCAGTGAGCTGGTACATCCAGAGCCAAGTGTTAGGTGCCCCGCTCCAAAACTCTTGATCACAGAATACAGGAAAATGGATTGTACGTTGGATTTTACATTCTCTACACAAATTTAAAACCTTGGCTGTATCTCTCCACTCTGTATTTTTGCAATACAGTGCAAATTCCACCATTAGGGTTTGCTGGTACTTTTCACTAAAATGTCACAAGCCAGATCAACTACACAAGGTGCGTGACAAAAGAGAACAAGGCGTGAGAGACTTTTATCTTGGAAGGAACAAGTCCTAAAGAAAGTGTGAAAAGGGCATATCCTACTCTTTCACGCTGAAGACTGGCATTGAATTCACCCCACACCATTCTCCAGTTATACTGAACTTTTCCATCCCCAGCAGATTGACTCCAAGGGGTTTAAATACGCAGAAAAGAGGAGCTGGCCACCACGGTTCAAAATAATTTAATAAGGATGACTGATCCTTAATGGAAAAAAAAATCAACTCAAAATGATAAATAAGGAATAATCCATGGCTTTCTTCTGTACCACCCTAAAGCTGCAGCATGAAGCCGGGATGACGTGGGGCTTTCCTGTAGTGTATGCCTCTCCCAGGGGTATGGCCACGGTCACAAGTGCATGCTTCAAGTGCTGGGGCCCCAGTGAACTCCCACTGTCTGCAAACCTGCAATGACACCTACTGGTAACCAAAGATGTTCCTGCTCGTGGACAATGCGAGCCTCCTTGCTTCCAAACACACGCGAGACTTCTTTTATCCCCTGGCTTTCCATCATCAAGGTTTGCCTCAGTGTTTCTGTACATCCTAGTGCAGGAAGCTGGGCTCTGCTTGGCCTGGTTTATTTGCAAACCACTTGTTTACCATTTGTCTTCTGTTCTGAGCTGGAACACATCTGTAACTGCCTTGGGGGGGGGCACTGGGACCTCATGCCTAGGGCTTCTCTTGCCTAGGGCTAAGTCATTCAGGTATGTAAGGACCTTCTTGGATCACTCCCACACTGCCATTCCTGTCATCCTACAGGACAGTTGTTTTCCTTATACTGCAGTCCTTGGCACTCAGCACCTAGCTACTCTCTGAAGGCCCTGGAAGGTGACCCTCTATCTGTGGTTGTCTGCGATGACGCCTAGATGGTCACTCCTGAACTGGTGAAAAGAAGGAAGCATCACTTCAAACTAAACAGTCCCACTGCAGACAGCTAGGGAAACCAACCGTATTCAGTGGATATCTAGTTTTAGAGCCTGAAAATGAAGAGTTTCAGAGGCAGTGGTACTACATTTCTTTCAAAAACCTCTGCTTCTTCACCCTAAAAAGAAGACTTTGACAAAATATATCAACCAAATCTGTGGAGGACTGACAGCACACTAAGCACAAACCAAAGGAAGGCAGGAAGTCCTTTTCAGCTCAGAGTTAGCATTAGGCTTTCTAACATTGAGATAACACAGAAAGAAAGGGAGGCCTGTGGAGGAAGAAACTGCAAGCATTCTGAAATCTGGAGGGGTTTTAACATGCATGTCTCAGACTGCTGGAACACCGCAAAATGATTAACCCTTGTACAGGGTTCCATAAATCACAGCAAAAACACAAGCAAAGTAATTAGAGTTGGGAATCCCACAACACATTTTCTTACTGAATTTCTTGGATTTGTCCCAGATTTTAAATCCTCTCCTTTGTCTTTTTCTAACAATTCCTGGGTAGCATTACAGCCATGCATAAATAGTGAAAATTCCCTAAATTATTTCTATGACGGCAACAGTTGATTGAAATTAGTCACTTGCATTTAAAGAAAGTCAGTGATGAGAATGCTCTGCATTTGTAAATAGGTAAGGAGCTGGACAGATTATCTGTTGGCATCCCTGAGGAGTAAGCAGCTTAATCTCATTAACTTTGGATATCCTCAGAGTAGGCATACATACCTGAGGACTAGTTTTCCAGCAACACTCTACAAGTAGGAGAAATGAGTTGAGTCAATTCACCTCATCCCAGATATCCAAAAACATCCCTGCAAGGGTGAGATGAATTATGGCTCAAGAAGAACCTATTTTTTTTTCTCATATAGAGACACCATATATATCAATCTTACGTAATATATATAAAAACCTTGTATAAAAGATCCTGTAATTAGAATGTAGTAGAATTGTAGCAAGTACCTGGCAAGTATCTACTCTCTCGCTGAACTCGATGAACTCTCACTCCTTGTGTTGGGGGAGAAACCTTGCAATAGCTTTTTGTTGTGCTTAGCATGAACCTTCACTGCAAAGACATAAGGAGAGGCTTTGTTAATTCGTTTTATGGAGGGTTTATCAATTTTGGATTAGATTCTCAACATAAATGTAAACCAGCATTTCTTATACAAAACTGAAGTAGGTATTACGTGGTGACACCTTGTGATCACACTAGCCCACGTATTTTGAGGCTTGCCTCGTCACAGCACCAGCACCTGGGGGGGTACAAGTACTGGAGCCCAGTTTGGATACGTCGCATTTGACATCATTTGACAGTCACTGAGGAAAAAATCCTGTCCAGTGCAGGAAGCCGTCACTGGAGGCAGAGCATCATTTGAGCCCTTAATTTGGACATGAGTAACATTTTTCTCATCTATGGCAAAATAACATGTAGAACACACTATCTTTTTATATGACTCCAGGAAACCATTTAGCTTCCAAATGGACTAGTTTGTTCATGGTTATAACAGGCAGAGAGCTAATACACTATTTACTTGATTTGGCAAATTTTGAATTCTTCCTTTAATTAGAGCTAAATACAGTCTGTTCTTGAAATTCATTTATTTATACTATTCTGCATCCCCACTGATATAATCAAAGGAGAACTCTGACTCTCCCATTTCTGCAAACATGTTTTTCCTCCTGCATTTAGAGCGCTCGGCATTCCGCAACACTCCGAGGCCAAAGTCTGTGACTTAAGTGAACCAGTGCTTTGGCAGGAGTCACTTCTTGCAAAAATATTTTTGGCCTGGAATGACGAGGCTTATGCAGCTCTCCACAGCTCCCTATCGCTAAAATACCACGAGCAATTATGGAATGAAAAGGAGTCAGGGGGCCAAGCCAATGTCCCTTGGATCACTGAAAATCCCAGAAGCTGATCCAATTTAAGAGTCTGTCCTAAGAAAAGATGGATTTCTTTTTTTCCCCCAAATCACACCATCGTTAAAACTTGCCTAAGCCACACAACATGACAGCACCACGAAGGGTGAAAGAACAATGAGACCTGTTACCTCACCTGCACGAATTGCCAGAATTCAAATCCTTCATCAAATCTTCGTAGCAACGCTGAGTGCGATTGCTCTTTTTCAAGCTATCAAAACCACTCAAGATACACAGCATGAATTGATTAGCTGTACAGAAAGTCTGGATTAGCAGCTGATGAGCTATTACAATTTAAGCTCCTGCATCCCGCTGTGTGTAGCACTTGGGCTTAAACTCCCCGCTCTGATTGCCTAGCCGGTGCATGCTTAAAGCACCATCTAATTTGGATTACAGTTTAACGAGGGGCCAGGATGTAGGCTAGTGTTACAGCCAGCTCAGGTGTCTGCACATGCCACTGCTGTCACTTCAGGGACTGTTGGGTAAACAGGAATGAAAACAGAATATGAGAGGGAGCTAGCTGTGCCAGGAGCTGAAACGATGAAACGGCCAGATGTCACTTCAATAAGAGATAGAGATCCTGAAAAGGTTTCCTAGAGATCTAGATATGAATTCCGTGCTGCTGCTCACGGTGCAAGAGACAAACATCCTTCACACACGGCTCTTCAGGACAAACGCTGTCAGAGGGGAAGTGCCTGGGTGAGGGAAAAACTCACTTCATGAAACTACTGCAGAGGTGTTTCACCTTGGATCGGTTCCTGAAGCAGGGAAGTAGAGGGCTGCCCAGTCACCATCCCTGTGTGTGACCAGCATAGCCCTCAGCACAAAGAACTAGTGTGCAAAAGGCCCCTCTTCTGCTGCTTTCACCGTCATGTATTGCTCCGTAAAAAAAGAGCAAAACAAATGCCATCTCATCCATGCAGCATCGCGGCAATTGTCAGCCTTTTACTGATGTTAAGTAGCAATAGCAAGCTTTGGAAAATAGAGAATCAAAGGTGCTGGATGCCAATACATAATTAATCTGTTTTCATTTGTTCATTCAAGTTTTATTAATATGACAGAAGAAAAATCAGGGGATTGGAGCTGAGCCAAATGCTTCACACCATATAGATTCTTGTTTTGTTTTGTTTTGTTTTCCTGAAATCTTGCTGGTTTAGAACACAGAATAGCAACTAAATGTCTCCATCAGGATTAGGCCATAAGCCACCCACAAAAAACAAGCACTGCCAAATATAAACAGTCCCAAATCTTTTTTTCTGTCAGCGAACAAAACACCATCTTCTTGTTTACACAGAGCAGTAACCAGCTCTGCAATTAAGTAAGGCAAAAATTCAACAACTGATTTGCATGATTTTCCATGCAAATGGAGCATTCATCCAGCCAGCAGAAAGGTAGGAGCAGCTGATCCTCTCCAAGGAACAACGCTGGGCAGGTTAAATTGCTTTGCTCACTGATAAATAGAGAGCAACCGCAATAAAAGAGCAATGCAGCACGAGGGGCCAGCCGCTTCCTTTTCCCTCCGCAGAGTTGTTCAGTATGAATGTGAACCGGTTAGTCACTGCAGTGTGTGGGTGCAGGACACGGAGGAAAATAAAGATCGCTTTCAGTGAGAGCCTTTCCAAATCCACGAACACAGTTATTGAAAAGTTAGCTCCTCGCCCAATGCTGAAACTAGAGTGGAAAAAAAAAAAAAAGCTGCTTTGCATGGCACTGACCCGGCACCGGCCCTGGGCAAGGCACGGTGCCTTATCCTCGTCCTAAACTGCGAGTGCTGAAGGCAGGGATTGGCTTGATCCCTGTCTCAGGATGCACTGAGCACTACGTTGGTGCTCATCTAATTGAGAATGATGGTTAAAATGCCAGAAAAGTACCACAAGTGCAGGGGGAACTGCACCTGACATCAGGACAACGTGGGGCTCCACCAGAAGTCAACCAGCAGAGAAGGGAAACGGCAGCTCGGGGGCAAAGCCTCTGGCCTTTGAACAGTGTGATGCATCAGGACCTGGAATAAAGCAGAGAGATTGGAGTTACTATCTAAGTTCTGAACACAGCTTTATGGCTGGATCAAGCTGCTGGACCAGAAATGTTTCAATGGTTTAGAGCCATCTTTTCATAAAGTTCGCTGGGTGTTTGTTCTGTGTTTTATGTGAAATGGGACCAGTTGAAGCTTATGACACACAGCTAGGTTCGGGGGATCTGCACTGACTAAGGGAGTGTTGCTATTGTAAAGCAATTGTAAGGGGGCATTGCAGAAAAATGCTTTTTCACCCCATACAAAAATAATCCAACATCGAGTAAATCAATGTGGATGCCCCTTCTCTAAAATAAAGCTGCAGTTCTCTGCAAGATACTCACATACCCCAAAACTGTAGGGTTTAGAAAATTTCAGTTTCACTTGATGAGCTCATGGAACCTTCACTTTTCTCTCTGTTATTTACAGTGGGTGGGCAGAATTCTTGCAGTTGTGCTTTTTGACAACCTTCATATATTTAGTCAGAAATCTTTGTTTCTGGAATCTTTCTGGGTTGTCATGGAAATTATCACCATGTCCCTAAGACTAGGATAACAATTTTATGACAAATTACAGGAGATAGGGAAGGAGAGTATTTTGGCATAAGACAATACTTACAAGGGAAAAAAAAAATCACACAACGTTTCTGCACCCTTAAAAGGCATCCAATTAAAGATTTTATTCTCTAATCTCTGCCCATTCTTTACAGCTTAAAAGAAGAAAATCTAGCAACCTGCAAACAATATTTTTTCTTGCAGGACTCAGTACAGAGCAGCTCATGCAATCTAGGGGATGTTGGCCAGGCCATCTCAGGCTGCTCCCAACCCACCAAAATCTGAGAACAAAGCCTACAAGAATATGAAGAGCTCGTTAATATTTCTGTTGATTTAATACCTGAATCTTGCTACATCTCTCACAGGCACCTTATACAATTAGCAGCGCTTTAAACCATTATTAAATTGTACCTAATGGAAAAGCATCTGAGTAGTAGCCAACACAGATTTTTAACAAGAGGGGCAACTCTTATTACATGAAGAAGGAGATACAGAATCTGATTTTAGTAGAGGAAAGGAAGATGCTTTTTCCCCTGTTGCTATACCTCTTTGCAGAGGTGTCTGGCAAGCAAAAGAAGAAAGATCTAGAGCAGAGACCTGTTGCCCTGGGCTGTGTTCTAGGCCATGCATCTGGCTCTTTCAAGCTAGTAGGGCAGCACATAAGAGGTTTCATTAAAGGAGCATTTTCTCAAGGGGGGTGATTCCCCTTAAACGAAGGACCCACGTTCACATGCAACCTCCAAAGCAGGGCGCCTTGGCCAGCCATGAAACTTTGTTGGGTAAACAGAGCATTTCTGTTGAGAAGGGCTTTCAGGAGGGTCATTTTGAGTTGCCGCATCTCAGTCCAAAGATGGTTTCTGCTGCTCCAAATATCAGGCAAACTCCAGGAGCAAGCTGAAAGTCAGCTTTGTCTTCATCGAGCCTGTCAGATATGAGAACCAAAAAGCTGATCCCAGTAAGATTAAAACCCAGACACTACACAATCTACTTCTAAATCTTCAGCACTGACACCTTCTGTGGTTACCTGGACTCACTGACAAGAATACTAAAGAATGGAAAAATTCTACTATTTTCCATTTAGGGCATGACTAATTGACCTACGAACAAAAATAACAGTTCTGCAGCTGTCTGGAAAACAACATACCAAGATGATTTATGAGAGCAGAACTGATATTTCTGATACATTTGAAGTGAAAAGCAAAAAGGAAAACTTAAACTTACATATCAGCCAGATTTTTTTTTTTTTTTTTCTATCAGCCTCTTTTTGTTCCAGAGACATTGGGGATTATTTTGGTTTTCAGACTAAAAAATATATGTTTGTTTTTTTAAAAAATTATTTTTCAGATAGCATAACACAGTGGTACGTGGAGTCAAAATAAAGGGATTTCAACCTTTTGCTGGTCGCATAGAAGAAGCCTTATCATCTGGCTCCAAAACCTGTGATGACACAGTCTTTAACACCAGAGCTGTGCACTACTGGATCATCCAGAAGAACAAACTTGACTAAGATCACACATTGCATATTGCTGCCTGCCTAGCCAGAGTTGAAGGCAGTGATGAATCTTTTTTTACACTGTTTTTTATGCCAGTTTCAAAATAACAGACATCTCCTGTAGCGTACAGTGGTACAGAAAGATGATATATAACAAGTGTTCAAATTCAATACCAAATTCATTTTCTCAAGTTCTTTTAAAAAATCGGGAACAGCAGGATAACCACAGTTACTAGTTTGCGGTATGTGTCTGAGCTGTTTTCAGCTGAACTCTTAGAAAATTTATAAACAGATTCAATGAATGAGGTCCTTGATAAAAAAGGCTCTTAATAATGATTTTTTGTTTGTTTGTTTGTTTTTACAATATTGATGTCCCAAACTGTAACTACTTCAAGATTTTGGAGTTTCAAAGTTTGATTTTCCTTGCTGCTTTTCAATTAGGAAAAGTGCTTCTTTCCTAAAAAGAAAGATTTTCCACATTAAAAAGGATTTGGTAGTGTGAGGTGGCCAAAACACAAAAAATCCCAGGTACTTGAAACAGTTTCTCCTTTCAACGTGACTGAAGGTGTTCGAGCAGTAATTTCAACCCTTTACCCGCAGAGGGCAGACGTTGACAATGATTTGAGATTCCAGCCGTAAATCACAGCAAGCTTCTGGTTAATCAAAGTGCTAAATCTGAGAAAAAGGAGTAGGATGTGTTTGAAGACCACGACTAACTAACGAGTAAATATGATGAAAGCTCTCAAAACAGCAGTTGTAGTGGATACAGCAGAAGGAAGCCCACCACCACAGGTGAAATCCTCTTACCCCAAAACCAAAACAAATCCCTTATTTTTTTCCTGTTGGACAGTAAATAGCTCTGGTCAAATGATGTATTTCAAAAGAATAAAGAAATTTGCATGAAAACCACACGGAGAAGGGGTTCAACACACACACAAAAAAAAACACAGCCCCAGTCGTGGTGCCAGCTCCAAAGAAGCTGCAGCTTTGGGGTTAGGGCGGCTTTGAAGATTCGAATGGCTGGTTACAGGCCTGCACATAAGGGCCAGGGAAAGACAAACAAGCCTCAAAGGCACAACACCCCCCCCAGACCTGATAGCATCCTTTAGCCACATCAAAAGAGCGCAGGTCTGTTTGATATTCACTTTTCCTCCTTGAATTTGGAAACATGTAAACAGAGAGCCGGGCCAGCAGCCTTGAGCTGAATGCAGGATGCGCAGAGGGAAGTAGGAGTGGTCCATGGCACAGCTGGCCCGGCCTGGCTGTTGTCAAACGGGAAGCCCTGCCTGCTGCCGGCCCCTGCAGATCAAATAAAAGATACAGCCCCTTGGAGAATAGGTCGCTATATACCTTCGGGAACTTCCTGGCCTGGCACGAGGTTACTGTATAGGGTTTGGTGCCTCTGCAAGCTGTCAGGATTTTGTTGAGAGCTGTCCAGCTTCTCTGAACGACCCCACTCTGTGCACAGCCCTCAGCATTTGGGTTTAAATACCTAAAGTAGGAAAACTGAAAATTGTGGCCCTAAAGGATGCAAACCCAGGAAGAGAGCTAACATAACCCGGTGTTTATTAATTTTAGGTTAGTGAGAATTTCATGCAACATCTCATAGTTTAAGTGTCACGAGTTAGGCACTCAAAGCTTGAGGATGCCAAACCCATAATTATTTACCACTGGAAAATCAAAGAGAAAGACCAATTTCCATAAACCTCAGCCTTCAGAATGTAAGCCAATCTCTGCCTGCACTGACAGCTTCATTTTGAAGCAGGTTATTTCAGAAAGGCTCCTTGTGGAAATTCCTCAGGGACAGCCTGTCCCGACATCCGCCGGAGATGGCAAATGAGCCACAGGTCGGATGGCTTGGTGGTTCCTCGAGCAGTGGGCTACCTGCTGACCAAAATACATGGGCAGAAAAACGCTCTGAACAACTCCTCAATGGGCTCACTGAGGTCAGCACTGTCAATCCCATGGCATCCTGACTTTTTGTGCTTCTTTGAGGGAAAATAAGGGGGAAAACCCACCTTGTGTGAGCTTCTGTGAGTTAACATTTCTCCCCAGAGCTCTTCACCAAGAGAAGTTTCTCCTCATACCACAAACACCATCTCCACAGCCCTCACTCAGCCTGCCAGCCTGCCTTTAAAATTCCTTTTTATAGCTCCCACAGAATTTTCTCAACAGTCCTTGCCCTGCAAAACACATCCCTGTTGCCCTCCTGCCCTTGCTCTGCTCTCCAGTGGGGTCCCACTTCCTTCCTTTTTGCTTAAACTTGGGGTCCCTTTGCCCATTTCCTGCTTCTGACCCTGCAGAGGAGGGCTTTTACATCCCATCACTGCAACTCGCAAGTTTCCAGCGAGCAAAAAGCTCAGGAAAAAGCACCTTTGATTAGTGAAGTTTTTCCCTTCGCCCAGTTTTGGAGATTCAGGTGGGACTGCCTCAGAGCTTCTGGACCCATCTCTCAACACAGTCATGTGTGCAACAGGGATTTACTGCAAAGCAAAGCAAAAGGACGGAAACAAGATCTAAAGGCTCCTGGACTTCTTCCCTTCGCTTCATCAGGGCACCTTAGGTTAAAAGGAACAGTACAGTTTAAAGGTCGATGTCAGTCTGCAGCTGGCTGTGAAAGGCTCACCAGGAAAATACTTCAACAGTGAGCGAGTGGCTGGGTGGAGATGGCCTATGCACAGCCCCGCTGCAGCTATTGTTTGGCAGCTTGTCTGAATGGGGTTGGAAGCCTCTTCCTCCAGGAGCTGATCTTTTCTCCTCCTCTGCGACTTTCTTTTCTCACTTTCATGTTTTGTACTTCAGAGCCGGGCTGCTTTACCAGCCAGGGTCAGCAGCAGGTCACACTTGTGACATGAGGTTAATGTAGTTGTTAAGTAACAACATGGGTCTTCCACCCGCATGAATATTCCACCCCAGCCTCCCAGACACATGCACACACACACTTGCTGTCTCAGGGCTGAAGCCCGAGCCCAACACTTGCTTAACACAAGGCAGACCACACGACTCTCTGCCAGCACGCAGTGCAGTCGTACTTACTGCAGTTATCATGCACTCAACAAAAATAAGCTATTTAGTATGTAGCACTGAAAGATATCCAGTCACTTAAAACAGCTGGGAGAATATTGTGACTGCTGCAAGTGGATAAATATTGACAGTACTGCTGACACTACAGTGACCAGGACCAGAAGAGTGCGGGCTGATCAAAATCTCTCTGTTTGCTGGGCAGCCACACTATTCGTTTACTTTAAGGGGAGCTGCACATGCTTGATAAAAAGCTCCAGTGATCCAGATAAGATTTTCAGAGATGTACCAATCATGGAATCCTATTTCAGGCTGCACATTCTGGCAGTCAAAGCACTTTGATGTGAGGCTTGTCTTCTGAGGGGGGAGAAGGAAGGAGGAGATGAGAGAAGCTTTTAGGAAGCATCAAGTCAAGACACACCAAATTTCGTACAACCTCATCTGAAAACCAGGTAACGAACATGTTGTTGGACCAATACCTTCACAGATATTTCCCATCTCTATCCACTGCACGTCAGCTGAATGTACTCCACGTAGCCTGCAATTGTCCACCCGCAGTGACAGCAGGATACTGGACAGGTATTAGCATCATAATACAGTACAAGGCCCCTGTTGGATAACTGCATGTGAGTGTGAAAGGGGCTGAGTTAGGGCTGCAGAAGAGAAATCATAGCGACTGTCTGCTTTGCTAATGACACAGCTTTGTCTGTGTCTCTGAATTTTGAAAGGGCCCCAGAATAGCTATTTACCTACCTCCCTTAATCTGATGGCAACCTTTTGATCTCAGCAGGATCTGACCACTCCGTTTACAAAGTGCAATTAAAGACAGATAAAGCCTCTTGAAAACAAATCATTCAAAGCAGAAGACTCTGAAAAAGAAGCCCAAGGATTTACAATCAGAAAACTGCAATTTCGATGCCTAAGATTTTGAATCCCAACATCACCTTTGAAAGAAGGGGCTGAGGCAAGCTACACTTGATATCTGGCTCTAAATATGAATCAGAGCAGCAAGGCAAAGCAAACCAAATGATACAGCTTCCCTCCGAGAAAGAGAAAAGAAAATCCGAATCTACTAGCTTAACAGAATACTCTATCTGCAACAATCTCACAGCTGTAGACTTACAAATCTGACACAGCACTAAGAGTTTGCAAATTGCCAGGTATTTCACAGCTGCATTTTACAGTTTGACAGAGCAAGAAGAACACAGATCTCAATTCTCCTGTTAAGGAGATGTCAAAGCATTTTGAAATGCTTTTTGTTGCCAGGATTGGGCATACAATGCAGGTTTTGGGTTACAGTATAAATTGCAAAGCTATTGTTTGACAACCATAGCCAACAGCAGCCAGCAGAAACACAGACATTCAGAACTGAATTCCTCTTAGATGCAAGGCCCTCTGGAGGGTGACGAACTCAAGAGCTGCTGTCTCATAACATGACGCATCCAAGCAGGGCCCCAGGTGTCAAGGACAGGAGAGGAAATCGAGTTGTGTTGTTTTGCTCTTAGTTCAGTCATTACCTAATTGATGGATGTGATGGTGAGGCTTTGGAATGAGTCCTGAAGGACCGGCACCCATCAGGCACACTCTTGCCTTTGGTTCAGACCTCCAAAGGACTATTTGAGATGCACAGAAAATAAAGACATTAATTTTCTATTTTCTGTCCAGCCTGAAGTGGTATTTCAGAATCTCTTATGTGTTGCTGGCTCAGTAATAGCTTTATCATTCTAGATGGGTCTGATGTTCTACAGAAGCCAGAGGTATCAGGTTTTGCTTTAGACAACTGCCCCTAAAGAAGCCTTACAAGCAGCTGTCGTGGTTTTATGTGGGTTTCCACGAACTTACAACAGCTGTCCAGTTATAAAGCAGCCTACAAAACATCTGTGAGAAGCCCCAGAGAAGACAGTTGGTTCCTATGTGCCACAGATGCCTAGACAGCAGGCGAGTTAAACACAGCAGGACAATTAGGGGCCAAAGGGAACTTGGGCTTTTCTTTCCTAGAGATGTTTAGGGTAGGGAATGGTCAGAACCAGATACAGTGCAAACTGCAGCTAGCACAATCCCCATCTCCTTTTCCCTTGCTCTGCAGGGGATTTCTCATCTTGATCTGCAGCTACTCCTTTCTTCCAGCCATGCTGGCTTTCTTCTACTGTATTTCAGACTTACTCTCACAAAAAGACATGGGTACCAGGGATCCCTCTCCGAATTGCAGCTAAGAGCTACTAAACAGGACCTGGATGTAGCAGCCAATTATTACCCAGAGGCCGTGACAATTTTTCTTCCCAATCTCTTGCCCAGAAAACCAATTCTCCTCTGCTATTTTCTTTCTTGCTAGAAAGTACAACACTGCTTATCCTACTCCCTCTTACATTTCAGTTGCCAAATTTGTGCTCAAGGCTCTCTGTTGTCCTGCAGTCCCTGCAAACCTTCAGTGTTGCGTGCAACATGAAGGGTGTCGAGTGTATCAGCACTTAAATATTCTCCAACAGCCGATATCTTATGCCAAGAATGTAAACACCAAGCAGGGAAAGGAATGACTTGCAGTGATCTATGCGGGTGTAAAACCACACTACGGTGAAAATAAAGTTTAGGTAGAATAGTAAGAATTATTAAACTATGAAAATGCCTCTGAAGGGACATCTATCCCTAACTTCTCTCCATGTGGAAACACTAATTTTATTTGGAATGGCATATTTCATAACACAGTAAGACATCAACAGACTTTTGAACTAATGTCATTAAATATATTCTATTTTAATTAGGAGAAATGACACAAGACAATAGCATCTCCTTGCAAATACCTTAAGTAAAGACAAAATTCTGTTACTAAAATAGATTACCAAAATTAACATGTGGAGACAAGGATAACTGGGCAACATACTACACGTTAAGACAGCCAGATGGAAGAGCAGCAGGACAGAGCCCAGTACAAAAACATGCCAGCAGAGGGTACTCATACTTTGAGCATCCCAGCGTGGGCGTGCACTGTAATGGAGGGACAGCACAAGCAATCTTCAAGAGTGAGCAAAGTACTGAAATGGATGAAAGAATGCCCCGAGCTGCTCACCACCTTCCTGCCACTACAGAGCTTCACTAGGAGCAAGAAAAGAACATCAATTAAACTTCGAAAATGTTGCCAAAGACATTGATTTATAGCTTGTTTAAAAAAAAAAATCAAAAAAATCTTTAACTCTTGGTCTTGTAGGATAAAGGAGAAGGTCCTAACTATTACAAAGCAGCTACCTTGATGAAACTATCATAAACATCTGTTATACCTGGGTAGTTAGATGTTGCAGCTAAGTGTAAGTAATATTAGCAGTGTGTATGTCCTTATAACAATACACATCTTCACATTTTTCCCATATGGGAAAAAAAATAGAATAAAAGTACATTTTACATGCATATGCTTGTATGCTTTGACTGAGGAAAAAAAAAAAAAAAAAAAAGATCTATTTGCAGAAGAGATGACTGTACCATGACACCTCAGGTTTGCTCCCACTTCATTCTCTATGGGACACTAACTTCTGCCACAAGGGTGGGCACTGGTCTAGAAGCAGCCAAAAGCCAGACATTCCCTGGGGGAAGAGGGGAATTAATCACTGAGGTTAGTTTTTTTTTTTTGCCTTTACAATTAAAAAAAAAAAAAAATATTATAAAGGCAACTGGAGAGCAGAGAGCAATGAGAAAAGTTTGTGCTTCCACCTTCACATGACCTGTATCTTGAAGACCAGCTTGGACTTTTGCTGCCAGATTTAGAGAAATCTTAATGTTGTAGCACTGACTGCACAGGTTGGGAGGGACCCATAAGGATCATCGAGTCCTACTCACAGAAAGTAGCCGGCAGTAGCACAGTCTGACCACACGAGCTAGGAGCTATTGAGGATTCTTTTTTTTTCTTAGCTTGGTGTTTTATTAAGATAGGTCACCTGCCCCTTAACCTGCTACCCAGACTTACCTGCAGTGGTTTTAGTCGAGCAGGGAACATCCTATTGCAGAGGCAGTGCTGTATTGAACAGCTCAGCAAATTCTGAGTGACGAGTGGCAGAACTTGTTTGAACATCCAGCATTGGAAAGAAGAGCAAGGAAGCGTACTAGTATCAGCATTTTTGTTTGTGCACAGACAAAAAAGCAGTAATTAATATATCTGTCCCTTTTTTATTTTACCATCTTACTGGAGCCAAAATACTACTAGGATTCCTCCCCCCACCCTCTTTGTTTTTACTTTGGATAGGAAAAAACATATCAGATGCATGCTGCTCTGTGCTAAGGTAACAGAAGCAACATCCTGACGCCACAAATCCCCAGAAAAAAATGCAGTTTCCCTGCGATGGCTTTACAAGATAACCTTTTAGGAAGGGAAATTCCATAACCAATATTTAATAATATAAAGTTACTGAGTACCAAGTTGTCTTTTACTTTGTTTTGAACCCTAAACACCAAATTAACTGCTGATATACCACCTGTGCTGCAAATTAGAGTAATTGCAAATTAGAGTAATATCAGAGATAAATGCAACATGTCTGCCTTTGACTTGGAGCCTTATCTGGCAAACTCTTCAAAAAATTCACAAGCTTTCCTCTTCCCCACAGAGATTATATGAGTCAGGAAGCCTTCCAGCCTTCCTTTTTTTTTTTTTTTTTGTAGAAAGCAATATGACTGCTAGACCAATTTTCGTAACTATCAAAAGAATAAAGAAATACATAAGCCATTGTAAATAAGAATGGGAGCAGCTCTTTGAGTTCTATTTAACCTTCCATCACAGATGTTCTTTGTGGTGCTAGAGGGACCAAACCTCCACGTGCCTCACTTTCTAAATCTGTAATGTGAACCTGGAGGACTACCAGGAGGCAAATCTGCAAATTAACATCTACAGACTGTTTTTTGGTGATTAGGTAAAACAAAATGGAGAAGGACCAAGTGTTCTGAGCAAAGAAGGCAAACTTGCTAGTGAACTCGTCAGCAGAGGGGAGCTTTCATGGAAGATGGGGATGAGGAATGTAGTTTGACCAGAAATCTGAAGATGTCACGAGCTGCAAAACTGAAAGAAAAGCATCTTCATTCACAGGAGAGAACATGCTGCCATATCCATGAGAAGGAGCTGTCAGTTGAAAACATTACTTCTGGTAATTCATTTTCTAAGATATATTTCAGTCCTACAGTTGAAGAAATCCTCCTTAACTAGCTAACCCTTGTTACACAGATAAATAGTTCAGATGTTCCTCACTCAAGCAGGGATGCAGCATTTATTTATTTATTTTTCTCTGTTTTTGTATTTTAATTACTTTGACCATTATACCTTCTGAAAAAAAATGTAAAGAGGACAGTACTAGAAGTAAGGGCTGATTCCTGGTCTCGATAGTTGATTAGATTTAATATCAACTCCCTTCACATCAGAAGACACACTAGAATAAGCTGAACAATATTCCCAGAGTAGCTGGCTCTTACATACATCTCTGAGGAGAGCCAACCATGTGACTGCTGCATTTGTTATGAATTCAGAGTATGTCTCCAGACTTCAAACACAACTGAATGTTAAAACAGACTAAGACCAAAAGAGCAGTTTTAATTTGGGTGCAAGGTATTTACTTAAATGAATACTATATAATGGATCTGTGTTCAGCTTTACCTGGTATTTCTTCTGTTTTTTATTAAAACAATTAAAGGTATTTCTTGAGTACAAACAGTAAGATTTGTCTTACTGTGTGCACTAATGTACCTAATTCAGGAGAGAAGGACCGATAGCATCAATTAGCATAGAAGAGCCTCCTTTCAGAATTAGGTCCCTCATAGGAACATTGTACTCAAAATACAAGTGGAAGTTTTTCCAGTGAAGGTCCACTTAAAATATCTTACAGTAGTCACAGAGACGTTAAACTCCTTAAAGTAACTGCTTCATATCAATGTCAAATCCCTACACTCTTTTGGTAAAAATATTTTTACTCCTTTCAGTATTTCAAAGCTCCTACAAGTACACATGACTGAGCTAGAGTCATGCCTTACCCAAAAATGTTTATTATGTTCAGAATAAAGAATCTTAATAACTTGAGCCCAGCAAGCTCAACTGACTTTGTAGCTTTTTTTGCTCTCAATCTATCGAAGATGTGTGTTTTCTCATGTTACCTCAACACTGGAATGTATTTAACAAAGTCCTTCTTCCTAAGTCATGCATAGCTTAAGCTCTAACCAGGCTGCTAAAACTGGTTAGAACAGTCTCACAGAGCTGCTACACCGTGCAATCAGATAAGCCTCTGAAATGTTGGTCAGTATTCTTGAGTACAGAAATACAAGAGTTGGTTTCTGCAAGTGATGACTTGAGTGTTCAGGGACAGCATACTCAAAAGGCTGGAAGAGAATTAGCATTAGAATATTGCACGTTAAAGTGAAGAGACCATATTTTTTCTGAACTTATCATCATCTCCCACATGAGAATTCAGCTTAATGGGAGAGCACAACAGAGGACATCCATCACTCTGCAAAGATTTGTAAGTATCATCAAGAAACTCATGTAGTAAATCCATTTTCCTGTCTTCATACTTCTGCATCGGGACTTAAAGAAACAGCCAGAGGGTTCAAAATCTTGGTGACCTAAAAGAACATGCAAAAACTCAGAAAATCCAAGGCATCTTGTGCAGAATTTAAGGTAGCAATCCTGCAGAATTACATTTCTCCAGAGAAGAACCTGGAAGTGCATGCTATAGAAGCACGTGGGACTTGACAACTTGGTCTGTTAAAAACCAGCCCGGTAACAGTACCAGGTTGTGACGGAACTGTTTTAAAAATTAAGGTATTCCTAGGAAAGGTTCATACTATTTTTCCCAGCTGTATTATCATCAGAATACTTTAAAGCAAACTTTGCAATGGAAATGTAAAGCAATCTACAAGTGCAAAGATTATGGGAAACTCTAGTCAGGTTTGCAGTGTCCTTTCTAAGCTAGCATCTTGGACACAGCCCCTGAAGTTGTATGTGCTGACCACGAGCTTTCCTCTCACATCATCTCCAGCAGCCCTGCAAGGAGCAGTAAAAAACAGCTGAAGTTGCAGGTCCCCTGTGAGAGCCTGTAGAGTACCTAACTTTCAGCTAAAAAAAAATAATAAATGTAACCTCATGATTTGTATATGGAATAGCTTGGTCTAGGAGTGAGAGAGAGAGAACTCGCACCAGCTGCCACAAGGGCATTTTCTGAAAAGTCCATTTAATGGTATAATTGTACTTTAAGTGGCTATGTTGCTTATTTCTCTGATCTTTTTCTAGGCGCTGTGGCAAAATGATTTTTTGTGGATTATCTTGTTAATAGGTAATCCTATTTAGTGGGTATCTTTGCTGCAAGGCAGTCTTGGCTTCCCACCCATTCAGTTAGGAATGTTTATATTTAGCTGCTTTTCTCGAAACAGAGCTACAGCTGCAGCACATACCAATTACTTTTGGATGCATCTTGTTTTTCCCCAGGACATGGCTTTTTCCTGGTGTAGTCAGAACAATCTCGTTAGAAATATGTCACACTGCCTGAACAGAGTTTTGAAGAACAAGTTTGTTTAACTAGTATGGGTCTAGATCTGTGTTAGATCTTGATGAGACTTGCAGCCATCCCACATTCTTCTTTTCAAGCCTTTCAGGTGTATACTGTTGTTATTAAAAATTGATTGCTGTAAATATCAAAGGTATTCTGGGGGCAATTTTGCTAACCGAACGCTCCAGGGAGAAAACAAATTCCAAGGTGTCCCAGTATATTGTGTGTGTCTAACAGCCAGATGTTAAGATGCTGCTCTGCTCTCCTGAAGGATGGTGCTATGTGCTGTTAAACAGAAGGCACCGAGTCTCCTCTTCCATTGCAGAAGTAGGTGCAAGTCAGGCAGCGATGGAGGAATTGCTATGGAGTTATCTTCTACATAAATCCTTACATCGCTTTTGCTGTGTTTGCAGTAAGCTCTTGATAGCAAATTGATGAATGTAACCTGCCAGTTTTCATGGGCTTTAGGTCCATAATTTTTGTTCCTTAACATACTTTGCATAGCTATTAAAGTACCAAAGTACATTGTCCCACCGATGATGCCTAATTTCACACGTAGGACTTGCAGTAATTTCTTGAATCCAGGTGCAGGCTGCATCTGTACAGCTGCATGAAATACCATCAAAAATAGACTACAAAACACTTGGAGAGGTAATGCTCCCAAAATACATTGCCAGTGCATGAACTAAGGGGATCTCTGGTTTGGTTTTCCACATGTAGATGCCTTCCTAGCAGAGAACACTGCACGGCCAAGCAGAACACAAACAGGCTCTGTCCTAGAAATAACCTTGCAGGATGGTGCTGTGGTTATCCAGAGCACACCCACTAGCAGAGAATTCAAAATGAATTGTGATTAAAATCCCCAGAACTCCTATCTAGAGATTATTTCACACTTACTCTGGAGAATTAAAGATGCTCTGTTACCTGGAAATAATTAAAGAGCAAGACCCAAACATGTTCCCAAAATATCACTCTATGCTCCGTACTCCTCAAGTCAGACACTCTCATTCTTGCTACAACCAAACCACGGTGGCGGGGGATTTGCACGCACTTAGGAGCGGTGCTGCAGACTTCCTGCAACTCCTGCTCCTGCAGGAAAACCGCAGCAAGCCACGGCCTCGCCTGGGACTTGGAGGGGAAGAGTTTCCTGTTAGTGGACAGGATAATACCCCTTGACATACACAGCCTTTTCCTCTGACCCAACTGTCCAAGCAGCAAACAGCTTTCATAAACACAGCAGCAGAAAGTCAGCGGTTGTTTTTAAACAGTTAACAGAACAAAAGTGGCTAGAGGTCAAATTCTAAATTTGACAGAAACACACTTTTTAGTTAATACCAATGCTTTATCAGAGAGCAGCAGTACCTCCCAGGCAAGCAATTATACAGATAATGTTCTTGAATTGGAGCAAGTCTAATTAGTATTTGTTATCAGTTTTAAAAGAACAGTGTCCAAATTAGGGGCTATGAAGAAAATTGAGCACCGTACTTGCTTTATAAAAATAATTGCTAGAAGCTTGATGGTACCTTATCTCTTTTTACCCCCCTCCAAGAAGTTAATAAGACAAGGGAGTCAAAACAGGGGGGCTCAGCACTACAAAATATCAAATTAGTCATGTGAAGTAATAATGGAAAATTCAGTGGGACCTGAAAATTGGTGTAATGAAATGCTATTTTACTTATTGCTACAGTATCTTTCTTGATAAAAGCTACGTTTCTGAAGTATTATTTAAAACGTTGCAAGAGAAACATTGTGATGAAACAAATATATGTTGGTTAAAAAGCAGACGCAACATTTCAACAATATTATTTAAAGATTATGAAATAGCCATCAACATTATTCAAAACAGTAAATTAGGAAAGCTGTTTGTTTCGTGTACATTGTGCATGTGTTACATTAGCTGTTCCACTGTTACAAGCTAGCTGGGCTACTCCTGTCCTAAGAAAAGTCAGATGTCCTCTTTATATCTGCCAACAGACACTTTTCTGTAAGCGAGGAATCAATCCGCTTACTTTTAGTAAAAACATTTTACAGAATCATCAGATAAAGCAACCTGACAGTGTTAATAACTAGCCACTGTTAATAAAACACCACAAAGTAATATAAAGTAGCCCTAAGTTAGTGATAACAAATACAAGACATTTATGCTACATTTCTTAGTACTCCACTTGTTCCCACGTGTAGAGTTCAAACAATGGGACACTAACTACTACCTGGGCATGTACAATGCATACGTAAGGATAGTTTAGAGCAAACAAATAAAAGAGAGCAAAAGGTACTCAGGCACTATAGAACCAGGGGGACAAATGCAAGTAATATGTTCAGCACCTTGGATTTACCAGAATCCACCGTGCCTTCTTGCATGCATACCTCTCTTGGTCTGCTTTCCACAAAAGGGAGATTCCATGCCTTTTAATCATAAATTCCTGGGATGATTCCCTCTCCTTGTTTGTGGGATGTGTGTTTTTTTTTTTTTTTTAAATTGTGTTTACATTCTTGTGTGTGGGTTGGGAATTTAGGTTTGCTTGTGATGAAACATCAAAGTTGGGTCTCAAATTAATCCTGTGCAGTCATTTATTCTTTGTACGTTCCCACAAGAGGACGATAAAAACACACAAGATTACCAAGCTTTATGCAACAGTAATGGGATTAAACTAACCTTTAAACCTCTGCGTGACAGGATTTTGCTTCTCAGTTCAATTTTCCTACTGTTACTTTTCCTGTTATTAGCATATGGATTTTCTGTCTTCAGACTTGACAAGAAATGCTTTCTAGATCTTGACATGAAATTAAAAAAAAAAAATACTAACTAAATATACTTGCATGTTTACAGAGTATATGTAGTTCTGTTCATCAGAAGGTATCATTTCAACCGTGATGTATGCATTGCACAGGTACATCATCTTCCTGAACATAGCATCACAGTGGTTACTGTACCAATTATGCCATCACAGGCAGGGAATTATCAGCAGTCAGAGCAGATGAAAGCTGGAACTGAGAATGCTGTATTTTTTTCCACAGGGAGTCTTCTCAGTTATCAAAAAATAAATAAATAATCACAAGTAAATTAACAGAACTGCTAATAAAAAAAGCCCTCGAGTTCCCCAGGATGACTTTAGTATTTTAAAAACAACAGCACTGGAGAGTAGAGATGAACCATGGGGTTTGCAAGAGATGCCAGGAAAGAGACAGCACATTGACCTTCTCTTCAATGTAAGGTTAACTTAAGTTATAATTTGAGTGTTCCCAGAGAAACTATTTCTCTTCCAATCATTGAGATGTTTTTAATGCGACTGTTTACATCTGAAACAGCTTGAGCTGCTATTCAGTCACACAACACATTAACTGCTAGCACAACAATCCAGTAAAGCAATCAATTTATGCTTTGCAGACTGAATATTCAGATGTGGTTTGAGGTACAAATCCTTTTTCACTAGGATCAGTTTCTTATTTAGCCACTTTACTCCACTATCGCTTGTCTCTGTACCAGTAGAGAAGAACAAAATTAATCCATAACCTCAAAGTTATAAATTAGATGACTGGAGAACTGATCTATCTGGCTTAAGAAAACAAACATGAATATATTTTAAATATGTTTATATAACTTAAAATACATTTAAATATTTTCACCTGGATTATTGTTCAGATGCATGAGTGTTTTGATCTGGTTCATGGTTCAGCCACACAAAAAGCTGCAGACGCAACTAAGGGATGGTATGCTGCATAGCAAGGGTAGGAACAAGGAGCTGCTAGGAACCAGTAATACTGCAAAGGCTTCATGTCATCAAGCCACAGCATTATTTACAGCGTGGCTGCTTTTGCCTGGACTAGGGAAGAAATTAATTTCAGTTCCTTACATTTGTGTTAGCTCTGCAGCAGGGACCTGTATCCTCCATGAGTCTATTTAGTAACCGTGACTCAGTGATTCCTTTATTGCAAAGCCAAACCAAAATTCCAGCACACTTATACAATAAACTTTCACCATATCTTAATTACATGTGGGCACATTGTCCACTCAGAAAAACAGGTCATCAGATGTGATAAAAATCTCCAGCGAGTGCTAACTAGACAGAGCTCCTAATTTTAAAGGCTTGCACCCATTTGAAATTTCCCTGGGGTTTGCCTTCCCAATACCCCAAGCTCACCCACACATTTCCTGTCCTCACCAACCAAGCTGTAGGCTGCATGAAGGAGAGACTGGTTCTGCACTGAGGCTTAAATCTCTGCTCCACAAAGCACAGCTTAAGCATTTGCCTGTCTGCGTGCGAGCCAGCATTCAATACACATGAGTCCTGGCTTAATGAATGCAGGCTCTGAGAGGCTGGCTGACATGCAGGCACAGTCTGATGCCCCTACACCAGGCTCTGGTGCTCCAGAGTGAGCTGGCAAAGCACCCCCAGCAGTTACACAGCTCCAGCCTGCCGCTGGCTCCTGCTCCCTCCCTAACCAGGAGCTTAATTGCATAGTCTCAGAGCAGTCAGACACTACACTGCCAGAGTATTTTTTATTCTGAATGGTCTGAGGATGTAACACCTCCCATCCTTCCTAGCCATGCCCGGCTTGGTGCTTCAGAGAAAATCCTAACAAACAATTAACGTAGCTGAACCAGAGTCTTTGCTAATCTAGATCACAATTCTCAGTCAAACCCTACAAAAAATACCTTTCAGTCTGCATCCCATGGTAAGATGGGTCTCATGGAAAGAGGACACCTTGATGGGGTACCTTGGCTCCACTGGATTCCCAACCTAAATAATAAAATAAATAAATACATAAAGGGCCTTGTTACATTTTTATTAAATATGGTGCATGTACTATGGGCTCACCTTTGCAAAACAAGTATCCTCTCATAAGCTAACATGGCTCACAGCTCCTCCATTGATGACTTCAATATACAAAAAGAGGAAACAGATTTTCTATGCTGTAAAGAATCTCACAGAATGGTTGAGGTTGGAAGGGACCTCCAGGGTCCATCTAGTCCAACCCCCTGCTCAAGCAGGGTCACCTAGAGCATGTTCAACAGGATGGCATCCAGGTGGGTTTTGAACAGGTATTTATAGAGGTTGATAAAATCCCCTCTCAATCTCCTCTTCTCTAGGCTGAACAGGCCCCCAAAAAATAATACAGAAAATTTAAAGCGGGATTAAGAAATTGAGCCGGATTGGTCCATGCCTAAAATAAAAACCTAACTCTTCTCTCCGGACCAACATCATTCTAATAGTCTTACCCAAACAACAAACTACTAGTGCCTGCTGACACAGAGGAGGTGTTTTCAAGGCCTCAAAAGCACTCACTCCTCTTTTTATTCAGGTTTACTTCAGCAGCTATGGGACAGGCCTAATGACAACATGGAGACAGGTGTGTGCTAGTTCCACCTGCACTACATATTACATTAATATACAAAGACTTCATTGCTAATAAATCCTCTAAAACTATGGTTTGATGTTCTGCTTTTATTATTATTCACTGAACTGCTTGTTTAAGCAGTCTTCTTTGTTATGTCACTGCACTGCCCTCTCATATGCAATATGAGGATTTCCAAGGCTGAGAGCAATGATAATCCATAAGATATTTTGGTTATTATTAATATTATTTGCCTGAAAGGATTCTAGTTCTCTATGGGGACCTGAATATGTTCTGGCACAGGGAAAGGCACAGGACATGGCCAGCAACTTCTCTCCCTCTCGGAAGAGTTACTAGCTCGGACATAGTGCTGGGCCAGCACAATCTGGTAACTTTCGGATCCCTCTTGGTTCCATGTTTTGCTAGTTCAAAGCACATAAATTACAGTGAAATGCCCACACCTGAACACGGGAAGGCGGCCAAATTTACAGTTTATAGAAACAGCACAGCAACCAGCACTGCCATCTGCTATCAGCACCCAGCAGCAGCAGGTACCCCATGGCTTGTGGCTCACTGGGGCTGACAGGGGCTCTCACAATTTGCCTTCCTAACAGATGAAGAACAAGCCAAATACTTTCAGATGGACAGTATTTCTGCCAGAAGGCAAAATGTAAATTTCAAGAACAGTCGTGTCTCCCCCTGCCCCATGCTATTTATTATTTTTTCTGCCAGCTGCGTCACTGGCTGAACTGTAATTCATTCCCTGCTCTCCCAACAGCCTCAGACCCACCAGGTTACCCCATCTTCCATTTTACAGGGATTTGGGGTAAGGCAGCGGCAGGAGGGAGAATCAACACCCCCATGGTGGGAGCAGCACCAGCGCAGAATCACCTCAGGGAGCCCCCGGGGATACCCCCAAACACACCCCTCTGCCTAGGGAGCGGGACCTCTCCCCACAGGGCGTCCTGCTGAGGAAAACTGAGGAAAACTCCGTATTTTTTTTGGGGGAGGAAAGCCCTCACGAAGGAGCCTGGGGTGGCTGAGGAGAGGAGGTGAGGGCGGCGGAGCCCTGAGGGGGCGGCGCACAAAATGGTGCCCGCGACGCCGCGGCGCCCTCCGCGGGGCGGGAGCGGCAGGGGCAGGGGCAGGGGCAGGGCTGCCGGCGGGGTGGGCGGCCCGGCTCGGCCCGGCTCGGTTCAGCACGATCCGTCAGGAGGAGGAGGAAGAGGAGGAGGAGGAGGAGGAGAGCACGGCGGCGGCTAAGGGAGGGCCGTGCCGGGCTGAACCGTGCCGGGCGGGAGACACCTGGGCGGCTGCGCTGCCTCCTCCTCTCACGTAGGTTTCGACTTTCATCCCCGCCCGGAAACTTGGTGGAGGAGCCGCGTTCGCCCCGCCGGCTGCAGGGCCGAGTTGGCGCTGGGCTTCCCTCTCTCCTCCTTCTCCTCCTCCCTCCCCGGCCCTTGCTCTTCCCGGGGGGCGAGCGAGCCCCGCTGCCGTCCCCTTCCTCCAGGTGAGCGGCGGGGGGCGAGGGGGGGACCCCGCTCCTCGAAGGGCTGCGGCCGCGCTAAGGTGCGAGGAGCGGGGCGAGGGCCGTGCTCCAGCCTCCCCTCAGCTCCCTGTGGGGCCAGGTAGGGCTGGGGGGGTCTGAACGAGCGGCTTTTGTCGCCGTCCGGGGCTTGGCGACAAGGGGGGGGGGCGCCCGACCGCCCCCGGGGCTCGGCTCCGTGAGGGGACCCCGGAGCTCGGTGCCACAGGACCCTCGAAGGGAGGTCGTGAGGCAAAATTTGTCGGGTCGGAGGGTGTACGGGGGTTAAGTCGGCGAATTTGGGATGCCGCGCTGGTAACTGATGCGGAGAAGCCTATAAATAGGAGGCGAGGTGAGAGGCGAGGAGAGCAGCGTGGTGGCGTGGACGTTTTGGAAGTGCCTCGGAGGTAAGGAATACATGGGATGGCGCAGGTGAGGTAATGTGCTGGAAAGGTTTGTAAAAGGCTGGGAAGGAGGTGTGTGAGGGATGCCATGGGACTGGAACGCTGCTGTTTTATTTTAGTTAACAATACGGAGTTAATGAGGGGTTTAAGGCTGTGTAATACCAACAGGGACAGGCACCCTGCGCTTCGTGTCCCGGTTGTGCGTGCTTGACGTCTCTTTGGGGCTGCCATTAGCCTCGTTATCTGATGGGAAATTAAGAGCCTGGGCAGCAAGGGGCTGGTGCCAGCCCCGAAGGTGGCTGGGAGAGCAGGGCTGCCCCTTTCGGTGGCACTGCAGGCTCAGGTTGCTGCCAGCTCTGCCCAAAAGGCGCTTCCAGTCCCTCAAGCAGTTTTGTTGGTCCCGTTTTATCTTTGTACAGTAAGGGATGCAAAAAGGAGTACCTCCCTGTTGCTTGCCAAACCAAAAAAACAAGTAGGGTCGTATTTTCACTTTCTGCGCTGGTTTTACCGCCAAGGAGCAGAACAGTGTAAAGGCTCTCTGTGGAAAACACTATTCCAGCCCAAATGCAGACAGTAGGTGCTGTGAGAGGCCTCTCCTGTGTCAAGGGTAAGCTGGGGCAGGCTGACAGCCCACGAGTCAGCCCAGGGAAGTTTCTGTCGCTGTCATGCAGCCCCAGAAGTGTCCAGCCTAATCCCGTAGCCTCTGGAGGCTCCGGAGTAGCCCAGGGTTTAGGTGGCACGATGTAGTTTAAGGAACTGTAGTTATCCTCCTGCAGCAATGTCAGTTCTGTGCTGTGCCTCTGAGGGACGGCGCTGACGTTTGTCCTTGGTGCTTGAAGGCCAGAGCTCTTTGGCAGGTCTCCAGTAAAGGGAAAGCAGATCGTGCACATGGCTCCTTCAAAACAAAACTTCTTTCTCTTAAGCTGCAAGCTCAAACTGTTACACTCAAACTGTTCTTTTACAATATAGCTGAGCAGATGTAGCATGTCTGCTGCTGAAAGGGGTAACTCAGTGGTCATATTTATTCCCTCCCCCAAAGGGATTTGCTGCCTAAGGCAGCTCACGAAGTCAGAAGGGCACCAGTGCTTGTGCGGGGAAAAACAAAGGGGTCCTGTGGCTGGGGGTAAAGCAGAGAAATGATAAACAGGAGGTCGACCTTCTGTGAGGTTAGCAAGCTCTTAGAAAACTGAGCTGTGTTGGAGACTCCCGCCTTCGCTCACCTCCCTTACTGTGCCTGTAATCGTACAAAATCTCGGTGCGTATGTAACTTGTTTAAATAATGGCATAAAATCCAAATGAAATGGAGAGAGGGACCTGCAGTGTGCAGCAGAAGGAAAGCTTTTCTTGTTGAAAACCAATTTTCTTTGAAAGTTTCTTACCAAACGAATAGTGAGGGAAGTGAGCTAGAGATAATACACAAACCCAATCACTTGGTCTGGGGAACAAGCTGTAAGAAATGGAAGAAACAGCTCCAGAAGGGACCCGGTGGCTACATGACCTTCCTCTGCTCCAGAAAACCATGAGGTTCAAAGATGCCTGATGGAACAGGTTGAGGGTTGTTCCGGATAGCATTAATGCTAGATGAATGGCGATTCCAGTAACTTCAATTAGCACTTGTAATTAATGGTTTCTTAAACAATGATAACTCCGTGCTTCCCTAAACATAGTTACTGGATGAATTTACCCATGCATGAAATTGTAGAATCCTAGATATAGGTGGTGAGCAGAGTAAGGTATCTGTAGTTCACGAAGTGCTCCCTGCTGTACTTTTAACTCTTCATTGTGCATTGCCATGCACTTTTTTTCATTTAAAAAAAAAAATAAATCTTGCTGAAACTGCTATATCAATTTCACTTCGAAAATTTAGCTGCATCGTTTCATTCTGACTGTGTATATCTTGCTAGAGTGGTTGCAGCTGTTGTCTTACAGGCTCGAGTATGTTTTGCTGACATATTACAAAACCCTCTTGTTTGGCTTTCTCTTCTCAGCTTACTTTAGTGGTGCTGTTCGTACAGTTGTTAGGAATTGTATTTGACAGTCTCTCCTCAGTTTATATTTCCTGATATATAACACACACAATGTTGCTGTAGGCTGATACTTGTTGTAGAAATTTCTTGAAATGAATTGAGCTTAAACATATGCAAATACCTGGGAAACCTTTTGATAATTTGGATAGGAAATTGTTCACGAGCCATTTGTGTCATCTAACATCCGAAGTGTTAGAGGGGATTTAGATGAACGCAAACAGTAGGAATTGCTAGGCTGGTCCAGGCCTCAAATCTCTTGAGGCTGAAAGGAGGGAAATGGAATGAATCTGGAGGAATTTGGAGAGACAATCAGCAGCTTGCAGATGAGGGCTGGTTTTACGTATATACAATGTTCCCCTGAGCCTAGAGGGTCTCTGTGCAAATTTTTTGAAGACCATATTGCTCCTTATTTGGAATCATCTGTGGAAGGGAAGTACTGCAAGGGATTTTGTATTTTTTTTTTTTTTTTAAAGTGTCAGTCATTGTCTACTCTTTGCCTGGGCCTTAACTCATGTGAGCTTTGTAAACAGCTGGGGCAGACCTTCTCATTAAAAGCTGATTATACAGCAGTTAAAAAAAGGTTTGAGATAAAACTTAACCCGCTCTTTTCAGAGTTTATGGGGCTCATCTGTGTCATTAGTTATTCTGCAGTTGTTGAAAGTCCAGTAAATCACCATCAGCCCTATTTGTAAAGTTCTCAGACTTATTAACCTCCCACCTCTAGACTAATAAATAAAGATAATTTCTTCTCATCTAGTAAAGCATTACTGCAGGTCTCTAAATAGAAAGGGAAAAAAAGAAAAAAATCAGTCCCTGCCTTGTGAGCCTTAGAACTGAGGATATCCTCTATTAAATGGTCTCAATTGGTAGTGAACAAAAATTGCCCTATGACTATTTCAAGTAGGATACCTAAAAATAAACATAATGGGTCTTTTGGGCCTTTTTGTGTTATGACTGGGGAAAAAAAAAAAAAGCTCCCCTGTGAGGTTAACACCTGGCTACTTGGCTGCCCTGCCAGCAATCTCAACGGGCTGAGAACTGAGCAGGGCGAGGAGGTGGCCTCCCTGCTCCTACGTATATCCCAACTCAAGGTCGTCCTGCGGCGTGTTTGCTGGTGAGTAGAGAGGAACGGTGCTGCTGTCTTGCTTGGGGAGGAATGGGAGGACTTTGGTCAGCAGGGCTCTTGTTCTAGCTCTTCTAACTGGTGAGAAGGCCACGCCAGGTTGTTTTTTTTTAATTACTTTTTAGAACAAGGGAAAGTACAACATGGATAACAATTTACTCATACTGTAAATGTATGTGTAATAAGATAAGAGTGGTTCTGAAAGACCTGCCTCTGATACCAGCTCGGACACAGCTTTAAATCAGGTTAAGATTTAGGGGTGGGGAAAAAAAAAGTCTCTCCCTCCTCCCCCAGCTGTGAGAGTTAAGCCTAAAGTCAACCAGATCCACCAGGAGAAATGGTACGACAAAAAGGCATCGTAAATGACATGTGCAGCCATACTTCAGCTCATGCGCCCATCATACAGACGTCCTAAGCAGTGGCCTGTCTGTTTAAAATGAGCTGTAATTCCACTCTGCGAGTCTGTAGAGGGCTGTAATCCTTAACAGAGAGGCTTCAGTTTATTTCCCACTTGTGCTGCCAGCTGTGGGGCAGGCCACTTCAGCTCCTGGCTGCGTTCTGCCTGCCCACGGGCGCTGGCGGGAGTTGGAGCTGACTTCAAACCTCGCTGTACACCCCGAGGAGCTGCAGTTTGAGAACACGTGGGCTAGGGAATTAGTGCGGATTTCTTTATTTTTTTTTTTAAAAAAGAAGATAACTTGTTTTCTTTCCCCTTTACCATGATCTGAAGAGATACAAAGGGAGTTTCAGATTTAATTATCTTTTAATTCAGCTTTTTTAGTTAGGTGGAACAAGCTTGGGCTAGAAAGTACTTTGCACTGCTTTTGATAAAATGCCCTTGTATGCTGTGAAAGGAAGTCTGGGGTGTTGTGTACTGAGCAGGGCGAAGCACCCTGCTGCTGCTGGTGGTGCTGCTGGCACCGAGCGTGGGCTGGGCAGTCTGGAGCCACCGGGAGAAGAGCCTGGGCCACGGGAAGTTTGATCTCCCTTGCAGAACAACCACCTCATCTGTGCTGCCTGTTTGTCACTGATAACCTGCGTTATTTGGTGGAGTTAGATTCCAAATGCCTGGTGATATAAAGGGATTCTTTCATAGACTGCTCCAAGCTTTTAAAAGTATCATAAAAAAAAAATAAAAAAATCAGTGCTAGGTACCTGAGCCCAAGTTTTGACTTGTTGTGGGTGACTGAAAGCTCTGATACTTTATCCTGCAATAAAACCCGGGTGTTTCTGATGGCAACAACTGCAAGTGTGATAGAGATGAATGCTGTGTGGGACCTTCTCACGAGACAGGCAAGGCCTAGGACTACAGAAATACCAAATGCTGTACGTCTACACCCAGAGCACCAGTCACTCTCTCCCTGCCCCCTCGCATTACTGTTAATCACATACGGTAGTGATTGCCCTGGTGAGGATATTTAAACACGAATTTTTAAAAACTTGCAGTTGGATAATGCACAGGCTGCTTCTTCTTCCCTTATGGGCCTTGGAAATTGTGATAGCAGATGTCCACTCTTTTCTGACCTGTGTGTTAAATATGACACCCAGATCACAAGTGGCTAACAAGGTATGGGGTTTTATCAGGCTGCTGCAAGAATAACAGCCACCAGAGACAAGCTCCTGCACATTACATGCTTATTTCATCTGTTGTAAACCATGGTGCTATTTTCTTTCCATAAACAAAGAATTTACAGGTAGACACAGACAGTGATGTGGTAAGTGTGTCTGGTATTCAGATATAGCCAATAGACGTGATTTTTACCTCCTGTCCTCAAAACCCAGCATTTAGGAAAGCATCTGTTCTACCAGCTATCTAGATGATCCTAAATCTTAACATCAAGTCTCCTTATCCCTCTTTGCTTTGGTTTGGGACTTTTTGCTTCAATTGCAGGAGAAATTTTTGGTTATTAATTACAGATTAGGCCATTTATCCTTAAATTATAGTATTGGATTCCTCCTTTCTTTGCAGGAAACCTCATTCACAACTGTCAGACTGAGTTTTAGGGATGGAGTTGCAAGTGGTTGCACATGTCAAAGTGTTGGTGAGCTGGGGGTGGAGGTAGGGGTATTTAACTTCCGAGACAGGTATAATTAGTTGCAATAGCAAAAAATAAAGAACACACAAAGAAAATGCATACATACACGTGGTGCTGGCTGTGATACTTCCATAGGAGTCCAGATCACGTTCTGCAAAGAAGCAAATTGATTTAGTTGGTAAAACAGAAGACTCTGCATAAGCTTTGTGTTTCTGTGACCATAAAACAGGCAACATCATGTACGTTTGTGGGGAAGAAAGGGTATAGAAACGAAGGTGAAATGAAGTGGAAACGTCTAGCAAAGGTGAGAAAGCACGAAGAAATAAATAAAACAGCTTCTCTTGCAGCACTTGTCTTCACTTTTATTTGCTGGGATTAAATTTATCAGTTTTTCAGAGCAGTGTATTTAAATAGTCACTGTCTAATCCCCTTGGAAGAAAAGTGGAGGTGGAAAACATTTTACACCCCAGTTTAATACCTTAATAGAAAAGGGAAGAGACAGGAAACTTACTGGTGTTGTTACCCAGATAATGTTAACTGAATGATAACGGCAGCCTCTCCTGCTCTGTAGGAAGAGTCTCTGAATTACATCTGTGCAGTCCTGCTGGTTCAGAGCCCGCAGGGTCCCTGGTGAGACCGCTGCAGTTGTGCAGTGGGCTGAGAACCAAACGCACGGCACACGGGGTGGTGCCAGGAGGGGACCAGAAGGACCAAGTTCTGAAGTTTTTTATGGAGCTTCTCTTTCTCATAAAATAAGGTGCAAGTTTGCAATTAGTGCTGCTGATTTCTAGTAAGATTGAAAAAATTAAGCAATATAAAGCTAAGATGTTTTTGTTGAATCTTCCAATAAATTAAAAAAAAAAAAAAAGGAAATTGAAATCCACGTAGCATGCTCAGAGCTGATACTGCAAAAGTTGCTGAGGAGAATATTCCTTGGGGTAGTCTTGCTCTTCTCAACCAAGCCTTGTAGCACATAGGGTTTCCTGGGATAATACATCTTTTCTAGTCTAAGATGATAATGATTCTGGTTCAAATTCATGAAAATACAATTGGCTATCTGTTTTTCTGGTTGAGAAAACAGATACTTGCCCAGAAGCTCAAGCCAATTAAATACAAAATTGTCCAATGAGCACAAAAATGCGAGGGCTTTAGAATAAAACTCGTCTTCAAGTTTGTGGTTAAAGAATGGTCAAAAACGAAGGGGGACAGAAAGATCTAAGTTAGCAGTCTCTGTTTAGACTGAGCACAGTAAAGCAGCTCGGATGTCAAGTTTCTCAATCGAAGCATTGCAATAGACACTGAGTGGTGACCCCCCCGAGGTGGCTTATTAGAAACTCTTTGGCTTGAAGGCAAAGTTAATCATTGAAAGGGCTACTTCTTATAGCGCTGCACAAACAAACATACCATCTACAGAAGCTTTGACTTCACACTCAAACATCCAGTGGCCTAATCTTTAGCAATATCAGAAAGGAAAAAGAAAGGCAATAGGGCACTGAATTGTATCGCCACCTGAAGTTATTCTGGAGCTCAGTGTTGTGGTTTTTGGAAAAACTGACCTGCTGTAAGCATTGCTTATAAAAATACGATGTTTCGACACTAGTTTCTGTGCCACTACTGTAAACTAAGGACAGTTCAGTCATGGTTGTGAAAGACTGCAGCAGCACACCGGAAGTGTTCAGGCAGGACACTGGTGTGTTTCGTACAAAACCTGTCCCTTTTCACGTGTGAGAAATCCTCCTTCAACATAGAGCTGAAATTCAGAAAAAAAACCTGTTACAGCACACTTTCGCAATCTTTCTCTCTCATTTAAAAAAAAAAAAATCCCATTCAGTGAAACAGAAGGCTTCTGAACTAAGGGAAAACTATTTGAAGAAAGTTTTTATTTATTTATTTATTTTTTTGGTCAATTTTTCTCATGGTTCATTGTTAGAGCACTGGGTTTGCTATGTTAGGATCCATCTTGAACTTGTTGCTTTGTTTTTATGTAAGCAGATTGTTTTGGGGTTAGTGCCCTCAGTCATCTTAATCCAGAATGTGCTGGCTTTGTTTTGTCCACCCCAAAAAAAAATTAATTGTGGAGCCTTTACTTGGAATGTTGCATTTCCAGTCTCCCAGGGAAATGTAGTCATAAATATAATAACTAGCATAATTATCGCAGTAAAGTATTACATAGCAGTATACGTGGGGCATGCGCCCTGTAGCCTCAACGCCAGCGTTTATAGCTGGGTTTTCAGTACCATCCATCCATAGCAGTGTGTAAGTGTTAACGCGGAAAGCCCTTGTAATCCCAAGATGCTTTCCATGGCACAAATAATTTATTGAGAATGAGCTACCTGACAGATGCCTTTTAAATGTCTAATTATTATTATTTTTTAACTCTGTCAGTACGAGGCGTTCCTGTAGTGATCCTGGTCTGCTGGAAGAATCTTTACGCTTCTGTTCCACGTCCTCGCCTTGCAGCAGACTGGCTGCACGCTTCCTTATTTTGCAGCGTGGAATGTGCTCTGGGTCATTTGCCATACTTGTGGTTTTATAAATCAATTAGTTAACAGAAGCAGTCTTTTTGGGGGGAGGGATGGAATATCGTTTTGGATGTGTGGGTTCGGTGTGCTTTGCTTTCCTAGGAGGTCCCTCCGTCAGGTGAGGTAAGTCACTTAAAATCAGATGCAGGATCACATAACAGTGTTCAATTCCCACGTGTTGTGGTTCTGTGGGTCTTAATGTAGCCTCTCGTGATGCAAGCTCATAAATTGGAATAGCAGCAAGATCATACCTCAGAAAGACGTCAGGAAGGTAAACATCTCCATGCCTGAAAGCAACTCATGCTGGAGCTGTATGAAGAGACAGGCCTGGGCTGAACGGTGCCTGTTTGTGCTCCCCACTAACCAGTGGCAGAGTGAAATGCCTGACAAAGGAGTGAGGGCTGCGTTTGGAAATGCTCAGCCCTTAAAGCGACCAGGTTGGAAGCAGGGATGCTGCTCACGGGGCAGCCAGCTGCGACAGCCGCCCTTCCTTTTCAGCCATTCTAGTGCAAGCAGAGCCACAACATTGGAACGATTTTTGTAGGGTACTTTGCTTTTTTTTAAAAAAAGAGGCCTCTTTGAACATCTGCAGAACTAATTCACCAGCTCTGTTGCCAGGCTGGGGTGCAGGGGAGGCCAGTTCTGGACAGGGTTTGTCCACCCAGCAGGAGTGGTGCCGAGCGGCTGGGTGCCGCGTGCTCCCCGCCATGCAGATGTGCAGAGGGGGCTGTGCCCCGGCAGGGCTAAAACAAGAAAAGGCAACGTGCTGCTATTGTCAGGAATAGTCTTGCTTGGCAGGGAGATAGATTAGACAAGCTGATAAGTCTTCCTTTAAAAAAAAAAAAAAGCTATTCTTTGAGTTAGGGTTACAGTACAAGAAATCCTCCTTTAAAAAACACTGTTTTTGTTCTTGTTGTGCGGTAAAAATGATCTCAAAGAAATCTTTTCTCTATCTACATGTGGTAAAAAGGGGGAAATGTAGAGAAATTTGTGTAGGCATATTGTCCTCAGCTCTTTATCAGGTATAGGAGTGGGCTGCGTAACTTTTTTGATAACTTTGTCTTGGGATGTATTTGTAGTGTTTCGCTTCTAAAACTGCGGAGCCCACCAGAGCAGCAGCATAAAAATATGTCGGGCTTCCCATGGTCAGTAAGTAGCGACTTGGGACCAAGTTAGGTCCTTATTTTGTGACCCCTCTTATTATGTACACTGTGTGCAAGCTCAAATGCACCTCTCCTGGACTTAGTGTACCTGGGGAGAGGCACGAGTATTAGAGAAGGGGGGAGCGGCGTACCAGCAAGCTGCACCAAAGGGGATTGCTGGGCACGGTCCAGCCTTCAGAGGCTGCAGTGAGTAGCTAAAACTTGATGGAAACTGCCAAAGGTGGGGTGAACCTCAGACTTCACCTCCAGAGCTAGAATCCTGGGGCCTGGCTGCGGCACAGCGCGAGACGGGCTCGTGGAGCTGGGTATGTCTGAGCAGACGGCAGCTGTGCCTGTTGTGCCCAAACAGCGCAGTTTCCAGACGCTTCAAACCTGCCTTGTTGCGCCGAAGTAGTCATCTTTGCTGAATAAGATGTTAGCAATTTTCCTCTTACAGAACATCTGCTTTCTGACTGAATCACCCAACAAGCGGCAGGCTTGTTTGAGCCTGCTGTCCTCCCCGTGCTGCTCACTGACTCCTGCCTTGCCGAAGGCTGTGGGATGGGTTTCGGCACTGAGGTGTCAGGCTTTGGTTCCCCGGTGTCTGCAGGAGTGTCCTCTTCGCTGAAAGGACAACAGTGTGAAAGAAGAAATTGCTCTGGCGCTTTCGAGTGAAATCTTCACGCCTTTTTTTTGAGGGGAACGGAGAGGGCAGAACAGTTACAGGGAAGAAAAACGCTACAAAGTTGTGGTGATGCTTTTATCTTCCCTGGGTTTTGAAGTGACTCATAAATGGGATTCATCGCGTATAACCTATAACAAACACAGAAAGCAGAGAATGAATTTGGTAAATAATGTGGAAAGCCCCCCCATTCAGAAGTAGTTTATCAGCAAAATTACCAAGGAGCTTGTTTTCGCCGAGAGAGCAGATTTGTTTCATCACCTGCCAAAATTTTATGCAAATGCGACAACCCGAAGCGCAGGTATTTCGTATTGGTAGGGGTTTGCCTTGGAAGCCTGGCACTTACCTGCTGGTGCTGAGCTGATTGATTACAATTGGTAGGTGATGGGAAGTGATTGTCTGCTGTTGGGAACGTTTCCTTTTCGCTCGTGCGATAATTTAGGATCAGATGGAGACTTACTGGAAGGAAAAGAGGAGAGGGATCTGACTGTGTCAGACGGAGGTGAGTACCCAAGAGCAGAGGTGTTTCTGAAGGGGCAGGGCACGTCTGCTTTGTGCGTGCAAGGGTTAAGGAGTAACTGCAAAGAGAAGAGCTCGGACTGGGCAGTGTAAGTGCCTTCCTCGAGGGGAAGATGCTTCCTTTCCCTGTGGCCACAGGAGAAGCACACAGCACATGCGCTGTGCCCACCTGGAGCCGTGACAGTAATGTTGTCATCTTCCAAACTGAACAGCTTTCTGTGGCTAGGAAAATTTGCCCGTAAAGTGGCTTGATTCTGCTGGTGATGTGTTATCCTTGTAATTAACTACCTGGTTTACGCTTGACAGTTAATTGAAGCGGAATGATGTATGGTTTTTATTAGAAACCCATGACTAATTTTTTCTTGCCGTCCTTGCTATCTTATTGTTCTTGCCTACCCTCCTCCAAAGCTCCTGCTGCACGCCAGCCGTGTCCTCCAGGCACCAGTGCAGACCAGCGCTCGCTGTTGGCTCTTGCTTCAGCTGTTACCTGTTCCAGAAAAAGCAACTCTTTTCAGATATTTTCCGTGTCTTTCATTTTTTTTTTCCATTTCATCACAGTCCTACTTATTTATTGATTTATTTTTGGATTTGGCTGTGGGGTTTTTAATGAACTTAAACAAAATAATCGCCATCACGACCACAAAAAAACAACAGCAGCATAGCAGTGAGTGTTAGCTTCATCTAGCTGCACACTGCCTCTTTCATTAAAGTCACAGCTAGGTTACCAGGAATCCTTCCTGCAGTGTCTCTGCCTGTAGGTAATCTGCTAGCAAACTCAGGTGAATTTTATATTAAAAAAAAATGTAATTACAATAGGCAAGATTGGCAATGAATGTGACTGGAGATACCGTTCTTAAAATCAGTAACGCAGCAGCTGCAAAGAACTCAGTTTGTCCCTGACTTGGTTCTTCCCACCTGTAGGAAGCTGAAGCTCAAGCCTTTGGGTCATGTCATGACTAGCTATGACATGGGCTGTCTGTTTTGCTTTTCCCCTGTAGAAAGCTTGCCTCTTTCCATAGGAAATATGTTTCAGTGCGCACACAGGCATGGATGAGTAGGGAACAATGCAGTCTTTGTTAACGCTAACATTTTTGGAGGGAGTGGGCTTGAGAGGAAGGAAGTGGGTAGATTTTTTTTTCTTTTGAAATTTCTTCCTCTTCTTTTTCCTCATCCCCAACCCCCCAAAAAACCCAGACCATAAAACCAGACAACCAGAAGTGCCTGAAGGGATATTTTGCCATACATATCTTTTAAGTTAATAATACTCAGTGTCATCTGGGAAGCTCTACAGAAAATTTGTCGGTTTAAACAGCAGTCAGTCATTCTCTTTCCCTTTCCTCTCTCTCTGTGGTGTTCTCCCTCAAGAACAGGCAGTGTTTGTCTCAGCTTTTCCAGTTCCTGGGGTTAGCAATGTTTTACCTATCCTGTGTCACTGTTGCATGCAAAGTAATTGAAACTTAAGCATTTTGCTGACTCAGGTCCCTGTATTCTCTGATCCCAGGGTTGATCATTCACAGGGTCACTCTGGAAGGAAGAACCCTAAGAGGTGGCTGTGAAGATACCAGGGGGAGTTCAAGGCAGGAGTGCTATTTAATTTTCAGTTGGCTACGTGGAGAGCTGCCGGTGGCTGCAAATCTCTCTTTCTTTTCTTTTCATCAGAGGAACTCTGTCAGACGGCTGCTGCGTGACAAGTTTCCTTCCTGCTGGCCTGGGAGAGCGGCATCCTGGCTATCATGGCTGACCCCGCAGCAGAAGAGCAGGGCTACCAGGCTGGCGAGCTCTGCTGTGAGTGCGGCCAGTTCCACCTCTTGCCGGACAATCACCTCTACAACTTCCAGGACGAGGTGGACGACGAACTCATTTGCCACATCTGCCTTCAGCCCCTGCTGCAGCCCATGGACACCCCCTGCGGCCACACGTACTGTTTCAAGTGCCTCGAAAACTTCATGCAGGAGTACAACTTTTGTCCCATGGATCGGAAAAAACTCTCTTTCCAGCAGTGCCACAAGTCCAGCCTCCTGGTACGAAACCTGCTGGATAAGCTGGTTGTCAGCTGTCCTTTCAAGGCGGAGTGCCAGCAGACGATGCAGCGCTGCGAACTGGAGGCTCACCTGCAGAACAGGTGCATACCCACTTGCAGTGTTTGTGTAATGCCGTCTGCCTCTCGTGCTTCTGACCTGAGAGATCCGTGCTCAGAACAGTCCCTAAACTGGGACAAGGTGGGACAGCAGAGATGGCAGAGGGTGAGGCTGGAGAGGTGGGTGGGTGAAGACGGCGTAATTGTGGGGTAAGGAGGGCAGCTCCCGTGTGCCAGGAAGGCTGAGGGCCTTACCTTGCAGGCGAGCTGTCTGCAGACCCATATCCTATTAAACGTGCATAAATTTCTGTGTCCTGAGCTGGGGCAGCTGGCTCTGGCAATTAGAACAAACACGGTTATTCCTTCTTTTACTGAGCAGAGGAGAAAAACAGGCACGAAGTCAACACTGTGGAGGCAAGGGATCATGCAGTGTTGCCAGTTTAATTGGTCCAATTAAGATGCGCAATATGTCTTTGATCCAAATAATGTAAGTCCCTCCAAGCTGCACATTATGCAGTTGCTGAATCACCTACTTAGAATTCCATTACCTTCTCTCTTTCTTTTACTGAGAAAGAGACGCAAATGAAAAATACATTTCTTTTTTTCCCTTGTGCAGAGGAAGGCTTTTTTTTTCCTCTGCTTCTCAGCAGACGTGTTTTGGTGGTTCCACTGCCGGCTGAGCTGGTGGCAGGCAGAATTTTGTAGCTTTAAAAGAAGGGCTGGTGACAAAGAGCTCTTGCCACGGTGCTGGAAGAACATTTGTTCCTAGTTAATGATTGCAGGAAAGGGAGCTAAGTGCAAGCTGTAGTGCAGGCGGAAGCAGACCTTCGTTGGCAAGGTGCATTCTCTCAGTGGGCACTGGAAACGCAACTGGCTTGCTTCCCTTCAGCTGTGCTGTAGCTTTTTGTGGCAGCGCTGTGTTTTATAAACAGGTCACCGAGCGCACGGGGAACGTTAGCACGTGGGACACGTCACGGTTCGGGCCAAGCACGTACCCTTGCGGCTGCCCATCTGTGGTACCCACGAGCTGAGAGGCGGTGTTAGAGCCAGGGGATGTGACGGAAGATGTTCCATTCCTGCAAGCTCCCGGTGTCCTTGCAGTAATGAGCTTTTATTTTTTTTCTAATTGAGCTTTCTCATTGCCCAGCAGGGCCGAATGCTTAGGCTGTGGGGATGGGGCTGCCTGGCAGCCGCTGTCGTGTAGGGCATGGCCCAGAGCTGGGCTGGGCTACAGAAACAAGCAGGGTCAGAGCCTTCCCCTCCACTCCATAAATCTGTCCGGGTATCAGAAAACTTGTGCCACTTGCTAATCCCTCTGACGCACGAGTTAAACATGGAAGAGGGAGGCGCCCTTAAATGTTTACGTTAAAGACCTGGCTGAAAACTGTATCATTCCTGTATGCCTTTCAGAGTTCTCAGCATCTCCTGTAGGGATGGAGTGCTCTGAAGAGATCAAGGATATGTGCTGTGAGCATGGCTAGATTGAAAAATGAGGAAAAAAAAGGAAAAAATTACACTGGGATTTGGGTGTTCTTTTTTTTTTTAATGAGATTAACTGATAGTAGGATACTTATGGGGTAAGAAGCATCTAGCAACTTGTTTTTTGGGTGGATTCCTCTGCCCTTTGCAAAGTAAATTTATTTCTCAGCATCTTAAGAGGGACACGCACAAGTGGATCAACCAGCTTCTGTCTTTAAGTTTTAGGGTCATCTTCTTGCTTGGGGAATAAATGACCAGGAACAACCAGAGGAAGTAATACCAGGATGAGACTTGTTTAGCCAGAATGTAAATAGTCGAGTTTAATTTGGAAAGTGACTCTGGTAAACACCCAGTACTACTCATGTCTCTGAAAGTGATGCTTTTGAATTCATCACCCTCCTTACCTGCTACCTTTTTATAAGTACCCTTGATAAAAGCTTGTTTTTCCTCACCCGTTTTTGCTGAGGCAGGCTAGCTGTGCTGCGGATGCATACAGAGCACATTTTCTTGAATGCAGAATTACTCCTCGAGCCTCCGTCTGGGGAGTGGTCGGCGGGAGCACAAACTGCTCTGAATCCTTCAAGCGGAGCTGTCACCTGCAGGGGCTGGAGGTGCAGAGCTGTCTGACCAGGTCTCATTCAGAGAAAAAGAAGCAAGCAAGCCTTGCTCGCTGCTCTCCCATGTTACCAACTCATTAAAAACAAAGCCTAATTCAGGGCTGAGCTTGAAACTTGAGACGCTTCCTTTGCATACAGATACAGTTTGTCGTCATCTCTAGAAGTGCAGAGTGAAGTATTTGCTTACATTTTAAAAGAGGTATTGTTGTCTTCACGGAGAGTTTGCCAGGTAAATATTTAGCAAGGGAAAGTCCAGTTCCCATTGCATTCTCCTTCTTAAAATATAACACTTAATAATTTTGAAAGTAAGGGAATAAGAAGCCCACTCTTCTACACAAGTAGAAGCTGAAAGTAAAATGAGAATGACTTTTAGTGTCTGCGATAGAAGCTCTGCAGGTGATGGGCTCATAAATGTAGTTCTTTGCCGGTCAGAGCCTGTGTGTGCTGGGTCAGCCGTGCAGGCAGAGATGAGCCACTCAGAGTCACTGACAATCTCTCTCCAGGTGTCCTGGCTTCAAGAAATACAAATCTGAACTGCAACGGAAAAAGAATCCCGTTTCCAAAGGGAAGGAGGATCCCCCTGTCAAGGTGGAGACGAACACGCCCAAGGATCCAGAGGTACCAAGCGCAGGATCATCGCTGGTAGCAGAAAGCTCTGCAGCTGCTGTGGTGTCACTAGGGACTGCAGAGCCTGGGCTGGTTAATCCAGCTTTTGAGGAGACCGAAGAAGGTGAGAGTTTGATAAAGAAGTGTAATTATGTAATTACCTTCTACAATATAAAAATGAGGTAGCTACTTCGGACACTTCAGTTTCGAAGATCCCCAACATCCTTAGCTATCCTCACTGCTGTTCAGCCACCAGTAGCTGTAGGAATAATCTCGTTCCCCTGCATGTCCTTGAGGAGAAGGGAGGTGCATTCGTGCGTGTCAGGCACGGAAAGCTCTGCTCACAAGCACAAAACCCATCGGTGCGAAACAATTCAGAGAATCTCAGACTGCAGTGAGTCTGAATCCTATTTCCAGGATTCTTTGCAAAACAAATGCAGTCCTGCTCAGCGGCAACATGCAGCACTTAAAGCATTTGTAGAAGCCAAATAATTACCCATTAGGAAATGCTCCAGCTTCTTAATCTTGGTAAGAAAGTTAAACATACAGTTGATATCCTGGAGTGGTCAGTACCTCTCTAACAGTACAAAGCAAAGGTGTTTTTATAACCTAGCCTGGTTTTGGATCAGCAGTTGGCTATGAAAAGCCCTGCAGATAAAGGGAACCACCTCCCTTTCACTATTGACCCTTTATCTCCGTCCCTGTTAGAAGGCAGGAGCGTGAAGTCGGGGTGCCTTGTCTCAAAGTTTGCTGTTTCCAAGCGTGCAGAGGCTGGAGCAGAGAACTTTGCTGCTGTGCAGACGCAGAGGTCAGTTTAGTTCTCCGTTGGCCTTTTCCCCAAGTACACTGGGGCAGGTTTTGCACCTCCTGTGTGACAGCAGTGGCTCACCCTCACAGTCTACTTGGCTCCTTTAGCGTTGGGCCTGCCTAAATGCTGTGGCGCTGGTAGATTTAAAATGACTTGCTGACAACTTTCATCTTCAAAGTGTCTGAGAAGCATTGCTTAGGCTGCAGGAGGCTGTGAAATAGGTAAACATGACTCCTGGTGTATGGGAGGATGGGAAAAAAAAAGGAGGAAAGGAAATTAGAGGAGGGAAATGGCAGTGAGCTGCCTGTGGTAGAGTCACCGCGATGGCAGGCCGGTAATTACAGCTCAGCAGTGCCCCTTCCCAATGGGTGTGGTGGAATTGGGGATTAGTTGTGTGTAGTCCAGCTGTCACAGCAGGAAAAATAAATGTCTGAATGCTAAGTGAAATGCTCTGAATGCCCTTTAATAAAATGCAAGAAGTAGCAGTCAGTCTAACTTTGCCATAAGCTAGAAGAGGAGAAACACTCTGGAGAAACCAGAAAAATAGGAGCTTTTTAGCTCTGTCTGACCTAGCCTGTCCTCTCCTGATAGCTGCTTTCTCTTCCTTTCCATCCAGATGCTACTTTTGAACACAACCTGCCAGTATTACAGATATTGTGGTGTGTGGATAAGACCCTGCTCATGTGTTGTTTTTTCTCTTCAATTTCCCCAACCAGACCTTCCTCAGAGAGCGAGTCTCGTGGCTGAAACGAGCACAATTGAGATTCACCGAGAAGACCCAGAGGAAGAGCTGGGCATGAGGATAGTTGGGGGTAAGGACACCCCGCTAGGAAACATTGTTGTTCAGGAAGTCTTGCGGGATTCTCTCATTGCTGCAGATGGAAGGATAGCGCCTGGGGACCACATTCTGGAGGTACGCAACCCCCCGATCGTCCCATTGCTTCTCTTGACTTGAGATAAGGGGTCAGCAGGCAGAGTTGCCTAGAAAATTGGGAAATCTCTCCAGATAGGGTTTTTAAAGCACTGATCAGACATTATTGGTAGCATTGTGTTTCTCCTGGGGCTCAGAAGTAGATTTGCGGGTCCTTCTGTTCCCTTGAGTTTTTGGAATTCAGACCATTTTGGATCAAGGAAAAAGATCTTTACCTGATAAACTTCACCCAGTAGCACCATTTTTCTCCAGTGGACTGTGCTCTAGCTAGGAAGTCTTAGCTACTTGCTCTGCTATGTTGCTTAAGCTGCATTTCCTTAATAACTTGAAGTCAGCATCACGTATAGAAGGTGGATAATGAGGAGCACCAGCCCTGTACCCTGCTGCCCCACTGAGATTAACCTGACTGCGTTGTGCTGTGTTGTAGCGTGCTAACTGAGGCTGCAGCAGCTTGGCTACAAGCAGTGAAAACTGTTAGTGCCTCCCGGCTGTGGCTGCCCAATCATTTGGCGAGCCATAAAGACCTAATTACCCTGCTGGACCGCGGGCATCAGTAATGACTGGCAGCCTCACGCACAAGTGGCTGATGCGATCTCCCAGCTGGTTCCTGTCTCAGCCCAGCAGCGTACCTTGCACGTTGGCCAGTCTACCTGCACACCTCTCCATCCTGACTGGGCTGTACACAGGGCAGCTCCCCACACTTGGCAGCCTGACCAATATCCTAAAGGGACCCTACAGAGTCTCATGTGACAACAAAGTGAACACTAGCTTCTCAGGGTTACCTTGGCAACAGCGTGGTTAGGGTGATGGTTCCAGCTGTTGTGCAGATGGTGGGCCACTCTTCGAGTGAGGATGGGCAGTCTCCCATTTGGCTTTTCTCCTCCAAGTGTGCACTGAATGCTGGAAGTTAGCGGAAAGCAGTTCATAGATGCCATCACTTCATATTTTGCAGTTTCAGATTTGTTAGCTGTGTTGTTTGGTCTCACCACTACTCAGCTGTTTGCCATCACCGATGGCCTTATTTCATCTGCTTTCTTCTGCATTCTGTTTTAGAAAGCTCTGCTCTCTAATGTGTGCTCGCAGCAGATGCTTCAGTTGCGGCACTGCACAGGGAGTTGTACATCCTGCCTCCAGCTCTGCGCTGTTCTGTGCTGCAGAGAGTGCCTAAATTATGGAGCTTCTGATGAGGGACTCTGCTTTGTTTGTCTTTCTAGGTGAATGGTGTCAACATCAGCAGTGTGACTCACTGCCAGGCTGTCTCCTTCCTGCGCCACCCAGGTCCTGTTCTCCACCTCATGGTCCTGCAGGAGAAGGGTTTTTCCAACAAGACTGCACAGCAGGATTCCACTTCTGCTACCAACCGGGAAGTGATCCACGTCACCTTGGTCAAGAGAGACCGGTCCGAACCCTTGGGAATCAAACTGATCAGGAAGACGGATGAAGCAGGGATTTTTATTCTAGATTTGTTAGAGGGAGGTTTGGCAGCCAAAAATGGAAAGCTGAGTCGGAATGACAGAGTCCTGTCTATAAACGGACAGGATTTGAGGCAAGGAACGCCAGAGACTGCAGCACAGATAATCCAGGTAATTGATAACGCGGCTGAAGTTGTGTGGCTAATGACACTGCAGCTGCCTGCACTGATGGCAGGGCTCCTGCTCTGACCCAAGGGCTAACAGAACACGCGGGAGCGACCTGCCTTCCCTGAGATCCCTCTGGGAAAGCGGCTTCCCTGCAGATGTGTGGGAAGCACTGCTTCCAAATAGGATAAACATGAAGAGTAGGAACACACCGTGAGTCACCTCTGATGAGTCTGAAGCGAGGCGGCTGCTTGTGGCACTTCAGTTCAGCTGAGGCAATGGGATCGCCCCTGTGGCGTGGTGGCGTGGAGCCCTTCTTGCAGAATGGCCGTGTACATCATCTGTAGGGACCAGCAAAGATCAGGATAGCCTCTTGTCCTTCTAGCAATCCAACTGAAGACGTCTGCTGGGGGATGTGACAGGCTGCCCACATGGGGCAGAACCATTTTGATTGATTTGAAATTCTCTGTAGGATTCCCCATTTTACCTGTATTTGGGAAGGGAGTCTAGAAAACAACATGGGGCATCACAGACTAAAAACCTCCTACAGTACTTAAAATGGTGGCAGAGAGGTGGTCTTTTCCTGCACAACAGGAGTTTGTTGTTATTGCAGCATGCCAAATGTTTCGGTGAACAGAGCTGGCAAGGAATTTTGGTTCAGGAATAGGGACTGCTACGTGTGCAGCCAATGTCAAGTAGGTCAGTTTTAAAATTCTTTATCTTCCTAGGCGGTGACCTCGTTTGTTTTTATCTGGAGATCCTGACACAATACATCTGATCCCACACTGTTTATGTCCCGGGAAGGATCTGAGGTCAGCTGGGTAAGGGAGAGCCAGTTCTCTTCCTGGTAGTCAGCAAAGGAGAGCACAGTGGAGTGGGAGAATAGAAGAGAAACAGCAGGGTTCCAGTTCTGAGATCCTTTTTTATATTATAGATATGATTCCATACAATGGCCCATGAGAATTTTGCTCGCATCCCAAGTGCTGCTGTATTTCTGTAGTAGTGTGCAAGCATAACTCCTGCATGAGGGACCCTCTTCTGATCCCACTGAAATTAGTAACAAAAGTCCCACAACTGGCTTCAGTGGGCTTGGGGGCTGAATTCCTTTTGAAGTGACGTTCTGTAAAACTGCGAGTCTTCCAAACATCTGTTCTTCTGAGAGCTAATTAAAAGTATGGGTTAAACTTCTTTTTAATTTTGATTGCAAACCATTTGGAGAAAAGAGTCCTTCCACCTGTATTGTAAAGTACTATTTGCACCTATAATATATATAATATGCACTGTACATAGTCTGGTACTCCGAGGTGAAGGGGAGGGCACATCCCCAGCTCAGGATGCAATATTTACAGTATCTTTCACGGAGACACAGATGTGTGCCAACTTGTCTGGAAGAAATTGCACCCTGAAATGATTTTGGAGAGACTCTTTAAAACTTCATTTCAAAAAACCCTCATCTTTACTCTACAAACACCCCAACCATCCAAAACAACAACAAAACCAGAGCAGCTGATCCAGTGCCTCTTCCCAGGCCAGGGAGTTCACTGTTGCGTGGTGCTGTGGCACCAGGGGAGCAGGATCCCGTGTGGAAAAGTGGGAGCAGCAACTCCACTTCACTCATCTGCTGCAGGAAACGTCCCAAGAGAGCACATAGGCTTTACCCCAATGGAGTCCTTCACAATAAGGTTTTGTCAGATTAATTTAGTTCGTTCCTTCAGACAGAGGAGCAGTAACAATAGTGAATGCTTTCCCTGTGGTTCTGCCAAGGCCAGGCGTACAGCTGCTTTAGTGTTTAATTGGCAGCAGTCTTAGACAAAAGGTAATGTCTTCAGGTACTCTGGGGAAAAATGGGTGGGAGATGTTGAACAATAGACATCACGAATAAGCTGGGAGGGGAAGAGCTTTAACAAGTTTCTTTACAGTAAAAGAAAAAGCATCCAGGACTTTCATCATGGTCGCCCATTGTGTGGATCAGTCAGTGTTGTGGCTCTGTTCATTTTGCATTGCAATGCGCCATTCTGGTTACTTGTACTGAAGTGGCAGAAGTGATGGTCCCTTTCTGCCTCCTTTTGTTTGGCATCTGTGGGGAACAGAGGCAGGAATGAAGCCTGACTATGCTCCTTTTCCTTCTAACATTTTCTAATTCCTTTATTCTTTTCACGGTAGAATTCTGCAGCTCTTCCCAGTTTTCTATGCATCACATTGCATAGATCTGTTTCAGACCCTCTGTAGAAAACGATGCCTCTCCTTCTCTTTTCCCAAGAAAATGACAGGGGCTCTCCCCTCGTTTCTGATTTATTTTGAACTTGAGTTTTGCCTTCATCTGCGTTTGTTAGTTAAACTTAATCACCAGCATCACTTTTTTAAGTAGCTCCGTTTATGGATACGTGTGGACACGTGGTGTTTACTTTTTCACAGAGTGGATGGTTTTCAAAACCAACAGTCACAAAACCAAGGTGCTCCACAAACCGTGAGGGGACCTTGCCATCTCATGGTTTCAGACCCTCTCTTTGCTTCTCCTGGCAGACCAGTGAATCAAGAGTGAACTTTGTGGTCCTGAGGCAGCCAGGTGTGCAGCTGCTGGACCCAGGGGAAGATGGCAGCACGTCGAACAACAGCAGCAGCAGCAGCAGCAATGGAGGAAGCCCAGTGCACCATCGGAGGAGACTAGACCAGAATCACTACAGGCGAAAGTCTACCTACCAGAAAGTAAGCTTTGTAAATAACAGCAAAAGCACTGGTTACTCTTGGACTGTAGGTCTGTTGTTTTAGCTCTGTGATAGTCATTTGTCACGTAAGACCGACCAGTAGCTCCTTTTCTTCTTGGGCTGTTGAAAAGCAGCAGGTTTTTGGCTATTAGTACTGGAAAACTGAGTATTTGTCATCTACCAAGAAAAACATGTCAGAATTTCCTCTGAAGTCTCTAATGTTGATGCAGAAAGTGTTTAAACCCTCCTTGTTGGAAAGGGCCATGGGAAATTTACCATCCGTGAGACACTTAACAGTGCCAGCACTGGGCTTCTTGAAATTCATAAAGCACGACACATTTGGAGTACTGCACAATGATACTGAGTTATGCTTCTGGTTAGGAGCTAGACAGCTCTATGCAATAGAAGTAGAAAATACAGGAGCACTACAGTGTAATACATGTATGTGTGACTTCAGTGGTGCATCTGCCATCCATTTACACGTTATAAGAATACCCCACAGGGGGAGAGTTGCCAGTCTGTTGTCCCCGTGGAGGTTTGCCCCATGTCTAGAGCTACCACTTCAGTGAGAAGACGTTCTGAAACCGCCCAGACTTATGTGATTAAACGCCTCTGGAGGTTAGTGAGCAGCTGCCACAGATGGCTGGAGTGTGGTGCCTTGGTGTAAACAGCGGTCTGCCATTTACGTATTGTATCTACAACACCTGCTGGAGTGTGCTTTCACTACAACCTGAAAAACAAAGATGCTAGTGTCGTCCAAAAACGCGTGTCCTGAAAAATATTGATTTGTTTGTCCTGAAAAACCTAATTTTACCTCCAATTTGCATCTGCAACTATGTGCAAACTAACAGGGAAACAATAAATCCTGGTATTTAAACTTTAAATAATACCATTATAATCACTAGACGTTCTCTCTAAGGATGCTGGCCATCTTCATCAGCATCTTCAAGTTTTGATTTCTGTTTTGTATACTGGATCTGGAAAATATCTCCTCCTTGTCTGTTTTATCCATCTGTGTCATGCTGGCTTGATGAGCAGAAATCAGGGTATGTGGTTATTCTAATGTAAACACTGTAAACTTGAGTTTACGTGAACCTTTTAAGTCATGCACGAGAAACAAAGTGACTCAGAGTGGATAATACAAGTTACTGATCCCAATCTAGTAGTAGCCAGCAAGGGGCTGATGGCTTGATACACGTGGCCTTGAGAGGCCACCCCTCATCGAGTGCCTCCTTACAGCAAACAGATGTGGGACTGCTGGGAGCAGCTTCGTTTCCCACAGTGGTGCCTCAGTCCTGCTGGTAGCACTTTGGGAATACAGAGCAGCGTTTCCACCCAGAGCAAGTACAAGAGAAGCTGCCTTTGCCATCTGGCAACGTTGCTGAAATGCTCTGGATTAAAGAGGCAGGATGTTCTGTCATTGTTCTGGATCTGGGCTTCTCATGTTAATTGCATTAACGAATCTGTATATTGTACTGTCATTCCTCTGTAGGATTTACCTCAGGGATATGTAACTCATGAGAAGACAGTTGCAATAAAAAAGGAACCAAAGGAGTCTTTAGGAATAACAATCGGAGGTGGAAGGGATAACAAAAACAAGCTCCCTATATACGTAACGAGCGTGCAGCCCATTGGGTGCCTCTTCAGGGATGGCAAAATCAAGCGAGGTAAGGAGACTCAGATCTTTATACTTCAGGACCTGTTTTTAAGTGAAAGTTGGACTTACACCCTAAAGTGAAGGTGGAAGCAGGGTTACACATGAGACCTTGAGGTAGAAATGGGCTTCATAGCAAAAGGTTTGCAATAATCCTGTCTTATTTACCCAACAGGAGATATACTTCTGAGCATAAATGGCATTGATTTGACTCATCTTAACTACTACGAAGCTGTCTCAGCACTGAAATCTAATGCAGCTTCCCACTCGGTTGTACTGAAAGCCTTGGAAATCCTTGCATCAGACTCAACAGATCCCTCTCTGGACATCAAGGAACGAGGATTCAGCTGGTCTCCCCTCTGGATCACGTGGCTCGGATTGCCTAGGTACGTTTGTTTGGTGACTGTAGAGAGTTATTCAATCACAGAGCTGACTTTGAACTCAAACACTAGAAATTAATTGCTTTGTGGGTTGACTTGGAAGCATTACCAGTATTCTTGTTCACTCTGAGGCAGAGGAAAGCCTCATTCGTCAGTGAGATCACAGTATAATGAATGCACAAGGAAGTTCAACTGTTTTTTCCAGTGTGACCCGTTGTTCTTCCACTTCTCTTGCGCAGTACAGTTTTCAGAGGTTCCTGAATACTTTTTTTTTCCCTCTCTCCCCCTAAGAGAATTGACACAAAAAATGAAACACATTTTGGCATTTGAGGCACTAATTGAAACAGTAATCCTAGAAACAATCCCTGCTAAAATACCATTAACTGAAATCACTGTGGCTCTTTCTGGATTGCATTAGAGGCCAGCAGATATCTGTGCTGCTTTATAGCCTCTAATCTGGTCATCTCATTTAGGGGCATTCTTTCAGTCTAATTCTTTTTGGCTGTTGTAATCGTGTGATCTTTAGCGTGAAGCACAAACAATTCTGAATGGCTGAGTTCTCCTGCACAAAGCTTTGGACCGTGGACTTAGCACAGATTTTAGCAGCAATATGGTATATTCCATGTGACAGGGCTGGGGCATTAGAAGCCTGGATTTCTATCTCCTTTCTGGAGAAGTGAACCTCTAATTTGCTCGCTTTTGCAGTTTCATGAAAGTACATTCATCCACAAAAGATAAGATCTGTTGTCATGTCAGCTGACTGGAGAAGGATCACGCAGGAGATGAATGGCAAAGCCAAACCCTTTTGTGGGAAGCTCAGGTTATTTACAACCTTGTTTCTTAAGGCACCTGGAAGAAGAAAGACTAACCTTCTTCTAAAGACAAAGCCTCTAGTTACGTTACCCTTGTGTTACTTAGCAGCCTGTAAATGCTAAACAAAACAGCCCAAGGAAGGTAGCTTTCTGTCTCAAGCACTTGTAGCTTGGCTCGTACTCAGCACCATCCTCGCAGCTTCCTCCGCTGTCCCAGGGATCTGCTCTGTGCAGGCCTAGCAGGAACTAGTTCGAGCTGTGCCTGCGTAGCCCAAACCCGTGTACAAGTCCTCAGATGCTGGCTGATGTTTCTGCCTCACGGGTGCTTGTGCAGTAAAGTACAGAGAGGCAAAAACTGGCTGCACTTTCTCCCTTATTTCTTCTCCAATGTATTTGGATGTCTGCTGGCTCACAGCTTCAACACACTTTCCGCTGCAGGGACTGGAGTCCACTCTTTGCTTGTTGGTAACCTGCCTTCGTCTCAAGGCTGATGTTACCTGCCATTAAATACCTTGCCTGAGCAATTTTTGCTGCTGGTATCAACGCTGACTTCCCTTCCTTTGCCTGTCACTGTCTCACTACTGAAGCAAGGAGCAATGATTTCAGATGCCGTTTCTGCTCTTCAGTCTTCCTTTCTTGTTCTGACCTTTAGGATCTGACAAAATTTTCCTTCTTGTTTCCAGTAATAGAAGTGGCTGTAATTTTTTCTTGTGTTTCCTCACTCATTTTCCCATGTTCTTGTAAGACCTGGTAGCACCTAGCTGGTCCTCCATAGAATGATTTATAAAAGCCCCTGCAAATAAGCTGGTTTTTTAATCTAAGCAAGTTATTGATACCATTTGACATCATGTGACTGGCAAAATCATTTTTTTTTTTTTTTTGAATTGTTACTTGAGAATGCTGGAACTGAAGTGGCACCCTTGTTTGCCAGCTGGAAATGTTCAGGGTGCCCCTGTGCTAGCATTTTAGGTTGGCCCAGGTCTCAACCCACTCAAACTGGGTTCCTTTTGGATGGGACTAAACCAGAAGAGCTTCAGAGCAATTCCTATTCCTCTGTTGGTGCCTGGCACTCTGGCACTAACAGAGCCTTTACCTCGCGTCCCACATTAACACTAGATTACAGAAAATCCCCTCAAGTGTTACAGAAGTGGACCTTGAAATGCACCAGTTGTTTCACTCAGATCTGTCCATGTTGGGCTGCCCTGCTAAAGGAGACATGGCCTCCGTGTGCTAAAACATTTTGCTAAAACTGTGAAAGCTTAAAGCTTGTTGCTGATGGCATGTGGGATTTTGGTTTTTGTTCAGCATTTTTTTTTTGCAGCTGCTGCTCTGATCCAGCAGAAAAATCCTTTCATCTTCCTTAGAGGAAACTCTTACGCTGAAAGGCTGGAGTCAAAGTTGGCGCTCAAGGCTAGAGAAATGCGTTTGGTTGTTGCAACGCTTGAGCCTATGGTGCTGAATCCTAGCCTTGATTCTTGGATCTGGGTGGTTGGGTTTTGTTTGCATCAAATGCTGTCTGTGATGCCAGCTCACCAGGGGCCGTGCTGTCACTGAGCTGCAGAGCCCCGGTAGCCCGTTCTGCAGAACCTGGCTTACGTGACAGACTGCTGGTGCCAAAGGGATTTCGGAGAGATTACAGCCCTGGTCCTGCACCCTTCTTGGGACCCTGAGTAACAGAGGGAATACACAAGTATTTTGGTCACGCTGCTCCTAAAGGAAAAACTCAATACCAGAGCATTTGGTGTGTAAGCTTCCATCTCTGCCCATGGCCACACACCTGGGGAAGACACAAACATCCCCTGCTGTAAGAGGGCAGTGTGGTAATTCTCCCGCTAGCCCCAGGCAACAAGTACTGGCTCTACCAAATCAGGTGGCTGGTGTGTTTCTGGCTTTTTTTCTCTTGTATTACTACTGTGGGCAGCCCAACTGTCCCTATAAACTTTTACTCTTTCTCCATTCTTTGCTTTGTTTGTAATTGGTGGTGGTGAGCGTTTCAAGTTAATTACACACTACTAATTATTGCTGTGGAATGTTTATCATGAGCACTGTATGTCACAGAAGACAGCATAGGGACTTTACTCAATTTCTTCATGGTGTTACGTTAAACACCACATACTCACTGCATAAAATACCATCTCAAAGCACTGTTTGGGGGGTGGTGGCATAACTCACTGCACACTGAATCCTGAAGGTTGAGTTGTCCGCTCTCGGTAAAAGCTTTGGCTCTTGAAACAGCCACAACCACTGGGCATGGCTTAATTCCCAAGGGGGTGGAAAAGCAGTATTCCCCTCGCCCTCTCCCTCGAGGTTTATCTGAAGCCAGTCTCCCCGAAGCCTCAGCTCTCCCTGTAATGACCTTCAGGTGCTCGCTGCTGCGGCCCCGCTGGAGCAGCGCATTCCATAAGCTCTGGAAGGGATGCAGATCCAGCAGGGAGCTTGCCAGGATAAAATCTGCACCTTTACTTTCTGTAAAGTCTAAAATTTTTTTCCCACAGTCATTTTCCACTATGGTGAATTAATGTTTTTCATCTTAAAAGCCCTTTTTCATATGGAAAGTGGATTTTGAGCAAAGCCTTGTTCAGCTCTTGGTGAATGTATCCAATGTTCATTTATGTTTCATGCTGAAGTAGCACTTTTATACTCTGGGCTATTTATTTGCACTAGATGCCATGTGTATTTGTCATAGCTGTACAATACTACAGTTGTACAATACCAGTAGAAGAAAACTGGAGGTAGCAGTACGCTGCAGCTGGGTCGTCCCATGTTTGTGTGTGAAGAACTTGTACAAAAGTAAATTACAGTTTGAAAGTAGATAATTGGATCTTTCTCTCAGTGAGAAGTTAACTGTGAGAAGGCTTTTGAAATCTGAAACTCACCTGCAAACTGCTCAAGCAAAACCCTTGAGGCAAAAACGTTTATTAGGAAAAGTTTAGCTGCTGGAATACCTCAGTGGGGTGATCCACAGCAGTTTCACACAGTGTGGCAGCACGTTGGTGCCAGAACTTAACCTGACTGCGAGCCAGAGCACCGGAGCTGTTTGCCTGTGCTCCTGACACACCTTTTCAGGCGCCTCATGAAGGCTTTGTGTGCGTTTGTGCTGCAAACTCGGGGAATGAGCGCTGTTAGCGCTTATTCAATGCATCCTGCAAGGCGGTCTCAGCACTGCAGCCTACTCCAGGCTCACTGAGAAGACAGAGGTCGGGGCTGGGGTTAGCATACAGTGATCTGCAGTTGCTCCCCAAGGAGCCTGGTACTGTACACAGGAGTCCTGCAGGAAAGACCTTTCATATTCTGATTGGAAGGCAGTAGCAGAAAGGCTGCCTCACCCCGTTTTGTTTGCTTTCCATCAGTGATATATGGCTGCTGACTGCCTTTGTTGTACCAGGCACGTAGCATACATGCAGAATAAAAAGCTCAATTCCCATCAACTGAATGGGGTCTAGCAGTGCTGTTTACAGTTCATTTGCTTTTGTCTGATTCTGTTCATGTTCATGAAAAATGATGTTCATGATGTTATTCTAAAGTGAATTCATGAATTTTTCAGGTCACAAACCCTTTGAGAGCATTGCTGTTTTCTGTTAACTCTTGAACTAGCACTGGCAGGACTGAGAAAAGACCTCTAAAAGATTGGCATCTTCAGATTTGAGAGTTACCCCATAAAGCACTTTGCAGAGGGGTTGCCTGTAGTCCATAAAACAAAAAAAAAAAAAGATGAGGCTGTTCCTTAGCTGCACCTTGTGCAAGGGAAAACACAAGCCTGCTTTCTCTGAAACACACACGATCTATCTCTGGTTTTGACCGTTCTTATCTTTGCAGCTACCTTCACTGCTGTCAAGATATTGTCCTTAGCAAAGGTAACCTGGAAAGCTGGGGCTTCAGCATTGTTGGAGGCTTTGAGGAGAGCAAAGGAAACCAGCCATTCTTCATCAAAACCATAGTGCCTGGGACTCCCGCCTTCCGAGACAGGAGACTGAAGTACGTATGGGCCATCCTCTGGGTCTCTGGTGTTTAAGTCAGAAACGCTCTGGTGCTTATGGCAGCATGCACTGTTTTTCTGAGGGTCTTTTACCCTTTCAGCTGGCTGAACTAAAAGTTAATGACCTCAAGCTCTTAGACATTCACTTGTGCAGTTAATTCTGTCACCAGAGTTGTAACAGAGTCCTGTTTTAATGAGCATTTGGGTTTTTCTATAAAAGTGCAACTACCAACTAAAAGGAATTAACTTGTATTTTAAAGGACTGTAAAGGTTTTAACTGAGTAATTAAATAAAGCTAGAAGGGGGATGTTCAAGCTTAATGTTGGAGGCTTCTGAGTATAAACGCTTTTGGGCTATGAAGATGTGATCTCAATGCAAGCACCAAAAGCCCTCCAAGTGTAGAGAAAATTAAAACTAGCCTTGCTGACCTGTTAGTGATCACAGTGAGCGGAGCTGTGAGTAGTGGAGCTGGAGGCCCCCAGAGAACTCGACTGCAGCATTATCTCCAGGAACCAGCTCCTCTGCAAGCATGCAGCAAACGTCATACTGTTAAATAAGTAAATAATGTACAATTAAAAAAAGAGGCTCTTTCAGGGGTCAGAGCTTCAGGGTAGTGAGTCAGGCTTTTCTCCCCTGAGGAGTATGGAAGAACAGAGCTGGCTCAGAGCCTTGGTGGAGGACTGGGTGTGCTGTTTGAGTGCTATGGGAGCAAGGCTCTTTCCCTCTGACACTTGAAGGTACCAGGCTAGCTTTGGCACCTCACATCCTTGCAGCTGAACTGCACAAGCCGGTGGGAGATAGCTGGGTGTGCTGCAGAGCTGGGCAAAGCAGGCAGACTTGGAAGCCTCTCCTGTATTGAGCTGGAGCGTGACAATGCCTTGGCCTTGTCAGCACTTCACCTTAGCACGGGCTGGTCAGGTAGCTGGAAGAGACCCTGGTGGTCAATGCGTTTATCAACATAAATTTGTTTTAACTTTTCCCTCTGCTGCCAGGCCAGCCAGTTGTGCTCCTGATGCCCTTCAGTGCTGTGCCACACAAGTACCAGCACTGTTCTCCTTTCCTCTTGCCCTCTGACTCAGAATTGAGCCTCTGTCTGCAGCCGCTCACTGTGCTTGTATCCGTTCTCTTCCTGCCCCTAACCTTTTATCTTTATAATTAAGAAGTCACTTCAACAAGTTTATGATCTTGGTACAAGGTAGGACAGATGATCTTGGGGTCCCGGGGTGTAATGTTAATAAATTAAGTCTTGACAAGCGTATTTCCTGTCTTCTGATTAGGTGTGGAGATGAAATAGTGGCAGTAAATGGAGTACCAGCAATTGGAATGAGCAACTCGGAACTAATCCCAATGCTGAAGGAGCAAAGGAATAAAGTTACACTTACTGTGGTATCCTGGCCAGGAAGCCTCCTGTGAAAGCTCAAACCATGCAGCAGCTTCAAAGATCATCTTTGGTACCAGATATTTGTTGACCATCATGCTAAACTCAACGTGACACAGGGAGGGAATGCGGAACTCTTGCTATACTGTGTATTGTCAGGGGAGACTTCACTTCATTATTGGAGAAAACATTTCTTTACTGTGCTGAGGTTACCACCAACTCTGAGCGTTAGATTCAAAGTTACGGTAAATCAGAACAGTTGTAGCTTCCTGGACTTGTTAAAGCCTCTCAGTACTAGTGCTGCAGAGAGAGACATTTTTTCGGTGTTTCTCTACAAAGTAGCCATCTTTACTTTGAGGCATTTTCTTCAGTTGTAGCGACCTGCATTTTATTTAATGTTTTGAACAGGTTGAAACAGATGTGACTGTCCTATTTCCCTTGCTAGTTTAAGAATACACTTTGACTACTGGTCTCTCTCTCCCTAACTGCCCTATTGGACATAGATTTCAGACGTTTTTAAAAGCCACTAATAAAGTTTTAAGGATGCAGACCAAATAAGCTGATCCTACTGCCCCCAGTCCTAATGGTGTTATGTTACTGGAATGTAATGGACGTTTTTATTCATCAAAAAAAAATCATAGCTGGTAGCTGAAGAGCTGCCAAATTAGCACAGTAGAGCTGTGTTGACTTGTATGAAGGTCCTATCACCAGGTATCAGAGATGAGGAATTTGATTTTCATCCCCTTTCTCAGCTTGGCTTCCCTGGTTTTAAGACCTGATAAAACGACCAGCTTTTCTCACAGAAAGCAGGTGACTAAGTAAACAGGTCTGCTTGTGAGAAACCTCTGTCCCAGGAAGCGATTTATTATAATCAGAGTTTCCCAGTGGTCAGAGGCAGAGTTGAGGCAGTGGGGCAGAGGCTGCCTCAGCCTCATTGTACCAACTGTATGAAATAAGCTACCTCCAGGACAGTGTGCCCAGTTTGGCTTCAGCTTAAATGCACTGTATAGTTAAAATTTAGAATGCGAGAAACGAAGCCATGTTGCTAACTTCCTACCTGGAAACTGTACATGAAGCAATTCCCTTTATTTTTTTAAGAAGGTTGTTAATCAGCAGTAGAAACGACAGATCTTTTTCAAATCAGGTTGAATTAAGAGAGATCTTTCCTCGGATGCTCTTTCTGCTGTACCTTTTATGGGGCCAGCTCAGATTGTAAGAATCAAAGGAGCTTCTCCCCCCCTAAGATGCTATCTAGAATGAGTAATTCCTTCTTGTAGTGAATTGACTGCGGATACGTGCCCATCATTGTCTTAAGCAGTGCTTTTTGTAGGGCTGGCAACTTCGTAATTAGCTATTACAGCAGCGTAGAGCTGTTCCTTGCTAGATGATTTAGCTGTTTACATTCAGAGTGACTTCGCTTCCTCTGGCTGTTGGCTGAAGGCAGTATATAGCAGGGCCTGTTATCAGGGCCTATTATACAGAAATAGCTTAGAATCCAATTGTTACAAAGGCTTCCCTGGCACACAGTGTGGCCTCTTTGTTTGGTTGACAAATACTGCTATGGACTTTGACAGCAGAAACAGTGTGTGGCCAGCTGGGCTCTGGGGTCTTTTTTCCTGTTGTTCCTAGTGAATGGTGAGAGTGAAATAATTCAGAAGTCAGAAATGCGCCTGTGGAAAACCGGTCACTCGACCTGCGTCTGACACAAGGGAACACGAAGCAGGTTTTGTCTCTTTCCTACCATGGTACAAAATCTGTGCCTGGTAGGGAACAGTAAATATGTAGATAGAAAAGAGGGCCGTTCCTACTGAGTAGTATCAGATGTCACTTGTATAAAGTACAGTAGGAAAAAGCCCCGCGGAAGGTGGTCAGACAGTGTAAATGAAGGGGATGCTGCGGGAGGCAGCATGATTTTTACTATTATTCCATCTCGTTTCAAGGTGCCTTCAACTTCACCAAAATGTCCTAGTAATTAAGTACTGTTTCCAAGATCAATTTGTTAATAAATGTTGGATTTGTTTTAATGCCTTTATAAATTATTCTAATATTACTGAAAACCAACAGTGGATTATGTGTGTGTGTGTGTTGTGTTTTTTTTTTTTTTAAACTTTTTTTCTTATCAGCTAATGTCCCAGAATAGGTCACTTCAGCAAGAGGCCTCAAGAAACTGACCTTGCCAGGCAGGAAGCAGTGCAATTGTCTTCTGCTTCTCCCAGGACAGGAGCTCGACTATCCAGAAATATGCTGTGACTAGAGAAAAACAAAACAACAAAAAAGAACAAAACCAACTCCCACATACCCATTTCCCTCAGCTATGTCACTGCTGCCTGCGGGGCTCAGAATCGCCTGGACTGAAAAGCTAACCCATGGAATAAATAAAGCTTTATTTAATGAGGCTTAACTCCCTGATCCAGCTTGCTGCACAGCTCAGCAGCTACGGGGCTGCTGCTGGTGCTCCTGGAAGGGCTGTGTGCCTGGGCCAGGGGTTAGCTTTGTCATGATTTCCACTGCTGCAGTGCAAAACATCCCTGATTCGAAGGGCAGAAAGATGCCAGTGCCATAAGGAAAGGAGGAGCTGTACAACAGAACTGAGATTGCCCTCTCTCCTCCTTAATGTTGTGCCCACTGTGCACTGCCAGGAGCTGAACACCTCACTGGTGTTCCCTGAGCTGCCTTCTCACCACGGTAAGCTGGCTGAGGCTTGGGGTGACAAGACCCATGCAAGTGTCCCTCTCTGACCCAAGTTTACCTTCTCAGCAATGTACCTTCTGCGCGCGGTACGGCAGAGGCCTGTTTTCCATCTCACTATTTGGTCCCTCCCAAATTCTGATGTCACCAGCCCAAGAACTGGCCTCATTTGTGAAAATTACTGGAGTCACTTCTCAGTATCCCTGGGAAACACCATCATGAAGCCTGCAATAATTACCTGATCTAACTGAAGATTTCCAGAGCCCCACATTTATACATCTCTGATACCCCAAAGGCAATCATTTCAGCCGTTTATTTCAGCAGAATAAGGCTATTTCCCTTAAATTTACAGCCCTGCTAACATCAGTGAAAGGCTTGTGTCCAGTTCTGAAAAACCATTCCCAAACAGATGGCAGGAACTTGAAGCAGTGACTCTTCAGTCAAGATCCCGTCCCCTCTCTCATGCAGAGGGCTGCAGGCTGGATGTGGTGACTTTATTAATTATGCTTATTTAGGGGATGAGTAGCTTCTGTCCCCTCCACACACACCCCAAGAGAGAAGGGGACTGGATGCAGGGTGGCTCTATCCACCCCTAGAGAGGCACCACACAGACCTCAAGTGGCTGGGGGGCCAAACCCTACACTTACCTTAGCATCAAATTCTACTGACAAGCATTTTCCCCTGATTCAAGACAGGCAAAAAAACAGCTCAGACTGGGCTGGGGGTCACTGCCTGGCACTTCCTTTGCTGCTAGCTGCCCTAGCGATCTCAGAGATCGTGTTCTGGAAAAAAAAAAAACAAATGTCATAATTACAGAATACACGGAGGCAAGGGAAGGATTCCTGGCCCCTTTCCCTCCTGACAGTCCCCAGCTGTGCAAAGGGGTGGGGGCACGCTCAGCAGCACAGTGCTGGGGTGGCAGCAGCAGGGCTGGCTCGTGCTCCCTGTCACTTATTCCCATCACTCCTCTGCACTGGGCCAGCAAAAGTGTTCATGCAGCTGCAAATCGAACCAAGGAAAGGACCCTGCTGAACCACAGCCGTGTGCTCCCGGCACGACTTTCAGCCAAATCCTGCTTCTGTATCACCACACGGTGCTGGCACGGGACGGGGGGCAAGGCAGAAACTGCCTCAACCAGCCCAAAACACAGGTGGAACTGTGGCCTGAGCCAGCGCTGACACACGAGTGATGTGAGACAGCAGTATGTTGCCAGTCTGCATGCACCAAGCATTCTGAATCCTTCTCACCACTTTCGTTTTGATTTCTCCTCCACATGCCCCATCCCGAGCTCCTGAGAGCTATGGGGTGGCCACAACGCAGCCCCCGGCCCTGGCCAGAGGAGGGGCACGGCAGGACACATCCCCTCACGCCTCCTGCTTGAGGCCAGGAGCTGGGGTTCCTGCAGCTCCCCCAGCTCTCAGCAAACCTCCTGCAGTGCCCGGAGATGCTGCAATTCCTAACTCACGGTGCTCTGCCAGACTGCTGACCTGGCTGCGGAGGGCCGAACGCTTTGAAGCCTGTTTGTGGGCCCTGCCCTTTAATTCTGGTTCACTGCACACACCTCCCCAACGCACGTGCATTTCCCAGGACCTCAAAGCATATTAAAAAAAAAACTACATTGAAAATAAACAAAACAAACAGAAAAAAAAACCAACCCCACACTTTATTCTTCTCCCCATAGGCTTTGCAGTTAATGACCCACCAAATGCACCGTCATAGCATATTAACTGTTATCATAGTGCTGTACCAGCTCGAGTCTCTACAATTTTAAGCTTCACGTGATACTCAGACTTGCAAGGTTACAATACAAAAAATATGTAAAGTTTCAGAACCACGTTATTTTAGGGCAAGGATTTAAGACAGTTTGAAATATCAAGTCAAAATAGTGGAAGATACTTAAAACGGGACACTTGTGGACTCACAAAAACAGTATTCTGTAGTCTGCAGCATTCTGTTTAAGTACTAGACATGCCAAAACCCCTCAAAATTATTTTGTTCTTCCCACCCAGAAATACCTGCTTCCACCCTGCTCAACCAATACTAAGTCCAAGCAAACTCTGGAATTTGACTGAATTTATTCAGAGATCTATGGGGGAAGGAATGCATTGCACAGGAGTGTTGGTGACATCCAAATAGAAATAAGCCAACCCCATCAGGGCAAAATGCTAGATGGAACTTCACGTTCTCTAGTGTGCTAGGTTATTCAGCTCAACCCTTAGTTGGGAAAGAAAAACAAAAACAAACAAAAAAGTTAGTCAGAACTAATTAAAGAGAAACTCGTGCTCTTACTATGGGTCCTCCATTGATTTTCCACTTAGGAGTGTAACACATGGCAGAACTACATTTGTAACAGATTAAAACAAAAACAAAAAAAAACAACCCTAGGTTCAGTCTTTATGTAGCCGGTGTAAACACACCTAACAGCTTCTCAAAGCCATCAGGCCAAAGCAAGATCTCGTGACCCACCAGTAAAAGCAGTTTTCTCACATGCTGCCCACCTGGCCATGGAGAAATGAGAAGATATTTTTGTAACTCTAAAGAAATGTATTTGGGGATGAGACTTTTCACTACTAGGAACCAGGCTCTAAGCTGGCTCTCAGGATCTAACTCACGTTTTTCTTTGGACAATAAATTTCAAGTTGCAGTTACTGTCCTATTTTTTTCAAAAAAAAAAAGGAATGATGGTCACAAAAGAAACAAAAACAAAACAAAAAAACAACAACAACCTATTACCTAAATGCGTTAGTTTCAGCTGAAGCCATCTTCCATCAGAAACCATAGGATCTGATACAACAAAGTTCTCCCTAAGGATGTTTATGAGTAGAGTAGCTCAGTGCTTTATATACTAGTACTGCTGTATTTTGTCTTGTATCAAAAAAACACAAAAAAATTTAAAAAAAAAAAACACAATGTAAGTTTAAGTTTAACTGCACATGCAGCTTCAACTCTCAAACCACTGTGACATGCTTCACTGCTCACCCAGAGTCAGCCTCTCTTCCCTTGGAAAAAAAAAAGGAACCAAAAAAAAAAAAAAAAAAACCAGAACCAAAATCACCAATGCCACGCTGGTTCAAAAGGAGCAAATCCCTCCCGAGGGCTGTTACTCCTTGGCATCCTGCTCCTCTCCCTCCTGGGCACCGTCTTCGCTGGCCTCCTTCTCCTCCTTGCTACGCTTGTTCTTTTTGTGCTTGTGACGCCGGTGACTCTCCCCCTCCTCGCTCTCATGTTGCTTGCTGTGGTGGGGAGGAAAGGGGAGAGGAAAGAGCTGTCAGAGCCTGCATCAGCACTGCTCCGCCACAGAACAGACCCGAGCACACCGACTCCGCAGCACGGACACGGACAGAGGGCTTTGATCTAGAAGAAACATCAGCATCAGAAAGGCTGAGGGCACCACGGTGCCAGGGAAAGGCTTTCTGGTTTCTCTGGGGCGATCTGATACCGTGTGCAGCTGAACTGAGGGCAGGGAATGCAAAGTGCTTGAGGTGGCTGCTTTCCACCACATGCTGCATCAGCACACGATGCAGGCAGGCAGCGCACTGGACAGACTGCTGTCAGTATCATTTCTGGGGAGTGTTTATTTATTTATTTAACATAAAGAACATCTCGGTGCCCTTCCCAATCCTAAAGGAGCTCTAATAACCTGGCCACATCACAAGCTTCACTATAAAGCACTGACGCTGCTCTGAGAAGGAAGAGTCCTAGGCCTGAGAGGTGTTTGGAAGCTTTCACTCTGAGCGTCCGGGGGAAATCCCTGGACCAGAAGCAAGAAGTGGATCAGTGCGGCTGGAGACACGTGGATATCCTAACGGGGGGGCAGATCCTGCTTCCACTTCTGCTTACTCATAAATGACCTTGCACTTCACTACCGTGACACTTTAGAACTCCTCAACCAGCACTGTTTGCTGGGTAACTACAGATATTTACACAGGATTTCTGGGAGAAATCCCAGCCAGAAGCTACTCTGACTCGGTCATATGTGCCTGTGCGCCTCGGCCCAGTGACCACGGCCAGGTGCTCCGTAGGCACAGCACGCCCGACACAACCCACATGTGCACAGACCAGTGGGAGACCCCTGGAACTGGACAGGTGGGAGCTCCTGCTGGGATTGCTGCTGTTTTGCAAGCATGCAACTATTTCTGCTCACGGGTTGAAAACCAAGTGAGCTCTCCAGAGTTGGTGTGAAGGTTGCAGAATTAAAACAGAGGACAGAGTACAAGAAAAAGCAAATTAAATTCGTCCTGGGAAGACAGACTGTCATAGAGTATGGACACAGCTCCATGAGTGGGGACAGAGCCAAGTGCAGAGGCTGGGATACCAGGTCAGTAGCAGAGACACCTAACTGGCTGAACCACTGAAGCTCTGGCTGAAAAGCTTCTGGCTGCAAGTGATTTTCTGACTTGTTCAGTAAGTGGTTTTACAGTCATTAAAAAAACAAGAGGCTGTTGCCCCTTCTCCAACACATCTTCAGCCACCTCGCGGAGAGCAATGTGGCAGTGGTTTATGCTTGAACAATGTGACTGTCCTTTAATATGTAAACAAGTGTCAGTGGTTTCCTTCAGACTCTTCAACCTGCAGGAAGCTGGGAACTAGACTGAAACCCTTCCATCCATCTGCAAACATCTTAAACAGACTCAAATCACCTTGGAGTGTCTCAAACAGGGACTCTGACATGCACTAGGAGTGGGCTTAAGCAAAAAGTATTCCTCCATTTGCTTTGGCAAACAAACATTTCTCATCCTACCACTTTGAACGAGACAGAAAGTGTCTGCACGTGTTTAAGAAGCAAAGGAAAAGTCACCCCATTTCCAATTTAGTGCAGCAGCCCAGTTCTGCAAATCAAACTCTCAGATTCTGACACCACTTTGGTGAATTCCATTCTGCTTATGCAGTCAGATAACACCAGATTTTAATTCTGAGTACAGGAAGCTGAGAAATTACCCTTAAAGCTATTGCCCTGTTCGGCTGGTATCAGCTCAGCTTCCATTTGCTTTCTGTTTAATTTTAATTATACTCCTGGCCTTTCTTTCCATCGCCGTTTCCAACTTTTTAGCAATCTGTCTCTTCTTGAAAACCTATGCATCTCCTTAAGGATGACAACAGCCTTTTGCCTCCAGTCACTGTGTAGGAGTTTTTCTGATATTAATTTTGAAAAAAGGTAATTACTTACAGAGCTGACATAAATTTCTTCTAGAAGAAGAAAGTTGAAGCACCAAAAAAAATGAGCAAGTCTGCTCAAGTTGCTACCAGGACATAAACTGATATAGCAATAGAGCATCGCCTCAGACTGGAGCCCAGACCTCTTCTCTTCAGCAAAAGAACATGCAATACCAAAATCTGATGCTTCTGCTGGGGTTTTGCACTTCACTTTGTATACACGTTCTTAACACTGGGAAGAACGAAGCAGTTGATGTGATGTCTAGCACAGACTAACTTCTCCTTTGTGACACACTGCTGCATTTTTGTTGGCAGTGATTTGACATCCTGCCAGCTGCCTTACTGGAAACACCAAGAGATCCTCTCCCTACGCTGGGCAGCTCTGCTTTCTGCTCAGGTACACGCCCGAGAGCAGTTCCTCTGCCTGGGCACCACGTCTCAGGGCTTTAGCAGGTCGCAGTTCACTCCAAGCACATCCAGCTGCTTGTCTGCAGCCCACGTGTGCTCCCATTAACGGCCCGGTTCTCCCGAGGTGGCTCTTACCGCCTCGAAGACTTATGCTTGCTGCTCTCCTCTTTGTCCCTGTGCCTGCGCTCCCGGTGCCGATCCTCCCGCTCCCGGCTGCGATCTCGACTCCGGCGGTAGTCACGCTCGAAGTCGTAGCTGCGCTCCCGGCTGTAGTAGCGGTATCGTTCGTCGTCACTTCAGGAGAAGAGGGAGAAGTGAGGCAGGGGAACAAGCAGAACCCTCCCCGACAGCATCTGTCACTTCTTAGTCTATCAACAGGCAGAGGTGTTTGTGATGCTCCTGAACAAAGCTGCAGTGCTAACCCTCTGCTGCTTATCGATCCCGAGCTAAACCCAGCCCCGGTAAAGCAACGTGGCTCAGTGTGCTCTGCTTGCCTGTTACACAGCCCGTATGCCCAAACACCCGCGTGGCATTGATTTCTTCTAGCCTCTGAAGGCTGACAGTTTACAAAGTGTGCTCTATGGATTTGCCAAGGGAGTACCTCAGCTGCAGGCATGCGGCCAACGTCTCGGGGATTTTGCCCTAGCAATCCTGCTGGAATATGTCCAAGGCAGCCAGCTACCTCATTCAAAACCAACAGGAACACGTTCCTCTTATCATTCTGCCTCCCCTGGTGCTGGATTTTACCTCACAGCACTATTGTTCTGGATAGTCTAACTCACACAAAGGAATTACATGTTAGGAGACTATTTTTTTGTCCCCCCCCATGAGTTTAAAAGCTCAAATTGCACATACTGCAATTGTGAATGTCACCGACACGGTCTTTCTGCCTACACCTTTCTGCTCAAGGCACCTCATTCAATCACCATTGGGCATGATGCAGCCCAAATTCAGATACATCCCACGCTCCCTTTTCCCCTACAATTCACTGCCCCTTTTCCCTATTCAAATTTTGAAAGCTGAAATCTGAATTGTTAACAGGTCCCACTCTGCGAAATAATATTCAGACTCTGAGGGAAAGGAAGTCTGAAGCATCATTCTCAGACTCGTGGAAACAAGCCAGACAAATAAATGTCCACTACAATCATCTGAGAATCCAAATGACTCTACTGAGCACAGCTACTTGCCCTGCTTGGCAGGCGTGATCTCGGAGGTCAGCGTGCTCGAAAGCAGCCAGCAATGCTAACAATGCGCTCAGGAGTGCTGATCACAGGGCTTGGCTGCAGCAGGAACCCACTCAGGAAGTGTAGGAGTCTGAGCTCCTCCAACTGCCCTAAGTTTGTCTTCAGCTCTGTTCCTCCCTGCTTCCTCCCACAGTGCCCACCAGCTTAAAAGAAAGGAAAAAGTTAGGAAAACGTTGCCCTGTTTGCTCACCCCAGGGGCCTGGGAGTTCCCTGAGCAGGCAGCGCCCTTTTGCCAGGAATGCACATTCTGATCGTGTTTTGAATGACTATTGGCATTTCTGAGCCCCGAGCCTGCAAAGCACCGATGCTGCTTGTGACAGAGCTACCACGAGCAGCCCGGGGCAGAGCACACAAAGTGAGGGGTTTAGGAAGTGTCCTCGCAGTCCAGCCTTCACATTAGCTCTCTAGATCAACACCAGGAGGCTGAAAGCCTCCGCTCCCAAGCGCTCGCAGCGCTGCTGCCGCCTGGGAGCCCAGCAAGAAGGCTGTCTCCTGCGCTCTGCTCAGAAGCGCCTGGTCTCCTGAAGGATTTACGTTTTGTGGCTGACTCCTGGTGAACGGCACTCCTTGCCCTGAAAGCCTCCACAGGAGAGCCGAGCAAAGCATGGCTGCTTTCCCCTTTGATCTGACAGTTATAGTTAGGAGACAAGAAGCAGCAGCTTCTATGGCCGATGTTTCACACCGAGCTGTGAAATACCGAGTAAACAGAGGGGCTATTTCATTCACTGCACTCACATTACAGGAGGGAGAGCGAGCACAACTGGTTCTGCTGGGTTAAACAACAACAACAACCGACAGGAGATCAGACACTGACACCGGCTCCTAGTTCTGGCCTCGAGTTATTGATCCAAAGCATCTCTTTGCCAGACGACTCAGAAAATTGAGCATACAGTCCCACTCCTTGACCAAACACCACCTTGTGCTGCAGTGCAAGGCCAGAGCTCCCCACGGGGCCGCTGTGAGCAGAGGGCTGCTGAAAGCCAGCACTCACTTGTTGTATTCACTAGTGGTCGGCGTGCGGTCTCTGTCTCTCTCCCGTTCCCTCTCCCGCTCGCGTTCCCTCTCTCTCTCGCGCCTGGAGCCCGAGTACTCCCAGTGGCTGCTGCTGGAGCTGCTCGTGCCTTTGTCCACCGTCGTCACCCAGGGCGTGTGGGACGTGGAGATGGGCGGGTAGCTGATGAAACCTGAATCTGCAGCGAGAGAGCAGAATCCTTGTTTGCTTGAAGCATTAACAGCGCCCACCCCATGCCTCCCTCTCCGCAGAGGCCCCCTGGATGTAGAGCTGAACCCAAGCGATGCCCCCTTCTTGGAGACAGCAACAGCCCAGCTCCCTCCAGCTCTCACGTCTCCTTTTTTACCTTCACCGATTTGCTAAGAACACATGAAAGCCTGAGGAAGCAAGACCAGGTATTTAGAGATGTTGCTGTAAAACCTCCCGTCCCTCACACAGCGCATGAACTCGGGGCCTATGCGTCCCCATCTCTTGCTCTCTGCAGGCCCTGCTGTATAGGGCATGCCATGGGGTCTCCACCAAGAAAAACCCCAGGCCGCCCCTCCCAGACACCCTGGCTTGGAGGACAAAGGTGCCTGCAGCGCTGGGCATCCCTCTCCTGCAGGCAAGCAGCTGAGTTCAGTTGGCCCGAGGCTCCTGGCCACCCTTCCAAGGTCCTGCTTCTCAGCAGCTATCTAGGGCCAAGGCTGGGGACAGCAGCTGTGGATGAACGATGCCACCTGACGAGCCCAGAGCCACCAGCACATCCCCATCCACACGCTGGCCTGCTCGGCTGCACCAGGGAGGTGCTGGCTGACAAAAAACTGAGCCCGTGACACACTCGAGGCCGCTGTTTCTCAGGAAGCCCTCGCACTGCCCACTCTTCAAACCTATCACGGGGGAGACAGGGTGGGGAAAATGGGAAAATGGGAGAGGACACGGGCATTGCTGGCAGGGCTGGGCACTGCTGGCAGGGCTGTGACAAGGAAGGAAACGTGCTCAAAGCCTGGCACTGCCTCTGCCTTACAAAACAAAAGGAGACAGATGCTTGCGAGTGTGTGTAGGCAGGGTGCCTGCGTGTGCCTGTAGGCAAGGAAGAAGATAAAGTGGAGGAGGAGGGCATTCAAAAGCTCAGGGAGGAGATGTAAAGCTGATGGCTCTGCTTGTCCCTGAGGGCTGGGGGAAAAGGTAGAGAACATGAGTAAGCGTGAGCAAGAATGTGTGCAAACAAGTACAAGAAAATGGTGCTGAGGCACGTGGGGAAGCTGCTCTGATGCTGGGTACCTGCACTGAAAGCAGCGAGCTTACGCTTCGCATTCAGCTAATAAATTGCATTCATCACGGCTGCAATAAGGCGAACACTCAGCTTTCTGAACACTTCATGGTGTAGGCAGACTCTCTGAGACTTTCTAGGGACTGGGATAGTTTGGGGCACAGGCAGTTCTCCCATCACCAAAAGCACGATGTCCACGAGACTAAGTAAAGCCTCAACTACCGAACAGCAGCAAACAGAGAGAGAAGCAGCGTGACTCTTCATTGTCTTGGGTGCTCACCTGCAGAGTTGTAGCCAAATGGAGGAGGCTGCCTGTTGTTGTAGCTGGCTGGCTGCCTTTGGAGAGAGAGAAAGCGATGCAAGTTACTCCCATCAGCAACCCCTTGGCTAAACTGCCCGCAGGTATGCCTGTGCTGCAAGCTCACCCCATTTTTTGTGAAGCCCTGTGGAACATCCCCATGGGAAGCCCATGGCTCAGTGAAACTGTTTCACTTTGCATTGTAAATTCTCAGCAACACATACAGGCACAGTGCTTTGTCACAGCTTCCGAAACTGTTTTAAGTCAACTGCTTGTGCTGCTTCACCCCTCCCTTCTGTAATAAGGCACAGAAGGAATAACCAGGGAATAACCAGGGCTGACAAAGTACCTGGAGACTCTTTTACAGAAGACATCTGGGCAAACATAGCACGTTACCAACTCCTCTGCACCACCCTACATTTTACTGACTCCTTCCCATGTCCTTACCATGACAAATCAGGGCAAGCTAGCAGAATCCATCAGCACCTTGCACAGAGGTTCCCCACAGGCTCCACTCTCATCTCTTACCCCAGCCCAAGACTAGGCTAAGGATTACCAGCAGGGAGTTTAGATCTATTACCAGCAGGGAGTTTAGATCTACCCCTCATCGCTGCTCACTACGGAGGTGCTGTACCAACGGCTCACCCCAGGTGTGGTCTTACCCATCCAGCGTCGGAATGAGGAGAGCTGGTGGTGGCGCCAGAGGAGGCGGGAACAGCCCTGGACATGGCACAGAAATGTAAATCATCACAGAGAGCCCTCACAGCTTTACTTCAGGGAACAAAACTACATTGCTGTTTACACTTAAATGCAGTTAAAGCACTTTTTTTTTTTTTTTTTTTTTTTTACTTCAAACAAAGCCCTGTTTGAAATGTAGGATTTTTCCTTCAGGGTCGTATCTCCTACCAAAATTAAAGCTCTGCAGCTGTGCTCGTTCTGTAGGGCTACCAAAAGAAACACAGACAAAAACCTACCTTCTATTTTGGCTTATTCATCATAAACATAAGATTAATTAAGGCATAAAATCAACCCCTACAGTCCTGTTGGAAACAGAAAAATGTGTTTTTGGGGGATGCAGACATGTTGCAACGACAGCAAAATTTTATTGCTCAATTGATTAAAATGAATGAAATGTTGTAAAAGACAAAGTAACACAGAAATCACCCATTTTTGTTTTTAAAGAAAGCCAAATTCCTAAGAACATACATACTTAAAAGTCATAAGATGACAGCACCAACAAGGCAGAGATTGTTGGCTAAAAGGTCTGACATTTAAAAATGGGCCCAGTTTCAAACACATGAGGATTTTAAATTCAGACTCATTAGACAGTTTCTTCAGAAAGGAGAGTTAAGCACAAGTCTACAGAGGTCACTTGCAGAAGTGTCATAAGCCTCAGAAGCCAGACTCCTATCCTTCAGACTGACTTGAAAGTGAGAAGGACATGCTGAGTGCTCCTAAGGGAACTTCTTCAACTTCTGTCCGTAACTGTGAGCAACCATGATTTTCATGGGCAGTTACCAATGCCAACAGAAGTAGGCTAACCCACCCAGAGGCCTGATTTTGCATAAAAATTCCTGTTTACCATTAAACAACAACAACAAAAGAGCACACTGTACCGATGTAAAAGATAGGAGTCATCTGACTAACTGCAGCCCTTTAGTTAAAGCCAGCAGCTCCAGGCTCCTTTTCAAGTCAACAGAGCCAGCACACCTGATGGAACTTTGGGACAATTCGTCACCTCTTTCTGTAAGCCCCTAAAATGGGTGAGGAGAACCCCTCTCTAGAAGAGGGTCTCACTGCCAGCAGAAGCAGCCTGAAGTCTCCAATTCATCTAGTGGGTATGGATGCTGCAAACACACCGAAGGACTCATCTTGCCCTTAGATACTTATTTTTTTTCTTTTTTAAAGAAAGATCTTCCAGTAAAATACAATGCCTAAAGCATTTCAATCACACTTGCTCACCAAGCACAAGTACTTCAAAGTGCTACTGTTATAATAGCTGGCTCTAATGGTGGTGGATCACCATCATTATAATAATTAGCAGGTACTCTCTCTCTTCTCCCTTTCCAACCCAGTTACCCGAATTGTCAGTTCTTTGCAGCAGCCTAGTCATTTCTTCTGTCTTTCTCCTCCCAAACAACTTCAATCTAAATGCACTTGACTAGCAAGTGGATGTTGCAGTGTCTAGAATCAAGACCAGGATTTGCATCCAGTTTCACTGCAATAAAGCTTTCTAAATCCAAATTTACCATAGGCAGGTTCCTTTAAGTACTACGAGGAGAACCAGCTCAGAAATACTATTGTACGTTGGGAGGAGCATGAAGAGTGTTGTTTTTAACAGAAATTTTCTCAGCCTGAGCAATAGCCCAGCTGCTACAGGTTTTCCAGATCTCTACTTGGGATGCCCTGGGCAGAGCACGGACACAAAAACACGAACACAGAAGCTGTGCAACGAGTCCAACATGTCTGACACACAGTGAGGACAAGAACATTATGTCCAAAAATGCTTTGGGTGCAAACCTTTTGCAAGTAAATGAATCAAGTGTACAGTATAACACAGAAGCAGTGGCCTGTGGTGGCCCCCAGCCTGGGACTCCCAGCTGTCTGGCACCTGGTCAGAACTACGGGTACAAATAGTTTGATACACAAGTTGCTACATTTTTTTTTACCCTGGACTAGGCAAAACTTCTAGGAGAGAAACAGTAGTTATAATCAGAGGAATCTCAGTTTTGTGGTAGCCTTGAATTAGCAGGGTTCCCAATTTATGTATGAGACTGGTTGTTGCATTTCTCTATTAGCATTCATCAGCTCTACTGCACACCAGGGAGCAAAGGCTTCTGACAGAAATGGCAATTCTTCCATTCTGCTCAGCTTCACAGTCCAAATTCCTATACAAAGCATCAATTTATCACAGACTTTTGCTGTGCAAGATGCCATAACAAGAAATAAACTACTTCAAATCTAATTAGGTGGTCTTTGCCACCCAAAGTTCTCCATGTCACTTTCTAGATTGGTCTTGAGTTTAAAAAAAAAAAAAAAAAAAAAAAAAAAAGGGATTAAGAAACCCTACAGATTATTATTTAGGTCCAGAAGACAAGATAAGCAGCTGGAGTTCAGTACTGCATTGGAATTTATTGGCCTTAGATTAATTGTGCTCTAAAATGGGTCTTGGTGTCATCCTATTTCACGTTACTTAATCCAACTGCTCAGCTAGGGCCATCTGTGCATGCAGAATCAGGGCTGTTACTGGAGCAAGTTAACACCTACCTGGAATAGGACCGGGTGGTGGCAGACCTGTGGAAATAAACAAGCAAGCAAAGCCAGTGAGTACAGCAGGAAATGCCTGTCACCTGTGTATCTCATGCTAAAGCTGAAAGCACTTTTGAACAAGTTTCACACATTTGACCAAACAGACCGGCCAAAAAATCGGTGCAATTAAGCAGTAACTGGGTTACAAACTGTCATTTTCCCAAATGACAATCTGTTTACCTTCATGTTATAGTTTTAAACGCTGCTGCCTTCATACACTGGAGAGTTCCTTTTTCTAAATGTCAGCACACAAACAATTGATTTGACCTTCAGAACAAACGCAGGAGCAGAGACGAGAACACTCTGCAGGTCTTTTTGCTTCTTTTTGTGTGCTTGTCTTTTTTGCCATATTTAAAAAAAATAAAACCCATTTCTTATATGTCAATCATCACTACATAGCAAAATCAGACACACCAGTGAACAACCAAAAGAACAAGTGAGAAATTTATCCACCTCCTGATTTCAACAATCATTCTAATGAAAGGCAGCAGGAGAAGCCACTGAGGTCCACAAGCACCTACTGCACTACCAAGCCTCAGATTAAAGGCTTTAACTGTTACGCCGTATTCCATATTTTCTGCATGCAGAGGCAGTGCAGAATGTAGAAGTTACTGTGGGATGTGCTCCTGGTGACTTCTCAATAGACTGGCTGCTGCCTACAGGACCAGAGAAAGCCCAGAACGTGGTCTCTGCTTCACCCCTGTTGCACCATTTAACCCAGAAGCAAACCTGAGTTATTAACGTGTACAGAAAAAAAAAAGCAGTGAAACTGTTCTATAACTTGGTGTTCAAGACAAGAAAATAGGAAAAAAAAAAAAAAAAAAAAAAGCACAGAAATGTTACCTCAGGTATTTCTACAGGTTTTAGCACTCAGACTGTAACTGCAGGGACACAGGACTTACCTTCAGTGCCTCCTCAAGCTCTTAGCTTAACACAAACCCATCTGGTTATCTGGCCATGCAAACGTGCCAGTGCTGAGGACTGACCACACGCACTGGGCCAAAACCCATGGTAAAGACCTCATTTACATTGTTAATATCTTGCTGTTAAATGAAGCACCACCGTGTCCGCTTATGAGACACTTCTAGGAGCATCATCATGCAGCAGCTGTAGATACAATAAAATGCACAGAAACAAATATACATTTTTTTTTTTTTTTTTTGGTATTTCAAGGCACAAACCAACCAAGAATTGACCTGGATTAGGAGGAAAATTCTTTGTTAGAGATGCTGTCGCAGAACTGTCAGCTCCAGCATCTTCCTTGAAGCATTTGGAATCAGTCAGAGCCAGACAGGGTCCTGTACTAAACAGCCTGCTGGTCTGGCACAGGGCAGCAATTCCTGCTTTCTTAGCCTCCTCCACAGATAAACAAGAAGCCGTTTCTTTATCAATAAAGCTAAAGGATCCACAGCATCCAAAAGCTCCTCACAGAAACTAAGCCTAGAGTTTTTTAAAGGTACAGCTGTCAATTTTTTTTTAAATATTCAAGGGCTGAAAAATAATAAATATTTAAATGTTCAGCTGAAAAGGCAGATGGAGATGCTGAATAATGGCCAAGCCCAAGGACCTGTTACCTGACTGCCTCACAGCATCTACTGATTAAACCCTTATTTGCTGCACGCCTGGGATGTCCTAACCTGCGGCCTCAGACTGCTGCAAACTGCTGTGTGAACACGTACCTGGGGGATGCAGTGGAGGTGGAACAGAAGTAACTGGTGGAGGAGGGTGGAGGAAGTGTGGTGGAGGTGGCCCGGCGAGTGGGGGCGGCGGTGGGCCTGCTGGTGGTGCAAATGGCTGCTGCTGCGGGGGCTGCTGGGGCTGCGATGGCTGCTGGGGCTGCTGTGGGGGCTGTGGCTTGCTTCCATGATCTCCTAGAACCTTGGAAGGCAGAGGAAAGAGAAGACAGCATTTTAATCTCTTTGCTCCCACAGCTAGGGCCTCACTGTGCTGGCATAAAGGGAGCATTTCACCAAAACAGGCATTGTGATATCTAACAAGGTCAGGCTATGCTAGACCCAGGGGTAACACCCTCTGGGGAGGAAGGAAGGTTGATCAAAGCAAGAAATATGCTTCAAAAAGTATCTTAAGCAGAACAGCAACAAGACTAGATTCAAGCTGCATGCATAACATAACTGCAAGATGGTTGCACATTTCAGTGTTACCAACACCTTTTGTTCCCCTGTTGAGTGGCTGAATTAATCCTCAAATGGACTTCAGCCCTGCCCAGGCTTCAACTTAAGGGCAGGCAGCTTTCACGGTGACATTGTAGTGCTCCCTATTGGTCATCTTTTTGTTCTTTTTGTAAATCCAGTTTGTCTTTCACAAGGGCAACAAGAGGCCACATTCTGCTCAAGATTGTGTCCATGTAGGTGAGAGGAAACATGGATTCACATCTCTGACAGAAGTAGGTGACACATGAGCTACGGTTGAAGGAATGATCAATATGCAGATACCAGAATGACTAGGCCATGCAGGTATCAATACTTGTAGGTGAGAGCAACAACCACCATTTCCTAGCAAACTTTCTTTTAACAAACTCTTTATTGGGCCACTGTTGGTAGAAGTTGGAGCACTGACCACTAAAAGTAACCTGACCGTAAAAACACATGTAAAAACAGGAACAGGAATTGTGTCTAGACAGAGGAAAGGTTCTGAGAGATAGAGAAAATGAATTAGGGATGGTTAGTAGGAGAAAGGTGATTAAGAGACAAGTTCTTGCTAAAGAAGCCTACCAGAACATGAGGGACACACACTGGACATACAAGATTGGATCCAGTCTGAAGCCCCAGGCTTTTATTTCTTTTAAGATCCAGTAACACTGGCCCACCCCACATCTGAAGTGTGGGCTGTGTCTCATGATGCTTACTCTGAATGTTACTTCAAAGCACAAAGAAATGCAAGCCCCATGTAGTTCTCCACTGCAGAACTGGAAATTCCAACCCAACAGCGGTGGGGCAGCAGAGCGGAAGGGGATAATCCACAAAAGAGCCTCCCAGCTACGCACCCTGAGGATGAGAAAGGGAACTCGGCCCTTACCGAGGGGGAAGGCTAGTGCTTGAAAGGACAAACCCTAGCCCTTAGCAAGGTAAAGCTTTTAACAAAGAAGTTAAATCAACCCGCAGAACGAAGCAATACACGCAATAGGGGTATACTATAGGTGAGAGGGATACACTACCTACTGCTTTCTAGGTGGAAACAGTGACAGGGGAGGCCAGGAAATACACAGACATTTGCTCAGGGTTCACCAAAAGTGCGGTAAAAATCAAGAATTTGTCAAGACAGCTCAAAACATTTACCTGAATTGGGTTTTCCTCAGAGGCATGCTTATCACGACGTCTTCCTTCTACTCTCCTAATTGTGCCTGCCTGGCCACCGATCACATCAATTGTCCCACCCAGCTTCCTGGTACAAAGCAGATGCATCTTTTTAGGCTCAAAGACATTACAAGACCAAAGGCTCTACTAACCTTGTGTCAGTACTTTCTGCTAGTTGAAATGGACAAAAATGCTGTATAGTTCGAATAGCATCAGCTTCTTTACAGCGGTGTGGATTTTTGAAAGTCTAGGAGAGATGCACAACAACTGGAAAAAAACCTGGCCAATTTGATGACACTACGAACAGCAACAGAAATGCTAGCTAAGTGCTTATATGCAAACAGAATAAGTAAAGCTTTGAAGCTTGTACTCAAAGCATTTAGTTGGTTGTCTCTCAGGCAAAGCTTTATTTGGAAAAAGCTGGGATACAAGACTGATTTCTGCAAGGTAAGTTTGCAAAAGACATAACGTGAATAAAACAACAGAAACAGAGACCTCAAAGCCATTGCCTTCCTGGTTTCACATAAAAACAACTTCCTGGTTGTTTTTCTGAAGTTTTTGATTAAAACAAAAACAAAAACAAAAAACGAAGAACAAAAAAACACCACCTCACAAGTCGAAGTGATTTTCCCTGCAGAGGCTGTCAATCAAAATGACTCAATCATTTTGCTTTGTCCAGCCTTGTGGATCTTCTCATTATAGGAAGAGACAAATTAGCACGCATCTAGCAGTGCAGTGCACAGGTTCAGAAACCAATAGCTCCTCTCATCAGCTGCCAAACATGTAAATTCACTTCCACTTAAAGGCAAAGATTAACATCGTGGGAGTAAGAATAAGCCAACTAAGCACAAGCAGCAAGCAAGGTATGCCCTCAAAGCTGATGGATTTGCCTTGTTTTTTTTTTCTATCCCAGAGATGTGCCTCTTCAGCTGGAATACAGGTGTCCCTCCCCATATAACGCCAAACTGGGGATAACACGGGTATCTTTACTCGTAGGTGGGAGGAGCAACTCTGTGAAGAACACAGTGCACCCAGGCTTTATGTCTGCATCCTCTCTTACCTATTAGGAGGAGGCCCAGCTTTCATGCGTCCTCCCACCAGAGCCAAGAAGTCTGTTTTGAATTCTGTTTTGATTATATTGTTTTCCACCTCTTTTTCAGCATTTCCTGTCCTTCCTTGCTGGACCTAAGGAAGGAAAGAAATAACACACAGTTAATACCTTTACTTTCAACCCAACAGAGCATCAGAGGTGGTCTCACTGAAGATCTCCACTGAGAAACAACTACAGGGCTCTTGCAAACAAGAAACCTATTCTACAGTCAAAGAGGCAGACATTTCTGTAAGCTAGTTGGCTGTGACAACCTTTTGTCTGCTTTTTCCCATTAGAAGTCCAGAAGTTTAGTAATCTCATGTTCTGTTTCTCATAGTCCTCAAGTCAGAACTGAAAATACTAATACTTGCTCAGCTCACTGGTTCAAGTTCAGATTAACAACTGCTGGCCAGCTGGTGGACTCAAAGGCTGGTGTCCCAGGCAGCCACCAAACATGAAATGCAGAACTGCAACAATCTGTACAACTGCAACAGTCAATAGCAAAACAGCCATGGATACCCAGCTTTGCTCAGACCAACCTTGAAATCATAGTTCCATCAATTCTACTCTCCTATTCACAGCATCTCCCAGCCAGACTCCCCTATGGCTGGTAGCTTCAAAGACAAGTAGGAATTCACTCCAGTCCTGCTCCTCTGGTGGTTCAAACCTGCCAGGCTGCTGGAGCTGTTTGTTCCACAGAGGAAAGAGTTTTAGCAGAGAAATCTAGTTTTTAAAGATATATTTTTGTATTTCTCATTGCTGAAACAAATGGTGAACAGTTCAGTGTTAAGCTGCCTTGTGTTGTTATACTCTCACCTCTGTGATTACAAAAACTCAGGGCTAGTTTTATGGTAGCCATGCCCAGGAATAACACATCCATCACCTACCGTGATCTTATTTTCAGTGCTGATGGGAGGAGCAGGATCCAGCCCAAGCTGAAGCCGTCGCTGCTTCTCACAATAAGCTTTCCATGTTTCTTCATTGAATCCGTAATTAAAGTAATCAGAGAGATCAGCCCCTGACAAAGGCAGCAGAGATTAATATTGGGATTCTGGCAGGCTCACATTCCCAAATTGTCCTTTAACATCTCAAACGAAGTTAAGAAAACACGTCTTTATTTACAGACTGCAGCTTACCCTTCATTTCATTCTGTCAGAAAGCTGCTGTGCCACAGCTGAGACTGCTGCATCTTGGGGCGTGAGGGGGACTACAGCCAAAACAGCAGTGGGACTAATTGGGACATAGAATACAGCATGTATGCGTACTATTAAAAGAGATGCTTCTGACCATTTATTCATCAACTGGATTTTTTCAGACTGGTTTCCTGCAATTTCTCAATGAGCTGAGTCTTAGGAGAGCACAGGAACAACAATTCCAGCTACCCCCATGAACATGGGATGGTGCCGCAGAACCTCTTCTTGGTGAAGCTCAGCCAGCACGTTTTGCTCCTGACCAGCACTGCCCTTGGGGATCTGAGCAGAGACTGCGGGGCTCAGCCATTTGATGAAATGGGACTAAAGTTTTATTATTAGTATTATCCATAGAGCTCATACTACACATGTAATTACAGTTCAGTCACAATCCTAACTATGGCCTTCCAAGATTGTTATCTTACTTTGATACTCAGTCTCCTGTAAAACAGACCATTTCAGCATCAACACTTCTGAGCAAGAGGGGTGGCCACAAACTGCGTGCCAGGAAAAGGTAGATGTAGAGGGACAAACACAGCTGCGACTGTAAGGCAGCCCTCACAGCAGGAAGCGTTACGCAGCACCTCCTAGCCCTGTTGGAATGTCCTTCACACATCCTCCTTGCAAAACTCCTAGCCAGACAGATTTTAAAACAAGCAGCCAATCCAGGAGGGCTAAGCAAAACACTCTGGGCAAGCAAAGGTTGGATCTATCCAGTGAGGTTTAAGTTTATCTTTCTCAGTAGGCCACTCTTCCTGGTGTGCCACCCAAACATGCAAATTTCACCACCACAGACTCAGCAGCGTGACATTTACATATCTATTTTATCAGCCTTTATTTCAGCCCTCTATCAGTTTTTCCACGCCGTGTTTCTTCCTCTCCCTGACGTACAGATCCCAACCTGCTGAACAATTCAGTGTAAAGGATATAAACCTGAAAGGCTGTTGAGTAACAAGCTACTTACTTGCCATCTAAAATAAACTTACGGGCCACACCTCTGCAGACATCGTCCCTCTATTCACACTTCAATACTGTTTTAAGGCTAGCTGGCTCCGTTTTGGTCCAGGGATGTCAGCATGATCACAACCATTTCCATGCTTTATCTCTGAACTTCACTTCCTTGTTTTCCTTCTAACTTCTTTTCTTCCTAGCCCCCTCTTTCTCACATCACAATCAATGGGATATCCCCTGCAGAAGAAAGGCTACGTTTTCTATTATGTCTGTACTAGCTACTATTCATCACAGAGCGCTTACTGCTGGTTTGATACCGTGACACATCAACGTAGGTAATTGCACTGCTATGCTCTGATGCCCTTCATTCAGGTCGGCAAGAAATATCATAAACATACCACAGACAACTTTATAAAAGTACTACTTACTAACCATAGTTGTATTTCTGAAAGACAAATAATGTAGAGGGGCTGGTGGGGAGAAGGATTATTTCTGAGAAGAGGCGAGTGGATTTTATGCTTTGGCTAACATTTTGTTAAACATTTTATTACATTAGCATAGCAAAAATTCAGATCTCTTTAGTTTCTTTATTTTTTTTTCTTCTGAATTTGCTATAAGAGATTACTTGTAGTATCTTACAGCTGTCATACAAGAGGAGAAATCTCCCTAACACAAATGAGGAAGACAAAAGAGACTGTGTATGTGAGAGACCGGCCTGTATGCTGCCTAGATAATGCTGTAGACATGAGAAGTGGTGACTGCTTGCTAACAGTCATACACCTGGGGGTAAAGAATTAGGCACTGCTGCTTTTCTGAAAGAAAAATCCTAGCCTTGTCAGAGTAGAAAGTGTTTTCTTCTCCTTCAGTTAACGGTCTGGAGCAGGAAAATTCAATAGCAAAAGCCTGCTTCCCATTATCTGTGGCTGCGTGGCGATTCCCACCACTGCCCTCTTCTTGGGGTACTTTCCCCAGGGCCCAAGTGAGAAGGTTGCACGGGGGTGGCTGTGAGCTTGGCCATGGTATGACAGAATAAGCAAGCTGCTGCATGCGAAGAGGTGACCACATATAACCAACAGCCAAATCTTCATCCCACTTTAAGGCCAACAAATTCTATTGCACTGATATCAGCACAATGTTTTCTGGAACTAGTGAATTAATGAAATTGAGCAATAAAAAAAAATAATTGTTCCCTTTAGGAATGGAAATTAATAGAGTAAATGTAACCCAATTGTAGGTAAAAGCATGGCCTGATCTATCAGGAAATGTCACCAGTTGTCTAGACAGGCATCAGAGGCTGAGCAAAGTAAGTTCTTCAGGCTTCCCCCTTCCTTGGCAGCAATAAATGAACAGGAATTACACATACAATTACAAAGACAACTAAAACTGCGGAAAATATTTACCACAAGAACTGTGAGGCCCCACCTGGTTTCCTCCATGGTTTGTCTTCAAATGAATCTAAATCCACTTCTATAACAGGCAATCCATTTATATTCCCTGCGGCATCTAAATCAATACCTTTGGGCTGCAACTTGGCTTTGGAGAGAGAGAAACTGTTACTACCTTTAATGCAATGCCTTTAATCCACTAATTTGCTGAACAAATTACTCCAGTTAAGAAAAAGCACTACTCTGAATTCAGTGCTGGCTTTATGACACGTAGGTAACTGCAATCAGGTTTTTAATAAAAAATATTGTAGTCACTCTAAAAATAAACAGTCAGGGTATACTGACTGCACTTGCAGTCGCACAGCAGAGAGGCAAATTCAACACAGACTGGTACAACAGACAAACGGAATAAATTATTACAGCATGCATGCTATTTACTCTGAATGAATGAAATAACTTTATTCTTCTCCCCAGGCAAAATATTTATTTTTCCCTCCCAAGACATGCACATTTTCTTAAAACAAAAGACTTTTTCAGGATCAGTCTTAAGACGACAATGTATTCACTGGAGTCAGCAATAACCCAGTGGGTTCAGAATCTCCAAGGGGAATTTGTGCTCGTCTCCTCAGTCAGATGTGTCATTTGCACAAAGAAATTAATGGAAGGAAGTTTATGAAGCCCACAGAAGGACAGTCTTACACACGAGGAAGGACAGAATCCAGGTCCCAATATACTGTACAAATTAAACTGAATGGTAAGGAAAATTCCATTCATGGAGTGTTCCAGGTAACACTCAAGGCCAGAGTCTGTTTTTGTATTTTAATATCTTATGCTGCAGGCAGCACGGTATGTTGACCATAAAGTTAAAGTTCTTCTTCAGGCAACATAGCACGTTTGGCCTCAGTGCAACAACACAGCTTAGAAATATTCTGTTTTTTGACAACAGAAGTAGTAATCAATGTAGGTTATTCCAGTTTAAACAGAATTGTAGTCAGCTGATTCAGCGATCGCTAATCAAATCAATCCACTGCACCTTGGACACCCAGGCTGCCCCAGGAATCCTTAGCTTTAGGGAAAGCTATTTATTATTCCTACTTTACATCAGATTCACTAATTTCATATCCTTCTGAACAGAGAACAAGATTTGCAGCTGTTCCAGCTGTCTGTCAGAGAAGTGAAATACTGAAAAAATGTGTAGGATAAAAATGAGCAATACCTGAAGCTGATGCTCCATAGCCTCTACCCGTTTTTAAGTTTAGATTCATAGGAGTTCCCCTATATGGAAAAGAATCACTAGATTGGTATTCAAACAAATTATTTAGAGGTTCTCACAGAAAATACATTCAAGTCCTGACGTCCTTCAGAAGATACTTTGTTCACTTGGGTTTATTCATGCCTCTCTGAGATTTTTAATACTAAGTTGGAACACCTTCAGAAATGGCCCCAAGTTGCACGAGGGGAGGTTTAGGTTGGATATTAGGAAACATTTCTTCACTGAAAGGGTTGTGAGGCATTGGAACAGGCTGCACAGGGAAACGGTTGAGTCACCACCCCTGGAGGTATTCAAAAGACTGTAGACGTAGCGCTTAGGGACACGGTCTAGTGGTTGACTTGGCAGTGCTAGGTTAATAGTTGGACCTGATGATCTTAGAGGTCTTTTCCAACCTAAATGATTCCATGATTTACCATGGTTCTCCCTAACGCTAACGCTTGAAACCCAGGAAACATGCCTAGTGACTAACATCATAATACACGCAGGTTTTCTTTATTAAGAACGAAAAGGTATTTCACAGAATGGTTGTTAACCTTCTGCTCAGGAACTTGCCTAGAATTATTCAAATGGAACAGAACAACACGGAAATTGAAGCTGCACCTTTTATCACAGAATGAGGAAAGAAAGGTAGACGAATCAGATTTCAGAAAGGCTTTCTGCAAAAACCTAGTGAACTTCTGCCAGAATGGATGGAGCATTACTATTCAGGTAATCCTCCAGGCTCATACCACCTCTACCACAAGAGAAGGAAGTTATCCATGAAATAAAAAAAATAGAACGTGCTGCAAAGCATATGCAAGTTGTTTCTTTAAGAATAAGGCTGCTAACATCAAGCAAAAATGCTGTATTATTATTTTTATTGAGTGCAAATTAGGTATAATTTTAAGTCAGTGACAGCATTTCCTGGTTTGCAAATTCAGCCTCACCATTTCTGAATCATGAAAAACCAGAGAGCTGAAATCAGTCAGTTCACAGCTTTTGCAAAGTCTTAACAACACAGACTTTCCTTCTTGAAGTTTTCACAGATGATAAGTTAAATGTAACTTTCCAACTTTGACTTTGCTTGATCAAGCAATAATAATTACTTAGCTCATTTTCCAACAACAGCTCTGCCGTTATCATTCTGATTTTATGGGCTGATTTTCCAACAAGCAATTCCAGGACAGAACTGCCCGTCAGCTTCTAACCCCAGTTCTGCATTCTGGCCATTATTCCCACGTCTCCCATAAAACAGATTAGTTCTCATCCCTACTTTCAATCCCAATCAATGCACTAGACCTACTTTGGATCAAAAATTGTCAGGATAATCGCAATACATACATGTACGATGGTGCTCCCGTTTTAATATTGCCAATAGTAACCTTCACGTCATCATCATCGCTGTCGCTATCACTGTCTTCTTCATCATCTTCACCACTCGGAAGGGCCTTGCAATAATAAAAACACACAGGAACTTATTAACATATGAAACTGAGAAGCTTCCCTGGACATTAATTCTAATCTTACAATGCTCGTCTGATGATGTTATAAAGAATGATTCTGATATAAAGACATCGTTTCCTATTGCACTCCAAGGCTTTTCAAAGTTGCTGATGGACACAAAAAGCATGGAAGTAACCAACCTTCAATATAAATAGACAGGTGGCCATGAAAAAACTGCTGTCCTTTGAAGAAGTGACCCTCGATGAGAACCAAATTAATACTTCTCAAGGTGGCACCAGTTTAACCTCAGTTCAAAGAACTGCAACACATCCCAGAGTTCCCTTCCCCTACTTTCTTCAGAACAGCTAGCAGTGTCCTGACACACCTCCTTCACCGGTCCACGGTCAAAGCATAAAATTGCAAACAAAGTCACCAAAATATATTCACCAGCCTTCTCCTAAGCACCTTGGACCAAATATTCCCTCACTAAAACTTTGCAGCAGGAAGCCGCTGAAGAGCTCTGCTTGGCTTATTCAGCACATTGAGTTCCTTAACTTTACACAAGATCTCCGCAGTTGCTGGTTTGACTCCAGTGCAGCTCCCACTGCAATCAAGAAAAAACCCTTACTTCTGGGGCACAAGAGCAACACAAGTCTTCCAGATACCCAGCAGTGCAGTTTTGTAAGCTTCATGAGCTGCATTAACACTTTACCACTACAAAATGGTTATGAGAAAGGTGTTCTCAACACTCCCTCCTTTTCCATGGCACACAGGGTTGTCAGAACTCTCCATGAGCCCTCTCGACACACCACAGTGGCAGAAAATGAACCCACCAAGAAGACTGAAGGGAGTGGAGGAACAAGACCGCTCCTACACGTTCAGCAATGAGCCGAGGTCTAAGGAAGAATGTAAGAAAGTCTAGAACCCCAGCAATCCCAGGACTTCGGGCCTTCTATGCCTGTGTTTTCTCTATTTTACTCACCCCAAAGTCATATTAAATATTGGGCTGGAGGCAACACCATGCTCTGCTTTTCCTTTCAGACTGCAGCATCAGAAGCCTTCCTTTGCAGCTTCAGGGGGCATAAGCAACACTCAGACCAAGTACTGCTGCGCAATATTGCTTCTTGTATGCAAGAAGCCTGCTGCTGTAGTCACCTGTGAGAATCTACTGCCAGGACACTCCCACTGCCACGCGTCAGGCAGCAGCAGCAGCATCTTCACACACACAGTTTTTCACCCGTGAGTATTTACAAGCAGAACAAGTATGTCTCCAGTTTGCAGTGGAACACTTACATGTTGTGACATCTCTCGGTCTTCATTGCTGACAGGCCGGCTCTCCTGAGGAGCATCTTGCAAAGGATGAGAAGATTCTGCGTGTCTAGTAAATGCAACAGATACAGAAAAGTAAGTGCATGAGCCTGATCTAGAGGTTTAACTACAAACATTTCTAATGCATTTGTCCCAGTGACTTTCATACAATGGCTTTATTCATGTAGTGTGTTTATTCTGCTGGCAGTTAGCTAAAAAACATGACAAAAAAATTAATCATCCTTGCTTGGCTTTGCTTTTGTTGGGAAGAGTAAGTTTAGTGCTTCCAAAGAACGCCAGACAGGCAACAAGCCTGCCTAACCCAACACAACTCAACAGCTAATACACGTGGCAGCTGTAATACCTTTCAGTTTTGGTTCAGCACAATCACAGCTGAGAGGAGTGAGACCATAACTAAGTGTCCACAGCATAAACAAAACCTCATCTTGTCCTAAGGCTGCTAATAATTATACGCGTCTAGTAAGCAATAAGGACGTTTACCCAGTAGAAATTAGAGAGAAAATGGTTTTAGCCTTCCAACAAATTGCTTGCATTGCATTGTAACCACTCATTACTGAAGAAACGATGGACAAGTTTGCACCCAACCTCCTCATTCCTTACAGGTTTGTCCTAATGCAACAGCCAGCTTCAGATTTGCCTCCGATTAAAGAGCTGGTACCGACGCTAACATTGTTTACCACATTTGCCAAGCAAGAAAGTCAAACTGGCATACACATGCTAGAAAAGAGTATGCTAAATGCTACAAAACCAGAATATGAAGAGTGGTCGTTCTCTCATGTCATCAGTAAAACCCAGCAGAACTTCAAATTAATTCTGGCTTTTCATGAGCCTATTCCAATAGCCCAAGCCCAGGAAACTCAGTTCTGCCACCAGTGCTTTGTGGGGAAAAAAACACTTTGCTATTAATTTTAAAGCCCATGTTGGATAATAAAGATACACAAGGTTATCTTCAATAAGAAACATGTCACACCTAACAGAATCCAAACACTGATCAGATTAAAGCCATTTCAGAGGCTGCAGGAAAGGAGACACCAAACAGGTAAGCCAAAGATCACAGTAACACAACTCAGACAGCAGTTATTGACCATAAAAAAGGACAACAACAACAGACAAGAACAATGTGAGCAATCACTGAAGCTCCCAAACCGCAAAAGCCACATGCACAGAGAACTGCAATAATCAAGCCAAGATCAAAGACGATGGATGAAGGTTCAGCAGCTGACCAAGGAAACACAGGTCCCATTTTTGCCATGTTCCTGAGGTGATAGTCGAAGACACGTTTGGTTATAAAAATTAGCAAAGATGTCTAAGAGAAAAATCAGCTTCTAAGAGTATTTCAAAGATACAGGCTATTGCACAAGGACCAGAAGATGTACCACTGCAGGAAATTTCACAGATGGGTTCCAAAAACTTTCGCATTTTGTTTGCCACATCCAAGCTACTTGTAACATTGACCTCAACCCCAGAATTTTGTTAAGAATCCAAGATGACTGAATTAAGGAAGAGTGACAAGTATTACCTTCAGCTTCAAGTCACATGAAGTATCTGTGGGTGTGCATTAAAATTTATGAATCGGAGTTCAAATAAACATTTGCTAAGTAACAGTCGTTCCCTAACCTGTTTGCTTCCTAGGAATGAACAACCTGACAGGGCCACAGCCATCAGCTGCATGAAATGCCAAAGCTGTTTAATTTCCTTGGGATGCCAACACAAACCCCGTGCACTGCTGACATAACAGCATCCTGCACAGCCTGTTAGTATTCAGAGCATCTTTTAGACTAAGGACTGTTCATGGGTACTGGGTCCTGCCCTACACTAATTTCTGCCTCATGGGTAGAGACGTGCACGATAGCTGCTAGCAGCACAGCAAACAGTTATTTTCTTAAAGCATCCCACATCTCTTCGTTTAGGAAGATTTGCATTGTGCGAAAGGGTAGGGGGAGTGTGCTGGTGTGACCACCAGTTCTTTGCTTTCGCACGTTTTGCAGTGTTACTGTAGATATAGTGCTTGAGGTTGCTGGAAACACAGATTGTAAATCCTGTTTTTAAGATAAAATGATATGCAGAAGAAAGGGAAAAGGAACAATAGTTTCAAGCAAGCTAGCAGCAAATATCTAAACTAAGGGTTGTTCCTTCTCACGAAGCTTATTTTGATGTTTTTGGTAAACATTTACCGCATCTGCCTAAAATTTATTTTTGGACAATTTGTCATATTCCGTAGGCACAGGATTCTTACTCCAGAAGTGGGATAGCACCTGTAACAATCTCAGAAATTCCAGATACGGGATTTACAATGACCTTAAAGGACAGTAAACGTGACACTGAACTTGTGAAGGTACTGAGCACACAGAAGCTCAGTGAACATCTCCTCTGAAAACCACTTTGTATTTAAAAACAGCAAACAGAGCATCTCTGATGAGAGAAAACTCTGCTGGTGCAGAACACGCTGCCACAACTACAGGGGAGTTATGGTTGAGAAAAGCAGGCAATAAGTAGTTCCATACACAGAAAGCAATGCTGATCGTTCAGTTATCCCCAGAGCTTTCATTTTTTTTCATGGTTTGGTCCCAAACCATGTACTTCAGAAACCTCAAATAATTTATTGATTTGATCACATCAAGATTTTAACCTAAGGCTCGAAGCTTTTAGCTTTTCCAGGCTAAAGCACATGCCACAGTTTTAACACCACCAGGCCAGCACAAAGTCCCACCCCCAAGCCACCCTCTTTTTCCTGAGAATTAAACTGGAAAACAGATCTGATTTAAACCTAATTTTGGGGAAAAAAGGGGGAGAAAGAGTTAGTTTTAGCTTAATTCAGTGGACTAACCCAGATTGTCTTCCAGACGTGTAAATGCTGCGCCGGGCCAAGGCTGGCAGCTGGGGATGACCCCGTGGGATGGGGAAGGGATGCTGCTGCTGGCAACGGCTCTGCTCTGAGGCACTCATCACGCTACACTGAGCACAAGGCGACCTTCTGTGTAACACACAGCCCTACGATGAGCAAACAGCCCCTGCACTTACCCCGAAATTGGTCCATCTTCTTGCTTGCCAGTGGTGTCGTCTGTGGAAACAACAACAATAACGAGAAGCAAAGTTAGTGGCGTGGAGGGAAGGAGGCTGAGCTGAGGCACAAAACGCGTCACGGAGTGACAGGGCGGCGTAACCCCCAGGCTCTCCCCGGGATAAATTTCAGCCAGAAGCAAACAAAGCCCGGCTGGAGGCTCCCGTGTGAAGCACGCACCCCAGGCCCGGGCACCAACACGGGGAAGCAGCGCCCGAGGAGCTTCAGGCGGGTCTTTAGGGAGCTGTAGGGCGCCGAGGGGGGGCGAAATAAAGGGATGAAGCGGGGAAGCCGCCCGCAGCCCGGCGGTACCTACCCCCGTACAGCCAGTGCTCCTCGTCCTCCTCCGCCTCCAGCGGCGCCGCGCCCTGCACCGCGCCGGCCGCCGGCGGCTCCAGCTCGGTGGCCATGGCCGCCGGGGGGCTGAGGGGAGCGGGACGACGACGACGACGAGGAGGAGGAGGAGGGCGAGCAGCGGCCTCCCCCGGGCCCCGCTACGCTCCCGCCGCGGCCCGAGGCGAGGCCGCGCATCCGCTGCGCCCGCTGCGGGGCGGGGAGGGCCGCGGGCGGCGGGGCTACGGCGCCGCCATGGCTCCTGCCGCGGGAGGAGGCCGGCGGGCCCCGGCCCTGGCGCCGCCCGCCCGCCGCCACAAAAGCGGGGTCCGGCGCTGAGGGGAAGGGGAACGGGGGGGACGCATGCGCGGGGCGGGGGGCGCATGCGCTGAGAGAAGATGGCGGGCAGCCGCCAGCCCGCCCCCCCCCCCCCCTCCTCCCGTCGCCGCGCCTCAGGCACGGGCGGGCCGGGGATGGCGCTGAGGGGGCAGCGCACGGGGGCTGTGGGGGGGGCGTGGTGGGGTTGTGGGGTGTTCACGAAGCGCCCCGGGGTCTGTGGAGCATCTCCCTGTGTGGTGAGGGGCTCACGTGCCCCGGTTTTTGGCTTCACACCTCACAGCCGAGGACAGCGCGTTACGGGCTCAAGCCACAGCTCCCCAAAATTGCTCTTCTGTAGCCCTGAGCTCTGGGGTAGCTTCTGACAGAATCACGCAGTTCAGGTGTAGGCTGCACATCAGCAGCCCTCAGCGCTCTTAATTCCACCACAGCTACACAGAAACTTACAGTGATGAGATTTCCAGCGTTAACCGATGCTACCAAAAACAACCATACTCAAATGATATTCCAAGAGTGATAAAGTTGCCTTTATCCTTTCATCATAATCCAAGACTGATAAAGTTGCCTTTTCCATGCACTGAAAAACAACAAAATATTACATCAAAAAAGTACCTGAAGAGCATCTCTTCTCCTAGTGGTCTGAGCGAGGCTAACCAGCTCTTCTTTCCTCCTTGCTCCATTTTCTGCTACGGGCAGAAAGAAACACTGCTGTACGCTCACCACAGCAATGGGGCTGGAAATCAGGCAACAGTTCCACAGGAAAACACGGAGCCTGAGAGCAGCCCCGAGGCCCCTTGGTGATACACAGCCAGCGGTAATGAAAAATGTTCTGGCGGAAAATTGCCACTCACACAGAGCCTGTGCAGTGGCCAACAACTCTTGTTGCCTATTTACAGAGTTTAGGGTATTTTTTTCCCCCCAGACAGTCCCAAAACAGCACTTGAGCTAAAAAATAAAACTCAATAGAAATTAAATTCGATTTGAAAAGAACTAATTTATACTTTGATGGAAAGAGCAGCTGACTCCTCAGTTTCCACTTTACACCTTTGCACTTCATAAACTTGCTCAGATTAAGATTTGGAGTGACACTCTGTGGCTACTGATTTCACGGTCCAATGGCAGTCATTTTAGGGTCAAGCTAAATTTGTCTTTGACAAAGGATGAAGCGTTCAGCTATGTAGACCAGCATGGAATTAAGCTCACGAGCTGCCCTGCTGAAGTGTCCCACATCGCTGCAGTCTCTCTGAGCCGTGCCCATATGTGATTTGAGTTCTCTCAGCCACTTTATGCACTCAACTTTAGGAATGTTAAAAAGGCTATTGTTTGCAGAAAGTCCTAATAGCCTATATTCTGCAAGTGGAACGGCTTCAAAGCATCTCAAATTGGGCATTCAACACAACCGCTGGGCATCCTAGTGCCACAACAAAAGCTCCCACCAGACTGCGAGGGCTGGTGTAAAATAAGCATCATCACAAAATTCAACAGTACAGAAATATCACACGATGAGTCTGAAATGATGGGACTAGTGACAAGAGTGTCTGTTGGGAGCTCCTAACTGGAATTGACTGAAGAGAGAAACTCCAAAATTTATCAGACTGGTTATAAATCAGAAATACAATAGAGCCATTAAGGAAACAAATGTGATCCTTTAAGTTTAATGAGTCACATTATTCTCACAGAAGAGAAAACTATTACATTACTATACCTGGTGCCATTAGCCATGCTATAGACATTAGCCATTATCTGGAACACCAGATCCTTTTTAGTCACCCATATTGAAAGAAAATTAACTTGAACTGGAATAAATGCAAGCAAATGGAAAGAAAGCAGGATGATCAGAAACAGAATTTTGCTTTTGAAAGCAGATTAGCATTTTGTCTAGCAAGTGAGGACTAAGAAGATTTAAGGGTCTCTATAAAGCTTAACTAGAAAAATGAACTCATCTGGAACATTTCAACAGTTTGTGATGACCAATACTGATAGGAAGGACGCATAACATTCTAAATGAATTGGCATGGACATTATAATAAGCTTCATTACTGAAAAGGACTGAAACTACCTTCCAATAGTAGAAGTGGGAGCCAAATCCCAAATGTTCTTAAGATGGACCTTTGCAGTAGTCTAAGCAAACACAGCTCCTAAGTCCTAATTGGATCAACTCCATGGCTCAGCCAAACGTTCCTATATTTGGCACAGCAACAAAGGAACGTTCTCCAAATTTCTCAAATAATATTCAATAACAGTTACATGCCTAAACAGCACGTAAACCCAGGTGCTCCTGTATTTGTCCAAAACAGCTGAGGACACCAATTTTCAACATCAAGTGTTGCACGTGCCTATTTTGGGAATGCAACATTTCCCCTCAGGGATGAACCGAGGGCTTTAATTTTAAGTCCTGCTTTCACAGCGACAAAGTTCGCCTGTTAACACACACAAAAGGCTGCATTGTCCTGCATTCACAATCCTCTCCATAAACCAGTGATTTGTTTCCTGAACACACTACCCATGCTCAGGTTAGGCTCCCTTTGCAGTGCTACTGCAATAGCAAAAACCTGTGCTCTTCTCAGTTCTCTGAGCTCAGCATCACCACACTGCAGCAGTATATCACGGATGCTCTGGATATCAAAGGAAGGCGGCAGCAAGAGACTCCTGCAAGAAATCTTTACAACGGAGGTTGTTCAGTTGGCTTACAGACCATGTGGAAGACTAAATGTCATGATCATTCTACTGTTTTATTTTTGGGAAAGCCTTCATAAGTTTTCCGAGTCTTGTCATTTAAACCAGCCAAACCATACCGGGAGCCCCAATGCAAGCACTCGATCTGGCCAAGTCAGAAACACCTCATTTAAACAAAACCCACCAACTGCCATTCCGCTCACACCCGATCAGATACTCCTACAGGGAGAGACGCGAAAGATTTTGTTTCCATAAACACATTGCACTACTCAGAGGTTTTCATCTTTAAATTTAATTACAGAAAAATGTTTCAAAGTGATTAAGCATGTCTGACTTCCAGCTTCTTTTAATGGCACAAGCCAATGCAGTAAAATGTAGAAATATAGCTCAGAATTTTATTAAAAAAAAAAAAAAAAAAGAAAAGAAAGAAGTCTCAAGGTGTGAAGTCCTATTAAAAAAGTGGCTGTTCACTTGTAAACAGAATAAAAATGTTAAGAACAATTAAAAAAGTTTCATACAGCTTAAACAAAACCACTTTCCTAAAGCAATACAAGTAATGTTGCAACATCGTAAGAACAGCAAGAGCAGAAAACAAGAAAAGGCAGAGGAATCACATAACGTTACTTAAAATGATAACTTATTTTCAGTGAGAATAGCTTAACATTTTTATTGCTCTGAGGGTAGTGTGTTGACAAGTAAATGTAGTAAATTGTCATAGTGGGACACTAATATGCATATATCTATGTTTTTGCATACAGAGTTTTGTACCTATCAAGAAAAGCATAGGGTCTTTTTTTTTTTTCTTTTTCTAATTTATCAAGAACACACAAGATTTTGGCGAAGATGTTTTGTGCGTTTTAAATTTATGCATCTACAACTGAGTCCACGCTTCCTAGACACGTCTGTGCATGTCTTAAAACACATCTTTCCTCCTCCTGTGGTAAAACAACTTCACAGATGCAGGTGGGGAATCATAGGTAAGAACTTTGATTCTTTATCAGTATACTTTAATACTCCTTACATACAAAAACTTCTTAGATACAAAACCAAGTGCTTCCTACATACAAGCTAGAAAGAAAAGCAAGTGTCAACATGTTGATATGAAAAATTGAACACTGATTAGGTAGACAGTATTTCTGTAATGACTTCTAAAAATTTGCTGCAAACTCGCACTCTATACTGTTACCAGTTCCCTTTCTCCTTTTTCACTGCACAATATTTTCCCTTTTTTAAAAACAAGTAAAGACACTTTCTTTACCATTTCCATTACACTTTGCTAACATCAATCTCATATTGCTAAGCGTTCTTTCTCCAATTAACATTGGTCCTCCATACATACATCTACCAAAAAATGCTGACTTCTTATTGTCAAAAATGAGTTTTTCAGTCTTATGAAATATAATTACCTGCTGAACGTTTTTATATTAAAGCAAAGGACAGCCTAGGAAAAAAGAGAACCTGTAGGCAGAACAGAAGTGCACAGAGTTCACAGCAGTATTTACAGCTGCCTTCATCTTTAAATGAGCTATTGAACCTGTGTCTTTCAGATGCAAATATAATACTGCGTGCTGTTTTTGCATTTTAATGCAAATTTATCTTATTAAAACATGGAGCTTGTGTTATTTGCTGTTTTGGCTCTCACACCCCTTTACTAGTTGCTCTATGGCCACATATTTAAATGTCTATTAAAACACAAAAGGAAAAGACCCTTTCATGGTTTGAAGATTATATAATTAACAGTTCAGGACAAAGAAACGTGTACAGAATTAATGTACTTGAAATGTAAACTTTAAAAATTAGTATTACGCGCTTAAGTGGGAAAACTCACAGTATTCTCTCCACTTGGCACAGCATTTCACTGAAACGAGACAAATCAGTTTGAGAAATTTTGAACTGAATATGATGAAGTCAGCACAGACTCTAAAGAGGATTTCTGAAGGCTGCTCAGCATTCACCACTGGCAATTACTAGAACTCTCATTTGGCTTGCCTCTTCTCTCAGTTGGAAAAGAGCATTTTGAAAAATATAGTCACATAAAAGAAAAAATTAAGGACCTGCTGTGATTTCTTGAGTTTCTTACATAAAAAGGAAATTAATAAAGTTCTGGTATAACAGTAAGCAACTTCCATTGTTCCATCAAGCTAAGCTCCCTTCATTTACTGAACAAAAACTCGTTAGCAAGGGAAATGCATGTAGAATTGGGTGTGTTACAATACTGTTTTCTGGCATTAAATATTTTCTATACTTCCAGTTAACGCTCATCCTAAAAAAATAAAGTAGAGAGAATACTTCGTATGGTTTTGTGATAGAAATCTGAGTTGCAAGGTGCAGCTTGAGTTAAATTCACACAACACAGTAGTTTATTCATTAAATTATATTACAAATGCAATTAAACAGTTTGTCATCAATCTACCAGTCCAATGAAACCTCTGCACTAAGTATACAGATTACAGAGTCTGAAGCATCAGCCTGCGACTGGAAACTACTGCAAGCACTGGAGTCTGATACTCCCTGGCTGTACAGTAAGAATAGCAAGAAATTTGATTTGAAGTAGCAACTCGTATAAAACTGGCCTTTTGTAAACACTGTGTACTAGGACTCTGTCCTACTACAGCTATTAGAATGTGATGGTTTTACAAATACTATATTTTAATACAATATTGCATACTGAAGAGATGCAAATACATTCAGAGGAAATCCTAAGTCAGCCTGAAACTAAAAAGAAACCTGGGATGATGTTGCAAGGAATCAAGTTGCTGCAAAGAAATGCGTGGACATTTATGATATTTGTCACAACTTGCAGATAAACAGTTGCTTTTCCTCTTATTTCTCATTTCTATCTAGGAAAGGGGTGATATTGCATTTTCCTTTGCTGTTAACAAATGGTCATGCTTAGGCCAGGCATTACAGGAAGTTTTTCTATGATTACGTCCTTTCCTGAGATCAGACAAACAGGGAAGAGTCCAAAAATCCTCGTGAAGGCATTTGTGGCTCTTCAGACCGTGCTTGAATGCAATATGTGTGAACCCATTCAACTGATCCACTTCCTCTCATCAGCACATTTTGAAGCACTACTCTGATTTAGATAAAATTTATTTCCACTAGAAAGGATGCCATATCATTTAAACCTTAAAACACTGAAAGGACTATCACACTACAAAAATAACCAGTGTCACTTCATCTTCAATTTGGCTGTTCCAAATTTTTTCTCCACGGTAACGACCATCTCCAATTATGAAACACTCTTTTCCCTGCTTTGAAAAAAATAAAAAAATATCACGAGAATTGATGGATTCCAGGTATTCTGAATTTAAGAACAGGCTTTAGGATATTTTGATATTAGCAGCTGCCATCTACCTCACAAATGCAACTTTTTTTTTTTAAAGATAAACAGTATTTAAGGTTCTAATTTCAGATGCTACAAATAACACCTGAAATACTTTCCAAAAAAAAAAGTCAGAACAGAAATGCTATGCATTTTTCATCTGTTTACTAAACAAAGTGCAACTGAGCCCTACACATCTGATAGTATGTACAAACTCATTATGGCTTTACCATAGAAACAGCACACAAATGGGTCTGTACAATCAGAGGGATGAGAAATGTAATGAATAAAACTCTGTCAAACAGTTGGCAATAGAATAGTAAGAGCTATATTACATTCTGTAAACCTTGGCATACCACACTTTACATTATGCAAAGAGTCAATATTTACAAATCCATAGTGGGTGAAATAATTAACCCCCTAATGTAAATGATGATTTTGCAAAGTGCAGGACAAAACCAGTGCTGTTAATTGCAAGTCCTATGCAAGCAAGTTATACTAAAGTCTTTACTACTAGACGCTTACCTGGACATTTCTACTGAGGATTTATAGGATTGTGATGTTTAGAATGAAATATAGTATGACACGGCATTAGGGTGCATTTTTGAGGACAGCAATATAGAAATTAATAAGGCAGCATGCTCAGAACAAGTTTAAGCAGCACTGATGTTAGATCCCTAGTGGCAACTATATCAGTTATTGTTAATGTTAAAAATTCAGAGTGCAACATAGAAGCCTCTTTTAACATAAAAAAATGTGCAAATTTTTCTCAAACAAAACAAAGTAACATAGCAAGGAAGATACTCTACTGAAGAACAGTTTTTAAATCACAGCAAAGTAGACCATCTTCTTTCCAAAACCATCTACAAGGCACTAAGGGTAGAAAATGACAGGTAACATGAAAGACCAAATGTCGTTCTTCAGTCAGGTCGAAATATGGGATATTTTGGTAAGAATTCTATTAATATTACCTGTTGAAGGAGGAAAAAAAGACAAGAACAAAACAGTAATCAACAAGGTCAGACCTTCAGAACAACCTTCCATGCAACATTAGCTAGTATATAAAACTAAACTTGTAAAAGAATATTACTCAGCGTAACAAAGCTGTAGGTTCAGTCACTTTGACATACAGAGCTTACAGATGCTTGACTTTTTGGGGACAGCCATCCCTTTTCTTTAGGCTAGGCTATCTCCGTGGTTACACAAGAAAGCAGATGACAGAATAGAACGATCACTAAATATTTGAAATTCTCCTCTCTTAAATGGACTATCTTGGTTAAGCCGTTATAAGACTAAGATCCAGAAAAAAAATAAATAAGAAAACAATGGTCCAGACAGAAGTCACACTACTGTAAAAATGCTGCATGTCTGCACCCAAATGCTGAATCAAAGTAATCATAAATGGTGATAGAAAAGGTGCTGAATTATGCAACGGTGTGGGAATCATACCAATGTGTGTAGTCCCGGTGGGTCTCCTTTGTTACAAACCACAGATCTAAGTAAGTGTACCTGCAGCACGCAGGTAGAATTGTTATCAAGAGAAAAAGTTAGCAGTGACAATTTCTAATCTTCATTTATGCTATGGCTAGTCTTTAAAAGTGGCCTTCACAAATGTCAAACAGCTGCAGATTTTCTGAGATCACTCAGGTGAAAGCCTAGTAACTTCAGTTTCTCTATAAAATCCAAGTAACATTGAATACCAAATCAGTAACAGAAATAATACTTACATACTCCATCATATTGCTAGTTTCGCATTTCCTTTTACTCAGCTTCCAGTGCAAACCAAGCTGAGAAAATAATTATTAGAGGATTAACATATACCACAGCATTATTTTCATAATAATGTAACACAAAATAGCGATACCAAATTACTAGGATCTGAAACATTTCAGACACTGACAAGATCGGTATAAAGTATGGAATTATAATAAGATGGTAAAATTCCTACATGTCAATCATGCAAAAAAAACCATACTCTACTTTAACATGAAGAAAACAAGCACTCTAACTTTTCTTACCTTATGATATAGTCTGTTATTTTCCCATTCTAATAACTTCTGAATTGATCTTCTAGTCTAAAAAGTAAGTCAGAACTGTATTATGAATGGTTCAGTAGCCAGCCTCATCCAGAAGAATCTTACTATTGTATTTCTGGCTTAAGAATCGTTTAAAGTAAGTTAGTTTCACAGAAGCAGAACCAAGCAAAAGAAAAATTGTAAATGGAAGCCCTTTCACTTCAAGTCCCCATTCCAGAACATCAGATGATCTTCAGAAAAAAGAAAAAAAGATTTTTTTTTTTTTACGTTAACTTCGCACTACAACTTTGCCAAAACACTTTTAGTTATTAAAAGAGCCTTTTGAATGTAATATTTTTGTCCACCATAGCCAACAAAACAATATCTCCCATCTTCTCTTGGCCGAATACCGCACTCTCTGCAGGTCAATTACCGACAATACAGTTTACAGACATGTAGTTTCTAGGTTTTGTTAATGAAATTGTTATCTGAATACTGAAAAATTTCAGCATCACAGAACTCCAGCTCATAATAGAGCCTGTATTTTCCAATTCCTAGACACCGAAGTGCATACAACCTTCACGTTCTGCTCTTTAAACTTTCTTACACTATGGTCCAATTACAGGCTTGACTCTAATATTAAAACTAGTTTACAGTGAGGCTTATAGCTACGAAGACTGTAAAACTTCTTCTATACCTCTATTCAGAGCTTCCACAATACTTACAATAGTCCATAAGATCATGGCAACCATCAACACATGAAGGGGAAACCCTGGATAGAAGATATATCTGCTTCCTCGGTCTGTATCTACACTAAGAACCTCATTCAAGCAGAGCAACCCATTTCTAGATGTAACAAGGCATTTCACTTACTGGGGGAGAAGGGAATGTTTGGGGAGTTTCAGTGATTTTTAAGGTCACAGGAAGATCACTGTGACAACCTACTGTAGTTCCTGCATAGTATTCCATTCACTGATTTCACTGATAAACCTAACGATGGATGCAAACCACACCACCTCCTTAGAAGAGATACAGAGATACCCATCCAATCCTAAGTCAAGGACATAACGGTGGAGAATCCACCGCCTCTTTGCAAATTATTCCAGTGATGAAGCTATCCTCAGAGTTAAGAAGTACATGCTGTGTCTTGTTCCAATTGTTTTGAATTTCACTTTTTTTTTTTTTCCCATTTTGCTGAATGGGTATACATGGACTGGCTGCGATGGAGTTAATTTTCTTCACAGCAGCCTGTATGGTGTTGAGTTTTAGATCTCTGACTAAAACAATGTTGATAACACCAGTATATGTTCTGCTCTTGCTGAACAGTGCTTGCAGATCGAGGACTTCTCTTTCTCCCTCTGCCTGCCCAGCATGTAGGGCAGGGGTGGGCAAGAGGCTGGAACAGCTGACCTGAGCTGAGCTGTTCCGCACCAGGTAACAGGTAACTCAGCAATAAAACTGGAATCATCATTGCCAAGAGACTGACTGAATGGGAGGTGAAAAGAGATTTGCCTTGGTATCTTCTGGGTTTTCTTCCCTTTGTTTCTCTACTCACTTATTAAATTGTCTTTATCTTGACCCATGATGCTTTTGCTCTTCAGATTCTGTCCCCCATCATTCTGGAGGGGTGAGCGAGCGAGTGGCTGGTGCGTGCTCTGTTACTGGTTCAACCACCACAAAAGAAAACTGAGAACCACCTTATCCTTTTGATTCTTAGTGATGTAATTTCATCATATATACTTTATGCATATTTATACTCTTGAGAAATATTTTAATGTTTTATACATGTAAAACATTTATAATGTTTTATATGTAATAATATTTTAATATCACATGGGCATTTATTTAGATTTTTTAATACCACGGAGATATTTAATGTGTTTTAAAAACTACAAATATTCCATCTCTATTTCTCAAGCACACATCTCTACAATGTAGAAAAAAGCAGTTTAAGTAAGTTAAATTAAGTCCTGTAACCTTTCAGTGATATAGAATTCAATAATGAGCAGTTTATCAAGTGAAGATATTATGCCTTCAGTGACAAGATTTCATTTTTTGATGCCAAAAAGTGTTTCTTAAGCCCTTGTAAAATTTTGGTGTCCACTTAAAAAGAAAAAGTTACCTCCACCAGTTCTCACCACTCAGAAGGGCTATAGGACATATAAGGATCCTACAAAATCTAACCTGAATGTTTTACATGGGATTTATTACATTTTGCTTATACAGGTATGCTTCACCTCAGCCAGTCAATGCCACTGTTATTTTCTTAATCAAAAATTGGAAAGTTTGGCAGAACACTTCTGAAAAGCAGTATCCAGTCCTTGTTTTTGCTTTGCATTTGTATCAAAAGCATTAAGTACTATTTTTTAACAGTTATTTAAACAGTTAAAAATTGAAACTGTTTAAGAAAATATTTAAACTGTTAAAATATCTATTTTAACAGATATTTTCCTATATTTAAATTGAAAAGTGAGCAGTTGTGCTTTTTTTTCCCCTCACAGTGCACCCGCATACTATCACAATTCACATTTGTGGACAATAAAGTTTTATGGCTTACAAGTCTTACAAAGTATACAACTACAGAGAATATCATTACACTATACCTATTTATGTATTTCCAAAACATTTGTTGCTGTGATAAAGCTATTCTAAATGTAAACCACAGAAGCAATTAGGATCATGCTTGCTTGATACTGACACAGTGCTTTTAAGAAGCATCATTACTTTGGTGTATTACTTTGGAGCTGTTCTGCTGAAGGAAAAAAAGGAACTCTTTAAACTTCCAGAATGGAAAATGAATTTCTGTTTATTCTTAACAGAAAGAGCACAGTAAAGTAAGTTAAATAAGCCACAGCTCAGAAATGTTATGGTATTTATTACAAATAAAAAAAGTTAGTTTGATTGTAAAAATAACTATCTGGAAGAGGGGAGAGAAGAGAAAAGTAAGTTTTCATTCCAGTTCATGCAACCTTTGAGGGTCAATGTCTAGTTTTGCACCCAATTCAATTTTTAGAGCTTTAAAAATCATGAAAGTTTAGGTTACCATATAGTACACACTGTTCTTTTAAGTGAGTTTGAATGTGGTAATCTAAGGTGTAGCTAATCCTATCAGCAATTTGGTATCATTTACTTCATTAACAAATGTATTTTTTCTATTTTCTAAGGCATGGAAAATGGAATAAGCTTTGAATGCAAGTGAGATAAAAGGAGTTTGGAACAGAGATGATACTATTAAACATGATTTAATGTTCTCAGTAATTGCAAAACAAAGAGAATAGGACAAATGAAAGATGTACTTACTCTTTTGTTAAGACAGACTACAGGCCACAGGCTACAGCCCAGTGTGCAGCAGCAGCACAGACAGCCACAGAGCAGCCATTTTACATTGACAGGGAGATTTTTTCTTAAACAAGCGTTTACACGACTGATGCTGGTCTTGAATTCTTCTGGAGCAACCTGCAACAGAAGCACTAAACTTCAGAGGAAAGCCACTACATGGGTATTTTCTCAAAAACTGTCTGTACAGATTAAAATGTAAATGAAACGTAACGCCGTTATGCAGTATGACCCCCATCTTCTAAAACACTGGTCACACAGGGGGTATGAAAAGTCACTTTCCAAAACCCAATTCATTTACAATGCATGCTTTGCAAAACCTTACATTAAAAAAAGCTCAACATAGTTTAGATGAGCAGCCTCACCCATATTGGTTGTACCATTAATAAATCAGTTGTCTTGATAACACGTTGGCCCCGAAGAAAGTGTGCAACATATGCACTGGCTACACTGACCACAAAAAAAAAAGAGAAAAAAAAATAGAAAAGAATGAATGAAGGATATCTGGTTTCCAAGGGAACAAGTAGTACTATGTAGTTACTTTGTAGTAAAAACACTGTTGTTTGAAACAGGAAAAAAGGATGATATCGTCCAAAATACTTTCATACCAATGCAAGTCTACACTGTGCCTGGGTGAAGGTGGAACACAAATTTCTGATGTGGTCCACACAGACACAGGCCTGCAACTTTACTTGTGGTTTCTCCCTGAGAAGGAAAGCCCAGAACATCACGTAGCCTATTACATTCAAGGATAAAAAGCACATTTTGTATGTGATTATGAATAAAGCCTAGCTGTTGAAAAAACAACTTAAGAAATATTCAGCCGAGTCTACTCAGAGGAGTATTTTCTGTATGTTGCCACTGCAGAGTCACAGTGGAAAACTGCATCAACTATCAAAAATAAGCTTTCTCTGATGGTAGCATATCTTAAAAGTGAGAACACTCGCCTACCCACATGCCCCGCATCTGTCATCTCTCTACCTTACCTAAATAACTTCAATCTGACAAGTCAAATGTGGATCATGGTATTAGACCAAACTTGACTCCAAGATGGCACTCTTAACCAGAACACAATCCAGGGTTCAGCTGCTCGAAGCAGAATAATCAGATCCAACTTCAACAAACTTGAACAGTCAGGCACAACAACTCCAAAAGAAAACTTCTTTCCTAACTACTTGCCATGCTGAAGAACCCTCTCCCTGGGATTAGCCTGTATACAAAGCTGTTCAACTTCTGCATAATCCTTCCAACCACCAAGCCCAACTCCGCTCAATTTAATTCTGCGAGCAGGGAGGATAAAAAAAAAAAAAAGCTTTTATGACAATGACTCCTTTCACTAAAGAAGCAAAACCAGCAGACAGGAAGTGGCGAGGATCTGATTCTGCTACCTCCGCCTATTCACAAGAGCTAAATTTATTAAAGCATTGAAGGAAAGGGAGTAAGTAAATACAACATCTGTTTCCTAGCCATTCAGATCACCATGCAGTATAGAGTCAGAGGTCTTCTGGGTTTGTACGCTAGCCAGGCCTACAGCTAGTACCATACAAACATCATTTAACATTGTGATTATTTTATAGCAGGAATAAATACGCAGCAACTATTTCTTATGCAATTATACAGACTTAATTCCTTTCCTCAGTATTGAAAAGATTTTATTTTATTTCTTTTTACACAAACAAATGGAGCAAGTCCAAAAATTTTCTTTAGCCTAAAAGAAACATCAATATTTAAATACATTTGCGACAAAAGTACTAGTTAAAAAAATAATAATCAGCGAAACAAGCAGTGATCCCATACATTGGGACATTTTCAATGAACAGGAAAAAATCATATTGTGATACAGAAACTTAGCTTGTAGCTTGAAGCATCTGAAACAAAAGGTTTTGCAGCTCTCTGCCAATGGCAGCTCTTATATTCAGGATGCCACAAACATCCAACGGGTGTGGGTACATGTGAGTAAGACCATTTCACCTTCAAGATGGGAGCAAGTTTTGTAGCATAGTCCGACCGGGTTGGTTGTATGCTGCACAAGTGACATTGCACAGCTCCTGCAGTCAGACTTGTTTACAAGTAAACTGAGATGATGCATTTGAACAAATTGGTATCCTTGATTCTTAAGGAAATTTACATGTAACTATGGTCCTAACATATACACCTTTAGTAAATCTTGAAATTTGTACATGCGTCATCCTATCTATTTATTTGAAAGATAACTTTTTTCTTGACTCCTTTAGCACTTGTGCAGTGAATTCTACTACAAAAAGAGAATGTTCCCTTTTCTTGCAGTCACAAAGTTGACTGGACCTTGACAACACCGCATTTCACCCCCAAATACAGCTGTACAAACCTACTGAAGAGAATGCATTTGCACAATCCAGAGTTCAATTTATCAGCAGGAAACCTTATCATCAGTGATAACATACAACATGAAATGAAGACAACCAGATCACAGCTGGCAGAAAAATTAAGAACCTAACAGGAAAACACTGCCACAGTGAGGTTCTCTACTTCTCTGCCACTTCTAAGGCACTGGTCATATCAGTGTAACAGCCTGATGCTGCTAAGTAAGAACATTACTGATGTATTCTTGTTCCAGTAGAACCCAGCACTGCAAATGGCTAAACTAGAAACCAATTTTAGATGCCTCCAAGAAATACAGATTTCTACTTCAGATACTTCGGTGTGCTACTTACTTAAAACAGTATTATCAAAGCACCACTACTACCTGCTAATGCGCCAATTACTCTCTTAGCTGCATCATGAGATGGAATTAATAAAGACTGCTTCAGCTAACCTAATCTACAGGATTTATTACTTCCTTTAAGAAGCTTAATCACAAAATATATTTGTCCATTTGTCAATGCATCTTCATTTGAAGCTAAAGGAAGCAGTGACCATGATAAGTTTCATTCTGTGATAAACAAAAGCAAAACAGTTTTGTTCCTCTGGGCTTCCAGCTCAGTAACAATTAAGCATTGTTATGCAGTGACGAAGAGTAAAGTATCTGTAAATAAAATAACATTGTATTAATTTAATAAGAAAATGGTTTTCAGATGAAACTGTCACAGAAGAATTTTGTTGATTTTTGGACATAATTTTAAATTTTGTCTTTCTTGCAAATATAGGTTAATATGAAATGACCGAACTACTTCAAACAGAATGAACAGTGCCTCTTGTGCAAAGAAAGCCCACTAAAAGTCCAGTTTTGAGTATTTTTGGGAAGTCCCTTGGAAAGTTTCTGTTTGAGTCTTGAAAAGAACGAGATAAGTACATAGCTCCTGGCTGTGCAGTACACCTTGTAAAGAGACATTAGCTCCTTTTAGGTCTTTAAGGGGGAAAAAAAAAAACATAAAAGGGAAGGAGAGGGTGTCATAATATTTTACAACAGGATGCAAGAGAATCTACAAACACAGGAAGAAAGCAAAGCCCAGCAGGCCTGATCTTTCTCCTTCAATCACCATGATCACAAACCCTATCAATCACATGTTGCAATGGGATCACAATACCAAGAGCACATTTTATGGCTTACATTTCCCTGCATTGCACAGTTACCTCTGTATAGGACCCTTATTGTTTTAAGATCAGGGCAGGAAGCTCCACTTGCTTTCTTAAGGTTCGCTGGCTCCATCATTTTCTTGTCACCTGGAGCATTGTTCACTAACACACCATATATCACGAAGAATATTTTTTAAAGCTAGGTTTAAAATTCTTGGCAGCAAAGGAACCATCTAAACTTTAAGAACTAGAAGGTATGCTTCGTTTTGGAACAGCTACTAATCAAGCTGCTCTGAAAGCATAACTTAAAAGCCTGTTTTAAAAGAATTTGCAACTCTATAAAATCGTAGCACACTGAATTTGAATTTAGCCAGAATTTAAATTTAGGCCAAAGTCCAACCACATTATTACAAGTTAAATATTACCTCTGTATTGAGTAAATTAGAACTTTTCTTACAAGATTCTGTTAAAAAGAATGCACTCTCTGAAAGCCCAGCTCTGTATTTATAAACCAATACATATTTACCTAACAGGATAAGAAGCAAGTCATTCAAGTTGAATTAGCAAGATCCAATATTTGACCTACTTGGTATTTTCTTTATTGTTTAACTTTCCAGGTATATTTCCAGGTATATTTTCCTCAAATATATACATCTACTCAAACACTCAGGATGTACTTGCATAAATCTTAGTTCTAGGCTAATTTATAACTATCCAAAATTTGCAAAAGATGAGAAGGAGTAAGAAGGGAAGATGGGTGAAGAAGAAGGGGTATTTCATATTAAAAAAAATAAATAAATTTAAAAAATAGTGTGAGGTTTACTATCATCATTACATTAAAGGGCAAACTGAGAGTCATGAAACAAGTAAATTCTTAAGACTACACAGTGGCGTAAATCTAAGCAGTGTTTCTGGAAAAAAAGTTTAGCCAGGCAGTTTTATCTATTTAGGATTTTTAACCTGCATAGGATAAAATTTCCATCCCTTGTTTAAAAATCTGTTAAATAGAAGATGAAAATCTACAAGAAAAACAGCATCATAGGGAAGTCTATCAACTGTGCCTAATGGCTCCATGTACACGTTATTAGCAGCTAGGGGTATATTATTAGTATCAATTCACAGTGGACAACAAAGTCATTAAACTGAATGTTACATGGACATTGTGAATACAGTAGGACATAACCTTATATTAGCTATGTACTAATGTGGGCTTACCAGAAACATTTTATAAAAAAATTGTTAATATAAACAGCCACTATGTTATTCATAAATTGTTATTTCATAAAAAGTAAACATTTGTACTTTAAGAAAAAGAAAAGACATTAAAGTGACACATCAGTTGACCGCAATGCTTATTACTATGAATTATTAATCAGGGTATTTGAAGAACACTTACTGGAAAAATCTGAGTTTTCATTTTCAGTAGTGGTAAAGGTGATTGACTGCCATAACCAGAGGAAGAAGCAATTATTCATTTTTTTGCAATTTAGGAAAGTATTAAAAACCAAACAACCCACAGCTGTGGCTTTTATTATCTTTCACAAGAGCATGTGGCAAGCCCTAAGGAAAAAAATTGTTTACTACCTCATTTGATTGGTGCTTTCCCCTTACAAAATGGAAACAAATTATTTTCAAAGTCATCTTTCTCAAGAAGCCCCTCAAATCCACATATAAAAAGAGGTATCGGGATATCTCAACAGAAGAAGCATCTCTACACACCAAGTGATCTCCATACACCAAGCTCATGTGATTTCTGCTGTCACTGATTAGACCTATAGAACAAGAAGGGTAAACCCAGGTAAGCCCAGAAAAGAACATCCTCTTTTCTCTTTGCTAAATTAAGTTCATGCAGTCAGCTGAACTTTAATTTAAACTTTCGTTATAGATCCTGTAGTAAAGTCAATTGTTCACTGTTTATTTAACAGGAAGACAACAGAGTGGAAAATGTGGCAGGCATTGACGCTTGTGTTAGAAAGCAGAGGGTCATGTCCGCCCCCCCCCCTTTTTCTTCTTTTTAAATACACACACATTTTAAGAGAGAAACAGAAATAAAAAGATGAAATAATCATCCAATCTAATTCTGACATTTCCTGCTTTCCTGCTGTGCTTACTTAAGGAAAACTACCACTTGATTAAAAGAACATGAAAACTTATTTCCAGAGTATTCCATGGTTTTTCAGTGACCTGAAAGTGCTTTCTGGAAAATAAACCTTAGAAATGCCAAGTATCGAGACGGAGATGGTGTTATCACTGGCCTTTACACTAGGCACTATTAAGTCAGGAATATGCATCCTTTTGAGCCCAGTGAGGTTCTGAAATACGGCCAGGGTTCCCAGGTTGTCTTTTAACAACCTTTTCAAACAACAGTTGGACTGCTGTCAAAAGTGTTGGACAAATTGAACACGAGTATTTTACTTGTTAGGCTCAGGGGTGAAAACAAGGGAGGAAACCCCCAGATGGATTTGGCAGCACCAGGAGATGCCAACGAAGGAGGGAAGACGCCACAGCCTCCGGCTGCATTTCAACGTATTGTGACTTAACAGCTACTGCAAGTTAGGCTGCAGGGACTGTGAAGCTGCAGCTGTATGGTATGTCATTGGAGGAAGCAGTAAAAGCTGAGTATCTTTTTCTCACAAATTCTGGAAAAAATGCACAAGGGGACCACAAAACAAAGCACAGGAAAAGCACTAGAGACTAAAACAGTCAAAAGGAAAAATATTCCGAAATTAAAAAGCCTCAAAAATACACAATTATGAAAATAAAACAGCAGAGAATTTTGTTAAAAGATTTCATTAATAGCTACAAATGAGTATCTATTAAACTTGCATTTAGAAACAGAACAAAACTGCAGAGAAATCGAGACTTGTCACCACCAATTTTCAGAATGAAATAATTACTGTATTTTTGAAAATGTCCTAAAAAACCTACTCAACTTGTACCTTTAATGCTTAACACCATCATGTTTTGTTCTTTTATGCTTCAGATAAAACAAATTCTCTTCCAGAGATCTCTCTAAAAATGAACTCAAGGCTTGACAGACACATTGTAAAAAGGTCTAGTTTAACTTGCCAGAAGCAGCACAAACTCCAGGCACCTATAAAGCAAGGGTAAGAGTTTTGCTTTCATGCAGACTGCCTGCATGAAAGCAGTATGATGCCATATTTAGATCATCAATAAAGACAACAATCATTGCAAGTTATTTTTTTCTGTAGGGACTGGTCATTGACCAGCTATTCCATACAAGACAAAGTTAAATTTAACAGTCCTCAGCGCAGTGCTGGCCTGCCACCAGTTTTGTCTGGGTTCAGGAGCATGTATTTGTAACACAGAAGCCACTGGAGGCACTGCATCTTTCCATTTAAAAGAACAGTTTAATCTCACACTTACCTTCCCTGTCAGAACAGAAGGAAATTCTGTATCAAACTTGTTGCTCAAGCCAAACCTTGAAAACAAAAGAGACAAACAAAATATATTCCACCTAACTTATTTTGGTTCCCTTAATAAAAAATGTAATAGATGTTGCATTTTAAAAAGAAAAACTATTGCTTTTGCCCTTACATTTACTTTATTTCACGAGCTTTCAATCTCTGTTTATATCAGATCTTCTATATCATTCATAAGACAAAGAAATACAGCTCGGAGCTTTACTTTAAAACCTTCAAGCCACTAAAAGCAGAAAAGTTCTTTTACAATTGATGGCAGTAAGTTTCCATTTTTGCTTCCTTAAAGAAAGGAAGCAAAAACCTCCACCTATTAAATTCCACTTTTACTAGGTTTGATAATCCTTCTACTGCTATTTTTTAATTCATGCAATTTATTCACATGCAACAGATAAAGCTAGTTATAAAGGAACCCTTCTTAGAAAGTTTACAATTGTACAATTAAAAAAAAGGGTTTGCTCTGAGTTAAACTCTCATGCAAAATATGCAAGGGTCTACACATCGAGCAGTTTAAAACCAACTATGAACTTCAAGAAAATTAAATCTTAGGCAACACTGTTAATGGTGGCTCTTCTCCAGTGAAGCGCTGTTACTGAGCATGAGGTAAGGCTTCCTGGTGACGAGTGACAGACAGCTAGACCAAAGTTTTCCAGAATTTATGAACTTTTTTCCAGAGTTTAGGAACTTCACACACCTACCAAACCATCTGAAATTTCCAAAAGCTCCTTTTGTAGGTCAGCAGGATACTGATGGCTGACCTGGCTTTTTTTACTGTATTTGAAGCATGCATGGAAGCAAGAAATTAACTAAGCTCCGATGCCATACCTGCTAGCTGCTCTTGAACGAAAATCACCCATTCTCTCCATCTCCTTGGAAGTTTTTAACCTTTGCAATTCAGAAGTTTAACAGAATAACAACACCTAGCCTCTCAGCTATCTCTATATTTGAGCAAAGCTTACTGTCAAGTCCATAAAAGTTAAATACATTGTACACCAAGTTCTGTCAACCTTGCTAAATCATTTCCTGAATATTTTTGTTAAAAAAAAAAAAAAAAAAAAAAAAAGATCACAGCCAAAAAGATGCATGAATATGTTTGGTACTGTAGTAATTACTGTAGAACCAAACCTTCTGGGGAGAGTGTTTAGAGGCAAACTGACACCTGAATTGCTTTTTACTGGTCACCAGTAAGGATGCCAAACGTCAGTCCTCTGCCATTACCTGATACATACATACTCATGCGCACCCAGAAATAATTCAGATACCTAGGCCTGGCAATGTAACTTGCTTTGCAATGACATGAAAAATAAATCTTGAAGAAGAGAGAAGCACGGTAAGTTGTGCTGTCTATAGAAACCCAGTAAAGCTAACTAAAATGTTCATCAATGATGCTGGTGACATCTAATAGAGATCTTCAACGGCTAATTTAAGCTAGAGCCTTGACACTTGGAAAAAACAGCACATTGGAGCACTATTTGTGGAAACATTAAAAAAACACAAAGCTGAGACCTTCACTAAAGCATTCATCAGCCTTTGTCTCCTAAGCTGCCCTAAGCACTACAACCAATCACCATCCATTTGTGTTGCTTTTATTCAATGTCTTCATCACAAATTTTCTAGAAGTCAACGTGCCTGAACTGAACACCAGCACAGCACATCCAAGCGAACGCTAAAGCTGTGATTTTAAACTAGTGCTACAAATGCAAGCAGTAAAAACACAAAGGTTTTAGGCATGCACAAAGGTTACTAGTATAAGCACATTTCCATTTTCTGTCAATATCATCTGCAGGTTGGCTTCCACATTTTGTAGTTTTTCTTTTGTTGTCTTTTTTTTTTTTTTTAGGATGAAATCTTCTGAGTTAATCTAGTAAGGAAGTCTTTTCAGTTTTAAAAAATACAGAAAACACTAACAACTATATGAAGCATATACATGAGCTTCTTCTTGAGGAATACTGACTTTTCTGTTTATTGGCAGTGAAACTACCTGAAATGATGAAGTTTTAGCAATTAGCAATGGAGTAACTATATAATAAATGAACTACTGGAAAGTTCAGGTAAGACTGTAGAATTATTTACCCATATAGCAGGCTAATTCCACAAGATCATGCCAAAGGTCCACCATGCCATTTCCCCAGAACAGCCTTCAGGCCTTCAAACGGTTCAAAAACTTTCCGAGCCATAGGCAGCATCTTTCATCTCACTGTCACAGACACACTCAATAAGATTGCCACTGCACTACCAATTTCCCCCTAGAATAAAATACGTTAGTGCTTTCTGGTTTAGATCTATTAAGAACATAATAGCACAGAGGATTTTATTGGGTTAAATTTGAAGGCTGATAATGTCCTGAACCATATAAAAACAGCAACCCTTTTATCAGTTGCAAAATATTCCATTCAGTTATAACACAACCAAGAAACCTCAGTTACAGAAATGCATCTATTTTACACTGACACCCGCAAGTGGCTAGAAGAGTATCAAAGGCCTGGACAATACTGAAGACAGAATTATGCTACCCTATATCACATTTAGGCAGCAACACTGACGGCTTTAACACAGATTTACTGAAGTATTTCCAGAGGTTTTACAAGCTAAGCGTCTTGATGATTTACCACATAGTTGAGAAGGATTAAACTCATATTAGACGGGGGGCAAAGACTCAAGAGCCAAATAAAAAATAGCTTTTCTTAGAGCAATGGTAAAAGCAGAACATTACATAGTTCTAGAGCTTTGTGAGCATCTATGAAAAAGTACTAAAGTTTTTTTTCACATTAATGTTTAATAAAAGACAAAGTCTTGATTAAGAGATAACATAGACATTCTATAACAGATTAATGCACAGCAAAGATTGATCTAGCAGGACTTTGCCTATATGTCTTCTAAAATTCAGTATGTTTACAAATTACTATGCAAAATGAAGGGCAGTGCCTGCCCTTTCAAGTATTTAAGGCATCATATTTATTCCTGGGTACGCTCTCTTGAGTTCTTGATTTAAGCTGCACAAGACCCAATGTTTAGAAATTCACCTAAGTCACCCAGATACTTCAGTTGCAGTTTGGCATTGCTACCTATGGGCACCACCGCTGGAACAGAACCAGGATGACATCAGTTTCTGCTGTCACATGCTCTCTCTCTTTCCCTGTTTAAAAGTATCACCTGAGAAAAGCCCCATCACATCATTTTCCCCATTTGCAAAGCGGAGGGAACACAGCTTCTCCTAGGCAGCTGCCCTAAGTCCCTCACAAATTAAAGCCTGAAAGGAACACCCTGAATCATCACTTGCAAGCCCCAGCTGCAACAGGTATCCCATTAGAGCTCCTCACAAAGCATTATCAGGAAGTGAGATCTTCAGTCCCCAGAACTGCAACTGAAATATTCAGGAAAGCACTTTCTTTTATTTAGAATAGACATACTTACAGATGTTTCACTTTTTTTTTTTTTTTGGTCATTTTGATAGAAATAGCCCTTCATTCTTGTTTGTCCCACTCCTTACTTACAGATGGTTACCAGTCTTACTAGACTACACACGCTAAACCCATTTAATCAACTCTCCTAGGATAGGCTCTGCAGTCTCCTTTCTCCATGGGTCCCCACACCTAATTCAGTTTAAGATTAACTTATCTTGAACAGATGAACTCAGATCACATGTACAACTCCATACAAGTAAAGATGACATTCATCAACAGCCCTCAGCTGAAATTTTTCTGTCTAGTCTACGGCCCTGTCCTATGAAGCCAAAAAAAAAACACCAACCCAACAACTAAAAGGTGTCTTTTCTCAGGGATGATACTCTGGAGAACTAACTTGTAACTACTGGTAGGCTGAGGTCATTTGGTATTTAAAATACGTGGAAGGTGTGTAGCTTGGGAGTAAGAGAGGACAACAACCAAATGTCTTATCACAACTAAGTGCACCTGGCTCTTCCCTAATTCACGACAACACGCTTTTCATCAGCACCTTGACTGTGGATCCCTGGTGCACTCCTATAGGAAACATAATGGAAGAATAAAACTTAACTTGTATCCAACAATTGAAAGTTTGCAGACTTAAGCAGGAATCACAAGCTGAATGCTAAGGGCAAAAAGATGTTTAATGGCTGTTTCATTACCTCATTACTATCCCTCCCCATATGCTTAATGATGTGGAAAAACAGTATGTCAGAAAAAATAAAACTCATAACTAAGTTGGCATTTGTTTACTGCTATGTTTTTGGAAGTTACTGCTGCTGCTTTGGTGGGCATATGACTCAGTCTTCACTAAAAACGTTTATGCTGAGATATTCTGACACGCCATCAAAGCAACACTGCTATGCAAGAAACAACAAACTTGCACGGAATTTCAGTGGCAAAGAAAAGACATTCACTACGTCACAGTAATTCCTCTGTGCTAAAATTCAAAAGCTTGCTGAAAACAGTAACTATGATGCCTATTTTTTTTTTTTTTAAAGCTAGAATCTTCCAGAGTGAAAGAGCACTGAACAAGATGAGCATAAGTTTTGCTACCTGCTTTCACAAACACTGTGAGAAAAACAAAACAAATACATTTTACACAGTCACTCTTACCATGCACAGAGGTGAAGGGTTAGCAAAACAGTCAGTGGAAAAAGCAAGATCTTACTAAAGCGATTCCTGGAATTTATATTTCAAATAGCTGGATACTGCAGTGTAACTGTGTTAGGGTCAGAAGCTCACTGACAAGGCTACAGGAATAAAAACTCTCATGCAACAAACTAATACATAATTTGAATCTAGTACTTTGGAAGTATTTAAGAGGAATGCCCATGGAAAGCTGGACCAGAAGATGACCCTGGAATCAGAGAACATCCCTTCTACGTAGAACAAGGGTATCCAAGCAGGCCAGTGTCAGATGAGGAACAGAAGGCATCTGAAACAAAACAACGGCATTGTCTTCTCTTTAAGTAACTGCTTTTCTTTCTTTCTCCCTTTTTTCCCTTTATTTAAAAAGAGTGTCTGACTTCTGTCAGGACAGAATTTTTTATTAGCAACATTCTAGACAGGCTCAGAAAACAAACACAAGTTTTACTGAACGACATGTCTCTCACTTCAGCAAGCAGAGCAGGTTGCTCCTGAAGCCAACTGATTTCAAAAGCAGCAGCATCTGTGTGATCGGACAGTGACAGAATTTCAGAGCGGGTACACACTGATAACCAGAAACTCTTTTTAGGAAGCCAAATATTCCCCATTTATTAAGGAGGTTAGGATTATATACTATAGTGTCCAGGTTTTTTTTTTTTTTTTTTTCCCATTTTAACTGATAATGTCCACTAACTGTTTTTACTAGTTCAAGGAGATTTTTTTTTTAAAATGATGCCATGAACTGATGAAAGAAAAGCTGCCTTCTACCAGCAGGCAGGTATATCTGTTACAAGAAACCTAGGAGGAGTAGAAGAAAGGGAAAGTAAGGTGGATGAGAATTCAGGGCATACGTTCTAGCTCATGTCTCCCCCATCGCTTAAAATTATTACTTTCTTTTGATGTAGATATCATTAGTTGACAGCTCTTGGAGATGCTCCCGCCCATCCCCAAAAGATGCTGGAGCCCCAGAAGAGCTTTAAGTACCATCACTAATACACAAAAAGCATCACAGAAGACAAAGCAAAGAGGTGTGTAATGTTTTTCTGTTTAGTGCTCAAAGACAGAGAGCTAATAAACGGGTAGGTGCTATTCTGAGCATTTTGCTTGTTACATCCCTCCTTTAGTTAGGCCGCATGCTCTGTGGGGTCAGGTCTGAATGAAAACTCCATCAACACAAGCAAGCACACTGCGGTGCAGCACAGCAGCTACCCACTGGCACTAGCTCAATGCAAACCTGATTTAGACTTACATGACAGACACCGTACCAAATCCAACATTAGTTCTCTTAGGATGAGAGAGCCTTCCCCACCTAGAGCTTTGCTGCAGAAAGCTAGATCACACTGCACCTATTCACAGAGAGAAATGTGCATTCTTTTATGCAGTCCAAAGACAGACCCAAAGCAACACAAGCTTGATGGATGTCTGCGATACAAGTTCTGGTACCTCCCTCCTTGTCATGTAAAGGAACATAGCCACCACTGAGCTGTTGTGGCTGTATTTTGTTATACTAATTCCTCCACTTGTTGGAGTAGGAATAGTGAGAAAAACAAAACCAAAATTAAGCAAACTTTGCATCTTTATGTCAGTTTGTTCATCCTGCGTCCCACCAGTTTCTGTGAGCAGAACACACTGCAGCTCACGTTACATCCCAATGACAAAAACTGCTTAAACCCAACAAAACAAGCAACTAACTTTGGAGATAAATTACAACGCAGCCACGTGCCTCCTCTGCAGTGCAGCACGGGGACTCCGTGGCTCCGCTGTGACAGAGAAGGGTTACGGTACAATCCCTCCAACAGCGCCCAAACCTTTGGGCTGGGCCCAGCACCGTGCGGGTTTCCCTTGGTTCTGACAGAAAACAGAGGAGGGAGCCCCAGGACCACCACGGCTGGGCCCAGCGGGGCGGGGGGCAGCGGCCCCTCACAGCTCCCCCCTCACACAGCCAGGGGGGTGCATGGCTGGGGCCCGGCTCCTCCTCACCCCCTGCCCCCCCAGGCTGGCCCCTGCCTTCTCAGGCTTGCCCCTATCCCCTCAGGCAGCCCCTATCCCCTCACAGCCCCCACAGTTAGCCCCCTGCCCCTCAGGCAGCCCCCTGTCCCCTCACACCGCCCCTGTCCCCTCACAGCCCCCACAGGCAGTCCCCTGCCCCTCAGGCTGCCCCCTGTCCCCTCACAGCCCGCTCAGGCTGCCCCCTGTCCCCTCACACCGCCCCTGTCCCCTCACAGCCCCCTCAGGCTGCCCCCATCCCCTCAGGCCGCCCCCCCTCCTTACACGGTGATGTGCCCGGCGCCCCGTACCGCCACGGGATCCGGCGCATCGCGGGGCCGGGGCAGCTCCTGGCTGCGCACCACGGGCCCGGACTCCTCCTCCCCTTCCTCCCCTTCCTCCTCCTCCTCCTCCTCCAGCTCGTAGATGGTGTCGAAGTCCGCCATGTTGGGCAGCAGCACGCTCATCGCCAGCCCACCCCCGGCGCGGACCGGCCGCGCGCATGCGCAGTGCTCCTCCGGGCGGGAGGGAGGGGGGAGAGGCGGGCGCGCAGGCGCACTGGCGCCGAGCCCGGCGCCTCAGGTGTGGTGGCGGCCGTGAGGCGGTGCGCGCCCTTCCCGCCTTTTCGCAGCGGGGCGCGAGGTGAGGCTGAGGGGGAGTCGGAGCGGCGGAGGCGTTTCAGCGGGTTGCTGACGAAAATATTGTTTTCAAATATCATTTTCAAACGATTCTCTTTCTCTTTCTTTTTTCTCTTTTTTTCTTTTTAATTTTTGTTGAGAAGCGAGTCCAGAATAAAGGGGGGTGTTGCGTTGAGAGGGAAGCAAAGCCCTGTAGGAGGAGTTCCACTGCTGGAAAAGGAAGAAAAAAAAAAAAAGAACATCTCAGACTGTTCTCACCTGTATGCAGGTGATTATTGTGAAGTCTACAATTTAAGCGTTTAATTTTAAAGTTTAAGCACTTAAATTAGTCCACTCCTGTAAGTCAGAAGTGAGCCAAAGAGAAGTATTGGTGTCTTGAACGGCAAGCTAGGAATCAGAAATAAAGTTCTGACTTTTTTTTTTTTTTTCCTTTTACTGTGTTAGTGAAGGTATTCTGAAGTGATGTATTTAGTTTAGAGTGTGGCCAAATCTGAATTTCTGTTTTAGAGCGTCTTTAAGGAAGGGAGCTCACCTATCCCCTACCTGAGGGGAAGAATGGGTTTCTGCGCCTGTCTGCTATTCTTGAGAAAGAATTTTCCTCATAAATTCTCTTTGCTGTTTTTCAGGACTTTCTACAAAGTAGCAAAAAGCAGCTGATTTGGTTTTGAAACTCTTTGCTGATTCCAAAATCAAAATTGTATGAGCTACGTATGAGCTTTATCTGTGCCATACACTTCTATTTCAACATTCTGCACAACTTACATGGAGTTGCAGGTAAATCACATTCTGATGCTTGAGGAAAATAAAAAAACATAACTGAGGTAGAAGTTTTTTGGTTTTTGTTTTTTTTTTTTTTCTCAATGAAATCATATGTTCTGTTTTGATTTCATTAAATAGTATGAGTAAAAAAGTAATATGAGTTAAAGTAAATTTATTAGTAATTAATATTGCGGATGTATTGCAGAAGAAGTAAGTGTGGGGCAGAAGGTATTTTGCTGTCATTAATCAAGTGTTAAAAAGTTGTCCTGTTTAGAAACAAGTTGAAAAGGTGAAAATAACACTTGAACTGATGATCTAAACTTTTTTCTACTCAGCTTCCATTCTATACTTGAGATTACCATTCATAATCCATGGAACGAAAGTCTTGAAACTGCTGAAATAAAGATTTGTACGGGTTATAATAATGTGCGGGCTTTTATTTTATTCTCAGTTAAAGTTGGGATGTTTACTCTTAACTGATCTGAAAGTCAAAAACATAACTTTTAATCATAGCTGAGCACACTGTAAGAAACTGTGTGTTTGATGCAGTGCATCGGTATTACACATTTTTCATACTTAGCTATTATCTTTGTTCTTGTCAACTTTGGCAAACTGTCCAGGAGAAAGGTAATGCAGTTTAAAATATAACTGCAGGGAATGTAACCTACTGTCGTTTTGTCCAGTATTTCCTGTGAGAGCAAGCTAAATGTAGGATCTTGGGTTCAAGGTTGTATGCTGTTGCTGAGCAGAAGTCAGACAGTCCTGGAAGCATTTCAGAGCAATCTGTGGAACAGTTAGAAATGCTGTCTTTATTACGGGAACATTTTCCAGCACTATACCTACTGGAACTTTAAAACAAATAAAAGGGAAAACAGTTGCTTTATTTTCTTCACGGTGATGCAACACTTAATTTGTCAAGGGTTTGTATGAGTATTTACACTGATTTTGTATATCAGCAGTGTTCCTATTTCTTAGAATATTTTTCAACTGACAAGTTTAAAGTGAAGAGTTTTTACAGGTGCTTCCCTGCTCAAAGTAATAATTTGAATAGAGTGCAACAGGTCACAAATTGGGCTTCAAACTCTTACCCAGATGGGTATCATGTGTCATCATCTTAATTAGATTAAGGCATGGTTGTAAGGATAGTTGCTGTACTTCTTGATATAATTATTTCATCTGGACTGTGGCTTTGCAATGCTCCCGTTAATGGAATTGTGAGTATATCAGCAGTAAGAATTTCTTGCATTTGAAATACGTTGATTTTCACAAGGAACAGCCTCTTGGTAACCTTATAAATTGAAAGATCCTGTCCCGACTTGCTAAATCACGTGTGCTTTTGAGTGTGTATTTTTTAAAAAACTAGCAGAACTCTGGCAGTGATTTTACTGATATTAGGTACTTGGATTTCAGAATAGTTTTCTATAAAAAGTCTTGCTGCTGAAAGTGAGACGAGGGCGGTCTGCTAGCTTAATGACCAGTTAGAAAACAGAAAAGAAAACGCAGTAATAAGGACAGTCCTCACAGCAAGGAAAGATTTGTAATAGAGTCCAATACCACAAATGCTGTCAATGTATAATTAGGAAAGGGAGTAGGAGGGTGTCAAAGTTTACCACTGATGTGTCTTGCTGGGTGGATCTAAGGAGGGTGAGGGAGTTAAACCAATTTCAGCCTCGTTTTGTAAATTTATGCCCATTGCTCTGTATAATACCAAATAATGTTAGGGACAAAAGTAAACCATGAGCACAGGCAGTTCAAAGTGGCTGAGAGTAGTGCACAGCCTGCTGATGTAACTGAGAGTAGAAGGGTCAACCTGTGAGAGTTGTAGGCAGGGGCTGCACATGGTCATGACACTGCGCTGACCGGCAGTCATGACCGGCGTGAGTCTCAGCATAAAATACTATGTGATCTCTTTATAATGAGTGTCTGAGGTGTTAGCAAACCAAGAAAGGAAGTCTCTTTAATTGCAAAAGATACTTTGCTATACTAACTTCATATTTAACTACTTATACTTCTTAATTAATAGGTTAATGTCAAAGTTCAGCTGAAGCTTCTGTAGATTTTTTTTTTTTTTTTGTGGGGGTACTCCTAGCAGGAATAATGACTATCTGAAGTAAAAACAGATCACTTTAAAAAAACGTGTTTTATAACTGTACTTTGCATTTAGAGGATGGATAGAGTCCTTAATATTGGACTTCAGATGTAAGTACTCTAGGGAATGTTTTCAGTATGATTTATCAAGAATTAGGGCTTCTCAGGATGAAGTATTTAGATGCTTTACTTTCGCTACTTTTTTTGGAAGCCATTTATTAGATGAAATAATTTTGCTGCAAAAACTCAATTTGTGGACAGATGATTGTCTCTGGCAACGTTTATCCAAATCACTACCCTGTTTTGGAAGAAAAAGCGTTCTTAGGTCTGGCATGAAGCACAAAAAGAGTGGAGGAATGGTAAGAGTTAAACCAAAGCACAGTATTAAATAGAAGTGCTGTGGAGAGGACATGGAAAGTGAATGCTAGTATGGACCTGAGAGATACTGAGTCTTCTCTCAATATATATTTTCATTGTTTATTTCATAAAACTTCATCATAATCATTCAGAAGGAAGAATATGCCACAGATGATCTCATGCTGTCATAATTCACTCATTTCAGAGACTGTGCTTCAGCCAAGGAGGAGGTTGTTGGAGAATAGGAATATACGCTTGCAATTTTGAGAATGTATTTAGGACTTGAGGACCTGACTGGGGTTTAGAATGCCCCCGTTCTGCTACAGCAGAAATACTCTTTTTAAAAAGAGTGAACAGAATAAACAGTATTAGACCTCACCCATAAGGCACCCCATTTCCTAGTCAGTTAATGCATCTGACATTGAAATTAGATTCCTCTTTTTTTTCTGAGAGGGAGAACAAGTTCAAAGTACAGGCTTTTGAAAGCTGTGTGTGTGTGTGTTGGCTTTATTTTATTTCTTTGCTTGCCTAGCATGTTTTTTCAGTCTCTAGCATGAAAAGTTGTGGAAAAACTGAAATAGACTTGTAGAAGAAATCAACTGGTAGGATGTGGTGGTTAGAAATGAGGTGTTTCTTAGTACAAACTATTTCCGTTAATGTAAGCCTTATTGTTTGATGTAAAAAGAGCAGTTTTCCTAAGAATGGTTTCCATTTCAGTGACACTTGAGTTGCTGTGGAGAATTTACGCTGGCTGGAGTCAGGATTAACTTGACACAGGAGCAAGCTAAGCTGTGGTAATGTCAGAACATTAGCGTTTATGCTTTGTAGTGCTTGGCAAACAACCGCTTTCTTGCAGTGCTGTTTTCAAACCTGTTCCAGCTAAGCTGTTTTCTTGACTTCCCTGCATGTGCTGGGCTGCTGGTGATTTTTGTTACCTTCCAGAGGGATTTTTGCACTTTCTCTTGTACCAAGAGGGGAAGATGCAGTAAGTGGTCCCATCTGAGTGCATTATTCACATCACATTTAAAGAATTTGCCATGGAAGTAAACAGTAAATCTGTATTGGAATGCACATAGAACTGCCCACGGACAAAGGCTGAAAGTGATCTGCAAATATGTTGAATATGAAAGCTGCAGTCTATCTGTGCTGCAGCTATCTGGCCAGGCTTTATACAGGACAGAATATCAAGGGGTGCTTGTGCTGGACGTGGGTGATGAGCTAGACATCAAGAGGACAAAGGTCAGTGACTATACACAGCTATGTGCTAAAGAACGAGAGTCTGTTCTCTTTTGCTAGAGGCTGAGAGCCCTTAAAACTGAACTGACTACTGTAGGAAGAGTGTCACCTTATCAGGCAGCCTTCTGCCCCCTTCAAGTCTTGAACCTGCCAGCTGCCCTGTGGTGCTGGCGCCTTCAGTACAGAGTCATTACTCGAAGCCTGCCCCTGGCAGTTGTGTGTTTCTCTGTCCAGATCATTTGTATTCAGGTATTTGTAATCAAGTTCTGACTTTTCTTCTGTGTGTCAGCTTTTCCTTGTATACGCCATTTCCTCTTTCATATCCAAACACTTCTAATTCCTCTGCCAGTACGTGGTGCATAAACCTTGCTATAAACCACAAATTTGCTCTGCTGCCCTTTTACTTAAGACTTAGGCCAGGTTTCTTCAACATATTGATATATGCCAAACTGTTGAGTTTTTAGCATGGAAACGAGCTTATTAGTAACTGGACATGGGATGGTTCTATTACATGCTGAATTTTAACGCACAAAGTGACTGCAAGCATGTGTTTATGATCTTTATCATTAAAAACTCACAATACCATTTTTCCTGTAAAATTTTTTAATGGCTTTTGAACAAGATGATAGCTCATATACCACAGAGGTTTACTTTCTTTTTGTGTATTGATTCTGAGCCTTGGCGCAGGAGAGAGATGATTCCACAAATTTCACTAATGCAGTTGTGAGACCTGTGCTTCTGCACTGAGAAAGTATTATTCATGTTGATGAACCAGCTCTGCAGTACAAGAGGGCTCTGCCCAGCTTTCCCTGAAAATGTCTTTAGCTATTTTGGAGTTCTAAAATACTGCTGAAGAATTTTCTCACTAGTACAAGTTCATTTCCCAAGTGGAGAAAGGAACCTGATTCAAGTTATTCCATGAAAAAAGAGATACAGGTTTAGTGGAAGAAGCCTTAAGAAGTTGGGCTGTTCCCATTGAGAACCATGAGATACATAATGATATTTGGGAGTCCTGCATGGCTGCATCACTCAGATAGGGATTGTCAAACACCAAATGTTCAAGAGTATTTTGTGAAGCATGTGTCTGAATCTGTTCTTTGTCCTTCTCATCCTTACTACATTGTTGTTCCCTCTTGGTTCAGCCATGCGCTGAGGTGGGGAAGACATTTGCTGCTGTCTCCGTTACCGTAGCCAGTTACCGTAGATGCTGCGATGTTCGTCTTCCCAAGCTGCAGCTATGAGATGGCAGCACGTAAAAAGCATGCTGCTAAAACCCTGTGTGCTCTTCCCAGTGTCTTGAGGCAGAACTGTATAATTCAGAGAACGTCGCGCTGGCTGCCTGAGAGCTGGTAGTAAGGGGCTTCAGAGAAGATTCCTGCAGAGAAACACCATATGAAATGTTCATATTTTTACTGGTCTGCTGTTATGTATATGCCTCTGTATGAGGTACCCATGGGCGGTATTCTAAATTTTCCCTAAGATTAGATGTTTTGTGTTTTATTTGCACCTCTTCTGATATCTGGGACATTAGGGAAGGTATCAGGTTTTAGGGAGTTTCAGTTCAGGAATCAATGTATGAAGTTGATAGGCATTTCAGACATTTTTAATCTCAATTGCACAGGAGAAGCAGTGGCTAGTAATGGGTTTCAGATCCAAGTTTACAGCTTGGTCATCTGCGGATTATACTGAAGATGTCTAATGTAGAGGTAGGGCAATTTGCACAAGTAATCTTAGTTTCAGGAGGTTGTCAAGTTACTGATCCAGAGTTTTATCGCCTGTATTATTACTGCTACTACTAGTAGCCAAATTATGTTTTGAATTATGCTCTTGACTATAAATTACTTTTTTTTAAAGTATATTTTAATAGTGTCCTTTCTGATTTCTACTATAAATGCAGTGTCATTACAGGAATGAGATAAATCTGTGTATCTTCCTCCCCTGGACCACTATTTAGGACTTAGTTAATGTAGCCAGCTCACTATGGTGCTTCGTACAGTCTCAGCATGAACAGTTTGAGGGAAAATCTTGCCGCTTGATTAAGTATTTATAGACAGTTTGGCTGAGAAAGGCAGTTGTTCCCAAAGGTTTGGCATCTCTACAGTATTCTCATAAGAGTAAAGATGATTCAAGTAAATGTCAGAAGGGATTTGCTGGCTGCTAGAATCAGTTGTGTGATGCAGAATTTTCTTTTGATACCAGCATGGTGTTAAAGTGGCTCACTACTTTGCAAACTCAAAATACCACTCAAACAGCTGACTTGAAAACAGTGTGGTGGTTTTCTATTTACTTGAAGAGAAAAAGGCAGGAAACAGCTTGGGGAAAATGCCCACTGGGTGAGAAGGATTGTGTTTGATTTATTATTTTAATTGCCTAATGTTGCTAAGGGAGTGTCTAATTAAAGTCCCTGGAGAAGTCTTTAAAGGTGGAAAGATAATTATTGGAAAACATTATATATAGCCTTCAGTGTTTCTTCTCACCCGCAAAAATACAAAAATTAAACTGAAGGACTGGATGATGTCTTCTGAAGCTTTTCCTTTAAGTAAGCAATGTACGAGAGTCAAACATAGCTCCCCAGAAAATAATAGCGATGTAGGAACTCTGTAATGGTTTTGTTGCCTCAGCCCATGTATATTCGGGTACTTTGATCCCTGTGTCCCCATGTTGGTATTGGCAGAACAAGAATATAGGATGGACTTCTGGCAGACTGTCCTGTAGTCTGTGACAGACCATTAGAACTGCATGCTGGCACATTTTGAACTGTATTTTGACTTAGGATCACATTTTTTTGGCAAAAAATGGCACAGGCTGCCCTATCAGAGATGAAGTAAGAAGTTTCTTTTTTTGTTTGCTTGCAGTTCTTCCCTCTTTATTGCTTGCTATCCTCGTCTGGTAATAGGACTGCACATTAATTGCTTTCTCATCTGGTTTAGTGAAAATGATTGGGGTTAGTCTAAAAGGGTTTAAATTTTTTTTCTGGATTGTTTTGAGAAATGGCTGTGCTACTACACTTGGTTAAAGGGACACTGATCTAGATGGAGGTAGTTCTGCACAGTGCAAGAGAGGGGGAATAAGTTTTTACTCGACTAAGCAGTAGCCAGGAAAGATAATATAATACAGTTTTTAGGCATAGAGATCATTATCTAGAGCATGAAAGACTGTCTCCACCAAATATTTATTGACATGCTTTGAAGCCATTTAAAGTAGATGTGTTGGAAAAAAGCACTGGAGTTCATGAAAAAGAACACTTTTTTTTGACAAGGCTAATTTTAAACATCTTACAGGAAATGCTTTGTATCCCATTCAAAAACTCTCATTTGAAGTCTAAAATAAAATCTTACATAAGGTGTTTCCTTTATCAACAGTGGTGGTTCTGAAGTTCTGCCTTCAACAGCTCTTCTGCCCACTTTGCCAGAACAGCTTGGTGTTTCCTTGCTGCCTGGCAAGTCTGAAAGATAGACTGGAACTTGTTTAAAAATTGCAGGGTGATAATTTTGACTATGTTGAATGTGGCCCTGGTAAATAACCATGTAAGCTTTTGAGATAAATTAGAAGGAAAAGTTTAAAGCTAGGCCATGCGCTTTTGGCATGCAAATATAATGAACAATGTATTGTATGTTTATAGCTCTGCTCTTGCCATTCTTCCTTGTTCATTTGAAAACCAGAAACAAAAAAAATTCTCTCAGTCTCTGTTTCTTTCACTAATACCTTCACAAAAAGTGTCACCTGCTCTTCTGTGGAAGTAGGTCTTTTGATGGGAGATTTGAGCAGCAAGGTGAAGGTCCTCCTCCATTTTTTTTCTTGTATGTGTAAAGTGTGATGGCTTTTTTCTTCATGAGTCATTTTGGAATTTTTTTTTGGTTAATTTACATCCTTTATGTATAAACAGACAACTTAGGTAGAGAGGCTAGTGGAACTATGAAACCCTCCTCTCCCAGATCCGTTGTAGAGCAAATATGTATTTCTTTAAATGCAGAGCAGCATTTGTGTTTCTGGCTGTCTACGGACAGATACGCTTCTATTCATAGAAACAGAAGTAGATGTTTTGTGTGCATGCTCTATAATATGCTGCCCTATTTTCCAAAATGTCCGTACAAGCACTAATAGCTATGTGCAGTTTTGGAATATTCCGAATGCCTCAAAGATATCCGAACATAGTCTCAATTTCTAAAAGGTCTGACTTTTACAAATATTTACATGCACGCGGCTTTCTGTTTGCAGTTTCTTTGTATTCATATGTGCCCATTTATTTGAATCATATGAATGGGCAATTATTAGAAATATATTGGAGAAACACCTATAAAATGCTTCTTGATGAACTGTTATTCTAGTATCTCCTACCAGAATTATTTTCATAGAGTGACTGAGTTCTTTTTAAATAACTGGGAAACAGTGAGGCGCATCCTCAACTTTAAGTTGCCTAATGCATTGAATCCAGACAACGAATGCTTTGACAGGTTCTGCCTGTGTTGCTCAGTGTGTTGTCAATGCTGCATGACACTAAGAAAAGCAGAATTTGATCTGCTGCTGCTGAGACTGAGAGTTTGACATTATTGAAGTAAGGAGCGATGCATGACTCACGTGCAGGATAATGATATTTTCTGTTTTTCTTCCTCTTTCTCTTTTTATTACCTTTGCTACTGATGACCTTTTCAATAAAATTAAAATTTTTCACTAGAGCACTTAATTCTATGCAACAGAAAAGGTCATGTTATGAAATTCCTATAAATAGGACTACTGAGGAGTTTGGGGTTTTCTAGCACTTTGTTTTTTATGTACTTTTTCCAGCCTCATCAGTTGGATACTTCTAGGTATCAATACTGTCTCACATGACAGTAATAAAAAATAATCTCACTGTGAGCACATTTATCCCTAATTTGTGCTCCTTCAGGTGTGCACATGGAGAGGACACTTCTGTTAATATGCGTGCTGTGACTCTGAATGCTGCTTGATAACAGCTTTGAAGTAGAAATTCATTTACTTTTGGATGTTTCTTGCCTTCATCCTGAATTAGGTGTCACACAAAATTGGTTGCTCAGGACAGCTCTTTGACTTAGTTGGAGACATGTTAATTTTTTTGATATTTGATTTTGGTGGCTTGGTAGTAGTAATAGTTCTGGCTCCATTATGTTTGTCCTCACATTTTTGAGCAGTTACATATGGATTTGTTGAAGACCAAAGAAATATTTACATCTTCCATACTATTTAGTATTTAGTCATGTGTACAACAGATTGTGTTTCTTACAGTTGAACAAATCTTGGCAAGTTTGGGGTGCTGTTATTTATCTCTAACTATTACTGAGGAGATTGGCATGCTTGGATACAATTATGGAGGACAAAGAAGATTAATTTTATTATATTTAATATGTTGTCATAGCAACTTTTATTGAGTGTTTAAGTGTTTTAAAAGTTTTCAAAAACTACCATAAATTTCAGTCCACTTATGTGTGAATATTTATAAACATCTACAGTTTATTCTAATTATATAAAATGTAACAAACTAAATACATCCAACATCTTACATTTTCTGCAGTAGTACTCTATAATCAGTTCACAGACAATTTTCTGTGTATATATGAAGAGACTAGAACTGTGTTTACTTGAATCTTCAGTGGTATCATTCTTTGGGTCAGTATGTGAAGTACAGTACCTCCTACTCAAAAGAATGAGTGACGAATCTTAGCAGCACGAGTTCCCTGAGATTTCTGTAGTATTTTGAGAATAGTCCCAGATCCTGTACATAGAAGTCAGCACTCTGAAGGTAGTTAAACAAGAACGGTCCTTTGCAAAGTTGAGTTTTCAAGAGGGGAAAAATCCACTCTTACTTTCCACTCTTACTTTTGCTTTTTCTTTATTTTCCCCCACTGTTCATTCAGAAACTATGACCTGATGAATGTCAGTGGACTGTAATCCATTTATTCCGTGTGGTGGTGGGAACAGGGGGCCAGGTATTTCATTTGGGCTGAGTGAACCAGAGTCACTCTGAACTGAGCCCCCGCTGCCATCAAACTGAGAGATTTTCTTCTTGATCATTTTTCTTTCTTTGGCTCTGCGATTCTGGAACCAGATTTTCACCTGCAATGTTATAAGTTATGTCTGATCAGTTTAAGGCAGCGCTCAACTTTTTACAGCAATAGTAGCAATGAAAAAATATATGTATGCAAGCAAATATCCCCTCTACCCCTCTCAAAAAAACAAACCCACACCAACACTGGACTTCTGCAGTAGAAAATTCTTCAGTTACTCATTTTCTGTATCATAATCAACAGAAACTTGTTATTTACTTAGACCTGCATTAAAGTGAACTTGTGTTATATTTAGGAACATTGGAATCAACTGTTCTCATGTAGACAGAGTCCACCTAGTTCATCATCTAAGCTTTGGCAGTGGTATGTGCCATACTTAAAGGAACATGCAATTATAGAATAATTTGTCAGCTTTCTTTTTCATCTCTGTTAGAGGTTAATTCAAACCCAAGTGGTGAGGGTTCATTTCCTTCTTTATATCGAGTGATTTGTGTATGTATTTGCATTCTTGTTTTGTTTTAGGCTATATATTTATATATGTATTATGCATATATATGTCAGGTGTATAGCTACAGCTGCACTACTTAATGACAATAAAGTGAATTGTTTGTATTGAAAGAACCCTATCTATTTGAAATCCTATTTTGGTATCTAAATTTTCTTGTGTGAATGAGCAGAAAACCACATTTGTGCTTTCCTTATCATTATTTTTCAGTGTTCTCACTTCATAGTCTGTTACATCCTTTAAGGTATATTGAGTACAATATTATATAGGAAAAAAAATCTCTATTACTTTTCAAGTAGGTTTTACTTTATTATCTTACAGGTAATGACAATAAGAAGCATTTAGCTTTGTCAGTTATGAGTCATGTAGAAATGCAGATAGGGTATGTATTTTGTCTGTGTTTTGCCTGAAGGAAATTTATGAGTCAGAAATTGGATAGCTTTAAGAGAAGAGCAGCAGTTATGTAAAAAGAAACTAACAGCTGGTTTTATGCAGCATCACTAGTTACCCAGGTATGGCTGTGTTCTAAATCAGCTAGGTTGCGTAACATCAGAGCAGGAATTTGAATCTTTTAGAACTGCAATTCCCTGGAAATATTCTAATGGAGCTACATCCTACTGTAAAACATGTTGGAATTTGTTGATGATCAACTTGTTTTTCTTAGTTATGTTCCAGAGCCTCTTAAGAACCATAGAATATCCCAATTTGGAAGGGAGACTACCTAATAATTAAATGAATATGCCTGAGAGCATTGTCCAATGGCTTCTCAAACTCTGGCAGGCTTGGTGCTGTGACCATTTTCTTTCACTTCTTCTTAGTGAAGAACCTTTTCCTAATATCCAACCCAAATTGTTGTCTACGAAGTGTAATCTGTGTACTATTGGGGTCTGAGACTGAACATCGCTGCACTACAATATGATTCTAAAGACCCAGTGCTTTAACCTAAAATATTATTACTTATCTATGCATCCTTACACTTTCCAGCTTCAATTGGTCCCTCTCTATTCCATGTTCTTTCACAGATTGAATGCAGAAGAAGAGGAGGATATTTTAGAGAACTGAATGTGTATATTCCGAAAGAACAATCGTTTGTAAAATTCTAAAAAGAAAGATCTCTAAATTTACCTGGGGGCAATAAGTCTGGTTGCTAAGGTATGAGGTGCTTTATTCAGTATCACCAAATCTTCCCTTATCTTCCAACTGTAGCAGAGCCATTGAAATTCTGTTGTATAAAGAGGGCTGGATACAACAGTTGCTATACTTGCATTCAGCAGAGCCGTGTTTCCTAAATGTGCTCTCCAACACAGTGACTAGGAAATTCTTTATCCCAGATTCCTCTAGTCTTTGCATGAACACAGCTCGGATACCTAGGCCCCTGCTCAGGAGACTGTAGTCAAGACAGTGTTTGAATATGTACGTAACTTGAACACAGAGATGCTTTTCAAATAAGCAATGAATCTAAGTATGCACTTGGAAATTTCGTGAGCAGATAGTATTGGCTATGTATACATGCATAAGTGGCATAAAAATTTGGCAACAAGTTTTATAGCCTAAAGCATCCTGTACATAATAGTTGTTTCTAGTACCTGTGAGCATGATAGTGAAAAGAAATCCTGACTTGAAAATCAAAGGTTATAAAGGCTCCTTGAAAACATGCTGAAACCTCTCTGAGGGAGGATATGGCATGTGGCAGTAGTGGTAACAAATACGTAACAAGATGTACACAGATAATCTGATTTGATTGTTCTTTGAATGTTGAGTTTTCAGTTTCCTGGCTTACAGCTGTAGTGTATCCAATGCTTTACATCTTTACTGGCCACCATTTTGTGTGGTTGCAAGAAGAAATAAAATGGAGAATGCCATAACTATGGTGATGGTGAAGATAACGTGAAGCTGAAGTGTTTAATTTCAAGCTGTCTAGCAAGCTTTTATGCAAGTAAGAACAAGAACTTTTCCATACTTCTATCATAGATGAATGTCTTAATGTTTAGTTTCCCTTAATAGGAGGTTTCTGTCCAATTAACTTACTTATTAATTTGTGACTGTGTAGTGTATTCTCTGTGCCTAATACACTTGCAAACTGTCCTGGTTGCCTTGGCACTACTTTGCGTACAGAACATGAATGCTGCTTGAGCCCTCCGACAGCCACAGTGTCTGGTGGATGGGTGAGTATGGGGGACAGTCTGTGTACCTGTCTTTCAGATAGTCCCAGGTTTGCTGCAAGTTCTGACTTTCTCCTTATTGTAATGTATCTGTTGCAGTGAAATTCCTTCTCTAATTCTAGTCTCTGGTGGTCTGTGTAAACAACTCGGTATTTTTCTTTTGTTCTTGTTTTACCTGTTTGAGAAAGAAATATTATTAATATGTTGATTTTTGATAGCATCTTTCTTTCAAACATCTCAAATATTTTACAGACATTATTAATAAAGCTGCAGAGTACTTGCAAAGGATTGTTTTCTTCTGTTACAGAGAAGGAATATGAGGTACAGAGTGAATAAGTAGATAACCAATATGCTCTTATAACATTTGGCTATCAAACTTCTCTCTCTCCCTCTTTATCTCTCTGTAAATACATGTTTAAATATAAAGCTTAAGTGCAGAATACCCTGAAGCATGTTAAATAATTCATAGCATACATAATTGGTACTGAATATATTTGACCTCAAAGGGAATTTCATTTCAGTGTTCATTTAAATGACTTGTGTATACGTGGACATAAATATCACAGGATCTCAAGACTGACTTTCAGTCACAATTTTAATTGTGACTAATTGTACTAATTTTGTATTTGGGCTTTTCAGATCAGTTCTCCAACACAAAGAAATGTCAACTAGCAATCTGTTTACAGTCTGTGTTTGGTCAAGCTTATAAGTTCAATAATTATATATATTATATTCATATATACTAAATATATATATGTATTTTTTTCCAAAAAGGTCTTGCAAGGTGCTGGGGGTACTCAATGAGCTGAGTTTCCATTTGGAATTGAAGGCACTTCGCATCTTATAAACCTAGACAATAAAATATTTATAAAAGGATTGTGGTATCTCTAACAACAGAATTCATCTAAGAATACTTCTTTTACTTAAGAGAAATGTAACATAATGTTTAGAACATATCTTTTATTTCTTTGACTTTTTCAAACAATTTTTTTTTTAAATAATAATACAGAGATCACTTTTAAGCTTATTTTTCTCTTTTGCACTTCCAACAGCCCAACTAGATAGTTTTCCTTTTTCGTCTGATCTTCCCAGTTTTAGTTTTTTTTTTTGATGTGAGTTTTCTGGGACAAACTGTAAGACAAAGACTCCTTTAAAGTGGTTCCCTAAAATCCATTGAGGTGTTAAGATGAAGCACACGCCACACAAAAGAGCGACAAGGAGATCTTATCAAGAACCCCTTTTACATTCAGAAACACAAGCCAATTGGTTTGGAATTTACAAGCCCTAAACAAATGTCAGACTCTTTCATCTTAGCAGAGGAAAAAAGGACAGAAATAAATGAAGGAATATTTTTCTTCAGTTTTCTTCAATTTTGGGCCAACATTGAGGATAGACTGAGGTATTTTTATCTGAAGCTAAATTTTTTGAAATACACAAAATTAAGTATGTTTTCCTCAATTCTCTTCCCCTTTGACTTCTAGTATATGAGGTTTTGCTGGTTAAATTTGCAGGACTACAACATTCATCAAACTTAAGTTCATCATTTTTTTCAAGTTACAAATTGTTGGCTTTGAAATATTTGCTCTGGATGATAGTTATAATGTTAACAATAGTATAGATATTCAGGTTCCTTGTAAACTGAAGGCTTAGAAGTTAATCTTTGAAAAGAAGTTAAAATTCAACAGGGTTATTCCGGCTTCAATATAATCAGCAAATATAGCCACGATTTAAGGGGGTGGAGAAAAGGAGCAGTCTTCCTCATTCCCCTTGGTCATAAAATTCACAGAGCATTTCTTCTGAAGACAATAAAGCTAGGAGAAGGCCTCTTTATTTGCTGTGAAAATCATCACCCTTTCCGGCAATATAACTCCTGAAGAAAAAAGGGAGAAGGAAAAGACAAGACTGCATATCAAAGCAAAGAGAAGTGTTGAAAGGGTCTGTTGCCTCAATATGACAGATAGGCCTCAAAACTGAAAACAATGTAGGCCAGTGGAAAATAGATGTCACAACTAGTTTACAAAGCAAAATAAATTAGCATGAAAGCAGAGACCTGGCCCTTTTCCCTGTTTTTCTATTTTGTTTTCTAGCTGTGTTTCTGCTGTGATGTGATATGAATTACTTGGACATCATTGCTTGTGATGACATCAGATGTGTTGAGTATAATAATAAAAAAAAAAAAAGCTAAAGCTGACCTTGCAATATGTATATATATACACACACATTATTTATATATATATATATATATATAATGTGTGTGTGTGTATATATAAATCTTTTCCTTTTGTGTAGTCTCCTTAAAGTCCATCCTGTTTTTTGAGAAAGGTCATTCCCAGCTGAAGTTTCACAAAAAGTTTTATAAGACTTTAGGTTCTAGACCCTTGTTTAGAGATTTTCTCTTCGCTAAGTTTCATTCATTGAAGACTCACTTTCATAGAATTACATATTTTGCACATAATATTGCAGGTTTTAGAAATGGTTTGGAGTTTTAGTCTTCGTAACTGAAGTTGGAAGGGCATTTTTACATTGATTTTAGTGAGAACAGGATCAGACTGTAAGGCATACTGCTAGTGTTCTTTTTCTTGTTTTTGTAGCTCATCTGGGAAGATAACTTTACCAAGCCCACTTTGGGTTTCTGTTTTTAAAAAATTCTTATTGCCTAATATGTCTAGAATGTCTGTATATTTGACAAAAAGGGTTGTTCCAAATATGCAGTAATGGTTTTTTAATTAGAAGATACAAAGTATAAAATTTCAAACCAAATTTGAGCTGTTGAAAGCAGATAGTAGTTTTTTTTTTTGTTTTTTTTTTCATCCTAAGGCTTGTCTTGGTCAGGTAAATTTTCATTTCAGTTTTCCTGAAGTTTGTATAAAATGAAAATATATTGAAACAGGGTAAATAGATGTTAACACCCCTTTCTCCCAAATAATTTCCATTGTCAGTATTTTAGTAGGCTCCTTCATTTAATTAGAAGTGTTTTGATTTCTGTTACTCCATGCTGCTCAGGGTATACATGTATATATGTATGTAAATGTATTTGTGAAGTTCAGGGCTGTATAGTTCTGAAATTTTGGACCAATGGACTGTATTAGTCTTCAATAGTACCGAAGGGGAGGAGCTGGTAGCTACTTTATAGCATGCATAATAATCTGGGCAAAAGGAAAAACAAAACAATTCTGCTTTGAAGAGTGGCTATAATGATATCAAGTAGGTTTTCTTACATTCTAGAGAAAATATTGTTAACGTGTAGTTACATGCCTAATTTTACTCTTGCAATTATGTTTGAATTTCATTCCCTATAACTTTTTTGTGTCAGTATTAAAGTTTTCCAGTTCTTACACTTAATATTATTTTAAAGACACTGACAAAAAGCCAAATGTGGTTTGGTACTTCCCTTGTTTTAAATACATCACATTTTTGTTTTACTTTCCCAAACCCTTTTTATTAAGCGGGATTGATGTCTTCGGCCAAATTCAGTGAAGTCTTGAGCTGTTTTTAACACTTCAAAGCATTGGGCTCTAGGAATGTAAAGCCTCAGGACATTTATCTGTGGACAGGCCCTGATTCACCTGTCCAGAATTGTTCATAAAGTATTTCAGCATGAGTGTGAACTGTGTTTTTCAGACCAGAGATGAGTGCTTTTCTGCATTGCATATACATTTTATGAAGTTGAGCACGCATGTGTGAAACTTTGCAGTGTCTGCCTTGTCTGTGCAATTAGTGTAAAACAAGGAATTAGATTTTGAAAATACTAATGCATTTAAACCTCAGTGCTGTGACAGCGACAGGGTTGCCTCACTGACATTCAGTAGTTGGAACTGATTCTGGTCTGTGCTCGGGTCTTGCATCACTTTTACACCTGGAAAACTCCAGTGATGTTAATGAAGTTACTGCTGATTTACATGAGTATACATAAGGACGGGGTGGGGGGAGGAACAGACTCTAAATCTGCCTGGCTTTGAAGGCCTTTGTAAAGACCCCAAGTGGAAGGGTGGCATTGTGGTATCTTAATGTGCACTAGGCATTTTATCCGTAGTAACAATGGGAAAACAGTCTGTATCTACTTTATAACTAAGAAACAATTACTAGACTAATTTTGTTCTTGAGGGATAACCATTTGAAGGATTGTTACCGAAGTGGTGGTGCTGATTTTCCGTGTCTGCTAGGATTGCTCCAGATGTAATTGCCCTTCTTTCTTTAGAGCATTTTCTTTGATGCTCTCTAACACACACTTACTACTTTTAACCTTAGCAAGGTTTGCTAAATCTATTGTTACACACAATTTACACCTTGGGAATATACACAGAAAAGTTCTGGCATGCAGCTTGTGACAAAAACGGGCACATCAATGAGTGACACTTGGGAGAAAGTGAATTTTAATTGTCTAACTGTAGCAAACTGCAGAATTCTGGTACGTGAAAATACTGAAAAATATGGTTTGAAACCAAATGAAGCAAAAGCTGGTGAGACATGGTCTGCAAACAAAATTGTCTACAATGATAATTTGAGTCAGATTATTTGTCTGGGGGCATTTCTTCTATGTAGATTTATTAAGTGAGAATAATGAAAAACAGGCAAATCGGGAGGAAATCGCGTGATCGATACAGCTTGATCATAGTGTAATTTTCTTTAAAATTGCTGAAAAGTCTTCAAAGGTTTAAATATATAAAACAGCTCAGTATAAAATTTATCTTTACCTTGTGATGCAGAATAATTTCCATGTTTTTGTGTGTAACTGTTAAAAGCAACATTTTCAAGAGTGTCATATTTTTCATCAGAAATACTTTACGCAATGTTAGAACAAAGATACCTGGGCTTGAGTGAGATGCAGCCATATCTAGACACAACAGCCATTCTGCTACAGTCACATAAAACCTTAATGGGATGAAAGTGAAACTAGTGCAAATTCAGTTAAAATTGCATTAAACAAGAGTAGGTTAAATAAATGTCCTAAATGACCCACCAACCTATGTGCTTTAAGTAAAGTTAATTATTTATGAGATCAGAGATAGCAGAAAAATGCTTTCTGAGGTAAACAAAAATAATGTAGCATACGCTTACCAGTAGTGTTGGTTTGTACCGTTTTCCTCATCCATTCATAAGAGCTGTGCCTTTGGCTGTTGGGAGAGATTTGCTGTGCATTAATTGTATCTACAGGAGGTAACCCCCCGGATCCAGCAGGATGGAGGGAGCTGTAATCAGCAGAGCTGTAGGAGACCTGCCCAGGAGACGAGCCATTGATCTGTGCAGCAGCCACGGTGCTGGAAGGTCCTGGGCCATAAGCGTTCCAGTCCTCCCTCTGTGGGCCATAGTGGGATCCCCAGGTTCCCGCAGGCTGTCCGTGGTTGTCCAGGGCTGGCACATGGTGATAGCCCATGTAGTCTGAGTAGGGGGGAGCGGACGCGAAGTTTTGCACTGGCAGGTTGTTGTTGCTACCCCTTGCAGGTCCTGGATACATGCTGTTCTCTTTATCCAAGAGAGAGCTCACGTACATGATGGTCACAGATCGTAAATGTGTTGTCACAACATCCTGTTCTTCTGTGTTTTCTTTCGCCGTTTAAAATAATTGCTTGATTTTTTCCCTAATAATGCCACTCTGCCTGGAATCTACTACTTCATCCTCTTTTATTATCAACTGTGTTACCAGGTGCTGGTGGTAATGGTTTACCAAGATCTTGTCTGACGTCAGCCAAACTGCCTGCCTCATAATTACATTTACATTCAAATGAAGGGCTGACCAACCCCACCTTTCTGCTAGTTCTGGTGCTTTCTCTTTTTACAGAGCTTTTATCTATCCTGTTACCCTTCACTGATACTCAACAGTGATTCCACTGCTGTAATGTGATGCAATTGTTGCTTGCATTTAGAACCTAGTATATAGACCTTTAAAAAACAAGAAAAAAAGAAAAAGGAAAGTGTTAAGTTGTAACAAAAATGTTCAATGTTTAAATGATTCTTGTCCAGACTATTTTAGGATGTATTGTCAATCAACAAGTAAATCTTTTACTCTCTTAATTTCTCAGATGCTAAAAAAAAAATCTAATTAAAATTTTTGAAATTAATGGATACAGTCAGTTTGAATAATACACGTGTCTCAAGAATTTCCCCCTTGTTCTTGATGTTTATAAGTGATTTTCCAGCATGGGAGAAATTATGGCTCTATCTGTAATGAACATGTTCATGCTCTCCCCATATGGCGTGCTTTAAAGAGATGTCTTCATTTGTTGGCTGTTGCAAACCAATAAATTTTAAGAAGTAGACAATAAATCCTCTTAACGAAGATGGTGGCAGAAGAACAAGCAAAATGACTGAAAAAAATAGCAAAGAAATTCTTTGATCAAGCCCAGCAATATTGTTGGCTTCAGTTTCAAACTGAAGATGGCTTTTATGCACCTGAAAGGCCTTCCTCTGAAACTCCTTTATAGCAGACTGTTTTTGGTGGTGGCAATTAAGTGAAATGGGCAACAAGAAATGTCTGGAATATCAGTGTAGTGGATCAGAACTGCCCTGATGCTTGTTTGTGAAGCGTCTGACACACAGGTACTGGGTAGGTAAGCCTCCACACTGAGAGAAATGATTCTAAAGTTGGTTTTATCTTATTTTTAAGAGCGTGATATTAACATGGGAGAATGAAGCCATACCTTATGACTAGAGAATTGCCTCTATATGGTTGTCTAGTTATAATTTGTAGAGTGTATTTGATACCAGTTTTTTTTTTATCTTGGATAAATTTCTTTGCAATGAGCTATTTGTCAAGGGGTATGCTTGCAAAAGAGGTGCAAATTATAATGAGTTGTTTCCCTTTACAAAGGTGTGGATTTTCATTCAGCATCCTTTGTATTTTGACACTACTCATATTCACACATCCCTTCTAATTCCAGCACTAAAGGATTCTAAGTGTGTACTTCAGAAAGATTTTTTTTTGAGGAAAGACTTTATGTCAGTAACTGTAGCAAAGATTTTAAGGCCACTTTTTATATTTGCAGATTTCTTCATTTCTTAATCCCAAAGGATCTTGAGAATGTTGAAGAAATTTGCATCACAGGATAGGACATGGAAAAAGTAAGGCTCCTGTAATAGGTGTGCCCCTTATTCAAAAAACAAACCAAAACCAATAACAAAACATCTCTGGACTCCACTGAGTGTCATTCAGATTGAACAAGGTTGTTTCCTATACTGGAAGCATCGCTGGCATTTTTGCCTATTTGTGAGCATGATGCCAGCAGCTCAATTCCTATATATTGCTAAATACAGAATGCAGATCTGTCAGAGGCAGATCAATGGGAGGGTGAAGTTTCAGTTCCATCAACTATCTGCAAGCCATCGACATATTACAAATGAGCACTGGTTGCTCATAGATTCTAGATCAAGCATGTTTTTTGACTATGCATACCATTTTCACATCTCAGTGAATGACATTTAATTTCATAGCATATGTTAGATGGTAGTAGCATTTTTAATTTTTAATTCTCTTCCTTTGTGGGATGCCTCTGTTCCTACCCCCCACAATTTCACTATCACCTAATCCCATTTTTTGTATCTCAGAGCTTTATCCTTCATTCTCTGTTCTTTTATCTTTTGTTTATGCTCCTCCTTTCCCTTTCTTGTTTTGCCTGTTCCATTATCTGAATTTTCTTTAGATCTATTTCGATTCTTTCCAGAACATAATTAGATCAAGATACACTGATGGTGAATTGCTGTACTGATTTGATATCGGCTAACAATAGTAAGCTTTGAATAAGGCAGTTTGTTTTTTAAAAAAAAAAAAAAAAAAAATTTACATAGAAGGATAAGATTGCTCAGTAAGACTGCAGATTTTTAACACCAGAGTGAGAATAAGATAACTAAAATGACAGCATAGAAATGATTTGCTGCACCCTCACTCTTATGCCTTCCATTTAGTGTAGCAGAACTGTGTGGATTATTATAAAGGACCCGTATCTCTTCATGTAGGCTAGTGGTTTGAGGGTACCGTAAGTTTTGGGACTGATGATTTTTGAGAGCTAATTGACTGTTAATCTGAGTCTGCCTTCCCAAGAGTCGCTTCTCAGCCATACGTGTGTCATTCTGCTCAAATCCAGCACGTCAGTAGCTTCAGAGCCTCAGAATCGCTGCTTCTTCAGTGTGTATCAGTAACTTACCCTGTAGTTCTGGGAAGATTTCTAGTGGGCATCGCTGTCAAATGCGAGGGAGATCACTGACCTTCCCCTGTGAGGGGGGGGGGGCATGGTGAGGGGATGGTAATGAGTTGCTGGTGGGACAGGGAGGACTGTTATGGGTTTATGACTGCTTAATGCAATTGTGGACCTGTCGTGTCACCATGGTCCCTCTTTGACTTTCTGGGATGGTGGGAAAGGGGCAGGAAGTCCAGAAATGTCATCCACGTGGAGGCTTGTACTTAGGAGACTTTCAGCTGAGGGGGTAGAGACAGGATAGGAAAGGTCCGTAAGGTATTGGCAGCAGGATTGCAGCGCTGTTTGGCGTACTTCAGAGAGATTGATTGATAACTGAGCTCCAAGGTTATGATGTTCCATTTTTTTCCAACTGTTAAAATTTATCTATGTAACAGCCACAGGAGTTGCCTCACCCTTTTGTTGGGGTGAAGGGGTGTGCATGTAAAATTAAACATACTTTATGTGCGTTTAATCTTTGGGGAAGATGTTTAAGGAAGAAGATTGCCTAGTTTGCTAACAAGTGGTTAATGAAATGTAGTAGTAATAACAAGTGTGGTGAGAACTATTGAAACTATGAAAGTTTTGTTTGTACAGACAGTGTAGATGGTATACTCTAGTATGTGTGGTGTTCTCAAGAGCATTTCCAAACCTGGTAATAACAGTATAACCACAAACATGCAGTTGAGTGTTTTAATGACAGCTATTATAGCTGCAATTTCAGGGACTACTGGCAGATTAAAACTGGCCCGTACATCAATAACGTGTATTAAAGGTGTTTATACTTGTGATGGTTTTTATAAGTATATTATGAACCCTTAATCATAAAGTTACTCTTCCTTTCATACAACGATAAGAAACAAATCTTTCCATCTCTGACACTTGAAAATGATCTGATTATTTTGGTGTTGTTGCTGAGGAGAAGAAAGTACACAAGCTTAGCGTGTCCCATTCTGGCCAAGGTGATAGGAAGAGGTGTTTGTTTCCTTGCCTCCTTGTGACCACTCTAATGACACATCAGTAACGTAAAGCTTATGGATGCTTCTTGCCCATACCTTCATAACTGCATGCCTGCAATTTCAGTGGAATGGCTACTCAAGGAGTTCATTGGTGAACTACATAATGATGGATTTAATGCAGTATTTCAGAGCTGTTACTCACCCTTTGTTCAAGCCAGGCTTTGCATGCACACCCATTCCTCCTAAAATTAATAGCCAGCTGTATAAATCTTAAGGAAGGGACAGTAATGGTATGCTGTTGTCTGGGGGTCAGTTCTGCTGGAAAAAAATCTGTTAATTCATGAAGGAAGGCAGGTGGTATTTGAATTTTAAAACACATAGCCAAAGAGGCTGATCTTGCTTTCACTGTACTTTCACTGTACTTTGTACTTTTACAAACTTTCTGAAAAATCTATTCAATCTTTTTAACTGGGATGGTTTAATATACAGCGCCCTAGTCTTGTTTTCGAACTGCAAGCACATGGCAAACTGTACTACTTATCGACAAGTGTGGCACAGCTTAGAGAGTTGAATGAGTATTGGTAACGGAGCTATTTTCCCTTGCTGAACTGGGCCTTCCTGGCAGGAAAAAAGGCTGTATCAAAAGTTCCAGTCAGTACAAACAAGTAGAAATAAAAATGGCAACTGTCCACAAAGCCTTCCTTAGTGTTACTTTGAATTCCATATTCTTAAATTTTGGTTAACAAATCCTTTTCAAAAAATGAAGACAGCATTGAAGAATCAATTGTTGGGAGTACAATGAGTAAATACACCCTTCAATCTTGTGTTGCTGTTCTTCTAACTGCTGCTAATGAGTTAGCCTTCCTTTCTTAATGTTAACTTCTGTCATTCATTAGAGTAGCCGCAATATATGTCATGCATGATCGACACCAGCGTTGCATATGCCAGGAAAGAGTGGTCTGGAACTAAAAGAAGTCTTGCTATTCTGAAATCTAGATAACTTACAATTTGCTACAGAACCAATACTGATGGTAATGAGAGCGTCTTACTGCTCAGAAGGATTTCAAGAGCCTGAATTTGCAAACCAGGTTAAATCGATTCTTTTTAGCAGAACCGTGAACATGATCAGCAAATCCTCCACTGATACTTGGCTTCCTTCCTGAAGAATCATGCAGTGTAGGGCTCCCACTTACTGTAACAAATTCATCCTGATTAGAGTATAGCTAGATGGATTTTGGGGAGCTCAGTATTGAGTCCTTCAGCCATTCTTTAGTGTAGTCATTTTCATGAGCTAACAAAGTAATCAGTTGTTCTTAGTGCTTACCATTCTTGCTGTACACATGGCTTATATTCCTTTCAGATAGGCATTTCTGTTGCCGAAATTCAAATATTGTTTTTCATACTCTCATGTGAGAGATTGTGTGAAGTCTGTCCTACCTTAGCAGACCAAGAGCATGCAGGATGTACCTGAATTAAACCTCTTCATTTATTGAGGTACCTCTCAGAACAGAGCTTGTTCCAAAAAGCACACTAAAAAGTAGTTGTGCTCTCTGAGTATGAAAACAGCTGGTAAATGTTCTTATAAAACCAGTGGCTATTTTCTTAAATAGTGAGATCAGTGCAGTTTTGTGTTCCGCTAGAAACATCAAGTGCTTTTCCAAAACGTGACTGGCTGTATACGTCATTCAGGATGAGAAGGGATACATCATTGAGTGCACGCTCTGGATGCAAAAGTGTGTGTTGGACCAAGCCTGTACTGCTCCAGCAAACTAAATAAGGGTGCTGAAACACAAGCATGATTCTTCGTGTATGTTAACATCCAGAGTGAATATATTTTTTGAATCTACTCTTGGGATAGAAGGTAACACATACTTGATGCTCTCTCATATGTGCATTAATGATTGTATAACCCCTAAGCAATTGCAGATAACACATATTTGGAGTTTTTTGATTTGGAAATGCCATTTTGAATTGTATATCTAATTTAGATGCATAAAGTTTTTGTTGGAGGTCCTGTTTGATATGTTCTTCTTGATCTTTTTGTACCATACAAATCACACTTCTTTTGGGGTAGCGGGGTTTAAAGTTTAGTGAATTCCTCTGAAAACTGAGTATACCTTGATCATTGCTTTAATCACAATTAGGATTAAGGGCTTAGATATTCTTGTGATGTAGTCTAAGGTATGCTTTTCTTCTTCAAGGCACTTTGCTAACAACTAATCAATCTTCAGAGAAGCCCTGCTTTAGTGTCCCTAGTTTTATAGATGTGGTAAAAGTGATAGGTTACATGATATGCCCACAGTCAGAAAGGAAGCAAGTATCGTTCTGAGGACTGGTACTGGTGTTTTGTGACTCATGTTGTTGGACCAAAATACTTGCAGTTGATTTGGCTCCAATTTTATGTCTCCTGTTTTTAGTTATATATAATATAGCACCTAAACAGCAGTACTTCATAAGCTGCTTGATGAAAAGTATCTTTCTTGCATTTTTGGTGAGCAACTTCTTTAAAGGATTAAGGTTGAAAATACTGAATAGATTGCTGGTAAGTTTTACCAAAAAAAACATACACACACACAAAAAAACTACTTAAAGCAATCACTGGCATAACTAGAGGGTTAATAATCCCTGAAGTATTACCCTGGTTTAAAGATACTGCTTTTGGAGCAATAAATTTTAACCTTTGAACATGTGCTTCTGCAAATAAAATCCAGCCTTATTTTGTGTACTTAACAACTTCTGATTGGAAACACATAGCAACCTATAGCAAGCATGCTTTCAGTAAACTGGAACAGAAATGAGGCAGATCTTCAAAGTAGTCACTTATCTTCCTCAATAACTCTTCTACATGTAAACAAGATAAAACAGGTCATTTTGCCAGATCCCTCATTCTTTGAATGATCTTTAAATAATTTTCAAGAGAAAGAAGTTGTGTTCAGATAGATTTTTCTTACAGTTTACTTGAAAGACTTCTTTTTGTTTGTTTCTTTCTTTCTTTTGGAAATTCTCATACAGAATCCAACTATAGCATGGAAATGTGATTAAAAGTTAGCAATGAACTTGATCCTGCAAAACCCTGGGGCCAGGGTTTTGTGCACTTAGCTAGAGCTAGGTCCCAAATTACTATATTTTAGAGCTTCCTTTCCTATTTTTAACTTTCCAAATTCTAAATCTGGAAGATTTCACTGATTTTTCTCTAGTATGCAAACTTACTTCCGCATTTAATGGGTCATTTTGAGGTTGCCTTTTTTTTTTTTTTTTTTTTGGAACCTTTTTGAGTCTCTCTTAAGTGTCCTGTGTGTATGTGAACTGTATGTAAAATATCTCTAGCATTTCCCTCAGTAGACAGAACGGCTGTTCTGTGCACTCCCAATGGATTCCTCTTTTGGACATATGCAGTGGGTATCTCTTTTGGGAAATCGATGTTTTGGTTTGGTTGCCATGCTCATCAAAGTGGGTGTTAAATCACTTTTGTTCCAAAGTGCCATTTGTCACGTTCTACTTTCCATAATGTGTGGAAATCTGTTGCTGAACTTTGAATTGTAGTTTCTTCATCTTGTTTGGCTGTCTTACCAACACAAAGTTTAAACCTGCTGTTGCTGGCAGCACAATGAAAGGGAGGAGTGGGAATTTTACAGTGTAGATGTGCATCCATTTTAAGTTTACTTAAAGTTTACTTAAGTTTACTTTATGCTACCCTTCTCAAAACCAGAAAATGGTAAGTAAAATCAAGAAACAGTGACAACTGCCAGCTCCCTGGATTATCCTGGTTTTGCCATTCTCTACTTTTTATAAGCATTTTTACTGCAATCCTACTTTTGAACTTGATGTTACAATTCAGTAACAGTGTTCATGAAAATCTTCATGTTCACTTGCTACAGTAGCTGATATCACATTGGAAAAAGGTTTTTGAAAAAAGTCATTTATTTTAATGTTCTGTATATACAAAGTAATTTTACATTACGAACATTTTGATGATCTAATAGTACTATTTGTTATAATTAAGAAAACAACAACACAAAAACAAAAAGAATGTAGTGCCTAAATGACTTAATGCTTCTAAGTCTTATTTGCAACAGTGTTGGAGATATTTAGTAGGACACCTTGCTGGAAATTTGTGAGGGTAGGCATCCTAGATTTCTGAATCCCTTTTGACAAAGGGGAGTATGAGTTTCCAAATTACCTGTGTGCTGTAAAGATGTTCCCTTTGGAGCCAAAAGATACGAACATACAATTGGTAGTCAACTCAGGAAGTAGGTATCTGGATTATTTTTAAGTGGCGATTATCTTCCACATTCTGGTTATTATAGGGATGATCATCACTTTGGGAATTGAGGCCTCCTATTTTGATCCTCAGATGACGGTTTAGGAGCTGAGTGTTAGGTGCCACTTAGAAATTGGCAAGAGCATGTATTCAGGTAAAATATTTTTACCTCCTGTTAATGTAGCTTTTCAGAGTTTTTTAATGTCACAAGAGCTCTGAAAAGCAGTCCAAATGTAAAATCAGTTGAGCGCAATTATTGCATCTCTATCCATGGGTTATGCTGTCTAATAAAAAGAAATCACTCTTTTAAATACCTACAATTTTAAAGAGGATTCCCCCCACCCCTTTACTATTTAGGATGCAGAATGAGTTCAACCTGATTTTTGTTCTAACAAAAACTAACTTAGAGCAAGATTCACGTTTCCAGAATGTTTTTGAAACATTTATGGTAAGGCTGAGTGCATGTTTATACCAGCATATGGAGCATTGGAAATCATACCTGTCAAAACCAAAAAATTCCCAAAAGCTCATCCTTGACTTTTGCACTTAAAACAGAGCTGAATGTAGCCAACAACTCAGGCTTTCCATCAGGTGGCTCAAAACATTTAAGCCAGGTTTCTGCTTATTAAGATCCACGTGTAGAGTCCATGAAAGTGAGACTGGCACCTGGAACCTGCGTGGAGATTGAAGGAGAAGGAATATACTCCTTGCCTAGGGGCGAGGCACAGAGCGCTTGCATTAAGCCACCGTTAATGGCCCAGCAACGTCCTATTGCTTGAGGTCTGGTTTGTGCCTTTTTTTTCATCTGCAGCATAAGGTAACAGATGGCCGTGCCTAGCCCTCAGCTCTCTTCCCTCCCAGTGCCTACCCCCCTGCTGCGTGGCTGGAGGGAGGCTTGCCTTGTGCCACGGGCAGCACGGCATCCTCTTGCAGAGGCTCTCTGCAGCTGGGCCTCCTGGCACACAGCAGCTCCATTGCCTTTGGGAACTTGCACTATCCTGCAGACCTGGCAAGTGACTCTTGATTTACTAAACTTGAAGTTTATGTGCACAGAACCGTCATGCTGGGGACTCCTGCAAAACAGCACCAGATGTCCTCTCTCTCTCATACCGTAGTGCTACGTGTACTGGTAGTTTATAGCGTTCGTTAAGCAGTGGCTCTTCAGGCAGCCTTACTGAGAGGCCACTACCTGCTGCAGGTTCCCGCTGTGCTGCAAGCCACTCATTGGAAGCGGAGGTGGAGGAGGTGGAGGTGGAAATAAAGAACCGGACATTTCTGAACGAGTCTGTTGGTCAGGAGCTGGCATTGGGCTCACTGAGCCAGAGTCACTCTGCATAGAGCCAAGATTGCTGCCGTCAAAATGAGTCATTTTCTTCTTCATTAATTTTCTTTCTTTGGCTCTGCGATTCTGGAACCAGATTTTCACCTGCAGAGAAGCAGAGGAAATTTTTTTCAATTGCTAATGGACTGCAGTGTAGTCCTTTGTGTATAGAGTCAAGGGGCATAAGAGGGAAATGAACTGTGTGAGGACATGTGAGAAAGGCAATAGCAAACAGAAACAACAGAGCTGTTTGCTTTTTTCACACAGGTAATCTTTTCACACAGGTAATTAGTTGTTTAGCTTGATAAACAATTTTTTAGTGTTATTCTTAGTAGGTATTTCTTAATGGAATGAGCTTTGATTTTTTTTTTTTTTTGTACAAAATCTAATAAAACAATCTCATGCATCACAGTTACAGCCAAAAGAATCTGAGAGTATCTTTACATTGAAAACTGTACATCCGAAGCCAGAGCAATTCAAAACCTGTTATTGGCCTGTGCACTGAGGCACAAAAGCTATCCTGCGTGGATGCCGAACATTAATTCCGTTGCTCCACTGTGTAAGCCAATGGAAATAAACTTCTGAGCAGCATGTCACCATGGGTACATGTTATTTCCAAGTGTTATGGAAGTGTTGCCTTAACAGCTAAGTGCCTTTTATTGCCTGTGTAGACGGGGCCAGAATCTGCTGCTGTTTCCCACACAGTCCGTAACTTTATATCATAGTTACTGCTCTGTCACAGAAATGCGATCTTTGGGAAGAGATGAAGCAACTGTCGAAGAGTTTCATGGTTTTTGATTAGGATGGAACAAGTGAGGACGTGAGATGAAGCTGACAAGTAATACAGCAGAATTTGTTCAGGTGTGAAAGAGTGACTGTTCTATGGCAACTGAAGCGTCTTTGGATGTGAATTCCCAGCGCAGAGTTTAAACAACTGTGTGCCTACTATTTATCCTTGGAAATGGCTCCTTGTTATATGTAGTCTGCGTAATGGATTAAGCTATCACATTCAGACATGTTTTTTTTTCTTTTGCTCTTCAGATGACAAAGGAAGCAATTTTGTCATTATTTTGCATAATCCTCCCTCCTCCAAATCTGTGGTTTGCTGAGAAATACTGATTTGTTTTCTTTTCCTTTCTAGCTGCTTAGCAAAGGATAACTAGGCCATGATCAGAAAATGGGTAAAACAGTACGAAGTGGTAATATCTGTGGCCACTAAAAGAAACCTAGTGGTGAAGTCCCACAAAACATCTTAAGTAATCTTGATGTGCTTATTCTTGAGCCATTATTATTCCCATTTTCCAGCTGAACGTGGAGATTTCAGATGCACATAGAAATTGTAAAAATTTGAACTCATGTTCCTTAAGTCAAAGGCTATCATTTCAAACACTTGTAAGTTCATTTTTTTTGTCGTTTCTGGAATATCACTTCAGTAACAAATGATGTTCTGTTAAACCTGACTCGAATACTCTCCAATATCCTGCACTGGTATGGTACTGTGGTAATTTTTATGCTTTTTGTGCTTTGCCCGTCATTTGCCAAAATGCATGAAAAGATGAAACAACCTAAAACCCAAACTAACATCTGATTCAGAATTACCCTATGTGTTCAGCGTTATCTGCTTTAAATGTAGAGTTTTATTCTGATTTGTTATTAAACTAGGGGTGCAGACCTGCAGCAGTGCTCCAGAGAGATGTTTTAGTAGGCATTTCAAGGTTGAATACCAGTTACCAAACACAAGTAAATACAAATCTGTAATGTTAGACTAAAAGCCAATGTGATCAATTGCAGCTGAGTTGTTCTTTTACCTGTTTCTCTCCTTTTCTTTCAGTATTTTTTCCACTGTTCAGTTGTTGTGTAAGTAACCCCCTTGAAGTCTTCCCCTCTCTTCTTCTCCTCACCATCTCTTTATTTCTGTATCCTTTCTATTTCAGAAATCCTTCATTATACCACTTATTTGGTACTAGATACCACATTTTTCCTTTCTTGTTTAAGCATTTTGCTTTGTCCTTCTGTCTTGAGATAACCTCTTCAATGTCCTGGATGGGATTTTTGGCATAGTCAGGACAAAAAAAAAAATGCTTTTTTAGGCAGTTGTTTCAGGTTTTAGATTCAGTGCAGTGCAATTTGGGATAGGACCATGTGTGTTCAGCCATGTTCATCCAATGGAGTTTAATTTTGTGTGAAAGATGAGCAGTGGGAGTATAGATGAGATATTTCTGCCTTAATCCTAAATTTTCAAGAGTGACTTCAGAGATGCAGTCTTTATGCAGTGGAATTAATTTTGTTTATGAAATATTGATGATGAAGAGCAAATATTGCAAAAACTTTAGCCATGTTACCCTGCTAACATGCCAAAAAAGCTCTGCTACATGGCAAAAAATGTGCTTTGCTTTTTTGTATCACCACTTCTTATCTGCTAACAAAAGGTTTATCAGGAATTATCACCCCTCAGGGAAGTTTCAAGTAAATATTGTTGGCTGTTTAAAGAAGACGGTCTTCATTTTTAAATTAAGTCTTAATAATTAAATCATTATTAGGATTTAAGCAGCCAACTAGAAAACAAATAGTATGTTCTTTATAGCCAGTTGAGATAACTGTAGTTTTCAATATATACTTGCATTCAACAGCAGATCGAGTAGTATTTACAAAGTATTTGCTTCTCCATTACTGTAAGCTCTTCCAGTGTGTGTGTGCTGTGCAAGAGGGATGCACAGTGCTGCAGCTAGGTGGATTTTGAATTGTCCCTGCTCAACAGAGCGCTTCAAACAGTGGTGACTCAGGTACTGGTACAGGTACAATGACTGGTACTGAATGATAACTGACTGAGGAAAACGGTGCGGTGATGGTTATTCATGTTGCAAATAGGCCAACAAATGAGCATATTCTCCCCCGAAATCTGTTCGTGGAGATCCTCTAATAAAACTTTTAATTTTGCAGGTCGCTGCTTCCTTCAGTGTACAGCATCAAGAAAGTCCCCAGTCAAATGGGGCAGAATGCATGCTCAGCTCATTTTACGAGTGTCTTTGGGGACAATCTAGCTTGGTATCTTATCTTGGTTTGCATGAGCCAGGGGCCAGGCTCCTGCTTTGCTCTCACTGGAGGTGGCACATGCACTGCAACTGCATGAGTGAAGAACGTGGCACTGAATGGCTCCAGAGCAAATCGTATTTATCTTTTGGCCTGGAAGGATTGTTTTCAGTTGTGGGAATGCAAGGGGAATTTGGAGGGGATGGGAGGAAATAGGGAGGAAAGGAGCAGCAAGAGTGCAGGACATTATTAACAAAAGGTTGGAGGTAGCCAAGGAGACAAACACCTTCCGTGTCCTGACAATGAGTGATTTCATCACTTATATTTAGTAGCTGCACCCCTGCTAAGGCTGACCTGGTTGAAATCAGTTGGAGTTCCCACTGACTTCAGCAGAACCAGGACTTTTGCTTGGAAGTTTTGCAAAGCTTTCACCCTCCTACCACTGCCTCAGCCAAACCAAGACCTCCAGGCAGCATTCTGTTGATAGTTTCTCAGAACAAGGCTGTCAGACTGGTGCTTTTGTTTCTGTGTTGTTGCACGGCTCTCTGCTGTCATCATGTGAGCTGAGCTAGTGCTGATGGGATAATTAGGAAAGAGCAGAAAGAAAGCCGGCAGGCCATTCAGCTGGGTAGTTTGAGTTCCTTAACTGCAAAGGGAACCCGGCCACGTAGGTTATTAGAGGCATTAGCATTTCTGCGTTCTTAACCGGTGTGGTTATCTCCTCATCAGCAATAATAAATGCAAAGGAAACTCTGAACGGGTGATCCATACTCTACCTGTCTCTCGGAAAGTCTTAGGTTTGCAGCAAGTTCAGACTTCCTCCTGATTGTAATGTATCTGTTGTAATGAAATTCCTTCTCTAATTCTAATCTCTGATGATCAGTGTAAACCACTCGGTACTTCTCTCTCGTTCTTGTTTTACCTGTTTTGAAAGAAGAACACATTGCTTCAAGCTAGAATTTTTTAACTTCAGTAACATAAAATATCTGACTTTGCATTTGATAACGTTTGTGGGTATTTTAGACTTCGTTCTCTATGCACTTACCCCAAGTGACTCCCTTGACTGTAGTGGACTTAGTCTTGATTTACAACACGAGGTTCATACCACCAGAGTTTGGGTTTGCTCCTTAGTAAATAGAAGGTAAACTGGTGCTCATAGTCTTTACTATCCTTGGGTTATCATTTGGGAAAGGGAAGATGTTCTTATTAAGAATGAGGAGCCAGGAAACCTGGGATCTGTTCCTAACTCTGATGCAGGCTTCCTGCCTAGCGTTGAATTGCTCTGTTTCTCTGTTCTTAAAGCTGATAAACTGCCACCTGATTCAGAGAGAAATGTGGAGGATATTTAATTGCATAGAAAATGCTGAGAGCTTCCAAACTTCCTCAGTCCCAGTTGCTAGAAATACTCATTTCATATTGTGGTTGTTACTGCAATTTGGTGGCTATGTTTTTCCTTCAAATCTAGCACAATCTATCCACAACTTGATAATAGCTCAAGGAATAGTAATAGAGACCTTCAGATGACAGCTAATTAAAACGAAAAAAAGATGAAAAGAAAGCAGTAATTTTAACAAAGGACATTCAACAACACTAGAACGGCAGCATCTGTTCTTTTGCAAGCAGCAGCGCTGCATCGCTTCAGACGAAGGCAGAGCTGACTGAAGCAGACATGGCTAAGGGGTATCTGGGTCGTTAAAAGGTAACAACAAATGACGTGAGCCAGGGAACATGCATGCAAGTAGCTGAAACTTATTGATTCCATACAGGGTAATTTGTAGGGACAGAAGATGTTGGCAGTAGTGAAACAGAATTGAGAATGAGAGAGGCTGCTGATGCTTTCTTTCTCACTCACCTCTTCCCTGCTGTTAATACTCATTTTATGCAATCAAAATATTGGAGATCAACAACTGCTTAAAACCAAGGCCTCTTAGCCCTGCTTCCTACATTTTGGAAAGATTAGATTGTTTTTGTGCTAAGACCACTGTTACAGGGTTTGCTAATAGTGCCTTGCTGGTTCGTTTTCTGCTTGTCTGTCTGTATTCATCTGGACAGTTCCTCATCAGTAAATATTTCCTCTGTGAATTGGGACAGAGAATGTAGTTGTAGTTGGTAGTTTTGGCAGTGTGCTCCACAGCGGTACTGCAGTTTGGGAATCTTCCACCCCAGTAGGTGAGAACAACACCATTGGAGCCAGGTTCTCTAAGATCGTGCACAGAACTGGAGGCATCTTGTGGCTTGCTGCCTGTAACAGCCTGGTAGTGCTGCAGATGTAGCTTAGCTTCATACAACAGCACTTTATTTTTGTCTTACAGTTTTTTTTTTTTTTTCCTGAAAAAAAAGTACGCATGCATAACTTTTCAAAACAAAACAAAACAAAAAAAGCATCTCAGACTCATAGACTCATAACACTTTAACTCATAATAACTAATTATTTTTGAATGAGTATCACTGAAATAGATTTTCAGACAGGAGCTGGTAAAATTTCAGTCTCTGTGTAGGTCACTACAGCATGCCACCACAAAGCAACCAGCTTCCCCCCTGCAGGACGGAATAGCTGGAGGTTTCAGGTATCAGCAGTATCAAAGGCCTGATTTCTGCCCAGCCTGTCCTTCCAGCTTCCCTTGCTTTTGAAGTTTAAGTAGCACCCAGAGATCAGAATTCAGTCTACAACAGTGTAGCAGAATCTGGAAGTACTTTATCCCTTAATTCATGATTTTGTTTCATGACTTAATGTTTTTTCCCCCGTATGCCCAAGGAGGAATGAAGTCTCATTGTTTTCATGGCTGAACATGTATAAAGTTAACATTACCTTCCACTTATTATCTACATGCATACACCACATGGTAATGACTTATCCACGTCACTCCTTTCTCTAATAGTGTTTGACAACCGGTACTTTGTTACTTGTAGGAGTTTTTGGCTCTGGTACTATTTATGTTATGAAGTTCTTTAGGTACAGGTTCTTTCTGTCTGGTTGTACTCTGGATGCAGAGCTGTGTGCACTGTGTAGCACTGGCAATCCTGGGCACTGCAGTGCTGTAAACAAATATTGTTATACCTCTAGTTGTGGAGAGTAACTGGGTCGCCCTATGGGACAGGCTTTCTCTAGGACCCTTCCTGGGCTTGTAGAACATGGTCTACATCACAATTTGGTCCTTCAGCTTCCTCGCTCTGTGCTGTTCGACTCTGGGAAAGCACTGTGCATTGATAGTGAGTTTACAATGATACGGGCATTTCTAAACTGTCCGAGCTTAGTTGGAATGTTTCAGGAGGAAAAATAAATTGTGCTTTTTGTGTTTGTTGCCTGCTTTTGCTGGGGTTTCTGCTCCTTCCGTGCAGCCAGAAACACTTCACCCTGATCTGTTTACTTCCCTGTGAAGGTTCTGCTGTGCTTGGCTAGGTTAGATGCTCTCATTTCAGGAGCATTTCTGCCATGGCAAAACTAGTGAAAAGCAGAATTAGCCCAATTACGTTTACCCTGCTAATCAAGTGAAAAGTGCTGCTAATTTTGCAATATTATGGTAAGAATTTTAAAGTCCCTGAAGAACAGCAGTTTAGTGCAGTCCACATAAATAGTAGGACATTTGTTTTCATTCATTCGAAGTGTAAATTGTTTGTTTAACGTATGGTCACCTGTGGTGCTTTAATGCTTTATTTGAAATTTTTCAAGCTTTTGATCTCTCTAGTCTGGTTTTTGGTTAAGGCTTTCCTCTTCAAATGAAAGTTTGGGGTCATTCTGTGGGACAAAATATTTAAAATGTTTCCTTAGTCTCCTTTGTGTTGTTAAGATGGAGTACACAAAGGAGCAACAAGGTGATCTTATCTTCAGCTCTATTCTCATTCAGAAGCCATAGACAAATATCAGAAGCTCTTCTGTTGCCAAAACAAGGTGGTAAACTTTGAGATCTGCCTTCCTATTTATGATTTTAAGTGTTTAAACCCTTATTTGAGTAGTAGAGGTTGTTTTTTCTTTTCTTAAACTGAAGACATTAAGTGTATGTGGAAAACAGAACTTCCATAAAATCTTTCATTGTTGTATGAGTTACCTTTCTGTTTATTTTGTAGTAGAAATTACAATTTCTTCTTCCTTTTTGAGGGAAGATTAGGAGGTTTTGCACCTACCTTATTTCTTTAAAGTAAGGTAACAAAGTAATTTTTAAAAAGGGAAAGGGAAAAGGAGAACACTTCATTCTTAAAAGTCAACAACAGACTGAGAAATCTGAGCTCCTCTGAGAAGGTATTTCTAGTTCTGGCAGCGCCGTGTTTTACTCCTAACGAGACGTGGGTAAGGCCCTGATGTCAGTGAGAGACTTCCACGTGCCTTTGCTGGATGCTGGGTTGGAATTGCTCAGTGTATGTCATTTGATTTCAAAGGCAAAATACATTTTTATTTATTTTCCAAGGTTAACAAACAACAGCACTAAAAACCTATTGCTAGACAGTTTAGGACTTTAGCTTCTGAATTTCATCTGTTAGGTAGAACAGATCCACTGTAGTGCATTCTGCCATGAATCTTGCAGAATACCTACTGGTTTTATTTACAGCAATGCATGTTATTTCAGTAAGTATTACCTGAGTAAAATCTGAGGTAGAACTAATGGATCCACCCCAGAGACAGCAGAAGGATATTTTTCACTTCTCAGGCTTGTTTAGTAGGTGATGACTGAATTTAACAATCCAATGATAAATGTTAATGTTTTAATCCAATCCTTTAGTCAGATCCTGCGTATTTTACTCAGGTGAGTGAACAACATTTAGCTTTCTGTGGTCTTAATCTTTTATTATGTCAGGTTGTCATTTTGATCAGCAATGTATTATCAGTTTTATTAGGAAAGTGTTGTCATGGCCAGTCATACCACAGAGCTGCAAGTGGTTGGAGGGTTTAGTGGTAGTTCAGTGGAAGAAAAAATAAGGAGCTTTGAAGTGACTGCCTTTGCAGTATGACTGCCTCTGTGCTAGAGAATCAGATTGGCTGCTTTTGAGCTATTTAAGAAAGGTGAATTTTGTCAAAAACAACAACAACAAAACAAACAAAAATACAGTTTTACCCATGGTGACTGTTTAAGACTGACTTCGGAATAAGGAGAAAAAAGACATTTCAGGCTTAAACTATCTCATGTAAAGTTTTCTAACAATCCTGTTCTATCACACCCACTTCAGCAATTTTTGTGACTGGCCAAGTTCTGAGCTGGGGGAAGGGAACAGCTTTCCCATTGGCCATAAAATTCACAGAGTATTTCTTCTGAAGACAATAAAGCTAGGAGAAGGCCTCTTTATTTGCTGTGAAAATCATCACCCTTTCCGGCAATATAACTCCTGAAGAAAAAAGGGAGAAGGAAGAGACAAGACTGCATATCAAAGCAAAGAGAAGTGTTAAAAGGGTCTGTTGCCTCAATATGACAGATAGGCCTCAAAACTGAAGACAATGTAGCCCAGGAAAGGAGGGAAAAAAAGCCACCATCAGACCTCACAACTAGTTTACAAAGTAAAATAAATTAGCATGAGAACTAGCCCTGGCCCCTTTTTCTGTGCCTTGTCTCTTAACTGTTCAGGAAAATCCTTCATCTTCCAAAATTGACATCGTTCCTAAAATCCACCAGCTACCTAATTTAGACAGGAAACGTAGTACAGAACAGTGTCAGATAACGTACAAAGAATCACAGTTTCAATAGTTTAATATTGTGTCAGAGGGAGTTAATGTCTGTGCTGGGTAGCGAGAGGTCAGCATAAGTCAGCTCAAAATGTCAAACAGTTTGCTGGCATGAAGATATGCTCTGTTTGCATCTGCAGCTGTAGGTTGGCTCAGTATTAAGAGAGATTAGTGTTAGTTTCAATTGTAATAAAGGTAAGGACCATGGGAGCTCAGGCCCCAGAGTGTGTGTTGTTTTTTTCTTTTTCTTTTTTTTTTTTTCTTTTTTGAGGGGGAGACTATTTGCAAATATTCACGCACTTTAAAAGTTAGGAAATGAAAGGGCCATATTCCCCATAGGGAAATTTCACTGACTTCATTGAATTTGTGAAACAAAAGTAATTTAAATAAGTCTTGAAGAAGGACATTGTGTTGCACATGAAGTTCTGTAGAGTTTAATTTAGAAATACACACTGCCATTCTATTAGAAAATGTTACATGAGTCTGATTCTGTAGAGTGTGAGTAATCGTCTTCCTCCTGCAAGTCTTAGTGAGGTGGGGGGGACTGTTGTGAAGATGGATGCATGAAGGTTTGTGAAGCATGGTGAAATTCTGTGTCTGTATTTTCTGACGGGTCTTGATCATAATTTCTTGTACGTATTCAGATGACTCATGGAGAAAAGGACAAACTATCATAGAAATCAGAACCTGTCAACGGACTTGCAGCATTTTAATCTCTATGCTGTTGACTCCTATTTGAAGTGCTGACAGTTTCAATTTGGAGTACATTCTGGTATTCTGTAATAAAGCTCTTGCCAAATTCTGTCCTTCACTTTGTTAGTGTAAACTATTCATCTCTGTCATACAGAAATAATTGAACCCAAAGCAGAATCATTTTTGTCACCTTTCAATGACGATTGGTCAGCCTGCTTGGGGTGCATTTTGTTTGGGAGAAGGGAACAAGTGGCCAAAAGTGTGGACAGATGTCTAAGTGGCAAGGTCAGGAAAAATCCCATTGCCCGTGGCTGTATATACTAAAAAGCAAGCAATTAACTGTTTTATTATTTATTTTTTTTTCCTAGGGGTGTGTTCTTTAGAAATTCAAAATTTTGCAGGAATAGCTTCTTAAGAGGCTTGTTTCTTTCTTAGATTTAGGGGGTATAACTTCTTCCTTCTTCTAGATTTACAGTGCCTTGGGTAATGATGCTGTCAGCACCTGCCATCATAATCAGAAAAATTGTCAGAGTTTATTAATTGTCAGTTGTTTTACTGAACAGTGACTGGGGTGGTGTCATGTACAGGAAAAGTCTCTGCTCATAACTAGCTTCCCTGTTTCTGTACTTGCTCCCCCTCTCCTTAATGGTAATAGAGGTTTAGATCTGAAGATGTACTTTCAGCTTTGTGAGCTAATTCTCACTGCTGCTGAAACTGCTTGGTGCTTACCTATTCAGCCTTATTTTGGGCATGGTTTTGGGCAGATGTATGTTATTTTCTTACAAAGGCTAAAAGTAAAGTCTCCTCCTATATGCAGGGTTGCATACCTCTGTAAAAATACTGAAATCAATAGAAGTAGATTTCTTAATTTGTTCAAAGATGGATTTATTGTACTTTCCATCAAAGAATTTGCCTGTAATTATGCTTTGTGTGTACGTGAATTGCCATCTCAGATCCCTAGTTGCTGTGGCTTTGTTCTTTGCTGTGATTGCTAGTTGCCTTGGCTTTGCTTGCTCTTTCACAATGGTAGTTTAGGGAGATGGGCAGTGTAAGGGTTAGAGAAGGGTCTTTTTCCACTGGTGCTATTGAACGAAAATACTAAATGGCCAGTGTTTCCTCCTTCGAGTGTTCTGAGTGAAAACACACTTGCTTTCTCTTGTATCCTGAACACCCTCAGGAATTCAGTGACCAGGCATTGGATCCTATGTGCATTGTATTTAGGATCAAGTCCTACTCCCTCCAGTTCCAAAGCTGCAGAGAGGGATGTTCAGACATCCTCCGACCAAAGGGAATGGTGGATGAAAGCCTGATTAAGTGTTTTCTGTGGGAAATGCATTCCAGTGCTGCTAAGTCAGCATGACAGTCTTGCATTAAATACTGAGATCTTCCAGTGATTTTAAGTAGCATAATCTCATGAGCTTTACTTAATACCAGGTAAAGACATACTTTTATATTTCATGTTCTTAAAATTATACACAGTAAGATTTAACTAGAAATCATTCTTCTTTTGTTCTGTGTAAATTGTTTAAACAACAATATGAAAAGATCCATAGGATATGAGGCAGTGACAGAAATTTCAGTCAAGTGTTTTGTTTGTCATTTGTCAGGATGTGAGGCCACAAAGCACCAGTAAGAGAAGCTAACCATGAAACCCCTGGAGATGGAAGTGTCATTGATTCTGGGCCCTGTTTCTGTAGCTGCTACAAGTCAGACTACCCAATGTAAGTAAACACATGGAAGGAATCTTTCCTGATCCTAAAGGGATACGATTACAGGAGCATTTCTTGAAGGTGTTCAGGAACATCTTGCAAAAATTACTTGCATTAATAATAATTGTTCCCATGGTGAAATCATATTATTGATGGCTCGTATATTGCACCAAGTAATGAACAAACACTAAATGTTATTTCTATAATCTTTTTGTGACTTCAGGTAAATCTAAACCTTTTTTTTTCCATCTTTAAGAATCATAGTTCATATCTATTTCACAGGGAATAAAAATAGCTAATAAACAACAGATGTAATTCCTCTGCTCTTGCAGAGAAATTCCTAATGTTTTTTTTTCCAAAGAGACAGAAGGGTAAAGCTGCAGTTTAAATCCACAGGAGCAAGAGGCAGGTAGGTAAAGATGAGATGAGAAGTAGTGTTTTTTGAGCAAGTATGCTGCCATCTGTAAATCATAGGGTTTGTGAGGAGAAATGTCATTGTATAAATAAGGACTACCCAGAAGTAACCTATAAGTCCTTGTGTGATTGGCCCCCCTCTTTTATCTTTCCTTAGATAGCATTCAGTGAAGAGCAACTAGATACAGGTAGACATAGATACTAAAAAAAACAACACTCCACAACCTGTATTTTTTTATTTGCCACAATTTTTACGCACCCAGAGTAACAACGTACTCTGGTTGTCCTCTATGGACTCCTTATGAGCTGAAGCTGTACTGCTGAAGTTGTATTCAGCAGGAGTAAGTGTGGCTCAGTCTGTCCATACACATTAGATGCATTATTTTAATAAAGACAATTTTTCTGTTTAGTTGCTTTCATTTTTGCAGGGCATGTTTTTAAATTAATTGCTTCCCTCTCAGAGATTGATTCAGTACTGTCTTTGAAAACCATAATTTGCAGGCATGTGTGGGACAGAGCAGGGAGGGAGGAAGGGCTGAAAGGAAAGGAACCTTCCTGAGATGTAACATTAAAATACTGTGAGCATCTCTTAAGGGGAGGTACTGAGCATCCTTATTTCCTACTGATGTTTCTGCATGTAAAAGCTGCTCAGCACCTTGGAGGATCAGATACTTTATAGCGGGTTGTATCTGTTCTTTTCAGGCAGTTTCCCCTCTTGCTCCTTTCCTTCTCTCCTTCCTTGTTTGATTATTATTTTTTTCTGTTGATACAAGGAACAGAGATGTTTTAAGTATGTTTAATAGTTACATATTTTTTGTGTTACTTCCCTGCTTCCCACAACCAAAATCTTTTCCTCAGGCTTCTTGACTTATTTTTTACTTGTTAAATGTGACTGAAGCTTTTTTTTTGTCTTTGACTCACCCACTCATGTGCATCAGAGGTTGACCCATCATAATATTAACTGATTGTGTTACCATAGATCTTTATATTTCTGCATTTTTTGAGAACTGCTGCTACAAGGGGTGGCAAGCCTTCCCTTTTTGGTCCTGTTTTTAAAGCCTCTCATCCTGCAGACACTTGATTTAAGTATTTTGAGGTTTAAGAGGTTGTATCTAATACAAAGGTTTCTTTCCAACCCCAGTACTATATGTATTTTACTTGAACTTTTCATATCTACTCTAAAAGTTGAGGAAAACAAACAATATAGGTGGTGGAGAAATATGATACTTTCATTGTGATTTCTTTCTACAGACATGCTTCCTCCTTTAAATCTATAGGACCGCTATTAAAAGCAATTATTTGATGTCACTTTTTTTTAACATATCCTAAGTGAAAACAATACGCTGTCAAAGGACACTGCTTTTCATTTTTTTCACCAGTAAACGTCAAGAAAGAAATAAGAGATCATAAGCTGATCAAAAACAACATCCAAAAATAGAACCAATATTTAACTGCTAGCAAGAGAATTGTTCAGAGCAATTAGGATCTTTTTTTTGTTGTTGTTAAAAATGTATGCTTTCCTCAAAACACAGAACCTGGTGGCAACATCAACTCAACACAAAACCAACCACCCAAAAGAGAGAAATCCCATCTCAGCATAGCCTCTCTGCCCTCATACCTGTAGAAGTAGATTGTACTGTTTTCCTCATCCATTCATAAGAGCTGTGCCTTTGGCTGTTGGGAGAGATTTGCTGTGCATTAATTGTATCTACAGGAGGTAACCCCCCGGATCCAGCAGGATGGAGGGAGCTGTAATCAGCAGAGCTGTAGGAGACCTGCCCAGGAGACGAGCCATTGATCTGTGCAGCAGCCACGGTGCTGGAAGGTCCTGGGCCATAAGCGTTCCAGTCCTCCCTCTGTGGGCCATAGTGGGATCCCCAGGTTCCCGCAGGCTGTCCGTGGTTGTCCAGGGCTGGCACATGGTGATAGCCCATGTAGTCTGAGTAGGGGGGAGCGGACGCAAAGTTTTGCACTGGCAGGTTGTTGTTGCTGCACCTTGCAGGTCCTGGATACATGCTGGTTTCTTTATCCAAAAGATAACTCACATACATGATGCTCACAGCCTGGCTTTGTCTTGCTGGGACATCCTGCTCCTCACAGGGTTTGTTTGATCTCTCTTCCCCTCCTCTTTCTTTCTGTCTTTTCTAGCCCTGACTGGCTCTATAAATGACTCATGCTAGCCCTGATGTCCCTTTACTACACATGATTAACAATGGTTTTACCAGGTGCTGGTGGTAACAGTTTACTAAGGTCCTGCCTGATGTCACAGATAACTGCCTGCCCCAAAATTACATTTGCATTCAAATGAAGGGCTGACCATGCAGGCAACCCCACCTTGCTGCTAGTTCTAGTGCTTCCTTTCTCACAGATCCTTTATGTATTACCATCCTGGTTCTATACTTTTTGAATGTAGTTTGAAATCTCCTGGTCTTCAAGCAGAATTGCATTCATAGTTAACCAATAACCGTTCCGACAGTAAAAGTAGTATTTTACTTGAGCAATGCACATCAGAATCTAACTTCAGGCCTTAGTTATAGTTAGGTAAAGCCTGGTATCTGTGAATCCATTAGTTCTGTTGTTAAAATGTGTTGTAATATTTTTATCTGAAAACAGAGGACTGATTCAGGCTTTAACTGCATGAGCACGCCTCTTGCCTTCAGCTCTTAGTGCATGTGGGAGAGCACTTGCAAACCACAGTAGTCCTGCTGATTTTAACATTACAAAGGATATACAAGAAGTCTCATAGTCATTTTGAGCATTTGTTCATACGAATAGTCTTGTTGATGTTAGCAAGCCTATTCATGAGCTGCCTGCTTGCCACAGTGATTGAAGTTTCTCTATTCTAACTTACAATGTTAACAGAAAGAGAGTCTGTTATGGAGAGAATGCAGAATTTGTCACTTTCCCCATGCTTATGTCTTGTTTGTGATATTGAAATGAGTAGTAGTTTTCCCTAAAGGTTTTTCTGTTCTCATTGCTGTGTTTGTTCACAATAAGTAGCACTTCTTCTTAGAAATATGGGAACAAATTCTAGCTTCTTAGCTCACAAAAAAAGCAGTTTCTTAAATTTCAGGAGTAATCCTATGTTAGTAAGTACCAAGTTCCTAAGAGATTATGTATAACCAGGGGTGAGGGGAGAAAGTGTTGATTTTTTTTTTTTTTTTTTTAATGAGATAGATACCTTAGCATTGTCTCCTAATGAGAATTTACTGTTTTCATTCCTGTTCCTTTAATGACGTGGTACTTAATTGCACCTTTATTAATGAACCAACTTGTTAAAGGGATTTTTTTCTTAAACAGGTGCAAAGTATGATGAGTTTTTTCTTTGTTCAGAAGTGTATTTTTTCTTTGAGTGTCTTTTGCACTTTAACACCAGTTGAACTTACAGGTTCCTCCTGCTTCTCAGGAGGAAAGAATCACTTTGCACACCTGACAAGCCAGTTGTTTCCTTTTGTGAGAATGGTGTCCTTAGGCTGTAATCACGAGGTGGTTAGCTGTGCTTCTGGAAATCTTTTGTCTCTTACTACCAGGGCTAGTTGGTGAAGCACAGGTTTCTGTGATTGTTTCAGTGTTTGTTATAAGACTTTCATATTGTGCGCTTTTGTAAAACTTGTGCTCTTTTACATGTCTTGCTTTTTGTGAGCTTCGGAAGGAGCGTGTTTTGCTGGCATCATTGTTGAAAGGTATTTTAAAAACATTAGGTAGGGGAGGTTGGCAGAAACTTCTTTGTATTTGCATATGTGAGCTTTATTCAGTTTACAGATGTGTGGCAGTTGGTCATTCAGAATGCCCAAGTATAGCTGCTGGGGTGGACTCACCAGATCTGGGGAAGTCACTAATTATTGCTTGTGTCTGAACAGCTTAATCCTCCCACATCAGCAAAATAAATATTAATCTAACTATACTTTGGGGTGTCTGCACAGCCTGTTTCTGTAGGTAACCAATGCAATGGGGTTTAAACTCTGCAGCATGATCTTATATGTACCTTAGGATTTTTTAACTAGAGTATTTCACTCCTACTCAATCATTTAGAAACACACATCAGTGACCAGTGAGGTAGTTTGGTAGCCCTCAAGTAGTTACCAAAAAAAGATTCTTTACAACTTTGTTTTAACCTGATTTTGATTTCCTTTCCTTCCTTTCAAATCTGTTGGAGATGCATCCTTTGAAGCATTTCTGTACCTCTCCTGAATGCAGGTGTACCAATAAATCAGCTAACGGAGGAAGCAGCATTTGCTCATTTATTGTAGCATTAGTTGTAGCCCTCCAGCTGTCTGGAAGATATTCTAGTTCATTTGACAAAACTCTTCCTGCAGGCCGTAGCTCCCTAACATACCAACAGCTGGAAACACTGCTGAAGAGCTGGGGTCTCACTGCATAGTTTAGATCTTGATGTGCCCTTCTTCAACATCCAGGAATGTTACCCCAAACTACACCAATGATACACCAAGCTACAGCCAAGCAAACATGCTCTATCCTATTCCCTAATCCATTGCAACATCACTACACGAGAAAAGTTTTTGCTCCATTTTTTACTATAATATAGTTGGTTTATGCAACTAGAAAAAGTAAAATAGCGTTTATTAGAAAAGCAGTAATTATCACAGACACCTTTTGACGCTTTCAACTAGTATGTCCATATTGACATGGAAGAGGACTTTTTTCCTTGTTCCATACTGCTTCAAGAAAGTACTTTATAACATATGACTGTTAAACTGATATTCTTTTATTCTTCTGGCCATGTGCTGTGACCACTAAGAAGGAAACTCTGCTTTCTTCAGATTCTTTAAGTTGATCCTATTTCAGCAAGTTATATTTTGCTTCCAGTTAGCACCAAATTTTTCATTTGTATCACTTGAATCTAGCCTACTAGGTGAAGCACATCTTTAGACAGACATGTTTTTCAACTTCTTGGTGGTAGGTAAATAATAATGCTGATATAGTTCATGTAAAACTAAACATTTTCATAGGCTCTTAAGCAAACACAGTACAAAAATATTTGTATTTGAATTGCTTTTCATAGCTTCTAGCAAGAATATCAGTAACAGGTGTCTTTTTGGGGAGATCTGTATATATGTATACCAAATCCTTTGTAAATACACCATTCTTCACTCAGAACCTTTTTGGGGGAGGGTGGGGAAGAATGAGAATTTTCTCCAGAGTCAGTTGTTACATCTATAAAGTCTACACAGTACTATATGTGTAGAGAGTTTGGAATACAAAATAAGCACACTATTTAGGTGAATAAAGCCTATTGTCTTATCCAGTTTCATAGAAAACAAATTCATTGTTTTCTTTAGGAAAATATTACTCTGTTCCATAAGTTGAGAATAACATTCATTCCTGATCATGTCTGGACAAATACATTTCTCTTTTTTATGCTTGCTTCTTTCTCTTATGTTCTTTTTGGTTTTGATACTTATGTTTTTTCTGGAGATTTTACTCTATGAAAAGGATACGTAAACATTTTTATTGTACACTGACTTACAAAAATTATTTGTGTAGGGTAACATTTTGAAACTCCAAAAGTTAGTTTTGAAATGAAACTAAATTTTTAAAATTACAAATATTTGACATTAGATGTAAAACAGAAGAACAGAAAATAACTAATCCACATCCAGTTTCTCCTGTGAAAGATTTTCCTCCTAGTATGTGTATTTTGTGTGGAGCTGGCTGTTAAACATTTCATGTCTATTAGAATATACTGATACAGTACATTCATACGTGAAAAAAGATCACGGTTTACACAGACATTCAATAGGTATTTTGTGGCACAGCGGATGCCCAGCATTTGTGTGTACGTTGATATTACATACGGCAAAGTCTAGAATTTGGAAGTAAATTGTGGATTTCAAACTGGGAGGAGTTTTGCTGCAGAGTATTAGCCTGTTTTAAAGAAAATTGCCAATGTACTTTGAATTCTGAACTCTTTGTCTCTACTTTGGTGATTTTCTGTTGTTTTGCTAATAATCCTGCACTGACAATTCTGGATTTCGTTTTGCAGTTCTGAATAAAGCTCTTCACAAAAAAAAACCAAAAACCAAAAAACAAAACAAAACAAAAAACTGTTTTAGTGCATTGTGCAGGAGCAGTAGTTGCCAAGTACAAGAGTGGAAGATGAAAGCAGGAATCAGTCTCTCTTTCCTAATTTTATTTTCCCTATATTTTGAAAGATACAGTAATCCCAACCTTCTGTATCCTGTTCAGCTTTTCTTGACTATAATGTAGCAGAGAAAAAGGGTAGATTCTGATCTAAAATATCTGGCTTGACTGAAAACTACCTTGTATATTGCAGTTTCACTGGCTAGAGGAGTCCACTGGAAGGTCTGGCACATTAGAAATGACATTGCTTTGTCTTTGATTTTTAGAAGCAAATATTACAGAGCAAATAATGGGGCTTATTTACGAAGGCTAAACAAAAAGCAATAAATAGCATCTAAAATCATAAAATACATTTTACTGAGTACATGCAGACTTTCTTCATTCTTTATAAATAGCACTAAGGCTAGAAAAGTCACTTAAGGTAGACTTAATTGCATTATAAGATATTATTTTCACTTAATTATTATATAATAATAAATCTCAACCATTAACAACATAAAAACCAGATTACTCCAGTTTGATTTGTGAAGAGACCAAACCCAGATCTAATAAATAAAATGACAATTCTCTGTTCTGAGCTCATGTTGAGAAGCCAAAAGGTGAATGGCAATGAGAAATCATCCTGAATTGTCAAAACTTGAAGGTTTTGAGATGAGCTTAAGACACCTGTACCCTATGGCTTCTCTGAGATACCTTTTCCACTTCTAAGTTTGAATAGGCTTTATAGTCTGAGGTGGAAGGAGCGTCCATGGGTTGGGTTGGGAAAGCATCTCATAAGGTGGTTTTATCCAGTGTTGCAGATGATGATGTGCTGGTTGTGGTCAGAAACTAGGCAGGAAGGCTGCATTGCCCCAGTCCATTTTGATTATTCCTGTTCTGCTACAACAATGGATCTCCAGGAACTTCTGTTGCCCTAGGTCTTATAAATTGTCATAGATCTGCTAAGCTTTCCATGCTGATCTGTTTCAAATTGTAGTGTTGTCACTGTCCTAGGATGTTGGTGTTCTACACATCCATTTTCTTATCTGAAAACTTAAGAGAAATTTAGTAGCTCGTTTTAACTGTTTTAATTCTACTGAGCTTTCTTTTTTTTTTTTTTTTTTTTTTCCCCTCTTCCCCAAGAGTTGCAGCACTCATTTCTGAAGATATATTTCATTTGAAAATAGCCTTCCAGTTGTAACACTGATTCTTTACTCTTGTGAAGCAATGGGGACAGCTAGTGGTCAGCTGGCTGAATGGCAAGAAAGTATTTCCAATAAAATTTTCAGTGACTGTCATTATTCAGATTTCCAAGTTCAGGGTCTATTCTGTTCTGTGCAGAACAGAATGGGTAATGATAGTCTTGTATCATTCTGGTTTAGTATATTAGTTCTTCCAGTTGTGCCTTAAATTGTGTGACAGACATGAGTCTGTCACATGCCCAGAAGCAGGAAGCAGCAAAGCTAGTGAAGAACTCTGGCTTGAAACTTGGGTTATATTGCATGGGTTTTACCATGCTGTGTAATTAACTGAAACATCTCTTTTGAAACCTGAAGTGATACTATTAAGGCACGTGGTAGGCTTCTTAACGTTAGCCTTACAAGTGATTTTCTGTATGACAGAGTACTCAGAGCTGTTATTTACAGCTCAGTATGAGAGTATATAGGGCTGGCCTCTGTTAGGCTGTGATGTATTTTGTACATTGCTCCGTAATGTAATATGGCGCCTAGTCAGAATGCTGGCATTGCACACCCACATCGCGCTAGTACAGATGTCTTATGAAGTGATGGCAGCGAAGAATGAAGAGCAGGCCTTCGGTATTTTAATCTTGTATTCTCTAAGGAGTAGCTGTGTTTCTTAATACATTTTCTGTGTTAATAGGTATAAGTGCTGTTAAAAGACTGATGCCAGCTTCCAGGATGGCACTGCTTCGCTGCCTGTTGTGTCAGAGAGAACTGACACATGTCATACTACCTACTGACATAGCAGAAGTAGATAGAATGAGGCTGATTCTCAGTGCCATTAATTTGTTCACTTACCTTGGGCTACCTGGGTAATCTATTTTAGAGATTAATATGGCATGCAGAAGTAACACATGTGACCTCATGTAGTTTGATGTAATTTAATAAAAGCCCCCAAAGAATATATCGTAATATATATAAATAATGAATGACAAATAAATGCCTGTATGAGGATTTTGTAATATGAATTCTTTTTTCATCACTTGTGAAGTGAATTAGCTAACATATTTTGACTACAGTAGCCTTTAGGATTGCTAAAATAAAAGACAGTCTCATAAGAACAGGGAAAATGATATTAGTTCTGAAAAGAAAATTGCTTTTTCTAACTGTTGTTTTCAGGATGCTCTGTGCTTTGAATTTTTAACACCTTGCACTGTGCTGGATCTCCTCAGGCTGTGTGAGTCATGCCATTATGCGATGTGATTGAAAGTGATGAAATCCTTGAAGCCTGACTTGGTAAGTCACTGCCGAATGTAGGAAGAAACCAAAGGGGTCTGCTCAGTAAACTTTCCAAAACCAAGTACAAACAGATCTAAAGCCAATCTTTACTGCTTTGGTCTATTTACACATTTGCCATTTTTGTAGGACCTCAGCACATTGTTTGGCTGCTCATAGAGACAGGAGGGAAAACTTGTCCCATAGACAAGGAGCCCGCTCTTGTCAGTTTGTACCTGACATACCTAGCAGAGATGATACATAATGGAAAGTTTGCAGTCCCTACCAAAAACCCCCAAAACTGTGAGAGAGATGCTTGGTATAAACTTAGTGGCCAGATGAGTTAAGTAAAATGTAATCTAGTGTTCCAGTACACTGTTTTCTGTGTGTTTGTTTATATGTGCTTAGTATCTCCTGCTGGGTGGAAACTCATGTCTTCAGCTCAGTAAAATTTAGAAAAAATCTGTTATTTTTTCATATGTGGTAAAACAAAGTTAGGATTTTAAATTCTGTTTGAAGTTTTTATCTCAGTGGTTCTGAGAGCTCTATGAACACATTCTGCTCTTTGCACCATAGGTACTGTCAGGCAGCTAGCTGCTGGCTGCAGACTCTGGATGTAGATCATTTAGTCTAATTTTGAAATAACACTGAGGGTTATTTTATGGAACTAGTGTTCTTTGTTTCCTTTAGTTCTTGAAAATATCTCCGGTCATGACAGAACGTCCCCGTGTAGGTGTGACTTTGCGATCTACAGCTATGTTTCATATAGCTGTGTAGTCAGTCACTCATGAATTAAAGATAGTCACAGAAATAGCCTCTCATTAAAGTGATGTTTTCCACTAGGTGGCACTTTTAATACATAGCATAGACAGAAGCCTACATGGCTGATTAAGTACCCCTCTTAATTGCTATTCAAATTTTTAGTTAGTAATTGACCAAGCTAAAAAAAGGATTAATGTAGTGCAGCCTGCAGCAATTTTCATAGCTCCTTTTAATACTAACATTGATTAAATCCCCACCCCCATCTCAGTGCAAAAGAGAATTAGCTCAGAAATTATCCCCTCTCCAAATGCTTGCATCCTCCCCTCTCCTCTGCCTCCCCCCCAGCTCCCCAGCCCAAATAATGTTTTCTCTCCCTGGAAATTATATGTAATAGTGTTACTTAAAGAACAGATTTATTTTATGTTTCCAGATATAACCAAAACAAAGTGGTGATGCATTCCCCCCTGATAATAAACATGAGTGGGAATCAAGCATCCTTGCTTTTGCTCCATGCTTCTTCCGAGTCAGCTTATCAAGCTCCACTCCCAATGCTGCTCAAAGCTCTTCTCAGAATGAGACAGAAAGCTGGAGTATGCACAAATAAAACAGACCAAAATGCAAGGACACAAGTGATATTGGAAGTAAAGGACAAAGAAATAAATGACTCTGGAGAAAAAATAGCAGTTCCAAAGGGAAATCTACATAGGGACAGGTACTTTTATGTCTGAAGGTCAGTTGTTTGAACTCCTCTGTTTCATTTCTGCTTTGGAGCACTTCCCTGAGCAGATTTCCCTACTGCATTTCAGACACAGGTAACCAAAAATCACACAGTGTAGGATTTAGCTATGTTAAAGCTCTCCAGCTCCTGTACTGCTAGTGCTGTTGGAGCTGCTCAGGAGCTTCAAGATGAAAAGTGAAGGAAAGAGGCATTCTTACTCTGCTTGTGTTGAGTCTATTTTGGATGGAATAGAGTCAAGACCTAAGAATGAGAAGATCCTCAATGCAGCTGTATGATGTTTGTTGACCAAACTGAAGCCTATTGGGAAATGAAGAGAGGCATAGAATAAGTCTTTATACATGTCCGTAACAGAGTTGCATTGACTGATACAGATTCAGTGGTCATCGCAGGTCAGTTTACCACCAATGAGTAACTACTTCACCAGTCGCTGCTACTGACCATGCTAATTATCCTAAATTTTGAGCATGTGTCTGTGTGGTGAGAGCTGAAGGGATAAAGATCCTGAACAACAGCTGAGGAAATCCAGATTCAGTTTTTAGCCTAGATTACCAAGTTTAATTTCGCTGTTAGCAAATTATTTAATCTATTTAATTTATGGCAGTACAACATGTCTTGAACTGTTCGAGGGTACAAAGATGAAATTCTGTTCTTTACCATGGGTTGTAGAGATGAACTCAAGTCACAGGGAAGACTGAACTGAATTGCATCTCTTCCAAGGGTTTTTGGTATGGATACAATCACATTCTTGTCAGCTGAGATATGTTCTTTCAAGTATTAAATTTGCACGTGGTCTTCTGAGTGTTTTTTAGGGTTCAAAATTTATTCAGGAAAGTCAAAAAGAGCCTTTGAGCTCTTTATGTTGACTGTGCCCTATTGAGGAAGCTACTCTTAGTAGCTTGCAGTCAGCATCATTAAAAATTAATTATGAACCAGATGAGATTATTAAAAATAAATTCTTTCGGTTCACTTGTTCTGATTAGCAGAATGTATTTCTGCGAATCCCAGGATAAACTCATGAGTTGGAAACTCTAGAGTTTGGAGTGAAAAACAAAACTTCCAATGTCACACTGCAAGAAGCTCTGACGTGTATGGTTTGTAACTGTGCAGCTGTTGTGTGAGGTGCGCAGCATTGCAGAGTTGAAGAAAAAGTTGGGTTTAAAAATCGGAAGTGTGTCAGCAGTACCTGTACTTCTTTGGGAAGGTGCCATGACTCTTAGTGCCTAATGAGGGACCTTTTGGACTCCTGCCTTAATGCACTAAAGATTCTGTGGCTGGGAGGCTGTTACTCGGTAACTCAGGTCTGGTCCTCAGAACTGGAGGGGAGTGGTTGCACAAGCAAACAGAAATAGTGTCAAATGTTTTCTAAAAGCAAAAAACGTGTGGAAGATCCTTTGTGCTTCCCTTCCAGATGTGCTAAGTGGGAGTGGCTCTAGGTTTTTATACAAGGGCAAATGGCATGTGCCCTCTTCTAAAAGGGCTGCCAGATCTTGGAACAAATAGCTTAGAAGGATTCGGAAAAAGTTGTGATAATGAAGTGTATCAAGTGTATCATAAGCAATACAGTGTTTGAAGCATATCTGTCCTTATGCTTCAAAGTATGAATTGTAAGTGGTATCCTTCCAGAGTTGTCTAGTGTGAGGTTTACTGAAGTTTTCTCTGAAGTATCTCAGCTAAGGTTCTGATTATTTGAAACACAGTGTACTCGAATAAATACTTTATTGCATTTGTTTTGCATAACAATAGTTGTTTCCACTATTACAGCTGTATAATATTATTTCACACATTTTACAGTGCTTTATATTCAAGAAGATCAAAGTATTTTGCAGATATTTTCTATCTTTATATTTCCAGCAGCTGGATAAATATTTTTTTCTCAAATCTAATCTGTTATGCTGCCATTTATATGACTGCTAAACTGAGCATGAGATAGTTTGGGGGTAGATGATTATCTGGGTAGATACTTTATGAACTATTTATGAAATCTCTTGGCATAATTATATTAAGGACATCTTGAGAGTAAAGAGTCATGGTTAGTAATATTCATTTGCAGAGCTTAACATCCTATGTACGCTTATTTTCCTGACAATCTAGTTATTTAGATGGCTACCACGAGTGGAACACATCTCACAGCTATTAACTAGGTTAGCCTCGTAATTCACCTTGTAGGTACAAAAGTAGCATTCACTTTTTACAGGTTGAGAACTGAGGCAGGGAGAGTTCATCTGACAAGAAGTCAACACTTAAAGCATAACTCATAAGTCTTACCTACTGAGCCATTCTTTCTCCTCTGTACTCATTAAATTATTACTGAGTATATGACCCGATGTTTATGATGTACTGAGGCAGTGAAGCTCTGTTTATGAAGAACTCAGTGGTGATGTCCAGATTGTGGAGGAAAGAAAAAAAGGCATCGCGTTGCATTCTGGCTTAATTTTGCAAATAATCCTTCTGAAAAGGGAAAAAATGCAATCCTAGTACTGGATTCTGGAAAAATAACTAAGGTATACTCTGTTGATAAGGAGTGTTTTTATTTACTCCTTGGTTTGTGGGAGTGGTGAGTCTCCAAAAGATATAGTAAGTAAAATTACAAGCAAATCTAAAAGGGTATAAATCTGCCTTCAGGCCTGTTCAGGTCTTTCGACACTTGATTGCAGAGCTCTGATGGGGAAGGTAACATTCCATTTGGTTCACTGGACTGAACTTGAAGGTTGATAAGAAAGTCTGAGCTGGCATAATTTACATGTAGAAATGTTAAATGGAGGCGAGCATTGCATCAGTTTATTCTCTTATTTCAATGCCTGTAGCTGTTGACTAACACCTGAGTTTAGGTTTTGGAAGATGTTGCCTCTTTTGTGTGTGTGTGTTTTAACAAGACAGCATAAAATAGCTTTGTAATGGGTTCATTCTTTTCTAGTGTGTCTGAAGTAATTCTCCCCTGCCTCAAAAGGCTTTAAAATAAAACACTACAACTTTGACCAGGGATGGTCCTGTGCCAAGTAAGGCAGGGATACGTTTCAGTTTTGTAACCAGCACAGCAGAGCCCTTGCCAGTGTGGTAGGAGATCAAAGGATGCTGTGTGACTAAACAGTGCTTGGTGCTGACGTGGCAGGCATTTCTCAATAGCCATCAGTCATACAGAGAAAATCCCACAAATACAGACTAAACAGAATTATTGTAGCAGCACCATTACTTCTACATGGGTTTTAGGACCGAAAAGGTTCTTGAAAGTGCCTGGCAGCCTTAGTTCTCTGCCTGTCCTTACCTGAGTCCTCTGAGCAGTGATCTGGGGGGGGCATAAGGGAGTAGAATAAAAAATCCCACTGGGGTTGGAGAGGAGGGGTGCAGAAGGGTTGAAAAACAGGGGCCAACATTTAAAGGTGATTATTAGTATACTAGCAAAGCTTTTCCAAAAACAAGTTTGGAGGTGACAATGAAGACCTCCAGGTATCCCACTGACTTCTTTTTCCACTCATTCTTAGATGCTTACTATTGTCAGCTTTTGGTGACAATGACAGAAAGAGGAAAATACATGCAAGTAGTTGCTGTGTGGAGGCTACCCAAAGACATAGTTCCCTTCCCATATGTTTGTCATATGAACCATCAGTACTCTGCCTGTCAAAGAATACATGTTACCTTTGGAGATTTAAAAAAACAACAACAAACGAAACAAACAAACAAAAAACAGCCTTACCCAGACAGGTAATAATGTTATTAATGGATTTAGAGAACTACGCAATTAGTGCTCTAAGTCCAAGTATCTCAGCAGTCTTTATGAATCAATAAAAGATGATCTTTGTAGTCCCCAAAGTGTTAAATACACAGCAGATGATGTCTTGGTTCCAAAATCTTCTGAAGAAAGGGCTTTTCAAGGAATAAGCGTCATGTGTCTAATATGCCCTAAGTGTTCATTTTTCATGTGGGAAAATACAATGCGCAGATTTGCCTATGGACAGACCCAGGAGGTTTCCCTAGGAGTTCTGACTCTGCTGTGTATGATATGTGGCTATATTTTTCCCTGGATCTTGCTTTCTGCAATTTTTCACATATATGTAACTGTCACCCTTCTCCCTCTGAGTCACGTCCTACTTGTTCTTCTCTTCAGAAATTCGCAGGGCCCAGCTGTGACTATCACCGAGTGGCCTTATTATTTTGCATTTCTCAGAAGACCAGTATGTTGTAGCTTGGATAGTTTTATTTGTGTATGCCAAAATGTCATTCTCATTCTTGTGGCAATACTCTGGATCTTGACAGTGAGACTGCAGTAGGGGGATATTTGTATTTAATGCATGCTTATGACTTAAATAGCCAGGATAGACCAAACCTGTGGCATGGATCATGCTTGCAGAAATCTTGTTCCTTTTACATTATAAATAACCATGGAGTCTTTAATTTTATTTATATCTCAGGATACAGGCGATAAAGAATCACTGTTCTCAGTTGTAGTAAAGATTTCTGAGGTGGGGGTAGATCCTGATTGGAGGGGGGAGGGGGTTGTGTTTTTGATGCAGATAAGAATTTGTTCTAGTCACAGTCACGTGAGTCTTGCACAAAATGATTGTTCAAAAGAATATTAGGACAAATGGATTATCCTGGCTTTATGCTAAAATTCAGCTGCCTGGGTAATCTGGCCTCTTTGATTTACATGTCCTTTTTATTGCTTAAATTAAAAAATGCAGAAACAGAACCACAACTCTTCCACTAACATAAAGGCTGCTCTTAGTCTCCCTTCCCATATTCTACCCTAGTGGCCGTTCTTACATCTTAGAGCTGCAAAGCTAATGTGACTCCAACAACTTTCTGAACAGGGTCAGATACTAAGGTGTGTTCTTAGGAATTGTGCCCCAAATGGCTTTAGGGAACAGCGTTGTTGTGGCTGGTTGTGCAGTGTTGAAGGCTGCTGGACCTGACCTAGTCTCAGCCCTGCTGTCAGCAGAGAGAAAACACTACAGTAAACTGTCCAGAAGAACTACATTAGAGGGACCAGACTGGTTCACTCCGAAGAAGCTTTGGGATAAGCCAGTGGCCATGGAGGGTGGGGAACCAGGGTACAAAACCACAGGGTGAAGCAGGAAACTGAAGCAAATACCTGATGCTGTAGATGTCTGCTTAAGGCTATCCAAAAGATCTGTACAGAGCTGGAAAATACAACACAGTCTACAAAAGACCCACATTCCTCTCAACTGGCAGCTGGCAGATGAAGAGGGTGTCCCACACTGGCTGAGGGGACAGGAGAGGGCTTTGTTTAGGCAACTGGATCTCATTCAGAAAGACATGAACAAAACCTTGCAGTTTCCTTTTTACTGGTCATGATTTCATCCACTGTCTTACTGTGTATGGCCGATGCAGAAGTTACTTTGACTTATGAAAAGTATGCAAAAACACTGCTAAAGTAAAAATTAAGGCTCCTGTGTAGAAGACTATACAGGTGAGTGTCTGGAACACACCCAGTCATACTGAATGAAATGCCAAAATTCAGTCAAAGATCGTTTTTTCTCACTCGTTTAGAGGAAAAAAAGCTAAGCTGTTTGTTCTGCTCCTGCTAAAGGACACTACAACAGATTTTAGTCCATGAATGGGGCTCATAAATGTTCCTTTCAAAGCGTTATACTCCAAGTTTACAATATTGTTAAGGGACTTTACGTCCATGATGTAAGAAATTATATGAAAAAAAACACAGCCATTTATGTAATTATTTCCCTACTATTTATCTTGAAGTATTGCTCTGACTATAACTCCCAAGTAGTTTTTTCCTGCCATAGTTCCTTTTTTGACTAGAACTATTTCTTGATTTCTTTTAGGGAACAGGAAGGAATACTTGAGGTCTTAGGCTCAGTGTGTTCTTTTTCTTTTTTTTTTTTTTTTTTTTTTTTCCTCAAAGCCTTCCAGCAGGATATCCCATTTTCAAAATAAATACAGCATTTTGTTTTTGGAAAACAGGAAGGGCAGGTCATGGAATGGATGGCAATAAAGATTGTTGCTGAGATTTCCAAACATGGATCTCAAATTTTAACAGAAAGTGTACAGAATGAAGACATGAACATTCCCTTTTGAAGGTTTTAAGAAGAAATCCTAGCAGGAAATGTTAAATAGAATCTGTTTTTAGTCTTTTATCTAAAGATTTATCTTATCCACAAAGTTTGCCACTTTAAATACAGACTGGGTTGTAAACATGTAGAGAATTCCTTTGTAAACTAACTTTAGATATTAAGTGTGCTGATAAGTGCATGAATAAAAACTAAACAAAGGTTTTATTATGCAGCAAGCATCCAATGTATCTTATTCCTACATTTGTGAGTTTTTTTTTTTTTGTTTTGTTTTTTTTTACTCCTACTGAAGTTGTGGTGGAAAAAAATGAGCCATCTGCTGAAATGCGATTTTGCTCTGTAAATCAACAGGAAAAAATAGCAGCAGCTTCCTCAGAAGAGCTATTCCTCAGGCGTGTTCAAAATGATGTCTTCTAATCTTAGTGACAAACCTTTTCTTTTGCCATATTTTTTAATTCCCATTAGATTTATGCAGCCCGAAAATCTGCTCTGCAGTGATCAATATTCTTTACAAATTAAATGGTTCAGCATCCTTGTTAAGCATCCTTGTTACAGCAACAAATTTTGTCTTCATTCGTACCTGTGATAAAACCTGTCAAGATTATGTACCTGGCCAGCTTGAATGCAAGATAGCCTATTGCTTTGTGTGTTTCTCAGAGGAAGTTTGTCTTAGTGGAGGTGCTCCAACATTAATGTTGATTTTGTTTGAGGTTTTAAATAAAATCCCTTTTCATAATACAGCCATGATTTTAACATACAGATCAATTGAAAATAGCAGCTTTAGTCTAAGCCCCTGTTTGGACACATATTCGGTTAGAGTTTTTCTATGGCAGAATACCAGGTGTGGTACTGCAGGAACATAGCTTCAAAGTATTCCATGAGATCTTAGGAATTCCTTCATTGTCAAATGTTACCAGTTCCATCAAGTCAAATCAGAGGCCAGGGATGGTATTAGCTGACAGGTGCTTGCTTGTTCATCAGCATAGATGCGTTATGCTTACACCACGTCTGTAGACTGAGCTGGGAGCATCCTTCTCCCCCCGTCTGCACAGAAATACGTGTCAGTGTGATGACACAGATCATGGCATAGCAGCAGTTGCATGCATTTAGGTGTTCTCTAGACATTCAGTAACAACAGTCTTTTTTATCAGCAGCCTTATTTATCAGGAGTCTATGCTGAGGATATGGCTACTTATCAGAGTGCCTCCATTTGGTTATTGTTTGTAATACTAAATCTTGTGAACAACTCTTGCAAGTAAAACATTCTGTGCATGTAAAAAATACTTCTGGGGTCTCTTTCTGTCTCATCCAGAAAATTTCATTTTATAAAATCCTGGTTTAGCTACTACTCTGCTGACTGATCCTCTGAGACAAAAATTTCTGGCATATAATTATCTCTGTGACTTTTAAATGTATGTAGTTCTAGAATCAGGTTTCAGGAAAAACTTGCTAGTTTTGCTTGCTGGACTGTTTTGAATACAACACGAGTCCAGTACGCTGAGATCTTCCTTGCTCGAGAAATTCTTGGAAAGGAAACAGGAAAAGTCTTTTGAAAGAGCTAGGTAGCCCTAAGGACTAGGGAAAACTGCAGCTTCTGCTTCTGGAACAGTGTAGTGAATATTACCAATTATCTTACTAATAGTACTATGGTAAACAAGAGAAGAGTGGCATCTCTCCTACTTGTAACTACTAACTGATTCATGAACACATCAGTGGTGAGGGATATAATTTGGTTTCAAGACACGTCAAAGAGATATTCCAGGTTCACTGAATGCATCTGATTTTGCTTAATGAATAGGTGACAACAAAAAAAAAATGCTCCAGCTGGTGATCAATGCTGCTTTTTCAGCAAACGATCCTGTTGCTATGAGAGACAGCAGGGAATCTCAGCTAGCTGCAGTGGCGCAGTTTGATCCAAACCCAATATAGAAGGTTTGTCCTTGCCAGCTGATGCAGTCTAAGTGTGTTCGAGGATGTACAGGGCCTGCTGAAGGCTTGATAAAATATTTCTTCCACTGGGATGCCAGCAGAAATAAAGAACCAGACTTATTTGTGATGCAGATTTACAAAGAATAATGGCAAATTAAGGATTGGCTTTAAAGTGAGAAGATTATGGATGGGTAGGATCACCGAGTGTTTGCATATCCCGCATGCCTCATGGATCAGTGAAGAGAAACTTATGCACAAAGACCTGCAGGTCTTTACAAAGACCTGGTGAAACATCAAAGGGAAAGGCTTTTATTTATAAATCATTCAATGAAATGTCAATATATAATGGGAAGAGATAAAGGAAGCACTCCATTTACCCCCTTTCATAGGCATTATGCCAAAAAATGCTAGAAGAGGTCCGGGATTCTTTGAGCCCAGAGTACTGTTTGAATTTCTGTTTAACAGTGAATGCTTTGAAGAGAGTTATAGAAAAACCAGCATACGTATCAAGTCACACCGTCTTTAAATGAGGAAGATGAGAATGGATTGTAGTTTTGTTAGTGTCTACAGACCTAGAGTATTTTCTCCTGTTCTAGTTCCATCCATTGAAGGTCGAAGCTAACAGTTTTGTGATGGTGTCTTGGAGCTTCTCATACGGAATTTTAGAACTTGCATCTTTATTCTAGGATCAGCGTGAGCTTCTCAAATGCTTTTAGGCCATGGCTGTGCACCAAAATCCAGTGAAATCCTAAAATATATGCTATGCAAAAATGTGATGAGAGATGTTTTGCACCAACAGTTACTATTTGGTATTTGTGTCAAAGATACTTTATAGCTTTGAAACACAACTGAGTGCGCAACTCCCGGAAAGCAGCTCCCTTCTGCTGCTCTATTTGTAGTCAAACTGAAATTCAAATGTCAAAAAGGTCGACTATCAAATTGTTTGATTAGTTCCAGCCTGCACAGCTATTTTACAATATCAACAAAATGCTGTCACAAATAAATAAATCTGCGACAAGGAGAGCCTCGTTAAAATACTCTGCTGTTGTCCTGGATGTAGTATCTGTAGCCCCAACTCACCTGCACAGTGCAACTGCTCAGAGCACACTGGGCAGAAAAAAAGTTATTTCAAGCTTTCCTTTCTTGCTTTGGCTGATGGAAGCACTCTTAGGAATTGAGAGAAAGAAAATGAAACCTTTGCAGACTTTCTTAAACACTGTCCTTTTATTTTTCTTTTATGAATAGTGTAAATATTATCAAAGAAAAAAGGTACCTTATTTTGAACTGATCTTCATTTGACAATAATCAGAAGCATCTTAAGCAAATTCTAATGCAATTTGGAAAAACCAATGCACTTCTCTGTGATTAGAGGAGTGCAACTGTAGGACAAAGAATAAATGGTTTGCACATTTATGTCACATAGGAGATAGAAGCTAATTTTGCTCCCTTCTGGTGATACTGTGCAGAAGCTAACTAACTTGCAGGTCTCCTGGGGCAACATAGTATAGAAAAAATACAGCTTCTAGCTCAGAGTTTAGTAATCCTTAAAAGGATTATCAGAATAGCTGTAAGCCTACCAAACTACCACTAGCCTACAGGAAAAGCAGTTTATATAAGAGTTATTTTAGTGACATAGTCAAATCTGGTGCTCAGAATAATTTTGCTGTGCAGACAAGAAATAATTTTCTAGTATATTTCAAGTAATGCCACTTTGCCTGTCAGCATAGGTGTGTTAGTTAAGGTGGTGATTTTTGGGGGTCACTTTCCTAGCAGTTAGGTAGTCTAGGAAGCTACCAAAAAGCGATGGAAGTTTCAGATTCTTTCTGCACCTCCCATTGGACTGCTGTTGAGGTCAGGTCCTCGTGCGGTGTTATGGGAGGGAGCATGCTGACTTCATTTTATTGCTTTGGCACAGCAGCGTTGGCAGTACAAACACAAAATGAATCTGTACAAGGAGATCTGGTGCCTTCTGAGGTCAGAGGAAGATGTGCATCCAGTTTGAATCGTGACAATCTGCCAGGTCAGTAATGAGGGCTAGAGTTCAGAGCAGTGCTTGGAAAGCTCAGCGTAAAGGAGGAGTCAGCACAGCCCAAGAAATGGAGCTGAGGGCTGGTGTTGTCCTTAACAAATACCTGCCAAAGCTTGGGTTTTCAGCTGTATTTCCACATCGTGGGAGTGGTCTTGTACAAAATACAGACTGTGCTAAGCTGGGTATGATTTCAGCTTCAGCTGAGCTGCTTGCTCTTCTCGGCTGAGTCACCTCCCCATCCACCCCCTCTTTTCACTGCAACCAGAGGGCAGATGGTTGTTGCTAGAATTAGCCAGGCACTACACCACCTGCTGCAAGTTTCTGTACATTCATTAGCTTTGCAGCCATCTTTTGGCAAGTGAGGGGGAGGAAGGGCAAGGGACTTTTTTCATGATGTTCTGTACTATGTAGTCCCTTTGAGGAGCTCTTCCCTGTGCTCAGCAGGTACCATGCTTTGCCCACAGGAGAATGCCCAAGAAAGCAAGCAAGTTTGTGGGTGACAACGGACCTTCTTTAACCCCATACTGGAATGTGACAGAACACAGCTGTGTAATAGCATCGATTTTGGGGTAAATAAGGGTGCTGCAGACCACCAGGCATTGCTGTGACATCAGATCCTTTTGCAGTGTCACCTCTCTGACTGTGCAGGTGGAACTGACAGTCATGGGCATTTTTAGGGGGCTTTGTGCTCCCCCTGTGGGGAAGTGCTGTCTCCTGCCCTTGTCAGTGTCAAGAGCAGGCAGCAGGGATGCTGCTGGTCATCAGACAGAAGCAGCAGCAATACTTATCTAACATCTGGAAGCTTATGCTTGATAATGCCATGTCATTTTAATCCTTATCTTACCAGATCCTCCCCTGCTAGGAAATAAGGATACCCGAAGTTGGTCTGTTGGGTAAATTAGTGCAGTAGTTTTTCCTGGTAGATTTGGGACTGTATCGCTCATGTTTTGTTCATGTTTATCAAATGCATCTCCATAACCAAGTGGACGAGGAATGTGTTCATTTCTAAATCAGAACCTGTGGCTGTGGTGTGATTATTTGACTTGCGGGAGTGGTTTTTAGGTGCATGTTTATAGAGTAAATATATTAATCTGGCCCCATTTTTGATGTACTGAGTAGTTGTTTTCCGCTCATTGCCCCCTTCTTTAAAATAAGTCAACATTCTTGATCTTCATGTGCTTCCTATCAAGTAGGTTTTATTCCCATTTTGAGGTAGTAGAAATTTAGGCACAGAAGAGCTTAACTGCCTCTTTCAGAATCTAGAAACTCCGCTCTAGGTTCACAAGCAGGCTTTATCTGAGTCCACATTGCCTTGTTGCAGAGCTAGATTGGGGCAGTGCTAATTGCAGCTGATGTTTCCTTGAAATAAATCCATTAATAGGTTGCTGTTCCTTCCCTTTCTCATTTAATCCATGTGGACAGTACGTGTTTCAGATGAAGGGGATTGCTGCTATCATCAAAACGTAGAGATTTATCTTGGAGCAACTGCCATCATCGTTCTAAAAATGTTTAACTTTGCAATTGCAGATTAAGAAATAATGCACAAACCATGTGGACTGAGCTCAGAAAAATAATACAGTTAATCTCTGTTGTTATCATCATCTTCTGTTCCAATGACGTGTTAGTTTGGAACATGAAAACTGATGAAAAATGAATCTGATTGCCAGCTCTCTGAATCTCTGCAGCAATTTCTTGCTAGTAAGGTATCTTATTCTGTATTACCGGTGTGCAGAAATGCTTAGCAACACCCTTACAATGACAGACTACAGGAGACACAGCTTGTATCGTATGCTATAGCCTTTAATATTTTAGCTAGGGTGCTTCTGTAACTGGAACTTTTACATTTGTGGTTTGTGGCTATGGACTGTTGAATTATATGGCTTAAATATGTTTTAGATTGCTGACAAGTGTTTGTAGTTTTGTTGTATGGAGCAGTGGTTCTGCTAAGCATTAATTAGGCAATTATTGAGGTGATTGGCTGCAATGATTCCAGCAGTATTTCTCAGCTGCACTTTTGTGTTGGTCACCCTCATCCTTTTCGCAGAGCAGCCATCTTCCCTGGCAGTGCTCAGCACTTGGGGTGAGTGGTTACCAGCTTGCAGTTGCAGCTCAAGCAGCTGGCAGTTTCAAGTGGGGGCATCAGTAATTCAGGTGTGAGGTTTTTTTTCTTTAATAGTATTTGATAAAAGTCGAATTCAAAAGTTGAGACCAAAAGTTTGGGAATCCCTAACTTCAGCGTTTTCTGCCTTAGCAGCAGTTGAAATTTTATCTTAGATGTAGCTATGAAAGCATTTCTTTTTTGTACCTCAAAGTGCTAGTGTTGCTGCTCACTCTACAGGCAGATGGTAAATTTCATTCCTTTTGCTAAAGAGCTTACGGTCTATTAGGTAACTCAGCCAAAAAGTGGGAGAAGAAAACCAGAGAGAGAACATTATTTACTGAGCATGGCAGCCGAGCTGGCTCAGAAGCATCGCTTAAGGAAGGACATCAGCAGCTCAAGGGCATGCAGAGCAGATGCCAGCCCAGGGCAGAACTCAGGACCTCTGACTTTGAGGTCCTCTACTCTGTAAGTTTACTAGAAGCAGTGTTGCATTGCCCGTCTCCTTATGTACCATCTACACCAGGACTAAAAGGAAGAAGTTAGTGCCAGCCACCACCAGATCAGAGCACTATCATTTTATACTTGCATTGTTCTGGACAAAATGACACTGTGATAAGTGGCCTACTTATGGAATCTCAGGTGTACTGATTTCTTGCCACATCACAGTTGCTCCATTATTTTGGCTGGGGATTTGTGTGGGGGAAGGTTTTCTCAAGGCTTTCGACTTAAATCTCTCATCTCCAAAGAAAATCAGAGGAATAAAAATCATTTCTTTAAGGTTGGATACTCAGCCTTGGAAATAGAAAATCAGACTGACCCAGCCTCCCTTTGGAATGAGACAGGCTGCTGAGTTTCTGACCTCTTGTGGACAATTATGACACTGTGGGGTTTTTTTATGAGTGGAATTTGTATCTTGAAGTCTTGGCCAGAGTTCAAGAGTAAATAACATAGACTTTGATTTGCCTGTGTTCAATCTTAAGATGGAAAATTATTACTAAATAGTTAGTAGGTGTTGTGAGCTGTTTGGTATGGCTGCGTTCCTCTGTTGCCTACCTGCACCATAAACCTGGTAAAATTCTCAGCACCATTCCTATTGACCCAGAGGAAGGTTAGATCTGAGCATTTAAAGCTTTATTTCCACCAGGACAGTAGGTAGTAACCACACTGAGTCCTCCAAGTTTGCATGTGATGACACGGATGCTCATCTAAGCGAGGAATATTATGTTTTATTCCCAGATGGTATGGGAGCATAGTTACAGTCATCTTTCTAGCATAGTAGAGGTGGTCATGAAGTGTTTCCAGAGTTTCTTGAAAAACCAATTCTGGCCTCAACCCAAGGAGTCTTCTGTTTTACAGTCTTCTGCCCAGTCTGACATGTTCTTCTTGTGGCCTGAACTTGGTCAACGGGAGTTAGTGCTGGTCCCAGGATGGTGCAATCAGGAGGAATCACTGAGTCTGAAGACAGTCTTTAGCCTACATAAGGCTGTCTTGGAGTTCAGGTGAAGAGAAATCAAGCTGCAGAAAGGACTGGAGCTTTGATTCAAAGGACAGAAGTTTGTTTGGAGATTTTGTTCATGTATAGGTAAATCTGAAGATACAGCTAGGTAATTCTTAATATCACTTTTTGGATAACATTATAATTGAGATGACCTGTAACGAATATTGCTTTAGCAAAGTCCTCTACTTAATTTTGTTGAGTGTCTTCTTTTTCTCTGGAGCAAGATGCTTTTTTCTTGTAGACTAAAACACCTTCCCACTCTGCATCTGTTGTATACTGATCTGTATCAGTGCTGTTGATAAGAAATAATGTAAAAATAACATTAAAAAGGAAGCTTATAACCTTCAGTCTTGAAATCATTTGAAATTCATGTTTTAATCTCTAAATATTTGATTAAATTAATGAAGAACATGCATGAAAAACAATTTTTCATGCAAAATTGTTCTGATCAATACCGAGTCTTCAGGACTAAAAGAAAATCTGTGGAGTAGATGGTTCATTTTTGTTGCCTTTCAGCACTATTGCCACCAAAGGTCTGATGTGATTCCCCAATATCATCTTTTCCTGTCATATGTATCTCCACTTAGAAATGCTGCAGGGCTGTGCACAGAGCAGCAACAAATGGTGTTGTGTAGTGGTGTGATATCAGCACACAGATAAGCTTTACTAATCAGGGCAAAGATCTGTTCAGCAGAAAGGACAGGAAAGTTGTATGGAGACACAGATAAGAGGATCAGCAAACAAGATCTGTGTTTTTTTTCCATTTAGGCAAGTGTTTTCTAGGAGGCAGAAAAACTTCCTTGCGCTGCTCGTAGGACTTGTTTCCTACACAAAACAGCCTCAGCATTTGTCTGTTCGCAGGGGTGGACAATACAAAATACATCTTGTGTTGAATTCAAGAATGGAGCTCCAGAACAGGCATTCAGGAGGAGCAGCAGAGGCAAGCGCTGTACCTAGCTTTAAATTAAAGCTTAACTTGTTAACAGGATTATGTACAGAGGACTGCACTCAAGTGATGTCCTTTTCAATCCTGTGTCCCCAAACCACTGAGCATGTGTCACCAGTAATTGCCAAGTGCTTACAGAGGGCACAAAAATGCTTGTAAAAATAAACTTGTGGTGCCACACAGATTACATAATGACAATTTCCATGTCAGGGGCTGTAAAGACCTGTGTCACTCATGGCTCTGCTACTTCGAAGTCAGCTGTCGTAGCTGTGTAACAGCACTTAGGCTCTGGGAGAGAGGAAAGGGGAAGAGCCAAAGGCATCATGCCTGAAGAACTCAGTTTGTATCTCTACACTGTTTGACAAGGCCCAGGCTCTCTTTTGGGGGTTTCCCCAGTGGGTTGCCTTTCTTGTACAGTATTGAAAGCAAGGACCTGACCTCCCACAGCCATGTGCCACATTCACAAGGCATTTCAGTACCCATACAGAAGATGTTTTGAGTGAATGAGGAGATCCTGGCTTTGCTGCAGCTCCTTTCTGCCAGTGGAGCTGACCTAGCATGGCAGCAAAGCTGCTGGAAGGCTCCCAAGAAGAATAGTGTGGCTTGAGGAACATCACAGTGGGTGTATGTCAGGTTGATGTCTTCAGACTGCGGGAGCCATGCCAGGGGCACATCGTATGCAGACGAAAACATTAGAAATGTTCATACCTCATTTGTTGCCTAGTATCAGGGTAGTGCATAGGATCAGCACAATCGGGAGCACATGAAAGCCTCTCTAAGTGCATCTGTGACTTCCAGTGGATGTCCTCTTCCAGATGGAAGTATACCCCCAGGATACAGAGGCAGGAGCCACAAACTCAGTGCTTCTCTGTCTCAGTAGATTGCTTAGAGGAAAAGCTTGGTTTAGACATTGAGACTTGGTTAATTTCGATACCTGTGAAAAGAAATAAAGGTAAAGTCCTCCAATGGGGGTTGGCCCTTGCTGAGTGCATATCATTTGCAGTGCTACAAAAGTGTCAGTAACTTTCCAGAACTGGCATGCAGCGTTGGCTCATACTTTCAAGGCAATATGCAAATGCTAAAACTTATAAATAAATAAATAAAAATAAGCTCACAGCTCCTCCTTCACTTGACATTTAAGTTTCAATATCAAGATTAGGAGAAGCAAATCAGAATACCTGCATTTAAAATCAGGTGGTGCTCTACTGGTACAGCTTAAAGATGTAAAGATGGAGGAGTAACTCTCAGCTCAGTAGGGGAGTTTGACCAACAAAATCTGTTTTCAAGAGAGGTACCTTGAGCTGCCTTCATTGTTTACTTGCATTTGTGTTCACAGTGGGTCTATATGACAGGCATTATGGGCTATGCGTGTTTTATAAGGTGGCCTGTCTGTTTCAGCAGGCATGGGTCCTGCCTCTCCTGTTTCTTCAGCTGCCTCCTGATTGAGCCTAATCAGGCATTACAGAAGTCAGCAGGCTCCTCTGATTGAGAGAGAAGTCAGGAAAACTCTGAATCAAAGACTGTAGGAAACAAATGATCACCTAGAGCTGGCGCTGCAGAAAGGACAGACCTCACAAGACAGGTTAGGAGAAAAGACTGTAATGAAGGTAATTTGATTACCTTTTTCTGTTTAATAAATCAAAGCACTGAGGTCAAAGGAATCATTCAAAGTCAGCCTCTCCTGGGACAGAGGCCCTGACAGCAGCAATCCTGTGGCATAAAGATACTGCCTCCATACCATCATCTTATTTTACACTGGCTAAACATCCAGCCACAGAGATGACTCGATCACTACTGAGCTGAGACTGCACTGCTCCAATGAAGCAAGTTGTTGCCCAAACAGCTTCCAGACACCATTAGAACTCCTCGCTGGGGGAGGAAGAGGTAACAGGCTGCAGGCATTTTTAAAACTGCCGCTTCCCTTCTTAACTTGAAATCCTCTATCATTTGGCATCCGTGCCTGTGGCCGGCGGGTTGGAGCTAGGTGATCTTTAAGGTCCCTTCCAACCCAAGCCATTCTGTGATTCTTTATAGCTGAATGAGGAATGAAGCTGAACTGAGAGCTGTTTACAGATACAAAACGAAAGGTGTGGTGGTAAAGGTTATCTGACTTTCTCAAACATACCATAGAGGTAACACGCATCCATGTGTGCAAACAAATGACATAAACTTGAAATAAATACAGTGCTTCAGGAGCTGGCCTGCTGCACTAGCGAAGCTGAATGAACAAAGGAAAGGATTGTAATACCTCCCAGGGTTATCTGAACTGCTGTGTCTAGTTTTGGCCTCCCTAGGTTTCCGGAGGCTGCTGTTAGCAGAAGGCAGCAGCACAGTGGTGGGTGGAGCAGTTCCCTTCCTGGCAGGTCTGCCAGAGAAGCCTGCTACGGCGCACGTCATCTCCTACCTCTAGGGCTGCTGTGCAGGTGAGCAGGTGGGCCAGCTGGATTCTGTTCAAGGAATTTCCTGCAGGATTTGTTGGAGAGAACCTTAAATAACTTTCTCTTTTCCTGTTATGCCTTCAATATTTAGGAGGTGCAGGTACAAAGTCTAATCCTGAGGGGTCATCAGGTGCCATTTGGAAATATCTCAGCAGTCTTAGCCCCAGATGAACTTTCTTGCACAGTCCTGTGCAGTGACTGAGAGCGGTGGGAGAGAAGTAAAGCCTCAGGTATTCCAAATGCAGCTGTGCAAGGAAAAACCAAAATATTGAGGTGAATTTCTTAGCCCCAAGCAAACACGATGTCCTCCCATTTGACTGTAACAGATATATACAGCCCTATACGTCAGGTTTAAGTGTCCCATGGAATATGTCACTGTTGCATGCTACTTGATTCTGAAATGCCAGGCTGTTTGAGGATGCAGTTGTTAATGTATTTAAATAATATTGGAATAATGTGAACCAAAAATATAGGTGTATTTGTTTACTTTATAAAATGTGGCCTTAGATCTTCCTGTATTACAGCCATTTAAAAATCTGTATCAATGGCTACACCAATCCACTAGTGAAAGCCATCGGGCAATCCTGTTTGGCTAGCAGAAGCTTGTGCAGTAAATAAAATACATACATCTCTTAACCAGAAAACCACATGGCGCTTGCTTGCTAAACAGTAGATGTCAACCATACAGTGAATGTTGATACACAGAAATAATCTATTCCTGTGCTTAGGTATTCATCTAGAATAGACGTAGAGTTCCAGCTTGTTATTACCAGTAGTCTTACAAATACTGACAGGGTTTCTTGTTCTAGCTTAGTAAGCAGAAATGTACCAAAAAGTTTAAGTAAATAAAAGAAAGTCCCAGCTCCAAGACTTTACAGTTTAATTCAAACACATCAGATAATTTGCTAGCTTCATGGAGGATGCAGTACGAGGTCATTTTCCTATCTCAGGTAACTGTACTTTTGTGACTGCAGTGGCGTTGCTTCACATTAACACACCTGAAAGCAGAGTTTGATATCTTGCCTTTGAGATTGATCAGTCAAAGTAATTGTAGGCATTACAGCAACAAGTATTTTGCTGCTTTGAAGAACATTATCACGTTGGAGTGAAGAAGTCTTACACTGAGTCAGTTGGTCTCAGCCCAGGTTACAGTTCAGGAGTTTCAAAACCTCCCAAGTATCTTATGCTCTGGGGTAACAGCATAGTAGGTGTTAAAGGTTTGTGCCTTTTTTGTTTTTTTTTTTTTCTTTTCAATCAGATTTCACTGAAATAGATAACTAAGGGGGCTGAGAACTTTGATCAGTTCTCGGGAGGTGTATTGCTTTAAGAAGAGACCTGAAGAAATTCAAAGTCTCTGCTTTGCCTTCTCCTGAAAAGAGGTTTTAGTTATTAAATCTTATATCACTTTGAATTAGGCTTCAATATCTATTTTATTTGCTGCTTAGACTAGTATCCCAGTATCAGCCTACAGAATGTCTCTGGTTTAAAAAAAAAAAAAAAAAAAAAAAGAAGTGAATGCAGAGCTCTAAATTCAACAGCTAAAAAATGGCCATTTCATCAGTTCAGTTTTGCAAAATTAGTGAATATATAGAAATCAGGAGTTTACTGATGTTCCAATGCAGAACAAAAATGATTTCCAAATCTGAAAAGGTATTGTGAATGAAGCTAACATTCAAGCAGCTCTGTCATGTTCCTGTGGTCAGTATTATTTATAAAGGTTTTTATTTTTCAGGTACGTCCCTTCACCCTTATATTTTTAAATAAACATTGTACTGGAGTAATCAGTGGGACCAAACTAGTAGGATTTAAATCTTTATATTGGTAGGTGTTATCACAGAATACCCTGAGTTGGAAGGGACCCACAAGGATTGTTTTCTGGATCCCACAAGGATTCAACAAAAAATAAAAAAGTGGGAAGAAACCATATGTCTAAGAGCATTCAGATACTTCTCGAGCTCTCTCAGCCTTGTCACTGTGACCACTGCCCTGGGGTGCCTGTTGTGGTTCTCTGCTTTAGTATCTCCTAGATCCTTTCTGTGAGTCTGCGCTTGAGAAGGTTGCTCTTGTCTTTCCATCTCACTTTGAGACCTGAATCCAAAATTCATGAAAAGAGTGCAGTTCAGAGACTTGATAATCACCATGCTTATCAGCTTAGCTTATCAGCTGGAGACGCAAACCAAAGCATCCCAAAGACATTTCCATAGCCTAGCATGACTCTGCGTTGCTAAAGCCTCTGCTGTGTCAGAGCCTCAAAGCTAACCCATGGAAAACAAAGTGTATCTCAGGAGGAGGTTCCTTTCAGAAGCTGAGAGAGTCTGGGAGCATTCCAGAATTGGTTTAGCCTGCCTCTGGGAAGGCTTGCTCACCAGTAGCTAGGGAACAATTCAGTGGCAGCAACAGCTTGTTTCTCAAAGATTTAACTCTGTATTTGTGGTGCTTATGAGGATAAAGAAGTAACTTCTACTGATCACTTTGAATAAATGTTTCATGAACACAAATAGCTAATGTGAAAGGAGTTTAAAAGTGTCATCCAGAAACAATTCACCAACCAGTCTGAAACTGTAAGCAAAAAAGCAATAAAAATACCACAAGCACAGATGTGCTTGAAGAAGATACTAAATGTGATTGTACTGGCCAGGCATGAATATCCCTATATTGTCTTCTCATGCCTCATGTGAGCTCACAAGCTGGCACTGAGAAATCAAAGCCCAGTTACCTTTTATAATTATGCCTTTAACATTAGACTTCTTATCTACTCTCTCCTACTCACATTCTTCAGCCTCAGATAAACAATAACTGTCATGAATCAGACCTCTTTTGCTGCAGAATTCAAAGTACCACACCTACTTAGCCCAGCAGGATAGAGGGAACAAACCCAAGATAAAAGCATTGATCATCTGCCAGTATAGGAAGAGTGGGGTCTTTTGACAAGTGTTTAGGACTACCTAGCAATAGTAAGCAGGCGAAATACCACTGTTGCTTGCTCCAAGAAGGAATTTTATCTGCCATCTGGCACTGCATCTTCTCATGAGGACCTTTAGCATATTCAGTGGAGAAGAGGATTTTTCTGAGTCTTATTACATTTTGCATTATATGGTAGCACTTACTTAATTTTGAGCTATGTGGTAGGGTCAAGGCCCCTTTGCACTTACAGAACAGTCAGTATTCTGGTGTCCTGATGCATGAAAGGACATATGGACAGAAGGGGATACAAAATTAACAGTACAGCTAAGAGATGCTAGTCAAGTCAATTAGTTTCAGCATTCTGGGATCGCAGATAGAAAGTGATACCCTACATTTAAGTTTTCTCTCTCAGGTACAAGACCATTCTTTGTGGACAGGACCAAGAAAAGAAGAGTATCTCTACCCACTATATAACAACTACTTTTGCACCTAGCTGAACCTGGAGTAAAAATGAGCCAAAGAAAGAAGTGGTAGGAGGTTAAATCTGTCAGGTCACTTAAAACGTACATCATTTTAACTGGGGAAGTAATTCAGATCATTAAGGGGACTAATAGTAAAAAAAACCCTTTGGATAAAGCAGCTTTTCTTGGGAACACATTGATCTTGATATAGGGAAGCTGTAGAATTGGGTGTATTGTACCACTCACAAAGACCTTGTTGAACTCGGTGCCTGGCAACATTCAGGAGCTACGTGAGTGACCTATTTTGATTTCCCCAGAGGATGAAGTAGCTGCCTAGTCAGTCACCTTGGTACAGAAGTTGTCCTGATTAACACACATCACAAAGGCAGCAACTGGAAATACTGCTAAACTTACTGCATACTAGCAGAACTTTTTCAATGGCAGTATTTGCATTTAAATTAGGAAGTCAGACACGTTAAAGTGCAGTAGAGTGGTTCCAAAGTACAAAGCATTAATCACTGAAAAGGGAAAGCAGCATTGCCTACCCACTTCTACAGCCACATCTGGAACATCCACCCATAAAAGAGATGCTATTTTGTGACTGGACTGTACTCCACAGATCCTTAATTCCTGTACAATAAGCCTTGCTTTCCTATTCAAGCAACAACATTTTAAGCTACCTTTCTGCTCTATTGCTTCTTCATTTTTTTGTTTGTAATTGTTAAAGGACAGCGAGTCCAATTTTAGACAGAAAATCTTCAACATCTCAGAACCACAGAGAGTTTGATATTCAGAATTATCCTCCGCTTTCACCAAAAAGGCATTTATATGACCTGAGGTACTTTAATGAAAGAAGTGATATTTTAGCATTTCACCCGTGTTTTGTTGAAACAATGCCATTTGTTCTAATGCCAGTTACAAGCTGTAGAGATAAACAAACCAACAACAGAAAAAGCATCAAAGTATTTTTAAAGTGACTCAGTACTGAAAAGTACAGTAGGCTATCATATTTTTTTCATTTTTTGCTACCTAATGAATATAAATTATTGGTTTCCCACAGCCAAGTTGCAATTATTCACACATTATCAAGACACAAAAAATACTTTGTGGAGTGGTTTGTATGCATGTGTAAATGTATTTCTGCTCTTTACCAAAAGAGATCAGAATTAGTGTTTTTAGATTTTATATAGCAAAATTAATAAAAAATATCTTGCTAATCTTAACTATGTAATAAGATTATAACAAGTCCTGGGAGGGTAACAGTATGAAGCAGTGGCAAGCATGATGTTCCTATTAGAGAATGGGTTCCAGCATGACTAAAAGTTGGATTTTTTTCAGTAAGTTGACCTAAATAAATAAATAAATAAATCTGGATCATTGTTTAAGTAAATGTGCAATAGATGACCAAGCACGCAAACAGTTACCAACTATCCAACCGTTTAAACTGCATATACCTGAACATCAAAAATAAAATCCAAATTTAATATCTGACGTGCAAGGTCTGCAGAAGTATTGGTGTCTTTTGCTGTGTTTATTCGTGTGCCCTAACCATGTAAAAATCACTTGATATGAAACTCTCTGCGTGCTGAGCATCAGCATCAAAATATGAAATCCCTGGTGTCACACGTACTGTGCTGCCATTGAGCATACTGAATGTCCCTCTGACTTCTCCCTTAGGGCCAGATGGTGTGCAATGTAATTTCAGTTTTAAAGGTGAAAGGCTAACCAGTGCTTTATTGTGCAGTCTAGATAGTACCATGAACCCAGCTGATTTTTTACCTCTAAGAACTTGGCTCAGATGTAACTCCACATCATACTGATACAAAAGTTCCTCTAAGGTGATCACGGCAGCCTTTCTATGTAGATTAGGGATAAACTTGACAAGCGTTCTACAGTTTGTGCTCAAGAAAGCTAAATGACAAAGTCAGGGATATTTCTGCTTAGATAAAGTATTTTTGAACTGTACCGGGGGAGGAGGAAGAAGAGCAGGGCTGAGAGTGACACCAGTTCGTTTGCCGTGAGTTACGTGCACTTACACTGCCCAGGCTCTTCCATAGCTTTACAGAACCACATGCAATTAGAAAAAGTACTTTGTGTAAATCTTATCTGTGAAAAGCATCAAATCTGGGATTTACCACAAATGTAGAAGTAGCACGCTCTTAATACTAAAATAGCACCTGCCATCTGGATGCTGCAGGTGTACACAAAATAAGCTTTGGATGGAGATTACAGCTTTCAGTCCTATGCCGGAGTGAAAACTGTGCTCAAGCAGCAGTCAGGCATAGCTGAAGAAACACAGGCTAAGAGCTATGGCATGCAGATCTAAACCCAAAGGAAAGCAGATCCCATCCACTTTCATGTGTTCAGCAGGGCTTTATGTAATTAACTCTTCCAGAAAGGAATGGAAAAACTGCTTGTTTGCAGACGTAATTTAACACATTTTGGGCTGCAGAGCTTAAAAGCCGGATGAGCTTAAAATACCGGATGTTCTCTGGATACCCAGTACCCTGAGCTGGTGGAAGGGGATGGGGAGCAGGATGTGGCCCTCATTATCCATGAAGAACTGGTTGGTGACCTACTACGGCACTTAGATGTGCACAAGTCGATGGGGCCAGATGGGATCCACCCAAGGGTACTGAGGGAACTGGCAGAGGAGCTGGCCAAGCCGCTGTCCATCATTTATCAACAGTCCTGGCTATCGGGGGAGGTCCCAATCGACTGGCGGCTAGCAAACGTGACGCCCATCTACAAGAAGGGCCGGAGGGCAGACCCAGGAAACTACAGGCCTGTCAGTTTGACCTCAGTGCCAGGAAAGCTCATGGAGCAGATCCTCCTGAGAGTCATCATGCAGCACTTGAAGGGGAAGCAGGCGATCAGGCCCAGTCAGCATGGCTTTATGAAAGGCAGGTCATGCCTGACGAACTTGATCTCCTTCTATGACAGAGTGACGCGCTGGGTGGATGAGGGAAAGGCTGTGGATGTGGTCTACCTTGACTTCAGCAAGGCTTTTGACACCGTCTCCCACAGCATTCTCCTCAAGAAACTGGCTGCTCTTGGCTTGGACTGGCGCACGCTTCGTTGGGTTAGAAACTGGCTGGATAGCCGGGCCCAAAGAGTCGTGGTGAATGGAGCCAAGTCCAGTTGGAGGCCAGTCACTAGTGGCGTCCCCCAGGGCTCGGTGCTGGGGCCGGTCCTCTTTAATATCTTCATCGATGATCTGGACGAGGGCATCGAGTGCACCCTCAGTAAGTTTGCAGATGACACCAAGTTAGGTGCGTGTGTCGATCTGCTTGAGGGTAGGAAAGCTCTGCAGGAGGATCTGGATAGGCTGCACCGATGGGCTGAGGTCAACTGCATGAAGTTTAACAAGGCCAAGTGCCGGGTCCTGCACCTGGGGCGCAATAACCCCAAGCAGAGCTACAGGCTGGGAGAGGAATGGTTGGAAAGCTGCCAGGCAGAGAAGGACCTGGGAGTGATGGTGGACAGTCGGCTGAATATGAGCCAGCAGTGTGCTCAGGTGGCCAAGAAGGCCAACGGCATCCTGGCTTGTATCAGGAACAGCGTGACCAGCAGGGCTAGGGAGGTGATCGTCCCCCTGTACTCAGCTCTGGTGAGGCCGCACCTCGAGTACTGTGTTCAGTTTTGGGCCCCTCGCTACAAGAAGGACATCGAGGTGCTTGAGCGGGTGCAGAGAAGGGCGACGAAGCTGGTGAGGGGCCTGGAGAACAAGTCCTACGAGGAGCGGCTGAGGGAGCTGGGCTTGTTCAGCCTGGAGAAGAGGAGGCTCAGGGGTGACCTTATTGCTCTTTACAGATACCTTAAAGGAGGCTGTAGCGAGGTGGGGGTTGGCCTGTTCTCCCACGTGCCTGGTGACAGGACGAGGGGGAATGGGCTTAAGTTGAGCCAGGGGAGTTTTAGGTTAGATGTTAGGAAGAACTTCTTTACAGAAAGGGTTGTGAGGCATTGGAACAGGCTGCCCAGGGAAGTGGTGGAGTCACCATCCCTGGAAGTCTTCAAAAGACGCTTAGATGTAGAGCTTAGGGATATGGTTTAGTGGAGGGCTGTTAGCGTTAGGTTGGAGGTTGGACTCGATGACCTTGAGGTCTCTTCCAACCTAGAAAATTCTGTGATTCTGTGATTCTGTGAAATTTCTGCAGCTTCAGTAAAGAGTCGCTCCAGCAGATAGCTTTAGCACTCTAAATCGGGAACGGTTGAAGCCTCAATACACATTGTCCTATCTACGGGAGGAAGTTCATTTTTACCCTCTGAGGCCCTTTATAGCTCAAAATTCCAGATGGCCCTTACTTATCTCAGTCAACCTCTCTGCTTTGCTCAAAGGCTATTTTGAATCATTCAGTTTTGGAGGAGAAACTGCAGAGATCAGACCTAGTGAACTTCTGTTAGAACAATTCTACCTATTGTGTGCGTGGCTGGATTCTCCAGGATTTTGAAGTCTTGTAACTCATTGTGAGGACGTGAAATACAAGGAGATATCGTACACATAATGTAGGTCTTATCTAGGCTGCATGATGGCTGAGGAAAGTGTTAGAATAATAGCTAAAAAGAAAGTAACAGCTATTCTGTAGGGAGAGGCACTGAAAGTAAAATTCGGAAGGCAATTTGGAAAAAAACACCACAAAACAAACATAAGTCCCCCATGAGTTTCAACTCTCAAAAGTAATCCATGTCATTTCAAATACTTTTTTTGCACTTAGCCTATTCTGAGCCTTGGTTTACCAGTGATACAACGCCAACAGCTATCTCATCAACTCGTCATTTCTTGTTGGAGCTGCATAGTTCCTTTATTTTGGCTTGAAGTTTCAAAATTAACTAGTAAAAATTATTTCCTCAATTATTTGATTTTGGTGTAGCTCCCAGATCACAGTGGTCTGGTTTTCATAAAAGACAATCGCTAATTGCTGAGTTAAGCATTTTATAATACTTCATGGCAAAAACGAACAAACAAAAACCACAAAACAAACACAGACTCTCAGACCTGGTGATCTTCTGAATTAGAAAGTTATTTCCTGCAAGCTCAAACCTTACTTTCCTCCTACACCTCTTCCCCCCAAAGTTCTAGAAGTTAACAAAAGTTCAGGGATAACGCTGCCTTTATTTTTTTTTTTTTTTCATAGCAATATAAGTGTCTGCAATCTTGGAGAAGGCCATTTAGTCATAGGTGGAAAGGAATCATTAAAGTTACCTAACCAAGCAATAAAACGTTGTTATTTTCAGAACACTACACCAAGAGGCTAGCACTGTAGAAAAAAGGGTTCCTCTGACCCCAAGGAAACTGGGCTAGTGCATTTTCCTTCTGTTACAAACCATCTCACTGGAGCATGCTCATGAAAGGGGAGCTGGATTTTCTCACTGGTTCAGCAAAGAAAATATTTCTAAACCTATAATTTCATTTCTACTTCTTTGCTCAGAAGTTTTGGAAGAAACAGTTAATAGAAAACTTCTGAAAGGCACAGAACTCCTTCAGCTGTTAAGTCTGTGGTATCAATTTGCCTGCACTGTGCAAAGCTGTGGGAGGAGCAGGCTATAAAGCTTCTGCAGCAGGTAGGTGGAATTTGTTTGGATGAGGGCTAAGGAAGAGAAAGGATAGCACTTGAACTTGAGCTGTTTAGCATCAGGCTAAAATTCTTAGTTCTATCTTTTTTATTTTTCAATTTTTACCTTATCTATTTAGAAATTGATACCTTGATTAGATCTATAGTAGCAAGGGAAGTGGAGTAGGTAATCTATCCAGGCTTCTTGTTTTTCTCTGATTTCTCAACTATTTTTCTTTCCTTAGTTAAAACATTTCTGTGTATCAAGAAGGGCTATCATCTGTCAGCTCTGTCTTTTGAACTGCCAGACACTAATCTCAAGTGTGGATCACACTGACTCATGAAGAGAGATAAAATTATCACGTTTGAATCACTTGACTGAGCAGTGACCTAGGGGGATAGGTATATAACTTGAAAAGGGTGTTGAAATACCAGCTGTTAGGAAGACCTCGTGAGGTGATACAAACTGTAAAATTAAACATACAAATCGAGCCCCAAAACTTAGACAGTAGTCACTCGGGTGGATTTAGCAGGGCAGAAGACATTCGTGTGTGTTTGTTCAGCCTGAGCAAAGCACCTGGAAGCCAATTCTTAGAAATGCTTCTGTGTTTTTTATTCTGCTCTTCTGGTCCATGCAGTACTCCCATGAACTGCCTCTACCAGTGTGTAGTACTTTACATGCCAGCTCAAAGAACAGCAAAGCAAGTTCTTTATCAAAATGCCTTTGCTCTGAAGCCCTCCTCCTCTTGTTTTGAAGCAGGACCTCTCCCAGGGATGCAAAATACTTTCACTTCACTAATTCCACCGTTAGATGTCTCTGACCGATCATCGTTCCTGCAGCTAGTCCTCCCTCGGCACAGTGCGCAGCACTGCGTCATGCCTGCATTCAGCATCCCGACGGCAGCTCCGTAGAACTTCTGGGAGGTTAGGTGAGGCTTTGTAGAGGAGACCAACGCAGAAGCGCTGGTTTCCTTCCCTACTCTGCAGGTGGGAACCCAAGTGGGAGGTCAGGAAAGCAGCAAACTTGTTTGCCAGTCCCAAATGTTATCAACATATTGTTCTGGGTGTAGAGCATTTGTTCCTTTGCTTAAGAGGTACTTCTCTGCTTAATGTTTGTGTTTTGATCTACTTAATGCCCTAAACAGAAGAAGTGCTAAGTGTGATTATTTCTAAAATTGTACCCATCTGCCTTTTGAGCATGAGTTTTAGTATGCCTAGATTAGGTTTACTGCATATAGTGATTGCCCTGAGGACAGGAAGAAGCAGAATTGAAGTGTTAGAAAACAAACAAACCCAACACAAACATTCTGGAAGGATTGTGGATTACATTTTGCAGAGATTTATGTTGTTATCTAGAGGCGAGCTAATGGAGGGCTGCTTCTTTCATGGCTCTGTGCCTCTGTGGGAGTCACTTCTGTGTTCTTGGGAAGAAGGTGTCTAATTATTCTGGCTGTTTGCTTGAAGAACACTGGCTGAAGGCTGCTGGGTGCCATTCTTGATGCCTATACATGCAAAGGGCATGCACAAATTAGATACTCCCTGTAAGCATGTAATCACGTGAACATTTACCTTTTATTGCTGACACTGAAGCCCTAACTGAGTCCTGGCAGGTAAATACTGTTACTGCAGTGGCAGATTTTGGAATACAGGCTCACATCCCTGAATTGCATTCGTATTTTATCCCTGAAATAAATCAGATTTAACTGTTTGTATGTATGTTGTGGATCTGTATTTGTTTCTGTAGAGCTGTGTTGGCTGTGTGGTCATATACAAGTTAATAGCAAGCCACTGGTTACAGGTCAGCATTCATTTCAGTAATGACATGTCAGTTATTTTGTAGATGTCTCACAGACTGAACAACAATTTTGATCATTTTTTATTCTATGAACAAACCCAGAGAACAAATTCAAATAAAACTTTTTAAATGAAAGAAAACAGGAGGAAATATCCGTTAAAAAAATAACATAAACATGCATTCTGAATAAACGTTGCCCTCCCAGTAATGTTGCTGTTTCACACTAATGTTGCTGTTTGCATCTGTAACTGGGACTATTTTTGTATAGCCCACTGTATTTTTTGCTTTTTGTTTTTCCTTAATGACTATATTTGTTGTTTGTGTTTGTATAAATCAGACCATGTGTATGGCTACATGCATACTAAAGTAGAATGAAGTGGTAGAAAGATTTGCTTTGCAGAAGGGAAGAGATTTGCTATTATTCATCTGCTAAAACAACATAATAAAATAGCCCTAAAGAAGGCAAGTTCATTATGTTCCATATGCCTTTGGACCATTCACCTTCGGCAAAATGAAATAAAATGCTTTGGCGATTGTAACAATAGCAGAGCAGTAGGATTACTGTGGTAGAACTTAATCTTACCGCACTGTAATTTGAACCTGCTCTTTTCCTTTTTCATCTAATATTTCTAACTTCCAGTCCAAGTAGGCTATAAATGCTTGGAATTGTTTGTTGGTGAAGTCATCACCAGAATGGCTACCTCATGGAATTAGTTCCTAATGAGATTATTAGGCCCATGTTTATTTTGTGGGCTCTGAACAGCCGACATAAACTTAGACATTGTTATTTGGCTGCCAAGATTATGTCTGAAGCTCATTTTCTTTTCCAAGACTTTAAATCTAATATAACAGAGCTCCCAGAAAGTAGCAGAACCATTGGCATTGTAGAAATTTTTATTATGCTCTGGGAAAAAGTGGTCTTGACCAAGTTGCCAGCCAAATGAATCCTTTATACTAATTGGACAAATAAAATACAACACAAAAATCAAGAAGAGAATCAACTTGTCTTTTTTTTTTTTTTAAATGCATTTTCCCAGGACCTTGTTCTAAACGTGCAGACTTTAACTAGACAAAAATCTTGTTTCACCAGTGAGGTGAAGCCTTCTATGCATGAACAAGGTTATGCAAGAATTGTGCATTATGACAAAGATGATACAGCTAGTGAGCACGGTAGTGTTGGAAGAAATCTCACAATGACACTATTCAGCAGTTTATATGAGGATGTGGTGAAAGATTCTGTCTCCATTTAAAATCACAAGGGAAGTTTTGCAAAAGCAATGTATAATTATGCAAGGAACAGTTTTCAATGCGATTTCTCTTTAATCCATTTGACTTTTCTGTGTAATTTATTAAAACGCAGGTGATCAGAACACTATGTTTAGGCCTAATATGAAAGATTGTATATACTCAGTGCTCTATTAAATTAGGGGACGTTACAAGCTGCATGGAACATAGGAATTGCCACGCCATGGGAGACCCTGGATCTCACTTCCATTAAGGTGTCTGACAGATCAGAATTAGATACCTCAGAAAACTATCCAAGAAATCCTTTGAACCACAAAATGTTAATTGACCGGAGAGGTTGTTTTATCAAATCAACCACCAGCTGTCTGTGATTATGCTCTAGAGACTGAATATTTAATTGTCTTCTATCTTTATCCTTTCTAACGTAGTAGTTCTTGATTCCTAAGAAAGTTTGGCTCTTGATGTTATTGAAAGACCTTGAATTCTGCAGGCTTCTGTATGAAATTATTACCTTTTCTCAGAGGTAAATCTGCTTTGTGCTTTTTCATTGCATTGTAGGAAAGAAAGTAAATATTTATACTACTTGTCCTTTTGTATGCTTGCTACCTGGTTCCTCTCCTCCTTACCTCTTTAAACCATGCAGTCTACTTTAGTAAAAGGAGCTGGTAAAGAACCATGCTTTCAGAAGTGCTTCCATGAGCACTGGTACATTAGGACTCAAGGAAATGGCCTCAAGTTGCACCTGGGGAGATTTAGATTAGATATTAGGAAAACCTTTTTCTCTCAAAGAGTGGTCAGGCACTGGAGCGGCCTGCTCAGGGAGGTGGTGGAATCACTGTCCCTTGCAGTGTCAAGAAGTACCTGGACAAGGTGCTACGAGCTATGATTTAGTGGCTTAGTGTGTAGTATTGGTGATAGGAGGATGGTTGGGCTAGATGATCTTGTAGGTCCTTTCCAATCTTGTGTTTCTATGATTCTACGATTCTGCGTCATGGCAGATGCATGGCATCACCCATACACCTGGGATGAACCCTATCCAGGATTGATTTGCTCCATCAGGTTTTACTTTGTTTTGCAGAACATTTCTGTGTTAAATATCTTTGCAGGATGTCTCACGGACAGTGCAGGGTTAACAGAGATTTTTGCCTACCAAAATATTCCATTGACTATTTTATTCTATTTTGAGGTGTGAAAGCTCTTGGAATTTGAGGTTTTTCTCAGTAGAGCTAAGTTATTGGAGAATTAAATTTCCATCAACAAAAAGCCATAGATTGCATTTGTGTCAGTTACCCGAGCCTTGGATATACAAAGAGCAAAGTTGATGAAAATTCTCAGTATAGTGTGACTGTCAAGTAATTTATTCAAGATAGGATGACATCTCTTTGCAGATACGGCTTATTCATCCACACATCTTCCAATGACGTTTATTTCGGGGTAAAATGAGCACATTGTTTTGGAATGCATGCTGTTGCTACCACTTGTTGATTAGTTCTATATCATTTCATGTTATTGCCTCTGAGAATGACCTGGGAAATAATGATTGCCTTTTTGTGTGGAGTTCTCCCCTGTAGCCTCTTTTATTTTTTTAAATGTAGTTAGTTTTATTGTTGTGAGACAAATTGGTAGGAAAAGAAAATACAATAACGGATAATGTGTTTATATTTATAAACTCTTTAGACAAGCAGAAGTGAGTTATCTAATTAACCACGGGAAGACTATATGAAATGGTTGCTGAGTAAACTAGTAGAAAACCAACAACAAAAAGCGACCCAAACCGGTCAATTAGAATGCCTGAAACCCTGCCATGTATTGGTGGTATTGCTGAAAGTGTTCACAACAGACAAATGGTCAGGAGAGCCTGAAGTGAAGGTCTGATTCCTTTTGCTTGTGTGAGCATACTGCAAAGCCAAGTTAAACTGCCATTTATACCAAATTTTGTGAACTTAATACAGTTCCTTAAGTCTTTTAGCTGAGTAAATTTATTCTGTTAAATGGTATTTTAAAGTCAGCTTTAGAAATAGGAAATGAAGAAACGCAGAGTCACTCTGTGCTGAAGGCAGGAGGAGACTTTCTGGAGTCTGAATTACCATACTCCGTGCTCCTTCCACAGCTCACCACCTGAAAAGGCACCACAATTCCCATCTGCAGGCTAGAGACTGGCTGAAGGCCCTTCATTGAGCCCTTCCTCGAAAGTACAGCGTACTAGACATTGTAGGTATGGCAGTTTCCTTAATGGAAACTCTTATCCCCTGAAAGAAAATTAGAACTTGAGACCCATCAAGAAGGTGATTTGTAGAGCAGTTGCTGAGCACCAACACATGGCAGTTGCATCACGCACAATTGTGTAGCTGCTGCACCAAGTGCTCCTGGTAAGCTGGCAGCATTAATACTCAGTGTCTCGGGAGAGCTAACAGAATGGCTGCTGTAGTCAAATGTCTCCAGGTGCTGCCTTCTTTGCTGGTCTTTGGGTACAGAAGATGACTTGAAACACAGATCCCTCCCGTGGAAGCCCCAGATTCTCGAGGAGGCGTGTGGGTGTTGGGAGAGCAGGGCTGGCCGGCTGCAGTGCCTGCCTGGACCCTGAGAGCAAGAGCGAGCTGTGGAGGAGAGAAATCTCACTAATGGGGAGCCGAGCCCTAGAAACGTCACAGAACAGACGATGATAAAATGGCTGTGTGAAGCCAAGGCTTTTACTGTGTAGAACAGATTTTCGCATTACAGCATTTATATGCCTGATTTCAACAGAAGGGAACACAGAAATGAGTCACAGAACTGTGCTGGCATTAGAGATGGGTGGATTTCATCGTGCTTCTGCTTCTTCCACGATCAAAAGCTGGCCTCCAGATACAAAAGCTGTTAGTGAGGGGACTTGGAGGCAGCACGCTTAAGAAATCATATATGAGAATTAAGAAATTGTGTAAAATAGAGAATATGGAGTGTGTAATAGAGAAAATGGAGTGTGTAGTGCTGGACTTCTCAAAATCCCTTTCAGTGTTAGATGGGTGGGACTGGGAATGGACATGAATTATCGTGTGCTTACAGCACCTGGAGCGCGGATACTGGACAAAGTGGAGCACCTGTGAGCGCCTCTAAACTATTTCTTCACCATCAGTATGTACAGATGAGGAACTCCTAGTTCTCATTTTACAGTTAATGTTTTTGACATCACATGTGCACAGTGGTGCCATCTCATGTCCAGCTGCTGATTTTGCTCTCTGGTGTTTTCTAGTACCAGAGGTTTCAGAGAAAGTTGCAGAGAGGCTTTCAATGCAATAAGCAACTTAGGGGAAAGTTTCTCTCCTGTATTCTGACCTTGAGTCCCAAGGGATTTGTATTTCTCCTTTACTACGGTATTTATTTGACCACTTCTAAATGTAGGCTTTCTAATTAGCCACACAAATGTTCAGTTCTCCTTTGGCTCTTATTGAGTTCCTGCAGGTCACCCGCTCTGGCTCATAATTCTGTGAGTCACTGCTGAATATGCACAAATGCAGGTGGTTAGGACAGCCTGACCTCAGCTTCCAGCACAGTCACTCTTTATGAGATTACTTCAAAGAAACACTTTCTCTTGGAGATCTCATGCAGTTTTGTCATTATCTGAAATTATAAATGTGTTTACCTTTCAAAAAAGGGTTTGGTGGTGAAGAGGGTTTACTCTTAGAGCAATGGGAACGCAATCCGCAGAACAGGCTCACTCAGTGTAAGCATCAACAAGCAATGTGTCTGGCTCTCGTACGGCACTGCCAGCTTTTCCAGAGAAGCTCCTGTAAAGCTGCAGGCGTAGCTAAAGCAGCGGGATTGCATTTCACAGGATCTGTGAGAAGGAGGGGTTGGCTGGGAGTTCCTCCCCAAACACGATCACACTCTTCTGCTTGGATGTGTAGTAAAAGCTCCTTTCGGTGCATAAAGGGGGCTTATGAAAAGATGGAGAGTGACTCCTGAAAGTGGTATGGACAGGCAGTGACAGGACAAGGGGGAATGGTTTTAGACTCAGAGGGCAGCAAGGCACTGACCCAGGCTGCCCAGAGAGGTTGTGGCTGCCCCATCCCTGGCAGTGCCCAAGGCCAGGCTGGATGGGGTTTGGGCAGCCTGGGCTGGTGGGAAGGGGTCCTGCCCATGGCAGGGGGTGGAGCTGGGTGGGCTTTGAGGACATTTCCACCCCAAACTGTTCCATGAATCTGTGAAAAGTATCCGTCTGTGCTAGGACTAAAGATCTGATCAGGGATGTGATAGTTAGAAGCTTATAATGTGATCTGTATCATATAGGTCTATAGATAGAGGGTGTAAACTTGCTGAACATTCAATTGCAATCTTTTGTAATTCCTAACTTCCCCTAGAAACTTCTCACGTAATTTCAAAACATTTAAAACACTGCTCTTGGTTATTTAGGGACAGAGAGTTTCTTTGAACAGCTTTGGATCCTGTGTTGGGATCTGAGGACTGGCTGACCTCATACTGCATCATTTTTCTTCTGTTTATGACAATCAAGTCAGTGACGGCAAAGCCATTGGCTGTGCTGTTTTGCTGAGTAGTTGTAGAAGACATAACCAAGCTGATGTACCAGAAGTAGCTAGATCTATTGGTATGTTGTTACAGGTTTTCTATCAAATGGATTCACTTGCTGAAGGACAATTTGCAGTTTTATGCATGTATTAGCAGTATGCAGACTGAAGGTGACAGAGAAGCGGGTATCGACCTTCAAGAGTTGTGTCAATTAAGTGTTTGAAAGTATTTTTCCGGTGCTTTTCAGACTGAAGCACCCCTCTGTGCAGTTTTCCTTCTAGAAAGAAGGATTTGCCCAGCCCTGGGACGCAGCCTCTTCTAGAGAGCAATGTGGCTTGAATTACTGCACGGCAGTTGCTTGAGGAGAGCAGCTAGAGAAAATGGTTTTAACTAGAAACATAGGAGGAGGGAAAGCAAAATAATCCCTTGTGATTTAATCCTGCAGGGAGCAAAAGGAAGTTCTTTGAAGTCCCACAAAGCCTCCTTCCCCGTTCATAGATCTCCAGGGCCAGGAGGGACTAGCAGGCCATGGAGGGTGTGTTGCAGCCCCTGCCATGTGCAGGTGCGGAGATTTGCCGCGTGGAGCTGCTTGTACAGGCTGCACTTCAGACAAGAACTGGCCAGGACAATGGGTTGTGCTGTTCAGGTGGGAACTGTGCAGAGCAGTGGTCTGCTGCGGGTTCTGTCACTGTCACCCTCCAGCAGGTTTCCTGTGCCACGCTGAGGGTCTGTTCTGTGTTCCCAGCCCTGGCAGTGACAGGGAAGTTTGCTGAGAGCATGCTGCTGTTCTGCGCGGGCACTGTAAATCCTGGCAAAAGCAAAGGGGACTTTTAAACACCTTCCTCCCCAGTTGTGATGGGAATGTAGCTGGGAGTGCTGTTTGAAATTTAATAGCTCATTTTACCCCACTTTTTATGCGTTTATAACCTTAGCCAATCTCTAGGAGCCATTTACTGACAGAAAGAGATAAAATTATCATTTGTAGACTTCATATTTCGAAAAAGTGCTTTTTTTTCCTCCCTTTTGCTACATTTCTATCGCTCATAAAGAATGATTTTTTTCCTCCTTTGTTTCTTTTGTATTTTATGAACCTTCTGGCTTAGAAAATTTCAGGAAAATCTAATTCTACTGAAAGATTTCAATTCATTTTTTTCTAATAGGAATTTTATTTGAACACCCTTGTTTCAACATAGCTAACAGCAACATGAGCAGTTTTAGGAGTTGCTGGAGAACACATTTCACTTCTCATTCAGAAGATGTGCTGGATTTTAATAATTTTCAAGGGCAGGAGTTGGTACTGAAATGATATACGGCTGTTGCCTGCACAAAAGCTTCTCAGCACCCTAACACGAGTATTGCCAGCAGTAAGACTGCAAGCAAGGACATCGTGCTTTTGAATATCTGTACTGTGGAAGTGAAGAAAACAATGGAATTCCCTTAGACCCATTCTTATTCAGCATCCACCAGTCTCTTAAGTTCATGAATAAAAGGCATTTTTCCATTGCACAAAGGCCCTTATGAAAACCAGTCCCACAGCAGTGACTCATCTCAACATCTACTGGCACTTTGGGTGATCTTCCTCTTCGCTATTCAGTTTGGCTGGAAACTGAATTTGCCTGGTCCAGTGGTTGAGATTGGTGTAAAACTCGATGTATATCGTGTGCTGATATCAATGACTTCTGTGGTGGCAGTGCAAGAAGTTCAGAGAATGCTTTCTTCTCAAACATTGTGAGTTGAGATGTGCAAATCCTTTTATAGAAAGGAATGAGTCTTTTAGGATTAACCTTTGCCATACGAATAAAGTAAAACCAAAGGTTGCTTTCTGGGTGCCCTCCACCCGTACTAAGCTCACACACCCAAAAACTTACAGTCTGTTCCCCAGAATCCTGCTTGGTTCTTGTGCATAACCTCAGTCTGAGCTGGTAGAGACTGTTGTGTTGTTCACAGTCACCGTTTACCTGTCTGGTAGCATTTGCATTGCTCCTTTCAGGGTCACAATACTTCAGACGTTGTACCAGCCTGGTGTCATTCAGTGTTTTGTGCAGTGCCCTATGCAGATGAAATAGAAATGGAAATTTCTTATTTCTCTTTTTGCATTCTGATCACCCTTTTCCACCTCATAAATCACTGAAACTTTCAGCAGTCTCTTCTGCACTGACTTTTGGCACTCTGTCAGTGCATTCCCACAGCTGGCTGTGTCGCTTTCCAGTTTCTAGTTCCTTGGCAGTTGTGGTAGCTGCGCAGACGTCAGGCGGACAGAGGTTGAAATGAACCTTACCGTTGGCTGGATCATATCCTGGAGGTCATTGCCGCATCCTTATGCAGAATCGATGATAATGCTTTTTCTCAGCTGTTTCTGCCAATATTTTCACGTCTGGGATTGGGAAGTTAAGAGCTGGCAGTGAACCCCTGAACCTGTGGCATCTGCCAAGGTCTTGTTCTATGCAGGCCCACGGTTTGAGGCTGAGGTTGCACTTTGTAGGCTGCAGTGACTGCTGTGCTTCCTTGCAGTCTTAAACAGTATTTTACTCCCTTTAAATGAATCTCCCTGAAAGCTTTGGATCAGCTCCTTCTTTGTGGCCTGTATTGCTTATGTGTTCACAGTGCAAGATCTGAAAGTACATTCTTACTCTTGATATGTCACAAATTACTGAAAGCTCCTCAAATTAAAGCTCCAAGGCTTTACAGTGCAGTACGTATCTCTGAGCCACATTACCTGTGTTTGCACAACAGGGGTATGAATGATGCAACACAGGTCAAGCTTCCAGCATCCTGGTTTCGTGGTGTGAAAACTAGGAATAATTATTTGTTGGCGGGTACATTTTTCTTCAGCTCCTACATGTTCCAGATAAGGGATGAATTCTGGCATGTCTACTTGTGCATATTTATGATATTCCATCTCTCCTTTTCTTTAGCATAGCGACAATGAGAACAATGATGGTTGTGTTTCCTTTTATTACTGAAGAATATGTTTTAGAATACATTGAAAATCATCCTGAGCAAATCTCCCTCTAGGTGCAGTGACTTATATCTATGCACCAGAATAAAGCAAGTTGATATAGGAAATCTGAATAAACCCCCTTGCCATCAGGACAGCTGGGACTGGCAGTGCTATGCCAGTAAATATGCTGCATTTTCATAGAATTGTCTCATATTTCTGTTTAATTTTCCACTTGACTAGTGAAGTAGCAGCAACAGATAGACTCAGGCCACAAGAGGTGCTTAGGCTTGGTTCAGTCGAGCCAACTGTTGGAATCACAGCTATTTCCCAAAATACCTGATCAACACATCCTGTTTTTGCTGTCTGGAAAGTCTCAGAGGTGAATGAAGGTACACTGAGAACCCGAGCTAATGCCGGGTGTCCTCATTTATTAACAAACCCGTGGGGTTCAACTGCTGAGCTACAGAGATCTGAAGTCTCATGGTAGCAGAATTCGTATATGTGGTCTTTATGTGTCACAAGCAGGGAAAGGAATGAAATCCTGTTCAAAATCTGCTGCCTCCTTTGTGTAGGAACCAAAAAGATGTATTCACTTCAGAATAAATTCGTAATGTGTTGCAGAGGTAAAGGTCGATTTAACCTTGTTTCCTAGTTACATAAGCATTCCACATCTTTGCCTGAAAGAACAGAAGTTAAATGGGAGACATGTCCCATGCTACTTCATTATTAGCACAATAACTGGTAAAAAGTCTACAACTACAGTGACACATAGCTCTTCACTCTAAGTAAATACTTGTAGCCATGGTGCTATGGTGGTAGTAGAGTCATGGAATCATTTAGGTTAGAAAAGACTTCTAAGATCATCTAGTCCTACATTTTCCAATGGTGTGGAGTTTTGAAATGCTCTTTTCCAGTATAGTTGAGTCTTGTATTCGTCTTTGCCATGTTCTTGTTGCAAGGAAGATCAATCAGCAGTAAGTGTTTACACATGACCAAAATATATTCAAATACAAAAAAGAAAGGTAATAGATCTGAGGAAAATCTGTTTTAAGGGAGAAACCTCTAGAGTGATGGCATGTCCTGGATCAATAACATTGTAAACAGAGTTGAGTGAATCTATCCCAGTCTGAATTGACTTCTTCAGTTCCAGTTGTAAATCCGGGAAGTAATTGTCAACATCTGTAGCAGAAGCTGTGGGGAAGAAGCCTAACACAAGATCACAGGGGTCTTTCATGCCTTAAAATCTTTACATCAACACTCAAATGAGTCTAACAGAAAGGGAATTGTATTTTGGTATTTCTCATAGTTTACATCTCTGTTAGGTTAATTTCTCAGCTGTTTTAAATGAAGTGGTCCAAGCTATTAAGTGGCAGATTTTTGAAAAAGTCTGCCTTGTCAGAAAGCAGATAGTTCAACTGAAGTGTATACAAAAGGACTGTCTTTCCCTTAGATGTGCATTGAAGTGGTTGAGATGAAACTTTACACATGAAAAAAAAAAAAAAGTCAGTTTAGTTCACTTTACGGATTTTGAATTGTAAAGACTTCAAGATTCTAGTATATTTTTCTCCAAAAAAATCAACACATATTTGTTTGTCTTCTGCAAGTCCTTTTTTTTTTTTTTTTTTTTTTTTTTTTTCTAAAGGACTTTTTTCTCTTGCATCAATTAAGACAACTAGAAGCAAACTATCCCATCAACGGACTCTTTGATCTAAAAATTTATGCAAGTCTTAGCAATTTGATAAATCAATAGCTAAAACCATTTCTGGTCAAGCAGTTTGGCCATTTTCCTGGCTTCAGAAGATTGGTGTCTCATCTATACAAGTAGTATTTACTCTGAATTGACTGAACTTTTACTAGTTTTCATAGTTTCCACACATTCTCTCATCTCCGTAAGACATACGAACCAGTGATGACAGAATGAAGTGATTTTCCAAATGTATACACGTTTTTATCTGTGTGGCAAATAAAAATATTGAAATCTGAAGTGTCATTATTACATTTTCAATCATTCTGTGAGCAAGTTATGTTCACCAGTAAATGTAAATAGTAAAGCTGTGTTAAAATTTCATTGACTGTCTTTGCAACCCCTTTCATCCTTCATTAAAATAGAGTCTTAATAAGCATTCAGTGCATGCATTTGTGATAAACTTCTTTTAGTTATCTGGAAAATGTTTTTCTTTTGATTTCATGCTAGGAGTGTTTCATATGATGCTTCATGTCACTTCTTGAAACCTAGATTTTTAAAATAAAAATACAACATGAAAAGGGAGTTCTTCTTTTTCTGGGAGTTCTTTATCTTGAAGATATTTTACACTCATTTCAGAATAAGTATGCATAAGCATAGCCATGCTGGCAAAACACCATTTCCCTCTACAGGTTTATAATCCCATGACACAAACTGTACCTTAGAGCTGTTAGTGTTGTATATGTACAAGAATTGCTTTTTCCAACCTGATTCCAATCATCTTCATGCAGTGTCATTTTCATAATTTCCTTCTGGACTCCATCATGACATCCTGGGGACTGTGGAAAAGAATTAACTAGCTGCAAGAACATGTGAGCCTGTGCTAGAAACCTGCTAATAGTTACAGCAACAAAGAATGGAGGCAGGTGGGGACCCAGATGGGCTCAGCCACTCTCTTTGTCCTGTGTGTCTTGCTCTGGAACAGCACTACTGCACAACTGGGATTTCACTTTCTGCGTCTCCAACCCAGGGCTCTTTCAGACTGAAAGGTCTTTTGGTGGTTTGTTGCTCTTATTGTAGTCCATGGGCACTTCACCTTCCTGCACATCAGAAGTGTTTTGAAAGCTTGGTTTGTACCTCTTCTAGAGACCACCTGTACCATGGTTGGACTGTCCGTGGCCTACATGTTCCCTTAACCTCCTAAACCATTCTGTAACAGGTTTTTTTGTGTGCATACCAATGATGTATTAAGCATAATTTACTTGAAATATCATCCCAGTTCAGAAGAAAATCTTCTAGCTATTAGTAATAAGCAAAAATATGTCCCATATCTCCAGAGCAACAGCTAAGACCCAACTCAACCCAAATGGAGTAACTGGGAATGGTGAGATAATATCTGAAGTGTGGGAATATAAACAACAGGCAGTACACTCCCATGAACTGCAGCCTATACAGTCCTTCTTCCCAGATTTCAGGTTCCCATTGGAGAGTCTTCAAAAAGAGAGGGAGGGTCTTGAATCTGTGTTGGGATTTATACTGTCCTCTGCCAGGCATTTTTCACATATTTTGTCATAACTTGTTGGGTGCTTACAAAATGATTTGCAGCCTTTTTTCCATTTAAAGCAAATCAAGTATGTTCCCTGCATAATCATTTGGTTTGAATTCCCTAACCCCCAAATACATTGCAGGGCACTGGAGTAATGAAATGGTCTTCCATTATTTGAATTTAGAAAATACAGACACAGACAGAGATGGAGTTTAAGCTTCTTTGTTATTAACTATTATTCTGCATAGCAGGGATAACATTTACTTGGGGATAATATGGTCCTTCCCTATCAGGGCTTTATAAATCTCACTTAAACCTTTCTTTGTTATTTTGTCTTAATGATGGCACACTGGTGGCATAATCCATTTTTTTAGGAGAACGATATTGTACAGAAAAAAATATCTTACTCATTATTGAGATGATACCAACGAGACAAGAATATTTAGGTGTTACATGATGGAAAACAGGAAAAAAGTCATCACCTTGTAAAATGCTGTGTAGCCTTCCCCAGTGCGTCTGTTGTTGCACTCAGTCTGAATTGCCACATGCCTGAGAAGTCTGTAAAGTATTTAAATGCTCTTAAAGAATAAACAGCAAGCTCCTGTGGAAACTTGATGCAGTCTGTCACAAGCCAGCAAGTGCCCCTTAGTAGGACTTTCACCAACAAGCCTCAAGTTCGCAGCGGTGAGCACGAGGTGACTTGGCCTGAGAATGACAAAGGGTCTCTAGAGAAATTACAAGGCCCTTTACAAGGCAGTGGGCTTCTTTTTGTGTTTTCAATACATGACAGGTAGATATTCTCATCTTGTTACCGTTACCTTGATATCGAATCCCCTATAGAGTTCTGGTTTGGTGCAACGTTCCTTGAACCTCTCTTACATTATCCACTCACGTACATGCACAAGTCTGTTACAGAGTTTTCTGTAGGGATCCCCACAAGCTAAAAATCATTTGTCACCAGTTGCTTCTACATGTGTTTGTGTGGATGTTTGTGTGTGCGTGTTTTTGTTTGTTTGTTTTGTAGTTTACTTGCTGGTCTCCCACTTTCCCACAGCCCATCAGGAACATCGCTCTGGTTCTGTTTACGCATACTTCTGAGCTGTTCTGTAAGTACTTTTCACTGTGCTTGGCAGGCACTCAGAAACTTCTGCCATCAGTGGAAGTTAAAGGCCTTGCTACTGGAAAAGGAGGACCAAAATGGAAGGCAATACTCAGCTGAGTAGGTGGGAGATGTTTCTGTTTTTCATTACAGATGATAACACTTCTGCAGCACCACTGAGCACTTTGCATAGAAACAGACACAAAGAAAATTTTCTGAAAGGCAAATTTTGGACTGTATCTGAAAGAATCAAGTGGTCCGACCATGCGCTAATCCAGTTATCAGTGCAGCTCAGCCTGTTAGGTGTCAGGAGGGCTCAACTGGACCCCTGATGCAAGCAAAAATAATCGATGTCAAAGTCCTAAGATTCTTCTGTCTTTGCATAGATTTCCAAGCTACCTTGGGTACTTACTGCATTTGGTGTAGTCAGCCGAGCAAAAGGGCACTTGCATGTTTCAGAATAAAAGCTGCATTTGCTCAATCCTTCCTTCTAACCAGTCTTTCCCTTTTCAGGTCTTTTCCAATTGTGTCAAATGGGAATAGGACAATATGAACAAGGTTGGCATAGCCTGTTGTATTGGGATCCATTCCTCTCTTTATTTATGAAATACTCACTTGGTGTTTAAGGCTATTAAAAACCATCACTCTACTGAATGGGGTTAAAGCAGAAAAAAGATGGGCATCTGTCTTAATAAAAAAATGCTTAAATAAAAATCCTTGGTACCTAAATCCAAACTGAAGTCTTAGGAAATGGAATATTATTAATTGGATAATAATATAAAATAATATAAAAGGAATATTATTAATACGTTGGGATAATGTTAGGAGGGAACTACTTCGCATGACTCAAGGCAGTATTATGGAGCATTTGTGGCTTGAAGAGCTGTGGTTTGCTCAAGTCCAGGAAAAAAATCTGGCTGTACTTCGAACAGGTGAATCTGTAGTCTGGGTTCTGACTTGATACGGAAGAGATGTTCTCCCTTCTCTTGACTCAAGTGCATGGAGGCTCTCAGAGGCACAGATTGGAGCCCGCTGCAAAATCAGTACTCTGTGTCAGAGAAGCTGGACCTGGCACCAGCAAGAAGTGGGAACTTTACTCACAGAACTGGGGGGAAACAATGTTTCATGGCCAGCTCTAAAACTGTGCTTGGCGTCATTTAAAAAAGAGTTTTTTCTTCTCAGTTCTTAGCTTTTTCTTCTCAGTTCCTAACTCCTTTCTGGACGGAAATAGCGGTACCAAAGGCTCTTGCTCAGGAAGAGAAAGGAGAAGACTGTTTTTTCTAGGCAATCTGTTGGCATGTCCCATTTACTATAAAAGAAATATGAAGATATCTGGGATCTCACAACTTCAAAGCTTAACATCAGAGCAGACTGTTGCATCAGCACTGACACAAATACTGTTCAGTGGTGGAGAGATGCTGAGTCAATAGGTGTCAGTGCAATGCTCTGATCCACTTGTGAGTCATCACTGCAACAGGAGGAATTATTGCTGTAACCTCCAGTGCAGCTCTGAGTTCAGAAACAATCCGTCAGATAGACAAGAAGTCATTTGTGAAGTTCAGATTTTGATCTAGCTATTTTAGTGCTTGGGGAGGTAATGCTTTGGCTTTGGTCCACCATCCTGTCCTTCTTACATGAGGCTGTAAAATCCCGTACTTCTGGCTTGACATCATATCATGAGAATGGCTTGTGTTTCTTTCAGAAGCTTTGAGGAAAGAGGGAAAAGTTGTTCCATACATCCCAGATGTCATCGTAGGCACAAGTAAGGAAGCCCATTACCTTGATCCACCACATTTGAGCATTTGAGATGCTCACCCCCTTCCACCTGCTCTCCTTGGCTTACCCCTGCTTGTCTTTGTAGGTCTGCTCTGAGCTGAGATAGCTTGTGACATTCTAGCTTGCAGCGTAAACAGTGGAATACAGAATTTGAAAAATATACATGAATAAAAGGTCAAAACTCTCCCAGGAAAGAATAAAGTTATTTTATTTCCTTTTTTTTTTTTTTTTTTTTTTTTTTTGTTAAATGCATAGTTATGAAAAGCACATTAACCTTTGGGTTTCTGAAGAATTAACTGTGACAACTGTCCAGCTTAAAAATAAACAACTGCTACTCCAAGTAGAGTGTCTAAAGATGCCCAAGTTTATTCTCTTGGTCCTGAAGACTACCAAGTATGTTGTCCTAGCTTTAAAAGCTTGTGCTGATACTGCCCATCCACAGCAGTCTGGAAGGGCAGAAATTGCTGGGCTAATTTTTTTTTAGTTCAGTGGGAAAGCTGCATTCTGCTATTGATTTCCTTAATCTTATCTGCTGTCACATTTGAATTTTTCTTTAGAACTGTTACTCTGGAAGAAAGCAAGCAAGCTAGAAGTGACAAAGCTTTCACAGTAGTAACTGTGAAAAGAAAATTCTGTGGAAAAAGGAGGGACACCTACCACATCTGACTCTGGCAAGGAACAGTGTATTATTGCCAGATCGATGGTCTTCTTTCCACCAAGTTACCTGGAGGAAGTAAAATCCCTGTTTCATTTGCAAAGGAGAAGACTGTCTCCTTACATTTTTGAAAACTTCCTATCACAATTTATGAGATTTGATTTGATTTCAGACTTTCCCTTCCGGAGGATTATGGTAAGAATGTGACACTGAAGAAGATTGAGGGAAATGGACAGTTCACAGAGAATAAAATGGACACGATTAACTAATAAGTAATAACACCTTTTGCATATGATAAAAGGATAAATTATGGTTTGAGAGAATACTGAGTAATATTTGTTATTTGGCAAATGAAGTAGAATAATATTAAGAAAAACTAAATGGCAAATGCACATGTGAAGCTGTAAGATCAGACTACCTGGAAGTTTTCTTACAGTAGCCAACTTACTCTTACTGCTTCACAACGTGGATGCCCTTTGTTTCACTTCTGTGAGATCAGAGTTACCACTTCTTTTGTTTTGATGCAGACAAAAAACCATTAACTCTCAGGAGAGCTCTGCTGAATCTGACGGTAAATCACTAACCAGGTATTTGGAAAGGCGAGACCTGAGCAGCATGGAAGTTTTATGCTGGTAATTTGACCATGTAGACAAATGCAATTTACATGTAGAGAGGCTCTGTTAGAATGAAGCAGTGAGTCAGACTTGGTCATGCAGTAATTCAAGTTGGAAAGGACCTCACGAGGTCTGTAGCTGATGCTCCTACACAGAGCAGGGTCTAGGCCCCTGTGGGCAACCTGCTCCACTCCTTGACTGTTGTTGTGTTTCCAGCAGGGCTGTGCCCCAGCCGTTCAGTCCCCAGCATGTATTGCTTCAGGGCTTGGTTCTTCCCAAGTGCAGGTTTTGTCCCTGTTGAATTTCCTCAGGTTCCTAATGTAGCTCTTAATGTTCGAAGCAGGCATATATTTCTTTTATTGGATGGGTCAAATCCTACTCTGAGTGAAATCCCTGAATTGAGTAAGCCACCTGTGTACCTACGGTTTGCCCTAGAAAGTATGCAAATGATAGATTTAATTCTTTAGTATCATTACCGTGGATTTAGATGAGAACACCCAGTCGATGTGGATTCCTGCCCTCTCTAGGACAGTAGGATGATGCCTTCTCAACGATCCTCCTCTGCCAGAGAGTCTGTGCTTCCAGACGCGCCGATTGTCTCAGCAGCAAGAACCTTCACGCTTCATTGCTGAATTTTGTTCTTGCCTTTCTAACAGACTGGCTGTGTTCCTCCCCATTTCTCTTACTTATGTCTTTTCAGTGCTTCCTGTTTTGGAACAACTGTGTGCTTTTTTTCTTTGACCTCCCCTGGAATGAATCTTGTGAAATCAATAGTAACATAAAGAAAAGTCAATAAAACGATCCCTGCTATATATTCCAATGAACTCCTTGAGAACTTTTTTCCTTCCTAGTTTAACTTCCTTCAGGCCAAATAAGGCCAAACGCGCCCAATCTGAGCAGTGTTTGAGTCCTGCACAACCTTTATTATTGCTGTGACCTCTGTTACTTGAACTAGATGAATAAACCACATTAGCAGGAAGGAAGAGTGGGCTGAATCCGTCTTACTAGGAACTACCTTAAAGGAAAACAAACAGTTGCATTGGCCTGCATTGGCCTACATGCATCACTACTTATTTTTCAAACATGTTGTAAATTCTCATTTCAACTAAATCTCCTTAGGTATGTTCCCTGGCCAGTGCAAGGCTGACAGACAGCACCTCTTTGTCTCCGTGGTGGCCAACCTGCACTCAGAGAAAATCTGTGGACCTTGAAGACGCACAGCTTAAATCGCAGAGGAAATCCTTTATTACTGGGCATTATTTTGCAGTGAAGAACAGGCTAGATTCAGATCCAGGGAATTCTGTGTAGACCACGGATCCAGTGTAAGTAGCATCAGTGACAAAAGCACAGGACTCTCTGAAGGCTCTGCTCATTAGTTTCATTCACCTTGACGTTTGGCATTTGATATTATGACAGCTTATATTTTGAAAAGTCCTTCATCCTGTGTCTTCCTGGGAGCAACAGCACTGTCTTCAAGGCCACGTAAAGAAATACGGAGTGGGAATATTTAGCAGCCACATTACTGTGCCACTGCTGGTTGTGCAGATGCAGAGTGTGTGTTCAAGGACTTCCCTCAGAGAGGAGAGGAACAGGCAGGTCTCTGTGTGAATCAGCGCAGGTGAGGAAAGATGAAGTAAACTGCCAGAACTAAGATTTCCTGCGTTCTGTTTCCTGAGTCCCTGTAGGAGGAAGCAGTTTAAACAAAATAGTTTCTCCTCTCTTCGTTTTAATGAATCCTAACTCATCAGGCCACATTAACAATTGCAACTCATCGTAACTGACTTTAGCACTGTTAAAAACACGGGCTGCATTTATGGCCCTTGCAGGGCTTTATGCAGAGCGAGTTCATTACAGTACGGTCTGCAGGGGGCACTTAGTGAGCCATTTTAAACAGGCAATAGCCAGCAAGAAAATATGTACTGGGATCCTCTGAAAGACTGGAGCTACTGCATCGGTTTTGAGACAAAATTATACTCTACTGCTTATGGGCCTCGGTGTGTATTAAGCATATAAAAATAACAGTGTTTTGCACTCTTGCAGAGCCTTTGCACTTCACAAACTTTCATAAGTTTCCTGATGGGGGGAAGAAAAAGGACACGACTGGAAATCAGAAAGCTGTATGCTCTTCTTAGATTTCTTCTGTGATCAGGAGAAAATCCGTTCATCGTGCTCCTTTTGCTTCCCAGTTTCTGTTGTTTTCTTGGATTTCTGTCACTTAAAAGCCCCATATTTAATACTTTAGATAGAGATTTTCTGGTCTTGCATCTCTATGTGCTGCTGCTGTAAAAACAAAAATCTTTTCTATCATATATGCCAAAAGAACAGAGGAGTTACGTACCCTGGCCAAGACCTAAGAGAAAAGCTTACATCTCTTGATGACTAGTTTTGTCCTTTTTCCCCTAAGGAATGCCAAAACAGGGTACCTTGCACCCTACTTTGATGCTTTGATTGAGTGGATGTGCATAAGAGAAAATGTGTGCGAAAAGCAAATCAGAGTTAATTTTGTGTATTTTCCTTCCACCATTTAACACATGAAGCTCCCCATAAAGGAGGCCTAGCATGCAATGAGTCATGCATTATATAAGTAACTAAAACATTTTATAGTTTACAGAGAAGAGTGTACTTGCTCATTATGTGGATGAAAGGAGATTGCCGCATTTCAAATGACATGTATAATTTAGACACTTATTTCTAGGACTGTTTGGAACGGGGAGTGAAGAGAAACTTTAAAATGTTTGAAGTGACTTGAGTGCTTCATAGCTGTTAACGTGACTAGCAAAATACACAGAGCAATAACTTTTAAGACTGTGCTAATGGAAGAATGGCTCTGAAACGCCAACATTTTTAATAATAACAGTATTTATTTTAAGACATAAGTAGAAACTAGTTTTTGTCAGTCTGTAAAAATCTGCAAAGATGTCATATTTTTTCTGCCACTAGTTATCTGCTGTGCCACCAAAATGGAAAGAGGAATGGGAAATAGTATTTCACGAGGATTAGCCACTCAGTAAAGAAAATGTCATGCCTGCTGCACTTGAATATTTTTGGGAGAATATTTCCCCCATCCTTCTAAATATTAGACCCCAACTACGAAATCCGAGCATGTAATATTCTGATTTAAACAGCGCAGAGTTCAGTCGAGTGAGAATTCAATAGCAGCATCCTGGCTGTGCATAGGGAAATATTTATGTAATTGTATTCATTTTAGAACGTTATGGTAATCGAAATGAGACGTCATTTCTGAAATTTGGAAGCTGAGCAACCTCCAACTGCTACCATGTTGTGGAAATTATCTTCATACACTTATGTGCTTACATGCTTTAGTGAACGTGGAGCTCATTCAGAAAGCTGAATTCTGATTCTATCGCAGTAGTCCCATTGATTTTTTTAACAAGACAGCAGCCTCTGTCTTTCATGGGCTGTTCTTGGCAGCAGCTAGATTTATGGATTCCTCCAGCAAATTGGGCCAGCACTTTCCCAGATCTGTGAATCTTTTAAGCAAATATAGCTGTTGGATACCTCTGGGCAATGACACTGTGGCAGGTTTATGTCCTAAGTTTTGAACCCCCTGTAGAAATTAATGAGATCTATGCCTTGTAAAATTCTCTCAAAACTGTTGCATTATTTATTTATATTCTGCTTCAAGGACAACACTTTTCAAGCCAAGAGATGATACAGAGGAGCCCCGGGCTGTATAAATATAGAATCTTTTTATTTTTTTGGTTAATAGATACAGTACAATTTTTGACTACATAAGAAAGCGTTGTTTTCAGTGCATACATTCTTCAGACAGACAGGAACAGGGCAGACAAACATTCCTCAGTGTTCTGAGCAATATGTGGCACTTAGTTTATCTTCTTCAAGTCCCCAGTTACTGGGTTTTCCCAGTTTTCATTAGCTGCTTTGACAGCTCAAGGTCTAAGGAAAAATGGATCGAGTAATAAGGATGTGCTGGCCCTTGTGGCCCAGGATTATGAGGCAGGACAATGGGACACTGCTCACTGTCCACCACACAAGTCTTCCTGTAACCAGTGCCCTTATGGCATCGTATTTGCTTGGGGTCCCAAATGACCCTGTCCAGTAAGTTTTCTTTTCTACATTAACAATAATGAAAACACCTGCCTCAAAGAAACAAGTCAGTGCCTGCGCTAAACACTTCTTGCTATACAGTGACCAGGGGCAAATCCAGAAGTCCTCCCTGAATTTTAATGATTTTTTTTTTTTTTTTTTGTGGCACAGTATAAAAAACGGAAAATGGATCACAGGGTTTGGCCAATGCTATTTGTGGGGAGGGACAAAAGAAATATTGCTACCTTCTGTATTTTCCCTTCAGTTTATCATAAGAAAAAAATAGACTGAGCTGTGAGATCCTGGCCAACTCCATTCAGGAAAACCCGCTAATGCTTTACCTTCTTATGTAGCTTTTTGCTAGTGATGTTTCCCTGCTAATATTTCCTGGTGTTGTCCAGTTGGTGCTGGCGCGAGGGCTCGTGGAGAACTCATGAACACTTTACTGGCCAGTTAGAAGCTGCCATACCAACTAACATTCCTACAGTATACAAGAGCATAAATACAGGGAGAGAAGTGCCTGGCCACTGTCCTAGGCAGTTGGCAAGCTGGCAAACTGCAGAGCAGTGTTGCTATTAGTGGAACGTCTCAGCAGAGCAGTTTCTACCTGCAGGCAGCCTTACGTGTGTGTGTCTTCAGCACTCAGTGGGTTCAAATGTGAGTGCTTTCACGGGAGGCTGTTACTCAGAAAGACTTTAGGTTTTGTCTGGCCTGCCTTGATATCCCAGGCAGATGGTGTGGGCCCAGCATCCTGCTCAGGAACCCCTTCTGGTGAGGACAGCTTGAAGGAAGCAAAGAGAAACCACATTGTTTGGGAAAGCACTAGGAGAAAGATGAGGTTCACATAGGTAAGACACCAATCTTTGTCTTGCTACAGATACCCAACACTGAAAAATCACAAGAGTAAGAAGCTTCTGTCATTGAGGGAAGTATAGAGAGATGCTTCCAGGCACATCAGCGTAAACTAGTTTCCTGTGCCTATACTGGAAACATTTTTTATTTGAAAAAAGCTTACTTCAGGTTGTCTAGTTCAGCCTCTGCAAGAGCAGAACACACACGAAATAGCTGCGGAGTGAGTTCTATCCCTGATCTTAGTCAAAAGGCAGAGAAAAGCCATCAGGGGGCTGTGAAGAGCAAATAACCAAGAAGTACAGGAAAAGTAGAGCAAAGAGGAGGTAGGAAACCAGACTGCCAAAAATACCAGCCTGAACAGCAACATGCAGGTGAAGGCACTTTTCCTTGGAAGCCTACATGGCAGGGGCAGGGGAGAAGACAACACCTTTCTGTGGTGAGCTCTGACTTCTTTTGCCCTAATTCTTTAGGGTTACAAGAGGAAAAAAACAGTCAGAGTAAGCACCATTAAAGAAAACAAAGGTACTTCTTGATACCAGCTACCACTGAGCTCAGTCAGGATAGGAAAAGCAGGTGGCTGACAAGAGTCAAATAAGAATCCCTGAGAAGTCTGAGAAGGAAGATAATAAACATCCTATCACTTACACAATTTGGCCCCTTCTGATACTCTAGCCAATACACCAGCCTTTAGTTAAAACAGAGGCAGTGAAAATTCCTCCCCTTTACCTTGAGCTGCACGAAACACTCCCAGGAATGAGATAAACCTGCCAGATTCCTCCAGATCCCTGCTTCCTGATTGAAACTGAATACCATGGAGAGAAAGCGAGAGCCAGAGACACGAGAGCCAGGAGGGGACCTGCTGGGAAATGGCACTTGTAGGGTACTGTAAACTGGAGCCTGGCCTGCAAGCATTAGTGAAATGTTTAGTAAAGATATTCAACTCTGTTATGTCTGGTATCTTTTGACTAAAATGTTACAAATATTACCATATAAATGAATCACTATATTTGTTGCTATTGGGTAAACTATATACATCATTGTAAGAAAAGAACAATAATTAAATTAAGGGAGGAGAGAAAAAGACAAACAAAATATTAGTAAATAAAATAGAAAACATATGTTCAGTAATACTTTTAGGCAGTATTTTTGCTTGTTACATTTACCATAGGGGAAAAAACCTTCCACTCAAAATAAACGTTGGAAACACAGCTGCCCAAACATCAGTCACTTGCCATTTCCAGAACACCCCAAGGCCATGAGGACAGGCTTGGAGGGTGTCCTTGCTCTCCGAAGACATCACCATCAATGCTGCTCAAGACAGCTGTTGATTTTGCCATTGCAGAGGAGCCCTGAGTTTCCAGCGGGCTGGCGATGCAACCGGTGCTTCAAAACATGTCTTGAGCACATGCGCCTGCACTCTGCTTTCGCATCATCTCACGTGGAGCAAGACAGGCTGGTACACGTTACCGGGAGCCAGAAAGGGACCCTGCTACCAGCGTCCATCAGAGTGTCCTCTCGGGTCCCACTCAGGAAACGCCCTTCGTATTCCTTGGGTTTCGAAGAAACCTCTACAGTTCGTCCTTCATAAAGAGGAAAGACATTGTACTCGGCTCTCTCGGAAGCAGACAGTTCATGCAGCAGTGTTTCCCACTCTTTTTCAAAACAGAGAGCATAGTTGTGTTTTCTTTTTTCTTCCTATATGTATTTACTTTAAAGTTTAAAAGCAAAGGTTTTTAAACATTGTTATCTTCTTACACTACATCACAAGGCACAATAACAAACGATCTCACACTGATGCCATTAACAGTAGAGCCAGACAAACCATATGCACATTTTTTTCCTTTTTGCCACATGAATAAATTATTGCAAAAGAAGCGATCCATTATATGATCAGCGCTATAGATAGGTATTTTGCTATTTGATGAAAAACTGACCCAATGAGCTTTCTGTGGCTAATCAGACGAATTATCTCCCAGTAGTTTCCTCTGTTATTTGACCAGCCCCACTTAATACATAGGTACTAAAATACAAAGAAGTGCAAAAATGACCATAAAGCAACTACAGATCCCAGCTATCTACCAGGTCCACTATGAAGAAGGGGCTCATGACTTTCTGCAGGTGATTTCTTTAATGTGTCAAATCCAAAGCTGAGGAGAACAAGAAGTACAGTTCCCCAGAGCTGTTACTTCAGATGCTTTAGCATTCACAGTTAACATGGTATGGGGTTTGGAGATTTGTTTTCCCCCTTTGATAATACCTGAGGCTTTTGCTGTTTATTTCAATGCAACCAACTGTAACTGAGCTTCCAGAAATGTTGTCTTCACTGCTGTGAGGGTGTTCGGGCTGTCTTCACCAAGGTAAAATAACTTTTTGGCAAGTGTTGGATATTTTAGGAAAAAAAATAGTTTGTAATCATTTCAGCTCGTAATCATGAAGAAAAAGTCTTTCTCCGAAGAAGTCAAATCAGAGTCTCAAGTCTAAAAAGAAAAGAAAAGGGCTGTGCAGACCTTTGAAGAAACTGCACAGAAAGTCATATGCAGATCTAGGTTTATGACTTAGGAGCTCATAGGCTTGACTGCCAGTGAACATCTTTTTCATCTTTGCTTTTTGTGCCTGAAAACTAGATACTTTACTCCTTCCTGTTTTTCTACCAGCAACTCTGGTTGTTTCCTAGCACATTAAACGACAAGGATAATTTGTTTAGTTGTGCAGCTGCAGGGAGTATGAGCAGCGCTACACGCAGGACCTGTGTGTACGTAGTGGCAGCCAGTCCCTGCCACATGCAGCCTGGGGTGGGGGATAACACACTCTGAATTGCTCAGATGGGAGAAGTGGTGATCCCTCTGGTCTGACGTGATCAGATTGCAAAGAAAAGCTTTGAATTACTCATGAAGGGTTTAGATACAGAGGGCATGGCATATCACACCGGTATTTACCTTGGCAAGACAGTCGGAGACAAATGTGTGTCACATATGCTCACAGCTTAGCATGGGCTAGTGTAACCAAGATCAAACTGTTGGGCATCTGCCATAAAATTCAAAGGAAGTGCTTTTGTTTTTTTGTAAATAATCTGTGTCAAGAAAGGAAGGAGAAAAATGTTGCTATGCTGATGCCTCAAGGGTATATGTGCATGTGTGTGTAACTCTTGGTGTTGGTGTTTTCTGCACATTCACACAAATGTGTGCTGGGAAACGCTGGCTGCTTCTGCCAGAGAAGGTTCTTAGTTAATGCAGCGCTGATCCTTGCAGTCATTGCAGATGCATCCCCATCAAGGTTCCCAACTGCATGGATGTTAAATGAATTGTTGTTTGGACAAGGAGGAAACACGGGGAAACATTTCAGCACGTTGTGTGCCCTGCCAGCCCAAGAGACCAGCCTGCCTCAGGATACATGAACACTGGCTGCTTTCTGGGTGCTGGATCATTTTAGGAGTGGATCCTATTGGCAGTGGAAATTACTAAATCACAAATGGTAACAAAAATATTTTGGATTTCAAAATATTTCAAAAACATTTATGGAAGGTGAATTCCCAAGTTAAGAAAAATGCTTTAATTTCCGGGTTTTCTCCAAAACATTACAGTTTCTGGCTGTTGTTTTCAACTGATCCCTTACAACATCATACTAAACAATCCCTGCAGGATGTGTGCAGGACCAGCAGAATGAATCTTGTTTTCACAGCTAGCTTGAGATGACTCGTGGTGACTCTTAGAGAGCTAATCTGCAAATGCCAATGAACAGTCCCAGCTAGGGAGGAAGGATGGAAATGCTCGGGGCTTACAGCTCCTAATTACAATTCTGATAGACAGAATTTTAATTTGCTGCATGTGTTGCAATAGGCCTTTAAAGATAACATGGAGGATGCTCATAAAGAGTTTCTGTTCACATCAGAGATGTGCCAGAAGAAACGTGAACCAGTGTGCTGTCAGATTTCCCTTCTGTTTTCACCCAGCCCCTGTATGGAGGCATGTAGGAATCTAGCATAGGTAAGAGAGGAGCAAGAGGCCCTGCCTCAGGGTGGGCTGATTACACCGGAGGTGCAGAGTAGTGAATGACGGAGTTGTAATCTGGAGGTGGGCTGTGGCACTCCAGGTTGGGATCCATCGGAAGGAGAACAGAGTCTTCCAGTGTGAAGTCCATGGTGTCCTCTTCAACCTGCACTGCTGGCTGGTATTTGACAGCCTCACGCTCGTGGTCAGATAATATGGATTCCTTGCTCTTGCTAACAGCTCTCCGCCTGTTGAGAACAAACAATACAGTATATTGATCCTGGCGCCACAAGTTGTTGTCTCCCTGTGTAATGAATAGTCAAAAGTATTTAAAAATACATACATATATAAAGCATTTCAATTTAACTTTGCAGCATCCTGTAAGACAGTGACATTTACAAATTGGATAATAAAACTGAATTAGCTATTTCAAAGAACTCAGTGTAATGAAAATAGATTTACGAGAAAATCCAGTAGTCCTGATGCCCTTTCTTTTTAGCTTTGTACTTTTTAGCGTATTGTATATCTTAGTTGCAAATGCACCTGTCCTATACATACAATATTTTTCTCTCATTGTTCTGACACAGATCAGTAAAAACCTGACTTTTCTGAAAGCAGAAATGAAGACTGACTTTTCCTGAAGTGTAATAAAGGATGAATTAATTAATAATCTAAGTCAGACTCCAATTTAAAATGATACTGAAAGCATTGTAGGGCAAGATGTCTCTCATATTCTCTAGCCCTTTAAAATTACTGAGCAGTACGCTAGTGAGGGGCAGTGCTTTTCAACGGTATAACTGCTGGCCTGTAACTGATCCTATTAAAGAGAGCCAGGTTTCATTTTCTGCTGTCTCTTCTTATTATAGGTGATCCAGGTGGTGGGAGAGAAGTGGCTTACATCGCACAGAGCAACATCAATGTTAAAAGTGGGAGAACCTGGAATTTGTACTGCAAGGTGACCTTGAGGAAGTGTCGTGGAAGAAAAGGTACTTTCTCTTGTAGGCTGCCTTAAATGCAATGTTTTAAGCCTGGTTTCTTTCGAGTAATTTGTTGAAAGAGGTTTGGATAATTTAGGATTGGTTCTGATAAGGATCCCAACCTAAGAATGGCTTTCGAACCTCTCCACTTTGCTTAGGACCCTTTATCATACATCTCTTTGGAATGAGCCTCGCTCCCAGACTGATCACGTGCCTGGGGGAACTGAAAATCAGGCAGTGCTGAAGCACTTTGGGTATTTCACATGTGTTCAAAGGAGCATAAAGCTACATCATAATGACCTTAACCAAACCCAGATAATCAATACTCATCAAATGATTGTATTTTTCGTTACACTTAATTTATTTGGACTGCTTCAGTGACTACAGTCCCCAACAGCTCAGCAGGGATTCAGAGTGCTGGGTGCTTTACAAAGAAAGCAAAGCAGGTTCCTGCTCCAGTAAACATAAAACAGTAACTAAGAGACAGATGCAGTAACTGGAGGAAGGGGGACAAATATTGTGAAAAGGAGAAGTCGGTGATTCCAGACACCAGTTGTGTGTGCTGACATGTTTTTGTGGAGGAACAGCAAAGTACCGCTGTTGACAGGTTGATGAGCAGGTTGATGCTGGGCATGACAGAATTGCAGTGGATACTGGGCACAGCTCCTCTCAACTGTGAAAGGATAAACATGACTTGCCAGTTGTGCTACTGTGACTGCAGAAGTTGTGTTATCTTGCCTCTGCATCTGGAACCTGCCAAAAGCTTCCATTTTCCTATAAGCAGCAGCTGTTCTAATCTGGATGACAGAATTAGCATCAGTGCCTTCATTTAAAAAATTTCTAATTCTGAAAAGGTCAGGAGTATGCATGGATAATGCAGCGCCTTGGCTAAGACAGAACACCAGTTTACCAATCTGTCCACAACCACATTTAACAGTCTCTAGTGCCCATCTGTAAATTATCCATCCCTGTAGTTCTCCTCTTAGGAAAGTGTGTGGAGTAGGTGATGCTGTGTATATCCTAGTCCATGAAGCTAGTCATTCGAAGCCAGGAGCTGAGATGTGCAGCCAAATTCAGACTTAACAAACAGCTGCAAGTCCAGTCAGCTGCACTGGGAGATTGGCTGCCTCGTGGCTGGCTTGATTTGAGCATGTGGCTTTCCACAGAATGTTGCATCTCCAGCTTGGTCTCCAGGAGGTGAAGCCAGGACCACCGAGTTGTAAGAGCCAGCTCACCACCTCTTGCCTGTCTAGGGTAAACTCGAGTTCTGTGACTTCTTAAATGCAAGTACATAGTTTATAGATGAAAGCTAATGTTACTGAGCTCTTAGACTTGCATTGGGCGTTGAAACCAACCTGTTGACTGGCAAAGCAGAAATTCTGAAATAAATAGTAACCCTGAGAGCTCCAACAAAAATGTAGCACACTTTGATTTCACAATCTAAGTTTTTCCTCTCTGTCCAGAGAAAAGCCCAAGTGGAAGCTTTTTCTCTGTACTAGACATTTGGCTGCTGGCTCTTTTTGCCACACACTTTCTCTATGGATAAATTCTTCCCTGGCTTCACCAACAGAACCACGATTTGCTTCTCTGCTTATTTATGTATTTTTATTCTTGTTGCTCAGTCCTATTGACTTGTGTCAGACAATTCCATGGATGCTCTGGCATCCAATTTGCCAGGTATTAAAGTTGTCAGTGGAGACAGGGAGAAGCTTGAAAGTATCTGTTTAACTTGGCCCCCAACCTGCATATCTCAGAGTGCTAGAGAAAAGAAATGTTATTAGGGTTTAGTCTGGCCACACAATAGGAAATTTTCAGACCCAGATAGACTCCCAGTAAGAGATCTTGTTAGGTTTCTGCCTCTCGAGGTCAGGATGCTGGATCCAGGAATGACTCGGTCTATCACTGAAATCATGCTGGTGTTTGAGAAGGACCCATAAATGCTGACATCTGATATTTACTCCAAAGACAGAAGGCTGATGAGTTAGGTCAGAAGAAGCAAATTTTGTCGTTAGCCATCTTATGGCAGACCAAAATGCAATTAACTTTAAAAACTACTCCTTTCATTCCAAATACGTTTCCTAAATTAAAGCTATCCAAAGGTCTTTGCATTTTTCCCTTTAATGCTCTATATTTACTGACACTTCAATCTGCTCTGTTCATACTCAGCCGCAGAGAAATGTACATATGCTTCGACTGTATGTGGGAAAACTGGACTGTGGCTTCCCTTTTCTGTCTGTCCTTGAAATCTCATTTTTTTTACATAGAAACTGCCACACTGAATCAGACGATCAGTCCGTCTGCACCTTGCCTCTGGCAGTGGTCAGTACTTAATGCTTCAGAGGAGACCAAACCCCTTTATGCTCTGAGCCGGCTGTACCATCCCGTATAAGATAAAAACTTCTCCCTCAGCCCCACAGATAAACATTTTCTGACTGAAGTCATTAGATTTGATTAATCATACAATTATATAGCTACAAAAGATCATAATGGCTATGCAATTAAATAATTTTGTTAAAAGCCATTGCTTGGTTCAGTGCTTGTGAGTGAGAGTCCTTTTCAATTCCCATTTTTACTGTTATTTGTCAGAGTTTCTGATACAGATAAATTAAACTAGACGAAGGAAAACTTAGCCTGAATGTTAAGTAATCTTTCACAAGATTTTTTTTAAGTTTTCCAAATAGGGGCCAAAGTTGCTTAGAAGGTACCACAGAGGTTAATCCTGCAATAGTTAGAAAGCCTAAATGAGTTAATAAGATTTTTTCATCCTTCTGTATGAACCAGAGACTTCGGTTAGAGGTAGAAAAACTGCAATTGCCAAGAAGCTGGTGGATCATGACTAGGGCTGTTTATTTTTATGTGAGAGGGGCAGTTTCCAATAGCCTAAACCTAAGGGTCGGTAACTTAAAAGAGAAGCACTGAGAGAGGTGACTGTAAGAAAATCTCCCTGTCCAGTGTGGGACTGCATTGCCACGTGCAGCACTTATTCCCCGTGCTGCCGAGCTGCTCTTACTGCTTTGCAATAAAATGCCCAAGTATCCTGCCCTGAGTAGAAAAACCTAATAGTCTATTGTGTCCATGTCGAAATTGTGGGCTTATTTGGAAGCTGTGTTTAGGGAAAGATGAGAAATTGGGCTGAGCATTGCCAAGCAGAGCTGTTTGTCTCCTGACCACATCTCATAACAACTTGTAGGAGCTTCAGGGCCCTGTAGCAGCTATCAGAGGTGTCTAATGAGGCACAGAGTAACAGAGATTAATTTTCTTTATTTTTTAGCAATGAAAGAAATAAAAGGGTTGTTTTTTTTTTCCCCTGATACTTTGACAGATGCAGTTTGCTTTAATGCATTCTGGACAGAGTACTGTGCAGTAGGAATTTAATCCTGGGTATCCCTCTGGCTGTATCAGTGCGATCAGTAGTCTACTGGCAAGGAAAGCTTAAGGGGTTAGAATCAAAAATTCGTTGTTTTGCGAAACATTTCTAAACACAAAGCACATCTAGAATAAAGTTTTAAGAGGCCAAAGCCACCCGGTTATTAAGTATGCGTCCCCTTGCATGTGTGGCAAAGTCGGTCAGCTATCTGAAATTCAAACCAGAATAAAAGCCTCTGACATCAGCTCCAGTACTCTAAAAGCAGTGAGATGAAAAGCACTGCAGTCAAAACCAAGCTGGAGTCCTTGCCACTGTAAGCATATATTATAATTCTGGGGAAAAATTGGCTTGCATAACTCTCCCAGTAGGTACTGACTCAAAGTTCCTTGTATTTGGAGAGCTCAAGTCAGGTCATTGTGCAAGGTGCTGTGTGACACAACGCCAAGTACATTTGCTATCTCAGCATCTTCATCACGGCAGAAAAAGCTGCTGAAGCTGAGTTCTGCTGTGGAGCAGAAGTATTTCCATAGCTCATTTTTCTGAGATGTTGAAGAAGGTTTCTGGCCCAATTGCCTGGGTTGCATTGCTGGTGGGCACCTTGCATTTGGACGTGAGTGCCTGCTGCTCCCAAGCAGGATCACTTTGTTTCAATATTGTTGACTTGCCTTAGGCCCGGTTTGGCTTTGGCAAAGGCAGAGCCCTGGGTGATGTGATCTGGATGCAGCAGCCAGCGCCCTGAGCGCATCAGCTGAGCCTCAGTCAGCCGCTGTCATGGGCCTTGGCCAGATCCTGACAAGTAATATTGGAGCAACTGAGGATAATTGGGTTGGAGGGGGAAAGAAGGGAGAGGGATGGAGGGAGGACAACTAAGCAGATATCAAACCTGTCAGAATTAAACCTATTACAGTTTTACCCAATAACTTGATTATAAAGGCTTTGGGAGAATTCGAAAGCAGTGCTTGGCAGTAGCCTGTTAATAGTATGAGATGAAACCTGACACAGAGTCATCCCATCATGAAGTCCCCTCCGTGCTGAACGTGCTTCCTCGAACGCTAACTCCGGTGTCATTATCCAGGTCAGTCCTTCTGTCCCTCCTACAGCTACTGCTGTAGCTTTACACTGCAGCAGGACAAAATGCTGAGAGCTCAGAAATGGTGAGCCCAGCCTAACAGTGCCCCGAGTATCGGATTCACCTCCAGTAAACTCTTGACACTGACACACCATGGTGTGTAGTGTTGCCAGATTTTAAACTTGACAGAGAAATGAATACAAGATAAATAAGCAGCAAGATTTTGGCAAAAATAATAAATGCAGCCACCCTGGTTTAGAAAACATGCTAAGCCTTTGAACAGTTTTGTTTTATAAAAGAAAGGCATTTGAAAAGGATCCAGGGTAAATGTTTTTGATAGGGAGAGATATACAATTAACAGGGGTGACTTTATCTCCCCTATTAAACCAGAGCTCGTCTCTGACCTCCATTAGCCATTTGGAGACTATTCCATATGCTTCTGAGGCTTGTTTTGCAAGTCAGCAGTGCAGAAGGGCCAAGGGGTGTCATGCCCTCAAACAAGAGGGCATCAAGATGCTCTCCAGCTATGTAAAAAAATGTTATTTGTTCCAGTGATAGGCAAGGTTATACAAACAGCTGACAAAATAGCCTGCTCAGCTGGACCCCAAACACTCGGGGAAGGATCTGTCCAAGAAAAAGCACGCCTCTGTCTGCTTCGAGGTAGCTGTGCTCCTGGGAATGAGGAGACAACAAACAGCTTGCTGCCCTGTTTGCTTTTATAGCAGACCTCTGGTAAGATGGATTTGTGGTCTGGCTGGCACAGCAAGTATCAGATAGCTCCTGGTGAACGGCATCCCGTGGAAGCACTGGCTCTAAGTGGGACAGCCCCATGTGCTGGGGGTCAGGCAGAGATTCCCTGAACCCCGCAGAGCGGTGTTACTTCAGTCACTCCCAGTGGGCCTGATAGCAGTTCAGAAGGTTTTCCTGGAAGTCTCGAAAGAACAGGCTGTTACGCAATTTTGGGGTTTCTGCCTGCATCTGGCTGGCTGTTGATTTTGTGATTTTCATCAGAAGGCTTGGAAAGGGGAGAGAGAGCCTTCCTCTTCCACAATTCCCTCCAACTATTTATCCAAGGAATGGAAATGCAGTAGGGGAAATAGCAATCGGAGATGATTGACTGAAGCCTTTAGGACAAATCCTACCTGGGAGGCTGCTTGTGTGTGTGAATCTGCCGGATTAGTGTCAGCATGACATCATGCGGCAGAGAGGTAAATCAAACCAGGTAAGTACCCTGGCAATGCAGTTCCTGACATTTGAGCTGCTTTTTTTAGAGCTGGTGCCATTTGGTCTCCATAGCAATGCGTGGTGCTGTGCAGAAATCCTCTCAGCACAGACACATGGAACCTCATCTGGCTCTCCGCTAGTCCTGCAGCAGGTACGATGCTGTGACAGTGCCACACACCAAATGCCTCAAGGCTCTCTAGCCTGTGCTACGTAACAGTTGCCCTTTTCCTCTTTCTTCTCTTCTGCCATCAAACACACATAGTGTAATTTATGATTTTAAGGCCTGATAAGGCAAGGCAAGTTTCTTCCATCTTGCTTTTCTCTTTGCATGAGGGAGTTGCAGCTCCTCTGAAATAGTCTTATATTCTGACTGTGCATTCCCATGTTCTCTCTCCCTTACTATGCAGAAATTGTGCTATTTTTTTCTTGTTGAAGAACAAGGAATTGCTCTGGTGGGGAAGATCATTGAATTTAATGAAGAGAAAGCCAATAGATATCTCATCAATAAATTTCAGAGAAAACTCTAGGTAATTCAGTTAAAATCTAATTAGCTTACTTAACTGAACAGACACAGAGATCCTTGCTATAGAATTGTTTTTTAAAAATAGTTCAGGTTGCTAATCTTTGAAATTCCACACATCGACATCTGAGTCAGTAAATGGATTACTATTGCTCTTATTCTTTTCTAGGAAGGTAAAAACGGAGAAGACCAGTTTCACCACTGGGTCTACTCTCAGTCTCTACCCAAGTGCTACAACAACATAAAGAACTATTAGCTAAGAAGGCATCTGCTTTTGTTCTGTGATGGTCTGTGCTATGAATGGATAACATACATCAAACTTTGGCATAGCCTCTGTTTGTAAGACAGATCTGAAAAATGCAATTCATAGGATCCTGTAGGTGGTAGGCTTAAAGGTAGTATCCCCCCGCCCACAGTTCTCTGGGGGACTGTCATCATAGCAATGAAAAAACAAGTGTAGAAATCACAGTTCTGGTAAATGTCCCTTAGACATATATATTTATACTCTCCTTTACTAAACATTGCTTCTCAACTTTTCTCACATCTCATCAGATGCAAAACTGCCAGTCCTGTATCTAAAGTCTACTTGACTTTTTTGAAAAGAAAAAAAAAAAAAAAGAGTTAAATTGATTGATAAGACTTTATGTGCTCAAAGCTGACGAAATGAGTTTTCATTTTTGTCACATGAATCAATTAATTGTGTTAATTATCCTTCCGGTAACATAAATTCGACAATACTGCCATCCTTACAGAGACCTGGAAGTGTGTTTTATGTTCAGCTTCTTTTTGGAAGCAGTTTCCATCATAGTTTCTTTTATCTTAAAATACATGAACTGTTACCTGTCTGTTACAGTATTGAAACCCAGAGTTGCTTCTCCTTCTGGCCTGTTTACATTGTGTAACAGTTTCTCTTTTGGAATTGGAAACAAAATTGGAAACTTTGGAAGCATTTTTCTGAATGGAACACTGACTTCCAAAGAAATAAACAAAAAGTACTCAGTACTCACGCTAGCGCCATGATCCCATAGGGCCAGGAACGGATTTCCAGCCTCTTTGGGCTTTTTATCTCATCTGACGTCAGCACCATCCCACTGTCTGACTCCTGTGTAGCAAAAGAAAGAGGACATCAGCAGAGTGCCGACTGATGGTGACAGCATGGAGCACTTCTAAATCAGAAGTGGTTTGCCAAGGGGAGAGCGTGGAGAAGGGTCAGACTAAACCAGTATTAAAGTCAGTGGAGAAAGAAAGTCAAGTATCTAGTTAAAATAACAAATTCTGGCTATTATTTTGCACTGATGCAGCTTTGGGGCAAGTCGATAGAACTTCACTTTATCCAATTATCTCCAGCTACAGAGCAGGTAAAACAAGGGCAGGGGAATGCAGCTTCTCCTCCATGGTGGCTTGTAGAGATTGGGGCTCCTTGTCTAGGCAGTTCTTAGGGAGAGACGGCCAACAAGGTGGCCATCCGTAGGTGTTACATTGCAGTGCAATGTTCTGCTGCTTGCGGACTGGAGTTCAATGTAGGAGCTACCAGCTGTTCCACGTGATTGCAAGATCATGGATATTATCATGTAGAATGGAACACCAGCCCCAAACCTGCAAGGCATGTGTTTGCATCAGAACTTTCAATTGCATGCTATTTAATGACACGCTTAGCACAGAGATATGGCCACGTGGTATATGAAATTAAGCCAATTCCTCCAAATAGTATCTTATTGGGGCCAGTTTCATCAGCTTTTAGCCAGCAGATCCTGATAATGATGCTGTTTAGCCTGAGAACATTTGCCCTTTTTTATGATGGTCATTTTTTTAAAACTGTTTTAAATGTACATTAATGTACCAACATGTAGCTGTTGTAACACTGAAAATGCCTTTTGTTGTTGTTGTTTGTATTTTGAAAATGCATTCTTGAAATGAACATATCAAAAACCAATTTGACATTTTCAAACCTGAAATTGATATTAAGTAGGCCATCTGGATATCATCTAGATAGGACAGCTGAGACACAGGAATGGACAGAAGTTCATAAAGAATATATCCAATAATACTGTCTACGCTCATCAGATAAAACATAACTTAAATACCTACAAGAAATACACTGTGTATTAGAAACAGATATATTTAGGGGGGAGTGGATGTTCAGTATCAGTTTGGCAAACCCAGATGTCTTGCAAGAATATATAGCCTAAATGGCTAATTGTGCTTGAGTTATGAAATGTTTGTGACCTATCCCACAAAACTATCTTGATTAGATTTAAAGTGGAGGTTGTGATGCAGCTGCACCTAAAATCGAGTCTCAAGGTTGTGATTAAGATCAAGCTGTTATTGTGCTAAGTGCCACACCAGTTCACAGACGTGTACAGTCCTTGTTTTAAGTAAGTTTCAAAATATTAAATATCCCGAGGGATTTCTTTGCATTTGAAATAGTTCCTGATGCTGGAGAGTTGCACAAACAACATGTTGTCTATCAAAATGGAGAAAGCAAAAGACTTCAGCATGGGAAGTGAAACTGTAGTTACCTGTATTTTACCATTCAATCTGACTGAAACAGAAAAAATAAAAGCAAAAGCTTTTTAATAAATGTTTTGGTAATATATCAGTTGTTAATAAAATCAGTTCAGAAACTGCTTTTCAATTTATAAAGTAAAATCTTAAATTAATTAGAATCTGTCAAAAACTTTTGTCAGAATTTCTTTCTGCTTTTTATCTTTATTATTTCTCCTTAAAATATGTGTTCTAGAAATAATTCATCTGATTACTGCTTTTCATTCTGCTTACAGAAAAATTGTTAGAAAATCGTAGCAGAGACTACAGAGAAGTAGCACTATTGCAGGAAGGCGTGGCAGAGCACTTTTAGAGTTCCTGGGCAACTATTTGAAATAATGACCAAACCAGTATTCATGTCTTGGTATTTAAGATAATTACCGTAATCTAAGTACACTTAGTTAGTCCAAAAGTAGATCACATCACAATTTCACTTTAAATGATTCCCATTGAAATCTCACTTTCACTTCTGATCTGTTAATGGATTGCCCTTTTTTTGAAGCTTTTCTCCCTCCATGTAAGGACTTTAAAATGCCAAGAAGGAGCATTTAGGAAAGTAATGCTCATGCTGGCAGCAGTAATCACTTACTGATACCACATCTATCTACTAAATGTCTTTGCGTGATTCAGAGGGACAGATTTTTATCCTGCAAAAGGAAAGATGCAAGAGCCAGGGAAAATGCTAAGCCTTCTAATCCCTGAGATGCACTGATAAAGGCACAGAAATTACATTTGGCAAAATACTGGGGAATAGCGGGCATCGAGGCTGTGCTAAGAAGGGAACAGACGAGATAGATGTTCCGTTTGTCAAGGACCTGAAATATGTCCAGGACAGGTTGTAGCTGGAGACTTGACCCTTCCCAAGGGAGCCAATTTGAGGACGGGCTGGCTGCTCAAGGGGGAGCAGTAGCTGGAGGGTGCGGGACTGTTCCCTGAGCAGCTGAGCAGACAGACTGACGTGTTCCTATAAAGCTGCACGCGTCCTTCTTTCCTGTTTCTGCTCCTAGCCAGCTGATGCATGCCTTCTTCCATTTCTGTCCAATTTCTTCCACTTTCTATCTGCTTCAAACATGCATTACGAGGGGCTGTCCGTAGTGACATAGAATCACTGAGTGCATGTGGCACTGCAGCCCACAGGTACTGAACTGTAGAGGACATTTATGAGTTTTGTTTAAATAAGGAAGTCAAACAGAAAATAACCTCCACCTTTGGAAACTGTAATTTCAGGGGAAGGCAACAAGCTGAACGATCATTGCACAATGAAACAGGCTTTTGTTTTCCACTGGAGTGCAAATGAAACCAATACCTGCCCACCTGCAGAGAGCCATTAAGCTAGCAATAAATATGTCCACCTAGGGTGGGGAAAATCCAGAGTAGAAGCCCTTTGAATCAAGTAAAGCAGGATCTTGAATCTTGGTCTTGTCTTTCCTGAACTAAGCACCCTCACCAGCAAGTTATTGGCTGTGTCAGGCAGCCAGAATCTCTTCTGGACACATTTCCTTCAAAAGGGGCCCTCTCAGTGAGCTGCCATTTTCTTACAGGAAACAAAACCAAAAACATGCTGAAATAAATTCCTGTTTAGCTGTAAGGTAAAGCTCCTTAACCTGATCAAAGCCAGGATAATCATGCACGAGCTTCTCTTTAAATTGTTTGTCCATCTAAATGCATGTTCCTCTGTTGTCACACAGACCTATGTGTGAGATGCTAGGACCAAATTTTCTGATTGATTTAAAGCTTTTTCTTACCAAACACATTTCAAAAGCTCTACTGTTTGTGGTGCTTGTGACAAGTGATCTGTGAACCTGCTGGAGAAGGATGCAATCACCTCCCTTACCTCATGTATCACTTTCTCCTTTTCCACTGGCACCTCATCAAATGTCTTCACACTCAGTGGTCGCTTCTTGCTGTTGTTACTGAAAGCAAGAAAGTTGAGGGGTCAGCATAAAACCCAGGTTGGTAACTCAGTTAACATCCCTGACACGGCTCAGTTTCCCATTCCAGTCTTCCTTTTTCTTTTGTAACTAACAAGTGATGCCCTGGCAAATGCGCCTGTCCAACTCCTTTAAAGCAGCCATACGGAGAGAGGACAACAAACGGTGCCCAGCTGTATCAGATCTTTATTTCTCTCTCTCTGCCCCTCACCCATACTCGCCCATATATTTTTCTTACCCAGTTTCCACTGCGCTCCAGCGATTGACACAGTTGTTCAAATTTTCTTCCACGGGGCAAGTTTTGGCATTAGACTCTCCATCGGGGCACAGCGTGATGTTCAGAGGGATATAGTCTTTACCATCCTGTATAATAAATAACACAAGAGAACACAAAGCTGGTAAAATCCATCTTGTACAGCATCTCAGATGTTAAAGGTTATCATATGAAACAGGGCTTTACACTGAGACAGGAGTGTATTTTATTTTAACTTTATGATGTTTCTGTAAGGTGTTCACTGATGTTCTTCACAACCCATGTAAGTTAAAATGTGTAGCTTTCTCCAACATTTACTGCATAGAAGGCTTTGTATGAGGAGAATGGTTCACTTCAGGTAATCTATGACATAAAATGGCTGAATATTGTCTGTAGCTTTCCAGTTAAAACTTGTAAATGTCCCTCCCAGATGGCCCTGCAGCGTCTTGTTCCTGGGGGCCAGTCTTGGGGACACATCAAACCAAGTTTAAGCCACATGTCTGGGAGAAGGGAGGGAGTGGCTGGAAGTCACAAAGTCCCCAAGGCTGATGCAAATTGAACAGAATTTGGAATTGGTAAAAGAATATTGTCTTACTTATGGACTTTTTGCTTATCTGCAACTTAAGGAGTTGCAGCGTAGTAGGAGCCATTCCTTAAAATGGTAGCCTTAAAGGATCTTATTTCTTGTCCTTACAAGGAATTGCTACAGCAAGTTTAATGGAATTCAGGTCACATCTTAATAAACTCTGCATTGTCCTTTACACCACTGTAGAAATCTTCAGAAATGACTAAGTCTTAAAACTATTTGTGCAAGTTTCCCTTTGCTTTCTTATTTCTTTTAATTCTGAGAACCAATTTAGCGCCCTATTCCCTTGCCATGATTTTTATGTCTCGTTAATTTACTTTGGTTCCAGGATAAAACTCACAAGCTCTTCATATTGCAAACTGGGCCCTCTTCAACTTAGCTTCACTAAATTTGTTTACAAACAGGAAGGAGCTGGAGGGGAGTGTTTGATTTCTTCTTAAATTAAATTGACAGTTACATAACTGGTCTGGTTGCTTTTAGTGAAGAAGGAAACCGATTGAACTATTACGAAATCAATAATTATGTAATTGACTTTCTGAGCTTTAAACTACATCCTTTTAAAGCTCCTAAGAGCACTGATGAACATAAGCTCAGAAAATGAGAGAGAAAGTTCATACCAACTGGCAGCTTACTATATTGGAATCTAATTAGAATTGTGAGATAAAGCACCATTGTTACTCTAAGGGGCAACTGAGCCTATTTTTTAATTAATGTACCGTAAGTTTCTCTTATTAGGTATGAATAAACGTCTGGTTTTGAACTATAATCCCCTTTGAATAATTAACATTTTATTTACTCATTCCAGCAGCCATATTCCTTGCAACCTCTGCTATGAAGCCCAATCTAGTATCACTGCTCAGCATAGTCCGTGCTTGTGTCCAAGTACATGCATGGCCACACGCAGCCACACCTATACAGGTACACAGCCATTGAAGAAGGAGTTGTATTGCTCTACCTGCTGCACATTGGCCTGAAGAAGATCTCCTAAACGCTCCACAAGCTCCGTGAAAGTAGGCCTCTCTGTGGGCACTCCGTGCCAACAATCCAGCATCGTCTGGTAGCTAGAGAAAAACCACAGGTGTTAAGAGAAGGATAAGAGCTTGCTCCCAAACTGTTTCTTTCTGCTACTGCTTGTTTTGGTCATCATATAGGTAGTTTGGGATTAAGACACATTCAGATCTCCATATTCTGCAATTCTACTCTAGTTTCATGTGGAATGTTTTTCCCATCCATATTTCCATGTTTCAAATAAGCCTGTAGGCTTTTTGTTTTCACCTAACTTTAAACTTGACCGATAGGCCCCACCGATGTTGCTGAAATAAGTTGTAGTTATGAATGCCTAGTTCCTGTCTCAGATTTGGAAATAAGTCAGACACAGCAGTCTCCTGAGCTGAGATCCATGAACTACATCTGACTTGGGAAGATCTGTTAATTGTGTTGTTGGCAAAGGTCAAGCTGATTTGGTGTTTCGTTAGAATTCATCTTTGGTACCAGGATACCCAAGGCATGCACAACTACAATGTTTCTGAAAACAAAATGCAAAATATGTAGCTGTCATGCGATGAGGTCCCCTTTCTCCTCCACGCTTCAATACAATCTGCTTCGTGAGGCTTGAATGACATGTAGCAGCTCTCAGCACAAAGCCAGGAGGTCTTACACTTCTGGAGTGGAATATTCTGGAGATCGCATCCGCGTCCCTTCTTTGAGCCGTCGGCAAAAGTCCTCATCTATCTGCACTCCGGGGTATGGTGAGGCACCTGATGGGAGAAACAAGGAGGAGGCTCCAGTGATGTAAACACACATCAGTGATATCTGCTGAAAATTCAAGTTTACCTAGACTCTGACAGCAAAAGAAGCTAGAACACAGAAGGGGTTGGGATTTCAGCCATGCTGCCTCCTCTGAATTTGTAATATAGGCAGGGCCACTCAAATGTTAGTGTGAAACCGGGAAGAATAGCTTCTGGCAACTGTAATTGAGAGGTAGGCTTCTGGAAAGGGACTGGTAGTAGCAGGTTAACTTGCACAAAAGCCATCAAAAAGGAGATTTATTTCACATTCCTGTGTAAATAGTTATCTTCAGAGAAATAATCAATTAATCTGCTTTCTCTGCAACTAATGAGAGAATGGGGGCCTTTCACAGGTTGTGATCTTTGTTGTATGACATCTACATTTTACAATATGCCATGAATAAGGGGAACGGACATATAATTTGTGAAAGTGCTCTGGCACCTGAGTAATCTGGACCTCACAGGTACAATTTGAGAGATGTCTGCAGTGAAGTTTGAAAGGTTACTGAACCTATTGTAGATCTACCTGGAAGATGTGTAAAATTTCCTCCCTCCCTCCTCAGCAAAGGTTTCAGGTGTAGTACAACACTTGTCTTTCACATTTTGGCATCCTAGAGGCTGGATAGTGAATTTGGAAGAAAATTTAATCAAGTTTTAACATTGGGGATTGAATGGAATCTGGATCTGTATCCAGCCCTCAAGGGCATAAATATATGATTTACAACATTCCTGCGTATTTATTTCCTGTGTATTTTTCCCCAGTCTGGAAACATCATTGTGTGCTGTGCACCTGGGGGCACAACAAGCCCAGCAGAAGTCTTTTTGGAAGAAGGCAGTGAAGAGGGTGCCAAAATGTGGCTGTTTCCAGAATTATTCTACTTTGTGAATCTGACCGCTCAGTCTGCAAAACTACGCACTGGGGGACAAAAATCCTGGCAACTTCCTAAGAGAGCATCTCAACACAGCAAATAGGTTCCAATGACATTCAAAGCTCAGGGACACTTAGCCTCAGCACATCTGAAATGCCTTTATTGCAAGTGTCAGAGCACAGTATCAAGAGTGTTTCCTGAAGTTACGTAGATTAGAAATAGTCAGGAGCATCATTTCTGCTTCGCATCTTGAGTTTCCTTCCTAGTTTTGTCTTTGGCCTGTCATTATGATCATAATAATTGCTGACAAGGATTAGTCTTGCAAATACAGTGATTGGGACTGAGACCTTGAGGGCAACACAGTGGAAATGGGGAATTCCCATTCAAGATCAAGAATTCCACTTGATCTGGCAATCTGAGTTACTTTTTCTTGATAACGTCATTGACCTTCTCAACAGCAGTGTGTTGGGGTGAGCAAGTACAGGGAAGGCAATTGCGAATTACTTTTGATTGCAAAATCTTTTGGTAGTTTACACGTTGACTACTGCTGGCTTCCTCCTAGCTGCAGGCAGCTCAGATCTTAGAAGGGAGGAAATCTCCCTTTCCACCTCCATTCACCACTGCACTTCGTCTGAACTACGTAATAACTCGGGTTTGGGATGCTGAGACAGCTTGGAAGAAATGTAGGCTGAAACATATGGTATAAGGCCTAAACACGATGTTTTCCTTAGGGGAAAATCTGTTTCAAAATGCTCAAAGATGTGGCATGCATTGGATATAGTAGCACTCTTTTGATCTTGGTTTTATTTTAGTAGGATAATAAGATGCTGATATTATACTACCAGGCACCGCTTGTTTATGTAATTACATCTGATTGCCTTTTGAACACTGCACATTTAAATTCCGAGGTACAACAGCATTCTGCAGAGTGCCATGTGAGTGCCTTCCCCATGTATGAGAAACTGCTGGCACTGCCTGACGTGAGCCGTGCTGACCCCATTTAAATCAAGCAAACCCCAGTGCAAACCCAGTCCCAGATCAACACTGGCAGCCCCTCCAGCCCTGATTTCCTGCGTACCACCGACATGGGGCAGGTCTGCCAGCCTTTCTAGGGGAAGCGTATCGTGCTTCATTCAACTTCTGACCCTGACAGCACCCCCACTCAAACCAACTGTGCCTTTTGCTAATCTCTGTCTGCTCCTTGCTTGCAGGGTGCTAAGCCTGTGGAACCCAGTAAAAAGCAGTGGTTGTAAGTGGGAGCCAAACACACCCTGTAGCAACGACAAAGAACTTTCCATCCCTTGGCTCTCAGTGATCTGTAAAACTTTTATATAAGAGAGTTCAATCAGTGACACAAATCCTTAATTAAATATTTATCATGTGAGCGGCAGATGTGAATAGTGCCAAGCCACAGGCATGCCTGGATGATCTGCATGAAAAACCCTCTTAGAGAAAACCACTTGGTTTTGAATCTGTGCCACGGACTGAAGAAAGTAGTTTGTGATCCATGTCACAGGGAGGGCAGAGGCTGCCCTGCGGATGGCAGCCCTCGGAGTAATTGAGTAAATTCCCCTCAACTCAGAAGAGGACAGCCCATTGTTCCAAGTGAGCACCTTCATTAAGAAAAGAGGCCATCTAAGATGAAAAGCAAGCAGATAAATGATTTTTTTTTTCCCAACAGTTATAAATAGAGATGAATTTCAGTGAATATATTTTAATTTTTATTAGTCTTAGGTATTAAAGGCCAGATGACCCGAAGTTCACATCCGTTAAACACTGCCAGGACCTTTGGGAATGGCATAACTAGTTTGCCTTATGAAGTGGGCCTGGCCACTCATTGCTATTCAGCTCATTCGCTTCCTTGGAGATGCGCAATGGAGAGACTGTCCCCTCGGAGCGTGTCTCTGCATGCTAATGCTAATAATGCATCTTCTGTAATCATCTGTCAGAGCTGGGGCATGGCTCCTGCTTCTGGAGCTTCATCTTTCTGTGGCTCTTCAAAACACACGCAGCAGGTGATGCTGTTACAGAGCCATGAAGTGTTACGCTGAAGTAACAAAGCTGTAAATAAATAGGACTGAACTCTGGGGAAAGCAGCACCTGCCACTTGTTTTAACCAGCTGGGTGTGAACTTTCTGGTTTGCATGCTGATATAAACTAGAGAAAAGTCCAAATCAAAGACTTGGACTGGAACCAGGTTGTGTTCCTTGCTAACAGCCCTGAATAAAGCTCAGGTTAGAAATAGCTCCAGACTTTGCAGCCAGGTCTCGACTTGGCATCTTGAGCCTAATCATTAACTGCAGCTGATCGGTGGACCAAAGGTGGCAGATTACAGTTAGCTTTAAGATTCAGCAGCTTAAGTTGACAGTGCTCCTTGTTTTCTTTTGTCTGCGAATGCTGATCAGGAAGCCAGAGCTGGCATTCCTGAGTTCCCTCAGGAAAGCTGGACTTGCCACTCTGCAAGGAGAATTTGAGAGCAGTAAAATCCCACTGTCTGCAAGACTGCTTGTCTAAATTTCAGGGCTTTATCTGCTGTACAGTAACCAGATCTTAATGAGGCTGAGATTTCTAACAGTACCAGAAGATGAAATCTGCAGTGTATAAAGAATGCTCTTACTATTTTTCTCAAAAACGTTGTGGCTTGCAAATGATACGGCCAGAGAAGTATGCATTTACCTGTCTGCTGCCAAAATGCCTTACGCAGAGTCTAGCACTGCCTGGCTTTCATATCAACCTGATGGCAGCTCTTGCCAATACATTTTTCGTACTTAAAATCTGACTTGGATTTTGTGGGGAAGATAACCAAGCTGGGATAAAATGTCCTGTGGGCAAACTCCCTTGGGTTTCCTGGTCTGCCACCAGCAGCATCAGACCACTGTGTCAACAGCGGTGTAATCCCCTGCAGCCTCTGGGCTACGTGGTTTCCTGAAGCAGCTGGCTTAGGGGAAAATACGGTTTGATGGGGGAACTTTTTCATTGCTCCCAAAGAAATATTTCACTCCTGAGCAACAGAGGCTTGCATTATCACAGTGCTCTGTTGGTTTCAATTACTGCAAATGTCAGGTCCAGTGTTTTGGATTTGGTTTATTCCTGCTTCTGCTCCCTGGTATTCACTGTTTTCACTTACTTTGCCAGATGCAATTCTCATTGACTTCAGCCCAGTGACTTTATTTTACACCTGATAGGCACCGCGCAATTGTACTAACAGGAACAGAAACGTGGCATCACCTTACCATCTTTTGTTAACAGCTTTTCATAGCAACAGAGCCGTAAATTAGGGGGAAAAAAAAAAAAGGTTTTAAACCATTCTTACCTAGGGAAAATATTTCCCATAGCAGCACTCCAAAAGACCATACGTCACTCTGTGTTGTGTAAATTTTATCAAAAATAGCTTCTGGAGCCATCCATTTGAGTGGAAGTCTTGCCTGAAAATGCAAAAGACAGAACACGTTGCCAGAAGTGTTGTTAGTGATCTGCTCAAGTCCTGGGGGAATACAAATCTGAGATCAGCATTTCAGGTTTCTTCCACTTACATCTCCTTTTCGTACATAGTCAGGGTCTTTGTAAATATCCCTGGCTAGTCCAAAGTCACAGATCTTAACCACGTTGTTCTCTGAAAGAAGGATGTTCCTTGCTGCCAAATCCCGGTGAATGCACTGTGAAGGAATGAAGACAGGCAAGATCAGAGCCTCCGCCTGGACAACACGCCTCCGCTAGAGCTGAAAGCCTGAGACCTCCTTGGGAAGTGGAAAGGTAAATGAGTTTTTGTTGCCAAACAGGTTGAAGAGAAAAAGAGAAAATAACAAACCAAGCATCACAGTTAGTTTTCAGATTTTTCTGTCTGAAGTAACTTCCAAGGTTACAGTGAGCCTAAGGGAGTGCCATTTTCCAGTTAATTATTCTGTGCCAAATCTGGGAGAGATCAGAAAGCAGCTGCAGCCATATTTGCACGTCAGTGAGCAGAAGCGTGTGAGACTGCAGTAGTTTCACATAGGCAATTACTGTTTGGCATGTACTTTGGTCTGTATATTACATTAGATTTACACAAAAAGCAGTCTTTCTGCAGGCTGCAAACATACATTTTTTTTTCTTTTCTATGCAAAAGATGTGCTGACTTTGCTGATGTTCTCCAACATAAGTGTCATGCTGAACAAATAGTGGAGTACTCCCTCTTCACTTTTCAGTAGTGCTTTTGTTGACCACACCAGCAGGATCTTTCTCTACAAGAAACCTTTCTGCATTTATTTAAGAGGCAGTTCTGCAAATGGTCTTACAATCCGCATTCGCTCCTGTCCCTGGCCAAGAAGATGATAGATATTCCTTCACAACTCCTTCAGTGCTGCTGACTGCTTAACCACTAGAGCTAATGTGATCTCTGACACTTTATTACAAAAGCAAATAGCAGATTGCACAGGCTCAAGAGCATATTTGGATTTCTTCATATCAGATGCCCATGACTGTAGGAAAGAGGTTCAGCCCTGATGTTTTAATGAGCTCACTTTTCTGGAGGCGAGAAATTCCATCCCTTTTGCCACTTGGAAGCTGTAGCATATCAGATCCTCCAACGTCAGAGGCCGCTTGTACAGATCCTCGGCATCTAGGAGAGATCACAGACAGAGCACAACGCTGGGGCAGCAGCTCCTGAATGTTTTCAGCACTGGTGCCAGTTCCATGCAGATTACCCCAGTCCTGCTTGTGAATAATGTTAGCTTCCTGAGTTCTCTGCAGAGCTACAGCTCTACTGGGTTGGGAACCACTGACCTGGGGGTAGAGCATCAGATGATTCAAAAAGTTTCACCCAACATTATTCACATAATTTAGCTATGGGGAAAACAACATCTGGGGATAAAAGTGAAGGGAACTATTTATAGTGAGCGGAGAGACTGGGGACAGATTGGCCCCAACAAATCTTCATGAAAATGAAGTAAAATATTGCTGTTACTCCTCCTACACAATAGGAGCAGCTTTTATATACATATGTTACTGCAAATCTCTTTTTGTGGGAAAGTTGGAGAGGGGCACATGCAGAAGAAAGAATCTGCAATTTCTGGAAGAAGTCAAGCAGTGTGAGGTGTGTGACAGCGTGCGTGACGCTGTCCAAGAAACAGCAGAAGAAGTAACAGAAATCTTAATAAAAGGTCTGGAATTAGGTAGGTTTCTTTTACCTTCTTCATCCTCTTCAGAATCACTGTAACTCTTATCTTCAATAAATCCTGAGCTGGCAGAGCTTCCAGTGCTGGCTACACTCTCAAGGCGTCTCTTGATCAGTTCGGTCAAATCGCTGTTGGACTCATCCAGACTTTTCTCTGCTTGGTCTGAATTTTCCTGGGACTGGAAATGGCACAAACTGATTGTTAGCTTTGGATCGCGTAATGCCTGGGCACTTAAAGATACGTAATGGAGTGGCATATGGAGAAAGGGTCCTCTGGAGATGTGCTCAATACACACTGGAACATGATGTTCCCTGAAGAGCAGAACTCATGAAGCCTGCTTTCCTATTTATTACTACATCTCCTTCCATTTACTTCTTCCAATTTTCCATCATACAAGTTAGCTGGAAGCTGTCTCGGTGAGACTGACAGATGAGCAGAGAGATGCTGTAACTCTGTACCTCTTGCTTTCTTGGGAAACCACACTAAAAATCACAGTTGAAGGTATAGAGTGTGATGTGCACTGAAATGCAGCCATCTCACCCCCCCCGGGGAGCAAAACGTAACCAGTGCCTGCAATTCACGAAAACAATGGTGAGAAACGAATTTTGAGTGACTGTACCAGGAAAACCTCCTTCTCTTACACAAATTACCTTATGTACTTCTGTGCCTGTACACAATAGCTATAATAATGATAATAATAACAACAATAATCGAGTCATCTGAAAAAAAAAAACATCTTGGCGAGGCTCCAGTTCCTGGCAGGGCTTGGATCCGAGAGCCCTTTTGGTGCTCTGTTTTCCCAGTGAGGAGGTAGTCCCCACCCCTCCCCACCGCTCATTTCTGGCCTCCTCTGACTTCCTCTGTGTCTTAGTGGAGTCTGTGCTAGCCCAAATGTTCGTGGGGATGGATAAAATTGTTTGGAAACCAAAACTGTTTGGTACGTTGTAATGCGGGCCATGTTTGTGATCCAGTCTGCTGCATGCTGCGTGGGCTCTGGGGCTGGGCCAGGGGAAGGAGAGGAAAGAAGATGGGAATGAGCAGGTGATGGAGGAGGGGAGCTGGTTCTGGTGGCACCAAGCACAGATCTCCAGACCAGGCTTGCATTTGGAGTTAACAGTTTTTCACTGTTTGTGACCTCCTTGTGCCAGGTCGTGCTGGCATCGCGGGAAGTTCCCTTTCTGTCTCAAAGGCTCTGCAGTGCTGGGGTCTGTGCAACTAATGCTTTAGCAGGTGGTAGAGAAGAAGAGGATGGGAGTGAGGTCCTACAGGGAAAAAGGCTCCTTTTTCTTGCTCATATGAATTGAAACGGTGCGGGAAGCAACATGGTTTAGGGGCGGACTTGTCAGTACTAGATTAAAGGTTGGCTGGGATGATCTTAGAGCGCTTTTCCAAACCAAGTGATTCTATGATTGGAGGAATCTATAAATACCAGACTGTCTCAGTGCCACTGCAGAAAACAACCCAACTTCTAGCCTGTGGTTGCTAGTTGCCTTATGACTATGAGAAGCCTGTCATGTTTTACCTTGTATGCAATGAAATCTCCTCGTTTTCCTCGTAGGTAATTGGACAGGTTTCCATATTTGCAATATTCCACAATGACCATTAAAGGACCTGAAAAGACAGTGAGAGTCAAATGAGTTTTGAAGCACAGCAAAGCACTTAATGTTAACTTATCCTCACAAATCCTCTCCAAAATAGGGAAATACTGTCATTGCTGTTATACGGGTGAGGAAATGAGGAAGCAGAGGACTGGAGCTCCAGGAGCACCCAACCAGTAGTAGATAGGGAAAGCAGGAAACACAGAACTGATTCTTACTTTTCTCCATTAATGATTAACAGTTGGTATTTATTTCTTATTTATAGACAAAAGAAAATTCGGAATGATAAATGAGAATGTGCACTCCCCTATGTTACTAACATTGTTTTACTCTGTACATAGATCCATAGCATGGAGTAGGCCTCATTTTTCTCTGCTGCCCTTACAATTGCATGCTTTAGGTGGAGCTGATGCCAAGAGAGGCAATGAAAGCGTGCAGGATCCTAGACAGATCTAAATCAGAAGTTTGCAGAAATATTTAGTGGGAAGTTTTTGAAAGCCTGGAAAGTCCTATCAATTTCTTCCTTTCTTATTTCTGTGCAAACCACTGTGGAGTTCAGTGCAATTGCTGCTTTTATACAATTACATATATTCTTAAGATCTGCTTGAAAATCCTTTTATGTTTCAGTGTGAGCCATTAGGAAAGGGAACAATGGCATTGTCTACCTCTGGCACAATCACTGCGCTTTGTAATCATCAGCTGTAAGATGAGGTAAAATCATGGGACTAGAATGTATGTAAACATCCATTATTATCAATCGTAACCAACTACTTTCATGTCCAGAAACGTATTTCAGGCTTATGTGTTTGAACTTCAAAGGAAAAATGCTAAGAGCTGCACTTGGCCATTCAGGAAAGAGCCAGCTCGAAGCAGCACTTTGCTCTGGCGATGCCAGAAATGCGCACACAGACTTGGACTGCAGCCTGCCTCCTGGGTCCGGTCGGACATGTGCTGTAGAGACTGAAAAGGCCTCTCTCTATTTTATTTCTTCATTGCAGAGCATGTACTACGCATTAGTTCTAACTGCTTAACATCAGGCACTCAGCGAAGGTGTTAAAATTTGTTACTTGTTACATTGGTGAAATAATATATGGGCATGCTTAATGGCAGTCTGCATCAGGAACACTGCTATATGGTTGTATAAAACCGAACAAGGAGAAGGCACCATATTCTGCGATGGCATTTTAATAGTAACGCTTATCCCAGTGTCTGTCTTGAGAGCTCAAGGCTATTTTTCTTTAGTCTGCAGTTGCATTGCTCAAAGACAAACAACCCAGCACCTGCCTGGAGGCTCCACAGTGCCCTGCAAGGCCCTGCTGCACTGCTCTGCTCAGCCACTGCGGCCAGAGGTAGCAGCTAGCCAGGAAGCAGGAGGATACTTCATCCATCAGAATGGAGCAGAGCGGAGAACGGAAAGCAGAGGGACTCTCAGGAGAAAAAGCTCCTCAGAGGATGGATGCTCACAGTATTGGATCAGTTACTGAAATGGATTTGCTAGGCAGCCACAACTCTGTGGGTGAATTACTGTTTTTGTTAAAATCTCCTGACCTCCTCATAATGCTGCCATGGTTTAGGCATGTGTTTGTGTTAAGCCACCTTGCTGGCAGGACAGCAGAGTCACCAGCATTCAGACTGTTACTTCTCTGCTCACAGTCCCAGCTACTAGCCAAGGCTACTTGCTTATGCACCCGACCTTTAAACCCTTCAGCTAAAGGTGGCCATCCTCCCATACAAGCTTCTGGGGCTTGCAGTGCTGCAAGAATTCCTGCAAGTTCCCCGTTCCTGGCTCCCAGATTACAGAAGTGTCTGTGGCTGCTGGTTGCTGACTGCTTCTGTGGAACTGGGAGTATCTTGCTGGAGGGAACATTTCTTTTCTGGCATCCTAGCACATCTACCTTAGCGAAATTATGTTCTTTGGGAAAATGATAGCTTCAGAGTCGTAGATGATAACGGATGCGTGCACCATCTCTCTCACTCCTTCCCTTTTGCTTATTTTACTCTGGTTTCCTTGTCCTCAGCTCTCTTAAATCTGTCATTGGGGATTGTTTTGAAGGTCGATTGTAAGCAGTTAAGAGGCATCTTTGAGGGTTGGTACCCGAAGTTAAAGTACAGTCTAGTAGGAGGTAAGGATGCTTTGTATGGCAGTATGGGAAAGGAAGGGATGTTTTTAGTGACAAAGATCTAAGAGTTCTGGAACCCTTGGTTCACATTTGCATTTCATGGCAAATTCTTTGCGTGGTGTACAGCAAGTCATGTCAGCTCAGCCCCTTGGAGATCTGTGCTGTTGCTCCGTTCAGCTTTGGACTGCCTGAGGTTCCTGTATACTATGCAAAATGCCTGCCTTTGCCTGGCAAGAGTGAAATGCTTGGGAAGAGGAAGCCTCAAGTACCTTTTGGCCTGGTGCATCCTCTTGATAAAGCAGGGAAGAATAGGGAGAAGAAGGGGAAAAGCAACTTGGAAATGATCAGTGGTGCCTATGTGGAGGACTGGGTGCCTAACTGCAACTAAGGACCCTGCCTCTCTGCAGTCTCTATTCTCTTTTGCAGACAAGCTTACAAAGGACAGAGAAAAAGAATACAGAGAAGTGACACCAGTGGCTAGAAGATGTTCAAAAGCCATCGATGTGTTGTGGCCACGTTCCACATGTGCATGAGGCTTGGACACTCCACCACAGGCGCACTGAAACACCATTGTGTCTGACAAGTGCTGCTTCTTTGCTCCCTATTTACTGAGCATTTCTCACCTCCAGCTTTGGTACAGGCTCCCAGCAGGTTGACTACATTCAGATGATGTCCTATGTGTATGAGGATCTTCAGTTCAGACATTAAAGCCTTGCATTCATTAGTAGTTGCACATTCTGCTTAAGATAAACAGGAAAAAATCATCTTTACTCAACAGGATATCTTTAACAGGACACGGCAAGATCCTGTTTATACTTGGAAACAAAAGCCACCCAGGTTACTCGCAGTATCTCTACCTCTCAGACTCTTACACAGATAATAATTCAGCTGTTTCATTGTTTGTTGTTGACCTTTATGAAGTGGAATACCACTTTATCTTTGGGTGACTCTTCCTTTCTCTAGAATGGGTTACGGAGGGTTACTGTCCTGTATTAGAACTACCCTAACTCAGATACCAGAGACCCTTTGCAAGGACTGAGTTTTGCAGGCTAAGTAAAGGAACAAACAATCATTCCAAGCAACAACAGCACACAGCCGAATGTTCTCTGTTTGTAGCAGTGATGTGCAGCTTAGCAGTACTTCTCTATGATACCTCAGAATATATTCCTCTACAGTACTGAGCAACACTCCAGTGCAGGTGATGGAGGAATCCAGCACATCTGTAAGATGGGTCCCAAAATGTACTAGAGAATGTACAGCATTGCTGAATCTCAGTCCTGTGAGATCTCACTGACCCAAGAAATACACATCTGAGCAAAGCAGAGGGGACCATATTTGTGTGCTAACCATGAATGCGACACGTGACAAAGCACTGGTTGGCCAGGTACACTGTACTTCTGTTCTCTTTTGCTGGCGAAGCTAAGAAAGGCAGAATTCTGGCCAGAATTCTGTTCATATACTGGCCTATTTCCTCTATCTTCTTTCCAAAATTTTCATGGTCAAAATGTATTTTAACAAAATGGCTGTGTCCTGTTGCCTCCGTTTTTCCCTTAGCAAAATCATTTCAGATTTAAAAATGAAGAAATGGTTACATAACAGATCACTCAGTGTGACAAATGTAACCTCTTTATCTGTTTGTAGAATTCTCCACAAACGACTTTTTCACCAAGCTATGTGTCATAAAGGAGTTATTCCAAGCCCAAGATTTCTTCAGTCAACAGTGTTTATAGATGGGTATGTATGGGGGTGGCATCATTTCTGATTTACACTGGCATGAGCTGGAACACATGCCTGGTAAAATCTAAAGAGAACAGCCTCCGAAATGCTTCAGATAATCTAGCACGTTAAGATGTAGCCTTCAAGCCAGAACAGATACCAGTCAACTTTATGGAAATGACAGATATGCTAGAATTACAGTAATGCAAACATCTCCAGAGCCTTTTTTTTTTTTCTTTTTTCTGAATGGTTTGACTCCCACTAGAGAATCTGGCTTATTCAGGAACATGATGAATGATGGGCATGTTAGTTTGGGTGGGCCAGGTTAGAGCAGGAGGCTGCTGGCCACACTGGGGGAGAAAAGGGTAAAACTAGATGGAGAAACTGTCAAAGAGTTCACTGAATATGTGTGGGCAGGGTAGAGTTGACATGAGGATCGGCTGGGAAGCACAGCATGGAAGTGAATGAAAACCCAGAGCTATCCAGGCCAGTAAGTTTGGGATGGAGAAGGATGTCTGGCTGGACCAGGGGCTTCTAGGCTACTTCAGGGATGGGTCTGGAGATGGGCATGGATCAGAGAAAACAACAGCAGAAGAGAAGATGATCTAAAGATCTACTGGCTAATGCAGAGAAGGCAGACAAGGTTCAAAGGAGGTCCAGAGAGGTGAAAAACTGATGGATTTGGCACTTCAGAGAGATGGGAAGTAGCAGAGCACCAGGAAGGCAAATGCTGTGATAGAAGTTGCTGATTAATGGCACTGAAGGGTTAATACTGTCATGCAGCAGTGATGCAGAGCAATGTGGACTATGAAAAGCCATTCAGTGGGCATCAGCTGTACCTCTGAAAAATCCTATGTGAACAGCTAAAATCCTCCAACCCACAAACCAAGGCACTGGCTGATGCATTTATTCATGCGCTGTCTGCAGAGGCTTTGTATGTAAATGTAATATGAAAGAGCAGTCTCCAAGTTCATCCATTCCCCACTGCCGAATGGTGAAAGCTTTCCTTAATTTCAATAATTAGAAGCAAGTTGTCTCTAATTCATTCCCTTGGCACTGCTTTTTTTCAGCCCCTTGAACTGTTCTACATCTGGAAGGGCTGTGATCGAAGGCTTAGATCCAATTTCAGACTATCTAGTGTAATTACATTCCATAATCTGTTTCCCTCCTAACCCCACAGACCTGGAAGCTGCTGTTTTCCTCCTCTAGGAATACAAGACTTAATCAGCAGCACAGCATGGAGCCCACTTGTCATTTCCTACATGTTAACATCCACTGTATAACGACTAATTGCTCCCATATGGCAAACCCACTCCCTTCTGAACACAATGAACTTGGGACTCGTTTGGAGCTGAGAACTGGAAGCTTGTTGCCCACGTGTTCCCTGAGGAGTCTTCTGAGAATCTCAGAGGGATATGTACCTTTAAGCATTTTTACGGCAACTGTTTTGCAGGTTGAAGATTTATCAATGCCAAAAGCAGACGCCTCCACCACCTTCCCAAAAGCACCGTGACCCAGTGTTTTACCTAGAGAAGCAAGAGTCGAGAATGAGCCAAAGGGGGCTTACAACAGTCTGCATCAGATAAGAGGGAAACATGCATCCTTAGCTCTGCAAGAAATCCAAGACTCCAGCACCCAGGCACAACGCAGACCGGTAGTCGACAGAAACCTGTATCACATATTTGCAGTATATGGATATAAACAGTATGCTTTATATCCATATGACTTTAATGCAATACAGTATGTGACAGAACAGAGTAGAATAAATAAATCTGGATTCGGCTGAAGGCAAGGCTAAATATATAGATAGATATAGATATGGCTGAAGGGTAAAAACATTGCATACAGTTATCCTCGAGCCCTGGGAAGTCAGAGGCCAGGTTAAACATAGATTTGTGGAAGACTGATCTCATGAGTCACAGTCACAGAGACAGCCAGCTAAGGCACTCAGCCAGGACCCTTTGACCCTTCAGTTATTGGCATTTTTTTGAAGTAAAAACTATTAAAAAAATGAATTTCAGGTGATAATCTTTCTCATTTTCCCTTTCCTTTGAATTTTCGGGCCCATATTAGCTAGTGTGCTCGGAGGGCTCTGACCCACAATGCAGAAGGCTACACCGGGTATCATGGTCTGGCTTTTTGGTTCTGCCAGGTTCACCCTATGTCCCACCATCTTCTAATTTAATTTTTATTTTTTGCCTGTATTCCTCTTTCTTCCATGTTTTCCAGCTAAGGCTCTGTGGGCACCCCCCCACACGCATATTCCCTGCACTCATCATCGCACACAGATGTTGCCGTTCCTCTAAGCAAACACAGGCTGCGTTTTACATTTCCTTGCTCCATCACCCAAGGAGCTGAGCTGTTGAATTCAATTTGGTTCATTTTTCTTGGTAGTTCTTTACAGCTCAAAGCCAAGTTTGAATGGTTGATAAAGAATTGATTATTTGAAGAATTTGAAGATTTCTTCAAAAGAAAATTGACACTAAGACTGTCACCTTTCAGACTCACTTCTCTTTCCATCATCCCCTATGGGAGTGAAACGATGCTTTTGACAGGGACAGTACCCAGAGGTACCTTTCTTCCCTGTCAAGAGTTTGGTTTCACTTCTCCAAGAAACAGTAAGAGGTGATCACTTTTTTGAGACATCTTTGCTTTTCTTACCAAATCTCGTTTCTCCCCATTAAGGATGATGCTAAATTCTGTGACTCAGTGCCAGTTCTCACCAAAGGATGGGAGTATGCTGGCACTAAATGGAGGGCTGCTTCTTGGGTAATACAACAGATATAACTGAAATCAAGGAGCATGAGAAGTCATCATTCTTTACAGTAATAATCTCCAAACCACTCACCCAGCCGCAGTCTGTCTCTTGGGAACTCCCATTTGCTGCTGTCATAGGGAAGACGGTCACATTGCTCGTCGAGAGGCATTTCCTCTGGATCCATTATAATTGACAGGTACCCTGTCTTAATGTCTGTGGCATCGGGCTAAAAACAGGGTTTGGAGAAATTATTCACAGTGTTTACCCTGCAATTCTAATGGGAGAGAGCTGTCATCTACAAGACGGAGTGCAAGCTGGGGAGTTCCCTGGATTCCAGCCTTAGCTCTGAAATTTATTCTAAACCATACGTGCATCACTTCAGCTTCTGCCTCTCTTTTTTTCTTATCTGGGAAATAAATGTTTACGTATGCCTGCCACTCAGCCGTGCTGGGAATAGTCATGGATTAATGTTGGTAAACACTCCGAGGACACAAAATCAATCATTGTCTTCTAGGTGTATCTGTTACTGGAGCTCAGTGCATTTCCCTGTGCACCCTGCGAGCCGCACTTCCTGGCACCCCACGGAGCATGTTCCATTGCATTTTCACAGTTAAGCAGCTTTTTGTAACAGGCTGGTTCTGCACAGCTATCAGCTTTGTAGCTATTGCTTTAATGCTAATTTTAAACTGAATATTAAATTAATTAACTTTTAAATTAAAAGTGGTTGAGAGCTGGTGAAAACTGCTGCTCCTAATGCTGCTCAGTGAGAAGCTGGGATGTGGTGGAACCTGTAAAGAGACTTGCATGGGTGTGGAATATAATAGGAAATTCTCTCTTCTCCACAGCTCTTTAAAATCTGAGACAAGGAGGAAAAACATGAATTTGATTACTGCATTTGCAGTAGGAGGGGAAATTTTATTCAAGTATCGGGTATCAGCACTAAGACTGCAGTTTGGGCGAGCTTCAGAGCAGAGAGCTGTGGTTGCCATTCTATTTACAGTTTAAAAACAGAGCAAAATTCCTTAAAACTTTCCTGAAATTTTATTTTTTTGAGTCACTAAAGGAAGTAAAAGAATACCAGGGCATAGAGATAAAATAAGCCATGTGGTTTGGGCTCATTTCTAGAATAAACATCCTAGAATCTTTCTTTAAACAGGGCTCCCTTCAATATCTGTATTTCAGAGAAATCTTATTGGATAGCTGTTGAAATCAAGCCCTCATTTTAGGGGAATTAGGATTTTGTTCTGTCTCCTAATCTTGCCAGGAAGTTTGTCTCATAAAAAAGGAAGAGCCTGATTTTCTGATACCGTGGAAGTGGGTAGGAGGCTCACATGTACAAGCGATCTTTTGAAAAGCCGAGGGACTGTCAGCAGAAATCTTGGACTTAAATTTCACTGGAACGTTTTGCACTTTTTCTACTCTCTGTCCCAAACATTCACACAGACTCGACTTCAGCCCTAAACGCTGGTGCTACACTGACAGAGGGTCCAAAAGCAGAGCCTCTGCACAGGATGGAAGCTCTCTTACTTTTCTCAGCTTCCGAATGAAGAGGGTCAGAAGAAGCCAGAAGAGGGTAGCTGCTAGACCGGTGCAGACCAAAATGATGACTTCGATGTTGGATTTCTCTTCAGAACCTGTGGGTTAAATGTACAGATGGATTTGAAATGTAGCCAGAGTCCTTGGCTGAACAAAAAGTTCTCATCAGTCCAGCACAATATCTGTGTTTTACCTTGGCTTGGACCTCACCTTGTATTTTAATGAAGGCTGATGTGCTGTCTTGGCCCATGTCATTGGATGCCTTGCATTCATAGAGCCCTTCATCATCCTTCTTCACTCGCTCAATGACCAGGGTATTATTTTCCATGGAAATTCCTGTAGTGAGGGATCTAGGTTAATTTTGTTACAACAATCTACCTGCCTACAAATGCTTGTAGGAGGCAGAGCACTGAAAATGAGCTCCCATCCATGCAGGCATGATAAATGCTCTTGTTAGGAGCCATTTTAATTCCATGCTCCTCGTGGTTTGGCAACAACCCGACACTTTATTTTACCTCAATACCTGTTTAGATCGCTTGGGTATCACTTAACCTACAGCAAATGTGGCTGTTTATTTATGACAAGTAGACAGAGCCTGACAAAACGTTTATGGAAGTTTGTGAAGTGACTGAAAGAGGTTTTCTGATAGCAATGGGGTATACTGGAAGAAAAGGGAACTCAAAGAAACTACTGGAGAAAGCCAGCATTTTGGAGGCTGTGGGAAGTGACGGGAGCTCTAGCATGTGGAACATGGGGATCAGGTTATGTGCATCCCTGGCAAAATCACTGCATGGAGCTGTCCTGGCTTTGCAGAAGGCCAGGGGCTAGAGGTGGAGTGCCGAGAGAGAGGTGGCCTAGGGATGACCTATGTGAGGCTTCTCCATGTGTAATTTTCCTGATTTTGTGGCATGAAACTGAGAGCTTCTCCGTGTCACTAGGGATATATTTGGGGTAGAAACAGGAAAATACGCTGGGCTTTGAATCCAAAAGGGAAGGACACTTTGTGTTGGTCGGTGTTCTGCCCATGAATCCTGCTGTTGTTAACAAGAATGCTGCACATAACTTGCCATGCACTCTGCTGAAATATTTACCCCGAGGTGTTTTTTCCAAATATTTTATTTATGTTTCCATCGGTTGGATGTTACATGCTTGTCCCTCTAGAATTATTTATAAAATTTCAGTAGCTGTAAAGGGTTTCTGATCATAACAGTCTGATCTGAATTATGTATGATCCTGGATTTCCTACCTAGTCCAGGAAGCATAATTAAAGTCACAGGACTAGCTACTGACACAGGTTCCTTCAAGATTTATAGGAGATCTCAGGACAGAGAGATGAGAAGGAATTCCAGGCTGGGGTGGAGGAGCCCACACTCCCTGCTCGTGGTGGCTGCTGTACGGGCTGAACGGAGAGCACGTTCTCAGGACTGTGTAGTGGGAGAAAGAGAAAGGCCGTGTGATGTGCCACAGCACAGCTTGCCCTGGTGGCTAGCTGCAAAGCACCGTGAGCAGGCACCACGGCCCTCTGGCCGCTCAGGGCCGTGCTTTCAGACCCATCCCGCAGGTACACTCTCCCTCCCGGGTTTATACACGGGCGCGGTGCTGCCGCACGCACTGGAAGCTCACCTGAGGCTGCTGAGATGGGGTGGCCGTTCTTCCTCCAGGTGATGTGAGGCTCTGGCGTTCCGCTGACTTTGCACTCCAGAATGATCTTGCCGCTGATGTTAACCTCCAGGTCGGTCAGGTTCTGGATAACGTACGGCGCTGCCTTTGCTGTAGTCACAAAGGAGAACAACAGACAGCGACATTTCAGAAGGCTTCTCCCACAGCTCTGCCATCGTCTCCCCTCTGGCCAGCCACGTGGCCTTGCTGGAAGTGGCAAAGATTTGCTGATGAGTGGTAGCAAAAATCCCACAAAAGATGATGGGAGGAGTTCATTTGGCTTATTTTCAAAGTGCCTAAGTGTAGATTCAGCTCCAGCTGGAGCCTCCTTGAGTTTCTCAGCCTCTGAAGGAAACAGAGGACAGCGAGTGGGAAGAGCAAATGCAGAGTGAATACAAAACAAGAAGGGAGGAGGCGAAGAGGAACCAGTTCTGAGGATTTTGGGTCATCCTCCACCACGAGAGGGGTTATCTGCTTACTACACAGCATGTTAATCTCTGCTTTATAGAACAGAATAGGTTATGCTCATTTATAAAAGGCATGGGAAAGCAATTGAATGAAATCGCTAGCACAGTATAAAAAATACATCAAGCCATCAATAAGGAGAATAGCTGATGGGTGTTAATACATTTAAAGGAGCTATTTAAAAGCTAGTTTGTGTAGGGGAAGGAGAATGGGTTTGGAGGGGTGACTTTGTGTATGTTCTTGAGAAGAACTGCATCTCCGCCGTGTGCCAGACAAATAACAGACCCCGGTAATTCTCACAGGAGCGTGATTAAGATTCCAGTTCTCCCATGGCTGTATTCCCAGTTTAGCTGTGTTTTTCCCGTAGCCATCATGTGTAGGTGTTTGTGTAGGCAGAAATTTGACTAAACGAATAAAAATATCTGCCAGGGGAGAGAGAAGCAAATCGCCTGAATGCAGAGCGCAGCAAAAGCCCGGTGCCTCCGTGTCAGGGGCTGCTGGCAGGTGGCTCTGGTGCCAGCGGTGGGGACGAGCCAAGCTGTGAGTGCTGCAAGGTAGCGGTGAGATTCTTTCCCTTCCTCCTCACTGCAGGAAGAGGCAGGTGCTCCTGCCATTTCTTAAAATAAATCACCTCCCACTCAGGTATCGGAGCTGTGCTAGCCACAGCTGTGGCGTGGGCGAGCACGTGTGTGTGTGTGTCTGCGTGGAGGGGAAGGGGCTGCGAGAGCCTTGGCTGCTCTGGGGAGGAGACTGCATGGGCAATGTGTTCCTTCACTTCAACGAGAATGAAGCCAGCCCTGTGCTGCCTGCTTTTTACCGAAGTGACAAGTGCTTACGGCAGCATAGCTGTCCCTTCGGTGTCTCGTTATCCATTAATGTAAGTGGAGAAGCCAATTTAGAAATCGCCGTCTAACCCAGCTTCTAAAGGACTCTGTTTTCTGCACCCCAGCTTGCTTCTGGTTATTTAGTTCTGCTCTGTTTTTGGGCTTTGGGTTTTTCTTCACTGGGAGAAGAATGGTGCACTTTCTCAGCAGCCCTTTTTTTTACTGAGAAGGCTTTGAGATGATCACTCTCACCTTCTCCTTTATGAAGCAGAAGAAACTTCACTAATTTTCCATGAGTTTCTGCCTGTGCAGCACTGGGAGGACTGCCTTGCCCTCAATAGCCAAAGAAACCAGGCTTTGGGATCTGTAGTATCACTATTTGATGAAAATAAGAGTTGGGGGTTGGGTATATGTAACTCCAGTGAAGTGCATCCCACTCACCCAGAATAATGGTACGTGGCGCTTGAGTATGCACCCGGCCGGTAACATTTGTGGGTCCAAAGCTGTTTAGGGATCTACACCACCCTGGCAGCTGTAGATGGGTGGTCTTCTCCCAGTCACACAGATCTGGGGTGGCAGTCCCACATGAGAGATGGGCTGTCAGTTACACGAAGGCGATGTCTTTTCTGCTCAGTCAGGGCTAAGTCTGCACCCAGCATGGAATTAGGGAGGTAAAAGGCTGCTGAAATCACCTCGCTGTGTAAGGTGAATATTTTGTATGAAACCAGCAACAGCTGGGTGAGTTCTACACATGACTAGGAGTCAAACCTCACTCAGAAACACGAAAAAAACCCAACACAGTGTGTATTAGGACTGTCCCTAAGAAATGCTGACCACCTTCTGCTTTGCAAAGCCTCAAAGGGAGCTGCAGACGCTCAGCATTTCAGCCCCTCTGGCTGAGCGATGCCCTCCCCGCTGCCGTTTGCCACAGGCAGGACCCACCTCTGACGAGGAGCTGCGTGTGCTGCTCCAGCGTGTCCGTGCTGTTGTGCTGGTTCTCAGCTCTGCACTTGTAGAGGCCCCCGTGCTCCTTGGTGACGTTAGCAATGACCAGCGTCAGGGAAATGGAGTAGTTGTCGATTTTCTTGATCACCGAGTCGCCAGGAGCCGCCTCTGAGGAGGGGTAGTACCAGCCCACGTTGCTGTAGATGTACTTGGAGGCCCGGCAGGTCAGCTGGGCGTCGTTCCCCACAATGGTTGTGACCTGTGGGTCTGTTTGCAGCCCAAACGGCACATCTGGGAGGAAGAGAAAACACGTTCACAGTTCAGTCACACCTGAGCACATTTTGGCTGCCTGTTTGCAGCTTGATGGTCGGATTTCCAAGAGCAGCCCCAATGCAACCAGCCCATTTCAGTGAGACCGGCGCTGGTGCTCACAGCCAGGCACTCGTGCTTGGGCATTGAATAAGCGACTGTACCTCGCCCATCACAGCTCCAACCTGGGGTAATTTTCACCCTCAGTACTCTAATCATGCCATTTTCAAGTAATTAATCGAAAGCTTTTATATAGAAGTGGTTAATGGACTAGGAGACTCCGCTATGCAGGTAGACAAATGTGTTGGTGAGACCTTTCTGTCTGCTCCCAGTGCCTGGAAGTGCGGTTGCGTAAGGGTAGAGAAACCTCTCCCATTTCTCACAAGTGACACTCTCTTTCTTCACCACCGAATAATCTTCCCAATTCTCTTTTATTTCGATGATGTGGATATTTACTTTCATCATGTGGGTATTTACTTGATCAGTGGAAGGATTAACTAATCTAATGATGTGTGAGTCCTGGAGGCTGTAACAGTTAGCCGAGTAATGCTTGGAGGCACGAGTCCAATCTATCCACAAAAGAATAAGCAGTTTCTTGCTATATTTTTAGTAACTTTTCACTTCAGAAAAAAATCAATTTTCCTGAAGTGCTGAACTGAATCCATTTTAAGACAATAAATGTGTTTCTGAGTCGAGTGCCAGAATCTGGCCTACAGATAATTCCAATTTCTGCATTAGCTGCCAGAGACCTACGATTAACTCGTGTCTGCAACATACTCTTTTCCCTTTTTATTCTGTTAGCTTCAGCCATCTATATACCAACAGACTTTAATGAAAATGCCCTGATAACCACAGTGACCTGTGTTCTGGCTGCCAGGTCAGGATTTAGAAGCGGTGGAAATGGAGAGCTGTGAGGAATCCCTTAGAAACGTTACCAGGCACGGTACTGGGATGATGAGGCTGTTTGGGAGGACTGGTTCTGGGCTACCTCCTGGACACCAACAGTGCTTGCAATAAATCCAGTAGACTGTTGCTTCAGTACTGGGCTGTTCATAAGATGCTTTCTCAAGCTAGGCTGAAATGGGTGGTACTTTGGGGGGGACAGAAGTTAAAGCCGGGCAAGTACACTTCACACCTGCAATCGGACAAATTCCACGTGGGAGCAGGAATTTGGCCAGGGGCTCACACTGCAAACTCTTGCAAAAAGCTCCGTTGAAGCTACAGCTGAACATAAATAGCAGGGCTGTTGAAATAACCAATCTACCTTATAATAAACCATATATTCTATACACTCCAGAGCCCCAAGGGAGCTTTCAGATGTGGTTAGAAGTCTATCTTCTTCACAAGTCATCTGGAATAGAACCAGCAAGCTTTGCTTCATGGTTTTTAATGACCAGCACCAGAAATGTTTCACAAAAGTTCCAAAAAGAGAAGAGACCCCTCAGGCCACAGCAGTGGGGATTGTTGTATTTCCTTTCTTTCCTTTTCATGAAATTGCACTTTACTTCATGCAGTGTTTTGTTAGGCTCAGTTGCTCTTTCTGACTTAGCGCTAGCTGTGTGCTCGAGCTGACGTGTGTAATACCCCCACTCCTCTCGTCTGATGTCTTGTGGTTCCGACACGCCAACCTGATGCTTATCAAAAAGGGGGGAAAGTCAGAGGCCAGCAAAAATTCCCGAAACAGGAGGAATTAAGGTCCAGTGAAAACAATGCGATGTGGTATGAGCAGCATCTCTCTAGCACCCGTTGAAGCGAAATAGGGACAAAATGCCCTCTTTACTTGTTTGCTTTTCTAAGCATTTTCTCTTAGCTCCTGCAAGAGTTACAGAAATCAAGCAGATGGATCTTTTGGTCCTTAAATAAGCTCAGTGGTCCGGGAGACCTTCTGAAAATGCTTCCAACCTGAATTACCCTGTGAGCTTAGCGCTTAGTGAACGGATTCCAGGTGAAGTGGTGAGCTTGGAGCTTGGTCGTGAGTAAAACACTGCAGCTCTGCAAGCCTTCAAGGCAGACTAATCCCAAGTGGATGGGATGGCAGCCCTGCTTGCCCTTGCTTCTGCCTCTCAGGGAGCTTTTCTTCAGGAGAACTGGGTCATGCAACTCGTCACCCCTTTTTTTTGGCAGGGCAAGTTGCCGTGAATGGCAGTGGAAAAAAGCCCCGAGGGGAAATAGAGCTTGTCCTGTGGAAGGCACCGTCTGGTGCACGGCAGTGACAGCACAGGCTGGAGCACCCAGAGGTCTCTGTCATTTCAGGGCAAGTTCCCAACGTGCTAATTTGCAAGCTGAAATTGTGAGGGGTGCTCAACAGTTTCACCTTGCTGCTGGACTTCGCTAGCGCAGGGCTTTTTATGCCAACTTACTGTTCTGGGGGCAGTGGACGGGCTTGTTTTTCTTATCACTTCTTCTACTGACATTTTTTATTTAGCGTTTTGAATATTTTTAGCTGGAATTTGTGCTATTCTCTGCCATCTTGTTAGTCTTTCAAGAAGCTCTTTCAGCTCCAATAGAATATTCATTGATTTTCATTACAGTGGAAGGAAAAAGAGGGAAAAAAAAGTCTCTCTCGCTCTCCTCTCTCTTTTCTCCTCCTACCTGAATTGTCTGGGGAGTAACAGCAGCATGGAGAGCACATTATAGGTCAGTTCATCTCTTAGACTACTTTGCTTACACAATCTTGAACCTGAGCAGTGATTAACTTCCTCTCTCGGAACAGATACAGTGTTTTAACCGACTCCTAATAACTTGGCCAAAAGAATGCACCGTGGGGCCTTTTCTCTTTTATCAGCAGTCACCAAACATTTGTCTTTCGTATTGTATTACAGTGTAGTAGCCGCGAATTTCACTCTCAACTGTGTGGGATTCCATGACAAAATAGGGAAATGAGCCATTGGGAGAAGGTAAAAAGTCAGCATAAATCAAAAGAAAGTCTGGCTCCATTTGTATTTACAAGGAATTAATTGGTTTTAATTTCCTGTGCTTTGCACAATAATCTGGATAATTCAAAACTCCTGCTCCTGCCCAAATTCCATCCCGCTGCCTGTCAGAGGGGGGGTCTCCAGCAGCATTCGCATGTAGGGAGAGTGAGAAAAAGAAGGGGTGAGCCCTCCTTCTGAAGCAGCACGGAGCTTTTCATAAATCCTGTAACCATGTCGGGAGTAAGCAAACTGAGAGTGGCAAGCAGTTGTAGGAAAGCCCAGTTCATCCATTGTTCCAGCATCTGATCGCCGATTCTTATCTCAAGTTTGAAGTATAGGATTTTCTTTCTGGTAGAAATCCTTAATTTCATTTTTCGGAGTTGTTTTTGCAATCAGATAAGAGGCTTTTGTTATTATTTGTTATTCTTATCATACTTCATTTATATTCCAAGCATATTCAGAGGTTTCAGATGGGTGGGATCCCATTTTGTTGTTTGCAGTACAGTTACACAAAGGCTTGGATTTGATGTCCTGCGGACCTCCAGTGATACACAGCTGCTCTTTCCAAGGTGCAGAGCAGAGATTAGGAGGTAAATCGTACCCCTTGGTGGCAGAGGGCACCTCCAGAGGGCACCAGCTCAGCTTTGGGCTGCACTGGGAGGGTTCGGGCAGCCTTGAGCCCCCTTTGGTGCGCCAGCAGGGCTGGGCAATGCCACGGGCAAAGCCATCTGATGGATGCCCACACTGCCTCTGCACGGGACAAAACAGTCGTCTGGCTGAGGTGGGAACACTGCTGGCAGGCCTGTGGTAGGCAGGATGGCTGTGAGACGGGTTCTGTTCCAGCAAGGGGGGTTAGCAGAGACAAACACAAGCACCAGGCAGGCCTTGAACGGCTTCAGTGGGGCGCTCACAGGGCATCTGCAGAAGGAGCTCCAGGAGGACAGCGTGGCCGCCGGACCCCTGGGTTGCTCACCCCACTGCCCCCTTCCATGGCTCGCTGTCAGTGTGATCTGCAAACCCTGGTGACCCTGCACTGAAATGGATTCCAGAGAAAGGCTTTAAAAATAGACGGCAGTGCTATTTCTAGTGCCTGTGGGAGTTTTTGAGGGGGCTGAGCAGTGGAAAAAACAAAATGGCTGTTGGTGGCATTCCCCTGGGATAAACACTTCTCCGAAAGGGGCGCGGTGCTGCAGGCACCAGGCTGAAGTCCGGCCTTTCCCCCAGAGCAGGTGCAGCCTGGGCAGCACCCGACTGAGCTTCCCCTCGTCAGTGCCCTGACAAAAGAGTCTGAAATGCTACCTCATTGTGGGGAAAAAAAAACAAACACAACATGACAACTACAGAACTTGTGCCAATTCAGTATTTTCTTGTAAAAGAATCTTCTCTGAAAGGCACAAAATGAAAATAAAACATAGTTGTGAAAGGTGCAACCGTTGTGCCAGCCCTGGGAGCCTGCCCTCATGCCAGTTGCCTGTTTGGTTGCAGCAGCGCTGGCTTTAGCCCCCGAGTATTGCAAAGTACTGCGAATAGCTCGGGAACATGCTGCGTTGAGTAACCCATCCAAACATAGCTGGCAGGGCTCAGAGCAGAAACAAACCCACGCTTGGAAGGGAAGGGCAAAATAAATGGCCGGTCTTTGGTCTGCCTTGAAAGGCATCGTGTGGACCTCTCATGTCTGTGCTTTATCTCTCAAAGGTGACCCTTGAAGGGCTTTTTCTTAGATAAATAAGAGTTTGGGCTTTGGAGAACATCTTCTTGGGGCTTAAACTCCCTTCTGGCTCCAGAAGGCGTTGGGTAGTGCACAGAAGCTGTAACTGGAGGCGCAATCCTTCCCCCATATGGCACCAGCTTCGTCAGCCTTGGATCCCATTTTGCGATAGTACTTTGGTACTTCTGTGTACTCAGAATGGTGACAAGCTTTAGTGAGCGCTTGGCTGGTTAGCCTGGTGTGAAACGTGCTGAACTGCTTTTGAGCAACGGAGGCAAAGCACACAGGACAGACGAGAGGCAGAGGGGGGCAGAGCGTTGCCGGGAGTGAGCTCAGCCCTCGGAATTGGCTTCACGGGGAAGAACAGGAATGGTGGCAGTGAGACATTTACCTTCCAGGGCAATTCTGCACAATTTGTTTTAAAATTGTTATTTTGATGCAAATTCTACAGGCCAACATCCACTCATCCAGAAAGTGAGTACAGAAATGATTCAGTTTGGTCTGGTTAAGCACTTGAACAAGGCTCTCCCTGGACTCTTCGCCTTTTTTAAGCTCCTATTTCTCCTAAAAGCATGATGCAGGTCCTGATCTCACTACTAAAGAATTCCTGTGTTAAAAGGTTAAGGACATATTTGTTTGGATTTGTGTTCTTTGGAGCACTAGCATGTTCACCTCCTCCCTCCTTAAAGGGCAGAGAAAAGGCTAATTGCTCGGGCAGGGATCTAAAGTCACAGCAGCTCCCAGTGACAGCAGCCCTGCGTTAGGGCTGGATATTGGCCTTGCTCACCTTTGCTATGTCCACCGAATTAACTGGAGGTGACCATTTTCCCGAGTCAGAGAGAAGCTTCAGGCCACTGCACGACCACACAGGACTGAGCTTTTGCTAGAGGTTTCGTGAGGACAGTGCTCAGCTGTCCTGAGCGTTGCTTTAAAACCCAGGCAGCTAAACTGGGGGCCTGAATCCGTAGCTGGCAAAGGCAAAATGGGCATCAGGTCTGCTGCTGGATACATCAAACTCAGCTGGGCGCTGGCGGGACACAACCTTGCATGTGGTGAAGAGCCTGGACTCTGTGTGGTTTGGAGAGCTTTGAAACCACAATGCCCAGGGATTTTCCATTCCAGCCACGCTCACCAGCTGTGTGCAGCTTTAGAGGCAGTCCCAGCAGCAGCACCCGGGTTTGGTGCAGTGTCCCTGCGCTGCTTACCTGAGACGTAGAACTCGATGCTCCTCTCTTCTTCGCCGATCTTGTTTGAAGCCACACAGTAATAGATCCCCGATGCGCTGCTGTTTTCCATAGTCAGCGTGCTCACAATCTGCCAGGCAAGGAGAGAAAAATTAAAGATGCTGAATGTAGGGCAGGCTTAGCAGAGGGGTTTGGGAGCAGTGGGTAAGTGTATAATTTGTGGCAGAGTAGCTAACAAAGGAGCTGCTAGCCATGAGTGGAGCTCACAAGCATACAAGTGCTCTTATTTGTTGGTCTCATCTCACATCACCTCATCCCAGGTAATTCTCTCCTCCTTCCTTTCCCATGTGAAAAACAGGTTTGTGTATGACAACATCAGCAAAGAGCCCAAAGGGAAGGACCTGGAAGATTCATCCAGGACATAGCAAATCAGCCCCACACCCACCGACTTTCTTTTCAGCTTTTCAGGGATGGTTTCCACGGGTGACAGGACGCGCACACTCGCACGGGAGGCAGGTCACTCACAGGGCTGTGACTGCAGGGTTTGGCTTCGTTTTGATATAACCCCAGAGAAGGGGGTGATGCGGCCCCTTTGGGCCCCAGCTCGCTCTTAGGAGTGGTCCTGGGAAGCACCTTGATCCCATAACCCTTCCCCTGAGCCCCGCTGGAACCTGCAGGGTGCAGAAGGAGCCCCTGGAGAAGCCGCGTGGGGTGAGACACTTGGCAAGGCACAAGGAAGGGGCGGATCGTGACAGAGAAGGGAGGAACGCCTGTCCTGAGCTTCACCACACAGAAAAAGGAAGCAGCTCAGTCACTTGTGGGGGCTGAATTCACACACCTCTTCAACAGCTTGTGCTCTTTAAGCATCCTAAGCCCTGCCTCTACACAGGGCCTGGCTAACGAGGAGCCAGCCATATGGCACTCCCCTCTCCCTGCCGCGATGTGCCGTCACAGGCTTGTGAAGAACTATCATGGCTTTAATTATTTCTAGTTCTTCCTTCGGACTGCTAGCAAGAAAGTAGGGTCTAGGCCACCATAGCAGAGATGCTCCTGCAAGATTGCTTTGCTTTCCCTGCAGCCATTCACTTGAGGAACTCTGAGCCCTCACATTTGGAACAAATATCACTTTCGGTGCTGTCCTCTCTTAACGACTTTGAGGATCAAAACTTATAACACCCTCTGGCCGTTTGTCCGTATCTCGAGGGAGTGCTTTGAAGTGCACAAAAGCATCTCTCGACTTTCTTTTTAATATCCCAAACTAAACTCACACAAGACATTCCTTTGCTCCTTATAAAGCTGCACCGTGGATGTGTCTATCGCTGTGCAGGGTGTATTATCAGAGAGTTATTTCAGATTTTCTGAGCTTTGGCACTTTAAATCCTGTAGGGAAATGAGTTTCAAAGGTTTTGATCCCATATGCATTTTACTTTCTAAAGGGGAGTGTTTTTCTTTTCACCTCAGCAGAATAGTGGGTAAGTGGAAAAGTATCCACTTTTCATGGTTACAAAACACAGAAATTAACCAAAAATGGGAACAACCCAAATTTAGGGGTGAAAAGAGAAGACCAGAAAACCCAGCTCCCTCTGGTGTCCACCAAAGAAAGAGCTGTGCAGTTCTGCTTTATTTGTGATGTGAAAATAGCTCTAACGTGGGTACTGAATCACGCAGGCAGGCAGTTTACTCCTCTTCCTTTTTCTATTCCCGTAGCAGTGGGCCTAACGCCCCAGGTTAGTAACAAGCACATGTTCAGAGCACTGCCCCCTGACTTCGAGCCCTAGACACTGCTTTTTGAACTACTGCTGAATCACGAGAAAGATCTTTCTTCTTGTGATCACTTGATCTAACAATTTTATGTTTGAGAATAGAAAAAGCCACTATAAATGTATGAGCTGAAACTGATTCTCCAAGGGCAGAAGAGGATAAATTTGGACAGCTTTTTAACAGCTATTAGTCTTGCAAAGTGACAGCTCTAGATGGAAAGTCAAGAATAATACTGTAGAGCCAGTTAAAATCATAAAGGGGAATGTAGTTATCCATTTTGGACTATGGCCAAAGTTTTAGGGGTGATACTGTGACTCTTCTAAAAACGGTTGCAATGCCCCAAGCTGCATTTGGTGGCCCAGAGGTGAATGCACCCACACGCTCATGCACACACACCACACGCAGATGCCAACAGCTCCAGCTATGTAGGTCGAGAGAAGTCTGACATGGGAGCAGGGAAAAAAAGCAAAAGAGCCAAATAGCTGTACCAGGACCTCGTCCTAGCTAAGCTCAAAAGTAGCTAGGTGGGAAGGTGAAAAAGATCTTAAAATGGTGGAAGGAAACAAGCCTGGTCTGTGGGCAATGTCTTGGGAAAAATTCACTGTGGAAAACAGATAAAGGAGATCTCTTGTTTGTGTGCTCACACCCTGCTCTGTGCTGGGATACGCGTTGCACACGCACCCGAGCACAAGAGGGAGCTCGGTTTGCTCTCACCTTCCTGCCAAACTGGGAGCAAAGCAGCAGCAGCCAGCAGAAACCAGTGTGGGATCTCAGAGCCAGAAGGGAATGGAGTGATTTTTTTGTAAGAAAATGAATGAAAATTTGAAATCAGTATGCATCAGCTTTTTGTTCTGTCTGTGTGCTCCTGGGTAAATCCCTGAGACTGGGAGCCCAGTTATCTTTGCAGCATCTCGAGTAAAGCCCTCAGCTGCCAAACTGCCCTAATCCTGCTTTAATCCTCAAGAGTCTGATGCTTTGGAACACAAACGTGTAATACCAACGGGCATCCCAATTTTCTTCCCCTTCATAAAACCACACGGTTCTGACTTTTACCAGAACAAACCTGAAAGAAACATTTAGGAAGGCAGCAGTAGTGGCTGCTTTTGGAAGTATCTGGACAAATCAGGCAAGGATATCGCTTCGAAAAGTAGCCCCTAGTAATCCAGATGTTATAAAAACCCTAATATTCACAATGCAAATGTGCTGGCAGTTCATCACCTGGTTCTGTAGACAATCCAAGCTGAACAAACATTATCACTGTGACATTTGTCTGTACTTGGTTGTAATGGCAGGTAGGGATAAGGGGTTGTTGAGTTGAATGGGAAAACAGTCTGAACTTGAGCAACTGAGCGTAGGAATCTTTTCCCATTATTACCAGTGAAAACTGTTAGCAGGATTACCTCTCTCAGTGGCGTGGCATAGTCCCAGCATTTGGGGACCTTTAGCATGGCAAAAAAAATGTGAGGAGTTAACCTACTTCACGTGCTTAGTCCGTGCAGCTGGCAAAGCGCATCTCTGGATTCAGAGCCAGGAGTGGCTCTGCCTTCCACCCAATATCCCAGTCGAGAGCAGCTCAGCCCGACTGACACTTTAACCCCTGCCAATGCACTCCAGCCCCAGGTGGCAGCATGAGCTCTGGGGCTGTTCAGTCCTTCATTTCTGTGTGGGCTGCGCTGGAACCAGTGGAATTAATAACAATTTATTGGCATGTGACGTCTAGACATCTTCCTAGTGGGAGCTGGCCTGAGATCCTGTGAGCTCACTGCATGCCAAACGCCAAACATCCTTCAGACAACAACCAGTTTTGATTGCCTGTGTTGAATTTGGAAGTAAAGGGCTCCATTTCCTATTACTTAACCTAAAGGCCACCCAATACTGCAAGCCCAAGGAAGGGCTTATTAGCTAATAAATAATTACTGTAAAAGAACAAACCGGATTTAAAACTCAGTAAGAAAAGAAATAAAACGCCTGATCTCTGAAGAGCAGCAATGGCAAGTAAACAGACATTGCTGCTGAGAGAACCGTAATGGAGGAGCTCAATGAAGTCCATGTGCCTCGCTGCCATGCTCCCCAGCTGATAAAAACAAGCCACTTCCGAAGCAGCCAAATAACATTCCACAGCCCCGTACCATGAGTGTTTTAAGACATCTTGTAGTAAGGACAGAGCAGCAGGGCCTTGTTTTCAAGCTGGAGCCAGCATGAATTAATCTCTCTTGATATTCCTTGCTTTCTCTTCCCTTTGTCTAATCCCTCCCTCCAACAGCCCTCGTTAACAATTCTCTCTTTCACTTCGTTAGCTGTATGTGGGCGAGGATGAGGAGTAAAAAAGTGGGTGGAAAACTTCTCAGCTGTCTAACTCCGGCAGAGCTGGGGTGGAGGTGGCTAGAGGGAGATGTAATTAATAGGAACTTGACTAGAGACCCTGCAAGGAAATATTCAGCTAGCTCCCAATCCGTCTGCTTGAATGGCAGAGAACAGCACTTATTTTTATAGCCTGACAATTCCGATCCATGATTTTATTCATCCATTCAAAACATGCTAAAGGATGGACTGAGGACAAGTGATAAGAGCAGTCTGTCGGCTGAATGGGAGCTTGCAGGGTTTGCTCTGCTCCCTGGCCGTGGGAGTTTGTCTCCCTGCAGAAGGCGAATGGTTACCTCCCTCAGAGAACGGCAGAGCTGTGCGATGGGAGAGGTGCTGAACGGGCAGAAAAGTGAGCAAAATTGGAGCTCTGAGGTTCCTCTTGAGTTCCTGGTGCACATTTCTAGTACGGATGGACTGAGCACTCTCTGGGCAGGTGTTGGCCAGCCTCGAGCAATGACCGCCCCGTGCCTTCCCCTTGCACCCAAGTCGTGGCAGTCGTGAATTGCAGAGGCTGGGGAGGACAGAGGGCCCTCTCTGCAGTCCCTGCTGCCAGCCTGGCTTCCCCAGAAGACTTGCCCAGGACATCTGGGGCCGTGTGCTCCTGTGCTTGAAACATCTGGGTAAGTCTCCCACATCGGGGATGCTTCGTTCAAACCCCCAGAGGCAGCTCACCTTCCCCTGCAAGTTTGTGGGAGCTCAGTCAAACCGGCACCCACGCAGGGTGACATTTAAACAGCACTGCTGAGCTGTTCACATGCTCGTCACCAAACCCACCCCACTGCTCTGATATCATCCTTTTGTTCCTCTGCGAGGCTTAAGCCTGACATTTTGGGGTCACTTTCTGCAGTGGTTATCAATTTCCCCAGCAAAATTGATTCACGCGTTTCACTGCAAGAACATGCACGTGGCCAGGCCACGCTCTCATATAGACATGAGGGAGAGGAAAGAGAGGTGGAAAGAAACCTGCAAGGAGGGCTGAATTCTGTATAGCTCTTACTGTGCTTTTCTTCCCTTCTCCCAAGCTCGAAGCAATAAGACCAGTTTACTAACAGGAAAGAAAATAAAATAGCAAGCTAGCGCCTTGCAACGTGAGGAGGAAATGCGAGCAATTCATGCAAGCAAGGGTGTTTCACCTGGCATTAAAAAGCAGTCTTCAGAGGTAGCTACACAGCAGTTTAAATCACAGAGTGAAAACTTTAGTGTTGACTTAAAACTGCCAGGCACATGAAGCTGGCACGATGTCATTGCTGCAACCAGCATTTGAGCAAAATGTCCATGAACTACTTCATACTGTTAGTGATAACCACGTGCTTTCCTTTGGGAATGAGACAGCCTTAATGACAGGAGGGGGTGAATTCATCTCTCTATCTTAGAATAACAGTGGAATAATCACTATGGCAAATATGACGAGAGACCTCAATCCAATCGTACATGCCGCTTCCATCAAACAGATGCCTGAAGATCTCGGTGTGAGCCTGCGCTGCTGGAAAAAGCCCTGCTTGCTGCCTCTGCAAGCTTGCTTTTAAGCAAGACTCTGGATCTGGGAATTTCTGGGGATTCATTCCCATAGTCTGAGCAACTCTAAAAAGTTTATGCATTTTTTCAAATGTCAGTGAACAAACGTGTCACTACAGTTCTTGGAGGGCAACCTGGAGGGACGCTGAGCTACAGATGAAATCCTAGCGACCAGGTAAATTCCACCTTCTGCTCTGAGACTCCAGCTATTGTCGGACAGACTCAAATCACACAGGAAAAATAACCAATCTCAGCTAATCCCAGCCTCATAACACTGCCAATAAAAGCCACGCTCAGTCAGACTCCAACGTCTTTATTATTTCATGTGGCTAGTCAATGCAGATGAATTACTTGCTAGGGCATAGTGGGAACAGATTGGGTTGTTTCCTGTCTATTTATTTTCTGGTGGGAATAATGACTGATAAAAAGCAAGGAAAAGTCTGAAGGCTATGGGATTTCATCACTATCTTTTTTGAATTATATTCTATTATCCAAAGGCTCCACTTAACAAAGATAGCCCTGGACTTCAGAAAGAGGGAAGGAGAGGAATTGTCTGCTAATGCAAGCGGGGAGACAAAGTGCCGAAATCTGAGATTCATAAAGTCTAGTTTTATTACTTTGAATAAATCTTAATCAGGACATAAGAATTATTAGGAACACCTCAGAATGTGTTTTCAACCACTGGATCAGCAGGAGATGAAAATAATGAATATATTATAAATCGTAAAATTATGTAACTTGTAAAGAAGTATTGTTATGAAACTTTAATAACGAAATATGTAAAAGCTTAAGTTGAAGGGTGTGGGCTGAGCTTTTGAACATGTCTAAAAACGGAGTACTTCAGGATGCCTGGAGCCTAAGGAAGGGGCAGAGGTAGCTGTGCGATGCGGACCAGCAGCCTCAGGGCTGTTTGTGGTCCTCGAGGGGTAAGCAGCAGCAAAGCTCTTAGGGAACACGAGGAGTCCTTTGCAGGACCTTGGGGTCCTTGGACCGAGGTTCCCTCGTGGCCCCCATTCCCACAGAGCACCTACCCCAGCGGTGCCTCCCCTCACCCAGCACGGGCACGTGGGTGATGTCGGGAGCCACCCGTGCGGAGGTGCTGGGGTGTCCCCTGGGGCAGCGGAGCACTGTTTCTCCTTGGATTGCTGTGCCTGCTTTTATGCTTTCTGGGGAAATCAGGGGATAGGGGAAAGCGGCGAAGCCCCTAATCATGCACCAATATGGAGCAAGAATGCATTTGGAGTGCTGCACTGAATCCAGGAGCTCTGTGGCACCCCTAAAGCACCTCACTCATAGGGACTGCAGCCAAATGCCATCTGTAAGCCTGGGATCAAACACATATTTCACCCTGTTACGTATTTACCTTAGCAATGTTGGGAAAAGAAGAAACGGGAGGGACATACATAGGCATAAGCATAAAATAAAGACAGATAAACGTTTTAAATTTCGGTCAAGGTGTCTTGCTATCCCGGGATGTGGGACAATCCAGCAGCCAACAGATAGTTTTTGAGTCATGGCAGTGGTGAAACTCTTCACTTTCATGTGGGAACTAACATAAATTTAAGACTGATATCAGACATAAAGTTCTTAGATCATGTATTTTGACAGGCTGCATAGATGGAGAGCAACAGGAGCCACAAAAGCCACTAAACTCTTGTCTAGCCATGCAGCAAACAGAAAGGTTCAGAAAAGGGAGAAAGTGTGTAGGTACATGTCACCGACCTCCAGTTTGTGCAATTGGAGCTCTGGAGATAGTTGTTTGTACCTAAGATCCCCAAATCTTAGAGAGTACATTAAAGACAGACCTTATGGGGCACTATAGTATCTAAGTAAATCCAATTTCTAGATATCTTCCAGCAAAGGGACAACTCCAGAGTGAAAAGTGAACACCAATTTTCATCTTCCCAGCCCAACCTCCATGTTTCTGAGCTCTGTTTTAGATTATGTTTAGAACTGGAAAGTCTCCATGAGAAAGAGCAGATGGCTTAGGCACTGATCCTGCCAGATGCTGATTTAGTTTGGGCCCGGTCCAGAAAAGCACTTTAGCTTTGTGCTTAATTTTAAGCATGTGAGTACCCCAAGAATTATCACATGCTTAAAGGTACACCAGGATCCGACCTGCAGCACTCAGCACCTTGCAGGTGTCAGCACGAATCTGAATCGCCCGCCTCAAACCACGGGTGGCTGCAAAACCACTCCTCCAGCCACCACCGTCTGTAAGTCCAACTGGGGTACAGCAGCTCTCTGAGCAGGACCACGGCCCCTTCTGCAAGGCATAGCCAAAGTCTGTGAATCTAGAGCAGGAAAGCTTCTGGCACTTTCTCAAGGGTTAGCATGGACGTGTGTAAACGGTATCACTCAGCATCACCCCGTGTCACTGCAGGTCCCCGAGGCCTTTAACAGATAATTCATGGCTGGGATCTTTGCAGTTCGTGCAGGAAGCGTGCTCCGGCACGATCAGTTTGGAAGGAGAAGCAGGCAGGGAGGTGGAGAAGGAAGGAGGCCTTGCTGCCCTCCTCGGCTTGGTAACGTGGTTGGGGACCTAAATGGGAAAGGAACTGTCCACACCTCCAGCTGGAACAGGCAGGTGCTGCGGGCATTCAGACACTGAACATCAGCCCAGCTATCTCTGGCCATGGTAGGCCTCTTAAATTACCCAGTTGTTTAAGTCCTGCTACTGGGAGAGCAGGCAAGGCTGGGTAGTACAAAGTGCTAAGAGCAGAGCATCTTAATGAACCTGATGGCCTTATCAGCTGGGTGCGCTTCACAGGACCCCTCTTGCACTGAAGCCGTCTTACACTTCCGCAAGGCTGAGGGAGACAGAGAGGTTTTTGACCCAGAACTCTTTGGAGAGTTTTAAACAGGGTAAGTGACATCATTGCCAGAATCCCAGCATTTATAAACAGCAGAGATCTGAAAATGATCCCAGGGCCGTGGAATTTCAAGCATGCTAACAGCCAGCAGCAGCTTGGGAACCGTGGGGAGTGCGCTGTGTGAGCGCAGCATCCCCTCCGTAAAGCCCACTGCTAGGCCGTGACATCAGTGCTCAGCTCTCCATCACACACATACCTTCCTTTTATCCCCGTGCTTCATGGTCATATTTTCAATGCTCTTGATCTTGTTGCCTACGATCGTGTTCTCCTGAACCAGAATTTTTTGCCCATCAGGGTTGCACCTGGAGGTGGAAAAGCAGAGGTGATGTTCAAGAACACAGCTCACCGCAGATAACCCGAGGAGGCACGATTAAATGAGAGAATGGCATTCTTAAGTGACAGTCTTAGGTCTTAAAAACTTCTAAAAGCTCTTCCTGATAGAGATCATTACCGCTTTCTAAAAGTGCTGTATTCCTTCATCACAGCATTTTAAAGGTATTTGGGAGCCACCTCCACGAAGGTGGCCAAAGATGAATGCACGAGCAGCCAGGAAACCCCCCCCAGGCATTCTGAAGACTGAGAAAAAAGAAAATACTGGACACTTAGTAATACCACGCTTATTTAATGGGGCTAATAAGGGCGATACTGCAGCTCAATGCAGCTATGGCTCTTTAAGGGCTCTTTCGAGCACTTGCAGTGCATTTCAGACTTCAGAATGGCAGGCATTCAGCACAGTGTGTGGGGATGGGTGTCACTGAGCATGGCTGGCTGGCTGCTGAGCCTTCTGACATGAAATGCAGGCTGTCATGCTGCAAGGTGTATCTGCACCACCCAAGGTAAAGGGCTTTTCTATCTGCTTTAACACCAAGCCTTTAAATAACTCAGCACATCCACCAGCCTTCCCTAGCTTAGGAGCACAAAGTCTTCGGCAGGCTGGAGCCCCAGGGATGCTGGCTGAGGGCACTGCCAGCTGCGCCACTCCAGGAAATTTTTTATTTTCAAATTTCCAGTCCAGGGTGGGCGTTGGGAACTGGGACCCTGTGAGAACAAGCTGGTGAAGTCAATTCAGTTCCACAACCAGCTGCAGTTGGATGTTGTGCAAGGCATCGCGATGCACGGCAGAAAAAAAGCATCCTTATCACCTCCAGTCCCAGCAGCCTCGGAGCCCACAGCAGCAAATTAGGATTGTAGGAGGGAAAATGCACATAGACTTCTAGAGGTGATGTGCAAGGGCTGCTACTGCAGAAAACGAGTCTGTAACCCAGCCGGGCCTCAGCCAAATAGGCACAAGACACAGGATTCACACCCTGGGCTAAGGGAGGGCTCCCAGCTCCCCAAACAGCCTCCTTAGAAGATGCCCTGGGAGACTTCCTGCAGGGCACAGTGCTGGCTGGGGGGTGAAGGGAAAAAACTCAGCGGAAGCAAATCACATCCCAGCTCTAAGGAACAATAATCGGGGCTGGGGATTCAAAGTGCACCACTGAGGAGGGGGGAGAGAAAGAGAGCGAGAGAGGAAGTGAGACAACAGGAGGAAATGGGGGCTGTGTCATTTCCCACAGGAATCCTCCTACAGCTTCTGCTGGAAAAAGATAAGGCTGCCCCGGGGGCCAGAAGAGGTAGACGCCACTCTGCAATTGTATTTAAATTGATAAGATCAGAGAGTCAGAGAGCTGGAACAAGGGTTATACGAGGTCTTCTGCTACCAGGTCCCTGGTTTGAAACTGGCGTAATTCAGTGTGCACGAGCGCTTTTCTCTCCCTGGATGGAAAGGTCTGGAAAAGATTTCATGTCATCTCTGTGGCTTTCCTATGACTGCACGATGTTTCCTTAGGGTATTTCCTCCCTGCTCTGGTCAAACACCTCCGAAGAAGCAGCTCGGGCTTGTGTGCCTTGATGCCAGCCGCCCTGCCTAAGCCTGCAAATCTCTGCCTTGTGATTCCCAAAGGTGCAGTGTAACTCCTGGCCAGGTGCTGAACGAGGTAACAGGCTGCTTCCCCTGTGGAAGGACATCGGGTCCTTTCTTCGACCCAACCTGAGACATCACCTAACCTTTTTGCAACCGCTGCTGTAGGGAGCCTGGGAGAGGAGCTTCTTTTTGTGGCTTTTCCCTGTCTGATGACAGGGCAATGCTTACACCTGGCTCCTCTGCAGCCCCTGCTGCTCCCCGCTTAGAGCTGAGCTCACCTCTCCCCGCAGGCCACCCTGCTTACACAGCAAGAGGAAAGAAAGTGTCTGCTTGTATGAGGTGAATCTCAAAAGGCTTCTTTTATTTTAACTTGCCTCCTTCCTTCCTGACAGTTTTGACCCAGTCACTTCCTTCTGTTTCTTGACACCTGAGGCCACCTCCAGACCCCCAGCAAAGGGCCCTCAGTATGGCGTGAAGGCCTGGTACCCCCGGCACCTTGGGCAGTGCAGGTGCTTCCACAGGAGACAGCGATCAGTGTGCGCTCTGAAGCAGCAAAAAGTCCACGTGGCAACTAAAGGAGCCCAAGTCTTTGGCAGGTTTGCCTGACGATAGCTCTTAGAGGCAAAAGATGCATGTAACCTCTGCACAAAGAGCCTCTGTGTGGGCTGCACTCAGGAGGTGCAAGGAAAGGTGGTGGTAAGTCAGAGGGACATGGCTCGTTGGTTAAAGAACATTCAGGTCTGCTCTTCAGTCACTTTCAACTCATTTGATGATTTGGATGTTATAGAAGGTGCTTGTAACTGCAAAAAGATCATAAGCAACAGAAACCTGTGGGGCTCATAACCCTGCAATCTTTGGGCAGGGAAGCACTGCTTGTGATTTTTAATTGAAAGAAATAAGACAGACTGGAAAGAAAAGCTGGCTTGAAAGCACCGGGCTGCTTGGCATTGTGTTCACCTTTAGGCGAGAGCTCCCCGAGTGGCACTTACAGGGTGTCTGTGGGGCTGCAGGGCTGCCACTTCCACTCGATCTTCGGGTCAGGATTCCCACTTACGGTGCACTGGATCTTGTGTTTGCTTCTTAGTTCCACCCGCTCAATCTTATCGAAATCAGTTTCCTTTTCGTAGATCTTGGGTCTCTCTGAAGAAAAAACAACACAACATCAACAAAATAAACCCAAAAGAGCAAATTTGCATCTGTGGTTGTGGGCCTGCTTCCATCAAAGGTTTTGAAGCCCTTTGCTGTCACCACTACCAGTGATGATTTAGTGAGGCTGAAGTTGTAGGGCAATTACCAGCAATACTGAAAGCACACGCACACAGGAACACGGGCACCAGTTCGGATGGTTTAGAAAATACATCAAAACACTGCCTCGTTCATCCTAATTGCCTTCAAGTGCCATTGTGGGCCTGCTACACTTCTAGAAATGGTGTGCCATGAACAGCCATCGGCTGGGGACTGCAGGATCAGGCTGTGTGTGTGTGTGTACCGTGGGCAAAATTGCATTCAACTTCTGGTGTCACCTCCTGAGAGGAACTTTATCAAACAGCTGCTGCTCTGCAGCGTTGTTATCACTGTGCATGGTTCTCCACAGGGTCTGTGCAAAGCTGTCCTTTTGATCTGAAAACTTTGCTTTCCTTTTCTGTTTACCTGTAGCATGCACTGGGTGAGGGGGAGGAGGAGGCAGGGAAGAAGGGGCAGGGAGAAACCCCTTGTAGAATAATGCCAAGACATCCTCGCCACAGAAACAGCAAAGCCATGAAAAATGTCCCGGCGTTATTCGCATCCGCAGGGACTGCAAGATCACACCCTGGGGCTGGAAATCCCACAAGAGCCAACTTATGTGTGACACTTGCAGGGCTGCTTGTGGCCAGCAGCAGGGCAATGCTTTGTCCCATCGACTTCCAGCTCCCACGGGAACATGCGAAAATGAGAAATAATGTTAAAAAATCCCCAAAGTGAACTGAACTTTTCGTAACCTCGGAGAGGGTGGGTTTGAGATTGGGGTGAAAGCACAGGCTCTTCCCTTGTGCAGACAGCTCTGCCCATCCCTGGCCATATCTCTTTGTCTGCTTCTCATAACAGGAAATCAAACAGATTTATTGGTTGGGGTCCCTCTGTGGAACACCTCTGTTGCTGCCTTACGCTGCGGGCTTTTGACAAGTTGGGAAGTGAATGCAGATTAGATTTCTATTTTTTGGGCTAACTTATTTTTTCTGCTGTCAAGGAGGCCCCAGATATATAAACAGGAGCTGCTGCCCACCTCATCAATCTTGAGCCCTTTCCCTCTTTTTTTTTTTTCTTTTTTCCTATTTTTTTCCCCTCCCGGCCCGCTACTCTTGCAAGAGGACTGACCACTCTGATCCCACGTCTCGGTGGGATCCTCGCTTTCCATTTCTCATGGCTGCCAGGTCAGACCCTGAAAGAGCTTCTGACCTCATCGGTGCCTGGAAATCCATCAGCATTTCCTTCTCCACCAGATGAAAGCAGCGTTGACTGTAGCTGGTTCAGCCATATCCTAACTCCCATTCTATAGTAAAACATTCACTGCTTTAAGGAACCTGGATTGGGTCTCGATTAGTATTCCACTTAGAGAATCACACCACAGAAACAACAAGGAGATGGCAGGATTGGCTTGGTGGTGCCGTTGCGTTCTGTTCTGTGGGTTTGATCCCTTTTGGTTGAGTTGTTCCCCCCTCTGCCTGCAGGTGCTGTCCCACCAGGCTCCAGAAATGAACTCCTCACTCCTTCAGCCCCGCAGACGGGGCGAGGGGTTGGCTTTTTGTGATGGAGAAGATGAAGAAGGGAGCGGGCAGGACGGTTTTCCAGACTCTCAAAACCAAATCCTCATCTGCAAAGTGGAAGCAGGGCTTCCAGCCCCGCGTTATGCAATGTATCACTGAGCAAGTGTTGGGAGATCTGGGGGTGTACGGGCAATTCACAGGACAAATTATTGGCACTAATGTTGCATTTCCATGTAACTAGCATCTCATTTCCCACCACTAAATTATTTCTGATCATAAAAATAATTTTGCAAAATTCCCCGGAGACAGGAGCACATTTTTCATGGTCTCAGACATTTTTCTTTGCAGCCTCAAATCCTTTGTTCTGCATGTTTGGACTGAGCTCAAATGTGTAATTTTCACTCAGAAAAAATGACTCAAGTTCAGTGTGAAAGGTTGCTCAAGTGTTATGCTTTCTGAGCAGACGGAACAAAGCCTCACACACCTGGGGAGAGGGACTTCTTGTGTTTGTGTTTGTGTTTGTTTGAAAGAGTTTGGGGACAAAGTAAGTTTGATTATGATCTTTGAAAATTAGATTTTTCTCGGTGAAATGATGAACACGTTGAATGTCATTTAAATTATCCTTCCAAAAAAGAAATAATAATTTTAACTTGATCTAATTAAAATAAGAACACACATGAGTGACAAATGAATTCCTAATTCCGCAATTACTTTACTGCATGGCACTATTAAATATTACTTGAAACCTAGAATGAGTCAAAATGATTCATCAATTGAAATAATTAGTATTTATGAGGTTTAAGCAATTATTTTCTTAAAACTTGAGGGGCTGGCTAAAAATGCCTCCCCATCATTTCTTTCAGAGTGCGTTGCAATGCAGTGAGCGTGGGGTAATAGGTAATTACGGGCATGGCACTCAGAGATTGAAGCAATTTTGAAGTCTCTCTTTTTCTCTCGTTTCCCCTGCATCGACTGAAAGGGTGGTAGGTGTCATCCTGCGAGTGTCACCCTGTAAGTGTCACCCCACCTTCCGCCGTTTTGAAAGCAGCTTCTTTGTGCTTCTAAGGCTGCTGGCATTGGCCCCAGCACGCCTCGGATTTGGGGTGTAGGATGTGGTGGGGGATATTCCTCAACCAAGAACTCTCCCACCCTATGCACAGTGGGCACAGTGGCCGTCTGACGTGCTGTGCCCTTGAAGGCAGCTGAAGGAATGATTCTCGTTCACTTGGCTCACGTCTCAGCTAGATCCTATCTGCAGCAGCTGCCTCCATCGGTGCTTGAACCCCTCGGGGCTGTTCAGTCACCTCTGCCATGCCAGCTGCGTTTGGGTTTAGTGGGGCAGTAACGAGGTGGTTGGCTCAGTGGGCAACCGCAGCAGTCTCGCCTGCAGAAAGGCTCTGCATTAGCATGACGAGGAGTTTTTAACCTAAAGCCAGTGATTATCTATTCTACACCTACCGGTGTATTTCGTAGATAATTCTCTCCCTCCTCCAAGCCCTGCTTTGCTTTCTCTTTCATGTTTGCTTACTAAGCGGCGTGGTGGCTTATGCACAAACTCCGGTGTGTCTTTGTTCATGGGTAGGTGTGGGGAAAGGCTTGGGGTACAAATCCATGGGTAAGCACTGCCAGAATCCAGGTATATTTCTGCTTGCACCCTAAATTATTCATCTAACATATGGGTTTCATCAACCCAGATAGATTTGCACATGTATAGCTGTTCTTAAGCATGCAAAAAAACCCCAAACTGTTGGGAATGGAGAGCTCCAGCAGGTGTTGGACTAACAGCACTACAACGGCCATAAAGAAGCAAGCTGCCTCTGCACAGCACCCTGCAACACACCCTGCAGCACACCATGCCTCACCGCTCAGTGCAGCAGAGCCCTCCTTGAAGCTCTGTGGCTGTGCCAACCTCAGTGCCCTTTGCTACCCTCGCCTTGGGCTCACCGAACGCCTCCCTGTGGAGCCTTGCCCTGACCTGGCGGTCCTGTCTGCTACACGGTGCTGAGCTGCAAGAGGAGAGCGCTAAGTACACCCCACTCCTGACCTGAAGCATCCCTCGCCATCCCACTCTCCGCTTCCCAGCCGTCCCCCAGAGATCTGCCTGCTTACTTCCAGCCTCTGCCTCCCATCCCTCGGCCGTTGCCCTCCCCACGCTGAGTTTCCTCAAGCAGAAGCCAAACAAACCTTAAAAGCTTTCTCGTCTCCAGCTGCTTTTGCAATGTGCCATGTTCAGATGGCTTTAAATGTATCGAAAGAAATGGGTTTTTGTCCTCTCTGCCTTAAAGTGTGATCGTATCCCCAGCCCTTTTTGCAGAGGTGCACTTGCTGGTGTGAGAGATGACCTGAATAACTAAAGACTTCGCTGCTACTGCACTGTGAAATGCAATCAAAAAGCAGTTCTGCTTACTGTAAGTTTCAAATTGATCAGCATTATGTAAATCTCACCTTACTTTCTTGTGTAATGGGTAGTCTGTGGCATTAGGAGCAAATAATACAGAAAAGGACCGGGACATTGCCCCCTGGCATCGCCCCTTTTGCAGGAGACCTTTTTACCTCTAAATGCATTGCAGATGTTGTTAGGGAGGTGCACACTTGGCACCCAGAGAAGCACCCAAATGTAGAGGGCAGCACGCAGAAAGGCTTGCTGTGTTTGCAGAGAAACTTCACCTTACTTTCAGTGACCTCTGACTGAAATGCTGTTTGCACACCTTCCCCACTGCCATCCAGACTGGGTTTCAAAAACATCTTTTCACATGGAGCACTTCATTAAAATCCCATAGAGTGGTCCAGCGAGGCATTTAGTCTCAACCTTATGTACTTTGCTGGACATGGGGCTTCATTAAAACTATTCACAGAGAGGCCACTCGTTCTCAATTTACCTTTTCTGCTTCCCAAAAGCAAAAATAATTTGCACTTCAGAATCTTTCATCTGATGTTTGTACGGTACTTAATGGAAACAGAGCTCTGCAGGCTGAGCCAGGTGAATGTTTTGTACTGTAGATCTGAATCTCATTAATGCAAGTATGGACGGGTCAAGTGATACGGGGAAGAGAGGATGAAATTCACCCCCCAAGTAAAAACACTTAATCTGTGTTCGGCTTGCAAGTGATCATTGTATTTTTTTGTTGCTGTTGTTGAAAGAAAGAAAAATGATTTAAATTAAACGAGTGAAAATAGCTTTTGTTTCAGGCTGAACAGAACGCTGAATTTGACCCCAGCTGATTTTGTCTGGGGGGTTTGCTTTGCTTTGTTCTGTTTGCTTTTTGTTTTATCCTGCACAGCACTACACACCAGGCTGCTCTGGAGTGGGTGCACAACGTTGTCCCCACGCTACCTCTGGGGAAGCAGATGCCAGGACAAATCGAGTGGCCAAAGTCTCTCCAAAGTCAGTACAGAAGCCAGGAGGCCAGGAATAGAAGCAGGTTCGCCAGTTATCAGCCCCCTGCCTAATCTTTGGTGCCCACACCCTGCTGCTCCATTGTAAGCCGCTCGCACAGGCTGGGAACGCCAGCGGGGTGGAAGCACGTGGAAGAGAAACCCTTCAGCTGGATGCTGCCTTAGCACAAGTGAAGAAGAATCACAGAGTGCCTGACCTGCCCTGCTGGGAATTGGGTGGTTAAATGGCAGTGCAATTTGGTTTGGTTTTCCTAACCTCCTACAGTCACTTACAGATACGTCTCTCTTGACCCTGTAGGAAGGCAGCTGGCCCTGTTTCAGCCCTGTACCATCTTTCCCAGATCTGCCATTCATCCCTGATGCAAACTTGGGAAAAAAAGGGGTTTTCCTCTGGTCTCTCTGCTTCTTATTTTTTGTGGCTTCAACAGAGTTCAAAAGCAAATGTGTAGCGATGAACTGCTTAATTTTCAGCAGAGCAGACTGCTTTCTAGGATTTTTGTCTGTCCCCTTTGCCTGCTTTTCATAGGAGAACACCACCAGTTAATATACCTGCAGGCTTGGCTGAGAGACTGCGTGGAAACCATGTGCTGCCACTTCCCAACTTCCCCCCCCTCCGGATTGTAAGGGCTGTCAGGGAGATATCGCTGCAGCAAAGACGTGAGCTGAATGTTTCAGATTGTTCTGGCAAACTGCAGCAGGCCCCCACCTTCCTCTTCCTAAAATTGCTTTGGCTACTTCCAGCAGAATGAAGGTAGCTCATCTGACTTTGTCATTAGGGGCTCTCCTGGGAGCGCGCGGAGGCTAAGGGGAGGCCGGGCTGTGGAGCTGCAAGTGCGCAGGGACCGCGTGATGTCAGTGAGAAAATTCTTCCTAATTTGCTCAGAATTAGTGTCTGGTTGTGCTGCTTCATTTTTTCCTGCCTTTCGTGTATCTCCCAGAAAATTCAATCGTTTCTCCCTTGCCCGTGCCTGACAAATGGGACCAGCAGGACAGACCGAGCACCGCGTGGTGATGGCTTTGCCCTTGCTCTTCCCAGCTGAGCATCCTCCCAACGCAACGCGCTGCCTGCAGCCAGTGCTGCCCGTGCCCAGGAGGAAAGCAAAGCGCTGGGCTGGGGGAGGAACACGCTGAAATAACGGTTGGAGGGAGACGGGCTGGGTTTTATTTTGGGGTTTCTAGCTTGCTCGGCTGGCCCAGAAGATCAGGAAATCAGATTTTCTAGTTTGTCTTTTCCTGAATGGGTCCTCCTCCAAGGAGCCACTCTGGAGGTGGATATGATATGCAAAGGACAACCCGTCCTGGCAGAATATCGAAGCATGAAGTCAGTTGAAGGTAGAGCATTTTATTTAGCCCTGCTTCTGTCTGGCTCAGTCCTTTCACCTAATCACCAGTTGGGTTATGCTGATAATCCAAAGAAATTCATGTTTCTCGCAGCACAATGATGTCCAGCCTGGAGATTTCAGTGGCCCTTTGTGCACAAAAGACCCTGTGAGTCTCCCCTCTGTCCTCAGCTGCCTTTAAATGAGATTCACTGCTCCAGGAGCTTTTTTTCTCTGAACTGGTGCAGCCCAGATGCATTAAACTCATCTCCCTCTGCAGACTATTTCTGGATCTGGTTAGGTGACAGGGTATTGTTCACGTGGATCACCACGGAGTTATTATGGAGATCACTGGGGACTCCTTTGATGTCAACTCATCCCTTGCATGCCGAAGTAGGTCAGGCACAGAACTCCCTTTGCCTTTGATTTTAAACCAAATATGAAGAGCTGGCCTGACTGCAGAACAGGGCAACATTTGCATCATTAAGTGCTCGGGAGCTAATTCTCCCTAGTGACGGACACCGAGGCACAGCCATCACCGCGCTGCCGTGACGAGGAGCACGTGGCAATGCACACGTGAGTTCCCCGCGCACCCTTCGTAGTCCAGGCCTTGCCCAGGGGAGAAGGAATTCGTACGGAGCCTGCGAATTGTGCTGCTCTTGGGTGAGCCTGTTACCAGCACCTGGTCCTGCGCTTCTTGTGGATACAGTGCAAGAGCTCGGGGGAGCAAGGCTCTAGAAGGGAATGCAATTTCAGTTGACTGGAGCAGCAGGAACCCAAAGCAACACTTGCTGGAGGAGTCTTGAGGGAGCACAGGAGAGAAACTTCGGGACAAAGGAGAAAGGCAAAGTGGTGAAGGAGATTATTCATCCCATTTTCTACAATTAACTTGTGCTTCTTTACAACCCTCACTGACAACGTGGTGGTCGGAGCATGCTGACTGCTCCATAAAGGGCTCAGCAAGAACCTTGGTACATGCAGATGACTTGGGCAAGGGTGAGGATGAGGAGCAGCCTGCTTGCCCATAAATAGATTTGGGGATTTTTTGTTTATGTTTTGTTCTGAAACAGCTTTGTAGTCCAGCCCGCAATAACTCTTTTCTCCCACGTTTCTCCCTCTTGGCTGACTCAGATGTGCAGCCACCAGCTGTTTGCTAGGATTGTTCCTTCTTCTTGCTCCCTCCCCTCCAAATTCTTCAGGACATTATTTTCTTGAAGCTTTTCTCAATAAGAATTTAACCAAACCAAACAAAAGCACAGCAACCCGCCGCTTCTTGGACAGTGTTTGATGTGTAAATATGTAAAGAAGGAGAGTTTTGAAAATGCAGTCAGCTACCTCCTGGGGGCTGGAGTCCTACAATGAGCCAACACGACTCCACAAGGGAGAGATGTGCTCCTGCAAGATTAAATTCCAGCGGCAATGGGAGCACGGGTGACCAGAGGCACAGCTAAGCCACTTCTTAAAGAGACATTTTTTGAATAGCAGCGTGATTCTCCTCCTGGCCAGGCAGCAAGTGCCCATCTTCGTGCACCTCCTTCCTGCATACTGTCAACCAGGGTCTCGACCCAGGCCAGCATCGCTATCAGCTCCTACCCAGCAGCTCGGGGAGTTTTTTGCCCTTTCTGCTTTTTCTTGCCTCCATGGAACTGCAACGGTGGATACCTGTGCTCTCTGCAGAGCCTCCTCAGCTTTACGGCCATACCTAACGTCGGGGGAAATAGCTCCTAATACTGTGCTCATTACTACAGAGTGAAATGCCTTGCACATCCAGTGCAGGCTTTATGCCAGTACTGCTGTGCTGGCTGCAGTGAAGTACATGGATGGCAACTCCAAAGAAAGCCAGCAGCAGTGTGGGTCTTGTAACAGGTCAAGAGATGCACCGTGTATAAGCTCCTATCTTGCAGGGCCCAGCAGATCATTTCTTATCTTGTTCTCATCTTGTTTAAAGGCGTCTCTTCTGCTGCTGTTACTCCTGAATAAAATACACTGCCAAATTAATGTAATGCAATTTGATGAGTAAGGCTCCCATGCTCTTTCTGTGTTGTTTGTGGATGACAATCCACAGCACTATCAGCTTTAACCTTCCCCTACCCCTAGTACGAATTGGCAGTGACGGGTCTGTCACAGCGTGCTGACTGCCAGTGACACTGCCTGCATGGCTCAGGGACACGAACGGTGGCTTATTCTGAAGAGACTCACAGGAGAGGGGGCTGTGTGCTTGCTTATCATTTCTTCAATACACTGACCATTTGCAGGAAAAGAAAGCATTCAAATGACATTTATCATTTCATTCAAAAGTCTGTTTAAGTGATTTTCCATCTTCTTTTAATCAGAATTCACCGTTGTTCCCGGATGCAGCTCTGAGATTTAAAAGACTGGCCCTGGCTTTTGGGGAGTAATGCTGTCACTCGACAAGAAGTGTTACTCTTCAGCAATAGGAAGCTGCTTCATGGCTGTGGACTCAGCATGAGGCTTATCAGGTGCTGGACTGCCACAGACACCACCTTTTAGACATGATGCAAACCCGATGCTCCTATCACTGTGTTGACTTGCAAACCCAAGAGGATTTTTTCTTGAAGTCTGTTAATCCCTGCGTTCAAATTCCAACTTTGGTAATTGCAGACAGCCTGTGGTCTAAGCAGAGGCATTAATCACCCCTCTCAGCTCAGAGGTGGTTCTGTTTCAGTGGTGGGCAAAGTAATCACTACATAAAATATCTATAAAGCATTTTGGCCTCCTTCTGCATGTCTAAGTGTCTGCTAAAACTCCAAACACTTTGATCTATTCAGATGTGATACCAGGCTATCAGTCATGATGACTGGAGATGAAGTGTCAGGTTATTTCTGGAGGAGTTAAGGGAAAAATTCAAATCTGCATTCAAGTTGGAGCTTCAGGTTGTTTTTTTGCATATAAAGCAAATGATGCTCACATCTGAAAAAGAAGCAGTCCCTTGACTCCAACCGAAAGCACAAGAAAAAAAAAAGTCTGTTTTGTGCTGTTGGATAAGCTTCAAGAACAAAATTTTCCTTTTCTGATCTCTTCCCACATGCATCTGGACAAAATGACCCTGTCCTTGGGTTGAGTGCCCCAGGTATAGCACGCTGGGTTGTGCTGCGGACAGCCTGGCAAAGGCACGAGAGCTTTCCTAGGAGTTTTGACTCATTCCTGTTCAGAGTTGAGGCAAATACCCGCCTTGTTTCCAGTCATTTGCTTAAAAACAATGCCACTCTGGCAAGTATTTCCCTTTGCACGCTCTCATTTCTGGGGTGGCCTTGTTTTACCAGGAAAGAAGCACCTGCTGTTCATTCTTCCTGTGCTTCCCCATGCAGCCAGTGCCTTCTCCAGGCAGCAACAGTCCTGCAGCTGCTGGACTTGGCCTACTCCAGAAAGGGGGTTTTGCAATGAAATAATTACTCCTGATTGAAGTCTTTGTTGGGCGGCTCTGAAATAAAGGCTAACAATGAGCACCATGCTAGGCATGCACTGTGTGTGAGGGACGGAATACCACATGCTTGTACATACAAGAAAGATGAAAGGCTTCTGCTGTAGTTAATAGCATGGGATGGTTTAATCCTGAAATAGCATCTTGCTCACACAAACAAGGTCTGTTTGTTTTTATGTGCCTATTTCTGGAAAGGCTACACTTCAAACTAACATTCTCTTTTGCATGCAAACACTAATATTTACCTTGACAAGATAATTTATTATCATTCTTAATTTTCTCTTCCTTTGAACGTTTCCGTTCTCCAACAAGACAGCAAAACCCTTGTATGGATAAACAACCCCCCGTGAACAAATCACCGCAGTTTAACACGTTCCTGCTCATCAGCTGAGCTGCAGTAGCTGCCCATAAACATGTTCATAGCTCTCTACAATCCTGATTCACACCCTAAAGTGATGTTTAAGGTGGTGCAAGGTACTGTATCTTACTTAGCATTTTCAGTAGGCCAAGTGTGCCTAAGTAACAAGTTCTCCCTTTGTCAGGCACTATTCCTTTGTGAAAGGTGAAATGAGAAAAACACAAATACTGGGAGCTACAAAGTACAACAGTACATAAGTAATTCAAGACAGGACAATAGAGAATATTTTAAGGTGTAAAGAAAAGAAAGAGAAAATAATTCGCCATAGAAAAAAACCCACAAACCTACATCAATCACTTTATCTATCTCACTGGCTGAGCAAACTTGGGAAATACAAAAGAAAGCAGAGCTGACTTCTGCTGAACTCCTGCTTGTCCTTGTGATTCAGTTTGTTCCCAAATTCAATGGATGAAAAGAGGCAGTGGATGTGCAAAGAGACAATGTGGCTCTGTCTTCCATTATCCCAGCGAGGGAGATTAATAATCGTGATTCCAGTATCTATTCTCCCTCTCTATCCAGTAAAACAGCTTCAGTGCACACAGTTTACGTCAGTTTTCTCTGGATCCCCCTGAAAATGAACCTGTCTCTCGAATGCTCCCAGCAGATAAATAACAACACGTAAAATACAGACTTTGAAAGTATTTCTGTAGCAGGATGATGGAGAGACATGAAAGACAGGGTAGCTTATCTAGTTCCTTCCGCCAGCGCGCTTGGGACTTTTCCTATCCCAACAGGATGTGCTCCAGTGCTTTGCCCAAGCTCATTTTTAATCTCAAGGGATAGAACTTCCACCACTTCTCTTGGGAAACTGTGCCCCCAGCTCCAAGACCTCACTACTAGATGTCCTCCCAAACTCCTGTTACAAGTTTGTTCACTTTCAAGCCACCTCTGTTTCCCTCTGCAGAGGCACTGTCCCAACAAAAAGATGCTGCAGTCTCTTTTTGAGGTGCAGTAACTCAGTGCAAAGTGGCTTTAGATGACTTGGTTTCAGACTGACTCCTCATATCAGCTCCCCGTTCTGTTGCTTCTATTTAGCATGGGGTGAGGTGAGATGGAGCTTCAGTGGTTCCTAAATAAGATGCTAATTTATGCGCCACGTTGTACGAGCTTCTATCTGCTAAACATGGGGACTTGTCACTCGTTCCTGCAGACTGGTAAAATAGGATTGCACAAAAAAAAGAGAAAGAATTTAACAGAAGTTGTGATGAACATCAAGGCCTTACCTGTCACAACCAGCTGCATGGTGAGGTTCTTATACAGGCCGTATTTTGCATTGCTCAGGACGATGGTGTAGTTGCCGGCATGCTTTGGTCTCACGTCTCTTATGCCCAGTCTGTATTTCAGTGGCTCGGGCTCATAGCAAGTGTGGTTATCCTTGATCAGTTTGCCGTCTTTGTACCTGTTGTGAAAGTCTCATCAACGCTCATCATGTGTGCACATGCCCGTTAAGCCCTCAAAAAACTTAACTGGTACCCAAATTAGAGTGGATAAAGAGTCACTCTGCAGAAACAGCAAGGGAAACACAGGCCTGGAAGCGCTGCTGGGATGGCACAGCTATTGCGTTGTCCTTCCTGACTAAAACTGAACAGCATCTGCAGTGCTGTGGGCTTCATCCAACAGACAGGAGAAAGAAATTTTAATGAACCTGAATTATCAGTGCTTTTGCATGCTCAGCTATAATCAGAAGTGCACATCTAGCTTCCCCCAGATTATGCTGGACTGCAAACAGCAGCGAGATGTGCAGCTCTCGGTGCAGTAAATCACGGGCTAGCCAAAATCTGTGTCATCAGTTTTAAAACAAGATGGGAATTAATCACAGTTGTTTTTGGACATGTATGTAAGATCCTTTACTGTGTCTGAAAAAGCTAACGTCCATGTCCTGGAGAGTTTACGGTCATTAAGAAGGTCAGTGAAGAATTTACAGTCCTGAACCTTCTCTAACTACACGTGGGATAGCTGAGCCTACGCAGCCTTCTCCTCTTCACTGCTAACCCACCCTGCTCGTTTGGGTTATGAGTACGAAGCAGGCCAGACATTGCCACACACAGAGCTTTGGGTTTGGTGGAAGGAGAAGCTGGGGCACGTGTCCTACTGTCTTAGCGTGCTGGAAACCTCCTTTGCAGTCGTTTAAACAACTGCACTGAGAGACCTCCAACATCAACAGCTGTAGCACACAGGGAAGGCAGCTCTGGTGGTCCCAGCAGCCACCAAACTGCTCCACGCTGAGCCCCGAGAACAAAGCCTTGGCACAGGACAGGGGGATGGTCCCCGCTTCCACTCCCAGGAAGGTTTCCATCCCCTAAAAACCAGCAGCAATTAAAAATATCTGCCAGGCCACCGAAGCAGCACTTGGCTGGCCAGGGAGAAGCACACCCTGAAGGTGCTAACTCACCTGGGCTGCCTTCCCTGCCGGGACACGCAAAGCCACAGCAGCTGTCGTCCTGTTAGAGGTGCACAAGGTGGGGTTGTAAAACACAGCACGGAACGAGTGACAGGGTTGAGGACAAGCGATTTAAGGGCAACAAGAGGAATGAATGTCTGCTGGACTTGCTGACACGTTGCCCTTGCTATTAACCTGATCCAACACACTCCAGGTGGAGCCTTCGTGGTGCTTAGGAGGATTCATTGCGCTGTCTGAAAGGATCTGATACTGCTGGTGGTACCCAGTTGGAGTAAATTATTCAAGAGATGTAGAGAAACAATTTCTTATGTTGATAACGTGCTCTGCAGCTTTCTAGTACACACTGCCTCTTTGCAGACTACCACTAATGCTGATAAACTGGCAGCCTTTCCCCACTAGCTTTCTACAATTCTGTGTCCAGTGTAAATGAACCCCTCCATTTTTCCTATAGGAACCTTTTTTTTGTATGACAAAGGGGGGAAGTGATAAGACAAGGGGAAATGGCCTCAGGTTGCACCAGGGGAGGTTTAAGTTGGCTATTAGGAGGAATTTCTTTACTGAAGGGGTTGTGCAGCACTGGAATAGGCTGCCCAGGGAGGTGGTTGAGTCACCATCCCTGGAGGTCTTCAAGGTACGTGTAGATGTAGAACTTAGGAACGTGGTTTAGTGACGGACTTTAGTACTAGGCTAAAGGTTGGACTAGATGATCTTAGAGGTCTTTTCCAACCTGAGAGATTCCATGAGTCTATGAAAAAGAGCATGGGAAAGAGGTCTGGCTTGCCTAGCTGCAGAGAGCACTACCAAAAGGAGTCGCATCGTGGCTGCACTGTGAGACCACAGCTGTGAGTACCCCCAAATTGCCTGTCTTGTATCTGTTAAAAAACAGTGAAAATCTGTTCCAGACAGGAGACCAAAAGAAGGTCATGCTCTTCTGATTTTGCTCAGGGTGGTGGTACTCACCAGGTGACAGTTGGGCGAGGAAAGGCGTCCACCTTTGCAGCTAGTTTCAGTGACTTGTGTCCTGATGTGATCTCGTAGTAAGGCCCTTTCTTATGTGAAACCGTAATGAAGGGTTTGTCTTGAAAAAGAAAAAAAGAGCAAGACAAATAAGGGCAGATCTATCCACCACAGTGTAGCGCTCACATCTTTGAATAGCGCCGTGTCTACCCTGGATTTTTTGCAATTACAGATCTGCAGAAGCTGCAGACAGCCAAATGCAATGACAGCCTGTTTGAGCAAGTTCCTGGCAAAGCTCTGCCACAGCCACTGAATTCTATCTCCAAATGAAAGAGTTTATATTTAAAGCAGAGAACTGGCAGCTGCCATAGCCCTGGAGCAGTGTGTAAAAATGCCTGGGGTGTTTCTCCCTGCGAATGCCAGCAGGCCAGGTTTTCCAGGGCATCCGCAGCCACGCTTGGTGCCAGGCTTTTCAAAGTAGTTCAGCTCCCAGTTAAGCCATGTCCTCCGAGATCTCAGTCTGGAACTCTCTGATGGTTTTTTGAAAACGCTGTGCTGGATACTGACTCTTTTCTAGAATGATTCCAGATTATACATTATTGATGGTTGTTTTAACTAGCTGCCATTCTTCCTAATGCCATTAGCCTATCGGCAGATTTAATAACGTGGCATTATCCTTTAAGCTGAAGAATCTTGGTTCTGGGGTGTTCTGGGTTAGCTGCAGAACTTACCATACACTGTGACTGTGACATTGGCCTCCAGCCTCGGTACATCGAATGTTTTGCAGGTATACATGCCTCCATCTTGCATGGTGACGTTTTGAATTGTCAGAATGCTGCCAACTTTATACACCGTTTCACTCTGGTCTATTTTTCTTCTAGGGTAAGGGCGCTGGAAGTTGGAGAAAAAGGAGGTCAAAAAGCAGCAGAAATGGGATTGTTTTGTTCATCCTTTCAAAGTCTGCCACTTAAGAAAAGCAGTGATTCATATCAAAATTATCATATCTCCCCATCACTGAAATAAATATTATACAAGACAAATCAGCAGGAAGGGCTCTTGTGTGAGCTTTCATTATCAAGTCTAATAAGAAAGAGAAACAGAGTGGAACTGCGGCACTTCTCCACTGAGACCTGGGCAGGAAGGTAAATAATGGGATGCAGCAAAGATCAGCCCTACTCAGGGACCAAAATCCCAGGGATCTCACTGCAAACAGCCTTTGGCTTCTGTAGGGTTACAGTTCTGCCTCTTTCTTTCCTGGTCACAGCCAGTTTTCTTGTCTTAGAAAGCAAGCCTACTTTCTGAAAGAACAACAGATACCTAACAGATAACAGACAGCCAAATACCAATGCAATTTCCTGAAAAATTTGAGAACGCATTGTATTCTTCTGATAGAATTGTGATCCTAGAGATTTGGCCAAGAAATTCTTCCTTTAACATGTTAGAAATCTAAGGAGGGGTCATAAAAAAACAACTCTCTTCCATCAGGTGGGGTTCAAGAAGCAAAATTCAGTAACATCGTATTGCTTGAGCTTCTATAAATTCTATGTTATATTTTCTGCGGTTTCTTCACAGGAAAAAAAAAAGCAACAACAAACAAACATCCCAACATTCTTCCTTTAAGAAAACAAAATAAGTCCAAAAATAATCAATTTTTAGGGGTCACATTTTACTTTTCCAGGAGACTTAGATGCTCCTTTGAAATGGATATTTTGCTGAATTAAAATAAAAAGAAGCAGTGAGTATTATATTGGATAAATGAATCTGATCTGGAAAATACGCCTTCTTCTCTCCGTTTTCCTTGGGAGAACTGAAAGGTTTCAGCACATCAAAGGGAATGCAGTCTCTCAGATGTTTCTACTTCAAATTCAGCATTTCCAAATTGCGTGCCACGGAAAGCACCAGAACCTACACTGAGAATTTAAATTTAATTCTTTGGTGAGATTTGAGGAGATACAATTGGCTTTTGTTTCACGTTGCTCTACTTGATAAATGCCAGGGTGGCTGAGCACGTTGACAACTTGCAGCCTTCACGGCTGCCTTTGAGGCTTGCCACTTGCCAGAAAGAGGCTGCAAGAAATGAGACAGTTTTTTGTTCCAATGAGAAACTTATTTAGTCTGAGATTTGCAGTTTAATTTGCAGGTTTAAGATGGTAGATAAAAGTTCTAGATTAATTCAAACTATAAATATAATCAATTGTAGGCATATGAATGGTTGACTGTATTTCAGAATAATAAGCAGTCAGTTTGCTCAGCCCCATGAACAACTCTTTCTCTCGGAGAGGAGGAGACTGCATCAAAGCAAAATCCTGAATTTTCATCAACTCACTCGCCCATTCGGACACGTCCATACGAGTTCGATGCGCCCATTGATGAAGGTTTCTGCTGTGCATTCCAAATTGAGAGTTTCTCCAACCAGCAGTTTTTTGGAATTTGCTTTCAGAGCTAGGTTCTGTACTCTGCCCTCTGAAACAAAAAGAGCAAAGGTATAACCACACAGCATCCTACGCATCAATGACATTTAAGAGGGAATCTGCTCCCTGAATGCCTCTCCAACATCTGCTCCTTTCAGTTTCCCAAATGCCTCGCCTTCTTCTGTCATTTCTATGGAAATTTTTGGAAGCACGCACACAATGGAGAAGCCAGGTCAGTTGAATAAATGCCTGAACACCGGCCGATCAGACTAAGTGGGCATATGAGGACACAATAATTTATGAATTATTTTTCTGCATTTTTCTGTGTTTGGCTCCAACTCTCAACCACCAGCTCCACAGCCACTCTGGTGCTGTTCTTGTACCTGTTCTCTTCATTCCTCATTCAGAAAAAAAAATAATTAAAAAGTACCTCAACATTTGTATACAGGAAAGAGGGCTAATTTTTATAAAACATTTCTCCTGCCCCCTGATGGCCAGCTACCCTTCGTTTTTGAATGGGATTGCCAAATCTTGGCCTTATATATTTATTGATGCTTTAGATACATCAAATGTGAAAAAGCCTGCATCACGGCCTTGCCTCTTTATCTGTCGTGCAAAATAGCAGATACACTTCTAAACACTATACAGCAATATGTTCTAGAGAATGGTCTTGCCTGTGTGCTTTGGGGCTAGATAAGGATGACCTAATGGGTTTTTTAGCTCTGCATTCATGATTCTAATAATAAATAATTACTCCAGCAATGAAAAAAAAAAAAAAAAGAGAGATTTACAGGACTTTTATTTGACTGCTATACAAATCCGTTGTTGTTTAAAGCTGAGTGCTAATTGTATAGCAGGATGCCATAATGTAATGGGAATGAAGTCACACTAAACTCTCCTCTGTGAAAAATACAATGTATGAAGAGAGAAAGAAAATACATTGAAAAGAAAGGAAAAATAAATTAGAAGTGGATTCTTATTAAACTCCAGCAGTCCAAAATGTAACATTTAGTTGTTTCAAATTTAGATTTTAATTATGTGCAGAAGCTCAACTGTAAATACAAGGGGAAGGGTATAGTACATCTCCAAGAGGAAAAAAAAAAAAAAAAAAAAAAGTGAAGATGTGAATCAGAGCTTTAATGAGATTTTTATGCCATGATCTCGTGTGTTTAATGACCAGGAGCAAAAAGAAAGCTACTGTTTGTTTTATTCTGAACCAGCAATTGTTTTAATGTAAATATTGCTCTATCCAAGCAAACAAAGCCTTGGTGGGGTTTGAATAAAATGCTCCCATTCTGTACCACCTCAACACTTGGTAATTTTTCAAAACCAGGACTGGATCAAATCCAAGCTCTGCTGAACAGGAGAAGAAGGGGAAGATTCAGTTGGCTCTAAGTGTTCCAGTTTGGACATGCTACAGACACATACCAGTTAAACAGATCAAATACCACTAAGAAACAGCAATATTGTGGGCATGCCTTGGGCACGGTAGTCACTCACCCAACCTCTGTGCTAGGTAGTAGGATGTGAACACGCTTCCATTGACATTTGCAGTGCATGTGAGTAATCCAGAATAAATAAAATCATGAGAGGGGATGGAAAATCCTTTTTTTGGGTCCCACTCCATCTTCTTGGACTTGATCTCTACAGAATTGGGATACTGAAAGAGAGCAGGCAGACAGGAGGCTGGTGAGACATTCCGTTTCTCCTCAGATCATAGGGGTGACCAGCCAAAGCTGCTCTGCTTTGTAGACTGGGTAGATATTTGACCTTTCAGAGTAGTTGGTGATCTCATTGTACACATATCTCAGGCAGCATCAACACATACAAAGAGAAAAGTCCACCCTGAGGTACGGCTGTGTTTGAAATCCTGAACTTGGACATCATAACTGGGGCTCTTGATTCGGCAGCCTCAGTCGTCTCAGATCTTAGGCAAGATTCTGTGCTACCCATTGCAAGTCCCATTTCCCTCCTCTCTATACTGGAAATAATTATGCCTATCTTCCGGGAGGTTTGCAGGGTAATCTTTTTGGAAGTGCTGAGAACAAAATTGGCTTCTCCTCATGCTACATGTATGTACCACGTGTCTTTCTGGGATCTCACAGTACTTTAAGTGTTAAGTTAGACCTCTAAAAATCAGCAGTATTCATGTCACTAACTACCTGACGGCCTGTGGCTAGTCGTCAGCTTCTCTGTATATCACAGAAAGGGATGAGGCTCTTTCAAGGGGGAGCTATTGATTTCCACTAGGCACTGAAGCAGCCTGGGTGACTTGGGATGGTAAATCACAGGATGGCAGCAGTAAGGGGACTTAGTAACATCGACATTTGTTGTCCTAAATTCCTAAATATTTGTAGTGTTCTGCGATTCTTGAAAAAAAATAGTATCTTTAGGTTCTGCTTATGAGGAAGAAGCAAGAATATGAAAGGAAAATGTGGAAAATAAAGCAAAAACTCGTCCACTGTTATTGAACCCTATGTATTAGTTTATTATTAACACAAGGAGAAATGCTGGTTTGCTAGAGAAAATGCAATTGGCTTTGCTTTCTAATCATTCTTGAAAATCCTGGAGAAAGGAACTGTGTGAATGTGAATAGAGACAAATAACTCAGGAGGCTGTGAAAGAGCAGCTCACTGAATCGACCCATTTCAGCCCATTGCAGGCAGGTGTGTGGAAGCACAGCCTGCTGGTATGTCTTGTCAGCAGGACACAGGAAGGCTCTCCAGGACTGAGGATAGCTTGCAGGAGAGCTGAGACCACTTTGGGCTGGAAACTGAAGGGTTTAGAGAAACCATAGTGTGCCTAGAGTTGCCCCATGATAACTAAGAACTTTACTTGCATAATGCCTCTCCCTCCTTCACAGCAAATACTGGTTTCTCCAAGACCAGGCAAGGTAATGGTTTGCTTTTTAGAGCTACCAGGTTTTAGCTTTTGGAGTTAACAAAGAAAAGCTGTACTAGGGACTGCAAGTGAGAATTTCCCCAGTGATGCCATACCTTTGCTCTTCCCCTTTTTGTTGTGCAACACACAGTTTATTTCTCTGCCTCCAAACAAACAGTAGTCTTGTATCAGTAGCGTGCTTTAAATAGGACTTCATTTAAATAACACTCCTGTGCTGAAGAAGTTGCAGCTCTGGGCTTTGAGAGCTGATGCTCATTCCTCTCGTGTGAATACACTTCTGATCAGGCTGGCCTTGCTTTAGGTCACTTGTTATTAAGGAATTAAGACTATGGGGCAGCGACTGGTGGTGTTGCTTTGGGATAGCAGGCACGGCTTTCTTTTGGAACAGGGGTTCCCTTCTGATTGTAATAGCAAACATGGATTTCATGTAAGGACTTCCAAAGTAATGGAGCTGTGGCATCTCTGTGCAGAGCCATGAGGAAAATTCCAGGAAACTGCAGGAAGAGATCTGGGACCTGAGGCTTCCTTGTGCTTTAACACCCATGAAGGTCAAAGCTGTAAGTAGCAAATGCACATTGAACCAGAGCAGTGGCTAAACAGATCTGACAGGACTGAAAATGCTTTTTTTGCCCAGAATTAAAATCACGTTAAGCAAAATTAAAAGTTGGAGTTGTGTGTCTTAGCATGTGTTCCCTCGTAGCAGGGATGATGTGTGGGGTTAGCTGGGTTCTGTTTAATATTAGCAAGCCGTACCTCTCCCCATACATATTTAAAGGCCAGAGAGTGCAATGATTTTAAAGTATAATGGTAACATAAGGAACGTAATTTACGATGGGAAAAGTACATTTTTTACAAGAATAATAAAATGTGATAAAGCTGAATTTTACGGTTTGGCAGCTCTGCTCCCTAATGGCGAGGGAAAGGGGAAAGAAAAAATAACCCTACTCTGAGGCCCTTTTCAACACCGCACACTTATTAAACATCTTCATAGAATATTCAAAAATATATATTTGAACAACCAAACAAAAAACGTCAATGCTGCTCGAAGGAAGTCACAGCGGCTTTCCTCCCTTTGAAGTCCGCTGTCCGTAGGAGATTAAATTTGGAAGAAGAGGATGTTCTAAATTTGTCTGCTCGCCTTATTCACCTCTCTTCCCCCACCCTTACCTCCACCCCTTCTCCCACCCCGCTTCCTCTCCACATGGGAAGCCGCCACCTTGGCTCCACACGGCGCTACGAAATTCCCAGACAGGGCAAAACAAGCGGCGACCTTCCCTCTGCGGGGCCCGGGGCTGGCTGCGGCGGCTCCTGGAGCCAACACACAGCTCCCAGAGCATGGTCTCGTGAGCAGCGACGTCCCTCCGGCTCCCAGCCTCGGAAGGATCCCTGTGGGGAGCAGCACTCAGCATCTACATCCCTTCCCCACCGCCCAGCCGCTCGCCCTTGAAGGGGTAAAATCGTTTGGGGACAATTTTCCTTGCAATTCCAAAGAGAGATTTCAGTGAAGATTTCATTCCCTCAGCAGCTTGCAGCAAGGTAAAGGACTTGAGGTTGTGTTTGAAGAAATAACCAGGGGAGAGCTTAGCTCACATACAGGAGAGCAGGGTTGCCTATAAATAAGGGGATAAATCTGGAGGGCTGCTTTCTTGAGGCTCCAAGGCCGTATTTAAGCTCATGCGACTGTGCCGAAGTCAGCAGGAGTATTCCAGCAATGAATTTGGTTGAAGCAGGCTGAAATAAGATGGGGATGTTTCATTTTTATAGCCAAAGAGAAGGCGATAACACTTATCCAGGCTAAAGCGATAAGCTACACATGGAGAGGAGCCTTATTCCCCGCCTTTTAATCCCCACTGACAAAACTTAAAAACAGAGATCTGCTAAAGCAATAAGGCTCGTGCTGTCCCTGTGCACGTCTGCTGGAAGTTTGCCACCGGTGTCGGCAGCAGGCAGCGCTGTGTCGGGCCACCGTGAGTCCCTGCGGAGGAGCACACGCCTGGCCCAGGAGGGGTGAGGGCCTGCAGACCCCACCACCAGCACGGGATCTCCCCACCCTGGTACCACCACATCCAGCAAAACGAGCGCATCTCTCACAGCATCTCCAGAGAGCAACCCTAAAGCCCTCCGACTGAGGCTGAGGAAGCCCTGGACCCTAAATTCCCATTTGTGTTCTACAAAATGGCCTTGGCCTGCACAGAGCACGCTGCAGCCTTGACAGTCACATGCGAGAGCTGCCGAAGGAAGCAGGAGCCGTTTATTTCTGAGGCTGAAACTTGGTTTAAATGTCTGAAATCAAGCAGAAATGGGCCACTGTTCTGAGGAGGTTCAAGGCATAAGATGTGTGAGAGTAAGCCTTCATGGAGGTGGCTAATAGCCAGATGCCGTAGAAGGAATTTTGAAGAAAAATAGTGTTTTGTCATCTGTCCTTGTCCATTTATGGCAGAGCTTCAAGCCATGAGATGGGAAAATCATTTGATAAGCTCAGCCTAATCCCAGCCTCGTGCGCAGTTCAGTGATAGCACACTGCGAGAGCAGAACAGTGCTTCCAGGTTTTTAGTACTTCTGCTATTTTATTTCTGAAGCTTCCCTAGCTTCATAAATTTTATTTCACATTTTTACCCATGGTGTTGTCAGCCCAGACTTGTTTGCGTTTCTCTGAAAGGCACTTACCTGGGTAAGCTTGGGCTTGATATCTGGAGAAGTAACTCGGCAGGGGACAACCACCGTCTTTGTCTCATCCGAAATGTAGATGATCTCGGGGTGTTCCGGGTGAATCTCCACAAAGGGATTTCTGTAGTCTGCGGAGAGAAGAACACTGATCGGCACAACTGACTCCACTGAGCGCCGGGATCCCAGTCACCAGCCACCCGTACCAAACCCTGCAGCGTGTGACAAGACATCCAGCGATATCTTGTTTTCAAATGTTATCATCTAGGGGTTATTCATAGCCAGTGACCAAGAAGTGAATATCCCATTTCTAACTCTATTTCACTGGTTTGCAGTCTAAACTTTCAAAAGCTCCTTTCCCTGTCTATTCCCCATCTGCAGAAATAAAGTTACTAATCAGCTCCACGGGCCTTCGTGGTGCTCTCGACTTCTTTCACAAGCGATTTGACACCTCACGTGCCACGGCAGCCAGGTGATGCACTCAGCCTAATAACCTGGCCGGGAAGCAACCTGTCACACCCTGGGGAACTGTGGGACCTTCTGCAGATTTGCCATAATAAATCAGAGCGGATAGACATGCACAGCTGAAATAAACAGGAATCTAATGTAGTTTAAGTTAGTAAAGCTTCCAAGTCTCATTCACTGATTTTCCATTGTACGAATACACCAATGGTCATCAGAACAATAAAAGACCATTTGTGAGATCCCAAAACCTTCAAGATTTTTCCAAACAGCATTCTTCGACTTGATACTCTGATGGTTTCAAACACCATTCGGCTAATTCAAGCAATCCAAACTACACCACGCAGAGCAGGCAATCAACCACTTTTCCTTTGGATTACATTTTTGATAAGGAAGGATGTACGCGCTGCACGGTTACCTCAACCGGCTTATCCATGGCCTGCCCCCACACACTTAATTATATTTTGGCTACAAATGGCTTCACCTAAAACATGGGAAGTAGCTGACATGAAAGGATTGTGAATAATCTTTGTTGCAAAAATGTGCTCTGAAGTATTCTGACAGTACTTTACACAAGGATGTACCATGAGGAAATTAAAATCAGTTTTCAAAAGCCTGTTTCATTGCTCCCCAGTGGGCTGCTCTGGTAATGAACGCAGTTGGCCCCGGCTGACACATCGTCTCCATGGATTTGGAGGAGGCCTTCAACAATGGCCAAACGCTTTATGGCTTTGGAAAAGGGAAACACCCACAGCATAGGTGACCTCTTCTGCAATGCTGTGTAATAAGGAAAATGTCCTCCTTGATGAAGATCATCAATGTATTTCCTGAACGACCCTGGCATCCTCATGCTGTGTTTCCTCTCTAATTCCTGATATAACATTAAGGGATTTTTTTTACAGAGAAAAAATCAATTATTTATTGCCTGGTGGCTCTAGCCACACTGCGCATCCAGAAATTGCCCCGAGTGGCATGTCCCTGTGCAAAAGCTTATAAAGTCCCCATGCTACCCAGTTAGACAGCAGTGCTTTTTGGCACATGTTGGGCTGAGCTTGCAGCACGGTGTGACAGCATCTCCAGTAAATACAGCATCGGTGACCGAGTGCCTCTCCGACACAGAAGCCAAACCCAAGTCTGTGTTTCAGAGTCTGACCGGAGTGATCGTCTTGGTTTAGCACCGATGTATCAGGCCAGCTGGCCCCTACCCTTTCACCTCAGCCCATGCTCTCATTCTCTCGTTTTACAGCTAGGGCTGTTGTGGCAGCTGTTCTGTGATTACAGAAAGCAAGAAAGCCCTAGTTGAAGAGTGTTGCAGTAAGGCTGTCTGTTCATCCCATTAAGCCTGCATTACTGTATCAGAGCTCTCGCCCTTCGTCATCTCACAGAATCACAGAATCACAGAATTTTCTAGGTTGGAAGAGACCTCAAGGTCATCGAGTCCAACCTCCAACCTAACGCTAACAGCCCTCCACTAAACCATATCCCTAAGCTCTACATCTAAGCGTCTTTTGAAGACTTCCAGGGATGGTGACTCCACCACTTCCCTGGGCAGCCTGTTCCAATGCCTCACAACCCTTTCTGTAAAGAAGTTCTTCCTAACATCTAACCTAAAACTCCCCTGGCTCTGTTAGAAGAACTGGGAATGCTCTAAAATTCCCAGGAAAAGATGATAAAATATTTCTCAAATGTTTTTAGCTAGTGAGGAAAAAAATCCCTGTACGTGGAGTTCTCAAAATTCCAATTTCTGGGAGTTGGGTCTTCTGGCTACTCTCAACAAAGGGTCTAAATAAATGGCAAAAGTCTCCAGAATTTCTCTTTTTCCAGTACCCCATCCCTGGCAAACAGTATTTTGCTTCAAATCAGTGGGGATCCAGTTTTAGTTTGAAACAAGTGTTCACCCTTTGGACCCTAGTAGGGAGCTGTCATATTCCATACTGGATTGTAATTAAATAGGAGGTGAAGTGCTCAAGTACGTTGAATTTTTCTGGGTAACAAGTGCTTTATATGTAAATGCTATAGCTATGCTTGCATTGTATTTTTATCTAGTCGTTGGTTTCCACCATGTCACTTAAGTGGGTGCGTGGTTTTGATGGTGAGTGACTTTGGAAATCATCCAGCAGCTCAAGGAGGTTTCATCTCCTTGAAATCAGTGCTGCTTCTTGCTGACCTGCAGAACGGTTTGAACATGGAGTGTGGGGTTTGGGTTTGCTCCTCCTTTCCGAAATACAACTCCCTTGACAAAGGAAAGCAGAGAGGTGGTTTATCTATCTCGCTGCCCCATGGCTGGTAACTCGCCTGGGAGCAGGTCATTCATTTGGCGCTGTCAGTGTTCATTTCTTTACTGATGACAACAGTCCTTGCTCAAGGAACGTCAGGGAAATACGTGAGTTCTCTCCCTTGGAATTAATCTTCAAAGCATGAGCTGGATGCAGAGCTACTCTCCACAACCCAGCAGAGTTCCCCTGACAAAAACATGAAGGGTGAGAGGTAGGGATTGGCACAGGGAAGTGGGGCTGTTGACTTTGGGATTTTTGATCGCTTCATTTTAGCTCTGAGAACTGGAAATGGGATTCTTAGCAGCTGGAATGTACCAAGTGCTTCAGTCATGATGAGATCAAATGCTGGTGGAGCTCCTCGTGTGTATCAGGAAGGTTGCAAATGTTACAAAGATGTTTTAGAAAAGGCACTTGGATCACGGTGCAGGTACAAGGGATGCATGATGAACGTGGGGAGCTGTGACAAGGAGCTGTCAGTGGCACTGCGGTGCTCTTTTTGCACACTTTCTGAACTGAACAGGAGGGAGTGAAACAGAAGACAAAGACCAGCAATGTGGATGATGTCTATCTTTTCAAGCAATGTCTTTTCATGTTAACTTTTATTCCCTGCCATTCATTTTTTTTTCTGTGTTGGTCTATAAAAAAAACACCATGTACTTTGGAGTAAGGGCTTTTGAAGAAACATTATATGAGAGACACTAATTAGAATAAAAAATAGACCTCTAATCTCCCCACATTTAGGAAGTTTCAGATACACGTCTGAACTTTTTGGCTAGGCAGGCACTGGATCTAATCAAGCCTCAAGCTGAGAAACCTGATCTCAAGACCGCAACCCTGTAGCTTGTTCCAACCCCTAAAACTAATATGAAATATTTACACTCACTACAGTTTGTCTAATGCAGTTTCCCAAACAGGACTGCTAAATTCTTAGATTGAGTTACATTACAAACATGTTTAATGTTTGTCTGTGGGCATTAATGCTGCTTAATGCAGTCTTGCTCTCCAGCTAAACCATACTTGGAGTATATCAAATGTGGTGATACTTTTACAGCCAAATTCAAAGCGTGTGCGAACGGTGAGCGGCCTTTCTGCTTAGAAGAAGACAATGTTCTTGGATCATTCGCTATAGAAAAAGGCAGAGGAAGTAGATTTGTGCAGATTTGCAACAAAAACTGGGAGCGCAAAAAAGTGTTAGGGGAGGCATATTCAAATCTACTTTTCTGGGTAAGAAGAGAAAAGAGCAATGTGCCACGTGACGGGGGATGGGACAAGGGTACAGGCCAAGAGGAAACTTGCTGTGAAAAAGGAGCTTTTTCATACTAAAATATTCACGAACCTGGATCAAGGTTTAATTAAATGTTTCAACTGAAAAGATGGGAGCACTGAATTAAAAAATATTTTTGCCAATATTTTTTGAAGGAATTTCAGAATATCAATGTTTGTTTAAAAAGCAATAAATCAAAAGAAGGTGGTTAAGCAAAAGAGTTAAATAGCCCTAAAATGTGTGAAAACATTGAATTATGCAACAATTTAAACACCTTAGTCAAAACAGAATAAATTTTCTCTAAAATATTTCCTGTTCATGGAAAACAAACAATTATTTAACCTCATTCTCCTCCATCGTCTCTCCCCACCTCCAGGACTGACATCTACCAAATGTTCGGATTCACACCAGGACTAAAAATAATCCACTTTTTTCAGCTGTAAATGGAAAAGACACTCATTGTGATGCTACTAAACTACTGGAAAATACCTAAATGGGAAGCATGAATTTATAGTATGTATAATAGGAACTGTATTTCATTCCTGATTGACTTTTAATGGCAGCCTCCACCTGCATTGCCATATGTCTAGCCAATAGCTAGAATTACACTATCCCAGATCATAAGTTACAGTCCGAAATGGAAGCCAATATATATAAATCCAGCCTTCTACAATCAGTATTTGAAATCTGGATAGTGCTGTAAAATCACTCAGCAATTAACAATAGCAAAAGGTAGCTTCTGGGTTGTAAAGAAGGGACTGGGAAAGGAGGGGATGGCTTGAAAAGCAGTTGGTTGTTAGTCTCTAGTAGATGTCAGGTCTCACAGTCATTATTCTCTGTTTTGAAAAGAAGAGAAAAACATTATCTTTATGGGTTCTTCTCTTTCCTACAGTAATTGAGGTTTCCTAGAGCGTAACAGCCCTGTGCAGTAAGCAGGCATCTCTAATTTTTGTTAGCTCAGTGCTTTATCCAGGTTACGGCTTTAGCCCAAAGAGCTCGCTGTGCACCAAAGAGGAGGGGACAGGTATCGATGTAGCGGGGCTGCTCCTGAGGTGGAGGTGGTAAAGAGGCAGCTGCCTGCAGGGCTGAGCTTTGGCACGAGAGCTTTAACACGAGGCTGTTGGTGGAAAGCAGCCCTGGAATGAACGGCGAAGGGTTGCAGGTGGGGATCAAGCACCGACCAAATAACTCCGGGTCTGTCAGTGAGGCCAGGCAGACATTTTGTGAAACTCTGTGCAAAAGAAATAATATTGTTGAGCCCCGAAGAGGACCAGCACAGAGGGCAACAGATCCGGGCATCGTGCAGTTTGCTCGTGCTTCATCCCAGCTGCTCACAAACACACATGAGCAGGAGCCAGCTGACCCCACTTGCTTTGGGCAGGAGCGTTTTCCAGGCAGCTGGGCTGTTCACTTACCAGATAAGCAAATGTAAAGTGGCTCAGCTTTGGAGCTTAACAAAAAGACAAGGAATAAATGCTGAATAGACAACTCATCAACTACCAGCTGATAGTTTTGTTATATATATCCAGACAGAAAAGGGAATCCTTCATGAAACTCCTAAGCAGTTCAGGCTGACCGTGGCATGGAAAAATGATCTGCTGGAAGGCTGGGAGTGTCACTGCCAGCTTTACAAACGTGCTCACCAGCTTAAGTTAATCAGCAATCAATTTACTCACTGTGAAAAAGCCTCTTAGAGACAGAACTTTGTGAAACAAAAGGGACAGGGTCACTTTGCTTTAAAAATGATAACCTTGACCTCAAGGAAGATCTCAAATTCCAGATGGTGTAAATCAATCGCACTCAACTGCTGCCATTTGGAGAGCTGTGGCATGGGAAACACAGGTGCTGTCCTGCAATACAAGCCTCGGACACTCTGCTCTTACCAGCACTGAACTCCAAGGAAGAAACTCGGCAAAGAAACGCTTTATGAAAATAGGGTATTTCCCTCTAGCCTGGCACATCTGTTCCTCCTCCTGAGCTGGGAAGGCAATATGCCCTATGAATCTTACCCATAAGAAAACACCATCAATTCCCATCGGACAGTTAAAAAGAATAATTTACTGCAGGCTGCAAAGCTCATTATATGTGAAGAAAGACAAGAGCTGCGCACGAGGGACTTATCAGCTGCAGCACCAGCTCGGAGGAGAGGGAAAGGCCCCTTCCCTTGGGTCTCAGACTGGCTGTCTAGCTCTGCAGGTCAGTGGAAGTTTGCAGGAAACTGCAGCCAGGCCAGGGTGTTACTGTTTACCCAGCCTGGCTGAAGAAGGAACACAAACAGCCAAGCCAAGGAAGCAGAGGCAGCGGGGCAGCGGCGGGGAAGGGGGCCTGCTGCTGTCCGGCCACAGGGACGGGACCGAACAGAAAAATCCCGTGTGCTGCACACAAAAGCAACCCAAAGGTCAAGTGCCTACAAGAACATTGTTTTCCTTCGGGCGGAGAAGCCCTTCATGTTGAAACTCTCATTCTGTCTAGGAGGAGATTAATTGCTGCCTGGGATGAGCTGAGGGAGGGTCCCCTTTAACTTGGCGGTGTAAGAGGAATCACCCGGGGACGTGCAGTTCCCTCTCCAGGCCTGCACGGTGACAGCGTGTGAGTGCAGATACGGCACTGCTTCGCCTCGCGGTGACATCTGTTCTTTTGTTTAGCGCTATCTGTGCTGGAGGTGCCTATCTACCAGGAAGTGGTGGAGCTCTCCAGGTGTGTCATGCTCGCTTGCCATTTGAATTCCGTCCTCCCGCAGGCTCGAGGCCCCGTCCTGGCAGCTGGAGAAGCTGAGGGGCTTGAAAGCCCCCACCCTAGGAGCTCAGCGTGCCGTAGACCCAGGCTCTCTCCTCCAGCTTCTTGCTTTTCGGCGTTACATCACCTGCCTGCGTGTTCAGGACATCCTCCTGAGACATGTGCACAGGACTTTGTACAGAATTTCGAGTACTTTTCATTTCTGCTCATGTTTCTTACACCATGAAGGCAAATTGTCTCATGATATTTGTATCATATCTAAGCCGTGGAGATAACACCACCTCTCCCTTCAGATACTATCCATCAGCCCAGAGAGACGAGGCACTAACTGGCCTTTGAGGCGAGTCATCCACTGCTGCTCCTTTCTGTGAAATTCCTGTTCTCTGAGTTTCAGTCTGAAAGGACCTGCAAAGATCACTCAGTCCAACCGTCAGCTACTCACTGTGCTTCTCTTTGTTCCTGCTAAAGGTAATTCTCTCACCCTATTTATTCCCTTCCACCCATCATATCTTAGAAGAGCAGACTTGCTGGAAAGTCTGGGTGATAAGAGTTTCCCAGGTCATTTTGTTAATTTTTTGACATAAACCCCATCAAGTTTGTCTCCATCAAGGTCAAGAACAATCTGCTCCCTACGTTAATAGGATCATTAGCAGTTAAGTGACACAGAGGTCAGAGCATTTGGGAAAGCTTTACAGGGAGATTGCCTGGTCTGCTCCGTTCTTCCTGGTAAACTATCAAAGCTGCTTCTAGGTACAGCAGTAACTCCTATAAAGTCACTTGTTTTGAAACCGGACCTTTGAAAATAAAGGACTTTCCAGTTTGGCAGGGAAATGAAAAGAATTGGTGGTGGAATGTTTAGATTAAACAGAAAGCAGAATATTTTATCTGTAGGCAAAACAAAAGTAACTGCAAAGGCCCCAGAAGCCATTCTGAGTCAACACGAAGCATTCTGCTTTGGGCAAATGAAATGCATTCTTCTCCTGGAGATTGCTGTCAGAAACACAGGAATATCCGTAGAGAAAAATAGTACTTTACAAAATGTTACTTCGAAAAATTGTAGGAGCAAAATTCTTTTCGATGCCAAGGAAAAGCCAATAACAACAAAAAAGCCAAAATGGATTGAACAACAACAAAAAACAACCCAAGTCTCGATACTTTGGCTGAAACATGTTTCAAGCATCAGATGAATTCATGGAATGTGGCTATCTATAACGCTAGATTTTAGGCAGATACAGATGTAGGAAATATTCACCAGGATCACTGAAGTCCCATCACTAAGAACTAGTCTCCTGCATGAGCTGCTGCCAGCCGCAGAGCTTGGGTGAAGCTGGGCAGTTAGTGCTTGCTGGGTGGATAGGCAATGCGGAGGAAGAAGTGGGGGAAGTGTGCTGGTGATTTTGGCTGTCAGGCTTTCAATTAGGAGTTATTAATGAAGAGGAGGGGACAGTTACCTCTTCCTGCTGGGATGGTGAGTGTTGTCACTGACACAGTGCCAAGATGTCGTGCTGCTCACTCAGCATTGTATCTTACAAGGCTCCTCCACTTCAAAGTGGTCCTTTAGGGTATGGCGTGAAGACACTGAATGTCTCGATTGAGAATTGAAATGATCTTATTTTTCCTCTGGACCCAGTCCTTAATACTTGAGGAACAACAGAGAGGGGCTGACCCAGCCTGTGTTCCCACGTCATGTGGCCCTAAACACTGCTGACTAGGATCTGGTGCCAAAGCCGTCCAGCAGTCTGCACAGGACAGCCAGCTTATCTGCTGGGCTCCACACCGAGCAGACAGGACACCGTTTGCCTATCTCGGCTTGCTGAGTGTTTGGCAGCAAGTGTAGCTGTCTTGGTGTCTCCAGCTTGAAAGGAAGAAGAAATGCAGCTCCAACTCTGTTCTCATTGGTAATATCTCCTGGAAAGCAAGCCAAAGCCCAAGTCGAGGCTGTCACCCCAGCCCTGCATTTCTGCTTCTCACATTCAGATTATCTCTGTGAACTGTCAAGAGAATTAAGGAGGCAGAAATCGGCTTCAAAGAATGTCGGAACCAAAATATGATCTCATGTGAGGGGTGCTTTCATGCACTTCCCTCCTCTTTAGATTTTTCTCAGGGAGGAAGGATGAAGAAGATGGACTTCCCATCTCTGGGCTGTCCCATGTGATAAAGAGGAGGCTGTGGTTGATGTGACACTTCACCCCGGTGCTGTACTTGTACCACCTGCCCTCCTCATTCTTCTCAGCAGCGAGGAGAGAGAGCTCGTGTCCTTCCTTGGGGACGTCTCGCTGCTGGAGCTGACGAGCAGTGAGATGCGTGCTGTGACAGGACAAGCAGCTTGGATGCATCCCTCTTCCCTTCCACTTAGCTACGGAGGAAGAGGAGCGAGCAGGAAAGGCCGGATGAATTTAAGCAGACAGCAAGTAGTGGAAGATTTTCCTTCTTCTGTGGGCTGTGCTCACATGGGTGGCTTAAACAGCCCTCAAATTTCACGAGGAGCCTTAACAGGATTAACAAGTCCTTAACAGGACTTGAGATCCCACATAGAAGTCTGCCTTGCTTGCAATTTCATTTCCAGTTCTTGTGCTTTGGAGCCTGGCAGTGCAGCAGTACAGCTTGGGTCTGAAGTGCCAGTGCTTCATGGTGTCTGTATGAACTTTAAAAGGAGCCCGAACACGATTTCTGCACGGGGATATCTCCTACTTACACCGTGTTGCTGGGAACATCGGTGCTGATAACTAAATGTATGGAAGCAAATGAGTCCCTCAACCCTGCCACGTGCCTAATTGACCGTAACACTGAGATGCTGAAACACCAGCAGCTGAACTACCATGGGTAGGAAGATGCAGTTAAAATGCTCACCATCTGCATGTTCAAAGAGTGAACAACACAAAGCACAAGCAGGAATTAGTTATTCTAGTAGTTATTCTTGGGTGGCCGCCAGCACTGATGTCCTGGGCTCACGTATATTGCTCTGTGGTGAGACTCGTGTTGGTTTTGAAGTCGTTGTGAACCAGCCCTATCATAGCCCTACTTATTTAAAGAAATGGAGCAACAGCCCTGCTTTGCATAAAAATAACACAGGCTGTCTGCTGCTGACTTGCTCTCCCCATGTTTTGCTCTCCCTGACTGTCCTAGCAAAGCAGCACCACTGCTGCGTGAGGACGGGAAGCCAAGCCCAGCTTGGAAACTCGGAGGAACTTTTCTAGGCAGTATTTAGCAAGATGTGACCAGCTTCAGTTACCACAGTAATAACGCTGGGCAAGGTGCTGATGGAGGGAAGCAAGGCAGAGCTGAGCTCATGCTGCTGATTCACCGACTGAGTGGCACAGGAAGGGGTAGCAGATCCCATACTGCAGCTAAGGACTGCGAGGGGAAAGCACAGCAAAAGCTGAGGCAGCATTTCAGCTCTCAGGGAGCTCTCCAGCTGACACACCGAGGGCTGTCTTACGTGGAGGCAGTTGCTTTGCTGACAGTAACAGGATTTCGGATAGCTGAGAGCTGCAAGTCCTGACTTCTGTCTAGGCTGCGGTCTGGAACAGCACTTGGGGAAGGTGGAGAAAATCTTCTTGTCTCTGTTTTCCTCCTTCTCTAAGCCATGTTTAATTTGATATGTGCTATAGAAAACCTAGCAGAGAGGGGTCTCTATCAGAACACACAACAGCCAGCCTGCCCCTTCCCTGGGCCCAGCAATCCCAAAGGTGGCAATGAGTGTGTCCCCCACGGGGACCATCCATGAGGCTGGGAAGGGTAATTGCAGGAGACAGGAGCAAATTCACAGCATTTGCAGTGAAACACTGTCCACACGAGCCTTTCTGAGTCTGGAGATGGTGGGTGGCTGTCTCTGTCCCCCTGTTCACTGACTGTGGCCACGGGAGAGCTGCTGGGCTGCTCTCGGGTCATCGACCCGAGCTGCCTTTCGCTGCAGAGGTTTCCCCTCAGAGTTGCAATGAAGTTAAACGACCACATTAAGAAACTCCCAACTATTTCTGGTCCAGCCCTAAGCTACGTTGTATGTCCAACCAGGAGATGGGCAACGGGAGGAGGGGGTTGTCTGCCTTTTAGTTACAGTCCCTGGGACTTGCAGCTGCAGCAGGAAGCAGAAAAGGCTTCAGGAACAATCGTTCAGGATTAAGGTCCTGAGCTCTGCCTCCCTGCAGACTGCCGGAGCGCAGCCGAGGCGTGGGGGCTGACCCTGCTGCCTTCGGGTCCCCTATGATCTGACTGATGTGCAGGGGTCACGGCTCAATTGCGCCGGGGGAGAGCTGCTGAGTGCCAGATTCTGACAGAGCTTAGAAGCTCCACCAGGGAGGCTGTAAAAACAGAAGCAAGCACAGGAAATAATAGCCAATAAGCAGGGCTTCCGATACAATCATGTTCTCATTTCAGTGTCAAGCAGCAGGCCAGGAATGAAGGGAAAAAATACCATTCCCCTTCCTTTTTTGGCAATAATGGCTCGTAACCTCTGAGGAATCTCCAGCCTTCAGGGTCTGGCTCAATATTTTCTCACTCCACCTGGCTCAGTCCTATAAACACCCTGCAGAGCGCACGCTCTCTCCACAAAACATGCAGAGAGATGTCTTTTGGACTTCTCCTTTGTCTGGCACTCACTGGGAACTGTGAGTTTCTTCACTAGAGACAGCCGATGGCTTTCTTAGTGATGCCCAGACACTGTGAGACCAAATCCCTTACGAAGGCATGTGTAAATAGTTAAGAACATCATGGGTACGGTCTGAACGCCCTCCTTAACTCCACAACTCACAGCTCCCTTACTGGCCAACACTTTCCTTGTCCCCAGAGCAGCCTGCTGGCATCCAGCAAACACACACAGGAATTACAGGGGAAGAAGAGCACGCCCTGCGGACAGCATCCATGCAGAGGTATAAATAGCTTCGTTTCAAGCAGCTTCCCCAGCCTGGCAGGCCAGGTCCCAGCAGGCACTTGCAGCCTTGCAGCCCGAGCTGGGCTCTGGAAGTGGTGGGCGAGCAGCTGGCTGGGCAGGACACGGAGCAGAGAGCACAAGCGGCTCAATTTCTGTACGCTTTTTCTTCAAAACTTTTACAGCACAGGACTTTTAAAACTCTGGGCAAGAGTTTATAGAGCGGGGAGGGCATATTACATGAGGAAATTGCATCTGAGAGAGGAGAATAGATTGATTTAGAGCAAACACGCAGTGCTGTTTTTAGGGAGAACCTTGGCACAGCAGGCTCAAGCTAGCAAGAGGACATCCTGTGATTTTTTTTTTTTTTAGATTAGCACTGCTCCAAGTGCATCGCCAGCAAGCATTTCATAACTTGAGATATTTTCTTAAGGAAAATGCTCAGGCAGTCCCAAAAGATCCATAACATTTCCTGCACGTGCTCCCGCCGTAGAGTAATGAAGTCCCGGGTAGCTGGCCAGGGCACTGAATCAGGATAGAGAATGGAGTTTTCAATGCACTGTTTCCTGAAGTGTAGGCATTGGGCTGGGTTAACAATATTAGATGCGGGGCATCTGAGCAGTGTGTAATGAGAAAAGGAAACAGCTCAGCACAAGAACTAGGGCGGATAAAGAAACCAGGGCTTAGAGTAACAAGGAAAAATAAGAGAAAGGAAATAGAAAGGCAGAAAAAAAGTGACTGCAGGAACTAACAAGTAACACCAAAAAGCTACTTTCCGATAAGAGAAAGACTTACTGGGAAAGCAGGATGAGGGCAGAAAGGGACTATTTTCAACAGACATACAGAGACAGGAAAATCTTATCCACGTGCATCAGCCAGGTGTGTTCACCTAGCAGTTCAGAAGTCAAATTTAGCTGTGTGGGCAGACCGCAGTCCCCTGGTGATGGGAGTCACGCCTCGTGCTGGTCTCACCATGGTTAGCAGCACCGTGAGGCTGTGGGAGCTGCCCGGCCCATCCACAAGTGTGTCCTGCAGGCAGACAGCTCACTGAACTGCACAGATCACATCCAGCTCATTGCATCGCCAGCATTTGTTTCATTCCCAACACTCCAAGAACCCCATTTTAGCAGCTACTGGAAAAACTAAATTAACTCATTTGTATGCATGGGGAACTGAACAGTAACCCTATTCAGCACCAAAGCAGCTCATGCCATCCCCTGTCCCAGCCCCAAAAGGTTAGCTCCTTTGTCTAATCACTCACAACCTCAGCCTGGAAGATCCAAGATGATTCAATAGTTTACCAATGCATTTGTCAAATAGATTGGGAAAAAATATCAGCATTTTCTGGGAATATTTTAAGAAGAATTCCCATTACTGACATGGTTGTTCGGTGTGTTAGTCACTTGATTACAGCAGACCACTCTCCTCTGAAGTTTCTGTTTCCATGTATTATTGGATCTGAACTCAGTGATTCTGACACACGGAGGAGAGGCAGCTCAAAGAGAACAGAAATGAGCAGTGGGCCATTTTTTACAAAAGCCAGGAAAATATGTACAGTGCGGTCATCCAGCTTTGCTAAGTACGCCTCACGGATGTGAAGGACAAAGCTGCACACAAACGTGTAAGAGAGACAGGAATTACAAAAACCCTTCTCAGGGAGTTTCATGCCTGGGAAGGAAGGGGAAGACTTGGGTATTGAGGGTGAATCTTAGGAAAAGCACTCTGCTAGCAAAACCCCCTAGGATAAAAGAATTTAGTCTTAAAAGTAAAAGGACATAAAAGATGTTTAAAGGAATCAGCGTGTCACTTATTTGGCACACAGAAACAGGCAGGTTCTCAAGTTTTTTCTAGTTTTCAAGTCCCGGAATTGAACAAGACAGCTAATTTCTGGTTGTCACATCCGTGTCCCCGTGAGTTGAGCTGGCCTGACAACCCAGGTGTAACCCAGCCTCTGCAAAACGCCAGAGCTGGTGCCTGCGGGGCCAGCGGGGAGGTGGGATTTGGGAAAGCTGAGTTGGGTGGCTTGTTGTACCTAGCACGGATCCAACAGCTCAGCTGAACACAGTTTAGGTCACCAAGAAGGCATAAAACCGAAAGAAAGCCAAGTTCTTACCTCTAACAAAGACGTAAATCTTGGCCATGAGGTCCTTGTTGGATGGGGAGTCGTCATGGATGCAGGTGAAGTAACCGGTGTCGTTGGCCGTCACTTTCCTGACGACGAGCGTGCTGCAGCTCTGCCGTGTGCTATTTCGGCAGCTGCTGAGGTGCACCCTGGGGTCTTCCCTCAGGTCCTCCCTCAAAAGCCAGCTCACCGAAGGTGCCCCCCTGTCAACACAACGCACCGAAATTAATGACAGGGTCACGACTGCAGACAAAATTTGGGTTTCCTTCTTGCCAAGTGTTGTCGATATTCCTAATGTTCCTAAGCCTGTCATTTGGACATGAATGATTAAGGTCGTGGGGTGCTTGCATTACCAGCCATAAAAAAGTAAGGGGGATCACACCACGCTCACCAACAGGACAAGGGGAATTCCAGAACTGGTCTCTAGGAGCTGTGGCAAGCTAACTTCTGGAGGAAAGCTTAATTTTTATTTTAGCAGACATCCTGAACACGAGTTTGTTTTTATAATGCTATGTTTTAGGCACTTCAAACATTTGAAAGCACCAGATAAAATTATATGTTTCTTCCAAGCTGAGGACTTTGCATATTTTAACAGCTACATTAACTTATACTTTCTTTTAACTCTAAGGCTGCATGTAGAGAGAACATTTATGTAACTTCTCATCACCTTTCTTGTTTAATCAGCAGTGACTCAATCTTGATTTTGTGAAGGGTCTGGAACTAATCAGATTACAGATCTTAGAATATCTGCTCAAGACACATTTTTTTTTCCATTCCCCTCGTCACGGCAGCCAGAACATAAAACCAGCAGGACAGATAGATACAGCACCTCACCCACCTGACCCATTCCGTGTCTTATTTATGAACACAGCTAGTGTCAAACACAATTTTACGTAGCTCACTGACAAAAAGCAAAGCCATTTTACAACCTGTTGCTGGACTCAGAGGGAGCTTTCAGCAGACCCAGGTTAGCTCAGCAACGGGCACTGGCTGTGCTGGTCGTGCTGTGCTGAAACCAGCAGGGCACAGCATGGTGGCAGGAGCTCCTGGAGCCCCGTCCTGCTTGGGATGTGCTCTGAGGTCCCTGGGGAAGAGCCAGTACAGGCTGAGCCTGCTGTGTGGTAAGAGTATGGTCTTGTTGTAGTAGTTGTTGCTGGTCAGTGTGGAAACCAGTGGGGACGGGAGCAATGGGCTGTGGATTCCTCTGGGGAAGATGGAGCTCGTGTTGCTGTTGGAGGGAGGCAGTGCCCTCCTGCCGTGCTGTTCTGACGGACCCCTCACCCCTTCTCCCTCCCTCGGTGAGTTCCCAGTGACCCAGCGGCTTTGGCTGAGCTGAGGAAGGAGTAAGGAGCTCTGGATTTCCCCAGTTGAGTGTCGCCAGGGAGAAATCCGGTCTAGACACGTCTCCTCGGCACAGAGATGCTAGTACTCGGTGTATCTAGCGAGCTGTGTGACATTTCCAGTCAGCGAGGAGCCCCGACGACCCTTTCTGTGCCAGTGGCTTTGCAGCGGTGCAGTCGGTGCCGTGAGGGAAGGCTTTTGCCAGCAAATTCAGTGACACTTAAGCAAACATCCTCTTGGCCCCCGTTTCTGCCCGTCCTTCTGTCGCCTTCCTGGAGATGATGTGGTCGCGGGGCTGAGCTCTCCAGGTTATTCCCAGCACGTAGGAGAAGGAGAACCCTGGGAGAAGCGTGAACATCCTCCCTGGTGGGCAGCCTCACCCCCGCTGGGTGCACGGTGGACTTGGACAGCCCCACCTCGTCCGTCACAGCAGCTTCCTGGCCTCCAGAGCACCGGATTGCTTTGTGGCGGGGAGGTCCCTCCAGTGCTCTCTCCCTACCTTATTAACGTCATTACTGACGTAATGACCCCTTCTGTCAAGAAACGGTACTCCTGGCCCTGAACGTGAACTCTGCCACTTCACATTCACCTCCCATCAGGTCCCTGCCCCTCTGCCCTCACCCAGTCTGGTTTCTGCCACGGCTGGAAACCCACAGAGCAGATCAGGGCTTCACAGCTCTCTGCGTCCTCACACGCGCCCGCTTTCTCCACCTGCCCGTTTTATCCAGGTGGAAGATGAAGGCTTTGGCCACTGCTTCTGGATTTTCACACAGCTGGCCAAGGGGAGTCACAGCAGTAGCTGCAGTTTGGGCCAGGCTGCCAAAAATGAGGAAATCCTGGCCAAAAACCTCCAATGAGTGGAGTCAGAGGGAGGTGGAGCATTAACGCGGCGAGTTCAGCCTCCAGCAGCTGCCTGCTCGGCCTGCCATCTCGTGCTGAGCCCTGCTGCTCCCCGGAGGGACCTCGGAGCTGGTGTGTCAGCGGGTGGCAGGCATCGGGGTCTGGGTCAGGGGATCTCACGCTCCCAGTGCAGAAATCTTGCTTCCAGCCCCAGCTCTTGGGTGAGGCGAGCAACTTAAGCGCTCTGGGCCTCTGCTTCCCTGCGAGCATCGCAGGTACTGCTTCCTGCCAGCCCTGCTGGGGGGTTCATTGCTTCGCATCCATAATGCAATTTCGGAACACAGCCAGCACAGTTGAAGTGCTAATAATTTCTCCATCTATTCATTCATCTGGTGGTACGAGAAAATAGGGTGTTGCTAGAGATGAAAAAGGCCGTGGATGGAGAACTGCTGCAAAGTAGTGGTTTAATTGGCCTGCAGCACCACACTGACCTCGTGTCCACATATCATGTTTTATGAAGCACTGCATCGAGATTTTAAAGGACTGTTTAAACTTTCTTGCCATCATCCTTGCTGTTTGCCAAGCTAAAAATACCATTGTAAGGTTGTTTTGACCTCATAAGCCACGCAGATAGCTGGAGGTACTTTGAAGAGGATTACCTTACACTCCAGAAGACATCACAAATTTACACAGCATGAGTCAATTTACCTTTCACCGTAACATTGAATTAGATAGACTAGGAAAAAAATCAGAAGGGATATATGAGTCAGCATAACCTACAGCTTAGATTCACCTTCCTATTGCTCTTACTGTCTCCAGGAACTGGGGTTGCAAGAAACCAACCACGTCCTGGCTACAGTCAAGGGGACTTCGCAAGAAGGTGTAAAAAAAAAAAGGTGCGTGTGAGGGAGAAACTGTGATAGTTTAGATTACCTTCAGCCTTCTCTCCTACAATGCTCTCTGCAGAAACTGAAAAACAGCCTTTCCCAGCAGTGTGGCATTGAAATCACACTCAGAACAAGTGACACCTGTGTTCAGCCCAGTCTGAGGCCTTTTGTGTGACCGCGCGAGCCTGTGTGTGTTTGGATAGAGCAGAAAGTGCTCTGACTCTTTGCATTTACTGCTTGGTTGTGACCAAAACCCTACATCCTCCTTTTGCAGAGGTCCACCACCCTGCAAGCACAAGGCATTACCAAAACTTTGCTTATTTCTTGCATGGCTGGTTTTCACACGTTGTGTCAAGAATCGAAGAGCTGCCACAATTTGTGATTAATGCTCTGGTTTTTACAACTCCTGGTTATCTTTGATTTAAAGCTGTAAGTTCAAGCAGATCAGGTCTTTGCATGTACACGTAGTAACTGCTGCTTATTTAATGGCCATCTTGTGGGTTAGCAGTATTTGAGGTTAGGAAGTTTAAGCTTATACATACATTTTGGTCTTATATATACATGAATGTATTAATATGTGAAGCTTTATACATATATATGTATATATAATGAGCTAATGACAGTGTGATGATCTCAGTTGTCATTTACTTATGGATAGGGGGCAAAGGAGTGACTTTAGCTGCAGAAGAGCTGCATGGGAACCTATTTTCAGATGAGGATCTTACAGCCACATCCTTAAGGTACAACCCCTTCCATAAGCTTACTCGTGCACTGACTCAGGGCTTCTCTTGGGCCCCCTTACAGTGTAAAGAGCGAGGTCAGGCTGCATGGTGACCACAGACCTTCCTCCCTGCTCCATTACAGCCCAGCACATTCTCCTCCACTCAGAAACACCTGTGAGGGAAAACTGCTCCAGTTGCCAGACGATGGCTGCGCAGCAATCTTTGCTCTCCCCTCCCCAGAAGCTGTGCTGTGCCAAGGGGATCGCTACAACCCAGGGAATCCAGCACTGCCCGAGCAATCCTTACCTGCATTTTATTTTTAGGGTTTCTCCTGGTAAGATGACAATCTGGTTTTTTGCAATGCTTAGCGTCGGTTTCTCAAAAAATTCGTCCTCAGCAAGACCTGACACAAATAAAGAAGAAACCATGGTTAGGCAGGCTATTCAGTACGGTTGGAACGGGCACAATGCAGCTGAGGAAAGCTTTTTGTTTTGTAAATAGTTCCTAAATTGGGGGCCCACACAGGGTTTAATTTATATTGCTGCAATTCAGTTGAGCACACTGTACCTACCGAGATCCCCTCAGTTTGTTTTTCTTTCCCTTATTCATCTCTTTCTTTTCTAACATGGGGAACCTGTATTTCTGCTAATAGTCTTCCTTTTATTTAGAGCTGGCTGTGTTACTGGATTATTACAGTTTTAGAACAACAGATTCATTTCAAAAGGTTTTTACACACATACAGAACTGGTGGGAATCAGGTCTTTGGGAAATAACTCGGTGCATGAGCTCACATATTACCTTGTAATCAATGGGAGGAGAGGTAACAGTAACTCTGGGAGCAGCTCTTTCTGATTCACAGCCATGAAACATCTGCTATGTTAAAAACACATCAAAAACCTCCTGTTTTCTGAAGAAACATTCACAAATACTGCACTGGAACCAAATAGCAAGCTGCTTTCTTTGAGGCAAATGTAAAAAAATAAAATTAAAACTAGTGCTGCCAGGTAGTTCACAGTGATGTCTGAGACCCCATCCCTGGTGCTGGCGTAACAAGGTTTGTCAGGTCAGTCATGACAGTGGGCTTTAGTGACAGCAGTGACAAAGGCCTCTCTCCTCATCATCCCCATCATCATCATCTCCTGGCTCAGGAAACATCTCCCGAGCAGCCCCACTTCCCAGGGCTCTGTGGGATCAGGACGGGTTTCACCTCGCCCCCGCTGCACTGATGAGCGCTCGGTGCGGCTCACGCACCACACAGCTTGTGAGCACAGCCACTGCACTGTGACAGCCCCACAGGCATGGGCACTGAGGGGTGCTGGGATGCTCCTGAGCCCTCGCAGACGGCCACGTGCAGGGGCTGCTGACATTCGTGGCCGGAGTGAGGAGCTTTGGCAGGTGGGTGCTGCGCGGCCCCGCGCCCCGAGCGCTCCTGGCAGCTGCCTGCAGAAAGCCGAACGTGAAACCCGCCTGCTATCGGAGCGTTCATCTGTGGCAATATCACTTTCAGAAAGTGAAACTGAGAAGAAGCAGAAGTGAGGCTGGCTGGGCTGCTTTCCTTGTCCAAATTCAAAGTAACATAATCAAGGAAAGGAGAAAACAGGCTTAGATAAGTATCTCAATTTCTAAAGCTCTGACATTAAAGCCGTATGTTTTCTTTCCCCTCCTGCTCTTCAAATCTCTATCTTCTTTGCCTTGAACTTGATAAGCCAGAAATCTTTAGCTGGGCTTATAAGAGGCATTATTCTCAGCAGAATAGTGAAGATAATGCATCTAACAAAAAGAGAAACATTAGGGTTTAACTTTTCAACTGGATGAAACAGTGATTTTCTTGCCTCCCACCTCCCATCTCCTCTCATCTCCTTTGTGCTGGATTCAAGTAAAATGCTCTGAGCCTGGCATATTCTCTCAGCGTGGAGAGTGAATCACTCCCACGTTGGAGAGCCGGGCTTCCTCCGTGAGCCGTTCAAATTCCCAGCAGAAACTCAGCGGAGGCCAGCTCATCTCATGGCACCAGAGTCCTTCCCGGGGAGCATCCTGCCCAGACAGCGTGTTCCTCAACCCCCCTGTTGGGCACACGGAGCCTCCCTACAGACCTGCAGCTCACACTGCACTGGTCCTGACCATGGCTCCACCATCAGAGACCTCCCAACACCCTGTTTTGCATGGTTGATGGCTCTGTAGCTCTGTCTCTAATGTCCTGTATAGAAAAAGGAATAAATTGGAGAGCAAGTGGGAGCCTGGCCAACATGAGCTCCCTCCAGGGTGACATTGTGTAGCATGGCCCTACCTAAAAATTGCTATTGTGTGTAATGCTGTGGATGCAAAACGCCCCCTAGACTCACAGAGTCACAGACTCAAAATCCCAGAGTTCTTGGAAGGGACTTCTGGAGATCATCGGGTCCAAACCCCTTGCCAAGCCGGGTTGTAACAAGCATGTTACGTGGCATGGTCTGAGCTTTGGCATGTGCTGTTCCGTGGTGCTGAGGAATTTCACTCACCTAAGGCTAAGTGTTGATCTTTGCAAAAAGAAAACAAAAAAAATGGGCAGTGTAGCTTTGGAAATGTTTGCTGAGTGCCATTTAATTAGCCAGCTGAGGGGGCTTTGGGCCCTGCGTAGTTTTTCCAGCACGCAGCTACTACCGCGATCCGCGCCGGGCTGTTTGCGCTGACTTCAGCCAGGTCTGCTTTGACTTAGAAAATCCTGGGGTTTTGAATAATCCTTTCTTTGGTTCCTCATGCGCCGTCAATTGTTCTTAGGGCTCACAGTGGCTTAGCTGAAGCCTCGAGCTGGCCTTTTGAACAGGCCCATGAGGTCCCTCATGAGCAAGTGTGATGCTGTGGGAGGGGTGCGGGGTGCTGCGCCAGGCAGCGGGCAGAGCCCCGAGCTGCTCTTGTGACCGGGGAGTAAGTGCTTGGGCTTTCATAATATCTGAGACTGGTTTTGCTAAGAGAAAAAAAAAGTATTTTTCAATTATTCTGTTTAGACATCTGAGATACTTTTTTTCTCAAAGTTTATTTTGGCTTCAGGAGCTGAAGAAAAGAATAAGCAAAGAGTAATTTCGGCGCGTTTCTACCCCATGGAGGACAGGAGGAGAAATTCCTCTGCCACACACATTTCATCCCCGCTGCCAGGTGACAGAGAGTTTTTCTAAACACAGCGTGTGCCTTTTCTGGCATGCCTGAGCCAAAGCTGAGTGCTTAAATGCGCCATGTAGCTTCGTTATGGTGCTCTTCCTTCTTTGTATGCTGCATGGATGTTCACTATTTTAATGTAGTTCATTTTAATTTTACAGCTTTAATCAGTATGTCTAGCATTTCTCAAAACTAACTAACTAAATAAATAAATTACAGCTAGCTCTGTACTTAGAATCATAAAATTGGAGAATATCCTGAGTTAGAAGGTACCCACAAGGATTGCTGTGTTCAGTTTCATAAGAAAACAGTCAGGACTTTAAGAAATGTCTCTCTCTGCCAAAGCAGGTTGACCACAGCTGGTCAAGAGTCTCGCAGTGCCGAGCTAAAGAGAGGCTTTAAAAAGAGCCCTGAGCCAGGACAGACCCTCTGACCAGGGCCTCTCTGCGCCGTTTCTGCTCCCAAGAGCTTATTCTCTCTGCCAGGTTAACATTCTGCTCCTGACAGCACAGAAAACCCCAAACACAGCACATTGACACGGGTCCTTGGCAGTGAAATGTGGAAGGTTGACTGATACATTGTCCAGGGAAGAAAAGTATATTGAAAACTGCTTTTCCTGGGATAATCTGATTTTGCACCATAGCCAAGATGAAACCTGGGAGGATCCCCAGGCGGAGGGTAACGTGTGACCTCCCTCACCTCTGCCAGATGATTCCTAACTCCATCTCGCTTGGCCGAGGGACATCCCTCCCACACTAAGCCTTGTTCGTGCTAGGACCATCGGTAAGCAGAGATAACAACTATTTTTAATCTCTGTTTCTCATTGTAACAGTCTTCCTTCAAGCATCCTTTAGGCACTGTCACTACCCAGTAGCTATGCCAAAAAGAGCGCTCACAAATGCTTGTGAGATCGAGCGTATCGAGGTTTCCTACATGGTGACAGCTAATGTCAATATCGTACCTGATTAAGAGATCCTCTTATCCCTTTCGGGCACTGCAGCACACAGAGGAGGGGAAAACTGAAAGAACAGTACCAAAGAGCACCTAACCTCTGCGTCAGATGACAAAAAAATAACGTCTAGGCAAAGCGCAGACCGCTGTGCTGACAGCTAAATGAAGCAGGTTAGACCAAGGCCCTGATTCCACAAGGATTTGGGCAGACAAATAGCTTTTTGCACATGATTGAACTCCAGGGACTATTCATGTGTGTAAAGTCACTCTTGTGCACAGATCTGGGCCCTAGGACACATCAGGTCCCATTAGGAAGGGCTGGAAGTCAGGGTTTTAGAGCTGACTTAGTAGGGAAAGGGGAGAGGCATAGACACGTTATTTAAAAACTCTGTCCACTGCTGACAATAGACTGGGAATACTTTTGTAAGCCATGCTTAACTTGGAGTGTTTCTGAAAGTCAGAGCCCAGATCAGGAACATAATCTGTGCTCTGAAAATGCTCGGGGGGTCACTGGGGGCTCTATGTGCATGGCCCTGACCACCCTTAATGAGATGGTTGCCAGTAATACGGATCGTGCAGACGAAGAGCTGCTACCTGTCCTGCCTGCCAGGGACAAACAGATGATAGCTCAGTCTCTCCAAACTGCTTTGTGTCTGCAGCACTAAATGGCACGGAGGAGAGACAATGTGCTGTCCTCTGAGAGGCCAGGGAACCTCATCACAAGGACACAGCTTGAGTGCATCTGGGAAACGAACAGGTACCAGTTTTAAAGGGTATTTTCATGACTGTGTCCCCAAGGAAATCCTATTTCCACTAGAATTAGAAAGTTCAAGGATTCAGTGAAAAGCTGTGTGTGTTTAAACCAACGGCCTGTAATCATTTTAGGATTTGTTTGAAGGTCACCCACTATGAAAAGAGAAAACAGTACTGCTGGCATTATGGCATCACAAGCCTTGCAATATTTGGTGTGTTTATCAGGTCCTCAGCTCCTGGAATCAGCTTTCACTTGTTATAATTGAGTAATTTTCTGTTACTTTAAAGGCTTAAAAGGACATTAGCAAGTAAGTAAAAAGACCCACCTCTCCCTCCCTTTTGCTGTGACTTTGGGTGGGAGAAGGACATATCATTTTTGATTCTGCCAGACTCATGCATTAATAAAATACCTTATGCTCTCTATTCTAAACACAATATTTTCTAAATTAAGCATTATTGCTGGCTTTGACTCTCCCAGCAAAGAAGGGATGCTCTTGTCTTGAAGATCTTGGCTTTAAATCAGGAGCAAACTTCTTTCTCCATTTTCTTCTTTTCTGCTGGCTAGTGGGTGCTCTGTCAAGCCACCTGATGGGCACCGAGCCAGTAGGGAGGGCAAAGGCCCCCCACGATGGGCTGCAGATGTGGAATGTGTGGGTCAGAAAGGGCTGTGTGCAGGTAGCTTACCCTCCAGATCTAACGTGGCTTCATCACCTCGCTCCCGTTTCATGGTTTGCTCAGGGAGTTCGCTTTATCAGGTTGTTTGCTCTCCTAAGCCTCAATTCTCCGTATGTATATTGAGGCTAATAATGGAAGTCGTTTGTAAAGATTTAAACTCTTCATCTTTTCCTACACATGTGCACAGTGCTTAATGTATGAGGCCGTGCCCTCCTCCTCAGGTGCTGTCAAGGGCCACAGCCCCACAGGATGCTCACACCCTCCCTGCCGAGCTGCCTTTCCCGGAAAGGTTTAGGGGCCTAGGGCTTGTCCCAGCCCTGCTCTCACACGAGCTGGAAATGCCACTTCAGCAAGTGCTAGGTGGTAGGTCAGAGGTTGGACTAGGTGATCTTGGAGGTCTCTCCCAACCTAGCTGATCCTGTGATTCAGGGATGTGGTGATTCTGCTCCATGTGCTGCAAGCTGGCAGCCAAGCTGCTGCCCACCAGCCTGTAATGGGAACAACCCACCACCCTGAAAACTGCCCAGCGCACCATCTAGGCAAGAAACGCAAAGAGCCCACTTGCCCCCAGGTCTCTTGGGAACTTTTGAAGATTTTCTGTTTCGTTTTGCAAGAAGCATATCCTCCTCTTGGCTTCCACCTAGAAGAACACAGGAATCCCCCCAGGGAGTCCTGCCACACCGATGCCCTGTGTGGGCATGTAGCTAGCCATCGGTGGGCCAGTCAGAGCTTCAATTCCTACAGAAGCTGAAGAAGTTCATACAGAATTAAATTAGTAATCAGTAACTCATCGGGGGAGATGGCTAAGATTCTTTCAGAATATCTGAACACTGGTGTTAACCCAAGAGTATCTGCTGGCGCAGCAGGCTTCATGCTTTTGTTGATTTTCCAAGCCAGAGGACCAGTATTTGTTTAGCTGATTCGTGAGAAAGGGGAGCAGTTCCCACCCATTCTTCCCCTCTGCCTGCTACAGATACAAGTTGTGTGCAGCTCCGCCAGAGGCAGGAGTTCGGATGTAAAGGTTCTCAGAGACAACAACAAAAAATTCAATCATTGCTCTCAAGTGGAGGAGACATCTACAGCACAGAGAAAACAACTGCAAAGTAGGGTGAGTGTTTGGAGATAAGATAAGACATTGGCCCTACTCTTGGGATTTGTTCCTACAAGACTTTTCCTCACCCATCGATGCATCAGCATTTCCTGATGAAGTGGCACAGGGTCACTCTGATTTCCTCCTGTAATCAGCAGAAACACTTCAGCAAGGCCACCTGATTGCTTTGTGTGCTGACAGTTAAAAAAACACCGTTAATTAACAGGAACTTCACTCTGATTTTTGGTAATCAAAACATAACCTTTGGAGTTTGACTACACCTGCTCAAAGGCAACTCCCTGAGCGTGCAGTGCCATGAGCTTTCTCGTCTTTCCATGATAGGGATCGCCGTATCAGTTGCAGATTTATGGAAAGAGGCCACAGAAAGCAGCTCTAGGTCAAAATTGTTTGGTCTTTGGTGGCAGCAGCTCATTAATCAGAGCCATTGTTTTCCCTCTGACACCGCAGAGTGTGGAGTCCTACAGAATGACAGAGATATCACCGCCCTGTGCTTATGCTGAGGTACAGAGGGGGGGACACGTCCGTTCTTTGTGACTGCGTGACAAGTCCAGAGCTTAGATCTACAGCCATAAAATAAACAAGAGATCTGGGAAAGGAGGTGGCAACATCTGCAATCATCTGCCATGCACTCAAGCACAATTTGAAGTATTTAGGAAATGCAGCAATCTCATGTTGATGGAGAAAAGGCTGGGAATGTTGTTATTTCTGGATCTAAATTATGGCAATTCCTCTGGGAAAGAGAAGACCTGGCACATCTCCACGATTAGCAAATATGCAGACCCGGTGGGAGAGAGAGACACACACACACAAAAGAGACCATGCTATGCGTGGAAGACTTCAGGGGAAGAAAAAAAAAATCAAAATATGTGAGGTATGAAACTGTCTTTGCCTCTCCCCCGATGTGGTCTCCTGAGAACAGCTTAGGGTTGCAGATGCAAGTGTTTCCATTGCTTCCCAGACAGGATTACTTCATGGAAGCTCCGGACATAGCTTTCATTCTTCCTGGACTTGGCCATCCCGAGGAGAGGGCCCGTTCTGGTGACAGGGCTGCGAGGGAGAGCAGCACGGGCGTGGGCTGGCCCCGAGGAGGAACCCAGATGGCAGCAGCCCCTGCAGGAGCCCTCCAGGCCCTGCGCTCCTGCTGCAGCCCACCACAGCCCTGCCCTGCCTGCCCTTCGCCCGTATGGTAAGGGACTTGCTGCTCCTTGGTCTTCAGATCCAACACAGCATTCGTCTGGAAGTGAACCTGGCCAAGGTTTCGCTTCTTTCTCCAGAGCGCTGAGTGGGAAATGGGAAGGTGGCGAGGTGGGCTTGGCCTGTCCCCACTGGGCCCTACCAGGCTTTCCTGGGTCACCTCACCTCTTTTAGCCTGTGAACTCCTGGGAGCCTATTTATGTGCTGGTGGACAGATCGCTTCTATCGCTTTTATCAGCCCAACACATCTTCGTAGCTACAGACACTGCCCAGGTTGTGACTCCTGCTTGTCAAACCCCTACACTCAGTTCCCTTTAATCTAATCCGAATTGCCCCATAGAGGGTAATTTGTATGCCGTGTACGCGGTGAAACTTAGAAAGTTTCGGATGCTGTGGAAGGAACGTTTTTAAACACTTTTAATTAAATTACTTTATTATTTTGAGTAGCTATCAGCAGATTAGCTCATTTATCAAGGGTGACATGTAAGGCTGAAAGTCAACAGCCGTAATTCACAGACTTCATGTGTGTCACACAGAGCAGCACTAAACACTGTGTTCACTCACACATCAATGGGATTGAATTTGGCACCTCTCTATATTTCTTTCAAAGTTATTTGTTTTGTACAGCTGCAAATAATGAAAGCAATTGTTGTGCTGACTCTGTTCCAAGAACTATTCCCCAACCTGCTCGTGTGCACAGAAAGAATCAGTCACTATGGAAATCTATCTTGATTTGGGCCAGGACCTCTCGTGAAAAACAAGTAGTAAATCTGTTGATGCAAGCACTGATTTCTCTCTTGCTTCTACCCAGTTTTAACATTTATATTGGACTTTTTATCTGGAGTAATGGACTGCCTGTATTCGGGATAAGAGTAAATGGAGCTCTTTAGCCTGGTTATTTCATTAAGGAAAATGGATCTTTTATTTAAACTTAGAGCATTAGTAGAAAAGTTTTCTGATGTCTTCTTGTCCGTACAATTTTGTATCTTTCTAAGCTTTTTCTATTGCAGTGCCAGTAACCATCAGACTAAAAAAATAAATAACTAAGGCAGTAGCTTTATTTTCTGCATGGACATGATATGGTAATTTAGATATATTTTTACTTATTGATCACAGCATTACTGCACGCCTCTTGGCAGGCTGGAAATGTAAATGTAAATGGTGGTTCCCATAGGATGGCAGCACGTCCTGCAGGGGGTCCGTGGTACACCAGGGCAGTAGTAAGGCTGCATGCAGGTCCTCTGCTTGCAAGGCAGGAGACAGGGAGCGTGCAGTGGGATTTATTTTTCTGAAGGCCTGAGCAGTTGCCCTTCATTCGGTGTTCAGAAGGCACACAGCAACCCACGCACACACCAACCAGCTAATTCATCCTGACTGCCAGCAGAGGTCAGACTTTAAGCTGGCAACATAAACTCCTAAAAGGGATTTCCCTTAGGTCCCCATAAAAGTTGCTAACATCAGAGACCAGCAGTGGTGAAATGAAATTTTTATGAGAAGTCAATAAAATAATGCTGTTTTCACACATGTCAAAGATCTGTTCTGGTATCTGGTCATACAGGCACCCAGAGCGTAATGCTGGGGTTATAAATCTAGTCTAGTCCCATCACCTTTGGAGTATAATCATGAAACAACTTTCAGCAGTAATTTAGAGCTATCAGACTTGTTTCAGAGGGAGACCTCTGGTACCATACGGCTTGGAAAATAACACTCATAAATTAAAAGCAAACAGAGATTAAAATAAAAGTCCTTCAAGTTAAATATGCTGGTAAATAAAGTTTCACTTGGCCACACCGCATGAATTAATGCACTGGCCAGCATTAACCCAACACACAACCTCAGCTGCCATATATATGTATATTTACAGAGCTGCTGAGGGATGGGAATTTGAAATCCACCTCATCTGGCTATTTAAGTTCATAGCCAGAACATGTATTAACAGAGAAATTTTGCATATAATATAAGGTAATATTAATGTGCAACAGTCTTTCAAACTCCTGGGTCAATTAAAATATTGTACTCTAAGTCAGCATACACCTTTGACAATAAAATTTCGTGACAATTCATCCTAAGTAAAAGAGTTTGGAAAAGTGTAAGATGGATACCCTAGAGAGACATCAGAATGACCAGAAAGGAACAGGAGAGAGAACTTACGACATCCCTCAAACTCTAGTTTAGCAAAAAGCACGTTTCTTTGAATTGTAAAGGACTCTGCCTTCAGCCTCTGCCTGCGTGTATCAGGTGAGGAGGATGCTCACTCCTGTTCCTCCTCTACCATCCGCAGCCTAAATTGGTGACTCCCAAGTCTCTTCTTGTTTCATCAGCCACTTTCTCAAGAGACCGTTGGGAAACCCTCAGACTAGTTGTAACATATCCTTAAGCCCTGAACAGCACAGAGTGACCTTCATAAGATCTGAAGAAAGATGCTGTTAGCCCAACTGATGGGGTTTATCGGGATATGCCATGTGGATCCGTTCTGGATCCCATCTTTGCTTTGTACAGGGAAATGATTTGTTTGCAGTGATTTGAGTCAGTAGAGCCACATGAAGCTTAAGGGGGAGACTAACAGAGACTTTCATTTGCTTTGGTTTGGTGCAAACTGCCTAGATGAGATGGACACATTCCGAAACTTGGTAGCCTGGCCTTCAATGAACATGAAGTTCAGGGAGGAAATCTGTTCAGTGGCACACAAGCCAAAAAAAAAAAGGAAACTTGTTCCTACAGCTAAGCTGGTGGCTCATCTCCAATGAAGATGAAAAGAATTCATTGCTGCAGAGATGTTTGTTTTTAGGAAAGCATGGGTTTACTCGCTGGTATGATTTTAGAGTATCATTTTCTCTGTGTTCTTTGATGTTCAGTCAAGGATCAATAGCCCAAATACATGGAAGAGAACAGTTAAGATACTAAATATACGTGTCTAGATCTCAGCTTTGTATCTTGACTCTGACATCTCTGGTGTCAGGGATGATTCTTAGGCAATTTTGTCTCAACATTGTATGAGTGCTCTGCCAGTTTTCCATATCTCAAGCAAAACTTTGGTATGGTTTAAAAGATAATCTGTCATTTTTCTAATCTGATTATTTGCCAGGTTGTCTAAACCTGCAGTCCAAGAGCCCTCTCAGTAGATTTGATGCTACTTGCTTGCACAGTACACTGTGGGGACCTCTCGGTGCTACAACAATAAAACTTGTAAATCAGAGTGCTTAACAGGAAGGGCTGGGATCACGGGAGGTCCAATACCAAGGGCAGCTATTTATCTGCTTTTACAGTTGCAAGTGGTAAGAGCCTAGGGAGAGGAAAGAAAATCTTCCCAACGTTGTTCTATCAGCATGTCTAATTCATCTCCCAAAGGAAGCAACATTCCCTATCTTTAGGACTATTTAAAATTAGATGAGATAAAGCGTTAGGAGATGTCCTTCAGAAAACATTTGCTGGTGACCTACATGAAGCAATCTCCCAGTGCTTCAGCTGTCACATCTAGGGCTGTACTGGGGCCACGCTGTCCCGCTCAGATGGCCTGCCAGGGCCGGTCTCTTCTTTGCAAACTGCTTTGGTACTGCTTCAGCACGGCTGGGACTCAAAGGCAGAGTGGGCGTGCTGGGCTTTGGACTCAACTGTCCATAAACCAAAACTCAGAAGAGGACTGCAGCTGTTTCTAAGAAACAAAGAGCTCAGAGAGGAATTTGGATGAGGGTCTGCTGAGCGCTGAGAGGGTGGCTTGCAAAACAGCCTCTGACCGTCCTCCATGGCTAAATCCCAGTCAAGCCATCAAGCAAGCTGACTGCCCGCTGCCCACCAAGTGCTCGTGGGTGAGTTGTTCAGAAAGGCTGCCTCTTGTCGCGGGCCACGTGCCCTGAGGTTTCCTGCTTGGAGCCTTGCTGGTGCGAATCCAGCAGGCAGCCCTGCTCCCTGGGGGTGTCGGTGGGTCATGTAAGCAGCATCGTGCAGCACACCAGTGGAAACTGGGTAATGTGTGTGCTCAGGCCTTTTGCAGAGTGCTAAATTCCTCCTCTCCATCACCCAGCCCTCTTTTCTAAGAAAAATATCAGCTTGCATGGAAACACTTCTTTGTACAGAACATCTGTGTCCTCCTGCTGATGAATCACTGACCTGCAGAAGGAGGAGGCCAAGGGAAGGTCACGAGAGGGACACAATCAGAACGGGGAAGGTGGATGGTCGCAGTGAAGCAGAACAAAAGCACACACCCAGTTAGCATTATTTTATTAGCTTTTCTAGGGCTATACATCCAGAACTAAATGAGCCAGAGCCTCCTAAGATCAGCCCAATTGATGAACCACACTAAAGAGCAATGAATTTGATCAAATCACAAAGATCGTATGTGTCAGAAAAGTGCAAATTCCAAATGACAGTGAAATCTGCCTGGCAGGTAATGTGTCTGTTTTCTCTGTTTCTGAACATAACCCATTAAGAAGAAATGGGCTGAGACCAACTTTGGACTTGACGCTGGAATCTGTTTTCGATCAGCTCTGTGCTCTGCTTCTGTCGGCTTTGTGTGCCTGTCTCAAGAGGTTTTACTTTTTTTTTTTTTGGTTTGTTTTGAAGGGTGGGAGGTTGCTATTTTGGGAGATGAGATAAAAGCTGTTTGCTCGAGAAGGGGAGAGAGAACCGAACGATCTGCTTAAAACCCAGTCCCCGATGCAGTTAGGTTTCCGCATCCCCAGGCGATGTTATGTTATCTCCTGCCTGCAACCTCCCTGTGTAGTTTGGCCTAACTAGGTCTGTAAGCTGGTTTCCTCGCTGGCTTGCATTAAGCTGGAAAGTACCAATCAGACCCAGGGAATTGGCTGCAAATCGTTTGTGAAATCCTTCTTAATGACAAAGTCCATCAGGCCGTGGAGCAGGGCTTCAATCGCTTCCTTGCAGCCTCCACCACAGCTACCCTGACGTGACCCCGGCTGCTCCCCTGTTTGTTAGGCTTCTCCGCAGCTGTGACATAATGTTTTTGATGGCAGGGCTTGGAGGAATTCTGCTTGTGGCAAAGCAGGAATCTGCTTCGAATTAGCGCTGCACATATTTATCAAGTCTACGTAGCATGGCTGCCTGTTGACAAAAGTCCCTTCTTCTGTCCCCTGCTGCTTTCCAGATTAGCTGGCTGGCCCTGCGAAGGTTCGGAGGAAAGGCAGCCGCCGCTGTCTGGGCGCAGCCTCCTACGAGCCCGGAGCGGGGCAGCAGGTGGGTGATCCTCCAGCTGGGATGCCCCGAGCTGAGCCTGCTCCTTTAGGGCCGGATCCTGCTTCTTGGTTGGACCTCGAGGGGCTCTGCGGGGGGCTCACGCACTTCAAGGCTCCCTCGGCTCGCTGCCCCACTGCTGGCCGCATCCTCCCTGCTGCTGCAGCGGAGCAACTCCCTCTGCAGCCAGGTGGGTTGGGTCGCAGCAGCTCACATCGGCATCTGAAGGAGCCACGGCACCGGGGAGATGATTGCACGGTGCCTCTGGAAGCCGTGTGTTTGCCTTGTGGGACCCTGCTTTTAAAGGTTCTTCACTGACTTTCAGGAAAAGAAAACATTGCTGGGCACCCAGCAGCAGGCCCGGTTTGCATTAAAGCCACCTACGCTGCTTAGCAAAAGCTGGGCAGGAAATTCTTCTTTTTCATGTCTAAATATTTAAGGTCTATTTATTTATTTTAATTCCTGTTGTGTGTAGGGATAAAACAAAAATCCTTCAAAGGTTGTTTTTTATTTATTTATTTATTTATTTTTAATTTTTATTATGAAAAGCAGCAACAGAAAAAGACTCGTCTAAAAATAGCCATATATTTAGGGCAGCCCCCGGTAGTTGGAGACACAGATTCAAAGGCTTGATTCCGCCAAGGAACTTGGTGTCTCCAGCATCCTACGCATGCATCTCAGTGACAGGGGCATGGTGTCGCTGGGCTGTGAGCAGAGAAACCATCCTGGCTGCAGAACCTTTCCTGGAAGACTGCATTTACCCCAGTCACTTTGGACACAAAATTTTGTCACAGTGTAATTTTCTAATGAAAAGCTCTCTTGTTATAAAAAAACAAACTGGTTCTATTCTTACTACTGATTTCAAGCAGAGGAGAGATAAGCCCATTGCTGTTTTCTTTTCCTAAAAAGTTTCCCTTTTCAGCCCAAGAGTTTATTGCAGCTCCCATAGATAAAACGTTCAGTCACTCTTTGAAGAATAAGATCAGTTCTTGTGCTGGATAGTTATGGAAATCAACAAATGTGACTCTAAGAGCAATTAAATGAAGAAAGCAGCTCCTGGTTTTGGAACTCTCTCCTGACTATTTCTTGCAGAGTAACAGAAGCCCTGATAAAAAACACACAGATCTGTATGAAAATGTTGAGGAGAAAAGAGAACCATGGAAGCTAAGTGAGCTCTGAATGAAAGCAAAGAGAACACCACTACCAAGAAAGAAAAACATCACCGCGTGGATTCAGGCAGGGACGAGTACCAAGGCTGGAGATGGAAGAATAATGGAAATGCACACAGACAGTTAACAAGGTTCCTTCCCATACTGAATCCATGCATGAATCCATGCACAGAGCCGTGAACTGCTGCACTACGAACCCAGAGAAGCGATTCTGATGGGGAAATCCAGATCTGAGGCCCTGCAGAATAAGCGAATGGCTTGTCAAGGCAGAGCCCGCATTAGCTGGAGTCCTTACTTGTTCTTTCAGAGGTCTGTTCCCCTGGTTAGGCAGTACCATTTTTAGCATGGCATATGAATTTTGGTCTGTGGACTATGCTACTGAAGAATTTCTCCATATGCTAAAGAAAAACAACGGGTTCTCTGTGTCTCTTGCTGAGTGTGGTGGTACCTGTGTGCTATACATATCTGAGGACGAGGGGGAAGCAAAACCAACTACGGTCAAACAGATGCATTGAAAAAGCAAGTACTGCACAGTCAGTTAAAGGTGGGTTTTGTTTTGTATTTTTTTTTTCTGTATGTGTAGTAAGTTCACGCAGACGCCTGGATCTGCACAACGAAGCCAGAATGAGACCAGCCACTAGTCTAGCCAACAACATGCAATACTTTGACTGAAGGAAACATGCTTGCTTTCCAGCTGGAAAGAGAAGCTGACCATTTTGCTGCACTCCTAAGATATTGAAATGTTTATATCAATTTAAAACAGACTCTTGCAGAGAGTACAAAAATAAAGAATTTTCAGGCAGAGACCTCAGAAGCCAAGTTGTAAACCCTTGGCTAAAAGGTCTTAGGGTAGAAACAACTGCAGAGCATTAACTGCATAGCAGTGGTTCATACAGGAGCCGTAAGAGTAAAGACAGTGTTTAGGAAGATTGCGAGGCATTTCATGTGGGCTTCAGCGCAAGGTCACAGGATGTAAGAAGCTTCGGGAGTATCCAAAAAAAAAATAAATTAAGTTGTTTGAGAGTAAAAATAGCTGTATGCCAAGCACCAATCCTGCAATCCTTATTCACAAGAGCTGCTGTGTTGATATGAACATCTGTCCTGTGGGACGTGACTGGTTGCCCAGGTTTACTGCACCTTGCAGCCCAAAATAAAGAGATCGTGACACTGGGCAGTGGCTTGGTAATGAAGGGGCAGGTTCCACTGTGAGGAAACAGAAACTCTGATGTGCTCACAACACCTCCGGGAAGGAGGACAGCGAATAGTTTTTGGCATTCTTAACTTAACTGAGCTATTTTATAATTACAAGTCCTTAAAACAAGTGTTAGATCTGTTTAGCTTTCTAAAAATCTTTCTAAAAGGTTTCTGTTTGTTTTTCAAAAAGTTTTGTTTGTTTGTATTTTGGCCATGAAAATACAATTCATCTTAAGGGATTTAATGTGATTGTACAAAGATATCAAAAAAGCACGATTCAATAGCCTACAGCCTGTTACATGGCTCTTGAAAACATCATCCATTTCATACGAGCAAACCAGTACTCTCCTGAGGTGTGACTGCCACACAGCCCCCTGCCCACACAGAAGTGCCAATGTTTGGGTGCCCTCCTAGGGCCTGACTGAAATCTGAAATTATTTGTTCATCAGCTGGTTTTCTCCCACTCTCCACGAGCAGCAATGCAGACTGTACAGCCTGGCGTGCTTGCAATGGTAAGCATAACCTGTTTACTTTTTAAAAACGTGTATGTATGAGTAATTCTCTGTGTGATTCATTTAGCTGTCTTTGTTGTGCCTTAGACCAGTCCCGCGGTTATTTTAGAAGATGTGTTATTTTATTACTGCAATGAACAAAGGAACTTTCTCTTTTCCCTGGTTTTCACAAAAATGTGCGATGTTAGAAAGGGGTCAAAGAGAGAATTTTCTGGTTTTCCTTTGAAGTCTCCAGTTCTAAGCTTGGTTAGGAGCTTCCATGTGTCCTATACGGGCTTGGACCCTCCCGAGGCAGTGAGCTGCAGTAGGGATTGCATGCAGCTAAGACTTCAATCTCTAGCCCTTCCTGGGCATCCTGTTCAGTGGTGAAGCAAGGCCAGTTACAGTAGATCGAGACTGACTCTTGCACTGGAAACAGCATTTTAATCTCTTAGACTTTCCTACTTTCCATGAATCTTACAAGCCCGCTGCCACGTGCCTTCCTATTTTGGGAGTTTTATTCATTCTGCTTCAAATGGAAAAGAAATTTGCAGGTGTGTTGTCATATGGTAGAAGGATTATAGTTGTAATTCAGATACCTAGCAACAAAATAGAAGGCAATGAGAAGGCTCATGTAGGAGCCTTCTGTTTGCAAACTTCTGCAATACACTAATTTTTCTGTTCCACTGATGCTTCCTTAGCAGAACATTTAGTATCAAAAACCTGAATCCTGAGGATTTGGACAATAGTAAAATGCAAAGCTTCTTTCTCCCCTTTAAGCCCTGCTTGAACGGTGAGGTTTAGGATCTGCAGTCTTTGCTGACCCTCCAGGAGAGCTGCAGGAAGAGGGAGGAAGGGAAATTGTTTTGTGTTCAGATCCAAATATAAAATCAGCTCAATGTTCTTTTCTCCCTCATCAAGAGACTCGCATTCCTTCCCTCTCCCAGCTTCCCCCGACACTGCAAGATCAGTGCGTTTGGGTGAGTCCTTAAAGCAAAGTCCAACAGAAAAAAAGTAATCCAAGTACAAAGTTGAATGTTCTTCTATTTAAAATGCAAAGAGGATAAAATCTGCAGCTTTAGTTCTTCTGTTTTCTTAAAAGAAAAGACCTCTTACCCCAGTCCTGTGCAGGATTTGGCAAAAGAGAGAAAGGTGCTTTCAGCTACCAAAGCCCTCGAACGTCTCACTCATTAAAAACTGTGGTGAGTCTCCTCCTGAAGCTCACAGCTTTGGTTACCTACTGTCCCCACCCTTCCCGTTCTCATACCAGGCTGGGACTGGGGCTGGCTTTGAGAAAAGCCAGGGAGGTTTTTTTTTGTTTTTTTTTTTGGCATTGTATTTTCATGGCCGAACACCAGGAGTCGATCTAGGAGGCATCCACAAGGTGCCAACAAGCCCTGAAATTTTGGCTCTCTCCTAAGAACTAAACCTAAGGCACTATGGCAGGACCTGTTCTTCCCAAAGCAGAGACCAGCTGCTAGCACCTCCAAGCCACGGAGCTGTGGGAGGGCAAAACTTGGAGCTGCTGCCTTGGGTGATGGTGCACCCCTCGCCCCCGTTCACAGGGGCTCACTGTGCACGCATTCAGCTCAGCCTTCTTCTCATAATGTGCTTTCATCTCTCCCCATTTTAAAGAAAGCACTGAGCACCCCACCCTGTCCTACAACAACTGCTGAGCTATTTACCACTCTGAAAGGAAATCCCATGTCACAACCCCTAGGAGCGCAAGGAATAATGTCCGGAATTCCTTTATCTGTGACTAGGCCTGGCGCACAGTCTCTTTCCCGTCTCTTAAGTATACACAAATATATTCTTTTCTTTTGTCAAGGCAATGGGCCCAGATTTTAATGACGGTTTATTAAAAAATAATTAAAAAAAAAAAAAAAGGTTTTGGCAGCGCTCAAGAACAAACGTTCTCTGTGTTTAGGCCCCTTTGTTATTCAAGGTGAAAAGTGGCTAGAAGGGAAAATGAATCACTGGTCTTTGCCCTCCATAGTAAATTTGACCTCCACTGTTTTAACAGCGCCTAAAATTGGTGTTTGGGGCTAACCAGGGAAACAATGCGGTAAGTCTCATGGCTGCTTCCTACGACGATTTTGCTTAAATTGGTCAAATCATCTCTTTGGGCACTGCAGTCTTTTTTTAACCTTCGGCTTCAAGGCTCCCGCTCGGGTCTCCGTGCCAAGTTGTGCTCAGCTAAAGGCCGTGCTTATCGCGTGCTGGCAGCCTGCAGAGTGATGGAGTAAAAGATGGGCACTACCAGCTCTGGGGCAGCGCTGCCCTGGGCCGAGAGGACAGAAAGGAGGGGAGACGCCACGTGTAAGCACCCCCAGGTGCGTGGGCCCGGCGCTCCTCACACACACCAGGCCTCACAGCGCTGCTCCATGAGGGAGGTGGATGGAGGCCCTCGCACCACTGCTCCATGACAGGAGGCAGCTGGAGGCCCATCTGTCCAGCCGAGCTGTCCTGCCAGGCCTCCTGCCATGTTCGTGCCCTTCCAGCCCGGCAGCTTGAAGCCCCAGGGCCTGACCCGCTGGCATCTTGGAGGCAGCTGCACGGACGCCGAGTTTTGCCTCCTTGCAGGCCAGCAGAACAATGCAACCTGGAGCAGCAGCTCCAGGGGAGAGGGGAGGGAAATCTATAGTAGGAAACGGCTGGGAGCGAGGAAGTTGCAACTGAAATATTGGCACCAGCAGGCCGAGGGAGGCGGGGGAGGCAGGCAGGAGAAGGAATCTTTCCAGGAAAAGAACGTTCGTATCAGATACTTCCAAAAATAAAATATCATTGTGTCGGAGAAATGTTTCAAATATTGGCAGCGCTGCTGGCTTGGCCCGCCACTCTCTTCAGTGGATCCAGCACTCTTGCAAATCAGTTTGAAAAAAGTGTTTATGATCCTTCACTGTCGAGCCCTCCCATGCAAAGAGAAAGACGCACGCCAGTGGGGACCGCAGAGCCGCCCCAAGTGATTCATGGCACCCGCTCCTCACGGGGTGGTGATATTAGAAAGCTGACAGCCTTGTTGCAGTACAAATAAGTCACCAGCTGGAGTTTACTGGCTCTTTTATTTATATTCCTACAGCACGCAGGCAATGCCAGATGTGCTGTCCCTGATTCGTGTGTATTATGTTTGATGTCTCTCATCAGAAACAACGCTGGGCTAAATCCAGAAACTAAACTGTTTTTAGCAGAGATAAATATTTAGGCAAGTCAGTGACTGGCAAGAGTCTGTCCCTCCCTTCGCATCCCCTTTCAAACTGAAATAAAGGTATCAGCTCAGCATGAGCACATCAAAGATCTTGTCTACACAGGGGAAGCACGGCGCGCTCTCACTGCCGGCTGAGCCACTGCCTTCCAGCAGGCTCCAAAGAAAGGGGAGGATTTGGCAAAAGGGGGCTTTCCAGGGGCTGAAACCAGAGCATTCACACTGCATCCCATCTACGAGCTGGACCACAGCATCCAATTAGCACCTGCTCTTATCTGTGTGCTGTCAGGCTTTCTCCTGTCTCTGGGGCACGGCAGACTGTGTTGCTCCTAGATGCTATCACAGACTCTGACAACAGGGAGGGAATAAATCACACCGCTTGCCCTGCCTTTTGTCAGGTGTGGATGTGTGTGTAATAAGCTGACTTTGGATGTCTGTTAGTGGTAAGTCTTGATTTTCCTTTGCCCTGTGTGTTCTGGTCCTTGAAGTGTATGTAGAGCACAAAGGTTTCAGTTGCAGGACACTGTATGGAGAGGCTGCATGCGTAGGTTTTTTCCTGACTTGCTGACAAAATCACTCATTTCTCCACTCACAGAGTAAACTATACTATGTGACTAACTCCATTACACTCCTCTGAGCTTTGTTCCAAGGTCTCCTGAGGATGGCCTCTCTTTCCTACATTGGGATTCTCCACAATGAGATACTTGCACAGCCCTGGCTTGCCCATCCTTCCCACATCATAGGGGCTGCCTTGGCAAGAAGCCTTTGCAGAGCAGGAAGGATGGTCTGACTGTGCAAGGCTCACGTGAAGGGACTGAAGGAGAAATCCAGGTGGATCTTCTCTCATTCAAGTCAGCCATTTCACTGTGGCACAGCTCTAGGACTACCCTGCTTACAACAGAAATGTACAGGATGCTCTGAACTCCTAAGGGAGATGCCGAGGTGTGGGAATTCAATTCATGCAAATCAAAGTAAATTAGGCCCTGCCATTACCCCACACTGCCAGTAGCGGATTGAAGGTCACCTCACTCGTGACTGGGCTTGTGTTTCACAACTTAATTTGCTTGACCTTATTTTCCAAACTGTCACACGCAGTGAGGAGATGAGCCCATATATTACAGACCACCTAGGCTTATGTTGACTGTGCTGGATCACAAACACTCCTGCTTCCCATGTCCAAAAGTCTCACCTTGGTATTTCATCAGCATTGTCCCCCAAAGGGAAACCCATTTCTATATGGTCATGGTCTTATTACAAAGGTTCTGCATCACCTTGACTGCTTCAAAGAGATGAGACTGTTGTGCAACAGAACTAGAAGGCAGTTCTCAGTTTCACCAGCCCAGGGTTTCAAACTGTATGCATGTCATTCCTAGCAACAGTGATTGTGGATGCAGGTACTATGGGGAGAACACGATGTGATGATACCAGTTATGAAGGTGAACAAGCATCAAAAACTTAGCACAAGTACCCAACGTCCTGGATAGAGGGGTTCAGAAATACCTCCCTATTTTGTATCCTGCCCAATATCTGCTTTTGAACAAGGTCAAAGAGATTGTTATTCCCATCGGAGTGTTTCTGTGTTGAAATGTGGAATTTCTCAGGAATTTTTCATTAACATTGGCTTTGGCAGATAAAATATTGGCTATGCCAAAGACAACAAGCTTGGGAATATGTTGATCTTAAGCACAAAGATACTGTACTCAGCGCTGCAGTTCACTACAAATGGATTGCCCCAACTGACAAGTAGAATAATAACCATGAATATTGATAATGCCCAGGTGTTTTGTTTTATGTATGTATTTTCCTCTTAATTAAAATGATAAGAGTAGCATATTCCAATAAAAACTCATTTATGCCGTCCCATTTTAAATGAGAGAAACTGTTCAGTGAGAGATTAAGAAATTTTAATTCTAATTTAGCTTGGTGCAAAGATCAACTTTCTACCTCCTCAATAACATGCTCTTTTTTAGATGGTGTAACTACACATGAGAAGTGCCATATTGCTGGCCGAGTGTATCAGAAGAAGTGGCTGAATGAGTGCTTCGTGTTCTGTAGCCTCTCTGGACTTGCTTCACAAATGGAGTTTACCAGGTGAGTGTGGAATTTGTGTTCACCATTGTCCAGAAACCCATCTCACCCCAGGTCTCTTGGCACTGGAGGCTCCAGTAACAGTCATTCTGGGAGGGAGAGAGGGAGACTTCTCCCCCTCTTGCTAGATGTTGTTGGGACACCTCAATACATCCCTCACCCTTAACTGATCGTCGCACCAGGCTTCAGTGAGACACGTAGGTCCCTGAGGCATCTTTCTGCACGTTGGGCTCTGTCTCTGCAGCCTTCTGCAGAGGACTGCTGCAGAGTTACTTTATTCCCAGAGCCTTGCAGCATGCCTTTGTCTTCTTCAGCCACGTCACAACCCCACTCACGCTGTGGCTCTGTGCTTTCTCTCTCTCCAAACCCTAACTCTAGACACTCCCCAGGTCCAATACACGTCCCACCAGGGACTTCCCCCCAGACTGGCCAGGACTGAAAAGTTTGGCCAGTCCTCAGCCTTTCCTGGCAGCCCCTTCACAACCCCACTCACACTGGGACTCTACTCTCTCTCTCTCTCTCCAAACCCTAACCCTGACCCTAACCCTACCCCTAGACAGCGCCCAGGTCTAACACCCACCATCTTTTGCTTTCTCCATGGCTATGCTCACCCTCCAAGAGCCTTTTAGGGTGAAAGTCCAACACCCTGTGCTGAAAAATGGGGAAGTCTTTTGTGGTAACTGATACTTAAGCCCTAGCTTAAGGTTTGGGTAGGAGCAGACTTCATAGGAAAACACCCAAGTCTGTGCCAAAATGGCAATAACAATAATAATCGTAGCAGCCTGCATTTCTAAGATTAGTTGTGTGATCGCTTACAAAGGGATTTAACCTTGCAACATGTTTGTGAGGTTGGTAATTAATTGCTATTATATACTGCTGGAAACTGAAGACAGATAAGATAAGTATCTTACTTAAGGTCATACAGGAAGCCTGCAGCATGGCAGGAATTAGAAGTCAAGTTAATTGGCTCCCAGTTGTGTGCTGAGCTGCGGGATCATGCATGGCCAGCCTCTCTTCAGCTCCACAGGGGCTGGAAAGAGCTGACACCAGCAAATACCTGGTGTGGACTGCAGTGTCCTCTCCTGTGAGGGTGGCCAGTGGGGCAAGCACGAGAGGCAAGGGGGAAGTAGCACGCAGCAGTATTTGGAGCCTTTGCTGCATGCTGCTCATTCCTCTTCCCGAAAAAAACATGCAAATTCTAGAACAAGCGTGCTCCTAGAAAGAGGGACTTCTCCTTTTGCTTCCTCAATTTTGATAAATCCACTATTTGTGGCACAGTCTGATACCTGTAAGTACCTGATTTCTGCTGGGTGAATGCACTGAGAATACAAATGTGCTGTGAGGATGTGAGGGCTACCTTCCTTTTCTGAGGAGGGGAACCTCCTCCTGAATGTCAGCACAAACACTCAGTCACACGCCAGGCTCATTAACCAGCTCTCCAAAAAGCACCTCCAACATAGATGTGCACAGGGGAGACGAGAACAAACTCTCAATCTGGAATCCTTTAACTGTAACAGACACTCAGCAGGGGAAGCCATTAGACAGGAGCTGAAAATTAGCTTTGCAAATTTCTCTGTGCCAGAAGACACAGTCAAAATGAAAACCAAGAGGCTTTTTGGACTATGGTTGCAATTGAAGTGACACTGCATCCATTTGCATGTGTGTGTGCATGTGTATGTGTGCTTCATGATTCCTCCAAGGAAAGCTGCAGCATATGTGTGGGTCAAGAGGCTGAGAGAGGCGCTGCGTTAAAAGAAATTTGAGAAAAACTGTAGCCTTGCAAGCCCTGTGCATCAACGCCGTGCACCTGGTGGTACCCAGGTAAGCAGACTGTGCACGGCAGCGTTAGCAGGGAGTGGTGTGTGAGACACACCTTTTGGAAGGGACAGGCAGCATTTCAGAGGTAGGCGTCACACTCCTCAGACTGTTCAAAGGTGTTTGCAGGAGATAGGGTAACAATGCCTGACCTAGTCTCTAATCTTTTTCATCAGCTTGGCTCTGTTCCCATGCAAAGTACATGAGAACAAAACATGTTAGTGCAAAAGAGCAGCGGAGAAACCCAAGTTCTGTAGCCGTCTGTCTGGAGGACAGGGCAAAGATTCATCTCTGGCAGTTCAGGCAATGCCTACCGCGGGATCCCAGTCCTAATCATTGCAACCCTAAGTGCCTCAATATCCTTGTAGCTTTAAATGGCTTCTTTTCTGGTGATGGAAGTGAAAGATGAAGTAAAAACGTGGCTTCCACCACTGCAGTGCCTGAGCTGTGTTTTCTCTTCGCAATGTTTATCGCCCCGACTTTCCAGGGAGGAGGGGAAGTGCTGGTTGTCCTGATTTACACAAGGGCAGAGGCACAAAAGCAGCAAACATCTCTGTTCTGGAGTTAGCCATCTGTCAAAAACATTGCAGGTGTGCCCCCAGGGGAGCTCCCCTGAGGCGTTTCTCAAAGGACAGGGAACCAAAGTTGAGCTGCTTCCACGTCGCAGCTTACATCCAACCCCTTGACCACCTTGGTTGGTTTGGAGCACAGCGCCTGGCCAGCACCACCCCATCTCCGTCCCAGCTCAGCCCAAACCCTGCAGACCTGGCCTGGTCTCCTCTGCTTCTGGCCCTCCTGGCATCACCAGCGGCATCATCGCCACCGCGTCTGCCCGAAGCACTTCCACCCCCAGCCTGGGCTGCAGGGAGGCTGCTGGATGTGCAGCGTGTCTAACAAGACAGCAGTTCAAGGCAGAGGAAGACATAAAACCAAATTATGCCCGACTCCACGTTCCTAAGAATGTAAAGGAAATGCAGGCAAAAATGAGCTATACAGCTACAGAAAGTTAATGTATGCTCATTTGTGTATCAGAGCATTGTCCGGGGGAGCTCTCAGTTTCCTCTCAGGATCTATAATGAATAGGCCTATAAGAGAATGTTATGGCAGCAGAGATTTCTCTTTTCCTACTATTTAACTTAGAACAATATAGAATCAAAACAAAAAGGCAGCCTTTCAAAGACCAGCAGTACAATACACGCTAAGGACATCACTTCAACCTTAAAATGAAAGAGCCCGGGAGACCTTTGCCCTGTGTATGCTGAGAATTCCTCTCCCTTGATCATATACATGGCAAGGAGATTGCTGTCTGAGATATCCCGCATCCCGCCACGCCCCGGTGTCACAAACTCGCTTTCGCTACCAGCAGATGACAAGACCAGAACCCAGATAAGCAGAAAGATTTTCAAACAGGAAAGATGACGAAAGGAATTGGGCTGTTCTGGGCTCTCCTGAAGTTGCTCTTTGACCCCTTTTGCTGTCCCTTTGTACATTTGGTTAGCCTTGCTCTAAATGTAGGTGACACCAGACAAGACTGGGAATTAAAGAAGCAGCAGCCCAAAACAATGGCTCTGCAAGGCGTTATCTGATCAATTCGTCAGGGTGAAGTATTTATCCCCGACAGTAACAGCGATGGCTTTAATTGTGGCATTATTAACTGCTAGCTGTCATTGCTGCTCAAAGGATGCAGAATAAATGCACAAAAAGAAATAAACACTACATCAGAGATGTCCAGAACCTAGAACAGAGATCCCAATGTCCTAGGAAAAAAAACTCGATTTTTGCCTTTACGCTGATTGCCGTGCGCTGCACCGTGTATTAAAGATTACACTTTGCCTTTTGTTCAGGAAAAGGGCTTGTTCTCAACGCTGGTGGTTTCCATCTTCTCAGGTGCACAGCGCGGTTGTGCCAGGTGTGACCCAGGGAAGGAGAAGCTGTGTGAGGAGGAGGAGGAGGGGAGGTGACTGCATCACTGCTGTTTGCGCATCCCTCTGCCACTGCACAAGGAGAAAAACTTCAGTGGCTTTTCTCTGCAGCAGACCAGCCCCTAAAGGACGTTCTGCAGTACTGCAGAGGCAAGGCGAGCTACCCGGGGCACATTTCTGTCACATGCACTTGCAGACCCTGCGACAACTCATTGCCTTTACAAATGGATTTGATTTATGCTGGTAAGAGGTTCATGCTGTCAGCTTTTTGTCTCGTATTTCTGGCATAATTGATTCTGCCCAGTCATTTCTCTTGCAGTGATTGTTCCTCTTTTCCCAAGCAATAGCTGCCTGTTGCTGAAAGACACCTTAATCTTTTTAATGTAAACTATCTTGAAAACAAGATTTTTAGATATAAAATTTCTGTTACACCAGGAAGATGTTGAGACTGAAATTCTTAGCTCAGGCGGTCTCACTGAGGGACATCCCAGTCAGAGGCAGACAGAAAGGCAGAAAAAGTTGCATTGCTCAATGACCAGCCACAAATCCATGTAGCATTTAAAAGTCTACATGAACATTTTGAACAGTGATACTGTGATAGAGTGGAAGAGCTACGCAAACTCTCCTCCATGGGAATCAAAAGTAGTTCAGTTTTAGCTTTTCCCCTAATCCCACTTTGAGCACGGATTTTTCAACTCCTCTGCCCTGATTTTCTCAAAAGTGCAGGACGAATTTGGCAAATGAAAACTGAGATTTATACCCAGACAAAACTGTCTCCTTTCCTCTTCTTTTGTCCTTGTGCCAGAAACTCTTGAGAAAGCTGAAGATACCGTCATGAAGAATGTTAAAACAAATTGTGGCACATATTCTTGGGATGAGGAAAGGAGAGCCTTTCTCTTGGGAGCATTAGTCTGTGCTCATAGACTTGTGGGATGTCGTAGTGCCTGTTTGTGGCTGCCTGCCCTGTTTGATATTGTTTACCAGCTCTGACGCTCTGGATAGTACATTAGGAAAGAAAAGTTAGCAATTGAATGTTAATAACAACCACAGTTATGCACAAACTTACAGAGAGATCAACTTCAGAAACCAGAGGAAGGCACGCTACATCATGGTTTATTAACTGAAATTAATAACGGTGTTGCACCATGCAGGCTTGAACATCACATTTCAAATGCAAAGTAGAGGATCATAAAAAAGGCAGAGTATGTGGCTAATTTATAACAAATGTTTTTAGCCTTGGTATAAAGATCACGCTGCAACGAATACATTGTGAAAGCCCAAACTGCTGAACCCCCTAAGGGGTTTCTAGTCCCTTGTTCTCTTCCCAGAATGTTCACCTGGTACAGGCCTTAGGACACGAATAACCACATCTGTCAGTCTTTTTAGTTGAAAGGAGTATAGATTGGACAGTATCCCCAAATAGGCCCATGTCTCCATAATGCTAAGACAAAATCAGACGTGTATACATCCTTCTTCAAATGTAAGGACAACATTTCCTGATGGGGATTTGCATCTGGAGCCAGGTGGGGGAAACCTCCGACATCCCCTTCAGCATCCTGCTGGCTCCTGAACTCACCTTGCCCAGGCAGCTCCTTCATCCCAGCAGCCGTGCCATCGCGGCCCTTTTGGTTTTGGCCTGTACCTCCCTTTCATCAGGGCAGGTGACGTTGCCCAGGCAGAGCTGCATTTCACATGTGGCGAAATGCAACACGCCACAGCGAGCCAGATAATGGAGCCACCCGTGTTTATCTGACGTGGTGCAAAAGCCATGAGAAAATGGTCCACGTGTGAGCACAGCCTAGAAATTCAGAGCAATTCCAAGCCTATAAATACATCACACCGAAGACATGTTTTGTCTTTCTGGACAAAGTTAGAACCTGATGTATCGGTGGATTAAGTAATAAAACTGTTAACGGGATCATTAGTGGCTTCGTGGTAACAACCAGCCCTGACTTTCCCAGAGACCCATGGTGTCATTGTATTTGGAAAAGCCTTCGCTGAGTAGGATGATGAGCTGTGAGAAACACACGGCTGTCTTTCAAAGTGCGATGGGCCAACTGCACCGAGACCGTAGCCAAAGGAGGCTCTGCCCCAGGCAATCCCTCCCCATCACACGCTGTGCTGGGTTCACGCTGACGTAGGGTTCTGGAGATTAATCACCCTCTCTGGTGATTCCGATTGGGCCAAGCCCCGCTCTCTTCCCTGAGTTCTTACTCCATCCTTACTCAACAGGAGATTTGCCAAGATTGAGGAGAAGTTGTTTTTAAGCACGAGAACCTCCGGGAGGCTTAGCGGAACGGGACCTTCAGGGCCAAAATAAACTCGAAGTGAGCGCACGCGCGGCCCCACGAACAGCAGCCGGGGTGGCTGGCCCCGAGGCCGCCGGTGCTGCAGCCTAGGGGCAGGGCCACCCACTGGCTTTCCCTCTTCTTAGAGAGCCAGCAGGGCACTGAGCTTTCTCACCGTGATTTTTCACTTCCAAAACGAATTGGGATTTGCCAACAAGATCAGTGAAATCTCCACCTCTATCAAGCATGTGGCGAGAGAGCAGCTTTCAGCCAGTTCTCTTCTCACTCAGATCCTACCACAAATGTAAAACCAACCGAAATAAAATAAATGTTCTTGGTCACAGAAAGGCAAATTCAAAGACAGGCTATTGTGATCAGCTTTAAACCTGTGTAACGGAGAGCAAAGATCGACCCAAGTGCACGAACACGAAATGAAAATAACCCAGACATCATCCATTCGTAGAGAAAAAATGTGGCAGGCTAAAAGTTTAGCTGATTCTCTCTGCTTCACACCATGTAATAGCTTAAATTGTGTTTAAAAGGTTCTCGGGGTGACATCATCGTTTCCATTCACTTGAATCACCCTTTATTTGTAAGAGTACAAATAGTTAAAAGCTAGCCAGATTATAGCTTTCTCAGATTTTAGCTGTTTAGCTCTCTGTTCCGCTGTGTCATGCAGCAAGAGCTGCTACAACTTCCTCGCCTGGTGTACACCTACCAAGGGGTCTGGGAAAAGCATTTCTGCCACACCTGGGCGCTGCATTAGGAGCTCTGATATTCCTCGTGGGCTGAGGAGCAGAGCAGTACCTGGGCTTTAAGCAGTGGCTGTGCACGAAGTTCTTTCCCTTATCTTTGCAAATTAGCGCTGATGGAGTTAATTTGCAGCAAATGGAGAGGGGGGGGGGCTGCGTGGGGAGAGGGGCCGTACCTTCAGCTGGACAACACTGCACCTGTGGGATTTATTTTTCTGCAAGGAAAGACAGGGACCTTGAGGCTTGCAAGTGATAATCCACTGTGCCTTACTTCCCTCCTTTCAAACACAGTTGCATGCGTCTTCCTGTTCAGGGCTCTGGGCAATCTCTTCCAACAGCCATTTCCTGTATGAAGGCGTACTGTAATTAGGATTGCCCACAAGAAGGGTTTCCAAATGCTACTGTGTGGGCATGTGTTACAGCCCCTCGGGGAGGCAGCTTCAGGCAGCTGGAAGAACAAGTGAAGAAGCAGAGGGGAAAAACACTTTTTATAACTCCTGGAGGACACGCTGTCGTAGGCATCCGCACATTAAAGGTCTGAAACGGCAGCCCCTGCGCAACCAAACCCCCAAATTCGGGAAGTCCAGGCTCGGTATCAGCTTTCAGGATGATCCCTGTGGCTACAAAGAGCCAAGGCGAGCCCTTCTCAGTAGCAGTGAGGGAATCTAGGATCAGGACTGGGATACTAAGGAGGCTCCGTGCCCGTGTCACCAGCTGCAGGCTTCTGGAGACAAGGAGAAAATTGCTTCAACTCCCAAATTATTGTATTCAGCGCTAATTTCAGCTAATGAGGTATGGGTTAATGGCAAACAGGACGAATCCCTTACAGGATAGCTGTTTGTGTGTGTGTGTTTGTGTGCCATATCCCCGTGAGTGACAGGGGCTGTCCCAGTTTACCCGCAGCTAGGGAGGAGTGGGCAGAGTCGCCCCGTGGAGATTGCTGCTTTTTCTGCAAACTGACCTTAGGGTATCTATAAGGAAGAATTTAAGGTTTGTGATTTCTGAGCTGTGGGCTCTAAGGAAGCAAAGATTTTGACTGCAGTGTTTTAAATTCATGGAGATTTTTAAAAAAATGGAACAGGTAATGACTAGGTCAAGCTTCCTTGACCCTCAAATCAAGAACAATCCCAAAAGGACTGAAAACTCCCCTCTCTACTTCCTTGGCAATCGTGTTCCCACAGTTCAGAAAAACACAGGAAGATCTAAGGAAACCTATGTGGAAATGCAGAAGACAAAGGCAAGTGGTCTGAAAATAGAAGGCTGGTCCATATATTTCCTTTACATTCTGGTCCTGAGTCCAGTTTTTGGCTGAATTTTGAAATCTCAGGGAGCATATGCTTTTGCCATTCTCAGCAGGGCACAAAGGAAAACAGGCTTGTTTGGCCTTGCCTCGTTTGAAGGGTTAGAAGAGGTCCTTTCCTTCTTACCCACTGATGTCTGAGATTCCTTTTTAGCGCTGAAAGCTTTGCAGCTTAGAGCCGCAATGAAAGCCCCGAACGCTGGTTGCACATGCACCGTGCACTGGCTGTGACTCTTTTACCTTTGTGGATATTGTGGGGGGGGAGGCTTGAAAAAATTGCCCTTGAAAAGTTTAGTTCAGCATGAAGACTTGGTGCATCTCCTTGGTGCAATCTCGAACACCAGGGATTTGGCTGCAGGTCTCAGACCCTGGCTTGGCTAACCTCTGCACCAGGCACCATGTAAAGGCAAAATTCATTTTGGTACAGGGAAGAGAGACTGCGCAGACCTCTAGAGCTGAGAAATTCCTCCAGACTTTTTCTAATGTAAAAATTCAAGGAATCCTGAGCCCTGAGGGGAGTTTAGGAGACATCCAGGGAAGGGGGGAGCGAGCAGGAGAGGGGTGTAGGATGTAGTGAGGACAAAAAGTATGTGCTGTAAAGACAGGCTAATCCAAGGACTTGGGGATGAGGGCGTTGGGCTGCCTTTTGTAAAACAGTTCACACATCTACTCACTATCCATCATAAAACGGTTCACAGACTCACTCCCCATCAGAGTACAAAGCTGTATGAAACTGTTAGCGACTGCCTAATACAAAGCTAACAACTGCACCACGGGGCACTGGCTCAGCTGCCCTCAATATGTGGATTCATTGCATGCAATTTCCCAAACCTCTGAAAGCAAAAAGCTGAGATGGTCCCTCCGGGGCACACGGGGCAATGCCGGTTGTGGCCGCATGTGCTGCACAGCCTGCCTCAAGGATAGCAGAGAAAAGCCCAGATTCAGCTCTGTGGAGTGGACACGGGACTGGAGATTCTTTCCAGCTTCCTATTCCCGTTACTGGAGAATGCAGGAGGTCCGGCCAGGTCACCAGATTTGCCTCGTTCAGTTGTGGATGTGTGCTGATACCTGGTTTGGGGTGGGCTGGGGTTCCCCACACAAGTTGGTGCAGCACTCAGGCAGTGTGGAGCTTGCCCAAAATGGGCACCAATCAGTTTTGTTCATCACAGGCTCATGAGATCAGGCTCCCTACCTTCTTCAAACCTTCCTCCTTTCTCACTTGAAGCAAATGGCTCACGGGCAAGCCCCTAAGATCACAACTCCTATACAGAAAGCCTCGCTTCACATGATTTCTTCTAATCTTGGCTTGCTCCTGGTGATTGCAAGCTCTCTGCTGCTAAAGTTCTGCTCCCTGGGGCAGCCTTCAAGCGTGTGCTTATATTAAATGCCATTTCCAGATAATAACCTTGACTGGCTGATTTTGGCAGGTTCTCCTATTTTCTCAGTGGCCTTAAAAAGAAAAATTAAAGAAGTGCCTAACCCAGGAGATCAGTTCTCCGTTGCACACGTTTTATGCCCTCTTGTTTATGTAGCCAGCTTTTCTGGCCATGTGGTGGAGTACAGCTAGATGCTCTGCCCGAAGGTGAGAACCAGAATGCCTCGACTGGCACCCAGCAGCCTTTGTGTCCCGTCAGTCATTCGAGCTGCTTTCTGAAGGAAAACACTTGGGACACATCTATTTTGCTCCTGGCTGTTGTTTAGATATTCTGAATATCTTTTAATTGCTTCCACTCATAATTTCCCATTCCAGTGACATCAGGCTGGTCTAGAGCAAAAAAGGAAAGGTGGAGCAAGGGAGATGAGAGGGAGTAAGCACAAGAACTTCAGCAGGGCTGCTAAGCTTCAGTGTCCTTCTCATACTCTCTGTGAAAGTCAAACGCTGCCTCCTGGAAATTTCCTGTGTAGTTTTAAAAAATGCAGGTTGCTGCTGCTGCCCCCAAAACTGTTTTGCAACGTAAGCTGAAAGCAGCTCCTCTGTTCATCCCGTCCTTTGCTGATGATCAAGTGACCCTTGCTGCATATGCTTTGCAAATGTCTTTGGAAGCAAAAGGCACGTTTCATCTCTGAGCGTATGCAGCATAAGGCAGATTTTCACCCTCCTTCAAACCGTGCTGGCAGTTTGGAGGACAAACTTACAAAAAAAGGCAGCTCACGTACCACTGACTGTACCTAAGAAATCTCTCGTGCTTGTTGGAAACCTTTTGCAATAAGGTGACCTGCCGGCAATACACATATTGTAAATACAGCCCGACTCGATGGATTCCTTCAGACTGAGTTGGGTTGAACTACTGCTTTGCGAGCAATTCAGAGACCATACAAAAGAGTAGAGACCACTCAAATGTACACTGCTGCTCTTATTTAGATTCATGTGTATTGCCATACCAAAGGGGAAACGTGTGCAGATAAATATTTTTGAAATTTTAAAAGAAGATATGTTAAGTTCTTGTAACAGAAACCTTCAACAATCTGGTTTGTATTCTCAGTATTCTTTTGGGTACGATGCTGGTTTTTAGAAGCTCAGGGAGTATTCAGAAATACTTTGCATTTTTTTCCTTGCCTTAAATAGATGAATTAGTGTAAGAGATTTCCAGTTGGTTTTGAAAGTGGCAGCTTCAGGCAGAGAAGCTCATATATCACAATCTTATAAAAAGTCTCCTTTGCTTTTTATAACATTTTCCCACAGTAAAGCAAATGTTTAGAAATAACACCAATTAAGAGACACATTTTTGGTTTACTAGAACCGATCAGCAGCCCATATTGTCGGCTATCCAATCCTCCACTTCCCAGCACTGGCTGCCTCAGAGGAAGGCAGAAGCACACCCCGAATGCCTCTGCCTTCGCAACAACGCGCCGCCGGCTCCGCAGTCCTTCTGGCTACATGCAGTGGGCACCCTCGCTGGCAAGCTGGCAGGGTTCTGAGCTCCTGAAGCTTTCGATTAGCTCTTGACATGTGGCACATTTGAAATGCATCTGTTAGTAAGCTAAATTGCCTTTCCTGGTACATTTGTAGGTCTGTTTGCAGAAGAAGTTGCAAAATGAAACAAACAAAAAATGTTAAATTCCAAACTGGCTTCAGTGTCAAAGGGATCAGGCAGGACCTAATTTTAATTCTCGAATCTTGTTAGTTTTGCAGTGTTACGTCCTTGCAGTTACCGTGTTTATTCCAATACCGGAAAAGTTATTTGGAAAGCGTATATATTAAAAACTTTTTGATAATAATATCAAGGAGCGAAAGACACTACAGAAGGTACTGCCAGTGTCAATAATTCTTTTCAGATGTTTTTTTAAAGGCCTACCTAGAACTTGTGCCAGCTGTCGGCATCTCCACAACTCTTATTACTATGTAAAACGTTTTTAGCAGAAAGCCCCTAACTAGTACAAGAAAGAGTTTGAAATAAGCTCTGTAATAAACGAAAAGAAAGTGGATATTTCATGATACCTGTGGAACTGTCTTAGGAAGTTTAAAGACACATGAAATATTTTGAAGCTACGTTTTAAGATGAGGCAGGAATTTGTTGGGATGAAGTTTGCACGGTCTCTCCTCCCTGCTAAACACGGACACGGAGCGAATGATCCTCCTTGCACAGGAGTTCTCTGAAGGAGACCACCCATTGATCCGGATCAGTTTTACGGCTATGGACAACTTCTGTCCTCTGGTATCCCTGGCCCAGGTAGGGGATCTGCTGAGCTGCAAAGCAGGACATAACGACACAGCGGCTGCAACCACTGATACAGAAGGAGAGGGCACTCCAGCTCCCTTGCTGAGGTTTGGTAAGGGCCACGAGTGTTCCCTTTCTCTTGGCTGCCCGGGAAGTCCTGCCCAGGAAGGTGCCCCTGGGGCTGGGCAGCTGCACTGCCCTCACTCAGCACCTCAGGGGCAACGTCTTTCACCGTTGCAAAATCATCTGTCTGCCTTTTAGATGTTTGGGTTTGAATCAGATTCAAGTTCTTCAGCGTAACTCTGCCTAACTTTGACCAGAAAGATCCCAGAGGAGGCTTAACCTACAGCCTGCAGGACAGATCCATGCCTCTTGTCCCTTGGGAGGTCAAACAAAGTTTGATTAAATTCACCGCTGGAGATGAACTTTGAGGGAAAGGTGACTGAGGAGTTAATACCTCGCTAACATCAGTGCTATCCAGAATCCTCCGACTTCCTGGCCCTGTTTCAGTTTGGCTTCCAGCCTAATTAGGGCACACAGACACTGTGCTAACAGATTCTTTTCCTAATGATGGACAAAGGTCTGACAGCCATGATGCTGCTTCCAAATCCATCATGAGCCTTTGCCTACAGGGACAGTTAGCGATGTGCCTGTCTTCCTTTCCTTCTCACTGGATGCACACATTGCCTCCTCTCTGCCAGGCACTGATGAGAAGGTGAGCCTGGACCAACTTCCAAAGCTGTTAGCACCAAAAGTGCCAGGAAAGCAGTGCTGGTAAGTGAAGAACCAAGGCGGCACTGCAGTGTGGGCATCATCTCTACCCAACCTTTTCACCCAGCCACTGGGGTGCCACTGCACCATGCTCCACTTCAGGAGCACTTGCAGCAAGACATGCTTTCTCCCTTCTGCCAAACACTTGCCCTCATCTCCCTCCGATCCACAGAAGTCTGTGGGGATTTATTTATGCCTTTGGGAAGCTCCCGGCTGGATTTCTGGTAACACACCTTCTACGGGCAGCCCTTCCAGCCTGTGCATTAACTGCCAGTTAACACACACGTGTCAGCCAGGTGGAGCAATTCGAGGAACCCCCCCCAGAGGGACACACAGGCTCCCTGTTCCCCACCAGGTGCACCTCAGGGTGCAGCTCCTGGTGTCCCGTGCGGCATGGGACCACGGCACCAGCCTTACTGGGGCACTCAGGCTGAGGGTCACCAGAGTGCCGGCCATGGAAGGCTCTTTGGCCTGCACCATTTGTGGTGGCATTTATTTATTTTTTTTCAGGAAACGCTGGACAGGCAGTTTGCAGCACGACCTGAGGATAACCACTTATTGTGCAGGGAGCTGTGGGGAAGATGCTGTAGGGGATATGTGAAATGCCCTGGGCTAGCACCTTGCAGCCAGCCTGGGGGCGTTTCTGCAGAAGGAACCCATCTCTGAGCGGAGCCAAGAAAACCAAGGATGCTTCGGTGTGTCCACCTCATGAAACTAACCCCCAAAAGGCTTGTAAAGTGCTGAGCACCCTGTGAAACCCATCCACCACCCAACAAAACTCGCAGGGATCTGCCTTCAGAGGCTACCTAGCACCTCACCCCCTCACCCAGCACGTGCCAACGGAGTAACTTCACCGAGCACTGCCGAAACGCCAAACCCTCTGCGTTACCCCTGGGCTCCCCAGCCCCCACAGGGACCCCCAAACCCCACAACCTCCCCCCAAAACTTACAGCCCCCCCCCCCAACCCCACCGAGCCCCCCACAGCTCCCCTCAGGGGAGCCGGGCAGCGCCCCTCGCCCGCTCCCGGGGAGACCCCGCGGCGCCCCCTGGCGCCCGCCCGCCCGCTCCCTGAGGCGGCGCCGGGCGCCTCCGGTCCCGGCCGCGTCCCGGAGCCCTCCGGGGGGCTCGTCCCGGGGACCTCGGGCTCTTACCGGGCGTCAGCAGCAGCAGCAGGGCGCAGGCGGCCGTGGCGGCGCTGGGCCGGGGGGCCATGGCCGGGCGGAGAGCTTGGCCGGAGCGGGGCGGGAGGGGCAGAGCGCGGCGGGCAGCGAGTTGCCGCTGCCGGTCACCGCCTCATCCTGGCGCCGCGGGGCTGGTTCTCGCCGTCTTTTCTTCCCGAGGTGCAGGTTTTTAAAAGTTTTGTTTGCTCGTTTGGAGGTCCGGGATAACTTTATTCCTCGTTTTGTTTTGTTTTGTTAATTCAGGGGGTGGGAGGCAGTGACGGCGCGGAGTAACGCCAGGGGTTATTGTAACACCCCGAAAACTTGGACTCCCCCCCCCCCCCAAAAAAAAAAAAAAGAATAAAAATAATAAAATAATAATAATAATAAAGTTTCCTGCGGTCGGCGAGCTCGCCTGGAGCTGGGGCTGAGGCGGCCGCCGGGATGGGGGCGCAGGTGCGGCGGGGCCGAGCCCCTGGTCCCGTCCCGTCACCTGCCGGGGGACGCCCCGAGGGGCTCGGGCATGGCCGCAGCCCGCCCAGGGGCTTCTCCTCCTCCTTCTCCCCCACCCCTCCGGGTCCGCTTTGCCTTGGCTGGGAAGTTTGATACGAGCCCGGGATTCTTTATAGGGACAGGAAAAAAAAAAAAAAAAAGAGGAAGGAGAGACGTCACCAGGCGAGGGGACTTCACTCTCTCTCTCTCTCTCCCTCCCTGTCATTTCACAGAGCTCCTGGATTTCCTGTTGCTGCTTGAGATGGGGCAAAGGAACGAGCCGAGCTGTGCCCCGCTGCCTCCCTGCCCTGCAGAGCTGGAGCTGCGCTAGCATCAGGTGGCAACATCCCCCCCGGGCCTGTCCCCGCTTCCCCTGAAGGGCGCCCGAGGTGCCAGCATCCCCTCCCGGCACAGGGAGCACAGGGCAATGCTGCCGAGGAGCACTGGAGCACTCTCTTTACTCCCTTTCCCTGGTTATTTTGCAGTTTGGGTTCTCCCGGTGCCGCTCTGTGTGTCTGTCCTGCTGGAGTGCCAGCCCTGTGCTCCCAGCCCCGCTGCCTGCAGTGTTGCAGCAGCCGCTGCCAGCGCACCCCGTGCACTTGGGACACAGAGAAAGTTTCTTGTTGGAGTAGGACATTCTGGGCAGCTCCAATTTTGTTAATATTTACACAGCTCAGCTGCCTCCATAATCTCTCATGGGTTTCTCGTAACAGCTGCTTCTGTGTCACCCAAGAATTGTCTCCAGGCATTTGGGTGTAGACAGATCCACCCACGTGTTGAGCTTTCCAGCCCATCCACGTGCCTTTGCTCTTGCCATGCCAGGCAGGACTGGAGCAGGAGCAAACGCTCCTTCAGTGTGGTTCTGGCAGGGGACTCGCAGATGCTTCCCCTTTTTTCGCCTCCGCCCCAGGACAACAGAGTCCTTTCCTGCTCCAGCGCTGCTGCTTTAGCCCCAGGTGCCTCCAGGGCTGGTGCACCTGCATCTGCGAGGATGAGAAGCTGTGCTGAGCTGATGCCAGGTGTCCTGGGAGATGTCCCTGCTCATAAAAGGAATGCTTCTGGAAATGCAGTTGGCATTCAGGTGACAGGAGGGAGCTGTTCTGTGCTATCGTTAAACGCACATCCCAGTTACATGGCTTTTTACATACACAAACCACTCCACTCTACTGATAATGAGAAAGTGGTGGAAGCTCTACAGCTACTCACACAGACTGTCACTCCCAGTAATGCCACAAATGAGACGCTGGGGTTAAATGACCTATTACAGTAAAGCACTGTCGATCTCCATAGCTGAATGGCAGGGTTTGTTTGGAGTTTTTGTTACTCTACCTCAGTTTCTTTTCAAAAAAAGAGAAAAATAGCAGGTGTATTAGACCTTATACTGAATGTATATCATAGGTTTTAATGAAACTGAACTGCAATCAGGATATTATGAAGTTTCCAATGCCTATTATGTGGTGCAATTGCCTAAAGTAACTAGGAAAATAAAACTAACATTCACATTTTAAAGAAAATGTACAGCATTGAAGAGGCTTTCAGGGTAGGGAGTAGCTGCATTACCTGAGCGTTCCCTAGGCTTCCAACCTTAGATGCTATCATGCTGGGGGAACGTGGTATGCTGGCTCTGAGGAACAGTACGGAGCGTAGAGTGGAGCGGAGACACCACAGCATCTCCAGGTGGGGACTAGATTGTTCTTGTGCACACCAAGACTGATAAGCCGCACTTTTGCTACCCTGGGCCAACGACCTGTCATGTTTTGTCAAATGCTGTACCCTAGTGTACTTTTTGCTCATTAGAATATCATTATAATACCAAAACACACGTCCATCCCAAAAGCTACCCACCTCCAAGGTGCGACCTCCCCTCACTGAGCACGCGTTCCGAATTTCTCGGAGCCCATTCCTTTAAACGGAGACGGGAAAACTTTTCACCATTCATAACTCAGATATGCTTGACTGCAGTCACTCAAGCTCCAGCTGAAAGATAGAAAATAATATAAATTGGCCTAAGAGAGAGGGGATGTCAGGGAAGATACCATCGTTAGGGAAGATACCACCATCAGGGGAGATACCATCACAAGGGAATACACCATCCTGAGGACCTCCTGACCCCTGGGATCAGTCGATGGGCTGAGCCTCTCTTCACCCCTGATTGGGATGCCTGTGGGTTAGATTTGAACACTTGGTTATACTGTGTGTCTCCGCGGAAACTTAGAAATCTCTACAGAGTCTTTGTGCCTTTTAAAGCGTTAATTTCCAGGCTGTGTACCTGTGTATTTCATGCGTGCTAGCTTGCTTTTGTGGACAGTAAATTATCACCGGCAATCCAAAGACCCCGGGTACCTGTTGCTGTAATAAATTGCACTTCACTGCATTGTTCCTAGCTGTGATAGCTCTCATTGAACACGACTAGAGTGAGGGCAGTTATATGTTACTGGTGAATCCCTGACGATGGTAGTTCAGTGCTCTGAGTCCAACCAGACCCATATCGGTTAATGCGTTACTGGTGAATCTGTGATTGTGACAGTTCAGTGTCCTGAATCCAACCGGACCCGTAACGGTTAATCGGCTACACCCCTTATTGCGACAGAGAAATTGGCATAGTCGGCAGGATTGCTATGGATAAACTGCTGCAATAATGCAAATGTTTCCCTTCCCAGGTGGGGAAGGAGTGGGCCCAAAAATTTTGGAAAAATCAAGAGGAAGTGGTAGAACGTATTGAGCAGTGTCAGGCTTCACAAAAGATCAGACAACGAAAGGGTAAAGGTGTGATTTGTGCTGTGTTAGATGCCTGTTTGTCTTGTGCTCAGCAAGAAGCTAAGGAAACTCCTGCTCCCAAACTGATTTCTGATGTGGAACATACAGCTTTGAAATCAGAGAATGAGGTGCTGAAGTCGTCATCAGCCTTCGTAAGGGAGACGGGAGAAACATTAGGAATCAGAGTGGATAAACTTTTGAATGAGAATAACAAACTTGTGACTGAAAATGATAAACTTGTGGGTGAGAATAATCCTCTTAAACAATTGCTGGAGAGGTTTAGTCATCTGTTAAATAGAATACAGCCTTCTGCTCCGGTTAAGTGGGATTGTAAATCATGCAGCCCCTGAAAGCTGGGATGGTGATTTTTGGTTTGACAGTGATGATGATGTCAAAGAGATTGCTGGTTCTGAACATCAATTGATTTCCTTGAGACCTTTGGTTAAAATTGAGACTACCTTTGATGGTGATGATGATGAAATCTGCACTACTGCGTGAACGATTTCATGGTCACCAGCAGAGTTGGTTAAAATACAGGAGAATTTCTCAAGGTGGTCAGGAGAATCAGAAGCTGATTATGTGTGGTGAGTTTCTCTTGAAGGAGGAGATCAAATTATGTTGAGTGAGGAAGAGGCAGGAGACTTTTGGGGACCTGGAGTATTTTTAACCACCACACCAGGAGACCATAATTACTCTATAACTGCATGGGAGAACTCTGGGGAGAATTGCCTAGGCGGAAAGCCCCCAGCCCATACAGAAACTGCAACTTCTGCACCGAGCCCAATTGAGGAGGCAGAAACTCAGCGAAAAACCTCCTATCCCCGGGGAGGGCAGTGAGCCACCTTGCTCGGCAGGTATTAGCAATTCAATAGCTCGCTAATGAACACTGACCCTGTCATTGCCATTCCCATTGGACCCTGAAAAATATCGGTAAATTTTCTTACTGGCACCAGGACCCAAATGTCAGTAATTACACGTGAGACAGCACAGCCCCTGAGCGTTGACGCAGGGTTAAATTCACCAGGCTCGATGGTGCACAGTGCCCCACCACAAAAAAATTCACTCTGTCTGCCAGAGGAACAAAAATTAACCGGAGCAGAAGTATTAGTTGGTGCTGCATGTGCTATTTTAGGACTTGACATACTGCGTGGCCGTATGTGGAAACTCCCTGATGGAACTGTGTGGAGTTTCGCGACACATCAAAGGGATTCAGGCACAGTGAAACTGAGGCTGTTACAAACAGCCATACCCTTACCCCCCGCTAAAATCACTAATGTTTGGCAATAGAGAGATAGTGAAAGCCTTCTGTGCATCTGACAGTAGCAATAACTACTCCCAAATATCCCACACACATGGGAACTCAAAGATTGCTGTTTCACCCTCTTTCTAACCCTGACGGTTGAATACAACCAAGCGTATTTTATTTTCTTTCGTGTTCACGGGAATCCTGAGTGAACTGCATGTGGACAGCTGGAGAATCACAAACCAACAGTTTGGATTGATAATGCTGTGCTTTCCCCTGACCTTGATGCAATTACAGGCCTTAAAGGAAATTTAGCTCCTGTGGTTGTGCGCGGAGCTGAGGTGTTTCACCGTGACATCTAACCAGGCATTGTCACGGTATAGGACAAGCCCTAGAACATCTCAAGCCAAAAAGGACCTAAATCTCTCTACTTTAGTTCTACATGGAAACAAAATATTTTCCGAAGATGAATGGAGTTGGAATGATTCTCTAAGAGTGGATGGACTTCAAGACTGTCTTTTGGGGTTACAGAGGCACAGAATTATCAATACAAAAAAGAACACACCAATTCGGCCTTACGTTAATCTCACTCCTTCCATCTTCAGCACAGGTCCTTATATAGTTAAAAATGTGGGACAACAAGTTCTCGTTACCCCTAGCTGGTCTCTAGAAAGGGTATTGGGAACAGGGTTAGGTATATTAAATAACTGCTGCTACAGATGAGCTAAGGAAATTGGAATGACATTTTACCCCATTGGGAACAACTTGAAGAACTGTAAATGCCCTTGGAAAAACTCAAGGCAATACCTCCCTTGCCATGAGCTGCATCCAAACCAGTTAATGCTAATTTTCGTATCAATGCCCAGATCGTCCTTAAGATGACAAGTGCATTTTCTGTGCGCAAAAATGTTTTTTAAAACAGTTTCCTCCAGATCTGTGTTGCAGCAATGGACTTTTAAATAGTTATGGATAATAGTAAAGACAAATCATATATGATATGATCATATATGTAAGTATATGTAGTATATAATCATATACTAACCTGATTTCCTTTTATGATAAGATCACCCGTATGGTGGACCAAGGGAAACCAGCTGATGTGATTTTTTTGGACTTCAGCAAGGCTTTTGACACGGTTTCCCATAGGATCCTACTGGACAAAATGTCCACCATACAGCTAAATAAAAACATCATACGATGGGTGAGCAATTGGCTAACGGGCAGGGCCCAAAGGGTTATGGTAAATGGGGCTGCGTCAGGCTGGCGGGCGGTCACCAGTGGGGTCCCTCAAGGCTCCATTTTAGGGCCGGTACTTTTCAATATTTTTATAAATGATCTGGATGTAGGAATAGAGGGTATTTTGAGCAAGTTTGCTGATGACACCAAACTTGGAGGAGTTGTGGACTCAAATGAGGGCGTAAAGGCCTTGCAGAGGGATCTGGATAGGTTGGAGAGCTGGGCGATCACCAACCGCATGAAGTTCAATAAGAGCAAGTGCCGGGTCCTGCACGTGGGACGGGGAAACCCTGGCTGCATGTACAGACTGGGCGATGAGACGCTGGAGAGCAGCCTAGAAGAGAGGGATCTGGGGGTCGTGGTAGACAGCAAGTTGAATATGAGCCAGCAGTGTGCCCTGGCAGCCAGGAGGGCCAATCGTATCCTGGGGTGCATCAAGAACGGCATCGCTAGTAGGTCAAGGGAGGTGATTGTCCCGCTCTACTCTGCGCTGGTGCGGCCTCACCTCGAGTACTGTGTGCAGTTCTGGGCACCACAGTATAAAAAGGACATGAAACTGTTGGAAAGTGTCCAGAGGAGGGCTACGAAGATGGTGAAAGGCCTGGAGGGGAAGACGTACGAGGAACGGCTGAGGTCACTGGGCCTGTTCAGCCTGGAGAAGAGGAGGCTGAGGGGAGACCTCATCGCAGTCTACAACTTCCTTGTAAGGGGTTGTCAAGAGGCAGGAGACCTTTTCTCCATTAACACTAGTGACAGGACCCGCGGGAACGGGGTTAAGCTGAGGCAGGGGAAATTTAGGCTGGACGTCAGGAGGGGGTTCTTCAGAGAGAGGGTGGTTGCACACTGGAACAGGCTCCCCAGGGAAGTGGTCACTGCACCGAGCCTGTCTGAATTTAAGAAGAGATTGGACTGTGAACTTAGGCACATGGTCTGAACTTTTGGGTAGACCTGTGCGGTGTCGAGAGTTGGACTTGATGATCCTTAAGGGTCCCTTCCAACTCAGGATATTCTATGATTCTATGATTCTATGATTCTGTGAAGCTTAACTAAAGAACAGAAATTCTTGCTTAGTTTAAGAACTGAACTGTATTTTTAGTTTACAGGAAGGTGTTAAAGAATTCATTTGAGGCTACTGAACAACTGCTAACAAATTATGTTTTGTTTATGTCATGCCCCAGATAGTCTTGTATTTGTTGATAAACTTAACTGTCTTTTTAATGGAGACCAAATGCCTGTAGCGTGTAGTTTCACAAGTAATTCAGTGTGAGAACCTGGCCAAATGATCCTGGGAATTATTTTCATTATTTTCCCCTCAAAATATGCAAAGCCAAAAAAAAAAAAAAAGAGGTTGTAAGTACGACACGTTTTGTTCATGAGCATCCTCGCATGCCTGTAGCAACCCTACACGTAGCAGGCTTCCCTAACACAACAGCACCTTCCATTTCTACAGATGGAAAAAGCAATTTGCTAACTGGACTAGAACCTCTTCATAACAGTACAGCTCCTTTTGCCGTGACAGTTACTCCATCTGAGGAACGCAAAGCTCCTCACTAATGTCTTTGCCTTACAATACTCATGGGAATTGAAGTAGGGCTCGAAAAGGTCGTTTCACTCCCTAATTAAATGCTTTTACCTTTGCAAAGGCACCTGGCAGCTGTATCAGCGTGGTCATAAATAAATAAAATAATAGTAACAGGGAAGTGAAGATATGTCTGGTGGAAATACTAGGCAACTGGGATGGAAAGCAATAACCTGAAGGAGTTTGGCCAGAATATCAGAGCTGTGGCCTCGTGTTTTGTAGGGCTGAGGCAGTCTACGAGAAACTTGCGCTGACAGGAGGCTCTGACCATGCAGCTTGCTTGGCCACCCCTTGGAGGATCTTCTGTCCATGGATGGCACGGATCTCTACGTGGAGTTCCTTCGTGTAGAGGCACTTTGAGGCAAAGGCAGCCTTTCCTATCAGCTCGAGGGCAACAATCCCAACCAGAGGCTTGTTCTGCAAGGTAGATCTGTTCTCCCAAGCAGCTCTTGCCCTTTCTATTGGAGAGAGCTGGTGGTCACAGCTGTGTGCTGCACTAGTGAGTGCTGGCTTGGGCGTCCAGAGCTGAGTTTTGTTATGTGCCAACAGAAAGAGAAGCGAGCAGAACATGTCAGGGAACTTAAAGAGGTTTTTCTGTGCTTGTTGCCTTTGGTAGGTGAGGAGAAGGGCAGTGACTGCCTTCAAGGACTGTGAGTTGGCAGGCCCTTGGATTTTCAATTCAGTGTGCCGTATCAGGGAGTTCTGTATCATTTTCCTAAGAGGACTTCGAGCCCTTTTTGGATGTAGGGCTTACCATGTCCTGTAAATCTAAGCATCCAGACGAGGTGGTGGAAATAGGCAGGGCATTGCAAGTGTGCCTTGCGCTTGGCTGCGTCGTTCTGGGATAAAGCAGTGCATGAATTCATCCGCGGATTTGATGGGAACAGAGGGTGCTTTGGAGGCATATGCTGACCTCCAGGACAGGCGTGGAGCTGGCTACATACGGGTCCCTAAGCCAGTTAACCGGGTACATTGCCCATCCCTAGTCCCACCTCGCACAGACGAGAAGCTTTGCCAACAGGAGCTGCCTTAATCTCGAGGAGAGCTGCGAGGCCGTCGCTGGGTGTGCCTCTCTCCGCAGTCTGGTCAGGCTGTCTTTATTTGCACACATCCTGTAGTCCCTTGGGGATGGAAAGACAAGTTAACATTGGCAGTCTATGCACAAACAGGGTGGGGAACTTTTTGATGAAAATATTTTTCGTTGGAAAATGGCATGTTATCAAAACAGAAACCTTCTGTGGGAAGACTCGGCTCGGAATTACTTCTGCCCGGGATGCAGTTGCTGGGAGAGGAAGCACCGTCCCAGCCTCGCGTCCTACTTTGTGATGTTTGGTGTGCAAGGGCTGAGTTCAAGACTCTAGCCTGAATTAGGTCAGAAACCTTTACTGTGATTTCTCATGTTTTGGAGGAGTCCCCTGTTCAACAAGTCCATTGACCGTCCTTTGGCCGCTGCGTTCGGCTTCTTGTAGACACATTTTCTCACTCCTCCCTTTGTTGTGGAAACAACGGAAGAAAAGGCTTCATGCAAACCCCATTTGGCTCAAACAGAGTGGGGACAAAACGTTTCTCTAGCTGGGAAAAACATTTCCTGCACAGCTTTGTTCAAATATACAGTAGCACATTGGCAATGAGAAGCCTGATAGCAAGGGATGTGGGGCCAGCAGAGCCATGGGCATGTTTCTCGTGACTTGGTGCTCCTGTGTGGGATGGCAGCTTCAGAGGGGCTGGGCAGGAAGCACATACAGTCCTTAACAGAGCCTCAGTGCACCTTTCATTTTCGTACATAAAGGGAAAAGAAGCCAAAGAATGGTTTAATGAATCATCCAAAGCCACAAAGCAAAACTGGAAGAGGCCTGTCAGTCACTTCAACAGCAACAACAGAGCCAAAATATAAATAATATACTCCAAGCAATCATATTTTTGTTTCAAAACTGTCAAGAATGAGGTGTTGTTTTCCAGTGGGCCTATTATCCAGCCCTGCCTAGCATCCTGGCAGGCTGTCCCCTTGCTGTCCAGCTGAGGACTGTCACTGCCTGCATCCACTGCCATCCAAGCCCCAATCCCAGCCCACCCTGACACTCTCCCCTCAGACAACCTTCGTGGCACTTGCAGCGGTGGAACAATGTGCGGAGCTGCCTGAAAACACCTCTTAAACAGATGTGTTCAGACACCAGAAGAAAGCAGAGCATTTCATCCTTCTGCTGGAAACTGGAGATTAAAGGATAAAGATTACTCGCCTCCCATTATTTGTCGCTTTGAACTGTAGTCTGCTTTTTTAAACTTTAACACAGGGGAAGTGTGTGATGTTCCATCTCTTTGTGTTTCCTCTCTGAGGTTGTTTTTGAGCATCTCCTTGTAGCTGTTTGACTCAAATCCTTTATAACTGAGGCTGCCTGGGGAGATCCTTACAGTTTATAAATATAATCTAGGCCTTGGGCCCATACGGCTCTTAGGAAGAATTAAGTGGTTTGGAGCACTAGACAGGCTTCTGAGCCAAGAGTGCAAAACAAGAGAAATGTTAAGGAAAATAAATAGCCACCAACAAAAGGAGACCGACACAAGGTTTGATTACTATTTTGTTCTGCTAGAGTCTGTGGCAGAAAGACGAAGATACCCACCTAATGAGGAAGAAATTCATGAGCCAGGTTTCAGCCACACACAGCATTTGAGGTAAGAAAAATATTCCATCCCTCTGAGGTACTTCGATCCAAATCTTTTCCTTGCAGTGACCTTCCTCAGTCAGGGGCCAGATTTCATGTGAAAGGTTTTCCCTCTCCAGAATGTGAACTTCAAAGTGTGAGAAAAATGGGTTTCATCCAGCTGTAGGCCTCAGAGCGAGTGACCAGGAATGCTTGTTTTATTTGTTTTTCTATGGATTCTAATTCCTTCTTACACTTTCTCTCTCTTTCTGGATAAAGCAGGATTTTCTTACCAGCAAGGCTGAGAATGATAACCATGGTGCACGTCCGTGGTATTCTGCAGATGTTCCCTGTAAAGTTCCTGCATACATCCCCAAAGCACGCTCACCAATTACGACTGGCTGACTCAAGTCACTGGAGTGGAGGGAGAAAAGCCTGAGAGGAAGAAAAAGCACAGGTAGGCATCGGCAGTGACAAGACGGAAAACCACTAGTGATTCCAGGGTGCTGGCATTAATCAAGACACTAGCCACATCGATCATGAAAGAGTTAGGGTTAATTCAGCCCATAACACAAGGCTGGGCTCTCATGCCAAGGGCTTTTTAACTTGGCACCAGAGGGGCACTGTGCCCCAGTTCATCACTGAGCATTACTGATGCTTAGTCTGAAGATTTTTAGTAACTGTGTTACAGATGCTGCACCCCACTCCAGCCTTCCCTGCAGGGAAGAGTTTTGGATTCGGCTGTACCAGCTGATTTTCTCACCACCTGTTTGCTACCTGTCTGTGATTGCAGTAACCACAGAGCAGCAGCTGGAGCAGCAGAAGGTGTTCCCTTCAGCGCTGACCTTGACAGCCAGTGGGGAGAGACCAGCACGGTCCCAGATGTCCCACTCACCAGACAGACTGTCCAAAAAAGCTCCACAGCCCTGTGCTGCTGCCCATCAGCTGTAGAGTGTACGATAAGCTTGCAGTGATGTGAGAGCCACTTAATCATGACACTATTTTTTCTTCCTGTTGCATATGCTGAAAGATCAGCAGTCCTTTCATCGAGATGCCATCTTCCTGTTAGATCTCACAAGGAAATGCTTCTTGTCTCCATAGGACAAGCGTTGAGATTATCGCTGGTTACACTAGCTCCAAAGTAAACCAGAGCCACATGACTCAGTGCAGCCAAGCCTGTGAGGCAAAAATAGCAGGCTGGTGTACTGAGATGGTGGAGAGAATCAAAGAGACACTGTCTACCAAAATTAAAATGTCTGCAAATGAGCTTTCAGCCAATGCAGAGCCAAAAGAAATGTTTCTTCCATGGGCTTACTTATTTTTGAAATCTGAAAGGAAGCAGTTGCTAAAGACAAATGGACATTGTGCTGAAGGTTTTAGAAATGAGAGATGGTAGCACAAAGACACTGATAGTGAAACTGCCATCACTGATCTGCATTGTCCACGCTGAGAGGCACTGAATAAAAGCTTGAGCTAAAGCCAATGGAAGTGAATAGAAGTAAATGGGAAGATTCCCGCTGCCTTTAATGAGTTTTGGCACCGGCCCTAGATGAAGAAACATAACTAGCAGTAAATAAACTAGGTTCTAAAAATCCTTTTGCCTTCAACAGCACACAGTGTTATTAGGAAGATGACAAAGGAAATCTGCTTATGGTGCAGTTTTTTTAAGAAAGTGTGACCCGCCTGGAATAAAACAATGTGAGCGTCATGTGTTGGCCTTGCGCAGGTCAGCAGCAGCAGCCAGGCTGGAATCTCAAAGCAGAAAACCCAAACCTGTCCTGGCTCCCCAGCAGAAAGCCTCTCTGCATGTGCACGCAGCTTTGGTGTCCTCTTGCCAAAGCCACCACTACGCAGAAAGGACGAGGGGCCACACTGAAGAGCACAGAGTGCGACAACCAACAGCTGTGACTATAAACAGAGAGCACTTCAAGAAAATAAGCACCTGCCTCAAGGCTGCAGTGTGCCCTTCTTATGACAGAAGGATGTGGTGCAGCCCTGAGGCACTGCAAAAAGAGGACTCATGGGCACAGCTAATTGTAAAACTAAGGAAGGAGGAGCAGGAAGAGCTCAGAGGGAGACAGTGGAACAGCTTCATCCATCTGCCCAGTTCCTACTTGCCACGGGTGGGTATTGAAGGAAAGCAGAAGAAGTATTTCATGCTCATCATCTGTGCTTCGAGTAGAATGCAACCTCAGGAGACCATGATGGCTTTAACAGGCAGGCAGGCTTGGATGTAAGAGCCTTTCTCAGCAAGGTCACCGCGTGAGTCAGCGCGGGGCCAGGAATAGCGCTCAGGACCAGCACGGCTGTGCGGAGCTGGAGACAACAGGCTCTTCTTTGTCTCCTGGGAGTCACCGCCCCGGCCGGGGAGCTGTGCTCAGGCCATCGGTTCAGCACAGTCTGTGCCACGAGCTTCAGAGATAAAATACACACTTCTTGGATGCTGTTTCCTGTAAAAAAAAAAAAAAGCTGGTGAGACCGTGCCATTCTCAGCGGCTGCATTCTGCTATTTTGCCTGTAAATGAAGTCAGATACGTTCGTGCTGTTTGCTGCTCTTCCTTCTCCAAGTGTCTCCATCAGCAGTGTGTTAAACTCAGTGGGATGTCAGACATTAGATGGGAGGAATGATCCAGTTGTCAGGGCATTAGCCTCTGGTTCAGCAGCATGATTCAAACTACTCCTCTGCCAAAGCCCACCTGTGTGTTCCTGGAAAAGTCACTTGATCTTTCTTTCCTCCCCCTCCTTATCTGAAAAGCTGGGTCAAGCATATGTCCTGAAGACTCGGGTCTCGTGAAAGTTGTGCTCCAGACTGCAGTGGCACTGGCTGTTGAATACTGTAGTTATCCTGGACAAGGAGTCTCTGCCTGGCAGAAGATAGGAGATTTGCTGGAAAGGTGAAAATGTGCTTTGGGGCTAAATGGGAGGAGGTTGTCACTACGGCCTCCTGTGATACCGTGGCACAGGGATGAGACTGACTGGTCCTAGGACACGGAGTTGAAATTGTGTTACAGTAAAGGATGAATGCTGTGGTAGGGGAATCTTGCTTGTGTCTGTGCGTAATGCTCAGTAGCAGATGATGCTTTCAAAAATCATCCGCCTCTGAAAGAAAATGCTGTTATGTTCTATAGAGGCCAGCCACCTGTTCTCTCATGGACTGGTTGCGAACATTTAAAGAAAAAAAATTAATCAGTTATTCTGTAAAATCCTTAACATCCCTACCAATGCCACAAGGCTCTTTTGCATACAAGTTCCTTGTCTTCTGGGCACTGGGAGGAATGAAAAATACTTCAGGGATTTCACTCACTGAAAGGTAGGAATGGCAAGGGCGTTCAGTAGGAAAAACAAGGATTTAAAAATCAGCAGGGCAGGCTCTGAAAACTGGTTTGTGCATTCCTCATCTCTGTTTCTCTCTCCTCTTACTGTGTCTTTGCACAAATGCTTGTCTTAGTCTCTCGGCTGCTGTGTTAGGCAAGTAGGACTGAGATCTCTGCTCACAGCAACCTGTTCAGTTGTGCGCAAGGTAGTGCTTTCTTCTGATGAGGGCTAAGCTCACAGAATGTTTTAAAAGTGCAACCAAAACATGAAACTGCTGCTCAGTCTTTATTCTCTTGGGTCTAACCTCCTTGAGCCAGATTTGCTCCATTTCTCCATGCAGTGCGGAGCCCACACTGACATTTGGAAAAGCTGCCATCTCCAGCTAACTGCAGAGTTGCCCTGAAGCTGTGTCTCTTGTTACTTACAGGTTTGTGGCAACAGGAGGTCACAAAGCTTACTCCTCATCTTCTCCAGAGTCCAGGGATGTCCTCAGATTTACAGCCCCTTGCTTTTGGCTTAACCCAAGATGAGAGCACTTGGTGTGAAGGTGGGTGGTGCTGCTGCAGCAGCAGGGAGGAGCTCACCTGGGAGGCTTTGGCTGGTTCTTGGGAAGGGACCACAAGAGAGCTCCATTGGGACTGCTCTGGGCTTGCCTCAGTCAAGGCTCAGATTTCAAAAAAAAGACCAAATCTCTCAAAAAATTGGGAAGGAGGGGAGGAATTGCACTTCTCTCTGCCCACACAGTGTGTCACCCTTACTCCATGCTGTTATGCTCTCATATAACATTCCTGCAGGACCATAAATGCCTTTTAAGGGAGCAAATTTCACTGACTTGTTCCCAGTCCATAAACTGACACTGCACAGGTGGAATTGGGATTTAACTGGTGACATCTTTAGTCCCCAGAAGGATTCAACCAGCAACTCCTTTTGAAGGAAGAGGCAGCTTTGGGAAATGAGCCTGTGAGGGATCCTGCCAGCACCATGGGTTGGTGGGGGCGTTGCCTCTTCCTTTCCGGCATTATCCCAGAGCAGCAAGGGAAGCATTTCTTCTTTCAGTTTTTTTTTCTGCAGGATTCACAGTCAAACTTCGCATTTCCACCTGCCACATGCTGCATGCTGGAGCCAGTGAGCATGAGCACCAGCACTGGCAGCAAATCTCTAGAAAGATTGGACTTGCTTTCACATCACCCAAAGGCAAGACCACGCTTTCTAGTTCCTTTTTCTCCCCGAGCTCCCCATGGCCCCATCATATATAATCAAATCTTCCCTCAGCTCTCCTGACTCCCATTCAGTCATCCCATCTTGCCTTCCATCAGCTGCTTTTGCACGATGTCCCTGCCCAGCTACGTGCTGTCCCCAGCTGTGCACTGCTCTCTGTGCTCCGTGGGTTTCATCACTGCATTGCTCGCTGTCTGACATCTATTGCAACAGGGATACTCCAGGGAGTGTCAGGTTTGACCCGGGGGCAAACTGGAGGGAATGTACTTCTTTGGGCAATAATGTCACTCCCACCTCCCCTGATGAAGTAGTGATGACAATTTATGTGGAAAGAGGCAAGGTGCAGGACTTGAAAATCACAAAGTCTCCTTTTCAAGGAGATGTGATTGTACTGCAGGTGTACCCGTGGGGGTAGGAGTCAGTACATCTTTCTATTCCCCAGCTACGTTGGTTCCATTATGCTCTTTCAGTGGCTTTTTGTTACTCTATTATAGGTGCATTGCAGTGGTCTCAGAAAACCCATCGCTTTCAGCAGTAAGGGAGTATTAAAATGCATAAAGGTATCGGAGGCTGGCAGATGGAAGCTGATACAGAGATGTAACAGTTTCAGAGGGTACTTTCTGACAATTTTATGCACTCTGTTAAAATTTAATAGGCAGGAAACCACCAAGGTTCTGGAGGAATCTAACACTGATTTACAGAAATTGTTTAAAAATATATAAGCTGTGTCTTCTGTTAGTGTATATTGGCAGAATCAGTGGAGCTATGCTGATACACTCCAGCTGTCTTTCCAAGCCATATAATTGAATAACAAATGAGTTGTCTACATAGATTGTTGGAGCACGGTCAAGAATTGTATACTGAAATTATTAGCCTGTGTTAAAGCATATATCATTCTGGGAGAGGTTTTCTTTTAGTCCCATGAACATCAAAATGATGCTACGTTCAGCTTGATGAGTGAGTAATAGCATCTCTCAAATCCCTTCTCCTAGCCCCAGACACCCAAGCTGAAGTTTGGATGTCCCTTTGACAAGTAATGTCATGACATTCATACAGCTCTGATATTAACTCAATTCTGTATGATTTGACTGTTCTTTGTCCTCTTCTTTGAGTCAAGGAAGCTGTGCCCCTGAATGACAAGCAAAATGTTCCAAGGTCAGCTGCTAATACTTGTTTTTTTGCCATCCTCTTTGGCAGTAGCTTATTACAAGTGGTGGCCTGGACAGCAATAGAGATTTCGCAGTGGTTTGCAATGGTATGGCGATAAAGAATTATTTACTGCTTCAATCTTCTAGCAATGTTGATGTCAATCCTCCAACCTCTCCAAAAAAATAGCGTGATAGGAAAAATGGTCTAGAAAAGGAGATAAAACATGGATCAAATTTTAATAGTGAGTATCCACTGAACACTTTATTTCCCAGAATGAATATCTTGGCTTCCTCTTTTCTATGGGATGCATACTTCTGGCAGCTCCATTAGTTCAGTACACAGAAAAGTCATGTTATTCAGTTACAGTCCTAGCTTCTTTTAATGTAGTTTAGCAGCTGGAAATCAGGAGGAGAGCCAACAAGCATGGCAGCAGCCAGCTCCCTGTGTACCTTCAGCAGCCAGTCTGCACACCAAAGCCAATGCAGTTCTGAGCAGAAAGGCAGCAAAGCTTCTCTTTGGCCTGCAAAATTCCTTCTGCTTTTGCACAAAAGGGGGAAGAGAGGCAGGCTTACAACCCACAGGATGCTTGCCTGCAGATGCTTGCAGTGGGGCAGTGTGTATCTAAAGGATGCTCATAAAAAAATAAGACACAGTTGGGAGCAGCAAAGGAAGAGGTGAGGGAGCAGCAGCTTCCTGCAACGTTCCCCATCTAGCACAAAAGCATTTAAGAATGTAAGAGCAGCCATAGTCCATCCTATCAAAGATTCATCTCCTCCATCAGCCTGTCTTTGACAGTGACTAAAATTGGAGGCATTTAAGAAGGCAGCAAGGAAATAGTCTTTGCCAGGATTAGTTTCCCAGCCTCCAGCTGTCTGGGCACATGCTGAGCGAGAGGTGGTGTCATTTTGCTTAATAACTCTTGGTGGCTTTCTCTTCTATGACCTTAACCAACCTCCTCTTGAGGGCCTGTATGCGTTTAAGATCCACGGCAAAGTTTTCTATAGCCTGTCTGCAGGTTGCATGCAGAAACATCTCCTTTGGTGTCTTTTCAGCGTGCCCCCTGGTAGTTTCATTTACCACTCCCCAAGTTTTGCAGTTCCATTCCTGGTGCTTCTTCACCCTCCTTGTGCCACCTGATGTTTCTATAGACCTACATTATTCCCTCATTAGTTGCCCATTTTTCAGGCTGGAAAGTTCCAGTTTGCTTAACCAGTCCTAGCACTGAACCTGTTCCATATCACTTCTTTTTTTAACCTTTTCCAGTTGAGGTCAGTCTCTAAATTGACGCTAAAAACAAAGAAGCAGTAACTTCCTCTGCACCTACAGAGCAAAAAGCCCTGAGGAGTGATGGAGCAGGCCAGTTCTGAAGAAATGTGAGCTGTTGAGATGGGGATGGGTTTGGCCCCCATAAACCCGTAAGATACTCCAGGAGAAGTGCAGAGTTTTCCATCTTCCCAGAAAGAAGAGATGCAAAGCAGAAAGCCCTCTTACCTGGGAGATGTAGGAAGTCTTTCTGAGGCAAATTTCCCAAGTGTCTGGGTCTGTTTATTTCCATGCTTAGTTCAGGTTTGGTTTTCACCCACACTCATGCTTCAGTCTGGGTTCTCACCATGATGGTGTAAGAAGCCACCTGCACATGCAACCCCACATGAAGACCATAAAGCCCTCATTCAGAAACCGCATCTCCCTTAGCCACAGCCCTGCAAAATTTAATTCTCTTTGCTTTCCCTTCTTAAAGCTGACCCACGTAACTTTCCCCCACATGGCACTCAGTTTTTGGTCCCTCCATGCTCAGAAGGTCAATTTGAGATGCCTCAGAGGGGAATTAATAATTAATTAGTTATTTATCTCTTCCTCATGCCATTGAACAGTCACAAGATGGGCTTGTAAACTCACCCAGGTAAGTCCCAGCCATGGAGTGGGTTGAGCCCACAATCTTGGTATGGACATCACGTTGGGCATCTCTCAATGCACTGTGCATTCACTCTGATTTATCTTGGGCAGACCACTGTTCCCAAGGGCTCTCTCGCTATTCTAGCATGATATGGTAGATAAAAGCAATCCTAGAGGTGATTTGATCTTTTCTCTTTTCAGGCAAATCTGCCAGTGGTTGATTGCCACGTGTTCCCTCTGATGTGGCGGAGGCCCTGAGACCCACTCTATGGCAAACTCCAGGGAAAGTGGGAAAATTGCTCCTTTTTCTTGGCATGTGCGTGATTGTTCTGGCCAAACTGATTGCAGTTCTGTGTGTTTATGTCACACTTTATTATTTACACAGGTAGTTCTGGTGTGGGTTCCAGTGCCTGGTGGCTTTGTAATTTGCGCAGCCCTTGGTCTGTCGGCCTTTGCTGTTCTCCGCAGTAGTTGTGGCAGTTTCCTCTTTTTATTACCAGTCCTTCCTGAGGGAGCAGTAATTTATGGCCAGAGGTTAACCTCATTTGCTGAAGCATCCAACTCTTGCGCCAATAGATCCATAAAATGGAGAAGAGGGAGGAAGAGATGGGAAATAAATAAAATAAATATTCTGCAAACGACACACACAGCCATTGTTGAGACACAGAAACAAAGGAATTTCTGTAACGGCTGAGATCAAAATGAAATCGAGTATCTTGCCTCTGTCGGCGTATCATAGCAGTACCTTGGAGGAGGAGGACAACTCCATTAAGTAAAAATTGTGGAGCCATCTGCCCATAATGGGCTCTGCTCTCCGAGCCAATTTTCTTCCTGAGCCAAATGCCATTTGTGGACACCTTACAGCACGTTTCCTTATCACGACACGTTTTTACACAGTTCTGTGCAGCTGTGGGTCCTCCCCTTGTGCATCCGCGCTGCGCAGCTCTTGACTTTGATGACATTTCGTGGTAATGAGCTCTGCAGATGAGCGGTGCATAAAGGTGCTTCTTTCCTTGGCACCATGATGGCAGGTGGTTGCAACTCGAACTTCTCGCTTTGCCCTGGCTACCTGCAGCTTTAGCAGGAGCTGGACAAAAATGCATTGAGTGACAGAAGCAGTGGTGTGTCTGCACAGCAGGGTGAGGGGAAGGACAGCGTTGGAAGCATTTGTATTACAAGGGCAAGAGCTGCAGCTCAGGGTTAGTGGCTCTCAACTGCTGCATTTCCCTTAAAGTTCAAGCTCTTGGACTTCAGTGGATGTGCCAGATGGGAGATGTATTTTTTTTTCCAAGATCCAGGAGTGCCTCAAAGTATGCCCCGTGCAGGGTCTGTTACTATCGGTGGACAGAAAGACCTTTACCGCTCTACCTGCATTGCTCCTGCAAAACTATGGCACATCTCTTGAGACCATACCTCTGCTCTTCTGCCGCACATTGGGATCTGTTTTCTGTTGTCCATCCACCTTCTCCTCTCAGCTAATGTCTTCTGCTCTTTTCCCCAGTAGCCAGCAAAGAAAAACACAATCGCCATCCCCTTCCTTGGCCATGACCAGTCAGTCTGCTCCTGGAGTTACTGGTGAGTCAGATGTACCAGGCTGTTCGAAGGCTGCTCAGGCAGCGTGGGCAGAGCAGGAATAACCCCGCTCCTTGGCAGCACCGCAGGACGTGTGCCTCTCGCTGAGCCTCCTGCCGTTCCCCCATGGGGTGAGGTTAACAGGACAGGCTCTGGTTCCCAGCCATGGGTGGGCGTCCTGTGTGTCTCAGCCAGCCTCAGGCTTCAGCTCCCCTTGGGGTAATGAAGCTATTTCTGTTTCCTGGGTAGGGCTCCGTCCTAATTTTGGCTTCGGCATAGATGATTCTTAGTGTTCGTGGGACGGAGCAGCCTATCAACCTTGCGCGATAGCTGGCCAGCTCTGAGATGTATAAATCAGTCGCTATGTTCCTAATTCAGTCCCCCAGAAATGGGCTGAGTGTGACGAGGGAATAATTTTAGATTTTAGGAGCCATGTTTGGCTAAGATGAGTTGGCAGCATCCCTGAGACCGAAAGAAAATATTGTAAACACAGTAAAGAGCACTATAAAGCCTAGCTTTAAATAAATATTGGGCTTTGACTCCAACTGGAAGAAGCCAAATTTCCAGCTGCCGAAAGGATGCCCAGCTCCCAGGAATGTAATCTGAGATTCTTGGCTCACTTTGTCTCAACAATTTAATAACCATTTGGGCTTTTTCAGCCCCAGAGCATTGTCCATCAAAATGATCTTGAACATAAGTTAAAATTGTTCCAGGGAACTCCCCTACTTGGCTGCAGCCTGACACGGGGTCCCTTACTTGCCAGTACCCTCACCCTGAGCTGTTCTCCCACACAGCCCTGTCCTGTCCCAGGACAGGTAACAGAGATGTAAAGCCTATGTCCTTCACCCTCGGTGGTAAAATTCCTGTGAAACAAGAATTTTAAGGATATTTATCTGTGTGGTTAGTTTTTGGCAGGCCCTCTTTGGTAAACTGGCCTGTTTTCCATGTTTACTGATGGGAACAGGGTGGGGATGACTGTTGCACCGAGCTGTTACAAATACATGCCACATCCTTTCAGCAGCGGATACAGCAACTCCCCTGGCTTGAATCAAGGGACTGCAGCTCAGCTTCCAGAGCACCCACACTGCGTGATCCACAGCCGGCAGGAGTCCCTGGTGGCAGGCAGAACATCCTGGAGGAAAACAAACCTCAATCAGGACCGCCTCCTGTGAGCTCAATAAATGCAGGGATACACAGGAAAAGCTTTTGATCTTGGATAGACAGACGTTATTGTCTTGTCTTCCTTTCCCCTAAAGAAAAGAGGGAATGAAACAAGTTTTATTGCCCAGGGCATTGTCTGGTAGATGAGGATGGGCGAGGGGAAGTGGGAGAGGAGGGAGCCTCCTTGGGAGCTGACCCAGCCCGTCGTGCTGTGGCAGGAACTGAACCAGGTCAGTGGCCCAGTTTGCCAAGCGGGTTGGTGCCAGGTGCTAGGTGTGGTGCTGGGGCTGGCCAGTTTGTATATTAGGTGTATTTAAAGAGTCAACAAGAAAAAAAATCCTGCAAACTTTCCTCTGGTTGGCATTCCTCTCCACGCTGATTCCTGTCCATGCGTGGAGTGTTGGGCGCTGAGGGGCCAGAATTGTAGTTCTACTGTGCAATAACAGCAAAATCCCCACTGGGGTCTACAGTAACAAACCCCGTATCGTAGGACTGGCTTTTTTCCCCTGTGAAATGCTTCCAGAACAGCTTCAGCAAGTCTCTGCACATCACGTTTCTTTCCGGGGCCTGACAGTAAATGCGTGTGTGGCCTCTGATCCTTAATTTTAGGATCTTCGTTTGAACAGACAAGGTTTCATATCATTCTCAGGTTAAAATCTGGCTTTTGGGATTGCTTCTCTCAGCTTCCTCCAGTTACAAATCCCTACCAGCTCAGCTGAGAGTGTGTCACGCACACAAGGCAGTGATTCGGAATCGCACCCACACCCTGACCCTAGCACCACTCACACATTCCTAAATTATTTTCTATCAGCAACAGCAATGCCTCACTGAGATAACTGGAGGCAGATGGGGCGTACCCTGCAGGTTAAGCATTACGTGCCCCTTTTCCCAGCATGGCAGTGGTTCTGCATGCTGGAGCTGCCCTGTGAAGGAAATGCAAGTGAGCTCTGCTCTGATGTCCAAAAGCTGAATGACATCCTCTGCTCCTCGAGACTGCCGTTCTATCACCCCCTTTCCCTCCTGAAGTATTAAAGGCTTTAGGATGAAATAGTCTCAGTTGTAACAGGAGAAGGAAAAAGTGGAAGGGCCCAAGTCAGATCTTCACTCGACATATTCTTCATAAAGGGAACCAAAACTACGTGTGTCCCAGTGTACGTGTACGTGTTTATCACTGAGGCAAAAGCTTTTTATCAGACTGTTAAAACTTCTTCAAGCAAAGAAACAGGCAACTACTTTTTTTGTCAGCTCAATTGTTTCTTTATCCTAAATCCATGTAGTGTGTTCAAGACAGTTCTTGTGTCTGAACCTGAAGGCAGAGCGCTCACCTTTATAAGCTTCAGGAGGGATTTGAGCTTTCCCTCGATTTCGTATTTTACCTCTTGTTATGCGTTACATAGCAGCGTGGCAGGAACATCGCATTGTCCCTTTGCAATGCCTTTTATTTAATGACTTCAAAATGCTTTGAAACCGTTTGACATTTGAAATAAGAACTGGGTCAGTTCTGCCTTCCTCATTTTAGAGATGAGGGCAAACAGATAGAGAGGTTAAATGAATTGCCCTGCAAAAAAGAAATGTCTGTATAATGCAATTTGGAAGAGTACCTAAAACTTTTGGCTCTGTTGCCTCTGTACGTACCACAGAATGGATTTCCTCTTCCAGTGCAAATGACTTCCTCTGTGATCATTGGCAGTGAGGCTGCTAGCCAGAAAGCGATAATTAAAGAGAGCCCAAGAAGATCAGCAGCCCAAATCCAAGCGCTCTGTCTCTACAACAAACTGAGGGGTTGACTTAGATGGAGCTCATAAGAGAGATTGGGACTATCTCATGTGCATTCAGCTATGGGTGAAGCAAACGTACAAGGTGTCAGAGCCTTCAAGACCATCCCTGCTCCTGCTGCTGCTGCACCCCCCACCGTGTGTCTGTGGGGCAGAGCTGGAGCAAGAAGCCAAACTGCAAGGTATTTGACAATCACATACTTCTGGGAGACTGCAGAGCACCACTGAATAGACCTGGCTAGCTAACGTGTGTAGTAAAGATTTCTTCTCTCCATTTCTGTTTGCTTTCATTGCTAATGAAACCCTGGATGTGAAATTCACGGGGACGTACGTTGCTCTCAACAGTCTCTTTCATGTTGATCCTCGTGATAATTTGTGTTTTTCTGGTACTGTTCCTGCAAAGATGAGGTTCCGTGAGAGTCTCAGGTTTCATTTCACAGTAAAATGAAGTTTCCAGCCATCAGAGTTGTAGAAAAAAGCCTAGGTGACAGCTCAAAGAATATACAAGCTTGAAATGTTGCGTGCCAGGCCATCTACATCAAATCACCCTGAAAGAAAATTATCATGGATTTCAGCTCAAATGTGTTGTTTTATCACCTTGCAGAGGAGTTGCAGGCTTAGAAAGGAGAAGCTGTTCTGAAGCATTTTGAGTATGACGGATTTCTTCCCAATTTATGTGACAGTGCAGTGACAGTAGGTCAAATGAAACTGAATAGCATTTCAGTGAAGTCTGAACAAAGTGTCTCATGGAGCTTAAAGAGAGAAAACCAAAGGCATGATTGTGCAACACCACCTCAGAATTACCAGAAGAATGATGTGTATTTATGCCACTCAAAGGTGATGCAGCCCCATGCAAACGGTGATGCTGATGCTCTTTGCAGCTCCCTGTTTTCAGCTGCACCGAGTACCTGAGGGTTTCCTGAGTGGAAAAGTTGCTTTCTAAAAACAGCTCTGCAACTGTTCCTCCAAAGACCTTCACCTTCAGCTTGAAATCTGCCCTCATTTACTTCCAGTTGTGCCTGTATCACATTTAATGATCAGATTTTAACTTGTGAAGGAAAGTTTCTCCATCTGGTGATTCCTGTGGGACCGTCTCAGTGCTACTGCCATCAGCACGAAGTGTTTTTTTGACTGAGGTACGCAGTGTGCCATGCAGGCCCTCAAGGAGAGTCCTCTGACAGCTACAGCACTCTCAGTCTGAAGAGGAGCAGAACCACCCCCAAAACGGACCGATTCTGTTTCTGCCATTTTCTTCCTTGCATATCTGAGCAAACACTCCCAAAGCAACCAGCGTGATGGCGTGATCTCCTCAAGCAAGTTGTGTTAAGTGAGGGATACAGAAGCAGGAGCTCTTTTGGTAACCACTGCATGAGCAAAAGGCTGATTTAATTACCCTAACAACTGATTAAAAAGGAAAAAAAAAAATCTACTCCATAGTACCACATAGATTGTTTTGGATTAGAAGGGACCTTAAAGCCCATCTAATCCCAAACCCCTGTCCAGGGACCCCTCCCACCAGCCCCCAGCCCCATCCAGCCTGGCCTTGGGCACTGCCAGGGATGGGGCACCCACAGCTGCTCTGGGCAGCCAGAGCCTCCCAGCCCTTGGAGTAAAGAATTTCTTCCTTATATCTCATCTTACCCTACCCTCTTTTAGTTTTAAGCCATTCCCCCTCGTCCTATCCCTGCACCCCCTGACAAAGTGCCCGTCCCCAGCTGTCCTGCAGCCCCCTTTAGGTACTCAAAGGTTGTTAAAAGGTCTCCCTGGAGCCTTCTCTTCTCCAGGCTCAACACCCCAACTCCCTCAGCCTGTCTCCATAGCAGAGGTGCTGCAGCCCCTTGCCCATCTCTGTGGCCCTCCTCTGGACTCATTCTGATACTTCCATGTCCTTCTGGTGCCGGGGCCCCAGAGCTGAACACAGGCTGGAGTCTCACGAGGTGAGAGCAGAGCAGTGTGGGCTGCAGGCACACGTTGCCACCTCGTGTCGTGTTCTCACCCACCAACACCCTGAGGGCATCTCAACAGGGCAGCTCTCAATCCATTCTCCACCCAGCCTGGATTTGGGGAATGCATCACGAGAAGCACTAGAGCTTGTGAAATCATTCTAGTTTCTCTTCCCTTCTTGGTGGTTCCTTGGAGAGGAAAGGAGAAGACGAGGTCTCCGAAGACACAGCAGGATTTCCAGCAGGAAGGGCAGCATGTTCTTAGATAAGACACTTACTGGAAGGGGAAGGATGGGAAATGTTGATTCATCAACAACTATTGTGGAACAATTTTTTTTTTTAAATGTGTGTTGTTTATAAATAATTGTATTTTTAAATGCCATATAAAAATTAGGATTTTGCTCGGAACCATTGCAGCGATCCTGGACAATCTGGCAACTGTCTCTGCAGACATTTCTTAGTTGGCTGCAGCAATCAGGGGTGTGGGAGTCCCTGGAGCCCAACTGATGAGGGAGCAAGGAGTTATTTACAGAAACGGGAATATTTGTACTTGAACAGGGACCTTGAGGTGTGCAGGGGCCAGAAGTGCCGGCATGACCAGCAGAAAGCAATGTCACCTCCAGCAAGGTGAACACTGTCTCAATGTCCTGAACTGTGGCAGGAGCTGATAGCAACTGCAGGAATGATCTGTTTAGGCAGAAATTGATTTTCACAAGATTGCCAGTAGAAAAAAAAAAAAAAAAAGGAAAAAAAAGAAAAAAAAAAAGTGCCTGGGCATTAGCAGAGCAGATGCAAGATCCAGCGTTGGCTTCCACCCCTCCAATGGACAAAACATCAAGAACCTGGGTGGCAACAGCTCCGACCCTCTGAGAAATAACCCCTGGTGGGCCTGCAAATTCTCTGCTGGCAGGATGAAGGACAAGACAGGTACTTCTTCGAGTGTGACAAGTTACTGCGGTGTGCCTGCCACTGTGGCCCACAAGCCCAGCCGGGCAGCAGCTGGCCATGCAAGCATTTCTCTCTGAGCTCAGCCTCAGTTTTCCCTCCACTGTTCTGTAGCTTTATTTTATGCCAGATCTAACAAGGGAGATTGCAATTATTCGAGCGCAGTAACGATGTTTATTTAGAACTATTGCACCAGCATCAAAAAGAGGTTGTACCTTCACATGGCAATATGGACACTGACACCACTGAATTAGCTCAATGTGTGTCAGGGAACGGGCTCGTTGCATTTCTTTTCCCGTTACCAGTCACACCGACAGTGACAGAGGACACTTTGCCTTTCCTTCTTGAGGAACAGCGTTGCTTTTAAACCGTTGGTGATTTTCATGTCAAAAGCAAGCAGATTTCAGGAGTCAAGCAGGGCTTGTCAGACGGTTCAGGGTCCCAGGTACTGAGGGACTGAATGCAAAACAGTCATCGCTTCGGGGGAGGTGGAAGTCCTGGGGGATAAGACAGAGCCCAAAATGTTGCATTTCCCTCTTGACACATGCGTCTGAAGAAGCCCTGAAATGTCAAACTCACACAAAATTGTCAAAATGATGGCAAGTAACACAGCCAAGCAGCCCGCAACGCTTGGGAACCATGCACAGCAACGCGCAGAGCGAAGCAGGATGCGGCCGGCACCATGGCACCCCCTGTTCTGACAAAAGACCCGTCTGGTTGGGTTGTATTTGCTTTGTTTGGTTTTTAAATGCTTCTTCCCTCCTTTTTAAGGCAAATAAGAAAAACTTCCTGGTTCAAAAATGGGGCGCTGGGGAGGGAGGTCCAGGAAGAGGAGCAGGGGAAGAAGGAGGAGCCGAGGAGCTTGGTGAGCAGGAAATATTCTCCTCCTCTGTGGAGAGAGGAGAGGAAGGTGGGGGCACAGCCAGCATCCAAGTTATTAGCAGGGCCAGGGATGTATTATTTTACTCGGATTAACTGATAAAGCCAGCTAATAAAGGAAAATCATAATTTCTAAGGCAGATGAGAGTTAGCTGAGGAAGGCCAATATCTTCCTTTCTGTGCTTCCTAGCCTCAGGAAAAACGCAATCTGATCCTGGTGCCATCATGATAAAACTGTACTTGAAAAATATATCTATACCTGTGCTGCTGGTAAGTGCTGGGTTATTAAAGTGATGAGAACTGTTCCCATTTGCTGAGCGATTTCCATCACGGTGCTACCATTAACTAGTGCGTTCCTGTCCCCCAAGGGGAAGAAACTTCCAGGACAGTCTTGTCCGAGTGAGCTGCATGCTTATGGGCTGCGGATTTCATTTCACAGCTGGGGAAGCAGCTGCCATCAGCGATGGTGATAAATGGCAGTGTCATGAGAAGGGACCTGAACCTGTGTGGAGGGTCAGCTCAGATGAGGGAAATCTCAAATGAGGCTCATCTGTGGGTTTTTTCCCAACCAAATTTATCGTTTGTTCACTGCTGGAGAATGTCACTAGGCAAGGGTGTGTTCCTGCACGTGCACTTTGCTGTACATGCCCACATGTACACGGTTTTGCTTTGTTTGTCTTGTGTCTTACACTCATTTCTTTGTTTTTTAGGGAAGGTGCCCTTTTGGGGTGGCTGACCGACCCCAGATTGCCTCGGGATGGCCTAAGAGAAGGAGCACGAGGCAGCGAGGCCTCCAGCAGCGTGGGCTGTGAGCTGACATCAGGTCACATTTTCTGACAAATCATTGACGTGTCCGGGTCTGATAAAGTTTCATTGTGAAGCTGCCAGTTTCCTTCCAAGGGCCGCGAGGATGGCTCCGTCGCGGCTCTGAAGGAAACGGGGACGGGGTGGAGACTCACCCGAAAAACCCATGAAATATTTTACAGGCGAACTACAGAGAAACCGGAGGGAAGCCAGGGCAGGGCGGGAAGGGGAGTGCTGCACGCAGACGGCGGGCCGCAGACTTTGCTGACGCCGTGGGGCATTTGGCACTCCCAGGGAAGGGTAAATACAAAGATAACTGGGCAGGGGTGTGGGTGGGTAGCGCTTAGCTCTGAAGGGCCAAATTTCCTGTGGCCTTTCACCCTCCTGCCCTGCAGTTCACAAGCTCTTAAATAGGAATGGAAAGGTCATCACAGCCTTCCCCTGTTTTGGGACCGCTCTTTGGCGCTTTGCTTCTAGGGGCTGGCCTAACTCACCCCGTGCCTGCGGTGACCCACTGGCGTGCAGCATCACCACCACCTGAAAATTCACCCCTCCCAGGGGCAGAGCAGGGAAAAGGAGCTGAAGAGTGGGCTCCTTATCCCATGGAGATCCTGAGGGTCACGGGATTTGTGACGTGGTTCTGCTTCCACTGACAGTGTCTGTAGGTAGAGGCTTCAACGCAGCTTTATGCTTTGGTGTCACATCTGTTATTGATACTCTTCTGATTGAAACACAGCGCGAATTTTCCATGATGACGATAACGTGGGAGCTCGGAGTGAGATAGCAATAATAAGTAATTATAAGTCATACTCAATTAGTCACGCCAAGTGCTCTAGACAGAGTGCTTTTCATTGCAAGTGACTCCCATGCACTTGCGCGCGCTGGCTGAGATTGCCCCCATTAATTTGCTGCAGGCGGTAGTGCTGCCAGGCAGCAGCAGAATTGATCACTTCACTGTACTTGCATATTAGTTTTACATGGAGATTCTGTGCTGTGGAGGACACAGATCATTAGGAAACTGCTTTTAGCTCATCTTTTACTCCTCAGCATCTGCCCTGCTTTCTCCTGCTGATGTTAGTAATTGATGGTCCATCATGTCGCCTCCAAAGAGATGCAGACAGCAGGACATGGCCCTTGGAGGCCCTGCACGATTCAAGCCGCCTGTGCCACAGTTTTCCCCTCCGTGAAGTACCCTGGCATGGGAAATGCTATAGGGAGCTAAGGTTTGCTGATCACCAAGTAAAAATGTGCTCACCCACCAGCAGGACGCTGCACTCTGGGGTGGACATCAGCAGCTGGTGAATAAATCCCAGCACCTTCCTCTGCCGCGTGGTTCCTTGAGCCATCTGGTCCCGCTCGCAGCCCAAGCCCTGCTCGGGAGGAGCACGCGGGACACAAATCAGGCTGGAAATAATCACTCTCTTGGAGGGAGTGATGTGGGAGCGTGGCCTGTCCCCTCACATTTCATGTTAATGATCTCTCCTGTGGAGAGGAGGGGGAAGAAAAACTGCAGTGCAAAAATGGATCGCTGGAGGCACGTCCCTGGCATCCTTCTTTAGTTAATTTTCTGACTTAAACAAGTAAAAAATGAGATAAATAGGGAAAACATTTTTTCTCTATACTTTATCTTTTTTTCTTTTTTCTTTTTTCTTTTAAAGTACTTTCAGTATTAATCAAGTCAGGGTTGATCATAAACCATGTAGCACTGAATGAATAGCACAGAAATTATATTCCCAGAAATTCCAGGTGGGCAGTTTATGGTGAGCATTTTAATTTTTATGGTGATTTCATTGGGGAATGCATAAATACATAGAAAGGAGATCAACCACGGAACCACTACTGCCACCACTGGCACCAAGGGACAAGTAGACGCTGTGTATTGCCAGGGTTCATGGAAACACCAACCTAGCCTGGGGGCTTTGAAGCCAAGTTGATATGAAACTGATGTAGGAGCAACAGTTTCCCATGCTTCAATAAGGGTGTTGCTTGTAAGTGCGACTCCTCGTACATAAACCCAGCACGTGCCTGATTTGGGCAGCAGTGCTCTTGTTGTGCACCCCAAATGTTAAAATTCCTCTTGATGATATTCAAGGACACTGGCAAAAATTGATATATAGCTTTTTTTTTTTTTTTTTTCTCTGTGTTCATTAATTTTTTCAGGAGAGAAATGTTTCAGATGCTGACACTAGATTGAAACAAAATCAAGTAAACCAGAAGCTGAAAAACTTTAGGACTGATTTCTGACAACAGTTACAAGAGGCTTAGTGGGATGAACTTCAGTGTTCCAATAAGATGAAGTGGAATAGAAAATTGATGTGATAAGAGATTGGTGAAATAGACATTTTTGATGTGCCACCCTAAAATATATGGTATTTTATTAAATTATTCTTTCAGTTGAAGGAATAACATTTAAGCACAATAAGATTAGGAATTTAAAAGACTTCAAGAGAGCTTCATTTCTCAGAGAGCACATTCAGGGACATTCTGACATTTAATTTCTCAGCAAAACGGGAAGTGAGGCTAGAAAATGGGACACAATTAGCATTTACTTAAAACTTGGTTTCAGTTTTGCATCGGTTCAAACAATGCAATCTGAACGGAGGGAATAATTTGCTTTGACTTTGCCTCTTTATTTCTGCTTACAACTGTTTTGTGAACAGCTTGCAAATTTCTCAAATACACCCATTCTTTTCTGGGAGGTACCAGTTATTCATCAGATAAATCTTATGAGCAATTCTCAGTCTTCCCTTTCTCAGTTCTATATTTAGATTTTCTGCTACGGTAGCCAATATTGAGCAGAGGCTTAGGTCACCCATTACTATTTCTGCTCTCTGAGTGCAAATACGTATGGTTCTGAGAACCAGACAATTTGAAATGTCCTCTAATTTCTGCTAATACGCTCCTTTTCTCAACACTAGTCAGAAATAAATTTAAAAGGAAAATGGGCAAGTACGAATTGACCTCAGCGCCATTTTGAGATGCTCTTGCAGATATTTGATGTACTATTTTCTGAGTTCTCATTTTAAAAACACTGAAAACAAAAATCTGAAGGAACATTTAGTAGGGGTGGGTAGAAATTGCCTCTCAAGTTAGAACTTCTTTTTGCCATTGCTCTCTGTAGAGAGCAAGCTTAGGTGACCAGCCTAGATTGAGTACCTCCTTTTTAGATATCCAAATTTACATGAAACGCATCCTATCCAAAGTAAAAAACAAAAACAAAGCAACCAAACCAAAATCTCACACAGCATTTTATTGAAAAAAAAAAAGTTTCCTATCAGAAAATCCATTTGAGCAGGCAGATTTCAATCACTGCTGTCTATTTTTGAATACATAGAAATGCATGCAGGACCTTTATATTATGTCTGGGCTTAAATCTAGTTTTGCTTAGCAGATTTGCTGTGATTTATCATGTAAGTTCAGCACGGATCAGACTGATGGGCACAAATCTCTGTTTACATTGTGATTAACCCAAGTTAAACCCTCAGCACATCATTTCCCTGCTATGGGCTCCTGAAGAGCAGCACTGCTGTGTCTCCGTGCTGCTGCTCCCTGCCATTTAAAGCACTTTTTCTTGCTATGAACTATTAGGGAACGAACGATGCATCACTTGAAATGGAGACATTACTGCTCAGGAGGTTTCCTGATGCTATTCAGGGCTTCACGTGGAATTCCGGATCCATTCCCATCACCAAGCGCTGCGCTGAAAATGTCAGGCGCTGCACGCGCTTGCTGTGTGTCTCCACAGGGGTTTCTGTCAATATACACTTTCTGTTACCCAATTTAGATGCTGAACATCGAAGTCTTGAGCGTTTGATTCAAAATTCAACAAATAATGAGCACCAAGGGTGCAGTTCTACATTGCCTTGAAAAATAAAATCTCCTTTGAGCTGTGAAAAACAAGATACTCGGTGATTTTACCTTGAGTTCTACACCTGAAGGAAGGTTTTGGAGATTGTGAGTAATCTTTTTAACTGCTGGCAGCTGAGCTCTTTGAAGGCTCTCCCCAGGTTGCCCCCATGGTTTGTAATCAGGTGTGCACAATAAATGTTAATGAGGGGGTACTCTGGGGGTTTGGCTAAGCAGTGCAAAGGTTTGTTTGCTGGTAGGGGGTGAGAGGTTCAGAAATGCAGCGGAGCCACCCCAAAAGAGGTGAGTGGTCTGGTGGTGCTGGCTTTGAGGCTTACAGGGCTTGAGGGTTTTTCTTCTGGGTCTTTTCTTCGCTTCTGGAGCAGCGCTGACCTTACCCTGGGAGGCTGCAGGGTGGTGGTGAGCAGTGGGGCAGCTCGGTGAGCGATGTGTGTGAGCAGCAGGGCGCAGGTTCCTCTGTGCTGGGTTTCATCCAGCCAGCTACAGGCTCAGCGGCTGGCTGCTGTTATGGGCTGGGCAGCTGGTGGAATGATCTCATTTCTGCAGAAATGACTTCTGTGACCTATGGCTGTTTGCTCTGCAAGGTGGCTGTGAGCAAGCATTGATTTTTAACTCATCTTGTCGGCTGGTGATTTCCCGAACGTCTGGGTTCCCCCTGCAGACACCCACCTGAGTGCCTGGGAGGTGGCTGAAGGGGAAGGAGCCGGGTACTTGGTGGGCTGAGGCTCTGCCTGCTGCTGTCCCTCTCCCCCCAAATGATATGGGGTGTAGGGTACCTGCACTCAAGGATTTGGTGACTCTTCTAGGTGTTTGTGGTGTGGTTTTGCTCACGTGGTTTCTACCAGCTTCTTCTGAGCAGGTTGTCTTGTGGCTACCTGCGTGCTAAGGCGATGTGCTGAAATTCCCAGGGGAGGCATTTCCTAGCTCCCTGGAGGACTAGCTCCCAGGCTGTGCTGTGCTCTCCCTGCCCTGCTCATAGGCTCTTCTTGTCAACTTTTTAAGCAAAATCTGTTCAGATGTGTCACAGCTGTTTGGTGGCTGTCAGAAAATCTCTGTGTGTGCGTTCCTGCAAAGGTGTTTTCAGCTCGAAGAGCTGCCTGGCTGCTACCGCTGTTACTGGTTTTAGGTTGTTCACTCCTTTCAAGGCAGTTTCCTGACTCCCTGCTAGAAAAAGATACGCAAATAGGAACAAACATCAGAGCATGTAATAAAATCGCCCAGTAATCAGTAGATTGAACTGGTCTGGACCATCTCCTTGCCCAGCTTCTATGCTGAAAGCTTGTAGAACAGACCAGGGTCGTGCTGAGAACTCTAATCTCCTTTGGTAAAAGGGGAAATGAGTTCAGAGAACAAACTTGAATATTAATAGATAAGTTTAAAGAATTAGTAGGAGAGCTAGGTGTCGTGGCTCCCTGGCTGGCCCTGCTGTGTAAGAGACTTCTAAATCCAAGATGTGCAAGATCAAGAAACCTGATAGCCAGAGCTGAGCTCTGGGCCGTGCTATTAAATGCAGAAACACTGGAGTTCTGCCAGGGATCTTACGGATGCTCCTGATCTCAACAGGAGACCTGAACCTCACTGCTGCTTCCAGGAGCTTCAGCTCAGTTCAAACCCGCATCCAGAGCTTGGTCCATCTCTTCAAAGCTCTTCAGAAAAGAGCAGGTGAGGATGGAAAAGGTGCAGTGGCACAGAACCCGATGCTGTTTGTCTGGTAGCTCACAGCAGAAGCCCCAGGGAGGAGGGAAGCTTCTGCGCTGTGCCTTTCATTCTGCACTAGAGGCAGGAGGGGTGCTGTTGGGAAAGCTGTGACGTTTTGGAGGAAGGGGAATCACAGCTCGCAGGTGTAACCTGACTTGGCTGCTACCATGTAATGGTAGCCACAGCTACCCCTCAGGAAAGAAGTGGAGGGAGATGGGCAGAACTGGCCTTAAGGACAGGCTGAATGCCTGTAATGCCCACCTGGAGCCCAGCGAGCCATCCGTTAGCGTGGCTTCACCTGGGGGGTTCTCTCTGAAGGTGGAAGAGGGAGAGTGAGGGCATGACAAAAATGGAAAGACCTGCCTTGGTTCTAGGGTACAGTGTAAGTAAATCCACGTTATAGGACCATTTCCCAAGAAAAACATGGCCAATAGCTTAAAAAAATAATAATACCTCTGTCTACATCACAGACTGCAGAATGGACTGTGTATAAATGCATGTAGGCAGCTAGGGACAAAAAATCTTTATTAGTAGATTGCTTGACAGACCACTTAGGTGTCCTTATAAGAGATACTCTGCATTCTTGTATCAAGCAGCTTCTGCTCCTAATTAAACCACTGTGAATCAGAAGCAACCTTGCTGTCCCCAGCATGGTGGCTCCCTTCACAGAGCAGCTCAGTGCTGTTTCCTGCAGGGGCAGGAGGGGACACAGGCTTTATTCCTGCAAAATGACCAGCCTTGAAGAGGAGTTTCTTCCAGGTAACAATTATATGAGCAGTTGTGGGGGGCAGAATTAAGAAATGCTTCCAAGTCCGGCCAAAAGACATCAGGCTGGTTGTTTACCAGTCACTCTTGTGAAAATGGAAGGAAAATTCATCTGTTTGCTAGTCTGAGCTTGAAAATCCTGATGTCCTGTTTTGGAAAAGAAAGTGCCTGGGGAGTTCAGGGATTCCCAAGGCAATAGGTGATGCATGCTCATGGAAAGGAAGATCTTGCAATAAGATAAGGCAGGCCGCTGTAAGCTTCAACTAGATGTGGAGCTGAAACAACAAGGATTAGGTGGAAAGGAGTTCTGTGAGGAGCACAGTGCAATTCTTTTGTGCATGTCCTTAGGGAACTGCAGGGCAAACTGAACTTAACATTTCTCAGTGGGCATGTGTTAAAAGCTGTTTGTGGGGGAGCTCTTCAGAGTCCTACATAATATATTTGCTACAGGAGATTCACTGTTTCAGTGACTGGTTTGTTATCACATAGCTGTTACAGTGGATGACCAAGGATGAAGAAAATAGTGATTGCTGCTTTCATAGAGTGGTAGGCTCCTGATGTGCCTCGGGACACTGAGGATTTTAACAGCATTTGTTTATTAATGCAATGCTGTCCATCCTGAACATTCCCAGACCCATGTTCGCTGCTTGCTCCTCTCCAAAAATCATGATATTGGCTTAAAACTAGAAGGGTGAGGCCTTTGCTAGCAGGGAAGTGAGCTGAAGGGCTCTGTGCAGACTGATGCCTGCTGAGGGACCTCTCAGGGATTGCCCCTTGCAGGCATTGCCTCTTTGTATACATCTTTGTGCACTGGTGGCATGCATGAAGATGGCAATGTGGCATTCAGTTATCCCCAAGTCCAGCTTGCTGCAACAAATCCTACCAGCTTCTGTGTGAGCACTCGGGCAGACTGTGTACCTCTCGGTCCTTCTGGTTTTTCAGAAGTCACTGCAGCTTTCCTCAGAAGCTGTCCTTGGCCAGTCTTCAAGAGAGATTCAGCCTTGTAGTGTAGCTCAGAAAAGATGTTTTTTCTCTCTTCCACAGGGAAAAGAAAAGCAATTGAATCAGTCCTGTGGCAGGTAGCTGAGAGCCAACCCACACCATGAAATTGAATCCCTCTCCAGTTTTCCTCCTCTGCCATGCGGGCTCCTCGGTAGTTATGAGTTATCCAAGGCTTTCCAGCTGTTGCTCTGGGTTCTGTCCCCCTTTTCTTGTCATCATTGTTCCGCACTCCAGCACAAATGGCACAGTGCTGCTCTGCTGTGGGGGTGCTGGAACTTTTTGAGGTGGCCTGGGAGGACTGGGGCTCCCTGCCTTCTGCTCTGTCATCCTTCCTGCAATGAGCCGTCCAGGTAGGAACATCATGCTGCCTGGAGCAGTCTTCAGGGGCTGGAAAGCCTCTTGTTAGGCTTCCTTCCTCCCCATGGGAGGGCAGGGAGGTGGCTGTCAGCTGGGACCATGCCACCTGCTGTCTTCCAGACCTCAGGACGACCTGTACTGAGCAGCTCCTTCAAGGGGAAAATCTGGAAGGTGGCAAGTGAATCCCTTTGAGATGCAGCTCCTGCATCTCCTGAGGTGCTCTGCTGCATGATTCTGTCCTCCTCTGCTCTCTTAAGAGGGGCACAGATGCCAGCAAAGGTGTGTTTTCCCCCTCTCTGCTTGGGGGAGAGGTTGGGATCTCCTCAAAGGCCCTGCAGGAGGGGATGCTCTGGGTAAACCCAGCCCCATGCAGGGCTTCACCTGCAGCCTGGCAGCTCCCTGCACAGTCCTGGGCCTCGCTGGGGCTGATGGCTCTGCCTCCAGCTGTGCTCTGTTAAATGCCTATTGGAGACAGATTGGCACTTCTATGGCTTGAGGCATTGGTGACCACAGAAAAATGTCCTTTCAACCCCATTTGTAGTTATCTTTTCTGCTGAAAGAAAAGTAAGTAAATCCTTGGTAGTGCATTAACCTTTAGCCTGTTAATATGCATCTCCTCAGCTGTTGCTGATCTCGGAAAACAATGTGATTGCACGGCACAATGAAGTGTCTTCTGGTTTTACAATTGAGTCTCCTGCTTGTTTTATGTTCCACTTATTTTCTCTAGCAGATATGTTGTCACTTTTAAAAATCTTCTCAGTAGTTAACAGTGGGGGAAAAAGATGAAGATGTTCAGAGGAGCGATGCTGGGAATACTTCTGTGGTCCGTGCTGTTTGCTGTCTGGTGTTTGACATCCACTGTGAGTAACTGCGGAAATCCTTCTGCACCCATGGCAGTAAATACTGGTGTCCAGCTTCTTCCACAGAAGTAATTCTGCACTTATTCCAGAAATGACTCTTCCTTTGAAAAGAATTACATTAAATTGTTGAGATTTACACTGCTGCTGTTGTCAGGATCACATTCAAGGACAGGATGTGATTATTTCTGTTTTTAGTGGTTTATAAATACAGAATCATTTGGATTCAACCTGTCATAAAAATTGTGTTAACTGCTCCACAGCACATTTGATAACAAATAAGATGGCTCAGTGAAACCAAACAATCTTCAGCAGATCTAGTTCACTTGCAGCCACTCAATCCTTCTGTAGTCGTTCCCAGTTCCCTGCTTTATCCCCAAGTACTGCAGTGGCAAGTGTTGTTTCATGGGCTCAGTGTGAGAAGCCTGCCCTGTCTTTCCACTGCGATGCTCAGGGGATCCTTTCCTGAAGGCAGTCTTTTATTTCTAACCCAGAGCCGTGGCTGAGACCTGCCCCAGTGTGTGGGGATTGCTGCAGGTGGGCTGGAGGGACCAGGTGGGCTTTGCTCCATCAAAGCCTTGTGGCAGTGGATCACTTGTTTCCCGTGTCATGAGATGCTCATCTGAAACACCGTGTGGGCCAGCACAACATGCTAGGCTTCATGGTGCTATCATCATGCCATTACTCATGGTATTATTATAAGGGAAACATATTGAAGGCTGGGCAAGCAGAACACTTGGGAACAGCCAAGCCCCTGGTCTCCAGCAGCCTCACCACCTCTGTAACTGGGAGGTGTCAGCTCCTACCCAGCCTGTTCAAAGCAGGGCCAGTCGATAGGGTTGCTCTGGGACATGCAGCCTCTGTCTCTGCTGGCTGCTGTTCTGGGTGGGTGCAGGCTGGTGGGGAGCCTCCTGTGGAAGGACATGAAGAAGTGGGCTTGCATTCATTTAATTTCACAAACGCTGCTGAGTTGGAGGCGATGCTTGTTGTGGGCAAGTGTTTAACAAACCACAGGCACTGTTCTGGCTGGTGTTAATCTGCCCCCTGTGCTGTGCCTAGCTATTTTGCCTTTCACTGAATGTAGCTGATAAAAATAGGGCTGTCGTGTTCTGGTTTGAGTTCTGGTTTGCATTGCAGTTCTCCATCTCGCTTCCATCAGTGGCTCCCTGCAGAATCTCAGCTGTAAGCTTTCCCTGCCTGCTTCCATGAGCTAGCCCACTGGGTCTCACGCTTCCCAAAATGATGTGCAGGTAGTGATGTGGTATGTGCAATGATCCTTTGGTGGAGGGTTTAGGCCTTTGGCCAGGTTTTAACTTACATGCAGAATATCTTCTGCACGACAGCTCTCTGCCTTGAAGATCAGAGATGAAAGAAGTGAAGATTGCTATCAGGGAATTGTTTGTTTTAGGGAATTGTTTCATCTTCTGAGGGATGGGTGCTGGGTGCACAAGGGGTTGTCTATAGTTCTTCATTTGGGTGCTTGTCCCAGCCATACAATCCACCTCTGCTGAGTATGAAGCACAGAAATACTTTTCTTGAGACAGTGTGAGCTTTGGCTTATCCCTGATGGATTTACGAGGATGCAGGAGAAGATGGAAAGCCGAGTCTGAGTAGAGAGCAGAAAGCGAGGGGAGCCGGGTGGCAGCAGCATGGGTGCTGTGCCCAGACCCCACGTGGGCTGGAAGTGCTGGGTGTCCCTGCTGTGCTGCGTGGCTTCATCCTGCCAAAGCCAGCCAGAGCTGGGTGTGCTCTGCCCAGGGCTGCTTCTGAGGAGAAGAGAAGCTCTTGCCAGCTGGAAGAGCTGAGGTCTCGAAAGCAGGGTGAGCAGCTCATCGGAGTCAAGACCATCTTCTAAATGTTAACGGGCACATTGCAGGAGATGCTCAGCAGGCACAAAAGGTCACCACTGCCCAGGCTTTCAGTAAAACAAAGGCCAGCTATTTTTAACCTAATTTCAAGTGGGAAGCCTAAAGCCATAAGCTGGCCTGATTGCAGAAAGCCTGGACTCGCCTGATAATCAGAGCTGGATGCGTAATGTGGGGCTGTGACCACAAACACGTTCACAAGCCGCATCCAAAAATCCCTTCTGAACTCTGCTAATGCAGTGATGGTTGTGGGCATGGCCTGACCCTGTGGAGTCCTGCACTAAAAAGCAGTTCCTGAGTTACTGTAAGGGACAGGGAGTTTGGGAACTGAAGGTGGGAGCTACAGACATAACTTGCATGGCTTAATAATGCCCCCATCTTCAGCTGCCACTGCAAATGAGTAGGGGAAAAAAAAAAGGTATTGATTACCAGGCAAATGGGACGTGCCAGAAAGGATCTTGTTTTCTGTTTGGGTAACCCAGGGCTCCTTACATGTGTCCTATATAGAAAGGAGCTTTGAATCTGGAGGTGTCTTTAAGAATATGTATTTAAAATAGATCCATAAAGATCGTGTTAATGTACCTGCTGGCTGGAGTGTGAGCATTGCCAGGAGAAGGGCTGCACCTGCTTCATGTGGCTTCCTTCACCCTGGAGGCTGAGCCAAGAGAAGCCGTGTTCTGGTCCTGCACCGTACCCTAATGTTCTCACTGCTGCTGTAGGAAGCAGGACTGCAGGTACAGGTCTCTTAACACTTGTTCCTGGTGTAGGAGAAGAGTTACCAGGACTTCTTGGTGGACTTCATAAACTCTGTGGTCCCTGAACCGAGCAGCACCAAGCTTCATGCAAGCTCAGCGTGCTGCCTCTCTGGTGTGACAGCGCTGTGTCAAGGGAAGGGGGGGGGGGGGGAAAGGGCAAATTTGGGCTAACCAGCCTTATTTCTCCTGAAATGGGGTTTTATAACAGGGCTTTTCTTGCACTTATGGAGCATATGTGGAATACTTTTGACTTCTTATCAGCCTGCCAGTGAAGACCTAATGCCCTTCTCCATAGCAGTGCCAGGCATGGACTCTCAGTTGCCCTGCTGTGCAGTGATGAGAGTAGATCACCTTCTGGTTACAGCACTCGGCCCAGGAATGGGAGGGCTTGTGAGCAGAGGAGCCGCTTCTTCCATCAGTGGTCACTGAGGGCTTGGTAAAGCAGGGAGCTTTGCTCCTGGAGCACCTGAGCACATCGTTTCCCTCGGCAAACAAAGCTGATCTGTGCCATTGGGTGGCTGCCAAGCACAGCATCGGGTCCCTGCCTGCAACAGTGATGGAGAGGCTTTGTGTCCAAATTAATACATGTGACACAGCCCGGGCCTGTTCTTGGCTGCCTTCTGACGAGCTCTGGTGTGATGTGGTCCTCAGCCTGTGGCAGTAAGCATTGCTGGCAGGTCCTGTGGTTCCAATGTCCCTGCTGCTCATCTGTCTCCATCTGCCTTTGGGCCGGTGCAGGGGATGCTGTGGCTCAGCTCCTGAGCTATGTGCTGCATTTTGGGGAAAGATGCTGCTGTGGTGGCGATTTTCACTGAGCAGGTGCACAGCGTGCACGGCCACTGCTATTTCTGGGGGCTATGGTACTGCCAGACTCTCTCTTTTGCTCAAGAAGCACAAGCATAGTTTTCTGCAGCTCCATAAGAGATTTGGAGCTCTATGGCTTAAAATAAAATTAAAAAAAAAAAAAAAAAAGCCCAGCTATCTCACCGGTGTGTGCCGCCCCTCTGGATCTGAGGGGTGCCCCAGACCTCCCGAACACGCCTGGTGCTGCACACACCAGCACTCAGTATTAGTGCTTCAATCTCTGAGGAGACCAGTGTGTCCTCAGGCTGTCAGAGCGCACTGATCACACACATGTATATCTTTATCTTATTTGTAGGGCACCTGTCCCCACGCTGTGAGGTGCTGCAGAGGTCACTGAGCTCGTACTTGCCCAGAAATTCCCATGGAAAACCATTGATAGGTCAGGAATGGCAGGGCTGGCTTTGGGGGATCCCAAAGTGCACCACGAGTATGTTGTTGCCTTCATTCTTCTTTTCAGGCACAGATTTCTTTAAGTGCTTTGGTAGAAGTTGTACAGGACGTCTCCTTAAAGCAAACAACAGGAGCTATCTCTCAGGGTGTGGAGATCAGCCTAACCCCAGCAACAGCAGCACAGCTGCTTTTTTCCCCCAGGCCTGCAAGAAGTGACAGATCAAACACTTCTTCCTCCAGATTTGCTAGGACCGAGACCTGAGTGTGGCTGTACCCTTGAGTCACAAATTTTCTTGTGTTTTTCCCCCCTGCCCATCATAAAGCACTGCACCAGGTGTTTGCACTTAGCCTCCCTCTGCTCTTCAGCAGAACCATCTTGCAAAACAAAACCACGCTGCATTTCCACAGTGTCCTGTGAAGCATCCTCACTGTGTGCTTCCCAGGGTTAATCATTGAAGTTAATGATAAAAGTAGCGCAAAGCAGCAAGGGGATACGTGCCTGTCTCAGTTAGTTTCAAGGCTGTTGCGGTCTGCCTGCTCCAAATCACAGAAGGGAGCTGATGCTGCTGGTGAGGAGCAATGGTTAAAAAAGAAAAGCCTTGGCTGCTTCCCAGAGAGCTGAAGTACTAATTAGGGCCATGGACAGTCGGCTAATTCAGACCTTAATGAGCCCCGAGGGACTGCAGGATAACAAAAGCTCAGATGGGTACACCACTGTGCAGCCTTGAAGCTGGGCTGTTTTAGTGCTAAGAGCCTTGACGATAAATGTGGCATCGTGCGTGGAACTGGGAGGAAACTGGAAAAGGAGCTTGTGAGATCTGGAGGCAGGTGCGGCCTTCCCTAAGGGCAGATTTCACCCACAAAAAGCCAAAAGCACCCCAGCAAGATTGGAGGCCTCTGTAGTGGAAAACAAGATGTGAAGTTGGGTATTAGTTGGGTTTTAGTCCTGGGGTTGCAAAGAGGGGTTAAAGCTTGGTCAAAGGCGAGACCGAAGTCATCGTCTTGTTTTGAGGACGTTGGGCTGGATCTTAAATTTCTTCTCTTGGTGGTTACCTTTTGGTTTTCTTTTTGAAGAGTCGTGGTGCCTTTCGTCTCCTTCATTTCCTTGGAAAGCACTTTTTGTGTGGGCACGGCCAACATCTAGCGTAGGATGCTTCCTTGCCGCCAGGACCCAAAACAGATGTGAGGCAAAAAAGAAAAGCAAAAATCCTTCCAGCTGGCCTTGCAACCTGCTCCCAGCGAACCCCTTGCACCCCTCAATCACCCTCAGTGAGCTTTGGCTAATGTGCCATGGACCCTCCGTGGTCGTGTGGCTCTTTCCAGCAGCATCTTCCTCTCGTGGGTTTTTGCTTTTTCGAAGCATAACCACACGACTGGGAGCACAAACGAGGAGATCTTGTTAGGAGCATCCTGGCAAACATGGGCTTGTTGGTGTGCTCCTGCCAGCCTGCTCAGACAAGGCAAATATTACTGCACTGGTCTCCCTCGTGGGCTGTGATGGGCAGGATCTGGCCTTTAATCACAGGTTTTTGTGAAGGCTTGTGCCTGTACGGCTGCAGCACCAATTATCCCTGCATTTAGCCTGCTGAGAAGTTAGAGGTAATTGACACAATTTTGCTTCAAAGCTCGTTTTTAATGAATTAAATTTAAATTTAATTAACTATTTCTCACATTTTTGTATTTTTTTTTTTGTTTCCCTTAGTAAGCTAAAATGCTCATCGTGGCGCTGATGGGCATAATGTTAAACTGGTTTTGAGCGAGGGTAGCGGAGAGGAGGGTTTCTCTGTGCGTGTGATGGGTCCTCCCTATCGGAGGAGCATTAGGTCTCATCTAAGTGCCTCTCCCTCCTCAGTGGTCCTATTTCCGTATATATATGTATATATATAATGGAATATATAGAGAGAATCATCCTGGCACTGTTACAATTCCTCGTGTAAATAACAATGGCCTTTTCTCTAGGCTGCTTCAAGCCCAGCCTTGCTGGGAGTCCCTTCCCTGTTGCTTAACTTTCTCCTCATCCCCGCAGCAACAAATCCATCCCATTCATCGCTGACCCATTAAAATACCGTATACGATATTATTTTCTATTACACTTAGCAAAGCAGGCTGATAGTAAACCATTGAGTATCAAGCTCCTGCAAGAGGCAGTGGGAAGTTGGGTGTTAGCTTGCCTGGAAAGGTCAATCTGGCCAGTGGTGAGAGAGGTTAATTTGGTTTCCCTGCTAAAATAAAGGACGGTGCCTTGCTCCTTACCCTTGTTTACCCAGCTCAGGAGCAGCTCCCTGCTTTGCAAGGCAGGATCCTGCCCTTCCTCTCCTTGCCGAGCTGTGCTTCCTGAGAAAGCACAACCTGTCTCCTCCATCTGCTGACCGGGACTAAAATAGCTGGGGGGGGGGCTCTCCTCCCCCTGCCTGGACAGGAGACATCGCTCAAAGGGCCAGGCTGCGTGGGACACCTGCTGAGCATCCCCGTGCAGATAAATTACCCACGGGACACACAACTGCAAGGCTGTGTTTGCTCAGGTGCTGTGTGCTGGTGCAGCTTCACAGGCAGGAGCCCAAGGTGCTCGGCACGGTCCTGCTGAGAGCCCAGCTGGCCAACGGGGCCCCCATCTGTACGACAGCCTGCCTGCCTTCCTCCTTTTTATTATGTTGGTGTTTAGCAAACAGCTATAAAGGCAGACGAGTGGCATTGTATCTGCATTAGCAGCTCGCGTTCCCTAAATATCCCAACATGCAAGTGTGGCGTTGCTGCCTCGCCCTTCTGCTCCTGGCCCTTTGCTGTGCCACAAAGGGCAGCGTCCCTGCAGCCTGCACCTCGCCTCTGCTGCTTACCTTGTGGGCAGCTCCCCTCTGGCCCTCTGACTTTTGGTAATAACCAGAAGTGCAAAGGGCTGCAGCATGGGCAGGGGAAAAGTGCAGGGTTTGGGCTCCTGCAGATCTTTAGCACCACAAAATAATGGGATGTGTTGAAAATTGTGACCTTTTAACATTGTTTTGGCATGAAGTCCTGAAGTTGATACGGTTTGTGTATCAGTTGCAATTTCAGTTTGCAACCCAAGGATCTAAAAATACCCAAATAGTCTGCAGCTGCTAGGAGCTGGGACCTGCAGGGCAAGTGAGGTCTCCTTGTCATGTAGCAAGGCTGCCTCGTTTGCAGGGCTTTTTAGGAAGGTCTAATAGACCAGGTATATGGTTAGTGACCAGGTTGGTCACTGACTTCTTTTTGCTGCAATAACAAGGAGGGTGCTTTTTTTTTTTTTTTCTTGTTTGAGTGCAACCTGCTACGTCATATGGATTTTTTCAATCAAAATTCTTTAGTGATGGTTCATCTGATTCACTCTTATAGGAAGTAGCTATTAGAAGTCTCTTCCTCTCCTCCCCAGCTTCCAAAAGAATGATGATAGGAACGAGTCTCAGTCAGGTGGCTGCGATGGGCAAAGGCACCATGTTGCTGCCATGAGGGCGTTGGGTGCTTGTTGTGGAGGTCTCTGCTTGGCCACTGATTGCCATTGATTCTTGGGAGTATCTTGCCCTACGCCACAGGGAGAAGGATATTTCTGTCTGCATGATGTGTGTGTCCACTGATGGGAGAAGCATGCTGTGTAGTGAAAGCCCACAGGTTTCTCTGCATCTTACATTCAGCTGAAATCCAGCGCTTGTGGCTGCTCTGCTGGGTGAGCTCGATCAGGAAATCTGGGTGGAAGCAACACTGCTCTCCCCAGCATTGAAATAGTTTTTTTATTTCTCATTGAAATAGTTTTTATTTCTTTTACATCTGAAATCTCAGACAAAAAAAAAAATCCCAAAATGTGTAAGAATCATGAAGGATCATGAAACCCCCCATCCGTCAGGTTTCCTGGCACCGCTGCTCCCCCCAGCAGTGAAGCTGTGGAGTCAAATGGAAAATGGAGAAGAATAACGATCCACTAGATACTCTGCTGCCTTGCCATCAGGGAGCTGAGTAGGTAGAAGAGTTGGATTTGGAGTAGGAATTCCTCTTCCTCTGCTGTGCTCAGCTCCTCTCTCCCTTTTCGCCTCTGACTTAGTGCAGAATTCATTAATATGACACTGAGAGATGAGGCGAGTGCTGGGCAGGTATTTTGCCTCTCAGCATCCTTGTTCCTCCCTTCTGGCCAATAAGGGGACCCAGAAAGACTTCAGTGTATTGCTTCCCATCTGGACCCTCTTTTCCCTGGATTTTGTGAAGTATCTCACACACCTGGTGAGCACAGTGGATCACACCTGTGCTGTGATTTCCCTCCTCACCACCATCATTTTTTGGGGTAACAACATAAGAGTAGCAGAGCTCGCAGCAGTAAGAAACCATAACAGTCTTTGCCCTCCAATTCACCTGTTTAGCATTCTCAAGGAGAAGATGTGAAATGGTAACCCTCTTTAATTCAGGAATGTACTAACTGATCTCACATTTGTTTGTAGCTACTTAAAGCACTCTCTCCTCTTTGCTCTCTGTGCAAAGAGAAAGCTGGAAGATAAGGCTGCCACTTGCACAAATAAATGTGGATGTTGATAGAGCATAAATTGCCTGAAAGCAAGGGTCAGATTTTTCTCCTATTCTGAACTTGGTATGTATCAAAAATGCAAACTTTGTGCATTCCCAGACCTCTGTGAAGAAGAAAAAGGCAATCTTTTCTGCCATTACTGACCAACACCTAAGGAGCGAACAGAACAGAGTAACAGGGAGCAGCCCATCTCGGCAAGTTTTTGTTGTTTTTGTTGTTTTTCAAAAATAAACTCATCAATTTATTCTCATAGATGAATGTTAGGGAGAGAGCTGGGACTTAGAAATCAAATGGATCTGTCGTCGTACAAACTGTGTTTCCTTTCAAAACTCTTCCAGTGGTATTTATTTCTTGTATTGATTTCAAGAAGCTCTGGCTACAGCACAGGTTGTCTTCTGGTGTGAATGTTTCTCTCGAGACTATTTTCCAGGTGTTTTTCTGAGCGCAGACATAGTTGAGAAATCAAATCAGCATCACAGAGGACAAAGGGGATGGCTTCAAAATTAACCTCTTGTAATGGTTTGGCACTACTTCCTTGGCATCTTTACCTGGGCATCTTGAGCAAAATATGAATTGCTCTCAGGAGACAAAGACCTTCCTCCCCCTTTTCTCTCTAGAAGTCAAAACCAAGCACAGAAAACTAGAATGATGCTCCTGGGGGAGGGAGGAATGGTGCAGATTGCTCAGTGTAAAAGAAAACCTTTTTTTTCCCCTTCCATTTTATTTTAAGTGGAGATGGATTTTGCTTCAAAAGCATTGCTGGGTGGGGAGGGATGATTCCTCCCTTACCTCCCATGGAAATAAGGCCGGATGAGTAGGCACAGCACCCCCAGCCAATGGGTGTTTCCCTCATAAACGAAATCTAAGGAGGGGAATTGGTTTGGCTTCTTCTCTATCAGTAGAAATATTGATTTGTGTCCCAAATTAACCTTAAAAAGTGTATTTTTGTTTCACTTGCGCAGGTGTCCTACCGCACCCCTCCCTTTAGGTAATTTTGCCTGGATGGCTCTCAGCCAGCTGGCCAGTTTGGGGCATCTCCTTGCAAAGCCTTGATTTTTTTTAATTTTTTTTTTTTAATTTTATTTATTTACTTATTTTTTAAAAGCGGTCTGAGGGCTGAAATGGAGCTGGCATCTATGGCACCAAGGGCCTTTCTGAACTGAGGGCAGTGGAAGTGGAAACCAAGAACTGGTAGGCCTTGGTTATTTCTTCCCGTTGCTTTTCAACATACGTGTTTCCCCAAAAGGTGTTGGGGAACAACCTGCAGTGAGGGATGGAGAAGGGCTCTGCAGTACTCGTGTGGTTGTTGCCCCTGGGAAGCCTCCAACTCTTTGGGCTTTAGGAGGAGTCCAGACATCTGAAAATGCATTCTCTTAACGTTTGGCAAGAGAAGGATCCGAAGGAGAGACTATTAAAATGTTACTTTTCATTAACACGAGTTAATTAAATCATTTAGCTAGCACTTTCTGTACTGAGAGCATGCAGCCACATGCTATTTTGGGGTTTCACTTGTTCTTCTGCCAAATCCTAGTCTCCCGAGCAGCTTTATTTTTGAGTGGGAACTGAAGAGTTGTGGACAATGTTAAGCATCATCCAGTGGATCTGCTAATTTGTGGCTAGGTTGTGCAACTCCTACCCAGCCAACCTGGCTAATTTTAGTTATGGGGTGAGTGCCAGAGGGCTCTGCTGGGGTGCAGGCAGGAGGCACGGCCCCGTGCACCAGCACTAATTGGACAAGAATTCAATGCAGGCATGAGTACGTCTCATCTGATGCAGCAGTTTCTTCTAATTGTGCTGTTAATGGGAGCTTGGCTGTACCCGGGGGTATTGCTAAGAATATTATTCATAATGCACTCACTTCCTAAACCTCAGTAGCAGAACTTCACCCCTTCTGTGGTTTCAGCACATGGTCTGGGAACAGGAGCTTTCTCCTCCTCTGTTGTGGGTTCGTCTCTTTGCCGTTATCTTCCTCGCATCTTTACGGGACGGAGGCTTTCACTTTAAACTTAATTTCTGCTTGATACAATATATTTGAGGTACCAGCCTTCCCCGGCAGCCGTCCTGGCGCCTAAACCACCGTATTCTTTCTGGAGCATTTCACGGAGGGTGGTGGTGGTGGTTTTTGGTGTGTTGCTGCCCCGGGGCAGTGCCAGAGCCCTCGCTTGCTGCCAGCAAGGTGCACTGCCCAAACGCAGTGTTTCCATCCCACCTGGGGCCTTGGGGCTGGCTGTGCATTGCTAGCAGAGATCTTTCTCCACCCAGGTCTTTCTGTTTGTGTTGTTCGCACGCAGCACCAGAGCTCAGGTTTTATTCCTGTGCTCAGGAGCTTGCTAATTTCTTCTGCAGAGTGCCTCGTGCACCAGCACCTCATCCCGCTGGGGACGGCCGTGTTCGTCGCTCCTGGAGCTGCTGCTGCTGGTGGGACAAGGCACCAGCAGCTGTAAGCTCTGTGCCCAGCTTGCTGCTGACTCCCAGCGCTCACAACACCTCCGTGCCTGCCCGGGACTGCTGGGTGGAAAGGCCCCAACGAGGCAGGTGGAGTCCCTCAGCCACTGCTCTCAAGACATATCCGAGATGTCCTATCCAGCTGTTGTCCAACCTCTCTCAGACCCTTTAAATTTAAGAGAGCTCTCATTATGCCATTCGTTGCCCTTTCAGTCGCATCAGAAGCAATCCTAGGATCCAAGCCACTGGGGTCTGCTTAACCAGAGCTCAGCCTCAGCAGCTGGGACTTCCCCACCTGGGCAGTGGGGTGAGGAGGGGCATGAGGGAAAAGGAGATGGGAAAATAGGGGGGAAATCTTATTTGCAATAACAAGTTGTGCTGTGTTCCCTGTGCCAGGTGGTGTCGGGGCACCCCTCACGTCTCGCTGTGCTGATTTTGCTCATTACTGAACCCAGTGGGGTGAGGGTGGGCGCACACAGGCACGGGGTGTTTCCAGGGGTAGGCTTGTAGGCACCGTTACGTGGTAACAAGGAATAATGTCACTGGCAGAGATGTCACTGTTAAACGACTCGCTGGTGGCTTTGTTTCAGCCGTTACACCGTTGCAGAACTAATGGCTGATCACTAACATTACAGCAGCCTCCGTGTCACAAATTAATGCACGCTCCGAGCTCTACTCCTGTGCTGTCATCGGCTGGCAGATAATGAGAAAGGAGAATTTTTTTTCCCATAAATTGCACCACGTTGGGGGGAAAAAAAAAGGTAGAAAGCGGAGGAGTTTGTGACTCACCTCGCTGACCGAGGATCTCCAGCTGTCAGTGCTGCTCAGAGCAGGGGAGCACAGGGAGGTGACTCAGGTCTGGGTTTTCTGAACGAGCTATGCTAAGCAAATGTCTCTGGGAAACGGGAAGGCAATGGCTTACACACGAAAAGAAGAAATGAAAGCAAAGAGGGAGGAGGGGGGGAAGAGGAAGGGAAAGAAGTATCACTTTGTAAGCTTGAAGCTGCCCGGAGGGACAGGAGCAGGAGGGGTGGCATGGCTGAGGCCCTGCAGAAACGCTGCTGGGTGCCGTGGCTGGGGATGGGCTCTCTGGGACCATCGGGCTGGGAATGCTTGCTGCCTGCTCCAGAGGGGAGATGGTGTTGCAGATGTTCAGCACAGCAATTTTGGGTGGCCCTCAGCACCCAGCGAGGTGGTGAGAGGCGTGTGTACATCAGGCTTACAGAGGGACTCCTGCCTGTGCTGGTCCCTGGGCATCTGCAATTGCTACAGGAGATGCTGTGATCTCTGCTCCGGCTTCCCTTTGATCGCTACCAGCTCTGTTTGTTCTGTAAGCCCTCAGCTGTGCATTTCCTTTCAAATGGTGCTGAAATTCCTGACAGTGGCATGCTTGCTGGTGCCCTGTCCTCTTCTCAGCACCTTTGAGCATTCAGCCACCAGCACTGAGCTCACTTCTCAGGAGCCAAATAGTAACAACACTTCTTCAGGAGCAGTTTTGAGTTGATACAAGCCATAAGTCACAGGGAACAATTAATATATGTATTACTTAGGCAAGCATTGCTAAGTCATTAATTCCACTTTTGCTGGAAGTCCTTCTGCAGTCCGCTCAGCCTGCGGTCTGCCCGCTGTTTGTGCTCAGCACTCTGCTAGACCAGACGGGGATGGCATCCATGATCGGCCTCGCTGGCTGTTTTTTTTATGCTTAGTTTCACTTGAAGGGTCTCTGCTGCAATGTTTGGATGGAGACACTGCAGAGACATGGTTATTTATTTAAACCATCTGTTTCCATTGGCAAGGAGATGGCCCATCACAGTATTTCTGTTGGTCTTCAGGCTCTTTGCACACCTGGCAGTGGCTGTATGTGTTAGTAGATCTGAGTAAGCAGATCCTACAGGTTGTGTTCGTTGTGTGCAGGTACAAATGATGCCTATCACTGAAGGCAATGTCTTTTTTCTATTGCCCTCTCTGGATTTCTCATCCCCTAGTGTTGGAGTAGCACGGGGATTTATAACCAGGTCAGTGGAATTCAAACTGGAGCTCCTACAGCAATTTCTATCAGCCTTTCTCTTGCAGCAAAACCTTTTTGTTTGCGTGTGGTGCAAGATCTGTATGGCCTTTAACTGTCTACATGGCTGGGTATTAGTAACACGCCTTTTCATGGAAAGCCGAAAGAATTACAGCCCAAGGGCAGTCTCCACATTGCTGTTCTCCAGGGCTGTTACCCCTTGCTGTTCTTTAGTTACTCCCTACCCAAAATATCCCTGTTAGCTCCTGACCCTGCTTCTCATCATGCTTCAGACGGGTGTGTCTGGGGATCACTTTAATGGTGAGCATGAGCTTTGGTGGGTGCTGCCTCTGGAATTTGTGCTCTGCTTTTTTTCCACCCCCAGGTGACAAGAAGAGCGCCGTCCCTGCTGCTAGGAGTTGCACAGCGTCGTAGATCAGGGGGGCAGCAGACTCAAGGTGTAAGAAGTGGATGGGAAAAACCCAACCAACCCCGACAGCCCTGTTGTGTGTTTCCCTGAGCCAGGTAAGCGTTGTTACCTCCCACTCTGTCATTAAATCAACCACGGTGTGTCTGCACATGACAAACAACTTCTCCCTGTCTAGAGGTGTCATTAGTGGAGCCCCCGTGTAGCACTACATTATGTGCGAGGCTGAAACCACTCATCTGTAATCAGGCAACAGAATCAAACTTCTTTAATGGTACATCCAGACAGTAAGAATAAAGCCAGGGCAACTGCACTAGCGACACGGATAACAACAGCATGACGCATCCTTGAGCAATTTGGCTGCACGCTCGCCTCCCCAGCCGGCCGGCAGCAGGCACAGCCGGCACTGCCCGCAGTGGGCAGGCCACACGCTGTCAGCCAGCCCCTTCTCTGCAGTTATAAAATATGCTTGGGTTTTCTCCATCCATTTCCATTTGTGTCCCCCTCCCCTCCCAGCGATCCTGCCCACACCTGATGAGCAGGCTGCAAGTAGCAGAGGCTGGGGCAGGTGCCGCTGGCAGGATACATACATACCTTACGTGTCACAGCCCCTGCTGTGTCACCTCTCCTGTCCCTGGTGAGCAGCGGTGCCTCCAAGCAGCAATTCAGCGGGACCAAACGTGGGGGCTTTGCAGGGAGCCTGTCCCCTCGCAGTCCTTAGAGAGCGGGCACAATCCGTCCTGGGAGCTGGGCCAGAGACCGCATCTCCCGTCTCAGCTCGCGCCACCAGCTACGGGTATTTATTGTGTTTGCTCCTATTTTCCTTTCCTGGTCCCAATGCTCTGGATTTCCTTTGTATAGCGTGAAACCACCGCAGCAGCAGGGCAGGCCAGGGACTCCTCTCTTGCCGCCCTGTATCTGTGGGGGAGTGAAACTTAGAGGGAATCGATGCATTGGTCGCATCTCCCCTCAGAAAAACAGCCTGTAGGTTAAGGGCTCTGCCAAGGCAGGTGATCACGGCTCCCTGTGACCACATGAGAACGATCCCCCCCCTTTTCTGTCCCCCTCCTGTGTGCACACAGCACCCACACACCAATGCTTTTGCCTGTCGCAGTAGGGCCCTTGGTGGTTGCCAGAGGCTTTGTGTCTGCTGGGCATCCCCTGGGAGCGCAGGGGCTCTCTGCAGCTGGCCATGGACACCACCACAACCAAGCTGGGCTCCAGCCAAACCAAAACATAAATTGCAAAATACAAATGTGTTTTAAGTCAGGTAAGGCAGCAAGTGACAGAAACGTTTGCAATTGCGCTGTTAGAGCAATTTGCCTGTCTGGTCCTTGGCTGGATTTGGGTCTGTGACACTGTGTAAAAGTGCACACCTTCACCTCAGCTGGGACCTGCATGGGGACCAGGCTGTGCCATGAGGCTCTTCATTTTTGGCACAGCAAAAGCATCAGTCTGGCTGCTGGGGGTTAAGATGCAGCAAATGGTGCCCCCATCCTGCTTCCAAACAGAAAAGAAAGAGCTAGCGTGATAGCAAAAATATGTGGAAAGCAATTCCACTTCAAGATGTGCTAAAATCTTTAACTCCAAAAGCCCCCAGCTTGGTCTGCACAGGAGTGACTGATGGGGGAAAATCTATGAAATGCTCAGGTCTGCCAGCACTGAGCTGAAATTAAAACAGCTGGAGCACTGCAGCTCAGCAAAGCTGTGCTCAGACCATTCATCCAGAAAGGACAGCTCTCTCCTGGGATGAAGAAATAGCCAGTGACAAAGGACTTTCTGAGACAATGACAGCAGCGACTTCCCCTTCTGTGAATGAGTTATTTGTTCAGACCTGCAGCTCTCTTCTCACTTCTGCAGTGTTTTGCAGTGAACGTGTTACGGCATCAACCCAGCCTCCATAAAACCCGCATTAAAAATTGCTGCTTTGGCTAGGAACAGGTAGTCTGAAGTGGCTGAGCTAGGCTGTCTCCAAGCATTTCCAGTCTGGATCAGCCCAGTCACTGAGCCCTTGGATCAAACACTGCTTTCTGTGACACCTGTGGTAGGTCACGGGGCCTGTTCCAGTTTGTACCAGTTCAGAAACCAGTCATGAATGAGACTTTTTTCTTTTAAACCTCAGTTACACAGTTCTAGGGAAAATCCCCCTGATTCAAAGGATCCTGTGGATGGTTGTGTGGGTGTGAGGAGCCCAGGCTCTGCTGGCATTAGGGATTGCTGTTACTTGTTTGGCATCGCCACCTGGGGCAAACTGTGCTGTGGGCACAAGCCCACCTCCTTTCTGCTTTCACGTGAACCTGCAAAGGCTCAAATCTACATATACATACACGCAGAGCATTTGCTTCATGGATAAAAGCTTCACAGCTTTTGTAAAAGTGAGATTAAAAGGAGAAGCAAATGTGACAATGTGTCCTCTACTGCTTCTCCAGGTGAGAAGAGAATCAGAAGTTCTCTTCCGAGGTTAGCTCCCAAGGTGTTCTTCCACTGACTTTCTGGTTGAAGCCAGGTTCAGCCAACAAGACACCACAGAGCCTCTTGGTGCCTGAATTCACGTTATCTATAAGCCAATTAGTCCTGTAGTTTATTCTGAAACAGCTAGTAAAAACGTTATGCCCTTTCCCCTCCATCTGTATAAAAGCCAGGCGGCCACGCGCTGCCTGTTACGGCTCTCAGCTATGAGAGCAACGGGGCAAGAAGGAGTGTGAGTGCAAAGCTCTGCGTGCGTACAGCCCCCGTCGCTGCTCTAAAGCCAATTACCAGCTCCTCTTCCTGCTGGCGAGCAGGAGCAAGCGAGGTTGCTGGCAGTGACCGGGACGTGACAAGATGCCCCCAACCAGAGCGCTTCTTCAGGCACTGATGTTTTCTTTATGAGGCAACTGTTCCTGCAAGGGATCAACTTTTCTGTGCATCTCCTTAATGAAAAATTTAAAAAACGCAGTGTTCCTGTCTTGCTTTTTTTTTTTTTTTTTTTTTTTTTTTTTTTTTTTTTTTTCCTTTTGCTGTTATAACCAGCCCTGAAGGAAGAGGAAAAGTGCTCGGTGTCCCTCACACAATGTGCCTGTGACTAGCCTGGCCTTGCTTGCTGTGCTGACAGCAGAGAGCTGGAGGGGAGCAGTGTTTGGAAAGGGGCCCTCGAGGGCTCCTGGAACAGGGGAACGTTTTTGAGCCTTCGCAGCTGCGTGGCCCTGCCTGCGGAAAATGCTGACCAAAGAGACCCCGTCAAATCCGCAAGAGGTAACACACTGCTGTGGCTCTGAAACGAGAAGCTGCACATCTTCACCAGGATGCGTGTTTGCCTTGAGAGAGCTGGAAAAAAAAGGTGGTGAATATTAAAAGCATTTAAGAAATACCAGGTGTCTCTTTCCCATAGCAAAGGTAGGAGATTTTGACAAATAAACAGTTTTCCCATTTGTACCTGCAGTTTGGGGGAGATGAACAGCTATTCCTTCCTTAGTGCAGCGCTGCAAAGCCCTCAGCAGACAGTGCTTAGAAATGCTCTCAGAAATGCCAGCTATTCCCCTGCACCCACAGCAACATGCAATTCCAGGTCATTCTTTAATAACCCAGCCCAGATGGTGCATTACGTGCTTTGGAGGCTGCTGACCCGCTCCTGTACTTAGTGCAAAACCTGGTGCTGCTTCTTAGCTACAGAAAAACATGAGAATTGTCTGTTTGGGCTAGATTGGGATCTGTAATCACAGCACCATCCATCAGATTGAAAGGCTGGTTCCGTATAAAGGAAAAGCTCAGCTGTAATACCATGGGGATGCACACACGGATAAAGCAGAGATGGCTTTGACGTTCAGAGTCATTCATACAACGGGCCTGTCACGTCACAAACACATCAGCCTAAATGCTCTACTGCTTATATTGCAGTTCCCACGCGGAGCTGGGGCCTGGTGCTGCCCATGGAGGCCGACAGCTACGCGGCATTTTGCACGCCGACGTGACACCGACCACACAGCTTGCAAACTGCGCAGGTATGTGGAGCAGCACGATACACCTCCAGAACTGGGAATCAATCAGGGACATTAATATATATATTTTTGGTCATTTCCCTACTGATCACCGTCGTTCTGAGGGTTGCATTCTGTACTTTGACATGGACGTAATAAAAGCTTTGGTGCAAAACGGTGACCGCAGGCATGTAAGTGCATTTCTGAATCAAGGACCTGCTGTGCCCCCACCACCACCTCAGACAATCTGCTTGGGATGTCACCTCGAAATACAGCCTAACAAACCTCGCACCCCTCCAGGCAAGCGAACTTTAAACTGGGTCTCTGCCTTTTTGTTTTTGTTTTATGCAACCAAAGTTCGTAGCAGCAGGCAGAATGCTCGGTGGCTGGGAAAGGCTAAACCAAATGAACGGGGTCACTGCGTTCAGTACGTGCTGGCTAACGGCTGTGGGCTGCAGCACACTCCCAGCCACGGGGAGCTCCTCTCTCCAGCCACCACCAGGACAGGAGGCCGGGGGCACGGAGCTGCTTTGTTGCTTCTCAGTAAGCTTTGGTGGTGCTCTCGCTCCCAGCATGCACGATGGGTTTCTTCCCCATTGCTTCCTTGGCACATTGCACGTCCTGGGCAGTGCGTACGTGCTCCCCGACCCCACCGCCTCGCCTTCCTCACGGCGCACATGTGCAAGCTCAGAGGGGAGCGCAAAATTCTGGCAAACAACATTTTGGGCTTGTTATCTAAAAACGTACCGTAAGGACGGCGGTGTGGGTAGGAGAGCTGCGCTTCAAAGGGAGGTTTCTGTATATTTTAGGTCTGCTCTCCCCAGCAGCATGCTCTGGAAGCAGTGCTGTGCCCAGCCACCCGTGTGACTGCAGCGCTGTCCTGCCAGAGAAGCAGAATCACTCAGACAGGTGAGCACCAGCACGGCACCCACGGCATCGTCGTTGCAAGCAAAAATGTAAGCGAGAGAAAAAAAGCTTGGGTTTGGTCTGGGCTATTGCTGAAGCAGGAGGCAAATGTGAAGCTGTGATGTTTGAGGTCAGGGTGCCCCTGCCTCTGAACATGCTCATGATCTGGACCCCCTGAAACCTTTGTGCTCACAGCCTTGCCTCCTATCCTCTCTCTCTCCCTCTCTCTCCCAGAGCAGGGCTGCTTGGCTTTTTCATGTTTTTGTTTTTTCATTCCCTTGTCTGCCTGGTTTCCTCATACACATGGGCTGAAGATGCGGTCGGTCCGTGTGCCGGCACGCACCCGCACAGGCACCTGCAGGCTAGGTGGGCAAGCAGCACAGTGCCACTCCTGGCAGGGCCGCTCGTGGCTGCAGCTGTGTGCAGGCCCCTTGTGCGTGTGCCTGGCCTTCTCCACAGGGCATCGGTCCCAGCCTCTACCAGGTCTGGGTGCTGTGGTGGGGTTACCCCACTTTTCAGGGTTTTACGCCTGCAGTTTTGTGCTCCCTAGGGCTGCAGCACTCAGCTGCCTTACCTGTGACGTGCCAGCGGGGTTCTGCAGAGAGCCCTCTGCCTTTCCGGGCTGCGGCCCCAGGCTCCTTCTCCCTGCGGGTGCTCTCTGCCTCCAGGCCCAGGGGAACCCAGGGCAGGAACCTGCTCCTCGTCTCCTGGGGCTCGGCCTCCTGCAGCGGGGCAGCGCGGGGCCGGGGCTCCCTCCCCTGGGAACCCCCCTGCTCTATTTGCAGGTGCTCTGAAACACTTCTCCCGATGCTCACAGCGCATTCGCGATGTCTGTCTGAAGAATCAAGGCTGTTCTGTGGGTTAGAGCCGTGCGAAGCTCGGTAACAGAAAGCATTTTAAAACCATGTTTCACAGAAGACTTGATCCGAGCTCTGTTTGGAGAACCCCCTGCCAGCACTTGCAAGGCATTTCTGTGTCCGTGCTGGACCTCCCGCTCCTCGTTAATCCTTTCCCTCTGTTCAGAGGAGGACACAAAGCGAGGGGAAGGGGGGGTATTTCCAGAACAAGCCTATTTTTGGTTAGGTGTGATCGTCTTGGTGTCTGCTTTGCTGACAAGCTGGAGCCCCCCCAAGCAATTCGTGCTCAGCCTTTGGGAGAAGAGTGAGACCGCTCTGAGGAAAATGATTTAAAATGCCTTCAGATGCCTTTTCACTTCTTTTTATTTAATTCCATAAATATTTTCATAAGGCTCAGTGTCTTTACAACACTTTTTTAAACACTTTTTTTTTTTTTGTTTTATACACACAACTTTGACACTTGTTTGACAGGGTCAAACAGTCCAATATAAACAAAATAATAAAACTGGCAAGTGCGGATCAGCTGGGTTACCAAAATCCTTTTTTTTTTTCTTTTTTTTTTTCTTTTTTTTTTCTCTTACTGTTAAAACCCCAAAAGCACTAAAATATCAGTATTTGGCTTCAAACTAGAATTTTAAAACCCTTTTTTTTTTTTTTTTTTTTTTAATTCTCTGCTACAAGTCCCTGTCATCATAGTGCCTTTAAACTCCTACAGACTCTTCTTTTCTTCTCAAGGAAAAATAAGCTTGGTGATGCCATGCAGAACTTACAATAGCTACTAAATATACATGTTCCCTGAAATGTAGCTGCAATGAAAAGATGACAGAGCATAAAGAGAACAAAACCAGAAACCCAAAGCACCACAGTGTACTATCAATAACATTGCAATGGACGGCCGGTGACCATCCAGAAACTGAAACAAATTTCAAATATATTTCTCTATGTATTATTTTCTATTTACAACTGTTAGATGCACCTAGGTTGATTCTTGTTTGATCTTTTTGGAGAGGGTGGGGAGGCGAAAGTCTTGAATTTAGATCCTCTGTTCTAGTGTCTAGGTCAAGGGGTAATGCATGTCATTTACCTAGGGAAGAGGGTATTTTTATTTTATATATATATATATAGTTTCAGCCAGAGAAATACCGTAAACATGTAAGTTTGTTACAACTCTCTTGTTTCTGCATATGGAATGGAAAGTGGGTTCCTCCTGTCTGGCATTGAAATGAAAGTCTGTATCAGATGCTCAGTCAAAATCACCCCAATCTGACAGCGTCTACGCTGCTTCCAGCACTTTCAGACACACGAGGCAGCCCAACCCTGCTCCCTAGTGGGAAAGCCACAGTAGGTAGTAAAAGTGGGACCCAGTGCTGGTTCTTCTTTGTGATAATGCTCCATCTCTTGCAGCACCTTGGCAATTTATGGAGGGGAAGAGCTTTCTTGAGTGCCATGCCTGAGAGCCAAGCCCCTCTTCCCTCTGGAACAACGCCTGCATCTGCTTTGCCTGCCACCTGGCTTCGGCAAGCGCTAGCAGCGCTAGCTTGGTTTGGCTTTCCACTTAAGAAAGAAGCTGTGAGTCCAACAAGTGGCCTTGTCAGATCAAGCGAGTCTTGATTTATGATGCAAATAATGGTGTGGCGGTGGTGTTTCTTTTTTCCTAGTGCTGAATATTTAGGAAGCATCTTCTCATAAAAATTATGGATGTCTCATTCTCACTCTCTGAGGCACAAAACAGTAAATGAACAGGCTTAACTAATGTGCTTGTTACTTTTTTTCCCTAAGCAATTAAAAGGCAAAGGAATAAGTGAAATTTCCATCATGTTGACAACAGATTATAATCTCTCTCTTTCTCTCTCTCTCTGCATCTCTCTCCAGCCATTCAGAAACAGTAAAACATTTCAGTTAACTTCTGCAAATCAATCTCATTCACTTCTCTAAATACCCATTCCGTTAAACAAACAAAATAATAGTTGCTACATTTTCAATATGAAAATCTGAGCATAAAAATGCAAAGGTACAAAAGAGCATAGGAATTACTTCTGATAGAAAATTGCACTGCCTCCTATTTGGGGTTCCCAATGTTTCGCTGTTGCCTGTCACAGAGGGGCCACTCTTCTGCTCCAAAATGCTAATCTGGTGTTGTTCAGTGAGAGTTTCTAGGTTACTAAAAGGTGCTGAGATTATTTTTGTAGTTAAATAAAAAATACATTCGCTGCCTTGTAACATGCCCTGAAAGAAAACAGGCTCCACAGAAATACTGAAATCGCACTCTCTGCTTTTGCCATTTTCTTGTAGTTCTTGTGTGAAGAAAAAAAAAAATATGTTTATCCAAACTACTGGCCTGAGGTGTTTATATGGTGTACCAAATTCAAAAGAAAATGATAAATACCATGATCTATTATTTCATCCCCCGTTTTCAAAGGAGCTTGCAGAATAGCTCTGCAAAGTTTTTGAAGTTCATCTTCTGAACCTGGTTAAACAATCTCAGTTGTCATAGGGAAAAAAAAAAATCATCCTAGTGCACAATGATTTGTTTTACAAGCTCAAACATAAGTTTTTGCGCTTGCATACAAATGTAGTTAAGGCTGAAATTGTAGGAAATGTCTTTGAAAGTACAGCTATGAATCTCCAGAGTGAGAAAAAGAGAGAGAAAGAGACCTGGAGAATTCAGCTAATCACTCCAGAGCCCACTGACCCTGATGCACCCCTGCTGACCATCGCTGCAGTTCACATTTAACTGAGCGGGGATTTAGATTAGGTCATACCCATGATCACAGGGCTAAACTTCTCAGGTCACATCCACATCTTTCCTGAAAGGCAGTTCTCAACTGCTCTGCAGCTTGGATGCATTAAATATCAGGTAAATACTTCCAATTACTTGGGCAATGATCCTTCTGCTGACGGGTCACTACTCATGTACACAGCTCATGTTTTGCCTGGGAGGTCAGTGCCCAAGTGGAGCCGGTGTTCTTAAACACAAGAGTAGTGCAGGCATGGCCCTCTCTTTTGGGATCATTGCTCCTGTAAATAGCAATTAGTGGTTTGTTAACGCAGTACTGTGCAGGTGTGAGTGTGGCCACCAGGATGGGACCTTAGTTCCTGAAGAAAGAAAACTGGCCATTTGTTGGAGCCTAATAGCCAATTTTCCTCTAGCTGGAATGGAGGGCATGAAGCCGTCAGTTTTTAAGCTTTTATCTTTGCATGGAAAACAAAGATAGGAGTGGGCTTTTCAGAGAGTTGTGTCTCAGCTTAAAAAGAAAACAAATCAAAATCAAAGATAGCCCCACAGAAAAAAAAAAAAAAAGTAAATAAAATGCAAAAGAAAGAAAAGCCCCCAAAATTCTTTTCTCAGTCTTACGCCGAGTGTGAACAAATCACACTGAATTGAGAAAAAGACAGTGCTTTAAAAAGTGCAAGAAATTAACTGAGGAAAACCCATCTCTCACTTCCTAAATAGCTGCTACCCCTTCTGCTCGTTTTCACCTGCACACAACAAAAAGAGTTAAAGCCAGAGAAATACTGCGCAGCAGAGCATGGTGCACAAAGGAGCACATCCAGACAGGCACGAGTCAGACCAGAGGATGCAGGACAGGGACGGGGAGGGTCGATGCTCTTCGTTGAAATGGTGACTCCGGGGACAGCCAAGGAAGGGACGGAGAGGGAGGGAGCGATCTCCCAGCGATCCAAAAAACAAACAAACCCCCCATAAATAAAATCAAACAACATACACCAATGTAGTCCATGAGAAACTTCGATGACGAATTCACACAAGCAGGAAAGCATTCTGGGATGCCAATGACAACTTGAATGAAGATGAAGAAGAAAAGAAAAAAAAAAAAACACAATGTCCGACCAATGGAATAAAATAAAATAAAATAGGTCACATGATTAGAAATCATTGGTGCTTCCTAGTATCTAGTAGCAGATTGCTTCCCAAAAACAACAAAAAAGTTTTTGGTCCTTCTGTATATATACATATATGTATATATATTATTTTTAAATATGTATGTATATATATATATATGTATATATTTAGTTGCAACAGTGCTTCTCCGAAAAAAGGTCCATCTATAAATATAATTTTACTTCATTTTATTTTTAATTTTAAACTGGTTTAAGTTAAAATTCACCATCTTTCTAGGTATTATTTTTTGAATGGTGTTAACCTGCTGAAGTTTTGCCAGAATGGTGCCTGGCTGCGTCTGGGTTCGGTGAACTCGAAGACCTGGGCCTGGGATATGCCATCTGTCACCATGTATTGTCCCTGATTTAATGGATCCTGGGGTGGTGGGTAGGCTGGAGGAACCGACTTGGAGCAGCTCACACCTGCATTGATGATTGGGGGGGAAAAAGAAACAGATCAGTCAAAGTGCAATCGGGTCAATAGTCTTTCTTCGTCATGCTCTCGCTTCTTATCGCTTTATAACCAGGGTCCCAAACAAAGGGAGACATGCTACAGACGGCGAGTCTACGGAGAAACGCAGCCGCTGCCTAACTCAGCTCAGAGGCTCCCTGCGCTGGACCGCGCGTTGAAGATTTGGAGCCGAGCCATCACGTTTGCATTGGCAGAGTTTTGCCTGCCCTGATGGAAAAGTCCCGCGTGCCCTAGCGCGACGCAGCGCGATGGCTGTGCCGCAGGCGGCGCCAGCCTGGGCAGACGTCAGCAGACAGCCATAGCGCCGGTCCCGCTCTCCCATTTCAGACTTGATGTTTCCGAGCTCGTTTTTCACCCTCCCAGCTACATTTACAATGGGTTTTGCCCCAGCAAAGGTGCCCCAGTGACCAGCCCCGAGCAGCGCCACCCCAAGGACCGCTCGGCACCAGCTCCCGCGCCAGAAGGGAGCAGCGCAGGCGGCTCGGGGGGAGCGCTGCCGCAGGGACCTGTGTCACTAGATGAAGGGCAACTTGTTGGTTTGGAAAGCTGGTCAGACTTTTCCATAGGGTTTTAAATTTATTGGTCGTGTTTCAGCCCCAAATGGCTATATGCAATGCAGTAAAGGCTTGCTTCTGCTCAATCCAAATGGGCAGCAATGGATGGACTGGCAAGGCTACACCGCCAGGGTCTGTTGGTGGCTGGGTGCGCAGTGCCCACCTCAGTGTCACAACGCCTGTGCGGGGAAGGGGTGAGGGGACACTGCTCTCACGGGGTTCCCAAGACAGAGGGGAGCTCCAGCAAGCTGGGACCTACACAGCCACTCGTAAAGGATGACGCACAGATCGCAGCGCGGGGTGAATGGAGGCGGAACAGAGGGAGGCGTGGTGCCACCATAGTGCAGCCTACAGGGAAAAGTCACAGCTACTTCTGCATCGCCTCCCCGCCACACCACTGAGGAGGGATAACCCTCAGGATACTGCGACCAGCTGGAAACCGCAACTTCCGAAAGGGATGGGAAGGAGCAGGGCTCCGAAGTGGGGTGCTGTAAGCTCTGGCCAGCTCTGGATCCCCTCTGCTGCATGCAGAACTGCTCTTCCTTCTGCGGGAGGGCAGCCCCGGCCGCGAGACGGGTGGCAAGCGTCGCACGGGGCTATCGCGAGGCCGCTGCCTCCCCTGGTCTTAACCGCAGGAGCGAGGTGACTCTACCCGAGTAGCTCAGTGTCCTCGTCTGGAAAGCGGGATGGCATGACCCACCTACCTCACACGAGGGTGGTGAAGCTAAATTAATTAATGTTTGTAAAACACTTTGAGATCCTCGGATGGGAAGGTGCTAGAGAAGGCAAAATACGGTGATTAGCACCCAGGTACCACAGCAAGGTGTGTAAAAGAAATGTGACTGCATTCAGTTCCTAGCCACACACAAACACATGCTTTGCAGGACCAACGCCGGCTGGCCCGGGCACAGGAAGGCTGCACACAGTCGGGTACTTACAGACAAAGGAAAAAGCCTCACAAAGTGCACTCACGGAGCTCGTCTGACCATTTCTATATGGTGCCACAGTGCCAAACCTCTGTTTTTTTTTTTTAATACAAAGCTAAGCCTTTTTAGGTGAGAAAATTCATCTTCTCTTGCTACAGGATTTACCCATCATGGATTCTTAAAGACATCAGAAGGTTCAGACCAAATGGAGATAGTATCTCAATGATGGCTAATCAATTTCTCCTCCTTTACAGCAAATACAATCCAGTCATGCAGCTTTCTGTCCACTGCAGGGAGTAACCAATGCTGTTCCTCATGGTGGACAAAAATTGCTCCATGATTCATTACTCACGAGCCTTTAACCAATTCATCACAGTTAGTATTTCAAACAGTTGAAAAGAGCAATCTGGCGATGTTCTGCATTTGTATCTATGCTGGAATAGGTACTCATCAACAAGCTTTCTACTCTACCTTTCCCAAGCTCCTCTCTCCCAGAGAGAGTGTGCAGAGAGGAGCCCAAGCCCAGAGCCCTGCTGTCCTGGGGTCAAACCCGGCCAGGGTCAGTGCTAGGAGACCCGAGACACCACGGGTACCCCTAGCTGGTGGGGCTCAGCAGTCCATTCGCATTTGCCACGCTGTGACTTAAGCCAATGATGTCCCGTAAGGGCAGAGCATGGACCTGAGCTCACCCCTGCCCCACCGCTTCCATCCCTTCTTCTACCACTGTCCTGCTCCACGCTGCCTGGCTGGAGGGCGATTCAATGTGTGGGCGGTGAAACCAACTCCAGGGTCTGCGCTGGAGACTGAACTCCAGCCCCGAACCCATGCCAGAGTGCAGACATCCCCCTGGAGAACCGCAGCCATTAGTGCCTTGGCTGCTTCTCCCAGGAATTTTAGGCTCCGTGTCAAGGTTAGGATCTAGTGCAGGTCCCTTACATGGCTGGAGCTGGGAAATGCATCTTCTGTCTGGTAGGCAGGTTGGATCCCAAAGGACTGCTTCAAAGGGAGATAATCCTGGTGCCACCAGGGTTACTACCTAATGCTCTACAACACAAAAGGGCTGTGAATCTAACGCTGCTGCTACGGGACAGCCAGCAGTTGTTTCTAGCTTTGGAAGACCTTAAAACCACACTGCTTTAATGACATGGCCCAACGTCTTTTGCATCCTGTGGCTGCAGAATTGCACCTGGCCTCGTGATGCATCTGGCCTGCCGTGCTGAGCCGTGCTGAGCTCTCTGCTGTCTTTAAACCAACTTGTGGAGGGTGACCTAATGGTTTTTAATCACGACACAGAAATGCTGTGAAATCTCCTGGATCAGCAAAATGTTATGCACTTGGGAGGCTGGAGAAGTAGAAAAAGGACAGGCTGGCTGAAGTCCACTGACATTGATGGAGTTACACTGCAAAGAATGTAATCCATAGGCTGTCTTCTCCAAACAAGAAAAAGGCAGACTCCCCTGGCCAGATCACTAGCAAACCCCAGTCAGTTCTTTCCCAAGGGAAGCCTTTTTGGTCCAAACTCCTGGAAAACAGCTATCCCCGCCTGGAACATGCCCATGCAAACACACACGCTGCCACTTCCCGCAGTAAAGAAGCTCAGACCCAGAGTCTTCAAAATTTTTTTTGTGTGTGACCCTGCTCGAGGATGTAGGGTTTTAGTATTAGCATCTAAGTTGGATGAACTTCAAAAGCTCCCGGTTGGTTCTCCTTGAATAAACAGCCAAAGGTTTGCATATTTATCATATTTATCAAATGGCGTCCATGGCCTGACCGATCACAACTGTGCGTCTCCATGGCATGCATAATCACTGGGTGTTTGAGGGCATGCAAATAAAAACATTTGTGCTCTGGCAAGGCAGGCTGATTATTCCCTAAGAATACATTTTCTTGTGAACCTGTGATACGGCATGTCGCAAAAGCTGGAGGTGCACCGAGAATGGCTTTGGTTTTGACATGCCGATGTTCCTGACAAGGTGCAACACAGGAATTATGTGCAGGAGGAGGGAAATTCACCTCATCTGAACATCTTCAGAACCCGAGAAGGAGCAATTCCGGGGAAAAGTATGACAGGTTGCTATTTTTCTATTCTGCTGTGAAGCGGTTTGTTCTCTCATCAGAACTCGGGGCTGTTGTGCAAAATTGTCTCTTGGGGGATTTTTTTTTATATGCAAAGCCATCACTCCACTGCAATTCAACAGAAAGAAATGAGCAAAGCTCTTTTCCAATGCAATTTTGGGCTGCTCGGCGAACAGAATTCAAAGCGCAAAGGGAAAGAATCGATAGATCAGTAATGATTTCCAGCCACAGCTGCTGCACTGCCTTCCCGAGGCGTAAGAAAACAGCTCTACACCAATGACCAGACTTGGAGCTCCTTCTGCTGGTTCATGCATAATTCTGCACAGTAGCAGAATATAAAGGCTGCAGCTGCACAGCAAGATCATTTGGCAGGGTGGGGGCCGTGGAAATCTGTTCGGAATAAGCAAAAAGAAAACTCCAGGGTTTATGATTTGGCTAGACAAAACTGGTGAAGAGAGATGCTGTGCTGTGAGTTGAAATTGTGCCTTTTTTTAGTGCTGGGACACGTCACTTGGAAGCTTTTGGCTTTCGCAGCTCAGAAGAAAACAATTAAAAGACAAAACACGATCTCCTTATTTTTTCCTTCTTTTTTTTCAAAGTGCCTCCTCTATTTGGGATCACACCGGGACTCCAGTAGCACCTGCAGACCCAGGAGCTCGCTGCCAACTCCCAGGACATCACACGGACACGTGCAGACGGCCCCACGTACAGCGGGGCGGCTCCGCTAACACTGCACCTCGTGAGAGTTAATACAAAGCAGACACGGAAAACACTCCAATTTGCCTCTATAACCATGGAAACTTGCCTTACAAGATGCTTATTCCATCCGCACCCTTTACAATTTTATCTCGTATTTTGATCAGGAGCTATTTCAGTGGCTTTTCTTCTGCCTATCCATCTAGGTAGCGTGCTGCTCGTTGCTCCCGCTCGTGGAGTGGGAGACAACAAAACGCCAGCACCTCCTGTGGTGGCTGAGGGGAGGCTGCTGGAAAGGAGGCAGTGCTGCACTAAGGGGCCTTCCGTGTCCTCAGGGGCAGCTTCAGGAGCCGTGTTCAAAAAATCTTACAAATTTCGTTTCCTTGTAGGTATTTTAACCCACACAACATGGGTTGCAGGGTACATACCTCAAGAACACTAATTGATGTATGGTTAATTACTGCTGCAGCAGAGACAAATTTGGTTTAAAGAAACCAGAAACAGCCATGGCTGAATGGGTACAACCCTTTGCCCTTCTTCAGCACATTTCAACAGAGGATCTCAAAGCACTTCACCACTGCTCATTCCGTTGCTGTTATATTCAGAGTCAGCAAACTCCTCTGTGCCTGGTATTAGATCTGCTGATTGCAGACAGCTTTTACACCAAGAGCACTTAGCAGCCACAGACTTCACTGGTCTTCACTTCCATGCTCAGCTCTCCACCTCAAATTTTGTCATGCTCACTCAAGAGGAACCTAAGTGGTGCATTAGCCATGGCTCTTCACGCAGCAGGGGATTTTTATCAATGGTCTGGCAGAGGAATATACTGCCAGGAATGGTACCTGTGAGGAGAATATGCCTGAGCTCCCCTTTCTAAGCCTAACTTCTCTGTTTGGAGGAGAAGAAAAGGGCTCACTGCTGCTCGGGGGGGACCCTGCAGCCTTGAAAAGTGCAACAGAGGAAAACAGTGATCTTGTGGCTGGGCTATTCCACAGCCAAGTGCACTGTCTGCAAACACCGAGCTAACCTCACCTTCCTGAATCTACTCACCAAGCCTGTTACTACAACCTACTGCCATCAGACTAGATGTTAAGATAACGATTCCTCATGTGATAAGCAAAAGCTAAGTGAGGCAAGGTGGAATAAATGATACAAGGGCTTTATCAATCAAAGCCAGCTGAAAACTAATTGTATTTATGTAGTCTCCCTCTCCTCCAGCATTCTCTACACTGACAGCAATGAGCACGGTGTCTGTGCCATTGATGGGCAGAGATCACTTTGTCCGGCGCTGCAGCCTCGCTGGGGTTACAAAATGAACCAAGCAAGACTGTCCCTTGCCTGACACACCTCACTGAGCCGAAAGTACGATAGTGCTGGGCTGACAGCCTCACTGCAGTTGGAATCTCAAACTGACATTGATGTCAACACCTTGACTCTTCAAATGAGGGCTCGGCATTGATGGAAAACCCGGGCGGGCTGTCTCACATCTCACCAACAACTCCCCTGGAGGATCTGCTCAAAGCGTGTGCCCACTGCTGAGTCACCGACACCGTCCTCAGAGGTCTCCCAGCCAAGAGTTTGTTCTTGATTTTGCTTAGCTCGGTGCTGGGCCAGATCTCGGATGGAACTGCCGACCGTCTTGGTGGTGGTGATCAGACAGCACTGCTTGTGGGCCCGCAGCACCCCGGGGGGCTGGGGCAAGCTGCAGGGGGGCACCACGTAACGCTGGTGTTTGGGAGGCCTGGGGAGGGGTCTCTGTTATGGGCAATGGGGTAAGCTCTGTGATGTCTCAGTCTGTGGGGATGCCACCAAGAACGTGATTAGCTCCATTCTTTCGCCTGTGCAGTGGGAAGCTTTGTGGAAAAAAAGGAAATGGCCCTGAATATGTGAAAATGCCAATGCCCCTCTTTGTTTCTAGCTGCTTGGTCTATGTGTTGCTCAGGCTCTTTCAGCCCCCCAGGCTATGTCTCCCCAGGTGTGAAGAGGATGGAAAACAGCCAGGGCCAATCTCGTTAGCAACAAAGATGCAAGGAACGAGGTTCAAACATTCAGAAAAACGACAGGAGGTGCCTGCAGACTCGGTTACCTGGTAAGCCCTGTCCTTGCCAGGTGGATGAAGCCAGCACAAGTACACTAATGCGCAGTTGCCTTGTTTTGCTGTATGGACTTGCTGGGGGAGAGCTTAAAGCGTACAAGTTTGAGATGTTAAACAAAGCTGTTGGGTGTTCGGGTCAGGGTTTTATGAGCTAGTTAGCCGTGAGCTCAAGTGATCAGAAAGGAAGAAGTTAGCAGGAAAATTCAGTGACTCAGAGGGAGTTTTACTGCAGGCCACAGCAGCTCATGCTGGCTGATGATTTAACCCCTGCTGGGGTTTGCATAGCTGGGTATTTACGGGCAGATTTAATGACAGCATCCTCAGCTGAAGGCAAAGGGTGATGTATGCTTTCCTCCTTCCCCTAGTCCCAGACCACCAGGCTGAAGACTTGTCCGCGCTGGGGGTCCCCGCTCTGGTGAAGCTGTGGCACAGTGCAGAGGTGAATACATGGGACAGAGAGAAAGGCAAGGAGCTGGCTCAGAGCACGGGGCTGCAGAGCTCTCCTGGGGCCGGAAAACCCCCTCACCTAGCTCTAAGGCCACTTCTTTAAATTTGAGCAGACATTTAATTTTCCAAAATGGGAATATTAATGGGAAACACAGCTTTGAAGATGGGCTCTCTTCACTGGGCAGTGGAACTGCTGATCACCCTGACAACCCTGGCTGACAGCTTCTAGGAGCGTGAGCTCACATCCCTTTTGTGCCTGGGGGAAGGAGACAGCCTGTGTGCTATGGGGACAGGTGTGGACAAAGCTGGGGAAGCCAGGAACTGAATGTTTCTGAACGCTGCAAACGCTCATCACAGGAGGGAAGATCAAAAGTGGCCACCAGAAGGGACGTCCCTGATGGACAGAGGCAGTGAAGGAGCCTTCTGCTTCCAGATACGCAGAAATGGAAAAAAGTACCCTGGGTAATCCTGTGTCGGTATTAAGAATAGACCAGAGTCCTACACGTGATCCATTTTCATGGGGACTTCAGCCTTGTTTCCACTGCTGTAGTCAATCACAAATGCAATTTTGGAAGTGCAATTTGATGCTATCTTAATGTCTAACTTGCCACTGCAGGCAGCAAAGGTCCTCAGTGGTACCCGGCCTTATCTGCAGAATTGCAGACTCGATCGACTGTGGTTTAAAAAGGGTGGGGTTTTGTTGGTGGTGCTGATGGTTTGTTTTTGTTTTTTTTAAATCAAGCCACATCAAATACTCTATTATTTTACTATTTCTAGGAGCCACCACACTGAATTCTATTTCCAGTTACCACGCTGACATTGAAAGACACTGAAGGGCTGTAACTGAGAGGCAAAATCTTGAACAATCAATGCAAAAAGAAAACAAAAAAAGCAAACAGTCCCTCTCCCTATCTGTCGGTAAGGCACACAACCAACACTACCCATTTACCTTACATCTAATGGACTTAAAAAAGGCAGAAAATTGGTTTAATGCTGTCTTAAGGCACCTGGCCTAATATTATTATGTTTTGTCCAATCTAATAAGTAGTGCAAATCGTAGTATATTGCTGAAATCTGACCTTGCACATAATTAAATCGATTTGGAAGGAGGCTTGTGTATGCATTTCTGTTTGGGCATGAGAATTAAGGGGTGGTTGCATCCAAATGGTCTGACTTGAGCCCCACAGACAACCCTCATTTGGGGACTGAAAATCTCAAAACATGGAGTTGTGCTCTTACTTAATCACCTGCATGAAGTTTCCATTAGTTCAAAAAGTTTCAAGGTTCCTTCTCCTGCTCTTGGGGGCTCTCTCACTGTCTCGCCCCCGTGTGCCGCAGCGAGCGGTACTTTAAATGTTTCCCCTTAAAATGCACGCAGCTGGCTCCAGAGTAATACCTCTGGGAGGTGTGGTACAACAGGGCATGAAATGAGCTGCAGTTTATACTATTTGAAAAATGTTTTTCTGCTTCACTTCTAACAAAGTTGATCGCATTTTCCATTTCACCTCCTTCACGGCTTTTCTCTCTTCCTTAAGTATTCTGTGACAGGGAAATTACCATGGGTTCCCATTTAAGAGGTGGAGGGAATGACTGAGATAATCTAGAAACAAGTAATAGGCATCCGCTGACATGGGAACAGAGCTCTCACCACTCAGGTCGTGCTGCTGAGCTGTCGAGCCCTGCAGCAGCCACTGAGATCTGTCCGGCGACGATCTCAGTGCCTTTAACTGTAACTGAATAAATACTTCAGCTGAATGCAGTGGAAATATCCCTATTCCTAACCAGTCTCACTGCTTTCCAGGTATAACTGATGCTCCAGAAACAACTTAACACCCCTTCCGATGCTTCTGTCCTGCTGTGGGAGGCTGGGTGGGGAGGACAAGGGCAGCCACACTGCCTGTAACTGCCCCGTGTGCGCACACCGGTCTGCCTGCTGCCAGCCCCAAGCAGCACCTCGGCCACAGCAACACAGCCCAAGCACCTTCCAGGGTCTTTGGCAAAAAAAAAAAAAAAGAAAAAAGTTGTTGGCAATTGATGTTAAATGCACATGGAAAGATTCAAAACATCAGTCACTATAAGCCACCTCTCTGGGATGTCCTCCTCCTATCTTTCTCTTCCGAGCAATTCCGCGAGCTCTCTGCTCTGTCTGTCTCGTGCTTCTCCTTGGATCCTGGGTAAAAGCACAAGGCAAACCAGGGTAAGAAACCCAAGAGTTTTCAGCAAAACATTCAGTGCAGCTACGTAATCTAATTAACCTAAGGCAGGGCTATGACTACCGTGACGTAGGACAAAAGAAACAGAGCCACTAATTTAATGGCCTTATTTGTTGTTATTTGAGATTTCATATCTTAAGTAAAAGAACCAGACTTTGCTTAACTTGATGCTAGCGGCCTGACTGAATTTCTATCCATCTTGAGGACTTCATCTCATAAAAAGAACTCCCAGTGTCATAGCATATGCTCGTTCTGCATAAAAGAAATGCTGACTGGTGTTTTATGAGCTAATTAATTTTATCAGAAAAGCCTACGCTGATAACCCCCCTCCCCTTTTTCATCTCAGAGAGAAAGAGAGAGAAAGAGAGGAAACGAGAGCAATTGCTGAATAAGAAATCAGTACAGTGCAGTTACGCTCATTATGTTTGTCAGGATGCAAGGACGGGGATTTAATTAGGAGTACTGGTAGGCATGCTCAGGCACCTTTGAACTGTGTCACTTAATGACTAAAGAGTAAAATTATTAATTAATAATTAATTAATAATTTAATTGAACAGCAAATAATAATTAAAACTGGTTTTGCCATGGCCATCATGCAAGTCAGATTATCCAGTTGCCATAATTTCCGTGATTGCTTCCGTGGTTGGGGGAGGATCTGCAAAACCGAGCTCGTGATAGCATCCGCTACTGCCAGACCTACACGGACACCGTGTCACATACCTGTCCCCGTTTTTGCGTATTTTGAGCTTAGAAAATCTGGCCAGGAGAGTTTTTAGAGAACATCTCAGCAGACAACAAAGAAAGTTAGTAGAGAGGAGAAGACTAATGACAATGGAGAGACACAGCAAACCATGGTGTTTACAGCTGGCCTAGCGAACCACTGCTGTACCAGCAAAGCCAGTAGACAACAAACAGGTGAGGCAGAAAGCAAAGAGCTCCTTCAACTTCTGCAAAAAAAACAAAACAACCCAATGCCCGTAGAGAATGGGGAAGAATCTACCTGGGACTGACTACAGCCAAGAAACGAGTTCTCTTAAAGCCCTGTTATAGGCCTAGTTGTGCTGAGGTACTTTGGTAACTGATCAATATGTCTATGACTTTGTGAAGCTTTGGAAAACGTGAAAAATTACCTCTCTGACTTCCCCTCCACATTGACTATTTCAAAACCTATATCTGCAGGAGTTATTGCCAGAGATAATTAACTATGGCCGTCTGGGCAGCTGAGACTCCCTTTAATATCTAGCATGGCATTTATTAGTTGGCCTGGGTGGGGAGATGAGCCTGACATCAGAGATACGTAACATCTTCACTAAGATGCATTACTTCCTAAAGCTGATGCTTCTGTGCTGTCCTTTAAAAGTTACAGGCAGCCCCAAGAACCATGAGCATCCCCTTTCCAAAAGCAGGAAAGGGGCAGATCCCTTACCATGCCCAATATTTTAGCCTTCTTTCTTTCTTTTCTAATGGGAGACTTTGGGAATTAGCAAAACACCTACACATCTCCGCACTCACTCCCGTTTCAGCCTGAGATAAACAACTGAGAAAGATTTCTGCCCCCAGGGACAGCTTCTGGACATGGGACTGGAGACACGAGATCAAATTCATCTCTAGCAGAATTCCAGTGGCTTCAACCGCATTAGACCAGAGATTAATTTGGCCCACAGGTACATTAAGAAAGGAAACAAAGCACAAACGGTATTTTATAAAAAAAGAGAAAGGGGAGAGGGAAATTCAAGGGGGACACTGGATCCTAGCCCAGCAGGATTCAGCCCAGCCCGCTCCACCCTCACATCACCAGGCACAGTGCATGTTGCCGGTTACCTTTTTGCTTACTGACTTTCTTTACTGTCATTGCCGCTTGCCGCTTTTGATTTTCAGAAATTTCAAAGCCTGAAAAAGGGAACACGGCAAATACAATTCAGAAGATTGCTTACAAAGCCTCCTTTTCTCTTGGGGAGGGGGGAAATTTTCTGCACTGTTTAGCAAACACAGAACTCCCTAGGTGGCAAAGCATCACCCAGTGAGCTGTGTGTACCGCAAGGTATTTCAATGAAAAGCAAATCTTCCTTGAAAGGACAGGCCTCCTTATAATCTCACTTGTGCAGGGTCTGTATGAAAAGTAAGATCAGACCCATTATTATTTATACAGTATCATCAATATGCCCAGTGCTTTACAGCTGAGCAACACAAACTGAGCCTGAACCGACGCTGGTTACAGTCAATTTATGGGCTGATGCTGAGGGAAGGGCACGGCTGATAAGTCATGGACTTTGCCGCCATCCTGCCCTGCACAAGATGTGCTTAACTCGAGCAGAAATGAGGCAGCCAGGAGACTCTGAGGTCAGGTGGCCGAAGAGTTCTGTCTTGCACAATACCCACGGAGGTCCAGGCTTGAAGCTATGGGCAGAATTTGCTCACTGAGGGCCCAAAATACCAGTAACTGAACTGGAAAGAGACCTATTTCATGGCAATGAGAGCAACCAAGGACATTTGAATTGTAATGCTACAATTTAAAAAAAAAAAGGTGGGCTTCTCCAACACTTGGGTCTAAATTAAGCATTACCAACAATCTCCTTTCAGATCCATTTCATATTCCTCACCTATCTTTTCATCTTCTTTAACCATCTTCCTTTCTTCTCTGAAAGCTCTGAGCCATCGCAACTTCTCCTCCAGTTTCTTGGCAAAGAATAAGTGCATTTCCTCAGTCTCCTTGTTATGAAGTTTGAAGGCATTCTTCATGCTCACATTGAAGTCATCATCTCGTCCGTCTTCTATATCCACCACTTCGTATTTATCCATGTCTATGCGACCTTTGTAATACAGAATATCTCTCCGTATCAGGTCCTGCAGAGAGAAAAGGAGAGATGGGCTGATTGTAAGGTACTTAGAGAGCCTCGACTCAGCAGGAACTTCATGGGAGGGTTGAAGAAAAGAAAGAAGCAATGGTGAAACACGGTCAGAGTCTTCAATTTTGTCTGCTGTGAATATATTTGTTGCTGACAGAATGAATAGGGGACATCATAGACAAAACACAGCAAAATAATACAAATCCTTATGCTGCAAAATTTTGCTTGTAGGAATGAGAAAATGCCTTTTAGTAGGCAATACTCTTCCATCATTTCCCATGGGTTTAGTGTCTTCTTATTGAGCTTAGGGTGTTACTCCTGCTCCATATGACAGGAAAACAGAAAACACAGGCTGGTGGCCTGATGGGATTACTGTGCTGCAAAAGGGGCTGTGTGGAAGGATAAAACTTGAGAAATCAGCTTGTGCATGCTTGGCAGTACAGGTCCAGTAGTGCAGCTCTCTCTTGTCCAGACGCATTTTTAGTGGCAGAGTCTCTGCCATTTCTGCCATTTGCCTGGAACTGATCTATTCTTGCACAATTCATCAGTGAGAAAACCACCCCCAGTTCTCAATTCAAAGAACCCTTAAAATTCTCTCTAACCCATTATGCCCTGGTTTTAACCAGCTTAATTTTTTGCTTATTCCCTCCTTGACGTTTATAGCCTTTACAACCAGACCTGCTCATCTTCACCTGCTTTCTAGATCGATCATTCCTGCCCCTTTGCTTATCAGCGACTGCTCAATTCTCCATGCCAGGACGTGTAAAGAAAACTAATCTTCATTATTAATATTTCAGAATGCAGGTAAGAACACCCGCAGTTCCTCGGGCTGTTTGACCTGCCCAGTGCAACCTGCTCTCCGTGCCAGCGGCACACCGTGCAGCAGCGCCGTGTTTCGGCGACCGCGGCCCCACAAAGAGTGGTTACAAGGCATGCATATGTGAAAAGGCAAATTTAGAAACATGCAGTTCAGGTTGTCTTCCTCTATCCACTCTCTAAATATAATATTTGGGTGTATTAAATTAACTTCACTACATTCTGATTTTTGAGAGTGCCCTAAGACAAACGCTATGCCAAACAATTCATTTAAAAGGAAAGAAAATCGATGTACAACATTTACTTACTCAACATTTAGTAGCGAGGTGGGTTTTTTTGTTTGTTTTTTTAAGTTAAGCAGTAGGCATTATTTTAAACAAATCATTTATCTTGAAAAATAAATTATACATCATAGTTTTTCAGCAAACTTGCTCATGGATCTTACAGACAGCATTAACTATCATGAACTGGGCAGAAGCTTGTACTCTAAAATTTGGATCTCTCCTCTAAAATGCTCTATGGGGGAAAAAGCATCCATTAACTAACGTATTGTATAAATCCATTAATCAAGATGTTGTATAAATATCTTCCACTAGTACATAGAGCTTTGAGCAGTGATGCTGTCCAAAACATAAGAAAAGGATACTTCAGGCTGACTATGAATAGGAAAAACTTTTCTGCATTTGGAAATTTGTTCCTCCCTTCCCCCCACCCCGCTGATAAGAGGTGTTAGGCATCACACTAAACTTGTTCAATTAAGTCAGTACTGTGAACTGGGTTTAAATTTTAGCCTTGGACTAGTTCTTTGAAATAGCATTCATCTTTACCACATTCTCAAAAAATTGGTAACAAAACTCATAGGAAAAAGATTTGCTCCTTCAAGCAGTTACACCAACAAATATTCTTTTTCCCAGACAAGAAGAAGAAAACTTGCTGCTGTTGAAAACTTCTAGAACAAAGCAGTCTGTCCTTGTGAGACAGGTGAAGTGGGATCCAACATACTTTTCTGCACAATATTCATGGTTATATAGAAATTTGTTCATAAAAGGTATTATAAAAAATAAACAATCACAATCCTCCTCACCTGGTACTGAAAATGCAATACTCTGTGCGTTAGCTTTTTCCTTGCCCATACCAGACGCGTTGCTTTCCCTCTTACCTCTTCAATTTTGGGTTAGAAAACATTATGAGCTATTTTTAATACCTAATGCTAAATGAATGTTTTAACAGGCTTACGCTGTTGTTAGGCTTCCAGAGGACAATGCCTCTGGTGTGGGCACGTTCAGCTGAGCTGCTCCATGCATTTATTTCCCTTCCACGGCTGCGGGGCTCCTGCAGCTCAGAAGCTCCTGGGTTTTGCAGGTATTGCTGCGTGTTGGGTGTGAAGATAACGGTGTTGCCTAGGAGTTACTGAAGGAGCAATGAGGAGATAATGGAATCCTACAAGCGCTTTTGGAAGTGAGATGGCCCCGCGGAATATTATCGTTGGTGAAAATGCAGCAGCAGGACGACCAAGCTCAGCTATCTGGGCTGTTTGCAAAAACCAGGCAGAGAAGAAGCGGCGTGTTTTTGTCCTTCAGCATTAAATAAGCACATGGGGGAAGCTGGGAATAGCAGCAAGCGCAGAGCTCCCGCCTGCCTCTTTCACTTTCATTCTGAGAAGAGTCTTTTTGGTAACAAACCGAGAAGAAATGCCTCAGCCTCTTTCCCGTCACCCTCCCCAGAGCACCCAGCCTCCAGCTTGGCAGGAATCTGCTGCTGGAGAAAAGGCCCCGGAGGGAGAGACCAGAGGAGAGAAAGGCTCCGCAACAGAGGCAGGTGAAACCCTTCAGAGATGCCCAGGAAATCAGAAGAGCTCTGAGCTGGTCCATGAGGGATGTTACCTGCGTGAGGCCCACTGCCCTGTGCCAGCGGTGCATTTCTTCCTTGCTTCCATCATGGCAGGACCATTCCCCACCCATTGGCCATGAACTCCAGCACCGGTACCCAAGTTTTCAAGGGACCCTTTCATTTTCCACACATCAGTGCATGGTTTGTATGCACACGGGTTTGAGAAAGTTCAGTCCATACAGCAGATGGATAACTGCAGCTAGATTGTGTCCCCTGCAGCAGGGACAGTGTGCTGCTATCACTCCTGATTATCCCAGGGACACCACAGGAGAGAATCGGGAAGAAATTATTAAGCTCTAGGATTTAGGTTTGTTTATATGCTGGCTATATTAGTACAGTATTATCTAGCTACAGTTTAGCCAGCATGCAGACCAGCTGGTTAAACTGTCCAGTTTTGGATGTCATACAAAAATAAATAAATAAATAAAAATGTTTCATTAAGTGCAAGAAAATGTGGGGAAAAAAAGGCTCTGAAAACCTGATCGGTGGGGAAAGGCCAAGAAAGATGGAGCTGCTTAATCTAGAAAGGACATAAATCAAAAGGAACAAGCTGTTGGTATTCCAAAATGGGAAAGCTTCTTCGAAGAAGGCTGGTGATCAATTATTCTCCATTTTGATTGTGGCTTGGCTTAATTTACCGCAAGGGAGAAGGGGATTAGACACTTGGAAAAAAATCTTTCTAGCTGTAAGAGTTGATATGCAGGAGAACAGACAAAATAGGGAAGCCTTGGGACAGCACTCCCTGGAGATTTTCAGAAATAAGGTTAGACAAACATCCATCAGAGAAGATCTGAGTATACTTAATCCTGCAAGGGAATAGCTAATCTCCTGGGGTCCTTCCCAGCTCTACGTTTTGATGATGTCTAAGAGAAAGGCGACAGATGGAGACAAAAAGGGATGAGAGCAGGTAGGATTATTACGGACGTCAGGGGCAGTATGAGAGAAGCCCCAGGGCGCGGGCTGGGACAGCAAACACGAGGAGCAGCGACATAAACCTGCAGTCTCTGCAGACTGCATCCAGATTGCATTGCATGGCTCTTAAGAAAATTGATGCATTTAGGTCATTTGCACTTATTTGTCTGAATATGATCTTTTTTTACCCTACAGCTTCTGTGATTTCTTTTTCTTTCTCTAGCTGAGAGGTTAATTAAGCTCTTCTGAATAAAATGCTCTGCAGTCTGTTCACATAATATGTACCAAGAATTCACAAGGAAAAGATGAAGCCAAAAAAATGTATTTGATGGGAGCACAAAACGAAGTTTTGACACATTACATAAACCTACCACGATTCTGCTCTCTGCGTTTGCTTTCTCGGAGGTCTGCAGCTGACGTGCCTGTGCCTGGGGTAGCGGCTGTGCTCGGGGGGGGGGCCCTGCCTGTGGGACCTGCCTGGGCCCTTTTATCCTGCTCCCACCCTGACTTAAAGCTCCCGTTTCACTGCCCCCTCTCAGAAGGGGGGAGGCGACTTTCTCTAGCCAGGCTTGAAAGAAAAAAAAAAAATCTAATTTGTGACTGCCACGAGGAAGCCGAGGCTGGCCCTTAATTGGAAAAGCTGAAGATGTGGAGTTGCGCCGTGGCTTCCACGATGAATTATGCACCTACCCCCAAATTATCACACTGGATCTAGACATCTCTATTAAGGATTGCACCCGTAAATCAGACTGCTCAATAACTCTTACTACTTGCCCTAGCACGGCTTTCTCCCCCTGCTCCCCAGCTTCAATCCAGCTTGGTTTTCCTGCCGCGGGTACCGGGGGCCGCAGCCCCACAGCCAGGCGCTGCCTGTTGGTGCTGGGGGGTGCTGTGCCCTACAGCAGCCACCCCCCGTGCCACTGGGAATAGGAATAGAGGAAATAGGATGTTAATCATGAGGAGTCAGTTGCTAGTGCAAGATGGCTTCGGAATTAAAAGCTATTTAAGAGATTAAGCAGCACACGAGGAAGAGATTTCTCTGGGCTGCGCACCGGGGAACCTGCCCGCATGGGGCGCCTGCTGCTGCTTGCACAAAGCTGGTGTCCTGTGTGGAGAAGGGCACGCCGCCTGTTCTGCACACACTTAGGGCAAGGTTTGGGGTGAGCTCTGCCTGGGAAAAGCCCAGGAGGAGGGCTCAGAAAGGAGTGAGCTCCTGTCTGTGCAGGTCCCAGGCACTGCCTTTGCCAATGGTCCCACCGGTGGGGAGCGGGACCTGGTGGGATCTGTCGGGAGCTGGGGGCACAGAGGGGCTGTGCTTTTGGGATTTGCTGCCGTGGGCAGGCTGTCAGCAATTCAAATGCTTCTTGCAGTGCAGGACCACGCAGGTTGCTGGTCGGTGTCGGGGAATGTAATGGATCCCTGCCCTCTCCCCAGGCAGCCTCGGAGGAGGAGCTGGCCCTGGGCACGTCCCAGGCAGTTCGTTCCTGTTCCCTTTGGGTGCTGCCATTTCCATGCACTTCACAAACTCCTCCTGTAAATTGCTTTGTGGGTGGCACGCAGGGAGGGGCTGCGAGGTCTTAAGCTACTGTTATGACTTGAGGATGGCACTTTTTTTTTTTTTTCCAAGAGCCATGGTTTACTCTATGCTAGGTCACACTCTACTTCTCATGCATAAAACAAGGCGTCTGTAAAACGCAAGCAGGGGAAGAGCCATTTGCAGCCATGAGTCATTAGATCCCTTTTATAAACTGACGATAGGAAAAAACGCCAGCCACAGAATAATCTCTTACAAGTTTCTCATCACACTTGCAGGTTGTTGGTCCTCCCGGCTACCAAAATCCCGCACGTCCCCATGGCGAAGCAGCTGCAGAAGGGCTTTGGGAGGAGGGATGCACCGAGCCCCTGGGTGCAGGCACACCGAAAGCCTGTGGTGGCAGCTCTTTAACAGCTCGGGGCCCTCTAAGAATAGCTCGGAGGTACACGCTGCCTGACCAGGAGCTGGCAGAGCATGGGCAGGCAGTGAGGGGGCTCTGCGGGTGGCAGATAGAGTCTGGGGGCAGCAGACACCGTGCTCTGGGGTTCCCTGGACCAGGCAGAGCACAGCCTGAGAGCTGCTGGGAGGCCACAGGGTGGCTCTCCTGCTGGGGATCGCCACCCCGTCCCCACCCCAGCCTCATGGAAGGCCATCACAGTGGATGCTCTCCGAGACACTTTGCTCTGGGTGACCGCAGCGGGCTTCTTCCCTCACTACTCCTTACCCCAGAACACAGCCCGGAGCGAGGAGCTGCTGCTGAAGCCCTCGGGGCTGGAAGGCCACGAGCATCACGCTGTGCATGCACAGCTAAAGCAAAGCCAGGGCTTGCCCTAAACACCCTGTAACTGAAACCCAGCGCAGATGAGGCAGCAAGGCAGCCGCACGCTCAGAAGCAGCAGTGCCTGCAGGCTGTGGGCTCTTCAGGAGAACGGGGATTCGGGGATGAGGCTGAAAATAGGGACCCTGCCGAGCTGGAAACTCTACAACTTGGTGAGCAGCTAAATTTGATTTATCGATTTGAGTCGATATATAGTGAAGAGTTGATGCTGAGATTGGGAAAAGACTAAATCAGGGTCTATAAAAATGACACCCAAACACCAGCCCACAGTCTGGGAAAGGCTGAGCTGTCTTGAACCGCACTGTGGGTCCGAGCCCCCGCTCAGGGGATTTCTCACTGACCTGGGCAGCGATTGCTGAGCAGAATGGAAGAAGCAGAGGGAGCGAGCAGGGTTTTTCAATTTACTCCCGAAATTTGTCCTGATTTTCCTGCCTGCCTGCTCTCCATCCTCACTCTGCCCGGCCTGCCGTGAGCAATGAGAGCATGGCACGCTGCCACCTCGCCGTGTCTTTGGGTATCTTTAGTCATGAGGGCTTTCAACATTCTTTGGCTTTTTAAAAAAAGATTCAGCGCCTACATTTTTAAAATCTAATTTACCTTAAAGCAACCCTTTGAAGAAAGCAGCACAGCCTGGTTTTCTTGAATGCTGAGGACACAGTTTTCCCCAGCATTTGTTCATTTAGACTTATCTGACTGAGGAATGGTTTTTAAGACAGGACAGTCCTGCACCATTCTCACCGACCTCTGCAGAGTGCACGGCACAGCTGGGCCTCTTCTCTGTCCAAACGAGACCCTAAAACTCAATGAACTCTGTTGTTGTTTTTTTTTCCCTAAACAATCTTGGTATCAGAAAATAAATCTAAGCCCTGGCTGGATGCCAGTGACCCTGAACCACCATGTCGGACACCGTGGTTTGGGCTTAGCCAGCCTTTAAGGGCAAGGAAATGGGGGCTGCTCAGCGCGACCTGAAAGCACAATGAGGGAAAGCTCGTAGAAACGGGGGGCTGCCAGCACCACCTCCCCGGCACGGCCCCGATCTCCAGCTGCACGATGCCCCAGGTGAATGTGGGAACCAAAACATCTGCGCTGCCCGCTTGTGTAACTCTCCCCTGCACAAGGACAGCTGTGCTGGGGAGGTCAGCAGGTTGCTGCCAAATTCTTCAGCCGTGTCTGTCTCCCTGGGAAGGGTCTGGGGAGAGATGCTCGATCCACCCTCGCCAGCTCCATGAAGCTGCGGTGTGGGATCTGAGTGGGGGAGGCCTGGAGCCGAAAGCGTTTACGTGGAAATGCTATTTTTGCTCAACGCATTTAGTGGGGCAGCAGTGGCATTTCGATGCCTCGTTCCACCTAAAGCCCAGTCAGATGCGAAGCCGCGAGGCGAGGGCGAGTGCGTTTCCAAAGAACTAACACCAGGAAGGGATGGGAAACCCTCCTGCAGGCACGGCACCGCCTTCCCGTTCCCTGGGGTGTGCTCCCAGGGGCTTGAAGTCGTGCCACCGACAGGACGCAGTGGGAGCAGGGTTACATTTTCAGCTTTTGAGGTTTCGCTTGTGGGCCAGATTTACACCCACTGCAACTGCAAGAGCGATAAATGAGGCGCAGAGAATGCTGTGCAGCATCTTGCATATCGCTGTAGTTAGATGAGTAGGCTAAATCTGTTCCCCATCCAGAACACAAAACACTGACTGTGAATGACTTGCTGAATTCAGCCCTTTCTGGATTCTACCACTAAATTAGCAACTAACAACCTCCAGCCTTCCCCTACCTCCAAGCTGGAGCTTTCCTGAGTCCTGCTGACCCTGCTGCTTCCAAGGGGCTCTGGAAACACCATTCCTTAAAAGCTTGATCCTCTTCTTTGGGACTGTGACCAGACCATCCTCAGCCCTGCCTGGTTTTTTGGTTGTCTCCATGCTCATCTCATGCTATCTCATTAACTCAGCTTGCAAAGTGCTTCACCTGCAAGCACACCACACCGCCGAGCCTCAGCGAGCTGCTGCTTGAAAACAGCGAAACACGGCCTGCCCCGACCCAAAACGGGGTGTTTTATGGAGGTTTAGATTACGGGGAGGAAAAAAGCAAGGGTGTGAGGTGCTGCCAAAGTCAAACAGTGTTCCTTGTGGGTGAAAAAAGCACTTGAAGTACTGAGAGTTGTCCCAGTGCCACGTCATGTTTGCAAACAAGATTTGCAGCCAGCCCTGTGAGACCCATTTGCCTGCCATAAAAGCAGGGCCGGCGTTTTGGTGCAGAGATTACCTCAGTGTTCCTTAGCAGAAGCGATCTGGGAACTAGACCTTCTCACACGAAAAGGGCTCAGAAATGTCTCTTTTATCTTCCTGTTTGGAAACTTGAACTGCGATGGAGTTTGACAGGATGATCTTATTTACTCTATCTCCTGTAGCACAGCTATTTCTGGCTGGCTGTCCGGCTATTGCTATTAAACTGGTCTCATTTTGCTTCTCATCCAACCTACTTCGCTCCGAGAGCTCAAGGGAAGACAGCAAATAGCAATAAAACACAAGCTGGAGTTTACATTGCATCTTGCTTACAAGAGACACATAAAAAGTGCAAATTAAACCCAACTGTGTTTTGTTCAGCCACTGCTCTTTCGGTGCTGCAGCAAACACGAAACACGGAGCCCCACCAAGGCCTTGTTCTACCATGGGTGGAAGAAAAGCATCATTGGGTGCAAAGATGCTGTTAACCCTTCCTGCTGCACGCTGTCAGTTCCAGCCTAATGCCACAGTACTCTTGAGCCCACCGGGGAAACCCAACCTATTACCCAGAACAGAAAAAAAGATGTTCATCTATTATATGGTGAGCACCTCCAGCATCCCCCAGCGTAACACGCTATGATCATAATTAATACGGCGTGTCACAGTCCGGGATGTTAAGTACTATGATTTGCAAATTTAAAGCATCTCCGTGTCAAACCCTCTCAGCTTCAGGTTGAGACGAAAAGTAGACCCTGTGCCTTTAAGGCAACATCTTTTAATGCTAACATCATCAAGGATTGACTTCATTTCTTGGTAATTACAGTTAGCACTCTGGAATATGTATTCTTCTTTCCTGATTATAGACATATGGTAAGTCAAACTGAGGCCAGTGCTTGCTTCCTACACAGTTTATTCCCTTCTTCCTTTCCAAAAGGCGTTTTCGGGTTAGGGTGACTGACCTACACCCTCTTCTGAAGGCAGCACCACTTTGTCCTCCCAACTCCCAACCTCTGGTTCAGGAAACACAGACAGAAAATGCATTAGGAGAGCTTGACGTTAGTCCAATAACCACAAGTTACCCAGCTTTGCAAAGAAAGTCCAAATCATTCTCCCAGTGGCTCTTAATCATGAACTGTTGGCCAAGCTGCCTCAGTGCACCACGTTTGCCACAGCTTCTGGGAACGCTGTGCAGTGCCTGCCTGCACCCCCCGGCAGTTCGGCAGGCAGGCTGCTGAATGCTTGACACAGTAATTGCATCTGACTAGAATTCTCACTTCCTAGGACCAGAAATTAATTTAATGGTGATATTAGCAAGTGACCGGTGCTGTCTCTGATGGGAAAATCCGAGCCAAATACATTTATCTGTAAAGCTCAGAAATCAATTTTCTTTGTGAAGACTTTCCCACACGAGTTGCTTTGCAAGATGGTTGCCAAAACTGAGAGCTGGCTGCCACAACAGCAGCTCCTCCACCTGCTGCTGCTGCTCTTACTCATGCAGGCCTTGTAAATCTTAGTGCAAGTTTCCTGCTTGGAAGAAAGACTTAAATACACCCATACTGGCGGACATAACATCTGCCAGGCACATTTGCATGCAGCCGTTTGTAATTACTCCTTTCCACAAACGAGGTTTGTGTCTGAAGGCCCCTCAGTTATCCGCGATGGTCATGGGAATGAGTTTGGGACTTCTCGCTCTGGGGCAGAGGAGCTCATGGTGGCAGGGAGCAACCTGCAGAGAGCTGCGGACGCCCCATGATTTCAAAAGGTGAGGCAGATGCTGAAGCCTTGGTTGAAATGTTTGGGAACAACTGATAAATGCAGCAAATGCAGCTCCTGCCCAGCATTCCTGATCATCCTCTGCAGGAGTATCGAGCAGGGGAGCAACTGTGCGAAGACCTTGGGAAGAATCACCCTGAGAGTCGGCTCCCTCATGGAAACGCCTTGGCCAGACGTCCAAAAAAAACCACCCCTACAACCTTGAAAGATTTCCAGACATCAACAGAGGGAAAGGGATTGCAAAGCTTCCAGAAAGTAGGTCATATTCAGAGCAGAGAGTTTATCTGGGAATACACTAACTGCTGCTCAAAGGAGGTAGGTGGGTACTGGAAATACTGCTGTGGCCAATGGCCCTTACATTCCTTAAATTCCTTAGGCAACACTGGATGGATCAGGAGGAAAAAGAAGAATGGTAATTCCTGGTAGCACATGATAGCCTGCTGACACCCTCCTAGGTCACCTGCATGTATGGCTGGTGGAAGAAACACAATCCAACACAGGAATGGTGAAAAGAAAGATGGGTTTTGAGACTGTGGGCTCTGCCTTGTCTTTAGGCCAACATGGGACACAGCGGCTGGAACGAAGCAGTCCTCAGCGCTCCCCAGTTGACAGCAGGGCTGCTAGGAAGGAAACTCAGACTTACATAGGGAGGGGACGTGTTGCTTTGCGAGCAGCAAAATAAAGAATAATTATTAACTAATGGCTACAAATGAAAGAAAGTTGTTACCTGGGCTAAAGATGTAGTTTTGGTACTCTGTCTGGGTTCAGCAGCACTACAGCACGCCCGGAGGATCAGCAGCTTGCACTACAGGCACACACAAGGGTCGGGGACATGCAAGGAGCAGCGTGCTCTGGTATCTCCAGCACGTTGGTTGGCTGGAAGCACAAAGCTGATGAAATTTTTGCAGAAAAAGAACTGGCTTTCGCCAGTTCTTTTCTGGATACTGCAGGAATTCATGTACCAACCTCCTGGACCTGACATGCACCTGCTGCTATCAGAGAATGCCACTAACGCCTCGCCTCAGCCCAGAGGGGTGAAGCTGATTCCAGCCAGTATTTGCCACATCGAAATGATCTCATCACCCACGGCATGAGCTGGTGAGTGCTGTGAGCCCAGCGCGTGACAAGCTTTGTAGACAATTGAGTTCAAAGCAAACAATAGAGAATACCAACATCCAAAACTGTCACAAAGCTTATGGAGCCAGGCTGTATCTGTTCCATCAGAAACTCATGAGGCAGCATCTGCCAAGCCAACGAATCCATATGCATTAACTAGGGGATTTGAGAGCACTGAGCTGTGGCAGCTGCAACGTTTTACCAGTGAGACAACAGGTATTAAAGGTGAGGAAGATGTGCAGGCTACTGCTAAGAAGATCAGGAGGAGCGGAAGATCTTGTCTGAAATACACTCTAGTCTTCCTCAAGCCTCTCAGGGTATCTAGCACGCTTTCATCAAGCTAAAGCAACTGTGATATATTTGCATAAGAAATTGGTTTTAGTTCCTTATTTATATTAAAAATCTCTTTTGCCAATAAACAGGTAAAATTCAACCATTATAATTAAAAAACAAATGTTTTCTCAAATAGACCGTGTCACAATTAAAGATGTGTCACGCCTACTAATTTATTGTACCTGAAGAAAAGCCACACATGCAGAAGACTTACTGAAGAGGAAGATTCACTGAGATGTGCCAGGATAAATGGCACCAAAGCTGAAAGTTTTGATCAGACTCAGTAACTACACAAACTTTACAAAAAATACAGGTCAGATTGAATTTTCTCACTGCCTGTCTCTGGAAGACCAGGAGTCCTGTTCAGTCAGCTGCTTTGGAAGCCTCTGAAAGATTTAATTCTCCCTGCATACAAGGCAGAGGAGCTGGCAGCCCTGCACCAGTCTGGACTCTGAGACCTTCTGGAAATCTGAAACTTAGGCGCTTTGCCTTGCCCTTCTGGACTCCAGCAACTTCTTTTCCCTGAGGGTTTGTGCAAGTGGGACATGAAAGCATCTCGCAAGCCACGTGCCACTCTCCAGCACTTCAATTCCCATGACTGGCACCAGGCTGTGCTGCAGCTGACCCCGCGACGTGGTGCTCTGCCCACCCCGGCCAGATGAAGCACCAGCACCCCCGCAGACCTGCCATCTCCCATCTCTTGGTAGTCTGCGGGTCCTGTTTCATCTCCTCAGAGGATAATTTTGAAGCCCAGGATAAAGGAGGCTGACCCCTGGCTTCCTGCACCTTGATATAAATGCTGCCTCCCTAAGAAAGCTGCAGGGTCTGGCACTGGCACAGATGGGGAGGTTTGGGTGCCTGCTGTGGTCTGCAACAGCAGAGCCTGACGCAGGGTCAAACCAACACAGGCTACAAATCAGTCTGATTTATTTTATATAGGATACGTGACCCCAAAACATGAGCTGACACTCCTCTGAATTCTGCCCTTGAAAAATGTTTCTTAACAACTTTAAGGAGAACACTATCAAGATGGGGAAGTCCAGCTGTAGCCCCCTCTCCCCTCCTACCCCATCACTCTGAAATACAAACACTGCAGTTCGGTGCTGGAAAGGCAGATGCAGAAGGAGACAATACAACTTGGCGTGGTCCCTGTGCCCATGGTGTCGGGCTCACTGGATGAGTGACCCCCCTCTTCCCCATCACCCTGAAGCCCCCAGACCTCAGTAATGGCAGCAGGGCCCACCCAACCCTGACACGGGGCTGGTCCCTGCCAGGAAGACCCAGAACCACCACGCTGTCTCTGAGGTGGCAGAAATGTGCAGGGTGCTTTCCTACAAAGGCCTCTCTTGTGGGACATTGCCTCTTGCACAACACAAAATGCCTTCTGAATGCATAAGGGAAGAGGACACAGCAGCACTGTTAGCATACTGATCCAAACTCTCGAGCCCCAGCAGTGAATTGGGGCAGGGGGCGATGCTCGATACCCCTCTGCATCAGACCCAGCACAAGCCAAACTGGATGCTGCCTTACGAATCAGAAATTCAGGACCACAATCAAAGTTTAGGAGGTCAAGATTAAAGAAAATATTAAACCCAGCTGTACATTTCCACTCATTTTGACAGTTCTCCGAACATCTGACGTTGTTATTGTTGCTTGTTTTTTTGTTTTGTTTTTTAACAGAAATGGGAAAGATGTGAAAAGCACAATGGGGAGGGTTGGGGGGGGGGGGGGGAGGGGGGAAGCACACGCGTTCCAGAAGGCAAAATTTCAGTCAGCCGTGACTCAGGAGAAGCAAGTGCCACCCACTGAGCTGCACAGGCCGCGGCGCGGCAGCGGGCAGTGATGCCGCGGTGAGTCAGGAGCCACCCACGCCCACACCCCCGCGGCTCCCTGAGGCGCTGGGCGCTCCTCGGAGGGCTGCCACACGGCGCAGGCCTCACTCAGCCTCTCCTCGGCCTACCCAACGTGACAGGAGCGCAGCCCCGGCGTGCTCGGCCGCGGACTTCCGAGCTCTGTCGCTTTGCTTTGAACAGCTGTGAGGATAATGAGCTGGGATCACCTTACCGGGACTATGGCAATACAGCTCTGCTGCTGCTGCCTAACACAGTTGCTCCAAAACACAGCCCATCTGCTGCTATGAATGCTGCAACGCATTGGTTCTTCACTACCTTTCTCTGCCTTCGTGGTGGGTTTCATGGCAGAGATGTCCCCTAAAACACGGCAGCTACATGAAGATGAGGTTTAAAATCCGTGTCCCTGAGTGACAGCACATACACCCTGTTCAGACCAGACTGCTGGCTGGTATTTCTTCAAGAGGCAACAGTCATCACTTTGGTGCAGTAATTGAGCTGTCTGCCCAAGCGCCAGGCTTCATAGTTCATACAGAAATTCTAGGGTTATCTAATCTCAGATCACATGTTGCAGCCAAAACCCAGAAGCAGAAGTGAGGCAACGAGCCAAAACAAGGGGCACATGAGAAAAAGGCATGAAATGAACAAGTGGAAGCTGGATTTGCTACTAGCATAAAAAACCCTCTATCATGTTATACTCACCATCCTGTAATTCAGTATTTCTAGCATGTGGTGCTCTCCGTGTCCTCCTCTGCACATGTAGCAAACAGCCACCTTGCCCTAAAAACCACTTTGGAATGGAAAGCCTGTCCCCAGCATGTCCTTAGCAGTGCTGCTTTCTCCCTGGATGTCCTTACCTTCTTGCAGAGAACCATCTGGTGATCAAAGAGAAAGAAAACACGCTGCTGGTTCCGTCCATAAGGCTGGTAAATCCAGGACATCTCTCCCGTGTAGATCAGCTCTGAGCTGCGGTCCAAGATATCGTCTCCCTGGAGGGCACAGAGAATGAGGCCATGTGAGCCACTGCTCCCAGCCACGGCATGTTTCTCTTTGCAGAACAGGAAGGGGCAATAATTTTAAAAAGATTTTGGCCCTTTTGTAACTCTCAAAGCTGCCCTGTCTGACTTCAGACCACAAACTGGGGATGGGGGATCAACAAAAGGAAATCACTTGAGTGGGACATTCAAAGCATGGCCATTATGGTTCTCCCTGCAACGAGCAATGGGACAGCACAACCACTGCCGCAGGACACCGTCCCCAGTCCCCTTGCTCTGCCACCCCCAGCTCTTGCTGCAGGTGCCCATCCCACAGCCCTGCGGGGCTCCCTGGGGCACGAGGACTCCCGTCTGTCCCCACAGCCCCTGGCTCTGCCCCGGCAGAGCACCCCGCTCTCACCAGGCTACTGCAGCTCCCTCACTCTCAGCTGCCTCCAACCCCTGCCTCCTGCCCACTTTGTGCTTAGGGCAGCAAATTCCCCGTCACCTCCTCTCCCTGTAGAAAAGGATCCCCGTGCAAGTGCCCCCTGGAGGTATCAGGCCAGCTACCAGTCATCTGCAGTGGGATATCCATTCCCTCACCGGTGGGGCTGCCAAAATTCACCCCTACAGACTGCTGCCTCTCCTCCCACCCTATCAGGCAATGACAGTCCCTTCTCCTGTGGGTTGTCAGAGCTCCCCAGCTCCCAAAATCTATCCAGCCCCACTGCTGGCAAGGCCTCCCCGGCCGGCTGCCAGAATGCCCTCACCCTTTCTCTGCCTCCGGCTAACGCTTGTTTTCCTCTCCGAATTTTTTTTTAAGGATTCATGAGCAGATGGTCTTGAAAACACAGCGCTCTCTCTCCCACTCTCTGAGAGAACAAATGCAGTCACCCTCCACTAATTGGGATGAGCTGGACTTTTTAAAAAGTTAATTAAAATCTATTTATTAAAAATGGGTGAATTCACCACCACCTGCCCTGTGGGCATCTCTCACTCTGCAACACCACAGAAGGAAATAGGACGACTTCAGCTACAAGGTAAGGACCAGGATTTGAGAATGAAAAACGCTTTCTTTTTTGTTTTTTTGGCTCTGAAACTAGTGCAGTGCTGGCTTTGATGCCGAACTAGAGCCAATCCTAGGATGGGAGCATCCCAAAATCTAATCCAACAGCTTGTAAGGGTTCAGCCAGCTATGGGGGGCATCTAGATAGACACGCTATTCTGGTTCCACTTACACTGGCAGGTGCCAAAGCAACTACGAATCACCCCACTCCTCATTTCTCGGTGAGGATTTCAGACTGCTGTTCAGGTAAATGTGTAATTAACCTCTCAGCATTGATTGGAAGCAACTGTCTGAGTCCCTGGGCCCTGTGACAACAGCAACTTCATTAAGTCGCTGCATCATCGCGCTGCAGCAGACTTCCAAATCGCCTCAGCGAGGTGCTTATCTGCCTCTCTATCTCCCTTCTGTGGCTGTAGTATCCCAAGGCCTAATTAGGGATAACTTCCCAGGCACACAGGGGGTCATTCCCAGAAGGGATGGGCCTTACGGGGTCTCAGAGAGGTGGCAGGGCCCAATCTCAGTGGGTACCTCCTGGCCAAAAACCAGGGACCGAGAGCTGCTGAGAAAGCTCGGGCCTAGGCAAGGCCGTGAACAAGAAGCCTCTGAAGGAAGCACACAGACTGCAGAAACTGGGGGCTTTTCTGACTAAACGTGAGCTTACACGAAGAAGATTAATACAAGCCTACGGAGAGGAGCTTTTATGAGAAGGGGCAAGCCTAGAAAGGGCTGTCTGCTAAAAATAGAAACCCAGCTTTGTCTTTTACTCCTGTGGTAGCATCTCAAGCCTGAGGATACACAGAGGGCTCTGTAAACACTTCTACTTGATTAGCTGAATCCAAACCGTGTCGTCCCTGCAAGCCATTTAAAACAAAAAAAGTCAGATCTGAAACGATAGGGTTGGTATTGCATTTTGCATGTTGTGAAAATGTTGTGAAAATTGTGTTCCTTTTCGGGCTGTCCCGCTGCTTCATCCCGAGAGCAACACCTGAGCTGGGGCTGTCCCGGCTCCAGACCACCCCTCTGCCCGAGCCCACCTCGAGCACAGCCCCCAGCTGCTACTGCTGGGCACAAAATCCCCTTTCCTAGTTAGCATTCAGCGAGCAGGGCTCTCTTCTGCCTGACACTGCTGTTCTTTAATTAGAGATTGACAGGCTGATTAGCACTCTGGGCTACGGAAAGATCAGAAAAAGGAAAGCAAGAGAAATGTTGTCCTTTTCATCAGGCTCATTTTTTGATACCTTCTGTTGCTGGGGAAAGGAAAAAAAGGAAGAAAAGAAAAGATGGATCTGTTTCAGTCCCTGTTGTGATTTTTTTTCCCAGGAGGGTTTCTCATCAGGCTGTCCTCACTTTGAAAACAGCATGTTTCGTGTCATTCTTGGATTCAATAACGTAATATTACGCTGAAGCCAACTATAATATATTACATAATTAAGGGCACCGAGTCTTGATTTAAAGGACCAGTAAATAACAAGAATGGGAAGAAGTTTAAAAGGACAGTGTTCATTATATTTCTCAATTATATGTATTTTTCCCTTCATGTAAATATAATGCTCTTGAAACCTGCCAAAGTGGCAACCCACAGGAATCTCGGGTAGAAATATCTAGAAATCTACATAAACCGAAGTAATCTGCTTAAATAGCAGGTTGAGACTAATGCAGGCTGATGAGCAAGGCTCTCTCCGGTGCCAAACACCCCGCTGCTGGCTCAGGGACTGCCAGTGATCCCCTCCCAGGGAATGTCCATGGGATGGGGAGCCCTGCCACATCGCCTCCCTCCTCTGAGAAAGACCTGCCCCAACGGTGGGCTTTGGGGGAATAATGTCTTTATAGTGCTATGTACACGTTATGCAGTGACCTTTGGGATCTGCAACTCTCCCAGAGGGGCCAAGGAGGGACTGAGCATGTAAAGGCTGCCCACAACAGGCTCTGTCTGGCCCGTTTCAGGTCTGATCCAGAGGAGACTTTGCACGCTGGGCTGAGCCCACTCCAGCTAACTGCGTGCACCAGTTTTACCTACCTGCCTTTAAATGTCACTGTTTTGATCTAAGGATATTTAACTGCAAGTAAGAGGATGACGCTGAGCGAAGGGAAATAGAGGTTGAACATCAGGAAACACTTCATAACAACAAGAGCTCTCAGACACTGAAAGGTCTCGGCGGGAGGTGGTGGAAGCCCTATATTCTGCGCCATTAACAACCGAAAGGACAAAAGGCACTAGAGAATTTAGTGTAGGCAGGGGCAGCACCTCTCTAGGTCTGTTTATACGTTGGAAATCCAAGTTACAAAATAAAAAAAGTGAGTCACACATGGTAACAGTCCAATCCAGGGTTTTGGGTCAAGACCATGTTCCTACAAATTATACAGGAACACATTTCAAAGTGATTGGGATTATTTCTAATTTACAGCAGTCAGTGAGATCTGAATCATCCCTGAAGATTTCGCCCAGTCATTACTTGCACAAAGCTACCAGAGCTGCCAGTAATTCCTCCAACTTCGTGCCCTGGCTGCCACAGCACAGTTATCAGCTGCCACTAAAGTCAGACCGCTCTCTGTCGGTCCCATTTGCGATTTAAACCAGCAGCCCCTGCTTACGTGACTGCCTGAAAAAAAGGTCTGGCCTTGGTAGCTGAAGGATGTTCACATTTGTCAAATGCTGACCCTGAAATTCACCTTCACGGGGCCGTGCAGAAAATCTTGAGGGATTAAAATGATTCCTGAAACACACAGGCACAACTCCACAGGATTCAATAAAATCCCTTCTGCTCAGATTAGCTAGGACATGCCCCCTGCTTTTTAAATTTGTTTTAGGATCAGCAATATGTGTGCATTCCCAATAACACCCTTTCCTTGCAAGAATACGTGTATGCACACTTTGTATACAAGTTCATTTCAAATATGCACTCACTAAATATTTGTTTTGATTTTTTTTCTCTTTTTAAAAATCTATTTCCAACATCCTATCACAAAACACAGGTAAATTCAGAAATTAAAATGCAATTTCAAATCAGAAAGTCAGCATTGCTAGTATAGAGATGTTAAGGAAAAACATTTTCTAAATGAAGTATTTCAACGTCCTTAAACATTTACCCTTGGTTGCTGCTGAAACAATTCACCAAGTGCAAAATACAGTAGTAATTAGGGATTATCTCTATCTTGTGCCCTGCATGAATTTCTGGTGGGGGGAAGAAAAATGCCTGAACTGTTTTTCTCCTCATTCCTGCTTTCTTGTAGTTGGGTTTGCTGTTTTTTGTTTTGTTTTGTGATATTTTTTTTTGGATTGTCTCAAGCAAGACTGTGCTGTACTCCAGATCCATGCTGCTATTGCTTGCTTGCACTGCTGTGCCAGCTGGAGAGATCAGGAAGCCACTGTGACACACACACAGGGACGGAAAGGAGTGCTTTTGGGTACAAAGGCTAATTAGAGCAGGAATAGGGCCACAGAAAGATGGGAGGGTAATGCTGTGGGTTCCTGCCTCCATTTCAGTGAGCATTTAAAATCAGCTGGATAAGCACTTGCAGAAGCATGAAGTTGACTTCGGGTCACCACCTCTCAGCTGTCCTCCACCAAAGAGAAATCAGGAGTCACAGTCTTCTACTCTCCAACCTAGATAACTCCCCACAAACTGGAAGAGAATATCTACCAGGAAATCCCTCTTCTGCTCCGTAACAGCCTAGCTGTAGCAGAGGTAGGCTTGAACCCCTGCAGGTTGGGCAGGAAATGGAGCCTGGGAGATGTGTCCTGCAGACAGAGATCAGCTGAGTGGGGGGGTTGGAAGTTAGCAGCCTGGGCTTGCAATGCCTGCAGAGAGCACCTGCAGATTGAGGACAGAGCGAAGCATCAGATCTGACAGATCTGGCATCCTGCTCCCTTCCTGCATTATACTACAGCTGACTTCTGAGTGGTTTGGGTTTGTTTTTGTGCATCCTCCTGGCCATTACACGGACATCTGTGAAGTGGAGGCTGGATCTGATGATTCAGAAGTTACTTTAGGGGCAAGAATACAGCAAAGTCCTCTGCTGCATCAAGCTCTCATCCTCTAGTGTTCTCACCACAACTCCACGACTATTCTTGATCCAAAACATAGTATAAAAATGGCAAGAATGGTGCTTTCCTTTGAATGGGGACAGCAACTATATTCCTATTGGATCTCTGAGCAGCAGCAACAGCAGGTTCTGTTATATTATGAGAAGCTGAAGGATGGTGCTGTGATATTGTGCTTGGAAATTTGGAGAAGTAATTGATAAGCCCCTGGAAGAATGAACCGGCAAGTTCCCGAGGATACGATGGAGATAAAGAGTAGGTACAGCTATGCAGGAATGAATTATCAAGGATACAGCTAAATAAAAATGAATTATCAACTGAGCTAATGGAATAGAAAAAGAAACTGCTATCCCACTGATCCTGTGTGGAGGTCACCTTGGCTTTCCATTTGCACATGAATATTCACTGACTAGGAATTGATCCGTCCTTAATCTAGATTTATTTACAATGAGAGCCCTGGCATTTCTTACAAATGACACACATTAGCTCATCACATAGAATATACTGAAGGCTGAAGATGTATCCGATGGTCCTGTGCCTCCTTGAAAGCAGTTTTCTAATTCCGAAAATGAGTCTGTGTGTCAGTATTAGAGAATGGTTTCTTCCCAGTAAACAACAATAAAACAATCAAGCAAATCATCTGCATTCTCTCCTCTCACTGACGGTCAAAATTTAAGAACCAGCTATGATTGCTGCATTTATGTGTTTTATCAGGAGATCCAGGCTTGAATCTAACCCTTGTTATAGCAATGATACTAATTCAGTCAAGGAGGATATGCAATTAGGTGATGTACCTGCATTTCTCTCCCTCTGCTCCCAGCCTTCCTAGATCTTCCCCTCGTACCCCCCCCAAAAAAAAATAATAAAAAAAATTAAACAAACCATGCATCTTTCCCATATACTAACTCATACAGTGTTATCCCATTGACTTGAATGTGGAGTTATTCCAAATCTTTGTGACCATAAGGAAGAATGGAAGCCATGCCACCACTACAAGTACCTACTTACTAAACACATGGCTCGATGATTTAACACAAAGAGGGATTTACAAAAACATTTGTCCTGGGTCTGCCTCAAAAACCCTACTCACAGATTACATTCATACAATGATTCAAAAACATTCAGGGATTAAAAAAAAAAAAAAAAAAGGAGAACAAGTGTTTAGCTTGGATTTGTCTTTTAAAGCACATGGCAAAAATGTAGGAGAGCGAAGGCCTGCTGGTGGGGAATCCCTCGGCTGCCTTTGCCTTGCCGGTACTGGCCCCTTCCAACCCCTATGACTCTGTGATTCTGTATTCTCAGCTCATTACCTACACCGCAGCTACACAGAGTTGCTTCAGACACATCTTTAAGTGGAAACTCAGTTTAAATGTGCAAGTAGCATCTCTTCAATTCAGCGTAACATTTTGGCTTCTAACCATAAAAACAGAAGCTTTCTCCATTTTTTTTTTTAACCTGTCCTGATTTCCAGGGCTTTTTGCTACCTCTCTTCCTACTTCTTCCCCAGTCACAGAGCACAGAGACAGAATGCACAGAGTGTCATCTAAATCTCTCGTACTCCCAGAACAATGGCACTGCAATCACAGAAGTTAATTCAGACTTGTACTGATGAAACTGGAACTGGACCCTCAATGTTCTTCAGAGTACCATTAATGCTTTACATCCCCAAAAAGTATCATCTCCAAAGTCTGTAAGTATGACTCCTCTGTTCCAGTTCCAAGGTCTTCTCCAACAAATACCCAGACCAGGTTGTGTGAAATGAGCTCTGCAGTCTAGGGTAATTCCAACAGCTGCATGGAATTTACTTTTCCCAGGTTTATAGCATCTAATCAGGGCCGAACAGGTACTGTACCTCCCAGTCCAGAACGGAGGCCTGCCATTGAGCTATCTTGTCAATGTTCTCCAGTCTCCGCTTCCGCTCGTTGATCTGTAGAGTCATGTTCCTCATGACGGCAAGAGCAGCAGCCACATACCTGTAGTCACTGTCAAACACAAAACAGAGTCCATGAAATAGAGAAAATAGAGCCTGATGTGCAGTGGAAACTTTCAGCAGTCTATCATCACCAGCAGCAAAATCTCACCATCCTTTTAGAAAGAAATGAAGGGAGGATTTGCCACTCATCATTATGTGTTTTTTTTTCCAACTCCAATATCTTTCTGGATCATTGAAAAAAAAAAAAAAAAAAGCAGCTGGCTTACAACCCAAATAGTGTGTGCATGAGTCAGAAAAGGCCACAGCTTCTCACGTGGTTTGCACTGAGGCAGCCCCACTGGGAAGGGTCTGCCCTCTGCCACCCCAACCTACAACTGCTGTGGCTATCAGTCTTTAAAGTCTTAAGGTGCTTGCTAAAGCACATCCTAAAAGAAAGTCTGAACATTTTTATGGCCTGTCTCTGGGCCTGGATTTTTATGTTTTTAAAATGAATATTAGAAAATATTTTTTGATTAGACATCAGCCAGAGCCTCTTCCAAGCTATAAGGTGATTCCAAGAGTGCCCCAGAGCATAATCCAGTGGCATTCACTCATACTGCAGACTTCAGGTGAGCAAATCAAAAGAATTCTTTGTATTTTTTTTCCCCTGGACAGGCCTGTGAGTGTAATAACACAGAGTGAAAATAGCTTCCCGCCAGGGCCAGCAAAGATGATGATCAGTCTTTTCAAAAAGTGATGGCGAAATCAATGCTATTGATTTCCACCCTGTGCCTTCTTTTCCATTCCAGGGAACCTTAATGTTCATTTTAATCGGAAAGACAGACAAGGCCAGCTGCCATAATGCCACCGTAATTTATTAGTAACTTAAGGGCTGATATTGACTGCTGACTAATGAGAAAAACTGTGATCTTGGGCAGCTGCAGGGAGAATGGCTTTATTGATTATTGCTGAAGGATTGCACAGGTGACAGCTAAAATAGGGGTGAGTGCTGTGAATTAGAGTGGATCTTTAGGTCCATTTCCCTGTTTGATCCATACAGGATAAATATTAAGAAACATTCGCAATACAATATACAACAGAATATTATTTGCTATTTTGCCATCCTTTCTTGGATGAAATCTTGAGATCCGTTTTCAATTTTTATTCAGTTCTCCTGTCAAACTTCTAGCTGGGCTTAAAATAAATCCTACAAAATTCCAAAGCATCACGGCTGGTCCTTCAACAAAGTGAGGGAGAATAGAGGATGGGCTGACACACACAGCCTGATCCACAAAGAAGGATTTCTTGCAAGGGAGGCTAATGTCAGTCCTCCCGTTAGCAGAGTCTCCATCTCGTAACGTGTTCACACACTCCTAATTCCAGCTCCGATCTGCAGCAGGAGTGCTCAGGACACCAGCAAGCTGCACTTAGGACCTTTATATATTTACTTCATATTAAACTGGTGTAAATCTTTAGGAGGTGAACAGATGTGGCTTTGTGAAAAATTCAAATGAAGCAGCCTCAAAACAATGAGCAATTGAAGGGAGCCAGGCTTTGAAAACACCCTCATGCCTGCCTCCATGCGGAGTGGGCCAATGCCAATCAAGCTGGGTTTTATCTTGGTAATGCTAATTCACTAATTCTAATGTTCTGTTTGAAGAGAAAACCCCATGCACATTTTTCATTCACACAGCACTGAAGAAAGAGTCATGCCCAAACTTTTTTTGGGCTCCTAGCCCATGTCTGCGGCAGAGCTGGCAAAAACTTTGAAGAAAAAAATAACAGAAGCAAAGCATTTGGGCAGTGCATTAATAATAGGATAACATTAACTATGAAATTAAGGTAAGGAAATTGCTGCTTACTTTGGGGATGCAGTGACTTCTTTCCAGGGCTTGGTCAGGATGCAACCCTAGACTTTTGCCTAATACCACATGCTAACTTGAGGGAGAGTGGTCAGGTTTCTGATTTCAGCACTGGTGCCCTGAACTGGTACAGGGAAGATGCACAGCTCTACAAGCAGGTATTAGTGAAGAGGAGGTAGCAAAGAAAAAGAATGTCATGTCTCACTCTTAGATGAAGCTAGCAATTACTTTCATTGGGACTCAGTGCTCTTCCTGAGGTTTGCCTTACTCTGTAAATGGTGCAATTGATTTAAACAGTGTTTTCTACATAGCAAAATTCTAATCAGAGTGCCTAAGAGACTCCTAATCCAGCCAGCGATGGGCCTGATTTCATTGTATTAGTCCACTAATTAGTCCAACAGAAAATTATTCTAGCTTCTGTTTCAGACTCACAATCGAATTACAAGCACTGTCAAACTGCAAGTGCATGAGGACGGCTCACCACCTGATTAAGGAGCCCAGCTGAAGCTCCCCAGTTGGCTTCTTGGTTTCCATGGTTCATCACTGACACTGACAGTACCCCAGCCTGCAGGTAGCTGGCTTTTCCCTGTGTCTGGTATTGCCACAACGTGACATTCCCCAAAGATTACTTGCTGTTCTTCTCAGACTTTGCTCATCTCACCTCCAGCCCCAAAGGAAGCAGAAAATATTCGTATTTCAAGAGGTACTGGGGCAGCCTGGGTTTTCTGCACAGCCCTGACGTGGAGGCATCTGGTGCTGAGACACGCTCCCTGCGCATCACTTTCCCTGCTCATGGCACAAAGCGGTCTGGGCCGCGAGCTGGGCTGCCTGGAGGTTGCTCCCAGGCTCCTTGAACGCAGGAATTGGAGGAGCCAGACCACAGGATGGTGTGGTGCAACCCACTGCGTTCCTGTGTCACAACGCCACTCCACCACAGGTCAGTAAGTTCTCTGGGGCATGCCCACACTAACCAAGGCACAGCATTTTGCTGGCTCTCTGTGCAGCCACAGGCTCCCCACGTGTGCTGTGTTACAGCTCCAGGGGACTTACGCTTCACAAGGCAAACAATCCTGCTTTTCCTTCTCAGAAAATGAAGAAAAAAGAGAAATGAAGCGTCCATAGCTGTGTCCTGTCACGGGCACAATCCAGTAAAAAAGAGCTCTCGGTCTGAATCAACGAGTTGTTGTTTAATGGCAGGAAAGCGCTGAGTCTCCGCGGAGTATGACTCTGTCTGATCACTTAAACACATGCCGATTTTAAAACATCCCAAAGGAATGCACTCTTCCAAATAATTTACCCTTGTGTAATCACACTGTCCACATACCCTTCGGTATTGCTACCAAACAATTCAGAGAAGGTCACTTGAAGCACAGACCTCCTCTCCCCGAGGCTGCTAGCAGCTCCCCCTTGTAAAGCCAGGCATCCAAATTCACCCTAAGTACTGTGGGGACACCACATGGCTGGTGAGCAAAAGAAGCCACAATGTTTGGGATCCTAGAGCTGGTTTCTGACACCCCGACATTCCCATGAGTCCACTCCAAGTTTGATTTGGCCTCGCAAGGAAAGGAATAAAAGAAATTGGATCGGGAGCCAAATGCATATCAAAATTGGTGATTTTTAACCAGGCGTTGAGCTAGCATCAATCAGTGGAACTGGTGAACCAGGTCATCGCAAACAAATATACCTCTGCTCATGTCACTTTTCTCTGCACTTCCAGAGCTGGTTTTGGGAAACAAAAACAAAAAATCAAACACTTGCAGAAGTTTCTGAAACTTTTGTGGTCTTTTTTTTTTTTCTTTTTTTTCCCCTCTAAACTACTTCATTTTAAAAAGGGTTTTGGAAAAAGAAAGAAAACTGACACAGTAGAGGATAATCTGTTCTTAGGGGGCCTCATTCTTCTTTCACCTACCATAACTGATATCGTAAGTACTATTCTCAACTCACACTAGGTCAGGTAATTAGACTGATTGCCCTCATCAGAAGCAAAAGAGATCCATAAAATTCTGGGGAAGATATCAAACTGCCAGGTGCTCCTCTGATCCTAAAAACCCAGTGGCAAAATCAGAGATGGAATGAGGCTGAAAAGCAGAATGGGCTCTGAATTTTCCCAGGATCTGAGCATAGGCAGGTTTGAGCTGCAGATGTGGCCCTCCACCCACTACATGCCCTCCCTAGGATAAAGGAATAAGCCTTTCTGACCACTGACTGCTAATTAAGTAATTTTTCTAGTGTAACCAGTAGCATCATAAAGTACATCCAAGGGTAATTAGTTCACGTCTGATTACAAGAGAGATGAGTTTGGCTCCACTGAGAATCGGTGCTTTGAGAAGCTTTCTAGCTATCTGCTAAACCTTTGCCCTGCTTCAATTTCCACAAGATGTCATTAAGAGAAGAGCTGGACAGACATAAAAACAACCCCCGTGTGCATTAAGAGGCCACGTAGAAAAGCAGTGAGCAAAACCCCTTTGTGTAACAAGAGCATCCCCATACCTGTGATCCTGTGCAGTGTACTTGAGGAGCTCTGCGAGCTGCAGGGGGTATTTGCAAATCTTCTGCACTGGCGTCAGAAGGAAACCGTCGATGGCAATATTAATCATCTGCTGCAACAGACGACACGCTTCGAAGAAATTCTGGTACCTGCTATCTTTCATCAGCTTGGAAAGCTCCATGCATGCATCCAAATGGTTGTTACAGTACTCCGAGTAGATCCAGAAGCCATCTTGCTGTGAAAGGCAGGAGGGAAGGGAGCGCACGTCAGACAGGCGCCACGAGCAGGCCGTCACCCCACCTGCCAACGTGATGGCTAAAGAAAAAGGGACACCCCAACGGGAGGAGGGAGGATCCCCAAGTCCTCTTCCTGCTCAGTGAAGGTGCTGCATGGTTGCTGCATGGGCAGCGGGGGGCCAAGTCCTGCACAGTGCTGAGGTCTCTATAAGTCCCTGCTGTGGTAAAGGAAACCGCTGTGGGTGTTCTCAGCTTCAAATTGACTGCTGAGATTGTTCTTTGTGACAGGTGAGTAGTTTTGAACACCCCTTTACCAACAGGGAACCCCAGGAACCAACTACTGTACAGATTTCCCCAGAGTCAGTAAACACCAAAGACTGGAAAAACAAACACCAAAAATGAAAACCCCTTGCACGTGCGTGCCCAGCCACCCTTGGCAGTGCTCTAACCAGGCTTTTTGCACTAGTTGGGCTGGAGTCTCCTTTTCCTGCCTTCACCAACCACACATCGTCCCCAAATGCCACACAGACACCCCAAATAAAAGGTGTAAGAAGGATCACGCTGGAAGGAAGAGGCAGAAACAAACGGGCTGCCACACTGAAGTCTGTAGTTCAGCCAGCCCTGACATAAGCCCAAGGAAAGGCAGGCTGTAACGTGCCTTTCTGGGAACAGGGCAGCCTGCTTTCCTCCCCAGCACCGCGGCTGACCAAGAGCCAAGCACTGACGCCTCTCTCCTGCTGAAATGGGTGAGGAAGGAGCTGGCAGGCCCAAACAACAGGATCTTAATGTCCTCATCCCTCAGTTTCCCCCAGTGGCTAAACAGGGATAATTTATCAGGATTTTATTAGCCAGCTTTCAACACCTACGGAAATGATGACAGCGATGTCAGGTATTTCTCCCAGTAAGAGCAGTAGGAACTTTTACTTATTGTTACTGTAAATGAATTGACAGCACAGCCTTAGGACATGCAGTTTTAGTTACTGCTGCTCACCAAGATTTCATACTTTTCTTTTGCACAAAGGTGCAATACGCTGTGTGCTTTGGAAGCAAGCAGCAGAGGTTGCAGGCTCTGATAAAAGCGAGCAATGTTAATGCCATAATGCAATTTCTCAGGAATAAGCTTGCTTTTTAATTAGAAGACCAGTGATGCTTAAGAGATGCTGCAAACCTTTTCAGGGATGCCCCACTAAAGTTTCATGACTGTCTGCTGGAAATTTCTCTGGCCAGTGAGCTGGGGTTAGCTGGACCTGGCTCTAAGCACAGGACCTGCGTCCTGGGTCGGAGCACCCCGTGTGTAAGCTGACACAGCACTTCAGTCTCCGTAAAGGAAAGCCTAAAACTGCAGGACCATAATTTCCCTGACACTTCCTGACACACTTCCAGCACTGCCCGATTTATCAGCTCCTGTAACACGTGGCTTATGTAACAGCACGAGGGGCTGGCCCGAAGCCTCCAGGAGTGCATCATCAGCTGGATTGTCCTGCTCGGGGTGCACTCAGCGGGGACGAGCTCTCTGCCACCCTGCTGCCACCTCGCACCTGGCCCTGCAGGTGAAGGCATCCGAAGCTCTGTGGGTTTTTCATCCCTTGCAAATGCAGCTCAGTGCCACAGCGAACAGCCGAGGCACTTGCTCTCCTCTGCTTGCTTTGTGTAACACACAACTAATGCCTCTTCTTACTCCTCCAGACTGCCCTACCTATTCCAACCTTCTGGTCATCCATGACCTGATGAGGATGGCTTGTGAGTGGATTTACTGCATATTTTGAGGAGAAAAAGAAGGTAGGGGGTATGTGAGGGACCTTGTGCCTACATAACATGAGGGAGGATGTGAAAAGTTTTTGGGATTCAGATGCCCTGGGGCGTTACCCAACTATATACTTCACTGAGTTCTCCCTGCAGCTGTACCTCCCAAAGTGGATACAGTGCCTGTGGAGGAGCCCGTGGTGTGTAACTGGAACAGAACAGGACTGATGAACACAAACTAGATTCTGAGTGGTTCCTGCCTTCTGACTTCTGCTACATCCCCACTGCACCCACCATAAAACAAAAAAACAAAAATTGCCAAATGGACTTACGTGTTCAAGGAAACACGGTCCAATTTCACTGAGATGGGGATCTTCTTTGTTGTACTGTTTCTCCAAATCCCGGACAAAGCCCATCTGAAATCTATAGATATCTTCAATGTTACCAAAGATGATCTTTAGCTGTTCATCGTTGAACATATCCCGTCTCTTCCGGCATTGCTTCAAGTAACCCTGTAAGAAGCAAGACAGAGCAATCCATAAAATAACCCAAACGCTTTTCCTGAAGCAGCTCCCAAGTTTTTCTTGAGGACGGAGTAAGTGAAAACAGAACCAGAAAACATCTCTGAAAACAAAATCCACTTTTAAAGCATGACAGTCTCCATCAGCTGCTCTCTACAAGTAAGCGTGCAATAGGGAAAACAGGCTTCAGAAACCTCTAGGTCCATTTTTGACAGACAATATTTCATTTACAACATTTGGCACTTGCAAGCACTGCTCCCACTGCAACCTGCAGCAGACCACAGCGCTACCCTCGCTCAGGACACCCCAGCCCCAGCATGTACCAGGCTTTACAGCCCACACCAGACAGTGCTGGAGACAGCGCGTGTACAGGAGAGAAGTGCAGAGGGGGAACAGCGCCTCAATGTCCTTCAGCATTCTGCATGAATCAGTTTTGCAGAGGGAAAGTTCCCCAGAGATCTCAGGCAGTACAGCCTGAAACTGCCGTGTCCCTGCTTGTGCTGCAGAGAACAGCAGCATTTGGCTGATGGCTCAGAGAGGTGCGTTACAGCATCATATGCCTGGTCCTTCAAAACTCCCTGCCTCGCACTACCCAGCATCAGGGGCAGCTCCTACCAACATCGCTGTTTCCCCATCGTCTTCAGTGGCATGTGGCATTACAGGGAAAGCTGGGAGGGGCTGTTTGGTCCCCTGCCTGCTCTGATTTCTCATTTTAGCCACAGCACTCATGATAAGGAAGCTGCCTACCACGCTGAGAAATACTTAACTAACATGTGGCTGCATGGCCTTGCTCTTGGAAGAGAGCGGTGTACCCGTCCCGAGTCGTTTCAGCACCCGGTGACATGCTGAAGGCAAACACTCTTGCAGCTTTCCCTGACGTGGGAGGCAGCATGGTTTGTCCCACACCTGAGACAAAAGCAAGAGGGCTGCTGTCCTGCTGGCCTCCCGGCAGGGAACCCCAAAAGCAGTGCAGGAGGTTGGGGGAGTTTCGGCTCACCCGATCGAGGGAGCAGCACGAGCTGCATCAATGCCATCTAGAGGAAAGCAGCATCGTTTTCATCTTTGTTTCCTCTATCCTTCATGAGATTACTCCAAATACACTATTCCAAACAGCTAAAATGTGAAAATTTTGTCCTGTTTTCTCAGCTACCATCTCTTCTTCCTTGGTTAAGTGGGAACAGAGGACCAGGCTTTGTGTCCTGCTTTGTACAAACATCAGGCTCACTCACTGAGCCTACAGACATGAAAGGTAAACGGAGAGAGAGGAAGAACTGGCATGTAGAGAGCTTACAGAAACTCTCCAAAATCACAGAATGAATCTGCAATGGAGCTGGCAGCAGTTCAGGCCTCCTGCATCCTGACCCAGTGCAATAACCAAAAGGTCCCTCTTCATCTTCATCCGCCCGTGTTACCCAGTGGTGCTGAGCCCACGTTTAGCTGGACAGCACACAAACAAATCAGCAAGGAAGCACTGCTCCAAAGACCTCCTGACCTAAAAAGACGTGGTGGATCAATATCCTGGCAAAAAGAAAACACACCACCCCGATCCCTGTCTGCGTTCCTGTTTTGCTGGCCCTGCCTCGTCCATGAACTCACCGCCCTGGTTTTGGCTGAATCACGAAGCCTTCAGACACTGAAATACATGTGGGGAGGGGATGGGGTGTCACATGGAGGTTCGGGGTGCCTGGGCTGAATTTCTGACCCTGCCGCTGATCTGGGTGACACTGAGCAAATCACTTCTCCCCCCCGTGCCTCGCCTGTCTGGATGATTTAGACTAGAAACTTTGCAAGGCTAAATATCAAACGCTGTGTTGGCCTCTTCTGGACCGCGGCCTCTTGACTGAAAACAGAATAATATGGGGGTCATCAGGAGATGACTTTGCCTTTATTATATAGGGAGAGGAAGAAAAAAAAAAAAAAAAAAAAAAAAGAAGGGAAAACTGCCAACAGCTCCAGTTGAATGGCTATATTTGGGAGCTCTAGATGCTTAGTCACACAGACGAACCGCCAGCTGGTGACACGCAGCTGCTGGCCCACAATGCGAGCCATTGGGACGCTATAATAAGCTGTCCTTCAGCCTCACCATGTGGTTCCTGGGAGGGAGAACTTCAAGCAGATGAATGATAAATGCAACTTTGGCCGACCTGGCACAGAACCAGCCTCTGCGATGTCCAGCTTAGCTAGAAGGATGCCATTACCCCGAAGGTGCCTGCTTTTTCAGCTGGGAAGCTTGGGTTATGGAACACCTTCCACATTTACCAGATCTAGGTCTCCCTTCTTCCAAGAAGCTCCTCGATGACTCACTTCTCTGGGTTTCCCTCTCTCATTTTTAAGGCCAGGAGGAATGGGAACAGGCTGGTTCCCAGGCTATAGGACAGTTGAAGGGCAAACAAAAATACAAACCATCACAGAACAACGCACCTATTGCTTTTCGTGTTTACCTGCTTGTCTCAGAACAGCTACAAAAAATTAAAAAAATAAAATAAAGAAAAGACGTGGACCTGCCCACAAGGCCAGGCTCTTCTTTTTGAAGCTGGCTGCAGCGCGAGCAGTGCAGCAATGTGTCTGTGCTGGGGCCTCTGCCCCGCTGCACGCTGCAGGCTGCCTGCAAGCCAGGCTCCCCTCGCACACACACAGCTCTGAGACATCAGGCAGTGGATGATTTATGTGAACAACTTCCAGCCCTGGGGTTGCTGTTGGCTGCAGCTACCGTCGTGAATATTCCCCGTCCTCTGTGTGCTGGTTCATCACTTCGCCTAAATCACGTGCTCCTGAGAAGCTGAAGCAGCACGTTTCTGCACAGGCACCTATGAAACCACAGGGAGAATTCCCGAACGCATGGAATTCCCAAGGCTTCTCCCCTCTCCAGTTTGTGCGTTTTGATGGTTGGTTTCCAGCAAAGGGGAGACTGCAGATTTACAGATAACACGCAGCAAGCGCCAGCTAGAAGGCTGCTGCATATTTTTTCCGGTAAATTTACTTCTGTTACATAAAACAACGTCATCTTCCTCCTGCTCATCCCATCAGGTCTGCTCAGAGGAGGGATAGCTGACTGATGAGCAGATGTTGGAGAGTGTTTTGTTCAATGAATACCTAAAAATAGCTGTCAAACTGGCTCCTTTTAAAGTACATTTCCATGTAGTCCCTGAGGTAAAGGCCAAAGTTGGAAAGTATCTGCAGGAGGTTAAGTGCTAAGTTTTCTCCACCCCAGAATGGGTTTAGAGACGGTCAGGAGAGGTGGCCAATCCTTCCATCCTTCTTCTTGTCCTGCTGAGAGCACGGTGAGATGCTCTCAGCAAGAATGCTCTCAGCATGAGGAGATGAGAGCTGCTGCAGGCTCTGAGTGAAAAGGCAGTGGTGGTGATATTTCCATTTCCTTCCATCTCTGAGCCACGCTGGGGAGACCCTGCCCTGTAGACTTCCCTCCAGGTTGGACCAGTACCATCTGGGCTAGCAAAATCCTCATCTCCTGAACAGCAAGGACTGAGCATCAGGCACGGATCCGTGCATCAGTCCTGCTCCTCTCCCCACCAGCACCACTCATTTTTTGGATGCAGACTGTGATTGCCCTGGGACCCACCTAAAATGTGTAATGAAGTCCATCAGGAACACAAGCTGGTTCCTCAGAAGGGCACAGAAGAAGCCAGCCCCGAAACAGAAGAAGCACAGGAAAGCTTGTCCCAGCTCTGCACAACAGAGCCACGCTGACCGGCTAAGATGCAGTGAGGATGTTTGCTCCTCAGCATTCAGAGCTGTCCTGGCACCACAGCAAAGTTTAGGTGGAATCCAGACAATGTTATTAAAAAATAAATTCAAAGTGAAATTAGTTGGAAAAGAGGAAAAACACAGCACTGGAAGTTGGCTGCCCTTCCTCCCCTCCCACCCCCAGATTACTCAGAATACAGAGGTTTCCTTTCATCTCCCAACTGCTTCTCTGTTCCCACCCCTTACATTAAGCCTCATCTCCTAATCCACGTCCTGGTCCCAATCTGCTGCTCCCCAAAGCACACCACCCTGCTCTTTGTGTGACCAAAGCCCCGGGGCAGGGGACGTATTTTCGTGCCTGGGGATGGCCACACGGACCTATGGAGCTTTACTGGAGAGGCTGTGCCAGTGAGGCTGGCTGCTGCTCACCATTAGGAAAGCCTAGTTTTCAGCAGCTGATTATTTTTCTAACCTCTAACTGCTAAGCCTGAATTTCCTAGTGCTGGATGTTTCCCTGAGGCTAAATTCTTTTTTCTTCCTTTTCCCCTCGGTGATATTTCAGAATAACGATCCGTCAGCTCCCCATAACGCGGGCCAGGGAACGCTCAGCATTTTGCCCCTAATAAAAATCTTCGCAAACCCGTTCCAGAGAGCAGCAGCAGCAGCCAGCCCTTCACACTCAAACAAGGGCGCAGCAGCAGCTGCTGGTGCTGTATGGCTTTGCTGAGCAGGGGGATTCCCCCAGCCTCCGAGCCAGCTGCATCGCGCAGGTAATTTTCATGCTGGTGCTGGCTGGCTTGTGAGCTCCTGACTCGGCAGGGCTAGTGCCACGGGTGTTGTAAATAATAACACGGTGTGTAAGAATATAATAGCAGGTACTAGGCACACGTCCTACAACAGAAAAGAGCCGTCAGAGGGCTCTCATCACCTCACAGGGGCTACGGTCCTCCAAGAACAACCCCACATCTTAAGGTGCCACAACGAACAACAAGTCCTAACGCCAGTGAAACTCAGCAACAAGAGCAAAACTCCACTGCTGAACCCAGCTCTGAATCAGGCCCAGCCCTCACCACCCACCCACATCTCCTGGAGCCCTGGGAGCAGCTTGTGCCAGCCCGGGTCTCCTCTGCAGAGGAGAATGCCCATTTGGGTCCTCCTCCTTTTTTAAGCGAGGCAGCTGAATCATTTCCTGATGCTCTACCTGACAGGAAGATTTATCCCTCAGTACTGTTTTGTATCCCACAGATCTCTCCCACATATTGGGCATATCGTTGGGTGCTGTAAATCAGTGTTACTCCGCGGACCTCACTGGAACTATACCTATCTGCACCTCCGGAGAAGCTGATTTAGCAGCAGCCCGGTGACACGACTGGCAAATGCAAGTTCAGATTTATTTTGTTGTTCAACAGAAAAGTGCAAATGCAGGAAAAGAAACACCACGTGGAAAAGTTCCTGCAGTTCTTCCCTTCTTCAGTGCAAAGCCCTCTGACTGAAATAGCATGCTGAAATTAAGCTCATTTGTTTCCAGATTGAAATCCCAAGATTCTTCCCTGTTTGAACAGCATCACGGAGGTTTTTTTGGATGGCTGCTCTGCCTTGTCAATAGAAAAGGGGCAAGTATGAAGGGAGGATGAAGACATTTGCTAAGCAGTATTCACAAAGGGCTTCAGCACATTGGCTCTGGGAAGAGAGAGCCCAGGCTCACAGCCCCCTAAACACTCCGAGGGATGAGCTGAAAGCCCTGGACCTTGATTTTAGTGCTAAGGAACTTCTGCCCCTCCGTAAGAAGGATGCACAGTGCCCAAGCTGTCCCGCAGCACACTCTGACAGAGCTGTACGGTCTCCTTCCCAAACACCCCACGCACTTCAGGCACAGCTCGGGGCCCCGAGGCTGCAGGCCAGTCAGGAGCTGGGGGCGTTAATTGGATGTAATGAGGAAGAACCAAGTGGAGGATGTGAGGGGGCAGTCATCAACGTGCATTTGCTTGCAGTTTCCCTTACACTATGCAAATGTAATGTACCTCATTTCCCACGGTGAGATCATTCTGCTCACTGGAAGAGAAGGCAAATGGAAGCCCCCCTGAGCAAGGGGAAATTGTGAACCCAATGTGAAAGACACAGGTGGAATGGCTAACTGATTGCTTTAATTACAACCTAATTTCCTTAGCCACAAGTTCAAAAGTAGACAGCGATGGGTTTTAATTAAGAGAAATGCTTGAAAGATCTCAACCTCATAATTTTTCAGTCAAAGTGATACAGAAAAAAAGATCAGAAAATTGTATTTTTGGTTAATACGACCTAAAGCTAATTAGCAGCTCCAGTAGAAAATACTCAGAAGTATCAATACTTATTGACGGATGCTGCTCCTCAATTACACACACTCCTAATAAACACAGTGTGACTTTTCCCCCGTCACCCCAGGACCAACTCAGTCCTCAGCTCTCAGCAGCCCATCGTGCGTCCTGCGGGGTCCCCAGCGCCACAACCCCACGTACCTCGCAGATGTCCTTGAGGTGCTTGATGTAGTGGCGCTCCGTGTTCATGATCTCGTTGATGACGTTGGCTCTCATCTGGTCTCGGTTTTGGACGGTCCGGCCGAGGCAGAGGCAGTCGGCGTTGGGATCCAAGTGGCCGTTCTGCACGTCGCTGGTTCCCTCCTCCACGCCATCTTCTTGATTCACCCAGAGCTGTGAGGGGGAGAGGGGAGAGCAACAAGCTGAATCGTAAATCCATCAGGAAGCCAGCGAATGAAGAGAGGCCGGGTGATGGTAATCGTGATCGTATGATGGTACGGCCTAGGACCTTTCCAGCTGACTGATTTACGAAGGACGAGATATGGCTGGGGCAGAAATCTGAATGAATCTGAACATCGGCTCAGGCTCTCTGGGTTGCGGCACTGAGGTTGCTGCAAACTTCCCAGGCCAGGATTTGTGAATGAGCATTGATTTTCATTTCACAGCAGCTTTCCCCATCGTTTCACATGAAGAGCCATTCTCGCTCAGGCAAATGCCCTGCCTCAGCATCCTGAGATTGTGATCCCACCCTGCGCTGAGCTCAGACGGGGCCGTTCCTTGGCAGAATAAATCTCCGAACGGGTCTGAGGGCAGGTTTGGACTGGGAGCCAAGCACACCCCTGGGCACTGAACCCTTCGAATGGCAGTGAATTGCTGAATGTGATGAAAAAAAGGATCTCTGCCTTTTCAGCACACTGAATTTCCATCCCCCAATAAAAACATCCATTGAACCTGTAAGCTAAAAGCTAGCGCTGACTCCTAGTCTCTGTCTTTGAGCGTAGCATATGGATCAAATGCTTCCCTTTGTTATCTCTTCCCCAAAATAAAATCTGCTTAAAGTGACTCTTACAAACTCAAATTGGGCTCAGCACAGTTTGTAAATGAACATTACATAAAGGCTGAAACACAGAAATAGTGCTGGCTTACAAATATCATCTCCGTTGTTATATAAATGAAGCAAGTTTTCTTCTTGGCATTTAAAGACCAAAATACCAGAGACCTTGGAACATAAAAATACATCTACCTGTAAACAGCGAAACCGTCCCCACAGACAGGCACAAGGGAAACAAGCTGCAGAGTTAGCCGGATCTTTTCTTCTTCTTTTGACTGTTAACAGTTTTTAGGAATTTCCCATTTTTCAGCTTAATTCCCATTTTAAACACCTTCATTGTGTGCCTGTGCAGACTGTGTTCCTGCAAATTAGTAAAGTGAAAAAAAAAAACCTAGCCCTTCCCACGCTCCTTCCCTGTTTTCCTAACCAATTATTATGTTTAGCTAAGCCACATTGCCCCTTATTACAGCTCCCACATTTTGTCTTCCTACAGTGAGCCGCACAGGCCAAGAAGCCGAGGTGTTTGCAGAAAACACATGCCGAGCAGAATGTTAATGGTGCCATTAACTTACGAAAGACAAAAAAAAAAAAGCCATAAAAAGCCTGACTGTTCACCTGGGTCGTGTTTGTGCCGTGTCCAGGAGCTACCAGGGACTTTGCACGCGGGGCGTGACGGTGACAAGATGCCCTCGTGGCCAGCGGTGAGCAGGGGCCACGTCCTGCCTGCTCTGTCCACCTGGGACCTCCTCCTGCCCGTGGGACAGCCTTTCAGCAACCCCCAGCCTTGGGACCTTCCCCCAGGACAGTTTAATGTCCCGTGTGACAGGGCAGAAGCACAGCACGGCGAGTGCAGCTGTCAGCTCTGGTTTTCCGTGCCTGGATGAGCCCCAGGGGAAGAGGAGCACCACGACACCGGGCGCAGAGGCACCCAGGGTGTCCCCAAAAAAAAAAATCTTTGTAAAAGGGGAACAAAAAACTTGAAAGCAGGAATCCTACAGGTTTTGAAGCTCGCAGGCAAACAGCAAGCTTGCAAACTTGGACGGTTTGTGAAAGCTGCAGGGTTTGGTACGCCGTTTGGGTAGTGTGGGAGCACTCCCCGCTTCCACATCTGGGAATCTCAGGAGCCCTGCTTTTTTCTTAATGAAATTTTTGCTCTTTCCTGCTAGGATTCGTGTTCCCAAAAGGAAAAAAAAATATACCGCTGCAGTCTAGATGACTCTTGTTTTGGCTTAACAGCAAATGAAACAACTTTACTGGGATGGGAGGAAGCCCGATGTGCCTTCCACCTGCGCTCTCCAGCCCCATCTGCAGGAAGGACTAATCCCACAGCACTGTGCAAACACGCCGGCTTTTTGTCTTAACCTCTCGAGTTCTCCCCAGCTCAAGCAAGAATCCTTCTTGCAGGGGATTATTTGAAGTTTGGACCGTGCCTCACAGCGGACGAGGCACATTCCCAGCTCTGCTGCTGACCCTGGGCCAATCGCTCCTATCGGCTGAGGCCCTCCACATCTACAAATGGGGACGAGCTGCCTTACCTGGGACATCTTGGGAATATTCTTGAGGTTTGTAGACTTTCTGAAGGGGAGGCATAGGGAAGCTTTTGCACAGTTTGAAGCATGGACCTGAACGCATCACCGTGTGCTCACCACACTCACCCATGAGCGACCGCTCGGCAGAGGGACCTTTGGCTGCTTTTACACCTTCAGCTTTGGGGTTTATGCAGCTCCCACATCCTCTCGTGCTTGCCCCAAGGAGTAGCTGTGCTGTGTTTGGGCAGGGAAAATTAAACTGAGAGCCTTGTGTCCTCTGACCCCCCCAAGCCCCCAGCGGGCAGATCCTCTCTGCTTCACCGACCTGCTGGCTCAAACCCCGAGCTGCCACGCTGCAGGCGACAGCAAGGGGCAGGAGGCAAACTGGGGGTGACACAATTTTTTCCTGGTATCTTAGTAAATGTCATACCGAGTCGATCCAGACCATACTGCTCAGGTTCCTATTTTAGCTCAGTGCACGGTCGCCGGTAGGCAGGGGGCTTTTTGGCTGGGATTTAGCCACACGCAGCTCTCCTCCTGAAACGCCTGACCCTCCTCTGCTGCGAGCAGCCCTGAGATGGCACTAATGGAGCCATCTCTCCTCTCTCCAAGCTATTTTCCAACGTGTGCTGGACACCAAGGCGCAGATTTACCTGCCTCCCGGTGAAAATGGGTCTGTTTTCTAAAAGGAACTTCAAAACTCTGGTTTTCCCTCAGTCTCACCTCATCTGCTCACTCTTCCCTGCTCCAGGCGGGTGGCTGCCCCCCTGCCCACGGAGGGGAGCTGGGGATTCAGGTCCCCAGCAGCCTGTCACCTCAATTAGATCTCAAGAAGCCTCTCCAGGCTCCTGTCCTCCCCTCCTCAGCAATTAGGGGCAGTGGCTTGGAGCAAGGGGATACCAGCCTGGATTACTGCATTCAACAGCACCTATTTTTTAGGGGAAAAATAGTGAAAATAACAGCTGTTGAGCAAGCATCAACAACCCTACAATAACAAATCAGCCTTCGGTGCCTTTTTTAACACCTCTGCAATGCAAAAAAGCACAGTCTCTGAAATAATACAGCACTGTGCAGGCCTCCCCCACACTGCTGAAGAGGTTCAACGTGGAAAAAAAAAAAAAAAAAAAGAAGAAGAACGCTGCCAAGAGAACCATTTCAAACTCTGCGTATTGAGAATTAATTAAAGGGAACCATCAAAAAGTGCAGGAAAAAATCAAGTTACATAATGCCAGTCCTAAGTGGTATTTCACACGGGAAGGCCACCCGAGGTGTGGGGAAGAACAGGCTTATCACGAGGCTCGCAGTCCCCAACTGCAAACTCAACCCTGATTAGGAAGTCATGACCAGGAGCAATTGGCAGAGGCAGATAAAAGTAAAATAGCCAAATAAAAAAAAGCCCCGTTTGCCTAAGGACACGGTTCCAGGAGCCAGGGAGAGCTGATCGCTTCATTGTGCTGCTTAATATTGGATGTGATTTATATAAAATCTGTAGGAAGGTGATTTATCAATTTGCAGCCATACCTAAATGGTGCAGAAAATCACCAAACGGCACCGTTCCCACATTAGCTGACCCGTAATTGCCATACATCTAGACTGCCGAACGCACTCGCTGTATAGAGGACATTTTACTTGAATAGGCACTGAGGGCTGATAGTCTCATAATAATCAGAAAGCATGATAAAACAAACATTTTAGCAGCCATCTGGATTATTAATCTCCTTCCGCTGGAGATTCACAAGGACAGAACTAGCAGATAATGTGCCATCCTGGATTCTAGCTCACAATTAAATAATGTGGCACGTTAATGATACAGGCAGATCCTTCCAGAGAGCTGTTACCAACCCCTGGCATCTCCGCTCACCAGTGACTTCCACAAGTACCAGTGCACACAGCGCAGCCTTAACCACAGCCTGGCACTGAGTGGTGGTGTAAATCCTACAGCTGGAGGTGAATGTGTGAGGCTGCAGTGACCCTACAGAAATAAGGACCGTCTCACCCACCTCGCCGTGCTGCCCTGCTCCGCAGAGCTGCTGTGCTTTGCCCTCTCTGCTTCCTCCCATGAGCTGGTGCTGTGCCCTTGTTTTCAGCCACACGTGCTGGACTTGCTATACGCGTGCTCTGCTGGGCTCTGCACTGGATTAACAATTTCACTTGCTCATTTATAACCAAACGAAGCCATGGTGCAGAGCTTTGTACAGGTCAAACAACGGTGAACATCCGTCTGCACATCACACCAGTGGTCGGGGCACGGCCTCTCCAGGCCATTAGGGAAAAGCAGCCTTCTCCCTGTCCAGGATGAGGAACAGGACTCTTGGCACCAGAAGGAAAGGCAGCTGAAGCCAGAGTTCTTTTTCCTCCTGTGGTGCTACTGCTGTTCTTCCTCTGCAGTCTGGCTCTAGCCTCCCTGCCCTTTGCCTCCCTGCAGCACACGAGCTCTTTGGTACCTTCTCTTTCCCTCCTGCAACTCTCCAGCTTCAGCAAATCCACTTCAGCTCTTCCTCTTCCCCCTAAAACTCTCCATTGCCGGCCTCAGAAGTTCCCTTTATGCAAAGGGAAGAAATATCTTTCACTCGTTTCTGGAAAAGGACAAAGCAACAGACTCTACACGGACAGCTTCGGGCTCCGTGCCCCTGAAAAATAGCTCGTGTGAGGAAGGGCCCCGCTGCCTGCCTGTGAACCTCCGGGGACCCGACAGATGCTGAGCTGTCTGAGTGGCGTTCGTTGCCATGCTAATGGCAGCTGCAATTAGCACAGGCAGTGTTTGGATGCTAAAATGCTGCTTGACTTTATAAAAAAAAAAAAAAAACACCACGCAATTTGTCTGCAGCGCATCCTGTCGCTGCGCAGCGCTGCTCACGCTGTGCGTGATACCTCCACCAGAAGCTATTTTTGTGCCAGATTTGCCACAGGAGAATAAAACCTGCTTCACGAGGCACTGGCTCTGCAGCAGGCACTGCAGCACACGCCGGTTTATTTGGGCAACAGGTGAACGCCGTCCTCTTTTCCCTGGGAATCCTCACCGAGCTGCCACTTGCTGAGGAAACGCTAACGCAACGGCTGCAGCGGGCTGCGAGGCAGGGCAGCGACGTGCAGCTCTAGCAAGAGACCTGCACACACAGCAAGGATGATTTTAGGGGGGGAACAACACCTGCAAGAGAGAGGAGTCACATCTGGTACACACACAAGCCAAACCGCCTGCCAAATAAAGAGGACTGGGGTGTAGAGCGTCCTAAAAAGTGCCTTAAAGTGCTTACACCAATTTATCCAGCACGTCTCCTTGAGCAGGACAGAATGAAGTGGGTCACAGGCAGCGTTACGGCAGGAAAATCGATCTCAAATCACAACGCTTAGGGAAGTCTCAGCAATGGCGAGAGCGGAGATGGATCCTAGCTGCATTCCTGCACTTCTCCCTCGTAAGGGACCACGAGGGATTACAGCCGCGGCAGGGCTGCTGCCCCTCGGCTCACAGCACCCCAGCAGTCACGAGGCAACCCAAGAAGCTGCAGTAAAACCTCCCCAAGCCCACGTTTGCTCTTTAGCTTAGCTCGGTAAATGTAGGGAAGAGTCACCACTGTTGAAGTGGAAGGAAATAGATTCTGGAAACTCGGTCTGCCTCTTGGTGTCCAAAGAGATTAAGGGGAGCTTTGTAACAAAATAAATCCCCTTCTCTGTCCGGGATAGGTGTGTTCTGTTGTGTCTTTCTCCAGGGAAAGATTTAAATCAGTAAGGTTTTAGGTTTTATTGCCAGTGGAAATACAGCAGGGCCCAAACGGGATGCCCTCTTGTTTCATGTGTCTGAAGTGTGGGAATCTCACCCCAGCCATTTTGGAGATGTGATGTTGGGCTCTGCAACCAAAGCTTTGTTTTGAGACTTAATTTTCTGCAGGAGACCTTGAGGTACAGCAATTGATGGATCCATTTGCAGTACTGGGGTATTGTTCTGCACTGTGAATTCATCTCCACAAATCCTAAGCCTATTTTTTGAGCTTACACATGGATGTAGCAGTATGCAAAACCATGTCAGCCCCAGAGCACGTGAAGACAGCCCAAGGGTGCACCATCCAAAAGGAAGGAAAGAGCGACAAGTAATATCACTGCTACAAGCATATGAAACCCTGTTTAAACTTCCCACTGCATTTTCCATCGGCACCTCCCACCCTCTCAGCCCCCTAAAAGCAGACAGGACGTTCAGGACATTCACCATTGCTTACTAAGCTCCAGACCTGACTTCTCCTATGTTTTGCTTTTTCTCTTCCCAGAAAAGCATTGCTTTATCATCCCATTTCTCCTTTAAAGCTCTTGTGCTCCCAAAGCTTTGCGGCTTCCCTCTCTCCTCCTTTCTCCTAGCCAAGTCTCCAGCTAAGAGGATAACTGCAGGCCCTGAGCACAGAGACAGCAATTCCCGTAGATGCAGGCGATTCAAATGCAGCATTTGTTTGCAGCCCCCCGCCCCCAAACCCTGCATGCAGAAGAAGCCAAGGGAATCAGCAGGTTGCTGTTTTCCTCTGCACATGCAAATGTGAATTCTGCCTGCTATGAGATTTTGTGAGTGCCAAAGCCTGTGCCAAAGATTTTCATGTGATCTGGCTGGAGAGCAAGAAGCGTCAGACATCTCATTGCAAACTAGGCTTTCCAGCCTGGTTTTGTAAGCAGAAGTCATCCAAATGACTTTTAGGGGAATCTGGCTTTGCAATCACCTTCTACTGTACCCCATGTTCTTACCTAGGAGTGACCTGTAGTCTAAAACACCCTGAAATTAATCCTGCATGGTTTTATACCCGTCTGGCCTGTCCTGTCATTCCTTCCTCTAGCTGCATTTGATGCTCTGCTGTGCAACGTGCTGTTCCCTTTTCCTCCTCCTCTTGCATAAACGAAATAGGGATATAAAGGAAAGCAAATATTTTTCTTATGCAAGTAAAACTAGAGCCACCCAGCCTAAATCGGGCAGCTTTCTGTTACCATGTCAAAAAAGCAGAGCTCAAAGTACAACAGAAAAAAAATAAGCAGCCTCCTCGTTATGATCAGTTCAATAAGAAATACAAGAAAAAAACATGGAGAGGAAAGCCAAGTGAAAACATTTCAGGTTAACCAGTCCTTGACAGGACCCCATAGGAGCATAAACCTGGTCCTGCAAGCAGAAGAGGGGTTACGGGTACCTGCCCTAAAGACCCCACGGCTTTGCAGGCATCTGGCTCAAATCTCTCTCCTTGTAAGTAAGGTGGAAGGGGAGGGGTGGGGGGGGAAGGAACAAGCAAGAATAGAAACGAAGAGGCAAGCGAGCGACCTCCGCCAGCGGAGGAGAGAAGATGACAGCCCAAACGCAGTCGTTTTCTCAGCACAGGACACAGCGAGCGGGGCGCTGCCTGGAGAAGGCAGCTCCGTTCTGCAAACCCGAGTGGCAAATTTTCCCCTCCAGCCTCCCCTGCAGAGCTGCGAACAAACTGTGCCAGAACTCCGCTTGCGTATTTTTTGAAATGCCTGGTGCTTATTTTTAAATATTAATTACCGTGTGTGACAACAGAACCCGGCAGCTTCCCCCTTTGGGAGCACATCCCTCAGTCCCAGGGCAGGTGTCTGGGCTCGGCCCGTGCTGAACCAGAGCCCCACAGACGGAATAACTGTGTGATGGACGGGCTGATTTTGTTGGAGTGAAGTCAAGCTGTGGGGTTGTGATGTTAGACAAAACGGGCAAGAAACCTGCCTGGAAAGGCCATCGCGATCCTAAGCACCACGGTTCATCCCAGGATGTTTTTCAGACATTTTTCCCTGCGTATCACAGTCTCAGATTCATTGACTCCTCTCCTTTCTTTTTCCAAAATCACCCTCCCAGTGCAGGGAGAGATGGAAAGTTCAGCCAAGCCAAGTGATCCATGGGTTTTGGCCTTAGAGTAAATGGACTTGTTTGTTTAGTTGTTTTGTGATTTTTTTTGTGATTTTTTTTTTTTTTAGAAAGCTGTGCAGTGCAAAACAAGGCTGTTATTAAATCTACCATGAGCAGTGCACTTACGACACTGCACAAAAACGCACATTAAATCTTTTCCCCGGAATCACAAACAAAACAGCCCTGGCAAATGCTCTGAAAAAGTTAAACTGGCCCAGAATACTTCAGTCTCCAAGTCAAACAGAAAGAATCAGACGAATTTTTCTAAGGCAGCTTTCCCAGCGAGGAACACAGATGAGATGTGCTTGCAACACCCATGAGAATATTTTCCACAATGAGATTATCGTCTTGATCACACCTCCTCCAAATCCATTTACCAAGCTCATTATCTCCACTGGGTGCAGGGTCAGACTCGTAGTGTCCTATTCAACAAAATCCTGAAGACTATTTGTTATTCTGGGGGTTGTGCTAAGCTTTCTTATTCAGGGAGCCCAGGCTCCAGTTTCAATCCCTCACCTCTCGTTGCTCTCAGCGCTGGCCAGACCTAGGAGGGACAGGAGAGATAAAAACAAGCACCATGGGGGAAAACAAAATCGTGCACTGGGGATTGGAAGAATGCAGAAGCGAGCAAAGACCTGCGTTCCTTCATCAGTGGTCATCACGCATCACTAGGAAACACCAGGTCGTAGATTTTTAACTCCATCTTCCTAATCCTTATGGCTATCGCCCAGATGATGAGATATAATCAAACAGGGGTCCTGATGATGCAGGATTGCCCGAGAGAGGAAGGATTCAGAGGGAAGGTAAGCCAGGCAGAGAACCAAAGGAAACACAGTGGCTCTTTAAGATGCTGCACTGTCTTCCTTGTGTGTTTCAGAGAAAAGTCTTCCCCTCAATGGAGCTTGTCAAATTGCCCAGGAGGCTCAAAGCAAAGATTCATCTTTCAGACAATTGCACAAGGCAAAAGAAATCTTCATTTTTGAACCATATCCCCTAAGCTCCTAAAGGAATTAAATCTCTATTGAACCCTCTGTAAAAGGGAGAGGAAAAGGAGGTGCACAAGGTCCGTGGTGATGTCTTGACTCCCCAGGGAAGTTTGAGAGAGCCCTAATAATGTTGCAGGAGCTGACAATACCTAAAAGGGCATCTGCTTGTGCTTTTGCTTTCTTAAGACATACTGAGTAAAAAAATAAAATAAAAAAATCAAGTGATTGAATCCTTATTTGGGAAAGGCTAGGCTGCCAGTGGAGATGGCCGGGTGCAGCAAAACCTGCTTCAGTAGAAAAAGAGACAAGCCAAATTATTCCCTGCCCACTTAAAAGAATAACCAGAACTGCTCACAGACTAATTAGCAAAGAAATTTTCCATTCAAAGCAGCTGAGGAATCAGAACACAGCACTGCTTGTGGAAAGGGGGGAGCTGACCCCTCCCTGTGAGCTCTCCTCAATGCAGGTCGCCCATAGCCCCCCAAAATCACCTACTCACAGCCTGCACAATACTTAACTGGTTTTCCAAGAAGAAATGCTTCAGGAAAGAGGCTACAGCATGTTCAGGCACACAAGCAAAGGTGTTCCGCATCCCAAAAGCATAAAGAAGAGCCAACACCTCTTCAAGCCTCCCTCTAACCCAGCCTCACTTCTTGCAAAGCCTTCTCTGTTCCCCATTTTTCACACAGAAAACACAGACATGGAAAACAAGCATCAGTGGCAATAAAGACAAAAAGCAGTTCGGATCATTGACCATTTCAAGCAACGACGGCAGCAAATCACCGAAGCAGTAAGAAAAAAAAAAGAGTTATTCACCCTTACAAAACTGGCGGGAAACCATCCTTCTTCATCATCAATCTGACCCCACCACCAGTCCTTGTTGGAAGCATCAAGAACCTTGATAACGTCTCCTGCTTTAAATGCCAACTCCCGGTTGGCCATGGTGACGTGATCCCATACTGCCTCAGCACGTACAGTAGAACCACCACTGATCAGCTGTGGAAAGAGAAAACCAACAGTCAATACAGGCCCGGTTCCCCCAGACATGCACATGCACAGAAGCAGCAGCACAGCAGAGAAGCGCTCAGCCAGAGTAAAACTTTGCCTCCATTCTGATCCGCAAGAGTTTCGCCGTCACATGAAGGAATAGCAAGGTATAAACCTGATATAATCGCTCCTCAGAGCACCGCACGGCTCCTAGCCATGCCGCACAAGCGAGCACGTGTGCAGATGCTCGGTGACTCTCGGATCCTGGCCCTGAACATATAAAAAGCAACTCTGGAGCCGCAGTTATGAGCACGAGCACCTGTTATCACAGTACGTGGCTGTCACGTAGAAGTCAGCCCCAAACCAGGTCAATGGTGTCCTGCAAAGGAGATTTAGTTGCAGTGCAAGTTGGCTCAGGGAAAGGGTACAACCACAGCTTCAGGCCCTGGAGGTTTTCATGCAAAATCAGGCACAGCTTTCAAATGTATTTAGAACACCTTTTTTTTTTTTTTTTTTTTTTTTTTGAAACAAAAGGAAGCTTAGTGTGCACGTAGTGCTGGTGATGCACTGCCCCCCCTTGCTTTTGACATCTCCAGGCTGCCAGCAGAGCAGGGGGCACGGCAGCACCCTGCTGGGCTGCGGCAGGCCGAAGGCAGCCCACCAGAGCCTTGTCCTCCATCTGGTGTCCTCACCTACCCAACGCGGTCACTCCAGAGCTGGCCAGCAGCACAGCGATGCCCCAACCAGCTCCCGTTTTCATTACGAGCCACCCAGTTTTACAGCAACTCCTGCTGAACGCCTGCAGGAAGGACACGTCTGCAGACTGGTGCTTGTGCATGCACCAGATAAATCATCCTTCCGCGCCCGGGACACCCGCTGCTCCTCAGGACGATCGTCGTCTCTCTTTTAACAGGATAATGAATTGTGTTTACGTTTCACCCGCTGCAGGAGTTGGGCACCGAAGGGTCAGACTGCCCCAGCAAATCCAGACTTTACCCACACGCTCACTGGCTTGTCAGAGCCATCCTGAGCCACGCTCATTAATTCTGCCGCCTGAGATGCACCCGATGTGCGCTTGGGCTCGCCTCCAAAGCAGAATTGCAGCTCAACAAAGAGCGAGCTCGGCTCTGCAACCATCACAGCCCTTCCACATGGCAAGACTTTAACAGGCACAGATATCCTTTCAATTTAGGCAAGCAACACAAAGCATAAAAACAACACCCCGTCACAGCGGTTATGTAAGCACAGAAGCTCTGGGAATGGTTAGAAAGCTCTTAACGGCACTTCTGTAAGTTCAGCTTATAGAAATGCCTGCTAACAACCACCTGCACGGTAAGAACTTGCAGGAAACCTTTTGGCACTGCTGCAGGGCTCTCAGCATAAACGCATAAGAGCACTGGAGTCCCTATGGGCGATTCAGTCAACAGATTAAAGGACCTGATTTACAGTTTTCCTTGAACTGATGTTTCCTTTAAGGAATCAAGCTTCTTAGGTTTGTGACAATTGCGGTTTCAGCTCTTCAATTATTAGAGGCAGCTTACATAAAAAAGCAATATCTAAGTGAGACAAACTTGACACTTGGTGCCTTTCATCCTCAAAAGCCAAGATTTATCTAGTCAGCAGATTTCCCTCGTCTCAGCAGTGAGGTAAAACAACATTCTTCCCACCTCCATTTTGACAAATTATCCTTTCAAATTCAAATTGAGCTGCAAACAAAACATGGCTCCCCCATAAAGGACTTGCTACATACAAGCCTTACTGGATAACAAGACAGAAAACAAAAGCGCAGGGTAAGAACAAGCTCTCACGTTAGAGTCAAGCAATGGACAGGATGTGCTGAGCTTATTGCAGAAGGCATCTGGTGTATTTGTGGGGATTCATCTCGTGTTTGATACAGTGGGAGCTGAAGTCAGACAGCGTAGGACCAGCCCTGGGCCCTCATGTAGCAGAAGGACAGCTGCATCTGGAAAAATAAGTTACCAAGACTGATTTCTGCCTCCAATGCAACAACCCAGTGTGCAACCCAGGCAGAGATGTGTTTCGGTGCTTCCTTCAAGCCCTGCATTGCTCTGCATCAAGGTTTCCAGACACCTCCATAAGGATGAACCAGGTAAAAGCAAAGAAACCCAAGAGAGATCTGGGAGGAATGCCAGACCTCACAGAAAAAAAAAAAAAAAAAAAAACTCTCGATATATTCAAGGCCTGTTAACAATCACCCGTTCCTGCACCAGGACTGAGCTCTTCTCCTTCACCAGCATTTCCCTTTTGGCACATTTACACAGCCACTAACCTCCAGCAAGCCTTTGGTTTCCTGGGCTAAGCCAGCTCTGCTCCTTCAGCCTCGGCTTACCGGGGGGCTTCCTTCCCCCGGCGTTTCACCAGCCCTTCTAGGCATCTAGACCACATCTTTCTGAGTATAGATGACCAGACCTGTCAATGCTATTCCCAAGAGACCTTACCACAGGTCTGTGAGACATCACGAAGTTATTTCCCTTACCGTGTCACAGAAATCTTCCTGCAAGACCCCACGCCTCCCTGCCCCCCATGGCTGCCTCCCACCAGGAGCTCACTGTGACCCTGCACTCAGCTCAGCTGACTAAATAAGATACAGTGCATTCTCTTTATCTAGAAACTCAGTTGTCTTATCAAAAAGTAAACGAGGTTGGCCTGACACTCATTCCCTTTGTTAATGCCACTGGGTATTTTAGTCCATTTTTCACTGAGGATGAACCGGGAGCAGAGCTATTACGCAGAAGCCGCTTTCCTGCTTTTTCTGCTTCATTTCACACAGACTTCGCTGCCACTTCACACGCAGGCAGATCTGGGCATGAGCTGCCACCAAAACGTCACTGAAACCAAACTTCAGAGGGACTCGAGAGCCTCCTAGCCTACTTTACAAAGCGCATTTCCAAGCCTGAGGCACAAAATCCGGGCTCGGAGGAGCGCAGAGGCCAGCAGCAGGGCTGGGAATGCCGGGGAGTGAGCTCGGCCGGTGCCTGTGGTCAGCACAGATCTGAAGGGGACGGCAGGAGCTGAAGTGGCTTTGCAAGGAGTTTCTTGACAGAAAGAGAAAAAAGGCTGAAAGCTCTTTGTTTTCTCTTCCTGGTGTCACTGGAGAAGAAAGGCGCCCTCAGCTGCTCCCCTCCAGCCCCGGTCCGTGTCCTCAGCCCAGCACAGGGATGTGCTTGCCAGGGAGCTGGTGAGCAAGCCTCACCCTTCCAAAACACAAAGCCAGCTCAGCCTGCAATAAAAGGACAGCGTTGGGAAGGCAGAATTTGAATTCCGGCCATCACACGTGCTGGGTCCATTGAGAGAACGTCAGAGCCTAAAATTAAAAGGTCTGGTTTTTATTCTGCAAGGCATCTGGCTGCATCCGTGGAGCCGTCTGGCTATTTCAGGGCAGGGTTACAGTGACAGAACCTGACATCTGCAGCAGCAAGAGAAGATGAACAAGAGAAAGGTCAGGACAAAATTCTACGTGTTTTCTGAGAAAATTCAACGTAGGAACTCTTCATTCCAGAAAATTCCTATCTCTTGGTTCCAAATCTAGGTCCTAACGCTGTGGCCAGGCATACCCAGCCAAAGACACTGCATGGGACTCATCTCCCATGCTTTCAGATGTCCACCATACAGCATTGGAGACGGTAATCTGGGCTCTGTTATAATCAACGAAGAGAAAGAAACACATCTGGAGCATAATTCATCTCAGCTCTTTCAGTTGCCTACCTTTGAGTGAGGTGAATCATGCCCCAGCAATGGCTGCTGCTCTCTGTTTAATTGGGTAACGCACACGTTTACACTTCCAACACCTTAATGTTCAGCCCGTCTGCAACCTGGCCATTGCTAAAAAGTGGCGAGCAAAAGCTGGATTAAATAACGATGATCACCGTTGGCATAGCCAAAGACTTCAGCCACGCTCTCCCAGCCACACCAGTTCCCCCCTTGCTGTTTGTGGTGAAGAAAAAACCCTCAGCGGGCAGACAACCAGAGATCAACTGAAGGGATGTTCATGAGGGACAGGAAGAAGGGAAAAAAGAGAACGCTGTAATTATGTGCACAGCTGACACATCTCTGGAAGATACCCTGAGAACAGGGGGTATTTTCGCTGCCCCACCAGGACCTTGCGCTTCAGCCTGTCCAGGGATCTTCACTACAGGTTTCCAAAGCGCTCTGCAGACCCCCAATAACTCAGCCACAAACCCTCACTCCGCAGAAGCTTATTGAAGATGCTCCAAACACTCATGTACAACAGGTGACTGCATTTACAACAGCAAACAAAGTCAGGGGAAAGGAATTAAATTACTCCCACTTAATGTCCACGTGGATTTTGCTTTCTCTTCCAGGCTGGTTTTATTTCTAGGATGGAATGCGGCCACTGGAAATACTGAATTACATTAGAGGTGCTGCCAAAATAAAACGACAACAACAACAAACTGTCAAAAATAAAAAATAAAATAAAGCTTCAGAGGACTCTGCAAATCCAAAGTCACAACCAAAGGGAAGGGAGCATCATTAAAGCCATGGAGGGAGCTTCCAAGGCAAATAAAAGAGGAGCACAAATGTGGTGGTTCAGCTCTGGAATTAGCAATATTTTTTTTCTGGCCATGGCTTTGTGGCACTGTTGTTAAGATAAAACAACTCTCGCCGCCAAAACAAGCAGGAAAATGAAAGCAGAGAGAATAACAGGACAACATCCTGCTGCATGACACGGTGGAATCACTCTGCTTAACCCCATACAAGAGCAAAGCTGGGAGCAAACCCTTACCGTGGAGAGGGGAAGGGGGATGCCACGGAAGACCCTCCTGCAGGAGCAGATCCCTCACACCCTGCCACCCATCTTGCACTCTGATCCAAGGAGTCCAGCCCCGGGTGTTTTGCTGAAGTACCTTTCAGAAGGTGACCTCTAAACAGAGGTGTACGACTTCCTCCAGGCCACTGCGGGGTTTCCATCTGCTGGCTGTGTCACTGCAAAAGGACTTTGCTCCAGCTCTGCAAGCTGGGGCGGCTTGGAAAGGGACCTTGGGGCATAGGTGAACCTCTGCCTCGCACCCCTCTGCTGCCTTTTGCCTGACTTTGCTCCTTCCAAAGCCACAGCACACAGCCGAAAGCCAACATCTGCTCCTTCTCAGCAACTGCCTGCAGCAAGGCAGCCTAGTAGGAAACGGGTTTTAGAGAAATCATCCAATCCTGCAGAATTTTGCTAAGTGTTCCCAAGTAATCAACACTCCCTGCTTTCTTACGGGCCAACGTGAAAAAGAAATTGGGGATTTACTGGTCCCTGGAGACTGAAATGGGCATGAACTAGCAGAAAGCAGGGGGTGATTCAGTTTGAGGCTGGGCCACACGAACCACTATTCAGACCTCTTTCAGGGATAAGTAATGGTCTCTAGCCCACTGGAGCCTGCATTGCCTTTCAAGCACAAAGGTTCCCACAAGTCCAAAATCCACTTAATGAACAGCAACCCCCCCCAAAAAAAACCAGCAGTGACAAAGAAGCCTATCATAGATCAGCATCTCCTTAGAAAATCCTAAGTACACACGAAGTTTCCAAGACTGCGGACTCTGGGTAATATAAACCTGCCCTAAGATTATCCATATTTCTCTACTAGATCATTTGCTAATGCATTAATAGAGCTGTAACAGTAAAAATAAATAAATAATTAAAATTATCTGGGTAGTGCCCTTTCAAATTAGCACTGCAGAAACCCCGTGCTCCTCTGCAGGGTCAGGACAGCCGGCTGTGAAGGGGAGACGGAGACACGCGGTGAGACTATGCCATTTGTTTAAATTGTTCTGGTACAGACATGTCCTTTATTCAGACAGCATAAAAGCACCGTAAAATAACAACAGCATTTCCCACTGTATTCACCGGGCCCTTCCAGAGCGGCAGCAGCCAAAACACCTTCAAACACAAACATACAGAGAGCTGGCATTCAGGGTAAAGAAATCAATACTCAAAGTAACCCCAGCAGAATAGGAAACACAAACGCCTTGGAAGCTCCCAGCCAAGTGAGAATCCTGCTTTCCTCCACGTGTCCCCAGAAGCAAGGCACCTCACGCTGCTTCACCCTCCTGTGCTTTAATTGCATCGCTCCCCCATGTGTGGCAGGGCTGGCAGCACAGGTCCATAGGGCTGCTCCTCGTGGGGCAATTCGTAGGGCCATCATCTGAAAGATGTCCCAAGGATCCACCTGGGAGCTCCCCTGTTAAAACAACCCTCACCGCATGGCCACCAAGAGCTTTGGTGTAGTCCTCACCTGAACCATGCAGAAACTGCAGCGGGTGGCTGAGCCCCCCTCCGGCACGTTTGGAGGCTCACGGGGCAGGCGGAAAGGAAGAGCACGAGCAAATGTGCCCCCAACCTGCCGTGTCATACTTCTGCTCTTGTCTCCTCTCTCAGCAGTCCCTTTGATCGTGTATTTACTTTTAAACCTCCCATCAGAAACGATACAAGCTGAATAATGCTAGATCGTAGTGGATTAGCCGCACGGCTCATTCACAAAACAAATGGGAGGGCATTTCCACTTGATTTGCTTATTCTCTGAAGAGGTGCAATCACATGAAGGTTAAGAATTTCCCTTTCTCTTTCAAGCCCTTTGATGAATTTGCCTAATGGCTGGATTGCAGCTGAAAAAGGCTGACTGGAGCGAGAGAGCCTCTGATATTCATCGCGTTGGTCACCCTGGATTGGAAGCCTCATGGACCTGCGGGTGGAGGATCAGCGCAGACGTAAAGGTTCATCAAGCCTGGGTTATTACGTTTTTGACTGATTTAGATTTTTTTGAAGAGAGAGAGCATGGCAGAAGTGAAATCACCTGGCCTTATACAGGGCACAGCAGCAGACTGCAGGGTATGGCTTTCTTATTCAGCGTTTCTTATGGTTATTGTGCACGTCGTTCCTATTAATTACAATGGCTGCAACCCAGAGCTGCGCTCTGCATCTAGAGAGCTGGGAGTGCCCATAAAACCAAGGCAGGAGTGAGGAAAAGGACTGGAAACAAGGCAGAGTTACCCCAATAAAGCACTGCCCGTGTGGTTGTTAATTGGCTCCGGAGCAGCGGCAAGCCTCCTCTTTGATGGTGCGCGTGTTGCCGTAATTGCTTTCCAATCCTCTTTGCGTAGCAGGCACATTAAGCTTCCCTTGCCTGATGACATATCTTTCATGTACAGTAATTACAAATAACCACCAACCATAATCTTTTAAATCACATAAATTATGAGATTGGTTCTGGAACTCGGAGTTACAGCCGCTCCCAGGAACACAGCGCCTCTCCTCAAACGAGCCAGAGCAGCTCCCGGCACCTCGCTGAACCTGCGCCAGCACGGGCTGGCAGCAGAATTCCCTCGCTACAGCACATGGAAAACAAACGGCTACGTGCTCATCAAAATCTAAACCTGTGCAAATCCCAGTTTTCTGAATAAGGAAGGGGCTCCTCAGGTTCCCAAATGACAGCAGAAACTTTCTCAAAGACCTACAGTCCTACTGAAAATCCTGCCTGTGGTCAGAGGGCCGGAGCTGCGCTTTGATTTCTGCCCAGTTTAAGCTTCAAGATGCAGCAGGGGTGAAGGAGGCAGGCAGGACCTGCTCCCAAGCAGTGTTTGCAGTGTTAATAAAGCTCCAGCCCAGCCCTGCTGCTCGCTGCGGCAGCAAACGTGGTGCCAGATAACATCGAAGCTTTGTGCAGAGACCGCTGCGGGACTGGGGAAAAGGCTGATACACTTTTTTCTCAGTTACCCAGGGTGCAAAATCACGCAGATAAGCAAAACCACAGATATTACGAAACGTACAGAAATTAGGCTCTGGGAATGTCCAGTGAAGGGCAACAGGCGGGGAGGGCACTGGTGCTGTGGACCTGATCCAAGAAGGACGCAGAGCACGGAGAGCTCAGCTGCACAGAGACCGTCCTGAGCATCCCCGTGCGCGTGGCATAGCTGATCCACAACCTCACGACCCATGCACGGATAACCAAGCCTTGGCTGGAAGTGCCAGGAATGCCTAACCTAGCTTCATTTTGCCCCCAAGGCCAGTCCTCACTGAAAAGGAGAGCAGAAAGACTTCTCTGGCAGGGAGCAGGCTGGCTGACTGTAGGCAAACTGAGCTCATCTGAGCAACTGAGGAGTTGTTGCAGGGAGGAAAGATAAAATTGTAATTGCTCCAAGGAAGGTAAAAGTGCTTGAAGAGTTAGAGATTATTCACTTTAAAATGTACATCACCTGTTACTCCGGGGCATGGGAGTTTCCAAAGCGAAAAGAAATTAAGGAGCAAATCATCAGAAATTACTCCCAGGGGGTTTCCTTATTGCACACAGCCACTCACAAAGGCACCGGCGCGCAGACCTGCTCATCCCAGACACAGGGGCCGCACCCCCAGGTGCCTCCAGCAGCACGAAGCTGGTGACGAACAGCTCAACCATCCCAGATCTACCTGGCAGAGGGCAAAGGCTCCCAAACACACAGCTGCACACCAGCACAAACACCAGGACCACAAAGCGCAGCAATTTCACTTATCTGGAATCAAACGTTCCTCGTAAAATGAATCAAGTGACAGGAGCAGAACTGATGGGAGCATAAGCAGATACTTTGTTCTAGAAAAGCTGACACAGTTGGCCAGGGTCTAAAGATCACGAAAGGAAATTAACTGAGATGTAAGTCTGTTAACACAAAACAGGAACATCGCTCTTGGATGGCCAAGCACAAGGAGCAGGCAGCAAGAGCCCCTTTGTGATATCAATCACTGCAGCGTGTTTTAAATTACGCCACATTATCCATATGCCATGTGGCATATGGATTATGTCATGTTACACCACACTGTATTAAACACATCTTCAGTAACAGACTTAATAACGCACAATTCTCATATATCGGGATTGTAAAGGGAGGCCAAAATGACTGCACAGGAAAGAAGGAAAAGAGGAAAAGAGGAAGGGAGGGAGAAAAGGAGGAAAGGAGGGAGGGAGAGAGAGATTTTTACTAATGCGATAAGAACTTGGGACTTAAGTTGTGGCTGTTATTAGTGCAAATCAGTGCCCAGGACAGATTAAAATCCCGAAGAGTGTATTACACTGATTACAGTCGCTGCTCAGGCTCCATATGTGCTGTTCTGATCTCTTGATTCCTTCGTGTAAGCCACTGCAGCTCACGTCTAATAAAGCCAAGGAGAGGCTCATCTGCGGATCAGCACAAAGAGGGGAACGCCATCTGTAAATTGTTTTGCAGACCCTGGCTTATGGAAAATTTTAATTAAATGAAAGCACAAGGCAAGAAGCAACACGTGACCCCCTAAAACCACCCCCGGTTTCGGGTGGCTTTGCAGGGGCAGCGGCCAGCAGAAAGCCAAGTCCATCCAGCTGCTCTTTTGCAAGAGCCACCCACTGAAAATCCCACTGCTTCTGTCCTGGGCAGCAAGAGGAGAAAAGCAGAGTTGGAAATGGCCAAAAACTCTAGCCTCTAAATGCCAATCTTCAAGCTATCTATTTCAGCAAAAATGACGAGCCTTCGTCCTGCCTGTCTGTATTACAGCACCGGCACCAAAAGCAGCCAGAGCTCAAGCCGAGCTTGGGGGAAACACCGGGGTGAGCAGCCGCTGCTGGCAGCCACCCCACGTGGGCGATCGATAGCGCAACGCCGCGGCCGCAGCGTGATGAGGCTCGAGTCGTTATAGCAACTGTGCTTCGCATTTACATCTCACCTTTCATCCCTGTCAGCTCCCGAGAGGGCGAGCAGGTGGGATGGCAAGCAAGCGATGCAAAGCCACGGCTCTCCTCCAGCCGCTCCGCCAAACCCCGGGGCGTCCCGCAGCCCCGCGAGCCCTGAGCGAGCAGCACGTGGTGCACGGGCCGGGCTCGGTGCCTCACCTTTGCAGCCCGTGCATCGCCTGCCGGACACGCTGCTTGGCCAAGCCTGGCTCCAACAGCATTCAGCTCTACCCCGTGCAACCCCTACCATGGGTGCTGCTTTTGGGGAACGAGCACATGGGGCCACAGAAGGAAGCAGGGGGGCACAGCTGGCCAAAAGTCACAGCACGTGTTTTTACGCCCTTGGTTTCCCCAGATTAACAGCAGGTACCCGGCCTGATGTTCCTGTTCCCATCTAATTCACTCGGTATTACCATAGTTTTTCTTTCTAAAAGCTCACTGGTCAATCCTGGATGTAAAAGGCTATCTCGTCAGCCCGGTAATACAATGATGCTAGTTAAATGCGCGCAACTCTCTTGCAGATTGCCATCGAGCCCCATAAGCCTATTACATGGATTGGCCAGATCAGTAATGGGATATGCAGCTTCCCCCCCTAAGCTGCTTTTCTCGATTCAGCTCAGGTTAGTACTGAATGGAAGCGACCGTCTGATGGCTTCTCAGATTTTATGGAGAATCGCCACGGCCGCAGCGTTCTCTCTGATGGGAGCAATTCAAAGCAGAAACTTGCCCCAGCCCTCTCCCTGAACTGGCTGGCAGCCTGGATGCACACAGCTCAGCCTGTGGACGCCTCTCCGAGCGGTGGCACGGCACGTCCTGCCCGCCTCCTCGCCCTGCAGACCCCGCTGCACCCCAAGGCAAGCCCCTGCCCTGCCATTTCTTATTTCAGCCTGTGCACAGCGCCGTCTCCCCGCTGCCGTGCAAGCGGTCCCTTCCCCACGGGACACGTGCGAGTCCTGGCCATCTCCGTCCCACCTCTCCCCCTCGGGGAAGGCCACGTTTGCTGCCTGGTGTAACAGAATTATCACCTGGACGGCGCTGAGGGAAACGGTTACGTACCAAGATAATTCTATTCAAAGTCTAGAGGGCAAAGTTGTCACAGATGAAATATCATTGTCTATTATCTGTTGGCAAACGCAGTACATAATGGCAGCCACTCAACTTAATGGCTTACATTCCAGCTCCTTCAAATGAGCCCATCACCGCTGTATGTAATCACAGTGTATATTTAAAAGTATAATTTCCATCCAGAAAGACCATCGCTGGAGCGATATGACTCATCCAGTTCCCTGTGCATCAGAAAGCGTGTCATGAAGACTGGGAATTTGTGAGCCAGTAACCATCTGTGTGCAAAGCAGGACGTGAGCCTCCAGACCCGTCCGTGGCAAACTCCCCCCGCGGATCGGAGGCACAAAACCTCTTGCCCCCGCACCCAGGAGCACAGCCACGCTTTCTGAAGCTGTGTGTGAAGTAAAGGGATGCAAACACTAAAGAGACGTGCAATGGAATGAAAGGCATCCCTCCCCACGTACCTATTCCAGCACTTCACATCTGAATAGCTATAGCAGCGAGCTGGGTTTTGTTTCTGCCATCTCAAAATCATCTCCGCGGCATAATTAGTGTGCTCGTATCAAAATGGGTCCAAACGCATGGGAAAGAAGCATGCAAATACGATTATTTGTTTTTCGAGGAAACATGATGTTTTTCCCTGGCTAATAGATTTGATTCATTAAGGAACAACAAGAGACGAGCAAAGTACTTGCAGCAAGCACTCACTGATTTCAGCAGCAGTTCCTCCTCGGTGAATTATCCACAGACAGCCCGGTTTTCACATAATTATTTTTGGCCCACTATGATCTGACAACCTTTTTCAGTCTAACTCGGCTATGTGCTACTCCTTGAAATTGTGACAATTCCTAATTTCCTTAACGGGTCAATTAGGTCACCTGGCAGCGCCCTGTCCCTGGGCTGGGTGGCTGTCACGTTCCCGCACCATCTCCAAGATGGCCAGATTGAAGGTTCATGTGAGCAGATATTTGCACTAGGATTTGCAACGCTATCTTAAGGCAAACATCTGAGTTGTCTGAAGGGGTTTTGAATGAATAATTCTTTGCATTATTCACCTAGCTCTAGAAATAACGCTCCATCTGTTCACGGAGCAGTTCCTTTCTCTTATTTAGTTAAAATGAAGGTCATGCAAGCGAAAGAGGAATTTGCACGTCCCCAGCACCTCACAACCATGCACATTGACAAAACGCCCGTGTACCTGGTCAAGGTCATTAACCAGTCAAAGAAAGAAATACAGCTGTCAGGTTAAGGGGAGTGAGTAATCACCCAGTGCATCATTGCTGCGACAAGCACCCCAGGACACAGGCTGGAGTCAGAACATGTCCTTTGCAATTAATCATTAATCAGGACGTGTTACGACAAAGAAGTCAAATGGCAACTCTAAAGGTGAACCAAAATGTTACTTTCAAAACACCTACGCTTAAAAAAAAAAAAAAAAAAGCAGTCGACTCTCAGATCAGAGGGGAAAGGCAAACGGAGCACGTATAAAATGCATCCCAGCCTCTGGGTGGAAAGCATCCAGCTCATACTGGGGCATGATTCAGCCCAGAAGAGCAGGAAGCGGTGCCGCTCGCGGGAAGCTACGCTCAGCTGAGGGGGCTTTGCTGGCACGCAAGATCTTTTCCTTTCCCTGTGCCACTGCCTTGAGCTAGGGGGGACCCGAGCGAGCCGTGGCTGTGCTGTATGAAAGTAACAGGACTGCCTTGGGCCGCTCCTGCCTGGCTCCCTGTGCAGAGCTCCTGCTCGGGCTGGATGCCCTGGCCCCTGTGTGCTTGGGATAACCACTGGAAATCCACTGGTGGTAGGGGGATGGTTGGGCCAGGTGATGTTTGGAGGTTTTTTCCATCCCTACTGGTTCCCTGACACGCAGCCACCTACAGCAGCCTGGCCATCCCCTGCCCACCTGCCAAGCACACGTGGCCGTGGCTGGTACTTGAAGGAGCACACGAAACGCAAGCTGTGCTCTGGTTTTGGGTTGAGAAATGTATTCTGAAGAACAGGAGGATCGCAGACACCCAGGCAGGAGGAGTTCCCTGTGGGCTAAGCCCTTTAGGTACAGGAAGGTCTTCCCGGAGCCTTCTCTCCGGGCTGAGCAACCCCAGCTGTCTCAGCCTGTCCTCACCAGAGAGGTGCTCCAGCCCTCCGAGCATCCTCGTGGCCCTGCTCTGGACATGGGATGTGAGGTAACATTAATTGAGAGTGAAATATGCCCAAACTTCTGAAATAAAAACTTCAGCTAGAGCTCTTTGGGCTAATTGCTGAGGACAAGAGCACGCACAGCTCCCTGCTCTGCAGCCCGTTCCACCACAGCCTCCAGAAATTACCAAGGCTGTGAGAAATGCTATGGCGAGCCCTGTCCACAACTTCTATTTCCAGGTACCGTTCACAATTGATACCGCTTGTTATGAGCACCCAAGATCTTCTCTTTGGGCAAGGACTTCAAGAGTACCCTCTTGAAGACATCTTGCAATTCATTTTTACTACTGGCCTAGATACGTACTCCACCTAGAACTAAGTGGCTCTAGCTTTCAGTCTAAGTAAACCCCCACTTCAAAAACCTTATGGAAATGGGGTAGGAGCTTACATTACCTCTTTGTTTTTGTTTTGTGGTTCATTCAAAGAGAAAGAAGCATGAAAGATGTAACTCGCGGGTTTCCACCATGGCTGCATACCTCGCATCTCATGGCTTTTCCTTCCTACAGCTCTGGCACGGAAACCATTCGTTATCCTACCAACACACATTTTCACGTTACTTTTTAAGACCAGCATCGTTCACGATGGCAGCTGCCTTCTTTCAGAACAGCGCAGCTGGGAAGTTTCTCCAAAGGGCAGAAGGACAGAGAAGAGTTGAAGGAGCAGAGGAATTTGCAAGAGGGGACAGCACACGCGAGGTGTGAAGCACCAGCAGCAGTGCCAAGGCAGGACGATGAATTCGGGTTGAGACCCAGATGGCAGGCATAGGGGTGCTGGATGCTTTGACAGCCCGAGCCCTGTTTTTTCAGACTTAATACTTGATAAAAGAGGTTGAACAAAGTGTGCTGTGGCAGTTCTACAGCAACATGATGGAAAAAAAGATAATTTCCCCTCCAGTTCAGTCACAGTCCTTGATAACCTGGATCGCAGGTTGAGTTTGCTGTCACATAGACTTAGGGATCCTGCAAGGGAGTACAAAGCAAGAAAGAAGAAACAACTGCAAGGAACTAGAAACAGAACCCAACAGCAAGTGTTTGTTGCAGTCTTAATTACCTTCATTGCCATGCAGAAGAGGTGATACTACTCAGTAACCTTCCCGGATGGTACCAAATTGGAAAATCTTGCAGATGTCTTTGAGCATTGAGAAATAAATCTAACAGATGGGAGGCTAACTCATCCCGGTCCCATATTCAATGGGAGAGCTGCTCACAGGGCGAGGAACGGTGGCAGGAAATCCGAGAGGAGCTTGAAATGCAAAGAAATAAGAGCAAGAGCTGTAAGGAGCTGTAAGAGCCCCTCCTCCCATGGCTTGTTCTGCACGAAGCAATTCATTGCAGACAGATATTGACAGCGTGGGAGGGATTCAGAGAAAAGCAACAAATTTTATCAGAGGTTCTGGAAGGATTAATATCCAAAAAGAGATTAAACCTGTTAAAAGCTCAGCTAAACTACCATTTCAGAGACTGCTCTAACACAGTTTAAATAGTTCCAGGAGAGGCATTATTTATGTATAACGGGGAAAGCCAGGAGTGCAACATCTGAAATGGAGAGAGGCTCCATTTTAACTACCTAAAATCAAAACGCCAACAAAGGATTCATTTCCTGCCTACAAGGTGAGAAAGTCTTTGAACAAAGACCAAATTCCCCAACTTTACCCAACAGGAGGATGCAGCAGAAGGTGCTGGAGCAGCCCAGGAAGGGCAGGGGGGTGGTACAGAAAGCCACAAGCACACCCAGCAGCGGCCGGGGAGCCGGGGGGGGGATGGCAGGAAGCCCTCCTCTTGACAGCGAGGGGCTGGGACATTAACCAGCTCCTTTATAGAAACTTTGCAGACCTCTGAAAGTCTCCTTGGTGATGTAAGGCAAGCACCAAACCGTCCCTGATGTTTCCAGTGGGTCCCACGATGGCCTGAATAATGCCCGCGTGTGCTAGGTCCCATCTCTGCTGCAGTAATATTTGCAGTAAGATTTGTCCACATACTGCGGATAAGCCTCACCTCTTCCACTCCTCTGGGAACGGACTTGTCCTGAAATGTAAGTGCTTGGACACGTTCTCCTTCTCTCCTTAAAAAGACAAACCCAATCCCACTCCCATCATCATTTATGCTCCTTGGAAACGCAGCCAATTAAGTCCAGAGGAGACCTGTGAAGGCTGTGAAGCAGGTCACTTCAGTGCCCCAAACAGCCCTAATTAAATCTGGTTGTATACAAATTCGCCAGAATACCTCCGTAAAGGTGTCTGTGCTAATGGCAACTCTCAGCAGCGTTTGCACTGCTCTGCAGCCCCCAGCCCCTTCCCCTTCGGGTCCCTCGGAGTCCCTTCAGCTGGTGCAGGGGGACTAAACACGGCTGGGGGCAGGTTTAGGCAGGCTTGGTTTTGGATAGCAGCAGCTAGCCGGGGAGAAAGGGAAGCGTTCCTTGACACAACGTGCCTGTTTCACAGGGGCAGTCATGGAAAGAGAAAACAAGCACACCGTGGGAAGCTTCGGGCACGGGGAGCACCTTTTCCAGAAGCTGACGCATCCATGCGAAGCCATCAGAACAGCACCCATGGGTGCCGAGCAGAGCACACTGTCAGCTGTGCAAAGATGTTGAAGGCTAGTTTTTCCCAGCTAGCACAGATTTGTCAGCAAGAAAGGCACAACCCTGCAGTGCCTGGACACTGACGGAGATCAGGAGAGGATGAAATCCCCGAGGAAAATCTCTTCCAATCCCTCGCCCTGCCTGTGCTCCTGCAGGGTGCCCGCAGCACCCTACGGCGTCCCTGCTCTCAGCAGAGCGGGCACCTTCCTCCCCTCTGCTCCCTTCTCCACCACCACAGCCCCTTTTAAGCACTCCTCCGGCCCCGCAGGACGCGGGAGGTGCAATTCGACGTGCCCGCTGCCCTGCCGGGCTCACAAGGTGCTCGCTGGCAGTTTGCAAAGTGCCACTTAGCAGCGTGGTGCCCTCGCTTCCCCAAGTGGAATCTCATTAAACAACAGCTAAAATACATTCATCATTTCCCTGCTCTGCTCCTCTGTGTAAGTAATTGCTGCAGTCACAACGGGACGGGAGGCAGGAGCGCTAATAGGATGACAGGTCTCTACCAAAATCCCCATTAGGTTGTGGTCCACACAACGCCAAAGTTTGTGAGCCACAGCTCGGTCTAATTAAAACTGCAGGAGGGGAGGGCTCAGGAAGGCTGAGTACAATTATCCAAGTCAGAATTTAGGCAGGGCTCTGTGACTTAATCCAGTGCCTTGTGCACCAAGTGCTAAAGGAGTTTAATTGCCACCGCTGATGGGAATCTGTACCTGTGACTCATCTCTCACACTTGTAAAGTTGCTGTTTTTCTCGCTCCTGATCTTCTTTTGCTAATGCACTTCCAAGGCCACAGCTTCGGTGGTTGGGGACGAGCTGGGGAGCTGCGTTTCGTTCTCTTTCAGGTTTCAAACCAACGGGAGCGATCTGTGGTCTTGCCGGGGACCCTCTGCACAGCCCCAAGGACTGCCACCAGCACTGCAGAGAGCAGCAGGACGGGCAGGGAGCTGGGAGGGTTCGTGGTCTTCTGATGTAGAACAAGGCAAATATCCATTTTCTGATCCCTTCATGTGCATAATTTTCCTAAATTGACTTATATTTTATTTAATCTTTTCTACACCAAATTATGCCTTAAAATCCTTACCAAAACGAGGAACCCTCACGGTTCCGTTCCCAGGTACGTTTCTCACGTACAGCCCTTACCCGTTTTTGAGGACTTTTTTTCTTCCTTTCAAAACACAAACCCTTCCCCGCTTGCTAGGAAGATTTAGGTTTGAATGCTGCAAGGTCAGAACAACACAGACATGTTCTTCTTTTTCCCAATTACTCTCCTCAGAAGCAGCGAGCGTGCTCACATCCCCGCTGTACACCTTCGGAGTGTCTATTCAGAACTCTTCTTACCATAACAATCTTGTCAAATTAATTCATCATTAAGGACAGATTTTTTTTCCCTTGCCACCACGCGTTAATTAGTGGAAGGGTTGCCATGGGAACCCAGCACCACTACTTAACACCGTGTAATTTACCATGGTGGTAAAACGTGGGCTAGAGCCCTGCAACAGGTGAAACAACAGGTGCCCGTGCCTGGGGTACGTGCTGAAGCCGCATTTGCTGCTTTGGTGAAGCTTTTGGCATCTATTTAGTCAAAAAATAAAGCTGGAAAAGCTTATCAGGACCCGGACATTAGGACTGGGGATTCTGTGTGCGAGCCTGAAGGCAGACTCCCATTTTCCTAATGTTTTAGGACAAATCCAGTTTCAGGACACTGCTAGGAACCCAAGCCAAACAAAATACACACAAAGCACACACGAAGGCCATGACCAGACCCAGACGCTCCTTGCTGACAACTCACCAGTAAGAACCACAGCCAGATCAAAGGAGCCCACCACCCCTGGGGGCATCCGCTCCTGCCTCCTCCTGCCGTGGCTCTGCTGGGAAGGATCTGGGCTCGGGGGCCGCTTGGCAGGATGCCTGCTCATGGGCCTCCATCCTGCAAGGATGTCTGCTCATGGGCGTCCACCCTGGAAGGATTTGTGCTCGTGGGCTTCTGTCCTGCTGGGCGGTACCCCGTGACACCCCACGGAGGCTGCTCCCCAAGCACGCTCCTGTCCAACAATCAGAAACAACCAGCTAACGAGCAGCCTACGTTTTAATGAGCTCGCCCAACGCCTACTCATTTCTTTTAGCCCAAGCAACTCTTCTCCCCAGCAGCACCTGGCCCAGGAGCACTTGCAGAGAGCAGCGATGCTCCTGCTCCGTCACCGCGGTGCCAGGCTAGGCGAGGCGCTGCAGCTTCCCCATCCCCCTGGCTGTCCTTGTCCCTGTTCCAGTTCGGCCTCATTTTGTTGAATATTGGCAATCAAACAGGCTACTCCATTCCAAGGGAGGCTGCAGCACTGTCTGGTACAGCAGCATTAATCTCTACTGGAAATTCATCTTCTAATACATCCTTGGATCGTACCTTGCTTTTTTTCCCTGGCCATATCACACTGTTAGCTCGTCGTCGGTCTTTGATCGCCCTGACAGAGCTCAGTCTTCATCCCGCCCGCACGATACAAGGCTGCAGCAGGCACTGCTCTGCCTGTGAGCCACACGCCGCTGTCTGCTGTCGTGGGCAGCCACTGGCCTCAAATCTGCTGTCTGGTTGTTTGGTTACCCTGGCAATACTCCGTGGCGTTCTCTGCTAATGCACGCAGCAGAAAAACTCAAACCTTCAACTGCTTTCAATAGTCAGATTTCATTCTCTGGGTAAAACTGGGCCCAAATTGCAGCACTGGACTAATAACGGTATTTCAGAAGCTGGGCAAAATCACAGCTTCCCCCAGCAAGCAAAACCTGAAATGAAAGCAAAAGGGATTTGTCGGCACCTCACTGAGCCAGCTCCTAAGGAATGCAAGACCAGGCGCCTAGCAGCAGGTCACCTCAGCATGTCAAACCAAGGCCAATTCCCTCCTCCTGTGCTTACTGGAAGAGAAGTAATTTTGGCTATTCCAGCCTCTGAAACACAAGGGAACCCAGGCAGAGCCCAAATGCTCCGAGTCGCCCCGCTGAACGCACCGTGCTGGGCACAGCCGCCTTCCCAGGGCACTCACAAGTGTTCTGCTGGGAAGGACACGGCCGGCTATCGGTTATTTTTTGTTATTTTTTTTTTCCTTTCCACCTTCTTTTGCTCAAGAGGGACGCACGTGGCTCTCACCAAAGCCGCCTGAACAAGGAACAGGCCCTGAACTTGCTTGAGGTGTGCCGAGCGGTGCTCTCCCACCAGCAGCGCACATCGATCCCACCCCAACACACCTCCTGCTGCTCCAGCCTACGCCTTGCTCCCGAAGCAGCACGTCCTTCTCTACTCGCTTTTGAAGCAGGTCAGAAGCTGTTTCCTGAATTATCAATTATCCGTCCAGTTTGAAGCAGGCAGGAATGCAGAAGCCATCACCAGTCTTGGGAAACCAAGACTCGGGAAACCGATGCCAATATGCTGGATTTCCCTGTATCCAGGTTTTCTTTTTGGTTTATCTGAGCATGAACAAGATCAGGACAGGGTTTTCTAGTCCTGGGGGTACAACCGGGTTACCTACTGCTGCAAGATTTCTGCTAGGAGGGAGGATATGAGAGGGAGAGCAAGAATTAAGGGAAACAAAGGCAGCTGTCAGGTCAACCAAACCTGGGGAACGGTACATTTATACTGGGATAATTCCCAGACATTTCTGTGGTATCCAGGAAAGATTTGATTCTTCCCTTACCCATAATCAAGTAAAAGCCACGTGCAGTATTCCACACCGAAAAAAAACAACGCTCCCAACACATAATAGGCACGCACACACACCGCGGCGCAGGAGCACGCGCCACGAACCCTGCAGGCCCCACACAAACACCCGGGTGCACCCCTGCACGCCCGTAACTCCCCCCCGCTGGGCAGCACCCACGGCCTTTCTAACACATCTTTTGTACAGGTTCACCACGCACTCGGACCAAGGGATCTGACACGGGCACAGCTGGCCGGGGCTGTCAGCCGGAGACCCCAGAGGGTGCGAGGCCCCTCTTTCCTCGAGTAACCCAAGAGCAGCGTGGGCTCCTGCAGATCTGGAACGGGTTGGAACGGGGAAAAGCCTGTCACTGCTGTCCTTTTGTAGAAGAGGGTTTTTAGCTTGTGTGGCTAATCTGAAAGCATTAAACAGCACCACCGCCACCCAGCCCGAGACAAGGAACATGCCCGAGGGGAGCAGCAGCACCCAGATGAAGGCAGCAGAGCAGCCAGAGCAGCCATCAGCCCCAAGAAACGTCCCAGCAGCCCTTCTCAGCACCTTCTTAGTGATTACTTCTGCCTTTTGTAGAGTTCTTGAGTGTGTCTATCAACCTCCAGGTGCCTGCGCCGCAAACCTCCCGTATACGTGATAAAACACCCTCCTGATCCTTCCTCTGGGATTTAATCCCTCTTTATTTTGGCCAGATTCCTGCCGGTTTGTTCTCCCCACAAAGCCCCAGCTCTCAGGCAGGCAGGGGGAAGACGTGATGCCACCCAAGCTGGGAGCTGCAGATCAGCTGCGTGCCGACAGCTCTGCGGCTCAGACGCTTCCCTTATCTCCCCTCTCCGTTCCGTGCTCTTCCTACGAGCCTTTTCTCCAGCAGCTTTAATTTAAGCATCGCCTTGCGCACAGAAGATGTGGTACTCTTATTGACAGAGCTTTATTGGGAAACGCTGATTTAGGCTTGCATGCAAATGATTCGAGCATGCAGAAATGGTGTTCGGACGTAGCTAGGAGCTTGCTGTGCCAGGCTGCGCTGCAAATGTCTTTGTAGAGGAGCTAAGCAGCCAACTCCACTGCTTCACCACCTAACACTGCCCAGGTTTGTGCAACGCTACTTTCACCCTGATGAAAACACTCGCAAAATAGTGCATCCATCCCCAAATCTTACAGTCTTGAGGCAGAGGTGGGTTTCTTACCCAGGCTGTTACAGGACCACGTTGACTCGTGTTTGCCTCCCCTGGGGCCTGACGACTCTTTCCATCCTCCTTGCACGGGGCTCAGTGGCTAGAAAAGGGCTGGAGGACACCCAAATCTCCAGCGCCAAGCCCCAGGAGGCAGCAGTGCAGTGCTGGCCTCCAAGCTCACTCGGTGCCACACGTCTGCATGCAGCTTCTCTGGGTGCCCCGGAGGTGATGTGGGGGTCCCTGGGTGGCTCCCCATGTCCCAGACATATGAACTGCTCGCTGACCTTGCATTTTAAGCTTCTAAGTGCGTTACAGCATCTCATCCTAAAGGCCTTGCTTCAACCAGGACAGAATTCCTTTTCTCTGACAGCATGGATTGTTTTTTTACAGAAATCAAACTTGACAGCATCGCCCTCCCCCTGCCCCAACTTGCTCTACTCTTACTGCAAATCCGGTCCAGCAGGGCTTAGGAGCACAGGACAATCCTAAGAAGGATAAGGAAAACTAAAGAAACTGAAGAAAAACGGAAGAAAAATAGACTGAAAACAGCATTCCCTGAGCTGGACAAAGAGAAAAGCATCTACGGCCCATGGAGAAAACCACTGCACATGTGCAAATCCCTCCACTGCAGCGCCCGAGGCAGTATTAATAACAGGAGTTTTTAAATCACTGTTATCTCAACCATCTCCTTTTTATTTGTGCCTTGTAGAAAGGAGATTTCTTTCTGTTATCTTTAAATTCGGCTGCTTGATACCTTCAAGATTACAACCTTCGCAAAGGAGCCGGCAGACCTGGCAGCTCCCAGCAGCTGGAGCTCGCTGCCACTGTCCCGAGACTGAGCGCGGCCCAGGAGATGTTCTGCAGAGACAACTGTGGGCAGCCGAGAAATTGGGGCAGTTCTAGAACTGAAACCTAAAGGGAGATTCCTTCTCCATTGCTTTTCTTTCTTTTTTTTGGTGTCCTGCATGAAATTCTCTTTCTTTCAGGGTTGTCTCTGGAAAATTAGCAACTGAGGTTTCCCTGTGCTTTTCGGCTTCTTTTGCCTTGATTTCTAAACATGGATATAAAGGTTTTATTTACTCATATGCACACACAGACACAAGTGTGCACGTGTGTTGCTTCTGAAAGGCTGCAAGCACAACGAGGGCTCATGCTTCTACCACAGCAGTAACAACTGGTCATGATCTGTTCACTACTGAAGAGGTTTGTGGTTGTTTTTTTTTTAAATAAAATTAATCCCTGCTGTCAAACAAAGATAATCAGCAGCTGCGGCTTCAAGACAACCATGTGCCAGGCCTGAGCTGGAAATCACTCTCTTCTTACGTGTATTGAGATGCCTTTCGAGTTTCTTAGCTTAAACATGCTCCGGTCCTGAGCAGTCAGTGCTGGAGGCTGCCCCCCCTCTCGCTTTGCAAGGGTCAAGCTACAGGGATGGAGGCTTTGGGAGAAGAAAGTATTACAGTAATTAATTGTCAGCCAGCTGGCAGACCTAATTTGCCAATAAGGCAATATTAGAAACTGGGAGGTGCTTTCTGCCCCCTAAAAAAATCACCATTCTGCACTGAACCCCAAAGAATTATTCACCAGGAAGACGAACAAAAGGCTGCAAGCTCCCGTAATGCACCGTCCTCCAGCTTCCCTAAAAGCTCACTTGAGCTTCTGGCCTTACTTCTCCTTAGGAAATACTACGCATTAAAGAAACACACTAATATTTATTCTGCCCAGTTTTCCAAAGTGACCGTGGCATACGGTCACATAGGAGGAGTGGTGCTCGTCCTACAAACACTCTGAGCTTTAGCAGCAAAATGTACAAAACAGAGACGATTGCAGGAATCAGGATATTCCACTTGCAGGTGCCACCGTACCAGCATCCTCTGCCTGGTGCAGCAAACTGGGCAAATTTAATTCAGTAACAAAGAGAAAACAAGATGAAAGACAAACCTAGCCTCCCAGAGGAGGAAAAAACCACAGCGCTACAGAATTCTGATGAGCACCATTTCTTATCTTAAACACATTGGTTCTTCCCATTTCGGAAATATAGCATTCAAAAATCCAGATACACAGATACGTCTGTGTGGCTCGATTTCGGGTTTGCAGCTGACATGCTCTGGATATGGGTCTTCACTTCAGGCCGAGCCCAAAACCCTGCTACCCCCGAGCTGGCAGCAGACAGCAGCTGGCAAACCACTGGTACCTCTCGCCTTGTGTCCACATGGCTTTAGTATTCCCTGAAACTCCCAAATACCAGTGCATTTTGTTGTAACATCTCTGAAAATATGCAAAAATAACAATTTCTGACCTTCAAAATGTAATTATGACATTTTGCTTTGTTATTCCAGCCACGGGCAAATGGCTCCAATAAAATGTGTCACAAACTAGGCCCTAACGCCCTCAGGCTAAAGCCACCTCTTTTTTAGGAACTAAAAGGTTCATTTAAACCATTATTTACTTAACACTAGCCAGAAGAGAAATGGAAGAGCTGGAGCACCAAGAAGGCAGCTATTCTCGTTAAATTGGTCTCAATTTCTCAAGTATCCGGTTGAACATTACAGAGGTCACAGCCCCACGCTGCTATGAAACTGTCAGAAGTTTCCAAAACCTGCGGAGTTTAATAAGGAATGCTGTATTCCCCAGTCACCTCAAATGTTTTACAGAGCATTACGACTTTCAGTTTTATAGCTCCAAAACACTAACGCAATAAAAAGTCTATTTCGGACAGATCCGCAAGCCTCAGCCATTAGCTGTGATCACAGACCCAACAGCAGCCTCCTTTGCAGGCTGTCAGGAGCAGTTCCCTGTTCCCCGAACCATCTCCATGCCGTTTACCCTTCCCTGCTTTCCTCTTTCGAAGCTCTTGCCATTCCTGAGCCGCAGCTTTTCCCCAAAAGCTAAAATAACCTCTCAGAAGGCCCTTCAGCCTTAGGGCACCAGGTGCCAGGTCGCAGCACGCCGCATGATCGTGCTGTCCACTTCCCCTTACCTTTATCTGCTCCATAAATCGCCCACGTGCCCACAGAGCTGTGTTTCCCATAGAACATGCCTTGAATTGATCCGAGTGGCTCACCCCTCTGTTTTTCTCCCTCTTTCCCCCCGCAGGGACACGCTGCTGTGTCACCGACAGACCGAAGCCCCGTAACGCACACTGCGGGTACCGCAGCGGCGGCAGCCACCCAAGGTCACGCCACGGCACTTTGCCGTGAGATACGCCGGGCAGCCTCTCGTGCTGGAGGCAGCTCAGGCTCTGGCCTGATTTGAATCTTTCCAAAGTGTTGATTTGAATCTTTCCAAAGTGTTGGAGCAGCTTAGGAGCAGCTCTCGCCCCTGACCCAGCCAGTTCGCAGGGGCTGCTCCGTGCACCCCCTGACCGAAGTCCTATTTCATCGGGCTGCAAACCGCATCCTACCAGGCCGACTCCCAGCACAGCCTCGTATAAAGCAGCAAAGCCGGGATCGAAACTGCTCCAGAGCACGCTATCAGGTACTCCAGGCTTCGTTTTTATCTGCACGTCGAACCACAAGCAGCAGCCTTAGCTGAGCCCGAGCACCCAGCCCTGAGCTCGCGCTGCGCTATCGAGCAGCCAGCCAGCTGCGGGGCTCGGAGGCATCGATCCCCGCCGTGCCATGGTGCTGGGTACCACATCCAAGACAAATGTGTCAGCACAGGTCAGCTCCAAGCCCCAGCAGTGCTACCTGCGCTCTGCTCTGCAACTATTTTGCCATTAATAGTAAAGGTGCTATACGTTTTTGCTCTCTTTGATCTAGGCTGGGCTGTTATACTCCTCTCTCAAGTGTTTGCTAGCAGGCTGCACGCAGCCGCGCGTCTCCAACTGAACATATTAATGAACTTTTGATGGAGTGCTCGAAGGCTGCCAAGGCAGAGAGGATGGCTTACAGAAAGCAGTGAGCCCCCGCGGGTGGCCAGGGGCTGCGCGGCACAGTCCTGGGGCACCGCACCGCCGCTCTGCAGCTCTGCCAAGACATCAGTGCTGGCAGCGCAGTCCTGACAACACCACTGCCTCCAACACCCTGTGCCACAGCTCCTCCCGGAGAAGCCCATCCTCCAGTGACAATTTTCTATGAATAAAATGCTTCTCTTCATGCTTTCCAAGTGCTCTGCTTCGCTAAGGCGTTGCACATTTTCTCCAAAGCGCACATGTGCACGCTGCTGAATGTTTAGCATCTTGCTTCCTCCTCCTCTCCCTCTCTCTGAATTTTTCCTACCTTGTTTTAGCCAATCATACAGGAGAAAATTTTAGTCTGAGCCTCGTTAGTATAGGATATAAAAATAGAAGTGCATTATCTTTTGTAGTTCTCTCAGTTGGTTCATCAGCTGCAGGGAGGGGAAATAATTAAACGTTTGTCTAGTGAAAAAAGAAAACATGAGAGAGATTGTTTTTGTGGTTTCCTTGAACCTGAGCACAGAGATTTAGGGGCTCTTGTGATACACAGACTTTGCCCTCCCCACTCTCCAGGGCTATAAAAATGCCTGATGATGATACCTCCCCTCCTTCCCTCCTCCTCAGTTCAAAAATAAACACATGATGGAGACTTCAATTCAGGAGAAGCTGGCAAAATGTCCCTGCTGCAAAGCGCAAACATCCAGCAAATCCCCTTCAAAACTTTTACCCAAATAGCCCCAAATTCCTCTCAGCACTTCTGCCAGCACCTCCAAAAGCTCTCCTAGAGACAAGAGAGCTGGACGAGCAGGCGCGTGTCTGCACGGACCAAGGTCAGCACAGGAGATATTCAGAAAACATTAGCGAGCTGACTTGATCCTTCATCAAAATACTTTTTGCTTTTCCTTCCTAACACTTCACTGCCCACGACATGGCAGGCTGAGCCGATGTGACAAACTGTCGAAACACATTTTTTTTTTAAAGAGAAAAAATTAAACCTAGACTTTAAAGGTAAAACTGGCCCCTTTGAGTCTCTCTGCATCACACGTGACACTCCTGCCAGAAAAACCAAAGGCTCCGAGAGCAACTTGCTGGGAAAAGGCTCCCACAAAAGGGTTGGGGCGGCACCATCAGTTTCCTGGCTTTGCCTCTGTCTTTTAAGCTCACGTAGAAGCAACCACAGAGGCACAGCAGCACCTGAGCGTTTTGTAATGCCCGGACACAAACCTGGGATAAGATGCTGTTCCTTGATCCCTTACCTAACCACACTGCTGCACTGCAAGCAAGATCCGCTGCCAAAGGACAAGGATCACAAACACCATCATCCCTAAGCCTCTGAATTCATACGTCGTGGTTTATTACTGCTATTGTATGGGTAATGACCTATTTACCAGCGGGCCATTCAGGGTGTCAAATCCAAAATGCCTTTGTGTTCCCCGGTGGAGTGCGAGATTGCTATTGATGAGTTTAGCGATTTGATGTAAAGGAAATGAGTTGAATGCTATTGATGCTCTTTTGGGATAAATGCCAGGGAGTTTTTATAGAGGGTTTTCAAAGCTACAATAAAACACCACGGATCTGAGTCAGAGTGGGCAGGCATCTCCGTGTAAATCCGTGAGCAGCAGAGGTCTCGGTACACGCGATAACCACAGACATAAGAATATGATGTGGCCAAAATCCTCGGCAGCACTGTGTGCATATTTGGATCCCTGAAGGTGCACAAACCTCGAGATTCCTGGTGTACACAGAGGTCACCTTCACGTCGCTCTGTGCGGGTGTGATTGATTACATGCCCACAACGCTTGTGCCGGGGCACGCATCTGATTGCTGGTATGCGTGGCGGTAAATCAAGGCCTTGCTGCACACCCTGTGTGCTTGTAGGCACGCAGCAGCCAATGACCATTTTATATGATTTGCTTTTAATTACCTCAGCTGGCAAAAAATAGCCTTTTCTTAGAGCTGGATGGGTAGTGAGCACATGTAGAAAGCAGTTTACAAATACCTTGGGAACAGGCAGATGCGCAGCGACACTCATTAATATAAACTGCAACGAGACCAAACCTTCACGGTTGTCTCCAGAAACTGGTTATGCATTTCCTATGATTTCAAAATGATTATCCTGGAAGTGAACAGGTTTAAATTATTGATACCTTATTTCAGTATGTGATGGTCTAAGATGAAAAATTAAAATCTGCGACAACAGCTAGAACCGTGTGACTTCCTAACAAATAGGAAGGCTCTAAAGCCAAGCCTTAGTTGACTGAGGATCTGGTTCATGGTTTCCTTGGTCTTGGGCTCGTTTCCAAGCTCCCAGAATCCCTTCCCAGTGTTCTCCCCCATTAAGTCCATCAGGATTAGCAAGAACCCTGGGGTTTCAGCTCACAGATTTAAAATGGATGGTGCTATGGAAGGTAAAGAAAATGGGGAAAAAAAGTCTGTTCTGCGTTTATACATCGGTGTAAAGTAGGGAGAATTTATGAACAAGCAGCACACGATGGGACAGAAATATTTAAGAATTAAGGCTTCTTTGTGGTAGAAGAACCCGATGCACTTGGTAATGAGTACAGAAGCCCTTTTAAAAATAAGATATTGAGGCTGCTGGACACAGATAAGACTCCATAGCCCTGTCTCGCTAGCACAGGTCAGCTAACTGAATACAGCTTGTGCTTTCTAAGGTCATCCATAAATCCAGGGGACTTCTGAGTACTCTAAAGAGATCAGGAAGGTTTGGAACAGGGTATTGAACCGCCAAAAGAAATCCTTTTCTTACAGCCAAATCCACCTCTATGAATCTTCCACAAGCAGTAATCAAAACGCTGGTTCCAGCCTATCAAACAGCTCACTTGTTTCTTCTTCTTTGGGGCTGGTGCCAAAACCAAGACCTACTCACACCTAGAGCCACAACCTACATTGACAGAACCACCAAAACGAACCTCGAACTTTGGCTTAGCCAGTCATTTCAGGCTCACACAGCATCGGTGGACTCAGGACCACGTAGTCAGTGATGGATGGGACTGACCTGTGTGCAAGTCTCCAATGCCCAGCTTTCTAGCACGGTCAGACTGGCAAATCCTACTGTCTGCTGAAGGCTTGAATCCGCTCCAGGTAATAACAATAAAATACTCCCTTCATCTCTGCCCCGGTGTTATCAACAGCCTGTTTCCAGAGCCCTTCTCATGAATCCATCTGTCTTTGGGAGGTCTGCTGCTCCTCTCTGCAGCCATCATTAGGATAAACTTCATTTTGTGCAAATCCTGCTGGTGCTGCCCCTTCATTAGCGGTGCTGCCCAGAGCCGCCTGTGTGCGGTGAAACACACCGCTCCTTGCAATCGAGGGGGCTCTGAGCTCAAAAAAACATATTTGAATCATCTGTTCTGCTCAAAGCCAAAGGAAGACTGCCCCCTTGAGCGCCTGTTCCCAGTATTTTCTCCAGCCTAATCACACCTATGCCACGTGAAGGTGCGCCAGTTATTTTCCAGAAACACAAATCCGTGGCCTAGTGGATTCAATTTGCTGCGTGTCCTACTTTCTTCTGATCTCCAGCCCCAGCTTTCCCTTTATAACACCACTCCTCTATACTTAGCTTCACCCCCCACATCATATCCTTCTCCCTCTTTTATCGGCACTCTCTCTATTTGCAAAAGCCCACAGCTCTCCTCCTCTTGCCTCGCCTCCGTCTCAGCCTCTGGCTGGTTTCTCTGCACCACAACCTCTCCAGATTCACCCGGCCTGGTAAACCGACTGCAAACCCTCTCTCCATTTCACTCGGTTGCTCTGAGCCAGTCATTTAAACGTGAAGGCATTTAATTCCCTGTCAGCAGAAACAAGGACTAGATAATGCATCCGTCGCTAATGCGATCAGACTCACCGGCCAAACCGCGCCGCGCCGTCCCGCGAGGGAAATTTCCTCCTTGCCCGAGTGGGGAGGTCACTCAGCTCTGCCAAGGAACAGCACCGCCGCTCCCCAGACGGGATGGAGACGGGATGGAGATGGCAGACACATTTCTGCTCGGCACACGAGGACAGCCCCAGTGAGACAAGGCGAGGGGGACGCGTTTGGAGCGAGGTCAGAGGAAATATCACGTATCTGGAGTCGACCGCTTACGTTTTGGGATGCTCTGCTAGGGAATCTAACTTCTGGCAGCCAGGAAAGTCTCCTATCTCCTTGGATTCCTGTTCTCAACCCCTCATCTTTCTGCAAGCCTGCTTTCCAAACAGATGCCTTATCTTCACAGAGCCCTGTCTGCCTGCCAGGTTGCTCTGCCTTGCTCCGCCACTTGAGCCCAGCTCCCAGGAGAGCAGCAGGAGAGGTGGGAGCACACCACGCTTACAGGGACGTGCTGGGAGCAGCCAGCCAGCTCCTCCAGGCCCCTGAGCACAAAGCAGCCACCTGCACACGCCAGAACCAAGGGGAGAGGCAGGAAGGCAGGCAGAAAGCTCCCGTTAGCCCACGACAAGTGGTCGAGGTGTCTCGGTGGACACATCGCTGCTTTGGTCTCTGCATGGCGCCTGCCAAGAACTGGGCTCAATGCAGATCACCACGAGCAGTCCGGATGGCTCAAAATGGACCAGAAACAAGGTAAAATCTCCTTCACAAATGCCATCATGTACAAGAGAAATGTCAGGTGCACTGCGCTGGCCTTTCAGGAGACTGCTGGGAGTGACGATGACGACGTTTATTAGATTCAGGGCTCAATTCTGCCCAGACAAAGGCACCATACCCCGTCAGACACCACCAGCCTTTAACACTGACAGACTTCTTCCAGCCTCTTAAGCAGGCTGAGAATATGTAAAGTGAAAGACAAAAACCAGATGCTCCTTGTGTATGGCCAACAGCCTGCCCTGCCTACCTCAGCCCAGCCTGGCAGACACAGCACAATCCTCTCCACTTTGGGATTATCCCATAGGAACCTGGGGGCTTCCAACTTCCAAACTCACCACGCTCACCATATTCCAGCCACCTCGGGGTGTTTCTCAAGACAGGACAAGAGGAAAAGTTCACAGGAGAAAGCCTTGGGGCGCTCCACTTTCTGCCCGACCTGCACTGCAGCCAGGGGGAATCTTTCTGTGGCTGTTGCAAGGAAGAAGAGATTCAAACGATCTGGAAGGGAGCTGAAAATAACAATCCAGAAAGCTGTAAACATCTGGAAGCCCAATGCTTTGCTCTACAATTCTGAATTGTTTTCTAGCCTAAAATAGATTTCTAGATGGATTGCAATTAAAATGAGTTACACAGTGCTGTAAGAATGTTACTTGTTTCCGTTTCAGATTTTATTTTTGCATCTTTGCTTTCTAGGTCCTTTCACGTTGCATCAGCCACTCTTTGGATTTAAACTACCTTTTTCTTTTCCACTCTTTTTCTAGCCAAATCATTCTGCATGCAACCAGTTTAATGCTTTATTACCAGAAGGATTCTGCTGTCAGGAGCTTACACAGCCTTACAGCATTTCCCTATAAAAAGCTGGCCAGCGGTGCAAATACCCACTGCAAGCACTGACTACAGCTGCTGAGAAAACTCACAGAAACATCTGACCATTTCCATCGAGGTGATTGTTCCCTGATACCTTTGTCCAGGACAGAAATTGTCATCTATTGTCCTGATTCCTGCTCATAAACCACACGGAGGGAAGAAGACCACAGGGAAGGGTGGACACCATGAGAACACCTTTGCCTTTCTGACGAGCTTGTAAGCAGTCCAGTTGCCACTGAAGAGGGCAATGCCACTGCCACCCCACTCCAGCCACTTGCTGGCCATCGTTCATGGGGATGGGCATGAAGATAAGGTGATAACACAAGGGATGCCCGACACCAAGCACAGCTCTCAAAAGCACTGGGGTTCAGTTTTACAGATGCACTAGGACCTTATCAGCATACCAGTCCCTTTACACTTGTCCTGTACAACCTTACACTTGGGCTCCTGTGGATAATAGAGAAAACTGCTGGTAGTCCCAAGGCTTTCATCTTCATTTGCCTTTTGAGGGTTTTCAGGCACCCATTTCCATTTTAAAATAGAAAAAGTACTCGAGTATTTATTTAGCACACAGGCTTTTAAGTAACCCAACTTCAGCAACCATTCTGAAGATGCTGGAATGAGGAATGTCAAGTATTATCACTATTACTCGAATTTCAACATCAGCTGGAAACAAACGCAAAGGTAAAACTGTCTGCAGTAGGAACGGAAAGGAAAAAGGGGAAATAAAAGAAAGCTAAACCCACTGCTAGTGACGGCGAGATGTTTTCAGCTGTGGGAGAACTGTTCAAAGGAACAAGTGGAAGTCTTTCATGACCATCCGAGACTAACCACTACAGACGTTTCCTGCCAGGTTTGACAAAACAGGAGGGAACGTGCCCCAGGGAACAGCCTTCTTTTGGGGGAAAGGATGGTCAGCCACAGAAGCTCTAAAAGGACAGATTGGGAAAGAAAGATGTGAGCTCACGTCAGTCAGGCAGAGAGACAGTCTGTCTCCAGCAGACTGCACTTCCAGCGGGATCCCACCGTCCAGAGCAGGGCTGGGCCGCCTTGGGTGGCTTTTGTGCCATTCCTCTGCGTGCTGTGAGCCTCTTCTGTTTCTTATTACAGGCTAGGAGGAGAGCAGCACTGGTTGCCCCAAACGGGTCTGCCCTGGAGCTTGTGCCATGGAAGACCAGGAAGCTGCAACTGCAAAGCTCCTGTTTTTATTTAGGCATTTCTCCTGAATGTAGCTTGGTTCCTCGCTGTACAGAAACACCACAAAAGGCTAGAGAAACAGAAAAGCCTCATTTAGATCAATTAATAACAGAGAGGAATTGTATTCCCAATGAGTAACAATGGAAGGCTTTAAAGAGGTATAGGGACCTCATCTAGCTGAATGCAGTTTAAAATAGTGGAAATAATAAGGATGCAATCTGACGTCGCACATGCAAAATATGTGAGGCCAAATTAATCTTTGGCAGAACCCCGCTGACAGCGGCAGAGCTGCCTCAGCCGTTCACTTGGCATCTCGTCTGGTAAGACCTCAGGTGGAACCCTGGACATGGCTTTGAACCATCGATAACTCAAGGAGGGAGCAGCCCGGGGGGAGCCCCGCTCTGCCAAGCCTCCCGCAAAGCCCCTCTCCCCCTCAGCTGCACGGAGCAGAGCGGGCAGGGAGGTTTCCAGCCAGATGATCACATCTACCTTCAGCACAGCGCTTCTCGTCCTCAGCTGTCAAATCATTTAACGGGAAAGGGCAATTTCCTTCTGCACGTTTTACAATGCCCTCGGGGCTGGCAGGGGGCATCCCGTCCCTCCCCACCTGGGCCAGCGCACGCCGCTCGAGCCAGACTTTGGAGCAAAACGCAGAGCGCTCACGGGCGGTGAACTGACGAGCGCGTCACCCCTGCCAAGCTCACGAGAATTTCCTGCTTATGGCCGAGGTTTCTGCGGTTTTAGAAATACAGAAGATTTAAACTCCCGTGTCTGCAAGCATCAGAAACCCCCAAGCTAATGGGGGTGAAGACAGAGCGCTCTGGATAAACAGGTTATTCCATCACCATCAATTATTGCGGCTCTCGCAATTTTCTCTACGGCTCCTCTCGCAGACACTATCCCAGACAGGGCACGGAGCTACTTGCACTCCTGGTTTCAGCCAGCATGGCAATTTACTGCCTCCTTGGGAAGGCTTTGATATTTTAAAACCACAACAGAGCATTCTCTTTGCTTGAAAGGCAACCGCTAGCTTAGCCACAGCGGAAGTATTTGCAGTGCCCTGGGAGATGAAAGCAGTTCAAAACCTTTAGTTTTATTGGGCAAATTAAAAATAAGCAAACAAGTCCTTCTCTTTATTTTCTTTAATGCTACCGCTGCCTATTCCCCTCCTAGACTTTCAAAGCATCCTTCAGAAATGAAGCAATTCCACTGAACGGCCTGGAATTAAGCCTGGCATTAGAGATGGAGAAACTGAGACACGGCGCTGTGCAGAGGATGGGAGCACCCAGCGCGCCCTCTGCGCCGTGCCCTGCTCCTGCTCCCCCGTGTGTGCCACGACGCGGCACCCTTTTAGCCCAGGACATGGGATTGAAGCCCACGACGTTGCTGACTCGAGCCAGACCCATATCACTCAGGATTTTTGGTTGTGCTCCTCTGCCTCTCCATAATTCACAACGCTCCCCCTCTCTGGGATGCTTAGTGAACAAGAAAACCGCGTGTCCTCTCTCATCCCCTAATGCCAAGACATATGACATGACTGCCGACGGGGCTGGATGGCTGCAGGAGCCACTAAGACGGCGTTAGACCCCCCGAATTTCCCCCGCAGCACTCTGCAAGGCGTCGGAAACGGGCTTGTGGGGAGAGCCAGGAGGCGAGGGCTAAAAGTGGCTCTTGACTTCACTCTCCCGTTTGGGGGTAGGCGGTGGAGGTGGGCGGCCGCGAGCAGAGGGTAGGCGGAGGGGGCGACGTTTATTTCCAGCTGCACTCTTGTGCAATTTCTCTCGGCGCTGAGATTTTATAGAAAACAGCAGGAGGTGGGGAGTGGGGGGGAGACCAAAAAGGAAAATCGCAGAGTCCTTGCAGGGAAACGTGCTAAGGAAGAGGAGAGATGCCATCCTCCTCAGCCCAGACCCGAGATTCTGCTCTTGTTGCAGCCGGTTTTAAAAATACAACAAAACCCAGGGTACTGGAACGACATTGCCGAATCGGTCACTACCATGTACAATGGAAATAAGGCCACTTGACAGAGAGGCATACACAGATGTGCGGTAACGACATGATGCTAAAAAATGCTGCTTGCAGAAAGCCTGCCTCCTAATAAATGGCAAGGGCTTCTTCACTCCCAGAGATTATGTAATATGTTCTTGCCTGCTGCTGACTCATATTTTTCAAAATATATCTGGGAAGGAAAACATATGCACACGTGTTTTAATGCATTTGTTTCCCTCTATCTGTCCAGATAAATACTCACAAAGGCGCCCAGCAGCAGGCACATGCATGCTCACTGCTGCGTGTCGTGTGTGCGTGAGGAGCGGGGCCTGGCATCTGTTCCACACGCACACACTGGAGATGGATTAAACCAGCACCATTTTCTGGGGCAAAACACAGCAACTGCTTAATGCAGGGAGTGTGGGAGGAGAACAAGAAACCAGGAAGCTACAGGGGGGATGGCAAAAGCAGCAGCCCTGGGAACGCGCTGCCTACAAGCTCCCGCCAAACCTGGGCTCTGGGGACTCGGCACAGTCTCAGACTCAGCTTAAAACTGAGCTGGAAAAATGGCTTTTGGGCCACTTTGACAATTTGCAAACGGCAGTAGGCTGCGAACATCACGCTATTTAAGGGGACGGTGCTGGGTGCAGTGGGGGTGTGGGGCCAGAGGTTCCTAAAATTTTGTAAATCTGGGGTTTTGGTCCTGGCAATGCCTGTGAACACACGTTGTGCCCTGGCTGAGGACCTACGAGGCAGCTGGTTAGTCCTGCGCATGTCTGTGGCCAGCCTGTAGGTCTATGAGGTTTAGTTCCTTTCCTCTGAGCGTGCGTGTACTTTTAATTCTTTAGAAAAGACTTTTAGATGCTTCTGCAAAACCCTTGGTGTCCAGGAGATGGGATCGATCTGCTGCTGGGCATCAGATGAGAGATTCATCTACCCTGGACCAGAGGAGACTGAAAATCTATCCAGATGTCAGCTCCTCATCACGAAGTGGCGGCAGACACCCTGCATCGACAACAGCGGGTGCCCTGCTCCCCGTGCCTGCCTTGCTCGCACCGCCTCCTCCTCCTGCCCTCACACCTGGGCAAAAGCACCTGGTGCAAGTCCTGCTGCCCCACAGCCCTTCCCAATGGTCTAAGGCAGAAATGAACAGAATGCCTCTGATCCTCCTCACCTTACACAGCCCTTCGGAGAGGGAATTCTCCTCTCCTTGGTCGCTGCATCAGACAGGTATGTGCACATCTACGCATTGCTGCATGCGGGCACCATCAGCATTCCCGTTCTGTGCACCCAGCTTCGCGTATACACAACCCTAGAGCAATAAAATTCTAATTTAATACCTAAACCTACATCAGAGACGAGTGCCATTTGAAGGACGCTCATTCTTGTTCTACAGAAACTTAAAAATGTTTTATCTGGATTCAAAACCTGTTCTATAATTGTTACTTTTAACTTAATTCTCACCGAACTCCACAGAAGACCAAACGCACAGCATACCTAAAAGGCTTTGCAATAAACCTTAAAAACAAACGTTAAAGATTGATCACATTTTTCCAAGTTTACAATAAAACTGACTGAAGCTCAACTAGATAAGGAAAGAGAGTTGCATAAAATTAATCACTACCTTATCAAGCCAGGAAGAAAGAATGTTAGATAACAAGTGTTTCCTAAATTTGGTATCAGAACAGAAACTTCAATGCAAAACCTATTAAGAAAACCTTGTCAGATATACCGAATATAATACAGAAGAGTGGAACCATCAAAAATAGCAAGAGGAATATGAATTCTTCAGAAAAAAAAAAATGCCTTTGGTTACTGCCAGCAAGGTCCTGATTTTATTTTCTCAAACTGAACAAAATTTCTTGACAAAACTTTTCGCAGATATGCCCAGCAATTTAGCCCGCTGCTTATCAGAGTAAAAGATTGGTCCTCAGGGTATTTCTCTAAATTTATATTTATCGTTGTGCAGCTGAGGCCATACTGCATTTTCGCAGTTCCAAGAAACATCTCCTACACAATTAGGATCCTTGTTAGTTCCCAAACCCTCGTGCCCGGCCAGTACCTTTGGGCTGTGAGCTGCAATCACTTCCACAGCCACACGCTCTGAGCTCACCAGCAGTGGCTCCAGACCCCAGAATTGGCAGGGAACAAACTTAACTCTTTAGAAGCAGCCACACACGGGCAAATACCTTGGTACTGAACGGGAACTGATGCAAAGAAAACAATCGGCATCGTCACCTGGTCACTGATGAGGGCAAGTCGGCTCCTTGGTGGCACGGGGCACATCCAGCATGCCCTAGTACGCCCCTACCCACGTCACGAACCTCCTGTCGGCTATTTCCATCCTCACACGCTCCCCAAATGCCACCACGGGAGCAGTGCTGGGGATGGCAGCAGGACAGGGCACGCGGCCTTCCCCCACCCGCCGCCGGGCCTGCACACAAAATGCGGCTGCCCCAGGGCCGGGGGCATGGCAGCATCACCACAGCAGCTTAGCCCGAGGAGAAAAGGATGTTGGAGCACACGGCTGCCCACACTCGTGGCGGGGCAGTAAGAGAGCTTCAAAATCTAACAGCCTGGGAATTTGCATGCAATCCCACCCACAAGGACGACAAAGGGCCATCAGGCTGCGGGGCCCTACCCCGCGCTAGGCCCGTGGGGCAAGGCCACCTGCTTAGAGCACAACACCTCGGTGGCTGTGGTGCCACCACCTCAGGGCTGCTTCATCTCACCCAAGCCCTCCCCGGGGCTCCTACTGTCTGCCTCACGAGTCCTGGTCACATCCCAGAGAAAGGCACCAGGGCTACAGAAAGAGTTAATCTCTCGGAGACTTACAGATCGCAGAGAAAAGCGGCTTGCAGCGTACCCCCTGCTTTACTTAGCTGGAGATGCTGCCTAAAATAGAAACGCAAGCCTTGCCAGCAGTCTATACATTATGTTATATATGTCTCAGCTGATGCCAAAGAAGGTGCAGGCACTAACCCACATGGGACCTTCCACATGAGCACAGGCAGACTTTTCTGCTCCTGGACGCTGCTGCACTGGGACCTCCAAAATCCCCACCAAGAGCAGCTCCATCGGACGAAAACAGCTCTCCCCACAAAGCCCCAGACCCATCTGGTCCCAGTGAAAAAAAAATCCAGCCCTAATTCTTTAAATACCTTCATGTCAGTGCTGTTTCACCCGCCATGGCCCTCCTTTAAAGCTTCGGGCCTGCCCAACGCAGTCCACCACAGGGAGCTCTGAGGGCTCCTTGTCCCAAGCTCAGCCGTCCCAGCGAGCACACTGCCAGTGAGATGTTCCCGACAAGGCAAGGGTAATACTCCATAAAAACTGGTTTTAACTGGAAACAAGCATCCAAGGCTGCACGGCCCTTTGCTGGCAAGGTTGACAATGGGGTTAGAGACAACCTGGCCATCTGTGGGTTCTTGCAGAGTAAGACCCATTTCCACCCAGGGTCACAAGAAATTCAGCCAAACAACAACAGAAAAAACATGGTTCCTGCAGCAGCTCTTCCTCCAAAAGCATCTATTTTTAGCCAGAAGCATCAATCGCTACAGCTTGCCATCTACAACAGCCCAAACGTGCAAAATCCTACCACATGCAGCAGGGCCAACACGTTGCCCTTCAGTATCACCACAGCCCTGCCACCCGGCCCCAATTTGCAGTGAAAGGACGTTGCAGGAAGGGAAGGAGGAGGTGCCCAACCTTGGCCATGCCCAGGTAACGTGCCATGTTCCCCTCCTACAGCTGGGGAAGAGGAGCTGCAGGAAGGCAAAGGAACATGCCCAAGGCCATACAGCACGGCAGTGGCAGAGCAGGGACCCTGCAGCACGCTCCTGGGCCGCCGCTGTCACCATGACACAAACCCGTCCTGCTCGTAACACGGCAGTTATCATGCCATTTTGGGGGAGTTTTCCTCCAGCTTCCTAACTTCTGGCCATTGGAGAAACCTCAGCTAAGAGACGAATCAATGCACTTGGCCACGACAGCTCTGATTACATTTAATTACGAGATGCACGCTGAACACAACTATCACAGCCGTTCGGAAAGACACACGTTGCAAACGCAGCCCCCTGCTCGCCGCCACAGACGCGTTATTAACACCACAGAGCACAGAGAGGCACAATGCAGGCAGAACACACGGACATGCAGGCAAGCACTGCACACAAAGAGCAGCCTGTCCCCAGTCAAAACCAGCAGTCACGAAATACAGAAACCGAGGAACGACATCAAAATGAACTGAACAAGACATAAGAGGGGCTCTAGTCACAAATTAAAGCAACGACGACAAAAAACTTACATGGATTTTGGGCAATTTTCCTTCAGACATTAGACACAGCGGTTGGGCTGTGTACCGAATACCTGATCCGAAAAGAAATATAAGCACATTATGCAAACAGACGGGGGCAGGAGGCAGGTGAACACGCCGCTCTGAACAACATGCACCCACAGGGTGAGAAAGCACCTCTGCATTTCCACCGCGGGGCTCGGGCAGGGCAGAGCTTCATTCACCACAAAGCAGAAGCCAGCGCCGTGCCGCTGCCATCCCGGGGGAAAAGCCAAATGGCAGGACAGAGAAGAGCCATCACGTCAGTGACCTCTGAGCTGTCCCGGCCCCCTTTTCACTTGTCATGTGAGGTTTAAAACAGAGGTGGGAAATATCCGAGGGACTGGGGGGGGAGGAAGCCTATAAGGAAATGAAAGCAAGCCCTCATCAGCCTAAGGAAAGAGCCTTAAAATCACAGCAAACACAGGTCTAGCACGGCCATCCCGACACGTATGCTTTTTCTGAAGCATGGGAAGAGGGAAACGCACCCCTTCCCCACGTCAGGAAGGGTGCCTGAATCTTTAAGGCAGCGAATTGCCGCTCAGGAGGAATGGACTTTTTATGGACTGTGTGAGACAGGGTTGCTATGATACAGTCAGAGGCATTTTCATGAATCCTGTGGCAAATAACATCGAATCCTGCTTAAGCAGACAAACAGCAAGTCGGGTCTCCCATCACCCAGCCTTAGCAAATACACAGGAGCAATCACTGAAAGAGATTTTATGCGTTCGAAATATCCTATCTGCATACAAATGAACATTAGTCTTGGGGCCGTGTTTTCCGGAGGGTCAGCGCTGTGACTTAGCTGAAGGGATGGCCCCTCTTCCCCCGGCCCTGGGCTTCAGTAGCCCCGCAAAGATGAAGAGCTCAACATTTGCAAAACGGGGGTGAATTACAGGGGTAATGCCCCCAGGGCTGACCCCACAGAGCCACAAGCATAACCCGAGTCGTCCCCCGGAGCTCAGGGGGAAGGAAAGCTCCACCGCACACAGCTATTTTCCAGCGTGCAAATTACACCGTGAATTTTGCAAGCACGGTCACTTACGAGTACAGGGGATCTACCACAAGCGACAGGAACGCTGTCACCCCAAAAAGCAGCCAAAGCAGGTCGTCCCGGATTGAGCTGCTCCTGAAAAGTACGGCAAAATGGAGCGGTTCGCCTTGCTCCTGCTCCCCAGGCTGCTGGAGGCTCAACTGCAGGCTTGGAAAATGCAAAACTGGGGGTGCAAAGCTACAAAAGCAGGGTTGGGGCAGGTGGCTCAAGGCCCTCTCGAAAAGGTGGCCACTGAGGACTGTGGGGTGGGAAAACAAGATCGAACTGATCGAGCGAAAGCTCCAGCCCTGGCTCACTTGTCACGCTCCTCTCTCTCTCCCTGAAGTCCAGCCGGGTGCCCCACACAGCGAGAGCAGCATTGCTAACACCACGCTCCAAGTTTTCTGCGCTGAACTTTCACGGTGCTCTGCATAAACCTTACTGCCTGCGAACCCACCAGCCTCTGGGAGAACAAAAAGCAGAGAAGTGGCAATAAAATCACATCGATTCTCTTAAGCGCCTTTCATCGTGGGGTAAAAAAAAAAAAAAAAGGACAAAAACCACAGTAATTTCCAGCAATCTCTGGATTTCCAGCAACCCCTGGTCCCGCAGCAGCCTGCCATCCCGCAGCTACACCAAATGCCACCGCTGCAACCAGAAGGGGCTCGCAGGAGGCAGCGCCCGGACACAGCAGCCCCACACACATGCGATAAGGCACACCGCCGCGGGCACCCCGCCACGCATCGCCCCAGATGCACGAGCTCCGGACCAAGGAATGCACTTGCTCGCGCCAGAAAATCACCATAGGTGCCGAGCATTCCTTGTAGAAATCGTATTGAAAGGTAAAACCTTCACACCAGAGCTCGAACCTTAAGGAAAACAGACATTCAGCCACAGTTGCATCCTATTTTTAACTTGCTGTTTGTTGTTTTTTTTTTTTTGGCTTTTACTCATTTTTCCACCCTTGCTCCTCCGAATCACTATGTCACTTAAAACCGTTTCGCCGAAAGGATTGGTTTGGCTGTTGTTTGATTGATTCCCTTTCCTTGGTGATCTTTGTTCATTTATTACATTTCCAAGAGATCCTGCAACCTCTGAAACTACAGACATCACAGAGCTAGCAGGAAAATAAAGCAAATTGGAGCTGTTTAACAATCTGAACCATCCTCAGCATCCAAATGATTTTATTTTTTTTTTTATGGAAGATTCACTCAATCACCTCCGGAGGGAAGCGGATTCCTCTCCCACGGACAGCTACAAGTGAAGAGGAGGACGCAGAGCCAGCAGGCACCCGAGTGGCTGTGCTGGGCTGGTGTCACCAGGTTTGGGCATTTCTGGCCATTAAATGGGCTACTGCCATTAAACACCTCTTGTCAGCTCAGGTGGCCAAATGTCACCACCCTGGGACTCAGGAAATTTTTTTTCCTCTCTTATTTACAGCTAAAGACAGTTTCAAAGCACCAGATTCGCAGCATTTGTTTAACTTAATTTCCAATCATGCCACCAGCCAAAAAGAACTCTGCTCTTAACCAAGTCCATCTCCGCATTTAACTTGCAGCAGACACTCACATGGAAACAGCTGAGTCTCCATCTCTAAGCTCCATCCAAGTCCTTATGAATCAATTACTTGATTTTTTTTTCCCCATGCTTAGTAGAAGACATCAGATAGAAAAATACAGCTGGAGTTGGCACCAACTAGTTAAATTAGCAAAGCAACCTAATTCCAGTGAACGTTAGCAAGAGATGTAAACATTTTCAAACTACAGTTATATAAATATATATTTTGAGCAATTCTGATTTTTCCAAAGGGGAAAATAACACACAAAAAATATATATAGCCATAAGATTTCTAACAGAAACACTACTCACATACAGAGACATATTTCCGAGATGAAAAGGCATTGCTCTTTTCAGACATTCCCTTCATATCCTCACTAAACTTCATGCTCTGAAGCTCGAGCCCCCCAGCCAGCTCTGCTTTCGTGCCGTAAACATTGCAATTTTGGTCCAGACATCTTCCAACAGAAGGACCTCTAACTACTGGACACCTTTTCAGCAAGCCTATAATATGCAGCTCAGCACTTCATTTTCCAGAAAATCAATGTAAATAAAGTCAAGCAAAACAGCCCATCTCAAAATCTCATGATCCTTAAGGTGGGCAAAGATTTTTCTTACATACATTACCAAAAATAATATATAGAAATGCACACGCACAAAAGAAAGCTAAAACACGATTTCTACAGAAATCAAAGCAAACCCCAACCCCTCCGTATCTGTTGCTTTAGCAAAGAAAAACAAAGCATGCATCCCCTTTTTATCTTTGATTCCTCCTTCCCAATTTGCCAAGACAGAAAAGACGTACAAACAGAAAAAAAAGCCCAGCAGTTATGTTTCGATCCCTCTCACATCTTTAAAGAAAGGAGCAGGTTATATCAGTGGGGACATAGAATTTGGAGGCTTTGGGGCTGAATATTGAGAAATCAAGTCAGATCATCGAGGCAACACAGATAAATAAAGAAATTAGAGATTGTCTCCCCTTTTTGTGCCTGAATGTTATTTTAGCAAAGATTTAATCCTTTAATAGGATTTCTCATCCCCCCCCCTTAAAAATGTCCAGAGCTCGATTCAATTGCACACACCACCTCTCACCTGGCAGCTACATGGTTACTCTCACAGACATTGCACATTAACTGCTTGCTAGAAATTTCGAACAAAATGACTTATTATTAACTTGAGTCTATATTTTAAAGGAAGCAAAACAACACAGGCAGTGCTTATTACAGAAAGATATTTTCACTCTGCTTCTAACTCAATATGTACAGCTCTATCTCCACAGCACAGCACGATATATGAATGGATCATTACTATTATTTATCACATTTAAAACCCAGGCAAAAGCAGCTACACTTACAGGCATACTTAAAAGACAAGACATGACAAAAGATTTAGGGAGAGATAATATACCAACGTCATACATATCACAGCGAGGCCATGTTGAAGCTCAACGCGTTTCCCCCCTCAGTAAGAAATCTCTCTCTCTTTCTCTCTCTCTCTCTCTCTCTCCTTTCTCTCTCTCTCTCTCGCTCTTGCTCTCTTGTTGAATTGCTAGTGGAAGTAGTAGCCCCCAACAGCTCAGGAGAAAAAATCCATTTAACGAGTGCCCAGGAAGAACATGAGTATGACATTCACAAGCAATAGCACCACAATCACTGCAAAAACGACCACCGTTTGAACATCCAAGGTCATGGTGCAATGCAGAACACTGTAGTGTTCGAGATGTGGGGCTGGTAGATTTGGAGAAGTCAACCTCTGCTCTGTAAGACTGTCCATACATCCACCATGCTAGAATAAAGGAGAAAACTGTTCCTGGTTTTGGTTTTGCTCGGAATGGTTTGTGGTCTGCTTTGAGTTTATCCCCCTATCTGCTGTCTCTAGCTCATTCTGGAGCCCGCTAAGTGAAGCATCATCACAACCAGTGAGCACTAAAGATGCAAAATCCTTCCTTTAGGAAAAGAAAGCGAGCGCTGTCTGCAAGCTTCTCTCTCTCTCTCTTCCCCCCTCTCTCTCCCGGTCTCGCTCTTGCTGGCTGGCTTGCTTTTTAATTCGTCAAGCCAGTGCAGATAAGAAGCCTGTGTGAGTGTGACAGCTCTGCAAGCTGCTGCGGCTGCATCTCTCGGTGCGAGGCGGACCCTTGCGCATACAAATCAGCTCCAGTGACCAGGCAGCGAAGGGATCCTGGCTGTCAGTCAAACGCAAAAGGAAGCGCTGGCTCCATAAATACGCGCATCTTCCGCCCGCCGTGACGGGGAGCGCCATGCAGGCATGTCTGCCCGGCTGCTTTTGCGGCGGTTCGGGGGAAAAAAAGAGCCGTGCGTGGGGCTGGGAAGCCGGTGCGGCGGTCGGGTGCCGGTGCTGAGCTCCAGGAGAGGCGTCTCCAGGCTTTCTGTGCGATGCAGATCCCGCTCCCCGCCGGCGCTGTGCGGCGGGGACACCTCTGCCCCGTCTGCACCGCCCGCGCGAAGCTTCGGATGGGAAATATTAAAGACCTGCAAGCAGAGCCCGTGCTGCTCGGAGCCTGCTCACGTCAGGGATGGGAGCAGGAGGAAGAGCCGGGAAGCAAAGCAGCCGAGCTAACGACGAGGCAGCCCCTCGCAACGTGGAAATTCGCTGTGAGCCTGTAATGGGGGAATTTTGTAGGGGGAAAATCACTTCTCAGCTCTGCGCAGCGCTGTGCGCACCAGCCTGTCACAAGCACATCGCATAGCCTCGCCGCTCAGCACCGCACTGCTTTGCTTTGTAAACTGAATTCCGACTCCACAGATAGAGCTGCATGGAGGCAGAGCAGGGTGGGGATCTTTATTCCTTCCACAGCAACCAGCAATGCTGATTCCTGCGTTAAATTCACGCACGCACTCAACATTTATGGTCCAGATGCCAGTCGCTACCCCAAACCTTGCTCTCAGGTCCCAGCCCCAGCAGTTACCTTTGAGAGGAATCACATACACACAGAAAAAGATGCGCTCAGCTGGAAAAAGCAAATGATTTTACAGGCAGAGCCAAACAGAGCAGTGCTGCCAATGCCGATGCATTACACACCACAATGTGCACACGGGGGCTGCTCATGGGCGCGTTCCAGGAGCGCTGCCCCGCACAGCACACCCGGGGCACTCGCGCACAGACACGGAGCCAAAATGCACCAAATGAGCCCTGTTCTCTGTCAAGAGCTCGGGAGGACTTTGGTGTTTGACACCTGAGCAGACGTGGCCGGGAGGCGGTGTTTTTCCCCTCACAGCATCCTTCCAGGGCAGGTACCTCCATCAGGAAGGAACGGGTCAGGTTATGCTCCTACCCCACCTTACCGTTCAGACCCATGCTACACCCAGCTCCTTGCTGCAAGGCTCATTTTATTTCCTCCCTCTGCTGGAAGGCTCCCTCCAAAGGAGCACGCTTTTCCTATATTTACCCCAAAAAGCCTTCAGAGGAGAGATCGCCCAGGGAGGCGATGACGGGGGCTCTGCTGTGCCTTCCTTCTGTTCAAACAGAGTCTCCCTCCTCCAAGAGGACTGTGAGGGGAGACTTTTCCCTTGCATGTTTACAAAAACCTGCTCGAAACCCGCCCCTGTCCACATGTGTCAGCACTTATCAGGCTGCGCCCAGGTGATGGATCCGCTGCAACACCGGGCTCCACACCTGCACTTCCCATCACGTATGCATTTTTAGGATAAGCACTCTGGTCTAAATTTGCATTAGACAGGCAATCAGAACAGCAACCGAATTGTAGACGTGGTGCGTTTATTGTAGTCACCATCCCTTCCCAAAATAATTGGGGCAATTTTCCAAAGCCCAGCTCTGAACTCCCATGAAAGCCCAGGAAATTCCAGTTTTGCTCTCAGCAATAACAGCGACCCCTCCACAACCTGCAAGGGGCCCAGATATAGAGGCACCTTTATGGCCAGTCAATCTTTTCCTCTAAACTGGAATGAGCACGGAAGGAGGCTCAGGCTCAGCTTTACTTCTATGGAAAGCCATGCGGAGGTTTTCTCCCTTCTCCCATCTTTGCAGATGCCTCTGCAGGCACAGCCCGTGCCCTTCGCATCCTCCCACCACCAAGAACTGGAGCCTTGGTGCCTCCGTGTGTAGGATCGGGGTTGGGGGGACAAAAACCGGGCAGGTAAAAGCAGCGGGGGCCTGAGAAACATCCAGAAAAACAGTGCAGCAGCTCCCACACATGCTCAATAGCCACTTCCGTAGCTGGAAAAAAAAAAAAAAAAAAAAAAAAGAGGATTTCATTCCGAGCGATGTGCCTGGCAGCTCTCAGGCAGTCATCCTGCAAGCGCTGAGCCACTCAGAGCGGAGGGGAGGGCAGAGATTATAAATAGAGGCTCCGAAGCCAGCCCCCTGCCTGCACCGCTGCCAGCCGCAGGCAGGAGGTCCCCCCCAGCCCTCACCCCACATGCAGCTCGTGCGTCACCAGCAGCTGGGCGATGGCTGCGGGGACCCCGCCGCCGTCCCTCCCTGCCGGCCGCAGGGGCTGGAGGAGATGCCCGAAGGCTCCGTCCTCCCCGTGCCCCCCTCCGGAGAGAATGCCCCAAAATATCCCCGAAACATCGGGCGGGGAAGTGCCGGGTGCCCGGCTGCACGCGGATGTAAATAGGAAGGCTGGGTGTGGATCAGGGTTGATCAGCACAAACAGATTTACTGCAGAGAGGCTCCCGTTTAAATTATTCAGAGTATTCCCGGTGGTACTTGCTGCCTTATATAATTTCCCATGCCTTCCGCGTGCGCTAAATGTTAATTTTACTAGGGAAATGGATGCTACTTTCTCTTGGAAGCCTCGCTGCAAAAGAACACCTACACATCAGAGGTTTATATAAAACCACCCCAAAGTTTAACTTGATGTAATGCTTTCTGAGAAGTTCGGTCTAATCTTCTGAATAGAGTTAAAGTAAGGAGCAGGAAGAAAAGGCGTGTAACAGTTACATAAAATGCCACCTGCCCTTGCAGCACAGCACACGCCCCGACATCACAGCAGCTTTCGGGAGCACGGTTTGTAACGCAAGGCCAGGGATGGCTCCTTCTGCATGAGGAAGCAGCTCTGAACTCTAGCAACCCTCCTTCCACCAGTCACACCGGTAAGGACAGGGTTGGGACTTCCACTGACACACCACAGCTGTACAGAGAGGTAGGTGTACGGAGCCGTACACACACGGACACAGACGGTGTTTTCGGGACTGCCAAATCAATCAGAAGGGCCACCCTCGGAACGTTAATTGCGATGATGGCAATTCTGAGGCATGCCTCTGCAGCAGGTGATGCCAGCCCCTCCAGCCCGAGTGCGCGGCGCCGTGGGCTCAGCCATGTCCCACGACTCCCTCCTATGGATGTCTCAGGCAATTAGCACAACCCAGCGCTCCCAGCTCAATGAGCAGCTACAGCTCGGGAGCAAGGGCTCAGGATTTGCACGCTGAAAGGTCCAACACCCAGCTCCCGCTGCCAGGGGCACCGTCCCTGCACGATAGCAGGATAGCCCAAAGGCAGGCGGCAGCACGGGGGTTTCAGCTCCAGTTCCCTGCTCTGCTGTAGATCCCCTGCACGAATTAACACCCTATGCTGCAGCAGCCCCTTGGACATGCAGAGGCATCTCTGCTTTCCTGACACCAGCTCCACCTCCTGTTAATGGCAAAAACAAAGCTCTCACAACCCCGAGACAGTCCCACGAGTGACCCACTGCAGTGGGCTGAGCTCGGGGATTTGCCGCGAGCACCGCAGCTCTGCCGGGCCCAGAAAACACGCTCAGCAGCCAGCCAAGAGACAGCGAGCTTTTGGGGAATCCGTGAAAGTTTCCAACAGATCCTGGGGCTGCTCGTGGTGCCGAGTGGGGATATAGTGATGGGGGAGTTGGGCTGGACCAGGGGCAATCAGCTGCTGGCGACCTTCGGTCCTGAGCAGCTCCAGCTCCTTCTGCCGTGCTCCCGCGTGGAGCACAAGCCACATCTCAGACCTACAGGGCGCCAGGAAAGGAGTTTGAACTTTTTGTTTGAGCCCAGGAATACTGCCCATGAGGAGGAATGAGCAGCAGTGGTACCCGGGGACGTGTGGGCAGGGGATGTGCAGCTGCTCCTCTGCTGGGCCACGCTCTGGCTGCTGCCCGCCTTGCCAGGCTCCGGGGTGGGGTTTGAGGCATCGGCTCTATCAGAGATTATGCAAGGACCATCAAATGCATGCTGGTTTTCTAAATCTAGCCAGGAACTAGTTCAGGGCTTCAGAGATTAAGGGCTAGTGGGATTACGATTTGCTAAACTTCCCCAGAAGGATGATTTTCTTCAATACGATTATCTGCACAGATGTGGGCTCGCGGTGCTGATTCTGGAAGCTAACATTGCATTTTCCAGTTGCCCGCTGTTCCTTGCCTGCCCACTCCATCTTTCAAACGCAGTTTCCTCACTGTCCACATCAATTTGGGACTTTCTTCCATTAACTTCTCTCTTCTGCCCTTCTTACCTTTCCTTTCGCTCTACCTACCTCCCTTAAAAGTTTCCACTTCACCTCCCCCTCTGTCCCACAGCAGCTCGAGTGTCCTCTACCAGAGAGAGGAACACGAAAGCAAGGTGGGGAGGTGACAGCAACAGCTCAGCCTCGTCCAGCCCCTTCCCTGTTAACTGCATGAGATGCTTTAGCAAATTCACAGCATAGCTAGACAAGCAAAGGATTCATTTAGAGAACTAACATAAAATGCAATTACAGAAAGACAAAGGGGAAAGAAGGAGAAGGAGAGGGGGGCAAGGATAAGATGATGATCTCAAAAGCTGCAAGGCAGAAATAGACTTCAGAGGGAGAACTGCTGAGGAGAAGGCTGAGATGAGAGCCTGCAAAGCAGTGGCAGGGGAGAGAAGGCTGATGGGGAACGCAGCAGGGCACGACCCATGAAGCAAGCCGCTCTTGCAGCAAGGCTGAGAGTGCAGGAAAAAGCGCAAGGTACATTTCTAAGCCCACTTCTGCAATGTTTGGAGAGCGCCGTGCACTGCTGGAGGTTGAGTTGGCTGTGTGCTTAACCTGCATGAGCGCCTGGCCAAGAGTGCTACACAAAGCTCAGAGGCTACGGGGATGGACCTGAGCATCTCCAGGTCACTGCTCTCAGTATTCCATGAAAAGAAAAACCAAGAATTTCACCTCAAGATGGGAAGCACCACTCTGAACTTCAAAGGTCACCCCTTGGTAGATGCGTTACATACACAAACGTACAGAGCCCAGGCCAGCTGCAGCAGAGGAACTCTTTCCCATTCTTCGCCTGTTCTAATTTTATCTCAGCAAACAAGAAGTGTTATACAACACAACGATGTCCCCAGTGCAGAGATCAATTTATTTATGACCATTTCATTTAATACAAAGAGCCAGACAACCACCACAGGAAGCCCAAGGAGGCTGCGATGTGTTTGTGCAGCAGCCCTCTTGAAAACCGACCACGTTCCAGATGCAGGAGTCTCAACGCAAAGGGCAGCAGGGACGTGTCAGACGCTAACCTGCTGGCCTTGGACCACTTCTGGAGACCTCAGTTAATGCTGGTTCCTTCTGCAAACGGATCTAGCATCTCAGCAGGTTGTGCTCTGTTGAATTAAATCACTTGCACCATGCTGGGAAGGGGAGATAAAGCCGAAGCCGTGTCACTGGGGTCTGACCAGGTGCCCAGAGGCTCCTTGCAGGGCACCCTGATGGGGTGTCACCTGCATCCCGGCACGGTGATGGCGCACACAGAGCTGCAAAGCTCTGCCCAGAATTTGGTGTGCCACAATGGGGAGCCAAGTGCTGGTATCACCAGGTTTCACAGCGTTTGTAACACTACACGAATCCAAGCTCAGATGGCATGGAGAGAGCACCCAGCCGGGGGGTTGATTCCATTGGGCTTGTCAGGATGCCACTGAGAAAAAGGAAACTTCTATTTTTAAGTTTATGTGAACTTAAAGCATTAAGAAAGACTAAAATCTCATGCCCCCGGCAATCGTGTTGTTTTCCCTTCTACGTACATCTGCTCCACATCCCAGCTGGAACTGTAGAGACATCTTCAGACTCTCAGTTTGGGAAAGAAAAAAAGAAAAAAAAAAAAAAAGCTTCAAATCCAGCAGAAATCAGACAAGGTAACATCAATTACCCTGGTCACAGAAAAAGACTGCAGGGGCTGAGAAAGTTCAGTTTAGAAGCTGACCCATCAACGTCCAGACGTTCGTTGTAACCTTACATAAGCTCTCTTTTGTCTGAAAAACTGGCCCCAAAACATGCACAGACATTTACTTCTTAAGTTTACATCTCAGGCTTAGGGGCTTGCACTTGAGCTTGGGAATAAGACCAAAAAGCCCAACCTGCAGAAAAACCCAAGACAAGTCCCTTCCTTCCACCGCTCCCCCCCAGGCATGCTTAGGGGAACTCCAGCGCTTCTGAAATTAAATTGTGGAGGTCTTCACAACCACACACCCCTGGACAAAGTGGTAAGTGAAAAAAAAAAAAAAGCCATCACCCACGAGAAACTACGGCACTAAACCCAGGGTCAGTGTCCCCGATGCAGTCCCCGAGCAACCCTGCTGCACAGAAGCAGAGAAGAGAAAGCTCTTCACCAGGAGGATCAAAGGGTGTATGGCAGTTTTGACACAATCCAGGAAGATCCTTTGAAACCCCACATGCCGCATTTCCTACACAGTTAAAAAGCAACCCTAAAAGAGTATTTTCACCTGCCCGAGCCTGCGGAGGTCCAGCAATTAGCAGTGCAAGAGCAAGATGCTGGGCAGCACGGAAACGGCACGACCCACGAGGCACACGCTAGCAGCCCTGTCAGAAACGGTGTGGGCCAAGGGGCAGAAGAGAAGAAGAAGTTTCCAGCTCTATTTTTCTGACTGACCTTGCAGAAAGCGTGGGTTTAATGAGCAGCAGCATTCCTGCACGAGGGCTCGGCGCTCTCTGTGGATCAGACCATCACCTCGGCGCACCACGAGAAATACAAAGGCTTACAAACCTGGGAGCCCTGACGCAGTGCTTGCTGGTGGGGCTGCAACTTCTTTCTGCTGCTCAGTCAGCCAGAGCTTATTCTGAGGGAAACAACAAGTTTTCCGCCGTGTATAATTAGGGAAGCAGAGCCCAGGCACGATGCTGTGACTTACTGAGGGTCACGACACGGCGCTGTGGCAGGCAGGAGCAGAAGGCACGGCCCTGCTTCAGGCAAGAAGGGTAAGGAAGGGAAGAAGTCACCTCCAGCTCCTTGCAGCCCTCCTCAAACCCCTTCTGCCACTCTGTAGTTTTAGCTGCCCTGGATTGCTCCTTGTCAAGATATTGAGAAAAGAAAAAAACCATCTGATTAAGAGGCTGACCCACGGGTCTCATGTTCTTCACACAAATTAACCTAGAGCTTGAGACTTACTTTATATAAATCATTTTCTCCATCTCTCTGCTTCCCCCCCCAAAAAGGAGAGGGAATAGCCTATTGAACCTGACACTCACGTAATGAAGAAAACAACGCAAGACAACCTAATGAAGTCGGAATTCCAGCAGGATCTCAGTAGGTACAGGAATGGAACAGGAAACACTCCTTGTTATCACCCGTAATATCAGCATCAAAAGAGAAAAAGAGATGTCCGGAAAGGTGCAGTCTGAGTTACCGCATGCCCAACGTTATCTCGGGTTAAACCCAAGGAATCCTGCAGCATGGCAGCCATGGGGAGAGGGAAACTGGGATGCCAGCTGAACAAAAAGCACTTCTGCATCCAAAGCCAACCCTGGGGGCTCAGGGAGAGATAACCAGAGCTTCGGAGCAGCAGCCAGGCTCACTGCAACAGGCACTGGGGATTGCACAGCCTGGAAGGACTGCCCGGCACCACACCTCTGCCATCCTCCAGCAACATTCCTCCTTCCCCGGCCACGTTACATAATAGGGAGCGTTATTTATTTATTTCTTGATAAGATGCCTTTTCATAACAATAGGAACTATTGGAGACTGAGATAACTTGATGAATTTTTCCTATTATCTAAGAGCTTAGTCACTCAGGGAATTAGTCATGTTCAAAATAACAGCCCGGCTCAAAGAGATTCAGAGCAACCGTTCTGGAGCAGAAGCAGCTAATGTCATAAATACATTAAGATGTTAGCTTGAAGCATTTCAGAGATTTTTCAAGAAGTCTTTAAAAAAGAAAAAAAAAAAAAAAAGAAAAACCTCTCTGCCCGCACACAAGGAAATGGGGTTCTCAGCAGTTCAAAACCCACTGGGTTTTACCAAGGGTGCTGTGCTCCAGCACCGACACCTTGAAGCAGGAGGGACAGCGGGACTTGGTGGCTTTGCAGTGAGCGCATCCTGCCCCATGCGATACGAAACCTGCAATAGTCTCGAAGGGTTTTCCAGACATCCCCAGTGAATCGTGGAGGTATCCCAGGAGGCAGGGAAGTTATCGTCACGCCTGTTCCCCAGCAGGTAGGCAGCGGGGCACGGAGCCACGGTTTGCTCGTGGGACTAGAGCCAGGCCTCCCCCTCGCCAGCCCTGGGACTGACGCAAGGGCAATCAGCAGCATAGAGCTGGTATTTATCCAAGTGGTTTTATTTTGTGTAGCATCTCCTCCTGCTTAACCTGGACATTTACTGCGCACTCTTACAGCGATGCCAGCGGGGGGCTTCACAGACAGATTGTAGAAGCTCAGAACTGGAAGTGAACTGGGAAACAGAAGAGAAACCACACAGGAGAGAAAAAATCCCCCCGAGAAATGCACTTGGTAGCACGGACATAAGCCTTTGGGAGCTATATGACATTGCAGCATGTGCAGAGCTCTCGCAACCCAAATACCAACCTTCGGTGACAACGAATCCCAGGATGAGTGGGACGAAACTTTCCAAAAGCCACTCTTGTAGGAAGGGCCCCCCCTTGCTTAGGCTGCAGAGTACAGCAATGACCGACCAGGCAGCTCCCCTCCACCTCTGGGGGAGCACAGGGTGCTCTGGGCCTCCCAGGCCCCACTCTTTGCCAGTACCTGGACACGGAAAGACCCTTTCCCCATCCCATGCCAGCCTGGCTTCCCCCTCCCCACCGCATTTGCTTATCAAAAATGATTTTCATTCAAAAATGAAAATCCAACCCAAACTGCTTTCTTGCCCTTCTCTTCTCCTGACTTCACACTGAGCTTTTCGGGATTATGGGATGCAAAGAGTCTTTCTACTTTAAATATGCTTTGATTTGCAGCCTGGCAAGTGGAGGAGAATCAGTAAGGAAAAATGGAAGGAAGTTTCCTGCCTGCTGACCTGCCCTGTCCATGGACATCGTCACGGCTCCTGGCACTTGGCGCTTTTATGCACTGAAATCTTCCTCAATGTTGTGGTGATTTCCAATAGCTTACTTTCTGCTTCTGACAGCGATGTAAAATTTCAACCACAAATTGATTTTAAACGTTTGACCAACATGCACTGGAAAAATAGAGCTGTACGTGGCTGAAAAAGAACAGCCCAGGATGCTACGTACCGAAGCTAATGGCTGCGCTCACTTGGACTTTCACAGGCACAACATTAAGTACAGATTTAGACTCTATGTGTGGAAGTAAAAATGAAGAGGCAAGCTCGTTTTTCCTTTAATAAACACAAAGGCTTGGGGAAAAAAAGCTCTGTCCTTATCAGATTAAAAAACCCTATTCCAGAAAAGGCTGTGTTGTGGCGTGATTTAAACCAACTCGTTTCATTATCACGCCCGATCAATATTCTCTGTGCAGACCTACCCGAAGCATCACCACACTTGCAATGCTGATCAGATGTGGAGATTTATTCTCATCACTACCAGTGACAATTAGTTTCATCTTTCAGGGTTAAAAACAGATACTAGCGGAGTTTAGCAACTTAGTACCAATGAAGCATGTAAAATACCCTCATGGGATGCTGGCATAATTGGCAAAAGATTAATTGTTTAAAAAACGGAAGGCAGCACATGCAAAGGAGAAAAAAGGAAGCCCCGACAGCTTAATATTATGGAATAATAGCTAGGTTTGAGGGGCTAATTTAGAAATAAAGAACCACCTGCCATGAGAACAAAAGGTACTATCACTTGTAAAATATAGTGACATGCTTCTTACAGATGACTAAGAGAGTGGGTCCGACTCTTTAAGCCAAGCAGGGCTGAGGGACAGCAAGCAGCCCTCCAGTAGCCCCGTGCAGTGCAGCACCAGTCCAAAATCTACCTTCAGAGCACCGTGCCCAAGCAGAGCCAAGCCCAGGGGTGCTATCCAAAATAAACGTCTATTGCTGCTCTTTCAGAGACGTACATAAAATAACAAAGGGGGAAAAGAGAATCCAAAAAACATATTCAGAGGCTCGGAGCTCAAGAAAATTGGCCCGGTGTTCTCTCGAGGGAAGGGTAGGGCTCCTGCCATATGGCAGGCAGCCTGGTGCGTGCGAGCGGGCCGGCCGACCTTCCCGGGGAGCAACAGGAGCAAAACCACTTCGCATTCCTACAGCCCGTTTCAGCCAGGAGACCGAGATGGTAACGTTCACACTGACTCGGGGAGATGCAGCTACTTCTAGCGTGGGACGCCTGGTTTGTTTAGCAGAGCACGCCAGTACAATCCAGCAAAAAGTGCTCTGAAAAGCAGAGGGACTCACCTACGGTAACAGCAAGCAAAATCTGACATTGATGGAACGGAACTACCTGCGCTGGCACGTGGCCAGGACACCTGGTCCAGCCATCCTGGCCTTGAAAAAAAAAGAGAGCAGAGTTTGGGTGGACCAAACGCCACAGCAGGACCCTGGGCTGGCAGTGCAGCCAGGCTCTTTGCCCCCTGCATCCCTGCTTGGAAGCTGCTGCAGAGAGCTCTGCTGGATTCACCTCACGTGCTGCCGCTCTCTGCTTTGTGATCCGTTTGTTTTTTTTAACCTTAATTTCAGATGATAAAGAGATACACGGAGAATCTTCAAATACTGCTGAGGTTGTAAAACTGGCACGCAAAATGCAGAAGCCACGGCCCTCTCTTTTATTTTTCCCTTGTTAGATGGAGCAGCGTTGGGAAATTCCTGGGCAGAACCTGCCTCAAAATCAATCCCCAGCGTTTGACTGCCCCCCCAGCCTCCAAAAAAAAAAAAAAAACAGATTTAAATTACAGGCTATTCAGCAAGCACTACAATTTCTGTCTAACAGAAGGCAAATATTAGTCTGATCAGAACAAGATAACAAGGTCTCCCTCATTGCCATCAACAAGAAAGGAAGCTGGAAAGATAAAGAGGGCAAGAAAGTGTCAAGTGCGGTGCTGTGTCGGCCGGGAACCGCACCGCATCCCCTCCCCTCTCCGCCAGAGCTCAGCAGTCACCCAGGGGGAAAGGGAACAGGATGAAAGAGCCCCGTCCAGCTTCTCCACCACCCCTTTTCTTTCAGCGTGGTAATCTCTGAAAATGTAAATCAGCAAATGGGTGAGAGGCGATTTGTGTTGCTTGGACACCGGAGAAGAGGGGAAAAGTGCTAGGCTGGCACGCGTGTGGGGAGGTGCGGGCGCGCACGGAACAAAAAGCCTGGGTGCCTGCAGGGTGGGAGCGGGCAACAAAACCCCCCCAGCTCCTGCTGGGTGCCAGACGAGCCTTAAATAGGACCCTGACAAATTTGCTGGCTGCCGCAGGCTGCTGTCAGCACCCCCACACTCCGCTTCCAGTGCTGGCACCAGGAGCACAAAGCGCTGGGCTCCTCTCGAAGTGCCTCGGAGGGGATGCAGGGCAGGAGCGAGCCGCAGGGGGCTCCCGGAGGAGAGACCCAGCAGGGATTGCTGTGCTCAGCATCCACCGGCTGACACCAGCAGGGCCAATGGCACCAGTGGCCATGGGACGAGCCCACGGGGGTGTCCTGCAGCTCCCTGGGGGCAGCGAGCACCCAGGGGAGGACGAAACAAAGCAACAAAATCCCACAAAACCCAGCCCAGCGCAGGGAACGGGAAGCAGGGGAAATGCTGCTGCGAAACCGAGCGGTACGAGGATGAGGGGAGGACCCCAGGAACAGCCGCAGCTCTTTGCGGGGAACTTTCTGAACGAGGAGACCCTCGCCGAGGCGGGGGAATCGCCCCAGCTCCCCTCCTGGCAGATACAGCCCCTGGGGGCCGTGCTGGAGGCACGGCGAGGGTATCTGCAAAGCGGCAAGGTCTTTTCTTTCCCTCTCTGTCACCGCTTGAGCCGCTCTCCCCGAGCCTCATCCCTTCGGAGGAGCGTTTGGCAGCCCGATGCGAGGCAGGCAGGGATGCTCCGGCGTGGCAGCACCCAGCCTCCCCCCGCGCCGCAACTCATCATCCGCAGCAGGGGCAGTGCTGACAGGTCCCAGCGGTGGCTGCCAGCCGGCGTCCCCGGGCCGGTGCTCCTCTCCTCGCAGTCCTCTCCCCGGCTCTGGCACCACACACAGGCGCCTGGCAAACCTTCTGCTCCCCCCCAACGAGCCCCCGACCCACGCTGCCCAAACCCACCTCCCCAAGCCCCTGCCGAGCGCCTCTCCCCCCCTCCCACGCCCCCGGCGAACGCACACCCTCCTTCCTCCCTTCTCATCCCGTCTTCTGCTCGGCTGTTTGGTGCCACCGAGTCCATAAAATGGCTACAGGGGGATCGACGCTTTCAAGGACGGGGAGCAAAGGAGGAGCCGGGAGAGAGGACGGCGGCTTATTTCCCCTTCAAAGTACTGCAACGAGAGGAAAAGAGAAAGACGTAGCTACCTGAACTCACCATTCCTGAGCCATCCCTTAGCCACTGCATCTTGCTTCTGATGATGTCCTTATTATCAGGGAGGGGAAAGGAAAAAAAAAAAAAATCCCTACTGCCTGGCGAGAGCTGGCAGGAAAAAAAAAAAAAAAAAAAAAAAAAGAAGCCCCCCACCCCCACCCTAGCCTGAAGCCTTCAGTCAGCCATCCCTCAGCCTGGCAATCCCGTGCCTGTCGGGAGCACGTTATTAGCAGCCTCCTCACTACCTGGGCTCCTAGTTATTTCTTTCAGCCACAAGACCGAGGGATTTGAGGGGAGGGGGCCGTCCTTTTTGCTGCCTTGCCGTGCTTTGCAACTCCGCGGGAGGGGAGGGCAGGGAGGGGAAGGGCCCCCACATGAACTTCGCGAGGGTCCCCGTGCTGCCCGGTGCCCTGCCCTCCTCCTGCTGCTGCTATGGGGTCCCGGACCCGCTGAGCCCACGTGTCTCCGTGCCCAGCAAGGGGCTGGGGGCTTTGCTGGCACCCCAAGGGCAGCGAGCTCTCGCTCTGCTCCATGTGCGGGGCAAGTCCCTTCCCACCCCAGCGAAACCTCGCCGCCCGGTGAAGGGCTCTCCCCTTCTGGCACCTGGGTTAAAACCTCCCGGTCCCTTTTTCCTGACTTTTCGGTCAGAGCGAGGGAACAACAGCCCCCCCCGTGCTGTTGGGAAGAAAGAAAAGACGCTCGTGGAAGTGTTCGTCGCCAGCACAGCCGCCCACCGAGCCGGGGAGCCGAGCTGGGTCTGTCTGGCGCTGCTGGGAAGAGGCGGCGGTGGTGTGTTGGGCTGGCACTGCCGGCTGAGGCAGGACCGAACCCTCCCGGTTCCTCCCGACAGGACATTCACATCAGCACCGCTCTCCCCACATCGCAGAGGACACACGGAGATCAAAAAGGGTCGGCCAAGGCCGTGCAAAGGGGCTGCTGCGCCGTGGCCACAGCCCCTTGCCCGACAGCCCCGGGATGGAGCAGAGCATCCCAAGGGCTGACACCCACCTGAGTGCCATAAAGCCGGCCCAGCAACACTCCCGACATCTCTCCGGCACCTGAAGAAGCCTGCAGCTAGCCCCAAGGGCATGGGAGGGCAGATAAAATCACGGAGACCATGTGGGTTCCTGCTCTGGGTACCCTGCATCCACGCGCAGGACAGAGCAAAACGTGTCGGGGAGCTGCAGCCTCCCCCATCGCACCCGCAGAGGATTTAGGGTTGTTTGCAGGGTTATGATGTGTTGTGTTTGTGTGTTTTTTTTTTTTTTTTTTTTTACTGTGTGCTCCTGCCTCAAGGGCAGAAGGGCATTTGAATCTCCCGGTCCTGACCTCTAGAGGAGTCAACATTTTTCCTGCAGCTGAAGATTTTGAGTCAGGGCACCACACGCGGCTCCACGTGACTGCCACTTTCTGCTAGCCCCGCGCCAGAGCCTAGGTGTCTTCACTTATTTATTTAAGCAAGCCAGAACAAAAGCACGGGCAAGAGCAACGGGATGCTGCCCAGCATCTCCGTGCCACTTGGGCCCCACGGAGCCTGCTCCAGTTCCATCACGCCACATCCCATCACCTCCCGCAGACGCTGACAGCCGTCATCATTCCCGGAGATGGACAGCAAAAGAAGTCAGTAGGCAACCACCTATAGATGCCCCAACTCCAGAATGCTGCCTGCGTTAAGTAACAGAAAAGCCGGGTAAATTATTTATACAAAAAGGGGTCTAGTCTGAAAAACCCATCTCTGAAATCTTTCTGGAAGGGACGTCCAATTCCCTGCTGAATAATACAGCAGTGGCCACATCGTTGTGCAGCCCAGGTTCTCACAAAACCCTGGGATATGGCACCTCTTTGCGATGTCATTCTGATCCACTGCAATGTCACCAATGATTCAAAAGGGTTGGGGAGAGCTGGGATGGACGAACTGACGGGCAGACATGTCCCGAATGCAGGGGCACTGCCTCCTCCAGAAATTGGACTGAAGATAAAAGCAATGGTCGGGTTACCTGTCACTGAAGAGTAAACGCTTTTCCTACGAGGAAGGACCAACAGAGAGACCTGCAGCACTGTCAAGCATACACACGAATAACACAGGACCCTCCGAAGCACAAAATCACCTTAAAACCACACCGAAGGGTACCAGTAACCGCTGACTGCAGGCACAGGGACACCCAGCTTCACCCTGACAGCACCAACAGGGGCAGCACTCGTCTGGCGCGTCCCATCGCGTCGCTCTAATTGGTGAAGTGGATCTGGGGGAGGTCGATTTGTGTGGAGGCTTCTTGCACACCCACAGAAATCACACCGCTTTCTCTCCTCCCGCTGTCAGCTGCTGCTTAGGCCCATCAATAAGGCTAATATTCCTCTGCTTCACTTCCTAGCCCTTGGTTATGCTAAGCAGCTTTGGGAAGTAAACCAAAGGTTGCCAGGTTAATTCTCCATCCCTGTGAAGGTGACGAGAGGCAGCGAGAAGCAGAGATTAGCCAAATCCCTGAATCGGCATCCATCTGCAAACAAATCCAACCTTGCCCAGACCGGCGGGGCAGCGATTCTCTGCCGCACAAAAACCCCAAAGAACCCAGCTGCGCTTCCTCCACCACAAACACACCCTCATCGCCTCCATCGCCACGAAACGGCCAGGCAGCAGGCAGGGGACCCACCCCAGGGGACACACAGGCAGGGGAAGAGCCACCCGCCAGCTTCTCTGCACCCCCGCAGCAGGGGAAGAGACCTGCCCTTTGGGAAAAGCTGGGGAAAAGGCCTCACAGCTTGGCTCCTCTGCCAGGCATTGGAGCAGGGATGCTTGAATAATACGTGAATAAAGACGTGAGCACGCTGCAGGTAGCCCCACCGGCACACAGCAGAGATTTCGTGTTTCAGACGAGGCACTGGAGTCACACACAGCACCACGGAGCGGTGCTGCGGGCCCCGTGCTGGGTATAAAAGGGTATAAAACCCCCATTGCTAAGGGGAAACAGAGGCCACCTCCAGCATGCAGGGTTTGGGCACTGCAAGTTTGTGCACTGCTTCCCTCCCCGTGATTTAGCCCACAAAAACATCATTCCTGCTGCCAAGAGTGAGCAGTTCAGTGCTGCTTGGATTCGAGGAGCAGAGCAGGTCCTCAGTTTGTCTTGGGGATTGTTCCAGCAGACAAACCCCATAAGAACTCAAACATTTCTCGTTACTAACACAATGTCCCATTCGTTCTCGGAAAAACTGGTCACATTTTAGCTGCCACAGCCCCCAGACGTCTCTGTCCCTACAGAACCTGCCCATAACACATTGCATCTCGGCTGAGCAGAGCTGTGAAGGCACGGACAAGGTTTACCTGGAAACTGCTCTGCAGCAGGAGTTGTGGCTGATGTCAGTACTGTAATTATCAGATTAATGCCACTTTTCTGTGTGCAACTTTTTTCTCTTAATTACTTGCAGCTGGAGAGACTGACTCAAAAGCAAAGCAAACGGCTACGAGCAGGAGGATGCTTACTACCACATCACGCTGCTGAAAAAGCACAAAGAAATCTCTAACCCTGTACCTCATCTCATACGCTTGGAGCTGTGCAGCCAACACACAAAAATCTTTAATGGCATCCCCACTGCACTCTGCTGCCCGACCTGCCTCGTGCAGCCACTCGCCCTGCCCTCCCTCCCCATTTACTGCCACGCTGCAGCACCACGGGGCAGCTCCGGGGTCAGGTCCCCATCCTGAGACAGATGGGGATCCCAAACTGGGGGATCATTTCCTTGAGCGGTGAAGGAGGACAGCAGCAGCACAGGATTTCACCTGCCTCTCATCTCTTTTCATCACTACGCCCTCTCACTGCCGAAATCCCCCGTGGATCGTCCAAGGCTGCCGTCCTTTACCCACACCACAAGAACACTGCTACGAACTGCTCTCTGGGTATGGAAACCTTCAGAGATGCCCCTCTCCTTCCCCAGCTCTTGCCTTTACGAGGGGATTTCCCCTGCTGTCTTTTGACCCCTCTTCTCCCCTGCAATGCTCACTGCAGGCACAGGAGCACATCCCCGGTCCCCCAGCCAGCGGCTCCCCATGGAGCTGAGTGCCCTGGATCGCCTCCATCGAGTGGGAGCCTGGCAGCTCTGTGGAGAGCCCTCCTCACAACGGGCATCGCATCGCTGCGGCGGGCAGATGTTCTTCATTACCTACCAGAGAGCACAAATAGGTTCTCGCAGCCATTGTCTCTACTGAACTGCAAAGAAAAGGCACCAAGTCCTACAGGTTAATTAATGAGAAGGGAGGGGAGTTTGTCTAACCTCTGTGAGGAATTAGCCAGCCTGGCTTTATAAACCAATCAGCCGCACCGCACAGCTATGAAATAAGCATCTTCCTTCAGGAAAAAGAAAAAAAAAAACCACAAACCCTATGGAATACTTTCATAATGGCCCAGTGCTTCTCAGATTAGCAGAGCAATAACGCAGCGCTTCAGGCTCTTGCAAAGTATTATTATTTATGGTACATTACAAGGTAGATTGTTTGTTCTTTAATAGGAGATGACATATTCAGAAGCCCCAGATACGTGTCCTCCTGAACCAACTCTGACACAAAGACAGTTTTGGTCATAAATTAAAGGATGTGAACAAGTGCAGGAAAATAATTTGCTCTGATGTAATCGATCGGGATCTTGCTGTTCGCCAGAGAAAAAGGAAAAAGATTTTCATCTCCCCACTGCAGCTGCAAACCAGGTGCACGAGGAGCTCCCCTGACTTGCCCAAGGTTATATACATCGAAACAGTGGCACGGACGGACAGGGGAGCCCAAGCTTGGTAGTATTTCTCTGCTCTGAAGCCACTTGTCCAGTTCAGACCACTACACGTGAAATATACTACGTGTGCTATATATATGCTATATACTTAAGTAGATACATAGCATATATACACTCATATTTGCTGTATACTTGGCACAAACTAGAGTTATTTCTAATTGATGTGTTTGGTGCTGTTATTTGGTACGTTACATTTAGCACTCACAGTGCAAACAGACTCCAGTCTAGCCCCACAGAGGGTGCTCCCATGGCAAAGGAGGCAAATGACCAAACGGGCACGGCCACGCCATCCGGACACTCTCCCCAAAAAGCTTCTGGTTTGGAGAGGACAAAACCAGCCTAGAGCTCTTATAAAAGCCATAGCGAAAAACCACGGTTTGGAAACCTGTTAAAAATAAACACATAAAATAAAGGAAATGGCCTTTTTTTGAGTGAACCACGCAGCCCAAAGGCCAGGATCCCCCTTCCCAGGCGCAGATGCTGCAGCCAACGCGGTCCCGTGCCAAGCACCTTGTTTACTATTCCCGTTCCCTCCTCACCCCCGTCTGACTGACAAGACGACTCATGCCTCAGCCCATTTGATTTGCTAATATCTTTCAACTTCTTCCAACAGTGGCATTTTTAAAACTCCCACACCTGCTTTAATTAAACCGTGGCAGCCTGTTTCCAAGGCCCGCGCTCTGTCGCTAAGGTCTCTGCTTCGGAGGTGAAAATTAATAACCTGCAGTCAAATTAAACTCAGAGAGTGACGAGGAAAGCACCCCGGTTCAGATCCCCAAGCCCGTTAGAAGTCTCTCCAGCATCCAAGCCTTCTTTATGTCCATCTGTTACCAGCGATGCCCTACTTCTGCTTATTCAGGGAAAATCCTATGGAGATTAAAAAAAGGAATAAAACTAAATTTGAAACAGAAAGGGCTTTACAAGTAGCACAATGCACGTATATAAATTCATTTAGTTTGTGTACTTAGAGAAAGATCCGCAGCCAAAAAAAGGTGGTGGTGTTTTTTTTAAAAGCGAATGAGAGCTTAGCATTACAATTCACAAGAAGATCTACAGGGAACCGCTGCCCGAGCTCCCCCAGCCACGACCTTCAAGGCCCGAAGGGACTGAGGAAGCCACACACACCCCCTGCTCCTTCCTCAGCCCCATGGCAGGACCCAGGGCCAAGTGCCCAGCACCCCCGGCATGCCCATGCCTCCTGCCCCGAATGCGCGCAGCCCTCCCTGGTCTCACATCACACCGAGCTCCTGCCTGCCCCCCTCAAACCCCGTGGGGATCCCGCTGGAGCTGGGGGATTTCAGGGCACACACCCCAGCCTGGTCCTAAGCCCACAGATATATACTGACCCCTGGGACAGGCAGCTTTTCCCCTTTTTTTCTGCAGCAGCAGAAAGCACGGCGGTGAGATAGTTGGGAACGATCTGGGCATGGCACAGAGCTCTGCTGGCCTCCAGGGGAGCACAGCTTGACTGTCAGTGTTACAGCTCGGCTCTCAATAAACAAAGCTATGGCAGAAGGCAAGTAGGTTGGTCTCCCACGTCCTCACATCGCCATCAGGCAGGTGAAGGCTTAATGAGGTCACATTTATAAGGTGATGGCCACGGTTCATCAAAATGCACAGAGGAACGTGGAGGAGCCTTTTGCATTCACTCCTTGTTCCTCTAACTCAATTATTTAACGCAAGCTGCGATCCCAGACGAGGGCTTTAAGCACCTCGGATCACAGCCACGTCTTGATGGCTTCAGTCAGTCTGAGTTTCAAGTGCTTGGGGACAGACCCTTCCCCAAGCAAGGTGTGCAGAGAGACGCACAGGGAGGGCTCCCAGAGCCCAGCCCTACCATTACGGGCTGTCCAGCAACAGCCAGGACAACAAGGAGAGCGTTGAGCTTTATCTCTCCCACAGTGTGCATTTCTGGTATTTACATGCCTACTTTTCTAATGGACCTGGGTCAGGTCGGTCTCAAGGTTTCCAGTGCCTCCCCACACTCCTCCCTTTGTTTTCTCGTGCCTGCCATCAGCTGCACCAGCCAGGGAGCAGCCGGGCAAGCAAAACAGGCAGGGAAAGGAGCAGCTGGGACCAGCCCCAACGTCACCCGGAGAACTTCTTGTGCTGGAGCATCATCTGCAGCTCCAATCAGCAGAAGGAAACCTCTTTGTTCAGTCCTATTAACCATTGACTCTCAGAGTTGGGATATTTACACAAAGAGGCACTCTTCTTCGATACTTCAGGCTGCTGCAGCACCGTGAAGTTTCTCTCCCAAGAAAGCACTGCCCTGAATCGCCCACAGAAGTTAAATCAAAGAAAGGCAAAGAGATTTCTTCCCCACCTGCCATCTGCAAAGGAATGGAAATTCACCTGATAAACAGAACCACATGCTTTCATCGTAGGCTACTTTTCAAGATCCCTTCAAGTCTCACAGCTCCCTCATCAGCCTTTCACTGACACAGACAGTCCACAGCCTTCCCCACCAAGCTCAATCCACAAAGGAGCATTTTAATCTTGTTTCATTTTGAAAAACATTCACAATTCACTTTCTGACACTCCTTTTCTTAGAGCTTCCATCCCTGTTCCCCTCCCTAAACCTACAATCCTCGCTGGTGTCCTTTGAAATTGTTAAAACTCATCTGCCTACAACAATTACCAACTCACTGCTTTAATTTCAAATGAGATGAGATCCCTCTCGGGCTTGTTTTTATTAGTGCAGAGGAAACAGGCCATAGGCTCAAAGAGTCTCTGGCTTGCCAGGAAGAAAGCGGTAGGAATGGGCATCGCCCTCCCGCTGTTCCCATGTCTTTCGTTTCTGCATTGCCACACCACGTTACGCGGTACCAGTGCAGCAGGGTGTGCGGTAACACGAGGAGACAGGCAGATCCAGGAGGAGCCACAGGTTTCCCCATGAAGTCATTTCACAGCAGGGATGCTCAACAGCAAATACAGGGTGTAAAACATGGACGAGGATCGTCTAACATCTTCCAGAGCACTTACAATTTTAGGTCACAGACCAACTGAAGTCTACAGAGGTCAAATCTCAGGAGCAGTTATAAAACCACGGTCAGATAAATAAAGGGGTTAAAACCAGCTACAGCGCTGGCTGGAAAGCCTTTCTGGAGAAAAGCAATTCCTTTATTAAATGTATATCCCCACATGCACACGAGGCCATAAATATGTAACATTCTCTCCCTCTAGTGGCTGGAGGCTTGGAAATAAAGGGGATGGAAAACCACCTTGCAACTCCAGGAGAAAAATGGAGTTGGTCCCAGTGTGTCTATCCCCTATACCCTGCAGGGAGCCAGCCATCACCCTGGCAGGTACTAAGCCTGCGACAGGGCTGAGGCATTGCGTCCTCTGCAGCAGCACTCTGCAGAGCGGGATGCAGCGAGCTGCTAGCTCCAGTTCAGCTCGTCTTCACCAGCCACCTGCAGGTTCTTGAGCTAGAGCCACTTACCTACCTGCTTTGCCTGCGTGCATTTGGTTTTCTTCTCCAAAATGCTCCGTTTTATGAGATTCATGCTTGTTAGCACACCGTGGCCAAGAACACGTAAGAGCCGCTCTGTGCTTATCCTCACCGTATCATCCAGCCCGTCTGCCAGGTCTGCTCACACCTTCCCACCGTCGGCATGCTTGGAGGAGAGCACGAGGCGTAAAAAACTCACCCGGAGATGGTCTGACAGCACAAAAAGAGCAGCAGCAGCGCAAACCAAGTCGAGACGGTATCATACACAAAGCTCCCCAATGAACTGTTTCTGAATGCTTTCCTCTTACTTTTAGCACTGCTCAAGGGTTTTAAAAGATCACAAAATACCAAAGTCCGCAATACAGCTCAGGTTCCCAGATTTATGTACGCAGCTTCTCTACTTGGTTGAGTGCTGAGACTTGTTTTCACATCAGCCTTCTGCTGCTCTACCCATCGTGTAAGGGGTACCAGCGTGGTACAACCTCCACGTTAAAGAAGTGTGGCATTGTTCAGAAGGACAGCATTCTTGGAAGGCAGCGTGGCACCACCAGGTCACGACAGCTCCCCTCCCCAGCTGCAATACAACGCTACCAGTTCATTTATCTTAGCTAAAAAAAAAAATCACACTCTGTATCAGACATCATTACCTCAGCACAAAATGGACGTGTGTGGGTATGGGTGCTGGATGAATATTCTTGACAACAACAGCAAAAATGTTCTTATAAAAAGCTGGGGAAAAAGGAAGAAAGAGGTGGGGGCTGCTATCCAAGAGAGTTGGTGGGTTTGACTCAAACATAACACTTACAAATACTCTTTGCAGTTTTCTCAGGCTGGCGTGCCCATCACAAGCATGTCTGAGCCCTTCCAACTCCCCTGGGAAGAGAGGGTGAGCTGAAGGTCTCAACTCTGCACAGATTTGCACACCCAGGAAAAAATATCCTGGAGGGACACCTGTTTTGAACTGGAAGGGTTAAATAGAGCTGCCCACAAACCCTCTGGCCATTAGAGCTCAGAAACTTTTCTCCCCTTTTCACTACTGTGATAAGCCTGGCAAGGCAGAGACCAGCCTCATCGTATGACCATAACCATTTACAGGCTGCTCTTTTCTTTTTTCTTTAAAAAAAAAAAATGTAAAATTTTTATTTTTTATTTTTTTTAAATGTAAATTATTTAAAAAAAAAAAAAAAAAAAAAAGCATAGTGCATACACCCAAGCAGATGCCTGTAAGAACCAACAAGGCAGGCAGATGTTAAAAACCACGTTTCTGCCAAAATCCCAGTAAGCTGCCCCATGCTCTTCCTGCATTGCCTTCCCAGCTACTCCTGATTCAAGACAGCCAGGTCCACACTTTGCCTTCCAAAACTGTCCTTTGCCGTTTGGTGCTTTGCTTGGCAGTGAGGCTTATAAATCAGTCCCAAATGCTCCCCAGCATCACTGCTGAGTACGAGGGATTATGCCGAGGTAAAGACTTCAAGCACCCATGTGGTGTGAAGTCAGAACACCATCTACTGCCTTCTGGAGTGCTAAATATACCAATATTTTACTACATACTTGCCTACTTAGCTATCTCAAGAGCAGTCTGTATCAGTCCCTAAAGAAGGCAGTTTGCTATTTATATATAATGTGCTTAGCAATTTTTGTCACTAAAGCTCCATAGATATATTATGCATGGGGCTTTTCATCCTTATAAACTTCAACACGGGAAAAATCTGTGCTATAAACTAAGCTTCACAGGTTCTTGGAAAGGAACGTTGTCAGGCGGGATGAGTGTCCTAACACCTCCAAGAGCGTAATTCTTGTAAACTAAGGATTTTAACAATGCTTAGAACATGGCATGAGAAATAAGTTAGACAGGCAGCCATTGAAAATTGCCGTGTAGTCTATCTATAGGAACGCTAGATGTTTGTTTCACCCCAGATTTACACAAAATGAAGAGGAATATAAAGTTCCTCACGAAAGAAGGAGGCAAGATTACTCGCATAAGCCAGGTAAGACTGCAAGATCATCTTTTCAAATTGCTCCCCAAATCTACTGCTTCTGGAAACACATCAAGCACTGCCTGACGTGGCTGAAGACAATCAAGGAGAGTTTTCAGAATCTCAGCTGTGAAAAACAAGACAGAATCAAAGGTGCACTGATAATATAAATGCTGGGCGTGTGGCCCTTGCTTGCTTAACCTCTCAGCCAGATGGGACCTATAGCGGCATTTGGAGTGAATGAAGCACCACAGAGCAAACCAGAGGTACCAGCAGCTACAAATGAAGCCAGAAAACTCCTCAAGTGCACTGAACCAAGGAGTCTGGATCTAGCTGGGGTATTTTATTTTATTTTTGGAAGGGGGTGGATTTAAAGCGTACAGGATTGCTTATAAAACAACATTTTTCTTTATCGAGCTATGTTGTAAAAACATAAAAATAACCTTTTGGGGACAGCAACCTAACTGCAAAAGCATCACAGAAGTATTTTTGTGTAGCGTGAAAAGATATGAAATGCATATTCTTAAAAAGAAACGCGTGGCTTATGTTTTACTCCGCTTCCACTGTGCAGCCGTATGTTGGCTGCTGGGTTCTATTAATAAACTCAGAGCTCTGCCATTACCCCACTTTGTGTCTGGATAAGCACGACCGATGCGCAATTTCGGGCACATAAATACTTAATGCTGATACCTTCAGTGGATAACGATGCTCAGATGTCAGCTCTGCCATAAAGAGAAGTCGATTCAGCCTCCTGCAAACTGCTCCGTTAGGAGCACGCTGATCCCACACGATTCACAAACAAGAACAGGGAGGGCTTCCTCTGCACCTCCGAAGGACAAACATCCAGATGGGGGCCTGTAACATCCACACGTGTGAGCACAGCCAAACTAGCTGCAACTGTGTAGAAACACTGCAGTCTCAGTGCAGGTCCCGTGCCACGGCTGGCAGAGCCTTGCTTCCCTTCAATAAAACTACCCCCGGTGACACAAGGGGTGCTCGAGCCTTTCCTGGATGAAGGACACGGAATAATTTTGATTTCCCTCTATTCCCTCCACAAATGACAACCCGCTTTTTCTCATCAGCAGGGGCAGAACACTGTCAGCAAGGCTTTCCATCACATTGCCCATGACCGACTGGCATGACTTCATCCTAAACAAGACCCAGAGGTTACCTTCTGCAAGGAGATAAATTTTGTTTAATCCAAAGAGGAGAGAGCGAGTTAACCTTCCCAACTCAAAATAAAGCAGACAGTTCCTTACCATGATCTCAGTGCACCTCAGCTCTAACCAATACCCAGCTTTATTTGGTTACATGTCCTCCAAACCATTTCCCCATTTTTCTGAGCCAGCAAAACTTTACCAGAAACCAAGAAATAAAAACTGGTTTTCAGCAAGGATTCCCAAAACTGCTGCTCATTAGAGAACGTCTCTGTTAGTAATTTACTTTGATGCCTACAGTTCCAGCTGGAAACCAGAAAAACCATTTTGCTGAGAACCTCAGCAACAGGAAAGTCACATTTTCAGGAAGGATTTAGCACTTAGTGATCATTCATCGGGAGTCGTCTCTTTTTCTCCAAAGTCCCCAGTAGTAATCTAGATTTTCCCCTCTGAGGTTTTAAAGGAAAACAATGGGAAACCTCTTTCAGAAATCAATTAACTCCACAAAAATCAATTAACTCTGCAAAACCAAAGAACAGAATGAGCACTTCTTGCCCTGTGTGCATCACGTTCAGAATAGCGAGCCTGCCTGCGACATATGAGGCACTGCAGCGTTTCTCCATCTTGCTGGTCTGCCAGTTGGTGCTCCATTCACAGCTCACACTCTCCTTTCTTTACTCGACACCCAGGCTCTGTTTGCCAATGCTACATAAACCTCCCAGCACCATTTTGGCCCTGGTGGATATGAAAACTGCGTGAAAAGAGAAAATGGCTCGTTACAATCCCCACCCCCCCCTCCAAGCTTTTTTTCTTCTCCAATTTCTTGAATTTCAGTGTTATTTTTAACATCTAATAACAGCTCTGGTCCCCGTCCTGGATGGGGCCAACTCCCGCACCACGCCAGGCGCTCCCTGCTCCCATTGACTTCAAACCCACGTAAAACAGATCGAGTGAGCTCTAGCGGCTCTTAAATATTCACTTTTATTGTAATATTCTTAATCCTGAATCTTATAAGACCTGGAATCATTTCACACTCATTTACAAGAATTATACACAATGCTCACTTTCTCCTGCCCTGACGCGGAGCTCGCTGTCGCAGGCACCCATTATCTGACAGCCCCCAGAAACGCCGCACAAAGCATTAAGCCCCAAGCCAGGAACACTCAAGTGCACAATGTACCGCAGCCATCACGGAGCTGATCAGAAAATTGGGGCTTCTGCACAAAATGCTTGCAGATATTAAAGCAGGCTGTGGTTGTATAGGGTTGGTTTTGGAGGTTTTGTTGTGTTTTTTTTTTCTTTCTTTTTTTTTTTTTTTTTTAAAAAAACTTTTTTTTAAACAAGCTTTCTGAAGAAACTTTTCAGTTTCATCTAAAACCTGAAAGCTGCGTGTCAGCAGAGACACTTCTTATACTTCAGAGCCTTAAATTCGTCTGATTTAGTATTTCAGCCCTCACCCTCAGAAAGGAGGAGAAAACAAGACAGCAAACACCACCCAGATCAGTTGCAAACCCAGTTTTCTGACCACAACCCACCATCTCCACGGCAAATATTCAAGCAGCCCTGAATAAAACTGTTCAGCATGTGCCTGGGAGCACGCTGCTCCATCGCTACTGGGCTAGTGATGATGAGCAAACAGCAGGGCACCAACAGGGAGATGTCCTGTTGGATGCTGCGGTCCTCCTGGCTCCAAAAGGAGCAAAATAAAGCAATTCCATGACTACCTGTGTCATGCCAAAGGCAGGCTGGGAAAGGATCTCCAAACAGCGTGGTTAAAGGCATTGCTTTGTCTTTTTAACGCCTCCCTTCCTGTCACTTCCATCAGCCCCCATCCCAGTGCCTCCCAGCACCGAGGGCTGCCGATGGTTTTCAGAGCCCAGCGAGCAGGGCCAGCATCATTTCACCTGGAAACGAGGACATTCAATTGGATTTTTGTTTTTTTCCCAGCTTCTTAGAAATAGTCAGGGGGGACCTAATATTAGCTCTTCCAGGAATAGTTACGTGGCTAAAAAGAGAACAAAGGTGATAAAATAGACTGTCTGCAGCAGCCGTAGAAGAGGTTTTATTCCTCCAGCCTGTCTGTTGTTATCCCCAGGAGCTTCTGCCTTTTGTTGTCACTTGATGGAAGACCTGGATAAAACACTTGGGTCAGCTCCGTGACACCCAGCTGTCAGGGGGACAGGATTAAATGCCCATCTGCCACAGCTGACCACAAATACACGGAAGGTGATAAGGAAGGAGGAACCTCTGGGCAGCTCGAGCAGCTCCCCCTGCCTGCTGTATGAAGGAGCATACCCCACAGAGGGCGAACCATAACCTGATGCACTTTGCATTCCCTTGAAAACTGCTTTAGAGAACTGAACACACCGATGGGGAGGTGCTATCAAAGGGACAAGGGGGGCTTTGACCCCTATCTGGAGTGGGACCCCAAACTGCAGCCTCACCTCCGTGCAGCCAGGGCGTGCTTGCCCCACACGGCTCCCCCAGGACCAAATGAATTCCTTCCCTTCTGGGCAAGGATATTGCCAATCTCTTTCAAAGAAAATACCTGCCTCTCATTTTTTAAGTGATAAATCACCTGAGGGTTAAATGCTCACCTTTTGGTCACCCTGGCCAGGCGACGAACACCTTACCTGCAACAAAGGGGAGTGAGGTGGGTGCACTCCTGCCTTGCTAAAGCCCTGCTAAAAACTAAGGTAGAGCATCAAAAGCCCTGAGTTCAAATTCCTCCTGGAAGTCTTGCTTTCAGCGGGTTGGGTAACAGTGGGGAACTGCATTATTTGTTTCCATTTTCATGACTGCATTCTGCCTTTTTGGGCCTCCACCAGGCCTGGTTTTAATGGCTTGCAAATTATACACAGGAACAGTCATAAACTGCACTGAAGTACCAAAGGACTTTTCCCCCCCGCCCCTCCGAAACAAAAGCTTGACATGGTGCCGCCCTATTAAGCCTATCATGAATGTGCCTGCTTGGGTGACTGTAATTACAGGAATTTAGTAGGGCCTTTTGTTTTGCTCTATGCTGAAAAAAAAAAAAATAGGGAGCTGGAGAAAACAGGAAAAAGAAAAAAAAAAAAAAAGACCAGTGGACACAAAGAAGTTTTCCAGGAACCACATGAGGGCGGATGAAGGATTGCTGTTTGCAGAAACAGGAGTTCTGGATGGGGCAGGCAGTAAGGAAAAACAGCAGCAGGGCTATGGGAGGATGCCAGGGAACCCCACATCCTGGAGCCTTTTAGCGGTGCAACTTGCTTCTCGCTCAGAAGGCACGGCCAGATCCCACAAACAGACCCAGCCCCTAAATACCTGAGCCACAACAGCCTCTGGGTGCCGTGCATTTGGGGCCAGGGCAGGCTCCGTAACCCAGCCCGAAGGGGGACACGCTCTGTCCTGCCCCACACACGCAGGGGGTCTCGAGGGAAGGTCTGTGTTTGCTCACACAGCACGAGGACACCGATGAACCAAGCGCTGGCAGCACTGCCGGAAGCGACTGAAGGTCCTCAGCAAAACGACCCCAAGAGTGACTGAGGAAGGCAACAGCCCAGAGCAGAACGGGGATGGCACCTTCCAAAACCACACCAGCAATCGCAGGGGCAGCTTTCGGTGCCTTGGCATCAGTTTGTTTAGTAACCTCAGCTACGGGATGCCGTCCTGCCGTCGGGCCTAAAAAGAGCAAGGGGGTTATGGCAGACTGAGCTGGCCACGTGGGGAAAGGCGGCTTTGTCACACTGACAGACCTTTGGCTTTGCTCTTTTTGCCTCCTGCACACAGCACAATTGTGTAACGGGAGCACACAGATCTTCCCAGATGCGCCCCAAAACTCAAAAGCCGGCTCCTGCCCCAATTTCGGCGTAATTACCACACGCAGACAGGGAAGTCTGCCCCCACGGATACAAAAGCTAATAGCTAGTACAGAATAAAGCGGCTTCTTGAGATGTCATTTTTCCTCACTGATTCGGACAGCTGAGAGTAAATAACGGGTTGTCACTGCTGTCTTTTCCTCGCAGTGGGAGCAGGCCTGGAAATCCCACAAGGAACGTGGAAATCGGGTCCTGGGCTGACGGGATGTTGGGTGCTCAAGACACAGAGCACCCAAAAGTCACAGGTTGGTCAAATGCCCGTCCTCACCTCCTCGGTGTGGAGCAGCAGCAGTCAGCACACGCCAGCACGAGTGAAAACGGAGGCAGAGGAGCAGGGGCTGAGAGACACAAGCCAAACTCAACACAACAGCTCCAGCCCAAGGGACAGTTTTTACAAAAGAGCCCACGACACATATGCTCCTTTCCCTTCTGTTCAAAAATAATAATAAAAAAAAAAAAGATGCAATTTGTCCTTTCGATGTTACAGTTTGGGGGTAGGTGGTGAGGACTGACTCAGCCTGGGATAAAGCAGGGAAAGGATAAAACACCTGCAGTAGGGACGGGATAAAACACCGCTAGATGTCCTTTCCTCTAGACCCCGGGGAGAAATATTGCAACCGGAGACCCGAAGGACTGCGAGAGCAGCCAGGGACCAACCTAGAGGTGCTCCTCCAGTGACAATTTGCTGCTTTGCCTCAAAAAAAAAGCCCAAATCCTCCTGCCGGCTGCAACACCCCCCGGTGCTCTCCCCTCCCTGTGCCTTTGCTGCACTGCACAACCCGGAGCCCTGCATATTCAGGCGGTTCCAGAACTACCCAGGCTCTTCTCAGGGACCAAAACATGCGTCACCACATCTGCACATCAAAGACCTTGCAGCCACAGCATCTGCAGGGACGGGAGAGGGAACGAGCAAAACAGAGGTGACAGTGGGGACTGGTTTTTGCTCACGGGGAGCTCCCCGATGATTTTTTTATTATTATTATTTTTTGTCAGAGTGTATTTTAAGCTCTGGAAAGGCTGCAGTTCCGCTGAGCTTTCATAATTCCTGCTCAGCATAAACCAGGCTTCACCAGCCCTCCTCCCTCCCTTTGCAACCCTGCCTAGGATCCAAACAAAGTGTCAGCTAGAGACGGATGTCAGACGGAGAGCTGCTGGCACAGAGGGGTTGTTTTTGCATTTTTGCTTTTCTATATAAGTTTGCATTATCCACGGCGACTTGAATATTCAGATAGCTCAGATACCAGGAGCCAATGTGTCCAGTACATGCTAAAAGAAGGCTGTCAGAAAAGAGAAGCCAGTTCCTTTCAAATGCCCTGAGATGCTCGAATTGTTTTTGCTTTTCCTGGGCAGCCACCTCCCTTTCTGTTCTCTTCTGATGCAGTTGCGAAGAATATTAGTTCAGGTGCTGATCTCACATCCAGACCCTCTCAGTCCAAACAGAGCCCTGCGGTCACCTGAGCACTTCATCCACTGCCCCCAGAAAAGGTGCTGGAGCTGTCTCTGTCCTGAGCCTGCTGAAAACCTCCCCAAAGCTCAACATTGCCAGAGCAGTGCAGCTGCTGGGTTAATTTTGGCCAGACCTTTAAGGCTCCATAATGGCCATACCTGAGCAGACAGGTCTCTTACAGGACCCAACCCCGTGGTACCCAGCCGAACGTCCTGATAGAGCACTAACAGATTGCCAGGAGAACAGCAAGGGCTAACAGCTCCAAGATGAATTTACCTGCTGGTTATTAGACTCATGTTTCCTGGTTATTCTTTACAGGCCTGTTCAGTGCAGCACGTGGAGCACAGCTGGGAAACCACTGCTTTAACTAACACACCCACGGCACCTGCTGCTGGGGCTCGGCAACTTTCTGCAGCTTGAGGACTGCCCAGCAATCCCAAACACCCCTACTGACACAGCGCCGGGATGACAGAAGGACAAAGGCTCTGACCTCTCCGCTAGATGCTGCTCCAGTTGTGACAGCAGCTCTCCAGCAGTGCTCCCAACACCTCAGCCAAGAGCCCACGTACTTCAGACGCCGGTGAAGAAGCCTTTCTTTCTCCTCCACACGCACTGAGGTGCTGCAGCTCCACGATAAGCAAGCAATTCCACTGTCTTTCTACTTCTGCAGGAAACTTTCAGCTGCCCATCTCAGGGGATCTGTCGGCACAGGGACCTCTGCAGCAGCAGTGCGGAAGGTAAGGTGCAGCGGGGTGAGGGGACCGCCTCCGCCCTGCCCAAGCAGCCAGCAGCAAGTCCCCAGCCTCCTACCCCCGTGCCAAAGCCTTCAGCCCGTGTCACAAGAGCACGCTCTCTCATCAGATGCCTTACACGACTAACCAACACAGTGTGAATGGTAAATGTCAGCGAGTGCAGTCAGAACCGTGGTTCAGCCTTCCCTTTGGGAGATGGATATTTATTTTGTAATGAACACAGGCCTGGGGGTATTCGTGTGGATACAGGAACAGACCAGGGAAGGAGTGTGCACGTACCTTCATCATTACCTCTCTCTAGTTTCTGATATTGTGTAGGTTCTTCCTATCTGCTACAGAGCTACAACGAAAAATAACCCATTAACCGAACCCAGAAATAAACCCCAACAGCCTCAAGCTACAAATAACCAAGTCAGATACGCTGGATTCTCCTGTTTTTGCCGTGCAAGGGCAAGACAACAGGAAAGGCAAGGAGAAAGGGTTTACTTAGAGCCATCTTCAATTTTTTCTTCCAGCACATTACTGTAAGAAGCAATAATGCTTATCTACCAATGCTGTGCAGACTGTCAGAGCACGAGACACGTGTCAGCTGCAGAAGCATAAAACACACTGCCTGCGTCTGGTCAGGTTTCCCTGAGCAGCCTATTGCCATGGGACACAGAAAGGTGTGAACTCGAGGCAGCAGGAAAACCACAGCACATGTGGAGCAGTGTGACAGGCAGCTTGAGCCCAGCAGCTCCGTTCCTGCATCGAGAAGGCCTCAGGTTCCCCCAGGCGCCTTTTTCAGGACTTGAGGTTTGTGGAAGTGCAAAGTGCTGTGACGGGGACAGCAGCAGAGAGAGGAGGAATGAGAGGACACCTGAAAAGAAAATCCATGCACTGCAATGCCAACATGACCACCCGTCAGCGAAAACCCCAGAATTAAGTGCCCGACTAAGTTTGCTAGGGAGATTTGGACAAACATAAAAGGAGGATGATTTCCTCCCCGCCTGAGCTCTGCCTGTCATTTCTAACCCCACGAGCCAGCAACTGCAGCCACTACAGAGCAGCACAGCTCCATCCCCTGGGGAAGAGCTCGGGGAAGTCCCTCGGTGATGTTTAGGCATCTCCCTCACAGGGGAACGCTTCCCAACAGTCTGGGGGGCTGGAATTTGGACAACCCCAGCACCACTGAGGCACCTCGATGATCAAAGCTTCAGGATGCTGGGGATGCCCCAGAGGTCAGAGATGCTCAGCACCTTGCTTTGGCCGAGAGGGCTACTGGCTTTCTGTCCTGGCATCTTCGCAGTAGCTCCCAGTGCTAAAGCAGGCGGTAGAATACCTTAAAAAAGCTCTGTACCCTTCTTGCAATTCACTCCCTATCCCTTAGCCTTAATAAGACCTCGCAAACCTCATTTTTTCAGCTGATGATTCTCATCACATTCAGGCACAACTATTTTTGTTTAGGGATGTAGCACAGGAATAGTTTAAGTTATGCTTAAGAAAACCCCTTGGCATTTTAACAGGCATTGGCAAGAACCAATTTCAGAGCAGTGCCTTATAATGGATGTCTCCATGGATACCTCTTTGTCAGCACCTCATTAGATAAGAGCTGAGATGTGTGTGAGTACCTTCCCCTTCTGCATTTCAGAAGGTACCTGAAAAACACTAATTATGCAAATCTCCATCCTCTAAGTGATGGATACCGGTGAGTTCAGGTGACAAAACAGATAAGCTGAGCCACGCTAGGAAAGGAAGACAAGAGATTTCATTTAGACACTTCTTACAGCTGCTGACACTTTGGCAATTACCTGAGACCAGGGAACCCCTTTAGGCCACAACGTTTTTTTTTCACCCCCTCCTTTTCTTTTTAACAGAAAAAAAGCAAGCAGATGGAAAGGAAGAGAACAATGGAGAGGCAAAACTCAGAGAGCAGCACCTGGAGCTCCTGCGGTGTTTGGAAGAAGGCAGAGGAGTCCGCGTGGCAGAACATCACCAGGACTAGCAAGGACCTGGTAGCCAGAGAGACGCAGCCCAGAGGCGCTCAGACCAGCACTCCTAGATACTCCACAGAGCAGTGACCAGTTAGTCTGCATAAGGACCAATACACCCACTAAAATAAACATCCAGCTCTGGTAGAGATGCAGGAACAACAAAGCTAGCTCGACTTTCGGAACAGCATCAATAGCACTAAAAAAGACAAAGATGGGATTGAGGGACCCGTGTTACCTGTAAGCTAGACACAGCTAACAAAAATCTCAGAAACGAGGCGAATTCTGTGAGACTGGTCCCACTGGGACCTTCAATTTGTTCTTCCACTGCTGAGCACAGCAGAGGTTATATGTGCTGCAATCTCCTGCTCCGGGAGCAGCTGGGAGCCCACTCAGCTCCTGGCATGGCTCAGAGCCACCACAGGGAAAGGATTTTCTCTCTCCCTGAGCAGTCGCTGTAAGTCAGTGTAATTCACAGGAGAAATCCTTTGGACTGCTCTCAGTTATGCTGATGTGCAACAGCCCCATGGAGCTACCTACCAGCTGGGGATCACCGGCACGCTGCTTCTTGGCTGTGCTGCATTCCTCACCCCACAGGTAGGGGCAGAGAAACAGGGAAAATGCTGCCTGCAATACAGCCTGAGGGTCACACAGAGATGCGGTTTACAGGGAAGGGTTGCTGAGTTAAAAACGGTGACCCTCGCAGCATCACCTTGCTGGCAACTTGCACGCAGGCCCGTGGCTGTCTCACACTCTTCTCTGAAGTTCTTACAAAGTCCAGCTTGCATGGCTCACCTTCAAAATTAAAGGCCAGTTCCTTTCACCCTACACCATCCTTTCACCCTAAGACACACCGATGCTGGGCACAGGAATCACTTCTTTCTCTTTCTGCCACAGGATTTTCAAACAAGCAGTAACTGCGCCGTGACTGAGTGAGCCAAATATTCCTGTTACATCTGCCATACAAACACCAGCGGATTTGATTACACCAGAACTGGCTCTCTTGTGGCCCATCTTTATCATTAGACCCTTACCTGGGGCTGTGTGAGCAGAAATATTTTGAGATTTTTCCAAAGACAATTGCTTGTTCTTACATAGTGCCTCTCACTCCCAAGAATCCCACACTTATATAGGAGAGGAAGAACTTAACCCTAAACCATCTACCTCAGCAGTGCCATGGGCAGCTCTTTTACAGACACAGTGATGTGTGCATGCATGAAAGGAAGAAATCACCCGTGACAAGGCAAAAAAAAAAAAAAAAAAAAAAGCAAAAAAATAAAAAACCTTTACACAGCGAGTTTCTCAGCACTGAGACCTGCAGCACAGTCCCACCAAATCCATCAGTCCTTTGGGGCCCTGCCACGTGGACAGGGTACATCTTGAGCAGTTTTTTCTCCCATCTGCTTTCTCCAGGAGTCCCTCTCATGGAACAAAGCTTTGTCACACGTAAGGAAGAAGATACGTCCCTTCCTGACAAAACATCTCCCCTACATAAGGAAAATAGACTGAAAATGTCCCTGCTCCTACCTGGACTCCACACTCCCAAGAGTGGCAAGCGAGGGCTTCCAGCTACCAACCAAGCACTGTTAAACTCTGATTTCCTGAAGACTTACCTGGAGAAATTGCTGTGCTCACAGTAGCTGTAGTAGCAACTTTAATCTTAAACATCTTCTGCAAAGGTGTGACAAAAGCGAGTGGCTAAGGTTAACGCCAGCTAGATTCTTGATATTGAACACAACATCAGAAAGTTCAGCAACTGAAGAAAAAGGATTGTCACCTAGGCCAGCTGTAGCCCAGTTTTACCACTGTGCTCTCCAGCACCCACAAGAAGTTTTATGGCTTTCCTTGGCTGCATTGACCCCTTTAGCCACACAGGAACTCGAGCTTGGAGTTGCTGCAGAGATGGATGGAGAGCACTCAGATAGCAGACCTGCGCCTACCCTGCATGAGTACCTCTAGGATGCGATAGCCTTTTTGTCAGAGGACAACTTCTTTTTAATTCCCCATGAATTTCCTCAATAACTACAGCTTTCAGAATACATTTGAAGACAAAGACTTAATTGAATATTAATGCTATCGAAAAATAATGGGAGTTGAGAGTATGTCCTTGATCGTGTCTAGACAGAACCAGATCTAATGGATTTCCAGTATCTAGGTAGCAGGTATAAATAGATTAACATTACTCACAGAGACCTGGAACATCTCCGTATGTTACCCAGCGAGGAGTGATCCTACAGCACAAAGCTTTCTAGCAGGTCTGTTATCTAACCAAGAGCACACCGTTCAGCTCCTGACTCGCTCCCTACAAGATATCTGGAGGAAAATGGTCACGGGGCGCTGAGGAACCGCTCAATCCACTCACCCATCTCTTCTGCTCTGGTGAAGGGAACAACAGACGGCATCAGAACCAACAACAGAACCGAAGCTTCTTAAAATTTAAAGATCAGGATACTGCATCCGCAGACTGCAGGCACACGGACCCGGCTGTCGAGGAGCAGAAACACACGGGAATCCAGGCACCTATGTTCCAGGCAAGCTCTCCTGCCACGACTTAAGCCCACCAATTTGTTTCCCCGAGGGCAGCACAGAAATGCTCACTGGGACCCAGAGCTGCTTTGGCAGAAGCAGCACAGTACTGGCATAAGCAGCATCCACGCTCTGCCAGGAGTTCATCAACACAAAGGCCTTTGTCAAGAAAGGGGAAGTAAAAAAAGGAAAAAAGAGCAGGAGTGGGTTCATCTGTAAGTTACGGCTGTTTTAGGTGTAAGCCTGGGGGAATTAACTTTGACACTCCCTTTCAGCTTTTTTTGTTATTTCTCTTTTGCACAAACTTGCATCTCTCCGCTGTCAGACTTTGATGGTTTTATGTAACTGTTTAAAAATTGAACAAGCTTCTTAACTTAGGTTTAGCAGAACACACTTTTTTTTTTTTTTTGCCTTTCTCTTTCTCGAATGTGCATTAAGAATAAAGATTGCCAGAAAAAAAAAAAAAAAAAAAAAAAAAAAAAAAGACCTTTCCCATCCACTGACATCAGCCACTGTAGTACACAAAGCCGCGTCCTTGAGGACTCTATTTTTTGTACATTCTGTTCCAGCACAAGCCGACGCATCTGCAGCCCCCGTGGGCTTTACAGCTGGTAGCTGGAAAGAAAGATTCATCCCAGGGAAAATACACAGGTTAACCACAGCAACAGCAGCCACAGGGCAGCTCTTCAACCGAGGGCAGGAACAATGAAAGAAACCCCCAGACCTCAGCAGTACGGCAGGGCAGCCAGAGCTCCCAAGGAGCAGGAAGGGGCTAGCCCCATATTATGGCCTGAGAAAGAAGTCAAGGACCTGCTGCTGTCAGGAGAATTCGGTTTTACTTTTATTTAAATATAAGTTTCTGCACAACTAGATGAAAATGCTTGAGAAGAGACTCCCTCAAGGCTCAAAAACCAGAGGCAAATAGCCTCCACCCTCTCCTGTGTGTTTGTATTTCTTAATTACATTCGTTTCTAAGCCAGAATCATATTTGTTGATGCTTCGGGTTGGCAGTGCTGTTGGTAAAGACATTGGGGAAACCCAGTAAAAAATAACAGCAACATTTGTAATTAGAGCCCTGCTCTCCTTCCACTTCGCCTATTGGAAAGTGTCTGCCTGTGTTTGTACTGGCAGCTCTTTAGGGCACACGCTGCTTCTTACTGTTTGCACGAGCTCACACCAAGAGGCTTGGTCTTGACCGGGGGCCACGAGCTATCAACGCCAAAGGGGCAGCACATCTCTCAGCATCATCAAAATAAGGCAAACCTTTTGATAACCCAAGTCTTACACCTGAGAACTGAGACACGAGACTTGAAGGGATGGGGATGCTGAAGCATGGCAAAGCTTGGAGACTTCCAGCATCACACAGAGAGTCAGGCAGATGATACTCAAACACAGCACCATTTACTGTGATAACCTGTTATTTATCTCCCAGCTACGTGGTTTGTCCGGGCACAGAACAGGAAGAACAGACCCGAAGTTTACGCTGCAGGTGGGACTCAGGGTCTAAAAGCTGGACATGGGAGCTGCCAGACCATGGTCCAGAAAACACAGCAGCGACCCAAGGGCATGCTGTGTGTTTTTGGAGCCCTGACAAAGAGACTGCAGCTTCATCTTTTTTTTTTTTTTTTTTTTTTTTTTTTTTTATGGGGCCTGCTGATGCCTCTGCATGGTATGCCCCGAGTTTGGCATGATGTGACCAGGCATGCAGATCTAACCTGCCAAAGCACCAGCGAAAGGAGCTCCCAATGCAGATTTGCAGAATGGTGTCGTGTGTTGCAGCCACATCAGGCAAAAAACAAATAAAAAAACATCTGGGAGAAGATCCTGGCCCTGCCTCAGGGGCCGCAGGGGCACTGCTGCCAGCCCAGGAGCTGCAGGTGCGAAGGGAGAGCACGCTCCCATGCCGCCAGCAGCTGCAACACGGAGCACGATGCCTGCTTTCCCGAGCTTCAAATCCTGCTATGCCTGCCCCCAAACGCAGGCCGAGCTGCTCGCAGCCCCCCTGTTTCCTTACCCATTTCACACAAAGCCACGGGGGATCGTCGCCTGCCCTTGCAACTCCCGCAGAGGCGGCCGCACCATGCTCCGAGCCCGGCCGGTCTGCAGCACGTTACACAAGCCACGAGGGAGGCAGCTCCTTCGGGTTAACCCCAAATCCACGGCAGGCCCACGGCTGCCTATGACAGCACCGCTCGGCTCCACCGCTCGGTGTCAAGCAAGAGTTATCCGCCGCCAAACTTCTGACCTACTTCTGCGTTGTGTTTCCCCCCCTCCCTGCTCCTGCCCTCAGTCCCCAATTAAATCTGCGTGAGATTTCCTCAATTATCCTCTTCCTGCTAATAGATGTGGAAAGAGGATGCCGTAACAATGTATTCCCCTGGCAGTGGTTCAAAATAAATCTCAGAATTAATGCTGAAGAGTGCAGGATGTATGAACACTTTAATTAACCACCAACATATAGAAAAGAGCAGTTATGTTCAAGACAGCTGATATGTTGCTGTCACTGCAACACAGAATATAAAGTACTGAGTATCCTGGTGCTCTTATTTAACTGACAGGCCAACAAATCAGCACTAACTTCCCCTTTCTGAGTAGCTGAGCCGATTTTTACCTGGGGTCAGCTATTTTAGGACACCACAATATTCAACTGGCGCAGCCTAAACAGCAGCGTGCTTGAAAAACACTCCGGGATGGAGGAGGCAAACAGTCCTAACAGCTGAAAGGTTCGTGTCACCAAAGCCTTAGCTTCTCAGACACACGCACGTGACAGAATTGGAGGGTGGGAGTGGACAGACCAAACAGTGAAATCTCCATTTGGGGATGTTTGCACGAAAAAAAAATAATCATACGTACCTCTGGAAAGAAGTGGGGCAGAAAGAGAGAGCTCCTACGTGAACACAGTGAGGAAGACAGTCTGATAAGTGCTTGCAGTTCGGGATGACTACAGAAATAATTTGAACAAGATTTTTAATTGAGCCAAAAAAAGCCTGTGAGGAATAGGTAATAAACAGGGCCTGGGAATCGCTTTGCCCATTACAGGAGTCGGCAAGCCTCTGCTCAGCTTTATAGGCCCCTCTCGGCTCATCCCAGAAAAGCATTGCACGATAAGAAATTGCAAGTCTTCATTAAAAAAGGAGGCTTTGATCCAATGGAAACTTCATCTACACACCTACAAGCAGGATTTTCCATCCTGGAGTTCCTATTTTATCTCCTTTATTTACTCAAAACTGTATCTTGGGCCAGAAGCACTGTGTTCTCCTAACGGCTAGATACTGCAATTAAACACATCACTGCGAAGGGAGATCTCAGCGTAGCAATACTACAGGAGAAAGGAAAAAAAAATATATAAAGTTTATTTTAAGCCTGGTGGAAAGCAACATGCAGCAAATTAAAGGATGCTGGGCCATAACCCTGCTGCAAACGCTCAGCACAACTGAAAGGCAGCTTGTTCACGAGCACGCATCAAATAGCTGGGAGAGCATTCACCGAATTATTTAGGGCGTTGCAGTGCTGGGTGAGGCTGAAATGAAAACAGAGGAAGACTTAAGCCAAGTCGATGTGAAATTTTCACAAAATCCTCCAGCAGCAAGGAGCTGCCAGGCTGACCAACAACCACACAGGAGCGGAGGAGCAAACGGGCACGCATTGAGCTGGCCATGGACTGGGTAGAAGGAGAAAAGGAAAGAAAGAAAAGGCAAAAGGTGCAATTTTGAACTATTCTCCAGTTTTTCTTCATGTCCTACGTGGCTGTTAAAAATGATTAACACCCCTGGGAACAGACTGTCATCTCTAAAAACCCTAGTTCCCTTTTTGTGCAGGAAAGGCAGTAACTGATCCCACTGAAATTGCAAGCAGTAATACCCTGCTCCTCTGGAAAACACACTTTCTCTAAACACCTCCTGAGAGACTCTAAACAAAAGGCTGCAGCTTCCCCTCTCGCCTCCCTCCCATCGCTGTTTGCTGTCCGTACACCCAAGGCCTTCGTTTCCACCTTAGTGCACATGCACCAAAGCTATTTCTGGCCGGGAGTGACGTGGCTCTGTTTGCATAACTGGGTTCCCACCTCCCGATCTCCTGCTCGAATAGTTTGCAAAATTAGCGCTGGAAAAGACCCGATTCCCAAAAAGAGCTTGTAAAGTTTAGTTTGCCTTTATCCTAAGCCCACCCCCTACCCAAAAATAAAATAGAATAAAGTGGCAGGAAAGATTATTTCTGCAGAAGGGTTTGGGAAATGCTTCAGGAAGACATGGACCAAATTCTTTAATGGTGCCCATCTGGGATGAGGGGATTCATTCTGCTCTGTTTTGCCTGAAAGAGTATCAAAATAACAGCAAAACCTCACAAAAGCAGATAACCATTTTACACAATGGAGTTTTAAAACAATACAGCCTGACCTCCCGTGGATCTGGCTTGTAACAAACTCGCTTCAACCCAAAATGTCATCCAGAGGAAAGGCAAACGGACTGTCACTGAGGGTGAAACCAGCAGCAGAGCTGAAAATAGCATCTCAGATGAAGCAAATACGTCAGTTGGACGGTTCTCAGCTGTCAAAACTGAGCTGTAATCACAGACCTCTCCTGAGGAATATTTGATATTTGGCTAGTGTTAAAAATGAAAGTAAGATATCTTACAAGAGAAAAACGTGGCCCTAATAAAGAACGCAGGGAAATGAGCCAGGTGTGCCAACAGATCCAGCCACTGGTTCTTCAGCAGCAGACAAAATCCATCTCTGTAACAACTTCATCCCTGCAGGACGCCGTACAGGTGGGACTGGACATCTTCCTAACCTGCCCGGGCTAATCGAACGAGCAACACACAGCTCGAGCCCCTCCAGCACCCCGCCGCAGCAAGGGGAGGGCGCGGAGAGCCGAGGGGGAAGAACTCTCCCTCCCCATCCTGAGGAGGGGATTTCTCACCGCAAATCACCGAGCTGCCAGGGACAGGAGGAGCCGGGGAGCCTCCTTCTTACCCTGCTCCGAAACCCCGCGTCCTGGGAGCCTCGCTGACGGCGGCGGCCGGCCAACTGTGCTGTGCTGGATTTCCGCGGGGAATCGCTCAGCAAGCACCACGCGGTGCGATTACGGGGAAAACACCTGACAGACACTGTTCTGACAGAGACAAAAAACACCCTACACATTTGGAAAAGACTGCATTCGCTTCTTAACCATTTCACGGAGGTGCTGTGGAGCCGAAAGCCTCCCAGTGCAGAGCCCGCGTCTGTCCTGCTGCAGCAGAAGCCTCCTGAAGTTGCTCGAGCCAGCAGTGGGCCACGCGCCTGCACATCTGGAGCCAAGACCACCAAGACAAAGGCAATCCCAGCACTCAGCTTCTTGTCAGCATTGCCCTGGGACTCCAAGAACGCAGACAGCATCGCCAAGAGACCTGAGTGCTTCACTGCTGTAGCAAAGTCCTGGAAAAGCTTCCATTTACCTTTTTCTCACCGTTTCCCTTCTTTCTAGGGCCAGTTGAGGCCACTACGTGACTGCAGCCCACTTAGGTGCCAAAAGACAGCGAAAAATTTGGAAGCATGTGAAGAGACTGAGAACGGAGGAGTTCCCCTCACACAAAGAACAGGGGTGAAGGCATTTCTGCTTTCAGATGTGTACATTTTGGCGTGAGAAGACGAGGAAAGGGCAATCAGTCAGTACTGACTCATCTCTCCTGGAGCAACCTGCTTCTCCAGCATCCCACTCCAGCTGTGCAGGATATCAGGTCTTCTCTGGCTTGCAGCAATTCCTGGTGGTGTTGTGATGGCAAAGTGCACAATACTGGTAGCAGCCACAGTGCAACCAGCTACGCTTCCAGCCTTTCTCCAGCCGTGTAGGAGCGCAACCACTGACCCCATCAAACCAGGTGGAGCCAGCACGAAATGTCTGTTCTTGTTCAGATAAGACTGATCTCTCAACATTTTTGGACAACAGGATAATATATTTCCCTACGTATTAGAAATTGAAAGAGATGTATTAGGGGAATTATTCTCGATATTCTGTATGGTCCATTAAGAGGTGAAGCTTCCCCTGATTCATCAAGGAGCTCGTTGCAAACCACGTGGTTTCAGTGCTGTAATATCCAAGGTCCCTGTGCAGCTTCTCATCCTGTTAATTTTATACTCTGAGTTGGTTCAATTCGGGTCTAAAACCACTAGGACAAAGCCAGGGACAGAACCAGACCTTTTACTGCTACCACTGGTACTGGGTGGCGGCAACATATCACCAAAATCTGCTTGGGCTTCGTGACTTAAAAACGTAGAGCAAAATCCAGCCAAAGCACCTGCACCCTCCTCACAAAGCCCCCGACCTTCACGTGTCAGTCAAAGCACCACAAGGCTGTGTCCAGGCGTGCTGTGTCGGGCTTTTTATGGAAGCATTTCACTGGATGTACTCCCCTACCCAGTGACCAGGGGCCTCAGCAGCACTTTGCGTGGGTGATGGCGCATCGCAGAACCACATCTCTGTAGCTACAGAGGAGACTCTGAAGCTATGACTGTGCTTTTGCCTTTCACCCTCCCAAATTTAGCTCCTTTTCAGCTACATGCTGGTGACACTGCAGTGGCCTTGAGTCACAAATGCAGCCAGAGCCTAGGAAGCACTACAGAAGCATTTGTTCCAATATTTACTCAGAGATTTTTCATGCTACACCTACCACGGACTTTGCTTTATTGAGAACATAGCGCACTGGGGAAGGGCAAACCACACTGAGCTGCCAAGCGAAATGTCATTAAGGTTTTAGCAATGCAACACTAATTGAGTTTACTTTAAAGCTTCTTTTGTATAAACCATATCCCAGAGTGAAAGACGGTGACAGAGCTGAGTAACAAGTTGAAGCAGAGCAATCAAGGTGGAACTACCGAGCAATGGAGAAAAGGATCAATTCCAGGCTGGTATTTAAGATGAGGGTAGAGAGCTTAATTTGAACTATAGAAGAGGCGATTATGTACAGTCACTGTTCTACACACATTTTAAACCACGTAGGATGCAGCACCTACCACCTGCAGTGGCACAGAAAACTCCCCGAGGTTCATTTGCACTTAAAGACTATCACAAACTGGAAGATGAGATTCTTCTGAACAGGCTTACGTGTAACCTCTGAGCAGCTGAGAGACCTCTTCTAAGCCTGGAACTTCAAGTCTCTCTCTTGTGCTACCTAGAACAGAAACCCGCAACCCAAAGCTCAGTGTTCCTGCTTTTAAAGTTTCTCCTTCCTGTAAGGATTCATCACCCAAGCCCTGTCTGTCCCCAGGTGTGGTGGGGAAACACCTGGGCTATGGTGCTGTTGGGGTAACACCAAAGGAACCAAGGCTCGTGTTCCCCCAGCGCTGCTCCGTACAGAAACACAGCTCTGAATAAGCACGTTTCTGCTAAGCAAGACAAAATAACCAGAGCACGGTAAGTTTATAAGAACTGCTCACTTCTGGTGGTAGGAACCTTGAGGTGTGTTTTGCACTAATATTCCATCACAGCCACCAGAAAGCAAGTCCAAAGCACGGAGCATCCACACAAAGTGGGCGCAAATGGGTTTAGGGATGACCTAGGGTTCACCGGAGACTATCCACATCCCTTCAACGCTCCCTGGGCTCTGAGCAGTTCAAACACTCAATCGGATTAGATGCATCAGACCTCAGGTGCTTAAAAGGCTGCCCACTGCTGCAAATCCCACTAATGCAGAGCTCCTTGCTGGGCGTGCTTCATGCAGACACACGGGAAGCATTCGCCAGCGAGTCACAAGGCTCCGGGACAGGGGCACCGGGACCTGCCGGCTTGGTCCGAACTGCTGTGTCCACCTTGAATGATCAAGTCTTTTTTTTTTTTTTTTTTTTTTTTATCTTTTCCTTTAACAATTAGGCACGGACAGGTTTTCAGAACTGGTAAAAGCATTCACAAATGCCTAAGAGTGGCTTCCAGGAGGAAAGTAACGTAAAAAACAAAGATTTCAGAGCACCGTTAAGTACAGCAGAATAGGTTTATCATGAAATAAAACAAACCCCAGAAAACACACAGATCAGGCACACCCTGGCAGCAGAAGTACTGAATGTTTAAAATGAAGGAAGGGAAATTAAAAGAGGCTGCATTTTCCTGGCAGCCCTCCTTATGTGCATATAAACCTCTCATCATCAACGCGCTGATATTTCAACTAATTAGCACCCGGAAAGCCACGGGACTGTGCTCTTCCATCAGCCTATTCATGTGGACAGAAGGGCTGAGAAATGACTACGATTACATCCAGCTCACGTAGCAGAATGCAGCAGTCTGTGATCCCTTCCACAACCCCTTCCTCCCCAAAGTAGCGAGCCAAGAGAAACATGGTGCAGGACACATTTCAAAGAGAGGAAAAAAATAATAATAATAATAACCCCACCGAACAAATTGCTCGCTCAGCATTATGCCAGGAGATAAAAATAGAAAGCAGAAGAGCTGGTGCAGAATACCAAGCAGCATTCCCTGCTCATTGCAGCACAGGGTGAGCACGAGAACCCAACCCAACCTTCCCTTTGCTCCGACCTCTTGCAGGCTGCACATTGCTTGGACTTCCCATTCCTCACAAACGTGCCTGTGGGGAATTAGCTTTGGGCAGCTAAGGACTGGCGCACGTGGCTCACACATCCACCATCACTGCAAAGGCAGCCTCTAAAAACAGCTGATGATTTGGGGAGAGCACTAAGGACAGGACAGGCACAGCCTCTCGTTAGCACAGGGGGTGTCGAAGAAGCTGGCTCTGATGCAAAGTTTCCATTCGAAGTAATCGCACTCTGGCTTCCTCCAGCACATAAATTTGGGCTTCAGTCCCTTGTACAAGAGCTCACAAGACACAAAGGGGAAAAGCAGCAGAGAACATGAATGTTTGCCATCGGCTTTGCTAATCACCAAGGTGTGATAGATGCCAAGGGCCCAGTCAGAGCTAGGACAGCCTTTCGGGAGTACTTTTTGGCATTTCTGTTTCCCGCTGCAGCAAAGTCTGCCGATTTCTTGGGCACCTCGAGGTCCCATGCAAGTTGGTCTTGATTGTGTCAAAGTGCTCCCAGCAAAGCAAAGACTCCAAGCAACCAGAGCACCAAACCAAAATGCTTTGCATATAAAGCAAAAAAGCTTACTTAACAAATACCGAAAGCTTTTAAAAGACTCAGTTTGACCTCATTTTTTTCCCTGCTGCTTGAAATTAGAAGAGAAATGAAAATATATTTATACATTTATTTATTTTTTAAACCAAAACCTGGGCTTTACACAGAGCAAGGAATAAGCACCCTCCTGGGGTTCACAAGGCAGCTGCTCAACAACAACTTTGCATTTTGCATGACATGTGGTGATACCAATGCTCTTTTTGCACACCCACCCACACCTCTCCAAGGACCAAGATGGCACTGACGCCCCTAAGACAAGCCTAATGCTTTGGCAGTCCCCTCTTGCTGTCTCCACCTCACACTTTCCCAACCAAAATGGAAATCGAGCAGTTTCTCCAGAAGCCTGGCCTCTGGTTTGGAAGTATAAATCTTTCTGTACTAGCTCTGCCACCTGACTGGTCTTCAGCTGTCAATGAATGCACCCAGTAAGAGATACCCAAGCTCACAAATCTTATCTCAAATTTATAAATCTTGGCAAAGAAGAAATTTCTTTCTGGCAAAGTGCTGATTTACAGATCCATGCATCTTCACTCAACGTGGGGCAGAGGCGAAGGATGAATTTTCCAGCACTGCTATTGTAACCACATTTATATATCCTACTCCAGCAGTGCTTAACATGGTAACTCTGATTTATACACCCCAGCACAGGTCGCACACCTGCCTGTCCACTGTAGTTCAGGCTGAGCAACAAGCTGCCTAATGGCAACACCAAACAAGTCCCCAAACTCATCCCAATCAGCACCCAAAACCAATTCTCTGTCCCAGCGATGCATGGGGTCTTCAGCACACCTGTGTCTGAGCCAAACATCACACACAGGTCTGTGTGCTCATGAGAAGCTCCTTTGCCTTTCCAGCTCCACATCCTCCCTAGGCATCGCCACCAGAGAGGTCAAGTTTCCTAGCTACCCCTTCCCAAACTTCAGCAGTATTTTTGGAGTGTTGTGAGTTTTAATTCTCAGCTGCATTTGAAAGGATGCTCTAATGTCAGGCTCAATTCTCTGTCAGAAATACGTCTGGTGGTAGCAATATCGTGACAAAGCAGAATAGCACATTGGTTTCTGAGCAGGTCCTGAAGGATGACTACAAAGGCTGCAAAACATACGGCTCCTCTTAACGGATAAAGAAAGTGTTAGATGCTTTTAAGGTAGACCAAACATACCCACGCACTAGTTAGCACTGGGTCCTGAACACAGAAATGTCTGTAACACACCTGATGATATTCCAAGATAGGGCTGGCAGGGCAATTTATTGCTGTAACAGCAACTCCACAGGAATATTATTGTTGCCCTTCTTTATTCTGCCCAGAGGACAAACAGCCCTACTAGATTTGGATCCTTCCAGGAGCTTAGATGTTCAACAACCCTATAACCAGAATAACATTTTCAAGTTGAAAGAAGCAGTTGTGTTTCAGAAACGGGGAAGGACCCAAACAGAAGTGAGAGAAAAGGAAGGAATGATCTCCTTGTCTGTTGCCCTCTACCTTGTGTCTCAGCCTACTAAAATCAGGAGAGGTGATGTAAGGTGGCATTCCAGAAAGCCATAAAGGACTGAAATACCAGAGGTATTCCAATCCCTGGAAGCCATGAAACACCCAACACAAGCAGGCCAGAGAAGTCGGTCCCACTGCCTAGAGGAACAACAAAGGCGAAACCTTTTTGGCCCTATTCACTGGAGAACTTTCCGTGCACTGCACTAGATGCCAGCCAGCAATTCTTTTGTTTTGCACTATCCAGAGTTTTATATGTTGGGAACCAGTGAAGTCAGACACAAGTGATACCAATCCCAATGACACCAAGTGATATCAATTCCCATAGAATAACCAAGGCCTCCAGATGTCAAACATTCAGCATGACACCAATAAAAAACCCCACTCAGAAACAAGGAAGCACATCACACAAACGTTACAACTTTTTGCTATTTTTTCCTGATTTTTTTTCAGCTTCCGGAGAAAGACATGGACAACCCCAGGCCCACAACAGCTTTTACTTCCTCAGCCAGCAGCAACATTAACAAAAAAATAAATTTAAAAAAAAACAAAGTGGATTGTGCCTGTATTTGCAAAACACTTTGAAAAGAATCAGTCAAGTCAATCTGTCACAGAGACGGTGCTGGGAGCAGTAACAAATCCAAAGGACATGTGGCAAAACAGGGGGGAAAACATATCATCAAGACCACAGAGCAAACCTGTAAACAGTTTTGAAACATCACAGTTCCCTCTACCTGCAAGGAACATTCAGCCAAAGAAGTGGGAGGCCCAGTGCCTCCATTAGCCTATAAAGCCTCTGATTTACATTGGAGGGAAGCTAGGCTGGTGGGAAAGGTTAATACACTTATTCTTGTATTGCTATAATAGATATTCTATAAATATTATATATGCATATAATAAATATTAATATTGCTATAATACAACTCTAATAGAAATTAAAAAAAAGCTCAGCAGTGGCTGAAGGAGCCGCAGATTCAGGAAGCTGTAAGTAAAGCAGGTTGTTAGTTTCCAAGGTTAAAGATGCAGTAGGTATATAACATCCCTGAAGCAGGCAGAGGCATAGTTCAACGAACACCTTACCGAATACTTCAGTTTCACAGTTCCATGCCTGAATAAGGTCCATCGACGTCTACTGTTACTGTTCTTGTACACCTCCACAGTCTTTGAAGGCAGATCATTCTCAGCAATTCTCCGTTTCAAATCTACAGGGGGAAAAAAAATGACAAAAGATAAATGGTGTGCTTTAGCTCAGGCTGGGGGCGGAGGCTGTTCTTTTAAATGAAAGAAACAAAATTGTTTGCAAGAGACTCATTCAACCTCTTCTTTAGAAAAAGAGAGCAGAGAGTATATTTAGGTGCTTTATTCAGTGCTCTTGGGATACAAGAAAAATAGTGCAGCTTGGATACTACAAAAATGCAGGCACAAACTAAGAGCTGAGAGCCAAATTAAGAGGTGGTGTAAGCAGGTGGGGTCAGACAGGCTGGGTGTGAAGCCAGAATGCTCTCCCGGCAGCACAAGAGCCTCATCTTCATGCACTGATATTAGAAATGAAATCGTTCTTTGGGTCATAACTGCTAACAGTACCTCTGCAGAAATCCCAGCTTTACAACCGTTGTGGTCCACATGATGCAATATCTTGAAAAAGATACAGCTTCTTGAATCCATGCAGAAAACAACAATACAACAGTCCATAAAAGCTGTTTTTCAAAGCAACGCCTGCTTCTCATCCTAAATATTTCAGGCCAATCCTTTACAGATGCAATCCTGATCTAGCCTTAAGCAATTTATACCATTTACACCAAATCCCAGCTTGGCCTTACAGATGGTACATACCCAAGCACAAAACAGCTTGTAAAGAAAAGGCAAATGCTGGAGGGGGGCTGCCGGTTCACCTTTCAAAAGTCAGCTCTACTTTTCTAATCATCCCAGATTTTCAGCTCCCCATCCTATCCTTCTCTTTTTGGGGGTAAAGCTGTCATTCTGTGCAAGACTGGGTTTTCCCTCCCACATCTGGCAAGGTTAGACCTCAAACCCTTCCCTCCCCAAAGCTGGGGTGATAGACGCTGGGAGGAAGGAGCTGGAGCCTCCACAGCAGCTGCCAGCACCAGCTCCTGCCAGCAGGCACACGGGGTCGGGACAGTGCACAGAATAGATGTACGTGCATATATATGTGCTGCCACGGGTGTTCCCATCCCCTGGATGCACCTCTCACCTCAGCACAAGTTCCAGACTGTGTCAGTCCCGAGGGCTTTGAAACCAGACAGCAAAGGGTAAAAAAGGTGCCAGGCTTTAGGGAAGTGGTGATGCACAGCCCAGGACCTCTGCTCCTGCGATTTGGGTCACCTTTACCTCACATGGCCAAAGCATATGCTCCCCGAATGCTTATTGCAAGCTCCCTGCTCCCAAATCACATCGGTGGGGACTCCGATCGGCCCAGGACAGCAGCACAGAGCAGAGCAGAGCTGGGACCCTGCCTCAGCCCTGACACGGCTGGGTGGGCAGCAATCCTGATTTTCTTCCAGCGTTGCTGGGAGAGAGATGGCGCTGAGACCTATTTCCTAAATGCAATGCTGACGTAGGCACCCTGCTGTTATTTTTAGCAGCATGCGTTTCACTTTCTGGACTCGCAGGAAATCAAGCTGCAGTGCAAGTGCCGGTTACAGCAAGAGGCTGCGGGCAGGCTCCAGAAGAAAGGCGCCGACGTAGTAGCACTCGGGAGCAATGTGCAAGCACCGTAACCATCACATTTGGAGAGATGCTTGTGCTGCTCCCTGCGCCCCTAGAGAAGAGCCATCAATTAAAGAGGCGCCGCTTTGCCTTTTCCCTTCCAGCTCTCCTTCACCCTGATGTGCTGCCACCATCCATTAACTGCTCGGATCCCCTGGGTGCTCCCAAGCCATGCCAGCACAGTCTGGCAGCGCTCCCGTACTTGCCCATTGCTAAAGCACAGGATTCTTAGTGTTAGCAGTATCCCTTCAAGAAATAATTTTCTTACTGTAATTATCAGGCTTTTTAACTAGAGGTACACAAAATCTTGTCACCTATTCAGCTATCTGCCTGTTTACCTGCCAAAACAAGACACTTCCAGCAAATACACTGTCATGCTTTCTGTAGTGTTGTTTTGAGCAGGACAAATTATAATTACATTAATCAAGTGCTGCAGAGGAGAGCTCATCTCAGTCTTTGGCTCACGAGATTCTCTACCTGATCAGGAAGAGTACCCAGAAGGAAAAAAAAATCATTTCTTGCTGTTCCAAACAAACATCACACCTGAGTTGCAACCTCAGCATCCATCACCACTCGCCACCTCCAAATGGCGAGCACTCACAACAGAACCTGCTAACAGGACAGAAAGCTAAGAAGAAACTACCAAATTAAAACTTGCACAGAAGTCTGTGAACAACTTTTACACTTTATGCACCAAACTGCTCATTTTCTCATAACCAGGTTATAGGCAGTGTGTTCAAAGACTTTAAAAATACAAGGAAAAAGAAAAGAAACTCTACAGCACATGGCTATCAGAGCCTTCTCACCAGGCTTTAGGGTTGTAACAGGAGTGGATACAAGCCACATTTGTGAGTTTTTTCAACCCATTGTAGCCTTGGCTGACTCTGCAGGATGCATGGGATAAACAGACAAAGTCAGGAGGAAAAGCACTGCAAAGCTACTCACAGCGTGGTTTGTCAAACATCCTCTCTGCCTCCTCCATCTCCCTGATGATGTTCTGGATCAGGGAACTGGAGGAAGGTCTCTCCATAGCGACATTGTTGGAAGGCATTTGCACGGACAGTTGAGAAGTAGAAGACACCATCTGGCAAGAAAAGGGTCAGAGAAAAATTTTACCAATGTGTTAAACTCGGAATTAAGCACACATTTAATAATACTTTTTTTTTTTCAAGACAGTGACACACACCTTAGACTTTCCTCACTGCAGTCTGTACCTTTGTCATGTTTTTTTACTGAAAGATTAAGTCCTGCTGGCTGCGGTGCTGGGCTGCCCGAATTCTCCCTGCACAGGGCTCCCTACCTTGAACACAGCTCATGATACTCAAGTCCCAACAATTTCCAGCGGCACTGAGTCCCCAAGGCACTTCTGAGAGTAACGCATGATGAAGACATCTGCATCAGAGGGTGACCAGGGCCAGACAGCCTCCAGATCATCAGGTGCGTTTGTGGTGTCAAAGCAGGTAGGCAGCTTGCAGATCAGCCCCAGTGAGACAGCTCCAAGGTTGAGCTAGGAAGTCAGGCCCCAGGTGGGCATTGAGCCCAGCACAGTCTGTGGATGCCTACGACACAACTGTGGCTGTGCTAAAGACCAGCACACATGCTACAGGGCTAAATGAAGGACTAAGCACCCAGGGCTGGACTTAAATGGGCTCCTGAGCCCATGGGTGTGTGGGGTGGAGGCCCCAGGTGAGGCTGCTCAGGGTCATTCAGGCCCGTTAGTGCATCCAGAGGAGGGTGGGGACTCGACAGCTGGAGATTTGCTTCAATTGGCACTTCTGAACAGAGCTATGAGAGGCACCCTTTGGTGGCCTAGAGCAGCAAAAGAGACTCTTCCCATCAGGGTTTTTTTTTGCCAGATGACAGCTAACTGTGCCCCATCACCTACCACTGACCTCCACGTATGGCCATGCTCAGCAATAAGAAGTGGAAAATGGGACAAGAGAGAGAGCTTTGCAGAAACACCTCCACCGCTTAAAGCACATATGAGTAGAGCAACAAATTTGCAGTGGTGAGCTTTAGGAGGACAACCTGCTCATCTGCATGCCTGTCCAGCAGAACAGTAATGGGATCTGCCTGTCCTACTACAGAAATAAAAGTCACAAGTTTTTCGAATAAAGCTGGGATACCCATCAAGAACAATTCCTGCAACACTCAGGAGTCCTGCTGACAATAAGATCTGTTGTGAATTACATCTGTAAGAGCGAATTAAATTAGTAACAGGATGTCACTTTCTTAATTCCCCCAAATCTTAACAAAACTCTCCCTTCCAGGCACTGCCAAAGGTCATCTAAGGTCTTCTCCCGGCTCCATAAGCAGAAGCCTGCAGATGGCCTACGAAGAGGACAGGAGGTGAATAACCAGAGCTGTTATCACTGTGCTGTTGGAGTCATCAGCAGGGCAGAGGGAGCCTTCTGGAGGGAGAAAGGACTCTTCGTATACGTGGATTTTAATTACTTTGGTGGAATATGTAACTGCGAAAGAGCAGCTCGGACCTGCAGGCTGTCCTCCTTCAAAAGCTGAGCCTGGCATCGCTCAGCTGCTAACAAAGGTCGAATACAAACACACTGACCTTCGTGCAACCCAGTATCTGTAAAATCGAGCCTCCTTACAAGCACAGCTAATTTTCAGATACTTCCTACCCACCCTACGTCTTCTCGTGGTGGCTTCCCTCGTGGCTGGGGAGATGCAGCTGACGGCCTGACGCTGGCCTGGCCTTGCTCCTTACCAAATCCACCATGCACCATCGGCTTTGGGCCGTGCTTCAGCCACACCAAGGCAGCCAGCCCTTTGTGTTCCTCTCAGGAACATTTCCCGTTCTCTGCACCATGTCCAGTGCTCCAGGACACTTCTCTTGACTGGGTAACTGGGGGAGGAGGAGAAAGCCAAAGGAAACCTCCCACACGGGGAAGTTCTGCACCCAGTCCCTTTGGCACAGAGGCCAGCAATGCCCACGAGTCCCTGTTCATATCAGCACTGTGATGGTACCAACAGTGGCAGGAGATAACCTGCAAGGCTGGGAGCTAGAGGAAGGTAAGACCTGAGAAGTATTTTAAGAAAACGTAGAAATTGCAGTCATTCACGTGTTAAGCGTCTGGTTCTATATACATGAAAATCCCATCGGCTTTGCAGACTCGACCTGCCTTTCCCTGACACTGCTAAAAATGTTTCCAAAAATAAAAAAAAAAAAAACACCACAACACCCTACCCCACCACAGATAGCACTAAATAGAGGCTGTAATTCAAGATTTTGCTAGCACCTCGTGGCTATTACAAACAGGAAAATCTGAACAGCTCAGAGTTTTTGTCTCTTCTAAAAATAAGATGACTGTCAGACATAACCGTATTAAAGGCCATAAATACACAGAATCTGCATTCTGCAACTAAATCATGCCTTGCTACAGATTTGGGTATAGTGCTCCTTTGGCAGCAGGAGGATTTAGAAAGTAAAGCACTATTTCTTAATTTGTGTTTCTTTCATAAGCACAGCTAGCAGCAGTAGGCTGAGACAACAGCTTACTGGCGATAACCAGGAGACAAGGAGAGCTCTGAAGATACCCCTCAGAAATACACATTTTCCTGGTTAGTGTCACTCGACAGAGCAGGGAGGGAGAAGACAAGTCACCTCATCAGGCACACTTCTGCAGCAGCTCCCAAAACGTTCTGTGGCAGAGAGACAGAGACAGACCATCTCCAGATACAGGTCACGACGGGAACTTGCTGCACAGAGCTTGCAGAGTCCCATCAAGCACAGAAAAAGAAAGTTGCTCCATCTTCCTCTTGCAAAAAGACATTTGTGGCAACTGCTCGAAAGCAAACCAAAGCTGTGGGAGGATCCAAGACCTCCGGGTTTGCCCCCAGTGCCTCAGCGATCAGTAAGGCAAAACTACCAACACATCTTCTAGTATGTGCACAACCAGGAACCCTCTGCCTCCAGTTAGACCCATCACACAGGTCGAGTTTCACATTGCCCCATGTATGGCAATGCAATGTGCAGCTGCTTCTTGCCCAGAAATCACAAAACCCCCTAAAAGCCCTGCTCACAGGCCACCGGTACGGGCTGCTTAGCATCAGCACGCTCCGCAGCGGGGAGCACCTTCACGGCATCCCGATGGGTTAGCTCGTTTGCACTCTTCCAGCAACCATAATTCCCCCAGAAAATGGCACCTCAGAACCAAACAGGGACATTTCCCCATGGGGAAACAACAGCCAGCAGTCAGATGCAGACTGTACACCTCCTGCGGGTAAAAATCAAAATCCTAGGGATAAAGATAAGGCGTTTTCTTCCTTAAAAAGATAAAGCCGTATTTCACAAATAGACAGCAGAGGGCAGAGTAAGACTGCAGAGAAAAGCCTCCTGCGCCCTCACTGCAAGAGGGGAAAGGCAAGGGAGCCGCTCTGCGGCGCTCGGTGCCCGTGCGCGCCCCCGAGGCGGCCAAGGGGAACCTCTCTACTGGCAATGAGCCAAAACCATGTTTCAGAGAAACCTTGAGTTCCTACAAATCCTAAATGGATGTCTTACGAAAAAGCCAGGTGCCTATTTTGCAACTGTTCCTCGTGCCATTCGCAAAGCAGGTATCAAATCCCCCACAAACCCTGCCCAAGGACAGGCTTCTTGAAGGCACTCGAGGCCTCTCGCTGAGGCGATCGGCTCCGGGGCAGACACATTCTGCAGCAGAGCAGGGGATCGAGGCGGGCAGGGCTTTTTTTCCAGCATCAAGGCCACTCAAGGCAGCCGAGGGAGTCACCAGGGCCTGCTTGTGAAGAGCCCGGCCATGGTATCCACCAGGCCTCTGCATCTCCTGCAGCCTCTCCAGCCACAGTCACCGACGTGGCTACCCAGCTAGAGGGCTCAGGGAAACACACGGCCATCCAGATCTTGGGCTGCAGGGTGTGCCCGAGTCTCCTGTCAGTGTTGGGAGCTGTGCTGTGGGTGCTTGAAGACTTTCTCGGCCTGGTGGTGGAGCTTTGGGAGGAGGTGAATAGGCTGAGGAGCATCAGGGAGTCAGAGAGAGAAATCGACTGGTGGAGGCATACTCTGCCCGCCCTGAGACAGACTCACGGGCCTGCCACAGCACGAGTGTCTCCTGCTACACAGAAGACAAAAGTTCCCCAATCTGGAGAGGTCCCAGTAGACTGGAAGCGGGCAAATGTTGTACCAAGAAGGAAGACCCTAGCAATTACAGGCCTGTCAGTCTCACATCAGTGCCCGGTAAAATTACGGAGAAGATGATCCTTGAAGTTAATGGGGACAATGCAGTCATTGGTCCCAGCCAACATGGGTAAGGGTAATGAGGGGTAGGTCCTGTTTGACTAATTTTTCTTTTATAAGATCACCCATCTAGTCGACCAAGGGAAACCAGCTGATGGGATCTTTTTGCTGTGATCTCCTGCTGACTTCAGGAGGCCTTTTCACATATGACTCCCCTATCCATGGGACTTAAGAGGCTTCCTAGCATCACCAAGCTGGACAATACAGATTTGTAATACCCAGAACCTAGTCCAAAATGTGATGTCCACGTCAACGATATGACAATTCGGCTTTAAAAGACTCGTTTTTAACAAATGGGAATACACTGCCGTAATTAGAGCCACCACCATTACCGACCTTTCACTTTGGGCTAGGTATTTACCACTGCTGTCATTTTGTGTAGAAGCAGAGGCAAGGCAGCTCTGACCGGACCCTAAGTCAGCACTTAGTCACATTAGGAAAGCATTTTACTCAAATCACACACCCAGCTCCTAAGCAAGCCTTTCTGCCACAGGCTCAGCACCAATTCATTGAGGCCACATAGCTTCTGACAGGCTTGGAGAAGGGAGAGCTCATTTAGATCTTCCAGGGAAACGATGAGCTCTACAAGATATGGTCCAAATTTCTTTTCTGTTCTTACACTACATGCCAGGACTTTGCATGACATTCTAGATGTGGCAGTGTAACACGCATCACCTAATAAAAATCAGCTGCCACCACCAATACTACTCCTTTAGGTAAGAAAACACAAGGACCGTAGTGCAATTGAGGAATGCCATTTGTTCGCTCCAGACTTAAAAGTTCTAAATTTGCCAAAAGCAAGCACTCTTGTTGCAGATTTCTACTTCAAATGAACAAAATGCAGAGAGAAAGAAAATTTAAAGTTAGTGCCTAGAAATATATGAACATCTGTTACAGCCCGCTTCTAAAGGCATTGATACGAAATGGCCGAAGAGTCATAAGTGGAGCAGCTCTAGAGATTAACACTAACAGCCCAGGCAAATACCAGGCAGATGCCTCCTTTAAGACTGATATAAATGCTGTGTATGTACTGTCATCATTTGTATGATGGTCTAATTAACTGAAAATTCCAAGATATAAAACTGGTTTCAGGTGCAAACCATCTTTGTAAGTAGTGTAGTAACAATATGGTCTTATGGAAAACGTTATTAAAAGTTTACTAATACCTCTCCTTCCTTGCACAGTCCGGAGGTCATATACAATGAAGGGCAGTAGTCAACGCAGTGAAAGTATTCTTTGTCATGAAGCATTACGGCGTTTTGTTCTGCAGCTGAACTTCCTCTGTGCTTCTTCACGCTGAGATCAGCAGGCATGACAACCAGTTGTTCACCTGCAGCATATTTGGAACAAGCCTCTACAGAAAAATCACCATTAGCAGCTGGAGAAAGGCACAGCTCCTCAGGATCCAGATTATTCACAGGAAGATCTTCAGAACGTGGCCCGTCTATGCCCACATCCTGTACTTTCTCCGGAGTACTGACCAGGTCTTGAATCTTCACATCGTCTCTAGACATGTCCTGCAAAGGCAAGTCAGGATTTCTCGAGTCTTGCATATCCACTTCCGTCTTCAAAAGCTCCTCTGCAGCAGCTGCAGATGAAGCCACCTCTTCAGAAACTACCGAAGCACAAGTCACATCGTCAGCTTCAAGTTCAGGCAGAATCCCCTGTGGCAGGTGGATCAGCGCCTTGGTGTTCACTACAGAAAAGTCACCACTAACAGCTGGAGAAAGGCCCAGCTCCTCAGGATCCAGATTATTCACAGGAAGATCTTCAGAACGTGGCCCGTCTATGCCCACATCCTGTACTTTCTCCGGAGTACTGACCAGGTCTTGAATCTTCACATCGTCTCTAGACATGTCCTGCAAAGGCAAGTCAGGATTTCTCGAGTCTTGCATATCCACTTCCGTCTTCAAAAGCTCCTCTGCAGCAGCTGCAGATGAAGCCACCTCTTCAGAAACTACCGAAGCACAAGTCACATCGTCAGCTTCAAGTTCAGGCAGAATCCCCTGTGGCAGGTGGATCAGCGCCTTGGTGTTCACTACAGAAAAGTCACCACTAACAGCTGGAGAAAGGCCCAGCTCCTCAGGATCCAGATTTTTCACAGCAAGATCTTCAGACTGTGGTTCATTGTCCATTTGTAATTTAGAGTGCCTCTCCAAGAGTTCGTGCTCCACAGGGCGGAGCAAGTCCTCAAGTCCTTTCATCAAATCTGCCTGTGGAGTTTCAGTTACATCCTTAGAGGTTTCTTCAGCATTTAGCACAGTGACAGAGTCACCTGAGAGCTCTGGCAGCTGGGAGACAGGCGGTTCTGGCCCAAAGGAAGAACCCAGTGTTTTGTTAAAGCAATCATGCTCGCTGTCCAGGACAGAGGAGCCAAGGTCTTGAGACATTTCTGTGGCTGTGCAATGCTGCACGATCTTCTTACATGCTGAGCTCTCACAGCCCTGATTATTGAACGTGCCTAAATCTGGGGACTGCAGATGTGCTCCCACCCTGGTGGAAGCTCTTGCACTCTCATTCTCCATATCCAAGTCCTCTCTCTGGGAGGTGGCATCCTGTCTCCTGCTTTGGAAACTCCTCCAAGACCTTTCTTCATCAGGTGAAAACAATTTTGAGGAGCCTCGCAGCTTCCGAGTTGCTTTGGCCACACTGGTGAATAACTTCTTAACTCCCAGAAAGCAAGGGGCTCTGGATACGGGGATTGATTTCTTCTGCTGGCTAAAAATCTCTTCATGTTTCATATCAAAGTACAAAGAAGAAGTGGAATGGTAAGTTTTATTTCCTAAGTTCTGGAAATTGGTTTCAACTCTTTCATCTGGAAGCTTTAAATCACCTTTGCCAGTTAATGAATTTTCTTTCGTATATCTGAAGAGCTGAAAGCTTCTTCTTCTGCTGCTCTCCCGTGGGGGCACAGTACCCCTCTTTTCATTTTCCCCTTCTGTATCTGAATGACTCTTAATAAAGTTTTCAAAATTCAAAGACTTGCTCTTCCTAGCTCGTATTTTATGGTAGTTAGTACAATCCTCTTCACTGGGGACAATAATATCCCTGAGACATTTAGTTTCATTGGCATCAACGTCTTTCAACTCAATGGCTGTTGAACCTGAGTAGCGAGAGAGCCTCTGATTTTTACCCATTTTCTTAATCCCCTTGATGAATGTCCTTTGCAAGTTGGCTGAATTGTCCTGCTTCTTGGTGGCACAAGCAGCCTTTTCTCCGAATCCTCTGAAATCTATATTATTAGGCATCGTGGAGCTTGCTGGCTTTTTCACCCCATCCCCGAAGGGTGAGTTTTTTTCTTTTGAGGCCTTAGAGGTATCCTCTAGTATGACCATGGACTGGGGTCTCGTTTTATTAAGAGAGGGTCCTTTCTTTTGCCTAACAGAATTCCAGATCTTCTTGACTTTGGTCTTCTCATCCGTGGGTTCTTCTTTCTGTTCATTGGGGACTTCATAACCATAGATGCCGTGCTCATTACGATCTTGTTTCACTATTTTGATACTCTCTCCACCCACTTCAGCCTTGGAAATCCTGTTTGCATATCTACTTGAATCTGGAGCAGTATCCAGGTAGCTGTCTATATATTCCATTGCTCTGGCTCATAAGTTGCGGTCGGGGTCACACATGAATTGTCTTTAGACTGTTTTCTTCACAAGACTTAAAAAAAAGAACAAAGGAATAAAATTAGGATCAGAAAGTTTTGTCATTTTTTTTTTTTCCAAACACATATTTGTTAATGCAGCACAAGTCCAATCTTATCCCAGCAACAGTGGTAGCTTTGCCACTGATTTCAATGAGATTGAATTTTGCTCCCAAACCGGATAAAGTATAGAGCAACTCAAAGCTGATTTAAGTGCCTGAAGATTTAGTGATCAGAATAAACTTCCTGCATTAATAAAGTTACCACAAAGTGCACACAGAACACCATAAAGCACATGTAGGTCTTGCAAATTGCCACTACTCTCAACACATCGGAGTACATGACAGAGAGAGAAAGAGGAAATTACAGTGAAGTGTCCCTGTGCGTGTCACTGTCCTGTCCCCCCACCCCATCTGCCAGGAACCGACAATGCTCTCCCACTGAGTTCACTCTCTTAAGGCAGGCACATTCAAAGAAAAGCCAGGAGGAGCCTCTTCCTGGAAATCATGTAATTCTGAAATAAATTCAAAAGCAAAAAACCTCATGGAATATTCAAGCCAGGTTTTCCTACTACAGCTACGGCACCAGCATGGGAATCCCTCGATGGAACTGGACTGCTAAATGAAAGCTGCTTGGCCACCACTCAACGCTACACAAAAACACGTTCCCATCAAGTGAGTTTCAGCCTAAGTGAACAGGATGAAACCCACAAGTACCCCATATACAACAGCAATGGTAACCACTCCAAGCTCTCTGAGGGAATTTGGACTCCTACGCATGCAGATAATAAGCCTTCCTTTCCCGTGGTGTACACCTGCCCTGTCTCACTGCTACAGCTTCATGATGTGGCCCTGGGCTTGCTGTCCACCTGTGCAGCACACAGACCTGTGTGCCAGGTACCCGTCAGGGTTGAATTCCCCCAGTTCCCAGTCCCACTCTCAGGACAACACAGGGAAGCAAGAGTAGGGCCAAGAAAGGGAACAGCCCCAGAGACACAGACCCGACAACACAAAAACTCTGCATTTTCCTCCAGTTTTAATTAGTGAATTAGTTGATTTTAACTAGTTACTGATGCCATTAAAATTAACTAATTACTAGCACCAGCTGATGTTCCTACCTCTAGTTATTTTAACTTGGTGACATCCAATACCTCTGCACAGAATGCTTTATTAGTAGCCTTCACAGGAGCCTTAGAGGAGAGGGGGGGACTGTTGTCTCACAAGGCATCCCAATTAAAACTGGGAATGAGCTTGTGAAACTACTTGAAGGGGTCCAGAAACCCAAGGAAGTTGCAGTGATACGTTATAAAGCGCATCAGAGCGGCAATTCAGGCACTGCAGGAGGAGATGGAAAAGCAGATGAGGCAGCCATACGAGCAGCTGTAGGTGGAACTGTAAATCTATGACCTACCAGGAAGGAATCGATAAGTACCTCAGAAAATACAACAAGGAAATTAAACTGGCTGAATTTATAAACTGTGTTAAAGATTCGATTGGGTGGTGGATCAACAGGGACACTGGGACACTGAAGCAGTAAGGTTCTGCTGGAAGAAGTAATCCTGGAGTTACACACCCCGTGGAGGCCACAGTCTAGGGGCAAGGTAGAAAAAATGAATCAAACTTTGGAAGGACAAATAAGGAAACTGTGCCAGGAGACACTGTTAAGTGGATGCAGGTTTTACCAACAGTGTTACTCAGGCTTTGGGTAACTCCCAGGGCACAGGAAAAAGCAAGCCCATTTGAAATACTGCACGGGAAGCCTTCTGCTGGGAATTTGGCTGGGAAGCCTGATCAGATGCATGTAACTGTGAACCAAACACTTACAGATTTTCTTTCCTTCTTAGCAAAAACTTTGAGTCTTATCCACAGATACATCCCAGTAACAGCACCAATCCCATTACCTGCACCGGTTCACTCCTCTTCTCCTGGAGATTAGCTTTACCTGAACCTGGAGGGAAGACCCCTAACTGAGAAGCATACCCCTAACTGAGGACCATACCTGGTGCTGTTACGGTCAAATATTGCTGTGAAGCTTAGGGGGATCGACCTGTGGATTCGTTACAGCCAAGTGAAAGCTGCTCCTCCACGGCTGTGCAAAACTGGAATAACAGAGCCTTTGAAATTGAAAACCAACAGAGTTAATGGACTATAAATGTCTAGTCTGAGATGGTATAAATTGAAGTGTATCTTTATTAGTGTGATCTGCGTTATATAGAGAGAGATAGAGATTTTCTGTGTAAAGGTGTAAGCTTCCTTAAGTTAGAAAATGAGGGGGTAAAAAGCATTAAATGCGTTAAAGCATTTTGTTGGTTGAGTGTAGCCAGAAAGCCAGGAGGCAAAAGAAAACAAGAAGTGGTTTTGAATCCCTGAAGCCAGAACACCCCTTTGGAACGGACAGCTTCCCTAATGGGCTTTCTGAACTCCTGCAGTGGTTGTCTTCTTGGCTTCTAGATCTGAAATTAGGGATGAAGAAAATTTTAGTCCTATCAATATGGTTGGTAACATTCTTTGTTTGCATATACCTACTCACAGGGTGCACCTGTAGGTAGGTGCTGCACCAGGTTGATGGATAGGTGAGACTACCCTAATATAAACTACATAAGTCTCAAAGGGGGGAATTATGATGCCAGTAACTAGTTAATTTTGTTTCATTAACTTTGTTTCATGAAAAAAGATGTTAAATAGGTATTTCAAGGCAAGGGCAAAGATGACCCAGGTCTTAAAGATATTGAAAGGATGAATAACTAAGAAACTACTTAATCAAGAAGTCATTTTGTAAGGAAGAAATCCAGCACACATGCTTTTGAGTTAGTTACTAATCAACCTGTTGGAAACACCTGGCTGGAAAACTACATTAAGATTGATATACTATGAACCGTCCGTGAACTATCCTCATTACAACACTAAAAATCACACCCCTGGTCTGAGGAGCCACAGCACGATTTTGTCATGTCAGCGGCATGCTAACCATGTAACCAGCTGGAAATTGGAGGATTGTTGTGATAAGAGCTTGTATTAAGCGTGGCTTGGGAAGTGCCTGCTTCGTGGGAAATCACCTGGTACCCAGACTTGTGCAGTGCTGAAATAAAACAGCAGCTCAGCCACAAACCCCACGTTTGAGGAGTTTCAAGTTGTGTGGCCAAACATACACGGCAGCAAAAGACCAGAATGACACAAGGTCCCTATTTTTCCCCTTTCCAGTTTTATACTTTACTGGTTTTGGCTGGGTGGATCTTGCACGAGGGGAGAAGATTCAAAAGAAACAGGCTTCTCTACGAAGCCTTTGGAGGGATGCTAGCAAAGAGGAGAGAGAGGCCATTTCCCACAAGAGGCATTAGCAGGAGACAGACTGAGTGGCCCCTCCCCAGAGAAGGAACAAAACCTAGAAAGGCAGGGCACAAGTGTGACTTTAAAATTAAAAATAGGTGGTTTTTTTAATTATTATTATTTTTGAAAAAGCACACAGGCTTGGCAGCATTACAGCCCTTAACGACAAATAAAATCTGAGTATGGAGAACGGATGCAGAAGCACCCGATTAGCTCTTACACATCTTTCTGGGGCACAGGGAAAGGAGGTTTAGAAGACAGCATTTTGGGCGTATTTTTGATGGTGCGTGTCAGCTGGAAAACCGAAATGGTTCGTCAGCCCCCTGGCCTTTTTTTACTTTTCAGCAGGGGCAGATGTCAGGCTGTACAGCAAGGTAGCAGCTAAGCTGCAGCTCTCTGCACATGAGACTTCAGCCACAGCAATCAACCAGATGCTGGAAGCTTCTCCAGCCTACAGGAGTCGGGGGGGGTTCAAAAACCCAGCCCTGTGCAGCAGGCCCTGTTGTTCTTCTCACCACAAACCCAGCACACCTTCATCGCCAACCTCACCTTCATCTCCAGCTAACCGAGGCTGACAGATGCGTTAGATGTGCATAAAATCCCTTGCAAACAGTACCAGGTGTTACTCTAACATCTGTAGCCATGACACCCTTCCAAATTATTTGATTTTTTTTTTTTTTTGCATTACCCAAATCTCTAAGGAAGAACTCAGTGCTTTGTGCCTCGGTCCTGATCGCACAACATTTCCTTGGCAACAAGGGCTTTTCTTGCATGATACAGGTGGGAGGAACAGCAATTTTCTTCCATTTCAGCGTAATTTAGCAGAGGAATACAAGAGCAGAAATAACACCACATGCCCAGTGAGGCTGACACTTCGCAGGGATTTACAGGACTCTGAATTGGGCCTGAGCAATCGGGGCTGTCACAAGCCTTCATGCAGGAACCAACGATTTTTGTGGGCAATCTTCTGACGTGCTTGTTCTTAATAAATACGAACACCAGATCATAACAGTTACTTGTCAACTAGCAGAAGGGGGGAGGGTTGTTTTTGGTTTTACTGTTCAGTGCTGTAAAGCTGTCCCCCATCTAGAAAAAAAAGACACCAAAAAATGGTGTTTTGAGCTAAATGTGCTTCGAAACCCACTGGCCACCCATCCCGCGGTGCTGCCGGGCTGGGGACGGCGCAGCAGAGGCGCCAGCGGCGCTCCGGCAAGGCGGCAGCCGGAGCTGGAATGCACCGAGGGCCCCTGAGGACACGAGTTTCCACTGGGCTCTTCCTCTGCGGGATATAAAATCACAAACAAGAAGGAGCCTTTGGCCATTGTTTGCCGGGGAAGGGGGGTGACAGGGAGAGGGCACGCGGCGCAGCCTGCCAGAAGGCACGGCTGAGCTAAGGAAGTCCTGCCTGGGCTTCGGTGTATCCGCTCCTCTCCAGGAGGGGCAGGGGGAGGCAGGAAGGAGAGAAAATAGAGAACAAACGATCATACAGCCCTTGAGAAAAACCTGTCTGCTCTCGGAGAGCGTATGAAGCCCCAGCATGCAGCACCTCTCGCTATACAAAAGAGAAAGAGGAAAGAAAATCCCACCGGTTCTTCCGCTACCGTGTTCTAACACTGAAAAAAAAAAATGGGAGGAAACAGATGTTAAGCTCTCCAGCATCAGGAAATTATCTTTTTCATGAGGGTACGCTCACTGCGGCGTATTTAGGTGAAAGAAGCAGCAAGAGAATCGCGACTTCTGCCCCTTTCTGTCTACGTCTCCACGGACGTTTCAGCCTCCCGGTGCTGCTCCGAAGGACCAGCCCCAAGGCAGCTCGCACATTTTTGCAGCGTGCACCCAGCGGCAGGAGCCCCTGCCCAGCCTGCAGGTACAGCAGCACGCAGCTGCCCACGCCACAGGTTGCTCAGCCCCTGCAGGAGTTCAGCATCTGCCAGGTACGGGACAAGACGGACACTTTGCTGCTGCCATTTGGACAGGCACGGTGGTATTGGAGCTATTTTTTTTTTTTTAAATAGAGATGGAAGGAGTGAGGAGGAGAAACTTGGGTGAAACATCTGCTAAAGGGATCGCCAGGCCGTCAGCAAGCGCAGTTATGGCTTTCCAGTGCCCGTAGGAAGTGACCACAGCATTTAAGCAGCATTTCACACACTCTGCAAAACGCATTACACAAAAAGTTTAAAAAAAAAAAAAAAAAAAAAAAAAAAAAAAAACTTTAGGAGCAGGAGGTGGACAGGAGATCAGTTTGGCTCCCTCTCCAGCCAGGAGGGCACGGATCTTGGTGAAACACCAAGCAGTGCTCAGTGGCACGGGGGGATCTGCAGCCACGGTCTCACCACGGTCCGTACGGAACTCAAAAACTTTGGCTTGAGTAAATCAGTGCGCTCAGGTATAACTTAATCGTCACTTCCTTCCCGTTTCAGGAAGCTTCAGACTTTGTGCGATGGCTGAACACAATGAAATCAGAGCAGGAGGCTGATTCGCCTGCAGCTGAGGGACAGGCAGGGCTGCTCAGCTGCATCTGTCAGATACATTGGGCTTGTGCTGCAGGGGAGGGACCAGCTCCCTGCTAACACCAGCCCCACACTCGGGGCTCTGTGGGCTTGAGAAAACACCGTGGTGGTGCAGAGAGGTGCCAAGCAGCTCAGGGGGTACCAACACCCGGCCCTGAGCCCTAAAACCTGCTGCCAAGCCAGCAGCAGCTCTGCATCTGCAGTGCTTGCACAGAGGAGAGGAGAGCTGCCTGCTGAGTCCTCACACAAAGCCAAGCAGCAGAAACTTGAGAAGAAAACTTGGGTGGATGAAAATCCACACTCATTTGGATCAAAAGGTGGAGAAGGTATAAGTATATATATATATATATATATAGTTGCAGCATTAGCCCTTGCACACCTGTTCACATTTTCAGAAACCCTTTTTTTCGCTATTCTGAATCGTTTTGCTCTCCAGCAAATAAAAGTAAGGTGAATATCAACTAGATCTGAAAGGATATTTTGCTGTTTACACCTCAGATGCACAGGTACCAGAACAAAATAAGGGAGTCAGAAAACACGTCTATCCTCCAGAACAAGGCTATGTTTTGATGCATAACAGCTGCTTCCCCGGATCTTCTCAGGTGTTTGGCACTGACTGTGGCCATCGTAACAAAGAAATAATTGTCATCACATTACTTAGGCTGTTCAGTGGTCACTTAAAAGTAGTTACGTACATATAAGAACATTTAATTACAATCCCAGTAGCAGCTGTAGATATTCTGATACCACAGTGATGAAATGCTACAGTGCAGGCAGACTGTGGGGTCTACATCCACACACACCCCACTATCAGTTCAGTCCCAAATTGGAGCTGACCCACAAGGCTCATCACTCCTGGCTCCCCCCAGGACTCCCTGGGAATTGAACCGCACATCTGAGAACGTCCAAACGCATCTATAACCTGCAGCAGGCTTGGTGCTGTGACTGCTTCCCTGGAAAAACGACACTGAACTTGTTCCAGCCACGAGCCACTGGCCGCAAGCTTCAGGAGGGCACTGGGAGGCAACGGGCTCCTGCTGCTCGCACACAGCTTTGCATTCCCGGTCAGCCAATTCAGTTCCTCTGCAGCTTCACAGCGGTGACATTTCCCTGCGCTGAATCCCTTAAAAATACTTTCCTTCCCCAGAAATCGTTCAGGAAAAAAAAAAAAAAAAAGCATGGCTGTCAGTAGCCTCAGCATAAGGGCAGAAATCGGCAACCAGCATTCAGCGTGTTGTATCGTACACAAAGATAGTGTCCAAATAATTGTCTATTGTATCCCAAAGACGGTACAGGAAGGCTCTTCCCCTCGCAGGGAGCCTAGAGGTCACACATGCTTCTGCCATAACATTTGCTATAAATAATCCTCGGCTGAGCACAGGTTAGGGCCGGTTACAAAGCAGAGAGAGGCAGGCACTGAGCTCCTATCGGCTTCGGCCATGAGCTCTCCCCAGAGAGTGCAGGCTCTACCCTATTGTTCCTGCTCAACTGTTTGAAAGAATTATTTTTTCCTTGCTTCTGTTGTTTGGGGGCTTTATGTATTATTTTTTTCCTTTGTCATGGAATCACTACGAGAAAAATTAGTGCCATCTTACGTGGCAGCTCGCCGATGCCAGTAGTGCAGTCAGGTGCGGAGGGTCACACTCCTGCACAGATTGCTGCGGCTCCAGGCCTCGCACGCTGTGTCTCTGCGTTAACGTGTGAGCAGGCTGCAGAGAGACCTGCACGGACTGGAGAGCTGGGCCACCACCAACCATGTGAAGAGCAAGAGCAAGTGCCGGGTCCTGCACCTGGGACAGGGCAACCCTGGCTGCACGCACAGAACGGGCAACGAGATGCTGGAGAGCAGCCCCGCAGGGAGGGATCTGGGGGTTGTGGTTGGCAGCAAGCTGGATATGAGCCAGCAGTGTGCCCTGGCAGCCAGGAGGGCCAACTGTATCCTGGGGTGCACCAAGCACGGCATCGCTAGTCAGCCGAGGGAGGTGATTGTCCCGCTCTGCTCTGCCCTGGTGCGGCCTCACCTCGAGTGCTGTGTGCAGTTCTGGGCACCACAGCACAAGAAGGACACGAAACTGTTGGAGGGTGTGCAGAGGAGGGTGATGAAGATGTTGAGGGGCCTAGAGGGGAAGACGGCTGAGGGCACTGGGCCTGGTCAGCCTGGAGAAGAGGAGGCTGAGGGGGGACCTCATTGCAGTATACAACTTCCTCGAGAGGGGCAGTGGGGAGGCAGGTAACCTGCTCTGTGTAAACCCCAGTGCTAGGACCCGCAGGAATGGCGTTAAGCTGAGGTAAGGGAGGTTTAGGCTGGCCATCAGGAAGAGGTTCTTCACCAAGAGGGTGGCTGCACACTGCAGCAAGCTCCCCAGGGAAGCAGTCACTGCACCAAGCCTGTCTGAATTTAAGAAGCGATGGGACTGTGCACTCAGGCACATGGTCAAAACTTTTGGGCAGACCTGTGCGGTGCCAGGAGTTGGACTTGATGATCCTCATGGGTCCCTTCCAACCCGGGATATCCTATGGCTCTATGATATTTGTGTGCTGACACCGGCCCCAGATACACACGCAAAGCTCGGGAGGACACCGAGCACCTGGTTCTGCTCAAACGTTTTAAAGAATGATTTCGGCAGATTTCTCACCAGCTCCTTCGCACTGACCTGAGAAGTCAAAGGGTACGAGGGTGTACTCCATCGCCTCCCTCGAAGTCCTGCGCCTGTCTCCAGGCCCACAGCGGGGTGGGATTTCCCCTCTTCTTGTCCCCCCCCCGGCCTTGCTCTGTACCGCAGCTTGGACAGGAGCCTTCACTTCTTGAAGCTTTCTCTACCAAGCAGACAGAGCCATCCCCGTCCCACAGGGGGACGGGGGGGGAAGCAAACTGCCGTGACCACGGCCTCCCTTGAGGCACAGGGGGCCTGTGGCCGTGGAGGGCAGCGGGTATCGGCTCCAGACAAGTGAAATACTGCCTGGTGCTTCTCGGCAAGAGACAAACCACGGGAGGCCTCACAGTGGCAGCTGGCGTTGCCAGCGGTGAGGTTCCAAGAGCGTTGGCCCCGCCCCTGCTGGTGGCACTATGATGTGTCACAAGGTGCCTCCGAGCCTTCTCCCCGCAATGAAAAGAACCTAAACAGCCGCTTTTTCACCCACTGCCATCGTGGTCTGGCCACCACCACACCGCTCACCCAGGCTGGCACGCCGGGTGGCCGCTTGGCAGAAGGCGCTGGTGGGGTCGTGGGGCTTGGAGCCCGTTTTGGGGGCAACGCTGCCATCGTCAGAGGGCTGACCCCGTGCCCGCTGAGCCCAGTGCCGGCCCCACAGTCCCCACAGCTCAAGGCTTTCTTAGCTCCTCGATGCAGCCCTGCCCTGCCGTCCCCACACCAAACCCAAACAAGCAGCTTTTAAGCCGGCCCCGCTGCACGGCGTCGCCCACGTGGCTTTTCCCAGCAAAGGGGGCTGTCAGCTCGCATTCCTCATGCACCGGGGACCCCACTCGAGCCAGCAGCGGTGTCTGAGCGGAGGGAAGCCGCGTCCGATCCAATTAGCATCATTACCAATGAGCTTTTTCATCCCTCAGCCACGTCCCATCCTCTGCGCACACACAGGCGGCCGTGCCGAGCAGAGCTGCTCAGGGCACCCAGCTGGGACAGCGGAAGGACGAGCCGAGCTGACCTCATCAAGGCCACACTAATCCCTTTTTTAGGGTTAAAAAAAGCAGAACAGCTGAGCGGGAGCAGCTAAAGTTTCTTTTTATCTTTGAAAAGAAAATAAAAGTCAGTTTGCAAAATCTGTCGAGTTCTCTGGGTGCTACCCCAGCGCTGCGCCTTCTCCTTGGCTCCTTCAGGAGCCAGTGCTGGACCCTGGCTGTGGGCTGACGCCTTCCTTCCTGTAGTAAAGCGACGGGCTGTCCCATATGCTCACCACATCCCTCCCTTGAAATAAAATCTCGTCAAGGAGCCATTCTATGCCCACCCCACTTCAGAAACAGCAGAAGAGCGCTCCCTGCATGGTGCTGGTGCCCAACACCCGGCACCTGGGCTGCACAGTGCCTGGAGGCACGGGGACACAGCCCCCAGGTGTTTTCAAGGGTTACTGGTCCCTGCAGCACATTCCCACACCAGTTGTGATTCATCATCCTCATCAGCGGAGTGGAAAAAGTGACCTCTTCCCCTGGAGGAGCCGAAAGAAGTGCGTAAGAAGTATTTAAGGACATGGGCTTGCCCAGCAGGAAACCTGTGCAAAACTCGCATCCCACAGCAGCCAGGGAGATCTTCCACCGACTCCAGGAGCTCCTGGGCTCTTCCCTGCCTTTCCCTAGAGGTGAGGTTCTGACCCAGCTCCACAGCCCCAACCGAGCTGTCATTCATCCAGCTCAGAGCAAGGCCTCCCCAGAACCTCACAGCTAGAAATGTTTTAGACCCCACGAGGATGAGCCCTGGTTTATCACCAACAGCAGGCACACAGACCTTGTCCCAGACAGCTTCGCCTCTGGAAATTCTCCTGCACATCCCCCGGATCCCAGCGAAGACAGCTGCCCTCAGTACAAAAAAAAAAAAAAAAAAAAAAAAAAAAAAAAAAAGATTTCCCTAAATTTCCCCATTTAGGTGCCTGTACTAACCTTGACCTAGTGACCGCAGTACTCTTTTTGGCACTGCACTTACCCTCACAGCAGAGGGGATCTAAAGAAATGGGGCAATGCTGCTGAGAGGGGTTTCTCCAGTACCACCAGCCAGACCCGGTCCCCAAATCAGCAGACCCTTCCTGCTCCCAGCACACATCACACCTCCACCAGTGCGTCTGGAGGGAGACAACGATGTTTTTGCTTCTCCAGCCGGTGCCAAACAGAAAAGAGCCATCAGGTCCGTGTGCCCTGGCCATGGCACTGCGCGGATCCACGCAGCCGCCCTGCCGCAGCAGTAATTACAGGATAATCAGCACCCTGGAGCTTCCAGCTCTGTCAAACACAGGTTGGCTCATGTCCTGAAATGCATTTGTTTACTTACATGAAGCCTATTCATTTCAGCCTCGGTGCTACCCGGTGGCCAGAGCCCTACCTGCTCCTGCGCTGAGTTCCCAAGCGGGAAAACCAAAACAGCTTCTGGGTTGCCTGCACTCGTGGCTGGTCTGGAGCTGGCCCCAGTGGCACTGCAGCCCCTGCTCTGCACTGGCACCCAGCAGGTGTCCTGGGGGCTCCAGGTTGGGTTCAGGTTGTTCACACAGCTGCTGCGGGCGTAGGGCACCAGCTGCATCCATTTGGCATCCAAAAACGGCGAGGCAACGAGAAACGTCAGCTGGAGGCACCAGGTCTAAGCCGGGGAAGTGACACCACCTGCAGCGCTCGCCCCGCTCCAGCACAAGTCCAAGCAAAGGACAAAAAAGCAGAGCAAGGAAAAGGCAGCGCAGGGAGGTTTAAGGCTAAAACCAGCCTGAGGACAGTGGAAAAGTCCAGCGGGAGATGGCAGAGCCCCGCGGCATCTCCTGGCCACCCCCCTCCTACAAGGAGACGCTCCGAGCACAGTGGAGAGCCCTTAATGAGTTTAAATCTGCCCCGTTTCACTTGTGCTAATCAAAAGTGCCTATTGTGTGCAAAAACAATGCCCACTGCTAGCTCTTGGAGCTCTCAGAAGCCCTGGCAGTGTCCATGCTCGATCCAGGGGCACAGCAGGCACGCGGCTCCGCTCTGCCACCCGCCGCAGCTCGGTGCTCGCCCACTTGCAGGACGGCAGCAAAAAGGGGAAGAAAAACCCAGTGGCAGGGAGACGAGGGCCTTGGAAGGCAAGGCGAGGAGTGAGAGAGCATCCCTGCAGCGAGGGGGAGCGCCACCGGACTTCAGAGCCTTCAAACCCTCTTCCTGCTGCTGGCACGTGAGTCGTACCCCAAAAAAAATCACATGTTGACGGCGAGAGAGGTTTGCAGGGTGAGGAGCGGGCGGGGTTTTGCGACTGGGATCACGCAGCATGGGAAATACGGGCTGTCGCTGCCAACCACCCGAGCCACGAGGATTAGTGCAGGAAGAAAACGAAGCGGAGGAAGCAAACACGGGAGTGCAGCGCTCGCTCACGCCGCTGGGATAGGGAACCGAGGCACGGGGAGGTTATAGGTGTCCTTCCTGCCTTACGTGATTCACTGTCACCCCACGAGCCCGGCGAGGCTGTGAGAAGCAGTTGTGAAGCACCGTGGCCGACCGACCCTGCTTTCCCTCCGAGCTTTCCTTACCGCTGAGGATTCCCATCAAAAACCCAAGCAGAAAGGGACAGATAAAAACCGTGTCTGGACACAGGTATGGACAGAGCTCGAGAGCTTTTTATCTTTCCACCCTGCAGCACAACATGAGCTCAGAGCCCCGCGGCAAGGCCCTGCTGCCACCCCCAGCCAGCCGCAGGAGAGGACATTTGGGATGCACACGGTGGGGAAGCACCCTCAGCACCCTCTCCAGCCCTGCTTGTGATGCCTTTCAGCAAACGTCAGCGTCGTTCATTTTTCGAAGAGGGGCTGAAACCATTTCCTACACCCTCAGCCCTAAAATTCCTTTCACGGTTAAAGTTACTCGCAGTGAAATACACAGAGTACATGTGTCAAAAAGCCAGGTTTTGAGGAGAACCAGGCACCCAGCAGCAGCAGGCTGGGCGCTGGCAGCCCTGCACCTGAAGGGGAGCAGGGGAGAACCCCGGTCAGCCCCACCGGAGCAACGTTTGAGGACAAAAAAAGCAAAGCCTCGATCCCAAGACCTCCACCTGTTTGATGGCCAAGCCGACTCTGCTCTGCTCACCCCACGTGCTACCAAAATTTTAACGACGCTTCCAAAATGCCCCCTTCTGGCAAATTACAGCTCGGGTTTGCGGGTCACAGCCCGGCAGACAAAGCCCTAATAAATCTGTCGTTTAACGGAAAATCAGCGCTGTCGGCACCGAGCGCAGACACGAGGCTCTGCTCCGACACAACGTGGTGTAACCACCTAAAGTGACTAGGCAAATTAAACTAAAATCCCCATTTTAAAGAAAACATACAGGGAAGATCCCAGCACGAGGGAAGATCCCAGCATCTCTACAGAGTCTTTGTGCCTTTCAACGCGTTAATTTCCAGGCTGTGTACCTGCGTGTTTCATGCTTGCTTTTGCAGACAGTAAATTATCACCGGCAATCCAAAGACCCTGGGTACCTGCTGCTGGGTACCCTGACCCCAACTGAAGCCTTAATGGTTAATCAGCAACACCCCTTAACACCCCACATCAGGCCAAACACAACGCACCCAAACCCAAGCAGCCCCACGCCCGAAGAGCTGGTGATGCCCTGGGATGGGGCACAAACTGGGCACCCCCCGGGGTACCTCTGGTACCTGTTTCCCCCCTCCCCAAAACCCATCGGTCACGATGCCGTGCAGGGAGCGGGCAGCGTTCCCCAACTACTGGATTTAAGCAGTAGGTTTTTAGGGGGTCCCTGCCAGGGCTGTTCAGGGTCTGAGATGCCGGGGGCTGCGTCCCGACCCCGCTCTTACCTCAGCGCATGGCCCCGCTGCTGGACGGTCCCGGTGTCCCCGCTGCCGGGGAGCTGAAACGTTTTAAAACACACCCCAAAAAAAATAATAATAACAAATTTTAAAGTTGAAAAGTGACGGTGCGAGTTATTCCAAGTAAAAAAAAAAAAAAAAAAAAAATTAAAAAGTGGAAAAAGGGGGGGACGGAAGGGAGGGGGGTGGAAAGGAGGGTGCCCGTGCCATGCACTGCCCCGGGCTGCCGCCCCCCCCGGCCCCCCAAACCCCTCCGTGCCCCGGTCCCCTGCGGAGCCCCCCGGCCCCCCGGGGAGGGCTCAGGGCGAGGCTGGGGCAGCCCCGGAGGGGCCGGGGGGTGCCCCGGGGTCCGGGGGCCGCCCTCGGGCAGGGGGACGCGGGGGGCACCCGCCGAGGCCCGGGGCGGGCCGCGGGGCTCCGCCGCCCCCGCGCATCCCCCGCAGCCCCGTCCCGTCGGGGCCCGCCCGGCACCGGCCGCAGGGGCACCAAAAAAAAATAATAATCAATCAAATAGTAATAAAAAGCGAAAAAGCGACTCCTAAAAGCGGGTCTCCGGCTGGATGCGAGCGGGGGGGTCCGGAGAGGGGCCCCGTGTGCCCCGCCCCGGCCCCGCTACGGCCCGCGGAGGAAGCGCGGGGGCGGCTCCGCTCCGGGCCGGCCGCCACCGCCCCGCCGGGGCCGGGACATACAGGGACCCGACGGCTAAATGTCTCCTTTATTTCTTAAATAAAAACGACAACGACGACGTTTTTGGGCCATTCTAAAACTTAGGAGAAACGAAATCATTATTAGAAAAGGTTTAGGGGGTGTAATTGGTGCTTTTCCACTGAGAGGGGTGGTTGGGTGAAGGCACGGTGTTCTCCGTGAGGGGCAGGTGTGTGCTGCAGAGGGGCGGCTTAATTGGACCCCACAATTAAGTGCAATTGCAACCATCGTGTCAGCTGTGTGAGCCCAGAGCATCCCAGCCGCCTTGCCGGCCACCAAACGTCTTGTCTGGGCAGGCAGCACCGAGCCCCTTCTGGCCTCCTACACCCTTGGCCTCCTGAAGGGGACACGGCCTCTGAAGGAGCCAGGACTTTGAAACGCAGGCCCGCTCCCACTAAACATAACGTTTTATTTTGGTTCTGTGGCTCGCAGTGGAAACTGGAGCAGGGCCTTCTCCCATTTGGGCTTCACTGCCAGGCCCCGCAGTGCCGTTCTTCTGGGTATCAGCCACGGCTGCTACGCCCACGCCGACCTTGGGAAGCAGCAGGAGCAGCACCACAGCTGTAGTCCTTCTGGACGGAGCTTCAAACCTGCAGGGAACACCAGAAAGCAGTGGGAAGCCCTTAAATCCCGATTCTGCCAGGGACATTCCCGGGTACTTACCCCCACAGAGCTAAATGACAGAAATTACAGCCAGGCCACAAAAAACCGGTCACAAACAGGGCAAGAAATAAACGATGAGATCGGATGGAGGCTCCTTCGGGCGTTTCCCAAGGCCCACCAGGGGAGGAACAGACCCTGAAGGGCTGTGAGGAGCAGTGGAGGCGGACACGAGGCCTGGTGGAGCCGAGCTGCCATGCCAGGGCATTTCCCTGTGTCTGGAGGCGACGCGGTGGCCTCCGAAATGCTGTCCCTTCCCTCGCTCTTCACCTTTGCCCCCGCAGGCACCATGCTGCAGACCCTGCTGTAGGGTGAAACTGCTCCTAATGAGAAGGGGAGAGACAGAAAAGTGATAAGGAGTTAACTTCCAGAGTCCCCTTGGAAACCCAAAGTTGTTTGGAGTGTGAAGACCCAGGGTCGGCAGGTTCCTCGTCTCCTTCCCTTTCCTGCTGCACTTCATTCGCACCATTTCAGATGATAGAGGTTGCCCAGACCCTAAATTCACCTGGATCTGGAGCCTGCCCTGTGCCCTAAATGCACCCAGTCAGCTCTCCCACCCTGACATGCTTCCTTCTGGCTTCTGGCCTCCAGCCGAGACCTGGCATGGAGCTGGGCACCATTTTCTCCAGTGCCCGGCCCCACAGCCCGCGGCTCCCTTGTTGAGGTGACCGCGGGCCAGGCCCCACAGTCTGGTGCCAAGCAGAGAAAAACACCATCTCCAGAAACCTAAAAAATCCCTATTCTGCAGCGCTCTGCCCCAAACCGGGCTGTCCCACACAGCTGCCCCCAACCCCTGAGCACTGCCACAGCCCGGGCTGGGGAGGGGAGGCAGCGACGGGCAGGGCCTGGCCACAGCGAGTGGGAACACAAGGACACGTTTCCACCTATTAACTCCACTTCCTTCGCTTCCTGCAGCCTCACGGCAGCGGGTTATTAATAGCACGTCGCAGACAAGCACCGCGGCCAGCCCAGGATCCGGCCTCCCTGTCACAGCCACTCGGCAGCCGTGGAAAACCCGCACGCGAACACTGCGAGCAGCCCGTGGGGAAAGAAATAAAACGAGGAGTCTGCCACGTGCCTTGGGGAGCTCCCCCAGCTGCCTGGTGCCTTCTGGAAGCTCCGCACCTCGCATCTTGTGGGAGGCCAGTGACCAGCAGCTTGCAGCCCTGCCTTTACGGTTAGAAGTTTGCTCACGGTGGTGCTGAGATCTTCCAGCCTCGTGGCAGGCTCCAGCACAGGAGCCAGCTCCGCGTTTGTGGGGAGCAGCCGGGGCCATACCCCAGACCTGAGCTCCTGCACCCCTCCGGGGGAGCTTGGGGTCACCCCAGCACCTCTGATGCATTTGGGAAAGCAGAGACCCTGCAAAATGGGCCTGGCAAGGGACTTCTGGAGAACTGCCTCCTCCTCCTGGGACGGGAAGAGGAAATCAGCAGTCCCTGGGGAGGACATGTGAAGCAAGAGAGCTCCTGGGATGCCACGTGGGACCACGCAGGGCCGATGGACAGGAGCTCCTCCACCCAATGCTGTGGGCCAGACGCCGACACAGCCACGCAGGGGATGTGGCATCATGGACAGAAAGGCTTCTCCCACCCTACCCCATCCCTCCAGCTCCTCTCTCAAACCCCAGCCAGTGGGGACATCCAGCACCCCGTGACCCACAGCCCCAGCACCAGGGTTTGCAAATCAGGCAGTGAACAAAGAAAACAAAACAATAACAAAACTCATAACATCGGTGGGGTCAGGGCTGCGTCAGGCAGACTCTGGCTCGGCTGCTTTCCTTCTAGCTCAAGCCGTTTCACCACACCAAGTGAGCGAATAAATCCCTCTATTTATCTCCCAGCATTTGTTTCCTCAAGTCCTGTTTTCCAAAGTCAACCTTAATCACTCCTTAATCATATTTGATGCTCCTCTGGCTTCAAGCATCCCTTAATCCTGTCCTGGAGACCCTTCCCATATCCAGCCGGGGCTGCCACCCCTCCCGGGGCTCCATCCAGTGATCGTGTCCTCGCGTTGGCTTTTGCTCTGGACACGCCTGGCTCCTTAGCACCCAGAGGTGGCCTTGCACCAGTCTCAGATACTCCCTAAGGTGCTGGATGGCCCCACATCAGTCCTCTTCCACTCCTGGCTGGCATTTATGGGGATGACTCCGCTGTGCTGAAGAGCAGGAAGCAAACGGGCGCCTTCAGCCGCAGCAGCAGGAGCAGCAACGTCTCGCAAAGCCCCGGCATTAAAGCACGTGGGCGATCGTCTCCCCAGGATCTCCACCCAGGATCCTTCCTGCTTCGGAAGATTTATTTGATTTTTTTTCTTTTTTTTTTTTTTTTGGTAACACGGAAGCAAGAGCAGGAGGAAATACATAAAAAAACGGTGCCTGGGAGGCTGCAACCTCTGTCCTCCTTCCGCTCCTTGTGTCAGCGGTGGCTCCAGCCCCTGCTCTGGGGGAAAGCTGCGCTGCTCCCCCCCAGCTTACACAATCCCTAAGGCTTCTTGCGACGCCCTTACCCAGATGTGCCTCTGAAGGTGCAGCTGGAGCAGCAGCTTGCCGGGGGTGACGTGACCAGCGGGTGCCCAACACCATGGGTCGGAGCAGAGGGGACAGCATCCCGCATCCCCAACCCTGGGCCTGTACAGAAGATCAGAGGTTCTCTGCTTTAAACCATTGTAAAACTCAAAACACAAAGTGAATGCTGTGCAGGGTGGATATCCAGGTTAATATCGTGTGCATCGTGCTGATGTGCAGGGGGCTTTTTGAAACGGGGCACGATTCCTGGCTTTCCTCCCTCTCAAGGAGAGGACCAAAAGCCGTCCCTGGAGCAGAGCTTGCAGGTCCCACGGGTGGCACGGGGCTGAGAGGGTCCCTGATGCCCTCTGGTGCTGGGTGCTTTGCCCAAATCTGCTCCCTGCCCACCAGGCCGAAGGCGCAGGCTGTGGGGCTGGGAAATGAAGAGCTGCAGCTCCGGCACCCGGCAGCCCACGGCGCATCCCCAGCAGCCCCAAAAGGCAGCAGGAGGGGAGCGCTTGGGGCAGCTCCCCGGCACCAGGCACCGACAAACCCTCAGGTTTTGGGGCAAAGCCATCGGTGTCACAAAGCCGGCGCAGCCCAGGCCCAGCAGGGAACCACAGAAAGAGGTTTTTCTCCCCAAAACGTCTCATATGCAAAGATCTGGGCGCCCAGCACATGCGGAGCACGCTGCTTTGTTTCCTTCCACCCTGTCAGCCCCTACGGGGGCTTCCTACGCAGGGGCACCGCAGGCTGTAGGGTCACGGGCTGTGGGGTCACCGTCTGCAGCCGATACAAACCCGGGCAGCGCGGGGAGCATCGCTCCAGCCCAGGCGCTGCAATAACGGAGCTCTCCCTTAGAGGTCAGCCCAACACCAAAACCGGGCCCCAAAATCCGCAGGGCTGGAAGCGGTCCCTGCAAAGAGGAATCTGATGAAAGAGTGCATTTGGGGAGGGCAAGGGGTGCTCTCCGACACCTGCAGCCCTCACCTTGCTGCCTGCGGGGGGGTGCTGCTAAAAGCCGAGCTCTCATGTGTGCTCCCCAGCTCCGTAGGGTGGGGAAACCCTGCGGGGACAAAGCCCCGATGCCTCCAGGGGCTGCTTTTGGGGAGCAGGACAACCAGCAGCCCAGTCTTGTTGCCGCTGCGATATTTTGCATGCCCAAAGCAGATGGAACAGCTCAGCAGCTCCAGGCAGGTGCCGGCTCCTTCCCATGAGATGCTGCAGCCCAGTGTGTGTGTGGTTTTTTTTCTTTTCCATCATAAAACAGACCTCAGCATCATACTAAAAATAGAGAGATTAACAAATAAATCTCCAGCACGCAGCTCCCGGGGGCGGTGGCTGCTGGGGATGGCAGCAGGGCTGAGCTGTGGGGATCCCGCTGCTGAGCATCCCTGCTCCGTGCATGGACGGGGATGTCCCAAGCACCGGTGCCCCCCAGCAGCTGCCCGTTGCTTCTCCTGCCACCTGCAGCAGGAAAAAGGTGGCAGAAGGTCACAGCAGCACAGCCTCCAGCAGCATCGCTCTGCCACCCCGCTGCCCCATGGCCACGCTCCCTGGCTGTCCCCTGGCAGCAGCAGAGCCCCCCGCGTGCTGCCCCCGGCCTGGCAGCTCCTTTTTCACGGCCGATCCCCTTTCAGACTTTCTGCCCATGATTAAAATGAAGAATAATAATCGGAGCTCGTCCATCAGCGACAGCTGGTGCCTGCCCTCTGCTAAAGAGCTCCGCTCTGCCCTGGTGTTTTTTTTCCCTCCCTAAATTCAATTAGGTGTAATTAGGACTTGGCCCCATTACGGCCACGACTCCCCCGGGCCGGGCGCGGGGCTGGTGGCCTCTCGCCTCCTGCTGGTCCCACTCCCGCGGGAGCTGAAATGCAGCAGAATAAATAATAATTAAATATTAAAACGCAGGGGGCTGAACGACTAGCCCTCGCCCCCGATGGTTCCCAGCTGCCTCCCATGAGAGGCATCGAGGACCGGGTTTCGAGCAGCTCCAGCCACTGTGCCCACTGCAAGCCTCGTGGCTGCCCGACCCCAGGAGAGCTGCCCCTGGCCCCCATAAACCCAGCACCATGTCCCCGTAGCTCTGGGGGCTTTGTTTCTCCTCACTTGGAGCTTGTGGCTGGCTTGGGGAGGTTCAGCAAGGAAGAGGCAGCAGCCAAGGAGGGGGTGAAGCAGAAGCAATGCAGGGAGGGGGGTGGCTGCTCGCTTGTATCTTCTCTCCCCCCAAATTAAACCCATTCCAGTGTGTTGTGCTCTAACACACACCTTCTGCTGCCTTCTCCTGCTGAAAAAAGCCCCTTCGCTTGCAACCAGGAGACAGGAGAGGGGAGGAGGGAGAAGAACAAGGCATCACCGAGGATCAAGCAAGCCAGAAAAACACCCAAGCGAGACCAGGCGTTCTCTAAAAATCCGAAGTTTATTCGTTAGAATTCAGTGAAAGGAACATTCAGTTTAAAACACAGTCAATACATTAAAAAGTTGAAGGAACTAGTAGCAATGAGACCAGACCGGGACAAAGCCCCCCCCAGTCAGTCCCCTCCCGGGGGCCGGAGGGGAACCCGCTGCCTCCGCCGGGCTGCCTGCAGCGCTGGGGCCAGCGGTGCCAGCAGCAGGGCTCCCTTGCAGGCAGCCACGGAGGGGGCCAGCGAGGGATGGACGTGGGCAAAGCGCTGTTGGTTAGCGCTGCCGGGCTTCTCCAGGTTTCTGCGTGTTCCCTGCACCACGAGCAAGGCACCCGCAGAGGCGGCGGCAGGACGGGCGCTGCTCCCAGCAGTGGGGAGCGCGCAGCGGGGTGCCGGAGGGGCAGGAGTGGGGCTGGCCGGGCTGAAGGCTTTTTTCCTTGTCCATTTTTTGGGATCCTACAGGCACGGAGAGAAGAGCCGGTACCAGGTCTGAGCTGCACTCGAGACGGGGCCCACACAGCGAGGAGCAGAGGGAATGTGAAAGCAGCGAGGGTCAGCGCGCCCCCGGAGTGTTTGCCAAGCCACCTGCCTGCCCGGCCCTGTCTGGGAATGGGGCAAAGCCATTTAAGAAAAAAAAAGAAAAAAGAAAAAAAAAACTAGCAGCACTCCTTTTTGTTAGGAGCTATTCAATAAAAAGACAAAAACCTGTGCAGAGCTAAACGCCTGGGATGGAACTGGCAGCTCTGCCAGCGCTCGCTGTCAGGGGAAGAAGGGACAAATCTGCTCTCAGTCACAGTAATTTTATTTATTTATTTTTTAGCTTTTCAGCATTTAGTTTTCTTTTTGCCTGTCACTGTTTGGCATTGTTCTCTTCTGCTCAATTAATCAACGTGACCTTCTGCAGAGAAGTTATGTCAGCCCTTACACCCCACACAGGGTTGCAAACTCTGCAGGGGCACAGACATAGAGTCAAGCAAACAAAGCAGCATATTCATTCAACTTAAAAAAAAAAAAAAAAAGGAAGAAAAGAACCACGTTAACTAGTGGTGTTAGGTCTTAGCTTACCAGCAGCTCTCGTTTCAATTAAGATCCCAAAATTCGAGGCAGCGTTGCTCCGGGAAGAAGCCAGGTGGGGAGGGACCCTCAGGCCGCAGGGTTATTTTCAGAACAATTCTCAGATAGACACGGCCTGGGCACCCTCCTCTCCTCCAGAGAGGAACTTTGCCACCAGTTTCAAGACCATCACCGCAAACCAGCTGCCAGCATCTCCTGCCCCATGAGGATGTATGGGGATTTAAGAACAGACCCGGTTTTGGACAGAGTAATTACGCACACAGAAGGGAAAGCCCCAGCTGATATCCACGCTTTTTTTTTTTAGCTTAAAAGACAGCCAACAACACTTTCAGGGAGAAATCACCACGGTCCACAAATTCAGATTAAAAACAAAGCTAGAAAACAGGTTGACAAGTGTGACAAACCAGTATTAAAACAAAGACATTTTAGCGGCGTCCACAAAGAGAGAGTAAGTATTGGCAACGGCCCGGCTGCTGGTTTGCAGAGCCAGGCCCTCGTATCACGTTGAGCAGCGTGGTACACAAGGGTATGAGAAGCGAGGTGGTTTTCTTGCATTGCACAGGCAGCGGCAGCAGCAGTGACAGCAATAAATTGCTTTTTCTCCATCGGAACTGTAAACCACACCATTTTAAAACACAACGTACGTAAGTAAAAGAACAGTCCATAAAATCTCCCCATGAATATAAAATGCAAAACTATACAAAAATAGATAAAATTGACCGTTTTCTTGTGTGTATATAAAAAAACAAACAAACGAACAGAAGAACAAAGTCCCCAAAATGCAATACAGTTACTTGGTAGGCTGACCTGAAGGGCAGTGGTTTGCTCTGCAAGGTAACAGCGATAACCCACCACTCCGAGCCAAGGCTTTCCCTGCAAGGGATGTACTCGGTTCCTTGAGGTTTGGGGGAGATTTTCCTCAACATCCCAGCAAGACAACCTGCTATCCTCACTCCTACGACTTATTTTTTGGCTCAGTAGACTCCTTTGTCACAAAAAGCCTCAATTACTACTCTCAAACTCGGGCTCCTCGGGTAAGTCTCTGTTACACCAGGTTAAAAGCCAACGGCTCCATCCAGAGACGAGCACAACTGCTGCAGTCCTGGGTGAGAAACGGGGCTGCTTCTAGCTCAGATGGGCTCCAGGTGGGGAATTGCTTGGAAATGGTGCTCGGTACGAGGTTGGCAGTGGTGACCAAGCAAGCTCCGAGGGCATCGCAGGCTGCCACCCCTCTGCCCTACAGGAAAGCAGCCGGAGGTCGATCCCACCCCAAGGCAGCAGTGCCCGCTCCCTGTGCCACCAAACACTCCCTGTGTGGCTTCAGCAAAGCCAAACTATCAATTAACATCAATTAAATCAGAGAAAGGATGGAGGATCACCCTTAAAAGCTTCATTGCCGGACCCATTGCTTCTGAAAGGGGGGTGTGAGTATTTCCCCCCTCCAGGGGTTTAAGCGTTCATTTGGACACTGCAACTGTGAGAACTCTCTCCTAAATCCCTAACAGGACGAGATCAAGGCCCAGGAGCTTGTATTTGGCACTCAAAGTGTAGTTCTTTTATAATTTCCGAGTCGAAAAGTATCGTGGGGAAGATCTGGTCCTGTTTCTCCCAGAGCACACAGGTGTTGTAGGAGCAGGAGTGTGTTAGGTAATGAAACCCACTCCACGACAGTGCAAATCTACAGCCCGGGTTAGCAGAATGAGAATTTTTACTTGTTTTGGTTAATGGGGCAGAATGCTCCAATAATCCAGGAAAATGGGTTTACAACGCTTTCTAAAATCTCACTTGAAATCAGCAGGTGTCTGCTTCATTTAGTTCCAATCAAATTAAGAGGAGGAACCTTTGGTATGAAGTCAGATTATCAAGTCTTGCCTGTATTGCTTTCACACGTTAGTCTAGGACCTGTTGTCAGGAAGTCTTTCCACTACGTACCTACAACCAAAATAATTATTACTAAAGAGACATGCATTTGCAACTGTACATTCATTTTAGCACTGAGACACTTTCATACTTCACCAGAACTTTGGCAAAGGCTGCGTCATTTACAAGAACACTACACAACTCCTCCCGACCTGCAAGATGCCTTTGGTGAAAGAAAATAAGCACTAAAAATCCAGGAAGGGGCTGCTGCGGAAGCCGAGCCATTACCGTGAGCACCGGTTTGTGCCGTGGCATCTCTGGTGTTGCTGGCACTGCCTGCCTGCCACCCGTCCCTCGCAGCGGTGTCAATTTGGGCTGCTCTGTCCCACGAAATCCCTTTAAAATGCTTTCTAAAATCTCACTTGAAATCAGCAGGTGCCTGGCTTTGAATTTTGAAGAATTTGCCGTTCCCTGCTCCTTCGTGGATGCACAGGGACAGGGGTAAGAAGCCTCTTCCCAAGAAGTAACAGGTCTTTGCTTTGCTTGGGCACGCAGCACAAAGCAGCTGGCGGTGCCTCGGTGCCAGCGGGGGCTGCTCGTGCTCCAGGCAGGTCAGTCAGCGGGGCGGGGGCACGAACAGCAGGACCTGGAGGAGGGGAACGCTGGGGTATTGCCAGTTGGGGATTATTTTTTTTAATGCTAAAAGCTCTGCTGTGAAAAGAAGCAGGAAAGGGGCAAGGCGGGGAAGGAAAAAATAAAAAAAGCGATCTGAAACTGAATTAAGATCAGGCTCCAGAAGTTGGACAGAAGCAGGAAGAGGCTTCGTAAGTCACAGAAGGCGAGGTTTGGGCTACAGACAACAGGGTTTAAGATCAACCAGGACACCAGAGAGTCCTTGAGGAGAGACAGGAGCTCTACTCTAGCAGCCTCAAAGTGTTCCCAGGAGCTCACAGCCTCAGCACAGAGCCTGCCTCCCTCGCTCACGTCCCTTCTCCACGCTCGTTGAAAGAGGAAAACCAAACCAAACAAAAACCTGCAGCACCCTCCAAGCTTTTTTGTTCCCTCCAGTTAGGAGGAAGAAGTCGCGAAGCCTAATTTAGGCTGTGTTAAATCCTGTATTCCAATTAACAGAATACTGTCCCCGCAGTGAGTTTCTGCAAAGAAAACAAACACAAAGTGAAAAACCCACAGAACTTCCTTCCGAAGAAAGTCACAGCACCGGCAGCTTCACAGCTACAGGCACGATGCAAATTGAGCTTATTTCAAAGAATTCCTACGTGTGCCCGTGGCCTGGGAGAGGCTGGGAATGTGGGACAAAGCACGGGAAATGCTTCACTTGGAAATTATGCACCACAAAGACAGACCACGACAAATAAAGCGGGGCTGAAGTTTTGTTCTGGAAAGGGAATCCATCGAGAGGACACCTCTCCGGGTGCTGTATTTTTGAGCAAATTAAAGCTAGAGCTGAAAAACGTTATCAGCACGCACACAAAAGCCCCTGCTTTCCTTTTGGGCAGGAAAAAAAAAAATGTTACGGCAACGTTCCCCTGAATCGCCTCCTTCCCTTGCTCTCAAAATAACCTGCATCCTTCCTCTGGGGTCCCCAAATCACGATCAAGGTGGAAGACATTAAAAGTCTGCCCGAAACAAAACGTTTCACTGAGAAGAGGAAGAAAAAAACCAGTTTCTTCTGAAAGCTTCCCCGAGACTTGCTCCCCTGGCTCCGTCCCGAAGCAGGGGCTTCAGGAAGGTGCCCGAAAGCAGCCTGGCCCCAAAAACCCCCCAGCAGGGAGACGTGACCCCACACAACCAACGCCTGAAGTGAGGGCGCAGGGCAGCAACGCTCCCTGCTCCTCCCAAACATCAAATCCTCCAATCCTTCCTTCAGAGGTGCCCCTCGAGCTGAACCTGCAGAGAACAAACCTTGCCGTGCTGGAAAAGGGTCCGTTTCCAGAATTTATTCTAGCAGCACTGGGGCCGGGCACTGGGGCCGCGTTTTGCATTGGGTATTGTATTCGGGAGCGGTGGCTCGCGCTGGGAAAAAAAAAAACAAAAAACAAAAAACAAAACAAAAGTGCCTCAGTGTTAATCCATGAATCTAGGAGGTTGCTCTACATCAAACCGGAGTGCCCACAGCAGCGCGGAGCGGCGCTCACTGCAGCTGCAGGAGTTTGTCTTTGTTGGCCCAGTCGGACATTAAAGTCGCTCATTAAAGTCACTCGTTAGTGTTCACTTTCTCCCTCCCCCTGCCCACCCTTTTAACCCCTTCCCCCTCCCCCCGGCTGCCCAGGAGGAGCTATTTGGCTCCCGTTACATTCAGCGAAGGGTTCGGGCAGCCGGCGGGCAGCGCGCTGCCCTGCGTGGCTCTCCCTTTCAGCAGCTCTTGGCCGGCGCTCCCGCAGCGCTCCGCGAAGCAGGAGGGGTTTTTTAAGGTTTCGGTGCTGTCGTCGTGAAACTGGGGCACCCCCTGGGCCACACCGACGGGTTTGCACTTGGCTGGTTTCTCCGGGGACTGAGCGAAGCCGAAGCTCGGCGGCGGCTCCGGCTCGCCCAGGGGTAAGACGCGAGCGAGCTTTTTGGCCGCCACTTCTCCGTGGTGGTACCTGTAGGCACCTGGCGCCTCCAGGGGCTGCCTCGTGTCGGCCTGCAGAGGTAAATTGGACGGCCTGACCAGCTGCCTGTCCGGCTCCAGCTCCTGGGGCCGCCTCTCCAGAGCCTCCCTGGCGCTGCTGCAGGAAAGGGACAGAAAGGGGGAGTCGGCGTGGGGCTGCTCGGACGGCTCCCAGCCGCTCTCCAGCCCAGCAGCCGGAGCAAAGCCCCAGCGTTTCGCCCCCCCGGCAGCCAGCTCGGCGTCGTACTGCAGGTGCTGCAAGCCCGGCCAGCCCAGCACACCGTCGGGCTCCCCACCTGCAGGAGCAGCCAGCTCGGCGTCCTCTTTGCTCCTTCTTGCACCGTCCGAGTCCTTTTTGTCCCGTTTAGACCAGAGCTGGCAAGGCTTAAGGCCGTTCTTGGACACCTGCAGGTCGGCGAGCTCGAACTCGAGGCTCTCCGTGTCGAGGGACCTGCTCCTCCTGTTGACGGAGAGCGGCGCTGGCATGGCCGGGCTGAGCCCGTGCAGGCGCAGGTGGCGGGGGAGGCTGGCGACACCCCAGTTGCAGCTCTGGAAGGAGCCCTGGGGGTACCCGGGGAACATTCTCTCGTCACATTCAGCAAACGACTCTTTCTGCACGTAGCTGTCGTCGAAGGCCTCGAAGGAGGCAGCGATGTCCTCGTCGGCGTTCATCTCCAGGTGCTGCTCGCACTCGCCTTCCCCTTCCTGCTCCACGTCCACGATGTCGAAGGTGACCATGGTGGGGAGGACGGGGAGGTTCTGCGTGAAGGAGGAGCCGGAGTCGGAGCTGCCCAGGCTCTCCGAGAGGCTGGAGAAGAGCGTCCCGCTGCTGGTGAACTCCACGAGCGCTTGCGAGAAGCTCACGGCGTGCTCGGGCTCACGCTCGCCGTCGGCCTGGGGCTCCCCGGGGGTGGCCTCGGCCCCGTCGTGGCGGTCGCTCTGCGAGCAGCTCTCGCGCTCCTGGGGCCTGTAGCCGGGGAACGGCCCCGTTTTGGATGGGGCCACGTGGACGGACCCCCCGAACAACGCCCGGTCCGGGTCGGGATCGAACCCTGGGTTGTTCTTCATGAGCTGAATAAGGCAACTTCCTTGGGCTTTTTGGCTGTTGTAACAGTTCTCTGGACACAAAGGCCCTGGAAAGTCCCTCCACTCCGGGTTTTCGCCTCTAGCCCCCGAAACCCCGCTACTCACGCTCCTGTTTGGAGCTTGAGAGGCAATCTGCTCGCTACCAAGGCCACTCTGATTTTTGCCAATCGAGTTGGCTGCTCTGGTTTTACATTCAGGGTACTGCTTTTCCCTGGGAGCATCGAGCCGCTTCAGGACCGGTTCCCTCTGCAGCTCCCAGTAGAGCAGCTCCTTCTGGATGGCAGCCAGCCGCTCCTCCTCCGTTTCCATAACGCCCATCTTCCGATCCATCATCTGGAGCAAGCCCTTCTCAGCAGGGAGACAGAAGTCCAAGAAGTAGCTGAAGATCTCCGGGCGAGACACTTTGCCCTCGAACAGGGGCTCCTCCCCGTGCGAGGGACTCAGCAGCGCGTCGTCCGGCTCGTAGAACTCGTAGAGCGCGTCGCCGCTGTAGCTGTCCCTGGGCAGGCGCTCCTTCTTCATCTCGCAAAGCCCATCCCCGCCTTCGTCCTCCGGCCCCGGGGTGGTGGAGTCGTAGTACCCCTCGTCGCTGTTGGGTGCGGACTCCTGCTGGTCGCTCTGCGGCGTCAGGAGCTCGACGAGGGCTTCTGCCTCCTGCAAACCGCGCGCCTCCAGCTCGCCGCTCGCTGCCTGCGCGTCGTGGCCGCTCCCGGCGGGTTGCAGCTGGGCTTCGTACCCCCTGTCCCCCTCGGTGGTGCTGTCCCACATCTGCTGGAGGTATTCCTCTGCCTCCTCCGGCATGGCCATCTCCTCCCCGCCGCCCTGGTAGGTGACGAGGCAGGAGCTGCGTTTCGCAGCGTCTCTGCTGCGCTCCACGGAGATGGTGCTCTCGGCGATGCTGAGGATGTCGGGCTCGGCGATGATGTCCCCGCAGCCCGTGAGGGAATCGAAGCTCTTCAGGGAGGTGACGTCTCCGAAGATGAGGCTCAGCTGGTCCCCGGAGTGCAGCGAGGGAGGGTCGTTGTCTGCCAAGTCGGGGTGCAGTGCCACGGGGAGGTGGCTGTACTCAGACTCCGCACAGACGGCGGCGGCCGCCTCCGATTTTGCATCCAGGGCATCCCGGTCCCCCGGCATCGCCACCCCATCACCCTCGGGGCTGCCCTGCTCAGCCCCCAGCCACTCTGGCTCAGCAGCCTCCCCGGAGTTGGTGGTCGTGCCGACCGAGCAGTTATCCTCCGAGCTCCCCGGGCAGGCGGCAGCGAGGGGCGCAGACCCAGGTCCCCTTTCCTCTGTGGCTCCTTGGGTTTCCGTTCCCGTGCCTCGAGATTTGTTGGCCTCCTCGGAGCCCCCAGCCCACTCGGGGAGCTCTGCTTTCTCACACTCAGCCACCTTGCTCTTGCGGTGACGCCGGATGCTGTTCAGCAGCCCCTTCAGGCCTTTTTTCGGCCTGGGGAAGGTTGACTTGTCTCCAGAGGGCTTCTTCTCGCAGCCCTCGATGCTCCCTGGCGGGGAGCCGTCCTGCCTGCCAAAATCGAACCTGACGCTGGTGTCTATGGCCACGTGGACGCTTTGGGAGCTCGGCAGCGGGCAAGGATGCGAGTCCTTGCTTCCATCCGAAGGGCTTTCCAGCTGCACCCTGCTGCCCTCGTCGTACACAGCGCCGCTGATCCCATCGTGGGTCTTACTTTTACTGAGCCCCTTTTTTGAGGCTCCTTTCCCCTGGCCTTTGTTCCTGCCGCTGAAGAAGCTGGGCAGCGTGCAGATGCTCCTCTTCCCCCCAAACAGCTTGAAAGCAGTTTTCTTCAGCTTGCCGGGGGGGGCCTGGGGCTGCTGCTGCTGCTCCACGGCCGCCACCGAGGCGTCGCTGCGCTGGGACAGCCGCTCGCCGTTCTCCTCGGGCTGCTGCTCGCTGCCCTTGCGCTGCCGGCACGCGGCCGACTGGGACCTGCTCCCGGCCGGCTCCTCGGCGCACGCTGCTTCCATGGCAGCTGCTGGGCTCGCGTCGGTCTAGCTGGAAGCGAGGACTCGGGCGGCAGAGCCTTCCTCCGGGCACGCGGGCTGAAGCATCGTGGCTGACCTAAAGCAAAGAGAGAAGAGAGAGGAGGTGAGGTGAGGCAGGGGGCGGCGCGGAGTCGCTTGCAGCGCTGCAACGAGGCGAGGGGCTTCGTCCCCGTCTGGACCCGGCAAAAGCCTCCCGAGTTAGTTACTGGGCTTTTTTTTTCCCCCCTCTCACCAGATTTCAGTTGTTTTTAAAATCATCTGTCAAGCATGGAAGAATTGCATTAAAACCATTCATTACGAACCGCCCCGATCAGATTATCTCAGCAGCAGGGAGAGAGGTTTTAAACTTTCAGCCTGGATTGATGTCAACAGCCGAGAAATAAAATAACGACGTTTCTTTCCCGGAGTCGGGATGGGAGAGAACAAATCCAATGAGGCTCGTAACGCGCTGCTGAGCCGCTCTACCTGAGGCTTAGCCCTGCCTGGTACGAGGCTGGGAAAGCTTCCCACAGGCTTTGCCCAGAGATCCCGAATCAGAAATACGCCCGGACGATGGCTCCTGGAGCTCAACACCAAACCCACCACCTCAGATCTTCTCTCAAGCCTTGGGAGCCTGCACAGAGAGTACCACAACATCTGTTTGCCTCCGTAATTAACGAGAGCCCTGGTGATTTGAGGCCTCTGGGGCCTTCCCAGAGCATCCCAGGGGGGTTGTGGCACTGTTCTAGCTCTGACAAAGCACTTCTGGACTCCTAGATGCTTCCCAAACCTTGCTGGAGCAACTTCCCAAACCTTGCTGGCTTTCTCTGGAGCCTCTCCAGAGCCTCTCTGCAGAGATCTCCTTAGACAGGACTGAGAGACAACAGCACGCACACGTGTGTACACACAGATTGGTTAAGAAGTGGCAGAACAATGAAACAGGAACGAGATTTCACAGACTCGATTTGCAAACAAACTCGCTCTGACACGACGGACGCACGCGCTGCCGTGACCGCACGGCTCGTTAGGGTCGCTCGCAAAATCAAGGCACCGAGGGCAAAACCCCAAACCTGCAGTCAGGGTTAAGAGCAAAACCAAGCAAATCCCAATAAAAGACAGCGCTTGTCCTGTCCTCAGCTTCCTGGAGTGGCCGAGAGGGCCAGGGGGGAGCCGGGCAAGGTGCAGCTTTCTGCCCCAGGTCCTCCACCCGCGCAGCCCCCTGCTGGGCTCTCCTAACTCTGTAAGGCCACAGACATGCAGCAAAAGGAGGAGGAAAGCAGCCCGGCCTGCCCCTAAAAGCTTCGGGAAAACGGCCCCGATTGATCCCCCCAACACACCGAGGGGCTGAGGCCGCTCTCCTCCACGCGGGCTGGCGCTGCCTGCGGTGAGCAGGCGGCTAAATCCCTGCCTGGTGGCGCAGCAGAGATCAGCTGGGGAGCCCCTGAAAGCCATCAGGGGGCTGGAGGGACGAGGCCCGAGCACAAGAAGCCAGGAATCCCCCCTCCGACAGGCAGGCGCACGGGGCCGGCACAGCTGCTGGCACGGGAGGTGTGCGCCCGAGCACGAGCAATTAATTCCCGCAGGCACCAGGCAAGGCCGAGCTCCGATCAATTAATTCTCAGCAAGGGAACAGGATCGTCCTGATGCTACAGACAGGGAAAGGGGAATTAAGGGACTTACCCGCGTCCCGGGGGAGGCTGTCCTGCTGCCAGGATTAGGAGGCAGAGGCACCCCCAGCCGGAGAGCGGATTTCTATAATCCGGGAGAGCTGCTCGAGCACCGCTGGGAGGTTTTGTGTCGGATGCAGCAGCTCCTCTCCGTAACCCGGGGGCTGCTTTTGCTGCAGCTGCTGTTACGGACAGCCAGGGGCTGGCCCAGCTCTGCAGCACGCCCGGGGAGCCATCGGGGCAGGCTGCTCCCGGGACCTTTCCAGAAGCGCGCTTGTGCTCCAGCTCTGGAGTTAAAGAACAAAAAATCTGAGCAAGAACCACCCAGCCCAGCCCCGGCTGGAATTCACCAGATCCTGACCGAGCCCGCAGACAAAAGAGATCCTTCCCCGGACCTCGGGAGCATCTGGGCTGAGGCAGCAGGAACTCAGCCGCAGACACCCGCGGTGGGAGAGCTCTTCCCCGGGCTCCCTGCTGCTGCGGCGCGACCCCACAAACCAAGGGTTCCTCCGGGCCTGTCCCAAGAACCAAAAGCCCCGAGAACTGGAAACCGCCTTCCATTTTTCAAAGTATTTCACTCGTGGCCATTTTATATCTACTTCAGCTTACGCGCCTTTTCCCTTTTGCAGTGCTTACCCCGCAGCACGCTTACCCCTAAAGCAGATTCCCGGTTCTGCGGCCGAGCGAGCCCTCCCGTGTGGCGTGCCCCATAACCCCCCGAGCCACCCCACAGCCTTTTCCATGCCCACGATGACAGAAATTAAATCCTCCCTGAACACAGGCTGCGAGAAGAGGGGCGAGGGCCGGCACCACACACCCGGCAGCTCCCCCATGTGCTCCCGACAGAGCCCTGAACCCTCACGGAGGTGCCCCGCAGTGCCGGCAGCAGCACGGCCCCGATCCTTCTGCAAACCACCCCCAGGAGCTCCCCTCAGCTAAAATTTCGTGGATGCTGCTCGCAGACAAGCAGCAGCCCTCCCCACGATGCCCCGTTTGCAGGCACGTCGGTGCCGCAGCGCCCCGATCCCCAAACAAGCTGCTGCATAAACGCTTCTCGTTACAGTAAAAGCAGCAGGCGATGGAAATCGTTTTGTTGGAAGGCTGCGTGCTAATGTCATTCTGTCTAAGAGACAAAGACGACTCGAGCACTTCAAAGTTTCAGTCCCGAGGCCTGATTTACCAGGAGCTTGATAGTTGTGAAACTCCTTTAGTCGGAGCTGTGATTTCCTTCAGTTGTTTTTTTTTTTTTCCCTAATTACAGCGACGCGAAGCACCACGTGGGCAGATATCTACAGGTTCAGGAGCGCCTGGCGCCGGTGCTGCTTATCCCCAGACCTACTGGTGTAACCGCATCCACAGCGGGCAAGCGCTGACCCTTTACCCCACCTGGGTGTAATCAGCGTGCCATATTTACATACTTGTGGAGACAGCCAGGGTCCTGGGGCAAGGAGAACCCTACAGCGTAGGCAGACATGCTGCACTTAGGCAGCAGCACCTCGTTTTTATGGCGATAGCTGGTGTGCCAGAGGAGGTCCCGAGATGCTGCTGCTGACTCAGAACGAGCTTCACAATTTGCATTCACCACCAACCTCAGCTTTCCCCTGCTTGGAGCTCCTGCCTCCCCTTTAGAAAAGGAAATCCTTTCGTGTTTCATCGCGTTTTAACATCAGGCAGGTGGGTTTGGAGCACGCCGACACAGATGGGTAAATAAAGAAAGAGATGCGCTGGGGAGCAAACAGCACCTAGCACACCCCGCATGGCCCTGCCACCGAAGATGCTCGGCAGCAGCCGAAAATCAGCCCCAAACCTAAGAAATGAGTCGGGTCGCACAACACCGATGCCCGAGGAACAACCCGCTGCACCAGGGGTCCCACCGAGCACGGAGCCACCGCAGCCTGCCTGCTGCAGGACCTCGGTCCCGAGCAGAGCCGACCCGGAGCAGCGCAGCGACGGCAGGCACGGACCTCGGGGTAAGGCAGGAGCGCGGCGGCGCCTTCCCCTCGCACCGAGATCACAGCCACCGCAACTGCGAGTAGTAACCACATGAAAAAAAAAGCGTGAGTGAACGCTTTTCCGAGCCGGGTGTAAGTTTAACAGCTCTGCCTGAGGAGCTCGTGACGCCTCCACGAAGTCTGGTGCTGAATGGGAAGGCGGCTCCCTCCCACGGAGGCATTCCCCTGCCTCTCCCCACTCAGCCCCGGCGCGTGGCTGTTTGGGTGCCTCGCTCCACGCACGGCTCGTCTCGGCACCTCACAGCGGCTTTTTGGGTGCGAACGACGGCAGCCTGGTGGGGAAGGTCACAATGAACTTACGGAGAAGAGGGACTTCAGACAAAAACGTGCGGTCACCCAGCCTTTGGGGGAAGACGGAGCGCATCGAGGGGCTCAAGCAGCTCACCGTGAACCTGAACACCAACGCTGTGTGGCAGATCCCATCCTGTCCCGGCCAGAGCGAGCACCAGCAGAAACCTGAGCCAGAAAGGCAGCGCGGGTATTTTGGTCTACCAGAAAGACACACGTGAGAAGTCAGCTTTCCACTCGTGGCTGAATTTGTGCAAAGCAGGACCCCGGCAGTTACCGGTCAGGCCTCAACGGTTGGGGACGAGAAGCACGGCCAAGAACCTGGGGCCACATCCAACGCCACCACCACGAATCTGGCCAAAAAAGCCTTGTCCAAACTCACCCTGAAGACCTCGGGGTCTCAGCAGGGAAAGAAACCCAGAGCCACGAGCCCGGCTGCTGGGATCCTGCTGCCCCCAAGAGCCAACAACCGCGTCGGTGGGCTCACCAACGGGGTAGGAAGGCCGGGGGGACGCGACTCCTGCTGGGGGTGACCAGGCTGTGGGGTGACACCTCTGTAGGGTGCCACCTCTGTGGGGTGACACCTCCATGGGGTGCCACCTCTGTGGGGTGCCACCCATGGCAGCCCCCCTGGAGACGGCGGGGATGAAGGCACAGCGGCTGCAGGGGGCTCAGCTCAGCCTGCCCCCCTCAGCAGCCCAGCCTCACCTCTCCTCTCTTTTCCTCTCCTCTCCTGTGGCCCCCAAGCCCTTCCCCAGCCCCTCGCCCCCTTCCCCGCACCCCCTGGGGGTCGGAGCCCCCCTCGCCCCCTTCACCCGGGCAACCCCACGCCCTCACCTCCCCGCTCCACACCCGGGCGCAGCCCCGCTCCGAGAAGGAAACGATAAAAAAAAAATAATCAAAAAAAAAATCACTAAATCGATAAAAACCAACCCCGAGCGCGGCCGCCACCCCCCGGGGAGAGGAGAAGGGGGGGGGGGGACGGACCGCGGCCCGCTGCGGCGGGGCGAGCCGGGGCCTTGCGTGGCGGCCGCCGCCGCAACAAAGGCAGGGCCCCGCCGCACCGCCCTTACCGGCTGCTGGGCCCCGGCCGCGGCTCGGCCCGGAGGAGGAGGAGGAGGAGGAGGAGGAAGCACGGCCCGGCCCTGCCGTGCCCGCCGCCGCCGGGGAGGCGCCAGCCGAGGAGGGAGGGACGGGGGCGGAGTGGGGCGGGCGCTGCGGGCTCGGGGCTGGGGAGGGGACCCGAGGGGCTCCGCAGGTTTCTGCACCCGGAGGGACCCCCTTTGGGGTCACCCCGCTGCGAGACAGAGGCCAAAATCTCCATTAATTTAATGTGTGTGGTGCTGGGGGGTCCCCACCCTCTCTCCCCTCTGATGAGCACCCTGGGTTTTCACTGAATGTGGTAAAAACCCTCTCCCACACGAGGGACAAGCACCAGGCTGAGCCTCCCACCCTCAGCCAGAGGTGGGGCATCCTGCCCCCTACAAGCCAGAAATTCAGGGAGATGCCTTCAGAAAGGGGATAGCAACACCTCCAGGCAGGCAGAGGATGAGGGAGCACAGCAAGAGAGGCTCCAGAAACTCCTCCTGGTCACAAAGCATCCAGTAATTAATAAATGTGTGCAGCTGGCATTAGAGCCACCAGCTGGTACTTGCTTAGTGTGATTACTCTGAAAATGAAGTTTTTCATCCATTCAAGCATTAGCTGGTTTGATTTCCATTCCAGGTCAGCAGGGCCTGTGAGGCAGGAGCTGCTCACACCTGCCTGCTGGCCCAGGCACAATGCAGGGGGGTGTCACGCCCAAAAAAACATCCCCCAAAACCCCAGGGGCAGCTCACCTGCTGGGAACCAGCTTTCTTCTCCACAGCTGCACGGCGAAGGCTCAGGAGCCCCCAGGTGCTGCAGACTCAGCCACAGTCCCCTGCCTCCAGCTGAAAAGCAAAGGCACCTTGTCACCCCCCCCACACGTGCACGAGTGGTTTGGTGGAGGTGAAAGCTGCACCTGCGTGAGTCCAAACCTTTTTGGGGGATTGGGGAGCTCTGTGACAGCAGCAGGGCATAGCTCCAACTCAGAGCCCTGCACGGAAATACAGAGTAGGACAGGAACAGGACCAGAGTTACCTGTCATCAACTGCAGCACAGGAACCAGCATATGCTCCTGGGTAGAGCTTGAACTCTGCGTGAGGCCTTTGTACCTACAACAACTTCACCAGCTTCTACTGCCACAGAAGACAGAAATGCACTCATAATAGGTAGGAAACCCGTTCATAGCACCTGCTGGGTGCCCTGACACAGCTACACCAGCACACCCAGCAGGAGGCAGAGCTAAATACCACTGCCTTGGAGGTCAAGGGCATCTGACCCTCCTGCTGCCCCGATCCCCAGCCCTGTGCCTGCAGGCCTGCCCTGGGAGCAGGCAGGAGGGCTCTTCTTTTGGATCCTCTGGTAGTGGTGGACGTGAAGAGGGCGCAGAGCACTCGGCTCTCCCAGGGCTGTGGGGATGTGCTGCCACCAGGCAGAGGAACAGCTGCTGGTGGTGTTAATGCCTTTCCCAAGAAGGGACTGCTTCATATCGTCCTGAGAACAGGACCCGTGAGATCAGGCAGCCCTGTTCCCTGTTTCGCAGCCAACACAGAGTTGCTCCCTGCAGAGCGATTTCCAATGCTTTGTCCAGGCTAATTTGAAGCACACCATGCTCAGGGGGCCTGGACGCTTCTCCCAGGAGGCCTCCTGCAGCCTAATGGACGCTAATTAATAGATTCCACAACCTCTGAACTAACAATTAGATTGGGAACCAATAAATAATGCAGGACAGGCCTGTGTTTACAAACAGCGAGCTGCACAGAGCTGACAGCACACGGATGTTGTGCAGAAGTTCAAGAGCAGCCAGGAACCCGCAGCAAACCCCACACCCCGAGCTCCTGAAGGCACCTTGTGGGGTGTGCTTCCCTTCACCTTTGAGGTACAATTACACTGGAGTGACCAAAGTACAGGGGATAGATGCTGCTAACCCCTACAGGTGGCCCCGGCTGCAGCAGTCAGTCTCTTTGTCACTTCTGGATGATGTCAGCCAGGGTTTCAGTCTCTTCGGATACCAATTAAACAATATTTTAACCAAACAGATCACAGCAGTTTAATAAGAATATCAGCATACATTAAAAAAAATCCTGCACAGTCACAGGCACTCAGCCCAGACAGACACCCCAGCCCCTCAGCAGTAACACCACCACGTCTGAGGAGGGTGAAAGGATGTTTAAAGATGGTGCTGGAGAGGGGAGGTGGGAGATTGGGCATCGGGGACTTCTGGCTCTGAATACTTACTGTAGCCCGTTGCCTGAGTCACCTACAGGTGTGGTTGTGGGGGAGCCACACCGGTGTCCCCCTGGGCTCAGGAGCACCCCAGGCACAGTACGGAGGAGGTGACAGCCACACGAGAGCGTTGGGGTAGCAGATTGTGGCTGAATGAAGCCTTCTGCCGACCTTGCCAGGCTGCAGTACAGAGGAAACAGCTGGAAACCTCTCTGGGGAATGGGTCTTACACACCGCTGAGGCCTTGCTGTGGGGAAAGACCTGCAGGTCTGCTCAGATCCTGCTCTGCCATCACTCTGCTACACCTGGCACAGAGCAGGAGCTGAAGCCTTCTGTTTTCTCTCCCACTCCTCTTGCTATCTTTTCAGGCAGGTGATGTGTTTCAAGAGAGATTTTGTAAGCAAAAGTATTTTGTGGTCGCAAATTCACATCTGTTTCGTGCTGTGCAATGGCAGCATCAGAGCAGCTTTTAATTCAGGCATTGGGCACGTTTCTGGGGCGGGCATCTTCCGCGCTGTGTCCCTGCTAAAGCTGGTGTCGGAGGTAGCTCACCAGCACCGGGGGGATGTCCAGCTCGCCGAGGGCCTGCGCGTGGCCAGCCTGCTTCAGGAGGCGCCTCACTGCCAGCCTGGACTGAGACATCAAGGATTTGGGATGAGCTGCATAAGGAGAGAGGGGGAAAAAACAAAGCCATCACTGCAGAGCTTCAGGATACACAACCCTGCTCCCCTCCAGCTCGCGTGCTGTCAGCAAAGGGAGCACTGATGCACCCAAACTGAGCATCTGCTGGGGCTGGGCACGCAGTGCAGGCAGCCACAAGCTTCATGGTGTGAGCTGGGTACATGGAAAGGGAATCTTCCAATATTACACTGAAAAGGTGAAGTTTCCCTGGACCTAGGCAGCACAAGAAAGCTGGCAGTGAGCATTAGAAATGAGAACAAAGAAAAGCAGCGTTTAACCCAAAAGGTTTACATTAAGGGGAAATACCAGGCCGTGGAAATTCCCACATGCTCCAGACCAGCACCAGTGAGGACAATCACTTAAAGCAGCTCCTTTAGGAAGCTTCTAGAAATATCTATGAAAAGCAGATATCGAGGTGAGTCTGAATGTAATCACATAAACATATGCAGTAGCTGCACTGAGTCACACCAAAGACCCCTGATTAGGTTGTCTGTCTCCAACAGCAGCCAGCAGTGGGAACTGAGGATGTTTGGTGGACATGAGGAGCAAGCCCTGCTGGCACTCCCCTAAATCCCAGCAATTTCTTTGGGGAGTTTCCTGGGGCAGCATGTGTATCTGAACCATCATTTAACCACCAGGGGTGGACCTGTCCTTGCAACTTTGTTAAACCCTTCTCTTAAGGCGTTCAGTATCAGAGCTTTTTTTGTGGGTGTGTTGTGTGTGCGAACACCATCGTCAATGGGGAAGAGGGAGAAAGAAAGAAATGTTCAGGATAAAATAGCAATAATATTCAGGAATGTAAGACTAGAGAGAGCCATGCTCTCAAGTGAGGCTGCAAAGAGGGTCAAAGCGTGCAAGAAAGCCTTGCCCAGGCTGATATCTCCCTCTCTGTAGGGGAGCAGAATTAAAGGGAAGGGGATTCTGAAGCAACTTGCCCCCAAATAAACAAAAATTGGTGCTAATTTCCAGCCCAGGGGCCACATACGCACAGATTACCTCTTGCCTGCAACAGTAGCTCCAGACCCTCGCTACCGGGTGGCATCTTTTCCACCGCGACTTTTGGCAAATAGACGTCGGCCCCGAAGTCGAGGAGCAGCTTGATGAACTCCCGCCGGCAGCCGTGCCTCAGGCAAATTTCCAGCAGAGTCTTGGGCTCCTTGATGCGGGCGATCATCTTCTCCTCGGTGCAGTTGTAGTTGGGGTCGGCGCCGTAGAGCAGCAGCATCCTGAAGCACTCCAGGTGCCCGTAGACGGCCGCGAGGTACAGCGGGCCGGAGCAGGCGGCGGAGTTGGCAGCCCACTCGGGCACCCTCGCGTGGACGTTGGCTTCGGCGCCGTGGTGCAGGAGCTGCTGCAGGATGCCGAGGTCCCCGTCCCTGGCCGCGGTGAGCAGCGGCGAGCTGTTGTTGTAGATGCTGCCGGAGGGATTCGCCCCGGCCTCCAGCAGCGCCTTCACGCACTCCAGGTGGCCGTTGCTGACCGCCGTGAAGAGCGGGGTCTGGGCCTTCACGTCCAGGCTGTCCACCTCCGCCCCGTGGGCCAAGAGGACCTCCAGGCTCCGCAGGTGGCCCCTGGAGGCGGCCAGGCGCAGCGGGGTGCTGGGCACGCCCCAGCCGCTCCGGCTGTTGATGACCCTCTTGTACCTGTCTTGGCTCAGGAGCCTCTCCAGGGTTTGATAATCATCCTGGGATACCGCTTGGTTCAGCTCCTCGCTTTCTCTGGTACCTTCTTCGTCTTCTCTGGGCTGGAGCATGGAGAAAATCTTGGTGATATCCATGAGGCTCATTTTTTTGCTCTGTCTCCTGAGTACCACTTTCATTGTAAACAGAAAAGCCCAATATCTACGGGACAACAAGACAGGGTTAGAACCAGTTACCTCCGACACCAACCCTACCCTTTTGTTACTACTTTCTATGCACTGTCGAAGGAATATTCTCAAAAACAACCCTACTAAGTTTCTGACACACATATCCCACTGCCTCCACGGGTGAGGAAATCCACACTGGATTAATCCACATTAAGGCAAAGACTGAGGACATCGCTGTAGCACTCGAGTGGGCCACCTCCCCTTAAAATGTTACAATCAAGAACCTGCCAAAAGAGGTGAATTTGGTGAATGCCAAAGGCTGCATGGACCTTTTTATTTTAACTATTAAATGCTTTTCTGCTGCCCCCAGAGGGGGAGGACAGGCATGAGACCACTCACAAGATACTCAAACCCAGAGCTCAGGAGGGAACCCGCATGGCCACAAACTTCTGCAAGGACCCATCGAGCTGCTCCCATCGAGCCTGAGGGAAGGCCAGGTGGGAACAAGCAGCAGGACTGACTCTGCTCCATGTGGGCCAACACTTCTGTAAGAAACCTCACTAGTAGCTGCATTTCCAGGTATGTAGAGGCCTACAGAAAACACGATTTAGGAGCTGACAGCAGCTCTGGGTTTTGCTCAGGAGCACTCACAAACAAGAACTCAACTTTTCAACCCAGTCACTTTTGTTTTTTTTTTTAAAGGGATTGGGTTTCACAACAAGAGAGGAAGCTAACATGAGCATAGCTATATTGATCAAGCATTTTCAGCATCGCCATCCCTTGAAACGCTGATGTTCAAATTCAGTGCAATGACCTCCCTCCGCTCTCCTGCCTCCTGAAGGAACAAGGCTGCAGGAAGGAGCTGTGGTTTTCCTAGCAGGCCGTGCAGGGAGGAAAAAGAGGGGTTCCTGAGCTTGTTACACCCACACTGGGACCGAGACCCAGGGTGTCTGCAGGGCAGAGCCTCGAGGTGGCCGGGTGGCACCACGGGAGAGGGATGTGATGGGGGACAGGCACCCAAGCAGCCGGGTGGGCAGAGGAATTCCTCGCAGCAGCGCGGCCCTGCAGCAGCTCGGGTTTCCTGCAGGAGAGGCAGCAGCAGCGGGAGAGCTCGGTCACCCCCGCCTCCATGCAGCAGGGCACTGAGCAATTAGCCCCATTCTGCAAACGAGCATCTGATGGCAGCAAGGCAAAGCCACGGGAGACGTGTCCCACATCAGCCTTTGCTAGCAAGGTGTGTGAGCTCGGGGGGCTCCCCTGTGCCGAGTCACCTTCGCAGCTCTATTTTTGGGTTAGGCAGAGCAAGTTTGCTGGCAGCTAGGGAAGGCAAAGCTCTGTTGCACGTCCACCTGTTAAACAAACCCAATCCATTTTTAGAGAAACACTTGGAATTACGTTAGTTTTATTCTTTAGACACTCCAATAACAAGCGCTAGGGCTTTGGAAACCTCCCTACTGACACAGCTAATAGTTCATTGGGGGGGGCAGTATATGTGGGATGGTGGGGTAGGGATTGAGGGTCAGGGATTATTACGGATTTGATCTAAAAAGATAGTTATACTTCCAATGAAAATAGTCTGGAAAAATAAAGCCGGCTGTAATATTCCCTGAACACACAAATTAAGGGCGGTATTTTGACAGCGTCAACACTGGTGTGAGGAGCTCACAGATGCTCCTTGATCCAAAAAGCTCAAAGTCAGAGCCTTCAATACTTGAGCTAATGCAAGCTGTCCATGGATCTGTGGACACAGAAAATTCTAGAGCCGAAGATGACACACAGAACAAAAAGGTATACTCACACCTCTAAAGCTCTGGCTACCAAGTGATCTTCAATCCCCCACGCTGCCCACGCATCACTATGCTGCTGCCTTACCTCTGTGAGGTAGGTGATGCTCACACCCGAGCCAGGCAGGGCTGCCGCAGTCCCATGGCCAATTCCCCCGCGGTTTAAGTGCGAAATGGAGGTGAGAGAGAAGCTCTGGCTCCGCCAGGGATGGCCATCCACTCTGCGCAACTGGAAGGACGCAGGCTGTCAAGCTCACAGCTGAAATGCCACTGCGGGGAGAAGGGCCAGGGAGCTGGGGCTAATTTTAGCCCCCGCAGGCATTTATCTTCCCACTTCCATTCTTGGAAAGTTCCCACTGGGTAAATATAGATAGGGGCAGCAGGGGGGAGACTCAGACAGGTGCAGGAGGCTGTTTGACCCAGGGCAGTAGCTCTGGGCAGACACAGGCTTCATTTGCTTCAGTTTCCTTGCTGAAATTGCAGGGAACTGCTTAGTTTTGAGCCCGTGCTATGAGCCAGCTCCCCAGGCACTGCCCTGGCAGGACAGCCCTGCCCTGCTGCAGTGCTGGCCTTCACAGCACCATTGTCCCACTGGATTCCCCTATGAATGCCTCTCCTGGGCGCCTTTTCCACTTTCAGAACAATAACGGGCAAAAGGTGCTCTCCTCCCTGCTAAGCCTGCCAGAACAAGCCACTTCTTTGGCTTTATAAAATTACACGGCATATAGCGAGGCAAAAACTTTACAGGGGCAAACAAAAGGGGGAAGGAGTGCTTGGACTGTCTTATCACAAGCTGTCAGCTGGTAAGTGTAATCGTATTTTATCCAGTTCCCTGTAAACCTTTTCCTAACTTTTCGGTGGTGGAGCAGGAATGGTCTGTCAGCTTGAAGAAGCGCTATCAGTGGCACTAGATAATGAGGAAGGAACCAAGTTATCCAGCAGGAGAAATCTCTGCTGCAAGAACTGAAATCAGGGGACTCCGCAAAACAGGTCTGAAGTCACGTCGTTCCCCTCCCCCACTGAGTTTGTAGTTGCACTGGGAAAAGTGTGAAGAGCAAGAAAATGGAATATTAACAGGTTTTAGACTTTTGGCTTACTTGCAGTTTCACTCTCTCCAAATTCACCCAAAAAATATTTATTCTACAATAAGGTCCATTTCCCAAAAATCAGGACTGTGTAAAATTAAGAAAAAAATGTGAACAAACATCTGAGCAAAAGCTGTGAGTTCAGGATTTATTAAATATCAAGAAGCTGCAATCACAACCGGGATCCTGCAGTCAGAAAAGCCAAACCTGACTGGAAAGCCATTCAACAAAACACAGAAATAAAAACAGCAAATAAAAAGGCAGAGTATGGGGCGGGGAATAAATCAATATACCTTGAAAAATAGGAAATGCAGGAAACTAAGATTTTAGACATGAAAGGAAAATCCTTGAATGGAAAATTTAAGGATAAATTGCATATTCTTTTGCTGTTGTTGCTGCTGCTGTTTAGTTTTCGACCAAGAAATCTCAGAAGCACTACCAGCTTTTTCGGCAAAAAGCCGTGATAGATAAATCCAGCAGTAACGAAGCAAGGAGTTTGGAGTACTTGTTGAATAAATCTACCCTTACCATACAAAAGCGAACTGAAATACTTTTTATGCGCCTGTAAGTGCTAAAGAGCCATGTGAAACAGCATCTTGCATGATTACTTAAATCAGTAGATTCAGATAAACACTAAACAGGAGCCCAAGCAGAGCTGACTGATAAGTCAGACCCATTTTGGCTAAGCTTCCTAATGCTTCAAAGCCTGGGGAGGCTGAGGAGCCAGGAGGAGCATTTGTGATCTGTCTGAACACCAAAAGCAAGTGGACTCACCCTGAGGTAGTTCGCTGACCTGACACATTCTCCAGGCAAAGCCATTCCTTTCCCAGCTGTCCATTAACTGGAGAAGAATTAAAGGGCAGAAGTATATTTAATGCCAATAAGAAAGGTTTTTAGGAAGGTAAATCCTGTCCAGTGCAGTTGCTTTCGTTAGTAAGATTATAGCTATTAACATAGCTGGGAAAAAAAAAAAGTAATGAGCTTTCTGATTTAACACTGCAAAGCATTCTGACTTCAAAGTTTAGCACCAAACAGTACCAAATAAATCATTTTGCAGGATTAGGGGTTTACTAAGAGTCCTCACAGTCTGAAATGCAGAGTTATTGTGCGGGGATACTTCTGGCTCCTGCCTTTGCACTATAAATCACGGCAAAGCAGTAACAACGCCAGGACTGCTTTGAGCTGGGACTTTACCTCTGTGCCCATTCAAATACCTGCTCGCAGCCTGCTGGCACAGCCTGCCTGTTCTGCCGGCCACACGCTCAGCACTCGCTTGGAAGTGGCTCTGGTGCCAGCACCAGCAGCAGCGTGATTCGGATTTTAGCCACAAGAGGGCAGGGACAGACACCCTGCACCGCTCCTACCTGCGCACGGACAGCTTCCAGGGCACTCCTCAGCATTTTACAGTCAAATGGATCTATCAGCCTACAAAATGCGTGGTTAACATCACTGTGAGACGAGCTCACTGAGCTGAAGAAGGAACCGAGGAACTTTTTTCCTCCTCCACGAGCAGTAATTCCTCAAGGAACTTCAGCCACGGAGGCTCAGCAGCACAGAAAGCCAGCTCCCTGCTCTCGCTCCCTTCCAGGCACCTGTTGCTTTTTAGATCCAAGGATGTGCTGGAGCCCATGGCTATAAACTGATGCTAGAATACGATCATTAAGGACCTGAAAATAACCCAAACTCAGCGTGTGCCCACTCTGTTATGCGAGTTAATCTGTGTGACACTGATCTTTCACAGAAATCTGCCTGTTTGTCCCACTATTCTCCGCTCAACGTGCTCCAGGCTGACAACACTCAGGACGTTATTCATGGCAGAAGTAGGGGGTCTCTTTCCTTTTATTTTGCAATACTAAAATTCACTGCCTTCAATTCCAAAGATTTGAAGATAAAGTAAAACCCTAAGAAGCTCTGAGTCATGCCACCCCCAAAGACAACTTTGCCCTGAGATCACAAACCATGTACTCAGCAAGGAAAGTTTGCTTTTTTTAATTATTCAAAGTATTAGGCAAAAAGAACAGGCGTAGAAGAAATACCTGCTTTTAAAGGATTCTCCAACAGCAGGAGAGATTGCAACCACCTTTCAGAACCAGAATTTCTGACCTGTGAATCACCATATTTACCCCACTTTTTTTTAAACTCCACATCGGATCACAGCATAACAACAACAATCACTGCTTCCAGAAAAGCAGCACTCAGAGAAAAAGAATTGGCAAGAGCAGAAGTGTTAAAATCTGAAGTGTTGTGTGAAAGGAAGAATGAATAGGACGAAAACCAAGAACGGGATTTGATTTTCTTAGAAGAGACAACGTGCTGCCCTTATGTTGGTATGGATAGGTCAAATGATCCTGAAGGTCTTTTCCAACCTTCATGATTCTGTGATCTTCATCCTCTCCTCAGCTTCCCCTTTGTCAGGTAAGATCTGTAAACACTTGTGTTCTTTAACTCCCCTCCATGCCTCACCACTAGGGGGGACTGTACAGAACCCCAGAACACCTGCAGGACCCTCAAATTCTTGAGTCTCAGCCTTTGGTTCATGTCTGCTTCATTCATTTGGTTCGTGTCTCCTTCATTAGATAAGAGCAGCACCTGATAACTCTGCTTATACACAACTTAACTGTGCCCCCCGGTGTTATTTATTTTACCAGTTCCTACTCACACTAGATTCCTTGCTCCTCTCTTCCACGGCCGAGCAGGCTCCGAGATCCGTTCCTTGTTAACAAAAGTGGGGAGGAAATAATAGATTCAGTAAATAGCATTCACTTTCCCCCAAACCACTGGAATAGAGACATGGGAAATGAGGCTGTGATCTGAGTTAAGATGTGTATTACTGTTACAGTTACTCTGTTTTGTCTCTCTCATCTCCTCCACCACCATCCCCAAGTGAAACAAAACAACACAAATTACAGGAAAACACCTGAATATGGAAGCTTTGGATTACATGTGAGAAATTGTAATTAACGCACCTTCTGCCTGTAATGAAAGACATTTCATCTTCACTTTATTTAGTCACATGAGCGTTCAAGGATTTGCAGCAGCTCCACGTTAACCGACCTGTGCAGACCCACGCAAGGCACTGCAGACGTTTCCTCTCACCGTGAATAACGCTGGTGAAGGTTCAGTTCTGTTACTGCACTTCATTCACAGATGAATTTGTCCTTTTTACATGTATGCATGAAGTCTCAAATTACTGCCATCACCTTTAACTGCTAGGTGACTGAGCTGAAAGGAACAGAGCACAGAGTTACATCGCCAAAGAATGAGTACTACAACACTCAAATTCCACTCCAATGCAGAATTGAAACAAACCAAGTATTTAAACGTTTTTGGCACATATGAATCTGAACCTCAACAAGGCAGCAAGTTAACTTAAATGTTTTTGTTTTTTTTTCCCACCTAAACAATAGGCTTGACTTCTGTGCATAGCTCCAAGTAAGTTTACTGATGAGTATTTTTATTCAGCGTATTTCAGGAGCTGTTCAAAACTAGAGCTGAGAGAACCACAAGCCTTTAGCTATACTCCTACAACGACCCTACATGCAATCTACTCCCTCAGCACTTGTCAGCTTCAACAGGGAAGTTTTAAATCCCCCTCAGCAAAGATGCTAACAGACAGTATGTTTCCCCAAGATATAAGTTAGTTTTATCTATCCCACTCCACTGCCTTCATTACATGCTAACAATCCAGTTAAACGCAAGGCAAGCAGTCTAGGTAAATGAAAAATTTCTCTGAAAGCATTAGGAATATTTAAACCAAGCAAAAAAAAGACTCCCAGACATCTGAAGACTGAGTATACCCAACTGCCGAGCATATTTTTGGCCTTCATACATAGAAGATATCCAGTTTTAGGATGTACATTGCAGTGGGAAGGACTCAGCAGCTGGGTAACAGGTATTGGCTTTGGGCCCATCCCTAGTGATCATGGTCTCACCACCCTCCTGCCTGGTGATGTGTAGCTGGGGGCTATTCATACTTAAGGGGTAAGCCTGTATGGCCTGGTGCTGAACTGACCCAGGAGGAACAGTTCCTCTCTCTCTGCTGCTGCTCTCCTGTATGTTCCTCTGCAAGTGCCCCCCATCTCTCACATGGCATTAAAAGCCTCCAAGCACTTCTTTTAAAATTACTTGCTAAAACAGCTTACACTGCTTTGCCAGGCACACATTTAAACAGTTTATGTAAGTTTACCAACCCAAAAGGCATCCCCAAGCATTTTTGGAGAGCCTTATAAGCAGCAAATTAGCTGGTATCACTTTGTTTATATCTGCCTTGCAGAAGTACATTTAATTGTAGGATTTGACTGCTGCAGCGCAGGTGTAAATTAAAGCACCAATTCCAGCTTTGTATACAAACAAGTTTTTGCACCTGGAATCTCCTCCTTCCTCAAACATCCTGCAACCACAACTTGCCCCAGTACTGAGTTTATGATTAAATAGAATCGCACAGAAGAGCATTTTTAAACAATACCATCAGCAGACAGATTGCAGATTCTTTGTTCAAAGTTATCAGGAAGAAGTCTCTTCACCTGTTACCATGCAACACCTGCAAAGGTCAAACTCAATTCTTACAGCAGGCCAGCAGGGTGGTTTAGTAGCTTCTCAGAAAGCTTTTTAACTCAGCTTGGAGCAATCTGTCAACAGTCTTACCTAGGAGTGAGGAATAGACAGCCTTCCAGGAGGAAGGAAACACAGAAAAGATTAGTTTTTATATAAAACTAGTAGTTTTTATATAAAAAGAAAAGCAATATAAAACTAACTAAAACATGTACAAAAGGTACTAAGCTTTAACACCCCTTAATCATCATCATCATAAAACAAGAGTAAGGACACCAAGCAGCACTGTGTGCCCAACAGCCCCTCTGAATCCAGCAAGGTCACCTACCTTTTATTCTGTAAAAGAAGTGGAATCACATTATGGTAAGATCACTCCTTAAGAGTCTTTAAATGCATCAACACTCCAAAATATGAAGTTCTGTTCTGAGTTTAATTAACAAACACATCAATTATTTCCTTTAAAAAGACAAGGTATTTATTTTTGTAAGAAATAAAAATAAACCATCATACAAATGCAACTTCATGAGACAAATACATTTGGAGAAAGGACACAGTGCTCCTCTAAACACGGTACAATGTTTTTAAGCAGTGCATTAACTAAAATGACTTACATATGTACGGCCATCGCAGCACATTCAAGAATATGGGATTTAATCATACACAGTTTTATACAGATGTCCCTCATCAACTACACTAAGGACAACGACAGCATCCGACTTACAGAAACAGCAGAAACATTTAAAACTCTCAGCTGCGTACTACACACACATTTAAGTAAGTTCCTACAAAGATCACTTGGTGATGATGAGAAAAGTACCACATTGTGCTCCGATGCATGTGACCAGATCCAGTGCTACCAGCTGGCCCAGTAGGATGCTGCTACATGGAGTACAGGCAGATATGCACAACTGCTGTTAGGGGATCAGGTCAAACATTTTCACCTACCTTCTGCATTGCCTCGGTAGGTCAAAAGATGCCAAAAGGACAGGAGTGCACATTTAAATGCTCACCCTAACAACTTACACTGACTGCAGCTGGCACCGACCTGGCTACAACTGGTGTTGAAGATACTAAAACACGGACTTCACCTGTTTTGGGACATTCCTCATCCAATTAATGAAGTGCTGTGTATTAATTAAAACAAAACTAGTACATTCAGAACAGATTAGTTCCTCCCAGCCCAGATTTCAGACATGGGAAGTGCTTCTGTGTGCAAGAGGGACAGCATGTAAACAAGGAACTGCCTCAGCTTCTAACAATCGTTGGGTTTATCAAAAAAATGATCCCAGCACTCAAAGTGGTGGTGAAGAGAAGAGAGAAACAGCATTTTTATCTCTTTTGGTCACTCATGACTATTCATTACTAAGCAGTGCCAAGCAGCTATCCCTTTGGGGGAGCAACTGCCAGGCACTGGAGCTACCCAAAGGCCAGCTTGGCCAGAGAAATGAACTGAAGCAGCACCTGGCAGAAGAGCTCTTTTAAATACTTTCCCTGCACATGTTACAGGCTTCTCAGATGCAAGGGTACTTGCTGAGTGCCCACCGGGGCTCATGATCCCTAAAGTCAATGGAAACAGCAGAGACAGGGCCCTTCACCAACGTGGTTATTTCCACCTGCAACCCATGAAGGTCTAACTCATGGCTGTGATCCTGGGAAGCTCTGCACACCTTCAGCTCCCAGCAGGACTTGAAGCTCGCTGTAGTTTACTAGCGACCTAGAAGCAATTCTCCTTCTCTAGCCCAGTCAAAGTAGTTTCATGGATCAACAAGCACCCACATGGTGGCCTCCTCTTCTAAGCACGTAAATGTCAGGGATGCACTCAGAGCAGGACCAGAACACAGCTAGAAGGATACTATGCTCACAGGCTTTTCTAAACAGCTGTGGAAGAGGGCCAGCTGGAACTACACCACCTGTGGCCAAACCAGGCATTCCCTTTTTCTTGTAAAGCAGTCAGTACTGGTTTGATTTTCCCTGCCACAGACAACAGCTGCAAAACAAAGCTATTTAAGAATCCAGCATTAGGAGATTCACATTAAGCCATTTCACTTCGAAATAAAGCTAGGCAAATCCCTTCCTCTACTTCAGAACAGTAGCTGTAATGCAGAGTATTATAGGCACTTGCCCACGGCAATATCAGAACTATTTGTAGCAAGAGACATTACGCACACCGTAACAGACTACCTTGAGAAAGCAGGGAGTGCTCCAGGAAGTTTTACATGAACAGAACCCACCCACAGCAAATAGGATCCCTTCTTCCTCCCCGGCAGAGGAATCCAAATGGAAAGCAGCAAGTTGCATTGTTCAGTTAACAGCTCCAAATACAAAAAAAATAGCACTCATCACTTCGCAACACGCAGATCTCCACTAGGAATAAATAAGTTGAGTAATTTTTCACCTCACACGGAAAATTCCTACCTAACAGTTTTTAGTTTTTCCCTTTAATGCTTTCAGGGAACATATAACGAAGTCACTCACCACCGCCAGCAGGGCACTCCCTAAGGAACCAGGACACGGGCTTTCTGCAAGACTCTAGGAAGCCAATCCTGGTTGATTAGAGACCTGAGGACATGCTGCAGTGCTTTGAACAGCTTTTCTTTTTTTTGGTCTTAAAAACACAAAGAGTTCAAAACAGAACTCATCTTCAAAACAAAACAAAAAAATGCTTCTAGTTAATTGGTTTTCAAACAAATAATCTCATGGAATTCCAGGAAACCCCGATATCTTTTCCAGCTCCATAAATTTACAGCACCAGCATGAATGACTTTGAATACGTTGTAGGCTTTGGCCAAGCTTGTACATATTAAATGCAAGCAGTTTAAGACGACAGATTGTTTCCCTTTTTTGGCTAGGTTTTGCATTTCAAAGTATAAAGTCATGCATTGTTTTGCTATTGAAGTCAAAAGCATCATGATTATTAAAAGCTTATAAGCACTTTCAGTGTATAATCTCTTCAGGGTTTTATGCACCTAAAGTAATATTGTAGTCAAAGATCTGCGGAGATGTCAGCATCCTACTTTAGGGATAAGCAAAGTTCATTATACATTTTTTAAGATAATCTACGGTAATTTAAAAGACAAGGCAGTGTGTAAACATTTATAGAAACCTCCTGCAAAATGTTTTTATACAAAGATTAACCAGTGGTATATCTAAATTCTTCAGTAGTCAGTCAAAATTGTCTATAATTCTGTATCACTAACTTTCACTACAAAGTACATTAAAAAACTGTTGACATAGAATAACTGGTCCTAAGAAATGCCTATCTTGGTCTCAATTTACCATTTAAGAGTTCTCTACTGAAGAAGTTGTGCATACTATCCACTACTCTTACTACCTAGAAAGAGAAGACCGGTTAGTCTATTGGACTCTTGAAAGGAGCTCTGAACTGCAAAGTGCATATGCCAAACTGAGCTTTTAGGCTATGAAGAAGCAAAGGGAAGAAATCTCCCCACTGCTCTCCAGTGGAAATCTACAGCAAAATTTCAAACCCTGCGTATTTAGAGCAGCAAGACGAAGATTTGGGTGTGATCTCTTCGTTTGAGGAGTAAATGAATATGGCAAACAAGGGCTGGCAGGCTATCTTGCTTGGTGCTAAGCATGATTAATGTTAATCAGATTTTTTTTTTTTTTTTTTTAGAGACACAACAGTAGATAATCTTGAGATTAAAAGCGATGAATTCAGAAGTATGCATCCTTCAAAATAAAATATATAGCTGTTTGCATGATGCAATATGCAGTTGCAACATACCCACAAAACAAATGTTGAGCATCTTCAGTTTAAGTGTATCTAGATCAGTATTTTATGTGCTTAGCTTGGAAAAATCAAGCACACACGCTAGCTCTCTCACTCATACCTGGAAAACAGCTGTTTTGTAAAGCAGACAAGTATTACTTGCTTTAAGATTTAAGAACCTGCAACATCAGAAGAAGTTTCTCTTTGCCATTCCAGGCACCAAAGAAACTGTTCTCAGATACTGCCCTTCTTACTTGGGTCTTTTGATATAAAATTAAGATTTTCTTACCCAAAGTGACACTTGGGATGGTTTTGTTTTTCATTTCCCCCCTCCCCTTCTTCTTGAAAAAACGTTTAATTGTTCATCATTTCCTGACAGGTTATAAACACACAAACCATTGCATATTGCAATGTTGTAATGGAATAATGGAATGTTCTTACTTTTTATTGCAGATTGGGAAGGGCTAACTTAGATTTTTTTTTGTTTGTTTCAGAATTTTATAGAAGAGCAAAAACCTGATTTAAGACCTGATGGCAGCATCAAATTTGAGCATAATCCAAAAGAGAGCAAAAAAAAAAAACCTACTGAATTTAGCTGCACAAAGGGACTCATGCAATTAAACACATCCATAGGAGAAATTTGTCCAGAACAAGTACTGCAGAATGGCTTTTCCGTGCCATTCATTTCCCTGGGGAGATGAACCGCTGGAATGGAGTAAATGGAATACATTTGTGTTAAACTTTCAACTTTCACCAGTATCTCCAGCTGAGCTTACTGCAGTTCAAAGGAACCAAGCAGCACAACAAGCACTGCAGTGAGTCCAAGATGGAGCCACAGTCATGAGCCAAGATGTCCACTTCTCGATCCAATAATGGGTCCCATCCTGATCTAGGTTTTGTCACCACCTTCACCAAATGACAAAGTTCATCGCTATGAGAGAAATTGTTCATTTCCTCAGGTCCTGACAGTACAGACCACTCAGCCCTAAGCTTTCACATGATTTTAACATTCAAGGTAACATTCACCGTAATCACTCAACACATGATGTGAAATAACCACCCGAGTAAAACCACCACAGTGTCTCTGAAGCTACTAAACTCAGGAGACCAGCACAGATCCTTGGGAAGCTGGCAGCAGATACAAAACAGTGTTTAAAAATACTGACTACAAAGAAGACCAAATACTACACCCTACACTACAATAATAAAAATACTACATTGCATTGCTAGACATTAAAATGGTCTCCATAAAAAGGCACAGTTTTTTTTGTTGTTGTTGTTTTTGTTTAACAAATATGCATAGGAAACAAAAAATGAATCAGTTCTGCCACAAGGTGAGGGTCCATGCAGAGATTCATTCAAAGCTAAGAAAATATTTTTTTTTTAATCAATTTTAGATGAACTGAAAGGGCATTTACAACCTTGCACCACCACTGAAAATAAACGGATTGCATCTTTCCTACTCCAGTCATGAACACTGGGCAATTTCCAAACCCCACGTTAATTGGCCACGATGTCTTTCAGCTTGAAATACAACTACTGCCAGGCAGTTATTAGCCTTAAACATTTTCATTTCCACTGAACAGTAAGGTTTACACTAACTCAAGATAGCCTCAGCAGCTCTGTACTCATCTTCATCATTTTAGCCACAAAATGATGCAAACCAAACACAGACCGTGCTTGTTACAGCGAGGGCACAGCTCACTGCCAACACACACACAAACACTTGGCTGGAGAAGGTGGGCACAGATCCCTCATGCCTCACCACCACAAGCACCTGCTTCATTTAACACAATTCTCAGAGCTGATCAATGGCACTGAGGCTCTCCTTCCTTAGCTTCAGAGTCTAAAACGTCGGTGGCATTAAGGTCAGGGAGGTCTTGGTGATTAGACAGGTTCTCTTTGTTCTTTTGGTCCACATCTGACATAACATCTATGTTCCCCACTGAGATACCATTGGTCAGCACAGGCGGCGGTTCCCCTTCATAATCCTGGGGAGTGTTCAGCAGTGGTGTTTTCGAAGCAGCACTTCCTACTTTAGATAAGGAGCAAGCTTCGCTGGGCAAAGGACCATCAAGGAAGGGAAGTTTCTACACAAACAGAAAGACATTACACAAACAGAAAGACATTTAAAACATTAATGAAAACTGTTACTCCCAGATGTCAGGGATACACACACAACTGTCAACATAACAGTCCCGTGACAGCACCACTTTCATGCTCAATTACAGAGCTGAAAATGTAACACATGCAATTATCTACACCCAGGCAGAGCTTTTTGAAACAAACCTAAGAAAACTGTTTGATCGATAAAACCACAAGCCTAAACATTCACATTAACCTAGCAAAGGACACTGACACTGGTCTTCTCACTTATTTATTTTTAGATGGATCTCTCACTACTGTATTTTTAGATTTTTTATTTTTTCAGCACACAAAGGACATTGTAAGTAGCGCCTTGAGCAGAAAGAAAAGACACTTCTCCTTTCACGCTGCTGTACGCAGAAACTATGGAAACAAAACTACAGCCCTTTAAAAGCTAACAAGACTATTTTCCACTACAGCCCTGCCCCCACCTTCCCTCTTGCCGTGCCCAAACGGCTATAATTATCTATACGAAGATAAAGATATATCTCTGGGGAATCTGACAGAACTGAGCAAGCTTTGTGCAGTCTGTTGCTGTTTATTACACTACTGTGGTTTGGAGAAGAGAAATTGGTTATTTTGGACACATTATCACTGCCCTCCAACACCACAGAACAGAAGTGGTAGATGTGCAAGCTTGCCCTTCATTTCAAGTGCTTCAGCTCCAAGGTGGCCACTTCCAGAGGACAATTCAGCCTACCTATCTGCATTTCAGCCATTACATGAAAGCCAGCTTTCATCTTAACTCCACTGTTTTAAAACCTGTCTGATCATCACTTTTTTTCAACGTGTCTTGTAAATGAGAAGACAGGAAAGCAGAATCGGGGAGCAAGCTGTAACCAACAGTGTTTATATTTTTAGGGGGCAGGGGGACAGAAACTGAGCCCATTCTTTTCTTTCCTAACCCTCACATGAAGTTTGCTGCACATCAGGTTGAAACTCAGATTTCTTTTAACATATTTTCCTTAGAGAATTAGACCATTGTGAGCCTGCAACAGCACTTGACCAAACAACTTTAGAAGATGAGGGTTTTGGGTAATAGAATATAGTCATTACAGTAATGTCATTTACCTCCTCATTTTGTCCAACTCTTCACAGTATGTTGAAACAATTGTTTTAATGCCAATATTTAATCCAGTTATATTTGCCAAAACCAGCATATAATTTTAAGTATTGACACGATTCGTGACTCACATTTTCTAATTCAGATGCATTGTCCTCTAGTTTCATCTTCTGGCTCATGCAGCTTAGCAGATGATCCAATACACACTGTTTTGGATGCATTCCTTTGTCAAAGCGATTGTACATCCCACACCAAAACCTTGAGAACAGGGCAAAGAGAAGAAGAATTAGGCAGCCAATTGTACACTAGCGGTCATAACAGAAACCAGATGGTACTCAAGGCAAAAAGTATCAAACGTTAGTAACTGATGTAAGAAAATGCCACAACCTATGACTATCAAATTCGTATCGATAGACGAGTTTTTATAACGCTTTAACAAAGTTCAAGAAAAACTTCTGAGGGTTTAAGTACTTCTTTCCTATGACCCACATGTGTTTGCAATAGGTATTAAAAGATGACACAGATACTCTGTTCTACAACAGATTCACTCAGGCTTTGGGCAGTTCACTTTCCAGTTCTCAGTTTGCCCTACCTCCCTACTTCTGTGAAAACCCTTGGCCTTCCAGTAGTAACACCGAGCACGTACAGATGCCTTTGTATCCCTCTCTCAGCAGGGAGGAGTGAGCCAGAAACAAAGCACAACTATCCACTCCAGCTGTAGTACCCAGGGCAAGCAAATGCACGCTGCAACAAGAAATCCCTTCTTGTGGAAGTGTTGTGCACTCTCGCTGCATCAAGCCTGGGTGTGACTGGACACTGAAATTCTCAATTGAAAGACTTCCTTAATACATGTTAAAAAAAAAAGAGGAAAAGAGGAACTTTAACAGTTGCCTACCCTCTCAAATTTTCTTGTCAGAAGAGGAAGTTGGAGGTGGTGGTGGGTGGGGAGGGTGTTAATCTACCTATGTGGAATTATTCTTCTCCTTGCTTTTCCCCCGCTATCATTGTCAAAGGAAAGCAAAAGAAAAATAAATTACAGTACCTGCATTTGTTTATCAATTACTCATGTACTACTATCATCAGCTTATGGATGAGGAATGAAGGCAAAGGGTAGAACAAACCACTAATCAGCAAGAAGGTTATTTCAGTAAACCTGAGTTACTGAACCGTTACAATGAAAGAAACGCCCCTTTTTAAAGAAGTAACTTACTGGAAACTAAAAGGTAACGTGTTTGGCTGAAGCTCTTTGTAAGCTGTAAATCCTTTGTACAATGGATTTCTCAATTCCTGCTTCTTCTGTAAGAGGAAAGGCCACAGAGAATGCGTCTTCTCAAAGATTCTGTCAATTACAAATAAGATCTAATCAATAAAAAAAGAATCAAGTTAAGTAGATTAATAATGCTAGCTGTTCTGAGTAGAACTAGATTAAAGGAGCTAAATTACTTTTACACAGTATCTGCTTTATTTCATAAACACGAAATATATCATTGAGGAGTATATAATAGTTTAAAATGGACAACATCCAATCCAAAAAGCACTATCTGCAAAGTATTGTTTTAATTTGGACCACATCTGACTATGGTGGATGTAATTCATCTACTTTTTTTTTCCACGCTGCAGAACAAACACCCATGGAGACAATGCTACTCTTCACCAATCTACAGTTTCCCTAGGAACAAACACACAACCTGCCCTTTTTCTAACATTTGAGTTGCTTTCCAGACTGCTGACCCTATAAACTGCCAACTCACTTCAGATCCTCACGCTCCTTATGACAGGTCCCAAGGAAGTTTCCAAACTGGCAGGAGTAGACGTGATCATGGATTTCAAGAAGGAAGCGCTCATTAAACTCAAACGCGCAAGGGAACTGCTGCATCAGCTGCCAGACACATTCAATGAACTGAGTGAAGACAGGGGACACTTCTTTTGGGTCACCATCCAGATGGCCACACCTAGAGAAATACAAACAAAACAGGGTCAAATTCTGTGTCACTACCTACAAAACGTTCTTCGCCAATAGAATAAGGAATTATTCTGCAGAGTTAGAAAAAAAACATGCAGTTTATCCTACAACTACTCATTACAGCATGCCACCTTTGTGGGAGTGCACTCTCTATAGGACTAAGCCTTTGCACACACAACGGGATCCTGATCAAGTGGCAGCTTTTCTCTTGCAGACCAGGGCAGCCTCAAGAAAGCATTACTCCTTTGTCAAAGGTACTGGGTCAAAGTGGGAATAGTTGGGCGGTGTCCCCTTCTCAAAAGGGAATGGAAGAACCCTAGCAATGGAAGAACCTACATAACAGACTTCTGAGCATCACAAGGAATACTTGTGAAATAGGAACCCTTAAGCCTACACCACGATGCAAGCACCAGAATAAAATGCAACAAAGGAGTGTCTACAGCTTTACCATAAAAAAAGTAACACTAGCCCCAAACTGAGAAAAAAAGGTTGACATTAACAAGATTCTGTCTACCAGGAACAGTAAGAAACAATGAGAAAAAGGAGTCTTCTGTGATCTTCTATGGGCATGAGTATTTTATGGTGCAAGACTAACCACAATGCACAGTGACACCCAAAATAACCTGATTTTGCCCTCACAGACAGCAGAAATGAAGTCCTGGTAGGCAATTTACTCAGAAAAAAAAAAAAAAAAAAAAAGCATAAACCTTTTCACAGCTTTAGATGAAGTTCAGAAAAAAATCCTACTAGTTCTGCAGAAACCTAGTCAGGGAAATAACGGTTTTCATTATATACCATAAGAAAAGGAAAAAAATAAAAAAAAAACAACCAGAAAAAGAACAATGGTATTTTTGGAAAGCAGCCAACCCTCTGTTGTACTGTACTGACTGCTCTTTCTTAACAGGAAAAACTTAGTGCAGAATGCTTTTTCTCAGAAGGGATATGACCTGGAAATCCAGGGAAATAAACACGGTGCCCCCAAACCTAAGCAGAAAAATTAAATAAGATTTCTTATTACAGGGATCATGTTAATCAGATCCCAACTAGATTCCAACTCCAATATCCTAAGAAGTATGAAAAAGGACGGATTACCCTCAGCCACCACTAGGAGAGGAAAGATTTTCTCCAGCTATTGGAACAGAAGTTCTTATTCTTAGGCACTGGTGAAAATTGGGTCTCAAGTACTTTTTCTGTCTCTTACAGGGGTCTCAAATTTGGAACAACCCTATATATTAGAAGAATAGGAGTATCATTTTAGTCTTAAGAAATGTGAAAATAGTCCCTAAAAAAACGAGGCGTTTGTTTGGCCAACAATTTCTGTACAATTATTTTATCTTTGGATAACTTCTTCTAAAGCAAGAGCGAAGCGTGCACACATGGCTATTTTTCCTTGACACACTTCATGGAAACGGCCTCGTTTTACTATAAAATGGAGTCAGTCACATCAAGAACAAAAGCCTCCATTTTTAACAAGTTAATACCACTGAGTAGACCTGTACATTCCCTCCTAGTATTCCTTTGGACCGTCTCAATTTCTAGTTTCTCTATGGCAAGTGGAACAAGAAGTACCCCAAGGCAATATCCCCGATATATGCAGGCTAACAATTACTGGGATGACAACGTTTTTATCCTGCTTGGAGAATGCAGGTCAAAACTGTTTTTTAGCACTACAGTGGCCTGAAGTTTGTTTTGGTAAGAGTCCAAAAAATATTAGCCAAGATTTTTCTATAAGAAAATTATTAGAAAACATATCTTACCAAGACATTAACAGCCTCCATATAATGCAGATGTGATTTTACAGGTAGGAAAACGTTCAAAATTCTAACAATTTGTTCGTGATTGCATAAAGTAATGAAAAGAACATCCCCAAAGAGCACTGGTGGAATAACCCCAGCAGATACTGGCCTCAGGTCACCAAATCATTTCCAAATTTTTTCTTCTCTGTGCTGTATTTTCCTTTTAACTTTCAGATGGAAGGCATAAACTTGAGCACACTACACAAGTTCCACTGTCAAGGCTTCACCCAGTCGCTACACCCAAGGTAACATGCTCTTACCTGTGAGAGAACTTGTGGCCCATTGCAATCCACTCCTTTTCTATTAGGACCTTTAGTTTCAAAACAGAGGTAGGAAAAAATAGCATTAAACTTTCTTCAGGAAAAGCAAAATTAAACCTTTAGTATTAACTCCACGAAGCTTATGACTGATGCTTCCTGGTGACCCTACAGTTTTAAGTACATCCATAGCAGTTAATGAAAACAGTAATGGTGATTTACAGGTTAGAGTTAACCACAGTTATCACTACAACATCACTGTTGGAATCACAAGTTATTTAAAACAAGGCTAGTACTGTATTCAGGTAGTTTTAGTTTGTGTTGTTAAGATCATAATATACAGACACAGCTAAAACCATTAACAGTTCAGTACTACACTACGTACTGTTTAATTTGAAAGAGACCATCCTGACATGCAGCAAAATACATCAGCAACTGGAATTTAACAAGTGTTTAACACACACGAATATAAAAAGTACAGCTGTGTACTGAGCTCAGGATGCAATTAGAAAAACTATATGGTTATTTCTCTCAAACAGAATGTCACTGCTATATATATTTCCTGATAAGAACATGTTATTAGTAGACAAGGGAGCAGCATTTTCCTTTAAAATATGCATCACAAGGAACCAAATGACTTTATGCTTAATCCTTTATTATGTGTCTTCCTAGATCACATTAAAGATCAATTCCTGATATCCTCCAGAGGCTTAAAGAAAAGTAAGGCAGAAATTCACAAGAAATTTCTTTGAAAACTAAGTTATACTGCTTTTTTCAATTTTTCCAATTCTTAGAGAGGGCTGTTGCATTCATCTAGGAATAACCACTGTCTTAAGATCTGTGCATACAGGCTATTTGCTCACAGGACAAGTATTTGTGCATTTTAATTACAGTTCCTGACCCTCATCAAAGCCATGTTCATCACACAGAATTGTCCAGAGCACTACCCAAGCCGAGGTAAATGTTTTGCACCGATATAATTTTAATTGCTAAAAGACTGTAGTTTAATTCAGAAACAAAACTAGTAATTAAAAAAAATCGCATGTACTGAAAGGAACAGGTCTAGCAGTACAACACAGTGAAGGAGCAAAATTTGCATTGTTCTGATCTTGGGGCTTCTTTTAAGGAACTCTGAGAACGAGCAGCAGCTTGTCTTTCAGTAATTAACTGAAGCAGATGAATGGAAAGGTCACAGATCACACTATTTATGCAGTGATGGTTTCATGTAAGAAAATCCTCACAGTACAAGCAAATGGCTAAATTCACATGTAATGGCTTTAAAATAGGTCTTAAATGATGCACAGATTTTGTGTGATATACAGGTTACACACTTCCCTGTGCACATGAATGAGTTCCCCCATCTTAAAATCCTAGCAGATCAGTCTGTCTTAGGTGACAAGTTTCTTCACCACTTCTTCTTGTGGACTGCTGCCAGAGTCCCATCCTTTGCTCACTCATCTCTTGATGAAATGTCTCATTAGCAGCTCTCACATGGACTTTCAAGGAAACAAAGATTTGGGAATTGTAAATCAACTGCTGCTGTTCTGCACCCATGCTGTTCAGAGCAATTAAAACTTGTTTATAGAATCAAAGCTGTTTTTATATAGGTCACCTACTGTTTGTTCCAGAAAATGGCCTAAAACATTTAATTAGGGCTTGTTTACATTTCAAATCCAGGAAGCACTTTTTCTTTTTGAAATTCCAACATCCGTATTCTTACCATGAATCCTTTAAAAGTCCTGTAAAACGGATCTAAGAGGAGGCTAGCCAGGGAGCAGACCTGCGCCGTGCGATCCCAGCCATCAGAGCAGTGGACCAACACACTGGCATTTTCGTCTTTCACAGCCTGTGAAGGAAACCAGACAGAACAGTTTAACAGCTTTCCAGCTTGGTTACTGTAATTAAATGCTGTCCCTTCATCTGCGTTTACCAGACTGGCCTAAAACCCAAGGGAGAAGTTTGTCATTTCTCATCTGGACCATGGAAACGCACCATTTCTGGGCATGTAGCCATCATGCCCAGAAACCCCAACCAGAATAAAATGCTGGAGCATGCCTTGTCAGCATGAGAGACTGTCAAGAAACAAAAGATCCTCTGATCTCAAAACACAGTTTTCTGACATGCCAAGAATTTTCGGTCCTTTCCTCTGAGGAAAAAAATGGTAGATGAGTAGAGAATAAGTAGTGCACACAGGGACTAGGATAAATTAGAAGAGTTCACCCCCGCTTCCTCTCATTGGGATTACCTTTATCCCTATGTACCGCTGGCAGAAGATAAATTCAGAATAGCTTCTTGCTTGCTACACCATTAAATTTTAAGAGAGAAAAGGCAGCATTTGCAGAAGTTCATTGCTCTTGCCACTATCTGCCTGTATTCCCTCTCCTACTATTGAAGAGCCATTTACTTTACTGACTTTTTCCTTTTGCCTGGGCTGCAGTCACATTCTTTTCAAAGACTCCACAGAAACAACGGCTATGTTGAACATTACAAATTAGCAGCCCCTGCACCCCATTAAACCAGGAGAAAACAAGCTGGTCTACAAAACTGCTCATTTAAAACACAACAGTCCAGCTACTAATGAGCATGCTGCCTTAGGAACGTAAGGTTACACATCGTTTGCGCTCCTAAGGACAGTGCTATAGGGTACAGATGCATTTCTAAAGGTCATTCATTCATTTTCTATAACTTTACCCATTCCAAATGAGTAAGAACATCCATGTAAGCATTCGTTATAATGCAGTCCACGGGACTGTCTCAATCCCTATGGCTTTTCATTTAGTTTCGTGAAGCAACTCAGAGTGCCAGTTGGGTAACTGACTTGATGCGCTCTGACTGCAGGCTTTTGTTTGTTTTGAAGAAGTGGGGCCAATCTGAAGAAGGTTTTCCCACCTTCTCTCCAGAGACTGCCTTACAGCCTTGGAAGAGTCCCTAACATGACAGGTAAATACTTTTAAATTCACCTGCAGGTCAGCACAGAGTTTTACCTTGGCGAGAAAGACACCTGCATCCATCACAGCCTTGATGTGCCGCAACCAACCCGAGTTCTCCAGCCCAGTGAGGAAATCACTCATTGAAGGAGACTTTGTTTCACACACTAAGAACACAAACAAAAGAGAGACTCTGTTAACACCATCTTCTTCCCACTCCCTCATTATCCCTTCACAGCAGTAAAGGTTTGTAGATCCTAAACGTTAATGTTCTCAGACTGCGTCCTGTCTAAAGGGAACAAACTACAGGTTGCATATATAAATACACAATCCAGAACTTTTTAGCTGCATGAGAACAGTACCTGCCTCTTCCTTTTAAAACTACCTCAGTACTTTTTTCATTTGAGTTTTCTCCAACACAAGTTAATTTTTAATGATTTGTTACTTCACTACCAATCACCATCGCACAGACACCTAACACTCACCAGCACGCTGTCACTATGGGAAGGATCTGAAGAAAGGAGAGCTCTAAGTTGCACAGAGAAATAACACAGCCTTGAAGGCAGCTCAGATGCTGTACTGAGAACCAGCACAGAAAATACAGTAATACAGTTCCACAGTCCCTCAGGATTAGTAAGAGATTTTTTTTTTTTTTTTTATCACTGTTAAAACTTAGCAAGCAAGAAGAATTTGGGAGTAAACAAGCATTTATTCTTCCTCCTCTTCCACCACAAAATGAACCTGCCAGCTACAGGCAACTGAGGACTCAGTATTTCTGATCAGGCCAATCTCATGGTGACATGAAGAGCCTCATTTTTCTCCAAGCTCACTACAGATTCTGCAGCACTACCAGGCCAGGCAATTGGTAGCATCAATTATTCAGCTATTCCAAGTAAGATAACCATTGTGCTGGTTATTTAATATTAAATTCATATTTTATATGACAGCGCTTATATTACATTTTAGAAAACTAAGCACATGGACCAAATAGAATGATTTACAGCACCTACTCTGACTTGTTCTGCAGCCTTTGCTAGCACAAATGTGTTCATATTCCTGGAAACCAGCTTGCCAAGTAACTTGTTTGATCCAAGGTACTCTATCGCCTTCAAGGGAATTTCTCCCAAATTACACCAATGCAAATACGGGCCTGATTCACCTCTCAGCCTCCAAAGGCTCTGTAAGTATTTCTCTTCTGCATTTTTCCCCAAGATCACAATTTCAAGGAGTAGCTTAGTTACCCGAGTATTCGTGTACCAGGAACAAAAGTTCAGTCAAAGAAATCAGAAGTGAAAAATAAGAACAATGAGATTAAAGCCCTTGGAAAAAAACAAGCTAGAATTTTATTGCCAATTAGACACATTGCTTAACACTGAAGTAGTCCAAAACTAAACAAAGCAAACCCCAGAGAAGTATCTCAGCAACCAATGACTGCTTTCTTTCAGTGCTCAAAGTAGCCATGAGGATCTCTCACCAGTTAAACAATATTTTCTAAGTGTTTTTCTTTTCATTTGGAACATTTGAGAAATTCACGTTTTATGTAACTAATAAAATTAAGGAACGTCGTTCGTGTCATTTCCTAGTTTTGATCCGCCATAAAACTAAGCACAACAACATAGGAAATGTCTACTGGGAAAATGTTTAACATTAATACTGTCAGACACTTCAACAGAGCAGAGACAAAGAAATATACATGGACCTTGCTAATCAACTTCCACCACAGCTCTGAGTCCACACACACTTGCGCATGTTGGATTTATATGTTGTCAGTGAAAAGTTCTGTCCAAGAGGAACCAAAGGTAATAAAAACTGGCCACTTGCATGCACCATACTTACCCTCCAGGAGTTTCTGCAAGCTGTTCCGCATCACATGGATGTTTTCTATGCCAATAAACTTAAAGCGAATGTTATCGTAGTTATCTTCGTTCTCATAACCCTTCCCAGCAGCTCGGTTGGCCATGGCATTTAACTGTCAAATTCAAGGGAACAGGATGGAAAGGAGAGAAAGTGACAAGAAACAACACACAGAAATAAACAAGTCTGCTCTGCCAGTTGTGTTTAAATCTTCCAGAATATATACTAAAGAAAAGCTGCTACTCAGGTGTCCTTCCCCACCTCCCCATACATTACTTCCAGATGTTTTACTAAAATGACATCAGCGTCTCCAACCCACTAGCCAGATGCACAGACTCATTAAGACCTTGCACAGCACTTCTTAGGACAGGCAGTAGCAAAACCTCGCACAACAGCAGAAGAGTACTGTCATCCAAAAAGGTAAAGAAACATTTTGTCTTTACTGTGAAACTGCACAGAGAGAGCCAGACAGAAGCGTATCAAAGTAAAACTAGGAAAAGCCATTTTTACAAGTAACATACATACATGGTAGTACAGAAATAGTAAGAGAATTCCAAAGCTTTTCACAGACATACATGCACAGATGAAATAAAGCCACCTGAGGGAAACACAAATATTAAAGTTGAGCAGAAAGAATACAGCAACCGACTGGGAGTGCTGAAAAAGAAGTTGAAAAGCTGCCAGTTGTTCTAGCCATCACCCAAAACTGTTCAAGAGCTACCATGAGCTTCAAGAGCTTTACTGCTGACAAAGAAAATACTTCCAGCTCCCAAATACTGATTTGGGAGAAGGAAAGATTTGCTTCCACAGAAAGGAGAGAAGAAAGAAAGTTCAGATACAATAGTATCTGAACATCTTCAGAACAACCAAATAACAATAATTTATAAGTGGAACAACTATGAGACCAGAAGATGTTTGTACCAAACAAATATGCAATAATTGCTATATACAGCCTGTTCTGTAATTAAATGTAGGTCTTTACGGAATGTCATACTGCAAAAAGACAACACGCCTGAACAATGGGTGAAGTATTCCATCTCCCCAAAATGACTTTTCCTCACCATTTTGTAACTGAATTTGTGCTTTCTATAAAAAATCAAAAATCTGAATAGTGAAGCAGGTTCTCAGAAGTCATTTATTAATCAGAGCCATGTACATCTTCGTATTTAAATAAGTGTGCTGTGTGTCCTAATTTGCTTATACCTATACCCTCAGTGTGCTTAAGGCAATCATTTGATTAAGTTTCTAAATTCAAATCCTCAAGAGGATTACAGATTTCATTTGGAGAAAGTTTCTTCAATAATCTCTTATATAATAAACACCTCAGCAACAGAGTTCAAGCTCCAGATAGTGGCTACTGACCAGAAAAGCTGATTGCATTAAATTGCCTTTCTCAATTGTTCTCTGATTCCATGCAGCCCCACTTCTGCCCAGGCCACAGATAGAAGCACTTCAGCCTTGTGAAAGTGATTTTGGAGGCTTTGCTGCAACTCAACACATTAAGGACCCAGCTTTCTGCTGGAAAATGACTCACTGTCTCAGCCAGCTTCAAGACTGCTGCTCACTTCGGGTCATCCTTAACGCAGACCTCAACCCAGAACAGCCCAAGAGCACAAGCGTTCTTACCACTCCACAATGCAGTTCTGTTACGCACAGTCACACATTCACCACATTAAGACAGAGTAAGGAGCCTGATTCTGATTTCATCTTTGACTGACGCAGTTTAACCTAACGCTACGTGAGAAAGCATTAGCAGAGCTGTGAAAGAATTAATTGGAAACACTATCGCTAATTGAGATGCAAGCTTTAGAAGTAGCCACGAACCCAGTGAAGATACCTTTGGCCTTGTGTCTACAACATACATGAAGGCACACCCAGGGTTGGCTTCTCTGATCGCCTGCAACATTTGTTCATCCTCCAGACAGCGAGCACTGAACCCAGACAGCGGCTGGCTACAGCGACATATGGCAGCCTGCAACACACAAGAGCACATTTTTCCTACTTTCAGATCTTCTCTGCTGCACTGATCTAAAGAATACCATAATTTGTTGGTTTTAAGTGTCCTGTTCTCTGCTTTGCTAAAAAATTGCCACTTAAATGGACATGCAGAAATACCATGGGAATATTTCACAGAAACAGAATTTTGAGAATCCTAAAAACAGACTGAGCAGCCCTTCATTGCTTTGTCCTCAAATCCACTATGCTCTGCCTGATACTCATCATCCCAAACATTAGCAGTTTTCAATTTTTCCACCTGACTTCTATTTCCCTAACCTTTCTTTTCTACTGCTTTGCTTATCAGTTGCTGTTACCATTCCACACTCAGAACTGCACTGGGTATGCCCTAAGGAAATCCCAGTTGTTGCCAGAACAACTCCACGCAGTCGCCCAGGTCAAGGCATGCTTCCTCAGGAAAACAACAACTTGACTGTCACAGCATTTTCCTAGCATCTGCATCTAAAACACTGCTGAGACAGCAAAGTTAAAAATTTACATTCTCGTCTTCAGTGAAGAAAAAAAAAATGAATCTGTTAACTCAGAATAAGCAAAGGTTTCGTTTCAGGGTGGTTCTTCCTCTTCAATAGTAAGAGGATTTAGCTGAGTTAACATGTATCTTGTTAAACATTATTCAATATAGCTACACGGTACATTAAAAACAGAACAACACGTAAGGAGTTCTTGAAAGCTGATCAAAAATTTCCAGACAGGAAGCCTGGAGAGCTCGTGTTGTTGTTTTTTTTTTTGATGCGCCCCCAATATTTGGCTTTAACCAGCTTATCCTGTGTCTAGGAATCAATTCTAGAGCTGTTAGGAGAAGCACACTTCAATAATCATCACATTCTTTCCTTTCGCTAGAAGGGGAACCTCTGCCCTCCCCTCCCACCCCCAAGACAATAGACAATGAACAACTAACATTGTTTTCTTTATATAAGTAGGAAAGCACCGGAATCCGCCCTCTGCTCCTGAACCTTGAGCTTCCGATCACCGTTGCCTTATTCGCTGCTCTGGGCACCACTATTTCTGGAGGGTACGTGTTGCAAACCTGAAGTGAGAAGAAAGAAGAAATCCAAATGTGACTACTGAGCAATTTAAGATCCATAAAAATTTTATAACTTCACATTTATAGATACAGCAATGGATTATTCACCATAGCACATCAAACAAACCATATCTGAAGCGTCAAGCCATTAAAATACATTTAGAAAAACCGAGGGAATGGCTGAAAATAATAAAAACAGTGTGGTAACGGAATTTTGCAATTGAGCCTAAAACTGGACTGTACAGCACACCAAACATTTTAAAGAGAACTTCTTTGAAGGCCTAAGTTTTAAAAAAGCTGCTGATTTGCCACAAAAAGAAACGTATATTTTCCTCTAAATCTTACTCAACTTGAAATGACCTTCTAGTAATCAGGTAGCATCAACTTTATCCATTTTCCTCAGAAAGTGTCTTTTCAGCATATACTTCACAGATAAGCCTTTATTTAAGGCTTGACAAGTTTAGAACACAAACTGGAAACCTAGAGGAAGTTGTACAGCTTTGGCAATTAAAGTTAAGTATTAGCTTCAAAGTGACTCAGAATTTTAGCTGCCCACATTCCAGTGCCTTGGTCAGCTAATGGGAAAAGCACCTCTTCAGTCATCTCAATTCAGACATCCAAAGACAGTCAGTTAAAACCACCAGTGGCTTCTGACAACGAGGCACCTACTTCTTTCGACTCAAAGTGGAACAGGAAAAAACAACTGGTAGGGGAGAGAATGGAGAGCAGGGCAAAGGGATTCGAGACTTAACCTGCTTGTTATCTTCCTCACTTGTTCACTTTGTCTTTTAAACAAAGTCTGTGCACAACAGAGAAATAAAAAGGGAAATATGAAGCGGGGGTTTGAGTAAGCTTGCTAAAAAATGCTTCCATTTAACATTTAGACCTGTAACTTGACCTTAAAGGGGAAAAAAAGAAATAGCAGCAGCTACTTAGGACTGAAATGATTACGAACCCTTCCCTAGCATAAGATCTACCCAAGAAAGCATCCGTTTTCAGTATTTTTTTTCCTTCCCTACCTAGTCCCCTTCCTCTCTGCCTTGTTCCTCACACCAAGCCAAACTGCTGCCATTTATTTCTCCTCTACACATCTGTCACCAGCTTGGTGGGGCAGGACTTGGAAATACCTACAGAAGCTAAAGGTACTTCAGTTTTTCGTAACAGATGGCTTGACATTTCTCTAGAAAAGTAAGTAGCTGGTATTTTGCCAGAGGAATCAAAGCAAACCAAGGTGACTCTGCAGCTCTGTTCTTTCATAGTATCATTACCCACAGCTTCACATCAAGGAGCTGCTGCTTCAATTAAAACCAACTGAGCTCACTCCTCCCCAGAGGCATCACTTATGCAGCAGTAGGATTGCTGGATGTCATTAATACCAAAAGAAGAGATACTGTACCAAATGGCTACTTCAGAAAAGAATTACCTCATAGTCCTTATTAACATCCGTTATTTCCCAATAGTCATTTGGAATTCCCATACGCTGGTAATCTACTTTCAAATCAATCAGCTTCCATCCAATCTCCCGATTATCTTTAGACATTTTCGGATTGTAAGAGAAAGCATAAAGTTCTTCAGGTTTCACTGGGAAGAAGAAAAAAATTAACTTGTTAGAAAAGACGTATGGAAAGGTCAACACCTCTTCCTAAAGGCTTTTTTTTGTATAAGCACATTGTGCAAGACACCACACTACGGGTGTAGCCTACCTGAAAACAAGGACCAAACAAATGATTCAGTCAAGAACAGTCAGGAAACTTGGAAATGTTTTTCTATAAAAGCCACTTCACCTCATAGTTGGCCATGTCTCAATAATAGCTGTTTTACTTACGATTCTGTCTCAAAGATCTCAAGTCTGAAGTTTAAATTTTATCACTTCATACTTTTACTAATATAAGCAGACTACTTAGACTGATTTTTCACTCCTCAAAAATATTATTTGAGTGCTATATAGGAGAGTACGGATATTTGGAATTTCTCAACAGCTCCTCAAAACCGTTCCTAATCCTATCAAGCCAAATTGGACTCACAGATGAATGAATTGGATGAAGCATGTAAGTTTAGGTCTTCATGCAATGTTCCTCACATTTACATGTACATGTTTCATTCTGGGTAACACTGAGTGTCATCAATTCATATTCAAATCCTCCAGAATTTCTAGTACTCATTTTCCACTGACAGGGAGATACACTAAAGCATTTTTATCAGAATTACTATTTTGAAGTTAATTCCTTCTGAACAAACTGTTACTGAATTTTCTGCAATAGGCATGCTAGAAGAGACTGATATTGGAAGAACTAATCCAGAAATGAAAACACTAAAGATAACTTTTTCTGTGAAGAGTCTTGCACACCTGTAAGTTCATCATTCAACAGTGAGTTCTGAGCTGCACGGAAAGCTTGACAGACGTCTTGAATACTACTGGCAGCCCAACAAAAGCTTCAGGCTGTGCCTGACAAATGGTAATTTCTTCCTCCCTCCATCTCATCCTTCCCAATTTCCTTCACTCTCTTCAGAAAATGCAAATCCAACCAATAACTCATTCAGCTGACTCCCAAGGCAGTAAGCTCTCCAGAAAGAGTGCCACCTGCCAGAGTCTGATAATGTGGCCAGGTTACCAGACAGGTAACCCATAACTGTCAATCACACGTGCAAATCATAAATAATTGTATGCTCTGCCAAATAATGTGAAGGAAGCACATACAAAGAAATTTTAGACCAAAGAACTAAAAAAAAAAAAAAAAAAAAAAAAAAAATCCATAAATAGAACAAAAGAGCTACAGCACGTTACACAAATAACCACAAGACAAAAGAAACTGACTGATGTAATCTCCCGAAGTGACAGCTCCCACACTTCAGGATGCTACATGAGTCTAATTTCCAAAACTGGAAGAGCAGCGACAGCTTTTAAACAGAACATCAGAAAATTGCCAGATACAGCATTGAAGTTAAAGCTTCAGAACTAGGAAAACTCCACAGCTCAGGACACAAGGAAGATGCTGGGAACAGGCACAAGTCCTAATTTCAATTGGCAGTTCAAACACGGCAAAATTGTTTCTACTGAAGTCCTTCTATTCAAGTCCTATGTGATGGTGAGCATGAAGCAGACTGGCACCATTAATTCCCTCCCTTTAGACTAGTGCCGAAGTCACAAAACACAATCAAAAATTACACCCTTATAATAAGGCAAGGCACCAAATACTGGTTCACTAAAAGAGACAGAAGCTAGTATAGAGAGAAGCCAGGTAGGAAACCCTCTGGAATGCTGTCCTGCAAGAACTAAGAGCCTGAATATTCATCCACGGACTAAGCAGCCAAGGCCAGAAGAGACCACAGGTTTTTGAAGATGTTTTGCATCTACTCTTATGACCGATTCCAGGTCATGGTACCAGGGCAAAGCACAGGGCTTAACATCTGAAAGAAGACAAACGCTGAAGACTAACCTAACCCCGCTTTGGGAAATGACAAAAGTTGACAACATTTACAACTGTGTGGGATCCAGAATTCTACAGACATCTGGCTAAACAGCAAGGGCAGAATTACACACGGCCAGCAGCTAAATCACAGAAAGAACTGACAACAGCCAGTGCTGAAATGACACTACTCAGTGTGAGCACTACAAGAAAGAAGCGTGAGATGCTGCACACCACCTCACTCCTGCAAATCAACTTTGTACAGGTCTTCAGAAGTCCTTCATCAGAGACCTCCTTGTTTCCACTGTCAGAAAACGTTGTTTAGTTTAGAAGCAGACAGCCTGGTGCAGAGGGCAGAGCTCTACTTATTGTGCCAACCCACACGATTCATCTCTAGCAGTGGAAACAGATTCTGATTTCACATCCTCCTCTCCAGCAACACCAGCAGTCTGACAGGCGAAGCTTTCTCTATTGCTCAGACAAGCCTTCCAGCTTACTGCACGGCAACAGTTTGAGAAACAGACTCCATCCCAAATACCTGGTTGTGAAAGTTTAAGCAATGAGGTATACACTTCATGACAGTCACGTTCTTGCCCAATAACAAAGTGAGCCACATGGAAGTTCTTGCAGTGAATAAGGAGGGGACATCCAGCGGTGGTCAGAGGCAATTTTTCTACACTTGCAATATGGTGATGCAGAATCTAAAAAAACAGGAGATAATCAAAACTTTCAGATAACCACTATTAAGGCCATAAGCTGTACGAATAGACAAAAATTCTGCAATACGCTTAATGCATCTAACCCATTACTAGCAGCAGAAAATGAGTTTATTATATTTATCAAGAAAACTTAATAAACATCCAGATTGTGCACCCAAAGGCTAAGTAATTACAAGCCAGACTGTGAAAAAGCACAGGTGTATAACAAATTATTTTTAGAGACTGCTAATGTAACTGGGTTTACTTTGTTCTAAGAGGAGCCAAATTCTCTTTATTTTGCTTCCTCTCCACCCCCATCTGCAATATGTTTTGTCATTCCCATTTTATGATCAATAACAAAGGCTGCTGGTTTCAGCATTAATTTTGTACTTCTAAAACCTGTAAATTCAAGGTTGGCAGCTCTGCACACTGAGCTTGAGATAGGAAACTAGGTTAAGTTATTTCCTTTCCTGGAACTGACATCAATTCAGAGTCATTTCTATCAGGTCACTCTACCATTCTGCACATTTCCTTCCAAAACAGTAACTTCTGTTAAACATTTTCAGAATCAGAATGCAATAAAAAGACTAACACAACTTTAGAATTCACAAAACCACTCATACTGCATATGAAAATACTTTGTATCTCATATTTGTATTTAAACAGGCTCTAAGTATCACACGTACCCATGTTTCTTTTCTGACTTCAGAAGAAGCATCCACGTAGATGAGATGGGTAGCTGTCAGGTATAACGTCCCGTTTGCTGCCTTCCTATTTGCATATCGATCTAGTAATTTCACATTTTCAACCTGCAATATAAGAGAGTTAAAAAGTAAATTTGACTTTGATCAAGGAAATTCTAAACACCTGCTCAACCATAATCCACTGCTAACATACACATTAGAGAAAAAGAGAAAAACATAAGAATTAGACCCCTCTGCATTACAAAACCCAGCCTTATAATTTAAATCAATAGCTGGCAAAATAATTCAAAAGTCAAAAAGGCCAAGTTGCCAAGATTTAACACCAGCATGAGTTAGTAGGATTACTGGATTTGTAGCCAAAGTTATCAAAGTTTATTACTGTGCAAGGCTGTAGAAATAATAAGATAAAGAACTACAAGACTGTCCATGGGTTGTTTTGTTTTTGTTTGTTTTTTATTAAAGTATAGCTGGTGAAGACACAGCCCTTCTGGTCTGTCTTCCAACTACCCAGTCGTTACCAAGAAGTATTGGTAGCTACTTGCTGTAACACACTGCTTAAGCATGTAAGCGCATTTCATAAACCACACTAACCTAATTAAAAGGGTGTCAAGAAACATGAGGACAGTCTAAAACGTTAATTAAAATAATTCATATTTTTTTCCTGAGTCTATTTGCTTGTTAATGAAGGCAGATTTCACCCTAAAACAAAAATAATGGGAAAAAAAAAAAAAAGAAAAAAGAAAAAAGAAAAAGGAAAGAAAGAAGACACGCAGCTTAAGATCGTGCTAATAAGTTAGTTCTGTGTACTGAATACGTAAGCTTCCTTACAGTCACTGGTCTGAGATAAATAATGGAAAATATTTAAGATAGTTTAAGTGCAGGGGTCTTGGCTGTACATCTTCCCACTCCATGCTGTTTTTCAGCACGTATCTATATCTGCCTCTTTCAGATCCCCGGAGCCGCCTGTCAGTACAGCCAAACTGCCTAGGCAACATCAGTAAGGAACATCCCCAAATTAATATCCCAGAGAACAAAACAAAACAAAATACAGCGAGTGTCAGCCTTAGCGACACTGCAGCATCGAAAACAGTGCCTGAAGGAAATCCATCTCAGCTGTCATTCCCTGAACTTCTCTTCCACTTCATTTCAAAATGCATTTTGATCCACTTATTCAGACTGAGGGGCCTCTTCACTTTGACGCAAAGTTTTCAAGAATCACGCTCAGAACACTTTTTGCTCGGCATCCTCAGTGAAAATTTTCATTTTCCAACACTGGGATGCAGTAAGATATACTAAAAGAGCTACCCTTTAAGACTTTGAAGCCTTCCAGACTTCGCAGAGCCCTGACAAGCAAGAGGGCCACTAATGAACACGCGTTCCTTAAAAGCAAACAAAGACAGCTCGCTGTCTGAAATTCGCCAGGACCTTCAAACAAGCAAAATACACTCGGAAGCACACCGAGCTTCTAGGCTTAGCTAACTTCTACCTCACCCTACAACCCGCCGCTTCCACTCGCACTTCACGCCTTTCCCTGAGCTTAAGGGCAACGCTCCGGGGACCCAGCGGCCAGGCAGCGCTCCGCAGCCCTGCGAGGAGCCGGGGAGAGGAACCCAAGGCTGGCTGCCGGCCGGGGCGAGGGGACCGCAGCCCCTTACCCTTACCTTGGGCGTAGTGATGTGCTCCATGGCGGCGCCGCCCGCCTCGCCTCAGCCCTGCCGGCCGCCGCCCCGCCATTTGCAGCGGGCAGCTCCCGGCCCCGCCGCGCGTCTCGCGAGCCTCTCGCCAGGCGGCGCCGCGGCCGCCATTTTGAGTGAGGGCAAGGGGTGTGTGTGTGGGGGGGAAGGGGCAAGGGAGTGAATTTGGCCTGTTAGTGCCTCATGGAAACGTGTAATAAAACCAGCTTTAGCCCTCTCCCCGTGTATTTTAAATTCACCTCGTGGATCGCCAGGCTGGATACTGAGGAACTCTGTAATTGCTGTTAACCTGCTGCTGCCTCCGCGATGAATATTCATGATGCGTTGCCAATCTAAGGGCAGCCGATTCCCCTGGTGCTCACAGCAATCTAAACCCTTAATTTGCTGAGAAATTCAGGTGGGTGACCTTGCATCAAGCCTGATAATTTACATTTTATAATTCTTGCATAACAGGTGGCATCAGCGTGGCAAGCAGGAACATGAGTTTGTTGCAGGTCCCTGTAAGAAAGGTGTTAGTTAAAGTACAACATGAGGTAACATGAGAAGAAAAAAGGGGATAGCACAGATATTCTTACATTCCTTCAGTGCTGGGAACCCCAGGTTCTGGGACAGAGGGCAAACCACTGACTATGGCACACTACCCAGCTCCCACCAGCACTGAGGACCTCAGAGCTTTTATAGGACACCAACAGCAGTGAGCACATCTCTTCCAATCTTCTGCTTTAATAATAACAATAATAAAAAAAAATGTTTTTCACTTCAAGATAAGATGAGGTGCAGGTGTATAATCACTAGGTGCCAAGTGGGAGCTGCACACTGGCTTCCCTGCTGCAATTAATAGGCTAAATGCATCCAGCAGCCAAGTGTTAAGCACAACACACGCCTGCTCCCATCAGCTGTTACAAGGATCACTGACTCCTTGATGTATGAGAGCTAAATGTTAGGACCGCTACAATTAATACATCATGTTATTAAACAATAAAGTGAGTAAAAAAACTACTAATGGAACCCCCAAATTTAGAATGTCCAAGAGAGCACATTAAAAAACTGGAAAGGGCCTATATGTCTCAGTGTCCTCATTGCTCTTCTAAGTAGGCATCTCAGCAAACCCATTCAAACGTGACTAAATGAAGGATATTAAAATACAGCATCTATGCTTGCAATAGAACTCCCAGCATTACCTTTGGAAACAAATGGAAATCCCAACAGTTTTATTTTATTTGTCCCTCAATCACAATGGGAATAAGAAGAAAAGGAGAAGTGCACTAAAGTTTGGAGGAAAATATCACACAGCAAATTCATCTGTGATACAATTTTAGTTGCTTTTGTGGTGGCTATGATGGTCCTTCATTTCCAATCACTTCTTGTTAGTTAGGTCTCTGCATCTGCACTGTACATCAATTTCAAATCATTTTTTTTTCCCTGTAGCTTCTCATAAGGTTTGCAGGATGATGATAATTTGCAACATTAATAATAAAGCGAGTAGAGTCATTGAAAGGAACTCTACAGTGCTGCACAATGTACAGGTACAATAGCAATACTGCTTCTTCCTTTTCCCAAGGGCAACTTCACACACCAGGCAAAAAAGTAACAAAGGAGGGAAGAAATAAGCATGTTCAGATGAGGAGTAGGAAGCATGGATTGAGTAAGAGGTACACTTCTTAGCCAGCCACTATCACCCTCATGACCTACTCCCAAACTACTGATTATTATGCCACAGAGCTTAATTTTGAGCAGGACCCCCAAGGCATAAAGAGTGCTGACTTCTATCGGGGAGATTTTCTCAAGTAATAGATGGAGCCATGGGGAAAGTACAGAGCAGAACTGAGCTGCTGAAGCTGGGGAATGCTCACAGTTGAAAACATTCTGCTGAGCTTCTGGAGTATGGGTGGTGAAGGGGCTGTTGACATTCCCTGACACTGATGACATCCTCGGTGCCATATGTCTGGGCCAAGTGCAGCGGTTCCCAAAACCTGCTTACAGATGCTGTGGTGCAGTTACGTCTTCTGTAACACAGGACATCAATAGATATTGCTTGCAAAAACACAATTAGCTCACCTCTTGTAACTACCAAAGGTGTCACAGGACTAGTACAACACGTGCTGCCTCTGAGGTTATATTGCTAAAAGTGATTCAAAAATCCAGTCTGGCCCCTGACAGCCCCTTCAGAAGGTTTTACACCTCAGCATAGGTTGCAACTACAAACAGGCATCCAGCAATCTGCATGCAGGGACCATCCCTCTCCTTCGTGAAATTCAGTACAATCAAATGGAGCAGCTCAGCTGTCCCTGGTATTTTTAGACTCCCCAGTTGTGTTGCTTTGCTTTAGATTAATAATCTGCCAGCCATGCTGTGATGGGGCTGTGGGACAGCACCTCCAGCCTGCTTAAAGTCAGAAGTTCTTTAGTTAATTAAAGCATCACTTGCAGAGATGGAAAATCACTACGGAGACATGAGGCAAGGAAATGTCGAGTGGTTTTGTTTTGTTTTTTCCTTTATAGTTGCTAGATGTTTTTAATGGAAAGAAAACAAAATGTCATCGTAACAACTCTTGATGCAATTGCCTGACACTTATGCCCACTTCCAGCAGAGTTTAGGAAGCTAACGGATGAACACAGATTTTTATCTGTTTTGTTGCTCTTGGAACTGAACTGAATAATATCATAACAAATAGTTAAGTTTCTTCTCTTTTCTAGTGAACAGCTAGAAGCAGATTGTGCTTTTTCTCATATGCATTTTTTTTTTCAAAATTATTTTTACAGGACTCTTCTTGCTTATTGCCTTGCAATTTGAGCTGTGCTTCTTGGTTTTGAAAAGTGGCATTGTTTCTGCTCCCTGAATAGAAACATTCTCCCTGAACATCATGAAACATGCTCATATAAAGTTTACTTGCTGCATGAACTTGAGAAAGTGGATATAAATCTGACTTTTGCAAAGAGCCAGGTTACTGACAACTCACTTGCATGAACATTCATGGAATGGGACCACAAGAGAAGCCTGAGCAAGGCCAGAGCAGATGTGTTTACATTTTCAAACAAATCTCTGTAGATAATGTTTTGCAATATGTGTCTACCACTGTGAGGAATAAAGCCCATCAGTCTCCGCGATCCTGGACTTCCCTAAGGATACAGAGCTATTCTCCCTGCTGTCAAGCAGGAAAGAGAGAAGGAAGTTGTTTCCTGGATTTTATTATTATTTTTTTTAAACAGAGCTTCCAATTTGCAGTAAAGCTCTGCATGAGTGAATCAGTGACTGAGGGCTGGGAATGGGTGTCTTCCCCTCGGCATTGCGCCAGGTTAGCTAAGGGCTGGATTTGGCTGTCTGGCTTTGCTACGTCTGGACACTGATAGGGGCAAAAAAGCACTGAGACCTCTTATATAGTAGAATTCAGCCCAAAGCACAGCAGGTACTTTATAGTTATCTCGCAGGTACTTTTCCTCCAGTCTAAGACATGATCTAAGAAAATACAAGTGATATTGTGCATTAAAATATGTATGGCAGAGAGACTGAGCAGAATATTTGCAATACTAACATGTTTCAGGGTCTTAAACTCTTTGTTCCAGTACACAAAGCTCTGACCCAGTCGAGCTTGTTAGCAGCGGCAAATTTATTCCTAACTATTTTTCTTTGATGAAATGGAGTTGTTCTTTTTTTGAGACAGGACTCAATCCATAGTGACAAAGGGTGGATTATCTGCCTCTCAGCAAGCTATTGAAACCTATCAAAGTGAATTTGGATGTGGCTTTAGAAAAACTATTGAAAACATGCCAAGAACTGTATAGCACAGGGAAGGAGAGCAGGGATGGTACTTAAATGCAGTATGATATTAGGATGTTGGCAGCATCTGGAGAATGGAGATGGTGTTTGGCAAATTATAGAAACGGATATAATTCAGGACTGGAGCCAAACACAAGCTTTACTTGGCTGCAGACAGATTTTTCTCTGGGGTTTTGCCCTGCCATACTTAGATTTATTTTTTTTTCCCATTTGTAATGAAGCTCGAATTCCAGCCTTTGTGTATGCACTACAGATGCAGCATCTTTTTAGGTGGGAAAAGTAGCTAAAAGTACCTTTTCCTCTGGCCTAGCTTTTACTCAAGGGTAAACAGAGGGGCTTTTGGAGGCAGCTTCTTCTTGGAGATCAAATTAAGGAGGGATGTTCCTAGGGCTTACAGAGGAAAAAGTACTTTAGGATTGTTCTACACGGTTTCTCTGAGAGCCTCCTTCTTTATGTTGTGCATATCTGTGGATTTGATCCTGTTGTCTAATTACAGTTCTAATCATCTTACTTATGCATCATTTCCCACTGTAAATAAAAAACATAAATAAATAAATTTATGTAAATAAAAGGAATTTTAGGCAGCTCTTTGCTTTTTTCTTCCAAGTAGATGCACAGACTTGCCCTTTTTTAAAAAAATGACTGATTTTATTGTGAAGTCATGTGTTCATCTAGTCAACATGACGGAGTTGAGTCATCCCATTGTCAGGGAATGCACCCTAGGGAACAATGATGAACAATTGCAGGTTATTTGTCATCAGCGATGTGTGGAGTGCTTAAACACACTGGGTGATAGCAAATGACAGGAAGATGACTTTATACTTATGCATATGAATTATAATATAGTCTGGTGAACTCTTCTGTGGTTTAAGCATAGGGACGATGGCAAACTTCAGGGGAAGGCAAAATGAGTATAATGACTTTAAATTAAAAATAGGGCAGATTTAGATTAGATATCAGGAAGAAATTCTTTCCCATGAAGGTGGTGAGACATTGGAACAGGTTACCCAGAGAAGCTGGAAAAAACATTGGAGAAGGATTAAAGGGTAGGGGAGGGAAAACCAGCAGTTTCCCCAGGACTAGGCTCTCTTCACTCCCTGCTATCCTTTGTCCAGCTCTGCCTGAGACTTTGCCAGCACCGTCACCAGCCTATACAGGATAGCACAGCACTGGAGGAATCCTCCCATCCATCCATACCAGTTACCATCTCATGCTAACTGGTTTCACGTGGCCTGGACAGTCTTTTTCCAGTAGTCCCAGCCCCATGTGAATGGATTAGAAAATTTTACTCCTGGGCGCCCCATGCTTATAAGGCCAAACACGTTTGCTCTGTATTCAGGCAGGTGCACTGTGTTTAGCATCGTCTTCTTGTTGTTACAGAAAGCAATCTTACTTTTGGGGCTGCTGCAAGGAATTGAGTCTCTTCAGCCATCTCTTTAACTTCGGTGTCACAAGATTGCCTTAGCCGAAGAGCAATGGAATTAAAGCAGTGGTGACGGATGGTGTGATCAGCCCACTGGACAGGACTGCCCAGTGATGAAGTCCTGCCTAGCACTGACTGAGTGTCTATTAAAGCCGCTAGGTAGGTAGATGAAGCATGGACGTTTCTCTACAGTGATCTGGCAAGAATAATATATGGTTGTCTACTGAAGTATTTCAAGGGCACCCTAAGAGCAAACCTGACAGAGGGCAATTTTTCTGGAAATATTTTGTGCTCTTAGCTACCAACAAGTAGAACTGAAGTCCATGGTGTAAAGAAGCACAGGCCTATGTTGTGCCCTCGGACAAAAGAACACGCACAGTGAAGAGACCATCAGCCAGCTGGCTCACGCCTGTAGTGTCACCAGAAACTGTAGAAGAAAAAGCATTTATCAGATACAGGTCTCCACTTCCACTGGGGAAACTGTCATGTTTACTCATCCACCCCTGGTCTGGTGCTATCACCCTCAACTCAAGATGACAAATCAGGTTGAAAAGCCCACTGCATCACCCAGCCGCAGGCAGAACCTCGTTGCCCCTGGATAATGCCATTCCAGTTTCTAAGAACTGGTTTACACTTACATTCTCGGAAAATAAACACTTACTAACAATTCCCTTTTCTTGCTTTTCCCACACTTCCTCTTTAATAATAAATAGACCTGATGAAAATTCAGAATGGCAACACAACAGATACCCAGATGGTTCAACTTAGGGAACTTTGGCATATATTTCCCCCTGTTTGCTATTCCCTTACTGAGCTAATCCTTCTTGAGCAGGCAGGAGTGCTGGTAACTTTCTACAGTAAAAAGATGGGAAGAGTTAGGCGTGTGCTCCCGTCAGTGATCACAGTGTTAGCAGTGGCATGAATGCTTTAGATATCTGCCTAGGCAAAAAGAAAAGGGCATGGAAAAAGAGTTATCAAAGTAAGTCCTTACTTGATTATTACTATAAGTGGTAGTAGTATTTTAGCAAGGTATGCAACAGAAAATTTAGCCTTGACTCTTGGAGGTAGAATTCTTCATCTTTATACTTTATATAATCTGTGCAACTACTTTGTACTACTTTGTCATGCTAATGACACCTTATGCCATCTAGAATAATGTGGAGGCTATAACGCAGCCTGTACAAACAAAGTATGACTGGTTCAGACCTTCATTAGCCTTAAGAGACCAGCAGTACACACTTGACCCAATGCTGCAAAGCAAATTCTTTACAGTTTGTATTCAGCAGATATCTTACCTCTTCTTTTTTGTCTCTCTTGCTGAACCAGAGCTAGATCCTGTAAAGACCATAGTGATCCAATTGTTCATCAGCAGAGCAAGCCTAGGGCTTCAACACGCACTTACTTTTCCTGGACCAAGGTTTAAATGAAACACAAAAATGCAACAAAGCAGAAAAAACAAACAAACAAAAAACCCTTTTAGCCCACAGATGAAGATTTTAACTGAGGAACAAAGCCACATTGGGAAAAAAGTTTCTTTTCATGGGGATTAATAGGGATCTTCGTGTTCAGGTTTCAGGATCTGTATAATAAAGCTAGTCTGTTACCCTTGTTTCACTTAACATTTCTGCAGCAAAGAGTTTCCCCTAAGTCAGTGCATTGATAATTTCTTACTAACACTAGAGTGAAAAAATAAAAGAATCACGAACTTTAAATCCTCCTACATAGATGTTCAAAATCATGTGACATTGATGTTCCTTTTTTCTTTCTTCATCAACCCCCTTTTCACAAGATCATACATGTACAAGGCAGAGAACCGACCAGTTTGTACATTAGCTGTGCATTTCTCATCTTTCACCCTTTATTCCTAAAACACATAATTATCTCCCCCATAAATATTTCAATATTCAGTACAACTCAGATGCTAGACAGACTCTACTCCTTTAGGGAGCTGTTTTGGCACTACCTGTTCCTAAGAAATTCCCCTGCAGTGAGAACTTAATGTTTCTCATTGTGGCAAGAAATTCACTTCAGTGAGAAATGCTTGATAACATTTATCATTTCCTACATATTGCTCTGTAATTTTTAACATTAAATAAAATACCGAACAAAAGTTTTAGCCTGCCCAGGCTCTTTGTGTACAAGATTGCAGAAGAGATTATAAATGATCTTCCCTCCCACAATGTCTCCAGCAGTGCTTGAGCAATCTGATGGAAAGATCCCAGCATGGAAATAACTAAATCTGTGAAAAAATTTATGCTGAGTTCTCATTAAATTGCAGATATTTGCATAGCTAGGATCTTATTCCATCTTAGTCTTTCTTTTCCAAATGGAAGCCTGAAGTTGTTCTTTTGCCTACATAAATGCCAGCGTAGTATAATCATAATAAAATAAACTATCTGTATATTTCAGATGTCACTCCTTTCAGTGAGAGACTCTGAATGAAACTGTCCGTGCCATTTAGAATTTTATCACCATTTCTCCTGATGAAATTATGCATCTGGGAAATTCTGTAGTAGTCCTTTCTCCCTTTTTATTTTTTTTTTAATTCTAAAAAAAAAAAGTTTATGTAGTGAGCTGTACTGCTTTTCTTGTTATTTAAATCCTCTTAAGGAAATAAAAGAATTTAGTAACCAAAGTAACCAGTTACCTTAGTTTATCCTGTTTAATCTGTTAGCCATGCCTGTATCTCCAGTTCTGCCACAGTTGAGGTATCCTGCTTAACAACATGCAGGCAGACTTCTTTTTATCCAGGTGGCAGCCACTCACATCCATGCAAAAAGGATGAGTGTCTAAATTTGTGTTTCTTCTTCTTGGTCACAAACGGAGCACAAGAAGGGCTATTTCTTTTCCTGTCTAACTCTTGCTAGAATACTGTTTTATATGGTTCCAAGTTGTTTAATAATACCGTGTGAAGGTTGAACATCTGATTCTTTTTATGTTCTCCTCACCTATGGGGCTGAGAACCAGGTGTCAGCATCCGACCATCTGAATTCTGTTCTGTATTTCCTGGTAAGTTACTAAGTGTGTAGGTTCAGTCTCTGTATCAGGTGTTTTGCTTGCAGAACACAATAGGAAAAAAAAAAAAAACAACAAGGTTGGAAGGGACCTCTGTAGGTAACCTAGTTGAACCTCCTACTCAAAAGAAGACTAATTTCAATTAAGGTTAAGTCTAATAATTACTTACATTTAGAAAGGCTGGAGAGTGATGCAAAAGAAGGGATAGTTTCCATAAGATTAGTCTTGCTGTTGAGCCTCTGAATCCTGAAGCTGATATTCCCCTTAGTGGTTCTATTATTTCCATTATTATGAATAATTTCTTGCCCTCCTTGTACTCTCCAATTATATCTTTATTTTCTAATATGCATGTTTGTGGATTTTTTCTGTTGATTGCTTTTGACTAGAAGACCTCAAACCAGAGCTATTTTAAGACTGAGAGGAAAAACATCAAATCTTTAAAAAATAGTGCAGCAATACATCAATGTGTTTCCCAGACCGTTTAATATGCATGATCAGTATGCTGAGCAGTCACCCCTTCTATAAGGCCATTAGCTATGCTTCCACAGAGAGTATCAGGCTGGACAACACTAGATTTACCAATAACTAAGATTATATTGCAATTTGGTAGTAAATAAATGTATCTGTTTTACTGGCTGCTGATGTTCTGACAACCAGCAATTTTTCTCAGTCACTGTGCATAACAAACTTCATCTGTCATACTTAGATCACTGGGAGAGCAATGGGCAGTGTGCTGCAGGAAACAATCGTGTGCTGGAAAGATGTTCTACCAGATTTCTGTTGTTTGTATGGATTTTTTTACAATTTTCTTTCCCTGAACACTCTCTCTCCTCTGCTATGGCCAAGGAGGGATGTGCACAGAGGTTCATCTTCCTGACCCTGGGCTAGCCACATCCCCAGCAGTTGTGGGGCAGGTTCAAGCTGCAAAACAAAGCTGGAGCTACTTCAGTTACCTGCAAGGGGTGCCAGCCCACCAAGAGATGCCAGTGACACATCTAGACGAGGAGCCACGACATCAGGTCTGAAATGGATGGATGCTTTTCTGCTGCTGGCTTCTCTGACTTCAGGATCCTATAAAGAGATCCGAGCAAATTACCAAGGTCCGCTCTGAGTAGTCATTGTGAGACAAATTATCAATTGTACGTTTCAATTAGTGAAACTAAAAGCCCTAAGTTCAGTTCAACCACCTAAATCGAAAGAAAAATTGGCAGAATCGAAGATTTATACACCAGCTGTTTGTGTCAGAAATGACATCAACATTTTTTAATGTGTTCAGGACTTGCTCTGTGTCAGAGGCAGAAGACAAACTGCCCCCACACCGTTCTGCAAACACAACCCCGGCTTGCAACAGCCCTTATTTCAGTCTCAAGGCTCAACAGTGCAGTGCAGTCCTGACCTAACGTGTCATCAGCCCTTACTGGCAATATCCTCTTCTGGGGAGGGTGCCAATCACAGCGAATCCTTCCATTTGGTGACACTTCTGCATTTGGGAAAATGTCACCCAGCTGAGACTAAAAAATTAATTCATATATGACATATGCCTCCCTTGAGCAGCTGAAGATTGGTTCTTTAGTCTTTCCATTCCACTTGTCTCTGCCATGTCTTCCTGTTCCACATCCTACCAGACTGTCTACGCATCAGGTTATTTCTGACTGACTTTACAGCAGATCTCATGAATTTGTTACAATACTGAAATGGAGCCGTACTCTGAAAAGTGACTTTGTAAAATAAACAGATAAATAAAATCTCATCCTAGAGCTCCACATTCATTAAGTGTCAGTAAGTGCACATCACGCTTGCCTAGGTAACAAGGAATGGACTCACCGCTCTCTGTAGGGCTCTTTCTGCATACTCAGCCCAGATACTAGCAGGTAACAAAGATATGCAGACCAAATAGTGCCCTCTATTTCAAGTGTGGAACCCCACTACTTTTAGTGGGACTCTAGGGAAATGATTGATGGCCTGACCTGCAAACAAGGGAGGGCTCGCCCTGCTGGTTTGCATTTGAAATTCATGCAATACATATGTTGGTGTCATGCAAGACAAAACAGGCTCCAGATTGGTGTTGCCTAGCTTTGCTCCTTCTAGAAGACTAACGGAAAAAAATGTAGTAAAATTAGTCTCTGCTGCTAATGGGAGAGGTGAATACAGATGTCAAATGGAAAAGAAAAAAAAAAAAAAAAAAGGCTATTATCTTCTCTGTCAAACTCTGTCATTTTAGACCAAACTTTCAGCTGATAATTAATCAAGTTGAAAAGTTTTATCTCAGGTGAGGAACAGGCTCCTTAAATTGTCTCTTGGTTTGAAGAGGGGATCTTGAAAAAGACCTTTAGAGGAGTTTTAATGCCAAGGTTGGTGAGGAATACAAAGAGCTACTTTAGCTTAACCAATGGCTGTAAGCAAGCTGCGTGTTCTGAAGATGCTCTGGTGACCACTTCTCTTACTGTGTGCAAGCAAGTGTGCAGCTGATTGCTGGAACAGAAAATGGGGTGGACCTGCCTGCTTCTCTTGAATATCTCCGCACCTGCACTGCAGCTTTGTGGTCGGCTCTGCTGAGCTCTGCCAACATGCAGCATCTCTCCTTCCCATCAGGGAGCTAGAATAAAAGCGAATTTTGTCAGCTCCGTGGATTGCACTCTTCCAGTCGATGCCCCGGGAACACAGGGTGCTCTGCTCCCCTGCGAGCGGCTGCCAGGGCTGGTGGTTTATCAATCACTGGCACCCTCTGCTGGAAGAGAACACAGAGAAGATTTTATCGCTTCGAAATACGGTCAGAATCACCTCTGATAGAAAAGAGGAATATCTCTTCAGGCTTCTGCCATGTTGCTGCTGTCTGGCTGTAGGAACCACAAGCATCTCTTGCAGCAGTCCCATTTACCTCAAGGTTCTGCTGGGAGTCAGTGGCAGAAGGCAGTGAAGGGACGGATACTCCACCAAGAATGTCAACAGCTCAAGCAGAAGTGAGCTAGGGTCCAGGTAAGCTCTGCCTTAGCAAGCTCTGCACACACTTGAGCATGTGGCAGTGGCCTAAGGACAAGGCCAGGTCTCTGTCACACAGCTCTGTGGACACAGCTGTAATACCTGGGGTATTATCTGACGAGCAGTACAGGATTGTGGCTCTTAATTACGCTATCAAAGTTACAGCATGAATGAGCTCATCCTGGTATTAATCAGTTCAGCTGGGGCAAAAGGACCAGCAATTGGTACAAGTTGAGTTTTTGTAACCCACAACCAACTCCTGGTGCAATCCTAAGGGTGCTCCCTACTGTAATAACACATAAACCACCGCAGGGCTGGCCCGGCAGCCCGAGTTAACCCTTGAGGACAGACAGCTCTCAGACGGCTGCAGAAATGAAGGGCAGCAGCCCAGAAGACTGGTTGAACTTCAAAGCCACAGTTTAAATTGCTTCCCTTCTTTTGCCCACTGATTATTTTGCATTATATCTGAGATCAGTCAGGGGGGAGGGAAAGACTTTGAGCAGGAGACTAAAGTAACACAGGACAGAACCGTTCGATGTCTTAATGCCTGGGGGATTTAGTCCCTTATCTCAGATGCCAGCTGGGGAGAATGAAAGACTTTTCTTGGCATTAGATGAAAATTAAAGCATCGCTTCTAAGAAGTAATGGTCAAACTGAAAGAGGTTCAGAGGTTCACCTTGAGGTTTGGCTTTGATTAAGCATCCAGAAATATCAATGCCTCTATAAATGGTCTGAACCTCTCAGTAATGAACAGGGGCAGGAGGGTACCCTGTTCCTCCAGCACTTTCTGCCATTCCCTGGGCACGGGAGGACAGCTAGAAGTGGCCACTTTGCTTCCATCTGTGCTCAGAAATTATTCAGTTCTTATTTTAGTGGCCATGGAGCAGGAAGGTAAAATAGTAAAAATACCGAGTGAGCTGAACTTTTCTAAATGTCCAGAAAGGTTTGGGTTCTGTGAAGGCAGCAGTTTGATTTACTGATTGTTTTTCTGTTTATCTTCTTCAGGCATTTCCCTGTGCCTAAATTCCAAGGGATCAGTTTTGCTGCACATGCCGTGGCTTGCGGTTCAGCGCGCTTCCCAGCTGCCGTCCCTCCCTGATCTGCCCCGTGCTCATCACACATCGAGGAGTCCTGCACAGCCAAGGGCTCACCCCGCTGGTGTCAAGACATTTTGGACCACTGGAGCCAAATTTATCCCACATTCATCTGAGACATCCACACCAGCTATTGTAGGCTGCCCCAGTGCTATGCTGTGATGAATTGTGCCAGGGCAATGATGATAAAAAAGGATTAAAAGGAGGGATTGTGACAGGTGGTGCCCAAACCACAAGCCAGTGAAGATAAAGCCACTTCCACCGTGGATGTACGACAGGCACGTGGTCTGCCAGCGGATTCAAAGCAGAGATAAGTGGCTGATGGCATAGGAGGTTTCTCTGAAATGTCAGAGGGATTGCAGAACTGCCAAGCAGATCGCAACTTGTGTCTGCAGAATGTAAGAAAGTGTCAAGAGAGACAGTCACAAGAGACATCAAAGCAATTTCAAGAAAGAAATAGCAGTAACAGAAGAATGAGTCCTGCAATGGACATCTAAATCACTGCTTAATTTAATCCCCAATAAAGGTATCTACAGTCTAAGTACTGGGGGTGACCTGTTCGGGGTCAGTCATCAAGTGCCTTAAGTCTTTTATGAAAACTCTTAAGTGATGTGGCATTTTTCAGTGGATTACCTCTTTTCTATTGTGCGTATTTTCTATGTATGCCTTTCTTTCTCTGGGATTGAATAAAATCTGGAATTTTCAGCTGCTGGGTCCCAAGCCTCTGTTCTCTACACCACCTTGCTGCTACAGAGATTTAAAAAGGAAAGAGACGTAAAAGGGCATCTACCTTCTCTCGTCTTCTTCTCTCAATGTCTGTGAAGGATGGGTTCCTGCATGAGATTATTTAATAATTTGCTTGTCTTTATATTTCAAGTGTTTTTAGGAGAAGCACCGCCAGACTTCCAACATATTGTTATGGTTACCACCTTGATAAATATAACCCTACTCTGTCTGCTTACCCTTCGCTTTGAGACTTCCCTGCTGATTCCTTATTAACTTTTCTATCAGGAATAAGTTTATTTTATTTTACGAATCTTCACAGCCTTTTCCTCAACCAGTCTTCAAAACCTTCATGACCAGTCTTCACCTTTTCTACTCTGTCTCAGTTGCTGTGGAAATGCTCAGTCCAATTCCCTGCCAGTCCAAAGTGCCAGTTTGTTAAAACTGCGGTGAAATTCCTGTTGTTTTGGTTTGGTTTTGGTTGTTTGTTTGTTTGTTTTTAATGTTTGGGGGGGGGGGGCTCTTTCCATTTTCCTGTCTGAGAGGAGGATGTTTTAAGGTAGCTCACAAAGCTGGCTCACAACAAATCGCCAGCCATAGCCCTCAGGTAAGCTGCACTCCCTGCTGAGCAGGAGTCCTGCTCCGTCACTGTGCTTCCCTCAGCCCAAATGCTTTACATGAAGCCTATTAGGGCAGAAACTATTTCTGTATTATTTTATACAGCACCTAGCAGCTTCCTTCACTTGCGGTTAGGTAATACATGCACAAGAATACAAATGGAAGTGATATTCCACAGACACCCCATCAGGACATATCCCTGACCATGCTCTGACGAGCCCAAACTCCATGAAAACCTTGAGTTAAGCTCGTGAAGCATGATTCAAGCTGTCAGGATGCTTCTCAGTGACTTCAGTTCAGATATAAATGCCAAGCCTCTGTTAGCAGTCTTTTATACTTAGCTAGAAAATGCCTGCTGCAGAAATGTTCAACAGAAAATAATAAAAGCCCCAGAGGTCAGATATTCATCCGATTCAGAACGGGAGATTTTAAGAGCAAATTTTCCTGCAAGATTTCCAGTGTTTCAGACTTCTAATCCCTTTGTGAGCTCTGAAGCAGCTGGATCCAAAAAAAAAAAAAAAAAAAAAAAGAAAGAAAAACTTACCAGACTTGTTTGAACTCCAAATGCATTGTGATTTGAGTTGGCAACGAAAGTTTGGCTAAACCCTTCCTGTGTTTGATCAGTGTGCAAAGCGGCATTGCTCAGCACCGCCTGGGCCTGCTCTTTGCCCAGACGGAGCTCCTGCAGCTCCCGCTGACTTCCAGTGATGCTCTGAGGACTCATCCCCTCTTGAAAATCAGCCCTATTGTATATGGACAATCAAGAGCATTCAGGCTGAAGCAGCGTTCAGAAAGCACAGCTCCATAAATCACCATCTCGATAAGTTCTGCTGTACCCTTTATCTAGTAACCACTAGAAAAGTTTTTTGGGCTGCTGGACTGTCCAGCCTATTTCTGAGGGGGGCGCTCAGGCAAGAGGCCAGAGCCCAGCAGGGAACAGGTGAACACCAAATTTTCTCTTTCAGAAGGTTTGTTTTTTAAAAAGGGGTTGTTTTTAAAGAGGGGACAACCTAGAAAACGAGAATGTTAAAAACAGGCAACGTCTAGCATTTTGTTACTAGGCATTTTGGTGACTAGTGACAGTACATGTGGCTGTCTGGGGCTGTGTTAGGTACACGTAACAACTGCTGTAAGCGTACAGACTGATCAAAGACAGAGGCATCTTCTTTCACACATGCCTTTGGAAACAGAATGTGAAGATGTTTGCTGTCTTTTTTTTTTCCTTTTTTCTTTGTGGAAGCTTCGTGTACGTTTCTGAAACTGAAGCTTGGTTCAATTTGCAGCTCACTTTAACATGAACAAATCCCTAAGCTGACAAATTTGAGGAAATAGGAGAGACACCTGGTCCTACGGAGAGCTGGTTACTCCAAGCAGCACCCTCTGATTCTGCACGGAGCCTGCTCCGACATCCTTCCCAGCACTGTGATAAACTATAGCCACCCATGATAAAGCACCACGCTGATAAAGTAAAGCCACGTGTTAGCAGGACACTGTTCACAGGAGCACACAGCACGAAAGGCTGCTATGAGGCCGTCATTGTTGCCATATAAAACATGCAAAGACTGTCCTTTCTTAAACGAACCAGCTTACAGATCTGCTCCTTTCCTTCTGCAGAGGCAGGATGTGTTTTCACAGCTCCTTATGTTGTTGATTCTCCAGCCCGCTTTCACCTAAAGGCTGTCCAAAGCATTTACAGAAGAGATGAAGTCATGCAGGCCTGTACATCACAGAGCAATTTTCCCAGTGAGATGAGGAGGCCTTGGTACCACACTCAGGGAGCAGCAAGGAGGGGCAGACAAAGAGAACCTGACATCAGGCTTAAAACTGTTTCTTCAGAAAGCAGTTGATACTGCTGCCTTCTCTTTGATATATTAGCTTCCCCTGTAGCTTCTTCATTACAAGGGCATGGATTTTGTTAGCATCCTCGGCATGGCCTCCTGCATTTTCCACTTTCTTTAATTATAATGCAATAAAGCAGTCCCACCATCATCACTAAGGGACTCTTGTTACAGGACAAACCTGCAGTTAGCAGGCCGTTGCTGTAGGGAGGTACCTGTCTGCTTTAGACAGTGCCAGAATTAGGAGGCGCCTCAGCAGCTTCGTGAGAGGGAGCAGAACTGCCCGTGGGCAGGGTGTCACCGAGCCAGCTTTGCTTTTCAGACCCAGGAGGCTCACCCTGCCGCTCACTCCAGCCCGGCTCCCTGCCTACTCTCTCCCCATGCTCGTTAGGTGTTTTTAGGTGTTTCCTTGCTGGGACAGGTCTGATTCCTGTTTCTTCACCTCCACACCTCTCTTGACCAGCCATTCCTGCTGAACTGGCTCCTTCTCCCTTGGGTTAATCTTTCAGTGTGCATTGGAGCAATGGGAAGCTCAGGGAGAAGGAGGGTGCCGTACGTGGAGTGGTCCAGCAGGATCCTGCCTCCTCTGAGGCTCTCTGGCCAGCACCTTACACCCTCACCCCCCTCGAAATGGTCTGAAATGAGCTTCTGAGGGGGCCCTGCCTCACAGCTAACAGCACATCAAGCATGGTCGGAATAAAGTATGTGGAGAGGCAGACACACATTACTCAGCGTGCCCGGTGATCTATCAGGATGTTTGCACAATTTCTCAGAGGCAGCATCTATTCAGGAGCCACACTCATGAATGCCAAAGAACTGTGTTACTGCAGGGCATCACAGACACATCCCAAAGACCTCGAGCAGGGAGCAGTGAGATATTTGTCTGCACAGAGGGCTCTTACGGGCATGCTGGCTGAGACATTTGCCTGCTGCCGCAGGACAGATGCTAGTAGAGAATGTTCTTATTGTGCCTCCTGTGTTTCCTGGGATTTTATTTAGGGCCCGGTCCCACCCCGTGCCAGCAGCCAGCACGGTGCTGACTGAGCTGGTGTCAGAGGGAAGCAGCATACACAACATAAGGAGGCCCTGCAGGATTAAACCACCAGGCTGGGGGCTCCTGCTAGCGAGCGGAGAGGGATTACTTCCTCACTCGCTGCTTCTTCTGTTTTGAATGTTCACTTGGCATTAGGAAATGGCTAGAATATACCTGAAATCTGTGGGCTGAGGTCAACCTTGGACGTTGTAATAGATGATAAAATAGCGATGCTGAACAATGGTACTGTAGGGAAGGCTGAGCAGCTGCACATTAAGAAGTTTCCAGTTTGTACTTTCTGCTTAGAATAACAGGAATTTTCAATCAACTCGCTGCCCACATCAAATTCACAAGAGGAATGTACATTTCCCTAAATAAGAGAAGCAACCCTCACATGGAAAAAAAAAAAGGCTTCTCTCTAAGGGCTATTTCCATGGTAACTTCTAAATTCAAAGCTCAAGCTGTTTTGGCTGCAGGGATACTCAGAGAAGGTAACAGGATCGTTTGTTGTTGTTAATAATGGGAAACCATCACTGCTGTCCTCTCATGCAAAATAGGCCGGGTGGTTTTGTTTAAAACTTCCCCAAAGCCCTCAAAGAACAGGCATGAAAAATTTCACCCTGGCAGGTAAAAGACTGAGAAGGCTTGGAGTGACAACGTAAGGCACTAGAACGGAAACCTAACAAGCTTTACTCCTGTAGTTCACAACCAGCATCCTAATGGTAGTGCTTTTTATCCCGCCGAGATTCAAAGTGGGTCCCACATTGTGTTAGAGAAGCATATACAATTTTTAGACCCAAATAAATTCATCTGCTTCTGCAGCAATTCAGTGGGCATCACAGCACAGGACAGTCTGTGACCAACTAAGGGAGAGATTTTGACGCAGGAAACAAATGCCCCCTGGAAGATGCACAACCACACGCACGCAGAGCCCTCGCCAGGAGCTCTGTATTTAGTTCTCAGGAGTTTATCCCTGCTGATTGAGGTAACGTAATCCCACGCAGGAAAAAATACGAGATGGCCACGTAAAGACAGGGTATATGCAGAGAGGAAATGATGCACTGGCAACTTTCATTCAAAGGTCGACTGCAATAAACAAGTTTATGCATTCCTTAACATTTGAAAGCCTGACTCAGCAGGAGTCCCCATACTACTTTAATGGGGAAGATGGGAGGAAATGATTGCATCCCGTTGTCTTTTCTGAGGTACACTGTGTTCCCATGAACTCTGCAAAGTGCTACGTGCATGTTGAAGGCCTTTCTGAGGTTGTTTTCTCCGAAACAAGAAATAACAAAGTTAGCAGTTAGTTTGGCCTAACATTGCTGAGGTTGAATGTGTGGGTAAGCTAGAATTTGCCTTTAGGTAAATATAGCTCTGGGCTAAAGTATCGCTTCTGTACTTTAAGAGTCCAACCCACCACCGTGTATCACTCACCTCCGGCTGTCTTTTAAAGGGTGTTGGGGCTGCTTGGTATTTTCAAGGTGGTGCTCATGGATTAGGTCCTACGCAAATCAGGCAGCATTATACTTGCAGAGCTGAAACACAGCAGGGTAAAATGCAGATCTCAATTCACTGGGCAGCATTTGGAAAAGTCTCCAGTTCTAAACAGAAATCTCACTTAACATCTCTGTAAACAGGGATCTGTCTAACCAGGTTTGCCAAAAAGCCAATTAAAAAGTGATGCATGAAAGATAACCGACTGGCAAAGGTGATGAGTGCTGATGTCTTTGGCAGATTGAAACTCAACTGAACCTATGAAATCGTTAATAAAGTGTAAATGTGGAAGCTGTTACCTAATATTGAAACAAAAATTATCAGAAGGAAGATAATTTTGAGCAAGTGCTTCTAAAAGTCCGCATCATTGGACAGCCTCCCTCCACAATCCGTGGCAAGACTCCAAAACGCCGGGCAGGAACCAGCTCTTCTGTACAGTGAAGAATGCATTTTGGAGTCTCCAAGCAAGATACGAATACTGCTACAGATTGTCAGGATATTGGTCCAAAAGATAGCGCCCTAACTTCCTGCTCTTCAAAGAGGTCAATTAGCAACAATTTTTGCCCACCCTGCGGTTAAGCACAGGCCAGCCTTGCTTCAGACACAGCTCCTGTCTCTAGAGCAAGTAGTCAGGAGAAAAATCCACGCACACGAACCTGGTTTTATTTCTAGTTGAAAGATAAAGAGGTCACTGCCACTCCTGTGCTGCTATGGGGTCTCTGTAAAACTGCCTGTCTTCTGATCAGTCTTTACCAATTTGCAGCAATTACACCTAGGAGCCCTGTGGCAGCTGGTGATGCCTGCACTTTCTTTCCTTCTGCTTCTGAAATTCAATTTCTCACTTGTAATCAGGTACTGTGCCCAGCTCAGTCCCTCGCCTTCCACCTCTGACCCTACTACTGCTCTACAAGTCTCTGCACAAATGAAGCCTTGGTATCGGGCTAGCCCTGGGCTTTTTGTGTCCTGCACTCTTTAGCCTTGCTAACTCTGCCGTTTTTGGTCGAAATGCCTACCTGTGTGAGAGATGTGCCATCTTCCAGCAGGAAGCAGTGGCTGCTCCCTACAGGAATAAAGGACAGAGGTGAGGAAGGTGGAGCTGCAAAGGGTTTTCAATTAGTGGGTCCGTCTTTGTTGCTGCAGGGAGAGGGGATTAGAGGTGGGTCCTGAGCCAAGAGATAAAACCTCCTGAAACAGGAGCTCGGCAGTGCCTTGGCGGGCAGCTGGGGGGCTGGGAGTGTTGGACTCTAGCTGCTTAGGGGTCCTGCCTTTAGTTTCCTTTTTTAAAAAAAGAAGGGCAGAGTTGTTCCAAGCAGCCAGAGGAGGCTGTGGGCTCCCCACCATGGTAAGGGGGTATCTCCTGGCCCTGCTGCTGGCCCTGCGAGGCAGCCCTGGGCAGGCAGGGGAGTACTGCCACGGCTGGGCCGGCGGCACGCAGCGCTGGCACCACGGCTTCCAGTGCCCGGAGCGCTACGACAGCCCGGAGGCTGCCCTGTGCTGCGGGACCTGCACCTTGCGCTACTGCTGCTCAGCCAGGGAGGCTCGCCTGGACCAGGGACGGTGCCCTGGGGACCAGCAGCAGCCCAGCCCCAGGCCCCCGCTGCCAGGTAAGTTGCCGTGCCCCTTGCAGACGGGAGGGCAGATCAGATGTGCCGTCCTCTTTGCATCCCCTGGAGCAAGCCTACCGTGGTGGCATCAAAAGCATTTCTCCTCTTCAGACCTCCAGGGCTATTCCCAGATGGGTTCACACCGCTGCTGGGCCCTGGGGAGCTGGAAGCATTGCAGTCCAAGTGCTTGGAGACCTGTACAGGGCTTCTTGTGTAGAGTTTGCCTTGCTTGCATGGGCCAGAGCCAGTCTCTGACTTTCACTGGGAAGACACAACAGCTTGGGGCTTTACTCAAGGTGTTTTTCTGTTGGTCCTACTCTTAAAAAAGCTTCCAAGCTGCTAAGAGAGTAGTCTGGTAACACCTCTGGTGCTTTGGCACCAGTGGAGTATGTGTGTTGCTAACCAGTTTCAGCAATAAATGAATGTGGCTGCCTCCAAGTAATTATTTTGACTTAATTTCTGGCTTGTAAGAAGCCAGATCCCACACAAACCAACGACAATTTTTATGTGTGTGTATATGTATAAAAATAAAACCTCCAGTTAATAGCTGTATGTTAGAACTCTGTTAATCTTGCACAAGTGAACTGGAGCTGTGATGCTGAGTATTGGCTCACATGAATGCTGAAAGTCACAACATTTCTTGCATGGGTACAAAGGGCAGATGCTACAGGACTGACTTGTCTGACCCTGTGTACATCAGGCTTTTCCCAAGGAGCTTGCCTTAGTGGCTGCCAGTTTCTGATCTTTTTTGCTCTCCTCTAGCAAGGCTATAGAGCAAAACTGCCCTGGCCTGCTCCCTGGTGCATGCCTTAAGAACAACAGAATATAACCTACAATACCCCATGAACGAATGGCTGACTAACATCACCCTTCTATTTTCAGTCCCCGTGTACCTGCCATTCCTTCTTGTTGGCTCCGTGTTTGTGGCATTTGTTGTTGGCGGTGCCTGTGTTGGAATTTGCTGCTGCAAGTGCTTAAAATCCCAGGACGAGGAGCAACAAAGCGGACTGGCACCTGGTCAGACTTGGCTACTAGAACCTGATCTTCCTTCTCGCCTCTCCAGCTCTAGCTCTGCCACCAGGAGCTCGCTGAGCAGTGGCCCTCAGACCAGCAGCATCTGCACAGCTCTAGCCCCCTCTCTTCCCATCATTGGCTTGGCTGAAGAAGCTCGCTTCTTAAGTTCCCCCCCTCCCAGTGGGCAGCTCTTGTACCCTTTACATGAATACAGAATGCCCCCTGACCACACCACGCTAACAACTCCAGCATCCTTCCTCAAAAGGACAATTTACGGGCACGGTGCCACCGCGTGCCCTATCAGTGTGCCACCAGGTGACCAAACGATGTACTCAGCGGGTCACGGCTGAGAAGATGACCCATCAGCACAGCGCTGGGGCTGGATTCTCCTTCACTACTACAAAAACTTCTTTGGAACTGAAATGAGGACTTGCAAGTGTTTAAAGGCATTAGGAAGTTCATCAGTCTTGGTTTTCCAGATTTCCAAAAGATAACGTTTTTCAGGCTGTTTTTAACCTGTATTATTTTTAACGCAATCGAAAAGGGTGAGACTCTGAGGACTTTGTTCCTGTTCGAGGAGTGACTGAATCTGTAGAAAGGTTTCACCCTTCCTCATGTCCTTTCAAGCTGCCATACCATGCCCCAGGGGACATGGCAGAGGACTTGATTTCTGTTTCTGTAGCTGTGTCACTTCTCAGCACCTTCTGCTAGGGCAGGGAGGTGTGCCTCAGTGCCGTTACTAATTGTGGACACAGGAAGACTGTACTTTATCTACATACTTCTATCAGTGAACTGATTCGAGATAGTAAAACACTGCCAGTGGTTTAACTGCCCCTGAGGAACTAGGAGCAACTTCTAGCCCTAAATTCAGTAAGATGTGTGTTTAATACAGATACTGGGGGAAGGTAATAAAACAATATACGTTTCCTCTCCTGTAACGGCCTGGTAGTCTTTTTTTCTTTCTCCACATCATTGGCCATTTCAAATGGATGAAGAATTTTAGGGAAAAGTAAACACAAAATGAGACTCCAGTCAGCCCAAGTCTTCAGTTTCCTGAGAACGTGCTGGAGAAACTTGCCTGCTCTGACTCTTTGTTAAGATGCATGCTGCCTGACCGCAGCCATCCCCTTCACAGCAGGACGCTGATAGGAAGAAGTTGTCAAAATATACTACTCACTGCTGGAGTGTTTTAACACTTCCTCGCAGCACAGAAACCCGAGCGGTTATCCTGTGAAGGCATGGTAAAAGGCCTCTGCAGGTGTTAGCAGTAAGAGCAGGGACCGCAGCTTCAAAATCTTCCTTGTATAAAAAGAAAATGCTAAAGCCTGTGTTAGTAGTGCCTATCAAAGGGGAAGCTGGCACAATAAAGATGTGTGGACACTTCACTTGTAAATCGAGGGGACTGATGCTCTTTGGCAAGGAATGTGTGGCCTTAGACTACTTTATGCGTGTTTTACTGCAGAATTTTCCTTCTTGCTCTAGCGAGCAGCACGTCCTACAGTCATGCTAAGCTCACATCTATCCTGCCGCCCAAGTCTGTAGGGGCAAGCTGACATAGCTGGAGAACTTCCTGGCTTTTTCGTGGGTGTGAATTAGAAATTCCACAATTTAGCTGACCCATAGCTGTGACTTAAGCTCCCTTGCCCAGTTCCTCTTGAAATTGGACTAAGAATATAAGCATGAAAATAAAATACCCTAAAAACAAAAGCTTTCTCAAAATACCGAGTCTCAAGTGTTATCCACTTGTCTTAGCTCTGAGAAAATAACAAGTTAAGGCTTCAGGAAACAGTAGCTTGAACTTAAAAGCTGTTGTCCTTTTTACAGTAAGGGAAATGTCATTGGGATTTATTGATAACTATGCCAATACAAAGGACTGCAGCAGGAATGCCGATTTTTAAAGTTAGGTTACAAACTTGTCTTGCTGGAAGCACTTAGAAAATGGTTTCATTTTTTCTAAAGTACTCGTTGTTTGCAGTTGGCTTAGGAAAATCTGCAGCAGAATCAAGTATTTTATCTGGTTAATGTCCAATTCTGACAGTACACAATGGCAAAAACTTGAGGCAGTTCAGAGACAAATGAACAAGATATCCTTCCTGATGCTCTCTGTGCTGAGAGATACTCAGTCAGTTTTATCAGCCAGTGGTTGTTCTAGCACAGATTTTTCTGAACTAGAAAGGTAAAGGGATAAGTGAGCCGACAGGCAGTACACCTAAGCCTCAGACTGTAGTGTATACAGGCCTCACATCGACTTAAACAGAAATGGAAATCTCTCCAGGATGCAGCTCCAGGAGAAGGTTTTAAATTAAATAAGGGACCAGAGCAATAGCTTTCCAGATACCGTAAGGCAGAGAAGCATCAAGAGGTTCACTTGTAACCTTAAGGAATTAAAGAGAAGGAAGCTGATCAGAACTGAGGAACACACCAGCTAAATGGCTCTGTGCATGCTGCCTTAATTGCTCCCTGGCTAGGCTTAGCAGTGTGTTGGGAGTCAGCAAGCCTTCCTCTCCCCTTCCCCTGGATGCTCTGCACCACAAAACCAGATGGAGAGCAAGCCGAGTGGCTTAGCGGAGCACTCTCTGCCAAAGGTGGTTTGTATGGGAGCACGGGATTTTCTGGCTCCCTTTCACAGCATTTTCTACAAAATGAAGATTAACGCTTTCTGCAGCAACACCAGCTCAGATATTTCAAGGGTTTGATGTTTCTTTTCAAGACTGCCACTTGGGGAAAGGGAAGCCACGAAGTAACCGAAGTAACCAATTCGCTGCAGTCCAAGAGCCAAAGAGATATTTTTAAGAGCCAATTGCCTAAGGTCTTCCACCAAGCACCACTGTAAACTGGGATTACCTTGGTCTTGATTAGCATCTGCATTAAAACCAGAGCAGCCCATGCAGGCACTAAGGAAAAAAAGCAGAGTATCTTTTATGTAAATGTTATCCCTTGACTAATTTGAGGGGCCTTGGCACCGAGTTTAGCACATCTTTAGATAGATGGGATATGTTCATGCTAATTCCCTTTTTCCTAGCTAAACTGCCTCCCCTCCTTGAAGCTAAAGAAGAGGCACTTAGCAGAGCTAATAGTCTACTTACCACCTATTGTACCGGGCGCTTTGCTTTGTTTGCTTAATGATGCCCCAATCCCATTCCCCTCGACTTCTAATTAAGAAATGATGTAGACTCTTTGCTCCTTAATCCTCAATAATGGCACAGGTGATCTGAATTGTTCTTGGTGTATTCTCTCTGGATTTAAGAAGAAAGAATTTAGTAAGAGCTAAGAATTGACAAGGTGAAGCTTTAGCCCTCAAGACAACTTTGCTGAACTGGTGTCCGGCTTCCCTACCGGCTTTGTCTGCATGGGGTCTAATTCCCTGCCTTTGTTTGAATAGTGGCTTTAATTTTCTTTAGCTTAATGTCTTCCTAATGGATCTGGGATGAACTAAATTGTGTTTTTGTTCGGATTTTTAGACAAATTTCAACAAACTAGTTTAAAATAGGAAAACAGGACAGGTCTGCAAGTTGCATATAATTGTGTCTCCGTAATATTCCTTTTTTTCTTTTTCTCACCGGATCAATACACAGCACTGGCCGATCCACTCTGTTCTACTAGAAAGCAAGAACAAAACAATTTAAGGAGTTTTTACTTCTACTTCTCTTAAGCCAAGATTTTTAAGGTTTTGAATAAAAACAACCTCCCTTTCTGACCAGTTATTAACTATTTTCCTTGGAGAAAACCAAGGTACAGGGAAACTGTACAAGGCTTTTCACTGTTCACCTCTTTCAAGGCTACGCAGTGTATTGGCAGGACTCTGAGCAAGTTCTGGCAATCCTGGCTCCATAGCTTCGTTAAGTCTCTTACTGGTATTAATGCATTAATTGCATTACTGCGATTAATATTGCAATATTGATGCACTATGATGCATTTTGTTGGTTAAGAATGATGATGGATATTTGCCTTGCATTAAGAGACAGATTTGCTTTTATTCAGCACAGCTGCAGGGTTGTTTTTTTTTAATGCAAAAATGGAGTTGAATGTTACTGATACTGTATGTTTTTTTAATGTTTATGCCAAGTGCATCACAAAGATCTGCAACAATTCATTCCAATAAAGTCAATTCAACTTTGAGCTGCAACAAGGACCTCCTCTTACCCTTCTCGCAGAGCTACACTGATTTGCTGTTCTTCAGGATCAGGTATTCTGGCAAACAGATCAGAAATTGTCACAATGCAAAAGCCCACATAACCTACTGCTCTCTGTGAGATCTCAAGCCAGGGAGAAGGTTTCCTCTTGCGGAAGCTATACTGTTCCCTTATGTCCTTCCTTCAAATGAAGCTATTTACAATGGAAGTTCAAAGGTGGAAATGGCATATATTTCTACAGCACTAGAAAATGGCATATATTTCTGTTACTCTGGAAGTGTTTGGATTGTCTTTACATCACCATCCCATATTGAGACTGGGTGGTCTGTGATGCAACGTGCTGGGGCACTGAGGAGCACACAGAGACCTCATTAGACTGGATGCACGTTGCCTGCACGGCCACCAGCACAGCGTCTGGCATGCCAGTCAGCATGGTGCTGCACCAGACCTCACAAATGTGGAGGATGGGAGAAGTCCGCAACCTCCACCTGTTTCCACTAAATCTATGCCTGCCTAGGAAAGAAAAAAAAATTAAATAAAGATGATCCTTATGTATTTCCTCCTATTTCCAGGGTCTACTGAAAGATGTAAAGTGTATCTATGAATGAACACTCCTGCCAGTGCACTTTCTTTGTTCTCTAAATTAAATAAGCTCTCTTGAGCTGGAGCACTGGGGGAGGTTTCAGCCTGCACAAAGCGCTGCCAGCTCACTTCTGTCCCTTTGATGCGTGATGCCTAACACAGTAGCCTGGCTGCTGACTTCCAAGCCTCAGCAATCCAGGCCGTGATTGCTTAACCAGAAATAGATGCACTCCTGGGTTCAGATGCAGAAAGAGTTTGGAAATATTCTTCTTTTCCTACCTAAGAAATACAGCATGGAGCTGCATGTGCCGGCCTACCTACCTACATGCCTGATGTCTGCCCGCATGCTTTCATGTTGATGGGCATGGTGATTTTGCTGGAATATCTTTTCTCTTAAGCCCTTAATAGTCATTAATTTTACTGTCAAATTATTTCCAAGTAGTTCTCATAAAATGGGACAGCCATTCCCTGTTTATAAGGGGCAGGAATGGGTTTTGTGGGGGCCAAGGAGAGATCTATCCCCCATCACACTACAGTCTAATACCTGTTCCCTGATCCTGCTTTATGACAAGGATCAGAACCCAGCTTGTAGGTGTTTGTGGTTCAAAGCACCAAGACTACTGCTTTTACAAATGAATGATGACATGGCTCAGTATGAGACTTTTGCATGTGTAGATGAAAATATGGTACGTTCTGCTAGCCATTTTTTTAAGCTGTCAGGCAAAATTTGTGAAGAGTAAGGTGACAGGGAATTTGGTGGGCACTCTGGAAGGTGAAGTGCAGAATCCTGTAGTCCATTCTTATACTTTACTCATCTTTACTCTGTTGGAGCCTAAGCAGCTTGATTCTGGATCCAGAACCTCGCTATGGCTGGCACAAGACCAGGTCCTCGCCCATAGGTGCTCAGCGATGTCACTTCCAACAACATTTTACAATTACAAGCGTACCACTACTTTGAAGTGGCAAAGTGCTCCTAGTATAGATGTAGTTGTACTGACAAGTGTACATTTTGTACCAATTAAATTACCTGTAAGAACAAATCCAGCTCTAGAACAGCTGCACAGGATATTTTCTTATTATATCTCCATAAGGAATTGCTTGGTAGAGCACTCAGATACTGCCATGATTTTGTGTAACATAGAACTGCCAGAAAAAGCCTACAACGCAGACAAGATGTATGTCACTTCATTATTTTCATGGACTGTGTCAGGCTTACTTAATTTCCCTGGTCTCTTCAGTCAAAGGGATATCTGATCCAAATGGATTTGCAGGTTTGGAGAAACTGGGATTCAATTCTCCACTTAGCAGAATATACAATGCAGAATATACAACTTTGGATTTCTCTGCACCACATCTTCGGGTTCTGTTTATTAAAACCAGTCACAAGGGCCATATATATTATATATTATCCCTCTCCTCTAACAGGGTTCTTATATTAAACCTTTTTTGTTGTGCATCTATATGCAAGCCATTAAGGATGCAAGTCACGTGTATGTGGGAAAAATGTAACAGTTCTCCTCTCAGTATACCAAACCCATTGGTAAGCAGTCTGCCAGCAGCAGAAACTAATGAAGCTTGGCTTCCTGTGGGGTTGCCTTGTGTTTATATGGTCTGATGCTTAATAAGGTGAAAAATGAATGAAGCTTTTCTAAGGCTTGGCTACTCACGGCAGCTCACTTTCCACGCTGTGACATCCTGGGTGAGTCCTACAGATTACCTCTTTCTGGGAGTTTTAACAGGATTTGCCTCTTCCACCTGGATTCCTGCTTTTATTAAACTTGCAAGAACTTCATGTCTTCGAGGTGTCAGCTCCTGTATCATATATGCATGACTTGATCAATGGATTCAAAAGGTACTGGGGAAGATTAAAAACAGAGACTTGATGAGTAAAGTCTCGTCTCTTTGAGAGTGCGTGGCACTGGGTAGGGGAACCCTTCTTTAACCGATTGTGTCTTTCCAACACAATTTTAAGGGTTTTCTTGTTATTTTTTCCCGTTCCCTCATTTTTTGAATTTGAGTATCACGCTGTAAGGATCTTGAGCTGGCTGTTGTACGGAAGTTGTGTATCCACTCCCACTCGAAGCATGCGAGGCTTTCCTGTATTAAATGTGTGGGAAGCTGCAGTTGTGAACAGCTTTCTGTTACAACCATTAAGCTGGTTACAGCATTTATATCGCCAGTATAACAGACAGGGAGATCAAACCAGAGAGATTAAGGTCTAATTCTCCTAGAGCAGTCCATTAATCCTTGAGGGTTTTGATTTTGGGGCGTCCAGGTTGAAAAATTGCAAACTGAATTGCAGAAGCACCCAAGGCAGGCAGATACAGTAGGAGCAAATGGGAGCAGAAGTTGTTCCAGCCTTCTGAGTCACCCTGTGGGCACCTCGATGTGTGTTTCAGAGCCTCCCAAACCAGATTTTGCTTAAGAAACACAGCCTTGAATGGCCTTTAATCAAAGTTCCAGCTACACGTCCTCTGTTCAGACAACTTCACCTAGCTGTGGAGGCTGCAGTTGGATTTTAATGTCAGATAGATGAAGGACTAGGTAATCTGGCAGCATAACTCTGATGGAATGAGGCAGAACAACACGATCACACGTTTTATCAGACTAGCCAAAGCATACGCTCAGGTGTCTGTGCAGCCTTTGTGGTTTGTGTTGGCTTTCTGCCAGCTCTGTAGAGAGAAATGATGCCTGGTGTGTCATAAAATCTGCTGAGAAAGTTATTATACAACATTTTTAAAACAGACTCGAACCAAACAGAGTTTGCACTAGTTCAAAGCTTTGTTCCACGCGTCATGAGAGCTTTTGATCAGGTACAATGTGCCAAAAAAACAGATTTACCACCGGTAGAACTACAGGCTTAAGTCATCAGATGAATGTGTGCCCTACAAGAGAAGCCCTGCACAGGGCTTTACAAACTACATTGTTAATTTTAGTAAAAATAAACCTGATCACTATAATAATTTTTCTAAGTACTGTAATCAAAACCAATTTATATTGGAATTTGGTATGCAGTGGCAACAGGCACAGTTAGAATTCATGAAACCTCAAAGCTTCCACCCAAGCTTTTCCAGTGGCAATGAGTTTCTGCAGGGGATTAACTGAATAAATTGGATAAGAGACTCATACAGTGAGTAGGAGAAACTGAACTTGTGGGAGTTTATTTTCCTTGCACTCGTTAAGGAGCACTGATCGGATTTCTGAAAGCAAAACCACTGTGGCTCAAATAGCGTGGGTAACTTACAAACTGATATTGCACCAGGGAGGAAAAGTAAATGCAAGACTGCACAGATGACCCTGCTTTGTAAGCTGGCCTTTAGCCCACGAGACCTTCAGCAGAACCTGGGGGGAATTCTCTTGCCCTACTTAATAGCTTTATGCTTTGCTTTCACTAAAAGAGCTGTTTCTGCCAAGTCCCTGATTTCTTACAGTTTCTTAAGCCACATGATCAAGAGTGAAAATGTCTGATCTGTACACTTTGATGGAGGTAAGTAGTTCCAGAAAAAAGATGATCTAAACAGTCAATTCACAAGCAGCAGTAGTCCCCTGAGGAACATTTTTAGGGAGGCTGTCTCTGTGTATGGCTTTTAGCAGAGCGTGAGTCAGAAAGGCTACCAGGATGATCCACACATACAACCTCAATGTTCTCTCTTAGTGAGATTGGACAGAGAGATAATCTGCCAAAGACCTTGGCTCTAACCTGAGCAAGGTTTTTACATCGATAATAAAGTCTTTGAGGAATGATGACTGAATTCAGAGGACAGGTACAGTAGTTCAGGATGGCTGTATGCAGACGTATAACAGGATCTGCAGTGTGAGTGTTCAGGACTTACCTCCAAAACCAGCGGTGACTCTAAAAAGGAATCACCTTACCTATCACAACAGCTGTCGATAATATGCTGGGGGGCACTAACTCAGCATCAGCAGCAGATGTGAAAGCAAAACAGGGCTGCTGAGCTCAAACAAGGAGGTGGAGGTGAAGAGCACCTTTATGGCTTGGCCACCTTACATACCTGCGTTCTCAGGAGCAGCGATGGATCTCCAATCAAACCATAGCCGAACCTTGTAGAGACGGTGAATCTGACATGCATCTGGTGCATGCTCTATCTAGAAATTTTTAAGATGTCATTCTTTTTAACCAGCTGTGTCTCAGTGATCCCTGTGCTTTACTTTTCTTCTACGATTTTTCCTTTGATAAAATTCACGAATTTAATGAACTTGTGCCAACGTTCAGACTATAGTCTACACAGGAGTGGAAATACGGCATTATTACTTAAAGAAATGTATCCACGTGTATTCAGGAACAGAGATGGTGCTCTGGAGGCAGCTGTCAAGTGGATAGGGAGAGGGGTGCAGGCTGTGCAGCATCTCTTCTGCCACACAACAGAGGATATTTGCTATGTCAGGCAGTAGTGCATACAGTTCTCAGCATTCCTTTCTTAAATCTCCTCTATCATTCAAATCAACATATTGTTTTCATCGTATCTGACTTAATTTTGAAACGATGGCACGTAAATATATAGCAGATTGTAGCTCTTGGAATTCCAGGGCTTTTCGGATCTCATTCTTTGAATCACTTGGCTTACAAAAACAGGCCCTGAAATCCAACATAAAAGAGAATCCAGATACACAGACTGGAAGCTATTAAAATAAACAGATGGATGGTTTTGATTCCCTCCAGAAGAGAACAGATGTGGTTGCATGCATAAACATAAGCATTCACCCAAATAAAACATAATACTCATTTTGTGTTTATCTCATAGCTTATCTCAAGTACACGAATTAAATAGCCTATTAATGTTTCGTATGCTGTAGGTCAGCGTGCTTTGGCTTTCGGACTAGCTTCTGCAATAATGAAGTTACCAAAAAATGGCAATCCTGGCTGTGAGACAGCCCCTTCAAGCAGATACGATTCATTTGTCATGTTTCTTGCAAAGCCAAGTCAAACCCCAATAACCTAACACAATTAAGATCTGGCAAAGAAACATTTTCAATACAGTCATCAGCTACGTAACTTCGGTCAGAGCACTGCTTCTGAGAGCTGATGGCTGGACAACATCCTTGGGACTTCTTTTAACAATTAAAGCGATGAGGATAGTACTGCATGCACAGGTCCTTTTTTTTTTTTTTTTTCTTTCCCTAACATTCTGTGATTCTGTGATAACCGCTTTCCACTCATCAGCAGACTCATTTCTCTATTACTGGACCACAAAGCACCGCCATCAGGTTCCAGATTTTGGCTCCTGGGGACCAACAGGAGGTGTTTAGTGGCTTAGCCACCCAATACAGGCTGGAAGGTGAAAGTAGGTTTTGCTAAACTCCCTTTAAAAAAGCCACAGAGCTTCCCAGAGGAATCTGAATCTTGGTGTTGTAGCAAACACCTGCTAGAGAACACCAGCCCCTAAACCCCCTTGCTTATCAGTCTGCATCCATCTCCTTCCTGCCCAAACAGTGGCATTACACATCCATATATCCATATCTATATATTTTCTAATACCACAGTACAACCCTAGAAGGGGCTTAACCACAATGAAGAACAAATGAATCACTTCTGCTTGGATTCAATGCTGAAGGATGTCGTGGCATAACAAAAGGCAGATCACACAGAGCTACCTTCCCATTTGCAGAATGATGGGGACTTACACAGCAGTGAGAGATCACACCAGGGCCTGCCTAACAGTATGGACTGCCGGTTTTATGTGGCTGTATGTACAGTAGCTCTCACAGGAGAATGCAGAACGCACTTTGCAGATTTCATCTGGGGTTGATCACTGCTTGGGAGTGGAAATTCTCTGCAGGTTTTCTGCCAGCCTGCTTTTGGGCACACGCTCAGTGATTATTTCTGCAGGTGCTGCTCGAAATGATGCGATTTAACCATGTATCATACTCGTTTCCTCTAAGCTTGTTCTGGAGGAAAAAAAAAAGTCAAAGCACTGCTAATCTAACCAGTCACATCGGCTTGAAAAGATCTTAAAGGAAAGGGAAATTTCCAGCAGTACCTGGCACCCCGCAGCTGGTGAAAGGCAGTCTTGGTGCTACAGGGTGCTAAGATCAGCTAGATGGGTGGCGACTGTTATTCCCAGATAAAGCACACACCATCCCTCAGCTTCAATCGGAGAAGAATTCAGGAGTGAAGACACCCCTCCAGCAACCCTGACGTACACAGAAGTTCCGCTAGGTGACAACAACAGAGCTGGCTGTTATAAAGGCAACCAAGTTTATTTCCGTGTCACAGCCACAAAAAAACAAAAGCAGAGGTGTCTGTACAAAAAGCATTTTGGCAAGCAGGGGGTGATACTTCTCCTGAGCTATAAGTCATTTCTCCTCATTGGTTCCCCTGCTTCTTTCACTGAATAAATGATCCCAACTGATTTCCCTGCTCCAGATGATCTGTCCAAGCAAATAATCTTTTCATTTATTTTCCCCTTGCCTAGGAGGAAATTTTTCTTTTCTATTAAAAGACGGTTGCATGGGAATACCGGTCAATGGTCTATGAAATGAGACAAAGAGAGAAACTCTTTGTTGCTAACTCAGATAAAGATTTATCTAGAGCCACACTGGGTTTATCCTGTCAGTAACAGCCATTTCACAAAATGCAGCGGGAGCGACGTCACTCTCACTGAGTGTGCATGTGCATTAATTCTTCCTACTGGAAGGAATCAAAACTGTTCATCCGTGCGCCACAGCTCCTACAATGACATAATCTAATGGAAACGTATCCCCTTTTATTTGGAAAGCATCCCCATTTTAGGGGCATGAGACTATTTTTGCGCTATAAGGATCTGACTAGGCTCAGCGGACACGCTGCTGGTGTCTGTGAAGCGCCCGTCAATCTACAGATTTGTTTCCATACAAGCCTCCATCTTCTTTGACAAAGAAAACACAAACTGTGTGATGCCAGGCACATTTGGGCAACGTCCTAAAAAGACACCGAGCCATGTTCCTGTATCCTGTAAGCTGGCACAAGCAGGAGATGGAGCAGAGCTGGGAAGGAGCTGCAAGGCACCAGCATGGAACTGTGCAAGCAGGCAGAGCCAACAAAGCCTGTGCATCGACAAACTACAGCTTCAGATGGATATTCGGTCTCCTTCGTTCTCTCCAGAGCCAGTGCAAAGAATGAGAAACTTCTAGAAGGTGATTTCAGACATCCAAGACATGCTTTTACTGTGAATAGCCCACAGAGGTTTGCATACCCATCAGAAGAGCAGCCTGCTATTTCACTAAGCTAGGCACTTCAGGTAAGCCTAAAGTTAAACTTAGAGACAAAAACTGTTCCTCCAGATCTTGCAGCTCACCTAAACACTTGCATGGTGCTAAGAGTGTAGGGGTCCACGTTCCCTTTGCTTCTGATGCTAGGGAATAATTCCATATAAGGCAGAACTCACCATTTAGGAATAAAAACAATCTATTCTGAGCTCAGATAGTCCCAGGTGATTGGCAATATGCTTCTTCCATAGGTGACAGGTAATCAAAAGCATTTAGCTATTTGAGGCATCATTTTTTAAACATAATAAAGGAATATGAGTGTCAGAAAGAGCAAAACAACCACCTCCTGAAAATGGGGTCTGTTCAAAACATCTCTAGGTAGCAGCCTAGAAATACGTCCCAAGTCACTGCTGCAAGAGATGTCTCTGCTCATGTAGGGATCTTCTCCCTGATGGCAACACTTAGAGGGTTTTTACCTTACCTGCATACTGGTGATGAATTTATAAGCAGGCACAGACAGCTTGATGGCCCTTCTCTTTTCATCCTACCTATTCTTATTCATATAATTGTATAATCCTTATTTGAAACTCCCTAAGCTATTTGCCTCAATAATACGAGTTTTATTCATACTCTGGGGTTTGAAGAAACAGAGCATAGTGTCTCCTGCAAGAAAAATCCAAATGATGTTTCTTTGTGGCTTGAATTTAATCTATTCTAAGTGGTGCCTCTGTTCCCCAGTGCTTTGCTTACCGGAGGTGAGCTCTCTGGTGCTGAAAATAGAAGATATTTTAGCATTTACGTGCGAGCGTGTGCATGCAGGAATGCAAATCTGTAGAAGTTCCAGAGTTCATCTAAAATGCTAACAGAATTACAAGCTCCTAACCCAAAGAAGACGTGGTGCTCATTGCTCCTTCCCAAACACAAGAAATGCAGTTATAGTTCCACCTCTTCTTCCCCTGGTCAGCAGAGTGGTCTTAATTGTCTGTGTCATTATGCAAAATGAGAAAAAAAAAGAAAAAAAAAAAAAGGAGAAAAAAAGATATTCTCGTAGCCAAGGTTTTGAGCAGTTCTGTGTTACTGGGCTCTGCTCACAGCAGGACGTAACTCATTCGGCCATCACAAGACCAACTTCCACCCCAAAGATCAGATTTTTCCTGAAACTTACACGAGTGAGCAGGGGCTGGGAAGGTTACACAGATCCCCTTGCATCTGTGTAAATCATCAGCTCCCTTGGGGCTGGCAAAGTGCTGCAGAAGCACCCGATTTCCTTCCGAGAGGATCCTGCAAGCTGAGAACTGGGAAGCATGTTTACCCGGTAATAGTCTGAGGTGAATTTTAGATCCCTCAGGAGGCTCCAGCCGCATAATTGCGAATACTTATTATTTTACCTGAACCTCATAACTGTAACATGCGGTGATTAAAATGAAATTCCCATCTCGGATACGCAAGAACAAAAGTCTTAATAACAACTGCTAAATCTCAGTATCACATTCAGCCACCTTAGTAACCTGTTTAAAAAATTAAAAAATAGAACATCTGCAATCACATTATCATCCAGCCAAAGGGCTGAAATTTCCCTAGGGGAAATATTGGCTTAGAGAGAAATTTTGCTTAAAAAATGAAGCTTGTATCATCAGAATGTAAAATCCCAATCAAAGAAAGCAACAGTGTGCTGTAAAAACTAACCACTGTAAGGAACGACAACATTTTTCTTTTTGTATCTGTTTCCTACCTGAAAAGTCTATGTTTAAATTATCTAGCAATGAAAAAGCTCCCTATGGATTCTCTCCCTCCTAAATGCAGGTCCAGTGCATTTAAAAAAAAGCCACTTGAGGTTGATCACAATGAACATGGATCATTTGTTGGTGGCAAGCCCCACTAATACAACAGATACCCTCACATTCTTCTGCTGTACTGGTAAATAAATGAGGATAATCCTAACACTAACACAATCCCCGATATGCTGTCATGATAACAGTGCTGTAGAGTGTCTTATGCCTGCATGTGATCATCATCCAAATAGTGCCAGTCGTCTGAGCGAGCCAGGGAAGGTTTTCTTCTTTAATGGATCAGAGAAAGAAACCAAATGTTGGAGCTGATCTTGCCAGACATTTCCAGGTGGCTGTACAGAACCCTCTGGGCATTATGAAACATCCGTAACAATGCAAAGAAAAGAAGCAGACTTCTTTTCACGTGGCTAACAGCATTGCTTGTGCTTCAATTTCTTCGGTTTCTTTGGGAAAACTACAGCAGAGTGTTCATTGCAACCCCTCTGCAGAGGCAACTGTGGTCAGAAGAGGGGAATTTGGGGGTTTAGGGAGAAGTTTGATTTAGAGGGGGTGACAAACACATGGGGAAGGGCGCTGTCAGGACACTGCTTTCCCCCTGCTGTGCCACCGAGCACACACTGAGCTGGCCCAAAATGAACGCTTAATGTAGACTGGATTACCTCACCAAGGCAGCTGGCGTTTAACCCTGATCCCAAGCACTTCCCTTTTTCCATCAGAGGTTGAAGTTGCCATACTCACAGGTCAATGGGCCAGCTCCGTACTTACAGCATTGTTAGCTTTTTGATAAATTGCACTCATCAGCCCTGCCACTTCTTCTGCAATTTGCCAAGGATTAAGCAGACTTGGACAGGAAAATAGTTAACTTGGATTGCAAAGCAGTTTCCCTGTTTTTTTTTTTTTTGTTTTGTTTTGTTTTTTTTTTCACACTAGGAATGCATCAACAGTAAAGGGATATGTACAATTAATGTTGTTGATACGTTGGACTTAATAAAAAAACATACATTCAAGTCACAGCGTTAAAATTTGGATATGACAGAATATGGGGTAGCTCAGATGTGGAGTTTTCCTTTAACACATTGAAGAAGTCTGATCAGAATGATTCTGGCTTTCAAGCACCCTAAAACATGGGATGTCGTATGTATACGGAGAGAAATTACCCAAGATGCAGGGATGTTCTGGCAGCAGAGGACAGGACGAGGAGCACAGTGGCAGGGCTGTAAATCCCGGTCTGTTACTGGCATTTATGGATGTAGGAGAACTCGTTTAATCTCCCCAGCACCATCCACAGCTCTGTAAATCAGGTCACTTTGGATGTGCTGCTGCTCAAGAGCTTGCACTGCTACATTAATCTGCTTAGGCTCCTGCCTGCCCTAAGACCTAATTCATTTGCCTTTTTTAGCCCTAAGACCGGCTCCTGTAGTCTGGTACAGCCTTTGCTCCCGCACCTGCTTTGCAATTAGTACCTGCAGTAGTTAGCTGAAACCTCTGCTGCGTATTTTCACATGAAACCACGTCTGTAAGGCAGCACAGACAATGGGATGTGATGGAGGACTGTTGTTGCCAGTGTTTAAAGGAGTATCAGCACAATTAATCTGTTCTAAAACAACGCCCAAGTTCACAGAGCACCTGATAGGACTGAGCCCACAGAATTTATAATACTTACTTTGCCTTTTATCACTGATATTTGGCATTTTCATTTTAAACTAGAATATCTCCTGACAGTTTTATTTTCCTTTTTACTGTACTTTCATTTTGTTATTGGCCGGTATCTGATACTCATTATCTTAAAGCACAAGTGCTATCTGATTACAACGTAGACAGGTATCATGAAGGAATGGTGAATTGCTTTAGGAGATTAATAATACAACCCAAAATAGGTTTTGTATCTATACACCTGTACTACAACTTCCCTATCTTGTTCTCCTCCTGTTTAGCCCAGGATATGTGCAATGTCATAACACCAAGAAATACTGCTGTCGCTTCTATTTACTGCTGTGAAGAGATGACTTTGTGGAGAGTTGAGAAAAACTACTAAAAGGGTGGAAAAACTTATCTGAGATTGGCCAGCATAAAAATGGAAATTTATTCCAAGCTGACAGATAATTTGACACGTAGGAGCACAGGAACCTAAGACAGAGCCTGAGGAACTCTATCTGCAGCTAAACAAGGTCTTGAATTATGGCCCTTTGATAAAGTCACCTGTCACTGCTGCTATCCAGGTAATATCTGAAGGAGCTGAAAACTTCAGCCAAGTTACTGACAAGTCCCAAGAGAGTTGCATGTCAACACAGCACAGAAGGATGCTCTCCAATCTCCAAATACTTGAATTGATCATCACCCTTACGTTTTGTTCATTACCAGTAGCATTCAAAGCCGATGGGAGCTCATGTTCCACCATCTATGGAGGAAACAGGGACTTAAATTATGGGGGTAATTCCTTCTCCTGCTCTTGCAAAATTTGCCAAACACTCTTTTGAAGATGTTGCTCGAATGTTACCTGGAAATTTAACACCCTTCTCTATCCAACATTAGGTAAATTCCAAGAATCTAGCCTGTGCTCAGTCTGTACTGAGAGAGGACAGCCAACACCTATCCCTTTATATCTAATGTATGGCCATGTCGGTTTTGGTACCACACAGCTAATGAACACCAACCCACACATGGACATTTTATTTGGCTGGGACATACTGCAGAGTCCCATCAGGCCAGTACTGGAGGCATATAAGCTACAGCACTCTTAATACCCAAACATGCACCTGCAAGCACAGATGTCTAAGAAAAAAGTTGTAAGATACTATGGAAGTTCTGTAATAAAAACGAGCAAACAATTGTCAAATTGTCCTCACAAATAATACGACCATTAATTTACAATCAACAGGATTACTCACTATCCTTCCATGGCAATCACTGAATAAATTATTTTCCTGTCTACCCAGAACCTTTAAAATGAGGTGAGATCAGATGCGAACGAAGAGGAAATTGCCATTCCAAGGACAGATTTTATTATTTTCAGCCTCTGACAACAAATATATTACTGGCCATATATAAAAAAGCCCTGCCCGTAGAACAGCAGAATAATAAAACCGCAAACTTAATTATTAACGGGCACCTGAAGCCACTGGAATCTCCATCCAGAAGCACCACTTAATTTGTAATGTGCCGTGACTCAGGCAACGTCTTTATATTTATAACTAAAAGACACTGAAATGTGTTTGTAGTAGCAACACTGACTACATGACTGTAGCAGTGGCAAGAGGCGTGGGAGGAATATCAGGTCTGATAGGCTCACACAGGTAAGGCATGAATTAGAGGAAAGTGTTTCAGAGGTAGCTGAAAAGATCATAATTGCCAGCAGCAGCAGCGGTGTCTGCAGAAACATCTGTCCAAACCTGTCAGTCAGCAGGGGAAGCCAGAGAAATGGCACATCTCACATGGACACCACACTCTGAAGTAATAGCTGTAATTGCAATAAGAAAGGTTCCCCGGTCAAACTTTCAATGTTACTTCTGGGCAAAGATCCCAGTACTGAAAAAGATAAAGATCTTTTCCAGCTCTTGAATTATTTCCAGCTGTACGCCAAGTAGAAAACATCCACGGCAACTTGGCAAAAATACCATTTTTAAAACAAAAAGGGAAGGTTGAGTTAGTGCTGGAAATCATTGGCATCGCTGGAGAGAGCCAGCAAATTCTGCACTTGTCATCAACACCAGCACCGAGCGGGAAGCAGCGGTGCCAGCCCTCGCTACCTGCAATCTTCTACCACTGTTCTTTAACCCCTCTGCTACCCTTTGCCTGGAGGTAGCAAACCAGCCCTACCTTGCTGCAGTTCCCTGGCAGAAATCCCCCACCAGGAAGGCAGTTAGAGGCTGACTGCAGCACAAACCCCGCGGGATGCTCTGTTGCAGTATGAGGTTGTTCTTCATGGCCAGTTCCGAGCTGTCCCATCTCTTGCTGTAGCTATCAGGCCAATAGGGCCAGTCTTGCCATCACGGTGGTTTCCTAATTCATGGGTTGAATGCAGCGTGTGTATCCGTCTGCTGGGCACTGCACTCACACTGCCCACTTGTTTAGCTGCTTCTGCTGAGACACTATTGCATTAGAAGGATTTTAAATTGATGCTGTTATGAACAGGAGCTGAACCGGCAACCAAACCAGAAGGGCTCTACAACCCCAAAGTGTGTTCCACTGGCTCATCGTGCTGCAGAAAGAGCTGCTGTGGAAAGTCAGGAATCAGGGAGCACCCCTCAGCCCTTATAATTCTAACCTGGAAATGAGGATTTCCTTCAACCAGTCCAGCAATTTGTAGGAGATAACTGAAATTTTGCTAAGGAGCTGTCAGGAAGATCAGGACACCTGGCCTGTCCTTCTGCGAGCCCTGCCCACCGATGGGGAACTGGGCGAGCAGATCCATCGGAAGGCTTGGGCTCTGTCAGGAAGGCAGCCTGGGATATAGATCCTGGGATATAGATCAGCTTCTTCAGCCAGCACCTCACAGCAGCCAGCTCAAGGGATTTTGTCAATATTTCATTTATTTGTGAGGGCAGAAAATAAGGTTTAAGGAGCTTTGAACTTTTAAAAAAGACCCCTAGAGCTCCCGGCACTATATCAGCCTGGATCAAAGCCACTTTATTTTTTTATTTTTATTTTTTTGGATACCCAAACCTGCTCTTTCGTTTAATGCTCCCTGACGCTGCAGAGGACCAAAAGGATAATAAGACACTGCTGTAAGGACAGGCAATTCTTTTCAGCAGAGTACATTCAAACACACATAAGGGCTCCTGTTACATGCTAATGGTGCCACAGTTTCACTCTCTCATCTTACTCTGTCAACTTTGTAGCTGAATTATGACTTTAATATCTTGGTCTCTGTTCTGACTATGATTTGTTCTTTGTTGTTTTTCTGAACTGCACTTCAGGGCAATACATTGTTGGAGACACTTTCAGCTGGTTGTAACAGAGCACTGCAAACAGAAAATCTCTTCACTGCTATCCATACACATTATGGATATGAGCGTACATGATCTAAACATGTCCAGAACTTGGAAACCTTTCAGAACATGAGTGCAAATTCCTAACAGAATATGCTTCTTTACATTTATTTATTTATTTTATTATTATTAAAACCAGCAGCACGTTGCAGTGTAATGCTTTTCCTGCTTCACGTATTTTCATCGCAACCTCCGTTCAAAATGCATCCTCCATCCTTACAGTTATTTTACTTTAAATATTTCATGCTTGATACACAAAAGACAACACTGGATGAATGTAACCCTTATTTCCTAAATGCTCCTCAAGGGACTACATATGCTTAATACATGAAGAAGTACACAGCAGGTCAGTCTAAATTATTATTCATAACTATGAGGGGACTATAAATACACATTTCTTTCCAAAATTCAGGGTCAATCTAACAGAGTTTTTAAGTTGAGCTATCACAGGAGTCAGCCGATGTTCAATGAATAAAGGATTTGAAAGCTCAGGGCCTCATAACTTCATACTGGTCCCTTATTTCAAAGGATTCATAGAGGTATACAGGTGCAGGGAACAATAGTGGATACTTCCAGTTAATGCAGAACCAAAGAAGGACAAAAGGGACTAAAACCTGGCAAGAAGCTGACAGACCACCCAAACCCCTCAGTTCTGCTGGATAAGTAACTTTCCCCATTTGAATCCATCTATGAGCCATGCAGGTAACAGGGGGACGCAAAAAATTGCCTTCCATGAAATCAAGTTCAACATGCCTCCCAACGTACCTATTCACACCTGATACACCTTGAATTCCTTTCCATACATCTGCCCTGTACCACGGGCCTGCCAGGCAGCACCACTCTTTTCCTTCACCAACATTTTTATAACAAACAGTGGCTTATAACGATTCAGGAGATTCATTTGCTAGCAGGACGGGATTTGCAAATAAAAACTGCCAGGCTCTCAAGTCTACAACACAACACGCACTGCGGTGTGAGGATACCTAACCCAGTTCTGGTCTAGCTGTGGAGAGCTAAACCCTTAGAAGTTGAAAGGGAAAGTAACTAAGGCTAGATGTTTTTATAGCTCTCCAGCTTAAGGATAATTTTCAAAAGCATATGAAATTGAGGTAACTGAAAGAATACTTTAACGACACAGCCCGTTAGGTTATTAAGGAGATCAGTCAGTTTGTTTCAGTTGCTTTTAATTATCTTCTGTGGAGTTGTTCTGGCTTTATACTGGTGTAATTAAACATATCACATCCCAAGCTGCTTAATTTCCTTAAAGATTCTGTTTACCTGTTTTTAATTTCATGAGAACTTTAACTTCCAGGTGTTTAAACCAACAATTAAAAAAGAGAAGACCCTCTCGGAATGAAGAGGAATCGATTCAGAATGTATTTTAAGTTTATGAGTGTTCATTTTCTTCTACTAGCAATTCCCAGTCACTAGTCTCAAGCAAGATATCCTGACATTTTTAATCATACAAACACCATAATTTTGAAATAGCTATAGGCTTCTTCTTCTCTTTGTTGCTTAAGATTCAACAGAGGATACATCATAAATGAGGCTTTAAGAAAAAACAATTGTATTATTCTAGCTAGCTGGGACAATGACTGCCACCATGAAAATAAAATTACTGCCATTAAATCGATAACTTAATTAGAATCAGAGCAACAGGTTCATTTTCTGCTGGGGACTTGGTCTACTGGCATGGCATAGAATGATTTACCCAAGAGTACCTATCAGGGCTGAGCCAAGTCTGTAGTCTTTGAATTCTTCTGATATTGAAGCTGCCTGGAAGAAGCTTGGTAGTTGCAGAAGGTTCACGGGCACTGCTTCTGGTAGCTAGAGATGGGCTAGCAACTCCCACCAAGAGAACTCTGGCTTATGCCCACATATGGAGGCAGAAAGAATCAGACTCTAATTTTCCTCCATAATCCAAGCAGACACAGAGCCTCCAGATGAGTGGATCAGACACAAAGATACAATCTCTGCTTTTCCCCCCCTTTGTCATTATAGAGTGCCCTCTATCCCCAAACTCTGATAGCAAAGATCAATACAATACCAAATGGAGAGGATTATGGTCCGCCTACACCCAGTTTCTGTAACAGAGAGAGAATAAATCTCCCTGGCTGACATACCGAGACATTAGCTGCATTTGCCAGTAGTTGTGAGATACTCTGTAGTTATTCTGGAAATCCTCTTTCATACAGAGGCTGGAAATCCCCCGTGCACGTCATCATTGAACCTGTCTGCCAAACTCAGGATCACCTTCCTACTGTCTATCTCCTCGCCCTGCAGCTGGTTCACCAACAGAAAAGGTGCGTAATTATTTCATAAACACCCATCAGTGAGCTCACTCAACTTGGGAAAAGAGTGTGAAAGACTGAAGTCCTGATCTTGTACATACTTGAGAATGCCACGACGTGACGATTCACTCCAAACAAGAACTTCACCAACCAGACAACTTTTCATTATAAGAGGATGAGAATAAAAGAGATGATGAGTAAGAGGATATATCTTGTATATCCTGATATATCAGGATATATCTGTATCTTATATATCTGATATATCACAGCAAGAAGTGCCAGGATAAGAATCCAGGAACCTTGGGTGCATTTTGTCTGACCTGAAAGGAGTCATTTATTCTTTCTGCATTTGTTTTCTTATCTATGGGGTAGCAGCACTAGTATGTATTTTACGTGTCTTTTAGAAGCAAATAATGTATTGAATGAACTTTGAAATTATATGAGTCAGTGCAAAATATGCTCCCATATGTGTAATTTTAAGTTTTTAATGACAATTTAGGCATATGCATGCTGTTAGAAGAACAACAGCTTTACCAATACAATGAAAATCACTATTTGAGTTTATAAAGCCTGTGTTTATTGAGAAAATCTGCCTCAGACTAGGATAATAAAGTTCTCAAACATCTGCACACACACAGAGCACTAACTGGTTGCCAAACTTAAAATGAGTGTCAGTTTGCTGAGATCTCAAACAGCCCTAAAAAAATAAGACAAAAGATCTTTCTCCATAAATACAATCACCTGAAACAACTCGTTCCCTACCAGCAGGAAAAGCTCAGCAGCAACACCAGTATTTCTTCTTCCAGGAGCATGAGATTTCTCAGAAATAAACTCATCTTCAGAGGAGATTACTAACATCTCAAAACACTGTCCGCAACCCACAAAATCACCCCACCTCTACCAGTAGAACTAATACTTTAGCAAAGAAAAATTAAAAGAAGAAAAACAGAAAGAACCTTGCTAAGACAAGTTACAACACCTGCAGGACACTTCAGTAACACAATTAGCATCACAAAATCTAGCCAAAAAATGAATAGATACTGTGCTTTTACAACAGATGGATACACGATGGGTTAAATAGAATGTGAAAAGCTGTAATTTCTAAATGAAGGCATTTTCTGAAATGTCAAAATGACTCATCAGTTTGAAATATATTCTGAAAGATTCCCAAAAGAGTCAACCTATTACCGAAGAAAACTGATTAATAAGTCTAGTATCGATCTATTGAAAGTGCATGATGAGTCTGCCTTTCCCTTGGAAATTTCTTCCCACACCAAAACACTAGCAATTTCTCAGGATGGTCCACATGGAAATCATTAAGCAAACATAATAAAAAGGGAAAACAAAATGAAGAAAATCTCAAACATTTACTATAAGAGTTTCTCAGTTCACTTCTTTCGCATGACTTAATGCCATGTTCAGAAACAACCCCAACCTGTCCATCCAAGGGAATGCATTATTCCTCAGAATGACATTGTTAAAGCACTTGTCTGAAATTCCCAGCTATTTAAAGCGTCTCCTTGAAGGCACCTACAATAACTTTGCATGGTGAAAAATTAAAATGAACTGATGCACTAAGTAGATAAGGGTGCAGACTAAGAGAACAAACAACACCTTGGCGTGTCTTAAAATGCAAACGATCACACATGGGAACTCTCTTGTGCTCAAGCTGCTGCTGTATGCAGCACTGAATTTATGCAGAAAAAAAAAGATTGAGACTATCAAGAAAGGGATTCAGGAAAGAAAATAGGAAAGAAAATTCAAGTGAATTATTTCAAGGTATCACAAGTGGATCTCATTCTAACTCTTCTCCACAGGCCTTTGTGTCTCTGCTGAGGAGTTTGGATGGGTCTATCCATCTCTCTATACACAAACACACACACGAATACACATTTTAGAACGCTGGCCAATGGAACTTTGTTGCATTTTGAGATGTTTTCTCTTAAGGTTATTGCAATTTATTGTAGTTGTTGCAATTACAATGAGAAAAGACTCGCAAGACAGTCTGCAAACTACGTATGCAGTTTGCATTGAAATGCACCCAAACGTGGGAAGGTGGACATTGGTATTTAACAGCACATTAGGACGCACAGTGATTAAGAATAATTATCCATCTTAAAGTACAAAGCAAAATTAGGAAGACAGAGTGTAATTATGCTAATTGGAATCCAGCCTATGCACTAATACCAACCCTTGGAAATGCAGCTGTGGCTCCTTCACAGGCACAAGTGTTAATTATTGTTTATGTCTCATCCTAAGGACAAACTTCCCCTGGAATACAATGCTAACTGGCAACTCAGTGAACCACTGTGCACAAAAATTGCCCTACAAAGACACTTGCCACACGCTTCACAACCTGGTTCTTCATTAGATATTTCTCCCCAGGATGGTTACTGGGTCTGACACAGATGAAATTATACCTGCCTGCAGAGATACTGTTGTGACCAAGGACGAGGGAGTCATCTTTTGTTTTTCCAAAACATTTTTTAGTTCTCTTTTCTTCACAAGGAAGCCTACTGAAAACGCAGCTGATTGTGGTTTGCTACCACAAACAAGGGCATAAGCAACAAGAGCCCATGTACAAACTATAGGTCTGAAATATATTTTGTTTCTGCCTGTGAAACTCAGCCCCCAGCTTTCATTCAATTTATATATAATTAAACTTATATGACAGTGGTCGCTTCTAACATTGCATTTGTATGCATGCTTTTGATGTGCCATGGACACCAGCCAGTCACTAGCAACTTTAAGCAAGAGATCAATCCATTTCCTAATTAGAGATGTGAATTAATGGGAACTGGAATGACCATTTTAAATAAGGCAGGCCCTAGACAATGACTTCTTTACATGCCCTGTGCCCTAGAGCATTTCCTTTGTAATATTTTCAAACTATCCACTCTCATCAATGATTTATGGTGTCTAGGTGCTACTTGGCAGTACTTTCAATGTCAGTGCTGATAAATGAGAAAACTTTTATTGTATCTTGAACTGTCAACAACTTGCTTCTGAAATTTCAAAAGAGTTCTTGCATTTGACCTTCATATTTACAGAGTCTAAACACCTGCATTTTCACGGAGAATAACGCTTTAGGAGCACTTCACTAATGAGTCACATCAGCTTTACCCATCATCAGAATATGCTTAATTCCATCGGCCTCGCACCATCCTTCTCCAACTGGGTACCGAACCTCATTGTGACAGCTCAATTAGTTCTGCTAGCAACATTAATGAGATTACGATTATGTGAGAAACACACCTAGCAAGTATGAATTCTTACGCAGCCCTCTAGTTAAAAGGAATATTACAACTTTAATAGAAGGAGGCATCAAAAAAGAATTTACCCACACAAAGAAATTTGACAATTATGTTTAAATTTAATATAACATGATAAAGAGAAGAGCTGGAGTAAAAGCCTGTCACCGCTTCTCACACAATATTATTTATGGCTCTGTGTAGGACCAACACCACAACATTAGCGGTCAGAAATCTTAATACCTTCTGACACAACTGGGTTGATCCATCAGTTATCACCCACAAATCCTTCAAAAACAAATACTGGTTCAAATAATTATGCTGTTCAACATATTAGCTTCCAAGACACCAATGAGAGGAACTGCAGCAATGAAATGACTTGTTTTAGGGAAGATTGGTTAAAAAGAATTATTTGTATCCTGGGCTTCAAATCAAATGCCTTTAATATTAGGATCACACTTTCCACTGAATAAATGTCAGAGAAATAAACTTGATAGAACACTATATTTTCCATGCTCTAAAATTATGAATTTTAAAAAGGACTGAGAACACGAAACTACAAAGTCTTTAACATCAGGGGAATAAATTCAAATACCAACCAGGTCAGTAATAATCTAATGTCAACTGTTACCATAAAAAATGGACAATGATAAATAATGAAGTATCAAGCTGCCAGGTAGGTATTTAGTGGGACCTGTGAGGATCTGTGTTATTCTTACTTACTGTGTATCTTGATTAGAATTTTAAAGAAAAGGTAATGCTTCTCCCTACCCAACTCCACAATCATTTATAACCCAGAGCATGAGAACTGTCAGCCTACCTCTTAAGATTCTTCCAGGCTGTGTTTTTATTCAGTTTGGGTACTTGCTAGCTTGTTTCCAACATTATTTTCCTGAGAAGAAAAATAAAACAAAGCAATCAATAAGAGGTGAATCTTTAGGTTGGTGAGGTTTAGTACGCAATGCAGATTTTGCTCATCTAAACGGCAGGTATTTTCTTAATTACATTTTCCTCCTTTCATAATGTTGACAGCTTAAAGTAAAGGAAGTTTTATACAGATCTCTGCTCTGACTGGTATTCAGCCTACTCCCACTTCTGTAGGATGGATAAATGCCCCTTCTGTTCACAGCTGCATACCTCTCTTATTACTGCTGACTTGTATCGGTGGGGAATATACAAGAAATACTCATCATGTGTAAATTATTTTAGTATGTTGTAGCTAGCCAAATGAAAACAAAAAGGCCAGCAGCTAGCAGTCCACTCTACAGAAAGCAAAGAAGCACTGGATGTTAAAACATCAGAACAATATGAGCTGCTTATTCCTCTGAGCCTTACACTTTGCATCAATGCAATCATTTACCCTTCTGCAAGCGTGCATTCCCCTCCTCACCCTGCCCAAACTGTTTCTTTATAAGAGCAACACACAGCCATCTCTCTTTCAAGAGAAAGACTGCTTGAGCTGCAAAAACCATGTGCTGCTCTTGATGAAACACGAGAGAAGGCAAGATCTGAAAATCAAGCGAAGACCTTGGGCAGGCCACCTGAAATCCAGCGTGAGGTGCTTACTGTGGTAAAACACCTCAGCGAATCCTACGTGATAGAGAAAACACTACGCATCCTGCAAGTGAAGTGTATGTATTTATTGATCAATGACTTCCCTAGAAGAAAATACAGGGCTATCAGCTACCTTGTAACTGCAATATTAAAGCAGGATCCAGCAGGCAGAGCACACCAGCTAACTTCACATCACGACGCACTCCCAGAGCGCCCTGCCTCTGCCTGCTGTTCCCTCGGCCTGGCTGCCTCAGCAGCAACGCCGGCCTCTCCCCCGCCAGATCCCGCTGTCGCGACACCATATCGCAGGCAGAGCACGACAGAAACGGCGGGCGGGCGGGCCCTCCCCCGGAGCCCCGGCTCCCTCCCCGCTGGGGGCCGGGCCCGCGGCCTCGGCCGGCTGGGAGCAGCGCGGAGCGGGCGGCTGGGGGCCAGCCGCGGGTAAGAAGCTGGGCCCCGGCTCGCTGCGAGGGGGTTTGGCCGTGAAAGGCTGGAGGAAGTGGTTTTGTCCTGGAAAGGAAGGATGGTAAAAAAGATATTCTGTCCGTAACGTAAAGGAAAGGAAGCATCGTAAAAATATACTCGATGTGTGACGTGAGGGAGGCGCCACGTCTGCTGCCGTGGGGAGTTGGGGAGAAGGGGGACGCAGAGGGGCTGCTGGGTTGTGAGTTAGAAGGGGGCTGTTAGTTGTTACTTGGTGATAACTTCACATTTCTTACGGTAATGTTGTCCCTTGGTAATTTCACGTTTCGGGTGGTAACATTGTTTTTCCCATTTCTGCCCCCTAGGAGGAGATGGAGCTTCTCTCCCTCAGGCTCTCTCCAGACACGCTGCCCTTTTCCTTCCTTTTCCTCACCTGAAGCCCCCCCCTGCCGGGCTGTGGCCGGGGGCTGCTGGAGGAGCAGCTCTCAGAGCCCTCACTGCACCCTGTGAGGTACCGACTGGGCCTCGTGAGGAGTACAAGCTGCAGGACGCTGGGTGCCGCTTGGAAGCAGTCTGTAAATGTGTTTTATTTATTATTTACAAGTATATTTACACACTCTAAGTTATCTTTTGTGCTCATTTTGGAGCAAATACCTCATGTTCGCTGTGAAAATGAGCTATCACACATATCTGAAATATTGCTCCCTCGTTACCTGAGCGTCCTCGCCCCACTCCACCTCTCTCCCCCTGCTGCTTGTGCAGCCTCAGCTCCTCAGGCCAGCTGTGGGCTGCAGCACTAATTGCCTCTGTTTGCATTTCCTACTGGTTTTCTCCAGGAGATTTGATCTTATTAACCAGTCTCCAGCCTGTTCAGGGTTGGTATGGTGAATAAAAAATTGTTTAGTTCTGATGTAACCTGTAAATATTAATAAGCACTATTTTTGACTTTTGGGCACATGTTAAAACAAAAAATTAAACTTACAGGCCTAGAAATTTGGCACTACAGATTGTTTTTGGAGCCTAGTCTTGGGAAGGAAGGCCTGAATTTGTGTTAGGGGCTCAGGGTCCTTAGTGCACAGATGGACCTCAGCAGTAACATGGCACGTACAATAGGCAGCATAGTGTGTTCAGTACAGAAATGGCTAAAGTCAGCACCTTTAAAACAAAGTTATCAAAAAACTGTTAACAAACACCAAAGCAGAGTGGTATAGGTGAACTCCTGGCATGAGAGAAAGTGTTTTTGTTTACTTACTGGGTTCCCTTTTTTCTGATGGAGAAACCACAGTTGTTAGCACTGCAGGTATCTTTCCAAAGGGATATCACCCGCACATTTATCCTTCTTATCTTATTAGAGTAGAGGAAAAAAAAAAAGGGCAAAATTGTTTAGGACAAAGTTGTTTACCTCCTTAGATTCAAAGGAAGAAGGGAAAGTATAAAATTCTAACTTTAAAAAAAAAAAAAGGGGGGGGGGAGGGAGCAAAGAAAAACCACACACACAAAGCTTTAAAGTGTATCCGCATTACGTTATAGCTACCTATCGAAGGCTTGTTTTATTCCTGGAACTTGGTTCTGGCAAGTTTTATTATTTTTTTTCATGCTGAGAGCATGACCATCGTTTTGAGAGCATCATCTGGCTGATACTTGTCATGTTTTTTTCTAATTTTCTGGACAAAATCTAAGCAGAACATGGAGGCTTTGCTTTTCTGAGATGTGAGAGGTTTAAGGCAAAAGAAATAATTTCCTTTTAAAGCACCTTTTGTTTTCATAAATGACTTTGTCCAAGTATTACCTGTAATTCACAACGAAGTTGAAAGGAGTGCTGATCAAAATTCATTGTAAATGCTCAGTGGTAATTGTTATTGTAGACTTACCCAGCAGATCTTAATGATGCATCACTTTAATCAGCAGTAGTGCTTTGGCGGGTGTTGCCTTGATGTAGCACATTAAGTAGTTACTTCAGCCACCTAAACTGGGTTTGAGCTGGGCTGTGATATTCCTCTGTATGCCTGCTATAGCTGTAAGTAATGCAGTCATTTATTCTGCATAACTGAAACTGTTAATTGTTTTATTTTGTTTTAATTTGTAGTGCTGCACCATGGCTACTACCTCAGCAGATAGTTCTGGTAGCTATGAAAAGGGGCAGGTGGAGTTGAGCCAGAGTTCCAGGAGCTCTGTTTTTGACTACTCAGAAGATACCTTTGAGTCCTTCAGCGAGGAGGAAGCAGCCTGCTGCCAGCATGAGAGCAAACCACCTGAACTGTGTTGTTCTGGAGAGGATGTAGAGTCTTCTGCCGTGTCGGATGGGTTGGAAAGCATGTCATGTCTGGCAGGCCAAAATCACACAGGTATGCAGAGCTTATCATGCTTGAGACCTGTCTTGCACAGCTTTAGATCTGTGCAGTGGAGATTTGACTTTGAATGCAATTTTTTAAGTTTTTATTTTTGCCATGTGCCCACTGTACAAAGCAACAGAACCTCAGTATGCTCAGATCTGTGTCTTGGTTTCTCAGGATTCACTGATGACTACATGTAGGGGGGTTATGAATTGGCCATGAAAACCCTTCTGTAGTAATCTTGTGATGCTTAAATTCTATTGGTGTGTTCCAAATTTCTGCAAGATACTATGACTTTATAACCATGTATGAGAAGCATCTGGACTGTGTAGTAATTCTTCCAAGGGTGTACATAAGAGAGCTGGATAGCACCTTAAAGCTGCATCGGAGTGATAAAGAAGCAGACAGCAGGAAATAAACTAACTGTCTCAATGTCTTTCTTGTTTGTTAGTTCTTTTTTCCCTTGTGTCTGTGGGGTTCTGTCATTCTTCTTCCTTTTCTTCAAATCTGGTCTGAGAAATATTGTGAGTACTTGAAGACATTATTTTAAAAAATCTGTTCTTAGTTTGGGAGCTTGTCAGCATGTATAAACAGTATAATTTTTAAAACTAAGGCACTTAATATGTTTTTTAAAAACAGTGTGGACTTGAGATATATAATGTCTGTTAGCTGGCATTGCTGTAATCTGATTCTTTGTCCAATTTGATCAGCTGCTGTATACCAATGTATAATTAGCTTTGTCTATACTTAAAAATGACAACCTGTTTGTTCTTACTGTAGACAAGCCCAGTAGAGATGTTCTTTCTGTTCCTCACCCAGCCAGCACCTTACTGCTTTACTGCCTTATTTATTTATTTATTTTTAATCCCTCCCCACCTCTGCAATAATAACCAGCACAATTTTTTTAGGAGTCCTTTTAAAATAACATTGAGGCATGAAATCTCAACAAAGCAGGCCAAAACTTGTTGTCAAATATAGATACATGTATGTAACCCCTATTTGTCACAGCGCAGAGTATAGCCTTAGATATCAGTGCTTCAAAAATCTGAATAAAGAGATTATCATCGCCTTGATGTCTTATTCATGCTACATTTATGTAATTGAGCAGTGTCTAATGGATTAGATTTAACAGTTTGGCTCAGAATTTATAGTTTTTACAAAGACTAGGTATTAATAAACCTTTTTTTTTTTTTTTTCTTGATATATAGCAACTTTTAGAAATTATTCCATGTCTTACCATTAAGATCTATTTTGTTGGCATCCAGAAGCATGTGCTAGGAGGAAACCTTGTGTGTATAGAGGTGCTTTTAATAAGTGTTAACACTTATTATCTTTATAAGGTTAATATTTCATAAAATTATGGAGTCTTCTGAATGCTGCTAGTTAAGTGAGGAAACCAGGGAATAATTCACAGGAAATATTTTGGGAAGTTGATATCTCTCTGCAGTATATATCTTACAGAGAGCAGCATATATAAATAATAAGAACTACAGAAGACTTGTCATGCTGGTATCTCCATAGGGACACATTATTTCATTCTGTAAGCCCTCTCAATTTGCTATTAGTATCCTGAAAACAGAGTAGAGAAGTCAGGTGCTTGCTCGATGTGCTCAGTATTTTGAACTGGAACCATGTATCTTCCTGTCAGTGGCACTGGCTTGTCAGACCTCTTAAGTCTTTTCTTCACCCAGCTCTTTGCTTTCACATCTTTGCTGGATCCTTAGTTACTGCAGAACTGGAGTTGTACTGGAACAAGTTGAAGAACAGGGAATTTATATAGATTTTCATTCTCGTCCTGCCTTCCCTCCCCATTATTTTTTTCACTTGGATCAATACCTTGATAGAGTTCACCAAAGCTCCCGTGAGTACTTGTACTGCCATGAGAGAAGAGCCTGCGTAGGGCTGAAAGTAAGCGATGGGGGGAGTTGACTGAGGTTGTTAGCATTGCAGACAAAACAGAATGTGTGAGTCTCTTTTTCTCAGCTATTCCTCTAGTCTTTCAGTGGAGCGACAGAAGCTTGCTCTGTATTTCAGCCTGAAACTCTGATGTCATCTGTAAAGGCCCCGATGGTTTGGGGCTTCTTTTCCCTCACCAGGGAAAACTCAATCAAATTCAAGTGTGATTGCCTCCTGATTTGTTTTTTCTCATTCCCGATTTCTTTACAATGTATGTCCAAAGCTACCTTTTTTTTTTTTTTTTTTTTTTTCCATTGTAGATGAGCAGTCTGAAGTAGTTGGTTCTGTGGCTGCGGAAAGATATTTCATGAGAAAATGGATGGATGTTCTAAAAAATAAGGAAGCTGTCATTAAGCAAGGCAACTCTGTCCTCAAAACTCATTCAGGTGAGTTCACTAACTTTAGTAGAATTTATAATTCTTATTTCTTTGACAAAGGGGATGTGAATTTTTAACGACTAAAATTTTATGTATAAGCTATTAAGTTAAGCCAGGTAATTAACCTGACTTAATTAGCCATGTAATTAAGTATGAAGATTCTCTTTTATGCCTTCTTGGAAAAACAGTTTGTCAACTGTAACACATGGCTTTGCTGCTCCTGACACAGAGACATTATATTAGTGATGCATTACCACAAGGTTTGGATAAATCTACATAAAAATGTATTTACATCTTAAATTTAACTGAAAACCTCAAATTTTACTGGTCTATTTATTTTTTCTCACTTTTCTCTATAGCTGTACAGGTACGAGGGTTGTGTTTTTTCCTCCAAAATCAACCTGCTTTCAGAATGTGTGAAATGTTTCCCCCCTGTTGATCATTTCTGTTAATTACTGAATTATGTTTGCCATGTTCTAGTTCCTTTCCCAAGCTGCAGGAGGCAGCAGGGCACCAACTTTGACAAGAACAATGGAACAGCTTTAACCAACACAATGATGTAGTGCATGGAGGAGGAGAGGGGTTGGGAGGGAAGAAGGATGCTATTCGCGTGCACTGATTATACAAGGAGCTGTGAGAGCAGATGGTGGGATGGAAGTCCTGCTCAAGTCTTTCTGAAAAGTGGGTCAGAGATACTATTTTTAATTAAAAAAGAGCAAGAAAGCTGTAGTTGAGGAAGATTCCTCTTCTGATTCAATTATTTTTTTGCTCATGTTCCTTCATGTGTATGCAAAATGAAGAAATTCAGAAGTTTTATAGAGCCCTTCTAAGACTAATTAATCAAGTAGGTCCTATTGCCCAGGTGCTTTGTGGCATTGCACTCACATCCAAACATCCTGAAACTCCATGTACTGCAGGAGAACATGACCTGAGATTATTTTTAGGCTCTTCTTAATTGCATAGCTCATTCACAACAGTGGTGAGTCAGTGTTATGAGTTCCTGACTCATCTTCAGCATTTATCTTCCTGTTACTGGGTTTCTAAGACTTCACGTAGTCAAGTGAAGAGGCAGCTAAAGTAGATTATCTCATCTGTAGTAGTGAGGCTTCTTCTGACCAGCTCCTCTGCAGTTGTCTTCCTAAAATACATCTGAATCTTGTGACCGTTTGATATGCAGAGAAATTGAAGAGGACCTGATGAATTTGGATTCATTTAATGAATACAAGAGAGCAGTGTAGAGTTAAGGAGGTTTTCCTTCTTTGTAGGGTTTTCTTTGAGAGTTGGTTGGGCAGACTTCCTCCTGAAATCTGTATTTCTGTACTGCCGTACAAACAAGCATTCTGCTGTTGGTTTATGGAATTCGGATGGGAAGAGTCAGACTGGTCATTGAGTCTTGAAAAGCCAGTTCTGTTTCCTTAGCTTATGGTGATGTATGAAATGATGCAATATTTTCTACCTGTCCTGTCTCTTGTCATCGTAGCAGCAAAGCACTTTTCAGGCACATCCATTGTTACTGTGCTTCCAACCACTATCAATAAGAAGCTTCTTGCTTAAGCTGCTTTCATGCAAACGTAGAACACAGTCTAGTGATGGACATCCCCAAATTCATCAGCATCAGTTAAGCTTAGTTGTGAGCATATTACTCACTTTTTTTTTTCTTACAGGACGCTTTTGACATATATCCAACAAAAGCACAGCAACGTTCATATGCTGACATCTATAAATGTCTTCTCTTTGACTTAGTAGTTCATCACTCAGTGGACACTGTGCCCCTTATTATTTTATCAGCTTGGAAACTTTTTAAACACAATAGAAGATGAGCTCACCTAGAGCAAGGCTGCTGCACAGTTGGTCCCTTCTGTAAGTTTAGCAAAATGAATGGTGCATGCATGTTACTTTTGAATTCATCTGCAGCTAATAAAGTAAGAGGGTTTTTACATATCTTACTACTGATACTGTTAAATAAGGAAAAATAAATCCAGATTTGCCCATAGGAATGCCCTGGAAAATGATTCTTGTTTTTCATAGTTTTATTTATGGTCTGAAAAGAAGAAAAGCCGAGATGTTGACCTCAGGAAAAGTGAGAAATTTTTATCATAATTGCTTCTTGGTCTCTTCCTTGGACCTCCACCTCACTTTTGTAGCAACTAGCTGTTATTAGACAAATGCATCACAGAAAAAAGAAAACAAACCAGAAGACAACAGAAAACACAAACCAAACGCGCACACACACACAACCCCACTATTCTTTGAAGTCCCTAACTCCCTGTCAATTATTCCAAAGAGTGTTAGTCATTTTTAAAATGTACTACAGGAAGCCACAGTTGTTCAGCTCAGAGGTAGCTGAAAGTTCAAGTGGGCCTTTTCAGTTCTGAAAAACTTCAGCTCTGATTTTGCTGTGTTCAGAATTAAACTCACCTTTGTTTGCAAGGTGTTTGTAAGGTGTGAACAAATTTCATGTCTAAGCATTTAATTATTGGTTCAGCAAATAGTAATTTTCTAAAAGTATGTACTAAAAATAATAGTAGATGTCTATAAGAATTGAGATATCACTTAAACATTCTGTTTGCAGAAGGGAGCAGGTATCCGGTAGTCTGTGCTGGCTCTTTCTTATTCCTGAACTTGTCAGCACCTAAACTTACTGCTTGGTAAAATGTACAAGGTGTGGAATTCACGCAGGCTTAAACCCTGTGATTCCAGAGTTCTCTTTTAGTTTGTTTCCTGCCAGTCTACTAGAAAACTTTACTATTCCATAGTGAAACAGCATTGATATAGCCTAGATGAGAAGTCTCAACCAGCAGCATCCACATGGAAACTCCTGCTAGTGAAGAGCACCTTGGTTATTAAAGTCTTTACAGAACTGAGAAAGAATGAGTTTCTTCTGGAAGACACAGATTCTGCCAGACCCTTACTGTTGTCTCTTCTAATCATAGTTTATTGGAAACTGAGGTTATCCTGCACCACGCTGCAGGAACTTTACTGGCTTTGAATGCATATTTCTATGAAATAGCCCAGAACTGATACAAGCAATCTGCACAACCCTTACAAAAGCTACGTTCGCTGATTGGGCCATCAGCATGTTAACCTGAACTGCTGCGCTCAGTTGTACAATGCAATTTAGAGAATTATGAGAACGTTGTCTTGAGATGCGGAGTTAATCTTTCTGAAGAGTAGTTATCATTTATTGCCTTTTATAATTCCCTCCTTCACTCATTTCACAATTTTTCTTCTTAAAATAGAAGATAGAGCCTAGTAATAACAAAACGCCTGCCAAGTCTTTTCTATTTAATCAGTTAGACATCAATGGAAAAGGAAACCCAAGAAAGGAGTAGATTTTCTTTTCCTCCCCTCACTTGTATAGATTTAAAATCTTACAAATTAGGATGTAGTTGCATGCAGAATCCAAAATCTATGTAGGTCATTTAGTTATCAGCCATGCAGCAAGATTTATAATGTAGATGTGGAGATTAGTTTATCTCCAACGGTGCACATTGACTACTTCTATCATAAAAGAAGCGTCTTTTTTTTTTTTTTCAGTTTGTGCTTTATTTTCTAAACACTCTGTAGCCCTGTTGTTGTTGGATAAAGGGTTCTGATTTCATGTCTGTTCCAGTGTCTAGTTTTGTTCTTCTTGTCACCTGTCCCTGCCTTATTCTTCTCGAAAAAAGGTGTGGGAAAGCACGACTCAAGGCAACCAAGCATCAGCGAGGCATGCTTCTGGAACAATAATTGGCACTGGCAGGGATTCTCTGTAGACAGACATGCAGTGACATTTAAATCTGCCACCACAAATGGAGATTGAGCATTTGAGCATGTAATGTGAATCCAAAGATGGAAAGAATAAGTGAAAGACAAAAAATGGAACTAACACCACCAAGCATCCTGTTGTTTGCATCTCTTTACTTTCAGCTGAAGGACCAGCAAAACTTCTATACCTAGAAGAAAATCTGAAGTATAAATAATCATTGTGCAGTTAAATGACTTTTTTCTGAATTTAACTGTGCACTGACTTTTCTTGTCACTTTTAGTTCTTATTTAGTTAAATTATAGTCTAGATCCATGAACACCTTTACTCTTTCTGAGCTTATTTACTGTTAAACTTGAAGGTTAAAATTTTCTGTTTTTCTTTGCTAGCGTCTCTTCTAATGGCTGTGGGTGCGTATGTGCCAATGGGTGGGTGTCTGGCAGCACACAATTCATGTGTGCATTATTAGAAACCAATTCTAAATTCAATTGTGCTTCTATATGTCAGAAGAAACTTCAGTGAATGAATTAGGCTGGCACTAAATTGTGACAAAACATTCAGCAGACCCCATGTATTTACTTGTGCATTTGAGTACTCAGGTTTGGGTGTTAAATTGCTTTGTTCTGCTTCTTTTTTCTTCCACAACAGTAGCTTTTTAATGCTTTTATTCAATCTATGTGCAGCATAGATGAATCTGCATCCATTTTATCAGTGCAATTAAACCCAATTCTGGCACATGATTTAAGCTGTTTTGCAGGGGTTGTGTATTATACTTGCAAGGAAAATGACCTGATGAAGTTTATCCATGGAAATGTTTGTGATCCTACCCAAGAAAAAAAAAGTTTAAATTGCATTTTCAAGTATTGATAATTCTTACTCATCTGTCTATAAAGTATCACCGTGTCTTTGTTTTTGGTGAATTTGATACAGCAGCTTGTAAGGAGGAATAAATTGCAGTACGATGATTGATTCTGAACTGTGGCAGTTGCACTTCAATCACCCATTTTCTTTGTCCGTAAGGCAAAGCTCACCGACTTCTACTTTGCTTAGTCTTAACTGTAGATCCACTTAATCTTTATAAGGATTGACTGCATTTCTGAAGACATGCCTGGTTTCCTTACAAAATTCCACAGCAGAGGCTTGCCTGCTTCAGATTAAATTAATCACGGCATATTTAGGAGATGGTTTACATTTATATCATTCAGCGTGTTAAAGATCAGCGTTGTGGTTATGTCGAGGTACCCCACAGGACCCGAATGACAATGCACTGGTTGTCACAGAAGCACCCTGAAATATGCAGTGCCTCTCTAGAAAAATAAAATTTCATTCAAGGGAAGCGATTGAAAATGAGTGAGGCAGGTAATAAGGAAAGGACACTTTAAGTGATATAATCATGCTCTCCAACTGAGTACTTTGAGTGGAAAAAAACTCACCATACCATACCATACCTGTGTAGTCATTATTGTCTGACTTTTTTTTTGGCAGTCAGAGTGGAGCCCTGAGAGGGGAGTACTGTGTTAGCATGAGCTATATGCAAAGATGTGTAAAGGGCTCCCAGTAATGCTTACTGGAATGTTTTGTCTCATCCTCGCTTCTCGTTTAATTGTGCACATTTAAGCGTTTGGGCTTCAGTAGTTGTATTAAAGCAAAATTAGTATAATAAAGGTAGAGAGGTACTGTCTCCTGTTTAAATAGTTGAAAACAGTGGTATTTCATAAGACCATGCAGAACAGCACAACATTGTTATACAGTTAAGCTCATGCAATAATGAAATAGTAACACAAAAAACTGAGTTGTGTTAACTGTCTGTATTGATTGACTCTGTTTAAGTCAGTGGAAAATCTTCCTCTGAGCATTGACTAAACTTTTCAATCCATCCATACGTGCCCATCTGAAGTGTAGTCTGTTTGGTTTTATTATTAGGTGTCACTAGGAAGGAAGGAGGTGAAAGGGTGAAATAAATACCTGGTTTAAACAAGCTCATTTATTAATTCCTTAAATAATCATTGACGCTTTAGAGGAAAATATTTTCTAGTATAATTACCCTTCCTCCAAAAAAACCCACCACCCTCCCCAAAAACACACCAAATAAAACAAAACCAACCTACAAATTTATAGGTGTTTTCCAGAGATACTACAAGAGCCACTGCCTCTGGTTCAATACTCATAGGATTGGAGAAACAGATTTACAAATACATCTGTGTTGTATCATTAAGTTGTCTGATTCTTTAGGGTTTTTATCCCCTCTCTTCTTTGGGGACTATTCAAAGAGGTATTTGTTGTGCACGTTCCTGTAGTTGTTATCCATGCTCTGATTTAAATTGTGTATTTCTGTTATTACTGTCATTGCTTCTGGGCTTGACATTGGCTTTGTTTTTTATTAAATAGTTAATATGAGGCTGCACAGATAGAAGACCAGTAATTCTTCTCTTCCCCTGCTATAGTAATTGACACTTGCTTTGTTGATGTGTGGCTAACAGAAGTTACTGAGTTACCAGATGAAGAACTGGATGCTCTCCGGACCTTTTGCACTGATAAGATCAGAAGGATGCATCAGGGGCTGATCTCTAAGCAGGCAAGTGGTGTCAGGTCAAGGAAGCTGCAGCATGGATTCACGTCAAAGAAATCAGAGACAAGTGACTTGAACTGCACGGTTCCTGGTCAGTTAATGAATAGAATCCGCCTGAAGAACATCAGGGAGACCATTAAACAGGTACTGTGTGGTGATTAAAATGGTAACGATTTCTGTTATTGAGCAAGGCTGGGATGGGCAGTAACTGCAGCCCACAGTAAGCCCCAGAACGAGGGGGCCTGCAGTCTGTCAAGAGTGTCAAGTCTGGTGTTTAGGCCAGCGATACTTGCATTCTTGCTTTGTGCTTGTAGAAGGATTTGAATATGTAGTTATAGCAGTCATTACCTACAGATGCCTTTACCCATAAATCTGGGCCTTGGCAAATGCCTTTGCTTTGTTTGAAATTGGTACAGAATGTCTGCATCTGGGAAAGCATTTCTGATAAAGCAAAAAAAACACCTTTGAATAGTAATTACAGTCATTTATTTTACTTTCTCTCCATCATGTATGCTGGCTTTAATCTATGGCTATATAACATAGTGAAAGTGACTGTTAACATATTCCTCTGTTAAGCCTGTGCCAGGTGAGCAGGGAAAAATACTTTAAAGTCAGTCCTGGCATAATGATTCTTTCAGGCTTCCTGCCTATTTAATTTGTTTTGCAACTTCAGCAATCTACATTCTGTTATTTTATTAGCATAAACCAATCCATCATTCTGTAGAATTCTTACTGCCTCTTTATTTGTATTAGTGTGGTAATACCTTTTTTTTAAGAAAAGTGACTTTGACTGCTACATCTATTCATTTTTGTGTTCACCACCACTTAATACTCCTATGCAGAGGAGAAGAAATCAAGGAGTAAGACGACAGAGGCTTGAGACATGGCTTTCTAGGATTGATTCCACTGCTCTTATTAGGTCTATATAACAAGATGGAATCTGTGTAAATTAAATCAGATAAAAATTATTGATAATTTGTAAATAAGCATACAGGGTTTTGTGAAATGTTATTAAGTATAGTCAAAGTGTCATGGTAGGTAAATGAGGAATTAATAAGTGTATTTTGTTTAACAAAGTCAGCTGCTTGTTGAACTTTGTATTCTGTCTTTGAGATGCATATAGATATTTGAACCAAATGCTTCAGAGTTCATTTTCCTCTTAAAATTTGTGAAGATATCATAACCTTCATGGTTTGTACCTAAGGCCTTACATAGATTATCAGTGTAGGAACTTGATGACAGCCTCATTACAGACAGGCAGTTATATATGGTGGAATTATTGCTGATAAACAATTGCTGTTACAGAGTTGTGATGATCAAGTATTTGTACTCTCTTAGCTTGTTGGGAACGTGAAATAAAGCATCTTCATTTCACTTAATCAAGCCTTCAGGAATGAGTGTATTAGCTGTTGTGGAAGGCTGGTTAGCACACACGGACTGGCATTCCAGAACATCAACTGCTTACTAAGCAAGAGGAACTAACGACTGGTGGTGCTCCTGATGTATTTGATACTAGCAAAGCTTGTATAGATTTACACTGATAAAACCAATTTATACTGAGCATCCACCCACATCAAATGAGTTACTTTTTCCCCCCATTAAAACCATCTTCAATATTGGCTTTGGTTGCTTACGTGTTGGTAGCAATCAAGTACTATTTTTTTTGACCATTAGTTACTGTAGAAGAAATTGGTAGTGTGCACACAGCTTCAAGTGTCAGGGAAAGCTTGCCTATTACAAGAAGCAGCAGTCTGTTACAGCTCAGTGCAATGGGTCTGAGATACAGATAAGTTCATTTCAATTAAAATCACCTATCAGTGCTGGAGGAGGCAATACATCGGAAAAAGCAAATATTTTTAGTGTGAAGACATTCAGACAGGCTCATTGAAGTCATACAGTGACAAAAATTATGAAATAATTTGCAGCTGCCTGCAAAAGCAAGCCTTTGTCTTTAGAAACTCTATCTGTATCTTTATTGATTATTTTTAATGGAGTGGTCATCTTGCTGGGACAGACACTGCTCATTACATCAAAGTCTCATCCTTCAGGTGACAGAAGCTCAAGTGCACCGATCTTCACAGTGCCCTGACTGTAAGAAGAAGAAGGCAGAGCTAGCCGAGATCACCTTTCTCAGACAAAAGAAAGCACTAGTGGAAAGAGCTTTACTCCAGGAAAAATTGGAAGAACAAATTTATTCCAGAGTAAGCAAATGTTATTAAAAAAAAAAAAAAAAAGTGTCTTGATACATTTTATATTTACTGTATCTAAAGAATTTGTAAGCCAGATTTTCTCCTAATTTATGGTAATGCAATCAGATTGATCTGAATGCAGAACAATTCAAAATAGAATTTGGCTCCATGTCATTATGGAGACATGGGACTAGCATGCTGATCAAGTAATTTGAGCTTGCCTGATTTATAGCAGCTGAAGGTCTTTTTCATGATGTCCTGAAACTGTTTTGGGTACATCTTGATTAGTTCTCCACAGTTTAATTCTGATGGGCTGTCCAAGACAAAATAGTAAATAACAAAGCCATGCCACAGTAGGCATGTCTGTACCAGTCTTCCTCCCAGTCCTCTGGCTTAAGAGTTGCAGAATAAGGTGCTGCAACAGGTTGTGGAGGCTCAGGTTCAAGCTTACTGCTTGGAGACAATTTCTAAGGCTGTTTCTTAAGCACGGCAGTGATGTGATCTTTGTCGCTTGAATGCGAGCAAGCTGCAAAGGTGGCTTCTGGTAGAAGATCTGATCATTTGTAAAGGCAGTATGTTGTTACTGGTTATGCAGTTGAATGCCAAAGTTTTCCTGTCACGGTACAAGTAGAGGATGCACAATACACTCACTTTGAATTCCTAAGACTTTATTGCTCTGAGGGGCAGTGACATCAGTTTTAGAGCTTTTGCTTTGTACGTATTTGTGCATGTGGGCTTTTTTTTCTAGTGGTGTGTGCTTTCTCCACCCCCCCCTCTAAATTGGTTTAAAATTTTGCCAGGTGCTTGTCACTTCTTCCCTGCTGAATAGGGCAGAGGAAAGTCAGGCCCAGTTAAACATTTGTGAGGAATTACAGAGGAGGAGAGAAAATGTGGCTTTGCAGCAAGTTTTCTGTTGGTTCTTCAGGAATAGTTTAGTAAGGCCTCATTTTTCTTTTTTTCTTTTTTTTCTTTTTTTTTTTTTTTTTCTTCTCCTAGCTTCTCTGAAAAGGCCTTTTCCTTCCCCTCCCTGGGGAAGAAACCCTTGGTCAGTAGCCAGTGCAGTGTATGAGCTGCATGGCATTATTGAGCTCTCCGTCATCTCTCTTGGCAGCCATCCACAGAAGGTAGGGATGACATCTGGTCTCTAGTGACCAGCATAACTTTCTGCTCGCCTGCTGTATGGGACAGATCACCGGCCACACTGTTCAACAAAGTTTTTAAACAAGATGTTTTAAAAACCCAGCAAAATTATTCTGATGGGAACAGCCTACCTAGTTGCTCTTGAGGGACTGGATATAGCTGCTGGTGGCAGACCCGTGACACTGGCCGTGTCAAATGGCAGGAACCCAAATCCAAATAATTTTTGTTTCCTTTTTATTTCAGGATGCGCTTACGCTTATAGGAGAAACACTCAGAAGCTTTCCCAAACTTTCAGAGGATCCCAGGAACTTATGGCAAAGGCTGAAAGACAAAGGTCAGAAAACCTGAAGGCCTGAAAATAATAAACATAAGTCAAGGACATAAAGTGGTGGGAGAGTCTTCTGTGGGCAGATACGTGCTGATTGCCAGCTATTGTGGGTATAACTTGTTCTGTCAGTGATAAATGGAGTGACAGTTTAATATTCTTGCAGGTGGAACCAGATATGCCCAGTGTGCTGGAGTCTGGGTTAAGATTCAACTTTTTACTCAACCCCAGATACAAACATTGCAATTCTTTGTAATCCAACTAAATATGTTTTTCAAATTATGAAAGCCTGCATTTTCTATTATTAGTCTGACAAGTAATTTACTGGGGGGGGGACTGTGCTTGTGGGATTTCAGAGCAGCTTCCATCCGTAAGAAAAATAAATGATTCTGTTTTCTGGGGCAGGGAGCTGTAATTACTGTGTTTCAGCTCAATCTTTGCCCACTGTATCATGTCAAATTGAAAGTGAGAGTCCCAGGTGAAGGAGAAGAAGGTTGCAAAGTAACAGTAGAAAAAAGTAAAATGAAACAGGGTATTTATAGAACTGAAATAATGAGACTGTAACAGAAATTAATCTGCAATAGCGAGGATGCCAACAGGACATGAAAAGGTAATAAATTAATCTTAGAACCTGTCTGGGATAGCTGTCTACAAGGAGAAAAAACAATATAGATTAAAAATGGCATGAGGTGACAAGTAATATTTTTGGCAGATCTTTAATATAATTTGGTATTTGTTATTTTATGCTATTTTCAAAATGGCAAAGACTGTCTTTCAAATAGTATATCCAGATGAAAGTTTAAGTATTCAGTGCACATCCAAATAAAATGGCTTTATGCTGGGGAGCTCAATGGGCTAAGGAACAGAATCATTATCTGCATTGTAGCCTCAAAAGATACTTGCTGTGCTGTGGGCACAAATGCACCCCACCTTTCTGACCATTGCTGACAGCAAGAGCTCAGTGCCTTGTTCGTGCAGTGACCTTGTGGCCGCTGGACTTGCACGAGTCACAGGTAGTGGCTTTCATCAGTTTTCAGCTTCCTGGTTTCTGTGAATTTAGACCTCTTGATGGCTGTGGAAATCTTGAAGAATATCCTCATCTATGAACCGTGTGAATAAAGGATTTCACTGCTTAATACCTCAATTATTTTTTTCTATGAAAAATAGGATAAAAACATTTTAAAAACTTTTTTTTTTTTTTTTTAGGCAAGAATATGTACTGTTGAAGTTGGTATTGTATTTTATATCCTTTTAATCATTTTCTTGTATAGGCTCATATTGTTCTAAGAGTGCTAGGGGGATGTTTAGTCTCTTATTTTCCTTTCACACAAACAAATGGAAAACCTAAAAAGAAATGTTGGGATGTACAAATAGGCCACCTGTGTCATAGCAGATACCTGCTTTTTGGTGCTTAAAAACCTGTCCTGAATGGGTTCATCCTGAGCAGGTCAGGCCCAATGTGAAAACAATGCAGCCTGGTGCTTCACAAAGCTGGTTGTCATTGCTTCCTTTGCAGGTGATTGTTTTCTTGTAAGCTGGTGGGTTTAGTAGTCCACTGAATATTCCCCAAAGCTTGGCTTTAATTTTTAATTTATCACCACAGGTTGCATAGCTGCTTATATAATGAGAAAGCTCCTGCCTGGTTCTTCTCGTTACTCTCTGATGATTAGAAATGGTTGAATCCCTTAAATCTCCTCCCTTCCAATATTTTAAGCCTATTCTTTTTATATTCTCCATCTCTGCTCCTTAGGTAACTTTGGACTACACTCCCTGTTTCTCCTGAATCTTCCAAAGTCTCTTGTGATGTGCTTAACACTAGGTTAAAGACCCCCAGCACTCCCAGTGAGTCCTCGTGAGGGCTGTCACATATGGAAGTGGTAATTGGGAGCTGGATTCTTTGAAAATGTAATTTTGTTGTTATTGCCAATGAACACATTTTTCACCCCTTTAGAAAACAAACAAACAAACAAAACAAGAAAACAAAACAAAAAAACATCAACAGTAAATTCTGAGACTCTAAAGATAAATTGATTCATTTTATAGGAAAAAAGACATTATGATATTTTGCTTTCAGTACGTAGTTCCATACTGGAAATACTGAAATATTTATTTCCAACTCTTTTGTCAAACCTTTTTGTAAATACGTTGAAGTATGAGTTATTTGGACTAGTGTCTGACAACATTTGTGTATGTAAAATAGTATTCATACTCCCACTGCACAGAGGCTATACAGTTCTTGTTCGTTTGCATAAATGTCAGAAAGGCATCTCAGGTAGCTCCTCTGAAAAAGTCAAAGCGTATTTTGCTCATGTCTTTGTGTGCCTTTTCTTACTGCTCACTATGGTTCTTTCACCATCTTTTTAAATCGAGAGTGACTCAGATCTGAGTGTTTGTCTTCTTGTAGCGGCTATTAAGGACGTAGAACAAAATGAATGATCTGGGACTCTAAATAATTTATTTCATAATCCTGAAGTGCTTGAGACTAGAAATCCAAAAATTCTGATGTGCAGGATGCTGGGGGAAGTAGATCATGTCGCTTCTTTTTCTGCTCACAGGAGGTTCCCCCTCCTGTACCTTCCTCAGCAGTGGGTTTTTGGTTTGATCCAAAGAAACACTGTAAAGCTGTAAATATTTCAGATCAAGAAATATTTATTAATATGCTCCCTTGTTGGTGCTTACTGGGACATAGAAGGAGTGAGGTGGATCAAGGGTGATTCGTATGTTAAGCAGCTAAGTACTGACAGAAATTAATCTGCCTATTGTAAGAAGTCCTTTTGGAGCTTTTGCCTCCTAGCTTTCATGCTACACATGTTGGCATTAGTTAATCTGAATGATTTGTGATGTGGTACAGCGTGTGAACTTTGCACAGACGTGGAAGGGTTTTTCATGTATATGCTGATATTATATATGCTGATAACTGGTTTTTATCATACTATTCTTTATTACTGGCCCTGTGGATAAAGTTGTATTCCTCAAATTACTGTTAGAGCCGGTTTCTTGTGCGCTTTGGCAATGTAATTTCCACTTTTGCTTGCCCCAGGTTTCTCTGAGGAAAAACTGAACCTGGCTTCTAGGCTCAGACGTTCCTTAGTCTTGTTCCCAACCATCTGTTGGGGCACAGGACTGTGTACTTGTTTCTCTAGTAACCTATTTTGAGTGAGATTCTGGGGGAGAAACAGAGATTTCCAGTTACCTGTGAAATACGTAGTCACCGAATGCTTGAGCTTGGAAGGGCACCGTATCCACTCACTGCTTGAGCAGGGTTATGCAGAGCAGGTGGGCCCTGGTCCCACTGGCCCAGTAATCCTTCCATTAATCTTGAAACTTTTCTTTGAAGCTATACTAGAAACTGCAATGCTTCAGGCTCCCTTGGAGCCACTGCCTTTTCATAAATCCATCTCCTTGTCATAATTCTGTTGCGTAGCAAGAATTTTTTTAAGCACAGCCAATTTGATCAGCTTCCAAGAAGAGGATCTGAACCCTTTTATTCGTACTGGGAGCTTTACAAAAACTGAACTGGTGGCCTTGAGGATGAGGTTTTGCTGCTGGAAGGGATCATGTCTCTCTGTGAAGCTGTTAGCTGACACAGTACCCAGATTCTTCTTCACTAAAAATCTGAATTGTCGCTTTCATGTGACTATTCTAAATTTATGTATGTGAGTTTGGAGAAGAGTGCTTTCAGCTATGTATTTTTAAGACATTTGGAAATATACTTGTGTTCTTTAGATTGCGATTTTATTAATATTCAGTATGATTTTCAGTAAACTACTTTTTATTGTCTCTGTTCAATAGGAACTAACCTAGATGCTAGCTATAATAAATGCAAATTGCTACTGCATGCAACAGACTTGTGTTTTGAATGCCCCTGTTTAAAAAAAAAAAAAAATAAGGGTGTGGGAAATACATCCATTAATCCTGTGAATACCAAGTTTGCATTGTTTTCATGCAGCTAGCTAACTGTTCCTTTTTGCTGGGCAACTGAGAGATCTTCATCTGCACCACCAGCAATGTGATCTGTGGGGGAGGCTGGGACATGGGGGGGCCTTTCCCTGCTGTCGGTAAGGTAGGAGCTCCTCTCTCGTTCAAAGTGTCTATAGAATTGGGCAGGGTACCTTAAAAAAACATTATCCAGCATCTAGGCATGGATATTCATTGCTTATTTATACATTTATTTATTTTGTAGTAAAATAGTACCATTTGTTCTCACATAGACTAGTGTGTATGATCCATAAATACGTTGTAAAATATATCTGTAGCATGTAACAGAATCCTTTAGAATATTCTGTGAAAACTCATATTTTTAGTTGATAGCACTTTAAGAACATTTACATCCTTCATCTTGACATTTTTAAATAAAACATTTTTTGCCTACAGAAGTAAGTTTACAGCATCATCACAGTATTATAGCTTGTTTAAAAATACATAGAGCATCAATGGTAATTGCAAGCAAGCTGTATACTTGAGCAGGGTTTTTGTAATTTTACATGTTTTGTACTTTTTAAAACGATTACATATATTAGTGTTACATCCATCACTTTGTTAGAAAATATTACTTATATATGCTACTCACAATAGAGCTGTCATTTTTCTGTGACATATTACAGGCTATGAAAATAGAAACACACCATTGTATGGTTGCTTTAAAAATAATTACAAGCCTAGTTAAAAAAAGTGCGTTAGGCTTGCTCTTGGTAAGATAGGTTCCACTAACGTTGGATGTCTTTAATCCACTTGTGGTTGGAATGCCACTAGCACCTCTCAGCACTGAACGTTCAGTGAAAGAAAGCCTGACTGCCTGCCTGCTAGCAAATTTAGGGCTCGATCCTGCACGCTGTCTGCACGTACCCCTTGCTGAAGACACGGAGAGCTCTTCAGCCACAGACCTTCAGCACCAGGCTGCTACTCGCTGAACATCTGTGAATCTGATTTACTTAAGACTACAACTGGGTTTCCGAATCTGCAGACAGATGATTGGATCAGTGCAAGGCAACACAACATCAGTGATTTTTAGCAGCTGTGTTGGCAGCATTAACCAAAATCTGACCCTTTGCCTTCCACGGGCCTCTGGGTTTTCGAAAGGATGGGAGTACTAGATTTTAATTTATGTTTTCAGTAATATAATAGAGGTTAAAAATACATGATTGTGTTGGTTTTGCTTTGCACAAATGAGACTAAATATATAAATATATATAATAAAGCTGTAGGAAATCTCCAAACTGCTAACAACTCTTAGAAATGAGATAAAACAAGGATATAGTTGCTTGGAAATTTCATAGTTGCCATTCTTTTTATTATTTTCAGGTAATGCAAGAATATTTTGTGTTGGATTTTTTTATTTTTATGAAACAAGTCCAGGTGTGCTTTGAAAAATGCTCTTTTCGTGGTCTTTCTGGTACTCCTCTTGTGCTCTCTGCAGTTTTTTACCTCTCAGTTTCCACTTGTGAAAACAGTAGGTCACTAGGGATGTCATTACCAAAGAGAAAATAATAACCAGCACTATTATCAGTGCAATAGTGGATGAGAGGGACCCCTCTAGCTGCTTAGTTTCAGTGTCTCTTGTTGTGTTTAGTTTAGCAAAGTTCTCATACTCTGTTGAGGCCAGAAGCGTGGGTACAGGAGCTTCTTTGAACTTCGGCCTCATTGGGATTCAGTGGTTGTTCTCACTCGGTCAGAATTCCTGAAGAAGCAAGAGCTATGATTCCCTCGTCACCTGTGGCATTCGGAAGGCAGTTTTCTCCTCGGGTTTTCCAGACATCGATGAGGCTCACAAGTTTTGTTTGCCTTTGAAGCCAGGCAGTGTAGGAACGGCAGCACGTGTCGCCGAGCGCCCAGCACAGGTCATCTACAGCCAGAGCCGTGGAAGCCAGACGCTTACGTGCACTGTTGGCTGCTTTGCTGAGAGGTGTTTGGGGGAGAGGCTGCTTGGTTGACTGCCAGTTTGCAATTCTTTGTTTTCTTGAGCAGATAATTAAAGAAAATCACATCAATTTTCCAGTAACATTGTGGTGGCAGGGCTTATCCTCAGGCTTAAAAGAAAAACAAGCTCTGCAACAAGCGTAGTTTATGTCTTATGAATTCATTCAGTAAGAGGCTTTTTCTTCCCCCAGATATTCCCCAAAGAGTGTGAAATCAAAGGCAGATTTTTTTGCTGAGGGGCAGGCTTGGTTTTGCTAACATCATAGGCATTAACAAAATCAGCTACGAAACAGGAGCTCTCATGTTAATGATTTTTTTTAATTTTTCCCACTTCTTTGTTATTTGCCCTCGGACTTGGCTTGTCCAGGGAGGATTTTGGTTTGGGGTGTTTTGTCCTTGTTATACTGGAGTTTAGGAGATGTCCTCACTGATTGCAAAGCTGGAACCTGGAAAAATGACCTGGGTAAAAAATGGCATAGTGTTACTTAAGAGGTAAGCTCCCCTAAAGGCAGCGAGCTGTAATAATTCTGACAGCATTTCAAACACATTTAAGTCAGTTGGCTTTGATACACGCTGTGTGTGACGAATTCTAAAAAAATTACTCATATGAGCAGCTCGGGAGCTAAAAGAGCTGGGTTTGCATTATCTGCCCTGTGCCCCACGTTGCAGGTCTTGTCTTAGATTAAAACCCAGCGAGGAATACAGCTGGCCTGTTCTTACTGGTTTCTGCTTCCACTCAGGACAGTAGGATTTGGCCCCGGGTTATTTTAATTGGAGGAGCTGTAAGCACTTTCAAAGCTATTTATTTCAAATAACAGATTGCTCTAAACCCCCTCCACCCTACTCCCAAATGCTTTGAGGCCAAAATTAGGTTTCAAAGATCTTGCAGCATAACTGTTTGTTCAGAGATGCTCTGTTTGATAGGATGCAATTGTAATTCATCCTCTTTATAGAAATCTGTGGTTCATCCCACTCAGGCTAAGGTCTCTTTTACTAATTAGCAGCATTTTCAGCAGCACATTCTTGTTTGTAATAAAGACTGTTTACTATAAATTAGCATTCTGTTGATGTTAAAAGATGTAAATGAGCAGTTCTTGCCAGTTTGGAACAATATGTTCACATAGTCAAAAATAAATGTTGGTTTTAAAGAAAGTTTAAAAGCCAGATTTTACTGTAGTTTAAGACAAAAAAAAAAGTGTTTGTAAAGCTGATGGAAAGTTTTTCATGTAAGAAAACAAGTGCAACAAACCATAACTTTAATGAATATCTACATATTGTATTACTGGCAAGGGGTATATCAGGAGGTTATAGGCAATAGAATATTTTAGTACTACTTAGTTAGTTTGTTATGTATTGCAGCAGCTTTCTCAGGTAACCTGAAGAAAGAAACTTCAAGAAATGAGTTGAAGAAACTGAGTAAATGCCCTTGTGGTTTATGGAGTAGCTAAGTGTCCACCACCCACGTGAAAGTCCAGGAGGGTGAAATGTCTCAGCAGTAATGGAATTCAGATCTCGTCATACTTGCCTGAACCTGTATCTCATCTCATCTGTATCCACAGCTATCAGATTCCTACAGGGAAAATGTAAAATCGTTAGGCATCTGGTACTGGACAGCACTGTTCCAAAAACGCGAGTGGATGTTATTTGTAACTCAATTTCACTCTCAGCTCAGGTACACATTTTTCAGATAGCAACAAAAATGCTTTTAAAATCTAAATCTGCCAAGTGTTGCTTGTACTTAGCTGCATTTGGGAAGAAGGAGGCTGCTTTGATGGGCTTCAAAACAGATTGACTGAGGGTTCAGTTTGGTTTGGCTGTAGTCTACAGCAGAGCCACAATCAGTATCTGTTACCACTTCTTTTTAGTATGTTTTACTTTTAAGCCTCTTGAGGGCAAAGAATGCTTCACCCAGTCCTGATATTACTGCATTCTTATCCAGTGAGGGCTATGGTATCATCTCTGCAATAATGGTGTGGCGTGCTGTATTTGAAACAGAACAGCAGAAGGAAGAAAAGCTGAGCTTTCTAATCCACGCTGCACTTTGTATCGCTAATGCAAGGACCACAAGGGCTTGAGGAGAAGTTGAAAGAATTTGTGAATCAACAGCTGCTTGCACAAATATGTGCCAACAGCAAAGATTTGGTTATTACTACCATGGGAACCCCATCTGAGGACTGAAGGCTGCTAGGGAGAGCTGGGATCCACCTAACTAAGTGGGGCCAAAGCATCTTTGCCATAACACTGGCTAGCCTGGGGGGAGAACTTGAAACTAGGAACGAGATGGAAGTGAGATGGTGACCCCCAGGCAAGTGATAGCAGGCCAGGTTGGTGAGCAAAGGGTGCAGGGTGATGTGGGCCAGAGACTGAAAAGGGGATCTTCTTGGGTGTCTGCACACAGGGAGCAAGTGCCAGGAAAGCTTTATGGGAGAGGCTTTCAGCTTTTCTGGGAAATGAGCATGACTGGGTGCTGATCCAGAGGGTCTGGGTACTTGTGCATACAGCATGGAGGAGAAATGTGAGGACTGAGGTCTTTGTGAAGTTACAAGACGACGAGCTCAGTGCGTTCAGAGATGGCTTACATGACCAGGGTGCTGCCATGGATGGATACGAGGCCCTCAGGAATGTTAAATGCTGGTAAGGTCTTCCTAAATACTAGGAATCCTAAAGCTGGAGCCCCCGGAGCTGTGGCTGAGCATGTGTAAGGAGGCAGTGGAGAGCTTGTGGGTCAGGATTAGAAGGCAGATCACCGGGGTGGTGTTGTGTCTGCTGTATCTGTTGTGGGTGCCTGCTACAGACTGCCTGACAGGGAAAAAGCTCTTGCAGAGGCCTTCCTTGTGCAGGTGGAAGATTAATTTTGTTGAAAGGCATGGGTCTTTATGGGGGACTTTAAGCACTCTGGGTATCTGCTGGAGGAGCAACACAGCAAGCCACAAGCAGTCCAGGAGATTTTGGGGCTGTGTTCATGGTAACTGCCTGACACAGGTGATGCAGGAGCCAGTGAGGCTCTGCTGGACCTCATATTTGCGGACAAGGAAGAACTGATTGGGGGTGGTAAGGCTGGGGGCAGCCTTTGCTGTGGTGGCGATGAGGTGATGGAGTTTCAGTACCCTGAGAGGAGGGAGCAAGGCAAATAGCATGATCACGGCCTCGGTCTTCAGGAGAGCAGACTTTGGCCTGTTCGGGGACTTGCTCAGAAGATTCTGATGGAAGACGGTCTTTAAGAGAGAAGTCCAGGAGAGCTGGCTGACTTGCCAGGATCATTTCTTCCAGACTCAGAAACGGCCCATCCCAAAGTGCAAGGAATAAAGCGAAGACACGGGAGGCCTGTGTGGATGAGTAAGGAGCTCCCGACAAAGCTGGAACAGAAAAGGGGGCGTGCAAGTGGTAAAAGCAGAGAGGCGACTGTCTGAGCACGCAAGGGTTGGGTTAGGAAAGTCAAAACTCATCACAAGATGAATCTTGAAAAGAATGCAAATGGCAATGCCTCTTCTGCAGCAGAGAGGTTAGGACAGATGTGGACCTGCTCCTGCTGAATGGGCCAGGGGGCCTGGTGAGCAATGAAGAGGCACTCAGTGACTTCTGTGCTTCAGTCTGTGTGGGGAAGAGTCGCCCTCTGCCATCCCAGCCCCCCGAGACCAGCGGGAAAGTGTGGCACGGAGAGGACTTAGCTTTGGTATGGGAGTACTGAGTTAGGGAATGTTTAAACAAACAGCTGAACCTCGTGCCCAAATGTGCGTTGGGGGCCACCCAGCTGGAAAGCAGCTTTGCAGAAAAGGCCCTGGGGGGCCAGGTGGACGCCGAGTTGAACAAGAGCCAGCAGGGTGCTTTTGTAAAGGTCAGGGGCACCGTGGGCTGCATCGGGAGGAGCATCCTCAGCAGGTTGGGGAGGTGCTTAGACACTTCTACACAGCTCTGGAGAGACCACGGTAGTGGGAAATGTAATAGCGTAACTCAGATTGCAATGTCCTCCTGAGATCTCAGTTTCTGAGACAGAGGTGGACCTCTGGTACCGTGCTTCAATCTAGAGAAGACTTCCTATTATCCTTAATCGTTGTATTTACACACACGTACACAGAGTGCACGTTTCGAGTTTCCATCCACAGCGTCAACACGTTCTCGTGAGGAAACTTTCCATTAAAAAAACCCAAATGTTCTTCAATAGCTATGCCCTAATTTAATTCAAATAGATCGTAAATTATTCTTACATTATTGGGTTGTTTTTATGTGTGAGTCACAAGTCTTCAGTGTATTTTGTCTGAGCGTTAAGAACATGCAAACTAATATCTCAGGAATGTGCCTATTTAATTCCCATTAACATTTAATAACATATTAGAATGATTCAGGTATTTCCAAAAAAAATAAAAAGCTTTTTGTCCTGGAAGAAACTTATCATGAAAGTGTATTAAAATATCTGCAAGCTGAGTGCATGGTATGTACCCGTACCTAGAGATGGGCTTTGCTACCATGGCTCGTATTTTCATACCTTTCTGGTATAGCAAGCTAATATGTAAAGTGAAGTGTAAAATATGTAAAGTGAAGTACAAAGTATGGAAAGTGAAGTACCACTTGGCATAAGCTGTGAAGGCCAAAATCTGCTCCTTGTTTTGTAATGTTCTTGCGATGGCCGTTGTCTTTCCCCTTGTTTTCCGAGTTTGATCTCTGAAAGTTTCATGCAATTTACATGAGAGAAACAAAGGAAATTACAGGGACAAATTGATCTCAAAGATTAATTCCGGTTACTGGCTATCAAATGCTGAATTGCTGAAAAGAGAGATGAATGTGGATCAACAGCCTTTTTTGATTTCACTGAGCCTCCTACCATTTTACATGGGCAAAACTTGTCTCTGTTTGATAGCGACTTAGTAATTAATAATACTACTATTTGTGTTATATAAAAAAGAATACTGACAACTTATATTGAATCCTTAAATAAAATCAAGATACTGGGTTGGAAAGCCAGGCTTATGTGGAGTTTTAGTTGCCAGTGCTTTTTTCTGTTAGGATAACTGTTTTCTGATTCTTTGTTGCAGCTGAAGGAAGGACTGAGCTCTGTGAACGTCCAAAATTTTCAGCTTCGTTGGAAGGATGAGGGCCAGAAATTACAGGTGAGGTGCTGTGGTTTTGGTGTTTTAATAGGAAGCCGATTGTACATACCTAACCTTTAGGTTAACTCAGACTTCTTGTCTGTGACTTTCTGGTTTCTTTCCTTGAGGGAGAAAGGTTGACAAGCACATCTAAACCAGTAGTGAGCAAGGAAATTTTATGATACTGTTCTCAAATGAACATAAAAACATCTTTTTAAAGATCCCTGGCATAAAACTATAAACCTGCTCCTTGTGAATTAATATTAAAAATCTCTGATTCCAGTAGGAGAATCTTTGGTTGCTGTCTTGCGTGTATCTCTTTCAAGTACTCATGCATACACACACACTGCGTTTTCAAATCAAATGCTGAATTCCTTCTAGCGTTTATATCATCTTTAATATGTATTGGCTTTCTAATGTAGTTTCAGGCTTTCTTTCTTTCTGCCTTCAGCTTGCTTGTAAATTTTTCTGCTGCCTTTCAAAGTGTGTTTTCTGTTTTTTATTGCATTACAGAAGAATGTGCCTCTTTTCTCCCGATTTGCATCTTTTTGATGTGAAAACATTTGTATGAAATGTATCATGTTCTAAACCTGATATGTAAATGATTCTTTTCTCTTCCTCCAGAGCTAGTGTAGCAAGACATCTACTAATACACTTGTGCACAAAATTGGAGATGAAAGTCAGAGTGGGAGTGAGAGCAAATGAAAGTGGGGACAAGGAGGGAGGGAGGAACGGGAGAAGGATAGAAGGGAGGAAGGACTTCAAGAAGCACACAAGTAGCAAGTCTGAAATATCTCACTGTTTCTTTACTGCATCTTCTAGAAACTCTTGTGTAAAAACCAAGGGCCAGATTTTATGGGTGTTTTAAATATGTATGTAAGTCCACCATAGCCATTTTCAAAACGCCTATGTATACTGGTACACATCTGTCTATCTCTGGGTGCTCAAAACACGTTTGGAAATCCTGAGCTTTCAAGTCTGCAAAGTGCTGCTCAGCTTTCAGCTGAGAGCCAGCTAGGCTTCGTACTTCCCAGTAGGTTCTGTGTCCTTGAGGGTATGGGCTTAAAGAATAAACCTTGGGTCGGTAAAGCACAGCAGCCCACTGTGGGTATGGTTGTAATGTGTAACCAGATTCGTAGGTGTTAAACACCACAGAGTTATTGGAGAGATCCTAAAATGAAAGGACCCGGCTTCTGGCTTTGTCTTCCTTCTTAATCTAAAATCAAAATCCAAAACTGATCTAGACTAAATTTTATACTTAATCATTCCTTAGGAACTTAATTTGCATAATACCCTTGCTATGATATAACAGGCAACTTAAATGCAGATTTAAGCAAGTCAATTAGTCTTTTAATTAAGGCTGTAAAATTCTGCCCTAGTCTCTCAAAATGCTTTACCCTATTTATATCCTGGTGAGCAAAAAAACTCTGCTTTTAGTTGTTCAGCCTGTTCTGTCTGCATTATACTCTGGAAATACAATGTGAGTGTTCCTGACTGTCTGATGGCTTCGTTTTGAGGTTTCCCCCTCCCTGATTCAGGAGGAAGGAAAGGCTGCAAGTTTTGGAAGCGCTTGCAAAACCTCATTCCAGCATTGATTGGATCTGTAAGTCAACAGAAGATTTAATTAAGGAACGATATCCGTTGGGATCCTGATTGTCCTTAAAGCAGTGATAGTCTCGGATAACTTTGAGGGACAGACTGGGCATGACAAAAGAAGTGACCTTAGGCCAGATCCTGATACCCCCTTACCTCTGCACTGAGGGATGCTGAGCAAACAGCCTCCATGGATCCAGGTGGAACTTGCAGGCTGTGAGCACTACTCAGGACGTTTGCTTTTCAGTTATTTCAGAATAACTGCTGTGGGCAGGTGTCTCTGCTTAATGTGGGCTGGGACTGAATTTATATTCATTATTTACATACTATTTGCCTGGGCCTATATGAACCTGTATGGAGCTACTTCTGGTGTGTGTTTTTTTTTCTTTTTCTCAAGGTTTTAATTTTAATTAAGTCATTGCTGAAGTGTAGGGTAATTGTAGCAACAAACCTGTTGTGTTGTAGACTTAAACTCTCTGAAACTGATATTTATCCCACTGATTTTATTGGTGCCTTCTCGTGATAGTGTAAGATGCTCATTTGGTATAGCTGTGATTTGATAAGTGCCAGCAGTTTTTCAGGTTTGATTGCAGCCTTCTTAAAACTGCATGTTTTGGTAAGCACTGGGTTTTGTGTGTGCAAAGTCCAAATCCTTCCAGATGCTGCTGATACCTGTTACCAGGAAGAAACTGCAAGTAAATCTTGTAGACTGAATGCTTGACAAATTCTCTCCTCAAATCAATGCTAGCAAAATGTACCTGTGATACATATTTTAGCTGCTGCGTCTATATAGTGGTGTAAAGAAAGTTTATCATCGTGATCAATGAAATCCTAGCATACCATTTTTAGGGTAGCTTTGAAACTGTGCATTAAATGCTCCCAATGGACATGCTGGCTGAGGCTTAGGAATGCTGTAATAAAACACATTGGGAAGAGATGCAGTCTTACTTCTTTCAGGTGCGTGTAGCTGGGGCAGGGGTTGGAGTTCTGTTTTTTTCCCTCTTGAATTTGGGAAACAGTGCTTGCTGTATCATGGGGCTGTTCTCTAAACAGTTGAACAGATCTGTTCCTTCGTGAGGTTCACTTAGAAACAGTTTTTTAAAATGCAGTGAAGCCTATGTTGAATTTTTTTTTTCAAAGCAGCACTCAATATACCTCTTTTCGGAGGATGGATTTTGCAGATAAGCCACCCTTTGTTTTTCCTAATAGAGAAGGCAATCTTACAGCAAAGCTGAAAAGTGTATCCTATAAAATAGGGATTCTTTTTTTCCATTTGAAATTTATTTCATGGTTAACTTTTTGCTAATTTAGTTCATGTTCATTTCTTTCGCACAACATTCTCCCCTGCTCTTCCCACACTCCTTTCAAAATCAGGGGCAATTACAGCCTGTGATTGCAGAGGCAGGCTGTAAATTCTTCCATTAGTCTATATTTTAAATGTTACTCTGGGAAAACACAAATCCCGAGGTACAAACAATTCCCTAGCCTCCACTGGTACATTAAATTCACTCAGTGTTTTTTAATTTTTGTCTGTTTCCAGGGCCACTTTGTCATAATGCTCTGTATTACATTTTTGGGGTCACAGGTACTCACCAGTCGAGCTCCAAGTGGATTGTTTAATTGTTCTCTTGAGTTACAGGGTAAATGAAAACTTGAAAGCAGTTTAGAGCTGAATTAAAATGAACAGAACAAAATCCTAAGAAGCTTCATAAAATAAGATTTTAAGACAATCAGTGGCTCTTTCATTACATTCTCATTTGCTTTGCAGGTGAAGGAAGGTTCTGATTCTGGGCTAATTGGCTATAAAAGGGGGATGAACAAAAGACGTCTGCTTTTTTATCCCCCTCCCGCCTCCTTTTTTAATCTTTCTTCTTTTTTTCTCTTTCCCTACTGCTAGTAAGGGATGTAATTATGGATGGGACGCTTAGCAGCCTTTGTCTTGGATCTGAAATCTGCCAAGATTGAAACTCCCACAGGGATAGCTTGTTTTTTTTTTTTTTTTTTTTTAAACATGTCAAGGAGCAGAAGATTGCCTGAACATTCAAGTGCTCATCCAACTCAGTTAAAAAGGAAACTCTTCTCCTTCCAGCCAGTATGTCTGTTCTTGATGAATAGTCACAGTCTAGGACTACAATACCTTCAGTACGCAGGGAATTTCATCTTTAAAATTGTGCAAGAAAAATACGAAGTTAAAAGGTGGGAGGGAGCAGAGAGGGATGGACGGTGGAGTGATGAATGTCATTTTAGATGCAGCTACTTCGTACAGTTCTGGACTAAGATCCCATTTATTTCCCCCCAGCATGGACTGGGACAGCGTTTGTCAAATCTGGGAGTTGTAGGTAAGCAGTGAGCACCCCTCCTGCTCCCTGCCCTCTTCTCCCCTCTGACAGAATTAAAGCACGGGGACCTCTGGGGGTAACGAGCCGGTGTGCAGTGAGCTGGTCCCTGCACTGAGGCTAGAGGAGCAGGGGGGGAGAAAGGAAGGGAGACTTTTCTTCGGTCATTCAGCACTTACTAGTGAGGACTGACTTTCCTTTCAGCTTGAAATCACAACCCAGACAGGGGAGAAGTTGTGTGAAATGCAGCTGAGAGGAGTTAATGCACCAGAGAGCGGTGGGTGCACGGCTTGAGCCGTGGCTGGAAGGGGATGCAGGGGGCGCGGAGGGGCACCCCAGGGTGAGCTGCACCCACCAGGTACGAGCACGGAGGGGGTGGGGGGCTCCTGTTTGTGCACCAGGGAGCCGAGTGCCATGGGTGGCTGAGGGGGAGGCTTGGTGTGTGTGCAGGGGAGCGGGAGGCGATGAATGGGAAAGGCTGAGGGCTACCTGCAGCCCCCCGAGGGACAGGGAGGAAGATGCACAGCGAGAGGAGCGCGTGCATAGGGGAGCTGGGGTGCCCAAGCGAGCACCTTTGGTGGCCCTGTGGGGAGTGACGTGTGCTGCCTCCTGCTTGGACAACTGCTGGGAGCAGGGGAGAGCTGCACGAGTGGCCCCCGGCCAGGCTGGGGCTCCTGGCTTGGGGGACAGCCAGATGGGTGGCATGGTCCTGGGCACCGCGCCGGGCACCCAGCAGGTGCTGTGCTGTGCCCGGTGGGAGGCTGCGGAGGGCTGGAGCAGGATGAGCTGTGCCCGGCGAGGCACCTGCATGCCCAGCCAGGCAGAGGGCAGGTCTGCAGCAGGCGCCTTCAGATGCTGGGGCTTTATTTTTTAATTATTTTTTTTTTGCTGCTGCGCTTTGCGCCCCGTGCTGGGAAAAGCAGCTTCATTGGGAAGGCGGCTCGTTAGGTGGATTCCCTCAGCAAGAGGCTCATGCCTTTGGCATAACAGGGAAGGAAAGGAGGCTTTTGACTGTCTATTAAAAATAAATATAAAGAATTGCGACTGCTGCCCCTTCCCTCCCTCCTCCTCCTCCCGACGAGGCTCCGGTTCCGCACAAAGGATTCATCACAGCCATGCAGCACTCACCTTCTCCGGCCACATCGTCCTCGGCCCGCTGGGCTCCTCTTAAAAAAGGGGGAGCGAGCAGGGGCTGGCAAGGCTGGGAGCCCCTGCTGAAGGCTGGCATGGAGGTAGCCCGCACCCCGGCTAAGTGGTCAGCCTCATCGCCCTCCGTCCTGAAGGCAGCCGGTGCCGAGCGGGCGCCTGGGCTGTGCTGCAGATGTGGGGAGGGTGGGACGGCTCCGCGCACCCGCTGCCTCAGCAGCACTCGCTGCTCCCAGCCAAATTTTTCAACTTTATTTAGGGGGAAGAAAGGATCACATGGGGAGGCTCACCGAGCTGGGAGGAGCGTGGCGGTGCAGAATCAGGTCACTCGCATAAAAACCCGGGAGTTAGTCACAGGCACAAAGATTAATAGTGTTAGCATAATCCAGGCAGAAAAAGCAGGCTGAGACAAAGACGAGAGGTGCTTATGGGATTTAAACGCTTCTGTTTTGCTCCCTTCTCTGTGTCATTAAGCAGGGTAATCTCTTGGTCCTTTTATCAGGTGAGTTTTCCTAATTGAGTAAGAAATAGAGCAGAATATAAAAGAAATCTTTTTGGCTTCCAAATGATTTTGAGCACGTTCCTCTTGGCTGTCAATCTGGTGTTTTCACAGGCTTTTTTTTTTTTTTTAATACCTCAAATGCTTGGTTTGTCTCTACCCTGCTGTGCTGTATCGATTTAGTCCTGATAAATAGATGCTACGGACCCATTCCAAAACACCCTCGTGCCCACATAAAACAACCTAGGGTTGGATAATGATTTCTGACTCCAAGCTTTATTTTCTATCTCTAGCTCAGACAAAGGCAGGAAGGCTGCTGCCTGATCCCATATTGTCCCACTGGCTGAGAATGAAGTTTCTGCAGCGCCTTTTTCTGATCTGCCTGTCATTCATTAATAGATGGCAAAGCTCCCGACAGGAGCAGAGGTAAAACAAAAGCTGTCCCCCGGTGCCGAATTGCTGCTCGCTGCCAGGACCGCAGCAGGAAGAATCATGCGACTTTCAGTACCTTTGTTTCTCTAATTATCAGTTGCACATTCAAAAAGCCCGTGATGGATTCAGGTTATTTAGAGGCCAAAACTCAAACGTGGGTTCCTAACTGTGGTTACGGAAAGACGTCTCTATCTTGTGAAGAAGTGGGCCTGACTTTTATAGGTGCTAAGCAACTGTTCTTCTGCATTCCCATCTGCCTTTACGTCACATCCCACCCTCTGCCACCTTCCTCGTTGTCCACGCTTTTTAAAAGGCATTAACTTGGGAAAGTAGGCTGCCTTGTTCTTTGCTTGCAGAAGCATCCTGCCCAAAAGAAGCTGGTCGTGTGATACCAGACAAAGGGAAAAGCAGTAGCCAGGTGGGTTGCCACTGTGAAGGCACGACGCCCAACGTGTCCACTTACCATAGAGCTACAGGAGAGCTGGTCTGCTGCGCACCCAGAAATGACTGTCATCTAACGAGTGGCACCTGCCTACAGAGTAGGTATCCTTCCTCCAGTCTGCAGAAAAAAAAAATCAGCCAGCTTTGGCATTTAAAGGCTGAAACAGGCAAAATGTTGATTCCTGGCAAGGTAATGAAGGGCTCAGTGCAGCCCGTAGGAGCCTCTGGACTGGAGGTGATATCCTTCAGGATACCACACCAAGAAAAGCAGCCTCATGTCGGCATAAATCAAACTATGGAGCTCTGAATTCTGTGGTGTGCAGCGCAGTTCCCTGCTGTGTTAGCCTTAGGGTGCAGCTGAGGCTCCTTGCTCCCATTTCCCATGCCCTGCCTGCTTATTGGGGGTCTCTTAAAGGAATTGGGGGAGTGCAGCTGCTGAGACTGGAGGAGAGAAGAATTGCAGTTGGTTCCTTTATAGGGCAAATCAATGGAGTGGAAGAAAAAGCACTTTACATCTTTACTACGATATAGATGTACTGAAAACGCAGCTTGAAACTGTCCCTGTGCTTTAAATTCAAAAATGGTGTATTTCTGAGCTAGTCTTGCAGAGAACCTGGGTTTTATTACCTGGAGATTGACCTCTGTGTATAATTTTCATTTCAGGTGGACAGACAATTGCTTTTCAACAGAGTTGTCATCCATTCTCTAAGGGTAGCTAGAGATATTTCCTTTGGTTTTATCCTTTAATAATTTCTCTGTTTTGCCAGATAGCAATGAAAAATATGAAAACATGCCTAACAGGCTTCTACAGGTCTGGTTAGTCCTTATTTATATTTTCATCCCCCCAGTTATTTTTTTCTTACTGACTGAAGTTTTCTCTCATGTGTTTTAGAAAGCTTCCTTTTTTATTTCTTTTTTACACACAGCTTCTTAGCGAATATCTTATGTCAGCTGGGAAAGCTATATATAAAATGTGTATGTAAACGTACACAGAGCTTTCTCTCTCTCACATATACATATATATGCATGCACAGTCAATCAATATATATATATATAGATATATATATGCAAAGCCCAGGCAATACAAATTTCTACCACTTTGTATTAGTGCAAAGGTATCTTTTTCCTCTATTTTTATTTATGTTTAACTTTCCCCAATATTTTTGCCTAGGAACTCATAAGTAAGCCAGTATGGAATGTCTGAAAATGGTCCTATATATTTTAATGCTATATCAGGTCTTTTTTTCAGCTACTGGTCCTTAATCCTGTATGTCTCATAGACTGAGATTTCTCACGCTGTCAGATTTAGCACTTCCTGAATCTTTTCAGCTTCAAGGCTTGGAACTGGTCAGAAGCTGTATCAGACATTATGAAGGCTGTAGCTCTGTCAGAGGGTTATTGACCAAGTACAAGACCAGTATTTATGTGGTATAGCTCTGTCTCCTCCAGGAAAACATATTTTCCAGGAAATCAGTGGTTCAGTAAATGCTTCATGTCGTGGTTAGGCCCACAGATCCAAGTCAGCAGTGACATATAAACACCCAGCTCCCGCTGAGTTCAATAGGACTTAGGCCGAAGTATCTCTGTGCTTCTGTATCTCTTGACAGTAAATGCTATTGGAGATTCAGCGGAGCCATCAGAAAGGCCACAAAATATTCTGACGGTAATTGAAGGGATAGGAGCAAAATGAACGTTTGTAACTCCTTGAGAACTTCTTCAAGCTTTGAAAAATGGCCCAAAGCTTCTCCCCCAGTCTGCAGTGCAATGCTCCTTATTCATCATTGCAAAGTCTCTGATGGCCCAGTCGGATTGTTGACATTTCCGTCGCTGCTTCTATTTTAAATGTTATAATTAGTAATTTTTCATGCTTCCGGATTGTCCTTTCTCTTAGAAATTTAAACTACAGTGATAAATTGAAGCACATCAGATACCAACATAATGTAGGTACCTGATACAAAGAGATTACTCCCAAGGTAATGTTTTCTCTCTTCCTACCTCCAATGCTTATATTGTTGTCAAAGATCTCATTGTGGAGAGATTGAAATAAGACCATTACATGTAATAGGTCACCGTTTCACCTTGATGCAGTGAGAACGGATTTAGAGCTGAGCAGGCAGACATTTAAAATTTTTATATTTATTATATGTATATTATTACAAGCAAAATTTCTCATTGAAGCCAGGCCATCAAATTCCTCTTCGTCTGATCAAGTTATAAACATTGACTGTAGTGGAAGAGCAAAGAGCAAAATTTATTACCAAACATAATGAAATGAATCTGCATTATGCAAAAAGTCTCGGTGCTTGTATCCAGTGCTTTCTTTTCATCAGTCCGAACTTGGAAGTTTGATTTTATGAGGAGAGATAAAAATTTATTTAAAACCTCAGTTAACAGGCTGTTTCCTGGATGAGCACGTAACGTAAAAATGGCATACCACGGTAAAGCTGAGGAAGTAAATTAGGAATTCCTAATTAATCGGTACCATTTTTGGAGGGTAGGGAGAAATGCAGTGACATTGGAAGGCATCGCAGATGGTATTATCGGAAGGAAATGATTCTGTGTGTAGCATGTTCTGTAGAACTGGTTGGTGCAAACTTCCACTAAGGTTGAAAGCCTCAAAGGATTTCAGTGAAAGTGTCAATGGTAACGTGGTAATGAGAGCATCCATAATTACAGGAATTTTTGTTGTGGCCTCCATTTGTAAGGTGCACGCTGCTTTGCAACTGGAAAGAGCAAAGTCCCTTTTGGGCAGGTTTCCTGTTCTGGCTTTTCTCTGTAAGCGTGAAAGCATTTTTAAAAGCATCTGGAACCAACCAGTGTCAGGACACTGGGCTACACAGACACGTTTGATCTGTGCTGTGATTTTAGTTTTCTTACCGTGAAGCAGTTCTGGACTGTCCTCACATTTCATGTCTACTAGGTGAGGAATAACTTTGGGTTTGGCAACAGCAGTATAAATCTAGGATTTGCCAGTGAGGTCAGCTCCTGCATATAGTCCTGGCCTAGCAGGTAAAGAGCCAACACATTTCTTCTACAGGATCAAAACTCTCCTGCAAACGGCTTGAATCACATAGGACTGTTCTGGAAGTGTGCAATACAATAAGCACACTCTGATGCACGCAGGATAGGTACATCTTTTCTCCCTCTGCTGTACTGCAAAGGTCAGAACTGTTAAAGAAGCTGTCGTGATCTTTGAAATGACTTGGAGAAATCCCAGAATAGATCTCTACCTTGTCACTTCTTGGATTTTCTTTTGTTGCCTGTCTTGCCTCCTGTGGAGTGCCGGTTAAATTTAACCACCAGCCGTGTCTCTGGACAATACCTCCCAGTCGTGAAGTAGAGGCTTGCTCTCGTCAGTGGACTTCTGTGTGCTATACATATCCCTCCCGTGTTTTGTTTCTTCTCCAGCTCCGCCTCTCTTTTAAAATGGAAATAGAGAAGCTTTCAGAGTATGAGAAGGCCGTGCTCAGCACTGGGCAGACCGAGGCTAACAGTCTTTTTCCTTCTCTTTCAGTAGGAGACCAGCAGCAGCTGCCCCCCACTGACGTTGCCTGGAAGCCCAGCCGGGAGGCATTGTGGCCCGGCTCTTCTGCAGGACTGCAGGAAAAGGGAGTTTGGTCAACTCCACATCTCCGTCTCTTTATCTTGCTTCTACCCACCCATCTATTTGGAAACGTTTTGTCTTAATTAACAGAGGAGGAGCTTGTTGTATCTCTGGGACAGTCTCTAGAGGAAGGAGCTGTGCACTGATGGGTTTAGTGGTTGTTCTGATTGCACCAGCTTGAGAGGAGCCCGGAGTTAGAATGCTCAAACCACTTTAATTCTCCTCTGCTTCTGGAGAGCAGCTGTGTGTTTGTATTCTGGTGTTCCTTGCATCATTTCTTTTGAAGGCTGAACTAGCTGTACCTGCTATTTGCTTCTACCCACAGCAACCCATGCCACCCTCCCAGCACATTTTCTCTTATGCCTCGGGGGCAGTCTGCAAACAGAAACTCCGTGTTTTCTGCTTCCTGTGCATCCGTCTCTGTCCTCCCTTCCCATGCCAAGCAATCTGTATGCCTTCCCTTAGCACTTGACTAATTATCGGTTAACTCTTCTGTTCCTGAGCTTTCCTCAAGCTTTTTGCTTCAGCTCTGCTTTTCAGTTGCAATTGGTCGGTAGCAGTTTGCCAAACGTAACGCTGTCAGCTGTCCATGTCTCCAGCTTTTTTGGTCTTTCCTTCTAAGGTATTGGTGCTTCTAGTCCTGAAGGGTGGAACTGAAAGCTGACAGTGGTAACGTTTGTCAACATTTTTTTTTCCCCCTCTATTAAAATTTATGCATGTTTGGCCAAGTTACACACACTAGCACAGTGCAGACAGTGAGTTGTTCTAAAAAGTTATCGCTAGCCTGTGAGGATCAATAGGCTGGTGTCCTACATCTTATGGCAAACAGCCTCCTTCCGAGGGCAGCTGCAGGGGGAAGCCTGGTTTAGTCACTCTGAATTGACCGTAGAGGAACCAGCTCTCTCTGTGGGCAGCAACAGGAAGGTCAGGAAACTCGGTTTTCTAGAGCAACGTAGAAGCCTTGTGGACAGCCTGCCCTTGTGGACAGCTTCCACCTGCACTGCTTATTCTCTTCATAACCACGTCGCTGAGTCTCACTGTTAACACAGTTAAATGCAGTCTTGGAAAACTCGATTTAATTTCCGCCTTTACTACTGAGATTCTAATGCCAAGTTGCTGAAAATGAGATCTTTGTGAAGTGTTCATTAGCTGCGTGTTCCCCATTTTCCGGATACTCAATTTAAGGTGATATCTGATTTGCAGTAGATCTGCATACTTAGGTCTTCAGCTGGAACTGAGGTTTCTGCATTTAAAGCACCATATAATGTTAAGCATGCTACAAAAAGAATGCTCTCATTTTCCAAATTGGATATCCACATTAATGAATGCTTTTACAACACAGAAACTTTCTAATCGCTTTTTCAACAGTGTATCCAGATCAAATGGAAGCGTTGGGACAATAAATTAATCAAAAATGTATTACTAATGTGTACCTTTAGAAAAGCCATTAATACATTTATCATGTGCTCTCAGAGTAGAGTTGGAGTTTGGTGAAACAAAGTGGGTTAAACTAAGCAGAGATGAAATGATCTTGTTCTATAATAAAGCATTCAATCAGGGAGCTGTTCAACTGTTTCTGAGTAACCCCCTGTGGAGGCAAGCCATCAGAAATGGGCTACGCGCTAAACAACGAGAAGAAAACAAATTCTGAAAAGCTGCTCATTAACTGAGAATCATCCACCCTTCACACTGAATGAGGCAAGGGTCCCGTGGAAAAAATAATGTGGTCATGTAAGTGAAGGCAGCAGCGCACTGCATAATGCAAGAGATTCAAATGAAGGTTGTGTTGGCAATTTTAATTCTGCAATTTCTTAACTTTTGTCTATTTGACTTAGCATTCTCTATAATGCTCTTTTAACTTGGAATATTGTGTGTAATATATATAAATGTTGTTTTTAAATAAAACTGGTTTGTCTCCAAGGCATGTCATTTTCACACTGCCTGCTGTCACCATTTCTAAAGGAGAAGCAGCTGGTGTGCTAAAAGAAGTTATGGACTTTGAAATCCTGCAAGGTTAGGAACTGAGTGGTTGGAGGGAGATATTTACAGAAGATGTCATCTTTTTTGGTCTGCTAGATTACTCCCACTGTTTTCTCCATTGTGTTTAATGGAGCAAAGTGTAAACATTTGCTGTGGGGTGTTTTGTGTCCATAGTCTGTGATTAACCCTAATAGGAGCTTGGTGGGGTTCCATGGTTGTGGTTTCTCTGTCCAGTGTTCTCGGTTCATAAACAGAAATTTGGGGTTCTTCTTAACTGTCAGCTGCAAGCTCAGTGTGGCCTCTGAGAACCAAACAGCTCTGCTGGCTCAAATGTTAGCACCAGGAAAGATTCTGTAACCTGAATGTGGTTAACTGCTCTGTTTGTTGTGTTTGGACCAGAACAGAATCCAGTTCCCACTCGGATCGCTGCGCAGGCTCCGTCATGAGAAATACAAAATACCCAAAGTGGATGGTGAGCATTACAGTGAGCAGGTGCCTGTTAGACTACAGAGCCCAGGTCTAGTAAGAAGAAAAAACACAGGTTCCTCATTTACTTATTTGTTTATTTTACTTGTTTACAAAAGACATTTTAAGGCATCTCCTTAGTTACTTAAGGAAATTGTAATCCAGCAGTAGTTTTGTGTGTTCGTAGTTACATGAAGTATAAATGTTTGGTTTCTCTTGCTGTTTCTCATCATATTGCTACAAAAGAAAAGCAAATATATTTCTAACTCCTTGAGGAAGACCAGTAGATCCATTACCATAGTAAGGCATAAATAACGTTAGTTCTTTTAATGGATCTGCCATTTAATGGTCGTTGGGTATTCATTGTGTGCAGTGCTCAAAGAGCTCATTTAGGATTGCTTCTAGGAGTGGAATACAAGTTGACGAGGAGCAGGGAGAACCAGGAGGGAGCGTTTTGCCAAGCACATTGCACTACCTAAAAGGTTTGCCTTTCTCTGCTATGGTTTTCATCATCTGCAATAACATATCCTAGAAACATAACTGGCTTTTAGACCAGCTGTGACGATGGGGATATCATTGAGACAGTCTTCATTAGAATAGAATGAGAACTGAGTTATCAGTACAAAACTCAGCCTGTAAGGTGTAACAAATGCTACATAAATGCTTTTTAAGGTGTTCTTTGACCAATGTCACGTATTTCCTGTGCTTTTGCTGGAGTGAATGTCTTGCATCACTAGAAGTTAATACTCGATTTCTGCAGAAGACTTAGTTCTGAGCTCATAAGCTGGGGCACAGATTGTAGCTGGAAGGATGAGAAAATATGGCCCTAGAGATAACTTTTGAAAAGTCACAAATTGCATGTGCTATCTCATTATGATATATGTGCATATTTTTCAGAAGGAAGGTGACTCTTTGTAGGAAGAGATGTCATTCAGTGCTCAGTATCATTTCACTGGGTATTTAAAAGAAACTATCATGCATATTTATAAGTTACCAAAAAGGTTTCTCAATGGCTTCTGCCAGTGGCATTCAATCACAGTAGTGCTTAACAATCTTTTCCCAATTTTGGCTTTATTCTAGGCACACGTGGCATTAATGTTCAATTTGTCCACCACGGAAGAGGAATTGGGTTAGGGCTCTAGACAGGACTTTAGAAACTGATTTAAAGTACCCGGTGAGATCATACTGCGCTTTTATTGGGTTCTGTTAGCAATGCCATATTTGTATTAAAGGTCATTTAAGCCACAATACAATCTTACACCACATTTCTGTTGATATTTTTTTTGCCAAGGGGTGCATTTTCATCACTGTCTTCCATCAGTCCTTAGGTGTAGAGCAAATGAGCTAACACTGAGTTTGCTTTCCTGGTCCAGAAGCTCCTTTCTATAAGAGGTTGCTATAAGGTGAGTTACTGCCTCTTTGCCCTATCTAGCCTCTTGTTCTCGTGAAATGTCATTTTTCTCTGAATCCTTCTGAAACTGGATTTAAATTGGCCAGTGACTTCAGAAGTTCTTATCAGTGGGACAGTTCTAGGTGGACATGTCATCGCCGAAGGAAACAGGACTACAAATACAAAATGTTTGGACTAAGCCTCGCTGTTTGTAGGAGCGAGAGGGGAGGAAGTCTGAATCCTGGGCTCTAGTTTATCTCACCTCTGAACCTCCGCGCTCCTTCTACTACATGATAAGTGAGCATAGTTAAAGTTGAATTTGTGGCCAGTTGTGTTGAGGTTTGTTACATGGTGTGTGGTGTGCTGCAGCAGGAAATTCAGGTTTTAATTGACAGTAGTATCTATCTACCTGTGAGCACAGCAAGTGTGATGAGTTTTTGATCTGTTTCTGTTTTCTTTGTATTTATTTTTTTTTCCCCAGCAGTTGATCTGAAGCTGTTTAGGTATGGAGCTTTGATGGATTTTTATAGCCAAGTGCTAGATATACCTTATATCTGCATAAGCCTTTGAATTTGTGTTTGCATGTGGCTCAGTCTGTGTATTCACAATTTCCTCTTGACATGAGGAAAAAAAAAGTAACTTCAAACCTATGCTGGTGGTGGTAACTTGTGAAAAGTGTTGCTGGCTCATTTGCGTATCTATCACTTGTTACATTTCACAGACCCTAGCGTTTCTCCCCCTTTCTGATTTATTCTGAAAAGCTTTGTTCCTGCTGATCCACACACCAGATGCTACTGTATTTTCTGGATGTCTGAACTCTCCACTCAAAACCTGTCAAAGTCTTTTGTATAGCTATTACGTGCAGCTAACTGAAAAGTGGTATTTGTGTGCCGTGTCATTCCATGGTATGATTTTTTTTCTTTTTATTTTGCTAATAGAAGCTCTTACTGCAGTTGCGTTTGTGCTGGAACAACAGGGTTTATACAGGAATAGCTACGTCAGGACTGCACAGGAGATTTTTGGTAACTTTGTAATCCAAGAACATGAGAAGATGTGTGATGCAGAAGCCCGTGTGTCAGCAAACCTAGGCTTTTTGTGGTGCGTGTTTTCCTCAAGCAGATAGTTTTATTTTATTTGTACAGCTTTCCTGGGGCAGTTTCATTCGCTCTGGAGCTCTCCAGCGAGGAAGACCGCAGTCCTACTGCGGTGAGGTAGTGCTAATGTGGGCCTGACCTTACGAGGGCTCCCTAGTGGATGCGTATTTAAACCTGAGAAATGAATCTGTACTTGAATCTGAACCTGAAGAATGGATCTGTTTGCTTTCTTTAATATTGCCAAGCTGCCAAGTTCTGCCAGAGGTGGAATTAGCACCAGCAAAAGGAGCCCTGGACAGCTGGGGATTGCCCTACGAGCCCCACCAAAGGATGCAATTGGCTGCTGTCAGCATCGCCTCCCTGGAAGGGTGTGAGGTTTAATGAATAGTTCTGGCTGTCGGTACGTAGGGTATCGCATTGTTCTGAGGAAAGATTTCTGGTAAGAGTCGACACAAAAATGAATGTAAATAATAAAGTGTAGCACTGGAGTAAAGCCTTGCCAAGGAAAACTCCAGCAAACAACAGTTTAAAAAGATCCTGTCGGAATGCCTCTTCTCCGAAGGCTGTTGTTCCAGCCTTCTGTTGTAGTGGCTTAAAGCTGTGGTAGAGCTAAGGCAGGCTTCGGCGTGGCAGAGCTGCTTGGGCTGGTATTTCACACGCACAGTTTGTGCCTCAGCATCTGCTGAGCACCCAACCTGAACGCCCCAGAAGCACACCTCTCTGAACCCAAAGCAGCAGGCTCCCTCAGCAGCTAGGGCTCTCGCCGTGTTGCTCAGTGGCAAGAGGTATGAGCCTTAAGCACTTTCAACTGCTGCTTCCTACTGGCCCCTCTGAATTAAATCGCTTGGCACAGTAATTGGCATGTCCTCACTGCCTGAAGCCTTAACGCTTTTAATGATGTCCAAACAAATTAGCTATTAAGCAAGTTATGAAGCAGCTCAGTGGGAACTGACTTGGGAAAGCTGGGGATCAAAGCATGAAGCTGTAAAATGAGTCCTGAAGTGCTAATAACTCCTAATAACTTTAAAAGAGAGAGAATTAAATTGTGGGAAGGTTGACTCTGACATATTCTGATGATCTAAAGAGGAGCATGGTTGGGACGCATTGCTGTTTGTATTTTGACTGGAGGAAACTAGTGAGAAAGCATCAAACTAGCATGTGTGCTTTAAAGGTGTTCAGAGATGAAAGAGAAGAACCAGTTAGGATGGATCTATGTTCTCTGCACAGCTCCCTGAGAGACAATGAAATGTGTTGTGCTTTTCTAAATGCCTGGTTGCCCTCAAGGTGCAGCACCGGGGGAATGAGATTGGATCTGACCTTCCCCGAAGAGCAGCTGAACTTGGGCAGAGCCACTGCCAGCAGCGGGTTTGCCTGGCTGTGCATGAGGACTCGGCTTGACCTGAACAACTCGAATCCTTAACAGTATGTGCAAAATGAGAATCCAGCTGGTTCCTTTGTCCTACGCGTTTAGAAAGGAGCATCCTCTTCTTATTTTCTCAGTAGATCTGATACAGTGCTCAAGGCACAAGACACACAAAACCTTTCTGTCCATCCCTCTCCTCTTCACGGCTGTCTCACAAACTGGTGTGGGTTTTCCTTTCCTACCTTTATTCTTCTTCATCTGCTTTCTTGTCCTTGCTCCCTCTAGTGTTCTCATGTTGGTGCTGTTTTGTTCTGCTCTAGGCCAGGAGATTTAGTATGAAACTGGTTTATTTTCCCTGCACTTTGCATAACGTGGGAATGACATCACCCCACCTGTCATGCCCTTCAAAAAGAAAAATAGCACTTAGTCCCTGCAACCTTACTTCACCTCCTTGTATCACCATAGCAGCCTGCCACTGCCAGCCTTTCACAAACCTGAAGGCCCACTTAAAATTCATTAGATTTTCAAAAATAAGCCTGTGTCTTTTTGATGATTTCTAAGCCTTTAATATATTCTCAGTTCATGGTTTTGGTATTTCTTCTAAAATTTTCTTTCAGATTCAAGGAGCTGGGATATTAGGAATAATGTAGGGTGTGACATCTGGGATTTAGAGCCACCAGATCTGGTAACTTTACAGCAACAATCATTGCACCCAGATGTTGTGCTAGTTCACTCCAGACTTTGATTTACTCTAGCTGCAAGAGCTTTCTTAGTGATGAGATGTACCATCCTGCTTATTAGTCAAAAATTGGGAAATATGAAAGGGAACTTGAGATCTCTGTGTCAGTAGATCACTGCTGTAGAGAGAATGTGTAATTAAGAACGGGGCCTCCTCTTTACACCACGTTGAAAGATTCTGTACAGACTTTTAACTGAAACGTAACTGTTTTATATGCTGTACAAATGTGTGTTACTTTCGTATATATCTCATTACATGAGAGTGTCTGCATACTTCTTTGTGCACATACATATTTCAAAGATGAGAAAATATATTGAGGTCTCCTTTTTAACAAGGAATCCAGATCTAGACTAGAGAGACTAAAGTCTTTCGAATTCAGGGCTTTTTAGTCGGTGTTAAAGAAATAAAGCTGGAACATTTCAAACAGCCCTCTTAAAAAGTCCTCAAAAGAGCAAAACTGAGCTTTTGTCTTTTAGTTTAGGAATGATCCATTGCTTATCTGTACTATATAAGATAAGCAAGGCAAAGAGAAGAGCCTGAATTACTGTAGCGTAAGTGTAGTCTGTGTATCCCTGGTACTACAGTGATAAATGTTTTGAATTAGACCGGCATACAGTTCTCTCGATAGAACTAAATTTAGTAATAAATGAATAAATAAATATAGGTTATAGTCAAATGTTTTAAAAAAAAAGTCCAGCAAAAATCATCAGGTGTCACGGTCCTCTTCACGGACCCCTCAGCACCCGTGTGTTGAATTCTGGCGTGATCTTTGGTGGGGATTCAGGTTTGTAACCATGAGGAGAAATCCCTCCTGACGCTGGGTAGATTTGGAGGCAGCTGGCTAGGGATGAGGAGCCCTCTGCTTTTGCAGGACCACCGAAGCAGAAGAGTTTCCTTCCCGGATGCCTGTTTGCACGTTATGTGGAGGGATGCGATCTCCAAGAGACGGGAATGTCTCTCTCAACTTCCAAGGAGTGCATGAGTGGGTGAGTGACAGCTGAGCACCGAGTCCATGGTGAGCTGCACGTCTGCTGATCACCACCTTCCTCCGCTCCCCCTTCCAACGAGCGATTTCCTGAAATCTATTTCAGGGAGTTTGCGTTTTTGTCTCACTCTGCAGTGCAGCCGAATTGGTCCTGCTGTCCGTGGGGCACTGCACCTTGGGACGTGCCATGGGTATGGGGGAATTTAAGTCATCAGGCTGCCTCCAGCACATCTTCCATGTTGTACCACCAGCTGGTTGCAGAGCTGGCTGCTGGGTGCCCCCTGCATCACGAGGGAGTAGAATAAGCGATGCAGTACCCCAATTTTGACTAAAACGATCGTTCTCCAGGGATACTTGGGCCTCTTCCTTCTAGCTCAATGGAGTAATCTTACCGGGTGGTAGACACTTCCTCTCACACACAAAAAAAGGAGAAAACCAACACTTTTGCTAAAAGCCCAAAATATTACCGTATGGCATATGGCGCCCTAAGATAGGAGTAAACTTGTAGCATCCGCTTCTGTCTGGCTTCCTGTGTTACGTTAAAGGTGTCGCTCTGGGATCTGTAGTGTAGAAATGGAGTTGTTACGGGGCATGGGAAGTGTTTCATCTGTGCTTAAGAGAAAAGCAGACATTACACAACTCCTTAGAGGCTGTGTATCGGATGATACCCTGAGAGTAAGAGCCCAGCTGTGATGATCTGTGTGGGAATGTTATTCCTAATTAGCTGTGTCGGGTAAAGCAGCCCATTCCTGGTGACCCCATTTTTTGTGGGTGTCTCCAGGATGACCTGAAGACACATTGCAGCAGGCCAGAAGGTGAGAGGGACTCTCTCATGTCAGAGGACAGAAATACCAACAGTGACCCAGAGCTGTTCCCGTGGCCTGGCCTGGGAAGAAGAGCTGCTGGGAGCAAGCTGCTCTGGATTCCTGCTGTCAGCAAGTGGGTAAAGAAAAATTCCAGTCCTTTGTTCTCCTTTCACAAGGTTTTTACAGCAGTGCCTATTCTACAGAGTCCCTCCTAATTTACACAGCTGAGGTGTGAGGAAAGCCAAACTACTCATGCCTATTTGGTGAAATTATCTAACTGGTTACGTAGGTGCAGACTGGATTATTTTAACTGCTGCAGTGTGCACGTGGTCGTACACTGCAGAGAGGCTCCGTGGCACGTGTAAACTGCATGGTGGTGCTGAGTACACCGTTTGCTTTTTCAGTGGAAACTCTCTTTCCTCTAGGGTGGCTCTGTGATATTTTGGGCAGGTTGTGGAAGAGCAGGCAGTCCCGATTGCACCAAGGACAGTGTCTGCTACAGGCCTGATTGTGCAGCACACGTGGGTTTGTGCTCGAGCCGAAATACCGTGCGTTTTGCCAATAATGGTCCGTGCCCTCTGCTTCCCAACAGCTGGCTTACAGAAAGAAGCACGTGGTGAAGTAGCACCTGCTGAAGCCTGGAGTGACAGTCATAATCCGGGAGCGTCTCATTATCTGATCAGCAGTAATGCATATTTTCCTCTCATTGCTGTACCCTTGAAGAACATGGCTAAATACGAGGTGCCTTACGAGGTCAGGGGGGGCATTTTCAGCAGTGCTGATGGCGCCAGCAAAATGACATTATTGAGATATGATTGCAGAACCCTGGCAACAGGAATGAAAGGCAGCAGAAGTGCTGCTCCTTTTGTTCTACCCAAATGATACCAATCATTGGCCATGCTAATGGTACCTTCTGTGAGACGTGCCAGTAGAAAATCAGTGCCTTTTTTTTTTTTTTTGGCATATGCATTCCTAGAACACTTTTTGCAATGTGACCATAGGGGGTTGACACAAATTACTATACTGCTAGCACAGCTGTCCTACATAATTTGTTGTTGCATAAAGTTATAATTAACGATTTTAACAAGTACCGAGGCAGGCACGTTAGGAATCTGCACTGCAGAGCTTTGGGTTCTTTAATAAGGCACATCTGTTATAAATTATATACAGTTTTGGTTTTTTTTTTTTGCATGTGTGCTAAACAATGCTGGGTTTGACCACTTGCAGAAAGATCTTAATGGGATCAATCCTCCTTCAACAACTGGCTGAGGGCCTTGTGGCTTGTGCATCATGCTAGCTCTGGCAGGACAAGCGTAGCCACCGTGGCACGGGATGGTGGTGGGTAAGGAGCTGAAGTCAGCGTTGTGATGTAGCAGCAGTCAGTCAGAATGGCTGCTGCTGGCTTTGTGGTGGTACTTGTGAGGAAAGGTGCACCCTAGCTCCCCTACTGCACCCAAACGATGCTAGGAGCATGTGGAAAGAATAAACCTGAACTGGTATAACTGGAAGCTCTGAGTGAACCAGTATGATGGCAGCTGGGGGAGCCATAGATCAAGCAGGCCCATCTAGAAAAGAGGACCCTTGCTGTTTCCCTTTATTCACTCATTCCTTGAAAAATATTGTCATTGCTCACTGAGTATTTTGAGCTCTGAGAAAGTTTAGGATCGCACCCAGGATAAGCACGTCATACCTATGGATACACAGCTTGGGCTCTAGAAAACCTATAGGAGGTTGCAGGAAAGTGCAGAAGCAGTGGGTAAACCAATATTTACGTTTTTCCTTTCTCATCTGCTTCTTGAAAATAGCACAGAAGAAAGGAGCTGCATAGAGGGAAGCTGTATGAAGTTATTTTTTTTATTAACTTAGTGTTTCCTCTTACAGGGTCTGCCAAATACCAGCTCTTCACAGAGAAAGGGAAATCAGACTTGTTTAAAATAGGTTTCTTCTTCTTTAAACAGAATAAAATTACAATACTGTGAATTTGGCATTATTTTCTGCCATCTGAACTTGACAACAGGGAAATAGTAGAAGAAACTGTATTGATCTGGAGTGAGGCTCAAGTTCAGTGAATCAGGACTCAGAAGAGAAATGGAGAGGAACAGGTTCCTTACGGTCACAGTCCAGCCATGGAATTTGCAGAACTTGGGTCTTCCATTCCCAAGACAGCTGAGCACAATATTCTCAGTTTGGTAAGTCTTGTTGCTGCTGTTGCTGATTAATTGTGGAGTATGGTCTCAAGAGCTGCTGAGTGCTGCTCACTACAGTTACTCTGAATGCTGATAGTTCACAAGATCAATATTTTTGCTCCCCTGAGCCTTGAAGTTTGATCCCATATGAAAAGCGTTTTTCTTCTGTCAATAGGAACGTGGCCTTTGGCATCTCTAGCTGCAGCTTTGCTGCAATCCCTGGAATCGGGTGGGATGAGGACAGTAAGTGGTTCTGGGCAGAGTGCTGCAGAGCCCATGTTACAGGACTGATGTTCCGTAAGTGGTGCCACTGCAGCCCTTGATACAATCCATTGCCCCTTGGGGAGCGAGGGAATGAGGCAGAAATGTCAAGCCAGTGGCAGGTGGTTGCTCAGAGGGAAGAGATGGTAAAAGTTTGATCTTGTGAAACCTGTTCCAAAGTTCCTAAGAAAAGCATTCCGCTGAGCCTCGTTGCAAACTGGCCATTAGCAGGATTACGTCTTCATATCCACAGAGCAAATAAGTGGAACTGAAAGGAACGCTTTCAGGGGAAGGAGAATCGCTCCCTGAACTGTTTTAGATGTTAGCAGCAGCAAGACACAAACAATGCAGACACGTTGAGAGGTAAGTTAAAAGCCTTTTGGTTCACCTTCAAGCACTTTGTTGTAGGGGAAACCAGCATGGGATCAAAATGTGACTTTTATACGGAGCTTGTTTACTCAAGCAGTGCAAAGCAGGAACTCCAGCTTGGTAGTGTCAGATCCACAGAACATTTTCATTTTTTGATCTGTTCACTTTTATCTGAGACAGTAACATACTCGCCTCTCATTCTTCCAGTCTCTCTGCAAAGCAGTTTTGCTGTCAGTGCATCAAAGGGGGCTTTCCGCTGGTGCGGGGAAGCCTCTGGCTTAGCCCCACTGCTACGCTGGTTGGTGCAGATCTCGGCTTGTCCTGTAGCACCGGGTCTCTTCTCCATACAGGCAACAGAGAAGGGCAGAAAGAACACCCAAGGTAGGCAAATATAAAAAGCGTTGTGAAAAGCTCTCCTACCCGTCCCCTCTGTTACACAGTCTGAAGCGCCTTTATTCTGTGTAACGTAGGTGCCACCGAAGTCTGCAGGTAGGTGGTTTGCATTCAGCTTCATGTCAGCGACAGCAGCAGAGGCTGGGCTGTTTCCAAGAGCAGATATAAAAGGGTGCTCTGGTGTGTTTGGGCAGAAGCAGGGTGAAATAAAGGAATTGTCAGGGAAGCAGGTGGCTTTCTATGCATCAGCCCTTGGACAGATGAGAAGTCTTAGTGGAAATTATGCGAGACAATGGTACACCCCAACCTCCCAGTCGGCAGGTCTGGTGATTAAATTTCTTTGGTGGCATGAGAACCATTCCCTGCATCCCCGCAGCAACTGTCTGCCATCTACGGAAAGAATGGCAGCAGATGTTGAAAGGTCAGGATTGATTGTTGGTTACTTTTGCTGACACCTTTCCTACTTGGAGACGTGCTACAGGGTCACACGAGTAACTGATGCTCCTTCAAATTCTCTGCTTCCCTTATCCTCCTAACTTTGCTATTTCCTGCTTCATGGGGAAAAGCTTCTAATACCAGGACCAGTATCCTGCTTTTTCACAGATGGTTGCTGAGAGGAGACACCTGGCACTCTCTGGATCTCTTTGCATTGCTCAGATAATATTAATTACAGCTCCGAGGGAAGCAGCCACCTGCTAACCTTTGACTCGATACTGTTTGTATCATGAATGGCACAGAACACAATCCTTTCTCTGCAGACACGCAGTTTACCCTGCTGAGAATAATTCATTGCCACTTTCCTGATTTCTGGATACACCATTAGTGTTCGTGGTGCTGGGCGCGGGGCGCTCTCCCTGATTACAGCACAGGGAGAGTGTCAGGGCTGGTGTCTGCTGTTTGCTGCTTTGCTCCTAGCTTGCCTTGCCTGCCTTTACAGAGGTGTCACGAGGCTGAGTGTGTTGATGTGCAGAAAGCACACCGCTTTGTGTACAGAGTGCTTTGAGATCACTGCATGAAACATGTATTTTATTCAGTTTTTCTTTTTTCTGGGCTTTAGGAGGTCGTTGTTACCTTTATGCAGAGCCAGAGAGCTAAATACTTTCCCAGCTTCTTCTCCAGTCCTCTTGTTAACAGCCCCTTCCTCTGCATCCTCTGCAGCCACTACTTCCACGGTGACAACCGTAGGGCAGGGGGGAAGCAGGGAAAATGGGGAGGTTTAAGAGAGTTAGCACACTGAGCAGAGAGAATGAGCGCGGCTCTATAAAAAGATCAGGCTCATTATGATTGCCCAAAACACTTCCTCCCTTTCTCCACACCCTTGCTTCAGCTTTCTCCACATATTTTCTCAAATAATTTCTTGCATTTACTGCACAACTATAATTCTCTCCCATTAATACCTCACAACTATTATGTATTTATTCTCCAAGGGGGAAGTTATTGTCATCTCATTTAGGAAGGGTTTGGTTTATCTGTAGCAGAGTGTGTTTTACTGATCTACTGGAGGTATTTGTGTGACTGCAGTTGTCTTTGCTGCCTGGAGCCAGGCACTTTCCCCCTCCCCAGCAGTGACATTGGACCACCCAAGGGGTTATCCTAGTGAGTGCAAATCGAGTAAATGCTTAACCTAGGTTATATTCGACTGAGAATCTAGATGCAAGATCAAAAATTGTTTTCCCTTTCCCATTCCTGCAGTGTCAGATTGTTTCTTAGGCAGAAGGGAAATACAGAGTGACTCACTGATGTGCAAGACACAGACAGAGGCTTCCAAGTCCCAGTTACGGGTCTGAGGGAAAGCTGCATGCTTCGGAGCTGTATTAAGAGAATTGAAAAGGTCTGGAATGTGTGGTCTGCTCCGTTTTCCTACATGTGGCTGGTTAACAGAAGTTGGCAATACCTCCAGCCTGGTGGTATCCTCTGGGAAGTCAGTAGCTGAGCTGTTTGGCTCCCAGAGGACCTGTGGGTTCATGGCTGTTACTCTCGTTTGTAACCACAGAAGAGCCAGAATCTGAAAGAAAGGTGGCTCCCTCTCTTTTTTTATTTATTTTTATTTTTTATTTATTTCCTTCCAGGACTGACTAGATAGGGTTTCAGATGTCACTCCGTATGACCAGTTTAGAGGAGATGACACATGCTTGTCCCTCTGGACTGGGAAGGACAGGCCAGCTCATTTGAGAAGTGGGAACGTACTGTACATGTAGGCAGAGGAAGGCAGCAGCATTCAATGTACTCCCATAGCTAGTTCTAAAAATCAGTAAGGGCGTTTAATGAAAGACTGGATCCAAGTATCCTGCGTGTAGCTCTTGGATTCAGGCATTCTGGGACCCTGAATTTTGGCTCAGATTCTTGGTAGCAGAGGATGAGCTGACCATCCCCAAGTGCAGCACAGAACTGCAGTCTGCTGGACATTTTGGCTTTGGGACATCCTCTGAAGGCAAAGCCAAGCAATTTCTGCTCCTCTGATGTTTTAAAGGGGGGCGATGAAATGCCAGCTCCCCTGCTTAGTATCTGGCCTCCCTCAGTACCACAGCGATAACAGTGCCACAGACATGTTCAATGTGCCATCCCTTGCTGTGCTTGCCCAGAGAGGGGTTTCTGAGGGCTTAGTGCCACGTTAATACTTGCTCTTCAAGACACTCATAGAACTGCTTTCACAGCCCCCTGACCCCACAGGCCGGTTCCTTGCTGTCTCATCTGCTAACAGAGTTGCTTCAGTTATGAAAATGGCTTCAAATCCTGGAAAAAAGTGGAGCCCTCTGATGCTCTTGTCCTCCCTGAGGGGGTACTTGTTCTGGAGTCACCTTTTTTCTTCGTTCTTCCTCTAATGAAAAGCATGGTCCTACACCCAGGATTTTCTCCTTGACTCTCCATCCTGATGGAAGCATGGGCTTTGAAAGATTCTTGCCAAAGAAGCTGTTCTCCTCTAGGAACTGTTGATTCAGCTGCACCAAACTGCTTCACAGGGACATCTACTTCTCCAAAACTTTGTAGCAAACAAACCAACGTTCGGACATTGAATTCCTTGTGCTGTGGGTACAGCTGTTTCACCCTGGCACAGTTAGAGACTGGTTTTTCCTTCTTGGTGATGTTTCTGAAAACGATAAAGCCAGAATGAAATGCCTGCACTTAGCAAATTAAGGCAGTTCAGTGAGTCCATTTCCAGATCACCTGTTTTGAATGTATTTGTTGCATGAGACACTTCAAAACTTCACTTTTCTCTTCCAGTCTGGGACAGAAGAAAGTTTGTGGAACAGAAATTCTGAAGTTCAGTCATTTCTCAGTCCTCAACTTCTATTTTTCAGTCCTAGATTTTTAATATATCACATTTAAATGAAAAGAACAACAACAACAAAAAAAACAAAACAAAACAAAACAAAACTTGGAGAAGTATTTCTAAAGCTCTTCATGATCTTTCACTGTTGTATCCCTGTCCTCCCCTATACTCTCATCCATCATCTTCCCTTGCTATGCTCTAATTATAGATGCCTTGAGGCAGAGACCTGCCAATGTTTCTGTCAGTGAAGTGCCAAGCACCTCTATGATGCTTTACAGATAATCATAGAGAATGCATATGTTGTGAAATGTTGATTTTTCCCCCCCCCTCCTTTTTTAAAAATATGTATGCCATGGCAGGCAGAATTAAATTTCAGTGTGCCATCCTTCTTTCAGTCAGACGTTAAATTAACTTCCCTTTCCTCTGTCATTCTTGCTTCTGGCAAATGAGAGACAAGGGCCCCTCTCTCCTCTTCTTCCCACCTCTAATAATTCTGTTTGGAACCCAAGCAGCTTAGGTCCTAGTCCCAACAAAATCATTTGAATGCCTAAGGTATGTAAGAATAAGGGACAGTCGCCTCAAATATCCCTTGGCCACCCATGTAGTCTGTGTAATGAATTTCAAGTTGCTACTACCTACAGTGATGCAAAGTGAGAGGCACCGTGTTTAATAAGAGGCCTTATAACTCTGCCTGTCTTCATGTAGAACTCCTCAGGAAGCGAGCACATCCAGCACCAGCACCTTGCAGAGGGAAAACCATCTGACAGATCATCTTCTGTGCTTGCGCAAGCCTGGTTTCCGACCCCAAAGCATCTCACGGGTTACCAAGTGCTGCAGAGAGTGCTGCTCCTACAAAATCTATCTTCTCAACTTCCCCGTTTTTCCCTGAATGAGTTATTCATCATTAAAAGCAAACAGGCACGCAGCCCTCAGGAGACTCAGGACTTCTCCTCACCAGACGTGTCACTATAAATCTGCCCCAGGGCTCTCGGTGCAGGGTGGCCAGCTGCACAGGCACCCTGCTCAGCGGTCAGCTGGAACACAACGCCAGATAAGTCTCTTACTGATATATTGCATGGAGCAGTGGGGGATGGAAAAGCATTTCTTTGTGCCTTAATACAGAGGCAAGGCAGACAAGCACCAAAATTCAGTGTCTGGAGGAGCTGGCAAAGCCTTTCTTAAGTGTCTGTGTGACATCAGCGCTGGGAAGCATTTGCAGAGGTCCCTGGTGCTTTTGCCTGCTTCTGCTTTGCAGATTGCTGGGCCTGCCGTGACGCTGCCTGCCAGAGTGCCTGCAGAAATGTGCGCTCCCACTTGTGCAATCCCGCCTGTAGTGATGTTGGCTCTGCTTGCAGCAGCATCGGTGGTGGTCTGTGCCTGTTGTGTTGCTAAATATGTAACATGCAGGCTCCACAGCTGAGATTGAAATTGCTGCGTGTCACTGTGCACTGAAGGCTGAATGCAGATGTTGCTGTTTGCCATAATGAGGTTTTACCTTTTTCGCTGCTTGCTCCCTTCCATCTTGTGCCTTGGATAGCTTTCCTTTGCAACGAGGACACATTTCCGTGGTGAAATGACAATTTGTAGGGAAACAAAGGGAAGGAAAGACTGAATGATCTGAAATCAAGTGAGAAGCCCAGCACTGATAAAAGCTTCCTACGATACCAGCAGTAGCTTGTGCATTTGTGTGCATTTGTGCGTGTGTGGGTGAGTATATAAGAAAGGAAGAAAACCTTTGGTTTTGAAGTCTCAGGTCCTTTGCAACAAGATAATGATTTCAGGCTGAAAGCAGCGTTTGACTGATCTTCTAATGGACTTCTTGGGCAGAAAAAAGATCTATTCAGAAAGGTGGAAATTAGAGATAACTGATAACAGCACTGACCCTGTATTACATTAGACCAAAGCGAAGTCTTCATGGACACGGTTCTTTTTCAGAAAACTGAGTGTTGTTTTCTGGTTACGAATCTAAATATAGTTGTTCCGAATTCTCTTCATAGAAAGAGAAGAAACATTTATTGGCTTTCTCATTTTTTTTTCTGAAGTCTGCTCTGCGTAGATTTGCCTTTTGTCAACTGTCAGGAGTCTTTCTTGAAATCAGATGATTTATTCCTCTTTCCCCAGTAAGAACTTGGGAACAAGAAGTTTTTCTTTAAGATCTTTATAGATTCAGTAGTTTTGTATTAATATTACTGTGTTACGAATTAGGTTGTACCCAAATATACTGGAGGAACTTTAAACAGATAGTGATTTGTACGGTTGTTATCACAGGTGTTTCTGTGGATAGTTCCAGCTCTGCAAGATTTGACTTTCCAGTTCGAGGTGATCCAGGATAGTGACATGAGGAAGAGCAAAGTAAGATAAAAATCCATATAGACATCAATTTTATTGCTTGCCCTTTTAAAAATAATTGATTAATCCCCTGAGGTATCACCAACATATCTTTGCCTCACTGTTGGGCTGCACAGCTACTATCTGCCCAGAAATCCAGCCAGTTTAACCACACCTGCTGCTGATCTGCAGTCACGGTGTAACTCTCAGCATCTGTAGAAGCTGATCAGAATTTAGGGACATGCAGTGTTCCTCTCTGTGGAGCACAGTATCCATAAGTCCAAACGATTCAGTGTCCTGAGCATTGTTCTGCAGAGTGATAAAGAGACACAGCTGTTAAGTCAGGCAGCGAAATCAAAAGATGTGATGAAAGACAATGATGATCACAGAGGAAGGCATCCAGTGTCCCAGGAGAAGAGTCTCCTCCTGGGGAGGACACGGTGATTATTCCTGGTTAGGGCTTAGTGAAATGACTAACGCCTAGGCAGATTATTCCAAATTTTTCAACTTCTGAAGCATCTGTCAGTGCTCTGTTGCTGAAGACAGGGTGCTGGAGACAAGCATCTGGACAAAACACTGGAGATGAGCTGTGAGCTCATTTAGTGAATCATTTCCTGTCACCCTTTTCTGTTAGACACTTGCTTTCCCTCAGATGAAGTTGACTTGTTTCCCAGGTAAGGAAAGGGTTTTGTAAGGAAAAGGTTTTTCCTTTTGTAAGGAAAGGGTTTTGACCCATGAGGTCCAGGTCTGTGAAAGATGAATGTGATGGCGTGAGCTCCCAAAAGTGACCAAAGGAGGGAGAAAAACCTGCTTTGTCTTCCATCTTATTCGTGTTTTATCCTGCAGTCTTCCTGAGAAATCAAAATCCTGCTGGGCTGCAATTTTGGCAGAATTGTCATGTGGGATTAGTGGAATTGTTCAATGTTAGCAGAGTTGTGCTTTTCATGATTTCTATCATTGCAGTCTTCAAAATATAGTGGTCTGCCAAAAGACCATTTAAGGTAGAAGAAATCAGCCTAAATGAGAAGAAAGCCATTGAATGGTAACTAGGAGAAGCTTCACCCCAAACATCCTGTACAGGAGGGGCCATTCTGCCCCAGCAAATGGAAAGATGCACCAGGTTGACAGGGTAAATGGGTGTGAATGCCATTTTTAACAAGAGAAGGGAGAAGAAATTAAGCAGGTTTCTCCTTTGCAGAGGTGTCCATGTGCATGAACTTTTATGATCTTACTCTAAGAGAGAGTTTTCATGGTGTATATTCAATTTGCAAAATTGTGCCTTGAGTTTGTATGGCTGGTGCATGCCTCAAGGGTTTGAGATGTCAGCTGGGAAAGAAATTTGATGCTAAAATTACTTTTTTTGTTTATTTTTATTTTTTTTTATAATCTCCTTTCTTATTTAATAATTAAGGTTTAACCTTTTTCTTTGCTAGAATTAAATTATACGCTTTCACCTTTAATCTGCTTGATGCCGAGTAAATTGAACTGAAGCTAGCAAACACAAAACAGACTTCTTCTCCAGAGGAAACATACCTGTTTTAACAGTAAATGTAGGAAGCCTCTCGATGTGCATCTGCCATTTGAGGTGAACCTGACAATTGAATACATTTCCCACACTTCAGGAGTGAGTTTGAAGACTGGTAAGAGCAGCTGTGGAGTGCTAGGAACAAATCTCTGTGTCAGTAGAGATTAACAACTCATAAATAGGTATTCTCCAGTCATCACAGTAAGCTGTAGGTTTTCAAAGATAATTGATCAGAATACAAAATAGGTTAAAATTAGTCCTGTATTTCAACCAAATGCAGCGATTCTATATGAATAACAGCACAGCCAGCAAAGTCTTGATTTCTTGCGTGTGGTTTTCCGTACCTTATACCCCATCTCATCACTGCTGGTTTTTCTTTAAAACCTTAGTAATTAGATCCTACCTCATTGGGACTGTATGCTCTGCTTGTCTTCAAACAAGCTAGCAATAAACAAGACCTTCCCGCTGATTACAGCGTGACTCTGTGCTAACATCCTAATAAAATCAACCAGGCAGAATAAAGGCTAGTAAAAGAACTTCACAGAGTTCTAGGACCTGTATGGGGTCTGTCTGCAGCCTTATTACTGTAGCAGTGACTGGAGGGAGAAATTATATCCCCCTTGTTATGCCATGTCTGCCTGAACTTGAAAGATCTCTAACCAAATGTGTCTCCAAGAAAAGAAATGTGTAGTTGTTGTAATTTCAGTGGGACAAAAAATTAATTCTGTGTATTTATGTGTTAGTAAAGAAGAACAAATCTGTACTGCTGAATGTGATGCAGTTGCAAAGGAAATTGAAGCTGGAAGATGCAAGTTTTAAGACCTTGAACTACAAAAATAGCTGTAGAAGTGAATACGTAATGTGACATTACACAAAAGGATTAGTGGGAGTGAGAGGAACGTTAAACTTTGCTCTTTAATAGGCAGTGTGGGACACAGTCACGCTCAGAAGAACCAGACTCAGATATTATCACTGCATCTTCATCTAAATGATGGACCCCATGCTTGTAGTTGAACAGAATGGCTCATCTTTGAGTAGGGGAAAATTATATTCATCAGGTTGGCAGTTAGAGCACAGAACTGGATGGGTATCTTTGAAAAATGCCCTTGGAGCTCAAAGATGCTCGGAAAAGCTGCAGTGACCCACTGATAATATTAGCTTAGAGCAACTACCAGCAATTTCTTCCCTTATGGAAGGAGGGAAACATAGGTATTTGAACAGTGATCTCCAGAGGTAAGAGGCGAGAACTTTCAGGGTGCAGAGAGGCAAGCCAAGCAAGGACTCGGCTGTCATCCCTGAGGGCAGGACACAGTGGTGTGATACTCAGCTGCCCCTTCAGACAGAAGAGTACCTCACCGTGGAGCTGGAGGGTTTTGTCTCAGCTGCAGACCCCCTGCCTGCCTTTGATTACACAAGGATGGCCCCACAGAAAGGGCACTGCCCTCCTGCTACCAATTTCAGGGAAATTGCCCTCAACAGATGGAGCTTCATCATGCAAATGCATGGCAGTAATGGGTCTCCCTCGTCAGAGCTGGTGGAGAACCTCTCTTAGTGGCTGGAGGCACAGAAGGTGCTGCACAGCAGACGGTCAGACTCCATCCAGAAGCAGTGAGGCTCACTTAGGGCACACTGGCTGACATCTTGCAGCAGCTTACAAAGGAAGAGGGAAACAAGAGCTTGTTCGTTACAATCCTCTTAACCTCTCAGCTATCCCTTTGACCAGAAAGTAGGGATTTGCTCCTTCTGCATAATCCCTCTTCCTCCTTGCCAGTAAGAATTTCCACTTACACGTTGTTTGGGGAACAGGACTTAGAGACAAAATGTTCAGCCCTGTGTCCCCCCCAAAGCAGCTCTGTGTGTATGAACACACAGCAAGTTTCAGCTAATTAAATCTGTTTCTAATTCTGTATTTGAAAATGAGCTTAAATGCCAGTGGTGATGTAATGTTCATTTACATTTAGATTCTGTTTCTATTTATTTTTATTCCTATTAACTGGATGTAGATTCTAGCAGCTTTTTTTTTTTTTTTTTTTTTTTTTTTTTTTTTTTAATCCATCCAGGCTCTCTTTGATATGAACAGCTCATTTTTTACTTAAAGCCTGCCAAATTTCATGCCTTATTGATTCAATAAACGAAGAAGAATGACAGGTAGAAGAGGAAATGGATGTTTCCTCCCCAAGGGAAGGCTTATAAATTTCATATGAACTGTTTCTGCAGGAAATGTTTGCTCTGATTGCCACTGAAACGGCCCTGGAAGGAAGTTAGAGGGTATCATTCACTTCAGGTTTGTCCTGGATATGCATAGCTGGAGTAGCATTTTGGTTTTAAGCTATCTCCTGCGCTATATTCCATAAACATGAACTGCCTGTGTGTCAGAGATGGCTTAAAAATAACTGGAAGTCTCTCATCTGCAGCCTCTCTCTGTGCGGTTCTCTGCTCTCAGTGCTGCTGAGCACACTTGACACTCCAGAGGACAATCCTGGAGGTAGGAGCTACCCAAGCACACTGCAGTTAGTTGTGTCATCTTCTACAAATAGGCACACTCCGACTGCAGGAGTTGAAGTAGTTCCTCAGTCCCTTCGTATCCCCAAAGCTTACAGCAAGGACAGAGGAGCCAGGGCATAAATTAGCAGCTGGTATCTGGAAATCCAGACCCAGAAGAGTGTGCCAGGGGATTAAGGCAAGGATCATGAGTGCTTCTGAGCATTGGGTTCGTTTGTTCTCCCAGGAAGACTGGGGAGATTTATCTTTAGGAGAAGCAGAAGTAATAACAGCAGGGTCATCAGCAAGATTTCTCCAAGTACTTACTCCCATAAATATCCGCTGGGATGACAGAGTTCCCTAATGGGGTGGTGTTGAAAGAGTTGCCAGAATAATTAGTTTTCTATTAGGATACACAAGACATTTGATGTCTCTCAAAACTGTTGTTCCAGGCTCTCCAAAGACACAAATACACTGGTTATACTGGCTGCGCCTACTTATATTTTCTTTAGAGCGGAGAGGTTTACAAGAGCCCTATTTTTTAATTTAAGATCCTGAGATAATTACATGACTTCAGGAGGCAAGAGACTCATTGTACTGTGACTCAATCCAGGCAGGCATGCAAGTAAGAGACTAGACAAGGCACAGTAATAAGAAAGCTCTTTATTGTACACAAAAAGTTACATTAAACTGGTGTTACAAAGGCTGCAAATTGAAGAACTCGGCAATCAGAAAATAGCAGAATGGAGGTTGGTTTTTACGAATGTAATTAGCCCTTTTGCCCATTTACACTATGATACACCCATTAATTACCTGATCACATCTTTTTCCAGAGGACTCTTGTCTGGAGGTTAGGTATTGTTGCCAGCTTTATGTTTCATTAGCTTACTTTTTAGCAGAGCACACAACCTGAGTGTGGTGATGGCTTTCCTCTCACTTTTCTGCTGTGGTGAACTGTTCTTACAGTGCAAGGCTGCAGGGAATACCAGAGTGCACACCATACACGAAGAAAACCCATCCTACAGCTTCCTACAAGTCTAGCAGAGTAAGTATGGCTTTCTTTAATTTACTGGCAAGGAAGGTTTCATGATACCAGTGGTTTCAGAGACATCGGTCTTGTCAAGGAACCTGATTTGTTCATTATAAGGAAAGTTACTGTGCAATTACTTCTGTGCTTGGGCATTTCCAGTCCTACAGCCCTAACGAGCTGTGTTTACCAATGGTGTACACTGAAGTAGCTCCTACGAACTCTGAAATTCATATACTGGGATGGAAGTTGATTTTTTAAATAGATTCGGTCAGATTCACAGACAAGAACTCATCAAATCCTGCAAGACAATTCCGTTTAGTTAGAGCTTTTATTTCCTCACAGTTACTTGCTTACAGTTTTAGCACGTCTCAAGCTACCTGCCTCTCCATTTTCCACGTCCCTCTCTTGCTCCCTTCCCCACTGGGACTGCCAAGACCTGATGGGAGAAGAAGAGGCCTTTAAAAATACCTTCTGTAAAAATCTTCCTCATCAGAAACCACTCCGTATCTCCTGTGGGTGCTACCTGGGTGAGCATGCGAGCAGTGAAGGTGAACCCACGGTGTGAGATGTGACTGGGGATGGTGTTCTCTGCAGGCTGGTCAGAGACCGGCCACCTACTTTTTTTTGCCACTAAATAGACACGGGGTCCTTCAGAACAGCTGCTGTGCTGTTCTGCTTCTCGTGCCATGCATGCGAAGTGCCAAGCAGCTGCTGAGCAGGACAGCAGCCTTCTCAGCACCAGGAGCCCTTTCACCTCCCTGATCTCAGCCCTCATCCCAGCTGAGGGGTAGGAGTGGAAGGCAGAGCGACTTTGCTCGAGGATTGTTTGCTTTTTCTCTGCTTCAAACGCCAGCTTGAGAAAATCAACTGTCTGCCTTTGATCCTTACAGATACCCTGTCAGGAGGAACGCTGCCTTTCCTTTGATGATCGCTTTTGCAGACAAAAAAGGAGAAATGTGCTGTGTCTCTGCTGTCAAAGAGCCAGACGCAAGCAGAGCAACCGGGATACGTGTGGGGAGCGACACAGCCAAGGGCAGGCAAGGACAGCTGGTGTGTGCAGGTCACTGGGCCTGATCCTCTTCTCCTTCCCAGTCCTACACTTTGGAGACATGGACCTTCCATTTTAGCCCAACAACGAGTCCAGAAGGCGGTATAATGAGTGCCAGCACTGCCAGACAGCAGACCTTAAAGTTTTCTCAGCCTTTCAACAGACATGGGCAGGCTTCTGGCCCTTTTGCCTGGAGCTTTGATTAAACTCTTGCTAAAGTTTCCCTTTGTTGATATATTCCCTTTCAGGCAGAGGTGAAGAGTAGGGGGAAAAGTAGCCTGTGTCTGAGAGCATGCAGGCTCCCAGCTCTGTGCCTAATAACGCCGTGCAGATCTGAGCGACTTGTTGCCTTTCCCTGCTCGGTGTCTTGTCTGGCTGGGTCGTGCGGCTTCTGAAATGCCTTGCTTAGTGAGGGCACTGACTGTGATGATTGGCAGCTGTGCCATGTCAGAAGACCAGACTGGCTCAATCCACGGCAGGGAACTTTAAAGCCTTAAAAAGAGCAGAATCTCCACTGCTCACAGGAGGCCATTAATGATTTTCTGCTTTTGAATCTAAGTTTAGGATGTACCATTAGGATCCCAGATAACCTTATCAGAGATGTCAAAAGGAGCTGGCAAGAAACTCTTGCTGTTTGATTCCCGTGGGACCACAGAAGAAAAAAAAAAAAAAAAAAGAAAAAAGAAAAGAAAAAGAAAAGATGAAGATACCGGGGAAAATACTATCACAGGGAGGGCTCTCCTAGCCTCTGAAGGAGCATTAACAAGCATTAACAGATACTGGAAGGCAGTATGTTAATAACAGAATATTGGTGTTTATCAGGCACTGTGGGCTGGGTGAAATGTCTGATCACAGCGCTGATAGTGAGGCCCTGAGACGTGTTTCAAATTGGCTGCAGATTGTAATTAGCTTTTTCCCCTGCCTTTTTTTTTTTTTTCTCTTTCCTCCTCCCATTCTGATATGCCACTCTCAGTACTTAAACATTTTTTTTCCTGTCAGGATTCAGGAGTAAAGCGAAGCCATTTCTGATCTTTCGCCGTGACTAGTGGTTCCTGAATCTTGTTAATGTTGTCAGGTCTTATCAGAAAAACGACACAGACGTCTGCATCAGCCCTCTGCCTGCCAGTGGCTGCCACCACCCCGAAACATGGGGACAGAAGGAAGTGGCATCTCTGTTTGTTATCTTTAGCTAGCACCAGTCGTGACGCAAAAGGTGTGTTAAACTTTTCCCATGTGTATTTCTTGCAGAACTTACACAGTGCTCTAAAATAATAGAGGAAAGGTGACTAATTCATTGGCAATTAAAGGTTTCTTCTTTCAGGCAGCCATCAACGTGAATTGCAGCTGCTGCTCCACTGCACTCTGCTGCAGCTCGCCATGGACCAAGCGCTGCTTGGCTGCGGTCACAACACATGTGAGAATGCTGTTAGCATTTCATCCTAATTACCTCACATGGTAAGTTCTACTATGTCATCTTATCCTCCTTTCACCATGTAGCCATACCTAGAACCCAGATTTCAGCCTATTTAGTGCTAGGTTCTCTTCTTGCTGCCCTGTAAAGAGTACTTCTATTAAGCTCAGACGAACGATCAGGCTCTTTAGGTGAGGCAAAAAGCAAGCTCTCAAAGTAAGCCTCTCCCTGCCTTTTTATTTTTCCTTTCCTTCTTTTCCTTCTGAATCTGCTCTCTTCGAGCTAATCCAAGACCACTAGTCTTAATTCTGAAGAGTGTAAGAGCTTTCATGAGTACCTGTGACTTTTCTCACAAGTTGAGGTATCTCTTGCTTCTTACCTCCCATCCACGTGTTAGGAAGTTTTAATGATTCAGTGGAGATATTAGAATGTAGCAGGATGATGAAGGAAGATAAAGATATGAGAAGAGAGGTTGGGAATCAGTGGGCAAGGGCCTTCTAGGTACCTTATTCCTCTGCCTGCTTAGCAGATTACACGAGACTTCCAAGCTTCTGGACTGCACCATGCTCCTTTTAAAAAGGAGTGTTTCACCCTGACCGTGTTAGGGCAACCTCTCAGACCTGAGGGAAGTTCCCAGATACTTGCAGGGGAATCTGATAAAAAAAAAAAAAAAAAAAAAACAATAGTGGTGAGTATCTTAAAGTTTAATCAGAAGGCAGATAAAAACATTAAAGTCAGAATTCATGCAGGGTGGAGCTTCTAAAGCATGTAATGAATTGCTGGTACTTGTTCAGGAAGCAAGCAGCCTTGTTCACACTGTCTTTCCTTCAGTTCATGAAAAAACAATTGATCTCCATGCTTGTCCCTGGATATTTCCTATGGATATTTCTGGGGAGGCAGAAACAGAGAAAATCAGTTTTTTCTTCACTTTGTGCTGAAACGCATAACGAAGGCACTGCAGATTAGCAGTCATGGAGGTTCTGAAAAACTCTCTTTCTTCTACGTTTTAGAACCAAAATAACATAACTGTACCTTGGCATCATCTCCTGATGTAAATCAGCAGATACAGCTATTGAAACGTCTGCACACATTGCAAGCTTCTCTCCCCCGTCATCTGCCAGAGCTACAGCTGAGACCACGGGAGAGAAATGAGTTCATAGCAATGCCTCACGTTTGTCTCCTTCTCCTTGTCCAAAATGATGACTGCAGCCTTTCAGCCCCGTGATATCTGTTTCTCAATAGCCAGTAAACCCTGGTGAAGCATTAGGACAGGTCCTTACAATGAGACGCTTCATCCTCAAACAGTAATAGGGCTGACGTTTGCTTATCTGCCCAGCCAAGACTGTCAGGTGATGTGATACAATCAAGTCATTCGATTTCATTTGATTGCAAAATGATTGGATCCTGATACAGATAGGATAACATCGTACAGAGCTGTAACGGGTCTAAAACCAACCTATTAAGCAGCCCATGTCTAGCTGTGTTGTGATGGAAGGCTCCTTGGCAAACCCTGCTTTTCAGCATTTTGGACCCCCTTCATTTAGAAACCAAAGCCATACCCAGATGACAGCAAGCAGATGCTATTTTCAAGATGATATAACATAGAAAAACAGCAAAGAGTGAAGCCAGCCTGAGAACCTTGATGGGTCGGAGGAGTGTAAGTGTGTATTGATGCCCTGGGTGACCAACCTCGGGATGGTGTGCTTGGGAAGGGAGATGAATTCCCCTCTTTTAGCTGTGAAGTTTGCAATAAGGGACAGAGTAGCTGAGGAAGGGAGGAGGTGTAAAACGATAGGGATGCCACTTCTTATCAAAGCGTAGAAAATAACTGTTTTCCACCCAAGCAAGGCCCCGCAGAGTGGCTGTCTTCCTCCATTTTCCCCTTGATGTCGTCTTATTATTCCTTTTGTCTCTTCAAAAGGAGACACCGGAAGAAATGTGCTGCGGTGCAGAAGTGTGCTGTCTGCCCATGGTGCAAACAGCTGTTAGCTAAGAAATGAGATGCTCAGAGAGGCATATTAAAGTACAGGGTGATTTTGATGAGCACTAAATTTCTTTTAGAGGATGGCATGGTTCTGTACGCCAGATCTCTTCCCTTTGAATAGAAAGCAAAATATCAATCCTTCCTTTAAGAAAAAAAAAAAAAGGTTTTAATTGTGCGAAAAATGAACACGAATGCCTCCCCCTCTTTCATTTTAGGAAAAAAGACTGACTAGGAAACTAATTAAGTGGTTGGTTAACTTTATGCATATAAGTAGCTTCATTTGATTTTAAGTCAAGTTGCTGCGGCTCCCTATTGAAAGCCTCAGCAGAAAGGCGGGCGCCTCAATCTCCATAAAAATGTCGTTAATCTTGAGAAGACCTTGAATGGCTCCTGCGTTCCCTAATGGAGCCGCTCCTGCTCTTTTCTTTTCACAGCCTGTGGGGTATACGTTTGCTTGCGTGCCAGTAAAAATACAGTAGTTCAGGAAGAACCGCGAGCCTCCCTTGAAATAATAACCTGCAGCTCCCTGCCATTGAATAGAAGTTGGGAGCGTGTTGTGAGCCTGCTGTTGGCTCAGCAGTGCAGTAGGTATACAGGACGGTGTCAGCCCATAGCTCAGGTGAGATGCCTGTCAGGTTTATCTCAATGAGTGCAAGGTACGTTTTAGAGAGCCATGATACAGGGTACGAGATTACAGAGGTTACACGGTGTCCTTCACGGCTGGCATCGTGTGGTTCCTTGTGCAGGAAGACACAAACTTGTGTTTGTTCATCATAAAGGGAAAAAAAAAAGCTTTTCATGCATTTAGACAGAGACAAGAGGTAAATCTTGTACTTCGGATGTGAGCTTGAGTGCTGAGTCCCCCCATACCACACTGCTCTCAGACGTACCCCAAAGCACAGCTTTTGGTAAATTTGGGGGCATGCAGAGGGAGCTCCTCGGGCTCCGTGCTGGTGACTGACACGGGGCCAGCAGGGCCCCCTCTCTGTGTGGATGGGCCCAGGGGAGGAAATGTGTCTTCGGGAAGGGCCCAGGGAGGAAATGGGGTCCTCGGGCTCAGCCTGCCTTGTAACTGGGGGGCAGGTGGAGAGGCTGCGGAGCCACGGGTGCGGATCCGAAGGCTGTGCGATCACCCAAGTAGGAATGTGAGCAGAAGGCAGACGCTGCGCCAGACGTAGCAACAATGCAGAAATATATTCAGAGGGAGCAACAGCAATGGGAAAAGGCAGGAAGAAGCTGGGGCATCCGGTGGAAGTGAAGGGAAGGCAGTAGCAGGGAGCAGGCCTGGTGTGCGCTGCCAGACCAGCCACTGGACACACTTCTACCTGTCCTACGCCCGTCACTGTGACCGCATGGTGCCTTGCTGCTGCCACTGACAAAATTGGTAATTTACTGAGCTTTCAGGAGGCTCTAGGTTGGAAAAGAGCACTTGTCTGTCATTCCCACATGCCCCCTCCAATATCGGCTGTCGTTGGCAATGGGCATGCAGTTAGTCATTTGTTTGGTTCAGCTGTTTTGCCTGCTGCTTAGGTTTAATGGAGGGTTTCTGGCTTTTAAAAAAGTCAGTACAGAGCTGGGGTTCCAGCCTGAAATGCCATGTATATTTAGTTTTAATTCTGGGGTGTGCCACAGCGTGGGGTGGCTAAGGTTGGAGAAGAGGCTCCTGTGTTAGCTTTATGTATGGCTGTATCATTACCTGCTTACTGTGCGCTGTTCCCGAGCACTGCATACACCTATATGTACTTCATTTATTCTATTTTTTTTTTGAGTATAGGTCCTATTTGTTGTATGACTGAAACTTGATCTGCAAACCAGGCTGAAGAAATCAGCCAACCTTCTGCTCCCCGTTCCGTTTGGGCATGGCTTGGTTGCAGCCCACTGACACGAGCTGCAGCAGATGAGCAGCTGGGGAGCTGTTTCTCCCCAGAGAAAGCCCTTCACTGTCAGGCTCGGTTTTTGCTCTAGACTTTCACGCTCACCTGCTTTACTCCAGAAGTGGCAAGATCCCAAGCTGTCAAGTGTCAAATGATGCTTTATCCAGGACCCAAATTTGAGATGGAGGCAGCAGTTCAGCCATGTGTTTGCCTGGGCTTTTTGGATGATCCAGCAGGCTAGAACAGGATGGTAGAGGAAGACAGCCAGCAGAAGAAAGAATCTCTGCCACAGTGTTGCAGGTGGGTCATTATTTATTACGTGTTTAGAAAAACAGACCGAGTTGTACCAGCCCATTGAGACTTCAGGGAGCAGTGTAGTGATTGACTTGGTAACAGCCTTTATTCCTCGCCGCAGCCATCTGTACTGGGAGGAACCAGTACCCTCAGGTAATGCTACCAATCAAGATACTGATGTTTTAAAAAGTGGAAGTGATCAGCTGGAACAGTTTTAAGGGTATTTTAAGTCCAGGCTATTGGCCACATGCCAAGGTGAGTGACTACACTTCACCATCAGAGACTCATCTTCATTTTGGATATGATATTCTCTTTTCATTTCCTCTTTCAAGAATTATTCTAAATATTTCTAAGAGTTGTTGCGTTCCACCTCACATAAGACCTTTGTAAACTCTAAGGCTCGTGCAACCTTCATTCCTCAGGTCAGCAGCAACGCAGGAAAGCCAGCCCAGTCTTCCTAGATGCTGCTTGGGCTGGAGCAGTGGGATAAGGAGGTGCCCAAGGGGGTCAGAACCAAGCTGGAAGGAGCAGCCTGAGCAGGAGCTGGGAGCAGCAGGGCAGTGGGCTGGAGGACTGGTGCCTGCCCATGCTGCCGAGAAGGAAATCCACCCACAGAGTGAGTTTTGATCTCAGCAGCACTGCTTGGGCTGAGGATGTGGCAACGTTGTGACCTGGCTTTAGGGATTTGGTGTTGTGTGTTTAATCTGGGATGTGGATGGCAGTGAGAGCTCCCCCAGCTTGTTCTGCTTTAGCAGCTCATCCCAGCGAGGTGATGCTGTGGTTGAGTAGCTGAGCCACGTAGCTGTAGGGTGGAGGAGAGAGTTGCTGAATGTCTGAGGGGTGTCAGAGCCAGGTACCTGCTTAACAGGATGGAAGAAGGTGTGAGCTGAGGCCCTGCTTGTGCCTGGGCTAATTTCGGCTGCTTCTGAGGCCGTGGAAGAGCACAGCAGATCTCGGCCTAGGAATGCAGGAGCTTTCATCCTGGATACAGTTTTGACATTTTGACATTTAGGATGCCTTTAAGGAACTCAAAATGTAGAGGTGATGTGATTTGTGGCTGCATATACATGTAAATGAAATCAGCGATGATGCAGTGCCCCAGTGCTTTCAATTACATGGCCTTATGAGTGTGTGTGCACACGGTGGGGAGAAAAGGGGAGACCCTGAACTTTAAATAAACAGTTCTGTGCATCTGCAGCTTCCTGTTATTCTAAGTGTGCTTCATCCTCGTATTTGCTGGCACAGAAATCTCAGGAAACATAATTGCTCGTTCAGCATATCAGTAATTGTTTTCAGGATGTGGCACTGATATTAATTGCGTGTCATTGTTCCTGAATTAAAATGTTCCTATTTACTAACCTCCTTGCTCATTATAGTCCTGAGCCACTGGAGAGTTGGAAGCTCATCTATTTGTCAAATATGTTTTATGAGTTAATTCTTCTGTCAGCATTGCTGGGTATTTGTATCCGCTGGTTACAGCCCAGGAATTGCCATTTTGCTCAGAAATGAATCTTTTAACCTGACCATGCTGCAAAGATTATGCAAATAAATAAACAAAAAACTCGAGCCATTATGTGTCTGTGCTAGGAATACTAAGTCCAGTGTCACTGTTACATTAATAAATTAACCAAAATTACTGACTTACGAGCATCCATCTGCAGTGACTGTAATGAAATGGGTTGCTTTGTTTTGTTCTTTTTTTTTTTTCTTTCTTTTTTTTTTTTTTTTTTTGTTAACAGCTGCTAAAATACTGAACAGCCTGACTGTTTTCAAACTGACATCTACTTAGGACCCAGAACAATTTACTTTCTTAAATAAAGGGAAGCTTCTCTTCCTGGAAGCTGTCCAACATTTTTAATGTCTCCCATGCTGAAGTGGGATGAAAGGTCAGAACTCATTAAAACTTTAGCAAAGCAGAAGTCTGCATTAAAAGATTCATTTGGTTTTTTAGTTTTTATAGGCGTCGATTTATCAGTGTGCCGAAGCGTAGGCTTAATTTTCTATCACTTTGATTTCAATCACGTGCTTAGGATTTTACTGAGTCACAAATTGATGAGATTTCTGGGAGTCTGGTCTTGGGCGTGCCTGGATAATAAACATGAAAAATGGAGGAAGGCAACATGCTTTCCAAGACTGCAGTCGAGCCATGAACCTGTACCTCTGTCTCCTTCCCTCTGCTGAGCAATAAATGATGGAAGGACCTGTTGCTTGCAAAGTGATGGCCCTGTAGAAATTAAAGTGCTCTTTGAATGGCTTGGGCACTCACCCAGACTGCTTGGGACTTGCAGGGGTGGCTGGTTGCAACATCTGGAAATGGGTCTCATTCGGGTCTTCGTAAATCTGGTGCTCTCTACAGTTACTTATCTTCAGGATAAATGAAGGAATCAAACTTTTTACTATGATTTTTAATAGTTACCTTTCTGGAGCCTCTCCTGTCCATTTCCGTAATCTCAGGGTTCCTTTCTTCTGCCTCTACAATAATGGTTGGGTAACAGAGCAGCAAACTTGGCTGAAGATTTTTAGGTACTTTCTAATCGCCTGTCATTGTCAGCAGGGATTTTATTCCAACTTTAATCCCACGGCTGTACTTGGCAGCTTGTAAATCACACATGTACGTCATAAGCAAGGAGTGGATTGCTTCTGTCTTAATCTGCAGCCTCTTACTTTTACGACTCCTTTGTATCATCAGTCTTTATTTCCGTCACAAGGAAAAAAACGTCTCTCCCCCAGTGGTTGCATCCAGATGAATGTGTTTTATTCTCAGCAAGATCAGAGGAAGGCGATTTACAAGGGTTCTGGGCACTCGGAGCGCACGAGCACTGGTACTTTTGAAACATGCCGCGTATATGATGGATGGGGCGTATTATCTAAATGCTAATAAATACTGAGCCACAAATTGGCTCAATTTTTCTTCATTCCTCCGCTGCCTGTGGCTGTTGAATGACGCTAAATCTAGCCTCAGACACATTACAAGAGTAATTAATTCCGATTTCTTTCTTTGTTCTTTTTGGTAGGGCAATGTGGAGATGCTGCCTCAGGATGTATTTATGGTGCAGGCTCACTGGCTCGGCTCCACAAAATTTGTAGTACAGGTTGGTGTGAGAGGGACAAGGTACGAAGCTGGTATAAATCTCATCTGGTACAGAGCTCCTGAGCATAATTTAAAATGGTCAATGGGTTTATACATCTTGTTAAATTCTTTGGGACTTTCCCATAGGGATAATATCCTTTAAATGTACGTGGTCACATACTGAAGATACAGTGTACTCTAGAAGGTGAGTACTTGTCACAAGATCATCTGTGTAAGCTCTTCATTGTTCTTTGTAGCCTTCTGTCTTTTAGATTCTAAAGATTGTTGGGTATTAACTTTATCACTTCTATATTTGGGGTCAAAACTTCAAAAGCAAATCTGCCACTGTCAAGTGTTTATTTTTGTGAAATATAGCAGCAAGTTTTCCCTTCAACTGCTCTTTGGTCTTGTACTAAGACTCCAGGAACTGAATGTGTTGAAGATAGCAAACAGAAGGCACAGGTAACTTGGTGGCAGGGTATGTACAAACTTGTTTCACTCCTCAGTGGGGCACACAAAAAAGAATCTAATTTGGAGGTAGGGTTTTTATTTTTAACTACGCCAGTGATGAATTGCAGGAATTCTTGTCCAGGCATCGCAATTGCTTCTCATAACCACAGTGTTTTGGTTGGCTCACCCTCTAAAATCTATTTTGTAGCTCAGACAAGTGGTTGTATCAAGGCTATAGTTTATGCTCGGTGTTAGAGCTAGGTGAAGCTATTCAAATGACTTTCCATTGGCTGGGAAAAACCTGTTGCATCCATTTACCCTGGGGGGCAGATGATGGACCTATACTGTAAGTGAAATGTAAAATCCTGGAGGGGGGGAACACCAATGTCCATGCACTGCAGTAGTGTCCTACAATCTCCTGCGGTCCTTGGCTGAAGTACACTGCTTAATTTAATATTTCTCTTCCTTACAGAATGGGTAAGGGAAACGATTTCACATCCTTCACAATTAGGCATTTAAATAGCTCAGGAGAGTTTGACAGTACTGAACTAATCATATGGTCTGGCTCTGGTCCCTAGCCAAAACATCCCCGAAGCGAGCTGCGGGCTCGCACGGCGTGCATTTCCTCGCTGTGTTTGTGCTCTCACTGTCATCCGTGTTTATTTGTTTAGAGCCGAGCCTGGGCTCACCTGGTGCCACTGATTTCTGTAGGATCAAGCTCAGCTCTGACTGTCTGGCTTCAGGGATTTTTTTTTTCTTGTTCATTTTTTCTAGGGAGGGCTGATAAAAAGCAATTCAGAGGAGCCCAGTTGGTGCGGAGACACAATACGCCAGTGCTGGCTGTAAGCAGTGATGAGACGACCTCAGCAGTCCCGCGGTATGATCATACTCATCCAAATACAGAGATGAGACAATCTTGTTAAATAATTGAAGTGGTATTAAGTTCAGGCCTCTCGCATTCAGTGCTTTTCAACTCTCCTGCCACTTATTTCATTGCTCTTTGCAGAGAAATTACACTTTTCTAGTTTTCACATTTGTTCTGCTCCGTGCCACTGGCTCCCAGCAGCTTCTGCAGACCTCCCGACCTCCCCGTTTCAGCCCGTAATATCATGGCTTGTTTCCATGGAGACCTGAGCAAAGTGATAAATAAATGTGGCTGGGAATAGCACGCTTTCACCTTCCGTAACCAGGAGAAAAACAGGGAGGGGGATCGTTGCCTGGCTGTGGAGCCCCACAGAGGACAGCAGAGCTCCTCACGCCCGCCCGGCACGATGACATGCGACCAGGCTGCCTTGGCGTGCCCTCAGCATCCCCGGGGGGTGCACGAGCAAGCCCTGACCCACACCTTGTTCTCCACCACACCATCCCAGCACGCTGAGAGCATTTTCTGCCCTTGCTCTCGCACCTCGGTGCGGTAGGGGTGGTATTTATTTGGGGGCACGCTGATCTGCACTGCTGCGGAGTGTTAGCAACATATGCCTGGATTACGGGAGTGAAAATCCTGGCGTGCTTTTCTTTGACAGAGCTGCGGCCTGGGAGCCAGAAAAATTGCGTTTGGATCCAGTTGTATCACTGAGCTGCTGCGTTATCGTGAAAGGTCATTTCTTACTCCTCTCCTGTGCTTTATTTATGAGTTGATAACACTTTTGGAGCAAGAAATTCCTTTCTGGGGATAGTTTATGTGCTGTCTGTCCCAGGGATGACCTCATCATGGTTGAAGTTTCTAGGTGAACTGTAATTTAAAAACAAACAAACCAACCAGCAATGCTGCTCGGGGCCAGTGCTACGTTTCATGATCCCACACACTGGCATCTGGTTGCAGGTCCTGTGGGGATTAGCAGGGACTGCTAATGAACATGGGCTTGTTAAGCTGCCCCGTTAATTAAAGTGGAAAACTGCTCTCGGAGTACACCGTGTGGTTCCAGCCAGAATGTCCTTCTGGTTCTCTGCTTCGAGAGAAGCTGTTCTCACAAGGAATGACTTTTCCTTTTGGAAGATCCAATTTAATCTGACCTCATGATGACTATTTTCTCGTGCGATATAGCAGGTGAGTTTTGTCGGACTGAACTCTCGTTTAAAGTTGTGGTGTGCTCGGTCCAAAAATTCTAGCCCCAAATCCCCTTTGCCTCTGATGAAATTAAAAGCTGAATTCCAACCTGAGTGCTGAGGAGGATCATCTTAAAGCAAATAAATAAAGTAAAATTTGTGACTTCCAAAGTGGGAGCAGAAATTTTAAACCTCATCAGATCTGAACTGGAACCCGTTGGTGCTCCCTTTACCATCAGCTCCTTTCTGTCTTGTCACACTTCTTAATTACTGCAGATATCACATTTGTCTATGAAGAGGCAGTCTTTTCCAGGCCTTGTTGTTACTCGTTACTTGAATCACTTGCTCTTTATCTTGTTTGATGCTGCTGGGACGCCCAGGGAATTTTCCAAGGCTGTGAGCACAGGATTGTGAAGAAATCATTGTCTGGCATTGATGCTTCAGCTGAAGATGCTCTCTCTCGTGTCTCTTGCGATTTGCCAATAAACCAGCCAGACACTTTGTTGCTAGCAGCCTTATACTGCTGAAAATTGTTTTTCAGGTGAGACGGTAAATTATGGGCTCTTGCTTCCTGTAGACATAGCTGTTTGATAGATCTAGTTGTGGTGTCTGATGTAGTTAAACAGAAAGTCCCCAGTGTTCTCCTTCCCTTATTTAAAAAAAAAAAAACAACATAAACAGTTGTTTTGTGTTGCTTCTCCCAGAGTGGCTGCATTTCATTGGAGTTTCTGCGTGCAATATAGGTGGAGGAAAAAAGACTGACATGGCAGGAAATGCCTCGTGTTCCAAAGCCAAGAAGAATGTGCTTGCCTTTGATGTGCCAGGCATTGTGCCACGCTGGAGTCTAGACAGCAGGAGGTACTGCAGGTTTTATGTACGTGCCTGTATACGCCAGTATAGTTCTGAGGCTTGTGCTGGCAGTGGGACACAGGTCTGAAGGGATGCTGAGCGGAACCGTTCCTCCGATGGGTCTTCAGCCCTTGAAGATTTGTCCTACGGCACTGCCTTTTGCATCACAGCCCCCCCCTAGTTTTGCTTTAGCAGCTTACTGCAAGTGAATAAATACTTTTTGTCTCTGTCCTGCTCCCTCCAGCTCCTTCCTTTAACATTTGTTGGCTTTGTCTTTAGGATTCCTCTTAATTGTAAGTTCTGAAGCGTGCTTTTGATTAACCATCACCTACCAATGGCATTAGAAAACAAACAAACAGAATTGTCCTTGAACTCTTTTCTGCCCTTTTTCTACTCCAGTGGGGCTGAATACCCAATTATAGAGAAACACAGAAAATTAAAGTGCGTCAGGAACGGCGTGTCCATTCTAGAATCATGTTTGACAGTCTGATTATCCTCGAGAAGAAAGGACCATCCTGGTACAGTCCCAGAGGAGAAGAATTAACAACCATGGAAGCAATGAAAGAAGATTCACGCTGATGTGAAGAAGACAAATGTGTGTGTAGTTCAAGTTCATCTTGGCAGAGTCATGCTGCAAATGCCAATCTGACAATTTTAATGCTGGCAGGAAAAGAAATGTACGAGGGGGCTGGGTAAGTGATGGCTCATCCCAGCTCAGCCTGAGCTCCGGCAGGGAGGCTGCACTCACTAACAACCCCCCTCGCTCGGGGTGGCCCTGCTGCGGCACACATCGAGGTGACAAAGGGCACCAACCAAGAGGTGAGCGAGGTCATCATTTATCTGGGGCCGTTGCTGCTCCCTGGTGTGAGAGGTGTGAGCTGAGAGGTTTTTGTCTTGAGCAATGAGGTGAATCTGCAGGGAAGGCACAGGGACCTGAATGTGCTTTAACTCGCTAGCACAGGTACTGCAGGAGGGTGGCTGCAGAGGCGTGGAGCTCAGTGCAGACCACCCCATCCCCTTAAGGAGGGAGGTGGATGCGTTATCATCCCCACTGAGCAGGATTTCAGAAGGGATTATGGCCTCTGGTGCCAGTGTTTCATCTCTCAAACAGCTGAGGAAAGCATTGCACTTCTTCCTGGCCGGTCCCAAACAAGATGATGCAGGAATTTTGCTTTCTGCATGGGGAATGCGGGCTCCAGCCATCTTGGCTGTTAAGCACGAGACAGTGCGATGCTGCTCAGGAGCTGGGAGCCACGCTGGGGTCTCCTTTTGCTGTCTGAGAGGCAGCAAGACGTGGTCAGAAGAGCCCCTGGTTGTGCCAGATCCAGCAGCGTGGAAGGTGTGTTTTACACAGAGTGAAATGGGGGAGAGTTTTGCAAGGATGCTGTGAAGCCAGCACATGCCTGACTGTGCAGAGGGGCAAAGGCACGGAGAAGAGAAAATGAAGAGAAATTTCATTGTGCCCAGGTCCTGGAGAGTGAGCAGGGTACGGCACAGCGTTGTCTGTTTTTTCCCACGTAGCTGAGACCTTTTCCAGCTGAGTGGCAGCTAGCACAAGGCAGATGGTGAAGGGTGAGCTGGGAGCGTGCAAGGAACCCCTCTTGGAGGAGACATGCTGCTGGTCATTATTTCTGTAGGTTTCTGTAACTGGTGCACCACTTACCAAGTGGAAGGGGGCTAAAATTTGAGCAAAAGGTGGGGTAGGAAATTCGTTTAGTAAAGCTGGGTGCTTCCCCAGGGGCATGGCTACCAGCTGGAAACCCAGGTGCTTTTATAAAGTTCCCAGCCTGATGGGAAGAGAGGGAAGCGTGGACGAGGCACCGAGTAGCTTGGCAGGGGTGACTTCAGTCGGTGTTATTTTTCTGCAGGAAGCATCCATCAGGGCACTTAGTAGCAAAACCACTTTGAATAAAACCAAGCAAGCACCTGCTGGCTGGAAAGCACTGAGAACACTTGTGTGTGTTTGGGGGAAGCTCTGCCCCGCTCAGTGTGTTGGTCCGAGTCTAACAGAAAGGTGGTTTGCATCAGAGAGGTGGGGGAGGAATATCCCAAAAAGGAGACTGGTGAGAAGCAGCAGGCCAGGCTGGTATCTGTTGTCCCATCAAAATTCCAGCAGTGGAAATCGCTGGTTATTTGAAATCAGCTGTCACGTTTTACTCCAGAGGCGGTGAGTTTTTATAAGTGTGCACACAGAATAACAGGATTTGGTTTCCACAAGCAAAATTGTCACTTGTCTCTGAAACTTAGCACAGGATTTTAGATGCCGAGGAAAACATCACTTCTCCTCTGTGTTACAGAAGCACAGCAGGCCCTTCCCAGCGTAACTTTCTGAAGCTGAAAAACGTTCCCTTCTCCTCCCCTTTCATTTTGCCACGAACACATAAACATCCATACAGCCACCTTCTCTCTGCTTGGCACAAAATACCAATGAGCTGGAAGGGTTGCCCTGGTAGGAGGCAGTTTTTGCAGACGTTATAATCTTTTTGGTTTGTTTTGGGAACCAAACCTGCTTCCTTAAGTTTTGCAATTTACTCTAAGCTGTTTTTCTTGCCCTATCATGGGCTGTACATTTTTTTTTTTTTTCTTCTGCTTTATGCAATTTGCATGCAAGTTACTTATGCAAAGCTCCCTTTCCAATTGAGCTGGCAAAGAATTTATCATCACAGCGACTTGATTTTTCACAGATCATGGACATTAGAAGGAAACCTGTAGAAATACAGCACCTCTGTTAGGCCAGCTCTGCCTCAAAGGACATTATCAAGTCTAATAAATATGATTAATTTTCCTGTTTCTCAAAAGCTTCTTGTCTTTCAGCCGCTGATCTGTTCTAATTTCTCATGTGTCTCCTTAGCACAGGTTTGTCTGTATTGATTTTCCTCTGCAGATCATTTTAGCTCTCACACGCTTTCAACTCATCTTGCATTCCTGACACAGTTTGTTGCCTCTGGATGTGTTGCAGGACAGAGCAAGCTGGTGAGCCTCTGAAGCCAGTTTGTTTTGTTCTGCTTTTGCATTTGAACTTCCCAGGTTTCCTCTTCTTGTGAGCCTGGCAGGCAAGGGCAGCTCCTGGCTGAGGTATTTGTAAACTTCTTGCTGATTTCTTCACATAACGAAGCATTTGTGTGCAGGTCATTCCTTGGATCTGCAGCTGGGCTGGGTTGGAGATGACAGCTGAAGACCTGTCCATAGAGAAAGTGGATTTGAATCACCTGCTCCACTCTTAAGGATAAATCTAAAATCTCGCCTGGGACAGAACAGATCTCATCACTCAGCCTCTGTGGAAAACTTTGCTGACATATTATGACATGATAATTCTCAATACCATCAACAGAGCTGCAGGAAATGTGCTGATCTCCACCACTGTGTTATACTTGGTATGGGAGACTGGGCTTTGAGTTGGGGTCTCCTGTTACTGCGTAGTGTGCAGGACATCAAAAGTGTGCAGAACCAGTAGCAGGCAGCCCCTGTGAGAGCTGTTCCAGGAGTGTGGGACAGAGGGAACCTACCTGCCTCCTGCTCCTGGGGGATGCCTCCTGCAGTTCTGCTCGAAGGAATTAAGAGTAGTTCCTCTGCACTCGCTAAATTTTACCCTCCCTGCCGAAAAAATTGTTAAGGTGATAATTCATCTGCGAGATGCTCGGAGTGCTGTGGATTTAGAAGTATTCATTTATGCCAGGATCATGTTGTAAAATCACTGGAATGTCTGAAGTTACAGCCTGAGATTGTCACAGGTGGCTGACGCGAGGTATTGCAGTGAACTCTGTTCAGATGCACTGCTGTTAGATACAAAACTGTAGCTCTTGTTGCAGTTGCATATCTAAGGGTTACAGCAAGGTCAATAAAATATCCTTGCAGGCGGTGACTCCGGAGCTCCTGTCTCTAGGGCTCACCTCCCTGGCAAGGTGCTGGTGCTCACAAGCAGGGCTTAGTGCACTTGAGATGACAGCAGCAGAGAAAACTCCTGGGGTAGGCGATGGCACGCTGAATGGAGCGAGAGCCCTTTCCTGTTCGATTGTTAAGGCTCTCGGAGTGGCACAGGGAAGGACGGCAGCTGCAGAATGTTTTCCTCTCCCTCCCAGGCTCGTGTTTCTGTGCACAATGCGCGCAGTCATTGAACTTGGCCTAGCGGCGTCCCCAAGCTTTTGAGAAGTGTTTGCAAATGAGGCAGAGAAGGAGTAGAGGAGTGTGTGCATTGTACCAGCTGTTATTGCTATCAGCGAGCATTCAGAAAAAGCCTCGAGAACATCCCAGGGCACTGCTGAGGTTAACTGGCTGCTCGAAGATGTTGCTTTGCAGAAAAGAGTATTTTTCTGGCCCGAAATCAGGAGTTACACGTCACCTGACTGTGTGACCCCCAGGTGAGCACTGTTCTCTTGAAGGTGGATTTTCTAAGGTGGCTGACACGGCTCAGACCTGGCAAAGGCTGATCTTTACAGCAGGTCTCTGTAGGATTGAACTGTTTAAGACACCTTAAACTGGGCCAGCAAGGTGTTAGGAGAGATTCTGCACTCAGCCCCCCAGCAGTAACTGGTGTGCTTGGCACCGGGCAGGTTTGAGATCTTTTCAGTCACTGTAGAGTGACAGAGTAGTCACAGGTAGCCATGGTTATGTCAAAATATTAAATATCTGATTATGTTCAGGCAGAGCTCAGAACTGTAGCTGACAAAAAATAAAGCCCAGATAATATCATGCTGTAAATTGAATGCCATCGCTGCAGAACCATCTGACTCCTATCCCAGGGCGTGATGCACCAGAATATTTAGCACCGTGCTGGACACACAGAGATATGTTTGTGGCAGCTCTTTGTTACCTCTGGGTCTCAAAGCAGGAGGATGAGGTCCAGCTTAACTACAAGGGGAAGAGATGAGGGAATCCAAAGATACCAGGCTGAACCTTTCCCACTGGTAGTTTTGGGGATGGTTTGCAGTCTCCAAGAATGACTTTCAGAGCGGGGGCTGCAGAGAACAATGTTGTTGTGATTAGGGTTCTTTATGAAGAGCTGGGTACGTATCTGGACAGTGTTCACTGAGGCTTTCACTGCGAAGCGAGCATCCGCAAACCTCACCAGGTCAGGCAAACTCTGCAGGCTGGTGGAGGTGTGCCTCTGTGCGTGCATTCATCTGCGTGTAAGCAAAGACCATGTAGGTGAGGCTGTCCTCATTCCCGTAGGAGAACCTAAGAATGTCTTTGAGCTGCAGGATTTGCTTAGTTCCCAGTTCTTCAAGTGACCACGCCAATTCTGCTCACAGCGATCTCAGTACAAAACTCTTCTGTGGGAGAGTTACCAGCTCCGGGAAAAATGTGCTCCTTTGGAAGCAGGTGAGTACCCCATGTTTTCAGTAGTGCTTGCTTTTCTTACAGGTGGAAGGTCGCTCTGCATGCTCCATACACTTCAGTGCTGTCTGTGCAAACAGTGAATCAAGCGTTGAGGACTCAGGAGGGATTTGTTCTGTCTGAATGGCTCTGGGACCTTTCGCATCTTGGGAGCTTCCTCTGACAGCAGCAGCAGGACTGAACCCAAGGCTTCCAGCACAGTGGGATGGAGTACCTAAGCTAACACAAACCCAGAGGTTGGTAGTGTTACTTTCCTGGGGACAAATGTCTCCTCAAAAATATCTGTATCTGACAGACAATGCCCCGATGCCTTTTTACAACCTGTAGTAGAAGAAAGCTTGTCAAAATTATTAACGTGCCTCTCAATGCCATGTCCCACATGCTACCAAATGTAACTGCATGAAGCTACACATCTCATCACCAGTTGTCTGCTTTTAAAGATGTTTAAGACTCCAATTATGCAACCAATTTATACTGCTGCTGAGGGATTAATGGGCACTGTCACAAAGCCAGGCGTGTGCTGGTGTTGATAGCTGTGCTGCTTGGCAGTAGGGTGGTTGAGCCAAGGGAATGCTTCACTCAGGGGAGCAGAAAGGACGCAAAGAGGATGGTTTCTGTTTGTTTGTTTGCTCACCCCTGTTCATTTGGCCTGCTTTTTCTTGTTTAATATACGAGTAGAAAGATAGCAGCCACAGCAGAAATCCTACTGTTGAGCAGCTCAAGGATACGGATCAGGAAGCCAGCAGACTGCCAGGGATTTAGGGTGGGTATTGAGATTTTTGGTAGTACTTTAAACTGAACCGACCCATCAGTGATCAGTAACTCTCTGATCCACACGAAATAGCAAGTTACAATGTGCATCAAAAAGCCTCTGGCTACACTGCTGCTCGCTGCTCCTTCCTCCTTAACTGTCAGCATCTGCAGAGTGCTGAAGCAGCTCGCCTAAGGCTACGGATATAATCTGCTGCAGGTTGCAATTAGGAGAATTAGCCTGCTGGTCATTCTTTTGGTCTCTCTTGACTTGTTATTTCTGACAAAGAGCCCATCTGAGGTTGCTCTTCAGAAAATTCAGGTCAAGCTTTTCAACTTCAAGAAATCTCGGAAACTTAGTCTCTAGTCCCAGATTTGGCGTTAAATCCACCTCTTCTCCAGCTGACACCAGGAAGACACCCCACACTGTGACTGTTCAAGAACTGAAACCCAGTGGAGGATCTGATAAAGAAAGGATCCTATCACCCTAAATATTGTTTTAAATTCTACGCTGAGTATTTTGCATTTGTACGTAGTGAAGCCTGTTACATAGCGAGACGTGTAACTTCTTTAGCTTAGCGTTTTCAGGCCTGTCACATCGTAGATATTCATGGAAAGTCAGTCTGTCTACTGCATTTCAAGAAAAGGGAATGTTTATTTTCAAAGGTGGAAAGGCAAGCTGTCATTCACAGAAAGCTTCCGTAAGTTTCTAGCAAAACAAGAAAACGCTATGTATGGATCTTTTTTTTTGTGTATGTGTGATTTTCCCCCTTGTTTCTTTTTGGAAGAGTTGAAGCTGCTGCTATGTGTGTTATTTCTTGTTATTCTACCTTCCAACTTCGAGTAATATTCCCTGTGTACACACCTGATGAGTCACTGTCTTCTTTGGACTGTTTTAAGGGGATGCAGTGTGCTTCCAGACTTGACTTCTCTAAACTCTGTTTTCTTTCCTTTTCAAGGTTCCTGAAGCTGAAAACATTTCTGCTTTCTGCATGCTGATGCGTACAAGATGGCAAGTCTGCCTGTTCGTGCAGAGCAGGTGACACAGAGTGAGGCAGAAAGAACAGATAAAGGATGTAAAACACTTCTTACACACTTCACTACTACGAGAAAAGGTATCCAAAGGGGAAGATTCAGGTCTAGAGGGTGGCAAAGAGAGGGAAAATATATTTAAAAACAACTCAAGCTGATTTGACCCACAGCATGTTTACTTATTGCTGAACATAGGGAGAGTGAAATAGAGTGAAAATAGAAGACAGGATTTCCACAAAGGATTTTTCCTCCATAGGAAGACCATTTTCTGATCTGTTCAGCATCCCGAGTGCAGGGCTGTCAGGCCAAGCACGGATGCTTACGAGGGCAGGCGGACCAATTCTGGCACAGACTTTCAGACCCAGGCACTCATGTCTCTGTGTCTGGTAGGCACAGAAATCTTGCTCTCTGCACAGGTTTTATGACAGGGCTTTGCTGTGCAAGGCTGGAGAGCGCCGTTTGGAAACGGAGTGCACCCCGGGGGATCTTGTGCTGCCGAACCATTGGAGACGATTTGGCAGCACGCCGGCCCCCAGAATAACGAGATGGAAAATGAGCTCTGACAGGTCAGATGTAATTCTGCAGGGGCTACCGTGCCAGCTACCAGCCTCCGTCCTGGCGTGCAGGGGAGCTGCAGCTGCAGCAGCTTGTGCAGCTTGCTGCACTGCACGGAATGGAAGCAGCAGCCCCCTTGAGCACTGGGGCTGCTTCGGGGCTGGATCCGGGAGGACTTGTTCCCATGAGGCAGGGAGTGATGCTGTGAGCCCTACTTCGAGCTCAGGGGCTGTCTTACTGGGGAAATCCCATCCTAGCTTCAGTTCCTGAATCCTGCCAAGTGGATGCGTTTGGTTTTCAACGTGCGAGACCTTTGGTCCTGGAATAAATCGTATAGGGCAAAAAGGGGCTGAAAGGAAAGCGCTGCGCTCTTGGGTGGCTCAGGAGGTGAACATCCAAACACAGGAGTGGAAGCACACAGCCCCCTGAGTGTTTGGACAGAGGATTACAGGACAGCTTCTGTTGTAAGCCTGGATAAGGTGTGTTGGCAGAGCCGTGTTTTGACAGGAGCTCTCCATATTCAAGCTAATAAATGAGAGTTGGAAGGAAATGTTTCTGCCTGTAAACTACTGTGACAGACCTTGTGTAATGAGAAATATCTGTCAGCTTTTTCATGTATTCCAGATTTATTCACTTGAACGTTAAGTTTGCTAGTAAATTCTTAACAAGCCTACTCCAGTGGAAAACAGCCCTAATTACTGTGAGCGTATTTCTCACTCCGGATTTAAGAAAATGAGGGAGAAGGAAAGATTTATTTATTCCTCCTTCCTCCCCAGCTCACTTCCAAAGTGGGGAAGAATTTGAATGTGTGGCCTGAATTTAGTTTGGTTGTAGGCAAAGCCAGGTGTGGTGTCTGTGTCCTGAAGTCACAAGAGGAAACGCTGGTTTTTAAGGGTCCGGTGTGATGGTGTGCACAGAGATGGATGCTTTCTGCAAAGAGCAGGGAAAGTAGGGCTTGAGAAATCCTTTCGTTCCCTTTGCTGCAGGGTTCTGCCTGCATGCAGGAAGAAATGAAAGGCTGGAGCTGGTGCTGTGCAGGAGTGCTTGCTGACTGCCCCGGGTGTGACTGTGCTCTGAGGGAGAGCAGGGGCCAGCAGGTGGTTTTGTTGTGCTGCCTTGTTGGGGAAACGAAGGATGGGAGAAAGGCAACCTGCTGCTGCACTTCCACGGCGCTGCTGTAGCCCGTAGTCCAAGTGCTGGTGTATGAAGACCCAGGTAAAGGATTAGGAGCCTTCTTTTTAATGGCCTCTACCCCAGTCAGCCTTCTGACAACCAGCTTGAACTTGAGCTTCATGAGACACTTCCCAAGGTAAATTCGGTTTAAAATGAGCTGAGTGTTTCCTGGTGGTGGCTGTGAGCACATCTCTTACCATACATCTCTTTTAAAAGTGCTGTGGAGACAGATTTGGTTCGTCTTCACTGTTCCTGGAATTGCCTGATTATCCACACCAGCTTCTGGCCTCAACATGATTTGGATATATCCTTCTCTCAACAGGATCTTTTATTTCTACATTGATTAATCAACTCTTTTAAGTCGTTTAATAGTCTGTTAGAGACCAGGTAAAGCATTTGCGTGGAGACCAAAGGTTAATCTTGCATCAAAACTCGTAGCGGAGGAAAGGGACCTTTCGTTGCTCCCTCTGTTATAAACCACGAAACCTCTTCTGCTGCCCCTGGGAAAATACCAGGCTCACAAGAACTCTTCCTTTTTGTGCCACCAGATTCAAACCACTCAGGGGAAATGGATGCACTGAGGTATTTTTCCTCTTTAAATTTAGCATAATGTTTTAGGGGAAAAAAAAACAATGCTGCAGATCATCTTGAAATTAGTCTTTCAGCCCTTGTGTTATTTGTAATGTGAGTGAAATAAGGGCCAGGTAATGAGTCCAAATAGCTACTGGGACATCTGAGGTCCCAACCATCTTTCAAGAGCAGATAAAGACAGCAACAAAACGTTAATATGGACTTTGCCTTTAAAAGCAAGATCTTAGAAAATTACTTCTAAAATGTAAAACTCTCTTCTGTCCAGCTTTCTTGGCAGCTGTAAGCATCCTTTGCAGCCTATTCTAAAGTCTAGTTATGGTTTTCTGCTCAAGGAAACTTTGTTTTCCATGTAGTCATAAAGAGATTTTTCTGGCAACTTAAAGCTGTTTTCCTCTAAGAAGATAAATTCAGTTATCTATCCATCTTCCCTCAGAAGGTGTAATTGTGTTTTACATTAAAAAAAAAAAAAAAAAAAGGCAACAAAAAGGAGCCTTGCAGTGCCCTGTGAAAAAGAGCTGATGCTTATCTTGGAGATTGAGAATGAGACATAGAAGTAATACAAGTCAAAGTGATTTACCAGAACTAATGAAGAAATTCAGTGATGGAGCTGAGATTTGAATCTTGATCTGCTTCCTTCCCTATACCTCCCTCCAAATTCAAGTCAGCTCTTGCTGGGCCAAAACTAGGATCATTGGGAGCAGTGGAAAGCCACCCAGGAACTTGAGATGGAGCAAATATTTTCCCCCAATATGTCTGAAACAGTGATATTGAAGTTTAGAGTGCTCCCTTTGCTCTGTTTGCAGTGCAGGCCGTTGCCAGTTGCCGCGCTGTGTCTGTGTTTCTCCACGGTGTTTGTCTTAACCCAATTTTCATCACAGGTCTGGGGCTATGTTGAGTAAAACAGACACAGGAAAACCAAGTCTCAGAAGCAGGAGGAAAAAAAAAAAAAGGATCTTTTCTACTGGCTGTAGAGCAAAGCTCATCCTCTTGGTGACGATATAAATGTTGGATGTACGAGTAAGAAAGCAAAGGGGGAAAAATCAGAGCCCAGCTCCTTCTAGTTTTGGCACCTCCTAGGAAAGTCTGTAATATGCATATTTCACAACAGGCTTCCTTCAAAACTTCCCTTAATATTTCATTTGTCTTATCTTATACTTTCTACAGGTAACAGGTGGTAGTTATGGATTCAGATGCCATGAAAATCATTTAATAATTCTGTTGCATAAACTTTTTTTTCATTGATAGGCACAACGTGATGACCCGTGACTCTTTGTGGACCTGGGGCTTGGCATTGCCAACAGAGAAACTACAGCACAATTCAACAGCAAGGTACAAGACAGAAATGCACTGTACAAGACTTCTCTAGACAGATTTGGGCAAAGTGTGACCCTGCATGAAGAGAGAAAAGAAGGAAGGTGGCAGAAGACGGAGGAAAAAATCCTACAGAACAGCAGAAAGAGACATTTGGGGGAAACAGCAGATTTACAGAGGTAATAGAGGAGGGGCAGGGATGGGAGAAGGAAAAGCAGATGCCAAGTGTGAAAGTAAATAAAATTTGGGGTATGATAAAAAGCCAGAAAGGGCTGAGAGAGCTATATTGGTAACAGGAGGAAGGAGTTAATAGCACTCAGTGCAAGACTTGTTCTGCTTCTGGCCACTCACATGTCCCTCATAGCAATGCCACTGCTGTGTCCATGTCAGTCATCAAAATACACAGAGAAAGCTCCAGGACAGCCTCCAGTGATTTAGTCTGTTTCTCTGTGTTTTTGCTTCTGGCTCTGAATCCTCCAGGGGGACCAGAGGGCAGCAAAGGGCTTAAGTTTTTTTTTTTTTTTTTTTTTTTTTTTTTTTTTTTTAGTTTAGTTTAGTTTATTATTATTTTTTTTAACTTTCTCTTCACTGAAATACATAGTCTGTTCTGGCATTAGTCTGAAGTAGAAGTCTCATTTAGTAGAAGAAACTTTGCATTTAATCCACAGGCCTATTAGGGAAACAGCACAGCAGGAAACTAGTTAGACTGTTGAGTAGAAAATAGACTTGCTAATAAACCTCTCATTCTTGTTGCAATCCCAGGATGCTAAACATTTTTTGTTTTAATAAACAGAAGTTGGTGATTTTTGGATAACACTTTTTTTTTTTTTTTCCCCCATAAATTAATACCTTGCAGATTGGTTCAAAGGCAAGAAAATTGGGTATTTCAGAGAGAATTGTACATTTCTTACAGATATACCTCATCCCTTGGCTTGACACATATAATCACAAAGAAAACAAAGGCTTAGCTTTTTTGTACGTGTATCTTTGTTGTCTGGCATGTCTTGATATGGCATAAATAAAAGGAGGACAAGACCCTGGAGACTGTTGCACTCACGGCTTTGTCCTTTCATCTCACCAGACCTTGTTTTAGCATATGTCTAGAGCCAAATTTCAGTTTGCTCTTTATGCCTGTTGCTTTTTGGAGACCTGTTTCTATGAGTGTGTCTCAGCGACTGTTGTGTTTTCCACGGGACCTGAGAAATGCCAGCTGGGTGAGTACCTGCTTCACAGCTGTTGCAGTAGGAAAATTGCATGGAGCTCTGCGAGATGCAACATCAAGGCAAGGAGCTACAATAAGGAGGAAGATTCTTCACATATGTTCAAAGGTAAAGGTTTAGATGAGGCTACTGAGTTTATGAATAATCCTTCAGACCAGGTTTACAGTGCTCTAAGTCTCCAGTAGACCTTAGCAGGGCACCTCCAACCAGCCCCTGCCCAGCCCAAGAGCCTTGTCCCAGGTCAGTCTGTGGCACTTTGTCCTTCTGAGCCATGTTCCTGAATTACTGATTTTATTTTCTGTATTGGCCTTGGACCTGACTGTTTTTATTACCAATTTAAGCTACATATATGTGGTGATTTGTTATTGGACTAAATAAAACAATGGTTTTGCAAAAGAAGGGCATTTCTGCAATTAGTGTCTATCTCGGGCAATACAGGTGTCACTGTACAGAAGCCTGTTTGGCTGAAAAGAGCTTCTGGAATGACCGTGCTGCAGGTGCAGACATAATAGATTTGGAGCCATCGTCACCAAATACGTTGGAGTTGGTAACTGTCTCCAGATTGTTTCTTACTGTACCATGGTTTTTATTTCATTTTAACATGAAAGCCTATTTCTGTGTTGTAGTTAGGATTTGGGAATCACACCAAAGAACGTCGGGCAGTTATGTTTCATTTTAAGTAGGAAGAAGGAGCATGTGAGCTGACATCAGTGTAAGAGAAATGGATCTATTTGTGGAGTGGCAAAATAGTTGCAGACACATAATAATAACAAATTATAATTTTGTTGGACAAGAGTACCTCCAGTCAGGCTGTTGTATGTGTTGAAGGCATATGTAGAAATTGTTTGTGTTCCCTTAAATTGCATCTTACAACAATTCATCAGTTTCTTTTGATGCTAATCAGTATTTTTTATTAGTTTTAGTAATAACAATTTGAATTCTAATAGTAATCACTGTCTCTTATGGTTCTCACATGAACCATTATGGATTTTTTCTTAATTTTGTGTCATAAACTGGATGCTTCAGAAATACGCTATCAAAGGATGTCCTGCTTTCTTTATAAGAGACCTTATTATTAGCTAATTAAAAATCAAATCCAGCATAAGGACAGAGGCCTTCCATGCTTTTGCAGCATTCTAAAGGGTAAGTCTTGGTTTTGCTGGAATTAATTTTTGTTTTTTGGCTTCATAATTCTAAAATTAATTTAATGTCTTTCTTTTCCATTCACAGAATTAATAGAGGGATAGCACTGGAAAAAAAAAAAAAAAAAAAAAGCCTTTTTTTCTGGCAAGACGATGAATTTTACTGACCAGTCTTGCATGTTTGTATAAACAGTGGGGCTACATGCAGGTCTGCAGCATTCCGCAGGCAGTTTTGGCTGTAGGAAGATAACAGCAAGAGCTGCAGGGGGCTGTAGAAAGAGCCTCGGCTCATCCTTCCTGCAGTCTCTGAGTAGCCACCTGCTTTTTAAGGACTCTTGTAAAGAACAGTTATGGAGGTTCTTGTCTAAAGAGAGAGCTTTCAGCTGTGGGTGTCTTGACACAGATCACGTTCTTGCACATCTCTTTTCCTGTTCTTAGAACTGTAGATGTTCTCTCTGAGGTACGTCGTCAGTTGTCATTGCTCCGGAGGCTTCAGCAGAGCTATGACAATTAATCTGCCTGAGAGCCTGCTCTGCTCTCCCTGCTGCAGTCTGTTTCTGAAGCCCACTCAGCTTTCTAGCTCTTGTTCAGCTTTCAGCCCATGGAAGTACAGGGCCCTCGCCTCCTGAATCACCAGGATTCAAACAACTTCACCGAGTACTGGAATTGTCTCAAGTAGGAATTTCCTCTTCAGCCTGGATAGAGTTCATTGCCACCAGGGAGGGATCCAGAGCATCGAAGGGAGGCACCGTCCTTTCCCCGTTGGCTACAGAGGGATCCTGAGTGGCATCAGAGGGTAATTTTGGTGTTCTTGTTGTGGTGTTGTTAACCAATTTGAGATGAGCCGTGTAGCCCATCCGCAGTGTGCCTGCAAGTGGTCTCTGTCTGGACCTTGTGTGCCTGGCATGGGGCTACACACCAGGAATCCCCATCAGCACAAGAGCCAGAGGTAACTGATATTAAAGTACTTCCAAAACGAGGGGTGAGTAGAATGCTGAATGCTCTGTGAGACTTAACTACTGCTACTGCATCAAGTGCAAACTTGGGTAAGTCTTTAGATGGCATCTCATCCCAGAATAATTAGGAGTTTTTAAACTTCTTGAGGCCCTGATAAAGTTGGGGTCTCACCCCATCTTTTACAGACTATTGTTTTGATAGCTTCAAATGCTTTCTGAGGTGGCTTATTTTTCCTTAGGGGAAAAAAATGGATGAAGTTTTTCCACATCTCATACAAGTGAAGAGTCTGCAACTTCTTTCTTATTCATTTTCGTCCAGTTTATCTATTTGAGTTGCAACTTGATTCATTTTCTCAGGATTAGGGCTTATTTAAGGTTCTCTTCTTGCCCTTGCCCTCTTTCCACTAAAACCAGCAGATTTTCGGGGGAACAGCAATGAGGCCACTGAATTTATAACTCTTTTCAGAAGCCTTATATATTCAGTGAGGGTGTTTACAGTTACTTTCATTGCCAATATGATTTGCTCGATCTTTCATATCCCTTTCTTTCCAGGAAGCTATAGCTATGCAGTATGCACCTTCCCAGTATAAGCTGTGATACAAATAAATCAGCTGGCTTCTCTGCAATGCCTTTCTTTGGCTTAGGTGCTCTCTGCGTTTTTGGTTGCCTGTGGAGTGAATCCCTCCTTGGGCTCTGGGATTGCCCTGGCCCTGGTGCAGCACATTGCACTTGAACTTACAAACCTCATTAGGTTCATTTGGGCCCACTTCTCAAGCTTCTCCAGGTCCCTTTGGACCAGGCTCAACCATCTGTAGTTCCCTGGGTCCTCCTTTCTACCCTTTTTAAAGATGGGAGTGATGTTTTCCTTTATCCAGACGGGAAGAGGCTTGGCAGCTCCATCAGCCAGCTCCTTCAGGATGCATGCTCCATAGACCTGTACTTGCTTGGTTTCATCACTTGGTCGGGAACCTGCTTTTTGCTACAGTGGGAGGGACTTCATTTTTTTGGCATCCCTCACCAAGCTCAGTCCCGTCCGTGCCTTGGCTTTCCTGATCCCAGGAAAGGAAACGTGAAATTAATGAGGGAAAATGAGTGCTCTTTTGTATTACCAAAAATGACTTGATCACGGGTGACCAGTAATAAACTGTGCTATTTGTTGGACACGTTCTGTCCTTGGGGGCATTGCAACAAAGGCTTTGGCAGTAGAAAGATGGACACAACTACATTTGTATAATTTTGGAGAGATTTCTCTCAGGTGATGTAAGTGCAGCCTCTAACTGCCTTCAAGGTAACCTAGTACGTACTCCTTACTTCCTTCATTCCTTTCCTGTGGGGTAGCATAAATCCAGTTCGTAAGGTGAAGGGGTGGAGCGTGATGACCTGGAGCAGAGGCAGCAGAAATTGAAGCTAAACATCAGTAACATTATTCAAGAGCTCCAAAAGTTAGCACCATGAGCAGATGAAATGGGAGAGAGCTCGTAACATTCTTACAGGAATCCAGATGATCAGTGATAAGGATAGCACACTGACCAGTGTCACTAAGAACAAATTTAACGTATTGGGGAGAACATCAGTGTTTTAGAGAGCCAAAGCACTCTGTGTAGTTGCTGGGGTGAAAGAGTTTAATCTTCATTAGCAGTGTTGGTAGGATTGTATTCAGCTGACAAACAGAGGGGTTTGATTTGCCTAGACAACATTTTTATCACTGCAGTGGAGGTTGCCAGGATTAGCATTATTTTGATTGCCATTCGATGGCTACAGAGCATGTTGGGAGGCAGCCAAACTCCCCAAAGCATAAGGGAGCCCTGGTCTTCTTTTGGTTTTGGAAGCAAAACCAGGTACAGGACAGATTTTATTTTCTAAAGTAAATAAACTTCAGAGTGAATTTAGTTAATTGCCATCCAACCAAATAACCGATCAGATCAAGGTTATTTCTGGGTCACTGGCAAGGTCTGTGCAAGGAATTTAAAAGAAATGCTAATACTTTGTGGTCAAGAACTCAAAAATTAGGAGAGAGTGGAATTACCATTTCTCAGAAAGGTTGATTTGTTGAATATGTATAATAGAGTGCACCCATGCCAGCTTAAGCCAACAGCAGATTTCAGTCTCTTGCAGTCCTGGTTGGTCACAGCTAGGGTCAGGAATAACTGGCATAGATAAAGCACCCTTAGCCTAAAAGCAGAAATGGCCCAAACGCTCCTGTTTTACAAGGTTTCAGGATCCACTGTCTGCATCGTACTCTGGAAAGCTTCTTTTGCACTAAGCTTATCTTCCAAAGAGCTAAGTGTGGTACTATCACTGCTTTAAGCTGGGTGTCCTTACACGTATCAGTGATGGCAGGAATTAAGCTGCCTTGTTACAGCTGGTCTGTCTGCGTAGTGAGTGAGTGGCTGAGGGATGCCAAAGGGGCTGAGAGGACTGTGTCTGTGGCTATGAAGTCCCGTGGAAACGCCAACCATCTGCAGCTTATTTAGTGCAGAACTGCAGCCACATTGCTCTCTAACACCTTATTGAGGTGTCTGTTTGCTGAGGAGAATCCTAGGGTGCATAGCTAAAGAGGGACCCGGTCTGTCACGACGTTTCTTTGCACCAGGGAAATCCTGTGTCTTACAGCATGCCTGACTAAAAAATGACCCCACAAATCCAATCAGAGGAAGGGACTTGAGTTTGTTCTTCACTACAGTGCAAGGTTAGAATTGGTCCAGCCAAACCTAGCTCTTGTGTACCGGAGCGAAGATAATGTGCCATGAAATAGCCTTGGTTAAAGTGGGCCAGGCTCGAGTCTGTTCTGGTTGACATAGGTTGACAGGGAGTGAAAAGATTAAAATTGTCCCTTATTAATGTGGAAATCGTGAACTGAACGAGGCAATGCCAGACCAGTACCTGAGAAGCCAAGGAGTGAGGCAGACTGTAAATACAAAGAGAAGGTAAATCAATGTATTAGGATATGATCAAAACAAACAAAGTGGCTTACCAAATGATTGCCTGTTGGCTGAGCTGCAGTAAGTCTGCATGCACCCCAGCAGTGAGATGAAATCCATTTTGCACATGAAATTGGCTACGAATGAATATGCACTTAGTGACACGAGGGAGGCAGCAGACAGGTGGCAATTTGCAGTAATATATTCATTTTCAACGGCGTGCCTGTACTTTAAGATGATGAATGACTATAAAATGCAAATTAACCACTGTTAACTAGGAGGAAGAGTCAGGATGCTGATTTATTTTTTTTCTTACTGATGTATTTTTTCTTCCTTAGGTTTGATGCGGGTCAGGCTAAGCTGATGCAGACTCATGTTTTACTGTTTAGCAGCAAAGACAGTGAAAAAAGAAGCAGAAGTGCTCCTCAGCACACTTCAGGTACGTGCCGTTATTAAGGCCACCGGTGATACGTGGTGATCTTTCCTTGTCAAGAATCCCCAAAGACGGGCTGTTCTTCTGGAGACCTTGGCTGGGCCTTGCGTGCCCGGCAGAATAAGCAGCAAGGAGCATGATGGGGTTTGTCACCGGGCTCGCTGCTGTCCTTTGTGCAGATCCATTTAACATCGGACTCGGCTCTACTCTTTTGCCACTGGAACACTGTTAGCAAGTCAAGTCCCGGTGTGTGCTTAGGGTTATTTTGCACCCTTGCCCTGTGTAGTTATTGATTTAAGGACCAGGAGGTGGCAGGTGTTGGTTTTAATGTGAATACAGTGCTGATTTCTCTCACGGAGTCTTTGTCCCGCTGTTAGGAGGGAACAGCAAGAATACTGTACTGGAACCATCCCATGATATTTTTACTACACATCCTACTCATCTATTTTTTTTTTCCAGACAGGGTGATATATCTTAATTATCATTTGGCAAATCATCATTATTCTTCTAGTTTATCATTTCATATGATTGAAGCTATTTGCAGCCTTCCCTTTCACTTGCTTCTGCCTATATATGTATTTTAGGGCTGCCTGAAAGGGTTAAGAACAGATGCAGACATATCCTTTGGGGAAAAACATAGAATACATCCCAGACTCTTCTTTTTTCTTTCCTCTCAGACACAGTAACATGCTGTTTTACCATTATTATCTAGACATTGTGGACAAATAGAATGATAATATGCAAGGAGAGACAAAATAAACATGCTCCAAAACTGCTTTTCTCTAACTAGGTTACTTAATATGGCCTTGGCAGATGACAGTTGTGTGAGAGGGAGGTATAAGATACGCATGGCATCAGAGTTCAGCAAAAGCAAGCATGCGTTTCAGCACGCCCAGAGTGCTCACCTGGGAACCTGCATCCCATTATGCTTCACGCAGTCCTCTGGACAACCCAATTTGAAGTTGTATTACATTCCTCAGCTCCTCATTTGTGCCTCATTCAGTGATAATTTTCATCCCCCTGTGAAACAATTTGAGGTTTTGCTTTCCTGGAGGATGAAGCCAACAGACTAGGGACGTTTATCACTGTTCATACACGTGAAATGAATCCTCATGTTAGGACTGCACAAGAACTCCTGGATTAGAGGTCCTAGTGCAAGGTGGCCGTGGGGTCAAGCTACAGCACAGTCACTGGTAAGTGTGTAAAGCAGTGAGATATGAAAGTCTGTTCTCACCGGGTTAAAGCTTAGCTCTATGCTTCCCTTGCTGCCGTGCCATGGAAACAGCAGAACTGCAGTAGTTCCTTTTGGCCTCTGAGTCCCACTGGCAATTGCAAACCTTTGGAGTTCACCCCTGTTGATGGAGGAGTTTTAGAAGAAGGCAGAAGGCTGGTAAGGAAAATCCTTTACTCCTTAATCCTTTACTCTGTGGTATTAGGATGCAGGAGAGAACTTGAAGCTACAGCACAAGGTAGAGGTTCACTGTATTTATTACGAGGGGCAGCAGCACTGTCATGATCAGAGGAGGCACTGCTTCTTGTGCCCCTTCCTCTCCTGACTTGTTTTTTCCCTCTCTAACCCCAGCATCTTCTTGGAAAATGCTAAAAGGAGATGGGTGCATTCATTTTGCTGTTGTTGTGTGTCCAATAACACACCCTCATTCACCGTTAGCCCGCTTTCAAGCTCAGAGGTGTTAAAGGTAAAACTCTGAAGCAGTGGCCGTCAGGTCCATGCTGTGTGACCAGGAAGGAAGAAAGAGAGGTGCACTTCCTAGAAATGACATGGCTGGTTTATTCTGTTATTTTCTTGAGACACTTTGCTAGCCAGCTAGCAAGGGTTGGACAAGTCCAACTGAGTCTTAGAATTAACAATAAGAAAGTGATGTAAATGCTAATTCTCCGTCAGAGCCTACCAGCCAGATTTTGCTCTCTGCTTCATTAGAGAAAAATATGTAGGAAATTCAGTGTGATCAGCAGACTCATTCTAGATTTACACTCATGTAATAGGATTTGGTCCAAAGAGACTAAAAAGAACTGATGTATCACTTTTATTGAGTTGCACATAGCTGTCTTGCTCTGTTCAGGAGAATATTTTAACCAGACCCCATGTAATATTGCCTGTACTCTGTGACTAATTTCTACAGCAATATTAATTTAATACCACAGCAATTTATTGACTAAGAAAGAACTAAATTGCTTGGCAGAATAATGGAGAGAATAATGGAAAAAAACGTAGCCAGAGAGTTAAGGATGGCAGTCTTCATTGAGCACAAGAGTACTAACTATAACACAGTGAAACCAAGTTCCTTTAAGAACAATAAATACAGAATTTAATACATCACTAGCAGGTGTGAACTGCTTCATCTCCTTAAGACGTTGTGCCTTGGTCTGCTTGGAAGCCAGACTCCGTCTTGCCTGACATAAAAGTTGTTTTCAGAGCCTCAAGCCATTAGCTCGTAAATAACACGGAAAATAACGCTATTGTAGTGCTTCTGCTAATTCCATCTCCGTATCATCGCCGTGCTAAGGAAGGAAAAATGTCAAAAGATGCAAATCCTTAAAATCAAGAGGGAGGGTGTTTGTGTGGTTTTGTTATTGTTGTGATTTCTTTAAATATTATGGATGATGGTAAACTCGTATTAAGTGGAACCTGGCTTCAGTTCTTCTCTTCTCCCACAAGGCTTACAATTATTGAAATACAGAGGCTATAATGCAATTTATTTAAATCTGTTCTGATGAATGTGGAGTGAAATATTAAAAATGACTCAGCCCTGCTGAGTTTTTTGAGGATCCTTTCAGAAACATTTTGGAGTGTCTGAATGAATCCAGGAAGATTAAGCATCAGAAACACACCGCTTAAATAATGAGCTTGTAATTGCAGCTTTTATGTACTAGGAAGAGGCATTTTGGTCGTTTGCTCTCCTTAGCCGAGATGGAAACTGCCTTCCCTTAATTCACTTTTATTCTACCGTGGAAGATAATTTACACAGAGCACTGAGGCTCCAGTGGCTTAAATAGCGAGGCTGTAACAAGGAACTGGATCAAACAAAAATTTAATTATTCGTGAGAACAATTCTGATTTTTCCTAATTTGCAAAGTGGAGACCGAGAGCAAAAATCAGTGGTGGTGCAAGCAGATGTAAGTCCATCGGTCTGAGAGGGCAAAAGAGCTTTGGAAATTATCCCAGTGTAATCTCGGCAGAAGAGAACTCATTTTGCACTGCTTGTTTCTTGGAAACCCAGCCCTCCCTCCCTACCCCCCAATAAAAGCACTCCCATCTAAATCTGCAAGTCCAGTCCCAAATAGCAACACATCTGCCTTGAATCCTGCCTGCTTTTTTGGAGTCTGTGCCTGACCTGGGATGCTTCTTGTATAACGTTTTAATCCAGATGTTTTTCCTCTTCCAGCTCCGCCGTGTGAATGAGACGAAGCTGTTGTAGGGGGAAAGGTCCAGCAGGCACAGGGGGGCTCCGTGCGAACCCCCCTGCTGGTGCTGGCAGCGGGGTGAAATTCTCCACTTTGTCTGAAGGTAAGAAATTACTCAAAAGGCGAGCGGTGAGAAATGTGTTACTGTGATCCTTCCCAAACCTGGAGACTCGAATGCCGCTTTGATTAGGAGATGGTGAGCTAATTTCTCACACAGCTTGGCAAGATAAATTTGGTTCCAGTCCTGCCTCCTAATACCCTTCTGTAGCTCTGGCCCGGAGCAGCTCCTCAGTCATACATCTAGCTGAAAATCACCCAGCACCTCTCAGTCTCCGTCAGAAGCTGAAAACTTGTTTGGATGTAGATGAAAACAGTGTTTCATCTGCGGGCTCCAGTCTGGCACGCCTGTGACTGGAATCCAGAAGAAGGTTTCTCGGAGCCACGGATGTTTGCCTGGCTGTTGGAGGGGACAAACAGCTGCCCGCTCATTTTCCTGACCATGAAAATGCATTTCCCAGGTGAAAAGCGTCAAATGGTTTTCTTAGGGTGACAGGAAATTTTAAAAGGATTGTCAGGCTGGGACAGGCAAACTTGAAATGGTGCTGGAGTGGTGTTCAGCTTAGTTTTTCCTTTAAAAAATTTAAAATAAAATTTAAAGACTGAACCAACTTTGCGCTTTGGGACACTGCAACTCCGCTAATGAACAGGGCAGATTCACCGACAGCTTCAGGAAATCAAACCTTCTCCCATGATCTCTTCTCAGTGCTCATGAGCCCAGAGAAATCTAATGGTGTTGAGGAGTCAGAAAGTGACTTTTAAGCTGTTCGACTGGCTCAGTCCTTGACATCCCCAAAGCTAATACCAGGAGCCAGCTGCAGGCTTGTCTCACGCTGACATGTGAGCACTGCTGCAGGAAATACCTGCTCGTTTCCTATTGCCCAAGGAAACATTTGGTTCTCCTGAAGCGCTGTGAGAGCTGACAAACAAGGCTTTGATTTTGGTTTTTATTTTTAAACATAACTTGCAGTACCCTCAGCCCTAGCTGCCTTTCCATTACAATACAGATCAGCCTTCCTCTCGCTTCTGGAGCGCAGAGATCATGTTTATTCTTCCCTCCTTTTGGCAGCACGGTGCAGATCTGAAGCAGCTCTCCCCCTAACGAACCTCGAGTCAAGCACGGAGCAAGATTCGTGCAGTGCTCACAGTGAGGAGAGGGGTAGCTTCAGCTACACCTTTTCTTCCAGGCTATACTGGTTTTGAGGCACTGGCAGATGATGACGGTGGGGAGAAAACGGCACCTTTCTTAGTCACAAGGCTCTCTGGAGATGTTGAGTCTCCCTCTCTGCTCAGGAATGAGAGCATGAGTTAGGCAGGCAGCTGGGCTTGGCAATGCCAAGCCTTTGAGTCTCTCCTTTGCTCCCAGTGGAGATGTAACTCTGCTACACGGCCCGTGATGGACTGCAGGCGAGGTGTACCTCTGCTAGGGCAGAGATCTCTTCAGCAGGTTCCAGCAGGGCCCATTTGGAAAGCTGTCAGTAGGTGAAAGTAGCTGCCACTTCCCATCTTGGAAGCTCTTATTTCCTGCAACATCGCCTGGGTCATACGTAGGGTGTGTTGTTCTAAGCCCAGGGTCACACTGCAGTGTAAATAAATTTCTGTCTCCGTCTTAATTAAATAACAAGTCAAGCATGGGCAGATAAGGAGCCGTCGCATCGCTGGGCTGACAGCTTTGGAAGGGAGATGCGGGGGATTTGTTTTACCTGGCCAGCCTTCCTTCTCCTTGAACAGATGTACCTGTTTGCTTCGCATCTAGACAAGACAGACTCATGTGCATTGGCTGCTACGGGGTCTGGCTGGTGCAAGAAGATCTGCGGCTGGGCTGGAAAGCAGTCCAGACTGTGCTCAGAGCCTGAACGGTTTGGGTTTGGGAGGATTTAACTTAGAGGCAGGGTTCTGACCCAGCTTTAATAACAAGGCACATGTAGCTGGCAGAGTGAGTTGTGAGAGTGCTGATGCCGTATGCTAAAACCCGTACCAAACAGGGCTGCTGACAGTGAAAAACCTTATTTTTCCTCAGACCAGACTTTCCTACAAGTGCTGAAATATCGATGGGAATTCCAGCACACAAAGACGATGAACTTCTGGCTTTAGCCAACTTAGCCAAGGATTTGAGGGCTGTGTCAGCTCCATCAGGAGTCCTTTGCCATCGTCTCACTCCTCCTCACATGCAAATACCTTAAACTCATTTCTCTCTCTGCTCTCAGCTGCAGGATTTTGGCACGGGGAAAGGGCACCTGCTGCTGCTGAAGAACTTGGTGCTTCGCAGATGAAACCCAAGCATGTTAAATCCCACCTGGAGCCTGGCTGGCAGGGAATGCAGGGCCCAGAGTGGAAACGTGATGTTTTCTCAGAGAGACACTTGACTTAGTAAGTGGGATCTTGCGCTCTTTTTGTACGGGATCTCGTGCTGCCTTTTGCTCCCCGCTAGTTTCAAGAGGGGGTTTTCAGGTGTCAGCATTATACTGCATCGCAGAAGAGTTTTGCTACGTGGCCTCCATCCTGCTGTCCCACCCCAGCGGCCTTTCTTGAACAGAAGTCTGGGCTGGTGCCCTGCGCGCAGGGTGGTGTGTATATTCCGTAATTATCATCAAGTTTTTTAGTAAAAATGTGCCTGCTCTTCCCAACTTTCAGGTGGCTCATTGCATTTGTGCTTGTTTTCTCATAACGAGCTGTCTTCAAAAGCTCTAGTTCAAATTCCTTTCCAGATCTCTAACACCCCGAGCTTAGCGAGAGAAGCCAAACTGCCAGAGGATGCAATTAGCTGAAATTTCACCTGAAACCGAAATCTTACCCTGTGGCACGGATGAATCCCTGGCGGTTCATGCCTGGGAAGCAGAGATCAAGGTGCTTGTTAGCTTAGGTGCTCTTGGGCTTTATCTCCCCTGGCAGAGGGCAGCTGTCCCCCGTCAGGCCGGACAGAAAGACGCACGTCCTGAACGACCGGGGCTTTCCTTGGAGTCTGCTCTACCACGTGTTTGTGTGGAGGCAGCGATTATGTATAGGAGTGGGAGATGGGGCAGCGTTATTTCTGTTGCGGGCTCAGCCTCTCTGTGTGCTGTGCTTGTTTACAACTAACCAATCTGCACAGAAACGGCATGGCTTTGGTTAATAACGCTTGGCAAACAGCACGGCCTGGGCATCAGCATCGTGGTCTGATCTCCAGGCAACAGCTTCTCCTCTGCCTCGTGCTGCTGCTGTCTCCAAAGTGGGTTTCTTTGCTGCACCACACCGCCAGGAGGTGATGAGGGATAAAGGACATTAATAAGAGCCCAGGCAGGCTGTGAAGACAGCGTGCTGCTTGGGAAGAGGGTGCTGCTGTACCTTCACTAATAAATCAGGATCATTATCCCACCGGGGGAGGGAAAGAGAACCCAGAGCACCAGCATCTGGTGTGAGTTATGTCTTGGAGCCGGCTGGGGCTCTCCGTCTTCCTGAAGCACTTGCTCCAGCTACGCCGTGCAGCCTGCCAGCAGCCATTCATCCCAGCGCTCCGGCCGGAGAGCTGATGCTGGGCCGAGGCAAATATTTATTGTCTGACTTTTTTCTTTTCTTTCCTTTTTTTTTTTTTTTTTTTTTCTCTTCTTTTTTAGTACATGCTGAGAGCCCAGAAACGCTCGGAGGGCTTTCTGCAGGGGCTATGGGCTCATGTGTCAGTGGGAGGAAATGTAAAGGCCAGGGAAGCTTTCTCTTTTTAGGAGTTTGATCACCCTGTTTGGCTCCGAATAGATGTGTGTGTAGAGAGAGTGACAGCTGCTGAGCACAGGGACGGCACTGCAGCAGCGTGTCTGTCCTCAGAGCCCATTCCTTACACCGTGCCTCTCCTTCGGCCGAGCAACTGAGAGAGGAATGGGGCAATGCTGGTAGCGACGCTCCTGAATTCATTAGTTTCTGGTTTCCTCCACACTTGTTAAGACACAAATGCCCTGAATGCTCTTCTGCGAGTAATCCCGATTCACGCAGCTAATCCTATTTGTGTTTTTTTTTTTTTTTTTTTTTTTTTCCTTTGAGGGGAGGAACCGATGGGGCTTTTCAGATTGAAAGCTTGCGAGCACGAAGCTGCCTTTGCGTGCTGGGAGTGCGACGCCGTCAGCATGGCCACATGGCAGCTTCAGGCGGTGCCTGCTGCCCTAACACATCGCAGCAGAGACCCCGGGCAGACATTTCCTCAGTGTTGGTGCCTGACTCGCCCAGGGTCTCTGTGGCACAACGGACAGCAGCAATTACTTGAGTAAGAACTGGCACTGTGCGGCCCGTGAAGCATTTTGGGGTTGTCTGGCTGTCTTTGTTCCTCAGGAAGGAAGGTGGGGCTTCAACCCCAACAAGCATCAAGGAACCAAGCTATGAGGGTGGCTGCCACCGCCGGGTCAGTGCAGGGGCTGGGAGCCTCAGGGGCGACCTCATCGCTCTTTATAAGTAATTAAAGGAGGCTGTAGCGAGGTGGGGTTGGTCTGTGCTCCCACGTGCCTGGTGCCAGGATGAGGGGGAATGGGCTGAAGTTGCACCAGGGGAGTTTTAGGTTAGATGTTAGGAAGAAATTCTTTACTGAGAGGGTTGTGAGGCATTGGAACAGGCTGCCCAGGGAAGTGGTGGAGTCACCATCCCTGTGGGTGTTTAAAAGCCGTTTAGATGTTGAACTCAGGGGTACGGTTTTAATGTGGGGCTGCTCAGTGTCAGGGACGAGGTCGGGGCGTTCATTGGGGTTTGGCAGTGCCCTCGCAGCCCGCCATGGCGCCCCGCCGCCACACGGGGGCGCACTGCGCCTCCCGCCGCTGCCACTGCGCATGCGCGCTACCCGACCCTGTGGGCGCCCTCCTTGGCGTACCGCCGGGCGAGGCGCATGCGTGCCGAGAGGCGCCGGGGCGGTGACGCACCCGCACTGCGCCGCGCATGCGCCCTGCATCCTGCCCGGAGCAGGGCACGGCGCGTGCTCAGCGCCCCGCGGCGGAGGGGGCTGTGCGCATGCGCATCGTGACAAACGCGGAGGCGCTGTGCGCGTGCGTGCTGCCTCATGCCACAGAGCGGGCGACGCACGGTGGCGGCGCATGCGCATTGCGTCCTGTGCGTGTGGGGGGGGGCGGTGCGCATGCGCACAGCGCCGCGGGCCCCCTCAAAAGCCTGCGCGGGGCCCGGGGCTGGGCCGGGCCCCTCAGGGCGCTGCCGGGGCCGGGTGGCAGCGGCGGGGCCCTGCTGCGGCTCCCCAAGGCCTTTATGGGCCGTGCTGGGCGGGTTCTGCCTCAGCGCCCCGCTCGGGGCTCGCTTCACGGGCTCCCCTCATGCCCATTCCGGCTGCGGGCGCTCCCCTCAGCGCCCCTCAGGGCCCAAAAGCGGAGGACGAACAAAAATTTCATCTCCTTCCCATACCGGGAGTCGAACCCGGGCCGCCTGGGTGAAAACCAGGAATCCTAACCGCTAGACCATATGGGAGGCGCTGTGTGCACCTCGCCCCGCCCGCCCCAAGCCCCGCGCAACGCTCCCGGCCCCGCAGCGCCCCCTGCAGGCCGCCCCCTCTTCAGTGCACAGTGAGGGCTGCCCGCAGCCAAGATGGCGCCGCGCGCTTCACCCCCAGCCCCTCCCTCCCCGCCCCCCTCTGGCGGCGTCACGTGGCGCGGCGGGAGGAGGGGGGCGGGGCGCGCGCTCACGTGACCGGCGGCGGCCGCCGAGCGCTGGGTCCCGTGAGCGCGGCGGGGGGGGGGAGGCGGGGGGGGCGTAAGGACGGAGTAAAGCGGGAGGAAAGCCGGAGTAAAGGCGGAGGAAGGGCTGAGGAAGGCCCGCGGAGCGCCGCCGTGCTGTGCCCGCGGCTGGGGGATGCCGAGCGCCGCCATGAAGAAGAAGGTGAGGGGGGGAGGGGGCGGCCGGGCCCTGTCAGGCCGGGCCCTGGGGGCTCCGCGGGCAGCGCCTGGGAGGGAACAGCGGGGGGGGAGGGGGGGCTGCGGGGCTCGGTGCCGTGCGGGGGCTGACCCTGGCTCTGTGTTTTTGTCCCCCCCCTCAGGTGCTGCTGATGGGTAAAAGCGGGTCAGGGAAGACCAGCATGAGGTCCATCATCTTCGCGAATTACATCGCCAGGGACACCCGGCGCCTGGGCGCCACGAGTAAGGCTTCTCCTGGGGGAGCTGGGAGGCCCCCGGGGTTCGGGCGCTGTGGGTCGGAGGGGGGATGCTGCTCCCTGCCGCTCCCGGCCTGTGCCAGCAGCAGTCGGGGGCTCCCAGCTCGCAGCGAGCTTCGCTCCGTGGTTTGGATGAGGTCAGGCAGAGGCTGGAGTGAAAGGGGAAGGAGCCCTGAGCGCTGCTTCCAGTCCTGACGCTTTGCTCCTGGACTTTTAGCCTTCCTTTTCTTGGGGGGCGATCAGGGAGCAGCCTCTGGTGCTGCTGCACCTGCTGTCAGGGGTGTGCTCGGAGCCACCTCCTCGTTTTTGCTGGTGCTGAGGCCTCCCTGTCCTCAGCGTGCTGCTCGTGAGCCCAGAGGGAGGCCCGGTGATCTTGCTGTGCACAGTGGTTGTGGCAGGGGGAGGCACCAGTCTTAACGAGCATCTTCTGCCTCTGTTTTTTTGCCAAAGCCACTGGTGTAAAAAATAGCACTGAGTGGAAAGCCCCCTGCAACAGCCTCCAATTGCTCCGGGAGGACTCGATGTCTGACTGGCGCGTGTCCCTGTGTTGCTGTAGGTGTGGTCTCTTGAAGTTTACGCTGTTTGTGTGTTTTTAAGGCTGGTTTAAGCCCTCGCAGAACGTGCTGGGGCTGGTGCCATGCTTCAAATATCGCAGAGGTCAGTGGGTGTCAGGACGGGGGAGCCACCTGCCACAGCACAGCGGCGGCCTGGCTGGCGGGCAGGAGGGCTTGGGTTACTCAGGAGCTGGATTTACACCCAGCGCTGTTCAGAGGGAGCTCTGATAACCGTGAGCTGAACGGCGAAGAGCTGCCCGAGGAGGTGGCTGTGGTCTGGGTGCATGGGGCAGTCGGTAACCCGCTCGTTGTCTCTTTGCAGTCGATGTGGAGCACTCCCACGTGAGGTTCCTCGGAAACCTGGTGTTAAACCTCTGGGACTGCGGAGGGTAGGTGCTTGGATTCCTGCTTTTGGTGCTGCTGGGGGCCGGTGCTGTGAACGGGGTGGGGGTGGAACAGGAGCAGAGGGCCTTCTGCCCCGAAGGCAGCCGCGTGCTGCTCGTGTATGGAGCAGGCTCGCTGCTCGCCACTGTGGAACTGGTGAGGCAGCTCTGGGAAGAGTGGATCCCACATCTTAGGGCTGTGGGTGGAAGGAGGCTGGCCTCCTGCCTGCAGTCTCCGAGCTACCTCCACGGGAAAGGCCGAGGAAAGTCCCACCCTTTCCTTGCTGGCTCCTTTCTTCTGCTGGCAAGGAGCCCGAGCCCTTCACCTGGTGCTTCTGTTGCTATGCTCCTCCTCAGCCAGGACACGTTCATGGAGAACTACTTCACCAGCCAGCGGGACAACATCTTCCGCAACGTGGAAGTCCTCATCTACGTCTTCGACGTGGAGAGCCGCGAGCTGGAGAAGGACATGCACTACTACCAGTCGTGCTTGGAGGCCATCCTCCAGAACTCCCCCGACGCCAAGATCTTCTGCCTGGTGCACAAGATGGACCTGGTGCAGGAGGATCAGCGGGATCTGGTGAGCAGCTGGTAGTTGCCATAGAAATGCTTTCGGAGAGAGCATCTCCTGGCTGTGCGTTGTGTAACGGTGCTGTTCTGTGCTTCAAATCCAGCCCCGTCAGCACTGCTCCTCGAATTGCTTCTCAGATGTCTCTAAGAATTGTCTGAGCCCCTTCCTCCCTTTCCAGATTGTGTCGGTGCTGTTTCCTGCATGCATCCAGTGGAGGAGAGACCTGCTGGCTTTTAGTGACAGCTGCTCCCAGCCTTTGCTTTCATAGCTCCGGTTCTGGTGCTGGGGGCAGGGAAGGAAGGGAGAGCTGAAGGAAACCCAGCAAACCTGGAGCTGCCTTTAACCGTCTGGGTGGCTCTGAGGATTGTGGCGATGGCAGTGGTGGTTGGTTTCTTTTCAGCTCTCGCTTTCGATCCCACGTAAGCTGGGCTCTGAAGGCTGACAAAACAAAGGCTGAAGCTTTCCCGGTTAACTAGAAAGTGGTTTGTACCAGGCAGTGCTTCTGCTTCCTGTCCCACGGGGTTCGGTGTGCCTGCTTGCCCAGAGATCACCCTGGTTTAACGCTCCCGTGCTGCAGGAGGCATCCTGCAAAGGCTGTGGGTCAGCCTCTCGGCTGGGTTTGGTGTTTTCTGCTCTCTTCAGAGCTTTTGGAAGGTTGCAGGGAGGCTGGAGGATATTGGATATCACCAGCCTCGATTTTTCAGCTGTGACTGAAAGCAACCAGCTCCTGATATCAGAGGAAAAACTCTTCCAGGCTTAGGCACCTCTGCCTGAGGAGTACACCCCTGGCTGCTCGGCCACTCCCTGGCCTGCAGCGAGCCCGGAGGCCCCTTAGGCTGTTGCAAGAAGTCCCACGAAACTTCCCTCTGGCTCCTGGTGAGCGTCTGCAAAAACAGCTCAGAAGAGCTTGTTCGGAGGGGCAGTTTGAGGATCTTTTCCTCCTTCCCTGCGAGCTGAAGGGGGAGTCTCAAACCTTGAAGCTGTTCTGTCCCGCTCTGTTCGGGGGCTGGTGTACAGCTGCAGGTTTTGGGTAGCTGTGCAGGTTCTGCTGAGGCCCTGGGGTGGGGTGGGCAGCTGGGAGGGGGCCTCTCTCTGGTTTTATTTCCCGTGCGTATCCCTGCGCAGTCACCAGGCTCTGTTCTGAGGCCGTTCCTGCAAACACTTGGCCTTGCTGCTTTTTTGCTGCTTCTGTAGGAGCCTGCTGTGAGGCTGCCTTCTCTTTGTCCCCTTCCTTTTTGTAGCCTGAACTTTGGAGGGCAGAATTTGGTGGGAGAAGGCTGCGTGTGAGCCTCGGAGCTGCCTCGTCCATGCAGTTCCTGCAGATGAAATTCTCTAGTGCTTTCCTTCTACCTTCTTCCCAGTGACCCAGCTTTTTGCGCGTGGCCGGGGGATGTCAGATTTCTGCTCCTCTCTAAAACTCACACCTGGGAGCTTCCGTTTCTGCTCCACAACACCGCGGTTATCTGAGGTTTGAGCCTCCTGCTGCAAGACAGCTGGGGTTGCTCGTCTCTGCTGCCCCAGCGGGAGAGGTTTCTGGCAGCCCGTCCCTGCCAGCACGCGCTTCTGCTCCTCTTTCCCCAGCGCTGTGCGTTGTTGAGTTTTGTTTGAAACGTGTGCTGGAGGTGCCAGTCAGCAACCACACAAAGGAAGAAATATTTACACTTGACTGCTCATCTTTTTCTTTTTTCTTTTTTTTTTACTTCCCAGATTTTTAAGGAGCGTGAGGAAGACTTGAGGCGCCTTTCCCGTCCCTTGGAGTGTGCTTGTTTTAGAACTTCCATCTGGGATGAGACACTCTACAAGGTTTGTACCCCATCCCCTCTGCAGCCGGCCTTTTTCCCCCTCCCCGCTTGAAAACGAGCACGAGGAAGGCGAGCGGTTAGCTCCTACTGCTCTGCTACTGACTGCTCCTCTTCAGATCTGCACGGACTCCTCCTGGTGGAGGTTAGCTGGCCGGAATGGCATCAGCATTTTAAATTAAAAAACAAAAGTAAAACTCCTCCATGTCTTGGAGTTGTGGTGTCACTGTAATGCTGCTTAAACGCTTTGCCTAGCCACTTCAGAAAGACCTCGTGCATCTTTTAGTCATGTGTAGCCAGCAAGGAGCTCTTTCCTGGTTGCTTTTTCCCCACATTACAGTTAAAGCACTTCAGGCATTTACCATCCTGGGGATTTACTTTGCTACTTTGCTTCTAGGAGCGCGTGAGGGTGGCTTTTTGGTGGTGGTGGTTTTGGTTTGCCTTTTCTTGTTGGTCAGCCCTCGTTGCAGTGTCAGAGTCTTTAAGGTGTGAGCGTGGTAGGTGCTGCCTGGGCTACGCTGGGAGCAAAGGAGCGTTGTCAGCTGCCAGCAAGCAGTGGTGGCAGCACGCTGGGTTGCTGGGCGGAAGGTGAGGAGCTCTTAATCTTGACTTCAGCAGGCAGATCTCACCATCCTGGCAAATCCATACAAAAGCAGTTTAAATTTGGTGTAGGACGGGGTCTGGCTGAGGCTGATCCTGTACTGTGTGCCTGGCAGCACCCCTCACGCTGCCTGCACCCAGCTCCCTCTAGGCACTGGCCTTCCCCTAACCTGCTAACGGGTAGCAGGCTGTGTTGAGCTGTTTAAAAACAGGCAAAGCCGTGTGCTGCTCCACACGCAGCCCTCTGAAGCTCTGCAGACCTCGTGCCCTGGGCAGCAGGGTGGTGGGAGGCTCTGGTACGCACCGAGTGGACGGGAGAGCTCTGGGGGTAGTAGGTGGAGACGTCAGCAGCTCGTGGTGAGGCTGGGGGATGTGTTAACGCAGCCTTTCTTCTCTTTGTTTGCCCACAGGCTTGGTCCAGCATAGTCTATCAGCTGATCCCCAACGTCCAGCAGCTGGAAATGAACCTGAGGAACTTTGCTCAGATCATCGAGGCAGACGAAGTGCTTCTGTTTGAGAGAGCCACTTTCCTGGTGAATACAGCCGTTCTGCCCTTCGCGTCCCTCTGCCCAGCCTAGGACGGAGTTCCCTGGATGGAAAGTGCGGTTGTGGCAGTTGCCCAGAGAGAGGTGCCAGCACCAGATGGCAGAACGCTTTGATCCAGGCCTTGTGATACTCAAAGTAGCTGACAGGACTCCGTGGCTCATGTGACCTTCCCAAATTTCCACGGCTCGCAGTTGAGCTGAGGGCTTGAGTGGTATTTCCCTCTTCCAAGCTGCGGGAGGGTTTCAGATCCCCATTCTGTTATCAGCCGTGGGACTTGAGAATTCCTTTCTGCACAGGACGAGAGCCTTCTTTAGCTTGAAAAACAGTCTTTTCAGTTCCTTCTCGGCTGTTTTTTAACTGTTCTTGATTCCTTTTTTGCGAGTGCCTGATGCTCTACAAGCCTTAAGTGTGGATAGAGGCTCACTGACAGCTGGATTGCTGTGGGGAAACGTGTTGGTTAAACCCACCGCTGCCTGTCGTGCCGTTCTCTTAGTGCCTAGCTTGGTTCCTTCAGGCTTTGTACCAGTGCTCTCACTGACCTGAAGAAACTGATCTCAGTTTTGAGCGCTTTCCTTGACAAAGGCCTGACTGAAGTGACTTTTCTCGTTACTTTTCTCACTTCAACTGTCAGGATTAGGCACCTGCTGTTTCTGGCAAGTTCTGCTTTTAGAACTCGTGTAGCTAATGAATAGTTCCACCTTTGCGCTAGGTAGCAGTGCTTACATGCATTCAAAACCTGCATTTTCACTTTTTATTTTTACTGAAAGTGACTTCTTTGCTACAAAAAATCTGTACTGATTTTCAGTGTAATGATGACTTTTTAAAGACTTTCTCCTTCTCACTGTTTTCTTACACTTAAACTTCCCCAGGGCCTCCTTTCTCCCGAAGTGAAATCTTATTCTGAAATTGTATTCGCAGCGCAGTAACAGGAAAACCTGGAGAGTTGAGAAAAGAGCTTGCATGTAGTGAAGGCTTTGGTATGGATGCGATTCTTGAATATGGTTAAACTTGTATCGGTAGGAACAGTTGGACAGGCTTAAAAGTAGGAAATAAAGATTTTTTAAGGTGCTTAAGGAAGGGGGGAAAAAAACCTCACAATTTAATTCCTGCAAGGCTGTAGCAGCTGATTTATGGATTCCTCTGAGCTTAAAGCTCGTAGCGTAGCGTTGTTCAAATAATGCTTCTTCCTGGATTTCTGTGGGAACAAAGATAATGCAGCTGTTGGATGTGTGATCCCCCTTAAGCAGTAAATGCCCTTCTCAGCCTGCTGGATTTTTGGCTGGGGCGTGAAGGTGTGTGGGCTGCCAGCCCCATGGAAGGGGCTGGGGAGAGGAGAGGTAGGCGTGGGTCACGGCGCGAGGAATCCTGGAAACTTTTGATCTTTCCAGCCTCTGCAGCTGAGCACCAAGGTCTGCACCTCGCTGCTGCATTGCTGCGTGGGAGGGGAGGGAGGGGAGCGGATCCGAGCGCAGGCAGCGTAGCCCCATCTCGCTCTGACTCAGTTAATTGGTGCAGGGAGAGCTCCCTAGGAAGCCAGCCGCCTGTGTTCCGCTGTTCCACCTTGTGCTTTTCCACCTTGTGCTTTTTTTTTGTGCTTTACGTTGAGTTAAAACGGCACCAAGTTGGGGTGTTCAGACCCCAAAGGGACAGAGGAGTGCCTCTGGGGTGTTTACACCTCAGCACTTGCGAAGGGCTCCCCTGAAATCAGTGACTAACCCTGCGCTTTTTCTGCCTTCCAGGTCATTTCTCACTATCAGTGCAAAGAACAGCGGGATATCCACAGATTTGAGAAAATCAGCAACATTATTAAGCAATTCAAGCTAAGTTGCAGGTGAGCTGGTCCAGTGGGAAGGATCCCCGAGCAGGGTTTTTGGTGTCACGCTGAGATGAGGAAGCTTTCCAAGTGAACATTGCCTTTATACCTCCTTGGCGGGAGGAGGTGCCTCGGTTAAATTGCTTTCTAGAAAGCACGGTGGTCAAAAACGTCCGAGTTTCTTCTCATCTTTCATAACTTCCTCCTCTGGTGATTGTTGAAAGGGGGTTGTTTTGAAACACCCATTTTCTGCTCGGCCTTTTTCTCCTGGGCAAGGTGGGGAAGTGCCAGGAGCGGGCTGAGGAGCTGGAGGCAGTTGGCAGTGCAGGCGAAGGGCTTTGCCAGCGCCCTGGTCTGGGAGGAAGGGGCTTGCAAGCCCGTGGTTATCAGCGTTTTGAACTGGAAAATAGAAAGCTTACTTCAGAGTACCTCGTCTTGTGAACCGCCCTCAGGTTCCCCAGTCTGTCAGCAACATCTGGAAGCGTTCAGAGCCCGGACAGGACAGGGAAGCAGCAGTGTGCTTTGCAGAGCTGCCTCGAGATCCTTCAGCTTCGTGCTTGCTTCCAGAGGGTGTAAAACTGTCCCGGGAGTGACAGCTTCATCCGTGGGACAAGTGATGCTGGGCACAGCGTCCTCCACGGGGCGGCGGGGCTGCGCGTCTCGAGTTACAGACCCTCAGCAGTCCGATGGCTTCGTGCTGCCCTTGCTGGATGAATGAAGCCTGAAGCTGGAGGGTTTGCTTCTTAAAAACAAACCCCAGCCTCACCTGGTGGTCACGTCCCCCTTTGCAAGCAGTGCTTCTTTGTTTCCAGCGCTGAACAGGGACCCTGGGGATGGGGTGGGGAACTTGTGAGCGCTGTTACAGTAACGCTACATTTCCCTTTTTTCTTTTTTTTTTTTTTCCCCTCTGTAGTAAGCTGGCCGCTTCTTTCCAGAGCATGGAAGTGAGGAACTCTAACTTTGCTGCTTTTATCGACATCTTCACCTCAAACACATACGTGATGGTGGTTATGTCGGACCCTTCAATACGTAAGTTGAAGCAGAGGCGAGCCTGGGGCCGTTGTTCACGGGGACAAGCAGCTGGCTTAGTTAGGGTGCGTTCCTGCTGGAACGTGGCACAGAGCAGGCAAAGCAATAAAAAGGATTGGCTTAAAAGGCACGGAGGGAAAGGGGAGGTGGTTCAGCAGCGCCTTGCCTCGCAGGAGGAGTGGAGCCGGCGCTGTCTGGCGCAGGGTCGGAGCCACGGTGGGGAAGCACGGTGGCAGATGTGAGCTGATGGGATAGGTCGCGTCTGACGGCCTATTTTGGGCTGCGCTGCTTTGGCAGCCACGGTGATTTTTTGGAAAGGAAGCAGGGATGGTTTATGCATGAGTTCTTGCTCTTCTTGCCTGAACCGTCTGGGTGGGCAAGGGCTCTAATTATAGTCGCGTCTATTTATCTTAACGACTTGCGGCCAGCAGTGCCAGAGGCACGGCCTGAATATGTGACTGTGTTTATATTCCTGATCGAAGCTGCTTCTGGTAAAATGTGAGGTGCTGAAGGCACGCTGACCTGGGCAGCTGCGTGGCCGGCAGCTGTTAATCTTGTCCTCCCCTTTTTGAAGGGGTTTCTGCGTTAGGGAAAACCTGAGCGAGCCCTGGGGTGCTGGGTGAGCTACTGAGCTGTGATATTCCTGTGCTCGAGCAGCAGATGAGAAGCTGAAGTGACTTCTGCGTGACCACGGCTTGTCCTGACTCTTCTCCTGTGCCTCCCTGATATCAGCGAGCAGCCCCCACCTCCCGGCGCCACGCAGGGAGCAGGAGGCCGGGAGGTTGGTGCTCCCTGAGCATTAGGGAAGAGCGCCGGCTTCACGCTGCGTCACTTCTCCAAATTTAGGTGAAATCTGGTGCTGCCCGGTGCAAGTAAAAGCTGTAGAACACTTGTGCCCTCTGCTGAGCAGCGGGCTTCACTCCTCCTTTTCGTCATGGTGCTGAGTTTGGCGTGGCAACGTGAGCCCAAACCAGCCAGGGTTCTGATTTGGTTCTGCTGACAGGAGCTCAGATGAGTGCTGTCCATCCCTTCTAACTTTTTCTTCTCCCTTCTCCATCTCAGCTTCTGCAGCTACGCTGATCAACATCCGCAACGCCAGAAAACACTTCGAGAAGCTGGAGCGAGTGGACGGACCAAAGCACAGCCTGCTCATGCGCTGAGCGCCGGCCGACGCACCTGGTCGTTGGGGGGAGAAAAAGTGAATCGGAACTACTTTTTTAGGAGAATCTAACAATGTGGATGTCTTTGTGGGTTTTGAAATGAGTGTGCTGCTTACCACCGCAATCTTCTTTATTGTTTCTCCTTGTAACGTTGGACACTAGTCACTCGGATGATGTCTGGATACACTGCGGACCTTCAAAAGAGACTTCCTGGCGTGTGTGGGGTTGGGAAGAAGTAAGGACAGGTGATGTGCACGTGGTCTCATGCTCCTGGCTGTCATAGTGGCACGTGGCAGAGCCTTTCTGGATGTTCTGCTCCCAGGTGATCGTATAAATCACAGGGATGGAGTATTTACTATTTTATTGGTAGGTTGCTAGAATACATTTATAAATTTCTCCTTGTCTTCAGTCATGAAAATAAATTTTTTGCTACCGGGGATTTCAGATCCTAGAGCTTTGGACACCGTGGGCTTGCTTTCTTCTAAAACCCGGGGCAGCCTTGGCAAGCAGACGTGCCCTCGCTGCGTTTCCCCTTCCCCAGCCTCTGGGGAGTGCTAGCTGAAGGTCACTCCCGAATTTCCCCTCGAGATTATTTTTTTCTCCATATGGAGGCAAAATTCACCAGGCGGGTGAAGCAGCCGGGATGCCCTTGGCCTCTCGACGCTTCCCGAGGTGACGGAAGGTGGCGGCGAGGTGTCCCTGGTGTCCCTGCCCTCCTTGCTGGGGCTGCCGTGGGCACGTAGGAATTGCAGAGCGCGGTGGCTGGGGGCTGTGCGTGCATGAGCGACGGGAGCCGTGTTCGTGGCGGGCCACTCGGACGGTGTTCGGCACCGGGGTGGCTGTAGTACTGTCTGTTTTTAATGAGGTTTGATGCCATTAAACACAGGAGGAACAGGAGCACTGAGTTAGGGGGCTCTGACTTGCTGGGTGGGACCTGATGCCTGTCAGCATCTTTTTTTTTAGTTTTTTCTCGCTGCATCAAATGACTGTATAAAAAAAAAAAAAAAAAAAAAAGGGTGTGGCAACTCCCAGCCTAGCTCCATTTTGTGTTCTCGAAATCACGCTTTTCCCCTCTATCCCCGGCCCACACACTCGGAAAAAAAATCTGAAAGGGTGAGTCTGTGGTGTGAGAGCAGAGCTAAAGGGCACATCTCGGCTGGGGAGCCGAGGCCGGGCTGCGCACGAGCTCTTCCACCGCTTCTAAAGCGTGGCAGGATGAAACACCCCGTGTCTTGCACCGCCTCCTCAGCAGCTGCGTTTGGGAGCTGTGGGGCTGGGTGGATTTCCAGCGAGAGCCACCGAGGCGGCGTCCCCGGGGGAGAGGAGCTTGGACGCCGATTCCCAACTCAGACTTTGCGGGGAGCGCTGCTGCCCCTCCCTACCTCGTCGGAGCCTCGGGAAGGTCGACAGCGGCTGCTGGGGAGGCAGCTTGGAGATTTGGGGAGAGCAGAAGGCGGCTCAGGGCCGTGGTTGCGGGGTGGAGCTGAAGACACCTTGCTGAGGGCACGGCTTCACAGCGGGCTGGAGGACGGGACCGGGTGGGAAACGCTGCCTCAGGGGCTGTGGGCGCGGGGAAGGGGATGCGTAAAGGGGGAAAGTGTGTGGGGTGGGTGGGGGGCAGGTAATAAAGGGGTGAAGGGAGCTGTCAGTGGCAGTGTGCAGAGGAACGAAGCCACCGCTTTTCTTTTGAGGTGCCCGACTCACCTCTCGGCTGGGTTTTGTTCGTCCCTGTCCCAAAAGCCCAACCTGGAGGCGTTTTGCCCAGCCTGGGGTCCCGCCGGCCTCCCCCGGTGCCTCAGCCCCTTGGTACCCAAACACCCCAAACGGTGCTGCCCGCCCCGGCCCTCAGGCATCCCACAGGCGGAGCCGGCCCCAGAGAGGGGCAAAACCCCAAAAAGACCCCAGGGTAAATCCCATGGGGGGATTTGGGGTGGGGGGGGCCCCGCTGGGAGCCCGGCTGCCCCAATGGCTGTGCCTCCTGCCGCCGTGCTCCCCGGTGGCTCTGCGAGCCGTTTCCTTCCTGCCACCTGAGGTGAACCGAGCGGCCCGGGGAGGGAGAAAGGAAAAAAAAAAATAAAAAAAGAAAAATAAAAGAATAAAAAGAAAAAAAAAAAAAGAAAAAAAAAAGAAAAAAAAGCACGTTTTTTGTTTAAATAACTCAGGGTGGGGCCTGCAGGGCGGGGGAGGGGCCCGGCCCACGAAGCCCTGGGCAGGGCCCCTCAGGGGGCTCCCCCAGCCCCCAATTCTCCCATTTCTCACCCCAAACCCCCCCGCACCCCCCGCACCCCCGGGCCCCGTCCCCATAGCAACGGGGGGGGCGCCGCCCATTGGCTGCTGCCAGCGGTGACGTCACTTTTAGGGGCTCCCCCCCACCCCCCCCTCCTTTCCCCCTCCCTCCCCTCCCCTCCCTCCGTGAGGGCCCCGTGGCGGCCCCGCCCCTCCCCTCCCGTGGGCGCGGCGCGGCGCGGCCCAGCCCCGCCCGGCCCCGGCACGGCCCCACCCGCCCCGCCCCGCCCCGCCCGGCGCCGCCCCGGGGCCCGGGGCAGCGGCGGCGGCGGCGGCGGCGGCGGCGGCTGCTGCTGCGATGCGCTCGGAGGAGGCGCACGGCAAAGTGAGAGCGGCCGGGCCGGGCCGGGCCGGGCCGGGCCGGGGGGGAGCGGGGCGAGGCGAGGCCGCCTCCATCTTGAGCGGCCTCTTAAAGGGGCCGCGGGGCCGGGGTGGGGCTGTGGGGGGGGGGGGGGAGGTTGGGATATGAGGGGAGGGGGGGAAGGGGGGAAGGGGGGAGGGGGACGCGGCCCCGGTTGTGCCCCGCAGGTGCCGCCCCGCCCCGCACGGGGCCTCCCGGGGCCTGCCCGGGGGTGGGGGCGAGGGGTAAGCGGGGCCATTTTGGGAGGGGGGTGGTGGGGTGGGGGTGGGGGTGGGTGAGGAGGGGGGGGGGGCAGCTCCCGCCCCGTGCCCTTCCCCCCCCCCCCCCTTCCGTCCCCTCCCGTCCCCTCCCTGACGCCCCGGGGGTGGCGGCGCCTTTAAGCGCGGCCCCGCTTCCGGGGAGCGCGCGCGGGGAAGGTCACGGCGGGAGGCGGGGGGGGGGCGAGGCGCGACGTCGCCGCGCGCGCGCCCCCTCCCCCTCCCTCCCCTCCCTCCCCGCCCCGCCCCGCCCCGCCCTTTGGTCTTAAAGGGCCCGGCCTCTTTAATAAGGCGCGGGGGAGGGGGAGAAGCCACGCCCTCACCTCAAAGCCACGCCCACCTCGGGCCACGCCCACATTCCGAGGCTCCGCCCCCCGGCACGCGGTGGGGGGGGGGCGGTGTCCGTTGGCGGTGCCCGGAGCAGGTGGGTGGTGGGTGGGTGGGGGGGGGGGGTGTAATTAACCCCCCCCGTTAATTACCGAGCGGCCGCGTTAATCAACGCTTAACCCGCAGGGCGCGGGGCAGGGGAAGGCGCCCCCCAAGATGAGCTCGTCCTCGCTGCTGGCCGAGCCCCCCCTGGAGCCCCCGGTGCTGCTGGCCGACATCAAGACGGAGCCGCCCGAGGAGCTGCTGGCCACCGACTGCGGGCAGCCGCAGGCCGAGCCCGTCGACCTCTCCCTCAACAAGGCCAAGGCCCCGCCGCTGCCGCCACCGCCGCCCCCGCCCGCCACGCAGCCCCCGCCGCCCCCACCGCCCCCCTCCATGCACTCGTCCCCTCTGCTGGTGGCTCCCCCCGTCCCCGCCGCCCCCAGCGTCTCCATCGCGTCCCCGGCGCTGGGCTCGGCCGCCTCGGCCATCCCGGCCGTGCTGTCGCCCGGCTCCATCCTGGCGTCGTCGCAGGGTAGCGGCGGGCAGCAGATCCTGCACGTCATCCACACCATCCCCTCGGTCAACCTGCCCAGCAAGATGGGCAACCTGCAGACCATCCCGGTGGTGGTGCAGTCCCTCCCCGTCGTCTACACCACCATGCCGGCCGACGGCGTCACCGCCATCACCGTGCCGCTCATCGGGGGCGACGGCAAGAACACCGGCTCCGGTAAGGGGCTCGCCCGCTGCTTTCCCGCACGAGGAATCGTCTGTCGGAGGGGTGGCGACCCCAAAAAGTGGCCCCCGAGTCCCCCTGGCACGGGACAGCGGTGTCCCCGTGCTGGTGGCCTCGTGTCTGTCCCAGGGGGTGACACGAAGTGGTGCCACCCTGCTGCTGGCCACCTGCAGTGGCCTCATTTTCATTGTCCCCCCTCATAATGTCCCCACTGTGTCCCCCTCCATATGGGGTGGGTGGTCTGGGTGCCCACCCCCAAAACATCCCCTATCCTAACTGCATCCCCATCCCCCTTACGAGGGGGTTTATGTCCCACTTGCGTCCCAGGGGTACCTCCCCGTCCCCAAACTCCCGTTAATTTTTTAGGGGGGGGTAACGCCGCCGCCTGTCGGTGCCCTGGGGGCGGCCGGCGGGTTTTCGGGGTGTTTGCTCCCCACGTGCCCTGCGCTCCCGGCCTGACCCCGTCCCTCCTTGTTCCTCAATAGCTTTTCTTTCCCGCCCCCCCCCAGTGAAAATCGACCCTGGCGCCATGTTCCCCATGGACATGCCGAGCGACAGCGAGGACAGCGCCTCGGAGAGCGGCCCCGCGCCCTTCCAGGACCTGCAGCGCGAGTGAGTGCGGCCCCGGGACCATTGGGGTGGTGGTGGGGGGGTCCCGGGGGGGTGCACGGCGCCGCCATCCCTGTCCCTGTCCCCTGTCCCCCCCCCCCAGGCCTGCCACCCCGCGCCTGCCCCGCGCCGAGTCCCCCGACCTGAAGAAGCGGCGGATCCACCAGTGCGACTTCGAGGGCTGCAACAAGGTGTACACCAAGAGCTCCCACCTCAAAGCCCACCGGAGGATACACACGGGTAATGGGGCCGGGGGGAGCTGGGGTGATGGGGTAATGGGGTAGTGGGGTAAAAAGGTGGTGGGGTGATGGGGTGACAGGGTAGTGGGGTGGGAGGGTGATGGGGTGACAGGGTAGTGGGGCCATGGGGGAATTAATTGGGTAGCAGGGAAGTGGGGTGATGGAGTAGTGGGGTGATGAGGTGACAGGGTGACGGGGTAGTGGGGTGATAAGGTAGTGGGGTGACAAGGTGACAGGTAGCCGGGCTAATGGGGTGAGAGGGTAGTGGGGTGACAAGGGGACAGCGGGGTGGCGGGGTAGTGGGGCCATGGGGTAATAGGGTGACGGGGTAATGGGGTGACAGGGTAATAGGGTGACAGCACAGTGGGGTGTCAGGGTAATGGGGCAGAGGGGTCTCGGGGCCGCCCAGGGCAGGTCCCTGGGGGCCCCGAGCCCAGCCCCGGGGACCGCCGGGGGGCGTGGCCTAGGGCAGGGGGCGTGGCGTCCAGGTGCTGCCGGCCACGCCCCCAGCCCGCAGGGTGGGCGGGGCCCGGCGGCGTTGGGCCCGGCGCGGGCTCTGCGGGCGTGGCGCCGTAATGCACCTAATAGGCGCGCCCCGCGCTGCGTTACCGTAACGCGCACAATAAGCGCGCAACAGAACCCAGTTTAGGGCTGTCAGCGCCGCGCACCCAGCGCAGGGCCACGCGGGGGCAGCCTCGGCCCGGCCGTGCCGTGGCCGCGCACCGGGAGCTCCTCCGGGTGGGGGCGGCACCGCTTTGTGGCTGGCAGATAGCGGGGTAATGCCCGGGGGGGGCACGGCGGCTGTAGGGCGGTGCCGCAGGGAGCCCCACAAACGCAGGTCCCGGCCGCAACCCACCCAGCGCACACCCCTTTTGGGGCCGTTGTTGAATTGCACCTAGCGCGGCCCCCCCAGCATTTTGGGGCCGTTACCGTATTTCACCTAGCGCCCCGCCGCAGGCACTTTGGGGGTGCTACCGTATTGCGCCTAATAGACAGCGCACTGCCGTGGTGCTGCCTGACCCCCTGCTCCCCCCATGTCTATACCCCACAGGCGAGAAGCCCTACAAGTGCACCTGGGAGGGCTGCACCTGGAAGTTCGCCCGCTCGGACGAGCTGACCCGGCATTTCCGCAAGCACACGGGCATCAAGCCCTTCCGCTGCTCGGACTGCGACCGCAGCTTCTCCCGCTCCGACCACCTGGCCCTGCACCGCCGGCGGCACATCATGATGTGAGAGGAGCGAGGCGACCGGGGGCACGGCGGTGGTCTCACAGCCCGGGGACTGCAGGGAGCGAGGCCCCAGCACCAGCGCGGGACGGCCTCTGGAGCATCCTCCTCGTCCTCCTCCTCCTCCTCTGGGTCTCTCCTCCCCGCCGGCAGCACCTGGAGGCTCCTCCTGGGCTCCTCTTGGCTCTCGGCGGCCTCCTGCCCATCCTCTGCGCTCGCCTTCCCCGTGGACGTGGCGAGGATCGAGGCGGGGAGGTCTCCACTCTGCCTCCTTCCACCTGGGAAAGCCGCCGAGCCTCCTTCCCTGCCTTGCCCAGAGCCCCTCTCCATGTGTCGCCTCTTCCCGAGCCCCCCCTTGGCCTGCGCCGGGTTCCCCAGGACTTGCTGGGGGCCGGGAAGAAAAGAAAAAGCTAAGGGGAAGGGGGTACAAAAGGAAACAAAAAAAAAAAAAAAAAGGAGGAAAAAAAAAAAAAAAAAAGCCCCATCCCACCACCGAGACCGCCAGCACGGAAAAAAAGGGAAACTTTGCGGAACGTGGAAACTGTGATTTTTGGAGTTCTGAGGGGGGTGGGAGGGGGTGGGGTGCCGGCTCGCAGTTTTTGCAGACTATGGGACAGTCGAAGCGTTTCTAACTTAAAAAGGCAGCAGCCTCCCTATGGACCGTGGCCACGCGCTTTTCTTTGTACTGGTAATGGGGATTTTTGTGGGGTCGCCCTCGCTGTGGTGCTGTGGTGCTGGGAGGGCGGCAGCATTCGGGGTGGTGGGGAGGGGAAGGGTGATGGGGGCCGTGACCCCCCCCCAGGGCCAGTTGGAGCTGGGGAGCTTCCCAGGGAGCTGCCTTTGAGGTTGGGGAGGGGGGGGCAGAGCCCCACGGCCCCCAAAAAGGGCCCTCTTGGGGGCTTTTCCTCTGTGTGCGTGTGTGTGCATGTCCCCATCCCACCCCCTGCCCGTGCTCACCAGCTGGTCCGGCTCCTCAGGGCCGGGGGGAGCCCCCACATCCTTCCCTGCCTCGAGAAGACCCCAAAAGACCCCAAAAGGGGAGGCTGTGACGGCCCTGGGGGGGGGCAGCACTACTGATGTCCCGTCCGGGGTCCGTTCCTGCCAATCTGCTGTTTTCCAAGACCAGGATGATGGGGTTTGGGGTGGGGGCTTTTTCTTCTTCTTTTTTTTTTTTTCTTCCTTTTTTTTTTTTTTTTTTTCCCTGTTTGTTTGTTTTAAAACCGTGAGATTTTAAACTCTTGAGCTGTGACATTTGTACAAAAGCGTTTGATGTTTTTCTACAGGGGAATAACATTGGAAGCGGAGAGGAGCTTGGTGGTGTGTGTCTGCGCCGCGGGAGGGGCTGAGCTGGGTGAAACAACGTCCCACACCCCCCGAGGTCCTCTTCTGAGGTTTTATTGAAGAGAAAAAAAAAAAAAAAAATCAAAAAGAGGGGGGAGGAAATAGAGTTGTACCCAAGAGGAGGAAGGCCCTGGACATCGGTCCCCTCTGCAGGCTGCTGTGGTTGAGGAGGGGGCTCAGGCCCTGCTGGGCTCTTGCCTCCTCCCTTAATACCCTCTCCTGAGGCCCCACTGTTTCCCAGCCCTACAGAGCCCTGGTGGCGCTAATTACCCTTAATTGCACCGAGCAGCCTCACGTGGGGCTTCCACACACCCCTCATGGGCCCAGGAACCCCTCCACGTTTGGCCTGGGGCCCCCACCCCGCTCCCTGAGCTGTGTTGTGGTGTCCCGGCCCCATAGGGCTGGCTTCAGGCCTGCCTCGGCCCCATGAACCCCACCGGTGACCCCCTTGGACCTGCTGGCGGGGCTCCCCCCGTGGGAGTTGCTGTGACCCCACTGTGCCCCATGCATGGGCCGTGCACCTCATGGCCTCCCCAGCGAGGCTCAGGGTGGCGCTCACCCAACCTTATTGACCCCAAAGGCCTCCACGAGGTGTGCTGGAGACCACAGAGCTGCGTCTCGGCCCCATGGCACCCACAAGCGACTTCCCCATGTGCCTGGGAGCCCCCCGATATCTCCTTGAAGCCCAGCTGGTGCCCACCAGAAGCCCCCTTTGCACGGTGTGCTCAGGCCGTGAGCGAGGTGAACCCCAAAGAGCTCCTTTGGGGGGAGCAGGATTCAATCCTCCCTGCTTTGGGGTTCGCCCTGGTTCCTGGCTTCCCGGGGGGGCCTCTCCGGCCCCGTGCTCACCAGACTGGTTCAGCAGGGGCCGGGCGATTTGGGGCGGCCGCCGCGCTTTGAAGGGCTCCAAAAAAGGGTCTGATGGCCGCCAGCCTCCCGGCGGGGAAAAGGAGAAGGCAGAAAAGGTGGTTTTGGGTTTCGGCGGGGGATTGGGCCGCCCCGGCCGCCCTGCGGGGCTTTGTCTGCTGGTGGCGGTGAAAGGGATCCCCGGGGGCCGTGTCCCCGCTGCTGCATCCCAGGGGAGGTGAATTTGGGGCCGTGCAGCAAGGGGTGGGTGCTCCTGGGATGGGGCAGAGCCCTGCGGGGGTCCCCAGCACTGGGGGGGAGACCCCAGATTTGGTTCTTGACCTAGGCCATGGTCGGAGCTTTTCCTGCCCCTTGCTCTGGTTTGACCCGGGGATGCTCAGCACCGGTTTGGGTACAGTGGGCGCCCGGTTTCAGGCACCTGGGGGTGCACCCAGGAGCCCCCCACAGCCAGGGGAGCAGGGACAGGAGCCCCCCGGACCCACCCCAGGGACAGGGCAACCTTCCCCCAAGGGTCTTAGGGCAGGAGCAGCCCCAAGCCCCTTGCCCAGCGTCCTGGGGATGGGCCCGCAGGAGGGATGGCTTTTTGGTTTCAGGTCAGGAAAAAAAAGGCGATTTTTTATTCCCACGTTGCTCCGGCTTTCCATACTTCTCTTTCTTTTTTTTCCCCTCTTAAAAATTTAAAAAGTAAAAATAAATCCAAGACCACAAAACACCAGGCTTAATCAAAAAAAAAAAAGACAAAAAAAGAAAAAGAAAATAAAAAGAAAAAAAAAGTATAATTTTAAAAAAGCCAGGCATGCATATTTGGAAAAAATAAAATAAAAATAAAAACAGCAACAAAAACACAACAACAAAAAAGAAAACGAAAAAAAAAATAAAACAAGCAAAAACCACCAGACATAATAGCAAAAGAAAAAAAAAGCAACCAACAACCCAAACCTCAGGCATAATTGCAAAAAAAAAAAAAAAAAAAAAAAAAAAAAAAAAAGCAAAAACACAGGCAGAATTGTAAAAGGAAAAAAAAAAAAAAAAGCATAATTGCACAAAACCCCGGCCATAATTGCCTCGCGTGTCCACCAGAGCCGAGCAGGAAAGCCCGGCGCCCTCACACCTGCCCTTCCAAACTTTTTTTCCCTACTTTTCCCCTAATTTCCCCCGATTTTCCCCAAACCCCAGCCTCCCCCCATCTCTTCGGGGCGGCCCCGGCCCCTCGCTGCCCCCAGCCCCGGGGCTCCCCGCTCCGTGCCGGGGCCGCTTTTATCCTCCCGTGTCCCGGCGGGGCCGGCGGTCCCGGTCTTCCTCCTCCTCCTCCTTCTCCTCCTCCTCCTCCTCCTCCTCTTCCTCCTCCTCCTCCTCCTCCGCCGCCCAGGTAAAGCCGTCCCCGGCCGGCACCTGGCTCCGCAGCCGCCGCGGGGCCGCGCCGCGTCCTCCTCCTCCTTCCCCTCCCCTTCCTTCTCCCAACTTTTACCCCCCCCTCGTTTTTTTTTTTTTCCTTTGGCATTATTTCCCTCTTTTCACAAAAAACTTTTATATTTTTCCCTTTTATATTTTTATTGTTTTCCCTTTTATTTTTATTGTTTCCCCTTTTTATACTGTTTTCCTTTCGTTTCCCCCCTTTTATATATTTTTCCTTCAATTTCCCCCTTTTTATAGATTTTCCCTTCAAATTTTATCCCCTTTTACATATTCCCCCTTCGATTTTCCCCCCATTTTATAGGTTTTACCTCCAATTTCCCCCACCTTTTTGTAGATTTTACTTTCAGATGTTCCCCCTTTTATAGGTTTCCCCTTCAATTTTCCCCCCTTTTATAGATTTTCCCTTCAAATTTTCCCCCTTTTGTAGATTTCCCCTTCAATTTTTCCCCCCTTTTATAGATTTCCCCTTTGTTTTTTCTCCCATTTCATAGATAACCCCTTCAAAACCCTCCTCTTTTATACATTTCCCTTCCGACTTTTCCCCCTTTCATATCCTTCCCCTTCCTATTCCCCCCTTTCACCCATTTTCCCTTCAAATCCCCCCCTCGTATAGACTCCCCTTCAAATTTCCCCCCTTATCCATACCTCCCCTTCAGCTTTCCCCCTCCTATCAATTTCCCCTTGGCTTTTTCTCCCCGTTTACGTATCCCCCCCGCCCTCCCCGTCCCACCTTTCCCCTCCTCTCCCCCCCAGCCCCGTGGCCCCGCAGCGGGTGCGATGAGCAGCGGGCTGGTGCTGCGCGCCCCGCTCCCCGAGGACGCCTCGGCGTTCACCCCGCTCAAACCCGTCACCATGTCGGGGGAGCCCGGCGAGGACGCCTCCGTCTTCGAGGACATCAAGCCGCCCGCCCGGGCCCTGGACAACTCTCCCGACCTGGCGCAGGTAAGGCGGAGGCCGGCGGAGCTTTTGCCTGCTCAGGTGCTGCTGGAGCCTCCAGCCCAAGGCCGATCGCTGCGTGCCTTTGGGTTGAATTCCCCTTCGTTATTTGATTATTATTATTTTTTTTTTTTCACGGTGATAGTGGCGTGTCTTCGGTTGAATTCTTTTTTCACCCGCTTTTCAGCACTCTGTCCGCTCGTCCTTTCCCTTCCGCAGCTCTTGCTCCAGGGCGCACTCAGTTTTGTATTTTTCTCCTTCCCTTCCCTGCGCCGCCGTTTTGGAGCTTCGAAGCAGGGGGAGAAGCCGGGGAGGGGGCACCAGGGTCCCCATGCCACCCACTGGGGACCCCGTGGGCACTGGGATCGCTCTCACGCATGGCAGAAAAGGGGGGGACATTTTTCTGGTGATTATTTATATTTCCACCACACGAGATTTCCGCTTTGAGATCCCACAGCCTGTGGCCTCCCCCTGCCCCGGCTGGGGATAACACCCCAGATTTTGGGTGCCCACCACAAGGCCACTCTTCTTGGTGGCCATCAGCCGGGACATTGGGACATTTTCCCCTCAGGAGAAACGGGGAGAGCGGGGCCGTGGCTGGTGCTCAGCCCCACGTCCCCAGCACCGCTGGGACCGGGGCCCCGCGAGGTGGCAGGAGGGCGGCTCCTGGCCCCGTGGCCACCCCGTGGGGACACCTCGGGGCCCCCCCTGCCCTCCACCTGTGGCTGGCTGGGTTGGGGGGATCATTGCGTCCCTTGGAGGGGAGACCCCCGAGGTGGGGTGGAGGTGCCCAGTGCCCCCTCGAGCCCACCCAGCTGTGGTCCCAGTGGTCTCCAGTGCCGGCTCGCCTCCTTATCTCGCTCCTCGGAGCTGCACGAATCTCTGCTTGATCGGGGCTGTGAGGGTTTGATGGCTATGTGCTGCTGAAAATTTTATTAATTTGGGTGGATGTCGGGCCTTCGTGGGGTTTGCGCTTGTTTTTTTTTTTCTTTTTTTTTTTTTTTTCCCCTTTCTCTGCCTCTCCAGTGGCTCTGCCCCAAATTTACAAAATAAAACAAAACAAAACAAAATGAAACAAGGAGAGGAATGAGTTTGGTAGAAAAAAAAGAGTTTTTTCCTTTCCGATTTGAGCCAGATTGACCAAAAGTAGCATTTTCCCCTTTAAATCCTGAGAGGCCAATGCCAGAAGGGAGATGGAGAAGGAAATTAAACGAAACCGAACCCAAGGCGCGTCCAGGGAGGCACTGCAGGGGAGAAAGAGATGTTCCCCCTGCAGCACCCCCGGGGGCCCGGGAGCTGTCAGGGGGGTGATGGTGTCCCTCGAGCTGTCCCTCTGCCTTGTCCCCACGGCCACCCTGTTGTCACCCATTCTCGGTGGATCTGGGGAGGGCTGTGGGCCCAGTCACGCGTGCCTTTGGGCAAAATCCCCTTTCCAAGGGTGCTGGCAGCAAGAGAATGGGCAGTAGAGGGATGTTGAGTTACAGGCTGGGCAGCCAGGGATGGGATCACTTGATCCCTCCCAGCGTGAGCGGAGAGACTGGGAGCTGAGCCCCGGGTCTCTACCTGGGGGCTGGATCCCACCAGGGCTGGATCTCTTGTTTTGGGGTCAGCTGGAGCCTGGTGCTGCCAGGACCAGCCTGCAGATTTGCAATCCGATGGGCTTTCTGCCGGGCAGGTGCCTGCGGGGCCGCAGAGAACCCAGATGGAGTCCACGGAGGGCTCGGGCCTGTGGGGGCAATGGGCTCGGACCAGGCCAGACCCCATTGAGGGAGCAGGCCCAAAACCAGCGAGCCAAAGATGGGGAAATTCATGTGAAATCTGATCCGGCGGTTTTTATTTTTGCCTAATCCCCCAACCCCACAGACGTCCCGGGCAGGCGAGGTGCGGGACGAGGTGTCTGGGCCCAACGTTGGGCTCGCGGGAGCACCGTGGCTTTGTCAGCGGGGCACAAAGGGCGATTGTTCTGTGGGACGGCCCCAGGAGGGGAGGAGGCGAGTGGGGGACCGCAGGTGGGCTGCCCCCTTCCCTGTTCGTCCCCCGTTGCCCCACACGGGCAGGTATGCGAGGGAGGAAGCGAGCAGGGGACGCCGGCTCCGTAATAAACGCAACGGATTTCCCTTTATCGCTCTTCCTGAATGGGTTGTGGGAAGCACACGTCGGCTGGGATTACTCACGAAGGTCTAGGGCAGTTCATTTTTGGCCGGTGCATCATCCACCGTGAAGTTTTCCCTCTCCAACCTGTTTGGTCAGCTACCTACGCTGCTTTGTTCCCATTCCCTGGTCCACTGAGCTCCTTTATCTAACCCATCCACTGCAAATAATCGCGCTTACCACCGTCTTGTTAGCTGAGCCCCTTGATTAGAATATTTGCTTTCCGTGGGCTCCATTGGTGAATTACATGAGTCACAGGGTACCGCTGGTGTTTGGGGATTGGATAACCGCTGTTTACAATTCAGATGTTCTCAGAACTTGAGCTAGCATGAAAACTCTCTCTCAAAAAGAAAAAAAAAAAACAAAAAAAAACACGGGCTGTTTCCCACATCAAAGAGGTTCAGCCCCTTCCAGGCTCAGATTGAAACTCAAACAAAGAATCTTTCATTGTGCTCAGAAATGCTTGGAGAATTCTTTGAAAAATATTTTTTATTTATTTATTTTTTAAATGTGATGGGGAACCTTCAAGTTTCCACCAAGGACAGGATTTGCCAGTGTGAAAGCGTATTTCATGACCTTGCTCCTTGTGGCATTTCCAATACAAGGAGGAGAAAAAAAAGGTGAGAGATCAGTCCCGGTACAGTCAGGTCAGGTCCTTCAGCTTCCAGAAATGCAGGAAGGAAGAGTGTTATCCATCTGTTACCACCTCTGCCACATCCAAGGCAACTGTTCCACACGTGTGAGCCATCCCGCAGCGGGCAGGGAGATGTGGATACCTGCTCACCTGCCAGCCCAGCCCATCGCATCAACCTTACCCCTACAACATCATCCTTTTCCACTTGGCTAGCCTAGAGAGCTGCAGCCAGCAGTGGCTGAATGTTTTCTGCTGGAAACCCTCGCAAGGGATGCGAGGTTTGGTGGCATTCTCGGACAGGTGGGAATGACCCAGGTTTATTAATCTGAAAGGAAAACTTTGGGCATTGCTCTGAAGCAGTTGAGACTGTAGAACAGAGTGCTTTGTTGGGAGCAGCTTCCAGTGTTTGGTGTTTTGGAGGTTCTGTGTCGTCCTTTTGGGACTCTCCCTAATCAGTGCCCCTTAGTTAGAGCAACTGGCTATTCATTCCTTTACAGAGGAGATGTGGAAGGAGAGGTTTTGTCCAAGAAAAGGGGTCTGGAGGACAATCTTTGAGGCTTGCTTCTCGTGGGGTGGAGGAAGGACCCTCCTGGAAGCACAGATGCTAGGAAATCTATAGGGCAGGGTACACGCTGGAAGGGGCAGGAGTCCTCTCAGTCCACGGAGTGAGTCTGGCAGTATTTACTTGGCCCTGTACCATGCCGGGTGCCGTGCGAGCCCAGAAGAAAGAAGTTGGCCCAAAGACCTACTCACTCGAACGCAATGTTTTCACACGCCTTAGGCTTTGTTTTGTTTTGTTTCGCTAACTGGTTTGGCGAGGAAGTTGAGGGCTGCCGGGACGGTGGGATTTTTGTCCGTGCATGAAACCTGACCTTGCTTCTCCCAGACATGCATGGGGTATTGGGTCTGCCTTGCTCATTGTACTGGGAAAAAACAGGCTTTTTTTGGCCCGTCTTATCGCGTACCGACTGCCAGGAGGACTTCACAAGTCCCAGCAAGCAGCAGATGACTCACCCTGCCTTTGTCAGACCCTGCCTGGGAATGTGCACCTTTTCGTCTGATTGGAAGAGGCTGGGCGATGAGTGTGAGCTTTTGGATGGTTTGAGTGAGGTGGAATGAATCCCACCCGTAGCCCAGCCGGGGGAAGCTCCCTGCGAGCTCCAACAGCCTCTTCCATGTCACGCTTTGGTTTGGGAACCATGGGAGGGCTCAAGGAGAAGCCCAGTGCCCTGTGGCCATGCAATTGCTAGAAAAGAGTGGATAAATTTGTCTGGGTCATCCTGGGGAGCGGTGACATCTGAGAGCCTCCATCTTGTCAGATTCAGAGGGGAGGGAGTGCTGGTGCAGAGGCTGCAACAGGGGACGGCCACTGGAAAGCACGGCTCTCCAAATTCAACTTCGGGTAATGTGCATAAGGAAACTTGGGGAGCGTTTGAGCTCCTGCAGATTTTAGCTGAGACTGAAAAAGCTCCAAGACTTCTGATCTTCCAGGAGTTGAAGTGGCACTGGATCATTTAATCTTTCCAGAAAAAGCATCCATACCACAACCTGCCCAGCACAGCCTCCTGCCTCCAGCTGTGGGTGCCCACCTTGGTTGATGGAGAACCTCCTCTTGACTTCGACGGGCTTGGCCCCAGCCTCTACTGAGCAACAGCATTTTGGGAATAGAAAGCTGTGTACAAAGACACGACTGCCTTATGGGGTGTCCTCCCCTCCCATGCAGGCACACTTCCAGAGAGCTGTCCTCCTGCCAGGGCAGAACAGGGACAAGGAGAGGGCTGTCCCCCTTTCCCACCCATGGTCTTTGGGCTCCCTTCAGGCATTCATTCTGTGCTGAGGTTGTGCTTGGTAGGTCTGGGAAAGGAGAAACCAGCGTGGAAATACTCTAATATTGACATGGGACCTCCCAGGGCAGGTGGGCCAGGTGCTCGTGGTGTTCAGCAGGGCCTTGAGATGGTGCAGCCGGGCCCGAGCTTCCTCCAAGCTCTGTGCCTCCAAGGTCTGTCCCGGTTATTTTTCAGTCCATTATTTCTGCTCACTCTCTTAAAGCCCCACTGGAGCCTGGTTGCTCCTCTTCTGGGCACTTGACCTTGCAGATGGACGGGATGCTTGCCCTGCTTTCTCTGGCCTGTGGGATTGCTGGCTGTAGTGGCCTGGCTTCTGTGACAGACACCCGAGGTAGATGGCCTTTCAGTGGGTTGTTATCAGCTGTCGGAGGAAAGGAATAGCAAACAGAGTCGGCAAGCCTGTGGAAGCATTGCTGCCTACTGGCTCAGCCAGAGGCCAGCTGCCCAAATCTGCCTCAGTGGTGACTCTTGGGCTCAAGGAAATCCCTTGATTAGAAGAAGTGATAATTAACTCGAGTAGTTCAACCACAGCAGCGGAAAAGAGCTTGAGAATAACCCTCTGGCGTGGTGTGGCTCAGCTCCTGCACCATCCATGAGCTCCTGGAGGGAACCTGGAGAAAGGGTGGATCTCTGTGACTCGTCCTGCTCCAGGAGGCGCTCCTGCAAGTGGGAAGACATGAACACCTCGAGATGGGAAGCTGCTGGGGTAGGGCACCTCTGGCAGCCTTCTCCATGGGCTCCAGAGAGAGCTTGCACAGAGACTTCAGCTTAGATGTTTGTTTTCCAGGTGGCCCAAGCTAGTGAAATGCCTCTTGCCCCGTTGCACCTAATGTGTCAGGAGCAGCACTAGCTTCTCGGAGTCGCTCCTCACCTCTTTGAGATGGAGCAAGCAGAGGAGCCCGCCTGTGGCACCCACCTGCCTAAGCCCAGGGCTCACCGTGCTGCCTGCAGTCGTGCTTGGGCTGTTCACAGCAGCCAGACATTTTGGCCCCGTGTGCTTGAAAGGAAGAGTCCCGGGGCTTTCTTTGCTAATCCCGTTTTGCAGAGAGTTCCAGAAGACTTGAGGAACAAACAGAAAATAACGTCGATCGAGGTCAATATCAAAACCAAATGATCAGAGAAACAAATATTTACTCAGGTCAATATTTAACTAGGGAGACAATAAATGCTGATATTGAACCAAATCTGTATATAAATACAGTCTATTTATAACGTGTCCCTTTAAAGGGGTACTGCCAGGTACTTGCCGTGGCTTTTGATTGATGATTATCCTCCCCATTGTTTGCTGATTCCCTTGGAGGCTGGAGTTGCATGCAGGTGCAGGCAGGAGAAAGAGCCTGTGCTGTGTAATCCCACGGCCCGGACACCGCAGCCCTTGGCCCACGCGTGCCAGTGCTCCGGGAGGTCCCCCCCGAGCTGGGGAGGGGGTTTGGGGCTCGATGCCCCCACTTGGCAGAGCAGCAAGGGGCTGGGGCCAGGAGGGCTGGAGGCTGCCAAGAAACGAAGAAAGTCCTTCCTTCTCTCCCCTGCCCCCCGCCCCCCCACTACTGCTCCCTCTGCCAACTTCACGAGCTCGTCGCCTGTTTAGCAAACATTGATCTCTCTCCCTGTTCCCCCGTGGTGACAACATTTGATGTTTCTATGGCGGTTTGTTATTTATCAACTGCAGATTAGAAAGCGTTTAATCATGGGAATGACACGGCCCGCCTCCTGCCTCGGCAGCGCCTCGCGCTCCTCTAACGCTGCTCGTGGTTGACCGCTGCCCAAAGGGCCCGGCTGGCTCACGCACCCGTTTTTGTGTGTCCTGCAGAAAGATCTGGGACTGAGTCTGGAATTCTCTGTGTGTTGATCGATGCCCCGATAGCTCCTCAGCCTTGGTGAGGCCTGGATGAGGGGTGATGAAGGCCCCCAAGGCAGGAGGCTCCTGTGGGGTGTTTGGAAGCTGGAGGCTGGCAGAGCAGACTCGGGGCAGAGCCTGCTGGCCTCAGGAGCATCTACTCAGGGGAGAAAAAAGCAGTGGAGAATCCTTTCCTTTGCCAGCTTGGATTTTTTTTTCCCCCTTTTTCCTCTGGCTGGTTGAGAAGACCCTGCTATGCAGTCAGAAATAGATACGGTGACCTTGAGGGGAAAATACAGGAATTCAAGTCTTTTATTGCACCGTAAGGTATTCTTATTGGCTTTCCTTTGCTGGTCAAAACAAAAAGCCCAGTTTGGAGGAGATGCCTCTCAAGCATGGAGGTTTTGTTGATGTCTGCTTTGGCTGTGTTTCCCCTTGGCTCACTTTTTGCCCCAGCCAGTGACCCATGACTCCTTTACAGTTCCTGGCACCGCTGTCGATGCAGTTGGTGGAGGCTGGGGCATGCCCGAATCATCCTCGTCTGCAGGGATTGTGGTGATGGCACTGCTAATTAAAATGCCTATAGGGGAAGCCGGGCCACTGAACCCACCAGAGAGCTGCTGGTCCTTCAGCTGTGAGGCCTCGGAGTCTTCCTCCGTGGATCTGTGGTGGGGGTGGCTCTGGCAGTAATGAGAAGACCTGGGCGCTGAGGCTATGTGTTTGGTTCAATCCTCCTCAAAAAGGCAAGAAAATGGTTAATTCCCTGCCCGTGCCTGGCAGACGGGGAGGCAGGGACAGGCTGAGCATCCCTGGCTGCTCCTGCCTCATGGGAGCCACCCTAGTGTCCTCAGCTGCCCTCTGAAGGGCCGCCCTGGGCAGGGCCACAGCCTGCCACCAGGACCTGCCCCAGGCTGGCCGAGGAGCTCAGAGGCTCGGCCTCCGCAGGATTTCCTCCTGGCTTGGCCTGCTTTGCCCTCGGATGCTTCCTTTGTGCTTCTGCCGCTGTGTTTCGGCAGGGGGTGTGTTGGTTTCCTGGCCTGGCTGACCCCAAGACCAGGGGTGGCTGCAGCAGCGGGGCCACCACCTGCAGGCTCAGGCTGTGAGGGAGCCTGGCTGCACCACGCAGGTGTTTCTGAAGCTGTTCCTTGCAGATGACGGGACACAAATCCCTGGAGCCCTTGGAGCTCTGACCCAGACGTGCTTCCCCATAGCACGTGGGGCCAGCAGCTCCCGTGCCCTTCGCCCTTTAACCACCTGCCTTCTCAAGGCCATGGTTATCGTCTCCCCGCAAGGAACATCCTCCATTTAGATGCAAATACAAAGGCTCCGTGTCCCTCAGATCATCCTGTCACGGAGCCCGGTGTTCACCACCCCTTGCAGTCATGCCGAAAAAAAGCCAAAGAACCATCCCTGTTGGTGATCAGAGGCAGGGTGATGACATGGCCGCGATCCCACCTCAAAATGGAGGTTCTCCCAGTGCTGGTGGATGGCTCCCCAGCCCTGGCTAAGCTCTGAGGAGAATTGCTGATGAAACCCCAGTGGAAATGGGGTGCTGGAGAGGGCAGCTTGGGGCGTGGGTTTCTGCTCAGTCTCCCTGCACAGCTGGCTGTTCCTCCGGCTGCCCCCAAAACCCATGTCCTGGGGGTGCCAGGAGGGGCCGGTGGGGATAGAAGATGCTTGTGGGATGCGGGAGGTGGCCTGGCTTCGGGGGGACCTTCCCACTAACCCAGCCCTGTCTGTTCCACAGCTGCACCCCATGAGGATGGAACAGCGGATGCCGCTCATTCTCGAGGTGAAGAACTTTTCTCCTTCCTCCCTCCGTTTGTTTCTACCCCTGTTGGTGAGAGGTACCTGTAAGAGACCTCCCCCTGCACCTCCCATTATCCCATCCCATCCAGCAGCCCCCTCAGGACGTGGTGGTGAGGACGTGGTAGCACCTCCGCTCCTTCACTGGCAGGGGTGCATTCCTCATGCTCATGGTGTCTCTATCTGTGCTAGCCACCTGGGCACCTACGTGGGTACCTCCCACACGTGTGGGTATCTCCTCCATGTGTGGGTATCTCCTCCACGGCTTGCATGCCCGTGCGACCCGTGTCGCCACCCGCTGTGAAAGGAGCCGTAAGCCACAGCCAGGTAGAGACACCTGCGTTTGGGACGCGTGAGTTGGATCCCACCCAGGCACGTCAGGAAGGCAGCCCAGCACGTAGTCAGCCCGGCTATTGTGCCAGCTGCGGGCTGAAGGGTTGTTTTTGGGTGAAGCGTTGGGTGGGAGGTGCTTGGGCCAACGACTTGGTGCTGGGGATTTGCTCAGTGCCCAGCAAGCGGGGAACTGCCTATGGGTTGCTGGGTGTTTCTGGGCCACAAACAAACCAAGCGGCTCTTCCGAGGGCATCCCAGGGGTGGTGTGGGAGCTGGAGCATCACCAGCACCATAGTGACCGTCTGGATTCCAGCAGGGTGGGGCCTTCGCCTGCAGGGTCCCCGCAGTGGTTCTGCAGCCGAGGGCAGTCCTGGCAGCCTGCTCGGTCCCATCAGAGCCCTTCGCTTTGCTTCCCTGACCAGCTGCCCCTTTGCACCCCCCTTTCCCCGGGACCCCGGGGCTGCTCAGGATCAGAAGTGGATTTCTCAGGCTCCATGGAGTGGCAGGAAGGAGACTTTGATCTGCAGGTAGGGCCGAGGAGAGAGAGAGAGGGCTGGGAGACAGCGGGCAGGGGCAAGCAGTGCAGGAGGTGGACGGATGGATGGGCTCTGGGGCTCTGGGTGCAGGCTGGGATCTCAACTTAGAGCCCTTTTTTCTCCCCTGAATAACCTGCTCGGCCACCCAGCGCATAAAGACTCGCTGGAGCGTGTGTGTGTGTGTGTGTGTGTGTGTGTGTGTGGGGAAACCTGCCTGGGAACCGAAGGTGAGAAACTCAAATGCCAGAGATAAGGGAAGCTCAAAAATAAAAGGCATCCAGCTCCTTCCCCCCTGCCCCGCTCCCCCGGCAAGTGGGGCCGTTTCATCGCTCAGGTATGCGTGGCATCCGGAGCCTCCGGTCCCACCCCAGGGGTACGGTGAGGTGCCAGGGTGGGCGCAGGGCTCAGCGCCACGGCACCCAGCACCCTGCTCCCAGCCTGTGGCCCGGCTCTTCCAGCGGGGAGCAGAGAGGCAGACGGGTTTTTGGTGGTGAGGAGGGTCCCTGGCTTTCCCCTCCCGCTGCTGCTGAGCCCTCACTGCAGCAGGGGTGGATGCTACAGGGGGTTTGGGTGTTTCAGGAGACCTGGGTGCTGCTTTTCCACCCCTGAGGATTGGGGAGCACTGGTGGCATGTGCCCGTGTTTGGATGGCAGCCGGCTTACCCGTGCAGTGCCAGTGTGGCTTGCTGAGGTGCAAAGGCTCTTTGAATTCACTGGAAGCACAGGTGATGCATTTCGCTGGAAAGGGCGAGGAGAGTAACTTGGATCCCGTCCAGCTCTGATAAAAGCAATGAACTTGCAGCAGGGATGACTTTGGCCCGGTGGCATAGTTCAGAGCTGCACAGCCCTCGGCTCGAGTGTGCTGGGCGTGGGGTGAAGCAGCCTGCGCTCCCGAAGCACGCTGTAGGCTCTGCCAGGGAAGCCTGGTGGTTTTGCCAGCTCCTCTACATATGAATGAGCCTACGAGAGCTTTGCAATGAGCTCGGCACAGGGATAACCACATAATTAAAGGCTGTAGCTTTACAGAGGAGCATTAGCGCTGGTGCCTTTAACCACAAAGAGCAGAACTCGAGTCATCAAATGCCAGGGGATGAGTTTCCTAGCGGGTTGCTCCATCAGGTTGCTGAATTATCGGGCCTGGATCCAGTCGGATGCCGCATCAGGCATGAACCCTGACAAGCGGTGGCTGTCTGAGCTGGAGGTCCTGTCAGCCTGGAGAACCAGACCTGCAGAGCTCAGCCAAAGGTTGGGTGAGGGCTGACTCACTTCACCAAGAAGAGGCAGTGAGGGCATGCCTGGCCGCTTCAGTTTTAGGCTCGCAGTCTGTGGAGTCAGCGCCAGCATCGCTTATGTTTCTAGGGCTGTAGCCCAAATTACTCTCAATTAATTGCCTCAATTAATTTTCTCGGTATTGTCCACCTCAGTCCTAGAGTAAAATGCAGTACATGCATTAAAGCAGGCCAGAGCCAGCATGTCTAAGGTGGGCTGCTCCCAATGTGTCCAGCCATGCTGCTGACGGGGGCAGAGCTCCTGATTTCATCCCCTGCCTGGTGCTAGCTGCCCTTGTTGGCGTGGCCGAAGCACTGTGCGAAAGCCTGGCTTTTTGTTATCAGGCTGAACTTCCCTCTTAACTGCAGCCTGGCTCGGCCTTTGGTAGCACTGCAGGTAGGTCGGAGGGCGGTGGGACAGAGGACAGGGTGACTCACCCCGGGCTGAGTCAGGCACCTAAGCCCGATCGCAAATGCCTGACTCACGGGCTGTTCTTGCTTCTCTCCTGGTTCCCCTCCAGCCAAAGCTCCTGTTGAATGTCCAGCTCCCATCGCCGCCATGTCAAACTGCCCCTCACAACCTCTCTTCTCTGTATTTCCCTCCGCAGGGACGATCTGAGATGGACAAATACCTCTCCAGCCAGGTGCCTCCCGTCCCCATGATGCCGGACAAGAAGTACCGCCGGGAGAGCGCCTCGGTGGTGGACGAGTTCTTCTCCGCCGAGAAGCCCAGCTCCACGCCGTACAGCGTGAACATCAACGTCATCCTGCCCGACACCACGCACTTGCGCACGGGACTTTACCGGCCCCCCAAGCCCCTCACCCCCTTCCCGCAGATCAAGACGGAGCCCGGCACCAGCTTCGCCCAGCCCTGCTCCTCCACCGCGGGCTCCACGCAGACCCTGCCTGACTTCACCAGCGTCTTCAGCATGCCCCAGTCCGTGGCCGTCAACAACATCTTCATCAAGCAGGAGATGCCCTCTGAGATGCCGCTGTCCAGCAGCCCGCAGCAAGCCCAGCTTTACCAGCTGCCTCTTGGCAGTGGCACCGCTGACCTTACCCCGCTGACCCCCTCCTCCAACAGCACCACAGCCATCAACAGCCTCAGCGGCGTCACCATGTCCACAGGTAACGCCATGTCCAGTGTGCTCCACAGACCTGTCCAGCCCGGAGGGCCGGTTAAGCAGTACCCACATGTCTCCCAAGGACAGGGAAACTTCAGCATCTCAGGGCAGTTCTACCCCGTGCCGGGGGTGAACCTGCCCCCTTCGCCCCCCAACTCGCAGCCCGGCAGCCCAGAAAATCAACCAGAGCTCATCAACACCATCTCTCCCCCACCATCCTATGAAGCCACTTTTGGACTGAAGCTGGTCCAGTCATCCCAGGTCCCCCCAGTCCCCAACAGCCTTGGGAGCCTCTCCCAAGGGCACATTGTCATGCAGCCCCCCAAATACAACAGACGCAACAACCCTGAGCTGGAGAAAAGGAGGATCCACCACTGCGATTACCCAGGTATGCTCTCAGTGCTGGCTTGGTGTCGGGGTCCCTTCTTGGCTCAGGGAGGCTGCGGATCAGGCACCCCTCTGACTGTGAGGCAGGGCAGCGTGGCACGGGGTGGAGAGCCCTGGAGAAACAAGGTCACCCCCACCAAGGGAACAGAAGGGGCTGGCCCTGCCTTTTTGCTACCTCTCCTTTTTCTCTTCCCGCTCTGGCAGTGGCAAGCCTGGCTCTGAGAGGCAGGGAGTGCCAGCAAAACATGGGGATGCTCCCAAAAACCTGCTGCCTCAGTGGGCTGTTGTGCTCAGCCACGTGCTCTCCAGGAGTGAAACCATGCTGCAAGGCTGTCTGTTCTTTCCCAGGAGGGTTGGCAAACCATCTACGGATTTCCATCAGCAGCCTTCTTGGTCTCTCCATGGAGCCCCAGTTCTCTTTTATTTTTATTTTTATTTTTTATTTTTTATTTTTTTGGCCAAAGAGCCTTCAAGCGGTGGCCCCAGCACTTCTCTGCGTGCTCACAGGGAAATGAAACTCAGCCACGCTCTACTCCTGTGTGGAGCTGGGCCTGTTTCAGCCCTGTTTCCATCCAGTCAGGTGGGGTTTCCTCTGCACAGGCTAGCTCCTCTTTGACCATATCCACCAGTGGGAAATAACTCAGCTCCCACCAGGAGCCCCAAAATGGGCACTGCAATGCCACCAAGTCTTCGTGAGCAGCCGTCGCGAGGGATGTAGGCTGCTGAGAGCTCTGCTGGCTTTTGGGAGGTTGGACCCAAAGCTGATTAAGCTGGTGGAAGGAGGAATTCAGTGCGTGGCTGGGGGCCTTCACTAAAACCCTCTGAGGAACACAGCTTTGTTAAGAGTTCAGCCATTTTCAGGCCTGGGGCCATCTCCCTTGGGTTGGGGACTGCTTTTAGTGTCTGCGAAGTCCAGCAGTGAGGGACGCTGCTGCTCTGTCACCTGTGGGCTCCCCGGGATGGCAAACAGCATCTGCACGCCTGGGGTTGTGCTGGGAAGCAGTGCCAGCGCTGGGAAAATAAACAGTGCTCTGCAAGTGGGTGCGGAGGCAGCAAGAGGCTTCGTTAGACAGCGTGGAAAGAGAAAAAAAAATATGGCTGGGTTGCTCACACAGGTCGTAAAAATTCAAATTCATATTTTAATATACATGTCAAAACCAAATGAAGCAGGGCCATAAAGGCAGCACGAGGAGTTTTTCTAGACCTGAACTGACAGCCATTCGTTTGGCCGTGCCTGTTGCTGAGACTTTTGCTGAAATCACAGTGTTTCTGCTGAGATTGAAATTGTTTCTGATTGAAATTGTTGCTGCTGCTCTGAAACGTGTCCCACTGGCCGGGGTCCATCTCACCCCTCATCTGTCTTGGAGAACAGCATCTGTCTGTCTGCCTTGGAGAACAAACGCTCTTTAGATACTGCTGAAACAGAACGGGGTGGCCAGGCTTATTTGCATCCTATTTACCCAGTGTGTGCCTCAGGCCCACTCTGTCCCTGACCGCAAACACCCAGGCTGTAGGTTTGTTGCAGCGAGGGCCCCTTTTTCACAGAGAAGCTGTGTCTTTGCTGTTTTCGCAGGTTGCACAAAGGTTTATACCAAGAGCTCCCACCTGAAGGCGCACCAAAGGACTCACACAGGTAAGAGCACCAAGTCACCAGCAAACCCTGCCAGCCCCACGCTGGGTGGCTCTCAGAGGCTCTCCATGGTTTCCCTGCCTTCCTGAGGGATGGTCTGGGATTTAGGAGATCCTCAGGGAGCTCTCCCAATGGGCCAAGAGGAGGAGGTGTCCCCAAGCCTCTGCCACCTGCAGTCTGAAGGATTTTCCTTCCACACCTCCCAAATCCTCCCAGCTCCGATCCCGCCTCGCTGGCAGAAAAATTGGCACGTGGTGGACATCAACAGCCTCTGAGGAGGTGTCCAGCATCCCCGTGGCTCCCCAGATGGACTTTTTAGGCTAGTGGTGACCTCCTCTGTCCTGTGGGCAGCTGCTGAATGCAGGCAGAGGGTGGTTGCAGGGTGAGGGTGCTGTGGGGAGAGGAGGGCTGGTGCCCCAGCACTCCCACCGCAGCCAGCTGGCCCCGAGTAGACCCAGCTCACTTGTGCATTCAAGCACAGGTCTCCTCATTAAGGCATTTATTATATCTGAAACTTTATCAGATCCCCGGGTAGTTCGGGAACCATCAGTGCCCTCATAAATCTCTTTTATAGGAGGGCTGATCTTTACTGAAAGCAATTAAGCTGGCCCAGAGTTCACTTTTCTTTTTTATGAACAACGAACAAAACCCGTCCTGAGGCTGGGAATCGGCTCTCGCGCTTGGCTCCATTCCGTGTCCCCCTTATCAGCCCTTCCAACGAGCCCGCCGGGAGGTTTGCTTTGTGCACGAGGCACAATATTTCTCCGGGCAGGGAACGACACCCAAGGGGTGGCAGCGAGGCGCAGGAAGGACGCTGTCCCGGTGCCGAGGGCCGGTGGCGATACGCCTTTGTCACAGCGGCCATCGGGGCCGCTAAAATTTCTTTCTCCCTTCTGCTCAGAGCACGGCTTGGGGACACGGCCCGTAGGAGACACATGCCGTCCCTGCAAGCCATGCTGTAAAGCTGTATCCGTGCAAACGTGGGCGCTTTTTGAACCCAATAAAGTGCAGTTGTTTGTCCGTGTTTCCCAGTAACGCGGCTGGAAACGCGAGCGTGGTTACCTGCAGGAGGGGGGGGACCTGAGCAGCCAGGGCAGCTGCTGCTGCTGGGGCCAAAAGACGGGAATCCAGAGCTTTGGGTTCTCATCTGCGCAACCCCAGGGGTGGCACTGGTGAGCTTCGGGGGGCTGTGTTCAGTTTTTGGGGTCTCCTGCTCTGTTTTTGACTGTGGGGCCTCAAACGCAGCTGGCACCCATCCCACCTCGTGCTGCCCACCGGCTGGGAGGGGGTCAGGGCACCCACAGGACCCGAGCTCAGCATCAGCCAGGTCTCTGCTTGTGGTTTTGCCCGTTGCTGTGGGCTGGGCTGTATTCATCTCCCGGAGACACCATTCATTTCCTGGGTGCCATTGTGAGATTAAATATATAACCCGGCGGCTCCCCGCCCCCCGGGGCTGGGAATGCCAGCCTGGGCCCTTTGTTTGAGCTTGCCCTGCCGTGCTGTCCTGGGAGATGGAGCCAGCTCGTGGGACAATGGAAAGCATTTTCCCTCCGTCCTGGAGCTCAACCTGGTATTGTTTGAAGCTAAAGGGCCTTGGTGGGGCTGACCCAGCCGGGTCACCTGCCTGGGACAATGTGGCTGCAGAGAGCGAATCCCACCTTCACCTTAGGGTGCCACCACGATCACCAGCAGCCCCCCAGCCCCCCAGCCTGCCATCAGATACAGCTGCAAGCACTGCATTTACCCCCCCGACATAAAACCACCGTGCTTTTTGGCACACAGCATTTTGGGGGGGGGAGCAGGACGCGGCCTCGCTGCCCCATCTCCTCCATCTCCGCGGCTGCCCTTCCGACCCTGCAGTATTTCCTCCGCTGCGTGCCGGCTGCCTCTGCTCTTGCCCTGGCCGTGTGTTTTCTGTTTCCTGGCCAAATCCGCAGCCTGTCTGGCAGCGGGGCGGGGGTAGGAACGGCCGCTCAGCAGCCAGCGTGCCGGAGCACCGCGCACATGCCGGTGCATGCATGCTGCGTGCGTACGTGCCTTCATGCCGCGATGGTGCGCTCAGCAATTGGCCGATGAAACGGTAAATATTTGAGGTCGGGAAAGTCAGCACATTCCCTGAACTCTGCCTGCTTGTTCAGGCTGTTAAGAGCGAGGGCTAATATTTGAGAGCACCACGCCCAGGCAGGGAGAGGGCTGCAGCCAGGGTTCAGCGCGGCGGCTGGGAGCTGCAGGCGGGCACGAGCTTCTCCAGCCCGGTTCCCAGCTGGCGGAGGGGTTGCACAATGGCATTGATTTCCTTCGGGGCTGGGGAATAGGTGTGCGGGGAGGAGGCATGACATCAGCCCGCCCGACCGTGGTGATGTGGTGCAAACACAATGTCCTGCCTGCAGCCAGCTGCCGCGCGGCAGGGAGGCGGCTGCGGGGGGGACGCGAGGCTCCGGGGAGCCCCTTCTTCCTCTTGGTGTGCCCTGATCCCGTATCAACGGCAAAAAGAGCCATCTGGGGCTTTTCAGGCTGAAAAAGAGAAGAGCTCTGGGAGGTTTCTCTGCCAAAATGCTCTGTTACCCAAGAGGGCCTCCCGTGGCAGTGCCCCTTGGTAGCGCACAGCACCAGCACGGGGATGGGCGCAGGGTGGGTGGGTGGCAGCGGTGTCCCCATGGGTGTGTGGTGACCTGTGTCCCCTCCCCGCAGGCGAGAAGCCCTACAAGTGCACCTGGGAAGGCTGCGACTGGCGTTTCGCCCGCTCCGACGAGCTGACCCGGCACTACCGCAAGCACACGGGCGCCAAACCCTTCAAGTGCCTGGCCTGCGGCCGCTGCTTCTCCCGCTCCGACCACCTGGCCCTCCACATGAAGCGGCACCAGAACTAGGGGGCCACCGCCACCGCCACGTCTCCGAGAGCAGCTGGGGACTCTTCCCCGAGGGGACCTCTCCTCCGCTTGTACATAGGAACAACCCCACGCCGAGATCAACCGGCAGGGCAGCGGGCGAGCCCCGTCCCCGCTGTTCCCGGTTTTAAAAGAAATCTCATTAAAAAGAAATGATAATTAGACTGATCTTGCGACGAGGCTCCCTGCAGCGCTGGGGCGATGGGCCTTGGATGGCAAAGGGCTTTCTTCCAGCAAACCTGCTATTTATTTGTCACTTGGGAGCAGCTGTCCTTCGTGTCCCGAGCTCGTGGGGACGTTTTGCCCCTCTCGGGTGGTGCCTTTGGGGAGCCCGAGGAGGGCTGGGATGGGCTGGTGGGCCTGGGAGGTGCCACCATCGGTGCCACCCTCTTGGACTGCCCCGTGTCATGGCTGTGGATGGCACTGGTGATGCGCAGGAGCGGGGCTGCTTGGGTTGACAACCCCAGTGTCTCTGGGGGCATGTAAGAAAGCATGAAGTACTGACCTGACGTGCCTTCAAGCAAGGGACGGCGCAGAAGCGGGTGACAAAAGCTCTGTCCCATCGAGCCCACCCCTGGTTTGCTGGCCACCAGCTGTGAGTGTCTGCCCTGCTTGGCCAGGTTTCCTGGTTGTGTCCTTAGCATTTCCACTTCCAATACAAAATGTGACTCCGGGGGACTCTGGGAGGATCAGGGTGGGTTTTGGAGCAGAAAACCCACCCGTAAGCCCTGGCTTCCCAGAACACGCCGTGCCTTTCCTCCAGCGGGCAGCTTCTGCCCCTGCCTTCACCACGCACACAAAGACCCAGTCGTTGCCAATCACTGATGGTGCGCTGTCGCCGTTTCACCAAGTTCAGACAGAAAGGGAAGAGGGAAAAAAAAAAACCAAACAGGCGTCTTCGAAACAAATTCCGATAAATCCTGCTGTTCAGACTGTGATCGTGTTACCTACCTCACCGGCTCCCTGCCCCGGGCTCTGCAAGGCACCGTCCTCCTCTTCCTTGGGTGCTGTGATGCGTGGGGCACCTCAGCTCCTCTTCAAAGCCTACCAGGGGTGAAGCATGGGCAGAACAAGGACCAGGCCATGCCAGTTTAACCAGCAGCCATGGAGGTAATAAGTAAATAAGGAACAAATAAACGGACCTGGCGTGCTCAACAGAATATTGATTTCCACCCGCACCCTCTCCCAGCTCCCCTTTTGTTCTTCCTTGAACAAATTGAAGGGACGTGCGGGTGGAGGTGTCTCCTTGCCAGGAACCGACCCGCAGCATCTTCAGGCGGTGGAAATGTGAAGGAAGGGCCCCAGCTGCAGGTTAGCCAAAATCCGCGGCCAGGTTCCTGGTGGCTCTTTGCCTTCGATGAGTAAAGCTGGTCCCACCTGCGGCGCACACAGCCCGGTCCTGCCGTGCCAGGAGGAAGAGGTTGCAGCTTTTGGGATGATGTGGCCAGGCCTGGCAGCGGTGAGGTCTTTGTGTGAGCACGGTGTCGTCCTCCTCCTGTCCCGTGGCACCCAGCAGGAAGGGGTGGAGGGGTGAGGTGCACCCCGGCGCACTGAATTGGCTGTGACTTGCCATGGCGGTGAGCGGAGGAGGCTTCCTCGGTGCTGAGGCTGGGAACGGGCTTGTCCCCTCTCCACCTTGTAGGCTGTGGGGTCTCCACCTGCACTGGGGTCTGGGAGGAGCACTGGTTTCCCCTCTAGCTTCTATTTGGAGGCCCACAGAGCAGGGTCAGGGTGGAGGGGGAAGTTCTTGCCTATGGAAACCCCCCTCTGGCACAAACACGGCCGTGTTTCTCCTTTCTTGGGTGGGCTGAGCTCACCCCAAAGGAATCCAGGGTAGTGTAGGAGCCACTGCCGGTGTCTACAGGCTCGGTGGGGCTGGTGGGAACCCAACGCCACTGTGCTGGGGCCAGTCCTGTCCTCATCCCCCTGCTGCATGCTGTGACCGCCAGCCTCCAGGCGAGGCTGAACCTCCCAGCGTCACCTCATGTGCCCTCCCAGAGGGGTTTCATTGCCTCCCCTTTTATTTTGGGGAGACAAACCTCCAGCCACCGCCACTTCCAGCTCTCGGGGTGCAAAACCCGTTTGCTGGCGAAGAGCGAAAGCCAAACCAAGCAACAGGCAGCTTTAAGTCTTTAGGGGAACTTGGAATAATTTTCCCAATGATCCTGTGTTTTTGTTTTTGTTTTTTTACTACAGAAAAAAATGCACCTGCTCATCCTCACATAGATATATATATATATATATATATTTGTTGTATTTGAGATTATTTTTTGATGAGGGGATGGCAGGGGAAGACGTGTCTTAACACAAACCCCACCCCTGTGCAGCTCTGCACCTCTGGTCTGCATGCAAAATGCTGCCATGCAAATGTTTTACTAGCGCAAAGGCAACACTCCATAACAAAAGAAAGAGTCCACAGCAATGCCTCGGCTTTTATTCCCCCATTTCTGCCTCCAACCATGCACTCGGTGCTGCCCGTGAGCCCCAGCAGCTGGGGCAGGTGGGAGGGATGCGGAGGGAGGGTGCGCAGGCGGCACTGGGGAAGGTTTGTGACCCCGGGGGTCTTCTCCTGTGACATTTCCATGCTTTGTGCAGAACAAACCTGGCTTTCGGCAGCCGGGAGGCGCTTGTATCATAGCAGAAAGAGGCTGTAAATAGGAAAGCACTGCATCGCTTGGCGGGGCTGTGCGGGCTGGACTTGATCGTTCACTGCCCGAGACGAGCACAGCGAGAAAAAATGTTTGGGACCTGGAAAACTTGGGTAGAAGGTTTATTTTTCCAGTGATGCTTTTTGTTTGTTACACAGCCCCCCAACACCGAAACTCCCTATGACTTTTAATCTATCTAATATTTTGTAATAAAATTTTATCACATGGCGACGTTGTCTCTCTTCTCTCTTCCCTCCCGTTGCAAATGCTCCTGTTACCTTTGCCTGCTGCTGCCCGTGCATGTGTGTGTTGATTTTATGGGCTTAATAAAAGGAGAAAAGCTTTTTGTTAGGCTGGGTTAGGCAAGAAGGTAACGGAGCAGGGCTGGATCAGTGCGTGGCGTTAACCCACAGCACCAGGCAACGCAGTGAGTGCCATTACATGGCCGAGGCTGACACTTTGGAGGAATGCTGAGCGCTTCCTCCAGCCGACATTGCGGTGCCATGCAGAGAAGGAGAAGGGCAGGAGGCACTTTTTTCTCTCCATGAATGCTTGGCTCGTGGAGGGCATCCCAGCCTGACCACACCATTTGCCCTGGAAGGGAAGAAGGAGCATCCCTGGGCCAAGCAGGAGTGGAGCACAAGCATCCTCCTCCTCCAGAGGAGGGAGACAAGACAAGGAAGGACAGGAGACAGGACAAGGAAGTGCTGAGCTGGGGAGGTGGCAGTCAAAAATCCCCTTCTATGTCCTTCTGTGTGTGTATATACACAGGTTTATACATATGCAAACAGACAGCTGCGCTTCAGCCGGGGCTGTTGAGCTCACGCCTTGTGCATGCATGCACCTGCACTTACAGAAACGTGCAAATATTAAAAATATGTATTTGTAGGTGCATATATAGATAGATAATCAGCCTGTATACATAAATACATATAATATATATTATATATACAAATATACATAGGCTGAACTAAGCTGTTCCTGGCTGGACCACATGTGCTTTCTCCAGCACCTTTGTGACCACTTCCCATGGTTGCCTCCTGGCTACTCTTGTGTGGTCATGAGCCTTATTCCACATTAAAAGCAACAATTTCTTATTGCTTGCCATAGGCCTTGCATTATAGTCATATTTTCCATGGAAAACCTCCTCTTCCTCCCAGCAGCTAAGTTCCCTCAACTGGAGGTGTGTTGCGGTGCTGAGGAGCTGTCTGACACCCTTCTCCTATGGCTTTTAGACAACCCCCAGGTGTTGCATTGTGTTTTCTTTCCAAGTTCTCCTCCCTTGGCTGTTTCCAGACTTCGTTATCACCCACGGGGTGACTTGATTAAGACAAGGGAGAGTGGGATGTCCAGCCACACACCTGTGAAGCCATCTCCTGCTCTGCAAGTGTTTGTGGGACTCCTTTTGATGTATGCATGTTCTCACGCTGGCTGGCATGGACGGAGCCAGGATGCTGTTCCTCTTTGCTGAAAACCTTCCCAGCTCCCCTGGTGAGAGGTGTCACCTGCCCAAGCACCCTGCACCCATCCAGCTCCTCCTGCCATGCACTGCAGCTTGCCCTTTGGCACTCCATTGTGCCCCGGACTTTGGCTCTGGCTGCGAAGCCAAGCTGTCCCTGGTGAGATCGAGAAGAAGAGGAAAGATCTGCCGTGATGTCATGAAAGTCCAGAGAGTGGCTTTTTTATTGCACGTGAAACCAGCGTGGCTTTCCTCAGCACAGCTGCAGAGAGGAACCCACAGAGGGCATCACAGCGTGGATGGGGCTGCGGGGCCCCTTCTCTCCTCATCCATGGTGGTGCTGCTCTGGGATGGGAACACCCCAGAGCCATGGGCCGCAGCCTCCTGAGCCCACCCGTGGCTGTCTGTCTCTGCTCACCGATCTCTATCCCCCTTTGCCAAGATTGATTTGCTCCATCCCCGGTTTTGAGGGACAGGGCTGGCTGGAGCACGCGGAGGACAGGAGGCAGCCAAGGCCAGCAGGGCTGTCCCCGTTGGAGCACTGAGGAAAGGGGCTGCATGCCCCCGGCTCCCCATCTTTGCCTTTTCCCTCTCCCCAGCCCCAGTTTTCCTAGGGGTGGTGATGCTCTGCTCCTCCCTGCCGCTGCCAGGCGAGGGCCAGCCGCTGCCTCAGGGCTGGTGGAGACATCTCAAAGGCGGGCTGGGATGTCCTGAGAGGACACAGCGTGGGGAGTTTTGTGCTGGGCAGCACCAAGGGAGACCTGCAAGACTCTGGGAAGGGTCCTAGAAACACAGAGGAGAAAGCAGCGATTAAAAAAAAACCAATATCCTCTGGTCCACAGCTCAACTCGGGCTCTTCCCAATGGGCCCTCAAGACAGTGCACAAGGGCCTCACCCTGCCAAAAGCCCCTCTCCTGGCCTGCGGACCCCTTTGCCCCCCCATGACTTTCACTGCTGCAGCCTCCCCCCGCTGCCGGTGCCGTCCTGGCCTTGTTTGTGCTCCCGCGATGAAGCAATGGGGCTGTAAAACCCTGCCTGGATCCCGCTGCCTGTCCCAGCGCGGTTATGGGGCTGTAAAGCCACAGGAATGCCAAGATCGCGGCTGGTCAAGGACAGGGAGGGAAGGAGGAGGCGGGGGGAGACAAAAACCTGAGGAGGGGGCCCAGCTTTGTGTGCTGGGCCGCCACACCCTGGGGAGCACCCATGGGTGCCCAGGGTGTCTTGTCCTGGTGTAGGAAGCAACGCTGGGAAGTGATGGGAGGCAACGAGACGGGTGGTGGGGTGGGCTCGGTGGAGATGGGCCACGTGGTGGGGATCTGGAGAAGATGGAGGCCCACAGAGGTGTCCCAGGCCACAAGGCTGAGCCTCGCCGGTGGCCATGGCAGTGACTTTCAGGGTGGGATTGGTGTTGAACTTTATCAGCGTCCCGGTGACTAACGCAGCCCGTCTGCCCCGCCGCCGATAGCTGTCTGCCCAAGGTTGTGCTGTTTGATGTTTTCTTCTCCGGGGGCTGTAAAGTTATCCATTGACTCGGGAAAACACAATTCAGGGAGACAGAGCTGCCGGGCGGGTTGGTCAGGTATCTCTGCCGCTCGGCAGAGAAGCGGCTACCAGTGGGGCATGGAGGGGCCTGCCTGCTCCCTGCCAGGCCCCGGGGCTGGGCTGGTGCTCACACAGCCTGGGGTCAGCCCTGTGGAGGCCTCGGCAGCCTCCCGTCTCCTGTAAAATGCAAGGGCTGGAAGGGGAGCAACCAAGGAGGGCTAAAATTTGGAGCCGGAGGTGGAGAGAGGCCCGTGGCTGCCCCTCCACCACTGGGAACGACGCCGTGACAGCAGCCACGAGCGCTTCCCTTCCAGCCTCCCTTATCTCCTCCGTCCTGAGGACTATAAACCCCTCAAGGCTCCCCGTGGTGCCCTATCGTGTAGCCGAAGCCAGGACCAAGCCATTAAAGTTAACTATTACCCAAAGTGAGTGTTTATTTGGGGTAATAGAGGCCCTGGGGAAAGTGAGGGAGGGGAGGAGGAAGGCTCTTGTTGCTTTTTGGCAAGATATGGCCAGCCCTGCAGCGCTGGGGCAGCCGGCAGCCTGCCCTGAAGTGGTGCTTGAACAAGATGAATGCTTAAATAACGGCGGGCAAACAGCGCTGCCGGCAGCAAGCTGGAAGAGCCCTGGCTGCTGAGCCCCAGCCAGCCCCAGAGCCCAGCGAAAGGGACAACTTGGGGTCCCCTGGCCACAGGGGTCCCCGTCACCTGCTCCCTGCAGGGCTGTCTTGTCCCTGTGGGAGGAGAGAGAGTTTTGGGAGAAATCCTCCTTTTCCAGGTGTTTTCTCCTTCCACCTGTGCGCCCACACCCTATCTCCCACCACTTCCTAGCTCCACCATGTCATACAACTCCCACCCTGTCCCACCTCCACCAGGACAGCCCCCTTGTCCCACTCCCTGCCCCCATGGCCGTCCAGATATCACACAGGGAATGGAGCCAGGGAGGAAACATCCCCATGCACACATTTCCTTGGATCGCAGAGTGCCTGGCAGTGGGCATCACCCGGCTTCATGCTGAGTATCTCCAAGCAGTGGGCTCCTTACAACTACTAGTAGTAGTGTTGGTGGCTTTATGGACCAGTGGGGTGGTCCAAGGAGACCGGGCAGTCTGAGCCCCAGAGGGAAGGTTCTGGTGGGAAACATGCAGCCAGCCCTAGAATCACTTTGGGAAAAGCCTGGGGAGCAGAAGAGCAAGGCAAGCATCCAGGGACTTTGGCAAGCACAGAAGAGAGCAGTGATGGGATGCAGAAGGATGAAAGCAGCCCTGAAAGCCTTGTGAGGGATGTAGACCCCATGAAGCAGGTGGATCTGATGGGAGGCAATGCTCAGGCAACTCATGAGCTGCAGGACCAGCACGGAGACACCGGGGGACAGCAGCCGACCACGAGAGCTGAGCCGAGGTGGTGGGAAACCCTATGAGCTCTTTAGGGCCAGGACAGCTGCTGGCCCTCACCCTGAGCATCCCAGTGCCCATTGTGGTGGGACGGAGCTTCCCCTCCTGCTCCTCCCTTCCTGGGCACATGCCGGCAGTGGGACGGCTTCCCACAAACGGTGCCGCTCGGGGAGAAACCCAATCGTGTGCCCAGTGCTCACCTGAACCCTCTAATCCCCTAATCCTTCACCAAGGAGACCCAAGCACTACCTGGGGCCACGGGAAGTGGAGGGTCCCCGGAGCAGGAGAATTGGCTCCCAGCACTGCTGTCAAGTCCCTTTGCTTTTTGGCTCATCCTGAAGCCCTGCCAGGGCTTTCTGATGGTTCCCCTGGCTTGGGCACCAGCAGGGTCGCACCATCCCTGCTTCCCAAGCCACCTTTCTCCAGAGCTGCCTCTGCTTTGAAGAAAACCCTGACCTCAAGCTGCTGGCGTGGGCTGTTTGGAGAGAAACGTGGCTGTGTGCAATGCACCGGGTGAGATTTGGGTGAAATATCCCTGCTGGCAGCAGGAGTGGGGGGCTCCAAACCACATCGAGAGCAGCCCCATCAGAGCTCAGCACCAGGAAAAGGTGAATGGGGGGCAAACCCTGCCTGGGGGAGCACCAAGACGCATGGCTGGTGCTGTGCTTACCTCCAGCACCCTAAAGGGACACGGGCTTGTCGCTGAGGCTGTCAGGAGGACACGTGCCAGGGAAGGACTATACAAACCCCACATCACCCCCCTCGCCTTCTGCATCCACCCAGCTGTGTCCTGTGACTGTGAAGGGAGCAAGAGGAGAATGAACATGCGGGTGGTGTAAATGAGGGAGGAGGAGTCCCACCCCTCAGCTCTTCCTGCTCCCATGATCTCCAAGTCACCGCTGGGCACCTCAGACCCCACATCCCACCCTCAGCCCAACGAAGCTCCCACCACCTCCCACCAGCCACCACCTCACGTGGGCCAGTGTCAAGGCCTCACAACTCATCGCACCAGTGAACTTTTCGCTTTTGTCTTCCCACAACAGGGCTCCAGATGCCACCTGCCCCATCTCCAGCCGGCCTAGGGTGAAAGCAGCTGGACCTTCACCTCGGCTCCTTCCCCAGACTCAACCCCCTCATCCCTCAGCTCCTCCAGCCACTGATGCACTTGGGGCAGCAGAGCCCTGCTTTTGGCTGAGGGCGTGGCAATGCCCTGGGAGCCAGCACAGGCTGAGTTTTGGCAGTAGGGATGCCCGAGATGACCCTGCCCAGGGAGTTCCTCCTTGCCCTCAGCACAAGGCAGCGCTTTCCGCCTGCCTCCAAGGACCAGAGCTCCCGGGAGGACATTGGGACGAGCAGCGTGAGGAGCTGCAACCTGAGTAGGAGGGACCCCGGGGGGATGAAGCCTTTTTTTCCTGCCCGGTGCAATTCCCAGTGAGCCTGAGATGGAGCAAGAAAACCGGTGGCAGGCTGAAGCCAGCAGGTACGAAGCGTCCCATCTTCTCCAGGTACCACACCATGTCCAGGGGCACTCAGCCCCGCAGATCCCACAGATGCTTCAGGAGAGATGTCAGAGTTATTGGTGCAACGACCCCAGGAGAGGAGGAATACGAAGCTCAAGCCACGGCTGAAGCTCCAATTTAAAGTATCTCCTGGAAGATGGACAACACCAGCCCGCTCCGCCAGGTTTGCTCAGGCTCCTGGCAGAGTCAGGCCTTCGTGCCAAGGTTTTGGGGTCTTTTTGGGGTCTCCTTGCAGCTGGGGTGGGTTTGCAGCTCCCAGGGCTTGGAGGCAGCCCTGGGGAGGAGCCGGTGGCCCTGCCTGTCCTGCTGTGCCACCTAGTGGGACACCAGCCCTGCTGGGGCAGGGGACACCGGCTCAGCCCGCTGCAAAACACCCAGGGAAAGCCTCATTTTACATATCCCCACTTATCCTTCTGCAGCTTGTGTCCCACAGCCCTTTCTGGTCCCCCAGCCAGGGGAAGGGGACACAGGATCAGGTCCCTCCAGGACCAGGATGCTCCAAGTCCAGCCCTCCCATCCCGTGGTACGTGTATGCCCCCAGGAGGGCCAGGAAAAGAAGAGAAAAGGCCCCGACCCTATTGCCTGGCTACTTCCAGACACAACCTGGAGAGCAACACTCGTGTCTGGGGGTCCTGTGTGTCCGTGGGTCCTTCCTGCAGGGGCTGGGGCACCCTGGGGACCGCAGCTGCACCCACCCAAGGCAAGGAACAGGCAAGACAGGGCAAGGAGGATGGCCAGACACCTCAAATGGGGCGAGAAGCTGCCCATTTGGGGCCCGTGGGCCAGGTGGGAAGCTGCAATTCCTTGTGACCAGCTGGGGGCAGGGCTTGCTTTCCTGCAGCTCGCAGCATGCAAGTAAAAGCAGGTTTGCTGGCTTTCTAAGCTACACCTGCTGCTGGAGCTCAGCTTTGAGGAGCAGCTTCAAAACTGAGGAAGTTTGCTGTGAGATCTCCTCCAAGCGAGGTGCTGCCACCCTAAACTCTTCATTTCGGGGTTTCCTAGCCAGGCAGATGGATAAGATTTTTTAAAGTTGTGGCTTTAGGCAGAAGACAGATTTCTAGCCTGTCCCACCCCATCGTCAGGCACCTGTAGAGTCCTCACAGAGCCTCAACGCTGCCCTAGGAAACACCCTGATGCTGCCATCAAGCAGGAATTTGCCAAAAAGGCAGCACGCAGCTGCTACAGCTTCTGAGGACAACTCTTCCTGATGCTGATGGCTTCAGCTTTTTGGCGAGAAATGCTTATATTGTCACCCAGAGGGCTGCTGAGTGCTTGGAGGACCCTTCCCCTGGGCTGGTCCTGTAATTAACACCATCCATCAGCGGGGACAGGGCTCGTCAGGAGGTGTGATCAGGTTGTACCAGCAATTGCATTGCTCCTAAGGAGGCTGGGGTGTCCCTTTTGAAAAATAGCCCCGTCATTAGATCTGAAGCATTAATTGAAAACCAAGCCCTGTGGGCAAGCCCTTCGGAGCTGACTGATCTCTCCAGAGCTCTCACGGATTTGCTGGAAGAGCAGTGGAGATGTGCTGTGCCCGGAGAAGACAATCCTGCCCCTTTAAGGTTACTCCAAGGCTAGAGGAGGTTTTGCAAAACATCCTGAACTTTTCTTCGAAGCTCAATTTGTCCTCATGGTCCTCCAGGGCTTTCCCGTTCCTCCTCGAAGAAGATTCATGAGCGCTGCCACGGAGTGAAGGGCACAGCTGTCCTCGCTGGATCATACCCACAGGGAGGGCGGGCGGCAATTAATAACGCTCATGAGCAAGGAACGAAGCAGGGGCCGGGGAAGGAATCAATTAAAGCCGCCTCGAAGGTGGGTGGCATTTGGGGGAGGACACGGGCAGCTGTGAAATATGGGCAAGGAGCTGCCGGGCTCTGCTCACCCCTCCTGCAGCAGGCTGCGGTGCTGGAGGAGGGGGGGGCACTGCACAAGGGAGCCCCCAGCCTGGGTTTGGGGAGGTCTGGGGCAGCCCCTTATACACAGACACCGACCCAGGGGGGTCCTGCACAACCTTCAGAGCACCGAGCTCCCACCTACCCAATGCATCTCCAGAGCTGCCGGGTGCTTCAGCGGGTGTTTAACACACAAACGAGCTTCCACACCGCTCCGGTTCCAGCTCTGGGGGTGTTTGCCAGGGACCAAGTCCTCCCCAGGGCGATCACAGCCCGGGGATGTGCATTAAATGAGCTGTTTTACAGGCAGCAGGCACCTGCCACCAGCAGAGGAGCGAGAGCTGCTCAGCAAAGCCGCCCTGCGGCCGCACGGACGCACCAGGGGGAGTTTGTCCAGGACTCGATGTTCACTGCCACCAGGTCCGATGAAATTAGCTGGGCATATCGAGGGAAAGGCACATCCTCAGGGCTTCTGAAGGAGGAGGGGTTCTTGGAGAAGGCCGGGTTTGTGGACACAGGGCTCTTTGGGCAGGGGGACGCGCTCTGCTGGCACCACACGGCTGGGGTTTGGGACTGGCTCTGCAGGACGGACAAAACCCATCCCTCGGTCGTGTGTGGAGCCCAGCAGCACAAATGCCCGCATTTTGATGGCAGGAAGCCTGGGCTGATGGATCCCAATAACACTGCGTTGAAATATCAAGGCAGTATGGCCTTACTTCAGGGTGTTCACTGCATTTGCTGGGCGCAGAAAGACACCGTGGAAAACAAAGGCGGTGGGGAGGTGACCTAGCTGCAGGCACACGCAGGCTATTTCTGTAGAAAGGTGAATTTTTAGGCTCCCCCCAGCCACCCACCACCCATCTCTGTGTACCACCAGGACAAGAGCAGCGTATTTTTCAGCGCAGAGCCCTTCTGCGTGCTCACAACACCAGCCCAGCAGATGGCAGGTCTGTGCAGCAGTGGCTGGAGCAGGGACAGTCCGAGGTTGGAAAGAAAAGGCTAAAACCACTCTTCTCCCCCTAAAAGTAGCTCCCAAAGCTCCTTAAAATCTTCAGTGCGCTCCCAGGAAAAGCATGTCAGTGTTTCTGCTGCTTGCTGCATGTCTTCTGAGCTCCTGAAATTTATTTATTTTTTTTAATTTTTGCTATTATTTCCAGCCTTTCTAGGCCAGGAAGGACAATAGGAAGCACAGGAGCTACTGGAGAGCTACGGAGAAAGGCAGGCAAGCACGCTGCCCCTCCTGTCCCCTTGGCACCACAGGTCACAGGGGTCTCCCTGCCTGGTCATCGCCCCGGCTGGGGTCTGCTGGCACGTCCCTGCCCCACTTGTCCCTCCAAGGCACGAGATGTCATGCTTGGAAACCTCATCCTCAGCAAAAGCTGGGGGGCTGCAAGAGATTTTGGGGTTCCTGAAGGGGTTGGGCTTGGGAGAGAGGCATAACATCGCCAAAATTTGTGTGTGTGTGCCCTCACCTTGCCCTAGCCCTCTATTTGCAGTGGTCTTGAGACTCCCCAAAAAGAGAGGAGCCCCCCTCCGAGAGACACTGGCTCCCCTTCTCAGGCAGGCTCCTGCCTGTGAGCCAAGTGCCTGGCACCTGTGGGGCTGCTGGCGGTGGATGTGGGAGCCCAAACAGCTTCTGAAAACGGGGCTGAGCACTGCGTGGTGTCTGGGGCTGCAATGGGGAGAGGAACGGCACAGTACCCAGATCCCCTGGAGCTCCGGCCATCCCCATCTGCCAAGGGTTTAAATCTCTTCTGCCTGCCTTGAGGTGTTTATTCCTACTCCGTGAGCAGGCTCCTGGATGGTTTCAGCTGTACCCGAGCATCCCGATGAGTGGCACGAAGCTTACAGCCCCGGGGCAGCTCCTCCTGCCTCCCAGCTGCAGCATCACCTTGTGGGGCAGAGCCTTGTAGCTGGTGACAATTCCCCTACGAAAAGCTGCCGGTGCATCCAGGGCACGCTCAGAAATGAGTGTTGAAATGTCACCGAGCTTTGGCATGAGGATGCACAGCACAAGCCCAGCATCAAGTGCTCCAGCTCCTGGGGTTGCCACAGCCCCAGGAATGTCTGAGGGGATGTGGGAAGGGGCTGGGAATGTCCTGGGGACCCCGCTACCTACCTGCCGGGGGAGCCGACGGGAGCTTCGGGATGCTGAGACCTGCTGTAGGAGTGCCCGTGGCAGCTCCTTCCCCCAGCTTGGCAGCCCAGAGGAGACACCGGAGGCTTTGGCTTGAAGTGCTTGGAGATGAAAGCCCGCCTGCAGGCCTTCATCCCAGCGGGCAGCGGGCAGCGGGGTGGGCAGACAAAGAGGCAGCAGGCGCGGTGACCTTTGCGTCCTGCGCCGAAGGAAGCGGGAGGCAAAATGCCAGCCCTGCCAGGCTGCTCTGCCTCCAAACCCGCTGCTTGCCCCTGCTGCTGCGCCCCCTCGGAGGTGCCGAGAGCCTGCGCTGGCCTTGATCTGCGCCCGCAGCTTGTTTCAGGTGCTTTATTTTGGGGTTTGCGGGAAGGAAGAAAGCGATAAATAAATAAATAGCCTCCCGCTCCCACCCCCAGGTCACGGCAGGCTCCTTGCAGGCTCCCAGCTCTGCCAGGTGCACGAGTTTTCCTGTGAATCCCCCCCATCAGATCCACCTCCACCCAGAGTCCTGCCGTGCAGGTGGGCAGCACACGGGATTTCTCATCCCGTATTTCTGGGAACGAGGCACAGACTGTCTGGGCGGAGGGGCTGCCGCCTTGGGAACACGCCTTGCTTCCTCCATGGGTGTTAGAAACCTTCGCTCTTTAACCTGAATCGCAGCCACTGCCACCTGCCTGGGGTTTTTCAAGACCTAACATCTTGCAGATAAAATATATATATATATATATATATATATATATATAAAGTCCCTCTCTGCATGCTGGCCTGTAGGAAATAGAAGGCACAGCCCTGCCTCTGCAGCAGCTCCCAGGTAGCTCCTGCCTGCACTGCAGCTCCCGTCGCATCGCTGTTGCAAGGTGTTGCTCGTGAGTTTTAGGATTTTGCCAGTGTAATAACTAACAAACACTTCGATGCCAGCAGCAATTAGTGCTCACCCTCGCCGGGGAGGAGGCAGGTCGGTCCGGGTACCTGCTGGAGCACCTCTGCTTCATCCCAGCAGCCAGACAGCGCGTGGGGGATGCAGCGAGGGACCTGAACTGCTGCCTGGGATGATGTTGTGAGCAGCAAGGAAGGCGCTGTGCAGGAGGGGCGCAGGGTTCATAAATCAGGCACTGCGGATGGCGCCGGTGGCGTTTACGGCTCCCCCAGCGCTGCCGGGGAGCGATGCAGAGCCCCTGTCCAGCTTGGCTCCCAGAGCATTTTGGCACCTCCTGTCCCTTCTCCGCTGCCAATTCCCACCCCAAGCCTTCCTTTCTGAGCTGCTCAGAGCCACCTTGTCCTGCTGCCCTCGGCAGGGGCCGTGCTCAGCCCCCTGCACCTCTCCTGGTGGGGCTGATGGAGACTGGGGCTGATGGAGACGGCTCCTGCGGGTACCCGGTTATCTCCCGTACCCGGTTATCTCCCACAGAAGCAGAAGCAGCTCTTGGACTTTCAGCCCGCAAGCACTTCACAAATCCCTATCTCCCCACGAGGAGACTCGCTGCCCAGCAGATCTTTTCTCAGATTTAATAACTTCAACGAACACCGGGTAACCCCACCTGCGGTGGCTGTATCTTTCCCAGTGCTTTGACAGCATTGGAGCCATTGCAAGCCAATATTTCTCTAACGTGCTGTGATATCGCTTACATCCTGCTAAAATCAGGACTTTCTTCCAAGCATGCAGACAGAGCTGGGTGAGGGAAGGGGCCAGCTCCTTGGGGAGTATCTGGCACCACGGTTTGCAGCAGCATGCAGGAAGGAGAGCAGGGGAGGAGCGGGAGGGCTGCCTTCTTCAATCCCAGCTTTCAACCAGGGCCCCTGCAAGCAAGCAGGTGATTTTTTATTTATTTCATTTTATTTTTTCTAATCTTCCACTCAGTTGTGTTGTTGGACTATGTTACCAGGAGAAAAGTGCATCATCATCATCAGTGTATCAGCTCCTACCTCCTCCCTGTGCTGCGGCGCCGTGCCCTGCTCAGGCTCACGTCGTCTTCTTGCAGAGCACCCGGTCCTGTGCTGGAGTTTGGCCAGGAAAAATCAAAATATGGTTAAATGTGGGAAAATGGGAGACTCCTTAGACTAAGCACAAGCAGAGAGAGAAGGTTTGAGCCGATTAAGCAGAAATCAGGGGTTGTTGTGGTCTGGAAAGAGTGCAGGAAGGAGGAACCTTTGCATCCTCCCAAGCTTTTTGCACAGCCCAAGCCAAGCACTGTGTTGGGGTTACTGGAGTTCTGTGCTTCACAGGGGCCTTTAAAATGGAAAAAAAAGAGCAGATGTCATTTTAAAGGAAGAAAATGTTGCCCTAAAGCCAGGAAATCCTGAAGTATCATAAGAGAAGGTCAAATGGAAACACTTATAGAAATGTCAACAGATGGCCTGTCACTTTCAGAGAGGTTTCCCCTCGTGTTCCGGACTAGAGCTATTTGTCAGATTTGACCTCGGTTTGCAATTACCAAGGCCTCTCTCCTCTCCCTTCCCTTTTGGACAAAATTCCCTGCAGACAGAGGTGTCACACAGCTCTGTGGAGCAACAACCCTGCTTCGTGCCCCAGCTCCCCGTCCTCGGTTCTGTGTCATCTGCTGCAGCTCCCTCCGCTGGCACTGCAGGGATGCTGATGTCCAGGGCAGGACAGTTAATGTGGGCTGTGTTTTGATCTCTTTTACACCCAAGAAGCAAGGAGTGATGACTTTCTGGTGCTCTGAGCACCACCTGCCTTCAAGGAGAGGTGCTACTTGCTGTCCATGAGCACATGCAACCAGGATGCCCAGGGCTTGGTCCCACCAAGACAGCTGGAGGGGAAGAACATGGTCTCATCTTCCCAAGGGTACCTGGCACTTCACTCTCAACCACAAATCTGGGAGTTTCCAGGAGAAGGAGAAACACCACGAGTCCCCAGAGAGGTGGCTGCCTGCAATGGAACCACTCAATCAAAACGAGCACTGCAAAATCCACATTTTGGGAGCATTTAGTCCCTCGGCGCTCGGAGCGTGCCAGTGGCAGAGCTTACATCTGCTTCTGAAAGCCAGGGATTAGCCTAATTTAGCACGAGCTTGGATATCACCAGCAAAATCTGATCGTGAGGATGTGCCAGGCTCATTGAGCACTTCAAGTGGCACTGCAAAAAGTTTGGCCGACTGCAGTGTGAACACAATTCTCCGGTTAGCTTGTATCAACAGGAGCCCAGCGCTGTGCTGACAGCAGCGTGAGCTTTGTTTCCTACTAAAAATACACTTTGTGTTTACTGGAAATAAAAAAAGGCAATTCTGGGAATTCTGGATGGAAATGTACCAGATCCTGAGTTTTTTTTTTCACAGCACGTGGGATATCAGCGCCTGCCGGACCCCGTAAGGCTGTGGTGGGCTGGGGAAAGGCTGGGCAGCATCTGGCAAGGCTTGGGTTCATGGTTTTAGATGGAAGGTGTCCTGGCCTCCTTCCTCCTTCTCTTTGCTGACATTTTCCCTGCAGAGAGGGTGCTGGGGATGGAGAGCCCCTGTGGATCTCTTTTGTAGGACTGAGGGCAGCATCCCCAGAGATGTGCCCTGGGAGGAGCGGAGCACCTTGCCCCCGTGACACCCAGCATTTAAGCCCACCTGGTCAGGAAAAAAAAATAAATCTGTCAATATTTAGATAGCAGAAACTGTTTTCAGAGGGCTTTTTGCTCCCCTGGCGCAGGAGAGCTGTTACAGCCTTGTTTCGTGCAGTGCCTCTGCACAAAGAGCAGTCCCCCACATGCAACCACCATTTGGGAATTCCCATCATCTTGCAAAACCTTCCAACTTGTTGGCCTGCGAAAAGAAGAGAAGCAGACAGGAAAACTTTTCAAAAGCTAAAATAAAGCCCAGTCAGTCAGGGACCCTCCTGGTACTGAGCCAAGATGCATTTTGGATGAGGAGCTGTTTTATAGATGAGGGGCTGCTGCCTGCTCAGACGAGCATCCTGCGGCGTGAGGGAGCTGATGAGGATGGAGCAGCTCCGTAATGGGTTTTCCTGCGTGTCACTGCAGCTCCTGCAATGTCCAGCGAAGCAAATGATTGCATCTGCGGCATCAATCATTTAGTGTCATTAGACAAGGGGCTCTGCCTCAAGACGTGAGCGTCTCCTACGTGGGAAACCAGCGGCTCAGCTTCACCCCGGTGCTGATGCGTCAGCAGGGGACCCATTATCCTGTGACAATGGTCTCCAGCTGGCATCGCTCCTGCCTGGAGGAAACCGAGCCCGCAGGAGCCCTCCTTGCTACCCAGAAGTGCTCCTGCCAAATTCCCCAGTGGGAGCAGCGGGGAGCGATCCCGGCCGGCTGCTCCCCAGGGTGGTGCTGAGCCTTGAGATCTGGGCATTTAAGGTTTGGGTCCTCTGAGCAAGTGCTACACGCTCCTTTGCTCCCTGGTCGAGCCCCCTGAAAGAAACGTTTCTAATTACAGCAGTTGCTGAATGAGGTCAGTAATTATTCACAGCCCTGAAATAACACGTCCCTGCCATCAGCCCGTTGCCATCCATAACGGCACGGTCCAAAGCATGAGCCATCACCCGGAGGTTTGCTCTCCAGGGGAAGCTCATTTCCATGCAGAACTGCTCCTCGTGCAATAAGTCTGCAGGAGCGATCGCTGAACGCCTCCGCTTCAGGGAACGGGACCAAAAAAAGTGAGCAAAAACTATCGATCTGGCTTTAAGCAGAGCTGTAGCTATTAATCTGGGAACACTTATCACTGGGGGTTGACAAGAACACGAGGTTCCCGAGGCCGCATTAACACTCCTCATCCCCTTGGGCAAAGCCCGAGGGCCACGGAGCCCCTTCCAGCTTCGTGGTGAGCACCCAGCGAGGCAGGGAAGCTTTGCAGGAGGCTGCATCCCTGTGCACACACATTACTCCTGGCATCTGACAACATAGATGGGAAGGATAACGTAAAAAAAAAATATCATCCTGGGAAGCCCCAAGGGCATTTTTCATCTTATCCCCGTGAGCCCAATCTGGCTGTGGTGTTATTAGAGGTGGGAGCGTGGAGGCTTTTTGTCTCCCCAGGGGGATTTATCGCCTTGTTATTTTTGTCTTTCAGTAAACCAAAAATGACACAACGGAGCTCAGGGCTGACCGGGATGGGGGAGCTTTGCAGGGATTAAAAAAAAGCAGCAGAGAAACTCCTTGCTGGTTGAATATAATCTTCACTATTATTATTATTTTTTTTTTGGATAGTGTGGGCACCAAAACTCCTTGCAAGCAGCAAGGGGCATGGGGCTGCAAACTTACATCGGAGTTGTCCCCGCCTGCCTGGCTCTGTGATTCACACCCAGCCGCCAGCCTGCTCGATGAAGCAGTAAGCTGCTGACAGGTGCCTAAAAGAAGGGCTCGGCGGGGTGTTGGCAGCCCTGGGTGCGCCCTCTCCCCAGCACGTGCTGCTGGTTCATTCAGCAGGTCCGTGACAAATTCCCAAGAAGAACAGGTCCCCAGGCCACAAAAGGTGCTAAACAAGACAAGTCCTGGGACAGATCTCTGAGGGGACAGACCTCCGAGGCAGACAGCAGGAAGCTGAGGGATGCAAATCCAGCCTTGAATTTGACTCTGCCTTTCCCACCACCACGCTATTTATCGTGGAAGGGCTCGGATGTCCTCCTGACACGAGATGTTGGCCAGACAGCGCTGTGCATTTTCGCTTCTTGACCGTGCCAGCCAGATGGGGCAGAGCACTCGGGGCCTTCGCCGTAGGGGCAGAATAATTTCTCCATAATTTGAAGGTCGTTCAGGTGAACCTCAAGGTACTGATGCATTTCCTAGCCTGGAAGAGTCTCTTTTCCAAGATGAGATGTGCATTCGCCATGCATTTTTCATCAGACCTGTCTATATTCATTAATTGGATGGTATGTCCTAGTTGCTGGAGAATGGAGAGCTCAAGGGATTTGGCAAGGACTCCTCTGCTTTTAAAGCCCACGGTTCCTCCCCTGGCTCAGCAATGGCTGGGAGAGGAGAGCAGTGGGTAGGATGGAAAGTTTTGCTTGTTTTTACCTCTTTGTAGTAAATATCCTTCCTCTGAGAGCAGAGAGGTGATGGTCCATGGGGGGCCAACCCCACCCCTGACCAGGGAAGTGGCCCCTGCCATACTGGGGTTGGTAAATACGACAATCCGTATCCTATTTATCTTACAACAAAGAGAGTACCTCAGCCCTCTGGAGATCAAAGCATTTTAGTGTGGGACTGAAAAAAATCCAGTGTGTATAATAATCCTGAAATAGATTTCCTTGGGCAGCGGTTGCAAGCTGCTACTCCCACCCAGCTCATCAGGCTAATGGGTAAGTGTCAAGTCAAGGAGGAAGGGCTGTGATTCAGCTGGAAAGTTAATGAGAAAGTAGGAGGTGTGGCTGGTCCTCATCGTGATTTTTTTTTTTTTTTTTTTTTTTATTGTTGCCCTATCTTGGACAAAAAAATCCCATTTCACTTGAGTGGCTCTTTGCCACGACCAACGATGCGAGGCACTTTGAGGAAAGAACCTAGCCCCTGCACGAACCTTCCTCTTTCTTTTTCTTCTTGTTTTATGCTCCCACCAGCTGGAGCTTTGCACCAGCAGCAGGTAAGGGACACCCGGGTGACTCCTGAGCAGCAGCCCCTGTCCCCAGCCACCACCGAGAGCCATTCGTCTCGTGCTTTTGCAAGTGTGAAATTCAAGGTGGCAGCTCGACGTGCAGCAGCAGGAGGGGACGGGCTCCCTCCCTTCCCTCCTGGCACCTCTCCTCTCTTCCAGGAGGCCTGGGGGAGATATCACGGCCATGCCCCTGGTCCTGCTGGTCACGCCAACTTCCAGATCCACCACACAGCCTCCTGTCAGACCCTTGCCTATGACCCCAGCAGGGTCAGACCCAGCCCTGCCCCAGCTGGGAGAGTGGGACAGGGCAGGGACAAGCTGAAGACCAAGAGGTGGGGGTGGGTCTCCTCCGGTTTAGCCCTGTAGCCGCCCAGCAGTGACATGACACTTTTTTTTTTTGAGGTGAGGGATGCTTAGGGTATCGAGGGAGTGTTTTTCTTTTCTATAGACACCTATAAAATAAATAACTCTGCAGCCAAAGATTCCTTTATCCGCCTTCCAGTTCCTTATGATCCTCTGGGACTCTAATCATGGTCCCCAAACTGACTTTAGCCTCCTGACCCTAACCTGGAGATGCCTGCCAGCCCCAAGTAGGTGCTTTTTACCACCCCAAACCCAAATATTATCCTTCAGGACCCCTACACTTCTCACCATAGCCCTTGCCATGGGGTGTCTAAGGCCAGACCTGGGTGCACTCCAAGATCTGCCCACCTGTGGCTGGAGCTCTTTCAAAACCCAGCCAGAGCTTGGTTCTCCAAAGGGTGGTTTGCCCCAAAGAGTCCCAAGGCCTTGTTATTTGGCAGTAGCTGCTTGCCCTGGCCAGAACTGGGCTTTTCCAAGAACTGTCACTGAGGTTTGAGGTGGGGATGGGTTTGGTGTGGCCATGAAGGACGTTTGATACCCATGGGACCAGCTCCCGGCTCCGCGAGGCAGGAGGGGTGGAGGGGCGCGCGGCAGCTATTTATATCTTAAAATTAAACCATCAGAAGAAATGTGGCGTGAAAACCTCTCTCTTCCTCATGCACTATTTAGGAAGCTGGGGCTGGAAAGCGTCAGCCGCTCGGGTTTGTATTTCCCAGCTGTTATGGGGGAAATGCTGGGGAGGGGGAAGAATGCGATGGATGTGCCCAGGCATTGTCCTAGCTCGGCACAGCCCCAGGTTCTGGGTGTGCCAGGACATCCTGCAGATCCCACACTCCCCCCTTTTACTCTTTCCAAATGTAAGGATTGGGAGGATTTGAGTCTGACTGAGTGCATTTGTTTTGTGGGGGTGCAGGCGTCGTCCTGAGCCCGGCATGGCAGCATCTGGGTGATGCACAGCAGCTTTTCTACAAAGACCCTCCCACAAGCTTTTTATTTTGTTCCCTGGGGAGCGAGGTCTCTGAAAATCAGGCATCCCAAGCATCCCAAGCTGGATTCCCCAAGAAATGCAGCCCTGGGAATCCCCAGGCCCTCTGCAAACCACAGCCCTGTGCTTTGCCCCACGGATTTTGTGGGGTTCAGGCTCTGCTGTGACCTCCACCAGCACCAAACCCAGGATTTCCCCAGCCAAGAGAGACCTTGAGAGGCTTCGGCAGTGGCGTCTTATGGATCCTGCTGCTTTGCTGCAACATGGGAAACTGCTTGTTTCTGTTTGCATATATTAGCCCTGTGATGAATTGCACTCCCTTCGAATTTTTTTCCCTGCTGCTCACGCTCATGGCTGGAGTGGGAAGCTGTCTCTTTTGATTTACGCATCCTCTTTACGTGGGGAGGAGCCCATGATTCAAACCCCCATTTGCTCACAGACTTCTCTGCCTCATTTTGCTTTCGCCTTGGGTTGCGGTCAGCGTTTGAAAGGTCAGGGGGGGAGCGACCTTCCCCTGCCCCGTGCTGCGCGCTGCAGCTGCTCAGCGGGGCACCAATTAGCGCCGATCCTCAAGTTCAACAACATAATACCCACGCAATTTCCCGAGCGCTGCCTTTTCCGGAGAGTTTGGTTTCAAAGGCATTCCTCTGCGGTCAGGAGAAATGCTAAAAAAACACAAGATGTGAGCGCTCGCGTCTTGTTTGCTCGCATCTCTCTGTGCCTCGTTCACTGCGAGGTCTCCAGGGTGTTGGTGGGAAGAGATGGAAAGAGAGCAGCGAGCGTCTACTGGGGATGGGGGCAGCCTGGGAGGTGCTGTCTTTACAGATTTTTCCTTTTTCCTTGTTTATTTTTTAATGCTTCTCACCAGCTCTTCCAGCACTGCACGGTGCCTCTCGCCTCGTGGAGGCTGCGTTATTTTGTGGTGCAGCACTCTGCCTGCAGCAAGAGCTAAATCCTGCGAGAGATGCTGAGCTGGGGGGTCCCAGGGAAAGGCAGGAGCCTTTTCCATAAAGGTCTTTCAGCAAGGTCTTTCCTGAGCCAGGTCCCTTCGATACCCATGTCCCTACCCTGGAGCAGAGGCCGTGCATCACCTCTGCCCCAGGGAGGCCAGGCCTGCCTGCTGGAGCCCCGATGTGCCCCCACGTGCTGTGTGGGTCCTTGTGCTGTCCCTAGCATTGGGGCCCCCAGCAGCTCAGTAATATTCACGGCGAGAGCCTCCCCACGATGGGGCTGTGAAGATTAATGGCTCCGACGTGTGCCTGCTCCGTGTGAGCACCGCTGAAGGGCACCTATGGAGTGAGTTGATAAAGATGGCTTAATGGGATGAAGGGTATCTCTCCTGATGAGGCTCAAGCGAGGCAGAACAGCCTCTGCATGCCGTGCATCGTGCCCTTCCCACGAGGGCTCTGCCCAGCACCTCCTGGTAGTGGCAGCCTCGACCTGTGACTGCATCTGGCAGCATCACCCGTGCCATCCTCCTGGCGCTCGCCTTTGTCTCCCTGTCTGGGTCATTCCTGCAGGAAAAACACCTCTGTTCCCCTAGAAACCTCCCTCCCTGCCTTCTTCCCATCTGCCCAAAGGTTTCTCTGTGGGGCTCCGCTTTTGTTCCTGCCTCTGCCATCTGCTCGTCCCGCTGCCATCGCGCCTGCCCTGCAGAGAGCCGGGAGCAGAGCCGGGGCTCCTGGCGGCCGGCTGCCTCCTGGCACACTCGGGCTTTCTCCTCGGTCAGGGCTCCAAGTTGGAGATTTTCTCTTTCAGCATTTACCAAGCATCTTTGGAGATCGCTTTGCAAAATGTTTTGCTGTTCCCTCGTACGTCAGAGAGCCGTAATTTCCCAGGAGGCAGGAATTTTGTCTGTCTGCCCATCCTTTAGGCCGGTGGTTTCAGGGCTAATGCAGCGCTTTGTGGGGTTATTTGCGGAAACGTTTGACTCCTGGTCTCAGTTTTCTGGCCAAGCAGTTCTTTACTGCTTTTGTCTGTGTTCTGGTTTCTCCAGAGGATGGGGTGGGTTACTGCCACCGAGATGCTTTATGGGTTCTTCAATACTGCCCGTGCTCAGCTGGAGCGCAAAGTCCTGGGCTTGTGGGCAAGTGACTGCAAACAGAAATCAGGGGTGCAAATAGAAATAAATTCCTACTATGCTTAATAAGCACACAGAGTTATAACAAACAGCAGTATCACCTTAAGTGATTAAAACCAAACACTCCGCATAAGCCTCAGTTCTTCTCAGTGTGATCTCTGTACCACTTTTTGCAAGTCATTCGTCTCTGGACAGCAGCAGTATGTACTTACACACTAGCAAGGAGAAATACCAAAACAAAACATCCCGGTCACCTCATTTCCAAAGAAATTTTCATCCGTCTTTAAAGGAAAAAAGGATTCTAGAGACTATATCCACTGATTCTGACATTTTGTGTAGCAGTGTTTGAGAATATCCCTTTTCAGGCATTTCGGGAAGATTTCACCTCCCAGCTCACTTGAACCAGGATTTTTTCCCCCAAGAATAAAGCACAAATTGAAACTGGAGCCAGAAGCCACGGTCTTCTCTTGAGCTGAGTGCTGTGATCTACTGACCCAAGAAGTAAATACTGGTTGAGGCGCAGCCACAGCTGGTATTTGGTTGTAAGAAAACTAAATGGGTTTCCAGCCTGACCTGCTGCCCTGCCACCACCCGGCGTCCTGGCTTGAGATGCGAGGTGTGTGTCAGTGTGTAGATGTACAAATGATGTCAGGCCACCAAATCCATCTCTGCTGATGCGGGCTTGAATTCAGTGGAGCATTTTCCGCCATCTGCTTAGCTCGTCTGTGCATCCCTCGCTCTGGACAGCCGTACCCCTGCTGGCTGGTGGGACCCGAGCCCATAAAGCACCTCCTGCATGTGATGTGCTGGTGGCCATCAGTAAATCAAGCCCAGAAACCTTCCTGGCCATAAGCCGTTAGAAATCCAAATCCTTTGGCTTTGCTTTTTCAGGTGGTCTGGAGGAGCCCCTCGCATCAAGCTGCAGGATTGCAAGGTGGGGATGGGGGTGCTGGGGACTGTGGGAGACCTCATGGCCAGCTTTGTGCCTCTGCTACTGAGTCCTGCTGCAGTCCTGGGCTTTCCCCACAGCCCTTGAGTTGTCCCTTGCTCTAAGTCCTTGCTTGAGAAAATCGAGGTAACATTTCCCATGCAAAAATGTACTGCTCAGTGGCAGCCGCCCCACTGTGCTCGAGACTGAAATGTCAGCTGGCAATAAAAACATTCCTGTAAATACTCTTTATTAACAGGAGAGGCATTTAACACATCTCAGGCACTTTGCTTCTCTGGGCTGGTGGCAGAAACGTTAACAGGACGATGTCCTTTCCTCCTGCTACAAACCCGAGCTGCCTCCCCCCTCCTCACCGGGCTCTGCCTGTTTAATCTGATTTTTCTCGGTCTGCCAAGATTTACAAGCACATTTTTACTTAGCCGAGCAGTGGGGCTGCACCATGAATTTTTAACTCCCCTGTGCCACTTCCTAGCTCTCATGGCAGCTTCTGGGCTTCACGTGGTCCTTCTGCTCGGCCAAGCTTTGGTGGACAAACCCAAAGGCTTGGCTGCTTTCCTCCCACCTTTCTCCTGCTGAGGACCTGGGACCAAGCCTCAGCCTCGCTGCTGATGGCATTCTAAATCTCTTTTTATTCTTGACTTTCCTTTTGTTTGTCCCCAGTCGTCGGTGGTTTACGCAGCTTAAAGCAGTCCCTCCTTATAACCTGGCATCCTGGCCAGAAAACCAGCAGAAATACTTTTTATATGATTTTTGAAGAGCTCTTCTCAGCAGAAGGAAAGTGCCAAACATTGCACCCTGGGCCCCATTTACACACACATCTGCTTTTTATATGCACTAAACTGCATGCTAATACCTGCCAGCAAGATCGTGCCTGGCTTTTATAGGAACTGTATCAAACTGTATCAGCATGTGACAAATAAGCAATAAATTTTACCTATAAATCTTTATTTTATTTATTTATTTATTTATTTTTATTCAGGATGTTTGGAGAGGTCCTGCACCGGTGCCAGCCTTGACTTTGTGCGTAGGGATTTTTGTGCATTTTGGGCACGGCAGAGGATGCTCCAGCAGAGGGATGTGAGGGTTTCCAGCTCCCATGCACTGCCGCTGCAGGAATTCATCGGCAGGGATGAGGCAGGAGCTTGCTGGCACCAATCCTGCTCCCCTCCCTGCATCCCTGGAGCTCCCTGCAGCACCCAGCTCCTTCCCATCGAAGGATGCCAAAGGCACGAGGTGCTGCAAATAGCAATGGGCAAGCCACAGGGTAAAGTTGTTTCACCTCATGGAAAGTGAAGCATGATGAAAGCTGCAAACCAGCTGTGTTTTCCCTTCCCATGCCTGTACGCTTATGTGGCATGGTGCTATGTGTTTATTAGTGTCTACCCAATAAATATTAACTTCATCTTTCACTGAAATGTAAAACTTGAAGTCATTGAAACAACCAAATTATTTATTTCATGTGTTGGAAGCCGTGTTTGGCCCCAGACATCCAGCATGGAGGTGTCAGAAGACATTTTTTTTTTTTTATTTTCCTCTCTCTCAGTGACTTTTTACAAGATGTTCCATCTTCCCTGGCCCTCCCGCCTCTCTGGTGGAAAACCATCGTGCAGGAAACACCCTGGTTGCTTTTTCTTGAGGACTAACTGCACAATAAATGCTGCCTCATCCCCTGAGCAGGTTTTATCGAATTACAGGGCAGGCACTGTGTGCGGCTGTTTCTGCATCTCGGATGGCACGTGGGTCCTGCTGCACCTCCTCGCTGTAATTTGCCTCCCGTTTCCGTGGGTAATGTGTAATTACTGCAAAATTACACAGCACTAGCTGGCAAATAACGAGATTTAGCTAAGAGTTGGGTCTTGGTTTGTCCTCAGCGATGTGTCTGCTATCCATGGGGTCTGTGGCCAGTCCCCTGCAGGTCCCTCTGGATGCTCTCAGTCATGACAAACACGAGGGCTACCCAAAAGCTTTGGCTCTGCAGAAAAGGGGGTTGCAGCACCTCACCCATCTGAGCCCCTCACGCTCCCAATTTCCAGCTCTGCAGCAGCAGGACAGGGCTCTCAGGTCCCCGCAGGGATGTCCCTGAGGTCTGTGCCTGCTCCCTGGTGCCACCGGGCAGCTGCTCCTGGCCCCCAGCTCCCGGCACGTTTTGGGATAAAAAAATCTAGGGTTAGAATAAAACCCAGCGTTAGAAATAGTTGGAAGCACCAGCCTTGGCCAGGTGAGGTTGGTCCCAGGGGATCAGAGCTGTTGATGTCTAATAAGAGAGCGTGGAGAAAAGCATTAAACAAACAGAGGAGCAGCTTAATTTCCCCGCAGTGCTTAGGCTGGCGCTGCCTGTAACTAATGGGGGTTAGTTATAGACTGTAATACGTTTTCCTCGTGTAGGCAGAGTCCCGGTGGGTTTTCTGGGTGTTAATATCATCGGAACTGAGTGATTTAGTCTCAGCCGAGCAGAAGACGATCTCTCTCCCCCTTCTCTGCTCACAAGCCCCATCCATCCTTCCGCACGGATCCTGCCTCCCGCCTGCCCCGTTACCCACCAGTGGGTGCAACTTTTCCTTTTAACGCCACGCTCGTTTCTGACTGATGTGAGGTTTCTGCAAAGTTCATCGATCCCAATCTCGTGGTGCTTGGAAAATAGACATAGATCATTTTAATTGCCGAAGAGGAAAAACGAGTTTATTTGACATAACTCAGGCTGCAGCATTCCTTTGGTGGAGCATCGGGATCATTATGTCAATTAAATCATTGTATGCATTAAACCAAAGCAAGCTTTTTTTTTTTTTTTTTTTTTTTTTTTTCCTCCTTGCTGGCTGCACAATGACTTATTTGATCAGATACTCCAGTGTTTGAAATGAAAATGAGCATTTCCGAGTTTCCTCACTCCTAACCATTACAGCCGCCCCCCCTAAAACATCCCTGCCGTGCCTGTGGCTCTTCACCCGGCGGGAGCAGCATCCGTGGTGGCTCTTTGGTAGCTTTGGGATGGGAAAAAGATTCAAAAAGTCTTGGATTCAACTTATTTATGGTGCAGCCAGTGGCTGTGCTTGGTGGTATCGATCCCCAGCATCTCAAAACCCAAACACTGCGGCATCTCTGGGCTGTGCTGGGAGCCTGCCAGCTCCGCACTGGTGGGACTGGGTTGGTGCTCCGGGGCAGCTGGTTCCATGCCACCCCTCTCTGCTGCCAATACCAACAATTTATTACATGTATGTATATTAAATCACGTGTGCCTGAGTTTCTGAGGCAGCCTGGGAAACCTCCACATCACTTTTGCAGGGCTGAGTGGTCGACTGTGGTGTTTTCCGAAGGGTGTTCCCAGGACCTAGGGTAAAACCAATGCAGTTCTTACTCGTGTGTCTCTCTGTCCCCTGGGGACACGTGCAATGGGAAGGGGCTGATTTTCCTGATGGCAATGTTTTCATTGCAGGAGCCTTCCCATGCATGGTGGAAGAGGCTGAGTAAGCTCAGCGGCACCACTCCTACAAGGAGGATCTATTAGAGTGCAGTATGGGAGGCAGGAGAGAGCACTGGGGTTGGATGTTTTTTTGGATTTTGTCTCCTGATGGCCAAGAAAAGAGTAAAGAAATGTGTTTCCTTGCATGAGGCATAGCTCCAGCCATAACCCCAGTGGTGCTCAAGGGAGCAGAGCTGGGTAGAGGATGCATCCCAGGCAGGGCAGGAGTCTTGTGCTAAAAACTCCATTCAGGACCAGCTTTGAAGCCTGCTTGAATAGCAGAAGCCCCTCCAGTTTTCCTGGCGTGACGCTGGTCCCAAGGGCTCTGCCAGGCCCATCCCACCGCACCTCGGAGGATCTGGTGCCTGGAGCACTGTGTTTTCCCTGCTGGACCCGTCCTGAGCATTATTATTTGGGCCATGCTTCCCGGGTTTTAAATTATTCTGTCTCAACTAGCTGATGGCATTTGTTACATGTCATGCAATGTTCCTGGTAATTAATTGGTATTTAATTAATTAAGGGATAATGGCATTCAATTAAGGGATGCCTGTGGAACACTGTCACTGGGTAATTAATGGCTTCCTGCTGCTCAAGCAAAGCTGAGGCATTTGTGGAAAATAAATAGAGGAGAAGCTGAGATGTTTGTTCCCTTGGCAGGAGACTGGTCATGTCCCAGAGCTCTTGGATTCTCCAGGACCCCGTTTCCAGACCTTTGTCCAGGGAGAGCCAGGCTTTTCCACCCAGCACACTTGAGATTGCTGCCACTGACATCCAGGAGCATCCTTTCTGGTAGAAAACAGCCCTCATCTCCTCTTGGCTTTGGAGCAGAGCATGGAAAAAATGCAAATTTCCTGTGACATGAAGACAAATGAAAATGGATTTCTTGAGCCAAACAGCAAACCCAGCCGCAGCTGGCTCTTCCAGTAGCAGGCAGCCGTGGTGCAGAAGTGCCCCTTCCACGCTGCTGCATCTGAAGAGATACAACGTGAACATTGCCAGAAATTGTGGTGCCTTTGTTCCCCAACAGCCTGCAATAGGTTTTCCCTAAAAAGCCCTAAGCCGTTTTTGTTCCGAATTTGTACTTCCAGCTGAGAACTGCAAAACAGTTAAGGGGGAAAAATGCAAATTGGCCTTTCATGGGTTGATTGCTGATGCCTCCTCTGGAGGAATTGCTTGCTGGATCTAATTGTTTAGCCCAGGAATGTAATGGCACTATTAATAATTTACTGTTCCTTTACAGTGGCTCCTTAAATGCATTGTGCTTTCGTTATTTTCCTGCACTCCTATATAACCAATTTTTTCCATTCTAATTCCTTCACGCATTTCAGCTCCACTTGGGTAACAGGACCAGGATGCAAGGAAGCTCTGGGATGGAGGAAGGCCAAGGGAATTTCCACTGCAAAATTAAAGCCTATGAGCTGGTATGGTTAACCATTTCTTTGTCATTCCGTCCCATGTGTATTTCTGAGAGCATGTGTGTGTTCATGCCAGCATGTGTGAGATGCACCTGTAGTCACTGATCTCTCAGCATTTTTGGGTTGTTTTGGATGAACTTTTTTTTTTTTTTTTTTTTTTTTTCTCCAGTGGAGGTGTACAGGATGGACGTGGTGGAGCCTACACACTTTCCTGAGACCTCTGGGATGGAAGGTAATGTGGAAATGGAAACTCTAATTACAGATCCAGCAAGCTCCACTTTCTAATTAATTGCAGATTAAGTTAAAAATAGAACTGGTTATGTAAAATAAACCTAAAAGCCCCAGTCTACCTGGTTACACAATACCCAGAACAATGATCTCTGCTGAGGCTTAGTTCAGGGTGAAAATGCTCCAGGTGTGGTTTTTGAAGACACGCAGAGCAAAATGGGGCCAGTTCTGCTGGGAACCACTGTTCATATCCTAATGTGGGGCTGGTGCCCATGCCCTGCTCCGTGCCTGGGAAGGGACTCCCCAGTCCTCCCACTGCACCCCCTGCCATAGGCAGAAGGCTCATCCATCAGCTCATGGACACCACTCATCATCCTGGAGGTCCCCAAATGCTTTAAAGCCCACCTCGTGCAGTTCCCAGGGCAAATCCCACCTCTGGAGCGAGGACACATGACTCTCCCTGTGGATCCAACAGTGCTAGCTGTTCTTCATCATTGTTCCCCAAGCAGGGTTGCTGTTGTGCCACAATCTCCCCACCAAATCTTCTCAAAAGGTCACTTGTGTGGGTTGGGGTCCAGTTTAAGAGCAGTTCATTGATCTTTTTTTGTGTGTGCAGAGCTGCCTTGTGCTAAGATGGGCAAATTCTTTCACTTCTTAGCATTTGTAATTAAAGCAGCGACTGCAGGCATGATGGATACCATCAAAGAATACCAGGAAGGAGGACGAAGGACATCCAAGGGCTTCTGCCGAGAACAAGCATCTCCTTCCTTCCCAAACGCCAGTCTGCCCCAAACACTGAGGAATAAGTTTGGGGCAGAACTGGCACTTCTCACAACTGGAGGCTGATCAAGGCATGTGGAAGAACCTGGGATGGCTGAAGCACGTTTTTGGGCAGTAGCCATGATACCCAAGTCAAGAAGTCTTGCAAAACTGACCAAGACAGGGCTGTCTTCAGTCGCCAGATCAGATGGTGGGATGTTTGGCAACTGGTTTTGGCACCAGCCCCAGTGGACCACCGACTCAACCCCATCCAACCCCTCATGCTCTTGCACACTCCTGTCTCCTGGGGATGGTGTGCAAGGGGCCTGGAATGGTGTGGTCCCCCCCTGCCTTTATCGAGGTTTTCACTGACTCTGCCCCAGCCTTATCTCGTGCCGCTCTGGCTCTCCAAGTTCCTGTAAACATTTCTGTAGCGTGGCTGCATATAAAAGGAAGAAGAATGCAGATCTGTCCTCCCCATCTGCCTCCCCCTGAGAGGCCAAAGCAATTCCTCCCGACAAAACCTCGCCACAGCAAACACTCGGCGAGTTTTTCACTGGGTTGTTTTTGTTTAATCTAAGAAACCTCGCTGAAACTCCTCTGTGGCTTGTGTTGGGGTGGCAGGGCTGGGGATTGCTCCCTTATTCTTCACCTGTGGAGCTTTTTGGAGGTCGCAGCTGGAGCAGGAGGTGGTTCTCTGAGCTGCTGGGGGACCAGGCTGGTGCTGGGGGCAGCAGGCTGCCAGAGAGTCCTGCCTGGCACTGCCTGGCAGGACTCCTAAGGGTGACAGGGGACATCGCAGGTCAGCCAAAGGCTATGCTCTGCTACTCACCTTCCTTGCTTACCTTTCAGATTCTCAAAATTCACTGTTTTAGGTCACTAGGGCCAAAGTCGCCATTGAACATGTGAGCCCCATCCAGGTCTCTGTCAGTGAACAGCAGATCCAGCTGCACATCAAACAATTGGCCCATCCAGTCACAAAATTATCCACAAGATCCTCCAGAAATCTCCAGGAATGCTTGCATCCCAATCCGTTGTCCTTCCAGCAGACCTCACAAGAGCAGTTCATCACCCAGATGTTTCCTCAAGTTGTTTACAGGCCTCGTGCCTGTCCTCACCCTGATGGGGTTGGCCTGTAACATGCCGCCAGCCCAAAGCCACCCTCCCTGGCCCATCCTTGGGGCGCTCACCCAGTCTCCCATCCCATGGAGGAGCCCCATACACCTGAACTGCAACATTGGGTTCCTCGTCCATCCAACAGCTCCTGAAGGCAAGGAGAAGCCAAGAGCTTCTGGTCAATATTGGCCTTGTGCTGAGCCCTCCCTCTGGCTGGAGGCCCCAGTGCGAGGCTGGGCAGCGTTCAAGTATTTGTCTAGGAAAAGGAAAATATCTGCGAAACATCACAAAGAAAGATTTTGCTGAATCCCAGCCCTCCAGCTGCAAATGTTACAGATGGAGAAGTTTTGCCAAGAACGTAAGGGAGTCAGATGCACGACTTCCATTAATTTAAAGAAAAGCGAACATCTAAGCTGCTTGCACAGCTTTGAGCAGCTAAGCTCAAACATCTGTGCCGAAGAGACAAGGAGACTGGAATTTGTTTTTGACACCAACTATAGTTTATTATTTGAAACGCCACGAAAATCCATTCTTACAAACACGAGAGCTTCTGCTGGATGGCAGCTTTGGCCCTGACAATTCACCCTGGGCCTCCTTCCTTTTTCGGTGTCCCTCCAGCTAGGTTTGTGCCCTTGGGACATCACACATCCCTCCTGATGTCTACGGTGAGGAGCACGCTGTCATGGGTATAGGCTTACAACCCTTTTGCTCACTGGATGGGGCTGAAGGAGCAACCTACACTCCTTGCTCAGGCCTGTGGGTATCCCCGGCCACCCACGGACACGAGTGGAGAGAAGGACGAGCTCTCCTCTCACAGCTGGTATTTCCTCAGCAGCTCACTCTGCCACTGCCGCTTCTTGTTGGGGAAGGCGAGGGGGATCTTGATCTTTCGGAAGTCCTCGATGCACTTCCCCAGCTCTGACTCCAGCACCTTCCTCTCCTCGCTCAGCCCCGCGGCCACGGGGCTGCTCCCCACCCCGTTTTCCTTCACCGTTGCATGGTCGCTGTTACACCTCTGCCCCATCTCCTTCACCTCCTCCAGCTTCTTCAGGGACTTGGAGAAGTCCAAAGTGTTGGGGCGAGTGGGGCACTCCTCGGGGGCTTCTGGCTGAGGTGTGGAGCCAGGAGGGCTGGGGTCATCCTGTCCCGATCTGGGGTCTTTTGGGATGCTCTCACTCGTGGATGGAGTGGGACTGGGCTCGCCGTGGCTGCTGGTGCTGGGGGATGCAGCGTTGTACCCACCGCTGGGGCTGGGGGGGTCCTGCCTCGTCTCCTGGCCCTGCCTGGGCTCCCCAGTGTCGCTGCGGGCTGCAGGAGGGAAGCAGAGAAATGCACAAGAGGGGGAGATTACACGGTCCCTGATGGAGCAAAGCCAGGGTGCAGCCACCTGGGGGACATAGCTCAGCTCACTTGGGCATTTTTTTTCTCTAAAATATCTGAATTCTTAACCTACTGCATTTTTTCCCCCACTTTTTTAGTGCATCTGCTAGCAGAGATATAAAGCAGGGTATAAAATATTTCTATTTTAAATCCCTCCACCTAAACTTTGTCCCCCACAGAAGTAGAAAATGTCAAGGTGAATTTTTAGTTTTTCCTGAAAACTTTTTTATTTTATTCCCCTCCCCCCTTTTATTTTATTTTGACATTTGCTTCAACTGCTCCAGCACAAAAATTACTCGAGGTAGAAAGCTGAAATGTCATCCGTCACTGAGGAGAAACCTTGAAGGCTGGATTTTCTTCGTCAAATCTCTCCGGGAAGTTACAAGGATGTATCTTAGCCCCAAATTCTTTGAGTGATGGAATAAAATCTCCAAGTTCTTATACTGCTTTAATCATCTTATCTGAAAGCCTCACAATTGCCTTTGTGAAATGGGACACCGAGGCAGGGGGAACATAAGCTGATGAACCCAAATTCATACGAGGAGCCTAGAGCTTAGCTGGAGACTGAATTCAAATCTCTTCATTTCTTCTCCTGCTTCTTCACTCCAAGACCATCTAACGATGATAGCTAGCTCAGCACAGCAGTTTCTCTCTAAGGCTTTCAACACATTTTGCATCACATTACTCCCATTTGGGGCACAGAGAGGTGAGATAACTTGTTAAGGTCACCAGGCTGAGAATGAAGCCCAGATCCCCTGGGTACTGCTCCTGTGTACTCTCCGTGCCAGACCACACTGATTTGCTTTGTGTGGTCTGGAAAGGCTGGGCTGAAATTCAGCTGCCAGCCTGCAAACCTGCAGCCCCCACATTCTTGCAAGCCATCTGCTCTCACTTCATTGCCGTTGCATTGGGGACAACCTGAGACCCCTGGCAGGCTGCTGAGCTTGGGCAGAGCAGGAGAGTGGGATGACAAATCCCCTGCTTGGGTATAGGTTGGCCGAGGTGTCTCTTGGGATGGTGATCTTCAGTCACTGTGCCTCTCCAGTCCCCACATCAGTACACAACTTTGTCCAGGTCTTTTGCAGGTACCAGCAGCGTAATTCTTTTAATTTAGGCATGATGAGGTAGTTTAAGCCATTTCCAGGTGGCTGAGACACTTTGCATAAAGTAGCTAATGACTCTTAATGACTGGTCTTTGGAAATACTCATTAACTGCCCATAAACGATTTACTTAGCGTTATTTTACCTCATACACCAAGGACGTGTTCTCTCACAGCCTGCTCTGGCTGCTTCTCATGCTAACATCTGCACAAATGCTCCTGCACACGGTGAGAAATGCAAATCTCAGCAGGTTTTGGTTTTCCCCCTGAACGGCGATGAAACACAAGCTTCCTCCTGGCCAAGCATCCTGGCCAAGCATCGCTGCCTGAGATCACCTGCACAGGCACATGTGCTTCCAAACTGCACAGGGCTGGAGGGGAACCAAGAGCCACAAAGGTTTTCCAAGGAAATTTAGCTCCAGGCTGGAATTTGCAGGATCCAACCACAGGCAGATGTCAAGGGACAGAAGTTTGTCTTGGCCACCAGCAGATGTCCCATCTCTGGGACAAGATACTTGGGTCTAGGAGTCTTTGCCTAAGACTTTCTGTGAGATCAGTCTTTCTGACCCTGATTAAAAGCCTGGAATGTCCTATTAAGATGTGCGTGTGCTTTGGTTTTGTGTGCTAGTGATTTGAGGAGTGTGGGGATCACTTTGGCTGGAGTCTGACCTGGACCAAACCTGACATTGAATGCCCCGGGCTCTAAGGCAGTCCGAGTCTTCCTGGATATTTCTTTTCCACTGAAATTCTCTGCAGCTTTGTACAAATACCTTAATTTTCCCTTGGGCTAAGCTTCCCTCACATTGTGTTTCTGGCCTGCAGCAGTCAGAACCCCGGTGCCCAGCAATATGTGGGTACAGCTCCTGAGCTGATCCCAGCACACCTCGCAGCACTCCAGCCATCAGCCAGGAGGAATATATGTAGTCTAATTTTGTCATCCTTTTTTTTAATTTTCTCAGACTTTGCTTCCCGTGTGACACTTCTGTCTGCTTTAGAGCATCAATTAAAGTGCAGAAGTGACATGTCCGATGCAGCTCCATGGTGCTGTTGGAAATCCTGCTGAGTGCAATTAACGGGCTCCGGCACACGGTGAGCCGGTGCTTTGCAGGGGAAGCACACACTGTCCCAGCCCCTTGCTGCTTTTTTGGATAGCACTTTTTTCTCTTCTGAGCACTTAACAAGATGAACTCGCCATGTGCCAGGAGCCCATGGCCCCGGCTCATTCCATTTGGTTTGCTCTGTGTCAGTGCTTCCAGCTCCAGAAGAAATTAGAGCTCTCCTTTGCCAATTGACAACAAAGACCCAGGATGGAAGGGTCTGCAGACAAGACAATGAGCCAGATATCTTGTGGCAAAGCACCGTTAGGAGGGTTTTGTTGGAAGGTCCCAGAAAGGACAGGTGAAGAGCAGTTCATTCCTGTGATTTTTCCCCATCACAATGGGGCATCTTCAGCTCAGACTGGGTTGGCCTCAAGGATCACTCTTCCTTTCCCTCTACTTGTTGCAGGCACCCAAATCTCCCCAGAAGGGAAAAGAAGGGTCTTCTCTTCTTTTCGTCCCAACTAAAAACATTATCTGAGCCCATATTGGGCATCCCAATGGAGAGATGGGCATTGGAGAGAACCCCCCACCATGGGTAGCAGCAGAGCTTTGTGCATCTCGGGTTGTTTTTATTTTACCGCTTTATTTCCATGGTTCTTTTTCTTTCAGATTTTAAGTGAAAAAAACATCAACAACACATTGCTTGAGGTCAAACAAAGATGTCCCAGTTCCTTTACAAGCTTATTAAACTCCTTCCTAGCCTCTCAGATTTAGCATGTTGTGACACAGAGATGGAGAAAAGTTTCAAAACAAGAGCTGGAAGAGATTATTTAGTTTGTACACCTGCGTGTGCCTGGAGGAGGGGGGGCAGGGTCCTTAACCATTTGCTTCAGCCAGAGTTTTGCTAGCCCTAAAAGTGCATTCAGAAAACAGGTTTATTCTTTTGGTCAAAATTTTTCACATGAAAATATTTCTCTGCCTAGTGATGGGGAGCTGCGACCAGAAATCATGCAGGGATGCAGATCCTGGAAAATTTTATATATTAGAGCAGTTTGCCTGGAAAATGTCAGCCTTTGTCTGCCTGGAGTGAACCCATGGCCAGCAGGACAGGCTGGGATGCACAGGGTGTACCTGCAGCCTACCCACGCTCGACGCAAAATAGCTGCAAGCTCCTTATCCCCGCGAATCTCAGGTCTTGCCCCTGCTCAAATTGATTATTGAAAAATCAAGCTGAGCCCGAAAAGTGATGTCTGCACTCCTGGCTGGCTCTAATCCCCCTTATTTTATCAAAGAAGGACAAGACTCTGCATAAATAAATGTCGTTGACCCTATCTGCCCGCAGCAGTAGCCCGTGCATTCCCAAGAGCCTCAATTAGCCTGGCTGTGCCGGGGAGGGCTGCTGCTAAATCCGCAGCTCTGGTGACATTGTGCATGGATTAACTGCTATAGCAACCCCCGCGGGACCAGGGTGCCAGCACCAGGACAGACAGACAGACAGACATTCGTTTTTCAACTTCCATGCTGAAAGCAAACGCCCCTTCTATCCCCTGTGGAGCAATACATATATATAAATATGTTTGTCAGCACCAGCTCTGCTTTTGCTTTGCATGTTCTAAAAATGTCTGAAACAATCCGATCCTGCAGCCTTGAAACGCTAATCCAGATTTTTGATCTCAAAACGATAGATTTTTTTCCCTATCCGTCAGGTTGTCCTCTGCTGCCAAGAGGAGGGTAGGTGGGTTCGGGGCTCGGGGATTTTAGGTTTGTTTCTTTTTTGCCATGTAGGCACCCCGTGGTGGTCAAGAACTCCGTCCCCCCACTCCTCCTGGCCCCTTGATGACAAAGAGAGCTCGGGGAGCATGTAAATGATGGAGACGTGCTCACAGCCAGCACTACAATTCCGACTCAACCCTCTGAAAATGTTTGCGATTCCCAAACACACCTTTTTTTTTGTTGGTGTTTGTGAGGGGTGCTAGCTCTGCTGTTGGTTACGGAGGACATTTGCTGCACAGGGGGGTCTGTGCAGCCCAGAAACCCATGACATCCTTACTCTAAATGATGACTTTCACCCAAATGATAACACCACTGCTCCTCCTCGGCCACCCCTGGGGTTAGGGAGAAGCAGCAGCATACCCCCAAGGGGCCCCAAAAGTGTCACCCCATCCCTGTTGGAAGGCAGAAGTTTTGCTTTCCCCTGATGCTGGGATGCCCCAGGCCCTGGGGTGATCTTTTCTGAGCATGGTGTGTGCCCGCAGCCTGCTGGAGGAGCTGCGTAGCAGGGCCCACGAGATGCCTGCAATGGGAAGCCAGAGGTCAGCAGCTTTATCAGACCAAGACTTGCAGGATTGCTTTGCTCAATCGTGCTTTTTGAGTGCTTTATGGTGGGGACATGGCTGGTAACACGTTGTGTTTTGGCAAAGCAAATTCAGGCACCAGAGGTCAAATCCCAGTGCCGTGGCGGAGCCGGGCCCTCACATCTCGCGCTGCTGCAGCTCCACATCAGCATAACATCTGGGCTCGGGGTTTGCGTGCTGCACGAAGCAAAAACAGCTTTCCTTATTTCTTGGCAGGAATTAATTGCTAATATTGTGCATGGCGAACGCTTTGCAAGAGGTGCCTGCCAGGAGCAGCCCTCCTTGTGCTGAGCTGCCCAGGCTGCAAGAGGCCGGGAGGGTTTTCCAAGGGAAAATTCCCCAGTCTGGGGAATATCTACCCGGAGCAAATTGTCACCAGCTGCTGCATGAGGAACCCCAGCAAGACGGAGTTTCTCCAAAGTATCTTCAGGTGGCTGGCACGGTGTGGGTTGTCACATTGGGTCTGGGCGGAATTTGTCCTCAGCCATGGAAAATTGTCATGGCATGTGTCCCCAGGTGGGACAGCAGGGGACTGCCTGCTCTCATGGCTCTGAAATGGTTGTAGAGGAGGTAGATTATGCAATCGAAGCACAGAAATTGTCTAGAGTTGATATTTGGGTGAGAAAAGGGGTTCTTAGGCTCTCCTGGTGATGGGCTATAAAACACCATAGCAAAACTTACGTGGTTAGAGGCCCCAGAAGTGAATGGCCACCAGCTGGGTGTCTGCTTCCCTCCCTCTAAACGAGCAAACAAAAGATGGGAGGACCTGGTGGAGCAGCAGGTCCTCTCGCTGAGACCTGCATCTTCGTGTCTCCTGTTGGGAACTCCCACCAGATGGGTGCTGCTCTCTAGCAGAGTGGTGCAGGTTCGTCTGGGCAGGGGGGTGGCTCGGAGGGCTGATCCTGCCTAGGTTTGATGCTTTGGAGTGGAGACCTCACCCTGCCTGGCCTAGAATATACCCTCCAGCGATAAAGGTTATGGTCACAGGAGCTAAAGCAGAGCAGCTCAGGTTCAGGGTGGTTGAAAGCTTGGTGTGAACACACGTGCATGCCCCGATCAAGTGCCTGCTGCTGGGTGCAGCTCCACCTGGGTGAGCCGTGTGTTTAGGTGCAGGCACCCAGCACATCGACCCAGCATGGTTCTCACCTGGAAGGGCTTCTGCTGCATCTGTCTTGAGGTCCAGGATGGGCTCCGAGGAAGACATGTGTTTTTTAGGGCTCTGCTCTATTTCTGAAGGCTCAGGAACAGGCAGGCTAAGCCAGGAACTACCTAAAAAAAATCATGACCAAGGGAAGAAACTCTTAGCAGGCAAGTGATGCACTGGGAGCATGAAAGCAGGGGGTAAGGATCGTGAGTGGTGGCCTTGCTCCACACCTGGCTGTCACCAGCATCTGGGGCACCTCCCAGAGCACCTCGCTGGGTGATGGGGGCACAGCATCTGCTGCGGTCCCCCCCAGAGCCTCCCAGCCCCCTCCTGATGGTGACAGCTCAGCTTGGAGCAGCTCCTCTAACACCTCCCACCATGCTGTTCTCCCTCCTTACTCAAGGCTCTTTTTCTGACTGTCTCCTAGCCCTTTATATCACTGGCTTCCAAGGTGATTCTTCATTTGTGGTGAATTAGCAAAATACAGAAGTGTTTATCCCAGACTAAGACTGGTGCTCCAGCTCCTCCGCCTTTTCCTTTCCTGCCACTCTTGTGCAGATGCTGTTAGACTCACTGTATAGCACAGCTGTAGCTTTGGATCTAGCTGTAGTTCCTGGCCCACGCAAGGGATTTTCCTCTCCAGGACCCAGCCTCAGAGATGGATCAAACGCTGACCTGCACTGCAGTAAGCCCAGGCTGCTTCGTTTCCGTGTGCTGACCCTGCTGTGCCGTGACAGTGGCTGTGTCTTTGCAGGACAAGCTTCTGCGGGGCACATCTGCTAGAAATCCCCACCCTAAGAGGCTGTGGTGTGCACTGCTGGTGTGAGGTCAGATCGGGACACATCTGTGCACGGTCCACCACGCACTCTCATTCTTGTTGTTCCCCTTTTTTACTCTACAAACCTATATAGGATGATGGAAAAACAGGTTGGGTCTAGAAGAGTCTAGAAGGTCCCCACCGATGCTCTTGCTAACTCAATTTTCAGGCTTCAAGCTGCTGCTCATCTTCACGGCAGGGGTCTCAGCTCTCCCAGACCCATGTGCCGAGGGTCTCCTGAAAGCGGCTGATAACCAGATGAAGACCACCAGAGAAGGTGAGCAGCTTCCCATGGCTTGCGGTTGCCAGAAGCCAGGATGTCATGGGCCATGACCAACCTCCATACACCATGGCCATCAGCTCACGGGGCAGAATAAGATGCTGCATCCAGGAGAGGGCAGCAGAATCCCAGCACACCCCCTGCCTATTGCCACTCGTTAATTGTGGCTTCCGAGAGTCAATTCCTGACAATTTCCTGAGCTGCAAACATGGCCTTCTACTCCCCATCACAATAATTTTCACCCAGAGACTCTGGAAAAGTCTCTGTGGTCACCATCTGTCAGTGAGCCCATGACAGGGTCTAATTCATATCCCGGGGCAGCTATTTTTGCACCTTTTTCATCGTTCTGTCCGCAGTCCTAAATGGAGATCTGGAGGAGGAAGCCTGAGCCAAATTCAAGGCCAAGGGGCTCTTGCAAACGCTTTTGGGAGCTGTGTGGGTTGGGCAGAGCCATCACGATGGATTATGTCCTTTGCTGGCAGGTCTGTCCCCTCTGCCCTGTGGTTACAGGTGCCCTGGATTGTAGGGCACGGGGAAAAGCACCCACCACCTCCACGTGGGGCTGGGAAACACGGTCTTGAATGCAAGTCCTGGCAATATAGATAGAGAGGAGAGGCTTTCTGATGGAAAAGGCAGAGGATCCTTCAATGCATTTTAATGAGTGGTGCTCCCCAGCAGCCTCCAGCAGATCCAGCAGGAGCCAGGCCACTGGGTTTTGGCTTCCCCGCGCTGTCACGCAGCAGATGAGAGCAGCCGTGCAAGCCAGTTCTTATTAAAGATTTAAAAGGCAAGCTGTCAGCAGCACTGCTAAGAGGTGGCTTTTCCTGTTATAGCTCTATCTCTCTCTAATACTAATAGGATTGGAAGGAGGAGGAGAGACGGCGGCGTGCCGGCCAGCTGGGGGGTGAGTGCTTCTCCTTGCAGATGTTTTGCACAGCTGGGGGGACCTTTCTAATTTGTCTTAATTGCTTGGAGGCAAAGATGAGGTAGAAAATTCCATGTCTTCTTTCTTCTTCACAAGTATATATTAATTATTTAATTAATTTATTTATTTATTTTTACATGCAGTCAATACAGAAGGGCCTGGGATGAGGAATTTCTGCTGAGAGAGCCGCCCCATTTGCAGCACCCAGGATTTCCCCCAGTGACCACGGGGAGAAGCGAGCAGCAATAACACCCTGATGGGCACGCGGAGATGTGGAAGCAGGCTCAGGACTGATCTAGGATCTCCCGGTAGAAGAAAAACCCAACCTCATCATGACGCCGTGCAGCATAGTGTCTTGGGAGTTGTGCTGCAGAGTGCAACAGGCACACGAGGGATTGCGTGTGTTAACAGCAATGACTTCAGCACCAATTAGCTCAGCTTGCTCTTTAATCAATGCCTTATGTGCAACAGACAGGCAGGCTGTATATCACAACCAGTTTGTGGCTTGATTGGAAGCGATGGGCCTGAAACCATAAAATGCTAGTTAAAGTCATCGTAATTCACGTGCTGCTTTCTGCATCCCATGCTCAGGACGCAGCAAGGGGCTGGTGCTCCTGGGGCTGGGTTAAATCTTTCTCTGGCGATGGGCAAAGCAGAATGGGAGAGGAGAGGGGATGGGGAAGGACGCCAGGCAATGAACTCTCCCCTGGGGTCAGCCAGAGCCTGGCTTGTCCCTCTGCCAGGGCTGAATCATGAGGATGTGCTTATTAAAGAAATACAATTTTGGCTGGTCCTCTGCCAACCTCCTTCCACAAGGAGGCAAATGCCTCCAGCAGATAAAGCAGGAGTCCCCCTGCTTTGGCTGACACCACCTTTTGCATGGAGGACATCTCCCCACCACGGTGCTCCTTGTTCTCTGGGCTACATCTCACCAGCTCATGGAAAACCCTCTCGCTCCTGGCCACAGACCCTGTGAGCAAAGTGGAAGGTCCATTCAAGAGCACCTAGGCATTGCTTGTATGGAGGCACTGAGGAAAGGCTGGGAAGGTCGTTTCCAGCAGGACCATGCACGTGCACATGCTGTTCCCAGTGACGGCTCCTTGGCAGTGTCTGCTGCACACAAATGCCTCCAGCTGTCTTTCTTTACACAGGAATTTGCTTTTCTATGTATTTTCCAGGAGTCACCTTCTGGAAAGCAGACCCATTGGCAGTTTCCATACAGATGTGACTGTGCTCGCTTCCTATTTATTTATTTATTTATTTATTTATTTATTTATTTTGCCAAGCAGAAATTCCACAAATTAATGGTGTCACTGGGAGATCCCAGCCAGGACCAGGAGACTGCTCAGTGCTGGCCAAGCTAGGGATATCAGCGTAAGGAAGGCGAAAGGAAAGGTGACTGCAACTCTTAATATACCGGGGGAAATAGCAAATTGGAATCTTTTATTCATGCCAAACCAAATGTTCTGCTCAACCCCAAAGGGAGGAGCCCACACAGAGCAGGGGACGTGGATCTGGGTCGCCCACTCCAGCAGATGCCTTGACCGTGTGGCATGGGTTCTGCCTTCCAAGTGGAGTCTCAGCTTCTGGGCAAGAAGAAATGGGGAGATGGCTTTTTCTCTTTCTCTGCCTTCCAGATGTCTTGTCTTATTTTGGAGAACCTCTGTCCAGATGTGCGAGGATGTTGGGGTCAGCCAAAACAGCAACTCGCTCCGGGTGAGCCTCTTCCTCCTGGAGTTTTACACCAGATTTCCTGGCTTTCCCTTCTCTTTTAGTGTCAGTCTGGGGAAATGAAGTCTGCCAAAATAACTGCAGCTCCATCCATTACATCAGCTAAAGGCTGTCCCAGTACACATAAATGCAGCATGTAGGCTCTTGATTCCAGCTGAGCCCCCCATCCCTTAAGCCAGAGATCCAGCCCCTAAGTTCAAACCCACTTCCAGCCAGAGTGGGCAGCAGAAGCATCATTGTCTCTTTCCAAAAGTGAGCCATAGAGAGATGAAGCCATTTGCAGAGAGCCAAAACCACCCTGCCCCCTCCGGGAGACAAAGTCTGCATCCTGCAAAGGTCTCTTCCTGCTTCACCCTTCTCTCGCTCTTTGTGCCTCTTCCTACCCAGAAAGTTTGACATTACTCATTGGAAAATCTGCCAGAGTCTAATCCCACCCTGGGGAGCCTCTCCTCCATGTTATATCTGAAACGTTCCCCTTTCCATTTCCTTTTAGGAGCATAAATCCTTTGGGCAATGATTGTGGTTCTGGACTACAGCCTTTCCCCAAAGCCAAGGAATGTGCAGAATAAGGTCTCCCTGCGGAATGCCAGGAGGCAAGCACGAGCTGAGAAAGGCAAGGGGGAGGCTGTGTTTTCAAGTGAGGTGCAGTGTCATTCCGATCAGCCCATTGCTCAGCATCCCCACGTACACAGCTGCTCACTGGAACATCCTCCTGAGTGTCCCTGCTCATGTACTAAAGGGATGAGAGGTGGTTACCTCTCCCTCCCGAATCCTCTCCTGCTAACCCAGCTCTGACCACCATTCAAAGAGATTAATTCCTAGGATCTGGGAGGATTTCAAAGTCCCTTTTGAAATGTGTTGACTCAGCCCCATTCTTGGTCCCCAACCCAGTTTGGCTGACACACACCACAGTCCCTTCACCTCTTCCTGCAGACCAAGCACTGCCTCACCTGGCCATCAGGAGCAGCACAAGGAACCTCAGCACTGAATCTCAGCTCCTTGAGCCCCTCAGGACACCTCCTTGCCCAGACAGACCCAAACGCCCACCTTCACCCTCACCCCCTCCCAGCCTTGCCCTGGAGCATCACTTGGGGTGCCCTTACCTGGGAGGCTGCTGTGCCTGGAGAGCTGCCTGGAGAGCTGGCCTCGCACAACAGGACCTAGAAGATAAGGAGAAGGTGTGGGGATGGTTTTATACTACACCATGATGACTTTCTGGTGACCTTTCTTCACACAAGCACACCCCTGGGGGAGATATATAGGGAAAGGGAGAGCACCCATCGCATGAAAAATGTTTTCCAAAGTTGTTCAGTAGGAACAGGGACAAGGTAATGGGCTACTGCCCTGCGACGAGGAAGATCTCTGAGCAGGTGAACCTGCTCCCAGCCCATCCCCCTGGGACACTTTGGTGCTTTCTCACTGAAATCCCTCCTTAGGAGGGAGCCCTGGAGGACAGCCGCTGATTTTCATCCCTAAAAAGCTGTAGGAATTTTGTGCTTGCTGGGCAGGAGGGCGATGCCTATGAAAGAGCCCCAGATGGCTTGTTAATTCATTTGGTTTCCTTTCAGAAGAATAGTGAGCTGAAACAAAACATTTCTCTCTCTCTGGTTTTAGCTGGTTGCTACTGAAAAGCAATATTCCCTAGAAACAAGTTAATAAAATGTGGAGAGGCAGGTTAAAATTACACTTAATCTTGATATATTATTTGAAAAGAGGGGAATAAAATTCTTCATTTAGAGCTGCAGAAGGAAACGTGTTTTTCGCATGACAAAAAATCCTTTCATCACTGTTTCTTGTATTTTTGATGTATTCGCAACTAGTCTTAATTAACCCCAAACCTGCATTTTTTCAGCAATACATGGCTCACCTGAGCGTGTTTGCAAGGCTCCATTTAGGAATTGTAACTACCTTGGTACATAGCAGGCAAATCACAACGATAATTAAAGGCAGAATTAAAAACTGCCTGCGTGCTCCTAATGTGCAGGGGGAAAAAATATTCGTCTTATGTTAAGTCAACAAAATAGTGGATAATGGAGAACAGTTAATACATTTTCCTGAGTGTTTTTTGATAAAGGCCATCAAAGAGGCTTTTAAGGAAACTCAATAGCCAAAGGGGGATTGTCTAGCTTCCACTGTGTATTAAAAGCTTATTAAGATGGAGAAAAGAAGAAATGGAATCAAGAGTTCATTCTCAACATATAAATAATATAATAATAGGACATCCCTAAGAGTCCATCTTGGGATGAAAATCTTTTATTAACGATGCAGGAGAAAGGGTGAACAGTCAAGTGGAAAAATTTTGCAGAGAACAGAGAATAATATCAGCTGGCCGAGGCCAGGGAAGCTGCATGGGGACTTAACGAAGGCGCGCTAATGAAGAGCCTGCCGGCAGGTTAATTGAGACGCTGAGCAGTAAAAAGCAATGTGTGTGAGAAGGCATCGCTTGAGCTTTTCATGCACCTTGGTGGGTTTTAAATCAGCCTTAGAGATTCAGGAGGGGAAAGGAAAATAAGGCAAGACCCCGGTGCTGCGCTGGGCAGACGAAGAAATGCTTGCTCAGCACAGACAGCAGGCTGCGTTGGGCAGGGGGATGAGAAACCACAGAAAATATAAAATGAAAACCTTAGGAAATAGACTTGGGCTCTCATTTTGGAGCGGGCCACTTCCCCTAGGGACAGACAGAAAAGATTAATGTCTGCCCAAAGCCCTTCATGAAAGGCATGAAGGTTTTTACAATGAGGGGGGTGCGACAGGGGAGTTAAGAAGAAAAAGGAAAGAGAAAGCCGATGGAAGCTTTGCTACGATCATAAAAACACAGGGCTTTTAATGGAAACCCCCCTTTAAGAAATACCCCCTTCCAAAAAATAAGGTTGGAAGTGATAAGAGACAGAACCCACGATGCTCAGGGGTTTGGGGCATCGCCACACACCGAGGTTCGGGGGAATCCTCCTGAGCAGGCAAGCACAGACCAGACAGCTGTGTCCTGGGGTTTCTTCCACCTTGGGCTGAAACATCTCTGCCAGGCATTGCCAGAAGCAGGACACGGAGCCAGGCTGATAAATCCTCTCCCGGTCTTGCTCCCTAATGTAATAGTTTGCATTTTCGGCCTGCCCACGTATCATCGCTAGATGGGCCAGGGCACTTAATCCCCCTGGGCTTGTTCATTATTAGAAAGCTTTTCGGTTTTCCCTTAACATCCTTCAGATCTGATGTGATTACTGGATCTGGCCAGGGCTGAGTCCATGTTCTGAGACAGGAGCAGTAATTTGACGAGGGTGGTGCAGCCTGGTGGGGATGGGCAGGGGACCCGCCGGGGGCAGAGAAGGGGCAGGTGGTGGGGGAAAAGCCACCCCTCTTCTACAGCTCTATCAGTAATTTTAAAACACTTTCTATGGTTCCTTAAGCACAAGCAGTATTTCCCATATCTGCTCCCATCATCAGGTATTATCTGGTGCAGAAAATTTGTTAACCCCATGCCCTGTACTGAGGGCTTCTGGTATATGGGGTCCTAACACCGACCCCATAGCCCAGGGGAGGCACCCTGAGCAACCAGAGCACTGGAGATCTTGAACCCAAGCTTTAGCAGGAACAGGAGCAAGGCGTCCCCCCTCCCCTCCCATTGTTTATGGGAAAATTAATCAGAAAATTGCAGCCCCGCCAGGCTTTGAGGTTGGAGCTAAATCCCTTTAAATCGGTGTCACTGAGCTCCCAGCCTCCGATTATTTAAATAATGGCTTGATAATTTTTTTTTAAATTTTATTTGACTCTAGTCTTCAGAAGGAAACAAACAAACAAAAATAACCAACAAAACCCACTGGATTTTGTTTCAGATGAGATGTAAAATGGTATAAATGGTGAAGCACAGCTGGATGATGTTTCTTTGCTGGCTATGCAGGTAGGTGAGGGCAGGCATTGCCCTGTGTGCAGGGAAAAGCCAGCCTGGTACGAATATCCTGGTGGGATGGCCAGGAAAAAAGATAAGGGTGCCTAAATCTGCACATTTCCCCCACCTCTGCAGGCAGCCAAGGAGATGCCAACTCAGATAGGGCCGTGGGTGGAGATGGGTTTAAGGAGAAGACCTCCTAGGCAGCAGCAGCATGGGGGTGTGCAGGGAGGTGCTGGCAGAGCCGGGGAAGGGAAGGTGATGTAAAACAGAAAGATGAGAGATAAGGCTGGGACGGAAACGAGAGCACAGCGTCTGCTCCTCGTGGGGCTCCAAGGTGGTCTGATTCCCGTGCCCACCCATCAGCACGGGGCTGCTGAGAAGAGGGAGTGGATGGATGGATTCTCTTTCCCTTTCCATGCTCCTGGAAGTGGGATCCTAGGGGATCACCTCTGCTGGATGTTTGTCCCCAAAAAGGAGACGTGTGCCCTCCCCAGGGACCTGCCTCTCTGGTGCTGCCCGTCACTGCTGCAGTGGACAGAAAATGCTTAGTGATGCCCAGCCGCTCCTCTGTAGTGACCTCAGTGTTTCTATTCTCGGCCTTTCTCCCGTGACCCTGCATTAAAACTGATTAGCGTCCATCTTATAATTAAATGCTGCCTGATGATGAACTGCTTTCACATCTTCTCCTTTCTAGACTAAACAAACCCCGTTCCTCCAGCATTTCCTAATAAGCTATGGTTACTAAACCTCATTTTATCACTCGTACTTCTCCTCTGGACTTCCTCCAGCTCCTCAACATCTTTCTTAGCTCAGCAGCCCAAGGCAGGCAGGGCACTGCAGTCCCAGCACCAGGCTGAGAGCAACACACCCACCTCTCCCTCCACCAAGGATGCTGTAAATACATCGCGACCTGGCATGCATCATCCCACCAACCCAGAGCACAGGCCTTTTCTCAACTTTATTTGCTCACTTTTGCCCCATTTTGCACTCAGGTGTGCAGGACAACTTCTCAGCTTCTTCAGTGAGCTCCCGTCCCCTTGCTTTTGGGGTGCCCCACGCTGTACGTGCATCGTGCTGCGCCGGCAGCGAGCTGCTCCGGGAGCAACGAACCAGCTGTGCATCTGCTGTCATCTGAGTTCATCTAGATGACATTTCTCAGCTGCAAAACCTCGCTTAGAAGATGAGGGTGTAGTTCCTGTATGAGCTGCAGCCAAGCCAAGCGGGGACCGTTTCAGGCAGGAAACCTCCAAAGGGCAGCGATGGGGAGTGGGCGGAGGGCGTTTGTGCGACTGCGACTGCAAAGTGTGATGCTTGTGGGCTGGTGTTATCAGCTTGGGCGTTGGTTTTTTTTTAATTAATTAATTAATTTAGCTATTTGTTATTTTGTATTTTGTATTTTACCCAGCCATTTGCTGTGTGTGCTCCTGAGCTCAGCAGGTTCCATCCCGGGATGCTCAGGAGGCTGATAAGCACAGTGAGGAGGGGGGTGCAGGGGCTCTGCCAGCTCACCCTGGGAAAATCGACCCCCTCTTTGTGCAATTTGGTGTTTAATGAGTAAATTCAGTTCTGATGTGCTGCTGGTGTAATATTGGTTGGCTGTCTGCATGCTGGTGGGCTACCTGCATGCGGTGGACCTTGCAGGCTGCATGGTAAGAAACCCCTTGGTACCAGGGCTGGCAAGGCGCATGGAGGAAACCAGGGGTGCTTCTGCTCTCCTCGCAAAAAAACCAGATCAGGAGACCCATGAGGACACACAAGTTACAGATACTGTTGCTTATAACCTGGAACCAAACCCCAGCACCTAGATCCTGGCACTCATCTGGCACAGTGGATGGAGCCCATCAATGCCCACGCCTCGAGGCTTGGGCTGCTTTGGAGCAATCTGGACCTGCCAGCACACACTCAGCTCAAAACCACAAGCACCAACACCAGGCGCACAGAGATCCGAGTTCCTGGCTCTGTCTTGAGTCTAAAACCACTTATTCTGGATTATTTTTTCCCTTTACCCTGCCCCCAGCTCTGCACTGTGTTTCCAATGAGTGCTCCCCAAGGCCAGTTCTGTTTGGGATGCCCTAAAAAGCCTCCAACCCTCACCCTGCAGCAGGGTTGGGCCCCCAAAACTCAAGCCAGGAATGGTTTCCCCGCTGACCCCGGGGCTGCAGATCGCCACGAGCTGAGCCAACGCTGACAGCCCCCAGACGAGCAGCTTTCTCAGGCAGCCCTGGAGAAAACAAAACTCCCCCGAGCCACGGAAAATGACCCGAGCCTGCAATTCCTCCCTTGCTGTCTGGAAACGGCCGGGGCTGTGTTTTGCGAAAGGTTAAAACACAGGGTAGGGATGTTATTTTAGGGAACGGCTGAGCCCTGTCAAACCTCGTCCTGTTTGTGCAGATGCGGAGCTGGGCTGGGATCCAGGCCGCCGTCCTCCCCCCGCGGGGAAGGCTTTGGGCTGGGAAAAATGACGCAAAGGGGGCGCAAAAAGGGGCTGATCTGCAGGTGGTGCCGAGCTCTTCCAGCCATGGAGCACAAGCAACTGCGAATGAATAAAATCCTCCCCCCAAAAAAAGTTTTCCTATACCTGCAATTAATGGTTGGGGCACCCCCGCAGGAGGCTGCTGGAGGTCACTTATGGATGTGGATTTTGGCTGGAGTGCCTGTGTCTGCAGTGAGGGGATGCTGGGTGCAGGATGGGACCCTCCAGCCACGTGTGCAGCAGCGTGGTGATGGAGCTGGGCTGGTTTCTGGACCTCCACGGGGCCCCAGGAGCTGGTGCCCTGCTCAAGGAGGTCCCACCCGAGTCCCTGATCATCCATTCACCCACTTCTGAGAAAGCCCCCTGAAAAAAGACACCCTTGGTGGCTGCGGCTGGGCTTGTCCCAGCGGCACAGACCTAAGGACAAAACTGGTGGGCTGCCAAGCAGGGAGGAAAGTCCAGCCTGGAGGCTCCGTGCTGTGATTAATTGCTAATGGCCTGGCCTTTCGAGCAATGGCTTCAGGAGTGAGTAATTGCCTGCTGCGGGTGCTCGGGCTGGATGAGGAGACCTCGCTGTTCGACACAGCACCCACAGGCATGAAGCTCCGCGGTCCTGCACGCTGCCTTGTCTCCTTCAGCTGCAGACAAAGGCATCAATCGGGTCATTAACTCGAATTTCCCGACCTGTTTGGCTACCAGAAGGACCATCTATTATTATTAGGCAGGGAACCCTTGCAGACAGGTCACCCCAGCACAGTGTTATTTTATTCTATGCAATCAGGCCTCCCATGGGAGAGCTTCCCTCTTTTGGTTTGGAGCCTGGTGTGTTTGTTTGTTTATTGCCCCCCTTCTGACACCATGCCTCTGTTCTGCTGTGCCTTCCCTGGCCCATAACTGTTATAACCATACACTTAACTATATAACCATAACCATTTTGTAGGGCGCTAGGTGGGAGCTGCAGCCTGTGTGGTAACCTGGTGCTCATCGTGGAGGTGCTGAGCACAGGGGGGAGCCTCAGGTACACCCCAAACAGCATCCCCAGCCTCCTGAGGGGCATGGGGACCTCCTGGGGGCATCTGCAAGGGGACCACAGCTCCAGGCTGGCTGTCCTGCCCACACCGGGTCTGTCACCCACACCAGGATCCCTTCCATCTCTTCGTGGCCAAAGTGTGGCATGCTCCCTCAGGACTTCATTAAAAGGTACGCTGAGAAAGAGAGGCCCTGGGAAGGGGAGATTTCCACCCAAAATTCCTCTCTGCAGGAGGATGGTTGGTTGCTGACCCTACTGCTGACTCCTAAACCCCTCTGTCCAGGCAGTGCAGCCCAGGTCCAGTTGATGGTCCATCAGAAGCCCAAAGCATCTGATGGGCACCACTCACCCACCAGTGTTTTACCTCACCCCTACAGCCCACGTGTCTCTGGGGCTCCTGCTGGAGTCCTTGTGGAGATGCCTACACCTCAAACATGCTGAAAGCTGCTGCGTTGGACACCAAGTGTCCCCCCAGACAGCCTCCACATCCTCCTGCACTGCCCACATCCCTGCTGCACCATCAAAGGACAACCAAAGGCACAGCCAGCTGTGGACTTCCATGCTTTGGCACCGCAGGACTTGCACGTGTTATACCACAGCTGGTCTTAGCCCCCCTCTTATTTTTTTTTTTATTTTTTATTTTTTTTCCTAATTCAAGATCTTGCTAACTTTCTGAGAGTATGCAGAGCTGCTGATCTTATCGCTGGTGGGTCGCAGTGACCACCACCAGCCTGGAGCTGCAGGTGCACATAGGGAAGGCTCCTTGGCCATGGTTCACGTCAACACCTCTCCTCTAGTGACCCTGCAGTCCCTTCTTGGTGGCTTGTACCTAAAATCTTACTTTTTTTTTGGTGCTGAAGTGCTCCCTCCCACCTGGCTGTGGCACCCTGGGCACTCTAGTCCCTTTGTCCTGCATAGCCCTGGGGGGTAGGAAGTCCTGGGGAATAACTTCAGTGTAAATGGTTAATCTGGGGGAAATATTGTTTTCAGAAGGGTTTTTAATGATTAACTACAGAAAGAAAAGCAAAGTTTGTGGAATAGAAAGGTGGGTGGGTTTGAAGAAGGGAAGGGAAGGGAAGGGAAGGGAAGGGAAGGGAAGGGAAGGGAAGGGAAGGGAAGGGAAGGGAAGGGAAGGGAAGGGAAGGGAAGGGAAGGGAAGGGAAGGGAAGGGAAGGGAAGGGAAGGGAAGGGAAGGGAAGGGAAGGGAAGGGAAGGGAAGGGAAGGGAAGGGAAGGGAAGGGAAGGGAAGGGAAGGGAAGGGAAGGGAAGGGAAGGGAAGGGAAGGGAAGGGAAGGGAAGGGAAGATGGAGCTCCCCAGGAGTATCCATCACCATCTGACTGGGGTGACTTCCAGTGAATGTGAGAACAAGGAACGTTTCCTGATTCCTGCCAAGCCTCTGCCTGACACAAGCTGGGGCAGCCTGTCCTTCGTGTTCATGACACTGACGGATGGATGGCCTCAGCTCCTGCAGAGAGAGGGAGGAGAACTGCCTACGGCGAGGCTCCCGGGTGCCAAGAGCTCACCGCTCCTGGCAAACACACAGATATCCCATCACATGGAAAAATCTTTCCCTTCTGGAGCCTGCAAAAGCACGATGTGATGGAATGTGGAGTTAGCAACAGCATTAAAACCTGGGGGGAGGACGGGGGGAGCACTTGGAGAACAACTCCGGAGATCCTGGTTCAATGAGCCCGGAGGTGTTTGACGCAAGGCAGCAAACGTTTATCACAGCCCCGATGTGCTTGGTACACGTTCAGCTTTCTGGCGTGCCGAGAAGCACTTTCCTGGCCCGTTTCACTCGTGTGACTTCTAGAAGACTGGGAACCTTTCCAAGCTGGGGCTCGGGGGCTTGGGTTCCCTGGGGTGAAATGAGAGTTAAAAGGCTGCAGCATGGCCTCTTGCTGATTTCTGTTCCTCTGGGGTTTTGTGTTAAATCCTCTCCCGGCATGCAAAGAACAATGATATTTTGGGAACGCCCATCGGGAAATGGTGGCCGCACCCTCGCTTGCTCTGCACTTGGAGTCCCTCCATCAGAGCGAACAGAGGCAAAATGAGACGTTTCCACTCACACAAGCAAGAAGCTGGAAAGGCAGCTGTGTTGTGCAGAAATTAAAAATAATAATAATAATAATGCAAGTTCCACTGAAAATAAAAGAAAAGCTACAAAAGTTGGGGTGGCTCCCAAATGGGCGAAGCGCCGGAGCTGTTGGATCGCACGGGAAGCGGTGGCTGCAGGAGCAGGGAGCAGAGCTGGGGGCAGGAGGGTTGCGAAACAGTTTCCTGTTGATTTCTCTCTTATTTTTTTCTCCCTTAACCACAGGCTCTACCTACTGAAGCAGAAACATGGGGGGAAACCCCGTCCCTGCTTCCCCCTCACCCCCATTCCTTCTCCCTCCAACCAGCTCCATGTCCCTGTCCCCACCACCCCTGCACTTTGTAGCCAAATACCTTCACAACATTTAATCCCTTGAGTTGATTAAAACAGTATATTAACCAGAAGACCCAGGTATAATGGGAATAATAGGGTGTCATTGCATGGACTTCACTAAATGAGCTGTAATCTGCTGCTCTGCTGCAGAAGGGAAGGATTGAGAGCGTTGCTCTTTATTTTTGGTTGAAAGCCTCAGCTCTGAGGAAGTGATCCCCAGCTGGGGTAAAGCACTGTAACACGGGGGGGTTCCTATTTATCTGGCAGGGACTGGGGGCTCTTCTAGCATGGAGCCAGCCCAAGGGAGCCAGGGATGGAGCCTGGTGGCACAGGGACATGCAAAGAGGCTCCTTGCCCCCAGTGCTGTTCCCTCTGCCACGTGCCCCATGGATGAGTGAGGAACCATGGCCTTTTTCACCAGACCATGTCCCTTTGGGTGCTGAGGGGTAATGAAAACCATCAGCTCCTCTGGCTGGAAGTATCTGCTAATCTGGTACTGATAAACACTGTCTGTCTGGCCAACCCTGAAACACAAAACCGGACATTTTTTTTTTTTAAGTTTCCTTTATTTACTTTTTTTGGCCTTTGAGCCTTAAACTCTTATGCCTTTGTTTGGTTTTGAGTTCTGAGCCTTCCTTGTCACAGTAAAAAGCTTGGAACTGAAAACCAAACAAAGGCGAAAGCTGAGAGCCTAATAAAACTGCGGCTCCGAGCAAAGCCAGAGGGGCTTCGGCCATGGAGCAGCCGGTCACAGCCCTTCTGGCATCAGCTACGCCACCCCTTGCCTGTCCTGGCCCCAGAGCAGGTCAGAATTTTTGGTTTTATGGACCACACATCTCTTTTGCAGGTCCCTGCCTGGTTATCTTCTGCTAACAACACAGCGAGCTGACGTCTGCTGGACCGCTGCCTGCCTCAGAGCGTCCCCTTGGCTCAGGTGCCTTGCTGAGCTCAAGGGATTGCCCCTCACCCTCGGATCCTGAGGGCTGTTTGAGCTCTGATCTGGGGCAAACTCTTCTGGGATGAAGGAAAAGTGGGTGCAGGCAAGCTGCCACCTCAGGCAGAGAGGCAACGAATGCTCGAGAGCCTCCAAACCGCCCCTGAGCTAAGCTCAAAGCTCGTATCTTGTTTCAGTCGTGCATTGCTTTGCAGTTGTGAGGGAATCCAGGCACGTATGAAACACTCAGCTCGCAGCTCTGCAGCCCTAGCTGCTTGATCAAAGGCAGCTGGACGGAGCTCATAGTGAGAAGAAGCCGATCAGTTGTCCAGGGGTAGGAAACTGTTGAGATTTGAGCTCGTAAGAACAGGTTCAAGTCTGGACCAGGACACTCCAGCCATCAGAGGATTTTCTGCTCTATCACCCAGATCGGATGGGTGAAGTCTGCCCTCCCACCTGGAGAGCAGTGGGTAGCCTCACTGCACTGACCTTGCCCCCTCTGCCCACCTCTTCTTCCTCTGAAGACCACCTCTCATCTCATGCCCACCTAGGGCTCAGGGGTACCAGCTTTTCTCCCAGGTACCAGTCCCCACAGCCCCAGCGGGGGTCCTCGGAGCCACCTCTGTGGCTCAAAGCAAAAGCCTTGAGCACCTGAGCATCCTTGGTGTTCCAGCTCTGCTCAGGACCTCCTCTGCCTCCATGGGGACAACCCAACTCTGCTTGCTCCCCAGCTCCTGCATGGGCTCAGCAGGCTGCTTGTCCATGGAGCTCGTGGAGGGCAGGGAGCCCATAAAGTCTGTTTTCTTGCATGGTTTTGCTGCTTAAGGGTTGAGCTTACGATCTGGGTAGGAGAAGGGGAATTGAAAAGTCTGCTACATACCCAAACCTATTTTTCTCAGGCTGGTAGGCTCCTAAGACTTGAAACATTGCCAGGTTGGAGTCCAACTGGCCCACATTGCTTAAAAGAAAGGGAAGGAGTATGCTGTGTGAGATCACTCAGACTTTTGTCCTTAAGAAATTAAGCTAAAGCCATCTGGGCATCTGTGGTAGGGAGCTGCTCTTCCCAGCCATGGTCCCTGGGGTGGGCTTTGGAGCATTCACCACCAGGCTCTCTGGGAGGGCACCAGGACGAGCTGTGTTGGCCTGGATGGGCTGTGCCAACCTCTCTCCTCTGTCCATGGTGGCTTTGATATGGTTCCTCTCATCAGGCATCCCATCTGGGTGGCATCAACTTGGGAGAACGTGCCAAGGACCTCAGGTTGGAGAAGGAAGACGCAACGTGCTCCTCATCCCTGAGCTCTGACTGATGGTGGGAGAGGACCATGGCGAGGCCAAGTGCCAGCAATCAGAAGGATCTCATCATTCCTGCCTTCCAGCCCCGATCAGACATTGCGAGAGCTCCTAAATCAATGCTGGAAGGTTGGGCTTGTACTGCCCCTCTGGTACCACCAACCAGGCAGTTTGTGCCCCTGATTAGAATTGCAAGAGATGATTGAAAATTGATCAAAAATCAATTTCTGATGGCAAGTTTGTCCTGCTGCCCTGGGCTGTCGGGGCCCTTGGGGTTAGGTTAAGGGTGGTGTTGGCACAGCAGACCCTGCAGCAGTGTCCCTAGCCTGGAAAAGGGTGAGGAGGGAGAGGGGGCACACAGCTGGCATGCAGGGGTGGTGCTGTAGACTCAAATACGATTTAGATGAAATCTGATGTAGCCTGTTCACAAGCACATCTCTCAGTCAGATGCTATACAGCTCTCCCAGGGGAGCTGGGGTGATAACTCCCAGCCACCCGCCACCTAGAACTATGCAAAACGATATTTTTAACTGCAAGAGCCTTGCAAGAAAACCACCTGCGTGTCACAAAGCCTAACCTGCTTCAGCTCAGGACGAGCTGCCAGCACAGGCTGAACAAGCCCCACTTGGCAAAATGCTTCTGCAGCTCCCTGTCAGCTGCCAGACCTGCTCACCCGTCCCAAAGCATCTCATGACTTCCAGCACACACAGACACTGCCTTGCCTGGCGGTCCCTCCAAAAACTTGTTTCATTAAACCCCTTCCTGCAGGGAAGCATGCAGGCTGCATTTTCCACATGCAGGTGGGGGATCGCCCTCTCTCCAGTAGCTTGTCTTGGTGGTGAATACCCATGCTGCTAAAGGCCACATATATATTATATATATATATGAATATATGCAATATATAATATATATATATATTATTTTTACTTAATTCACATTAGAAGAGGTTGGTTTCAGCCTCCAGCTACTGCAACCAGGTCCCTCTCTATTTTCCAGAGCAGTCTCGTGCCTCCCCCAGGATGGGATTTTCAGGCTGTGCATGGAGTTTCTGTGTCTGACCTCTAGCCTCTCTAACCTTCTGCCCTCTCTTGAAGCAAGGACCCTACAGGGACCTGCTAGTCCTCATTCCAGCCCCCAGCATTGCTCCTCTCCACCCATATTGCCTCCTGGCCAGGTGGGAAGAGCTCAGCTCCCGGGATAACCCGGCATTTCTGGCACCGAAGGGTTCCCTCAGAGAGGGGACAAAATGTTTTCAGATGTTCTCTCGGGGTGGTGGAAGAGACAGATGGGATTTGACTTCTGTTTTACAGGGAAGAATGCTCAGATCCTGTGTTTTTTTTTTGTCTGGAATGAGACGCCAGGCGAGCGGCAACCAGCAATTTGTGGGCAGGGTGCTTGCCGGAGAGTGCAGCCCCAGCCAGGGTTCCTGCTCTGTCTCGTTTGAATGAGGGGTCTTATTTTAGGATGGACGTTTTTCTGGGGACCTCTAAATGAAAGGGTGAGTTACATTATCCCTCAGAGGGAAAGCAGGCTTTGAAAGCTCAGCCCCTGCTTTGAAAGCAGAGCCCTGGCTTTCTGGTGAGCTCAGCAGCCAGGGAGGCTTTGCGGCGAGGCCAGGCGCCTTCCCAGAGAGGATGCTCTCACCCAGCGTAGTCCAAATTTCTCCACGAGGGACCTGATCCTGCACTGAGGCCACCTTGGGAGGCTGTGGGCTTCTTATGCTGTCCTAAAAGCCAACCCATCCCTGCAGGTGCCACCAAAGCCACCTGGCACTGTGCTGGGGCAGCTGGCTCCTCTGCAAACCCCAGACCTGCCGTGCACCATTTCTCTGCAAATCCTCTCCTAAGGAACAAATTAACCAGATCTGGCAGCAGCAAAAGCACACTTTTTCTATTATTGGATATACCCAAATATATTAAAAAAAAAAAAAAAAAAGGAAGGAAGAGGAAGAAACAACCCCATATTTGCCAGAGCAGCCTTCCGCTACAGACTTCGATCTCAGCGACAGCATTTTTACACAAAGCACCAGTTTTCATGAAGGCGGGCAGACTCTCAAGTGATTGAAAACTAAACCTTTGTGCTCTGCTCGTGTTTCGCTCGGGGTATCGGGTTGAGCAGACGAACACTGCCTCAACGCTGACTTTGCCGTTTACGGTCTCGCCCTCAGGAAAAAAAAAAAAAAAAACACACAAAACAACACACTTCATCCTGTGAGATCAATTTTTGGGTCCAGTTCCAGGGGGAAAAAAGCAAATATCACAACACAAGTGTTTCTCACAAGGCAGCAATTTCTTTTTTTCCCAGTCACTGCTAATTGCTAAAAAATCCTTACTTATAAACAAACAAAACACAGAGTGCTCCCCCCCTGCCTTTATGTAGAAGGATTTCATTCCACCCTTCACCCTCTCTGAAGAGCTCAAGTTCCCTTTCCTCTTTTGGTTGTCGTTTCCTCTTCAAAATGCTGTTGCAATGAGGAACAGGCCCTCACAAAAATACCATTTTTTCACCTTCCGCTTCATCAGGGCAGAGGGACTGCCTCGCTGCAAAGTTTTGGCTGTCCCCGTGTGCTGGAGGATGTCAGCCCTCCCACCTCCTCCGAGACCAGCTGCAAGCCTTCCTCCCAGCCAAACCCCCCCAAAAATACCTCTGTGGCTGGTCCCCAGCCTGTGGGGCGATGCTGAGGCTCCCCGGCTCTGAGCTTCACGTGGGGATGCTTGAGAAGTGGATGGAGGAACGGGGCAGGGATGCTGAGAGCCTTGGCAAGGGACCAGCAGGCACAGGCAGCAGCTGGGGATGTCGGGGGAGATTTGGGACTTGGCCACTTGCAGCAGCATCCCTGCAGGGATGGGCAGTGTGGTCCAGCAGGGATGGGAGAGAGGGCTCAAAGAGGAGGAAGAAAGGGGCAGAGAGGGGTGAGGCGAACTCAAGCAATGCCTCTGAGGGCACACAGCACGAGACCTGCGTTGCAGACGCACGCGGAGGCAAGTCAGTTTTGTTCCTTTATTACACATCGCCCAGGCACGGCAAAGCAGCAGCCAGCCCAGGCAGGTCGTGGAGAGCTGCGAGCGGAGAGACCTTCCGAGATGTTGTCCAAAGGGGCAACGATTTTAATGCTGGGCAAAGATTCCCTTCAGCCCACAAAGCCACGGCTGTGGCTAAGCCCAGTGGGTGCCCCTGGCGCGCTCCCACCCTGTCCCTCCGCAGCCCACGCCGCAGGAGAGGCGAAGGTGGTTGTTTTTTGGGCAGCCCTCCGATGAGCTCGAGGGATGTGCAAGCATTTGACACCCTACAGTAAAAAGCCTTCCCCCCGCCCGCCCACCTCCCTCCACGTAGGCATGAACAGAGCATCTCTCAGCCCCTACCCACCCCCCCAAAAAAAAAAAAAGTCCCCGAGGCATCCCAGGGCAGCAGCGACGCTTCGGACCAGAACTGCCGGCACAGGGTGCGCCTTCCTCTAACCCTCCCCAGCACTGACAGTCTAAAGGCTAAGCTGCTTACAGGGGCTAACGGCAATATATCCATGCTGTGAGGCTTCACCCCCCCTCCCCTCCACTCCCCACCTTTCTCCGTGTCCTTAAACCAACACTTGAGCTCCTTGGTTCGTCTGCAGCGCGTCCCTGCATGGTGCAGGGAGCCGAGTTCAGCATCTATCACGAGCTCATCCGGCACAGTTCGGCGTGTCCCCCCCCCTTCCCACCCCAAAAAACGCGCACGCAGCACTGTCCAAGTCCACGCATCCGGGGAGGGCTGGGAGCTACTGCAGAAGTCGGAGAGAGGGAAGGAGGTTTTGGTGGTCAGCAGCTGCTACGAGGAGCCGAACGGGTTCGACGTGGAGGAAGGAAGGGGGAAAAACCCAAGAATGAACTCAAAAAGGAGGCAGAGGGGGGACGCTGGGATTCGGGGGTCGGACGTCTACCTTCTAAAGGCAACGGGGGAGGAAAGGGAGAGTTGGTGTTTGGTGGGTGTTTATTTTTGGTGTCACTCACGATAGAAAACATATTCGGTGTAAGAGGTCCAGATCCTGTCATCTGTCTGGTCGTGGGCGAAGGCACAGGTGCCCGTGGAGTTGCAAGCCACCATGTGGAAGCCAGCATCAGCCAGTTTGTCAAAGGCTTGCTCCAGGAAGTTGAATTTGAGGTAGTACCTGGAGCTGTACCTCTCCGGGGGCCTGTCCGGGTCCCTGCTGTCGTTCAAGGTATCCCCAAAAACCTCCTTGGCCAGCGCCGTCTTGCCACAGACCATGATCCGCGCCACCCGGCGGAACTTGGCATCCGTCTGGCTGTCCCTGCCCAGCGTGTAGGAGCCCCGGTACCCGATGGTGATGAACCCAGCTCTGCGGGCATCGGGGCCGGCAGCACCCGTGCCAGTGATGACTGTGGCCCCGGGGCCACCGGCCGTGGCGCTGGGGAGCGTGGAGCTGGCGGGGGCCAGGCTGCGTGCGGCATCAGCGCTGGGGGAGAGCTCCTCGGGGTCGCTTTGGCACGGGTCGTCTCCCAGCGAGTTCTGCTTGCTGAGCTTGGGGGCCAGCATCTTCACCAGCTCCGGCAGCATGAAGTACTCGGCCTCCCGCTGCAGGCGGCTCCGCTCGGGGAAGTGGTCGGGCAGCACCAGCTGCTGGTCCCTCATGTAATCCAGGATGTAGCGGAAGAGGAATCCGTCCCGATCCACGAAGAACCGTCCCTTGCTGTCGCGGGCCAAGGAGCGGATGTTTTTCTGCGTGAACATCTCCCAGAGCAGCGAGCCCGGCACGCTGACCAAGGTGGGGTGGCGGGTGATGTAGACTTGTCCGCCCACGTTGAGTTCAATGATCTCGGGGAAAGGGAAGTCCTCGCTGGGTTTGGCACAGCCCGCGTTGTCCGCCAGGGCCATCGTGAGCTACCGCTGCCTTCCCACCTGCGAGAGAAAACATCCGTGTGCCCGCGTTAAGCTCGCCAGCGGGTCCTGAGCCAGCTCAACGCCCCTGCTCTATCAATGAGCAGCGCAGGATCCGGCCCCTGTCCCCCTGGGAGCCTGGAAATCAGCTCTCATCTCTGATCCCCAGCCCTCGGGATAAGCAGCACTGTCTACCACCACCTTTTTTCCACGCCACGCAAAGGGAAGGTCTGAGGACACCCCTCCTCTCCCCCGGTGCTCAGCCTCGGGTCTCCATCGAGTGCTTTTGAGGAGCAGGGGAGCGAGGCTGGGATGTCCTCTGGGGGAAGGCAAACGCCGGGCTGCTGGCAGAGCCTCGTGCGTTTCCCAAAGGCGAGCTGGTCCTTTGACATCTCCGGCCACCACAGATCAGCGCTTACATAAACCCGGCTCAGCAGGCGGGTCCCAAGCCAGCCCATGCACTGTGCCAGGGATTTGGGGCCACGGAGGGAAGGGGGATCCCTGCGGGATCTCAGGGCTGCCCTGAAGCTCTGCCCTGCACGATGCTGGTGCAGCTCTGGGGTCAGTGCTCCCTGCAGGGATGGGTTCCTCAGCCAAAAAGCAGCGGCGAGCCTTGCACCATCCCCACGTCCTGCCACGCGGCTTCGGGGGAGCAGCATAAAGGGAACCCGAAAGCAAACTGCAGGGAAATTGGAGGGCACGGACAAAACTCCACGGGCACTTTTGGGCAGGGAGAGCTGGGGCTGCATTTCGTGGCCGAGCATCTCCTTGTAGCTCGTAGCAGGGCGATTTTGGGTGGAAATCAGCTCTGAGCGAGGAGCAGCTCGGGCAGGGGAGAGCCTGCAAGGACGGGACAGGGATCAGCGAGGTTCTCCTGGCTCCCAGCACCCTAAATCCATCTTTAGCCCTCGGTCTTCTTTTCAGGGGCCGTGCACCCGCTGCGGCTGGAGCAGGGCCGGGACCGAGGAGCCCTTTGTCACGGCTGGGGGCTGCGGCAGGGAAGGAGGGAGGGGGCACAAAACACCCCCGGCAGGGAGAGAGGACGGGATGGGAGGGCCCGGAAAAAAAAAATAAAAAAATAATAATAATAATAAAAAAATAATAAAACGCGGATACCGATCCTGCTTCCCCGCCGCCCCCGTTACCTCCGCTGGGTGCTGGGCAGCTGCGAGCCCGGTGCTGTGCTGTGCCGTGCCGTGCCGTGCCGTGCCGTGCCGTGCCGTGCCGTGCCGTGCCGTGCCGTGCCCGGTGCCGTGCCGTTCCGTGCCGTGCTCCGCTCTGCACTCCCAGCCCTGGCCCCGCCGTTTTATGGCCGGGGATGCGCCGAGCGCCTTCCCCCGGCCAGCCCCGGCCCGCCCTCGCTCCCCGCCTCCCCCCTCTGCCCCCCCCCGGACCCCCGTTCCCGTCCCCAGGTGCGGAGGGTGGGAGCCCTGCCTCGTCCCCCTCCCCGTCCTGCAAAGCCCCGGGGACAGAATCCGTCTCTTTGCTGGGAAATCCGGATTTCTGTAAAGACGAGAAGAAATGGTAGTGGGCAGCGACGCTGCAGTCTCTGCCCGTTTCCTAAAAGTTTTTGGAAGCGGCTTAAAAAATCTGTCTGCGACAGAGCTTCCGACCCTCTTTATCTGGGAGTTTATGGACGTTGAGTTTTGTAAGGGCAGATGGTGGAATTTCTACTCCACCTGACGATCAGACCCTGAACATAATGCTGCCCCACACTGAAAAAAAAAATAAATGAAAAAAATGAAAAAAAAAGGAGAAAAAGGGACTTTTTAACACTGTAAGCCTTTTTTACCTTGAAATTTTAGGGTGATGGAGGTGCTGGGCTCAACAGGGATTTGAGCATCCGCTCTGAAAATGGGCTGCGGGCAAGTTTGGGTCGGGGTGAGACCCGGTGTATTTCTGTCTTGCTTTTCTGGAAGTCTGATCCAACGTGGCTGAAGCTTCACTGAACATTTCCCAGACAAGTTTTAGGTCTGCTGGGCTGCAACTCTTCGTCTCCAGAAGATGCAGTGACCCCATCCCTATTCCAGGTGAACGACTCAGTGCTTGAGGCCATCCTCCCTCTCACCCACCTGGCCCATTGCGGACTTGCAGAAAAGCAAAAGACACACAAAAAAACCTCTCTGTACCAATCTCTGTGCTTCTCCCTGGCCAAAATCCTGGTGGCAGGGTCTCAAAACCTTTCCTGACACCAGCTGTGGAGCTTTGGGACCTGGGCAGATGTGAGCAGCTCTGCAATGTGTTACGACCCAGCAGGGCAGCAAGGACAAAGGCTCTGAGCTGTGTGGAAAGGGGGTCACTCTGGTGGGTGCATTAACCTTTATTTGCTGGAAATACTTAAATTAAGCTTCTCCTCTGCCCACTTCCCTCTTTTCCCCAGGTTGGTCAGAAAGGGGCCTTTTGGAGAATCAACAGTGCTCCGCCAAACTGAGCTGAAATCACCCCAAAAATCCAAAATGCGGGGAGAGCAGAGGCAGAGGCACGCTGCCTCACACACAGCACACAGGCGTGCCTGGATCTGGATCCTATTAATCTTGTTTCCTTAGGAAACGAACCTAAAAATAACCTGAATTTGATAGTGCTGTCGGAAGGCTACAGGAGCAAGGCTGCCCTGGGGGACTGAGCTGGAGGCTCCTCGCAGAAAATACTCCTGGCAGGGTGGCAGTGCGGGTGCTGAGGTCTTGGGAAGCCCCAGAGGAGCCGTACTTGGCTCCAGCAGCTCAGTTGCATGGCTCCAGGCTTGCAGCAAGCTCATCAAGGTGTGAATTTACCTGGTTTCTGTGCCAATATAGCCTGGAGGAGTTCAGGCCTCCTCCAGACACCCCTTGGACCAGAGGGGTCCGTCTCTCAGACTCATTTTGCCTTCAGCAACCTTCCCGACCACGTGCTTTAGTGCACCATCCTCTGCATTGCCAAGACCTGGGTTGGTGCAAAGATTTCCATGAGATGATATGGAAATCACCCAGTCCACTGCTGGCACGGCTTGAGCAACCTGAAGCAGGATCTGAGGAGGAATGGAGGACAGCTGGGGCCGTGGAGGCAATGAGGGGGGCTGGAAGCTCAGAAGAAGTTGCCAAGAGGTTTCTTGATCCAGCCTGTTACGAGTTCTTCCGAAAATGAAGGGAACAAGGATTCGGTTCCTCCTCTGGATTCTTGAGGACTTTTATCAACCACAACAGTGCAGCATGATTCATCCGCATCCCAGGAGAAGGGAGGAATGGGCTTAATTTGTGTTTGTTTGCATCCACTCTGCTATTTACTGAGAATGTGGTCTGGTGATTGCAAGGAAGGCACTGGCGTAGCTTTCTGGCTGCTATTTCCAGCTCTTCGTGTTTTCTGAGCTTGGGCACAGTTCGCTTCGCCTTGCAGTGACCTCCTCATCTGCAGGCTGGGGGGTCCTGCCCCCTGCAGCCACCCCCAGCATTGCTAAAATCCCATTGTGCTGCTCCAAAACCCTTTGAAAGGTCTTTAAATGTGTATTTTAAGGGCCGAAAGGACTATAAAAATAAAGCATGCGTTTTTCCATTCCATGATATTTTTGTCAGCTAGGAAGGCCAAAGTAATAAAAAAAAATAATCAGTTATGCGCCCTGCTCTGGTGATGATCTCGTGATACATCACGTTGCGGGGATGCTGTCAGAGGACTGACGTTGCTACATCTGCTCAATCAGTTTCTTATCTGGAGATAACAGGGGGAAAACGCCAGCCGAGGAAGGAATATTTATGAGAGGAAAAATCCCGTATTTCCTGGAGGTCAGAAGTGTCCAGCTGATTGCACAGAGGGATTTGGGTTCTGCTGGGTCTCTGCTGGAATTCACAAACCAGGGCAGAGCACAGGGATCTTCTTCTCTCTTCTTCCTCCGTGCAGCTCTTCTTTCAGCTTTCCTCTTGTTTTTCCCGCTCCACGGGCTAATTAAATCCCACCGTGGGGTTTCCAAGTGTCAGTGAGAATACCGGAGGGTCGCGGGCGGTCTCATCCCTGGGTTGCTCCCCTTGTGCAGGCAGGAGGATGCAGCACCCACCCAGCCCCCAGGTGCCCAGAAATCAGCAGCATGCCCCCAGCATCCCGGGGACAGCCTCAGCTCCTCGCCTTCAGCTACTGCCAGCTTCTATAAAAAGTGCTTAATCTGCTTCTGCTGGGAGCTCGGGTGGCTTTGCAGCTCTGGGAACAGAGGGTGAGCGGCCGCCTGTCTCTGGCCCCGGCTGTCGCCGTCCCATTTGCTGTGTCTGTGAGACTTCAGGCTGGCATTTCAATAATTTACTTACACATCTTACCTTCCCCATTTTTAGCCGTGTCTGCCAACTTGTGCTACAGTCGTTGTGTCCTTTCTGTGACAGATAGGTTTGGACAAGGAAGGAAAAAGGTTGAGCTTAATGGTGCGCTTTAATTGGCTTTTCATTATGGAAGCTCGGATGTCTCTGCAGCAAAGTGCAGTTAGAAATCAGTAACAGATGGGGACCAGGCTGCCAGCTCCTCCCAAAATGTGGGAGTTGCTGAGGTTCAGGGTTTTGGTTTGGTGTCATCACCGCGGGAGGGTTTTCTAGGATTGTCTCTGGCAAGGAAGACACAAACCAGCATCACCACCAGTGACTCCAGGACGATGGAAATACATCGCAGGAGCTCCTTTCCCATCCTGGTGCAGTTTTTGTTAGCGGTAACACGCATAGACACTGATCTCATTTCACCATCTGGAGTCAGGGACTGGACGGACACCTTGAAAGTGCTCATCCCTAAAGCAGGGATGCCTCACGCCACCTTTTCTCCATGACCTCTTTCAAGCTGGCAAATTCAAATCGTGATGTTGGACCACAGCCCTCCCTAAATTTTTGGCAAGTGCTGTCCGAGCTTGTTCCACGGGGAAGGATGCTGAAGCGGGCTCGGGAGTATTTCACCACATTTTTGGTTTTAAGGAATTGTTGCCCAGGGGAAGAGGGTTCAGGTGTTTCTCTGCCTTGCCCTCCCTGAGGTTGTTCAGGAGGATTTTCTCCCCCAAATTCTCCAGCCCAACCCCTGCCAGCTCTGTCTTTTGCTCAAGCAGCGACCGTGGCCTTTGCCTTATGGCAGCATCGCTCCCATGTAGGCACTCGGGTGCTCTGCAAAAACAAACATCCCGTCCGCTGTGTTTCTAGGATGCGGATCACTCAGTGAGCTGGAAACAGCCCGTGCTATAAAACTTCCCACGTACGCTCAGATTTTCACGCACCGAGGATGTTTTTAGGTGTTACCCAGTACGCCCCGAGCTTGCATCACACAGCAGAGAGACGCGATAAGATGAAAAAGACCCAAAGTCTCGACCAAGGTGGATGGCAGGTGGGCTGCGGGAGGCAGCTACGTGAGCCTTGCTGCAGGCAGGCTGTTCCTCGGGCTCTGCCAACGTGGTGCCCCGGGGTGAGGATGCCATCTGGCTCGGCAGAGCAGCAGCCTGAGGACGGTGCTGGTGCGGGTGCAGAGGGAAAGGAGGGATCTGCTTCAGCCCATGCCTGTTTCACAGCCAGGTTTTCTGCAAAGCGTACCGGCAGGCTGCCCGGTGCATCCCAGCTTGGGGATGGGACCGTATGAGGGTGGGGGAGCACAAGGGAAAGCAAGGCGCTCTGAAATGTGGGTCTGGAAACAGCATGGTGCTGCCCTTTTGGGGAGGGAGCTGTTGTGACTCTCTCCGGACTGCTGGAGTTTCCTGCTGGCCGCCCATGCTGAGCAGCAGGTCACAGCAGCAAGCTCAGGGTACCCCAGAGCAACCTCTTGTCCCCTGTACTCTCCTGTACTCTGCTCTTCTCAGCTCAGAGAAATCCCCTCCTCCCAGCTTAGACATGTTTTTGGTCCTGTGTTAATGCTGAAGATGAGAAAAAAAAAAAATCCCATCGGCTCAACATGGTGTGCGGACACCCTGCGAATCACGGAAGGGCGATAGGAGCACACGTGTCACTGCAAAGATACGTCTGTGATGACAAAGTTCCTGCCCACAGCTCCGTCAGGCTTGTGATGAGCGTGAGGCGTTCTTCCCCTTCTGATGCAGGACTGTTTTACTTTTTTTTTCTTTTTCTTTTTCCTTTTTTTTTTTTTTTTTTTTTTTTTTTTTTGCACGTAGTGTCAGCGTGAACAGACCTGCAGGTATTTGGTTATGAACAAGACTTGTGATGGCTGCAGCAGCTCGGGACCACATTTCCAGTATGTGTAGATCAGCCTTTCCACCAACATTTCCCATCCAGTGCTGCTGGAGGCAGCAGGGCTCGCTGGTTTATGCCTCCTTTCTAGGCTCAGCAGCAGTTTCCAGAACTTGGAGAAGTTCTGGACAATCACACCTGAATTTTGCACCATGGCCGTGGTTTGTGTGCATTGTTTTTATCCTCCCAGTACCATGCAGCAGAAGGAAACCCCAAACCACCCGGCCCTTCCATGCCTGTGCTTCAACCCCTGGGCAATGCTTCCTCCTATAGGCTGTTGTGTTAATTTTCAGCGTTAAAAATTGAGCCTTGCTTGCAGCACGCACAGCACAGGCACTATTGTCACGGCCTGTATGATGCCCTTAAGGCCAAGGGAAAGCGCATGGGACCATGACAGCACCATCCATCGCAGCACAGCAGCGTGGTGCTTACGAGGAAATAAATTATGATGGACAGAACTTGGTTAAATTCTCCCCAGCTGGACCCAGAAAGGGCTGAGCCCACCAGGCTCAGGGTACCGCATCTCCTGGGGTGGGCTTCCCATCGTGTGGCACTCCCCGATGCAGCTCGGGGCTTTGGGGAGCAGGGGTGGGCAGGAGACAGGCTCTGGGCATGACGGAGGCGTTTTGTCTGCTCACCTCACCCAAGCCTCATTGCTGTTTTCATTCACTCTTTTCCCACCCGAGCATTACCTTGCTCCCCTCGGAGCAAAACGCCACTTAGGAGCTGTTTTACGAGTGGGTTTAACTAGTGCCTAAAGCATCCACAAAGCGATCTGCTGGAAATCTGAAAGTATTTGTTCCCGGCATCTGAGTACCTGCCATCATGTTTCTATAGCAAGCACAGTGCCAGCAGTGGTCATGCCTCTGCTAGAACAGGTGACTCAGGCTTTGCCCTCGCATCACCTGCCTGAAATGCTTGGCTGCCAGCCCTGCCACGTTTTTAGCTTAAATTATTACCAGAAACGGTGCCATGGCAATGCTAGGCAACCCGCACACCAGCACCTCTGCAAAAAGCCTCTACAAATAATGATGGTGTTTAACAATTTCTATCAAAAAAAATGTCAAAACACGGGTCAGTGACCTCCTCTCCCCTTGCAAAGGAGAAAGTGGCATTTACAGACCGAGGTCCCAGGGGCAGTCTGTGGGACAGGTGAGAGGTCTCAGGGGACAGGCTGCCACCAAACTGCCACCACCTCTCCTGCACCTGCAAGGGGCCCTCTCCACAGCTCTGGGCAGCATCAGTTTTATCCTTTCATTTTTCCTTCCCTCCTGAGTGTCAGAAGTGTCTTTGTCCACACTCTCGATATTTAAGGGAGCTTGAGGAGGAACATGCTGGATCACGTCCCCCTCTGGAGGGATGAATGCATCAGGCGCTGGGCCAAAAGCACAACAGCTGCTAAAGCCACAGGACCGTGGCTATGGAAGCATGATAAAATGCTGAACGGGCATAAAATTGGAGGCAGGAATTTAAAGAAGCTTGCTGTGATTACCCGGTAACACATCTGTCTGGAGCATATGGCTCTACCCTCCACCAACATTTTGCTAGTGGCCTTGCTCTGCCCTGTGCCTCCTCTCCCTCACCTAAAGCCACTGTCACCTCCCATATAAAAATTAATCTCTGCTATGGAGTAACTGCAACCCGAATTGCCAGCTGGGATCGCTGTCCTCATCCTGCAGTCCTGAGGACCCAAGTCAGAGAGGTGAGCGGTGTCCCCAAGGTGACAGGAGGAGTGGCAATGACCGGGGAGGTAATGTCCTGCAACGAGAGCATCGCTCTCAGCAATGCTGCAGTTTGGCGCTGAGCAGAAGCCAAGACGCCTTGGAGTTTTTCCATGCACAAAATATGAGATCTCCCCGGCCTGAGCGGTTCAGTCCTTGACGTGAATTCAGTTCTGCAGGTGTGTGTCTCTTTGTCGTATGTAAACCGCCGCGGGGCGGGACATGCTGCCTTTGAGCAGTTATTCTGTTTTGAGGTGAAGACAGCTTCACCAGGGAGATGTCCCTCAAAACTGCTGTCCTGACAAAAAGTTCTGATGCCTATGACTCAGGATTTCCATTTTCTTGGAGAACTCCCAGCCACCTCTGCTAGTGGCACAGTCAGGAAATGGACCAGGGCCACCACCTGAGCCACAAGGCTCTCCTCCCCTCATCCTTTACCCTTCATTACCTCCTCTCTCATAAAGCTCGTCCCTTGCTGCCAATAAAGGCTTGGCATCGTGTCTCACCCACAGCAACGCTGATTTAGAAGCAACTGGATTTAGAAACCAAGGACAGAGGGGCCATCCTCTGCAGAGTGACACGGTTTATTGCCCTCTGGCATTGCACGGACCTCCTGTCAGCAAAAGGGCAACCAGATCTGTCACCGCTGGATGCCACATTCATGAGCAGAACCTGTCAAAGGGCTGGTCTATGTTTTCTTCTCAGCTGCTGCAGGTGCTGTTTATGGGAGTTTAGTGCTTATGCGAAGACACGGGCTTGCAGTTTATCTTCCCCAAAGGCACAGCATGGTCAGGGTGTCAGCATCCTGCTCACTGTGCAGTCCTGGTCTCCAGCTGCCCGTGCACCCACCCAGGGCATCACCCACCACGAAGCGGTGCCTGGTACAGCCCCAGGAAGCAAAGAGAAGGGAATCAATCATCTGAGGTGGTGCATGGACGGGTTAACCTGTGGCTGTTTGGTAGTGTTACAGGTCACTGAGAGGAGGAGGATGCTCTCCTGCGAGCTGTGCTCCCAGCTGCCATCCTGCAGGATGCAAGGTGAGCTGCCCTGTGAGCTCCATTCCCTGCTTGGACTCACGTGGTTTATTGTTTGTGTTGACTTGAGGGAAGAAATAAAAGGAAAAGTGGGTCCATAAACTAAAGATGGGCATTTCTGTCCCGCTGCCAGCAGCAATCCATAGCAGTGCTCGCTGTGCTGGAGATGAATGAGGAGGTTTGGAGGCCCAGGAGCAGGCAGAGCTTTCCCAGCAGAGCTGGGCAGCACCCTCTAGTGGGATCTGTGCCGTGTCCAGCTCTCGGCGAGCATCCCCTAAAAGCAGAGATGCAGAGGGAGGATGAAGATGTGCGGTCCTTTCTGCTGCTCGTGACTTCAGGGTCTGCTGAAATCAGCAGGGGATGCTCACACAGAAAGGTGAAGGTCCCTCTGGGAGAGCACTGGAGATGCTGAATGGGCTGGTCTATGGATTGCAGAGCAAAAATCATCTCCCACACCACCCTGGCTGAGTCCCTCATCCCTTGTATGCCTTGTGGGGAAGCAGAGCTGTTGCCCTGTCCTGTTTCCTGGGTAGGTGGATTCTCCAAACACCTCAGGACATGCCTAGGGTTTGTTCACCATTTCCCAAACTGGTTAGGGTCGGGGTCCTGCTGCTCTGTGGTGAACACTCCAAAAAGCTGCAGCCAGATAGGCCCCACCTCTTCACCCTTGTTTTCTTTACATCCCATTTCCTTTCTCTTAGTGAGCTGAAGGGAAGGTTTCCCAGCTCTCAGAGCAATCTCCACACTTTGAGCACTACACGGCTGGAGCAGGAGCAGAGCAGAGCGCTGTGGGATGGCTGCAGGGTGGTCTGGGACATGGGGAGGCTCTGAGACCCTGAGCAAAGCAGAGATGCTTGGCAAGAAGTGAAGCAGGAGAAGCTGTGACAAAGCCCATGAGTCAAGCAAGAAGCCTGGAGGAATCCAAAATCACCCTATGAGAATTTCCTATGAAAGAATGTCGGGCAAAATAACCCCCTTCTCCTCCCCATAACAAACGAGTGATTCTTTTGACCTGATTTATTTCCTCCATCAGCAGCAAATGCTGGATGCTCTCTTGGTACCGTGGCTCTATTAGTGCTGGAGTGGTACGTGCGTCGATACGATCCTCCAGATAAGATGCTGCCCATGCCTGGATGACAGCCACCGAGTCCAGCCCTCCCGGGTTATCTTTAGATAAACTCAGATTGGTTTTTGTAAACTGTGGAGCCATTTGGCTGACCCGGATCCTAAGGCAGTGACTTACTTCCCCAGGGCAATTATATCTGGCCTGAGAAGATGTCGCTTTGTGCTTTTTAATGCTCTGCCTCCTGGTTCACACACTGCCCTTTTGTTCCCGAGCTCCACCTGAGCATTGCTGTCGCATCGACCGACAAATAACTTCTGGAGGTTTTATGGGATATAGAACAGAACAAATAGCCTCCCCTAAAATATTTCCTTTCTTTCATAAATCTTGATTATGCTGCTATATCCTTTCTAGACATATGAAACTGCTCTGAACCCAGCTAAAATTGCTAAATTGCTGCTTTTTTTTTTTTCCTTTTTTTTTTTTTTTTTTTTACCCCACATATAATCTCTCTAGGGGGAAGAGCACAGGACAAAGCTGCGTCATGCACATGGCATGTTCGCAGGGCCAGGCTCCACCTGGAAGCTACCATGAGTGTGGGTCTCTCTGCAGCCCTGGTCCTCCCCCAGCATCTGGTGAGACCAGCAGCAAGATGCGGAGGAGACACCGAGCTCACACCTCCGAGAACATCAGATGAAATCATGGGGAGCCTTTGTGCTGACCCCATTTGGGCCCTTGGAGTAACATTACATCTCTTTAGTGTGGTTCCACCCGACAGAGTCTGGCGTAGGGCATTCCTCAGCCTTTCTACTTGTTTTTGCTGATTTCACCCAGGAAAATGGAGAGGGATCATTCTCAGAGCCCAAACACAGCATATGGCCCATAGTGCGCAGTTGGGAATGGGGAAGGAAGAAGGAAGAAGGAAAACGCCAGCCCTCCCGTTGGTCCAGCTCCAGCACTGTGCCTAGATTTATTGCTGTGCTCAGGAAAGCAAACAGAGAGCAAAAGACAAACAGACACCTTGATTTACCAGTGAGATTAAGAGCGTGTTGGCGGAACAAGAGAGTCTCTATAAAAAATGAAAGAAGAGCGGGCGGGTGGAAAAAGCAGTGAAGATGAAACTCAGTGAGTTATCTGGGGCATGTAAGAAAACCATCGGCCCAGCAAAAATGTGAGAGGAGAGCACAGGAGGTGAAAACAGTGGGGAAAAACAAGGCATTATGTTTTATTAATTCTACTGTTTTACATCTAAATAGCATCTCCTCGCGAAGAAGATGGAGAGTGACACGCATGCCTCTCTGTATGATGTGGTTACCCAAGTGGCCCTGAGTCTGGGTGTGGAGGCCATGAGGTAGGGGACAAGCAGATGTCCCCTTGTCTCAGGCTGTGGGGATTCAGTTTTCTTCTGAGGACCACCCAATGGTCCACAGCAAGCCCTTCCTGGGAAGCCCAGGTTGCCACCCGTTTTATAGGGGCAATGCAAGAGCCATCCATTAAACCTTGAAAATACTCTGGGAATGCAGGCTGTCTAACCTCGAAAAATAAGATTCGGCATCAAATGACGACTACAGATCCCCGCAGCAGAAAATTAAATAGCTTAAATTCTCTGCTGTGCCCTGCGGCAGAAACAGCTTTCTGTTCCCTCGTTTGGGAAGGAAGAGGAAAGGAAACTACTGCAGATTGCTAATCTTGGTCACAGAGCAGCAATCAGACACTTCAAGTTGTGTCTGTTTTTGAATCCTTGAGTGTGAGTGTTAAAATAACCAAGTTATTGCTGCATATGGAATTGGCTGGAAAAATTAATGCAAGGCACGCTGTATTTCCACACTTGCCTTTCCCTTTTCTTTATTAGCTCACCTGGACACGCAGTTTCCTAATTTCTCTTTGCATGAAATTTGTTTAAATACTCCCTGTTTTTTTAAAAGTAATTCTCTAGGATGAAGAGTCTGCAGCAATTGAGATTAATTGCCCATTTGCATCGCTCGTACAGCTGTTTCATCCCGCTTGCAGATGCGGGCAGGGAAATGCCTGCCAGCAAGGCTCGGCGTTTTTGAGGTTTGTTTGCTTTTCCTTCCCCAGCCTTCAGAAAGCTCGCTGTATTCTCTGCTTAAAATACAGGCTTTGATACCCCGCTGCCTACATCAGACGTGAGGCTCCAGGGGAATATTCCCGGGGAATGCTCTGTCTGGGCGCTAGTGCTACGGAGCTCAGACTGCAGTGCTACAGAGCTGCTTTCTGCAGGCTGCTGGCACTGCCTGGGTAAAGCCAGCAGTCCTTTGCAAATTCCTTCTGTCCTGCATTACTCCTGGATTTTTTTCAGCCAAGCAGGAGGGTCTAAAACACCTCTGTATGTCTGAGACTTGTGTGCCAGGCTGGCACCATTAATAAAGGCAGGCATTTACCCCCTTGAACCCTATGTAAGGTCAACAAATAATAACAAAGATGTGCACCGCAGGCTGGAAGAGAAGAGAATCCACTCAGTGAGTGAGAAGAGGTTAAGAAGAGCGAGTTTATGGAAATAATACAAAAATCATGAATAGAAGCCCTGGCGTAGCATCTTTACTGTCCCGCAGTAAATGATACTGTGCTAATGCAGTCCTGCTGTGCAGTGTGATCGTATTTTTCTCTCTTCCAGAATGCTTGCCCCGTCTAATTTACCCTCCAGAGTGCACATAATGTCCTTGAAGCTCACAAATTAAGTAAGCTGTTTTTCCAAGGCACCAAACCCAGCAGGCGTGCAGCAGCTGCAGCTTTACTCCGTCATGTTTGGCACCCAGACATTAACACAGACACCTCTGAGTCCGCCACAGCCTCAGTTATCTCGCCAGCATTCCCACCATAAGATGCTGGAGAAGGGGAAATGACCACAGGTCACAGTGGGATGGGATTTGCAGCAATCCTGTTCTTGCCAGCACCTGGTAAATGTCTCAGTGAAGCCATCGCCGCTTCCCAATGACTTGCTCTTTTATGCTGAGCTCTCCTGAAGGATGGCACGGGGTATGTCAGCGATGTTAAAACACATAAACTGGTGCAGTAGTTTGGGACAGAGCTTCTCCGTGAGTGGCTGGGGCTGCTCAGCAGGAACAGGGCACGTTTTGGGCTACCAAAGCTGGTTCTGAAGCTGGATGCACCGGAGATGGGTCTGCCTTCTTCATAGCAAAGGTCGCTCTGCACCTTTCAGCTCACGTGGTTTCCAGGCACAAGGCTTCTTTTATGCTTAAATTATGCATCATGATTATGTGTCTTGCTTAATGAAGGCTTGTAATGTGCATCCAGCATCCCGGCTGGCTCCCACAACTTCTGTTTGTTTCTGGGGCCCTTCATTGAAGGAAGAGGAATGGGGAGACAACAGTTGCCCTCCATTCGACACTTTGACTTTATAGAGAAGCAAAACAGAAATGGGGGGGAGGAGGGGGAGCATTTTACCTTGCTTTGCTCTGCTTTTAGTCAAAATCTCCTTCATCTCCAGCTGCTCTGACACTTTGCTTGCACCTGGTTTGTGCAGACCTCGGCATTCGCATGAACAATTTCCTGCCCTGACCTCAAGCCGCCTGCTCACGGGCTTCACTCAGGTTCCTCAGGCTTCCTGTTTTTCTCTTCAAGCTTTCATTTTACCAACAAACTGTTTCCTGTTCTAAGGCTTCTTTGCGACTGAAATCCCACAATTTATCCCCAGCAAGACGTGGCCGGTAAAGTCTTTGAACAACCTTCCTTCTACTAACGCTCTCTTCCTTTCTGCCAGCTGCCTGGATGGGTGATGTGCGAAAATGTCGAGGCTTCACTGAGATCTTTAAGTCTTTCTCGTCCTCTGCAGAAAAGAGGGGATAAGTGGCTCAGCCACAGGCAGCTTTTCAGTTACACTGGTGGGAAGTATTGTGCTTTCTACATTAACTTATCAGGCAGCAGCGAGCCCTCTGCTGCTTCGGCTTTCAATCATTTTCCTTTAGCTGTTGCTCAAGCACTGTTAAAATTGTATTTGTGAGTCCGAGAGTAGCAGTTGGGTCTGCAGGCTGCCGTCCTGCCTGGTGAATGCCATCAGAGAGCCTGAAAAGCTGGTGGGGATGGAGAAACCAAGATAACCAGGCAAGGGATTGCATTCAAAGAGATGCTGCGGGGATTGAAACATTTTAGGAGCAAGTCCCCCTTTTTCTTATATTTTATTTTATTTTTTGCTAACTGTGTGGCTGAGCTGTCCCCGTCACTAAGGAAGGGAGTTACTAGAGGTTTCATTTGTTCCAGTCTGTCACAAAGCAACCTGTGAATTTCAGTAGCAGCGAGTTTCTCTTACAAAACGTTCAATTTTCTAATGTTATTGTTTTCCTCCAGGCCGTGTTTTTATTTATTCCTAATTCTTACAAAAATATTTGCATTAAGTATAACCTTTTAGCCTTAGTCACTTTGTTTATTCAATCACACCTAACTTAAGGACTGTAATATTACTGGTGTTTTTTTCCCCATGTTTATACAGACATAAACTGACATCTCCTCCCTGACAGTTTTGGGTATGACTTGCAGTGGAAATACAGCTCCAGAAGTCTTAGGTCTGACAAAAATAACCAGGCAATGAATTGCTTGTAGCTGCCTTCCTTTTAGGCCTGCCAATGGACATGGTCCTGATGCTCAAGCTGCTGTACTCAGCTGGAGCCATGAAAGAGCTTTTGTTTTGCAGAAATAAGGAAACAGCTCTTCAATGTAGAAAATAGAAATGTAGAAAATGTAGAAATAGCCACTCTCTGCTCTGGAGTTTTGCAGATCCATTTACTTTTAAATGCTTTTCTTACCACCAGTTTTGGTTGTCTTTAGTCCTTGGGGTCGGTGTCTCCAAGTCCTTGGGGTCGGTGTCTCCAAGCCCCATTGAGCTGTGCAGCTACTCCCCGACCAGAGCAGTTCAGATGGCTTGAGCAGCCTGTCCTAGCACACATACCCTGGCCGAGACAGGTTTATTCCTGACAAATACTTGTGTAAATCAGACAAGAGATAGATGCCACTCACTCTTGTCAGTGGATGGGTGTGCTGGGCAAGGCTCTGGAGCATGGTGAATGCTCCTTGAATGGGAGCCTGTCTGGTAAAGTGGAAGGAGAATTAAATGAGAGATTAATTAGAGAAAAATAAATGTGTAACTTGCTAAAACCTCCATGGGATGATTGAAACTGAGATACAGTTTTATTGTGGGCTGGATGTGCTGCTGTGTCCTGCTTGTCTTGTTCTGGCCTCAGGTCTGTAAGTTACTTGCAACTCATGCTGTCCGCAAGCCAGCAGAGACCCTTGTCCAGGATACCGGTGTGGGGGTAATGCATTTTGTCAGCATGTAGGAGTTTGTGTGGGGATCAGATCTGCAGTCTGGTTTTGTTCCCCAGGAGCTGCCACTGGGGACAGCAGCAGTGGAAGGCTGCAGCTCCCCCTTGCTGCCCCCGGGCCCCACCATGGCATCTCTCTGGAGCTCACTGGAAAGAGATGTGTTCAACCCACAGAGCAAGAAGCTCCTGGAGACCATCTGTGTCTGGAAGACGGGGAAGAAGAAGAAAATGTCCATTCTCTGTGTAGTGGGTAAGAACCCCAGGGTGGCCAGGAGGCAGGTTGAGCTGCAAACCCAGCTCAACCATCCAGCAATGAAATATCATTTTTATTATGGTTTGCATCACATCTGTTTCTAAAGGTTATCAACAAATCTCCTCTAACACAACACAGAGTTACAGTCTCATTCTATCTCTTCATAGATTTGCTGAAAGTTTCAGCAGGACCCAAATATTTGATTAGGATCCAAAGGTGCACGTGCTTTGGGAAATTTTGCATCTCCTTTGATCTATGCACTTCTGGTTGCTTCATCACTCTACAGCATTTAAGAAATTGTTAGCACAGATATGGTGTTGGTTTATTTATTTATTTTTTTTGACTTACAGGGGAGAGAGTCTCCTGACAACAGGCTTCCAGATAGCCCAGTCACCTGCTATAGGGTTAATTTCTGACAACCTTAGCCACAGTTTCTGGCCTAAATGGCATGCTTCAGCACCCTCTGTAGTCAATAGAGGGCAGGAGCAATATCTCCAAGGGATGATACAGTCGCTTTACAAGCAGCATCTAAAATACATGAGTTGCCCCTGGAACAGCCCGTGTCTCCTTTCTGGAGATATCTATCTCAGGTGGGAGATCTGAATTAGAATAGCCAGAATGAGGTACAGTGAATTCCTCCCTGATGAACCAAAAGGTGACTGTGAGCTAATTAACACTGGAATTGAATTTTGATGGGATATGTTAATGTGGGTATCAGTCAAACAAGGCGATGCTTTTGGACCATGCTATAGGGCCTGCAACAGGGCATGTAGCTGTCATAAATCCTGTGGCAACAGGGACCCCGTTCCTGTCATCTTTGGATCTTGCTGAAATATTGCTCACACGTTACACAGAGCACAATGGCCAGGTTTAAAACTCTTTGGGAATCTCTCCAATGAATTCAGAGTACTCTGGATTAGACTCCAGAGAGCACTTCCAGTGTGGAAAGGTTAAATGAAGAGAAAAGCCTTGCAGCACCTCTCCATACAGTGTTCATTGCAGCCACGACTCAAAATCAGTGTCTGTCTGTCCACCTGCACCCATCCACTCCCACTGAAGTTATATACTGGGTTTATAATAATATTGTGAGTTTTTTTTTTTCTTTTCTTTTTTTTTTTTTTTTTCTGTCTCTCATCCACAGTGGATGCCCTTAAGCCAGTGCAGCCATTTCTGGTGAAGGTCAAGGTAGACCGAGGAGAGCAGTACAAGATAGCCTACAGGTGGCCTTTAGCGGAGCTGAAGCTGGTGGATGGCAAGACTCTCGATCAGGTAGGATTGATTTTATTTTTGTAGCAAAGGACGTGGCAGAGGGAAATGAATATGAAGCTAGAGAGACACATGCCAGGATCCATAAGGAGATTTCTTTACTGAAAGCATTGTGCAGTGTTTGGAACAGGCTGCCCAGGGGAGTGCTTGAGTCACCATCCCTGCAGGTCTTCAAGAAACCTGTTGATTTAGAACTTAGCAGTGTGGTGGCGGACTTCAGCTTAGAGGTTGGACTAGATGATCTCAGAGGTCTTCTCCAGCCTGAACAATTCTATGATTCTGTTCTGTGTTTGGGTCTTCTGCAGCCCAGCCCATCCGCCTGGATGGAGGGAAGAGCAGCAAAGGTGCTTCTTTCCTCATCTAGGACTGAACCAGCCTGAATGACACTTAATTATAAAAATAATAAAAATAATAAAAAAGAAATCAAAGCCCTCTGCCTTCCCTCAGGGCTGTTTCCCAGAGAATGGTGCACTGGGGTCTCTCCATCCCTAGCTGGCTCCTCCATCCTGCTGCACTGCTCTGGGGTTTCTTGTTTCCCTCTTCTCTTCCACAAGACGTGTGCGTCCAGGAGGATGAAGCTGGAGTGATGTCCTCCCTCCTGAGTCCTCCCTCTCTTTCTGCTAGGCTAGCCAAACACTTGGGTAGGGTGAGCAATGAGTAGTTGACCATTGCATTGACACAGCTCTACCAAAATCCTGGGGCAGGATCCCCTTATCCTCTGGGACAACTCTCTCCTGAAGTTCTTTGCAGCAACCCTGAGGCTGGAGAGATGGGCTGCAAAGCACTGCTCTTGTCAGATCTCCAGCAGGACACACTGTCAGACCCATCTCTCAATCCACATTGACAACATTTCTCAACATACACTTGCATAGGATATTTAAAGATTAAATGGAGGCATTTGCTGAAAGAAAGATTGTAGAGAGAAGGAGTGAGCACGAGTCTGTGCTTTTAGGGTGACGTGAAGGTTTTTGGGAAAGAAAGCACGGACAAGATATTCCCACTCTGCTGCCGGGGCTGGCAGTGTGTCGTTAAAGTTGTTATAATTAGTTTTTTTATTAATGTGAATGTTCCAGGAGCCTTGGCGCAGTGCCTGGGTTTTCACAAGCATAGAAATAAACGAGAAAAAGAACAGCTTTCCAGCTCTACATCCAGGACAAATAAAGTACATCTGCACAGCATGGCTGAAAGGCAAATCATGCTTGCAGGTTTGCAGGGCATCTTGATCCTATGGTTAGAGCTGAACTGATATTTCCATTGTCTTACATCTCCCCTTGCATGTTTTCGTCCTGCCTGAGCTTTCTTCTAGCAGATGAGCCTGGTTCCTCCACGCCTCCTGACCTGCCTCGGCTCCTGAGCAGCTGGGATTAGGAGACACCTCCCGGATTGTCAGTCCTTTCCCCCTCATTTGCCAGCACAACGAGACAAATTGACAATACCCTGTCTTACAGGGAGGCAAACAGAGAACTTGCTTGTCCTGATGGCTAAAGCCCTCCTGTGACCCCCAGCCTGGATTCTGGCCCACATCATCCCATTTCTGCTTGTGCTGTGCCTGTCCTTTAGACTGCACAGCTTTTCTCCTTTGCAGATGTATTTTTAGTGTGCAGTCACCTCCCCTGTTGACCTCCCTTTGGGCAGGTTAAGCAGAACAGCCTCACAGTCTCCTTTTCCATGCTGACATCTCTGTTCCCTTCATCAGGCCTGGAGCTCTTTTCTTTGCCTCTTCCAGGCTGAATTCACCTTTCCTGAATGCTGGCAGCCAGAATTGTCCCTGTCACTCCTGGAACGGGACCTGGTCTCCAGCTGAAGCTGCTGCATGAGGTCCCCAGGCAGGGGAGAAGCTGCGGCTGCAGCCAGGGCACACTGACACGGTGCCACCACAAGACCCCAGCACCAGACGAGCTTCCCAGCACAGCCCAGTGCTCAAATCAGCTCAGTCTTTCCCTAGTGTGTGGCTTGGCAGGTCCATGAAAATGCAAATAAGACCTCCCCACCCTTTTCCAGCAGATAGCTGGGACCCCAGCCCATGGGATGACATTCAGTACGCACAGCAGGGGCTTGGCCGTCGGTCTGCTCCGCTGCACCCCAGCCCTGGCACCAACAAAATCCTGACACCGCAAGTCCAGAGGTGCTAAAGCTACAGCTCCCTTGACCAAAACAGCATTAATATTTATGAAGCGATTAGCAGAGGCCTCCCTGCTTTAATAGCTCCTCGTAAGGCAGGCTGTAAACCACGTGCCCTGTAAGTCCCCCCCCCAGGCATCGCCGCTCTGCGCTGCTGCAGGGGCTGCTACGGAGCCTGCAGAGCAATGCGGGGGCGAGATGTACTGCTGCAAGGCGTCTGGAAAGCGACCCTTACAGCATCGCAGGACTGCATAAATCTGCACAGACTCTGCGCCTGTTACGATGATTAGTACCGATAATTATGAGAACAGCTTCCAAATTCTCCAGAAGATGAGATCAGGCTGTGCTGCAGAGCTAATGAGATGGTGCAGGAAGGGGTTTCTTTCTGTGGGATGTTCCTACTTCAGCACCCTCTTATTCTTTCCACCCACATACACTGCATAGTGGCAAACACAAAGTCTCCAATGGCTGGAGTTCCCCCTCCATGAGACTGCAACCTCTGGGCATAGAGATAAAGTCATGGACACTTACATGGACAAAAACCACATGGGGAGAGGCTAAGGGTGTTCTTCTTCCAGGCCATGTTCCTGTTCTTTCAAGTGACCTTCTGAAGAAGCCAGGGATGGGGTGCAGCACAGCAAATGGGGTCATTTCCATCACAACGACTTTAAGAGCAACAGAGAGGGGAAAGCCCCAAACCTGGAGAAAACTGGAAGAAAAGCATCCCTGAGATTTGTGCTAGGACTGTGGGGAGGAGCAGGAATCTCCTCTGCCTCTTGGCCAGCTGAGGTCTTGTCCTTGTAGCACTGACGTCCTGTCATTGATGCCAGGTAGCAGGGGTTTTTTGTGAGCTTGGAGTTTTGTAGAGGTTAACATTGCTTTCTCTGAGCTCCTGCATGTCCTGAGCCATTGCCTGTAGCTGGGGTAACCTGAAGTTCTCAGGAGACCAAACACAGGGGAGATCCATGCTTGGCAGCAGGTAAAAGTGCTCACAGGGTCACTACTCCTGGCCATACACCGAGCCATGCCAGCAAGGAGGGCATACCAACAAAAAGGTGGCCTGAGAGAGTTTGTCCTGCCCTTCCCTGGCAGCAAATTGGGTAGTTGACGATACAGGTGAAACTTCTTTTTTTCTTTTCTGGATTTTCCCAATTCTTGAGTGAAAAGAGGTTTGAAATTCCAGGTTGGTGGACGGCAGAGAGGAATATCTGCAGTGGGAGGCAGGCGGGTGCTGGGCTCATTCTGAACTCCAGTAGATTCGAGCTTTCTCACCCAGCACATCGTTAAGCTGCAGAGCTTATTGCCACAGGACGCTGTAGACACCAATACCATGAATAGGTTCAAAGAACTGTTAGAGGGAATCAGGGACAGGAGGTCCTTCAAGGGCTGTTAAACACGGCGCTCTGGATCTGTGAGCTGCTGGAGGCTGGCAGGGAATCCTGAAGGCAATATCACTCCGGACCTGCCCTTTGAATGCTTTTCTCTCAAGCATCTGCTGTTGGCTGCTGTCAAAGCTGATCAGCGTCCATCCACCAAAACCTGCAGCAAAAGGTGAGAGATTTATGCAATCTGAAAAGAGATCAGTGTGCTGCAGCAGAGCACCAGGACTGGCTGAGTGCTTGGCCTGACCTACTGTGAGCATCCCAGGGTCCTCACCTGGGGTCAGAATCACTGTGCATCCTAGTTTTCAGTGCTTTTATCATGCCTGGGATTATTTGCAAAGCACCATGACCGTACCTCTCCAACCCTTCCCAGTCGCCCTGAGATAACAGGGAAAGAAAGAGCTGCCAGTAATTGCTGCAGCTTCCTGGGGCCACTGAAATCCCCAGAGCTTGAAACTGCAGCATAGCTGTGTCTCCCTCCTCCTTTAGCCTATGCCTGCTTTTCCTTCCAGCGCACAAGGTATTTTCACAGCATGCAGTGCCTGTTTTTAAAACAGGCTGCCGACCTGCGTTAAGTGCACGTGGTGAGGCAAGCGGTGTTTAATTATTGATGAGGTAATTAACTGTTGACATCTAGGCGAGCCTGGATTTTGACCTGCACTTCGATAAGGTTTACAAGTGGACTGCTAGCAGCTCTGACGAGAAGAAAACCTTTATCAGATGCTTGTGGAAGCTGAACCACCGATTCCTCTCCAGGGCTATCAAGTTTGTGAATGTCCCCTCCTGTCCCGTGGAAGGTAATTCATTTCCTTGTCACACTCAGAGTGTTGTTTTATTTTTAATTTATCATCACTATATCCCTCTGTCCTTGAACCTGTTGCATGCTCTGGTGATTTTAGAGGGCTTCTCATAGATGCTGCCTGCACTCTGGGTTGGGCAGTCAAGTGTTGGTAACACCAAAATGTATTTATTTTACAACCTGCCACTAGTGTTGCATTTGACGAGAAGAAGCCTGTTCACCTCTGAAATTCGTTTCAGCCTTGTATAACATGTCACCATGCCCCTACACACAGTCCTAGAGAGGTGAGTAAAAAACACAGCCAGAGCTCAAATTAAATTTCAGATGCCCATTTTGTCCCTTAGAAGGCTGACTTTCCTTTATCCCAACCACACATTTCCTTATTCCATGCTGTTGTTCTAACTGGCCAGCAGGCTGAGACCACTAGACTCGTGTCAATTGTGACCCCAGATGGGACGCAGGGAGAGCAGAGCTTATGAAATGATGAAATTTGGCTCTACCCACGTGTCCTCCTGTCCACGCAGGGAGACAAAGGCCCCAGGAAGACAGGAAGGATGCTGCAGAGACTGAGAGCCAGGAGGAGCTCAGTGCCTACCAGGAGATGACACCGAAGGAGGCTGCAGATGTGCTGAGGCTGATGGAGGAGTATGAGCCCCTTGTGAACAACTCCGTGGCCTTTGCCGAGCAGCTGAGCAACGACCTGCACGTGCTGGACGAGGTGAGGGGGGCGAGGGCTGTGATTCAACAGAAAAGGCCCCCAGACCTGCAGCAGAAGGTGTTTTTTGTTGTTGAAGGAGTCCAAAGGCATGGCCTGGGAGTCCCCAGCTGATCTCAGCATCTGTGATGTGCGATGAGCCAGTGGGGCTGCCCAAGAGAGGGGCTTTGGGTAGGACACCTCCTTGCCACAGCCATGGACCCTGCGGGCTGTGGGGCTCAGGAAGGACCAGCAGCTTTTGCTGGGAGGTAGCCAGGTGATTGCAGAGGCCAGCGCTCCCTGCAGCCTGGCAGCCCGGCCAGAATTAACATCATTGCTGATGAATATCTGCCTGCACCAGCAGCTCTGTTTTCACTGCGCTTGGACATCAGCTTGCGTGGCCTCTTTCCAACGACTGCGGGGGAAACAGAGGCTGACCCACTCATCTGCAGGCACACCAGGGCAGAGAAGCCCACGGTCGGTCAGCTTTGGAAGGAGTAAAACAAAATAAATGGCATGCACACAGAGCCTGAAGGCTGCAGAGCCCAGAGGCACGGGGATGTGGGGGGAAATGGTAGCAGTGAGGGGCTGGGATTTCCAAGGGCAGTAAAGAATTTCTTCCTTATATCTAATCTAAATCTACCCTCTTTTACTTTAAAGCCATTACTCCTTGTCCTATCACTACAATTCCTGATAAAGAGTCCTGTATTTTACCTGGTGATAGGATTTTATAGGCAGGTAAATGGAGAACAAATGGGGAAAAAAAAACAAGCCAAAGGAAATATTCTAAAATATAATAGAAACCACAAACCCTAAAGCCAACCTCCTTCAGCTCCAGTAGCTGCTGTATTCCCAATTTGTGTCTCTGTATGAGTTATGCTTGGAAACTTAAGTAGTTAATCTGGAAAATCGAACTCCTGAGGGCTGTTCCTGCTTGCTCTCATACAGGCACTTTGCAACTCCATTTCCCAGCTATAAAACACACTGCAAGGGCAACCAATAAAACTCTAAGTTAAGTTCTTTGAGTCAAAAGGTGCTGCCGAATACATTATTTTAATGCCCTTTAACGAATAAACATTGCTTACTGTTAATGCAAATTAATTAATGAGATGTTTCTATTTGTAAGGCTTGATCTACGATATTAAGTGTAATTGATAGCAGCAAGTTAGACCAGCACATGCATATATTTAGACGTTTTTTCCCCCACACCCCAGTGATACCACCTTGTGCCGCCGTTGCAGCGCTAATCAGCCTCTGCCAGCCCATCTCTTCTGGGGATGGCCAAGCAGCGTGCCAACAGCCTGGAGGCTTCGGAGGGAAGGAGAGCATGGCCAGGGCACCTGGGGGGCCTGATTTCCACATTGGTATTCCTACGTGCTCACAGGACCCCAGCACACGCCAGAATTCATGCATCTCCCAGCGATTTTGTGCACCATGTCCGGCGGGAGCGCGATTACCACTGCCCAAGTGGCGATGTTCCAGAGCCCTTCTGCCGGCGCTGCCACCGGTGATGCTTTTCTCCTGGCCACCTCCTGTTAAGCCCTAATGAGACAATCCAAAGGCAGAGCAGTGACCAGCTTTGTGGGAGGGCTGTGGCTGTGTTTTAGGAGTGTTTAATACAATGCAAAGGTCCCCGGCGTGTGGCTGGAAAGCGGCAGTCTGGCAGCGGGGCTGTTTGCTCCCTCGCAGGTCCTCGTGCTGGGCTGGGCTCCGGGCGAAAGGAACATTTTCTTAACGTCGTTGTTGCTTTCTGAGATGAATATCATGGACCAGAAAGCCCCACTTCAATACCCGGTTACTGACCTATTGGCAACTGAAATCTCTGCCTGCCCTGCCTTCGTGGGGCTCCCTGTGGAAACGCTGCAGCTCTTTGCAGACAGGCAGCTTCATCTCTCCCTTCTGATAGAGACTGCTACGATTTCAGGCTTTTCTTTTCTACAGGATTTCTCTGACCTTGCCAGACCCTCTGTGAATCTGTCTACAGCTGATGCCATTGTCCCCAGCCCTTCCTCCCATGCTGTCAGCTGTTTAGCTCCTAAAACTGTGCTGCATTTGTCACGGGAGGTTGTAATACACATTTTGCCCATGATATTGAAGCCACCAGATCCAGGCAGGGGTTGCAGAGTGGCTCTCACGCATTCTAGGAGCAGCTCTGTGATGCTCCAGTGTCTTGTCCTGCACGTACCACCTCTAGATCTGGAGCTACCAGCCCATCCTTACTCCACCAGCAGTGGAGATAGAGTTTGAAGAAGAGAAACATCTTGACATGGGGATTGTAGATGGCCAGCAGCTACTGTGCAGGAAACCAGCTTTCAGACACTCCTCATTCAGTGCACAGTGGAGGTCCAAGCTGTGACAACCTGACTTGGGTGGACAAGACTTGGCTTCTCTCCTTCTGAGCATTTCCCATCAGAAAGCCAAGTGTGGGGCATACTGAGTGCAGATGCAGCCCTTCATTTAATAAGAAACTCGTCAGATAATTGAAATATCTGAAATGACAAACTCCTTTAAAAGCTTGATTAAGGCAGAGAAAGATAACAGTCTGGAAGACTCATGCCTCCCATGCTCATGGCTATAGATTATTTTCCTTGATATCCCACATGGTACTTAGGCCCTGAAAATGATACAATTAACATTTGGAAGCAGTTAATCTCTAGCGGAGCTTGTCATCAACAATTAACATGCTGTTACATCTCTACCACCCGTCAAAACAAATGCCCGAGACCTCCAGGGGCAAATAATGCCTTCAGTTGCCATATTAGAGACACACATATGCGTGTGTCTCCTGCATGATTTAACTGTTTATTAATTCCACTGCCAGAGCAGCTCAGCCTTGCACTTGGGACTTGCTGATGTAGAGTTTGGCTGAGTGCAAGGATAAGACATTGACCTTGTGCTGATAGTGATGCAGGACAGCTGTCTTGCATGTTATGACCATGAAGACTCTGCTTTGACTTGGGAGGATGAGGGTCAGGATATCTGGCTCTGAGATGGTGCTGATCAGTCCCTGGCACGGTGCTGAAGCCCTCTGTTTCTCCATTTCACAGGCCAACCTGAGGGCCATCATCTCTTCTGAGAAGCAGGTGACAAAGCTGATGAGCTCCATTGATGAGGCCCTGGCAGAGGTGGCCAGAGTGGAGGAGACCTTGCAGGTCTACGATGAGTTACTGGGAAGCGTGAAGCAGCAGATGGACCACATCCACCAGGAGAACTCCTTGCTCCATCACATCCTCTCTAACAAGACGAAGCTGATGGATGAGATCCTCTTCCTCACGGTATGTGGATTTGCAAAGTCTGTTAAATCTGTTCCAGAAGCTATCAGTGTACCGCAAACCCTGAAAACTGTTTGCAAAGGCCACAGAGCTTCTCTGGCCTAGAAATGAGGAACTTTGTCTTGATAATATAAGGATGGACACAGTTGGGATGGGCTACAGGCAGACTGGTGGCAATTACGATGCACAGTGCCCTCACTGTGGCCCAGTGCTGTAGAGGGACCCCCAAAGATCTTTTTCATGGGCAAGGTGAGCCTCAACCTGTGTAATGCCATATGGAAAGGCAAGCTATTTACCAAAATAATACACCGTAAATGCAAGAATTGTGCTGTAATAGCACAGCTAATCCTCACTTCCACTGGCTATGGTGACCTCTACACCACTGACCTTTTTATTTCTTAGTCACTGCCTTTTCCTTAGCTTTTCCTTTCTCCTGCCATCCACCTTGCTGCCAGTAGCCATACCAGCAGTGCCAGCCCATTTGACACTCAGGCTGAGCCCCTCCGCTGGCACTTCTGCTGTGACTGTGCAGACCTTTGTTTTTGCTGGGGACAGAGCAGCACAGCCTTCTCGATGGACAATTGCAGCCTGGCAGCTGAAGGTAGCACTTGGCTGTTTCAAGCCAGCAGCCTTCCAGGTGGAATGGGAAGGGATGCAGAGCTGGATGTGTTTGCACCTGCTCTCTTCTGGCTTTGTTTTCAGACCCACCTTGACCTTGGCAAGGAGCACTGCGAGGCCCTGAGCCGGGCAGACCTCTCCAGCCCCAGCGGCCTGAAAGCCTGTGTTGCTGCAGCAGAGGCATTATCTGGCTGCATGAACATCCAGATACAGCCTGGTAAGGAGAGGGCAGAGATTTATGTCTGTGAAGGGTAGAGACATCAGCTTATCTGCCACTTGTGCTGCTCACGCACCATTTTCCTGCAGCACAGCCAGAGAGATGAGCTGGGACACAGGCTGGCAGAGGTGGTTTTCTTCTGAAGATGTTGCTGGAGCTTCCATGAGCCTCCTTATCTCTCTTTGCACAGTATCACAGCAAACTTTCTTCCATTTGTTGGCTTTTAGGGGGCAGCATTCACCCCAGAACTTATGCCTTGAACACCTCTTGCATTTGTCAGGGTGCTGGGTGACAAAAGGCCCCAGTGCCACTCTGTGCCACTCTAACACCTCTCCTGCTTTGTCTCGAGGTTACCGAAAGCTACAGGCTGTGGCGGAGCAGCTGATCATGTTTGAAACACTCAAGCAGAACTTTGAAAACAGCTTCATCAGTCACATTACGAACATCTTTGAGCTGCAGGTGGGCTTCACTCTCCACACAGCAGCACAGCATTCTGAGGAACTTGACTATCCTGGTAAATTAGCACCAGTGGTGTTGGGGATGCCACCATAAAGGATTCTCCAAAAGCGTCTCCCCAAAGACATCTTTTCATGTACTTTCACCCTGCAGTTGTCCCCAGCTCACTGGCTAGTTTTGCAGGTGTGCAGAAAAAATTCAGCACACCTCTGCATCTCTCAGGCTATCAGGTTCCTCCCCATGAGTCATTAATCCTCAGGTCATGTTACAAAGAGAAGTGGTTTTGCTTTAGATTTTTTGCTTTACATTTTCTCATTTTAATTTAGGAGTGGTGGTGGCTGTTCTTTTGTTTGTTACGCAAAATCCCAGGAGAAAACCCAATCCCTTGAGCCTTTGATTAACATTTTCAAATGTCCGTCATGCAATATAAAAGATATGGTGGACACGGTGGGAAGAAGTTTGGAAGGACAACGTGACTCTTCTAGATTTCATTTTGTGAAGAGGAGTTGCTCCCAGATCCTTAGCATTACAGCCTTAGATGCTTGACATTGACTTTCAAGGGCTAAACCTGGGTAGAGATCCTGGTAGAACCTGGTAGAGATCCTGGGTAGAACCTGGGTAGAGAACCTGGCAGGGATCTGTGGGATCTCCCTGTGTCTTATCCTATCCACTGTACTTAGCCACAGCATCCCACGTATTACTGATGGGCCAAATCATTCCTCTGGGCTCAGAATTGTTCACCCAACATAGGGTTAAAACTGGAGTTTGAAGTGATCACTCTGTTCTTCTCTGGCCTTTAAATTTGCTTCTCAAACATTCAGAATTAGCAATCCAAGGGTGGTTAGCAAACAACTGTTTTCCAGAACTTCCTGAGGCCATTTTATTCAGCACTCTCTGTCCTTTCTGTTGCTTTAGGGCAATGCTCAGGTCGATGCTCTCATGAACCCCTTTGACAAGCTCTCTGCACCAAGCCATAGTCTCCATCATGAGGAACTGGCACCCTACACCCCGCTCACGGCCTGGCTGAGGAATGCCAACCCAGTTCTCTTCTCTGATCTCCCCAAGGTATGGCTGAAATCCCAAATAAATATCCATCCAAGAGGTCAACTCACGGCGAGAGCTCAGTTTCTCCAAATCCCTTCTTGGCTGTGAGCTTCCAGCATTTTGCATTTCTAGGAGAGAGTCTGGCCAGCTTGGCCACCTTAGGCTTGACAGAAATAGGTATGGGACTTGGTGACAGATACTGTGTTGAAGGAAAAGGTCTGAAATTCCAAAATTTGGTATTGCTGCTGTCATCTGGGCATCCCTCTACTGCATATGCTTGATAAGATGAACTGCATTCATTCAAACATCATTCATACAACACTTGGGTGTATTTTATTCAACTGTATTTTATTCAAGTGAACTTTATTTGTAGAGTTCTGGGAAGCCCTTAATATCCTTGGCATCTTCTGCTAATACGGACATTGCTGAGTGAATGAGATGGTTTCTTGTATATCACTAAGGCTTGGTTTTCATTTTTGTTACTGTGTTTTGCCTTTCCAAAAGTCTTACGCCCCAAGAACAATAGGTCCATTTCAGTTACCATCTGCTGACTTTTGCTTCAACTGGGCAGCTGAGGAAAAAGCTCTGAGATGGGAGCTGGTCATGGGGAGATGAGATGCAGAGGAAATTCCTGTGCCCGTCTTGTTGTTCCAGGTCTATGCCCAGAACCTCAGCAGACTCTACGACAGGGAAATCAAAGCCTTTTTTGAACAAGCCAAAATGCTCTTGTTGGGAAGAAGAAAAGGAAGTAAGTGACTTTCAGATGTGACCTTTGTGCTGCTGAGCAGTAATTTCTTTGCAAGTAGGGAATGCAGCAATCATCCCCCATCACGGGTGTTACTGTGCCATGAGCTTCCCTCCTGCCCTATGGCCAGGTCTGCAGCTGGCAGCAGGTGACAAAGTTGGCTCTGATGTGCACCAGGTGGTGTCTGTGTGAGCCACGGCCCCATGTATTATTCAGCATCGTTTAGCTGCTTCTCAGGGCTGTAGTTTCTGTGTATCTTGCCATTTCAGGACTCCCAAACGATGCATGGGTGGCTGGGATCACATCCTGAGGAGCCATAAGTGAGGGGGACATAGGAGTGCCTGGCTAATGCCTGGTCCATATTTCATACAAGCAGAGCTGGTCAGGCACTTCTCCCTGTAAAGAGATGGCACCAAGCCTGTCCCTGAAGACATGAGTGTATTCATAGCGATATTTGTGAGAACAGAATGATTTCACAGTGAGCTGGCTGTGGGGCTGTGTTGTCCCAAGGTGATCATTTCAACAGGAATGGCTGCATCTGACTCAAAATATTCCAGTCAGGTGTTTCTGAAGATAAAAAGAGAAACTGATCTGTCTCCTCTGGAAGTTTTTGATTGCACAGAAATCACATTTTCCTTCAGAAAAACAAAGCACTGTAATGGAAAGTTCCATGCCAGCTTGGCCCAGCTTGAATGTCAGAAACCACTTTGCATGGTGTGTTTAGTCCATCAGAGCACTAGCCTGGCTGCTTTCAGCTCTGCACCTACTTCATCACTTGTCTCCACATCCCAGGGGACACCCTGCATGCTGGCTGGAGACGGAGGTCAAAGGAAAGAGGGCTGGTGCCTGATGGTGGCTGGAGGAGCGCAGCCAAGGGCTCTGCCTCTTGCCCAGCCAACACATGCTGCATCCCTGGGGCTAGGAACGCTGAGCATCACTTCCCTCTGCACCATGGCAGGTTCAGCAGCTCCCCTGGGGCAGTGCTGGCCCTGGCTGCTGGTTCTGCTCACCCCCTTTTGCCCCCCAAGTCTGGGCTGTGATGCCAGGCAGCGGTAGGGAGTTGGATTTTCCCACAAGCTAAGGTACTGACCCTTAAAGTTTTTCCTTTTTGAAATTTTGCAAGTAATGGAGGAAAACACCTCCAGGAAAACTTTTTATAGTCACCACAAACCGATTTTTCCATGCCAGAATGATTTGCCCAACTATGGAGCCAAGAGAGATAATTATCACCCGGCTGAAAAAAAAAATAATAAAATCAAGAACTCTCCAGAAGAAAAAGAATAACATAAAAAGCATTAAAGCACAAGTTGTGCAGGGAAAGTCAATATGACATTATTACTACCCTTGTAATTTAAAAACCAAAAGATAACAAGCAATAAAATCAAAGGGACAGGCTGAAAAACTGGGAGTAGGAAATCATTTGTGCACAATGCTGGTAACCTGCTGTACTTGTTGCTGCAAGCTGTCACTGTTGCTGGAGGATGCAGGAAAGCCTATAGCCAGAAGATAACAGGAAAATAAAACGAAACTATAATAATAATCCCAGGATAATACTGAGATATAGAATTTCTGGAAGAGGAAAGCATTTCATAAGAGCTGTAAAAGAAGACACTTCTGCCATGGGTCTATTGCAACTTTATCTGTCATCCTGAACATCCCTCCTGGAAGCCTGGCAGATAGGGTAATACAAACAGTTAACAAAAGATAACCTTCCTATCACCCCCCTGGCTCCTTGATGCCTGGACACAGCTTCTCCTAGGGAAACATGCTCTTTTTTTTTGCTTAAAAATAGGAATTCCTGATAAAAGAATATGAACATACTGGCAAGCAAGCAAACCCAGGGAACTGGCAGTGGGAAGGCAAACTGCTCCATGGTTTATAAGATAATGTAGCCAAACCCCATTTCCTGAAGAAGGATGATTACTTTTACTTAAATAGAAGGAAATAACAAAGATTGCGTGTGGGATGGAGAGGCCCTGGCTCCTATTTGCGAAGTGATTGATGGACTCTGAGCAAGGGACTTCAGTTCTGCTGGGCAACAGGAAAAACACCATCACCCTTTTGTGTCCTAGGCACTGAGCAGGTGCAGACATGGCTGGGCTGTTAAAGCAGACCTTTATGAAGCCAGCCTTGTTAAATAAAGATAGCACAGGACACGTGTCGCAGCCAGTCTACCTAATCCCCCTCCGTAAACACGAAGCCAGTCATCTCCTTTCAGTACTTGGTCCATCGTTAGCACTCATGCAAGCCCCATAAAACAGAAGTAACTAAAATCCCAAGAGAAACTCCTGTGTCTCCTGGCTTTCTTCCCAGGCTTTCTCTAGCTCCCACTGCCTCTTTCTTTCTAATCACGACCCCGGCAGTGAATTTTTAGGGTTGTTTCCCTGCCTCATAAAGGATTGTTTATGTTGATCCCTTCTAAATACCCAACCTGAAGATTTGCTGCCTTGTTTCAAGTATTATAGGGCAGTTTACAAGGCAAACCCCAACCTTTTTACAATTGAGTCACTAATTAAATTTTCTCCTCATTTTTCCATTCCATTTTCCACACAAAAACTTAGACCTGTAAAATTATTTCCTGGTTGCTGTGGGGAGAAATTTTTTCTAAGTTTTGCCACTTCTCAGCAAGTGAAATGATCATTGCCCATTGCATAAGGGCGGGAAAAATATATTAGGAAGCAGCTCGTTAATTTTTCTCCATGTTTTTTGCAAGACTGGGGGGATGAGAAGGGCTGTCTGTCATCTCTCATCCCTTCTCGCTGCGTAGGACATCTGACAAATCCTTTCCAAAGGTAAAGGCCCTGCAGGTATTGGCTCAAATAAGGATATTTTGGATATCACAGAAAATAAAGAGCTGGCCTGAATCACCCAGGACCTCTGGGGTTAGTGGAATAATACCAACTTTTAGAATTAATTAGAAAATAGGGATGTTTCCCCACTGATTTCTTTCCCTGGATATAATTGTTTTTGATGCATATTTCAAATACATTTTTCAACTTTTCAACTTAAACCAGGCAGGAAAGGAAATGTTGTGGTAAAAACTGGTAGCATTTGAAAAGTATATTAATTTCCAGATGAACACTTATAATTGAAGAAAGCAAGTTGCAGAAAAAGCCAACTGTCCCCTTCAGGGATTTGTTTGAATGGTAATTTAGCATAAGAACTAAGCAACAAACATTTCTCCTGAAACTCCTACAGGCATTTCTGCTGATTTATGCTCTTATCACCCAGGATTTTTCACTCCCCAGTCCTCAATATATAGTACTAAGCCCTAAATAGCAAAAGGAAAAGTATCACAGGGAAACAAGAAGAAAGTAATGACTGAAAAACAGATGAGAAGGTAGATTAAAAAAAAAAAAAAAGAACAAAATTGTATCCCCTGCATATTTGAACCTGATAAAAATCTGTTGGGGAAAGGCCAAAACACACCAAAGATCAGGAATAAAGATGTTTCAATCCATTAAAGTGATCAGAGGAGCTGAAGAGGCCAGGAGGGACAGATGCCCAGCCACCACACTGTGCCTGTTGCAGGTCTTCAGGAGGGCTTGGAGAAGCCGATGGTGATGGGGAGCAGGCAGCACCCTCGCTGGAGCCTCCCAGGGAGCAGAGAAGGACAGGAGGACACACCAGACAGAGGAAATGTCATCAAGGTCAGGAGATGAAGTTTTCAAAATGGTTCACATGTCCCACAAGGGCTGTGCCCAGTGCTGCAGCACATCCCAGGGCCATTTCTCCAGTGTTGCGTACCTGGGGCTGAAACAGAGCTGTTCTGTACGGCTGACACTCTCCTTGTGGTGGCTTAAATGTCACTTCAGGTGGACATGGACACCCATCCCGGTGTCCTCAGTGTGTGTTGGGAGTTTTAACATGCATGCTGGTTTCTGAGCAGATGTTGGAGCAGGTGCTGCGAGAGCTGCAGCCCCTCTGCACCACGGAGCAGCAGTTCATTGAGAAGTTCTTCCACCTAAGCCAGAACACCGCCGAGCTGCAGGTGCTGGAGGTAAGCATGGGGACTAGGTCCTCTCCAGTGCCACTGGCCCATCCCTCTAGCTTGATACAAGCCTCATCAGGCACAGTGGGGTGTCTGATTACCTTTATCTGCTTACCGGAGCTCTCCTGGGCTCTGGTCCTCTGGCAATAGTCAGTGGTGTCAGGACTGCTGGCGGTGTTGAGACTCCCTGAGGACAAAAGAAAATTGAACTTAAATTATGGTTTCAGCAAGATCTCAGCATATCTAAACATCAACTGTGGGACTGCAGTACGATGCAGCATGACTTCTGCTGAAATAAAACCTAGATTTGAGGAGGAAATTCTTCACTCAGAGGGTGGTGAGGCACTGGGACAGGTGGTCCAGAGAGGCTGTGGATGCCCCTTCCTTGGAGGTGTTCAAGGCCAAGTTGGATGAGGCAGTTGGATGTAGCACTGGGCAACCTGATCTAGTGGGTGGCATCCCTGCCCATGGCAGAGGGTTTGGAACTAGATGATCTTTAAGGTCCCTTCCAATGCAAGCCATTCTATGACCCTATGGTGTCAAGCTTTCCTCTGAGAGAACATGCAGATTATACTTTCCACCTCTTTCATCATTTCAGATACCTGCATCTAAGGGAGGAGAAAACATGGCATCTGCAGAGGATCCTCCTTGCACCAAGCCTCGGAGCCAGTATGTAGATCACGCAATTCATTGCTTTGATGTGGGCATGGTCCAGAGTGTCCTACAGGGACTGCCAGAAGAACTGATAGATTATTATTATTATTTTGCCATTGATGACCATCCTGATTTCAACATTGGTCTCAGGTTTGCACCCTGGACAGCAGCAGAACCCAAAGGCATCATAGCTGGGCTTGCAGAGAGGCAGAGTGCTTCTCCCCAGTGCAGTGACTCTGCTTCAGGAGGGTTACAGAAAGTGGGGTTTCTCGGCATCATGCTTTGATCAGCTTTAGTTCCCTAATAGCAAGATTGTAGACTGAAAGCATATTATGGAAAAAAAAAATAGAAAAAATGCCAGCATAAAACCACAAACTTTCCATTTGGATGGGAAAACAGGACCTCGGTGTCCTCCCACAGGCACAGATGTGGAAGAGTTGGAGGACTCAAGCAATAAATAAGCTCTACTGTGATACAGAAGGCTTTCCTTCTCCCTTATGTAGCTTTGCACATGCCTCTCCAGCTGGCCACAGCATCAGTGCTCCTCCCCATTTAATTACTTTTTTAATTTTTATTTTTAAGACTAGAAGAACCTACAACCCGGCTGCTGAGTGAGATTTTCAGTTCACTGGAGCCTGAGCTGAGAGGTTTTCTAGATGTCTGCAATAAGACCCACCCCTTCAGCTGCTTGCAGGTCTTGGTTACCTTGAGTGACTCCGTCTTTGGGATGTGGGGCTCTTCCTCAGCTCCCCCCTCATCCTTCCTCAACACTGTCCTGGGCAACATGCTGCTGCTGGCCAAGAGCAGCTTCAACAAGTGCATTGTGAGTGTTGGTAAGAGCAAGGCCAAATAGATATGGGTGGTGGTTGACCTCCTCCAGGGTCTTCTAAACTTCTAATGTGGGCTTTACTGAAGGCAGTGCTGGTGTGTACCAGATGTGGATCTGACTCTGGTTTTGGGAAGACTTAGCCCCTCATTGATTATGTCTGAGAGGTAAAGCACAATAAAATAAAGTGCCACATGTGCCTGCTCTTATCAGGATGAGGAAACTGAAGGATTTTTCCCCATGTACTGCTCTGGGAGGCTGTTGAAGCGATGGCTGCATATCAAGTTGTTGCAGCCAAGCTCTTCTGCACTCCTGCTGGCACAGCAGGACTTGCTCAAGGACCAATTGGTAGGGAGGAGAGTGTGGGGTGATCAAGATCCCATCAGAAGTGAAAAACCTGGCCCTGACACTGCTAGGTCAAGGAAAGCCACATGCTGGCATCAAGGGCACCTCTGCCAAGACCTGGAGCAGACAGCCTGTTCCCAAACTGGCTTGAGAAGTGCCAGAATTACCAGAGGGGAGAGCCTCTGTCCTTTGGGTGTATGTGTGAAGAGACAGAACTATGTCCGAGCAAAGAACCACGCAGCCTGAGACCAAGCACACCAGCTCCAGAAGAGCACCTAGTATGGTTTCAGACACAGCCAGAGGCAAGGAAGCTCACCTCTTCCCATAGACTCATGAAGGGAGGCTGTTGCTGCTAGTCCAACCTTGTAAATGCAGGAAGCAGTACACAACTCATTGCTTGGCTTGTTTTCTGGCCTGTGGCTTTGCCTGCTGGAAGAGGGGGCTGGGGCCATGACAGACCTGAGCATATTTTTTGTATCATTGCCAGGGGACCTTGTGCAAAGAAATCAAGGAGGCGAAGGCACCCAGCAAGATGAGAGGTGGGATCCTGCCCTCTGTGAGCCGCTTCGAGGAGTTTGTGAATTTCTCAGAGGAGGTGTTCAGGACAGCTCAGCGCAGAGGGGAGCTGGACAAAGCACACCTCAGGCTGGCCAGCAGCGTCTTCAGCAGCAGTGAGTACAAAGACTGGTGGCAACCATAAGGCTGCAGCCTCAGGAGTCATCAGCAACCAGCTGAGCCACCAGAGCAGGGTACATGCAGGCTACCTGCCTCCTGAACACTGCTTGGGCTGAATCTGCCTTCCCCAAGCAAAGACCTGGAGCATCTGACAAATTCAGACTGCAGAGAGTACAAGGTGCATGCTGCCTGGGATGTTTGCAGAGGCTGGGACACAAGCTTAGCTCTGAATCTAACACCAGGCTCTCCGCTACAGAGGAGATGCTTCCCACTACAGATCAGACTTCTTGTAAGGACAGGTCTCAGGAGCACCAGCAGCCAGAGAGTAACTTTGCCCCCAAAGTACTAAGGAGAGGGGTTGGGAGAGCCAGGCAGGCAGCTCTCAGTGGGTCCCTGGCTGTCGGTGCAGAGACCCCACTTCCCAGCTTGGAGAAGACCTGAGGCACTGCAGAAGTAATAAGTCCAAGCCTCCAAGAGCATGAGGTGGTGCAGATGGGCAGATGAGCTTGGGGTTGGAGCATAAACAGGCCCTACCATGCTATAAGCAATCTTTAAAGCAAAAGTGGGTGAGATAGGGAATAAAGCTAATGAACAAGGGCCAGTATGTGCATTTGTGGTGGTTTTACTCAGGTGGGCAGCCGAGCTCCACCACAACCGCTCTCTCACTCCCCCTCTCCTCAAAGAGGAAGGGGGAGAGAATACAACACAGAGAACTCGAGGTTTGAGATAAGAAAGGTTTAATTAAAGGGAAAGGGAATGGGAGGAAAAAAACCAGAGACAAAAGAAGCAATCAGTCCGCGCGGAAGCACAGAGAGAGGAAAAATTATTCTCTACTTCCCATCAGCGAGCGGTGTTCGGCCACGTCCTGGGAAGCAGGGCCCCAAACGCGTAGTGGTTGTTCAGGAGGAACAGCCCCCTCCCCCACGAGAGCCCCCCCTTTTATTGCTGAGTGTGACATCAGGTGTTATGGAATATCCCTTTGGTTGGTTTAGGTCAGCTGCCCCAGCAATGTCCCCTCCCCATCACTTGCCCACCCCCAGCCTGCTGGCTTTTGCATCTGCCACTACCCGCCTGCCGGGCTCTACAGCCAGATCTGCCAGCTCCTGGCTCTGCTCACAGGCGACCAGGACCCCGTCTCCACCGCCTATCTGCTGTCCGAGTCGGTCTCCATCACCCTGCGCCATCAGCTGCTCATCATCATCCACGAGAAGCTTCACAATCTGAACAAGTCGGCAACAGCTGCGGCTGAGCAGCTCCAAGGGCTCTCCCTGCAGGATGCTCCCTCGCGCATCCATCACCTCACTGAGCTCCAGAACCTCTTCAGCTTCAGCTCCACGGGTCTGGGGCCCCAGGAGCTCAACAGATTCAGAGAGCAGCTGCAGCAGATCCCTGCAGGAGTGACCGTCTGTCTGCTGACCCTCGTGAGCGTCCAGCCCTTCTCCAAGGACGACATACTGCTGCTGACACGGTTGGAGAGGGGCAGCACTCCCATCACCATCCACATCCCGACCGCGCTCACCAAGGCCCCGCTGAGCTCAGTGCTGAGTGACTTCGACACCATCCAGAAGGAGCAGAAAGAAACCATCAACTACACCAACAACCGTGACTGGTGGCTGTGCCGCTCCGAGCTGGACCGCAGGATGAAGAGCCTCATCGACACCCTGGAGACGGAGGTGCTGGACTGCTGGAAGGGAATGCTGCTCCCCACCAGCCAGGATCCCGCGCTGGCCAAGAAAGCCGCCCGCCTCTTCGCCCAGCTCCGTCGCTGCGGCTGGCGGGGCTCGGACCCGGCGCTGCTCAAGGTCCTGCTCAACGCTGCTCCCCTCCTCACCCCGGCCGACGTGCAAGCCCTGGCCGCAGGGATGTGCCCTTCGCAGTCCTGCAACAAAGCGGAGCTCCTCCTGCAAAAGGCCCTGGAGAAGCAGAGGAGCCGCGTCCGGGCACCTGGCGGCTCCCTCGTCCTCGTGCTGGATAAACACCTCCAGAAGCTGCCCTGGGAGAGCATGGCGTGCCTGCACGCCGTGCCTGTCACCCGCCTCCCGTCCCTGCGCTTCCTCCTGAGTTACAACCTGGTACCGAGGGCAGGCTCTGTGCTGCACCGCGGCGTCAACCCCACCAGGACCTTCTACATCCTCAACCCCCAGCCTGCTGGCTTTTGGGGGCTTGGAAGGAGTCCTGATGCTGTGCCAGCACTATGCAGCAATAGACACAACACTGGAGTGATATCAGTGCTGTTCCAGCTACGAGTGCAGAGTACAGCACTGTGTAGGCTGCTGTAGGGAAAAGGTGACTCCAGCTCAGACAGACCCAACACAGCATTATAGTTACTCCCTCCAGCATTTCAGAGGGAGACAGTTCAAATAGGATGGCCTAATGACCTGTTTACCATGAGGAGTGAGAAGGGCCATCTCTGCTCTGCATACTCAGTGAGCTACTTGAGCTCTTGCCCTCTCCAGACCAGCTAGCGAGTGGTTGGCAGCATGGTGAGACCTGATGAAAGATTTGGATAGGGCTGGATTAGACCTGAATGTCTCTGCACCCTTTTGGGTAAATTATAAAATATTACAGCTCCAAAGCCAGTACACTGCCCTGGAAGGCAAGGCAGTCAGACAGCTGAACAGCCTGTGATGAAGCTTACCTCAGCCCTTGATTCTCTCCATACCTGTCCCTGTCTTTTCAGTCAATAGCCTGTCCTCAGCAAATCTCAAGGCGAACACAGACATGGTCATGATGGAGAATTTCCACCACATTCACTGCTTCCTGTGCCAAAAGAAGATACAATGCCTGGAGGACAAAAAGAGGGAAGCCAAGCAAAGGTATAGTGAGCACATGGAGAAATATGTCATCACCTACCTGGGCCAGCCACTGGAAAAGCTCAACGTGAGTACAGAATAACCTGACCCATCAAAAGGTCACTGCAATTCATAAAGTTACAAATCCACAGGACAGAATCCAGAGGAGGGGAATCAAATTTAGAAACCACAACCTAGGATGGAACGGAGGCTGTTTGCAACAGATTACTAAGGGGTGAAAAAGAGTTCTCAAATCTGTGAAAGCTTGTAAGATTGAGGGAGTAACCCCTCTTCTGTGGCCATGATGAACAGGACCAGGGGTCAGGAGCTGAAGTTCGCACACTTCTGACCACTTACTGCTGGTTTTTATGGTATAGCACAGTGCCTGCTCCCCTTGGAAGACCAGAGGACCAGCTCAAAAGCACCTCTGCAACTCATGGCCTCGGTGCAGGGACCTGCTCAGCCCCCTTCTCCCGCTCCAGGTTGCATGCCTGTGCCTGGCACATGCTAGTTTCTTTTTGCACAGCTGCCTGGACTAATTAGCCTAGGAGAACCTCACACTTCCCAGGTGACTGCTTTGTGAACTGAGCTAAAAGCACCAGGCTTCGCTAACTCAACCAGGCATCCCCCTTCCTCTGAGATGATGGCTGCTCTCAAGACCCCTCCTTGCTCGCTCTGCTTCTTCTTGACCCACTCACTGGCCTAAAATATCTCAGACTGAGTTCAGCTTGAATTATTTATAAGACCTGCTCCTTTCAATTTGTTTGCAGTCTTCGCTGTCAAACATCTTGTAGGTTTGACTGGAAGATCAGCTCAGCATCTCATGCTGCTTTCAGCAGTGACATGCCAATGTCTTCAAATACTTCCTCCTCTGAGGGAAAGCAGAACTTCATTGCTCCAAATAACATGAAGGTACTTGGTGTTCTGCTCAGACACCTGACAGCCACCTCTTACAGCCCATGTAGCTCTTCAGGTTTGAGCTCAGTTCAACATAAAGAGTAGTTGCAAAGGCACTGAGTAACCTAGGAGCCCACACCTGTTTTTGAAAGAAGCTTGTAACTTTAGGAACCTCTTTGTCCTTGAAAACCCTTAGGATTTAAGATATTTCTCCACCCCAAACTGCAGCAGAAATACTCAAGACAGCCTACAGCATATTGGGCTGTATGGCAGCAGATCAAAGGAAGATATTAGTCTTACTTTTTTTTCCCCTTTGTTAGGCCAGATCTGAAATCTTGTGCCCAGCTTTGGGGCTCCAGATCATGAACAAGCTCACAAGGGGGCCACCAACATGGCCAGGGAACAGTAACATGTGTCCTGTGAGCTTGGCCCTGGAGAAGAAAAACAGTTTTAGGTGTACCCAACAGCAACCTTCCCTAGGAGGTAACTGAGAAGACACAACCAGGTCCATCACCAAGATGCATAGCAGAATGATGAGAGAACAGTTACACACTGGGGGGAAGGAGGTGGGGGGTAAGCTAGAGAGAAAAAAAGCACGATGAGGATAATAAAACACTGGCAGTCTGTCCTTGAAGATTTTCAAGACCCACCTTCAGAAGTGCCCCAGATGCCCCGGTCTGAATGCAGTGGCGATCCTGCTTTTAGCAGGAGGCTGAACTAGAGGCTGACTGAGGTTCCAACAGATTCTGTGTCTAGAAAAGCACATGCAGGGGAAAAAAAAAAAAAAAAAAGAAAAAGCCCTCTATCAGCATTGAGCCTTTCACGGAGCTACCCTGCTCCTGCTATTTTCTCCAAAAACTAGCTGAGGTCTGTACTCCTTTGGGTTGGCTTAGCCCTGGGATCTTAGAAGTGACAGCCATGCCTGTGGCTGGATATACACTCCTTTTGAAACACCTCCTTAAGGGGCAGCCTTTCCTGCATACTCACAATATCCTCAAAGTACTAAGAAAATTGAAGTTCATTTTACAGTTTTGCAGATTGTTACTCCATTTGAATCCAAACCCTCTCTAGCGAGGCAAACTGCGTGAAGCCCTAAGGAACACAAGTAACTTTTCAGCAGTCCCATTGCTCCATGGTAATGCCACCCCTAGAGATCCCACATGCTGAGCAGGGAGGGAAAGTAGAACTGATGAAATGCCCTAAAGCACAGCCAGGCCTGCAGAGCAGCCCTGCTTTCCTGGAGGACGAGTGGTCTGATAACTTCTCTTCCACTTGGTCATGGGAAGGGGACTGAGGACAGTGGCCAGGTTTCATCCCTAACACCTTCATGCAGCTCATCAGTGGATGTCTCCTTGCTTTTCCAGCACTTCTTTGAAGGGGTGAAAGCCCGCATCGCCCAGGGGGTGAAAGAAGAGGAGGTCAGCTTCCAGCTGGCCTACAGCAAGCAAGAGCTGAGGAAGGTCATTGAGAGGTACCCTGGCAAGGAAGTAAAGAAAGCCCTCGAGACCCTCTACAGGAAAATCCACAAGTATCTCTCCCCAGAGGAAAATCTCCTGCCGGTGATTGACTGTGGTGTTATTTGGGTGTGGTGTCATGATTTTGGGGTGGGTTCATGGCTGCAAAGCAGTGGGTCTTCTCCTCCTGAAGTTCCTTCCTTCTGGCTTGTCCTGTCATAGGGTGGCAGAGCATGCATGGCTTATCTTCTTGCAGTCAGACCCCACGTACAGCTGGCACAGGCTGATGCCCTTTTTTTCCCTAGGTGGTGTGGCACGCCATGGAGCAGGAGCTCATACGTCAGTACCAAGAGCTGGAGGATCTGATCCAACGTTGTTACGCAGGCTCGGGGATCACCATGGACTTCACCATGGCGGACTTGCTGAGCTATTTCAACTCCATCACCCTGTCCAGCGTGTAGAGGCAGATGCCTGTCGATTGAGACCAGCTCAGGGATCCTCTGCAGCTACACCTTCAGGAAGCTAAACTGAAATGTAAAACTTCCCAGGCTGAATTTTGATATGCAGTGCCCTGCTCTGAACTCAACACCAAGGTGCAGCTACCTTGTCAGTATTAGACTAGATCTCCTTTGGGGAAGTGGAGCTTCCAGGGGCAAAGCACAGCTTCCTCCCACAAAGAAATCACTGTACAGCCAATGAAAAAACTCCCAAACCTCAAGTTTCTGCCAAGGTGAGTGCCCGTGCTGTGCATCTTCACCAGACCACTGCCCGCCGTGCCACACAGCTGAATGATGAAAGCCCTCTGCTCCCCAGGACTCTCTCCTTTTTATCTCCAGTGAACCTGTGCTGAAGCAAGAGGGTCACAATGCATCAAGCCACCCTGATATGTGCAGTGCCATTATATCTAAGCATGCACAATTACTCTGCCAATTGGAGTGAAGTAAATGCTACTGTTTCAGCATATCAGGGAAAATGCTTCTCAAGGATTATCTTTTTCTTACCCCATTTTCTTACGAAGCATCCCATAAGAATGTCACAGCTTGTTACTATATTGTTTTTAAAAATATGGTCTTCACTCAATTCTTGCATCCTGTGTTGGTGACTTGGAGGCTGACATCCTATCCAAGATAGACTTGTCTTTAAAAAGTAAAGACTTGGAGCTTCCTGGTTCAATACAAAGCAAATAAAAGCACTGCTCACACTACTCAGATGGTTTGATATCATGGAACTCCCTAAGATCTCAAAACAGATAGGAGCCATTTCCCAGACCAAAGGACAGTCTTTTTTTCCATAGAGTCTACCTAAGAGAAGCCAACTCCTTCCCACCTCCCCCCTTCCAAGGATGTTAGCCCCATCCTTACTGCTGCTTTTTGGACTTGTTGACCCCAGCTCAGACTACCTGATGTTGATCTAATGGGTCAGTAAGCACACCATCACCATGCAGGTCCAGAAGGGTGAGACAAGGTCAAGATCCAGGCCAGCAGTGTCCATGGTCAGGCAAAAACACGTTTGGGGCTGAGGTAGAGACCAGCAGCCCCACATCATCACTCAAAGAGAGGCTGATGGACCTGAGCTGAGCTTAAATTGGCTCCTGGGCCCATGGGTGTGGGGTGGAAGCCCCAGGTGAGGCAGCTTGGAGCTGATAAGAGCTATTAGTGCCCTCAATGTTGGTGTTACTGGCACCTGTGAGAAGAGCTTTGAGAGTTTTAATAAAGAAAACAAATATAGGATTTTTCAGATGAAAGTGAGGTTTGGGAAGCCAACAATAAATAAATAAATAAATAGATAGATAGATAAATAAATAAATAAATAAAAGTGACAGCCTTTTACCAAGCTCTGTCTGTGCAGCACACACCTATCAACCTGCTGGTACCTCCTTTGTATGTCCTGTTTCCACCTCAGCTCTGCATTCTCCAGCATTGGAAAACCCACTGTGACCTTAAAAACCAGGAAGGCACGAGGGTTCTGTTGCATGTCCCAGGATTAGTTTATCTATCCAGCTCCTTGCTGGTTGACAACAGGTGTTCAGAGACAGAAAATAACCCACAAAGTAACTTTGGGGGAAAATCTGTGTGCTAACTTAGACAACTTGGAGAGAAAAATCATGGAATTATAGAATTACAGAATGTTTTGGGTTGGAAGGTACCTTTAAAGGTCATCTAGCCCAGTCAATCTGGGCTGTACATAAAGGATACAAAACAGGCATTTTGCTCCCTCCCAGCATCCTCCAGATGTCCTTTCTCTCAACTTGGGGCAGAATGCAATACATCACACTACATTTTCAGCTGTTTCCAAATTTCCTAATATTAGAAATTTAGCTTTTGTTTTATTTATTTATTTATTTATTTATTTATTTATTATTTTATTTTCCCCACTGTGCACAGTGAAGCATGGGCAGTTTGTGTGCAGAGGGTCTATGCAGAATGATTTTAACACAGCGTGTCCTGTGCCTTGAACCACTTCCCTGGCAGCTTTTCCCCAGTCTGAACAATTTACTCCCTTGCAGCCAACTGCCCAGAGAGCTTCAGACCTTTCAAAACTCCATGCTATTTTTGGCAGGTTTGTTTTCTGTAGATCACTAACTCTGCCTCAGGCCATGAAGAGCCTCTTTGGAGGAGTCTGTTTGCAGGAAGGTATCTCCAAAAAGGTGTCCAAAGCTGTGCACATCACCCTGAGGTTCCTTTGCTATTGCTTCTTGCTATACATTGGCTGTTAGGACAGCAAGTGTCTCGCTGGGCAGTAAGACCTCAGCATGGTTCATGGTAGAAAATAATTCTGGAGGCAAAAAGGAACATTGTCTGCTGCAGGGGAAGGGGCTACTTGCCACAGCTCTTCTCTAGGGGCATCCTTACCATCTTCTTAACAGTAAGCCACCCCAGTCTGAGCAGCAAGCTCAATGGAGTGCTTTAGTTTAGCACATTAACTCAGTTTGCCCTTGCAAAGAGTAAGTCACTAAAATAGCCTTGATTTTTTTCAAGCAACTCTGTGTGGTTGGACTTTCAGGTCCCTAAGGTCAAAGTACACCTCTGTGGGGAGCAGTGCTTAGAGCTCCTGTTTCTAATCAACGTTTATTTTATTGTTTTCCCCTTTCTCCTGTGACGTTACTCCTCACACAGCTCAGCTCTGGGCAGCAGGAGGACGGTTGTAAAGCCAGGCACTCTCCAGCACTAGCTCTTCTGCTTCTCCTGCAGGTACTCAGCCTATTTTTACAATCTGGTTTCCTTGTGGTGTTTGCAGAGAGACCAGCAGGCTTACTGGTCATGCAGAAGGGGAAGGTTGTCTCGGGGAGGTTTGCTGCAGGCTGGGCCATGCAGCTCAGGAACACCCAGGAGAACTTCCTGGGTGGGAAGGACTTTGTGGAGGTTCTGAGCCCAGGCTGGTCGGAGGTGAGGTTGTCAAACACCAAACGCTGTCTGTGACAAGGAGGAGTGGTGCAGGACAGTGGGGTCCTGCTCCAAGTGAGCTCCTCTGACCGTGAGGACCAGATGTACCAGTGAACCTGTGCCTGGTTTTATGCTGACCTTGCTCTTGTGTCAGTGGGGCTGAAATCTCTCCTTGCCAGCTGTTTCCTATGCACTCTGCTGCAGAAGGGCAATGCCAGATGATATGAATCCAATATACAAGAAAATGCCAAGGACAACCCTGTTTATATGTACAGTCTGGGGGAGGAGAGGCTGGAGAGCAGACCATAGAAAAGGATCTGGGGGTTCTGATGGAGAGCAAGTTGAGTAGGAGTCAAGTGCGCCTTGGCAGCCGAAAGGGCTAACCGTACCTTGGGGTGCACCAAACAGGCATGGCTAGCTGGTCAAAGGAAGGGATTGTCCTGCTCTGCTCTGTGCTGGTGCAGCCTCACCTTGAGCACTGTGTGCAGTTTTGGGTGCCACAACGTAAGAAGGACATAAAACTGTTTGAAAGTCCGCAAAGAAGGACCACAAAGATGGAAAAGGGTCTGGAGGGGAAGACGTGTGAGGAGTGGCTGAGGGCCCTGGGTTTGTTCAGCCCTGAGCAGAGCAGGCTGAGGGGAGGCCTCATGGCGGCCTGCAGCTCCCTCACAGGGAACGGAGGGGCAGGCACTGAGCTCTGCTCTCTGGGGACAGTGACAGGACCTGAGGGAACAGCATGGAGCTGGGACAGGGGAGGGTCAGGCTGGGGGTTAGGGAAAGGTTCTTCACCCAGAGGGTGGTCAGGCACTGGGACAGGCTCCCCAGGGACGTGGTCAAAGCACCGAGGCTGCTGGAATCACAGAATCACAGAATTTTCTAGGTTGGAAGAGACCTCAAGGTCATCGAGTCCAACCTCTGACCTAACGCTAACAGCCCTCCACTAAAGTTCAAGAAGTGTTTGGTCAACACTCTCAGACAGAGGGTATGATTTTTGGGTGGCCCTTTATGGAGCCAGGAGGTGGAGTTGGAGATCCTTGTGGGTCCCTTCCAACACAGGATGTTCTATGAATATATGAATTTATTGCTTCTGTACTTGTGCCACCTGCAGGCCAAAAGAAAACCCATTTGATCTCCATTGACAGTTCAGTTAACAGCTTCCTGGATCGTTTCCCTGAGCAGCTGGGTGCTCCTCACCTTCCTCTTGTGTGGTTTTGCACTCTGTTCTCAGCCCTGGGACGATGTCCTGGAAGGAAAAACACATAAGTCCACCCCCTTGCTTCATCCAGCGCCTGGACCACCTCGTGTTGACTGTTAAGAGCATTGAGGACACTGTCACCTTCTACTCCAAAGTCCTGGGCATGGAAGTGGTGACTTTCAAGGTAACATGGGGGAAAGGCCGAGGGGAGCTAAAGTAGTAGTCCTGAGCCAGTGGCTGGTTCCTGTGGATCTGACGGTATCTCTGGGATTTCTCCTTGGTCTGGGGATGGTAGAGCTAACAAAGTCAGGCAGTTGCACTCACATCCCAGGGCTACAGTGAGCATCAATCTGCTCTTCAGATGGGCACAGATGGCAGGTCACTGCCCTGCATTTCCGTGGGGATCAGGTCTCAGTTGCTGTATAAGTCTGAAGAAATATTGGGGGCCCACAAAGAAAAGAGGTGTCAGAACCTCCTTCCTCACCATCTTCCCACTGCCTCATCTTTGTTCCCTCCGCAGTTCCCAGAGTGTGCATTATTTTTATGGCTGTCCCACAGGCAGGATGGAGGGTGCCCAGAACTGAAAATTCTCATCTTTATGGCTTAGAAGCAGCTGCAAGTGGCCATAGGACTCTCTTGGGTCACTGCATCTCCAGGGATGTGGTGGGAATCTTGCAGCAGTCAACTCTTGCCTTGGGTTATCCCAGTAAGAGCCCAGAGTTAGCAGGACTACAGCCATGTCCCCAGGACTTTTAGGACTACACAGCTGAATGGATGCTGAAAGCTTCCAGCCTAGTAAGTCTCTTTGGTATTGATTCTTTTCTCTTTTTTTTGGTGGGGACAGGAAAATCGCAAAGCTTTACGTTTTGGCAACCAGAAGTTTAACCTGCATGAGGTTGGGAAGGAATTTGAACCCAAGGCTCACCACCCAGTCCCCGGCTCTGCAGATATCTGCCTTATCACACAGGCACCCCTGGAGCAGCTTTTGAGTCATCTGAAGGTGAGCAAGGTGTAGAGTGTGCACAGGGCAGTGTAACCCTGGGAGGCATGAGGCCAGAGCCTCACAAGTGACACTTTAAAGGTCTGTGCTTTGGGGAATGTCAGAATTTTCTCATACAATGTCGCATGCTTTTAAGGCTGGAGGGAAGAGTGCATAACGACCTGGTAAAAATCCCTTGAGCATTAAACCCCTGCTTTTATGTCTCCTCCCAGGCCTGTGGGGTGATCATTGAAGAAGGTCCTGTGGCCAGGACTGGTGCCGTGGGTCCAATAACATCCATCTACTTCCGAGACCCCGATGAGAACCTGATTGAGGTTTCTAGGTACAGCACAGACATGAGTGCAGTCAGCGGAGGGGAGCCCTAACCACAACCCGTACTCTCAGCCTGAGTCCCAGCAGGAGGTATGATGCAGAGGCCAGGATTTTGATGGTCTGTATGCAGATTCAAGCTTTCATTTTGTAAACCTATGACAAGTCTCAGCTCCCAGCTGTAAAGCTGCATGAGCCTCAAGAGCTTTCTAAAGACAGGATCAGCCCCAGCTTGCTCTGTACTCACCCCTGGATGTGAATTCTACTTCTATAAATCAATGTCAATGGAGACTTCATGGCTTTCTTGGGAGATCCATCCTGCTGAAACCTATCTCCTCTCTGGGAACTGGGAACTGGGTCTCAGCGTCTGACACACAATGTGCTTGTGAAGCTGTGGCTCTGTGCCTCATACTCAGCTCTGCATAAATACTTGAATATTTATAGGGTTTCTGTCACCGGGGATGGGAGAAAGCAGCAGTGAGGAGCAGCAAGGAGGTGGCTGTAAGGAGGGGAGGGTTTCTAAAGTCAGGGAGCTCACCTGAATTTCTGCAGGGGTGAAGGGGAAATGAGGTGCTAAGAAGACAGTGGCATCAGGCACAAAACTTCTACGTTGGCTCTCCTTGCAGCTCAACATGGTTGTCTTGGACTGTCATCTGAGTTTCCTTCTTTCTTAAATACTGCAATTATTTAAAAAGCATGAAGGAACAAAGAGGGGTTACTTGTTTTTTTTTTTTTCCAGGAGAGCAGTTCCCCAGCTGGCCACACTGCGGTAGCAACGGTATCATCAAGGAAACAGTGCTGGAAGGCAGAGAGAACTCTTCTGACCTCTACAGTCAAAATCACCTCTAAAACTGAAATAATCAGTGAATTGTTTTATTTTAAAATGTCATTTCGTGGAAAATCCATCTCCTCCATGGTGGAAGAAAAGCAAATCCCTAATAAATGCAGTGCTTCCAATGACCCAAATCTTGTGTCAGTGCTGGCAGTAGGGATGAAAGCTGCTTGTAGCTCACTTTGAACCATTTGTGGGAGTGAGTGATAAGCACTCCCCTGGGAGGAGACACCACAACTCACCACCTTTGCCCTGTACGTGCAGAACAGGAGGGGACCCTTCGGGAAGGGGACCCCTGGGAAAGGGGGAGCCCCTGGGCAGGAGCCCTGGTTCTGTGGCCGCTCTCCAGGGTGCTGACAGTCACCAAGCATCCTCGCTCCTACCAGCCCGGCCCCAGCTCCCAGCTCTACTGGCCTGGGCTTCTCCCTGCCCAGGTTCTTGTTCCAGCCCTACCCTGTTCATTTTTGGCCTGGGTTTGTCCTTACTGATTGCTTGCTCACAGGTGTCCTGCCTGGCTCGGCGCTGGAAGTGTTGTTTTACTCAGTGAGCTCGCTACTGTAAATATGTTTGGGAAGAAAGGTTTCCTGTTCTTATTTTTATTTTAAGCATCATTTATCTTGGAACAGCAGTAGAAAGAAGGACAATGGCTCTTTTCTTACTCAACTTGACAGGAGAAGTTAGGAACTTTGTTTGCACCGTATTAATTACTGGATTACTTTCATCGTCACGCAAGCTGGCCTATAGTTTCCCCGGGCCATTTTTTCCTATGCTCTTAAAAGACCTCACTTTCCTTACCAAGGGGCTATGTCTCCTATTTTTTTAAGGACATGAAACATTCATTGTTTGAAACTGGAAATAATGAGTCAGACATTTTTCTGGGGTAGGAGACTGGAGGCGTTTTCAGGATCCTAGGCTTACAGAAGAAATACCTTAAAAGAAAAAACCCTCAAGTATGTCTTCAGCTTCCAGATATTTTGGAAAAGCTGTTTCTGCTTCAGCTGATAGGCTTGTACACTACCAGCATTCCTGAAACTTCCCTCCCTTATTTTACACATTTTCTGCTGAAATGTGTCAGGATTGTGCCTAGCTGGATAGCTGAGACAGCAGGCTGAGAAGGTGGGAGCAGTTTGTAATGCTGGCAGCAACACTAGATCTTCAGGCCCTTGTACTTGTGCAAGCCTCACAAAAGCCTTGTCCCTCTCTGACCAAGGACTGACAATGATCAGTGTCAAACACCACAAGCTTGAAGTGGTCTTCTCCCTCCTAGAGGGGTGATGGCACCTAGGAGAACTGCACTCAGAGAGACCTGTGAAATTAAGTTTCTTGCAGCTCTTGCCAATGTGTGTTCTGGTGTCTACTAGCCTTGCTGAGTGTATAGTGAGCACATTTTCCCAGTGGGGATATGAATTTGGGTTTATGAAGACTGTCTCTGACTATCAGGGATAAGTTGGGATTCGCCCTTTCCCAAACAATGACCTTATAGCAAGTGTTGCTAAAGACCTTATCGCAACCTGGCGATGTTGGAATGCAAGTAGGATGAATCAAGTTTAGAAGACCTTCTGGATCTCATGGACAACATGTAGCCTGAAACCCAAATCCGAATGAAATGTTCCCTCCACCTCAATCCCACACCCTACCCCACTCCAGCACCAATAGATGAAAGGTGATAATTCCCTTGTCAGCTTCTCAGCTTCAGCTCACTCTGTCCTAGCCTCTGCTGTGTTCCACTTCTAATTCAAAAGCCATGGTATTGCATGTGTTTGGATTAAAACTGGAAACCTACATGATGTAGAATTAAATCTTTATGCAGAAAATGGATTTACTTCAGTTCTTTATTTAGAAAGACTCAGTGTGACTATGCGTAGACAGTAGGAGAGAGTGGATTACAACAGGTGGGCAAACATTTTTGCTCTGACTGGGAAATTCTTTGCAGAGCCCACTACCAGCAAGCTAAAAAGGAACCAGCCCACATTCCTTGCCTGTCTAGACCCATCTCCCAGCAGAAAGCAGCCCTGAATTCTCCAACGGTTCTGTACCCACATCATTATCACACTGGAAACAGGTCCTTTGGATAAGCAGTCACAGTATTTAATGCACAGAGGAATATTGCATAGTTCTCCTTCTTGCTATTCAGAAAGGACGCAGGGTAAGAAAGCCTTTCAGTGAGTGGTTGCTCAGGAGCACAAGTACAGATTTTGTCCCAGCCAGAAAGATGATTTAGAGATGCAGTCTCTTTATGCTTTCTCTCCTCTCAGGGGAGAGAACCAGGAATTTCCCAACATGAGTTACAGCGTGCTTGTGCCAACCGTCCAGAGGTACCCATCTCTTTGCTGACCACAGAGGTGACCTCCGGCAAGCTAGCTCTAAATAGGTGCGGGGTGACCTGCCCAAAGCCAGGAGGGATGGTGTGACACAGCCCTAGGATCACCTTGCAAGAGGTGTGGGATATAGATGTAGGACTGCTGTACGATTCCTCACCTACCAACTGCTTTTCATTCAGAAAAGACAGACAGGTTTTAAGGGTCATTGAATGATCCCTTGCACAGAGAGAATTGACAACCACTTCCCAAATGCTGCAGAAATGGAAGGCTTTTGCTGAAAAAGTAGTTAAAAAAAAAAAAAAAAAAAAAAAGAATTCCTTCTGTGCCTGAGAGCTTTGCAGGCAGGGCTGCTTACAGTAACTCTGATAGATTTTTCATCTGGCCAGAAAGACTACCTAACCATGATCCAAAAAGTGCCAGGAGGAGCATTAAGAAAAGCACACATTTTGCAGTTGGATGTCCTCTTCCCAGACTCAACAATTAGGCATTCCATACAAAAATAACTTTGAGCTCAGCTTTAAAATATCTAGACTATCCCTCGTGGGAGATCAGTTTCCAGATAATACCCCAGGATTCACATAGATTCCCATGGGATTTTTTGCTATTTGTAGTGGCCTTTCAGCTACCGAGAACCAACCTAAGTCAAAACTGAATCTGTGTACTAAGTGCTCACACAGACACACCTCCTGCCTCATGGGCTCCTTTGATACTAAAGCGTCTACTTTGACTTCAAGGGGTAGGAAGTTTCCTGCCATTGGAAATGAATAGTAAAGCACCAATGAAGAAAGGAATCAGAGTTTCACTGGAATAAGTTCCTTTTCAGGAACCCATTTGCTGTTCCTTCACAGGCTGCAGGCCAGCTGGGAGCTATCTGACATACTCTCCAGGTTGTCCACCATAGTGATGATGGTTTCTACTTTTTCTTCGGGAAAAACGTGAGAGGCATTAGATCGAAACTTCTTCAGGAGTGACTCTCTGCTCAGAGGCTTCCTCCAGTGCCCATAGAAAGTGTCACATTTGCCTGTGAGGACATCCCCGCTGTGCAGGAGCAGTGCCACCTCTCCATACATCTTGTCAAAGTTGGCCACGTTATCTTCAGGGTGCTCCACCACCACTTTGTCCAGCAGCTCCCTCAGCTCCTGCCGGTGGATGCTGCTCTCCGTGAAGGAGCTGAGGCCCACTTCGCCATCCAGCAGGGCTGTGCAGGCATTGAACTGGAAGGAGTGCCTGGCCTGGTGCTCGGAGCTGGGGAAAGGCCGGTTGATGTACTTGGACACTGGGATCTTCAGCACAATGGTGCGGATCAAAGAGGGAGAGAAGGACCCTGCGTAGTTGATGAAGAGGTTCCGGACAGACAAGGCAGCATCCACCACCCAGTGCATCCCCAGGTGGGCCGGGAAGCGCTTGAAAGCAATATCCTGCTTCTCCAAGAGGAACTCGTGATGGTCACCCGGTGTGGACAGTGGCTTGGGATGGTAGACACTATAGAAAGCGCTGAACCCAGAGCACCCAGGGATGTCATCCAGAATGACAGGGTTCGCCTCCATCCCTCGGGCAGCCAGCAGTGCTGCTTCAAAGCCCAGGCGGGTGGCATTCCCGATGTGCAGCGGCTTGGCCTGGGTGGCGGCGTTGGCCATGGGCGCCCCTGCGAGCGAGGCGGCGATGCCCAAGGCATGGGCACACTGCGTCATGCTGAGGGAGAGCAGCTTTGCCGTGGCCGCCGCACTGCCCATGGTACCGACCACTGAAGGAGGGTGGAACCTGAGGGGGAAAGTGCAGGTATGAGCGTGAAACAGCCACGTCGGCCAGCAGGAATCCCTCATGGCTCTGTTGTGGATGGGATTCACCTGACTCAACATTTAGCCATTTAGCCAAACCAAACATCTGTTTGAAACTTCATTGGAGACCACGTAGTGAGGCCAGCATCTTTGGAAAACTCTTTTTAATTTTCTCTAAGAGTAGGTGGCATGGCTTGTGTCTGTACAGCTGAACTTTCACCCTGTCTTTCACCCTTCCGGACAAAGAAGGTGGCCTCATGTACCATGCCTTAGGGCAACAGATCCTGGTTGATGTATCTTGGACCACAATGGAGTCTCAGTCATGATGATGAGGGTTTGGCACCGTGGCCCTGAGCCTGCAGAGCTGTGCGAGCTACCAAGAGGGGATAAGTTGTACGCTTATGCTTGTTTTTCTAACTGAAATTGCTGTAGCATCCTCTAGCCCTGGTCACTCACACCAGCCTACTAGGGGAAAAAAAAAAAAAAAAAAAAAAAAAAGATAAAAAAAATAATAATAATAAAAAAGGAGATTTACCTTTTGGGAATGTTGTGAGCCTCAGTGGAGAAATGCATGAGCCTCCCTTGCACTTCCAGACCCACGTTAAATGCCAGGAGGAAATCCAGCCCATTGGGTTTGGTGCTTGGAGGTAGCATCTGGGAAGCAGCCAGGAGAGCCGGCAGGACAGCCCCAGATGGGTGAGTAGCAGGGTGCCAGGTGTCATCAAAGTCCATGGAGTGAGTCTGCCAGGGAAATGGAGATAAGGGTTTTCTGGTGTAGGGGGCTAGGAGCCAATGGGGTCCTTGCTACTAGTGCTGAGGTTACATCTGTAACAACATCCACCCAGTCATCCAGAGGTCTCCACGGTGCTTGGTTGGTCCCCTCTAAAAGCAGTGTGCAAGACTGCAGAGCAACCCAAGACTTCTTGGCCCCCATAGCCCCTCTCAGGCACCAGACTGTTTCCTGCAATACTTATTAGTGTTTTAAAGGCACCACAAAGCAGAGCTTCTCCTGGAAGAGCCTGCCTTACCGCAACACCGTTGGTGAACGCGGCCAGCGTCGGGGAGAGCTTCATGCCTGGCCTGCCATAGACGGAGCTCACGGCAACTGAAGAGTACAGCTCCTGCAAAAAGGGAGATTCAGGAGAGGACCCTGAGTGAAGGAGTGATTGTATGATGCCCCACTGCAAGGAAAAAGTCCTACATCATCCATGAAATAAAGCCTTGCTTGTGGTGATGGGGTCACCGTAGGGACCACAAACACCCAAGGGAATAGGGCTGTTCCTACCCGGCAGTACTGCAGAGCAATATCGAACACGGGCGTTGTGCTGCCCATGAGGCCGACCCCAATGCTGTCGAGGATCATCCTCTTGCTTCTGTAACGGACAGTCTTGGTCAAGTGCTCGGGCCGAACTGCGTGGATGAAGGAGGCAAAGCTGCTGGTCACGGTCTCCTCGGGAGCACTCCTGGCCACCACTGCAGAACCAAGAGAGAGGGGGAGTGGGTGAGAAGTGGGCTGACAGCTCACAGCCCTTCACCCTCTGTCCCCACTGGGTTTACTGAAGGGAGAAGACAACTGGAGACCACAGGAAGCATGTCCCTTGGGTCACAGAGCCTCATACAGCCCTAGGGAGCTGATGGGTTGTGATTCACAGACAGCGGAGAGGTGCTGCTGGGGAGGGGATTGGCATCTCCTCCCTCATCAGCAGCACAGGGAGCTCAAGTCAAGCAGATCAGTGTGACTTCTGTCCTTCTCCATGGGTTTCCAAAGGTCCAGGGTGCATCCTGGCTCCTACAGCCTTCATGTGCTGTAACGACTGCTCTGGGTCACTCCTCTAGTGGTTTCAAGGGGGTTCAAGAGAAGCAGGGCTCAGCTACATCCCCCCTCTTGGGTTTCAAAAAACCATTTTTTGTGGATGTCAACGCAAACTATGTCCCCATATCTGGAGAAGGAGCAGAGCAAGTACCCTGCCTCATTACCAGTGGAGCCCTGTTGGGAGTGTATCAACCAAAACCCAAACTAAGCTTAACCCCAATTACATTCTATAGCTTCCATTGCTTTTAGCAAGCAGCATTAGACCCAAAGCCTGGATTTATCTGTAAGTTATCTCTGAATTTATCCCTGTGAGGTGTCTGGGCTCAGGCAGTAAAGCTCTTAAGCCCTATGCACTCAGAAAGATGCTAGTGATTAAAAGCAAAAAGGCCTTTGTGTGTTCTTACACCATTCAGCTCAGCACATCAGAGGCTTCAGCCTGTGCTTCAGAAGGGGAATAGACCAGAAGATCACCTGAGCTTGGTGTCTGAAGGGAAGTTTTTTTCCTGTCTCTGAAAACACCTTTTTAGTAGACAAGAAGCAACACGTCACGCTTCCCAAGGAAAAATCAGTGTTTGTATTTATGTAAGGTAGAGCTGGGCAGATAACACAGACTATTGGCACTTTTGTATTTGGAAGTCATGATTTCCAAATCTTTGGAGGTGTTTAAATTCCATGGAAAATATCCAATTTGGGACAATTTATATTTCAGTGACAAATCGCTTTTGTTTTGATGAATTTATAATTCATAGAATTATAGTCATTAGGATCCACTATAGTTTATAATATCATTTTGAGAGCTCACATGAGATGAGAAAAACCAGAAAATTCAATATATCTAGTATTTGCATGATTTCCCATGTATGTGTATGTGTATGGTGGTGGGGTAGACATACACATGCATACAAACAAGAGACAGCACTAACGCCCAAACGAAAGCAATCACACAAAAAAGTAAAGATGAATGAAACAAGAAAATAAAAATGCTTTCTTCCAACATCTTAGAGGAAACCTCATCAAAATCAACAGGCACTTATGACACTATATTTTTTTAAACAGAAAATATCCCAATCAAACAAAATGACCGTTCCCTAATTTCACTAGGATGCATTCATTCGTAAATGTCATGCCCACTGACTCACAGTTTGCTTGAAAATCTGTTTGGACTCACCTAGAGCCTAGGAGTCTGAAATCCACTTGTAAACACAGCTGAGAATGTCATCATTGCTGTGACTCACAGAAATAAAATCCACCCCTCGCAGCGGCTCTGCGAAATGGATCGCTATAGGAATCTGTACCACTCAGCAGTTTGGAAACCCTTCTGCTGCCAAAATCGGTGCCCTCCCTGTGTACGTGGAGAGCATCTCCTGTAGACCGCAAATGGAAGCACCAACGCCCTCAAGTAGGGGGAATGTGAGGTCCAACTAGGTTGGAGAGGCTGTAGGAAAATCTGCCTGAATCACACTGCACCCATAAAATGTTCATTGCTTCCTTCCCATCATCAATTACTCTTTGTCACTTCAGTAATCAGCAATATTTTTTTAACCCTTCAATTAAAGAGGCTTGATGACAGCCGTGTTTTTATCCTGCTATGACAGCTGTGCTGCAGAATTTTATTAAAAAAACAAACAAACAAACAAAAAACAACAGTCTAATAAACCTGTTTAAGAGCAATTGGATTTGCATGGATTATTATTTCTGTTGTTCCAAGTGTTCATTAAAAACCACAAATTGCTCTTACTGCATTAAGAACACATTTAAAAAGGAGTTAATAGACACAATTTATAACAGACCAAGTGGGTGCACTGCACAGTTATGCTTGATTTGTCTGAAGTGGGAAGCTGAGGTTGTGCAGCTGTGAGACACAGAGAGTTATCAGTGAAACACTTCAAGCAATGTAAATAGCAAGATTAGATGTGAGAAAGTAAGGAGAGAAGAGTTAAGAATCTAAGCAATGAGAGCTACAATTCAAATATCTGCAATTTATGGTCAAAGTGTAAGAATTTGGAAAGTCTGGTTCTCAATCAGTTAAAGACGGTTTTAGCACAGGGCTAGTAAGCAACATTTTTACCACTTTTTCCACCCAGGGCAGTAATTATCGTAACAAGACCCCTAAGCACAACTTCCAAGAATTTGAGAAGTCTAGCTCAGTATGCTTAACCCAGCTACTTTAAAAAAAAAAAAAAAAGAAAAAGAAAAAAATAAGTAATGACACAATTATTTTGAGATGCTCTTGAAAAGAAAAACAAAAAAGGATAGGGAATGCTGTTCTGCAGAGATACAAACCGTGAGCAGCAGTTTTATGCACTTGCCGGGAGCTTGCCAAGATCTTCTGGGATTTCTAGAGCAAAGACAGAGAAAGACCATTTGTCACCTAAGCTGCTTGAACGTTTTCAGAGCTGTTTTACTGGTTGTGCCTCTAACATGGCATTGGAAGACACTCACAGATCAAACGAGCGGATAAAGCTGACTTTCAGAGCCTACATATTTAAAGGAGAAAAAAAAATAAAAATTTTCCAAAGCTCGGTCCAGCAGGGGTGCCAAGAACAGCCAGGGAAATAAAACAGTGCAGTGGAAGGGGCAGCACAGACTTCTCAGATCTACCATGAAATCTTCCTACAGCCGTGAGACAGACCAGCTCCAGGTGGACAGGAGGAGGAAGACCCACGCAGCACATCCCAACAACAACAACCCCCCCGCGGCATGGGGTGAAACACCCTTGGGATGCGTAAAAGGACCAGGCGTGGAAGAAAGGGGTTAGTAACTGTCATTAAAGTGTCTGCGAAAACCATCCGGTTTTGTTGATGTTGGGGCAGGTTCCCGTTTAATGTCACGACAGTTTTGACCGCTTAGAGGAACCACCCGGAAAGTGACACGACCTCCTTAAAGTGAGAAAGGAAAGATGAGAGATGGATAGGTTTTGTACACAAGATAGTATTTACCTGCAAAGTTAAGTAGACCATTCTGCTGGCTGCTCCCACTGCTTAATGCCCAGCTCTGCACTGCTCTATTCGAGGGATGGGAGAGGTGTCTGTCTGAAAGGTGCCTTGCTGTCAGGGTTTATATATGCTTCTGAAAGGCAATTTGCTTTTTGTTTTTTTTTTTGCAACTGAATTTCAAGTGTGATGACATCAGCCTCTGGGGACCGAGAGGGTGGGGGGAATAGATGAGGAGGGGTGGTTTTTCTGTGCTGAGCAGAAGGGAAACCCCTCTGGTTTCAGGAAATAAAAAAGGAAAAAAAAAAAAAAAAAAAGATTTAGGACAATAACTGACAAAGTTCAAGGAAACTCCTGTCTCCAAAATGCCACAGGTGCCAATGTGTGAAGCAACTGGCTGCAGGCTCCTCCTCCAGAGGAGGACTATAAAACTGGTACTTACCAGGAAATGAGAGGGACAAGAGCATCCTCCCATTGAGCTGAAGTGTCACCAAACCAGGTAATCCAAGCTACAAAGGGAGAAGCATGGCATTGGTGTTTCTCTTTGATGCTTTTTTTTTTTTTTTTTTTTTTTAATACATTCACTGTTTTAGCATTTGGCTGAATATTTTCATAATTCTCCTTCTTGTAAATAGCCAGCTCTGTGATGTTGCCTGCCATGTGCTGCTGGTTCACGGAGATGTTAGTGCAGACATGAAATCTGGGCTGGAGCTTCCAGGAGACGTCGGGACCTTCTGTCCCCAAATGGATCTTTGGACTCTGGGGAAATGCCATGGCTTCTTGCTTTGTCCAGTAGTGCATCTCTGGCATATTCTGTACAGAATATCAGCTTGCATTGAAAGCCAGCTTGAATTGTTTTACTAAATACTAGCCAGACCCATGGTCACTGTGAACGTAGCAATGCGTCCCAGGCAACTTTGTGCTATTTTCACCAGATGAGAGGCAGGGCTGTGATATTTATTCCAGCTGTGTAGTGGTGTTGTGCACTTTTAATCTTGCTGTGTGCTTGTCCAAAAGGCATTGCGTTCCATTCTTTTAACATGCTTATCTTGAGAGACACAGTGTTTTCTCAGAGCTATGTAAACACTGGTTATCACTAATAAGGTAGAGTGGAAAACCAATCGCTAAGAGCCACTGGGGAATAAGTGTCTGAAAATTTAATGTTGTGGTATTTTTATATATATATCCAATGGCATGCTAAGCCTTGCTCCAGCCTCCCCTGGGGATAATGTCCATGCAACAGTGTATTCCCATTAATATTAGCCAAGGTTAACAAGCACAGGCAGTGGATGTTGGTGCTATGTGGTTGCCCGCAGTGATGACTGCAAAGCCCAGCTATAGTGACAAGGTTGGGAAGGGGACTTGGAGGGGAATGGCTTTTTCTGGGGGCAGAAAAGGGGAATTACTGTGGGCAAGGCAGCATGCAGAGGACAAGGTGCTCAGAGGCTGCAGCCACGTGGGAAAGGCTCGGAGGCCATGCTGAGGGCAGAAGAGACAGGGCTGAGGGAGGACCTCGGCAGCCACTTCTGCAAACCCCAGGCTGGAGCACATCCGGGGAAAGTGGGAAAAGGAGAGGAGACGGAGGAGGGTGGGTGGCTGTGGCTTTGCCCTCGCTGCCCAAGGGATCACCTGGGGCTGCCCCATCCGTTCAGCAAAGCCAGCTCTCCAAATGGGCTGGCAGTGCCCCATCCATCCTCGCGGTTTCCTGGACAGTGGCTCCGCTGGCTGGTGCCCCATGTGTACAAAGAGCCCACACACGGTAGAAAGGGACTTCCCATTTTCTCCTTTGCCTCCACATCACCCTGCATTGCCCACGCCACCTCTACCACTTGAGCTACACTGCAGGAATCCTGGTGGAGGACAGCCAAGGAAAGGCTTGGTGGGTACTCCCTCCTAGCTGTGCTGCTCCAAGCAGGAAGCAGAGGTGTTTTGCTACCCGTTTGCTGTAGTGCATGTGGAGAAGCAGGTCCTTACAAAGTGCTGGGGGCAGCAGCTGCACAAAACAGTGATGGCACTGATGGGTGACTTCATCCTAGGGACGAGCAAGGCTTGGGCATACTTAGAACAGAAAACACCTCTGAATGTTTCCTCGTTTCTCCAGGTCTTGGTGCAACCTGTTCCTGGTGCTGTTACCACCGAGACTAATTATTCGGTGTGTTGCTATGTTGCTTGAAGCAGGGGAGGAGGTGATGGACTTTGCCTTGCAGCTGCTGAGCACATGTCTGTGTCCCCAGTGCGTGGGGTGGCTGTGTGCAGAACAGGTCTGCAGCTTTTGCCAGCCCAAAAACCTTTCCTCCCAAGGGAAGCTCCTTCATCGTCCTCCTTTTCCATGTCTTGATCTAAATCCTTTCTTCCCTTCCCTTTATACTTCTGTATCCTGTGTATGCTGGCATTTTTGGGTACTTCTCAGGTGTCCTATAAAGGAAGGTACTGCAAGCAGAGGGAAACAGCCCTATTGACTTTTCCTCTCCACCCTTTCCCAAACTAAGTTATCACAGGCTCTAAAACCTCTACTGTGGTTAATCCTGCAGTTACTGCAAACCAAGTGAGTGTCAGCAAGTAGAAAATCACTCCTGAGAGCTGAGCAGCCACCCAGCCAGCCCATCTTCCTCCAGAAAACCCATCTCATCCTACCCCAGAGACCAACTCAAAACAAGGGCTTGTAGCAGCATGCCTAGAAAGTCACCGTCTGAGCTACTTCAGAGCAAAACATCTGGAGGAACTTAATATTGTGGCCCTCCTCCAAGTACAACCATTTAATCCAAACTGTTTGCATCTGAATGTCATAAAAATCAGTGACAACAGCATAGACTGCACAGGTGTGCTGCTCAGCTGTTTCTAAGGGTGCATCATGTATGAGGGTCTCCTTCAGGTCAGTAATTCATACAGGAGTTTGCTGTTAAAGGAGAGTGTTCCTCCTGCAATGCTGTGGCTTGGTGCAGCCTTCTGAACTGAAAAATCCAGCCTTTAGCACAAGTAAATAATTGAATGAACTAGTTGTTCCCCAGATGTGTGACATATTACCTTTCCAAATTATTTCATGCGAGTTTAATTTGTTGAACCAGTTCAGAGCTGTTAGGAGTCAATGCAGACTGTTTATTCTTCATTGCTTCTTGTCAAAATTGCAACCTTTAAAATAAAAAAGAGAGAACCTTTTTTTTTTTTTTTTTTAACAGATCAGAAGAATTCAGAGGCCACTGACCTCTTTGCAAATCAGTATCTGCAAAATACTGTATATCTGCCCAGGAATACTGTGTGTTTAAGAGTAGACACTGGGATTTAGGTTCATTAATATTCACAAAGCTATTCCTCCTTTGGGTGGTGCAGAGTCTGCTTCTTCACTCCCCTTCACTTCCCATATCAACATTAGCTCTGCTTTCCTTTCTTTCCAAAAGGCTTTTTGGAATGTCTGAGCACAGAATACATCACCTTCTCCCTTTCCAGCTCTTTTAGGTCACTAAATGTTCTAAAAATACCAAAATAGCAGGAACATTGCTGTTTTATTTTCATTTTTGTTTCCTAACAAAAACCTCCAGAGAGCAAGCTCCAGCTCACGGTACCCAGGAGTGCAAAGGAATGGAAATGTGGGGGCTGCTTACAAATAGACGAGTTAATGGTAGAAATATGAAGGGTTTGAAAATAGACTATTTAGTCACTGGGGTTTCAAGAAAGGGATGGAGCTGGAAAATTCCATCTGGAAGGGAGACTGTGTATGTGTGTGCAGTGCCTGCCTGTTTGTCTGTAACAGTGGATAAGAAATGTCCTGGACTGGCTCAAAAATACCTTGTGGGTTTCATCTGAATGTTTGTTCATTTGTGTTAGGCTATTCATTCCTCTCCATCTCCAGCAGCCCAGAGAAGAGGAGGCAGGAACCATTACCACCACCTGCAGCGCTTTGGGGCACCTAAACATGTTTTTGCCAGAAATCTTTGTAGCCTAAATAGGTTGTGTGTGTTTTTTCTGGATAGGCCTCCGGAAAGTAGGCACCTAAAGTTCTGCTTTGAATGGAGCCTTTGTCCAGGGTGATGAGGAGGGAGGCTCGGTGGAAACACCTGAGCCTGTCACCAGCTTCTCCCTCTTGGAGCAGGGGCACGGCTCTGGACGCTGGCTGAGCGCCCGAGCCGGAGGAACGCTGGTCTAGACGCAGACACGCGCGGAGAGACGGTGAGGTTGTGGGGGTGACCGCTGACACCCTTGTTTTGTCTGGAAGGGCCATGGTGAGCACGGCGGGTTTCGCAGCTGTCTTCTACAGTGAGCCGGCCGTGCTGGGCCTCCTGGCGAACGTCGTCAGCGCCTTCCTCCTCTGCCTGCAGAACTTCGCCACGGCGCACACGGGCATCGGGCCGCAGGGAGCGCAGGATGTCCTTGCAGGTGGGTGACAACGCTCGGGGGGACACCTGGGCCCCTGGTCTTGGTGAACTTCCCCCAGGAGCACCAGCAGGATGGATTTTTTAGGAGTCATCCCCCTGGGCCAGTAGAGAGCCGTGGAGGACAGGTGGAGAAATGTGGGGTTTCTCCAGTGCTGCCTGGGAGAGCTGCTCCTCCTTCCCCAGAAACCCTGGCAGGAATTTGCTCCCAACCCTTCACGTGCCATTGCCTACAGCAGAACAAGGGTCTCAGAGCCCCTGCCACCACCAGCAGCAGGTTGGAGGACAAGAAACGGACTTAGGGAGCTGAGACCCTCTCCCAGGGGCACGATAGAAGACTGGTGGTGCTCCTGGACCTGCTTATCCTGCTGAGCATACCAAGGGCCTCACGGGCCACACACTGAGGCTCAGCACAGGAGTTTGTCATTAAGGTGGGAGCAGAGGGGAAGGCAGAGTCCGTAGGGTGATAAGAAGGCTGTGGGGCCTGTGGTGGGATGCCCCCCAGAGCCTGGAGATGCATCCTTCCTTCCTGACGTCTTGCTGTGTCTCCCAGGTGTCCACCTCATCCTGATCGGAGGCTTTGTCCAGCTCCTGGCAGGATTTCTTGCCTTCAGGAAGTACGACCACCTCGGAGGCGCAGCCTTTCTCACCTTCTCGGCTCTGTGGAGCAGCTATGGGGCCACGCGCATCATCTCAGCTGCTTATCCCCCCTTGCAGAACACAACGCTGCCCTTGGGGAACGCCAGCCACCTCCTGCCTGCCGGCACGGCCCTCACCTCCGCCAGCCAAAGTGCTGTTGCAGGGCTGGTGGCCTACATTTCCATTTCCTTTATCCTCTCCTTCTGCTCAGCCACAGTGAACTACATCATGCCCTTCATATTCGGGGCCATCGCACTTGCCCTGGTGTTTGAAGCCGTTGCACTGTTTGGCCAGTGGGCCCTGGTAGTGTCAGGGGTTATTGAGCTTGTCATTGTCCTCTGTGGGCTGTATGGTGCAGTGGCCCTCCTGCTGAAGGGCATCACACAACGGTACGTCCTTCCAGGCTTTGGGCATCCTCTCTTCAATGTCTTGCTACTGGGGTCAGCACAGAAGAGCTCTTCCAAGGCCATTGGGGAAGAGAAGAAAAAGAACACAAAGTATGCCGAGCCAATGGCCCTAGGCAACATCTGTGATACTGTCTCTCCTTTTATATTTGCTTTTTACTCCTTCGGGTACATGAAGACCTTCTGTGTTGGAGCAGCATGGATTTCCATCATCTCCAGCTGCCAACTGCTGTCCAGTTTCTACAGCTACCTGAGAGGTGATGTCTACTACACCACCAAGTTTGGTGTCCACAGCCTCTACTGGCTGGTGATGTCTTGGGAAGAGTTCGTACTCACCGTCCTCCTTGGGCCAGGCACGGCTCAGGAGAGCAGGCTGGGAATGTTTGGAGGGTGGTTCTTCTTGGCTGTTGCCTGCATGCTGTTTCTGATGTCAACCCACAAAGATACCCTGGAGATGTTGCAAAATGCCTCTTTCATCATCCTCATGTGCGCCTCCATCCACCAGATCCCAGTGCCAGGTGCTTACCTGTTCCTCGGGGCTGCCTGCAGCCTCTGCACTGCTCTCTCATTGTATGCCACTTTTGCCAGCCTTATCAACTCCATCGGGGAGAAGGCTCTGATTCCAATTGGCTCCCCAGCTATGTCCAGCTCAGCTCTTCAAACCACACTGATGGCTGCCAAAAGCTGCTTCACAAGGTCCAAGAACTTGCCAAGCAGCACCAGAGCTGAGGTGCCAGATGCCTTGTTCTACATCTGCAATGGCCTGGCAGCAATCTCTGCCATCCAGGCTACTTTCAGTGACCCCAGCAGACAGCAACTCTCCATACCTTCCGTGCTCATCCCAGGAGCCATAATACAACTGTATATCTGCAGGATCCAGGTGCAAGGAGGCAGAAGGTTTGGTTGCATTCTCCCATTCTGCTATGCTGCCTTTTGGGGAGCATGGACCTGGCTTCGGTTTGCAGGTAACTCAAGGTCAGGCTTTTACTTTTTCCAAAACGAAGGGGTGTTATAGGAAATTGCTGATTGCTTTCTTCAATGTAGTTCCTTCTCCCAGAAGATTCACTGATAATAAGATTTACAATATTCCTCCTCATAAAAAAATATTAAAAAAAAAAAAAAAGAAGAATGGTCAAACGTCCTGGCTTGTACTCATGTAATTGACTGCCATTGACAGCTACAGGAGTTTAAGTTATGTCTTTGACTTCAAAGGAGGTAAAGTTTTCCTTACTCAACAGTTTTGAGGCAGCACTCAGACTGTCCCAGGATAGTTATTTCAGAATAACAGTTCAGTAGACGCTTCTGAGGTAGCAGAAGAGACCAGGTTCTGGATTTACATTTCAGAAGCCAGTGGTAATTTATCTTAATTGTTTGTAGCCCTGGAAGGAGATCTCAGAATGACAAGTTTGTCTTTAAGAAGCCCTATTCAGCTCCACATGAGCAGTATGTTCACATGAAATCCAAGCCAAGTCCTATTAAAATGAGCACCAGGGGGGAAAGTTAAAGCTGTTGCCTAAGAAGTATGTCAGGAAACTATTAATCTTTTCAGCCAGACTTTGATGTCGTTTACAATTTGGAAGTAAAAACATCAGTTTTTAAGATAGCCATCACCAGCTCCTCAGTTAATACCTCAAGTAGTTTGTACTGCTGATGTGATGGGTTTCAATGTTTCAGTGCAGTAGGTTGTTTTTATAGCAGTCACCATCAATTAATGCAAACTGTAGTCATTCAAACTGCACCTATGTCGTTCTTCTGTTACACTGCGCTTATGGTTTGCTCACATCCAAATCTGCTGGTTTTGTTTCAGGCCACTTGATGAACATTGGTGTGGGGAACAGTGAAGGATTCACTGCTGGTGCCATTGCCTTTTTGGTGCTCAATGCTTTTTTAATGATTTTAGGTAAGTCTCAGTACCGTGGATGACTGGTTATTGAGGGGTATTTGGGGCCAGGTCATTAATCTCACCTGTGGCTGCTCTGTGGTGGAGATGCACAAGTGAGGGAGCCTCAGCTCTCTCTGTTGCTCCAATTAGGCAAGAACTGAAATGTTTTGCCCACAATAAGTAACAGAAGCTGAGCTGGGCTTAGAAGAAGCAGTCATAAGGGAAAGGAAGAACATTTCAAAGAAAATAAATGGTTCAAATAAGGTGAAAGAGTTAGACGGACTGGGCCACTGGCATACATCCACAGTCACCCTCCAGCCCAGCTGCTGTAAATCACAATCTTCTTGGCCGCCCGAAAAGTGTTTTCCATGTGAGCACAGCGTACTGGCAGATGAAGGGCTTGGCAGCTTGTCTCCTGAAAGCCAAGGACTAACTAAACCACAGTCGTATCTCTGTGAACATGGAAGTCAGACCATGTAAAATTAAGCTGATTTATGAGCTCTTCTGTGGTTTCACATACATTTTTACAGGTCTTTCTCTGATGTGGGTTCCTCTTGTTTATATTTCTTTCCACAGCTTCCTCTTTCAACGTGGTGCTTCTCTGCATGACTGCTGCAATGGAGCTCTTGACCATCTGTTTTCTGCTCTTTACGTTGGAGAACCTCCCTCTGCCATTTGAAAGTGAGTTGTAGCTGACCTTGGTCCTCAAACCTTCACCCAGAGGGTGGAAAGAGTGGGTCTGTGGTTGGCTGGGGAGCAATATTCTGCACAAGCTCTGTATGGTAAAAAGCAAGCAAAAAATTGTGTCATCTTTCCCTAGAAGACTGGTGTGTATGCAAGCTACAGATGCTGAGCCTTTTGGCTCTCTGGCTGCAGGAGGAAACATTTCTTCATACTATCCCCAGGTCCTTGAGCTTCCTAATAAACATTTAGCTATGGCTGATACTGCTGGATCAAGACAACCTCCTGAGGTTCTGTACAGCCCTACTTTCTAGTAGTTGTTCAGTGAGCCAAGACTTGGAGTGCACTAAATATGCCACCGGTGTGAATTTCTGTTCAAATTCTGGCTTTGTAGCAAGTGAGAGTTTGATTTGTAATTATACACAGTGCTTGAGTAAAATGCTTTTTAAAGGCTTTTCCACCAGGGAAAAAAAAAAAAAAAAGCAAGCCAGGTAGGCCAGTGTGGAAATGCCTTGAATTTTTAGACCCACAAATGTGCTGGACTGTAAATGTTATATGACAGGAAAGGCTGAGGTAAGTTTGCAATTCTGGGAAGATGTGAGACACAAAAGAAAATAAAACTTTGCCAGCACCCTTCCTTCCTTTGACCCTCTGGTTTTATTTTCAGTTGTGATGTTAAGCATCTTCAGCATCATCTGTTTCTATGGAGCAACAGCATCGCTGGCAAACAGCATGTTTGGGAAGGATCTCATGATGATGGGGCCCCCTCTGTTCACAGTAAGAGATGTTTTGTGCAATGGTGTCACTTCAGAGGGATATCCCAGGGTCTTCAATCTCACCTAAGGGAGTTCAAATTTCCATCTCTCTTCCTTTGTGCCATTTGAAATCTTTGTCACAACATTGCTGTAGGGAGCTATGAGCTGAAAACAAGCCACCTTCTGTGAATAATGTGCTGAAAACTTGGGGAAAAGGCAGGGACATTTACAAAACTCGCACCTCATTCCAAAATGCCCTTCCATCTATTTGGTCAGGTGGAATTAGCCATCTCCAATCCAAGAACTGCTGACAGGCTGAAGTTTTAATGGTCATAATCTTGGGGACAGGAGAGCAAAGAGTTGGAAGTTGCCCAGACTGGACAGCAAGAGCTCCCCTCTCCACCTGATAACCTTAAACTTTTCCTGCTGCCTTCTACCTCTGACCAAGGGAGCTCCATCTAACTCAGTTGATTGATCTGACAGCCCCAATTCCTCCTGCAGTGGAATATTTTCATTAAATTACTGCTCCTAACTACAGAGATTCATGAAAAAGCACTTTGCAACCTGATCTCACTCAAGTTCCTCTGGATTTAGGGTTTCCTTAGGTCACTGTGGAGGGCCTCTCCAGAAAGTAGTCACCATGCTGGGTGGAATTCATCTCCTGTAACTGTAGGCATCATGGTTCAAATGTCTGCACCTGAACTAGGTGCTTTTTTGACTCTTTTATCCCTGGAACAGAAGCAATTGCTTCTGAAAAGTAATTAATATAATCTCCTTTAGGTGGAGCTTGCCTGGAAGTGTCACCGCTGCACTTTGACTATCAAGGGAATAGAGCACTGGGAAATAACTGTGTTCAGGCAGACCAGATCTTACCCTGAGATTTTTATGTTTGCTTATTCCCACTCTAATGGATTTATTGCCTCCTGATTACCACCAGGCTGAAAGCTCTAAGAAGGACACTGAAGGTCCTCCACCCTGTATCTGCCCCAGGTCCCACTGTACGAGTGGCCTGAGGGCCATTGCTGACTTGCTGAACACCGGGGCGGTGTGTGGGGTCCCGACAGACACCGTGTATGCTTTGGCAGCCTCCTGCAGACACCCTCAAGCCATCGAGAAGGTCTACAGAATCAAGGTGTGAATACAAGACTGACATCTTGTTATTTGGATCCTGCTAGCATCCCATAGATGAGTTATGTACTCAGGTAGAAATGGAAGCCGCCTTGTTTCAGGTTGTCCTGGCTCAGAGCTGAGCAGAAAGAGTCTAGGAGGAGCCTCAAGAAAAGGTCAGGGACCAGTTTCTGAGCTGAGAAACCCGGGGAAAAGCACTGGCTGCTCTGGGCGTGTAGCACTGGGCATTAGCTACTTGTGCTTCACTGAGGGGGTAAAGCAAAAACCCAAACTGGAACAGCCTTGATACGTGTCAGAAGTAGGTCCAAGCTGATATTTGTCCTCTCTGTCTTAGGAAGTGCTGAATCAGAATCCCAGCTCTAAACCTGCCCAGACTTTTGGAGACATTCAGTGCTGGAATCAGACCCAAAGTTTGCACCTTAAATACATCTTTTGCAGCCTGGCCCTGTCTGTTCTCCATGAGGCAATTTCCTGGCTAGCCTGGAGAAATAAGCATAACAGACTATCTCAGCTGGCACTTAGTGTGAACATCAGTAACAAAGGCAGTCTTTTCTGTCCTGCTTTGGTGCCAATGCTAACCTTCCCTGTCAGTGAGAGAATATAAACAGAATGTAAATACATGCCCCGTTCCTTAGTCATTTGGCCCTGCTGTAAATGATGTCAGTTGAGGACTGAAATGACACTGTTTTATGAGCTCTTTTCCTCCATATCACTTCTTGCTTTATAACAAGCTTATGTCAAAGCACCAAAGAGCTGAAGAAGCGGTCACATAGATGCTGGTTTCAGGGGGTTAGACTCCCCTTCCATTATCCTCTTGTGAATCGGTGGGTTTTCTCTTGATTTGTACCTGTATAAGTTAGAAGAAAATCAAGCCCCCGGTGTATAAGACATTAAAGACACTGATAATGAGCAGAGAAGCAGGGGATTTGGATGCATCCTCCAAAGCTCTTGCTTGCTTGGAGCTCATGGTCCCTGGGAAGTACACAGACTAGGACTCCAGTGGGTTTAGATATTCTCAATGCAGACTTGCTCTCTTCGTCTCGTTTTATCCTTCCTTTCATCCCGTTTTTATTTATTTATTTATTTATTTTTGTAGGACAGGCCTCAAGAGAAGCCCATCTGCATTTTTATTTCAAACCTGGACCAGTTGCGAGCAGCTGCTCCCCCCATCAGCCCGCTGCTTTGGGAATTCATGGAAAATGTTTACCCTGGTGGCATTGGCTGCATTATCAAGAAAGGAGAGTGGCTGAAGAAGTTAGGTGAGGAGAACATGACATCCCTTTTCTCCTTCTTTCATGTTTTCAGCACAGCAAGCATGCAATCCTTTGGGATGACAAGGGGGAGAGCTTCTGTTCATTTTATTCTGAGAAAGCATCTTTGGAGCTCTTACATGTCTTAGCAAAATGTTTAGAAGAGGGTGTAAAAGAGCTGGAATGAGTCATAAACAGTGTGAGACAGCATGATGATCTCTTTAACCCACTCAGCCTCAAAGCAAGGGAGGCTCATCAGCCTGGGAGGGTCACATCGTGCAAGCCCGTAGCTGTTAGCTAGGAATGAGCAAGCCCTGGGTGGAGGATCAAAAAGAGATGAGCGGTTCAGGAAGGGGAGAGGTTCCTAGGGTATCTTGTTACCTCTCCCTTCCTACCATATGGACCAAGACAAAATGCTGTAAACAGCAGCAAGGTTAACACACAGACCTGGTTTCTGGGAATCACTGGAAATATGAAAGACTGAAGAAACAGTAGGAGTTACACACGCTTAACTGGCAGAATGTATGGCAGAGAATGGGGAGGCTGGGCACTGATCACAAAGAGTTTCACTCTGTGATCCAGGTAGATCCTTTATCTGTGAAAACAGCTATGCTGATCTCCAGTCAGAAGGTTGTGAGATTTTTCCTGTTTGCCTCTGACTACTCAGACCCTAAATCTTACAGCTGCTGTCATGGATTTCTAATCAAGCATGCTGCTTTTCTGAAACTGTGCAAAGAGACTTGCCATTTTATTTGGGGTATGGAGCAGGGACATTTGCAAGGAAAGCAGGAGGTCTTTCTCTGATGCTGTGTCAAGCAAACCTCTTCCAATATCCCCTGTCTGTCTTTCAAGGGGTTGGAGAAGGCTACAGCAGGGTGGGAACTCAAGACAGTATAATGATCAGAGTGCCTGACCTGACTGTCCTGGTGCACCTCATTGACATGACGGGACCCTTGGCAATCACATCTGCTAATCCTAGTGGAGAGGTTGACAGCACCCATCACGACATGGTCATCTCGTAAGTACCCTGTTCACTGCATTTCTATAGCCCTGAAAACTACCCATCAGGTGGGCAGCCATCATGATTTGATGCCTGGTGTAGAGGGGAACTTCAGCCCCAGGTAACATGAAGTACTGTGCAGCTTTGTTTCTTCTTCTCCCTACAGGCGTCTTGGCCATAAGCTGGAGGGTGTTCTCTGTGACGGAGATTCTGATGAGGTGGTGGCATCAACTGTGGTCAACTGCACAAAGATTGATGAAAGTGAGTGTTAGAACCACCCTCCTGGTTGCATTTTCCTGGGTTGTTTCCATTCATTTCAATAGCATCAATCTGGCAGCACAGTGTGCTCAAAGACTAACAGTTCTTGAATGTCTGGGCATTTACAAACATGTTGCTGGAGAGGAACAAACAAAAGGTGTCCTTGGAGGACCTCTGTTGACAGAGAATGAAGCAGTGAAGAGAAACAAGGTTGTGCAAGCAAAAATTGCCTTATAAGAACAAAATGTTTCAAGTGAGAGGGTGGATGCTTCTGAAAGGAAGGGTGTATGTTCCTTGTAGACCACCAGAATGAAGGTAGAGTTAAAGGAGTTCATCTACAGTGATGGAATAGCACAAATTGTTAGCTGTCTCTGGGTTGTCATCTGAGTGGGATTCTCTAGTGGAATACTAAACTCTTGAGCACAGTGTGCTGCCAGTGTAGGTAGGTGTTGCTTTCTGCCAAATTCCCAGTGGTCTTGTTACACAGCTTTATTATCTGGGGGCACTGAGCATCTGGATGTTTTTACTGGTTCAACATGTCCCTTTATGTTGGAACATAATCCCCATCCCTTTCTTTCCCCCTTTGGGGATTATCCTAACTTTCTCATTCTTAATCCGGGAAGGTGGCATCACCATCATAAGAGAAGGCTGCATCCCAGCAGGCAAGGTGATGCAGATATTTGAAAGAGTGAAGAACAGAGTGGTCTGAAACTGAAGAAAACCTTTCCGTGTGAAAGAACGGCATCTGCTCTCACAGAAAGACATGAGGCAACCTATGCCCTGCTGGAGCACTTGGCCTCGTGAAAGCCATACCTTCTCTAATCAAGCACTTACCTCTTTGGGAAACAGCAGCACTTTCTCACCCAGTGTCTCTCCTGGGAGCCTTTTGCGGCTATTTATTGTTTATCTCCAGTAAGTGGCTGAAACCGCCGGGAAAGCTGCCCACAGAGTGCCAGCAGGACCAGGAGCTGATGCTTTATTGCAGGAATTCCCTCAGTGCCCGTGTTTCTTAAGTGCCTCGAACTGTGGACTCCATGCCTGCTTTTATACAACCTTCCGCACACAACACTCAGATCTGTGTATTTTAAAGAGCTACATTTCACTAAATAAATCCTCTTTTTGGAACGTAAGAAACAAGCTTTGAGTTTCATTTGATTTCCACCAAGCTATTCATCCTCCAAAAATCACAAGGCTCCATGGCTAAGCCCTAGGGGAAGGAATAAATATTGGACGGCGCAACCCTGACAGAGGGCTTGCAGCAAGTAGTTGACACCCTGTCCTTCTCCAGCATCCTCACAGCCACTCCCTGCTTGGACCAGGGGAGTTCCCAGCTGGTCTCAGGGTGCCCAGCAGCTGCCTTGCAGAAAGCAGAGGCTGATGTGGGCCCGTGGTGAATGAAGACCAGGAGAGAGTCAGGGACGAGGGGAATTCTCTCTTAATAAAGACAAACCTCCACTAAGGAAACAATGAGCTAGGGCTCAAAGGCAAGAGGTTGGCTTCAAAACACTCAGATGTGCAATGCAGATTTGGAGTTTTTTTGTAATGTTTTCCCCTGCACCAGAGGTGGTGTCCAAGTGGCAGATCCCTGCCAGTTCCCTGCAGTTGTTCCTTCTCCTCCCTCTTGCTCTGGGCAGGGAGATTGCTCCCTTGGCACTGACACACCACCGCCTCTTACCACCCGCGGGACAAGTCCCTTTCCAGCTCTTCTTCACCACAGCTTTGCAGCATCTTTCTCTCCTGCTCGTGGCCTTCCCCCTCGAGCCACATCCCTCTGCGTGCCCGAGCTCCCTCCCAGCTCACCCGATGCCGCTCCACGACCTGAGCAGCCAAACCCAGTGGAGCTTTCGGGGCTGGATTCCTCCCACACTTCACTGCAAACATGTAAACACTGACTCCAGTCTTGACTGTGCTCAGCTTGCTTTGGCAAAGGGGTTGTTGTCCATCTGACCCTCCTCAAGATGCAGCCTGCGCTGTTTAAGTCACCATAAATAGCAGCTTTGGCTCTGGCTCCAGGTGTCAGAGGTTGTTTCACTCGAGCAGCTCCCCTGACTCCTGATTAAAAGTCCTTGGCACCCTTTCCTTGGACCTGAACACAGCCTCCCCTTCACACTGCAGCCTTCTGACCCTGCCAGCCCACCAGCACCCTGCGCGAGGGCACTCGTTGTTGGGGCATTCCCAGCCTCCTGTGGCTTGCCAGCCCGTGCCAGCTTCTGCAAGCAGAATGAAGTCATGCCCTCCTCCCTGCACATACCCCGAGACGGCTAAACAAGCCTCGCACACCCTGTACCCTTCCCTCACACACCAGCACGTATCCTGCCCCCATGGCAGCCGTGTGAGCAGTCCGTGCGTCACCCCCTCTCCCCGGGACAGGGGTCTCCTGGGGCAGGACCCTCCCTTCTGCCCTGTGCTCCTCTCCGGCACCCCGTGCACCTCCTGGCATGGGTCAGCTGGAGCTGCACCCACGCTGGAAAACCAGCGGCACCAGGGCGAGGAAGCGTGGACCAGCTGGGAGGGGAGCAGGAAACAGGAGGCTGGGAGAGCCGAGCCGAAACCCTGAGGATTTCTGGGGAAGTTGTAAAAAACCATCATCCTCCCTGGCCCCATCCCAAAAAGGCACACAGCAAAGCTGCTGCTAAGTCCGTGCAATAAATTCCTGCTGCTTCACGGGGACAGTCGCCCCCGGTTCCTGTGCTCGCAGTATATCTGCATCCCAGCTGCGGGTGCTGTCACAGAATATTTAGCTTAAATGTATAGGTAAAGGAAGGAGGTAACTATGTTAGACAAACGGGGAGAGGAGGCTGCTGCTAATGACTGGCTGTGAGTGTGGTGCAAAGAGCTGTTAACCTTCTGCAAGCTCCAGCACTTCAAATCACTGAATAAATGAAGTTAAGTGCCAGCTGAGGTCCACCACCATCCAGCAGAGGCTTAACTTCAAGCATGCAGTGAAGTCCCACAACACGGGGTTTCTCTCATGTCTTAATGCTTGAAAAAACTACTTGACCTTTCCAAGCAAAGGAAGTTTTCAACATGGGCTATAAATCTCTGGAACAACAACAACAACAACAAACGGGTCCCTTCTTGGCTTGTCACCTCTGTCATGTCCACATTAGACTCTCACAATACCGGTGGCACAGGACTGAGAGTGCCCGCAGCATTTCAGCTCATGGGAAGGATGTGTGGTTCCTCAGCCGCTGTCATCAGTGCAACAGACAGCCCAGGATTTGGTAAATCGAGGCAACGTTTTGCCAGTGGTTTTCTGGGACGTTATATGTGAACATTTTTTCGGTAGCAGTAGCAGCTCTTGCCTTGCACTGCTGCTATCTGGCAGGTAAATCAAGACTGGAATGTCTCAGCCCTTGAGAAAAGCACCTGACAGCATTGTAGTGGTGGGAAAATTCCTTAAAATAGGAACTGTTTTGCAACTTCAGGGTGATGGGCAAATCGACGGTTTAGGTTATAAATGGGGTAAGGTAAGAAAACCGCAGGGGCATGCTTTCTACTGATGGCAGACAAAGATGGCAAGAGTGTTGCAAAGATCCATGATGAAAGGCTCTTAAAAAATTCCTTATTTGTTTGGGTTGCTTTCCCCTCAAAAAAACACTTAACCTTTTGAAATCCACCAGAGAGGTTCAGATCTCTGGGACAAGCTCATTGTGGGACTTAAGGCAGGACTAGACTTTAGGTTGTGTTTAGGTCCATACAGAAATGGTCTAGCCTGAAACCCACATGCCTAATGGTGGCTTGAGTTTGGAATATGAACTGAGTTTACCTCATACCAACTAGACACCTCTTTCCATCTCATGGGGCATAAACCTACTGAAGACTTCAGTATTTCCTCTCCCAGTCACACTTTGGAGATGCCCAAAGTGCCTGCACCAGCTATAGAGGAATCAAAAAGTATCTATTTTCTCAAATACTACTTCATTTCTGTGTCTATGCTGGGGAAACTTGCCCTCTTGTCTTTAGATGATGGCTTTGTTTCAGGGAGAAATTCAGTGGTATTTCATCGGAAACAATACTTCAGTGGAATTTCACTCGAAACATGCAAAACCAAATGATTGCTTCTCATCAGACAAGAATGTAATCAATAAATGGCACTGTACTGTGAAAGTCATAAATGTAAAGACAAGGAAATTTCTATGTCTTGGTTTTTATTGTTTACAAAATAAGGAAGCAAACAAATGAAGTTACAGAAAAAAAAAATACTTCACCAGAATCGGGGTTTACCTTGAGTCACGTTCTCAGAAGTAGTCTGTTGACTCAGGAGAACTTAGGGTAAAGAGGTGTTTGCACCGTACCTGTTTTCCAGTATCACTTAAGGCACAACAGAAAGCAATGTTTTCAGCACAATAACCTGCACAATCTCTTCCGTCTTTGATGAGTTTGTGCTGGGAATAAGCGTGGTTATCTCTGCAGCAAACAAGGAAATACTTTGATTTCTCGGTGTTGTCCTGCTGCTGCTAAATATAGGAGCAGTGTTTCTTTATCAAAACAGATGGGGGAAAATCTCTGTTATATTATCATCATGATTAAGCCTTTCATGACTTGGGTTAACGCATCTGGTTGCCTACTCTGCCACTTTACCCAAACATAAAACTGAATTTCTCACTGTGCTCTGAGCAGCTACCATGACAAATGAGCCTGGAAAATGGCTTTTAGTAAGCAACCCAGGTGACTGAGCCGCACCACGTCCCAACTCCATGCATGTACCCAGTCTTTGTTTCCCATAAATTTGGCACAAAGACATGGCGAGTGGCAGCAACTGTTGTGTGGTTGTGTGCCCACAATTCTTCTCAGGGACTCAAAGCAAACTCCCCAAGCCTGGAGCACTCCTGCCAGCATTTCTACACGCTTAGAGGGAAACAAATACACCGCCCTTAGATCAACAACGGGAGCTGTCAATTCCTTTATTCAGGCTCTCTAAACACAGGGTCCTTTCATTAAGGCTATTGCTAATGTTTAATGCCTCTTGCTGTGTTTTCCATTATGAGATGCTCTATATTGCTGAAGGCTCATTTCCACTTGGGAGCTGGCAATGAGCAACAAGGCCTTTGGTTTCCAGCTGAGCCAGGGGTACTGGATGTAAATCGTGTCATGTTTTCCCCAATGGAGAGATGGGTCTCTTCATTCTGCCCCACTTCTCACCCTAGTGTTTGCTCAGCAGTTAGCTGAGCCTTAGCAAAATGGTTTTCAAGGCCAGGACACCAGTTCTGGCAGAGAAGAGCAGCCCACGTGTATGTGTGTTGAGGCAAGAGGGGGAAAGAGATGTAGAGACAGGCACAGGAGTGGAAGTTTTAGGCAAGGAGCAGAAAGTCCGCCCATGTTTTATTAAAAGAAACATGGTGAAAAATATTCTTGCCAAACTGAAAGTCGGCTCACATCATCAAGGAAGCAAACTGCACTAAATGTCACTGGTGGTGAAGGGCATCACGTCAGCCCAGGTGCTGAAGCCTGGTGAAGCCACCGTCCTCTGAGGGAGGTGGGGAGGACGCTGTGACCCATGAGTTGGTTCCTTCATTCCCGGAGCTGACCTGTGTACTAAGTTGTCCTGTCTGGTTTCAGTTCTGCTCAGTCCCCACTCTTTTCCTTCCTTCTTCATCTTGTGGTTTTTCCCTTTTTGTTCTTTTCACCATTTGATCATCTCATGTTATCTCTCAAACATTTTTATGAACCAGGAAGAAGCATTTTAGTGGGGTGATAGGCCTGTGACTATGCATTTTATCAGGGAACTTATTGAATATAGTTTCACGTGGAGTAGCAGGAAAAAAATAGCTCTCTTGGCTTTTGTTGTGCCCATGCACGCACCACTGTCTGTTACCTTTCCCCTAGAGAAGCGGCAGGGCTCATTTCCTCCATACAAAGGATGAGTTGTACTGGTTCGGACAAAGCACCTCCAAAAAGCTCAGAAAGTCACCAAACCTGTGGCATCACAGACAAGGCAAGCTCAAAGGATCCAAAAGGTTCAATGGATCCAGCAGCTGCTGTCTAAGGCCACTCTTCAGTTACAGAGCCCCTCAAAGCTGCCTTGCTTCATGTCAGAAGAGGGATGGACGCGGGGGCTTCAGCTTCCTTTTGGCCCACTCTTTGTCGTGTCTTCTCGGGACTTAGAAGTGAGATGGAGCAGGTAACATGAGTAGTGGTTCTGGATGTCTGCAGAAACCCCACCTCAGCTCCTGTGGCCAAGGAGAGTCGAGCCCACATCTTGTCTCTCCACGTCCACTGGGACATTGCTGCCTGTGGGACTTGGTCTTTGGGCATTTGGCTGCTGTGTCCACTTGATCCTTACACCTCCACTTCTTCCTCCTCCACCTTTTCTGCTCCACAAAAGGCTCTTCCCTTAGCGATTTGGACTTGGTTTAATCTGCGGGTGAACACAGCTGCTGGCAGCTGCAGGCAAGGAGGGCCTGGAGCAATTGCAGGTGGTGATAGGAAGGGGGACGGGGGCCGTGGCAGGCTCTGGGTCGTGCAAGATCTGATAACCCGGTGTGGGAAGACACAGTCCTTCGCAAGGCTGCATGCGGAAGGATGCCAAAGGCAGTTATCAGGTTCAGGGGAATTTTGAGGAGATAAGGAGAGCCTGGTCAGGGCAGAGGAGGCAGGTACTCACCCATTCCACAGAACAGTACACCGAAAGGGAATTTGGGCACTTCCTGCTATTTTAGGGTGTAGTTGCTGCCTGCACAAGGTGATGGTGGAACCCGTAATGGCGACAAACTGGTTCATGCATCTGCCAGGACTTCAGCAAAAAGGAGCACGAATGCTGGGAGTGAACCCGTGACAGCTCACAGGGAAGGCTGCTGGGCTACCGGTGGGTGCTGAGGAATTTATTGGGGCTGCTGAGCCCTGGCCAGGTGCAGGGGCCGTGCTGAACTGGCTGTGCAGGACGGAGCTCCCCATCCTGCCCCCCAGCATCACCCCTGGCACGGCCTTGCTCCATCCAGCCCAGGGGGCTGGGAAGCTGGAGCCCCATGACCGTGCTGCTGTCGGATCCCGTGAGCACCAGGATGGGAACTGGGGTAGAAGGCTGGATGCTGGCTGGCTTCATGTCCCTTCACAGCCCACCAACACCTGCTGGATCTGAATGGAGAACCTACACCGAAGGAGCTGGAGGCACAGGACCTCCGTTGGAGGTCACGGACCAACAGCCTGGAGCCACCAAGCTGACCACCAGCCCGCAGGCGTATGGTTGGCTATCTCCTGAGTCCCTTTGGCAGTGAGATGCCAGCACCCATGGAAACGGAGCAGGGCAATACACTGATGTGATAAACCCACAGGTCCCTGCCCCAAAACGCTGCTGCTGCAGAGCCTCAGCCCCAGGTCTGACAGCACAGTGCATAAGAAGGAGGTGAAAGTGTTGGCGCCATCAGAAACACTTCTAGCTGGGGCAGAAGGGAGGAATATCAGGGTCACAGCTAGAAGTGAGTCCAGTTGGTTCTTGCTCTGACTCCAGAAGCCCAGTTTCCAGATGGCTGTTTTTTCCCCACAAGATTTTTCACACAGCCGGTTGCTGCTGTCACCCAGCTATCTGATCTGCCTTCTTCCAAGCCTCAGCACCAACCTGCTCCATAAATTCATTACTGCAGCTGGCACGAATGCTGGGGATGCCCAGATGGCTCTAGACCATCAGAGGTTGTCCTGTTCTTGACTGGGCAGCACAACACACACAGCCATCACAGACAGAAATCCAAGCTGGAGCAGCTGAAGACCTGGCCTGGGTTTTGAAACATGCTGTTTCTTTGTTGCCCTTAGTATTTCTCCAAAAAGAGACAAACCAGATTATCTAGTCATTTTGTAGTAATAACCCCGGGCACTTGATGTTATAGGGCGGAGTACCAGGAAGAATGCAGCAAGGTGAGTAGGACATAAAATCGTTGCGAGAGGTGTTTTCAGACAATGCCTCAGTAATGCCAAGGAGACCCAAGGGTTTTGATGTGACTGATTATCACCCGATAAGGAGGACTTTCCTTCTGCCTTTTCTCCCAGCTGATGTCCCATCCCAGGCTATAGGAAGACGTTGACTTTTGTATATGAAGAGCCAGAGCCAAACAGATGAGGACCGTGTCCCTACAGAGCTCCCAGTCTTAGTGTTTCCTTAAGCTGGAGGCTGTCAGGACATTCCAGGCTCTGCCCATGTCTGAAGCCTTCTGGTCGGCTGGTTTCACTCAAGAGGTGGTTGTGATGCCACCCTTCCTCCCTGAACCGCTGCAGTATCAGGTCCACCCACTATACCAACACGCACCCTTATGAAGATGCCATTGAGTCAGTTCCTGTCCCTATGGCACAGCTCTATTCTCAGAAGGGTGAGCTGTTTTCTTCCTGCGACAGGAAAATGCCCTTCTTTATTTTCCATTCTTTTTTATTTTCCATTGACATGGACGTCTGGACTGCACAAAGGGCAAAATCAAGGAGGGACAGCCCTTCTTCCTGGGTTGCTTCCAACCCCAGTGGGATTAAAGCGTTGGCTATTTCACAAAGAGGTCCATTCATCAGGTTATTTTGTCTCCCAGACAGACCTTTCAGGCCTAAAGCCCTCAGAGTCATTGACAATGAAACCAAAATTGGCCCTTCTCAGAAATCTCTTGATTTCCTTCTTTGATGGAGGTTTGGGGGCCCCAAATCCCTTCCTATCCCTCGTCTGTCACACAGCAAAGCACCAATCCTTCCCATCGAGCAGGATAGGAGAGGAACAGCACCAGAAGGGCACACTTAAAATCTCCTCTGAAGAGGGCTGGGCAACAACATTTGACTCAAACCTACATTTTTAGCAATGCAAAGTATTTTACAAATTCTTGTAATTCTTCAATTCAAATTCATCATCTCAGCATGGATTTGATCTATGATTTTTCAGCAAATTTTTGAAAGAGACCAAATCATTCTGATGGGAGTATTTTGGATTTGCTTCTTGTAACAGAGACTTTTTTTTCTCTCTCTACTTTTCTTTAAAAATGTTCTGCTTCACCTTGAATGCTGGGAAAACTGGAAATATTACAAATTCTTTTTCCTTGATTTAACTGAAACATTCTGTCTAAGTCTCCTCCTCCCTAAGTTATTTCTTTCCAGTTTGCTTGGACACGGGAGAGGTGTGGGTGGGGTGAAGAAAGGACTGAACTTAACTGAAGTCTTTCCCTGTCTTGCACCTGAAGTGGTCCCCTGCCTTGTTCTCCCAGCGTCCTGATACTGGCATCAACAATTCCTGTAACAGGCTCCACAGAGAAAGACTGAAGGAGGAAAAAATGGATACAGGCAAGGCATCTTGTGAAGAATTCAACTCCTTAAACTGCTCTTAATCTCTGGTACACTAAAATCATAGAATGTTTTGGGATGAGAGGGACCTTAAAGATCACCTAACTTGGTCTGAAGGTACTATTACATGCAGCACAGGGCAGCAGCATCCATAGCATATTTAAGACAGGGCTGTTTTCCAAGGCAAAAGGCTTTGTAATGCTCCTTTCCAGATTAATACTCCTTACCACGCTCCCTCAGATCTTGGTGTAAAATTTTTTTAAAAGTTGGTTTAGGAAAGGAACCAAATTCAGCCTTGGTGTTTATGAACTCATTAGCACTTCTCAGCAAGGAAGGTGGCACCAGGGGGTTGATGTTAGGTATTATTCTCCCTTTCCCTCTTCTCTCCCCTCCTAGAAAATGCTGCGATTTCATTCACTTGTAAGATCATTTGTGCACAGATAAGAAACCCCAAAACGCTGAAATCCATAAAACCATGACCTGCAAAGTTCTTTCCAGGTTCTTGCCACAGTTGGTAGCACAGTCCTGTGTGCCATATGACAGTTTATTGAAAATATTTTATTGATTTCTGTAAGTCAGTTTTAATAAACACCAAAGAGATACAGTAAGTGGACTGGCAAAATGAGTTCACAAACTCAATTATCTGACATTTTCTTTCTCTGCAGGAAGAGAGCCAGTTCTGTAAAGAACAAGCTGAGAAGGCACAGTTTTGCCACAGTTCACAGAGGTTTAGCTTCTCTGACTGCACAGCATTTATGCTCAAGTTCCAATAGCACTTCAGGTGAAATCAATAAGATTATTCATTGGTTTCAGCTGCAGTTTGATCAGCACCTTGCACCTGAGTCAGGTAAGAGTAATATCAACAGTTTTCAGAGGCTAAACAAGCCACTAACTGCATGGCCAGGCAGATTTTGCCAAAGAAAACTCTTTGTGTTGGTTTGAAACTTCCTGTTACTTCCTCCAGGTCAGTTACCACTCTTGTACAAAGTCTGCACTCTGGAGGAAATGTACTGTGAAGTATGTTCAGTTATGCTAAAAGGCAACAGACCAGCTTCTAGCATCTTCAAACGCAGTGCATGCGGTTCTTCTGAAATCCATACTCTGCAGAAGATAAAACAAGAAGGGAGGATCTTCCATAATGCTCCAGCACTTCTAAGGAGACACTATTGGAGTCATCAAAATGGTAATTCCACCCTCACACTGACTGTGAAATACAGAAAATGGCACCTCAGATAACAGCACTTGTGGTTAGTGTTGGTCTCTGTGACCTCTACCTGGAGAAGATACACCAAAGACAGCCCCAGCTCCCAAGGCTTCATCTATGTTTAAGAAGTTCACTGTATGCACCAACATGTGACCTGAATACACCTTCCCTTCTCCCTCACGCGTTTCTAGTTCTATGCAGTGTTTATTCCCTAACATATAATTGTGCAGTACTTCAAGATATTCTCTGCCCCAATCAGAAGGCCTTAACTCCTAGTGAAAAGAAAAAAAAGCTCCATTACTTTGGGGCCAGTCACTGATGTAACGCTTTGTCATGCCAGTGAAAGCTGGTAGTTTCCATAAGTGAAAATTTTACTTCTACAAATGGAGCGAATGTAGTTTATAAGTCGGCTCTGCACTGCACCCAAAGGTGAACAAGTCACCCCCGCAGCTGGGAAACCTCTCCCATTCCCCAGTTTCACCTCTACACCACTTTCCAGCAAACACCTCCCTTGTGAGCATGCAGCTGCTTGACCTGCATGGAGTCAGAGACGAGTGTGGTTCCCATCAGCGGAGTGCACCGGGGCAGCCGTGCCCACCCCATTTCGCACGGCATGGCTGTGGTTTGGGTGTTCTTCCTGGCTTTTTGGGGTCCCGGTACCACTGCCAGGAACCAATGAGTATTTCTTCTGCACCTGCTCCAGTATCTGCAGCACCTGGAATTAACAAACACAGCTGTAAGCAGGTTACTAATTTATTCTCCAGGTATTTAAATATGCCCTGTTCTTTTTCAAGCTGCTTGTTTGGGCATATCTTTGGGGTTACACTGTCTACTCAAAGGTCTTGGGGATAGGTGTAAATGGAGAGCCTGCTGCACAGAGACCTTGGATCTCAGAGCTTTTCCCCTGAATGAATCAGTCTGACATTGCATGGAAGATGTTCTCCAAGCACAGAGAGGTGCAGTGATGGTTGCAGGACCAGGACACAGGCAACGTGGAGCTCTGTTTTTCTGCTCTTTCATACCAGATTATGATAACTCCTCGTGCTATCACAGATTTCTTTATGGAACCAGGGAACTCCCAGTCTGAAACCCACTTAATGGAGATGTGCAAAGCAGAGAGAAAAAGAGAGCAGAAATCAGATCAGGATTAATTTTACCTGAGACTTGGGGATGATACCAACTCTGAAGAATCCTATATTTCCACTGTCAATTTTGGTACAGTCCACAACAGTAGAGGCAATATTCTCTGGGGAAGGACCATCGCAAAGAACTGCATCCACCTGAAAGGCAGCAAAATTTCACAGCAAGCTCAGGCACATAGGCTGAGAGATGACAGCTTCCACATCTCAACAGCAGACAGCTGTTAAAGGCAGCTCTGCTCCTTCCTACCCCCCCATGCCCCCATGTAGCCACTACCTGATGAATTTGGAATGAATGAACTCAATAAAATCAAAGAGAGAGCTCTATGGGATGGGTTTACATCAGATGAGGGAGTCCCATCCAAAATCAGATCTGTAGAAAACCATTTTTTTTTTTAGGAGTTTGTGGTGGGAGATTTGCACTGCCTCTTGTTTAAAACTGCCTTAAAATCATCTGCCATTAATATTTTTTCATAAGTTTAATATTCTCAGGATTTAGCAGTGAAAAGACAGCTGATTGAATGGCCATGACTATTGTACTTCCAGAACTTACAAAAGACCTAAAAGCCAGAAACGTTTTAAAGCTCTGGTGCCAGTTTTAGACCAGCCTCAGCTTTAGATGGGAATCTCCAATGGTAGCTGGAGTCCTGACGCATTCAGGCATCAGTTGTTTTATTGCTTGTACACAAAGAAGCATCTTTTTTTATTGCTCATAACATCCTGTGTTGGAAGATGAACTAACTCATGTTGCCAAGCCCTAACTACGCTGTAGCAAATAGAAGCATTTTGGTTTTCCATAAAAGTTTCTAATTTTATGCTGTTCTTTCAGTCTAGCACCAACATGAGTGACAATGACATCTTTTTAATTACACACTCTCCTATATTCTTGGTATCATCTGTTGACTTGCCTACTGGGAACAGAATGAGTGTGTTCTCACGTCCCTGTATCTTTGGGGACCTACTGGGCTGAAAATACGCAAAGCCTCCATTACCTTATCTCCCAGCTTGGCGTACACTTGGTTGTGGTGTGTTGTGTCTGCCTCTCCTGTCGGGTTAGCTGACGTGACCACAATGGGGCCAACCTGGTGGCAGGAAGATGGAAACAAGAGCCCTGAGCATGTTTTGTGGTACAAAACAGAGGAGCTGAAATGTGAAGTTCCCTGGCGAATCCCCGTGACTCTATAAAGAGCTCAGTGTGACTCTCCCAGGTAAACACCCCTTCTGCGTAGGCAACTAAAGTTGGAAGAGACAAATCCCTCCAAAACTGCGTGAGTGACTAAGACCCTGCTGATTTGGGGTTTCCTGATGTTGAATCAGGAAAGAACATTTTATTTTCAAGCAATAGCAATCGCCTAAAAGGTACAATCCCTGTCCTAGAAATGCAGCAGGGAGCAGAACAAGCAGGGTGTCACAGTTTCTCTGGCAAAGCCCAGAAATACAGCAATTAACCATGGATTTGAGCTGTGCAAGGGACAGCAATTCCTTCGTTCAAGATTATAACCTATCAAGGTTATGGGGCTGTATCCACTGCTCTTTGTAATACACCTCCTATAGCTCCTGCAGGTGGGAATAGCAGCCTATCAATGCAATTCCTTCCACCCAGAGCATGGTTGCCACTGGCCAAGCCAAAGATCAGCATTTTAAAAGCAAGACTGTGGAAGAAAACTGCCTCTCAGCACACCAGGCAGCAGCATCAACATGCTCTCATCCAGAGCTGTGTCAAGGTAGCCCGGGGGCAGCACTCAGCACTGCAGCAGAAAGTTTCCTACCGTGCTTTCTCTGCAGGTTTTATGCCAGTAAGTTGCAGCTGATCATGCATTCGCATGCTGCTGCTGCTGCCAAGAAGAGGTCATGCAGCATGCTGCAGAAGCAGCTTTCTCCCAAGCAGGGATCAGAGACCCATACAGACAAGCAAGCATCTGTCCCACAGTGCTGTAATAACCTTGAAGCTATAGCAGGATAGGACAGGCTCTAATCCCACATGTCTGGGCACCCGAAATGTTGATGTGCTCACCCCAGCATTACAGCAACACACAGACATGTTCTCCCAGGTTGTTAGCTCAGCAGCTTCTGCCTGGGTGAAGTCATGAAGCAGGGATGCTCAGAACATAGTCCAGGCTGTAACTGGTGTTGTTCTACGTTTGGGAACCTCCCAAGTTATTCTGGCTTCAAACAAGCCTGTGCTTGCAACAAAAATGTTCAAGGCAGGAAATCAGACAATGTGTCTGTTAATTATATCTCTTCTGGCATTCTGATCTGGTGGTCTGTTTTCTTGCTTTTAGCCTCTCTTCTGCAGTAAAATCAGCTACCAGCTGTCTGCATAACTCATCCCTTCTTCCTTAATGATATTTTTCTTGTGGGAGTTACTCAGTACAGCTCTTTTCACTCCCCAGAAACCACTCTGAACATGCTATCGTCCTCACTGCTCTGAGAAAAAAAGGTGAAGAGAGGTGATGTGCCAACACCCAGCAGGAGAGTGAGCTGAGTGCTGCAGTCTCTCTGTCCTTGACCCCTGCAGCAGCCCAGAAGAACTGGGCGCTGGTGGCTGACCCCACGTCTGCTCCCTGTGCATTCGAAGGGCAGGCCCCACTTGCCAGCGGTGCTGGGATGAGTGCACCCTGACCACTCACCAGGTCGATGAGGTGTGTGGTGACGGAGCAATCGGGGATGCGGATGGCAATGCTCTGAGGGGTACCGACGTATTTAGCAGAGTCCTTCATCCCCAGGAAGTCCACCCATGCACCTGCACAAGGAAGAGTGGCACAGCACTTACAGATGTACGTCCGTCCTCACGCAATGGTCTTACCACAGGTATTGCCGCGGAGCTCGTGGCATTGCAGGAAAGCATGACTTGAAGTTGGAGTTCCAAAGCCAGTGCTCTCCAGAGAGCTTGAAACTAAGCTTTTCCTCACCTCTGGGAACCACCAAGCTAATAGGAGATGGCCAGGCAGCTTCCATGAAGTCCCAGAGGAGGGGGCTGAACAAATGCTTTGCAGGTTCCAGTTGCTTCAGGCTAGAAATCCAGAGGGACATGGGGCGCTCCTGAGCCTGGCGTTTGGAGCTGTAAAGGGGGCAAGAAAAATGAGTTTGGAAGTAAGCTACACTGTCTGAATTTAAGAAGAGATTGTACTGTGCACTTAGTCACATGGTCTGAACTTTTGGGTAGACCTGTGCGGTGTCAAGAGTTGGACTTGATGATCCTTAAGGGTCCCTTCCAACTCAGGATATTCTATGATTCTATGATTCTATGATTATTTTCAAGCTCAAAAAGAAATTGTGTTGGAGAAGCCTAGAGTTAGACAAAGGGTGTGGGCTCTGCTACAGGTCAGCCATCTGTAATAAAAGTAGGATGTTTCAATAGTTGACCTGAAAGGAAGGGATGTGAATGACTGCTCCTGATCATAAATTACAAATCACGGTCTTAGCTTCTTGTGTTGTAATGGGTAAAAGACCCAGTTGCCTAAGTTCTGAGGGGTCCCAGCTGCTTAAAAAAGTATAACTAGAGTCATTTGTTAAATAAAAGAGGGATTTTAGTTGTGACAACATGTATCTACAAATATAGAGAAGGGGTGCCCCGTTTTGACATGTCTTGGTCTTTGAGTTTCCTTGTGATATCCAAACTACTGGGCTCTATCCCCTGTCCCATTAGTTTGTTGTAAGAAAATTCCAGCTCAACTGTTTCCATTTCTCATTTGGATCTTCTCCCCAAGCTTGTCACCTTATTGTTCCTAGGAAGGCTAAGCTATAAGTCTCCTGGCTCTGGGCAGCTGCTCAGTCCAGGACTCACTATCAGCTGTATGTCCTCGTGGCCTCCTCAGACTAGCCAGGGAAACCTTCAGTGGGGCAGCGAGACAAACACTTACCGGTGAGCTTTCTCCACAGCATCAGGCCGATTACAGGCTGCCACAAGCACATATACAGTATCTGTGGGGATGCCACAAGTCCCTCCGCTCTTCAGGATATCTGTTGACATGTGAACAGGGCAGAATCCCTTCAGTGACTAGAACTGAGGGGCTGTAATTCACGGAAGAGCTGTCACAGACAAAACAGCCAATTCAGTGCTCTCGTATCTCATTTTCCCAACTAACACAGTATTTCCTCTGACAGTGAATTTTCTAGCATTCATCCAAGAAGAGGTCTGGTATTTAGGGGAGATCTGAGCCACATTCATTTGGGCCAGAAGTCATTCAGCCCTGTGGGAATAGCAAGCACCTTGCTTTCTCTGTACAAAACTGTCTGTCAGCACTAGCCTGGAGGATTTGTGTATCACATATTGGATGAGCAGACAGGGATATGATACAAAACAGACAGCAGCAAAATCACTGCTAAACTGAGGAACCGCTTCTATTTCCCACATAGTGTGTTCAGCTTCAAAAGACATTTGTAACCTGGCCCACTTGGTCAAAATGCAATCAGGTTATTGTGATCTCCACATCTGGATTGGAAAAACATCCTTTCGATACTGTTCTGCTACAACATCTCCCAGAATTACCCCTCCACCCCACATTATCCCCTATACATTTCCCTTACCTGCAATTCTCTTGACTGAGGAAGCTTTCCTGGCAGGCAGGTGAAGGCACTTGGTCATTCCTCCCCCCACACCACTGAGCTGCACAAGGGGCCTACCCATCGGTAAGCAGGAACCCTCAAAGACGCTGCTGCAAAGCGCGGAGAGGAAGCAGTAAAAGCTGACCAGACCAAAGATGACCGTAGCAGCAATGTCATAGCCGACTGGAAGAGCACCAACGGCATCCAGCAGGAAGCTGACAGCAATGAGCAAGAAAGCGAGGGAGTAAAAGAACCAGGTGATGTTTAAGAACAGCGTGCAGAAGACAATGAAGCCATTGAAAAGCATGAAAGCAATGATGCCTACTGCTGTGTGGAAGCTTCTGGTCGTGCCGTAGAGGCCACCGTACCTTGCCAAGCCCCAGATGATCCACATGACAGCATAGAGAATGAAGGCACTGCTCTCCAGGGTTTTACCCCGGGCAAAGGCCACTGAGCCACCTAGAAACTTAAGGATCCCACCGGCTACCACCACCCACGGGATTACAACAGTAGCGAGCGGAGCCTGTGGGTCCCCTGTCATTGTAATAGCAAAAGAAGCAAGGACGCTGCACGCATAGCCAAGTACTTCTGCATCGGCGTACTTGGAGTACCCTAGGTAGGGAGTGTGAAGGTCTGCCCCTTCACGAAGCTTCAGGAAACTGCTGCGAGCAAGCAGGGCCCTCACAACACCCTGCCCTATTGGGATTTTGGTGCTGGCTTTCACGTTGTACAGGTGAATCAGAGCCATCAAGGCTGAGGCCACAAAGATGGCCACATCCACACCTTGGGGTCCGCCTTCAAAAAACCCCTTGGGACGGCAAGCTAATGCAATGCAGTAGGCCACATAAAACAGCAAATACAGGCCATCCGCCAGGCTCTTAAGAGTGAGGAAAAGGGCCAAGACAGCAAAAAGAATTGAAAAAACCACGAGGAATGCAGTAGGGAAGGATGGTTCCTCTGTTTGCCAGACTGGGTACAGAAGGCAATAGCCTCCTGTAAATTTCAGGATGGAAGTGAAACCGAAGAAGGTAGCCATCAGTACATCCATTGCACGGTATGACAAAACGCAGACTCCAATCTGGTAGACCCCAGCTGCCCACAGCCAGGGCACTTGTCCAATAAAAAGTTTGCTAGTGACGCCCAGGAGCCTGCAGCCAAAGACACTGGCAGACAGCAGGTTCAGGATCACACCGAAAACCGCAAAATGATTCACGCTACCACCGGTGGGCTGGAGCTGCTCATGGGCCTTATTCTTGGCCAGATCTGTGCCAGGGAGGGCAATTTTCTCTTTGGAGAGGAAATAAACAATCCTTCCCAGAGCAAAATAGCCGCCAACCAAGCAGACAATCATATAATTGCAAGCCACGGCCGAGGAACCAAAAGACGTGCTGTAGTGCATGGCAACTTCATGAGCACTGGCGAGCGAGACAGCAGAAGCAATCAGAGCTAGGATGACCTCTCTGCTAAGGAAGCCCACCACGGCGACAATGAGTAGTGCCAAAGTAAAGGTGACCAGGCCAGGCACCAAGGCATTGCGGAAATCACCGGTGTCGTTCAAAACTCCTTGCCCTTCCAGGATGAAGACCACTCCGTAGCCGCACCAGAACACTGAGATGGTCAGGCAGAGGGACAAGAACAGGGACGCATCTCTTTGGCTTCTCCGAATTCCTACGAAACAAAGGGGAATACAGGCAGAACTGTGATTTTGACAGAGTTATGGAAAGCCACCCTTATGATAGGCAGCTGTGCTACAGCAAGCACATGGTGTCTTGGAACCATGATTACAACACAAGCATGTGGCTGCACAGGTCCTGCATGATTTCAGACAGAGCTAAAATGAGCTTGGGTCAGTCCGCACGGTGCCCAATTACACAGTGTAGACATGACTATAAAGACTCCCTCAGAACTGTGTGAACTCACAAGTATTTGTGCCTCTCCCAGGCTGTCTGATTTGTAGTGGAAAAAATACCAGCTTCCAACCTGGGATTTTCGTGTTCTCACTGCTCCAAGTCACAAAAGGAGAAATAATTCAGCATTCATTCTAAAGAGCATGGACTTTGTTATAATAAGAGATTTTTTTCCTCTTAGCCTCACATATTGACAAGCAATTTCAAACCATAGATGCCTAAACTAATTTAAGAAAGCTTGGGGACAGTTTTTAGAGAAATTCACTCTCATTTAGCATATATTCACTTTCTTATATACAGAGAGAGTTTATTCACTTTGTTAAAACTCTCAAAGATTGTGATGGAGCATTTGTTCAAAACTAACATTTATTTCTTTGGTTACTTATACAGGAAAAATGTGATGTGCTGATTGAAAAAAATGATTGTGAAAAATGTGTGTGTGTTGATTCCCCAAGCAGAATGGATCAGTGGTCTGGCAAAGCTGACACAGTTCATATAAACCTGTTGGCAAGGCAGACCAAATACTTGTGAAGCTATAGGAGGGGGAGGCCTTGAAGCTGGCCACCCTCCGAGTCTTACCTGCATACGCCAAAAGTGATGATAAAATCAACAGAAGGACTCCTAAAGCTGTGCTGGGGATCACGGGGGCTGCTCTGGGTATACTGTAGAAATGCACTGCCAGCAAGAGTGATCCTGTGTGTGAGAAGGGAGGGGGAAAAAGAGAAAGAGCTTGTAAACTCTGGACCCTAAAAAACAGGAGAGAACCAGAGTGACAAGAGCAGGGAAAAGTGAAAAAAATAACAGTGCAAGATCTGCAAATAATGAGATCTAGAGGGAGGGTGTTGTAACTTGGTTTGTGTCACCTCTTTCTGGGTGCCCAGTTTTAAGAAACTTGAACTTATTTGTGTTTGAAAGTGCTCCGCCATTGTTGGATAAAGGTAAAAAATGGATCTCAGATTCCAGTTATACAAAAGGCAGACAGACAAGCACACACACTCTGAAGACAATCCCATAAGCCTTGTAACTACAGAAAACTAGCCTAAAACTGAAAAGCAGCAGCACTCAGAAAGATGAAATGCAAAGGAGGAAAAGAAAGGGAGTGAACACAGAAAACAGCAGCAGGGAAGACAGAGAGAGAAAAGGAAGAGAGGAAAACGCATCCAAATAAAAATCATTTATGAAAATGACTATCAAAAAGTTTTGATTTGCTTCCAACTCAAGATGGATTGGGTACAAGAATTCAGGCCAGCGTTTTAAAGCCAAGACAAATATTTTGTTGGCTGCTGAACCAGGCAGAGGGATCTCCGGATCTAAAAGTTTTACCCAAGCGGAGAAGATTCAGAACAAACAGACGTTTTAGCCCCTTCAAAAAGGGGGTTGTCCATGAAAGCTAGTCCCAACCCCATCCTCCCATGCCAAGAAGACTCGATCCCTACCTGCGGAAATGCCCAAGAGCCCTATGGAGTAATGCAGTGACTCAGCTTTTCTGACTGCCATCGCAGAGTCCGCTGAAGACCCAGATGCGGGCTGAAATGCTGCCTCTCTTTCCTCCCTAGCTCTTTATAACCAAACCAACTTCACTGGCCTGTGTTCCTCCCTGCTCTCCACCCCTTTTCCCTACAAACATCTTCTGTTAGTGTGCCTTTCTGCATGCGGGAGGAAATGCAAATGAGTTTCTTGCTGCAATAAATTTCAGTCTGTGAGTCAGAATGGGCTGCTGGTAGCTCCCTCCAGGGGCCTGTTAATTTTACTGTTGATTAACCCTTGTTAAAAAAGACACTTGAAAAATAACGCTGATGGTTTATTACTATTACTGCCTTTTTGCTATTGCCAGTACGGAAATTACACTGGTTAAAATTAAGGGTTTTTTAAAGAATCCACCTTGCTGGAGCAAACAAGTACTTTGCAAGCCCAGGAGCTCCCCGGGGACCAGTTATTTCTCCTCACACCGGCTGTGGTCCTGCTGTTTGTCCCTGTCACAGCTATGAATGCCTGGCACCACCGTCCTGTGCTGGGCAAGCCCAGGGCATATTCAGTACCATTCCCTTAAAGGTGACTTTTGTCCATGTGCCGCTCCATGTCTATCTAATCGAGCCTCTCTGCGCACACTCCCAGGGAACTCCTCCTAATTCCTGAGTGGCTTTCGTGAGTGAGGAGTGTGAGCTTAAAATCTGGAAGAGTCTTGCTGGCTTTCCAGGAGAACTGTGCAGGCAGTGAAGTGAGTACCAGTCATTCCCACAATCGCTGCTGTATCCCCAGGGTGATATAAAGGACCCATGGAGAATACGTGATCAGGCCATAAAGGTCTTTACCCATGAAGGAGGCCACAGAAAGCAGTGGACAGTGGCCCAGGGTTGTGATGAGATCATGTCAGTCACACGTCAGGGGGGAATCCAGAACAGTCCCAGACTGGATCCACAGCTAATGCCAAAAGATGCTGCTCCTCCTGCTTGCTGAGCCACATGGACTGGGGTGCTTTCCTTCCCCTGAACACCTGGATCCCTACATTGGCTCCCAAACCTTCGTGATTTCTTCTCTGCTTTGGAGGATAACCTTGAAGAAGAGCTTTGGGGAAAAGGGTTCCTTCACACTCATCTTTGTTAGAATATTAACACAGATTAAAGCATGGTATTGAGGTGTGGAGGTACTCCCATGCAGAATGGAAAAAAACTCTGCCGAAAAGTATAAACTATCAAGAATACATCTGTTGCAGATTGATCTTTAGGCTCAGTATGTCTGTTGAGATAGACCTGGTCACATAAGGAAGCACTGGAACAACCCTGTTTTGCCTAGTTACACCTAAACAATGAATTCAGTGAGGGGAACCAACACAGTCAGTTTGCAACACGCAGAGCTCGGTGATGTGGTTTGCAGGAAAATGTAAGTTTGTTTAAATATCAGCCTTTAGCGATCTTTGTTCCATCAATGATGGGACTGGTCTCTAACCAGCTGAAGGAGGAAGAAACTATTCGACTACTGAATTATGTTCAAGTCGCAGCATGATTCAGCTATTTTTTCAAGTAAGAGGAAATGATGCATTTCTAAATCACATTCAGAATACCTCAGATATGAAACCAAGCAGCAGGGAAAAGGCTTTGGGGATTTTCTCTACTTATCTCATAGTTTAATTCCCATTCTGGATAATAAAAGTCCTTTCTCCACCCACCAAACAGGTGGTTTTTGTTCCTGTTTGTATAGTCAGCAGCTGTGAGTATGTAGTGCCTGATTTTTTAATCAGCTTTTTAATCAGTTTTAGGAGATGCATGCAATAAATGAAGTCACATATATCAGAAAAGAGTACCTTCCTCATGCCTGCTATGACTAAGGAACTTGCCAAAACACTATTTCATTATACACAGGCTATATTTCACATCTCTTCCAAATATGACAGACCTGAGAATTTTTTTTATAAATTATCCCTGAAAAACTTTCTTCCCCCAAGTTGCTTCAATTCTGTTGTTCTCTAAAGAATGGCAAGATAGCCTTAAGAGGCTATGTTTATTGCAACAGTGCAAAGCTGAAAGAAAATGGTTCATAATCTTCTCAGGTATAAGCATATCAAGGACAAGGGAAGATGGGTTTCCACATGAGCAAGGGAACTTCCCCATCGCATGCTGTGAATCTTGCAGGCAGATATCCCTATCGAGGTCAGGGGTCTGCCAGCTCTTGCAACCATTCTCCTGGTAAATGATGTTGTCACGTTCTTAGAGAGATGGTGTTGTCAATGAAAAATCACATTATTCATTTTTAACTGAGGACCTGAAGGCCAGGAAACAAACTGGCCACAAAGCTTCAGCTTTTCAGAGATGGGGTGGGAGGCTGAGGGCATTTAAAGTCAGAAAATGAAATCTTGCTGTTAAAATACAGAGGCTGCTGGTACAATGTAGGGTTTAAAAATGGAGCACAGAGAGGAACTGCACTGGCTCAAATACTTGCTGTGGGCTGGCTCCCTGTGATGCCATCTTATGCACAAAAATTTGCTGCTTTAGTCTGAAACAGAATGGAAAATCGACAGCCGAGAAGGAAAAACACAGCTGCTCTGTTGTACAGGTCGCGTCGGCTGGGGATGGTTTGGAGACAACGTGCTGGGAAGGAGGTCTGCAAGGGAGCAGTCAATTGAGGAAACAAATAATATTTACATGCCCTGCCCGTGGCACTGGAAATAAAACCTCCTTGCCAGTAAGAAATTCAGCCCAACCCTCCTGGCCCCACCTGCTCCTGGGGGAGGGATCATGCTATAAAAGGCTCCAGGCAGGGCACAGAGATGCACAGCAAATTGGGACTCTCTGGGGACTCCTCCTGCTCTGCCTGTGACCATGGGGAAGAAAGTGGCTGTCGTGCTTGCTGGCTGTGGGGTGTACGACGGGAGTGAGATCCATGAGTCTTCTGCTGTGCTGGTGCACCTCAGCAGGGAGGGGGCACAGGTAAGAGGCACCTGGCAGGCTCCTGCCCCATCCTTTTGCCCTTGCTCTGCTTTTTATTCGCCCTCCCCTCGCACAAAGCACTCTGCTGTAAGGAGCTTTGCGTCTTGCCCGACAAACCACGAGCTCCCCGTTGCTGCTGGGGTAATTGCAAAGAGTCAATGACTGGAGTCAAAGCAAGCAGCACGGTGTCAGGGCTGCCACAGCAAGCAGGGACAATGCCCCGCTCTCTGCTCTGCTCTCCCAGATTTGCTGTGTGAGAGGATTGCCCGAGTGCTGAGCACAGAGCTCAACCATTCTGCCAGCTACACAACCTCTGAAACAAACTTTCTGAAATGAATCTATTTTTGGCTTGCATTTCCTCTTTCTCTTCTCTGGTATTTCTGTTTCAAAGGCTACTATTGACTCTGGTTGCTTGAAATTCATCCTTTTGGAGCACTGAGGATTAAAACGGAAAATAAGATGAACGCAGAAAATAGAGTTCTTGTGAGTTAGATCGGAGAAAGGGAAAAAATGTGATCTTCAAGCACCAGCTCTAATAATGCAATCAGTGACAACAATAACTCTTAGAGTCAAAGAGTAGGGAGAGAAGCCCCGGGTAATGCTAACCTCGCCTCCGAGCTGCCCACAGATCTGGGTCAGAGCCCTTCTCCTGGAAATCAAGCTGCTCTGCCGAATATGAAGGTGCAGTGGTGATTTCCACGTGCTGCAGAGCCTTCCCACCCAATTCCAAAGCCTTCAAAGTGCGTATTCACTTCGTGGACTAAAGCTGAGACTTGTCCAAAACTTTTCTCCACTCTCTGTAGTTTTTCTTCTTTTCCCTCTGTCCGGAGCTGCCGTGGCTCTCCCCCTGCCTTCCCCTCGGCTGGCACACTCAGAGCACTGCCCTGCACTCATCCCTTGATTGGCAGGGACCTCTAGTGGAGGAAACTCGGGCATCATTTCCCCCACACCCTTTTAATTTTCGCTTCTGCTTGCCTGAGGAAACAAATTTTGTGTACAGCCACCAAATCCATCACCTGCCTGTTTGCCATCTTCCGCTCTTCCTTTCTGCGCGTGAGCTTGAAATAATTCAGAAGGAAGGCGAGACGCTTTCTTGAGAGGGAAATACTCTGCCTGTGGGAAGCCAGCGGGCGGGGAGAAGAAACTCAAAGTCCTGTCTGAGGGTGGTGGGTTGACAGCAGCTTGCAGGGTGCTGGGTGCTCAGCACCCGTACGGGATGACCGGCTGTGTGTGGGCAGCACTCGGGCTGCTGCAGCAAAAGGTGATTGCTTGGGATGAAGGTGGAAAATTAAGAAATGGGATTCACACGTGGCTCTTGCAATGACTTGTTTTCCTAGGAAGGAAAGGGGTGGCTGCTCCCTTTCCACCACTTCAGCCCCCCCCCAAAATAAGCAGTGTGGGCTATAGCCTCTGCCAAATACCCTCCTTCCTTTAAGGTGGGGGTAAATGTTTGTGCAGAAGCTAGAAAACAGCTTTTTTTTTTTTTTTTTTTTTTTTTTTTTTTTTTTTTTTTCCTCTTTATAACAATACCTTCCTATTGCCACTATCAGATAGAAGTGAGCCTGAAGGCCACTGAAATCTCCAGCAAAGTTCTTTCCTAACCAAGAAACACAAGCATTTTAGTTTGCTACCTGTGGTCTTTAACATGCTTAGGATGCATGCCTGAAGGATAACAGACCTTCCCTTCCCTTCTCAGGTAGAGGTTTATGCTCCTAACGTTGACCAGATGCATGTGGTGGACCATGTGAGAGGACAGCCAACTCAGGAGAAGCGCAATGTGTTAGTTGAAAGTGCCAGAATAGCCAGAGGCAACATCAAGGACCTGGCTAAGCTGGACGTGAAGGGGCTGGATGCCCTAATAATACCAGGTAGGAAGGACAGCACGTGGGGTCTGCATGCCTGGGGTCTTGGGAGCAGCTTAAATATTCATGAGCCTTGAATGGCATGGGAGACATGGGCTGGACAGGAACTGGGCAGAGCACTGGCAAGAAGATAAGCTGAGAGATGGGACCGGCAGAATGGCCATCTTCCATCTGTGTTTACATGTACATCCATCAGAAACAAGCTGTCCCCTCCCTCATCGACACACTGCCCTCTGGGGAAGAGAAGCAGAAGCTGGGACACAGAGGGGGGTGACTCAAAAGGGAAAAGCCTGATCTTTTTTGAAAGATTCTTCGGTGAAAGTATGACCAAATGATTTCAGTGGGAATTGATGAAGCCTGGAGTGAGGACTAAAAGACAAGTGAAAGCCTGTCAGCGTGCCCCACCATGACAGGGTGAAACAGCACTGATACCTCTCCAGTTCGGTTCTGTTTAGAAGCAGAGGTGGTGCTTTGGAGTCTTCTCTCATGGCAGTCAGGAAACGAGAATCTTCAGTGGCTCACAATGGTTTAGCTTTCTTCTGTCAACATTGGGCAAATATTTCCATCCAACAAATCCATTTTAGCATTCTTACAAAGCATATCCAACAAAAATCCTGCCCTGGAGTACTAACCTTTCTGTTTCCTTTTTCTCAGGTGGCTTTGGAGTGGCTAAAAATCTGAGTACTTGGGCCACCCAAGGCAAGAACTGCACAGTATCCCAAGAGGTGGAGGATGTCCTGAAGGCATTCCATGCTGCCAAAAAGCCCATCGGCCTGTGCTGCATCTCCCCAGTGCTGGCAGCCAAAATCTTCCCCGGCTGCGAGCTGACTGTGGGTCACGACACAGAGTGTGAGAAGTAAGTAACTGTGTGGTGCTGATGTATAATCACACCACGGAGATCACAGCAAGGCAGTCTCTCCCCAGTATACATAGGACCACAGACTAGAAGTTCAGCAGATCCTAGGCAGGAACGAGATGGCTGCTGAACACATGGTAGTGTTATGAGAGGTAGGGATATGATCTGTCCTTACCCATTCATCTGTCCTTACCCATCCATGAAAGCTGTGACCAAATTCTTCCAACAGCAGGGAAGAAACTATGATGAAACCACTAGGCTAGGAAGCTGGTGAAGAAACCAAACCAAAAGGAAAAGTCTAGAGGGTGCGTTTAAGCAGCAGAACAGCTATAGTGGAACATCAAGGCTTTATGTTGGCTTCACTTCAGATTTTTAACTCGCTGTAATCTGGACGCTTTCTGGCTTCTACAGTCCTAGAGAAATTCTTCTGATGGGAAAAGATTTACAACTTATCAGTCAGGCTTTTTGAAGGGACCATCTTATCTCTGTAACAGCCTAGCAGCTGTTGCTGCAAGGCACAACCAGGCTTTTCACTCCAGGCCTCTTTCAGATCTCTCTCTGCGATGACAGCTCCTCTGCACAGGGTTTCTTTTCTTTTCTTCTTCTAGATGGCCTTATGCAAAGACTGCTGAGACCATGAAGGAACTTGGCTGCAAGCATGTGAACAAACATGTCACTGAAATTCACGTGGACGCGAAGAACAAGCTGGTGACCACCAGTGCCTTCATGTGCAATGCCCCCATTCACGAAATCTACGATGGTATCGGAAAAATGGTGAAAGAAGTGGTCAGACTTGCCTGAATGCCACAAAGCCACAGAATCCAGCTCCTCTGGAGAGCAGGCGCTAGGCCTTGCACTTCCCCTTTCATACCCACATGTCAAGAGGCAAACTGCTGCTCGGAGTTCTTCCCCCCATGGCCCACTGGTAGCCCCTGAGGAGGGAGAACTGGAGCAATGTAAGCACTGGCATGCTTTGCCAAGGACACGCCACTTACTGCGTTGATCACGAGCTGGCAGTAACTGGAGTGTCACATGCAGTGGGCTCACACGCAGCCACTGTCACTGGTTCTGAGCAGTTGCCCGGTCATTTCAGCCATGCCATGGCTGTCCCGATGTATCACCATGAGCAGGAATTGGTCTGCTTCCCAGATTTGTTATAAACCCATCTCTCCCTACACATGGCCACCTCACAGAATGGATGAATTAGTGGCAAAAAGAACGTGACTCTGGTACCGAATAAAACAGATGTATTTTACATGCATTGAATTCTGCTTTTATTTTTGCCCTCCTATGAGGAACTGCTCTTAGTGGTTCTGGTTGGCCAGTGAATGGGGAAAATGGTATGGAAAGAAGCCACTAGTAACAAACTCCACTTGCTTTCTTAGGATTTGTCAGAACTCAGACTTGGGCATGAATGACAGTGGTTGGTGAAAACAGAAGTAAACCAACATTAGCATGAAGGTTTAGCAAGAAGTGGTTAAGCTCTTGTATTAACCCAAGACCCGTTATGGCAGCGTGGAGTATTTTGGAAGCAGCCTAGCCAGAAAGAGTTGAGGGTGAGACCTAGGGCTGCAGTTTCCAGTCTCTCCCATTCTCTAGAAAAATTCTTAGAAACAATGTGGAAGCAACAATTCTGCATCCCAACAGGGACAGACAAGATACCAGTCTAGCTCAAACTAGAATGGCAGGCTGTAAACTGGTTGGGTGATTGCGAAGTCTGGCAAACAGAAGTCACTAAGAATAGCTGAGCATCCCACTGAGCTGTTCAGATAGCAAGCCAGGCACGGATTTTTAGGGCCAGAAGGAACCATTTGTCTGCGTAATCTGACTGCTCTGCAGGAGCTGTAAAGAGCACAGTAACTCACATTTTACCGAAGCAAACCTGCTGAGAAGGCTCAGTTTTGACTTAAGGATACTGCTGTACTATTTCATAGCTCATTCCCACAGTTAATCAATGTTATTTAAGATAAACCATGGCTTGTTTCTCTCACAGTTGAAGAGCTTACTTTCAGGAAAATGCAGGTTTGTCTCCATTAGATTCAAAAGCTTTTTAGTGGTAGCTGATATGTTCTTCTTACATAGGCTCTTATCCTACGTGAAGCATTATATAATCATTACAGACTGAGCTGTTAAATTCTCTCAGTGTAAGACATTTTTTCTAAGCCAACAATTATTTTCTGAGGCTCTTCTAAGCAAACTCTTCAGGCTTTTTATATCCTTTCCAAAACACTGGCATTTTGCACTCTCAACAAAATGGGAAGATCCTTCAAGACTCCACCTGTGACCAGAGTGGAAGGAATTAGCCCATATGGTGCAGTGGAATAGTAAAGAAGGACTCAGGTGCTTTTGGCAGGGACAGAAAAGCCTAGAGTAGCATGATAGGACAGTTTTACCCCTCTTCCTTAAAACAGAGAGCTTATCCAATCACTCTTTTCTGTGTTATTTTTTCCCCATTGCTACTCCTGCCAATCATTTTAAAGCTGCTGCTCACCTTCCACAACACTTAATAAAGGTATAAAATTCTTCAAAGATATAAAGGACCAGCCAGTTTCGGGACAGTAGCTGCCAGGAGGAAGAGGGAATGTTTGCTTGGCATGAGAAGTCCACAGTTCTCTCGGTCCTTCAGCAATCCCCCAGAGAGGACCGTGCTGAGTATCCCAACCGCAGAAGAACGTTCGGTCTAAATCTGCATTCCTAAATCATTAGGAAGGAAGAACAAATCCATGGGAGACCTGACCTCATTACATCTTACATCTACGTAGCTGCACAGTCTTCTTCTCTACTGCTGTTTCTGAAGGGAAACCCAAAGCCTAAGATATTTATTACCTTACAGAAAGTAACCGCTCCCAAGACCTCAAATCTTGTCTTTTACACAACGCAGGAGATCAGGAAAGGCAGAGAAGTTGCTTCTGTAAGTGGTAACATCTGAGAGTTATGAAGGATTTTCGGAGGTTAAGAGTGTTTTGACCAACTTATCAGATAGGCTGAAAAGCTATAGGATGCAATTACAACAGACAGAACTCCAGGGGCTAGCTGCAGAATGTGAATTAAGCTCAACCTTCAGAACCAAGCCACACAGACACACAGTTAGTAGCAACACTGTTTATTGGCATGTGGAAAACTGCTTGCAGTAATGGAGCAAAATCAACACCAAAGATGAAACATTAACAATATCTTGGTAGGTTTTCACACCCAAAAAAAGCGACAAACTAAAAATAATGAAGTTGGAGAAGAGTCACATTGCAACCAGTCGCTTACAACTGAATGGGAGAAAAAAAAAAATCACAGCTACAGATCATTCAGCGTCAGAATCCGCAGGAACTCCTGTTGATCCACTTCCCCATCTCCATCCACATCTGCTTCATCGATCATCTCCTGTGGGATAGCAAAGATTTGGGAGACCAGATTAGGTGGGATCTGAGAGGGTGGAGAGGCCACTAGAGCCTGGTATTTGCCACTGATGTTACCACTGAAGGTCTCAGGTCTTCATGTTAATGTAATGCAAGACAGACTTTGTGCCCCTTGCAAAGCAACACGGCACAGTTCCCCAACCAGTAAGACATTCCCCTCCCTCCCCAGGTAAAAGGAATATGTCTTTAATTCACAAACCTGCAGCTCCTCATCTGTGATGTCTTCTCCAACCTCAGTAGCCACCAGCTTGAGTTTCTCAAAGGAGATCTTGCCAGTGCCATCACAGTCAAACAGCTTGAAACCTTTCAGGATCTCCTTTTTTGAATATGGCTCTGCCTTAGCAAGGAAATGAAAATGTCATCATGCAAGCATGACATCTTACTGCTCTACAATCCCCAATCAGACACTTTACACAGCAAACATTTAGAATCAAATCCAAGACAGCATTTTGGGGAAAAAAAGGGTCATAGAAGAGGGTTATTTATCACTGTTGCTTCACCTTTGATTTTTTTTTTTATATATATATATTTTTTTTTTCTGCTGGTGTTATTGTGTATTAAAGGAAAAGTTCCAAGAAAATTTGTCAGAACAGCATGGAGATTTGGCCTGGAATATCCCGACAAAGCTTTGTCAGGAAGAGAGGGATTAGCAGTGCTACTGGAAGAGGAAAGAGCTGCCAAGAATGACCCAATGACTACAGCTAGATTTTATTTAAAAAGCAAGCCATGCCTACGCTGGCTCTGACTGCCCTTAGTCACCTCACACACAGGCACTACACACAGAAGCCTGCAGTTAGGTGTGGGCTTTGACCGAACTCCAAAGCATTACTAGGGGGAAAATGTGGATCTTCACTTAGCTCTTAGCCCAAGCATACACACCCTGGCAACTATGATAGCATGGACACAGGAATGGCAACGCCTGCTGCGCTCCAGGCAGCCCCCAAAGCCTTGCAATGAAAACACAAGGATGAGAGAGGCAGAACCAGGCACGCTGGTGCTCTTGGAGAACAGCCTCAACATGCAGACAGGCATTAGAGGATACCAAGGGTCTGAGCCACAGGTATCCCAGGTGGGTGATGCAGTTTAGGGGATGTGAAGCAAAAGGCTGGTATCGAACAGCAGCTCTGAGGACACTCCATAAGCAGGAGGTGCTGACAACACCAATGGGCACAGGGGAATGATTTCTCTACAGATGGCAAAATTTTCATGTTCATCCAAGGTGCGGCATTTGCTCCCCGCTGTCTTGATTTTAAGAAGATCAAGAACTGTGTGACTATAAATGCAGATGGAAATCCCACGTGCAGAGGTTTAAGGAAGGGAAAATGGGGGCTGCACCAATTCACGTTGCGCTCGTCTCTGCTGTGGTTTGAACACTAACAGCAGGACTCCTTCCTGGAGGTTTCTGGGCCCTTCGGTTCTGCAGGGAAAACCCCTGGTGCTGTGCGTGTCCCAGCACTCAAGGCTGGGGAGGAGCCGTGTGCTGAAATCTCTACCTGAAGTGGCCGATCTGCGCCCTCTACAGTTGGCAGAAAAAGGCAGGAGGGGTAAAGACAACTCACCCCGGGGCAGGTACCTAAAAGAGTTCGGCTGAGACTCCTGATGCTCCCCTGCAGGGAGCCAGAGTTACCCAATCTACTGCGAGTACCTGCAGTGTAAAGTTAGGCAAGAGGAATTTCAGTCTTTGCGACCAGCTGGGCTCACACACCATTTTCTGAGCCATCACCTGCAGAAATGACTCAAAGTTTATCTTCCCTGACCCTTCCTCATCAACTTGAGAGATAATTTTCCTCATCTCCTCTTTCCTCAGTTCGCAGCCCAGGGCCCTCATGGTTATCTGCCAAAAGAGAAAACAGGCCCATGTCTGTGTGCAAATCAAACAGAAACAAAGAGGGAAAGATGTCTGAAACAAGCAACATGCAAATTGAGGGGAAAACAAAACAAAACAGAACTTTTTGCCACGTTGGAAATCATATGCACAGATAACCGTACAGACAGCTCGTCACTGTGCAGACATCAGAGTAGAGCTCCCCCAGGTCTTCTGACTTTGCAGTGAACCCGGGCCCATGGCAACAGGCTACACATGTTCATGAGGCTATCCTTAATAACTTACCCAATTAAGAAATTTCAACCCCCCCCCCCAGACCAGTTCCAGATACTCTCTTTTGCCCTTATATTGCAATTTATTAACCCAAACATGTGTTTATCAAGCCAAGCAGATAAAGGAGTTGCTCAAATCAGCCTACTGAAAATAACCCTGCTTGGAATGTGAAGGTTATCTCAACTCTTCCAGATTCAGGTTGTGACTTTTCGAGGCACAGTCTCTGGTAGCAATTCCTGCTTGCTGCATGCACACCCTCCACCACTTCCATCAGCCCATTTTTGCTCCCCTGCCACTAAGCCCTGCATTCCCCTCCACCCCAACAGTGCCAGGAAATTAATATATACTTACTTACATATGAATATATATATTTTTTTGTATTATGGTTATTTTCACCTGGAACACTTTTCCCATGGAATTCCCTCTCCGCTTCCACAGTTTGCTCTGACAACTGTGCATAGGGCAGAAACAAAGAAGCAACAAAAAGAAGTGGGCAGGACCTGTGCTAACTAACCCAGCTCTCAGCACCTCTGCGCAGACACGAGCTGGGGCAACTCCCTTCTCCACGTGAGAGGGAAGGAGCTGTGCGCAAGGTATGTGAGGGGCAGAGCAGGAGAGGGGCGTACAGAGCACAGAGCGAGCCATTCATCCACTGTTGTGTCCCTAGGGAAGGGTGTTCTGTAGCTGTCTAATGTCAGAACTACAGGGTTGTGGAAAATTAGCAGGGAAGAGCTGCAGGCGAGGGCCAAGGAGAAGGAAGGCTTCAGTCCCTCCTAAGAATACCTGGCTAAAATGTTGGCACAACGCTTACTTCACTGCTGGCTGCGTGACAAGCCCGAGCTCCAGCAGCAAGGTCTGAGAGCACAGTAAGCGGTCCAAAAGCAATAGGTGGCAAACACTAATTGCTCTGTAACAGCTCCACAACAGGTGGAGCTTGTAAATGATTAGCCCTGTTTGCAACATTTCTGTTTACCGCCTGTCATTTCTATTTGACTACTGTAATTCAGGTTCCAAGTGCAAGCTCAGTCACAAAGCGAGCATGTCATTCCTCTCGGCCAGAGGGGACCCGAGCTGCGGATCAGGGTTGCTCAGGCTGCAAACACATCTCCGAGAGCAGCACACCCAACGCCCTTCAGCTACACAAGAAGTTTGGTGTCCCTTGTTAGAGGGCAGGGGGTGTTGGGCTGTCAAGAGAGCTTTACTTGTGTGTCCCATGGCAAATTGATGTTCCTTCCTGACTTGGTGGGGAAGAAAAGACAAGGTCAGGCACACACAAACCCTCACTGCTTTGGACTGAGTTCAGTCAGCAGCTGACAGGCTCTGCAGCCTGCTATGAACTCCCGCTGCAGGCACAGTATGAGCACAGCAATCATTATTTTCCCTTTGTGATACGGGTTATAAGGCTCGGGGCAGTGGCACCGTGGCGAGGAGCTGCCAGCCAGCCCTGCCCGCGCCCTGTCTCCCCCAGCCCCTTGCCTTCAGGTCCCCGACATCCATCTGCCCCGAGCCGTCCGCGTCAAACAAGTCAAAGGCCTCCCGCAGCTGCAGCCGCTGCTGGTCACTGAGGGGGAACGAGGTGCGGGGGGCAGCCCCGCTCCCTGCTGCTGCCTCCCCGGGCGCCATGGAGGGACCCCAAGACCCCTGAGGGGCTTCTGAGGGTGGCCCCCACCCAGCACCGTGGCAACCGTGCTTCTTGAGAACAGGCACTGCTTGGTTCTCGAGATTTGTTTTATTTAAAGCCCTGTTTGTTCCCCAGGTTTACTCCCACAAACACCCAAACCCATCCCCATTACTGTCCTGCGCATAAAATTCAGGTGTAGTGAGGCCTTCAAAACACCACTGCCCCTATCCTGCCTGAGAGCTGAAGCTTTGGGGCAAGGCAAGCGCAAATGGTGACAGAAAATCACACACAGAATCACACAGAATTTCCTAGGTTGGAAGAGACCTCAAGGTCATCGAGTCCAACCTCCAACCTAACGCTAACAGCCCTCCACTAAACCATATCCCTAAGCTCTACATCTAAACGTCTTTTGAAGACTTCCAGGGATGGTGACTCCACCACTTCCCTGGGCAGCCTGTTCCAGTGCCTCCCACATCTGCTTTTTTGGAGGAGAAGTGTTAGAGCCCAACCCTCAGCAATGAGCTCTATATTGCACTGCAGCTGTTAGGTACAAGAAATGAGTTTCAGATGAGGAGGCAGGTTTCTGCTTTCAGGATTTAACAAAACCATAAATTGTTGCAGCAGCAACAGAAGGTCACTGAGAGATTGAGGTAAATTGGGTAAAGGACTGGAAAATGCACAGAAAGCAGCATCAGCCTTGCTGATAGACTGACCTCGGCTGATAAATTAGATTATCAGAGTTTTTGATGTCCCACTTATCATTGACGTTTTCCTGGGTATGTTTTGTTCTTCACCACACGGGGGCAGACGAGACAGCAAGAATCCCCCTCCCTTTGTCCAATTCCCACATGCCAGTATAAACCTTTTTTTTTTTTTTTTTTTAAAAGACAAATAAAGGCCAAAAAGGAAATCGACATGATAGAAGCCAAATTCAATTATCATTTATTTTCATGCTGAGTTCAGCCTTAATTTTTCCCCCCCCCCTGAATTTACGAACTGTGGAGGTAAGCTGAATGTTCAGCACTTGGAAAAGGGCAGATGCTGACTGAAAAGCAAAGGAATAAATTGGATTTTGAGTCAGAAAGATGTTCACATTTCTACAGAGGAAGAATCCATCCTTCCCTTGTCTGAGAGTGAGGACGAAGGGCACCAGAGAAGTTACTGGTATCTTTAACAAACGGAAGTAGAAGAAGGGCATGGGAGCTTTGTTTTCTTCCAACACCAGGCAGAAGCCATCCTTTAATTATGCTCTTACCTTAGATGCCTCTTCAAAGACAGAACAGAGCGTAGTTTGTCTCTGTAGCAAAGCGTTTAGTAACTAGGGCCCTTTTTGAAGAGTAAGAAGTTGAAACTCTGAGTACCTTGAAGAATCATTTTGTTATTTGTCCATACATCAGAGCGAATGTTGTACCAGTGAAGTTGTGTTTTTGTATATTTCTTTCCACAACTCTGATGGCTTAAAATAAGACACTTTATTTTAAGTACAATCTTATATTTGCAGCCACTGAATATTCCTGTAAACATACAGATCATCAGCATTGGCAACATTCCTCTTTTGCAAAAACATTTTTTTTTTTAAATATGTGAACTGAATAGCAGTAAGTTAAGTTGCAGCAGTCTATTTACTTACTTTTTCAGTTTAAAGGGCATTCTAAAAAAGGGGGAGGGAATAATCACCATAAGTAAAAAAAGCTGATCCCCATAAATATGTCATATAAAGAGCTCACTGTAACTGGGCCTAAACCAAGACATTAAACCAGAAACTTCAACTGCTGCAAACTACAGCTTTATACTTTCTGGTTTTGAGTCTTCCCTGTACCAAATAAATCATTTGACACGTGGTTGTTAGATACGGAACTGAATACTATCACTGTAAAATGTGATTTGTGTATCCAGAATGAACAGTGTAAACATCTTAGGAGCAAAACCAAGCAACTACGTTGCAACATGTAAACAGATTAGCAGTTGGTAACTGTTCACAAATACAAATTTAAGACCATCCGTTTAAAAGAAAGTATTGACCCAACTTTTCTGGTCTCTCAAAAGAAAGACACTTTATAAAAGGCCGGAAAAAAAAAAAAAAAAAAAAAAAAAGAGGCACCTACCAAACACATACGCACATGTGCAAAAAGAAATAAAATTCGGTTTCAGTAAAGGCTGGTCTTCTTCATGATCCGCAAGAATTCTTGCTCGTTCACTTCCCCATCCCCATCTCTATCAGCTTCATCAATCATTTCCTGAAATATATTTGTATTCTGAAATTAGATGCAAATTATAGTAGGATCACAATTATTAGGTTAATTCAGAGTTAGAGCCACTCTTAGTAAATAGTATTGGAAAGGACAGTGTTAGTTCAGTGTCAGACCTCACATGCTACAAAATATTTTTTAAACTAGACGTTTTCACACATAAATTTATATTTATATATAAATATGTAGAGTTCTGCTGTGCTAAAGGAGCTATGCTGGAAGAAACCAAATGCTCAGAGCAGAGTCGTTCCTTTTATACCACCTCAACTCCATAAAAGTGGAATTCTCCTGACACTGACAGTTACTGTGAAACAATTTAAGGAACCACATGTGCTTAACCTATCTTTGGCCTCAGAATCTATTCCCCAATCCCAAATTGACAGAAGATTTTCAATTTCTTTCAAGAAAGAAACAGCTTAAACTACCCATGATAGCTTAAGAGTAAAGATCCCATGGGACTCTACAGGACAGGCCTAAAACTGAAAGACTGTTGCCTTGACCTAAAAACTTCCTGACCCCGAAATGGCTTCCTTCCCACTGAGACAGAATCCCATTCCCTATTCTCACTAGCTCTGGTGCCTAGCAAACCAGAGAGACGCTTGAGCGTCTTCCAACCAGGAGAACTAGGCTATGACCATTCGCCTAAATTTTAAATTAATGCAAACATGAAACAAAGTACTACAGAAACATTCTGACTGCCTTCATATTCAACAGACAAAACATAATCTGGACCTTTAAATGTTCCACAAAGGCTGGCCATTTGCCGAGGCGATCGGCTCCGGGGCAGACGCGTTCTGCAGCGGAGCGGGGGATCGGGCCAGGCAGGGCTAATTTTGTCCGGCATCGAGCCTACTAGAGGGAGCCGCCAGGACCCGGCAGCCCTCGTGAGGGAGGCTGACGAGGCGAAGGCGGAGCCAGCAGCGCCCCCTCCCCAGCCCTTCAAAAGCTGCCCCTAGGGAGCGCGAGCGACCAGGAGCGCGGCGACCAGGGCGGGCAAACAGGGCGTGGCGCGTCAGAGGGAGTGGCGCGGCAGTTAGCGCGGCAGTTCGCGCAGGCAGGGCGCGCAGGAAGGGCAGAGCGCTCCCCCTACACACAAACAACACCTCGTTAACAACAGCCGTAACTAGGCGATAATGGTCGCCACCAGGCACGGCGCGCTCTCCAGAAAGTCGGTACACACGCAGACCGACTACCCGTTAAAAAATGCCGCAGTTCAGGTCACCGGATGCAAGGAGTGTCTGAGCCTGTTGCTGCCATCGGCGGGAGGCAGAGAAACTGCGTGCGTGAGGTGCGAGCAGGTGGACGACCTGGTCCGCATGGTGGCGGAGCTCAAGGAGGAGGTGGAGAGGTTGAGGGCCATCAGGGAGTGTGAGCGGGAGATAGACTTCTGGAGTAACTCCCTGCAGGGCCTCAAGGGGAGGTGCCGAGGTGAGACTCCCCAAATGGGGGCAGACCCCCTGCCCTGTCCCCGTCGGGCAGAGGGAGGGGATCTGGGAGCTGAGGAGGAATGGAAACGGGTCCCTGCTCGACATCGCAGGCGATGCTCTCCCCTTCCGGCCCCACCTTCCCAGGTGCCCTTACACAACAGGTTTGAGGCCCTAGAGATTGAGAGGCCGGTGTGTGAGGAAGAGGTAGCAAATGTTCCCAGGAGGATGCCTGGAGCGAGGAGGTCGACTCCGCGCCTCAGGACTGCCTCCACCAAAAAAGACAGGAGGGTTATTGTTGTTGGTGATTCGATTCTTAGGGGAACAGAGGGCCCTATTTGTCGGCCGGACCCTACCCGTAGGGAAGTCTGCTGTCTCCCTGGAGCCAGGGTCAGGGACGTTGCCAGGAAGCTTCCTAACCTGGTACGCCCCTCTGACTATTACCCCCTTTTGATAGTCCAGGCGGGCAGTGATAACATCGAAGAGAGAAGCCTCAAGGCTATCAAAAGGGACTTTAGGGGGCTGGGTCGGTTAGTGGATGGAGCGGGAGTGCAGGTGGTGTTTTCGTCCATCCCTATGGTGGCAGGGAGGAGTTCAGAGAGGACACGGAAAGCCCACCTGTTAAACACGTGGCTCCGGGGCTGGTGCCAACGCAGAAATCTTGGGTTTTTTGATCATGGGGCACTTTACTCAGCACCTGGCCTGATGGCCGCAGACGGGTCCCTATCTTTTAGGGGAAAAAGGATCCTGGGCCAGGAACTGGCAGGGCTCATTGAGAGGGCTTTAAACTAGGTAGGAAGGGGGATGGGGCTGAGGCTAGGATTGTTGGGGCTGTGCCAGGGGGAACAATGGCAAGGCCGGAGGATAAGGCAATGGCCCAGCTGAAGTGCATCTACACCAATGCACGCAGCATGGGTAACAAACAGGAGGAGCTGGAAGCCATCGTGCGGCAGGCAGGCTACGACTTGGTTGCCATCACGGAGACGTGGTGGGACCAGTCTCATGACTGGAGTGCTGCAATGCCTGGCTATAAGCTCTATAGAAGGGACAGGCAGCATAGAAGGGGTGGTGGTGTGGCTCTCTATATTAGAGAGTCTTTCGAGGCTGTAGAACTCGAGGTTGGGAATGACAAGGTCGAGTCCCTTTGGGTTAGGATCGGCAGGGACAACAAGGCTAGTGTCCTGGTCGGGGTCTGCTATAGACCGCCGAACCAGGATGAGGAGACGGATGAGGAATTCTACAGGCAGCTGACAGAGGTTGCAAAATCATCAGCTCTTGTACTCGTGGGGGACTTCAACTTCCCTGACATATCCTGGAAGCACAACTCAGCCCTGAGAAAGCAGTCTAGGAGGTTTCTGGAGAGCGTGGAAGATAGCTTCCTGACGCAGCTGGTTAGTGAGCCTACCAGGGGAGGTGCCCCGCTAGACCTTCTCTTCACAAACAGAGAAGGACTGGTGGAGGACGTGATCGTCGGGAGCTGTCTAGGGCAGAGTGACCACGCAATGGTGGAGTTCACTATTCTTGGCGAGGCCAGGAAGGGGACCAGTAAAACCGCTGTATTGGACTTTCGGAGGGCTGACTTTGAGCTGCTCAGGACACTGGTTGGTGGAGTCCCTTGGGAGGCGGTTCTGAAGGGCAGAGGGGTCCAGGAAGGCTGGGCGCTCTTCAAGAGGGAAGTCTTAATGGCACAGGAACGGTCTGTTCCCACGTGCCCAAAGACGAGCTGGCGGGGAAGAAGACCGGCCTGGCTCAACAGAGAATTGTGGCTTGATCTTAGGAGGAAAAAGAGGGTTTATAAGCTTTGGAAAAGTGGGCAGGCCACTAAGGAGGACTTTAAAGAAGTAGCGAGGCTGTGCAGGGACAAAATTAGGAAGGCCAAAGCTCATCTGGAGCTCAATCTGGCTACTGCCGTTAAAGATAACAAAAAACGTTTCTATAAATACATCAACACAAAAAGGAGGACTAAGGAGAATCTCCATCCTTTACTGGATGCGGGGGGAAACTTAGTTACAAGAGATGAGGAAAAGGCGGAGGTGCTCAATGCCTTCTTTGCCTCAGTCTTTAGCGGCAATACCGGATGTTCTCTGGATACCCAGTACCCTGAGCTGGTGGAAGGGGATGGGGAGCAGGATGTGGCCCTCATTATCCATGAAGAACTGGTTGGTGACCTACTACGGCACTTAGATGTGCACAAGTCGATGGGGCCAGATGGGATCCACCCAAGGGTACTGAGGGAACTGGCAGAGGAGCTGGCCAAGCCGCTGTCCATCATTTATCAACAGTCCTGGCTATCGGGGGAGGTCCCAATCGACTGGCGGCTAGCAAACGTGACGCCCATCTACAAGAAGGGCCGGAGGGCAGACCCAGGAAACTACAGGCCTGTCAGTTTGACCTCAGTGCCAGGAAAGCTCATGGAGCAGATCCTCCTGAGAGTCATCATGCAGCACTTGAAGGGGAAGCAGGCGATCAGGCCCAGTCAGCATGGCTTTATGAAAGGCAGGTCATGCCTGACGAACCTGATCTCCTTCTATGACAGAGTGACGCGCTGGGTGGATGAGGGAAAGGCTGTGGATGTGGTCTACCTTGACTTCAGCAAGGCTTTTGACACCGTCTCCCACAGCATTCTCCTCAAGAAACTGGCTGCTCTTGGCTTGGACTGGCGCACGCTTCGTTGGGTTAGAAACTGGCTGGATAGCCGGGCCCAAAGAGTCGTGGTAAATGGAGCCAAGTCCAGTTGGAGGCCAGTCACTAGTGGCGTCCCCCAGGGCTCGGTGCTGGGGCCGGTCCTCTTTAATATCTTCATCGATGATCTGGATGAGGGCATCGAGTGCACCCTCAGTAAGTTCGCAGATGACACCAAGTTAGGTGCGTGTGTCGATCTGCTTGAGGGTAGGAAAGCTCTGCAGGAGGATCTGGATAGGCTGCACCGATGGGCTGAGGTCAACTGCATGAAGTTTAACAAGGCCAAGTGCCGGGTCCTGCACCTGGGGCGCAATAACCCCAAGCAGAGCTACAGGCTGGGAGAGGAATGGTTGGAAAGCTGCCAGGCAGAGAAGGACCTGGGAGTGATGGTGGACAGTCGGCTGAATATGAGCCAGCAGTGTGCTCAGGTGGCCAAGAAGGCCAACGGCATCCTGGCTTGTATTAGGAACAGCGTGACCAGCAGGGCTAGGGAGGTGATCGTCCCCCTGTACTCAGCTCTGGTGAGGCCGCACCTCGAGTACTGTGTTCAGTTTTGGGCCCCTCGCTACAAGAAGGACATCGAGGTGCTTGAGCGGGTGCAGAGAAGGGCGACGAAGCTGGTGAGGGGCCTGGAGAACAAGTCCTACGAGGAGCGGCTAAGGGAGCTGGGCTTGTTCAGCCTGGAGAAGAGGAGGCTCAGGGGTGACCTTATCGCTCTTTTTAGGTACCTCATGGGAGGCTGTAGAGAGGTGGGGGTTGGCCTGTTCTCCCACGTGCCTGGTGACAGGACGAGGGGGAATGGGCTTAAGTTGAGCCAGGGGAGTTTTAGGTTAGATGTTAGGAAGAACTTCTTTACAGAAAGGGTTGTGAGGCATTGGAACAGGCTGCCCAGGGAAGTGGTGGAGTCACCATCCCTGGAAGTCTTCAAAAGAAGCTTAGATGTAGAGCTTAGGGATATGGTTTAGTGGAGGGCTGTTAGCGTTAGGTTGGAGGTTGGACTCGATGACCTTGAGGTCTCTTCCAACCTAGAAAATTCTGTGATTCTGTGATTCTGTGAGTGTTTGTGTATTATATGGTTTCATACACCAGGTACAAACCTGCAGCTCTTCATCTGTGAGATTTTCGCCTAGCTCTTTGGCTACACGTTTGAGGTTTTTGAAGGAGATTTTGCCAGTTTCATCATCATCAAAGAGTTTGAAAGCTTTGAGAATCTCCTCTTTGGAATCTTTTTCAGCCTTAGAGAAGGAAGCATAAGTTTAAAGAAAAAAAGGACTGTTTATGTTGTACATAATACCCAAAATAAAGATGGCAGTTATAAAATACAAGCATTAGAAAGACTGAAAAACTCTCTTAAGAGTAAGTTTAAAGAAGCCCAGCAGTACACATTCAAATGCTGAAGGTAGACAGAGACAACAACGCTGCCTGAACCTCAGGGCTTCAGGAAGTTTTTTTCCTCTATCCAGCTGTCCTTGGGATTTCAGTATCAGGATAAACCTCTGCTAAATATTTGTTTTTACTCAATATTTTCTAGGATTTTTAAAAGCAAAGGTTTCATCTGTAAATATCTGTCATGTGCATAATGCATCAACACTCCGGACAGCTTTCTGCAGGCTGTCGTTCATCTGAAAGCTTTGGTTTCATAATTTTTCTCTTTTGACACACACACAAAACTGATTGTTAAAGAAACCTTAATGACACCTTTCTTTCAACCTTACCTTAAAAATGAGACAGGGCATTTTCTGTCTTAGAATTGCAAGTTTTACATATTTAGTTGTTAAGATTAAGGGAGTACTTCCATCTTTCACTCAAACCAAAAGGAGATGAAAGAGACTCAACCATTTTCAGAATTGCTTCAGCTTTGTTTTTTTAACATTTTCATACCATTTTCTGCGTCATCACCGCCAAGAAGTCATTGAAACTGATTTTTCCAGTTCCTTCCTTATCGATATCTGATATCATTTTCTTGATCTCTTCTTTTTTAGGTTCAAACCCTAGTGCTCTCATGGCTACCTGTATGGACAAAAGAAGTTATAAATCACACAAAACTATAAGCAAAACACCAGGAAACAAAAGTTAACCTTTATGCCATGCTATATTAAAACATTAATTTGGTGTCTCAAAGAGAACAGCGAGGTCAAGGAACGGTCTTTAAGCAATGTTTTTTTACAGGCAAAGGTGCACCAAGATGCAGAGAACAGGCAGGCAAACAGTCATATTCTGGAGTCACTCCTTCAATTAATTCCTAAATTTTCTAAACACATTTTAACCACCATATCCACCACTCCCAAATCACAACTGACAAGAACACGGATAACTCTTGGGAGAAAAGATTTCTCTCAGAAAGTCTGGATTCTTTCACAAAGACTTAGCATACCCATTTTAGTATATACTGCTTTCATTCCTACGATGGGCATTCAGAGAATAAAAGGGTTCCACGTTCATTAATATATGGAAGGAAAATAAAAACAAAACATGAACTGTCATGTAGTGATATGGACCCTATGACTGTGATGCAGCGCTGTGGACAGCAATTTCTAATGCTACTGGAGACCTGAATATTATTCCTTTCCTGCCAAGTGAATTGCTACTTAAACTCTCTTTGCAATAAGAAACATGACAGAGAATAAAAGCAATTAAAAAAAGCTCACATCAGACTCTTGTAAGCAAGATGGCTAAGTGTAAGACCTAGAAAGAACACGCTTCAAGACAAGTGACTCAATGAAAGAAATTTCTATCATACTTGCAGCTCTACTGAACTGTTAACGAATTTTAACCTGACAGCACAAAGATGGAAATTCTTAAGCTTATAGACCACAGGAAAATTAAAATAGTTATTTTTTTTTCATTTTAGTGACCAAGACTTATGTTAATGAATGTTAAAGGAAACACAATTCAGACAGTTTGCATGACTTCAGAAAACAATCCTATGAGCAGCACACCAAGGATGCCTTCACTTCCACATGTGTATACACGCCTACGAGTTTGCTTCTTCCTCCTTTTATAAAGGGACAGGTGCCAACTTAGAAATCACTTCTGCTCCTCCCAGTGGTCTGTAGCAACATGGGCATCCAGCTGGCAAAGAGAAAGGGCCAACTCTGAAAGCAGAAGAACCCCTCGTTTATCGATTACTGTTCTTCCCAAAGGACAGCGTGGAGAGAGACTGACATTTTTCAGTGACAAATAAAATTGAGAAAATATGTAACTTTGGTGCATTGCATATCTTGGGTAACCTAAATCACAAAACATGCAATTCTTGAGAGCACACAGAAGGGGGAAAACCTCACATTTTAAATACGTACAAACCTTTTGGCTATTTTACTAGCAGAGAAGGCGCAGCAAATAGAGAACTGCCAGCGTGTTTTGGTCCTAGAGACAGCAGGGAAGATCTATAGCTCACCACCAACGTGCCTATTGACAGGGAAACGTTACCCTGGAGAAAAAATAGAGCCTTGCTTCCTCTTTAGGGTCCCTCAGGCGTTTGTGCCGCCCTCAACTCCCAGCCCGCGCGGGGCCGCGCTGCCAGCAGCCGGGTTTACCTTCAGCTCCTTGACGTCTATGCTCCCGGCGCCGTCCGCGTCGAAGAGGTCGAAGGCCTCGCGCACCTCCTGCCTCTGCTCCTCCGTCAGCTCCAGCTTGGGGCTCGCCTTCTTCCGCTGGGCCGCGGCCGCCAGCGGCGGCTTCTTGAAGCCGGAGGCCTTGGAGAAGGGACACGAGAGCAGGGGGGGAGCGTCAGGAGGGCTCCGCACCGCAACGAGCGCCCCCAGGGCCCCCTCAGCCGCCCCCAGGGCCCCCTCAGCCGCCCCCAGGGCCCCCTCAGCCGCCCCCTCAGCCGCCCCCAGGGCCCCCTCAGCCGCCCCCAGGGCCCCCTCAGCCGCCCCCCAGGGCCCCCCTCACCATCCCGGCGGCCGCTGCCTCCGGGCGGCTCCGGCCCTGCCAGGCCTTCTGTCCAATGCCGCCCCTCCCCATTGGCTAGCGCCGCCACGCCGCTGCCATGGCAACCGCCGTCGCCATTGGTGGAGAGCGCGGCGCGGGAAGCGCTCGGTTTGCGGCTATTGGTTAGCGCTTGCTTGGAGGCGGGTCCAAGAGGGAGAAGGGCGGGGAGGGGCCTCGTCTCCTTCCGTTCACGCGATTGGCTGGAGGGGAGAGGGCGGGACCAATCAGCGAGGGGCAGCCGGCTGGCGCGATGCTCGGGCCAGGGCGGGCGCGAGGGGAGGGGGCGAGAGGCGGTGGGTGGGCGGGGCCTGCGGGGAGCGCCCACGGTGATTGGCTGGGAGGGGGCAGGGGGCGGGGCCGGGCCGGCGCTGAGGGGAGAGCGGAGGTGAGGGGCCGGGGGGGGCGGCTTGGGGTAGGGGAGGGGGCTTTAGGGTGGGCCTTTGGGGGTGAGGGAGGGGCATTAGGGTGAAGAGGGGGCTTTTGGGGTAAGGGAGGGGGGCCATGGGGTGAGGGAGGGGCCTTCAGGATAGGCGAGGGGGCCCTTAGGGTGAGGGAAGGGCGCTATAGGATGGGAGGGGGGCCTTTGGGGCGAGGGAGGGGGGCATTAGGGTGAAGAGGGGGATTTTGGGGTGAGGGAGAGGGGCCTTGGGGTGAAGAGAAGACTTTTGGGGCGGGGGAGGGAGTCTTGGGGTGAGGGAGGGGTACTTAGGATGAAGGAATGGGCCTTAGGGTGAGGGAGGGGCGCTGTAGGATGGGAGTGGAGCCTTTGGGATGAGGGAGGGGCTTTTGGGGTGAGTGAGAGGGGACTTGGGGTGAGGAGGGGGCTTTTGGGGTGAGGGAGAGGCTTTTGGGATGAGGGAGGGGGGCATTAGGGTGAAGAGGGGGCTTTTGGGGTAAGGGAGGGGGCTTTTGGGGCGGGGGAGGGAGTATTGGGGTGAGGGAGGGGCTTTCAGGATAGGCAAGGGGGCTTTAGGATGAGGGAAGGGTGCTATAGGATGGGAGGGGGGCCTTTGGGGTCGAGGGAGGGGGTCGTTAGGGTGAAGAGGGGACTTTTGGGGTAGGGGAGGGAGTCTTAGGATGAAGGAGTGGGCCTTTGGGGTGAGGGGGGGGCCTTTGGGGTGAGGGAGGGGCCTTCAGGATAGGTGAGGGGGCCCTTAGGGTGAGGGAGGGGGCCTTAGGATGGGGGGGGGGGCTTGGGGTGAGGGAGGGGGCGAGGACTTTAGGATGGGCAAGGGGTCTTCAGGATGGGGTCCTCAAGATGAGGGGGGGATCCTTGGGAAAGGGGGAATTAAGGGTTAGGGTGGTTCAGGGTGTGTGGGGGAACTGGAGCCGGGGCAGGGCAAGGTGTTGCTCTGGGGGGTGGTGAGGGGGCCGTGGGGGTAGGGGAGGGGGCAGCAGCAGGGCAGGAGGCCTCGTGTCTGGTTGGCAAAGCCAGCTGGGTGTTCCTGGCCAGACAGGCACCAATCCAGCTTTGTTTTTTTTTTCTTGTTGCCTCCAAAGGGCTTCTCAGAAAGTAAAAAAAGAGCAGTAAGCAGCAGCTTTGGGGGCGAGTTGAACATACCTGTTTTCTTGCAAGGTACGTGCTCACGGGTGTGATCCCGTGGTCGTTTTACAGCAGCCTTGGTGTAGCTGTGCCTGGGTCGCATCCAGCTGCGTTGGCACCTGTTTGTGAGGTGAGATGGGTCAGGGAGTGCTCCGCGTGGAAACCAGCCCAGGTGGAACATAATTAATTTGAGGCTCACCACGATTTTGAGGTTCATCGTTATTTTCTCATCACTGTTCTCAATTTTGAGGTTCACCCACCTCAGTGCGTGATGTTGGAGGCAGTGGGAACGACTGACTGGGAATCAGGAGACTCGAATTGGCCTCTAAAGCAACAGGTTTTGTGCTGGTCAATTAAAGTGGCTGTAAGACCACCAGAAATCTTTGTGTGCAGCTTGTTTTTCCTCATGGAAGCAGATCTAAATAGGCATATTGTAATCTTCTGCCTTTCTGTTACACTTCACGCAGCAGGACCACAGCAGAGATGTGGGTTTTTTTTGCTATTAGTGTAAAAATTTTAATGAAACTTGTGCCATCAACAGCTTGTGATGTGGAAACCTGGAAAATCTCAGCACTGTCTTCCCTCTCTGCTGGTCTGGCATTTCTTCCTCACGGTGTCTGCTGTTTTGGTACAGGCGGGTGTGGCACTTCGGTTCTGTTTTGTTATTCCTAGCACCCTCAGGCAGCACTATTTTTGAGGAGACGGCTGCCAAAACAACAGAATTGCCTTTGTGTTTCCAGAGTAGGGATGCTCAGATACTCAGCAAGTTCATGAAGCTAACGCTAGCCAAAATAAAGTGGCACCGAAACAAAATGGTGCCTTTGTTATCAGAGCTGTTTTATTAGAATTGTGCCTTTGAGAAAGCTGTTTGATGGCCGTGTTAGTCTTGTGCTGCTTAGCATGTTCAGCTGGGCTGGGAGAATTAGTTCGCTGATGTTTTTCATGTTTCTGCTTTGCATCTCGATTCTCAATTGTAATTTGCATTTTCAGTGGCTTCACACCTCAATTTTTGTCACTAGAAATCTGTTTTAAAAAGAAGTTGTTCGTGTTAATGGCATGCCTAAGTAATATGGGAGTTATACTGTGAATAAAACATTTTCTTTTTTTTTTTTTTCTGTAGGAATTAGATTAATATCAAGTCATCAGAGAGATGGCCGCACGCCTCAGATCGGTGAGTAGAGGGCTTCAGCCTTGCTGTACGAAGATTGGTCTGATGGAAACATGTTTTCATAGATACGTATTCTCTAAGCATCCTTGGAAGAAATGAGGCTGGTTCTGTGTTAACACCTGCATCCAAAGATAGTGCTGCTGGAAAAGGGGCATCTTTGCTGCCATTCCAACTCCAGAGATACCTGATGATGCTCCAGCCCTGAAAAATACCGGGGGCTTTGTCAGTGCCGCTGAATCAATTGGTGTCTGCAGATCTGCTTACACCAGGATCATTCCTGTGTGCCTTAATTTTTTTTCCATGTTGGCATGCAAATAAAGGCCCAGCTGGGCTCGCTGAGATCTGCTAGACCATAGTAACTTCTTCCTAGCATTATCGTATTGAATGCAGGAAGCTTTAATATGGAAAGAATAATGCTTTGCTTAGCTTAGGAAGTTATTTGGCCATTTATCTTGGGAGTACAGCTTGCCATGCTGATCTGTTACGTTACCTGTGGTCATTTATTATAGGGAAATTTCTGCTTTCTGGTCTATTTTCTCTTTTTTTTTTCTGGCTTCTGTAAGTAAATCTCAGATATTTTGGAAACAAATAAAAATCTAGCATAACATTAGAGAGCATGAACAGGCTGTTTTGGCTGCACAGCACTAGATAGATAGTAATTCCTGTCCTGAAGCTGAGGTGATCTCACGTAGCCTGGATTTCTGCCAGCCTTTTAGAAAGGGTCCAGGAGCATTACTGTGAGCTGCAGTCACACTGATTCTGGACACTGGGTTGGTTCGTTTAGTATTTTCCAGAGATGTGTGTACTTTAGGTTATAAACAGGCACTAAAGGTTATTTAAATAAATCTTTTGGTTAATGATTCGAATGCTGACCTTTACTTGGGTGAGTGGGGAAACTAATGCAGAAAAACCCCGGTTGCATCAACTGCAGTGGGAGAAAGTGAGGCTGCCACTTCCAGTCAGACAGAGGGCGTCATTCTGCTGCTGCTTAAAACTTCAGCTCGGCGCTGTGTGCAGTTGTGGTGCTTGCATCTTATGAAGAATGTCCTGGGGTGAGACAGGGCACAGACAAAGGCCAATAAAAATACCAATGAACTGGAGCAACTGCCTGCTGAGGAGCTAAAAGGGCTCAACCCCTCAGTGGGGAAAGGAGACTGCAGAGGGGGTGGATGTGACTGAATTTACAAAATCAGGAAGCCGATGAGTAAAGCAAATGTAGACCTGTTGCAGGGGGGAGATGCAAGGAGAACAAACTGCAGAGAGTCCTTGGACTAACACGTTTTTTCTATACTGTGTTCTGCAACTATCAAAAGCAGAATCCAGGACCAGACAGGCCATTGGTCCATCCCAGAAGAACTTTTATTCATTTATTTAAAGGTTCTAATCAGGCTGGGCTTTGCACGCACTGTTCCAAGTAGCTGGCTGTGCCCTGCTGTAGTTGCTGAATTGCACTGAGCTTTCCTCGTTTCTGCTGTGGATAACTGATGCTTTGAATCTTCGTTTAGGGATGTAGCCCCTGGAAATTTCCAAACAATTGTTGTCTTTGTGCAGTTTCACTGGGTTAAAATTCTCTGCAGCTCAACAGAATAACTGCAGAGGTGGGTTTTTGTGTAGCAACAATAAGGAGCAAATGTATTTCCAGCCAGGACGGAGCAGTCTTTGTACAAAAACTTCCTCCGACTCACCGCTTGCATGTTCTTTGGTGGTGGTGAGGTTTCCACACTCATTGCAGTTAGACCAGTGACCAAACCAGAATCTGTTAATTAGTGACTCTAGCCATTGAATTATAAAGCATTTAAAAAAAGAAATGAAAAACTAATGACTAATTAGGTAGGATAAGCTTTGCCTTTACCTGATTGCTTTCTTGGCTTGGAGGAGCCAAAGTTTCATGTGCTGGGAAAATGGCTTTGTCCTTGCTAGCTGTGATGGGTCTTGTAGTTTGTGTTATCTGTGCCACGTGGCTGTAGAGAGCTCTGTCTGGTTTATATCAGGGCAGAGTTTGTCAGAGCTGGTCCTCTTCTTCCCTCCCAGGTGAGCCACTTGGTTACGTGACAGAGTCCTGCCAAAACAGGAACCAGCAAACAAGCTGTGTGGACCACTGGGGCCACTGGCATGCCTGAACTTCAGGTTACTGCGGTGGCACAGACGTGTTGGAAAGTGATATTTATGTTTAGATTCCCCCAATCAAATCGACGACTGACTTGAACAATCAGAGCTGTGCAAAATTGCAGCCCGTTAAGATCTTAGGAAGTCCAATCCCAGTTTAGTTGCACTGTTTGCTGCTGTGTGGCTGCTTTCTTGTAACACCTGTTTTCTCACTGTCTTTGCAGGCTGGTAAAAAGTGTACAGTGATCGGCGGCTGTGGATTTTTAGGCCAGCACATGGTGGAGAAGCTCCTGGACAAGGGTTACTCGGTCAACGTGTTTGATATCGAGAAGAGATTTGAGAATGACAGGGTGCAGTTTTTCCTGGGAGACCTTTGTGACAAAGAGGTACAGACTAACAACAGTAACCTGCGTAGGTGGGAAGGATGCCTGTATAAACTAACGTCCAGGCAAACAGCTAACTGAGCTGTTTTTGAAGCACTTAAATGCCTGAAGGTGTTGTACAGGCTGTAAAAGGGTGCGTAGATGTGAGATGCCTCCTTGCCTTTCCCGTTGAAGTCAGTGGCCTAAACGGTTTTTTGGGGAAGTGTCATCCGGAACACTTAAAGAAATAGCTGGTGACTGCTTGAAGCTGCAGGGAACAGAACTCGTTTCTGATTTGTGATTTGCATTGCTGTTAGCTCAGCTGTAGAGCCTGATTACAGTCACTGTTGGTAATTAGCTAGGAGAGTAGCTACATGCAACCTCAGCCGCATGAGCACCGCAGGATGCATTATTCCTCACAGTTAAGACACAAAGACCTCTCACCTTGACAAGGTTATGCGTGTGAACCCTGGCAAAAGCATTTGTATGCAACATGAGGAGATGTTTCCCCACCAGTATAAAGTATTGAATCTCAGAGCTTTATGACAGTCGTCTCCAGGGCAGGCAGTGCCATGGGATGCTGTGAAACCTGCTGTGTGTGGAGTTCTCTAACTCCCCAGGTAATTCTGAGTCTCATATCTGCACTGGAGACTATTATGGGTAGCTGGGTCTAGATAGCCTCCAGCTCTCAGAAAATTCCCGGGTTCTTTTGGGGGTAAATCAAAGCTAACGTAGTGCTCTTTTGCCTAGCAAGGAGAGGACACAGAAGACCCTACAGGCTAATCCTATTCCAGCTGCTCACCTTTATGGAAGGAACGTGACTTGAAATTTAGAAGTTTGGTTTTCATGAGCTTAAGACCTGTGCTTTATTTCCTGAGTAATCCCTGTTGCTGCTGTTTCATTGCTGTCTTGCACAACGTGTCTTCTTGTAGGCCTTGCTCCCAGCTTTACAAGGCGTTTCTGTGGCATTTCATTGTGCGTCGCCAGCACCTTCAAGTGACAACAGGGAGCTGTTTTATAAGGTGAATTTTATGGGAACCAAAACAGTCATTGAAGCCTGCAAAGAAGCTGGAGTGCAGGTAAGGATGGAAGAGCTTGGGGAGCATATAAGATGTGAATGTGAATTGGTGATTTCTGAGCTATGGACCAGTTTGAGTCTGGAAGAAAGGCTTTTTTTAATCTCAGTGTGTCAATTTTATTCACTCTTACTAAATTATCAAGCACAATGCCTGTGAAGATCCCTTACTTACTCTGGGCAGAGATGTGATACTTCCAAGACACCTTGCATGTTGTCCATGTACAAATACAGACCCAGCAACGTTTAGAATTAAATGCTGTATAGGACTCCCAGCCCACAGGTATTTGTTGTTGTTGTTTTGCTTTCCCTCTCCCCAGTCGTAAACCGTTTCAGGAAATGGGCTGTGCAGTGTTCATCTTCAGGCTTAGTCTAGGTTCTGACAGAGCAAGAAGCAAGTTTTGTTAGAACTTGTTGGATCCGGCTATGTTTTAAAAAGTAGATCTCATTCACAACCACATTTCCTATTGCCCAAGTGATCACTGGCTTCCTGTTTTGAATCCACGAGGGCATATTTTTTTATCCAACAAAAATATCCAGGATAAGAATTCTTTTTTGTTGTAATCTGGCATGGTACTGTTATCAAAAAGATAAGCAGATATCTTAAACATTCATTGTATGTTAAGTGCTAGAATGTGCTAAGCCTGGTGGGTGCTCCAGTTTCCTTGGAGATGTTTTCACATTGACTGGTTGTCCTGGAAGTTTGTTGTCCTTAAGGTAGCAATAAATGATGTTAGAAAATTCCTACTCTCTTAATTAACTCTTAACTGCAGTTTCAGATCATCTTCTGTTAACCCACGTTATTCCAGACACAGTTTATTCTATGTAGAAACAGCCGATTAAACATTATTATTGTCTTTACTTAGTCTTTGTAAATAATGATCCTTTTTTTCTGAGGCTTTAAACAGCTGTTTTCTTTCTCATCCATTGCAGAAACTGGTGTTAACTAGCAGTGCCAGTGTTGTTTTTGAGGGTACAGACATTAAAAATGGAACAGAAGACCTCCCTTATGCAAAAAAACCTATTGACTATTACACGGAGACAAAGATCCTACAGGAAAAGGTATCTGTCACAAAATGGTTAACACTTTTCCATGCTTAAAAATGCCTTTCTAAAAGTAGGGCGTGCCCTGGGGGACATCAACAAACTTCAAGACTGAGCAGATCTCTGTTCTCCAGACTCTTTGTTTCTTTAAAAAGAAGTCTCATCCGTAGCGGTGGAGAAAGTCTGTGCAAATTGATGCACGCTTAGCAACGTTGGTCAGAGTTTTCGGATAGTACTAGAACAGGAGAATTCCCTTGTTTTACACAGAACCTCTGGACTTTGATGTTTTTTTTTCAGCATGGAGACTAGGGAGCTGTGGAAATGTGTTCATTTATCCTGTTAGGAGAAGTGTGGCAGGTGGCCATGCATCCTTCTACCTGAGCGTGCTGATGGGATGGTATAGGGGATGCTGTCCTAGCAGCCCTGCAGCAGCCCAAATTCTGAAGCAGGCAGTTCTGTCCTCCTTGGCTGGTTAAACTCTAAGCCATGTATTCATTTAATAAAAGTGAATAAATAAAGCTGTGACGAATTACCTGGAAAGCTGAGTGAAATAGGGTGCTACACTGGGAGGGTGGGGAGCTAGTTCTGGAGAAAGAATAAAAGAACTGACAGAGATCTGTAATAAGTCCCCTTCTTAGCTGATCCATCTCGGCTTTGAGATAAGCTGGGGGAGACTTTTTTGCTTTCTCTGCTCCCATTGGAAAGCTTTCATTCCACGTTTACCTGATTTGCAGCCTGAAGGTACTAGTGGTAGTGGGCATGCATTTCAGCTGGGGTTGTGAAGAAGGTACTGGGGAAGCAGATGATGAGGTGGAGACTGGAACCATGTTAAGGGAGCACGACAACCAAAAAATGTGTTGTAAATTAATGTTGTTGGCCAAATACTGAAAATTTTCTTCTGTGTTTAAAATTTCCCCCTTACATCTTAATGTCCACTGCTCTGAAATTCTACAGATCACCAGTATCTCTTCTGTTTCAGGTTGTTGATGCTGCAGTATTTGTGGTATAAGCATGCTACGCCAGTGTTTAAAATCAAAGCAAACAAATGTATCTTCAAGTTTTTTTTTTGTTTGTTTGTTTGTTTTTTAATGGTTTGCATTTCAGTTGTGGAAAGAACTTAGGCTTTTTATACAAGAATTTAGATTTGCTTCCAGATTGAAGCCGTGTCCTGTTGTGTACAGTATTAGCCTTTAAGAATTTTTCTTATGTTCTCTAAAAAGAGCTCAAAAAACATCTGTTCATTCACAAGCATAACCACTGTACTACAAAGTGGACTAGCAGAGTGGAAGCTGGTGAGCAACAATCGAGTCAATATGCTTGTAATTATACATACTTTGGGCGAAGCAGTGAAAGTATTCAGTGTTTGTTTGCGTGTGGTGTTCTTCAGTCTTTACTAGAAAAGACAGCAGATTTTTTTTATTAAAAATAATAATTAAAAAAATCAGTTGAACATGTTGTTTAGAAACTCCCAGTAGAATTAAAACTTCTTCAAAGGTGCCTTGTTAAATCTGCTTTGCACGTGGTGTTCCCAGGAAAAAGGGACCAAACCCTTTCTGAACGTGGTCAAGAAAGCCCATGATGGAAGTCTTCCATTAAATGATGAGAGATTGAATTGCTCAGTTTCCTTCCTTTTTCCTCCCACGCATCCTGAAGCTCCTCTGGTCTCTGTGGTGTTAAATGACAAAGAGCTCCTTCCCTTTGCCTGTCAATCCACTTAGTGTTCACTAATGAAAACAGATTTGTTTCTTTTTCTCATTAAAGAGAAGAAGGGAAAAGAGGAAGGATCATTTGGTAGGATGGGTAGTAATTCTTCCACTGATGTCTTCCCAAAGAGATGAGGGAATGCTTCCTTGCTCTGGTGCTGCAGCTGGGGTATGTTACTAAACCATATTTTTCTTCCTAACCTCTCATTTTTTTTCTTCCTCCCCTTACAGGAAGTACTGAATGCAAATGACCCTGACAACAATTTCTTCACTCTTGCTATTCGCCCCCACGGGATATTTGGTCCTAGAGACCCTCAGCTTGTTCCCATCCTCATCCAAGCAGCTAAGAGTGGCAAAATGAAGTTCATAATCGGGTGAGCAAGGCTGAGTCACTTTATAGCTCGTTAAACCTGAAACCCTTTTGGAAGGGGATGATGTTAAATCAGGAGTGGTGATGTGGCTTTCAGTGATCTTCTGCTGTAAAAATAGGATAATTCATGGTAATAGTAAGTCTGTGGGGATCCTTGTCCTGAGGTGTTCAGCATCGGAGAAGAAGGCAGGATTTAACCTTCTGCACTGGCAGTCTCTTCTTGGGAACTGCAGTGTCATTCTGGAGAGGGAAAAAGTTTCTGTAACTTTTTGCTTGTAATCCAGTAGTCTTCTTTCATAGCCCTTTTGTTAGAGACTCACACACTGAGGTGAACAAGCATTCTTCATGCAAAAGCTTATCAGTAGGGAAAGCAGACGTAACTTGAGCTGGCTTTTCACAGTCTAAAGAATTCATTTTTTAATCAAAGAACTCAGATAATTTGCTGTAAACTAATGTATACTACTGGTATTTGAGGGTCTTGCAATTAAAAAGCGTGTTTGACAGTGTTCTGATACTCATCACAATAAGATCAAAGATGTTTGCATTGCTATTAAGTCTTGCACTTTCCAGTGGACCACTGAAGTTTTAGAGCAAGAAATAGTTCAAGCTGCTACTAAGAAATCTTTTAAACTTTTATTATCATCTTGAAAATAAATGTGCTCTTTAATTTACAATAGGTTTTTATTGCGTGCAGGAAGCTGTTGTGCGTGTACCTGTGTGAATGAATACGTGCTTAGGGTAGGAAAAAGAAAGGGACTAGGGCTGGGTTTATATGGTTCTTATTCTTCCTTATGGTTTACTTCTAGATTGACCTCCCAGGTAGGTTGGCTGCTCACAGATTAGAATAAACTCAAGCTTTCTACTTTGTATAAGTCTTCACTTTCTAGCTCAAACATGCTTTCCTTGTTTCGGTTCTCCTGCTGCTATAAAGTCCTGCTTATCCCTATCAAGAAAGCACACAGCCATTTATCTGTGAAAGTTGAAAATGAAAATTATTAATTCCCAGAACGTTGGATTGCAGCAATGTTTTTATACCAAAATGAGTGTGCGGATGGCTTTGTACCAAACAATTTGTGTGATTTAGATGGACTCTTGAAAGTGGTGTGCGGCTCTATCTTTGGTATCTGTGTAGAAATAGATTTAACACAGTGGGCTGAATCTGTTTCAGCTGGGACTGAAGTTGGCTTATTGAGTAAGTTAAAATTTCATGAGCCAAGAAATTCATAATTGAAAGCTTGTCCTTAAGTGACTTTCTGTGTGCTGGTTGCCACTGTGTGCCTATATGTCCTGCTTCCATAGATTGCTGGTGGCCCTGAGACCTGTAGGATCTCAGTGGGTTTAAATAGGGTACAATTACAGGAATATAAACTTCCTGAGGGTCTTTTCAAGAGCTGAGACAGTAACGGCTTTTCCTCTGTGTCAAGATAAGATGCGGTGACTTTGTATCTGTCAGAGTAACAAACAGCCTGAAGTTATGGCACAGCACGGGGAGAAGAGGATTCTTAAACTGTATTATGTGAAATATTCCTTCCTTTTGCCAAAAGCAGATTTTTTTGCCCAGATTACCTTTGGACATAACTCTCTTTCCTTTCATCTGTGCAGGGATGGAAAGAACTTGGTAGACTTCACTTATGTGGAAAACGTGGTCCATGGACATATCCTTGCTGCTGAGCGCCTTCAGAAGGACTCTCCCTTGTGTGGGAAGGTAAGGAGGGAACCGGGAAGGGGGGTGGGTGTCCCCCAGCTCAACTCCATCTGCCTGCCTTGCTTGGTTATGTGTTTTTGCTCTGTAGTTCACGTTGATGTGTCTGTGCTGAAAAATCCGTCTCGGATGAGTGGAGCTAGCTCACACAAATGGGTCATTTTTTCCTGTCTGTGGCTGTAATGAGTCGTTGCCCATCTGACGAGTGTTCTGTGCAACAGTGTGGGGCAAAATGCATGCAAATACTTTTAACTTCATTCTGCAAAACATCTTGTGGAAGGAAGTCCGGGCGGAGTTGCGGGCAGAAGAAACAGTTAGGTAGCTTTTACAGCAGAGCTCTGAGCAGCAGGATTTCTTTACAGACTTCCATGGCACCACCATGCTCTGGGCATGCTTTTATGTGTTTTCATTGTGTTGTGTCATTCAGTTTGACCGTTGGTGAGTAAAGTAACCTGTCAGAAGTCGCTGGTTTTCTTAGTAAAGGGGATAACTGCTTCTCAGATGGAGGAGGATGGTGGAAGGTAGTTTCTCATAGAAACACCTTTGCAGTCAAGTCAGAGGTGTCAGTCTCCTGGGCGTGAACGTGAGCTGAGCTGGGCCGTCGAAGAGACAAACGTGTGAACGGCACAGTTTTCATCTGGCTTTTTGTCTTCTCTTTCAGGCATTTCATATCACAAATGACGAACCAATTCCCTTCTGGGCATTCATGTCCCGTATCTTGACTGGCTTGAACTACGATGCACCCAAGTACTATATTCCCTACGGGCTGGCGTATTACTTGGCCCTGTTCTTGGCTCTCGTGCTGTGGCTGCTCAGTCCCCTGGTCACCATCAAGCCCACTTTTACCCCTATGCGGGTAGCACTGGCTGGGACCTTTCACTACTACAGCTGTGAACGGGCCAAACGAGACATGGGCTACAAGCCAGTGGTGAGCTTGGATGAAGCGATAGACAGGACCCTCCAGAGCTACCCCCACCTACGCCGGGCTAAGGCCTGAGAAGTCCTGGATGGATTTTATTTCTACCTGACTTTCCTAATTGCTTTGAGATTTTAACGTGAACGCTGAAGCAGATTTCACTAATTGTCTGGATGCGGGAGTTTTCCCAAAGTCCCTCCTCCTCCTCCTCACCATTATCAAGACAGACTTCTCTGGGTTGAAAAACACTTCACGTAGTAGCTGTGCTAACAGTTCTTTCCTTTGATGTGACTTGTTGTTCTGAAACAGCTGCTGAACTCTGTGGACTGTGAATAAACACCCTGCTGTGCCCATTTTAGTCCCAGCCCAGCACATCAGCATTCCTTCGTCTTCTCTCTCCACCCTTGTCCTCTGTTTTGTTGCTCTGGTGATAACAGCCGCCTCTTACAGCCGCAGATCAGTTGATGAAATACTGCTCACAACTGATTTCTCTTTGGGGTTTGGCTTTTTCTATACAAAAGCAATGAAAAAGAGGCCTTCATCAAGGAGGAGCTCTGCCACCATTTATTTTTTTTAAAACTGTTGAAACTGACTTTATTGTTCTGGGACTTTCTTGGATCTTCCTGTGATTGGTGGGTTGCTTTGGCCTCTTACGGAGTAATTGGAAGGAAATCTGAGAAAAGGCATGCCAGGCTCCTCCTTGTAAGGAAGCATGTGCCTTTATTTCTGCAGGAGCTTCATTCTATTTAAAAATATATAAATAAAACAAGAAGAGATGACTTCCTAACTTCGTGTTCCATCTTTGAAAGGGCAGATCCTATTCTGAGCAGCTCAGCATAAACAGATTTTTAATCATTCCCTTTGTGGGGAGAGAAATCTTTGCTGTGGCTTGTTGTCAGCCAGCACATATTTTGCCATAGCTCGCTTGCTTCCCGTAGGAATGACATTGGTTTGGAAGATCTGCTGCACAAGGCTGTCATCTTGTCTGACATTGTTTGTCAGACATGGTAATGGTCACTGTGTTGCATTGACCACTCAGTACATGAAAAGCTCTTACACAAGAAAATGGCTAAAATACCAAATTGTTTAGTTGCCACTTAAATTAAGTCTACTTTACCCCATAATCTTGCTAAGTGCTCCAGTTTCATTTTGTCTTTTTTAAATGAGGGCTTAGGTTGGGGTGGAACTTCCCTCTGTGGCCAGTTCCTTGCTTTCCAGCAATGATGGATGTTTCATATTTCTTGATGCTTCAAATTTCAGAAGTATGAGAAGTGCCTCGCTGTGCATTCATCATTGTGCCCAGCTCAGCGAGCCTGGACCTCATCTGGGAGCTCAGTGTGCTGCTAGAATCCCATAGGAATAAAGGAGTTCTTAAAACTTCTGTGTATACTGTGGAGTTTTATGTTGGATTTTCATTTTTTTTCCCCAGGAAGCTATTTTTCTTTAACAGCTAGATAGTTTCACCAACATTTGCCTTGCCTGATCTTGAAGTGGTTGTGGATCCAGTGGTTGGGTCACTTCACACGACTCATGTTTGCACTCATCAGACACCTTGGCTGTTCTTTGTTTTGTTTTGTCACATTTTGTTTTTCCCAGCCTGTAGGGTTAAATATGTAAAGCTCAACTTCTAGACTGCAATCTGCTTGTGTCGCCTCACATCCCGTTTCAGTAGGAGACAAATACTGCTCCCAAATAGCTGGGCTGTGTTTCCTTCCATGTGATGCACCCATGTGCTGCCACGAATTCCCTGGTAATGGGAAGACCCTTTCTTTCCTCACTGGTTGGTGGTATGAGCCCCATCCATATCTCCACAGTTTGTGACTTATAAAAAGAACTCCTGGAGAACTCAGTGGTGAAACCATGCCTGGCTGATAGCAATGGCTTTGTTCCCAATCTCACCTGCTGGATGGAGTGAGGAAGGACGAGGGAAGTTTTCATGCTCCACTCTGGAGCTGGCCCCTCTTCCAGTTCTCGTGATGCAGTCAACTGAGGCTAAACTTGTAAATTGCTCCTGGAGGAGTGGCCTTGTGGAAACAGGCAATTCAGATGCTCCTCTGCTAGGTGCAGTAGAGGTAGCCAATAAACACAAACTGGTAAGTACAAAAAGCCACGAGGGAGAAAGCATTCTAGCTCAGATGCATTGCTGGTACACAAAAGGTGGGTACTGCTCTTAGGACTCATGGTACAGCACGGCAGGGAACTTCAGCTCCTCGTGAAGTAGGGATTACTGCTCTTCTAGGGGTGGTGAGAGGATCGTGGTGAGGTGAAAGGAGCAAGTTCAACGATTATTTTTCCAAAATAAATCGGTAAGAGCACGTTTTGGCCTCTAGATGGCGTTTCCCAGCCAGGTCTGCCTTGCTGCTGCTTCAAACGTTCTCCAAAATGCTGTCTCTCAGAACTTGGACACCGCTCAGGTGGAGAGAGTTACTCACCTCCTTGTGTTTTGTGAAGGTACGTCCAGAAGCTGCTACAGAAACAAGAGGCACTGGAAGTTCAGGTCTGCTGGATAAAAAGCAGCAGATGGTTTGTTTTCCCTCAAGAGTATGGTCAGTACGAGAGCAAAGCAGAGTTTTTGCTTTGCAGTTTCCCAGAGCTGGGCACAGCCAGAAGCGTTGCATCACGCTGGAGTTGGTTTGACTTGGTATTCCCTATGTAATTAGGTCAGTTCCCAGCATTTCTGGGAGGCGGACTAGCTTCTGTTTTTCATGCAGAAGCAAACACACGTTGTTGCTGTGGTGGAACCTGACATCGCTGTGCCTATAGCCCTGCCACAACAGAGGAGGAACCTTGCTTTAGCCACAGCCTCTTCTAGCCCTGATTGAGCTGCCTCCTCTCAGCTCTGTTTCTTTTCCCAGTGAGCACCCAGTAAGCCCCATCTTCCGTTCTTTGGGCAAGCCAATGAACTCCTTCTGTACTCTTGCCTGTCATTTTTGGCATGCACCTTCTCTGCAACCTGCATCTTACGTGTGTGTGAGCATGCAAGTAAGCAGGAGGCTACAAAGCAAAACTGCCATTATCAACGTTTCCTTCCAAATATCTAGGGTCAAATCTGCCGCTCTTGTTAGTAACGCTCAACAGGAGCTGCTGAAGACATCAAAGACTTTCCTAGAGCACTCTTGTCAAACTTTTAATCTCTTTCACTTTGCTTTCTTTTTCTTGTTGCAGCTCCCCGTTTTGCTGACATGAGATGGTTTTTGGTTTGACAAGCAGTGGGAGAGATAAAGGAGATATCTTCTGTTTCTTTCCCTAGAGAAATAGGAGAGGGAGAGGAAGAAAAGTGCTTCTCTAGGTGGAGGTGAAGCAACTAAGAGCCCCGTTTCCTTCCTTACAGAGAGATCGTGAAAGGGGCGTATGCGCAGAAGGAATGTTACAGTCTAAGAAATGCTTTTCAATCTTGCCCTTGGAGGGCAGAGGAGCTCTTGTCCAGACACACCTCAGTGCCAGAAAGGAAAAAGATAATGGCTTGGTTGTAATTACTTGGGGAAAGGTAAGAGGAGTGATTTCTGAATAAAGTCAGAAGCCATCTTGTGTGTCCAAAGATTGTGGAGGCAAATTTAAGTCAAGCCTGAGGTGGATATGTCAGAGTTTTTAGGTGCAGGAGGATGTTTGTATCATGCAGGCGTGTGGTTACCGATGTGGAAGCTCACTGCCCTCAGTGACAGAAGTACAGGGACCCACCGGGCCTCATGGTGCTCAAATGCACCCTTTTGTTGTGAAAGTGGCACCTCTTTACGTGGTAAATCCAGGCAAATGTGTTTTGGATCTGCTGATGGCAGTGATCTCCGAGCCCTGGTACGAGTTTCCACACCTTTTAGCGCTGCGAAGCCAAACGTGGCGTGGGTGGGCTGGACTCTGCTCCTTCAGAGATCTGTTTACCAAGTTTCGTTAGTGCTTGTGCAAACCTTTGGAAGGTGCCAGCTCCACAGATGTACGTGATGGTGCAACTTGGTCATTATTATGGGAGAAGGAAAGCCAGTTGTTTGCCCGGAGCAAGCTTGCTGAGCTGGTGATGAGAAATAAATAGGCATCTCCCTGCTTGCAACAGAACATGTCTGAGGTGTTTCTGCTAGCAGATTGCACACGTTGTTTTACTGTCTTAGCAGCACCATCAGGCTGGCACTTAGCCACGGCTTCTCTCTTGCCCAGCGTTCACTGGCAAGATTATTTTGCCTTAGCTGTGAGAGCTCCTGACCTCCTTTGTAGGTGTGTTTTCATGGCTATGGGTGGTTTCCTGCTGAGATTATTGTATTCCAGCCCTGAATAGGCAAGGGTACACGGTTCTGTTCAGCTACCTGCTATTAGGAAGGTGAGGTCTGGCATTTCGGCAGTGCTTTGTAATGACACCTCATGAAAAACCAGTTTGATTCCCTTGCAACAAATGGGTGTAGTGGTTTTACACCCTTCTACTCATCACAACTCTGCTCAGCCTCTACCGAGGCTTTGCTTTGCTGTTGCCTTGGCGAAGGCCTGGAGGATTGATGTGCTTGGTGCAAGGAGGTTACGGGGAAGAAAGCCTTACCCAAAAGAGAGGAAATATCACAGTGGAGTTGAGTGCTGTGGAGTGGTGGTGACTCATTTTCCGTGACTAGGAAAGACTCAGAAATTCTAAATATATTGTAACTGTTCAAATACAGGCTGGGCTGGTCAGGGAGACTGCACGCTTCTGGGCAGAAGGTCGTTGTTGTCGGAGGAATGTCAAGAATTGCTGTGCGTAACCCCCTACCCATAAAATGGCTGGCTGGGTTTCGAAAGGTGAGCAGGTTCCTGCCTTGTAGACGTCGCTGTTTCTAAAGGTATGCACGCTGCACCTCTGGGAAGGAACGTACTGCAGGGTTACGCAAACTGCTTTTAGGTTGGCTGTCTCTGGAAGTGGCAGCAGCACGCCCCTGGCAGCAGGGAGCTCAGAGCAGGCTGATTTACCCTCCCTAGAAGAGAGCACGGTACGGCCATCCTACAGGCATGACTGCAGCTCGTAGGCAGCCCAGCCTGACCTTCACGTTGCCAGCTGTGGGCTTTCCAGCGCTGACTTCTGTGTGGCTCTGCTAGCCCCTCTGGGGCAGCTTCTGGGCTTCGAGAAATGGATGAGCCTTCTGTTGATGTTTCAGAGAAGTAGCAGCAAAATTCCCATTGCTCCTCCAAAAACAAACAACCCATCTCTGAACGCGAAAAGCTCAGTATCTAGTTTGCAGCTTGATCCTCAGTTTTCCTGTTTTTATGTCCTGGATGGAAGCAGCCTTCGTGCTTGTCACTTTCTCTCCATGAAAAGGTCTCTCATGCCATAGTCAAGTCACCTCTGTTTTTCTTTTCTTTTATTTTTTTTTACCTAAATTGTCAGAGTTCTTTAAATCTTTTTCTGTTAAGCGTTCCCTCTAATCTGTGAGTGGTTTCTGTGGCTGCAGCTTCCTTGTGTGATGTAATTTTTATGTCTCACTGATCCCAAATGATCTGCTTTGTGGTGCGCTAAATAGGGGAGACAGACAAACAGCAGTGAAACGAGCATTAACCAGTACTAACCGTGGAACATCCTGATGAGAATGAACAAGATGCAGGGAGAATCCGTTTCCTGGTAAAATCAGACACTTCAGGCCGAAATTTACTGACAGAAAAACAATGTTTCTGAAGTAGAGATGGAAAAGGGCTCTTCCAACCTGCTGCTTCCTGCTTCCTCTGCTGCTGCAGGAGTGGGTGCACCCCTGGAGAAGGTTGTTATTGGAACTGAGGGGCAGAAAGTCCCTCCTGTGACTTGTGTCCCACCTTTGGCTTGTGGCCCGAGAAGGGAGTCCAGATCTGCAGCCGTGTCGGGGTGTTTCCACAGCACACCCTCTTGGTTTTAACTCCGTACAGAGGAAAAAAGCTGCTCCTGGATTCTGTTCCTCTGCTGATGAAGATAAGGGACTTTATTTTGTTGACAGCAGCACAGGCAGGGTTTGCTTCAGAGGCATGCAGGCTAACTCTGCCCCTTCCAGATGAGGCTGGCCTTGCTGGCTGGATTGAGCTTGGTGGCCTTGTCCTGAGGTGTCCTGAATTTGTTGGTGTTCAGCCTGTAACTGCCAGCTTGGAAAAGCTGATACTTCTTGCAGTGGTGAGAGTTACAATTTTGCTGGCTTCAAAGCAGCATCCGAATTGTGGTTGTTGCTGTGTGTATCAGTGAGTGAAGGGAGTAAAAGCAGCCTCCTTTCTCTCCCCTTACATGCAGCCACGCACATACACACGCTGCGTATTTATGTTAGGAACCACAGGTAGGAATTCATTCATTCTGGAGTCTTTGTGCCAAAGCCTCTAGAAGCTACAGAAATGAGGCTCCTGATGTGATTGTCTCGGTTCAGTGCCTGAAGTGAAGCAAATCAACTTTCCCTACAGATTTACTGGACAGCCTTTCAGCTTCTGGTCTGGAGCAACCTGGTAGTGCTGCGTTTGAGCGGCCCCGTGGCGTGCTGCCCTTCTAGATGTCACACAGACCTGCCACTTGCTGGCAAAAAACCTTCTGCCTCTGGCCACTGCTGTGATTTTGAAACGCCGTGTCATTAAAAGCTGAATATGTGCCTGTAATTATGAAGAAGAAAAACACCCATCAGGGTTTCTGTGCCTGCTGGTGTGAGCGACATCCACCTATACTTTGGAAAGAGTGGTTTATCTAAAAGCTTAATTGGGATAAAACCACAACGATTTGTTTGGGACTGATTGCCCCTACCTGTTCAAGCTGCTGCACGCCGTAGATGTGCTTTTGTTTGCAGTATGGGATTGGTGTGGACTGGGCTCACACCACAGCCCTGGAAATCTTCAGTTCGAGGTAAGCTGTCTGCATGGCTGGCCACAGTTATTTTGGTCTGAGTATGAAAACCCTTGGCTATAGGGAAAAAAAAAAAAGTGTTCCTACACCATTCTCCTTACTGGGGAATAAAAGACAAAGCTGTGGTTTATGTTAGCGTGTTTGTATGGCAACATACCTACATTTACACTACACTTCCAGTGGTATCCAGTGTCTCTGGCCCACCAGCATTGTCCTAGTCCAGGTGAGAAACGCAGAAAGTCCCTTTCCATGGTTTGCTGGTCTTGGAAGACAACAGCTGATGAGACTTCCCTCCCTTCTGACGTCTTAAAACATACAACGTGCTCCCTGTTTCTTTCTCTGGGCTGTTAACTGGGAAGCCTGTCACGGTCACGCTGTGCCTGGAGCATCTGCTTCTCTGCTCCTCTCTAGGAGCAGCCATGGCTAGAAAAGTTTCCCTGCTTTACCCTTTCTACAGAAAGTGGTGGTTGGCAGCCATGTACTAAACGGTGCTGGGGCTGCTTTGTGTTTTGGGGTCACGGTGCTGCCCTTGGTGGTCCACCTGTGCAAACCTCGCATCTCCAAAATGCACGAGCCTGATTCCCCCTTGCAACTACACCAGTGCAGATGAAAGCAACTCCCCTGGAGGAGCTTTGCAGCTTCAAAACTGAGAGCCCTGGCACTGCTGGAGGGGTCACAGGTTTAATTGCCATAATAAACCAGGACCTTTTGTGCAAGCGCCAGCTGAAGAGCCGGTGTGTTGCCACAGTGGAATCCCTGCTACCCTGATGGGGAGCTGCAGTCCCTGGGCTGCCCGGTTGCCATGGTTGGCTGGGGCTTGACTGCTCCTCCTGGGTGATGCTGTGGGACGTGGTCAAATCCTGTCCTTGTTGTTCCTGGTTTTCTCTGTGGAAGTCTCAGGTAGCGGAGGTTCACAAGGACAAGGGGCTGGAGCAGCTCTCCTACAAAGAAAGGCTGAGAGAGCTGGGGATGTTCAGCCTGAGGAGGAGAAGGCTCCAGGGAGACCTTCTTGTGACCTTTCAATGGCTTCAAAAGGGGTCTGATAATAAAAGGCAGAGAGTGACTCTTTGCTGAGGCAGATAGGGCAAGGGGAAAAGGTTTTAAATTAGGGGAGATTTAGAGGTCAGGGGGAAATTCTTTACCCTGAGGGTGCTGAGGCACTGGAACAGGTTGCCCAGAGAAGCTGAGGGTGCCCCATCCCTGGAAATACTCAAGGCCAGGTTGGAGGAGGCCCTGGTGGGTGACCCATGGCAGGGGGTTGGAACTGGATGAGCTTTAAGGTCCCTTCCAACCCGAGCCATTTTATGTAAGGGGCAGTTGTAGCAGCATTATAGTTCTGTGGCTTTCATAGACAAGCCTTAAACCTCCTCTTGCCTTACCCCCAAGAGGCTGCATGTGGCCAGTGTGATGTGTAGCAGCGAGTAGGAAAATGCTCCCCTTCACTCATGTGCTGCTCTGCATCCCACAGTTTTGCAAGCCTGCAGCTGAGATGACATAGCCGTGGTTTTGTGCTGTGAACATGACCTAAATGAAGTAAAATAAAACGTCTCCCTTTTTCCCTTCGCTCAGGAGCAGCTGCCGCAGGGTCAGCCCAGCCTGGAGAACCCAGCGTGGGACCGATGTGCCAGCAGGTGCTGGTTCAGGCTGGAGCAGCAAGGGGCTGACTCCCAAAGGGGAGGAAAGGGGAGGAAGGCTGCGTGAGGTCAGTACCAAATTCCTGGGGCTTTGGGTGACGCCAGGGGTTGGAACACAGAGAGTGAAGCTTGGGAGCCTTCAAAAAATTGATAGTGATGGGGCTAGAGTGGTGGTGGTTCATGTTGTGGCAGGGAAAGAAGCGTCTTGCTTGGCATTTCTCCACGTCTCACATGGCTGCACACTGTGCAGCGTGTTTTTCACTACCAACTTGAGCATCCATGTGATGGAGGTGCCAGCTGGGGAGCACATTCTCTGCTCTTCTCTACTGCCACCACGCCCCTGAGTTTAAGACCTGTCTTTATAAGCTTTGTACCGGTGTTTGGAGCAGCATTTTTAAGCTAATAACAAAACGTGACTTATCGCTGCGCCTATCTCTTCTTAGGTAATTAGAAAAGCAATTCCTTGCTCTGTTTCCTCTAAGGCAGAGAGTGGTGCTGACAGACATCATCACGACTAATGTTTTGCCCTGTGTTTGTGCCAGTCCAACAAACTGGTTGTCTGCAGCCAGTAAAACTTGTGTATATTCTTTCGGAACCTCCTTGGCCATTTTTTTTTTTGGTGTTTAATATTGAAGTGCTCGTAATTGATGCTATTTTTTTTTGAATGTTTACTGCAGAACTGTGTGTTTGTACCAGAAAAAGAATCAGAGTCCTCAGCCCCTGGGGTGCCCCTTCTGCTCACCTGGCAGAGGACCTGCTGTACCCGACAGGCTGCCCAGGCTGTTAGTCACTATTATTTCAGGAAATAACTCGAACGAAACCTTCAGCAAATGATGGGATGACTCAGGGGTTACTGAAAATAAAGCTACGCTGTCAGCTGGAGCCCTGAAGGATGCTTTACAGGGGCAGGGACTGGGCTGCCTCTGAAGCAGGCTGTTTCCTGCGTTGGACGCTGCTCTGTGCATACCCTGGGCTCAGGGCGAGGCTCTGTGAGCCCCACATCTCCTCTCCTGGGCCTATCTCAACTGGGATCAGCGGCAGCCTCTGGGGAAGAAAGCTCAGCTGAGCCTGCGCCACTGCAGGTGTTGCAGCACGAGTAGATCAGAGAGGAAGATCTGGGCTTGGAATCGCAACGTTGACATCAGGGCTTTCCAGGCGTTATCTTCGCGCTGCTTCTGCGAGCCAGGGATGGGTTATTTGCCCGGGTAGAGCCCGGCCCAGCCCAGCCTGCTGGTGGTTTGCCCACCGTCGTGCAGCAGATCCAACACAAAGCAGATCCAAAAAAAATGGGAAGTCAGGAGATGTCTGGGGGCCCGTCTACTCCAGGCTCCTCGTTACTTCTCATCAGGCTGCAGCTGCAGGGGGAGGTCCTGATAGATGCAGGGCTGGGGCTTCAGCACCTTCTTGTCAGCCTGTGGCGGTCCTGGGCTGAAGGCCTGACTTCTGCAAGGTGCTCAAAACTCCTGCCTCTAACCCCAAGTCTTCAGGGGTGGCAAAAAGCGTGTCCAAGGGCCCCGCTGCGTCCAAGAGGCGGGCTGGTGGAGCTGGGCCTCGGGGATCTTGTGGCAACTGCAGCAATTAATTAGAAGGGAAAATAAATTGAGGAAGGTGATAGTAGCTGACGACTTCCTCTGCTGTGAAGGGTGATAATCACACCTGTGTACCTCATTTAATTAGTTACAAGGAGAGGATCTCTGAGCGCTAATTACAGCGCCAGCCCCTGATGCTCCCCCAGGTACCACTGCTGGAAGCAGCTCTCCCAGAGGCAGGGGCTTGCAGCAGGGTGCCCACTCTCCCTTGCTGCGGGGAGAGCCTCTCCCTGGGCAGCTCTGGTGATGCCTGGCCTGGGAAGGAAGAAATTCGGTGGGTGAGAGCAGGGGGCTGCTCCCCGCTGTCCCACCACAGCAGCAGGGCCGGAGAATGCGAGGAATGCAGAGGAGAGCTGGCGGGGAGGGGAGAGACCGTGCAGCCTGAATGGAGAAACCTGTTTGATTCCCCCGAAGGGCGAAACACACCCAAGTCTCCTCCTCAAAACAAGGCTTGGCTTCCCGGAGCCAGCCCTCTCCATCCAGCCGGCAGGTAAGGGCCCTGCCTCGCCCACAGCCACCTCGCTGCCAGGGAGGATCGGAGATCCCCGCTGCGAGCCCTTGAGGGGCGAGGTGCTGGGAGACCGCTTGCAGGCTGCTCCACGTCTGTCTTCTGGGGGAAAGCTGCAGCTGAGGAGCTTCTTTGCAGGTAGGGCTGGACAGGGAGACTGCTCCTCTGAGCCTCGAAGGGGGCAGCTGGGGTGCTGCTGCCACCTGCACTTCACCTGCTGGCTCTGCTGGAGAGGAGGAGGAGGGCTGTCCCCTCCTAACCTGCTGACACAGGGAGCTGGTGGGGACGAGGGAGGCTTGAACTGCTGCCTTCTGCTGTAAAGAGGGAGATGAAGCTCTCTTCTCCACCGTGTGGGAGCAAAGTGTGGGTCTGAAATGGTGCTTGGACGCTACGAGGCTGGCAGTAGTGCCAGCACGTAAATAAGGCAGAAGGGGATGTTTGGCCATCAGGTTTTGCTGCTCTTGTTCGTCTGACTGCTGAGTTCCCTCCTTGCCCGTCCCTGTCTTTCTGAAATCTGTCACCTGCTTAATTTCGGAGGGATAGCAGTGGGTATGGCAGCAGGGATGAGTCTGTGCGTGGACACGAGCGAGCAGCTCTGCAGAACTGGCGCAGTTTGAGCCTGTGACTTCAGGCAGCCTCCCGAGAGGCTTGGGGTCAGCTGCTCTGCGTGCCACCACCCCAAACCCCCTTCCCCAAAACCAGCACGTAATGGAGATTCTTCTCTCTGTGCTCCTCTGCCTTGTTTTGGTTCTCCCTGAGATTGAAATCAGCACCCTGGAAAGGAAGGGATGGGAGTGGTAGAGCTCATGCGGAGGAGACCAGCCCCTCCCTCAGTCCTTGCTGCTCCCACCTCAAAGCTTGGTGAACATCTCCATTCCCCCCATCCCTGCCCCGCTGCTGCTCCAAGACAAACCCAGCCAGGAGAACGAGCTGCCCGTGGCCAGACAGGAGCCAGGCTGCTCACCACGGGCTATGGAGCAGGGATGTCCTCCCCTGTCACATCCATCAGGACCCTGTGCTTATTCAGCCAAAGACTAAACATTGAATTTGTTCCCTGGCATTATTTATCTGTAAGTCCCAGTCTTCACAAATGATGGATCTTTAATTTTCTTTTCTAAAAATGTTTTTTTTTGTGGCAAAACTTTGTAGCATCTCTGAGATGCCATGAAGCTTCAATAGGATTTGATGTCCTGCTCCGTTTATGGGTCCGTCATACAAACGCGAAGCTCTGCCTTTGAAAGCCCCAAAACTTTTCCTTCCTTCCTGCTTTCATCTTTAGACATCAAGGCATAAGGTCAATGGCATGTGGGTGCGGTAAACATCCTTTACATCCCTCTTCCTTTTCAAATACAAAAATTAGTTGAGCAATTAGGAATTAATGCCTTGTAATTAGAGTAATGAAACTGCGTACCCAGTGCAGTGAAAAATGATTCGGTAATTTTGGGCAGCAGCAGCAGCGAGCTGCTGTGCTGGGGGTGGTCGTGCTGTGTGGGGCTGTGCAGCTCCCAGCACAGCGGGGCCCCGGGGAGGTCTCTGGGGACAGGCAGGGTTGTGTGCTGCTCTAAGGAAGCTTGTACCACGCTTTCCTGATTTAATAGCTCGTGTCTTTGCCAGCTTCATCTGAAATTTTGCATCGTGGGGTATGTGGTTGCAAGAGAATTTAAAAAAAAAAAAAAAAAAAAAAAAAGGGTGTAGCTTTACAGCAGCTGTCAGACACGGCTGAAACGTGTCCAGTGCTCCCGTTGGAGTTCTGTGCAGGCTTCCCCACAGCAGCCACCGGTCTTCATCTCACTTTCCTCCACGCCTGAGGAAGGAGAGGCGTTTGCTGTCCCCAGGTACTGGTGTTGGGAATCTGAGGAGCTGTGGTGCTGGGCTGAGGCTCTTCACAGCAATCCCGCACAGGCAGCAGGCCCGGCTGCAGCCACAGGTGCTTCTTGTTCCTGCGACGTGGATTCAGGGTCGTGTTGGCTGCCCTGAGAAAGGAGGGCAGGCAGTTAATGACTGATGCAGGTGAATTATTTGACCAGCATGGCAGGAGAACAGCAGCAGAGGCACAAGGTGTCGCCTGCAGCGGCGTGGCTGTCCGGGAGCACCTCTCCTGTGAGGAAAGGTTGGGAGAGCCGGGCTTGGTTAGCCTGGAGAAGAAAGAGCTGCAGCCTCTTAAATATCACCTTGGGTTTAGCACTACGAGTCTTTCTGTTCTGAGGCAGCTATGCATGACTTTATGCCTGTTTGAAAGCCTCCAGCCACCCAGTTTCTCGCAACGCAGGGCCCGTATCATGATGTGAGGTGTTAGATCTGCCCCAGGGGCTCAGTCCAAGGCCTGGAGCATATTCAGGCTGGTGGCCTGGTCCTTCAGAGGCAGGCTGGCAGCCTCCCGCTGCGTGGACGAGGTGGGACGGGATCCTAAATTGCAGGCTGGGAGTTTACATCCCGAAGCCCCGAGTGTAATTCCTGCTGTCACTCGCTTCCACAAGCACAGGCAGCGGGGCGGAAGCCGCCCATCCTTCCCAGGCACGGGGTGTCATTCAAGCCGGAGTACAAAGGTGAAATAAATCCCATCACAGCAACGCTGGCTCAAAAATTTCACGGTGCTAACCCAGCATAAACTTCCTTTGCTGGTTCCAACTTGCTCAAATGAGCTTAAGGGGTTAACTTTGCGCTGGCAGGTTTTATGCCAGATCAGGCACGGTCTGTCCAGGCTGCTCTGACTTCGGAGCAGATCAGGTAACAGCTGACAGAAAAGCATAACACTGGCACAAGGTTTGCATTGTGCTCTCTGGCTAATGCAAGAGAAATGCGAGGCTGTGCCCACGCCTAATCCAGATCACTGCAGGGCAGCCTGACAGCGCGCAGACCTGGATTAGCAATCCCGAAACCTGGATGCTGCTTTTTTGGGGCAGGGAGCCTTGTGCTTGTGTGTGACCTGTGCGGAGAAGCTTTCTCTCCTTGGCTTTCCTTCCTCTGGGGTTGGAAAAGGTGGGCTTTGGAGCAAAATTCGAGGTCCTGCCTTGTCCCATAGGGGCTGGAGAGTAGGGACTGGGGCCCCGATTTAGGTCTAGATAACAAAATCAACAGTTGGCGGAGTTTAGGAAGTTTTTAAGAAGTTCTAATTCAAGCCTTTTTGCCAGTTGTAAATACCTTTTAATTTGAGGACCGTGAAGGTCAGAATATGCATTAACTCTCATTAAACCACGAGACTCTTCCTCCTGACTGACCTCAGCCCAGTTTGCAGCATTCGGGTCACCGGTGAGGTCCCCCAGGGGTACACAAGCTCAGTGGTGCAATGAGTTTTGTGCTTCCACCTGGGAGGAGCGTGCGAGAGATCGCTCAGAAGGCACCAGGCCAGGGCTGTTTTTGCAGATGATGCTTTGGGCTGAAGGAGAGGAACCCTGCTTTAGACGGTTTGTTGTCCATTAACAGCTGCGGGGCTCAGCCACAGGGTCCCTGCCCAGAAGGCACGAGCAGCACAGGATTTATGGCTCGTGGCTCCTCAGCGTGCAGCTCCTGCAGGGCCTGGTGCCCCGACATCCAAGGGAGGTCCCCTCCTGCCACTGGGGAAGCGGAGCAAGTGCTGTAATGTGACCTCGGTGCCTGGCCGGGGCTGCACGGACAGTTGAGGAGCGTAAAGGCACCCCGTGGCACTCTCCAGGAAAGCTGTGTTTACGGGATCAAAGCAGCGCTGCTTCCTTTCCCAGGGCGTTCATTTAGTCCTCAGAACTAGGGCCAGTGCTGGATCCAGCTCATCGCCGAGACAAACAGAGGGCAAGGTGGCTATTAGGTGCAAAGGGGCTATTACTGCAAGTGGCCTACAAACTCCTGACAAAAGCAGGCTGAAAAATGGTGATTAACATTTTAAAGTTGCAGTTGAGCCATCAAAAAGGGGGATGGCTGGCGAGTTTTCCTTCTGTGTGTTTGCAGGTAATAAGAGCTGCAGTCAGCTTTTAAAGAATAGCTCGTGTTTCATCTCCTGGGGTATAATTACATCTTTTTTAAGTGGCTTACACAGAAAGCAGAATCATGCCCAATTAAGCGAGGGGCTGCTGATTTCTGGCACTTGGAGGATTTAGAAGCAAAAGGTGCTGCACAAGCGGGCAGAGATCGATCGTGTTCCTCCTCACGCTGCTGCCCAGGGCCAGCTGCAGCCTCTGTGGCCCTGGGGATGGACAAGGGCACGGCCAGGCTGTGATCTGCAGGGATTGCTCCCTGCTCGGGGTAAGAGGAGGCCGTGCTGGAGCCATCTCTTGGCTGCTCGGCTGGGACTGCTGCTGAGGGTGCCCACCCTTGTGGCCCTGGCAGCCAGACCAAGCTTTGCAGCTTGTTTTGCCTGCAAAGGGGGGATTTTCATCAGGGGCTGCTCCCCGAAATGCTGCTGAGAGGAAGAGGCTTTGTCTGACCTTGCAGCTGCCTTAAAAACTCCGAGCACGTTGAGGTACCCGAGGCAGGGACCACTCCAGCACCTGGGAGCGTGCAGAGGGTGAGCAGAGCTGGCTGGCTGCCCGCAGACAGGCACACCCCGAAGATTAAAATCTAAACAAGGTTTCAGCTCCCCTTCCCTTATTAAGTAGCTTCTAATTGCTTTCATTCACATGACGAGGAGCTTCAGAGGTAGCGTCTTCAGCGTGCCGGCGGGCACCGTGCCTTTCCTGCCTGCAGTGACTCCGTGACAAAGGCTGTCCCCGTCCAGCTCCGTAGCAAAGCTGCTCGTGTACCTTGTGGTTTCCTGGAGGTGGACGTAACCTGCCCCTGATTTTCAGGACCACGGGGTCTTGCTGGTGCTCCGTGCCTTTGAAAATCAGGGCTCGATTGGGACGGATTTAGCTAGCAGCTCCATTTGAAGCATGCGGTCTCAGGGTGCGGTGTACTAACGGGGCTTTGGTCGAACATTTATTTCTTGTGCCGGGGTGTTCACGTTGGAGGGTTTTTCAGCAGGAATTTGTCATCCTAACTCCCATTTTTATGGGTCACCTGCTGTGTGGGACATCCCAGGGTTCAGTGTCTGAAAGATGAGCACCAGCTGCGATCACCCAGCACGAAAGGACTTGCGTTGGCCAAATCCTACTAACAACCTGAGCCTAAGATGTGCTGTAAATCCCAGATTTCATATATTGGGAATTGTATCCAGCCTGTAGCTGTCATGTGTTCCTATCACCCAGGATGGCCAGCCAGTTTCCTGCATCCTAATGCTGCTCGTAGGGAGGAGTTGGAGAGAGAAGCAGGAGGAGGGGGAGGCCTGGAGACCCCTCTGAGCTTTGTCGAGTGCTCTGCAGAAGTCAGGAGATCGTCAGCTGTCGGAACCAAGCCAAACTCATCCCTGCTCCTGCTGGCATCAGCCCCGTGCAGCTGGTGGAGAGGGAAACCCAGCTCAGCAGCAGAGGCGCTCCGGTTATCGCGCAGGTGATCGGCCTCGCCTCCCCCAGCACAGCTCCACCTGCACTGCATACCTGAGACCTGCTATCACGGAGAGGGGAGAGGCAATTTGGGTTTAATTGCCTGGAAGGTGGTGAGGTTCTGACTCATGAAGGGCTCACGAGAACCTGGGGAGAGAAGAATTTAAAAATTGCTCTGCGCAGCGGCGAGGGGCCAGCGCCTCGCCTCTCCCCCCTGTAGGACCACGGCATCAGTTTCCTCTGCTGTTATACCCCGTGCTGGAAACCTCCCATCCCACGAAGAGCCTCGGTAAGGTGCCAGCTTGTCCGAGTCAATGATAGATCCAGCAGGAGAGAATGACAGGTTTGGGAGCCAGGGAGATAAGAGATGAGGAGGTGGTTGCAGGGCTGAGCAGCGCGCTGGCTGTGGGCATGGGGTGAGAGCCAGGAGCGAGGTGGAAAGTTTTCAAGAGCAAAAAGGTCCTTGAAAAGGTCCCAGCCCTGCTCTCGGTGTAGGGTATCACCACAGGGACTAAGGAAGGTACAGGCAGGCCACTGTGGAGTATTTCTGCACAACCCTGCCCTGATGTGCTGCTTCCAGCAAGCACCTGGGAGGGAAACGAAGCTCCTGGGACAGGATAAAGCCTCTCCTCTTGCTCAAGAGCAGAAGGAGGCAGCGAGATGCATCTGTCGGAGGGGTAGAGCAGAGGCCAGCTGCGTGGAGTCAGGTATGTCCTTAGGATCCCCTGGAAAGGCATAACCTGAATTCAAAGCTCGGGCTGTGGGCACCTGGGGGATTTGAACAGGAGGAAATGAATCTCAGGGGCTGTCACATTGTTTTTCTGGCTGGGGTTGGGGTAAAAGAGATGTTTGGAGTACTTTCAGGAGGCTGGGGCTGGCAGTGACAAACCTGATACAGCTCTGGGTAGAGCTGCGCGTTTCTTTTTATTTTTTTTCCAAAATTCACAACACTGAACCCTTTCAAAAACGTGTGCAAGCTTCACTAAGTTCTTGTTCCCAAGGGAAAAAAAAAAAAGGTAAAATCTGAAACAAAAGGCGAATTTAAAGGTAATGAAACCTTTTCACTTTGTTTTGAAACAACATAGCTGTTTGTGCATTTTTTACTTTAACCTTGCTTGAAATATGTATAGCAGTGTGGTGTGAAACTAAATTCTTTGGCTGTCGTGATCTAGTCTGAATCTTTCTGCTTGCTGAAAGCTGTGTCCTCATGGCAAACCTGAACAGCCTTTTTCTCTTCTGGAAACAACTGGTGAATAAAACCCTCCATCTTTTGCCTGTTCCCAGTGATGCCTGGGCAGTGAGTAAGCCCCACAACCTGCTCATTTCCCACTCCTCTGATATCCCACTGCTACGTTTAAAGAAAAAATAAAGCAGATGACGGTGAGGAGGAGATGAATAACCCCTCCGGACGAGCTGGCAGCGGGGTGTGATCCAGGCCCCTAAAAGCCACCTTTGTGCAGGACGTGGACCCGCTCCGGGAGCCGAGGCGGGCGATGTCCCCGCAGATTTTGGGAGGTGTTTCCCTCCCTGGCAGAGCCGCTGGCTCTGCTTGCTGATGCCGGCCACGTCAGCGCCTCTCGACAAAGAGGCAGGTGTTTTCTCCGGGCTGCACGCGGTGCTGAGCAGCGTGCTAGGCCTCTTCTTTTATCCTCTTTATTAAAGAGACTCGGATGGCACCTGGGGACTTGATTTTCTTTCCCTCGTGCTAAGGCAGTCAGGAGTTAACCCCTCTTACAACAGCCAGGCACTTGCTGAATGGCTCAGGGCTCTTCTTTTCCTTAAAGAGCAAACCTGTGATTTTTTATTTTTTTTTTTTTTCCCCAGCTTTTTCCACTCTGCAGGTTGCAATTCCTCTGGATACACCTTTATCACCGGAGGACCAGGCATCCTGGCTGTAGCCTTTCCATGCTTATTTTCATTAAAGGCTTGTTCCTGTAGGTCGTCCACAGGACCCTGAGGGTTTTGAGGACTGGAAAATGAAAACTCCTGTAGGCATCTGCCCCAGGAAAGCAAATCGCTTTGATTCGGTTATCTCCCATTAAACCAGCTGGGCTTTTTCAAAGCTATTTCTTCAAAAATTCAATAGCTGGTTTGACTCAGACCATGAGGGGTCTTTTGCGGTGAGATGCATTAGATCACTGTGCCTGGGGTTTGTTCCTAAAGGCAGTTATGAAGGAAGGTGTTTAATATCCCCCGTGTCCAGCACCACTGAGGTTTGGGCTGACTGCGACAGCTCTTAAAGGCTCCTCTGGCTGGCTTTGTTTCCAGCTAAGGGGTTTCTCACAGAGTCTTGTGCTTTTGCAAATAAAGCCCTCCCATCATCTTTTGTTTTAAGGTCAAGTGCAGTGAAATCAGCAGCTTTTACCCATTTTATTTTTTTTCTGCAATATATTTATTTTTGGAGGAAAAAAAAAAAACAAAAAACAAAAAAACAACAAATCACTCCAAATACTGTTCTTAACGCTTTCCAGATGAACACAAGTCTCGGTGGTTTTGTACCATCTGAAGCATCCATTCAGGGCTGTGTGTGCAGAAACATCAGGTAGGTGGTGGTTGAGTTTGGACCCAGGTGTGCTCCGCATGGGTGGCACACGCTGCTCTGTGAGCCCCAGGTCTTTGAAACCAGGTGGAACCTAAATCATTTCAGCTTAGAAGCCTGTGAGAAGGGACGGGAGGAACTCGAGCTCTCTCCCTTGTGCTACCTCGAAATTTTCCCTGGACTGAGAGGTAGGTCCTGGCACGCACGTCCCCTTGTTTAAGCGCTGCCCGTAGCAGTGCCCAGCTGTCCCTGCTGAGGAAGGAGTCACTGCAATGGGCAGGTCGAGGCACCGTGGTCAGTCTGTTGTGTTTTTGTTATTGCCTGTTTGACGTCTCTCTAGTAGCTGGTGCTCAGCAGCTCACAGTGTTTTTCTCAGATCACAGGCCAAAGGGTAGTCGGTCCGAGAACCCGCTGTGTGAAACCAGGGATGCTGCCACAGAGTCTTACGCTTCTGCAAGCAGAAGCACTTACATCCTTGTTTTGTTTTAAGGTAAAAAGTCTGGTGAGATTGGTGCACATATTTACCAATCTATTTTTTTTTTTTTCTCCAAAAACATTTACTCTTCTGCAGCTGCTTTTGGAGGAGAAACGCCTCTCAGAGCTGGCATTTTGCGAGCCACTCGGATATTTATTTCGAGGATCCCAGGGTGTTTTGCAAACATTAAGCCTCAGGCAGCTCTGCGAGGTTGTTCGGGGGATGCACGTTAAGGGATCCATCCCTCCAAGTGCAGCCACCTCGCAGCAAACCAGGCAACGCTTAACGGAGCCCGCAGTAACTGTTTGGATCGGGAAATGAAGAGCGATTACTGCTCATTTGCATAGCGATGGCACCCAAGGGTGCCAATTAGGATCGAGGGCCTGTTGCACTGATGGTGTGCAGGCACTAAAGGGGAGGCTCCGAAGGGCTCCCGCTGGACTTCTGCAAGAAAACCTCCCATCTACAAATCATGAAAGGGATGTGGATTTTTTGTTGCTATGATGTCTTTGTCTCACGTTTCATGTTTGTAGTGAATGTCTAAGAGGAAGAATCTATTCCTGAGCTGCTCTGGTGGCTAAAACAGGGCTGGTGGCTGTGAGGAAGGTGACAAACTCCAGTTGTACCTGTGTGTCCTTCATCCAGCGCCTCAAAATCTGAGCCCTGCTTGTTGGCCAGCGGAGGGTTTCAGGGGAAGGTCACCTTTGTGTGTCAGGAAAAGAGGCCACGAGCTGTTCTTGTTGTGCTTCTCTGTGGGGCCACGGGTCTGGAAGCTCCTGTGCATGCAGAGTGCTTTTAGCAATGGGGTGCTATAGACATAGGGTGCCCAAAATACCGAGGGATGGTATTGCTGTGATTTCTAACATCCTTTTTTGGGTCATGGCTAGTCTGAAGTGCTTTCTCCCCTTTTATCTCCCGTTTTGCCACCAGGGCCAGGTGCTGGGCTAGTGTTCAAGGTGTGTTGGTAAAATGGGGGCAGGAGACAGCGTGCCCCAGAGGAAGGGGTTTCCTCTGAGGCTTTTTGGAGAAGCTGTCCTGAAAAGACAGCTGCAGTGGCCTACAGCTGTAAATTAGACTCAGCCAGCTCCAGAGATCCGCAGGTATCCCTCGGGGCTGCCAGAAGACGATCTCTGTTGTTTCCTTCCAAACTTACAGGCCATGCACCCAGCTTCTGGGTGACTCTCACGAGGTGGAGCGGTGCTTTTGGATCCTAAGCACCCGCTGAGCTCAGATCTTGAAGCTTCAGTCGAGTGGCAGGTCCTAGTCCTGTGCTCCAGGTGGGAAGCGGAGCTGTTGGGATCAGCTGCAATCTGGGCCAGAAGCAGGCAAGTAGATTTGTTTCCATAGCAATAGAGGAAATTGTTGTAGCTCAGGGCTGAAGCTGTAATCGATTCCCAAATAAGCTGTGCCAACAAAAATAGTTTTTACCCTTGTAACTTAGCCACTGTCTGTGGCGGAGGTTCCAATAGCAGAGAAAAGCACATTTGTGAAAAACCACGTCCCTTGGTGACATGGTGATAAGGGAGATTTCTGGAGTGCTCCGCGTTGGCTTGTCACTGCCTTCCAAGGGAATAAAGGTGGGTGACTGGGAACAGTTGAAGACACCCCTCCAAATCCAGATCTGATGTCTTTGAGAGTTACAAATTCGAATATAAAGGGCAAAAATGCTTTGAAGCGTGTCAAGGTCCTACAGTGCATGGGTTGAAACCTAAACTCGAACTTTGCCAGCGAGGGGAAGCTGTGTCATTTCTAAGCAGTTCTTGGAGCAGTGAGAACTGCTTTTTCCCAGGAGTCTTGTGTCAGCCCCCTGGAGTCCAGCACCCCTTGGCTAATCTTCTCTGGCCCCAAAAATCCCGTGCTCCTTTCTGCAGAGCCCTGTGGCTGGAGCAGATGCTGGGACGCGGTCCCGCTGCCGCCTCGTGCGGCTGGGGAAGCTGCGCCTCCCGTTTCGTGTCCTAACCACCAGCCACTGGAATATCAAAGCAAGGAGAAATGATATGAGCTCGCTTTTGAGAAATGCTTTTCCTGGTACTGGTTTGCTGATCTGTCTCTTTTGGTTTGGGTTAGCAGGCCACATCTCTCTCTTTTTCCTGTTCCTTCAGCACAGCTACTATCTCGGCATCTGTAGGCATCGGTTCATTTGCTGGGTGCCAGCAAGCATTAAAAGAAGAAAATGAGCTTTTTCTTTCTCATGTAGGGAATGTTGAGTTATTCTAACTGCAGGATCCGTGGCATAACCCGCAGTAATTTATCTTCTAATGTTCTTGTTACTGAGCAGGCACTGAGCAGACATGTGAGGTCTGCATTGCATCAGCACAAAGGTTTACGAAGCTCCCTGTCCCAACTCCAGCAGGCGCCTACAGCAGGCGATTCAAAAACATGGGCAAGAAATAGGGTACTCGAGTTGCTCTTCTCTTTCTGCATCCTCTCAGCTTGTGGTGATCTTGTTCAGTCTGCGTTGCCTTGATCTTCAGGTGACAGGGAAAAATATCCACCTAGCAGCCTTCACGAACCAAAGAAAAGCGCATTAAAGGAAGCAGGGGACCGACTCCGGCTCTCGCAGAAGGATCTTTGCACTCCTCTATACCCGTCACAGAAGCTTTGCTGAAAGCATCACTCTGGACAGCTTCGTTATGGTGTTTGTGATGAGGGCAGAATCCTTGGTGTGGGACAGGGACACAACCAGGCTCTAAAATCCTCGAGTTTGTCCCTCAGTCCGTACAGAGCTCCCGGTCGGTCCCAGCCGCTGGGACAGCTGGGCTACTGCTGCCATTGCGTGAATCATCGGTGGAAAAAGCAGGCTGGCAGAAAAAGTTGCCAGTCCCCCAAAGCTAAGCCGGGCGATCACCACCGACATGTTCCGACGCCTGTTTGTCAAGCCAGAAATATCAGTGGCGTGCAGCGGCGTTGGCTGCGGTCCCTCCCAGGATGATGTGAGCCGGGAAGAGGGAACGCAGCACCAGAGGAAAAGGCTTGGCACATATATTTACACACACACACTGAGTGCCACCCTTCGTGGCTTCCCTTCCTTTCTGGGTGTATTTGTGAAGTTAGGGGAGCTGCGTGAGTAAGAAGCAAAGCTTCTGTTTAAGCAACAACCGGAGACCATGCCCCTCGCAGGGCCGGTCCCAAGCGGAGCGGTGTTACACGACAGGGAGGAGAGTTCAGTGCTGCGCCTCCGTGAGCTTCAGCCCTCACTCTGCATCTCCCGAGAGTCTTTCCTACCTGCTCCTAAACCTCTGCTTGTTCGTTTAGTGGGCCTGTGCTGGGGGGCTGATCACCTCTCAGCTGTGCTGCTAGACGGGTACTGGCTTTCCAGCTTCCAAATACCTCCATTGTATCACAACACGTAGCCTAGATCGGAGACTGGGGCCACGTCAAGCTCTTGGGATAGCTCTTTTCCACTGCTTCTCATCCTCCACCTCCTTCAGCCTTTATCTTGTCCTGGAATAGGAAGAAACTTAATACCTGGAAGAGGGCACCAGGGATGTAGGAGCACCTCTGACCTGCGGTCAGCAGGGTAGCTGTGCTCCGGACCTCACTCAGACACATGTTCATTACAGTAGGTAATGAAGCCACTTTCCACGTGGCTTCTCTACGTGCAGGTCCGAGATACTGACTTCTTTTTAATCCAGATTTGCCAGATTACAGGTCCTTCAGCTGTGCTCCTATGGACTACAGCCGTGCCTCCCACCTTCAGTGGAAAGATACCCAAGTATTGAGAGGCTCTTTGTGGGTAGCTAAGGCAGCACTCCAGTTTTCATTTCTCTTTAAATAGCAGGGACAACTAAATTTGCGTGGGAAGGGGGATCTGGGCAGGATAAGAGAAGAGGTGGGCTGTCAGCTCACAGTGGAAGCTGAATTAATGTTTGGGAGTGTTTGCGAAAGGGAGAGGGAGCCTAGGGGTAATTGCAGAGGGCTTGTTCCCGATCCGAGCGCAAACCGGCTGAGGAGTGGATGCGCAGGGAGCTGAGGTAGATCCTTGGCTGAGACAAGGCAGCGGAGGAGCCTTTGCCAAGAAGCAATGCTGTGAGATCAGCGCTCGGCATTCCGCATGGGCGTGGGGCTTTGCAGCAGCGTTGCAGAGACAAGCCCACCGGCAGATCATAACAACCTAATTTTAGATTCGCAGGCTCCCGAATAGGGTTGGGCATTTCTCTTAAGGGTTGGTATCGTCGCTTAAGAATCCGGGTTCAGCAGATAGTTTTGGCAGGGAAAGAACGGAGGAAAGGGGTGTGAAGGTTGGAAGTTGCCCTTGACTTTCTTCTTTGAAACAAGGGCTTGTGCAGCTTAACTCAAAAACTTTGATGGGTGGGGAAAAAAAAAAAAAGAAAAAAGAAACATTTATGTTTTCCTTTGTTCCCTTGTGTGTTTTTTTTTCCCAGTTAAAAAAAAAATATATATATATACTGGTTTGGCAGTATCTGAAACAACCAATATATTTCCTGATTTTTATTTTGTGGTAGTTTTTATTCAACTGCAGTACTGAGCAACAAGTGCTCTGCCAGGTTGCTATTTCAGAGCATCTCCAAGCAGTTTCTCCTCGCTGCTTTACAGTGGTCACCTCCAGGAGGGACTCAGTGGCCATCAGAAGGAAGAGCTAACTCTCGCTTCAGAGGCAGACAGCAAGGCATTCCCTCTGCTCTGTTTCCTGGGGAAACACAGATCATCTCTGTCAACTGAAATTTGTCAAGTGTCCTTATATTCTACTCCTGTTTGATGAAAATGCCAAGGCTCGCCCAAGCAGCCTCAGCTTCTCTGAATTATAGAGACTCCAGAAGATCTGTCCCACCTGGGCGGATATGGGCACCTTTGGTGAGGTCTCCCCTACTGCTTTCCTTCCAGACTTGGAAGGATGCATCTGTCACAGCCAATCTGTAGATTTACCAGTATGGAGAATGCACCCACTGGATTTTTTCCATCCTTGATGCTGAAGGTGCATGGCATGGGAAGAAATTGCAGCTCTCTGGTATATGTGCCATGATCTCCCCACCCTTCGGGCTCTGTGGCTGTGGCGTTGCTGTGATACTCCCTCTTCTGCATGGCTTAAAAGCTGTTTTTTGACAGAACTACTGATCTGTTCTTCTCCTTTGCATTTATTCCAGGGACCTGTTTTCTTCAAACAGTAACTGACGGGGGAAGGCACTTGTGAGAACCATGATGTCCTTGGGTGTCAACAAAGGTAATTCCTTTCCCCATCAGGCTGGTGGGGATCTGTCCTCTGCTGTATCAATAACACACTCCTAACGTCATCCTATCAAAGAAGTGTTGAAAACTCTCACAAAGGCTACCAGTTGCTGTGTTTTGACCCAGCAACATGCCCATAGGACTCATAGGACAGATGCTCATAGGACCTTTAGATATGAATATGTGGAATGATGCTTCCAAATCCACAGATAACCTGGAGAAGAGTGGAAGTGCCTTGTTCATTTCCAGAAAGTGGTAGACTTTATGTGAAGTTCCAGTGCCAAGAAAAGCAGCCCTTCCTTTTCCAGGTGCTCTGCTTCTTGCAGAGTGTTACTGCTGGTCCCCCAGCCTGCACCCCGATGTAAATATAGCCCTGTATATCAGTGTCTTTGCTGCTGCTAATTCCACCTGAGGAAGGACATTCTTTCCATCGGTGTGGCTGTTTTCCTCAACAGCAATCTGATGCATGTGTTTGTCCAAAAAAATCCACCACCATACCTCTGCTACATAACCTAGTCTTGAAGCACATCATCTTGTGTCAAGATTAAACAATTTACTGCCCGTTGACTGCTCAGTGATAACTATTTCTGGGCGGCCTTTCAACCCACCTTGAGCACAAGATACTGAGACTTAGTGACCCTCCTTTCCTGGTAGCTAAATTGGATTATTTCATGTTTGCCACCAGCTAAGAGGGTGCAGACAGGCGATTTCCTTGGCTTGGCTGATAAGAAGTTAGCTGTAAAGCTGCAATAACTTCCTGGTATCTCTAAACCCCTGAGCTGTGTTGGTCCATGTCCTCTGAGGAGGTCAGGCCTGAGGTTTTCATCTCTTAGCAGCCATTTCCAAAATAGCAGAAGATGGAAGATAAACAGAAATACACAGAAAAGGAGATTTCCTTATCTGGCCTTCATCTTAAAAACAGCTATTTTCTTCAGAAGAAAACACTAACTGGGGAATTTCCCAGTTAAAATATCTTTGTTATTGTTTTTTTCCTATTTTTTTTTTTTAAATATTCAAAGGATGTGTCTCCCCCAGCTCTGACAGGACACCAGAGAAAGCTGGGTGTTTGCATTTTATGGCTTATCCCCCAGCCTTTGGCTCAGCATCATGCTCCAGACATATCATCCTCTCCCACAAACCAAAAAAGCCTTGTGCTAGAGCTGATCTGATGGGAAATGCCAGAGGAAATGCACTGCTTTGTAAATATGTGATTAGACCACCCACTGAATGTCTTTGGTCTTCATGAAAGAAAATGACTCATTAATGTTAAACAGTCCCCAGAAAGGAGTGAAAAAACTATGGATCTCTGCAGAGGAGGTGATACATCAGGGGAGCTGGAGGAAATTGATCCTGAAGTCAGGATGATAGCTCGTTTCCATCTTTCATCAGAAACAGCAAAAGACTCCTTCAGTGTTTGCATCTCTGGCCGATGGGGGACCTGTGCTCCCTGCTGTCAGAGATTTACCAGTTGTTCACCTGCTGACACTGAAATCTTCTCGACAACCCTTCTCCCTCCTTCCTTTCCCTCTGCCTCCCCTAGGACGCGTGATTACACCTACGGATGAAGACCGTAGAAGGATCATTAAGCAGATGAAGGTTCGCACCACCCTGAAGGGAGACAAGAGCTGGATCCACCACCAGAACTCGGACTCTGAGGATGAAAAGAAGAGCAGCCCACTGTAAGTGTGGACACTGAGGAATGCTTCTCTTCTTCCTTTCCCTCATCAGCCTCACTCGAGAACTCTGTTTTCCAGCCTATAGGAAAAGCACACATTATGCTAGCTTGTTGTAGGGTTCCCGTGATGCCAGGGAAGCAGTCCTTCTGTTTCATTTTGATAAATGCAGACTGGGGAGAAACACTGAGAAATGAAATGGCCTTTGGTGTGGGAGCTGTGAATCCAGCAGCACAGACAGATTTGAAGTCTCAGGAGACCTCCAAAGTCTTCTTGAAGCCAGGCTGTGTTTCACCATCTCCAGAGTGACAAAGAAAGAAGCAGACCGTGATGGGAGGGAGTTTGTGAGTGGTGTAAAACAGCCAGGTCTGCGGCTCACAGGCTGTGGGATGGAGCCACCCCTGCACCAGGAACGCCCACGGTCTGCACCAGGGTCTCTTTAGTCATAGTCAGAAACAAAATCAAGCCCAAACTAGTTTTCTCTTAGCAGCAATCTTGTAAAACATCACTGCCATGTTCAATAAGGAAGATCAGCAACTGCAGGAGTTAATTACGTGATTGTTTCCTCTTTACTCAGGTCTGCACGGGCTGGTGGGGGATCCCCAGCTTCAGCACCTACTGCTCCCCAGAGTGACAGGTAAGCTGGGGGACCCGTCCTGTTGTTTGCTTTCTTTCTGTGTTATCCCATGGAGTCAGTGCATGCTTTCACTGGTCCTTCCTAATCCTATCCACTCACTCCCATAACTGTTGAAAAATATAGGTCCTGTGGAAAAATCTAGAGCCTGTTCAGTGCGGTGTCTTATGCAAAGTCCAGACGGATGGTGGAGAGATGTGTGACCAGATGGATCTGGGTCTTTAGCGCAGAGGAATGGGTGCTTTCGAGGACACGATCCCAAGGATTACTGGTGCACATCAGCTCCTGTACTGGTGCAACACCTGCATGCTCTAAGCCCAGAGGCTCCTCAGACTAGAAGCCATTCTGTACTGGAGTCGGTTTTGCTTCAGGCACAGACCATGAGGGCTTTTCAGGAACTTAGCAGCTGGTAGGATCTCCATCCTACAGTGCAAAACTGTTGAAAGGGGCTTATTCATATATAAGAGCTCTTTGCCAACTGCAGTGCCATTGCTGGGAGAGTGTTGCCCTCTCCCGTGAGCAGATTCCTGCTTCCTCTCCTTTTTGCTGTGCCTGCAGGTGGCAATCAAAGGTCAGTGCTCAGGGAACTGCCAGGCAATGAGGCTGAGATGGTGCCTGCTCTGAGGACACTGCAGAACCAAGAGCTTGGTGCTGTGTTCAGCACTCATCAGACTCCAGCTTCTCCATCCAGAGAGCTCCAAAGCTAAACTAAGCCTGCAGTGGGTTTGCATTTTTGTGTCTGAAGGCAACAGGATAAATCTGAGCCTGGCAGCCACCTCGGGCATGTGGTGTTGGGCAGTGTAAACCTGACCCTGCTTGGAGCAGGAGGGTTACACCAGAGACCTGCTGAGCTTCCTTGCCACTGTGTTATCCTGGGATCCTAAGGGCACCTGGACAGGCAAGAAAAGAGGGGTTGGCATCTGGGTAGGGATGGAGTGAGCCTGTCTGTGCCATGTTCAGACCTTGAGGCTCATCCTGGTCCCCACTTTGGCCTCAAGAAGACTTCTTCAAGCCAGCTTGAAGCAAGTTCCAGGGATGTTTCCTCCTGCCCTGCCACAAGGGGCCAGGTCCCCACCTGCTGTATCCCTTGCCTTTACCTCCAGGGGAGCTCTGCTGCACTCCCCTTCTGAGGACAGACACTCAGGGAAGTTAGTGCGAGGCTGAAGTTTTCCTGTGGCAAAACTGCCAGAATCCGTACTATGCCTAATTTCCCCTCTCTTACCACATCAATCTCAGGACTTCATTTTGAGCCAGAAAACTGTCAGCGTGGCTAATTTTAATGGGCGAATTCTAAAACTCATTTTTCGTACAACACTCTTTCACAGAGCTTGTTCTGAAGGTAATTCGTTTTTAAAGAATCCTCCCACGGCCACATTGGTGCACTCAAAGCCCATCTGGCTGGATTTTTGGCTTGACAGCCACGTGGACGTTTCTCTTTAGTACTGGTGCTGCTGCTGTTGCTTTTCCACATGTTTCTTCATTCACTGATGTCTGTTCTTTGCACAGGCCTCCTGTCTCCAAGCCTCAATCCGGTTACCTCATCAGGTTGGTATACAGGGTGGCAAGAAGCACGTAGGCTGGAGGGGAAGGAGAGCTAGATCAGGAGCAATAAACATGAAAAATATTGTGTTCTCTTGGTTTATTCTGCCAGTTAGGAACACTGTAATGCTCAGGGTGTTCCTTGATGAAGAGATAGTCCCTGGTGTTTTGTTCACAGGTGGTTTGGTGATGTTAACAGAAAATCTGCTCTTTGTACCATGCAGCGATCACGCATGGGAAGATGATCATGCTGCAAAAATGTTCCACCACCCTCGTTTTCAGGACAGCACTGTCGATGGGGCTGATGTGCTTCAGCTTCCTCTGCCACGTGGTTTATTGTGTGAGGGGACCCTAATTTTGCCCTTACCCTAAATAGGTCAGCAAGCCCTGTGGTGGCATTCCCAGGCTGTTCTCAAGTGAAAACTGATTTTACTGTAAAGCCAGGGAGCAGGCAGATGGGGCTCTCCCAAGGAAGCTGTTTTTGACTGTCCTTCTAATTTTGACTGTCCTGAGCCAGCACGTTGCTCCTGAGGGGACATGCAGGTGCTATTAGGCTGAAGAGTGGCTGCATGCCCCCTCATCTGAGCTCCAAACTCTGCCCTGCAAAACCAATTTAGCATGTCTCTTTTCTCCCCAGGGGAGTGTTCACAAGAACCATCGACAAGACTCCTTCTGTGCCTAATTCTTCATCCTCCAAGGAAGCCCAGAAAAGGTACGTAGGTCTTCCAGTTCTTCATGAAAATGAGCTTTTAAATATTGTTTATGTTATTATAGTGACCCTTTTACTTTGGCCAGTGCTTGTGGGCTTCCACTGAGCTCCTTTGCTAATTAAATGAGTAGTGATTAAGTTCGAAGACAGGGCCTTTTATTTAACAGCTCTACTCAGCAGGCATGGAGAAAAGACGAGACGTCAAACTCTGTATTTCCCCCACCAAAGCATGGGGTGGCAGTTGACTGTGAAACTACTCGTGGATTTGGGGTTAATTTGGCAAAGAGGTTTGATTGGGGATAAATTGCAAGGAATCCTTGCAGCTCTGTAACACTTGTATTCTGTTGTGTGGAGCTCACCTGGGGACAGGGTGGCAGAGGATGAGTGCTCAGGAGGCTCATGTTAACAGATGTGATTTGTGCCATCTGCAGCACTGCTGTGAAGGGACCCAGCTCGTGCCGTTCTTCTTCTGGCTACAGGATGACGACTGAGGATTACAAGAAGCTGTGAGTGTGCAAAAGAGAGCTCTGCTTTCTGCCCGTGCGTGGGCTCAAGAGCATCTGAGCTTCAGTGATGAAGCCACCTGCACGTGGGTGCCCAGCCAGGCATGGCTTCATCAGCTGAGTGCTGCAGAGCTGTCTCTAGAAAGTGAAGCCTTCCTCAGTGCAACCTCCAGGCCTGTGTGGGCTGTGAGGCGTTCCTTGACCTGGTCACGGCCTTTGGAAGGAGCGAATTTTACCACTTCATAGTAATTAAGGCAGAAAACTGGAGGATGTAGCCTGGGGACTTGGTTCACAGCATTGCAGGCCTTTATGAAACCATCGTAGAACAGCCCTCCTGACATTTCCTACACAGCTTTTCATGGCAGAGACTCTGTCTGAAATGCAGCTGAGCATTTATCATCAGCCTGCTTCTAGGCTTAAAACCCCTACACTAATAAAACAAAATCCTTTGAAGACATGTACCCCAATGCACATGGAAAGTACAGGTGTCTTCCCACTCCTATGCAACACATCCAGGGTCAGAACCCTTTTCCCCATACCCAGCCCTAAGATTTACCTTGGGTTTTGTCTGTGCTGCCTCTGCAACAATATACAGAGGCAGTTCCCTTACTATTTCTCCCCTTCTCTTCCTTTTTCAGAGCTCCCTATAATGTCAAACAAAAATCAGTGGACTTGGATGAGGAGGATGTGCCTTTTAGTCCAGATGAACATAAAAAGAGGTATGCCTTCCAGGTAACCACCTTTCTCTTGCAAGGGGCAGTGACAAGTGGACTGACTTAGCTGTTCTTTACTGGCAGGGTCAGTTTGATGATGATTATAGCTGAGCCATTAGGGCTGATTGCAATGAAATAATAATAAGCAGATATTTCTACACGGAGCGCATCAGTGCCCACAGGCGACTGCTCTCCCAACAAAATATAATTAAAAGCCTGACATGATTCAACCTGACAGCTTACCCCAATTAATTTGGCAGCTGGAAATGGGTTGTGGAATCTATCAGCTGCATAGTGTCTATGTGAAGAGATAGAGACGTACAAATAGCCTGGCAGTAAAGGAAGGAGTCCTCCTTCCACAGCCTACACTTGTGTCTTTGAGACTGGACCACCTGAGGACTTGCATCTAAGTCCAGATCTAGGGCTCTGGGTCTTCAGGTTTAGATGGTCTTGTTTCTAAAGATGATTTTTCTCAGATACAAGTGTTTCACGAATGAAACCTGGTAATCTGACCAGCGGAGATAAACCAGTGAAAGTCCTTTCATTTTGAACTTTCCCTGTGGTATGTTTGGTGCTATTGATGTTTGCAAAGACGTGTGCTGTCTGTGGAGCATATTAGCCACAAAGCCTGTATCCCTTTTTTTTTTTTTTTTTTTTTTTTTTTTTTGCCCCAGAGTATGCAATGTTGAAACAGTTCAGGTCTTGAGATGGGGAATGCCCTCTGCCCTCCTGGGAGAGAAGGATTTTTATTGCATGATGCTTTATATCCCTGAGGAAGTGCTGTGGCTCAGTATGAAGGGAAAAAATGATATTAGTGGAAAAAGATCTGGCATTGTCACTTGTCTTGCCCCTAGCTAGATTTCAGGAGCTTTCTGGAGCCATGGGAGTTCTGTCAGGTTTAGCACAAGTCTCCGCTGGTTTGTTCACCTATTGTTCTTTCGAGGCTACACCCGGCAGCTACTAAGAGCATGGGCAGAATGTGACCCCTTCCTTCTCTTCCCTTTCAGGACAGAGGCAGCCAACAGTGTCCTGAGACGCACTGCCAGCAGGGAACGTGCTTACGTGCTCTCAGCAGCCAAGAAAAGCAACGGGTGAGTTTTCCCCATGTGAGGATGGGGCAGGAGGCAGCGAAGAGGCTGCTGGTGATGTCTGACTTGGGCGGTGGCCTGATCCAAAGACTCACCAGACAAGATGTGTACCTCTCCAGTAAATGAAGAAAACTTAGCCACTCTTTCTCTCCAAATGTCAAGGATATCTGCTGGTTGCTGCAGAATTGAGGAAGTCTTCTAGGAATCTTGAGATGTCTCCTCTATTCAGAGGGATGAAATTTCAGCTGGAGAAAAACTGATAGTCCCTAATTCCCTGGGACCCAAAATTAAGACCCAATTTTTTCAGAGTCAGTTTTTAATGTTGGTTTCTCTAGTTTCATTGCAGGAACTACTTGGAAGGTAGGGGAAAATCAGAATAAAAATAAACCATTCTTAGAAATTGCATCCAATTTGGATCAGCTTTTTGGGACAGATTTTGCCTTTATGTGGTGTTTGAATGATAGTTAGATTTACAAGATCCTGATATTAGTTTCAGCTTCAAAATAATTCTGTAGGGGAAGAAAACAAAACCAAAGTGAAAAACCTAACTAACATGAGGGTGTGCAACAACAACATGAAGGACATGTGGGAGCTGCTGGTGTTCAAGGCTCTGTTGTCCATCTCTTTCCTGGGAGGAAAATAAAAACAGATTAAGAAGGTTTCAGGTCTTCCAGAAATTGTGGTAGTGACTTTTTTGCAGCTTGCTTTCACTGTAAATCCTTTTCCTCCTGACTAACTCAGGGTGACACAATGAGGCACCGAGAGGTTGGTGTTGGGGGAGGGATGTGCCAGCAGTATTTGGCTGTGCCCAGAGCGAGAGGCGTGCTTGGGTAGGATTTGTAAGGGCATTAAAGGAATTTTCACTGGCTGCCAATTCCTCTGGTGCACCAATATTGTGCAGTGGGAGGCAGGCTTGCATGCAAGAAGAAAAGGAAGCGGGAAGGTGTAAAATGAAAGAGGCCCTTTGGGGGAGCTTCTACTTCATGTTTTATAACTTTCTGCTCTGCAATTTGCACACGTTCAGCACACTCCCTCACAGTCAGCTCTGCCCAAGTGGTGCAATAGTGGTGCCCCTTGATGCTTTGCACCACATGGGCCAAGCTGCTTCTGCCCAAAGCCTGTCTGTAACTCCAAACTTGTAACTGTTGCCTTTGTGCTTCCCTTACAGCAGCCCAACACAAGAATTCCCACCCCTGTTTGCCAAGAGGTAGGTCACTGACCTTGCTCTGAAAACGCTGCTGGGGCTGCACGGCTGTGTTCTGTGCCTGGGTCGGGAGATTCCCAGGTGTTTCAAAGCAGAGGGGGGACAGTTCCCATGGAAGGGGTTAAAAAAATGCTGGCTTTTGAGGGCTCACACTGTCATGAACTCTAGGAATGCATGATGATGCTTTGGGTTATGGACAACCTGAAGTGAGGAGGGATTGTATGGATTCATTCACTGCCTTCCTTCTTCCAGGAAGGCTGGTTCCAAGCAGCAGTGCCAACACTCTTCAGGCGTTTAACTTCTAAAGCACTTGGTACCACAGGGAAATGATGTCTAGGTCATTTACTAGAACTGAAGCATCAGCTGATGCTATTTGTAAAGGAACTGCGACAGAAAATTGCCACTGATTTTGGCTGAAGTTCTTACTTCATTGAGCCAGTTGAGATACTCACCAGTAACAGCACATGGAGCACAAAGAACAGGAAAAATGTGCCTCCAAGGGAAACGGAGGGAAAACATAGCTTAAGGGAAAGCAAAGTAAACTGCCTAGATTAGCTAGCAGTGAGAAATGGGAAATGATGTGATATTTATTTTTTTCCTCCCTCCGCCTGAAAGAATTGAAATAGAAGAAGAAGAAGGACAGCAGAGGAGGAGTTCAGCTGTGTCTGGTTCATGCAAGTTTACACCAGATGACAACAGGTATTGATCTCATTCTGGAGTAGTGTTGACTGTCTGATTTTAAGGCACTCTGACTTTTCTTTTAGCTGGAAAGTAGCAGGCTGAACACAGCTAGGGATGGAGGTTTTTCAGTGGACTTTTCATGCAACCCTGATTGCCTCTGTCTTGCATTTAAAAAAAAAAAAAATAATAAACCAATTAATTCTCTGAAGCAAACGGGCAGACACAGGGATATATACAGAGTAGTATAAGGTATCCAGCTGACAGCCCTGGAGAGTGGCAGACTGCATTTAACCACAGGTCAGCTATAGTGTGAGTTACCTGATGTAAACTTGCCTCTAAGCCCCTCTCCTGATCATGCTCCACAGCCCCATCAGTTCTGTCTTCACGAGGTGCTTGTATGGTGCAGAAATGAGCCTGGCAGTGGTTCTGTAGAGACAACACACAGGAAGAGTCAGAGCAGGTTTAGATGAGCTCACCCTACCCATCAAGCAGCCATCAGATAGTAATGATTTTCTTATACTAGCAGACTTGGCTGCATGAACTGACCCCATCACCTAGACATGAAGTACTCAATATCTCATTATTTCCAGTCCCCTGAGCCAGCTCTCTGCTTTTGTTAGACTTTAGATTTAATTATTCTACCTTGATAGCAACAGATAGGTGTGACCTGGGAGGTTTGAGAGGTTCATTATCTTTAAATTGATCTTTGCTTTGACGGTAAATGTTAGGCTCGTTCTGAGCCCACGGCCCCTTCCCCAAGCTCCTGTGGAGCCATGGCAGACCACGGAGACACGGCTAGAGAGCTCCTGCTGTGGTGTGAGGGACCTGGGGACACGCTGTCCCTGGTGTGACAGAGCAGAGGTGACATCCTCTCCCAGTCCACGCTGCTCAGGAGCTGCTGATGTGTGGTGTGGGACTGACACCAACACAGAGATAGCAGTGTTAGTACTGGGAAGGAAAAATCTTCCTGTTTTCAAGCAGATTCGTTTAATTTGGGATTCAGCTCTCTTTTCCCACTGTGAGTTGTGGCTTGAAGCCAGGCGGCAGCAATATTAGCTTCTCTGCCACTCTGGTCCTTTGTGGACCCAGCAGGGGCACCAATAGATGAAGCCTTTCATCTTGAAATGCTTTGTTTTCAGAACGAAGGAGCTGCCTCATGGATTTTGGTGCAATTTTGTGCCACTGTGGAACAGGTTTGAAGCAGGGGTGGGATGCCCTTTCACTCCCTCACGTGTTGTACACATACAGAGAGTGAGAGCAATTTTATAAACACGCTGAGCCTTAATCTGTACATTTGGGCAGGTTTTTTTTTAGCACAAACTTAAATGTTGGGGATGGAAATAGCCCCAGCTGTGTTAGAGTGGGGAAAAAAAATCCTAAAGACAGAGCATTTCAGCAAAGAGGCAGATATTAGTTGCCACAGTGCTTAGGGCCAGCTGAGTCCTTATGCAGCAGGGTTTGGCCTCTCACTGCCCAGAAAGCAGAGATGAGAGCTGGAGGACAGCGGGCAGGATGACACCCTAAAGGTCTTCTGTCTTTAATGCTTTGTTACTTTGGTTTTGTTGTTGTTTTATTAGTACCAATGGGCTAAGGAAAACCACAGCTGGGTCTTCCTGGAACGAGCCGAAGACAACAGCAGCGCCTCCCACCAGGTGAGTGTTAGAGCACGGCCGGTGTGACTTGGACATCTGCTGCTGCTGTGTCAGCACGACAGAGACTTCTGTCAGCAGCCCTCTGGGAGGTGAAGTGAATCAAATTTGCCAGCCTTGTACACAGAAGACTTTTAAAACAGCTGTCTGCATTTAAGAAGAAGATTTTCTGTCTGAAATCCATGTTGCGTCTTGAAAGGATCTGACAGCATATTGATAAAAGAGCTCGAAACCCAAGAGGAGGAGACCTGCTGAACTCTTGCTAAATCTGCAGTGGAATCGTTTTCAGTTGCTTTCCACTCTGTCTGTTTGAATTCATGACTACGGTATAAAAAATGCTGAGATGTTTTTCCACAGCATTGCAAATTGCTTTGGTCGCTGACCTTGTTATTTTATTTTTCTTCCCTGATTATCGTTGGCAGACTGTAGATATTCATGGCAACAGACAGTGTTTTTAATTTCAGAGTTGCTTCTGATAAGACTACTTCTAAGTGAACATACTGAAAGCAGTGATGTTTGCTTTCAATGTTATTTACTTTCAGAAAGAACATTTCAGTGCAGGAACATTTTGGCAAGCTGCAACAGGGAGCTGGTTTGCTCAAGAATGACAGCTTTTTCTTTAACATTTCTTGCAGCACTGAAACAGGCAGCAAGAGCCAAACAATCACATCCTTGAGTGAAACTTCAGAGAAATTGTCCACCTATACTGAAACCAGGTAGGTCTGCTGGCTCTGCATCTTCTCTAATGACAGCTGGGGTGTTGCTGCACTGGAGAGTTTGGCTCTGCTTGGTAGTATTTTCCCAGACACGCATAATCTGGGTGCAGTGCAGTCATGGAACAATAAGTATGGTAGCATGGGGACTCTAAGAAAGCAGCACCTCCCAAAAGTATTAACAATCTAGGAGGAAATAAACCTAGATGAAAGCTTAGGAGCCTCCCACAGCTCAAACATCACCCAGTTCTTTCTGATGAGAATGAGTCTAAAATTTGCAGACCTTTCTATCTCCTGAACAGGCTTTCATTTTAATCCAGTCCTTGCGCCATCCTTATCACACTTGGAACAAGCTCCTTGTCATGGAGTTCCTGTGCCTCACGTTGTGTCCCGACATCTCCCGACCTAATTGTCCTTGCTGTTTTGCTTGCAGAAATGGTGAAAGCAGACAGTCTTCTAATGGGAAACCCTCATTGGAAACTGTGCCACAGCGTGGGGATGGGTAAGAATTTGAGAAAAGGCACAGATCAGCCTAATGTTCAGCAGCACAGATCAGCCTGCCTTCTGCTTTTCACTCAGAGATGGTATATACCTGCTAGTGATCCCAAACAGATGGGATCTCCTACAGTCACGGTCCTGGGCTGCTCTCCAAGAGCATCATCTGCTGGCTAGGCTGCAACTAATCCGTTTTTTCCTGTTCCTCCTCCGCTTCTCCCAGAGAGGAAAGGATTCTCCTCTCTGGCTCAGTCCCTAAAGAATCTACCTCACGTGTTTGTCACCACTCTGGTTGTCCTCCCACTGCTGTCCCCTCGGGAGTTTCTTCCACCTGCAAGGGATGTGTCAAACAGGAGTCGCTGGTGGTGGCTTCTAACGCTGGTTCTGGTCCTCTGCCCCTTGCAGAAAGTGGGAAGCAATGAGCAAAGGGGAAGCATGAAAAGCTCTGTTATAACGAAGAAAACCTAAGAAGGAACGGGTACAGATGGCTGACACATCACGGAGCAGAGCTCTGGCACTGTGGCTGCACATAGATCCACACAGCAGGGCGTTTATCTGATTATCCTCAGTGGCAAGGTGGCTGAGGAGGGGACTTCTGAGGGGGAAGCAGTGACAGATGAACCCAGCCTCGCTGTAGGCAGAAAGTGTCACACACAGCAGGCGTGCCACACGCTGGCTGCTGCTGGCTGGTCTGCAGTCAGGTGTCCTTTGGGCTGAAGACAGCGTCCTCTGCGTGTCATTTGCGTGCCCCGTTTCCTTTGAAAATGGGGAAGAGTGAGAGAGGTTTCCGAAATATATCCTCTATTAGCAGGGCTGGTTTTGTTCCCGGTGTTGCCACGCTGAATTTTTGGCAGTGCTGAGACTGAAGCAGAGAGACTTGTCCCTCTGGGCTCACCTTTCACCGTTGTGCTTAAGCAGCTGTAGAGAACTCGGGCCTACCAAATGAGTTTTTGCAGGATACACAGCTAATTGCATCTCCCTTCCCGCCTCTATCAGCAAAGACAAAGCTAGAAATGCTCCCAAATTAATATCTCAGGCTGAAGCAAAGTCTAGAGCGCTTGAGAAAAGGTAGAGGCTGGGCTACTGCCATGGTCGTTCAGCTGAGGCCCATAAATGTGTCCTTGTGTGCCACTGCGGGGACAGCCTGAGTACAACGCGCTCTTTGTGCTTAGGGTTGTTTGCGTCACACAGCTGCTCCTAATTGTGAGCCAGTCTCCCGGAGAAATTAGAGGATGCCTCTAATTAAGCCATCTACACTGGAGAGGAAATAATTGGCAGGGAAGGAGACGGATGCGTGGCTTGATGGGTCAGGGGAGCAAGTGGTGGGTGTAGCTGGGCACGGAGAGGTCCAGCTGGTGGGCCTGCAGGAAGACCTCTCCTGCTTGGGAGCAGACAGAGCAACTGTTAGAGGGCTCTTAAGCTTTCCTGAGCAAAATGGTTATCAGTTCCTCACTGCACAGAGCAGCACATCTCTCTGAGTACCCCAAACCTAAAAGGTTGCTTCCTATACCGCTACACTGGGCTAACCCCATTTTGGGCTCATCCTACCTAAATGTTAGTAGATTTGTTCTGTGGTGATCCAGGTCTTATCTTACTGGCGTTTCTCTTTGTCTAGTGACAAAACTCTTGAGGAAAAGTCTGAGCCCTCGCCATGGGATGAGCCCAGAGCAGCCATGGTTTCCACAAATGGAAGGTAAGGTTACTGTGAAATTCCTTTGCTGACTTGAGCATCACGCAAATAACAACTGCTCCTCTTGAGCTATCTGGAAACTCTGAATATTTACTGATGGAGAAGCACAGTTCAGTCTGTGCTTTGCAGAACTGCAGCACTTTATCTAAAATTTAATTTAAGAAGGGAGGGAAAAACAACCTTGCTCTCTTTTACGTGAGGTTGTATGATACTGTTCCTTTTTTTTTTTTCTTTGCTTTCTATAAGAAAAGGAAAATACCACTTTTGCGGGTCACTTCTGTGTTTTCTAGATATATGCCAAAAAGTAAACCAGTTCCAGATTTTATTTATTTTTTTTTTTTAACAGTATAGAGAGCTTCATGCTCAATACATCTCCAGGTCTTTAGCCTTCACCTATCTATTTTTGCAACAAGAGACCCCTTAAAAAAGAAAAAGGGAGGAGAAGGTGGAACACAGGAAGAAATTCCACTTCCTTTAAAGTGTCTGGCAAACCAAAAAGTTCAGTGACTTAGGAAAAGTTGTGTCCTGACCCCAAGGTATCTTGGAAAGTAGTTAAAAATCCCCTAACCACAGGCATGGCTGAGCTATTTGTTGTCTCTAAATGCCCAAATGAAGTCCACTCTCACTGCTCTCTGATTGCCGCTTGTGTGTGTGGGAATCTTCTGTCCCCAGCCCTCCAGGATTTATCCTGGACAGGATCCTGCCCCCCTCTTGTGAGCACCAGTGTTTCTGCATCCAACCAAACTGACACCCAATGGAGCTCCTTAGCCTGGGCTCTGCGCTGTGCTGCTCGCCACCACTGTGGCAGTGGTCTGCTTTATCGCTGCCCGCAGCCAGGAGACAAGAAAACAGAAACACACAATTTTGGATGAGACCTGAAGTTCCCCATTTTGTCAGCTCCCCTTAGGCACGTCAGAGGACATAAGGGCTGTTCCTCCCCTTCTGTGGGTGAAGCTAGAGGTGCCTGTGTTGCAGCTCTGGGCTGTAGGATGATCCCACTGGTTCTGGAAGAGTCCTGGCTTGGATTTCCAGGTGACTCCATCATCACTGGCATCTGTCATGTGATGACAGGATTCGGGGTTACTAACTGCTCCTTTGCATTTGATACACAATGAATTTCCCCAAATTTTCTTGTCATTTTACCTGCAGAAATACGCTGAGGAATATCACTGGGAAGTCTTGGGGATCTTTTCCTTCTTCTGTTTATTAAATGCATGAGAAAATAATTGCAGAACATTCCCTAAATCAAAACAAGGATGCTTTCTAAAGTTGTTTTTTTTTCCTTTCCAGTTACTCTGAGCACACAGAAGCAAACAATGGATTCTACCCACCAAAGTAAGTTTAAAGTCTGTTAGCAGTATAAAATTCACATTTTTTTCTTCTCGATTTTAAAGTGAGAGGCGTCTTCTCCTGACCTGGTACTGCCCTAACAAATGTGTTCTGGGAGCAGCACTTGTATGCATTTACAAAGGGGAGTGTCCCTGATCCACCAGCTCAAAATGGGCTGAGATCTCTCAGCTTCTTTCCTTGTGCTAGCATGGCTCGGTTGGATTTGTCTCTGCCCTTCAGGTCTGCTGCAAGAAAGTTATGGAACTAAGCAGGAAGAGGCATTGTTTGAGACAAGCAAATCTCATGTTTGATGTTTCCACTTCTTGCTCCATTCTCCAACTTGCCAAGCTTCCCTTTGTGACCCGTGAATCTCCCTCTCTTACAGGTCTGACCCTGGTTGCAGAGACAGACCCACGGCTGCTACAGACAGCCTGCAGCGTCATCACGAGACCTCTCCCTGCCTGGATGATGCGAAGCCTGAACCTGCAGGGTCAGGGCCTGGAGCTGGTGCTCACGGTGCTGCTGCTAGCAGAGGGTAAATACTGGGGGGCCAGTAAGTAATTCATCCGGAGTAGAGTTGGAAGCAGAATCCAGATTGTGCAACAAAGCAACAGGAGCCAGAAAATCATAGGTGGCTAAACTCTGGGAGCTGCACCACTCATTCACTGTTACACACCAGCTTTTTATTTTCACTGAAACAGCCTGGGAGTAGGTACAGCAGCTTTACCACAGCTTTTAGCACTGAATATACCTCCATTCCACATGTTTTTAGAGCATGTTTGCTGCCCTGACAGTGTCTGAGGCACAGAGTCAGCACAGAATTGCTGCTGTTGACACCAAACACAGATCTCCTTGAAGCTTCTTTCCTCTCTTATTTTAGTCAGTTATTTTGGACTTGGCCCCATGCACTGGCTTACCAAAGAACGTGAGGTGAGCAAATGATGTCTTCCAACCTCCCAGCTGAGGTGAGGAGGTTCACAAAGCTCCTAGTAGGATGGTGTAGGAACATGACCTTGAAGGTCTTTTCCAACCTCAATGATTCTATGATCTGCCCCAAAGCCCTTAGTATTGTGCTTTGTCCCAGGTATTGTGCTTTTGGTCCTGTGACAAGCCAGGAAAGTGATGCATCCAGCTAGGGTGTGTGTGAATTGAGGCCAAGTAACTGCATTAGTTCCACTAACAGCCTCTATTCTTCTTTATTAGAGATAATGAAAGTGTTTTTTTTTTCTGAAGGAAAAGCAGTTCTCTGTGAAAATTACTTTCTATTTTCTGGTCTGATATGGAGTGCAGTGTTGTTTCATGCAGTGAATCCCCCCTGAAGCACTTTAACAGCCTTTCACAAGCCATCAGGCTGTTGATTTTTTTCTTTCTTTTTCTTTTATATTTTTCTTTTGACAGGTCTAGCTTGCAGTCTAATGTCCCCTCTCCTCCCACTGAGAGAGCCCCTGCACACCTCGAGGACACCGAATATTCATTTAAAAGGTTAGAGTGGAATAAATATTCGTGGGCATATGAGTAATACTGAGGATTAAGAGAGGAAAAGCATAGAAAGAGGCTTCTTTTTACAGCTGCTGTCCCAAGAGTAAAGCAGACTGTGCTGAGGTTTATAGTGTAGCATGCAACATAAAACAAGAGATTTGGGTTGTATCCTTCCCCCATCATCTTTGGTATGAACCAAACACTCCAGCTTTTTCCTGCTTTCGGTGCACGTGTGCTCGGTGGGGTTCAGTCACTACCTTCTCATTTGCTGAGGATGGAGAAACACAAAGTGGTGCTGAAGTGGCAGCAAGGGAGCTGAAGGGTCAGCTGAAAGGGGGAGCACATTGAAATGCAGCTGTAGCCTAAGTGTGGTCCCAGGGGAGAGACCCTGGTACAGGGCACTGAATGGTACAGCTTGGCAGGAGCTTACCAGATCTTTCTTTGCTTACCAGATCTGTCCTGAGCTATGAGGAGGGAAGCAGCATGCAAGAGGGCAAATACACGAGTCCCACGGTCCCAGCGTACAGCAAGCCTGACTGGAATGAAGTGACGTAAGGATCTGGGGTGCTAACCTCATGTTTGTTAATGTGTTCCTTCTCGTTGTTGAAAACTCAGAGGTCCTGATTCCACAGGAAGTATCAAGCCCAAGAACAACAGCATAAGGGCTGTTTGTCCAAGCAGCAATAAACCACTTCTCTGTCTGCTATCCACTGAAGTATCAAATGTCTTATGGTGTTCCCTCGAGGCTCAAACCCTGCAGCAAATGCATTTAACTTTTCCCAGGTTCTTCCCAGTAGGATGTGAGTGTGCATCATCCTCTTCTCCTTTGTCTTCTGCAAGGAGAAGCCTAGGACATAGCCAGACGTGAGCTGAGGTGGTTTGACAGCTGGGGCGAGGTGCTTAGAGCAGGGACACAACACACTCCTGGGAGTAACATAATCTGGTAACCTGGTGGTCTACTTCCATGCTAGAAAGCAATATTCTTGTCTAGAGAAAATGCGATTTGAACTGGTATTTTGAGGAGCTAATTTCAGCCAATGGAGATGTTGCTGCTTGGCCAACCTGTTGAATTCCAAGCAGATAAGCTTCAGCAGTCAGCGCTTCTTGTGCTGGTTACAGCTTAGCTGCTTCCACCAAAGCCTTGTGACTTTTTCACTTGTCAGTGTGCATTGAACTGAGCAGGTTTTTATGTCTGATAGCCACGAGTGGGCCTTCTCTTCCTCTTCCAGGTCCTCCCAAGATTTCAAAGAGGGGAATGTCCCTAGAGACAGGGAGCACGAGAGCACACGGACCTCGGATGATCATAAACCAGAGTTGCTCCAAGAACGGTAAATACCTGTTAGAACTAGCCCAAAGTATCTCTTCACTTTGTACTTCTTGTGAGTCTTATTGTGTTCTCAACGTAACTGAGAGCACAGAGCTGCTCCTCTGCCTTGCACCCACGAGTGAGGACATCTGAACAGGAAGCACTATCCAAACATTTATGAACACTGCAAAATCATGCATGAGGGTGTCCAGGTGTTAGATGCATCTCTCAGGCTGAGGAACTCTGGCATGAGTGCCTTCTCCCGTGACCGATGTTTTTCTTCTGTGACAACCTCATCTGAAAGGCCTCTAGCTGTGCTCCTGAAACTTATGGTTTTTTTGTTTTTTTTTTTTGTGCATAATTCCCAACAGTTTTGGTCCCAGGGCAGTTTGGAATGGCTCTGGCCAAGGAAATGGCGTGTCCTGCTCCATGCCTTATGGGTTCCTGTCTAGGGAATAGATGTCTACCCACCCCAGCCTATTTTTTCTTTACTGTCTTAAGCACAGGTTTTTCTTTTAGGTTTTCTGACTCAAACCACCATGCTGAGAAGGGACAAGAACCTCCTGATGTCCACCCAGAGCCTCCCAAGTCAAATGAACATGCTGACCATGACCTGAGTATAGCAGTGTAAGGAATTACCCCTCCCCACCACCCTTTTCCTTTTGGACGAGAATTAATTCCTTATATGTCTTCCCCCGCATATGCTTTTTGATAAAAGTCATCTTCCAGGCTCCCCTTGTGTGCCTGATGCTAGCATTGCTCCTAATTGTTGACCTTCTTACTGTGGTTTTGTATCAAAGCCTGGGAGAAAACCTGCTAATTAGCTGGAGGCATCAAACAACGTCCAACTGGATTACCAGGAGCTGCTGCCTAGACCTTAAATTTGGAAGCAGACTGCCTCTAGAGACATGTGCCAATAAGCTGCCTGCCCCTGGGGTAATGCTGGGGCTCGTTTCCAGACTCACACAGGCAGTGTCAGGTCTCAGGCTGCGCTCTGGTCGCCCTGGCACAGCACCACTGTCCTTCCCACTGACCTGTGCCTCTGCTGGGTTTGTGGGGGCTGCCTCAGTGCCTTCAGCTTGCCTCGTGCAAAACAGGGCGTGGATAAATGGCCAAATGGAAGGGCTTGGTGGATTTTGTATGATTTCTTTGCTTTTGTCTGTGTTTTGCCCCCAAAGACAAAGGGTTGAGGATCTTGGCTGAACTGTGCTTCCTCGTGTATGTGTTTTAGTGAGTAACCTGTCTCTGAATCAACTTGTAAACCAGACTGTTCTGCTCCCCCAGGTGCGTGCCATACTCCCAGGACTGCACCAGCAGGAGCACAGACAATAACGAGGGAGTATCGCCCTATGTGCAGGGTGAAGAAGTTGCTTCAAGAAGGCAAGAGAAGCGATAGAATTGCTTATTCTATAAGAGAATGAACACGAGAGAACGTGGGGAGTTAATTTACTACAGGTGGTTCTGGAGTAGGGACTGAGACACATTTAGGTTCTAGCATGTGTGGGACATTTTATCAAGGGGACGTCCGTATCTCTGCACATCCACCTGAAATACTGTACATGTCCCTCTGCGTGTCCTTAACCTGAGTCAGAAGCAAGTGGTGCGACCTAGGTGATTCCTCTCAACCCTCTCACTGTGGGCTAAGCGAAAGCAAACTGCTTTGCCTTTGCCACAAGCTGGGACCATACATACAAACAATGTCTGTGGCTCAGTAAATTGATCTTTAGTCTGAGCTTTTGGACAGATGTGTCATCTTTAGGCATTTTCTCAGAACATCCCAGCCTGAATGGGATTCTGTAGTTAGTGATCGCTAGCATTTTGCTAGAAGTAAGGATTTAAGATACCTACCATTGTTATAAAAGAATCAAATTAATTTGATCTTGCTTTCATTTGGGTGACTGTACCATTTGTTTTTTGGCTTATCCACTTGGTGAAATTGCAGGGATCAAAGTAACGCTGGTGAAGGGAAACCCTCAAATAATAGCAAGCACGGGGTAAGGGCTGCCTCCTCTTTCATCAGATGTAACATTTCAGGGTTGGATCTTTGAAAGCATGTTGAGTAATAGTCTCTTAGAGTCTAATTAAATGCAGTTTTGCTGCAGGAATCCGTGCTAGTTTTGAGATTTTTTTTTTTTTTTTCAGTGTATCAGTATTCGCAGAGAGGTTAGTAAGAGGTCTGAAATCTTGCAGAGAGGTACTGGGTAAATCATCATGGTTTATCACTGTTAGGTGAATTAACTGCCATGTTTGGGAAGAGAAGGAGAGAACTGATGAACATCAGGAGCCACATTTTTCTTTCAGCCTTATTTTTGAAGTGATCTGTATTTTCTCTCTTCCTTCCCCTCTCTCCCCCCGATATGGTTGTGAATTATCTGGCATCTTTCAATAAAAAAGTAGAGGAATACTGTACTTTTCTGGAGGCAGGAGATTCTCTAGAGGTTGCTTCTACATCCTACAACAATTCTGTGCTCGGTGGTACTTCTGCAGAGTGTAAGAGCCTTCTGTCTTGGCAGGCCCAGCTCCCTACCGAGAGAAAGCAGCCTCACTGCTCCAGAGATGCCATGTGCAAATGAATCTGACCCATGCTGGGAAAGGTACACAGCCAGGGAACCAGGCCTGTCTTCACTGCTGCCTTGCACATCTTGTGTTCTCCTAGCTCCCCGCTCAAAGGCGTTACAAATGCTTGCTTCTTGGCTGGTGAAAACAGAGCAAGCTGAATTCTGAAACCAACATAATCATGCTACTGTTGCTTTTACTCTCCACGGTGGATAGGCACTGACAAAAGCACTCAAGCTGCTAACGGCCTTTTTCCTCCCTGACCAGGACCACTCCAGGGTATGAGGAGCAACCCCCTCTCACCACGGATAGTCGCCATGAGAGCCCTGGGGCCTGGAGACACAATGACTTTAACCCGATGGCGGCCAGGTACAGCGGGACTTTCCCCTCGAGAGCTCATCAGCAGCTTTCAAATCCTCATCCTTTGCCATTTCTGCTTCTTAATATAGCCCTGGCTGAAATCCTGGACCTATGTAAATGTCTCCTGGGTACACTAATTAAATGGAAGTGACAAAGAGAATGATAAAGGGAATATTAGGTCTAGGGTTGCACCTAAATATGCTTGTTCAGATTTAATTTCAGTTATCAAATTAGTTTAGAACACTGCTGAATCTCACAGCCATCCATTATGCTGGGAATTCAGCTCATGCACAGATGGAATATACAGCCCTCTGCCATTTCCCCTGAATTTAAGAACCTATTAACAGCACGGTGTCCCAGGTTTTCCTTACTGCCAGCAGAGAGGGGCGTGATACAACCTCTGCAAACTGACTGCACGTGTGAGCTGGTTGTAGCAAATAGGCATTGGCTTTATTTCTTTAGCAGGTCTAACTTCAGCTCGAAAGAGAGCGCTCTCAGTGCGTATGAGACCCAGCATCCCATGCCACTGTACATGGACCGGCAGCCTTTTAACACCAGCATGCCAGCACCTAGCCACAGGATACCCTCCTACGCAGACAGCCAAGTATTCAGCACCAGAAGGTAAGGGTTTGGGGGTGAGATGCAGAAAGCGTGACAGCTGCTGGCACATTACATGTATTTGAAAGGAGCCCCGGTTCAGGTTATGTGATCGTTGCATCAAGAGGTGAGAACAGGATTTTGTTCCCAGAGAAAGCAACCAGGCCAGCTCCCACAGCACGTGCAACAAAGCTCCTTTTTGGATCAAAACGGTTGGAGGTGGGATTCTGGAGATCTGGTAATTGGTCTGTAACACTGGAGAATTCTCGGCAGGCTGTGTTCAGACCACATACATGGCGCCTGGACACCTGACAGATTTGTAGAGACCACATCTGCTTTTCCTCTCTAGATGCAGAGATTGAGGAGCGATCTGTTTTTCATTTCTCATGTCCCTCAGTGACACAAGTGACACGACAAGTTGCACACTTAAAACTACACGTGTCTACATTCATGCGATCTGAATTTGGCCTTTCAGCTCTTTTAGCATTTCTCAGAGAGCCGGTGTAACAGAGCTCTTCTTTGCATTTGAGGCATTTGTGGACCAGGACTAGAAAAATGGGATAGACCTTTGTTGTACTTTGTAGCCTGTCATTACCCCTGGCACTGTGTGGTGCTGACACGTCTCTCTGTAGTGCAGCAAATGCACGCGTCATTCTGCCCTGGGGTTTATATCCCAGACCAAGTGCTTGTCTTGCCCAAAGCGGGATTTTTCTCGTCTTATGATGAGCTTAGCCTGTCCCTCTTACTTTTTAATGCAGCATTGATTTGCAGTGTTTTTCAGCATTGTTTAACGTTAAGTTATACAGTTGCCTGAAGCTATAATCAGGATCAGAGTGCTAATACACAATATAAACATAATCTGTACCCCAGAGTGCTTGTAAGAGAAGAATGACCATAAGTTGTAAGCTCATTTTTCCTACTGAAAGAGCCTGAGCTCTGTCTGCATGTTAAAGCCACGCTGATAAATAAGTTCTGTCCTGGAGAAGTGGAAATGTGCAGGTCTGATAGCCAGGCGGGCCAGCTGGTCAGCAGCTCACACTTGCAGGTGGTGCAGCGGTGGTTTTGGAGAGTACTGGGAGGGGAAGCAATATTCACAATGCATCCATTTATGAACTGCTTCAGCTTTACTCTCAGTTGTTAGATTTTGAGTAAGCTTTCCTAGGCTCAGAGCTTTGTACACATGCTACAGCTGCAAAACCAGCCTGGGTGAAGCAGGCATAGCAAAAGGAGAATACATCGTGGCAGAGACTGCTGAGATAAAGTATTAATTAGCCAGTGTGGGGGCTCCAGTGGTTCCTGGTACAATGTAATCAGGGCTTTGTGCTTCCTTGCCAGGCCTATCCCGGATTATGAAGGGAGAGTTTATGATGGGAGAAGCAGCCCCAGGAGCAGCAGATATGACAGTGCTATTGCCAGGGGGCACTGTGAATTTAACCCCACAGCTCCAAGGTAAGGAGTCAAACGGTGGGATCCAGACTTCTTGACCCAAAGAACATCCCCACTGATAGGTTTACTCGGTATCTGGAGAGTCCTGATCTACTTCTTCTTAATTCCCTGGGTCTAAGCATGCTCAGTGAGTTTCTCTTTGCATGGATGGCTGTGGTGCATGGGTGATTTCAATGCCAAACAGGGAGCCGTTCATCCAAGGTTCTTGCCGCTTGTGAGAATCCCTCACGTGCTCAAGTTCATTGCTTGAGATTGTATCACTTCCTTTCATAGCTACCACTCCCTTCCCAGAGACACCACCGTGTCCATTTCCCCGAGAAGCCACAGGGTGCCGTTCTACATGGACAGCTCAAACTATAACAGCACCAGGTAAATGGGTGGTCTCGATGCTTGTGATGGAAACCTCCATGACGCTGCTGTGGAAGAGGAGCTAGGAAGTAAAGCCAAGAGCTGAAAGAGAGAAGAAAAATTTCCGGGGAGTGCATGTGTGATCTGAAGGCGCAGAACTTCTCTTAAACGGTTCCTAGCAAAAGCTACCTAGCACAGGGTCTGTGATACATCCGTCTCTGGCCTCTGGAGATTTTGCCATGAGGGTGCCAGAACAGATTGAAAGGAGATTGAATGGCTGGTTTCTGGCTATTCTCCTTTAACCAGAAATCAGCCTTGGCAGAGGCTACAGAAAAAGAAGAGTGCTAAAATCAAAAAGAAATGTCAAGAGAGAAGAATGCCATCTCCAGAAAGCCAATGATTAAACGACTAAACTGGGCCCAGAACAAGACTGTTGGAAGGGGTAGGAGGGTACCTCTCGTGGAAAGCTTTCTAGAGTCCTTTTTGGCGATGTCAGTCCATCCAAGTGCTTCCTGACACTGTGTGGAGGCACCAATGTGGGTCTCAGTGTTGGATCTGTAAAGAGGGGAATGTCTTGTGGGTGTGAGCAGGAGGCACGAGATCCTTGGATAGCTTCAGGCAAGACCAGCTTCATCCCTTCCAGGTAGATTTAACAGGTCTCGGTGCTGAGGGGATAGGCAGAGCTGTTTTCTGAAGACATTCTTGTAGCCATGATTTTTGCACCTTCCATGCTCCAGCTTTTGAAATGATTAAGCTGGGGACGGTTATGTTGGACCTTGGCCCGTATGTCCCCTTCTCCTCCTCTCCAGCAATATGCCACGGGCTGTTTCTTTGTACAGCTGCTTCCATTCAGTCTACGTGATTCACTTACGGTTTGTGCTTATTGGAAGATCTTGTTTGATCTTTTCTCCCATGGCCCCATAAATGAACGTTTTCCAAATCACTTCTACAGATAAGAATTACTGATACGTGGCAGGTATAAAAAGAGGAAGGAGCCTCTTTGATCTGCAGTAAAGATGAATTCATCTGAGTGCTTAAGGGTTTTAATTCCTTCCCAAATCACCCTCCTGACGGTAGTTGTAGGTCTTTTCTTGCCTGCCAGCTTGGATCATGTTATGGCTCACGTTTCCAGTGCTCACAGACTTTTCCCTCTCTCGCCAGGCTTCTCTCGAGTTCGAGTGAGAGGATGTGTGCTCTGATGGGCACCTTACCCTACAACAGCCCTGTGGCCTCCGGGTACCAGCCTGATGCCAGCTCTGCCGGGTGAGGAGCAAGGGGTGGTCACGGTCCTCCAGGCTGCAGGGTTTGCAGGCAGCCATCCTGTTTGGTGGAGATGAGCCAGGCTTTGCTGCTGGGCCTCTGGATGTTTGTCAGGCTTTTTTAGCGAGGAGCGCAGACCTTGCTGTGGTGGGGTTTGCAATTTGCATGTGCTCCATCTCAAAGATGGAAAGTGCTGCACAGATTTGCACAATTTGGGGAGGTGTTTCAAACGAGTGAGAGGTCAGCATGATAGGCAATGTTTGGGTCCTCCTGGTCTTGCCACAGCCTGCTCGTTGCACCTAAGTACGCCAGTCTGAAACAGACACATGGAAAGTGTTTATGCTAAGTTTAAAAAAAAAAATAAATATTAAAAATCTTTTCTTTCCTTAGCTGTGACATGGCTTAGCTTAATCATAGCTTAAAGGCAGCGACGAAAATGAACCATGGAGAAAGAGGCTGATTAGTTCATTTCATGGCTCTGGGAAGAGAGCCGGTGGGCACGGTGTCTCCCCTCGCTCTGTGACAGAGCTCTAGACAGATGGACAGATGGGGGCACGTCGTTTTGAAATCAGAATGTTAAAGAGGGAGAAATATGCAAGAAAGGTCATCTCTGCAAGAAAAAAACATCCCACAGACAGACTGGTAGCAATTTATAATGTATGAGAGCTCTGGAGATATTCCAGTGACAAAACAGTCACTGTAAGTAGTGCTGTGCCAGTGGGGCTTTAATGTTAAAGGACAGAACCACAAGCTCTGTAAATACGCATTGTGTGCATAATCCTGACACGATTTGAAAAAGACTTATCCCTGCAAAACAGGGGATAACTGGATGAAAGAGTTGTATTATCCATCCCATTCTTTCTAATTAACTTGATTTGTTTTGGTGGGTTAATTAGAGGGGCATATTAGGTGTTGTTTAGCAGGGACGCTTGATACGCAGTATTTATTCGAGAACAACAGCAGCTCACTGTGCCTTTTCACACACACGTTACGTGTCCAAGTGCACACATGTGGTCCCTTGTGCTGTCTCTCATTAGTCACAGCCTTTTCTAATGCAAATGCTTCTCGTTCTGCTTCTATCTGCTTCTAGAAAAGGGGTCCTCTTTGTGAAGGAGTACGTGAACAGCAGCGAGCTGTCGGCCTCCCCGCGCTATGGCAGGTAAGAGGAGTGTCCAGAGACAGCCGTGTGTCTGGCTACGTGTGCAAAGCAACAGCGTGCAGCTCTGCTGGCTAACACACCAAGCAAGCTCCCGAGCTGGATCCATTAGCACTGAGTCAGCGTGGCACTGTGCCTGAGCTAATTAGCCCTGGAGGGATTATTGCACTGGGTGGGCAAAGAGTTTTGCGAAGGCAGCAGTAGTTTTGGGGACCCAGAGAGGTCCCTCCACAATGCTGCACGCTGCTGCCTGGTCCCACTGCAGTGACAGGAGGACCTGTGTCCGACACCACCTTGGGGAGGGGTTAATTTGCCCCTCTGGATCAGCCCTGAGGTGGGTGATGGGGTCAAAACGCTTTGCTGCAGTTCCCCAGGCTGCATGTTTGGCACTGCCAGGCCCCGCTGCATGTTGGCGCACACAAATAAAAAGGTTGGAAGTGGTGAGGAAATGTGGAGCTTGTGGGTTCTCTCTCAGAAGAGACTTTATAAGTTAGAAAAGGTGGAGAGGTGCCACTCTGAAGCTAAAATCTTCAGTCTTCTATTCTGCTCGCACGTAACTAAATTAAGCTACTCCAGACTGACACCAAGGTGGCCGAGAGCAGAATTTGGCTGTAGGCACATCCTGCTTGCACTGATGTGGCAGCCAGTTAGCACCCAGTTCGCTGCCTCCCTGCTGACGTTTATCCTCCCCCGGTGCTGTGCTGGCACTGCTGTGGGGGCTGATGACAGACTCCAGAAATCTCTCGCCTTTCCCACCGGTCTGCAAAAGCAGATCTCAGCAGCCAGAGATAAGCACCTCACTGCTCAGCCTAAAAAACCACAGGCAAGCAGAAGGCAGAGGGGGAACGCTCAGCGAGGTGAGACTTAGGGATGTTTCTCGCCTTTTCCTGGCTGGCGAGGAGCAAGTGGGTGGCAGCACGTGGCTGGAAACGTCCTGGAGGAGGGATTTTCCTCCTTTTTTCCCCATGTTGCTCTCTGCTTGTGCCACCTCCTTTGGCCTCAGGCTCAAAGGGGCCTTGTTTCAGGGTAAGTGCCCTGGTTTCCCGGCCATGTTGCCCACATCCTGCCTCTCGCTGCGGTGACAGCAGCAGGCAGACACGTTGTTCAGTGCTGTGACATGGGTGCTCAGGCCACCAGGTCTTTGCTGCCCTTTTGGCCTGCCCCTGGAGGTTTCCATTCCGTGCAAACTTCCTGGGACCTCTGAGAGCAGCACCGTGGCTTCTGGCCCTCCCGTGATTGTGGTACGTGTCTGGGAGCAGGGTACAGCCACCCCCACGCAGAATCTGCAGCAGAGGTCGAAATATCTCTGCTGACAGCCCAGCTCTGCCAGTCACCGAGGATCTCCTTGCTAGTGAAATGTTTTTTTCGGCTCTCCCTAGCAAGGACTGTCCTGGCCAAGGAACAGGCAGCTGGGATGTTGCAGTTAGGGCTTTAGGTTAATGATTGAGGGTTCCATCTGCAATGCTCTTCCCCTGTATCATTGTCAAGTGCTGACATCTCCTTCTGTCTCCAGTGGCAGCCTTGTAGATTTGACTGATCCAGAGAGAGCAGCCTACAGCCACCACAGCTACCTGTCCAGCGTCCCTCCACAGAGGTAGGACAGTTTGGGACTGCATGGGGGCTTCAGCAAGCTGTTAAACAGAAATAACTTTAAGGTTTTTAGAATACAGGTATGCGAGCGGTGAAATAATAGCATAATAATAAATAATAGAAGTTTAAATGATCTTCAGAAAATGAAATGATATTTAGTTAGAGCTCTGTTCCGGTCTCTGCATCCCTGGGCTATTCCATGCCCCTCTGTACTGTCACTTGGCACAACCATGTGTGGAAGCAGGTATCTGGTGCAGAGCAGTGCTGGTGTTGAGTAAGAAACTGCTGCTACCGGCAATGGGACTGAAAACTGTTGTGTTACAGAGGCACCACAGTGCAGGAATTCACTTTTCTGTTCCTTCACAGGTCCAGTGAACCTGTTTGTACTTACTGCAGCCGTGAGATCCGAGACTGCCCTAAGATCATCATAGAGCATCTTAACATCTACTGCCACGAATACTGCTTCAGGGTAAGAAGCCTTTCTGCTGACCGCCTTCGATGTGCTGCTGTGAAATGGGGTGGTGGGAGGAGGAATTCTGCAAATTTTGTCCTCAAACTTCGTGTAGAGTATAGAAGCTGTGCTAAACGCTTGCATCCACATTGGAACAAGAAATGATGCAGTCCCCAGAAGTTTTTCATCTCCTCAAATGAATGCGTATCAGAACAAGGAGGATTCTTCATTGTTGTCTGGTAGAATAGCAGTGTGGTCTTTGCCACAGGGACGTGAGGAGACTTGGTGCTTTGTGGCCTTTGTTCCCCAGTGCAGGGCTTGCTGAACCTTGCAAACTTTGCAGAGTTTACAGGTGAAGACCGTGGAAACGGTGGGTGTGAGTGGAGGAAGCCTGCAGCGGCAATTGTCTGTTGTAGGAAAGTTTAGTCTCAAAGGTCACTGCTTTGGCCTCTTCACACTTCGTAAAAAGGTTCAGATGCTGTTCATTTCTCTGCCCCCTTCATACTGCCATTAACGCGTGGTGCTTTGGTCCCTGTCCAACCACCTTGTCTTCCCTTTGGCAGTGTGGAATTTGCCACAAGGCGATGGGAGATCTTCTGGATAAAATATTCATCCACCGGGACATTGTCCACTGTGACAAGTGCTACGAGAAACTCTTCTAGGTGAGTGCCCCTTTTCGGTGTCAGCATAAATGACTCGATGAGAGAGCTTATGGAGTGTTTAATGAGTGAAGAGCATTTAACCCTCATAATTACTGGGTTTTCCTGTGGGTTTTTAGTGGGAAGTAATGACCCTTGTTGCAGAAGTAGCTGGAAACATGCTCCAGCTGGCCCCAGAGGTTTCAGAGCCAGAATCTGGGGTCATAACATGACAGACAGGCTGTGTTAGCCTCACTTGGGGGAGGAAAGTGGAAGACTGGCTGGAGTGATGACAGAAATATCCCTTAGGGGATAAGAGTACTCTCTGAGAGCGGGTTGTGAGTTCCCCCTCCTGTCCTGGGCTAACCTGCTTTATGTAATGTTCCTTTGAGGTGAACCCCTCCCAGGTTGGCAGAGCGATGAGGAATTAGACCGGATATAATTTTGTTTTGTCTGATGACCTGGATGAGGTGGGAGTTGCCACAGTGGCAATCAGAAACCCTGCCACTGCGCTGAGACCATGAAAAGGTGTCTCTTTTCCTTCCTCTGCCTTGTGATGGAGAGTGGGAGGGAAAGGGGCACCTGCCTCACCGCATCCATGGCTGCTTTGTTCATCCCTTAACGTGATGTGACTGGCTGGCTTTTTTCATCCCCTTCCTGCATGTTCGTCTGCTCCACTGACCTCCGTAGCGCAGCGTTTTGTGTGCTGCTCAGCTCCTGTGCTCACCGTCTCTTTATTTGCTTGCAGGGTTTTGCAAAGCTGGAGAAGGCAGCCAGTGAAAAAGTCCTCAGCAGCACGTATCTGAAAACATCTACCAGCTCCTGAATGGCTAAGATAGCAGAATTCCTGCTCCCCCTTCCTCAAGTTATTTTCCCTCTCACTGCCTCATCACAATGAATGAGTTTAACATCCGCTAGCTTATGCTGTCAGCTGCACGCGAGACAAGTGCCAATGTTAACAAGATAAGGCAGTGTCACCTACAAAAGATAAGTGGGCTGATTTTCCAAAGGTACTGAGCCCCTCCACCTGTCTTTAACTTCATTAAGATTCCAGAGTGCTCCTGTGCTGGAAATCAGGCAGAGCTCCTTAGATCTATGTAAGCTAATTGCAAGAAACCTTTTCTGATTTTTTTTTTTTTTTTTCACTTCTGCAATCAGGCTGCAGCTTAGTGTGTGTCAGCTGGCACAAAGCAAGCAGATCCAAGAACTGTTAAATACTAGATTTGGATTCTTGGGAGGGTTTGAATTTAGCTCCTAGCAAAAGCCTATTTCTGCTTCTTTCACTCCCAAATTCTGCCTAGAAATAGCTTCTGCCTGATTTCCATTTGCTTTCCATGGGCTTTCAGGAGCACTTGCAGACTCACTTTACTCTAATTGTGTGTCAGCTTTAATTTCCCTTTCCTGCCTACTCCCTAGTGGATTCCTCCAGCAGCATGTGTGTCTGCTGTCTGTTTGGGAAGATAAACTACCAGGTGAAAGAGTGTTAACTTGGCCTCTGATGGTAGGTGTCCAATGGCCATACAAAATGTGCCAGAGAATCAGTGTCTCAATTGGCTCCCCTGACAAGGAACACTGCTTGACTGAAATCTGAATTTTCCTCCACCTCGCAAAGGCTTGCTGTGTTGCCTCTTTTATTGCTCTAAGTTATTTACATCTCAAATGCTCACTCACAAAAATGAACTTCTAGCAGGTGCTGTACATACTAAACGTCAGAAATGCATAATTTTAGCCCTTAATTCAGATGTTGAGAGGGTGAGAAAGTTGAAAGCTGAAAGTCAGCCTCTGTGCCTTAAATGTACACCTCCGAATCTGTCCGTGGAGTTACTGTTTCTTTCTTTGAAAGCATTAGGAGTATCTGCAAAGCACACAAATCAGTTCTGTAGCAGCTCTTACACACCGACTGGTGATGGCAAAAGCTCTAAAGCAGACTCTTGTTAGACAGCTTTTAGTGATGGAAGCTGGCATGCATGCAAAAGCTTAGCACGTTAGGGTTTTTACAGCATCAGTGCTACATAGTGGTGGTTTGTTTTTGTTTTTGTTTTTTTAGGCCACTACCGTTTATTTGAGTAATGTGTAGGCATGGCCTTAAAAGCACTCCACGAGGGGAACTCTAGTTGCAACCAGTAACAGCTCTGCTACTGGCAAGCTTCAGGGCGAGCCCATAAAGTTGTATCTGACAGGGACTGGGGCTGCTCCATCCTGAGTGCATGGTACAACAGGGACCCCAACAACCCTCCCCAACCCCATTACACATCGTGGTGGGTGCACAGGCATGAGATTATCAAAAATATCAGTGGATTTTGGCTTCCCCTGTTACAAAAAATGATACTTTCTGAACAGAAGAGCATCACAAAGCATCTGATTTCCCCAAGCAGCTCACTTCCACAAACCACGGCCTATAATTAAAGGTATATAATTACTTTGAGAAGATGAATTGCAGAAATAACATATTCCCCCACGCCGGAGCTCCTGGGGGTGCGTGGCCTTCTGGGGAGCAGGATTTGCCCCCTCTGTATTTCGGATCATCTTTTCATCGCTGTATTTTCCTCGTAGCAATTGTTTAACTTCCAGCACACAGCTCTAATAAACGTTCACCGCTCAGCTGCAGCCTGCTTACTTGTGTCACCATATAACAGAGCTCAGTGAGTTTTTTTTCTTTTGTTTTTCTTCTCAGTGGCCTGAGGCCATGACCCTAAACTCACTGCTTTACTGGAGGGGGGGACACTGAGAATCACCATGGCGTGAGGGGCTGGGCTGGGTCAGGCTCAGCCAATTTATCAGCTGATAAGTCACACACACACAAAAATTGGCTGCTGCCTGGGCAAAAGGGAGCCTTGGTCTACACCAAACCATGTGAAGTGCAATAAAAAGAGCTGGGTGATTTTTTTTTTTCTGCCGTAGTGGCTGCTCTCATCGGTACTGCCCAGCCTTCACCCACCTCATGATCCTGGGGGGTCTTTTCCAACCTATAATAATAACGTAATTATTATCTGGTCTATATGGAGAGAGCTGCCCTCCCCCTGTCACAAAACCCGTCACAGATCCCCTCACGCCATCCCCCCTCAGAAAAAAAAAGACGCGTCACCCAAAACGAGCCACCCGCTTATTCTAAAAATAATACCGCTTTTATTACCTTCTTGAAAAATCGCAACCACCCCTCTCCCACACAAAAAAAAAGAAACGAAGTGAAACGAGTTAAAGACACGAATCCAAAAGCATTTTATTTGTCCGCAAACGCTGCCTCCACCCCCCTCAGGCTCCCTCTCCCCGTGAGGGGAGCGAAGCCGCGCGCTCCCCCCCCCCCCCTCGAGCCCCACGCACGCGCAGAGGGCGGGAAGGCGGCGGGCGCGCGCACGGCGCGAGGGAGGGGGGCGTGGCCGCGGGGCGAATGCGCGCGCGGCCCCCTCCCCTCCCCACCCCTCCCCTCCCCTCTCGGCCCCGCGGGTCCCCGACCAACGGTCGGCGCGGGCGGGCGGCGGGACCGGACTGGATCGGAACGGAGCGGCTCGGGGCGGACCGGACCGAACCGGACTGGATCGCAGCGGAACGGAGCCTCCCCCGCGGGCACCGCCTGAGGTAAAAGGGCGGGAAAATGGGGAGGGGGGGAGGGTCGGGGCTGAGGGCCCGGCATGGCCGCGCCCCGCCGCCCTCACGGGGCCGGCTCCCCCTGCCCGGGTGCTGCCCCTCAGCCTCCAGGGACCCCCGGGGAGTGCTCCTAGGGCTGGGGGGGCTCGTCCGGGGATGGGTGAGGGAGCGCGGGGTGCCCGCTGTGCGCTCTGTGCCGGTCACGCCGCCGCCCTGCACCTTCAGGCGGCGCGTGGGAGATAAAGGACTGACAGGATTTCTGTCAGAAACGGGGAAAAAAAGGCCGGCGGGGAAGGGGGCAGGGAGCAGGGAGCCCAGGCAGGCTCCAGCCGCACAGACCCCGGGCTGAACGCAGCTGCGGCACCTGCAGCAGAGCCCTCGAGCTGTGCCCCTCTTCTGTGTGCCATCCTCCTGCCACACGGGGTTTAATTTTTATTATTATTTATTTTTTTTTAGGGGTGCCTGGTTTACTCGCTCCACGTAGCGTTGATCTGCTCCTTTTCAATGAAGACGCGATTGGGAGCTGAGCACGTCGCAGCTGAGCGCTGAGGTAAATCACTAGCGCAGGGGAGGACCGGCGTTGGCGTGAGCTGCGAGCCTGCACCCCAAGCAGCCCCTCACTGCTAAATGCAGCGCCTTGAAGCAGCCCAGTACCGCTAAACGGGTCGCTTTATGGCTTCCCAGAGGCTGGGACACAGTTGTAGGGTGAAGCTGCCTGAGCTACGGGTCCCTAAACAGCCCTCGCAGCCACCCGATGAATTGTAGTGCTTTGGCTGAGGATGGCAAAGAGATGGCTTCCTTCTGCAAGGCTTACTGGAATATGTCATCTGAAGGGGGATTTGTTTCTCTCTATTTCCTTTGCCTTGTTTGTTTGTTTGTTTGTTTTTTTTTTTTTTTTTTTTTTCTTCTGTGTTCACATCTTGCTTCTGTGTCTTCAATGACAACGGAAGATACACCAATAAAGACACCAGCTATGCCTATTTTCACCTACCCCAGTAACTGAAGTTCCTGTCTGTAGTCATTGATACATAGTCAGGCCTTGATACAAGTTGATACAGAAACGTCTTCAAGTGTTTTTGTGCCTGTGTGTTTTGCAGGATAAACCTGGCAGCAAACAAAGGATGTTTTTACCATTTTCTTAATGCTTTCATTGTCTGACGTCAGTACCTTGTTAATTATGTTTCCTGACTTTGCTCAATCAGTGTTTTTTTTCCTCATGTGTTTTGGTTGTTACCAGATGGGAACTCAACTGTTGTGCATGATTAAATTACTCTCCTTTTATATGGCCTGATTTGTAGCATAAACGTTGCAGACCCAGGTGTTTAAAAGAGTAGTTTATGCTTGTGTTGAAAGTCTTCATAGCGATGCATTTGTTCTTTTTCTCTAGATTTTGATTGAATTCAGTCACCTCGTACCCCAGTACCATTAATTTATGTTTAGAGAAGTCAGTGTTTTTGGTGTTTAGGTCCAATTTGTTTAGAATATCGTGCGTCTTTATGGAGCTCCTGTATGTTTGTCATGTCTTGCAGTGAAGCCACGAGGTTTGGATGATGGTAGTTCCTGGGAGCGCCCCGCTCATACAGCAGGACCATGCACTGGAGCCTGGCTTAGGGCGAGACTCGACGGAGAATTCTGCCATGGGCCCCGACACGGAGCCGGAGTCCGAGGAGGTCGGCCCGAAGCTGGATGAGGTGCGGAAGCTGCAGGAGCTGGTGCGGAGGCTGGAGATCCAGAATCAGCACCTAAGAACGAGGAGCCGCAGGAGTCTGCTCGGGACCACGCCAAGCGAGATCCACGCCAGCGTGGATAACCACGACTCTGGTCTCAATGGGATGGAAATAAATAATAGCATCAATGCTATAACCGAGAAGCAGGAGTTGCAAATAATGGCAGATCTGCACAACAAGCTAAGCAAAATCAGGAAAGAGGAGGGAGAGAACAATTGCTTAAGAAAAGACAAAGATGCCCAAATGCAATATAGTTGTAACAGTGCCACTGAGGGATTGTCTTCCAACACGTACAAGGTGGAAATGAAGACTGATGATAACGTTAGGCGTTCGTCACGTGTGGATGGGAGTAATGGCACAGAGCTTATGGGAAACTTGGTCGTTGCAGGTATTGATGCCTCGGTTAAAATACATGAACAAAATCCAAATGAAAACTGCGGAGATGTAGAAAGTCTTTTGAATAACACAGCTCTGGATGAAGTGAAAGTGTTAGAACTCGAGAACTGCAATGAAGAGGAAGATAGCTGGTATGTATTTTGAAACTTTGCTAATACGTGGAACTCGTGCTGCTGCAATTCCAAGTGTCTGTGTTTAAACATGCAATATGTTTTTAAAGATATCAAATGCTTTGATTTTTAGCAGCAAGAAAGTGCCTGACGTTATTGATTGTTGTTATTTTTAAGAACACTCTGCCAGAACTTTTTTTTTTGTTTCTGAAGCAGTTTAACTGTAGAGCTTTTCTGTCCCCTTACTTGCTAAAGCTGCTGGAGCACGTGTAGAAATCTTCCTTTCCTTGTTATTTCATTAACACGTGCAGAAGTGTGGATTTTTAATCTTTGTACATAAGCGTCAAATGTTGTATTTAGCAACATGCAGACTGAGATCCTAGAGCATCTGGAATCTGTGGCTTTCGCTAACATCTCTAAAGAATCCGTTTCCATTTCCTGAGTATGGTTTCTTTGCAGTTAACCGTTTTCTTTTGTTTAGTGACATGATCTGAAACAGATCAATGATGTCATCCTTAACTGACCTTACTTTGTAGGACTCCACCAGCAGCCTCATTTACAGCTGGCTGTATAAATCAGCAGATTAATTTCCCTTGCCCTTCCAAAACTAGTTAAAGTTTGAGGCTAATTCCAGCTCATGCAATAACTGGGACTGGAGATTTTATCCAGAGTTCTTAAAATTAAGACTTTGTAGGGTAGCCTCAGGGATCTACAAATTGTGTTCCAAACTTATTTAGCTGGAGATTAATCTGGCAGTGAAGATAGCATTCCAGAATGGCTACTAAATACAAAACAAGCCATAAAATCTAAAAATTCATTAGTTGTTGCAAGCAAGGGTAAACTTCTGTTTGTAAATGGCATGGAGCTCAGTAACTTAATGATGTCAGCTCAAATCTATTGTTATTATTTAAGAAACAGGGAAAGCACTTTTCTGATGGCAAAATGAAGTAAGACTGCTTTTCAGCATTAGTTTTGGAAAAGAATTCAGAAAGTTAGAAGTGCTCTTCAAAATTGATTTATCGTGTGCTGTTTTTTTAAATTTTTTTATTTTCCCTTGGCAGTCAGAAAGTTCTCCTGCACACCTTTCCTGGCTGCAGCTGGTACATGTGACTCCTCATTTGTTTGTAACTGCTACTGACAGTCACGATGCAAGCCTCATTTGGACACCCAAATACTGGTTCTAACTTGATCACTGAGAATCCAGCATACCTACAAAGCATTTTGATCAGATTTTTTGAAAAAAAAGGGGGGGAGGGGAGGGAATGTATTTGACAAGCTGGTATATTTAACAAGCTGGTAATTTTCCTTATTTCCAGTCTTTCATACATGCTTATAGCCTACAACATGAGATGTTCTTCAAACTAGGTTGTCTTGATAAAGAAACCAGACACAGCTGGAGATTTATACGGGCAATGAATACTGTGAAATGAAGCCAGGAGAGATTCTGCACTCAGAGGCTTGAGTTTATTAATCTCCTCTTGAGTTGGTGGCTAATAACCTCGTTCTTCTTTACCAAGTACTGAAAGTGAGGAACTAATAATGGATGTAGAATTAATAGCGCATGCCTCTGCTTATTGCCAAGTACTTGAAATTCACTTTGCAAGAACATCTCATATGCTGTCTGTGCTGATATTCTTGGGTTCCTATCAGCAATAGCCAGATAACAGTGGTTATGTGGGTGTTTTCTTCTTTTTTCTTTTTTTTTTTTTTTTTAAAAAAAAAAAAAAAAAAAAAAAAGAAAAGAAAAGCTTCTAATGCTGTATGGATTTAGGAACAACTTTAATAAGGTGGCTTTGCTGACTGGGGGGATTTTGTACTGCCTGGACAGAAGTAATAACTAAATATGTCAAGCAGTGCATTAGTCAAAGCGAATAGCTTACTATATTGTCATAGCTGCAGTCTTTTTTAATACCATATGTATGGGAAAAAAGCAGTAGCTAATATTGAAGATAATCTTGTAAGCAGATCTTTGACGTTTTATGATTTTTGGTGTCTCTGAGAAGCGCCCTGCGGCTTGTGTTCCCCTCTCGGTGCTGAGCTGACAGGCTGGTACTGGCCCCGACCTCTTCCTTAATGTCTTCTGGTAGGTGGGATGATGCTCCATACCATAAAGAATACTGAGAGCTTATGTTGTAGTTTTCTGAAATATGAACCAGTTTCAAATACGAAATGGGGAAAAAATAGCATTTAAAGCGAGAGGCTGTAGTTCCTACATCCTCGTGTCACTTCTCCAGCTTTAAGAATACTCCAAAACCAGAGGGTGGCCTTGTGCTGGTGCCCTTGTGATTGACAGGGTTTGAAACCTCCAGCAAAAATCTCCCGTGTGGATTTTTGCCACCTGAGCTAACAGCAAAGCCTGTTGCACTCGGAGTGCCAAGGGGGAAGCACGATGGAGCGGGTCTGAGGAATTGCCCCAGGTCTCTGCATGCACAAGTAGAGTCTGGGTTCCTGCACCCATGAAAATACCATTCCTTGGTCCAGACTGCAGGCGTTTCTGGGCTAGCAGTGCAGTTTCCCTCGGTGTCAGCAAGACCTGGTGTCTCGTGTGCTGTTTTTAAAAACAAGGGTGTGATGAATGAGCTCCTGTGAAACATGAGGTAGGGCGTCCCAGGCGGTAACGGTACTCTGCGCTTCTTTGGTGTCTGTCCCTTGACTTGCTTCCTTAGGTCGCTTTCTCAAGTAGCTGTTCAACATTGTAAATATCCTCGAGGCCCAACTGAGGGCAAGTCAGCTTTCCGTGCTGTCCAGCTCAGCACGATGCTTGGCGTAGGCTTCAGTGGTCTCTGCCCTGTATTAGATAACAGCCCAGTCCTTTGTGGCATGTTTCTGTGCACGTCAGCTCCTGAGCTGGTTGTGGAAAGGCAGAAGGGAGCCGACAGGATACGCGTGCAGTTGTCCTGCCTCGTTTGTCATTCCTGTGAACTCCCTGCATGGAAGAATTAAGTTACAGTTTTCCGTGAGCTTAGTTTGAAGTTCTTCATGCGGTGATTTGTATTCAGCATTTCGTTATGCAGACCGCTGCTGCTGTTTTGGTGTTTTGCAAATTGTCAGTTATCCTTCCTGGTAAGACTTGGGGGAGAGGATTTGGATTTGGAATTATGATGAGGTGATTCACATTCCACCCACCTCTGAAACACAAAGCGTTCCTGTTGGTGTGGCATTGCATGAAAGAGGGAGAGAAAAATGGTCAAGTACTGAAGAAGCTGGGCTTTGCACTCGTTCTCCTTGTTACCAAATCAGACGATTTTTATCTCCGTCCCCCCTAATGCTTGTTTTTCTGTTATCGGGATGAGTACCAACTCTTCCATCCACGCATTGCCTTGAGCAGCTTCCCTTTTCCCCGTGGTGGAAGGAAAAAAGAGGCCCTTGGACACATCTCCCCAGTGGTGCTACTGCTGTTGTTTGAAATGATCTTTAAGCCAAAAGTTCTGCATCCCTGGGGCTAAAGCTAAATTGCCAGCAGGTTAACACGGGGCTTCAGGTAGACTTTTAGGTGTGTTTTTCTGCCTTTTATTTTTTATGTTTTTTGAACTCAAACCTACCAATCATGCAAATTCAACAAAATCTTTGTAAGTTCCTTTAAAGTTGTTAAGCTCCTTTTTGAAAAAGCTGTAAAATGGTTGTCTACACGAATGTGCAAATCTACTTGGCCTTATATCCTGTTATTTTTTATTTTGTGGGGTGAAGAGGTGAATGAATCCCTGTGCCACTCAGGTGAATCCCTTTGTGGCTGTTTCATCTGTGTCTTGCAGGGCTTCTGTCCCCCAAATCACGTCTTCCCACTGCAAGCAGGCTGTGTCACCATCCCCTTTGTGCTGTGCTTTCTTCTGTTTGAACCCAGGATCCTCACACAGCAAGGAGGGACTCCTTGAAATAATCTTTGAGCCAGCCATGTGCCCAGTCCCTACAAATAAATTGCTATTTAGGAGCTTCCTTGGAGTGTATGTTTTCAGCATTAGCTCTGGCTCAATTTTGCAGCGTTTAATTCAATACACTGCAGGGTGACAACAGCATCCTGGAAACGTGACATCTTCCCCCTCTAAGCTGGGGAGAGCTCTAACTGCCTTCTATCTCTGGACTCCCTTCGTACCTTTCAGAGGCCATGCAGTAGTTCTCCAAGGATCTCCCCTTGCCAACAACTGCATGATTAGCGACAGTAACTTGCACGGTGTTAGTTTTTCAGACAAGGTTAGCTTATGAAAAGCTGCTGGAGGTATTTTTAATACTGTTTCAGCTCGCTCTGTGGCATTAATGTATTGATGACTTACCAAAACCATTTCCTGATGTTCCAGCTTGTTTTAGCAGCCCTTTGTGTTAGCTGCAGGAAGCCGTTCTGATGTCTGGGGCAACGTCTGACCCGCTGTGCGCAATGCTTGGGCAGAGGAGCTCCTTCAAAACCTTTCTGTGCAGCTCTAAGGTAACGCTGCCATCAGCAGCCTTCAGCGCTGGTAACTGCCAGTGCCCGAGTGGAGTTAACTGGAAGGAAAGCCTACCAGCTTGTCTGATGCCTGCGTGCAAAATTGCAGCCTTTTGGCTTCGCTTGCTTGTGATGGGGGAAGCCTGAAATGCCAGAGTTTGTCCTGAAGTGCTGGAGGTGCTGAGGGTTCCCTCTGAAATGAGGGGTGGGCAAGGGGCTGTCTGTGGGGCCTTGGGGGGCTGCAGCAGGAACAGTGCTGCCCCGCTCCTCGATGGGACCTGTGGGTGCCCCTCGCTCTTGCAGGCGGGCGGCTGTGTCAGGAGATTAGGCTAATGCCTTGTTGGAAGCTCCTCTGATTTAGTGCCGCGATTCTTGGTGGTTTGTTCAGCAGGATTAGTCGCTAGAGAGACATAAAAAAAAAAGTGGTGCTGCCTCTGGGATCTGCTGCGCGCTGGTTTTTTGCATTCTCCAGTTATGTTTCTTGGGAATGAAAGCTCAGACTGCTCTTTTAGCTAATGCTCTGCTGCTGGTGTTTGGGCAGTGTTTTCCACAGGGATTTTCTTCTTGTTTCTTTTGTCTGTCATTTCATGGACTCTGTGTGTGTGTGTGTGTGTGTGTATATATATATATATATTTCCTACTGTTGCTTTCCTCAGCACTCCATCACTGATATTTCTGTTCAACAGCGGCATCAGATTGCACTGGGAACTGCAGCAGCGCAGTAATAAATCTGAAAATCCACCTCTCTAAGGCTGATACATAAAGGAAAGGCAAATGAGTGCATTGTGTTTGAAATGCTTGCTTTATAGAAGAATTTAGCTGACTTCTTAGCACTTTGGAGGTGTACCTTATAAATCTAAAATGTTCTAAACACGTTTAGCTACCTCAGGGTTCTGTCTCCATGTGTTGATGCCTGTGTACTGGTGCTGAGTGCCTGTAGGTGACGTGTAATAAACCAAGCTTGTGTCATAACAACCGGGGTTCATTTTATTTTCAATTTAGCTCACAAGTGTATTAATTATAGAACTTTCTGCAGCCCCATTTCTCATTTTATGATCTACAGGTTGACTTGTGTAAATATTCTGCACGATTAGGACCTTAAATTTTCAGTCACTGCTGGCTTTTGCTCTTACAATCAATCTGATGCGTTACTAAATTGTAAAGAAGCTTTTTTTAGTGAAGAGATCGATTTAAGAAAGTTGTCACAGTATCGTCTAGGTCCTTGTTTGTTTTCTCTAAGGAGGTATTTTCTAAAACAAACAATAGTGGCTACTGGCTCCCATGTATCCTGTAACACTTGAAAATTGCTAGCGGGTGTTTTGCTGTTAGTACATTGGAGTAAACTGCAAGGAATGCCACAGATTTATTTCTTGAAATACTTTTTCTTCCATTATTCGTAAGGGAAGAAAAACCTCCTGTGGTGCTCGCTGCCCAACCAAACCCACTTGCCTCTTAGCAGAGGTGCAGTTCACAAAATACTTGATAGGGAAAGGAAAACACGTGCAGAGTAAGGAGAAACTAAGGATGCGTTGGGTAAGGTTTTCCTCACAGAAGCTCTAGAAAATCTCGTTCATATTTAATGAATGACACAGCAAATCCCCAATATATCAAACTGGGAATAGATATCTGCCCAGCGTCTGCTTCCTGAGCTCTGTGTTAGGCCTTGGCATTATTTAAACAATTTGTTAGTTTTAGTTTGTGATTCGACAGAAGAAAATATTAAAAGCATAACTTTTTGCTGTTTTAAACAGAACATGCTCGCCACCAAAAACTGCTGAGTTGTAGGAACAGTGCAAGGTAAAGCTTACTCACTAAGCAGGTATTTGCTAAACCCCAAAGACTTTGGCTGACTTATAAACTGGCAGCCTTGTGCACGCTTAATGGCATGCCTGAGTACATTTTTTCCAGTGATTACTGGATTAAGTTATCCTGACAAATCAAACATGCTCATGGGGTGAAACTACCAGAAACAAAACCCTGTGTATTTGGAAACAGAGCAGAGTGAGCTAGCTTTGTCACAAAAACCTCTTTCAGACAAAAACTTGTTCGAGTTGGGCTACAAACGTGGTGCTGTCTGAACTTCCCTCGCTTGCTGCGGCCGTTGTGCCACCAGGGCGATGGAGGACGGCACTCTGTGGAGGCAGTGATAAGGACAGACTTTCAGGTCTGAATATTGTCCAGAAAAATCCTTGCTTCTGATTATGGGGCAGGTGGGTTTGGTTTGTTAGGCTGGTGGTGTGCAGAGCTGTGGGAGAATAAGCCGTGAGAGCATGTTGTGACGAGTTAGCTTGGGGAACGTTGAACCCAAAGCTGCGCAGCACGGACTTGGTGAAATCAAGGCGGAATTCCTCCGAAGGCGTTATCTTTCTATAGATTGCCTGGCAGTGCTCTGAAAAATTGAGTTGTCCTTACTTAATTGAGTTTAGTTAAACGGTAAGTGAGGCCGTCTCTTGCCGATAGACTTGTCAGCTGAAAAAATGAGCCCTCTGGCAGACCGCAGAGCAGGTTGCTCTGCCTCGCAGGGAAGTGGCTCCAGCAATCAAATGAGCATCGTAATTCAGTGCTGGTGCGGTCCTGGGTAGAAACGTGATTAGAAGGAGCTGAGTAGAACAAGGACTTCCCAAAGTAGAGCAAGATTTTCTCCCTAAACCTAAAATAAGCAAAGAACAGCGTGACCTGCCCTAAGGAGGCTGTTGGCCTCTTTTTTATTTTTTTTTTAATGGTTTTATTGCTGCTTTTTTGGTCTGAACTGTAAAACAAACCCAGGGAGAGCGAGCGCTTTGCTTTCTCCGTTTTATTCAGGCTGAGTGGCTGTAATGCTCGTTTGCCCATGCAGAGACAGCAAGGCTTGCTTGTGGAGTCTTTTATAAGAGATAATACTGTGTGTTCAGGAATATTGCCTTCCCTTTGCTCAGCACTTATTTTTCCCATAGCAAACTGGCTTCTGGAATTTTTTTATTTGTGTGTGGTTTTATGTAAAGCTTGCTATGAAAAAGCCTCTGCATGAGACATGGCAATGTAGACTGACCCTCTGCTCGCCAAAAAGAGGGTCTGGCCAGGGGCAAGAATATAATTAAGATCACTAAAGTTGTGAGTGGCATGTCAGGAGACAATGGAAAATAGTTGCCCTCCATTGGCATCCCCTTCCCCAAAAACTGGGCAGTATTGGGAGTAAATAGGAGGTGACAGCTTCACAGCAAGCAAACAGAGGTGTCCCAGTGCGTCATTTGGCTGTCAAGGGTGCTAAAAGAAGAGAGAGAAGGATCCAAAAGGAGATAAGAGGAAAAAAAATATCTGTAGGGAGCTGTTGTGTGGAGATGCTCGCTCGGGTAGCCCCAAATAGCAAAGGTGTGGGAGTCCTGGAGGGCTTTCTGTGCAAGGACAGCTTCTGGGTCGATCTGCTGTTCTGTTGTCTGAACATGGGGGCAGGATATGGGACAGGGCCATAGCTTAGATGGATGTTTGGATGTTGGTGTGGTATTTTAAACATCACAGCTCTTTGTTTTCTTTAGGCCAGTCCTCGCTTTCATGGGTAGGACACCTGAAAACTGAAAGTTCACCAGAATGTTTATGTAGCTCAAACATGAGAGGGTTTTTTTTAGACATTAGTGGGATAATTACAAAAATATCAGATGATTTATGTTAGTTTTGCTGGGGGAAGGGGGATTTTTTGAATTGAGTATGAGATATCAGTGTGAGGAGTACCCAGAGCAGAAGGACCTGATGTGTCTCGCTGCCGCAGCACATGATGTTCCTGCTAGGAGAGGGGCGCTGAGCAGGCCCTGCTGAGACAGATGGACTTGGGAGCCGCAGACTTTGTGTCTGCAAAGAACAGCTAACCTTCTCCAACAGCTTCTTGTTCAACCCCAAAGATTTAGTCTCAAGTCATCTCTCTTCCTGAAAGGTATTCAGTACCTCAAAGATTTCAAAGAGTTGGGAGATCTCTACATCTTTTGGTATGCTTCAATCCAAATTCAGCAGTTTGAGCCATTGGTTGAGAATCTTACGGCCTTGTTAACAAGATCAGAAAAGTTTTTGCTTTCAGCAGTCTGCTCTCTGCTTCTTCCTGAGCTCAGAGGTGTCACCTCTCAGACCCTTCCACCAATTGCCCAGATGGGGGTCCTAAAGTTTGTCATCTCAGAACGTGCTTCCCTACCTGTGAATCCTTTTTGTATGATGCTTTGGATGACTCCAGGAGAATGCTCTATTAAATCCCTTTTTGTGCAATGCATTCGTAGTACAATAAATATTTTAGCATGTGCAGATTAAGACAACTTAGGTGGAACTCTGATATTGAAGCAAGGCATGTATTACTTTATGCAGAAACTATACACTTTGACCTTTCTTGAGAGAAATTGTCTACTTATGGAATAGTTAAGATGCTGCTTTACACATCATCAGTTGTAAATAATCCAAGGCTCTAAGCTAATTAAACTGTTTATACATAAGTCTAGGCATGCAAAATGATGCTAAGAGTGTTAAAACTGTCAAAAACTTGGGCGTTGTTAGAACTTAGTTAACACAACAATTGAAAAAAGGAAAGGTAATGTGCAGTTAATACTTCCTAATTATTTGAAGATTTCTAAAGTGTTTAATTAAATTGCCTATCCTGTCAGTCTGTGGCTAGTCTCTATACAATTCCTGCAGGGGCTGAGAGCTGTTGTTATGAGGCAGGAGACAAATGTTAGACATTTGTGTAATACAGCTTTAACACCCTGACCTGTAGGGTTTTTTAACAGACCAAAAACCAACCAAACATTTAAAGACTTCTAAAAGAAGATGAAGATCAAATTAGAATCTCCTTGTCACCCTTGTCATCTTTGTCATGGGATGTTTTTTGGAGGGGAGGGATGGAGGGAGAGGAAGGGGCGATAGGTGATGGTGAGTGTGCCAAATGGAAGTTGGTACTCAACAGCTTAAAAGTTCCAGCAGTACTGCTGCATGTCAGGCCTGAAGCTTGCTTTGCAGAGGCTGTATATTTCTCTGTGAAGCTGTCTTTCAAGTGAATTTAACTATCATGGTAGTACATTTGGTTTCTGAGTTACAGTTTGCATTTTTTTCCCTGTTTTTAAGTTGGGTAACATTTCTGTTGCTTACTGGTAGCTATACTTCAGTAAATGCTACTTCTGTGCTCTCATGCATGCGTTAATGGGCGTTTCTGCTGTCCCTTTTCAATCCTTACAAAGGCTGTACGTGTCCCCGAGAAAATCTGCTGTGGACCAGAAAACGGGCTCACCTTTAAAATGGTGCCGCCAGGTGTTGGACAACCCCAGCCCCGAGACAGAAGCAGCCTGCCGAACTCTGATCAACAGGCTGGATCAAGGTATGTCAACTACAGGCTCTGCTTCTTTGAGTATCTTTTTATTTCCCCTTGCATGCTTTATGTTATTGAGGAGTAATAAAGAGACATGAAGTTTGCAGTTACTGTCCTGGAGAGTATCTGCAGAGACAGCACCTTCAGATGTTGCGTTCTTACTGCCTATTTGTGTAGCAGTGTTTGTCACTGTATGAAAACCTCCCTGCCTTTGGTTTACCACAGTAGTGCCATCAGCTGACCAAGGTAAGAGATTGTTCTGTAAACGTTAAGAAAACTGCGCTGATTGCAAGTAGGAGACTGACCGAGGAACCCTGCTGTTTTGCCTTTGTGTATCTTTTTAAGACGCAAATACAGACACTACAAATTTAATGCCAAATTGACCACCTTGTTTTCTGTTCTTTTCATGTGTGCAGAGCCTAAAAACACTACAATTCATATCAGTGTTTTCAGACTCTTAATTTATTTTTTTTTTAGTACTTAAAAACTTTTAATGTAAAAATATATATATATGAAAAAAGTGTATTTTTTGGGGGGGCGGGAGGGGTTGGTTATATAAATTAATTGCTACATCTTTTTTCAAGTAAAAAGTTCTGCTGATGTTGACTCTTCCTAATGATGATTATTTTTACTGTATCTTACTGTTACTGATATTACCTGAGTAAAGTAATTGTCTGACACTAAGAGCTTCTAATAATTAAATGTTAAAACCTGGAACTTGCAGAAATGGTGTGCGTTGGGAAACTAGTTTTGCTTCCAGTTTTATTATTCTCTAAAACAGGGCAGGGAGATGTTTTTATTTTCCTTTTTCAAAGCACAGAAGGATCAATCCCGTATTAATCATTCACTGATACAGAAGCTCTGTGAATGGATGCATAGTTTATTTCATTACAGAACCAAGTTTGTTATTTTATATCTACATATCCATAGCCCATCACCTGGAAACCATCTGGTGGATAATCCTACCTTTTGTCTTTTCAAATGCGCTCCTGGTTTATATTTAAAATGTGCAAGTCCTGAGCTGAATTGCTCGTAGCCAAGACGCTGAGGGATTTGAAGTGAATAAATAATCTGTTTCTATGTTGTGCAGCTTTCTATATCATATAGCTTTCTTTACAGGCAGCTGTGATTTTCCCCGCAGCTGGAGGGATATCTAGTTTTATTATTTCCTTCTAACAACTCTTCACTGAAAAACACTGTAGAGTGGGACATGCTGCAGCCCCATCTGTCTGGTTCGACTCAGGAGCACCTAAACACAAAGCAGCAGTTAGCTGTGTGCTTCAATAAGTGAAGTTTCTGCAAGAATTAACACTTGGGAGTCCCTTAACATTTTATTAATTATCATTTTAACATTTTGATGTTAACTGCTGAAAATACAACCAATTTGGTACAGAAATAGTTGTCTGCGTGGGTGTCAGCTTTGTCTTCTATATGAATGCAATCATTTTGATTTCAGGTTGAGCAGCAGTCCTAACTCAGTGATAGGAAGTCGGAGGCTGCTGACTTCTCAAGATTACATCCCAGCAGTGTTTTGGCACAGCTCACAATCAGGCTCACTTTGAGTTTAGCCTTGAAATTCCTGACTTAAGATAACTGAATGTAGTTTGAGAACAAACTTCATTTACTTCTATAAACCATTTGTGCTTAACAATTTAAATGCAGATTGATTTGATTAACTCTTTGCTTTCTAACTGAAATGCATCAAGCTTTATTTGTAGTCTTTTTAACTACAATACTTAATACTTGTGTGCACTGGGGGGGAGGTGGGCGACCAACAATTGTATTTATATGGTGAATTCTCACTCACTTCCTCAGCTACTGTTCTCTGGATTTCAGGGGTGGGTAATTCAGCAGCCCCTTGAATATATGCAGATCATGGAGTGAGTCATTTTGTTGATGTTGTAGCTGCTTATTTCCAAATTCAGTAAGCATGGATACACTGAATTTTGCTACCTGGCTTCTTTTTTATCATTCCGCTAACTTGCATGCAGGTCTTTTTTGAATAAATACTTCAGAATAGCTGTTTTTCATAGTCATTTGCTCTCCTTTTAATTTAAAGTCATAGCTTTTATAGTTTTGATGCTGGTTTGATTCTGTCATTAAGAATTCAAAATGATACACGTTTAAACATAAAGTTCAATGGAGCTCTTTAAAATGAAGACAGAGTATAAAAGTGACAGGTATTTATGGAAACAGTCATCTTTGAAGACCAGCATTGAAACTTTCAGGAACATACAACTTCTTCAAAGAGGTTTTCAGAAGTTATTCTTGGAATTCTTTAGAAGTGACAAAAACAAGTTAAAGTGGAAAGTGAGCCAAGGGAACAGGCACTGCTTTGCCTCCTGTATCTTGTAACTGACGCCATCAGGATGTCTCATTCAAAGTTCATCCTTCACAACATTTAATTTTGTTTGTCCCAATGCCTTTCTTTAACTTATGCTCTTTTTTTTTTTTTTTTTTTAATAATTTGATAACCTTTGTGGCTTTTCTGTATTTTTCCTTCTAGCCAGTAGATGGAAAAACCTGTATTGCAGTCCGCTGGCATCACCAAGCGCACATAATTTGAATACAGAGACATGCTCCTCTAGCAATGCACTAAACTCTCCCGGGCATCTCAAATCGACTAACAAAGCACTACTAACCTGTGGCAGCTCAGGTATGGCATGTCAGTAGAGCAGTGCAACCCTGTGGTGTTTAAAATGCAAGGAGTATTACTAAAGGACACAGGGAAAAGCTGTCAAGAGCTGTAAGTTCACCCATGGGGTTTTCTCCTTTTAGTTTGCTCTCTTATCCAGGTTTCATCTGTTGTGGGGAGAAAACCTCCTTGCATTCTAAATGTCTTATAGTTTTTGTTGTTTTTGTTTTTATAACTTTTAATATCCTTTAAACTGTACTAATTATAATAGATTTAAAATAGAAAACAGATGTTGGGGGGGGGAAACGCCTTTGTCTTGAATAACATTGTTATATGTAGGTATTAACTATATAAAGTTACTTGGTTTCTGGTTTTTTGGCTTGAGCATGTGAAGTTTCTTTTGAAAATATTGATTAATATAGTCAAAAAGAAGCCTTGTGCTTGTCTGTAAACTGTCTGAATGAAAAACTAAACACAAATAGCAGAAGCTTTCCGTCAGACTTCATTGTGTTTGGAGTAAGATTTCATAATTTAGGGCAACTTGTACAAAATTCCTGTCAGAAGGCTATATTAATGAATTATAATAATGAAGCTTCTCCTAAATGCCTTGGCCTCAAGTCTGTGTCTGCTCTTAAGCTGCAGCCTTAAGAGTCCACACAGGCTCTTTCAGTAGCATTGTTGATCCCTGATGCACTTTATGCTCAGTTTCCAAATAGAAATGCTTTGCCTCCTTGCTTATTATCAAGAGTCTTCCTTGGTTGTTTTATTTATTTATTTACTTGTGGAGAATGCTGTATCCTAATTTGCATGTTTAGAAACATAAAGCGTATTTAACAGTTTCTGGCTTGAAAGTTGATGTAAAAAGAACCTGTTTTAAAAAAAACACACCACCACCTTGCATATGGATGTTTTCACAGCTGCAGGAGATCTGCTGGTTTCCTGCTGTAAATAGAAATGAACACTTGGCTCTGTTTTGTAAACAAAAGGATGCATGTACACCTGATTATTTTTGATAGTTGAATTCTTCAGGGAAAATGCTCTAAATAAACTTTTTTTTTTTTAATATATCCGTAATAGGTTTTCTTGGTTTTTAATATGAAGATGGTTAGCAGCAGGGTTTAAATCTAGATTTATGATCTCATCACTTTCATATGGAAACAGTTACTGTTTAAAACTGAAGTGTCTGTGCAATTTCTAAAATTCATCATCCACTTTGCAAATCTGAAGTTGTCAAGAGTACCACATAAAGAGAGAGCATAGCACAGGCTATTTCCCCGTAGGGTTATTACGCACCTGTTCTGTGGCTCTTTCCTTTCTCACTCCTTTAATTTCAGTTGTTGAAAACACACCTTATGTAAGTGCTGACAGAGTTCAAAGTTCATTTTCAACTTGACTGATCTGGATCTATTTTTATTTCTCAGAAAAACAGAGCTTTCCTAACAGTTCGAGTGAAAAATGTTCAACAGCAACTTAAAGCTCTTCAAAAATTCATAGTGCTAAGCTTCTGAAATGAAAACCATAATCAGTTCATCTTGCAATGTTGAGCCACTGCAGATTTTACTGATGATAGGATGTAAATGTTTTTTGGCTTTTTCCCTTCCTTCTTGACTGTTTCTAAATAGACCTGTAATTTGAAATACAAGGAGATACACGCAACTAAAGCAGGAAATTTGCTTTTAAAAAAAGCTGTATTAAACTGGGAGGTGATAGTCACAACAGGAAAGCAGAAACAAATTATATAATCCTGATGTATATTTTCTTCAATAACTTCTTTTTCCCTGTCCACAAATAACAACCAAGTATCAACATCTAAATATACTTACAGAAGGCCAGCAAATTCAGACCATTACAAAGATACAGAAACTCATCTGAGTTTCTTCTGAGCAATTTGACTGCATGCAGAGTGTGTACTGCATTTTAAAATGATTCAGAATTCATGTATTTCTCCTCCTTTACCTCTGAAGCTGTTCTGGTGGACTATGAGAGTGTGACAGGAGGAACTTTTTCGTAACCTTCTGTAGTTTCTCTCTCATTTTATTTCTAATGTAGTTTTGTCAACTAATGAATAACTTGAAAAAGGCAATTGATGGACGTTTCTTACAGTCTAAAAATTGTTCCTGATTTCTTCTTTCCCATCCAGTCTCATCTTCTCTTCTATGGAGACATTTTTTTCTGTGCTTTTATTGCTGCAAAGAGTTTCAAAATAATATCAAGGTCTAAATTTCAACTGCTTCTGCATACTTAGAACAGCTGATATAGTGAGTCAAGCAGACTGCATGTCTGTAGGGTAAGGCTTACATTATTACATCCTTGCCATTTCCTTTGAGACACTGAATCCCAGGTGTCACAGGAGAACTAGACTGACATGCATTCAGTCAGTGAGAAGTCTCTGTTATTCTTGGCCTCAGAATGTCTTTAAACCTTTTCTGGAGAGCCAGAAAGGGAAGTATGTTGATTTTTGGAAGATCATCGTGTCTGTCAACTAAAACAAGTCGGTTGTCCTTTTCCCGGGTTTGAAGTGTCAGGTAGTACTTTGTGTTCTGTCGTTTGCTGCTGCTTGCATCAGAGCACTTCAGCCTTCCTCTTTTAATCAGTGAAATGTTTCTAGAGCATCTGTAGTTTATTCATTATACTGCGTCCTGGAGGTGCAATCCCTGGAATTAAGTTCAGTCTTAATACTGGAGTGTCTTGGTTTGGAGGGCGAGTGTGGTTGTATAATGCACACGTGTCCCTTACACCACAGTCACGCTACTATGCAATATGTGAGCATCTTGAAACTGGAAGAATGTTACACCTTTTCAGATGAGGAGTTTGAAGTTCATCGGTAGAAGGCACTTTGCTCAATACCCATGTAGGGAACTTGTTTTACACCTGGACTTGAAACGTGTGTCTTCAGTGTTGTCCGTTACCACCCTTAACAACTGGTGCAAAAAAAAAAACCTTGAAGAGATCACATTGGGAATCTGCTGCTTTCTCTTGCACAAGAGGGAGTTAACTGTTGTTTGAAAGGGTTGTTCAGGAATGATTTGTAAATGTTTTGCTGAGAACAGACAAAATGTTTTATTTCAAGTGTCACTTGTAGTATTGTTGAGAATTAGTCAATTAGCTACATTGCTTTCAGTACTTCTTTTTTTTTCCTAGAAAGCAGATAGCAAAACTGAGCTAAAGTGAAGGTGGTAAATGACATCATATCGATGCAATGGGCGGCTGACATTTTGTTCTTGATTTATCTGCTGATGCTGTAACAGCCTACTTGTTGCTTCTTGTATCAGTGATGAGCTTGAATCTCTATCTGAGCAGGATTTGTATTCCTTAATCCTACTCTAGCTTTAAGTAATGGCAAGCGTTCGTAGCCTCTTGCATATCCATAGCTTTATCTTCTATCAGATTGGTTTTATTTCTGTGTTTTGTTGTTGTTTTTTTTTCTTTGCATTTAGTACTATATATATTTAGACAACCTTGTAATTTCTTCAAAGGTAATGGGGTTCTGTCTCCTAAAATAGCTTTTCTAAAAATAGTTTTTCTAGTAATGCTTTTTTATATATACAAAGCAGTATGGATGTTCTAAAATGGGAGAAGATGGAGGTAGGCTAGTGTAATAACCATTCACCAGCTCTCATGCTGTCTTTCAAAGATACTACCCCGAGCTGAAATTAATGTTGATGGAATGGCAGCAAGGCTCTTGTAACATTGCCTGCATCTGCCTGCCATCTACAGATGGGGACGGGCTAACTGCTGGTGTTGTTTACCCTTGCTGCAGTAACAGCAAGTTGCCAGGAAGAAAAGTATTGGAGGAAACCCAAAAGCTGTTGCGATACCTGATTTCTGTATACGGGGTTATTTGCAAGCTGCCTACATCTGAAGAACAAGTACCAGCATAACCCAAGAGTTACACGACTTGTTCTTGTCTTCCTATTTCTGTGGCAAGTAGTAGTGCTTGTACACCGTGGAAAACACTGCCTTGCTTGACCTCAGAAAAAGTACAAGCAGGTGAAGGTCTGCACGTGCTAATTGTGATTATTTTTGTTATTATTTATTATTCTAAAGGAAAATTGGTTGTTCTTCTTTCTAATGCCTGGTTTTTGAAAGGCTTCCCTTTGCAGAAAGATCCTTCCAGTTTGGTTTTTATTAGCTATAGTAAAGGTTCCATGACCTGCTCTATGTATAAGCTGTATCCTTTCCTGTAAGAAAGAGAATTTGTTTTTTGATGGGAGGAAAGAAGAATATAAATCTCTAAAACGAGGAGGTAATCCTGTATAAACTGTACTTTACATAATCAAATTGTGTGAATGATTTTTGAGGTATTGTAGTGTGAAAGCCAGTTGGATCCTTTTACTCCTATTCCTCCTCCTCATCAACGCCTTAGCAGATGCTTCATGTAGCTCTGCTGCTTAATATCTAAATCAATAGCTGCCCCTTCCTCAAAATTGGCAGCAATAATAAATACTGATCTTATTGGCAAGTTTGAACTTAGAAATATATATCTTTGTTACCTTCTGTCCAGAAGGTGGCAATTTTATCCCCATGCAGACTCTCTGCCTCCTTAAAACTGCAAGTTAAAGCCCCGAGCACTGTGCTCTCAAGTCACTGCTAACTTCTTAATTATTTCTAGCGATCATACCTTAACTTCATAACTGTACTGATTTTTATTACTGGAATAAATATTCTTCTGCTCATTCTTGCTTTGTATACGGATGTTGAATGTTTTTTCTATTCTTTCTCTTCTAAAGGTTACTTGAGCATGCATTCTGCACTGAGCTCTCAGTCATCTGTGGACAGTGAGCTGAGCACATCTGATGACTCCATCTCTATGGGATACAAACTGCAGGACTTGACTGATGTCCAGGTTATGGCACGCCTTCAGGAAGAAAGTATGTGGCAGCGATTTTATGTGTGATACGGTTTTAGAATCGTAGATAAATGTAGGTGGATTTCAACTGTTCTGTTCCCCAAACAACAAAAGGATATGATAGATCATTTGTAACCTTTGTGTTTTGCAAGGGCTTCCTTTAAAAGTCTGCAGACCCAAACTGCCACTTAAACTTAGCAGTTGTGTAACATTGTCAAGATTATACCTTGTAAAGCAGAGAATGGTCTTGAAAGTATTATCCCAAACCCCAGCCTTGTTAAATGTGCAAGCACCCTTTAGTCTTCAAAATGTTCTAACCCAGACCGTCTCTCAAATACAGGTGAGGTTTCATGAGTAACCATTCTGTAGCAGTGGCAGTTCAGACAGCAGCTGCTCATCGAGTTGTTTGACTGCTGTTGCCTTGCTTCAGCCAACGTGAGCAGCTGTGGAGCTGCAGTGTGTGTCAGTTTGGGGAACTGATCCAGCTGAGAAAATAACCCGGCAAACAATTTTGCTTGTAAATTTTTGTTTTTCTGAGCAAGGTTGCCTAACTGCAGCATGAAATCATATTAGAAGCTGTCTAGAGAACCGAATTTTACAAGCTGTGTTTTTCACAGAAGACGCAGGTTGTATTCTATGGCTGTGTTGAGTAAACCAAAAGTTGAAGAGCATTAACACTGAAAGAGCTGAAATTACAACTTAAGCTTTTCTCTGGTAAAGTGCTTAGAGACAGCTCTGCAAATTTAACCAAGCGTAAAGCATGTCTGCGTCACGGCGTGGGGATTTCAGGGCCATGAGCCAGTTCCCATTAAGTTCCTGGTAAAAACTCACTGCTGACCTCAGTGCAATTTGTAGAAGTCCTGACTGAAAATCAAGGTGGAACAAAGTTGTAGGATTTGGTAGTCTGTGCAAATTAATCATTGATTTTGATTTACTGGAAACAGAAAATGAAAGTCTCTGTTTTTCTTTTGATGAGCACCTCCTTTTAGTACTGTATGTTTATAAATATAAAAGATATTATGAAACAGTAATTTGGATGTGAGACCAAAAAGAGCAAAAGATCGTGTTATTGTTTCATTATGCTTGAGTGCAGCAAGTTCTGTTAAAGGGAATAAAGCAAGTAACGGCCCTTCTCTTTTTAAACTTGAGTATTTTCTTATGCTTTGTGATCACTTTAAAAAAAAAAAAAAAAAAAAAGAAGAGTATAGCAGAGAAATCCTGTCACATCACAAAGTTTCTAGCGAGGTATGAAAAGATTGCTTCATCTTCAGAATTATGTACCCTTTTCATATTTGTATTGTGAAGGGAAGTAGAGAATTACAATTTTTTTTTATTCCCTGTGGCGGAGGGAATGCAGTGAGAAGAGAGTTTTTAAGAATGTTGACTAACACGTTTTTCAAAAGCCCAATCATCAAGTTCGCTAAATTAGTTATTGGTAGGAAGTTGCTTGCATTTTATTAGGCAAGAAATCTTAAATAAAGGCACAAGTTGGGTGAGGACCTATAAGTAACCTAGGCAGATGCACCATGAATATCAGTAAATGCAGGCCTTTTATCACTTGGAGGCATAAGTTCAAATCTTTGTTTCACATTGAAATGCTGGTGGGTGCATAATTAACTGCACTGAAAAATTCATAGTGTAATTTAGACTCATTTACAGAGCTCACCTAACAGAGCTTGCATGGCAGTACATAGTCCCCAAGCACAGCTGCTCATGTGTGTGATATAAGGAGTAATTTAGGTCATTTTGAATATTAATTATTTGCTCTAATTAAACAATGCTGATACAGGTGACTCCTGTTCCAGTTTAGGGATTCAGTGTGCTGAGAGAGCCTTCAGTAAAGACAATTGTATTAGCTTGAGTCTCCTTCAAGGGTGAAATGAATTACTGATGGAAGTATTGCTTCTGAGTTTGTGTTGCTTATGGGTAAGGAATTTTTATTTTAACATATGGTGACCTTGAGCTGTGTTGCCGTCTGCCTCCAGGTCTCCGTCAGGATTGTGCCTCTAGCTCTGCTTCCGTATCACGTCGCAGTTCCAGCGCCTCCCTTCACTCCCTGCGAAGAGGAACCTACAGTGACCAGGAGTTCGATACGTACAGCCTTGAGGATGAGGATGATTATGACTGTTCCCTGTCATACCGCAGCGCTCACAGATACTCGCCATCTCCGCTCAGTTCACCCAGATGCCAGTCCCCTTCTTCCAGTACAGATTATAGCAGGGCATCTACTTCCCGTATCCGTCCCCCAAGGAGATCCGTGCAAAGCCCGATGCAAGACCGGCTGAAGTACGCGAACAGCGAAGGTAAGCTACTCATGAGCTCTTGGTACAAGTTAATTTAAAAAAATAAAGTATATATTTTGAAGCATTCATTTTGAAAGTGTTGTTATTTACTGGAAATAGTTCATTCAGGAATTAGTTCTATACCTGTCTACTTTTTAGATTTTTTAATAATCTGAACAGTTTTACCTCGTGGTTGCTACCAGAAGCAGCAAACAGTGGATTTGCTTTTGATTTCAGAGGAGATGCGCCACAGCATGCCCAACCTAGCCAGGACGAGTCTTCGAGCTCTAGAGTCTGTCAGGAGCAGCCGGAGCTTGGAGTCGGACCTGCAGGTGCCAAGCAGTCGACTTTCAAGAATTCAGCAACCATCAGCAAGTCAGTGCAATGCCTTCTACACATTGCTGTACTGCATTTTTCTTTTTTTTGTTTAAACCTCCCTGACTAAAACCAAGGCCCTTAAGACGCATTGTGTCCTGATGAGTTCTTATAATACTGTTGCCAACCAGGTTATTCTTTCTTTGTCATTCCATTTCTAGGTCTGGCTCCCAGTAAGCTCAGGTATTCCTCCAGTGCTGGGCAGTCTCCCTTAACAGTGCGACAACCAATGAAAGCCGGGTCGTGCACAAACTCTCTGTTAACACCCAGGCAGCCAGTAAAAGCCTGCAGTTACACAAATCCTGTCAGTGGAGTTCGAAAGCCGCAGGGTTCTTCGCTTAGCACAGGCTCTTCCAGTAGCAGTTCCGCTACTAGAAGCAGCAACATGGTCACTGTGGCCAAAAACTCACCCATTAAAGCACGCACGTCTGTTGGAGGATCTTCAGTGCCCAAGAGCAAGCTGACGCCACCGTCCAAGAGGTAAGATGTTAAGCTTCACAGACCTGAATGTCTACCTTCATTTCACAAATTAGAAGCTTTTTTAATAGAGTGATGTTCATCTTGGAATTCTTCTAAAGTGTGCCGTGGATATAAGCTTGGGTCAGATGTACTGATGACCTACTGATGATGTCTACTATTGAAAACAGCTTGAGGCTCAGATCTCACAGTCTCAGCAGGTGAAGCTGTAGGAGATGATAGTTCAGCACATCTGTCCTGGTATTTTCAGGAAATCATAGCTAAAACAGGGAAATTGTTTTTGGAATTCTCAAACTGGTTATTATCTCTCTCATGAGAGGCAGCTGGATGGATTTTAATACAGTGTCTGCCTATGGATCTTCATGAATATGAAAATTAAACTCTGTTCTAATGCAGATGTTTAGATGTCGGGTTGGGAAGCCATTAAAGAAAGGGTAGCACAAAGCTGTTACGTTCATGGAGGTTAAGTACTTTGCTGCCAGTCAGGAAATAAAGAGTTGCAGTTCTTTAATATACCACTAAAATTAAGTTCAGTGAATGCATGTGTGAAGTGATAGGCTAGAACTCATCAGCTTCTTGCTTAAATGCCCTGTGACCAAGTCATACAATATTCTGTGCCTCAATATTCCATCATTAAAAAAAAATAATTCTATTCATCTATTTTTTAAACAAAGCTAGTTGTCCAGGAAAACGTGGAGCCATAGGCTCAAATATATTTGTATAAGAAATGAACGTTATGAAACTTTTTTATTTGGTGCATACACCTGGTTTGGGAAAGGAAAAAAATCTTTCAAAAGACAAATAAACTCTATTTTCTGTTAATATAATAATCTTCCTAGATGACTGACTGTGATACTCTAATTTTGCTTCTCGTAAAATATTTTAATTTTTTTAGTGTTTAGCTAGGAGTCTAGGTGGGCATTGTCCAAAACCTAATGAGTTTTTAGAAGGGTTTTGAAAATAGGAATATGTTTAAGACAAACCTTGACTATTTTGCCCTATGTCATTAAAGTAACTTTAAAAAAAAAAAAAAAAAAGCAAACATAATGGTATCCAAAAAATGTAATTTTTCTTCTTGTTGCATAAGTGAACTGATTTTGAGGTTGTATTTTAACCCAGTATGATGCAATTGAATTTGTTTTACAATTACTTCTAGCTCTTTAGCTTTTGTGATTGGATACTTAAATATTTAGACAGTGGATGTCTGAAGTTTGCAGATAGTCTAAAGCAACAGCTGTTTAGTTAGAACATATCCAATCTCCTTAAAACCTCTAAAATGGCTTTAACAACTACATGCATGGACTGCTTTATGCCATTTGAGCAATGTTTTCTTATCCCATTGTCCCCAGCCATCTGCTGTATTCTTGTGTATGGCAAGCCCCCTACCAAATTGCCCAAAGCTATTTTTTTTACAGCTGTTTGCAGCGCAATTTTAATGTAAACTTTTAATGGGAAATTAACTTGATTGAATATCAGCCTGCTAAGGAATATTGTACTCTGATTTTTAAATGTTTGCTTATAGCCTTAAATTGACATGTGTCTACTACTTAACAAAACAACAACAAAAGCACACTAAAGGGAATTTTTAAGTGCTTGACTTGTAGCAGTACTCTACATACAACTTGAATGTAGTTCATGTATTCAGTCATACTCACAAGAAAAAAAATTGTTCTAGACTCAGGTGTGGGAAAACCCACAGTAGTGCTCATAAGGTAGCACAGCAGGTTAAATAGGTCTCTGCTGAAGTATTTATTCATACTCAATTGCTTTACGCTGCCTGAAATAGCTGCTGCTGTACCTGTTGCGTGGGCCTCGTGGTGCAGGGGCTGGGCAGGCTGGGTACCTGTGTGACTGCAGCAGTTTACCTAAAACGGGCTGCTGCTGGCACTGTCATGTGACAGATGCTGCAAAAGCCCTGTGTAAACTGAAGCCTCACACGTGCATTCGTTCCTGTGTGCACCAGCAGATTACCTGGAACTTTGCTTCTTGTAGCTGGTAGTGATTTCTTTGTCTCTCAAACCAGATTTCTTCAATCAGCAAAGACCACTCAGAACACTGTGGACGACTCCTGGAAGGATGGGTGTTACTGACACAACCAAAATGCCGATGCACTGCCAAACACCTCTGTGAAGCAGAACCCCAGCTGGCTGGGCTTTGAGAACGTTATTTTAAAACAATCCTCTACGTGAGAGACCCATCTCTTTGGGACTGATGTGTATAGTTCCTCTCCTCTTGAATGCAAACAATCCTCGCCTTCCAAAACCCTGTCAAGAGCCTGTCCTGAGCGGTGGAACACACAACTGCTTTACCATGTTCCCACCGTTCAAAACGTTACTGAAATACAAGTCTTCACACGAAGACTGAAAAGAGCCTTATTTCATACTAACCTCTATTTGCAGCCCTTTGGAAGGCCTGTTGCAAAAAAAAAAAAAAAAAGCTTCTTATGAACTGCTCCTGAGGATGCTTGCTTAAAAAGGCTGCTGGTTGCCCTGCTTGTGCCAGAAAGCAGCTCTGAGCCACTGCTGTGGCGTGTTACATGGCGGTGGCCTGGGGAGACTAGAAATAGCTGTATAGGTGTTAGAAGTAAGACTTTTTAACTTCAACCTGGTGTATTCTAATATTGGTCTGAAACAACTTTTTTTTTTTTACTTCTGTATAGAATGTATTTCTGCTAATTTTTATTGTTTGTTCTAGGAAATGAAGCAGGTTTTTATAACTGTAGCATACTTCAAGCTGTTGTATTCAAGTGTGTGCATCACAGTTCACAAGTGAAGGAGCAGTACACAATATTTGTGTGGGTTTGTGACCAGGCAGTTGCAGGGACGGGGGATGCTATTTGAAAACTGCTGTTTATCAGCATCTTCATATCTCATACGAGGAAGTTGACAAACACCAGTTACGAGCAAACTTTTTAAAAAAAAATAGCTCCCACTGACTGATTTGACTTGAAGTGGTTCCCTTTGATCTTTCAACTAGCCCCTAACTGCCCTCATTTTTGTAGAAGAGTTTTCTACTGTCTCTTTGGCTATGAAGGATTCTGTTTCAATGTCCTTTTCCTCAGCAAGTGCTGGAGGCTACAGTCTTAGTACACAAAATATGCACTGATAGCAATGATGTTCTCCCTGCCATCAATGTGATTTTGATAGTGTAGTTTAATAAAATGTTATGGTGCTGAAATAGATCTGCCTTACTCAAACAGTGAGCCTGACTGCGTGTTTTTTGTGCTAGGGGTGAGGCTGCTTTTCATGACAGCCCCAGCGCTACAGAAGTCTGCTTCAGCTCTTTTGAGAGACTTCCTTTGGAGACCTGTTTACCTAGACAGAGCTTTATGATGCAAGTATCGGTATTTACCTTTCAGCTCTTTGGATTTCAGAAGAATGAGGTAGGTGTCAGCAATGGAAAACAATTCATAGCACTCAGTTCATGCCTTAAAGGAGAACATCCACAAAGGGCTTAAGCAAAATAAAATATAGGAAACTACTTGCAACTAGGAAGCCACAGCAGAGATCACGCTTTGCATTAAGTTTGTTTTAGAAAGGTAAAAAGAGGAAGAGAGCTGTATCAAATTGAGTTTCAGACTAGCTCTCATGAATATGTTCCTGCGTCACCTACTGACTGCTGCTAGAAAGGTAATGCTGGTGCAGGACTGGTCTTAGCTGACCTTTTTGCACAAGGGGCTGAGAGAACAGTTACACAATAGCAGCTTTTTGCAGTGGGTGAGCAAGCTTTGAGACTAAGGTTGTTGCCTGTTGAAAGAGATAAACATGTAAGCTGGTGAGAACTGCAATGGTTTCTTTCTCCCATTCCACATGCTCCTTGTAAAGAATATCAATGTTTTCCTATTAGAAGATACCTGTATACAACTGTTTCTTGACGCTTCCTCCTCTTTAGAGCAGCCTCTAGCTGGAAAAGTGTGGATAGGAGCAGATGGAAAGAAATCCCCTGGTAAATCTCAAAGCCAGTTCCACTTAGTGGAAGGGCAAAAAGGAAGGCTTTTGTTACGAGCACAGCTGCATTTCAGAAGAGAGCCCAATGAGAATGAATTAAGGTGACTCCTCGTTCTCTGAATATAAGCACTTGCCCTCCACATGCCAGAAGGCCAGAGATGACTGCTGTTAGACAGACAGGCTTCTTGCTATTCCTGATAAAGCCTTGAAAGTTTACAGGATGGTCTTGTAAAAGCTTCTCTGTTGTGGAGAAGATTCTTTAACACCTGTCTGGTGGAAAAAATGGAAACCTCATTACATTGGACTCATGTCTCTGTGCATTTGGAAAGTAATTAAGAGACTAGCAACACTTTAGCTAGATTTCTCTATTGTTTTTACATAGAGTTTTTCTTTTGTCTTTATTGGGGTTTATATTCCAAAGTTAAGAGCATGCCAGCATTTTACATGCACTACATTTCTCTGCAGCCTCTTAAGTTGAGACAGCTGCTACTTATTTAATCAGGTACCTAATAGAAAATAAAGAACAAAAGCTTTCTAGAGAAAGTAAAAGTGTTTAAATACTTTAAGATTATATTGGAGATAAAGTTTAACAGCTTTTTGAAACTGTTTCTGTGAACAGCAAGACAGCTGTCTACAGAGTCAGTTTTAGATACATGTTTCTAGACAGAGCGGAGGCTAATTTAGAAGAAACAAGCCAAAAGGTTAATCAGACCCGGCCCATATTCTGAGGTTAGCTTCTGCTTGAGTTCATGGGCATTTTCAATATACACCTGATACCAACAAGCACTTGAAGATGGCTATCCCTCCTCAGAGGAAGGCCATATGGTCCAGATCAAGAGCATGAAGCACAAAACCCAGCTCTATAAGAACTACCAGACTAAAGAGATGTTAATTCAAGATAAATCCTTTCATTTTCCCAGCCAGGCTTAGAGCAGGTGATCTTCATTCAGAGTCTGCTATTCTGTATCATCTCTAAGCCCTAGCAGCCATGGTTAGGATGCAAGTTTTCTTTACCTCACACCAAGATAACAATCAACTGAACTTGAACAGTTTCTGCAAGTTTAAGAGGAAATCCAACCCCCTCATACCGATGCATGAGTCTGATTCCAGCACCTAACACTACTCCAGCCACTTAACATTCCTGAGGTAGATGAAAGGCTACCAAGCTTTATTGCCTTTTTTTTTTTTAAACATGGAGACTCAAGTGCAAGGCAGGGAGCTTAGGCACCAGCTGCTGCTGCAGTAAACCAGTCCAGCACAGTACGATAAATTCTTCCAGAAAAGATGGGTTCTTCCTGGCTAAGACTGAGAGAGGAAATATATCCATTATTAGGGATTTTGCCTAACACAGGGGTTTTATCTCATGTTGCTGACAATTGCCTTAAAACATGTTTTCACACAAATTTTTATTTAGCTTCCAAGTGACAGCACCACTGCCTGTATCATCACTTCTTTTTATATTCCCTCCACCCCCACAAGTGCCCTGAGCAAGCAGGCATCCTGTCCTGTATCTCTCAGCATCCCTCTGTCCCAGGGACTCACAGATGCTCTAAGTTAAAACCAGGCAGAAGCAGATTCTTTCCATCATCAGAAAGAAAGCCACTGTCAAGTCATGACGGGCTCTAACACCTGCATCAAAGCTAAGTCAGAATCCTCCCAAAGCTGAGAAATTACACACGGGCTTCGTGGGAACTGTTTCACAGCAGGATTTCTACGTGTGATTTGTCAAGCAGCCACAGAGGGTGACACCAGGCTTGGAGCTGCAGTGTTACACAGGGAGACCCACGTCCCCACAGACACACTGTTTTCACAGAGAAGCTCCAATCAACGGTCTACATCTAGCATCAGGCAGCCTTTCACAAAACTAAGGAAACCTGCTTTCTGTACAGTAATTTTATTTAAATCAGGTTAACTTTGTTTTTACACTAATATCTCAGTGCATCCTTTAAAAGAAAAGGAAGTCTTCATTAAAAAGTGTTTGTACATAAGACAACAAATCATAGAAATTAACACAGTAACATCAACAATCCCTAAAACATGCACAATTGTACATTGAGCCGGGGGGAGGCTGTACGGATACTAAGGAGGGGAAGAAGGGCTCTCTTCCACATCCACTTCCAGGTAAGAGGAAGTCTTTCTCTGCTTTACAGTGGCGTAACACAAAATAGAAACCAAGGCCAGTGACCACAGTACTGATCAGAACCACTGACACCTTCTGGATATCCAAGATCTGATTACCATCAGCAAAATTAGTCAAAACCATGCAAGCTTACAGGAAGACTTTTTACCTGGCACCTGCTGGAAAGCTCCAAGGTCAATGTACCATACACCAAGCAAAGCATGTGAAGGAGCAGCCATTTAACATCACTGTCCTGCCTGTGGCAAGCCCACGTTGCAGGGCTCAGGGAACCCATGGCACCAAGTGTCAGAGTTCAGTCACCAAATTGAGCCTCCCTTTCCCACAGCTACACCCACCCTTAGAAGTCACTTCCCTGTGCCAAAGCAGTGCAGCTTCCTCATTACACCACTTGATGCTTTTGTGAGATTTCAGGTGTTCCCATGTCTTCTCTTGGAAATAATCCTTTAAGATATGAGATGGAAGCCCCATGCTCCTCGCCCCCCAGGCAACAACAGCTTCTTTTCCAGTCAGCCAGGACTCCCAGCCACCACACTGCCCCGCCTGCTTGTTGCACAGCCCCCATCCTGGGGCTGTCTGGGGCTCGTGGCCTGGTAATTCAGATATCCAGATGGGACAAAAATAGTGATCACAGCTTCCAACGCTAGGCAGAGCAGTCCCTATACTCTTGATAGCAGCACATTACCAGGGTATCTGATCCTACATTTGGTTATTAGCCTTGGAGATTTGGGTATATATATATATATATTATTTTTTTGCACACAGGAATACCTGTTACTACATCCTCTGAAAGAGCTTTTCTGCTTCAGACCATAGAGAAAGTAACCATCCATTCAGCTCCAGCCTTCTGTTCCTTCTCTGTCTTCAGTTTTTAGCACAAACCTTCTGAGTAGAAGCACAAGCAGCTAATACCTGACACCTTAAGCCAGATTGATAGTCTGGCCTTGACTGGCCCCCCAACTTCACCTTAGCAAGTGAGAATGTTAATATTCATTTTAGTCCAACCTCAAAAGAACAAGAGAAATAATAGGTGACAAAGCATATGCATTATTGCAACCTTAACTATATGGAACACTCTCCTTTACTGGATTGATTTAGCCACAAATTAAAGGGCGAGGAAGAAATGTTGATGAAGAGGAGGCCATTTCAAAGTGCCGAGGTGACCTAACACCCTCTCCTACCAACTGCAGAAAGACCACCAGGAAAAAGGGAGATTTCATACAGAAGCAGCACCTACATCTTACAGTGCATAAAGCCCAGCCCCAAAGCCATTTTCTTCCTACCAATATTGCACTTGCAACCGCCATATGCTGGAACACTGCAAGAGGCCAAATGTGCAGGGAGGGGCACCTGGATCTCCACCCTTTGTGGGAAATGCACACATCCATCTCGTGTCTCTCCTGTTAGTTTGGCTCAGCCCACCCTGAACTACCCTCCAGTGCCATCCTTGTGGGTAGGATGCTAAACCGTAGTTCTCTACTTGCACACTCACGTGGAAGTGCAAAGCTGCAGGGGCACATGGGCAAGCATGCGCGTGCCCTCCTGAGCTGGCTGTACTGCCTACCCAGCTGAGAAGGCTGTAGATGGGACAGAAAAACAGAACAAAAATCCTTTCAAGTAATTTAAAACAGCCCATTCTTGAGGTTACAGCTGCACAGAAGCAGCGACCAGCTGGGCCTGTTTGGGGTGGTAAGGCAAAGAAGTCTGAAGTCCTGGAGGGATGAAGAATGAGAAGGTGTCAGTAGTGAAAGATTAAGAGTTATTCTGTAGGTCGCTTCTTCACACTCCTGTGATTCTCATCTCCAACTGACCAGCACCAACCGTTCCTGGTTACTTCTGCACACAGGTTGGCTATGCAAGCTTACCACAGGCAGCCGATACAATGATATAGATGATAACCTGGGGAAAGAAAACAGTAAAGTTCAGTAGAGAATCAAATTTCTGTCCTTCAGCCAACTGCTGACTTGGCCTGGCAATCAAAACAAGTTTAGAAACCCCAGGTTACCAACACCCTGAAATAACTTGTCAGATGCCCTACACAATTTTGCACCGAGACCTCCTCCTCCACATCCACGCAATAACACAGGATGAGAAATGTCCTCCAGCAAAGGGTTCAGTGCTGACAAAGTACTTCATGTATCTAACCTGAAGTTACACTTCAGCATCATTAGCACCATTTGCATTTATTGCAGGCTGGAGGTGCACCGTCCTGAGTTAATTAACTAAATACCAACAGAAATAAGGCCTAAAAAGCCAATAGAGGTGGAGGAGCCATGAGCTTAATGTCTCAGGTTCTTACAAGCTAGACAAAGTTATATAGAAAGCTTTTCCTATTGCCTCGACAAGAAAAGCTGCCTGGCACAATGCTCCTCTCTCCACACCTCCCATACAACCACCGTAACACTTGTTTTAGAGTGAAGACCACTCCAAGCATGCATGCATTCATGCAACAGCTACGTGCTGGTGGCATTTTCCAGTAGTTAAACCTGACTTAAGAGCTCTGTACTTACAATTGATACAATGATGATGATAATGGTGAGCTTGAGGTTCTTCATGCACATGGCTCTAGCAAGGTTCCTGCTGGTAGTTTTGAAAGTGACCGACTGCAAGAGAAAGTAAAGCAGCTATTTCATTCCTGAACCTACTGTAAAGAAAGCTGCATCCCAGGCAGCTAGATGAAGATGCATGCACCCATACCATCCTACCTCCCTAACAACCCAGAGCACTACAGTTATCTCCTCCAGTCATTTAATTCCTACAGTTACAATACTGCAAAGCCAAACAGGCATCAAGACAAAAATTCTCTCCCATGCTACTGTAGGGGTGACATCAAAAAACAAACAAACAAACAAAAAAGCGTAACAGTAAGTCCAGAACCAGCTTGAGTTTGTGCCCTCCCACACTCAGCTTGGGAGAATTACGCACACAGAACATCACCAGGTCCGTAGGCTGTCCACAAGGACTAGTTTACCTTGGATTACATCTGGTTGGATTCTCATTCCACTTGAAAACTTTGGAGAACTGAAGTGCTCCAAAATGTTTAAGGACTTCATGATATTTCCTACACTCAACAGCCGATCTACTCAGGCTGGTCAACAAGCCCTTTAATGCTAGAGCTTTCCTCCAGTATGCTTGTCCTGCTCTGAGTCTGCCCAATATCCCGCAATTCTCCTGTTCAAGACAGGCAGTGGTTGCTAGATGACCTTGAACACCCACCAGGCTGCGTTAGCGTAACGTTTTTCACATGCGTGCAAGATGCCTGCACAGAGAAAGGCTGCAGAACCTGCACTGAGCCAGCTCAGCAGCACACTCTGCTGGTTATTTCCAAGTTTTCCCCACAAAGCACTCCTCAGCGTTTTCAGATAAGGTAACACCGAGCGGAACTGCATCCCTAACTGTAATTTTGATTTAAAGCTGATTTCCAGGCTCAGCCCCCACCTCAACTTTGGGAACACTTCTCTTCCCCAGCTGTGAAGTTTTTAGGTGTTTCTAGGATTGCTGGATACCGACGCTTCCTGTCACTATCTGAGAAAGTGGTGAGGTTTAAACACCCAGTGCTGGAGGACAGTATTCCCAACTGGGTAACCACGAGCTTCTCTAGTGTCTCTCTCTTAAAGCATTACTCTTTTTTTGCCAGCTCTGAGACGTTTGCATCTCCTCAGGCCCCATACAGGACCCACTGGACTCTCCTGGACGCTGCAGAGGAAGATGCTGAGTCAGGTCTAGGGATTCCTAGGGAAAAGGGAGAAAGGTTTCCAGAGCCTAGGCCATTTTACTGGGTAGCATATGCTTTGTAATTGCATTAAATTTGCTTCCTTAGTCATTTCTCACTTACTTTACTCCTTTATTCTGTTAAGGAGCTGGAAGGCTGGTATGCAGCAGGTAAAACAGCTATAAGAAGGGTGGAAATGAGACAGGACTCGTTTCTGACACAGGGAGCCTTTGCATCTTGATGCTTCAGGGTCTGTTTAAAAGCAGCTCTAGTTGCTGCTCTTCAATGAACACAACGGATGCAGGGCCCCAATTTCCCCATTTCTAAAGCTCTTCCCCAGCCTTACCGAATCCACGAGGTTCTCGGTTTTATCAATCAGCAACTCCAGCTTCTCTCCTCTTTGTGCCACGAGGTCTGAAGAAAGAAAGAAAAATTGGTAGGTAGAAGCTTTTTGCACTGTGATTGTAATACCCAAAGCTCAAGTGCAAGCCAGGAGCTCTTGGCAGTGGTGTCTGAGACAAGAAGTGGTCCTCAACACTTCCAGATTGCCAGGCAATGGTACTTAAGGAACAGTCTCACATGCTTTGGGACTAAGCCCACTCAATTTGGGTCAGTCCCAGATCTACTCCTCTATTTTAAGTGGTCAGAGTTGTCCAAATCCAGTCCAAAGTCTTAATGGGACAAAATGCTGAGAACATTTTCCTCACAGCAGCTGCAGGAAGGCCACAGTGACAAAGAGACCAAGTCCAGAGCACGCTGCACCCCATCGCGAGCTCTGCAGTGCCATCAAGCAGTGCTCCTTGCCCCCGTGAGCCCCCCTGTACCAAATCCAACACAGTTCACAGCTCACAAACTCCGAGCTTCCCCAGTTTATTCTGTCAGGAGAGGACAGCCCACCACCAGCTCTGCTCGCAGCAACTCTCCCTGCAGGGAAGGCACAAAAAGCAGCCGGGTACCTATGTTTCGAACCATGATTCCTTTCAGTTCATCAACTTGGGCTTGCGTCTCCGCCACCTGGTCAGTGCCCTTGCTCTCCGAGTGGTATTTCTGTAAAAAATGAATAGTCGGTGACAGCAAGCATCGCACACACAGCACTTCAAACAAAAAGGGAAGGCAGCAGACAAGTGCCTGCAACTTCCAGAGTACCCAAAAAGTAACAGCCTCTTCTGAAGGTTTAATCAGTTTGCAGCGAGGAAAATTAGGACACTGTTCCCACTCCCACACACCATTTTGTTGCCTTTGTAATACTTCAGAACTTGTCACGATCTTCTATAATTCTCTGTGAAACGTATCAGGAGAGCCCTGCAACTTCACACGCGAGGCAGAATGCGTCTCTCTGTAGGTGAGCACCAAGCAGGAGCTCTGACAAAGAAGAAGAGGGGGCCTGTGAACTGCAAACACCACACAGTGTTTGGGATGGCCGGTACAAGCTGCCCTCCAAAGATGTAAGCAGGTCACCAGTGAACCTTTGGTGGGTTCTTTGGTGGGTTGCTAGGGGGAAGAAGCACCAGCCAACATCCCCAGCGTAAAAGGAGTCTCACGATGTTTGCAGAAGCAGAGGAGGGGAGTTGAGGTGAAGTCAGTATCAGATAACTACGTTCTGCTATTCCTGGATTGACTTTAAGTCTGCTGTCCTCACAGGTCCTCTGCAGTCCAGTAACACTGGCTACAGCTCCACTGCCCTGCTCCCTAAGTCTCCTTCACCCAGGGGAACAGGTCTCTCTCAAAAAATTCACGGATAAACCTTCAGCTTGCTCTACACTTGCAGCCACTGCACTCATATCTGAAGGCCTTCACAAAGCACCTCTTAATAAGAGACCACTCTTGCTGACAGCAGAGACCAGGACATTATGTCTGCTGTACTTCATGACAGCCTGTGTGGCCTCTTAACCCCCAGTTTTCTCCCCCCTAAGCACTCAATTTGCATCCATTTCTGACCACATGGGAAGAAGCAACAGTTTCTAACGCCGTCCATATGCTCATGCCATAATCAACAGCAACAGTACTTGAGTAGTAGTGTGATCTCTGAACTGCCACATGGTCTCTTCCTCCACACTCAGCATCCTCAAGTTACTTCTGTAACCACCTCAATACAGCCCTGCTCCTGCACTATGAGGCCTTTGATCGTTAGGGGCTCTAATCTTAGCAAGTTTTAGAGCCACCTGAGGGAACAGCTCTCTGTTACTGCTTAACCTTTATCAGTCGATGCTTGAATTCATCAATATGCAAAACCTGAGGAAAGCAGCTCTACTCCGTGCTTTAAAGAGATGGAAAAGCTGGGATTTTTAGAGGAGTAATACCACCATGGCTCTTCTGATAAGGCAATTCATTAGGCTTACTGCAGCCCAGAATCACATTTCGACAAGTCATCACTTTGAGGAGTTTCAGTTTCAGACTCCACACATCAAGGCTTGGTGGCAAGGGAAAAAATGAACTTCCTATCTGTGATAGGACTGAATCTAATTTATTATGCACAACTCCTTGGGCTCTTCTGAAGCCACACTGGCTTTGTTATTCACTGCTTTCTGTCTGCTGCGTAAGCCAAAGAACAGTTTGTGCAATAAACTACGTGCACTTCTACATGCTCTGAATCACCTCTGCTTGTCATTGAAGGTACCAACAAAAACGACTCTTTTCACAGGCTCCAGTACAAGCTTCAGGTAGTAACAGTGTGAGCACAAATCCTTCCTTCAGGGTCCCCCACGTCAAAAAAACAGCTACACTCTGCATCCCAAAATGCAACTATTCCTGCTGGAGGGCATTATTAAGTTTGGTTTTTGCACTTACTCAAGCTATGCTCCCAGACCAGCAGCAAAGCACTTTTCCTTTTGCACCTGGAATATCATGAAATTTGGCATTTTTAGCAAATCAACAGGAAAAAAAAACAAACAAGCTTTGAGGACAGCAGCAGCAACACTAACATGCTCACCAGTCACAGCAAAGCAAACGAGGAGCCTCCTACACCTTGTGTACAGTGCCAGCTGTAGCTGCCCCAGATACAGCCTGAGTACTGGCTCTGAAAGCCAATATTCCAAGAACATCCTCCTTTTAATTTCAGACAGGTCTCAAAAAAATAGCATTGCTCAACTTATGAAATTGTCTGTAGTCAATTAAGAACTCTTAGAAGTGTGACTTGAACTTTAAACAAGATTAAAAACACTTTTCTTGCAGGCCATGTAGCCTGAGGCTTTGTGCACTAATAACATTATTGATCATGAGTCACAGGGCAGTTATTTATTCCGTCTCTATTCCTATCTGACTTCATTCCTCTAATTTGACATTACATCGAGCAACCACGACCAAGCCTGTACATTTCCACAGGACTCTTTTCTTTGCAGGTGCTTGAACTTTACCACTGCAAACCAAACAGCAGGGATAAGCAGGAACCACAACATTGCCACTACCAGAAACCTTGTATTTTAAGAGCATCCTTTCTCTTTCCTAGAGCAACTGCTTTCTGTGTTTCCAACACAAAAAACCCCACTGAAGAAGGGCAGGATGTTGTCTGCAGACTCAGGTTACCCATAAAGTCAGTGCTGTCTTTGAAATGCAGCTCATCTCATTCTACAGAAGCTGAAGGAAAATGCAAACACTGTGCTGTGCACTTAAATACTTCAGAAGCTATACCCATACACTGCTGTGAATAAAACACAAATCAATACCGGTATTTGAAACCTCATCTGGCAGCTGTGGGCTTTGCCACACCTCAAATCAGCAGCGAGCAAAGCACTTCTCTGAAAGTGGGAATGTAGCTCCAGGGCTGTACCAGGATCTTGTGGCGAGTGAAATAAGCACGCAATTCCTCTGCGCTCCCAGCTGGAGAGGGACTCCAGACCAGATCAACCTGTCCCTTCAGGATTCCAAAATCAGGCACAGGGTAGCTAGAATAAACTCTTCTGAAACCTGACGACTTCTTAAGAACTGGGCAAGAAGATGCACTATGCTGCTGGCAGCTCCCTTTCAGACAGCGGCTTTCCTCACTGCATCTGTGCTGCAGCGATGCCCTGAGATTTCAAATCTGAGATTTCAAATGTTATCTTTAAGATCTAAAGTGCACCTATACGGTGCAAACAGTGAATGCATCACTAAAAAAAAAAAAGGGGATTGGGGACAATAATCACTGAAGCAGTAAAGCAACCCAGCTGTAGGGAGAGCACAGGGAAAACAGCCAATTCCCCTGGCTTTACAGTCTCAACGTGGCACTTCGGTTACAATTGAACAAATACAGGAAGACCTTCTGGGGAGAAGTTTAATTTGTCAGAGCAATATCCCCTGTAGCAACAGATCTCACCAGCTGCGCAGCTAAGACACTTGAGAACTCGCTGTTCATTGCATAGGGAAGGGCTGTCTGTGCTCTTGAGCCATACGTGGTCTGAAATCTCTTCTTGATTTCATTCAGGAAGTTGAAGGCTCTGGAACGTTCGAAGTCCTAAAAGGGAAAGAGCAAACCACAGCCAGTCAGTTAGATAATGAAGGGTACGGGGCATGAAGCCAAAGACACCACAGTTATCAGTTCCTAGCAGGCACGCCATGCACGACACTGCAGGATCTGACTGGTTATCCTGGGGTTTTAATAGCAGCCAAATCCCAGGCACCTTCCTGGACATCAGCTGGAAGCAGACATTACTTAAATATACGTAGTTCCCATTCTGTGCCTGGTATCTTTTTCTAATGAGGGAGAAGTTTTTGCTTTAGCATTTCTAGAACTGGAGTACAATGACCATTAAAAACCAATCTCTGCATCTAGATTCTACGCACTGGGGCTGCTGAGAGAGAAACCAGGAAAAACAAGAACTTAACTTCAGGCTAACTATTCAGTGAATTTGAGTTTAAGGCTAAGCCATCAGAGCTGCGTTTTCATTCCTATCAGTTAAAAGCTCCAGTGGAAAAAAGGCATCTCAAATTAGCACCCATTATTGATTTTTCTTTGACAGACAAACAGGAAAAGCTAAATCTCGTGAAAAGCCTGTATACGCAATAGCTGTACCCAAAATACTTACATCATCCGTGATGCAGAGGTATATGATCCTGTCTTGGCAGATGTAGTGAAACAGATAACTGCAAAGAGGAAAAAAAAACCAAACAAGTCATCTGAAGCTGCCACAAGACTAATCTTCTGGAAGATGCCAGTGTCTGCAGGGCCTTCAAGGGCTGTAAAAGGGCAAATTCCAGTTACAGTACAGGAAAAGGCACAGATGCCAACATACCCCAGCCACCTTTGTTCAGATCCTAAGCATCTCCATTCCTATAGGCTCCACTGAGAGACCACTTACACATTAAGGGATCCCTGACATCATGCACTTGTTAGCATCCTGTGCTTTGCAGTAACTGTGGGACATTCAGCTGCTGAACAAGTTCACTTCCATGTTCTTCCAGCTACTTGTGAAAAACAAAACCTCGATGGGATACCCAGCGGTAAGATTCCTGTCTAACCCTCGTCAGGGTATCCAAGCATCCACGCATAGTTAGCTTGAGAGATGAGTTGATTGGGGTGACATGCCAGCTAATACTTTAACGAACCTCATTACTAGAGTGAATTGCTGCTTTAGCCGTGTTTGTATGACCACCTGGCACCGCCTCAAGGTTTTATTGCAAAGACTACAAAACAAAAGCAGCCACAGAAGAAAAAGAATTTGACAGAGCAGTGATCAGGGCAAACTGGCTTGAAGCACGTGGCTGCGTTAATGCCTTGGGAGGTGTGGTGCAACCAGACGTTAGGTAAATGCAAAACAAACAACCCATGGTTGAAAGCAGGATCTTCTTCTCCAAGTAAAACCAGGCTGTTGTTTCGAGGCACATGACAAGAAGAAAAAACAAGCAAAGTTCATACACAACAAAATGCAAACCAGAACTGCTCAGAGCAGCTCATTGGCTGCCAACTCACCGGCTTTAGCTGTTGTTTTCCTGACACTGTCCCTTCACCACCCACTGCAGAACCCTTTCACAAAGCCTCTACAATACAGGGGAGTTAATGCTGCAAAAAACTGCTGCAGAGCAGTTGCATTGTACAGCTTTAAGGATGCAGCTCTGTAGCTTTAAAACTCAGGGTTTATATTATATGAATAACTGGACACTGAAATAAGCCCCAGGAGCATGCTGTAGGAATAGTTTGCTGTCCTTAAGCTGACTTCTCTTAAAAAAAAAAAAAATAAAAAAATTCCTCCATACCTACAGGTATTGCCCCTCTGTTCTGAAGGGAGAGGTAAAGCTCACCTGGCACTGCCTTACGGACTCCCCAGTCACTTGTAGAAGAATCTTAACAGCAGAGACAGAACACCACCCAGAACTCCTGATGCTAGAAGGCTGATTTTCCTTGGAGATTACATGAAAGACCCAGAAGTTCTTCTAAAAACCAACAACCAATGGCAACAACCCTCACGAAATGGAATATAAGCCTATTTTTTTCCTGTTGCAAAAGAAAAAGATTCTCCTGTTGCAAAACAATCACCCAGGACAGGCAATGGTACAATTCTCTAGCCTATTGGCTGGGGCCCTGACAAGGCAGATCTCTGAAATCCTGCAGACAGGAAGAACAACAACTCCTTGAGCACACTCAGCTTCATTAAAGCTGTAATGATCTGTCCAGGTGTTGTGATCAGGCAAAGAAAAAAAGAAAGAGTGCCTATTCTGCACCTCTACAAACCAAAATCCTTGCTTTTTGACAATAGGAAGAAAGCGCCAGCTCCAAAGCATGCACGTGGAAGATATTAGTGAATGCTGTGCCCAAAGACATGGCTAGGCACTCTTCCTTCCCCTCTGCCAGCGGGGAGGCAGGGTTGGCAGGTTCTGACCTAGGAGGGCGTTCTTCCAGAGCACAGGAAAAGCGACGCTGTAGAAGACCTGTCAGAAGAGACTGAACGTCAGCAGAGGAGACACTGATGCTAAGCTCAGCACCCAGAGCTGCAGACGAGCCCCAGCTGATTTTTTAACAGCACAATGCAAAGCAGAACAACCACACTGCGAGCTGCTCTGATCTTCTGCAACTTTTGTTGGAGCCTCATTAAGGAAACCTTCAGAAGTGAGCACAAAGATTATACACTTCACAGCATGCTTTGCAAGTATAGATGCATCAGTTAACTGCCTCTCAGTGCTGCCAGCACAGAGAATCAACCTCTACACCACAATTCCAGCTTTCAGCTCTAAGAACACACCGTGGCGCTCCTAAAGCTCAGTTTTGTAGTTGGCTGAGCAGCACTCAAGGCGAAGGTAACACAAAAGGAAATGACCATTCCCTGAAAATTACAGTAGAAAATGATTCAGCATCCAAAGTACTTTAGACCACAGAACAGGCAGCCTCCTCAGAAAGCTCCTCCACGGGGACTCTTAGCGGTCCCAAGGCAGAGAAAGGCGAAGGAAGATTGCCCAAATTCTTATCTTTTGAATCCTCAGGCAGCCAAAACAGCTTTAAGAAAACAGCTTGGACAATACTGAGAATCCAACCACAATGCTAACTCAAAAGACAGCTGACATAGCATCCAGTGCTGCTGGATCTGTTTTCTCCGCCCTTTTCTTTAGTGTGCCCATCAGCACATTAACTTATTTACTTCTCACGTGCAATAAATCAGCAGAGTGCCAGGAGGGTTTGAATCTAACATGTTCCATCAACACCAGCCTGAGTTAAACGCCTGTCCCAGACACTGGACTCGTGGTAGCTCAGGTTGCCTTTCAGAGAAACAACCTGGGGGACTTACCTTAAAGCAACCAGGATGCACAACTGCTCTGAGATGAGCGATGGTTTTGCCTAAAGCACTGGAAAAGCCAGCAGACACAACAAGCTAAACACACACCCACAGCTGAGCACCCTCCCGTTCGCTGTGGAAGCTGTGTAAGGACAGGAAACTTCATTTCACACCAGCTGCCCTGGGACTCATTTCTTAAGCTAAGCTCAAATCCTGGTTACTCTGCAAACCCAGAGGAAAGACTAACGTAACGCATCCAGACACGTTGCTAAGAACTCAGTTTCGCTGCCTCCATGTATTGCTATCCTCCCGCACATCAGCCAGGCTCTCCAACACCCAGAAGAGAAACACGACTCACTTCCCGTGCGAATAGGTCAGCTTGTTGTTTTCGGAAGGTATCTTTGCCAGGATCTGCTCTGTCACCTCCAGGAAGTTTCCTCCGCACCAGGCATGCTTGGCAAGGATGGTTGTGCCCCTCGCCACAACAGCGAACAGGATAGCCATGACTTCACGCTATCTGGAAATAAAAACAGGAGAATTTGGCTTGTTATTTGGCAGACAACACACTGCAACCTTCACAACATCCTCCCAGCCCTCAGCATGACGGGAGGGAGCGTGGTCAGTGCTCCAACGGGATATTGTTAGCAGAAAACCTCTCTCATTCCCCCTTTTACGTTCTGTTCACAACACCACCAATGCTACCACGACCTCTAGAAGAGTGTTTATGAAACCACATCAGACCACAGCTGTGACTGATGCCCGATTCAGTACCTCCGTCAGCCTCTTTTCTGCTTCGGAAAGACTTTAGACCTTACCAAAATAAAGCAATAAATCAATGCAATCTCATTTTTTCACTTTGCACTTGACTCTGCCTGCCTTGCACTGCGCCGTCTCTGTGTTCTGGGATGTCTGCACGCCTCCTGCAGCGCAACACAAAAGCTTGGAGACTTCTCCAGGAGTAAGTACAACAGGTTCAGCTTCAGGATCCAAAGACCACAGGTAGAAAAACCAACCACAAGCAAGACCATGAAGTTAAGAGACAACCAAGCAGTGCACCAGGGCTCACGGCTCTGCTTTCTGTCAGCCAGAGCTGTAGGGATTCAGGCTCGGCCAGCAGCAGGTAACCTCCTGCGGGTGTGAGAGCTCCAGATCAGAGGGGAAAAGCACAAAGGTGTGGATTAATCCAGAGGAGACACCCCATGGTTAATCCCCAATCTGTAACCAGCTGGGAGCACCAAGAAACTCAGGGCCAGCACCGCCTAAGGGAGCAGAAGGCAGAGGATTAGGTTGAGAAGAGACCAAGCCAAGGGGGATCTGGAGCAGCAGAAGCCCTCAGACCACGCAGCTCCAGCACAGCACACTCTAGAAAAACTGCCAGAGCTCGGTGTCAGCAGGGGGGGAGGGAGGACACCCAGAAAGCCCCGCACCGTGCAGACAGAAGCTGCTCTCTGCTGCTCCTGCCTGGTACCACAAAAGCACACCAACAACTGCGGGGGGAAGGAAGCGCTGGGCTGCAGCCCCTCCTCAGGCAGAGCTGCTGCTTTCACTTCCCCCGGCTTACACCTGGCACCTCTCAGCCCCACGCATCTCCACCAGGGATTCAGGGGAGCCACTTGTGCTGCTTTGCATGGCCGGCCTCTCACTTACCCCGCCTCAGAGCAAGGCCTATTTTCGGAGCACAGGCAGCGCGCTGCGTTTACCTGCTGCTCTTCACCAGAGGACAGCTCCCCTTGCCCTCCCTGTGCCACACGTTGCTTGTTTCCCCTCTCCATCCTCATCTGGACACAGCTCAGGGACTTAAACAACTGCACTGACACTCAGCTGGCACACACAGTTAGGGAAGAGTGCCCACACCAGCAGTCCCCTCTCACTACTGAAGATTCAGAGGCGTTCCCCTGCCTGCTCCCTCTCCCCTCCGGGCTGGAACTCCAGCACGGTTAAAAGTGGCAGCAGAGAGCGGTAAAAACCAGCCAGGTTTGGGTTTCCTCCCCCAGCCCAGGACTTGCAGGCTCACAGCTGCCCTCTAGCAGAGAGTCTGTCAGCAACACAGCGAGCGAGCCCCACGGCTTCGCGTCCCGGATCTAGGAGGATCTCTGCAGGCAGGCACAGCCGGCGCTTATTAAGGCCAATCCATGTCAGCGCCCACCTGGAGATCACTGCGGGCACGGAATATACACACGGAGAAGAAAGCTGTGATTGCTCGCTGTTTCTAACACAAAACTGAGAAGTTCAAGGACAGGTCCCACAGAAGGAAGCGGCTGTTCCCACAGCACATCCTCCAGAGCTCATTCCCACACCACACCGAGGAGCAGAACGGTTCCCACGGGCTCAGAAAGCGACTGACAGGCTTAGGGAGGAAAAGAATCCCATCAAACCAAACGCATCCGAGCAGCCGCTCACTGGAGCCTAAGAGCTTACCTCAAGCACTCACGTCAGAGCCCCATTTGAGGCAGGGACCCTCCCAGCGTTCACATTTCAGCACTGCCCCCACCCCACCACTCCAGGTGCTTTACAGCAGCCTCAAAACCCGCTTCCAAAGCGCCCCGTCCTTCCTCACATGGCTCCCTCGAGCTCAGCGGGCAGGCAGCACATCATATGACGAGCAGAGCAGAGCGCCCAGCCATTTGCCAGCCTCTCACACGCCTGACCACAGCATTTCCTCCCTGCCTGTTGGCTCGCAGCTCGCCCAGAGGGCTTTAGGGCCGCCTGGGCACAGAGAGCTGCCCCCCGAGGGGCTGCCCCCAGCCCGGAGCTCCCCAAAATCCCACCTCAGGTGGGCCAAGCTGGCGCATCCATCACTTTGAGCCAGCCTTGACCTGCTGCATCAGCCACACGCTGCCTGTGTGACAGCAGGCACAGCAGTGGCAGGTCCCAAAACATTTTGCTGCCTCAGGGAGCTCCCCTCAGCCCCCCAGGGCCCCCCTCAGCCCCTCAGGCCGCACCACCACAGGCCTGCAACGCGGGGCCGGAGCCACCCACCTGCGGACGGGGCCAACGGGGGCTGGAAGCTGCCTGGGGGCGTCCTGCAGGAGCCGCTGCCTCCGCCTGAAGGAGCCGGGGGGAAAACAACAAAAAAACCACCACAGAGCTGAGCGGGCGGGCAGCGATTAAACCCTCGGTAACTGCGGTTATCACCACAGGCGCGAGCAGCAGCCGCGCAGCCGCTCCAGGCCCCTCCAGCCCCGTGAGGCAGCGCCTGCCAGGCAGGGAGCGCATGAATTTTCCTCAAAAAAAGCAAAAATAACCCCCCTCACGGCACGGGAGCCCCCCCCGGCCCCTCACGGCCCCGCCGCTCACCGCCCGCCCGGCTCCTCCGCCCCGCCACAACGCGCTTCCGGCCTGCGGCGCGGTGCCCGCTGGGAGTTGTAGTTCCGCGGGCGGTGTCGTCCCCGCTAAGCCCTCCTTCCGCGCGGGGCACGCTGGGAGTTGTAGTCCCACCATGGGGAGCATCCCGGAAGGCTCCCCCTAGCCCAGCGCGGGGCATGCTGGGAGTTGTAGTCCGGCGGCGCAGCATGGCGGAGGAGGGCGAGAGGAAGGCGGCGCTGGAGATGGTGAGGGGCGGCACGGCGGGGGCTTCGCGGAACCCCCCCCTCTCCCCCTCCGGGCCTCAAATCCCTTTTTTTTTTTTTCCTCGTTTGCGGCAGGTGCAGGCGGATGGGACGGACGGGAGCTGCGTCACCTTCGTGCTGCACGACGAGGACCACACGCTGGGCAACTCCCTGCGGTACATGGTGATGAAGAAGTGAGTGGGGGGCGCTGGGGGGGCGCTGAGGGGGCTCTGGGGGTGGCGCTGCCTTGTTTATGGCCCCCAGCTCGCTGCCCCTTGGGTAACGGCTGCCCCTCTCTGCTCCTCCGTGGTTAGCTGTGGGAGAAGTTTAATGTCTGATATGTCAGAGGTGTTTTAACCCCTCTGGCCCGCCACTGGACTGGTGGTGCGAGGCTGGTGCCTGGGCGTATTTTTCCTTTGCAAAGCTGCAGCGAGGTGGAGAACACGAATAAAGTCACGCAGGCTGCTCCCCTTCAGTGTACCCCTCCTGTGAGACCCCGGTTCTGTCAACTCCACGAACCCCAGCGGGTCTGGCTGGCCCAAGCTTCTGACTTCCCCGAGCTGTGCTGTGGGCAGGCCTGGCCCTCACCGCTCGCTTCTCTCTCCTCCTGCAGCCCCGACGTGCAGTTCTGTGGCTACTGCATCACCCACCCCTCAGAAAGCAAGATCAACTTCCGCATCCAGACCAGAGGTACAGACACCAGGTTCCCTTTGTGTCTGGGCTTCTTCTGGGGGAAATCCCCCCTGATCAGGTCAGGTTTCAGCCCTGGGTTGTTCTAACAAAGAACAGCTCTTTCCTCTCGTTTCTCTGCTAGCCATCTGCAGCATCCTGCCAGGCCTGAGGAACCCGTGGCCCAGGTGTCTGGGTTGGCTGGCAGCAGGCCCTGAACGGCAACAAAAGGATGAAACAGATCTGCTGCTCCCTGGCAGGGCTGATCATCTGTAAATCAGCGTGGGGTTTGGAAATGGGGCTGACATACCTGGCTGCAGCAGGATAGCTCCTTCCTCCCTCTCCCTGCCAGCTATGGGACGAGGCTCTCTTCAAAAGCTTCCCCTGTCTGTGCTGTCCCACTGGCTTGCCTCTCAAAGAGGACTTTGTCCCCTGGTAGTAGGTAGCACTGACAGCTCTGAGCCTCTGGCACTCACTCATTGCTCCCAGCACCCCAACCCAGCACCTGTGCCCCCTGCCTGGAGGGGTGCTGTTGTTTCATTCCTTCCCCACGGGGCTGTTCCCTTGAGCATCAGATCCGTAGAAGCCAGTTCCTGGAAGCAAAGCAGTCAGTCTGCGCTTGCTGACTCTTTAATTTCTTAAAAAATAATTCCTGCTTAGTCTAGCCTCACCAAAACCACCTCTTCCTCATGGGACTGACTGAAGTGTAAGTGTCTGCTGCTCCTGCACGGCCCAGACCACCCCTCTGAGGTCAGGTCTCAGGCTGCTGGGCTGGGCTGCGAGGCAGGAGGGTGCGGGCACGTTTCTGGGTGCTGTGTGAGAGCCTCTCCCCGTCACAGGGACTCTGAGAGCTGCACTGCCTTGCAGTGATGAGGGAGAGGTCCTCAGCCACCCCCCCCTTTCACTAATGCATCTCCTTTCCTCAAGGGTCCCTCCCTGCTGTTGAGCCGTTCCGGAAGGGGCTGACTGACCTGATGGGAGTTTGCCAGCATGTGCTCAACACCTTTGAGGTGAGATTGTTGCCTGAAGAGCTGGGGAGCGTTTTCTGCCTCTTGGTCTCACAGGGGAAAGGAGGGGGCTGAGAACTGTGTCGTAGGCACTTTTGACACACACAAAAAAATGTATTTTTTGCAGACATTTTCTGCCTGACCTTGGTTTGGCTGTGGGTTTCCAAGTCTGTGGGCTGCACAGCTCTGAGTGCTGCCTCTGCCGCATGTGTTTTAGCACGAGAGAGGCTGAGAGGTGGAGCTGTGGGCTGGTGAGGAGACCCAGCGTGCTGGATTGTCTGCTCCAAGGAAAGGGGCAGCCTCAGGGTCTCCAGCAGGATGATGCCAGCGTCTGCACAGCTTCTCTGTAGGGTGCGCTTCTGCAGCTGGGCACAGGGGCAGGGCTCAGTCGCTTCTGAAAGTACCTGGAGCTCTGTCAGAGCATTTTGGGTCCCGCAGCCTTCCCAGAGGCTGGGCAGAGAAGTCACAGCACAGAGTGGGGTGGGGGCAGAGGTGTGTGAATTGCTCAGATGCGTGCTGTTAACCTTTATCCTTTGTTCTTGTTCACAGAAGAGCATGAAGGAATACAGAGCCCAGAAGGAGGAAGAGATGCAGTAGCAATCGGGGCTGGAAGTCCCCATGGATGTGTGTAATGTCTGTGTGTCCAATTCCTTGTGTCAGGAGGTGCTTTTTTTATGACTACTTTGCTGCAAATATGTATTTTCTCTAATAATAAAGCATATAAAGTTTGACGTGCGGAGTTGTTGCTGTGTGAACGCTAGCTAGAAGGCAGCTCTTTCGCTCTTCATGTCTTCCCCTCTCCAAATATTGCTGGTTTCTGCTGGGGATGGTCAGGTGACAGAACTAGGCTGCCCCAACGTCCACGGGGAGCAGAGTGCTGTGCACAGCCAGGCTCTGAGAGGCAGCACCCTCTCCTGATCGAAATCTTCCTCTTACTGGGGGCTCCTGACTCCAACAGGTGAGAATTAGAAGAGTTGGGTCACTCGGAAGGGACCTAAAAGGTAGGGTCCAACTGCCTGACCACCTCAGGGCTGAACAGCAGTTAAAGTGTATTGAGGAGGACGTTATCCAAGTCCTTCTTGAACACTGACAGCCATAGGCCATCAAACACCTCGCCAGGCAGCCTGTTCCAGTGTTTGGCCACCTTCACAGTGAAGAAATTTTTCCTAATGCCCACTCCGAGCCTCCCCTGGGGCAGCTTTGTGCTGTTCCCTTGTGCTCTATCACTGCTGACCAGGGGGAAGAGACCGGCACCTCCTGCTCCGTTTCCCCTCCTCAGGAATTTGCAGAGAGACACGAGGTCACCTCTCAGCCTCCTTTTCTTCAGACGAGACATCCCAGGTGCCCTCAGCCTCTCCTCACAGGACCTGCCTGCCTTACCCACTTCATTGCCCTCCTCTGGAGGCGTTCAGTAACACAGCCAGTCTTCATTTGTTAGCAGATGACTATAAAATGGTTCCTCTGCTCATTTGGGGGTGAGATAATTAAAAAAAAAAAAAAAAACACAACGCTTTCTCCTCTTTAAACCTCTGAGGAATGCAGGCAGCTGCAAGCCGAGACCGCTCCTTGTGAGCAGGTCTGAAGAGTGCAGTGCTGGAGCCCTGGCCTTGTTTGGATCCGCTGGCAGCCAGCCGAGGGGGGAGAGCCTTTCATCCAGCCTAATGTGGCATGAAATAACAGGAGCTTTTCTGCTCCGTGCTGGGGTGCAGGCCTGTGAACCTTCCCACTGTGCCCTGCCCAGGGGGACACCTCTGTCTCTCCCACGGAGGTCTGCCGCTACCAAAGGAACCTGCTGGCACCCAATTAAGTATTTAGCAGACTTTGCAGACCCCCTGCTGCTTAATAAGAAACACCCGGAGCCTCTCCTTTTCAAACGCCAGCATGTTTTATTAACACGCAGAGGATGTAAAATGTCAGGTTTTCTCCAGAAAACTGTTCTCTCAAATACAAACTGACAGACCTGCTTTCTGCCGGGCTGGCAGTGGGGTTGTGTTGGCAGGCGTTGGGCCCTGAGGCCAGCTGAATCCTACACTTGGTAATAAGGCTCCTTCACCTCCCTGCTTGGTGATGGGTTCACCTTGCCCCTGTCGAAAGACCCCCACATCTCAAGCAAGTGGCTGCGGTGGCCCTGCTGCTTTTGGCTCATCCTCCTGGCCTGGCGGGGTCGGGGAGGAGGTTTGGATAAACCAGATCCACCTGTGCTCGGTGCTGTGACCTCTCAGCCCAGGTGTCACGGAGGACAACCCTTCAAAAAGGTCTTGAAGGCCAGGAGCTGGCAGCAGGGAGCTGTCTTTGCACTTCCATGAGCAGATAAAATGAGGCCGCACATGCACCCCTTTTCTGACGTTCATTGCTTTCTTTTTGAGCTGATCCTGGGCTTATTGTACCCTAACAGAGACCCCTGAGGGCTGGGAAGGTGCCGTGTGAATGCCAACACAACAGAAGAGCTCTAAATGGATATTGTTTCCAGCTGATAACTCTCTTCTCTTCCCTCCCCTCTCACAAATTTTGTGATGTTGGTTATAACAGGAGGCACCTGGGAGGAGAACACAAGGGGGAAGCGAAGGAGACAGAAGTCCCTGTTAGGCAGACACACAGCAAGTGCCAGCAATGTCCAGAGCTGGGAGGAGCACAGGGCAGCCTGCTTGTTGCAATATTAATTGTGTGCAGCTTTGAGACTGGTTTTGAAGCATTTAAGGTGAAAATGTTGATCTGAGCATAGCTGCTAATGCGGGAATGATTAAATCTGCTCTTGGAGCATAAAAAGAGATGTTAGCCATGTGGGGCCCAGGAGGTTAATAAGGTAAGAGGATTCCCCCGTGTTCCTGTAGTTGCTGTCTGTCTTGTGAGCATCAGCAGGTCCTGGCTGTCCTTAGGAGAGGATCTTGAATGTTTAGGACTCTGCTCCTTGTGGCATTACCAAAAGTCACTGCTGGGGCGCTGTTCAGATGCTTCAGTCTTCACTGAAATGAACGGGAGCTGTGCATTTACATCTGCTAGCTCACATGCAAGCAAGCAGGAGACAGAACAACCCTTGCCCAGCTCCTGGCAGGCACCAAACGGCCTGGCTGCTGATCACTGGTTTGGATAGAGCAGGAGGAGGCCAGGCTGACATAACTGGGGCTGTCCTGGATGGAAAAGGACTCCTGAATGCTTTGCTCTGACGTTTTGGAACCATTTGCTGAAACAGAGCATGAGGAAGGTTGAATCTCACCACTTGGGACTGACCTAATGTGTAACTGGCTCTGCTTTGGAGCTGCAGCTGGCCCTGCTCAGAGGCAGTGCAGCCGCTGTCCCTGAGGTACCTGCAGTGACCCAGACTTACCAGCTTAGCCTGACACTTCTCCAGATTTCCGTCTCCAAATCTGACCCCCAGCATCGTCTGCTCTCCGGAGCTGCCAGCCTCCTCCAGGCCATCCCGGCTATGGAGGCACTGGCCCAAATCAGCCCCCAGCAAGTCCTGGGCTTATGCGGGGTTGCTCACCTCTGGGGCTCCCACCAGCCAGGACTTCCAACCATTCCAGGCCCATGCGATGTAACGGGGACCCTGAAAAAGCTTTTGGCTCAACCTGTGACCGAGGCACCAGCCATTCCAGGTGAGTGGGAGGAAGGCTGTAGCCCAATTTGCCAGCCTGTATCCTCATCACTGCTTTTTACGGGACCTCTTTCCCTGACAAGCCATTTGACACTTCCATGGGCCTCCTCGTTGCGTCCCACCTGCCTCTTCCCACCCTCCCTTCCAGCCACCAGCACTGCACGTCTGCCTTGGCACCTCCTGAGCTGGCTAAATCCAGGCGAGTGAAGGAGTTTCAGGGAGCACCAACGAGATGCAGCGCCGGAGGTGTTGACCTGAAGCAAATCACCCCGTGGCAGCTGCTTGCAAGCCAGCAGGACAGGCCTTGGTGGGTCGGGGCCAGCCCTGGCAGGAGACCGCTGAGAGGCTGGGCTGGCCAGAGCTGCATCTGCCACAATTTAGGATAGAGCAGAATTGGAACAAGGCTTGGTGTGCTGCTGGCTTACCCATTGCTACATCCTTGGAGTGGTGTGGGGTGCTCTTTTGAGGCCACGGAGTCCCTTCGCCTGTAAATGTGGACAAATATAGAAACATGCAGAATTTAGGTATTTTTTTAATAAGCACAGTCATTTAAAAAATCCTTCTGCTAAGATACCTGTGTTAGAACACTTCAGTCTAAACCATTTCTGCATCAAATTCCACTTGTCCAGCTCTGGCACACAGCACAGCAGCCGTGCTGTGAAATGGATACAGACAAATCTCCTCCAGTGGGGAGGTAAGGTTATGGAAAACATGCTGGTCTAGATAACCCTCAGTTTTTTGGTTTCCACTGAAACCTATTCGTCTTTCAAAAATACGATCTGTTTGTAAAAATTTGCATTTCAGTGTAAGCAAAGCTAAAAAAAAAAATAAAAATCAAAAAACAAGCACCATCACCTCAAAAATGTTCTGCTTTATTTGCAGGTCTTTTCTCTTCTCCCTTTTTCCTTTCTCCCTTTTTTCCATGATAAGGTGAAAAGGGAAAAGAGGAGAGGAGAAAGAGGTAAAAGAAGAAAAAAACAACAGGGACATCATCAAAACCTTGGCAACTAAAGCTTCCTCATGTAGGTTTTCTTGAAGTTTTGGCAAGAGGTACAAGCATGATTTTTAGGAAGTCATGCAGGAAAAAGCACTTGGGGATTAATCATTTTGAGTAGTAAATTTGTAAGGCTCTTTGCCGTGTGTCGGTCAGCTCCAGCAGCTCTTTCAGCTGAGACTGCCCCTTCCCCGTTGCCTTTTGCATCTTAGCTTGACCCTGAGGGTGAGGATCTGAGCTGTGGTGTCACAGTGCTGTGTCCAGGACGTGGTGGGGTCGAGGAATTGGGGAGGGGGAAGCTGGGGCAGATGGTTTGGTGTGGCTGGATGCTGCTGCTGGTTCCTGCCTAGGACAACTGCCCTCCTAAGCTGTGCTGTCGCATGCATGCAGTCACCTCCTGAGAACCTGGAGCAGATTTCCCAGGAAAAGGGAAAGAGGAGGAGTCCTTTAGGAGGAGTCCCAGGTGAGGTTGGTCACATCACAAAGCTGGGTTGCTGCCCATCCCTCCGTGCCGTGGCTGCAGGCGGGGAGATTTCAGGCCACTGATGGTCTACGAGGCCTATGTGTGCCTGGGTCTTATCCTGGCTCTCTGCCCTGGGACAAACTGTTCCAGCAGCAGAGGGAGATCATAAGAGATGTCTTTTTGGCTTTTTCAGCTGGAAATTTGTCACTCAGGTGCCTTGCCCTCTCCTCCCCATCCCACATCCATCTCCAGGTGGCAGCATCTCAACTTTCCTTCCCTTTTCGCACCCATCTCCCCACCCCATGTTGCTACCCAAGACGAATGGCTCTAAGTCACTCGGCTGTTCCACAGGGAACTGAAAAATCCTACAAGGGGCTGGATCCCATTCTTCCTCTCCTCCTGCAGAGGCGATTTGGATGGGAGGAAGGACAAGCAGAGCTCAGAGGCAGTGTTCAGAGCTAGTCCCAGGCATCAGTGAAATGCTGCAGCTCCTGCCAGGTGGGTTACGACGCGGAGGCAAAAACAACTCAAGCCCAGCCAGGAGATGGCCGTGCGAGAGAAATGGAGGTGTCCTGCTGTCTTTTCACAGTGCCTTCTCCGCTCTGCCCCATGGGGAGCTTTAGGAAGAGCTGTACTTGTTGCTCAAGCGGGAGCTGCTCCGGTCCAAGCCAAGCTCCTGCCCGTTGGCTTTCCACTTGCCCACGGAGCCCTTCTCATCCGTCGGCGTGATGCTCAGAGCGGGTCTCTGGCACCAGCAGCACAGGCAGGACTGTGGGGAGACAAGCAGGGGGAGACAGAGGTTACACGTGTGGATTATGAGGTAAAAGAGGAGGAAATGTGGGAAAGTTCCCAGTGATGTTGGGGGTCAACCCGCACGGTGCCGGGCTGGGAGTCACAGGCATGGTGAGCGCGGCTCTCCTGCAGCTCAGGTGTGTCGAGACAGGGCTGGTGAGCCTTGGAAGTGAAGACAGGAAAACACTGTGCACCTTTTGCAGCTGTGCTTTCTCATCAGCAAATAGGGCTGATGCTTGCCTGGGCTCAGCCCCTTGCCACAGCCACTGGGAGGTGATTCCCATCCCATCCCCTTCCTTTCCCCAGCCTCCCCTCCTGAGATTTTTCTCCAAGCAATTTGGGCTCAAAAGTTTAGAGCAGCCCCAGTCTTGGTTTAAAGGCATGTGGGGATGTTTCTGACCCAGAATAGCAGTCTTCTCTGGTCTTGCACTGGCAAAAGCCCCACCAGAAGAGGGTAGGAAGCTCTAGCGTGCTTGGAGCTGGGAAGAGAGGCACCCAGCAGGGTGAAAATTTGGGAGGAAAAATACAATGAGGAAAAAAGGGAATGCTGTGAGCTGCTGGCAGCCCCAGCATGTGCCTGATGCCTGCCTTTCTCCCCATCTAGGACGCCCAGAAGCCCATGGTGATGGGAGTGCCTGGTCTGGGGGAGCTGGTGGCCTTGGGACCAGTGTCTGGGCACGCACCGTGCATGAAATTGCAGCCAAAATGAGCACAGCCAGGGGCTAGAGGAGCCAGCCCTACCTGGAAGCAGTTCTTGAATTTTCGGCTGACGAAGTAGAGAGCCACGGGGTTGATGCAGGAGTTGAGGGAGGCCATGTTGATCCCAAAATAATCCATCACGAGGAGGAAACTGAGACAAGAGGGGAGAGAAGGGGCTAGGAGCTCGCCGAGGGGACCCCTGAAGGAGGGTTTCCAAGCTACCTGGCCTGGGAACCTGCTTCCATGGGGGGACCGGTGACAGATACCAGACAGAAGAGCACAAAACCGTCCCTCCTGGGATTCAGCAGTGGCACAACAATTTTTCCTGCAAGGAGCATTTCCTGAGGAACCTAAGAGCAGGAGATCTGATTTCCCCTGGTGGCCTTGATGCTCCCACATTCAAGCACAGTAGCAGGGTCTGTCCTGAGCTGGATTCGGGGTGATGGGCAGGAGAGGGGAATATGACCTGCCATGTAGCGGAAAGTGTGCTACAGTCCTTTTGGCCCTGCTGAGAACATTTCTCTGCCCGGGAGACCTCTTTAACCCATAGGCTTTACAGAGACGTTTCAGAATTGAATTTCCTCTTTTCCTGAGGCCCCCCACCTCCTTTCTCTGTGCCTTTCTGGGGGGGCGACGCCATCCAGAAAAGCGGCCTGAAAGTTTTTCGGAAGGCAGCTCCACCAGCCTGCAATGAGCCCAGCGGAACATTGTCTGGGTCCCCTACCTGAGCAGTTCGCATCTGTTGGGGTCCGTCTGGTCGTAGATGGTCTTCTTGAGGATGCGGCTGAGGTGGAGCGGCAGCCAGCAGAGCGCAAAGATCACCACCAGGCAGAACACGGTCTTGGCCACCTCCCGGCGCTGCGAGGAGAAGGTGGGCAGGGGAGAAGGGATGCTCTGGGTGAGCACTGGAGAGCGGCCGGGGCCAAGCACCATCTCCCCGTGCTGAGCAAGGGCCCTTCGAGTTACTTCTACAACCCGAGCAGGGCTGGGCACCCCTCTGAGTCCAAAGCACACTCCCAGCTCCTGCTTCAGGAGGACGACTCATGAGATCCAGGCTGCAGAAAGCAGTAAGGTAACCAGTAGCACGAGATAGATCAGGATAGGGTCTCCTTCACCCCATCCTACCATCACTCCTGGTTGCTTTGCTAGACCCTGGAGCATGGACCCTCATCTGTCCACTCTTCACGCTAGGTTATTGTGACAACCAGCTCCTCAGAAAAGCATGGGAGGGAATGGGAAGCTACAGCAAGGCCAGAAATAAATGGCCATAGACATTGAAAAGCAAGCTGGTCCATGGCCACAGTGCTGGTGGCTTGTGTTGGCACTGAGGTGGGCGACTGGAGCTGAGGGCCCCTCTCCCTGGTTGAATCCATGCATTGATGGGTCAAGAAGTCATTGACCACTGTGAGGTTACGTTAGCTCATTCGTGTCCTCTACAGGAAGCTGGGATTGTTCTCCTCTTCTACAACACTACCTCTCGTTTTGGGAAATATTGGGGTTTCTGCCCTCCTGGCTTTCTTACCCGTTTCATGTGGTCGTTCAGAGCGATTCTCATGCCGTTTCTCTTGCTCAACATTTCGCACGACATGAGGGTGTAGAAGATGCCGGTGCATACCAGGGGCAGGCAGAAATAGAAGCCGAAAAGCCACCAGTCCTTCACGTCACGATAGAACTGCGTGCAAAGCAGAGAGGAACAAAAACGGGGAGAAGGGGGTAATGGGGCATCGGTCACTGACACTGCCCCCATCAGCTCACTCCGACACCTCAGATGGGTGAAAGTGTAACTGCCCCAGGCTAAGTACACCTGGGGTAATCTTGCCCTGAGGCTGGTTCATGTTTAACCCAAAGAAGTGAAGGCTGTTTTACATCTGGCTGCTGGTCTAGCACTCTTGTACAAGAACCAGTTTCAAGGAGCACATTTTGGCAGATACAGGGTTGGGAGGGTAAGTTCTGATGCTTTGTAAGTGTCTTCATCCCCTTGCTCACCCTTAGCTGGCCCTGTGCTAATGGCTACTTGTGCAGCCTGGTTGTGGAGATGCTCCTTGGCCTGTTGTGACAGCCTAGCATCTTGCTGAGGTTTCCTGAGATGGGTCATGACCTGGTGTGGGCAATGAGGACACAACACAGCTTCAGGACCTTCTGCCTGTTTTCTGGCCCCCACGCTCAAAGCAACTCTACCCCGTTAGTACTTTCTGAGTCTTCTGTGCTTTGCCTAATGCTGCTCTCCCCAAATTCACCCCGATGCCTGGAAGCCATCTGCAGAAGCATCCAACCTCTCATCGAGGAGGGAGGATGCCCCGTTTGTCTATGCCTTCCTCATGCTGCAGCCGGGATGGGGCAGCGTACGTACCATCATGAAGCTGGATTTCTGCTCGGAGGCGAGCATGCACACCCACAGGTCTCGGTCCCAGTAGTTGAGCTCTACCATGTCAAAGGCTATGGCTTCGGGGACTGCCAGCACGATGGCCACTGCCCAGATCAGCGTCACCTCCACTGCCTTCCACATGGGGATCCCTATCCCCTGGATCCGACTCCAGGAGGCCACTGCTCGGTACCTGCTCAACGCGTGGGGACACAACAGGAGCAGAGAGGAGTGAGAAGAGCCACCAACAGGAAAGGGGCCTGGAAGGTGTGTATTAGAGTTGTCCCCTTTCCCTTGCCCCTTCCTCCACCACCCCTGAGCTTTCTCCTTCCGTGGAATGGGGAGGATCAGGAGCAGGGGCTCAGGGGAGGAGTGTGAGGGCAGCGCTCCTTGGCCAATATCTGGCCACCTCCCGGTGGGAGGGGTGCCACCCTTCCCCACCACCCTGGCAGCTCTTCTCACATGTTGTGCTCCTCCTCTCAAGCTTTTCCAGCAGGATTTACACTTCATCCCCACAGGGAGGAGTCAGTTCCTGATGGATTTCAGCCCCATGTGACAACACCCTATTCCCTTCTCTGAATTTGGCCCAGAACCAACCCATCGGTGACAACAGAGGGGGCTATGCTGTGGTTAAATATGGGCCAGGATGGGCAAGGCATCTGTGGGAGTTGTTTCTCACCTGTCGATGCTGAGAGCACAAAGGCTGAGCACCGTGATGCCCACCGACGCCTTCTGGATGAAGGGGACCAGCTTGCACACCTGCACGCCGAAAGGCCAGTCCTTGGCCAGGAGCTGGAGAAGAACCACAGGGTTAACAGGGAAAGTGCCTCCGGCTTCCCGTAATGGCAGGTGGTTGCCCACAAGGTGCAAGAAGCCCACAGGGAGCAGCTGAAAGCACTCTGAGGTTACCTCCACCAGGGCTGTGCGGTGTGTGCTCCCGGTGCTTTGCGTCGTGCTGGGAACCACTCCTTTCCCCAGGGGCTCGTGGTTGACACCTATGTGGAGGGATGGTCCAGACAACAGGTCCTGAACCCACACCCTGGGTGTTTTTGGGTGGACTGGAATCCGAAAAGCCACAATGGGCTTTGGGTCACTTTTGGAGGGTGTTGTGCTCTGAGCAGCCGAAGTCCAGCAAGGACAGCTTGTTTCAGAGCCATGTAGGCTCACATCCTCACCGTGCTCTGCCCTTCTGCCATGCCTTTGCGCAAACCCTCCTCCAAACTTCTGTGCAGTATTATTTGAAACTAATGATGTTTGGTTGCTTGAGACCAAAGGAAAGCAACGGTTGATTTCAGCAAGCAATCGGGCATCCCCTGTATGTCAGAACACCCTGAACAAATCTGGGCAAGGCAAAAGCAAGGTTTGCTTACACGTGAATTTGAAGAGGGTTCCTTCCCTCACCCCAGCCCCAATCTACCACCAATGCCAACAGCCTTCTTCACTCCTGCTCCCAGCTTTTCTCACCTCTGGCAGTTTTTGATCTGGTTTTCCCTTTGAAGCTACTCATGGCCTGAAACCCAGCTGGGGCAAGCAGAGGGCATCACTGGGGACAATATGCATCGGAGACAGCAGAAAGGGAGCTCCGAGAGATGGCTAGCTGTATCTCCAAGCCAAGAGCTCGCATTAACATGAGCCATCCCATAGGTGAGGCCTTTGGTATAAGCCATGAGCATGAAGAGCTGTGCCCCCTGGTTCTTGCCTGTCTTGGATGCAGGGCTGGGTATTCAGCCTGTGGCACCTTCCTCAGGGGGGTCATTCCTGCAGCCTCCATCTGGTCCCACACCTTTTTTTTTATGAAGCACAGGACCTTCCTATAGCACAGGCTTATGAAATATGGCAAACAGATCCCAAAGGGGCGGGCCATTAGACATCTCTACTGCCAGTCCTGTTGAATAAATCAGCTATATAACAGCTCTATATCCAACATATCTCTTGTGTAAAGCCAGTTATATAAATCAAGCTGAGATCCATGTCCTTCACCCCATGGCATCCCTTCAAGACCCGGCCCACCAAAACCCATCTCACGTGGTGGGTGAGAAGGAGCTGCACAAGCCCCAGCACATCTCACACCACACGACTTCTGCTCCTAACTGGGGTCTGAGCCCCACAGCCACCTCTGCCCACCCCTCTCTGCCCCGCTGCAGCAGGCAGAGCTCGGGTTCCTCCGCTTCTTCGTCACATCTCTTCCCTCTAGCACGGGGAGCAATGTCTGAAAGAAGCCCCCTGTTTTGTAGGACAGCCCTGTTCCTTGTTCCTGGGTGAGTCTTTCTGCTTAGTTGGAATAAAGCAGATGTTTGCCTGAGGCTGGTTTGTGAGCTGTGCTGGGAGTGGTGTGCCTAGCGCACGAGAACAGCGGGTTTTGCTCGACTGAAATAAACTTTGGGTTGTAATGTCGGGAGACTGCAAGTGGCTCTTTTCTTGACATGTTAAATGAGATTTAAAAGATCTGGATGGGTGTGTGTGTGGAAAACACAGCAGTAGGTGGGAACACCTCTGCTTTCCCAGGAACATACTGCGTCAGCTCATGTTTTCCTTTTCCTTTGGAGAGCAGGATCTCCCTCCCCCTTTCCTGCCCAAACTGGAGCCTGAAATAAAGAGCGGAAGATAGCTATTCCCCAGGGCACTGAGGCAGGTGGGAGCAAACGCTGTTCCTGCCGCACGAAACCTACCTTGTACACGTTGATGGGCAGAGCAATGAGGATGTAGAGGAGGTCTCCGAGCGCCAGGCTAGCGATGAGGACGTTGGGCCCGTTCCTCATGCACTTGTTCTTGTAAATGATCCGGAGGAGCGTGGAGTTGCCGATGATCCCCACTATGAAGATGGTGCAGGACACGATGGTGTTGATGTACTTGAAGATGTGCCTGATATCCGCGGGCTTCATGCACACGGGCAGCAGGGGTGGCTCGGAGCCGCTGCTTCGGGGGAGGCTCTCGGAGCGGTTGGGCAGCCTGGTGTCCTGCAGCAGGCTTGGCTGGAGCAGGCTGTACGCCTGCTCCTGGCTGAGCACCTCGAAGGGGACGGTGCTCTCCGGGAAAACCCCCGGGGTCTGGCTGCGTGCCCCGGAGAAGAGGCAGGTCAGGAGAATGGCGAGAGTGGTGGGAGTTGGGATGCTCGCCATGGAGGACTGAGAGGCAAAGCTGGCCCTGGGAGCCCTTGGGATGCTCATGGGGCGTCTTTGCTTGGGTCTGGATCTGTGGGTGGAGAAAGGGACAAGGGGGAAAATGGGTTAGAGGAGAAGGGGGTCTGGTAGTGCTCGAGAAGGTGCTGGAGAGGGTTTCTTCTGGCTGCAAGCAGGCGGTGGTGGCCTGTGCTCCGGTCACCTGCAGCCAGTGGAGCACAAGCAGCAGTTTTGAGGCACCTGCCCCACCAACGCATCGGGGTAATTCTGCAAACCCCATCTCTGGGTCCATGGAACCAGGGGAGCTTTTCTTCCAGTTCGTGCCATGGGAAAACTGGAGCAGTGCAAACGTCAGCAGAGCCCATGCGGCATCGCTCAGCACAAAGAGACAACCCTCAGCGCGGTCTTGCTGGGAAACGTGCTGGGAAAATGCCACGAGGGTTTTTCCAGAAATGCTGTATTGATACCTGACATCTTATTCGGATTTATGTGCTAGTAGAGTGGCCCCTCCTTCCCCATCCTTATCGCTGTTAATTGAACTGCTTCCTTTCCAAATCCACCACGCTGTTCAGCTCCATACCGGGGGACATTAATCTCTCTGTGTTGGCTGTGGCGTTGGCTGCTGAGCGCAGTAAAAGGTCTCTCAAGCTGACCAAAGCTGGAGCACTGCTAATAAATATCACCTGAGCAGGCTCTGCTTTGCAAATCTCAGGCAATGCTCTCAGGCAGGACTGGCCCAGTGGCAGCTCTGCGGCCATGAGTGGCTGATGAGACAGCTGAGGATGCTGTAGCACTGTCCTGGCACGATGTGGATTTGGGGAACGGGCTCCTGGATGATGCAGATATGGCCACTGGTGGGAAATGAGCCCAGGGAGGGAGGGGAAGGTGCCAGCACCCTGCCAAGCTGAGCCACCTGGGCAGATCTTGGCTCTGCTGGTAGGAGTGGGTGAAGAGCACATTGCTCAAGCTACAAAACTGCAGCTTCGAAGGGAGGAAAAGTTGCTATGCCTGGACTGAAAATGGGAACCTTTTAGGGCTTCCCCCCAGGCTCTGTAGGAGCACGTGCGCCTTTCTGCTTGTTTGGAAGTCTCCAAGCGTGATCAACGTGAAGTTGGCCTCTTTCCCAAGGAACCAGCCTAACCTGACCTACCCTTTTCTCGGTTTCACCCCACTGCTCCTGCCAGAAAATCTAAATCAGGCTCGGTTCTCGCCGACCCCCTTACGTCCTTCGGCCAGGTCCTTAGTGCGTGCCACTGTAAACAGGCAGTGTCGGGAGGAAACTTGCAAATTATTCTCAGTTACACATCAAACATAGGCAATAAAATAACCAAATCCCTTCAGCCACAGTTCAGACCTCACCAACTAGACAGGTTAGCTTTCAGTTCTGTTAAAGCAGCCAAATTTTGAAGATGTTTTCTTTCTAGTTTGAACCCCTGTGTTGTGATGGCACCTCAGATATGGTTTCACCACAGGAAAGTTAAAGATCCCATCGCTTTTCTTTTCAGCTCACCATCAGCATGCTTCCCTGTGCTAAAATATTCATGCCTGGTGCACAGCAATCTTGTGTGTTCACCGTACCTTTCATCTCTGCAGGCTAAAGCAGCTTTGCAAACTTATCTGGCAGATAAGCCACATTGGTGTGAGCCAGAACAGCCTCTACAAAGTTATTTGCCTGCCTCTGGCTGAGGGAAAAAAAGAAAAAAAAAAAAAAAAAAAAAAAAAAGAAAAAAGCAAGTTTTCAATGCCTTCAAGAGCGTTTAGAAGTGTCTTCATGTGATGGTGGGGAATATCTTACAGGACCCCCACCTGTCCTATAAGCACCCAGTTTATGTGGCTATCCCAACCCCAAGGGATGCCTGCAGGTGTGTCCTGCTGCTCCTAAGCACAAAATAATCCAAAAAATGGGGAACCCTCAGCCCCTCCTGCCCATCCTGCGTGGGCAGAGCTGATGTCCTGAGGCAGGGACCTTGGGGTGCCAGCTTATCACCTGTAAAATGCTGTGAGGAGAACCTCGCTCCGTGGTGGTGGCTAGGAAGGTCCCAGTACATCCATTAAGTCCCAATTGCCCAGCCTGGGACCTTGTGGCTGGAGAAGCTTCTCCAGCACCATCTTCCTGATATTTACCTCAGCACCTGTGTAGGTACCAGAGCGTCCTTGGGAAGCTCTTGTGTCCTGTGCCCTCTGCAGCAGCAGGCTGCTCCTCTCTGCTCCGCCTGGTGCTGTTCAGCCCCCGGGTATTTGGCAGGAGAGCTCATGTGAGTAAGGATCACAGGACACGGCTCACTGGATCCTGCCCATCCCTTCCACAGCGAAAAAAAAAAAAAAGGGCTTCTCCCCCTTCTTGCCTTAATATACAACAATTTAGTAAAAGGGGAGCATTGTTTTCTCCTGCTCAACAGCCCGCAGACTTCTTGTCCTCCGAGTTGCCTCTCCCCTCCCTCATCTCAGCGTGCTTGCAAACACAGCTCTTTCTCATTTGCGGGGGAAACTGAGGCACAAAAGGGCCAAGAGGCTTGCTGGGTGCCCAGCAGATGTGAAACCAAAGTCAGCATCACTTGATCCCAAATCCTTGTGTTTCTGATCCTCCAGGGAGGTGACTCTGCGCCCGACATCCCCATCCCACCTGCCCAGCTGAGGCTCTTCTTTTCTGCAAATAAACATCTCTTGCAGCAAAAGTGCAATGGGTGGGAAGAGGGGGGGGAGAGGCAGATATGAGCACCACATCCCCAGCTGCTCCCCTGACTTGAACCCACCGTGGTCCCAAAACTGGCTGATTTTTGCCCAGAGGCGTGCCGGGTGGATGTCTTCTCCAGCCCCTGCACCACCTGTTAGACCTTGCTCGGGTCCCACCAAGAAACGTGTGAAAACTCACCCAGCTGCAGGAAATCGTTTTGTTTGCAAATCAGTGCACGGCACAGCAAAGCTTTTCATCAGCGTTAGGTTACCTTCCTCCAGGCCACGAGCTTTGGGTGCTCTCGGGATCAGTTTCTCTCCCTCTCACGGCCCCTTGCCATGTCCTGCAGGTCCCAGGAGGACGGCAGCGCTGGAGATCCTGCAGTTTGCTTTTGCGTTGTGGGCTGGTGTTTCAGAGGGGTGTGGGGGGGGAAGTTTCTTCCCTCTCGTGACTTGCTGAGGTCTCTCCAAACAGAGGACTTGGTTATATAGAAGATCACAGGGCTCCCCCCGAACGCAGCCGCTGTGACCAATAAGTGAAGAGCAGGACAGGGATGGAGGAGGAGAGCGAAGCGGGAGAAACACGGGCAGCCCCGTGGAGGGATGAAAATAACAACCAAACAGAGCTCCAGGCGGAGGGAGGGAGCTGGGGGACGGCTGCTGACCGCGGGCAGCGTGCCTGCACGGCACGGTGCTGTGACAGCTCTGAGGGGCTGCGCCTTGGCAGAGGGACCTGCGGCCCCAAACACCTCTGGGGAAAGGATTTGGGGAGGCATCGAAGCCTTTTCAAAAGCCAGCTGCTCTGCATGAAGCTTCTGAAGGGGCTTTCAGGAGCACGGGCAGCTCAAGGGGATGCGATGATGTTTCCCTGCTGGCTGAGCAGACGGGGGACAAGAAGTCCCCAGTGAGGAGCTGGAGGTGGCAGACCCCACTGCTCCCTCCCTGAGCCTTGGTCTGGGCGAAGCAGGCTGAGAACAGGTTTCAGACCGCAGTGCCATCTGCCAGGAGGTGCTTTTTCACATGCCGGCCCTTCTGATTTTTGCTGTTTCTGAGCATCCTGAGCTGCCTGAGGAGCCTCATCCAGTTGCTCAAGATGCAGGGCAGAGCTCTTCATGGCCAACACGTCAGTGCTGCCATGGGGTCCCACCAGCCTCCCCCACAAGCCATTTGTCCGGTCCTGTCTCTGAACACGGTTCTGGATCAAAGACTTCCCTCTGATTTCCACCTGCCTGTGAACAGATCACAAGCAGCTCATCCGTGGGACTTCTCCTGTCCTCCTCCAGCCCCTGTGAGCCTGCAGACAACCTGTCCTGCTGCACAGCTCATGCACAAAGCCTTTCCTGACCTCCTTGGCTCAGCTGCTTGGGGAAGACTGTCTTTCCTCACCATGCTCTGAAGCTGGCTTTGCTCAGAACTGTGGGGTTGTTTGGTATGTGGCAGGTTGTTTTACTAAAAAATAGAAGAAAAAAAAAAAAAAAGACAAATCACCTTGTTTAAGTGTCCTTGATGGCTCAGGAAGGTGTCTTGGCAAAATCAAAGCAACTTCACTTTGGTGTAGGAATCCCTTTGCCCTTTTAGTGCCCAAAACAAGGACAGAAAGAATGGGTTTGGGCTCCTTCCCAGGCTGAATGCATCTTAGGTAGAAGGAGATGATGGTTGTGGTACACCAGAGGGCCATGCTGCCATTCAGAGGGACAGGAGCAGGCTGGGGAAGGGCAGGCAGCAACCTCTGACAGGTCAGGAGAGGGAAGCCCAAGTCCTACCCCAGGGAGGAACAACCTAGCTCTCCCATAGGAAGCCATCCCTCAGCCTTGCTCATCCTTGTTGCCCATCTCTGAACATTGTCCAGTTGCATCATGTTGTTTGAATATTGTTTTATCTTCAAGCTATGATCTTTTCTACTCTCTTTTCTTGCTACATTTTCCATTACCTTTCCATTACCATAGTCTTCAAATGTAATAGCCAGTTAAGTGTGCCCAGCATTGAAAATGGCAAATAAAATGTTAATTCCCTTCTACTCTGCTTCTTTTTGTGACTTTGTGACTTTTGAGTCTGAGCAGGTTCCTGCACAACACCCTCCTGGGTCCTGCCTTCTGGCTGGGAGCAAATTGTTGCTTGCTACTGGAAGTGGTTGGACTCCAGCTCCTTTCAGCCCCACTAGTCGTTGTTGGTCTTCAGCTGTTGCATCTTAAAACATGTTTTCATACATCTTTAACCATTTAGTACTCTGAGGACAGAATAGTTGAAGGTCCTTCTGTGGATTTTGCAAGAAATCATGGGACCACTCTTCTCTTGCAGTAACACAATCAATGGACAGATTAACACACAGGATTAAAATATGTGGATGCTTTTCTCCTGCCAGTGTTCCTCTGTTCTAGCGACCTCTTTTTCTGCTTCTCATGGCTATAAGTGTCTCTCTCAGTTGCTCCCTCAGCTAAAAAGAGCCTGACTGTTCTGATGGCATGCCTTCTTCCCCCAGTGCTGCCCAAACTTCATTTGTCCAAGGGGTGTTCGTGACTTCCTAAGAACCTGGAGTAGCATTTAGTTTCCTAGACCTACATCTGGCATAAGTACATGCTTTCAAATCTTGTCCATTCCCACACTAGAGACTAGATTGTGGTTATGATGATTATTTCTGGTCTGGTTTATTTTCTTCTTTTTTTTAAAAAAATAAATTAATTATTCTTTCCATTTTATTTTTTAATAAAGATATATACGTGATTTATGTGGTCTTGGCATGAATCATAGACTTTAAACTAGATTAAGTCAGATTGTTCAAGTCTCCTTCAGGAACTGAGAAAGTAACAAAATAGCTTAGTGTTGAAGAAGAACCAAATTGATGAGGGACAAATTCCTGAAGTCTGGATGGGTCTTGGCCAACCAGATCTAATGTGTGGCACCACTGCCTGTGACAGGGGGGTTGGAGTTAGATGATCTTTAAAGTCCCTTCCAACCTGAGCCATTCTGTGATTCTAAAGGACCTGTAATTTCAAGAGGAAAAGAGAATCAGACCATGACAACTTGGACAACTCTCAGCAGAGAAAACTTGCTGGCATTACTGTTGGCATTTGCCAAGCAATATGATGGAAGATGCTACATTTGCCTTTACTTCTAAGTGACTCCAATAGCATTCAAATTTGTGGCTATCCCTTTTCATGGATATCATGACTGAATTTGTGCGGGGGCTCTGCTACTCGTGGGAAAGCTTCAGAAGCTCATAATAAAATATTTTTGCATTTATGTGCTGTTACAGCCTTTTCCTGAGTGGACCAAGGAACAAGAATGGATTGGACTTGGAAAGAAACTCCCTTTCATTTCGAGATTTGGCCAAAGAAGCCAATGAGAATTTGACCAGCCTAGCTTTTCTCAGTGGTCAAGATTTGTAAATAGGGTATAGATAATCTACATTGGTTGTTTGGGAACTTTCTTCTTGGTGTGGAAGCAAATTATCATGTTTCTCCGCTTAATTGTCTCCACGATTCCTTGCAGCTTTGATGAATCAGAGCTGTGGATAATCCACAGAAAAGTTAATGTCTTTATTTAGTGCTAACCCTTGTTTATTAGAGATGACTCCTGCTCAGTAGAGAGGGGAACAAAACTTCCATTTAGACTCTCCTCTCTTCAGCCTATGAAGCATCCCAAGTTGGAAGGCCTGTCACTACTGCCTCTCCGTGTTTTCTCATGCCTTGGCACATGCCTGCTCTGCAGATGGAGATGACACATTCCCACCACTACTTTGCTCAGGTACAAGAAGCAACAGAGGTGATGCACAGGTGTTGAGGGATCTATTTTTGCTTGCTCACCCTTTGTTTTTAAGTTGAATGCTTTATTTAAAACCACTTTATGCTGTTGTAGGGGGTAGATCCTGCTTTTCACCCTCTGTGCTGACATTGCCACGTAGTGATTGGACTGCGTCATTTTGCTTTCTTTTCTCCTGCTTCATTGCCTATCTCAGCTTAGCTTTTTTCTCCCCGCAATGTTCCTTCTCCCAGGTAGCCCCCATGTACCTCTGGGGTTGGAAGTGTAGGGAGAAGGCAGCTAGTGGTCTGTGTTGGATGGGTACAGCCCATGCCAGAGGCATTCATCTGGTACCTCCTGCCTTGGTCAGCAATGCTCACAGATGTCTCCAGCTTGCCTGACTCTGGACCTCGGTGAACTCTTTCTACACCCTGGTGGATGTCCCTGACACAGACAGGCCTGGGTTGGGGTGCTTTTGAGGTGACCTCTCCCCAGTCCCCAAGAGAATCTGTTCCCCTGCACACTTATGCTCCCCAGGCACCCCCAACAGCTCATCTCAGCCTAGGGCAGGAGTCACTGCACATCGGTCACCCCCTCCTGCAACCTTTTGGAAACTGTTTGGAGGGCTGCAGCCCTTCCTTGGCTCTCTTCCCAGCACACACGAGTCTGCACAGCACCTCTCTCTTCACCCCATGGGGGAGGCATCCTGCAGCCCTATTCTGGGATGGTCATGTTTTGGCATGTGACAGGGGGATGAATGGGACTTTCTGTTCTGCTGGAGACAAAGGGCGGCTCCAGCCCCCTTTGGAGACCCCCAGGAAAATAGCAATCTTCTTGTACAGTCAACTGCTGTCCCCGAAACATAATTCAGGGCTGATGTTAAGGGTCACTTGAACGATCAGAGTGAAGAAACTACTTCTGAACCATTCAGCATTGTGCAGGCAAACAACAGCTTCATGTCTGGCACAAACTGCCCTTCCATTTTAAAAACAACACATCAAGTATAATTAATTTTGCTTTCTGCTACTATTGTCCTTAACTTGTTCCTGTGCATTCAGCACTGAAGGTGGCTTGGCAAAGCTGGCTAGTCCCATGCATGGCAAGCTCAGGGGAACCATGGCTCAGAAATACACCGAGTCCTTGCTGACATGTTAGAAGGGATGAAGACAGATACTTTGTCTTCGCTCTACGTTTAAGCCTGGATGATTGATGTGCAGCCTGGAGCTAAGGTTTCATTTGGAAATCAGATGCGCTGTCAAGTCCTTGAGAGAGCATCTGGATGAGACCTTGCTGAAGACTGCCATCTGCCCATCAGTGTCTCCTGCTGATGCTTCAGTCATCGTCATTGAGAAGAACGATGGGTCTGTGGTGAGATGAAATACCACGGTTTAATCACACCACAAGAAAAAACATGTAGCTTTCACTTTTAACTTAGTGAGTTGCTGGAAGGATGCACTGTAAAAATGGATTTCTGCAACTAAACTTCTGTGGTTTCTCCAGTTTGTTTTTTATGCAAGAAGCTATACTGTGGAAAAAACACATTTTTACCCTGAACGTAGCTTTCTCAAGCACCTGATTCATCCCTTTGATTTGTCCAGTGCTCATCCTCTTGCATCCCTTAGTTCCTCTTATCATAGGCTTTGGATCAGCTGGTGGCCATCTACCTTGACAGCCTTTGCTCTTTCCTGACCTATTCCTGTCCTTGTGGTACTCAAATATCACAATATTTGACATTCACAATAGGAAGGGCTAATTGGTAGAACCTAAGAAGCATGAATTTCTTACATCATAGAAAAGGTCTTGTGAATAAGCATAACTAAAAGTGTCCTACTGTGATGGAAGAGGTCAATCCGAGATTAAATGAATGGCAATCAAGTTTCAGGCTGCTTGCGCCCCCTGGGACCATCTCTGGCCGGTAACTTGAGGTCCAGCATTCCCAGTTTGAGATACTCCTGGGAAGCAGTTCTCCAGAGCTCTGAGCTCAGCTGGAGTTTGCTGCCAGCCTTTGGCCTGCAGCCTCCTGCTTGTCTCAGAGTTAGGCATCTCAATGCACAGCTTTGCCTGGGAGCTAACTTTGAATGTTTTAAAGCTGCTAAACCAAGGAAAACCCCAGTCCCATTGTGCTGCGCTACAGCAGGAAATCCCCTTACTGGTGTGATCAGCTCTCCTCTGTTGTCTAGAGAGAGGCACAGATTAGGATGTGCCTCCTTCCTTAGCTTTGGAAATGAGGATCTATGTTGATGGCTTTCTAGTCAAAGCCACTGGAACTGCAGTCCTTAAAGTGCTGGTAAATAAAAATAATCACTTCCACTCTGAGCCGGAATCGCTGGATTTAGCCTGCAGGTAATTAAGTTTGGAACTGTCCCCAAACTGTGCTCTTTTTTTATACTTTTTTTTTTTTTTTTTCTTTGTGCTTCTGTGTGTTTGTGCAATCGTATGTCACACAGATCATATGGATATGGTCATAGAGCTGAGGAACATCTGGAAGAATCATCAGAGGTTCAACTTACAGCCCCTGACATATGGACACACAGACACCCATGTCCATCCTGCCAAGCAAAAGCAGCTCTGTACCCTGATGTACATTCAGGCCTGGGCTGGAGGTGACTGAGGGCACTAATTGGCCTTAATGGCCCTGAGCAGCCTCACCTGAGACCTCCACCTGCAGCCCTAGCCCAGAAGCCCTATTTCAGCCCAGCTGTAAGAGGGTTCCTCTCTGCTGCACTCCTGTTTGTGGGTTGATTTGACTTCAGGGCTTGCCTTGTTACCCAGTGATCTGGGCTTTTGGTTGGAGCTAGCTCCTGCTTGACAAGCAACAGCTGATGATGCACTGCCATGGGGTATCCCTTTGGTTCTATGGTTTTTGGGGAGCTGCTTGCCACTGTGGTGCCATATGGGATGGTGGCCTGCCTGCATGAGCAATGATGGGGAGGTGGACACTGTGTGTATAGGAAAAACCTGTCTCAATGGGGAGAAACTGCATTAAAGTTGGTTCTCCTCGATCTCCCCTTAAGGAAGCAAGAGGAATCTGCCCCAAGGGCCACCTTGTCATCTGCTCCTTCATTTTGTCTCATCTTCCCCTTCCTTTTCCTCCCTGCCTGTCACAGTGCCATGGCTGTCTCCTCATCCACTCCCACAGATCCTGCCCTTCCCCTCCTCTCTGTCCTGTCCTCATCTTCCCCTATGCTCCACTCCAAAACAAATATGATGAAGAGTTATCTTGCTACTAGGAAGTAATATAATTCAGTCAATATCATTTTAAGACTGCCTGCAATTAGTCAGTGTAATCAGCTGGGGGAATAGCTATTTGCTTTTTCCCTTGTCCAAGCTGGTATCTCCTGGAATGCGAGTCTGTGTTATCCCAAATTCCAGCAGTGTGCTGTAGGAAGCAATGTGCAGTAGTTCTGGGAGGACAGGGCACACCTGCAGGTGTCAGTGCACTGGATCTCCTTGGGGACTTGCACAGCAAAGCTCAGAGACAGGCAGGAATTCGAAGAGGTGAAATGTTAAGGAGAGGAGCCTGCTGGGGACCTGCAGGAACAAATCCTTTAGGGGTATGCTTCCCTAGGGACATGAGAGGCAAATCTTCCTGCATTTGTGGGGTTCTGTTCTCATTTGATTTACAAGTTTGGTGTGGTTTTGTTTGGTGATGCTCCAGGAAGGTTTGGGTTTAGTTCTGGGGCTCTAGGAATGCTGATGTCAACAGCTCAGAAACCTGTTAGCAAACCAATGTTCTAGAGGAAGAGCAAGGTGCCTTTGTTTCTAGTTCTCTCTATATTTTGCCACCAGCTTTCCTTTTTACTCTTTTACTTTTGCTTGGGAGCCTGGAGTTTGCTTGAGTCCTGGAGCACAGCTCTGGCATCTTTCCAGGGGTGCTTTTCTGCTGCAAACATTTTCATTCGTGTTGGGCACTCTGCTGCTGCTGCACTCTGATGTTTGTCTTATTCTTTACCCTCTCCAGGCTGATGTTCTCCAGCTTTAACCTCTGGTGCAACTGCTGTAGTGATGGACAGTAAAGAGCAAACGATGGTGATAAGACCTTTCTTATCCTCTGCTTTCTTCCTTTCTTCTGAAGAGCCCAAAGAGATGTCCCATTGGCTTGGGAAAGCTTTGAAGCAGTGGGATGGAAAGCCCCAGCTCCCCAGACCTTGGTCAGTGGTCCCCACAACTGGCCTGCATCAGCTCAAGAACCACAGGTAGCCTTGTGTGGGCCCCACACAACACAACCACCAGCAGCACCATGGCTGGACTCCACCAAATGTTTTCAGTGTGTTCCCCTGCAAAGGGCTGGAAAATAGTAATTTTGTGAGTGTGCCTGCAGCCACATCCCTTTCCACCAGTCAGGATGGGTGTGAGGCGGAATGGGCTCGCTTAAAGCACATGGGGTGCTCCTCCTCTTCCTTCCTGTTGGAGGAGGGGATGTATCAAAAAGCATCTCCGTGCCGCAAAGCCAGACCTCCGCTGTTCCCACGAGCCTGCACTGACCCTGCACTTGATGTTTTTTTATGCTTGCAATGCTCTTATCAGCTGGGGACAAGCAAAGTCAAGCTGGCTGCGGATGACAGAGGGTTTGCAGCTCTGACTTCTGAGCCTTAGGGAGTTCCATGACAGTAGCCACAAGCAGAAAGGGATGCTTGCCAGCTTCTTCTCTTTGAAGGTTGTCCATCAGGTCCTAGCCTCAGGGCTGAGGGAGCACGTCTGTGACTTCCTGCTTGACACTGGATAAATTAGGACTTGCAGTGTGGACAAGCCTCTCGTCTCCTTCAGATGCCTTAAAGCAAGGCACTGATTAGAAGCTGTCAGGGTTCAGGATAACTCTGTATTCCTCATGGGTGGAGGGAACCTTTAAGGAAGTCATAGAAACTGTGGCCATCTCCATTCTCCTCAGATACCACTGAAACCAGCGTGATGGGAGAATGTTGATCCCAACCTATGTGGAGAGGGGACCTGCTTCTCCAGGCACTCCACAAATTCTGGATACTGCAGAGACAGGAAGCATTTGCCAGGTGTTAGGCTGGTGTTCCAGCCACCTCTGCATTGCCAGTGAGATGTAAAGGGCTGAGAAGCATGTTGACCTTCAGCTCCATAGGGAGGGAGATGCTAAAGGTCCAACTGTTCTCAGGAAACTGAGAACAGTATCCTCTGTGTTGCATCTAGTAGGGATTTTCTGCCAGAGCCTTTTCAAGTTTTGGGTTAGTTTGGATATTCACCCATCTTGAAGCCTGGGTCAGGAGTTTGGTGTTGCATTTCCTGTAGCAAGCCTGTCTCCGTGCTTAATTCAGTATTGATTTTCTCTAGAAAACAAAACAAAACAACAACAAAAAAAAAAACTGGCAAGTGAGTGAGGCCTACTTGAGGCCTGGTGTTTCAAGAATCTCTTCTCTAAACCATCTCTGGCTGATGTTAGGATTGGATGGATAACAGATGGTAACCAACCAGACCAAAAAAAAAAAAAAGAAGAAAAGGAAAATGATAGTGGTTTCACATCAACAGAAGTAAATGAGTGTTTTGGTTTTTCTTTTCCTGGGAAAGTGGAGGGAAAATCCCAGCTCATTTTGGATGTGATAGGCATAAAGAATGTTTTTAAGTCCTGCAATAGTCTCTCTATGTGTTCAGAAAGCAGCCCATGGCATCCTCTTCTCTGGGTCTCCCCAGAGCTTTGTTCCTCTCCTGGGTTTGGCTTTGGGGTGAGTAGAGCTGAGGAAATGGAAAAGCTCTCCAAAAGACAATGTAGCATGTTTTGGCAGTGCTGGGGAGGAGAAAGTGGTTGTGTATGGATGGAGAGGAGCATTTGGGGTCCTTGTAGTGAAACAGTTCAAATGAGTGAGTGCAGATCCCTTTAGGTTCTGAAGGGTGGGCTGCTGCTGCCAAATTGTGAGATGACAATAGTCTCCCCCAAGTGCTGTTGCTGCCCTGTCTGAGGAACATTCCTCTTCACAGAGCTCCCAGATGAAAGATCCTCCCTGTCCTGGGTAAACGTGGAACTGCTCCCGTAGCGGTTCATAGTTGGTCTGCAACTGATTTGAGAGTTTGGAAATGAGGTGACATGGGTACCATTTGAGTTTCAGCTTCTGAGCTCTTCCAGACTAGCCAGGTGTGCTGCTGGGACATGTGCAATGCATGTGGAAACCTTATTTTTGTTTATTTTTCATTCAAATTTTAAATGCCATGAGGTGTATTTTTTCTGAGCTCTTTTGGGAAGGTCTCAATGAACCTGCATTGGAAGCAGCCAATAACCATGATTAAAGGTAGGCTACTGCATTGACAGGGCTGCATTGTAAATGCTATATTCATTCCTTTCTATCAGTTCATTGGCTGAATTCTCAGTATTCAATTTAAAATTGACCATATCATAGAGCTGAGCAAATTCTCCTGCGTAATTGTGTAATTGCTCATCACAAAATGGGTGGGGTTGGAAGGGACCTCTGAAGATCATCTGGTGGGACCCCCCCCCCCCAGGGCAGGATCACCTACAGCACCTAGCACAGGATGGCATCCAGGCAGGTTATGAATATTTCCGGAGAAGGGAGACTGCACATACTCTCTGGGCAACTTGTTGTGGTGCTCTGGCACCCTCCCAGTAAAGAAGTGTCCCCTCATATTGAGCTGAAACCTCCTCTGCTTCAGTTTGTGCCTGTTGCCTCTCGTCCTGTCACTGGGCACAACTGAAAAGAGACCAGCTCCATCCTCTTGACACCCTCCCCTCAGGTATTTATATATATGTTAATGACATCTCCCCTTGGTCTCCTCTTCTCCAGGCTAACCAGGCCCAGTTCTCTCAGCCTGTCCTTGCGTGAAAGGCGCTCCCATCCTCTAATCATCTCAGCAGTCCCTTCTCCAAACTCACTCTGGTACTGGGGAGCTCAGAACTGGGTGCAATACTCCACGTGTGGCCCCAGCAGGGCTGAGCAGCTGGGGAGCATCACCTCCCTTGAGCTGCTGGCAACACTCTTCTGAACGCAGCCTGGCATCCCCTCAGCCTTCATGGCCACAAGGGGCACATTGCTGCCTCCCTCCCAGTCAGCCTGCTGTCCACCAGTGGACAGAGCTGCTCTCCATCAGGCCAGCCCCCAGCTGTACTGGTGCTTGGGGTTATTCCTTCCTAGGTGCATGGGGGCCTGCACTTGCCCATGTTGAACTTCATGAGGTTCCTCATGGCCCAGCTCTCCAGCTTGTTGAGGTCCCTCTGAACAGCAGCACAAACCTGCTGAGGGTGCACTCCATTCCATTGTCCAGGGCATTGATGGATAAGGTGAACAACACTGGGCCCAGTACAGACCCCTGGGGGACACCACTAGCTACAGGCCTCCAACTACACACCACACCACCGAGCACAACCCTCTGAGCTCTGCCATCCAGCCAATCCACCTCACTGTCTGCTCATCTAGGCTGTACTTCCTGAGCTTGTCTATGAGGATGTTAGGGGAGACTGTGAAAAGCCTTGCTGAAGTCAAGGTAGACCACATCTACCGCTCCCCCCTCATCTACCCAACTAGTCATATCGTCATAGAAGGATATCAGATTGGTTAAACATGATTTCCCCTTGAGGAATCCATGATGACTATTCCAGATCACCTTCTTATCCTCTACATGCTTGGAGATGACCTCCAGGATGAGCTGCTCTATCATCTTTCCAGGGATGGAGATGAGGCTGACTGACCTATAGTTGCATGGGACCTCCTTCTTTTGAAGACTGGAACAATATAGGCTTTCTCCCAGTCCTCAGGAGCCTCTCCCATTCTCCACAACCTTTCAAAGATAATGGAAAGTAGTCTAGCGATAACATCACCCAGCTCCCTCAGCACCCATGGGTGCATTCCACCAGGGCCCATGGATTTGTGGATGTCAAGTTTGCTTTGTTGATCTCTGACCTGGTCCTCTTTGACCAAGGGAAAGTCTTCCTTTCTCCAGGCTTCTTGTCTTGTCTGTGTAGTCTGTAAATAACTTGTTTCTTTATGTGGTACTTCTATTAATTAGATAGAAAACGAAAGTGGATTTGAATTTATTTGCTTGAATGCCGCTGTTGTCATATTTTTGGAAATCTGATACTGGAATGCTGGAAACCTGTGCAGGATGTGACTATTTTGACTTCTGGAACAGTTTTCATAGAGTATACAAAGTCAGTTAAAGTAAATCCTAGTACTGCCAGTACAGATGCTAGATAGACCCAGCCATTTTGTGTAAAGCCCTCAAAGGGATCACCAGATCCAGCTGATTACCTGGTGCACATCCTTGATGATTTGGCAGGACAGTGCTAGCAGAAGAGCTGCAGCACACAGAAACTCAGTTGTAACCTTTTGGATTAATTCCCAGTATCTTACCTTCCTTCCCCCAACATTGCTTAACAAGCTTCTGAGAAAAGTTTGGAGATATGGGTTATTGCCCCTGAAATAACTGCAGTTAATTATATGAAGATTAATGACCTGTTCTCCAAGAGCTATCAGCACAGCCTTCATCTTCCTTGAGTGCTGATGACCTTTCCAGGAACTGGGAATGAGGAACTGCAGTGGGAGATGGATTGGGTAAACAATACGTAAGTTAGACTCGTTTAATTTGGGGGGAGGACAAGACTGATGTGACTCCCTGCATTCAGCCCATACCACCCGCCTCGCTGCAGCTTGCAGACAAACAGCGTGTCTTGGCTGCTTACCAGTGATAAAGCTGGAAAGGGTAAAGTGCAAAAAGCCTTGTAGCCAGCAGGAAGATGTATTGGGACTAGCAGAAGGCAGAGGAAAACAAGTTTGTGTCACCTCCCTTTAATATGTAATGGAGGTTACTTTCTTCCTATAGCCAGAGCTTTGGCTATCACTGGCAAAAGCAAATTGAAAACTGAAGATGTGGCAAGGACCTTGAGGCCTTCTTCACTTTTGGGCTTTGCCCCCAAAAGATTGATTGTAACCAGCTCCATCATGCAACGAATCTCGCACCCAGCAGCAATGTGCTCTTGCCTGAGCTGCAATAGCTGCCAGCCACCCCCCTGATAACAATCCACCCCACAGCCCCCGCGCAGCCAGCTGGATGCTTACGCAGGAGGTAAGGGGGTTTGTTGGTTCCTATGTCCCAAGCAGGGTGTACCCGAGGCAGTACTGTGTTTCATAGGTGCTCAGCCATTTTCTGAAGACAAGGGTGGACTGATAACGGCTAACAACCTGGTGACTAGATCAGGGATGAACCTTGAATAACCAGGTTAGGGTAGATGGTGTCTAACATCTAACTGGCCCATTCCAGAGCACACTGGCTTTGCACTTGCCCTTTGAAACCAAAGCTGGAAGGAAATCAAGCTCATCAGTGCCATCAAAGATGTTCTCTGCCCCACCATCAGAAGAAGACACAACTCTTTTATTGAGGTGTCTTCAGCATGTGGCAGCTCTGGCAGGGATGTGAGGGAGGCTGTGTTATACTGCCTGAGTTTATTGCTCTGCTGCTGGTAGAGCTGTCCTAGAGTGCCAGGTGGATCAGGGATGGAAAAGGCACTTAGGAGCCTTGTGAGGGAATTGTGCTATTGCAATTCTCTAGCTGCCTGTGGGAGCCTTGCAGGTAGGCAGCCCCACACCATGCTGTGTGATGGTTGTCTCTGGGCTGGGCACGAGGTGCTTGAATTTGGTGTCCCCAGACTGACTGAGGAAGCAGAGCTGGCACAAACTCTCTTGCCCCTGTGAGTAATGGCTTGCTGCCACAAGGTCTTCCTGAAAGAGGTGGAAAAAGCATTTAGAAGACATGTGCAAAACTGGCTTTATAAATTGACTGTCAGTTAAAAATCCATTTCTCCATTAAAGCAAAGATCCCATTTAAATGCTTTGTAACAGCCCCAAGGTCCTCTTCAGGCTGATAGCAGACTCCAGGTCTTTCGTTCTGTTCCTGAACTTCTTGCCGGTAGCCTGACAGCTACCCGAAATGTCTCGCATGGATTTATAGCTGATGTGAAGGTGATCCGTGCAGGACGGGGTGTGCTGAGAGAGGCAACGTGAAATTTGCCCCCAACGTCAAGGGTGAGTCAAGTGACACAGGCATATGAAGGAGCTCACAGAGGGTTTTCATCCTGCTGGAGCAGAGCTGGGGAAGCGTTAATGGGAAGGGGGAAAAAAAAATCAAAAAAAGGAGCTGCCTTGTAAATCAAGGATGGCCTGGAGACAAAACCCAGTCACACATGTTAGGACTGACTAGTTTCATGTGAGGCTTCTCAATAGTGCCTCTGTGTGGAGCAGACACTGGGTCTCTGTGGAGGGCTGCATGTCCCGGGAGGACTGCTGGATCACAAGCAGTGCGTGTGACTGCAGACTGCTCCCCAGCGTGGGGCCCCACCATGGCCAGTCCAGCTTGGTGGTGGAACTGGAGATATCCTGGCTCAGGAAGCCTCTCCCTGCCCCATTAGCTCCCGTAAGAAGGAGGGTTAGAGAAGGGAAGGTCATTTTTTTTTTTTTTTTTTGGTGATGGGAAGGCTCTTCTCGTGGGTGCTTCTTGCTCATCACCCACAGATCCCCCCTTGGATTTGAGGCAGGAAGCAGCAGGTCGTCAGTAACTGACCTCTCATGCTGCTTAACACGTGGAGATGGGAGGTGCTGAGATGTCTCCACCTTCTGATGCACCTTTTGTGGGCCCTGAAAACACTCGTTTGGAGACAGGTGAGAGCCATGTGTGCTCTGAGAACCTCTGTAAGGGAAGGACCTGGTCCAGAGAGCTGGGATACCTTGGGGTGAGAGAACGAAAGAGCACCAATAATGCCACAGAGCAGATAATGTGAAGGTCAAGAGGCAAAAGCGCGTCCTGACACCATAATAAACAGCTCTAAAAGAAAACGTTTTCCTCTGTGCTGAGTCAGGAACTTTGTAAGGAAAGTGCCTGGCCCCATTCAGCCTCCTAACTCCTCACCGTAAACCACAGCCAGTCTTCCCTCTTCTTCCTCACCTGTAAGACACCTGATGCAACAGGGAATCCCAGAGAGCATCCAGTCCCTCTCCTTCCCTACCTAACCCACTGATGGGGGCTTGTCCTTACACCCCCACAGGCTGAAGTTGTCCTGGCCCCCAGAGGGTTCACCCAAATGTTTCACGAGCCTCTATTGAAGCTTGTCCTACAACAAGATGCAGACTACCCAATTTCCATGAGTGGTTTACCTCTCCTAGAGGAAATAGCCCTTTCTGCATGAGATTAGCAAAAGTCAACGTTAGAGGAACTGAATTCCAGCTGCAGACTCCTATCCTGGAACTAAGAGCTGCTGTGGTCTGTCCTCTCTGAGCAGCACAGCGAGAGCAGGTTATTTTTGCTGTTTTTATGCCTGAAGATTCGCCTACCTTTCTCTGAGATGTTCCCCACTGAAGCCCTTTCTAGCTCTAGTTTGAGCCTGATGATGACTTTTATTCCTCTTCCTGAATTTTTTCCCCAGCTGTTCCTCATCTTTCTGAATCGGATTCCCCAAGCCGGATGCAGCCCAGTGGCTGGGACTGGATGCTGAGGAGAGCAGAAATCTTTTCCTCTGTCTTGTTTGCTGCACTATATTCAATGTATACACATGTGAAGTTGTTTATCACAGATGAGTGATGATGGATTCTGCTTCAGTATAGGACATGGAGCATTCAACTGAAGCTCTTCAGCAAGATGCCTGTTTCCCATCTAGCATGCTGTCCCAGTCTTGGAGGTGGTGTTAATGTCGGTTGAGCAATCCTCCCCAGTGTTGGATTAAGGCTTTCAGCTCCCTGGGATGTTTTCTGCCCAGATATATCCCACGGATCTCATGAACATCACTTATTTTTAGGCACCTAAGTTAAGATCCCAAACTCTCTTGCTGATTGAGGGAGGCTCAGCAGCACTGAGCTGCCCTGGGGACACCCCACAGCCTCTGAAAGCCCATTGACCAGCAATTTCAGGGGCTTAAATCGAAGTGGTGGGAACACTTTCCTCCCAACAAGCCACCCATCTTCCATTTTTAGGGCACCTTGCCTTTGCTGTGTTGCTGTGGTGGAGCCGCCCTGGGCTGAGATGAGGTCCCAGCTCTTCCTACTTCAGGCAGGGAAAACAAGAGTAGAATAATCATAATTTGAAATAAACCCCAGAAGCCTGCTTCACCCTCCCAGACTTTGATGGGATAGTGGCCTTGTGCCAAGGGTAAGCTGTGTCCTGCCTGTTTATTTTTATTTTATTTTTAGCTGATGGCCACAGTGATCATGCCAGCTACTTAAAAGAAAAGTTTGTTTTGGCGTCATGCTAATTAACAGCTTCCGAGAGGCACCCTGAACCCCTCTCTGGGGTGTGGAGTGCTGCACAAGCAGGGAAAGGTTAATTGAAGGCAATGGGAAAACAAGAATTGAGGCTTTAACCTTCTCAGTCTGCCCTTGTTATGCTAACAGCATGGTGCAGGCAGACTTAATGACTCCTCATTACCCTGCTACCTAATTAACCTTCTGCCCTGAAACAGAGCCTAAACAAGGACCTCCCTGCCCAGAACCCTTTCTGTCTGCAGCCCACAGGGTTAAAGGAGACATTTCCAGCATTGCCAGGCTCAAATCCTTGTGTGGCTGCCAACTGATTCCCATTACACAAGAGGGGCAGGGGCTCAGTGTCTCTGTATCAGGATGGTTTTGTGGCGACCATCGGTGTTGCCTACAGGGTGCTGTGTCTGCCAGCCCTGGTGCTGGGGCAGGAGCAGCGTGGCTCCCAGGGAGCGCTGGTAGCAGGCACAGCTGCATTTTGTCACGGCGAGGATGCTTATGCCTGAGCAATGGGCTAGGGAAGGGCAGAGAGCAGGAGAGCTGCACCCACGGCTGTGGGAGGAAGGAAGGGAGGCGGCGTCTGCTCCTCCTGGTGATGGCCGTACCCGCTGGCAGGGGCAGCAGCTATTGCTCCAGATGCCTGCCATCGTCTTGTGAAGCAGCTAGCTGTCTGTTGGCCTGGTGAGCAGAGCAAAACACAGCGCCTCTTGCTCCTGCTGGGTCAGTGATGGTTTCCCTTCCTGCCTCAGGTGGTGCTTGCAGGTGAGGACAAGGAGGCAGGCTGGGCGCTGGGCTGGCAAGCATCTGTTCCAGATGGTCCAGCTCATTCCCTTAGCCTGAGTCTCTTCAGCTGTTTTTATAGGAATTAGGGTTTTTCATGGCACTGGCCGTGGTCTCCAGCAGCACTGTTGAACAACTTGGTGTGTGTTAGCTCTCATTGTAGGAGCGGCTGGGCAACCATGGGAGCAAAATAAGGGCAGTGGAGAGAGAATGAGCAGGAGCAGAGCAGAATCATCTCCGTGGGCCATGGCCACAGCCATGTGATGGGAAGAAAATGCAGAGGCCAAAACTCAAGTGAGATAATGTCACCCCAAGTCCTCCTTGAAAGTGCAATGGTCTGTGAAGCTTATCTCAGCTCTGCTGGCAGGGCATGAGCCTCGTCCTTTGATGTGTCAATGAACTGGAGAGAAGAAAGGACTTTTTGGAATTCGTTCTCCAGAACATTTGCCCAGAGTTTAATTTCTTTCAAAGCCCCGGGTTTGCTCATATCCTGTCTGTACGGAGAGACGAGGCCATTGGCACAGACTGACCTGGAGTGCTGTAAGCTGTGGTATTTGTATGGTATGCTCGTGTGTTGGACGTGGAGGGAGCCCACACAAGGGGTGAGTGAGAGGGGCTGTGCAGCACATCACAACTCCTTATGCCTTCTGTCTCCTGTCCTGGAAACTGTTGATCCTGTTGCTACCCAATATGAGAAAATGACTCCAGGGACAGCTGTTTGGGGTGGAGGTGTGGTGGTGACAGCAGCAAACTGAAGATGTCCTGGCATGATGGCATGGGCTGGAGAGCTCCCAGCCCTGCATGCCCCCCAGTTCCTTGCTGTGTGCTCTGGTGGCAGTAGAGGACACTGGTAGGAGCATGCAGGACAGCATGACCCTAGTGATGCTTTTCCTGGTGTTCTGACGTGGCTTGGATATCTCACATCATATAATGCTTGAGGTCAGAAGGGACCCCTGGTCTAAGGCCCCCAGGTGGGTGCCCACAACCATGTCCAGACCACAGCTAGTCAGATATGAGTACTTGGCCTTTCTTCTCATGCCTGTCTCTCTAACTTAGGGCTTGGTCTCCTCCCAGAGCTGGTCTCCAAAGCCTAACCACAACCTTATTACAACTTAAAAGCTGCTTGTCTACCCTATCAAACAGGAGGGGTTTCTAGCTGCCATCCAGCTTTCCGTTTCATGGAGGTGGGTGTAGGGTCCATCCCAAACATACTGAACAATTAAACATCCCCGGGGCTCTGTATGCCACTTGTGTTCAGTTTTCTCCCCTCTTTAGGCAGCGTGAATTTTTCTCGCTCTCACCAAGGGCAAGTATCTGAGTCCTGCCTGCAATTTGTTCCCCATGCTCTGGAGCCTGCCTCAGGTGGGCTGAATCTCACCCCTTCAAAGATAGGCAGGGAGAGCTCCTCAGACTCCCAACCATGGTGGGAACTGGAGTGATGGCTGAATGAGGAGCCCTTCCTCCCCTTCGGGAAGTGGGATGCTGTTGGAGCTATTTCAAGCCAACTGCTGCTTGTTTTGGCCCTGACTTGAGCACTTTGGTCACCACCTCGCTCAGGTCGCTATTTTTGGACCTGCCAGGAATGGACTTCCTGAAGGGCAAAATGACGTGGGAGGGAAAGGAGACCTGCCTATGTGCTTTCTGAGCTCCAAGGAAAAGAAAACAATAATAATAATAATAAATGCTGGGAGTTTCTCTGCCTTTCCCAAAGTGAGTGGTGACCAGGGACATCAGCAGGAGGTGGAGAGGGAATTTTGCCCCCAAGGGGCACTGGGTGGCTTAGGAGTCAGGGGACTGAGAGCCATGAAGCTCCTATTCAAGAAGAGGATCCGTGGTGAGGAAGGGAAGGTCTATCTTTAAACTATCAAAGCATCAGTGTTGTCAGTGTCTTTTCTGACCTGGTCTTCCAACCGCCCCTTCAGCTGGGGCTCTCTCTGAGATGGAGGATGTTCTTTGAAGGAAAGAGCCTGGGAGGCTCAGCAGCTCACAGTATCTGAGCACCAAGTGCTTCCCTAATGGAGTTACCTCTTTAGCATCCCTGAGGGGCAGGCCTGATGGGCAGAAAATGACTGCTAATTGCACGGTTCGTCTCAGATGTTCATTAGCATCTGCCTTCTTGATCAGATCCCTGCCACCCTTCTGGTGGCAGAGGTACAGGGAAGCTGTGGTGCCTACAGCCCCGTCTGCAGGTGGAAAGGGAGCTGACGTGGGGGCTTGCTTCTTCAGAGCTGTTGCAGCCTGCTGCACAGCAGGAGGTAGGAAAACTTACTGCAAGCAGGGAAGAAATAAGTGGGTTTTAGGGGGAAATCAGGTTGGGGTGAGGCAAGGTGGTGATTTTAACAAGTTAGGGGATCAGAAGGCAAAAGCTAAGTTAAAACAGTCATTTTGTTGGCAACTTAATTCATCCTGCTCTTGGTCTCCTGGCTTGTAGGAATGATCTGCTATCTTGGGGTGGCTCCAGGGGACAGGGACAAGCCCTGGTCCCATGAGGTCTGGGCTGTGGATGCTCCTCCTTGCTGGTTGCTGCCACCTCCTGGGGACTGACTCAGTGGCCGTGTGGGGCCTTTCCTGCATGGACATCATCCCAGAGAAAAGGAGAGGCTTTCTGCCAGCACGAGGAAAGGAGCTTTTCCCCACTGGACACCATGATCTCTCCTTCTGAGCCTGTTCCCTTAACAAGTGCAATGGTGAGATAAAAGCATCCATCCCTCGATGAAGGGCTGGCTGGGGAGGGTTTAGGGGAATTGTGTAGTTGCCTGGCAGCGTGAGGTGTCTGGGCCATGCGGTCTGAAAGCAGTGTTTGAAAACAACAGGAGCCTTCTTGTGGGTCAGAGGCAGAGCAGGTCCCCACGGGATGGCCCTGGCACTGATGCTGAAGAAGCATCCCTTGGCCAAGCGTGTGGAAGTGGGCACGGGTGGGCATCTCCGGGCATCCTGCTGGCTCCACCAGGACCCCTTCCAGCATGACTGGAACGGGGAGCCCAGACCATGGAGCTGCAAACCTAAAGAGTGCCTTGGAGTAACGATGGTGGGAGGCTCTGCCCTGTGCCAGAGCTGACGGCAGGGGCCTTAATCCTCTGTCCAGGGTAGCAGAGAAGTTTTGCAGTGCTCCGAGTGCTACCGAAGCCACCAGGAGACAACGCAGCTCTTGCAGCCTTCAGCTGCCTGCGCCCAGCCAGGGGCTGGTGTCGGCCAGAAGATGGTGCTGGTAGGAAAGTGATTAAAGGCCTCGCTCTGTCTGCCAGCAGTTTAGATCTTCCCCCCCCCCATCTCCTTCCTATAAGAGACGCTGTAAAAATAACTCAACATGTTTAATGGTCCCAAATCTACCACGCAGGGCCCGCAGAGTTATTTATTACATCCAGCAGGTTACTAAGAGCTCAACTGCAGTAACTCGAAACCTGTGAGGCAAAGGCTGCTTCTGGGCAGAGGATTCTCTGTGTGACTAATGGAAGCATAACCCTGATTGATAATGGTTTTAGGCTTATTTATTTTTCCCCAGGATCCTTCTCACAGCATCCTGCATGGCAGGGCTGGGTTGCCCGTCGGTGGGGTAACTCTGGGGATTCCCCTGAAAAGCAGCAAAGGGTGACGTGGGCCTGCATCCTGGGGCAGGTGTCTTTTTTATTTTTATGTATTTATTTGATTTATTTTTTTTTTTTTCTTATCCAGCTCCTAGTGTGCTAGATAAGCTGCCTCTACATCCAGGTAGGAAATGGTGAAGCCTTGCACTGCCACAATACAGGATTTTCTCCTCGTATCTATGCACTACCTGACCTTGCTGGAAGGCACAGGTGGTAGCAACTCCTTGTGAACTGGAGCTACTGGGCAGGGACTGAGCCTCCAGTGCTGCTGATATTGTCGTGCACTTCTGGAAGTTGCTCAAGGTGAGAACAGCAATCCTCCCTGCACTTCTCTACCACATGCCAGGGTGTCCCTCAACTCCTGGTGTAGACGGGACCCATCACTCCGTCGTAGTGCTAACAAAACCCCAAGAGCTGCATTTACAGCAGCAAGTGGAGCTCTGCTCCAGTCAGAGCACTGCTGCTCTATCACATCCTGAGGCTGCTAGTGGCTCTTAGGTGAACATCTAGTGGCCTCTATCCAGAGCAGAGCCTGCTGCATGCTGAGGGCTGCTGCACGGGAGCTGGTTTCTACGCCAGGTCTGTTATGTGAGTCTTCCAATCCAGGATTATTTAAAGGAGAGATTTCCAGAAAGTTTTGGAGTGAGATTTCCTGATGTTTGCTGGAGCATGTGGAGCCATGGGACTTGCAGGTGGTGGGGCACTCTCAAGCACAGCCCCCAGACATTGTATTGCTGTGCTTCCAGCAAGGGCAAAGGGACCAGCATACAGTCTGCATGCTCCTGCTGGCAGTTATAAGGAACTTTCCAGTGTTGCCTGTCCCTTGGCATCCCTGCCTTCAGATGAAGCTGCTGGGGTCATGCAGCAGGAGCAGAGCTGAGCCCCACTTCTGTGATCTGGGCTTGCTGCTGTAACAATCCAGCAATGGCCACGGCTTGATCCAGGGTGTGAAAGGCTGAGCTGAGCCAAACACAGTTCATTCCCTGTGCATCCAACAATCCCAGTCACTGATACTTCCAGATGTTTCTTGATTAGCAAAGCCAAGGTGAAGAAAAACCTCTGATAAGCTGCAGACCTCTGGCTGTGAGGGGACAAGGGGAGCTCCTTTCCTGGGCTACCCTGAGCTCTCCAAGCATCACCCCGGGAGGCGGTGACAACCACGTGGCTGGGTCCCTACTTCGGGACAAGGCAGCCCAGGTACAGCCTGGGGACATGTATCTCTTCCAGGAGATGCTGAGACTGCCTGCTTTTGTATTCTCCTCTGCCCCCACCTGTTTTCTGTAATGCTTCTCAGCTTTAGCACCATCCAAATCCGCCCTGATGCTATAGTGTGGGCAGCTCTGAACTCTGAAATGGCTATGCAGCTGTTTTCCAACCCTGGGTTTCCCAGTGTCTGTTGTTCCCGGGGACTGGTACCTGCTCTGGTCTTCCATGAGCTTTACCATCTCTGTTGGGTGGCTTTCCTCTGCAGGGCAGTAGGGAAGGATGTAAAGGAAGAGGGTGAGATGGGCTGTGGAGCCTCCAAAGCAGGTAAGAGCTGGTGTTGGCTCTTCAGGCAGTTTTGTCTTCAGGCTTGAAGAATGCCCACGTGCTGGTGGCTTTGGCCACTCACCCAGGGTGAGCTGGAGAGGGTCCAACGTGACTTAAATGCTTTCCATGGAGCTCTGCTGGTCCAGAGGCCAAGCTGGGGAGGTGATCTCAGGGATGTGCACCCCCAGATCTGCTGGGAAGAGAGAATGTGGCAGGTGGAAGGGGTCTGTCCCTTCTGGAAGGATGTTATGGGGAAGGGATGGCTCTGGAGTTTATTCTGGCTCATCAGGGAATCATTGTCCTCCAGGACAAGTTTATGATTACAGTCCCCAAACCCCTAGCCCACATCAGGTGAGTGGGTGGGAGCTCGTCCCAGCTGCTGGGTCCCATCAAAGGGAGCCGATAGAGAGGGGTTCGTCCTTGTTTGTGACTTGGGGTCGGGGCTCCTGCAGGGCTATCGTCCCTTCTGGAGGGGGGGATACTCAGTTTGGACATCCTTTCAAAGGCAAACCATCTCCACTGGGATCCTGGGGCCTATTATAGGCTGATTAAATATTAAAACAATTCATTTTGTACTTAAACTGTTCCGAAGGCTCCTGCTGCTGATGACTTTGAAGTCTGAGGCGAAAGGGTTTGCTCTCTTTTTCTCCTTCCCCACTTCCCTTCCATCCCCACCTTTCCCCAGGCAGGAAGGGGAGGGCGAGTCGTGGCCAGGTCTGGCTTTGCTGGGTTCGAGCCTTGATTGAGATGGTGGAAGGTGTTTTGCCCTTTGTGGGAGCTTGCTGGAGCAGGATGCTGGTGGTGGGGGCCAGAAGAGTCCCTTGAGGCAGCAAGCTTTGTGCTCTGGCTCTGTGTGCTTGGGTGGGAGGGGATGGGATGGCAGCAGAGATGTGTCTGTGCTCCTTAGGGTTGACAGGACCTGCTGGTGTCCTGAGAGCCACCAGGAGCTGGGCACAGGGCAGGGGCATCCTGCTGTCCAAGCAGGGAGGTCCAGGTTCGCTGTCCCATACGTTGCTCTCTCCTGGAGGCTGGTGTGAGGAGGTGAAACTACCTTAGGCATCGCTTGATACCTTCAGGACCTCAGCAGGTGATGTCCTAGGTCTGGGTGCAGTGGGTTGTGCTCTTTTGGGTTGTGCCGAGCTCTGTTGGCATCCAGGCTGGTCGGTGGCTGTTTGTCCTCTCCTTGGTGCTGCTGCAGGAGGTGCTGAGGCACAGGACAGGGAGAGCTCCGGGGAGACCAGGACTTGCTCAGAGTCTTCTGGGGGCAAGTTACAGGGTGGGACCTCACCAGTGAAAGGATACTTGAGCACCTGCAGGGCTCAGGGCTTAAATTCCAAGCTGTAGCCTGCTTGGTTGTCCACCTGCTCTCAGCTCAGACCTGCAGAAGTGCAGGAGGACCTGGACCTCCTCTGCCTGCTGCAGATGAAGAAAAAGGTGAGTGGCAAATATTTTGTTTCTCCAGCTGAAGCAGGCTTCCTTCCCTCCCCCTCCTCCAGCCCCATCTTTTACATCTGTTGTATGTGAAATCCAGCAAACTCTCAGCAGAGCTCATTACTCACGGCCCACTGCTCTGAAGAGGGCCGAAAGGTCCTGCACGTAATGATTTGGAGGTGATTTGTATTTAAGATGCTTGGCTTTCAGATGCTGGGGGAGGAGGGGGAAAATTAAATAATTGAAAGCTGGTGGGGAAGGGATGGAGAGAGCCCCAGACAGAGGGAGAGGACGAGAGTTTCTCGTGATCCAGAAGCATTTGAGTTCACCAGCATCCGTTGCACAGATGCTGGGTTAAAATCCAAGAATGGAGGTGAATCTTCCTTCTGCCGATGCAGGATCAGAGCATGCCCTAGGGATGGTGGAGATGGGTCTGGTTTAGGTGGGACAGAGTAACTTGATGTCCTGGTGGGATGCAGTTGCCTTGGTCACACCAGACTCCCCTCCTTTCTCTGCATTTCCCTCTTGCTGCCTCTGGCATGCTTTAAGCAATAAAGTCAATTTGCCAGCCCATATATTTAGGAAGTCTCACTGGTGGTACCGTGTGGCTAGTAAACTCCTGCTGAAAAGGGTGAGCAAGGCTGGAAACAGTGCTGCCTGTGCAGGGCAGGTTTGCTGGCCCTGAGCCATGCAAAGAGCGTGTCTTGCTGATGCAGAATTTGCACTATGAGCCTCATGGGGCAGCTCTCAAGATCTCAAAGCAAAGGGAGACTTCATGGTTGTAGCCTCTCTTTGGGTGGGGAAACTGAGGCACAAAGGGTGGAAATGAATTGCCCAAGGAAAGAGCAAGTTGAATGTTACTTGTCTGAAAGTTCAGCAAACCAGGGTGTAAAGCTTGGTTTGGTCTAAAACAGCTCCACAGCTTCTTTCAGCCCTTTTTATTTTTTATTTTTATTTTTATTTCTTTTTTATTTTTACCAAATTAACAAAAATACCTCTGGTTGATTGCTGCAGCTCTGGTTTTCTAGCTGGGCACCAGCAGGATTTGCTGGTTCTGGAAACCAAGAGACGCACTGAGGGTCCCTTCTGCACTTGAACTTGAGGCTTCATTCCCAAAGCCTGTCTTTAACCTTGACCCAAACTTGTGCCTTGCTCCGATGCCTTGGGGGGAACCTGTTCCCCACCCTGGCAAACCTGCAGATACGGATATCCTTCCCCGTGCTGTACAAGCTGCCAGCAATCCGCTGGTCCCTGGAGGCGTGCAGATGGCCCATTAGTGCATTAGGGCTGGGGAGGCCACTTTTATTCAAATCCTCCAGCCTCAGATCTGCGAATCAAGTCAGATTAAGCTGCCTGATCCGAAGCTAACGAGTCAGGGAATGAAAGTCAAAAATCAATAGCTTGGGAAGATCTGATGCTTTTACACATGCTGTCCGTGTATTTACTGGCTCCGTACAAGGAGCAGGGAAGTCTGAGGAGCCTCCCCTTAATTCTGATGTTTAACCCATGCAGGTTCTCCCTCGGGTCTGATTTTATCACCCAAGCCACGGGTGCTGGAATTGTAGGGGGGATATTTTTCGCCTTCATCTCAGAACATTTCTCCAGAAAATACATGCTGGAGCTATATGCCTGGCTCTGATGCAAGCAGGAATGTCCAAGCAAACTACTCCTTAATCTGCTCAGCACCTGAATACCTCAAAAACGTCTTTCCTGCAGATTTTTTTTTTTTTCTGGGGGGGGGGAGGCAAGGACAAACGGCACTTTTGTTCTCCCCACCACCCCCCGCTCCCAAGGCTGGAGCCGGCTGTGCAGCTGGTGCCCCCCGCGCTGCCCGCGGTGGCTCAGCGGGGGCCGTGTGTCCGTCCCTCCCTCCCCGGCCACGTCCAGCCGTCGGAGCAGGCACTGCCAGATGGCGGGGGGAGGCTTTTCTCTTCGGAGGCTGCGATTTAAAAGCGCCCCGGCGATGCCCTCGCGGGCCGCGGGAGGCTTGTTGCTCCCAGCGGTTGGCCAGGCTCCGCTGGGGAGTTCAATGGGGGAGATGCTGACGTGGTGTTGTTCAGGCCCCGTTGTGGGGATCCCAGCTGGGGTCGCGGCCAGGGTGTCTGTGATGGTGCTCGAGCCCTCTCCTGAGGACTGGCAGCTGGGAGATGGCGCTTTGAGAGAGCTGCCAAGTGGGCTCCTGGGCCCCGGCACTGCAGTGGTAGCACCAGGGGGCTGCGCAGCCTGAAGCAAGCCTTGGGTGGCCCTGCGGGTGCCCACCCTGCCTAAAAGAGAGGGTGCTGGAGAGGAGGAAAGGGGTCTCCAGGTGCTTTTGGAGCAGGCTGGAGGGAGCGGATGGCTTGCTGGGGACAGCCCTGTGGAGGAGGTGCTGCAGGGCAGGATGGGGACTGGAAGGGCAGGCCTAGGTAAGGTGGCCTCTACCCCTCTGCTCTTGCTGATGTTTAATCCACCCGCTTTGTGGCAATCAAAATCTCATGTAGAATTAACCATATCAGACCACCTCCCTCTTGCCAGCTGCCATCAACACCGTTTAAAGGCTGGGCCTTATGGTATTCTCAATTCCCCTCCAACCTGGGCTTTGACTGTATTACCTGAGGCTGTGTTTTCCGAGGGAGCAGTTCCCCGTTAGCTTAAACATGGGCTCAGCTCTGAAGTGTTTGGTGCTCAAATATCCTAAAATCCTCGCGGTTGTAGGAGCTTGAGCTGGCTGTGTCTTAGCAGAAGGTGGTTTGGAGGGTGGTAGCTCCGTAAGCACTGCTTGGTGTGGTCTTTTCTCTGCATCATGGTGTGGGGGAAGTCACAGCTATTTAGGGAAGAGTAAAAGAAAAGTGTATTTAGAAGCAACGCTTCTTGATGTTTTTCTGGCTCCCAGCAATGGAGCATTTAGGGTGTCCCATATCAGCAGGTTAGGTTATTGCCCTGAACTTCTTAGAAAATATCTTAGGTTACACATAAAAATAAATAAAGTAAAGACTGGATGTGCCGAGCGTGGCAGCAGTAGAAATACTTTCCTGGGAAACAAAAAATCAATGGTAAACAGTATATTGCAGAGCTACACAAGAACAGCTGGAACGAGCCCTAAATATTTATTATTAATACCAAAGCTGTTTATTTTTGACATATTAAATAGGTCATATCTCATCTAATAAAACCTCTGTGTACAGTGCTGGCTCTGCTGGGCTGGAAAAAGATTTTGCTTTTGAGGTCTGAACAGAGTGAGAATTTGGAGTCCATGTGTTACTAAAAAATAAAATTAAAGCTTTTGGTGTTATTTGCGGAGGGGCTGGAATTGTCTCCTTCCCCTATGCCTGAGTGGCCTCTTCTGGCATCTCCCAGGACGTGATCTAGAAATATGACCAAGAGGTGTGCTCAGAGCAGGGGATGTGGGTCCAAACCTCAGCTCATCCAGGGATTCCCTGTGTCATGATGGATAAACCACTTAACCTAGACTGGGCTTCAGTCTAGAAATGGGATTGCACCGACCTACCCTCTGGGACTGTAAAAGTGATGGGGAGGCACACAGTGACAGCAAGCACTCTTCTCCCCCATTGGAGACATCATTAAGCAAATATCTACAAAGCTTCCCCAGCTTCAGAAGCTGAAAGCTTGAAGCTAGCTGGATGCTTAAGTGCATCAGGACCTAATTGCTGCCAACTCTAAGTGTTGGGGGGGAAGAAGTGTTGTCCAAAGCCCCCTGCATTTTAAAATTCCCATCCAATGGCATTAACCCCACATCAATCTACTTAAGTCTTCTAGGAGTTCAGGAAAGCTGGGTATCTTCTTTGAATTTCTTTCCAAATGCAGTAAAGCCTCTGTTCCTAACCTCACACAATGACACTGAGCTGGAGAGTAAGCACCCATATCCACCCTTCCTGCCTCAGTTTCCTCACCTTCTGAATGACACGTAGCCCACCCGGGGTCTCCTTTTGCCCTGAGGAATTTCGATGTGTTCCAAGAGTCACATATAACATTGCATTAGCAATCCTGGGCCTTGTGCGAGTCCAGCATTAGACATGCAGGAGAGCAGAGCTGGGGACCATAAGGGACATGAGTGTGATATAGGGGTTTGAACAAGTGTTATAGGGTGGTGATTCTTTGTTTAGTTCACTGCCTTCAGACAGGTGGTGGGTGTTTCAGAAAGCTATTTCCAATAGAACTGGTATGTTCATGTTGATATATTTGCTGTTGAGCAAATCTGCCCCCGTTGCATCCCTGTGAATGCCTCAGCTCACCTTCTTGGAGGTCTGTCTGGTGCCTTGTGGTGCCATGGTGGGTTTTCAGTTGGTCCAGTTTGTACCCAAAGTCATGCTACACAGCTTGGCACTCCTAATGGCCTGGCCTGGCTTCGTGCACATGGGGTGGGCCAAACCAGGGACTGTGCCTGCTCCCATGCGCAAGACAGACTCAACCATCCCATTCAGCAGAGGCCAAGAATACAGTGGGTGCCACCAAGCACAGCACCAGGGCAGGGGCTGGCCCTGGGTTTGTTTTGTGGCACAGGTATATTATGAAATTAGAAGCTGTTGAGCTTGGAAATCACATTGCTCCCACAGAGTGTTGCGGTGGAACTTGCACGATCCCCCAATAAATCATCAAACCCATCCCACTGGTGTGTGTGGGTTGGTGGAAAGCAAAAAAAAAAAAAAAAAGTGTTTCTGATGTCCAGATTTGACCTCTGGCTCCTTGGCTTTGGCCAACATGTGCAAATTCATCCCTACGGTGGGCAGCTTCAGCACTAGGGCTGGGCTCTTTTCAATGCACTGCGTACATACCATTCACCATCCATTTACATTGGATGTGTTGCCCCACTGTACATTAACATTTAAAACAAAATCGTCAGCCCCATCACGAGCATCACTCTGAGGGATGGCAGTGCATCGTAGACATCGTGTAAGTAATTTGTTCAACATTGGTGATAATAAGCTACGTGGAGCAATAAGAGCATAAACACAGGGCTTTGTGTGAACGTGTGTGTTTATTTTTTTATCCCTTTTTCTTCTTTTTCTTTCTTTTTTTTTTTTTTTTTTTTTGAAAGGAACCTCTGAGGGGAAAAAAAAATGCCATGAATGATTCATAGATGCAAGGGGGGAAAAAGACGAAGAGAGAGAGGGAGAGAAAGAGAGATTAAGAGAGAGGAGCTTCAAAGTGACTGGAGCCGATTTGAAGTCCTGAGCGTTCCTGTGCTGGGCAGGCCAGCAATTCACCAGAGAGACCCCGTCAAGCTCCCCCCATCCGCCGCCCTGGCCTCATCCCTGCTGCCGCTGCCTCCACCGCCAACGCAGCCTCCCAGTTGCAGGTTCAAAGTTCAGCAGCATCTAATGATGGGAAGGCCTCCCAGACCCTCTGTGAGTGGCATCTGTTTATAGGCACAGCCCTTCCCTGGTGGTTTTAGCTGGACTTAAAAAAATATATAAATAAAATAAAAAAAAAAGAGGAGGAGGAAGAGTGGAATGAGATGCAGGGCTCCTTTTTAAAAATAAAAAAGTATAAAAAAATCTACTGGTGGTGAAGTGCCTTTGATTCTGAATATTAAAAAAGCCCATTAGATTTAAATGTAGTGAGAATATTAACGCTTCTGCCTTGATTTGTATTCACCGGCTGCCATGGGTACACTTGGGGAGTGCAAAAGAAAAACACGGCTCATGCCTGGGTGGGATGCTGGCTCTCTCGGCAGGGAGCAGCCAGGGTGACGGAGGGATGGAAAGGATGGAAGGACAGATTGTCCCCCCTTCATCTTGTGTTCCTGGTCATCAGAGGGATGGGGACTTCCAAAGGCATCTCTGTGCTGGCAAAACCCTTGGCTTCACCACCAGCAGGGTTAAAACTCATTATTCTTTTGCAGGGAAATTCAGGCATTTCAAGACCTGGTTTGCAGTGCCCCATAAGGGAAATAAAGGATTATCCTTTTCCAGGGAATCCAAGTCTCGAAACAATTTTTCCCCTATTTTATATGATGTGTTGTTAAATTTTTGCTCTTTCAATTTAATGATGTAATTGGATTAAATGTATGGGATATCATGGCAGATCTGCAGAAGAAATTAGTGATGTCTAGCACAAATTCTGCAAGACCTGTTATTGGTTATGTGTCACAAAATAAATGACACGATAATGAGTGGCTAATACTCTAATTAACATTACATGCTGACTTTATTTTATTAATCAAAGGCAGTAACACTCACTGGCCTAATGAAACAGTTTGATGTTTTAATACTTCCAAAAGAGAAAAAGAGATAAGGGTTCAGTACTAATTAGAGTAGCAGCTGATTTTAGGAGGAAAAAATAATCTGATATTGTTGCCTGGCTAAAATAAAGGCATCAAACACTGCAAATATTCACATTTACAAAACGAACAAAAACTAAAACCATAAGCTTTAAAATGTTAAAAATAGAAGAAATAATAGTTGGCCACCCTGTCATATTTATAATATGTCATGACATATCATTAGTGCTAATGAGTAGTGAGACATGAAGCTCTCCAACAGAAATATAAAGAAATCATACTGAACAAATAATGCTGCCCCAAGTAGTAGACTATAATTAATATTTAATTTCACAGTGGAATTTTAGGAATTGCTAAATTATTTTTTAGGAATTCAAATACCGCAAATACAATGGAAATCAAAATCAAATGGTTTGGCAAAAATGATTTGGTTTTATTATTTTATTTTTTTCAGAAGGAAAGCTTCAGTGCTGAGCTTTTCTAGGAGCCCACATCCTAGCAGACAGCTGAACAGGTATTGAAACCTCTAATAAATTGGTGCACAGTAAGGGCTTGATTTCTATTTTAACAAGTGATGTGGCCATCGCTTCTTGACATGAGGTCCCTTAAGCCTTCCAAAGACTGCCCATGACCAAAACTTTGCTCTCTACTATTTTCCAGATCAATCCAAATTGGAGGAATAAATGGGGGCTCCTTGGCTTCTGACTGACCTTTGGCTTGAACTAAGTGCTGCTTTCCTCTGCTGAAGAGCTGCAACCTGAAAACATGTGAGTTATGTTTCCACACCATAGACATCTCCATCATGCTTTCAAGAGCAGTGAGTGAAGGAGTTATGGGTATCTGGAATTCCTCGGCTATGCACAACATCTCCATACAGATAGCCCATTGCTTATCTTGTCCATGGCAGCAGAAGTAGCAGAAAGGCTATAAACTGGACAGCGACACAATGGGTGTTCCTTGCTGAGGAGCTGTGGAAGTTGGTAGCTATCAACTCTCAAAAAAAGTGAAGAAAAAACACGTTGGAGTTGGCTCAAAGCAGTTGAGGTCAACATAATTTTAAAGCAGCAGCAAACATTGACTTGGACAAGCCCAGGTTTCCATTCACAGTTCTTAAATCAGTCTCAGCATACAGGCAGGTTGCAAAGTAAGGAATAAATACATCATCAGCTTGAAGTCTGGGTATTCCCAGACACATTAACTGTGAAGTCCTGGTGAGTTTCTTATCTCAGACTTCTCTTGTTGCGTTCTTGGCATGTTGGAGCTTGACAATTGCTTTTTTTTGCCTGCCTGGTTGCGAGCTTCATCCAGCCTGCCTGCTGGACTTGCTGTGAGACCCTCAGCCACTCAGAGTGGTAGCTCAATTCAGGCAGGTGATGAGTTACCTTGACATCAGAAAATCAGGGCTGTGAGATCTTAGCACCCTGGAAGGTCAGCAGGGAGTAGTTAGGGCTGAAGTCTGATCATCTGCTGAAGGTACCGACCATTGGTGTTGTGTCTGGATTTCTACACTAACTGTACAGCAGATATGGACAGCAAATGGTCTGACACATCCCTGGTCCTCAAACCAAAAAGTTCAAGGAGGTGGACCAAAGATAACCCTTCTCCAGTTGTGTTAGAAGTCCCTTGAAAATTGCTTCTCCAAGTGATAAATAATGCATAAGAACTGGTGTAAAGCTGTTTGAATTACCTCCCAACTTCTTTTCTTCCTACCAAAGTTTGAGCTGAATTTGCAGCTTTTTAGTGAAGGCTACTGAAGTTACTGAAGTGGTTGAACTCATTGATGCTTGTGCTAGCAGAGTCTAGGTGGGTGTGTTGCCACTATGGATTGTAATGTGATTTCCCCCAGAGGAAAATTCCCGTTGCAATGCACAGACACACAAGGAAGCACAATTAACTTCTCTGGAGGAACCTTAAGCCAGCTTTCCTTGAGTGTTGTGTAATTAAAACCTCAGCCTTGTTAATACATTAGTGAGATGTTTGCATATAATTCATCAAATGTTTATGAAAATGCGTAACAAATAATCCTGACAAACAAGTTGCTTAATTGAGATAAGGGATGGGAAGCCTTGTGAATTTTTAATAAAAAGGGAAAGAAAGCACACTATGTTAATCAGATGAAGTTATCTCATTCAATATTTTCAAGTGACTTCTCTAGCACATTTTATTTAATATATTACACAAAAGGAATAACTTGATCCCCTGATGAGATCTGCATAGAAAAACCTCTTTTGCAACAAACATACCATTGGCTTAAGGCATTCCCCCAGCTATTGATCAAAATCTTATTTTTTGTTCTTGTCAGAGAACAGCATTAAAACCTGCCTGAGATTTGCACTTTCTCTAACTGAAAGAGGAACAACTAATTCCTGGCTGATGCCTGAGTGTTTTTCTCCAAGTACGTAGTAAACTCTGTCATATAGAATCAGTGATGACATTAATTCACATACCCTGGTAGCTAATTTAGCTTTGGAGAAGGGAAGGGGAGAGCTCAGACTTAAAAGCTTCTCACCCACTGGTTTCAGTGAGGTATCCCACCACAACCATATTCTCTGTGGCCAACACCCTCTCCACTTTGCTCTTTCCTATTACGCTGTTTGGTTAATTAACACAACAAAGTTCAATAAGGCACAGTTGGTTTTGGCCTCAAATTTGCCTGATAATTCCTGTTTCTCTTTCAGGCTTGGAAAAGCTCTTTTGAGTTTCAAAGTCTCCTTGTCTTGTCCAAGGGTGTCAGAATCCTTGTTCCTGAAAGTTTACTATGGCCTGGAGGAAGAGGATGTGAATCTGTAGCTATTGCAACACCAGCATAAGAAGTCTGCCTGCCAGGTAGAAGCCAATGTGCACCATTGGGAGAGAGAGTCTGGACCCAGGTCAGCTTGTTTTGTTTTCCCTACCTCATCATAACCATACTGGGTTATTTGTATATTTAAATATAAAAATATTATAATATTATATATATATATATATATATATATATATATAAATATGGATATTTAGACCTGAATTTAGTGGGTAAAGGTAATGGTTCAAAAGGTCACCCTGAATTTTCTAAATATTGATTTAGTTTCAGTTTTAAAAGCAATATAACACTAGACAGAAAGGAGAGTAAGGCTTGGAAATGGAGGAAGGAGCAGAACAGGACAAAAATATATGGAAAAGAAGGGTTTGGGCAGCAAGAGACAGAACTACAGCTGGTGTGAGTAAAGGTGAGGACAGTTGAAGGGTCAGACCTGTGGTAGTTGGGTTCAGCCAAGGAACTGGGACCTCACACAGCCCTGTTCCTTTCTTCGAGCATCAGTGTTAAGCCTTGAAGCCACACCACTGTGTCTTCAGTGTTAAGCTGAACTGCAGATGTTGCTCCTTCTGGAATGGTGTGGATGCTGGAGAGAGATAAAAGCTTCCTGACTCACCTCTTATGCAGGTTTCCCACTCACCTGTTAAAACCCACCTCAAATCAGCAATTTTCCCTACTTTTCTCCCCTAAGATCTGCACACTGAGCCACCAAGTCTGGATTTGAGCACCAGCACGAGGTCATCTTTCAGTCACCTCTGGTTTCCCTGGTGGACCCTTGTATCTCCTCCTGGTTCCTGCCATCTGCCCAGCCGGTTGCAGCCACCCTGTGGTGCTGCACAGCATGTGGGCTCTTCTGTTGGTGGCCAGAAACAGGGAAGGAGATGCTGCAGTTAGGAGCTCGAGGTGAAATTTGCTCAGGCCCGATGAAGCTCACCCTAGCACGTTGGTTGCGCTCCCAAAGTACTCAGAGCAAGCCAGTGATGAAGAAACATAGACTACGTGGTTTAAAAAGCTCCCAGCCCAGAGTCAGCATTTCTGCCCTGACCTGCCTCATGAATTATTTAGCACGGGACTTGTTGATGCGCACTTATATTTTTTTCCCAGTGGAGTTGATGATCTTCCTTCCCCTTAACAGCCTCGCCGCTCTCTCCCTGCACAGACGCCACGCTCGGTGGGCTGTGGACAGACCAGGGCTGGGCTGGTGCTCACCATGGGGGAGCTAAGGGTGCCTGGCAAGAGGATGGGCATCGTGGCCATAGCTGGCGCTGCAATGGCAGGGCAACAAGATGGGGGACAGGGATGGGAGAGGGGTCCACGGGAGAAAGAAAAGTGGGAGAAGTGCAGTTGGAAGTGAGTGGTGTTAATGAAATATTCAGCAGTGGTGGGCCTAGACGCATTGCCGAAATTGCAGAAGCAGAGATGATTAATATTTAACAGGGTAAGCTGCCACTTGGCTGCTTTCTGCACAGAGATTCCACCCCCACGTACACACACACCGCCTTCGTCCTGCTTCCCACCCTCCTCTGACTCCCCCAAACTCCTGCCTCCACCACTCTTTGCTGGCTCAAGCCAATGACTCCCACCACTGTGCTCGGCTTGGGGGAGGTTCTCCGGCCCCTCCATGAGCTCTGCCCAGGGGAGATCAAGTCCAAGGGCTGCCTGGTGGGAGAAGTGCCAGGACGGGGGGGAAGGTAGTCTGGAGAAAGCACATCATTTATTTTTCATGTGGATGGGAGAGCAGGTTGTCCTATTTAGTCACATTAGATGCTCTGTTAACACAACAGGAACTAAAAAAAAAAAAAAAAAAAAAAAGAAAGGATGAATAAATGCTTGCAGCAGAAGGAGGCAGCTCTCTGGTTCTCTGGGAAAACAGGAACCGGTCTTTCAGGGGGTTAAGTGTTTTGGCTCCAGCTGAGTCTCCCTTGGGGTGACCCATGTAGGTGATGGACAGCTAAGAAATCAGGGAGTGCACGAGGCTCTTCGTCGGCTGGTTTGGTGCAGGAGGAATGGCCCCAGGTGTGGACTGATATTTGGTACATGCCCACCCACCGCCTCTGCGGAGTCCTTGCAGATGGGAAGCTCTCCCCATGAACATCCACACAGCTTCCTCCTGGTCCTTTTGCAACCCCCCCCCCCCCAAACTCTTTGCTCAGACACTTTCTCAGGAGATGTGACAGTGGTTGCACTGTTAGTGTGCTGACCAAGATGTCCCCACAGGGTCGAGCTTTTTTAAAATCAGTCTCCTTCCATCTGCTGCCTTTTCTTGTGCATTTAGGTGGACGCTCTTTGATCTAGGAGTCATCTCTGTGCTCAGGATTTGTGATGCCCTTGGTACAGAGAAGTCTTAGCCCATTTGTGCAACCTCGAGGCTGTAAATCATCACAAATAAATTACAAGAATATGTGAGGTCTGGCTACCCGCTGGAATCACTAATACGAAAATGACCTAGAGGTGCATCTGAGGGTGCATCAGGGACTTGAAAAGAGGAGACAAACCCAAGTCTGTACCGATGATATTTCTGTGAGCAGGTTTGTGCCCCACCATATGGGCTTTGAAGATGTACTTGGTGAGTGAGCATGAGCCTATCATGGAACCAGTAAGTACACTGTATACGAATTACGGCTACCTAGGGAGCAAGGCAAGTTGTGGCAAAGCTGGTCTAATCCAGCCCTGGCCACGGAGCCAGGAAGGGCACGTCCCACTGCTAAGGAAACCAGGAGGTTTCAGTGCGCTTTGTAAAGCGGAAAAAAAATAAATGAGGGCGTGAGGAAAATCACTGTAAATCTTTCTTTCTCCCCACATCTTGGTCTATTTTTGAAATGCTAAGAACATTGAAACACCAGCTTGAAGCCTTCTGCTTGGCTTCAGTTTCTGGACCAGTTTTCAGGTGTTTAAGCTAATTAAGCATCATCATCTAGTCCATTGCCTTCACCCTGCAGCTGAAGGCAGAGCTGCCTTTTCCTGGAGGAGCTCTGTGAAATGACTGTCTTTTTCCAGCCTGCATGTCAGGATGTGACCCAAAGGAGAGCACAGGAGGTGCCCTGGGGATCCAGCTAGAAGCTCCAAAAAATGGAATCACCTTCTACAGGCGGTTTGTGTCTTAGAGGGACCGAATCAACTGCCAGTCAGAAAGGAAACCTCAGGCACCATGCGTCCTCAATTAAGTAGATAATTTGGAGCAGGAGGAGGCAGGGCTGTTGAGGATGTAGGATGTGAGGGCCATTTGCTGGCAGAGTCTGTCCGTGACCCTTCCCCATGACTCTCTGCACAGTTTGGCTGGAGGAATGCCTTCTGCAGATGGGTGTGCATTGCCAAAGCTGCATGTCCTTCGTGCCATGGCTGCAGCCCACCCATCCCTTCCCCTGCCACGTCACGACAAGGGTTAATCTGGACAGATGTAGAATGTGAAAACTGGACATGGGTAAGAGCTGGACCATCTGTGGCAGGAGGAGGAACCCCTGTCGAAAGTCCCAGAACTAGCGAGAACAGACAAGTTGATTTCTATTGTGTAAGTGGGGATTTGTCCGCGATGGTATAGTAACAACTAGAATTAGAAAGGAATAAAGAGTGAATTCTTCCTCTTCCCAAGTGTGTTCCCTCCAGGGCAAAGGTCAAGTGCATTGTGTGGCCGTGTTTGGATTCAGAATAAAATAAGTGACAAGGGCGAAAACCTGGGGCATGCACAGGGACTGAATAAAGAGGAGTGTGAGCTAGGCACCAGAAACCACTTTCTCACCCTAGGGGTCATTAACATGTGCAATTGGTGACCTCGTGACATGGTACGGGGGCAACAGAGACACTAATGTGAGTCATTTATATGCTGGCTTGAGTGTATTCAGCTATTGATAACAGTGTATTTCTGAGCATAGTGACCAGCTCTTTTGGTAAAATGGAGATGGGCCGATTTGCTCGTACAGTTTGCTAGCAGTTACTCGCAGCTTTCTTCTCTATTTTTCCACGGGAAAAAGAAAAAAAGTCTGCTGGTGTCTGGCTGCAGATTGTCTCCCTGTCCTATATGGATTCCATAGGCAGAGCCCACTCAGCATTTCCTGGAATAAATGCTCTTGTGAAGAAGGAAAAGGGTTTGGCATAAAGCATGAAACATTGGTGGAGATGAGACTTGTCCAGAGATTTTTTTAGAGGAAGAACGTACTGACCTAATGAAATTATGCAAGTATGTTGGAGAGTAGTCTTCATTTATCTGGTGGCTCACCTATTCTTTGGTGTCCTTCCAGGACGAAGCACTTGCCCTACGTGTACCTTGAGTATTAATACAAGTGTTCTCCCCTTGCTAATGAGATGCCAGACTGGAGGAGGAAGCTCTCTTGCGATGGTGAGTTCAAGAACAAATGTCTTCTGTCCTGTCCTGAGTCTTAGAGCTTAGAGTGAATTTCACTACCACAAAACATAGCGAAGGAACTTCTCTAGTACCATGTTGTGGCTTCAGGCTCAACTATAAAGAGTTCCTTAGATTATTGACTGATCTCATTTATTTATTTATTAGTCTAGGGCTCCTTTGAGGTCCTACCATCTTTCTCAACTGAATTTCAGATAATCTTTCTTAGAGCTTAGGCTCTTTGGAGCTGGCCAGTTGTAAAGATAGGTTTGAGCTGTGGACTCAAGTCTGAAGCTGGATCTGGGCTTGGGATTTTGGTTCTGAGGTATTCCATCCTGTGATGCAGTTGTTCTCAGAAAGCTTGGAATGTTCGTGGGAGATTTACCTTCAAAGTAGTGGAAATATTATAGCAGTAAATGTTGTAAGATAGCTTCACCCATTTCCTCCAAAGCCCTGTGAATAGTACATGTCAGGACAGTTGAGTCTGCATCTAAAAAGGCAAAACTCTGCCCAGCAGTTTCATCTCCGACAGTTATGATAGAAGTGGAGCCCCAAAGGGATGCTGTATGGCTGGTTCTTTGCCCTGTTATAAGATTTTTGTCACGGTACATTGAAGAAGACTTCTTGGAGGTCTTGATAGAAACCACGGGGAAAGGCTAACAAGAACTGCAGTATTAACTCCCCTGGCCACTGCAAAGGTGCTGCAGGGTGAAACGTTTGGAAACAATTAATGTGCTCTTATACCAACATGACCTTTGAGAGTGCCAGGCATCTTCTGTGGGGCCTGTAACTCAAGCATTAATAATGGATTACCAAAATCAACCAGCTGCAAGGGAACCACTTCTCCCTGCTTAGATAATTCTCCTCCCGGAGAAGAGCTATTGATTTTGATACTGATTCCTTCCTCTCCAGTGGAAGGGTTACACCCCACCATCACTGTCTGTGACAGTGAACTCTCTCCTGATCTGCACACACCATGCACGTCAGCCACGTTGCTCTGCACCAGCGACAGAGACAGCCCTCCTGTACAACTGAGACTGCTGCGAAAAGCGGTGTGCACTCTTATTTTCCCACCAGGTGATTCAGTCAGCTTTGCTGTTCAGCTGTGCTTTCTCAGCAGTCTGCAGCAGGAAACGTCTCTGAGCACTGGGAAACTGGTTAGACCCGCACTGACTTTGCAGCATCCATAGCATAAGGGGTATGGATGAAAATCAGCTTGGATCTACCATGTGCAAGCTGGCTTGTGCAAACACCCTCACGCGTATGTGCCCTTGCTTCACTATCTTCATCCCTTCTGCTCTACTAAGTACACCTTTGTGTTTTGCCACTGGCGTTGGACAAGGTCCTGGGCAAGCTGCTCTAGGTGGCCCTGCCTGAGCTGGGCAATCGGAGCAGAGGACTTCCAGAGGTCCCTTCCAGCCTCAGCCGTTCTGCAATGCTGTTTCACTTGCTGGAGCTGAGATGCAGCTCTGGGTACCAGCATCTTTATGCCCTGCTTGAGCCACAGTCCCTGGTGGGCTGGAGGTAGGGAGAGGACCGTGCTTTGAGCTCGTTCACAGTAAGGAAGCTTTGATTTCATTGGAATAGAATAGAATCCATAGAATTCCATAGAATGGAAAATTTGTTTCTAATTGGTTTTGGGACAGCTTGAAAAATGAATCATTTGCAAGTTTGTGTTAGTTGTAAATAGACCACTTATTTTATTTTTTTTTTTTTTCCAAAGGGGAAAGTGAACACATCTGCCACCCGCATTTCCCCACAGTGACATTTGAACTTGTTGGCCAGCTCCAACCACATTTAACTGTGGTTGGTAAATGTGGTCTGAAAGACAAGCTGAAATAAAGCAATCGGATGTGCACCAAAACCCTACTAACAGCCTGAGATAAGGCAAGCCTGCAGCACACGTTCAACCTTAATGAGACACCGGAGAATCCACCTGGGAGAAGAAAGCTACTTGGAAAGCCCTGGGTGTGGGACAGCATCTAGTCTGAGTTCACGCTGCCCCAGACATCAGAGAATCCAACTACAAGAGGCAAACCTGTGGGGAATTGGGCTTCATTAGTCCCTCTGCTTGCGGAGTAACATGTTTTCTTGGAGCATCTTTCATCTCTTTTCAGGCACAAGCGCCAGAAACAAAGGGCTGGATTCATGAGAGGGCTTAGGGTGCTGCTACAAAATGGTGGGAGCAAGGGTCCTCTTCTGCCTGTCGGCATGCTGGAAGCCAACAGGGACGGGATCTGAGTCACGGTTACGTGGATGGGTGCTGAGCCCCCAGGCTAGGTGAGGGAGGTGACACTCAGTGCGGTTGGGAAGGGGCGTCTTGTGAATCTAGGCTGAGAAATATGAGCCTTCTTTTACTCTGGAAATGCTGCAGTGAGACATTTGGATAGTATGAATCATCTTCCCGAGAAGACGGAGCCGAAACGAATAGCTGAAACAACTCTGTGTTGCAGGTAGGAAGGAAACCCTGGAATTTGCTAGTTTAGGGAATAAAAATTATTTCCTTAAAACACAAACCAACAACAGTATTGCAAAACCAAACCAAACCAAACAACAACAACAAAATGCAATGATCTTATCTGCTACAGTAATCTGCAGACTGCTTGCTTCCTGGTAGTCCTGTCCACCATGGATTTGTCTTAAGATGAAAAACCAGCTGTCCTGAAGTTCACTGTGAGGTTGCATTATGAAGTTACTGTAAAATGGCCATAAAGCAGCAAAACTGTGGCCCTAAATCCTAGAATCTGCAAAAACTGCTTTTAACCAGCTCCTGTCCCTCTACCGAAGTGCCCAGTAAAGACTTGCAGTCTCGAGCTCCTGGCTTGCCCCAAGCCTGGTGCCTCAGCACGTAGCAGCAGGCTGTGATCTGCAGGCAGCCAGCTGATATCTGAAATCCTTGCTCAGAGTCAGATGGCAAGATGGGAATCCAATCATTTTATACCGGTCAGCAAGTGAGCGTTGCTGAGCATATGGGTTAGTCAATAATCAGCTTTAATTAAGTAAAAGTTATTTCATTAATATCTTTTTAAGTGGATACTCTACAAAATCTGCCTGGGGGAAATCTCAGGGTTAGGAAAGCTTTACGGTATATATTGTTGCAATATAAGCGAATAAGGCTGAGATAGCATCAGGAGGAGCACAGGAGATAAAAAAAGCAGTGAGGACCCAGCTTCATTAGCTGCTCTGAACTGGAAGGAACAAAAGTATTAGCTTAACCCAAACCTAAGTCAAAAATATTTTTTATATATATATATATTTATATTTGTATATATATATATTTTGAAGGCAAAAGTGCAGCCTGTGGAAACCGTATAGCAAAAGCAGACGCTGATTATATCTGTTATCCATCTCGTCTTCCTCAGTGAGTTCTGCAGATGCTTGAAACACAGCTGAACCGTGCCATTCCCACCAAGCTCTGCACCCAAAATGTGTTGTCCCACCCATGAGCTCCACCATGGTCTGTGGGCTGAGCAAGGTGTTTTCTGGGTGCCCCCTGGGGTGCAGGGCATGGTGAGGGTGGCTTTTGCTCTGGGACATGAAGCTGTGCATCCCTTGCTGCCTGGAGCTCTGCAGGCAGCCCGTCTCCTGGATTGGCACGGAGGGACCTGTGCTTGCTGCCACACTCTGGCTGCCACTTTCTGGGTGCTGCCACACTCAGGAGCCTCAGGAATTCAGCTGCAAAAGCTGGGTGGCCTTCCTGAGCCTTTGTTTTGAAAGGAATTTAAATCATCCAGTTGGGTTTCCTTTTCCGTCTTGTAATCTGGCTGCTCCTGTCCTGAGCCAGTCCTGATGGGGACCTTTAGGGTGGTTTGACTTGGGGAAGAATAAAACCCCCAACCAACCTCTGATTGATCTTATTACTCTCCCCATCCCACCTCAGTTGCTTTGGCTTTGAAACTATGAGCAACAAAACTGTTATTTTTACCTAGAAATGGAAGCATCCAGGTTTCTCTGTGCTGGGACATGATCACCACACTGGAGCTCCACCATTTGAAGCATCAGACCGCACTCCCAGGTCCTGCTGTCGTGCTTTGGAGAGAATCGAGCTGGTAAATTCCTTTTCTTCTAGCTCAAGATGAAATCTCATCTTGTCAGATCTTGGATATAGTCAAATACCAACAAGCTGGCTTGTGCTCCTGGGTGCCAGCATGAAGCCAGCCAGCAAGTGCCATCAAATCATGCATCTCTCATCCTTCTTGGTGTTCATCAGTGGCATTTTTGGTCTACTGCCACTAGAAGCAGAATGGACGTGGTGGCTTCTCCAGCTGAAAAGCCCAGCACTGGAAGGAGGGACACTGCCCCCAGACTGAGCACACGCACAGAAAGGTGCAGAGGACTTGTCTGTGTATTTCTGTGAGTGATGTCTTTTGGTTTCAGTCTCTATTTCTCCTCAGATCCAAGCGACAAAGGCTGCTTCGGACTGAAGCTTTTGTTTCAAAGGGAACAGTGTTAGAAAGTGTGTTGGTGGCCTCTTCTTCAGGATAGGCTGCAGCAGTCCAGGAATGGAAGGTTTCAGGTTAACACATTGTGTGCATAACCTGAAGTGTTGCCTGGTTTTAATATGCTCTTTTATCAGGTCATGCTGTCCCTTTGAAGGCTTCTTTTTTTTTTTTTTTTTTTGCATATTTCCAGAGCACAATATCTACAAACAACTCTTGCTTCCTCCCTTCTCGGTCGCTTACACCCGTGTTGACAAACTAAATGCTGTACCACCTGATCACCAGTGAGTTTCTCTTTTGACTTGTGCCTACCCAAATTAAAAGCAAAACAGAAGGCTTCTGCAATGAGACATACTAACGTGGAAACTGTGGTCTAGCAAAATGATAGACCTGGTGTCTTCTCCTTCAAGAGCTGATTCTTACTTGCCTGAAACATGCTGATGCTAGGCTGGGGCTTACCCCAATTTGCATTACTCTAAGTAACCAAAATTTTCACTTCAGCCCTTTTGTTTAGTTCAGTTTTAAAAATATGACCTAACCAAAGCAGGATTCTTTTATTCCCAAGTGAGACTTTGCATACAGCAAAATAAGGAAGTGTGACTAATAATATAATCAATTACCAGGGCAAATCTCTGCACCACCCAAGGGTCCCCATGGCAGTAGACCTTCCCTGCTCTCGAGGCAGTGCCATAGGGAGAGTTCTGCCTTTTTATGGCTATGTGGTGGTGTGGACATAGCCTTTGGGATTTTATCAATAAAGGACCAGTTTCACTGCATATTATGGATTAAGAAATAAGCTATTTATGGAAAACGTGCTTCAGGCAAACACAAACAGTTGAACTCAGGTCTGGATTGACCGAAAGAACCCCATACAGTGTAGAAAAGACTGAACCTTCTAGTTTTAGCCACATGACAATCACAATGCAGCTTTTCTTTCATCATTTTTTGCACCCTAAGATCCGTCACATCTGACAGTGCCTTGTGCCAAGGCTGGAAGTTTCTCTCAACCCAGTCAGCCCGTGCAGCCTCTAATCAGTGTCCCAGTCATCTGCCTAAAGTCCCAGCCCTTGCACTGGAAAACACAGCGGGGTGGTAAATGAATTGGCCAAGCCCCACGTCAGGACATGCCAGGTTTGGTGTAGCCTGTGCTGGTTTTCACCCCTCTTTTTCCTGGTGCTGCAAAGGAAGATGAAGCAGCTGGCTGACCTCACCCTTTGGAGTGCTCCTGCAGATCCTTGCCCCCCCAAGGATCCCACAGAAAACCTCGGTGGGCCCCTCCACACTCCCACATTAGGCAAAGGTAGGAGCCAACGTCCTGGCTCGAGCAGGAGCAATCCTACAGCCACCGATGCCCTCTCCTTCCACCCCTGTCCAGGGCTGACCTGGCCCTCACAGCAGTGACCACCTCTTCTGTTGAAAGCAGCTGGATTTCGGCATGCTCCTGTAAGGAAAAGGAAACCTTTTTTTCTTGCCTCTTCTCCTCCTGCATTTTGATGGGGCTCGAGATCTCTCGGAGGAAGACGCTCTTCCCTTTTTATCAATTAGGAGCACACACGCGCGCTCTCTCGCTCTCTCTCCCACCCCTACTCTGCTTTCCTCCCAGCTCCCCTTGGCTGCCGGTTTCAGACAAAGATGTGTGAGTTCTTTGATCTGCCTGGCAGCCACCGCTGGGGGATTGGCTTGGAGGTTAATTACACACAGGCCGTCTCCAGCTGTGGCAGGGAGCCGTTCGGCTGGAGAGGGAGCTGTCCCATCTCCCCCCCAGCTACAAACTTCAAGGGGACAGGAGGGCATGGAAGGTACCACTGAAACCCCTTTTGATATGACAAACGGGCTCCTTGCTTGCCTCTCTGGTTCTTGTTTTGTTTGTCTAACTGGTACTTGAAATATGGATGAGCTCTCAGTCCTGAGGGCCCAGCCACTGGCTGAAAACCTTGCCTTCTTTCCCCACCCCAGCTGGAGCTTTGCTCCCCTGTCTGTCTGTCTTTGCCTGTCCACGTGTCCTTGTCCAGCATGCCCATGGCTCAGCCCAGCTCGCAAAGCCAGGACCCCATGTTCATGGTGGAAATGGGGTTTCAGACGAGGCTGTCTGCTGCAGGAGAGAGGTAAGAGCTGAGGGCTGGCACCCAGCAGGTTTGTGTTCGGTCCTTCTCGCTGTGGCTGACATGCTCTGCGATTAGCTGCTGGTCTTTTCCTTCCTTAAAGCCACGTAAATCCCTCTGTGCCTCAGTTTCCCAATCTTCATAATAAAAGCAAGCAGCATTTATCCACTCCTCGGGGTTGGATTGAGGCTGATTGATTTGCTTGTCCAGCATCCCAAACTAAGCAGTGTGGCAGAAGAGAGCTGTTGATGTAATCCCTTCTGCATTAGCCAAATCCTTCCCAAAAGGAGCTAACGCAGATGCTTCAGGGCAGGGTGTGGCTGGACTTTAGATGTTCTTCAGTGACTCAAAGGCACCTCCACTGGTTTCTGGGCTCCCCCCACGATATCTGAGTGTGGGGCTGGAGTCCACGTGCAATGAGATCAAAAGCTGGCAATGGCCTACATCCTCAAGGGCATCCCAAAACCTAGAGTGCACCCATCCAGGACTGCAGCCCCCTGCTTGGACCTGCACCCTCTTCCATTCCAGATTTAAGGCAAGATCCAGTGCAGCGATTGTTCTGTGCTGAAGGCCTTTCACAGGTTTGTAATGAATAGGGATGCTGCTAACGCCTTACAAAACGCTCCTTCTCCCTGGGAGATGGCCAGGACTGATGCTCTGAGGCTGCTCCAGGGACACCAGGTTCTAGAAATGAGACTGGTGGGAAGAGACGGGCTTCCAGCTGCAGGAAGGGCAGGAGATGGCATCCGTCAGCCTCAGGTGGCACCCAGAGATGATGACAGTGGGGACACGTGGGTGAACCAGGGAACACCACTCTGCCCTCACCCACATCCAGGACAGCAGGGCTGTCCGTGGGTGGAGGTGATGATGGGACTGCTGGCACGGCCACGCTGCAGACAGGGGACACCTCTGGTGCTTGGAAACCCTGCGGAGACAGCACCTGAGGGGTGGCACACACCACCTGGGGGTCCTCGATGCTTCTTCTCAAAAGGCTGCAGTGTGAATGCCTGGATAAACCTCCAGTCTTGTTCCTCAGAGAAAAGCCCTTCACCTTCTTAGCCCTGTCCGTGCTGGCACTGTCACCTCGCTGCTGCCACCTCTGCCTCCTGTCCCTCTGCCCACTTGGTGCCCCCCCTCCAAGATCCTGCCCTGCCAAGGCAGGAGGTGGAGGAAGGAGGTACAAGACCTTTCTTCTGCTTTCTGAATCTTTGCAGCTTGCAGAACAGATCCTAGCGAAGTACCAAACAAGAGCGCCTACTAACGAATTAACACCACGTTTGCACCTTTCTCCTGTTCTTTTGTGAGGGCATGGAGGATTTTCACATTTTTCACTATGGAGTTTGTCTTCTGGGTGGCTATTCTGTGTCTTGCTGCAAGCATTTATTGTCTAAAGGTTCCTTGGCACAGTGGAGATCCCAAAATCACAGCGGGCAGAGGGGTGGGGGGCTGTGTAAGAAACACCAGCTTGTGTCTGGTCCCAGGGCAATTGCGATGCTCTCGGTTTCCCTTGATCTCCTCCTGGAACATATGAATTTGGGGAGCTGAACTATGCCATGCTGGGTGTCACGCTCCAGCCCAGGTGTGCTGGGGACTGCCCTAGGTGCAAAACCACCCTAGCCACCGTCCCCACAGACACATGCACGCAGAAATGAAGCTCAGATGGGAAGACTGAGCAGTGGGTGGACAAACTCTGCTCTGTGATACCCATTCTTCCCAACACACAAAGGACTCAGATACCCAAGGCATGGTTTGACCTCATGTGTTAAATCTAGGAGGTGCCACTTCCTCTGCAAATCTCTGGCACCTTCTGCAGCCCAACCAAGCTGTCCAGCAAAGCTAACTACAAAAATCATGTATCCTTGGCTTGCCGACCTTCCCTAGCTGAGGTGTCATTCATTACAGAAGACAAGCTGATGGTTAAGGAAGGAGTGCAAGATGTGGTGTGTCCTCCCCTGCTTTCCAACCCAGCTTTGGGTTGCTCTGCTTGCTGCTGTAACAAGGGGGCTGTGTCAGAAGAAGCAGTGAGGGCTGTGGCTGGACAATCTCCTTTCACCCAGGCTTCAAAAGAGCAACAAGTGACGCTGAGCAGACACTCTGGGTCCTCACTGCTGCCAGAAAAAGGCAGCAGGATCCCAAAGTCAAAATGTTTTCTGTGGGTGATCAACTCACAACCTCAGGTCCTCTCCATGGCCACAGAGATAGCAGCAGCCTGGTGAGCCTGGGTGAGGAGATCCTCTGGGTTGACCGTGGCTTTGTGGAGAGAACCCATCACCGTTTCTGGAGGTGTCACAGCATCCTATGTGTCCCACCAGCCTTCTCCAGATGCCTCCAGGGTCTTGCAGATGAGTCACTGCTTGTGCTGACTCAGCCAAGTGATATTTCAGGACAGCTCTGTGTGTTATTCATCATTTGTTCATTGAATGTTTCTCCTCAAGCTGGTTGCCAATGAGTGTACTCAATAATAGGTCTAAAAAGTGGTTTTAAAATGCAACGAGCTGTGTGGGAGCAGCTCCACAGCTTGCCCGTGGCCCTGTGTGCATGAAGCTGTAGGTACAAAAATGATCTTCACTGCATTGTGGAGGTCAGCAGAGCCCATAAGAACATCAGGTTTGGGCAGAAAGTGGCGTGCAAGCTCCTCTTGTGTGAAGTAAATGCCCTTACTGGAACTGCCTTCCCCTTCTGGAGCTGGAGCCTTTCTCCTGCCTCTCCTTGCTGCAGCCACCTCTCCCCTGCACTTTCCCTTTAGCCACATCCCTCAGCTGGTGCTGGGTGACATCTCCCCACCTGTGAGCACCGCTGCACCCCTTTACTCTGTGCTGGAGAGCCCCCTGAGGGCAAGTCCCCCCCAGGGAGGGTCTCAGCCAGGGAGGGAATGGTTAATCTCCTGAAGCGATGAACCCTGGTGGGCTTTTTTTTTTTTTTTTCCTTTTTCTGCAATAATGAGAAGTGGAGTGTGCACATCGCAGTGTGATTATTACCTGTTTATTTTTTCATGAGGCTTCTCCACTGTGTGTCACTCTAGTGTCATCATCCGTAAACACATTGATTTAACCATTACTTTGGAACAGCACTCGCCTGCTCCGCAGACTGGATACCTGTCCCCTGGGGGTGCCGGCAGTGACGAAGCGGGCTCAGAGCTCATCCTCGGGCTCTGCTGCTTCACTCCCCCTGCAGCACTCCTTCTCTCCTCTTCTCCTCCTCTTCTTTGCTCTCCTTTCAGCTCGTGCTCCACCTTCTGCTCCTATTCAGCTCTCTGTCCCCTTCCCTTCTGCCACCTACACTCAGAGGTGGCCACCAGCCCCGTCTGCTGCCCCAGCCTCGTGCTTTGCAAATGCAGCAGCATCTCGGAGCAGCCTGCTGCATATCAGAGGGCAGCACATGATGAACAGTGCCCGGTGGGCCCACCTTTAGGGTGGGCTTCACCTCCCCCTCCTCCAAAGCTGTGTGAGCAACCCAACCTGGACCTCCTGCATTGGCTGAGAGAGCAGTCCCTGCTTGGGATATCCTAAGAGGGGGCCCCAGGGAGGTCCCTGGAGCTTGTTCTCCCTGGGTAACAATCGGGCAGTGGCCTATGGAGCACCTGGGCACTGGTCTGCCCTCAGAGTCAGCCTGGACTGGGACTCAGGTACCTTTATAAGGCTGAAATTCACACACCATGGGTTGGGAGAGCTGGGAAGAGCTCCCAGAAATGGAGCGAGTATCACTGCCTGCTCCAAGCCACGAGAGGGACCTTCCTCTCTTTTCCTACCTGTAAAACCCACCCCAAGGAAAGGGCATTTTCCCCAGGCAGCACATAAGTCAGAGACCACCAAGGGTGGAGGGTTGGCTGGTGGGGCTCTTATATCTTTCATGTTGCCACGGGCACTGCAGAAGACCACATCCAGACCTTTGCGCCCACAGTGGCGCAAAGGACTAGATCCACACGACCATGGGGCAGACAAAATTGCTGCCCAGCTGAAGACCAGCCCTCTCTGGGTTTTGGGGTTCAAGGCGGTGTTTCTTTACACAGTGAATGCACTCCTTCTCCTCTCGTTCAGTGCCGTTTGGGTCTCTCGGGCTTGGAGCCAGTGCTGGCTTTCCTTGGTGCCAGCGTGGTGCAGAGGGAAAGCCTCAGGGGCACTGGAAGTATTTTGTTTTATTTTTGTGACTTCCTCAAAGAAAGGCGGAGAGAGTTGAGAAAAAAAAATGGGGAAAAACCTTTGAACTTGAGCCTTTTTAAGTCATTTTTTATTATTTTGATTATTTTTTTCCCCTTTTTGATTCTTTTTCCCTGTTCTGATCCTCATGGCAGACAGGGGCCAGGGAGTCTCCTGACTCCTCATCCATGCCCTGCCAGTGGAGCAATTTGCTCTGAGCATACCTTCACTCTTTGAGGAGAAAGGGCTCAGAAGAGCAGCGTTTGGAAGCAGAGGGATGTGAGGGATGCCAGGAACTTCGTGGGAAGACACCATGGCACTGTGAGCCCTGTCTCACCATCTGAGTGCCACCAAGACCACCAGGAGACGTGTCCAAGGTGATACTAACCACCAGAGGGATGGAGACCACCAAGGCGGTGTTGTCTGCAGCTCCATGACAAGTGCCACCCACTGAAGAAGTGTCCTCCTGTCGCGTGGTACCAGCTGCTGCCTTGGCACTGAGTCACGCCAGGATGCGGCCCTTGGGCTCTGCTTTGCTCTCGGCGTTGTTCAGTCTGCCGTGTGCTTCCTGCTCAAAACAGAGGCAGCCCCTACCCCATCCTTGCAGCATCACGTGCGTGAATCCATTAAAGTCTCCGTGGTGCCGCGATACTCCGGAGCTAAAGGACCTATCAGTGCCGTGCTAAAATGGCTTTGCTAATCCCCACCGCTCAGCAACGGTCCCTGAGGGACCCTTTTGTTCTGCTGTCAAGGCCCTGGGCTTCTTAGCTGAGTATAACAACCCTGAATGTTTGTGCAAGAGAGCTCCGTGTGCATTATAACCTGTCGGGGTTGTCGCACGTAGCCACCACCCTCACCTGCCCACCATGTGCCGCAGGTGCTGCAGGGCGATGCGGTGCCTGGGTGGCTGCAGCAGGAGAGGGGTGAGCATGAGTGAGGCAAGGCCATGGCAGGTCAGGGCCTTTCTTGGCCTAGGTAAACATCCAGGTGCTTAAACTTGCTCAGGAGGGTGGATGGAGTCTGAGTGGAGCTGGGTTTAGGTGTCCACTTTTGAAAAAATATGAACAATTTCAAGAGCCACCGCCTCCCTTTCAAGGAGTTCTCATGAAGGTTGAGGGCCAATAACAAACGCCTTCAGGAGACCTCCCAGCTCACGTGGAAACAGGGCTGGTGGGCACAAAACACCCAGGAACATCGTTTCAGCCTGCACAATGATGTGAACCCTGGGGACTTTAGGAGGAGTCCTGACCATCCTTAGCCTCAGAGGGCCTGGAGGCTGCTCCCTGCCTGGAGAAGCCCTGGGAAGACAGGGAGATGGACCCATGCCCAGCATGGATGCCCACAACACTGGTCTTGTGGTGCCGTAGGGCTGAGCTGGGTCCCGCTGGGGTCTCCATGCTTCACTCCAGGTGGCCACCATCTGCTCCCCGCCACCTCTAGCCGGACAGGGGAGGACAGCAGGAGCAGAACGTGAGAGAGGAAGAGGATGCACAAAAGAGGAGGAGGAGGAAAGCCAGAGCAGAAGGCAGGGAGAGGAGGAAGAATACATGCGGGCATCCAGAGTTGGGTTTTTTCCTTCCAGAAAGCCGCCCAGTTTTAGCAAAGTCCTTTTCTGTCTTTAATGAATTCCGGCTCCCTTCCCCCTGCCGACCCCAGAGAAGATGGAACATTTCCAAGAGCAGGAGGGAGGGAGTGGCGAGAAAGGGGCTTGGAAATAAAATAAAATTTAAAAAAAAAAAAAAAAGGAAAATAGAAAAAAGAGACTCCTCTTTAAAAGTCACTTTGCATCCCCTCCCCGAGCGGGAAGGGAGCATGGGTCATGTCAGAGCCCTCCGCCGATGTGCCTTGCCTTTGCCGCTTTGCTAATGACACTGGAAATATGCTAAGGAGCTGGCTGCGAGGGGGCTTTTCTAATGCGGTCACTTCCTGGGACCTCAAAGAGGCTTTAATTGCGGGGCCGCGGGGACGGCAGGTGTGCTTGTCATCTCTAATCAGCGAGCTGGGTGCACCGGGCTGCCTGCGCTGAGAAAGCGGGTTGCTGGCACTCCCCCTCCCCGCCTCGCCCTCGTACCCCCCAACTTTTCAACCATTGCACACCTGTCAAAATGATTATGGGAATGAGACTCCATCACGGGCAGAAAGAGCAGATTTGAAGGAAATCCTCTTTCTCCCTCGCTCTCGCCCTTTCTTTTTTTGTGTGTGTGTGTTTTCTTTTTTATTCTTTCGCTCACGTTTGCTCAGCTCAAGGGGGATTAGGGGAAGGGGGGAAAAATCCCCTTGGTAAATGGGTCCTAAACATGCATTGTTGTCAGTGGGGCTTTTCCCTGGTACATTCTGGAGTCGTAGCAAGATTTCCAAGCTGGCAGCTCATGGATAAAGCTGTAATGTAGCAAATGAGAGGCAGTACCTGTGAGAAACAGCAGCCTCCTAGCACATCACATCTCTTGCATGCACACAAATACCAACAGCACACACACACACATATATTCCCCAGTACAGAAGCCCAGCACTTGCACGCACACAAAATATAGTGCACAGATGAAATTGGTGAGGCTTCTTTCTCCCTGTGTTTTGGGAAGCTTCACCCAAAGGCACAAATGTGCACACAACCACACGCACAATTGCATGCACTCCAAATGCACCAGCAAACGGGGATGAAAGAAAAACACTATATTCACATACATGCACAGAGATCCTTCCCAGCTGCAAGTGCAAATATTAAATCCCTTGCTAATTTTCACGGAATCAGCCTTTTTCTGCCCACCCCATAGGACAGACTGAGAGACAGCAGCTGGGATGCAGCCACCCGTTGAGATGCCAGCCTGCTGCAGACGGACAGCTGTCTCTGCAGGCAGATGGACAGGTGTCAAGCTCTTTGATGTGCTTGCAAAACCCCATCTAAACCCATACCAGCTCTGGAGGTGGTCACCAGTCTGCTAATACTTTAACACGGGAGCTAAGCAATGCTTGGGCTGTGCAGGTGGTGGGACCTGCTTCTAAAACTGTAAATAAATAAAACCCACTGGGAGGCGAGGCACAGGTTGGGAAGAGAAGCAGGAGTTGTTGTACAGGTTGCAACATGGTGCCGAGTAAGGTGGGGGAGCTGCACTATATGTATATTTTATAGTACACGGAAAGTGACTTTTAAAGCATCTCAAGTGATGTTGTGATGCCAACTAGACCCAAAGCTGCTCTGAACCCCAGTCACTCGGATCTTGGGTTGCTTGGAAGTGAATTGGTTGGTTCTGCTTGCCTCCCCCTCTTCTCCCTATCCCCTGCATTTGCTGCCTCTTTCCCTCCAGCCTTCTGCTTTGCTTTGCAGATTCACAGCTCCTACTGCTGTGTCCAGCAGGATTTTGTGTCTGGCTTCTGCTCTGCCTTCCTCACCTCCCATGCAAACATGATGCTCTCTGCCCATGGCCTGGGAAGCATCACCCAGTGTTACTGTGTCATGTAGCACAGCCGTCTTTCCATCCTTCAGATGATGAGCATGCTCCAGAGCAAGGGAAGGAGGTAACATCACATTCAGGTGTTTATAATAAAGGAGCTTCCAGTGCCCCAGAGCTCCACTGTGCAAGACACACATAGAAAAAAAAATAAAAAAAGAAAAATATTTGAATTGCAAATTTCTCTCAGTGGCCTTGGTCTTGTTAAATCAGTGGGCAAGAGGCATAGGAGACAAGAGACAGAAAATCCCACCTTTGACAATGGCTAATGGTCAGCCAGAAGCTTTTTAGAAGATTTGGAGAGCAGACATTGCTCTCCACAGCACAATATATTTTTTTTTTTTTTTTTTTTTTTTGACATTAAAGGGGAAAGCATTTTCAGAGGAAAAGAGCAAAGAGCTTTTGATGAGAAGCCATCATCATGGCTTTAGGAAATGTCTGAGGCTTGTCTTGGCTGGTGCTTGACTTATATGAACATGCAAGTGCAGGGTGCAATCTGCAAGGCAAAGGTAGCAGACAGTCAGTCGCAAAGGTTGGGCTCAAGGTAACAGTTCCCTTTCTCACCACCAGAAGAGGAGAGACATCAGAGGGACCCACAGTGACAACCAAAGTCCGTCCCCTAGTTCGGATGGACAGCCTTGACCCAGCAAGGGTGAGTTGAAGCCCACATTTCAGTGCTTGGTGGACCACTCATAGCCTTAAACACATCTTCAAGCATCCCACTAACCTGGAGTCCAGGCCTCCATTTAACACATCCCCCCCACCTCCTACCAAACTCATGAACATGAAAAAAAGCAGAACGTCTCTGTATGGGAGGCACCACTGAAAAAAAGCAGAACTGGGGGAAAAGAAAGAAAAAGCATGAGTGAGGACAGAAGAGCTCATTTTGTCTATTGAAAAGATTCTGTTTAATAAAAAATTGATGACATTTTAGTCTCTGAGATAGGCCTGTTCCCCTTTAACATGAATCCCATCACTCTATTTTTCATCTCACTTAGCTCCTTTCTGATAATCAATCAAGCGTTTGCTCCATCTTCCCCATATCATGGGATCCACCAGAGACTCTCTTGCACGTGGCCCCTTTTGAAGTGGGCCCTGCTCAGTGCAGGAGGGGAGGGAAGGTTTAGTCCTAAATAAATAAACAAACTAACTAACTAAACTTTTTGTTTGTTTGTTTGTTTGCTATAAGGAATAATGCAAAGGGTTTCAAAGGAGAGGGGGAAGGATCGTTAAGGCAAGGAGAACAAACAGCCTGAACTCCGTCCTGAGAGCACAGGCACTTCAGAAATCACCCAGATCAACCAGAGCTTGGCCAAGTCCCTCATGTACACAGCACTGGCCTCTCCTTCCCTGTGCTAACCAGGAAAGGAGAACAGGGGCCATGGGTACAGATGCTCAGCATCTCTCCTAAGAGAAATACGGGGCCAGACCTGGATGTGGCAGGACAAAAGGAGCTGCCCCGCGGGACCTGGCCCTGGCTGGGCTCTTACATACCTTTCCACAAAGCACTAGGGCAGATTCGAAGACTTCATGAGATGGAGAATCTGCCACTTCCCAGGACCGTTTGGATGCCCTTCAAACTGGAGCTGGAGCCACTTGAAGCACTGGGATGAATGAGATGCTCAGGAGAGTGCTAAGTGACTTTATCTCCTGTAAGACACTTTTTAATGCATAGCTGACTTCTTCAGTTAGGGCAGAATAGAAAAGTATCTTCTGGCCAAAAAAAAAAAAAAAAAAGTATTATTGCCTACAGTGGGGTTGTGTGTGTGGGTAAGGAAGGGGAAAAGCATCGTCTCTCTCAGCTGTAGGTAGGAAGACCAAATTCACCACCAGCCCAGCTGGCACTAGAATCACTGGAAGGATGTAGTCTCCTTCCACAGCTATTGACTTAAACTTGTGTCTTTCCACTGGATTTACTGGGTGAGGATTCAGCTGTGGGAAGCAGGATTGAAAAACTCACCCAGGAGTACCTTGGCTTGTTAGCAGTTTGTCTCTTTTTTCCTTTAACTAGTGGAAGGAACACTTTACCATGGAAGTACTTTGACTGGTTTCTTGTTTTCCAGATTCCTGGTAACACTGGCCAATTTTTTATTTTATTTTATTTTATTTTATTTTATTTTATTTTATTTTATTTTATTTTATTTTATTTTATTTTATTTTATTTTATTTTATTTTATTTTATTTTTTTGGCAGAATAGTGTTCTGCTTGATTTTGTCAGATTTTTTCCCCCTTTTTATTCCAAGGAAACTTTACTTTTCTCTAATCTCCTGGTTTCTACAGCAAAGGGGAAAAGTTACCAAATATACTATTCAGAAGCTTTTTTTGTCTTGTGCTAGTCCACAAAGCTGGTGCATCACTGTCCCTCAGAAACATGCCTGGCCTAGGAAATGGCAGGCACTTTGCAGAGGGTTGCCCTAAAATTAATGATGTCGGATGTCTGAAAGAAAGGATGGCATTTGCAAAGCACAACTGGCATTTTTCAGACCTTGTACTCACTACTCATTTTCTCCAGATAAAAAAAAAAAAAAAAAAAAAAAAAAAAAAAAAGACCCCATCTCTCAAAGAATTCTTAATTAACTCTTACTGGAGAGTAGATAGTTCCTGAGTCCTTGTCCAGATTCCCAGGTAGCATTAAACTCTTCCATTTGGTGTCTGGTAGTCACCAGGACACTGAGGGGGTGTTAATGAATTAGCAGCTCCTGCTCTCTGAAGTTTGTCTGGGCTGGGGGGGACTCTCCAGAAAACAGGGTTGGAAAATGCAGCCCCACTGCTTCCCAGACAGAGCAAACAACTGCTTTGGGGTGTGTGCCTCGGCTTTTGGTGCATCTCCTGTACCAAAAATATTCCAGAGGTTACCAGGTAGCTAAATCCCAGGGAAACTGAGGAACACAGACATATGTCCAGGTCATCCAGCCAGGGACAAAGCTGAGAACAGATCCCACATCTCCCAGATCCTGTTTTGATGTGTTTTATCAAAGTGAGACAGCTCATTCATCTTGATGGAGGTGAAAACTTGAACTCCGAGACGTGGTCATATTGACGTGCCATCCTCTTTTTGGTGCCTGTCTTCTTCTTGTTCTTCTTCTTGTTCTTGCTATGCTGGCTGGGTTAACCAGACCCTTCTGGAAGTCCTGCCCTCAGTCTCTGGAGTGAAAACTCAACAGCATGGTACTGGACATGTCCAGCAAAGCTCACGAGGTGCTTCAGCCACTCCTCGCTTCAGTCTGTGCCATCTGATTTATTTAAAGGCATCTTGGGAAATATATTTGACTCGTGCTTTTCCCAAACTATAGCTGTCAGCCATTCAGTTGAAAGCTAGCGTGGATCACGCATGTCATTCTTTCTTTTAAGTTTTAATTGCAAAGATCAGAAGACAGGAGCTTAGAGGAAAAAACACACACACACACACAAAAAAAAAAAAGTTAATTAATTAATTCCTTAGTTAGGTCTCTATTAGGTTTTTAGCTCATCTCATCTGATACTGGGGATGTTCATTTGAATGTTCTGGGTAAATAGCATCATCAAAATACCCAAAGGCTGGGTGAAGGTGTGTAGCAGAGCAGGAAGCATTGCAGGACACATTCCTTGCCTTGAGACTGTTCTGCTGGGAGCAGCTGCTGCCTCCAGACAGCTCAGCCCGTCTCCAATCAAGGGATCAAGGGGTGAAAGGATCATGAGACTCAGCTGGGCATCCTGAAAGGGGGAACTTCGTAGCTGGAAGAATGATGTTTTGGGAGAGTTTTTGGCTTGGAACAGACTGTGGGCAGAGGAAAGAGACTGCAGCAACCTGCTTGTTGGTTGCAAGTCCAGCAGGGAGGGAACCTACTGTTGCAGCACTGCTGATGGAGCTGTAAGAGACACTGAGGACAGCAGGAGTCATGGGCAGATGATCCCAGGCACAGAGATTTCTTGATGTGCACGTTAAGCCATGGACTGGCCTGGTCTATAAACTTCAAGCTGCTACTCCTGACACTGCATGGATCTCCCAAGCTTGCTCTCATATCTGCAGACACAAGCCTTAGGAGGTTTTACCTCAAGGTCTGGAGCATTTCAGAAGGGAAAAATGCCAAGCAAGCACTTCCCACCTGCTCTGGGGGCAAGAGCAGGAAAAGGGCTGGGAGAAGAGGCCAGGCACAACTGCAAAGAGAGGACAGTCTGTGAGGGCAAGGCCTGTTTTCTGCACCAAAAAACAGTTCTGCAAGCTTAGCCTAATTGCACAGAGGTGCTGGCAGCATGTCAGCGCTGTAGAAAATCAGGAGAGGTTAAGATCATGTTAATTTGTACACACACAAGGGGATCGGGAAGGACTGGAAGATGGGGAGGGAGAGAGGGAGGGTGGATGAAAAGAGGAGGAGGAGGGAGAGGACTTGCACATGAAAACGTAGGGTTTATGTGTGTGGGGGGGTCCATTTCCAAAGCAAGAATACAAATGATCCCAACAAAGCCCAAGCTGTCCTGAAACCCTGTAGCCAATTAGTGCACATCAATATTTAATCAGATCTCGCTATTGTGCAGCCTGGACTGTGCTACCCCAGCCCCTGCCACACTCACTCTTTCCCATCACAGACACACTGTTATGACACATAATGATATTGTCAATGAATAATTTAGAGCAGTTTTTCTCCTCTTCTCTCTCTGTCTCTCTCTCTCTCTCCCCGTGCCCTTATTAGCAGAAAATGTGGAGCAACTTCAGGGAGGAGGGAGGAAGGAGCTACTTCCATGTGGGGCTGGAGGACCAGCCTGCCCGAGCTCCAGCCTTCCTCGGGCTGCTGCACTCCCATGCTTCATGATCCCAGGATGGGCTGGAGCTGCCTTTACCCAGTAGAAGGCTGGGCAATAAACTGGGAGAGAGGGGCGACTTGGGACAGCCTGCACGGCTCCATAGACCAAGGCACTTTAAGTGGTGGGGTCATGACCAGCAGGGAAAGCAGCAGGTGGAAGCGGCAGGAGATGTCCCCAGAACTGTCCCCATGACTCAGCTGGTGAAAGGTCTTCCCTGTCTGCACCTCACCCTGGCACTACAGGAAAGCTGTGCTCGTCCTAGTGGGCACAGATTCGCCTTCAGGAGATGAGTCCATGTGCATAGCCCCCCTCATGCTGGTGTGTGCAAGCTGGTGGCAGCTCTTCCACTACCACATGTGTTTGGATGAAGCACAAAGCACATCCCTCCTCTCTTCGTGTGTGACACCCTGCTGGCAAGCTGGTGTCCGTTCACATGCAGGCTGGGGAGGACCAGTGAGGTTGTATTGGGTCTCAAGACCTTGCCAACAGCAGTGTGAGCAGTCATTTGTAGATGTGATGGGGTTGTGGAGCACTCTGCTGCACCTCCACTCCCATCAAATCAAGCTGTACCTCCATCCCTATTAACCCGAGGGTTTATTTTTTGCATCTGCACTGATCGTTGCACAGATCCTTCAGGAAAATCATGGGGAAAATGTTGTTGGAAGCCCCATCTAAAAATTAATTCTATTTTTATTTAAGAATATATTAATCTGAACAAGGAAGTTGTTGGGTTTGAATATTTTTTCTGCTAGTTCCTTGGCCTCCCGTCGGTAGCTTTTGACCTTGTGTCTGCCAGGCTCTGCCTTTCTCAGTGTAACTTGTAAATCTGTTGGCTAGTGTCAGCGTGTTGGGGTGAGGAGTCTCAGGGGCATGGTGCTCCTACAGATGCGGTGAATACAGAAGAGAAGGATTCAATTAGCTCCTGCGTCGTGGGAAGGGCTGGGTAGGATGGATGGTAACTCCCATTTGACAAGTCTGGTATGGATGACAAAGGAATAATTATCAACATTTCTTCGAAAAGTTGTAATTTAGAAGACTTGGTTAAAAAAAGTCTTCTCACAGCATTTTTGTCACCTTAAAAAATAAATAATAAAATAGGCTCTGTTTGGCTGAAATTGTTCTGGGGAAAGAAAAGCTTTTCCTGATTTCAGGTTCTATAGTGTAGGAAACTTGTATGTCCTCTGACACAAGGCTCTGAGACAGCAACTGAGCATCCACAGCTCAGATCTCCCATCCATTTCAGCAGTGCTTACCTGGATTTGGAAGCCACTGCAAGCCCAACTGCTCTGCAGGGGATGTCAGGCAGGGCAGGCCCTCCAAATACCTCGTGAAATTATTTTCTTGCCTATGGAGACTGCACAGGAACCCTCTAAAGGGACGAAAGTCCAGGTAAGCTCTGCAGGTCCAGCACCGGGGGAAGCGTTTAAAGGTGTCTCATGCTGTCCCACCATGCATAAGGTACCTGTGCCTTGGTTGGGCACTTTTTTGTATTTCATTTGCACGTTTTCAGCTGAGCAAGGCTAATGCCAGGTTACACCCCCAGGTTTCATCTCCTTCTCGATTTGCATGTGGAGCTGGAACAAGCCCCGCAGCTCTCTGTCCACCCCTCCACGTCACCAGCACAGCATCAAAGATCCTCTGACCTGTCTTGAAATCATTATTATTGGCAAAATAATTGCAACAACAAAACTACTAAAAGCCCTGTTTGCACTCCTTTCATCTCAGCTCAGCCAGGATCTAGCCAGCCTTCATAATATGTACTTTTAAAAGGGAAGAGGAAGAAGGGGAAGAAATTTTATTCTTATCCTCATCTTTACTAGGGCATCATTGGCTATTCTCGTGCTATAAAGCACAACATTATTTCAGTTTAGGGGGATTTTTTTGTGTGTTTGTTTCTGAAGCAATGAGTGTCAAAGTTGATTATTGATTGAGACTGGGGGATCTGAGGACTGCATGAGGAAAAGTGTCTGATTATTCAAGCCCCTTTCTCTCTTCTTTTCCTTTCTTTCCTTTGCACCACGATTGGATTGATCGACCCCGTCTTCATTATCTCCCCTTCTCCTTTCTCTCTTCTGGCCCCTACTGGGGATTCCTGACTAAACTATGGCAGGGCTCAATTGATCCTCCGCAATTCACTCGCTCCTCGCGAGGAGGAAAAACTGCACCGCTGCATAATTCAGAAAGCAAACACAGAGAGGAGAGGGCGAGAGGAAAAATCAATACGACTACAACTGATCCTGCAGATAAATGAAGCGGCGAGTGCTGGCAAGGGGGAGGATCCCTGGCAGCAGCGTGAGCGAGCGTGGAGAAAGTTCAGCAACTTGGAGAGGGATGCAGGATAGGCTGGGCCAGCTCGAAGCCCTTTCAGAGGGGTCAGGAGGGAAAGAGGGCCCTGGTCTTGCCCCCAAAATACCCTGAGGTGCAGGGGATGCTCAGGGATGTGCAGGAGGGACACTCTGTGCTCACGTTGCTGTGCCATATGCACACACATACTCTCCCTCCTCTGGTAGATGATTTTAGTGAATGCAGTCTTACCCAAATTGGTAGACAGGTCCTTTGGTTTCTCCCCATCCTAAACCTTCAGGGCTTCCCCTTCCTCCTTCCCCGCCTGAGATGGGCTCTCGTCATGCTTCTCCCCCCGTAAACCTCTGTAATTTTCTTGCCCAGACCCAGCTCCATCCCCAAAGTGGGAAAGAAAGAGGGAGGAGAGGCATATCTGCTTCCACAGGCTCATCCCTGCCCAGTGGGGAGAGCATGGTGGTCCTGCTCTGAGGGCCACTTGCTTTACTCATGGGCATCCTGACTCCCCAGAATGCAAAAGCCATGCAGGCTTGTCCTGTGGTCCCAGAATATAAACAGGAACAGGACAAAAAATGAATTGAAGGGTGCACTTTTTATCCTGTATGAGGAAGAGGGGCTGCCTCCAGGGTCAGCTGGAGGTTGGTAGCCCACTGGGAAAGCAGCAGACCTTTTTATCCCCCCCTAGGTGGTGAGTAGCAGAAATAGTGATAAAGGAGTCAGGAAATCAGGGGATGGCATCTCTGGGGAGGTCTGGGCAACCTGGAGGGATAGACGAGGGATAAAGGATCCTCGTACAGCTGCCTAGAGGGTTGGCTGCAGGCGTGCAACCTCCCTGCTCACACCCTGCCCATGCCGCAGGCACCATGGCTGAGGGATGCCCAGCAAGGGCTGTCAACGTCCTCAGTGACTCCTCCAACCCCTTTCTCCCACGCACCTTGCTATGCTTGGCCTTTCAGCCAGCCAGGAACAGGTCCCAGCCGTGCTTTCAACAAACCTGCAAAAGGTATGCAGAGAAATATACAGAGATCTTTTATTATTTGTTGGGTGGCTGAATTTAGGCTCTGCCTCCATCGTTAGGAGAGGTGGCTGACTGCAATGGGGATGGGCATGCTGCTTTCTGGCTGGCTGAGAGTTACAGATATTGGAAAAAGGAAGCAGAAATAATGAATGCACTCCCATCCCACCCCCAGGCAGGGAGAACTGCCCTCTGGGTCTTGCCAGTGTCCCTACACCGCTACCCCTGCTCCTCGGAGAGCGTGCAGTGATAAAGCTGGGTTGTCTGGGCTTGAAATCAAAGCCTGTGTGAGAACAGCAGGGTAAAGGACATCATTGCAGCCAAAGCCCTGCCTGAACAAACAGAAATTTGGGTACATCCCCTCCCTGAAGCAGACCATCCATTCCTGCCCTTAAGCAGCTCGGAAAATAAAAAATACTGCCTCGAGTACAGATACGTAATACATTAAGACAAAAAAAAGTAGGAATGTCTGGGCCACGTCGACTGTCCTGTTGAGTGTCTAGAAATGACATAGCAAGAAGATCCTTGCTCGTAGCAGCGTGTTGTCATTGTCAGGCAGTGCCCAGCCCTTTTCTGGCTGGTAATGGATCCCCGGAAAGCCCCTGAGCTGGTGTCTCACAGGCGCGGGGAGCTCTGCTGAGCTGCACTGAGGTTTCCTGCAGCCGGGAGAGAGCAAAGGCTTTTAAGACAACATTGCCCTGTGTTTTAAAATGATTTAAGAACCCAAAGAACAACCCAGCACTGGGTTTGGCAGCAGAGGGGATAGATTGTTGTCTTAAAAGCTTTTAAATGCGTGTGATAGAAAGGGGAAATACAGCTGCCTCACCAAGAGATATTGCTGTGGTACCAGCTTCCAAGCTGTCAAACACCACTCTAACTCTTCTTTTATTTGCAGCTAAAAGACATGTTTGTTCCATGATGGGGTTGTCAAGGATCCTAATTTAGGTACCCAGGAGAAGGGTTTCAAATGACCTTGGGTGATAAAAGAGGATGGGAAGATTTTAGGGCTCCTTACTCAGCTCCTGAATGAGTTCTCCTGTGATGTTATGGCTGTTGGGAATCGAGCTCCCTTGTGAAAATCTTGCCTTTACTGGTGTCCAGAGATGACTGCAAGGTGAAGTCCTCCTTTCTGCACCTTCTGTGCTGCCCAGGGCTCCTGGAGCCAGCTGAGAACCAGGAGGATGGAGAAAGGCACTGGGAGCCTGGTGCTGGAGATCTTGGCTGGCTGCAGAGCTCAGATTTTCTTTCTCCTCACCCATCCCTCAGAGCGCTCACAGCTGTGGAGCACTGAATCAGTGCCTCCAAGACTGCCTCCCTTCCCTGCACCAGAGAGGGGCTTGGCTGGGTCTGTGTCCCAGCACCACGATGGTGAGGGCCGTGCAGTGTGCCCAGGATGCCAACTCCAAATGCCTTGGTGCAGGCTGCAGCACAACCCCAAACATATTCCCACTGACTCCATCCGTGCCAAGCACTTTGCACTGAGTAATGTCCGATTTTCTGCTCTGCTGAAACTCGCAGCACGGACCTAGGCACCCTCTGGTTTTCCCCTGTGCTGCTGGAAAAACTGTGCACACCCCAGCTGTCCACTCGCATCAGAGCCAGCTGCAGCTCGCTGCTGCATTTCAGGCCATTTGCACTTCTCCTAGACACTGCTGGATCTGCAGAAAGGGGTGTTTAGAAGAGAGAAAGAAGTAGTAGACCTGGAGACAGGGTCCAGATTCCCACATTTCTTTGTGCTGCTTGGCCACCTGCCCACCATCGGTGGTGCTGCCAGGGTCTGGAGCACAGAAGGCTCTGGATAAATGCTGGTCAAGGCACTCACAAGCCATTATGCTACGTTACCCAGGCAGGAACATATCCTTTAAATGAAAGCAATCGTGGTGGCTTTCCCCACATCAAATTCCTTGTATGCTCTACGCTCCCTCTGCCTTTCTGCCCTCCAGGGATGGCTTTTGTCTTCTGTGCTACATGCCTCAACTTTTGTCATCCCTCAGATTGCCCGAGGCAGCGGAGGTGACCTTGTTGCTGAGCGTTCATTTCCCTTTCACGTAGGAAGCCTCTTCCTCCTTTGAGCCGCCGTCGCTGCGCTCTGAAGCTCGTTTTCCCCTCTTGTCATAACAAGTCTACCTCAAGCAGGACTTGGCCATGAAAGGCACCACTGAGAGGGTGCTGCAGCTCGTGCAGTTGGCATCCGCCACCCCGTCTGTGTGCTCCGTACGTCCCTGCAGCTGGGGAACATGTGGCCATGCTCCTGAGATCACCTGCAGGACACGTATCCCCCTCCCAGACACTCATCTGTCCCCAGCTCACACGCTTCTCATTGGGGTCTTTCTGCCCCAAAAGCCCTTGGGATGGGCTCAGAGGATAAAGCAGGTTGATAAGGGTGAGCTGTTGCAGCAGAAGGAGAAAGGTTTTTGATGTGTAGGGTATGGGACAGAGGCAGGAGAAGGTGGGAGAGTTTGTGACCGGCCTATGCCAGAGAACCACAGCTGATGGAAGAAGGACAGCAGCTTGGTTGCTCTAAAGAGGAGAGGGTTGTGTACCTCTGGCCACCCTCGTTACCTCTGTCTGCACCTCTTCTAGTTCTTATTTGAGAAGCAGATTGAGGCAGGGAAGTTGATTCACAGAAACAAAAGATTTGAGAAAATAAGCTGGCGATCACTCGTCTACCTAAGGTGCAGGCTTTCATGGTATTCATTCCTCATGCAAATGCTGAGGCATGTGAGGTGACCAGCAGAGCAAAGGCCCATCCTCTGGCTATGCCAAGATTGATGTCTCGTGGTAAACCATGTCAGACAGCTCAGAGCAGATGTGTGGAGTGGCTCACTTGTGCTCGTCAATGGCAGGAATTCATTTTTTCTGCCATGGGCAATCCAAGATATCTCCTAGCCTGAACCCTTTCCAAAAGGTCTCCAGGATAACAGCAGTGTAAAAGCAGAGTTTTGAGCTGTTCAGCCCAAATTCTGGGGCCCAGCTCAGGGTGAAAGCAGACTTCCTGACTGCAGCATGAGTTGAGCCACTGCATATTGCTAAAGAGAGGGGAAGATTATCCTGGTTTGGAAGCAGCAGTATTCAATGGTCCCATGGATCGAGTTGTGCCTACCACCGGTGCTTTGGCATTGGTGAGGAGATTTTTTAGATGTGTGTGTAATCCTCTGGGTGCAGAAGGGTAGAAAGGGCAGTGAGGGCCTGAGCCAGCTGGGCTCCCTGCCCTCTGCCATGAGCCCACGATGCTGCTCGTGGCCTCCCGTTGGGACATGCTGGTCCTGCAGACCAGCACCCAACAGCTGCTCAGCACCCACTGGGGCCTCTTTGCCAGCCACGTTGGGCTAATCCTGACCCAATCTTGATCTTGAGCTGCTCTTGTGCCTTGTTCACTCTTAGTTGGGCATGTAAGAGGCAGTATGATTTCAGACAGGAACCAAGAGAAATGGGGAAAAAAAGGGGGGGGGGATTTTCTGTGCCCCAACAAACCAACATATGGGTGTCCGTTCCCACTCCCTCTCTGCAGACACATTTCACTGATAATTGACAGCCAGAGACAACAGTGGATTTTCTGCAGAGGCTCTCAGTGCTATGTGCCCATCGGGATATGTTTGCTAATAGTGTTAGATGAGAGAAAAGGGGAAACGGGCTCGGCGCACAGCTAATTAACACTTCTCTCCAAACATGTTGAGCTTTGCTTCCAACGCATTTCTTGGGGAGGAAGAATGTTGATGTCTGAAAGTTTGCAAAACAGCTGGAAGGGCTCTTCCTTCTTCAGCCAGAGCCCAGCAATTCAGGTTTGCGAGGTACGAAGGACTTCTCAGCTATTCTTTTTGATCCAGCAGCCAGGAGAGGGAGCTCGGCATCCTAGTCCCAGACTCCACTCGCCAAACATCACTGAAGACAATGTTGATGATTCTTTTGTTCAACAAATAAAAGAAGTGGCCCACGAGGGAGCCGTGTTGGCAGCTGCTTTGTATGGGCTTCAGGGAATTGCGGAAAATCAATGCTTGCCAAAGGCAAAATGGACAGTGGAAGAAAACAAAAGTAACTATCAGGCTTCTGAGAGATTATTGCATGCAGGGGGCCTGATCCTGGAAATCTGGGGTGTCTTCAGTCCCCACTGCCATCAGCGGGAGCACCAAGCACCAAGCACCAACAGGAGCAGGAACAGTAGAAGGACATGAGGCTGAGATTGGGACCTTGGACTTTTGTCACCAAAGACCAGAAGGAAGCACCCTTGGTAAAAATTCTGGGCTCCCTCCAGGAGCACTGAGCACTTGAAGTTCTCCTGGGCCTCAGCAAGAGCAGCTAGATATTCAGTAATTTTTATATTTCAGTGCTTAAGCATGAGGACAGTCACCTAGCTTTAGGTGTCAGAAAGTGAACGTTCAAAGCATCAGAATGGAAATAGATTCCCCAATGTCCTGAACAGCGGTGGAAAGAAGGCACTTTAAAAATGGGTAATTATTCAGTGCCAGCCTGCCAGGAATTTAGTAAGGTTTGAAGTGAGACATTTGTATAGAAAAAAAAAAAAAAGAAGAAAAAAAAAAAAAGAAAGAAAAAAAAAAGTCTCATACTCCTAGCATGAAACTTTCTGAGTTTAATGATGTCAGTTTAATCAGCTCTGATTATTAGCAGTGCTATGATTCCTGGATTTATTGGAAGTGCTATTTCTTTATTTCCGTTTGATGTCTAAGATCCTGAGAAGAGCAAATTGTAGAACTGGCTTTGTCAGCCTGTTCAAGAGGATACCACCTTGTGTATGTCAGAGATGTTCCTCAGCAGAGCCCCATGAACCCAAAACCAGCCAATTTCAACCCATGCAGTGGCAGCCACTGGTCTTGGGGCCACCCTTTTGTGACAAAATTTTTCTTCTTTTGCTCCTGCAGTAAATAATTGTATTTGCATTCATGCCTCTGCCAGATGATCCTCGAAGATGGACTTTTTTGTGGATGGTGTCCCATCAGACATCCCCAAGCTGCTGTAACCAGCACAGACTGATACGTGCTCCAAATATCTGTTTTATTCTACACCCAGTGTGGATAAGGACAGAGCCTGGGAGTGAACCACAGTCAGTCTTGCCCTGACAGATAAATTTTCCCTGGGGCTAGAGTGAAAAAAAGTTATTCTGAGAGTGCCAGATGGGCTATGGAGACCTCTTAACAATACCTGCCATTAACATATCTAGTGCTACCGCGTGGCTGCTGCCGCACACCTAAGTGCTTTCAGCTGGAGCTTGCACCTACCCCACAGACCCCTGCAAGGTCAGGGGCTGCCTGAGCCAACTAGGAATAAAGGGCACAGGCACAGGGAGCGGAGACAGCTCTGGGGAAGGCTCCTGTTGCAGCTGTTTGTAGCTGAACCAGACCCGAAATTCTCTGTAAAACCTCCGTGCAGGGTTAGACCATGCCCCGTTCACCTCCCGGCGTGCAAACCTCAGGGGTGTCACCCTCCCGCGCTGCTCCTGGTGAGTGCTGTCTGGCATGGCTGGCATTCCTCCATCTAGATCTTCATTTAAAATGCCACTTCAGCCATTCCCAAGAGCATTTGCTACTTATTCAGTGTGTTTCTCACACCAGCGTGTATCTCACTGACAGGAAAAATGAGCACTTTTTTCCTGAGGACCACCTTCATCTGCTGCCCCACCTTGGAGAAGAAGCAAAGACTGAGCAGCCAGACACCTGCTACTCACAGGCATCACCGAGGAGGGTTTGCACAGCCCTCTCTGACTAAGTTCACACAGCAAAACCATCGTACCCTGTGTGTTGTAAGGGCAGCTCTTCCTTCGGGTGGTCCTTCTGCTGATGGATTGTTCTAACCCTCAGAAGTTGGTATGTGCTGTGAGTTGTGATGGTTTTTTCTTCCCCAGGAGCCCTCCTAGATATCAAAAGATGGAGTCTCTTCACTGAGATCCTTCTGTAGGTGTCTTCCAAGAGGCTTTTGCATTCAGCCATCAGTAAAGTGAATAAAGGATTTATGGACAAGTACCTGTAAGATATTGGACTGAGGGAGGATGGATCTCCTGGTTCCTGCTGTTGTGTGTTGTACATTTCTGGGCTGCAGACACTTGTGGACAATGCAATCAGGACTTGTTCACTGACTTTCACCTCTTCTTCTGTGCTTGAGGAATGTCCCCAGCTGGTGAGCAACCCCCCTGTTTGTCACTTGTAGGAGTCTCATTAGCAGATCTTCGTCTCCGTCATGAATATCCAAATCAGAACTCCTTTGCAGTTGGTTGGCCATATCACATGGCAGGTCTCTGCCTGCTGGTTGGAAGGATGCCCATTCAGATAGGAGCTATGTTGTCTGGGACTGCTCACACATTGACTCTGAAATTTGTTTCCCACAAACATTTGTCCTCACAACCCAATTGCTTCGACGGTAGAAGAAAGCAAGCATGAAAGAAACATGGGCATTTATAATTAAAAGGGAAAGTCCTTAGCTTTGTTGAATCGCCTACTGGAGGTGCCAATTAGAGCCTGCTGGATGGAGACACCTGCCCGCTCCTCCCCAGCTCATCGTGGACAGGAGAGCAGCAGGCACTGCCACGCTGGGTCAGGATGAGGCCCGCAGCCTGGGAGCAGAAGTTGCATGAGCCCAGCTCCCCTGTCCCGCAGCCAGCCAGGCCCCAGAACTTTTAGGAACTGAAAGGCTGAATGAAAACATCAAATACCAAGGCAGTTTGCAGGAATATCAACCGGAGACCGAAATAAATAAATAAATAAATAACGCACCAATACCAGCGCTGGGCACAGACAGCTCCAGATTTTGTAGCTTCCAGACAAAGTCAGCAGCAACCGTCAGAATCTGTGTTTCAAGTCCGACCTTCTGCTTTTATCTATATTTTAAACCCCACACAAGGTATACAAGGCGAATGTTGCTGTTACAGTCAGAAAAGCCTAAATAATGGATGAAGAACAGAGGCTGCGGGGGGGGGGAGGGTGAGGGGGGTAAAAAAAAAAAAAGAAGAGGAAAAGAAAAAAAAAGACGAGAAAAGCTTGAGGAGAAAAGAAGAAAAGAAAAAGCAAGAGAGAAAGAAAGGAAAGAGACCTTCCAAATCAGAAGAGGCTGGCAGTGGCAGTGGGAACACTCTTTCATCCAAGGAGACAGGAGAGGTGTGAAGCTGGGAATGGTGAGAGAAGAAGGCTGGACAGGGCTGTGCTGTACCTGGAGGTGCTCAGATACCACCAGGACTGAGTCCTCTTGCACTGCAGGGGGTGACTGAGGGAAAGGCTTGCCCACCATGGAAGCACAGATGGGGAACTTCCCATGTCTCAGGGGTCAGGTCCCTCCTTGGAGCTGCAGGGTGGACAGGGAGGGGACAGCAAGGTGGTTTTGGGGGGCTTGCCTACACCCCAAAATGCATAGGATCAGCAAGCATCCTGACTCTGAGACAGCATGCAGCTCAAATCCCCTGCATTCTCCAAACCCAGCTCTTTCCTCGGCATCGTCCTCCTTCCCTTTATTCCCAGGAAAGTTTCAGAGCTGATGAATTAAGGCCATGAGGGAACATTGCTATCTAAGGAGGGTTTCAGCAAAGGGAGCCACGCAGGCAGAAGTTCTTTGCATGGAAGTGTTTGCTGGGTGCTTTATGGTTTCCATGAACATTAATATGGAGGCATTGACTGTGCTTCTGCAGTGGGTCTTGGAGCACCAGGGGGATATTTGCTCTCGGTAGCGTTTAGCTTCACCTGAGCCTCTCTGAGAACAATTAGCACCTGCTGCCATGATAACATACAGCAGAATGTAGCCCCCTGACCAGGATTGTTGTTTAGCAAGTTAAATATTTTGAATAGCTCACAGGGGCCACCTCTCTCCCTCTCCAGCCCGCAGAGGGAGGCTGGCTCCGGCGTGCAGGAGCTAAGAGCCTTACAAAGCAGAACGGAGCCATCAAGGCTTGGCGCAGAGGCAAGCTGCACTTCCCCTCCCTGCAAAGTGCACAGTCACTCGTTCACGACTCCCTCCCGGTTTGTTTTAAGTGGATTCTGGTATTCTCTCTATCTGTGCTTGTTTTTCAGGTGCTCATTGTTTTCAGCGAGCCTTGCTGGAGAGGAAGGCTGTGCTGGGAGCAGAAAGCAACTCCTTGCCAATCAGTCTGGGTCCTTTCTACTCTTTCGCCTTTGGAAAGATGCCCAGGAGCAGGTTTTTAGCAACTCCTCTCTGCTGGTGGTCATGGTTTGTAACACAAAAGTGACTGCCCAACTCCAGCCTCCTCCATGATATGCTGTGATCTGTCCCCAGCCACAAACCGTTTGTGTCATGAATTCATAGAAAAAAGCAGGCGAGCAGCCTCCCCTCCACCGTGCTCCTCGGCAGATGGGCAAGCATCAGCAGCGGTGGAGATGCTCTCACATTATCCTGGGGAGTACTTCCACAGACCTGCCAAATTGGATAAGATCTGGACTAGAGGTGGGGGGGGGGGGGGGGGGGGGGGAGGAGGAAAAAAAATAGTTGGAGCAGAGCAAAATAGATGTTTTCTCACGGTCGGTCTGAAGGCAGCTGGCAGGGTCAGGGGGATAAGCTACCAGAGGGTCTTCATCCTGCAACTGGCTTATTTCTAGTTATGGTCTGACAGAAGAGATTGTCTTGGCACCATGATGAAAATATGAGAAGAAAAATATGAAAATACTTGAGATGAAAATATGGTGCCACACACAAGGGACATCATCCTTCCAGGAACTCACAGGGATTTTTTTTGCAGTCAGCAGTGGTGAGAGTTGATGCTTTAGGAGTGAGTACCCTAGCAACAGCAGAAGGGGTGGCATCTTGCTTGGGTTTGTTCCTGCTACGTCTGCAATTTTGTATGCTTCAGAAACCAGGGATATTTGGGGGAGATGCCTAATTGCTGATGGTGCCAGGACCAAATGGCACAAGGAGAAGTGGGGGAGGTGGGCATGTGGGCATTTCTGGGGACAGGCACAATAGTGACTCCGCAGGCAGGTTCCTCACAGTGCCTTGTCTTAGATCTGTGTCTTGCAGAAGATGTCCTCACCTGCACAGAGGAAACTTCATCTCATGGCATAGACTCGAACCTCTGCTAAGCAAGGGATTTTCTTGGCTGTAGAAAGAGCAAGGAAACAGCAAGGTTGGCAAAAACTGTAGGCATGAAAGTTGGTCTGGAAGGACATTGATCCATCAGAAAAGGGAGAGAGATGTTCCCTCATTCATGAGCAGTATAGTAAGCCATGTCGATACAATACATTAGTAATAAATGGTGGGAGAGTAGAAAGAAACAGCATGGCCAAAGGGGATACTCAAGAACAAGCTCAAAATACTTCTTCTACCAGAACTGTGTCAGTCGGCTTCTTTAATGAGTCTTCAAACAAAGTCTGTCCAGAGCATCTGAAATTTGCTGTGGCTTGCTGTAGCTGCCACAGCCAGTGCAGTGCAGGTAGGAGGGTGTTTCTGTGCCATCAGCTAGACTCAGACTTGTGTTAAGGACCTGCAAACACAGGCATGTAGTTACACTGATATTCGGGGGAGATATGACTGTAGACATGGGTACGCCAGGGCAGCAGCATGAGCTTTAGGAAGGTCTCACCTCCAGGGCCAAGGGTGGCACTGCCACCAGCTGCCTGTGGGAGCTTCTCCCTGACTACTTCACAGTAGGCTTGGGATTCTCCAAAGGCATTAAACAGCTGGAGAAAGAGTGTGAGACTGATCTGATGAAGAGATTTCCTTGTGGTCCTTCCACTCCACCCCACAGCCCTCCCTGCTCCCCAGCTGGGAACATGGCATGGTTTATTGGATGAGCTTTTGCTCCCATGGAAAACTTATGTGAAGGGATCCAAGACCTTGGGAATGCCATGAGATTTTCTTTGGGGGTGTAACATGCAGCAGGAGAAGGCCAAGGCTTTCAGCCTAGCAAAGTGGTGTGCACAAGGAAGGCTACCAAGCTGGGAGCAGCTACGGGAAGAAATGGTCTTCTGTGGTGCTCCCCCGTGAAGCCAAGAAACCATCTTTTCTCCTTGCCAGTGCCTGGGCTCCATTCCTTCATAAATCTGTGCCATCTCCCATTCTCATGAACACACAGAGTGGATCGCATGAAAATTTTGTGTGAAATGACATGATTTTTGCCTGATATGGCAAAGAAAATTCAAAACTTAGCCCTCACCCCATGCACATAACCAGGTGGTCAAGCTAAGAAGGGATGTGTTTTCAGGACCTGAGATCTGAGCGACAGCGTGGTGGTGAGTGGAAGGGGCTCATTTAGGTTCAGCTGTTGTTTAACAACGCTCAAAGCAAGAAAAGCAGAGCTAAAGCCCACCTTGGGGTTCGCTGCTGTTTTAATTTGCATCCCCATAGGCTTTCTGGTGAGCAGGGGGAGCACTTGTGCATGGCCCAGGTTGCAGGAGGATCGATGCAGGGTGCATTCACCCAGCCACCCCGAGAAGACTTTGTGGCTTTGGCCCCTTTCCAGGCAGGGAGCTGGAAGAGCACGCAGAACAAAGCACCATTAACAAATGCACCAAGCTAGATGCCCTGCAAGTTGCTCCTTAACCGTTTGCTGGGAATCACCTGACGGGAGGATGGTAAAGGCCAGCACATCTGCTAACGAAGGATGGAGGACAGAGTCTGGCTGTGAACAGCTCCATCTGCACAGCCTGCAACAGCCTGGCCAAGGTTTGGGTTGGAAGAGACCTTAAAAATCATCTCATTCCAACTTTTTATTGACATTATTTCTCAGGGCTGAGCAAATTTCAAAAACTGTAGCCATTGCCTGCTATGCACTCGTGCAACACTTAGACCACTTCATCCCAGGGAACATCCAAGGGACAGCTCTGGTCCCAGGGCAGCTGGTGGGACAATTGTGCAGAGCCTGAGGGACAAGGGCCAGCAGGCCAGCGTGAGGGCTGCTGCAGGAGCAGCCCGGGTGGATCACAGCGGGGTGGAAGGACAGGGAGCATGGAGAGGTTGTGGGATCAGGACTTCAGGCTGGGTGGTCTTCTCAGCAAGCATTTTGCACAGAAGTTTACTTTCCAAGCTGAGTTATTGAATTGATCCCCCCACTCCCATATTTCAGTAATTGAAGGCCATGGGCAGAGGCCACAGTGCCTAAGCTTTTATTGAACCTTTGCTCTCAGCAAGGCCCAAAGAGCAAAGCCCTGTAGAGGGAGCTTTAAGGTTTCCTTAATTTAACCAAAATATCCTGCAGCCCATTTAACAGCACATTATGAAGTTTTATCATAAATAATTAACACTGAACTACAGCTGACATCATGAGGCATGTGGCTGGCTCGGTGAGTGTCTTACAACAGCCAGTCATTCACAGGGGGGATACGCAGCCTCCATGGCAAGCCTCAGCCGCCTCCACCGGTGGCTTAATGCAGCTGCTCCTGGTGCACAGCACGGCAGAGGCTCAGCAGCACCATTCCAGATGAGGAGCAAAGGTAAAATGTTATGTCTAAACTGATTGCAGGGTCGATCTGGGGGGGAGTTTGGACAGGAATTGGGATTGGGTGCGTCGCAGGGATAAGGCCATAGCTGTGCCCAAGCCTCTGCCCCCAGGCTGGTGCAGTTCTTGTTCTGAGGGGATGCTAGCTCTCAGGTGAAAGGCAAGGCTGCTCTTTTGGTCACCTACAATCACTCCTGGAAGCATCTGCAAGAATTCAAGACCAGAGGTCCATGTCCAGTGATCTGAGCTTGTGCCCAACCCTGGCTGGTGTGAGGAGCCTACTCCATCCGCTCTGTCCAAGCTCCCAAGGGCCGCGCTGCTGCCCCTGCTGCAGAGGTGGCTTCGGGTCTCAGTGGCAGGCAGAGGGACTCCTGCAGAGCTGGCTTTCGGCTGCTTAATACCACCTGGAACCATCGCCTCCATTTCAAGGTAGCTGAGAAGAAAATTTCCCGAGGGGAAACTTCCTGTACAAAACCAAACCAAAATGAAAAATAAAATAAAATAAAATAAAATAAAATAAAATAAAATAAAATAAAATAAAATAAAATAAAATAAAATAAAATAAAATAAAATAAAATAAAATAAAATAAAATAAAATAAAAAAGCATATCTCATAAGTCGTGAACAGGCTGACCACTCCTCATCCCGTCCCACAACAGAGCTGGGTTCCTCCACAAGCTGCAGGGAACACAGCCCACATCTCCAGCAGCGTGTCACCCTCCGCCCCCCCAGGGGACATATCCCTGCCTCTCCACCTGCCTTTACACCAGAGGGGACAGCAGCACAAAGGTAGCAAGCAGAGGGGCTGCCCTCGGTGATGAATTAGTCACGGGCAGAGAACTGACCCCGTGTCCTGCTGCTCCGGTGGGCTGGACCGCGCAGCTGCTGGGGGCTGCGAACAGTTGCAGAGCAGAAGATTCCCATGGTTTCGGCTGCAGAGTGCATCCAGATCTGATCCGCTTTCCACCCCCCTCCTTAAGCTGTGCCTTTTAATAAAGACATACAAGCAGCATGCTTGAAAAGCTCACTTAGATCTGAACCAAACAGCACAGCTAGGGTAAGGAAAAAATCCATGCGAGAACCCGGAGGTTGTCAGCTCTCCCCCACGCTGGCTGCAGGAGAGGAGCGGAGTGCTAAACCTGCACATAAGAGGCGCTGAGCGGAGAAGCCTGTGAGGAAAAAAACCCAGGCGAAGACGATTGAGCCATCTCCGGGAAGAGCCATCAGGAGCCATTAGCCCATGGAGGAGGCTGTGCTGCCTCCCCATCTCCCAGCGGGGAGGCTTTGGTCTCTGATGGGAGAGCCCCGAGCCTGGGACTCTTCCTGCTGCTGGTTCAGCCCCCGTTTGGCTGCCCGAGCAGATCGGCTCAGATGGCTGCAGGAGGTGGGAGAGCAGAGGGGAGGCTGGTTTTGTGTGGCAGCCTGTCCCTCCGTGCCAAAGGCTCCTGCTGAAATGTTCCCCCCCAGCAGAGGAACCCCCCAGGTGTGAGTGTTCCCCTCTCCAGGAAGGCTGGGTGGTCTGGGGGGGATTTTCCCCCCTTGGTTCAGCAGGCACAGACCACGCCAGGAGCCTCGCTCGGCCTGGGCCATGTTGCCCCCACGTCCCATGGGTTGGCTAAGCCTCAGAGCATGGGGTGAGCCTGTTCCTGTTCCCGTGGGGCTCCCCAAGGGTCTGCGACTGACAAGATCCCCCAGACAGTGGGATCGGGTCCTGCTGCCATGGTGGGGAGCTCAGGGCTCCCCATCAGGTCCATGGGCAGGTGGGAGGCATCAAGACCCCCTCCTGGCCCTGCTGAAGGACCTGTTCCAGGAGGCATCACCAGGGCAGATGGCACTGATTTGCCCTCTGACAACATCCATCGGACAATTTCTCAGCAGAGCCTTGCACAGAGGGGGCCATGTTACGCTGGGAAGAGCTGAGAGATGAGGGAGTAGAGGGCAGGCAGGAGCATAAGTTGGATGGCATCAACATAGGTAGATGATTTTCCAAAAATTTTCTCAATTCAGTTGTTAACCTAACAGGCCTTTGTGCAGACAAGCTCCAGTGGAGGTCTTCTTATGCTGCCATATCCTGAATTTTCTGAATATTTCTGGAGATTCCAGGCACTCGGCATGGCCAGTAGATGATCACCCTGAATGCCAAGGAGCACAGCTGAGCACCAGCAGCATTGCAAAGAAGCCCATTTCAGATGTCCTCTGGAGGCTCTTGTAAATTCTACAGCAGCCCAGCAAGCATTTGGAGCTTGGGAACAGCCAGAAAAATAAAATAAAATAAAATAAAATAAAATAAAATAAAATAAAATAAAATAAAATAAAATAAAATAAAATAAAATAAAATAAAATAATAAAATAAAATAAAATAAAATAAAATAAAATAAAATAAAATAAAATAAAATAAAATAAAATAAAATAAAATAAAATAAAATAAAATAAAAAGGGTGAGGAATTGGTTCATCTCTCACAGATTGATTTCTGTCCCAGAAGATGGATGGGCAGCACCACCTCCCCAGGCACTTCAGTGGCTTTGAAATGCCATGCAGGTCTAGGGCAAGGCCTGCTGTGGGTTTCCAGATGGGTCACAGGCACCCCGAACACCTGCCAAATGGGACTTCTGAGGGCTGAAACGACTCATCCTGGCCTTGAGTTGAAATGCTGGGAGACCAAGTTCGACACAGGTAGGCTGAAGGTGCATTGCACACCTGCAGCTCTCTGAATGACACCGTTATGCAAGAAAAATACATCTGTAACCATCAAAACCCTGCACGGCACTTCGGTGTTGTCTGCTGGTAGGGGATGCAGGTGCAGACAACACAGGCTCTTCTGAGAACATCTCAGCAGTATCAATCTTTAATTTCCAGAGCACCTCCTTTTCCATGTGTTTTACGGCCACTAAAACCTCCCCGTGTCTACAGGATCCCCAACCCTGTGTATGGAAGTGTGGCTGTCACGGAGGGGCAGCACAGAGGGAGGGCTTCAGAAGTCAGAGGAAACATTTTCAGAAGCCTGGGATGCAAAGGGCTGAATCTGATAAAGGATTTAGTCAGTGCCACACATCTAGGAAACAGGGGGCTATGTGGACCCTGCATGCAGCCTGCCCACACAGGATGCAGACTGAGGTAGCTGAGGAACGCGGCCATCCAAGACTGAGGATCCTGGATGCTGATCTCCTGCAGGACCCCACAGTACGTAGTGCAAACATTGGTAAGCAGCAGAAAAAAATCTGCATTGAATTTTCATCCCAGTGTTGGGAACCTGTTCAAACATAGTCTGGAATGCAGGTGATGGATACTCCCCCACTGGACCATAGAGTCACCAGGCATTTCCTTGAGTTGGATGCTCTGTTTTGTAGAAAAGATTAAGGTGATTTTGCTTCTCTGCTTAGCCAGAGAGGCTGGGATGTGCTTTACTGGAGCTGGCAATGAATGAGGCAGAGGTTCTGCTGACTGGCCTGGGACAGGGGTTGCTGCGTACATCACTGAAAACAAACTCCCTCTGATTCACATGTAGCACTTGGGTAGTCACAGAATAGTTAAGAGAGATTTTGTACAAACACGTGCTTTTTTTTTCCTTGTCTGAAACTAAAACCTTCCTTGCCTGGTATAAATAAAACATCATTCTTAGTTGACATTTTCATATTTCTCAGAGAGCGCTCATTTTCCTTGAGCTGCTGGAAAGGTTGGTGATGCTGCAGATGAAATATAGATTTCATCTCTGATCTCTCTATCTCCAGGACCCCAATGTTTATGAAGTCCTCTGCGAGTTCCCCTCCTCTCTGATCCACCCAGGGATCCGAAGCCAAATCCCACAGCCCTTCCTTAGGGCTTATGGCTAAAACCAAGGGCAGATGAGCAGAGCCTAGCCCTGGGACTGGTCCTGCTGGGCTCCACTAGGACTGCTGGTAAGCACAAGGCTATTCTTGTAGGTGAGATCAAGACCTCAGTGTCTGCACAGGTAAAACATCATATTAAATTTCTGTGAGTGTTCATTTAATATCTTAAAAAAGAAAGCCTGTAATATTATCGTCCATACAGCATGGAACTGTATTCCCATGTTTTTGCCTGTGTTCTGGCTCTGGTCTTACTACAGGTAAATGTTAAACCTGCTTGTGGCTGCAGGGAGATTGAGCACCCACAAGGTCCCGACTCTTGCTTTTAGTACCAAGGGAAGGAAATTCAGTATTTCATCCCTGTAAATGCAAGCCAGGAGATGTCTCCAGGGTGAGTGTCACACAGCTTCTCCTTGTTGCTTCCTGTAGCTCCCACCCTCTTCTGGCCAGACTTGGTGGAAAGTGGCCCAGGTTCTGCAGTGAAGAGGTGCTCAGGTGGCCAAAATACAAGGCTCGTGAGTATTCCCCCAGCCTTTAAGCATTAGGCTGCAGTAACATGGACCAGCACATCCACTGAGCCCCTGCACCTCTACCATGTCCTGATCTGATCCAGCAGTGTAGGAAAACCTTCCCTCACTCGTCATAGATCATACAATGTGGGCCTGATCCTGCACGCCCTGCTCAACCAAAATCCTCAGGAACTTCCCCAAGCCAAGGGCAGGGGTTGGTAGCAGAGGGCAAAGAGCACAGATGGGAAACGTGTGCCCTGAACGAGGACTTGCTCCTTGTGAAGAGCGACTGATGGGCTGGGGCAGGGGGTTGCCTCTCATACCCACCCCGTTTCCCCAAATCTTTCCAAAGGCAGCTGATTTTTAGTCTTATTCCTGGGCTCCCGCTCAAGCCAGGCTGTCCTCCTCCCTGCTCGGGCACCTATGAAGCCTGTAATTACTGCTTTACTCCTTTTTCCCCTGTAGTGGAACAGAGCCTACTTCAAGCGCTGGCCTCTTTAAAAATACATCTGCTCTGCTCTGCACTAAAACACATAGAATAATAGAAGAGAGTCCGTCAGCAGGGGCATCCTTTACCTGTATGGCTTTCAAAGGCAGGAATCTTTTAAAGCACATGGAGCATTTTCTCTCCTCCAGACCCAAAGCTGAGTGCAAAGCTGTGATGTGCAGGCAATATTTGAACGAGGGGGTTGCTGGTGTTGGTGGCCACCTTCCTGATCCTCCACGTCCTTTAAAGCTCTGTGTGGGGGCTGAAGCTGCACGGCCCAACCACATAGCTTAGGGCTGGGGAGATGGGACTCGCTGATGGCCCCGGGACAGCCCTGCTATCAGCAACCTTCTTTGTCTTATTTCTCTTCCTAGAGGGAGAGTCAGCCCCTTGGCTGTGTGATTTGGTGCAGCCGTGCTCCCAAATTGTTCTGTTCTAGGACATAAAGGATGGACAGTGCTTCCCTCCAGATTTCTTCAAATGCACCTGCATTTGTCTGGAGCTAGCAGACTCAGTTCAGCAGGGCATATATAACTTTGTGTAGTTATCTGTATACTCAAGGGACTTAAGTGCCTAAATTCCTTTTGTTTTTTATGGCAGAAACAACACAACCATGAGCGTGGCATGGAGCTCAGCACCATGGAAGTAAGCACTGTATGGCAGGAGAAACCCTTGCTGCCAGGCTCACTGAGCAGAACTCCAGGAGCCCATGTCTGGGAGCTTCAGCAGCCCAGAACCCGTGGGCATCTTTCCTCAGGAAGCCTTTGCAGCAGCACAGATAGGACTCCTCTCTGCTAAGCTGCCATGTCCCCATTTGTAGATGTCTCTTTCTGAGCTGGTCATCCATCATCTTTATAGTCTTTAAAGTGAGTAAGATGCCAATGGAGTACCATTCAGCTGCCCTGCTTGAGGGGTTAGAAAGTGATGACCTGCACTGTGGATTCCTTGGCTCCTCTCCGCGGGCCATAACTGGAGCCTAGAGCTCTACACCCCCCCGGCACACCCTTCCTTCAAAGACCCCGTCGGTATCAGTGCTCAAATCCTGTCCCTGGTAGTGGCTGAGCCAGCTCTGCCTGATGCTTTTGCGTTCCTGGGATGAGCCAAATCCCAGCCAGAGAGGTGGTCCCACCTAGCCCACCCCATCCCATCCCTACCCGTCTATCAGACTGTTGGTAAGTGAGGAACCAAGTCCTGCAGCGTGGCCTTGGGCCAGCATCAGCGGTGGGTGAGTAGGTACCCTTGGAGATGGACTGGCTGCCAAAGCCGCAGTTTTGATAAGCTGCCTCATACATCAAACCTCAATTGAAAAAGGGAAAAAAAAAAAAAGGGTGAGAGCTGGGTGTCCAGCCCAATCAATAGTCCTTTCATTTAATGCTATTTTGGCTTTAGGGTCATGGTTCAGGGGCTTCCTTTGCACTCCAGGAACAGGGAGTGTGCCTGTGCCATGACACCTGCGTGTGTGTGCGTTTCCTCTCCTTCCTGCAAAGCTCTGCCTCCTTTCCTCACCCTGGCCTTCCCCCTGAACTCCCCCAAGCACACAGAGCCTGGATTTGAAGGGCTTTGGGGTCCGCTCAGATTTCCAGCCTGGACCTGAGCGCTCGGGGTGGGACCTGGACGCGCTACCCCAAAAAGACATCCGCGAACCCCTGCCACCATGGGGCTGGGCTCCTCCTCACCGGGCGCACGTTTTCCTGAGCACCCTCTGCCTTTGCGACTGGGAAATACCCGCTCACCTCCTGATGCTCGTGGGTGATAAATATTGCATCGCTAGCAAACTTTGAAGAGCGAGGGCAGAGCGGCACCCACCAGCCAGCGGCTCCGTGCAGCGACCCTGGCCCCGCAGCAGGGCTGGGGGTCCCAGTTTTGGGGAGGGGGTGCCGGGGGGGTGGGAGGGTCGTGGAGAGGCAGGAGCAGCAGCAGCAGACCGCAGCGTGTTGTGGCTGCGAGGGAGCGAGGGGGGGATGCGAGCAGGGCCCTGCTAATGCTGCGCGGAGCCGATTCTCCAAGGCCCCCCCGGGCAGCACTCAGCATCCAGCCTTCATTAAAATTTCATCGCCAGCACTTGGCCAAGGTCTATTTATGAAAATGCGCTTTTCGCTTCATAGGAAAAAAAAAAAAAAAAAAAAAAAAAAAAAACGGGAACGGAGCGAAAAGAACAAAGGCGGGGATGGGGTTTGCGAAGCCTCCGCGGGCCGGGGGGGCTCCAAACCCGGACGGTGCCCGCGATGCCCCGGCCGGGCAGGGCTCAGTTTGCTCCGCCGAGCATCTCCTCACCCGGCATCTCTTTCGGATGCTTCACCGTTTTCCCATCTTTTTTTTTTCTTTTCTTTTCTTTTTCTTTAAAATTTGCAGATTCTGATCCGCTCTGTCTTGATTGTGTCCCCCCTTTCCTCCCCCGTCCCCTTGCCTCGGTTGCCGGGGGGTGCCGAGCATCGCTCCCCGTTCCGCGCTCGGTGCGTTTGGTTTCTTTTCCCCCGAAAAAAAAAAAAAAAAAAGAAAAGAAAAAGAAAAAAGAAAAAGTTATAAAACAAAAGCAACAAAAGCACGGAACCTCGTACGAGGGGGATGCCCCCCCCGCGTGTCCGTGTCCCCTCGACCCGGGGACAGCCCGTGGGACACGCGGCCCCCGGATCCCCCCAGCCGGGCGCTTTGAAGGCGGCTTCGGGAGAGGTTTTGGACGCGAGCGCCCAAAGTTTCTCGGCAGCCTCAAGTCGCATCACGGCCAACGAATCCGCCCCGTGGGCACCGGCCCCGACCCCAAAGTCACGCGTGGCGCTTCCACCCGTGGAAGTTTGCGCTGCTCCCCAGCAGAGAAGGGACGAAAAGCTCCCCCGGGCTCTAAAACCCCGCTTTTCCCCTTTTAGCCCGCGTTTCGTTGCTTTTCGCCTAATTTCTTTCCTCCTCCCCAGCTCTGGAGGAGGAAAGACCGAGTCCCCCGGGGGTGCCGCGGCCGGACCCGGCCCCTCCCGGCGGCCGCAGTAACTCCAGGAGGCAGGAGCGGGGGGGGTGAGGTAAAACGTGCATGGTTTATTGGAAATGCTGCAGCGTACACAGACACCAAATTTCATTCAGCACACACACAGCGAAGCGAAATCTCGTTTAACTAATAATAATCATTAGTTTAAAAAAAAAAAAAAATAACAACGAATCGGAGGCAAATTTCTCCATTAAATAGGCAAAGCAAAAAAAAAAAAAAAAAAAAAAAAAAGGAGAAAAAAAAGTATTCTTGCCTTAGAAAGTGCAGAGTTCGGTACAGGCGGAGGCGCGGGGCAGGGACGCCGCGCACCCCCGCTGCCCCGGGCCGGTCCCGCCGCTCCTGTGAGCCCCAATGGTTTGATTGTCGAAGCGTAGGATATTTTACAGTGAAATCATACGGCTATCGAACAGTTTGAGCGAAACCAAAGCAAAATAAATCTCCCTCCCTTTATTTTTTCCCCCCACCGAACAAACCGTGACTTCCAGGGACGTGCCAATTTTTTTTTTTTCCTTTCTATTTTTTTATTCTTTTTTTTTTCTATTTTTTTTTTTTATATATATATTTTTTGATTTAGCCGATGAGGTAGAAACAGAAACGTTATTGCAAAAATGCGAAGGGGCAGGGGACAGCGAACAAAACCATGCAAGTGCGTGTGTGTGCGTGTGTGCGCGCGGGGACCCTGGCAGCGAGCGTGGGGGCACGGGCCGGCGCCTCCGTATTTACAGCCGTCGGGGCAGCTTCAGCTCCTTTTCTTTCCTTTTTATTTTATTTTTTTTTTCCATTTATTATTATTTTTCTTTTAGTTTTTAAAAAGAAGAGGACCGGCCGCTGAGGAAGGAGCGGTGCCCCAGCCGCTGCTTGCCCATCCGAGCCGGGAAGGGGCTGCAACAAAGCCCCGCCGGGCTCTCGCTGCCGCTGCCCTGGCTCCGAGCACCCCCAAAACTCCCCCCCAGGCCTTCTGTTTCGTCTTCTCCTTTTTCTCCATTTTTGTCTAGAAAAAGCAGTCTATACCAGTCATAACAGCGGGGCCAGTTTGCCTGGGGGGTGAGGAGCAGGCACCAAACTGTTCGCATCGCTTTGGGCGGGTTTCCCTTTTTAGGTTTACTTTTCCTTTTTTTTTTTTTCTTCAATTTTTTTTTTTTTAAACAACAACAAAAAAAAATCATCCCAAACCCTGCCCACTTCAGAGGGGCTGGAGGGGACCAGGCACTCCCCCCACTGCCTTCCCAGCCCCTTCTTCAGTAAGTGGCAGAAAATTTCATCCTTTTCTGCTTCTGTCTCTGATTGCAAAACCAGACCCGCACCACGTTCTTCTTCAAGTCTAACTTCTCGGCGATGGCAGCGATTTTCTCCGAGGACGGCCGCGGCTGCACGGCGAAGTAAGCCTCCAGCGACCGCTTCTCGGGGGCGGCGATGGAGGTGCGCTTTCGTTTCTTGTCCCCCCCCGTGTAGATCTCCGGTTTGGTCATTTTCTCCCTCTGAGCCCTCTCGGCCTCCTCCAGCCACGCTTCTAGGATGGGTTTGAGGGCCACCATGTTGTTGTGGGACAAGGTGAGGGACTCGAACCTGCAGATCGTGCTTTGGCTAAGGCAGCCCACCCCCGGGATCTTCAGGTTGGCCAACGCGGAGCCCACGTCCGCCTGGGTCACCCCCAGCTTGATCCTCCGCTGCTTGAAGCGCTCGGCGAAGGACTCCAGCTCCCGCGGGTCCGTCTCCGTCTCGGGGCCGGAGATGACAGCGTGGGAAGCGAGGCCGTGAGGGTGGGACATGTTCATAGGTTGGGAGTGGTGGGCCATGTGGTTGATGGCCGACATGTGGGAGTGAGGGTGCGAAGGTGTGGAGCCCACGTCCGGCCCCGGCACCCCTCCGAGCGGGAGGGTAGAGTTGAGGTGGTCCAGGAGCTCGCCCTCCAGGCCCTGGGAGGGCTGGTGGTGGTGGTGGTGGGGATGGTGCGTGGTCAGCACGGACGGGTGGTGCAGGTGCACGGAGGACGAGGTAGGAGTGCAGGACACGCTGCTCATGGTGTGGTAGGTGGCATCCGGCTTGAACGGGTGGGTTTTCTGCGACACTATATCCACAGCGGCCAGAGCCTCGGCACCCCGCAGCAAGGTCTCGTCGAAGCCCGCAAAGATGTTGCCCTGGATCTGGATGTGGGTTGGGGGAAGAAAAAGGGAGCAGAAAACAAACCAGAAGAGCAGGACAGGATTAAAACACAAGCAGTGTTATGGAGACCCCGCTCTGCCCCAAAGCGGCGCATGGGCCAGGTGAGCGGAACGGAGCCTGGCCCAAGCCTCAAAAGAGGAGCACGGGAGGGGGATGCTGGACCCCAGGCACCCCTCCTGTGTCCCCAGCAGCAGGACAGAGCAAAGGGGGACAGAGCCAGGAGGTCCCGAGGAGTCATCACGCTACCAGAGTTGGGCTGCGGGACGGAGCCACTGGGTCCGAGACCCCCCCATTGTGCTGCGTGGGACCCCCAAACCCAAAGGACCCCCAACCCATCGAGTCGAGAGGGCACAGCGAGACTCGTCTCCCCCTCAACCACAACCGGGGAAGGGTCGCGGAGCCCCCACCCCACCCCACACCGGCCGAGGGCTTACCTGGGGGGCGGGCAGGCAGGCTCTGCGGATAGCCTCGGAGCTGGTGTGCAGGTGGGGGTACTTGGGCTCGTGCAGGATGGGGTGCATGCTGAACGCCTGCTTGCTGTTCATGGACATCATGGTGGGAGAGGAGAGGGGCAAGGATGAGGGGGGGGCGCTCCGGGCAGCCCGGCTCCGGGGGCGCGGTATTGTCTCTGCCTCCACCGCCCGGCATCGGCGGCATTATAGCCCGGCCCCCCCGCCCCCCCGGGCGCTCATTGGGCGCCTTTCGGCAGACACCTCCCACCGCCCGCCCCCGGCCACTCAGCTCACCCCCCCCGGCCGGGCCCCCCCAAACCCGGCCCCCCCTTTCCCGACCCCCCTCTCCCCGCCCCAAGGCAAAAAAAAAAAAAAAAAAAAAAAAAGGCACCTGGGGATAAAACTCGGCGAGCAGAAGGAGGAAAAGTTTTGCCAACTTTTCTTTTTTTCTTTCTTTTTTTTTTTTTTTTTTTTTTCCCTTTTCTTTCTTTCTTTCCCGTCCCTGGCTCCGTTACCTGCTTGCGGTGCCCCGCGTCTGTCCGTGTCTGTCCGTCCTCACCCCGGCCGAGCCCCCTCATCCTCCGCCCCCCCCTTCCCCGGCACTTCTCCCCCCCCACCCGCACGCATCCCGCAGCATCTCCGGGGCGGGGGAACCCCAAATGCTGCTGGGGATGGGGATGGAGGCTGCGGGGTTGCTAGGAGGGTGCTTGGTCATGCTCGGGGCAAATGCTCCCCTGAAGGGAAGAGCAGCCCAGAAAACCCAGCCCCGGCACCCGAGAGGCTGAAGTGTCCCCAAAAGGAGGTTCTTGAGGTCTGGGTGTGCACAGGAAAAGGTCGGAGCCGGCAATAGGGGGCTGGAAGCAGCCACCACCACCACGCAGGTCTCTGCCCGGATTCGGGCACAGCCATCAGGTGATGCTTGTGCAGACAGAAGGTCCCCAGGCTACAGCTGGGCAGCTCCTTGCTTGTGTAGTGGGACAGAGGAGGGCTGCACCCTGCCCCTGGGGGAAGACTTGAATTTATGGGGTGCCAGGATCACCAAGAGGGATGGGAGCAGGGCAAGGGGCAGTCCCTACACCCCCTGGTCCAGGCAGACCTTCCTGTTCATCCAAGCATCCTCCGAGTGCCAGCGATGCTCTGCCAACATGCTGATGCTCTGAATATCCACCAGCAAGAGCCGGCGGGAGCTCGGAAGCCTTCCTCCCTCCTGCTCTCTACCAGCACAGCTCTGAGTCATGGTCTCCCCTCTGCTGCTTGCGGAGAGATTGCAGCATCAGGTGATGGGCAGAGGAGAGCGGCTGCCAGAGAGGTTCACCGGAGGCTTTCTGCACAGCGGAGCCATGGGCACGGTTCTTGCAGAGGGGAATCGGCCCTCCTGGGGGCTCTGCGTGGGCACAGGAGCCTTCAGCTGGCAGCCCCCAGGCTGGTTACCTGTGTATCGTGGTGCCCAGAAGCTTTCATGAGGGGTCTTCGTCTTCGTTTTCATTGGGCTTTTCCTGGTGACCGCTCTATCTGCTTTTTCCTCATTTTCTGTATTTCAGCAGCTCAGAGAAGGAAGGCTGGGGGAGCGGTTCAGCCCCAAAGCCTGGCTGTAATTCTCCCCAGGGGAGACAATGTCATGCCAAGCTGAATTTTGCTGCAAGGAGCGGGCTCCAGGCTGTGCCTCAGAATTTGCCCCGGAGGCCAGGGACTATGGGGTGAGACCTGGGCATGCTCCTCTTCTGCACATCTCACAGAGAGTTGCCTGGAGCAAGGGGAAATGGGATGAATGTCTCCTCTGAAGGGCTCAGCAGCTGCTTCTCCGCATCTTCAGGCAGCTCAGGACCAGGGCTCAGGCCCTGAGCACAGCACAAGGCTGGCTCTCACCAGGAAGCACAGAAATACCTTTTGTGGTGCACAAAGCCACTTCCCACCACTGAAACAAGCGGGGAACCCACGGTGGCATTCCCCACTGTGCCTCTGCACACATTGTCACTGATGCTGAAGCACAGACACGTGTGTGTGTGCAGGGAGGGACACAGCAGGGCACTATAGGGACAGCCAGACCCCCTCCCAGCTCCATTCCCTGGGTGAACCTGTCCTCCTTCCATCTCCTGCATGGGTTTGTGGTGCACCCCTGCACGAGGAAGAGAGCAGCTGCCCTCCATACAAGCTGTCCCAAAGCATCTGGGTTTATATAGAACTTAGGTTCCACCTGGCTTGGAAAGAACAAGTGTCTTACAGTCAGGATGGGCAAAAACACAGCAGATGTGGTGGTTATCTGCCACAGCATGCAGACTTGAAGGGGTTGGGGGTACTGGTGGTGTCATGACATGTCCTGACAGAGCATCAGGCGCTCTTGCCCGTCATTCCCACGGGCAACTAATCCTGAGAACTATCTGCAGCTAGGTCTGTGCCCAAGAAGCCTTCTCCTTCTGTTGCTTTTCAAAGACAACCCATAGTTTCTCCTTCTGGCTGTCTGCCTCTAACCAATGAAAACTCACAGCGCTCCTCCTAATCCCCGCGTTTTCAATCAAAGGACACCTCAATCCAGCTTGTCAGAGGATTGTCCTGCCTGCCATGTGGTTTGGTGCCTCAGGCAGTGACCTGCAGATTCCAGCTGTTTTTATTTCCTAAGTGGGTTTGATCACTCGTTCGTTTGTGCCTGAATGAGAGCCTTTGGCACCCTCATGGGCTGCCGTGCGGGCTGTGTGTTCAGGCTGACAATTACACCCACTGGCAGCACTTTGTACAAGCACAGAACAGAGGGAACGTGGTTTTCCAGGCCTCCAGGAGAGGATCTGGTGGAAAAGACCCATTTGGGACATCCTGCAGAAGAGCAGGATGAGCATTCTGTAGAGCCATGAAGGGCCAGCAGCTGCTTCCTATTTGCTCATCAGGACTGAGTCCTTGATGCCCAGGAGGCAGACAGGGATGGGGAGGAGCAGGGCTCCTGGAAAATGCTGTGGGTGGTGGTACAGAGGTCAGGACGTGAGTGTGTGGAGGTTGTCCCCCACCTGGGCATTGCCTTTTCCTCATGGTCCATTCCAGGGCTTGAGCAGGAATTATCCCGGAATTTCTAGCACACTGGAAATTTTAGGCTTACACTTCATTTGAGCCCCAAATAGGCAGTGGTTCTTGGCACCATCACCCATTCAGCTCCTGCACAGGACCTTTCCATGCCTCCAGCAGCATCCTCTCCATCCCAGGCTCTGAGAGAACATCTCCTCATCCCCGCTGAGCCATCCGGCAGCTCCAACACCACCCACCGCCATCTGCGGGGACCCCAGGGAGGATCCATCCATCAGAATTAAGATGTTCGGGGATTAAATGCTTCGATCTCATTGGAATTGATGTTTTTTGATGGAAATTGGGTTTGTCGGGAAATGCGTAAGCAGCTCTACCTGCACAGGCGATGGTTAAATTGCTTGCATGAGTGCAGGAACAGAAAAATCAAGCCCTGAGCACTTTTTAACAAACACACTAAACTGTATAAGCTGTCTCACTGTTGAGAGGCCCATGGCATCAAGGAGAACATTTCACATTTAAACTGGGAGTGCAATGACAAACAGGAAAGGGACAAGCTGAAGTGCTACCCCATTCAACTCAGGTGAGCAGCAGCATTGCGGAAGAGACAGCTGAGCCAAATGCTGCTCTTCTCACCACCCAAAATTACAGGGTTTAGAAAAAGACATTGAGTCACAGCTCAAAATGTCATGCAGTCAAGTGGACTGTTTCAGGAGGCTGGGAGAGAGCTAGAGGAAGAGCTCCCAGTGATGACCGGGTGTCTTTCTTAGCCTGGATAGCAGAGAGTATTTTAATGCACAGATCTAGCACTTTAGGTGTAAGAGGAAAGACTATCCATGCAGGCCAATGCTGCAAGCCAGCTTGTAAAAACCCTTATTAAAGCCCCACTGAGCCTAATCGTGAAAGATAGCTTTTAATTAAAAAGTGCAACCATTCAGCCAAGTTTTATAGGGAGATTGCTACGACCCCGGGAGATGCCAGCCAGCAATAGACCAAACTCCTTCCGGAGGAAGGGATTTTTCCCAACCCTTGCTGTTAGCTGGCAGGGAACATCTCCGACTGCTTTAAATGGGCAACTTCACAAGTTCCCTGAGTGTGGTTTCTTCCATTAGAAAATGGGAATCCTTTAACAGCTCACCGAGGCAGCAAAATTCCTCCACTCCATCTATTGCATTAGGAGCCCGGAGTCCACGCTGCTCAACTCGGCGGAGCAGGGAGAGAGAGCAAGAGAAAAGAAAATCCAGATGGGGCAAAGTGTAGCTCGACTTTTTAATGCTAAATTATTTACAGTAAGTAAAATCGTGTGTGTCAATTGTGAAAAGAGTCCAATTTGTTTGATTTACATTGCAGGGGGGTGCCCTGGGGTAGGGGGTGTTTAACTATCTCCTCTAATGTAATTGCCTATGGCAGCCCGTTAAATATTTGATAGGCTGCCTGAGCAAAGTAAGGAACTTCGTCTGATACGCTCCCGCAACCCTTTCAGTGTATCGAATGTATTTGCAGCCAGAGAGTACCTGAGCCCTTTCTATTGTGTAACTGGTGCTAAGCACGCTCATTTTAAGCCCATGCAGACTGCAAAGGGCATGCTTTAGCCCTTTTTTTTTTGTTTTGTTTTGGTACACTTGGGTTCCGTAGGAATAGGTACTTTGTACTGGAAAATTAAGCTCTTCCCCAGTATACAGTTTTCTTCTGCATAAGAAACCTTTCAGCCACAGGATAGTCTGGGCTTGGCTCACGCCTTGGCTGCAGGACAGGGTTAGGTGGGACGTGTCGATGGTCCTCTTCCTTCCCATCATGGCCACATCCAACCCTGGTCTCTACATGATTGTGAGAGCAGTGGTTGCCACTGCCCAGCTGCTGGATGTTCTCTCTCTAGCCTTTGCCACCAGTGAAGACAACAGTCCCTTAGCCCAAGCAAAGAGGAAAAAAAACAGTGTTTGACTAATCTGCCCCTGAGACATGCTCAGCTGCTTACAGAGCCTGATTCATGACTTGTGGACCTGCCCTGGCTCAGCATCTTAGTTTGGTTGAAAGGCTAAGGGGAAACATGGGCAAGGCTTCTGTGGCTGTAAGGAGACCTCTTTTAAGGGTCTCCATTGCCATAGCAGATGAATCCATCTGCTTAATGAAATGCTGAAGGAGGAGACCAACTCACTTCATGTGATAGCTTTTGAAGACTATTTTGGGTCCTCAAACCAAATATTCACACTCTCTTCCTCTTTGTGAGTGTATTTGTAGCACAGTTATTTGGCCGAGCCTCTGGGAAGGGGCTGTAGAGCGGCTTTTCCTCTGCTGCACTCAGAAAATCCAGGGGATGAAGGAGATCCATCCACCCTCCTCCCTCCTGTAGCAGGGTGACAAACATGCTTCAAAGGGTTGGAGCACCAGCTAGCTAGGGAGCCTGGTTCCCACCATCTCCCTTCTGTTTTCTGTCATGTCCTCCCTGCACGGCAGTCACAAAGCAGCTCAACAGCCCTGCAGGTCAACCAGGACCCCTTCCTCCACTCATTGCCAAGGAATAGAAGCAAAGACCCCAATGGCTTACCTTCAGGATATATGAACATACAAATTAAGAGAGAAAAAAAAAAAAAAGCACAGGGGGCAAGAACAGGCCACCAAAGATAGGACAAGCCCAGTGTAGCAACCAGGAAGAGTCCTTGAGCAGCAAAGAGGGCTGAAAAGAGGGGTGACTTCCAAGGTCAGCAGGAGCTGGACATGTTCTTTCAGCCTTTTTAGGGACAGTGAGGAACTCAAAGGATCCTTTAGGACATGTCCATCAGCTTCAGACGTGTCTGTAGGGATTTATCCCTGTGTTGACTGGGGGAGGCAGTGGCTGGCACTGACTGTGTTGTTTCACTGAAATTAAAGCATGGGGAGTGGGCATCCCCCAGATGATGCAGTAACAGAGTACGGTGTCTGCTGGGTCAGTGAGATGGGGCCCTGTGGGAAGGTCTCGCAAACACCACAAGACACAGCCCTAAAACAGAGGGGTCTGCGATCCAGAAAGGATTGTCATCCCGAGAGTGGAGACCTTCAGCTCCACTGTGGGTCAGGGCTGAGCTCAGCACCTTCATGAGGCTCTGGAGAGCACCGAGCAAAGACAGTGCTGTGGGATTTCATAAAGACCCCTAATGAAGTCCCTGAGCTGCCTGTAGGAGACAGAAGAGCCTGATGTTACTCCTAGGGGGAAGGCAGGGAGCTGGGAGACTCCCCAGCAAGCCCCCCTACCTCTCTGGTCAACCTCACCAGTCCCTGGGAATTCCTAGAGGGCAGGAAATATCACATCACCAGCCTGGGGTGGTAAATATTTAACAAGGGGAACACCCCTGCCTTTCTCCCTCCCCTCTTCATACATATTCGATTCCTGCATCTCCTTCAGCTGGTGGCTCTGCCCCTCTCCGACCTCTCTGGGACGAGCAGCAGTGGGTAAGGCTTGGCCCCTACGCTGGGTAATCCACCGACTAGTGACGACCACTGCAGGTGTTTGGCCAGAGGAAGACAAAAGGACACCCTTCCCTCATGCCCATGGCCTTCTGTGACTGTCCCAGACACGTGCTAAGCTCCCAGTGCACCCCCAGTTTGCCAAGGCAGGGGGACGGTTATTTCAGGTCTAAGCACAGCAAGGAGATTTGGCACCCCGGAGGGCTGTTCCCCAGCGCTTCTTCACCCACTGCCTTATCCAGACACGCATATCCTGCTGTGAGATAGTGTCCCCGGGCTGCGAAAGGTGGGGGTCTCCAGCCCTACAGCCTGCTTGGGGCAGGGCCAGATGGAGCAGGCTGCTGCGGGCCTAGTATGGTGGGGTGTGAACGTCACGAAGGATGGGCATACCCCAGTCTCTCTGGGCCCCTGTTTGGTAGGCAGGGAGAGGCTGTCAAGGACCATAATCTACAAAAGCAGCCAAAGTTTGCCTGGGGGTGCTGCACCTGCCTGATTTAGTGTGCAAACACCACGGGGAGATGGGGATGGAGGGCTCGGACCCAGCTAGAACCAGCACTGCAGGTGAGACCCACGCCGAACTCCATGCAAGTCCCTGAGAGCCCACTGGGGCTTCTCAGGGGGGGTCTCAGTATAGGGGGGCTTCTCAGGGTCTTCTTGGGGTGGTGGTTTTGGGGAGGCAGGGTTGAGGTGGTTTTGGGAGGCAGGGGCAGCCGACCAGGTTGGGGCTTTGGGGAGATGGAAGAACATCAGATGAGGAGAGGCTTGGTGGGCTCTCAGGGGAGGTTTGGCACAGTGTGGCCACGCAGGGATCTGGGCTGATGCTCCTGGGCCCCTGGGGACTCCCAGCCAGCTCCAGCGCCGACACGAAGGCTCGCTGTGGTTCTCCATCCTCGCTGCTCGCTCCAGCTCTTACAGAAACCAGCTCTATTAATATCCCCAGCTCTTCCTCTCGGCCCATTATTCTCCTGATGGCCCAAATTTCCAGTTAGCTCCTCTCCAAATTTAAACGATTGCTTCCCCCTCTCCCCTCAGCCCCCCCACCTTTCCGAGAGATGATGTCACTGATGACCTATATTCTCCTTCCTCTTACATGGCTGGCGCCGGGGCTTTTAGATCCCCGCTGCTGGCTGTGACTGGCTGACAGCCAGTCCCAACCTCACAAGTAACCACGGCCATTCACGGCCAGAGGGAAACTCCGGCACTGCCAGCAGCGATGGAGAAAGGCAGAGGAAGGAAGGATGGAGCTGGCTGGAGCCCACGGACACCCAGGAGGGGTGGTGTCAGCGAGGGGAGGAAGAGGAGCTGTGAAATAGTTAACAGCTTCGACCAGAGGAAAGCAGTCGTGGAAGGCGTAGAGCATCTTTGGTGCTCCACAGATCCTTGGGGACTGCTGAGACCCCATGGGCTGCTCTTCTAAGCCCTCCTACAGCCCTGTGGCTCCTAAAGCACTGCAGATACTGCTGGGAACAGCACTGCTACATGTGTTTGCACACCCCGTGTCTTCCACCCCAAAGCCTGTAACAGCCCAGAAATGCCTCTTGCAACAGCCCTTTGTGTGCCTGGAGGGCTCAAGTGTGTTGTAGTTCTTTGTAAGCCAAAGCACCACGTCAAAGCCAGCGTGTTTCAGTGCAGTGACAAACTCTTCAAAGTGCTTTTTTGTGTCATGATTCCAGGGAGGATCTCAGCACTTGCCTTCACAATGCCATTAATCAGCAGAGGACAAAACTCAATCAATCTATGGAAGAGGAGCCCATGGCTGGTGGGTTAGAGAGAGATTTCCCAATGGTGGGAGGAAAGAGGACACCACCACCTCTGCTGCCACAGCCCTGCTCAGGGCATTTCTTTTGCAAAGTCTTCCTAAGGCCACCTCTGGCTCTTCTCAACCAACTGCAGGGCTTCTGTGTCCCCTTCAGTCCCCAGCTAGGGAAAGCTACCATGAGTCAATGCCAGGCGCTGATCAGCTGAGACCACATTTCTAAGAGGGAAGGGGAAAGGAAACCACAAACAGAGATAGGAACAGAGCCTGGGCATCACTCCCATTTCTACTTTGCATCCTCGTTCTTCTTACAGCTTCTCAGCTGGGTCAGGTGCTTTGAATAAATGTCCTCCTGCTGATCCCCAGCCCTGCGTTCTCAACTCAGGTCCTTGCAGCCCCAGCATCCCGGACCCCTCATCCACAAGCACACCATCCTTACCAGCTTCTACAGCTGGCAGGGGACATGCTCGAACAAAGAAAAGGCTCAGTCATACAGGAAAGACATCCCAAAGGCTTTTTGTGGCGTCCTGCTTCTTCCAAACAAGTCTTAACATCGAGGTGAGGTTTTGGCTGGATGGTCCAACGCCTACCTGCAACAGCACTGGCACAGCACCCAGCCACAGGGTCACACTGCTCTTGAGACACAAGGGATAAAGCAGCCAAAGGGATCAAACCTGCAGGCTGTCTCCTTATCCAACGGAGATTCCTTCTGGGCCACACCCTGCTTTATTCAGCGAAGGGACTTTCCCTAGAAATTCATGCGCTTAGGATTTCCAGCAAGAGAGAGAGGGAAAAAGAAAGATGAAGAAAGGAGTGAAAATAAAAAAAGGGAAAAAAAAAAAAAAAAAAAGGAAAGGAAAGGAAAGAAAGAAAGAGCACAAGTAAAATGGGGGAGAGGAAGAGAAGAAAAATAAGGAAGGAAAGAAATAGTCTTGGTTTTCTGAGTTAGAAGCAAAATTATCTTGATTTCCATTTGAATAATTCATGTTTGCCACGGGCCATGTATTCCTGAGCTTGGGTGTCAAGTGTTTATTGAATATATCTCTTGACAGGGCACTTGTGTGATATTCAGCCATTGCCAGAGTGTTAAAAAAACACACACAACAAATGTAAAAGGAGGGGGAAAAAAAGGAAATGCTGAAGTGATGGCTTCCTCCACCTCAGTTTGAGAATAATTGGTCCAAATGAAGCCCCTTCCCTTTCAATAAAGTCTCCCCCTGCCCCCACCCCCACATGGGGAACCATCTGGGAGCCCAGCTGTGGGCTGGGACATTGTCCTTACACCCAGAGGGAGAAGCTCTGCCATCATCCTCGAAGGTGGGCTTGGCTGGTGCTGGAGGAAGTAGAGCCTTTTTCACCTCCTCAGGCTTGCCAGGACATGGGGAGCTGGTCCTGACGACTGGAGATATCCCATCCTGCCTGCTTCCACCTTGGAGGAAATCACAGTTATGTTGTCTGGGTGGTCCAGGGTTGGTTCCCAAATGTCTTGGACCTCTCACCTCCATCTCATGGTCCGCATGGCCACAGCAGCACCAGATTGTGAGTATATATCACAGGTTCTCAGGTATAGGGCTTCAGTACTGCCCAAATTGTTGTGGAGTGAGGATGGAGGTGGTAAAGCATCCTTCCCAGGTGGTGAAACACCAGAGCATCCTTTCCAGGTTAAGGCATTTGAAAATAAGAGAGAAGACCCAGTTTCTCCTGTCCTCAGTCCTGTGGGACAGGAGGAGACAGGAGGGACAGGAGCTGGAAGAAGGACATCTCCTCCACCTGAGGGAACCAAGCACCACTTCTCCCCAGGAAGATGAAACAGAATTGACAGCCCACGTAGGTGGGGGACATCAGCAGAATTCCCCTTCACCTGGCATTATTTTACCTGCAGGGACAGGAGTGGCTGTGCACACCCCCCAGACCTGCTGTTGTCCCCTTGCCTTCCATGGGTCCTTCCCTAATGAAGGGAAGAAGCCTTGAAGACCACAGGCTATTTGTCCACCCCGTGACTTGGTCAAGCTGACATGAGGAGGGATGCAGAGGACTTTGGACGTCTCACACAGCCTCTTCTGCATGGCATGAAAACACTTTATGGGGGGCAACCACCTCTGCCCATGTGGCCTGAGCTGCAGCAAGCAGCAGAACCATCCTCGGGGGGGGGCACATCCCCCATGCAGCTCAGTGCCACCCCATGTCCTGTCCCAAGACCTTGCAGCTGCCCCATCAGACCCACAGGCTGCCCCACGGCAGAGCTGGATGGGGGGGCAGAGCAGCTGGGATGGGGCAACACTGGCAAAGGGGCCTGGGGAGGGAGCAGTGCAGGGACACTCAGCCTGAAACCCAGACCGCTGCCCCCCTGCACACCCAGACAGCCAGCGAGACCCCAAAAGCAGGCCATTTGAACAACTGTTGGGGAAAGGGGAGGCAGACAGACAGGGAGACGGAGCCCCCACCGCCTGCTCTCCGCCAGCACCCAGCTCACAGCTGGTGCACCAGCAGGGATCCCTGCCTGGCCATATGCTCTACGTGCTGCTTCAATTACCCCTGGAGGAGCCGGGGCTGGCAGGGCTCCTGGGAGAAGGAGGAGGAGGAGGAGGGGGCCGGGGGGAAGGGGAGGGGGGACCCGGCAGCAGCCTCCTCCAGCCACAGCCCTGGGATGTGGAAAAGGGAGCAGGGCTGGCGGGTTTAAATCAGAGCATTTTAGCTGTGGTGCATGTGGGACGCCACCGGTGCACCCCCAGAACCAGCCCCACGGGGTGCATCTCTTGATACAAGAGCATCCCCTGTATGAGAGCATCCCCAAAATACGAGAGCATCCCCCGTATATGAGAACTTCCCTGGCATACGAGGGTGTTCTGCTGGGTTTAACTGCCCGGCACAGACCAGGAGGCACTCCGGGGTGCTGAGCCCTCTGCACCCTTTGGGTCCTGTTCAGAAAGCTCCCAGCCAGGGCTCAAGATCTGGTGCCTGGCATCAGGGCTCCAGCCCCAGCTGCGAGGATGTCCCTCGTCCTCCCAAAACATCCCCAGTCCTCCCTCTAGAAATCTGACTTTCCAAACTGAACCCCGGAAGAAATTACATAAGAGAGAAATCAAAATTTTCCACTAATGCTTTCATTTTCATGGAAACACCCTTTTGATCAAACAATAGTGTTTGTGGGAGGCACTCTGATTCCTTAAAGGATTCTTTACTGGAAAAGAACCTCAAACCTAAAATTTTTCACCTCCAGCCAACACATTTTATTTTCTCACTCCCTGTTAGCTTTCTTCTGAAATTGTTTGTGATTTAAAATATAATTAGTGGGGAAATAACACAAATTTGTGATTATCTGGCCAAAGTAAAAACTATTTGGGTTTCCTGAGTAGCTTTAATTATACTGTTATTCACTGCACCTTGCAATCTGATCTCAGGAAAAATGTTTGCATGAGTGATACTCATTGCTCTGGTGCTCATTATCACCCAGCCCCTTCTCATGAACTGAATGTCTCAGCCTCACACACACATCTTTAACATCAATCATCAGGTGTCGATATGAAGCTTATCAGATAATTTAGAGACTCACCACCTTCATTTGGATTTTTTTCTAACTACTGGAAATACTTCTATGAGCAGAAGCAGCAGGCTTTGTTTCAAGCAGTTGTTGTGAAATGTAAAACGTCAACATGTGCTGTCAAGAAGAGCATCCAACCAGGACACGTCAGCATGCAAGGCAGCATTTTGGGCCAGCAAAGACTCATCCAGAGGTTTTTGCTTGTACTTGTTCTGATTTTGCTGCAGTGTTTTGCTCCTGGCAGGATGAAAGCTGCCTCTGCTGTGACTCCAGAGCACATCCAGGTCCACAGCCCTGGTAGACACTTCTGGGTTCAGGCTGGTTTGGACACAGTCCCCAGTTTCTACAGCACCAACCGTGCCTTTACATTCATGGGATGGAAATTCAGTGCAGAAGGAGGTCATCTCATCAAACTAGAGTTAACTGAAGGCAATCAGGCTGTGTTCTGGCAGGTGGACAACCATTTCTCTGCAGCTTTCAGTGCAAATCCCACCCCACTGCATCTGTCCCCCTGCTTGCTTCACCCACACTCTGCCCTTGACACTGTGAACATAGCCAGGTGGTTGCTGCCTAGTGCCAGAACATCACCAGCATTGCTGGGACCACCAGTAATAGGAATAACTGGTTTTCCATTCACCCACACACCGTGGGCTGCGATGCATAAGATGCCTCCAGCCAGCATCACCAGCAGGAGCCCCAACCTGGGCTGAAGCCAAAACCCTCTGATGGCTGCAGAACTCATCGCAGCGAGGTCTGGAGGAAGCAGAGACAGCCCCGCCGATCACACGAGCATCTTGAATCCCGACCCTTCCACAGCAGGGAAGGGCAATTAGCAAGCACAACTCAAGGAGCAATTCCAAGTGTCAAAGCCACTTGAGGAAAGTGCTTTGCTGCTGGGAGACCCGCAGGCAAAAATGCTCGCCTGAATAAATGAGCGTCTCCTGTCGGTCACAGAAACATCCACAGTGCACCCAGATATCACCAGTACCATCCCCAACAGCCCAGTACTTTTTCTCCCCAGCTGTGGTCTTCCTCATATTGGTCAGGTGAATGGCCCACGGGTGGCTGCTCGTTGCTGTCCTATGACCTAGAGCAGGAACATCTCATCCCTGGGATTGCCTGGAGGAGCTCATGCGCCAGACGAGGCCAGCTGCGAAGCAATGCAGTTGGGAAGAAAACCCTCTGAAATGGGCTCGGCCCTTGCACCAAAAAATGCAAGTTGTTTTTCAGCTGTCCTGTTTGGCAACCACACGAGAGTAACCCAAAGTCTCACACCAAGTGTCTGTGGCCATCTCCACCACAGTGGTAGGCTCATAGGCTAGGACACACATCAGGGGTGGAGATTTTTAACTTCCCACCCAGATGGCAAGAGCAATTAGTAGCCTAATGGGGCTCTTTTCCACCGAGACCTTCTGCAGCTGTATGAGAGGAAGGTGTTAGGCAAGTCCTACAGCAGAGAGTGTTTTTCAGAGAGAAGGAGGAGGGCAACGACGGGGGAAATATTGTAGTGGGATGGTTTGTTTGACCTTTGTCCATAAATCTTCATTGTCCTTTCAGACAGCATACTTCCAGGCAGGACCCGGGGTGCTTGGGGAAGGAATGGGTTAAAAGCCCTCCAGGCCATGGGCTGCCCCACAGACCCTCCCCACATTGTCCCTTTCCTTATCCCCTGCCCCTGGGGAGATTAGCAGCCAGCAGATTAACCCAGTCTGTGCCCCGCAGGCACGGAGGAGAGAGAGGCTGATCTTTGAATCCCCAAATTCTCAGATGTCCCTGGTCCAGAGAGCTGGAAGGGGAAGGGACACACAGGGAGAGCAGGGAATATTATCTGGGCAGGTCAGCTTTCTGCTCTGAGAGGTCCATCTCTTGGAGCCTGTGTGCTCCCGAAGGACGTCAGCACCCTGAGAGCAGAAGGAGGTGCAGAAGTCTCAGAGATGGGACAGGATTCATCTTGTGGACAAACCTGGAGGTGCGCAAGCCAGCGAGGAGCTCAGCAGCAGGCTGTTAGGTGGAGAAGCTGCTGCCCAGAGGTCGTGGAGGGCTCACGCCAAGCCTTTGGTGAGCTCTGGCCTCTCCCAGAAAGCATGCAATGGGCAGGACCTGCTGTGAACTGGAGCCTGGGAGCCCTCGTTAATGCCCTCAGCAATGCATTAGCAGGAGGGGTGCAGCTGAGCCTCAGCCCTGCCGTGATAGCAGGGTGCTGCAGGCAGCGGCTGCTTGGCTGAATCGAGAGATCGAGGCTGGAGAGCAAAAGGGAAATTTCAGAGGTGATTTGACTTGGGATTTTCTTATTAAAAACCTCCCAGGTCAAGCAGCCGGCATGTCTGAGCGAAGCAGGTGAGTGTCACAAAGCACGGGAGTGGGGATGGATGGCAGGACGTGGGTGTGCTGCTCACTGGGGTCTTTTCCTGATGGAAAGCTTCGTTATCCCAGGGGAAGCCTGGGGCACGACTCCCATCTCTCCCTGAAGGGATTGAAACTCAGGTCACTCGAGCTGGAGCTGAATCCTGCCCGCAGGCTGTGCTGGGACTCAGAGCCCTCCACGCCTCTGAAACCTCTCCCAGTCGGGCAGGAGCACTCCAGCGCCTGCCGAGTAAATGGGGTGGTCATGACAAGTCCAGTGGTTAAGATATCTCAGCTTCACTCCTTATGCTCATGAATTTTTAAGTGATTGATGCAAAATAAGGCAGATTTCCGGGGAAAGTGCATTCCTATTCATTCTGGAGTTACCGGCTCCTAAAAGATGATTTATTTGTTTGTTTATTTTTTGCTAGTTGACACCATCTACTACCACACTAGTGGGTCTGCCGTGTACCAAAGGGAATAAACTCTCCAGCTTGTCATAGCTGGAGCTGAACCTGGGGAAATACCCAAGCTTCCCCAGCTTGCTGTAACAGGTATCTTCTGTGGTCATTAACCTCCTGTCCAGCAGCTCCAGCAGGGGAATGATGATGGTAGAATAAATTACAGATAAACCACAAGTCCATCAGCTGGCACCAGACGACCCTGGTGCTAGGCAAGGAGAGGAGGGATACAAGACACATCCTCAGGGAAACTTTCCTGCCATACTGAGTGAAACCGAAAACCCAAACCCCATTGCTGTCCAGACCAAAGCTACGGTGTATTGCACTGACCTTACACTGAGACCCTCTGTTCCCAGATTAGCCAAGGAGAACCCAATAGGATCTAGAGGAGGTCTAATTTTGCTCTTGAGAGCTGAATCCCAGCCTTTAATTCAAATTTCTTCTGCTGAAAAACCATTCAGAGTACTTCCTAAGTTTCCAGGAAAAGGTAGTAAGGGCTCTCAGTTGTTGCATGAGTGATACGATGGGCTAAACGGCAAAGCCACATGAACCTTTTACAACAGAGCTTTAAACACCGCACGTTTCCATTTTTAAAAATAGAAATTTGGAGTAAATCATGCAATTTCATTCAACAACTTCCCAGTGTGACATATTGAGTGAAATTTGTAGTCACCTCCAGAGATCAGAAAAAAAACCTGTTTTTGTTTGTTTGCTTGTTTGGAATCCAAGGAAAAATCTCCAGGATGTCTCCTGGTTCAGGCAGCTCTCCCCCAAAACCCAGCCCCAAAGCACTGGTGTTCCCATGGACCCCATCCATTTCTTTACGGGTTTCACCTGCACTCGGCCAGGCTGGAGGGAACCAGAGACAGAAGAGGGAAATCGATGGATGTGGAGCTGAATGAGCTGATACTGATGAGAGAAGCTGTCAGGCTTCATATCTATCCATCAGATCTGGGCACAGTCGCCACAACACGTAAGTGCTGCTGAGCTAGCAATAGCACGAGGCTTTCAGAGGTATTTAGGAGAATACCCATGACGTGAACGGGGCTAAAACACCCAAGCAGCCTGGGACTGAGTTGGCCTGAGCAAAAGAAGGGGCAGAGACCTGCAGATTGCATGGGACCTAGTAGAGCTGCTCTGAAAATGATTTGTTGTTGTTACCCCTGAGGATGGAGAAGCCAAAAGGTAGGAGGAGATCCAAGCAAGGACACCACCAGGGTTACCTTGCATATTCTGAGCCACGAGAGTGAATTCAGCTATCCCTCACCTATGAAAGAGCCCTCTACCCCCAGATCCAGCATCTCTTTTTGCCTCTCAATGTATTTAACCAAAACCTTCTTTCATTGATCAAGGCCTGGAATCGATGGGCATCAGAGTGCTACGACACCATCCAAATAAAGATAATACAAACAGCAATAAAATAGCACCATTGATTTTAAAATACCCCATCTAAGGCTTTATAAAGTATTCATTAAATGTCTATTAGGATAAATTGAAAGCATTAGAAACATGGGTAACTGGTTATGCAGATTTGCAAGTGTTTTTGGTTAATTTATAAATGCTACGTCTGCACAGATAGAGAAGCAGGCATTGATAATAATTATTCCAATACACTTTATTATTCTCTACCCAGCTGTAAGCTGAGAAAATCGTACTATCAGAGACAGAAAGCCACCAGCTCCTGTCCCTCCTGTATTTGCAGGAGGTCAATAAGCTAAGGAAGAGGACTGAATTTTTCATCTGCTAAGAGGAACAAAGGCACATTTAGTGAACACTTGACGTGGCTTGGGGAGAACGGCACCACTTCATTAGGAAGGCCCTGATGCTTGCTGATTACACGGTTGTTAATATGGTCGGGAGGGTCACCGTTTTCAAGCACATGGTGCGTTGTATCATTTTCATCTCCTGCAAAGGGAAGCTGTTTTGGTAACAGTGGGGTGTGTGTCATGTATCTATTGGGCCTTTGAGGAGAATGGCAACCCACGCTCATTTAATGGTTGTCAATCAGCCGCGGGGAGCTGTGACAAATCACCTCTCCGGCAGCCACAGAGGGAGATGCAGCAATCGCCTCCGAGTCATGGGGCTTGTAGATGGCTGCAGGAGGTGAAACATCTCTGCCTCAAAGAGCTCACCAGCTACAGCCCAAACCCTGAGACACAGCTCTAGGAAAGCATGCCTGGAGTCCTGGTGGTCTTCTGACATCTGCCTTTGGGGGAGACCCCATCTCCCTGTGACTCAGTTTCCCCACTAGAACCACAGAGGAAGCCCCCTCCCCAGCAGCTGGATGTCACAGAGATGAATAATGCTGAGAAATCCTTGGAAGAACAGCATCCAGCAGCCCATGAGGCTTCATTTCTCCTCTTAGTCCCTTCCCTCGTCCCCCTAGTCTTTGCTCGCCCCTCCTCTCCCCTGCTTCTCCTCTCATTGAATGCTCTGAAAATACCTGGTTCTGTTGCTTTGTGAATTATTAGAGGCATTTACCATAGGCCCTCTCATTAATTATTCACAGCTGTTTTGTTCTGGGGCTCAGATGTAATTAATGGCTCAATTAATATTTAAATATTAACTATTTTTAAAAACCCAAGACATCTCTGTTAAGCTTGTCCATTGAGAAATAAAATGCAGGGCAGGCGAGCCTCGGGCAGGGAAGGCGAGCAGCACGGCGTGGAGTGGACAACTCGGTCCTGCAAGCACAGGTCTACGTGGAAAATGAACCTCAGAGTAGGAGGACAACTTGGTGGTGACCAAGCCTGGTGCTCTCCTGGCTCACAAGGTGAGTGGGAGCAGGAGGTGTGGGGCTTTGCCTTCCTGATGGGTGCCTGATCTTCACCCCTCTGCATGAGCTGGTCTTCATCTGCCTACCACCACCTGCCAGCCCCGAGGTCCAGCCTCTCTCCCTGCACAGCCAGAACTTGCATCCAGGTGAACTGGAGAGGCCTTGGGGATCTGGGGAAGCAATGAGATGATTTTCCATTGTCAGGGCTGCTGGGGACCCTCTCCTGCATGGGCGTCTGGTGTTTTCTTATATCGTTGATATTTGGGACTGCTAATTCTACAGGTGCGTTTGTGAGGAATATAGAGACGTGCAGGAGCTTGTATTTCTGTGTGATGGAGAACACAGAGACTGGATCTTGTAAAAGGCAGTCTTTGGAGAGAGGAAGGAGGGGAGAATGGCTTGGTGTTTTGGTTGAATGGGATATTTCAGTTTGGTGACATTATGTTTTTACCTGGCTTAATAAAAAGGGAAGACAAATTTAAAAGCAAAATCATGAACTGGAAAAAGTTGATTGGGAAACAGAAAATCAAATCATTGTATTCTAGCTGTAATAAACCAGATCTTAATTACCATTAACTCTGCTCATTTTTGTTTGCCAAACTGCAGTCTCACCCAAATGGATTTACCCCTTCCCACTCCCCGCTCCAGTGACACCAAAATGTTTCCAAACAGGAGGAACAACCCAGGGGAGTTTTTTTTTCCCCCGGGTATGGTGCTGAAGTAGTTCCTCTTGCTCTGCCTGGGGTGCTTTCCATTTGCTACACATCTCCATCAGGAAAGGTGATCAGAGCTGGACCCTGCCCTGTGCAGAGCCTCCTGCCCCGAGGCTCGTCCCACCGAGCAGCTCCTTGCCCCCATCAACCTGGTGGTCCACGAGGTCGTACCCACCTCCCATCGCCTCACCAGGTGAGAGGTTCCCCACATTTTGTGGTCTCAGCACCCAGCCCTCTGACAAGAATTGGTGGGGTGGGTTTTGCCCCTGCTATATAAAGCATTACTGGACTCCGGCACCTCCGGGAGGTTTCCGCCAGCCGTCTGCTCGCATCCTGGTAGCCGGCAGCGGGTGATTTACAGCAGTGTCCCCCGGGTGGGCTCTTACTGACGCCCACCTTACGGGTCGGCTCCGCACACCAACATACACGGCGGCGGCTGAATAATAGATGGCTGGTGCTTTGTGACGGCCTGGTAACCCGAGCCTGGTGGCAGGGACACAGAGCAGGAACAGAGCGGGGAAGCCGCCCGATAATGTGAGCCGCGGCCACCCGATACGCCTGCGAGGCCATCCCTTGAGCACGGTCTGGTGCCCGGCCAATGGATGTCTATGGGGGAGGAAAGGAGAGCCTGGTTTCTTGGGGAGGGGTTGGTGCTCGCAGCTGCGATGTTCGCCCCGGCTGTGGTCCCGGCGCTTTCCAGCTGGAGGGTGGTGGGCTTCATCCTCGCCACGTGGCACATCCTTGGCATCCCCCGGGGAACTGGGCATCCCGACCTCCGTGGAGAAGTCAGCACCATGAATCCTGTCCCCTGCAGCCTGCAGTTTCCCTCCGTCCTTCCCAGGAGGAGGGCTGAGAGGCTCAGAAAAGATTTGTTCCCAAGCACAGCAGTTTCTACATCCTTCCCCCATCCCTGGGTGCATAGGCACCACCAGGGAATGCATCCAGCCAGGAAAAGCTGAGGGCCAGAAGATCCTCAGCGAGCTGTGCCTTCAGGCTGCTGGATGGTGAAAGAACCCATCCAACCATCCAGGGGGTGAGGAGGGATGTCCTAGACCTACTCATACCTGCTAAATGTGAGGTCCTGTCATGGGGCTGAGCATCCTTCTCCTGTCCCCATGCAACCAGCTATGTGAAGGGAAAAGAAACCACCCTTAGGAGCAGCCCTGCATAACTCATATGGTACTCTGCCAGGATGCAGATCGCAAAGAGCATAAAAGGCTTGGTGTTTCCATTTTTCTGGGACTCTCAGACACCACACAGACACCTCCTGTATGTCTTGTGCCCCCTGTGGTTCCACGCCACCACTGCATGGCCATGATGAGACTGCGGGTGGGCTCCAGGCATCGCCCCCTCTGCAAAATGCACCAGGCACTGCAAGGGGGCCACGCCAGGCAGTGATGCTCTCAGGCAGAACAGCCACGGGGATTGTTTCAGCCCTGCAAGGACAGACAGACGCGGCTGGAGAGCCAACGCCTGGCACTGCATGCTGCTCATGTGCAGGAGATGCTCACCTCCGGACCCGCAGGGAGGGTGCTTCGGTGAGACTGGAATAAAAATCAGCGCGGGTGGCTGAGAGGGGACGAGCGGGGTCATCTCCCACGGGAGACTTCTCTCGCTTAATCCCGACCCATCCCCAAATCCTCCCTCCCCACACTTATACCTGGCAGTCCTGCCCGCTTCACCCGCACGGATTTCCATCTGCCACCCGGCTCAGGGGCCGTGCCGCTACCTGCCATGCTCACCATATTGCTGGCAATCTCCAGCTTGCAGTAATTACCGTGTAGAGCTATTCTCCCCTCCCCAAACCCGACAGCCGGCAGCTTGTGAGCTCAGCCCGGGCTTGAAAAGCTCTTGGTGGGGCTGCTTTGCTGCAGGCGGTGGCTGCTCCCACCCATCGCACGCGTGCGGGTCCAGCGCCAGACGTGGGGCGAGCAGCGGCGCGGGGACCCGTGGGGTCACCGGAGCCGGCGTCAGCTGTCAGGCAGAGCCGCCGGTGGCCAGAGGGCACAGGCAGAAGGTGGGGATGGAAGCGGGGCGAGAGCCGAGCTGGAGCTCGGGCGATTCGGTGGGATGCTGAGACGGGGAGGCAGCGCCCGGCTCGTGCACGTCTTGGAAAGGCAGCTCCTGCGCTAACCTGTGCAAGCACGTACAGCGAAACCATCGAGTCCCGTTGGGAAAGAACAGTTTGGATACGTAGGAAGGCTGGATTTATTTATTTATTTATTTATCCGTTAATTTCTGGGAAGAAAATGAGTTACCTTTTTTTTTACTTCTGAACAAAGCACTGTTTCATTTTGCAGTTATTTACGCTTCAGTTGACGTTCAGCTTGCCATTTCCCAGTTTAAAACTAATTAAGAATTAGACCACCCTTTGGACCCCCCCCTCCCCAATCTTCATTCTTAATAATTTCCCCAATTTTTAATATAAAATTTTTGCAGTCAACTTGACCTGGATTTCATGGTTTGGGTGAACAGAATTGAAAACCCTTTATGAAATGCAAATCAAGCCAAAGCTTTGCATGACACAGGCTTGGAGAGAAAAAAAAGGGGGGGGGGAAGGGAAAGGGAAAGGGAAAGGGAAAGGGAAAGGGAAAGGGAAAGGGAAAGGGAAAGGGAAAGGGAAAGGGAAAGGGAAAGGGAAAGGGAAAGGGAAAGGGAAAGGGAAAGGGAAAGGGAAAGGGAAAGGGAAAGGGAAAGGGAAAGGGAAAGGGAAAGGGAGGGAGGAGGGGAGGAGGGAAGGAAGGAAGGAAGGAAGGAAGGAAGGAAGGAAGGAAGGAAGGAAGGAAGGAAGGAAGGAAGGAAGGAAGGAAGGAAGGAAGGAAGGAAGGAAGGAAGGAAGGAAGGAAGGAAGGAAGGAAGGAGGGAAGGAAGGAAGGAAGGAAGGAAGGAAGGAAGGAAGGAAGGAAGGAAGGAAGGAAGGAAGGAAGGAAGGAAGGAAGGAAGGAAGGAAGGAAGGAAGGAAGGAAGGAAGGAAGGAAAGAAAACAGATGCATATTTTGAATCACAATTCATTAGGTTTTACTCCAATAAAATGTTTCACAATATTCTATAAAAGAAATAGAGGGGAGATGAGACAGCATGGGAGGTGAGAAAGAAAATTCACACAGGGTGGCATCCTGGGGACCATGCTGGTGGGGCTGGTGACACCAAGGAGAGATTTTCCCAGCAGGTCTCAGATGCCACCAGGGCTCTCCCATGGGGTTACATGGTCACCTTGGTCCTGCTCCATTCCTCAGTGCTCAGGAAAATAATAGGTTACATTAATATAACCTATATTAATAGGTTAGTATTGTCCCCTTCTCACATCCCCTTTCTCACATCCTGCCCCTGGCTCTCTGTACTTATTTTCTGGTTCTTGTCCATAGGCTTTGTAGGGCAGCATCACCCTTTCCACTGACTTTCCTCTCCAAAGTCCTCAGCAATTCCTGCCACTGCTGCTGGTGATGAGAACAGTGCTGTCAGGCTTCACCCAGCACCACCAGGGCTGCAGGTGGGGCTGGAAAGTGGGCACCAGCAAGGACAGAACACGGACACTGGTTATGGGTTGCCAGTTTGGGAACATAAAATGCCTACTGAAGGAAGAAGGCCCATGGGATGTGGGATGAGGGGCTATGGGATGTGGGATGAGTCCCTTTGGCCTCCCATGTGGACTTTATGGAGGGTCTGGGGGTGGGATGCACAGGGCTCCGTGAAGGTGGGATGCGACAAGCCAAGCACGAAGGAGTCAGAGGCTGGTTGTCCATCACTGGGAGGGAGGATGGGGGGGACAGGGCTGCACCCCGACACCAGGACGGCTCTCAGGACAGCCCTCATTGTCCACACACTGCTCCCAGCTGCTCCCCTGCCCATCTCCATAACGTGAGCTGACACGGCTGCTGTGGGCAGGCGTAGGATGGAAAACCCTGCCTTCAGACCCTCTAATTGGAGGTAACTTTTGCCCTGGGAGGGACCCCATTACCAGTAGACCCCGTGGAGGGTCAGGACCAAACTGGGGTTTGCTGGCTCCAGACAGAAGTCATTCTCCAAGGCTCCCCTGCTGTCTCAGAGCAGACTTTCTCCCACCCTTTCCCCTCCCACCAACCTCTTTCCTCCTCTCCTGATCAGCTGCTCCCTGACTGGTAAAATGTTTACACTCCATGCAGATTCACAAATCAATTAGAGACACATTTAGCTGACATATGGCTTCTCCAAGTCCATCACCTTGACTGATACAGCCAGAGGGAATAAAAGACACAGGCTGGAGCCCTGGTGTCCCACCCTTATGGACACCAACAGTTTTTAATGACCCCTTTAAATCAGTTCTGCTTGAGGGGTATGGATCAAAGCCATTATCCTCTGACATTTATGACCAGGACTTGCTGACTGCTCTGTCCTTCCTGCTTCTGCAAGCCCGGTGGGTTTGCCCATCAGGAAGCTGGTAATCCTTGCCTTCTGCAAGCATCAGCCTCCACAGCTGGGCTGGGAGACCTGGAAAGCCCTGCTTAAAACAGCCAGTGGTGAGGGAAGGGAATGATTTTTCCATCTCTCTGATGTTTTCTCTCCTCCCTCTGCTTCACCTGCCTGCACCCCATGCGGATGAGACATGGAGCAGTCCCTTGTCTGGACAGACAGATTGCTGTTGGAGCAGAAAGCAAAGCAAAGCACCAGCTAAAGCCCAGTAAGCAGATTGCAAGGAGAGGGTCCTTTAAACACTTATACATCACAGAGGATCCTCTGCCTCCCCTGCGTCCATCTGACTTTGCTCTCCATTAACGTATGAGCTAATGAAATGCCAAAAATAATTCTTAAAAAGCTTCCATGGGCTCCTCCAGAGCAGGACCAAGTGCTCAGCTGCTGTAAAAGCAGGGAGCGAGAAGAGAGCTGGGTAGCACAGGGATCCAGCAGGGCGAGAAGGAAGGTGGGAGCCAACAGGGCAGGGGACCATGGGGGGACTGCCGTGTCCAGGCCACCACCCTGCCTGCAGGATTTGAGGCAAAACAGGTGCTATGCAGCTTGTCCTACATACCTGGTATGCCACAAACCCCACCAGGACAGGCTTGGCTGCTGCTACACTCCTGTCTCAGCACCCATGGGAGCCTCTGGCAGAAAGAGCCTGGGGAAACTAGAGGTTGACCCCTGGGGTTTTGGAGTCGGGGATAAAGAAGATCTGAGGCCTGCTACACTCCAGCTGAAAAGGAGAGATTGGAAGCATATGAAGGAGTCTGACTTGCTTTGGATGTGGTCAGTACTGAAGCACAGCTCCTCCTGGCACCTCGGCTGGTCCCCTCTACACATCATGCAAGTGATGGGAAACCCCAGGAATCCTGGAAATGACTGTGGACTAGCCAGAAGGCAAATATTTTGGGATATCCCCGGAGGAGGAGGTGTCCTGTGCTGAAGAAGCCCCACTGTAGAACAAGCTACCAGAAAATGAGAAGCAATATGCCCTGTTCACTGATGGGTCCTGTTGTGTTGGGGAAAAGCATCGGAGGTGGAAGGCTGCTGCATGGAGTCCTACAAGATGAGTTGCAGAAGCTGCTGAGGGAGAAGGTGAATCGAGTCAGTTTGCAGAAGTGAAAGCCATCCAGCTGACTTTAGACATTGATGAATTAGTAAAGTGGCCAGTTCTCTATCTCTATGGATTCATGGATGGTAGCAAATGCTCTGTGGGGATGGTTACAGCAATGAAAGCAGAGCAACTGGCAGCACAGGGGCAAACCCATCTGGGCTGCTGCATTGTGGCAAGGTATTGCAGCTCGGGTAGAGAACCTGGCTGTAAAGGTATGCCATGTAGATGCTCATGTGCCCAAGAATCAGGCTACTAAAAAACATTGAAACAACCAGCAGGTGGATCAGGCTGCTAAGATTGAAGTAGCTCAGGTGGACCTGGATTGGCAGCATAAATGTGAATTATTTATAGCCCAATGGGCCCATGATACCTGAGGCCATCATGGCAGGGATGCAACATACAGATGGGCTCATGATCGAGGGGTGGACCTGACCATGGACACTATAGCACAGGTTATTCATGATTGTGAAACGTGCTGCAATCAAGCAAGCCAAGCAGTTGGTGGATCCTAGGGGATCTGCCAACCGAGCTGGACCTGCCCAGTCAAACCTGTTATGTACTGCAGAAGGGGATAAATTCCCTGAAAAAAAAAAAAAAACATGCTGGGGAAGACAGTCTGGGCAATTCCTGCCTCAGGTAGAGGCAAACCTATCGGTGGGACTGCTTTTGTCCAGGGACCTGAGTGAACTTGGTGGGTAATGCAGAAGAATGGGGAAGTCAAATGTGTACCTAAAGGGAATTAAATGTTGGGTGAGAACAGCCCATGATTTGAATTGTATTATGTTAATTACTATATAATACTGTATGTATTCACTATTTTGATTGTTATATGTCCTATTAATTAATGGTATCACAGTAATAGTCACTCAGATGAATGAATTTCAATAGAACTGGAAAAGCACAGCAACATGGAGGAACCAGAACAGGCTTCCAACACCACTCATCATCTCTTCTGCTCTGAAAGATTTTTGTGACAGATGGAGCCCAAAGTCAGTCTTCCTAATAGCTGGTATGGTGCTCTGGTTGGGATTTAGGATGAGAATAATGTTGATACCACACTGGTGTTTTAATTGTTGCAGAACAGCGCTTACACCAAGACTTTTCAGCTTTTCACTCTGTCCTGCCAGCAGGCGGGCTGGGGTGCACGAGGAGCTGGGAGGGGACAGAGCCAGGACAGCTGACCCAAACTGGCCGAAAGGATATCCCATCCCATAGGATCCCTGTGTCACAATTCAGCATTTACCAACCTGGCCACAGCCTGTCGCTCTGCTGGGCCACCTCGAGTGAGGCAAGCATGAGCCTTGGGATGCACCTCTCACCCTGTCTGTCCTTCCATGAAGATTCGTGCTGTGGACATACAGAAACACACACCCAAACACAGAGTGCCCATGCCACCTCCAACCACCCGTGCACCAACACTTCCCATGGATATCCCAGGGATTTTTGCACCCAGCCAGCCCTTGAAAAAAAAAAAAAATATATATATATATATATATATATATATATATATATATATATAAAAACCTGGGTCCGGGAACACAAGGCTCCTTATTCTCTTGGGCTGAGCAAAGCCACTCTTTTAGTGGTTTTTTTGGGACAAGAAAGGGGAAGCCACCTCTCAAGCCACAGCTCTGGGGCTGCAGCTGCTGCTGCATCGCCCCATCTAGTGGCAAAGGGTGGCCAGAGGGATGTCTGCGGCCCCATTAGTGCGGGGGAGATCAATGAACGGTTGCCCCTCGCCGAGTATTTTTAGCGTGCAAATGTTTCATACTGCAATATATATCCCCTGGTTGGGGCTGAGCATGGCTCCATTTCCTCCCAGCATTACGAGGATGCCGCTGCAGCCAGACTGACGAGGGACTGGTTGCAATTATAACGCGAGGAACCACATCTGCGGGGCCCGTCCGTGAGATGCTGCGCCGAGAGCCCGGGCGCGCTGGTAGTTCCAGTAAAGGTACAATGGTTTAAGTGGAAATGACTGGTATTGATCTTGGCAGGCAGAGACCAGCAGAAGTAAAAATAAGCTGCTCTCAATTAACCCGCATTGATCTGAATTAAAAGAAAAATGGATCAGCCCTAAATAAAATACTAGCCTCTCAAGTCAGGGAGACTAGTGGTGGGCAGCTTTTTAACAGAAACAGGTGTTTGACTCGAGAGAGGAAATGCCTGGTTTTAAAGTGCAGTTCTGGTTAGAAAAATGATGGTATGAGCCTGGATGCTCTTCATCTTTTTTTTTTCTTTTCTTTTTTTTTTTTTTTTTTTTTTCATCCGTGGATGTCTTCTGCATCATGGGAACCTCAGTTTGCAGGTGGAAAGAGCTGTTTTCAAGAAGCAGGTTTCCATAAGTTTGCCGGAAACTTGTCCTACAGCAGCACCCCATGAGTCAGACTGAAGATAGCCCCAGATGAATAGATTGGGGTTACTCCGCCTTGGCAGCCTGCAGACCTTGCTGCCGTGGTCAGCAGAGCAGGACTCAATGGGGGAGCAATGGATCTTCTTCCCCAAAAGCAAGGGAGCTTTTTGAGTAAAAACAAGGGAGAAACAGCAAAAGAAAGAAGCTCAAACCCTTCCCCACTCTCTCAGGGCAGCATTTTGGCAGTCACGAGGCTAATAAGCAGTCCTGCTTTTGATCACAGGGCCAGATACTTCATCCTGTTCTCCTGAATCCCAGTCTCTGTGCTAAGAGCGCTAAAATCTCATTTGCATCAGTCTAATCAGAGAGCTGGCTGGAAGACTCACGAGGAAGGCAGAGCTGACACATGAGCTGTGAAAGACAACATTGCCTTCCCCTGTGCATTTTCTAACACAGCACAACAGCTCCTGAAGGGCTATGAGCTGCCAGCAGCCCACTCCTTGCTTTATTCCAGGACCACCGAGTGGGGAGGGAGCAAAGACGGAGGCAAGGCTTTGGGCAGAAGGGAATTAATTGTCCACCTCATCAACCCGCTCTGGACTTGAGCTCATGAGCAGTTTGAACCTTGCTGCTTTCCCTGTGGAGAGTTCAGCAGAGGAAGGATCAGGGAGCAAGATGGGGAGCAGACCCTGGTGAGAAACAACACGGAGCAAATCTGCAGTGGGGGTGGGTTGTTGAACCTGAACTAGCTCGAGCTAGTCTCCTCAGGTACAAATAGACCAGACCAAGAAGTGGAGGAACCACTCAGACCCTCAGCACTTTTTATCAGAAGGTTTAGCTTCAATGGTAAAGAGGAGGAGGCCCCTGCCCCACTGCTGACATCCCCTGCCCACATCTGCGCCTGCCCAGCACTGCCCCGTGTGCCTGTCCTGCTCCTGCTGGAGCCTCTTTCCAGTCCCTGCTCTCTCCCATTTCTCTCAAAGCTGAATTTTCCTGACCCATAAGCTCCCTCACAATAACTCCTCATAGCAGTCACAGGGTTACCAACTATAATAACCACTCCCTAGGCAGTATATAGCCCCCAAAACTAGGATACTGACCTTACCTCCCTTCTTGCTCTGTCTATAGCTGTCACCACCAGCCCAGGTTGCAGAAGCAAGGTTGTCTCCAGTAAAACATATCAACTGTAGAAAGTCCAGAGATGGAGATAAGATGTCTACAAAAAAAGGGCAAAGGCCAAAAAGGAGGAGGCCAGAGAGGAGATGGGTTAATATGCTCAAATACACAAGGTATTCTTGCCAGGAGAGAGGCAGCAGTTTTGGGGGGAGAGGACAAGAAGCCATGGATTCAAACAGTAGCACCTAAGCTAAACATTTTTAACAAAAAAACATTAACGTGGTTTGCACAGACTGGACGACTGAGGCCTTGGGGAAGGAGCTGCAGAGAAGGAAAGGGTGCAGAACCCGTGACATATTCCCCGGCGTTCACAGCTCCTTGTCTCACTTTGTAAGCCCTGGACCAGACCCGTCTAATGCGCACTAATGAACCTACCGCCCAAGTGGCTCGGAGAGTGAATGGAGCTGCTCCCCAGGGGCAGCAGGAGAGGGATTTGTGGTGAGGAGAGAAGCTGGCATTGCCCCCGTGCAGATGGATTTGTGTGCCAAGCCTCCGCCTGGGGAGCTCGAAGTGTCTGTTCTCCCGGCTCCCCCCAGCAGGATTTGTAAATGGAAAATATTATTTTAAAGTATTAAAAGTATTTAAAGGCTTTAAAGAGGGAGACACAGACGGGCTTTGAGATTCCCCAGTGGGCAAAGCACCCAGACTGTGGAAGAACAAAACTCGAACATACACATTTTCCAAAATGCTCTCTCTTTGCATGGAAATTCACAGTGCCCTGAGTTTAAAATTCTCTTCTTTCCCCTCCCCGAACTCTCTTGTTTTCCCATAACCTTCAATCTCACCCATCCATCTTCTACTTCTCCTTTCTGCTTTCAGCTACCGATGCTGGAACCAGCTAATGGAGAGATTCAGACTCAGCTTCAGGTGAGCATCCACCCCGACAAACCTGGCTCTGAATGTGAGCTCTTCCCACACCAAGAGGGCTTTGGCTGGGGCTGGTGCCTTCAGAAGACCTCCGGAGTGAGTTCAGGAAAGCCCTTTGGGGTTCTTTGTTTGTTGAGACAGCTCCCCAGGTGCTGGATGGGAATCTGGCCTCAGGAATGCCCGTCTGACTAGGAGAAAGGAGTGCAGGCATCTGGTTCCCTTTAGGAGACCACAGAACTTTTCAGAGTATGGCTAATCTGCAATAAATGCATGAGGCCACCAAGTGCTCAGGACAGCAAGTCAAGGGATGTAGCTTGGAGAGTGCCTGACCTCAAATAGACCACTTGGAGCTCCTGCAGCTCACCTAAACAATTTCTGCTTGTGCTCATTAGTGGGGGTGGATGGAGAGGTCTGGAACAAGCAGTTTCCAGGGGTGACCAGACAGGTCCTCCCTGGAAGCCCTTTGGAAGAGCAGTGGCTGAAAACCAGCAACCCTTTGGAGGAGCCACACTTGGAGGAACCTTAGGAAGGAAGAGGAGGAGTGAAAGCACCATGATAAACACTTTCTGCAAAGGAAACCCAACGCGTGCTATGGGTCCAAAGTGTCCCAGGGAGGTCATTGTGTTACACGAGTGGCCAAAGCACTCTCAAGCAATAAGTCTCATTACAGTGATTGCTTTTTCCTCAAGAGCCATGAGCAGTACTCTGATACTCTCCAGAGCAAGGTAGGTTGGCAACAGCGGGCAGTGGCATATGTGCAAATCCACTTCTTGGCAATGACTTACTGATGAGGGATTGAAGCAGAAACAAGGACAATTGGGCTTGTTTGGAGATGGAAAAAAATACTATTTTGAAACGGGATGGAAACTAAGTGAGAGAATTCTCTGGATATCTCATGACCTGTCTGTAAAAGAAGAATAGCCTCCAGCTTCTTTCTTAAACCCGAGCATCAGCACTGCCTAAAGGAAGCCAACAACAGCTGCAGCACAGCGCACAGCTGGGGAGCGGCCGCCCCCTGGCCCCGCAGCCGAAGGCAGCACATGTCTGAACCCAGCAGATCCCACCCATCCGCCGGGACAGGGCTAATCCGCAAGATGCTCCACAACAAGAATTCTTGGCGAAAACCTGACGCTGACAGCTGAACCATTGCCCTATTGCAAAGCTCCCCGTCTCCACTCCCGAGGCAAGCTGAGCCACGGTGCCATTCCCCAGCACCCCCTGGCATGGCCACCCAAGCTGAACCCCACTTAGGAGCTCTGGTACCCCCCAGCTCCTCCACCCCATCACTCTTGGAGAAGGCAAAGGCAGACAAAACCATCCCTCGCCTATGCAAGACAGAGACTCGAGGCTTTCCTGTTGGCATGGGCAGTTTAAGGAACTACAGAGGACAGCACAAAACTTCTGGTCCACACTCCGCTCAGTTTCCAGTCAGTGCCTATGTGAAGTTATGGTATCTACTAGTTGCAAAGAGACACAGAGTCTAACTTGCATCTTGGCACCTTACTCCCATTGATTTCAGATAGGAGGCAGGTGCCAGAAGAGGAGCAAGAAGCGCGCCGAACCGCCTGACTTAGGGCTGAAGTACTGCCGCTTCCCCAAATCGTTGCTCCTATACCATCCAGTCTGCATCTATTTCAGGCACTGATCGTGCTCCCAGGTGTACAATAACTGCTGGGAAAAGAGTGGCCCAGCAGCCTGGAGGCAAGATTGGGATCCAGAGGACCTGGCTTCTCACTGCAGAGAGCAGATGGAAAGCAAGGCTATGGGCAAGTCACCGCACTTCGGAGCTGAGTCTCCTGCTATTGGTAAAATAGAATTTGCCAAGCACATCTACCTGCTGTGCACCCAAATTCTAGTGTAGATCTGTGTCTTTTCCCTACGTATCTGAGTCCTGGGAGACCCTAGCAGAGGAAAGGAGCAGATATGAATGCCATTTCCCAGAGGTGCCAGCCGCAGAGGCTGCTCCATGCCCAGCCCAGACAGTGGGACTGGTCCCTGGCTCCAGAGCTCTGCCTTTCTCCCATGTTGGCTGCTTTGATTTGGGTGCTTGGGCTGCCTTTGGAGACTTTTTTTTTGGAGAGCACTTTTATTAGGGAAGCCCTGTAATTTTTCCGTTTTGGAAGAACCCCAAATGGGCTTCCCGGCAAAACTAATGTGCAGGCGCTCGGCATTAAGCACTGAGTAATCCTGGAAGTACAGACCTGATGTCTCTACAGGCAGCAATAAACTTTTCAGCACAATACTGTAACCTCAACTCTTCCTCCTTTAATGGCTTTTCTCCATGCCATTAGCATTGCTGCAGAACTTTAGGTGTATGGCATGCGCACATGGGTGCACACCGGGGCAGGGTCTTGGGTGTCAGGGCTCAGGTGCAGCCATTCCTCCAGCCTCCTTGGGGCAGGAAGGCAGTCTTTAGGGTAAAATCCACAGAAATCCTGGCCAGGCTTTGGGTATTTCCTGCCTTTAGTCTGCAGAATGCAATGGCATTGTGCTAACCTGGGAACAGAGGAAGAGGATGGGGCCGTGCTCCACGAGCCTCTGCTCGGGTGCCACCAGGGTGCAAGACAAGGCTTCTCACCCTGGGATGGGCTGGGACATGGCTCGGTCACCAGGTACACAGAAATCACGCTGGATGAGGCAGGTTACACAGAGAATGGGACATCAATGTACGGTACCTGCAAGTTGTATTGTGGTTTCTGCCTCCGTGTCCTTGGTCTTGAGCCCAGTACACCGAGAAGCTCTCCCATCCCTTCTGAGCCTCGGCTCCTCAAGGAAAGGGCTAGGCGAGGGTAGGAAAACATCCTGGAAGCTCAACCTGAGAGTTCCCTGGCTCCTGGATATCTTCAGGTTTGGTCAGTGACAGGTCCATGCACCAACATCTCCTGGCTTCTGTGAGCAGCTGCCACTGGCCAGGGACAAGTTTGGGGCCTGAAGCTTGGTGTGGCTTCAGGAATACTAAAGAGACCCTGCTCAGATGATGTTAACAGGTCGTCTTGTGCTGATCACAGCCTCCTGTCACAGTGTACCATGCCAGGGAGGCACAGGACTTTGGGGTTAGCCGCTCATTGCCTTGTGACACCTCTGGCAGCAGCGCCAGGGGGCTGCCTCCCCAGTACTACGTCCTACACTGTGCCAGGGAACATGTCCCTGAGAGCCTGCAAGGCTCATGTGGTGACACAGCCAAAACACATTAGTTCAACAAGAAACAACATCTGAAAAACGTGATTTCAGCCCAGCTTCTTCCTGCTCAGTGTGGCAACCTAGTTCCAGTTAGACGGATGGAGACGGGGGCTGGAAAACCAGTTTCAAAGCACAGATGTACTGGAGCATTCCCAGCTCAGTTCCCATCTTGGCTTCCTGCTGCTCGACCCACCAGGGGCTGAAGGGTTGTGGAGGAAAAGATTCAGGCCCCGGAGAGCCCTGCGTCAGCTCAGCTGGCTCCTCCGTGCAATTAAAAAGCACTACGGGTTGGCTTGGAGGAAGAGCCAGAGCCTGGACCAAGTGCAAATTGATGCGAGGAGGAAGGGGAGTTTTGTGCCACTCAGCAGCCTGAGCAGCCCTGACGTGGAGCAGCTGGGAAGAGCACGGGGCTGGGATCTGCTCTGCTTTTCTCTAATTGCATTACATTACACAAGACGGGGACTGGGGGAGTCTGCCGTGAGCTGGGCAGTGTCAGCAAGAGGCCAGAGGGAGGTCCAGACCCCAGCCTGCCTGAGCAAATTGGTGTCCGTGGCCCTGTGAGAAGGGAGATTGCGAGTGACACTGGGGCACTGGATCGGGGGCAGATGCGTGGGAACCTGCATCAGCAAGTTTCAGCTCTCAGATCCTTTTCTTCTCAGTAAAATTAAAGATATAACACTTCCCTCTGAAAGCAGACTGAGTTTTCTGTCTTCCACTCTCTCAAAAAAAAAAAAAATCTAAATTTTTGGAAAGAAAAAAAAAACAAACAACCTTTCTCCTGGAACCAATTTTCACAGCCAACTGGTGAGACAGCGCGTAAGACACTTTCAGACACTTCAGAAGAGGGCCAACGAGCTCTGTAATACAAGCAGGTATCCATCTAGGGTCACCCAGGACATCAGGGTTGTCGTCTGGGCCTTTGCATACAATCTGGCTCCTCCACCTTGTGCAGGATCTGATCTGCTTCTGGTTCTCGGGTCCCTTTTCCTCAGGTCTGCTAGGAAGGAGGATGAGTCCAGACAACCTCAGGAGACCAAGAGCAAGAAAAATACTTAGAGATGTTTCAAAACTGTAGACTCCCAAAAGCTGTGGAGCCACCCTTCTTCCTCCTGCCTACCTGCAGGTGAGTTTAGACAACACGAGGCACCCACCTAAATTAATCAGGGATGACCAGCACTGCCTTTGTGCTTCCCAGCTTGCTTTGGGCTAAAGCAAAATCTCACCCCAAACCTTTGAATTTTTGCTTTTCCCAAAAGTTTCAGATTCAGGGATAAAAAATAGTGTCCCTGGGACAGGCAGCTCAGAGGAGGAGCTTTGGGATACTTTGGGGAGATTCAGACCTTCCAGAGCAGAGGAGGGCTCCCAGCCAGCTGGCAGGCAGGGAGAGGAGGCTGGTGGGCCAGCCCCAGCGCTCAGCATCAGTTCTTCTTCCTTGTGGGCACCAAATACAAATGTAAAACATCCACTTGTGGCTCGGTGGCTCTCAGCTGCTCTCTACCACGCTCATCCCTTCCTCTTCCTCTCTGCCCCGTGCTTCAGCCTTCCTCGGCTGGCGGATGGGGAGGGGATGGATCCAGACCCTACCCGTCCCACCGCAACCTGCAGCCACCGCAGCTGCCTCCCAGCTGTGCCTGTCAGCCCCGCAGCGGGCAGGGAGGGGGTTTTTCTCCAGTCTGGAGCAAATAAATAAATAAGTCTTCCCCAGAGCTCCCCAAAGGTGCCATTAAGGAGCAGAGAGTTAGTGATTAGTGGCAACAGGAAAGGGGAAAAAAATTATAAACAAAGAAGTCATCGTCTCGTCCATGGGGAGAGCACTTCTAAAAATCCTTTAACAGGGCTCATTAAATATACATGGCCTCGGTGGCTGGCTATACATCCTGATTAGCCCATGACTTCAGCTCGTGGAGTCCAGGGTGTTTCTGCTCCCCGCCGAGGAAGCAGAGGCAGACGGGCCACCCTGGGCAGGGTCCGTGCCGTGCGGGGACGGCTCAGGGCTCCTGCTGGTGAGCACGGTGTGATGGGTGCACGCACGAGCTGACGCCTTGCAGGGTGTGAAACGGGGCCAGCCTGGGTGCGAAACACGGCGAGAAGGGAACCAGCAGGGAACAAAAGGCTCCCGAGAGCCGCTGCCACGTGTCTCCCTCCACCTCCAACAGCCACGGCCTCGACGTGCATCTCAGGGAGGGGGAAGCTTTGGGGGACCTCACCCAGTGGTGCCCAAAGCCACGGGGCGCAGCAGGGAGATGCTGGGGGATGCCGTGCACCTCTTCAGTGTGTCCCAGCTCCCAAGGGCTGGGTGGCCAAAGTGTGTCTGTGTGTGCTCCCTGCCCTCCATCCTCCCTCGCTCTTCTGCAGAGCAGGCGGCTCACCCACTTGCTCAATCAGAGGAGCAGTCCAAGGCCTCTTCCTCGCCCCCCTTCCTTTAAGGATATTAATATTTTATTACTTTTCATTGGAAGAAACATGCAAATGAATGTGTGTGGGAAGGCCCTGGAGTCTTCCAATGTTAACAAAACAAGTAAACAAGGATTGTCCTCCTTACGAGCGATGTTAACACAATATACAAGTGTTGTTCTACAATCGATAACCTCATAGGAAACTCTGGTGGCTGGAGGCTCTGTTACTACATTAGCTCAGATTGTCATTAAAAGGGTTTCTGCTTTGCTGATCAGATTTATTTTATTTTATTTTATTTCACAAAATGGAATAAGAATTTCTTTCAAACATTACAGTAGGCTCAGAGAAACACAGGGCTGCACAGGACCTCGTGGACCAATTCCTAGCATCTCAGGAGCTGTCATAAAATTCCCAAACACTCCCAAGGAGTGGGGACATCTTCCACCCTAAGACTATAGTTTGGCAGTAAGGCTACAGAGTCGAGGCAAAGCTGACTGTAGCTTCACTGCCCTAGATAACCACAGTGTAGCAAGAAAACAAGCAGCAGAAGAGCTTGAATCCATCATAAATGCTGTCCTGATGTCTCTGCTTGGAAAGGAAGAGGAAACCAGGAATCCTTGCACCTTTGCACATGGTCTTGTACAGCTCTATAAAGCTCTTACCCAGCTTGGCTGCTGGCAGGAGACATGCTGAAGTGGGAAATTTGGAAAGATGCAAGATCTGGATTAAGATTTCCTTACCAAGCATCCACGTCAAGAGACCTGGGTGAGAAGGGTGTGAGATTTATTGCTGTCAAATTCGAGCCACTGATCCCAAGAAGGATTCTATTGAAAAGCCAAAGTCTCACGCAATGGGAACCTTTCCAAATCAGATAAGTTAATGTCCTAAAAACAATTTGCCAATTTGCCAAAAATCATGATTATTGTTACATGCTATATATGGGGTCCATGACAGTTTTGCATAAAAGTATAAGCAAATAGGAGCATGGCATCAGAAAAGAGAAGAAAACAAATACAGCATCCCCTTGCAGCACAATCGAGTTAGACATTAGTGAAAGCAGGAGGTGTAGGTGCCAACCAGCCTGGAAGACTGGGTTCTGTAAGTTTCTTAGGTTTGATCTCATAAGAATTTGTAAGATTCATAAGGAAAGGGGGCTTCTGAGGTCTTGTTGCTCTAACTCACGTATCACAACACGGCAAGCTTTCTTTCATTACACTATTTCAAATTCCTTCTAGTTTCAGTCGTCCTTTCATGAATCTTGTGCATTAAAGTTGGAAATACTGCACGTGAAACCTGGCTCATGTGGCTCCTTCTAAGAAGCAGCAACTGCACCAAGCAGACGGGATGCTCAGGATCAGCACAGCACTCGTGGCTCCCCGTGATCAAGATAGTCCCTTCCCAAACCCAAATCCCATGTCTCACTCAATCACTTCCACAAGCATCTCCTTTTGAAACAGCAGCCTGTTTTTCTCACTCTTCAGCCCGGCCTGGGCCGATGGGTAGAGTAATTATGTTAATTCTGCCATCAAAATGATTAGCCATTCCATTTCAGCCAAGAAAATGCTGGAAATTGGCTCATGATTTATTCTGCACTCTTATTTCATCTCATCCTTTTAACACGGCACTTGGGTCTCCCTGCAGCTCGCTGGCCAATTAGTCGAATCAAAGGAGACACGTAGAAATGCAAGCCTTAAACACAGCTCTGGCCCAGGCATTGGCAGGATCTGGACGGATCCGTTCCCCAGGCGGTTGGGGAAGTGACATCTCCCGTGCCCTGGGGACCCTCCACCAGGCCAGCCTTCATCGCCTTCCTGATCAAGAAATCGCCTCCTTGGGGGTCAGGCAGCTCTTAAGTTCACGAGTTTCACTGTGAAGTGGAGAATCTCTGAGCTTGGTCCGAAGATGAAAGAGACTGGTCTTTCACCACCTAAAACAGAGATAAAACCACACAAATAGAAAGCCCAGCTGGAGGCAACCAGAAGTAACTGAGGCTGGAAGGGGCCATGCGCTCTCCAGCACCCCTGCTCCCGGCCGTGCTGCGGCCACAGCATTTTCTCTAATTTGTTTTCAAGTGCCCCCCATGGGATCTCCAGAGCTTCCCTGGGAAATGGTCCATGGCCTGACACATCTCTTTGTCAAGACATTTCCCTGGGCGTTTCGTTTTCAATTAAAAGCCCCATTCTTCTTCGTTGTGTTCCCCTTATGCCCTGACATTTCCTCTCCCTCTCTGCACATGCATTTCATTTGATAGCAAAACAGAGAAACAATTCTGTGTATCATCCATCCTGAGCACCACAAACCTGGTCCTAATAGCCTGACTGCCATCTTTCCCCGCTCCCTCTGGATTTTTATTCTGATACATTAAAATTTGAGGTGCTTTCCTCATCTTGAGGCATGGGAGCTCAAGAGGGTCTCCTGGCGATGCCCAGAGCCACCCTCCTGTCTGCCATGCCCTTAGCAAACCCCTCCAAAGCCAGTCTGTTGGCCTGCTTTGTCACCATACATCATGTGTGTGACTCTTGCAACCCATGGCACGGCCCCAAGCACGTCCTGGGCCTGCACAGCCAGGTTATGGGGTGGGAAGGACTCACCCTGCCCCGAGGTGCTGAGCTGCAACCTGCTGACACGTCCCTGGCCAGAGCCGCAGGCTGCTAAGTGGAAGTGACTCCCAGTTTCTCCTGGGGCCACCTCGCCATTTATCTCCATGAGAGTGGTGACATCCCGGACTGTGATGCATGAGGCATGCCACGTCCCCCTGCACCACCACGTCTCCGTGTTTTCTGCTTTGCTGCCTCTCCCAGGGGACACCCGTCACTGCCGGGGCGCACTCAGCCCTGCAGCGCTTCCTGGGAGAAAACACATTGCTTGCACTCTCCTGAAAATAAATAGGCAAATAAATAAAAACGCACAGACAAGTCAAAAAGTCCAATGGCTCCTTTTGAGCTGCCAGGTTTGCTCCTTGCAGTTTCCAGAGAGGGCTCCTGCTCTTGTGACTGCACCCTGTCGCTCTGTGCGGTGAAAAGATCTGGTTTTTTTTAGCTTTTTAGCCCAAACCACATGCCACTGGACTGGTGGGCACAAAGTTGTGTGGGTGCTCAGTGCAACCTGGGTGGGGTGGCAGGTCCAGAGCATCCCCCCCCAGCTGCACCCAATGTACAGATGCTGGGGTCATCTCATTTTTCTCCTGCTTTAAGGTCATGAAGTTCATTTCCTTCATTTCTGGATAGGGCGTAAAGCATCCGTCACCTGAGGCCATGCAGGTGGGTACCCCCAGGTGTGCTCCTCAGCCCCCAAAATGGTCTGGGGGAAAAGAAAGAGTTATCATGGCTCCAGGTGCCCTGGAGAATGGAGCAGCCCCATCAAAGTTAACACGACTGTTCATGTGTCACAGACGTGGCACTCAGGACTTTTAAATTAACCTTGCAATCAACCATTTGGGGGGCGAGGAGAGGAAGGGAAATTTACCTCCAAATAGCATGATATATAGGAATTTGGGCACTGATTTGGATGGTAACACCTTTCCCAAATTAAAATAGTACAGGAAGGTGGTGAGAGCAACATCCCTCCACGCCACAGCCCTGAACTCCTCTGCTCTGGAGCCAAGGGCCATAAATTACCTACAAGTGACATTTCTCGTAAATGGTTTTAATTTTTGTTTTTATGTTCGAAGGGGGAACTGCACGATCTATAACACAACAGATTGCTGCTGGTTCTCCCACAGAGCTCCTGGGCATCTCTCAGCCTTTTATATTCCTCTTTCCCATTAATGGGCAGCCCTAAAGCAAAGCCGAGGAGGCTCATTGTCGGTCAAGACCATTCCCAAGACCGAGCTGGAGACGGACAGAGGCAGCCAGTGTCCAATAATTGCCTCTTCCACGCCACAGCAGGAGGAAGGAGGTAGTGAAATCCTAAAGGGAGATGCAGCTGCACCTGCCAGGGTGTTCCCCAAGCATCTAACACCTCCTCCAGGCTCAGCTCCTCCTTGCAGAAGTTTTCTGGGAGTCAGCTCTCCAGGGACACAAAAATCAGCTTTGAGCTTTTGCTCCACACCTCCATGCATCCCGAAACACCATCGTACACCAAGGCAGGCGTATGCCAGGCCCCCCTGACCCCATCCCATGTCCCTGCCAGCTCCTCTGCTGCCTGCAGGCTGCTGTCCCACCCAGTGCACTGGGCAGTGGAGGAGCAGAGCAGCTCCTTCTCCACTAACACCATGGAGGAGGTGTGTGCAGAAAAGTGGAGGGGCTGCAAAAAGCCTCACGGTGCCTGGGATGCTGCTTCCTGAGCATGACCAGCCCTTTGGGAGGAAGACCTCAAGGGGACAGAGGCTAGGGGGTGGGGAAGAGCCCACCTCATCCCTTTTCAGAAGACATTCATCTCATTTCAAATAGCAACATGTCGAGTTCAGGCATCTGGAGTTGGACCAAGGAGGCTGGTAACTCCTGCTCCTCTGTCCCAGCTGATTACCGTCATTATTTTCATTACCAGTGGCAATGCGTTTCCTCCTGACCTTGCCCTTCTGCAGGGTCTGTATCCAGCCTCCACCACTCTAATTTCCCTGTACTATTTCTCACGTCTCTGCTTGCCACTTTCCTTCAGGACACCCCAGTCTCCCACCAGCACACCTTGCCTCTTGTGCTCCCTCGGGGGCTCTGGCTGTGTGTCATTTTATCTCGACACAAACCCAAAAAAAAGACCCCAAAAAGGCCCCAAAAGACCAGCTGTCTCCACTGCTCATCCATCCCTCCCTCCTCTGGAGGCCACCAGCATTTGGAGAGCCACCAGGATGGTCGGGGGGGATGAAGCAGCTGGCATACATGGAGATGCTGGGCAGGCTCAGTTTCTTACTCTGGAGAAACAAACTCCAAGAGGGGGATCCAAGTGCCCTGAGATCGTGGAGAAGGTGGACCCAGGCTCCCCAGGCGGTGCTGCAAAAGGGCAGTGGGCATGAGCTGCAGTGAGGGAAGCTCCAGCTGGAAGGGGGAAGCAGGAGGGTGGCCCCCGGGCTCGCAGAGCTCCCGTCCTACGCGCATTTTGCGCAGTGGCAGGGGGAGACGGGTCAGGAACTGAAGCTGACCCGACCCAAATTCACTTTACGCCTGAGCTCTGATGGACTTTGTGATGGAAAGGCTGTCCTAGGGGCAGCCTCGTCCCTCATCCCGTGGTTTCCGACAGTTCTGCTGCATTTGTGCGCTGGGTCACAAGAGGGAGCAATTGCCCCATCTGTCCTCCCCCGGCTGCAAACCGCCTCGGACCCCGGCTCCAGGGGCTTGGGGCTGCCTGGACCGGGGCGGGGATCTCGGGGCAGCACCCAGGAATGTCCCTGCTCCCAAAATTTCGGGGCTCAGCAAAGCCACAGGGAATGAGCATGCCTTCGGCTGCATGGTGTGGCCGCACGCCTCCGTGCCCGAGTGCCCCCAGGTTTCAGCAGGTACCTGAGAAGCCACTGGGGATGCAGGGCTCACAGCCTGGTATTTTGGGATGCACCTCCTAACTCTCCCAGAGACAGTGGATGTCCATGGCTCAGGGAATGGCAGGAGTGTTTGGGTGTCTTCCTGCAAGCACCATAGCAAGGAGGAGACAGCGGGCCAAGGGCATCACGTATGTGGCCACGAAGAGGCTGTGTGTGGCTTCTTCGAGGCACCTGCTGTGTCTCATGCCAGCCAGGATGCTCCCAAGCAAACCACTTCCATCAGAAAATGGTGTTCACTTCAGCTGGAGCTGTTCCACCCCTCCAGCTCTCTCCTCGTTAAAAACATTTGAGAGCGGTGGACGTGTCCCTTATTTCCAGAGACACATTCTTCTTAGGACAGCTTTTCCTCCCGAAGTTGATTGACACACCAAAGTGGCCTGGTAGGAGCGTGCAGCTCCAAAATTGTCATTTGGCCTCCCACTTCCCGAAAGTGCACATCCAGCTGGGAAAACTGTGAGAGAACTCCTTTCTCAGCAACTTTCTCCATCAGTGGCCAGGCCAGCGACTTCCCTCGCTCCCCATCCAAGCCAGCAGCACAAGGCAGGGCTGCCCAGACCCCTTGCCCCCCGTGCCAAATACTTTGTGGAAGTTCAGGGCCACCCAGCACAAAAGCAAACAGCGTGAAGCTGCAGCTGTACAAATATCTGGGACCCCTGGCCAGACCCCTTCCTCCGGGATCCCTGGGACCTCTCAGCGTGTGTGTGGCAAGGGAGGAAGAAATGCTCGAGCCTCCCCCCCATTCCCAGAGGGCTCCGGAGAGGGAGCAGCTCCATCTTCTCTCCCATGGAGCTGCATCTGGGTCTGGGTTTTTCAAGCAACCCTTGTGTCCGTCCCTCTGTCCATCATCTCTGAGCCATCAGCCTCCTGCACATGGGTCCAGCCTTTGGGCAATGCCCACCACCACCACCACAGGGTAGATGTATGGAGGGGATGCAGGAGGGTCTGGGGGTCTCCTGAGCAGCAGAGAGGCCGTGGATGTGCAGCAGGAGCCGTGCGAGTTTGGAACGAGGCCCTGGGTTGGATCTGTGAGGTGGCCAGGTGCTGGCCCCACCAGCTCTGGAAGAGCCTGTGACCACCTCACTCGGACCACTGTTTTCCCAAGCTGCCCTCACCTGCTGGGCAGCCAACGAGGCCGAATGTCCCCTGCACGAGCAGCAGTGCCTCTGAGCCCTGCTAACCACACACACAAAGCCCCAGAGTCCCATTTCCCTGGCTGGTCCTTCCCGTCCCCACCAGCTGCCCCGACCGCTCATTCCAGGCATGTTTCTCATGGCCGAGGAGGAATGCAAAGCCCTGGGGTGTTCAGGAGACCAGCGCAGAGCTCTTCCGAAAAGGGACAGCGGGTGATGTCAGCGGAAGCGTATTTTTAACCCGCTTTCGAATGAAAAGGAAATAACTCGGAGGAAACGCATCAAAAAAAAAAAAAAAATCCTCCTGACAATGAAAAGCCCAGATTTGCTTTCAAGTTTTGCTTTTCCCAGGACACTGACTGCCTCCTGCCCTCAGCCAGGAGGGGAAAGGGAGAGCGAGGGAGTGACAATGCTGCCCGCGCGCCCTGCAAACAGGATGCCTCGGCTATATAAAGATCAGGGGGCGGAGGAGCGGGACTTGGGACGTGCCAGGGGCTTGTGACAGCCCGCGGGCCACTGTCCCTTGTGAAGATGGGCACGTTGGCTGAGAGTTGTCTACCACTGCCCCTGGCCAAGGGCATCCTTTTGGTGGGGAGGAGGCAATGGGAGAACTTCTGCTTGCTCCATAGCGTGGGACATGGGGCACACAGCCCCACTTGGTTGTGGAAGGGCTTTCATTTGTTGAAATCTCTCCCAGAAAGGCTCGTTAGCACCACCCGATGCCCCATTTTCTGGAAGGTGTGTGGTTCCCGGGGAAGGAGAGGGAAGGAGGGAGGTGTGGGACCCTGATGGGGGTGCCTAGCCCGTGGCCCCATGGGATAAAAATGTACTGTGAGGGAGCACAGGGAGTGGATCCCCCCCAAAAATCATCACCCTGGTGGCGTGCAGGTGGATCTGCAGCCTGGACCTCCGCACTGTGCTTCAACAGGGAACCCAAGGCAGCACCGAGTCAGGGCTGAGGGTCAGCAGCCAGGTGGTGAGAATGCCCCATGAGCTCCAGGTGGGCACAGATGTCCCCAAGATGCTTCCAGGGATGGATCCCCTCTTCCTACCCTAAGAACCCCCTGTGCTGTATCCATCTGTGATCCGCAAGGGGCTGAGCCCTGAGCCCATGCAGCCCAGGTGGACCTGACCTCTCCAACCTGCTCCGTGTTCCCCATCCTGATGGGAACAGCGTTCCCGGGCATCATCCCATCCATGGGGCTCTGCCTGCCTCCTCCTTATTTAATTTTCCCAGGGCTGAACTCCGTCCAGAAGCTCTTCCCCAGACCTGCGTAGGGGAGTTATTTTTAGGCTCTGGGTGGCGGAGGACAAGAAGAGCCTGGGCTCGGCCGCAGGAAAGCGGAGCTTAGCGAGGCAGGAAGGAGCTGGAGGGTGGGTGCGAGGAGCACTCCCTGCCTGCAGCCACCGCGGCTCCTTCCTCTGTCACACGCTGCCAGCTTCCCAGAAACGCTGCCCAAGGGGAAGATGCTCGCCCGCTCACCCCTGCTCGCACGGGAGGGCAGCGCCGGGGTCCGTGTCCCCTCCTCAGCCCACATGCACACCAAGCAGATGAATTCGGACCAGACCTGCTGGTATTTATTTCCTGAGGCAGACACGTGCCTGATCCATTCTGCGTGCATTTCTTTTTTCCTGCCCCGTATTTCTGGGAGAGCCTGCTTGTCTCAGTGGTCTGTCTGCCTCTGAAATCAGGTGCCTGCCTTTGCCGCCTATCCGAGATTTCTGCAGGGAGATGTAATGTGGCATGGGACTTGGTGGTAGATTTACTTCTGTTTGAGGCAAGAAGATGATCTACAAGAGGAAGCTGGGATTTCGTCCAAGTCTTTCTGAGCTACCTCCGTGACACCCCTGCAGAAGAATGGTCCTCAGCGCTCAGGAGCTCATCTCCACCCATGGCTTGCAACCAGGCTTGCTGACATGCCATGCACACAGCAGCAACCAGGCAGACCAACCTCTGTCCACAGAGCAGATTTTTCCCTTAAGATAAAGTTTTCCAGCCCCCCAAATTTACTGAAATCCTCACATGGAGAAATTGTTTCCAGGCTTGCAACAGTGAGTTCCTTGGGTTTGGTAGTGGGAGAAAAGCAGCAGGGTCAGCTGCTTTGCAGGGACAGGCCCTACCTCCTGCCCTGCAGGTATTCCCACAGCCTCCCCCAGCTTTGATGGACAACTTCCTTCAGGCTGAATGACACTTGGGGACCCACCAGGGTGTGCGAGGGGTTTCAGGGACGGCTGACCCGGCCTCCACCCTGCAAGAGCGACAAGAAAGAGCCCTTGCCCTCTTCTTCATCCGCCTCCGCCCCATTGCCCAGGGGAGCCGGTGAACCCTGTCCCTTGACCTGTGGAGGAGGAGGAGGATGGCAGGACCTGTGGAGGCTGGCTGCCACCGGCCATCCCCCCGGGGTGGCAGGCCACCCCCAGCACTCGCCGCCCCGCATTGTGCGGGGAGGAAGGGGCACAGGGATGGCCCCATCCCACCAGCACCGTGAAAGCCGCCTTTGTCACGGGGCTGTCACCCGGGGCGAGGCGTCATGGCCTCTGGTTTCCAGGACAACGGGAGGAGGAGGAGGAGGAGGAGGATGGGGAGGAAGGTGGGAGACGGCGATGGGGAAAATTCGGACAGCGGGATGCTGAAGCTGAGCCCTGATTTGCAGCAAAACCCAGTCTGAGGGGAGCGGGAGAGTCAGGATGTGGCTCCTTGGCCCCACTTGTCCGTACCCCAAGACTGAGCGCAGCGTGCTCCCTCCTGCTTGCACCTCTCGGTCTCAGACCCAGCCCGTGCCAAGCTCTCCCCTTCCATCAGGTTTCAGGGGAGCTCAGAGGCGTTTTCCTGCCTCTTTATGCCTGTGTCAGATGCTGGCAGCCCCACTTCTGTGGACAGCTGCATGGTGACGACGTGCCCATGGAAATGGCTCGTTGCTTGTGAGTAACTCCAGGAGCAGCCACGAGTGATGAGGTGCTGCGTATGGTCCTGTAGCACAGTCAGAAAGGGAGGGTAGCAAAGAGTAGATCAACGGGCTGGATATTACAAAATACAGACATATATATATCAGTTTCCCAGTGAGATCTCTCAACCTTTGGGATTCTCCTCAGGGAAAATGATGCTAATCCTTCCCCATGGGCTATTTCAAGCAAGGGTGGCCTAGTTGCCGTAGCTGTTCTTGCTGGTTCTAGCTCTGGGGATGCTCTTGTTCTTCCTTAGGTTCAGGTGAGGATTATATTATACCTGCACAACACTGCTGCTGATCTCAGAACTCTGCTCCTTCTCTCCTGGGTGCTCTTCTAATGCAAAACGGCTTCAAATGCTGGGGCCTGGGGCCATGGGATCCCGTGCGACATTGGCAAGAGCCAAAAGGGTCACTTGTTACTTAGGGAGAAACCAGCAGGGACCTCGGACTAGAGCTTTGCCGTTCCATGGTGACCATCGTGTCCATGGAACGACAGCATTTGGGTCTTTTGGGATTACTCTTGGTCGTGGAAAAGAAGAGGTGAACTGGGACTCTTGCTTGCCTTCCTGGTGTGTTACTTTCTTTTCTCCCCTCAGCATCAGCTGCCAGCATATGGGAGCATGGCAGACTATTTAAGGAAAACACCCAATAACATTACAATTACTTACCATAAAAGCCTCGTGTTTCCAATAACAGCCTAATGTTCCAGGCACGTGTCCAGCAAATTCAGATTTTTCCTTACCTGCCCACTGCAGGATTCACATCCATCACATCCCAGCAAACATCTAGGTCTGCCGCTGCAAAGCTGCACGGCTCTGGAGGACCTCAAAACCGCTGTCACATCTGCCTGTAGTGGTGACAGTGGCGAAAAAGATCTTTCATCCCTACTGGCAGTCACCTGTGGGGACCTACAGCAGCTTGCAAGCAACACTCAGCATGCAAGAAGCCAAGTTAAAACCAAATATCCACTTGCGACCAGCTCAGCCTGCCCCTGGGTGGTGGCACTTGCCAAGCTTTGGCTACTATTGCAGCTGCAGCATGGCCCCAGGATGGCCACAGCTTCTCCTGCCAGTGGCAGATGAAGACGGGGGGCCCAGGGAGACCAGATGCCACTCTCACCCCCTAACACAGCCACCCTGATGCTGGAATGAGGCGGAAATGGACAAATGGAGAAAAAACAAAAGGGCTCATAAATGTTTTTCTTGGTCAGATCCCATGAGCCCCATCAGCAGTATCCGCAATGGCTTTTACAGACCAGGCTGGGCAGCATGATTTTGTTCAAGTGTTCCCAGGGAACAAAAAAACATCACGAACATGTGTCTTGCTGAAAACACTCCCTCCGATATGAAACCATGATTGTTCACCAGCAAAGTTACTTGTGGGCTTGGGAAATAATTCACGAGCAGAGGAGATGGTGTAACAGGATGTGGGCATCTAATCTCTCCGTACCAGGAGACAGTCATAAGCACTGGCACTTACCCAGCAGTCAGCTACAATTTGTTTGCACACAGGGCTTGCTGGAAAATTGCATCCAGCCGTCCAGTTAATAAAAATCATCTTCACACAGCTCACCGGCAATGTTTGCTGAATGAGAGATGGCTGCTAAATTATTCACTCTGCACCATTGGAGTCTCAGCGGTGGAAGAGAGGGAAGGAAGATTTCGCTGCTGCTAGTCATGTTATGCTGTCGATTCATTCTCAGGGCTGGGAGTCTACCATCTGGTACTAAACTCACCAAGAAAAATGAGGAAAAAAAAAAAAAAAGGCAGCATTTTTAAGCATTGATTGCTCATCGTACAGCAGCTCTAGAGAACATTTTCTAACATTCATGAGAAGTACGAATCCAGAGAGAAGTGCAGAGCGGAAGGGATAATATGCCATTTAGAGTATTCCACCTACACAGATGTAGAGGCAGTATATGAGGGCACAAAATCCCATTCTGCCTATCCAGTTTGGTACACCGAGGTCAATGGAGAGGGTAGATGTAACGTAACCTCCTCAATGTGTCCCTGGGAGACACTTTGCTGTCACTCCAAGCTCTCCTTGGCTGCTGAGCTGCCTTTCAGCCCACTTGGACTGTGATGGATTTTAACCCTGACGAGCGATTTGGAAGGAGATCAGCATGATGGGAGATCCTTGCTCCTCGCTGCACAACTGGAAATGCCCAGAGAGGAAGCGTGGAAAAATTGCTGCCGGAGATTCAAGGCCAGGTGCTTTGGTGCTCGCAGTGGAAGAGTTCTGGTGGAACTGCGTGGCTCTGGATGCATCACCTGTGTTTGGAAACACACCCGGCCCTGCTGCACAGCACGCTGAGCAGTTCATTTTATCAGGAGCCAGACGGAGGAGATGCCTTAAAGAGCAGGACGGAGCGTGTCCCCGCAGGCAGAGCTGCAGAAGAAGATAGAGCACCTTGGCTGGATATGAAAGGCCCCAGAAGAACAAAAGAGGAGGAGGAAACAAAAGTCAGATGGGAAAACAAGCTCGCTAACTTGTTCAAAGAGCCACAGGCTGTCAGCACTGAGCACTAGCGATTTTGGGGGGCTTTAGTAGAGGATTGAGTGGTGGAGATAAAAGCACCACATGAGTCATTAATGTCTTATGTGGCCTAGACAGGAAGGAGGACAAAGATACACAACTGCCATGGGCTCCCCGTGCTGCATCGCAACACTGCGAAGAATTGAAACAACTGCAGGATGTCCTGGGTAGGTCCATGAACAGAGAGGCTTATTCCTTTCTATGCCTTTTTCCTCCAGGCCGCCCATCTTTCACCTTCAGTATGGCTCTGGGGATGGCAAAGGCTGGCGTTACACTGGGAGGTGAAGAAGGAGCTTGAATCAGGTTAAGATCTTCACTGTGCTGTAGCTTGGACTTAAAGCACCCACCAGACCCTCAGAGTGCTACCATGGCTATAGCCTTCACTAAGATGCAATCCAGACACACATCCAATGAGCTTTGTAGCTGAAGCTGTTGATTTGCCCACCACACAGGTCACTTTTTCACCAGCTTTCAGGTGTGTTGTTCCCTAATGCAATAAGGACCCACTGGTGGAAGGGGGCAGAACCTGGTTGTTTCTCCTCGGCACCTCCTTACACATCCCTTGCCATGCACTCTGCCCCTTGGCCTCTTCCTTTGGCCACAGCAGCTCATAGCAGAGGAAAAAAAGCTTTGACACAAGCTTGAATCTCCAGTCCTTTTTGGCTTCATCCACCCCTCCCATCTCCTCCTGCTCTGGACTGGTGAAGCTGCTGCTTTCTTCTCGCCCCAGTCATCTTACTGGTAAAGAAGAGATGCCTCTGCACATCCACAGGTGCTGGATGCTCTGTTCATTTTCTTGCTCTCTTTCCCTTTCTTTCTCAAGTTGGTCTTCATGTGCTTGAGGAACTGAGGCACACTTAGTAAAATGCCCCCCCCAAAAAAAAAAAAATACCAGGTTTCATGAAGTCCCATATACACCCATCCCAGGTAAGCCATGATTGTGCTCATGCCAGGTACAAAAAAGGGCATTTTTCCCCTTATTTATTCTCAGTCTCATTCAGCCCATTTCTTTCCCTCTGAAACATGGTGGGCTTTTAGCTTGGGCACTGGGGGTGGGGGGGGGGTGGGTATTTGATTTTTAATGCTTACTTATTTATTTTTGACATTGCACAGGCCATTCCAGCACCCGCTTTATCTCCAGTGATCTTTGACCCCTGAATGTCAGGAGTTCAATCTGGTACGTTCCACTCTTTGCCCCCACTTAATTCTTTTTTAGCTGCTCGGCCTTTGAAACCTGGTGCCATATGCCAGCCCAAAAGAGCCCTGATCAATACCAGGGGACCGCGTCCCTGTGACCTTGCAACCTGCACCGTAAAGGGCAGAGGGCAGAGCAGAGCGTTGGCCATGTTTTCATTACAAGATTTCAGCTGCGGTTGTCGGAGGGGGAGGGAGAGCCTTTCTGTCTCACTTTCTTTCTTGCTTTCTTTTCATGAAATTTAGCCCAGCTGGGACAGCAGCGCTCCTGGCTGCTTGTCAGCTCCTCTGCTTCACTTAATGAAAGTGAGCGAGAGAACCGCTGCAAATCGAGATGCCCGAGAAGTCAGAATGGAAAGATCAGCAGCACATCTTGGTGGAAGAAAGGGACTGTTTGTGTCTGTCCTTTTCAGATATCCAGGGCGCTTTGGGGGTGCAAAGTCTCGATGGCCCTTGTAATGAAGGGACCCATGAAAAATTGCTTGGTCCGCACAGAAGAGCCCTGGAGACATTGCAAAGCAGGCACCCAATTTCTCCCCCCAAAAGCTCAACCTCGCGCACAGCTGAGCCTCTGCCCAAAGGATGGGTCTGTAGGGAGATGCTGGGGGTGGCCAGCTGTCCCTGCAACCCACATTTCAGGTGTGGGGCAGTGTGTGGGGTTGTGTGAACCTCGCCTACACAGGGGACACAAGTCAAGGGCCACCGCATTTTAAAGCCACCCCTTTTTCACAGACCTGCCTCTTGGTCATCTCTTTTGACTCTGCACAAAGAAAAAGTCTATGTGCCTGCTTTCTGCCCTGCTTGCTTTCATTTTAGAAGAGGTGAAGAGGGAAAAGTTTGCAGTGTCTCCACGGAACAGCAGAGCTAGAACAGCTTCCAAAGGGAGATTTAACCTAGCTTCACCTTGTCAGAGAGGGAATCCCAGCAGCTAAGGCTAAGAGAAAGCCACTCGCCCAGGGACAGCCAGCTACCAAGTAATACAGCATGGGGAGACAGAAATTCTCCTTCGGCACAGCATCTTCTGTCTGCTGCTGTGGGTCCTATCCCCATGGTATTCAGTGCTGGGGACCACATGGCAGGACCAGGCTGAGGGTGCTCGTGCCCTGTTTGCAACACATCAACATGCTGCTTGCCTCGGGCAGAGGTCATGTGCACTGCCACATCCGTAGGCAGGGGAAAGCTACTCCCAACACGAGGAGCAGACCTCCACAAGGTGCAGGACAGAGCATGGCTATGCCACCGGCCACCACCGTGCAAGCCATGAAGTGCCTGGGCCACTGGTTCAGCACCCACACCCCACTGAACCTCCTGGTTCCCTAAGGTGCTGCTTATCTGTTTTCACAGGTGTCCAGAGGAGCAGGATGGGACAGGGCCAAACCCTTGAGCAGCAACGCCTGGAGAGGGCCAGTGGGGTGATGTGTGTGGCATGGTTTTGGCTGCTGGCTGATGAGTTTAATTCGTGGTGTTATCATGACCGCCCAACCCAGCCACATGCAGACCTGCCCTTCTCACCTTTGCTTCCACATCTCTGCAGAGGGAGGCACGTGCCAAGCTCTGCGGGACACTGAGTCCCATCATGACAGCACTTCTGCCCAACCCTCTCCGTTTGGGGCCAGTGGTTTCTCTAGGCCTGTTCGGGGGCATTTTTGAGCTGAGCTGAGTTGCAAACTTCCCCCTTACCCTAAATACCCAAAGACCCATGCGGTGAAAACGTCCTGGCTCTCCCCAAGGTGTCTGGGATATTCCCTCAGGCTGGAGAGCCAGGAGCTCCCCATTTTGCATGGCACCGTGAGCCAAGAGTTTGTCCAAGGACAGGGACGATGGGACATTTAATACTTTTGATTGAGTGCACAGTACCCATGGGTGGCAAGGGGAGCTGATACCCCAGACAGAGGGCACTGCTGCGCACCATCTAATTAACCCTTCTGACTGCTTCGATTAAAAATAAAGGGGCCTCCAGGTCCCTGCTGGAGTGGCCTATTTTACGTGTGCATCTCCTTGGTTTTGCCTCAGCATATGATGTTCAGGAGGCGGTTATTTCAGGAAAGGTACGCTATAGATAACTGATCCGCCAGCCAGGTGTCATGTTCCTTCATTTATTTTCAATTACTTTGTCTCATTAGCTCCGGTGAGAATTGCCTGGTGTCAATTCATTTGGTCACCTCCGTGCCTGCCGCACCTCTCCGGAGGCACTTCTCCAGTGTGGTGTGATCTCTCCCTGGGGGACACTGTTACAAAACAGCTCTGCTTCTCTTTCAGCTTCATCTCATTCTCATCCTCCAGGCCACCCCCAGCGTCCTGCCCCTTCTCTGGGACACACGGAGTTTCTGGAGAAATGCTGTGACCAGGCGAGAAACCAAGTCCTTGGGGTGCGAGCCACCCGTCTGCTCCTCAGGGTGCTCATCACAGCGATAAGCAAGGGAAGCACCGGTGCCAGCATGCTCAGGCTGCACAGGTTTCCTGCAAACCTCCTCCCCAAGCACATCTGGCTGTCGTTACTGACCAGGCGGCCAGTGCAAGGCCCCTGGACCTGCTCTGTCCTTTGCCTCATTGCTCTGAAACTCATTTGCCTCCTCGTCTGCTGAACACTGGGCCAGCGCAGGGGTTTGTGTGCAAGAAGTGAAGTTTGTGTGCAAGCAACAAGGGGGCTTGTGCTGTCGGGGGGATGGGGGTTTCCTTTACATTTCATGGGGAACCCTCTCAGGCAGAGCTGTCAGGATGAAGGTGGGAACCCAGGACCTCCTGGACCCTCATTTCAGTTTCCATGTGTTGCGCACACACATACATGCAGAGCTGCCTCCATGCTCTCGGTGCAGAGCCCACTTCTCCTGGCCAACAACCACAGTCACCCTTTTATCTGGGGCAGCACTGTGTGCCTGCAGATCTAACCCAACAATGCACCAAAGCCATCAGAGCTTCAGGGTGAGGTGGTTGATGCAGGAAGGCTCAGGGCTCATCCTGCTGCTTCCATGGACTCTCTTTTTAGCCCTTTTCTCCTTCCCGCTGACACCAACACCATGCTGTGTCCCTCCAGCTTCTCTTCCCTCTACAGCCCAGCACAGATGTCCGTCCATCTGTGCCCACCCCAGCCCTAGCTCCATGAAACAAGGTGGGGACAACTGCTGGGACAGACGGCGCCATGCAGAGGAATGGGGACACTCCTGGCAGGAGGAAACGCCAATGCCATTCCAGATGTGTCTGGAAGAGCCAAGCCAGCTGGTCTCCCTCGAGCCACAGATTCTTCCTGCTTTCTGACACAGAGCTTTGTGATCAAAGCCCTCCAAATCCAAATTCCCAGATGACAGGGGAAGTCCAGACCTGGAGTTTAGGTTTAGTTGCTCCTCCAGCTGAACCCATGGCGGGTTCTCACGGTGGACCACCATGAAATACCCTTGTGCTTGGTTACAGCACTGGGCACCTTTTTACCTGCCAATGCTGCTCTCTGAGCATGATCTGAGCCATCCCTGGCATGTCCCCACTCCCTCTGGCACCGCTGAGCTGGCAGGGCTGGTGGCATGGGCTGCTCATCTGCCTGCTCACTGTCAGCAGCATGGCCAGCTCAGCGCTGATGGTGACAGCAGCAGGGACCAAGAAGGGCATGATGTAATTTTCAGATCCGTCAGGGAGTTTTCAGCAGTGATGGCTGGAAAAAAACAGCATTTTCCTTGTGAAAAAGGGCACATTCACTCTGGTTTCAATGAGAAAGAAATAAATAGAAAGCCTGGTAGTGACTGTCCTTAATTGATTAGTCATTTCTGCAGATGATAATTGCACATCAAAAGACAGAGATCCTACTGTTTCATGCATATGTCCTTACGAATAACAGCAAGACACAGGGGAAGTGGGTACAGGAAATAAATCCTTTAAGAATCTGCCCAGGAGAATTTACAGTTTGAGGTTCATTTCGGGAAGACAGTTTTGCCCTGAACATGCCTGGAAGAAATATCCTCAATCTCCCGAGCATCTGAAATATGGAGAGAGAGGAGGCCACAGGAGTGTCCACTCGCCTGGAGAAAGCATTGCTTCTTCAGACCCCAGTGGGGAACTTCACAGTAGCGTTGGCTGATGAGCCAGGGCTTAAGACTGCTACTCATGCAGCAACCCCCAATGCGGGGTCCTTCCCACACACTGCAGTTTCCTGAGCTCTTTGACCTGTGTCTGGGGTGTCTAGTCCCACTTCTTATCCCCGGGCTGTCACATCTGGGACACCAGCTGAACCGCCATCTCCGAGGCTCCTATGAGAACCTCCGTGCTCATTTAATTATTTCAGTGAAGCTGCTAGCCCTGGTGTCTGGCAAAAGAGGCTTGTGAGCATGACTCAGTCAGCCTCCAAAAGCAGCAGCGAAAAACAAGAATCTGCTGTGAGCTGCATCTTGATTTTTTTAAGCCAACCTCGTGATGTTTTGCAGGGCCAAACTATGGGTCTGTAATATTAGGACAGTGCCATAAACTGCAGGCATTTTGGGGTGCTCATAAGCAAACTGGCCATTTTGCAAAAGGACCGTGGCACATTGCCATCTCTGGGGACATGGAGACCCTCTTGCTTGTAGGGAGCAAGGCCTTCTGCATCTTCAGGGCTGCAGTCTCAGCACGGGAGAGTATTTTGCAGATGTTATCTCTTGTTTGGGCTATTTCAGACGTTCCCAGCTGCCCCTCACTGCTCTAGGTGAATCCCAGCCCCATGATCTCCCCAGGGCCCCATATCCCAGAGTTTACTGAGCAGTTGTAGGCAAAGCAGACCTGGGGGTGTTGTCAGATTGTGCTCTCATATCTGCTCGGACCCAAGCAGCGTTTAGTTCTTCAAGCCAGAGCAGTGGCCAAGGGTCTACAGAGCAATAAGCTGCCCTCAGCCCTACGTGGAGGATGACTATGGAAGACCTAGGAGGTGTTTGTGACTGTGGAGAAGCCATTCTGCAAATTCCTCCAGCCTAAGCTTCTACTGTGTGGTCCCTACAGCCCATGATGACAGCCGGGAACTAGATTTGACCTTCCACCTCACCCTATCCAGCTCTGTATGCCCAGGTTCCTAAATGCATATCACCTTCAGCATGAGGGTTAAAAAGATCTGGCATTCAAGGACCCCTTCCTCTCCTCCTCACCCTGACAGATGAAGTCACCGGTAGCGTTTAGGATCCACAGGTGCAGCCGAATTCCCCTGCCGACCCACGGGAGCAGCAGCCAGGCTCAGATCCGCTACCTCCAGACGTCCGTCGCGGAGGGCTGTTGAGAGCTCCTTCCCCTTTTGTAGTCAGTGAAGAGAAATAGGCACTTTCAGGGCATGAGTCATCTGACCTATTTAGCCATCTTAGGAAGAGATGAATGAGTCCTTAAGAGGGCTTGTTTCTTTCCGCTGTCTAGACAGCCAACCTCTCGCCTGCAGACACCTACCCTTGCTCTCCAGGCTGGGGAGGGCTGCTGGCTTCTGGTGGGTTTCCAGTTCAAGCAGAGCATTGGGTCACGCCTGGATATCCAGGAGAGATTTGAGATTGGGCCAGCTTTGCTCCCTCAGACGACGAGGGAAGATTTCAACGCCAAAAGGGTGGAAACCCACTCCCATTCTGCCTCCAGGGGAGGACTTCATGGGCATAGGACTGCATGGCACGGGCCCGCTCAGGTCTGGACGCCATCTGGCTGTGTTAGCCAAGAGAATGTGGTTCATTATTCTCAGCTAAGCCAACAAGAGTGACTCAGCCCCCCTGGTGGCACAGCTACGTGTCCATGACCCACACAGCCCCACCAGCCAGACCATGGCGCTGGGCCCGGCAGCTTGCGCCATGGTGCGCTTGGGCCTGTGGGGTCCTGGTCTGCACAGGGGTGCAAAGCACCAAGGACTGCAGTGCAAAGGATCGCCATGACTCTGAGATTCCTGGGACTATCATGAATTTCTCTGTGCAAGGGAAGGGAAGTGTCTTAAGTAAGCAATTACAAGCTTTTTCATATAGTCTGTGGACCTGTGCTTCTCTGTTAATCTGGCATTAGGGCTCAGGTCCTGAGCTTTCCTTCAGCTTTCCTCTCTGATTTACAGATCAGAAAGATCTGTAGATGCCAGTAGGATTGGTGGCGTGAACTGATAGGGACAGATTAGGCTTGAGAAGGTGGAACTACACAAACCAAAAAAGCTACAGCATTTTTTTTTTAAAAAAGCTATGCATCTAGGAACAAAACTGGTTGGCTGTGTCTAAGAATGAGGGACTCTGTCAATGAAATGAGGCAATGGGTGACAAATGGCCCAAAGTCATCTTTTGTTTTAGAAGCAGGGGAAGAGTGAGTCACAGCAGGGATTGGACTCAGATCTGTCCTCCAAAGCCCTGAAGCAAATCCCAAATGCTGTGGCTGAGGCCTTGGCACATGTTTTGGAAAGCACACTCTGGCACCAGAGATGGTACAAAGAGGACTCCAAAACCAATGAAACAGACTGAGGAAAGGCTTTATGGTGTGAGGCTTGGAGAATGCAAGCTTTTAGTGAAGCACAAAGGTTGAGAGGGGTCTTGAGCACAGCAAAACCATCCTGTGAAAGAGACAGGGTCAAGGGCTGGGCGCTGAAGCCATGGAGTTCAGACAGGGCTAAGGGAAGTGCCACTATCTGTGGGCTTCATTGGCCACTGAATCTACAAGAAAGGACCTCATGTTCTGGGAGTGCCTGAATAAAGACCCAGCATCTGTGTGGCAGGGGAGCTCCAGGCGAACAGAAGATACCCTTGAGCCAATAAGTTGTTACTGGGCTCTGCACATGCAGATGCATTTAACACTGGCCTGTAGTGTGCAGGCAGATCCGGGCACACGTCTGCTCCAGCAGCTGCTGGTGCTGTGGCACAGATTTGTCCCTCTAAGGCCAAACACATCACTGAGGTGCCTTCTGCAGCCGGTGGGGAGAGACAGCTATGGACAAGCCACAGTTCCTCCTGCTGATGTCCACTGCTCTGTGGCACCACCCCATCTCTCCTGGCAGCAGAAGAGGCTTTAGAGTTGTGTCGTGGTGACCAAAATCCCCCAGATCTCAGTGATTTCTTACCTCACTCCCTCCTTTTGCTGCCCAGGAACCCACCCTGCCTCAAGGATCTGGGCCATTCACAGCAAGGAAGCACTCACTGAGATTCGTGAGTTTTTTTTAAGCAGCAGAAGGGTTCCCAGGGGAGATGTTGGAAAGCCCAGACTGATCCCCACCACCACCCATCCCATGCCAGCAGTGCCCATGCAGAGCCAGCACCTGTTAAGAGCCCTTCCAAAGCCTGAGTCATGCCCTGGCCGCCATGAAGACAAGAAGACACGTTCAAAATTAATATATATTTTTATTGAATATTTGCTCTAAGTGGGCTTGTGAAGCCACCCATAGAATTACTTCTTTCATCTCAGCAGTGGTTCAGTAACAGTTATTAGCTTTGCAAGAGAAGAAAACCAAACAGAAGGGGGTGCATTAAAATAAATAGGTTATTTTTTCTTATCTTTAAAATAAACTTTTGAAATAAATACTTTGTGTTTTTTTTTTTTTTTTAATTTTATTTTTTTTTCCCCTTAAAAGGTACAAGAGTATTGTCAAAAAACAGCCATCAGGTTATAAACATGTATTATACCTTATAGAAAGGAACCCGAATAAAGGCAGCCGGGGAGGGACCTCTTTATACACTGTACAGAATGCCTTTGTACCAATTAAACGGAGAAGGAGAGGCTTCGGTTCTTGGTACGAGGCCCTCCTTTGAAGCCAAGGGGACCCGTCTTCTCGGGAGAACTTTGTGCTGAGGACCCCTGGGGAGGCAGGGGGCTGCCTGTCCACCGAGCATCACGAAGCCCTGGGGGAGCCCTTGGGAGGAGATGGCAGAGGAGAAGGGGAGGGGAAGGGGGAAAGGGGCTCCAGGCAGGGAAGGAAGGGACCAGCCCTGCCAGCTCCAGGGGGGCCACAACACCAGGGAGGGTTTGGTCCTGCTGAGGCCCTTTGGGTGCTGCAGGAAGGTGCAGCAGGATGGAGACCCAGTGTGATCCCTCTGCCCCTACAGCCCGGTGCTTCCCCTGGCTCAGCACTGGGATATTCACCTTGCCCCTAAGGGGTATTTTTTCTCTCCCCATCCATCCAACACCTCTCCAGCCTGCAGGTCCTTGCGGGGCACCTTTCAGCACCCTGGACTATGCCCTCAGGGGATTCTTCTGCAACAAGCACCCCAGGAAGACCAAGCCTCGCCTGGGCAGGTTCCCACTCTGGGGGCAAAGAGCAGTTACTAGAAGGAGACAGAGCTTGCAAGAGATCCCGATGCTCACTGAGGAGTACCCCAAAGCATGCCAAGCCCAAAGGAGAGCGCAGCTCTGGTTCAGATCCCAACCAGCAACACACAGCTGCTGCGAGCATCCTGCAGGAGTGGGCTCCGTGGGCTCCCTGAAGGAGGCTAGCCTCACCCAGAGCCTACTAAAGACCACGAATGGGCTTTGGGGTGGGGAGTAGGGGGTACATCCTTCTCTACTTTCTTCACATGCTGATCACAAAAAAAAAAAAGGACCTTCCAATATCCAATGCAGCCTCAAAACACCCACGGACCAGAGAGAGCGACCTAACAGAGCAGATGCTGGAAACAAGGCTGGGGCATGGCGTGCTCCTCCTCGGGCCAGCTCACTCACACAAACCCTACAGCAGCTCCTCTCACCCTGCTGCTCACCCCTCTTTATTGCACTAAAGCAGCTGTCCGCAAACTGTAATTTTGTGCTTTGGCATCTTTCGGCCGGTGACACTTCCCCACCGGTCTTTGGGATCATACTTGAGGATGGGGAAGAGCCAACTCAACAGGATTTTATAGGGATACGAGAACACAATCCCAAAGAGCGTCCCCCCCAAACCCAACTCTACAATTTTTTTTTTTTTTTTTTTTTTTTGAGGGGTGATCCTTGGCTGCCAGCTGCTGCTTTGATGCGAGGCACCGAGGTTTCTCAGGGGTAGGTGGCAACCTGAGCAACAGCCCAAGGAGCACCTCTGCCCTTCCACCAGGAGGGCTGGAGGAGCTGGCATGGGATGGAGTCTTCACCCCGGTCCCCAGTGACCTCTCCTCAACAGTGTCCATACATTTACCAGTACTGAAGGAGGGGAGCGGGGCTGGGGGAATGGCACAGAGCAAGCACCATCAGGAGTCTTTGGAGATCCGGATGGGAAGAGCAGAGCAGGGGGAGCTCAGGTCCTGCTCAGCAGCTCCTGCCCTGCCTCCTGCTCCTTTGGCACCTGAGTCTCTCTTTCCTTAAATTCGCCCTAACATGTTTCTTGGAAAAGGAGCCCACGACCAGCACAGACACACAGAGTGGAGAAACGCTCTCTTACGAAGCAGATCCATCCTTGTCGGGCCACAGGGGTGCAGGGGAAACAGAGGACTTGACATGTGATTCCCCCAAAAGAAAACCAGAAAAGACACGTTGGGACAGAGAGAAACCCAAACTGTCAGGACAAGCAGCTGCAAACAAACATCTGGAGCAGATGTTATCTGACTCATTACAGGGTGGGGCAGGAAAGGGGCTCACAATTCCAACCAAAATTGGAGTCCTCTCGAAAAGGGAAACCAAACTATCTGGCAGCCAGAGATGGGGAAGGAGCAGGATGGATCTGGTCTGAAGACATTAGGAAAAGCTCAGGAGGAAAAAAAAAAAATAAAAAATTGATCAGAGGCTGCCCACAGCATTCCTGACACCAGAAGAGCTCAAAGACCCAGAGCTGCCTGCCCTCCTCTGAGAGCTTTTGGCAAATCCCAAAAATCCTGTCTTTTCTGCTGGGGTGAAGTAATGGGAGCTCCTCGAGGCCCCTCCAGATGAGCGTGAAGCAGTAACCCCGCATGAAGCCTCCATGAACAGGGTAGGACCAGACAGCCCTGAACATCTCCAGCCCATGCAACTATAAGACCTGGACGTGGCTCTGCATTTTACCCTCAACACAGCCAAACCGAGCCCTGCATGGCCTGACAGCTCTCCATGCCCACCCGGGGCTCCCTTCCTGTCATTGCCCATCTGCGTGCCCATATTCCATACGATATATCTCACAGACTTGGCATTTCTTGCAGATCAGACATCCAAGAGACCTGGCCGGACTCCCTAGCCCTGTGCCCAGGCTGTGGCATGGTTCCCTATGGGAAATGGGACTTCCGCACCGACCCAGAAAAAAGCCCATTAAGCAGAAGGCATCCTGGCCTCTTATCAATCCCAGAAGGCAAATTTACTGCAGTTGTAGTGCAGGGCTCCACCTCGCCAGGCTGGTGCCAAGCTGAACTGGCGCTGAGGAGCTGGTATCTGGACAGCCATCTCCTCATCCGGCAGCTCCAGCACCTGGGGGAGGTCACCCCGTGCTTGCATGACTTGGGAGGCCGTGAAAATGATGAAGCTTCACATGTTGAGTCATTCCACCATCAGGAGAGGAAGCAATGAATTGCAAAGATACAGAGGTGGTAACTAAATTTACAAGACGGCTCCATTTAAAAAGGAGGAGGAAAAAAAAAATCAAAGTAGAGCAAGTTGGAAAATTCTGTTCATTAGTTTTCTTCTAAAAGTTTCAATGAACTATTTCACATTCTCATTGAAGTGAGACGGTTCAAATCCTCAATGGGAAAAAAAAAAGGGGGGGGGGGGGGAGAGGTTTTTACCCTAAAAAGATTTACACTTTCTAGGAGGAATAAGTTTAATCAGCACCGACAGAGAAGTGAACGGAGTGTTGAAAAGGAAGGGGGCCTCTTGGTGGAAGTCTCTCCCTGAAACACTGCTTGGAAATAGGGAGCCAAGCAACTGTTGGTATATGGAAAAATACATTTGCAAAATATTTTACAACCGATGCCACCGAGATGGACTTGTCCTGGGGTGGAACAGACACCTACAGGCTATTCTCTGAGAAGGTTATTGCCTTAAAACCCGAATGGCTGGCCATGCAGGACCTGCAAACTGCACGGGCATCATCTTCTCCCTTCTGAACACCAGGAGATGCTCGCTGCAAGCCCCAGCACCACCCTGAATTCCCTACCACTCATGGAGGTGAGCTCTCCGTCTCTGGCTAGAGGAAACATCTTCCATCAGCACCCCTCAGGCTCCAGGTGAGACGAGGGTCAGGATCCCGGTCGTGCCCGTAACACGCGCCCCAGGCACAAGCTTCACGCCAGGGATGGGATCCACCTCCCCTGCCACAAGTTCAACATCTGGGCCCCTTAGAGTCAAGGGAGTCGGGCACCGCCAGAGCACGATTTAATTAATGTTTTCAAGGGGGATGAATCACTCCCTGGAGCTGCTTTTCTCTGCAGCAGAGGGAGCTTGGATCAGACGCGGATTTTAGATAGCAAATGTATGGGAAGATGAATCCCATCGTCAAAGCCTACCTCCTGGCTCGCTGCAAGCCAGCACTAAATCCTACCCCCTCTCTGCAGCCTGCAAACCTCCCTGTCCCCCTCTCCCGACTACCCAGGAACTAAAGGTCTAGGATTAGCAATAAACAGACTTGGAAATCATCTTCCAGCATGTGCAAGTGTACCAGGAAGCCAAACCTTGCATCTGGCACCATTCACAGCAGTATCATGGATATTATTAGTAATAGTCCTAGCCATCCTAACGTTATATTTATATATACAAAAATAGATCCACAGAACTCTACGGAAAGAGGTGGCTGAGTGAATGCAATGGGCAAGCCCTGGACGGCAGGGTCTCGGAGGAAGCCAAGGGAGACGTTGCATATATTTCTGCAGGGGAACCATTCGCTTCCCTCCGCACACACACGACTCGAGGGAGGGACAGGAGGGCAGAGCCGAGCACTGGGACAACATCCCAGCTCCAAACTCCCCCACCCCATGGCCGATGCAAGCGGAGATGGGGGTCCAGGTCCAGGAGGATCTCCCCCCAGCTGCAGCAATGGGATTGATGTTTTATCATAGCACATAAATCATGGAGCACTGACCCTGTCTCGGGTTTCCTTCTGGTCTGCAGATGGCCCAGCCCGGGGGCTCGGTTCAGCCCCATTTCCAGTTTGCCAACGCAGAATGCCCTCAGCAGTGACGCTGGTGGTGGCGTGGCACGCTGATGGCAAAGGAAAGCAGGGTGAGGACTCAAACACAACCTCTGCAGGGAGGGAAGGTCAGGTTCCCATCCTTGGACATCCCGTCTGCTCTCCATTTTCCCTAACCCAAAGCAGGGTCGTCCCCCCCCCCCCCCGGGGAGTTCCCCCACATCAGTGCTAAGTGGCAGGGAGAGCAGCGCTGGCTGTTGATAGTTGGGTTTAGGGACTCTTTTTAAAGTGAATTCAGTGCTGGTGGAAGGTACCAGACAGGCAGAAGGCAGATCTAGGGAACAGGATGGTGGGACAAAGCTCCTATCCCCATGGCTACTTCACCCTACCCCCAAGGACAAGCCTGTGAGGGTAGAAGGGGAGCTGCAGCATCTGCTCAGTGATGGGACAGAGCTTGGGGGGAGCACCATCCTCGCTCCCAGCCCACCAGGATCGCATTTTGGAGGCAGCCCCTCCAGCACTGCACCTCCAGGCCTGGAGGAATGAATGGCTATTTCAAACCAGCATCTCGCTCTCCACCAAATCCCAGGGGGACCTTCCCCTCGCTGCGGCTGGGCGGGAGCCAAAAGGTTTCGAAAGCTTCCCACACCTTCCCTTCCTCTTGGAGGCAGCACAAAACGAGATGCCATCTCATGGCAGAGCTGGCTGGCATCTCCCGGTGGCTTCCAAGCAGGCAGGGAAAGCTGCTGCTGCCTGGGGGAGCCCTGCAGCACCTGGGGAAGGGGGCTGGGGGCAGGGGGAGAAGGTGGAGACCACCCATGAAAAGTGCTGGAAGGAGAGGAGGAGAAAACGAGTCCAGGCTCCTGGAGGACTCCTGCTTGGGATGCATGGAGCCACCTCTTCCTCCCGTGGGAAGAGCCACAGCCTGTGTGCTCCTGGTGGCCGGGGGACCCTGAGAGTCTCGTTCCCAAGAGGAGGCGGTGGGCAGGGGGAGCGCAGCAGAGCGGAGGGAGCCAGAAGAGGAGAGGGGTGAAGGGGAGAGGAGGAAGAAGAGGAATCAAGCCTGCTTCTCCTCCCCGGGAGGGTCATACCGGCTTATCCAGCGTCTTGGGGAAAGGCGTGCCGCTGGAGGAGGAGATCTTTCTGCACACCGTGTTGGTGTGGGTCTGGCAGCGGCAGCCGGGGCGTTTCAGGCCGTCGTAACCCCGCTGGCAAAGTTTGAGGCACCCCAAGGTGGGAAAGTAGCAGCAGAGGCAGGGCATGAGGAGGGAGAGGAAGCTCATGGCAGCCCAGCGGGCGCAGCAGGACCCCGGCCCGCAGGAGCAGGGGTCGTCGGCGCAGGTGTCCTCGTCGTCGGTGGAGCAGTGGTAGAAGAGACCCTTGACGCAGCAGAGGCAAGTCCCGTAGTCGAGGAGGCTCTCGGGGGAGCAGAGGCAGCGCTGGTTGCAGAGCCAGCAGGAGGGCAGGCTGCGGGCGGCCGTGCAGCGGGCGCACTTGCAGCGCCCGCACTCCTCGCAGATGAAGAGGTGGCCGGCGTGCAGGCTGGGCTTCTCCACCGCCCCCTTCAGCGGAGAAGACTCCTCCGGCTTCAGCTCGCCGGCCCGGGGCTGCGTCCGGATGAGCGAGTGGCCCGAGTGGGACGGCGTCAGGCTGCTCAGGAGGCGCTGTTCGGAGGCGGTGGTGCTTTGGGACACGGAGCTGGCCGTGCTGGAATGGCTCATGGGTTGCTGCAGGGGTGGCATCTGGTGCTGCTGGCTGTGGCTGCGGTGCAGGTCCGGGAAGGTGGAAGACACCAGGCGGTCCTGAGGCCACTCCTGCTTGTGAGGTGGCTGCGATAGGGACGGGTTGGAGCGGGCTTGCTGGAAGCAGGCAGCCGGCCTCTCCACGTAGTTGTTGCTGGCACGGATGGAGCGGATTTGGTCAATGGACAGGACCTGCTGGAAGTCCTCGGCGGGTGGGTCCATGGTCTCGTCGCAGCTGAGCTCAGCCACACTGGAAGAGAGCTGCATTGCCAGGAGCAAAGAGACCCTGCGGCATCAGGGCACATCTAAAAATCCTAAAACGGGGCAGGAAGACAGAGGAAAACATTTGTGTTACGTTTCATAACGAGCCCGTCCCTACAGCCCTGGAAGCAAAGACTGAGCAGAGCTCCTGACGAAGTTATTCCCACAGCAAGCCTCAAAGTACTCCTGAGCCTGGGGAGACTTTGGCCCAGACATTTCCAAAAAGTGGGACTGGGAGAGCTTTGTCCCTTGACAAAGGAGGGTGCAGCATCTCCCCGTGCTTTCCGTGTCCTTCCCGAGGAGGTTCCCCGTCCTCCTGCCAGCACTGATGGGCGCTGTCCTTCCTCCCTAGAGGAGGGGAAATGTGGAGCTGAGGCTTGTCCAGGGCTGGGAACAGCCGTCTCCTCCAGATCAGGAGACTGTCATGAGCCAGGGGCACAGGGAAGGAGGGGAACCAAACACATTTAATTTCAAGCAAGCAACAGCAACAAATCACCACTAATACGACATGTGCTTGGCCAGGGACTGGGACTCCCCAAGTCCTGGCATCTCCCCCTGCAGTGTCCAGGTTTCCCACTTGCATCCCCATCCAGAACACCAAGGAAGGGCGAGTTTCTCCTTAACCCCACCACAAACACTGGGTGAAGCTGGCAAAGCTGATTTAGCAGCTTGTCTTGCTCCTGCACCGAACCTGCCATGCAAAAAAAAAAAATGGAGCAGCAGCAGGGATGCCCTTCACTGCATGCCAGTACCCATCCAGAAGCTTTTCCCCCAACAAAATCAAGTCCAGACTTTGACGTCGGATACGTGCTTTCCGTGTGCAGCCAGCTTCCCTGGGACAAAGCCATTCTCTGGCAGATCAAACGTGTGATCTGTGGGTGACACCGATATTGTCACGGTGCCCACAGGAAGGCTGCGTTTCGATAGGAAGCTCCCCGTGGCCAGCAGGCCAGGCGGTGGCTTTCAAGTAGGTGAGGGGCCACAGGTAGAATCTGCTCATGCAGCAGAGAGAGGCAGAGGGAAGATTGATTTTCATTAGCTAGGCTGACCTTGAAGAGCAGGGAAAAGCAAAGGCAACTTACTTCAACTCTTAAAGCAAGATCTGCCCTCTCCCATCCCCCTTCCCGGAAAGAAAAGGCAACAAATCTGCTTAGATTTGTTGTTTTCTTTCCTTTGCAAGGAGCCCATCCCCAAGCCGCCTGGAGCAAGATGCTCGCCCCATCCAGGGCAATGCGGGCAGCGAGGGGGTCGCTCTCCCTGGCTGCCCACAGCTGGTTTGGTGCCGATTTCTGTAGCAAGGTGAGCTGAGAGGGCACGGCTGGCCCAGACAATTTTTGTGAACATGCTTCCAGGATGGGAAACAGCCTCCTGTCTTCTGTTACCTGCTGCCACTGAGCACATCACCCCGAGGCTCTTGCTGAGGAGCTGGAGCCCTCCGGAGCCCTGCGGGGATGTGGCACGTCCCAGCCTACAGATGGGACCAGGCAGGAGGGAGCAGAGCCACCTCGGTGGGGTCCTGTGTCCTTCAGGTCCCATCTCAGGGGGGATCACAGCGATTTACACCCAGTGCAGGAGGGGCTCCTCGCATCTGGGTGTCCGTCCCGCTCATCCTGGGTGCTGGGATTTGGTGGGATTTGGTGGGATTTGGGCTTTAGGACTCCAGCCAGTCAGACGGGGGGGCTCTGGGCAGGTTCCCATGGGGGGCTTTGAGTAAGGTGTGAGCCAAAGGGAGAGACAGGGAACAGTGGAGGGACCAACGGGGATGGAAAGAGTGGAACTGGGAGACGGAGAGCAGGCAAAGGGCAGACCCAGCACAGCTAAGCCCAATCCTCCAGGCAAGAAGCAGAGCTCAGGAGGCACGAGAGCCATGCTTGGGCAGGAGGAGCAGTGCGGGGGACCCTGCAAGGTAGGGGGGGGACAGCAGGCAGAGGGGAGCTGGCACAGAGCACTGCAGCCGGGACGCTTGGGGTCCGGGTCCTGGCCTTGGATGCAGCACCCAGGGCAAGGAGGACTCACAGCAGGGTCCGGATGCTCCTGGACCTACAATCCCCAGACGCAGGGGTTGGGCAGAGGGGTCCCCTTCTGGGACCTGAGGGGACATGAAATGGGGGTGGAGGAGCTGTGGGTCCCCTGGCACAGCGGGATGGGGAAAGAGGGGCTGGGTGAGCGGGGTGGGGACCCCAATCGCTGCTCCAGACGGAAAGCAGCCGGGCTGAGGGTCCTGCAGCAGGTCCCTGCCCTGTCCCCAAAGCACTGTCCCCGATCCCTGCCTACCTGCCCGGCCGGGGTGGGGGGGACCGGGGCAGCGTGTCCCCAGCCTCCTCCTCCTCCTCCTCCTCCTCCTCCTCCTCCTCCTCACACCCTGCCTGCCAAGCGGGCATGCCAGCCCCGGAAACCGGGCGAGCTTTATGGCCGCCAGCAGCCCCAAACATATAAAGTTCGTGTGATAATGGGCCAGAGGAGGGGATCGTAAAAGCAAATGATTTACAGGCGCTTGGAGGCAGCTGCCTCGCCGAGCTCCCAGGTGGGAGAAGAGATGGGGAGGGGGAGGAAGGGGGCTTCACCCACTCTCCCCAGGGTGCCCACGCGTGGCCGGGCTCCCCCCGCACCCCGCTGCCCATCCCCGCACGCACCCCACGCGGGACACCCTGAGCCCACGCACCCCGCGCTGGCGCCCGGCACCCGGTTTTCCCTAGATTTTCCCATTCTTTCCCTCTCCCCCTCGTCCCCCCACGGCCACCCCCGTCCCCCCACGCGTGTCCCCCCCCGCCCCGTGCCCCACTCACCCCGCCGCCGCTCCATCCGCCGTGCCCGGCCGCCGCCAGCCCCCGCCGCGGGGCTGCCCTAGGGGCGGGCGGCGGGCATGGGCGGGGGGCACCGGCCGCCCCCCCGGCCCCGCAGCCGGGGGCAGCGAGGGAGAGCCCGGGAGGGCTGCCCGGGCCGGGTTTGTGAATGCAGGCAGCTCCCCGGAGCTCCTTGTGAATGGGGGCAGCGTGGAGGATGGGAGGGAGGGAGGGATTTATTGCTGCCCGTTAGCATCTCTCGCTCTCCCTCTCTCTTTTCTCTCTCTCTCTCTCTCTCTCTCTCTCTGCCGCTCGCCTTCCCGGAGCTGGAGCTCTTAATGCTTACCTAAGTGGCGTCATCCAGCTGAAATTGAATCGGCCCATTAGCGGTCCCCACAGAGCCCTGTGCATCCGCTCCCCAGATAATGACTGCAACAGAGCCGAGAGCTGCGGGATGCAGCAGGCGCTATTTAAACATTTCCGTCTCCTCTCGGGCTCCGGCACGGCCCCGCTCTCCCCGGCCCTGGTCCCCGGGGGGCTGCGGGTGGCAGATCCCAGTGCGAGCCCCCCGATCGGGCACCGTGGCCCGGTTGGGTTGGGTTTGGCCACGGGGATCGACCCACACCCTCAGCTCGACACGGATCTGGGCAGGCGATGGGCACCGTCGCCTTCTGCCCCCTCAACCCTGGCCCAGTCACCTCTTCTGGGCATCTCGGGAGCATCAGTGGAGCCTGGGTGCTGTCCACCCCTTATTCGACTAAAAAATCCAGGCTGATGCCCGAATTAGCTCCTGTGATAGAAGCTCCGGGGCTGGGAAGGGGCTTTGGCTCCTCCACACCAGCCCCCAGCTCCCCGTTCTCCCAGAAACACACCTCAGCCTCAAGGTCCTTACGGGATGGGGACTTTCTGTCCCAAACACTGCGCCCTCCCTCCTCCTGGGCACTGAGGACCCCTCGGCCCCATGCAGAGGTAACTGGACGGGGATCAGCAGCTCTGAAGACACAAGACCTCTGCACGTTGGACGGGGACTACGGACCCTGCTGGAGCTCCCAGCCTCACTTTGTTCCCCTCGAGCCCTCCCGAATCCTTTCCTGGTGGTGTTTGTCGGCCTGGCAAACAACATCAGCAGCTCGGGGGATGCTGAGGACCCATCTCTGTGGGGCTGGGATGAAGCCAGCACAGAACCCGCTCCCCAGGGCAGGGCAGGTCCAGGTGCGTGGCAGCAGGACGGGCTGGGGGGGGCAGAATTGGGCACGGCACAGGGGCACTAACCAGAAGGATCCCACTGCCCTCAGTGGCTCCCTCCCAGTTCACACCAGCAGAAGGCCAGCAGTGACGGGGGTCTCTGCCCTCCGGTGGCACCCAGCTGAGCCCTTCCAGGCTCATTTTGATGCTGAGCATTTCTCCACCTACACGGGACGCCTCCAGAGGTGCTCCTCGGGGAGGGGTGAAGGCAGCCCTGAGAGCATCCCTCACCCTGGGCTCCGGGCAGAGCCTTAACACCACATCTCCACGCTCCGACCGGCCCCTCCTCTTCTCCACATCACTCCCAGCTCGGGCTTCGGAGGCACTGAAAGGAACGAGGTGCCCAAATCAAATCCCAGCGGCCGCCGGCTGGCTGCCAGCGCCTGCCTCCGAACAGCACGCGTGCGTCCTGTCCTCCCTTTCTCCCAGCCCCAATCTCTCACTCCCACCTCGAGGCGCGCGGTGATTCAGGCTTTTTCCCCCCGCCGGCTCGCAGCATCCCTGGCGCAGCCCGCGTGGTGCTCAGCCCGCGCCGCTTTATTCCTCGCCGGCTGCCGAGGGAGGGCCGAGAGGCATCGATGCGGAGATGCCGAGACAAGTGGGAGGGTGGGAAGCGGAGGGAGAATAGCAGCCTCCTGGGGAGTTATTGACCGCAGCCTCTCCGAAGAGGAGGGCTGGGAACCGGAGGGAACGCGCAGAGGAGGAAAGTTGAGGGATGCTCCCGAAGGAAGGGTGCGGGACCGAGCCTCCAGCAGGTTTTAGGAGGGATTTGCGCCCTAGGGATGGGGATGCGGACCCCTGGCCGTGCAGTGCCACAACATAAAGTGTATCAGAGGATGATGCGAGACCCCCTTGGCTCTAGGATAATCTCTCCCCAGGAGTGGAGGCGAGCGGAGGATTTAGCATCCCTCCCGCAGCGCTGTGCCCGTGTCCCCAAGCTACCTGCCACAGCCAGCCAAGCCCGATCCAGGCTCCCCCGCTGGGTTGGCGTCACTCCTCCCAGCTTGAATCTGCCGCCTTTTAACCCCTCAAATGCCCTTGGGGTCCTGTGCTAAGGGGTGGGGAGGAGAAGCAGCTCCCCTGAGTCCTGTTCTCTGCTCTTATTTTGGAGCATCTCCTCCCGGGACAGCTGAAAGTAAAAGAAGTGGGGAGTTACCCATTTTCCCTTCCTCAACAGGAGAAAAAAGAAAAGAAAAATTTAAAAAGTGTTTTTTTTGGAGATGTACAGAAACACGTGCACATTTTAATGAAGGCAAAAGGGGTAAATCTGGAGCCTGAAGTACTCGGCTGGGATTTTAATGTGACCAGGAGAGCCCGGTGCTTCCAGGCTTCAGCACCCCGCTCACCCCGTGCAGGCATTGGGACAATTCACTGCCAGGAACCAGCTGGGAGAGGGGAACGTCCCAGGGCAAGGCTGAAGATGTCTGAGCTCTTCTGATGCTGGTAGCCAAGCTTGGGCACCGGGGGAGGGAAAATTCATCTTCAGCTGAAGATGATGCGGGGGGGAGGAAAACAAGGGGGGTGGGGGGGAAGAGAACACGCGATTCCCCTGATTAAATCAGCCAGAAACAAAGAAGTGCTGGTGCCCTCTAATTTTTAGATTCACAGATTTTAGGGCCAGAAGGGACGGTGATGTTCATCTAGCCTGACAGTCTGTATTATGTGAAAGCCACTTGAAGCCAGACAGTGCCACCCGCTCTTCGGAAGCAACAGCCAGCGCAGGGAAAGGCACCGAAAGGTGGCAGCTCTCCCAGGGTGCAGGGGCAGCTGGCTCCAAAAACGTGCCTCGGTGAGGAGGAACCAGGTACAGCCACCCCACCGGGCTTGAAACAAACAGATGGCAGCACAGGGAGGGGGAAAACATAATTTCCCTTCCGTGCCACGCAGTTCCTCTGCTCAGCAGGCAGTGGGGAGAAAAGCAAGCCCTTCCTTCCGAACCTTTCCTAATCCCTGGAAAGAAAACGCCTTGCAAGGCTGCCGGCCCGGAGGCATCTCTGGGTTGCTTTGGAGTCAAACCTCGCTCTGCTAACCCTGCTTGAGCTGGCGTGGCTCGGGAGCAGGCAGGGCTGAGCCCCGCGGGCTGGATCCTGCGCCCCTGGCTCAGCCTGCGGCACGGCGGAGGCGCAGCCCTTGAGTGCAGTGAGAGCTTTTTCTCTGAAGATGGAGCCAGGCAGCGCCGAACACCAAGGGAGAGCTCAGGATGCGTCCCTTTAATGAGCTGAGGCTGGAACACGCCGAGGGAGCAGAAGCTGCCCGGATCCTGCTGGAGACGTGCTGAGTGGGTCCTGCTGACTCACGGGTGCAGATGGCGCGGTCCCCACGCGGCGGCGGCAAGGCAGGAGGTGGCATCTCGGGGGGAGCATCCAGCACCTGATCCCCACCACATGGTGGGCACAGAAGCCTCTCCCCACGTCCCGTTGCAGCTAGCGAGCAGCAAGCGTTGGCCCAAGCTGGTGCTGGGGCTGAGGACCAGCATCGACAAGCTCCACGTGCTCTTCTGAAAAAAAAAAAAAAAAACACGTGTTTGGGACCATGAAGTTCCCCCACCAACATCCACGCTGCCCTCCCAGCTGAGAAACCGCGGTGCAGAGCTCAGAGCACTGGAGAAGCAAGAGGATGTGCGACACGGAGACCTGGGCACACGCACTGCCCCACGGGGCTCATGGACACGTGTCCCTCAGGGCCACCTCTCTCCCTGGCTCCTGCGCCTTGTGCTCCCTCCGTGGCTTCTCCCCCACCCTGATCTTCTCCAGCTTTGGGCCTCCTGGCTTCCCAGAGGTGCCAGATGAAGCTCCACCAAGGCTTTCAGGAAGCCCTCCTGCTGTCCCCAGCTCTCCGCAGCCCCATGCACCCAAGACATCTTCCACCTCTCCTTCCCCTCCCAGCCCAGGCACCCAACCCGAGCATCCTCCTGCGCCCGGGCACCACCTTCCCACCCCAAACCCAACCCAACGAGCAAAACTCATCCCCCAGGGATGGGACAGGGGGCGGCTCCCCCCGGTTTCTTTTCCTTCATCCCTTTGAGCTCCGGTTTCAATGTCACTTTAACTTGAGCGCGTGTGTAGAGGGGAGAAAGGCTCGGTATTAAATTGCCAATCTGGTCACATGTTGCCTGGGATTTGGCCGTAGCTAAGCAGCACCACCCCCGCATTCACTTTTTTGGCTGGTGACTCCTCTGCTCGGCGTAAGGCAGAGTCGGTGAAGAATAAGAGGGGGGGGGGAAGAAAAAAAAAAAAAAAAAAAAAAAAAAGCAAAAAGGCGAGTCATTGTGAATGTCAGGAGCTCCTCAGCTGCGGGTGTGACAGCGATCCTCCCCCTCCAAACTCGCTCCGGGTGAGAGCCAAAGGGAGAGGGATTTCATTAGGATCTGGTAGCGGGGCTATTTTCAGAGCTGACATCCTACCCACGGCTAAAAATAGCTGGTCCCCTCCACGCAAACCAGGGTTTCTGTTCTGTTAAACTTTAATAAACCCCAGCAAGGCTCAGACCTTGCTTTCTCCCCACACTTTACTCCCTTGCTCGCCCCGCTCCCGCCCGGCATCCATCCCTTTGCCCCATCCCTCGCTTCCCACCACCCGGGTGCCCTCTCCCGTCTCCCACCCATGGGGAGCCCACCCCAGGTGCTCGCCGGAGCATCCCCAAGCAGGGGCCACCCCAGGAGGGTGCAGGAGCTCCAGGGTCACCAAGGGAAGAGCAATGCCTCAGCAGGACCTCGCTTTGCTCATGGTCGGGCAGCCCAGGACACCTCTAAGAGGTGCATCGACTACAAATCGTGTCTGTCCCCCCCCTGTCCCACTGCTGCTGGCCCTTGTCCCTCCGGGGGCTGCTGGCAATTCCCTCCCTTCATTAGCACCGCCACCTCGCAGGTAGTTGGAGCCGTTTATAGCCGAGATGACCCCGCTTTTCTAAAGAAAACGTGAATTTAACTCCTTCTGATGCTCCTCTTGACTCAGCCCACCCTGGCGGTCCAAAAAAAACTTCGATTTGGAACAACCAAGCTCTTCACTGCCCCACGCACATCCCAGCCCCAAAGACTCCCCATTTCTCTGTCCGTAGCACAACCAGCCACGCCGGGCTCTCCCTGCTCTTAGGATGGAGAAAAGCTTTGTCAAAGGATGCTCAGCGCCTCCTCCGCTCTCCCAAATCGGGGAACAGCTCCACCCCTGCCCTCTCCGAGCATCCTGTGCACCACTGGCACTGGGGCAGAGCTGGCTGGGAGGGGGGGACAAGCCGACGTGCCGTGGGGACAGCGGGGACGGTGTCATCGGGACGGGGACGACGCGCTCACCCGCTGCCTCGCGCTGGGTGCGCGCTGGCCCCTCAGAGCCCCTGGCCGCCGGCCAGCCAGCCATTTCCTGGTAATCTAATAGCCGCAGCAGATGAACCGAAAATGCATTTCCTGCCACCGTGCTGTAATTTTTTTTATTTTTTTTTTATTAATGTAAGGAGAGAAACGCAGTGCTGCCAGGGCGGGGGGCAGCGAGGACCTCGGTGGAGGAGCTGGGGTTGGGGGACGTGGGGACGGTGCCCTAGGGGTGGTCGGGAGGGTGCTGGGCATCCCCCGGGGACACACACGGAGGTCAACAGAGATCAGGCTGGGGTCACGTTAAAATTTAGGTTCCCAGCCCTGCCGGAGCATCACGGCCCCACCCTGCCACCTCCGGCATCGCTGCCTGGGGAACGATGGGGTCTGGGGACGGGGCTGGCCCTGGGCTGCCTCCTGCCACCCTGGGCAGCACATCCCACTCGTGCCATGCCCCTGTCCTGGTGCCATGCGCCCTCGGGGACGGGGGACACTTCCCTGCAGCTCTGCAGCTCCAGGATGTGCCGAGCTGGGAGGCACTCGCAGGGAAACTGAGGCACGGGTGGGGAAGTGCCCGTCAGCCACCGGAGAGCCGTGTCCTTGAAAGCCACCTGAGATAGGAGCACCGATGCTGCGGGTCCCTCTCCCTTGTGTCCCTCCCCGGGGACACGGTGTGACGCTCCATGTGGTGCAGACACCACCTCCACGAGGATCCCAGCCAGGGAAGGGACACCCCGAGGAAAATCCCACAGTGAGGGGCAGGCCAGGCAAGGAGGGCTGTGTGGATGCTCGTAGGAGGAGTTGGGGCACCAGGAGATGGGCACAAGAGCCCACAGCCCTCCTGGGCTTTGTTCCGCACCATCAACGGGCTCAGCACCACCCTTCAGCATCCCCCTCACCAAACACCACCCCAAATCCCCCGCCACCACCCCGGGACGTCGGTGACACCCCAGGGGCTTTGCTGCCACCTCGGCGGGTGCAGCCCCGGGGCCGCGGGGCTGGAGACGTCGGTGCAGCCCTTTTCCCACCCGGAGCCTGCTCCCTGCGCCAAGGCAGAGCTAAATTGGAAAAACACACACAATGACCTCTTGTGGAATGTAGTATGAATATTTGATAGGTCTAATGTAATCATATCCAATCGATACAGGCAGGAATATCTCTCCCTCCTCCCGCGCTCTCACTCTGCCCTGTCCCTTCCTCTCTTTTCCTCTCTCTCCCTCGCTCTCTCTTTCATTAATGCATTCTCCACTTTACATTATTTATTAACTTCCTTCCTTTTTTCTTTTTTTTTTTTTTTTAATTTAGAAAAAATAAATTAAATAACAGTGGTTATCTGGAGGCTCGAACCCTCCTGCCTAAGCGCTTTTGGGCCAGGCAAAAACTTTGCTGACCTTCTCTCACCTCCCTGCCTTCCTCCCCCGAAGCGGAGGGGCACCGAAATTCTGCCCCGTGTCTTAAAAACATTTTGCCTCCTGACTCGGTTTACCCCTTCTGCCGGGTGTGATCACTCATTTTTGGCCTGCAGCCATCCGGGAAGGATCCATCCCGCTCCCCTGCTATGGGAGGTGTAGAGGACCCCCAGGGCATGGCCGAGCACCCCCAGAAAGACCCCAGTGCCCATCGCTGCAGGAGGTCGCGGGGCTTGGGGTGGCTGCTGGGGACCGTGGGGAGGTTTGGGAGGTTGGCTTTGCTGGGGTTGGCTTTGCTGGTTTGAGTCCCTCTTTTCTCCTGCACAAGGACACCAGGAAGAGATAACCCACACATCGGGCTCTGGATACCCCAATGCTCCATCCCTTCGGGGTTCTCCCCATCGCAGTCCCAAACCGGGATGAAGCACGGGGCTCAAAGGCAAGGCTGGGACAGCGGGGAGACACTGTCCTCACAGACATCACCCCAAAAAAGGCCCCAGGAGCACTTGTGGGGTCCCAGCACTTCCCTCTCCATCCCCGCCAGCCCCGGGCACCCCAGCTGCATCCTCGAGGCCCGGCCCCGGTCCCCCACCATGGGACCTTGGTGACAGGGAGCGCGGAGGAGCCGAGGGAGCGAAGGCAGCTGGCAGCCCCGGGCCGAGCTCATCGGGGAGCGACCGTGACGTCGGGGCAGGGGAAGCGGGGTCCCGGCCTTTCCCAGGCCCCGCCGTGCTCCGCGCTCCGCTCCCCTGCCAGTTGATCGGCCGCTGGAGCACGACCAAGGGAACATCGGCCAGGGGAGAACAAACAAACAGCCGAGCCTGGGCTTCCTTCCTTCCTTCCTTCCCGGGAATAAACCCTCCCCCCCACAAAATAAAAAAAATAAAAAAATAAAAAACGGGTGGGGGAGGGAATTAAATTGACTTTAAATAAATAAATAAATGGGATAAAAACGAGGATAATGTCAAACAAATAAGCGTTTGGGTTTTCTGTCAGGATGTGGTGTGTTCTTGGGGAGTAGGAGGTTGGCCTGGGGGAGAAGGCAGCATGGAGTGGGGGGCAGACGGCCCCCGCAGGCACCCCACAAGGTCCACCACAAGGACTCCTGCACCCCGAACACAGCCCGCTGTCCCCCGCTCCCAGACGGCTCAGAAGGGAAGTCCTGGTGGGTAGAGGCTGGTTTGGTCTCACTGAGGTTTTGTGGCAACAGCCCACGGACCTGGCTCTCCTCAACCTTTCTAGAAGGCCCTCTGGGCTTCCCTGGACCTTGCTGTGCTGTGGTGCTTTTTGTTGGGTTGGGTTGGGTTGGGTTGGGTTGGGTTGGGTTGGGTTGAGTTGGGTTGAGCTGTGTTGGGTTGGGTTGGGTTGGGTTGGGTTGGGTTGGGTTGAGCTGTGTTGGGTTGGGTTGGGTTGGGTTGGGTTGTGTCAGGTCATTCATTTTGGGTTGTGTTGGGTCATTCAATTTGGGTTGTGTTGGGTCATTGGGCTGCGTTGGGTCACTCATTTGGGGTTGGGTTGAGGTGGGCTGGGCTGCACCACATTGATCTGAACTCTTTTAGTGCTACTGGGTTGACCTGGGCTGGACGGTGACATTCAGGCTGGGCGGCTGTGCATCAGAATTAACCAGTTCCTACACCCACCGTGGCATTTTTTCAGTATTTTTGTCCTCAAAGCCACTTCCAGGAACATCCCCTATCTGCTCAGCCACCCTTTGTTCCTGCAGCTCACGTGGAAACTGCCGCGTTTCCTGCAAACCCGTGAATTCCCTGTGTTGACCTGAGGAAGCATCCCCCAGATTTCACCGGTGCCACGCCACGCGCAGTGACAAACCCTCCCCACGTCCTGCACGCCGAGGAAAACACCGCTCGGCATCGGCACCGGCACCCTGACCCCTGAGAAACCCCGCGAGCACGAAGCCACCCGAGGGGAGCAAGCAAGCCCAGCGGAGGACACATCTGTAGGATGCGGGGCAGCAACGCGCTGCTGACCCCGGCGCTGGCAGGGCCTTTCCCATGCGCAGGGCTAATTCTGTCCCCTCGGGGCCGGATACGTTATCTCGTCAGCAGCACCCAGCCGGGGAAGGGAAGAGCATTGTGTGGGCTGCTGCTTTTTTTAAAACCCGCTCGTGACCCCAGGAGGAGCAGAGAGGGAGAGAAAATTCCCAGCTCCCGACTCTGGCTGGGAAATCCCCAGAAAGCTCCCCAGTGCTTTTTTTTTTTTTCCCCAGCACCCGAGACCCTCCGCGCCTGGGGAATGTCCTCAGGTGGGACCACGAAGCCTGGTGAGCCCCAGACTGTGCTCATTCCTTTAGGAAAGAATCTCCCCCGTGAGATCCCGATCCTGAGTGCGGCCACCACCCGAATCCCCGACCTCTCCCCCTCCTCCGGGCACACGGCAGCCCAGGAAGGGCCGGCGACAAATTCTCATGGAGGCCGAGATGCCTGTGCCGTGAGCTCACCGAGTGACTAACTTGTTTATCTCCTCTGGGAGCTGCACCAAGCTTTTGGGAAGCAGCGGATCCCCGCCAGCTCCTCTGCCTGTTCCAGGCGCCTCCCCCACCCCTTTCCTGAACAGCCGCGCTTGGAAAACAAGAGCTGTGGCGACACGCGCCCGCTCAGCGGCAGCACGGGGACATCGAGGACTGGGGAGGCGTGAATTTTGGGGAAACCACACGCGGAAATCATGGCAGAGCAATGCCTGGGATCAGCGCTCTCAGGATGCAATCCTTTACAGCAGGGCTTGCTGGCAGAGAGGAAGTTCTGCCATCAGCACCGCTGCCACCACAGGTTGTCCCCAGCTCAGAGATGTCCTGGACACCCTGGCTGAGGACCCCAGCGCACCTGCAGGAAGAGGATTAGGGGGATAAATAATTGCTGATGGGGCGAGCAGGGGGAGGACCACCTCCTGCCTACACCTCTGTGTGTCTGTGATGGGTTACGGCGCCACCACGTCTGTAATACCTGTATGTGAGGGGTTACAGAACCACACCTGTACTTGTGCTTCGTGGAAGAACTACACGACTCAAAGCAGAGTTATAAAGTAGGTATGTGGTTTATTTCAGCGCCAGGCACATGCGGGATAGCTTCCAAAGGCATGTGTGCCCTAACGCAGCAACTCGCCTGGGTTCTGTGCAGCTCAAAGTTACACGTGCACGAAGTTTCCCAACGCACTATACACGTTCATAACCTAGCTCCGCTTCCTATTAAAATGAGCTCCAAGGAGTCATTTCCATGAGCTCCTCCTGGCTGCACTTGCGCACTGTCTCCTCTCCTGGTGGTGGTCTTCGGGGGGTCGTGGGGACGAAGGCCGATAACTCCTCGTCATCACCACCAGCTGACCCCCCCAGCTGCTCCTCGGCTCTTGCCCAAACCACAGGGTCGGTCTCAGCTGCTGTTTTGAGACCGGTTCCCCGGTTTTGTCAGGAAACGTCCTCTGTGAGGGGCCCCGAGACTCCTCGTTTCGGTTCATTTGCACAGCAGCAAGCAAAGACACTCAGCACCATCTATTTTCTAACGCCATGAAGCGAGCCCCCCCTCTCCTCTCCCTGGCACCCCTATGTCTATGATAGCTCCACGCGCAGCCCCGGGAGCTCCTTTGCCCAAAACCTCGAGGTTTCGCCCCAAAACGCCGCGCACAGCCCCGCCCGCACCGCCCGGGCTCCCCACAAGATGGCGGCCGCGAGCCGGCGCTGTGCGCATGCGCCGCCCGCCTCCCCGCTCCTCTCTATGGTCTCTGTGGGCGCCCTGCCCTTCTTCCGCCAGCTCTATGCCCTCTCTATAGCCGCCCGCCCGTCTCTATGACGGCGCTCTAGGACCTCCCACGTCTCTATGGTGGGCGGCGCTCTAGCCGCGGCCTCCCCCCCTCTCTGTGGCCCCGCCTGGGGAGCGGGGGGCGGCGCCTGGCGGCGGGTGCGGGGCGGGGGCGTTTTGGGGGAATTTCTGCGGGATTTGGGGCTCGCTCCGCTCCGGTGCTGCGGTGTGGTTCCGGCAGGGTTTGGGGTTGGTTCCGGCGGGGGGGGTTCGGTGTGATTCCGGCAAGGTTTGGGGTTGATTTCGGCAGGGGGGGTTTTGGGGTAATTTCAGCAGGGTTTGGGTTTGGTTTCGGGAGGGTGTTTTGGGGTTTGGTTTCAGTAGGTTTGGGGTTTGGTTTCGGCAGGGTTTGCGTTTGCTTTCAGCGGGGTGTCGTCGTTTCATTTCGGCAAGCTGCTTTGGTTCAATTTCAGGAGGGTTTTTGGGGTGATTTCAGCAAGTTTTAGGTTTGACTGCAGCAGGGCGTTTTGGTTTAATTTCAGCAGGGTTTGGGGTTTAATTTCGGCCGGCTTTTTGTTTTAATATCTGCAGGGTGCTTTGGCTTAATTCCGGTAGGTATTTTTGGTATAACTTTAGCTGGGTTAAGGTTTAATTTCAGCAGGGCGTTTTGGTTTAATTTTAGCCGGGTTTGGGTTTAATTTCAGTAGGGTTTCTTTTTTTTTGTTTTGTTTAATTTCTGTAGGGCTGTTGGGTTTAATTCCAGCAGGCTTTTGGTGTAATTTCGGCAGCGTGCTTTGCTTTCATTTCAATATTTATTTATATTTTTGGTGCGATTTCAGCCGGGTGCTTTGGCTCAACTCCGACATTTCTTGTTTTTTTTCGGTGCGATTCGGGCATGGTGCTTTTGGTTTAATTTCCTCCTTTCTGTCCCCCCAGCAAGGCAGCAGGCCCAGCCCCGCAGCAGAGGAGCGATGCCCCCCGGGGACACCCCCCGGCACGGCCCCCACGGCCCCTCGGACACCGGGCCCCGGCTCTGCCCCCTCCTGTAGCTCCCCCAGGCCCAGGTAAGGATGCTGGCAGCCGGCTGTGCCTCACACCACAGCTCCTTTAAACCCTTTCCCTCCCCAATTGCATCCCCTCCTTGCCTGGGAACGCTGCCTGGCCCCTCTCAGGGCACACAGAAGGTTAAAGGGGGTGATTTAATAGCAGTTCACCCCAGTAAACGTGCGTCCCTATTGGGGTCACGCCGCTGGGGCTGGCTGCTGTGCTGCAGAAAAGCTTTAGAGCCCAGTTGGGAGGCTTTGCCTTCGAGGTAGGTGAAGGTGGTGCAGTGAGGAAGGGGTCTGGAGTCCGGCGGTTGGTGCCCAACCTGGAGGGAGCAGGTAATTGATTTTTTTTTTTTTTAACTTCTAGGAAAACAAAGGAGCTGCGAAGCTGGCAGTGTCTGTGATGTCTTCATTAGGCTGCTTAATTTAATTGAAAATTTTCTGTTGCTGGGAAGGGCTGGAAGGGGAATCTGATACCTGACAGCTCAGATCTAATAGAGCTGTCTGCCACAGCAGCGCAGGCCTTTCTCAGCAGGGGACAGCCGCTCTGCCTTTTGTTTCTTTTGTAATTAATAGGTAAGCTGGGCCAGCCTGGGCTGTTAAACCGTAAGCTCTGCTGACAAAGAAGCGTCTGTGTGTGCGAGACTCCTGTTCCAGGGGACTTGACCCACCGCAGGGGTTCATCTCTTAGGTTTGGTCGTGTCCCTCGGGTGGTTCTAGGGCAGCAGCCCCCCTCTTGTCGGTATCCTCTTTTTGAAGGCTGCCATCGCTCAGGCATTGGCACTGTGTGGTGTTTGGGTGCCTCCTCCAAAGCTTCTAGAAACAAAAGATTAAAAACCCAGCCAAGTGAGTAAGGCTTTTTTTTTTTTTTTGCTATTGAAATCTGTGCATTTCTTACAGACCAGAAAGCTTTGCTTTAGACTGAGAGACTGGACCTTTTGAAATGCTTGATGGAAAATAGATTTTTTTTTTCAGATGCCAAATAAGCTTGAAAAACAGGCTGGGCATGCTGTCACGGAGTGATGGAACAGGTCCGTTCACAGCTCCAGCAGCAGAGCAGCTTGCTGAACACCAGCAGGGCGCTCTCACGATGCTCTGGGAAGTTTTTGCTAAAGGCTGGATGAAATCCACAGAGTAGAGTTGTTCCTCCTTCCATATATATAGATAGATAGGTGGAAAATACTTGGTTACTAATTTTGTTCAACTTGGTATGTTTTTATTTCTCAGAATGGGAATTGTGGCTTTTTTTTTTCTCCAAGAGCTTCAAGCAGCACGATTCGTTACTCTGATTGCTTCTTGCATTGGCAGTGAGCAGACCACTGAGGGACCGGGAGGAAAAGTCTCCTGGACAAACAAGCCCCTCGTGAGGCTCTTCCTTCCTCCTCTCACAGCATGTCTCTTGTCTTCACGCTCTCAGGAGCCTCACAGTGTTCTTCAGAGCACAATATATTCAAGTTTTCTGCCTTTCCTGCAGCTCTGTGCTTCCTGCTCAGCCTGTCACCTCTATTCATTCACCAGGTGGTGGGCTCTTGGATGAGATCAGGCAAGCAAGATGCTCTGTACAGTGTCTGCACAGGACCTCGTCTTGCTCTGACAGAGGGGCAGAGTTGGAAACTGAAGATCTCACCCTTCTGAAAGTCAGTTTGCCTTTATGTGAAGGGCAGTTTGCTGTCTCCTTCCTCCTGAGTGTTCTTTATGGATTTCAAGGGAAATTTGGTCTTGAAACATTGCAGCTGGTGCATTTCAGTGGTGTCCAGGTGAGGTGTGTGTGATGTGGACAACAGAAAGATCAGAAGGGTAGACATGAGGTGAACAGGAGGAGTGGGAGAAAGAGTGAGCTGTTCACATAACTGATCTCAGCCAGGAGAGAGCTGTTAGCTTCGGTTAAACAAGCTCAAAGACAAAATGGAAATTCTCTCTAATCATGTAGATTTGTGTGTGTGTGTCTTCAGCTCCTCTTACTTTTAGTGTCTTTTGGAAAGATTTAATTTATGGCTTCTCTGAGCTGTTCGTGGTGTCTGCTTCCAGCAAGACCAGCAGAGGAGCGAGAGGTCTCATTGATGAGATTAAATATCTGGGTCACTTACCATTACCTGTGTTTATCCTCTGGTAAGTTTTGATACTGGAAGAAGACAGAGATAAAAAGAACATGTGCAGAAAGATAACTACGGCTGGAGCTGCCCCAGGCAGAGGCCACTTTCTAAATGGATTTATAGATGTGCTTTTCCTATCAGCTTTGTGTCCTGTGCGGTGCTGTGTGAGGAGATAGGAAGCTTATTTGCACACGCCTGCTTCTTTTTATCCCCTCTGAGTTAGCGGGTATTCTTGAGATCCAAAAGGTGAAAAGGAGCGAGTCTGCCCTCGTGTTTTTCTTTCAGAAAGCATGGTCTTGAGCTTTGTGAGTGGTAACCTGTGGCTTGGTTCTCAGCAGTCTGCTTAGGTGGGAATATTGCACTTCAGCAGCCCCAGGAATCAGAACCTTCTCTCTACAGCTCTCAAGCTGTTGGTGGCTCGTGCAGATTGTGGCCAAGCACCTTGCAGAACACAGTGGTTTGCATATTACTCTCAAACTGCATTATCTTGATTTCTTTTTTTTTTTTTTCCTAGAGTTCTCAGTCTCTTCAAAATTGTTTCAGCAAATTGAAACAGCAAATTGTTTTCCATGAGTGTGCCATGTCTGTACCGATTGTACTGTTCCTACTACGTTCTTACTAACTTTTGAGATCTCTGTAGTAAGTCAGCTATGAAGGGGAGAAGCAGGTCGGGCAGCTGAGGCACCAGTCTGTGCTCTCCAGATAGAAAGTGAAGGGCAGTCAGAAAACTGGGATAAGAAATTCTTCCTGTGCCTGTGTGCTGTCCAGCGATACTGAATTCCTACGTGCTCCAGATCAAAGCGTTGTTGAAATCCTGCTGGGTTTAGACCTGTCCTCTGTAACTTAATGAACACGTGACAGAGCATTTAGTGTGGTTTCACATCTTAAAACTCGCAGGGTTTCTGCCTGTGATCGCACTGAAGCGTTACAAACCAGCCTGTGGGAAGTCACCTTTTCATCTCTGGTCAAAAGTTAACTGTGGCTGGTTACTCTTCCATTCTGGCTGTGCCCTTTGGCAGAAAGAGAGATGTTTCTCCTCCTCCTTCTCATTGTTTTGCATACTTTTCCTAGAACTGCCCTAATTACTGGATTCCTCTAGATCTTGCTTCTGTAACCAAGGTTGATCTTCTCTGCTTCCCTGGTCAGCTCTGTCCAGGAAGGGGAAATTCGTATTGGGAAGGCCAAAGAGGGGGAAAGACTTGCAGCAGGTGAGGTTTTGCCAGTGTTTTGTAAAGAGCATTGAACACCACAGCTGTCTCTTCTGGAAGTGATAAATCCTGAGATCTCATTTACTTCTCAGGACTATTTTTCTGCTGGGGATTATGGTGGTCACAAAACAAGCCAGATTCCCCGCTCTCTCCTCCGTTTCCACCTGGTTTGCTTGGATTGGATTAGCTTGTTTTACAAAAGTCATCACTCCCCTGATGATTAATTCCTTGCTGCTTCCATTACGCCCAGTTTTTAAGGGCAGCCCGTTTTCCCTTGCCAGCTTCGTGGCCCTTCTGCGTGTTGGTGTTTTCTACAGAAGTGTCCACTGCTGCTGACTGAAATTTTGCAGAGATCACCGTGTAGGCTCTGTGATTCCACCAGTAACAGCAGCACAGCTGTCTCACCTTGTTCTCCTTCTTCTCGTCCTCAGGATGTGGTGCCGGAGGCTGGCGTGCCTGCTGGGCCTGCCGTGCTGGCAGAGCCGACGTGCTGGGCACGGCTCACTGGGGCTGCCCCACGGCACAAGGACCGTCCCCACTGCTGCAGCTCGCTGCCACCACACGGCCCCGGAGTCCCTGAGCTGTGCCTGGCAGCTGCACGGCGATCACCTGGGTAGGTGTGTGGTTTTGGGCCTGTTTCTGAGCTTCCTGGGGAGAGGAGCGAGGTTTTCCTGGCCTCTCATAAGTCCCTTATGAGAAACGAAGCAATGCTAACTGAGAAATCGAGCAATTCCTGAACTCTGACTGCATCTGAACCTTGCCCCGTCCATCAGTTGTTCACTGTGTGATGTTTGGGGCTCTGACTTGCAGCTGGGGTGGCTGGCTCAGTGTGTGTCTCCAGCTCTCTGCCTTCCCCGGCTGGCAGATTTTGCTTAAAACAACATGTTGAAACACAGTAGTTAGAGCAGGTTTGTAAGCAGTCTTTTAGTGTGGCTGGATGGCACGAGCACAGAAGGCTTTTTGATGCCAGTCATCCCTCACTGCGAGACAGCTTAAGGAAAAGTTAAGGCACACCTTCCTTGCCGAAAGCAAGCCAGTTACAAATTCAGTCTAATGCTGCTTTGTCCTCTGTTTTTTTGAGAAAACTTAGCAACCAAAGCACATTTCTCCATGCTCTGCTTCGTTTGGTACCTGCAGATACCCAGCCTGGGTATCACCAGCCTGGTGATGTCTGTTGAGGCTGGTTAGAAGGCCTGGTACTGTGGAATCCCTTGTGAGCATCTCTCTAAAGGGGATTGCTGAGTGTTTTATCGAGCATAGTGGCCCCCTGAAAAAGGATGTTGTTGTTTCATCCCTCGGATACTTAGATCTCAAAGGTGAGCAGCAGTAGAGCAGGAGGGGCTCTCCTGTTGCCCATCCTGGCTCTGACCCCTCTCTGAAGGCCTTTGGGCTGTCCCAGGAGGGAACAAGAAGGTGAGGCTTCGTAGTAATAATAAACGGAGGTCATGGTGTTGTCTCGTGTGTTTGGTTTGCATGTCGATGTGATTAGTTGGTTGATTCTGATCTGTATTGGTGTGTTGGGGTCTGCTCCTACATGGGAGGGAGAGAGGGAACCTTGTTGTGTGCAGCAGCTGCTGGGCAGATCCAAATTCTCTTCTTGAAGAGAGAAAATAGACATAAATAAATGAGCAGCGTGTGTGTTAGCCATGCTCGTTCTCCCTGTTGCAGGATGAGGCTGCCTGTGGATGGTCTTCAAGTGAGAAGCTAGCTTCACTTGCACCAAGAGGTGCAAGTCTAACAGCCTTGGTGTCCCCTGGAAGTGGGATCATAACCTGTGGGGTTTTCCTGTTGTATTTCTCTCACTGTTCACACCGGTGTGTCTTCTGTGCCCGTCTCTTTGCAGAGCTCAGGTATGCAAACACGCTGATGCGCTTCGATTTCGTCTGGCTGCGGGACCACTGCCGCTCAGCTTCCTGCTACAACGCCAAGACGAACCAGCGCAGCTTGGACACGGCTAGCGTGGACCTGGGGATCAAGCCCAAGGCCGTCCGAGTGGATGAGACCACGCTCTTCCTCACGTGTGAGTATCAAAACACTCATCTTTCATGGACCCACCAGCCCTGTTTGGAAGGAGGCTGGTGGATAGATCCTGCTCTTCAGGCTGCCCTCTCCTAGCAAGCCTTATCTCTAAATCAGGAGCTGTTTTGGGAGGAGATGTAGCTCTAAGCATATCTTAAACACTGCTCTTCTGAGCAGGGCTGTTGCTGTAAACACAACTCAGCCTTATTTATGTCTGGTTTTCTTCTCCCCCTTACTTTCTCCCTCCCCTCTTGAGTGCATCTCCAGTGTCTGGGTAGTTTATTGGTTTGTTTGAACGTGGGAGCCGTGCAGATAGTGAAGAGATCAGTCAAGAAATGGTTGACTTTCTTATCCTTGCTCTGTCCTATTTGAACTGGTGTCTCTGATTAGAATTCACATCTTGTGTCCTTTCTCCTCTGCTTCCCGGCTGCTTAAATCGCAGCAAAACAAAGAACTTTCATTTACAGTACCCTCATTTATGGGGTTGTCATCAGTGCTTCTTCAGTGTCCTGTCACTAGAAAACAAAACCCCTGAAGTAGAAACGCTTAGGCCTGGATTTGGGGTTGTTGACAATACTTGTAGGACTTGCGGCCTGAACCAGGTAATAGTTAAGCTTTCAGCAAGGTTCTAAAGAGTCTGTCATGAGGCAAAATTAGGAGGGGATTGTCCTCGACTGATGGTTGCAGTGGCTGTGATCTCTCTCGGTCTGTTCAGTGCGATTGCAGTGACCGTGACCCTGCTCGTTTGCCACAGGGCCGGACGGGCACGTTACGCGGTACGGGCTGGAGTGGTTGGTGAAGAACAGCTACGAGGGGCAGAAGCAGCGGGTCATGCACCCGCGGATCCTCTGGAACGCCGAAATCTACCGCCAGGCCCAGGTCCCGTCCGTCGACTGCCGGAGCTTCCTGGAGACAGACGAGGGGCTGAAGGAGTTCCTGCAAAACTTCCTGTTGTATGGGATCGCTTTTGTTGAGAATGTCACCCCCACCAAAGAGGACACGCAAATCTTAGCAGAAAGGATCAGCTTAATCAGGTAACGGGGGCTGCCCCAGGAAGGCCACGGGCGGCTTTGTAGAGGAGCCCTGAATGGGAGGCTGTTGCTTCCTTTTTCTTTGGAAAGGTGCTGCCCTCATATCCTACGCGTTGTGCAGCGTGGCCTGGTTTGCAGATGAAGGGTCCAGGTCATCTGCAGTCCCTGGGCAGTCCCCGTGAACAGAGATGCGGTACAGCACTGCGGGATCTGGCCTCTTTTTGGGGGGAGGCCTGGAGTCAGTAGGTTACAGAGCTGCCTCAGGAGCACGCGGTGACTTTTGTGATAGTGGGACTGTGCACAGAGAGGAGTGACTGAGGGAAGGAGCCAGTCTGGGAAGACTTGAGCTTTGCAAGGAGAGACATTTCCTGTTATGACTTGAAAGGTTAGGAGGTCAGCCCTGGCCCTGGGAGCCAGGGAGATCAAAAACAATTTGTAGCTCTCACCAAAGAAAAATACTGGGAAACTTTTCTTCTGTGTTTAAAACACAACAACAGCATGGCAAGCCTGGGTTTGAGCGAGTTTTATCCAAGCTGCACAAATGGCTAAACTTGCCATGGTCCATTAGGAGAGGAGGGATTTCTATTGATGAATAGCCACTCCAAAGAGAAATAAAGGTCTTGAGGAATATCCAGCCAACATTTTTCTCCAGATTCTTACCCTCCTCCTGTAGCCCCTGAGTACTGTTTGTTGCTGCTGGGTCCTTGCCTTCCTGCCATGCACATTGCAGGGGGAGGTGGGTGAAAATGGAGCATCTTAAGAACAGAGATGGGGGTTGTACTCAGGGTGGGTACAAGCAAAGGCACAGACCTGTACAACAAGGTACAAACCTGGGCTCTGGTAACTCCTAACGTTGCTCAGTGTTTCCTTGATTTGGCAGGCTGATCTTCAGAGTGAAGTTGTGTATTTGTGGAGGAGAAGACTTACTGCCTTCAGTCTTCTCAAGGAAGAAATAAATTGAATACTAGGAGGAGGCATTAGAAGCACCAACTCTTTGACAGCATGAATCCTGTTACTCGGGATGATTTGCTGTTTGAATTCACTCTGTACATGCCATGTGTAAGATAAAGGGGAGTAACCTCAAGAGGAAGAGAGAGGATCTGGTTTACCTCAGTGCTGACCCCTGCAGCGCTCTGATAACTGCCCACCTCTCTTGCAGGGAGACCATTTATGGCAGAATGTGGTACTTCACCTCCGACTTCTCCCGGGGAGACACCGCCTACACCAAGCTGGCTCTGGATCGGCACACCGACACGACCTATTTCCAGGAGCCCTGCGGGTACGTGCTGCTGCTGCTGCTCCACGCACACAGTGCAGAAGGCAGGCATTATTCACGGTGATGCAGTTCAGTGTTTTCCAGCTCTGCTGATGGGATTTAGTGGTACTAGTCACACAGTAATTCTGGATCCTGCCTGATTCCTCTGGAGTGGGGTAGTCTGTAGTCTTCCCTGTGCTTCAAACTCCAAGGTCCTCCAGAATGAAGGCAGTGAAGGAGTTGGCTGTTAGCTTCAGTGGTAGCCTGTGGGGAAGGAGGGAGCAGCTCGCCTCTGCACAGCCTGCAGCAAATGTCTCTGCCCTCCCAAGCTGCATGAGTGGTACCAGACGTACGTGCTGTCCTCACGTATGCCCTGTGCAGTTGCTCTCCTTCAAACTGGTTGGGATTTGCATTTTGGCAATGGTGCAGCCCTGGAGGTAGTCAGAAACCAGGCTTCTCCAGCCCTTCAAAGTTCACACCTGTCTGTGCTTTTTTAAAAAAAAAAAAGTTTGTAGCTACAGTTGTTTCCCAAATGCTGTTTTGCAAACTGCTTTTCCAATATAGCCTCCGGGCTGCAAGTTTTGTACCTGGTTGGAGAAAGAAAGGCAGCAGCCGGGAGTGTGATTCCCACTGAAGTGCAGGAGGTTTAATTTCTACCTTCATTCTCCTTTTTTGTCTGCTTTCATCTCAATGAAGAAAAGAATCAATGAAATGGCCCTCGGGGAGAACTGATGGAAGGACTGTGACTTCATATGGAAGTAGCACTACAAAGGCTAGGAGAAGCCATCTAGTCTACACCTCCTGCCCTAGGGCAGGATTAGCTCTTCCCAAGTGAGGCCGTTAAGTTGCTAAGCATCTTAATGGGAAGGGGCTGTGAGGCAGAGCTGGAAAAGTAGAGGAGGGCCAAGGGGTGGGATCTACTGCCTGCGTGTGGGTTTCAGAGCAGTCCTTCAGACCAGGAAGGATTGCGCCAGCCAAGGAGGCACCCTGGTTGCCCATGCCTAACATAGCCCAAAGCTTTTGGGTGGTAGCTTTTGCTCTGAAGCAGCAAGGTCCCAGAAGCAAGGTATGCAGTTTTTAGTGCGCTAGAAGTAGATAAATAAAACTTAAATCCAGACGCATCTTTCAAGACTGATCTAGTTGGCTTCTGTGTTTTTGGTGAACAGCTGACTGTAGAACCCATGTGCTTTCGTGGCCTGTGCAGTTACCTGCTTGCCTGACTTGTTTTAGGAGCTCACCAAATCTCCCCCAAAGTCAAACGCTGAAGTAACCAGTAATCAGAGCTTCAGCCTACAGATACGCTTTGATTAAGCTGCTCAGTGTGAGAACTACAGAGCTCATCAGCTATTTTCATACCTTTGTTTTCTACTTGGAAAAGTTCCCTTTCTTTCAGGTAGGTATATTCTCAGCTGCAGTAAACAGTGACACTGTGGACCAGGCTAGTAGGGCTAACCATTAATGCTTGCAATCCTGCAAAACCTTAGCTGTGCAGGAAGAACATGAATTTCTTGCTTTCCTGAGCCCCTATCTGCCAAAAATCCCTTCTGCTCAGACTGCTTCAGAAACAGTTTAAACTGTCTTTGACCTGCTTCCAGAGGAAAGGTGATGTTTTTTTCAAGAAAGATTTTTTCATTTGAATGTCTGCTTTCCCTACCGCTTTGGGTGAAATCAGCTAAATCTGACAAGTCTCGAGTTACCTTTTTGTAAAGGGTAGAGGAGAGGAACTCCTCAAGGCATGGGAAAGACTGCGGCATTGTCTCACTCAGTGGGCAGCAAAGAGCCTGCCTTCAAAAGAGACTTTCTCAGTGCCCCAAGCTCCACGACAAGGTGCCTTCAAGGAGCAGAGCCACAAGGGCTTGAGCATCCTGAGCTCCCATCCTTGTGGACTGACTGAAATTATTCTAAATCTTCTGTGGTTTAAAGGGGTCATTGAACCAAGGTGAAAAGGTGCCGGTGAGGATGGAACTGGGAGCTTGTGCCACATCACTTGCTGTGGGACTGGGATAAGAGGCCTCAAAGGAGATCAGGAGATGAAACCCCAAAAGGTTGTGTTTGTCTTCTGACAGGTGAAGTTGGTACACCATGAAAACTGGCAGTGCGTGGCTCAAGGCAGCTCCTGGGCATTTGTTTCTGAGAATGCAAGGTCTAACAGGCTTGGATGAAGGAAGGGAAAGAACGAATCTTCAGAAAAGTAAAAAAGCAAAAGCTGTTTAGCTGAGTTGGACAGCTTCCTGCTAGGGAGGCAGTGCCCCTGTAGGTAGGGTTCTTATTTGGGACTCCCCTGCTCCAGGCTTCCCAAGGGGTCTTTAACAAGTCAACTCAGGGGGCTCCTGATTACCTGTGAGAGACCCTGATTTATGTACCTTTGTGTGAGAGTCACCCTGAGCTCCCCTTGCAGTTGCTGGAGACCTCAGCAGTACCACCAGCATGTCTTCAGCTGCTCCCTTGTTCTAGGGAAGTTAGTTTTGTGCTTTTGAACCTCTCCATCCTGCAGCCCAAATGGACCTTGGCAGACACGTGCCTGCACCACTTCAAGTCTCCCAGCTCGCATAGTTTCATCTGGGAGATGGTGTAAGCAGTATACCTCTTCTCAGAAGTCAAAACGCATGAGAGCTGAAGAAACATCAGGCAGAGCTGCTGCTTGCTGGGCAGTCTCCATTCCTTAGCAGGTGTTAGTGAAATGAAGGAGACAACAGATAAGCCTGTCGTAACCAGCAGATACATCAGTATGCATTGCCTGGGTCTGGGGAAGCACGTTCTCTCCACAGGACAGACATCTGAGGCCTTTTCTCTTGTGCTCTGCATCCTCTCCCCCCTGCAGCATCCAGGTGTTTCACTGCCTCAAGCATGAGGGGACGGGCGGGCGCACGCTGCTGGTGGACGGCTTCTACGCGGCGGAGCAGGTTCTCCGGCAAGCCCCCGATCAATTTGAGCTGCTAAGCAAGGTGCCCCTGAAGCACGAGTACGTCGAGAACGTGGGAGACTGTCACAACCACATGATCGGAGTTGGGCCAGTCCTCAACGTCTATCCCTGGAACAACGAACTTTATCTGATCAGGTAAGATCAGTGAGAGGGAGGGAGGCCTTGTGCATACAGGGATAGGGTTCTGTCAAAATGTAGTGGTTTGCAGAAGAAAATTCAGACAGAAAACCAATGTATGCTTGATGGAGGGAGTGAAACCACAAAAACACCGTGTGTTTCCTCCTGGGTTTTGTAATGCTGCCTTTGAGGAAGTGTCAGAACCACTGATGCAAAGAGGGGCATCGCTGCTGAGCTTTGCTTTTAGCTCCTGTTACCTTTAGCTCCGTGCCCTCGGCCCCACTGAGGGCTAGTTCAAGGGCTTGGCTTCAGACATTTTTGCCACTGTGTGTGTTATGTAGGAGCAGCACCGTTAGATCTGGGTATGAGCAAATGCCCATCCTACTGCCAGTCGTTAGAGCCTCACTGGGGTGACCCTGATCCTGCCCCATGTGAAGTGTCCAAGCTCACGTTACTTCATTTGAGAGCTGCTTTTTGAAATTCCATCTTGGCTTAGCACAGGAGGTCATCCAGCACTATTTTGCACTTCTGTGCTAAAAAACACACTGAGTCTCATCCTTTGCTGTGTCTGTAGCACCAGCTAGAGCGAGTTGCTGGCACTAGTGCCCCCTTATCCACGTGAGCAGCCTGCCTCTGTTTAGAGCCTGGCCTTTCCTCAATAGCTTGGAGCTTCTGGCTGACCAGACAGCAAGCTGCTAGGTTGTGTGGGCTCCATTTCCACTGGGGAAAGAAGTTTTCAATATACCTCGCTGCTGATGGGCTTCTCTTTCATTTCCACTTTTTCTTTCCCACCACCGAGATTGCATGGGGCAGCCTTCCATGAGAAACAGCAAAACCTGTGGTACAGTTGGCAGCAAACTCTCCCTTGATCCAAATGCTGTGTAGTCTCCCCAGAGTCCTGCAGCATAACCTGCCCACACATCTCACAGCCTCCCTTAAATGCTGGCTAATTTGTGCCTTCAGATCTTCGGAGGCTCCCTCTGGGAACACCTGGCTGCTCTTGGGGCCCCATAAGCAGTCTTTTTTTTTTCTGTCTGCTTTACCTCCAGATACAATAACTACGATCGTGCAGTCATCAACACGGTGCCTTACGATGTGGTGCATCGCTGGTACACCGCTCACCGCACACTCACCGCCGAGCTCAGGAGACCAGAAAATGAGCTGTGGGTCAAACTGAAGCCAGGCAAGGTAGGACTCGGAGGCTCACCCGTGTTTGGTACGGGCAGGGAGGCAGGGTGCTCTTCTGGATGTTGCCGCAAAGGTGAATGCTTCAGGCAAACCCTGTGCTGAAATTTTCCTCTTCACAGCTGCTTTAAGGTGCCTTGTATTCCAGTGATGGCATCTGTTGCATGTATATTCCTACTTTTGTGAAAGAATATACAGTTAGCTCAGACCAGGGGAGAGGAGGAAGGTATTTTCAGTCACTGAACAAGGACCCTTGGAAGCATGCACTGTTTGGCCTCTGACTTGTTCCAGAAGCAGAAAATCTTCTTTTAATTGAAAAGTAAAGGGAATGTGGAAAGCTGAATTTACTTCTATTCTGAGGTTATGTCTGAATCCCTACATTGCCAGCGAATCACAGGAGACCTGAGCTCTCCTCGCTGTCCTAGAAATATCTTAGCATGTCTTGGGACTAAAAGGGAAAAGCTCTGCCCTGGGTTTGAAAGGCCGATGCTGGTTGCAGTTTTGGAAGAGCTTGAAGGGCTAGAGCTTCATTCACAGACTTAGAGGCTTCTTCCACCAGCTGTGCCTGCTTGAAAGGGTTTTTATTCCTACAGGGCCTAGATGGGTCTAGATTCAGTGTGAGCCTAGGGCCCCAGGTATGAAAGAATGAAGATGCTCACATCAAAGAGCCCCTACAGCTCTCTGTTCTCAAGGATGCCTGGGGAAAAGTGACACGTTGGAGGCTGAAGATGGCCAGTTTCTGTTGCTGGTGCGCTGTTGCCCAACCTCTGCAGCACAAAAGCAAAGCAATGACCCAGAAATACTTTGCTAGCTGACCCGTTTTAACCTGTGGTTAGCAGCGGAGCCGAGCTGCTGGCTTCAGGTACTACAGCTGTGCTAGATCAGATCAGCCATCTGCGTACGGTTTCATGCTGAATGGGAAGGTTACAGCTCCAGCTCCAGGACCCGTGGTGTCAGCGGGTCCTGGCTCAGCTGCGGTGCTCCCCCTCGTCCCAACGACCTCTCCTCTTCCCTTGCAGGCACTCTTCATAGACAACTGGCGCGTCCTGCACGGGCGGGAAGCGTTCACGGGGTACCGCCAGCTCTGTGGCTGCTACCTGACGAGAGACGACGTGCTGAACACCGCGCGCCTGCTGGGACTGCAAGCCTAGCGCCGGCCACCCGCCGCGGGGAGGCAGAGCTCCGTGCTGCTGTGTCACCACGAGGAAGGCGTTGCACGTACCTCAGGCACCTCCGCCCTCTCAGAGCAGTTCTCTCTGCCTGCCCGGGAGAGGGAGCAGGTGGAAGCCCAAGGTTATGGGAGCTTTCTGGGACCGCGTTCTGCCTTTGTCCGAGCAGGGTCAGCTCGTGCTGTCTGTGCAGCCAGCCAGTTTGTCTCAGCTGCAGTGAATCGGGGTTAAGCACGCTGTGAGAAGTGCTCCCGGCACCTGTTGATGTGAAGTGCTCCTCTAATCAAGTGCCTCCAGGATCTGAAATCTGTTTCTCTCTGTTGTTCAGCCTTTCCTGTCATTTCTATGGTTGTTTTTTTTTTTGTTTGGCATAGCAGAGCAGAATGGATATACCTGGGGTCTCATCTCACCCCAGGCTGGACTTCAAACTTCTAGAGAAAATGTAAAGTCAGGACTTTACACCTTCTAGAGAAACTTTTTTCTCTAGGGGGAAAAAAAAAATACTTATTTTGATGGAAGTGCCACTACTCAAACTGAGGGCTGTTGGCATGTATCAGTGAATTCTTTCCTCTTAAACATACTGCGTACCCTTATAACAGGCACTGATACAATCCGTGCTGCTTGAGGGGTGGCCTGGAAAGAGAAGCTCTTGTACTTAGGGTATTTCTGAAAAGGCTTACGGTAGAAGGAAAAGGGGAAGTAGTAAAATCTGCATGTTGGGAAGGAGAGGTGTGTTGGATGAGGGGTGTGTTTCTAATGTTTTCCTGACCTCAGTGATGTAATGCTGTCTGGTGTTCTTTCTGCCTGTTGCACCATGCTTATATTGAGAGTCAAGGCTCAACAGCTGCAGTGTTTACTGACATTTCCCACTGTGCCTACTCTTTCATCTTTTCTGAAGGAGGAATTTGTCTTAGGGCATCTTTACACTGGCTGCTGGATGAGGCTGACTCTTTTTCACCAGATTTTTCTACGTATGAAGGTAATAAACACAGAGGTGCCTTTCAACTCGTGGTGGTAGGGAGGATAAATTGGAGAGTTTGGCACACTGAACAACTATAGTGTAAGGAACAAAAATAAATCCCATATTACTAGAAAAATGGAAGCTGTAAAACCAAGAGGGGACTTCAGGTTTTATTCTTCTGTTCTTCCTTATCTTTGAGGATATCCACTCTGCTCTGACTCAACCTGAAAGCAGGGCTGGTCCTGTTCCCTCCTGGCTTTCCTGTGCAAGCAAAATGCTGTCATGCCTAAGGTACAAGTGCAGTGCAGATGCACGTGTGCTAAACCTGCTGCCCTCATTGAATCTAAATACTGAATGTATAGATCCTAGTGCTAGGAGGCACTCTTAAAAGCTTCTGTTCTTGTGGACTGAGCTACCTTGTGCTGTCTTCTGCAGCACGCCCTGCCTGCAGTGAGCCGTCAGGAGATGAAAGGGGTTTCAGAGCCAAGGCTCAGGAAGCTGCTGATCAGAGGACACGTAAGGAAGTGAAACCTGGGCCACGTGGCAGCAGGCACGGAGCGAGCTGGCTTCTGTCAGGTCCTGTTCTCACAAGAGCTGCAGATGGCATGGGCAGGAGCTTGAGTTTTCCTCTAGGCTGAGCCACTGGGTTCCTCAAGCAGCCTCCAGTATACATTACTTCTGTTACTTTCTTTGCCAAACACTTGGTTTATAGCTTCTCCTCTAGATGCCAGTTATGCCAGCGTAACTCGAGTATGAAGTTTTGAAAGTCTTCATTAATCTCGTTGAAGTAGCAGCCCCCTGTGGTTACGTACGCTTCTCGCACAACCCATCTCAGATGCTCCAGGGTGGTTCCACCTTGTACTTCTGGGTGAAGCCAAGGCCTGGAGCATGTGAGGAGAGGTCGTGACAAAATCAGCCTCTGTTAAATGACACAGGAGGGGACAAAAGAGCCTGATCAGTATTTCAAAACCTGTTGAGGGTTCCTGAGTGGCTCTTGTCTCCCTGTGCTCCCTGAGAATAAGAGGGAAAAACACTTGGGTTCATGTGGAACCCATCCCTTAGTCACTGAGACCAGCTTTACCTTCCTCTGTGCAGGGGATCTCTGTTTTTATCAGCTGCAAGCCAAAAATCCGCTGCTGCCCCGAGGTGGAGCGTGCAGGACAAGGCTAGCACAAAGGAGAACTGACCAAACCGTGTTGACAATTGTAGCGATACCTGTGCCTTTGGTGAGGAACGTGGTTATGGTATCTGCCTCCCGCTGAGCGGTGTGGGGCTGCCAAGAGCTGTGGTCTTCAGCAACCAGACTCCTCTTCTGAGCCACCTCCAAGCCAGCGCAGTCCTCAAGGTGATTGTGTCATGCGTTTGGGGGAAAATTATCCACCGTGAATGTAGCAGACACACATTTTCTCATAGGTGTTCAGCTTAATTTAGCCACTTCAATAATAAAATGAGGAGGGGAGAGAGCTTTCTTTAGTGTTACCTTCCCCCTCTTCCCTGCTTCCCAAGTGGACTAAGTTCTTCCTAAGCATCTTGTGAGCAGCAAAGCTTTATTTGTAGAAACAGGAGTTCTGGGCAATTGCAGTCTGATGTGGATATCTGTTGCAGAACTGGTTGTTTGCTGTAATGAGATCGGATCAGTTTTTATAATCCAGCTCTTTCAGTCCTTTCAGCCAATAAATGATGAACTGCTTCCTTCTCCCTCCCCGTGCACTAGGGTACCACTGTATGTGTTTTTAAGACATTTTTCAAAGGTAAGAAAAGGAGTAAGTGGTGATGTATTTTACTAAATGAGTTATATAGTGGTCAGGTTAACAAGACCTATATTTCAAGCAATCTTGAAGTCTGTATTACCCATCAAAGGTGAAATAAATCTGAGAGGGGTAAATCAATGGCTTCTCTGTGGTCATTCTCTTCACTGGCCACATGATGGCAGAAGAGGCAAGGAACAGTGTAAAAATGAGTAATAAAAACTGAGTGACACCTCACATCCACCTGTGACTCTAGGCCTGAAGCAGCTTCTGTTTCTTGCAAAAGATAAAGGATAATAAGAAGGGTTTTTTAAGTATGTAAACAGTAAAAGGAAGACTAGGGATAATGTGGGTCCCTTGCTGAACAAGGGGATGTCGTGGTAACGGGAGATGCCAAGAAGGCGGAGATACTGAATGCTTTCTGTGCTTCAGTCTTTGCTTTAAGGACTCCCCCCAGGATTCCTGGACCCTGTACAGAGGAGAAAGGGTCTGGGAAGTGGAGAGCTCCCCCGTTGTTGACAAGGGAGTGGTTTGGGAGTGTCCGAGTGGGCTCAGCGCACACAAATCCATGGGTCCCAATGGGATGCATCCACTTGTGCTAAGGGAGTTGGTAGAGGTGATGGCTGAACCGCTCTCTATCATCTTTGAAAGGTCCTGGAGAACAGGAGAGGTGCCTGAAGACTGAGGGAGAGCCAATCTCACTCCGGTCTTCAAGAAGGGCAAGGAGGATCTGGGAAACTACAGCCCAGTCAGTCTCACCTCTGTCCCTGGAAAGGTGTTGGAGCAGCTTGTTCCGGATGCCATCTCCAAGCAGTTGGAAGAGAAGAAGGTTATGAGGAGTGGTCAGCATGGATTCACCAAGGGGAAGTCGTGCTCGACCAACCTCGTTTCCTTCTGTGATGGCATCACCAGCTGGGTAGATGGGGGGAGAGCAGTGGATGTCATCTACCTGGACTTTAGCAAGGCTTTTGATACTGTCTCCCATGACATCCTGATAGCAAAGCTGAGGAAGTGTGGGATAGAGGAGTGGACGGCAAGGTGGGCTGAGAACTGGATGACTGACCGAGCTCAGAGGGTGGTGATCCGAGGATCAGAGTCCGGCTGGAGGCCTGTGACTGGCGGTGTTCCCCAGGGGTTGGTGCTGGGTCTGGTCTTGTTCAACATCTTCATCGACAACCTTGATGAGGGAATAGTGTCTGCCCTCAGCAAGTCCACCACTGACACAAAGCTGGGAGTGGCTGACACACCAGGAGGCTGTGCTGCCATTCAACGAGACCTGGACCGGCTGGAGAGATGGGCAGGAAGAAACCAAATGAGGTTTAAGGAGAGCAAGTGTAGAGTCCTGCACCTGGGAAGGAATGGCCACGGGTATCAGTACAGGTAAATTTCCCTCCCGTGCTTGTCCGAGGACCTGCAGTTTGCCACAGGGTCCATCTCTCCCTAAACACGTGCACCTGAACTCATTCCCTCACTGCATACGCACCTTCAGTTGCCTCTGCTTGCCCTCTGGTCCCTTCTGGACACCTCCTTTTGGCCTGTAGTGACACCCACGTCTTTCTTTGGTGTCTTGTCCCCTTGGCATCGTTCAGCTTTTGGTGCTCCCTAGAGCAATCTCTCAGTGAAAGCAAAGCCTCCCCCTGGAAAACATCTTTCAGTTTTGTGCTTGCCATCCTGAAATCTTCTTTACTTAGCTGAAAGCCATTTACCATTTTACTACTTGAAAACATAGAAGCTATTTTAACAGGCTCCTTTATCTAAGTAAACTGGAAAAAAATATTACCTAGAGTTAATTATTAACATAATTAAAACACTTTAGTTCAAACCAGAACTGTCAGGATCACGCAGGCACGGAGGGATTTCGTGGGGCTTTCATATTGCTTCGTGGGGCGATACAAAGTCACAGAAGAAATGAGGTGGGAGCAAGTCTGGAATATTTGGAAAGTATTATGATTTTGAGAAAAGACGGATGGGTCAGGAGGAATTCCTTGTGATGAAACTCAGATGCTCGGGGAGGGCGGACTGCTGCTTATAATATGGGAAATGCTACAAGTGACGTGCACACCATGCAGTAACCATGGCAGCAACCAGCTGGTCCTCTTCCTTTCACCTCCTATTTTACAGATGCTCTGCAGATTCTTAAATGATCCATGGTGATGCGGATGTCTGAGTTGTCTGAGTCAGCAGCGTGAGCAGTCTCCATCCAATGGGCCCTTTGTATAAAAATATAAAACATAAAACGGCCATGTGGAGTGATTTGGGAAAGCAGGGAGAATTCTGCACAAAGAACGATGCCAAGCCTCTCATCACTGAACTGAACAGGTCTTAGAGCAAGGGTCCTGCTGCAGCCCGGACCTACGGTGTGATTTTAGTCGTGCAAAAGCTGTAGTTGGAAACACCCCACCCACGCGCTGCGAGGGTGGCGATGGAGCTGGGCGAAGGTGGCACGGCTGAACCCAGCACCCCGAGCCTACCACCCAAAGCCGTGGAGATCACACGTCACAGCTGCAGGCTGACCTGCGGGAGGAAGGTCTGAAAACCACCTCGACCATCTGTGAGCAAAGGGCTGAGTTACAGCCAAGTATGGAGGGGTGTGAATTTTCTGGTTGGTGCTGAAGCTTTGTTGTTCGAGCTGTGGGTGCTGCGGCTTTGAAGTCCCCCACAGCAGTCAGCCACTCTTCCCTCCCAGGTGAGCTGTCTGACCAAGTGAAAACCAGAGCCTGGTGCTGAGCACTGGGAGTGGGAGAAGAGATGTGCAATGGGTACCGTGCGCCGGAGGTGGGATGGCCGTGCATCTCTCTCGTCTGTTGTGCAGGATGAATCATGGAAGGAATCCGTGGGCCGCAAGAAATGGAGAAGGATGGTGGCCCAAATCCTGTGGTCCTGACCAAGGAAGCCAGGACTCCAAGCCAAGATCTCAGCAATGATCTGTTTGCGAATGAATTAATATTAAGAACAATAATAGTTCTAATTCTTCCAGCTCCTTGCTCTTTGTCCAGTTCAGAGCTTCCTAAAATCCTCCTAAACTTTTCGGCACACTTCTGCTGCCCCAGCCTGCAAGCTGCCACCAGCACGCTTTGCTTGCAGCTCCCAGCTGAGCTCCCAGCCCCTTTGACCATCAACCATATCCTATCCTACCCACTGCAAGCGTGCTCGGTGCAACAGGAAGGAAGAGGAAGAGGGAGGATAGTGTGAAATCGCTCACCATCAGCAGAGCACCGCTCTTGAAGGTGCAGGTTTGGGGGACCTTTGAAGCTCTTGGTGTTTTGCAGAGCTCCCTGCTACCCCAAAGGTGGTCAGTGCCTGCCAGAGTCCTTGAGGTCTGCGGCATCTGAGGGTGAACTGCAGCAGGAGGTAGAAAAGCAAAGAGAGACATGGTAAAGGTGAGGGAGAGCTCATCCGACGTGGTCCATGCTCACAAACCAGCAGGTCTGTGCCCTCTGCCAGGCTTCTGGAGAGACAGCTCCCTGGCATCCTCAGTGCCCCTGCGATATCTGGGCTGCTTTCAGGTCCTTTGCTGCCACCAGTCCTTCCCTTCCAGCTGCCCTTCTTGTAGCAGTTGTGGGGAGCGTTGCACATCTCTGCCTGTCAGCTGGCAAAGAAGGAAGATCCAGGGGAAGCTTCTGTCTCTCCGCCTGCACACAGGTTGCCCGTGTGTCCCTGTCAGGAGCCCTTCCTTTCTCCATTTCAATACCCAGTATGTTTATATTCCAATAAATATCTGTTATATTTATATTCCAATATCTAGCAATAAACATTTCCAAGAGGGAGGTACAGCTCCTCACCATGGGAGGAAGCTGCTGTCTTGGGAAGCCCAAGGACCGAATGGCACCGAATGTTTTTACACCAACAGCCAGGGCTGGGCTCCCATGCAAGAGGCTTGTTTCAGAGCACCACCCTTACCAACCTGTTGGCAGACTGACCTCCTCCCTGAGACGGTCTGCATGCAAATTCTGAGGTCAGCACAGATGCTCAGCTTGTCACGGAGACACCCTGCGTGCAGCCAAGGGGACGGGATGTCTCCGCAGAGCTGCGCCGTTGTCTGCCTCAGCCTGATGCTGGTGGGTAAGTTGGGATGGGGCGAGTGGAAAGCACCTTGGGTGCTGTGGGAGCTGCGGGGGGGCGTAAGCTTGAGCTGATGGAAAGGAAGGGAAAGGAAGATGCTGGTGGTGACCGTGGAGTGCTCACCTCAAGCACAGATGGCTAGGGACATTAGGGGGAAGATGACGGGGTTGCTGTGCTCATTCCCAAACATCGGCCGAGGGCTGGACCCAGCACAGATGTTCATGGAGCTCCTGCTCCCTGCTCGTGCTGCTGTGCAAGTGGTGCTGCTCCCTGGGTGGCCCGTGAGGGGGGATACCTGCAGGATGGTCGTGCCAGCTGGAGAGCTGCATCCCGTGGGCATCCGACCACCGGGGATGCGAGGGATGCATTTTGCTGAGAGCCAGAGGAGGTGCGTGAGGAAGTGGTGGTGGGGCAGGGGGGGCTGCGAGCGCTGTGCTGCAAGGGGAGAGAATCTGCCACTGACCTGCTGACCCCTCTGCAGGGCGAAACCTGGGCTTACTCGTGGAAATCCTGCAGGATGCAGTCACTGGCACCGTGGGGCAGTCCGTGCTCCTGCCCGTCTCCTACAGCTGCAACAGCACCTCTTGCTTCCCAATGTCAATTAAGTGGACATTTGATCACCCCTTACAAAGAGCCATCTCCTGCGTAGTGCAGAAGTGCTCCCTGGATGATGGGGGGGCTCCCAAGAACTGCTACAAAAAATGTTACCCCTATCCTGCATATTGGGGCCGTGTTAAGCTCTTCCCCGAGAACGCATCCCTGCTGCTGCGGGACCTGCAGCTCAGTGACAGCGGGGTGTACACCGTCAGCTTTGTACAGCAAAGACAAATCAGGCACATCACCCTGACCGTGCTCCAGCAGCCTGTCCCCACAGAACCTTCCAGCAACAGTAAGTGTTCCTGTGCTGCTGTGGCAGCATTCCTGCCCCTCCTGATGGGGACAGCACGGGACCCCTGCAGAGGTGTCCTGGGAGGTGGCAGCCTCCCGATGCCACATCTCCTCTCTCCTACCGCAGGCACTTCTGAGGGAGCAGGAAGAATAGCCACACGCATCCCTTGCTGCATCCTCGGAGGCTGCTACTGCTTCATCCTGCTGCTCCTGCAGCTGCTCTTCCACCTGTGCTGGCTGCGGGGCAGCCGTGGGGAAGCCTGCGGCTGCTGCTGGGGAGAAGGGAGCCAGCGTGCGGGAGCAGCCAGGGCCGGGGCAGAATGAAGTGCCCCGAGGGGGGGCACAGGGGACACCCCACAGCCCCCTCTGTCCCCGCAGCCCCAAAGCGTGCAGGTGGCACAGGAAGGAGCCGGGGCTCGCCCGCCCGCCCGCAGCGAACCCCACGGCGCCGAGGGGCTGAGCGAGAGCCTCCGACTTCCTCCTGGCCCAGGCGAGCGCAGCAGCCGCAGGCGATGTGTCCCGGCCGGCGCTGCTGGGGCCTCGGCTCCCTCCTGCTGCTGCTGCTGCTGCTCGGTGAGCTGGGGACGGGGCCACTGCGGCTGGAGAAGCCAGCGGGGAGGAGGCTGGGGCCAAGGGGGTGTCAGGGCAGGTGATGCAGGGAGCCCACTTTCCGGCAGCTACATCCAGTTGGTTCCCAAAAACAAGGGCACCGCGCTGAGGTCTGGTGTGTGGGCGTGAGGCTCCTGTCAGGGGGCGGTGTGCTGTGCTGCGTCTGGCTGGGATGTTAGCTTTCCCTGCAGCAGCCCACACAGTGCTGGGCTCTGCACTTGCAGCTGGAACAGCAGTGGGATCAGCCCAGCGTTGTGTCTGCTGCTGAGCAGAGCTGGCACGGCACCAGGGCTCTCTCTCACCCTCCTGGGGGTGGGCAAAAAGGGAAAAAGGAACATCCCCAGGGCAGCTGCCCTAAACCAACCAAAGGGATACTCCGTACCACCTGATGGCACACTCAGCAATATCGGGTGGAAAAAGGAGGAAGATGGGAGGTCTGGGCTCTTGTTGCGAAAACATCGGTCCTCTGGAACACTGGCTACGTGCGTTGAGGCTCTGCTGCAAGGACGTGGTCAAGCACCGCTCACTTGTGGGAAGTAGAGAGTAATTTCTTTCCTCTGCACTTCAACATAGCCTTTACAAGTTTTTTACAAGTTTTGTTTGGCTTTGTTCTTCCCCTTTCCCCCTCCCTTTTCCCCTTTCCTTTTTTTCCCTTTAGCTGAATTGTTCAATTAATGATAACCTTTCCTTCATAATTATTTTTCCCTTTAATTAAATGATCTTTATCTCAACCCGTGAGTTGTTCTTTCCTTTACTTCTTCCCCTCCTCTTCTAAGGAGGGGGAGTGAGAGAGAGGTTGTGGTGTTCAGCTGCCTAGCACGGTAAAACCAGCACACGGGGCAGGGTGGGCTGAGCGCTGTGCTCCACGGGGGGAGAATCTGCCGCTGCCCTGCTGAGCTGCTGGTCTGCCTCTTCCCCTCTGCAGGGCGAAACCTGGGCTTCCTCGTGGAAATCCCGCAGGATGCAGTCACTGGCACCGTGGGGCAGTCCGTGCTCCTGCCCGTCTCCTACAGATGCAACAGCTCCCCTCACTCTCCTATGTTAATTTAGTGGCTGTTTGGTCACACCTCACAAGTAATCATCGCCTGCACAGTGCTGAACTGCTCCCTGGATGATGGGGGGGCTCCCAAGAACTGCTACAAAAAATGTTTAACCAGTCCTACACATTCAGGCCGTGTTGAGCTCTTCCCCGAGAACGCATCCCTGCTGCTGTGGCACCTGCGGCTCAGTGACAGCGGGGTGTACACCATCAGCTTTGTACAGCAAAGACAAATCAGGCATATCACCCTGACCGTGCTCCAGCAGCCTGTCCCCACAGAACCTTCCAGCAACAGTAAGTGTCCCTGTGCTGCCCTGGCAGCATTCCTGCCCCTCCTGATGGGGACAGCACGGGACCCCTGCGGAGGTGTCCTGGGGAGGTGGCAGCCTCCCGATGCCACATCTCCTCTCTCCTACCGCAGGCACTTCTGAGGGAGCAGGAAGAATAGCCACACGCATCCCTTGCTGCATCCTCGGAGGCTGCTACTGCTTCATCCTGCTGCTCCTGCAGCTGCTCTTCCACCTGTGCTGGCTGCGGGGCAGCCGTGGGGAAGCCTGCGGCTGCTGCTGGGGAGAAGGGAGCCAGCGTGCGGGAGCAGCCAGGGCCGGGGCAGAATGAAGTGCCCACAGTGCCCGGGCACAAGGAAGGCGCTCAGCTGCTGCCTCGGGGCTGCTTTTCCCTCTGGCACCTGCCCCTCTGCTGGGCAAACCGGGCTCCAGGTCCCTGCCTGTGCCCAGTGCACAACCACTCCCCACGCTCACATACCCCTGCTGTGAAATTCCTGCTCCTGCGGGCAAATAAACACCTTTCCTCTGGCATCCCTGTCTCCAAAGTGCCTGGCATGGGGCTGCAGCACCACCTGAAGCAGTTCCAGCAGCAAAGCGAGAGCCGGGAGAGATTCCCAAAGCTTCTGGCTGGCCCCAGGTGGCAGTGGCATCTCGCAGGGGGGCTGGAGACTCCAAAGGCTGCTTTTGTGGGGCAGGGGCTGGGTGGCTGCTGAGGCTAAAGGGTGACAGCTTCAGGAACATCCTCCAAGCGATTGAGCTGCATCCCCTGGAAAATCCCCCCAAAAATGGGGATGCAATGGACGTATTTTCTGGCAGCTCCCTGCTGTGAGCGTGGAAGGTGCTGGGGCAGAAGCAGCGCCCGCAGTGGGGGCACAGGGGACACCCCACAGCCCCCTCTGTCCCCGCAGCCCCAAAGCGTGCAGGTGGCACAGGAAGGAGCCGGGGCTCGCCCGCCCGCCCGCAGCGAACCCCACGGCGCCGAGGGGCTGAGCGAGAGCCTCCGACTTCCTCCTGGCCCAGGCGAGCGCAGCAGCCGCAGGCGATGTGTCCCGGCCGGCGCTGCTGGGGCCTCGGCTCCCTCCTGCTGCTGCTGCTCGGTGAGCTGGGGACGGGGCCACTGCGGCTGGAGAAGCCAGCGGGGAGGAGGCTGGGGCCAAGGGGCTGGGGGTGCAGGTGGTGCGGAGCCCACCCTGGGGCGGCTGTGTCCAGTGGGGTCCCCAAAATCAAGGGCACTGCGCTGAGGTCTGGTGTCTGGACGTGAGGGTTCTGTCAGGGGGCGGTGGGGCAGGGTGGGCTGAGCGCTGTGCTCCACGGGGGGAGAATCTGCTGTTGCCCTGCTGAGCTGCTGATCTGCCTCTTCCCCTCTGCAGGGCGAAACCTGGGCTTCCTCGTGGAAATCCCGCAGGATGCAGTCACTGGCACCGTGGGGCAGTCCGTGCTCCTGCCCGTCTCCTACAGATGCAACAGCACCTCTTGCTTCCCGGTGGCAATTCAGTGGCTGTTTGGTCACACCTCACAAGTAATCATCACCTGCACAGTGCTGAACTGCTCCCTGGATGATGGGGGGGCTCCCAAGAACTGCTCCACAAACTGTTTCACCAATCTTACACATTCAGGCCGTGTTGAGCTCTTCCCTGAGAACGCATCCCTGCTGCTGCGGGACCTGCGGCTCAGTGACAGCGGGGTGTACACCGTCAACTTCCAACAGCAAAGACAAAGCAGGAACATCACCCTGACCGTGCTCGAGCAACCTGTCCCCACAGATCCTACCAGCAAAGGTAAGTGTCCCTGTGCTGGGCACAGGCACCTCCTGCACTGCCCCAGCCATGGGAAGCATCAGACAGAGACAGAATTTCGGTCCCTTCTTCCACGGGGCCAAGCTGCTGCAGCAAAGAGAGGAATCCCAGGGGTGTCCTAGGTGCTGCTGGGTGTGCTCCTCCAGTTGTAGCTGGAAGCCCAGCGTTCCTCCCTCTGCCACCGTTAGTTAGAAGTACGAGTGAGTGCCTCTTGCACAGCCGATTGTCTCTGCTGGAGTAAGGCTCCACAAGAGCGTTGCCTTTAGCTGAAAGGAATGGCTGCAGAGAATGAATGGGAGAGGTGGGTTCAGAAACCCAGGCATCAGGTCTGGATCCTGTACTGGGGAAATTGGTTATGGACTGGGCAAATATATTATGTACTGGGGCAAATATTTCCTGGGGAGAATAGGGCACTTGGGGGTAAATCAGCGGCCACAGAGGCTGAGAAAAAAATGCACCAAATGCTCTCCTACCACTCTGGTGCAGCCCTACATGCAACGTCCATGAAATAATCACCACGGCAGTACCTGCTGCCACTGCTTTCCTTTAGGAAGCACTTACAGCACCTGTTGTCTTCTAAATGCCAGGCACCCGCAATCAAGACCACATACGTAACTACATAATTGGAGCTTGCTCATTAATCTTCCTCCTTCTGCTGTTCCTGGTCTTCTGCGTTTGGCGCTGGGGTAGGTGGCTCTGCTCTTGCATTGCAAACTTTGAGGTTGCACCTCTGGTTCCTTCGGGCATATTCCCTGGGGATAAAGGCAGTGGGGGGGTTCTGGAGAGGTTCTGCTCTTCACACCAGAATTATTCCTTTGCTGTGAGGTTCCCTTCAGCGTACCACCTCCTTCCATCTGTAAAGAGTCACAGTTTCTAGTCTGTGATGCAGCTGAACGAAGCAGAAGCACAGCACGGGGCTGTTGCAAAGCTTTTCTGGAGAGCCCATACCTTCTGGAAAATAAACCAGCAAGGTGCCTGTCTCCATGGCTCCCATCAAAGCCTTCACCCCCGAGGATGCCTTTGTCAGGAGACAAGTTCATTTGTTTCCAAGGGGGAGATTTCACCCGTGCTTGGCTGGAGCAGCCACAGAACTCTCCGTCTTGATGGCAAAATCCTCATCAACCCCCTGGTGAAAGTGCCAGTGTATTATCTCTGGTCCTCCAGGGCTAGGATGGGGAGGGTGCAACCTGTCGGTAACAAAACCTTCTTTTTCTGAGGTGCAGTGCAGAAGAAGAAGATGAGAATCGTTAAACAACAGCAGGTACGGAAAAGAAAAAAAAAAAAAAAGAAAGAAAGCTCTTTGATTAAATGCTAACTGCTGGCTTGAATAAGATGCACTGAGCTACAAGAATTGGTTGCTGAATTTAAAATTAGGATGTTAATTCCGTGTTGTAAGGGCAAGCTGCAAAGTGGTAAGTGACCCTGGGGTACTGCTTTCTCCCAGCTGCACCCTTCCCCTTTGCCTCCCTCCCTGACTCCAAAAGGACCTGATTTTACCTTCGTGGCTGAGAAGCCTAGGGACAGCTTTGGCTGACGGCAGCAAGGAGGGTGCAGAATGGTTAAATGCAGAGCAATGTGCAGATAATCACCCTTCCCTGCCTGGCAGCCTCACGGGTTTCTGTCGGGGCACTACTTGAGGGGTCTCTGTGGGCCGTGCAGACAGCCAGGATCAACCCTGACCCTCCCATGGGCAAAGCCACCTCGGCTTTACATAGCTCCTGTTCCTGCTGAGTCCTCCTGGCTTGCAGTTAGCAGCTCCAGGACCCCTCCTGATCCCGACATCCTCTGGAGAAGGCTCTCTCTCACCCTGGGTGTTTTCTCTGTGCTTCTCAGGAGCCCCCCGAGGATAACACTGCAGCAGGGGAAATAACAACCATTTATTCCAGAGTCGGAGACAGCTTTGAACATCCAGGGCTGAGAGAATCACCACAGGTCATCTACTCATCCATAACCTCCCTCAATTCCTGAGGACAGGACTGGGCACCACCAGCTCCTGCTTTGGCTGCGGGAGCTGCCCGCAGAGCTCTGAACTTTGCAGGAGAGAGCCCTGCCGCAAAGGTGGCTGGTGATTTTGTCACTGACCAGAGAAAGGGGCCCAAGGTAAAGGCAAATCAGCAGTGCATCCGTGGGAAGCCTGATTCCACTGACTCACCTTAATCTGAGGGCTAACGGAGAGCACTGGATGTATTTCAGTCCTGTGCTCCAGGGTCACTTACCAATTGTCTTGTCATACTGAAAGAATGCATGAAGAAGACCTTTTGACCTGGAAAGCTGTCCATATTTTTAGGAGTATGCCAAGTCACTGGAGAGCAGACCCTTCCTGCCATGAAATCTGCTTGGCCTTGGGATCCCAGGGCAAATGGTTCCTCTGCTGATCGTCTGAAAAGTCCCCTTGAAGGGCAAGGAGTTGGGGCTTTCTGTGCAATGGAGTTCCTGGCACATGGTTACGTTCCTTTAAAACTGTTTGTACAGGTGGAAGAAAGCTGCGATGCCTAACTCTGTTTTAAAATTAAAGGCCACATCTCCCCTAGCAGCACCAGCTTTTTTAAAATGCAGTAAGGGCATAAATTGTTTTGGTTTTGCTCCGGGCTTCATGGAAAACAAGAGAGAACATACCGAAACGTGGGGCCCCATCAGTAATAAACGGATGCTAGGACAGGACAAGAGTGCTAGGCATCTCCTGACCACAGCCTGACCCAGAGAGGGCACGGAAACTGCTGCTGCTGCCTTTCTCTTTGTGTGCTCCTGTGTCGGCTGGGATGATGTTCAAAAGGGACAATGATGATGACAGTGGTGGTCCAAGCCCCCAGCATCAGCAGCCCCTCCCCTGGCTCCAGGTGAAGGACGTGGCTGCTCTGCTCTTGGAAAGCCCTGCTAACCTTCACGACAGCAGAGTTTTTTTTTCTCCAGAAGATAGAAGCTCCTTGTGACTTAATAAAACCGCAAAAGCTGAAAAGTCACCTTGGGTATGCACAAAGCTTTTGCAGTGGTTACCGTGAAGCCTTAAGTAGCAGGAGAGAAGAAAGTACTAAAAAAAAAGTGAAGCAGTAGAAGATAATTGCACAGGAAATGTGACTATCAGTCCTCAGCCATATGTGGTCACTGGCTGTCCCCTCAGCAGACCTCATGTTGTTCCTGACCCCTGCTGAAGGATTTGGAAACACCATCCACGGAGAGCATGGCAGGACAAGGGAGGACTGCTGACATCTGCTCCTCCGCAGCGGTGAGTGGAGCCCACCCCCAGCAGAAAAACCTCTTGATCTCCCCGGTGCCTGCTAGAGCACAAAATAACCTGCAGCAAAATGAAGACCGAGGTCTGAATTTGGACACCCAGAAACACAACCACCCCTTTCCGAGCTTTGTGTGTCCCAGAGCAGCTTCTTCTCAGAGAAGACACCTTTGGAGAGCCCGGTCCCTGAAACGTCATCTGCAAAGAAGACCTGCAAGGCAGGGGGGATTAAATCCTCCCTGTGGGACCAGGGCCTTGGGGGGGCACCAGGGAGCCCTTGCAGGAGGTGGTGTCCTGCTGCACCCATGCTCAGCTAAGGCACAGGGAGCAAAGTGCCCCTTCTGCTTCCACGGGTTTTCTCAGCTAAAATAAAGTTTTGCAAGAGTTCCCAGAGTTTTGTCTTATTCTCCTGCTCTTTGGTAGCATTGAGGCACGCTGCGCTTTCTTTTTGGCAACTCACTTGCTTTTGGACTAAAATTCTCTTTCTGCCGTCCTTGGTCTCAGGCAGGTGAGTTTGCCCTGCTGGACCCGTGCCACTCAGAAGGGGCTGCAGGACTTGGGGTGCCAGAGGAACTGCAGTGCCCAGTTCTGGAGGTTTTGGGAAGCGTTTAGTCCATGCATCTCGAGAGAAAGGCCAGTGTCTGCTGGTGCTGCATTGGCACTGATTTGGCCCAGTTTTGTGCTCGCGAGGCCTGCTGAGACCTGCCCTCCATGGTGGGCCAAATGCAAAGGGGATCCCTGCATGTGTGGCGTGATGAGGTTGAAACTCCACACTTTTTGGGGGGCTACACGTGTAGGCCAGCGGAGGGGAAAGCAGGCCCCATGCGTGCCTCACACAGCAGCACAGTGCAGGCAGACCTCACAGCGAGCCCACAGCTCCTCTCGTGACCCACGCTGCGTGCAGAGCACAAAGGGAACTGCAGAAACCGAAGGGAAAAAGAAACGAGCAGAAGGGGGCTGGACGGCCACACAGGCTACGTGGTGCTCTGCGTGCTTCCCTGTCCCTGCCTGACTCTCCCCCCTGCTTGCCCCGAGCTCCCACCACCAAAGGCCTTTTGTTCTCACCCACACCGCCTGTCTCTGCCTCTAGCCCCCACGCTGCAGCCCCGCCAGCTGCCTCTGCCGTTTCATTTCCTTCTCTGAGCGGCTTCCTCGCAGGCCTCTATCTCCCAGGCCCCTCCTTTGCTTGCTCTTTGCAGCTCTTAAAGGTCAGTGTGGGTTTCTTTGTGGCTGCAGGCGGCTCGGTGCTTGCAGGTCTTGCAGGTGCTTCTCAGACACTCGCTAGCTACACCTCAGAGCAGCTTCCTCTGCTGGATACACGCGACCTTTGAATTAACATTTCAGGTAGTGCACCGGTCCTCTCCATGGCCTTGCCGCTCATCCTAGTTTATTCTTCCATGGTTTAGTCACAGAATCACAATATTAGGGATCGGAAGTCCATCCCATGTGTCTGAAAGCCATCTTCTGGGGCTGACAATGAGTGGGGCAGGGGGCCTGGTAACAAGAGGGGTGGAAAATGCCAAGGTACCCAGTGCCTTCTTCACCTCGGTCTTCACCAGTACTTGTGTTCAGCAATCCAAGGGCCTGGAGAAGGTCTGGAGCAAGGAAGGTGTGTTCTTGGTGGGAGGGGACCAGATCAGGGAGCACTGAAGCCAACTGGGCATATATAAGCCCATGGGGCCTGAAAGGATGCACCCACAAACTCTGAGGGAGCTGGCTGATGGCAGTGACAGGCCACTGCTGATCATCTCTGAGAGGCTGTGGAGAGGTTTCTGAAGGCCGGTGGAAAGCAAATGTCACCCCTACATTCAGAAAGGGGCAAGGAGGACATGAGGGAAATACAGGACGGACAGATTCACCTCAATTCCTGGGCAGCATTTCCCAGCACATGATGGGCAAGAAGGTGATTAGAAGGAGGTAGCATGGATTTAGGAATGAGAAATCCCGCGTAACCAACCCAATAGCCTTCTGCAATGAAGGGGCTGATTGATGGACGAAGGGAGAGCAGGGGATGTCACCTATTTCTGTATCAGTAAGGCTTTTGACACCATCTCCCCCAGCGGTGGCACCACAGCATCCTCACAGAGAAGCTGACAAAGTATGGGTTTGATAAGTGAATTTATCAGTCTGGTGGGGCTGGAAACGGGCTAAAGAGCCAGGCCCAGACATTCAAAACCCAACAGGACATGGAGGTGGGCAACCAGCTCTAGGAGACCCTGCATGAGCAAGGGGTAGACTAGATGACCTCCAGAGGTGCCTGCAGACCCACACTCTTCTGCCTTTCTTGGATTCTGGTGCTGTTTGCTCAGAGGGAAAGGGTGTCCCAGGGCTTCACCAGGACTGATCAGGTAGAGGAGTCTCTTTACTGTTTTTTTTTGTTTGTTTGTTTGTTTGTTTGTTTGTTTTTCCCCTCTCATTTAACCCTAGATGGAGAATTTAGGAGTGTTCTGTGTGAACAATCAGCCGAGCACCTCCTTGGCAAAGTCCGAGGTCCTCAAAACACTGCCGCAAGAGACGCTGAGATCGACCAGCAAATGTAATTATCTTTTTCACTTGGGCATTTCTGTTTTCTAGCAGAGAACAATGACCATCCCTTCACAACTATTTGGGTTGCGGCAGCGTGTGAGTGGGAGAGAGAGGCCTGATGCGGTGCTTTTTGATAGGCTGTGGCATGAGATTCGCATCTGCTGGTGGTCAGACACTCTGCTCATCTTTCTCCAACCGCAATAAGCTGCACTGCCCCAAAGCAGCATGTGTGGAAAATCTTCCTCACAGACAATATTTATAGGGTTGTGCTGCTGTGTTTGGTGTTTAATCTCTTCCATCCCCTTGAAAGGTGCAAGGTGCAACAAATGCCAGAAAGTAAGTGCCAGAAAAGCTTTTAAAAGTTCTTGTGAAAGGAGTTAGCTTGCCTCATTTTTCCTGCAGTTCATCCAAGATTAAGTGGAAAACATAATTTTAAAGTTTTCTTCCAAAAAGTTGTGGAAGGAATTATGCTAGAGTAGCCTGATATAGAAAAATGTCTCTTTGGAGCGGTGGGTCTGGATGATGGGGCCATGGTGGGACAGGTGGGTGGACTACCTTCATCTGCGACAGTTCATCCTTCCGGCAAACAAGTAACACATCTGCCCAGAGATAGAAAGCTTCATCCTGTCACATATTCTTGAAGGCAACTTCAGCTGAATTGTCACCCTTATGGCTGTTGTCGCACATTGATGCATCTGTTGCAGCTGCAAGGGGCTACCCAAGCGATGCGCTTCTTTAGGGAGGGGACAGAGCTGCTGCTCCCTGTGACAAATCACATTTTTCTGCTGCTGTTTTGCACCAGCACCCTTACACTTCTATCAGTTGCTTTTAGTTTTGCAGCTCTCCAAGCTCACAGGATGCAGCAGTGCTTCACTATGACAGAATGCACATGGCCTGTGCTGTGACCTTACGTGGAGGAACCAAGATGGGAACAGAGAGCCTGCACTTTGATAGCCACAGGGAGAAAGAGAAGTTCACTTAAAAAAGAAAATACGGAATTGTGAAATGACTGGCTGCACAGACAGCTGTCTTGGCTCAGCATCCATCTTGCTCCAGTTTTGGTGGTCACACTCAGCAGGGCAGGAAAGCTTTCCCTGCTGCTCTAGGGCAGAGCTCCAACCTTCCCGAGCCTCTCATCTCTCTGCTCCTCAGCCTAGAGCATGAAACTTGGTCCTTAGGTGCTCCTCCAGTGCAAACCCCCTTAAAATGAAATTCCCTTTGTGGAAAGCTTGTGGCACATGAGTGATGCCATTCTGCACCTGTCTTGGTGGAGGAGAACGCCCCTGGCAGTGGAATAAGTGTCTCTGAGCCCCTGCCAATGCTAGAAGCAGGTTAGAGGACCAGAAACAGGCTTAGGGAGCTGAGGCCCTCTCCCAGGGGCAGGATGGAAGATGCTTCAGCTGCAAGAAAGGGATGGGGATGATGGATCTTTGGCCTCAGGGCATGGAAACAACCTTGGGCATCACCTGCAATTTATATTGCTGCCAGCATGGACATAAGAAACCCCTCCTAGGAGAGAAGTCAGATGGGTTCTTCTCCCTGGGTTGTCCTAGCCAGCAGGCACTGCATTTCTTGTGGTGGGGCCGCTTCTGGGGTGCAGCGCTGCTCTGCCCAGCTGCAGCCTGGCTCCTCGGAACGCAGTGCCACTCCTCCCCGCAGGAACAGCAGCGGCTTCGCGGCACGCCGGGGCGGGAGTGGCTGCTGGCAGCAGAAAACCTCCCAGGAAAGAGGAGAAGAGGCAGCAGGAACGGAGAGGAGCCATCAGCAGGGAAACGGTGAGCCTGGCGCCAGCCCACTCTCGGCACTACCCTCCTGAGCATCAGCAATCCAGCCCCCTGCAAGCAACTACCTGACTTGCAATCATCATTACTTTCAAAACTCAGGATTTTTTGAGCCTTTTCTCCTTGGCAGATGCAGCTGCACCGTCCCATAGAGCTGCTGGGGACCAGCTGGATGCTCCTGGCAGGTAAAGTAGGGGATGATGCCACCCAGCAGGCTCGGGGCTGGATTCTCACCTGCTGCAAACCAGCAGAGGTTTCAGCAGAGCTTTGCAATTGTGCATGGGTAGCGCTGGTCCATGTGGATTAGGCTTTTTAAATGGGACAAATTGCTTGTCCTGCAAGGACGGGCATCTCTGCTCCACTACCCAAAGGCAGAGGAGGTAGAAGCAACTCAGAAGCATGGAACTGGGAATAAACATCCTCTGTGGGTAGGTTTATCTGAGACCAGGATATGTAACAACACAGAATTTATTGCAGTTATGGAAATAATCTCACTGCGGTCAAAGCACCGGCTGGCTTGAAGCACAAATGTACAAAGCTTTTCAGGGTGAACAGCTGAAATGGAAACCAAACCTGTTCAGGTATATGCACTGTTTGCCAGATGACATGGTGTCAGGGAGTGCTGAGCGTCTACAGGAGGAGCTTTGCATATTGCAGGCGTACAGAGATGCTTGTAATGAAATATTTTCTCTTATTTTGTGTGTGTAAAGAGTGCTCTTCTAGAGCACGGGCATTTTCAATTATAAGCTTGTTTCTTCTCCTCGCACACATCTCTCACAGTTTGGGGGGCACAAAAATAAAAACCGATGGCTGTTCCTAGAGGTCACGAGCCTGAGAAGTGCAGAGCCGTCAGCAGGGCTTGGTTTGTTGGCATTCTTACGCCTGACGCCTGTCCTTGCGCTGCAAAATCACCGGGAGAGATTACCGGCCGGGGCCAGTTCCCAGGGGCTTTGCAGACAGCAGGCGGCAGTGTGAGGCACGCCAGCAGCTGCGAGAAGGGAGGATGCTGAGCCTGCGCTGCCGGCTGGGGCTCCTGCTGCTGGCCCTGCTCCGAGCATCTCGCCCGGACACTCAGGGGCAGCCTGGCAGCCCCGAGGGGAGAGGAGCTCGGGCAGAAATCCCAGCGTCTCCATCAGGAGAGGCACAGGACAGGAGCTCTTGTGGTGCTGGGATTGCACCGGCCATTTCGCAGCTGGTTAGTGAGCCTACCAGGAGTGGTGCCCTGCTAGACCTTCTCTTCACAAACAGAGAAGGACTGGTGGGAGATGTGGTGGTCGGGAACTGTCTTGGGCAGAGTGACCACGAAATGGTGGAGTTCTCTATTCTTGGGGAGGTCAGGAAGGGGACCAGTAAAACCGCTGTATTGGACTTCCAGAGGGCTGACTTTGAGCTGCTCAGGACACTGCTTGGTAGAGTCCCTTGGGAGGCGGTTCTGAAGGGCAGAGGGGTCCAGGAAGGCTGGGCGCTCTTCAAGAGGGAAATCTTAATGGCGCAGGAACGGTCTGTCCCCACATGCCTAAAGACGAGCTGGTGGGGAAGAAGAACAGCCTGACTGAACAGAGAATTGTGGCTTGATCTTAGGAGAAAAAAGAGGGTTTATAATCTTTGGAAAAAAGGGCAGGCCACAGAGGAGGACTATAAGGATGTTGTGAGGCTGTGCAGGGATAAAATTAGGAAGGCCAAAGCTCATCTGGAGCTCAATCTGGCTACTGCCGTTAAAGATAACAAAAAACGTTTTTATAAATACATCAACACAAAAAGGAGGACTAAGGAGAATCTCCATCCTTTACTGGATGCGGTGGGAAACTTAGTTACAAGAGATGAGGAAAAGGTGGAGGTGCTCAATGCCTTCTTCGCCTCAGTCTTTAGCGGCAATACCGGTTGTTCTCTGGATACCCAGTACCCTGAGCTGGTGGAAGGGGATGGGGAGCAGGATGTGGCCCTCACTATCCATGAGGAAATGGTTGGTGACCTGCTACGGCACTTAGATGTGCACAAGTCGATGGGGCCGGATGGGATCCACCCAAGGGTACTGAGAGAACTGGCAGAGGAGCTGGCCAAGCTGCTTACCGTCATTTATCAGTACTCCTGGCGATCGGGGGAGGTCCCAGTTGACTGGCGGCTAGCAAACGTGACGCCCATCTACAAGAAGGGCCGGAGGGCAGACCCGGGAAACTACAGGCCTGTCAGTTTGACCTCAGTGCCAGGAAAGCTCATGGAGCAGATCCTCCTGAGAGTCATCATGCAGCACTTGCAGGGCAAGCAGACGATCAGGCCCAGTCAGCATGGCTTTATGAAAGGCAGGTCCTGCTTGACGAACCTGATCTCCTTCTATGACAAAGTGACGCGCTGGGTGGATGAGGGAAAGGCTGTGGATGTGGTCTACCTTGACTTCAGCAAGGCTTTTGACACCGTTTCCCACAGCATTCTCCTCAAGAAACTGGCTGCTCTTGGCTTGGACTGGCGCACGCTTCGTTGGGTTAGAAACTGGCTGGATAGCCGGGCCCAAAGAGTCGTGGTGAATGGAGCCAAGTCCAGTTGGAGGCCAGTCACTAGTGGCGTCCCCCAGGGCTCGGTGCTGGGGCCGGTCCTCTTTAATATCTTCATCGATGATCTGGACAAGGGCATCGAGTGCACCCTCAGTAAGTTCGCAGATGACACCAAGTTAGGTGCGTGTGTCGATCTGCTCGAGGGTAGGAAAGCTCTGCAGGAGGATCTGGATAGGCTGCACCGATGGGCTGAGGCCAACTGCATGAAGTTCAACAAGGCCAAGTGCCGGGTCCTGCACCTGGGGCGCAATAACCCCAAGCAGAGCTACAGGCTGGGAGAGGAGTGGTTGGAGAGCTGCCAGGCAGAGAAGGACCTGGGAGTGATGGTGGATAGTGGGCTGAATATGAGCCAGCAGTGTGCTCAGGTGGCCAAGAAGGCCAACGGCATCCTGGCTTGTATCAGGAACAGTGTGACCAGCAGGGCTAGGGAGGTGATCGTCCCCCTGTACTCAGCTCTGGTGAGGCCGCACCTCGAGTACTGTGTTCAGTTTTGGGCCCCTCGCTACAAGAAGGACATGGAGGTGCTTGAGCGGGTGCAGAGAAGGGCGACGAAGCTGGTGAGGGGCCTGGAGAACAAGTCCTATGAGGAGCGGCTGAGGGAGCTGGGCTTGTTCAGCCTGGAGAAGAGGAGGCTCAGGGGCGACCTTATCGCTCTCTACAGGTACCTCAAGGGAGGCTGTAGCGAGGTGGGGGTTGGTCTGTTCTCCCACGTGCCTGGTGACAGGACGAGGGGGAATGGGCTAAAGTTGCATCAGGGGAGTTTTAGGGTGGATGTTAGGAAGAAATTCTTTACCGAAAGGGTTGTGAGGCATTGGAACAGGCTGCCCAGGGAAGTGGTGGAGTCACCATCCCTGGAGGTCTTTAAAAGACATTTAGATGTAGAGCTTAGGGATATGGTTTAGTGGAGGATGTATTAGTGTTAGGTTAGAGGTTGGACTCGATGATCTTGAGGTCTCTTCCAACCTAGAAATTCTGTGATTCTGTGATTCTGTGATACTGTAATTCATTGGATCCGTGCCTGGGTGGATAACTGCTATGTATTTAATGGCTATTTTTATTTCTAAGTAAACAATTACCCTTCCTTTCATTTCCTCTGCCTAAGCCAGATCGTTCCTCCTAAGCTCTTTGCAATCATCAATTTTGTTTGCTTGTTTTTAAAGTATCCGCTGTACAGGCTGGGATTTTAGCAGTGATTTCTGCCTGGCTTTTCCCAAAAACTCTTTTTCTCCACTCGGGGCTGGGCGCTGTGACCGCTTGCAGTCCTTGGAGCGTCACTTAGAGCCCAAGCTATGACAAAGCCATAAACTGCCAGGCACCTGGGGGAAGCAGCTCCATCTTGCACAGGTGTTCACAGGTAGATGTTTTCAGCTCCAAACAAGACCAGGTGCTGGGGATGAGATGCTTGGGAAGCCCCTTCTAGACACAGACGGGGAGGGGAGGCCACCCCCACCCCCACACAACTCGAGCAGAAAAGGTCTCAGCCCTGCAGCCAGGCTTCTTCAGCCACCCCTAGCAGCTCAGGCTGGGATGCCTCACGGCCTGCTGACGTGATGGTTGCTGGCAGTGCTTTGTGAGACGTGATCACCAAGCTGTCCAGGTGCCACCTGTGTGCCCTTGGCACAGCTTCTCCCAAGACTTGCTCCAGCTCCCAGCCCTGTTTTCTCTCCATCCTCTGCCATCCAGGGCTGCTGGTGCCTTTGCAGCAGGCCGCGGAAGCAGAGGGAGCCCTGCAGAGAAGAGTGGTCGTGGTGGGATCCTCCGTGCTGCTTGCTGGGCCAGCTGATGCTGTGCACATCCACTCCGCGCGCTGGGAGTTCCTCAATGGCTCCGTCTCCCGCGCCGTCGTGCAGTACGATGAGGGGTCGCACTCCGTGGCCATCCACCCACCCTACGTGGGACGAGCCCTTTTCCATCCACCCAATGGATCTCTCCTCCTGGAGGACCTACAGGAAAGTGACAGCGGCATCTACAAAGTGACCATCAACCTGGCAGAAAGGGAGAGCCTGAAGGTCTTGCTGGATGTCCTCAGTAAGTGGTGGGCACGGGAGGGAGGAGCGGGGTGATGGATACAAGCGGAGGAATGTTTCTTGGCTGATCATGAGGAGCTTGGACCAGCCATGGATGGAGACATGGCAAGGGGAACTTGGGGCAGAGCCTCCTGGAGACCTCTGGGCGACCACCGGGTCTGGTGGTGCTGCCCTGAGAGACCTCCTGGAGCTGTGACAAAGGGCTGGCCCCCATCCTGGAAGGTCCCTTCCATCCCCTGTTCTCTGCTCTCAGTGGAAGGACGGAGGGACCGGTGGGATTGTGTCCATTGCTAGCTCTGCAGCATCTTTAGCAAGGTTCTGGTGGGACTGATGGAGCGAAGCCCAGCAGGGTGCTCTTTACGGAGGAGTCACCAAAAACCTCCCCCTCAAACCACACTGGCTGAGCAGCTGTCTGCCATTTGCAGGCGCCAGCCACCGTTGCAGAGCTAAGAGCACATTGTAAACAACACAGAAGCTCGTCCTGCTCCTGCCAATTCCCTTAATTTGCTCATGTGCTCAATTTCCTTCCTAATAAGGCTGTGGTCATGATGCTACCGCAGCTCCCCACCATTCATTTTCCCTTTCTGTTACACAGAAGTCTGCCTGGGGACTGTCTTACAATGACTCAGCTAGGAAAAATTAATAAATACCAGAAAGCACAGCAGCTCCCAGCAGCGCAGGACCTTCTGGAGAAGGGCAACTGTGATTGCATCCTTGCAGACTCCTGGATGCAGTGGGGAAACCTGCTCCAGCTCGTATCTGAGAGAAGTGCTGGTGTTTCTGTCCTCTTCCCAGAGCCCGTGTCTCGCCCTCAGCTCTGGAGCAGTGGCCTGGTGGCCAAGGCCACCGGTGAGGTGCTCTGCGAGGTGGTGGAGGGCAGGGTGGACACCATCACCTGGAAGAAGGACGGGCAGGCGCTTCCCCAGGGCAGAGGTTTCCACGTCTCCGGCAGCCTCAGCATTTTGCACCTGAGGGCGGTGAAGAAGTCGGACTGCGGCTCCTACTCCTGCAACGCCAGCAACGGGATAAGCTGGCAGGAGACCTCCCTGAACGTCACTGTTGCAGGTGCTCACCAAAACGACGGTTCAAGTGGCACTTTCCATGGGCCCAGGGAAATGGGGAGATGCTGCTCCCCAGCTCCCAGCACTCGTCCTGCTCTCCACCCATCCCCAGCACCCCGGAGTGCTCCCAGCCCGTTCTTCTTCCCCCATGCCCCAAGGCCTGGCCCCCATCCCGTGAGGCAGTGGCCGACACACACCATTGAGTGGAGCTCCCCATCGTACGATGCTCAGCAGCAACTCCCTGTCTCCCTTCACACCTCTGCCTGCCCCCAAGTCCCGGTTCTTGGCGGGATGGGCAGCAGGAGGTTGGCCATTCCCTCTTGGAGGAGGTCCCAAGGCCCTTGGCCAAGGCGATGGTGGGCAGGATGTGGGCAGAGGGCAGTGGGCAGGGTGCCTGTGGGCAGCACACAGCCCGGCGCGGGTGTTTCATGGACCAGGGCCTCTAGCAGAGGCTCTGATCCACCAGCTGGCAAAGCAAACCCATGGCAGCTACGGGGGAGCTCCACGGCCCAGCAGTGCCATCCGTGCTGGTCCTGTCGGTGGCCTCATTCCCAGAGCCGTGGGTTGTTTGTTTCCAGGTCTCTCTCCTCCCCTGAAGGATGTGCTGAGGATTGCAGTGGTCGCCGTGGTCTTTGCTGCTGTCTCGGGATGGGGATTAGTTTTTCCTGTCTGCCAGTCCGAAAAGCTGCGAATAAGTGAGTCTGCAGCGAGGGGCAGCCGAACCCCCAGTCCCCGTTCCCAGCGGGGCAGAGCCTGGAGCGATGCTGCCAGAGGAGCCAGTAACTGGCTCATTCCCCTTCCAGCTGCCCAAACTTCTCACCTTCTCCTCGTCTGGCAGGTCTTTTAAGAGTAAAGAGAGAAACCTTCCTTGGTGGATTTTGTTTTTAAGGGAGAAAACTTGTTTTGCTCTGTTTTCAGGCTAGGTTAAACCCTGGCATTTCCTACGCATCTTTGCTCAGAGGATTGAAACGACTGAGTGACACTCATAGAAATGAAGCATCTCAAAGCATTATTTTTACGAGAAGGCTCCATTTTAATAGTGTTTAGCACACGCTGTGCCGTGGGCACAGAGCCCCTCCCAGCTCCCCTGCCTCCGGAGCAGGTCAACCCCTCCGTGCCCCAGGCAGGGACCCCCCCAATGCTGCATCCCACCCAGGGGAGGGCTGGGGGCTGGCGCGGGATCCCCCATGGGGACACGGATGTCACCTCGCACTGCTCTGGGTGTCTAGGGGGGGAGCTGTGGCGGTGGCTCAGCGCCTACACCTGCGGGCTGGTGTGCGTCTCCTCCATCCTGGCTGGCACTGCCGGGCTCCTCTGGATGCGAGAAGAAGGTACGGGGCGTTTTGGGGGGCGGTGCGGCGCGGACCCCTCTGCTTTCCCCCATGCAGGGTGCAGCATGCAAGAGCAATCCTTGCTGTGCCAGACAAGGAGCTGCTTGCAGGAGAAGTGATGCTCAGCCCTGAAATGTTTTCTTTCAGGCCCATCCATTGCCGTCATATTGCCAGAGATTGTCCTTCTGTACGTGATTGTGGTCACCTTCCTGGTGGCCGCCAACGTGACCTTCCAGCCTACCAAGCTCATCCAGCTCAAAAGCACAACAGGTGAGCTGTTCAAGCATGGCAGGGATGGAGATCAATAAAAAACAGGTGTGGGGAGGTGTTCTTTTGTGCAAAATCTCATCCTTCCTGTGCCAATTCATGCCGGTGGGTCCCCAGCAGACTGTGGTCTAAAGGAGCCCTCGTCCACCTCTGGCAGCACACGCTGACGTCTCTGTGTCCTCTTTTTCACGGCCAGCACAGCGCACGATGGGCTACGCAGCTCCCGGCGGGGTGCTCTTGGTGGTGCTGACGAGCAGCTTCCACATAAAGAACATCCACCATCGCCACGGTGAGAAGCTTCTCTGCAATAGCCCTTCCACGTGGCCATCCGGAGCTGGAGCCGCTCAAAGAAAACGCAAAAGATTGCTTTTATTTTTCAGGACAATTTCACTTTTTTATATATACGCACGTTCTCACAGTGTCAATCCGCCTTTCTCTTTTCCTTTTGACTGAGTTTTCTTCTGCTTTTTTGCCTGTCTGACCTCAGAGGACGGCTGCACAGCATTTGTGGACGTGACTGCCCTCGCGGTGAGCACGGCAGCAGTGTCAGCCCTTCCGCTCCTCGCCATCTTCCTCTGCTGTAAGTGCCCCCTCCTCCACTTCCTTCTCTACCTCTGCGGTCTAGCAGCAGTGTGAACTACCCACAACTCGGCTTTCTGCTTTAGAGAAGAGCCCACAGCCTCTCTGGTGACCGTTTCCCTTCCCCGTTTGAGCCCCAGGTGCCGTCCCCCAAAACGCTGTGCCCCGCAGGCGCTTTGCCCAGTGCCCGCGAGCGGACTTGTCTTTTTGCAGATCACACCACACAGGGGTGGCAGAACGAACGTGACTCCAGCTGTGCCGAAAAGGAAAGGTAGAGCCTTCTTTGCCTTTTTCTGTATAAATTCACACTGTCCTGGAGTGCAAAGAGCGAGATATGGAAATTATCCCATGCCTTGTTTTAAGTCCTAGACCCCATGAAAGGTGCAGCCCAGCTCTGCCCTCCCAGCCCCTGATTTTACGCAGGATTTGGAGTGGGATGCTCCAATGGGGTCCGTGCCTGAGCACCTGCTCAAATCTCTCCACAAATTCATCACTCGTGACCTCAACTTGAAGATTTAAGCCTTAATTCCTGCTGGTTTCATCCACACCCTTTGGATTTTGGTGGTGCTGTGGGCTCATGGGGGCTTAGCCCTGGGGTAAAGCCCCCAGTGCCCGTCCTGCTCATCACAGCCTCAGTCAGCATCTCCGTGCCCCAGCCAAAACCATCGGGGGCTGGAGGAACAAGTGTTAGACCCATGTGTAGGGTCTTGTTGGGTTTTGGGGCCATGCAGGGGTGGGTGAGAAGAGAGGCCCCCACAGCTCACGCCTCTGCCTGGTGTGGGGCAGGTCTGGACTGGTGGACCAGACCTTTGGCTCCACTGATGTTCAGCACGTGGGATTACAGCACGGTTTGGGTTGGAAGGGACAATTAGAGACCATCCCGTCCATCCCCCTGCCATGGGCACGGACATCTCTCCCTAGATCAGGTTGCTCAAAGCCCCGTCCAACCCAACTTTGAACGCCTCCAATGATGGGGCACCCACAGCTCCTCTGGGCAGCCTGTTCCAGTGCCTCACCACCCTGACTGTGAAAAATTTCTTCCCTGCAGGTCCTCCAGGTCCTTTGAAATGTCCCTGCCCAACATCAAGGACCCTGTTCCCACCTGCTAGACACTGGGGGTGTTTCACACTTGGCTGACTCAACCCAATTTCTCCCCAACACTGAGTTTCAGTAGGTCTGAGTCTCCAATGTGTTGGTGATAAACAGCAAATAAATTAATTAATTCTGCCTGTTTTTTATATTTTTATTTTTTATACAGTGCAGAACCAGAGGGTCCAAATGCAAACTTCCTCTTTTATTTTCCTCTTTAAAAGCAGGACATGGGGGAGAGAAGGGCTTTTAAGAGTAGTTGCAAGTGTCTCTCTCAGTAGTTCATTGTTTCAATGCGGATGCAGCTGTGTGTGCCGTTAACCCACCCCTTCTTTCTGGTGTGTGAGGCCACACTCCACTGCTCGCTCCCCGTGTGCAGATGATTTCAACGTGCTTTGGAAGGGGAGGTCAGGCCACTTTCGCCCACATCCACAGCTCTGTGTCCTCCCTGTCCACCCCTGATGCCCTTTGCAGATGGGACAGCATCTCCAAGGACCACTGTCCCCACCAGCAGCAGCACCTACACCTGCAGTGACCTTGGCATGCTTCTGAAGCTATTTGCTTAAATGCAAATCCCTCTGCAGAATTCCCGCTGTCACCGCGTGTTGACAGTAGCTGCTCTGTTCTCTTATGGGTTTTTCTGCCCAGGAGGGAAAATATGAGGTATTATTTTGAGGGGGCATCATGGAGGCCAGGCTTTGGGTGTTGCCATGCTACAGGGATGGGGAAGGTAAGGGCTCACTCCATGCAGTCAGCAGGAATCAGGGTCCTCAACCATGCCTTGTTGTTTTTCCTGCTCCTCCCGTCCGGTTATTGTATCAACTAGAGCAAGAACCATATTTCCTTCCTCCAAACGCAATCTAACCTGGCACGAGAAAGCAACTGAACATAAGCAATTGAATAAGATGGAGGCATGAGAAAAATACATGCTCAAATCAAAAGTGGAGGTTGGATTCTGAGCATCATGGGTTCCCCCCTCAGCTCAGAAGTGATGCGGGGCTGGTTTTAGCTGCTAGGAAACAAACTGCAATGTGAGATACTCTCAGGTTGAGTCTTCTGACTTCAGACACGTTTATTGAGCATTAAACTGAGAGGTCACAGAGGTCACTATGGCCTCAGCCAGTTGCACAAAGCAAGGTAACTCATGGACTTAGCAAATGTTGAAAGGCTTTTTAGGCCAGACGCCCCTATCCCATCAGGATGCCGGTGCAATATTCAGCTTTTTGCTGGTACTTGAGAGCAGCCTCTGCTCTACCAGACTGCAGCTGTTTCAGGGGTAAGGGTTAATAACTCACCCACTTTTTTGGCTTTCTAAAGTTTGCCTTTCAGTGCCCCCGGCCCCTAAGTATTCCTGCAAAGGCAGCTGGGCCCTTGCAGTTCTGCACGTGGGAAACCTCCGGGCTGGCCAAGGGGAGGCAAACACAAATCAGGCAGGTGATGAGGCCTCGCTGCCCTTTGTGAGGGTGATGTACTCCACGTGAAAACCAAGGTAACAAGATCTGGTTGGTCACGGATGGCAGTAGCTTCTCCAGGGGGCATGCGCCATGTGTGCTTATCTCCAGCCTTCTGTCACAGATCCCGGTTGCCCCGGTACCACTGAGTGTCTGAATTATTTATTCACTTTGTGTTTGCTTAACTTTTGTTAGCAGTCTTTTGTTTCTCTGCAATTCCATTTAGGTAAGTGTTGGACAATACTGGCCCCCGTATCGACCCCTGGGAAGCACCGGTAGTGACCGGCCTCCAGATGGACTTTGTGCTGCTGCTCCTAACCCAGCTGCTCAGCTGGCTTTCCGCCCACCCCACTGCCCCCTTACCAGCCCCTGCTTTGCCAGCTTGTCTGTGAGGATGCTAGGAGAGACGGTGTCCTTAACGCATCTTGCCCAGCGCCATGAGGACAGGCAGAGTGTACCTAGCGAGGTCCCTGGGAACGGGTTGGGCTGGAGATATTTCCTAGAGCCAGAACTTCTCTCGTGGGGCAGGAAGCCAAAGGTCCCGGTCCACATGGGGTGGGCACGTCGGTCAGAGTGAGCATCTCGGTGCGTGGCAGAGAAGCTGCTGCTTCCCATTGCTTAGCAAGGGGGGGAGCCTGGGGGGAGCCGGAGCTGAGCCGAAACCTGCACACGGCAGCTTTCAGGACCTCCTGCCACCGTGGAGCTGGCTTTGGGTAACGCTGGTGTGTTGGCTTTATGTGCCAAGGTTTGGTATGTGGCTGCCAATTGGGTGATGCTGATTCAAAGATCGAAGCCGAAATTTCTAAGTGACAAAGTATCCTTTATTGTCAGCGCTGGATGCACGGGGGATCCTTCCACCTAACGTGCGTGTTCGAAGTAACAAACTATCTCATATTTATACAGCATAACAATTAATATTCAATTAACGCCTATACATATTCATTACTGAAACCCGCCTACTCTCACTTTGTATGCTAATTAGCTTATCAGTCCTTGCGCTTACACAAAGCCTCCCAAGAATTTTGGGCAGGGATCTTCGGGGCAGTGGTATTTGGGAGTTAGACTGTAGGTCTTGCTCATGATGTACTTTTCTTCTTTTACTAAAGAATGCCAAGTTGGCTGAATCAGTTGTTTTCCAAGCTTCAGGAATGCCAAGTTGGCTCAAGTTAGCTCAAGTTTCAGCATAACTGAAGTTCGACACATAACAAGATGTCGAATATTTTGTTCTCATTACATTTTCAACTACAAGATTTATTCTATCCTAAAGTGAGTTTATACAGTATCAATGCTGATTGTGCCTGGGGGAGAACAGACGTCAGAAAAGAAAGAAAATTAAAAAAACCCTACTCTGAACAACTGCTGAAAACAGCAGCTGAGAAGAGGAAGGAGGAACACAGACAGAAACAGCCCCGCAGCCCCCAATGTCAGTGCAGCAGGAGGGCAGGAGGGGCTCCAGGCACACAGCAGCAGATCCCCTGCAGCCTGAGGAGAGGCCCCTGGTGGAGCAGGCTGTCCCCCTGCAGCCCATGGGTCCCACATGGAGCAGATCTCCACGCTGCAGCCCGTGGAGAGGAGCCCACGCAGGACCAGGGCATCTGGGGGAGCTGCTGCCCACGGGGTACCCACGTTGGAGCAGTTTGCTTCTGATGGGTGCACCCTGTGCTATGGACCCGTGTGTGCGAAGCACATCTGGGAACAGTTTGGGCGTTTTGTGGGAGAAACTCCACGCTGGAGCAGGAGGAGGAAGTGGCTTCGTCCGCAGACAAACCATTTGTTTCACTATATTTCCCCTCCCTGCTCTTCTGAGGAGGGGGAGGAAGGGGGAGGATTCAGTGTGCCGAATCTGAGCTGGTGCTAGGACAGCTGTGCTGGGGCTCCGCGGAAATGCAAGGTGGGGTTAATTGGTTAATGGCTGGGAGGGTGGAGCAAGGCTGCAGGGAAGGCACAGCCCTGCGCTGCTACTTTAGGAGAACAACGGGACCGAGGTGAGTACAGGGTTAGGAACGCAAAAAGGGGTTGGGGACAGAGCGATGGGGACTGGGATAAAGCCAGGGGGACGGAGCCATGGGGACAGAGCCATGGGGACAGAGCCATGGGGACAGAGGGACCCCCTGCTTTCCCCTAGGGCTTCAGCTGCTCTCCCCCACAGGGATCTGCTCCCCCAGCTCAGCTTCCCCTCCTATCCAGCCCCTTAAATACCAAATAAACACTTACTGTCTGTAAGTGCTCTGTGGAGTTCAGAGCTCATAAACGTCCTGTCTGTCTCCACTCAGCCCATTCCTGTGTTTTTCCACGGCTCCAGCATCTTGCAAGGCTTTACACTTAACTCAGAGGTTAACGTAAAAGCTCCTGACAACCATTGCTGGGTTTTCCCTGCCTCCAGCGCCATGGGTGGGACTGTGAGAAGCCTCCTCACCCCAGCTATGTTCATCATTGAGCTTAGGGCTGAAATTTTGCGTTAAACGTTCATGACACATTTTTTCTTTTTGCTCATTTTCGCTTTTGTTTTGACCACAACCTGCAGGATGAAAAAGAACTTGCTTGCCAGTTTGCGTTAGCTGCGAAGAGCCATGCTCCTCTACAGTTGTGCTGCTACTTTTAGAAGACAAGGCAAGGTTTTTCCTTCTGTTTAATTACTGGTAAGTAGCATTTTTTCTGCTTTTCACCAGTTTTGGTAGTCCTTTTTGCTCTGTGAGACAGGGATAGTTGATCTACATCTCTCTCACAACAGGGATTCGTATTTGCTAACTGGATATTTGACCTGAAGCTGTGGGATGATTTGCATCTTTTTTCATATCGGTAGAGTCCAATAGATCATTCCAGATAATTCATCTTGCAGTGATGTTTTTATGTTTGAGCTGTCAACAAGAAGAAATATTTGCCTGTATATATCTGCCCCCTCCTGATAAGCGCACCTGAAAGTACCAGCTTGTACCAAGTGCTGTGGGAAAATAACTGTGGTCCTGAGTGCAAGAGCTGAATTTGTACATAGCTACTATTTCATTCCATTATGAGGCCTATTTCTTCCCTGTCTGAGCCCTTGGTGAGGGCTGATAATGACTGACCAGGTCTGCTCCTTGCCCATCCTCTGTGCTTGCCCTGCACAGCTGCTGCAAAGTGATAACAGAAGGGCACACAGCAGTGAGGGGCCCATGAGCAATGCTGGGCAAAGCTGGCTGCAGACAATCCTGCTTCTGTCAGCCCGCACACAATTTTTTTTGATTGTTTTTGAAGCTGTTAGAGCCGCTGCAGCTGGCGCAAAGCAGTTCCTTTTTCTAAAGGCTGTGCTGGCTCCCCAGCCTGCAAAGAAAGACCCTGGGCTGCTGTTGCTCCTCTGGCACAAATAGTGTTCCTATTTGTTGGGGTGGCTGCTGGTAGTGTAGCCCTGCTCCCTGTAAGGAGCTCTTTTCAACATGCAGCTCATCCCTGCAAGAGGCTTGATAGGCGCTGCTGATGCATCTCCCAGGGCTGATAGGCTGGAAGCACACGCCTTACAAAGTACTCTTTGTGAATCACTAGCGGGCTAATGGGCTTCTGCTTCATTTTTTCCTCATGAGTGTTTTGTAGAAATGAAAGACAAGGCACAGAAGAGATGCTAATCGTAGTCTTATGTCCATCTGTCTTCATGAGCCTGTCCTCCCTTGTCTGTTGTAGCTAAAATTCTTGAAATATCTGCCCTCATCAAAAGTCTCTGTGTTTGCAACTGCCTCTCATGCCACAAATATCTGTGGGAGTTGTTTGTCTCACTGAGATGCAATGGCCTGTGTGATTGCCGTTACACAAAACCACCTGCCTGCCTTATGCAGTCATTTCCTTCCAAGGGCTCTTCTCTGTTTCCCCCAGGTTTCTGAGGAATGAGAACTTATCTGATGGAGGATGGATTCATTTTTTAAAAAAGTAGCAGCAAAGCACACGAGAGCTGCATTGCATGCCCTTCTTCCAAATTTTCCTTACTCTCCATCACCTGGGGATCCTCAGTGCGTCTCCATGAGCACAGGGAGAGCTGGGAGGGACTCCAGCCCCCAGCAGGAAAATAGGGCGTTTCCATGCTGGTTGGGATGTGCCTGGAAAAATGAAATTCTCCATCTATAAATGGTGCCAGCTTTCTGCCCAGCCACTGTTCTTACATCCTTAAAATAGTTGCATACACCATAAACCAAAATATCTTTCCCATTTTCCTGTCAGAAACCACAACACTTTATTGCCCAAACTTTGGAGGATACCAGAGAAAAACAGCCAAAAAGTGGCTGATTGTGGCACCAGCGTGGGGAAGAAGCAAGAGGAGTTAGGAATCCGTGTTTTGTCAGGAGATGATGACCTGGTGGCCATTCCACAGACATGGTGGGACAGCTCACAGGGCTGGGCTGTGGCCGAGGACTGGTGTGTCCTGCTGAGGACAGGCAGGCCATCAAGGCGAGGTGGAGGAGTTGCTCTTCATGTGAGAGAGCAACTACGTTGTATTGAGTTCTGCCCAGGGGAGGATGAGGAAAGAGCTGAGAGTCTGTGGGAGAGAATTAAGGGGCAGGCTGGTGTGGGGAATAGTGTTGTGGGTGTCTGTTACAGGTCACCAGACCAGGATAAGGAAGCTGACGAGGCCTCCTACTGATAGCAGCCTCACGATCACAGGCCCTGCTTATCGTGGGGGAATTGAGCTACCCTGACATTTACTGGAAGGCCTCAGCCAGCCAGCCACAGTCCCGGAGGTTCCTCCTGTAATAAATGAAGTCTCAACCGAATCTGAATTTAGTAATATTTATAAAAGGCAAGTAAACAGCGCTGAGTGCGCGGGGAGTCTAATTGCTCTACCAGCACGTACACACTAACATCGAACTTTCTAAATATACAGAACACTGCTTTTACATATTAACCCCGAGTATGCCTATAGATATGAATCATAAACATGGCAAAGTTTTAAAAAGCAAGTGTTCAACAAACAATCCTTAAAGGCAATTACTATTAATGTCCATGACTGGGGGAGCAGAATTGGAGTTGGTAATCCTGGTTGGAGTGCTCCCATATCTTCCATCGCTTCATTAATTTTTCTCAGATCATATAACAGTCTCCATTTTCCATTCCTTTTCTTGATTACAAACACCGGATAATTCCAGAGTTAGTCGTGGGAACAACACGTCTCACTTTCAGCCTTTGAGCCTTATGTATCCTGTTCCTCCTGGATCGAAGGGAAACATTTCCGTCTCCTTTTCAAGGCCAATAACCCTGGGTCAAAAGGCTTGTCCAGGTCAGCAGGGGGTGTAACAGCAAAGGCCTGAGATGGCTGTAGTGGTGGGGGGGGGCGATGGTGTAGCAGAAGGATCTGTGGACAAGCCTGCAGCTCCCTCAACTCTCTGGCAAACCCCACGTTTCTGACTGTGGTCCCACACGGTTCTTTAAGGCCTCAGAGACTGCTCACCAGGTGCCAAGTAATCCCACTGCAACCTTGTCGTTTTTAGTTGCACAGTCCCACACCTTGACCTCAATTTGGTCCCATATTTGAGGCTCATAAGCTGTCTGATTGTTAATAAAAGGAATAAGCTGTAAGGTTACCAGGACAGTCTTTGTTCCTAAGGACGTATGATTCCCCATAATGCGCAACTGCTGACCAGCGAGGGGCAGTTGTGTGCACAGGTCCACTTCTCTCAGCTCGAGCTTCTCTCCAGCTCCAGTGTGCCCATTTCCAGCGACTTTCTGTACGAGCTTCTCTGAGTGGTTTGTTGAGTTTGGCCGAACCCATCTTCATGAGGCAATCAATGTGCCTGATCCCATCCTGGTCTCTGTTCTGCTAGCCTGTCCCTATTCATTCCTTCTTTCTACTGTTGCGAGGACATTTGTTGTCGACGGAAGGAAGACACAGACGCTCAATATGAGTGATCAGTGAACTTCGATTTATTGGATAGCTCAGTCGTCTTTATCTAATTCAATATAATTAGCTCATACATATTGCAAAAGCTAAGCTCATGATTGGTTAGTGCATTTCTCTATTTTATCAGCTAGTTTCTCACTCCCATCAACCGAAATAACACAGTCAGTACTTTCCCAAACCACCAACAGATATCATGTCCTTGTGCCTGATTAGCTCCCAGGCGTTACGTACTTTCTCAGACTCATATGAGCTGCGTTCGATACTTTTTTAGCTCGCGACCTCCTAGTTGCTCAACATTCACATGACCTACTTCACTTAACCGTTCCTCCACATTCTACTTCTTTATTGATGACGTAACTTCATTACATTGTGTTGCCTTTTTATCCTGAAGGCAGGCTCAACTCTTATACTCTTTGCCCCAGTTGTTTCTTTTGAAAACAACTTTTCATTGGTCAAAGAACTTTGCATAGAACAGCAACAGCAAACACCCAGCAACTTCCATGGCTGGAGAACTTCCAACTTAATGGCTGGAGAAGAAGAAACCGGAGACTGCATGGTGTCTCCTGAATCACCCTTCTTTAATCCCTCTAAACTCTTTTACATTCCTGATGGCTTCATCGTTAACAGTCTGATATTGTCATTAACCATGTGGTTTGCCGACTGTTGCAGGAAGAACGGCCAAAAACATCACAGACGCTAGTATGGTCAGATCATGCTGCCCTTTATTACCCGAATAGCCTGACTTCTATAGTAAACTTAACAGGGGCGGATAGTGCCTCACACAAGATTATCAGTCAAAAGCACTCAGACAAACAACTGTACGAAAACAACCCCACCTGCAAGAAAACAACCCCCTTGGAATTAGCAGTCACGTACATCCCGTCCTTGAAGCCAGCTGCTGGCAACAATATTTTTCTAAATTCCTCAATTGGGCGGTGTGGGAACTTCTCATAGTCGTCCTGGTAGCTTGGTTTGCTCAGCTGCAGCAAGCCATGGGATCTTTGCTGTTTCAAAAATCCCTCAATAGCCCACCCCCATGGCCACACTCCCACATCTCCCCCTTCTTTATTAATATCAACCATTTTCTTGACACGAATCATCACTCCATATATCACACTCCAGTGCACTGATGATAACTTCCAGATGCAAATGGTGGATGTGCCAACTAGGAGAGGAGCACTGCTGGGTCTTGTCCTCACCGGCAAGGAGGGGCTGGTTGAAGTGGTGAAGGTTGAGGGCAGCCTTGGCTGCATCGACCCTGAGATGGTGGAGTTCGGGATCTCATGTGGCACAAAGAGAATATCGAGCAGAACTGCCTCCCTGGCCTTCAGTAGGGCCAACATTGGCCTTTTCAAGCAATTGCTAGGGGAAATCCCACGGGAGAGGGTACTTGAAGGAAAAGGAGCCCAGGAGAGTTAGTTAGCATTTAGGGACTGCTTCTTCCGAGCTCAAGATCAGAGCATCCCAACAGGTGGGAAGTCAGGAAAGAGAGCCAGGAGACCTGCATGGCTAAACAGGGAAGTGCTGGACAAACTCCAGTGGAAGAGGAGAGATCATGGAAGGAGGGGCTGGCCACTTGGGAGGAATATAAGGGTGTTGTCAGAGAATGTAGGGAGGCAACCAGGAAAGCTCCGGCCTCCCTAGAATTACACCTCGCGAGAGGGGTCAAGGACAACAGAATGGGCTTCTTCAAATTCATTGTGGATAACACTAACACTAGAGGAAATTTAGGGCCACTGCTGAATGAGGTGGGTGCCCTGGTGACAGAAGATGAAGAAGAGAAGGCAGAGACACAAAACTGGGTGGAGTGGCTGACAGGCCGGAAGGCTGTGCTGCCATCCAGATAGACCTGGCAGGGAGAAATTCAATGAAATATGAGGGCAAGTCCTGCACCTCTGAAACCTCATTTCTCAAAATCCTTTTAGCAGGGCAGAAGCCAGGCCATCAGCTCCATCACAGGGGTGAACACAATGTGCATGGCCTGTTTCCTCTTCCCTTGGGTTTTGGCTGCTCTTGGGGTGAGGATGCTGGGCTGGGCACCTGCTTGGAGTGATCCAGAAGCAGCTCCATGGTTGAAAAGGCTTTTTTCTTCTTTTCCTTCAGATGCTGCTCTGATGTTTGCAGGGGTCCATGGAAGCCAGCTGGATGCTGCCAGGAGGTAATGTCTCTCTGGAGTGGGCCCATCCTCCTGCACAGGTTCTCGTCTCTGCATGAGAAGCTCCTTTCCCACCAGCCTCAGGCTGTCTCTAAAACAGATCATGTCTCTAAAAAATCTTAAAAAAAAATAAATCTTAAAATCTTTGTGTCCCATCTGAGGCTCTAATTACAGGTCATTACATTTTGTCCCTTTGACAAAAATATCTGCTCCTCCCACGTCATCTTTGCTCCAGTGCTTTGCAAAACAGCAGGAAAAAAAATAAAAATATTAAAAAAAAAAAAAAAAAGAGCAGTAAATTTGGTCTCTGTCATCCAAAAGCCAATGATTACATCTGAGCTCTGCAAGCCAGCCTCGAGCAGTGTTGCACCCCACTGCAAAATGTGTTAGGTGCAGACAGTTTGTTCTTGTGATCTGTTGCACAAAGGGAACGGGATGTGATTGGGGTTTTCCAAGTCACCACGATGACGGATATGGCAGGTGCAGAGCCTGCAGCCACACACAAGCTCAGGAGCTAAATCTTCCTGAGGAAGTGATGGAGGGAGCTCAACCAGAGAGGTGTTTCTGTACAGTCAGGGGCACGGCCGTCACGGGCAGCGGCTCTACAAATGGGTGTTGAAGGGATGGGGCAGAGCTGTAGCACTGCCAAGCTGCAGTGAAGGGAGGGCTGCAGAAAGCACCAGCACTGCTGCCTGTGTTGCCATCAGCTGGCAGTGCGTGGGAAGTGCTGATGGTGCTGAGGGTGCTTTTCACGGTGTCGTTCCCAGGCTGGTCCATCGCTGCTAGTGACCCTCCTGAGAGCGTTGCTGCAGAAGGAGCTCCACCCTCGTGCCGGTTTGAAAGCCCCTGTGGCTCTTTGCCATGTCCTTCGCAGGCTGTGAGTGTGAGAGGGGACTTGTCCTTGGGCTGGGTACCACCGCGCAGCCCTCCTGCTGCAGCAGACCTGGGAGAGGTGGAGAGCGGGCACCTGCAGCATTTCCACGCTCGCTTGCACCTCTGTGCTGCAGAAGGGCTGGTCGAGGCGTGAGCATGCTGGCAGGAGCCTCCCAGTGCTGCAGCCTCACCGTGCCTGGGTCCCACCAGGTTCGGGTGCTGAGGGAACTGGGTGAGGTCCAGGGGTGAAGCCACGCTGAACATGGTCCCACTGAGCAGCTCCTGACATGCAGAAGGACCCTGATTCCTGTTGTTTTCATTCCAAAAAGCAAGGAAATACTTGAACCAGTTACGAACCATTTTTATAACGTGCCCATAATGTTATGAGTTTTTTTCTTAAAAATAAAAAAGGGAGGACGGAATTCAGATGTGCACAATGGGTTTCAAGAAGGCAGTTGGGGCCTTTCCAAGAAGAGCATAAGAGCAGCTTGATTTGTCCTTTGGCTTTTGCTTAGAAGTAACCCACCCTGCTCTGGCTTCTCTCCTGTTTCCAGACCTGCTGCTGCTTCTGCAGGTGTCCTCTATTGCAGCAGAAATGACAGAGCTCTGGGCAGAGGAAGGATCCTCTGTCACGATGCACGCACCAGCTATCAGGAACATCAGCTTGGCCGAGTGGGAATACATAAGAGAGAACATCCCCGAATTAATCCTGCAGTACTACGCAGAGTCGCAGTCAGTAACCATTTACCCAGCTTACAAAGGCAGAGTGGATTTCTACCGAAACAACGGCTCCCTTGTCCTGCAGGAGCTGCGAGAGACGGACAGTGGCATCTATAAAGCAACAGTTAACTTGTTGCAGGACAAAGCAACAACAACCACTCTTAGAGTGATCAGTAAGTCAAAATTGGTTGAAAGGATGTTGTTCTCTGACCATCAGTAGGATTTGCCATCAGTAGGGTGCACAGGCATGCCTCCCCCGAAGTGGACTAGAGGAGGAATTTCTGGTTTCATTACTGCCTTGAATGACATGGACTGTCTTTCAACCACTCCTGTCGGTATCCCACAGCAGCAGCAAGGGATACCTTGCTGCAATGGGAGCAGCAATGGGAGCTGTGCCCGGGTAGAAGAGCTGCTCAGTTAGGTTGCGGAGCTTTGGGGGGAGGTGAGCAGGCTCTGGAGCATCAGGGAGTCAGAAAGGGAAATTGACTGGTGGAAGCATACTCTGCCCTCCGTGAGACAGGCTCACGAGCCTGCCACAGCACGAGTGTCTCCTGCCATGCAGAAGACAGAAGTTCCCCCATCCTGCCAGGGAATAGGAGGGGACCTAGGCCAAGGGGGTGAATGGAGGCAGGTTCCTGTTCGGGGTGGTAGGCGAGCCCTGTCCTTGCCCACCTCACCCCTATATAACAGGTATGAGGGTCTAGAACACGACAGTCAGAACAGCGATGTAGACAAAAGCCTGTCCCAGTTGGAGAAAGTGCCTAAGGCAAGGCAACCTACCCACCGCATTGCTACATCATCTGTCAAGAAAGACAGAAGGGTTATAGTCCTGGGGAACTCCCTTCTGAAAGGGACAGAGGGCCCGATATGCCAACCAGACCCACCCCACAGGGAGGTCTGTTGCCTCCCCGGAGCCTGGGTGAGAGACTTCACTAAGAAAGTCAAGCGCCGGGTATGGCCCACCGACTGCTACCTACTGCTGGTCTTTCAGGCTGGTAATGACAAGGTAGCAACGAGAAGTCTGAAAGCAATCAAAAGGGACCAGGGGCACAGGTTGTGTTTGCCTCTGCCCTTCCGATAGGGGGGATCGATGCTGACAAGCGGGCTCACCACATTAACATGTGGCTTTGCGACTGGTGCAACCAGAAGGAATACAGGGATGCTGTTCGTGTTTGCAGGGAGAAAATTTGTGTGGGCAAAGCCCAACTAGAGTTGAAGCTGGCCATGTCTGTGGGAGACAATAACAAAGGTTTTTTTAGATATGTGAACAGAAAAAGGAGGACCAAAGAAAACATAGGTCTGCTACTTGGTGGAGAAGGTCTCCTCACAGACAATGACATAGGCAAAGCAGAGATGTTTAATGCCTTCTTCGCCTCTGTCTTCAACACTGATGATGGGCTTCGGGACCCAGGGTGCCCTGAGCTGGAGGACCATGACGGTGGGAATGACAAACTCCCAACCAACCCTGAACATGTGTGGGATTTGCTGCTCCACCTGGAGCCATACAAGCCCATGGGTCCAGATGGGATCCATCCCAGGGTGCTTACGGAGCTGGGTGATGTCATCACAGGACCTCTCTAAATTATTTTTCAGTGATCTTGGGAATCTGGAGAGGTCCCTGTAGACTGGAAGCTGGCAAATGTGCCAATTTTCAAGAAGAGCAAGAAAGAAGACCCTAGCAATTACAGGCCTGTCAGTCTCACGTCAATAAATATTATTGGTAAACTGGTAAAATTATGGAGAAGATGATTCTTGAAGTTACTGAAGTGCACCTGGGGGACAATGCAGTCATTGGTCCCAGCCAACATGGGTTCATGAGGGGCAGGTCCTCCCTAACAAATTTGTTTTCCTTTTATGATAAGATCACCTGTCTAGTTGACCAAGGGAAACCAGCTGATGTGATCTTTTTGGACTTCAGCAAGGCTTTTGACACGGTTTCCCATAAGATCCTACGGGACAAAATGTCCAGCATACAACTTAATAAAAACATCATCCGATGGGTGAGCAATTGGCTGACAGGCAGGGCTCAAGGGCTTGTGGTAAATGGGGCCGCATCCGGCTGGTGGATGGTCACTAGTGGGGTCCCTCAAGGCTCCATTTTAGGGCCAGTCCTCTTCAATGTCTTTATAAACGATTTGGATGTAGGACTAGAAGGAGTTCTGAGCAAATTTGCCGACGACACCAAACTTGGGGGAGTTGTGGATTTGAATGAGGATGGAAAGGCCTTGCAGAGAGATCTGGACAGATTGGAGAGCTGGGCGATCACCAACGGCATGAAGTTCAACAAGAGCAATTACTGGGTCCTGCACCTGGGACAGGGCAACCCTGGCTGTTCATACTGACTGGGTGATGAGATGCTGGAGAGCAGCCCTGCAGAGAGGGATCTGGGGGTTGTGGTTGACAGCAAGCTGAATATGAGCCAGCAGCGTGCCCTGGCAGCCAGGAGGGCCAATCGTTCCCTGGGGTGCATCAAGCACGGCATCTGGGGTTTGACCAGTTTAAATGCAGGCAACAGTGGAGTCCTATTTTAGATCCCATGAACCACAGAATGGTTTGGGTTGGAAGGGACCTTACAGCCCACCCGGTGCCAGCCCCCTGCCACGGGCAAGGACCCCTCCCACCAGCCCAGGATGCCCAAGGTGACATCCAGCCTGGCCTTGGGCACCTTCAGGGATGGGGCACACAGAGCTTGTCTTGGCAGCCTGTGCCAGTGCCTCACCATCCTCATAATAAAGATTTTTTTCCTTGTATCTAATATAACCTACCCTTTTTTAGTTTAAAGCCCTTACCCCTTGTCCTATCACTCCACTCCCTGGCAAAGAGTCCCTCCCCAGCTTTCCTGTAGCCCCCTTTAGGTACTGGAAGGTTGGTAAAAGGTCCCCCCAGAGCCTTCTCTTCTCCAGGCTGAACACCCCCAACTCTCTCAGCCTGTGTCCATAGCAGAGGTGCTCCAGCTCCTGATCATCTCTGTTGTGGCCCTCCTCTGGACTCTTCTAATACGTCCATGTCCTTGTGCCAGAGGACCCCTCCACCCCACTTCTGTGCGGGGGCAGCTTTCTCCTCTTGGAAGTGTCCATAAAGTCCCCGTCATCACTTCCCAGCATAATCCCAAGGTGCAGCTCTGTCGGGTCGGTGTCCGTGGCCCCAGGGTGCCATGCCTGAGCTCCAGGGGCTGGTGCTGCCCACCCCTGGGGAGGTGCCGTGGCTTAAGGGCAGCGGCTGGGACATCGGCTCTGAGCTTGGTGGATGCTGCCCTGCTCCTGCACTGTCTTCTGCCCTGCCAGACTCAACCGAGGCACTGAGCTGAGGTGCGAATGAGAAGGGGAGGTGCTGCTCACCCCGCGTGGGGCTTGCTGTTCTGGCATTTCATGCGGGGCGGGTTTAAGGTGGGAGGAGAGGCAATCCCAGGCAGTGCTGCCATGTTGCTCTCTGCTTTCCAGAGCCCTTGCCCCAGCCCAAGCTCCTGAGCAGCTCAAACCTGGCCGGTTCACTCATCAACCTGACCTGCGTGCTGCCAGAAGGAACGGTGGCTGATGTCTCCTGGAAGAAGGATGGACATCCCCTTCCTCCCGAAAAGTTCAGTCAGATCACTGGGAAGACCACTGTGCTGCAGATCAGGAAGGCAGAGAAGTCGGATTGCGGCTCCTACACCTGCATAATCAACAACTCCATAAACAGGAAGGAGGCAGACTTCAACCTGACCGTGACAGGTTAGCATTGCCCTGCCGGGGTGGGTCCGGTGGTTTGCCACCTTGTCACACCAGCCCTGAGCCCACAGGTACCTGGACGAGACCCCCAGCAGCTCTGCTGTGCTCCTGGGGCTGGCAGATGGATTGTTTGTTGGCTGTTGTCTCACTTGGACCTGCAGCCTTTGTGCATTTAGGTGCCAGCTCAAGCCTGCTCTTTGAGGCACCAGCACTTTGTCCCTGAGACCCTCGCAGGTTTCAGCTGCCTCTTGTGGGATCTGCCACGCAAGGAAACCCAGTAATCCTTTAGGGTTTCGAGCTTGTTGCAGACTCCTGGGATAGCTGCTCCATGTTGTGGGGTTGTCCTCCATGCAGGTCTTACACCTCCTGCCCGTGATGCACAGATGATGTCCGCTGCTGCGCTGGTGCTCACTGCCATCTCTGCCGTCCTCTTCATTATCCGGCTCTCTCAGCTGGGGAAGCTCAGACTCGGTGAGTGCCCACGCCTGAGCTCCTCTCTCCATGCCGTGGAGAGGGCAGGGGGCGAGGCAAGCCCCTTCTCTCCGAACTCACCGCGGTAGTTGGAGGAAGCTTGCTCGATGGTCGTGGAGTTCATGCACTTCTTCTTATGGTTCTGTGGCTTGAACAGAAAACAAAATTTCCTAGCAGCAGTAATCCCAAATGGCTTTGGGAGAAATTGGGCCACCTGCAGGTATCATGGTATGAGGCATAGGAGTTGTTCCTCTCTGTCCTCAGGAGTCCCTGGGGAGAAATAGAAAGGGCAGGACACAAAGAGCTTCCTGCGTGGAGGTGCTGAGAGCTGACCAAGGGCCACGTGGCATTGGGTTTGGCAACCAAGCACACTGGTGTTTGGGTCAGAATGGTGCAAACTGCTGTGCACCCATACCCAAGCTTACGGGTTGATGTGGGTGCTTCTGTAGCAGCATGATGGTTAGCAGAAAAGAGACCATAAGACCTAGCCAACAGCAAGTCCTCCCATCTGGCTCGCATCTCATGGTTCCTCCTCAAGTCAAACAAAGCCCTTTAGAAGCCTAACAAAAGCCTTTGAAATCCACCAGCGTTTGTCTTTGAGGTTTCCAAATCTCGGGAATTTGATTCTTTACAAGGGAAATGTGTGCTTGGTGTTCACCTTCCCTTCCCAGGCTGCACCCCGGATCCCTTGGTGAGGTTCCAAGCCCTAACTCAAAGATATTTGCCTTTTTCCCAGGAAAGGAAGCGTGGGAATGGTTAATGCTGTCCTTACTGGGGCTGCTGTGCACCTCTTCTCTCCTCCTGTTGGCTGCCTCTGTCATCTGGATGCAGGAAGATGGTAGGATTCATTTAAACTGAGTTGTTCTTCATTTCTCCCGTGTCTTATCTTTGATGACACCAAAGACCTCCAGGTCTCTCCAGCAGCATCCTTGTCTGATGCAGTGCTGTTGGGTTTGGAGAATCAATGTCAGGGTTCCCTGCTCTGTAGTGTCTGCCTTGGCCAGGAGAAGCTTTCCCATCTCACCTCCTTGTTTAATTCTGCTCCCCACAGGTCATTCTGCTGCCTTCATCCTGCTCGGGCTTATCCTCTCGGCTGGGATCGTGGCCATGGCACTGACGGCGGTGGCGATGTCGCCGTGCAGACCAGCATTGCTCACATACTTCAGGTCCAAAGACTGTGAGTTGCTGTCAGTGGCCTAAACCTCCGGTGCAAAAGGCCCAAGGAGAGCCTGGGAGCAAACTCCCCGTGCTGGCCTGCCCTCCTCTCCCATTTCTCTCCCATCCACCAGAACTTCTCCCCTCTCCCAGGGCACCATGTCATCCTGTGCATTACAGCCATGACGCTGGCAGTCAACCTGCTGTTCACCAGCCTCCTGCTCCGTGGCTTCCATCAGCTCCACGGTAATGGGCGGCCGGGTTGGCACCGCGTGTGGCCTTGGTCGCCTTCCTTCTGGGGAGAGGTGGGGTGTTCGGGGTGGGACTGGCCTCAGCCAGGGAAGAGAAAGTCCTTGGGTGGCTTTGTAGGCTGTAGTTGATGCAGTCATGGCAAGCCCTGTGCTTAGCCGGGAGGTCACAGCAGGGCAAGGTTTGCCCCTGGAGCTCCAGAGCGTGAAACACCAGGATGCTCTGAATGACCTTCATGTTCTGTCGGTGTTCAAGGGGGGCAGGAGAGCAACCACTGACAAGTTCTCACTGTCTCCTTGGCAGAGCGGGGCTGCTCAGAGGCTGTCAATCTGACCATTGGCTTCGTCATTCCTCCTGTGGCAGTCCTCTCCATGCTGCTGCTCCTCTTCCTGTGGTGTAAGTAGCCCAGAGGTTTCCTTTGACTCTCTCTACAGGAAGGACATGTAGGTGCTCAAGCGCGTCCAGAGAAGGGCGACGAAGCTGGTGAGGGGCCTGGAGAACAAGGCCTACGAGGAGCGGCTGAGGGAGCTGGGCTTGTTCAGCCTGGAGAAGAGGAGGCTCAGGGGCGACCTTATCGCTCTCTATGGGTACCTCAAGGGAGGCTGTAGCGAGGTGGGGGTTGGTCTGTTCTCCCACGTGCCTGGTGACAGGACGAGGGGGAATGGGCTAAAGTTGCACCAGGGGAGTTTTAGGTTGGACTTTAGGAAGAACTTCTTTACTGAGAGTGTTTTGAGGTACTGGAATGGGCTGCCCAGGGAAGTGGTGGAGTCACCATCCCTGGAGGTCTTTAAATGTGATATGGTTTAATGGAGGACATGTTAGTGTTAGGTCAGTAGTTGGACTCGATGATCTTGAGGTCTCTTCCAACCTAGAAATTCTGTGATTCTGTGATTACAGCCACACCAAGTAGCTGCTCCGTCACTGAGACCCTGCTCTCAGCTCCCACCCCGTGGCAGCAGGTCTTGAGACAAGAGGCAAATTGCCTCCACTTCACCCAGGAGTGCTCAAGGAGGTGTTCATGAAAAGCGAGTTTCTCCTCCCAAATGTGAAGGATGCTCTTCTGCTCTCCTCCTGACCCAGGAGATGTGGGCTGGTGCCTAGCTGGCCACTAACCTGAAGAGTAGTGAGCTCATGGTGTGCCTCACCAGCTCCATGATGTGTTGAGGAGAGGGCGGGAAGAGGACCCCTGCTTTGCCAGGGTGTGCAGAACAATTGGGAATCTGAAACACAAGAAATATTGCACTAACCTACCAAGGGCTCGTAGGTTAGAGGTGCAGGGGCTTGCAGGCAAGGTGGGTGTCCATCTCTGTGCTGCCTTCTGGCTCTCCATCCAAAATGGAGATCTGGTTTTGGAAAGAGAAGGGTTTAGCCATGGGAAAGCCTCCAAAACCCGTTCTTCCCTGCAGTCGCATTTTCACATGTCCCCATGAAACTCAGGGTGGTGTTGCAAACCCAGGAGCTGATGCCCTCTCCTTCGTTTTCAGCTTTCAAGAAAAATCAGGAGAAGCAGCAGCAGCCGGACCCCCAGGAGGTCACCCACAGCTTACAGACCACGTCCACCTTGGTGACTTCCAGCACACGTTAGCTGTCTCCTTCTCTGGTTGCTGCAGATACTCGTCATGTAACAAGGAATATTTAATACTCACCGGGAATCATCCATCTGCCTTCCTGCAGAACGGCACGGGCAGCTTTTTCACCACACGGGGATGACATCAGAAGAACCAGTCATTGGAAAAGCTGGTACATTCCTCCTAGGCCAGTCCAGAAACTGAACTAGTGCCAAAGTGGATACTGGATGTTTTTGAGTCTTAAATATTCTTTGTAATACATCTAGGTTAGATTGCTGCTCTTTTGTAAGGGAGCTTCCCGTAGTTCCCGACCGCTCATCTCCTGTCCTCCAGATCAGTGATGGTGCTCAAGAGCCTTTCCTTTTCCTCCAGCTACGGTTGGGTTGGGCATTGCCACTGGAATGGGCTGCTACAGCCTCACTCGTTGTGCCCCACGTTGGGTGCCATTTGTGGTGACCGAGTGCACAGACTCTTCGTGTGATCAAGTCTCTATTGCAACCCGGCTATGCTCCTTTTACACACTTTCCTTCCAGAGGTTTTCCTTCCACAAATCCTCCAGCCCCGTTTACAGTCCTTTGATCCTTGTATTTCTCAGGCTGGTAGCAACCTTATTGCAACCTCCTGTTCCCATGCTGGGTTTTGGTCACACTTTGTTGCTTTCCTCTTTCCTGGGCCTCGTGGCAGTCCTTGCTCTTACCTCCTCTTCTTATTCCCGTATGCCTCAGACTCTGTGGTGACTCGCATCCCCCACATTTCTCTCGTCTTCAGCACTCCCTTCCTGGATTCTCACTAGTCTTATCCACATTTCTAACTAAACCTACTTTTTCTACTTTTCCCACAATTTATCCATATATGGTGCTAATTAAACCTACATTTTCTGCATAGAATCATAGAACCATAGAATATCCCGAGTTGGAGGGGACCCATGAGGATCATCAAGTCCAACTCCTGGCACCGCACTGGTCTACCCAAAAGTTTAGACCATGTGCCTGAGTCCGATCTCTTCTTAAATTCAGATAGGCTTGGTGCAGTGACTGCTTCCCTGGGGAACCTGTGAAGAACCTCACCCTGATGTCCAGCCTAAACCTCGCTTACCTCAGCTTAACACTGTCCCCCCTGCACTGGGGTTTACACAGAACAGGTCACCTGCCTCCCCACTCCCCCTCACAAGGAAGCTGCAGACCGCAATGAGGTCCCCCCTCAGCCTCCTCTTCTCCAGGCTGACCAGGCCCAGTGCCCTGAGCAGTCTTCCCCTCTAGGCCCTTCACCATCTTCATCACCCTCCTCTGGACACTCTCCAACAGTTTCATGTCCTTCTTGTGCTGTGGTGCCCAGAACTGCTCACAGCACTCGAGGTGAGGCCGCACCAGCGCAGGGCAGGCAGGCAGGACAATTCCTTCCCTCGACCGACTAGCGATGCCGTGCTTGGTGCACCCCAGGGTACGGCTGGCAATATGTGATTACAGATCCCACACTGGTCTACCTTTTTGCAGGTGCCCTTTCCTGGGTATTATCCATTATTGTGGTTGGGAAGCTCTCATATTCCATTTTTATATATTCATATATATATACATATATATATATATATACATATATATATATATACACGTATATTCTGATTTTTTATGTATATTTATAAGCACCTGTGACCTAGCCTGTGCTGATTTCCCTTACACAGGCTCTTAACTGACCTTGTGGTCACACCACAGCTGTCAGTGGCTTTACATCCTTTGTGGACTGTAGTGTTTTAGGTGGATCTGAAGGTCCCCCTTTTTTGTCCCCCTGGTATCAGCTGAGAAATATGTTCATACATGAAAAAAACTAGTGAAAGGAAAAAAGAAAAGGAAGGAAAGAAGAAAGGAAGGAAGGAAAACAAACAAACAAAAAAAAATACAGAAAAAGGAAGGAAGGAAAGAAAGTAAAGGAGGAAAGAAAGAGAATGAAAGAACAAAAGAAAGAATGAAAAAGAAGGAAAGAGAAAGAAGGAAAGATATAGAGAGAAGGAAGGAAGGAAAGAAGGAAGGTAGGAAAGAAAGAAAAAAGAGAAAGAAAGAGAAAGGAAGGAAGGAAGGAAGGAAGAAAGAAGGGAAGAAAGAAGGAAAGAAAGAAAGACATCCTACCTTAGGTCACCTTTTCCTTCACTTTGCTAGAGCCGCTGCAATAGAAGGATTCCGTTTGGATCCTCTGCTGGTGTCCCCGCTGTGTCTCCTCAAGCACAGGATAGCTCAGTGCTATCTGGGCCCCAGCTCTGGGGCCAGATCCTGCCTTGGCCAGCTCTGGACCAGGTTTCTGGAGGGGGTGCGGGCCAGGGCAGACTGCTTTACAGACCAAACTAAAGCTGAGCAGTGCCCTGGGTTGCAACAAATCCCGTCCCAAGGGAAAGCGCATCCCCGGGGCAAGGAAAGCCCCTGCCCCAGCCAGGCCGGAGCACAGCTTGCCAAGATGCCTCCTCCAGGCCAGGGCAGGAGCTCGTGGGGCCAGGACCCAGGCGCTGACAAGGGCTCAGCCTCGTGGCACTTGAGAGAAGAGCAGAAAAGCTTTTCTGCTTGCCTTAGCCCCCGCCTGGGACGCACCAAGCCGTGGTGCTCGGAGGTGCCCGCAGCACCCTCCCGGTGAGGTTACCTGGTCCGAGAGAGGACAGGGGCAGCACGCGTCCCCTTTCAAGGAGTCTGGGGGGGCTCTGCAGGCCAACAAGGGCACCAGCGGTGGGAAAAGCACCGTCAGAGGCGGCAGAACTAAACCAGGTAAGGAACCAAGATCTTTCTGGCTTTCTGGATACCTGGCAGTGGGTGACCAGGTGACAGAGTCCCACACGGTGGCTCAGACTCCTCCTTCTCCTCTTTCTTTCTCCGTGCAGGAAGATGCCCACTGGCAATGACAAGCAGGGGAGAGCCCCAAGGACACATCGCCCATCCCCGCATCCCTCCGCCTTCTCCCTTGGCCTGTCCCTCTCAGGCTACCGAAGTCTCCGGTCACTGATTGTGGACCACTGAGAAACGGTGAGCACAGCTTTGGAGAGGGCTTTAACCTGGAGTAGCCAGGGGAGGAGAACCTCAACCTATCCCGCTCCTCCCGGCTGGATGCCAGTGTCAGTGACAGACGCCCAGAGCCTGGAGAAGGGCCTGGAGTGCACTGATGACAAATTCCTTCTCCAAGTGACAGAGGGGCCAATGTGGAGATGTGCTATGCTGGATCCAGTTCTCACCACCCACGAGTTGCAGGTGGGGAATGTGAAGCTCAAGGGCAGCCTCAGCTGCGGTGATCATGAGACGGTGGAGTTTTGGACTCAGAGGGCAGCGAGGAGGGAGAACAGCAAGCTCACAGCCCTGGAATTCAGGAGAGCAGAATCTGGGCTCTGGGCCCCCCAGCACAAATTGGGCATGGAAGTATTAGAATGAGTCCAGAGGAGGGACATAATGGAGATGATCAAGGGGCTGGAGCACCTCTCCTATGGAGACAGGCTGAGGGACTTGGGGTTGTTCAGCCTGGAGAGAAGGCTCTGGGGGGACCTTACAGCAACCTGCCAGTGCCTAACGGGGGCTACAGGACAGCTGGGGACAGGCACTTTGTCAGGGTTCCAGTGATAGGACAAGGGGGAATGGCTTAATACTAAAAGAGAGTATGGTTAGATTAGATATAAGGAAGAAATTCTTTGCTCTGAGTGCAGTGAGGCTGTGGCCCAGGCTGCCCCAGAAGCCATGGGTCCCCATCTCTGGCAGTGCCCAAGGCCAGGCTGGATGGGGCTGGGGGCAGCCTGGGCTGCTGGGAGGGGTCCCTGCCCATGGCAGGGGCTGGAATTAGATGGTCATAGAAACACAAGGTTGGAAAGGACCTACAAGGTCATCTAGCCCAACCGTCCTGCTGTCACCAGTACTACCGCCTAAGTTACTAAATCATATCTCGTAGCACCTCATCCAGGCACTTGTTGAACACTGCCAGGGACGCTGATTCCACCACCTCCCTGGGCAGGCCATTCCAGGGCGTGACCACTCTTTGAGAGAAAAAGCTTTTCCTGATATCTAAATCTCCCCAGGAGCAACTGTTGGCCATTTCTTCAAGTCCTATCATTAGTTATCTGAGAGAAGAGGCCGGCTCCCTCCTCATCACAACCTCCCTTCAGGCAGTTGTAGAGAGCAATGAGGTCTCCTCTGAGCCACCTCTTCCCCAGACCAAACAACCCCAGTTCCCTCAGCCGCTCCTCACAGGACTTGTGCTCCAGGCCCTTCACCAGCTTTGTAGTCCATCTCTGGACACGCTCCGGGGCCTCAATGTCCTTCTTGTAGTGAGGGGCCCAAAGCTGAGCACAGCACTCAAGGTGCAGCCTCGCCAGAGCAGAGTACAGGGGGGCGATCACCTCCCTGGTCCTGCTGGCTGCACTGTTCCTGATGCAAGCCAGGATGCTGTTGGCCTTCTTGGCCACCTGGGCGCACTGCTGGCTCACGTTCAGGCAAGCATCGACCAACACCCCCAGGTGCTTTCCCTCTTCACAGTCCTCTAGCCACTCTGCCCCAAGCCTGTAGCTCTGAATGGGGTTTGGCCGAAGTGCAGGACCCGGCACTTGGCCTCGTTGAACTTCTTCCCATTTGCCTCAGCCCAGGAGTCCAGCCTATCCCGAACCCTCTGAAGGGCCACCCTACCCTCAGACAGGTGGACGCTACCTCCCACCTTGGTGCCATCTGCAAACTTTCTGAGGGTACACTCAATGCCCTCGTCTAGGTCAACAATAAAGGTATTAAGCAAGATAGGCCCCAGTACTGACCCCTGGCGGACAACACTTGTGACGGGACACCAGCTGATCCTCAGAAGCTCTGCCAGAAACCAAATACACAAGTCTTTCATACAAAAACCTCATCGACCTAGTCGATCTTGCTCTCATGCCGTCCTCTATGCCGATTAATAGCAGCAATGCATTGCAAATGAGACAACTGGGCCAAACTCCTCAGAAGAGTCCATAAGCCCGGCTCTTAGGTCTTTCTTTTTTTTTTTTTTTTCTTTTTTTTTTTTTTTTTGACTTGTTAAGTTGATAAGACTTTCTGTTGCAGGGAAGTCCACCATCTGGACGTCAAGCTCGGGCCTGAAGGCAGAGCTGGGTGCTGGGGGTGCAAGTGTGACCAGATGGATGCACTCTTTAAGCAAGATGCCAGGTTGCAAGAGGAGCTCGGCAGGCTGCAATGCATCCAGGAATCCAAGCAACAGATCAATGCGTGGTACCATGTGCTGCTGCAGGCTGAGCAGCCCTGCCTTAAGTCCTGGCAAGAGTGAGGCGTCTCCCCCTTGCCCCTCAGGTTCCCCTGTGCAACAGATAGGATGCTCTGGGGCTCACAAAAGGAGAGGGTGCCAACAACAGCAATGGTAATGCTCAAGGCCCAGGCAGGGCAACGGAGCATGCAGCTGGCAGAAGGTGGAGCAGGGGGCTCCGGGGCTCACCCCCCCCCCCCCTCCAGAAGGTGTGGAGCAGAACACGGGCTCGGTTCGTGCAGATAAATAACGGTCTGTAAGACAGATCTGTAAGGCACACGACGTTATATCCAGCCGGGGCTGCTTTTGCAGCCGCAGAGCTCCTGGGCACCCCGAGCCTGCTGCACCCCACAGCCCCCGGCCTCGCGGTGCGAGTCGTGCCCGGCGTCCTGGTGCCCCGTGCCGAGCCCAGCCGCGTGTCGGGGCCTGAGTGACGGCGACAGGAGGCGGTGGCACCCGGTGCCGGTGCTGGTCCCAGCCCTGCTGCAGGCCGCGCTGCGCCCCAGGTCTGCCATGCTTGCCCTTCCCCTCCTCGTCCTCCTGGCCTCCGCCGGGACAGGCCCAGCGGCCGGCCTGGCTGTCATAGGCAAGTCCTGGGGCTGGGGGCGGTGGTGGTGGAGGTGGTGAGTGTGGTGGTGCTGGTGGTGTTGGTGCTGGTGGTGGCTGTGGTAGGCCAGGCGGTGCAGGTTCCCGCTCCACCATGGAGCTTCTCCTGGCTGCTTTTCCCACCCCAAAGCCCCTGCTGCATGCTCGCAGCCTCGATAACAACTTTCAAAATGTTTTGGGGAGCAAATGGGTGGTTGGGAGGGGGCTGCCCTGGCTCCAGTTGCGACTCCCTGGGGCTCCTTTGCTTCCAAGCCCCCCCCATAGAGCAGGGCCAGGAGCAGGCGGCTCTCGCAGCCGTACCCACGCTTGGAAACTCCTCAGGCAGAAGCCGGCTGCGAAGCGAAGCAGTGCAGGCATTCAGGGAGATGAAGGCAGTGCCTCCCCAGCCTCCTGCTTCTCCGTGGTGCTGCTTAAAGCCCCGCCGTGAGGCCCCCCCCAAAATAATCCCGTCCCCAGCACCGCTGCTTGCGCAGGAGCCGAGCCAGGGCGGCTCTCCCTGCCCAGCTGCCTGCTGGATGCCGGTGCGTCCCGCTAGCCCCGCGCTGCGTTCCTCCCTTCCAGCCCGCACGCTCTTCCCGTGCTACTCTGCCGACCTCAAGCCGGTGTCCGAGGTCCTGGTCTCGGCCAGGGGCTGCACTGTGCTCTTCAGCGTCGAGCCGAGGGCAGCCGGCACCACGGCGTCCTGGGAGTACGAGTCCGGCGCGCGCAAGGAGCTCATCGCCACGTTCGTTCCCAACAAGTCGGCCGAGATCTCCCGCGCCTACGTGGGCCACGCCAGGCTCAGCGAGATGGACTTCTCGCTGCAGCTGGTGCTGCGCTGGTGGGACGGGGGGTTCTACCGCTTCCGCTCCGAGTCGGAGGCCACGGGCTGGTTGGAGCTGCGTGTGGTCGGTGAGTGCCAAACCCTGCGCCGCAGCCGGGGAGCTGGAGCTGCTGCCTGGGTGCTGGCACCCTCGAGGCGGGGGTGTCAGTGCCGACGGGTGCTCCATCTGCGCAGAGCCGCTCTCCGAGCCAGAAATCCTGGGCAACTCGTTCGTGGAGGTGGGAGGCGACACCAAGCTGTACTGCAACGTGCTGGAGGGGCAGGTGGACATGTACTGGTGGAAGAGGAATGGGAAGCTGCTGATGGAGAGCAACGGCCTCCAGTTCATCCACAACAACACGCTGGAGATCCACCGAGCCCTGATGAACGACACCGGCTACTACACGTGCATAATCAGCAACCCGGTCAGCCACAACGAAACCTCCTTCCTGCTGCGCGTCCACAGTAAGTGGGGTTTTCTTTCCCGGGCACGGGAATGGAAAGCTGGGGAATGGCCCCAAAATGTTCGCTCTGGCCCCGTTCCCTGAGGTCTCATGGCTTCCCAGCACAGTCTGAGATGAGGAGTGGGAACAGCAGGGCTTCATTGAGGACTTGTGTCTCTGCACCAGCCTGCCCAGTGGCAGGAGTTTTTCTTTCTCTGGGCAAAATTCTGGGAATTTTGGGTTTTGTTTATTTTTTTCAGACAACGACAGGGCATTTTTCATCCTCATCGTGGTATTCGTTAGCATCGGCTTGCTGGCAGGTGAGTGCTGGGACCAGTTTCGCAGAGGTGAAGCACCCAAACTGGGGCCCAAGGAGTGAATATGGTGGCTGAAAATAGGAAGCTCCTTGCAGGCAGTGAAAATAGCCTCCAGGCTTGAGGCTTCTTGCCTGAGTGTTGCCACTCGTTGAGCATCTTCATCCCTGGGGTGTTTAACAGAGGTCATATTTGTCCACAGGGATCTTCAACTGGTGGAGGTTGAGGAACTCCCCGGATTATGCCGTTCATTTTTGAAAATTTAGCACTGAAAAGCCAGAAGTTTCATTGTCCTCAGCATTAACCCTATGGAGATACATCTTTGGAGTGGAAGTGCATTCAGGAGGTCAAATCACATCCTATGGTGGAAGTGATTGCTACACCATCCTACACCATTTTCATGGTGAAATCCTAGCAGAGTTCTCTGTAGGGGGAGTCAAAGCTGACGTGCAGAAGAACAAAATTTCAGTGAAGCTGTTTTCTTTAAAAAAAAAGAAAAAAAAAAAAGAAAAAAAAAAAGTTAGATATAGTTTGGTGCTTGTTTGCGTTGCTGAATGGTTCTGGCTGTGTTTGTGCTTGTTGCATTGTGGCAGGATGAGCTGGAAGGTGCAGCTGGGCTCTGCATGGCACAAGTCCTGGAAACATCCAGTGTAAAGTAGGTTGGCAGCAAAATGTCATCTCTCAACCACGTCACAAATGAAATATTAAAGGAAGTGAAGCAAACTGGATGTATTAGAGTAGTTTTCAGGCTAATTTTTAAGCTGTGTTAAAAGTTGTTCAGTTCCCTGCAGTGCTTGTGAGTGTTCAGGGGAGCCAAATGTTACAGAAAAAATATATTTTCAAACTGTTTTGAGTGTTGTCTATAAATCATTTGGGAAAAGTGTAGTTTTTCATGTCTCTTGCTACAAATAAAAGCGCACATGTTCTCCCTGTTATATTGCTGTTGTCTGTGGCTATGGGAAATAAGCCCTGTGCGGCACCCAAAACCCACAGCAGGGTAGGGATGTGCAGGCAGGAGGGGCAGTCAGAGCATCAGGTGGGGAATGGGGGATGATGATGACAAAAATGTCGTGTCTGTCTGGCTTTAACAGCAGCTGGGCTGGCCAGGGCCTCACCACACACAGGTCAAAGAATTTCTTCCTTGTATCTCATCTAACCCTAACCTCTTTTAGTTTAAGGCATTCCCCCTTGTTCTACAACTTATTTGGCTTCCAGCAGAGCTTCTGAGGATCAGCTGGTGTCCCGTCACAAGTGTTGTCTGCCAGGGGCCAGTACTGGGGCCTATCTTGCTTAATACCTTTATTGTTGACCTAGACCAGGGCATTGAGTGTACCCTCAGAAAGTTTGCAGATGGCACCAAGGTGGGAGGTAGCGTCCACCTGTCTGAGGGTAGGGTGGCTCTTCAGAGGGGTCGGGATAGGCTGGACTCCTGGGCTGAGGCAAATGGGAAGAAGTTCAACGAGGCCAAGTGCCGGGTCCTGCACTTCGGCCAAACCCCATTCAGAGCTACAGGCTTGGGGCAGAGTGGCTAGAGGACTGTGAAGAGGGAAAGCACCTGGGGGTGTTGGTCGATGCTTGCCTGAACGTGAGCCAGCAGTGCGCCCAGGTGGCCAAGAAGGCCAACAGCATCCTGGCGTGCATCAGGAACAGTGCAGCCAGCAGGACCAGGGAGGTGATCGCCCCCCTGTACTCCGCTCTGGCGAGGCTGCACCTTGAGTGCTGTGTTCAGCTTTGGGCCCCTCACTACAAGAAGGACATTGAGGCCCCAGAGCGTGTCCAGAGACGGGCCAAAAGCTGGTGAAGGGCCTGGAGCACAAGTCCTGTGAGGAGCGACTGAGGGAACTGGGGTTGTTTGGTCTGGGGAAGAGGTGGCTCAGAGGAGACCTCATTGTTCTCTACAACTGCCTGAAGGGAGGTTGTGATGAGGAGGGAGTCGGCTTCTTCTCTCAGATAACTAATGATAGGACTTGAAGAAATGGCCAACAGTTGCTCCTGAGGAGATTTAGATATCAGGAAAAGCTTTTTCTCTCAAAGAGTGGTCACGCACTGGAATGGCCTGGAGGAGGCATCTTGGCAAGCTGTGCTCCGGCCTGGCTGGGACAGGGGCTTTCCTTGCCCCGGGGATGCGCTTTCCCTTGGGACGGGATTTGTTGCAACCCAGGGCACTGCTCAGCTTTAGTTTGGTCTGTAAAGCAGTCTGCCCTGGCCCGCACCCCCTCGAGAAACCTGGTCCAGAGCTGGCCAAGGCAGGATCTGGCCCCAGAGCTGGGGCCCAGATAGCACTGAGCTATCCTGTGCTTGAGGAGACACAGCGGGGACACCAGCAGAGGATCCAAATGGAATCCTTCTATTGCTGCGGCTCTAGCAAAGCAAAGAAAAAGGTGAGTGTAGGATTTCTTTTTTTATTATTTATTTAATTTTTTCATGTTTGAATATTTCTCATCTGATACCAGGGGGGACAGCAAAGGACCTTCAGCTGAACCCAAAAGTCTACAGCCCACAAAGCATGGAAACCACTGACAGCTGTGGTGTGACCACAAGGTCAGTTAAGAGCCTGTGCAAGGGAAATCAGCACAGGCTAGGTCACTGGTTCTTTTAAATATATATAAAAAATCAGAATATATATATGTATAATTTTATATATATATATATATATATATATATATATATATATATATATATATATATATATATGTTGCAGGAAGAACGGCCAAAAACATGACAGACACCAGTATGGTCAGATCATGCTCTCTCTTTATTACCAAAATAGCCTGATTCTCATAGCAAACTTAACATGGACGGATAGTGTCTCACACAAGATTATCAGTCAAAATGCACTCCGACAGACAACTGCAAGAAAACAACCCCACCTGCAAGAAAACAACCCCCTTGTGATTAGCAGTCACACAGATCTTGTCCTTGAAGCCAGCTGCTGGCAACAATATTTTTCTAAATTCCTCAATTGGGCAGTATGGGAACACTGTCATGGGAACTCCTCATAGTCGCCCTCGTACCTTGGTTTGATCAGCTGAAACAAGTCATGGTCTCCTTGCTGTTCTAAAAATCACTCAACATTTATATAAATATATATATGAAAATATTTATATATATATAAATATATAAAAATAGAAAAGGAGAGCTTGCCAACCACAATAATAGTCAGTACCCAGGAAAGGGCACCTGCAAAGAGGTAGACCAGTGTGGGATCTGTAATCACATATTGCCAGCCGTACCCTGGGGTGCACCAAGCACGGCATCGCTAGTCGGTCGAGGGAAGGAATTGTCCTGCCTGCCTGCCCTGCGCTGGTGCGGCCTCACCTCGAGTGCTGTGTGCAGTTCTGGGCACCACAGCACAAGGACACGAAACTGTTGGAGAGTGTCCAGAGGAGGGTGATGAAGATGGTGAAGGGCCTAGAGGGGAAGACTGCTCAGGGCACTGGGCCTGGTCAGCCTGGAGAAGAGGAGGCTGAGGGGGGACCTCATCGCTGTCTGCAGCTTCCTCATGAGGGGGAGTGGGGAGGCAGGTGACCTGTTCTGTGTAAACACCAGTGCAGGGGGGACAGTGTTAAGCTGAGGTAAGGGAGGTTTAGGCTGGACATCAGGGTGAGGTTCTTCACAGGTTCCCCAGGGAAGCAGTCACTGCACCAAGCCTATCTGAATTTAAGAAGAGATCGGACTCAGGCACATGGTCTAAACTTTTGGGTAGACCAGTGCAGTGCCAGGAGTTGGACTTGATGATCCGCATGGGTCCCCTCCAACTCGGGATATTCTATGGTTCTATGATTCTATGCAGAAAATGTAGGTTTAATTAGCACCATATATGGATAAATTGTGGGAAATGTAGAAAAAGTAGGTTTAGTTAGAAATGTGGATAAGACTCGTGAAAAAACAGGAAGGGAGTGCTGAAGACAAGAGAAATGTGGGGGATGCGAGTCACCACAGAGTCTGAGGCATACGGGAATAACAAGAGGAGGTAAGAGCAAGGAATGCCACGAGGCCCAGGAACGAGGAAAGCAACAAAGTGTGACCAAAACCCAGCATGGGAACAGGAGGTTGCAATAAGGTACCCACCAGCCTGAGAAATACAAGGATCAAAGGACTGTAAACGGGGCTGGAGGATTTGTGGAAGGAAAACCTCTGGAAGGAAAGTGTGTAAAAGGAGCATAGCCGGGTTGCAATAGAGACTTGATCACACGAAGAGTCTGTGCACTCGGTCACCACAAATGGCACCCAACGTGGGGCACAACGAGTGAGGCTGTAGCAGCCCATTCCAGTGGCAATGCCCAACCCAACCGTAGCTGGAGGAAAAGGAAAGGCTCTTGAGCACCATCACTGATCTGGAGGACAGGAGATGAGCGGTCGGGAACTACGGGAAGCAAAAAGAGCAGCAATCTAACCTAGATGTATTACAAAGAATCCTTAAGACTCAAAATCATCCAGTATCCACTTTGGCACTAGTTCAGTTTCTGGAATGGCCTAGGAGGAATGTACCAGATTTTCCAATGACTGGTTCTTCTGATGTCACTCCCCAGGTGGTGATAAATCCACCCATGCCGTTCTGCAGGAAGGCAGATGGATGCTTCCCGGTGAGTATTAAATATTCATCATACCATTACAAGTATCTGCAGCACCCAGAGAAGGAGACACCTGATCTGTACAGGAAGTCACCAAGGTGGACGTGGTCTGTAAGCTGTGGGTGACCTCCTGGGGGTCCGGCTGCTGCTGCCTCTCCTGATTTTTCTTGTAAGCTGAAAACAAAGGAGAGGGCATCAGCTCCTGGGTTTGCAACACCACCCTGAGCTTCATGGGGACATGTGAAAATGCGACTGCAGGGAAGAACGGGTTTTGGAAGCTTTCACGTGGCCAAACCCCTCTGTGTCCAAAACCAGATCTCTGTTTTGGATGGAGAGCCAGAAGGCAGCACAGAGACAGACACCCACCTTGCCTGCAAGCCCCTGCACCTCTAACCTACCAGCCCTTGGTAGGTTAGTGCAATATTTCTTGTATTTCCGATTCCCAATTGTTCTGCACACCCTGGCAAAGCAGGGGTCCCCTTCCCACCCTCTCTTCAACACGTAATGGAGCCTCCTCCGCACTCATTCTTGCAGGAGATGAGAGTTGAGCACACATTCCTGGGGAGTCACACTGTGGGCTCACTACTCTTCAGGTCAGTGACCAGCTGGGCACCAGCCCGCATCTCCTGAGTCAGGAGGAGAGCAGAAGAGCATCCTCCACATTTGGGAGGAGAAACTCGCTTTCCACGAACACCTCCTTGAGGATCCCTGAGTGAAGCAGAGGCACATTGCCTCTTGTCTCAAGACCTGCTGCCAGGGGGAGGGAGCTGAGAGCGGGGTCTCAGTGATGGAGCAGGTACTTGGTGTGGCTGGATGGAAACCTCTGGGCTACTTACACCACAGGAAGAGGAACAGCAGCATGGGGAGGACTGCCACAGCAGGAATGACGAAGCCAATGGTCAGATTGACAGCCTCTGAGCAGCCCCACTCTGCCAAGGAGACAGTGAGAACTTGTCAGTGGTTGCTCTCCTGCCCCCCTTGAACACCGACAGAACATGAAGGTCATTCAGAGCATCCTGGTGTTTCACGCTCTGGAGCTCCAGGGGCAAACCTTGCCCTGCTGTGACCTCCCGGCTAAGCACAGGGCTTGCCATGACTGCATCAACTACAGCCTACAAAGCCACCCAGGGCTTTGCAGGGCAGGCCAACACTAACCTGTCAAGGTCAGGTTGAAGTCTGCCACCTTCCAGCTTATGGAGTTGTTGATTATGCAGGAGTAGGAGCCACAAACCGACTTCTCTGCCTTCCTGATCTGCAGCACAGTGGTCTTCCCAGTGATCTGACTGAACTTTTCGGGAGGAAGGGGATGTCCATCCTTCTTCCAGGAGACATCAGCCAGCGTTTCTCGTGGCAGCATGCAGGTCAGTTTGATGAGTGAACCGTCCAGGTTTGAGCTGCTCAGGAGCTTGGGCTGGGGCAAGGGCTCTGGAAAGCAGAGAGCGACATGGCAGCACTGCCTGGGATTGCCTCTCCTCCCACCTTAAACCCGCCCCGCATGAAATGCCAGAACAGCAAGCCCCAAGCGGGGTGAGCAGCACCTCCCCTTCTCATTCACACCTCAGCTCAGTGCCTCGGTTGAGTCTGGCAGGGCAGAAGACAGTGCAGGAGCAGGGCAACATCCACCAAGCTCAGAGCCGATGTCCCAGCCGCTGCACTTAGTGCTGCTGAGCTCTAGGAAAGGGCAATGCAAACCAGGGTGAGCTCCTGTTTCTGTTTGTCCTGCAGGGAAGTGCAGAGGCAGGGGAAGGCAGTGCTGGTGTGAAGGGAGAGGCTGCAAAGCTTGGTGAGAAATCCTGTCTCTGGAGGGCATTTTATGACATTCACCTCCTGTGAGCAGCTGCTCGTGGTGAAGGAAGCAGGTACAAGAATGGAGGCACTGAGCAGCCACGATTCCCAACCCATAGCTCAACCCACAGCCAGATTCAGTCTCAGAATACACTACAACATTTCCCAGCAATTCTTCTGGGGTCTCCAGTCCATGTCGTTCAAGGCAGTAATGAAACCAGAAAGTCCTCCTCTAGTCCACTTTGGGAGAGGCATACCTGTGCACCCTACTGATGGCAAATCCTACTGATGGTCAGAGAAAAACATCCTTTCAACCAATTTTTGACTTACTGATCACTCTAAGAGTGGTTGCTGCTGCTTTGTCCTGCAACAAGTTAACTGTTGCTTTATAGATGCCACTGTCTGTCTCTCGCAGCTTCTGCAGGACAAGGGAGCCGTTGTTTCGGTAGAAATCCACTCTGCCTTTGTAAGCTGGGTAAATGGTTACTGACTGCGACTCTGCGTAGTACTGCAGGATTAATTCGGGGATGTTCTCTCTTATGTATTCCCACTCGGCCAAGCTGATGTTCCTGATAGCTGGTGCGTGCATCGTGACAGAGGATCCTTCCTCTGCCCAGAGCTTTGTGATTTCTGCTGCAATAGAGGACACCTGCAGAAGCAGCAGCAGGTCTGGAAACAGGAGAGAAGCCAGAGCAGGGTGGGTTACTTCTAAGCAAAAGCCAAAGGACAAATTCTTATGCTCTTCTTGGAAAGGCCCCAACTGCCTTCTTGAAACCCATTGTGCACGTCTGATTTCCGTCCTCCCTTTTTTCTTTTTAAGAAAAAAATCATAACATTATGGGCACGTTATAAAAATGGTTTGTAACTGGTTCAAGTATTTCCTTGCTTTTTGGAATGAAAACACAGGAATCAGGCTCCTTCGGGGCTTCTGCATGTCAGGAGCTGCTCAGTGGGACCACGTTCAGCGTGGCTTCACCCCTGGACCTCACCCAGTTCCCTCAGCACCCGAACCTGGTGGGACCCAGGCACGGTGAGGCTGCAGCACTGGGAGGCTCCTGCCAGCATGCTCACGCCTCGACCAGCCCTTCTGCAGCACAGAGGTGCAAGCGAGCGTGGAAATGCTGCAGGTGCCCGCTCTCCACCTCTCCCAGGTCTGCTGCAGCAGGAGGGCTGCGCGGTGGTACCCAGCCCAAGGACAAGTCCCCTCTCACACTCACAGCCTGCGAAGGACATGGCAAAGAGCCACAGGGGCTTTCAAACCGGCACGAGGGTGGAGCTCCTTCTGCAGCAACGCTCTCAGGAGGGTCACTAGCAGCGATGGACCAGCCTGGGAACGACACCGTGAAAAGCACCCTCAGCACCATCAGCACTTCCCACGCACTGCCAGCTGATGGCAACACAGGCAGCAGTGCTGGTGCTTTCTGCAGCCCTCCCTTCACTGCAGCTTGGCAGTGCTACAGCTCTGCCCCATCCCTTCAACACCCATTTGTAGAGCCGCTGCCCGTGACGGCCGTGCCCCTGCCTGTACAGAAACACTTCTCTGGCTGAGCTCCCTCCCTCACTTCCTCGGGAAGATTTAGCTCCTGAGCTTGTGTGTGGCTGCAGGCTCTGCACCTGCCATATCCGTCATCGTGGTGACTTGGAAAACCCCAATCACATCCCATTCCCTTTGTGCAACTGATCACAAGAACAAACTGTCTGCACCTAACACATTTTGCAGTGGGGTGCAACACTGCTCGAGGCTGGCTTGCAGAGCTCAGATGTAATCATTGGCTTTTGGATGACAGAGACCAAATTTACTGCTCTTTTTTTTTTTTTAATATTTTTATTTTTTTTTCCTGCTGTTTTGCAAAGCACTGGAGCAAAGATGACGTGGGAGGAGCAGATATTTTTGTCAAAGGGACAAAATTTAATGACCTGTAATTAGAGTCTCAGATGGGACACAAAGATTTTAAGATTTATTTTTTTTTAAGATTTTTTAGAGACATGGTCTGTTTTAGAGACAGCCTGAGGCTGGTGGGAAAGGAGCTTCTCATGCAGAGACGAGAACCTGTGCAGGAGGATGGGCCCACTCCAGAGAGACATTACCTCCTGGCAGCATCCAGCTGGCTTCCATGGACCCCTGCAAACATCAGAGCAGCATCTGAAGGAAAAGAAGAAAAAAGCCTTTTCAACCATGGAGCTGCTTCTGGATCACTCCAAGCAGGTGCCCAGCCCAGCATCCTCACCCCAAGAGCAGCCAAAACCCAAGGGAAGAGGAAACAGGCCAGGCACATTGTGTTCACCCCTGTGATGGAGCTGATGGCCTGGCTTCTGCCCTGCTAAAAGGATTTTGAGAAATGAGGTTTCAGAGGTGCAGGACTTGCCCTCATATTTCATTGAATTTCTCCCTGCCAGGTCTATCTGGATGGCAGCACAGCCTTCCGGCCTGTCAGCCACTCCTCCCAGTTTTGTGTCTCTGCCTTCTCTTCTTCATCTTCTGTCACTAGGGCACCCACCTCATTCAGCAGTGGCCCTAAATCGCCTCTAGTGTTAGTTTTATCCACAATGAATTTGAAGAAGCCCTTTCTGTTGTCCTTGACCCCTCTCGCAAGGTGTAATTCTAGGGAGGCCGGAGCTTTCCTGGTTGCCTCCCTACATCCTCTGACAACACCCTTATATTCCTCCCAAGTGGCCAGCCCTCCTTCCATGATCTGTAGACCCTCCTCTTCCACTGGAGTTTGCCCAGCACTTCCCTGTTTAGCCATGCAGGTCTCCTGGCTCTCTTTCCTGACTTCCCACCTGTTGGGATGCTCTGATCTTGAGCTCGGAAGAAGCAGTCCCTAAATGCTAACTAACTCTCCTGGGCTCCTTTTCCTTCAAGTACCCTCTCCCGTGGGATTTCCCCTAGCAATTGCTTGAAAAGGCCAAAGTTGGCCCTACTGAAGGCCAGGGAGGCAGTTCTGCTCGATATTCTCTTTGTGCCACATGAGATCCCGAACTCCACCATCTCAGGGTCGCTGCAGCCAAGGCTGCCCTCAACCTTCACCACTTCAACCAGCCCCTCCTTGCCGGTGAGCACAAGACCCAGCAGTGCTCCTCTCCTAGTTGGCACATCCACCATTTGCATCTGGAAGTTATCATCAATGCACTGGAGTGTGATATATGGAGTGATAATTCATGTCAAGAAAATGGTTGAAGTTAGTAAAGAAGGGGGAGATGTGGGAGCATGGCCATGGGGGTCGGCTGTTGAGGGATTTTTGAAACAGCAAAGATCCCATGGCTTGCTGCAGCTGAGCAAACCAAGCTACCAGGATGACTATGAGAAGTTCCCACACCGCCCAATTGAGGAATTTAGAAAAATATTGTTGCCAGCAGCTGGCTTCAAGGACGGGATGTACGTGACTGCTAATTCCAAGGGGGTTGTTTTCTTGCAGGTGGGGTTGTTTTCGTGCAGTTGTTTGTCTGAGTGTTTTTGACTGATAATCTTGTGTGAGGCACTATCCGCCCCTGTTAAGTTTACTATAGAAGTCAGGCTATTCGGGTAATAAAAGGCAGCATGATCTGACCATACTAGCGTCTGTGATGTTTTTGGCCGTTCTTCCTGCAACAGTCGGCAAACCTCATGGTTAATGACAATATCAGACTGTTAACGATGAAGCCATCAGGAAAGTAAAAGAGTTTAGAGGGATTAAAGAAGGGTGATTCAGGAGACACCATGCAGTCTTGGGTTGCTTATTCTCCAGCTATTAGGGCATGGAAGTTGCTGGGTGTTTGCTGTTGCTGTTCTATGCAAAGTTCTTTGACCAATTAAAAGTTGTTTTCAAAAGAAACAACTGGGGAGAATGGTATAAGAGGGGAGCCTGCCTTCAGGATAAAAAGGCAACACAATGTGATGAAGTTATGTCATCAATAAAGAAGTAGAAAGAAGGAATGAATAGGGACAGGCTAGCAGAACAGAGACCAGGACGGGAACAGGCACATTGATCACCTCACGAAGAGATGTTCGGCCGAACTCAGCAAACCACTCAGAGAAGCTCGTACAGAAAGTCGCTGGAAATAGGCGCACTGGAGCTAGAGAGAAGCTCGAGCTGAGAGAAGCGAACCTGTGCACACAACTGCCCCTCGCTGGTCAGCAGTTGCGCATTATGGGGAATCATACGTCCTTAGGAACAAAGACTGTCCTGGTAACCTTACAGCTTATTCCTTTTATTAACAATCAGACAGTTTATGAGCCTCAAATATGGGACCAAATTGAGGTCAAGGTGTGGGACTCTGCAACTAAAAACGACAAGGTTGCAGTAGGATTGCTCGGCACCTGGTGAGCTGTCTCTGAGGCCTTAAAGAGCCGTGTGGGACCACAGTCAGAAACGTGGGGTTTGCCAGACAGTGAGGGAACTGCGGGCTCATCCACCGATCCTTCTGCTACACCATCACCCCCCCACCACTACAGCCATCTCAGGCCTTTGCTGTTATGCCCCCTGGTGATCTGGACGTGCCTTTTGACCCAGGCCCTATTGGCCTTGAAAAGGAGACGGAAATGTTTCCCTTTGATCCAGGAGGAACAGGATACATAAGGCCCAAAGGCCGAGTTACTTAACTTAAAGCATGATGTGTTGTTCCCATGACTAGCCCTGGAATTCTCTGGTGTTTGTAATCAAGAAAAGGAATGGAAAATGGAGACTGTTATATGATCTGAGAAAAATCAATGAAACGATGGAAGATATGGGAGCACTCCAACCAGGATTACCAACTCCAATTCTGCTCCCCCAGTCATGGACATTAATAGTAATTGCCTTTAAGGATTGTTTGTGAAACACTTGCTTTTTAAAACGTTGCCATGTTTATGATTCATATCTATAGGCATACTCGGGGTTAATATGTAAAAGCAGTGTTCTGTATATTTAGAAAGTTCGATGTTAGTGTGTACGTGCTGGTAGAGCATAGACTCCCCGCGCACTCAGCGCTGTTTACTTGCCTTTTATAAATATTACTAAATTCAGATTCGGTTGAGACTTCATTTATTACAGGAGGAACCTCCGGGACTGTGGCTGGCTGGCTGAGGCCTTCCAGTAAATGTCAGGGTAGCTCAATTCCCCCACGATAAGCAGGGCCTGTGATCGTGAGGCTGCTATCAGTAGGAGGCCTCATCAGCTTCCTTATCCTGGTCTGGTGACCTGTAACAGACACCCACAACACTATTCCCCAGCCTGCCCCTTAATTCTCTCCCACAGACTCTCAGCTCTCTCCTCATCCTCCCCTGGGCAGAACTCAATACAACGTAGTTGCTCTCTCACATGAAGAGCAACTCCTCCACCTCGCCTTGATGGCCTGCCTGTCCTCAGCAGGACACACCAGTCCTCGGCCACAGCCCAGCCCTGTGAGCTGTCCCACCATGTCTGTGGAATGGCCACCAGGTCATCATCTCCTGACAAAACACGGATTCCTAACTCCTCTTGCTTCTTCCCCACGCTGGTGCCACAATCAGCCACTTTTTGGCTGTTTTTCTCTGGTATCCTCCAAAGTTTGGGCAATAAACTGTTGTGGTTTCTGACAGGAAAATGGGAAAGATATTTTGGTTTATGGTGTATGCAACTATTTTAAGGATGTAAGAACAGTGGCTGTGCAGAAAGCTGGCACCATTTATAGATGGAGAATTTCATTTTTCCAGGCACATCCCAACCAGCATGGAAACGCCCTATTTTCCTGCTGGGGGCTGGAGTCCCTCCCAGCTCTCCCTGTGCTCATGGAGACGCACTGAGGATCCCCAGGAGACGGAGAGTAAGGAAAATTTGGAAGAAGGGCGTGCAATGCAGCTCTTGTGTGACTTGCTGCTACTTTTTAAAAAAATGAATCCATCCTCCAGCAGATAAGATCTCATTCCTCAGAAACCTGGGGGAAACAGAGAAGAGCCCTTGGAAGGAAATGACTGCATAAGGCAGGCAGGTGGTTTTGTGTAACAGTGATCACACAGGCCATTGATTCTCAGTGAGACAAACAACTCCCACAGATATTTGTGGCATGAGAGGCAGTTGCAAACACAGAGACTTTTGATGAGGGCAGGTGTTTCAAGGAGTTTAGCTATAACACAGGTAAGGGAGGACAGGCTCATGAAGACAGATGGACATAAGACTACGATTAGCATCTCTTCTGTGCCTTGTCTTTCATTTCTACAAAACACTCATGAGGAAAAAATGAAGCAGAAGCACACTAGCCTGCTGGTGTTTCACAAAGAGTACTTTGTAAGGCGTGTGCTTCCAGCCTATCAGCCCTGGGAGATGCATCAGCAGCGCCTATCAAGCCTCTTGCAGGGATGAGCTGCATGTCAGCTGTTGAAGAGAGCTCCTTACAGGGAGCAGGGCTACACTACCAGCAGCCACCCCAACAAATAGGAACACTATTTGTGCCAGAGGAGCAACAGCAGCCCAGGGTCTTTCTTTGCAGGCTGGGGAGCCAGCACAGCCTTTAGAAAAAGGAACTGCTTTGCCCCAGCTGCAGCGGCTCTAACAGCTTCAAAAACAATCAAAAAAAATTGTGTGCGGGCTGACAGAAGCAGGATTGTCTGCAGCCAGCTTTGCCCAGCATTGCTCGTGGGCCCCTCACTGCTGTGTGCCCTTGTGTTACCACTTTGCAGCAGCTGTGCAGGGCAAGCACAGAGGATGGGCAAGGAGCAGACCTGGTCGGTCGTTATCAGCCCTCGCCAAGGGCTCAGATAAGGAAGAAAAAGGCCTCATGATGGAAAGAAATAGCAGGAATGTGAAAATTCAGCTCTAGCACTCAGGACCACAGTTATTTTGGGGGGGGTTGGGGAGGTTCACAGATATTTCTTCTTGTTGACAGATCAAATATAAAAACCTCACTGCAAGATAAATTATCTGGAATGATCTATTGGACTCTCCTGACATGAAAAAAGATGCAAATCTTCAGGTCAAACATCCAGTTAGCAAATACGAATCCCTGTTGTGAGAGAGATGTAGATCAGCTATCCCTGTCTCACAAAGCAAAAAGGACTACCAAAACTGGTGAAAAGCAGAAAAAAAATGCTACTCACCGGTAATTAAACAGAAGGAAAAATCTTGCCTTGTCTTCTAAAAGTAGCAGCACAACTGTAGAGGAGCATGGCTCTTCGCAGCTAACACAAACTGACAGGGAAATTCTTTTTCATCCTGCAGGATGTGGTCAAAACAAAAGCGAGAATGAGCAAAAAGAAAAAATGTGTCGGGAACATTTAACGCAAAATTTCAGCCCTAAGCTCAATGATGAACATAGCTGGGGTGAGGAGGCTTCTCACAGTCCCACCCATGGCGCTGGAGGCAGGGAAAACCCAGCAATGGTAGTCCGGAGAATTAGCTTTTACGTTAACCTCTGAGTTAAGCGTAAAGCCTTGCAAGATGCTGGAGCCGTGGAAAAACACAGGAATGGGCCGAGTGGAGACAGACGGGATGTTTATGAGCTCTGAACTCCACAGAGCACTTACAGACAGTAAGTGTTTATTTGGTATTTAAGGGGCTGGATAGGAGGGGAAGCTGAGCTGGGGGAGCAGATCCCTGTGGGGGAGAGCAGCTGCAGCCCTAGGGGAAAGCAGGGGGGTCCCTCTGTCCCCATGGCTCTGTCCCCATGGCTCCGTCCCCCTGGCTTTATCCCAGTCCCCACCTCCCTGTCCCCAACCCCTTTTTGCGTTCCTAACCCTGTACTCACCTCGGTCCCGGTCCCGTTGTTCTAAAGTAGCAGCAGCAGCGGAGGGCTGTGCCTTCCCTGCAGCCTTGCTCCACCCTCCCAGCCATTAACCAATTAACCCCACCTTGCGGTTCCGAGGAGCCCCAGCACAGCTGTCCTAGCACCAGCTCGGATTCAGCACACTGAATCTTCCTCCCCCTCGTCTGAAATGCAGGGATGGGAAATATAGTGAAAAAAATACTTATCTGCGGACGAAGCCACTTCCTCCTCCTGCTCCAGCGTGGAGTTCCTACCATAAAACGCCCAAACTGTTCCCAGATGTGCTTCGCACAGGATGCAGCTCCCCAGGAGCTGCTCCACACACGGGTCCATAGCACAGGGTGCACCCATCAGAAGCAAACTGCTCCAACGTGGGTACCCCGTGGGCAGCAGCTCCCCCAGATGCCCTGGTCCTGCGTGGGCTCCTCTCCACGGGCTGCAGCGTGGAGATCTGCTCCATGTGGGACCCATGGGCTGCAGGGGGACAGCCTGCTCCACCAGGGGCCTCTCCTCAGGCTGCAGGGGATCTGCTGCTGTGTGCCTGGAGCCCCTCCTGCCCTCCTGCTGCACTGACATTGGGGGCTGCGGGGCTGTTTCTGTCTGTGTTCCTCCTTCCTCTTCTCAGCTGCTGTTTTCAGCTGTTGTTCACAGTAGTTTGTGTTTTTTTGTTGTTTTTTTTTTTTTTCTTTCTTTCTTCTCTGAAGTCTGTTTTCCCCAAGGCACAATCAGCATTGATGTTGTATAAACTCACTTTAGGATAGAATAAATCTTGTAGTTGAAAATGTAATGAGAACAAAATATTCAACATCTCGTTATATGTCAAACTTCAGATATGCTGAAACTTGAGCTAACTTGAGCAAAGTCTGCATTCCTGGGACTTGGAAAACAACTGATTCAGCCAACTTGGCATTCTTTAGTAAAAGAAGAAAAGTACATCACGAGGAAGACCTACAGTCTAACTCCCAAATACCACTGCCCACGTCCCGAAGATCCCTGCCCACAATTCTTGGGAGGCTTTGTGTAAGCGCAAGGACTGAGAAGCTAATTAGCATACGAAGTGAGAGTAGGCGGGTTTCAGTAATTAATATGTATAGGCGTTAATTGAATATTCATTGTTATGCTGTATAAATATGAGATAGATTGTTACTTCGAACATGCACGTTAAGTGGAAGGATCCCCCGTGCATCCAGCGCTGACAATAAAGGATACTTCATTGTTGCAGGAAGCACGGCCGAAAGCATGACAGACACCAGTAGAGTCAGATCATGCTCCATTTTATAGCCCGAATAGCCAAGAATAGAGAACTCCACCATTTCGTGGTCACTCTGCCCAAGACAGCTCCCGACCACCACATCTCCCACCAGTCCTTCTCTGTTTGTGAAGAGAAGGTCTAGCAGGGCACCACTCCTGGTAGGCTCACTAACCAGCTGCGAAATGGCCGGTGCAATCCCAGCACCACAAGAGCTCCTGTCCTGTGCCTCTCCTGATGGAGACGCTGGGATTTCTGCCCGAGCTCCTCTCCCCTCGGGGCTGCCAGGCTGCCCCTGAGTGTCCGGGCGAGATGCTCGGAGCAGGGCCAGCAGCAGGAGCCCCAGCCGGCAGCGCAGGCTCAGCATCCTCCCTTCTCGCAGCTGCTGGCGTGCCTCACACTGCCGCCTGCTGTCTGCAAAGCCCCTGGGAACTGGCCCCGGCCGGTAATCTCTCCCGGTGATTTTGCAGCGCAAGGACAGGCGTTAGGCGTAAGAATGCAAAAAAAAAACAAGCCCTGCTGACGGCTCTGCACTTCTCAGGCTCGTGACCTCTAGGAACAGCCATCGGTTTTTATTTTTGTGCCCCCCAAACTGTGAGAGATGTGTGCGAGGAGAAGAAACAAGCTTATAATTGAAAATGCCCGTGCTCTAGAAGAGCACTCTTTACACGCTATTGTCAGCACAAAATAAGAGAAAATATTTCATTACAAGCACCTTTGTACGCCTGCAATACGCAAAACTCCTCCTGTAGGTGCTCAGCACTCCCTGACACCATGGCATCTGGCAAACAGTGCATATACCTGAACAGGTTTGGTTTCCATTTCAGCTGCTCACCCTGAAAAGCTTTGTACATTTGTGCTTCAAGCCAGCCGGTGCTTTGATAAAGACCACAGTGAGATTATTTCCATATCTGCAATAAATTCTGTGTTGTTACATATCCTGGTCTCAGATAAACCTACCCACAGAGGATGTTTATTCCCGGTTCCATGCTTCTGAGTTGCTTCTACCTCCTCTGCCTTTGGACAGTGGAGCAGAGATGCCCTTCCTTGCAGGACAAGCGATTTGTCCCATTTAAAAAGCCTAATCCACATGGACCAGCGCTACCCATGCACAATTGCAAAGCTCTGCTGAAACCTCTGCTGGTTTGCAGCAGGTGAGAATCCAGCCCCGAGCCTGCTGGGTGGCACCATCCCCTACTTTACCTGCCAGGAGCATCCAGCTGGTCCCCAGCAGCTCTATGGGACGGTGCAGCTGCATCTGCCAAGGAGAAAAGGCTCAAAAAATCCTGTGTTTTGAAAGTAATGATGATTGCAAGTCAGGTAGTTGCTTGCAGGGGGCTGGATTGCTGATGCTCAGGAGGGCAGTGCCGAGGGTGGGCTGGCGCCAGGCTCACCGTTTCCCTGCTGATGGCTCCTCTCCGTTCCTGCTGCCTCTTCTCCTCTTTCCTGGGAGGTTTTCTGCTGCCAGCAGCCGCTCCCACCCCGGCGTGCCGCGAAGCCGCTGCTGTTCCTGCGGGGAGGAGTGGCACTGCGTTCCGAGGAGCTGGTTGCTCACCACCATGTCCTGTTGGGTTCTGAATGTCTGGGCCTGGCTGTTTACCCAGTTTCCAGCCCCACCAGACTGATAAATTCACTTATCAAACCCATACTTTGTCAGTTTCTCTGTGAGGTCTGCCTGCACTGTGCTGCTGTGTGAGGCACGCATGGGGCCTGCTTTCCCCTCCCCTGGCCTACACGTGTAGCCCCCCCAAAAGTGTGGAGTTTCAACCTCATCACGCCACAAATGCAGGGATCCCCTCTGCATATGGCCCACCCTGGAGGGCAGGTCTCAGCAGGCCTCGCGAGCACAAAACTGGGCCAAATCAGTGCCAATGCAGCACCAGCAGACACTGGCCTTTCTCTCGAGATGCATGGACTAAATGCTTCCCAAAACCTCCAGAACTGGGCACTGCAGTTCCTCTGGCACCCCAAGTCCTGCAGCCCCTTCTGCGTGGCACCGGTCCAGCAGGGCAAACTCACCTGCCTGAGACCAAGGACGGCAGAAAGAGAATTTTAGTTCAAAAGCAAGTGAGTTGCCAAGAATCACAGAATCACAGAATTTTCTAGGTTGGAAGAGACCTCAAGGTCATCAAGTCCAACCTCCAACCTAACGCTAACAGCCCTCCACTAAACCATATCCCTAAGCTCTACATCTAAACGTCTTTTGAAGACTTCCAGGGATGGTGACTCCACCACTTCCCTGGGAAGCCTGTTCCAATGCCTCACAACCCTTTCAGTAAAGAAGTTCTTCCTAACATCCACCCTAAAACTCCCCTGACGCAACTTTAGCCCATTCCCCCTCGTCCTGTCACCAGGCACGTGGGAGAACAGACCAACCCCCACCTCGCTACAGCCTCCCTTGAGGTACCTGTAGAGAGCAATAAGGTTGCCCCTGAGCCTCCTCTTCTCCAGGATGAACAAGCCCAGCTCCCTCAGCCGCTCCTCGTAGGACTTGTTCTCCAGGCCCCTCACCAGCTTCGTCGCCCTTCTCTGTACCCGCTCAAGCACCTCGATGTCCTTCTTGTAGCGAGGGGCCCAAAACTGAACACAGTACTCGAGGTGCGGCCTCACCAGAGCTGAGTACAGGGGGACGATCACCTCCCTAGCCCTGCTGGTCACACTGTTCCTAATACAAGCCAGGATGCTGTTGTCCTTCTTGGCCACCTGAGCACACTGCTGGCTCATATTCAGCCGACTATCCACCATCACTCCCAGGTCCTTCTCTGCCTGGCAGCTCTCCAACCACTCCTCTCCCAGCCTGTAGCTCTGCTTGGGGTTATTGCGCCCCAGGTGCAGGACCCGGCACTTGGCCTTGTTGAACTTCATGCAGTTGACCTCAGCCCATCGGTGCAGCCTATCCAGATCCTCCTGCAGAGCTTTCCTACCCTCGAGCAGATCGACACACGCACCTAACTTGGTGTCATCTGCGAACTTACTGAGGGTGCACTCGATGCCCTCGTCCAGATCATCGATGAAGATATTAAAGAGGACCGGCCCCAGCACCGAGCCCTGGGGGACGCCACTAGTGACTGGCCTCCAACTGGACTTGGCTCCATTCACCACGACTCTTTGGGCCCGGCTATCCAGCCAGTTTCTAACCCAACGAAGCGTGCGCCAGTCCAAGCCAAGAGCAGCCAGTTTCTTGAGGAGAATGCTGTGGGAGACGGTGTCAAAAGCCTTGCTGAAGTCAAGGTAGACCACATCCACAGCCTTTCCCTCATCCACCCAGCGCGTCACTCTGTCATAGAAGGAGATCAGGTTCGTCAGGCATGACCTGCCTTTCATAAAGCCATGCTGACTGGGCCTGATCGCCTGCTTCCCCTTCAAGTGCTGCATGATGACTCTCAGGAGGATCTGCTCCATGAGCTTCCCTGGCACTGAGGTCAAACTGACAGGCCTGTAGTTTCCTGGGTCTGCCCTCCGGCCCTTCTTGTAGATGGGCGTCACGTTTGCTAGCCGCAAGAAGAAAGCACAACGTGCCTTAATGCTGTAATACACAATAAATGTTTGTTCATTGTCTTTTGTATTATAAAAACAAGGAGTTCTGTTTGAGGAGCGGGAGTTGTGAGAGCTCCCTGCTGAAGTAAGGAGCTGTATAATACTTGGCTAGACACTATGAAAATTCTTTTGCTTAATATAACAAAAAAGAGAACCCCCTCCCCTTCTCTCCTTCTGCATCTCAGTTGCCTCTTTTGTTCAAAGACACTGCTGCAAAGCTCATGTAACCATCTCCTGATAAGCTGCTAAAGTAGTGTATCAACATCCTGCCTTCCTGTCTCACGCTGGGCCAACACGACCAAATAAAACGAGAAGTTGAACCACAACGCCAAGGAAGACTACGGCCTTCATCTTCACAAGCACCAGAGGGACAGAGACGACCCCCTAGCAACAGTGCGCGCAGTCGCAGAATATCCCAGGATGTGCTGCGTAATCCCGGAATTACCAAGATATAAAAAGGGACCCTGGCGGGGGTGAGGTGCACGCCATTGGCAGAGCCGAGACTCCCCGGCCGCCCAGCGCTGTTTTGCTTGCTGTTGCTTACTCAGTAAATTCCTTTCTATTATTAATGCAATGCTCTCTGAAAATTAACTAAGGGGGCAACTTATAACAAATGCTACCAAAGTGCAGGAGAATAAGGCAAAAGTCTGGGAACTCTTGCAAAACTTTATTTTAGCTGAGAAAAAATAAAGCAGAAGTGGAAGCAGAAGGGGCACTTTGCTCCCCGTGCCTTAGCTGAGCATGGGTGCAGCAGGACACCACCTCCTGCAAGGGCTCCCTGGTGCCCCCCCAAGGCCCTGGTCCCACAGGGAGGATTTAATCCCCCCTGCCTTGCAGGTCTTCTTTGCAGATGATGTTTCAAGGTATCAGGCTCTCCAAAGGTGTCTTCTCCGAGAAGAAGCTGCTCTGGGACACACAAGGCTCATAAAGGGGTGGTTCTGTTTCTGGGTGTCCAAATTCAGACCTCGGTCTTCATTTTGCTGCAGGTTATTTTGTGCTCTAGCAGGCACCAGGGAGATCAAGAGGTTTTTCTGCTGGGGGTGGGCTCCACTCACCGCTGTGGAGGAGCAGATGTCAGCAGTCCTCCCTTGTCCTGCCATGCTCTCCGGGGATGGTGTTTCCAAATCCTTCAGCAGGGGTCAGGAACAACATGAGGTCTGCTGAGAGGACAACCAGTGACCACATATGGCTGAGGACTGATAGTCACATTTCCTGTGCAATTATCTTCTACTGCTTCACTTTCAGTAGGGCAGATTCTCCCCACTTGAAGCACAGCGCTCAGCCCACCCTGCCCCACTACCCCCTGACAGGAGCCTCACGTCCAGACCTCAGCACGGTGCCCTTGATTTTGGGGACCCCACTGGATGCAGCCGCCCCAGGGTGGGCTCCGCACCACCTGCCCTGACACCCCCTTGGCCCCAGCCTCCTCCCCGCTGGCTTCTCCAGCCGCAGTAGCTCACCGAGCAGCAGCAGCAGCAGCAGGAGGGAGCCGAGGCCCCAGCAGCGCCGGCCGGGACACATCGCCTGCGGCTGCTGCGCTCGCCTGGGCCAGGAGGAAGTCGGAGGCTCTCACTCAGCCCCTCGGCGCCATGGGGTTCGCTGCGGGCGGGCGGGCGAGCCCCGGCTCCTTCCTGTGCCACCTGCACGCTTTGGGGCTGCGGGGACAGAGGGGGCTGTGGGGTGTCCCCTGTGCCCCCACTATTCTTGGCAAGGCCAGGAAGGGGACCAGTAAAACCGCTGTATTGGACTTTCGGAGGGCTGACTTTGAGCTGCTCAGGACACTAGTTGGTGGAGTCCCTTGGGAGGCAGTTCTGAAGGGCAGAGGGGTCCAGGAAGGCTGGGCGCTCTTCAAGAGGGAAATCTTAATGGCGCAGGAACGGTCTGGACCACGTGCCCAAAGATGACCTGGCGGGGAAGAAGACCAGCCTGGCTCAACAGAGAATTGTGGCTTGAGCTTAGGAGAAAAAAGAGGGTTTATAATCTTTGGAAAAGTGGGTAGGCCACTAGGGAGGACTTTAAGGATGTAGTGAGGCTGTTCAGGGACAAAATTAGGAAGGCCAAAACTCATCTGGAGCTCAGTCTGGCTACTGCCATTAAAGATAACAAAAAACATTTCTATAAATACATCAACACAAAAAGGAGGACTAAGGAGAATCTCCATCCTTTACTGGATGCGGGGGGAAACTTAGTTACAAGAGATGAGGAAAAGGTGGAGGTGCTCAATGCCTTCTTCACCTCAGTCTTTAGCGGCAATACCGGTTGTTCTCTGGATACCCAGTACCCTGAGCTGGTGGAAGGGGATGGGGAGCAGGATGTGGCCCTCACTATCCATGAAGAACTGTTTGGTGACCTGCTACGGCACTTGGATGTGCACAAGTCGATGGGGCCGGATGGGATCCACCCAAGGGTACCGAGAGAACTGGCAGAGGAGATGGCCAAGCTGCTTACCGTCATTTATCAGCAGTCCTGGCTATCGGGGGAGGTCCCAGTTGACTGGCGGCTAGCAAATGTGACGCCCATCTACAAGAAGGGCCGGAGGGCAGACCCGGGAAACTACAGGCCTGTCAGTTTGACCTCAGTGCCAGGGAAGCTCATGGAGCAGATCCTCCTGAGAGTCATCACGCAGCACTTGCAGGGCAAGCAGACGATCAGGCCCAGTCAGCATGGGTTTATGAAAGGCAGGTCCTGCTTGATGAACCTGATCTCCTTCTATGACAAAGTGACGCGCTGGGTGGATGAGGGAAAGGCTGTGGATGTGGTCTACCTTGACTTCAGCAAGGCTTTTGACACCGTCTCCCACAGCATTCTCCTCAAGAAACTGGCTGCTCTTGGCTTGGACTGGCGCACGCTTCGTTGGGTTAGAAACTGGCTGGATAGCCGGGCCCAAAGAGTCGTGGTGAATGGAGCCAAGTCCAGTTGGAGGCCAGTCACTAGTGGCGTCCCCCAGGGCTCGGTGCTGGGGCCGGTCCTCTTTAATATCTTCATCGATGATCTGGACGAGGGCATCGAGTGCACCCTCAGTAAGTTCGCAGATGACACCAAGTTAGGTGCGTGTGTCGATCTGCTCGAGGGTAGGAAAGCTCTGCAGGAGGATCTGGATAGGCTGCACCGATGGGCTGAGGTCAACTGCATGAAGTTCAACAAGGCCAAGTGCCGGGTCCTGCACCTGGGGCGCAATAACCCCAAGCAGAGCTACAGGCTGGGAGAGGAGTGGTTGGAGAGCTGCCAGGCAGAGAAGGACCTGGGAGTGATGGAGGATAGTCGGCTGAATATGAGCCAGCAGTGTGCTCAGGTGGCCAAGAAGGCCAACGGCATCCTGGCTTGTATCAGGAACAGTGTGACCAGCAGGGCTAGGGAGGTGATCGTCCCCCTGTACTCAGCTCTGGTGAGGCCGCACCTCGAGTACTGTGTTCAGTTTTGGGCCCCTCGCTACAAGAAGGACATGGAGGTGCTTGAGCGGGTCCAGAGAAGGGCGACGAAGCTGGTGAGGGGCCTGGAGAACAAGGCCTACGAGGAGCGGCTGAGGGAGCTGGGCTTGTTCATCCTGGAGAAGAGGAGGCTCAGGGGCAACCTTATTGCTCTCTACAGGTACCTCAAGGGAGGCTGTAGCGAGGTGGGGGTTGGTCTGTTCTCCCACGTGCCTGGTGACAGGACGAGGGGGAATGGGCTAAAGTTGCGTCAGGGGAGTTTTAGGTTAGATGTTAGGAAGAAATTCTTTACTGAAAGGGTTGTGAGGCACTGGAACAGGCTGCCCAGGGAAGTGGTGGAGTCACCATCCCTGGAAGTCTTCCAAAGACGTTTAGATGTAGAGCTTAGGGATATGGGTTAGTGGGGACTGCTAGCGTCAGGTCAGAGGTTGGACTCGATGATCTTGAGGTCTCTTCCAACCTAGAAATTCTGTGATTCTGTGATTCTGTGATACGGGTGCTGCTTCGGCCCCAGCACCCCTTCCACGCTCACAGCAGGGAGCTGCCAGAAAATGCGTCCATCGCATCCCCATTTTTGGGGGGACTTTCCATGGGATGCAGCTCAATCGCCTGCAGGGCCCTCCTGCAGCTGTCACCCTTTGGCCTCAGCAGCCGCCCAGCCCCTGCCCCACAAAAGCAGCCTTTGGAGCCTCCAGCCCCCCTGCGAGGTGCCACTGCCACCTGGGGCCGGCCAGAAGCTTTGGGAATCTCTCCCGGCTCTCGCTTTGCTGCTGGAACTGCTTCAGGTGGTGCTGCAGCCCCATGCCAGGCACTCTGGAGACAGGGATGCCAGAGGAAAGGTGTTTATTTGGTGTTTGAATTGGGAGCAGGAATTTCACAGCAGGGGTATGTGAGCGTGGGGAGTGGGGCACTGGGGGCAGGACAGTGCCTGGGGACAGGCAGGGGCCGGGAGCCCGGTTTGCCCAGCAGAGGGGCAGGTGCCAGAGGGAAAAGCAGCCCCGAGGCAGCAGCTGAGCGCCTTCCTTGTGCCCGGGCACTGTGGGCACTTCATTCTGCCCCGGCCCTGGCTGCTCCCGCACGCTGGCTCCCTTCTCCCCAGCAGCAGCCGCAGGCTTCCCCACGGCTGCCCCGCAGCCAGCACAGGTGGAAGAGCAGCTGCAGGAGCAGCAGGATGAAGCAGTAGCAGCCTCCGAGGATGCAGCAAGGGATGCGTGTGGCTATTCTTCCTGCTCCCTCAGAAGTGCCTGCGGTAGGAGAGAGGAGATGTGGCATCGGGAGGCTGCCACCTCCCCAGGACACCTCCGCAGGGGTCCCGTGCTGTCCCCATCAGGAGGGGCAGGAATGCTGCCAGGGCAGCACAGGGACACTTACTGTTGCTGGAAGGTTCTGTGGGGACAGGTTGCTCGAGCACAGTCAGGGTGATGTTCCTGCTTTGTCTTTGCAGTACAAATCTGACGGTGTACACCCCGCTGTCACTGAGCCGCAGGTGCCGCAGCAGCAGGGATGCGTTCTCAGGGAAGAGCACAAAATTGCTCGAATATGTAGGATTGGTGACACATTTTGTGATGCAGTCCTTGGGAGCCCCCCCATCATCCAGGGAGCACTTCTGTACTGAGCAGTTGTAGATTGCTTCTGAGGTGTGACCAAACAGCCACTGAATTGCCACCGGGAAGCAAGAGGTGCTGTTGCATCTGTAGGAGACGGGCAGGAGCACGGACTGCCCCACGGTGCCAGTGACTGCATCCTGCGGGATTTCCACAAGGACGCCCAGGTTTCGCCCTGCAGAGGGGAAGAGGCAGACCAGCAGCTCAGCAGGGCAGCGGCAGATTCTCCCCACTTGGAGCACAGCGCTCAGCCCACCCTGCCCTGTGTGCTGGTTTTACCGTGCTAGGCAGTGAACACCACAACCTCTCTCTCACTCCCCCTCCTTAGAAGAGGAGGGGAAGAAGTAACGGAAAGAACAACTCGCGGGTTGAGATAAAGATCATTTAATTAAAGGGAAAAATAATTATGAAGGAAAGATTATCAGTAATTAAACAATTCAGCTAAAGGGAAAGAAAAAATAAAGGGGAAAAGGGAGGGGGAAAGGGAAAAAACAAAGCCAAACAAAGCTCGTAAAGTCGATGTTGAAGTGCAGAGGAAAGAAATTACTCTCTACTTCCCACAAGTGAGCGGTGCTTGACCACGTCCTTGCAGCAGAGCCTCAACGCACATAGCCGGTGTTCAGGAGGACCGACGTTTTCACAACAAGAGCCCAGCCTCCCCTCTGCCTCCTTTTTCCACCCAATATTGCTGAGTGTGCCATCAGGTGGTACGGAGTATCCCTTTGGTTGGTTTAGGGCAGCTGCCCTGGGGATGTTCCTTTTTCCCTTTTTGCCCACCCCCAGGAGGGTGAGAGAGAGCCCTGGTGCCGTGCCAGCTCTGCTCAGCAGCAGACACAACGCTGGGCTGATCCCACTGCTGTTCCAGCTGCAAGTGCAGAGCCCAGCACTGTGTGGGCTGCTGCAGAGAAAGCTAACATCCCAGCCAGGTGCAGCACAGCACACCGCCCCCTGACAGGAGCCTCACGCCCAGACCTCAGCACGGCGCCCTTGATTTTGGGAACCCCACTGGATGTAGCTGCCGGAAAGCGGGCTCCGTGCATCACCTGCCCTGACACCCCCTTGGCCCCAGCCTCCTCCCCGCTGGCTTCTCCAGCCGCAGTGGCCCCGTCCCCAGCTCACCGAGCAGCAGCAGCAGCAGCAGGAGGGAGCCGAGGCCCCAGCAGCGCCGGCCGGGACACATCGCCTGCGGCTGCTGCGCTCGCCTGGGCCAGGAGGAAGTCGGAGGCTCTCGCTCAGCCCCTCGGCGCCGTGGGGTTCGCTGCGGGCGGGCGGGCGAGCCCCGGCTCCTTCCTGTGCCACCTGCACGCTTTGGGGCTGCGGGCACAGAGGGGGCTGTGGGGTGTCCCCTGTGCCCCCACTATTCTTGGCGAGGCCAGGAAGGGGACCAGTAAAACCGCTGTATTGGACTTTCGGAGGGCTGACTTTGAGCTGCTCAGGACACTGCTTGGTAGAGTCCCTTGGGAGGCGGTTCTGAAGGGCAGAGGGGTCCAGGAAGGCTGGGCGCTCTTCAAGAGGGAAATCTTAATGGCGCAGGAACGGTCTGTCCCCACGTGCCCAAAGACGAGCTGGCGGGGAAGAAGACCAGCCTGGCTCAACAGAGAATTGTGGCTTGAGCATAGGAGAAAAAAGAGGGTTTATAAGCTTTGGAAAAGTGGGCAGGCCACTAGGGAGGACTATAAGGATGTAGCGAGGCTGTGCAGGGTCAAAATTAGGAAGGCCAAAGCTCATCTGGAGCTCAGTCTGGCTACTTCCATTAAAGATAACAAAAAAAGTTTCTATAAATACATCAACACAAAGAGGAGGACTAAGGAGAATCTCCATCCTTTACTGGATGCGGGGGGAAACTTAGTTACAAGAGATGAGGAAAAGGCGGAGGTGCTCAATGCCTTCTTGGCCTCAGTCTTTAGCGGCAATACCGGTTGTTCTCTGGATACCCAGTACCCTGAGCTGGCAGAAGGGGATGGGGAGCAGGATGTGGCCCTCACTATCCATGAAGAACTGGTTGGTGACCTGCTACGGCACTTGGATGTGCACAAGTCGATGGGGCCGGATGGGATCCACCCAAGGGTACTGAGAGAACTGGCAGAGGAGATGACAGCAGATATATGGCATCGGGAGGCTGCCACCTCCCCAGGACACCTCCGCAGGGGTCCCGTGCTGTCCCCATCAGGAGGGGCAGGAATGCTGCCAGGGCAGCACGAGGGACACTTACTGTTGCTGGAAGGTTCTGTGGGGACAGGTTGCTCGAGCACGGTCAGGGTGATGTTCCTGCTTTGTCTTTGCTGTAAGAAGCTGATGGTGTACACCCCGCTGTCACTGAGCCGCAGGTCCTGCAGCAGCAGGGATGCGTTCTCGGGGAAGAGCTCAACATGGCCCCAATGTGCAGGATTGGGGAAATATTTTGTGGAGCAGTTCTTGGGAGCTCCCCCATCATCCAGGCAGCACTTCTGCACAGCACAAGTGCTGATTTTTTGTGAGGGGTGACCAAATGTCCACTTAATAGACATCGGGAAGTGAGGGGAGCTGTTGAATCTGTAGGAGACGGGCAGGAGCACGGACTGCCCCACGGTGCCAGTGACTGCATCCTGCGGGATTTCCACGAGGAAGCCCAGGTTTTGCCCTGCAGAGGGGTCAGCATTCAGTGGCAGATTCTCTCCCCTTGCAGCACAGCGCTCGCAGCCCCCCCTGCCCCACCACCACTTCCTCACGCACCTCCTCTGGCTCTCAGCAAAATGCATCCCTCGCATCCCCGGTGGTGGGATGCCCACGGGATGCAGCTCTCCAGCTGGCACGGCCATCCTGCAGGTATCCCCCCTCACGGGCCACCCAGGGAGCAGCAGCACTTGCACAGCAGCACGAACAGGGAGCAGGAGCTCCATGAACATCTGTGCTGGGTCCAGCCCTCGGCCGATGTTTGGGAATGAGCACAGCAACCCCGTCATTTTTCCCCAATGTCCCTAGACTCTTTTGAGGGGTCTGGTCCAGCTGTCTCAATTGCAATGCATTGCTGCTACTGATTGGCACAGAGGATGGCATGAGAGTAATACTAACCAGGTATCGATGGGGTTTTTGTATGAAAGGCTTGTGTATTTGGCTTCCAGCAGAGCTTCTGAGGGTGTTTCCTTCCTGCACTGCTTCCTTGCTGTTTCCTTGGCATGTCCCTTTTTAAGGTGTCTTTCTGCCTAGAACCATGGTGCCATCAGTCTCGACAGCTCTATCACCTTAGTGGTGGGATTTTTTTATGTAGACTTAAAAACATCTATGACCTAGCCTGTGCTGATTTCCCTTGCACAGGCTCTTAACTAACCTTGTGGTCACACCACAGCTGTCAGTGGTTTCCATGCTTTGTGGGCTGTAGACTTTTGGGTTCAGCTGAAGGTCCTTTGCTGTCCCCCCTGGTATCAGATGAGAAATATTCAAACATGAAAAAAAAATAAATAATAAAAAAAAGAAATCCTACACTCACCTTTTCCTTCACTTTGCTAGAGCCGCAGCAATAGAAGGATTCCATTTGGATCCTCTGCTGGTGTCCCCGCTGTGTCTCCTCAAGCACAGGATAGCTCAGTGCTATCTGGGCCCCAGCTCTGGGGCCAGATCCTGCCTTGGCCAGCTCTGGACCAGGTTTCTCGAGGGGGTGCGGGCCAGGGCAGACTGCTTTACAGACCAAACTAAAGCTGAGCAGTGCCCTGGGTTGCAACAAATCCCGTCCCAAGGGAAAGCGCATCCCCGGGGCAAGGAAAGCCCCTGCCCCAGCCAGGCCGGAGCACAGCTTGCCAAGATGCCTCCTCCAGGCCAGGGCAGGAGCTCATGGGGCCAGGACCCAGGCGCTGACAAGGGCTCAGCCTCGTGGCACTTGAGAGAAGAGCAGAAAAGCTTTTCTGCTTGCCTTAGCCCCCGCCTGGGACGCACCAAGCCGTGGTGCTCGGAGGTGCCCGCAGCACCCTCCCGGTGAGGTTACCTGGTCCGAGAGAGGACAGGGGCAGCACGTGTCCCCTTTCAAGGAGTCTGGGGGGGCTCTGCAGGCCAACAAGGGCACCAGCGGTGGGAAAAGCACCGTCAGAGGCGGCAGAACTAAACCAGGTAAGGAACCAAAATCTTTCTGGCTGGATAGGACACAGGGGGAATGACTTAAGACTAAAAGAGGTTAGGGTTAGATGAGGTACAAGGAAGAAATTCTTTGCTCTGAGCGCAGTGCGGCCCTGGCCAGCCAGACACATTTTTGTCATCATCCCCCGTTCCTCTCCTGATCCTCTGGCTCCCCCTCCTGCCCGCATCCCGTCCCTGCTGTGGGTTTTGGGAACTGCACGGGGCTTATTTCCCATAGCCAGAGACCACGCCACTGTAAGAGGGAGAACGTGTGTGCTTTTATTTGTAGCAAGAGACATGAAAAACTAGTTTCCTCAAATGATTTATAGACACTCAAAACAGTTCAAAAATATATTTTTTTCTGTAACAGTTCAAAAATGTATTTTTTTCTGTAACATTTGGCTTCCCTGAACGCTTGCAAGCATAGCAATCACTCCCACCGTGGGGCATGATTTCACCCTCTCCTGGATGAGCTGCCACTCTCCCAAGAGGTATCTCCATAGGGATAATGCTGAGGACAATGCAACCTCTGGCCTTTCCAGTGCTAAATTGTCAGAAACTACCTGAAAATCACAAAAAGAAGATAAAAAAAAACAACTGCAGGAACAGAACAGCAAAGAACACACAGCCTGAAGCCCCCCATCTCTCTCCTTGAAGCTTCCAGCAGGGAGAGGTCCCCAAGCCACCAGCGCAGAGGAGCGAGCACGGGGCCCCCAAACTGCCCAACCTGCGGAGCTGCTGGGGACGGGCTCAGCCAGCTGGGGCTGCCAGACAGCTCAGAGGTGTTATTTTTGACTCGGGATGGGGTTTCCCGTCCTTGGGGCACCGTATCCCGGTCCTCGCCCTCCTTCTGTTAAAACCCTGCTGCTTGCACGAGTCACCGGAGAGCGAGCAAGCCACGGGGAGGCTGCAAAACCACACGTTTCCCAGCAGCCTCTCGAGCACTTTGGGGAATTTAAAACAAATAAACAAACAAACAACAACTCTGTAAACACTAAGGAGCACGTTTCAGGTCTGCGCGCCATCCCCGTCTGCTCCACCCCAGAGGCAGCCAGATTGATGAACCAATCTGGAAAACTTTACTAGAAGCCAGCGTCTGAGCCGCAGAGGTGCTTTGGGGATGCTGAGTGTTCCTCCTCTGGGAGAGACCCTGCTCTGCTCTGATTTTTGGGCTGCTTCTGCAGCAGGAGACACCAGGAATGACTCCAGGCCAGCCCAGAAAAGCTCCAGCATCCCTCAACACCCGGGCACAGCACACGGGGATGAAGGCTTCTTACCTGGAGCTATCGTCTCGGCTGCTCCTCAACCTGCACCAGACGAAGATCCCTGAGGACAAACATTGCCTCTGTTAAACACCCCAGGGATGAAGATGCTCAACGCGTGGCAAGGAGCCTCACGCCTGGAGGCTTTTTCACCACCCGCACAGAGCTTCCTATTTTAAGCCACCAGGCTCTCTCCTTGGGCCCCAACTTGGGTGCATCCCTGCTTTTTTTTTTTTTTTTTTTTTCCCCTCCCAATTTGTAGCCAGCAATCTGCGCAGTCAAACTGCTGTCATCCTGGAGATGGATTAACTTGGAAAAAGCGCTCCAAACAAGGAAGAGAAGCAAGGCCACAAGGCAAGGACACGCGCTTGCCTTCTGCAGGCAGAAAACCCCAGCGGGCTGCACTGGGGGGCAAAACTGCGCCCACCCCAGTAGGGGTATGAGGGGTCCAGAAGCATCCGTGGGACTGACCCGGGCACGGACAGCGAGAGGATCTGCATCCTGCTCTGGGTGTGGGAAGCCTGCTCAGAGCAAACTCTGCCCCTGAGGCTGGGGCAGGAGGGGGCGAGGCAGCGCGCGGTGCCTGCCACAGAGCCCATCGGTGGTGCAGCAGAGCCCAAAATGCCAGGGGAAGCTGGTCCCAGCACTCACCTGCCAGCAAGCCGATGCTAACGAACACCAGGATGATGGGTAAAAATGCCTTGTTGTTGCCTGAAAAAGAAGCAAATCCCAGAATTTTGCCCCCACAGAGAAAAAAATACTCCTGCTAACAGGTAGTGTGGCACAAGGACATGAGGACACAAGTCCTCAGTGGAGCTCTGCTGTTCCCACTCCTCATCTCAGACTGTGCTGGGAAGCCACAAGACCTCCGGGAACAGCACCAGAGCGAACATTTTGGGGCCATCCCCAGCTTTCCATTCCCGTGCCCAGGGAAGAAAACCCCACTTACTGTGGACGCGCAGCAGGAAGGAGGTTTCGTTGTGGCTGACCGCGTTGCTGACTATGCATGTGTAGTAGCCGGTGTCGTTCATCAGGGCTCGGTGGATCTCCAGCGTGTTGTTGTGGATGAACTGGAGGCCGTTGCTCTCCATCAGCAGCTCTCCGTTCTTCTTCCACCAGTACATGTCCACCTGCCCCTCCAGCACGTTGCAGTACAGCTTGGTGTCGCCTCCCACCTCCACGAACGAGTTGCCCAGGATTTCTGGCTCAGAGAGCGGCTCTGTGCAGATGGAGCACCCGTCGGCACTGACACCCCCGCCTCGAGGGTGCCAGCACCCAGGCAGCAGCTCCAGCTCCCCGGCTGCGGCGCAGGGTTTGGCACTCACCGACCACGCGCAGCTCCAACCAGCCCGTGGCCTCCGACTCGGAGCGGAAGCGGTAGAACCCCCCGTCCCACCAGCGCAGCACCAGCTGCAGCGAGAAGTCCATCTCGCTGAGCCTGGCGTGGCCCACGTAGGCGCGGGAGATCTCGGCCGACTTGTTGGGAACGAACGTGGCGATGAGCTCCTTGCGCGCGCCGGACTCGTACTCCCAGGACGCCGTGGTGCCGGCTGCCCTCGGCTCGACGCTGAAGAGCACAGTGCAGCCCCTGGCCGAGACCAGGACCTCGGACACCGGCTTGAGGTCGGCAGAGTAGCACGGGAAGAGCGTGCGGGCTGGAAGGGAGGAACGCAGCGCGGGGCTAGTGGGACGCACCGGCATCCAGCAGGCAGCTGGGCAGGGAGAGCCGCCCTGGCTCGGCTCCTGCGCAAGCAGCGGTGCTGGGGACGGGATTATTTTGGGGGGGGCCTCACGGCGGGGCTTTAAGCAGCACCACGGAGAAGCAGGAGGCTGGGGAGGCACTGCCTTCATCTCCCTGAATGCCTGCACTGCTTCGCTTCGCAGCTGGCTTCTGCCTGAGGAGTTTCCACGCGCGGGTACGGCTGCGAGAGCCGCCTGCTCCTGGCCCTGCTCTATGGGGGGGGCTTGGAAGCAAAGGAGCCCCAGGGAGTCACAACTGGAGCCAGGGCAGCCCCCTCCCAACCACCCATTTGCTCCCCGAAACGTTTGTTGAGGTGCTCCTGAGGCTGCGAGCATGCAGCAGGGGCTTTGGGGTGGGAAAAGCAGCCGGGAGAAGCTCCCTAGTGGAGGGGGGAGCCTGCACCACCCTGCCCAGCACCACCACCACCACCACCGCCCCCAGCAGGACTTGCCTATGACAGCCAGGCCGGCCGCTGGGCCTGTCCCGGCGGAGGCCAGGAGGACGAGGAGGGGAAGGGCGAGCATGGCAGACCTGGGGCGCAGCGCGGCCTGCAGCAGGGCTGGGACCAGCACCGGCACCGGGTGCCACCGCCTCCTGTCGCCGTCACTCAGGCCCCGACACGCGGCTGGGCTCGGCACGGGGCACCAGGACACTGGGCACGGCACGCACCGCAAGGCTGGGGGCTGTGGGGTGCAGCAGGCTCGGGGAGCTCTGCGGCTGCAAAAGCAGCCCAGGCTGGATATAACGTCGTGTGCCTTAGAGATCTGTCTTACCGTTATTTAACATCTGGAGGTGAAGCCACGTCTCCTCCTCCAGCCCTGCTGCGCAGGCTGAAGCTCCCCATGTGAAGAGCTCCCATGTCTTAAGGCATCGTGGCCCCCCAAGAGCTCAATTCCCCCAAAAGGTGCACCAGTTTCTCCCAGCACACCAGATTTTCCTGGCACATTGTTCCCCCGCTAAACCCCTCGCGGGAAATCAGAGCTACACCAATAACCACGTGTAACCTGCTGCCAACCGGGCAGAGGTGAAAGAAGAGTTGGGGGTTTAAGAGAAACCTTCACCACTCCGGGCTGTGGGACCACCACTCGGTGTTTTTTCCACCTCCATTTTTCACGCCCCCAGCATTGGGGGGTGCAGGGAGAGCAGGGTCCACGCCATGCTGAACACCCACCCCCCCACAGGGCAGGCGAGGCAGGGCAGAGCCCTGGGGGAGGCACAGAAGGACAGGGGCAGGGCCCTGAGGTGATGCAGAAATACACAGAGAGCTCCAAAAGGAGAGCCCCACTGCAAATTTTGTAGCACGCAGCACTGAACGCCCCCAGGATCGAGTGTTTTCCCACTGCCCCAACCCACAATAGCGATGCAAGGACATGGGGGTGGAAGCAGTGTGTAGAGGGGGCTTGAGGGGTCAGGCAGGAACCTCTCACCCTCACCTACTCTTTCCCACTCCCTCAGGGCTGAATCTGGAAAAAAAAGGGAAGAAACAAGCGCAGGAGCCACAGCAGGGCACCTGCTGCCAGTTCAGGGAGAACTGGGGCTGAATAAATCAGTTGGAGGAAACGAGGAGGAATGGTTGTCTGACAAAAACCTTCAAAGGGGGAGTTCCCAGCTCATCAAGTCCTCCAGGAGAGGGGAAGCGAGCTGGCAGAACCCAGCAGCTCAGCTACAGCTGATAAAGAGGCAGCCCCTGGACTGTAAGCCCAAAACAGGAGCTTTTGAGCCCGGAAGGGCTGCACGTGGGTTAGGTGGAAGAGCCCAGAGGCAACAGGAGGGGCTCGAGGCTGTCCCGGTCCCCCCCACACACCGCTGTGCTGTGGCCCTGCAGCCACGATGACGCTCCTGCAGCCAGCGCTGCCCAGCCTCACGACATCCCCATCCCGGCTGAGCGCACGCTCTCGTCCCCCAGCCGTGGTCGGGGCCACACCAGCAGCAGCCAGCTTGGTAATTAAACGTTTAATTGGACATCCGGGTAGGACCGCAGCTGGCCAAGCAGCAGGTTACCCGCTGCTCTGCTTGGCCGCCAGTCTCTTGTCTCTCTCCTCGGCGATGGTCAGCCGGATGCCCTTTCCACGGGGCAGGGAGATCCACGGCTTGTTGCCCTGCAGCGAAGCAGAAGTCACGTCACACCGAGAAGCACAGACCGCAGCACGAGCCAGCCCCCACGGGGATGGAATTCACCCAGCAGGAGACCCCGAGGAAGCCGTGGCGTACGGTCAGGCCTCTTTCTTCCACATCCCAGGGGCCTCCCTCCTGAAAACATCCCCAGCCACCCCTTCCGAGTTTATTTGCGCTTTCCCATCCCAGAGCGGTCAGCCCGAAGCTGTCAGAACCACGGGAGCAGAGCTGGAGCTTTGCTCCGTGTGCCCACGACTCCCAGCTTCAGCCCACAGCCCCCCAAAACCAGGAGAGGGCCCACCCACCTCCAGCCCGTGCTCGCTTACCTTGCCAATCACAAAAATGTTCGAGAGCCTGGTGGCAAAGCTGTTGCCATTGGCGTCCTTCACGTGAACCACGTCGAACGAGCCGGGGTGCCTCTCCCGGTTGGTGATCACCCCGATACGGCCCAAGTTGGCGCCACCAGTCACCATGCACAGGTTACCTAGAGCAGGGGGAGGCGGCTGTGACAAGAGCTCGTGCCGGGTGCTGAGCTGAAGCCCTTCTGCCGGGAGGAGGAGGGCAGGGACAGAGCCGCACAGCCCACGGGGCAGCCCGCAGAGCAGCCAGGCACCTCACGACATCCCCCGCCAACATCCCCCAGGAATCCCAGCACAGCTCGAGGAGCCCAACAGCTCTGCGCTCCCAAAATATTCCCCAACACATTCCCTGCACAACACGGAGCCAGCCTCGAGCATCTGCTCCAGGTCAAAGATCCCTGATGGTTGTGTTTCACCCTCACAGTGCTCTTTGCTCTCCAAGAGCCCAGTGTTTTTGCAGGGAATTCGAGACCCACCTGTGTCAAACTTGATGAAATCCGTGATCTTGCCAGTCTCCAGGTCAATCTGGATCGTGTCGTTCACCTTGATGAGGGGGTCCGGGTAGCGGATGGTGCGGGCATCGTGGGTCACCAGGTGAGGGATTCCTTTGGTGCCCACGAAGATCTTCCTCACCTTGCACAGCTTGTACTGCAAACAAAACCCAGCGCTGCTCAGACGAGGCACCCCAGCCTTCAGCCTCCCTACAAACACTGCGTTTCCCTACAAAATCTTACAGCCAGGCATTTTGCCTCATTTTGCCCTGCAGCCTGTGGCCATACAGCAGAGGCTGCCTTCTCCCAGACCCATATCCCTCCTCCAGAGCTTTCTGGCTGCCTTTAACCTCAGCTCCAGGCAGCCCCGAGCCCCCTGTGCTCTGCCCCTACACCACAAGCGAAGCTCCCGGTGAAGGTAACGTCGCCCATGCTGACAGCGAGCACAGCAAGCAGCAGAGCACGCACCTGCAGACCCGTCTGGGAGCTGCCCTCGCGGCACACCAGCAGGTTTTCCCCCCTCAAAGGCTTCGTGCCCCAACCCAGAAGGCCCCGATCCTCTCAGGGGTGGCAAGGACTCGGCGCTCAGAGCCGCCAGCTCCTGTTCAGGAGATGCCAGGGAGGAAGCAGTGCCCCCAGGAGCACCCGGCTGGGCCCGCGCGGGCGCCAAGCTTTAGCCCCTCACCTTGGCCTCTTCAGCTGTGATGCGGTGAACGGCAAACCGGCCCTTGGTGTCGTACACCAAGCGGAAGTGCTCGCCCGTCTTCTCGATGCTGATGACATCTGATTTCAGAGAGAGAAGGAGAAAAACAGCAGCTGTTAGTGGCTACTTTATCTAACAATCAGCACAAAGCTCACCTCTTAATAGACCTGAAGATGGCTGAATGACACTCATTATCACCAAAAAAGCACCGTGCCCCCAAATCCTGCTGGCCCCACAGGACATTCCCCCCACCATGGCCTGAGGCGCCTGCCCCGACCCTCCCCGCTCACCCATGAAGCCCGCAGGGTAGGTGATGTCCGTGCGAACTTTGCCGTCGATCTTGATGAACCTCTGCATGCAAATCTTCTTCACCTCATCGCCGGTCAGGGCGTACTTCAGCCTGTTCCTCAGGAAGATGATGAGCGGGAGGCACTCCCGCAGCTTGTGAGGGCCCGTCGACGGACGGGGCGCCTGCAGGAGAGGAGCCTTGGGCAGGGGAGCCCCAGGAGGGGAGCCCCAGGACCCCAATAACTCTCACAGCGACACCCTAGGGCAGCTGCAGGAGGCTTTCCTGGCACGTACAGCCTCACAGGGCGCTCCCCTCACCACAAACCCACCCCAAACCCATCAGGGATGGAAAAACCCTCCAACATCCCCAGCCCAACCACCGCTACCACCACCGAGCCGTGTCCCCAAGCGTGCCCACCCTCTCCTCGCACACCCCCGGGGACGGTGACCCCCCCACCTCCCTGAGCAGCCCGTCCCAATACCTGAATGCTCCTTCCGAGCAGAAACACCTCCTCAATTCCCATCCTGAGCAACCTGAGCCCCCCCCACAACCCCCACCTCCCTCCCAGGGACAGGGAAACCTCCCCCCGGCCTCCCCCGACCCCTCCCCGGCCCATTACTCACGAAGACGCCGGTCAGCTTGTCCAGCATCCAGTGCTTGGGCGCCGCCACACGCTTCAGGTGCTTCTTGGGGCCGCGGGCCTGCGGGCGGGACGCGCCGGGGCCGCCTCAGCTCGGGGCCTCCTCATCCCGCACCCCCGGGGCCGCCTCATCCCGCCTCCCGCCGCCGCCATTCCCCCTCCCGAGCGTTCCCCAGGATCCCGCCCTCCCTCCCGGGGTCTCCCGTGGCGGCGGGGGCGGCCCCGGGCCGCGGATGGCGGCGGATGGCGGCGGGGAGCGGCGGCGCCGCGGACTCACCATGGCTGCGCTCGGGCGGGAAAGGGGCGGGGAAGGCGGCGGGGGGAGGATGTGGGAGGGGGGGAGGGGGGCGCGGCCGCCTCGCTGAGGGGCGCCCCCTGGCGGCCGGGAGGACCCCGAGCAGCGCCCGCGGCCCACCTCAAGGGGGGGTCTCTGGGTGACCCCATCCAGGCTGGGAGCCCCCCATGTGCCCCCCCATCCAGGCTAGGAGCCCCCCATGTGTCTCCCATCCAGGCTGGAACGCCCCCCATGTGCCCCCCCATCCACTCTTGGAGCCCCCCATGTGCCCCCCATCCAGGCTGGGACGCCCCCATGTCCCCCCCCCATCCACTCTTGGAGCCCCTCATGTGCCCCCCATCTAGGCTGGGAGCCCCCCATGTGCCCCCTATTTAGGCTGAGACCTCCCCATGTGCCCCCCCATCCACTCTTGGAGCCCCCCATGTGTCCCCCATCCAGGCTGGGACCCCCCTATGTGTCCCCCATCTAGGCTGAGAACTCCCCATGTGCCCCCCATGCAGGCTGGGAGCCCCCCATTCCCCCTCCCATCAAGGCTGGGAGCTCCCCATGTTCCCCCCCATGGAGGCTGGGACCCCCCTATGTGCCCCCCATCCAGGCTGGTATCCCACATGTCCCCCCCCATCCAGGCTGGGACCACCCTACGTACCTCCCCATCCAGGCTGGGAGCCCCCCATGTCCCTTCCCCATCCATGCTTGAATCCCCCCACCCCGCCCCATGCCCTCCCCAAAATAGCTGACACCCTCTATGTCCCCCTCATCCAGGCTGGGATCCCCCACATCCCCTCCCCATCCCGGCTGGGACCCCCCCATGTCCCCCCCATCTCTGCTGGGACCCCCCCAAGCATCCTCCCCCATAAAAGCTGGGACCCCGCTCAGATCCTTTTTCCTGATTTTTTTTTTCCATCCCTGCAGCCAGCGAGGGGGAGCCAGGCGACAACAGCTCCTGCCTCGACCCATTTTTTTTTTTTCTATGAAAAGGAGCAAATCTCACAGAGATTTGCCAACAGGGCCAGCTCCAAGGGGGCGTCAGCATCCAGCCCCCATCCCTGCCGCAGTTCCTGCTCTTTGTAGCTGGGAAAAACAAGAGACTGAAACAAAAGCCCGGCCGCCTAGGACCCCTTCATCTGTGCTATTTATTCCAGCACAAGCTAATTAAAGCAAACAGGAAATCTGCTTTCCCACAACAAGTGGATGTTGCTTAAAAATAAAATAAAAAGAATCCGCACAAATAAAAACTTCCCGGGCCAGGTGATCCCCCCCCCGCCACGGGTTTTTGGGTGCTGGCACGGTAGGATGGTCACAGGACAAAAGGAAAAGGGCTGGAGTATTTCAAACACTTTATTTAGGGGAAAAAAATGCCCACCAGTTAAAAACACAGCTTGCAGTGGCCCCTCTTTTAAAAAACATTAGAACCAGTAGTGAGAATAAACTCTGTCGTGTTAAAAAAGGGAAGAGAAAGGAGCAAGGAAGGCGCTGCTGGCACGGGAAACCTGGGGCCAGAGGGCTCGTGCTCCTGCCCACGGCGAGCCCTGGTACACAGCAGGCTTTTCTTTTTTTTTTTTTCCTTGAAAAAGAGAAACGAATCCACCAACGAACCAACAGTAGTTTCTTCCAAATCCCCTCTGCAGCCGCTAACGCCGGCAGCCGCTCCCGTAAACGTGTCCCCTCCCGTGGGGAAATGCTCTGGGGGAAACCCGCGCCTTCCTACACCACGTGCTTCAGATTCCCTGCAGAGAAAGATGCACAGAAGGGTGAGCCCGACTGTCTCCGATCCCACTCGCTGCGTGGCACTGCTTTATTTTCTGTTCTTGGGGCTCATCTGATCAGCATTGCCTGCCCTGGGTGGGTTTTTTTGGGGGGGAGAATGCAGAAGGGGTGCCAGGGCGTGCCACGCAGCCACGGCTCTCTCTGTCTGACACTGACAGGGGGGCAGGAGGGCATGAATTCCCCAAAATGTTGGTTGCAGACAAGTTGTACCCCTTGTGTCCGTCAGCTGATGCCTTCCTGCTGCTGTGACACCCTGACGAGGTCTGACAGCAAGAGAGAGGGGTCCTAGTTAAGCTGTGATTGCCTCAGGAGCCTGTAAACCAAGAAAAGACACTGCTCGTTTGCGAGCTGCTTCCATCTGCTCAGAGCAACAGAGCTGCCCTGGGATCAAAGGAGGGGAACTCCACTCTGAGCACTGCCTCGGAGAAAAAACTTGCTGCAGGGCTGAGAGTGCCATGGATGTTTTTGCATTGCCGGGTAACTCCTGCAGTGAAAATCTCTTATTTTTTCACCTAAAGGAAGCTTTCACCTAAAAGACATCTCTCTCATTTCACCCTTGGGAACTGCAGCAAGCTCTGAGGGTTTATCAAACTGCTGGTGGGCACCCCCAGGTGAAGATGTGCTGCTTGCAGAGATGGAGCAGGCTGAGGAGCTTCGTCTTGGAAAAGAAATGGTGGCAGTGACACAGGTCTGTGAAACCACAGATGGGCACTGGGAAGGTGCCTAGGATCCGGTTACTGGCTGCTTCTCATCCTACAACAAGTCAGCGCTCAGCGAAAATCCCCAACGCCAAGTTTTATGCAAAAGAAAGTGCTTCTTCCACGTGCCAACCACGACACTTGCTGCTACGCTGTGTGCTGGCACCCAAAGTCTGAATAAACCTGGGAAACGAATGGAGGAATGGATGGAGGACAGGCTCCTCGCTGGATCCGTAACGTGCAACCAGCAACAGTGCCGAGAGCTTAGGAAGCCCCGAAACCACTGAGCCCAAAAAGCTGGGAAGGACACCAGGAAAAGGCAGCAGAAAAGCAGCAGCCATGCTTCTGATAGAAATGGAAATTTAAGGACTCATTTACTGTATGTTCACAGAGGCACCTCCTGAGCCTGCCTTCCCATGGGGAGCATCCAGTGATGTTTTTATTAGACATGACATGTCTAATTGTCTATGAAAGGCAATCAAATAAATGGGGTTTACCTTTCCAGTCAGCAAGGAAGACTCCAGCGAGCCCAAAGTCCTCTCTAAAATGACCCCTAAGCCCGAAGCAGGAGTGTCAGCTTGAGCTGGACTACTCACCTTTGATCAAGTTGAGAATTTCTTGAATTCTCTGTGGCTCATTGCGGTCTGGCCTGCAGCTGGGCGTGATCTCCAGCACGTAGTCAGGACCGTACTCCGTGAAGAACTGCAGGAAGAAGAGAGGAGGGTCACCAGAGGGGTCCCGGGATGGCTGAGGCTGGAGGAGGGCTCCCAGGGGCACCTGTCTGTAACAAGGCAAAACTTATCCTCTCCTTCCAGGGAGCACATTTAACCCTGTTAATGTGAGCTTTCTGGGGGAGCTAAATAAAGCTAACGAGACTTTATAATCCCTCAACTGTCTCCCTGAGCACGCCCAAGAAGATGGAGCACGACCACGCACGAGCACCATGGACCAGTAAAGCCGTCCAAAGCCAACATGCTCCATCTGCCTCGGCCAGCAGGCGTTCAGAGGCTCCTTCTGCAGCACATCATGAAATAATGCGATGGAGGAGGAGGGAGGGGACAGATAACTGCATCAGCTGAAGGAAAACAAAAGCGATCCTTCGATGTTCTTGTCAAGACAGCCGGTTTCGGAAGTTGTTGATCTTGGTTCTGGTTCAAGAGCTCCAAACACAGACCAGCGCTGATGGGAAGATGCAAGAAAAAAAATTTAAAACCAATAAGGGAAATCCTCTGAAAAAAACTGCAAGCATCAGCCCGTGTATCTGGGCTTAAGGGTATTTGTGGACACAAACTGCTTAATGCATTTCAAAACAGGATTACAAGCTTCTATGAAAAATAGCAGCTGGAGCCACTAACGAGGCTAGGAACGGAGCTCTTGATCTCCTGACAGAGGACAGGGGCTCACGCCCTTCTGGGAGAGGCACAAGCATCACACCCGGCCTTCCTGGCTGCGAAGCACCCACGGGCACACACAGGCAGGGCAGGCGGCTTGTGCCTTGCTCCAGTGCGAGCTGCGTGGCTGCAGGGGGCACATCCAGGGGGAACACGATAGCCCAAAATTTCACCTCCAGCTGCAAGCCAGTCCCAGCCCCCAGCAGGCTCTGTAGCCTGCAAGTTCCCACCATGGTTTTGGGGAAAAGTCATGCTCATTTGGAGGCGTACGCCAACCTAAGGGCCATGCCTGGAGGTCCTTCACCTGGTGCTGTTTGAACACTTCACTGCTTCTGTTTGGTCGAAGAGCAGCCTCGTCCTTGGGGCTCTGCACCCCCCTGAATTGCTTGGCCACTTTCTCCATGCCACAGGAGAGAAATGCAGGTTCCCCGAAGGCAGGCTGCTGCCCCACACTTAATGAGATGAATGCCAACATCTTCTGGCCAGTTTTAGATCCAGAACCGTTCAATTCACGTACCGAAGCTGTTTCTTATTACCAAGATTACTTTATTACCTCTGATGAAGGACGTGGCCACAGGCTCTGAACAATCAGACAACCTATCATGCTCCTGCGTCTCCGCGTATTCTTTCTGAACCCAAAGCAGATCAGAGAGGATTTCTAAATTGCTCCTGTCTCAGCTCCACCCAAATGTTTTCCCAGGACCTTTCTGGCCATGCTGAGCCACTTCACCTGGCACCCAGTAAGTGCTGCAGTTACGCTCCTGATCCCCACCAGCAGCCTTGGGGCTAACATCACCACCCGGATAGGATTCTTAGTAAATCTTCTCTGAGATACAGAGTCGAGATGCACTTGTGCATGGCAGGGACTTGGTTCGATCACACATTTTCCTCCCGGTGGCACCAGTGACACCAGGTGACTGCTTCACTCCAGGCAGCCCACGTTTTCCCTGGCTCCAGCTCGTTCCTCTTCAGGTGCTGCAGCACAGCTCCACGAGGCAGACTGGGCTGCTCTCCAGGAGAGTGTTCCTCAAGGAGGGTGATTCCTGAGCAGCTCATCTCGTCTCCGGAAACGAAAAATCACAAGCACCATTACGCTGCAAGGGGAGCCCAACTTGGCTGGCCAGCAGTGGCGCCAGAAGTCGCAGCCAGCTCAGCTCTGCAGCCCAAGCGTCGGCTGTCCCAGAAGAGGATAAATATTCCTTTGAGAAGGAGCAGCCAGAGCACACAGGAGCCCATTGTGCACCTTGTGACATCCCACACGCAACTCATTGCTCAGTTTTAAAACCTGTTTCTGGTTAAAGGATCGCCTCTAAGCAGGACGACTCCCAAAAAGCGTCTCGTATCTGCAAGCACCAATGTCCATGACGACATATTTTCAGCTTAAACCCACTCATACGCTTTAGTTCCTCGTGCATACTGGTCTGTGAGATCCTCAGACAAATCAGAATGTAGTTCTCCTCCGCAGTCACTGCAGACTAAAACATAGAGCCTTGAGAAAGCTCTGGCTCCTTCCTGGCACATCCTGAAGGACTCTTTGAGCCCGCAGGTGACTCCACCTCCCCACCCCCTGTGTAATTACCTGAGGGTTGACTTTACTGGCTTCTCAGATCCCTCCCAAAAAGCTGTGGACAGCCCTAGGTTTGGGGAACAAGCACCCACTGTGCTGCTCGGACAGTGCGTTATTGTTGCAGGAGCCTCTCTCAACAAAACAGCACTGAGCAGCCAGGGTGCTGCTCGCGTTAGGTGGAGTGACTCTGCTCCTGGGCAAGGAGCAGGGAGGGTTTGGCAAACCTTACCTCGTGATCAGGGATCTCCGAGGACAGCGTTCTCCCAAGGATAACCCCAGTCAAGTATGTCCAGCAGCGGGCCGTGTTGGCAAGGTTGTAGCCTCCTGTCTCCAGCAAGAATTGTGATTTTGGAAGGGGAAAGATGGGGGAGAAGGGAAAGAGCAGATTTTACTAGCAGGAACAAGCCACGGAAGCTCCTCCAGCCACCTCTGCAGACCCAGCACAAGCCCATCTGTCTCTTGACAGCACAGAGGGGTTTTCATGGGTAACAGGGACAGAAGGGCAAGGGCGGCAGCAGAGACAAGGAACTATTGCTTTTAAATGCCAGCCTTGGGCCCATAAAGCATGATCCACACGTCCAGCCGTTTGCTGGTGAGCTCTTCAGCACTGTCATGCTTGAGAGGACAAACACGAAGCTAATTAGTACAACGAGTGACTGCTTTACAAGTAAATGATGTTTCACAGGCAGTATGGGAGTAGTCACGTCCATCGTGACTGTGCACAACCTCACAAGGAAAAACCCTGGCTGAAGGCAACCCTGCCAGAGACTCTGAAAGAATTTCCCAGCAGACTGAAATAAGGAGAGAAAAACACTTTGACAAGAGAGGAAGACTGTATTTTCCAAAGCTTCCTTCCCCTCGTTTTTTGTTTTTTTTTGCCAAATACCATTTCTCCTCTCTTCCTCCAGTTTCCACCCCGAACGCTTCCGCACGCTGTGGTGCTGGGACACTCCTTCAGGATTTCCACTCACCTCCTCCCAGCACGAGGGTTGCCAGCTGCCACTGCAGGACGTACTTCAGGCACTTGCCCACTCCCTCGGGGGTCATGTTGAAGGAGCACATGGGGTCCCCGGCGATGGTGTCAGCTCCCAGCTGCAGCACCACCGCCTCCGGGTTGAAGGCGGCGTACACCTCCTTCAGCACGCTGCGGGGAGAAATTGGGGGGGTGGGCATCAAAGCAGGCATCTGACATCAGCTGCCCTGAGGACAGGGCAGGAATCCAACCCCAGGGGTCTTCCTAAGCATCTCCTGGATGGTTTGATGTCCAGGGAGATGCATCCCTGGGACAAAGAGCTCGCCCTTACCCAGCACTCACCCCAGAAACTTCACCAGCCGCTTGAAACCCCACCAAGGTGCCTGCAGGGCTGAAGCCATCAGCTCTGCAAGCACGGAGAGCTGAGGGCTGCCCTCACTGCTGAAACACGGGCGCCTCTGGGGAAAACTCGACCCTGCTGAGACCACATGCGTGGGCTGATTAATAGCTGAAACTAGCTGATTAATTACCTCTTTCAGCTACAATTAAGAGTGGCTTTATTATGCAAACTGCCACAACTGTTTAATGTAATTCAGATTTTTCTTTGTCTTTGGAGCAAAGCTAACGTCACTGAATTCCTCTAGATTATTCCTTACTTTCCTTTGCTGCACTCGTCGTGTTTCTCACACGTTGTGCTTTTTTTAATCTTCAAAAGGTTAGCATTTAAACTCCAGGTAAAGTCACCCACATCTTGTCAGAACCAGTTTGATTCATTACGTCGGGCAGTTTTGGAAGGCGATCAAGCAAATCAGCTACTCTTATGATTAGACAGACCCTTCATCATTTCCTCTTTTGATGGAAACACTACATGAGCAGCCAGGTTTACAGAAGGTTACTCTGGGTGGAAATGTGCCTTGGACACATCCCTACATGAGTTACAACTCTTGTACATCACAGAAACTCAGCATCCAGCTCTGGTGCTGCCAACCTCACTGCAGCTCTGAAACTTTTCATTCCTAGCTGTCTTTGTCTCCAAAATTTTAAAGACCTGTCAGATCTTCCAGAAGAAAAAAAAAAGCAAAATCAGATTTTGGCCCCCCACTTCCACGCGGTGGTTATTGACAAATTATTAACAGTGTCTCCCTGGGAATTGCTCTGGGAATGCCTGTGCTGGCAGCACGTCAGCAAGCTGAGCACAAGGAGCACAGCTCCTCTTGCCAGCAGGGGAGGCAGAACACAAGGAAATGCTCTGGGCAGTCTGCAGAAACCCCTGTCAGGAGGAGATGCGGCTCCAGGAGGCATGGTCAGCCACCTTACCTGCTGGCCAGGCCAGGACTCTTCCTCTTTGCTCACGAAACCTCAAAATCTCTTGGCAGATCTTGTATTTATACGTAGCTTGGAACCTACGGCAGCTTTTGATGTCCTTCAACTCGTTACATGTGTGATGGGCTGATCCTGACTGGGCTCCTAACCCCTCTTTCTGCTCCTAAAGCTGTGCTGCTTTTTGGAAGCGTAGCCCCCAGCAAGACGAGGCACAAGCAGCCACAAGCAGCAGGAGGCACAGCCACAGCGTGACCACCCGAAGGGGCTCCAAGCCCTGAGTGGTTTCAGCCCTCAGCTGTTACAGCTGAGAGCCAGATGTGAGACCGTGTCCTGCAGCCCTGCACTCAGGCTCACCTCGCCTAAAAGTGAACAAGCCCAGCAGTCCACTTTCAATGTGGCTAACAGCTCGTGGGGTTTGTCACAAATCAAGAGAGAGAAGGGCCCGTGGGGAGGCAGACATTCAGCCTTTCATTTCTCCATCACAGACAAAAGGAGCTTTGAAAATACTCCTAGTTCAGCCCCAAGCACATATCTGATGGATGGCCAGGGTTCAGAGCATTTATTTGAAGAAAAAGCATGTAGCCCTAGCTCCACAGCTAAAAAGTACTTCTCCCTTCTCATCTTCGCCTTAAACACACCAGGCTGACCGGTGGCCAAGAGACCCTCGCACTCACACCTTTGTTTATTCAGCTTGCTCAAATTTTTGAACAAAACCTCTGAGACCTCTTAAGACCTGTGTTTGTTGTAATCAAAAACAGCAACAGGGGAAGGGGCGAGCCTTATCCAAGGAAGAACAGCAATTAAAAATAGTAAATAAGCAAAATCTGTGCAGTCTGTTCTCCAAAATCCCATCCAAGCAAACTGTATCAGAGCAAGAGGACTCACGTTTCACAGATCTGGTAATACTTCTCATCCTGAATGCCATCCTGAATAGGCACGTTCACGCTGTAATAGCGACCTTTCCCCAGGCCGACATCCGTCACATCGCCTGTGCCTGAAAATCAGAAACACCCAAGGGTTAACAAAGGGGAGAAGAGGCTCAGCAGCAAGAGAAACATGTGGCATGTCTCAGGTGAGGGCAAAGCACCAGGCGTGTCCATGGGGAAGCTCCCTTACCTCCACAAACACGGGAGGGTTTGGATGGACCTGGTTCTAGCTGTCTGCCCTACCCTGCAATTAAGCTTTCAAGGGCAGCCCAGCAGTGGCTCTGCCACAAACAGAAAGGGGGAAATGTGTCAAATGCAGAGTTTCCCCCTCTTTCCTTCTTCTGGGTCAGAAGGGGGGAACATTTAGAGAGACACCTCTGCCGGTGAGGACGGGCTGTGCCTTTGCAGGGACCTCATCAATGAGTACAAATCAGTACAAACCTCGCCAGATCAACTTGCCTGGGAAAAATCCTGGCGAAAACTTGTGCAGAGAAACAGTCATAACTTTTGAGGTGAAGCTAAAGGCATCTTCAACCCCTGTCAGAAGAGGGAAAAGACAAAAAGCTTTCAAGCATTTTCATTTGCGTAAGCAACAGAGTCTGAACACACACCCGATAAACATGGGCCAGTGAGCAGAGGAGGAATGAATGACCCAGAAACCTAGACGTGGCTTGGCAAATCCATCCTTCAGCTACAGGGATACGAATTCAAACGCAGCAGTGTTCACAACTGAGATGAATTCGGCTGGTCTCATGCTCATCAAAACTGAACGGGTCGGTGCCCTGCCAGGCTGGGGAGGGAGCCTAGCAAGGATGCTTTGGCTGGAGTGGCTCTGATGAGAACCAGAGCTACTGGGCTCTCTCGCTTCTTCGCCAGCACTTCTGCAATCCCACACGCCGCTTCTTTCCCTTAAATATGGATTAAAATAGCGGGGGTGTGCAGGGAAAGAGCAGTTACGGGAAACTTAACAGAAACCAAATGGTGGGGCAGGGGTGGAACGGAGCAAAGCGAAACACCCCACGTTGGGAGAGCAGGAAATGCTAAGTGGTGTTGCAATAACGGCCCTGAAGCAGGGCGCACTCTCAGCAAGGCCCTCTCCGACTTGAGCTTTACAAAGTCAGTCCTTTTAAAGGCATCGTGCACTGCTGACTGCTTCTGCTTTGCTCTGGTGACATCAGAGAATCAAGCACCGTGACCTCTGCAGGGCCAGGCACACAAACCCGGGGAAGTCCTCGCCAGAGAGCCCCTGGCAGAGGGGATAACTGCAGCGGGAGCTGGCCCTTCATGCAGCTCATTGCTTTAGGCACGAGAGTGCTGCCCAGAGCCTCACAGGAGGGCAACACGCTCGAATAACACCAAAATAATGAGCAGCACGGGGCAAACCCACAGAGCAGGACAAGGGAGAAGTGGATCGAGGGAATTCACACTGGAAGGGGACACAGCCACGGCTGCTACAGCAGGGGAAGCCTCACTGCCCCATCCCTTCCCTCAAGTCTGCAGGGCCTTACCATCCCCGTGATGCAAATCCAAGTCAATATAAAGGACTCGGTCAAATTTCTGGCGCAGCCGCAGGATCCCCAAGACAGCGTCGTTCAGGTAACAAAAGCCTGAGGCTTCATCTCTGTGAAGAAAACAGCCGTGAGGTTGAACAGCACCACTGCAATCGCCACCGAGCTCGGCTTCGCCACCTGCACTTTGCAAGCCTCCACCTTCACCTCCAGGAAGAGGAGCCCAGCCAAAGGCCAGCAGCGATCAAGAGGTGGGTCAGGAGCAGCCCAAAGCATGGCTGGGGAGCACAGGGAGCACAGCTCACGATGGCTCACGCTGATCCCTTCTCACACCTGGGCTTGCCAGCAGCAGGCCCTGCTGAGGGGAGGCTCTGACCCCTCAGCAGGAGCTCTGCCCATTTCGTTGTTGTGCAAATAAGATGTTAGCAAATAAAATATTAGCAAAGAAAGATGTTTTATAGAAATTCAGGGCCACTGAGATTAAAACTGCTGTCAACTGTACCCTCCTCTTCCTCTGCAGCAAGAAGCCAGCAGCCAAACAGAGGACAGAGGAGTGGTGGGGACACTTGTCCCGGATTGACTTGCTTCAAAGTCAAGTCCCCGGTCACCACTTGACTGGTCCATTTACCTGGTTTGGGGACGCAGCAAAAAGATGTCAGCTCCCTGCAGCTTTGCAAGCTGCCACCAAGCCTTGTGTGGGCCCAGATCCCTCTTCCCCAGGCTCAAATGGCTCCACGACCTCAGGTGTGCCCCTTAGGAAGCAGCACTGCTCCACTCCCTGCTTGGTGGCCTCAGAGCCACCAGAAGCCGGTGTTTTGACAAAAGGACACCTATATTCTGCATGCATGCACACCAGGACCAGCTCTGGGGCTTGAATGAGAAAGACCACAGGTGAAAATCTTCGTCCTCCAGCAGCACAGAGGCATAATGGCACAGCCCCAGTGCCCACCTGCCGGGTGAGCTCTCTCCCTTTCCATCTCTCGCGCAGGAAGGGCACAGCTTGGGTCATTACTTGCTCGTTACTCTCACACTGCTGGGAATAAATGCAGCGTGGACACAATTCCAGCTTGGCAGGACTTCAGTGAGCTCCCAGGCTGCTGGTTCCTTCTGACAGGGACCAGGAGGAACCAAACCCTGCAGCCTGAGGAGCAAATGCGGTGCCAACACCGAAATAAAAAGAGGAAACGACGTCCCTCCAGAGGGTCACCCAGCCAACCACAGCTGGAAGAAGGGAGAAGTCCATGGCAACTGGAGCCAGAAACTTGAAGCAATGCAAAGAATCAAACTTCACAGGTTCAGAGCTCACAAGGAACTCTGAGGAGTTCTCCCTTTCCAACAAACGCCCTGAGAGCGAGCACGAAGACAGCAAGCTCCAGGCGGGGCATGGTGCTGTTTAAGGCTGTGACTGGGAGCCTGAAACAACCCAGCCAAATTCCTTCCCCTCCACCACCCCAAAATATTTTTAGTTTCAGAACAGCCTCTGTTAAGCAGGGGCAAGGGGAAGAAACCTGGAATCATTCCTGGTGAACGTCCTGGTGCCTGCAGCTCTGCAGAGCTGCCCTTCAGCACCATTTGCTCTCACCAAGCAGTGAGAAGCAAGTAGCAAAGCTAGCAGCTGGCAGGATGCAACTGCACAAAGGGGAACCCAACCCTTGGTGACACCACAAAGTGCCACGAGGGCACCAATTTCATACAGGCTCCAGAAGGGATTTAACAAGCCAGCAGAAAACTACCCACTCAGCCCAGCGGCAGCAGCAAGGCAAAAACTTCTTTGCTGTTACAGGTGTTTTCTGAACTAAGCCGTCAAAGGAAAAGAAGGCAGAGGAATTTTAGGAAACCGTCCATGTCACAAAGAGCCAGAGCACTCAGCTCAGCCAAGCCAAACCCCTTCCTGTCCCAGGAAGCAGCAGCTGAACCTGGTCAGCAGGGCCACAGTCAGACCTTGCCATCATGTGAGTGTGCATGCCACCGTTACAACTACAGGAGCTCCTCTGTCAGAAAAAAAAAAATTAAAAAATTAAAAAAAACACCACGCTGCTGCAAGAAAGGAAACCTGTGCACTTGTGCAGAAGGAGTTAGGATTAGGGATGCGGGTTATGCAAGCTTCTGGGACTGCCCTCGTCTGCATTTGCTGATGTGATGTTTTGGAAGGTGGGAGCTTGAAGTTAACATAACACATTTATCCTCGGGAAACAAGGAAGCCACAGAAATAAATTGTTCTAGCACTACAAAAATCCCAGGATTTAGGGACAACATTGATGCTTCCTCTCCTGCTGTTCTGGAGGGCTGCTGCTGACACCACAGCTCAGGGCCAGCAGAGCAAAACAAAAACCAGAGCTTGGGCCTGAGCCTTTTCACTCCTCTTATTAATGAGCCAAGAAAGCCACACCAAACAATATGGACGATGTCTTGCCACACTCTCCCGAGTTTGAAGCAACACCAACCACTTGCCTCTCCACAGCCCTGCTCTGTGGACCACAACGTGCTGTGCTTGACTCTTAATTCTTGCTTGACTCCCAGGGCAGAGGAAACCATCCCTGGCGGTGGGTTTGAGCCCCAGAGCCACGCTGCAGCCTCTGCCCTGCGCCCCGCTTCCTTCCCCCCTGCCTCCTCTCGGCCCCCTGCCCGCACAGCCACCGCCGGGCGGCCTCCCCCGAGGGCTCCCGGGGTAGCAGGGGGCGAGGAGGCTGGGGACAGACACCCAGTTGAGAAAACGCAAGGGAAGAGAGATGGTTTTCTTACTTCTTCGCGTGATGCCACCCTCCAGGCCAGTTAATCGCTACCTTGCACTTGCCGTCCAGCAGGCACTGGGCCGCGGTGATGGTGGCTCCCCCCACGGCTGCCGCGTAGTCAAAGATGCCCTCGGTAGCCGGACAGTCGTAACCTGCGGGTGAGAGCCAGCGTCGGGCGTTTCCTCTGTGCAAAGCACGCCCCGAGCTGTCGCTCCTCAAGCGCAGCCCTAACTTTCTGCTAAAAGAGAAAGAAACGAACCGAAGCGCAGCACCCGCTCGGCGGGTATCACGGCTGGACTCGCACAGAGGATTTAGGGGGTGTAAGTAGGAAAAAAAGCAAAAAAAAAAAATCTTCCCTGTGCTTGGATCATTCACAGAAGGGTCTTAAGTGCAAGCAGAGCAGCTTCAGAGGCACGAAGGGCAGGTGCAGGGCAGCCTCATGAGGTCTGCCCAGAGTTTGCACCGCTGCCTCAGTGCTGGGTCACTCCACGGGTTCCCCAGTCAGAGGAGTACCCACAGCCGCCTTGCTGGCTGGAGGTTCTTAAAGTCCAGCAGGCAGGAGCCCACTGCTGAAGCCGTAAGCCAAGCTGGTGTGCAAACAGTGCAAACCTGGTTCCTGGCCGCAGCTTCAGGCTGCTGTTCACGCATGCCCTCCACCACAGCAGGCTGTGGCAGCCCTTTCTCAGCTCTCCACCAAGAGCACCATGCCAGGGCCTCCCGCCCCCCTCAGGATCCCCAAATGAGCAGGAAAAGCTGGCAGCTGGGGCCAGATGGAGCAGCAGCACGGGGCTGACAGTACCCTCTGCTGGCAACACGGAAAGCATCAGCATGACCAGCACCACACCAAAGCCACAGCAAGCCCCTGGAGCTCAGCTTCACCTAGGCACCAGCAAAGAGCACCTGGCACCTGATACCTGGGTGCCCTCCCCCAGAAAGCTCGTGTCCTCACCCAGTCCATACTCCACGGATTCCGGATGGTCGTCATCCCCCTCCTCGCTGACCTTCTGCAGGTGCTGCAGGTAAGCGTCCGTGTGGAAGCTCGCCATCTCCTCCATGGTAGCCACCTTCGGCTTGACTATCCTAGCAGGGAGGGGAGAGGGAGCAAGTCAAAAACACCACCCAGCTGGAAACTCCTCGGACAGTTCGGCGCTTGCTGTTGAAAAATAATCCACAAAATCCCTCCTCCTCCTCCCACACTGTCACCTGGAGAGAGAAAGCCGCCCCGCTGAGCCGCAGCACGCTGCTCCCCACGCCTGGTGCTGCCGGCTGTGCCCACCCCGATGAGGACCAGCCGCAGGAGCTGCCTGCATTAACCTCTCCACATCACTTTGAGATACTTTTTTTTTCCCCGTTAGGTTTGTTATTCCCCTTTGAGCAACTCCTGGCAAGGGCTAGTTGCAGTGGCTGTGGCAGGACAGCCGGCTGCTGGGGCAGGAGCTGAGCAGCGGTTCCTACACACCCTGCCTGCAACCCAAGCAGAGACCAAGCCTGTCCTCAGCAACCCGTGTGCATCGTCCCCGGGTCTGGGTGCTTTGAAACCTGCACAATTAAAGCTGAGGCTGTGCCGAAGCCCTCTGCAATCAGGCGATGCAGTGCAGGTTGTGGCTAGTGGAAGATCGCCGCAGGCTCGCCCACAGGCCGGGCATTTCTATCCCCACACCCTTCGAGTTCACCTCCACGATGGTTTGTGCGGCACCCTACCAAAACACCCCCAGCTAAACCAAAACAAAGATTTGTAAACGGAGCAAAGGGGGACCTCCTGGAGGTCCCTCAACAGGGGCGTGAGGACATCCTGAGGTGCTGTGCAGGAGGAGCCTCTCCTCTCCCTCCACACCCAACCCCAAGGGCCCAGAGGACGGCAGAGGGCTTCTCGCCGCTCTGCCCCAGGCCCCATACCCCGACTGCTCCCCCAAGAGCCCCAAGACCCCCGCAGATCCCCTCGGTGGCAGCCCAGCACCACCACGAGCCGTGTGGCTCCCCGCAGGCCCCGGCCACGCTCGGCGTGCCCCATGGCCGCGGCACGGTGACACTCACATCATGTGCTCCAGCAGCGAGTACGCCTCAATCAGCGAGTGCACCATGCTGGCCTGCAAAACCAGGGGGAAGGGGAGTTAAAAAACAGAAAAATAAAAAAACAAAAGGAGGGAGAGGATGAGCACGAGGCTGGCGGGCAGCCCCAAGCCCCCCGTCCTGCCCCATCCCAGCGCTGACCCGGCGGGGCGCCTTGCAGAGGGCATCGCAGCGGGCCGTGTACTCGGGGCTGTAGACGTAGGCCACCGGCGGCACGGCCGCCATCAGCGCCGCCACCACGGCCCCGCGCAGGGTGACGGAGCCGCCGTCCGCGTCCTGAGGCAGGCTGGGAGCTGTAGTCCCCTGCCCTGGGACGGGAACATGGCTGCTTCTCTCCCCCCACACCTAATTATTCAATCATTTCCCTCCCCCTAATTATTCAGTCATTTCCAACCCCCCCCATGAGGATCGCACTCTGCACACGTGTGCTGGAGACGTTTTATTGCGGATTCCCACACAGCACAAGCGTTTTGTTTGTTTGTTTGTTTTTGCTTTTTTTTTTTTTTTTTTTTGAGTTTGTTTTTAAAACATTCGTTAAAAAAGGCCCACGGGGGGGCCCCAAGCCGGCTCACAGCCAGGCAGGCCCTGAGGGGCAGGGGGCTGCTTGCACGGCCCCCCAGCAGCTTTAAGGCAAACCAGACCCGGAGGTCAGCGAACACACGTGGAAAACACTTCCCCCAGCATTTTGGGGGCGGAAAGGGGTGAGGGGAGGGCACGGGCTGCCCGCTCCCCATCAGTCCAACAGCGCTATCCCTATCAGCAGCTGGAAGAGCACCAGCTCTAGCTAGGCTACACCCCGCAGATTTGGAGGACAAAGCAGCACAGAATGGGTTAAAAACCTCCAAACTGCTGCAGGAAGAAGGGGGGGGTCCTTCCAAGCCCCCTCAGACACAGACAGCCCTGAGGAGAGTACCGAAAGGCAGGCAGGTGCTGGCAGGAGCTCAGCCCTTCCCTGCTGGTGCTGCTCTCCTGGCGCGAGGCCGTCTGCCTGCAAACCCAGCCCGAAAGTCCGTCATCCCCCAAAAACCCTCCCGCCGAGCCCGCAGGCCGGGGACAAGAGCGGTGAGATCTACTGCATGGCGCAGCCGTCGCCGGGCAGGAACTCGTAGACGTAGAGGGCCACCGATTTGGAGAGGTAGGTCATGGTGCCGAAGCGGCCGCTCGGCGCGCTGTCGTACAGCAGGCTGCAGATGCCCGTCGTGGGATCCCTCTCCAGCATGTCGTCGTCAGCGCCCAGGGCTTTCTGGATTTGGGACGAGGGAAATGGGAAAGGCAGCGTTAGGAACATGCTGCCACCCGCCAGCTGGCACCCCGCACACGGGAGGAGGACACCGCATCGTCGCCGTGCCACAGTGGGGACGACAGGCAGGACCCTCAGCGTGGGCGACTGACCCTTAGGTAGCCTGGGGGCTGACCGCAGCCCCTACCTGCTCCTCGTAGAAGAGGTCATTGGCCGTGTGCACGATCTTTTCCACGGCTATGATGCCCCCGATGGTGTGCACCTCCATGTCCACCAGCATGGTGAGCACCAGGATGGCCTCCACCAGCAGCTGCCGGTACTCCGGCTGGGGCACGCGGTTGAGCACTGCCTCCACGTGCACGGCAAACTTTATTTCCCCCGGGGTCATCTGCGTGGAGGGAGGAGGAAATGCACCTAGGGTCTTGTTATCACCAGCACAAGTCCTGAGCCACACTGGGCACTTCGCCAGGGCAGCTCCGTACCCAACACCAACCCCCTTGCCCTGTTCCCTGCCTCATAAACCTCCTACCTCTCTGGTTGTCGAAGAGGGGAGAACAAAGCCCTCCACGGAAAGACCATGGCACTGCAGAACAAGATGTGGAGACCATGGTTACAGCCTGCAGCAGCACTGTGCACTCACTCGTTCCCAGCTGAACATCAGCAATGTGCTGCCCACACGCTCCAGCTCCACCTCCCGACTCCTTGCAACACTCCATCGCTCCTTAAACATCGGTTCGGCATCACCCGGAGCGCTCCCACACCCAGCACGGGGCTCCGCTCCCTGCTTTACCATGCTGATGATGAGCAGTGCCTGGAGCTGCCTCAGCTGGGGCTCCAGCACTGGGCTCCCACAGCTCACAGCCCTGCCCAGCACAAAAAGCTCCTCAGCAGACCCAGCACCTCTCTGCATGGGTCAGAGCAGGGTGAAGGAGGTCCTGCATGCCTACAAGGCAGCTCCAGCTCTTCCCCTGGCTTTCCAGGGCCAGCAGAAGGCCTTGTCCACGATGCATGTGTCACCACAACCTTGGGGACCAGCCCTGGGTGTCAAATTCACCCTAGAAAGGTCTGTGCCGTGCGTGCGGAAAGGATGCAGCTGGATGTCCAGCTCACCTTCTGCAGGATCTTCCAGACCTTCTGGTAGAAGCCCATGGGGACACGGTTGAGGGCCCCATCCAGCCGCCGTCTCCGCTTCCACTGGCCCTGGCGGCTGTCCTTCCCGCTCTGGTCTTCCAGCATGCTCGAAAAGGAGCCCTTGCCCAGCAGCTCCGAGTGCCCGGTGGACTGGGCAGACAAAACAAGGACCATGGAAACCTCTGCAGGGTTAAACAGCCCACAGGAGCGCAGCCCGCTGCCACCCGAGGGCTTGTGCTCACCCAGCCTGGTTCCCAGGGCAGAGCTGCCACCCCCCTGTCCCCAGCAAATCCCGACCCACAGCCCCAGCTCCCTTCAGCCCAGAGGGCAGCAGCCCCCGCCGGAGCACAGCTCCATCCTGCAGCCACACAACAGGACGGCCAACAAACGGAGGTTACCAGAGAGGACATCAGGTCACCATCCCCGGACTGCAAACTGATGGGCTGGAGGAGAAAAGGAGAGGCAGAAATCAAACCGTGCCGGGGCTTTGGGCAGCCGGTGCGGCGAGCGGAGCAGCAGCAGCACAGACCAAGCTCAGTTATCCCAAGGGCTGCGGTTAGCTGGAGACTGAGAGGTAGTTTTGAGAGGCGAGCTGTGGAAAGTCTCACGTTAGCATCAGAGGGGGAAGACCGCACTGGAGTAGGAGCAGGGCTGTTGTTGGCTGCTGGCACGGGCAGGGATTTAGTCCCAGGAGGAGTGGAGGGCCAGCAGCAGGTCGCCACCCGGGACCTGTCCTCGCCACGTGCACGGTCCCGCTGCCAGGCTTCACGCTGCAGCAGGGCGGCCATAAACCTGCTGCAGCAACCTGGGCCCCACAGGATCCGTGAGGACGGGACCTCGCCAGGACACAAGCCAGGCTAGTCCAGCACGAGCCCAGGAGGAGGTAGAATGGGGGTAGAGGTGGGATCCAGTGATCACCAGTCACTGTCCCAGCAGGATCACTGCTGGTTGTGGCAGCAGAGACACTGTGCCACCTTGCTCAGCGCTTCTTTGTTGGTATTTCGGGATCTGTTCAGCCGTGGCAGCTACACAGCACAGCTCCTAGCTGGCTGCAACGCCATCGCACCCGTGGCTTTGGGAAACCTTCCTCCCTGATGGCCTCAAGAGAGCAGGTCCCGAAGGGGCTCAGCCGCCTGAATGCTGTGGGGCCACCCAGCCACACCGACCTCTTCCCGGGGCGCCTCCCCCCAGCCCTAAATGGAGCAACCCCCAGCCTGCCGAGAGGGGAAGCCAGCTCATTGCTGCAACAGCTCGCTCAGCGGGTTCGTTTAGGAAAGCTCATTAACTCATGCATGCTCGGAAGCTGCCCTAGGATGCAGCATGAGGGATAAAAGCTGAGGCTGTAGGAGGACCAAGGTGGCTTCACCTTACTCCCGGTCAGAGACTGCCTACGTTTATCCAGTTGCTGAAAAGAGAAGAAGGAAATGAAGTGGCTGCTGCTGCAAGAGGCCCACCAGGACCCCAGCCCCATGGGGGAACCTCACGGTCCTGCCCACCCCTGCACCTTCTCGAGCACCCCTGTGCTTCCCCTGTACTGCACTGCTGGGGTCACCCCCACGTTAGATTTATCCCACATCCCCCTTCAGGGCAGAACTGAACCAAAAGGGATCCTGGAGACAGCTCTAAGCTCCCTCTGAAGCCCAGGAGCGGGCTCTGTCGACTCTCCCATCAATGCTGCTTGTCCCGGAGCTGCTCGTCCCCACAAAACTGCACAGGAGCAGCCTGCGCCGCCTGCCCTCACCTGTTTGATCTCGCTCTTCAGCCTGACGATGCCGGCACGCTCGGGCTTGGTGGCCCCGACAGCGCCCACCTCGCAGATGGAGATGGCGGTGGTGACCGACGAGTCCACCGATCGCACTGGGGGAGAGGAGAGGGCCAGAGTGGGTCCCACAGCTCGGGGCGTAGCTGTCAGCTCACGCAGCCTTCCCCTCCACCCCAGCCAGCACCACAGCGCAGAGCTGCTGCGATTTGGTCTGGACAAGACCAAAAACTGAGCCGAGGATGGCCACAGGGCTTCATCCTGAGAAACCTGCTCAGCACCACCCCTGGACCGCTGAGGTGCAGAAGCTGCGCTGAACGGGCAGGAGAACGGGGACATTCTCCACAGCAGGGGACACCAGAGCTGGCCACGCTCCACTCCAAGAGCCGGCCCTGCCAAGGGACTCACCGCTCTTCTCCACCCCAAACTCCTTGCCAGAGAGGATGTGGAAGAGGAGGCTCTTCATGTCGGATGGGCTGAGGTTCATCAGGTTCTCAGTGGCTTCTCCAGCTGGGGAGAACAGAGTGGGGACGTCGCACCCCCTGCACAACCCTCCTGGGAGATTTCGAGCCTGCGCCCCAGCCTGTTAGCGGGGGCTACACCTCACCCCCCAAGGACAAACATTAACTCCAGGTGTCGCCTACAGCAGGGATTCTTCCCCACACCCACCCAATGCATGCCCGGATAAACATCTCCACGAAATTACCTACTGTTTTGTAGCTTTTTGTGTGTTTTTACTGTACTGTGCTACCCCAGAGCAGTCCCAGCCACAAACCCTGCCGCTGCCAGGCAGGGTCTCACCCTGGCACTGAGCGCTGCCCATTTTTAATGGCACTTCTCCTCCCCGGCACCACATCCCCCGTCCCGCTGACCCCGCCGCACGTACCCGAGCAGCGCAGGGAGTGCGCCAGCTCTGTGGCCATCACCTGGATGATGAGCCCGATGCGGATCCGGAACATCTCCGCGAAGAGCGCGGGCTGGGTGCGCATGTACATGGCCAGGTACACCATGATCTCCTGCAGGGAGAGAGGCACGTCACCCCACGGCTGCTCCCCGCTGCCCACACCCAGCCACGGGGTCCCCCGCTGCCCCCAGCCCTTCACCTGGGTGAGGATGGAGACGCTGAGGTTCTTCTCGCTGGCCTCGTCGATGAGGTGGACGAGCTCCTCGTAGGGGATCGGGCTGGGGAGGGAACGGCAGCAAGGGGTAAGGGACGGCCCCGCGTCCCCCCCTGCTCCTGGGAGGAGATGCAGCCCCGCGGGCAGCCCCAGCCCAGCACATGTGGTGAGGTGAGGGAGAGGTGCTGCACTCACGCAGAGATGGTCTTCTCACGTGGCTCGGGGGGCAGCCCCACCGTCAGGTGCTTCTGGTGAGACAGCAGGTCCGTGCAGGCCTGGGGACAGCGAGGTCACCCCAGGCATCGCCACCAGCCCTGGGCTCGGGGCTTCAGCACCAGGCAGATGTAGCCACAGCTCTCTTGCCCTCCCAGCCGCCTCCCCCCCGATGCCCTCAGCCCCACCAGAGCTCGCCAGCGGGGCTCTCACCTCATCCAGAGCTTCCACTTTCTTCTTCAGGATGCCGGAGATGTAGCGGATCAGAGCCCACTGGCGCGTGGCGCCCACCCTCACGTACAGCTCGGTGAGGAGCTCCTTAACAGTAGGGCCAGGCTCGCTCTCCAGCCCCGTGTGCCACTCGGGTCCCCTGCGGCGAAGGAGATGCTGGGTGAGTGCCCCCGGCTCGCCCTGGGGCAGCTCCCAGGCTCTGCAGGTGGAGGCAGGAGCACGGCTGTGCCTGCTCAGCGAGCGGGCAGGACTCCCAGCTCGCCGTACTTGAGGATGTGGAGCATGTAGAGGATGTCCGCCTGCTCCTGCAGCGTGGGGCAGATGCGCAGCTGCTCCACCAGTGCCTTGCAGTCCACGTTGCCAGCCTCATCGCGGGGCAGGTTCATCTCTGCATGGAGTGCGTGGCTCTAGGGAAGAGAGACCAACGCTCCTGGTTAGCACGCGCGAGCATCCCCGGCCACAAAGGGCCCAGCTGTCCCCACACGGCCCCAGAAGGGTCCTATGGCAAAAAGCCTGGCGGTGCTGCCTGCCCAGCTGGGACGGGAAGGGGCTCACCTTGCCCTCCTGCTCATGCTGGTGGGGCGAGCTCAGCAACTTGACCGACTGCTGGGATGCCTGGAAGATCTTGCTGGGGACGTACATCCCCACATCTGAAAGGCAGACGGGGCTGGTGCAGGCGTTTCTCACCTCCAGTCACCACCACAGTGCCCCAAGCCAGCTCCCATCCCTCCTTCTGCTCCACCAGCCGCCCCTGCAGCGCATCCCCCGGGTCGTGCCGGATCCCACACGGATGGGGACGCTCCCAAAAGCGCCTCAGCCCCACCACGAGGAGGAGAGGGTGCCAGCCTGACTCACTCTGGACGTGAAGATCCTTGGCCTTGGACGCCAGGGACATGAGGTCGCGGGTGGTGTGCACGGCGGCGCGGAAGCGGCTCAGCCCCCCGCGCTGGGCGGTGGGAGGGAGGTTGGCCTGGGGAACCGTGCGCTGCAGCAGGTGGTCCAGGTACTGCGCCACCTCGTCGAACGTGTCCGCTGCAACGGGAGGAAGAGGAGAAAGCTTCAGCCACCCGCCGCCCACCTAGCGCCCCGAGGGCAGAGCTCCCCAGCCGTGCCCCCGGCGGGGACAGAGCTTGGCTGGCTGCACCAAGCGACAGCCGGCAGGGCGGACAGACAGACGGACAGACGGCGGTGGCACTGCCAGGGGAGGCACCGTCTGTCCCAGCACAGAGCGCTGAGGGTGCCCCAGCACGGCAAAAGCCTCGTCCCGGCAGGGCTCCGGCACGAGAGCAAGACAGGGAGGGTTTTGCGACTGCTATTTGTGATTAGAAATCACCGGTTATTTCTAACGAGGAGTTGCAGGAGGGCAGCTGGCTCTCCTTTATAAATGGCCACCTCCTGCGTGGCTCTTTGCCCTGCCTCCAGCAGCTCGCAGCTCCACTTCAGAGGCACCAGGGTGACTGCTCGCTACCCACAGCATGGAGAAGGGGCTCAGAGGCCACGTCTCTGCTGCCCAGGAGGTAAGGGCGCCGCGGAGCAGCGCGGGTGATGCCCCAGGTGGGAGCTGCCCCACGCCAGGTGATGCCACACAACACAGAGCTGTTGGTGAATTTCCAGCCTTGCTGCTGTCCAGAAGCTTTTCTGCTCCAGGAGGAGAGTTAGGGATGGCATCCGAGGCTGGCAGCACGATATCTCCTTCCCACATCTGGTGGGGATGCCCCGAACCAGCACCCGGAGGCTCCGTTAGAGAAGTCCCCCAAGACAGACAGCGCATCGGAGAGCATCGTCCTGTCCATCCGGCCACAGAAAAAAACTTTAAACCGAGCGTCTTTTAGGGTGGACGCACTGGCCAGGCAGGCCCCATCTTCTGCTGGGGTAAAGGGAAAAAAAATAAAAGACACCCCGGAGGAGCTCGGCCGCAGCCCGCAAAGCTGCAGCCCCAGGCAGGCCAACCGTGGAGCGTGGATGAAGCGAGAGAACGGCAGTCATGCGAGAGAAACAAGCACTCAGAGTCGCAGCGGTGCAGACGTTGGCTCCAGGAGCAGCAGAGGCAGAGCAGATCGATGGGAAGGCCGGGAAGATGACCTGACCGACACCGGGGCACGCAGGAGGAGGTGCCCAGGGCTGCTTGCAAGGGGAGCAGCAAAACCTGCGCCCTGCTGCGCTCTCAGGACACGGGGGTCCTGCGCGCTGCGACGGGGCCACGGCCCCTACGGGCACCCCGTCCGCGGCAGCGAGGCTCACGCTGGAGCTGCCCTGTCCGGGGACACCCAAAGGCCTTGTGACAACAGCACCCAGAGACTGCTGGGGGTCGTGGTGGCTCTTCCCCACCACCTCGGGCACTGCACCATCACCTTCTGCACCGCCACTCGTGCTGAGCGCACCAGAGATCTTCAGCCAAATCTCCCAGGCAGAGGCAGGTGGCCGAGCCTTCGTCTCTTCCCCACGCAACAGCCTATGAAGGTTTTGGGGTGGCTCGCTCAGGAGCAGCCACCCTGCTCGTTTCAGCCCCGTTCCCCATCCTCAGCCCCCATCCAGCCGGGACACCCCTGCGGCGAGGGGCTGCGACAGCCACCTCCGCTCACCCAGCCCCAGCACCCCGCGAGCATCACCCAGAAGGGGCTAACCGACGGTGGGAACCCAAAAGGGTGAAAAATTTGGTGGCAGGCGCTGTCAGGGAGGTCGGGAGCTACGGGTTTCACGGGAGAGTTGGGCGTTTTCCGTGCCACAGCAGCGTCTGGCCTGTTCCCCCTTACCATCCTCTGCCAACTGCAAGCCATGCAGCCACTCCTCAGGGTCTAGCTCCTCAAAGCTGCCAATGCCGAGCTCGTAACTGTTGGCAAAGACCTTACCCTCCGGCCCAGGGTCCATGAAGCTGAGGTGCGTTCGGCACGACGTTGTCAGGAACTCCGACAGCTTACCCGTCTGGATCCTGGGCAAGAGGAGGGGAGGTCACACAGAGGAAAAGCGAGGCGGTGCCCTCGGCTCGCCTCCTGGCCTTCAGCAGGGACAGACAATGGGGTGTGCACGAATCCCGCAGCCTGCTTGAGCCGTTTGCCAAGGCCGGGGCTGCCCCAATTCCCTGCTGCGCCCCGAGCAGCTGCGCTCACCTTGCGCCCCCGAAATACCCATCCTGCAGCTTCCGCAGCGTCGCCAGCACCGCCGGGTGCACGCTGCTGCCCGTTTCGTCTGGTGGGGACAAGAGAGACAGGCAGTCAGGCTCTCCTGCCCCAACAGGCACCCGGTAACGCGGGGCCGGGTGGGCATTCAGACATGCAAAGCACCGCGGCAGCAGCCAGACCCTTGCTCTGGGGTGCGCGGCACCAACGGCACCACCCAAGAAGAGAAATTCAGGACTGGCTGGGCTGGCGAACCAGCAAAGCCAGGCCAGGACGCACTCCAGGCCCCTGGGATTTCACCTTGGGCTGAAATCGTCAGCACCAGGCGGCAGCAAATGCAAACAGCCCCCTGCTGCCGTCAGGGAGCTGTCGAGGTGTCGGGGTACTGCTGGTGGGGCACCACAGCAAAGGGAGACACCACTGAACACCCGAGGGGATTTCGGGTAAATGAAAAGGCCTGGAGGCACCGTGGAGTCACTTCCCGGTGCCGGCTCATGGGGAAGAAGCGAGAGCTGCTCCAGAGAAGCCACCCTGGCTCTGAGCCACTGCGCAGCTTTCTGCTCCTCCTGGTTTTCTGTTTTCCCCTCCTTGCCGTTTAGGAAAGCCTTTAAGGGGCAGTTAGCCGTGATGAAGGGTTAAGATGCAGGAAGAGCCCCAAGAACGCTTTTACAGGGGAATTATTTTCTTGGTCTTGCTCCCGAAAGGCTTCCCAAACAGGCCTGGCTGCCTGGAGACGAAATGCTCCCATGCCAGCAAACCTGCCTCAAGCTCCAGGCGCTGCTGCTTGGCAGGTAGCCCTGCTGGCAACCAGGCCAGCTGCCAACCCAGCGTGACTCCTTTGAGCTCTCCACGAGACGCCCCTGGCTGGTCCGGCCCTGCCGTGTCCCCATTACCCAGCCTGTCCCCATCCACCACCCCCCCCCCGGCCGAGGAGGCTGGAGGCTCCGTACCGAGCATGGTTTGCGAGATGGGGAAGGTGATGGTGGGCCGCCCGGTCATCCTCCAGCGGCTGCAGAGGTACGAGAGGTCCGTCCTCAGCATCTCCACGATCATCTTGTTGTCGAGAGCCAGGTAGAACTGCTGCTGGTCGATGAACTGCGGGGCGAGCAGGAGCTGAGAGCCGCCCTCCCCGCGGCCACCGGGTCCCTCTGGTGCCACCCGCGCCCTGCCACCGGCCACCCCCGAGAGCAACCGAGGCACTCGGCCAGCAGGGAAGCTTCCCGACCGGTTATATGGTGTGGCAGATGCCCGTGCAATGCCACCCACCTGGGGGGTGAAGGTAAAGATGTTCTTCCTGATGTTGTAGAGCTTGGAGGTGCCCAGGACGCCCATGTGCCGGTAGGGCCGCCCCGTCAGGCACATCTGCTTGTTGCGACCTGGGGGAAAAGGAGGTTTTATGGCATCTTCCCCGAGCCCTCTGACTAAAGGGGATGCTGTGGCAAGCGGAGACGGGCTCCTGTGCTAGCAGCCAGGAGGAAAAGGGCGGTTTGTGCTGGGTGACACAGCAGCCACATCACCCTCGGGCACGTCAGCCCCACGCAGAGGCACCCCAGCAGCTGCCAGGCTGCTCCCCTGCCCCTTTTGCCCATGTCACACTTGGCCTTTCGGTGGCTTAAATTAGCCAGCGCCCGCAGCCTGGGGCAGGTCAGGTTTCTCCTTTGGCCCCGGGCTGGATCTCCAGCTCCTGCACAACAAGCCCTGCGCCCGAGGAGCCGCGGCATCAGGGAAGGAGCGCGCGGATTTCAACGCTCCCTCCCCTCACCGCCTGCCTTCCCTCCAGCAACAGCTGTCCTGACTCAGCGGGGAGACCCTTCTCTGGGGTCTGCCTGGCTTCCCTCACCAAAATTTGGCTACGGGAACAAAAAACCAGCTCCTGCCCACACCAGGTCCACCCCAGTGGTGCTGATCAAAGCCTGTGCCTGTCCCCTGGGCTGCTGTGGAACCGTAACCCCACAGCTTTACCCCTTCCAAAACCTCCCCAAACAGTCTTCTCAGGCAGAGAAGCAGCGTTACCAAGCCCTGGAAAGGATGGCAACGTCCTAAAGAGACGGGCAGGACATCAGCATCAACGACCCCTCTGCACCCCCTCTCCTGCCGAAGCCTGCGGCTCACCCAGGCGCGCGTAGATGTGGCTGAGGATGCGAGCAGGCTGCACCCTGATGGGGTAGACGTCGGCCACGGTCTCCACGTCGATGCCTTCCTTCCTCAGCACAGCTTTGATGCCCTCGGTCTCCGCCAGGATGCACACTGCAGAGGGAGGAGAGCAGGCTCAGAGATGCTCAGGGCCACGGGGGTGCCACAGGGGCCAGCAGAAGACACCCCGCTACCAGAGCCGAGATCTGGCTCCAGCAGCGACCAGAGCCACCACCCCACAGCCAGCCCCCCAGATTCCGCACGGGCAGAGTCCCCGTGCAGGGGTTTGGGACCGGTCCCTTCCGCTCACCTTGCACCACCACGTCAGGCTTGGGGACGGTCGCAAAGCGGCGGTTGAGGGGATCGATTTCACCCGGAGCCAGAAACCCCTGGGGGGGGAAAAAAAAAAAGAAAAAGAGGCGTGAGGGGATGAACAAACATTTCGTGGGGTGTGCAGGGATGGAGGTGACAGCTTCCCCGCAGCCGGTGGCGCAGGGTGGCAGCGTTTGTCCTCGGTGACCATACCTCGGCCATCAGGCAGCCCAGGATGTAGAGGGACTGGCCCCACATGAGCGGCAGCTTGCCCATGGGTATCCTGTCCACGGTGTGGGGGTTCCTGTACTCCTCATCCACCTGCAAGAGAAGCCAGGAGGTGAACGGGGGACCCCCAAACAAGGGATGCCGAAGGAAACATCCCCGTCGCGTTTCAGAGCCTGCCAACCCACCCGCAGGGTCAGCAAAGCGCCCTTGTGGATGGGGCCAAGATACACTTTGGCAAAAAAAAAAAAAAAAAAAAAAAAGAAAGTTATTTATCCAATAAGTCGCTGTTTTGTGGGTTTTTTTGGTTGTTTTTTTTTTTTATTATTTTTTTTTGCAGGCCCCCACCTTGTCCGGCGGCACGCTGTAGAGCTCCGGCAGCAGGCGCACCCCGTTCTTCCCCTTGATGAGGACCCCTTCCAGGGCTTCCCGGTACTCCTGCACCTGGGGAGAGAGCGGAGGGGATGAGCCAAGGGCACGGCTCCCTCGCCAGGGAGTCCTTTCCCTGCCCCGCCGGCTCCTGCCCCCCTTTACCTGCTCCATGTTTCCGCTGAAAAGCCCGTCGATGATCAGGTAGGTCCAAAACAGGGGCCACTCGCACTCGATGTTCTCGAAGAGCTTCAGCTCCGCGGGTTCGTAGTAGGGCCGGTTGGGATCCTGCAGAGCATCCCACGACCACAAGGCAAAGGGTTACAGGCTCCCTGCAAAACCGTGGGGTTCCAGCCCCTCCCCGCCGAGCCCCCAGCCCCAAATGCCCCCGCTGTGTGCATGCTGGCTGCCAACACGCTGGCAAAGTTCACGAGCGCTGGGGAAAGCCAGGGTGCCAAAAACGCAAGCCAGGGCGGCCTCTCCTCGGCACGGGGACACTCACCTCTTTGGGGGTCCTGTACCCGTCACGGAGGAAGCGGCAGCAGCCGTAGCGCCCCTGGGAGGAGAGGGAGAGAGGTGGTGAGCAGGAGGCACAGCGGGAGACACCTTCTGCTCCTCTGGCCAAACCCCAATCCCTCGGTCACCCGGTGCCCCATGATCACAGCCCGGGGCCACAGCACACAGAACTGTTTTTTTTTTGCACGCCCCCACCACAGGTGACAGAGATTGGGAGAGGACAGATCCTGGCACCCCATCCCCAAGAACATTTTGGGGAAGGAAAGGCAGGGGGAGGAGGGCCGAGCCGCTCACCTGCAGCTTGGTGATGATCTCCTGCTTGGTGATTTCCACCAGCTCGCTGTCCTCCACGGCGAAGGCCGGGTAGGAGATGACGGAGAGCACGCTGGCATCCACCTCCTTGGACGTGGAGGCCCTTGGCAGCATGGAGTGGAGGATGGACTGGGCGAAGGGGAAGGAGAGGGATTAAGTCGCCGCCGCTCGTGCCACAAACCCAGCGGATCGCCGTGAGCCCCGCGACGATGGGACACGGGCAGGGACCTCACCTGGCAGTGCTGCACCTCGTCCGACAGCACCCGTATCACCGACTGCGGGCCTCCCTTTGCTCCGAAGAGATCCAGCTCATCCAGGGCCTCCAGGGCAGCCTGCAAGCAGGGCGACACCCGGAGCAGCGTGCGCTCCACCATGCTGCCCGTCTGTAAGAGCTCCCACCCCGCGCCAGCCCCGCTGCCCAATTTGGAGCAAGGACGAGATGCAAATACCCCCCTGCATCTGCTGAGGCTCTGCAGGGCACCGCTGGCAAGAGGGACCAAATCCTATCTCCCTTCTCCCCGGCTCACCTTGGCCATGCCGACGGAGCTGGCGTTCAGCTCGGTGATGCCCTGGTTGGTCTTGTCCCCGCGCTCCCATATCCCAAAGTCCTGCAGGAAGGCAGCAGGTTCGTGGTGTGCCCCAAAATCCTGTGAATCTCACCCAGTGGCAGTGCTCCCAGCAGGCTCCTGCGGGGTTCTGCTCCCCACCTTTCCCCCCCCGGGCACCATCCCCTTCCCATACAAAGTCCCCACGGGCTACCCACCGCCGTCTTGTAGGCCGCTTCGATGTAGAAGACAAGGTTCTGGATGAAGTTGACCTCATCCAGGCTGTGAATTATGTGGAGGCCTGAACCACGGGGGGGAGAATTCAAATTAGTCCTCAGGCATCACCAGGAAGGGGCCGCAGAAGCCAGCTGCCTCCTCCTCACCCGCCCCGTGGTGTCCCCATCCCCTCTCCCACCCCACACAGCAGCTCTGGGGCTCTCCAAGCACCGAGGGACCCAAATCCACCCCGCAGGCTGTGTCCTTGCACCAGGGGACACCCAGAAACAGCACCACAGATCTGCCCCCAAAACCCCAGAGCCCTCAGGCCCTCTCCACGTCATTTTTTGCGCTCCCCCAAGACGCAGGGCTCCAGCTGGTGCCCCAGCAGCATCACCTGAGGCCGTCATCTGCGCCAGCATCAGCAGGTAGAGGGAGGTGGCGTCCAGCTGCAGGTGCCCCCACTCGTGGTCCCCCACCACGGTGGCACAGGTGTGGGTGTTGTACTTGGCGTGGAGGCAGTCCCGGGTGCTCTGGCTGTACTTGAAGGCCTCCACCTTGTCCACCTGGAGAGGAGAAGTGTCCCCAGGGCAGCTCCGTTCTGCCCACGGGGCCGGGCTCTCCATGTGCCACCCCGCTGGACGACACGGCCACGTTTACACCACAGGGAAAGGAGAGGGTCACCCCAAAACGTTCTTGGGGAGAAGAACCACAGCGCCACGGGGCAGAGAGCAGCTTGGGGAGCACAAAGCTCCCGCAGCGCTGGGACCACTCTCTGGGGGGGCAGGCACCCCATGAGGGCTTCTTTTAAGCCTTTCTGCCAGGAGGCCACCCCTGCCCTCGTGGAGGGGAGCACAGCCGGGGCTGACGGCCCTAAAGAGCCCCCTTACCTGTCTCATCATGCACTGCAGCAGCCCCCGCATCAGCTTCACCACGCTCTGCAGGGCGAAGGGAAAACAACCCCGTCATCCCCGCGGGGCCGGCGAGGAGAAAGCCCTGACTCAGGAGCAGCTGGTGCCTGACCTCTGCGGCACTCGGCCACCCGCTGCCCGTAACCAGAGCCCCCCCCGGCCCCCACGCCACGGGGGGGAGGCAGAAGGAGAACCCCACGGCTGGCAGCGGGGCCGTGCCGGGGTTTGGGGGGGGACACGGCAGCCCCTAGATGGGAAAAGGGGCTGCGTCCCCACACCCTCACGGCCCCAAATCACCGAATCACAGCTTGGAGAGACCTCAAGATCCCCGAAAACCCCAGTGTGCGTCCCCACAGCGCCCCGGGGGCTGCTCCGGGCGGGCTCCAGCTCCAACCCCGGGGGCGCGCAGCCCCGCACGGCGCAGGGGGGGGTCCCAACCCGTTGTCCCCGTTGTTGTCCCCGTCCCTACCTGCTCCAGCTCGTACGCCTTGGCCTTATCCTCGTCTCGGTCGGCGTTTTTGCGGTAGGCGAGCCCGAGCCCCCAGACGGCCAGCACGCTGTACACATTGTCGCGCACCCACGCGTCGCGGTGGTCGGCGCTGGCGGGCAGCAACCCGGTCACTGCGTCCTAGGGAGGGGTCACACACCCAGAAAAACCCCTCGGTAACACGCAGCGAGCCCCTCACCCTTTTTTAACCCCCCTCCCCAAATTTTAAAGCCCCTTAAACCCGGTGCGCACCTGGTGCCGGAGGATGGTTTGCTGCACCAGCCGGCCGTAGCCGTCCAGGCGCACGCCCGAGTTGCTGCGGCCCCGCATGGCGACACCGGGAGCACCGTGGGGGGGGGGGGGGGAACGGGAAAAAAAAAAAAAAAAAAAAAAAACACCGCGGGGGGGGGCCCAGGGCAGCGGCACCGGGGTCCTGGCAGCGCCGCCGCCGAGCCCCGAGGCTCCGCGCCGCAGCGAGCCCCGGCGCAATTCGGGGTTCCTGGGGGTGTGGGGGGGTCCCGGGGGGGTTGCGGTGTCTGCAGGGCCTCCGGGAAAATTGGGGGGTGCGGGGGGGGTCGCAGAGGGGAGCTCGCTATGGAGCGGGCAGGACCTGCCCCCCCCTCACCCCCCTCCTCCGAAGGCATCGCGGGAGGGGGAGGCGGCGCCCTCTGCTGGGGGGAGAGCGGGGACACGGGGGGGGCACGCGGGGACATCGGGGAGGGGGCGGCGCTGTCCCTTTGACCCCTCCCCGAGGGCAGAAGGGGCACACGGGCACCCAAAATAGCGCCCGCAGGGAGCCCCCAGAAACCGGGGTCCCTCTTGATCCACCCCCCCCACCGGGATCAGGGATGTCCCCACGGGACCCCCCCCCATAGGGGCCACACATGTCACCTGAGGTCCCCCAGGAGCTGCAGATGCCCCTGCAGGGTCCCCCAGCTTCAAGGATGTCCCCCTGAAGACCCCCCCAAGAGCCACTGATGTCCCCCCGGGACCCCCCAGGATCAGGGATGTCCCTCTGGAGACCCCCCCAGGAGCCCCAAATGTCCCCTGAGGGACCACAGGCTCAGGGATGTTCCCCCCCCAACCCCCTGCTGCCACCCAGACATGGGGACAAGGGACACACCACCCACATCAGGGGGTCAGGGGGGCTTGGAGCACCCCCCCAGAGAGCAGCAGCACACCAGGCACGGAGCAAAGAAGGCACCAAGATGGTCTTTAGCAAAATCCAGCAGTTTATTTAATTACAGTCAGCAATAAATAGAGGAAAGCCAGGCTGAGTGGGCCTGGGGGGGTGGGGGCACCGGCACCTCCAGAGACAGGGACAGACCCGGAGCAGAGCCCAGCCCACGCGGGACAGCAAAGGGAGACCGCGACAGAGGTGGCACCGCCGTGTCCGTGTCCCACCAGTTTCCATAGCCACCCCGAGCAAAGCCAGGGGGGCTGCAAGGGGGGGAGCCCCCCAAAATTCCCAGAGCTGGGACAAGACGGCTTGGGGTGCGCAGGACGGAGTCCCGTGGGTGCTGCCGGCGTGGGGTGGCAGCACGGGGACACCCCTCTCCACCAGCTTCGTGCTCCAGTCCCCAAAACAGGCAGCGGCTGCGGGACGGAGGGATGCTGTGGGGCAGGTTCCCGCCTTTAAAAACCTACGTTTTGTGTTTCCTTTTTTTTTTTTTCTCTCTTCCATAAAACTTGTAAAACTTTTCCCGCAAAGCATCGCGCCAGGGCGGAGACGAACCCCTCCCAAGGAAAATAAAGGAAAAAAAAAAGAAAAACACCACCAAAAAAAAATCCAGCTCCGGGCGTGTGGGTTACCGGCAGGTGCAGGACTCTGCGATCATGTTCTCGTACTCCTTGTAGAGGATGCCCCCGTCGTGCTGGATCATCAGGACGCTGATGGGGCTGTAGCGGTAGGGGACGCAGGAGGGCCGGGGGACGGTGGCGTCCACCAGCTGGTGGACCAAGTTCTGCACCACGGCGTGGTTGGGCGCGTGGTAGCCGTCGCGGAGGAGCCGCGGGCAGGCGCCCTTGCAGTAGCGCGGGTTGTAGCGGTGGGGCGCGATGATCCAGTGGTCCCAACCCAGCTGGGCGAAGCTGACGGGGAAGGAGCGCAGGGAGCAGTCATTTTTCTCTCCTCTGGCTTCCCGCAGGTAGCCGGGCAGGTCGTGGAGCAACATCCCCGCCTCGCGCCGCCTCCGCCGCGGCTCCGGCAGCGTCCCGCTGCGAGTGTCGTTGAGGAAGAGGAGGAGGAAGGGGTCCGCGGGGGACGGTGGGGCTGGCGGGGCGGCGGCGCGGCCGGCTCGCACGCAGACGTGCCGCAGGGTCAGCGTCCCCTCGGCGCTGCCGTTCCCCGGGGACAAGTAGGGGGTGACGTCCGCTTCGGTCCAGCCGCGACGCGGTGGGGCGGTGGTGGGGCTGAGCAGCACCGGGGGGGCTTCAGCGGTGGCCACCAGCTCCAGGGCGCACAGGAGCCGGCCACGGGGCAGCGGCAGGCTCTGCGGGTAGACCACGGTGGCGCGGAGAAGGTGCTCGGCTTGGGGTTGGCCACCCAGGCGGTAGGTGAGGGGCTGCACGTACCAGCGACCTGCAGGATGAAGCCATCAGGGACCACCTGGATGGGGTGGCTGCGCTCGTGGCATCGCCGCCTCCCACCCCACCGCAGCCGGGGTGGGGTCTGCGTTCACATCGGGACCCTCAGAAGAGGTCATCGGGGATGGGTCCCACCTGGATGGGTCCCACCCCTGGCACCAGCGTCACCGCTCTGGTGTGGTGACAGGAGGATGGGGAGCACCCACAGGTTGAGTTCCAAGCAATGCTCTTGCCCAAAACGTCCCCAAACCAACGCCAACCCCACATCGCCCCCCCAGACCAACACCAACCCCATATTGCCCTCAGCCCCACACCAACCCCACAGCCGAGCGCTCCCCAGCACACAACGAGGACCCCAACAAAACGCAGTGCCCCCAAACCCATGGGGACCCCGTGGCCAGATGCTGGCACGCTGAGGACCCCAAGCAGAGCCCCCCAGGCTCAAAACCACCCCAGAACCTCCCCGGGGACGTCACCTTACCTGCCCAGGGCTGTCCCCCGTGGGAAGCTGCCCGCACCAAGCGGACGGTGTTGGTGCCTGGGCTGCGGCCGCGCCGTGGCCGGCCCTCACGGTTGGCGGCACGCCGGTACAGCTCCAGCATGTACCGCAGGGGGGGCCCGCTCGCAGGACCCCCCCGCCAGCTCCAGCTGCCCGGTGCTTGCGCCCGCAGCGCTTGCAAGAGGGGCAACGGAGGGGGCTGGCTGGCAGCCTGGGAGAGCGGCACAGCGAGGAGGAGGAGGAGGAGGAGGGTGGTGGTGAAGGGACGGAGCGAAGCCATGGTGGGCAACAGGGGGTGAGGCGGCAGCAGGATTAAGGGAGGCCTGAGGTCATGCTTTGTGTGTCCCCCCAGAAAAAAAAAAAAGAAAGAAAAAAGGGCAAAGCTGGGCACGGGCACCAGCAGAAGGAGGTCCCAGGGTGCTGTCACACCGCGGCGCCCATGCCGACTGCTTCGGCTGGGCACAAAGAGAAAAAAAGAAGGGGGGGCTCTGCAAAAAGGAGTGCAAGATCAGGACTAAAACCCAGTCCCCCAAAACAGGGGGGGCAAAGCCAGCTGGACAGGAGCCTGGCTAAAGAAGGAGGGGGTTTAAAAGTGCCGGGGAGGGGGGCAAAAGGGAGAGGGGTGAGGTGGGGTGGGTGGGGAGGACCAGCTTGCTCAGCCCACCTGCTCCTCACCAGCCTGGTCCAGCAGGGTGAGAGGACTGGGGGCCCATGGGGCATTTTAAAGGCATGGTCCCAATTAGGGTTTAAAGGGGCAGGAGCCTCCCAGGGCCGGCTGCTGGCTGGGGGGTCACGCTGGGGGGGAGGGAGCATCGTGCCCATCACATTTCCCCTGCCGGGATGTGGGATGGGGGACACCGAGCCTGGGGGGTGGTGGCACCACGTTCAGGGGTGGTGGCACACACGGACACGGTGACCCCAATCCCAGCAGGACAACGCAGGCTGGTGGCACCTGTGCTGTGCCTGTCACCGTGCCGGTGGCGGGACGGAGAGATCTTGGGGTTGGGAGGGGGGGGACACTGCATGGAGACCACCAGCGGTGGCACAGGGACACCGGGGACAGCTGGGAGGGTGGCAGGGGGGTCTGTGCTGTGGGGACTCCCACGTCCTGGTGGCGTGGGGACAGCGCAGAGCTCCCGGCGCCGCAGTTTTGGGCAGGAGGCGATGAGTCAGGGCTGCCGGGGGGACGCGGGGGGACGTCCTGAGGGACAGGGTGGGGACCAGACGGCGGCCTCGCGTCACCCGCTCCCCTCCCGGGCGTGGTGACGGCTGGCCCACGAGTGGGCCCCTCGCGGGCTCCGAGCCGAGCCGTGCCAGCCCACGCCGCGCCGAGCCGAACCGTGCCAAAAAGCCTGCGCCCCTCGCGGCGCGCCAAGCCAAGCCGCGCCGGGCCGACCCCCGAGCTGTGCCAAACTGTGCCGAGCCGTGCCAGCGCTCCTTGCGCCACCGGGCAGGGCTGAGCTGGACCGAGCCGTGCTGTGCTGTGCCGAGCCGAGCCAAGCGGCTGCGGGCGGCTCCGAGCCGAGCCGAGCCGGGCGGGGCTGCGCTGCGCTGCGCTCCGCCCCGGCCGGGCGGGCGGGCGGGCGGTGGGAAGGGGGGTCCGGGGGGAGGTTGGGGGGGTGTCATTTCCTCCGCCGTGCCGAGCCGTGCCGAGCCGTGCCGGGATGGGGCGGTAGCGGCCATGGAGCGGGCCGAGGGCCGGCCCGGGGCCGTGCAGTTGGTGCATGTGCAGCTGCAGGGCGGCGCGCCCTGGGGCTTCACGCTGCGGGGGGGGCTGGAGCACGGCGAGCCCCTCATCGTCTCCAAGGTAAGGGGCGAGCGAGGAGGGGGCGGTGTGTTTATGGGGGGGGGGTGTCCGCGTCGTGTCCCTTCCCCCCCCCTTTCCCTGGGGCAAGGAAGGGGCCGGGGGCGGCGGCGGGGGGGTCCCGGGGCGGAGCGCCGGGAGCGGGAGGAAATTCCTCCGGCACATCCGTTGGGCTGGCGGGGGGGCGGCCACCCCCGGCCCCCCCCTCCCCCGGCCCGGCCCCGGGAATGGCGATGCCGGGAGGGGGGCGACCCCCGTGTCCCCGCGGTGCCGCCCCCATCTGGTCCTCGGGATGGGAACTGGGGGGGCCCCGACCCGCTCCGGGACCTCCCCCTCCCCATCCCCGATGCGTCCCGGGGTGGGGGGAACACGGGGCTTGTCCCCCCCCTCTCCCCGCGTCCCTTTCGCATCAGGGCGCGGGGCGCTGCGATGTCCCCCCCGCCACCAGCATCTCCCCGGTGGGAGCCGTGGGGCGAGCCCCCAGTGTCAACCCCCCCAAAACTTTGTCGCGTGTCCCCCCCCCCCCGCACCGAGCGCGCGCCCGGGGCCCTCCCCACCCTGCTCCGGGACGCGGGCAGCGTGGTCTGGCCGGGGGAGCTGGAAAAGTGGCTCCGGTCCCTGCCCTGCGCCCCGGGGGTGTCACCGCGGGGCTGCGAGCTGCCACCGCGCCCGGCTCGGCCCCGAGCTTGGGGAGCCGGGGGGGGCCCTGGGGATGCGTCCTGCCGCTGCTGGGAATAAAGAGAGGGGAGGGGGGTCCTTGCGGTGCCGGCCCCCGCCGCCGCCGCCTCGTGTGCTGTGCAGACAAAGGGGGCTTGTTCCAGCGCTCTGTGCATTCACCGAGGGTCCCCCGGGGCGCCCGCGGCCGGCCGAGGTGCGTGCGTGCTGGCGGCGCAGGGGGGCCCCCGGCCCCATGCCGGAAAAAGGATGGGGAGGGGGGGTCCCGCTGCGAGCCTCCGCCTGGGGTCCCATCCTGCCGTGGGCTTGGCGGAGGGTCCCGGACCCTCTGCGGGCAGGTACGGCTGCGGTGCCACCATTAGGGCCCAGAGTGAACGCCGGGGTTCTGCCAACAGCCGGCACCCCCACCCCACAGCCCGGTGGCTGCGTCGCCCGTGGGGCCCCGAGCCCTGCCCTCGGGGGTGTCGGGGAGCGGCGGGGGCCCCCCCGGCTGTGGGGCTGGCTGCCGCCCAGGCGGGTGCTGCGGGCAGAGCTCGTTCCTCCGCCGGGCAGGGCGGGGAGCCCACGGGCAGGGTGGGCGCCTCTCGGCAGCGTGTCACCCCGCGGGTGGCTTTGGGGTCCGCGCTGAAAGCTCCCGGAGCTGGGGGGGGCAAAGCCCTGCGCCGGGTGTTTTGCCCCCAGACCCTGGGGTGGGAGCTGGGGCAGCATCCTTACGGGGCTGGCAGGGAAGCCCCCATGGGTGCCGGGCACAAAGAGCCCTTGTGCTGCCCGCGCCCGCGGGGGAATCTGCTGGGACGGGACATTTTTCTTCCCCCCCCCCCCCTCCTCTCCCCTCCTCTCCCCGTGCCCTTTCTTTGCTCAGAAACTCATGTGACTGGGGCGGACACCGCAGATCCCTCGCGTCCGCAGCGGGGTGCCCGGGGTGAAGGCACCCCCGGTGCCCCGTTGGGGTATGGAGAAGGGTTGGGGGGGGGTTGGGGGACACTTTTGGGGTGCTGCCCCCCTGACGCCCGTCTCGCTGCCAGGTGGAGGACGGCGGGAAGGCCGCCCTGTCCCGGAGGCTGCAGCCGGGCGACGAGCTGGTGAACATCAGCGGGACCCCCCTGTACGGGTCCCGCCAGGAAGCCCTCATCCTCATCAAGGGCTCCTACCGCACCCTCAAGATGATCGTCCGCAGGTTGGCACCGCCGGGGGGGCTGGGGGGGAGACGGGTGTGTAGGGGGGGGGGTCAGAAACTGCCCCCCGCAGCCCCAGGGATGGCTGACGGGTAGTGTGGGGACGCCCCCCAGCATCCCTCCTTGTCCCCGCGGTGGGGTGGGGAGGTCCCCATCCCGGTGCCGCCGGCTCGCCACCCCCCTCCCTGGGCGGTATTGCCGAGCTCTGCCTTCCTGCCCGCCTGGGGAAGGAAGGGGAGGCAGCGCCAGCCCCCCCTGAGCCCCCCCCTTGCAGCCACTCCGGCGGCTGCCTCGCGGCCGGGCTCCAGCTCCCGCCGCGCCCGGGGGCAAGGGGGGGATCCCGGGCCGTGCCGCTGCCCGGGCGCAGCCTCATCCATGGTGAGTTTGGGGGTGCTGGGGGGGAAAGGACCCTCGTGCCCCCCTCCCCAGCGCCTCGGCTCTCACGCCAAGCCCCGGGGAGCAGCGGGGAGTGGGCGCGCTCTGCCTGCCCCGGGGATGCTGGGGGCGGCGGGTGGCATTTTGGGGGCGCGGGGGGGTGGCATCGCCCCATGGCTCCGCGCGGTGTCACTGTGAGGGGCTGGGGGCACGGGGAGGGGGGCACAGAGGTGTCCCCAGGGTCCCTTCGAAGGGTCCGGTGGCTGAAGCTCCTGGGGGGCTGAACTTGAGCTGGGCCCCGGGGGAGCAGGCGGTGGCCGTGCCCGGGGACGGGGACCCCATACGCTGCGCCCGGGACCCCCTGCAGCCCCCCCCCCGACCCCTCCCGACTTCATTGCTGTCCCCCTCGGGCGGGCTCTGGCCTGGGGTGGGGGGGCCAGGAAGCCCCGTAGGAAGTGACTTCAGCCCCGGTTCCTCGGCCCAGCTTCCTCCCCATTCTTGTCCTCTCCCGCTGTTGCTCTTGGCAAGGAGGAGCGTGCCCGTTCTCCGGCCCCATTCCTGGCACGTGGCCAAGCTCGCCGAAATCCGCCCCGACGCCCCGGCCATGCACTGCCCCCCCGACACCTTCAGCCTCTCCTGGCCCTCGGGCTGTGATGTCAGGTGAGAAAATCGGGGCTGGGGGGTGGTGGTGGTGGTGGTTGGGGGTTAGGGGGTGTGGGGGGGGTCCCCTGTCCGCCCCGAGCCGCCCACGGGTTCGCCGCTGCCCTGCTCGCTGCCGGCAGGAAGGGGTGGTGGCTCCGCTGGAGCCAGCCAGGAGGTGACGAGTCCCGGTGCCACGCATTCCCCGCGTCCCTATGTCCCCCGGGCAGCCCTTCAGCTGCCCTGAACCCGAGGGGGGGGGGGTGTCGGGGGGTGCTCGCTCCCCCTCGGGGACACTGATGGCACCGTGGCGCTGCCAGCAGCGAGCTGTCCCTGCAGTGGAACCCGCTGTCCCGGCACTGCAGCACGGACCGCAGCAGCTCCATCGGGAGCATGGAAAGCCTGGATCAGCCTGGGCAGGCGTACTACGAAGGCACCCCCTCGCCCGTCGAGCACCACAGCAAGCGGGACTCGGCCTACAGCTCCTTCTCCGCCAGCTCCAACACCTCCGACTGCGCCCTCTCCCTCCGCCCCGAGGAAAACGCCGGCCCCGAGGGGCCCTGCAAGCCCCCCGAGGGGCGCTACCTGCAGACGGGCGCCGAGGGGACGGAGCCTCGCCACCCCGCGCGCCACCCCGTGCCCCCCCAGCCCCCCGTGCGCAGGGACAGCCTGCGGGCATCCCCGGCCGGCAGCGGGGCGGATCGGCGCCGCGCATCGGTGCCCACCTCCTCCTTGCACGCCCAGGGGAGGTGGATCTCCGACACCTTCCTGTGCCAGCGGGACAAGGACGCTGAGGCGACCAGCGGGAGGATGCCGGCGGCGTGCCCCCCCAAGGAGCACCTCTCTGCCGACCAGTATTACATGCTGAGCTCCCACCCCGACCGCTGCCTGGGGGACGGCGGGGACCGGCCCTACCCGGAAAACGCGATGCAGCGGGGAGCGGACGCCGGGATGGAGGTGGCGGGTGACACCGCGCTGCTGTCCCCCCTCCAAGGCCACCGGCACAGCGCGCCCGAGCAGCTCCTGGCCTCCCAGCTCCGGGCTCTCCAAGTGAGCGCCGGCAGCGGGCGAGCGTCCCCGGCGTCCCCCGCGCCCGAGGGGCACCGCTGGACCACGTCCCCGCTGCACGCCGAGCACCGCGGGCAGGGCGGGCTGAGCCCGGCGCCCAGCACGGAGGGGCTGGCGGAGGAGAGCCGGGCGGGGGGCCGGCGCGCCGGGGGCCCCCCGAATCGCTCGTCTCACTTTCGGCGCCGCAGCGAGCGCTTCGCCACCAACCTGCGCAACGAGATCCAGCGGCGCAAGGCGCAGCTGCAGAAGAGCCGAGGACCCGGCGCCCAAACCCGGGGCGAGGAGCCGGTGGAGGAGGCGGAGGAGCCGGCCGAGGGCTCGCCGAGCCCCGCGCCCAGCGAGGACGGCAGGAGCTGCTCGGGGGAGTCGCTGCCGGTCCCCGAAGCCGAGCGGGTGGCGCCGAGCCGAGGTCGCTGGCGCTGGTCCCCGGAACGCAAGCTGCAGCCGCAGCGCTCGCCCAGTCCCCGCGAGCACAAGGGCGGCGAGGAAGCCGTCCTCCTGCCCTTCGCCGACCGGCGCCGTTTCTTCGAGGAAAGCAGCCGCCCTGCGCCCACCCGGCACGGCAAGCCCCAAAAACCGCCCGAGCCCGACTCTTTCCAAGCTGCCGAGCACCGCGACGCTCGCCGCGTCTCGGGACCCTACAGCGAGTGCTGCCGGGAGCAGCCGCCCTACTACAAGGTGCTACCAAGGCACGGCGAGCTGGAATACCTGCGGGGCTGCACCTACCCCTACGGCGGCCCCGGCTTGCACGAACCTTGCCACTACTGCGCTGGAGAAATGTGCCCGGCGCTGCTGCCCCGCGGCCATGCCTACCGCTGCCACCCCTGGGCGCGCTGCCCCGACTGCTGCTGCCCGGCCCCGCGGCCCCCGCGGGAGGAGAGCGACGGCTGGGCGCCCCGAAAAGCCTTCGTGCCGGTGAGCGAGCCGCGCTTTTGGGATTTCGGGGGAGCGCTCGGGGGTCACGGCTCACTCACGCCCCGGGCCAGGGGGCCTGGATCCTGCCTTCACGCTGCCTCTGCATCCCCACGCAGGAATTCGCTCCGGAGGAGTGGGAGCCGCCGGCGATCAGCAGGAAGGCCAGCCAGCCCATGGGGTGAGCCCAAATTGGGGCCGGGGGGTGCGTGCTGCCCACGGGGACCCCTGCCCCGTAGCAGCAGGAGGGAGGGAGGGCGGGCTGCTGTGGTTCTGGGGACGTGCCAAGCGTCCCCGTCTGCCGCCGTGCAAAGCGGGCTGGGTGCTGAGGGGTGGGCACGATCGGGGGGTGACTTCCCGGGGGGGGCCGGGTGCCCCCTTTTCTCCCCAGCGAGCTCTCCCACTACAAGCCGGGCTTCCCGAGGCTCGGCCCCTTCCGCCCGTGCTTCGAGAGCGCCGAGCCCGAGTGGCCGCCCTGCTACCGCACCGCGTCCACGCACGACCTCTCGTGGGACGCCGAGCGGCCGCCTCGCTCCCCCGAGCTCCCCCCGGAGCCCCTGCACCGCCCGCTGCGGGGCCGAGCCTTCTCCGAGAGCCACCTCAACCTGGAGCCCGCCAGCCCCCGGGGCCGCAGGGACCTCCTGCGGGCCAAAGCGGAGCCGCCGGGTTTGCCCAAAAAAAAGGGGCCCCCGCCTCCCCGCCCGCCCCCCCCCAACTGGGAGCAGTACCGCTTGCGCCGGGCGTCGCAGCACCCCAAGGAGGGCTCAGGACCCGGCGCGGCCACGGCGCCGTCCCGCAGCATCGCCGAAGCCGTGCGGCAGCGCTCCCGCAGCCTCGCCGCTGAGCCCCCCGGCCGCCCCCGCGGGACCCCGGAGCCAGAGGCCGAGGTTTGCAGGTTGGTGACCTCGGGTGGCTTGGGTGGCTTTGGTCTCATCTCCTTTGGGGGCTGGCACCTCCGTCGCCTGGCTGGGGTGGGACGCGGCGGGTCTCTGGGAGGAAAGGGGGTCCCCGAGCTCTCTCCGTCCCCTCCCTGCGTGTCCCGTGGAGGTGACACCCCCCCACCCAATGCTGTGGGCGTTCACAGGAGCAGGGAAGAGCACCCGATGGCGAAGGACCCCTGGGAGCAGGAGGAGCCCCCCCAAAGGCTCGCCCGCAGCCGGGAGCGGGGTTGGTCCAGCGAGTGCCCCCTGCGCGTCCCCAGCCCTGCGGCCACCCAGGGGGGGCCCTGTCCCCGCAGCCCCGAGGGGCCGAGCACCCGGGGGGGCCGCCCCCAGCCCCGCCGCATGAATTCGGAGGAGCTGCTGTGGGACGTGGTGGGCAGGGACCGCTCCTTGGCTGGCATCTTGGTGGCCCCCCCGGTCACCACCGCCACCGTCATGGGCGAGCTGCTGGCGGCGGGGGACCGGCAGGCGTGGAGGGAGCGGGTCCAGCAGGATTGGCACCCGGAGCCGCAGGACAGGTAGGGCTGGCACCGTGGCACCGTGTCCCCTTCCCCCCGGGGAGGGTCATCGCGTGGGGACCACGGTGTCCCCAGCACCTTGCTCCCCGCAGGCAGGGCTTCGAGCCCATCTCGCCGCCCCCCGGGGCTACCGGCAGCTCCCCCTCCTACGCGGCGTATTACGGCAAAGCCGAGCTGCTCGGCAAGAGGAAGGAGCTGCCGGAGGTGGCGGAGGGGAGCTCGGAGGAGGAGGAGGAGGAGGAGGAGGTGGATCGTGAGCTGGTGGAGAAGAAGGTGAAGAAGGGGATGGGGGTGCCAAGCGGAGAGCGCGGGCTGTCTGCGCGGGGACGGCGGCTGCGCTGCTCATCCGTGCCAGGGTGGTGGCTGCGACTGCACCCCAGGTTCCCCCCCCCCAAAAGCATCTCCCCCGTCCCTCCCGCAGCTGCAGCTGGTGGAGAGCCTGAGCCGCAAGCTGGCGGTGCTGCGGGAGGCGCAGCGGGGGCTGCAGGAGGACATCAGCGCCAACGGGGCGCTGGGCGAGGAGGTGGCCGCCCAGCTGCAGGCCCTCTGCACGCCGGGCGAGTTCGACAAGTACCGGCTCTTCGTGGGCGACCTGGACAAGGTGGTCAACCTGCTGCTGTCCCTCTCCGGCCGCCTGGCTCGGGTGGAGAACGCGCTGAGCGGGCTGGGGCCCCACGCCGCCGCCGAGGACGAGGTGGGCAGCCGGGGGGGGGGGGAGAAAAAATTTTGGGGAGGGGGGGGACGGGCGCACGGCGGGGCTCGGCGAACCCCCTGTCTGCTCGCAGCTGGCCCTGCGGGAGAAGCAGCGGCTGCTGGCGGCGCAGCTGGAGGACGCCAAGGAGCTGCGGGAGCACGTGGGGCGGCGCGAGGAGGCGGTGGGCGCCATGGTGGCGCGCTACCTGCCCCCCGAGCAGCTGCAGGACTACCGGCACTTCGTCAAGATGAAGTCGGCGCTCACGGCCGAGCAGCGCGAGCTGGAGGAGAAGATCAAGCTGGGCCAGGAGCAGCTGCGCTGCCTGCGCGAGAGCCTCGGCCAGGCACCCACGGGGCACTAGCCCGGCCCTCCCAGGCTGCCTTTTGTGTTTTTTTTTCTTTTTCTTTTTTCTTTTTTTTTTTTTTAATTTATTTTGCAGGTCTATCGAAGCAGGGGGGTGCCCGCGGGTGTCGCCCCTCTCTGCCCGTGCCACCACGTGCCTTAGAACCCAATGGATGCCGCGGTGCCTAAAGGGTTAAACCCTCCGCACGCCCCCCCCCCCCCTCCCCAACGCCCCATCCGTCTGTCCGTGTCCGTGTCCGTCTGTCCAGAGGCAGAGGAATGTGCAGGCCCCCAGCCTCCTCTTCCTCCCCATTGTGTCGGGAACAATGGCCCCGCTCCCTCCGTCCTTGACCCCGCTCCCCGTCGCCGCGTCCCCGTGGCCCGTGGGGACACCGGGGGTGGCACAAGGGGCACCCAGCCCTCGGCTCCCCGCGCTGGGGAGGGGGGGACAAAACCACCCCAAGGCCAAACCGGGGCGCCTGTCCCCAAATCTGTCAGTGCTGCAGTGTCCCCAAGGTAGCACTTAGCCCCCCCCGCCCCGCCGCCGTCCGTCCCTCTGTCCCTGCCGGCCGGACAGACGGCTGCCTCCACGCTGATTTTGCACAGGGGTCTGGCAGCAGCAGGTGCCTTTTTTGTGTGTTTTTTGTGTTTTTTTTTTCGGGGGGTGGGGGGACGATGACAAGGACATTTTGGGGACCCGAGCGCGGGGCCACCGCTAGGACCAAAGAGTGGGTGCCCTCCGGGGAAGGGGGGGGCACAGGGGGGACACACACACGGTGACCTCGTGCCTTTCACACACTAAAGGAGCAGCAGCAGCTGCACAACTGGCCCGGCCGTGTCCGCCTGCTTTGTCACTTGGTGTCCCCAAATGTCCCCACGGCGGGGGGGTGGGGGGGTCCCGGTGCCACCAGCACAGCCACAGGGGGCTGGGATCTGCGCTGTGAGGGCAGGGCCGGCCGCTGGGTGGCACCCGCGGGTGGGGGCGTGTGGGGGGGGGGGGACACGGGGAGGGGGTGTGCGCGCGTGGGGGTGCGCGGGGGAGCCCCCGGCGTGGGTCCGTGCACACGCGTGGGAGCCCGGAGACGCGTGGATGCGCACGGGGGGACCCGCGTGGGTGCGCGCACACGCGTGGCGGCGACCATTCCCACGGGGAGGGGGCACACGCGTGTCACGGGGACCCGGGAGGCGTGGGGGGGGGGGAGGGTCTGCTGCCTGTCCGTCTGTCTGCCCGTCCGTCCGTCCATCCGTCCCCACCGCGGGGACCTCGCCACCCGCGGCTCCCCACGCCAAGCCCCTTTCCTTGCGCACCCCCCCCACCACCACCACCACCACGCCGCGCGCGCGTCCGTGGGCACAGCCCCGCGCGTGCACGCGCCCGCGCCCCCCGGCGCCGCCGCGCGCGCTCGCCCCGTGCCCGTGCACGCCCGTGCACGCGTGGGCGGATGCAAAAAAAAAAAAAAATAAAAAAAAAAAAAAAGGGGCTGGGTGGGTGGGTGGGGAGGGAGGGGAAAGAGGGGAGGGGGGCGGTGCGTGCGCTCACCTGTGCCGGGGGAGCGCCCGGCGTGCCCGCGCACGCGTGGGTTGCGCGCCCGCGGACACGCGCGGGGGCTCCCGCGCGCACGTGGGCGGCGCGCACACGCATGTGCACGGCGGCGGCGCGTGTGCTCGCCTCCCCCCCACCCCCCCCTCTCCGCCGCCCCCCCCCCCCCCCCACATCACCACCACCTCCACCACCACCACCCGGCCCCGTGCACGCGTGCTCGGGGCCGTGCGTGGGCCGCCCGTGCCGCAGCAGCAGCAGCAGCAGCCGGAGCAGGCTGGGGCTTGCGGCGCAGGGGCAGGGCCGGGGCTGCTTTGCAGAGGCCGGGGGGGGGGGCGGGAGGGGGTGGGGGGGGGCGCACGGGGCTGGGGGGGGGGCGCGCAGCGACCTTGCACCGGCAGCGGCGGCGGCGGCGCGGGGCTGCAAAGGTGCGTGCCCAGGGGTATTTTTAATTATTTTTTTTTTTTTTTTTTTTTTTTTGGGGGGGGGTGGGGGGGTGGGATGCGCGGCCACACGCTCGGGGAGGGGGTGGTGGTGGCGTGGGGGGGGTTGTGCATGGGGTGTGTGTGGGGGGGGAGACGGCAATGCGGTGCCGCCGGGTTGCTCGCCCCCAGCCCCCCCCCCCGCCCCCAATAAAAAAATGAGCAACCCACGCTTGTTGCTGCATGGGGAGGAGGCAGCGCCGGTGCTGGGGGTTGGGGAAAGGTGGGGGGGCTCCCAAATGGGTGCCCCCCTCCCCTCCCCGGCCCTGCTGCACTCCCCTCGGCCCGCAGCGCTGCCAGGTAGGTGCCCCCCCCACCCCCTGCATGCGGGGCCCCCCGCCCTATCCCACCCCACAGCGCCCTGGGGATGCTCCCATCCCTTCCCAAAGCCCCCACCTTTCCCCAGCAGCACCCTGGGGAAGGGCACCCATGGGTGGGGGCAGCGCGGGCAGGGGGTGGCCGTGGCCCATGGTAAGCGGGGGGGGCGGGGGGGGAGCCAGGTAGGGCGAGAAAGAGTTGGGACAGCAAGAAAAATAAAAGGCAAAGCTCACGGCGTGTGCGCGGCGGGGTGGGGGGGGGGGGAGGCTCCGCGCCCCCAATTTCTGGGTTCTCCTTGTCCCGGCAGGGCTGAAACCCCCCCGGGGCGAGAGAAGATGGCCGAGAAGGTGGTGGCCGGGGACCTGTTCCTGCGGCAGGCGCGGGAATCGGTGTCGTCCCTGGACTCGGACAAGCTGTCCCCCGTGTCCCCCGAGGCGGGCGGCGAGGAGTCGTCGGACAGCGAGGGCGAGCAGGAGGGCAGCACCCACAAACTGATCCGCAAGGTGTCCACCTCCGGGCAGATGCGCAGCAAGGTGAGGGGCACGGGGACCCCCCCCCCAGCCGCTGCCCCTTCCTCGCCACAACCCCCCAACCTTCGTGGTTTTGCTTTTTTTTTTTTTCATATTTTTGTATTTTTTTTTTTATTCCTTCCCCTCCCAGCCGTTTTCTCGGGGTTGGCGGCGCGTGCGTGTGGGTAGGGCCCTACAAAAATACGGGGCGCTGCCGTGGGCGCGGGGACATTTGGGATGCCCAAACCCGTGGGTTCAGGCTTTGGGGGGGGGGGGCTCGGAGCCCTCGGTGCCATTCGGGGACCGCCGGCCCCTCGCTGTGCTGTGCCTGGGGGTGCCGGGGGGGGGCTCACCCCAAAGCCAGAGGGGACGGGCAATGTCCCCACGTCCCCCAGGCCGGGTGTCTGCGCCTGTCCTCTCGGCCACATCCTGCCCGGTGCGGTGATGAGCCGTGCAGGAGGCGATGCTGGGGGCAGACAGCAGGCGGGATGCACGTGTGCCGGCCGAGGCGGCCTCTGTGCACCCGTATGGGGGGGGGGCAGCACCCCGCAGACACGGGGCTGGTGCTTAATTAAGCAGGAGGTTAATGAAGAAGGGGGAGCCCGGTGGTAGGGTTCCCGAGAGATGCCCGGCTCGGTCACGAAGAGGGGGGACCTATTTTTGGGGCGTCCTCGGCTCTACTCCTGGCCGCTGCTGGCAATTGGGGTCTGCAGCCACCTGCTGAGTTTTGGGGCCCCCACCCCACTGTCTGGGGGGGGCGAGCGTGCCCCCCTCCCCTCCTCCCCCATATCACGGTGCGGGGACAGGGCAGGGCGCGCACCCCATCCCCACCTCCGCTGCGTCCTCCTCTCTCAGCGTGCGCCCCAAAAGCCATCCTGCCCCCCACCCCCGAGCGCCCCCGTCCCTCTCCATCCGTCACGCCCCCCCCGTACCCCCACACCTCCCGCTCACCGTTCTGCGGGCTGTAATTGCCGGGGCGCCCCGCGGGGCGCTTTGTGCCGGCCCCGGTGCGGAGGCGGCGAGGCCATTGTGCTCGGTGACAATGACAGCTGCCAGGCGCAGGTGCCCCTGCAGGGCTGAATGGCCCCAGGACGGGTGGGGGGCCTCGCTGCCGCCCCCTCTTCCTCCTCTTCCTCCTCTTCCTCCTCCTCCTCGCTGTGGCCGGGGACTGCTGGTTCCAAGCGCCGGAGCTGAAAGGGGGCTGCGGGCAGCGGTGGGGACCATGGGGTGGGAGCGTCCCTGTGGGGTGAGCACCCCCGTGGTTTTGGGGGTTGCGTTCCCGCAGCCCCAAATTCCTGCTGCTGGGGTGCGCCGCAGGTGCTCGGTGGGGCCGGGGGGGTCCCCCTGTGTGCAGCATCCCCCCGTGGGGCACCCCGACAGCGAGTGGTCCTGTTCCTGGCCGGAGGCGTCCTGCAGGACCCGAGTGTGCCCAGCAGGGCCCCAGCCGTGCCCGTGGGGGTCGGGTGCTGGTGTCGGGCGATGGGGAGGGTGGGATCCCGGCCGCTGGAAGAGGGCGGTGAGGAAGGACCCGTGGGGCCAGCCCAGCCTGCGTGCTCTGAGGTCCCCTGTACGTTTTGGGGTCCACTGCATGCATTGGGGACCCCTTGTGTGCTCTTAGGTCCCCTGTGCACTTTGGGGTCCCCTGTATTGTTTGGGGATCCCCTGCAGGCCTTGGGGTCTCCTGCAGGCCTTGGGGTCCTCCTTCATGCTCTGAGGTCCCTGCTGCGTGCTCAGCTGTCCCCGGCACACTTTGGGGTCCCCCGCTGTGCTTCGGGGTCCTCTCCCAGGCTGAGAGGTCTCCTTCATCACTCAGGGTCCCCCTGTGCGCTTCGGGATCCCCATGCGTGCTTTGGGGTCCCCCTGCACGCCCCGAGATCCCTGCATACCCTGAGGTCCCTGCGTGCTTTGGGACCCCCCCGGGGGTCTCCCAAGCCCACATGCCCACCGGCCACCCGGCACGGCCGTCACCCCAGAGCCCCGCGCGGTGCCACCAAAGCCCCAAAGTGGGGCCGTGGCGAGGGGACTGGGCCCTGCCTGGTGGCACGGGCGGGGAGGGCGCAGCGCCTGGGCGGCGGAGATAGCCCCGGTGGCACCGGCCGGATGTTTGTGAGGTTTCTCAGCCGCGCTGCCCTCGCCTCGCTCACACTTTCCGTTGTGCACGCGCTGCGGCCCCGACCCCCCGGCAATCCTGCAGCCCCTCCACCCCCACCTCGTGTTCCTGCGTGCCGGCGTTGGGGCCGCAACCTTGCAAAGGTCCCCGCGGCACGGGGTTTGGGGAGGGGGCCGAGCTCCTGCCCTTGCAGCAGGACCCGTCCTGGGGGGCACGCGGCTGCAGCCGAGCCCGGAAGAGCCCCGGCACGCTGCAGAGCCCGATAACGGCTTGCAGCCGACCGCAGCCCGCGGCTCGCACCCCGACCCTGCTGCCTCTGGGGGGAACGAGGCCGGTGCCTGCCCCATGGGCCGGAGCGGGGACGATGCCCGCGAGATGCAGGTTGGTGGGTCCCAGCCCCCCCTCTCCGCCTCCTCCTCCTCCTCCTCCTCTTGGCGCTTCTTGCTCCGAGCGGGGAGGTTTTTTTGGGGGAGAAAGCGCTTGCTTGCTTGCGTCCTGCACAACCCTTGCGCTGCCAGAATTTTTGGTGCCCAGGGAGGGGGACAGGGGGCCTCCAGGCTGCGGTGCTGGCACCTGCCTGTTCAGATCGTGCCGCCCGCCTGGCCCCCAGCCAGGCAGAGCCGGGCTGCGGCGCTGGCTGTGACCCCGCTGCGCCAGCACCGAGCCGCTGGCACCCACCCGGTGTCCCCTGGCTCCTTGGCACCGGGAGCTCCTGCTCCTCGCCATCGGGAGCCCCCCCAGCTCCCCCAGCTCATCCTCATGCCCCCCCGTCCCCCTGTCCCCGTGGGCATCACCACGGTGGCCACCCTGCAGCCCTAAGGGGGGCGCTGGGTGCTGATGTCCCTGCGGTCCCTGCAGAAGAGCGTGAAGGAGGGGCTGCTGCTGAAACAGACGAGCTCCTTCCAGAGGTGGAAGAGGAGGTACTTCAAGCTGCGGGGCAGGACGCTTTATTACGCCAAGGATGCTAAGGTAGGCGGGGGGGGGGCCTCCCGAGCCCCCCGCCGAGCTCCCCCCGGGGGGGCTGGAGCCTGCAAGCTCAGCAGCGAGCGGCGCTTTGCCCCTGCAGTCCCTGATTTTCGACGAGGTGGACCTGTCCGACGCCAGCGTGGCCGAGAGCAGCACCAAGAACATCAACAACAGCTTCACGGTGAGGGCCGGGGGCTCTCCGCGGGGCCCCCCTCCCCGCGCTGCTGGTGCTGGAGGTGGCACCGATGTGCTGTGTGCTGGGGGGGGGTTCCAAGGGGCTGGCTCGCCGTGGGGTGGCCCTACAAGGGGTGGTGGGGTGTGTGGGGTCCGTGGCTCGCTGCAGGTGATCACGCCTTTCCGGAAGCTCATCCTGTGCGCCGAGAACCGCAAGGAGATGGAGGACTGGATCGGTGCCCTCAAATCCGTCCAGAAGTGGGAGATCCACGAGGTGGGACAGCCGTGGGCACGTGGGGTGGAGAGCCCCGAGGCTGGGGTCCCTCGGGGGCAGGCCGGGGGCTCAAAGGGGGGGGTCCTGAGGGTGCTGACGGAGCCGGCCGTGCCCCGCAGGCCACGCAGTTCAACATGGAGCACTTCTCGGGCATGCACAACTGGTACGCCTGCTCCCACGCCAGGCCCACCTTCTGCAACGTCTGCCGTGAAGCCCTCTCGGGGGTCACCTCCCACGGCCTCTCCTGCGAAGGTCAGCACCCGGGGGGGGGTTGATGTGGGGCGATGCCCGCGGCCGTGGGGCTGGGGACCGTCCTCACTCTTCCTCCTCTTCCTTCCAAGTGTGCAAGTTCAAGGCCCACAAGCGCTGCGCCGTCCGGGCCACCAACAACTGCAAGTGGACCACGCTGGCCTCCATCGGCACGGAAATCATCGAGGACGAGGACGGGGTGAGCCCGCGGGGGGGCCCTGGCGGCACGGCCACCTCCCCCGGGTGGTGAGGGTGCCGGGAGGTGACGCCGGCTGTCCCGAGGTGGGGGGACACCCCTGCGCCGTGGTGGCACGCGGGTGACACCCGCACCCTCTCCGCAGGTGGCCATGCCCCACCAGTGGCTGGAGGGCAACCTGCCGGTCAGCGCGCGCTGCGCCGTCTGCGACCGCGCCTGCGGCAGCGTCCGGAGGCTGCAGGACTGGAGGTGCCTCTGGTGCAAAGCCATCGTAAGGATCTGTGTCCCTCTCCCCCCAAAAAACCTTCCCCTGGGGCTCAGCTGAGGCTGGCGGCGTTGGCGTCGTGTTCTCCAGCGCGAGCGTCCCCATGTCCCCCAGGTCCACAGCGCCTGCAAGGAGCTCTTCGGCAAGAGGTGCCCCCTGGGCCAGTACAAGGTGTCCATCATCCCGCCGACCGCCCTGAACAGCATCGATTCGGATGGTGAGCGGGGCAGGGGACGGGGCTGTGGTGGCACCGCGCCCGTCGCCTCCCGGCACGCTGAGGGGGCATCAGTAGGTTCCAGAGTGAACGTCACCCGCAGACGTTCCCTCCCCGCTCCCCGCACCCTTCTCCGGAGGGGCCCAGCTGGCCTCCGCCGAGCGAAATCTGTTCCTCTCCTCCGGATATTTCTTCTCTTGTTCTTTAATGATTTCCACCGCTCCGCTCAGCCGGTGGCTCATCTGCTGCTCGTTACTCATCGGGATGCTGTCAGGGCAACCATCACGCGGCTTCTCCTCCCTCTCCAGAGCCGTGCCCGTTCCCTCCATCCAGCCCGGGGACCGGGGTGGCCGAGGTGTCCCCGAGCCGGCTGCGGGCCAGCTCTTATCGATCCTCCCGCCTCGGGCACATTTCATTCCCTGTCTCATTCCTCTAAAAGCACGCCGCCGCCTGCCAAGCCTCCCCGGGTGGCTGCGTCATCTGCACCCACCCGCCCGCCAGGTTGGCAGAGCTGGGCGAGATCCTGCAGCCTCCGGGGGCGGCGGGTCCCTGGGGGGCTCCGGGTGCCACCGGGGCGGAATGGGGATCCCCCCGTGGTCCCCCAAAAGCAGCCCCCCGCGTGCCACCCCTGCTGCCCCCCGCGGAGGGGCGGGCTGGGCACAGGAGCCGGCTCCGTGGCTCACTGGGTGCCCGCGGGGGCAGCGATGGGGAGGGAACCAGGCTCGGCTCTGCCCTTTGTGCTGGCCTGGCACAGCCTTGCCTGTCCCTGTCCCTGTCCCTGTCCCTGTCACATCCTCTTCCCCTTCAGTGTCTCCATTCCCATCCACAACCTCATTCCTTCCCGTTCCCCATCTCCATCCCCGTTTCTATCTCCATCCCTTCCCCACCCGTCTCCCATCCCGTTCCTTTCCCTGTCTCCATCCCCTCTCCATCCCCATCCCATCCCATTTTCCTCCCACCTCCATGCCCTTCCCCATCTCCACCCCCTCCCCTTCAACTTCTCCTTCCTTACCCCTCCCACATCCTCGCCTCCATCCCCATCTCTTCCCCTCCGTCCCCTGCCACCCCCGGCCACCCTCCAGGCCAGGCACGGGGTCGGGGGCTCCAGAAGTGCCTCCTTCCTTGGGGACAGGGACAGGGCTCACTCCCGTGGGCTCCCTGCAGGTTTCTGGAAGGCCACCTGCCCCTCCACCTGCTCCAGCCCTCTCCTGGCCTTCGTCAACTCCAAGAGCGGCGACAACCAAGGCGTCAAATTCCTGCGCAAGTTCAAGCAGTTCCTCAACCCGGCCCAGGTCTTCGACCTCATGAACGGGGGCCCGCACCTGGGGTGAGCGCCGGCGCAGGGGGTGGCACCGCGGGGAGCCCGGCGGGACCCCCCCCCCCAGCGCCCTCCCTCCTCCTCCTCCTGCCCTCCTGCTCCCCGCAGGCTGCGCCTCTTCCAGAAGTTCTCCACCTTCCGCATCCTGGTGTGCGGCGGCGACGGCAGCGTGGGCTGGGTGCTCTCTGAAATCGACGCCCTGGGGCTGCACAAGCAAGTGAGCCCCCCCCCCCCACCTCCCTCCCACCCTCCCACCACCACCGTTCCCGTCCTCATTTCCCCCAGGGGGACCGCCACCCGCAGCACCCAAGGGTGCTCGGGGTGGGCGCAGGGGCTGAGCCCCCCGTCCCCGTCCCCGTCCCGCAGTGCCAGCTGGGCGTCCTGCCCCTGGGCACCGGCAACGACCTGGCGCGGGTGCTGGGCTGGGGCAGCCTCTGTGACGATGACACCCAGCTGCTGCAGATCCTGGAGAAGCTGGAGAGGGCCACCACCAAGATGCTGGACCGGTGAGGGACGGGGTGCGGGGTGGGGGAGGTCTCGGCTCGCCCCCCCGGGATGGGGTTTCGCCCTGGGGTGACGCAGGCATCCGCGGTCTCTCTGCTCGGCAGGTGGAGTGTGATGACCTACGAGGCCCCCAAGCAGTCCCCAGCGGCCCTGAAGGAGGAGGAGGACGGGGACTCCAACATCCAGGTGGGCACCTTTGGGGACGGGGGGCTTTGGGGGGGATGTAGGGAATGAGGCAGCAGCACGAGGTGAGCGTGGCGGGGCTCAGCCTGGCAACGTGTCCTCGTCCCTGTGCCAAAAGGGGGGGGCATGGTGGTCAGACGAGGCCGTGTCCTGGCTCGGGGACACCCCCCCAGGTGTCCCAGCCCGCGCTGTCCCCTGCCAGGCCCAGATCTCCCACTACGCTGACTCCGTCGCCTTCCACCTGGCCAAGATCCTGGAGTCGGACAAGCACTCGGTGGTGATCTCCTCGGCCAAGTAAGGGGGAGCTGGGGGTGACGGGGGTGACGGGGCCGGGGGAGCCGAGCCCCCCAGCGCTGCTGAGCACCCCCTGAGGACCAGGCCATGCCCTGGCCGGTCCCATTCCCCCTCCCAAATGCCGCTTCCCTGGGCAGGTTCCTCTGCGGCACCGTCAATGATTTCGTGGCCGAGGTCGGCCGGGCGTACAAGAGAGCGACCGAGAACAAGCAGGAGGCCGAGCTGATGGCGAGGAAGGTGAGGGAGGGGGGAATTTGGGGAATTTGGGGTGCGTGTCCGGGGGTACAGCCCCGGGAGGGCTGGGGACCTGGCGGAGACGTGCGTGCCACAGGGGTGCATGGACACTTGGGGTGCCCGAGCTCTTGGGGTGCACAGACACTTGGGGTGCTCAGGACCCTGGGGTGCCCCCATCCAGCGCACGGTGTCCCGGGGGCATTTGGGGTGCCCGAGCATTTGGGGTGAGCCTGTGGGCGCCCCGCAGTGCGCCATGCTGAACGAGAAGCTGGACTCGCTGGTGCGGGAGCTGAGCGAGGAGGCTCAGGCCGCCGTGGTCCCCGAGGGGATGCCGCAGGCCGGCCCGGCCGACGCCAAGGAGCTGGAGAAAAGCGGCTTCAACCCCAGCCCCGTGCCCCGCATCTTCAAATCCAAGGAGCAGCTGATGCTGCGGGCCAACAGCCTGAAGAAAGCCCTGCGGCAGATCATCGAGCAGGCGGAGAAAGGTGAGGGGGCGGCGCGGGGGCGGCGAGGGGTCCGTGCCTCAGTTTCCCTAACCGCATCCTCAGCCTGGCGGGGTCCCGGAGGAGCATCAATCCTTCTCCGGGGTGTTTCTCCGGTGCTGGGGGAGGTCCCAAACGCAGTGGGATGGGGAGCAGCTTTTGGGATGTGGGGTGGGTGCCCTGGGCTCGCTGCCAGGCTCCGTGTTTGCACCCAGCTGTGGACGAGCAGAACAAGCAGACCCAAGCCTACCGTGCCAGCGCAGTCCCCAGCAAGAAGGACAGCTCGGAGGAGCTCAACAAGGAGGAGAGGCTCTGTAAGGCGCCGCTGTGGCACACAACACGCCTTTTTTTTTGGGGGGGGGCAACGGGGAGAGCCGTGGGATGGGCTCATTCAGCAGCAACCCCCCCACGGCCAGGCTCCCGGCGGGAGACGGTGACCTCCGCCTCCTCGTCCATCCTCCTGGAGCGCCCGGACACCTTCGGCAGCCTGCAGTTCCCCGAGGAGCCCAGCGTGCTGTGAGTCTGGGGGGGGTCCCGCCGGCCCCCTCCCCGCCGACTCCCCACGGGTTTTGTGCCCCGGGTCCCGGTGCCAGCCCCGCTGTGCCTGCTGCTTTCAGCCACTTCTCGGAGAAATGCGTCATGAACAACTACTTCGGCATCGGGCTGGATGCCAAGATCTCCCTGGAGTTCAACAACAAGCGGGACGAGCACCCCAAGAAGTGCAGGTTGGCTGCGACCCCCCCCCCCCACCCCCCGGGGAAAAAACCACTGGGAGGGACCACTGGGATACTGGGATGCTGGAGGGCACCGCTGGGATGCCAGAGGGGGAGCACCAGGATGCTGGAAGGGGCCACGGGGATGCCAGGAGGGGCTGGTGGTGGGTCAAGGGGGGGGGCTGCTGGCAGCGGGGGGAGCCTGGCGGCCCCGCTCAGCCCCCCCCCTGCACCCCGCAGCAGCCGCACCAAGAACATGATGTGGTACGGGGTGCTGGGCACCAAGGAGCTGCTGCAGCGCACCTACAAGAACCTGGAGCAGCGGGTGCAGCTGGAGGTAGGGAGGCCAGGGGTGGCGTGGGGATGTGGGGAGGGCACGGGGGGTGTCGTGGTGCCCCCCCCTCCCCATAGGCTCAGCCCTCTCTTGGCAGTGCGACGGGGTGCCCATCTCGCTGCCCAGCCTGCAGGGCATCGCCGTGCTCAACATCCCCAGCTACGCCGGGGGCATCAATTTTTGGGGAGGCACCAAGGAGGACAACGTGAGTGCGAGGCGAGGGGAAGAGGGGGGGTGCGCCGTGCCTTTCCGTCAGCCCTGGGGGGGGGGAAGCTGAGCCCAACCTGGTTGTGCTGCCCCCCCTGCAGAACTTCGGAGCCCCCTCGTTCGATGACAAGAAGCTGGAGGTGGTGGCTGTTTTTGGCAGCATCCAGATGGCCGTGTCGCGGGTCATCAACCTGCAGCACCACCGCATCGCCCAGGTAGGGCCGGGGGGGGGCTGTTGGAGGGGTGGTGGTGGTTTTTTGGGGGTGCCGAGCCCGGCGCTGCCGCCGTGCCAGCCCCCACCGTGCGCCCCCGCAGTGCCGCGTGGTGAAGATCACCATCCGCGGGGACGAGGGCGTCCCCGTGCAGGTGGATGGGGAAGCCTGGATCCAGCCCCCCGGCGTCATCAAAATCCAGCACAAGAACCGAGCCCAGATGCTGACCAGGGACCGGGTGAGCCTCACGTGCCGGGATACTGATTTGGGGGGCTCCGGGGCTCCGTGGGGATGGTGACAACCTCCTGGCCCCCACTTTTAGGCGTTTGAAAGCACCCTCAAGTCCTGGGAGGACAAGCAGAAGGGGGAGAGCTACCGCGCGGCGGCGCGGCCGCGGCTCAGCTCGCAGCAGTCCATGGAGTACCTGACGGAGGAGGAGAGCAGCCTCCTGCAGCAGCTCTCGCGGGCGGCCGAGAGCCTCATCGCCAGGTCAGCCTGGGGGCCGAGGGGGTGGTGGTGGTGGTGGTTTTTGGGTGGGGGGGGGGCAGCCCTGCTCCATCCCGACCCCTCCCCGCAGGATCCACGAGGCGGCCAAGGCGCACAAGGCGGTGGAGCAGGAGCTGGCCCACGCCGTCAACACCAGCGCCCTGGCGCTGAGCGAGGCGCTCTCCAACAAGGCTGCCGGCGCCGCCGAGGTGAGCAGGAGGGGGCTGGGGGGGTGTTGTGCCCCCCAACTCGATGCCCACCACCCCCCCGCTGCCCCTCTCTCCGCCCCAGTTTCTCAGCAGGAACGCGGCCGTGGAGGTGGTGCTGAGCATCAAGGCGCTCTACGCCGAGACCAGGGCGTTCCTGGAAGGGAAGGCGGTGAGTGAGGGGCCGGGGACCCCCCCGAGCCCCCCGGCTGGTGGCAGCGGGGCTGGGGACGGTCCCTGTCCCCCGCAGCTGGACTCGCCCCAGGAGGAGGAGGCGCTGCAGGGCCCCCTGAGCGCGCTGGGCCAGGAGCTGCAGCGGCTGCTGGACGTGCACTGGCTGGTGCCCATCGCCCACCCTGCAGAGGAGGTTTGAGAAATTGGGGCTGGGGGGGCGGTGGGCGATAAGGGGGGGGCTGCAGGAGCGTGCTCAGCCCCAGCTCTTGCAGGAGAGCGGCGGCAGCGCCAACAAGGGCAGCTTCAAGCTTCGCCTCAACATCCCCAAGCCCAGGAAGGACAAGGCGCAGAAGCAGAAGGCCAACAGCGCGCTGCCGGGTGAGGAGGGGCCGTGGCTACCTGCTGACCCCCCCCCAGCAGCCCCACAAGGGGTTGGGGCGCATCCCTTTTGTATTTCCATCACCAAGGCACCCTTTGGGGGTGATTTTTCTCCTGGTAGCCCTGCAGAGCCACCCCGCTCTGTGGCGATGCTCAGCCCCTGGGTGGTTTTGGCGAAGGGGAGGCGTTTGGGTGCACCAAACCCCCTCCAACCTGGGGAACGGGGGGGGGGTGCTGCCTGCCCCCCCTGTTCTACCTCTCTGGGTTTCCTCCCCGCCAGCGGACAAGTGGGGCGCCGAGGAGGTGGCTGCGTGGCTGGAAGCGCTGGGTTTGGGGGAGTACAGAGACATTTTCATCCGGCACGACATCCAGGGCTCCGAGCTGATCCTGCTGGAGAGGAGAGACCTGAAGGTACCGCTCCTCTCCCCCCACCCGGCTCCGGGGAGCATCCCTCGAGCCCCTCAGCTCCCTTTTATTATCCCCCCCACCCCCAGGACCTGGGCATCACCAAAGTCGGCCACATGAAGAGGATCCTGCAGGCCATCAAGGAGCTCAGCAACCCGCCCTAGGCTGGCGGCAGCACCGGGGGGGTGCTGGGACCCCGCTGCCTCCTGTGTGTGTGTGTGTGGAGCCCCCCCGCTTGCCTTGCTTTGTCTGTTCGTCCCCCAGCACCCCTGGAGCCGCTGCTTCTCGCCGAGCCCGCGGGGCTGGAGGCACCGGAGCAGAGATTTGGTCCCTGCCAGCAACCGGGGTGGCGGGGTCACTACAGGAGCCAGGGAGCTGGGCTGCAGTGTGGGGCCAAAGCAAAGATTTCCCCCCCCCAGAAAAAAAATTCCCTTTCCCCCAGTGGGTATTTAAGCTGTGTAAATATTTGGAGAAGAGATATTTATTGCTGCTGCTGGCGTGGTGTCATTGCTTCAGGGAAGGAGAGGGGGGGAGCGGGACCCTTCCAGCAGCCCCCGCCGCACCCCCAGGAGCCACACACACCGTTTTATAAGAAATACACAATATTTTATTGACATTTCTACATCGCTTCTTTTTTCCCCCCCTCCCCCTTCAAGTAAAAACAACCCCGTTATCTTATTATTTTTTTTTTTTTCCTATGTACACCGTGCTCCCAGAGCAGGACACCCAACTATTTACAGGCTATGTACAGAGGGCAGGGTTAGCTCTTCAGCTTCTCCTCCAACTTCAGCATGTCCAGGGGGGGCATTTTGGCCACCTCAAAGAAGAGCCTGGAAGGAAAAGCAGGGCCTTAGAGCTCGGCAGAGCCCCCCCCCCAGCTCAGAGGGGGGTGGGGGGAGGCTCACCTGTGCGAATATTTGGTGCGCACGGCCTTCAGCTTGTCGCAGGGCTGGTAGGTGAGCAGGAAGTTCAGCCTCTTCACCAGGGGGTGCAGGTCCCGCGCGCGGTACCCGCTGTAGTACTCCAACGTGGGGGTCTGCCAAAACAACACGGGGTGAGCTGGGGGGGATGGGGGCTCCTCGAAGGGCAGCATTCCCCCCCTCCTCACCCTCCCCGGGGCTCACCCAGCCACCCAGGTTCTTCATGGTGAGCGCCAGCAGCAGGCAGCTGGCGGCCAGCTTGGAGGGGCGCTCCCGGGCGTAGTCGTACTCCTGCAGGGTCATCTCGCAGAGGAAGCGCGCCAGCGTCAGCGTCTCCATGTTGACACGGGCACACTGCGGCCAGAAATATCATATTTTTTTCTGTAGCACCACCCCAGACCCCCCTCCCTTCCCCATTTTATTTTTTTGGGGCACAGGACGCCAACCCCATACTCCCAGAACCCTACTGCGGGATTTTGCCACCCCCCTCCACCTCCAAGTGCTGCTGGTGGCCCCCCGGGGGGGGGTGGCAGGAGGGGAGAGGCGCCCCCACCTTGGCGAAGCGCCGCAGGAAGCGGTAGGGGATGGGGATGTTGATGTCGAAGTTGAGGGTGCGGAGGATGCTCTTCTCCATGGCAACCAGCTCCTCCCGCTTGTAGGCATCGTCGCAGATGTAGAGGAAGTCGTCCACGCACGGCGGGCACTGCTCCTGTAAAGGGGGGACCCGCTCAGCGCCCCCACCCTGACCCCACAGAGGTCCCCCACAGGGTTTGCGGGCCCTCCAGGGGCACTTTTCCTACTGGGACCACCCCAACGTCCACCTGGGATGAACCCCGGTGTCCCCGTTGCTTCTGCACAGTGGGGAAAAAAAAAGCAGATCTGCAGCCACTGGGATAGGGAGGAGGAGCACCAGGGTGGACGCGCCACCTTCAATCAGTTCCTCGGGGTCCCAAAATTCTCCCAAACAACCCCCCCCCACCTCGACACCGCACCCAGCCCGGGAGTCACCTCGAATTTGGAGGCGATGAGGACGGCAGTGGAGCCGATGAGCTGCAGCTTGTCCTTCATGCTCACCACCTCCACCAGGTAGTGGTCCACCAGCTTCACCGCCAGGTACAGCGTCTCGTGGTTCAGCTCGAAGTTCTCCTGCAAAGACAGGGGATTGGGAAAGTTGCAGGAGGGGTTAGAAACAAGCCAAGTCCTCTCCTCCCCCAAATCCCGAAGCACCCTGGGGTTGCTCGTGGGTCCTGTACACTCAGTGGGGTGGGAGCTGCCCCGCAGAGCTCCGAGCCCCCTCCCCGCGCCCACCTACCTGCACCTCCACCATCCAGTCCACCAGGATGGCGCGCATGTCCCTGCTGATGTCCACCTGCTTCTCCATGTAGTCAGGGAGCAGGAACTTCTCCTGCCAAAGCAGCAGGCGTCAGCGACTCACCGACACCCCCAACACCCCAAAAAGAAAAAAAAAAAAAAGCCCCCCCGAGCACCCCACACGGGCCTCACCCACCTCCCTCTCCCGCATGTAGTCAAAGATGTCCTTGGCGTATTGGGCGTTGGCGTAGGGGTCGCCCAGCTGCTCCTTGTCGATGTCCTCCAACACGGGGGCCTGTGGGGTGGAGGAGGCTGCGGTGAGGGGGAGGCTGGGGGGGCTGGCAGAGCTCTGCGGGGTGGCAGCCCCTCCCCACCTGCCCCACAGCCCCCAGCGGAGGTGTTTGGAGGAGGAGGGATGGGGTTTAACCCCCCCAGCAGCTCGGTACCTGCACAGGCTCCTCAGGCATGGGATCTTTCTCAGACTCCTCAGATTCTTCTGTCGGGGGCGTTTTTCTCAGGGACCTGGAGGGGATAAGGACATAAGCAGGGGGCACATCTAGCTGAGAAACCCCATCCAGCCACTGCCTGCCCCCGTCACCCCAAGAAATCCCCCCCCCACGGCCGCAGCGGCCTCCCACCCCAGCCCCATCTCACCTGGGTACTCACTTTTTCAGGTTGGCTTCGTTGTTCTTGGCAGCGGGGGCCCTGGGTGCCTTGCGGGAGGCGGATTTCACCCCATCCTTCTTCCCCACCACCGCCTGGTTCTTGTGAGCCTGCTTTTGGGGTGGGAGAGCGAGGAAGGCAGGGGGAAAAATAAAAAAAAAAAAAAAAAGGGGGAGGTGAGCCTCGGGGTGCTCTCAGGAGGGCAGAATAACCCCACAAAGCAGCACTCACGTTGGTGAGGTCCCCGAACGCCGAGCGCTTCTTGGGCCCCCCCTGGGGCGAGGACGGGGACCGCTTGGCCTGGCAGCTCTCCTCCTGCAACACAGTAGGGTGAGGGGACGCAGGGGGCACCCCGTTGTGAGGGGTCTCCCCCCCCCCGTTCTCCCAGCCCGGCCTCACCTTCTCGGGGGCAACATTCTCGGTGATGGGGGCCCCTTTCCCTGCTCGGGGCTGCTTCGTGCTCAGCGTCTTGGTGTTGCGTGCCACCGGCATCCTCTTTCTCGGCGTCTGCGAGCAAAAGGGGAGGGTAAGAATATGTTAGGGAACCCAAATCCCAGTGCACCCCCCTGCTGAGGGTGAACCCATAGACCCCAAGAATGTGGGGAGGCCCAAATCCCAATGTATCCCCCCCTCCGGGAAGGGGATGCAGGGCTCAGTGATCCCATAGCCCCTATGTACGGGGAGGACATGTGTATGGGGGGGCTGAAAATCCCAATGCACGCCCCCCAGCAAAGAGGATGCAGGGCTCAATGGCCCCATAGACCCCAAGCATTGGAAGGGGGGCACACGTCTGGGGGGATCCCAAATCCCAACGCACCCCCCAGGGAAGGAAACAAAGGGCTCGGTGACCCCACAGTCCCATGTATGGGGGGGTATATGTATGGATGTGCCCCAGAGCCCAGCACACCCCCTCAGGGAAGAGGATGCAGGGCTCAGTGACCCCACAGACCCAATTATGGGGGGGGGGGGGGGGGGCACGTGTATGGGGTGACCCAAAATCTCAACACATACACCCAGGGAAGAGGATGCAGGGCTCAATGACCCCATAGACACCATGTATGGGGAGGGTACACGTCTGGGGGGACCCCAAATCCCAACACCCCCCCTAGGGAAGGGGACACAGGGCTCGGTGACCCCATATCCCCTATATATGGGGAGGGGCAGGCACATGTACGGACGTGCCCCAAACCCCACCACCACCCAGGGAAAGGGATGCACGGCTCAGCGACCCCACACACAGGGGGAACACACATCTGGGGGGACCCCAAACCCCAACACCCCCCCCAGGGAAGGGAACCAAGGCCCCAGCCGCCCCATAACCCCCCCAACACCCCCTCTACCCACATGGGAAGGGACCGCATGGCCCAGAGACCCCCTGGCACGGGTAGGGGGGGACCCCAGAGGGGGTCCCCGTGATGAAATAGGGGTTCCCTTGGGTCTGGGGGGCCCCACATGGCCCTATAGGGCCCCGTCCCCCCCTCACCTGCGCAGCCGCCGCCGCCGCCGGCCCCGGCTCTTTTGAAAGTAGCAGCGCGGCGGCGGCGGCCGGCACTGGCCGAGCCTCTCGACCAATCAGCGGGCGGCGTGCGCGGGGCGGCGGCCAATGGGAGCGCCGGCCGGGATGCGGTTGCTAGGGGGAGGGGGCAGAAGTTTAAAATTCGGCCGCGCCGCCCAATGGCGGGCCGCGGGGGGCGGTGTCATGGCGGCCGGGGGCGGTGTCATGGCGGCCGGGGGGCGGTGTCATGGCGGCCGGGGGGGGTGGTGTCATGGCGGCCGCGAGGTGTTATGGCGGCGCCGTCCTCTGTGCTCTTTTGGGGTCGTTACGGCGTGCTTTTGTCGGCTGAACAGCAGCCGGCTTTCTCGCTGTCGCCCCCTGAGCCGTGCCGCTGGCTACGGGAGCACAGCTTCCCTGCTGAGCCTCCCGATCCCAGTTTATCATGCGGAAATCCCAGATCCCAGTTTATTGTGGGGAAATCCCAGATCCCAGTTTGTCCTTCGGAAACCCCAAATTCTCAGTTTATCGTGTGGAAATCCTAGATCCCAGTTTATCCTTTGGAAATCCCAGATCCCAATTTATCATGTGGAAATCCCAGATCCCAATTTGTCCTTCAGAAACACCAGATCCCAGTTTTCATGTGGAAATCCCAGATCCCGGTTTATACTTCAGAAAAACCAAATCCCGGTTTATCGTGTGGAAATCCTAGATCCCAGTTTATCCTTTGGAAATCCCAGATCCCAATTTATCACTTGGAAATCCCAGATCCCAGTTTATCCTTCAGAAACCCCAGAAACGAGTTTATCATGTGGAAATCCCAGATCCCAGTTTATCCTTTGGAAATCCAAGATCCCAATTTATCACTTGGAAATCCGAGATCCCAGTTTATCCTTCAGAAACCCCAGATCCTGGTTTATCACATGGAAATCTCAGATCCCAGTTTATCCCTCGGAAACTCCAGATCCCAGTTTATCCTTTGGAAATCCCAGATCGCTGTTTGTCGTTCAGAAACCTCAGATCCTAATTTATCATTGGAAAATCCCTGCTCCTAATTTATCATGTGGAAATCCCAGATCCCTGTTTATCCTTCAGAAACCCCAGATCCTAGTTTATCGTGTGGAAATCATAGATCCCAGTTTAACACTTGGAAATCCCAGATCCCAGTTTATCATTTGGAAATCCCAGGTCCCAGTTTATCGTGTGGAAATCCCAGATCCCAGTTTATCCTTCAGAAACCCCAGATCCTGGTTTATCACATGGAAATCTCAGATCCCAGTTTATCCCTCGGAAACTCCAGATCCCAGTTTATCAAGAGGAAATCCCAGATCCTGGTTTATCATGTAGAAATCCCAGCTCCCAGTTTATCCCTCGGAAACCCCACATCGCTCTATTTATCCTTCGGAAACCCTCCAGGGCGGCCCCACACCCACCGCCTGGGAATCTGGGACGCGTCCCGCCGCTGCTGGAAACTTGGCGGAGCAGCGGCCCCGGAGGGGGTGCGATCCCCGGCCAAAAATCCCCCTGACGGTGCGCCCGCGGCGGCGCGGGGGCGAGCTGCCCGTGCCGGGACGGGTCGGTGTCTGCCCGGGCTCGGCGTGGCACAGCCGGCTCTTCCAGTCCCCGCGGTGCCGCTGCCGTCGGGAGGCTCGTGGGTGCGCCGAGAGCAAGGGATGGGGGAAGGATAGGGGGACAAAGATCCCCTGTGAGGTGCAATGCAGGAGGTTTGCTCCGGGATGGCTTCCCGGGAAGAGACAAGTCTTGAGAGAAGGAGTGAGGGCAGGGAAGCGTTTGTGGGAGCTACACGGATGGCTTTTCCCCCTTCCCAGGTTAAAGCTTTCCTTTTCCCAGACCCGACTCGTTGCTCCTCGTGGCCCAGCGCCAGAAGCAGCGGCGGGAGGCAGGGAGCTGAGCAGCGCAGAGGCAGGGCTGAGTTTCGGCATTTAATTTCTCCTCTCTTTTCACTGTTAATTGCAGGGGAGGGACAACTGTGGCTAAAGGGGGCTGGAAGTCGGTGGTGACACAACGCAGGTGCTCGGAGGCACCACCATGCCTGGATCCCCGTGCAGTCCCTTTGGGGGATGTGGGAACCAGCCTGTGGGCTGGAGTCCCTTGGGGACAGGGCTGGCAGGAGCCGGGGCTGGCAGCTTCATTCCCTGAACCACGATCTTTGGCTTTTATTCCCTGGAAAGAGCAAGCCCATTCATTCCCTGGAAAGCACAGCTCGCCCGCTGGCACGCGAAGCACGAAGGGAGGCGCGAGAGGAAGCCGAGGAGCGACAGCTTCTCCAAATGATGGTGGCCCCTCGCCCCTCCTCACTTGGTGGCCGATTTGATCTTCTGGATGGCGTAGGGGCTGGATTCCTTGGGCATCCAGATCTCCTCCCCGCCGCAGCCCTGCTGCTCGGCCGCCCCCTCCATGGCCGCCGTCAGCTCGGGGCCGAAGATGCTGTCGGTGGCGCGGTAGGTGCGGGTGAGGCGGCGGAAGGAGGAGTCGGAGGAGCTGTCGTCGGGCAGGTCCTCGTCCTGCTCGTCCCTCAGCTTGCTGCGGCTGGGCTCCGAGCCGCTGCCGGGGCCCTGCAGAGCCTCCCTGGCCTCCCGCAGGAAGGCTGCTTTGGGGCTGATGATGCAGAGCAGCAGCGCCAGCCCCGCCGACACCCCGCAGAGGAAATAGAGGCCGACTTTTTCAGGGACGTCTGGAGGGAGAGAAGAGCAAAGAGAGGCACCGCGCTGCAAACCCCTGCCGCGGCACGAGGGGTACCTGGGCCTGGAGACCCCCCTCAGACCCCCCGCAACCCTGGCACGTGGGGGCCACGTACCCCAAAGCTGGGCAAAAGCTGTCAGGGAGCTAGTAAAAATCATCCTGTCTTCCCGGAGCCTGGAGAACCTGGGCCCTTTGTACCAGCCACCTGCAGTGAACAAGGGGGATGTGAGGGGCCAGCCCCCGGCCTCCTCCTCTCTGCCCTCGGGGTGCTCCTCTCTGAGACCTCCTCCTCCCCCCATCCGAAAGCATCTCCCCAGCCCCTCTGCTTGGAGACGGGGACCCGTGGGGTCCTTCACCCAAGGGGGAGCGTGAGCTGGTCTCTCCCCCTACCCCCCCCAACCCGAATTACCGTGCATGTAGTCCGAGAGCACGAAGGGATCCGAGGTGTCAGGACCTGCCTCCTCCAGCAGCTGCTTGGGCACTGCAACGAGACACAGGACACACACACACACACACACACACCGCTCTGAGCATCACCACCCCGCTCGTCCCCACGGCCAGCTCCTGGTCCTGCTCTCACCACAGGTGTAGGAGACCCGCAGCTGCTTCTTCGTGCCGGGCAGGCACGGGTCCCCAAAGGTGGCCCAGTCAGCGGCCACGGTGCAGTTCCCCTTGCGGTGACACTTCTTGGAGACCCTCCTCAAGGCATCCGGAGCCAGGCACTCTGCAGAGACACACGGTGGGCACCTCTGGCCATCAGCACAGTGATCCTGCGCTCTTCCCAGATGTAATTTGGGCTCGAACTGTGTGTCCCCCACCCCGTACCGATATGGGGTCCCCCGGCGTTTGGGGCGTCACACTCAGGCTTGCCCCGCAGGAATCGTCCGTAATGCGCGGAGTAAATGGCCAGGACGGATTTCGGCCGGCACTGCAGCCTCAGCACGTTGTTCTCGCACACCGTCTTCACCCGATGGTTGTCTGGGGGTGGGGTGACGCCGCAGGGTGTCCCGACACAGCCCCAGACACCCCAAACCCCCCTCCTCTTACCCAGCCACAGGGTTCCAGAGGTGCCCCCGTGGCACTGCCCACCTGGCCGGCACTTGTAGGACGCGATGAGGTACTTGTGTGTCCCGGGGCACGGGTCTGGCCCGAAGACTTGGCTGTGCACCGAGAACTGGCACCACTGCTGGTCCTGACACTCAGCCAGCAGCTTCTGCAGGGCACAGCGGGGCAGAGGTGAGCAGCAGCAGCAGGGAGCCCCCAAGGCTGATCTCACCTCGGCGCTGTCGCTGGGCTCGGGGCCAAGCCCTCACCCCACGAGAGGTGTCCCGTGGCTGCTGGCACCCCCGCCACGGTCACTCAGCCTCGTGTGTGGCTTTGGTGGCCCCATGCAATGCGCGCTCATGGCCACGAGGTGGGGACGAGGCTGCACGCAGCACCCTGCCCCGCTGGGGTCCCCTCTGGTCCGGAGGAAGGGGACATCCTGGGGACATCCTGGGGACATCCTGGGGACATCCATCAGCTTTTGCTGCTGGCTGTGCTGCAGCAGAGCCTCCCCCCAGGCTGCTCTCACCGGGATCAAGCACAGGAGGTGCCACCCCCCCCCGCCCCGATCTCCCCAAAATGCCCTCAGGAAAAGGTCCCCAAGGGTTCCCCGCGCTGCCACCAGCAGCGGGACGCTGCCCTTACCAGGTGGGCCGTGGGGGACGTGCACTCGGTGTTCTCCTGGGACGCATCGCCCGGGCTGGGGCAGAGGTTGGGGCTGGGCACGCGGCGTCCGTAGAAGGCGCCCAGGATGCTGATGGTGGTCTTGCGAGGGCAGAGGATGAGGAGCTGCTCCCCGTCACACGTGTGGGTGGTGTGGTTCCTCAGCACCTTGCGTAGGTACCCTGGGTGTGGGGAGCGAGGAGGTCACCCGGAGATGGTCACCCAGAGACGGTGAGCAGGGGTGGCCACCAAGAGGTGACCACCAAGAGGTGACCACCAAGAGCTGATCACCAAGAGATGACCACCAAGAGATGATCACCTGGAGATGAGCACCAGAGGTGATCACCAGAGGTGGCCACCCAGAGGTGATGCCCAGAAATGAGCACCCAGAGATGACCACCAGGAGGAGATGATCACTAACAGAGGGCCTTTCCTTGCCCGCATCCTTTTGGAGTCCTTCTCTCCCCAGATTCCCAGCATGTTTTTTTTCTCTGTCTTAATCCTACCTACTCGGTGTCCCAAACCTCTTACCCTGTTCTTTTCCCTCTGTTATTTGGAGGTTTGGAAGTGGGGACAGGGCGGGACGCCACGTGCCAGGGAGGATGCAGGATGCTGAGGGATTCAGGACGCAAGATGCTGGGTTCACAGGGCGCAGCCAGCAGCCTGGCAGCCCCCAAACCCACACAAACGGCTGCGAGCCTCAGCTCCCAGCCCTGCTCTTGTCCCTCTGCCCGTCTGTCTGCAAACCAGGGCCGGGCATGGCACAAAGAGCCCCTTTCACCTCCCCTGTGGCCGTAGGTCCACGGAGCCACCCCCGGCCAAAGGGGGACAGCGGGGACGTGGCCGGGCTTTGTGCTTCAAAGCCCCGGTGACGGAGGCACTGCGCTGCCTCCACCCAGCGCTGCCATACGCTTGCTCAGGCACTGTTTTGGGGGGCAAAAAAAAAATAGCAGTGAGGAGGCTGCTGTCAGATTTTGCGAGTGATTATCCTCGCCTGCCGCTGACTCAGTCCCCGTCGCTGCGGTCGTGCAGTTGGCTCTGCCCAGATGAAATCACATCCTCCCCGCCGCGCACTGGGGCACCTTTCAGGGTGCTGGGGCAGGCTGGGTGGGCGCGGGGCCGTTCCCAGCACATCTCCCAGGGGATCTCGCCCTTGGCGTGCCCCAAAACCGTGCACCCCACAACTCCCACTCACCCCCAAACCTCGCTTGTGCCCCAGCCCTCGTGGTCCCCCGTGTGCCACTCACCGCCGAGCTCCGGGCTGGCCTCCGTCCCTGCAGGCAAGCAGAGGAGGACCAGGGCCACCACGACCGTGGCCACCATGGTGCCACCGCCCCGCTGCGCCGCTGCCCACTGGTCCCCGCGGCAGCTGGCGCCGGGGCGGGGGCTGGCACGGCGGTGACAATGGCTCCTTCTGTGCCCTGCGGAGGGACACCGGGGCCGCTTCGGACAGCTGTGGCTGCATGGGGACCGGGAGGAGGGGGACGGGGTTTTGAAGGCTCTGTAGGGCCGAGCAGGTGCTCGGCAGCTGAGCAGATCGAGGGGGCTCAGCCGGGTCCCAAACCTGTCCCCAGGGGGGGGGATGCGGGCGACCACCCGGATGCACGTGTACCCTAATCTCCATCTCGGCATGCGTCCGGTCATTCAGCGCCGGGGGAGGAAGGGAAGGGCTGGCGGCGCTGCCTCCCGTGTCTGCCCGTACCCACGGGCACCGAGCCCTGTGGCAGCAGAGCCCTCGCCTCGTTCGCCAGCCTCAGATGAATTGCAGCGAGGTCTGAGCCTACCCGAGCTGGAGCGGGGCTGGTTCAAGCAATCGGGGTGCAATAAAAAATAAAATTAAAAAATAATTAAAAAAAAAAAAAAAACAACACACAAACAAACCACCAATCATTTTACGCAAAGTGACCAAAATGAAGAAAAAATACGACTTTTTAACTCGACGCTCGGCACTGACGCTGTGGTACCGCTGCACAAGCCGGGGCTCGCCCAGGCTGGGAGAGGAGGGGAGCCCGGGGGTGCCGGGAAGCCTGCCTGCTCCGGGCCAGCCGCCAGCCCCATCCGACAGCGAGCGCTTCCCTCCCATCCTGGGGAGGAAAGCAGGGCAGTCATCTTTCCTGTGAAACAGCCCAAATTCCAGGAACGGGGCCCTGGACGCCAGACAACCCCCCCCCCCCTTCCCCTCCTTCCCATCACCGCGCCCCGATGCGCTCCGTCCCCTTTTTGCTTTCCCTCCTCGGGCGTTTTGCAATGCCTTCCTGCCAGGGGCTGGCTGCGAGGAGGCGGTGGCAAGCAGCCAGGCTGTGCCGCTCGCCCTCCGGGCTCCCCCAGAGCCTCTCCTTGTCCTCGCAGCGGGGTGGGCACCCTGCCCGCATCCCGAACCCGTGGGGTCCCGCGGGGCAGCGGCGCGAGATGCTCAGAGGGCAGAGGGGAGCAACAGGGAAAGGGGCTGGGAGGGTGGCGAAGGGGTAGATGCAGACACTTCCTGTGCAATAAAAAAAAAACAAAAAACACACACAAAAAAAAACCAAAAAACACAAAAAACAACCAAAACAAAACCCCACCAAGCCCCGTCTCCCATCGGGGAGCTGCCGGCAGCGGCCAGCGGGCTGCTTGGAGGCGCCTGGGCGGGTGCGATAGCCCGGCTGGGGACCCGACAGCGCATCCAGATAGACCCGTGCTGAGTCACAGCTGGGAGGCCCCGCAGCTTCCCCCTCCTCGCCTGCACCCCATCGCTCCTCCCCGCTTCAAAAAGGGAAGGAAAGGGCGAGCCCCAGCCCCGGCCCCAGCCCGGCGCGAGGTGCTGCAGCTGCGCGCCGCAGAGGACGGGCGAAACTCAGCGCAGCGCTGAGCGGCTCAGCCTCCCCTCCCCAGCAGCTCGCCACGCCGTCGGGATGGAGAGCCGGCCCTCGAAGGAGCCCGAGATCGAGCTCTTTGTCAAGGTGGGCTCGGCGAGGCCAACGGGTGCTGCGGGTGGGGGGCAGGAGGTGCCGCTGGCCCTCGTCGCGCTTCGGGAGAGCCGGCGGGGTGGCACGGGGAGCAGGCGGCCCCGGGGGATGCTGCGGTCCAGCGGTGGCCCTGCAGCCCTGAGAGCCACAAAGGCAGCCAGGGAGAGGGGCGAGCCTGCTCGGGGACCCCAATAAGACGAGCCACAGGTGGGAAAAGCACCAGGAGGGTGGGAACGCAGCAGGGCAGCTCCTCGAGTGGCTGCTAGGAGTTGGCGTTGGGAAACGGAGCGGGTGCCCACGCGTGGGCGGGATGGGGCGGCTTCTTAGGTCAGCCCCGAGGATTATTCACTGGAAATGGGTTTTGCTCTTTCTCCCTCTCTCTCTCTCTTTTTTTTTTTTTTTCCCTTCCATTGAGCAATTTTTCAAGCGCTTCCTCGGGAACGTTTCGAAACACTCCCGTTCCAAACAGCTGCAGCCGCGCGGTCTCCGCTCCCCTCCTTGGAAATCAGTGCCGGGAAGGGTCACCCGGGGCTCTGCCCCGTCCCCTTGCCAAGGCGCTGCTTGCTGGGCGCCGAGCTCGGGCTGAGCCCCGTGAGGGGTGTTTGCTGGGAGAAAATCCTTCAATTTAGGATTTGAGACCTTCGGTAGGTCTCCAATTCCCCCTCCCGCACCGCTTTTCACCCCAGGATGGGTGGGGAGAGGAGGACGGCGCCTAGTGAGGCGGCTGCGATGGCGGCACCACGTTTGAGGGGGGTTTTTGGAGGGAAGGGAAACAGAAAACAAAGCAGCGGCTGTAGGACTTCCCCTAAATCTTAATTTAGCACCAAAAAACCCTTCTCGGGTGTCTGTCAGCAACCCGATGCTGCGCATCACCCCCTGAGCCCTCAGGAAACGGTGCCTGCCTGTAGCTCACCCCAAGGTGCTCCTGAGCTTTATTTTGGGGGGAGGAATTTCGGGCAGGCCTGGGGGACGTTGAGGTGATGCAGGTCGGGGCGCTCCTTCCTCCTCGCACTGCTTCACCGAGAGCAAAACCACAGGAACTTCTGAGCAACGTTGGGGTTTCGATGCCTCGTGCAACCGTGGGGCCTCGGGGTTGGGGCTGAGAGGCTGCGCCTCCCGGGCTGGCCTTGCCCATCATCTTGGAGGGGGTTTATTCATCATCTGGAGGGGTTTATTCATTTATTCGTCATCTGGAGAGCTTTATCCGTCATCTGGAAGGGTTTCTCCATCATCTGGAGGGGTTTCTCTGGCATCTGGAGGGGCTCATCCATCATCGGGAAGAGTTCAGCCGTCACCTGCAGGGCTTCATCCCTCATCCTGATGGGTTCCTGCATCCTCTGGATGGGGAAACGGGGAGCAGAGTCAGCCAGGGTGGGGCCGGGGGCTGCTGAAGCCTGCGCTGAGCAGAGGAAGAGGCTGTTGCTGGAGAAGGAAGCGGAGAGCGATGACTTCCCCTCCTCGCTGCTCGGCTTTTGCTGCGGAGGGAGGGCACGTGGCCTCCCCAAACCTTCCCCCGCGCTCCCTGCTGCCCACGAGCACCGGGGGAGCTTCCTCTTGACAAAGATTTGTCTCTGAGCATCCGAGGATGGGCTCCGGCTTAGGTTTGCTTTCTGTTTTTTCCTGCAGAGGCCGTCCCTGTTTTCCTTTCAGGGTGGCCGCACTGAGCCGCCGGTGCTGGAGGTGCCCCAAGGGCTGGCAACGGTGTTGGCTTGGGATGGAGTCGGGAAGGGAGTGGAGATGCTCAACGGCACAAGAGCAGGGCAGCCCTGGAAGGTGTCTCCTAACCCTCCAGCCCCTCTCAGGGCACCTAGACCCAAATTTTACCCATTCCCAAGCAGTCCTCTAGGGGCTGACAGGTGGCTCCTGAGCTTCCACTGCTCGGGAGCACCCACGGGAAGAAGGAAGCAGAGATTCCCACGAGAAACAGCACCTGAGAAACCAATCCCGCTCTTCTTAGGGGCATCCCTTCGTGACAGCTGGGGATAGGAAACTGGTTACAGCTTAGTTTCGTTCTGGAAAGACTGGAAGGTGGTGGCGTGGTGGAAAGGCAGAGCATCGCCTCCAGCCCAGGGGAACCAGGCACAGGGGTCCCTGCGTCTTCAGCTCCTGAAGCATCCTCTTCCTCCCTGCTTACATCCACGTCGGCGTGGGCAGGGATGGGGCTGGAAGCCCCCCGGTGGTGCTCCCCCAGCCCCTGGGACGTGGACGATGGTTGTGCCTCCTGCTGGGGGAGCCGTGCTCGGCCTCTGGAAGCGCGCAGAGCGCAGGAGGCAGCAGACGAAAACAAGCTGCGCTTTTCCTGGCAAACATGAGAACATTTCCCCTCTCCGGCCTGGCCTCCCGGCCAAGCTGACCCTCCCTTCCTGTCCCATCCACTATCAATCCTCTCTCCTCCTCCTCCTCCTCCTCCTCTTCCTCCTCCTCTTCCTCCTCCTCCCGGCTTTATCTTGGATCTCCGGGAAGGGTCCGACCCCCGGCCATCCTGAGGGTGCTCCCTGCTCTCCCCGCAGGCTGGTCTGGATGGAGAGAACATCGGGAACTGCCCCTTCTGCCAGCGCCTCTTCATGGTGCTGTGGCTCAAGGGGGTGAAGTTCAACGTCACCACGGTGGACATGACCAGGTGAGGTGCCACCGCCGCGCAGCGCCCCGCGCTCCAGCCCCGCGCAAAGATGTGCGGGCATCCTCGGCACCCAGCTCCGAGGGCAGAGCCAAAAGTTGGGGGGCACCTCAGAGCCTCCCCCAAACCCGGTCTAGAATACTAATGGGGCTGTGCCCAGCCCTGGGTGCCCTCCCCAGCTTGGCCCTTTTATTTTCTCTGCTCCAGGAAACCCGAAGAGCTGAAGGATTTAGCGCCGGGCACCAACCCACCCTTCCTGCTGTTCAACAGGGAGCTGAAAACTGACTTCATCAAGATCGAGGAGTTCCTGGAGCAGACCCTGGGCCCCCCCACGTAATTGCAGACCCGCCTCGGGCCGGGCGGGTGGGGAAACCGAGGCAGGAGAGCGGCCGGGGCGGGGGGGACGGTGACAGAAAACAATGGGAGGAAAGGCAGCGGGGCTGGGGATGGAGCTGGGGGCGGGGGGCAGGTTTCCCCGTGGATTTTTGGTGGTTTTGCAGCCGGCAGCGGTGACCGATGGCTGCTCTCTCTGAAGGTACCCGCACCTGAGCCCCAAGTACAAGGAGTCCTTCGACGTGGGCAGCGACATCTTCGCCAAGTTCTCAGCTTACATCAAGAACCCGCGCAAGGAAGCAAACAGCAGTAAGAAAAACGGGGAGGGGGCGGACGGGGAGGGCAAAGCCTGCCGAGGGTGAGGGAGGTGGTGTGGAGAGGGTGTTTGGCTGAAGGCAGCATGTATCGACCCCCCCCTGTCCTCCCAGACCTGGAGAAGGCGCTGCTGCGGGAGTTCCACCGGCTGGATCAGTACCTCAACAACCCGCTGCCCGAGGAGATCGACCAGGACAGCGTGGAGGACATCGCCGTCTCCAAGAGGAAATTCCTGGACGGGGACCACCTGACGCTGGCCGACTGCAACCTCCTGCCCAAGCTGCACATCATCAAGGTAAGGGCAGCCAGGGCCGGGCTGGGGGGCACCCCGCGAGCAGGGTCTCAGCCTCCTCCTCCTCCTCCTCTTCCTCCTCCTCCTTTTTCTCTCCAGATCGCGGCCAAAAAGTACCGCGACTTCGAGATCCCGGCCGACATGACGGGCGTCTGGCGCTACCTCAACAACGCCTACGCCTGCGATGAGTTCAGCCACACGTGCCCGGCGGACGAGGAGATCATCCACACCTACGCCAGCGTGGCCAGGAAGATGACCTAGCCCCGCTGCAGGCCCGCCGGGCCCTCCGCCTCCCACCACAGCCTGGCCGAGAGAGGGGCTGGAGGGGGGGTTTGGCACCCCGAGACCCCGAGCTGTGGAAACAGCACCTTGCTTTGCACCCCCTCCCGTGCGTGCCACCACCTACGGACCGGTGGCTGCGTGGCCGCAGTGGCGACCGTGTCACCGTGCCTCCCCTCCTTGCCCTCCCCCCAAAAAAACAAAAACACAAACCCAACGCCCTGCTCTCGTGACACGGCACGGGAAAAGCCAAGCACCGGACTGCCGTGGTGGAGACGAGACCTCCCCGTAGGTGCCACCACCGCCCGTCCCACGAGGCACCCGGGCTCCAGCTGGAGACCCCGAAAAGCTCTTCCCCTGCCGTTTGGCTGCGGGGGTCTCCTCGCAGACCTGCAGCCCATCAGGGGCACCCTGCAGGGGCCAGGCGGTGCCGGCTGTGAGCTCCCACCTGGCCCCTGCCAGATACGAGACCCTGAGGCCCCTTCCCTGCTCCCACCTGGTCTGGGAGAGGCACGGGCAAAGCACCCAGGGGGACACCCGGGCAGCTTTGGTGCCAGCCCGGCTCCGTTTCTCTGCCTTCCCACCCGGTGCCAAAGCCCCCTAGCCTCCCCACCCCACACCTCCACCTCCTCCAAGGGCTCCTGCCCACGCCTGCCAATTCCACCAGCCCCCTTGAGCCCCCCGTGGCCACCGAAAAAATACTGTACAGTGAGAGCCAGGGCCCCGCGGGGACCCCCCCCCGGCAGAGCCACCCGCCAGCTCTCACTGCCACCTCCCTCTTTGCACTAAAAGGTGTGTCCTCGCCAGCCTGCTCCCACAGCACCGGGTTTGGGGACTGCTTTTGTAACTGATGGGTTTCGGGTTGTTTGTTGGGTGTTATTTTTTTTTTTTTTTCTATTTTGTAACTAAGAACAGCAATAAACTCTATTTTAATACGCCTCGCTCGCCCCCTGTCAGCGCCATGATCACCCCCACCCCAAGGTGTCCCTGTCCCCTTGGCAGAGGGTCCCAGGACCCGCCAGGCACTCACCCCACTTTTTTGGGGCCCTGCTCTGCCTGGACAAGGGCATCCCCTTCAGCTCCCTCTGCCTGTGACCCCGCAGCAGCCCCATCCTTGGGTCCAGCCGTCGGCACAAACGTCTGGGTTCAACGGGGAGGTGGCGACGGGGATGGCCCCCAGCCCCTGTGTCCTTGCACAACCCCAGGGGCAGGGTGCCAGGAGCTCAGCCAGCCCCAGCACTAGGCTGTGGAGGTATTTTCCTGGCCTCGGGCACGTGGTGGAGTTGCTAAAGCTCTGGAAGTCCCCGTGAGTCAGCCAAGGGGCAAAGAGGAGCCGCGCGCCCGCTCCCTTCCCAGCAGTGCCAGGCAGCGAGGTGGTGGCCCGACCCTGGGAGGCTTTTTGGCAGAGGTTGGAAGGGACCTCTGGAGGTTGTCCTACCTCCTGCTGCAAGCCTTGAGCAGGTCGCCAGGAGCCTGTGAGTTTTGGGGCATGCAGAGGTCCTTTTTTATGGCCCCCAGCCTCCCCTGGTGCCCTGCGAGCTGGATGCGTGCATCGGGTGCGTCGGCGCTTCTCCTGCCTCGGCCACCCGTCCCGGTGACAGGAGGGGACAGCCACTGCGCCCTCCACAGCCGTGTGCCTCCTCTGTGAGGACACCTGATGGACGCACGGCTGGGTTTCCAGGGGCTCTGCTGCGTGCCGGGGCTGTGCTGGGGATGGAAGAGGGAGAGAAGGCAGAGAGGTGACCCCGTGCCCGCGGCGGGTTGGGAGAAGAGAACACGGGGCCAGCGCCTGGACAAAGCACACAGATCCACACGTCCCGGCTGTTAGATCCCTACAAGCCAAAGGGATTCTGGTTGAACATCACGCGAGGCACGGCCAGTGCTGGGGCCCGGATGTTTTTTGGCTCCAACACCCACCTTTTTTCTCTGGAAAGCCGGCGGATGGAGGACCGGCAGCCAGCGCTCCAGCGGCAGGGTCATGAAAAGGGGTTTTCCTGGGAAAACAGCTACCACAGCATCAGCCAGCTGGGATGGCTTCCCTTTAAACCTCTTCGCCTGGGAGGCTCAGCTCAGAGAAATCCAGCTGGCAGAGGTCCCTTGGGGGGCCTCAGACCGGCCGCCTCCGCTGGGACAGCGCGGTCCTGGTGGTGCCCTTCCCGCGAGCAGCCAGGGAGAGTTTCACGGGTCTCTGGAGAGGGGTGAGAAGGCACCAAGGCACCAAGCTGGCTGCTTGGAGCACTCCTCAGCCTGCCCCTGAGGATGGGGGGCACGGGGAGCCGTGGGGAGCAGAGGCGGAGGGGTGACAGCGCGCCCAGGACACCAGCCCAGCACCCTGCAGACACTTGCCATGTGTCCCCAGACGAGGGCACTCCCAGCCCAGGGCACGCGCTGGGAAATGCTCTACAGCGAAGCCACCCCTGGGGCCACCTCCCAGCCCAGGGCTTGGCCCCAGCGTGGTTTGGGCACCCTCCCTCGGGTCCTGCCACAGAGCTGCCCATGGAGAAACCGCACGGGCCAGGACGAGGAGTGCCCCAAAACCCACCTCGGGCAGCCCACGCCGTGTGGTCTCCAGCCTCAGCCCCTTGCATCTCTGCCTCCTGCCTCGTCCAACACCAAGCAGGGCTCTCCCTGGGCCCTGGCTGCTGGCAAAATGCTAGAGCTGAGTTTTTCTCTGTCATTTCAGGAGCTGCCGTCTCCCTCGGGTTTGTTAAGTGCCGGATTTCCCATGCGGCAGCTGCAAAAGCCCCGCGAGCCCCCGCACTGAAAAATTCCAATATTTCGGTGGCTGGCAGCTCAGCTCTCCGAGAATTAGTAATGAGAAATACCCTCTTGATGGTCCCTGATGGGCTGCTTCTCATAAAGAGCCGTTCCTGGCTGCACCCCCTTTGCCGCTTTGATCTGGCACCAGCAGGCGCTCACAACACCAACGGCACGGGGAGCAGGTCTGAAGAGGGGGTGAGTCAGAGAATTTCGGAGACTTCAGCAGCAAATACCCGCAGGCACGATGCCGACAGGCGCCCTGGGTGTCTCGGGACCCATCTCCACCTCTCCGGGTTCTGGGCTGCAGCGTGGGGCAGGAGCCAGGCTCAGCTGGTGCCCGCAGCAAGGATGGAGGGGACGCGATGCCGCTCGGGTGGGGGGCTGCCCCTGCACGGCCCCATCCCACGAAACACTTTAACGCCTGCAGAGACGGAGCAGAGGCTCTGGGCGGGCAGACCAAGCCGTGCGCGGTGGCACCAGGTCTCCAGCGGTGCACGTGGGCGCGCGGCCCTGCGCTTTCTCACGGTGGCTCTGCACAGCCCCGCGCCTGCCAGGTGGTGCGATCTACCCCACACCCCCCCACCCCCCAAACAATCAGAAACTCGTGCTGCTGAAATGCCAGAGCGAAATGTCACCGGCGCTCTGCCTTTTTCCACTCTCGCCGTTTCTGTTTCGCAGAGAGACTCCGCTGCTGCTCCAACCCCCTGGGCTTGGGTGGCTCCTGCTGCGGCGAGCGCCTCGCCTGAGTCACCTGCGGGCTCAGAAAAGGGCCGCCTGTCTTCCGCACCCTGAGAGCTGGCAGGCTGCTAGAAAAGCACCCGCTGCATCCCAGAGCGAGCCCAGCACCCGCCAGCCCAGCGTGGTCCCAGCACCTCCCAGCAGAGGAGCCCGGCTGGCACGGTGCTCGGCGCCGAGTGCCACCTCCGGGTCACCGGCGCGCGGATGTGACCTGGGTTTTCGGGCTGGATTTTTTTGATGCTGGGCAGCTGCAAGCAGGGCAGGGTCTCCACTCCTGGAGGTTTCCAAGCAGAAGCAGGGCGTGCATCTGCAGAGCTCCCCGAGGAGATGAGCACCACGGAGCTGCAGGGCAGCAAAAGCAGCCCTGGGGCTTGGGTACGGGGAGCTTGGGCAGATCAAAGGCATCAAAAAGCTCCAAAGAAAGATTTTGTTAAAAAAAAAAAAAAAAAAAAAGAAAGAAAGGAAAAAAAGAGGGTGCTGCGTGGGAGGGAAGGTCAGCGTGGAACGTTTTGCCGAGGATTTACAGATTACGCCGCTTTTGCCTCCCGCGTTTGCCTCAAAACCTCAACCCCCTCTGAAGTCTGCCTGATGTGAAGATGGGGGAAATTCTTCTGACTTGGCTTTTGGGTTTGCTTTCTAAACACCTGAAAACGAAAAAGGCCATTTCACATGGCCCGGCGTGACAGCAGGTGCTTCTCCCACCCCCCCATTTTTTTAATTTTTTTTTTGTGGTAGTGAAAAAAGAAAGTGAAACCAGTGAAGGAAAATCAGACTCTTGTTCCAGCTGAGCCTGAGATGAGCCCTGGCGAGGCACCACCCAACACACCTGCCCCGGGGACGGACGAAAACCCCAGGACACCCCTCTGGGGACAGCCCCAGAGAGGGGCAGCCCCTCGTGCCACCGCGGGGACCTTTCCCAAATCCAGACTGAGCGTCACGGGTCCAGGAGCCTGGAGAGGAGGGATAATAAATCCATCCTGCTGAGGAACCGGCCTTTTTGGCGTGCTGTAATTTCCCCCAGGGAAGCCCAAATTTCCCAGCAGCTTCCCCAGGCCGGGCAGCACTCGTCCTGTGGCACAGAGGCAATAAGCGAGCTCCCATCATAAATTAGTGTTATTTAAAAATAACAGTCTATCCAGACAAGATTAAAAAAAAATAAAATTAATCTCCTCTAATGAAAGAAACGTTTGTGCGTGTGGATACAGAGAGAGGCATCAGTGCGCACACACTTCTGTAGGTGGATAAATAAAGGTGTGGGGGGGCTCAGCTGGGGCACCTATTCCTCACATTTTGCCTCAGAAGCCCCCAAAACCACGGAGGGATGCTCTGAGGATGTTGCTGCCGCCTGTCCATGGAGTGTGCCCATGTGGGACGTGCCGAGGGGCACCAGGCAGGGGCAGCCTGGTGCTGCCCGCCCCGTGTCACCCTGCTGCGTGCCACTGTCCCCCGGCCGCAGCTCGGTCCTCGGGGGGTGGGCAGCACAGGGGAGCTGCTCCTCGTCCTCCTCTTTGCTGGCCGGCAGCTTGACGGAGCTGAGCGGCACCCAGCACCCTGCCCCGCTCTCCTGCGGCTCCCCGGGGCTGAAGCTGATGGTTTGCAGGGAGGGACGAAGGCTGACAGCCGCTGCTGGAGCTGGCCACGGGCACTTGGAATAAAGCTGGAGGCGCAGGGAGAGCCACGTCTCGGATGTCCCATAGTCCCCATCTCTCGTGCTGCTGTCAGTGGAAGGCATCGCAGCATCCCCATCATTCTCCTCCTCCTCTTCCTCCTCCTCTTCCTCCTCCTCCTCCAGCCTCAGCGATGCCCAGTTGACCAGCGCCTGCCCGGGCTGGCTGTGGGTGCAGGACGTGTCCCAGCCCTCGGGACGGGACATCCCAAACCCATTGGGGCAGTAACCACTCGGCTCCTGGGGACGCCTCGCCCTGGGCTGCAGTGGGGCTCCAGGCGCTGGCGGCTCCTCGCCGGCCGGCAGCAGCAGGGCGAGCGCGTCCTCCCGCGGCACGAGGGTGGGCACCCCGCTGTTCCTGTCCAGAGGGGCCTGGGGGGAAGCAAGCAGCAAAAAAAGTCAGTCCCAGCTTGCCAAAATCCCGACCCCCGAGCAGAAGCCAGCTGCTGAAATCCAGGGGGAGCAGCTGGCCACCGCCTCTGCATGAGGTACAGGGGGCTTTGTAGCCTGGCAGGTCAGTTGTGTGCCCGGAGGTGCCACCCACAGTCCTGGGAAATGGGATTAAAGAGGGGAAATAGGATCTAGGGAGATGGGCTGCCCCGGTGAGTGTTTCCATGGGGCTTTTCCTGTAGGAAATGGAGATTTATGGCTCCGTTCTGCTGGCTGAGAATACCCGGGTGAGCCCAGCAGCACTGCAGCCCCAGAAAAAATTCTGGGGCTGCAGAAAAATTTCAGAAATTTGCAGAAAATTGCAAAAAAATTCAGAAAATTGCAGAAATTGCAAAGACATCCCGAGGATAGCACCCTGGCTCTTCTCTTCCCCTCTTCGAGCTGGTGCAGCCGGGCACCCACCCCCAGGGACCCCAAGGGCCGGAGGGCTCCTGCTCCCAGCCTGCTCAGGACCCTGCTGCAGCGTGACCCGCCAGCATCTCCTCCCATGCAGCAAGGCTTGGGAGCACTGGGACGCCCGGAGGGGTGGAGGGAAGGAGGTGCTGGGATCCCCGTGGCCCTCACTCACCAGCGTTTTCGGGAGGCGCATCTCCGAGGGCCTGGGGAAGACGTACAGATGGAGCAGGCAGAGCCCGGCCACGCTCAGCAGCAGGAAGGTGGCGTTCAGCGCGGCGAGGAGGACCCAGGGGAAGCCTGCTGGGACGGTCCCCACGGGTTGAGGGGTGGAGGGAGCTCCTACGACAGGCAGCATCCCCCCAAAACGGGTCTGGCCCTGAGCAGATCAGCCCAGGGTGTGCGACCCGCGTGCCCGCGACGCAGGCGGGCTGTGAGGACGCGGCGAGCTCTCACCTGCAGGAGCTGCCGGGGTCACCAGGCATTGCTCAGCCTCCCGGCTGCGCTCGGGGGTCGTGCCCACGGCCACCGTGCGGACGCAGTACCGCGTGCTCTGCTTCAGGTGCCTGAAGGTGCAGGGTGCTCCCCTCCCACTCCGCCTGCAGGGCACCTGCAAGCAGAGGGGACGCGTGGCCGAGGCACTGAGCGTCGTTGCCTGTGCAACAGACCCCCCCCCCCTCCCCGTGTTTCCATCCCCAAATTGTTCGTTTTTCAGTACGCCTGCGAGCCAGAAGAGAAAAGGGGGTCCCCTTCCAGCCCCGGGCTGCGAGCCCTGATTTTTTGGGGGGTGCAAACCATCAGCCCCCTCGTATCCGCTACCACCCCTGCGCAATGGGGTGCGGGCTCCAGAGCATCCCCGTTGCACCAGGGAAGCTTCTGCATGCCCCGTGCCCTTTTTGCCCATGTCCCCCCCCTGTGTCCCCTCCCTGCCACGCACTTGCTGGGTGAGCACCTCCCCGTCGTAGAGGTGCAGCCAGTACCACAGCTTGAGCAGCACTTTGTTGACCGGTTTGTAGGAGCCCTTCTTGCTCCGGAACGGAGTGAGCGGCACGCTGACGTTGACGCTGAGAGTGTGGCCCTGGAACAGCCAGGACAACGTGGGGGGGCCCACAATGGCTGTAGGGAGAGAAAAAAAAAATAAGGAGGAAGCAGAACAAGCCTTCAAAACATCTCGTTTCTCTAGAAATGTCTCTCTAGAAATTGTGCTGTTCTGATCCTCCTGCCCTCACCAGCCTGCTGCGACAAAACTGCCCCCAGCCAGCGCCTCCTGCACCCCCGGCTGGGATGAACAAGGGATGCTTTTAGATGTGAAGGGACATCCCATCCCCTTTGCTTCCCCATCTCAAAGCCTTCTCCAAAAACCCACATTCCTGATGGCCTGAGGTGTCCCATCGAGGGTTTTCATCTCAACTGCGTCTCCTCCTTCATCCCCTCTCTCTACACCGAGCCCTTCTCCTTGTCCCCCCCTCCCCGTTCCTCTGCCCGGGCACTTTTCCCACCTCTCCAAGGACCTCTCTGCCCATCAGCCCCCCCAGGAGGAGCAGGGATGTGGTTGAAGGGGCTCCCTGGTCCTTACTGTCTCTGTATGGCTGCAGCTCGTTGGAATAGACCCACAGGGACAGCTGGCCGCCCTCGGCGGCTCTCACTCTCGCCCAGTAGATATCGTAGATCTCGCCGAAATACAGCTGGCACACCCAGGACGAGCCCGTGTGGTTCCCCCAGGAGGCGTCTGCCCTGGTCCACTTGGAGGTTCTGCCCACAGAGAAAACGCAGGGAGAAGGTGCCAGAAGGAAAAACCCCTCCCCTGGCCAGCAAACGTCCAAGCGAGAGGGGCTGGAGAGCAAGATCCAGGCACGGGCTGCGCTAAGGGCATCACCAGCAGGTCGAGGCAGGGGGCTGACGTGCAGGAGCGAGCCCAGCAGAGGTCCACAAAGACCACCTGGGAAGGCTCAGCCTCAAAAGGAGCGAGGAGATAAGGTCTTTGGGGCAAGGAGACCTTACGAACGCGGGCAGGCACCCGGTGGAGCAACGCTGCTGGAGCTGGGAGCCTCTTGGTGCTGCCCAGCGAAAGGACAGGAGGCGAGGGGCAGGGATTGAAATACAAAACTCCTTGTTTGAGCACGGGGAAATAACGACCAGCAAACAACCCCAAGCCAAGGAACTGTTTCTAACTGCTGGGGTGCCGAGCCCGTGCAGACCACCTACCGCCGCTTCCACTCCACCTGGTACGCGGCCTCGCCAGGGGTGCGCGGGTCCTGCTCCCACCGCAGCTGCACGTGGAAGTTTTGGGCCTCCAGCCTCACGTCCTGGGGTGGGAACGGCACGCCTGGAGGGAGCAGGGGGGACGTGAGGCTCTGCACCCTGCTTTGCATATCCCAGCATATCCCGTCCTCCTTGGCCACGTCGCGGGGATCCCCCCACTTTGACCGAGCACCCCCTGCACCCAACCTCCCCGCGGGCGTGTTTTGTTGCTCAAAGTGCTGTCCCCGTGGTTTTTCCCAGCCCTGAGGCCACTTCGCAGTGCCACTGCTCGGTGCAGGACTCACCCTGGAGCAGGGTGCAGCCAGCCAGGGACAGCAGCAGGCTCAGCGCCGGGCTCATCCCTCAGCCATCTGCTCTACATCGCCGTGCCACATCCCGCCGTGTGCTCGAGCACTTTGGCCACCCGTGGCCACGCCGGGCAGCCAGGACCTGGGATTATAAAAAACAGGAGTTGTTTTTTCCACTCCCTCAAAGCTGCTGCAAGCACACCTCGCCCACAGAGGCTGCACGCATCGTGGCACGGGGTGCCACCTCCGCAGCCTGCTGGGGACCCTGCACTGTCCCCACTGTCCCCCCACGACGGGGGCTGCGGTGGCCAGGGGGTGCACGGGGACAGCTTGCCACCTCTTGCCCCACCGTGCTGCGGCAACCTCCTGCTGCAGCTGCCTTGGTCTGCTCATGCAGCACGCCCGGGTGCTCGGGGGAAGCCCACAGAAGGCAAGCACTGGCGCTGCCAGGATCTGGGTGTGTTTGGGACAGCACTCAGACCGGCACGACCGGTGGCACCGGTGCTGTGACCCCGGGGACGAGACGAGGAGGATGCCATGCATGCCTGCACCCTGGCTGGGCAAAACAAGGCGCCCCCAGCCATCAGAAAGCTCCAAAACCCACCCAGCGGAGCAGCATTTATGCCCAGCAGCGCTTGCTCCTGTTTTTTTCAGCCGTCCCACGTGGAGGTAGCTCCCCGCAGCCCTCTTCCCCCAGCTTCCCCCATCGCCACACGGGTTCTCCCTACCTTCAGCCGTGCAGCTGCCCATTTGCGCCCTGCTGTGGAGGGAATGCCTGGCAGCAAACAGCTTTGGAGTCCAAGCCCAGGTCTAGTCCGGCTCCAAACCCCCCCCGTTAGCCTTTGAGATGCTCTGAGCTCCCACTGGAAGGATCTCCAGACGTTTGCCCACCGTTTTGGCCACCTGCTCGCAGGGGACAAGCCACCGGTTGCGTCCTCCGTGCCCGACCCAGCTGCACTTGGAAGCCGACAGAGACGTTCCAGGGCACAACACGTGATGTTGCTTTGGTGGTTCGTGGGTGTTTTTTTTTTTTACCCCTGGGTCAGGTTTCTTCTCTCTTCCTTCCTCCTTGACTCGGTTACCTTGCTGCAGGCCCCACCAGGCTCTCAGCTGGCTCAGCAGTGCCCTCTGCAAGCTGTTCCCCAAATCGGCGCCTCCCTGGGTTTTAAGCCTTCGGGCATCACCCAGTGCAGATGCTGCTGGTTGGCACCCACAGGACACCCTCCAAACAGCAGGACCCCAAGGGAGCAGGAGGACGAGCACCAGGCTGATGCTCTGCCCGAGGACCACACTGTGCAACCCCTGCAAAGCAAGCAGCAGCTGCAGCCTGAGGTGGGCTCCTTGGGGACGAGGCTGTCACCGACACCACACCAGCAGGGCTGCAGGGACAAGGACACGCAGGCACCGGGCAGACAAACTCTTTAATGTTATCCTCATTGAGAACACGTCGCACTTACTGCCCCATAGCCCCCCCCCCGGCCCAAATTTCTGCCCGTGTCACTCATGGGGGACGGCAAGGCAGCGGGCACCTCGGAGGGCAGGAGCACGGGACGCTGATCAGGCTGGGTGATGCCAAGAAGCTGCGGGCAGGAGACGCGTCAGCCATCCCAGCACGCAGAGAGCTGCAGCCAAAAAGCTCTTCAGTGCTGTCAAAGGCTCACGAGAGCAAACGCTCGTCCCTTCTGTGCGCAGCCACCGCCAGCATCACCTCCAGCATCACCTCCAGCATCACCTCCTGCGTTGCTTGCCGGCTCTGGGGGGGACGCCCTGCAGCACATCACGGAGGCTGCGGGGACCAGGACGCCTCTGGGGAGCCCACGAGCGGCCCAAGCCATGGGTAGGGAGAGGCCAAGGAGAATGAAGACAGTTCTGCAGCACCCGTGCCCTATCCAGCCTCCTCTCCCTCGCCTTCACGCAGCGTCTTCAAAGCAGCAGGCGCTACGGAGGGACGGGCACCCCCACACCCAGGAGGACACGGGCTGGACGCGGGCAGGATGCTCCAAGCACGGAGGCAGAAGGCAGTGGCAGGACATCAGCGCCTGCCGCCGCCTTTCCCAGCGTGGCCACCTCTGTCCCTGCCTCCTGGAGGCCGGGCTAAGCTTTGCCAGGCAGCACCCATCCTCCAAAGGCCTCCTCCAGGTAGCGGGCCACCGCCAGCGTCAGGTGGTCGTTGTAGGATGCAGCCACCAGCTGGATGCCCAGCGGCAAGCCCTCGCTGCTCAAACCCAGCGGGCACTGCGTGACGGGCAAGCCCAGGACGTTGAAGATGGCTGGAAGAGAGAAGATCACATCAGAGCTCTCCCCCAGCTGACTCGGAGGCCGATATCTCGCCCGGATCAGGTCCGCCAAGCTAGGTCCACCAGGCAGAGCACAAAGGGACAGCACCGGCCAGAGGCTGCCAGCATCACGGGGATGACCCACAAGCGATGCCACCCTTGCTGTGAGGTGCCAAGATCTGCTCCAGGCACCATCCCTACACTGCTCCGAAGCCAGGCAGCATCACACCGTGGAGCTGGTAACAAGGAGCTCAAGATGCAGGCAAGCCACGTGGGGAGCTCCAAGCTGCACCCCAAGACGTGCAGCAGCTCTGGGGCGGCTGCTGAAGCACGCTGCCAGCTGTACCACGTCGAGCACAGCCCTCTGGGGCAGGCTGCACGAAGGCCAAGCGATGATGTGGCGTTCTGAACCCTCTGGTAAGCCTGCTGTTAGCGCTGGAGGTCCCAGCGGGGGAGCTGCGGCTGCTCACCTGTGTAGGCGAAGTTGAAGGGCATGCAGAGCGGGGAGTGGTGCCGCGGAGCTACGGTGGGGTGGGAAGGGTAGAGGAGCACTCCGTCTGGCCCCAGCAAGGTCTCCATCTCAGCCTGCAGGCTCTTCCCCATGCTCACCAGCTTGGCGTTAGCGCCACGGTTGAGCTTCACCAGCTTCTCCGTCAGCCCCAGGGCTGCAGGGCAAGGACACAAAGAGGAGCACGGCGTTACAGCGGGGCCAACGGGACCGTGGGTTACAGCAGGCTCGGAGGCACGTTGTGAAGCCACACGCAGCGCTGTCCACCCCGTAGAGGTGGAGGAGACGCTCCCCAGATTTGGTGGGGGAACGTCTTTCAGCACGCCCACTGCTCCAAGGGTTGAGCAGAGCAACCTCGGCACTCATCAGGAGGCGATGCTAGCACTGCTAACGAGGGCTCCCCATTATCCCCCCCGTTACCTGCTGCCAAGCCAGCAGCACCTCCGCACAGCACGGGGCTTGCACTTACCGATGGCCGGGAGGGTGTGAGAAGACATCCCCACCAGCCACTTCATCAGCTCCCACAGCGGCCACACCGGCTTCCCGTGATCCCCGAGCAGGTCCGTGAAGAGCTGCGCATCCTGCAAGCACACACACACCCCCCTACTGCAGCAACAGCATGCCACGAGGCACGCGATTCCCATTTCTGTTCATGCAAAGGAGCACAGAAAACTTCTGGGCAGGTCTGGGAGCTCTGTAACTCTCCACAGTTGGCCCCAGAGGGTTGATCCTCCTCTCCTCCCGCAGAACGCATGCCTTTGCCTGTGCCACCTCACCCACCTGCCCGTCGCTGTCCTTGGAAGACATCATAGCCGACCAGATCTGGAAGGAATACTTCATCTTGTGGACGGACACGCGCTGCACCTGCACCCCCAGATCGCGTTCGAGGTACTCCACCACCTGGTGGGGACAGGGGGAAGGGTTTGATTCCGCCAGGACACAATATACTGCCGTAAACCCAAAACACCAAAAGCCCTGGATACCCCGGGACAGTCAAACACCGCCTGCAGCCACTCACATTTCCACCGTTTCTGCTGTAAAGAGGAACAAGAGAAGTGTCTTCTCCCCCTTCCTTCCTACCTTCTTCTGGGCCTGCAGGATCTCCTTGTCCACAGGCGACACAAAAACGGACCCGCCGTCATGATCCATGCAGAGAAACCTGATTTTCTCCAGAGACACCTTTTCGTTCAGCTTCAGCCTGCAAAGGGAACGAGGCTGCTCGCAAATCCGTGCCTGGCTCCCTCCCTGCTCCGGAGCTGTTCACAGGCTTGGAAACATCCTCAGGACACCCTGCTCTTGGCCAGTGGGGGGAGGAAGGTCCCTCAAGACACACAGACACCCCGAAACTGCCCATTCCCCATCCGCTTGCTCATCCCACTGGCCCCGTGCTCTGCTAGCTTTGCATGTTTATTGCTGCTCTAGCAGTCGGAAGAAACTTTGTCCCTCGAGGTGCACCCTGTAGGGACAGATCCTGCCTGAGGCTGAGGTCAGGACTGCAGCTTTGCACTGCAAGGGCCAAAGCAGAAATGAAAGCAGTAATGGAGCGCGTGGTCACGTGAAGCACCGTGAGCCTGCAGGGGCTGCAGCAAGCAGCAGGACCTGCCCTGCCTGCACCGTGCTGGTGCGTGCATACTAAACGCTGCTCGGGTGCGAGAGCAGCAACCCGGTGGCAGTAGGGATGGAAAACCAGTTCTGCAGCGGCAGGAAAAAGCAGGCGGAACACAGAAAAGGCCAGCTCCACCAGGGAAGCACCAAGAGCAACCTACTTGTGGACTCCGGGGCCAGCCATGACCCGCAGCATCGGCTCCAGGTCCTCGGCGTAGCGACACATGGGCCCGGTGCAGAGGAAGCTGGTGCGCGCTCCCTGTGCGATGGGGAACTGCCCGTCGTTGGGGACCACTCCTGCAAGCAGGGAGAGGTGTCACTCGCCACGAGCCACGTCCCCAGCACCACCAGTGCCAGATGGGGCGAGCCCTGCAGCACCACGGTCTCCCGCTGCAGCTCAGGGGTTGCAGGTCACGGGTTTGCATTGCTGCCCCAAGAACTGGCAGCAGTGCCCTGGGCACCGCATTTCTGCTCCAGGAATTTGTGACGGTGCCCTGGAGATTGTGTTCCTGCTCCAGGCATTTGCAGAGGTACCCTGGGGTTTGCACCGGTGCTCCAGGAATTTCCAGTGGTGTTCCTCAGAGCGTTTGCAGCCCCGGGGCAACGTGCACAAGGGGCAAAAGCAGCTGGCTGGCACAGCCAAGCACCCTTCCAGGCTGAAAACCACCCCTGACGCCACCTGAAAGCACCCTGTGTTCTTGCTGTCAGGGAAACACCCAAGCAGCATATACCGGTGCTGGGAAAACATCCCACGCTGGGGATGCAATACCTGTCACAAGACACCTCCTGCCTCCCATGCACTTGATGTCCTGCCATCAGATGGTTTCTCATTGCGGCGCTCACGCCGTGGGCTTGCCCCATGCAAGAATTTGCTTGTCGCTGCGCGGCAGCCCCACGGTGGCAAAACCCACTGGAGGCAACCAGCGGAGCTTCCTCCCACCGCCCTCCTCCTCCGTGCATTTCACCTGCAGAGCTTCACCTGTGGTGGGTTTATGGCCAAAGACACCGTTGAAGAAAGCCGGCATCCGGATGCTGCCGCCGATATCGGAGCCCACACCTATCACCGAGCAGGCGGCTGCAAGGACGCCACCCTCCCCACCTGCACAGGAGAAAATAAAGCAAAAACGGTGGTCGATAGTACAGAACAAGCAGAAGCATCCCGCGGTACGCACTTCCCTTTGTGTGCACGCAAAGTGGGAGCCACTTTTGCAATGTCTGGGAAAACAGGCCAAGCGGATTTTTGCTTGCTTAAATGCCACATCTGCATTGTTCTTTGTACCCATAACAAGATGAAGCAGTGCCAAGTGTAACACCTAGGAGGTGTGAAGACGCTGGGCCTACAAATCACCTCCTGCACCACCCCGGACAATGCCTGCAAGCTCTGCAGGAACCCAGCAGCGAGTGAAAGCAGCGTTCAGCGGGAGCAATTTCCTTTGTGCATTTTGACCCCTTCCCCCCCGGAGCAGCGTGCTCACCTGAGCTGCCCCCCACGATCCTCTGCAGGTCGTAGGGGTTGTTGGTCCGGCCGTAGACCCTGTTGCTGGACTCGTACCACATGCACAGCTCGCTGCAGTTGGTCACCCCCAGCGGGATGGCGCCAGCTTGCTTCAGCCGTGACACCACGGTGGCATCGCAGGTGGCGATGACATCGCGGCGGTTCACCAGGCCAGAGGTGTTGGGCATCCCTGCGAGGGAAGGGTCAGCAAAGGGCAAAGGGGAGGCAGATGGGGAGCAGGACACTGCTTCCCCCCCGAGTCCCCTGCAGCGGCCACCCAACACCCAAGGCACTGCATGCAAGAGACAGGGGAAGGGGGGAACCCACCGTGCAACGAGAAGGCCTCCTTGACGGTGATGGGCACCCCCAGGAAGGGGAACTTCTCCTCCAGGTAGTCATCGCCGGGACCTTCTGCCAGCAGCTTGTCCACCTGCCGGGCTTCCTGCAGAGCCTCCTCGAACCTGCACGGCACCCAGGGGAGAGGCAGCTCAGGTGCTGGGGATAAGGGATAAGGGATAAGGGATGAGATAAGGGGGATAAGGTAGCCCCCGCGCTACCTGTCCTTGACGACGGCGTTGATCAGCGGGTTCACCTCCTTGATCCTCTCGATGTAGGCTTCCACCACCTCCACGCACGTCACCTTGGGGAAGGGGGAGGAAGGCGCTGAGCGACGGGGCTGCCCCAAAACTCACCCTACACCCCCCAAAAAAAAAAAATAAAAAATAAAAAATCCCCGAACCCAGCACCCCGGGGTGCCCACCTCCCTCTGCCGGAGCCTCTTGGCCAGCTGCCGGGCTGGCAGCAGCAGCAGCGAGCGGCGCGGGGGGGGCACGGCGCGGGGCGGCGAGGGGGCGGCCAGCCCCAGCAGCGCCAGGCAGGCTCGGGACAGCAGCCGCAGCAGCAGCGCCAGGCAGCGCTCGGCGCGAGACAGCGCCATGGCCGCTCCCAGCGCCCCTAGTGCCCCTACTGCCCCTAGTGCACCTAGTGCTCCTAGTGCCCCTAGTGCCCCTAGTGCGCATAGTGCGGCTGGGGGCGGGCGGGGAAGCGACGTAAGCAACGGCGCCGCCGCCCGGAGGAGGGCGCGGTTGCCGTGGTAACGGCGTAGGGTGCGCAGCCGGCGTAGGGCGCCGGGCTCGCAGCGCCGCGGCAAAATGGCCGCCGGGGAGCGGGGCGGTCCCGGGGAACGAGGCAGCGCTCTGAGGGCTCCCTCGGGGTCATCGCCTCCAGGGAGGGCGCTGCGGGAGCTGGTGGTGCGGGGAAGGAATAAATAAGTTGAGGCGAAAGGGTTTTGGAGACCCCCGCCGCCCCCCGGACAAAAATGCTGACCCAAAATCCCGGCTTTTTGGCTGTTTTGAAGGTTTTTTGTGCCTGTGAAGCCAGGCTGTTTGTGGGAGTCACTTGGGGTGTGCATGCTCCACGAGGATGCCAGAGCAACCTCTGCCCTGTGAAAACAAGCCTAGCATCAAAGCCAAGTCATCTCGATAGAGTTTTTTTTTTAATATATATATACAGCTGTTATCAAAGAGATTGCTTTCCCTGTAAAAGGCGGGGGAGTCTCTTTGTCCCGCATGAAGATGGGACATTTTTTTGTCCCCTGGTGATTTTAATAACCCAATCTCTTTATTTTTTCCCCTGGCAGGTTTGCCCTGACCACACGCTGGCACGGGTCCCCCGCTGCGCTCCATGTCCCCGTGTATGCCTCCGGCAGCACAGCAGCAGGGAACCACTCCGTGTGCCCTGACATTGCTGAAACACCCGCACAGGTGGCCTTATCTAGGTCCTCATGTAGTCTTTGCACTTTCCCCTGCAATATCTAAGCACCTACACGCCCTCAGATTACGACAGGGGTGGATTAGAAAGGTTTCCTCGTGTCTGCGTCTCTGTGTAATCGTGGTTTAGCAAAGCCCCAAAGTCACCTGCTTAGAAGAAACAGTAAGCCAGGACTTGTTAACACTTGGCCCGTGAAATCTGGCACCTTCGTGTTGCTGATGTGGAGCTAGCAATGAGAAGGCAACTTCGGAGCTTGGGGGAGCCTGGGTCAGCCCCACAGGCTTCTGCCAGAGCGAGAGCACTGACGTGCATCCATCCCCAGGAAGGAGACGGAGAGAATGCCCCTCCTAATCACCTTCCCAGTGCTGCTCTTGTCATTTTTCTGGTAAATTTGCCGTTCCCCCTCAAGTCCTAGCCAAATGTTGGCAGAGAGGGGTATGAGCAAAATCTCTTCTGCCTAAGGTCTCCGCTCCCTCTGCTGCTCTTCCTTAGGCAGCCCAGCTTTCGTGTTGTTTGCTGTGCAAAGTGTCTCCCTTCATCTTCGTCATCTTCAAGAACAGCTTTGAAATTCATACCCAGTCACTTGGCACCAGTGCCCCGCGTCCCCGCTAATCACGCTGTGTGCCAGTGCTGCCCCAGATCGCAGCTAGTGCTGCTTCTCACTAGGACGAGCTTTCTGGGAGCAAAGCCAAAAGAACAGCTACCATAATTCATGGTATCCCAGAGGAACTTCATTTCCATGAAAAATGGAAAGATGAGATAGAAGGTGCTGTAGAAATAAAGTACCAGGACGCCTACGATCAAAATTAAGACTGCTTTTCAATGGCCATAATCAACCCAACAAGCAAGCAACACCCCATAAGCCAGTTAATTCCAAGCTGATTAAAAAACAAGCAGCCGAGAGCAAGGAGGTTGGAAATAAGCAGTGAAGCTCACACATCCAAAGCTGTCCCCCAGCTAGGGAGAAGAAAAGCATGATTCAGGGTCTTGCATCCCTGGGACTTAGGCCTGTCATTATCACCAGACATTTCAGTATTAACAAAGGCTTAAAAAGACAAGAGCAATTGGCAAGAACATGTGGAAAGCTGGCGTGGTTCTGCTTGTTGCATGTATATATGTTGTAACACTAATTGGCCAAGAAACCATGCAGTAAGCTCAGCAGCAGAGCTCGAGGCTGGTGGGGAGCAGGGAGGCGTGTGCTGATGGATGGTGCTGTGTTCTGGTGACCTTCACCGAGCTCACCGAGCCACTCCGGGTCTTTTCTCCAGTGCAGAAAAAGAAAAGGCTTGCAGGAAATTAAAATAAGAAAAAAAAAATAATCCTGGGAGTACAATTCTTTCCTTGGGAAAATGAGTCATTCAAAACATATATGTAAAGCTTCAGGAGAAAACTGGTTTGCGCAGAACATTGCTGGGGTGGGGGAAGAGAGGAGGGACATTTAAATGCTCAGCCTGAAACACAACACCTCAGACACTTTATTTCCCAGAAAACAAAACCAAATAGTAATAATAATACAAAAACCCAACCCACCAAGTTTGAGGTTCCTCCGCGCCTGCCATTAATCAGATCCACCGCTGAGCGATGCTGTGCTCTGCGTTTCCATTATCTGTCTTCTTGAGAGCTTGCCAGGAGCCAGCCCGCCTGCTGTGCTGTGTGGCTGTTGAATAACCACGGTGCAGCACGCAGGGGTTTGAGAGAAATTCTCCGAAATCGCTCCAGGAACCTCGCACCCGAGCTGAGCAGGCTTCGCAGGAACTTCTGCCTGGTGTCAGGGGGAGGGCCTGCTGAGAAACGGGTGCAGGAACCCGGGAAAGCTTTCCAAAATACCAGCTGGAGAGCACGCGGGTACCTGTCCAAAGTCACCGTCCCGCAGCTGACCTGCAGTGCAGGCTGTCCTTAGCTTCAGCGGAGACAGCTGGGGGCTGTGGGGTGCCCCCCACCAGCCCCTGTCCCCTCCACCCCTGGGTTTTGGGGTGGGTTGTTTCATTTCTTCTCTTCTGCCTCCTCCTGCGTTTGGGCATTTGTTGTTCCGTGCGATGGGAGCACCCGCTGCCTCCAAACGGCCCCGGCTTCCCTTGGAAAGTCAGGGTGAAGACGTGGCTCCTTCCAGCAGCCTCAGGGCCCCGACGTTTTGGGGCGAGACCCAGGGTGCTGTGAGCCCCTGCTTGGTCAGGCTGGCAGCGTGGAGGGAAGCTGAATTATTTTGCCTGCATCCACCGTGGGGACAAAGCCTCTGGAAACACTGTGGACCTGTTCCTTGTGCCCGAGCTCAAATCTCTCCATTGAACAGCTGCTGGGGAAGACTGGGACTGGCCTGAGGTCTAAAATCTCCAGTCCAGGCAGGGCGCTTGGCTTCTCCACCAGCTCTGTGAGCTCTGGGGTGCCCCTGGCACAGGCTGTGCCATCGCTGGGGCTCCCCTCCCAAGCGCTGCCACCCAGGGCTGTGTTTGGTGATGATGCTGTGCCTCTAGCGCTGCTAGGAGTGATTGGGCAAGGAGCACGGGTAAACCTCAGGGACATCCCTTGGTCCATGCAGTCCCTGGAATGGTCTGGGAACCCCCTTTGCTGGCAGCATGGGCACAAGCCCCACGGTTCGCCCAAGCTGGAGGAGTTTTCCTGTCAGCACCTCATGCTCTGTGGCCATGCTGGGAGTGGTTTTGGGCTGTGGCTGTCGCGTTTTGGTGTCTGTGTGGGGTTGTGCATCCCCAGCTGGCGGTGGTCCCGCTGTTGGTGCAGAGAGGGAAGCCCAGGGCTGGGCTGGTGCTGTGCTCTGGAGCATCTGGAGGTGCAGCAAGTGGCTTTTTTTTTTTTTTTTTTTTTTAATTTTAATTTTTATTTTGCCAGATTCCCCACCTGAGGGAGCAAGGACTGGATTTCAGCTCCCTCTCCCCTATGAGGGGCTGCGCTCGCCGGCGCGGCAGCATGCCCCGGGCTGCTTCCGTTCTTGGAAATCCAAACTGCAGCCGGCCACAAGCGAGGCGAGGCAATTTTTGGGTTGTTTGCCGCATCGTTTGCTTAACCGCTGCTAACAGCTCTCGGGCAGAGGCACCCCAGCTGCCAGCCCCCTTCGCCAGAGTTTGGCTGGGGCTCCGCAGGGGCGCGGATCTGCCTGGCACCGGCATTGCGCCCTGTCCCCGGGGACCGAGGATGTTTTGGGGTGCTCCCAGGGACCGAGGATGTTTTGGGGTGCCCCCGGCCGTGGCCGTGCCGCAGGAGGTCGCTCTGCCACTGTGGTTTGGTGCCTCCGGGCCCCGCAGGGCCACAGCTGTTCCCGCTGCGTGGAGCCAGGGTACACTGTGTTCGCCCGGAGCCCTCGGTGAAACCAAATGTTTACGCATGCCTCTGCTCCGACTAACTTTTTGGCTGGCTTGCACGAAGCCTGCTTCTCCGCCGCGGCTCCAGCTGCCCGGAGGCTTGGGGAAGGGTCTGCGTGGTGCTGAATTTAGGGGGCTGCTGCCCTTCCTCCTGATGTGACCCCTCTCCGGGCAGCCCCCTCCTCGGTCCCTGTGCCTTTAGTGCCCGGAGGAGCTGCCGGCCCCTTGGAGGGGCTGCAGAGGGACCACACTTTGCTTCCTTGCCCCGTGGGGGTTGGCACCCACCCCCCACGAACCTGCCAGCCCTTTCTGGCTCCAGCTGGGCTTTGGGGCGCACCTTGGGATTTGAGAAACAGCTGAGGAATTTCCTGGGCTCCAGGGTGTCTCTGGCAGTGCGGAACGCTGCTCGTGGTGCTGCTCTTTCTCAGCAGCCTCCTGGCCAACACCTCCAGCTCCCACCGCCCTGCCTGCCACTGCCACTGCGTCCTGGGGCTGCCCGCTTGCTGCCCCCCCATCTCAGCCTCATGTCCCCTCTGCCCCCCAGCCACCATCCTCCTCCTCTGCCCCAGGGGACCGTGCCAGCTCTGCACACCTGAAGTGAAAAAGTGCTGGTGCTCAGCTGCATTCACGCAGCAGCCCTCATCCAGATGTGCCGCTGTGGTGTCCATGCTCCTCCTGGTGCCCCCAGCCCCTCAAAGGGGTTTCCTCGGTGAGAAGGGAGCCACACGCCTTGGGTAAGGGGGCACCAACACACTGAGATCCTTCACAGCCCTGCCAGATGAAACCAGCCCCACGGAGAGGTGTTTGGAGGCATACGGAGCCCTCTGGACACCGATGTGGCTTGGGGATGGATGGGTTCTGGGGCTGGTGCCTTCTCTGTGGGCCCCAGAGCTGAAGAGAATGGCACCACCTCGTGCTTGTGGACGTGCTGAGGGCGTGCTGGAAGAGTCACATGAGATGGAGCGAACCCCAGGGGCCAGTGCCTGAGCGCAGACAACGCTGACAGTCATCCGGTGCCGATGGCCGTCATGTTGACGACACCGTGCCGGACTGCCAGGCGTGTCTCGCCGCCCGTGCAGGCTGCAGGACTCTTTCCCAAGTGCTCTGGCTTTCGGCAGAGCCGGTTGCCCAAGCGGCCCACGCGGCCCTGCCAAGCTGTGTGCCACGGCCCTTGCGCAACGGTGTTGATAAACACTGCGGGGCATGCCAAGTCCTGCGAGACAACAGCTGATGTGCTGGGCTGAGGGAGTGCCCGGCACAGCGAGAGGAATTTTCCACTCTTCTCCAGAAAGTGCATCTCACCCCGCTGGGGATTGTCCCCAGCAAGGTGCAGACCTGTTTACTGGTGTCCCTGTCTGGCCCTATAAGCCCTGCCATGCGGCCCCACGCACGGGGCAAGGCAAGGGGTGGCTGCATTGCCTTGGGCACGGTGGCACCCCCAGAGGGCTGGGTTGGGATGCCACCGTGCCCAAGGTGACCCAAGCATCCCCTTGGGGCCCTGGTGTCCTTCGCTTCCCCTTTCCAAGGATGTGTCCCCCAAGGATTTGCTTTGTTGCTGTGCCCCAGGGGTGCCGGGTGCTGCCTGGGTCGGCTCTGCCTCCTGCTTCTGCTGTGTCTTCTGGCACGTTGGAAACCTCTCAAAGAGCAGCGGGTTTGCGGGATGAAAAGGGTGTGCTGCATCACGTGCTGGCTGCTACATGGCAATTAGCGTGCTAAAACCCAATTTAATTTGACCGGCTCACGTCCTGGAGCTGCAGGTCACGTCGTCTGCCGTGCAGCCCGAACGTGCTCCTAACAGCGAGGCTCTGCTGCAGGGAGGCTGGCTGGGCTCGTCAAGGAGGAGCGCACGGGACGTTTGGGAAGCCTGCTGGCCCCTGCAGAGAGTCAGGGGCAAGCGGGGCACCCACAGCTGCTGGGCAGCAAGGAAATGGGATTATCTGGGGCAACATTTGTAAGTCGGCAGCTGCTGAGCCCTGGCATGAGGCGCTCAGCAGTGTGGGGAAAGCAGCTGGCACCAGGACGCACATGGGGACGGCTGGGGTGCCCCATGCTCCCGATGACAGCCAGCCCCGGCGTAGCATGGGGTTCTCCTCCCCATGTCCCCTACACCGCTTTTGGGATGTTCCTGCAATGCATTTTCCAGCTTGGTTTAAGGGGACCTGAGTGGCAGAGACCCTGGCCGTTCCCTTGGGAAGGCGTCTCAGAGCTCGGTGTCCAGCCGCTGGGTTTGCTGGTGGGCTCCATCAGCACGTGGCTTGCTGCAGATGTGGTGCAGGGAGTGACAACCTTCCAGCCTCCTTCCCATCTTTCCTCCATCCTCCTCCCTCCCTTCCTCCTTTTCTCCCTCCCTCCCTTCCATTTGCTCTCCCTCTTGCTCTCTCTCTCTCCTTTTTCACTTCTTTCTGTTTCCCTTTCTGTTTCTCTTTCTGTTTCTGTTTCTCCCCTTCCTCTCTTTCTTCCTCTCTTTTGCTGCTTCCTGGGCTTGCCCCTGCCTGGCAGAGGGATGTAGCCACCCTGGTGTCCCTGTGCCCTCCCCTGCCATCAGGTGCTGTGGACATCCTTGCATCGTCCCCTGCTCGCAGGCGGTGGGACCGCTCTGGAGATGCCCTGGCAGCATCAGGCGTGGGCACAACGGGCAGGGAGCGGGCACGGTTTGGTGGCACTGGTGGTGTGCCACACACGGTGGCGGGGGGATGGCATGGACAGCCAGACCTGGCTTGTGGCAGGGGTGTCTGCCGAGGCTGGAGAAGCCCTTCTCCCAGAGAGGAGGCAGGAGGATGGAGGAGAAAAAAAGCCTGATGGTCCCCCAAAGGCAGGTTTTCCCACTGGATCAGCAAGTGCTGATTCACAGGTTTCTCCCAGCGGTGACACTGGTGACACCGCGCTGACCGCTGGCACCACCCGGGGCAGGCAGCGCGGTCCTCGCAGGTTGCCCAGCGGGGAGAGACAGAGCCCGGGCAAAAAGCAGCAGGAGAGGCAGCAGGCGTGCAGGGGACAGGGTGTACTCGCCGAGCGACGATAAGGACAATCAATAATAAAAACAGGCAGCCGGGACGCGAGCCCGGCCTCGAGCCAGCGACCTTCAGGAGCTGGGTTACTGGAGCAAGCACAGGCGTTCTTGGCAGCGGGGCCGGGCGGCGGAGGGGGAGCGCTGCTGCTGGAAGCGCCCGGGGGAGCGTGCGGCGGGCGTGCAGCCCTTCACACCCCGAGCAGAGGCTGCCGCAGGGGACACCTCGTGCGCACGCCGTGCACCTCGGGAGCCGGGGAGCCGGTGGCAGCAGCAGCAGCGGCGCAGGCGAGGCGCCCTGCACATGCGCGCGGCCGAGCCCCCGCGGCCACCCCGCGCTCTTACATAAGGGTTTGCGTTTACAAACCGCTGCGCAAACATGACCCGCTCGCTGGGAACACCGCCTGTCTCAGCAAGATCCTGATAAAGCAAAAAAAAAAAAAAAAAAAAAAAAAAAATAGTAAAAGAAAAACAGCTCCTGGTCGGGGCTGTTTGGGTCTCGTGACCCCGGGAAGGGAAAAGGTTCGTGCTTGTGCAAGCCAAGTCCTTGCAGAGCTCCAGGGACAGGGCTCCAGCTCGGCAGAACAGCCTGGAAGGTTCGAGCTGGCCGAGATCCGAGGTGGGCGTCTGTCCTGCAGCAGCTTCTGGCTCTTTCTGAGCTTCTCAAGGCTTTCTGTGTGGCTCAGGGCCCGGCCTCCCTGCCCCGTTATGGAGCTCTGACTCAGGCCCATTGGGACGAGGTGGCTTTTTTAGGGGTCGCAGCCACAGTACCCCTGGGCTGCTTCTCTCTCCTCCTCCCCAGGCTGCACTTCCTCATGATGAGGGTGCAGATGTGCTCTTGCAGCGTGCTCAGGGTCTGGTGCTGCTGGCATGCTTGGGAGGACGTGGCCATCGTGGCTCCCTCAGGAAAAGGCTGCCCCTCCTGCGCCCCAGCTCCTTGGCACGCAGCTGATGCTACAGGTGCCTGCTTCCCCCACCCGGTCTGGAAGCCTTCCCCATACATCCCTCCTCTTCCTCTGGGCACACGAAGCAAGCTACCTGCTCCAGCCCTTTGAAAGCACCCGCAGCAAGGAGGCCAAAAATAGCCTAGAAATAGTGGAGGTAAAAAAAAATATATATATATATAATATATATTGCTCGGCCAACAGCAGAACCAGTTGCCACCCGGCAGAACGAAGAGAGGAACTGAGAGTTATAAATAACGTTGCTTGCAGGGAGCCAGCCCCGGCCACCGAGTTCCCAGCTGCCTGCTCATGCGGCTGGCTGCACTCGTGAGAACCGTGGTCCCGTGCTGTGCCGGAGCCGCGCGTCCCTCTGCGCACCCATCCGGGGCAGCGCGGGGACGAGGACGCCGACCCCAGCGTCCCAGTGCTCCCATTGACAGAGGGCAGCCCCCCTGGCACGTCCCGACCCCCTGCTGCTGTGCAAAGGTGGATTCCTGGGCCACCAGCAGCCTGCTGGAGGTGGCTGGGAGCTTCGGCGTGCCCTCCCCGCTGCAGAGAGCAGCGAGTCCGGGCTGTGCTGCAGTTGGCAGCCTCTCCTCTGCCTGACCTCAAATGCACCTGTGGGCCCGGAGCGGAGGACGAGGCTCCCGGCGAGCGCAGCTGCAGCAGCCATGCCTTATCTCGCCCGGCGTGCCATCGCCTTGCTCCTCCCTGCGAGGAGCAAAGTGGTGAATAAACAGCCTGGGCTGTGCTCCTTGTCCCCTGCGCAAGGACGGCCGCGTCCTTTGGACCTCACGGCTGGGAGCAAGAGGGGACTGGAGGCTGAAGAACCTCCCCGGGGAGATCTCCCTGCTTTTAAGTCCGATGGGCTGGGTTTTCACCCCTGGCTTTCGCCAATTCCACGTTGGGTCCACTCCTCTCGTCTCCCTGCCTGGGGCTCCCGAGGTGGAAGCCAGGAGCGAGCAGAGAGCATCGCCAGAGGCTGGGCCAGCAGCGGGGACGGAGGGCACGCTCCTGGCATGGGAGGGTGCAAAAGCAGAGCTGGAGCCTGAGCTTGAGCTTCCTCTTCGGCAGCTCAAAAACAAGCCTGCCCTGACACCACAGGAAAGCACACGAGCCTGTAGCTTTCCTCCTGCCTCTGATCTTGCCTCTTCCCCAGCACTCTTGGTGGCGAGCCGTTGAGGTTGCGCAGCTCCCCAGGATGCCCTGGCCTCGGTGACGGCGAGTCCCTGCCTTCCTGCGCTTGCTGGGAGCTTTAAAGCCCTGCTGGGAAGAGTTTTCACCCCTCCCTCCAGCGCTCAAGCAAGCTGTGGGGCTTCCTTGCTCGGCCCCCACGGGGACAGCACATTGCTGGACCATGGTGGTGCCCTGAGCACCGAGAGCAGGTCTTGTGCCAGCCCTGGAGCTGGAGGGTGCTTCCCCACGTCGCTGGGCACCAGGTGGAGAGGGCACGGAGCCTGCACAAGCTTGCCCTGGGGCTGGGAGCGTGGCCAGAAGGGGCGAGAGCCCCTCACCGCGGTGCCAAAAAGGTGCAGTGCCCGGGCAGCGAGGGGCTGGGCACGGAGCAAGGGCAGGTTCCGCAGGAGGGGACCGGGGGACACAGAGGGGCTCTGCACCATGTGGCTCCCTGAGCAGGCACAGCTGGGCTGCGGCTTCAGCATCTCATCGCTGAGGCGTTGTGGTTTGAAGAAACCGGCACGCAGAAGTCAGAAAGAACAAACTGTTCAGCCGCCAGCCCTTCCAGCTTCTGCTTTCGAAGTTATCTAACAGCCCAAACAAACACAGAAAGCGCTGGCTTGGTCACAGCTGGCTTGTGGTGTGGTGCAGGCACAGCCCGTTCTGTTCCTGTCCCCGTCCCCATCCCTGTCCCCATCCCCGTCCCCATCCCCGTTCCCGTTCCCGTCCCCGTTCCCATCCCCGTTCCCGTTCCTGTTCCCATTCCTGCAGCCAAGCAGGCTGTGCAGGAGCACCGTGCTCTGCTTGGTCCTGCTCAAAACAAGCTGGGATGGCCGAGCTGATCCTACATTTGGGGATGGAGGGTGGAGGGACCTGCATGGAGATGCTGTGGGCAGCCTGCAGCACCCTGTGGTGGTGGGACACAGCCCCTGGGGTGCTGGTGGGCTGAGCATGGCCTCGAGCCCTCCTGTTTGGGCTCCCCAAGGACTGGCATCATTGTGGAGAACCAGCACAGCGCCTGCAGCGCGGGGAGCACCCACGAGGCTGAGCCACGGGGACCAGGACAAGGTTTGGCGTCCCCAAATGAGCTGAGGAGCTCCCAGCTTGGGGGATGCAGGAGCCTGGTGGGGCTGCACCTGCCCGTGCCCCACCACGACCCATACAGCCTGGAGACGTCCCGGTGCACGGTGCCACGGGGAGCCTTAGGAGAAAGGGGAAATGGGGCTCGGAAGCACCGGGCTGCGCCGCGGCGTCACAAGTGCCGGGTTCACACGCGGGGGTGCGGGTGGGAGGGGGAAGTGGGAAAGGGGTGGGGAGCCCGGTTACGTAGCCCTGCAGCCTTCCTTCCTGCGGCCGCGGGACGGGGTATATAAACAGCCGAGCTATAATTATCTGGGGAGCAGCCAGCCCGAGCTCCTGGGCACGGCCCCAGCCCGCTGCCTCCGCAACAGCAGTAACGGGGCTGCGGGGAGCCCAGAGAGGGCACGCGGAAGATGGCCCCCAAGGGTGGGGAGCACCAAACGTCCCCGCGCCCCCTCACGAGCTGGATTGGGAGTGATTCCTCTCCAGACCTTGAGGGCAAGAGCACGAGCCCCTCGGGCAGCCAGAGCGAAAGCAGGAGGTGACTTCTGGCTGGCCACAGAGGGGCCGATGTTGGGGACACCGTGGGGGACAGGGTGCCCCGACGCCCCAAACAACCCAACCCGTGGCTTCGTGCCACCAGCTGTGCCCACCCCAGCTCCTCCCAGACTTTCTTGCAGGATGCTCTCCCCATCGCACTGAGGGGGCCCGGAGTGTTGGGTGTTTCAAAAGACAAAGTGGTTCCCTGGGGCACCCAGTTGTGCCGGGTCAGATTGCTCTAGGACTCCTGCAGCTCGTAGGAAATAGCGAGCTGGGAAGGAGGAACTGGGAGATGCTACAAAGACACCTGGCTGCTGCAAAAGGCTCAGCCAGGGGTTGGCTGTAGGATGTGGGAAGTGCTCGGGGTCAGCCTGTGCTTCAAATTTCCAGCTCCTCCAGCCTCCCCGGGCTCAGCTGAGCGCAGCGTTTGCTTTCACTTCCCTGCCTGGCCCCCAAGACAGGCGAGCGCTGGGAATTTTCCACAAAAAAGGAAACAAAACCAAAAGAGGCGCAAAAGAAAACAATGTTCAGATTTGGAACTAAGGAAAGCATCCATCATTTCCGACCCTAAACCCAAGGACAGGGGAGGGGACAGGGAATGGAAACAGCCACCTGAATAAGCCAAAGGGGTGGTTGGGCCAGGAGGTCGGTCTGGTCGCCCCATGAGGCCCACGGGCCGGTCTGCTGACCCCAGGGGGATGTTTTGGGGTATTTTAGGGCACTCTGGAGCAAGCAGCCAGGCCAGAGCTGTTGAAGACCTGGGCACAGGGTCGGCAGCGGTGGGTGTAGGAGGTGCCGGGCTGCGTCTCCAGCATGGTGCTGGCCATGGGGATGTGAGCTGGGTCTGGCACGGGCACACCTTGGGGCAGGAGGCGATGCTTCGTGCTGGAGCTTCGAGTGGGCTCTGGCCACCCTGGCGTTGGATTTTTCCAAGCCCTGCAGTTTCCTGGCCTCAAGAGCTGGCTTTTTTTTTTTTTTATCTGGCAGGGGTTTCAGCCCGAGCAGGAGCGCAGGGAAGCAGCCAGCGCCCCGAGCCCCATCTCACCTGCCCTGCTCCTCCTCCCCTGCCGGGCAGGGCAAACCCAGGATTAGCTGTTCCCCAGCACATCCCAGGTATTTACTCCGTGGGACTCCCGCCCCAGAGGGCTGCTGATGAAAGACGTGGTGGAAGTTGCCAGCGGAGCAAGTTCCCTGCGTGCTTGCATCAGACTTTCCCCGGCTGAGCAGCACGGCCAGCACCCTGCTGCGAAGCTCCCAGCTGTCTCCTGTGTCCCCCCTGTCCTAAAAGGAGAGGGTGAAGCTCTCCCGATGCGGTGTTGTAAAAGCTGACTCGCCACGGGGACGGGGGATAAAATCACTTTGCCTTCGGAGCGCGCCATGCCCACGGGGTGCCTTTCTCCAGCAGTTTTGGTGGCGAGCTTCCCCTGTCAACGAGCCCTGCAGCTTGGAGAGGCTGCTCTGCTGGGTGCCAGGCTGAGCTGCGAGGCTGGTCCCGAGCCAGGACTGTGCCTGGAGGGGTGTTTGCTGGTACCCAGAGCTGCTGGAGGGGTGATGACCCCAGGCACAAGGCGCTGGTCCTGTCCTCCATCCCACGGAGAGGACACCCCAGGGCAGATGATGGGACAGAGCGGGGACCCGTAGGTGTGCTCGGTGGAGGAGATCCCAGCAGGTCTTTTGGGGTCGGCGTGCCATTGCCTTGGCCTTTCTTAAGGTCCCCAGCTTGGCGAGAGAAGCATCCTCAGTGAGGCAGCATCTCCTCGAGAGCCTTCTCCTGCCAGTGCAGCAGGACCTGCCCTGAGCAAAGCCCTCAGCCCCAGCCCACCCAGGTGTGAGTCCCATCCCCGCGCCCTTCTCTCACTCGTGGGCTACTTTCTCCCAGCACAGACGGATCTGGGCTGGCTGACGGGCTCTGTTTTCTTCTGTGTGCCAATAAAGCCAAGCTTCTTCCTTATCCCTCCCCTTTCTAATTGTTTCCGTACGGCTGCAATTTCACCATGTCCCGGAGCAGGGTTGGGTTCCCTGCTTACATAAAATCGAAAACAAGGGGTTTGCAACAACAGCACTGGCAGGAGAGCACGTCCACCCTGCAGTGCCCTCGGGGCATGGAGCAGCTTCCAAACCCTTTGGGGGTGCCACGAGGCCCTTTGGGAGCGTCTCACTAGTGGAGACCCCGCAGATGCCAACGCGGTTTCCAGTCTTCTTCAGGGAAGGTCAGGCAACGCCTTCCCGCGGTGGTGAGGGCGAGCCTCTGGAGGTTTTCTCCTCCAGCATCCCAGCTCTCAGCGGGTGCCAGCCACCCCAGCACCCCGCAGCCTCACCCCCAAGGGTGCCGCAGCAGCTGCAGACCTCATTGCGGAGGGGGAGCTGAGGTGGTGTGGCCGTGGGGACCGTGGCGATGCTGCTGGGTGGTGGCCGTCGCACAAAGGCCTTTCTGTCTGCGGCACCCCGGCTGTCCCCCGTCCCAGTTTTCGTCCCAGTTTTCTCATTCCTGGGCCGGTGAAGGGGCTCTTTGTGCGCCGCCGGCGGTGGCTGGCTCCCGACACGGGGTCTCGCGCTGCATTTTTCGCGCTGGAGGCAGCCAGGGCACGGAGGAGCTGCTCACGTGCCTCCATCCTGCTGCCAGGGCTGGCACCGCTAGGCGGGGAGGGACACCCGTGTCCCCAGCCCGTGACGGGGCCGTGGTGCTCGGGGACACGTCCCGTGGCACGGTTGTGCTCTGGGCAGCCTGGGTGCCTCCCAGCTCCGCAGCCAGCCTTGGCTGGGCGCAGGGGACACCGCTGCCGTGGGATGCTGACCGAGGATGCTCCCTGGTCCTCCTGCCCCACCACGGTGCCCTCACACCTGCGTCTGCACGGTAGGTGGGAGCCCCCGGCCACCGCCCCCAGCATCTCTCCCCTCCATCCCCGAAGGTCTCACCCTCATCTCAGGCGACAAACCAGCCACCTTCCTCGCACCCCCCTCTCCCTCCCTGCATCCCAGCTGTTCTTCCTCTTGTTTTCCGCCAGCTGCTGTCCCGCAGCTAAAAATAACCAGGAATTTACAGCCCTCGACCTTGAACTCAGCCCAGCGCAGCTCTCCTCGCTTCGTGCTGTGTCAGCAGAGCCAGGGCTCAGCCCGGGCTTTCCTTGCCTCGGCTGCGAGAGCCTCGGGATGCTGCGAGCCGGGCACGTAGAGGGGCTGAGATGCACCACGCAGGCACCGTGCGTAATCCCGAGGACGTCATGGTTTTTTTTTTCCTTTTTGTCCTTTTAAGTCACGTATTTTCTAGCGACGCTTCCTTTGCGGACGTTCGTAGCGTATATTTAGAAAAGTTTCCAAGTTTTGTTGTTTTGTTTTCTTTTTTCTTTTTTTTTTTTTTTCCCCCACCCCACTTGGGAACGCAGGAAACTCGCAGTTTCTGCGTCGCTGCCTCTAAAAGGAAAACTGGGGCGGCCGTGTGGTCCTGAAGCCTTGAAGAAAGCCCTGAAGGCCCATGGTCCGTGCTGGGTGAGATCGTTCTCCGGAGGATTTGCGCTGCCCGTGGGGCTGGGGGCACTTCGCAGCCCTGCAGAAGGGCATCGATGGGGGGAGTCCCTGGGGGCCACCAGGACGGGGAGGGATGTGCCACCCCGCTGCTGGCCGCTCTTGGAGACGTGATGTTGAACCAGAAACCACGGGGCAGCACGAGCCCCACGCTGCTCGGTGCCTCCAGGGCCAGGCGTTAGAGCCACGGGATGGTTTGGGTTGGAAGGGACCTCGAAGGTCCCCCAGTGCCACCTCCTGCCACGGGCAGGGACCCTGCCCCCAGCCAGGCTGTTTCTCCAGGGATCCTCCCTGCTCCTTGTTTTTACCATCCTTGTTTTTATTTTTTTTAAAGCAGGGAAGGCTCAGCTCAATGGGAGAGGAGCGGGAATGATTCAGTGCCCGCATTAAGCAGATTTACGAGGTTATTTCTCCAACGAAGGCGGCGTGTGTCACGCCGGCCTGGCCCAGGCTGTATCGTGGTGTTGCCAAACCTCAGCCCTTCCACTGAAACGGCTTCAAAGGGCAATAAAACAAGGATAAACACCGCCGCACCGGCTCCGGGGCCACGGGGTTGTTTCTCCTCTCGCCCGTATTTCCACCTCCCCTCCGTGACCTCGGTGGGACGTGGAGCCACCTCCCCATCCCTCAGCCTGGCTCCGCGGAACAAGCCCATGCTTGGGCTTAAACCAGCAGAAAAAGGGTCCAGGGATGTTCCTGCCCGCACTTTGTTTTCAAGCTACGGAGGAGGTTGCAACCTTCCAAGAAATGCGTCCCTGGGAGCCTGCCCAGTGGGCGAGAGGACAGCCCCGGAACATCACAGCGAGGAGGGAAGATGGAAAACAAGCGAGGAACCGGGAAAAAAAAAAGAAAAAACTATATATATGTATAAACACGGCGGGCAGCAGCGCCAGCACTTCGTGCTCTGGTCTTGATTTGTTGTTGTTGTTTTTAATCTCTGATTTGGGAACTGGCTGCTATTTATAGCCCTCCCCTTTCCCCGCTGATCCCTTCCAGATGCTGGAGCCTGCACCGCGCTGGGGGGCCGTGGGGCAGGGCTGGGCGGTGGGGCTGGGGGTGCCGGGGAGCGGTCACAGCACCAGCACCTGCTTGCGTGGGGGATGCTGCCTGTCCCACGTCCATCCGTCCGTCCGTCCGTCTGTCTGGGGGAGAGGAAGGGCTGGCGGTGACGGTGACGCCTGCAGGAAGTCTGCTGGTGCCCAACCCGCTCACCCCCCTGCCCTGGTGCAGGGGGGGCTGTCCCTACATCCCACCCCAGGGGAGCGGGGTCCCCTGGGCTGGTCCCCTGGGCATGCTGCCAGCACCTCAGGGTGGCTTGTGGCTGCAGGGCTGGGGCTCTGGCTTCATTTTGCACCCCCAAATCACCCCGGGGATGGAGAGGCCCTGAGCTCAGGCTGGCACCGCAGCTCCTGCTCTGCCCCTGCTGGGGTTTGGGGAGCAGGGTGGGCACGCTGCCGGGCACCTCACCCCTCCTGCCTTCCCCACAGCGGGGCTGGCGTAAGGCTGGAGGCGCGAAGTGACGAAGGGACGGGCTCTGCCCCCCCCCCCGTTGCCCAAGCTCTGCCTCATCTCGCTGGCATCCACGCTCACTTCCCCAAAAGGCTGCGCTCCGGGAAGTGACGGGGCTGGCGGGACCCCCGCGTGGGGCACGGGGTGGCGCAGGAGTGAGGTGGCAGCTGATGGAGCAAACCCGCAGCCACCCTCGTGCGCACGCCATCAGCAGCCCCCACCCCAGCATCCCTGCTCCCTGACACCCTCGGATGCTCCCCGCACTGCCAGGCAGCCCTGGTCCCCAGGCTGTCCCCCTGCCTGCCCCACGCCGACATCTCCCCCCACCCCGAAAGGCGTGGGGCGCCTGTGGCAAAGACGAGGCCGGGTGCTTCCCACGCGGGGAGGATGCGCGGTGACTCAGCGGCTGGTAGCCGGGGCAGCGGGCACACAAACAGCCCGAGCACGCCACGGGGAGGCCGTGCGTCAGCAGACGGAGGGTTGTGCGGCCGCACGGAGCGTGGCAAGGGGCCCCCCGGCACCCGCCGGCGGTGCTGCACCCTGCGGTTTGGGAGCCGTGGCAGCAGCACCCACAGGGGTGTATTTCGGGGCCAGTGCTCCCCCGGGCTTTACACGCACTCCTCCGCCTTCCTCGGGGCATGGAGTGGAGTGAGTGGGCAGAGGTGGGTTATTTTAGGGCTTTTCCAGCTATTTTGAGCAGTGGCTACGAGGCTCTGTGGGCAGGGCAGGGAAGGGCTTCGGTTCTGCTGTCACAGCAGGGCTGGATGCGGGATGGGGATCACGAGGGCCGGGCTTCCCATCGCACAGGAAGGAAAGAAAGAGGTGGAAAGCCTGCTTGGAGGATTTTCACTCCCAGGGGCTCCATCCCAGCTGCTTTCGCCCCAAACCTCCAAATCTATCTATGCCTGTGGCTGCAAAGAGCCCCAGGTGGGTCACGCTGCCCTTGGCTCCCCGTGGGACTGGGATGCTTTTTCTGCTGACTGTGCTGGCCAAGAAGTTTCCGAGAAACCCCGATGGCATGAGCTCCAGCAGGGGCCGCGGATGCCTGCAGCATGACGGGGACGTAGCCCTGCCACAGGCACAGCTCAGGGTGAGGGCCTGCATAGCACGGGCATTGGGTAAGGAAGCAAAGTTGCCGGGCAGATCCTGCCGGGAGGGGGTGAAGCGGTCCCAAATGACCCACTTTGGAGCTGTCACCGGCACGAGCGCAGGAGCCGGGCACAACCGGCCAGGATGGGCATGGCACGGCTTCCAGCCCTGCTCTCGTCACGGCTGTGTAAACACTGCCCAGGAACGGCTGCCTGAGTCATCATCTGGCTCCAAAAACACCCAAAGATGGTAGCGGGGCAAGCGGCAGCTCCGGCGGGGCTGGGAGCGGCTGCAGCCGGGGCTCGGTGCGCAGCTGGGGCTTTGCGGCGGGGGGGAGGCACCAGCCCCTCCTGGCGAGGCGAGCGGCAGCTTCCAGAAACGCTCCTCCTCCAGGACAGGGCGCATGGCACGTGGGGAGCGTTATCTGCAAGACCCGACGAGACCAGCCCTAGCTTAAAGCAAAAACAAAAACAAATGTCATTCCGCCGTGGCTTTGCGCAGCAGCGGCGTGGCGGCGCTTTGTCGGGTGCCACGAGGCCACCTGAGCCAGACGTGTGGACTTCAGCTCTCCGGGCTGATGGCTTCTTTAAATAAATAAACAAAGTAAATAAATAAATAAATAAATAAATAAATAAATAAATAAATAAAAGGCGGAAGCAGGAAGAAAGCGTTCTGGTTTTGGATGTGCCTGGGAGCTGCTTCCCCTTGGACGTGGTTTGGGCTGGAAAGCCCCTGTGTGGGGAGGTGGCACGGCGTGGGGAGGGGAAGCTGTGGAGACGCTGAGGGCACGGCTGTGGGGCTGCCTGGGCTGCCAGGCTCAGGGAGATGCGCCGTGCCACCCCGTGGAGCTGCCCAACAGCAGGGGTTGGGGTCTAAGGACACCCCCAGGGCCTTGGGGTCCGACTGAGAGCCCGGGGGTGGGCAGCTGAGCACGGCTGGTGCTTCAGCCAGCTTCTGCCGGCCCAGCATCACCTTCCCCTCGTCCCAAACGCCCCCCAGCCAAACATCCAGATAGGATGAAGGGCTGGGCACGCATCTCGGGACACTTCCCCGGAGGAGACCACCGTCAGGAGGGTGCTGGGGACACAGAAGCAAGGTGTCACTGGCACAGCTCCGCGGCGCTGGCGCTGCTTGCTGGTGGCAATGCCAGCCGCGATGCAGTTGCAACAAGCAGCGGCTGTTATTGTGACTGCACGAACAACAATAACAATAATTACCTCATCTCCCAGAGCTGGTGGCTTGGTGTTCTGCCATCCAGGCTGTTCGTGCGTCCTGACCCCTCCTTCCTCCATCCTGCGATAGCAGCATCAGAGACAACTTTCTAGCCCGTGCCCAGCGCTGCCTCTCCAAAACCCCCAAACGCTGCCTGATCTGCACCCTTGCTTCTCGTCTCTCGCACCTCTGAAGCCTTTGGCACGGGACTGCCTGGGGGTGCTGAGCAGGGGGTTTTGCTGAGCTGGGATCTTGGCACCTCCTCCTATTAGCACAGGTCCGTGCAGCCACGCTGCCTGTGCATCCAGGGCGTAGCAGAGCACAGCTCCCGTGCCCTGGGGTGCTGCTCCTCATGCCCCTGCATCAGCGAGCCTCGCCCTGTCACCTGCCGATGCCACACGGCTCGGAGGTGCAAGGGGGGCACCCAGCCTGCAGCCAGGACGCTTGGAGCAGGAGGATGCTGGCACGGCCCCCGAGCCCCGTCCCCAGACCCGCCGCCCTCCCCGGCCAAATCCTCTCCGTGCGCCTGGCTGGGGGCCGCAGGGAGCTGAGCTCAGAGGGCTTTGATGTGCCACTTCGCTCGCCGCCACGGCTCCTGGGCACAGCGGGCTGGCACCGGCCGGCCCCGGGGCGGCAGCTTCAGAGGCGCCCGCTGCTCGCAGCCCAGCACGGCGCTGCCTTGTTCTCGGCCGGCCGGGCGGGACGGTCCCCTGCCGGGCCATGTCCCCGCGGCGGGGCTGGGGGCCACGCATTACACAAGCGAGCAGGTGGACGGGGAGGGCAGGGAGACCCCGGCGGTGGCAGCTACAAAGCTGCTGCATGGCTGGAGCCGTCCGAGAAATCAGTTTAATTGGGAGGAAGCTGGGAGCCGGCGCGCCGGCCGCTCCTCCACGCTGCTCCGGCGGCACCGGTGTGGGGTCAGCGTGGGGATAGGGGTGGAGATGCTATGGGGACACGCATGGCGAGGTCTCAGCGAGCTGCTGGAGGACACTAGGGACCACGGCACAAGCAGAAGGCACCACAGCGTGGATCCTCCTGGGGCAGAACCCTTGGCTCGCGTCCTGCCATCCCAAAAAGCCCCAAGCGGGCTGCCGGAGGGCAGGATGCCAGCCCGGACTCTCCCCGTGCTTTGCATGGTCCAAAGGTCTCCCTCCGGGAGAATGAATAACCGGGTGCCGGCGAGCCCCGGAGCTGCAATCAGATTTCAGCTCCTCACGGGCAGGGAGCCGGGGGTGTCTCCTGATTTTGGGTGGCGGCGGAGGGGGTGGCACCAGGCCGCCGGCTGTGTCAGCAAAATGTTTGTGGGGGTGGCGGGGGGAACCAGGGCAGGAGCTGCCTTCTGCCTGCCTGCGAGCCCCAGCAAAGTCCTCCCCGGTGCCCAGCTTTCCCACACTGATTTTCCTGGGGATTAATGCTGCTTCTAATGATCAATTAAACCAAATTGGCCAGGTCCCCCAGGCCCCTAAATCCCGGCTAATCCCTGGCACTCGCGTCGCTCATTCATTACACTGCGCTCCCCGGGGTGGAAGCGTTTGCTCCCAGCCCACACCGAAGCCCTGCGGGTCCCCCGAGGTGCTTGCCCGGCCCTGTTTGTCACCAATTGATTTGTTCTGCTGCTGTTTTCCTCTAAACACATCTCCCTTTCTGGTGAGGAATGAGGAAGCTGGCGTTCCTCAGAAGGTTTTACTGCTGGGCAGACTCCTTATCTCCTCTAATAGGGCCCATTAACCCCGCGGAGCAGTCACGCTGGCTCTGGCACAGCCAGGCAGAAGAAGCTCGGGTTGCTCGGGCGCTCACGTCGCCCTCGGGCCCCTCCGCACCTCCCTTAGCTCCCGCTGGATCCCCTGCCCCCGTTTGGCTTCATTTCCCCACTGCTGGGCTTCCCCGGGCTGGCTTTCTGTGGCAAGGCTCCGCTTCCTCCGCCTGCATGGGGCCGTGCTGCTGGAAGCAGGGGGGCACCTGAGGAAACGGGGAGATTTTTTTGTTTAAATGCAGGAAAATACTTCCCGAGGCAGGCAGCGGCCTCCGGGAGGTGGAGGTGGCTGGAGCAGCTGCTGGCGAGGCTGCGAGCCCCTTTTCCCCCATCACATCCCACAGAGTCACAGAATGAGGACCTCTGGAGATCATCGGGCGGCGTCCAGACAGGGTCATGAATATCTCCGGAGAAGGAGACCGCACATCCTCGCTGGGCAACCTCTTGTAGTGCTCTGGCACCCTCCCAGTAAAGAAGTGCCCCCTCATATTGAGCCAGAATCCCATCCCATCCCATCCCATCCCATCCCGTCCCATCCCATCCCATCCCATCCCATCCCACCCCGTCCCACCCCAATCTCTATCTCCTAGGGAAGTTTCTGGCCCATTCCCTACCTCCTCCCATCCCCATCCCCATCCCACCCCACACCCAGGCGGGGGTCCCGCTCCCCATTTGGGGCTAGAGCATCCTCAGGAGCAGGGGGGACCCGGAGCCGTGCGCCCCGCATCCCATCCCGCCGGGAAAGCCCCACTCGGCCCGGGGCGGCCGCTTCTGGTTATTTTAAACATTTTTAACAAATCGCCCATTTCTTGGAAACTCCCTGAGGCGGCGCGTTAACCCTCTGCTGCCCGGGCTGCCACAGCCACGCCTGACCCCACTGGGGGTGTGGGGTGCGGGACACACAGCCCCCGTCCCATAGAGGGGACACCGCAGCCCTAAGGAGCTGGGGGGGGGGGGGCGCAGGGAGGGGGCGCGGGGGGGCCGGTGCCAGCCGCAGGGAGGGGTTTGCGGCCGCGCTGGCGGTGCCATTGGCTGTCCCCGTGTCACACCACGCTGCAGAGGGCTCTGCCCACCCCCGGGGGGGGGGGGAAGGAGTAGCTGGAGAGAGCGGTTTTGGGGTGTGCGTGTTAAGGGATCGCCCCATACGCGCGCACCCCCCCCGGCCCTTTCCAAGCTCGCTGCAGCGCGCGTGCAACCGTGCGCGCACCCGGCTGGGGGAGCGCGTTTGCACACGCGTGTGCAAGCTGCACGATGTCCCCGGGGGTGCCCGAAAGGGTTGCGGCGGGGGGGGAGTCCCAGCCCCGGGCTATGGGGCCGGGCACCCCGGCGGCTGCGTGGGCTGCTGTTTTGGTGTTTGCGCGGCGTTTCCAGGGCACCCAGCGCCCCGGCACTGCCCTGCCCTGCCTCACGCCACCCTCAGCAGGGGAGGCTGCAGGATGTGGGCTCCCCAGGGGCACCGCTGCAGTCCCTTTGCTGGCCCAGGGTGCAAAACCCATCAGGGAGCTGCGTCTGGCCCCAGCCAAAAGCCCGAATCCAGGATCACCGCACGCACCCAGCCCTGCTCTGACCCTCACAGGGTGCTTCGGGATGGCTAAAAAATTGCATTGGGGCTGCAAGAAGCCATGGGAAGAGCTGGGGAGGGAGAGCACAGCGCTCTGCCTGCCCCCACCCTGCACACAGCCCAGGCCAGACCCGCAGGATCAGGCCTTCCCTTTCCATAGGATGCTCTCCTCTCCAAAATCCCGTTTCAGCCCAGCCAGGGAGGCTGATCCCCAAATGAAGGAAACAAGATCCCCAAATGAAGGGAACAAGACCCGGCTCTTGCTGGCTCCCCAGCAGAGGAGCAGCACCACAAAACCCAGCAGGTTGGCAGCACCCAGGGAACTCCAGCCCCATCCCACCCAGCGCCCCCCTCCCCAGCTACGTACACAGAGGTGGGGGAGGCATTTCTGTAAAAAAGTAGAGTTTATTGCCTTTTCTAATAAAATTTACACAACCGTGTCACCGCTCCAACTGTCTGACGTCCGCAGGGACGTCCCGTCACCTGGGAAGCCGGCGAGCCCCGGGGGGCGCAGGCAGGAGCGCAGCCCCCCATCGCTGCCGTTCCCTCCTTTGGGCCGCCCAGTTCACCCAGTTACAGCCGCTTGTCGTTCCAGTCTCCACTCACATCCCCCAGCTGTACAGAGAAGGGCACGGCTGGCCCCGAGCACCCGCAGCATCGCGGGTGCTGCTCATGTTTGCACATAGATACGGCTACAGAAGACTCTGAACTAGTAAAACAAGCTTTTTTCTTCTTCTTCTTTCTCCTCCTTTTTTCCTCGTAATCCCCACGCCGACGTGCGTGCAACCACAACTGCCCGTGCTGCTCGAGAGTCAGGTTTCGGCTGCCTCCCTCCCCAAAACCCCCCAAAAAAACAACAACAAAAGAAAAACAAAAACAGCGCAGCAAAGGCACGGGGCTCGGGGCGCGCTCCTTCCAACGGCGGGGTCCCACCCTGGGGCCGCGGGGCACCCAGATTTCGGCGAGGTCAGCTGCTGCCAGCACCTCCCCGGCGGTCGAGCATCCTCACGGGGGAGGCGGCCGCTGGCTCTGCCCGGGGGGCACGGCTCAGCGCCGGGCTCCGGCAGTCCTCCGCGCGAGGCGGAAAAACGGCTTTGTGGTTTTTAGGTTCTTGGTTGTTTGTTTGGTTTTTTTTTGCAGGAGATGGAAGTAGAAAGAGTTCCGTGGCTCTGCCCACCCCGAGGACAGAGCCACCTTACACCGCAGAGCCCCCCGCCTGCGGGGCCGGGGGGGCCGCCCCAGGGCTCTGCTCCTGCGGGCACAGCACCTCGGCGGGGAGCCGCGACTGGAACTTCTCCAGCTGCTCGGGGCTGGCCAGGGTCTTCAGGAGGCTGTTCTCGCGCTCCAGCTGGGAGTTTTTCTCCAACAGTTCCTTGATTTGCTCCTTCAGCACCTCCACCTCCTCCCGCACCGCATACATCAGATGGTTTTTCACAAGGTCCTGCAAGGGGGAAGGAGCGGGACCCGTCACGGCCGTGCCCTGGGGGGGGGTGGCTTCCCAGGACTTTTCCCCACCCCACATCCCCCCACCTCATCCCCTGCACCCCGGTGCCCCCCAGCCCAGGGTCCCCATCTCCCCACCTCCAGAGGCACCCGCACCCATCACCCCCCTCCCCATGGGGAGGCCGGCAGGCTGCAAGTCCCCAGCAGCCGGGGGACGCGGCTTGTCCCCCACACACCCCCGGAGGGTCCTTCCCATGTCCCCCATCCATCCCCCCCCCCCTTTTTTCCCTGCGCACTGCGGCGCAGCCGGAGCCAATGAGCTCTGCCAGCTGCAGCAGGCAGACAAAGGAGCTGCTCTGCCCAGCAACAGGCTGGGGAGCGGGGGGGACCCCCAGCTCCAGGGGGAGACACCCACCCACAGAACGGGGACCCCCCCCCCTGCACCCCTCCCGGTGGTGACGGGGGACTGCGGCTCACCATTGCCTGCTCAATCTTGTTGTCGATGGCCACCACGCTGGCTCCGGAGGCGCTGGAAGAGAGCGGAGAGGGAGGGCGTTAACAGCGAGCCCCCACGGATCCACACACCAGGGTGCACCCCACCTTCACTGGGCATCCAACAGAGCCCCCACATTTCACGTGGGGCAGTGCCCCAGGCTCCCCCTTCACCGGAGGGGCAACGCTTGAGGATGGAAGGGGGCGGAGGGGGGCAACGCACGGGCTCCCCCCACCCCCCCCCACCCCCATTCCCATTCCCGTTCCCCAGGCCTGCCCCTACCTGTTGTCCAGCTTCACGGAGACCACGTCCCCCCCCAGCAGAGAGGAGAAGAAGGAGATGGAGAAGTTGTGGAGCTGGTACACAGCCACCTCCATGGGGGACTGGTACACGCCGGTGCTCATGGCTGCGGGGAACGGCGGCGGCGAGGAGCGAACGCAACGAACGGAGGGGCCCGGGCGCACTGCGGGCTCCTGCCGCCGCCCCCCCCGGTTATATGGGCGGCGGGCGGGGTCGGCGGGGGGGGCCGCCCCCAGCCCCGCAGCGCCGCTCCCGGTAACGCCCGGTAACGCGCGGGGCTGCCCCGGTACAACGCGTCCCCCCCCCGGTACACCGCGTCCCCTCCCCACCCGGTGCTGCACCCCGCGACCTGCAGGGGGGGGTGGATGGGGGGGTGAGGGGGGGGAGCGACCCTTATTGGGGGGTCAGGGCCCGGGGGGGGTCGTGGTGCAGAAGAAAAAGGGGCTGCGATGGGTGCGCCAAGAGAAAAGGGGTGCGCAAAGAGGAGAGGGGGTGCGCAAAGAGGAAAGGGGGTGCGCAGGGGGAAAGGGGGTGCGCAGGGGAAAAGGGGCAAAGCTAAATGGAGAGCAAACCCAAAACGGGAGGGCAAACCCAAAACGGGAGGGCAAACCCCAAACAAAAACGGCGAGCAAAACAAAACCGGACTGGGGAGAAAAAAAAAAATCAAAACACCATAAAAAAAAAAATGAATCCACCACCACAAACACAACAGAAACGGGAGTGCAAAACAACCCCCGAGTGCAAAACAAACCCCGGGGCGCAAAACAAGCCCGGGGCCAGCAGCGGCCCCGCCCCGGCCTTGCATAACCCGGCACTGCGGGGCCGCGCCTGGGGGGGGGGAGCCGCCCCCCCGCGGCCGGGACCGGGGCTGCAGCGGGGCCGGAGCCGGCCCTGGCCCCGTATCGGTGCCCCCCCCGTGTCCCGGGCTGCGGGACCCCCGGAGCTGCGTCCTAGAGGGGAGGTTGGGGGGGTCCTCGGGGTGCGTGTGTGGATGCAGCCGGCAGCATCCTGCGTGCGCACACGCGTGTGCAAGCCCCGTTCCCACCGCGTTCCCCCTGCTGCAAGAGACCCCCCCTCCCGGAGCTGAGTCTTGATGCTGTGGAGCACCCCAAAAACCTGCATCTGGGGTCGGTGCCCCAAGGACGGACGCAAACCGTGCCCCGGCCTGATGGAGGGGACACACGCAGGAGGGGACACACGCAGGCCCCCCCCAATGTCTCTCCAGGGAGGTGACACGCACTGCCCCATGACGGCAGCACCCTGACCCACGCAAAGCCCCCAGGAAGGCACTGTGCACCCCCCCCCAGCACCCCACTCACCGGTCCCTCCTCCTGAAGAGGCTGGGGGAGTACGGCGGGGGGATGGCCATGCCCCTCTCCGGCCCCTCTGCGCCCCGGCGCTGGCAGCGATGTCCGAGGGATGCTGGCAGCGTCCTCAGGCTGCGGGGAGGGGATGCGGGCACGGGGTACAGACGCTGGGGGGGTGGGGGTGACCTCAGCTGTGCTCAATTGTCCCTTTCAGGGGCCAGCGTGCCACCCCGAGCTGGGGAGCGGGCGGGTGAAAGGCGCTCTGTGTGACAGCCCCCGGGACGCTGCTGCGCGGGGCAGGACGCGCTTGGTGGCACCGTGCCGGGGCCCTCCCGTGGTGGGTGCCCACCCAGCCCCGGTGCCGTGGGTGCTTGGCTGCTTTGGGGCACCCCTCCCAGGTGAATCGGGAAAATCTGGGCTGCCCCCAGCACCGCAGCACCGAGGGAAGCCCCCATGGATCACTCCGAATGGCTCCCATCTGGGAAGGATGCAACACGCACACGGGCACAGGCACAGCTTGCAGCCCACGCGTCCCCCCCCACACCTGCGTGCCGTGTACACACACACGCACGCAAGCCTAGCACATGCATCTGTGGCACGCACACGTGTGCGCTTGGCAGCCCACGTGCGTGCACCTTGCACAGAGTTGCACGCACGCACATGCATGCACACGCTTGTGCGCGCATGCCCCGCGAGCACGCCCCTGCTGCGCGCACGCTACCCCGTCCTGCAGGCACGTTGCACGGCGAGTGCTGCTCGCAGCAGCCCTCCGGCCTCAGCCTCCGCTCTCCCCCGGCCCCCAGGCCCTTCCCGCTGCTCCGTGGCAGCGCTCCTGGCTGGCTTGCCCTCTTCCAAGGACTCGGTTCAATGGGAGGAAGGCCCTTCCGAGGGGCTGAGGCGTGGGAAATGTTTATAGCCGGGCCTCGGAGAGGCTGGAGAGCAGCAATATGGGAAAGGCACCGAGCCAGAGCTGCCCAGCACAGCCAGACCTCCGGCTCAAAGGGTCAGAGCGGAGAGGGGGGGGCAGGGGGGAGAGGAAAAGCCACTGCTTGCAAACACGCAGCGAAGAAAACCCTGCCTTTCACAGCCCCAAATCCCCAGTGTCGTGCTGAGCCAGTCGGCCACCTCTGGTTTCCTCATCCTGAGGACCTCGGAGGGCTCACAGATGTCCCCAGGCAGGGCAGGAGTGGCCACAGAGCAGAGAACAACCCCCCCGGGGTGCACCTGTAGGCGTGCAAGCTCTGAGGTGCTGCTGGGGGCTTTGCTAGACCCCAACCCACGGCACCCTGGAGCCGTGGGACGGCGATCACAGTCCTTACAAACACCCAGCGAGGGTTTGCGGTGTAGACAGCTGGAGGAGAACCTCTCCCGCCCACCACCCTATGAGGACGGTGGCACTGGGGGGTCTCCCCGGACCCGTGGGGCTGGGGGAGGCTGGGGAGGGCGCGGGGGGGGGGCCTGGCAGGCTCCCCCGTCCAGCTGTTGGGCGGCCTGCTTCCTCTGATAAAGGTACTTGGCCGTACTCCCAGTTCTCTGCGCGCTGGCGTGCGAGCGCACACCCCAGCGCCGGCCTGCTGAGAGCTGCAATTTTCCTTTCTTTCTCCAACTTTGTCACCGGGCCCCCTTTCTTCCTCCCGGAGCCCACCCCCCCAGCGCACCCCGGTAGCATCCCGTCCGGTTTGGGGGAAGCAGGGACGGAGAGGACGTGGCCGTGAGGCTGCAGGGCCCGTTAGAGGAGTGCCCAGCTTGCTAATTGGGAGGCAGCTCATTATAATAATGAGCGGACGGGAGCTGGGAAGCCGCACAGCAGCACCCGGGGCAACCTCTTCCCAGCGCCCAAGGAAACCCCGGAGTCCTTCAGCTTCTCCTCTCAGGGGTGCCACCCGGGCTTGGCGCTCGCTGTGGGGGACGCTGGGCGCTGGGGGAGCTTTGGCAGCCCCCAGAGCCGGACAGACGGACGCGAGAAGCCCGGACAGACGGCGGGTGGTGGGGTCGGGAGCAGGAGAGGAGCCGAGCGCCACCAGCCGCCCCCAAGGAGGTCAGGCAAGGACGGGTGCTGGAGCTGCGCAGGCTTCGGCGGAGCCTGTTATTAATACCCCGCCTGGCCTTTGCGAAGCATCCCGGGCATTTCGGAGCCAGGCCGCGTCGCTGAAACCCTGCCCTCGCTGACATTTCCAAACAATAACAGGGCGAATGCAAAGGGGCCGCGAGCAGGACCTGTAGCTGCGACTGCTGCCGTCCCCCACGGGCCCAGCCTTGGCCACCAGCTGTGTGCGGGCACGTGCCACCACCTGGGGACAGCCCGAGGCCATACCCTGACCCTAACCCTAACCCTAAACCCAACCGTAAACCCAGCTCCAGCCCTAACCCCAACCCTAACCCTCGTCCTAACACTCACTTTAAACCTAACCCTAACATTAACCCTAACCCTTAACCTTAACCCTAACCTTAACCCTAATCCTGACCGTAACCCTAATCCTAACCTTAATCCTAATCCTAACCTTAACCCTAATCCTAACATTAATCCTAATCCTAAACCTAAACCTAACCCCAGCCCTACACCCTAACCCTAGCCGCAAACCCAATCCTAACCCTAGCTCTTAAACCCAACCCTAAATCCAACCCCACCCTTAATCCCAACCCCAACAACAACCGTAACACACACCCTAAAACAAACCTTAACCCCAGTGCTATCCCCAATCCTAACCCTCACCCAAACCTTAAACCCATTCCTAACCCTGACCCTGACCCTAAACCCAACCCTAACCCAACCCCAACCCTAATCCCAACCTGTCCCATAGCGCTGCCATCCCCACAGGAGCCGCCAGGCTGGACTTGATCTTCAGGACCCCGTGCTCCCCATAATGCCCCAGAGCCATTCTGCAGCCCCCCCTCCTGACAGATATAAACGCAGACGGAGGGTGACAAACTCCTGTCCCGAAGCCAGCGATGTGCAGTGCCCGGATAAATATAACTCGGTGCTCATCGGCGGAGCATGGCTTCGGGGCTGGTTGCAGCCTCCACGCCTCCGTGGCCCTCGCCCACGTGCACCTGGTCGTGCACCCCAAAACCAGCGGGGCACCGCAGACGGGGTCTATTTGCTTCCCACTCGTGTGAGGCTGTGATGCTGAGACCCCGGTGACCCCCTTCAGCCACAGCCTCGTAGGAAAGGCGCAGGCAGCTTTGTCCTGGTGGGCTGGGGATGCTCCCGTGGCCACCTCTCCGGGCAGCGCCGTCCCACGCCCACCCCTCTCTCACGCCCGTGCCCGCTCCCGCTGCCTCAATGCCTCCTTGTTGCTCCAACCCACTCGCCGGGCAGGAATGCGCTCCCCGGGGCTGCCCTTTGGGCCGTGGCATCGCTGCTGCCAAGGGACGCCAGACGGACGGGAACAAGCGGTGCCGTGCCGCAGATGCCACCCCGCGCGCCTCCTGCTCGCCAGCCTGACCCCGTGCTTGGAAAGCGGGGGCTGCAAGGTTCCTGCCTGAGTCTCTGCCGCCTGCCCGGCCCTGGCTCTTTCTGATTTTCTTGCCCGGGACCAGGGGAAGGTGGCACGGGACGGGGAAGCCCTTTCTGAACGTGTTCTTGCAGGAGCCTCTGCGTGCGGGAGCAGAGGGCTGGAGCATCCCTGCCTCCTGCATCCCGGCGGTGAGCAAAGAGCACGGAGAGCCCCTTCAAGGACCACGCAACCTGGGGGAAAACCCCCAAAACAGGCTGGGAATGCTGAATGCAGGTTGGCCAAACTCCCAGCATGGTTTTGACTCCAGCATGGGCTTTGGCCCCACGTGAGCGTGAGCACCCACGCGACCTCCTCCTCCTCCTCCCGTGCCAGTGCAGGAGCACATCGGTCACAACAAGGGCCACCAACCTGTTCGAGTTCCCTGGTGCCAGCAGCGAGGGTGCCCTTATCGGGCATGTTATCGGGGTGTTCCTCCGGCACCCACAATCCCCCGCCCCGTGTGCTATCACCTCTTGGGTATCTTGGCGCATTCCCCAGGAGGAGAAAGTTCAGGCTGGAGCAAAACAGCAGCGAGCGGAGGTGTGGGCACACAACTGCCTGCGAACGGCACCGAGCGCAGCCCCCGGGACATGGCACCGGCAGGGCACAGGGGACAGGGTCAGGCAGCGTGGGGCACCGATGTACACCAGTGGGGAGGAACCCTGCTCCCCAAGCACCTGCACTCGCTCTCCACCTCGGCAGAGCAAACTGGTGCTCACCAGGGTCCTGCCCCAGCAGGGACTGGCCCCAAAGCGGGCAGACCGTGCCCACAGGCACTGCCTCTGCCTTCCCCGGGGGAGCACCCGGCCACTTGGCTCCGATCCCCAGCCCTCGCAGCGTGCGCTGGGGATGGTCTCGCCTCCCTCCCCTGCCCGTGGTGCCAGCTGGCTGCAGCATCACGCCGCCGAGGGAAATCTCTGCTTCTCGCCCCAATTTCCCTCCCGCCCAGGCTGCTTCGCTGTGCAGCCGGGTGCTTTGGCGGGCAGCCCAGCCCCTCCTTTCCCACCTGAGCATGGGCCCCGTGTTATGCAAGTGCCAGAGGAGCCGAGGGTGGCTCAGAAGGAGCAGGGACCCTACGTGGGGTGAGGCAGTGCGTGTGCCCCGCTGGTCACGCAGGTGCCACGGGTGCAGCACCAGACCCAGGCGGCCACCAGCATTTTGGGGAGATGCCTGAAGTAGCTCCGGGTGCCCCTTGCCCAGCCTTTGGGGGTGTAAATCCCCAGCCCACAGGGATGGCACCAGCCCCATGGCTTGGGCGATGGGAAACGCCACCCAGGCCAAACCTGTCCCCGCTGTGTTTACTGCGAGGGAAGCTGCTGAAGGAGCAGGACCTGGCAGCGGGGCTCCTGGGCTCCCCCCTCCAACGTCTTCTCACTAACTCCAGAGGTGGCTCCGGAGGTGGCACAGCCTCTGAGCAGCAGCTGCCCCTGTCCTCGCAGGAGGGCTGCCCACGGCCCTGCTGGCAGCGTCTGCACGGGAATGACGGAGCCAGGGGGACGACCACGGGGCTGGGGACCGAGGCACGCAGCCAGGGGCCACACGCCGGGCACCACCAGCCGCGGGACACACCTGCACCCTGCCACCCCAACGCGTCCCCGCCGGCGGCACCCACCTGTGGAAGAGCAGCAGGATGGAGAGCAGGGTCTGGTCGATGTTCCTGTTGCAGATGCCCTGGTTGAAGAGGTAGCAGGGGTCCCGCACCACGGGCTCCAGCGAGTCCTGGCGCATGATGGAGCTCAGCTTGTCGGTGTTGAGGTTCTTGCGGACCAGCTGCTCCTGCAGCTGCCGGAAGCTGCTGACGGTGGGGCTGCCCGGGTTGTTGTTCTCGCCCCCGGCCCCCTCCTCCGGCCCGCTCCGGTTGGCCAAGTCCAGGCAGCAGCTGCAGCAGTCCAGCCCCACGGGCGACCGGCACTCCTCGCCGGGCGACGAGGACATCCCGCGCCCCTGCGCGCCTCCAACGCCGCCTCCAACGCCGCCGCCACCGGGCCGCTCCCGGGGCCGCGCGGAGGGCGAGCGGCGGCAGGACGCGCCCGGTACCGAGCGCCGCGCACAGCCAGCCGCCCGCCCGGCCCCGGCCACGGCCCCGGCCCCGCTCCCGGCTCCCGGCTCCCGGCTCCCGGCTCCCGGTCCCGCTCCGCTCCTCCCGGTGCTGATTGGTAACGGCGGCCCCGAGCGCCCGGCCGCCGCCGCCTCCGCTCCCCGCCCCGCAGCCGCTGCCGCCGCCGCCGCCGCCGCCGCCCCACCCCGGGCCGCCCCGCGGGAGCCCGCCCCGCCGGCACCCGCCGCTGCCAGCCCCGGCACCGCCCCGCCCGAGGCCGCTGCCAGCCCTCCCCTGGGGGGGGGAGCCCCGCCGGTAGGCGCTGGGGACACGCGGTGACACCCGGAGCCGCTGGCACCCCGCTGCCGCTGCGCCCCGTGGGGCACCTCCCCGCCGGCACCCACTGGGTGACCCGCTGGGGACCCGCGGTGGCACTAGGAAGCCGGTGTCGTCGTCCCCCCCCCCCGCCCCGTGCCACTCCACCCCACGGGACGCCACCCCACTGGCACCCGCTGACTCACTGGGGACGTGATATGGCGCGGGGACCCGCTGCCGCTGCGCCCCGTGGGGCACCACCCTGCTGGCACCCACCGGCACCTGCTTGCCCACTGCCCCCCCACCCTCAGGACGCGGCCCGCTGACCCCCCCGGGCACTCACCGCCCTGTCACCCCCTGGGGCACCACCCCACAGGCACCCATGGCCCTGCCACCCCTGCTCTGCGTCTCCTGGGGTGGAGTGTGGCCAGTGTGGCCATCAGCCCCCGAGGCTTTGGGCAAAGCCCCATGTGGCTCTGGAGAAGAAAATGGAGAAGGAAAGCCCCCGGGTGACAGGAAAGCCTGGAGTGACCCAGCAGCACTGCTGCAGCTGGAAACCCTCGGCTCCAGAGGCAGAAAGAGGCACGGGAGGACAGTGCACGAGGGAGGTGGGCAGAAGGGTTCGTTTGCCTGTGGGGCACCAGGGGAAGGCAATGGGAAAAGGAAATTTCAGCAGAGGGGAGGAGAAGTGACTTCCCTGGTGCTCTGGCACCCCGGTGGGAGCATCTCCCACGGCGAGCTGCAGGCTGGAGCATGGCATGCTGTCCTGATGGTGATGGGACAGGGGACAAGACCGGTGGAGATTTGGGACGGCTGCCCTGGGATGCTGGGAGGGGTAGGGGGGGCACTGAGGTCCCAGCTGGGGACCACACGCCCAGGGCTGGCTGCTGTCACCCTCCCCGCACGCATCCGGAGAGGGCTCCGGGAGCTGCTGGAGCAGCTTTGGGCCAAGGAGCCCGCAGCAGGCAGGAGGGGAAGGGAGGGCAGCGGGGAGGATGCCCGCACGTAGGCATTGCGACGGGATCGATCGAGGGAACAAGCAGAGGGGCTGAAGTGCACGGGAGCGATAAGGCGAGATAGCGCAGGTCAAAATCCGGCCGGCGGGGCACCAGCACCCGGAGCAGCAGCGGGGCAAGCGGCGGCCCCGGCGGCAGAGCACGGGATGCTAACGGGGCCGCTGCTGCGGCTGGAGGGGAGGGAGGCAGAAGTGTTGGATAAACATTTCTGTTCCCTATTTGGCGAGGAGGAAGACGCGCTCGCATCACATGAGGGTGAAGCACTTCCCAGCCCATCCGTAAGCGGGGAAGGCGCGCGGCTACCGCGGCTACGCAGCCCTGCGAGCGGCCGCCGAGGCCCCGGCTTTCTTCCCCCCACGCCCCCGGCTCCGAAAAAAAGGCTCGGGGAAGCCCCACGCGTGGCCGTGGGTGCCCAGCAGGAGCCGCGGGAGGCTGCTGCCATCCCGTGGGCGCAGGGAGAAGGGCATCGCCCGGCGGCGGGGCTCCGGGCACGGGAGAGAGACACGGAGGGGCTGGCACCGAGCACCGGGCACGGAGGGGAGGTGGCTCCGTGCGCCCCCCCGGTGCTCTCCAAGCCAGCTCGGCCCTTTCCCCTCGCACGGGGCCGTGGGGAGCTCTCGCTGCTGGGAGAGGAGAGGGGCTGTGGGTGTCCCCCGCTGGCCTGGGGGCTCCTGTGGAGTTCCCCTGAAGGCAGCAGGCACCGGGGCTTCCCAGGGGAAGGAGAAAAAGAGAACACTCCTCCCCCACCCCTACAAAACCTTCCCCTTTGGCAAGCTTTTGGGGAGCTTTCTCAGCCGTTCCCAGCCCGGCTCACCTCCCCTGCACCCCCCCCCCCAAGGCAGAGGGAATCTGTGCTCCCCCCAAGGCCCTGTGTGCTGCCCCAAAACCGGGTGGCTTTTTCCGGGGCACCCGCTCGCCCCGCAGCTGCTCTGCTTGCATAACCGGGCGGCGGTGAGTCACGCAGCCCGCCGCCAGCCGCGGATGTTTTCCTCCGCGTGTAACGCTCCAGCAAACCACCTAAAATGCCCTGACAGGCCCCGGCCCAGCAGCTCCTCGGCGCACGTGGGTCTCCACGCGCCATCCGTCCCGCTCCGATGCCCTCAAGGAGGGCGTTTGTGGCTCAGGAGGCCATCGGCCACCTCGCTGCACGCGTTCGGCTCCGACGCACGCTGACATTCAGCTCTCCAGGTGCAGGCTGAGCAGGGATGGAGCCACACTGGCTGGGTTTTGAGGGGTTTTCAGGGGGTTTTGCTGCACGGAATGGGCTTCACGTTGCTCTGATGAGGAAGAAACACCTGTGCCGGGGGTGTGAGTGCCGTGGCTGCGATTAGAGGCATTATGCTGCAGTGCTAAACACTTCCCGGGGTGCCACCGAGAAGGAGCGGAGGCGACAAGCCACCCTGCAGGAGATGCCCCCCTCTGCCGTGCTCCCCTCTTCTCGCTCATTAGCTCCTCTGCCTTAATTTCCAGCCCGTGCCTCTTGCCTCGCGCCGTGCACGGGGGGTCTGGCCACCCCCACCCTGCCTCCTGCTGATGTCCCCGTGCGTCAGGAGTGTCACCGCGTCCCCCTCTCCGCCTGCTCCAGACTGCACGAACCCAAGGTGGCACACCGAGCTGCCGGCTCTGGAAGCCTCTCCAGCTGGCTGGCGGAAGGAAGGGGACGTGGGGCAGCAGGGAGGCGGTGGGGAGCAGGGCATGGGGTGCGGGCGATGCCTCGTCACGCGTGCTGTGGGGTGGGAGGGGACGCGGCGGGGCCACAGGGTGGTGGCAGCATCCCCAGCTCCCCAGCGTGGAGCACGGCGCAGCAGGTGGGAGGGGAGCGTGGGTGCCCACCCTGCTCCCTTGCACGTGGGCGAGCGCTTCCCCTCCTCGTCCCCTCCTCTCTGCAGGGCTCCTCAGCTCTGCGGTCGGTTTTGGCACTGGCGGCAGGTAGCAGGACGTCTTATTCCTGGTGGCATTTGGGAGAGCGTACGCGCAGTCACCAAGACATTCACTCCTCTCCTCGGGGATCCGCAGGCTGCTTCCCCATGGCAATAAGCTCCAGCTTTGAGCATTTTGAATCGTGAGCGATGCTTTTGGCTGGAAATCCGTCTTTCCAGCCCTTTCAGAGGGGAAGACCCTGTCTAGATAGAAGGACCGAAGTGGGTTTGTAACGCACGGCTCCGCAATGACCTAAGGGATGGCCCCCAAAATGCTGTCGCTTTTCCTCATATCTGCTGCTGGAGGACGACCAAGGCCCATCCTCTCTCGTAGCATAACCCAACATCTCGATGCAAAGCAGGAGATGGTGCAAGACTCTTCGTTGCACACCCTTGCCCTGAAAGCACCCCCTCGTTTGCAGTCCCAGCACCCCAACAGGGATTGCACAGCCCTGACATGAACGGTGCAGGCAAGGTGTGGGTCCGGGCATCCCTGTGGCTGCTGGTGGATCTCTTGGGGCCACCAGGGGAACCTGGTGCAGCAGCCACTTGCCCTCACCTTGGCTCCTCGGGGCAGGATGTGCTCCTCTGCACGGGGAAATCACCCCAGGCCCTCCAGGGCTGGAGGCTGTCACACCTGGTGCCCTGTGAGCCAGGTGCCACCCCAGGAGGTGCCAGCTCCAAACAAGTCCCCTAGCTGGTGCCACCACAACCTTGGTGCTGCTGGCTTGTCTCTTGCACATCACGAGGTGGGAGCATGGAGGGCCACGGAGGCGTTATCCCTGGAGTGGCCCACATGCACCCTGGGGCTGTCCCGTTTAAACCTGGCAGGGTCCCAAGCAGGTCCTCATTTTCTGAGCCTCACCTGGATGGCTTTTGGGTGTTCCACCCTACCCAGGTACCTTCTTGTGTCTTACACCTGCCTTTCCTGCTGCTCTGAGCCTGGGCTGGGTGGAGGCCGCTTGTGGGGGGTCCAGGTGAGGTCCTGCCCACCCTGCCTGGGCCATCCCAGCACCAGACCCTTGGGCCACGGGTCCTGGGGAAGACCCACCCCACACGCAGCCCCCTGAGAACCCTCAAGTGATTAAATCCCTGCAAAGCGCTTCCCTTCCCCGGGAAGCTCCCACAGTTACGGGACAGCTTCTTCCCTCCCCTTGCTGATTTATGGGAGATACTTTAATTTACCAAAAACCTGACAAAGCCTCCTTCTTGCCGAGCTTGCCCGTGGTCAGAGGATGGAGACGGAGGCTGCCCAAACTGTGGGCACCCCAGGGGTGGGCTAAGGCACGCAGAGCACCCAGGGGGGACGTGTGGCTCCAGATGACACCCTGAAGTGATGAGGGGACATGGGGGACACGGGAGGACCCTCGTGCACACGCGTTCCCGTGGTCGCCCACCCGCTCGCCCACGCGCGGGGGCCCCGGTGCCGGGCTCCAGCTCTGCCCGCGGCAGCCACCGGGTGGCAGCAAGTCCCCAGCGCTGAGACAGCGGTGTCACCCCCCTCCCACCAAGCCCCTGCACCGAAAACCTGGTGAATTTGTAGGGATCCGCAGCAAAACGGCTTCCGTGCCTTTGCGCGGGGGGACAGCAAAGCGCCTTGGCCCCATGCCGGGCGTTTCGCACCCCCCGGCCCTGCAGGGACTTCGCCAGATTGATGAACGCCCCTGAAACGCTGATGGAGAAGCAGGGACGCCGGCGTGTCAGGAGCACGATGCTAATTAATCTTTTCCCCTGCAAAAATAAGCTGGGGCCATGCTGTGGGGGGGAAGAGGGGACCTCTAAATGGAGCAGGTTCACAAGGCCGGGGCATGGCAGGAAAAAATTTAAAAAAAAAAAAAAGGAAAAAAAAAAGTGCTGTAAATTGTTTATGAATGAGATAAAATACTGGGTGGATATAGGCTTTATATAATTAAGATAAATTAGCCATTATGTAACTCACACTTAACGACACCCATTGGGTCTGTCCGATGCGTGCAGCCGGGATGGGACCGCAGAGGCAGCACAGAGGGGTGTAGAAAGGTGGGGAGCAACGGGGAGCTCGCCCATCTTCCCCAGGCTGGAGCATCAGGAGCCAGCAAGCGAGGCTGGATGCTTTTCCATCAAAGCCTCCTTATTCAGATTCGAGCTCCTCGTCCTTCTCCAGAAAATAGTGTGTCAGGGAAGAACAAGATGCCAGCACGGGCACTCTCCTGGGAGGAATGTTAGGAGCGATGGCTTCAGCATCAAGCCTGTGTCATACAGGGGGAGCCTGGCAGTGGTTTGGGCTTTGCCTGGAGCCCCCAGGCAGACTTCGAGGGGATTTCTGCCCCCAACCCACATCCCTTTGCTGGGTTTTGTCTCAGGGGCAAATCCCAGGGGGCAGAAGGAGCCTCCTGTGAGCTGGGGGAGCTGCCAGCTCACATCCTCTGGAGCTGAGAGAGGGTGGCCAGGGCCACGCAGTCGGGGACAGGAGACAGCAGCTCGTGCCCTCCCATTACGCAGTGGCACACGCAGCCACGGCTGGGGACGTGGTGCCGGCTTCCAGCCCTGTGCCTCCGCCCCATCCCCTCCGGCTCAGCTGCAGCTCCTGCTTACAGCATAACTTTCAGACTTTTAATTAAATCTCCATGAAACAGCCATTGGAGATGCTTAATTTCAAGTGAGAGCTAATTAATTTTATGGGCCTTGGCCGCGTCTGCTTTATTTCTGAATTGATGCCCGGGATGGGATGGTCGGGAGCGCAGCGTGCAGGGCGTCCGCCGGCTCTCAGAAGCTGCCCAGGCAGTTGCGGTGTCTGCACACTGCCAGTCATCATCTGTGGGGCTGGGGGCTCGCCCCAGGTCCCACCCCAAGGCTCGCTCCCACCCCTCTGTCGAGATGCTCAGCAGGGTGCGGGGACAGGGGTGATGCCGGCTTGGGCTCCTGGTGCTGGTCCCACACCGGCTGGACCCACGGCCACCAGAAGCAGGAGCTGCTCCACCACGCTGTTCCCGTTCCTCAGTTGTTTTTCCCCCAAACGGACCTTTTGCCCCCACTTTGGAGCAGAATTAGGGCCAAAGCTTTGGTTTCCAGGGGTGGCACGAGACACCCACCCTCCAGCTGGGCTCACCAAAGCTTGGCTGTGCCTCTCCAGCAGCAGCTGCCCAGCCCTGGGGCAATGCTGGTCCCACCTCAGGAGGACCACAGGGGGCATGGAGCTGAGCCTGGTGGCCAGGGCTGGCCCCTGGTGGTGCGGGGCAACCCGAGGTGGGTTTGCTTTCAGGAGCCTGGTAGACCTGCAGGCTCCTGCTTTGCTGCTGACTGCAAAGGGCTCGGTATTAAACCGTGATTGAAAACATGAATCACCTCTCTAATTAAACAGAGCTGCTCTGTGCCAGGAAATCTCTCTCTTTGTCAGGATATTTGTTTTTAAAGGGGCATAAATCTCAGGCAAAGCTAAAGATTGGCTCCTGGACCCTTTATCGCAGCGCGGTGGTGATTTATCCTGTGCACCCTGGCACCAGAAAGGGAATAAAATTAATAATAAATATATATTTATAAGCCGCAGTAAGTCTGAAAGTGCCCAAACACCCGCAAGAGCAGCTTTGTCGTGCTGGAAGCTGGGTGTGCTCCAGCTGAAAGAAAATCGTGCTGAGGTCCGGCAGGAGGAGGGGGACCGAGGCGCTGGGGGTGGCTGGCAGCAAGGTTTCCTTCATGGGGCCAGACCTTTCCTGCACCTCGGTTTCCTTCTGCATCACCAGGGAGGGCTGGGACTCGCTCTGTCCTCTTTGGTTTGCCTCGCTCTGAGCACAAGCTGCCCTGCTTTTTGTGCTCACGGAGCCTCGCTGGTATTTACAGAGATTTCCCGGAGTGTTACCTTGCATCCACCGGCGTTGGGTCAACATTGACAGAGCCTGTGAGAGAGCAGCGAGAATCCTCCGGCAAACAGCGCCGTGATTTCACCCACCCTGAGCAGCCACGAGCTTCCCAGCCCCACGAGGAAGGAACGTGGAGCAGATCGGGGCAGCAGGCACCGCGTCTGGAGCCAGGGGAGGATGCTCCTGCAAGGAGGAGGAAGAAAGCTCAGCCTCGGACCTCCTGTCCTTCAGCCTCCTCTGGCAGCAGGTTTATTTGCATCCCCGTCTTCGAGGGAATGCAAATAAACTTAGTCTCTTATCAGCTGATAAATCAACTGGGGTGTGAGCCCACCAGCACGGTGGCCAGCCATCCGTGTGGCCGAGCTACCCTCAGCTCTGTGCAGGGCTCTTCCTCAAAGGTCTCCCACAGCAACGCTGGTTTAAAACCCAGCAGAGTGGCTGATTTTAAGCGAGTGATGCTGGAGCACCTCGCTCCCTCTCGGCCGTGCTTACCTGAGCTTCAATCTGCAGCCAGTGCTGCTGAGCTGCCAAAATACAGCCCTGCCAAGCATCTCCTCCTGCTTTGAACAAGGGGTTTTCAAAGAAGATGGACTTCAAAACCTACTTGAGAAGGGAAAAGTGACAGGCTGAAAAGGCTGGCAGAGGATGAGAATGTTGCTTGGAAGGTTTTGTAGGTGAACAAATGCTCTGGATTACTCTGGTTGTGTTTTCAAGGCAGCTTCTGCTCTGGTTGACTTTAACAGCCCTGAAGGTCTCTGTCCCTGCCCAGACTCCCCAGATGGTGAGAATCACTAAAGAAAGCTTCAGCAGACATTTCTGATGGTTTTAACAGACGTTTGATGTCTGGGATACCCAGTGCTGCGGTCCCCAAACCAGCTTTGGTGATGCTGGACCTGTGTGCCACCAGCTGGAGCCCCGTGTCTCCCCTGCTGAAACCAGGCAGCATCCTTCCTCCTGCACAGCACAGCACAGCACGGCACGGCTCTGCTGAAGGCTGGGCACCCCTCTTTTGGGTGTCCTTGCTCTCCAGACGGCGTGGAGGTGCCTGGACACCTGGCATTGACACTGGGCAGGACATCGCCGTGCCCTTCCCTCGGTGGCACACACTGGGTAGCACCTCTCTTACCCCGCTGGGATATCAGCACCCTTGTGGGCAGGGTGAGCAGTCCAGCACCAGGACGTGTGGGTTTGAAATGCTTACAGGCTCCGGGAGCAAATGTGTGGCCCCACCATGCACCAAAGAAGGTGCCAATCCCATTTCTGCAGTGACAGTGGAGACTCACCCACGGGAAGAGCACCAGGCTGTGCGAGCACACCACCTCCCCTTGGCATCTCTCCCCTTGGCAGCTGGCTCTGGTACCTCCCAGGGTCACCAGGCTGTCCCCAGGGCACCGTTTCCCTGCCTCCATCTCCCTGGATGCCAGGCAGCTGTGTCCCACCGTGCCACCTAGGGCCATGCCAGCCCATGCGCTGTCCCCAGGGTCTTTCCAACCCACCCCCTCGGTGTCAGCCCATCCCAGTGCCTCTTCCAGCTGCAGTGGGACAGCAGATCCTGAGCCCCGTGCAGGGCACGGGTGACTTTTTCCTGTGTGGACATACCTCTGTGGGGTCTGGCTCCAGAGGTGCCACACCTCAACCTGTCTCAGAGGTTAAAGAAGCAGGTCCTGGAGCTGGTGCTGGCCTGGTTCCTGATGGAGAGATGAGGATGTGAAGCTGAGCAGGAGCTCCTGGGTGCCCCATTCGTGCTGTGCCACCGTGCTTGTGGTGCCCTGACTCCCCAAAGCAAGGGTGCCCAGCCGGGAAGGACAGATGGAACCACGCACTGTGGTCCCCGCTGCCTCCTGGGGCTGCATGGCCAAAACTCAGCCACCCCTTCCCACCTCTGCTCTCATTCATCTGGCACCACGTGAAGATGCTTTTGCAGGCCTGGATGGGGTTTGCACCAGCCAAAGCAGGGGCTGAGCGCTGAGGGTCCCCGCACTGAGTTTTGGGGCAGGAATCAGAGTGGAGCAAACCCACAGCCACGTTGTTGGGTGGGAGCTGTCACCCTGCACCCTGCCAGGAGGGGTAGCTCGCAATTCTTGTCACGCTTCCTCTTGCAAAATAGCATGGATCTGGGCAAAATGGGCTGGGGAAAGGGTATGGATGGCTGGAACTCCCCCCTCCTTGGATTCAGCCCTCTGCATCCACCGCTCCGAGCATCCCCTGGCAGCCAGAGCCAGCTCATGACTCCTCGCAGGGCGGGGGAATTGAAGAAGTACTGCAACTTTCAGATTAATTGCGAGTTCAATGACTGTGTGCATGAATATTTAATTACGCACATCTTTCATGAATATGCACGCTATGCAAATGTCAGAGGGAAGAAGCAGTGAGATGGGGCGTAGGCGTGGATGCAGGGGGAGGACAGGCAGCAGGAGGCAGAGCTGGAACCGGCAGCCCAGATCCTTGGAGACCTGCTTGACCCTGCAGTCTGGCACACTGGGACCACGGATGGAAGGAGCTGTGGGCTGCAGGGGAGAAGCTGGAGCTGGCAGGACGTACGCCTGGGGTCCTGCGTGCACATCGGTGCAACCTGCAGGCACACGTCCCTGCCGTGGGCTTGCACCGTGCAACGTGGGCATGTTCCTTTGTGCCAGGTGAGGAGACATCCCAGGCTTTCCTCTCATCCCAGAATACATTTCCCAGCACCAGCTTCAGGGCACGGCCTCTCAAAGAGCTCCAGCAGTGCCCCAGGTCACCACGAACCAGCAGAGGCTGAAGCCCTCGGAGCCCAGCTCCCCAGCACCTTCCAGTTCAAGGTCTTGCTGCACGAGGTCCTTCCACACCCAGCCGTGTCCCAAATGGACCCAAAAGCCCCAAAGCACCAGCCCAGCTCCAACAACTCCCCCTGACAAAGCAGCAAATGGCCAAGACTCCCTCCGAATTGGCCTTAGGACCTGGACTTCTGCACCTGCTGGGTGAGGAGGCCAGGATGGTATCGGCGAGGCCATGGCTGGAGGACAGCACTGCACGCCTCGTCCAGCAAACTAGGGCCACGGTGCGAGGGCTGGCAGGGCGAGCCTTATCTCTAATTGCTGCTGGGATCGTTATCGTGATGAGTTTCAGTGGGGCCTGGCTGCCAGAGGCGCTTACTGGGGTGCTGCGTATCTGTGTGCATTCTTCTCATGACTTGTAATTATGGCATGAAACAGTTTTTTGTTTGTTTGTTTGTTTGTTTTAATTTTATTTCAGTATTAGGGAAAGCTGTTGTGATGTGGGGGTAAGGCTGCTGCTCTCCTTCACGTTCTCATGAGGAACACGGGAGCAGAGGGGGCCATGGGGGGACAAGGGAGGCGTCTGGCAGCCGGGTCCCACCTCCAGCCAGGACCCCAGCGTGGCTCCTCCAGCCCCAAGCTGCGGGTCCCACTGCTCTGCCCACGCTGCACAAGGCAGGCTCGAGCCTCCCCGGCACCTCCAGCAGGAAAGGTGGGCACGGAGAAACCGCTGCCCCCTCTGCTGTGGCTCCATCCGCCCCAAGCACCTGCAGCCCCCTGGCCGTCAGCTGGTCCCCCCAGTTCCAATGCCACTCGGTTTGGGTGGATTTCCTCTCTTTGATGCCGTTTCTTTCATTATTTTGTGACAACTCATCTCGTTTTTACATATTTTTGGGATATTCTGAAGACGGGATGTCTGTGCACTTGATTTGTTGGCATGCAGCCTCTGCAGCAGGGCAGCTAATTGCACCGCGGGGCCTGCTGCGGAGCACTGACACCTCCCGAAATGGGACCAACACCAGAGCAGAACAGCATCTTTTCTTGGGGGTTTCAGACACGTTTGTTCAGGGATCATCATTTGTGTCCAGGAACACAAACGTTCCCTCTGCATCTCTCTGCCTGTCTCTCCTGACAGGGCAGCTGTCAGATCTGTGCAGGGTAGCTGACGTCTCCTGCTGTCATTTTCCACCTTAAATTTGCAGTTCCTCTAATCCTAGCTAACTTCTCCGGATCAGCCCCATCATTATTACAGCCCAGGAGTTTCCCCCAGAGGCAGTCTGATTTCCCTTGGTTATTTACTCTGCTGTCACCGTTTCCCTCCAGGCTTTCCGGAGGCGCACCGAGCCTGGACGCATCCATCCCAAATGAGGCCCCGAGCCCAGCTACGCCCACCAGCTCCCACTCGGAGCCGTGTCAGCTCCTTCCAGTTTCCACTTCCCTGAAAAAGCTTTTTCCTTTTTATTTCTCATCCAGCCAAAGCCTGGAATCCTTGTGGAGGAGCCCCCACGGTGTGAGGTTTCTGCTTTAAAGCCGCCTGTACGGATTCCTCTCCCTTCCCTTGGACATTGGTGAGACCAAGCCTGGGCAGTGGGCCCAGTTTGGGGCTCCCCAGTCCCAGAACGCCCAACTTCTGTCCCCAGCCCTTGCCCACAGCAGGTGCTGCCCCACAGCTCTTTGCAAAGGGGCACGGCCTTGGTGCTTGCTCTCTGCAGAGCCCAGCCACCGCCCAGAGCCGTCAAATTAACCCAGCCGCTGCAGGTTTGGATGTTGGAAGTGGGCAGCCATCCGTTCCCGGAGAAATGAGCAGCCTCCTGCAGCACGAGATAGCATTGACGGCCACCTAATCCCTCCTTGGACAGGGATTTATCGTCCACGAGCACCGAGCATGCCTCTGCCTGGCGATGAAAGGAGCACAAGGAGAGGAGAGCTCGGGAAAGCGGGAGCAGATAACTCGGAGGCTGCTGAGCTGGTGGCTGTGCTCGCAGCCCCGTCCCAGCCCCATTCCGCTTTTTATTCCATGCGTGTGGGAGAGCACAGAGCAACGTGCTGATGTGCTGCATGGCTAAAAGGCAACGTTTTGTGTCTCGGTGCAAGCCAGAGCTTCGTACGCATCGCTGCAGCTAAGGCAGAGAAATGCCACGAGCTCGTGCTTTTGCCCCAGCATTTTCCAGAGCAAAGCTGTCCTGCAAGACCGTGGCTTGTTTGCTGCATGGGTTTTTAAAGACCTCAAACCATCTGGGGGTCATTTTGGTGCATGCACCAAGACAACCCATCATCCAGGGTCACCAACAGGCACGGTAACACGGGGACAGTCTGAGGTTTGCCCGTGCCGTGTCCCACAGCACGCCGGGAGTCTATAAAACTGCAATTATATACTGGGGCTGAGCTCCAAGAGGAGACCTCGTCAATACAGAGTCAAGCGGGTGAATACCATCAGCAATATTTGAACAGCATGGACAAGGACAGGCCCTTTTGTATGGTCTGGAGATCAAGCTAAGTCTGTCCTCCTTTCTTTGATGGGGAGTTATTTTTACCCAGGCAGTGGGAGAACCAGGGATTGTCCTGGGCACGGGGGTCTGGCCCCTGTCCCCCCTTGAGCACGGGCAGCAGGGTGAGTGCTTGTGGGCCCAGCCACAAGGCAGAAGGGCCAAGCGAGGGCAGCTGCCTGCGGGGTTTACGTGTAATCCCCCCAATACTGGGCGTTTGGCCTCCTGAATGTGTTTATCCCATCCGAAGCCATCCCCGGGGGCACGGGAGGGGGCTGCTCTGCAGGCGTTCGGATGCTTGAGCTGCTTTCCCTTCCCCAGCCCCCGTTTGGAGGGGATTACTGGAACACATCAAAAGCACTCGCTTCCAGCCAGCAGCCTGATGTCCCCTTAGGCAAGCTTTATTCTGGTGTGCAGAGGAGGAGCAGGCAGCAGCAGCCCCCTGGGTGTCAGCCGGAGCGATGTGGGGACACGAGCAGTCCCGGGGCTCCTCACTGGGACACCGACCCCGCTGCGGCCAAGCCCATGGGTCCTGCAGCTTCCACGGCTTTTCTGCAGACAACGTGCCACGAGGGCCTCACCAGCGATCCTCCGCTCTGAAAAATGCCTTTAATATCCCTGAACCAGCCGCTTGCCGAGTGCTTGGCCTCTGGGACCCCTTCTCCTCCCGGCGCCGTGTCACGCGCAGCATTTCTGGAGAACAACGGGTATTGAGAAGGAAAGAAATGACATCCTTGCAGCTCCCCAAATAACAGGACTCGCTCTGTAAATGATAGGATTATTGCAGCTCCTTCGAGGTTTAAAAACCAGGCTCAAGGCACTGTCACCAAGGGCGGAGAGGGGACAAGTCTTATTTACCCACGGAGGGGATGCTCTGGCTTTGAAGCCACAGCTCTCAGAGGTCACCTTACCAGCAGGGCCACCCCAGCTGGATGCCCAGACCCACATCCAGGTGGTTTGCTCGTTTTTCCAAACCAAGGGCTTGAAGTTTGCTTTGACATCAGAGCCTGTCCGCTTGGACACCGTGGTGAGGCAGGGAGGAAGGGCAGGATTTTGCAGCTTCTCCCAGTTCTCCTAATATATAAATAAATTGGTGGAGGTTTTTGCTAGCCCAGGTCCTCTCTGTGCTCTGGTTTGCTGCATCCTCACATCAGCAGGAGGCAACACGCACCCAGAGGTGGCCAGGTCTGCAAGCGAGGAGGGCCTGAGGGCTGCAGCAGCGACTACAGGACGTGCTGGATGTGATGGCTCTGGGATTCGAGGGTTTGTTTGCAGATCTCCGTGTTAAATGTGAACGTAAAGTTAACTGCAACACAGCCCTGTGGAGCAGAGCTGGGATTGTTGGCCATGGGGTGAGGGGCTGGGTTAAGGAGCACACTGGGGGTCCTGTCTCCATATGCTGCTGCCTTCCTCCTCGGTGATGGATGGGTGCTGAGGGAGCGGCCAGGATGGCACCTCAGAAACTCCTGCCCCTGCCGTGGTTTCTGCCTGTCTCTGACAGTTTTAATTTTTAAGGGAGCTGAGGGGGATTTAGGTTTGAAAAATGAGTCTGCCTTGGAAAAGGGAACTGTTACCAGAATGGCCATTTAAAAGGAGTCAGCAGAAACATGATCATAAACAAGATGCTAAAATTAAACCAATTTCTTCTTTTTTTTTTTCTCTCCCCACCCTGAGGACTGGCAGCACGTCGTAAGCAGCTGCTGCGCCCTGAGGGAACCACGGAGCCAGCTCGCCCGTGTCTGAGCGGAAGGGAAGCACCGGTGAGAAAACAGCAACACCAGCGGAGGGGAAATTCAGCTTCCAGACGCTGCCTCCACTTTGCTGGCCTCCGGCATTCCTCCTGATTCAGGGGCCACGCAAAAATGAATAAATAAATGGAATAAACTCAAGCGGGAGTATCCCATCACCACCCCACCGCTCCCCGTGGTCAGGATCTCCGTTCCCCATGGTTCCCTCCCAGCTGGGGCATTTGGCAGCGGAGGAGCGTGTGGGTTGCAGATCAGTGTCTGAGGGATGCTCTGTGTCTCACAGTCTCCACGTGCTTGGTTTACAGGACAGCAAACCCCCGTGAGATAGCATGGGGGAACAGCAGAGGCGGAGCCGGGGTTGCTGCGCTTCGGCTTTGATGTCTGTTTATTTCCAAAGGAGCTGGATTCAAACAGAAAAGCAGGGCAGAGGAGAAGATCTCTTTAATTAGAGACTTTTCTGACATCACTGGAAGCGTGAGAGATTCGATCTTTACGTGCTGGCTTCCTTTCAGACTCAGAGCCCTTCGCGTTGAAGCCTGGTACATTTGCAGGTTTGGGAGCAGCACCACCGACAGTGGAAGGAGAGGAGAGGAGACGCAGCCCCCGACGTGCCCCTCAGCCCCCCTGCTCACCGCTGGTGGTGGTTGCAGTGGTGGGAAAAGCAACGCAGGGCACCACAGCCCCTTGTCCTCCCCAAAACCACGCTGTGCTCCCAGAGGATATACACATCAGCCCAGGTGCAGCCCTGATCTCTGCTCCTGGTTTCCTGCGAGCCTCCGGCCTCCCCATCAGACGCAGCACGAAGGTCAGCCTCGTTTGCTTTTGTGCCAGAGTTGCTTTCAAATAACAACTCAAATAACCCCTTTCACCTCCTCCCCTGCTGTGTTTACAGCCCCAGCTTCAGCGAGCTCTGGCTCGGTCCCATCCTGCACATCTCCTTACAAGTCCCGCAGCGCACCGTGCCATTAGCATTAGGGTTTTACCTTTGTCCCTAAAGACCTGCCTCCTTCCGAGCACTCAGAGCCCCCGGTGAGACCTTTGCAACCTTCAGGACCGACCCGCTGTGGGAGGACACCCCCCACTCCTTCTCATCCCCCACGGGATATTTCCAGTGCGATTAAAGACTCGACGCAATTAAAAGCCTGATCCTTTCCCAATCAGCAGCAGAGGGGGAACGCAGGCTCGGTGTGCTCCAGGACTTCACCGAGCTGAATGCAGCTCCGCACCAGGAAAGCAGGCAAGTGGTGCCAGGTTGGGGAACCCTTTTCTTTGTGTACCCCAGCGATGCTGCACATCACGGAGGCACGACCAGCCCTGTCCCGTGCTGCACCCGTTTAGCGATGGGCAGGAATTCCCATCTTGCAGCGACAGGAGAAAGCAAAACAAAAACACACACAAAAACACAAAACAAAACACCTGCTTTTTTGCATTTTTTTATTTTTTTTTTTAGCCTGTAGAGAAAGAAACAACGGGAGTGCCAGAAAGGTATTTAATTATACCTCATGATTGCAAATTTTATATCCCCAAATTGGAATGCACTGTGTTTAATTCAATTAGACACCGTAAAACTCCCGTTATCCCCTTCAGATGTTAATAAAGCCAAGAACTTCCAACTCGCTTTATTTGTAGCTCTTGCAACACCAAGCTGCTGTTATTTATATGTTTCTAAACATAACAGATTTTTATTACTTTTTGGCCATGTGCCCAGAATTGGTAAAATTTGGGGAAAAAAAAAAAAAAAAAAAAAAAAGGAAAAGCTGGGAACTTCTCTTCCTGTTTTTCTCTCCTCTGCCACTTTCACGGAGTGACTACATAAACTGTGAAAAAAAGTAATAATAAAAGCAGGGGGGGGGGGGGTTAATTGCTGGAGAGGTCTTAATAAACGCCACCAGAGGTTTCTCCTGGCCGTTGGAAATCTTGGACGGGGTCTGGTTAATGAGGTCTGGTTAACGCTTGGTCTGCATTGACCAGCCCCAAGTCGGGCTGCGTCCCCTGGGCTCGCCGGTGCCTGGAAGTGGCAGAAGCCTCGGGGCAGGGGCACGAGACAGGCAGAAGGCCCCCGGCCCCAGCCGCACGTTCGGTGAAGCGTGATTGCAAAGTTTAGCCAACGAGATCGCCAAAGCGAAATGTTTCCCTTGTGCTGGAGGTGTTGGCGGGGTGGCCAGATCCCACAAGGATTTTTTCGCAGAGTTGGGACGAGATCCTAGACGACCTCGGGGTGATCTCTGGCGTGACTCAGAAGAGGCCTGGCCACGGCCAGACACCCGAGCCTGGCTAAGCTGCTGCTTCCCCAGGACGCAGCCCACGAAGCCCAGCTCCGCGCTCGCTGGTGGAGCAGAGCAGGCGGCTGGAACAGAAAATGTTTCATAACCGAGCAACGGCAGAGGGGATGATGAGCCGGACCCAGACATAATTATTTCAGACACTTTTTTGATGATGCTCCGACTCCAAACTGTTTCAGCTGTAGGATGAAAAACACCAGGCTATTAGTTCACAGCGCAAAGCAGAGCTGCTGGGAGACTTCGGGGCTGGAGGGAGATGTTAAGGGATAATTTTGTACTAAGTTCTTTTTTTTTTTTAACTCCCCTGAGGCTTTTCAACTTATAAATTCGTGCACTTGTGTGGCGGCTGCATTGACCAGCTCTGTCACATCAATAACATGTGTCACGGAGCATCCTGCGGAGCTTACTGATATGGGAGAACACAAGGGCCCAGCCTGATCCCCAGCACACTTCCAGGGGCATCTTCCAAATAAAAGTTGCCTCGAGCACGCAGGGTGGGAACATCGGGGACAGCTGATTCAGGCCCAGAGTTTGCTGTGGACTGAAAAGCTTTGGCAGAGCTCAGCGGGGATCGTTGGGCACGTAAAGCAGAAGTCAGCAGATAGGAACCAAGACGAAGGGCAGGGCTGCTCCGGAGCCAGCAGCGGAACAGCCACATCTGGTGCTGGATCACAATGGGAGAAGTAAAAATAGGAGCATGGAAGCAATGGGTGCTGCCCAGCAGGGAGAGCTCAGCACAGCTGCTGAGAAGCTGACATTGTCCCTCCCCAGCCTGCTGGTCCCCGTTGGCATGCCAGCCGGTGTGTGGAGAGAGAAAATCCAGGTGGTGACATCTCATGGGCCCAGCAAAGCTTCCAGCAGGTGCCCTTAGCTGAGGGTACTCACAGAGCCCAAACTATCCCGACGTGGTTGTGCAAGCACCAAAACCAACGACACCTCTGTGCTGCTGCGGGCTCAGTGCCGGGGGACTGGTGCTGGGAGTCACCAGCACGGTTTTGGTGTGCAGGGGTGGTTGGGTGGCACCTGCTTGGTGCCAAGCTTTTGCTAAAATTCACCCTCCTGGCGAGCACACCCTCCTGGTGACCTCGGGGATAAAAGAGATGGCTTCAGATGCATCCAGGAGGCAGCAGCACTCCTCGTTAGGGCCGTGGGACTCGGAATGGGAGGCCTGGGATTCAGGTCAGGCGTTACGAAAACCTGCGTGATGCAAGAGCAACGAAGCCCTGGAGCAAATGGCTGGCGGCCAGGACATCGCCACACTGCAGGCCCTAGAGAACAGGTTCGAGGAGCACCTGTGCAGACAAAGGTGCCCTGGGGCATTGTCTGAAGACTCAGATGCCCTCGGGTTCTCCAAGCATCAAGCGCTGCGACGTGCGGGCCATGTGCAGCGGTATGTGGAGTAGGTCTCGTGCTTCCCAGGAGCATCAGATGTGCTGCAAGCATGCTGCGGACTTGCATGGAGGTTTTTGTGCCTCTTGCTTGTGGCTTTTGTGCCTCCTGCTCGCAGTCACCTGTGGCTGGCAGATGCTGTCCCTGTGCCCAGGAATCTGGGCTCACCAGGTCCCCTGGAGGCAGCTCTCCAGGCCATGGGTGCGCCACGGCCACCAAGTGAACACCTGGACGTGTCGAAGCCACCACGGAGCTGTACCCTGGCACCCATCCCATCACTGCATGGGCATCCTGGGGAAGGATGGAGGCTCGCCCTGACATCCCCAGCATGGCTGCAGAGCCCAAAGCACGCTGCTCTGGGTGCCCCTCATTAAGGGGAAGAAGTTTCAAAGCACTGCTCCTCTACCCAAGGATGAAAGAGCCTCCCCTTACTCATCGCGCTCTCCCCAGCAATTAGCTGCTGAACCCACTTTAATGCTTTAATGAATTCTCCTCATTAAAGAGCAAACGTCTCGGTGCTGGGGGCCGGCAGGGTGAGAAGGCAATTAGAGCAAGCCAAATCCATGCCCACCCACACTCCTGGCTGAGGACTCGGGCTGCTCTTGGAAGTGCCTTATCACCAAGAACTTCTTGCCCGTCGTTTCCTAACGAGGCACGTGAGCCCTAAAGCACCTCCCCGCTCGGCACGGCACAGCTCTCACGTCAGCCACGAAGTTCCTTGAGGGCAGGACATGTTGGGATCCCGACGTTTGGGGTGAGCAGCAGCACCTGGAGGGTGTCAGCACATGAGATGAAGCTCCACGTGAGATGAAGCCGTGCACCAAGGCAGTCGGCGGTGGTGAGAACAAGCTTCAGGTGGGAGACCCGGTGCCTGCAGGAGTGGGAGAGGTGCTCCCGGTCTCAATAGGGATGAGCAATTGAGACAAGCGTAGGAGTGTGCTGTGGAAAGTGAACAGGAGGCATCTGTAGCATCTTCACACCGGCCTTTGAAAGGAGAAAGTTTTCCCTGAACTGCCTTTGATTCTGGTGCAATAAGAGGATTGGCACCCGGCAAGCTAGTCCGGGCCAGTGACTCATGTGAGGAATTCAGACGGCAATTCTGTTTGCAAATTGCCAGCTTTGATTTGGAGCAATTTGGTCATTATTCTCAACTATTCAGGGAAAGCATGGTCTTGCTATATCAGCACTTCTGCTGGCGGGCGTTTTGCAAACCCTTCGCCTTTGTGCTGGCCGCACGGCGGGGGCTCGGTCCGTCACGCCTTGCGGGGTCTGCACCGCCCTTCCCATCAGCGACAGCCAAAGGAAAATCAGCAGCAGAGCTTTCCACCAGGGTTTTCTCGAACCCATTGGATGCACGGAGGTGTCACCAAAAGGGCAAGGTGTGCGACAAGCGGCTGAGGTGGCTGGGTGCCCCCAGTGACAAGCTGCCATGGCTTGAGGTGGGAAAACCTGCTTTTACAGATATTTTCACACCCCATGAAGGGAATGAGCTAGCAAGCAGGGAAAGCAGGGCACATCTACCCGGGAGCTGTTGTTTTCTTGCTCCTCGTTGGTAGCACAGCTGCTGTCGGTAGCAGCTGTCTTCACCTCCCAAAGCTCACGGATGGGCAGCGCCAGGTCCCAGCACCTCTCCTATTTTGCTGTGAAGAGATCTCACCACGAAAGGCGCTGCAGCTGAGGCTGAGCCTGTCCCAGCAGCAACAGCAGCTCACGAGCACTGGTGGCAAGGTGGCCAGAAGCAGCCATCTGCGCCAGCAGGGCTCAGGCCCACGCCACCTGCCCCAGACATCTTCCCGGATGGTCCCTTCTGAAGACCAGCCGCTATTTATAGTTTGTGACACAGAAACAAGAACATTTGGGAACGCTTCTCCATGAAAGCGCAACCCAACATTTTCTTTTAATTTCTCCGTGTGAAACGAAAGCCAGCTCACCGCTCTATTTTTAGCTTCCCCATAACAAGCCACATGAGCAGGCGAGAGGAACAGCATGTTGATGAGGAAGGTTATTGCACTCCAAACCTCCCCTCGTTTCTGCAAACAAGCTGTGCTGGGAGAGGCTTACCAGCAGCCAGCAGAGGGGCTAGGAAAGCTGTCGGTCTCCTCCTTGTGACAAACAACAAGTTCAGGGCTGCCAGAGAGGATGGGGACGGACTGAGACCTGTTGGTTCTGCAGCAGGGTGGCCTCGAGAAGAGAGCCCACCATGGCGGGCTGCTCCTGGGCGCCTTTGGCCTCTCTTTTGCCTTGCTCCTGCCTTCAGCTCGAAGGTTTGAGCCCAAGAACGCTGCACGAAACTCCCAATGTGAGAGTGAAGAGGAGCCTGCTTTGGGAAGCAAACTCTCCATAGCCAGCGTTGGCAATCACCCTGGAAAGAGATGACAAAACCCCGAGCGTGTCTGGATGGCAGGGAAGGGCAGCGTCCCCTGCGACACGCTACAAAAGGAGGAATACGCTTGACCTAGATACATGAAATAACATGGTCCCTGGCAAAGTGCTGCAGCAAGAGGGAGAATTTCACATTCATTAGAAACCCAGCTCACTCGCCGCCCCCAGATACAGACAGCCCAGAAATAAAGATGCGCGGGGACAAAATGGCTTCAGCACACGCCGGTTCCAGGTTGTGAAGCTCCACAGCGACGCAGCCACCACAGCCACAGGTGCCACCTGTCCTGTGCCACCAGGAGCCACCTGCCCTGACCCATCCTCCTGCCTCCTTGGTGCAGAGGCTCCCAGCTTGCTGCCTCTTGTCCCCAGACCTAGCAGACCATCGTGGGGCCACATCACACGGGGTGGCACCAGAAGGGCTGTTGCAAGACTGGAAAGGCTGTGCCAATCCCCACTGCCGCCAGGAGTGATGTTTCAGGGGTCCATCCTGGGTTTTCCCCCCGGTGCCCAAACAAGCTTGCTTGGGGGTTTTCCTCAGGCCCTGGAGCTGGCAACGTGGACCCGGAGCACGGAGGTCTCTGATCCTCCTGCCACGTGCAGAACATGCCAAGGCTGGCGGAGCCCGTCTGGCAGGCGCTTGTAGGCAGGAGCAGCTCCCGCTTTGGTGCTCCAGGTTCTTATTAAAGCTTGGGCACTGCCTCGCATCCCCACCCAGGAGTGTGGGAAACGTAATTGCTCCCTGGGCAGCAAAGAGCGAGCACGCAGGGCGTGAAACACGGGCCAGGGAAAGGGGGGAACCCAGGCCAACAGTAATTTGGGAAGTGCAAAGAATTTGTGAAAGTCTCCCCATCCCCACCCACAGCCCAAGGGCGTGTTACAACAGTGCTCTCCCAGGTTTCCTTCCACCACCAGGGATGACTGATCCCGACCATGCAGGCTCAGGGCGCCGGGGCTTTGGGGAGCTCTGCTCTGTGTCCTGGGGCAGAGAGGTCTGCAGGGCCTTCTCCTGGGAGATCCGTCCTCTCGGCCACCACGAGGTGCTTCCCAACAGCGAGGTTTTCAGCAACCTGGAGGTGACAGAACCTTGTGTGGTGGCAGTTTGCCATGGTCATCAGCATCTCCAGGAGAAACCTGGGTGCGCACCAGCCCAGCGGGGACCTACGTCAGTCCTGTCACCCGTGTGGGAGGAAATGGCCCAGGAAGGAGACTTTTGCGAGGGTTCAGTGTCTCTCAGAGCTGTGCACCATTGGAAAGCAGGGGAATGTCCCAGCCCAGCCCCTCCTGGACCTCTGGGGGGGCACCGTTTTGGTAAAGCTGTGCAGAGGTGCAGCTGAAGGCTGATGACCGCAGACCCACAGAGTGTAACTGCAGCAGGCTGAGCTGGGATGCCCATCCCTCGAGGGCACCATCACATTAATCTAGAGTGAAAAGGTTGAGGGCTCGGTGGGCTTGGCATTTCCTGCTTTGATGGCTCCATTTTTCGCTCTGTCCTCTCCTGGCCCTATGGGAACCTTTTTAAGAGCACACTGCTCAGTGCTGGCTGCGGGACCTGCTCCACGTCCCATCCCCTGCTGCACTGGCCAGGCAGTGCTGCTCAAAGGAAAGGCTTTGCTTGAGCAGAAATGCCACTTCCCCTGTCCCACACAGGGCAGAAACCCCCACACCTGGTGCTCACCTCTGGCGTTAAGGGGCTTTATCTCTGGGCTGCACCAGCCTGGTGCAGGGATGGTAGGTAAAAGGGGATCCATTGGATCCATCACCCATGCCATGCTGATGCTGCTCTCGGGGGCTGCCCTGCCATGAGGGGAGCACGAGGTTAGTCTGGGAGCAGCCCTGGACAGGAGTCACCATTCCTCCTCTGCAGCAACCTTCCCTCAAGCATTTTTCTCTCTTGAAGCAGGGTGGAAAGCTTCATGAGCTTTCCCCATCACTGATTGTCCAGGAAGAACTCAGCCTGAACCACCTACATTTGTCTGTCTGAAGCATTCCACGGTGATTTAGAGCCATTTAGAACTTGTCATCATTTTTTTTTTCTTCTGAAACAAGTTGAAATCAACCTTTTCCTGCAGACGGGCTTGGCCTTTTTTTCAAACTGGCGATTTTCCAGCGAGGATATTTGAACCCAAAAGACCCGGGGGCCATGCAGAAAGCCTGCAGGAGCTCATCCTGCAGGAGCTGCGTAGCCACGGGTGATCCCTGATGGGGAATGGGGAGATCTGGGGCAGGACACAAACAGAGCAGGGCCAGAGGAGAGCGCAGCCCCCTGCTCACCGAGCCAGATGCTGCATGGGCTGCTCCAAGCCCAGGAGCCTGTAGCATGTGTGAGAAGCGAGGGGAAGCCTCAGCTGAGGCCACAGCAGGGATAATAAAATGAAATGAATCAACTCTCATCACCCAGCTGGTGGGGCAGCTGTGCTGGCTTGCCGTGCTTCTGCCTTCCTGATCAGCCTCTGCTGATCCCACCCAGCTCTCTCCCCTGCTTCAGAGGGTTTGCTGTGCAAGGCCAGGGCCAGCTGCATCTCCAGGGGCTGGTATGAGCCTGCTGAGCCCTCGGGCTGTTTTGTGCAACCGGGAGCATCAACTGAATGAAGGAGACCACGGCGTCCTGGAGGCTTCAGCATCCAGCACTGAAAGGAGCTGGCAAAGGGAGCGAGATCCAGGTGTGTGCGGTGGAGGTGGAGGAACAGGGGCAAGCAGGGCGCTGGGCACAAGCACCTCCTGGGCTCCATCCTGCTGGGACACAGAGCAGAAGACCTCAGGAAGCTCTGTCCTCTCCTGGGGGATTAATTTACCAGGAAGAGCTGGAGGTCAGGGCCGAGGAAGAGACTGGGGCTGATAAACCTGACAGATTGAAAACCTTTGGGTTTTCAATCATCTCCCTGGCATCGAAATCGGTGAGCAGCAGCCGTGCAGACACGTGCCAGCCCTGCTCCTTGCCCCGTGCAGAGCCTGCAGCTCCACTGGGGAGCGAGACCACCGCCAAGCCTCTGCTGCTGGCACAGGCTCCCAGAACGAGCAGCAGATGCTGGTGTCTCCCTTTCGCTCTCGCTCAGCTCCCTTTCTGCTCCTCCTCCTTCCTGTCTCTGCGGGGATGGTCCCTAGGTAGCAGCTCCGTGGTCCACTGGGGGGATATGGGGCCAGACTCCAGGCATGTGTCAGTGGGGGGTTGGACCCCCCAGATGCCTCTCTTCTACACCGTGCCCCCAAATAAGGCTGCTTCTAACCCAAAAAGGCCGAGCAGCTCCCAAATCCCCAGCAGGACTCATACCAGCACCAGCAGCGCTCAGCCAAATGGTGCCTGGTTAGGGACATAGGGAACAGGATGGGGACTGTCAGCAGCCAGAGACAAGGCGAGGTGATGAACCCGGTCCAGGTCTACCGAGGGGCAGCGGGACATGGGACCAGCTGCAAAAAAATCAAGACGCAGCCAATGGCCTGGATCCAAATTCCATCCAGGAGACAGGAGCGGAGACAAAGCTACTATGAGCATAGGAGAGGCCCACTGAAAAGACAACACAGGTCCAAGGTCCATGCAGGAAACTGAGCCAGACGCAGACCTGAATGTGGTAAACCTACCACATTGCTCAGGCAAGGGCTGGCAGCCCGTGGGCAGAAAGTGTGAGCGGAGGCAGTGAGCTGCATCCTGCCCTGGGCACTGCTGGCACGAGCCAGGCTCTGTCCTGAGCAAGAATGGGGCAGGTCCCATGGGGCACCGCCAGGGTACGAGTCAGAGCAGGGCTTAGGGGAGGGCTGGGGAGTGGTCTTGCCCGTCCTGGAGATGCTGGTGTTCAAAGGCACGGTTTTAGCACCCAGGAGAAGCTGGGGCTGCTGGAAAAGCTCCATCTCCGTTGCACAATATAGAGCTAGACTAGGGCGAGCATAAACCCTGCGTGGCCACGGTGGAGTCGTTTGCCTTGGGGCTTGGTTGATGGCTGCAGTGGTAAGCGGGTTAATGATGCTGCTTCCAGGAGGCTCCATTGCAGCACCCTGGGACGGTGCTGGGAGCAGGGAGGGGGTTTGTGCCAGGCTGGGGACCCCTATCCTGCCTGGGAAACACCGAGCAGGTATGCCAGCAGCTCAGGAGAAATGAAACAATCCTCCTTATGTTGTATTTTCCTCCTGAACCATGCCAGTCCTGGGGATCCAGAGGGGATTCAGCCCCACGCAGCCAGTCCTGCTGCCAGCGTGCCTTTTGCAGACAGCATCGCCCAGTGCTGCGGGTCCCAAAAGCCCTGCTTGCCCCCACCCTTCAGATGACGAGCATTAAGCAAAAATACTGTGCGATACAGAATGCTCTGGAAACGTTTTGGGGCTTTCGTATCTGAAAGAGAAGTAAACGAGGGCCGGAGTTAATGTTTGTAAGGTGTCTTTTGGGAATCCAAGCGAAGAGTGCGGGCGAACGCGTGTTGTAAAGGAGAAATATATCCAGCCATTAACGAGGGGCTGGGGAAGTGCTGCTGCCTCGCACTTCCTTCCCCGTGGATGAGGAGTTTTACAAGGTACCTAAATGTTATTGTGCTTGTTTTACAGCAGGGGAACTGAAGTGTTTGCAGGCAGTGTGATTTGCTGGAAGTCACCTGGCAGCACCCAAACCTCCTGCTGTAGATCACCCTGCCGTGCTTACCCGCTCAGTCACGTGCAGCCCCGAGCAGGATTGGGGAAGCAGCCCACATCGTGCAGCTCACTGTGCGTCTGCTTGTACCCACAGGGACAGAGGGGAAAGTCTGCTTTCCTGCACTTGCAGCCAGGAAGATGGAAACAATCAGCACGGGAGCCTTTTTGGGGGGGTTCTCCACGCGCTCATCTGCTCCTGAGCCCTTGGGTGCCCTGTGGTTTTAAGGGAAAAGGTGACCCTGGGTGTCACCAATGCCAGCAGAGCTGTCTCCTTGCTGTCTCTGGAAGCAGAGCCCAGCCCCAAGCCTGTGCTACAGTTCCCAGCCGCTGTGCACGTCTCCTCCTGAGACCTCCCAGTCCCTGAAGAAATACGGCTCCAGCAGCACACAGGCATTTTTGAGAGCTTTCCTGGAGCCCTGGATGGAGAGAAGATGCAGTGCAGCTTTATGCAGTGATGCCCAGTGCCAATAAAACCAATAAGTGCTTCTATTTATCCTTCCTGGTACTGCAGACCTAAATGGGCTTGCACGAGGACAAGGAATAAAACCGGAGGGCGGTCAGGAGCAGCAGCTCCCTGCCCACTGCTCACACAGACGTGTCCCTCGTCCTCACTGCCAAATTTTGCAGACCTCACAGCAGAAATTAAATCTTCCTGCCCTCGAGTTGCTCCTCAAAATCTCAGCCCAAGCAAAGGTTTATTCCCAGTGTTGCATCTTATTTTTTTCTTCCCCTTCTATCTAGCCTGAAAAGGGCTTGGCATTTATCTGCGTGCAGGCACCTGATCGGACTGGACTGGCGCAGACCATCTGGGGACGGGCTCTGGGCACCAGCACTGCAGACAAGAAGCTCCTCCAATTAATCCCAAATCTGATGATTTGCAGATCCAGAACAGTAAGGATAATTTTGTTAAGTTCGAGTGCCTGGTTTGGGGGGGGAAGGGGGGCGGTAAGGAGGATTTCACTCCAGGCACTCATGTCTACATGTCTAATGAATTCTCCCACTGTGCGCACCCCCGGGACACCAGCTTCCCCTGCTCTGGATCTGTTTTTCCATCTCTGCAATGACTCTTCCCCTAATTAGGAAACCATAAATACAATTTGAAAAATCAAAATGAGACTAGGCTCCATGTATAAAGCAGGGAGGAACTTGTCGAGATAAGACTTAAAACTGAGGAGTGGGAAGGAGATCTGGGCAGGGATTCCAGCCTGGGAACACCTTAGCTCTTTCCAAAAGAGGGAAAAATCGATGGGGCAAAAGCATAAATGACACTGGTCGCTCAGAGCTGCTAATGGAGGATTCCCTGAGGAGGCAAGCAAGCTGGCAGCCCTCCTGCTTCATCTCTTGACAGGTTTGTCTCCTTGATGGCACTGCCCGCTCAGACACCCCAGCACTGGGACACCGAGGGGCTGGCAGCCACTCTGCAAGGGGACAGCGGGGCACGGACAGGACTTGACCCCTGCAGATGCTTCCTGGCTCTTCTGTCCTTCCTTCTCACCAGCTCTTCGTTGAGACGGGTAAACTATTTTTATCTCGTTCGTGGTCAAAACTCAGCTGTGGTGGTGTTTCCGATGTGCAGTGCTCAAGGTGGTGGGGTCTTGGTATGCAGGAGTCGGGGTGAAGGCATCTGCCCCACTCCAGCTCGTGCCTTTCCCTTCCTGCGGATCTCCTGCACAGCCAGCACGGGGGGTGCACGATGGGCAGTGACGCCTCTCCAAATTGCAGTTGGGCTTATATTTCATGGGTTTTGCTTAAAAGGCAACTAAAAACTATGAAACTTGAAGAAAATCAGCCTGGAGCCTCCTGTGCCTTAGGGCACTGTTACGGGGACAGACCTCGTGTCAGTGCATCCCAGAGGAGCAGCTCACAGCGCTACGGGCATGCAGCTGAGCTCCAGAGGCACTCACTGCACACACGAACAAATTAATTAGTGCTCACGGTCTGTCATTAATAGCCTGCACGATCACGTTGCCCTCTGGCGTCTGGCCGTCTGGCTCGAGGTTCAAACCGCTCCCAGCACGCTCGGCTCCGGACGGTGAGTTTGAGTGCTGGAAGTAAGGAGCAAAACCGTGTGTTGGCTAATTTGGGGCACTACCCACCAGGTCCAGGCAGCTGGAGGTGCGAGCGTGTGTGCATCCACTGTGGCTGGTTAGGATGTGCCTAAAATCAGAAATTTGGCTGAAAAGCTGAAAGCAGGATGCTCCGGCACCCTGAAGCGCGGGCAGAAGAGCGATTCCCCCTCCAAGGTTGCGCCTGCTTGCAAATGGGGATTTTCAGTGAAAAACTGGAAGCTGCACCCTGCATCAGGGAGTGCTTCTAGCAGGCGCCAGCACGCCGGGCTGCCAGCCCCGCTGCAGTGTGCCAGGAAGCCACGGGCTGCACATAATTGGCATGGAAAGTGCTGATGATTATTAATGACTCCAGCTCAGATTTCACCCTGAAGGAGCCCGAAGCCTTTTATGGATGGAGTGCTCAAGTGCTTTCGGTGTTGGCCTCACTTTGCTCTCCTTTAAGTTGGTAACGAAGCTCCCACAGATGGTGGTGGGGCAGAGCTGGGCCAGCCTCACTGCTCTGGGTGCAGGCTCCTCTCTTGCACAGAGATGCACAGGGCTGTGGTTTTATTTGGGATGCAGCAGGTCCTGGCCATGGGGCCAGCAAATGACAACCAGGACCTGTGTCCCTTGGGTAGCTCGGGCACCATGGGGAAGGACACCCCCTTCCCAGGTATTTCTGGGCACACAGGTGATTACAATGAGCTCTCAGCAGTGGTTCTTCACTCTGTTCTCAAAAAGTGCCCTAAAGTGGAGGTTCTTGCTGCCAGCAGCTGGTCTTGCAGTGTTCTTGCAGCATTGCTCACGTGCTGGGTTTCCTTGGGGGCATCCCACAGGTGCCCTCCAGCATGCTGCAAATTTTGGCCAGAGCATTTTAACTGCCCAAGGTGGCCAAATAGGCCAAATCTCCTTGCTGAGCACCTACACAAGTGAAAGGAAACAGAGATGCAGAGCAATTGATGTGGTGCCTCCTAGGCAGGCGGCTGCAGAGCATCCTGTGCCAGAGGGGAGGAGGATGTTGCTGCTGCAGGGCAGTGAGCACTGGCGGAGACACCGAAGTCACCTCCCACAGCGGGATGTGTGGGCTGCTCTGCATCATTCCTGGAGATTCATAAGCCCTTCGGGAGCACGCAGCGAGAGCTGTGCTCAGTTAAGGCAGAACAGAGCCACGGCCACTTGTGGAGCCGCTGGGGGCTCCCAAAGCCCCGCATCTCCCCCATGCGCAACCGGCTCCAGGTGTCGAGAGGGAAGGTGGTGCGTGTGGCTTCCAGGCAGCGAAACTCCCTGTGGGCTGCAGGGTGAGGCCGGTTTCTGGGTCTGGGATGTGCTGGAGCAAAGCCGAGCTCGCCCCACGCTGCAGCGGGCTATCCATCCCCCCCAAACAACCTTTGGTCTGGGATGCGTGGGACGCCCGCCTCCCCACAGGGCGCAGAAAAGGAAGATAAGGCAGCGCTTCAAAGGCTGCGCTGGTTCTGCAGGTACAGGGGGAGAGAAAGTCCCTCTTCTGCCAGCACGTGCAAGAGCAGGCAGTGAAGCCCAATACAGGGGACATGGAGTGGCATTGAGGCTTGGGCAAGTGCTGGCCAGGGCGTGGGGAGGGTGATGTCCGTGGGGAGGGAGCTGCAAAGGCAAACTGCTCCTCTTGCAATTGTTGCCAAAAGGCCAGAACCAGCATCACGGCATCTTTCTCCCCTTTCTGCACGTGGGGAGCATCGCCTGGATCATCTCGCATACCTGGAAAACACAGAGCAAAGCTCTTGCACCTTTTTAAAGGACATATTTCAGAATTTCCCCGGAAAATACACTTCAAAATCCTAATTGTGAGCCTTGCACTCCTCTGACCTACTCACCACCACATGGTAAATGCGCCAAATCATCTGGATCCCAAATAATTACAGCCCGGCGCTAATAAGCGAGCAAGAAACCCATAATTATCTGCAGAAGTTATTTGGCGAATATTAAAAAAACGCAAAACGCAACCAAGGCAAGCACACCAAACCCAGGGGGACGGCGGTGGTGGACGGGCTGCCCTCGGTCGGTCTCGCACGCGGGTGACTCAGGCGGCAGCGATGCTGCCGGAGCAGGCTGGGCGTGCGGGGAGCCCTGCACCTCCAGCCGGGAGCAGGGAGGGACGGGGCTGGTTCCCAGCCCCGCTGCTGCTACAGGGCAGGGAAGGGCTTGGCATCGCCCGATGCCACCCCAAGATAGCAGGAGCACGGGGTAGGAGCCCAGGTGGAGCTGATCCCGGGGCAGGGAGCAGCAGCGGCACGGAGAGGTTTGCTGGTCACGCAGAGCCCAGCAGCAGCACGGAGGGAGGAGGTGGAGGCCGGTGCTGCACCCTGCACGCACGTTGGGTGCAGGAAAGGGTTTGGGTGGTCCCTCTGCCCTGTCCCCGCTGTCCTCAGCACGGGGCTGAGGCTCGGACCCTCTGCAGCGGGGTCCTGCCCGCGGAGCTGAGCAAGCTCAAGGCACTGCAGCATCCGCAAGGGCCACATCCAGGTACGGCCTGCTGTGGGGAGCTGTTAGACCGTGTGGCGAGGGAGCGTTTTTGCCAATAAGAAAATAAATTGAAAATAAAGATTTTTCTCCCTCCCTCTGTTCAGCCGCGTGCTTTCCGCACGGTAAATCTTGGCGGGCTGACGGGTATTTAGAAGTGCTCGTTCATTGACAAAGTGAAAAAATATACCTGGAGCAGAAGGGCCCTGTAAAGGTCCTTGTAGACCGTGATTTGTGGCTGTTTATTCTCAGCAGCGAAGCAGAATCCATTAAAATGGATGTGCCCGTTACGGAGCACGTAGCTTCTCCCAGCGAGGTGCAATTACAATAACGAGCTGCATGAGAGTGGGAGCAACTTTTCAGGTGGCGGGGCTCGTGAGCAGCAGAGCAGCTCCACAGCCTGCAAGGAACAACGGGGACGCTTAGGGAAGGGTCACTGGCTCCTAAAAATCACGGGACTCTGGCAAGGGCTGGGGGCAGCCTCGCCCCTCCGTCCTGATGTGCTGCTGCCCCCAGGGAGCACCAAGGCAGGGTGCTACCTGAACTCAGCTCCTTTTTCTCTTTAAAAACATACAGCCTCTTCACGTTCCTCCTGGGAAGGCTGGAAACTGGAGTGTGGTGCCAGCTGGAGACACGGATCCCTGAAGAGCTGCACCCCGTTTAGCCTAGCAGGAGCCTCTCAGGAGAAGAAGGAGATAAACCACCTCAGCAGCAACGCTTCAGAGGTCTTAGGTGTGACGTTTTCACCTTTTATCTCCAGCCAAATGGAAAATATTTTTGTTTTGCCCTGTTGGCTCAATGGCCCATCAGCCCTTCCCTGGGTGCTCCGTCGCCCGGCTCAGTTCTGCGTTGGGTCCTGCGGAGCTGGAAAAGATCCTGCAGGAGAGTGACCTGGCCGGCTTTCAACCCCCTGATGACAGATTCCACACCATCCCTCGGTTAATTGTTTGAATAGTTAATCACCCTCGTAATTAGCAGTGTGCGCTGCGTTGCTCATCTGAATTTCTGGGTGAAACTTCCAGCTCCTGCCTCCTGTTAGACCTGTACTAGATTAAAGAATCTGTTCCCATCCCATTTCGGCTCCCCACGCAGGTTTTTGTGGGCTGTCAGCTCAGCTTCAGCTGGGGTTTCGGAGCCTCGTGCCTGCTTTTGAGCCTCTCCGTGCAGTTACAGCTCTTGTCCAGGATGCTCTTTTGCTTTACCCTCACCATGCCCGCAGCTCCTGTCTCTTCTTCAAGCTCCCGTCTCTTCTTTTTCATCAGATCTTTTCTTTCAAGTGCCTGGAGAATGGGATGGCAGCGTTAAACACGAGGTGTGGGATAGGGGCAAAGCATCCTAATCACAAACTCGGTTGTAGGAGCCATGGGTCCTCTGAGGTTTCCACAAAAGTGCATACTAACGAAGCTTCCTGAAATGTATGTGGAGTGTGTTGCTTATCGCCTATGATCCAGAGGGTGAAGTATGCGCTCAAACTGTGCCTTAAAAAAAAAAAAAATACAGGCAGATGAAATCGGCTTTATAAGCACAGTGGTTATCATTAATTATTCCAGCTTGTTCATTACCTGTATCACCTATAAATGCAACAACTCTAGAGTACCTGACGAGTCTCTCGTACTGCAGGATGCATGGAAAAGCAGCCACGGTGACTGGGGAACTCCTCAGATCCCCCAGAAGCGGGGTACGGCTCGCCCAGAGCTACCATCTCACCATGGGGCTGCTCACGGGACTCGCTCCCCGCGGAGCAGCCGACGGCTGGGCGCTGTCACTGCTTGGCTCTGCCAAGGAGCAGGATGAGAGGGTCTTTATGTGTGCATACCCATGCACAGCGTCACAGCCCTCCTCCTCCTCCTCCAGGTATTCGCTCCCCATTAAGATTCAGCACCGCTTTAATTAAAAAGCCGGCGCACGGCCACCCAGTTCCCCAAGCACCCCGCACCAGTGCTCCCAGTCAGACCTGCTGGGTCAGGGCGTGCGTCCGAGTGGGTGGTCCTGGGGGAGGCTGGATGGGGGCTGCCACCCCAGGCAGAGCCGGGCAACACCTGGGGGCTCCTCCTGCCAGGATCAGGCCTTCTGCTTGCGGCACCCCTGGGTGCGCAGAGGGGACCTCCACCTCGGCGCGCTCACCAGCTGCACCCACCAGCTACCTCCCATCCCTCTGGTGGTCTTCTCCCTGCTGGGAGAAGGTCAGACCACCTATAACAAGGGTATCACCGTGCTTCCATAGCTCCTGGGGTGGGCAGCACCAGGGCAGCCCCGTGCAGACATGGCCCTGCCGAATCTCAGCCCCGGCTCCTGGCCCCGCACACGCTGCGCTTGCTCCTGCCCGAAAGTGGGCAAACCCCAGGAGTGCCCCCAAAAAACGGGAGAAGAGCTGCTGTGACATGGTTCTCCTGAGACAGCAGCAGGCAGGCCCAGGGGGACCTTTCTGGAGGACTCAGAGCCCTGTTGCAGGCAGAGAGGGGATATAAGCTGGGGAAACACCCCCTTGGTTTGGGGGAAGTTGAGAGGTCTTTGAGGTCTGCTGTGTGCCGATGAGGGGGGAAACGTAGGTTTTGAGCAGGCTGGGATGAGGTTACTGGTTTTATTTTGATTATAAGTCTGACGTTGGTCTTGCTAAATGGATGTGCACTTTGTTTAATTCCTGGGTATGCTTTACCTGCTGATCCGTGAGGCTGAAACTAGTGGGAGATGCAAGTGAACCTGGAAGGGCTGCTCCCAGAGGGTGTAGGGTGAACTGGGAAGCGTGGGAATGCTTCCTGCAGGATTATAGGGTCAGGGTAGGTCTTGTGGGGCTGTTGTGGCTGCTGCGAGCCAGTTTCTCTTTTGCAAGGCGTAGCGATTACCCTGGAGCATCCTAAAAGACAGTTTCGTGTGCTGCAGGAACCGCACGGTGGAAGTTGAGGCTGTGCTTGGCGTGGAGCTGGGGAGTGCAAGTGCAGCACGTGCCCTTCCCTTCCCTTCCCTTGCTGCTTGTACTGAGGCTTGTGCATGTCCCAGTGGGTCTTCCTCCCTGTGCAGCTTCAGGGGGGTGTCAGAGGAAAGGGAAACCTCAGCAGCAGCAGAACCTCAGCCCTCTTCCATGCCCTGGGAGGTAACGCACCCGTCGGTATCCCTGCAGCCTGAAGCCAAGCTGGTGGGCAGCATTTTGGTTGCGTTGGTTTGCTCCTTGCTGGTCAGCCCTCCACCAAACGTAATGTGCTCGACGCCAGGAACATCTCACGTGCCCTGCTCTGGTTTTATTTCCTGCTGAATCCGTTGGCTTTGGCTCATGCAACATCTCCCTGGGCGCAGAGCTGGTGGTCTGTGGCGGGTGGATGGCGCAGATTCGGCTCGGGCACCAAGGCTAACACCACACGTGGGGTGGATCTGCAGGTTCAGGGCAGGGGACTCGTCCTCGGTGAGCACAGCCAAGAGGTTCACGAAGGACTGGCACAGAGGAGGTGAGGTTAAGCAGTGAAACCAGCTGTGGCTCAGGTGGCTCTGGCACCGCAGAGAACCTCGCTCGAGGCGCCGTGTGGAGCCTGCTGGCTGGCTACAGAGGGGCTCCCGGCCTGAGAACTGCTCATCTCCTGTTGTGGCTAATTACCAGCCCTTAAATGCCCTGCAGCTGGCAGTCACTTGCATCTTTTCACTGCCAGGATGCTGATGGAGAGCTCGTATGACTCCTCCCTGCAGCTAGGAGCCCTGACAGCTGCTTTGCACCACGGCAAGAGGGCTGTGCTGACCCAGCTCCCTCCTCCACCTCTTCGCTCAGTGTGAATGTTGGCTCAGGGCTTGTCTGACCACCGTTTTCAAAGCCACGTTTCCAGTGCTGCAAGAATCAACTTGAAACGAAGCTTTCCACCCTACATGAAGTCCCCTCGTGCATATGCACAGTGAGATGCTCTTTAACGACGTGATCCTGGGCGTTTCTTTCCCTGCGACCCTTCATCAGGGTTTCCATGCGATAATTCTCTTTGCTCTCCAACAGGAGGGTTTCACCAGCTGGGTTCTTCTTAAGCCCCGGTGAAGTGTTGCACTCGAAATGGCTGCAGGGGTGAAAACCCAGCACGGCAGGTGGCGAGGGAGCCCTGCAGGATTGGGAAGGGCAGCAGGGGGTGGTTGTGGTGACGTGCAAGCAGCAGGGGCTGAGCAGCGGCTGCCCTTTTGGGCACCCAGCTCCGTATCTCGATGAGCCCTGGGTAGGTTCCACAAGCCATTTTCTAGGCTTAGAAACCAACTAAAAGGGGGAAAAAAACCCTGGTGGAAGGCCGGTGGAGCTGAACCCATTCAGCCAGCTGAGTAGTTTCACCCTGGAGGCACTGTGGGGGAAGCGAAGGCGTGGCGAAACAAGAAATACAGACTGGGGAACTTGTGAACTCGCGCTTTGTTTTGGTGTGTGTGGGGGGGTCCCAGCTGCTGCAGTTCCCTTGGGGCCTTTAAAAACCTATTCCACGAGGAGGTGTTGCTTCAGGTTCCTCTGGCAGCACAGAGGGCAGCACGTGGGCTCTGCTGGCGACCCTGGCTGGGCTGCGTTGTGCAACGCACCCGCCCCGTCTGGGAATGGCGAAGGACTGGGGCTTCTTGCTGCAAGGGGAGGGTCTTGAGACACCCAGGAGCTTCAGAAACAAGGAGCAGCGCTTGCAGGTGTTGTTGCAGGCTTTCCAGCTCCAGTTGCATGTCTCCTCCCGTGCTGGCTCCCAGTGGATGGGTGTCTGACGTGCCTTGTCCCATCCTTTGGGGGAGCGAGGGAGGGTGGCTGAATCGGGGGAGGAGGAGAAGGAAGCAGACCTGGGGACGAGTCCAGCCTTCTTGGTGTGAGAACGGCCTGGGCTCTCCCCTGCAACGCCTCACCTTCCTCCTGCAGAGCCCTTCCTGGACAGGAGAGAGGAGGGCTCTCCCCAGAGCTGCGTGGCAAGGGCTGTGTTTGCAAAGGTTTGCATTGCCTTGGAGCAGAACCGCTTCCCCCGCAGCTCGCTGGGGTGGTGCGAGGACACAAACGCGCCCCTCAAAAATTGGAGATGCTCAGAAGATGGCTTAAAACCCGGTGAGACGGTCCTTGCCTATCAAACCACGTCTCCAAACTCTCTCCAGGGGAGAACTTCCCCTCCTGGGCTCGCAGGAGAGGCAGAAGGATGGGGCTGCTCACCAGCACGCCGTGCTCTCCAGTGGCGTTTCGCGTGCTGTGGGGACAGCTCAGCCCTGCTGCGGGTGCTTCTGCAGGAGGACGCTGAACAATGAAGCCTTAATGAAGCACCCAACACCGTCACCAGTTCCTGAAGAGGCGTTGGGCAAGTGGATGTGGAGCCAGAAGAGCCTGTTCTGGGGCAAGTCGGTGAGGCCTGTGGTTTGCTCAGCATGGGAGCGAGCAGAAATTTGGATGAGGCTGTGAAATTCCAAGGTTCAACATGAGGTGGTGCAAAGCATCCACTTCCCGTCCCCGAACCGGAGCCACAGCTCCCTGTGCAGTAGCAAGGAGGAGGAACCGAACGTCTCTGGATAAAGGAGGTGCTAGGGAAACCTAGAAAAAATGAAGTCATCAAAATATAAAAAGAAAACGAGAAGAGATTAATCCAGGGGAATTCATCCATCCCTGCTCATCTCTACAGCTGCCTGCTTTTTGGAAGAGGGATTCTGAAGTTAAAATGATTTTTTTCCCCCCCCCCCCAATGCTTTCCACTGTGAGAATGGATTTTAGGAGGAGAGTTCTGCTTTATAACTGTTAGTTATGCACTAGGCTCCCCGGGCATGCGACACAATTTAACCACCTTCATCCCCCCTTTGCAATACATGGATGCTAACGCCTTGGGCAGTGCAGTCGTGATTCCCTTGGTCCCAGCAGCACGCAGGGTGCAAAAACCAAGCCAGCCCGTGATCGAAACGCATGGGTCCTCCTGGAAAGGGTGTTGAGTACTCCTTCACCTCTCCAAAACACCTCTGTGGGCGGATGGAGATGATCTCCCCACCCCTAATGAACATGACTCACTCTGGAGTGGTTAGCGCATTAACATAAAGAGCTCTACCCTCCCGCTGCCCTGCTTGCTCAATTAAAGTGTCATTTGAACCCCATCCCTCCTGTGTTTTGAACACACGCACATGCACAACAAGGCTGCGGTGGCGGCTGTTTGCCCAAGGTCACCTCTGACACCTCCAGCTTTCATCCAGGGGCCCGGCTGATCCCAGCGCGCATGGAGCTGGGAGCAGCGCTGTCGTCTCCCGGGGAGCTCTTAGGAAAACTGATCGGGGGCTTAAATAAATAAAACGAGAAATAAATACTCCCGGCGCTGAGCTGCGGTCTGGCGGGGCCCGCTGGCTGATACCTGCAGAGCAGCAGTGGTGCTTTCCTGTGGTCTCCAGCCATCTGCTGGTTGCTCGTGGCCTCATTTCTCCCGCAGCCTGATGTGCCTGCTCGGGGGGCTGCACATCTGTGCCGCTGTCTTTGCTGCTTCGGTGCGGGCACAGCTTAAATCTGGCCCTGGCTACCTGCTGGTGGCCCTCAGCTCAGGAAAGCGGGGTTTGATTTCTCCTCATCCCAGCAAAGGAGGGTCGGGCTCTGGCCTGGCTGCTTGCTCTCCGCGCAGATTCATGCGACAGGGATGGGTCCCGGGGCAGCTGTGAGTTACGTGACTTGGCCGTGGCCGTGCCGGCTGCGTTTTTGCTGCCAGGAAAACGGAGATTGGGTTTAGCGCCGAATAAGCGGTGCGCGTTACCCACCCCGCTGTCAGATCCTCCTGCAGGCAGGGTTTGCAGCTGCTCGGCGGGGTGTAGGGGGTGCGAGCCTGGCAGTGACCTCCCTGGGAATGGCCCAGCGGGTGGGTGCTGTGTGCTGAGGGCTGGCTGCATGGGCCCAGCCCGTGCGTGTGGGAGCAAAGGGTGGAGAATGGAGGATTCGTGGCTAAATATGCGGCGAAATGGCTCTGACGCCCAAAGCTCCCTCCTACCCCACGTGCAGGAGCACCAGGAGGCCTTTTCCCTCCTATTTATTTTAAAGAGGTGCTCTGGGCAGCCTTTGAACGCAGACAACCCGTGCGGCACATCCCCGGGAACGCATCGCATCGCCGCGTCCCCCTTTCTCCCTGCCCTTTGCACCCGCACCCGCACCCCTCCCGCAGCAGCGCAGCCCCCCAGGAGCCCCCTGCAGCTCCCCAGGAGCCCCCTGCAGCCCCCCAAGCCCCTCCTGGAGCCCCCCAGCACCCCGTACAGCCCCTCCCCAACCCCCGCAGCCCCATCCCTGCGCGCAACCGAGCGCAGAGCGGGGTCCCCCCAGGGCTCCCAGCTGCCGGTAACGGGAGGAAGGGGCTCGGTGCGGGGCTCGGTGCGGGGTTTGGTACCGGGGCTCGGTGCCTCCCGGAGCCGCCTCACCTGCGGCGGGGCGGGGAGGGGCAGCGGCGGCGGCGGCGGCCGGGGGAGGGCTCGGGAGCTCGGCGCCGCCTCCCCGCGCTCCGCTGCCGCCCGCCCGCCGCCGTCTCCCCCGCGCCGCCGCCGCCGCCGCCGCCTCCAAGATGCCCGGGCAGCGGCGGGGAGGCTGCCGCAGCCCGCTGGTAAGGCAGAGCGGCACCGGGAAGGGAGTACCGGGGACATGGGGGGGCTTGGCACACCGGGAGAGGGGTGCCGGGCTTTTGGGGAGGGGGCCCCGAGGTTCTGGGGGGGCCCCCGGTGGCGGCTTCTCCTCCGTTCCGTGCCCCCCCGCCGGATCCCTCCGGCGCCGGGGCGGCTCCGTGCGCCCATCCCGGCTCTTTTCGGTTCCGTGTGTGCGTGGAGGGGTCTCTCTGGGTCCTACCACTCCCTCTCCCACCCCACCCGGGCTTTTTTCCTTTCCTTTTCTCCGAGCCCGGGGGGTTCCCGTGAAGTCCCCGGCAGCAGCCCGCTGCCTCTCGCCCCGCCGGGGCTCTGGAGAGGTGGGGGGGGGGGGGGGGAGAAAGTTGCAGTGGAAGTTACACGAGCTCGAGAGGCGGGGGGGTGCGTGGGCCCCGTCCCGAGTGGGGTCCCCCCCGGGGGTCGCCGAGGTTTCGGGGGCTTCCGCAGGAAGGGGAGCGTTGGGCTTTTTTATCCCCCCCGCGGTGAATAGGGGGGGAAAACTGGCTGCAAAATACCAGGGTGGGCTCGGACCCGAGGTTTTTTTTTTCCGTTCCTGGAAAACCGGCTGGGAAAAGGGGAAGGAGCGAGGAGGAGGAGGAGGCAGAAGGAAACGGCAGCGGCAGGAGCGGCTGCGGGGATCCGGGCAGGTGGTGCTGGTGTCGCTCCAGAGCCCTGGGTGTTGCCGGCGCTTTCCGAGCGCTCCGAGCCGGGTCTGTGCCCTGCGGAGCCTTCTGCGGCAGCGGGGGAAAGCAGCGCACGCACACCGTGGCCGGAAAGTTGCGCTGCCTGTTTTGTAAACGTCGCTTTAAAAAAAAAAAAATAATAATAATAATAAAAAAAGAAATTAAGCGTGCGATGGATTCCCACCCTGGAAGGACGTGCTTGTGTGCGCTGCTGGCGCGGGTACAGCTTGGGTGCCAGCAGCTTGCGTGGCGTTAGGCACACGTGTGGAGGTAGCCTGGGTTTGCAGGCAGGGTGGGAGCATCCTTGGGACCGCTGGAGATGCGTTAATGCCTCCTGGTTAATTTTAACGCAGGGTTGCCCTCCGTTTTGGGGAGGGAGAGGCGGGTTTCGAAGCCAGCGCTTGCGGTTTTATCCCGAATTTTGGAGTTGGATTCAGAGCGGGTCGCTGTGCAGCCAGAGGTCGGGGCTGCTGGATAGTTTGGAGAGAAGCCTTTTGGGGGTTGTGGGGTTTTATTTTTTTTTTGGAGCCTGTGTTACATCTCGAGTCGGCTCCCGTTGGTGAGATGTGCTGGGTAAAGGGGGAGGCTGAAGCGGGGACGCTGTAACCTGGACTTTGTGGGGTGCCCACGGCCATTCCCCTCCGTGAGGCTGACGAGTGGTGTGGCTGTTCCTTGGGAGGGGGTTACTGCTCCTAATAGCGTACCTGCTGTCACTCGCCTCTAGTTTAGGCTGGTGGCCCCCTTTTGGGGGCGTTTCAGGAGGGTTTGTGGGTGCTTGGGAGCAGGATTTGGGTGCCCCAGGGTCGGCACAGAGCTCGGCTTGCTCCCCAGCCCTTTACAGCATCCTCCTCGGCAGGAGCAAGCAGGCTCAGGATCTGGCCTCCTCCCCGCAGCTCCAGCAGGGCTTGAACCTGTGCTCGCCGGGTGCCCGGATCACGTTGGCTCTTTCTGGATTTTCTTCCCCCAGAAAACAAGCGCGTGCTGCTGCTTAATGAGAGCCTGCCTTCACCCTCGTCTTTTTTTTTTTCTTTTTTTTTTGCCAATGAGCCTCTCTGATTAACACGGCAGGGAGGCCCGACGAGCAGCCTCCCTCTGCTACCGCCTCCAGCCTGGGCTGCCCAAAATGCCAGGGCCCAGAGGTCAGCGGCGGGGACAAAGCCGTGCCTGTGCGCGGCCGAAAGCTGCCCCGTGTCCTGCGAGGGCGGTGGGGCTCTGGCACGGGGGGAGCATCTCGCCCTCAGATCCCACACTGCCTTCCTGGTTTCTTGTGGTGTTTTTTTTTTTTTTTTTTTTTTACATGCAGCTGCTTGCAAACATCGCGGTAACTCTTGCCAGTGGGACGTGCCTCCTGTCCGGGATGGTGCCGGCACCGTTTTTGCGTCCTCGAAGGGGAGCTGGGGGCTGGTAGCAGGGGGACCCCAGCAGCTCCATCGGCTCTTGTGGGCTCTGGCAGCTCCCCGCCGCTGCTGGGCAGCAGCATAAGAGCCTTTTGTGCTGCTGGATACGCTGCCCTTTCTCAGGAAATCGCCTATTGTGCAGGCTGGAGGCTCCGGCTGTCTGTCTGTCCCTCCCCGAGCAAGCAAACCCAGGGAGCCCAAAGGCCAAGGGACATCCCCCCACCACCCTTTCCCCCACTCCCCTCTCGCCTTTGAGTCCTCCTCATATCTGAGTCCCCTTCCCTGGGCAGGGATGCTCGCGGGGACCTCTGCTCGCTGCAGCCTCGCGGGTGCCCAGGGTGCGGGGAGCCGCTGTCCCCGGTGTCCCCTGGTGTCACCGGGTGCAGGGGATGTGGCGCAGGTGCCATCGCTGTCCTCCGGTGCACACAGCTTGGAAAAAGCCTGGCGTGCTCCGCAGATCCAGGGCTGCCTCCCTCGGACTCTCCAGGCCTGTTCCGGGGCTGCGTGGATGCGGGCGAGTCTTTTACACTGAAGTGGAAGCGGCGTGCGGGGTCCGGAGGGTGGTTCCCGATGGAAGCCGTGTTTATTGTTGAAAACTGCGCCGGCTGGGATGCGGCCAAGCAGAGGAGCGTGCTCGGAGCCAGCTGCAAAGCAACCTGTCCTGGTGCGTGGACGTCTGCTCTTCCCCAGACACGTCTCGGCAAATGCTGCCGCTGCTCTGGTTTTAGTTCTTTTTGTTTGCTTGCTTGCTTTGTGGTTTCTTTTTTATTTCTACATTTATTTAAATTTTGATTTTGTTTACAGCTGTTGCAGTGTTGGGTGCTGCAAGCTCTCAGCTCTCAAAACTCTTTTTTTTTTTTTCTTTGTTTGTTTTTTTTTTTTTTTTTCTGTCTCTCTGGGCCCTCTGCTTGAGAGAAAAAGGTGAAAACCTAGCGGGCTGTGAAAAGCCAGGATAAGAAATAATCGGAAGCCTGCCACGTTGGTGCAAAGCAGGGCAAATCCAGAGGATGCTGTCTGCAGGCCTCGTAAGAAAGCGCCCAGCAGGGTTGTTTGCCAGCTCCGTGCACGAGCAGCCCGCCATGCACCAGGAGCAGCGAGGCTTGCCGGCTTCCCGCGACGTGGGTTGGGATTGTGAAATGAAAGGGTCCCTGTGCCTCTGCAGAATATCATTACTATTATTTATTACTGGAATTTGCGTCTAACCGGGAAATTAATTGCTAGGTCTGTTTGTTTGTGTCTCATTTTGCAGGCACGGGAGCTAGCCCGCTCTGGGGTAATGGCCTAGAAATTAAATTTCATTTTAATATGCAAACCCAATTTTGAGTTGATCGACCAAAGGGGGGAAAATTAACTTCAGACAGCAGGCAGAGATCTTTATGAAGCCGAGCTGGAGCGCAGCGTCGTAAATGTGAGCTGGCCCAAGATCTGTGTGGGAGCAGAGAGGACAGATGCGTGTACACATCCATGCGTGTGCGCAGGGTGCAGCCGGGCAGCACCCTTAGTGGTGTGTCAGAGGTGATGTGGAATAAACAAGCTTTTGGTTTTCCAAAAGGCCACGAAACCACACGGTTAAGGGACGGGCTGGGCTTCTCCATGGCTGGGTAGAGGCTCAGGTTGCTGCCCACAGGCTCCCGCGGCTTTGCTGTTGAGTGCTGACGCTGGTCGCTGCCCTGGTGCCGTGGCTCTGGATGGGACAACTGCACCTTCTCTTACCACTTCTGATAGTGGAATCTCATGCAAGAAAATCCTTGTTTTTGTTGTGAGATTGATCAAACGCTGGCACAGGCTTGCCAGAGAGGTTGTGGAGTCTCTGCTTAGGGAGATGTTGAATACCAGGTCCTGGGCAGCCTGCTGGAGGTGCCCCTGTGCAGGCAGGGCTGGGACCCCATCTCCTGGGCTCCCCACAGGTCCATCAGGGAGCTGATGTCCCTGCTTGTCCCCTTGGAGGATTTAGTGGCAAGAGGCCTACAGGTGATTTCTCTCCTCGGGGCGGTTTGCTGGGACCTGGTGCAGCCTGGACACTTCAGCTGATGGAGCCGTGCCACAGTGAGCAGAGTGCGGTGCCGGGTGGAGCTGGGCTGAGAGACACGCTGGTGTCAGACTGGTGGTGTGATGGAAGCCTCCGAATGGAAAATGTTCCCAGAGTCAAGAGCGCATCCGTGGGAGGGTGGCCAAGACGCTGACCTTTGCCACTCGGGTGTCTGCAGGGTGCTCAGCTGTGCTGGCTCGGGCTGCGTGAAGGCGTTTAATTCTCTTAAAGCACCTGATACCTTCTCAAAACCGGCACTCGAGTTCCTCCAGCGGCGCGTCCCGCAGCGCGGATCCCACCCGGCTCCCAGACTCCGCTGGCACGGCCACGAGCTTCAGCAGTGCAGGAGAGGGAGCCAAAAACAATTGCGTTTGTTTAGCAAACTCACCCCGACGTCTCCTGGCTCGCGCTTTGCATCACGGTATGGCCGCGGCATGCTGGGACCTGGCCTCGGCTCTCCCCGCCGATGCCTCTGCCTGCCTGCCCCGTCCCTGTTCCCCCTCCCAGGAACGTGCTCCGATCTGTGCTTGGAGGCTTTCCCTGGCTGCGGGCGGCTCCGACGCTCGCTGCACGGCGCCAGGAGCGGTTGCGTGCCTGTAGGCAGGAGGAACGGGCTGGGCCGTGTCTTGCAGGAGGGTGCTGAGCATCTCGGGGGCTTCCTGGGGCTGAGCATCCTCTTCCTCCGTGGTGGGCAGGTTGGCGATGCCCTCCAGGGTCTCCGCTGGCCCCATGAGCACACCTGAGCTTTCCCAGAGCCCCTGCCTCACCTTTCAAGCTTGCTTTCCTCCTGGGAAATCCATTTCTTGATTAGCGTGGGCTATTCCTGTGCCTCCTGCCATCTCTCCGGGCATCGAGGAGAGCTGTGTGTGAAGTCTGCAAGGAGGCACCAAGTCCCCGAGTGTTTGCACGGGGAGCACAAAGCGCAAAGGATGCTGCAGCTTCTGCTGCTGGTAGCCCCGGCGCATGCCCAAGCCCAAGCTCCGTGTCTGGGATTTCCGTGTGCCAGCTGTGAAAAACTGCCTGTAATGTGAAACTGGAGGTAATTAGTGAGGAAAATAAGTTGCGCTGATCTTTGACTTCATTACATGTTGGAGAAAGGGATCCCAGCTTCTGGTTGTCATCGGAGGTTGCTTTTTCGGGTGCTGGCTGCTGTGCCTTTTTGGCCCCATGCCTCCGTGTGTGACACGTTTGCATTTTTCTGGCATGAAGTATGTAGTCTTTTTTTTTTTTTTTTTTTTTTTTTTCTCCCATCCCTTTTATCTGATTGCTGAAGTCATTAGGCAGAGAATTGCATCTAAGGAGAGCTGAAAGGGACGGCGGTGGGGACGTGCCAAGCCAACCCCAGCTGCCGTGGGGACGCGTGGAGGTGACGGGTGGGATGCAGCCTGTGGTGGGCTGGGGGCAGCAGGTCAGAGAGCTTTGCTGGGCCTTTCACCGAAATCATCGTGCCCGTGCACCCCGCGGGCATCTGGAAATCTGGCTCGTGCACAGAGCGCTGCCACGGGGTAGGTGTAGCAGAAGGCTCCAAGGAGCTGTCATGGTTTGAAAACAAGCCTCGATTTGCCCATCTCCGAAAAGATGGGGTGGGGACCGAGCGTCGTCCTCCCCACCAGAGCCTGGGAAGGACTGAAGCGACCTTCATCCGTCTGCATCCACCGTCTTCTGCTGGGGGCAGCCCCAAATGCTTGGGCTTCTGTGTCCCGTGTGAGCCAGCCCTTGGGTTCAGTTGCACCAGTCTGGGTGCCTCTTCCTGCCCATGGTGGGGTGGGAGGGTGTGAAAGCCCAAAATATCTCCTACCTGCATTGTTTCTGCATGGGGGATTACTGCTAATTATTCCCCATTGTCTGCAGTTCCTGCAGGAAGCCTTGTTTATCTTACCCGTTTAGCCAGGAATGCAACCCCAAGGAGCCCACGAGGATATATTTAAACTCGCACAACCCAGCACAATAGCCTTTGAATTTCCCGACTCCGTGGCATCCGTCGTGAGCGCAGCCTCGTTGCATCCGGGCGTCGCGTTTGGTGGTTTTTGGGGTTTGGATGCTGGACCGAGCAGCCCGGCCCCGGCCGGGGTTGGAGCGTGCAGCCGGTAATTAGCGGCGCACGAGGCCGTGGGCGTTGCGTGGGGCGGGATGGCTGCAGGAGGCTTCGAGCAGCGGCTCTGGGAGCGTGTGCTGGGCACAAAATGGAGCTGAAGCGACGCTTCTTGGGGCTCACACCTCCCCGGGCATGTGTCGGGGGTCCTTGGGGATGCACCACGGCCCTCAGCTGGCTGTGAGAGTGCTGGAAACCTCGACGATGGGGGTGCAGCAGGGCTGTGCCCGCTGGCACTGCGCCTTGGTTGGGGTGGGCAAAAGCGCTTCTACGGGGGCTTCACGTGAGCAGGATGGCCCCAGTTCCCTTCTGTGGAGTGATGTTTGAGAGCTGCTGGCTCCTGTTGAACTAAAGCGGAGCAAATTGGACAGCACGAAGGCAGGGAACTGGGAGGAGAAGCTCCGTCGGGCAGAGCGCAGGACAGCTCGAGGGGGCTGCACGTGCCTGCTCTGTGGCTGGCACTGCTCCAAAGCAAAGTGGGGAAAATGCCCGCTGCGACGGAATAACCGACCTGATAAATGCTCCTCGAAATGCGATCTGTCTTAATTATGCCTCAGCGTTAAGGTTCCTCCGGTAGCAGCCTCGATGTTTGCAGGGCACGACGGTCCCTGGGGAGCTCCGGTGTGGGCTGGCTCCTCGCCACGCACTGGTTGCTTGGAGCAGATGCGTTGAGTGGTGGCAAACATTGCCTTCCTTCTTCAGAGCCTGCTCTGGGACACCCAGGAGCCCCAAGGCTCTGCTGAGCTCCTCTGCCTTGCTTCTGGTCTACTGGGGGCTTTCGCAGCACCGCGTCGGCCGGGTGTGTGCCTGCAGCAGCTCTTTGCAGGGCTGGATGTGTCCCCTGCACCCTGGATATCTCCATGCAGTGTCCATCCTGGGGCTAAAAACCATGGCTTGCTCTTTTTTTTTTCTTTTTTTTTTTTTTTTATATAAACCACGGCATTTGCAGCCGTGCCCTCCCCTTGTCCTTGTGGAGCCAGAGCCCTCTGGCTGCCTGCGGGGACGTGGCTGGGCTCAAGCTGCATTGCAGGCTGCCTGGTGAAGAGGGAAGGGATGCAGCAGCGCTGGAGGGGGACACCAGCTCACCCCGAGCTGGGCGCTGCAGCGAGGAGCTGGTCCTGCATCCCCTAAGGCTGGAAGAACCGGGGCTGGCTGCCGTGAGACTCCTCCGATGGGCGTCCACGCGGGTGTACTTCTCGCAGACAGGGTACTGTGTTTCCACCAGGGTGAGCTTTAATTAAAACGATGAGTGAGCAAGCGGGGTTGAGCTTCCAGAGCGGCTGGAAGCGCTGGGCTGTGAAGGGGAATGGCATCGGGCGAGGGCTGGGAGGAGAGCAAACAGCTTTGGGACGGGTGATGGACGGAGGGAACGCGGCGAGATCTCGGGCAGGGGGGCCTGGGGCAGAGGAGAGATGCCCTGCGCCTTCCTGCACCAGCCAGGCTGTGGGGGAATCATCAAATGTGTGTCTGCTGGGGCTGGGAAGCAAACTGCAGGAAGCCCAGCCCGGCCCTGCATGCTGCAAACTCCAAGCCCCGGCTTTTTCAGGAGCCATGGGTGCTGTTTGTGCTCGGGGGCTGTCACCTGGCTGGGCAGGGCTGGTGGCAGGGCACGGTGCCCCGCACGCACCTCTTAGCCGGGCAGGGTTTGTAGGAGATGGGTAAAATCCTCCCTGTGACCAGAGGGGTGCAAGCAGAGAAGACAGGGATGAGCTCTGCTGTTTGCTGCTCGGAGGTCCCGAAGGTGACCGAGGTCTCTGCCCTTTGGCCGAGCACCTTTGCGCCGTGGGGTTGCCCACGGCGAGCTCCACGAAGCTGCTGCTGGGCTTGTCCGAGAGGCGAGCGCTGCTGTGAAGTGCTCAGCTCCACCAGGGGAGCTCTGCCGTGGATGCTGGTGTGCTCAGATGCTTCCAGCACCTCCCCAAAATCCCCCCCTTGGCGTGCTGCAGGGCTGGCGCCTGGTGCCGCTGGGCACGGAGCGCGGCTCGGGGGCTTCCTCGGTGACAAGTTGTGCTGGCGTGACCTACTTAAAGCAACAACAAAACCTGCGTGCCCCGAGCAGGGCAGGCAAACGCGGTGCTAGCAGCTGAGGGCTGGGCACGGCACCCTCCCCGTGTCCCGTGTTCCAGCAGGAGGATGGCTTCTGCGCTCCCCTCCGGCTGGCTGCAGGTGGAGCGAGCTCGTTCCATCACCATGGGGCCGATCGATGTGTGCACAGCTGCAGAAATGTCGCTGGGTGTGTAAAATAATGGGAAACACCGAGGATGAGGTAACAGGAAGGATGGCGGGGTGTGCTGTGGGGAGGACAGGGGGGAGCCTGGCGCGGGGAGGGCTTCTTTGTGCCTGGGGGAGCCACAGAAATCCATGGAGGTGACCGGTGTGGAGGCTCGTGGAGCTGCCTGATGAATGGAGGCGTGTTATGGGGTAGGAAAGAGGGAAAAAGAGGGAAAACCCCAAAGGGAGCAGCCTGGGGGCAGCGTGGGGAGGATGGGAGCGATGCACAGCGGGACGTGCCTGACCCGTGATGCTAACGGGGCTGGGCCTTCATCTCTGCCACCAAGTCTTCTGTGGAGTTGCACATTGGGAAAGCCCCTATTTTTAGGATGGGGGAGCAAAGGAAAACAACCCCGAGGAGTGGGGGAGGCTGCTGAAGGTGACAGAGCTTGTCCCAGCCCCGGCCTCACCGGGGAGAAGCTCGGGAGGAGAAGGATGCTGGGAGCGGATCCGTTTCATCAGCCAGGATGACGGAGGCAGAGATGGAGACAAAACTCCCCAGGGGAATGAAAGCAGCGTGCAACTGGAGAAATTAAAGAGCAACAAATCACCGGCACCCGGTGGGCTCCAGCCAGCTCGCTGGGAGGAACTCGACAATGAAGCGGCTGAACTGCCAGCAGAAAGTAATCTCTCGTTAGAAGCAAGTGCTGCTCGGGAGCGCAGCCTCTTCTGCTCCGTCTTTAATTTAGGGAGGCACAAGGACAACTGTGGGAATTACAGACCAGTGAGCTTTATTTCAGCACCGAGTAAATTGGCTGAGAAAATAATTAAAGCTCATGTGGAAATGCCTGTGCTTCAGTGTGACGGATTAAGGACAACAAAGCGTGACTTTTACACAGGAAATTCAGTTGTTTTTTCCTTTCCTTTTTTTTTTTTTTTTTTATTTTTTTTTTCTCCCTTCCTTCAGCATTGCAATAAAGTGATCGGGGAGAGCAGTTGGGAGACGAACTGAGCTATTGAGGAAGCAGCTGAGGCAGGAGCCGTGGGAGGAAGGGCCGGATCCTGCCCGATGCTGGCAGATGGGCTGCGAGGAGGACCCGGCGGCGAGGTGCGCGCCGCTTGAGCTGGAAATTTCGTGGTGAACGAAATTTCCCAAGGCTGCAAGCCAAGCACGTAAAAATTAGGTAACACTAGGTGCAAATTGCCTGGATGAGCCTGATTGCCTCCCCCTCTCTCTCTCTCTCTCTCTCTGCTTTGAGTATCTTCGTTAGGAAGCTGTCGCTAATTACACGGTGATTGGCTGTTGTTACTGGCAGGAGTCCTGGTTCTCCGGGGGCAGAGCTGTCCCAGGGCAAATTTTGGGGAGCGCATGGCTGCTCCCCAACTTGCCGGGCTGGGGGGAGCGAAGGGGCTCCCCCTGCCCCCCGTCTGCATCCACTGCCCCCCAAATTGGATGCGGCCACGGTGCTGGACGGGGATTTTGATTCTTCCTGAGGCTGAACCGTGGTCCAATTCCCAGCTCGTTTTCCCGAGGACAACAAAAAGCGCAAAGACAACTGCTGCCCAGATTTTATATCCTGCTGTCACGGAGCCAATTAAGGAAAGGGTTGCCATATTTTTTATTTATTTATTTATTTATTTTACATAAGGGTGGAACAGCAGAGCGGATTTTTTTAAGGCTTGTTCTTGGAAGCAGCTGAGCAATCCTGGCTGAAGTTTTCCTGGGGGGGGGGGCGGGGAGAGAAGAAAAAAAAAATAAAGCTTGGTATGGAAAATATCAGCCTGAGGAGCCTGTGCTTCCCCAGACTGTGAGCACTGGAAATCAGGTCTGGAAAGGAAGGGCGGTTTGGTTTTGGTACCCATAGCCCAGGGACAGCACGGAGTGGACGTGTGAGAGCTTTCTTACACCAGGGATCAAGGGAAAAGCATGGGCAGAAGGAGCCGAGGGGACTCAGGGCTGTCCAAACACGGTCGGAGGAACACATCCTTGTGTTGCTAACAGAGCACCTGTGAGCTTCACGTGGGACTTGGGCTCGACCCCGAGGCTGTAAATATGATGCCTCGTGAGAGGCGATGGGGGCACCTGAATGCCGTTTGCTGGTACCCCACGTGTCCGCAGGGCTCGTGCCACCGGGACACGGGTTTGAGGGGCTGCCACGGGCTGGGATGAGCACATGGGGACGTGTGACACAGTGACGTGAGCCGGGAGGACGCTGCCAGCCCAGCCTTGTCACACCACGGGAGAAACGCGTGGTGCCTGCCTTGTCCTCAGGGGCCGGCTGACCCTCGGGCACGCATGACGTGGGGCTGTTTGTAAACCGTGTTAACTTCCAAGGGTCTTTAACATTTATTTCGGGAGTTAATTACTGTAAACAAAGCAGCTTTAAATCTAATCAGCTATTCCTTGTGCCACGTTGGTCCCGGACATCAAAGTGAACATCAAAGCGAGAGGCATGAAAGGCTTCGAAGGCAGCGCCGCCCGGCTCGCCCAGGTGCATCTCCCCAAGAGCTCCCTGGTCTGTGTCACACAGCCCTGTTTGTGGGGCTCCTTCCAGTTATCGCAGATCTGAAGGATGTTGTCCTGTTGAGGAAAACAAGATTACCATAAGAATAGCCACCAGGAACAAAGCGAAGAGCTGTTTCAACTTGTTTTTGTTTGTTTGAATGTATTTTTGGTGGCTCATCAGTGAGGATGCTGTGCTCAGCCTGGAGTGTCCCAGCAAAACAAGGGACAAACCCCGACTCCGAGGTGTTTTGTAACATCCTGATGTGGGTGAGCACACATTTGGGCAGGCCTTGCTAAGGTTGTGAGCTCTTGGAGCAACCCGGGACGGGCAGAGTTGTTGGGGAGCGATGCAGCAGCACCTGGTGCAGCAAGGTGGGAGATGCCGTGTACCTTGGTGAGCTGTGGCGGGGGCTGTAGCTTGAATTTGGGATCTTGGAGCTCTTAGAGGTGGGCCAGAGGTGTGCAGAGGGAAGGAGAGCTCTGAAGAAGCCAGGGTGGCTGGGTTAAGGGAGGCTGAGAGCGTGCATTTTCTCCTGGGTGGTTTCTTGCTGGCTTCTTGTTTTAATTGAAAATCAAAAGCTTGTGGCTGGAGAGACTTCCCGACATCCCACAGGCAATCTCCCTCAGAGGTGTCCCACTCGCCAGAGGCACCCTCGCCGCGAATTTTGGCCAGAAATCCCCCGACTGGCCTGCCCCTTCCGTGCATCCTCGGCTGCAGTTTGCATTTTCCGCTGCGGAGCATCCCCCGGCAGCCGCAGCGCCTGCTCCCCCTGCCGCTTCCCACCTAATTAAGCGCTGCCTCTCATTTGCAGAAGACGTTTCCGGGCTGGTGTCAACCCGGAGCACTCGCATGCTAATTTCGAGCAGCGAGCGGGCTCCTCGAGCGCGTTCCTGCACCGCGGGGAAGCAGCGGGGCCGGATAATTGATTGCAGTTTCACCAGAGGCACGGGCCGCTCGCATCTAACGCGGAGCAGACCCGGAGGAAGCCCACCGCCGTGCCCCTCCTTGCTAATTAGTCTTCGCTACTGCGTGCGGCTGCGGCGGAGCTGGGGAGGGGAAAAGCGTGTGGTTTCTCCTGGTAGCTGTCAGGCTGTCGTTCCCTTCCACGTGCAAGCTTGCATTTCGGGGAGGGGTGTGCGGCGCGCTGCTGCGGGCTCGCTCCCTCCTGCGTGGAGAGGCAGCTGCGGAAGGGACTCGGTGCTTTGTGAAACCAGAGCTGCTCATTGTCCTGGGTATTGGCAGTGGCTTTAGGTGCTTGAAAGGAGCCCGTGTCAAGCCTTGAGCTCGTTTTCCCCAGCTGGAGCTGATTTGGGCATCCCTGGTTTGCAGTAGAGGACAGCTGAGGTCTGGGAGTGTACAGCCTGTAATTTGGCTGGTCTTCTTTCCTCTCTCCTAAAAACAGGCGGCCAGGGGAAATCTGGGAGCAGGACGGTGCGCTAGACCTCCTGACCCGCTTTACTCAGAGTTTCCTGGACATGATTCACCTCTTCCCCTTTCCCAAAAAGAGCAGGGATGGTGCAGACACAGAGGGGTTGTTTGGAGGCTTGGTTTTGCCCTTGCAGAGCCCTTAGATGTGGGAAACCAGCACGGCCTCCAGTTCCTCTCTTTGGCAACGCTTGTTAGAAGCAGCATGAAATCGTGTGGTTTCTCCCATGTTTTCTCTCGGCCTTGCTGTCCCAGTTGTCTTCCCAGGCTGGGGTGGGAGGTGGCAGAGAGGAGCTTGCTGCTGCCCCTCCATCCCCTCCCAGCACAGCTATTGTCCTGCAGAGTTCCCAGATGCCAGTTAGGGTCTGGACGTGGTGGTGGGACATAGGAGCCCAGTCAGGCTGTAGGAGCCACATCAGGGTGCAAAGAGCCACGGGGTGCAAGGAGCTGGGTGTTTCTGACCTCCCCATGTGCCTGTTCCCAAAGGGAAGGAGCTGCCCTGCCCGGCTTTGCTGCCCCAGCCCACGTAGCTGCTGTCTCACACCGTGCCTCTCTGCTCTCCTCCCCGCCAGGTCACCGACCAGCTTCCTGAGATTCTGACGCTGGATCGGGATCGTTTTAACTAAAGATGGAAACACTGGAGTCCGAATTGACCTGCCCAATCTGCCTGGAGTTATTCGAAGACCCTCTCCTGCTGCCCTGCGCCCACAGCCTCTGCTTCAGCTGCGCCCACCGCATCCTGGTGTCCAGCTGCTCCTCCAGCGAGTCCATCGAGCCCATCACCGCCTTCCAGTGCCCCACCTGCCGCTATGTCATCTCCCTCAACCACCGGGGCCTGGAGGGCCTCAAGAGGAATGTGACGCTGCAGAACATCATCGACCGCTTCCAGAAGGCGTCGCTGAGCGGCCCCAACTCCCCCAGCGAGAGCCGCCGCGAGAGGACGTACCGCAACAGCCCTACCATGTCCGTGGCCGGCGAGAGGATCGCCTGCCAGTTCTGTGAGCAGGACCCGCCGCGGGACGCCGTCAAGACGTGCATCACCTGCGAGGTGTCCTACTGCGACCGCTGCCTGCGGGCCACCCACCCCAACAAGAAGCCCTTCACCAGCCACCGCCTGGTGGAGCCCGTGCCCGACGCGCACTTCCGAGGACTCACCTGCCTGGAGCACGAGAACGAGAAGGTGAACATGTACTGTGTGGCTGACGACCAGCTCATCTGTGCCTTATGTAAACTGGTGGGCCGCCACCGGGACCACCAAGTGGCATCCCTCAGCGATCGCTTTGAGAAGCTCAAGGTAAGCACCAAGGGCGTCCCCGGGCCAGGGCGCACCAGGGAGCTTCGTGGCGGAGAACCGCTGCTGGCTGCAGGGTGCTCTGGTGGCACGTCTTTTAAGCCAAGCAGGGCTGTGAGCTGGAGGATGGGGTCCATGCGCTCATCCAGGCCCTTTTGCATTTCCTTGGGCTCCTTTCAGCGTGCTCAAGGCCTGGAGACTGCAGTGCATGGGGAGCCTCCTGCTGTTCGTGGGCCTCCCCTGCCTGCAAACTGGTGCTGCAGGAAGCGCTGCGGGCACCGCCTCCGTGTCCTCCTTGGTACAGCTTCCCCAGTCCTCTGCACTGCTCTGGGACGCAGGGATGGAGCTTCCCTCTCCTGCCCATGCGCCCTAACCTCTTCCTCCATCCTGTGGGACCTCTGGTTTTTGGCCAGGGCCACCTCCAGCAGGGTGTCCTGGCCGTGCCACTGCGGTTCTCCACGGTGGGAGCCTCTGCTCCGCCACTGTCAGCATTCTCCATCCTCGTATCCCTCGAGCTGTAGAAATGAGCAATTGTTTTCCAGCCCCCTTACCTCCAGCCTGTGCCACGTATCGATCCAGAGTGAATTCTTGCTCTGCTGCTCCTCAGGTTGGAGAGAGCAAACTTCCAGGGAGCCCTCTGGGGTGCTTTGAAGCTTAATTTTTATGCAGTGGCTGTGCTAGTGCCGAATAACATGTGAACCCGTGTGGCTGATGTTTGACCTATATAAAGTTAGAAATCCCTCTCTGTCCCCTGTGCATTCTGCATGAGTCTGCAAAATGGTTTTAATTCTTTTTTTTTTTTTTTTTAATAATAAATAAAAAAAAAAAAAAAACACAGAGCTGGTCCAGTTAGAGGTCATGCTGGCGAGGCTGTAACTGTGGCTGCAGTCACGTTCCCATTGCAGCCCTTCTCATGTCTTTACACCTTCTTCCTTGATCCTTTCTCCCTGAATTTTCTGGGCTTGTTCTGACCCAAAAGTGCTTTTCTTAGCTCTTTGTCTTGTTAATGCTTTTAGACAAAATCGATTTCTCTGCTCTTGTGTTTTCCGAGGGCAGAAGAAATAGTTCTATCACTAGCAAAAATTGAGAAGACTTCTCGTGTGCAGGCTGGATTGTTTTAAAAAGAAAAGAAAAAAGATTTTTCTCCAGGCATCGGTCTTCCTAGACGTTTCCTTCCCGAGCTGTTTCCCGGCTGGTTTTCCACCTGCCATTTCCTCGCAGCTCCCAAACCCAGTGCAACTCCCCAGCAGTGCGGTGCGGTGCTTGCCTCTCGAAATGCAGTGCCAGCAGAGCGCTCCTCGGGTCAGAACATTCTTTTTCCATGAGGAAACGTCTCAATTAGCAAGTTGGAAACCCTAGAAAGAAAGGCCCATGTATGTTTGCATGCAGTAAGACTTGGGGACAGGAATTAAACCCGTTTAATATTTCCCCCCATGTCAGCTAGCCAAGCAAGCTCATCTGAAGACAAAACCCCCAACAAGAAATTGCTTCTTCAACCAGCCAAGCTTTTGCAGGTTGCCAAAAAGCCAAGCTTTTGCAGGTTGCCAAGATGCTTTTTTTCTTTTTTTTCTTTTTCATTTAAATAACAGCCTTAAGTGGTTTTGGACAAGGAGGGAAGCTCTCCTCTGCTCTCTCTGCTATGAGCACTCCTCCTGTGCTGCTCGTCCTGCACAGCTCACCCTTCAGGCACGGCCATGATGCTGGTGGGAGCAGCAGCTGCCTCGTTCCCTGACGTGGAGGAGCTGTTTTTTGGGGAAGATGCTTTGTTGTCCTCCTTCTCCCCTGTAGTCAGCCTCCCTCTTCCTCTTGCATGCCCTTTAGTGGGTGGGGATTGCCCTAGGTGAGGACTGGTGGCCCACTGGGGATGGATGCGGGGTGTGAGCACCCCCCTGTTCCGGATGAGCACCCGGTGCAGGATGACTCCAGGATAACAGTTCCCCAGCAGAAAGTTTCCCTCTTGGATGCAATGCTGTGAAGAGCTGGTCTGTTTCTTGAGATGTGAGGCATCAAGCAAAGAAATGAATTTTTGAAATGCAAAGCTGCATCTCTGCCTGCTGAGCCGAGCTAAGAGGGATGAGTGCTTTGCTGCTTGTGAGAATGCAAAATTATCTGCATAGCCTTGTCCGAGCTGCATCCTTGGCTGTGTTCTTAAATCTCTTAACATAATAAGCTGCAAAGCACGGAAAATCAAACCACGTTGACCAGTGCTTCCACATGTCTTTAACTGCACTGACGCACTGGGGATGGTTAATTTTGTAACTAAATGATGCGCAGTGGAAACTTCTTTTGCCTCTTCTTGCGTCTGTTGCTATTTAATTTCTGCAGGGATCTGGTTTGCGAGGCACAACTACTACATGGTTATCAGTCCGGAGTGCCTGGCTTGGCAGAGCTGTGCTTTTTTTTTTGGATGCCTTTTCTCCTGATGCTCTACCCCTGGTGCAGGAGCAGCACGAGATCAATAGCAAGCATGCTGGCAAGCCTGAAAATCAGAGTCAATATTTGCAGCTGTATTTCGGCCTCGTCTTCGAACATCCTCAGTCTATACGTTTGGCCATGGTTGAGTCGTTGCTCTTTCTGGAAATATTGGGAATCCTTGCTGGCTGCTCTCTGCTCACCTGACCCTGACGCTTTGTCCCCTCCTTGCTCTCGTGAGCACTGAAGCCAGGCTGCTCTCGAGCAACTGTGGAGTGCTTGGGCATTGAAGAGCAAGCGATTGCTCTTGTTTTCTGGCTTCGATCACATTGCTCGAGCTAGCTGGAAACACCTTTCAGATTAAAAAAATAAATAAGTGGAAAATTGGAGCAAATTATTCCGTCAAAAGGAGTGCTTTCCACAAGAAAGCTTTGGCTGGGGATTTTTTTCCTTGCTTAGAAGAGCTAACTGCCTGAAAACTGTACTTTTTTGTTGTCATTAAATCCTGAAGTGTTTCAGTTCTGAGTGCTATCTGGGAGAGCAGGGACCTGTGCTGCTGTTGGGGTTGTTGGTTGATGCTGGGGCAGATGCTGAGCACCGGTGTCCAGGCTGCTCCCTGCCCCAAGCCATGCATCTTTAAATCCACATGTTTATACCACCCTGCCTGCACAAGGCGTGTTGCTTTTAGGTATAGTTCTTGCTCCAGAGGTTCATGAAGGCATCTCCCTGTCCTTTCTCCTCTTGCAGCTCCCTTTATGGAGCTGCCTCTGCTGCCCGGACCCAGGAGGCAGCGCATGCCTGTGGTGTTCCCGGTGTACCAGCATGGCTACAAGTAGTCAAAATGCAGGGGGATCGACGCCTGTTTTCCCCTCTCTGCGTATTCAGGAAGGGGTGGGATGCTGAAAGTAAAGATGCCCATCACCTCATCTCGCTGGCTGAAAAATCAGCATTAAAAAATCAAATTAAAAATGGGTGTAGATTAAGCGCAAAGCAACTGGCTTGACCTAGATAAAGCAAACGCCTAGGACAGCAGCACGTTATCAGCTGAGTTAAAAAAATAAAAAAGAAAAAAGAAAAAAGAAAAAAGAAAAAAAAAAAGTTCTCCAATTATAAATTGAGATGCCTTGAAGCCCATAATTGCAGTCATCTCCGCGGAGCGCTGCCCTGTCCCGTGTGCTGGCTGCCACCCAGCCGGGGCCGGGAGCGGGGTCACATCGGTGCAGTGAGAGAGGTCGCACTGAAAAAGGATTTGGCTTGTGAGCTCCGGACAGCTCTGTGGCAGAAAGAGTTTCAGAAAAAGGATTTTGCCGTAAATGATTCGCTGCTTTGCTTCTCCATCTGATCTGTTCCCTTTACGGGAACCAGCTGAGGGCTGTTGCTGAGGTTTGCGTTGACTGACACACTGGGAACAGCAAAAAAAAAATATTTAAATATATATATATATATATATTGTAACACTTTCATATCTGCTCTCTGCTAAAGGAGGAGAAAAATCCCATCTCCTGTTATGCTTCAGATATAGATGCACTGCCTCCAGTGGGTTAGTGTCAGTGCAATGAAGTTTAAAAAATAATAAACAACCCCCTGTGCTAGACAAATTGTATGCAGAAAGCTGGTGGTTATTGCAGGGCTCTTCGGAGAGCAGTAGGGTAGAAAGAACGAGGGGCAGAAACCTTCCTTGGTGCTGTAGTGTAGGACTTCTTCGCCTCGGGACCAGGGAACGTGTTCCCACTTGCGCTGTGTGAGTCACCAAGATCGCTGCTTAATTTATAATTTACTGTACTGCCATGGGGCTAAACTGAATTTTATACATATATAGAGAGAGTTGGCTTTTATTTTTTTTTTTCATTTTCCCACATGTAGAAAGGAGCTGGCTGAGAGCGAGGGTTAACGTTGTGATTGTTGCAACTCCTACACAGAAGGTGGGGGGCTGCTACCAGCAGACAAAGGGAAACCCAAAGCTCTGGCTGTGTGGCAGCAATCAGCTCTTTCCCCCGAAGCAGATCTTATTTGGGTCTGCTTCTGCTCAAGACCTGCTTAGGGAAGGAGATGCAAAGCCTTGCTTCCTGGCTGGGGTGATGCGGGTGGATGAGGCTCCCGAGCAAATCATCATCATCTTCCCGATCCATCCATCCCGGGCTGCCAGCACAGTTCTGCTTGGATTTGCCCAAAACACCCACTCGATGCGTGCTGCAGGCACACACTTACCTGTGGAGCGTGGATCATATGGAAATACAAAATTTTCCTGGCTTCTTTACACTGCAGTGGGAAAGGGATCAATACACGCTCTGGTGTCTGATGTAGCTCCCAATTTAGATTTTCCATCAGTGCAGAGAATGCAAGCGTTGGTCACTGTTTCATTACTGCTCCTTTGTTGGTCGCCAGGACCTTGAATCAGCCCTGAGTTCTGGGCTCCTCGGTTTTCTTTCCCAGCCATCAGCTTTTTGGGCAGAGCTTTGATTTTTTTAGTTAATTTAAGTAAGCAATTGCAGGTCCTGAGATAGCAGACCTGGAAAACTGCGTTGGTTAGATGAATCTCCTGCTTTTTCCAGAACCGTGTTCACGTCCAACCGAATCAGGTTGCTGTGGTCTCCCCAGCTGCTAGGGCCCCAAGCAGCTCTGTGGCTGGGGGCAGCTAGAGGAGGACGAACCTCCAGCCTTGGCATCCTGCAGGACGGCAGGCCAGAGCTGTGGAGGAAGCAAGATGGTAATCAGACGGGGTTATTTTTAAATAATGAGCGTTGCCTTCTTCTCTTAAAGTCCCCAGGAAAAACAAGCAAACAGACATTGCTTTCAGAAAGTGGTTGGGTGCTAACTCCTTCACCTGCCACATCAGCCTTGGGCAGTGAGGAGCCCTTCATCACCTCATCCCGCCTCACCTCAGCTTCTCCCCAGGTGCCTCAGAAGTGCCTCTGAAAGCATGAGGAATAGGCCAGAGGGGCTGCTTCAGCAAAAGGCCCTTTTGCCACCTGCATCGCTATGGTCCTGAGCCCGTGCAGATCGCGTCTGCGCTTGAATGCAATGAGGATGAGGACAGGGGTGGCTCGGAGCAAACCACACTTGTGGGGACACCACAAACCTCCCCATGCTGTCCCCTGCTCTCCACGTAAGTAGTGCTTGCCACGGTGCTTTGCCTTAATTGTAATTAGCGCTGCCCTCTGGGCTGCTGGCAAGGCACTGGCATAGGCAGTCATGGGAGGAGGTTTGGAGAGCGTTGGTTCCAGTTCAAGCAGAGCACGGGCTGCGGTGCTAAGCAGCAGCGAAAACCCTTCCAAGTTACTGAAGGAGGACAGGGAGGTTTGTTTTTTTTGTTTCTTTTTTTTTTTTTGGCAGAAGCCGTTGCGCTGGTGAATTAGAAACGAGAAATTTATGAGCGCGTTAAATTGTACGGCTGTGGCCGCTCCGGTTTGTTAGGTATTAAATTCCCCCTTAACTTCCTGCCTTGTGGTGATCGACTCCTTGATGGCAATTAGTTCGGTGGGAATCGTTTGTGGGAAAGCCCCGCTCGTGCCCCGTGCATGGGCTGGGGGGCACGGGACAGGCAGGATTTCCTGCCTGGGGGGGGAAAGGTTTGCTCACGTATGAAGGAGCGGGGAGCACGCTTCACCTTCAGCTGGATGATATTTTCACTTGGCAGACTGTGGGTTTTATGGCTCTGTGGGAATGTCTTCTCGCTCGAACCCCCAAAACCCAACCCCACAGAGTTTTGGCGTTTGGAGAGCGTCCATACATAAAGAACAGAACTAAGTCTCTGGGTTTCCCTTTCCTTGAGACCAGGGAATCTTTCCCTGGGCCGCAAGAGGAAAGGCATGAAGAGGAGCAGCCAAACATCAGGTGAGCGGTGCTGTGGTGGCCCAGGGCCAGCGGGTGCGGAGGTGGCTTCTGGGGGTGTCACCCCGTGGGCTGTCCCCCCCAGGGCTTCACTCCTGGTGCTGCTTTGTGCAGCTCCATCATGTTGCTCTGGGCCTGGAATAATGTGGTCAAACTAGAAAAAAAAAAAAAAAGAAAAAAAAAAAAGGAAGAAAAAATGGGTCTTAGGCACGTGCAAAGTCCAGCCTTGGCTTTCGCTGCTGGCTTCTCCTGCAGCTGGGGTGGTGGCGTGGTGCCCATCAAGCAGGCTTATGCGAGAGATGACAGGTTTAGCAGTTGAATTTTCTATTTCTGGACGGGGGAATAATCTCTAATACATAATACTTTTTTCCCAGCTGAAACAAGTCTGTGCCAGTCCTTGAGCTACGGCCCTGTAGTTTTCCAAGACAATTGACGTTCCCATCAACCCTAATCTTTGTTGCATGCATTCCTTGTCATGTGATTTAACAGATATATTTTCTTCTCTGTCAACAGATTTGTTAACAATACAGAGGCTTTCATGCTATAGTTTCCTGTAACGTCTCTTTGGAGGCTTCAGATTTGTGTTTTGCAGTTTCTAAATTTCCATTTAGCCCTGCTTCTTCTCTCCCTACCCTGCCGCTGGCTCTCTGAAATAGGAACTATTTCAGGGAAGACTCACGAGCTTGCAGGCGTTTTCCTCCCTGGAACAGGCACTTTTGTTTCCTGAAACAATTGCAAGCTGTTATCTTTTCAAGGCTTCTGTCTGATGATGGCTGTAAGGGCGTGGAGCTGAACTTCCGCTGCTTCAGTTCTGCATCAATAGGTTTTCTCTGAAAAATGAAAATTTGAGTGTAATCCCACCTCCCAGAGAAGGTGTTTACCAGTGTGGGGTTGCCTCAGGTTTCTGTGAGCTGGTTTTGCTCCTGGCAGCTCTGAGCCTTGCCCAAAGGCGGGACAGTGTCTGAGGCCATTTATTCTCAGCTATTTTGCAGTGCTCCTGCTGCCAGCAAACTCTCTCTGCCTCTACCCTTTTTTCCTCTTTTTTTTTCAGAGATTTTACTCCAGCTTCTCCACTCTTCGCTTCGTGCTTTAATCTCACATACTGGAGCTCACACTGGCAATGCCCCGTGGTCTGTCACATTCCCATGCCTTCCCCCAAGCCCTGGCCAGCGTTTTTGGCAGCCTCACGCTGCGCTTCACGTCCCCCAGGGTCCCTGCATCCTCCCTGCTGCACCCTCATCCTTACGGCCTCAAATCTGTCACGGGTGGTGATCCCACTTTCTGATACTCCTGCCCCGAGCGGATGCCACTTAATATTCAGGATGTGTGGCGTTACGGGGTTATAATGAATATTCAGAGCATGAATTAGCATGGCTCGGTTAATTACGCGCAGCGTGCGACAGGGAAGGGCTGCGCTCAGCTATCTGCAGCGCGTACGCTTGCTTGGAAAATGCGTCCCGGGAACACTCGGTGTCTTTAAGTAATTTGGAGGATTGGTTGTGTGCGCTGGGGCGAGCAGCGTATGAATTTCTTAGCAGGCTCGAAGTCATGCTCTGAGATGCTGAATATGCTATTATTATCACATTAAACCCTTAAGTAGGCTTACAGGTGTTATTAAGTAATTTCACCGTGATGGCTGACATGCTTTAAAAAAATATATCTGATTTGAATATCCAATCAGTGTGTGTTTAACGTGCCCTTTTGTAGAAATGAACATACAACAGCAGAGTGCGTGCTGATAGAAATCCTTCTGTGTTGGGGCTGGAAAAGGATCTTGGGACCATGAGACCATGAGGCAGGAGATCTTCAGGGTTCCTGCTCTCTTCTTCCACAACGGGTCCCTGGAGGGCACTGGTTCCTGCTTTGCACTTCTTGGCCCACCTTGCTTTGGTCTTTATAAGCAGGTATGTCCGCAACGAGGAGAACAAAATCTCTCCAGCTGGCTTCCAGACACACAAGTCCTTGCAGGTCTCTTGTTCTGCTGAACTCCTCGTGGGTCAGTCCAAATGTCCGTAGCGTTTGGAGAGCCCCATCCGTACAGGATGTCCTCCCAGATGATGCTGTGGTGTAACATGAGCATGCATCTTCTGCGTCAGGAGCTGGCAGCACTGCCACGGGGTGGGTGATGGCACTGGGCTGGCACGGGGGTCAGTGCTGGGAGCAAAGTGAGGCTCAGGTGTGACGAGCAGAGAGGTTTCCCATCAGCTCTCTCTCTAAGGTACGGATTGGGCGTCTTTTCTTCTCCTACCTGTTGAATTCCTTTTATTTGGGGTGGGTTCCAGCCCAGAAAACACACCTGGAGGGATATCTAGTGCTGCCACCCGTGTTCCCCCAGCCTGCAGGACCCGGGGCTCCTGCAGTGAGGTGACACGAGCCGCGAGGCTGGCGCACACTCCTGTCCCGCAGGTGGCCATGGGACTCTCTGAGCATTAAATGACTTTTCCACCTGGGAAAGCTGTCGGATGAATGGTCTGCATCCCAAGTGCAGCCCTTCCCGAGCGCAGCTGGAGGAGGGCGACGTGCGCGAGCAGTGCTGGCAGCCCATCTCCCTTGGATGGAGCCTCCAGGAGCTTTTTCAGTGCTTCAGGCTGAAAAGCGCCTGGCCGGGCCTCCCATCCGTCCTCCACGTGCCAGCACCCCTCCCTTCGGGGGCAGAGAATGCAGTGCTCAAAGGAAGCCTGGATTTTCTGACGCAGCTTGCTTGCTTCGGTAGCCAGCTGGCCGTGGGACAAGGCTACGCGACCGTCCCGCATGGTGTTGGTGCGGCGCACGGTGCTCCGTGGCTTCTGAAGCAAATCTGCTCCTCAGGGGCCCAGACCTGGCACTTCAGTTTCTAAAATCGGCCTGATATGCGGCCTGCCGGATCCCCCTCCGCTCATACGGGCATCACTGATTTACAGGATAAGCTCAGGAAATAATGCGCAAAAAGGCGTGTGTCGTGCAGGATGTGCCAAAGCAATAAATCCGGATTCCTTCCGTGCTCCTCTAAAGGGGCTTTTGGGAACCAAACATCTGGTATCAGAAGAGGTCCAAGAGAAAACGTGCACGGGTTGTCCTTCTATGTGTGCTCTTTGGGCTTTTTTATATATATACATATACATAAAATGGTGATGGTTTGGAAATAAAGGTCAGGGGGTGAAAGAGATGCTTCCTCTGCAGCTCCGCATCCTGGTGATTGCCTGACGTTTGTGGTGGCATGAGCTGTAAAAATCCAGACTAGAATTTAAAAGCCTTGAAAAATGCCCCTTTGTTGGCCTCCCAAGGAATGAATTATGTCCTGCCCAAAGCTCTCCCAGCCCTGTGAAGGAGACGTTTTCATGAGCATTGTTTCAGGGCAGCAGGGCAAAGGGAGTCTGCAGCAACGGGTTTAACAAGGAAAGCTCTTCCTATCGTGTGTTTGTAAAGGCTTATCTCAAAATAACTTACCCTAAGCACTTCCATACTGCTGAAAGCGGTGTTCTTCCCGGATAACTGGTGTGTGGAACCATTTGTATTAACGTTGGATGTGGGCTTGTGGGTTTATTGGGTGTGAAGGTTTAAAGGTGGACCTCGTCGTCAGCATCCGTGGGCATAGAACAGGGTGAGGATCCTGCGAAGCCGTGAGCCCTGTAGCAGTGTACCGGGAGTGCTAGCGTTTTATGAGACTAATAACTCAGTTAAAGCCCTCGGTTTTCTTTTAAGCCGCACCTTGCTGCTGAAAAAAAAATCTCTTTTAGCAGAAACTTCATATACTTGGCTCCTCCATGGGAAGCCAAGCGTGTTGGAAAACTGAGAGGTGCTCGGGTGTCACGGGGAAAGAGGCTTGGATGGAGTGTGTTGGAAATTGTGTTTGCAGCCTGAGCTACTGACCTCATTCTGAGGTGAGGACAAGCACTGCAGGTTATTTACACACCCGTGGGGTGCGGGGGCACAGCTGGGAGGTGGTAGAGGCGTCGTGGTTTTCACTGTGTTCTCCTGGGTGTCCTCGGGCGCAGAGGTGATGTGGCCGTGGTGGGTGGCAGCTGCTGAGCCGTGGGCACGCTCTGGTGGCAGAGAAGAGGCTCTCCAAGCACCGTTGGCTTGGCTGCTTGAACTCACACCTCAGGCAGTGCCCTCTCCCTGTGCTTTGCTGGTGCTGCTGGCACATCCAGCAGTGAGACCAAGACCTGCTGCAAAGGTTGCAGAAAGCGATCTGCTTGCTGGGACGCCCGGCTCTGGACCTTATTAGACCATCCCAGCACCATCCGTCCCTTTGCACGTGAAGCCCACAGGTCTCAGCTGAAGCTCTGTCATGGAAAAAAATATAAAATCATATAAGCCACTTGACCCATTTGCTGAGCATCTGCCCTGCGTTGGCTGGAGGAGGCAGCGCGCAGGGTTTCTGTGCGTGCGGGGCTGTTCTTCTGGCCGGTGCCTCTCCACTGCCTGCAGCCTACCTGAAAAGCAGCTGTGCAAGATGTGAGGAAGAGCCATTCGAGCAGCTTAAATCGGTTCTCACGAAGCAGCGGCTGGCTCAGCTTTTTCCTCTTGCCGCGCTTTGATCTGACAAGCGTTCGCTGAGGAAATTAGCTGGAAGGTCTTTGCTGCCGTGAAAGACGGGCGGTTTGGAGCGTGAAGCGTGAGCTGTGAATCGCTGCGCTGCTCTGGCTCCTGTCACGGCTTCTCTGCTCCCTACATGGGGGTCTGCGTCGCCCCCGGAGCGAGCAGAGCCACTGCTGGCACCAGGATGGGTGCTGGGGTCCTTCCCCAGCAGGGGCTGGGCATGGGGAGGTGACGTCTGGTACCGCAGCCAGGAGAAGGCATCCTTTCCTTCCTGTTGCCTTGAGGAGACTCTTGAGTACGGGGGAAGAGCTTTTAACCTTTGCCGAGGTTAGCGGTGTGAATTTCTTACGGTCACAGGCGGTGTGGGTGCTGTCCTAGGCCCCCGTTCCTGGCAATGTGCAAGCTGGATGCTGCTTTCTCCTGCAGTCCCCTAAAAACAACTTCTTGTGGTTCAGCCTCCTGTTCCTCGCTTGCAAATTCTTTGTTGCTCTGCCTCAGTTTCCCAGCTTTAAAGCCACGCTGCGTTAGATTGGCGTTTGAAAGACAGGAAGCAGCGGAGAGATGCTGCTGCTGAAGGGCAACGTGGTCTCCTGAGCTCGGAGCTCAGCTGTGCGGGGAAGAGCTATTGATTTTCCTTTACCTTGCTTTCAAATGGAGTTGTCAGCTTTACGACTAAACATTATGTGCTGTTAATGATTTGCTGTCTCAACTTTTTGTCTTAAAGTCTTGGCTGTTCACCTTTCTGGAGGTGAAGCACGGAAGCGCCAGCATGCCAGAGGCCCGCTGGAGAGCTGGAGGCTTCCCACCTCTTTGGGTCATTCGCTGTCAGCTCCAAGAAAGCAAGGAAAAAATAGCAAAGATGGTCTTATTTTGTTCACTGGGTGTGGAGACCTTTGGGCCTGCTTTCCATGGCGTTGTCCCAACGTAGCAGCTGTACCTGGGTCGTAAGAAGAGAGGGTGTAATTTAGGATTCTGACAGCAGAGTGGTCTGTGCGCCCTGGCTCTCCCTGTACCATTTTACTCCAGCTCGCCCAGCCCCTGGACCTAACGGGTCTGTTTGTGTGCTTGTTTCCTCCAGAAGAAAAGGGAGATGAGACACACGCCCTGGGAATTTGTCACAATGCATCAAACTCCCCGTGCTGTTGGCCCGTGGTTCCTAATAGACTCAAAGGGGAGTAAATCAGCGCCTTGACTTCCAAGGTCATCTGAGATGCCTCCGTCTGCAGCAGCAGGGATGGCACGAGTGCCTTTGGGTGCTTCTTCCCCCGCTTCTGGGTTGGAGCAGTGGGGCCACCACGGTGCCCTGGCGTTGTGGGGACATGGTGCGGGCACCAGCAAGTCCCCACGGTGCTGCTCCAAGATTTCTTGGGTAGGATGCTGTCCCCATCACGCCGGGGAAATCACATCCCATTGAGCCCAACCCAGCCAGAAGCAGCCCCAAGGGACGCCCAAACTTTGCACAGCCCCTTGGAACAAAATACTGTTCCATTTTAGGACTGGGAGGAAGGTGCAGAAGGCAGGTCCAACCCCAAGGACTCCATCTCAGTGGGTCAAGGTTGTGGGGACCCCTCTGTGCCTGCAATGCTGCCCAGCCCTCGTGTTGTGAAGCCCAAGCATCCGACTGTTCACCGGGACACATCTTTAGGGGTAGCCAGGAGAGCTCAAACCCATCTGGATGGTCCCTGGCTTAAAAACGAGTCTTTCTGCTTCATCATACGCCCCTCAGTTCTCAAAGCTGTGATTTTTATTTTTTTTTAATTTGACATTGTTCCTTGTCAGTCCCAGCAGGAAATATGTTTGGGACCAGTTGGAAAACAGAGGGGGAAAAAATTACCAGAAGGTTTTTCAATTCTTTGATCTTTTTTTTTTTTTTTTCCCTCCACAGAAAGCACAGTGAGAGAATGAATATTCTCCTGCAATCTGTTTGCTGCTCTCTGGGTAGTAGAGGATGACACCAGCTGTGCTGGCAGAAATCTTAAAAAAAGAAAAATCCCAAATTCACATTAGCAATTAAACACATTGCTTATTGAACTCTGGAGTTTAATCATATATTTTTTTCCCCCATTTTTATTTTGTTTCCATTTCGTTTTGTGTCTGAATTCTGGTCTGAGGACATGTGAGCTGAGGGTTTTGCATCAGGCAGATGCTGAGTTATTCCACATTCCAGTCAGGCTTAATTAATGCAGTGCACACGTGTTTGTGCCGCTGTGGCCACGGGAGCCTATAGGGATGGTAAATTGTTACCAGTGGTGCCAGGTCCCTGTAGGGGTGTTTTAGGCAGAGCTGAGACCTGTGCTGTGCACCACAGCCCTCGTGGGCTGCAGCTCAGCATCTCCGGGAGATGTCACCTGCAAAGAGGATGAGGAGGGGCAAGGAGCAGAGAAATGGGGCCATGGTTTGCTGGAGGCTGCAGGAACTTGTGGTCTTGTGGGGAGAAACCCTTGCGGAGAGGAGGGAAGGACCAGCAGCCCCGTTTCAAGCTGAGAGCGTTTCTGTGCTTGCACCCCATGCCTTCATCCCCATACCCCGGGGCTGAGGGAGGGAAGGAGGAGAGCATCTCTTTGCTTCTCCTGATGCAAAGCTTGTGGTTGGACGTGGCTGTGCTTGGTCTCTCCTCTCGTTCCTGGTGTGGGATGGCTTCTCCTGAAGCTGCTGCCTGTGGGCTCCATCCCTGCTGCGAACCACAATGCATCGTGCTGCTGCGGCACTGGGTGATGCAGAGCACTCAGTGCAGTGGTGCGTGGTGAGGGAAGTGCCAAGCAGGACGTCTGTAGGGCAGCTCTCGCTGCCTGCACTGGTCAGGAGGTGTTCCCAGATTCAGTTTTCCTTTGGGTTATTGCCAGGCATCCAGCTCTGTCTCTCCTTTCCACTACAATTGCTCCAGAACCAGTCCCGATGCGCTTCTCAGCTCAAGAAGCTGGTCTTAAAGTGCTTCACAGCCTGCTGTACCCTCCTGTCCCACTGCCTCCCACTTTGCATCCTATATTCCCATATTTTATCCATCATTCCCATGTTTTATCCATCATTCCCATGTTTTATCCATTCCAGCAGCTTCTTCTGTGAGTCCTGGCGCTCCTTCAGCCCGCTGGTAACAGGCAGCCCCTGCTGGGATGTTGCAGTCACGCGCATCATTGCAATAAATCGTCTCATAAATTATCAACAAAACCAGCTCCAACATCACTCGGTGGCATCCCCAGAAAGGACGCTGTGTGGTTTTAATGCAGCAGTGTGGACAAGGCAGGTTTTATGTTTGACGACAGCAGTGGGACAGGAGGGCACGGAGCTGTGGGGATGGAGTCTGCTGCTTCCACACCCACCAGGGCTTTGCCAGTAGGACAACGTGGTGGGTTTTGTCATGTCAGCCTCCGGGGACTTTTGTAGCATAAGGAAATATCCCACCCGAAGTTGTGTGGGCATGGTCTAGGTCTTTATTTTTCTCATTTTGTAGTTTTGTGGTAGAAGGCACGGTGGTGGGCTGGTGCGCAGGTGATGCCGGCAGGGGCTCGTGGTGCACCTCTGGCCAAGCAGCCACAGGGGCTGCAGGAGGAGCAGAGGGATGGGAGAAGGCTCTGTGCTGGGGGTAGCTGTGTGCTAAAAAGCTGGCAGGCATCCCTTCTGATAGAGGATTTGGGGCGTGTGCTGGAGGAACTGAACATCTATCCCGGCTGGGGGACTCATTCTGCAGAGACCTCTTGGACACGCAGCATTTTCTGGCCACTCGTGGAAGAATTAGCATCGTTAGCCTGAGTTCATTGTCATTTGTCGTAGACCCTATAAAACAGAACCTGGCGCTGCTTTCCTTGTGTTTTGCTCCATGGTGGGGCGATGCAGTCACATTCGCGTAGCATTAATGGGTGCGGGTGTCTGCGGGGAGCGGTGAGGTTGGAGGTGCTGGGGGGACAAAGGGGGCAGCCTGGCTGTGACAGCAGCAGCCATGAAAGCCATCGGGATTTTAATCACGTTGCCAAGGTTGGGGAGGGAAGATGTCACATCGGGATACAGCTGCTTTGTGCAGGGCATCCCCTCTCCGAGTAGTGTTTCCGTAACAGGAGGGCAGTTCATGGCGCTCGGAGGGGGAGCAATGCTATTCCCGATAGAAATTGTCCTCTTCCTTCTAAAAAGGGACATGAAGGGATGGAGAGCCCCTGAGGCTGCCATGTGGCCTTACAGATCCCTGCATCAGGAGGTGTGCCTATGCACAGCCCGTCCTCAGGTGAGGGGCTTGGCCTGGCAGCACCCACAGGTGTGAGTGATAGCGATGCTATTTTATTTTATTATTTTATTTTTATTTTTATTTTTATTTTTATTTTTATTTTTATTTTTATTTTTATTTTTATTTTTATTTTATTTTTATTTAATGCACAGTGCCCTGATGCATGGAGGGCTTGCAGCGCAGCTGTAAGGGGGCAGTGCTGGCTGTGCCACCAGCATTGCCCTGCGCGGTGCTGGACCTGGATGGGGCAACAGCAGCCGTGTTCATGCACTGCAGCCCCTTGCCCTTCCCCTTAAGGGAGCATCCCCCTCTCGGGAAGAAAAATGCCAGCTGCGATTCAAAATGGCACGCAGGGTTTGGGGAGGAGGCACGTTGTATGCACGGAGGAAGAGCCGTGCCCTGCGAGCTCTGTTCACGGCTGGGCAGGCATCGGGATGAGGCAGGAGGAAAGGGGAAGAAGTGCAGAGAACAGAGAGCAGTAAAAGTGACAGCTTTTTAAATAATTTAAATCCGAGCCGTGCTGAAGCAGGGAGTTTATCTCACGAGTTATCTGCAGCCGAGCTTTGTTTAACCCTGGGTAATCCTTCCTGGGCAAGCACAAGAATGCCCTGCACCGATCATATCTGCCGGTGAGAGTTATTTAGCGCTCAATAGCTGCTTTTTAAAACATTGTAAAACATTTCTATTGAAAAATAAAAATAAAATGCTAATTGCTCTGGTTTCAAAGCCCGTGACAAGGCCTCTTACGGAAGATATATGTTTGTAGACATGCTTGCCAACACATAGATTAGCGGTGTCAGAGGGAACAAAAAGTTCCCGTTAGCAAAGATTAGCTTTTAAAGAAAAATGAGGGGTCTGGGGGAAAAAAACAGAGGAGAGGAAAAAAAAAAAACAAAAAACTTGAGAAAGGTTTTCTGAGTAACCCTCTTTGTGGAGGTCTCTGCCAGGAAGATCAATGTGGTTGTTTTGTTATTGTGCCTCGACAGTGCTGCGTTTTGAAAGAAGCCTTTTTAACTGCTTGTGAATGTGCAGGAAAGAAGCTGCTGGAGAGGGGGCAGGGAGCACGCTGGCCCTGCCAGCATTTTGGTGGAAAACCGCCCGCTGCTGCCAGCGACAGCGCCTGGGGGGACGCGGTGGGGACTCCGGCTGCTGCAGCGGGGGCTGCTGTGGTTTGCAGGATGTGGGACACCTCTCGCTCCTCCTGCATGCCAGGTGCTCCCACGCCGTTGCTGTACTCCCCGTGCCCTTGGTGCCTTGGGAGTGAGCCCAGGAGGTGAGGAGCCAGGATGCTCGGTGCAGCTCTGTCCCGCTGTGGTCCCCGGCATCTTCCCAGGTCCTGCCACCTGGGATTAGAGGGCTTGTGGCTGGCATGAGGGCACGGTGTGGGGGCAGCAGCTGGGGGCCAGCGGTGCCAGCATCACGAGTGGTTTTGGGAGCCCAGCCTGGGGAGGAGCGGTGCCACGAGAGCTGAGTCGGGTACGGCATCAAGGGGCCCACGGGTGCAGGGTGCGACAGGTGACTGAATCCACGCTGAAAGCTCCCAAAAAGCCACCAGCAGCAAGCGCCGAGCTCTGCAGCCTCTGCTTGCTTTGTGAAGCACTCAGCGTTTTGCAGCGGGCCTCGTGACTGACTCGGGCTCTGACTCACGGGCTCCAAAACCCAAGCTTGGCAGCCGACGTGTCCGCACGCTGTCTGTCTGTCCGGCCGCAGGACAGGGAGGCAGCTTTCCGCATGCCTCTCCCAGAGGTGTTTGTCCCAGCCCGGAGGAGCACGGGGGGCTTCAGGCCAGGAGGAAGGAAGCTGCTGGTGCAAGGGGGGCTTTGGCGCTGCGCCGCCCCCAGCCGTGTGCCGGCTGGGTGTTGGTTTTGCAAAGGAAACGTTTTCCTGATAGCAGCTATCTGCAGCTTGCTAGAGATAAAGAAAAATGTTATCTGCAGGGAAAAAACCTTCAGAAATGCCTGCTGGAGGGAGAGCAGCGTGCCTGGCTTGCAGCTAAGGCAGGCGGAGTTTGCAGAGTGCGGTGACACTGCCCTCGGCAGAGCGCTGCCCGCTGCGGGTGCTGAAGGAGGCGGCCACGAACCCGGCAGAGCTGTAAACTGAATTCCGCCAAGCACAGCTACATGTCAGCTCAGCAAAAACAAAGGAAGGTGCTATCACTTGCTACGCACTCATTTCCACCCAGGCCTGGCTTTCATTGAAATGATAGGAGCCAGGCAGCACTGGAAAAACATTGCTCTCGACGCCACTGCTCACCGGGCACTAAAAAAGTTCACTGTGGAGCTGGCATATCCTGTAGCCTGAGCGGGATTTGCCTCGGGCTCCACGATGCCCTGAAACCCAGCTACAACATCTCAAATGGAAATCTAGGGAATGATGTGATAGGCAACGGGGGGCTCCCTCTCCAGGCAGGATGCCTGGTCCGTCACGCTCCATCCCCACGTTTTGGGATAGCTGCGTTATTTTTACGGCTGCAGCCCCGGGAATCTCAGGGCTGCCTGGCAATTTCAGCTAGCTTTTAAGCACGCAGTTTGGGGACCTCCAAAGTCTCGAAAGGCAGGAAGCAGATAAGAAAACTGCCGGGTTTCTGTAAACCTTGTGGTTTGGGGGATACTTGCCTGATGTTTATGAAGCGCAGGGGCTGGTGGCAAAGCAGATGCGGGGTCCATCACCCCATTGGGGCGCAGCAGAGCCTGCGAAAGGCTTTTGCTTGCCGGGATGAATGCAGCCCAGCAGCAGGCCCAAGCCCAGGCATTTGGTCTGTGTTTATTCCAGATTCTCACCTGCTACTCAATTAATTCTTTGCTGTGTTGCACAGCTTCAGCAGCTTTATTTGAAGTGTCGCACAGCATGCAGGAGGCGTTTGCCTCTTGTACAAAAGCATTTGCCTTTTCAGCATGCATCCCACCCGCAGCAGCCTGTGCTGCTGGGCAAGATGCTTTTTGGTTTGGGTTGCTGTTGTTGTCTTTTTTTTGTTCCTGTGGTTTAGCAAAAAGATTTGAGTGTATCAGAGGAGAGGGCTGGAGGAAGACAGAGGTTATCACAGCCCTCTGCCTTGCAAAGAAAGGGCTATGAAACTTGAATGTCCTAGGGAAATAACTGAGAATCTGGGGCTTTCTCCCACTTTGGAGAGGTAGAGTGTATTTTTCGTTTTCACAATATCAGAAATGTCTGGGCCATTTTTTTTTAATTTTTTTATTTTTTTTATGAAGAAGGCAACAAGGACTGGTGGGAGCTTGGCACTTGGCTGGGTGAAGCCTGAGCCAAGTGCAAAGCAGCTGAAGTGGGTTTTGGCACGCACAGATCCCCTTGCGCTGGCTCCTCAGCTCCGCTGGTCCCTCCCCTCCACAGCTTCCAGATGTTGTAACTTTCCGAAAGGCCTTTCTTTGCTTTTTGGCTTTACCCAGGCTGCCTAAACACGCTGCCTTGGGACGCTGCAGGGCATCTGCCGGTGCCATGTCCCCGTCCTCAAGCAGCGAGGCTGGGCTCTTTGCCTGGGGCAGGAAAACCTGTTCAGACCTCTGCTCCCGTGCCGTTGCTGCAAGACGTCGGCACTTGTGCAACCGAGCCCTGCTGGATCAGCAGCCTGTGCACAAGCTCCGTGCATCCCCAGCAAAGCCTGCACCCGCACCCCATGCATTGCAGGGGGAAAAGGGGGGTCCCCAGCAGCACGTAGCCTGCTGCTGGTAGCTTTGTGGGGGGTTTAGGCATTTTGCTGACTTTTCCAGCAGGAAAATAGCAGTGAAGGGAAAAGGCAGAGGGAAGGCACAGGGCTTTCTGCTGCTCCGGTCTGCACAAGGAGTTAAAGAAGTCGGTGAGTTTACCCCGAGGCTGAGTTTGTGCTGGTGCGCGTCTATCTCAACATCTCCCTCTCCGGTTGTAACAGTCTCGCTGCGGCTTAGCATAAGCAACAGATCAGCCAAAATAAGCCCCATCCCGAGCAGCCGGTTGGCGCGGTGTATCTGCTTCCAAGAGAAACCTGAGGGTTTGCCTCCTCCTTCACGCTTTGGCGGTGCTCGCGGATTGCCCTGCCAGCACAGCTTTAGGGATGACGTGGATGTGAGCGGGATAAAAGCCGGCGCTTGGCTTTCCCATGGCCCTGGCCTCTCCCCCAGCAGCCAGGTGCTGGGACAGGGGTGTTGGAGCATCCCCAAAAGCTGCACAGCTGAACCGCTCCTTCCGGAGCTGGAGAGGGAGAAAATCCAGGGTGAATTCCCTGTAAAACGTGGAATGGCCCCACTGAACGTGGCCGTCACAAACGTGCCCCCAGAGGCTTTTGCATGCTGGGGATGTGGAAAGGTTTCTCTGGGCAGCACAGGAACAGGAATTTGGGTTCAAGTTACTCCTCCATCGTTGCAGCAGTGCTCCTCGTGCCCTGCACTGCCCTGGGTGGGATGGTGCTGGCCCTCGTGACTAACGAAGCAGCCTAGCAGAAGGAGCCAAGCGCAGACAAATGGTCAAGTCTCCCCAAGGGCGCACTGTGGTTAATCCTACCCATTTGTCGCCCTTGCACAGTGGGTTTCTAAAGCAGCCCCAGGGGCTTTGCAAACCAAATTTTGCAGCAAACAAAATGTTGGTGCAGCGGAGCAGGGTTCAGTGCAGGGCCGCGTGGTGAAACAGCAGAAAAACCCTGCTTAGAGAGCTGGAGAAGTGAACATGCTTCCCTGTAACCGCTTACAACACGTCTCGTTATTTGTCTTCAGGTTATTAAAAGGGAAAGCAGTTGGCTCCATTTCCTTCCAACAAACCGTTCAGCGGAGCGATTTAAATCTAAAGCAAACACAACGGCAAGGGCTGAGCAGGGACAGAGCCTCCAAGAACATCCCGGCCTCCCCCAGGGTCTTGAAGCACGCTCGTGATCAGGGGGTGCTTCGCATCGCTCAGCGTGGGGCTTTGCCCTCCTGCCTCCTGCCGTGGGCTCCTACCCTGTTGGATGTCATGGTGCACGGGGAGGATGGTGCACAGAGAGGACACGCAGTGTGTGGGCTTGAGGGGTGCCCAGGGGGAGCTGCGGCCAGTCCGAGTGGGAAGGAGCCTCAGGGAGGGATGAAGGAAGCCCCCGGATTTTTTTTTTGCTGCTCTCTGTTACGGCCCTGGTGCCCGAGTGCTGACAAACAGTGGCAAGGCTTGGGGATGCCTTTCAAAGATTGATACTGATGTTTTGTGACAATTAATCTTGCTATTTATATCAGTATAATTAGCTATGTTATTAATATTATCAAGGCGCTACAGTGCTAATTATATGTCTGCTTAACATGTGCTATCAGTGCTGTTTAAAATCCAATGTAATTCTGTTTGACATTATCCCCACCATTAGCGTTATTTGTTGTGTGCTGCGGAAGATAATTTGATGCTTCTAATCGCTGCGATACCAATTATGTAAGCTGTCCCCACTTGCCAAAGCTTTTGAGAATGATGCCACCAAGTGGTACAGCTGTCCTAGGGATGTGGCCCTGAGATGCCCGCCCTGTCTCTGGGGTGCCCTGTCCGTCGGGGGCTTCTTTGGAAGGACAGGGACTCTTGGAAAATCCTGCCCCCCAAAATAATGTAAGTAGGTCTTTGCTCTGGGCTCTGTAGGAGCTTCCCCGGGCTTTTGTTTCCCTTTTTTCCCCCATCAAGAGCTGAAATATTTCACATTTGAGGCGAAATATCTGTGGGGAACCCAACTTTAAGGAAACTTCTCCATCTTTTACCCTCAAGTCCTGTCTGCCAGCTCTGCAGGGGTTCTCCTCCTCTCCCACCAAGCTCAGGAGATGGTGGCATTTGATGGCCCATCCTCCAAGTGCTGTTTGTTTTCTTAGGGGCCAGGCAGCTGCCCTTGGCTTCTCCTTGCCCCGTGCGTGTCTCCTGTGGCTGCAAAGAGGAGCCAAGAGCTCCCCTGGGGAAGCCTTGTGTCTTTTCTCCCCTTTAGCTGGCCTTTGCCATGGCCTCGTGCCGGGTCCCACAACATCTCCTTCCTCTGCCCGTGCTGCAGGACCCTGGCATCCTCCAGCTCCTGGCAGAGGAGGTTGAAAACTGGGCTAAACCTGTAAATATGGGGGTAGAAAGGGAGCCACGTGGCTTCAGGTCTGCGCGCTGCTGCCTGCCCAAATCACGGTACGGCGGGTGGAGGAAACAGCTCGTCAGCGCGCGCAGGAGTTAGCGCAACAGGGAATTCAAAGCCAGCTGCTGGAGCGTTTGATCGTCTCATTTGATCCTCGGAGCTGGGAGCTGGGCTTTTTGGGGGCATGCTGGGAGAGGGAAGGCACCGATTAGCAGGCTCTGTTTCATTATTCATTTGCAGCCGTCTCGGTGCCCTGGCTCCAGCGTGAGGTGCCGAAGGAGGGAGCAGGCAGGAGGGTGGACTGGTGTGGGAAAGGGGGGAAGGAGCAACTTGGGGCTGGGGGAGTAGTTATTGAAACATCTTTAGTGATGTTTCTCCTGCCAGGGACAGCCTCTGGGGTGCTACAGCCCCCGAGCAGGCAGCTCCTGCCCCGTGCTTGCTGTGGGGCAGCCCTCTTCTGACTGCGGTGCCTGGGAGGGGGCTTGGCTGTGGACTGAGGTTTTTAGGGATCCAGGGTAGGTTTGGAACCATCCTTTGGGATCCCCCGTGGGGTAGCTGTGTACCTGGGGAGAAAAGGGGACTCTGGACCTGGTGGGCTCTCCTTGTTGCCCAACCCCTCTCCGTCAGCGGGATGAGATGTGGTGGGAGATCCCAGCCAAGCCGTCGGGAGCCCCGCTGTCTGCCTGGCAGTGGTGGGCGGTGGCAGCTGCTTGCTTCTTTCCTTGCAAGCCTCTGTTACAGAATACTTCAGCTCCTCTGAGCGAGGTCTTCTGGGGCTGTGAGGAAGGCTGAGCTCGTTCACCCGCGCTTTGGTGGCCCTTTTCTGCTGGCCTTCTGTTTTCCAGAGATGGGGCCGTTGGCAGTGCAACCGGCCACGGGGAATGCAGGCATAAATAAACTCAGGGAAGAGACCTGAGTCTCCGTCCTCGCAATGCTAGATAGAAATGAAGCGGCGATGAAGGTAATAAAAGTCTCAAGCGCAAGGAAGAGGAGAGGCCGAATAAATGCACAACACAGGAAAGCTCTCCCTGGAGCTGGGGAGGCAGTGGGGATGCTGGAAAACACCCCGTGGTGCGTCCCACCACCAACCCTAATGATTCGAGGTGATATTGCCCTTGCATTGCCATGGCTGTTTCCACCGAGGAGCAGTGGTTCTGCCCTTTTGCTGCCAAATCTTTGGGGTGGTGGAAGCCCTGTCTGCACAGCCCCGCTGCGAGCAGCCACGTCTCCATCTCATGGAACAAACGAGCTTGAGGACGAGCCGTTTGGAGACAAGTTTTATTGCCAATTAATATTTCAGGTTAAAAGCATGTTCCGCAGTATTTTCGCTTGGTGAAGCTAAACTGTGGGACGTGGACATAACACAAGTCAAGCTCCCCCTGAATTGATTTCTTCCCCACCATTTGTCATCGACCTCTGGTGCTGTATCTTTCTGATCTCTGCAGAATTCAATACATTTTCTGCAATAATTTGAAATGCGGGAGCTTTAGCTTCACTTTCAAGGTAATTTTGTATTTGTAATTCAAAACCTATCTCCCCATTGTTTAGGCGTGAATTCTACTCCTAATTCATTTTCTGCATTTCATATTCAGTTTTTGAAAAGCTGAATCTCAACGTTGCTATGCAGACCAGGCAGCTAGGAGAAAAGGATCTTACAGGTACCTTCCTTGAATTTTTTCATTACTTTTTGCTGGAATTTCATCTCTTCGTTTCTACAACAGAAGGTTGATTCTTCATTAAGTGCAAATACAGATTTGAATAAATCTTCTGCCAAATTCCAGATTTGCTTTTTGCGAGCTCAGATTTAGTATTTCATCTCTTTAAATGGTATCATTAATTTGGAAAATTAAAAGATTTCAAATAATTTCAAAACCCAAGCCATGCACTGAGCCTTGCAAATGGCCCACAGGGTGATTTTGTAGCTTCCTAGGGTGCATCATCCGTCACCTCAGCTGTCAGACCTTCCTCAAAATGCAGGCAAGAGCCAATATAGTCTGCTATGATTTTATGTACTTAGTACAACTTCTACCGAGGAAGGAATCGCAGGCGCTGTGCTATTAATCATTCAATCGTGCAAATGAAATAGGTATGCTAATATATTCCTCTATAACTGCATTCTCCAATTTCAAGAGGGTAAATGCAAGCCAGCATTTGACTAATGAAGCTCTCTTGGTTGGGAATCACACTGGGATCTTCAGGAGGTGGGGGGTGAAGGGTGTCTTTAATCAGAGCAGCTCAGGAAATTACCAGCAGAGCAGCTGGCCCTTTTGGAAGAACCCAAATGGTTAATGGAAACCAAAAGGCTTCAGCCTCTGCCAGGAGAACCTGGCCCAGGGGATTCCTAACTCACATTGGGAGCTCCTCGGTCTTCTGTTACAATTCCCACGCCCTCCATCATGGTTGTGCTTTCCATCACGGTTATGTTTTTGGTTTCCATTTGGTTTGTTACAAGTTGGAGCTTCCCAGGAGCAGCCAGGTGCTCAGCCTGGGCCTTTTGTGCTGGCCTGCCCATGTCCCCTGCCCTCTGAAGCCATTGGGATCCCCCCTCACTTACTCTGTCCCTTTGTAGGCCTCCTGTGGCTCCTCCTTAGATTTTCACCACACCTTGTTCATCCTCATGGTCCATGTTCATTTTAGTGTTTCGTGTTCAGAGATATTTCTGGTCTTTTATTTTTATTTTTTGCTTAAGAGACCTTAACAACAAAAATTATTGTTGATTCCCTTTTACTTAGCTTGTCCTCTTCTGTCTTTAATAACCGAGCTCAAACGTTATCAGTGGTGTTCAGTGCCCTGCTGTTCTGAGTGTTCCCTGTGTGCCTCGGATCACTATTTGTCACATTTTTTTTTCCTGGAAACCCCATCAGTGCATGAGATCCTCACATACCCTTGGGAATATTCTTAAGGGCTCTTCATAGCCATACCATTATCTGCAGCAGGAGTAGTTAATATAATTGCACTATTGTTAGTGAACCCATGAGGACTTACATCCGCTGGAGTTGGTTTCCACCCACCTGCCCTTACTTTTCGAGCAGGGCAACTTTTATGTCATCCTTTGTCTTTGCCTACCACGCATTTATCTACGTCCTTCAAAGGATGCATCTTCCATTCCACCAGTCATTTCTTCCACGAGGTTATGCATATTTATGGGGATGAAGCTGTGTTGTCTACCTGTAGTGCTCTGAAAGGAGCTTTGTTCACTTTTGGCTTCAAAGCCCCTGGCAGCGTGGTGCTGCTAGCTGCAGTCCCAGTCCCGTTCCACGCCTGGCAGTCCTTCATCAGCTGTGAAGCAGTGGCCGTTTTCTCATGGCCTTGTTACTGCAGGGCTGCACTGTTGCTAGCTTTGTCCTCTGGCTATTCCTGTGCGTTCAGAAGAGATCCTCCAAGCGGTCAGTCGGTGTGCTCTGGTTTCTAATCCTTTTTCCACGTCTGAGGTTGTTAACCCGCGTTATGGCTGTGATTTGTTGTCCTTTGGCATTTCTGCTTTCCAAGGGTTGTGTGTAACTTTTGTCTCACCTTGACCTGGGTATCAGGTGTGTTTCTCCCTCTGGCTCATGGGATGCTGCTGGTGTAGCTCTCTGGGGACAGGACCGTGTAAGCCTTGCACCCCACCGAGGTCTTCTCCAGTTATTTTCTCTGAAATAACTCTGCAAATGTCAGGTGCTGGGACTGTGCCTCTCTAATCAGCTGGCACAGGGCATTTTGACTCAGGCCATCAGTATCAGCAGCACAAGCAACCTTCTGGACAGATAAGGACACACTTTGAAACTGCCTTGATTTTTCCCAATTTTGAATCAGTTGGGGTGGGTTTGCTCTCCCCAGCTGGGAGTTGCGTGCGCTGGAGATGTTGTACCCAAGGCAATCCATTGGATGTCCTTCCTCACTGGTGGAGAGGGGTCCTTCTGAAGCATAGTTTGCTTAGTCCCTTTGTGATGTCCCAGGATGTCATTGGAAGATTTGTCTTTTGTTAACACCTTCTGCTTCTCACCGTTAGAAGTTTGGGAAGCCCAAGCACGGAGGGCTTTCATTGCCAAGCCTACTTGTGATTCCTGCCGCCACGACCCAACGGGATGATAAACAATGCTAACCCCAGTGAAAACTCACAGGCAGCTTCCAAAAGGTTTCCAAGTCCCCTGTGCTCACCCAGGTCTGATGACACCTCCCCGAGATGCGAATAGGCTTGGCCAGAGGCTCTCAGGCTGCTCCTGAAGATGCGCAGCGGAGACGAGGTGCCCAGTGGGTACCAGTCCTGCAGCCGCATCCTGCCTGTTGATCTGCTTAGGTATAGGGTCATTCAGATGCATCAGAGAGGCAGAGACACAAAAAGGCACCTAGAATTATGGCCAAAGGAGCTTGGAGATCCACGTGAGGGCTCGGAGATGGGGGAGGTTGCTCCCCCTTGGGCCCTGTGTCTGCTGGTTGTGCTTAGCACAGAGCATCAGGGAACAGCCCCCTGCACCTCCTGCTACTGGGTTTGAAGAAAGTGAGGTGGAATTGCTCATTAGAGGAACATTTCTGGGAAAAAAAAGGCATTGCTTGGAGCAGTGGAAATCTTTTCCTTCCGCTCTGTCTTTTTACAGGAGTAAATAAAAGTAGTAGAAGGTAAACAAATAAGCTCAGGTCTCACCATAGCTTGGGAATTTTTACATCAAATGTAGCAAATTTAATAAGATGTCTGAAAACCACATCCTTTTAGGTTGAAAAGTACACAGCCTGAACAGGGGAGTGAAATCTTTTGGAGTATTTAAGTAGGACAGCTCAAACAGCCAGATAATGGTTAGATGGCTTCAGGAATAAAAACCGACTTGTCACAGTCGGGATGAATTTAATAAAATATTTAAACAATTTTCAACAGTGCTGCAGTGGTACAGAAAACCACGATAATATCCAATAGCAGAAGAATGGCTTTGAAAAGATTAAAGGATGTAAACACTGAAGGACCCAAATAAGCCATGTGCATTTCTGCAGTGTTGTTGGATAAGCGTTCGTCAGGTGACCCTGTTTGTGCCTCGTTAGTCCCCTTGGTTTTGGCTGGTTTTGGCTGATTTTGGCTGGTTTTGGCTGGAAGGTGAGGGAAGCAGGGCACTGGGATGAAGGTCAGGGTTGTGGGCCAACTTTGAACCCAGCCTTGCTGAAGGCCTCAATGAGGATGAGGGGAAAGCCCTTGGAGATGCCTTGTCCTCCAGGCTCATCTCTGCGGTTGTTTTTTTGGGAGGGAAGCTGCAGGGATGGGGGGTCTGTGAGGCTGCTGTGGGTGCTAGGACCCCTCTGGCTGCCCCGGGGTTGAAGGTCTCGCTGTGTCTTGGCTACACGAATGGGTTTCCAGCCAGAGCCAGCCCCATACAGATGCTGCAGAGATGCTCCTTCTGATGCGCCCAGAGGGAACTGGGTGACCAGCACATGCATTACCATCTTCAGGGCTTCCTGCTGGAGACCGTTTCTTCACACCGCTTGATCCCGGGCAGCTTGAGGAGGTCTGGCCACCCCGTAACAGAGAGGAAAATCAGCAGGCTCCTTCTGGCCTTTTGCTCATTTTACTCAGGAAAACAGGTCCACGCAGCTTGCTAGGGGACAGCTCGTTCTTTGGGCCCCGTGCTTGTGGGGACAAGCTCCAGCAGCCAGAGGTTATCCATCCCCGCTGGTCCAACGCAGCCGTTCCTCATCTCTCGAAGAGGGTGACTCGAGCCAAGGGCTTGCAGGTGTGAGGGCTCTTACAGGATCTTTGCCTGCAGGAATAATTTCGGAAGCAGAGTCCCTGTTTCTGTTAAGTACCGCAGGGACAGAGAGAGCAAACAGGGGAAATGTAAGTCCTAGAGACGCACGCTAAGCAGCCAGACAGCAAAACCTGCCAAGAGGATGCTTCAGACCGAGTCTGCAACTAATCAGCAGTTTTGGAGGAATGACAACATGAAACTATTTCGTGAGATATTTTTTTCTGCCCCTTGGAACCGTACAGACAGCTTTGATTTACAGAACTAGCAAGCTCTCCCCTACTCTGCTCCTCAGGTTGCCTTTCTGCAGGAGCAGAACCATTTTGTCATGTTCTGGGGGTAAAGGAGTGAAAGAGCTTTGGGGAGGAGGCCAGCGTGGCCCCTGCTTCGCACCCAAGTGCTGAGCTTTGGTTTGTGGAAAGCTGGCAGGGAGGCAGAGCTGACCTGGTTCCCAGCTGCTAATGCACACGACAAAGCCTCTGCAGGTCAGGGGATACGTCCAGGAGGTGCTCCAGGATGTGCGAACCCTTGCAGCTCAACATCCCGGGACATCTCATCCTTCAGGTCTCTTTTCCAGAAGCTACCATCTGGGGCAAGCGCTGGCTGCTGCTGCCAGTCCCCAGTGGGTTTGCCAGAAGGATGAGATGTGCTTTCAGAGGCACACTGCGTTTCCAGAAAGCATCATGGAAAAAAACATCGGGTGTTCTCAAATCCCTTGGAAGAGAGGAGGCTTCCCAGCGGTGGTGTAGGGCAGAGACTACAGTACAAGGCTCTCACTGGCAAGGTCCGGGGCTGCCGTGCTGCTGGGCAGGCTTCAGAAGTGCAAATGAAGCCGCTTGCGCAGCGCTGGCAGCCTCAGGAACCTGGGCTTGCGAGGATACGAGGCGTCCTTTCATTTCAAGTGCCTCCCTGCGCCGGCTGCGGGGTTTTCGGGCTGCCCCAGACACGTCTATGTGAACCGAACACGATTGCTCTAATTCTCCTTGCGAGCGCTGGCTGCGCGGTTTCCATTCCCCCTCCTGACCTGCCAAAAACCAGAGCTCATGTGAAGCTGCGGGAGGAGAGGAATTTCCTGAGCAGGGTAAACAAGCCCATTCTCATTACCACGTCTCTGCCGCTGTGGAGTCCTCTCCGCTCTTTATTAAGGAGCCCCTCATCACTGCTGTGTCCCGAGTGGCTTTGGCTGGTGGCAGGGCAGTGGGGAGGGAGAGGTGCCTGGAGAGGAGCCCGGCAGGAGATGGGGTCGGGCAGGAGCACCCCGGGGCTGCCTGGCACCGTGTGTCCCATGGTACGGTGCGTGCAGCTGCGGTGCCACAGGGACCTGGGGTGCGCACGCTGGGGAGGTGGCCACGGGGCCAGCAGCACGGCACAGCATGGCACGGCACGGCCAGCAAGGCAGGAGAAGGGCCAGCACCGTGTAATCGGGTGAGTTAGAGCAGTGCTGGTGAGCTCAGGCTGAAAGAAGATGCTTGAAAAGCACCGAGACTCCAATCCAATATCTGCTAATTAGGCAACAACATACAGCTGCATTTTTTTTTTTTTGCATTCAGTTAGCCCTGTTTACTTGAGCTTTTTTTTCCTTGTCTTTTTCTCTCCTAAATATCAATTCCCAAGCAGGCGTTGAATGAGGATATGCTAATGCAGGCTGCTTTGAAAGCCTCCGTGGAGGACACGTGTTTGGGATCTGTCCTCCCCTGGCTCTTCCCTCCCTGCTCAGCCCGGCAAAGCTTCACCTCTGCGCTCCGGGCTGAGACTTTCCTCTGCTTTATCTCCTTGCAAAGTGGGAGTGAGGCCGCTGCAATGCTGGATTTGCAGCAGCGACAGCAGGGCCCAGCCCCAGGTCTTGCTCTAGCGTGCGTGGGGTGAAAGGGGTGGGCTGAGGACACCCAGCTGGGGACAGGGGACCCGGCTTGATGGGACAGTCGAGCCTTCTCCAGCCTCTCTTCAGCACAATTAGAAATGCCGACAGAACAAATTGCTTCATTTTCTAGGTCAGCACTGCTGTTTAAGGTGATAGCAGGCACTGAAAGCTGGCATTTTATTGCAGCTTTTACTGAGTACGTTTTGCTGCAAAGCGACTTAAAATGCATTAGTGTCACAACGCGGGAGCTGCGCCGGAGCCGCTCGGCAGGCTCAGTCATGTCTTTCTGTCACTTGTCCTTTTGTCTACTGAAATTCTCTTAGCATAGAAAGGCAGCTGGCTGGCTTATCATATTTTCCCCCTGATTTTTTTATATCTTTTTTTCCTGGGAGCTGGTTACAAGCATTGCATCAAAGAGCTGTGTTGCTACCAGCACTGGAGTCAGCAACGAGCAGGCAGCCCTGGCTCAGTGCTACCACGGGGCGGAGATGGGGCAGGAGCATCCGTCCCCATGCCCTGGACCTGCCACGGCCCCAGAGCCGTGCCAGCTCCTGGAGGAAGCGTTTCCCATCTGCTCTGGCTTCTGTGGATGCGTGCACTGATGCACACCCATGTGTTTCGTGTTTGTGGCGCCTGGAGGGAGGGTGCAGGGACGTCCATCCTCCATCGAAAACAATTATAAATGAACAAGGGCAACAACAGCAACCTCCAAATAAATCACTGAGTAAACACTCTCCGGTTTTGGCGGCCTTTGCATGAAGATAAATTTGGAAACCCAGCTCTGCAACAAGGCAGGTCCAAGTGACGTCCTCCCAAGCCTTGATGCCGAGCTCGTTTGGGGGTGAGCCCTCTCCCACTGCCGGTTTTAATTGGCTCTGCAGTCTGGGTCCCCAGTAGGAGCCCCCATACTTTGCACTCCACAGCTCAGTGTTTCCACAGCCTTCATCCAGACCCTCCTTTCCCTCGCCCAGAGCTTTGCACCAGCAGAGCAGAGCTTCGTGCTTGGTGCCTGCAGGATCCCACCCCACATCCCCCGAGGCTCCAGCGCAGCGGCCGCAAATTGTGAGCGGAATTGTTTGCCTACCAGCGTCGTGCTGCTCAGCCCAGCGTATTAATTTTGCATCTGGTCACCTGCAGGTAAATCAGGTGCAGCCCTTGAGCTGCTCTCTCAGTGCTGCAGGAAGAGGTTTGCTTCTCGCCATGCTTGCGGCCAGCTGGGGCTGGGAAACGCTACCCGGTGCCAATCCAAGTGGCGCAAGGACGTGGTGGTGTTCCCCTTTTATCTCCTTTTCTCGCTTCTCCCCATTGTAGGGAAATCAAATATTCTGCATTTCAGGCCAGAAGGTGGATGTTTGAGGAAATTGTGAGTGTTCTATAATGCGATTTAACAAAACCCCTATCATTGCTGGAATTTATATGCACCTGCGAAATAACCAGCTGGTATAGTCAAAGCTCCTTGCACGTTTTCCTTTTTTCAGCACAGTGAACAGAAGGAAATGGTCTCATCGCTATGTTCAGGTGCTGCAGGAGGTCTTACAGCAGCAGCAGGAGCCAGATGTGCCTCTTGAAGGAAGCCCTGCAAAGGCAGGGAGCAGCAAGAGGGGTGCTCGGATGCTCCCCATTCACGCCATCACTAACACCACTCAAACACTGCTTGCAGCATCCCTGCACCACCGGCGTGCACTTAATGAACGGATAAGCGCTGTGTGTTCGTGTATGGGGGAGGAGTGACACTGTCCCTGGCAAACCTGGGATGCTGCAAATGCGTTTTGGGCTCATGTGCTTCAAAGCACGCTCCTCGAGCTCGTCTCTGCCTCCCCCTCTTGCCCTCCGCCAGCAGCCCAGGAACATGAAAGCAGATCGGCCGCGATTTCAAAGCTGTGACTTCAGTGCAGCCGAGTCGGTGATGAGGAAGATAATTAGCAAGTTGAATGTTCGGTGCTTTAGTGAGATGATGTTTAATAATATTGAGCTGTAAGGAAAGGCGGTGGCAGGAGCGGTTAGCAGCTGGCTTTTTCATTATCGATACAGCATTGTTGTGCAAAGCACTTCCAGTTAATGAAGGCACCCAGGGCTTCGCTGCATTTTTCAAGCCTGGTTCTGTGCTCTGCTTTACCAGCCATTGGCTAGCAATTTGCAGGCTTGCGAGCGAGCTTCGAGTATTTTAGGAGCCAGTGGTTTTCAGGAATTAATGCTTTGCCTGTGCTTTATGACTATGATTCAAGTTCTCTTGGCTAGCTAGACCCCAAATTATCCGTGCGTGCAGATGTTTATGGGTCTGCTGGAGCCTTGATGAAAGCCTTGGGCCGCGCTTTCTAGCCGAGTATGAATAAAACACCGCAGGGATCCTCTCTCGGCCCTGGAGTTTAAAATATTAATAGGCTATCAGTTTCACGACAAGCGGTGCAACAGGTAGCGAGCGCTTTGCTGTAAAACATTTTCTCTTAGCGAAACCACAGATTTTAATGGCAATGCAGTGTCGCTTAAATTATTGATACCAAAAAAATGCCCGTCCACTGTGTGTCCACAGATATCAAGCTCTGTTTTTCAGCACTCTGCTGGCTTGTGTTCTCCTCCCTGGAGGCAGCACAGCCCCAGGGGCACAGCCAGAAGCAGCCTGGTCGGGGAGCTGGGGCGGGAGACCCCAGCCTGCTCCCAGCCCTTCGTCTCCAGCACCAACAGAGGATGCTGAGGGGAGAGCAGGGATGGAGAATAGCAGCTATTCATTCCCAGCAGGCAGACTTCCTGGCTGGAAATCACAGCAGAATAGCTCTTTATACCCTCACAAAAAGGCAGGACGTGCTGGCAAGGGGCGGCCAAACTCTGTCGGGTCTGGGCAGCGCTTGGCAGCAAGACCTTGGCCCAAAGTTATCCAAGTTTTTGCTCCCTCAGGCAGCACGTTGGGTGACAAATGGTCTGGTTTGGTGGTTGCAGTCCTCTGGCTTTGTTCATCTTATGTTGTGTTGTTTTGTTTTTTTTCTTTCTCTCTCTCCTCCTGGTTGTCTGGACTCGCAGCAAACCCTGGAGACGAATCTCACCAACTTGGTTAAACGCAACAGCGAACTGGAAAACCAGATGGCCAAGCTGATACAGATCTGCCAGCAAGTGGAGGTTGGTGAGAGTGGCCAGGGGAGAGGGCAGGAATGGGGAGGGGGCCCCGGGGAGCTCCCGGTTCGGCTGACGGGGTGCACGGGACTGCTCCCATCTCCTTTCCCAAGCAGCAGATGGAGTGGGAAGGAGTGAGGGTGGCTGATGGAGAGGGCTGGTGAGGGATGAAGCCCACAGCTGCTTGCAGGGATTTAGAGGTTGGCTGCAGCAGGTCCCCATCCCAGTGAAGCCATGCAGCCGGAGCACAGGCAGCGATGCTGGGAGCATCTGAAAGTAAGGGAGTGAGTGAAGCAGGGAGGGAGAAGGCCCTCAGTAGGGCCGGGGCAGGCTCTTCGTGGTGCCACCCAGGGCGTGCGGCCAGCATTTCTCTCACTGCATTCAGTGGGGACAGACCCTCTGGGTGCAAGGCACCTGAGGCAGAGCTGCTGAGGCTGATCCTGCTGGAGAAATCCTGACTCGTGTGAGTCTGTCCCACCGTCCTGAACATGCGATGGAGATGCTGCCTCTTCCACAGCCTCTGGCACCTCATCCTCAGCAAGGCAACGTGAAGCCTTCCTGCTGCAGTTCAAGCCTATGGCTCCCTGTGCCATCCCGTCCACCCTGGGCACAGGGAAGGGTTTTTTTTGCCCTTCCCTCCACGTGCCTGCAAGCAGCCCATCCGCCTGCCCCTCTCTGCTGTCTCATCGAGCCTCAGCCTTGTCTGCAGCAGCCAGCCTTCCTCCCCGCGTCCCTTCCTCCTCCCAAACACGCACAGATTGCCTCCCTGCTTCCTTCCTGCTGTCAGAGGCGGTGATTGCAATCCCGCCCTGCTGGCTGTGGCAGAACAGCGGGCCAAAGCCATCAGCAAGAGGGAAAGGCTTTGTCCAGGGGATTACAGGGAAGCGTCGGCGGAAGACAGGCGATCACCTTTAATCCTGCTGAAGAAAGGGGCTCGGCCGACCTCGCCGCTTTGACCACTTGGTCTGTAAAACCCTTTTGTGCTGGCGGTGTGCAATCAGGCATCATCCTGTGTTTGCATTTCCGAGGGAAGCGCTTGGCCCGGCGCTGCCCTTGGCCATGGCTGCGATGCGCTCCCATGAGCGGCACTCAAGGGGAAGAAGGCAGCTAACACCTTGCTGTTGTTTCCAAGTGCACGTAGCCGTTAATAGCAAATTAATTTGCAGCTTTGTTTGCTGAAGTGATACACGGAGAGCGGCTGCTGCAATTAGTTTCTTCTTAACAGGCTATTGATTTTTCGGTGCTAAATTGAGCGGCGGTTCCTTGAACCAGAACCTTGCCGGGGGGAAAAGACACTGGTCTGCTGCAAGGATCCCTGACGTGGCTTCAGGGGAGCTTTGCCAGGGCTTGAGCAAACACGATGGTTATTTATAGAATCACAGAATCATTAAGGTTGGAAAAAGCCCTCCAAGATCATCTGGTCCGACCAGCCCCCTACCACCATCACCCACTGAACCCTGTCCCCAAGCACCACGTCCGACCTTTCCTTGAACACCCCCAGGGACGGTGACCCCGCCACCTCCCTGGGCAACCCGTCCCAATCCCTGACTGCTCTTTCTGAGCAGAAACATCTCCTCATTTCCAACCTGAACCTCCCCAGCACAACTTGAGGCCATTCCCTCCAGTCCCATCACCGGTTATCTGCGAGAAGTTAGATCCTAGTTATCTGTTAGATCCAAGTTATCTGCGAGCAGGTAGACCCCCCAATGTCCTTTTCTTCTGCACAGCTTTCCAGCCACTCTGCCCCAAGCCTGCAGCACTGCGTGGGGTTGTTGTGGCCAAAGTGCAGCACTCGGCACTCAGTTTTGTCAAACCTCATCCCACTGGCCTCTGTCCGTTGATCCAACCTGCCCAGGTCCCCCTGCAGGGCCTTCCTACCCTCCAGCAGTCCGACACTTCCCTCTGGGCCCTGGCTGGGGGGTTTCCAACCCTGCAGCTTCCCCTGCATGATCCTGGAGCTGCCTCATCACCCAAGCAGCTGGCAGGGACGCAGGGGTGCAGAGATTAGGGCATGGAGGGATGTGCGGATGCGAGGATGCAGGGATGCTACATGCACCAAGTGGGATAATTTCCCCGTAGCACAGCATGCAGGAGAAAAGGCGTCTACACAGGGAGCTGCATTTTGTTCCTTACCACCTACCCCTCAGAGACTGGGGCTCTGCCTTTCCTGCAGGCAGCAGCAGCGTTTTGTTCTGAGAGTGCCAGCAGCGCCGCAAGCACCGGCAACAGCCTCAGATCAGCTCAGTGCATGGGTAGGAAGGAGCTGGGACAGACTGCGAGTTTAATGGCATTTGCATCTTCGAAAGACTTGTGTCTGAATCCGTCCACAGCGTCCAAAAGGACAGGCCTCTGATGTTAAAAGCCGTTTGGCATTTCGTGTGGATTCTGGAAGTTTCAGACCTCCCGGCTGTCGTTTTCCACACTGTTTAGGAGTTTTCAGCTTTGCCAGTCGTTCTGCCTAAAATAACAGTCAAAATACATTTCTCAGCCTCACTAAATATGCGGTCCTGGCCTTCAGAGGCAGCTTTAGAGAGAGAGCACGCTAAAGTGTGAAGCAGAAAATATCTTTGCCCTTCCGCGCTTGCCGCAGGCAGGGGGCTGCGTTGGAGCTATTTGTGGGCACCGTGGGGCTGTGCCAGGCCCCAGGCTTAGCACAAGTCCTCCGTTGGTGCTCAGGAGGCTGTGCTGCCGTGTTCTGGCTCTCAGAAGGGAGGCCAGGGCCACACAGGGAGGACGGTGGGTCCGTGTGGGTCCGAAATCCTGGCCCTGATTTTGCACTCCTGGGAAATCCAGGGGATGTCGGTCTCTGGCTGCACCGATGCCTTCCCTTCTGCCAGCACGGATTGCAGCAGGCTGCGAATCCTGGGCTTGATTTCCACCCCCTGCCACTACCTTGCAGCAGATTTGGAAGATTATCCACTGTTTTTCTCAGCGGAGTTATCTTTGCAGACCATCAGCTGTCTCCCACTTTGGCGTTGCATAATCTGCTGGCCAGGTTTAAAAAAAGATCTTATATCAAATGTGTTTAGCTCGGGGTTGGCTTCAGACTGCTCTGCTGTTTCAGATCTTTTTGAGAGTACAGAATGAAGAAAACCTATTTATGTCCTTCAGGACACTGTTTAATTCAAGTGACAGCGCTGAAATCCCCGTCTGTGGAGTATATTCCCAGTTCCCCATCCATCCCCCGAAAGGATGCCGGTTTTTCTCAGAGAGAGCAGAGTAAAACCTTTACCTGTGCTTTCACTGCACTCTGTGCATGTCTTTCAGATTATTTTTTTTTCTAATAAATCTGTGTATTTGAAGCCTGAAGAAGGGGTCCAGCAGGGATTAATTAGCCTGAACGAGGCAGGACACCCTCACCACCGTACGTGGGCATTTTGCAGGAGCATTGATCTCATGAGGGTTTCTTGGTGGCCACAGGGTAGCCAAGCCCCGGTGGCTGTACCTTTGTGGGAAACAACCCAGCAGGACAGTAACTGCTGAGCACTTCTGTCCTCGAGGCCCAGTGCGTTATCTGAAAATAAGGGTGCAGGAGGTGCTGGTGGTGCCCGGCTGCCTTCAGAATTTGCTCGCTCCCGGGTCATGGGCTGACGGACACAGCTGCAACACGGGGGGCTGGAGGTTGGGGGTGAGCAGAGGGGCTCGGGGACTCGCCTCCCAGTTTCTGCCCCAGCTGAGGAGGGCCGCAGCATGGCAGGGCCACCGGTGGTACCCCAGCTTTATTCGGAAAGGGGTGCCACCGTGACGGCGGGGTGCTGCGCCTGGGTGCAGACACATGCGGCTCCGCTCCTCCTGCCCAGGTGAACACGGCCATGCACGAGGCCAAGCTGATGGAGGAGTGCGACGAGCTGATGGAGATCATCCGCCAGCGCAAGCAGGTCATCGCTGTCAAGATCAAGGAGACGAAGGTAAGTTGTGCTGCCTGGTTCCCCGTGCCCCTCGCTGCCACCTCTCCCCAGGGCTGTCCCCGCGAGGACAAGCGTGCGCTTGGAGGAGCGTGGCCAGAGGAGGGTAGACGCTGCCTTGTATCAGCCCAGACGGCCTCCTCGGGGCTTTTCTTACACCACACTGCTAATATAATAATGTGGAGTTAATATTGAAGGGCCGTCCGAGCTCTGCTCTGTGTTGTGGCCCTAGGCGAGTTTCCCTTCCTTACGGAGGCTCCCTCTCTGTGCATCCCCTGCAGCACCGAGGGGTAAGCCAGGGAGCTCATCCTGCTGGGAGCACCAGCACCCCAAATACAGGTTTTTTTTGCAGACAACGGTTTGGGAGCAGGTCACGCCATGTGCATATGTGCGAGAGCCAGCCAGCGTCACTCTGGGACACCACGGACCCTCTTCTGCAGGAGCGGAAGCTTTAAAATGTGCACTTTTATCCCAGGCACTTCAGGAAACATATTTTATGTAACGGTGCCTTCTGCTGGTCCATCTGTCTGTCTGCCTCTCACTTCCCACCCTCTCCCCCTAACGTCTTTTGACCACGCTGTCCAGTTTCAGCCGTACTTGGCAGAGAGCTGGGACGCTTGGAGCTGGTTTTTCCTGCAGATTTGGCTTCTAGGAAGAGCAGAGAGGCCCCGACTCGTGCCCCAAAGCAGCCTGTAAATTCAAACGAGCAACCTGGAGCCCATATAGCTCCAAGCACTGCTCCTGTAGGAAAGGGACAAGGGGAGAGGGAGGACACTGGTGGCACTGTGGGGGACTGGGCAGGTGGGGAGGATCAGGACACCCCGGGCATCCCTGGGATGTTTAAATCCCAGCTTTTGGGGAGCCCCTCAATGATGCTGGTCAGGAGCAAGGACGGGAGGGCAGTGAGCGGTGCTCAGGGAATGGGTTTGGGAGAGACACCTGTGGGATGTGACAGCATCCACACGGTGCTGTGCACCATCCGTGGGCTCTGTGTCTGTGAGGAAGGCAAATCCAAAGCACAGCCCCTGCCAGCTTCTTAGCTGTGGTCCTCAGATGCCTGCAAGACTGCCAGCATCTCTGTTCCAAGCTGCTCAGGAGCAAGGCGAGATGCAAGACATCTGGAGAACGGTCGAGCAGAGGGGTTTTCTCCATGGCTTTCAGCAGCGTAACACCTACGAGCAGCGGTTTCCAAGCAGCCTTTCTGAGAAACCCCAGCTGCAAACACTGGAGAATTAAAAAAGACAGGAAAAAAAAAAAAAAAAGGCAAAAAAAAAGCAGAAAGGGGGAAGCGCTGGAGACTGCGGCTGCTTTGATGCGCACAGACAGCAGAGCAAGAAGCACTGCGCTCCTGCTGAATTCCCATTTGGTTTCCACTTCTGGGCTGCTTTTGCTGATGGACAGCAGGACATACAGTGTGAGTCGTTGCTTGCTCTGCCGACGAGCCCCTCTCTCTGCCATTTAGAGACGAAAAAGCCCTCAGAGTGCAGGGCAGGCAGAGCATTGCAATGCTCCCCTGTTTGGCAGGGCACAGCATGTGGTCCCAGGGGGAATTGGCTGCTCCGGCCCTGGGTAGCTGTGCGCTGGAGCTCCTCCACCTGCAGAAGGCAAGAAGAAACGTGCGAGGAGCAGAGCAGTGGCCTGAGGTTTGTGTCGTGTCACACGTGGGAGGGGAGGCAGCCTGCAGGAGGAGGCATCCCCGGGAGCAGGCTGGTGATGCTGGGGGTCAGGCACCACCACACAGCACCCCATGGTGAATGGGGCACTGATGCATGGGCAAGGCCCATGAAGCTGTGAAAATCCTCAGGGATTAGTGCTGCAGGCTCTGCTCGCTGCTGGGATGTGGTTGGAAGGAGCTGGTAGCCAGGCACACCGTCACAGCAAGGGCAGGGGCTCCCCTCGCTGTGTTTGCCGTGTCCTCTCTTGAACCATTTCTTCCCATTTCTCTCCCTTATTCTCCCTTTGATTTTTTTATATTTTTTTTTTTTTTCTGACGAAGCTGCTCTTAAAACGAGCCATCCATCAGCCCATTAAGCCCCAGCAGGAGCCTCCCTTCCTTCTGCAAATAGCCATTTGGAGCTGTGCCGCCTGCTGCTAGCCGAGACGAGCGCTTCTCCCCGCTTCTCCCCGCAACGTGCCGCCGGCGAGGCACGGCTCACGGGGACCTGCTGCTCCCTGCCCTCCCCACGGCCCCTGGCACACCGCTGGGGCATCAGCTCCCCCAGCCTTGGTGTGTGGGGGGTGCAGGGCTCCTGTTATTCACCCTTGGAGAGGTTACATAGAACGGAGACAGAGCGTTCTGGGGGTACACGCGGGTCCCCTTGGCCCTGAGCGCGTCCCTTCAGCTGTCACAGCCCAGTGAGGCGACTGCTTAGCTGCAGCCCAACTCCTTGTGCCATTCATTCCTGCATTTCCAGGCATGGTGCTTTCATTGTCGGCTCTGTGCCCTCGTCTGACCCCCGTGTTTCCTTTCCTGCCTCCCCTCTCGCCCTGTCAGCCTCCTGCTCGCACCGCACCTTGCCCAGAGCTACGCTAAGCAAGGGCGTGAGAGGCAATGGCTGTGGGGCGAGCCGTGCCATCGTTTAGATGCTGGCTTGATTCATCTGTGCTTCATCCAACGAGGCAGCTGACTCCTCCGCTCACCGCAGGGCTCCCCCATCCCGGTGAGATGCTGGTGGGATGGGGCACATCCCCACGGGGATGCTCTCCTGGGGGTGTGGAGCAGGGTGGCTTGGTGCAGCAGCCTTCCTCTCGCTCCCGCGGGCATTACGCATGGCCCTGAGCCCTGCGGGACGGGAAGGTGCTGCCTCCTGGCTCCAAGCAGCTCCCTGCAAGACAGGAGACCTCTCGCCTCAGAAGACCCCCCCCAGGTGCTGGGTGTGCCACCTGAGCTGGCTTTAGACGCAGCCTGGGGCACGGGGATGTGGCAGGAGAAGCGAGGTTTGGCAGGAAGAGCACAGCCGGGTGCACAGCCGGTCCTCTCCTGCAGTGGGCACATCCCAGGGGATGCCTAAGCCTGGGTGCCATCACAGAGCTTGTGGCACTGGCTGGAGGACGCCCCAGTGTCCTCACTTCGTGGTAATTCACCCCAAAGTCCCTTCTCTGGCAGCTGGGCACGTGCCACGCTGTCCCCGTGGAGCTCCATCGGCCATACCTCAGGCTGCAACGGGGTGCAAAGTTGGAGTTTTTCCTCAGCTGGAGCAGCTCAGAGCTCATCTGCTGCCTTTTCACCCTACTCCTGTCTATTCCGAGGTCCTGGGGCAGCGCTGGGGCGGGGAGGTGACAGAAGGACACCCTGTGAGGGGAGCGGGGCCGCAGTGTCAGCCAAGGATTAGCAGGCTGCTTAATTGTGAGCGCGATGACAGCGCTGGCACCGGGGAGAGCAGCTCCAGCAGCTCCTGTCAGCAGCCAGGGCTCACGCTCGGCTTCTTGACGGATCGTTTCGAGTCACAGGCATGGTGGGCACGGGCTGACAGCGTGCCGGGGGGGGACGCAAGGGGCAAGGAGCCGGCAGCTGTGGGAGCCGCTGTCGTGGCAGCGTGGTGAGTGCTGCAAAGTGCCCCGATCTCTAAAAAATAAAAATTAAAACATTCTGGCAGTTCAAGTCTAGCACCATGCTTGGCTGCAAGTGTCTGCTAAATAAGCAAGGGGAAACGGTGTCTCTCCGGTTGGTGCCATTCCAGAGGACTGTTGGTTTTACTTTAATGCACGGCGCCTTTCGGGAAAGTCTCAGGTGGCTTGGAAGTGCAGGGCAGAGGTCTGGAGTGGGATTCATTATTTCAGAGTCCGCTGTTTCAGATATTCCCAGCTTCTGAACCTCATTTTCTCTTCCCCTGGGTGTCCTTGCTGCAGATGCACGGAGGAACAGGGCAGTAGGAATTGGTGTTTCATTTGCAAGTGCCTCGTTGACCCTCTTGAGATGCTTTTCCAGACAGAGACTTACTTCCAGCTCTGCTGTTGGTGCAGTTCCCAGCGTGCTGATCCACCTCCTTTCTCCTGGAAGAAGGGGGTTAAATCTTGTGATTATTTTACTGTTGGAGATGTGTGCACTAGTTCATCAGACCCTCCAGAAATGTTGGCTTGGCAATCCACGAGCAGTGCCAGGGATGACCTGGGTTTGGTGCCTGGGATTGTTCCTTCAGCTTGGTCCTTGCTGAGTGGAGGATTTAGGAGTTCCTAAGGGCCTTTCACCTGAGCTTTCCCCCCACATTTCTCCTAAGAAATGATGTTTCTTCTGGTTTCTTTGCTCCCCTGAGCACTTTGCAAGAAAGAAAGGGGTGCCGCCAAGCCCGTTGTTATCGCTTTATGGCTTGTTCAGTGGTGTCTTAAGTCACCAGTAAGTACCCTCCAAGGAGCCCTATGGGAAGGGGGCTGAAGGATTGGAGTGTCCCTGAGTGGGTTGCAGGACTTGCGGGATGCTTGTGGGGATGGAGCCGAGCCCACTGTGCCCTATTTTGGGGTACAAGCTGGTGCCTGGCTCAGTTTTCCAGCTCCTGTTCCCCCATGCCACGGACACCCTTCCTGTCCTTTCCCCTCTTACTGCAGCCCCTCACCCCCAAAAAGCAGCGGGACCCTGCTGGAGGTGGTCCCAGCCACCGGGCAGCTCGCAGCCCCCCTCCGCGTGCCGCTCTCTGAACACCTTCGCCTCCCCCTGCTCCCTCTGCAGGTGATGAAGCTGAGGAAGCTGGCCCAGCAGGTCGCCAACTGCCGGCAGTGCCTCGAGCGCTCGACGGTCCTCATCAACCAGGCAGAGCACATCCTGAAGGAGAACGACCACGCGCGGTTCCTGCAGACGGCCAGGAACGTGGCCGAGAGGTGGGCTCGCCGGGTGGCAGCCGGGGTGCCCCCTGCCCCGTCGGTGGCCCGGCCACAGCGAGCTGTCCCCTGAGCGCAGAGCCAGGGGTGCCCCCTCACACCCCGCTGCGTGCTGCCCTCGTATTAATTCTGGCAATGGGTGTGAGGGCAGGAGGAGCACCGCAGGTCCTGGTGGTGCTGAGCAGGGAGCCGACGTTGCTCCCTGGTGGGGAGGAGTGGTGGAAAAACCAACGGGGTGGGAACCAGCCCAGGGCGCCGGGACCCCCAGGGACGGAGCCCCCTGACCTCATTGCCTCGTCCCTGCCACCCCCGGGGTTCCCCAGTGCCAGGCTGTGGCACCGCGGGCTGCCCGCGCCCTGCCCGTTGCCCACCTCGCCCCTGCCGGGAGCCGGGAGCGGAGCGCACCCTGATGCGGATGGATGGGCTCTTCTTTTCTTTCAGGGTCGCCATGGCAACTGCATCCTCTCAAGTTCTGATACCAGATATCAATTTTAATGACGCCTTTGAAAACTTCGCCTTGGATTTTTCCAGAGAGAAGAAGCTGTTGGAGGGGCTGGATTATCTCACCGGTGAGTGCACGGCTGCGCTCCCACTGCCTGCGCCCCGCTTCTCCCCCCGGCCCTGCTTCTTGCACCCCACCGAGGGCTGGGGGGATGTTTTAGGGCACTCTCGTCACCGGTAAGTGGTTGGCCCCAGCAGAATAAAGGCCACCACGCTGTCCCCAGGGCAGCGACCTGTCCCCATCCTCCTGTTTGCAGGGTGCCTCTGCTCCCCTGCAGCTGCGCAGCAAGGTTTTTGTGCGTAAGGCGGGGGGCTGGGGACACCCCGGGTGAATTAGCTGATTGCGGTATTGTGCCAGGAGCTGGCAAGTCAGGGGGAGGGCTGCGAGCTGCGGAGAAGCAAGGACATCATTACTCAGTGACGTGTAAAACGAGACGGTTGTGTGCATCGAGAGGCTGCTCCCTGCATGAGCCCGTCTGCCTGTGGGAGCAAAAAAAAAAAAAAAAAATCTTACGCGTTTTAAACCGAGAAGACACCAACTGACTGAAACGCACCACCTGTGGTCTCCCGCAGCGCCCAACCCGCCGTCTGTCCGCGAGGAGCTCTGCACGGCCTCCCACGACACCATCACGGTGCACTGGATCTCGGAGGACGAGTTCAGCGTCAGCTCCTACGAGCTCCAGTACACCATCTTCACCGGCCAGGCCAACTTCATCAGTAAGTCGCCGCTCCCTGAGCAAACCCCCTGGCTCGGATGGGCGCTGCTGGGTGCAGCTGAACGCAAAGGGCCAGAGCATTGCAGTCCCCAGGATGCTGAGCTCCTGTCCACGCGGGAGGGCAGCGCACAGCTGGCAGGGCACATCTGGGAGCACACAGCTGGGAGCACACGGCTGGCAGCTGTGCTGGAGTTGTGCCCAAATATCAGCCAGGCAGAAGCTGACGGCTGGAAGATAGAGCACACCAGGAATCACCAGGGGGGGATATCTAGGTAGTTTATTCCCCTCCGACACCTGAAATGATCAAAGCAGGCTTAGACTCCCAGCTTCTTAGCGCCACGGATTGTCGTTAGGGAGCGGTGGTGAATTGCAGGTCAGAGAAGCCAGGGCTTGAAGCTGTGACCCACGACAAGCCCCCCAGGACAGGTGTGTCACATCTGCAGTCTCCTTTTAGTCTTCCCCATTGTTCATTGTCAGGAAGGTTTATTAAAAAAAAAAAAAAAAAAAAAAGAGAGAGAGAGAGAACATAGAAAAGGGAGTTGTTCGGGTTTCTGTGGAGGTACAATTAATTGGGGAAGAGCAGCTCGGTCAGAAAGCCAAGGACGATTTGCCAGTCTCAGGAGCAGGGATTTATTCCTCTGGGTGCCTGGGAGTCCTCCATGGCAGTCCTGATATCAGAAATAACACGCACATTGCAATTTCTTGTAACACTGCCTTTTCCCTAAAATTCAAGGGAGGTTGCACGAGCACTTAAATGGAAGAAGGAAAATATATCTTCCAGTTTTCATGTCCTCAGCACTCAGTGCTGTAGGGAATGGGGTGTCCCCCTGCCCTGTCCCCCTGCCTTTCCCTGGGGGCGAGGGCTGTGCGAGGAGCTGGGCAGCAGGGGCGGCTCTGGGGGAAAGCCCAAGGGGGCAGACGTCAGGAGCAGCTTCCTAGGCTCCTCCGCTAGCTCTTGGTAGAAAGAGGAAAGAAAACATCAGTTAACACCTCAGAGGAGCAAATGAATAATATATTGTCACTTGCAATAACGTGTTCGGGGCCGGGTGATGAAAGCGTCTGAGTCCTGGCTGAACTCCTGCACGGAGAAACGCCAAAAATAGTGCGCTGGGCTCACCTAGCAGGAGCACCAGGAGGCTTCCCAGGGAAGGAAATACCTTTTCGCAGAGCACACAGTTGGCCTGTGGAAACTCTCCCCTTTACACTGCCTTTAAAGCCAAGGGCTCGGCAGGAGTCAGGCATTTTACAGATGACGAAAGCTGCAATAAAAAGGTTTTTTTTAAGCTTTGGCAAGGAGAAGCCCTCAGTCTGCAGGGACAACCCCTCCTTGATAGTTTTGAGAAGGAAACCTGCCTTGGAGGCCAAATCACTCCCAGATTGTCATCTCTCAGCCGCCCTGTCCATTCCAGTGAAGGACCCAAAGGTGGCCCTTGTCTGCAGGGAGATAACTCCTTGGCCATGCAGCACGCGTGCGAGGAAAGCAGCTCAGTGTGCAGGATGCTGCCAGTATCATAGCTGTTTTATTTTCTACTTCATATAGCATTTCTCCGCTCCCCTAGGCAGCTTCCACGTGTGTTTCAGACCAAATCCAAGCTGACAATGACTGCAATCTGCCCTTGTCCTCCGAGTGAGCAAGCCACGGGGGGTAAATAATCACCCGAGCAGCATCCCCTTGCGGGCACGGTCCCACTGTCCCCATGTGAGCCTATAAAGAGGGTGTGTGGAGCATCTCCCAGGCTCCTGGCACACCGCTGTGCATGCATTCACCAGCGATGGGAGGCTGAAAACCCTCCTCTGTCACCCTTCATTCCCAGCCCACTCCTCATGAATTGTCTCACACTTCGCCCCCAGACCTGCTGGATCCAAGAAGCCCCCAGCTACTCCGTCTGAGCTGCCTCGTTTTAAGTCTCTTTTGCTGAAAGCGATGCTCCCGCGTTGCAATATCTGCCCCAAAGCTGCTTGCTGACAGCCCAGAGCTGGCCCCTGGTGTCAGCGCAGGTTTTGCCCCCAAAGCCCGCAGCATCCTCTTCCCCCTGCAGGTTGCCCTCGCCCCAGCCATGCTGGTGGCAGTAGCAGCACCACCAGGTGCTTTTCTCCTTGCCCCGTGCCATCCCACCCTCGATACAGCACAACCTGCAGCGTTAGGCAGTAGAGCCTCCAGATCTCTGGGCTCCCAACTCCTTTCCATTTCCAGAGTCCTTTGGCTCCGAGTCCCTTCCCTGCGAATAACCCTTCTCCCCTCTCCCGCGCCGCAGGTCTCTACAACTCCATGGACAGCTGGATGATCGTCCCCAACATCAAGCAGAACCACTACACCGTCCACGGGCTCCAGAGTGGCACCCGCTACATCTTCCTCGTCAAGGCCATCAACCAGGCAGGCAGCAGGAACAGCGAACCCGCCCGCCTCAAGACCAACAGTACGTGCCCCGGGGGCTCCTCGCGTTGGGTGGGAGGCAGAGGAGATGCTCCCGATCACAGGGCTGTGTGTTTGTGGGGTGATGTTCGGAAGAGAGACGTCAGAGGGAGCAAATAGGTTGGCTCATCGGGTTTTGGCCCAAATCCGCCTGCTGCGTGACTGCATCTTCCTGACGCTCATCAGAAACCCTCCCGGCCCCAGCGAGCGCAGTGCTCCTTCGGGTTTCCCTCCCCGGTGCTGCTATCACATCTGCCTTGAGCAGGCTTTCAGAGTGATTTATTGCCTCCGCCTCCTCGTTTTCTTTGCGAAACCTGTGCGCCTTTAAACAAAATGAAATTAAGTGCAGTCGGTGCACTGGTGGGGATGGAGGGGAGTTGCCGGGATGCAGACTCCAATCCAGTTCTGCCTTGTTTATTAAAATTGCATCCCTCCTGCGGTTGCTGTTTTTAAGAGCTTTCCCGTGCTTTGAAAGGTGCTCGCTCTGGAAATAAGAAATCGGGGACTTGACAAGCCAAGAGCGATTATGTGACACAGCAGTGCAGAGGGGAGCGAAGGCGCTTTGCTTCAGCAGCTCCCCGGGGACAGGGCTTGCTCCTGTGTTTTTTTAAGTGCGTGTCAGTCATCGGAGACACGGGCTCACTGCTGAGTGCTCCGCTTCGCAGCTGAACTCGATTTAGTAGATTAAATAAGTGCCCAATTGGGTTTTGAACTCCCCTTGTCGCTTGGATGTGTCTGCAGCAGCTTCCTGCATTTATAAAATCTAGAGCAGGCATCTCCTAGAGCGCTACACAAATTATTCTGTATTAGCGTAGCTTTGAGGAGCTCCTTCCTCGGGAGCGAGCGGCCGCGGGAGCGATCCCAGGTGATGGAGGCTCCATCCTCTCCGCTCTCCTCGGGCTGCTGGTGGCCAGCCCCATCGCTCACCTCGCCTTTCAGCTTCCTCTCTTGCTGTCTGTTTTCATGCACTCAGAAGCGTGAACTCTTGATGTTTTCGGAGCAGCGACTCGTGGTTTTGGCAGCAGGGATGAGCTGTGCATGCGAAGAGGGCTCGTTGGCCAAGCTGCGACAAATTTATGAGCGATGCCCAGGAGCTTGACTGTGCCTGGTGCCCTCCAGGCTGCCCACAGGGGCAGCATCCACGCAGCTGGGTGGAGGGGACCAGAGAGGGGCAGAGCCTGTCTGGGATGGAGAGATGCAAGGAAAAGGGACTGCAGGGATCTGGGCAGGGAGCTGCCCCATCTCATGGCCATTTTGTCCTGCCTGATGCCCATGGGGCAGGGCACACCAAGGAGGGGGTCTCCCCTTCCTGCGTGCCAAATTTCAGGTACCCAGGATGCCACGTAACGCTGAGCATCCTGCACAAATCAGCCCTGGGGTTTTGTATGTGTTTTTCCACAGCTTCCTGCGGAAAAAAGAGTGTGATTAGTGACTGCCACAGTGCCAACAAGCATGGGAGTGGAGGTGTACTGCCCATGAAAAGCATGGAGGGAAAGGTCTGAATTTCTGCCTGAGTCATGTGTATTTATACAGTCTTCTTTCCGTGGCCAGCCCTGGTGTACGAGACTCCTCGGGGGTGTTTGCTGCCCACCACGGGCACGTGCGCGGCACTGGCTGCAGGTGCTGCCCGTTGTGCTTGCTGCCCATTCCTCTCGCCCGCATTTGTCTTCAAGCGACGCGTTTCGCTTCTTTTCAAGCGGGCAATTAGGAGACAGCACACACTTTCCAACTGCCGTAACCTTCGTGGAAGTGTCAGCAGCTTGACGAGGAGAAAGGCCAATTAGCATATTTCGCAGCCCTCTTTCTGCTCCTGAAGTGGTGCCTGGAGAGATGCCTTCACCGCCAGAGGGTCAGTGTCAGGACACACATTGATTTCTGCAGCATCAGCGCAGGCACTAAATCTGTGTTCCCAAACTGCCCGAGCAGAAGAGCTGGGTGAAATAATTTTGGTCTAGTGACAGAAAGAAACCTTCCTTTGCTCAGGCTGGGCTTGAGGAGGTCTTGTTTATTAGCAAGTGTCCAAAAGTGGTTTAAAACTGCCAGAATACAGGGAGGGTACAAGTGACGGTAGTAAATAAAGTGCATGGAAAGTTCTTTTCACGGTCTTTGCCTTGACCGTTGTGGAGTGGTCTTATCCTCACTCATGTCTCCTGCCCTTAGCAGCAGGAATGTGTTAGTGCTGATGCTTTCTAACAAGCAGGGTGAGACGCGTGCGATCCCAAAGCAAGCTGTTTGGTACGGAGTCTGCTGGGAGATTTGTAGCTTTGGATGGACTTACTGCTTTCCCTTGCCTTGGCAATTCAGCATCATGGCTTCCTCGAGGTGACGGGGGGACAATAACCGCTGCTTTCCAGTGCTGGTGGCATCTTAGGTGGCTGCCCAGAGTGGGCACGCTGCTGGCTCTGCTCCCCTGCCCATGGAGAGCAAGAAGAGCGAAGCAAGCAGAGCTGGCACAGCGAGGAACTCTGGCTTGCTTTGCTCTTCTGCTGGGCAGAGCGGGGTGAGCACCTGCAGTGAGCACAGAGATTGCTTCTGGAGCGTGGGAGAGCCTGCCCACCCCGTCCTTTCCCTCTGCAGCATGCTTTCAGCACCAAGCAGTCCCCTCCATCCCTCCTCCCCTCCCTCAGCCCCTTGCCCTCGCCCTGGCACCTCTGCACGGACCCAGCTGATGGAGCAGCTCCTCACCCATTCAGCTGGACATCAGGTTTGTCTCTGGCTCCTGGGCATCGCGGTGCAGTTGTTCCTGCAGCATTTAGCCAGCCACAGCTCACATAACTCAACCCACAGCCCATGCCGGCTGTCCCTCTGTGTGGCTTTTTCACCGTGCTGCAGCTGGCACGGTCAGCCGGACCTGCTGGGCTTCACCAGCATTTATTCCTTCCAAAAAGCATCGAGAAAAGAAAATCTGGCAGTGCTGCTGGCCCTTTTCTTGCCAAGTACTGCTTAGGTAACAGAGAACTAAATGCTCTTGCCTGCACCCAGCATGGGGAAGGGCAGTGGCCGTGCTGGGCACGAGGCTCTGCCTGGCCCCAGCATCGTGGACTTGATTAACCTTTCACATCATCCTAGAGGCAACGTCCACCCGCTGCTGTCTTTGGTCTTGCGTGCCCAAGGCCAGCCAGGATTTCCTCCTCTCGCTGCTCTCTGTCTGCAAATTGTCCTCGAGCCCTTGGGCCACAGCAGGCAACAAGGGCTGGACCCAGTTGTTCACGTTGACCTTAGAGAGGGGTCAGCTTCACCAAAAGGATGAAGGGAAGAGATGTACCCGGTGGAGCCGGGTATTTTTATACCTCCCTTCCTCTGGGCTTGTCTCTTCGCATTACTGCTGGGAAAAGGCAGATCTCAAAATATTCAGATAGCTAGAGGAGAGGGTCACTCCCAACCTCCAGCTTTACTTTCTGGCCTCTCCACTCATTTATCTTGCAAATGGGGCTCCAAGGAAAATAAACACGAGCTGTTGGCGTAGTCAGGGAGCAACGCAGAGGAGCTCCATTACGGAAAGCTGCCTTGGCTCACGCTGCCGTCTGTTCACAGCATTTCCTAAGACCTGGTTTGGAAACAGCCTTGATGGTAGCATTGGCTGCGGTGTTCCACCTCACAAGCATCGTTTAGCATAGCTGAAAACGCAGGAGGGGTGGCTGGTTGTGCACCACGGTGTCTGCCTTCCCTCTGCAGGTAACAAAGCCATGGTTCGAGTTGGTTGTGGTTGTTGAAGGTGTTCTGCTGCAGCTGCCCCGTTCACTTTGATTTGTGCTAAACCAGATGAATCCCTCTAGAAATCCTATCCAGGCTCTATACGCTATTTATATGCTGATGTGACAGGGCCAGGTCCCTGCTGTCGCACATTGCATTTGCAAATCCGAGAGGACGGGATTTGAAAAGTACCAGAATTAAGTCGCCTGTGCAGCTGAATGTCATGCCTGCCATCCCTGCGCTAGGCAGCACGTGTGGTCACGCATCTGCTCGTGGCAAACCAAAATGTGGAGGTGCCCTAGCCCCTTCCTACCCGTCAGCAAGTTGCTGGAGGTTTCAGCAGCACCGGGAGCTCCTCCACCTCCAGAGTGCAGCCAGCGCCTGCGGAAGGGTTTTATCAAAGCGAGCAGGGCGGCGAGTGCGTGTCAGTTTGGCTCCTGTGGGCTGCTAACGTTACAAGGGAGCTGGAGCTGTGTTTCAGTCCAGCCTTAAAGATCTGCAGGATCCATCAGACTTCTTTGTGTTGGTGGAGCAGGAAGCCCCGGGCTGTGCGCTCGTCAGCTGGCCCTGTGCTCTCCCCTTGCTTCCAGACTCAGCTAAACACAGGCTGGACCCAGCGCCTTTGATTTGCTTCCACCACCTCGTGCACAGCCCAGACTATCTTCTCCAAGCATCCCGGACCTTGTTTGGCAGCAGAGAAGTGCTGAGAAACCTCGGGCATGTTTCCTGTAAAATGTAATAGCAGCCTGCGTGCCACTGGGAGCGAGCTGTGTTGTCTGCTGATGGGGATTTGGGGATATGCTCGACGCTGCAGTACTTCTTCTGTGATTCAGTATTGTTATACCAGCACTTCAGGGTCCACTCTCCCTTCACTGCGCTCGTATAACTCGCATTACTGCTAATAGAGTATGGATCTGTTGAGGGATTCAGGCAGGCTACACGCCTTGCCCAGACTTGGTTCGCGGTGCTTGATGGCTTCTTCAGTGCCATTTCCATTAGCTGGCAACATCCCCCTCGCTCCTCCGCAACGTTTTACACCATTAACAGAGGGCAAAAGGGAATTGTTGTGAGGAGGGAATAATGCACTTGAGCGGTGCAATGTGCAATAGAGAGGTCTGCAGCATTCCCCAGTGCCAGGATGACACATCCCAGGCGGATGCATTGCCTTATTTCTCCACGTTTCTGAGTTTCGCACCCTTCCCCTCTGTCTGGTCTGGGAATAAGCCCATGGTGCAGATGCTTCTCCTGGCCCTGCTCTCCTCTGCCTCGCAGGTGGTGCTGACACCCTGGGTGGTGGCTTCCTTGCAGGAGCCACTTGTCTGTGGCTGGGGACACTGCTGCAGGCGCCAGGGGCATGGGAGCATCACCAGGGCAGGTGGCTCATGGATCAGGATGTGACAATAGCCGTGCCAAGGCACAAGGGTGCACCTCAGCATCCTGCTGGGCATCCATGAGTACAGACCATCCACAGACCATAAGCAGTGTCTCTGGCTATTCCAATAGCACCCGTGGCTCATGGAAAATGTCCAAAGAGCCCGGGGCAGATGTTTCCTGCCACATTCTGCCTGCACAACGACGGTAACAGACACAAATACTGATGCATGTGTCCTCTTCTAACAGGTCAGCCTTTTAAGCTGGACCCCAAGATGGCTCACAAGAAGTTGAAGATCTCCAACGACGGGCTGCAGATGGAGAAGGATGAGAGCTCCTTGAAGAAGAGCCACACGCCCGAGAGGTTCAGCGGGACAGGGTGCTATGGCGCGGCAGGCAATGTCTTCATCGACAGCGGCTGCCACTACTGGGAGGTGGTGGTGGGATCCTCGACCTGGTAGGCAGCCCTCTTCTCTTCCCTCCTGCTCCTGGAGGCCCTTGGATGTCCCCAGAGATGGCATGGGATGTGCTAGGGTTAAAGGCCAGGGTTGTTCATGATTAGAAAGGTGGCTGCTGCTGTCATCGCTGGACCTTAAATCCAGGTGGCTGTGGGTTTCAAGGAGCAGCTCTCTCCAGCTGAAGGCCAGCATCACTCTGAGGGCATTAGGGCCCCAGCAGCAGGTGCGGAACAGCACTGGTAGGAGCTGATCGAGTGACAGCTCCAGCCCAGGAGCCAGCCCAGGGTCCCATGTCTTGGGGAGGCTCACAGCCAGGATGCTCAGATCAAAGGTGGAGCAGGACCTGCGTGCAGCAGGCAGCGTGCCTCCCACCGCCCCATGGCAATGTGGTGTCCTTGTGGTGCTCTGCTCAATCCCTGCTGGAGCACCCACAGCGACGCTTGCTTGGAACAGGGCTTTTCAGGCATTTGCTCACAGGAAACTGGGGTTGGGCTTAATGCCACGCTGAGGTCGCTTCTCCCCTCTTCCAGGTACGCCATCGGCGTGGCTTACAAGTCAGCCCCCAAGAACGAGTGGATTGGGAAGAACTCCTCATCCTGGGTCTTCTCCCGCTGCAACAACAACTTTGTGGTGAGGCACAACAACAAGGAGATGCTGGTGGAGGTCCACCCACAGATGAAGCGCCTCGGCGTCCTCCTGGATTACGACAACAACGCGCTCTCCTTCTACGACCCGGCCAACTCCCTCCACCTCCACACCTTCGAAGTCTCCTTCATCCTGCCCGTGTGCCCGACGTTCACCATCTGGAACAAATCCTTGATGATCCTCTCGGGTCTGCCCGCCCCGGACTTCATAGATTACCCAGAGCAGCAGGAGTGTAACTGCAGGCCCCAGGAGTCCCCGTACGTATCAGGGATGAAAGCCTGTCACTAGGATGCTCAGCCCTGCCCATGCCCCGTGGTGGCACTGGTGATGCTGGTGGGTGTTGGTGGTGGGTGCCAGGAGCCTGCCAAGCTGGAGAGCCGCCGTGCAGCCGGAACGCTCCGAGGAGAGAGGACCTGCCTGCCTGCCCGCCCACAGCTCATCTTATTTTTAAGGGGAAAGAGAAAGAACCCCTGACCACGTCTGAAAATAAACTCCTGTCGGCAAGCTCAGCGCAGCCATGCACAAGGCTCGCGCAGCATCTTTGTGGGGTGCGCCAGGCTCTCCCGAGGCAGATCATCACGCGGATGGTTCTGTTTCCCCTCGGGGGCTGGAAAGGCTGGGGTGGGGATTGGGGTGACATCCTCAGGTGCTGCGGTGAGCAGGGGGACGACTCACGTGTCTCCGCACGGCGCAGGTTGGGGCAGGAAGGGGTTGGCTTTTTGGAGACCTGCAGAGCCAGGTGGGAGCTGGGCATCATTTGCTGGTGAGAGCTTTCTGTTTGGCCAACATTTGGCAGCTTCCTTGATAAAGTAGGTACCCGCGTGGGGTAGGTACCCGCGTGGGATAGGTACCTGTGTGGGGTGGGTAACTTGCACTTGGAGAGGCCCCCGCGGGGGAAGCAAGGCAATGGGTACGTGGTGCATTTCTGCTGCTCCCTGTGCTTGGCTGGGGCTGCAGTCCCATGCTGGGGGGTGCAACCCCCACCCCTCCGCCCCACCGTTTTGGGAGGTCCCAGTTCACCAGGATGCAGGGAGGCCCCCACCGAGCACTCGCTCAGGAGCCGGGCGAGGTGCACGTTGTCCCCAGCACAGATGCTCCTCCGTTAGCTTCGCATCGGGTGTCCCTGCAGACAGTGGCGCTGAGCAGAGGGGCACACCGTGCCCAAAGACCATCTCTGTGCTTTGTGGCCCCAAATCTCAATTTAGGACCCCAAAATCTCAGCTCTCGGTTTGTTCTCCACCATGGTGGTGGGAGCACGGGGCTGTCCTGTTTGCTTTAAGGCAAAAGGCTGAATTTGGGGCCCCAGCAAGCTCCTGAGCTGCCACCAGTGCTCCCAGTAACCGCAAGCACCAAGTCCCCCACAGATGGGGCCAGCAAGGACGTCAGGCAGCACAGTGGCACGGAATGTGCTGATGCTCGAGCTTTGGTCCATGGTATTTGAAAATCCCTTTTTCTCCTCTGGATGGGGTCCAGCCTTGGTGGCATCACAGATGGACCAGGAGGCTGAGACCTCCCAGCTCCGCCAGCCTTTTCCTTGCTTTTTATTATTATTACTATTATTATTATTATTATTATTATTGCAATGGGGAGAGACCCCTGGACCTTGCTGACAGGAAACTACCTCAAAGCCCAGCCTTGGAGGGGTGGGTGGCCGGTTCAGACGGGGTGACAGCACTTAGAGGCTCTTCCCACAGCAAGGAGCAGGCAAGGGGGCTGTGGGAAGGGGTCCCAGTGAGCCATCCTTGGGGACTCGTGTCATTGAGGGCATCCAGGCAGAGCGGGTACACAAAGAGCCCATTCCTCAGCACAGCATCCCTCTGCTTAACCGGGGTGACATTTTCAGCGACCGGTTGCCCAATGCTGTGGGGAGAGAAGAGGAAAAGGGACATTGCCACTTGCACTGCTAAGTCAAGTTTTGCCTCCAGTCTGGGCTGCTTTCCCATTGCTCGTGGGCTGGTGGTGCTTGGCAGGGGCTTGTGGCACACGGTGCATCCCTCCTGAGCAGGCAGAGCAGTTTTATTTGCTTTTGGCCCCAGCATTTGAAAGCACGGGGTGGGGATTGAGCAGGGATTGAGCTGCCCTTCCCTGCAGCTAAGCACACAAACACAGTTCATTTTAAGAGGCTAAGTTGCCATTTTCGGTTGGATGTCTTTTTCCAAAGCCACGTGGAGCTCTCAGTAAAGTCTTTTCCCCTTGTGCTGACCTCAGCCAGGGCTGCTCGCACTGCATCACCCTCCAGCAAATGCCCAAGCACTGGAGATGGATTTTAGCTTCTGCAATCCAGGTGCCAAGCTTTCCGCCGGCACCGGCACCGCTTTGACCGGCTTATTGCTAGCGGACTCAGCACACCCAGTAAAGCACACGAGCCGTTAATGTGACATTTGCACCTGATGAAATTGCACTAATTGTGGCAGGACCCCCGCACACCTTTGCGCGTGTCTTGTCCCACGGGGAGCCCCGCACCCCAAGAGCGCAGGCCTGGGGGGGTGGGAGTGACGTCTGGGTCACCCACACCGTCCTGTCCTGGGGGTGGAAGACCAGAACCTGCCCCAGCACTGCCAGGGGGGTGGGAGCAGCAGCCCCCTCCCTGCCCCTCCGCGCCATGCTCCCCTGCTGCCCCGCAGCCTTTGCCCCCAGCCCACGAGCGAGCCGTCCCTTTGGCCAAACCCGTCCGGCGCACGATGACACGACAGCAATTGCAGCCAAACCGAGCCCCTCGGGCTGTGCAGCCCGCTGTTATGAATGAGCACGTTTCCCACGGCCCAGCAGAGGGGCAGGAGGTGGGCAGCGGGGTTCCCGTGGAGCTGGGGGTGCTGTTGGCCCCGCTTCTCCTGGCGACCCTGCTCTGCAGCCCTGGGACGTGGTGAGACCTTGGTTAGCGTGCTGCCCGCCTGACTCTTCTTTTCCACGTGTAACATACTCATTTCTGGGGGAGGGTTGCTTTTCCTTTTTATGTTTTCTTCCCTTTTTTTTTTTTTTCGGTTTTTCTTTTTGGCAACTCTTTTGTTAATGTGTATATATATATATAAATATAATATAATATATATCCGTTACTGAATGTGTCTGTGTGTGGCAGAGATTGCGTGCCGTGTGACACCCGCGGCCCACAAAATGCTCCTTCTGGCCATCGCCAAACCTCTGAGAAAATGCAGACTGCAGACCTCGGGGTCACTGAGTCGGGGCATAGCGAGAAATCAGTCACGCAGAAGAAAGAGCCTTAGCTTATAGCCCAGGCTGGGGATGAGAAGCCTTCCCGTTTGGCAAAGCCACCGAGAGCACAACAAGCTCCACGGGGCAGCTCAGCAGGAGGTGGCGGGAGGGTTTGCCGTCACCAAGGCTGTGTGTCCCATGCGTGTCCATCCCTGCGTGCCAACCAGATGCTGGGGGGACTTTGTTTCTGCTGCCCAGCAGCCCAGAGCCCCAGGAGCTGTGGGAGGGCAGGGATGGAGCCCCTGCCCCGGTGCCGTGAGGCTGATGGCCAGCTCCTCTCCTCACTGCCCCTTATTTCCCTTTTCTGCTGCCCGTGCCTCTGTGGCAGGAGGGCCATGCCAGCCCTCTGGAGCCCCCCCAGTCCCAGCACAGCCCTCTAGAGCACTGAGACCAAGGTGAGCAGAGCACTTTGCAGAGACATAGCTGGACGTGGCCGCAGAAATGTCCCCTCACTGCCAGGAAGGTGTCAGCAGAGAGTGGGGAGCCCCAGAGCTGCCCCGCCGCAGGGACATGAAGACATAAAAACCCATGGGAGACAGAGCCTGCTTTTGTTGAGCATAAGTGCCTAAAATATTTACGAAGTGGAAAACATATGGTGCAAACCAACACTGTAAAATTAAATATTTCTTACTTTATTCCTTTGCTCTAGGCTTTTTCCCATTAAACATTAAATGCCAACACATGGAAACCGGCCTCAAGATTGAGTAGCTGCTTTCATTACGGGACAAACCTGTGGTATTTGCTTTACCTCAGACTGCTGCTTTTGCTGCGTGGAGCTGACAAACACGGCTATAAAAAGCCACTGGTGGGGCCTGTTGCTGGCTCTCCTGCTCCTTCCATGCAGTACCACCAGCCTGAAGACCCCCCTGATCCAGAGTCCCCCAACAAGCTCCCCACAGCCCCAAGGACTCACAGCCTGCTATGCTTCTGACCCTTGCTTTTGGAGCAAACCCTGCAAAGCCCTCCCATACAACGGCAAGTATGCTAATGAGGTTGCTAATTGCATGACCCTTGTCTTTGGCTGGTGATGACTGTTCAGTGCAGAAGCTGGGGGGCTGCAGCTGCCCTGCATGGCAGCACGTGCCTGAAACACCAGGAGAATACTACAGTTGACACCAGGGACAGATAGAATAGGACAGGGAAAACCAGGGATCCTCCTGTGCATGACTGTGATCCAAAATAGCCAGGACACACTGCCACCCCTGATGCCTGGGGACCAGCTGGAGAACTTGCTCTCCAAACGATGCCCAAATGATGGTCAGCATCTACTCAGCTTCCAGTCCTGGAAGCTGCTGTGTGTGACTCCCTGGGCAGCAAGAGTCGGATCCTGCAGGGGATCCTAACACCGCCACCAGGTAGCTCGGCCCTTGCCATCAGCTCAGGCCTGCACTGGGAGATGGACGCTGATGGCTGTGGGCTGGAGGTGATGGTGGGCTCTCCTCGAGTGCTCCTGGCTTTCCTGGCCCCCTCAGAGGGGTGCCAAGGTGCCGGGACTCAACGTGGGAGCTGTGCAGCCCTCTGAGGCAGATCTGGGGGCTGGGAAGCCAATGGTCCTGGCCGGGCCCGCAGCTTCGGTCACCAGGCTAAAACTTCACAGAGATGCACTCAGGCTTGAAAGCGAGGAGATGTTGAAGCAAGAGGATGGCTCAGCAAGCCAAATACCTGCCTCAGCCCATCCTTTGCGGATTCTAACCATCTGGTGAGGCCCTGGACTCGCAGACTTTTGGCCTTCCAGCGAGGGATGAAGAAGCTGCTGAAGATGCCATCCCTGCTGTGCTCAGATCACAGATGTCTTTCTGTGGTCCCCTAACCACACGCCTACTCCAGGCAGGATTTCCAAGCAGAGGCTAAATAGGAAATGAGCCTAACGCTGCTTTCATTAACAGCACTGAGAACTTGGCTACCGACATCAGCAAGACGGGAGATAAGCCTCAGCTCTTGAAAAATGCAACCCTTTCTTCATATTTAATGTCTACCCAGTCTTTCAAGTTTAAGCAAATACTTCTCAGCCACCTAGGAGGTACCAGTTAAGTGAAATCACGTTTTGAAGCATCTTCAACCCTCCTTCTCACATTGGTAATTCAAACGGATGGCGAACACAGGTTAACAAAGCTGGAGCCAGGAGCTGGGGTAGGGGCAGTGACCAGAGCGCCCAGCAGACATCACTGCAGGCTCAGGGAGATGTGGGCAGCTTCTTTGGTGGCCAGAGGGCCCGCATCAAACGTCTGAAGCAAGAGGATGAAAACTGGAGATCAGCCACTGAAGCCTGGAAGCTTGATCCCACTGAAACAGCTGGATTTTTGGAGCCCTTGGGTTCACACCAGGGATTTGGTATGTAGCACATTCATTGGAGCCTTTCAGCAATCCCCACACCACCCTCTCAAAAAATAAATGAAAAAATACGTAAAAATTAAAGGCAAGGACAAGGACAATAAATGAGTGAAAAATGGGAGCAGGTTTTCCTTTAATGTCAAAATCCCCCTTCCAAACCCTACCAAATCATAAACAACATGACTTTTTCTCTCTCTCTTTTTTTTTTTTTTTTTTCCTACTTGGCCCTAACACAAGTCCTAAGAAGAGTGCAGAAGATGAAAGGCAACCCTGCCACCGTTGACCAGACCCTGCAGTAGAAGAGACAGCAGCCCTACACCAACCCAACGAGTAGCAAGGGCATGAACAGAAGAGGTGGTTGCTCCTGAAACCTGCACAAGGGGACGCAGCTTCTGCCCACAAATTGGGCAAATCACACTGCAAACACCAGCTGCGTAAATCCCACTGTCAGCTGGCTGAGGGTGGTCACTGCGGGGCAGCAGCTGCTCTGCACATCTCAATCAGCAGAGCCCTTCCCACCCTCGGCACTCCCATGCCGTGCAGAAAGCATAGCTCATCCTTTCCACGCGGGCTTTTGGTGGTGCTTAGCACCACGCTGGCAGAGCAGCTCACAAATATTCATTTCTTCCCGCAGCCCCCACGAGATGCAGCAGTATTATCTCCGCTCTGCAGAGGGCTGGCACCTTAAGCACAGCAAGATTAATACAGCTGCTTTCAAGAGTGTCGGCGAAGCAGGGGGCTGTTTCTCGGGGCTGTTAACACTTTCAGAGGATGGCGTTTAATGTTTGCTGCTGAGACTGACTGAGCATGTGGAAATGCCATTTTCGGAGGCTTGTGATCTGGAGAACTGGGACTGATGATTTTTTTTTAGAGAGGCAGTGAAGGTTAGTGCACTCGGTGAGTTCCACAAGCAGCTTTTGGATGTTCCATGGTTGTTTCTTGGTTGAAGATCATTGATTACTGTTACGCTGGTGCTAGCAGGTGGGTTTTGCCCTGGCATTTTTCTTACACACAGAAGGCCAGGCACCACTCCTGGCTCTGCTCATTTTTCCACCCAAAACTGCAGCCCAAATATGCTCTACGCAGCCACATCTGTGTGTCAGATGGACCCCCAGAACCACCAGAAAGTTATTCTTCTTTGGCTTGCACCCAGCTCTCAGGGCAACTCAACAGCACCATTGCCACAGGACCTGGTTTGCCTCCTTCATCAGGCACAATAACTGAAAAATGTTGGAAGGGAGGAATTCTTCAAGCCAGGAACCATTTAGGGGCTTTAGTGCAGGAAGCACTAAACCCAGATGCCTGAAGAGCTGCTGGGAAATGGAAGCTTTGGAAAGGGATGGTCTCAGGGGTGCTGTGCATCACACCCTCCCCATCCTTCCCCTCAAAGCAAACAACAGGAGCCTCCATCCCTCCAGAAATTGCTTCCCATTGCCTGAATTTACTGTGTTAATCAGGGAAACTGGATGAATGCACCCAGCCCCAGTGTGGGGATGCTTCCTCCAGCCCCCCCAGAAAGCTGGGCATGGCCCAGCGTTCCCCATCCACATTTCCTAGAAGCCAGAGGAGGCTTTATCCTATAACCAAGCGTAATTTCTGGCTGTCTTTATTGTCATGAAGCAGATGGTGCTCGGCAGGGCAACAAGGACCTTTTTCCTCCTCCTTGCTTGATTTGGAGCCCTTCTCCGTTAACCTCTGGTTTCTAGGAAACAATATCTCTTGTGGATGGGCACCTGCGAAAGTCAATTTAAAACCATCACTGACGTGGCAGGCTGCTTCTTAGAAAGAAAAAGACTTTGCTGAGAAGATGAAATTGGCTTTGCTGCTGCTTTCCAGGAATCTGCTTTTAAACACACAAGGCTTCAGTGTCACACGCACAGCAATTCAAACTAGAAATTGCTTCCTTGAGCCAGCCAGGAGGGGAAAGATTGGCCTGCAGTTGTAGGGTGGGCTGAAGGGAAGGTTAATACTGTTTTGGGAGCCTTGTGTGTTTTGTTTGTTTGGTTTGGTTTATTTTCTTTTGCTTTGATTTGTTTTGCTACTACTATTTGCTTTGGAGTTCATGAAATAGGAGATACAGAAAAGCTCCCTTGCCAGTGCTCAACATCCCCCTGCCTGGGAAGCTGCAAAGCAAAGAGACAGGACAAATTATTATTTTTATATACTAAGTGACATCAAGAGACTGCCTCATCTGTAGCTGTTCACCAACAACAATGGCTTGCACTGAGATTAGATAATCCTGTCCAGGAGTACAAAGCTGCAGTCCCTCCATCCATGAATGAACATTCCTTTAACCAGTGAATTATCTCCTGGTTGGGGAAAACAATCAAAGAAAGAAAAACAGAAAATATCGTTTGAAAAAAAGGACAGAACGGAAAATTGCACACAGGATCAGCTAGCTGATAGACTGCGTGGGGTAAATGATTTACAGGGGCTGAACCGGTTCCAAATTAGTCCTCCTTAGCAGAACTCTGAGATCTTAAATATTCATCTGAAGTGCCAGCCCCTAAAATTGCCAGTTCTTGATCTTTAACCACATCAAGAGACATCCCTGTGTCTGCAGGTGTGCTGAAATGGGGCTTACAAAGAGTGGCACCTGATGTCTGTTGGCGCCTGGGGCAGTGGGCACAGGGAGGGTCACCAGGACACGCAGCCCCTGGTGTCCTCTGCTTGAGAAGATCCCAAGAACCAGCTGAGCCACCCAGCAGTGCAGCACGTGCCGAGCCACCCAGGTCCCATCAGTGCTTGTCTCCTGGGAACACCAGGCCAGGACTGGCTGCAGCATCCTCCTGGTCACAGCAGGAGCGGCACCAAGACTGAGAACCAGAAACGAGCCCAGTTCTCCATGGCAACGAGGAGGAATTGGGTCAGCTGGAGGAGGCGAGCGTGCCCAGGAGCTTTAAAAGCAGACACCCAGCCAGAAAGGCAGAGCCAGCCCCAGGGGCAGGGCTGGGAGCAAGGGACACGGCCAGGGTTTCTTTGTGTCAGCATGGGGACTCTTGGTGGCTCTCTGGTGGCACAGAGCTGTGGGTCACCAGATGCCGCTGTGCCACGTGTGTGCACCTGAAGCCAGCGCCTTGTGCTCTTTGCTTTGCAACTTCTGTGCAGTTTTAACAACCGAAGTAAGCATTTTACAGCAAATTAAGCAATTATACTTTGAAAGCTATGCAAAAATTACCTGTGAGATTCCCGCAAGGCCTGCCAGAGCCAGGAACTCACCAGCACCGCAGGGAGGTGTCAGCACTTTGGGGAGATTCAGTGCTTTAGATGACACTTGGGCTCTGATGTCTCTGGGCTCTGATGTGACCCAAAATGTGTCAGTCACTTGTTGCATCTTTGCCCTTCAACTGTCATTAAAAGGCCTCGGTTCTGCTCCCAGCTGTCTCAGCATGTGACCTGGAGCTGAATAACTCCTCTTGAGCAGTACCTTTGTCTGTAAAATGTGTTTCTTAATGCAGCTCTACCTGGTAATGAGTTACACACAGCACCTCAAAAACCAAGGGGAAATGCTGTTGGTGACAGAGTTACAGTGCTATTTGAGCTCGGCAGCACACAGTGACTGCACAGATGCTATTTAGGGGTGATTAAAGGCGTGGGAGCCCTTTGCTGAGCATCCCTGTTGAGTGGGGCATGCCAGAGGCCTCTTGCATCTTTGTGGGGAATACCTATATCCTGAGGAGCTCGAGGTGGGACCCTCTTTCTGGACTGTGGTTCAGTGAAGACGAGGTAAGCAGAGCTTCCCATGCACGCAGTCCCATGGGAGATGGGATCCGCTTCCCCACATGCCTCCTGCACAGCCCTGCTTGCAGGTCTGCAGCTCCCAAACCCATCCTGTACAGGCTGTGCTCAGCACGGGTCTTGCCTTAACTCCTTAAAATGGGAGCCCCTTATGTCTACCCTGTCCTTTCTTCCTGATTCACAGCCAGTTAAATGGGAGCTGCTGCTCCAAGAAAGGCTTTCAGCAACAAAAGACTTCTAGACAAGGATATTCAGCTGTTCAAGCTGACTATGCTGCAGGGTTGAGCACAGCTCAGAGCAGACTGAGCTGGAGGACCCAAGCCTTTTCAGCTGGGGTTTCACCATCTCCTGGATGCCTGCCCTCCCAAACCAGGTGGGAGAGGAGGGTTTTGTGGGCATCCTGGCCTGAAATCCCCCTTCTCAACCAGAGCTTTGCCATGGCACACCACCTATGATGTTGGGTTGCATTGCGTTTGACCCCAAGAGATGCCCAGTCAAGCCATGGACCAGAGCAATCAGAAACAAAGGTAGTGAAGGAATTTGTAATTAAATTGCCATTAGATAGGTAACAGATTGTCTGACAGCTGACAGTGAGTGAAAATGCTCTACTCTGTCATGTTTTATCAGCATGAAAACCATTTGCAAGTGCTCTAATTACATTCCTAATTGCCAATGTGATTAGGGACCTGCAGCTGTTCATTAAACGTGTGTCACCCTCAGCCAGCAATCTGTAGGAGAGAATATTTAATTAATCAAATAGTGCATTGGATGAAAGCAGGAGATGGACAAACCTGGAAGGTGAGTGAGAAGTGGAGGAGCCTTGCACCAAAAGGAGCTAGTGGGTAGTGGGGTCATCATCTTCCAGCTCTTGGCACCATGTCATACAACCTCTGTCAGAAGCTCAATAAACACCATGACAAAAAAGTCGCCTTTCTGTCTATATTACTCCCTCTGGAGCATTCCTGTCCTGATGAGCAGAAACTAACTTCTAATTCCAGCCAAATGTTTATCTTCCAGCATCTTATTCTCTTTACCTACAGGTCGGTGCTCTCCTTCTTGCTTCTGCTTCAGAGACAGCCTTGGCTCCCTCCTTGCTCTTCCCCCAGTGCATCAATAGGCAGTGACCGGAGCTTGCCCAGCCCACACTTGAAGGAGAATGAAGGAACCCTGATGCCCACCAGGTGCCCTCTCTGCTCAGCTCCTTGCCCATGGCCCTTCATCTCTCTGCAAGTCTTCCACCCCCAGTTCTTTCTCAAGCATGCTGACAGCTCGGATGGGGCTCCTCTTCTGCTGTTATGGGCAGAAGGGTTGGTGGCCCTTCAGAGGTCTACCGTGCCATGCTTCCCCTTGGCTAACACCAATTAAACACTCGGGATTGCAGTCCTAGACTGGCCCGACTTCAAGAGCAACCATGGGGCAGAAAAATCCAATCTCAAAATCTCTCAATCTGGCAGCTGGAAGAAGAAGGGTTTGGAAGAGATCACCCACAGCCCCAGCTGGTAAGGCACTCGAGAGACCAAGCTGACTGCAAGCCCCTGAAAGTCGGCCAGGAGCAGCCAGTCCCGTGGGCTAGGCTGGGCTCTGTGCACTCTTGCAAACCTGTGAAGTCTCCTCCATGGCCTCAGGAGGAAACAACACTTCTGAACACACTGGCAGAGGGGTGAGACCATCCAAAGTGACTTGGCCCAGGCAGACTGATTTATTCCTGCAATCCTTCTCCAGGCAGGGAGCAGAAGTCTTCTGGAGAAGGTTCGTCTGCCTCTAATTTTGCCGGTGGCAGAGAGGTGTGTGATATAACTACACAGACAGGCGCTCGCTGTGCCTCGTTGCTGCTGCCGGCAGGAGCTGCCCTGGGGACGAGGCAGTGGAGGATGTCACGGGGATTCGTCTGCAGAAACTGCAAGCGTGAATGGAGCCCTCGGCGTGGCACAAGGAAGCTTTTCCCTGCCTTGCTGGGCTGCTGTTACTACACGAAAAATAACAGCAGTGGGGAACCTTCAGACCATGAAACGTGGCCGTAGACGCGGTGGTGGGGCTCCTTATCCACAGCGTCGTGAGCCAGCTGCTGATACAATGACACCAACAGAGCTTCTGCTGTGTAGACATGCCCTGGATAAGCAGAAGGCAGTAAAACAAGTCAGAAACAAAACAGAAAGGAGCGATGAACAGGTCATTGTTCTTTCAGCTTACCTCCTGACTTAGGACGCTTCTTCCCAGGGTGTCTCCGTGCCTTGGCATCGCTGGTGCGAGGGGTTGAGCAGCTCCATCCGCACCATCACTGCATCCTCCCTGCAAGGGACACTTTCTGCTGGCTCCCCAAAAGGCAGGAGGGGAGCGTGGGCTCCTCCAAGTACAGGCAAGAGCACTGGGGGGACCACAAAGGAAAATGTCCTTTCTTATTTTACCTAGGGTTTCCATCCCAGAGCATTTCTTTTCCCTTCCCATTTCAGGCAGCTCTTGAGAACGTGGCTGAGAGGCCAGGGCTCAGAGGAGGACCCCGTTTTAAAGGCATCTCTTTGCTTAGCACCCCACTACATCCAGCTGCCTCTGCTCCCCTGAGCAGCAGGACGGAGAGAGGGAAAGGCACCAGAGTGCATCCAGATCAGCTCATTTCTTCAGATTTAACATGGCCTGGTGCTCTTGCCTTAAAATATTCTGGATCACAACAGGGAGAGTCTTAGGAGGCTTCACCTTAATCCCTGTTTAATTTCCACTTAAGAAAATGTCACTGTGGGTGTTTAATAAGAATTAATTCCTTTTTTTTTTTTTTAATAGTTACTTTCAATTAAACAGCCCCAGTGTTTCCTGGCTCTCCAAACCACCCCGAAGCGCTCTGTATCCTGCTTCCCATTCACTAACCCCAGCTCTGCTCGGCGTCACAGCTCCAGTTTCTGCGGCAGAGCTCTCACAGTGCTGCACAGGTCACCCCAGTGCCTGACAGATGCAGGGGAGCCGGGGCTCCTGTCCAGGCCCTGCCGTGCCAGTGGTTTATTTGGGCTGACACCAGGCCCTGTCCCAGCGCGGGGCTCATTTCAGCCACAGCAGCCAAGCTGGGTGCGAAGGTCGTGGAGCTGCCTGTAATCATCTCTGAAGACGGCACGGTCTGTCTGTGAAATTGTCACTGCACCATGAGCTGTTGGCTTAGGGGGTATAATTCAGGATGTGGCTACTTCTCCATATTTGGGAAAAAACAGACGATGTCCTCACTTTGCGCTTAAAGGGCAGAATCAACTCTGTTTGTTTTACAGTCCCACTGGTCCCAGTGTCCTCCAGCTTTAGAGGCTGCTTCCAGAAAGGGTCCCCAGCACCTGCTGGGCAACCTCATCTGGGGCAGAGGGAGCCCGGAGCCCGGAGGCTGGGCAGGGAGGGAGGTGTAACCACAAGGAGGAGAGGAAATGGAGGATGCCCCAGCAGCTCTGCGTCCCCTGGCCGTGCTGGGGACTCCTCACACGTGCTTCTGCAGGGCCCAGCTGATCACACAGTGCTGGGCATCTGCAGCACAAGGCAGCGCAGCCTTGTCACTGTGCCTTTCCCATCCACCAGTCTCGTTAGCATGGAGCTTTTGCCTCACAGGACAACTCAGTCCATGGTAAGAAAGCCTTTGGTGAAGCTTGCTGTTCCTAGATATCCTCTCTGCCCAGCGCTGCAGTTCTGCTGCAGAGCCAATTATTCCTCCTTTCATCATGGTGCATTGTCTTTTTATTTCCCTACGAGCAGCGCTTTGCCCTTGTCATTACTGCATTTTCTCTTATCGATTTCAGTCCATTTTTTCAGCACGTGGAGATTACCAAATACCAGACCCGCTCCTCCCACTGCAATCCCTCAGCACCTCCCCACCGTTGTCCTCTGCCCTCCCCTGACCATTTGGCCAAGCCCTGTCCCACTCCAAGCCGCATTCTGGGGTGAAAGCACCAATTGTGACTGCTGGTCCCTGCCCCAGCTTCAGCAGCTGCAGCACCACCACCCTGCAGCCACCACTACCCACAGCAAGCCCCCAAGGGCTACTGGCCTCCAGGCTACTGCTGGCCTACAGCAGTCTTCCCAAGGGTGGACCAACATTTGCCCACTTCCCAAGGCTTTCTCTAGCAACACCCAGCAGACCCTGCCCTGAGCTGGAGGCTGAAGTGGAGATGCCCAAAAGTCCCTTGAGAGATCATCTATTCCAATCCCCCAGCCACGCGAACAGAGGAGATGAGGAGGCTGCAGGAGCGGCTCCCAGGATGTGGCTGGCTCCCCGTTTTCTCCAGGCTAGCAGCAGCGGGGTGATTAGCAGGCTGAGTGGCAGCAGCAGCGTGTTCCGCTGGCAGGAGGGGAAGATAAGACAGCAGCCCCATCACAACGAAACACATTTTTATAACCGCTGGTGAAAATTGATCCAATAAGTCTCTCTCCTGTAGCCTCAGCTGACAACGTCACCTCCTGTAACAAAGACCTCTTTCATCTGCCGGCTGCCCGGGCACTGAGTATGCTCTCCCATTAATGAATCATCAGCCTGTCAGGGAAGTTTGACTACTCTGATTTCCGAAAGTGATGGACGTGGCAGAGCTCTGCACACTCAGCACCCTTCCTCTCCATTCCCCCATGCCGGGGGGATGTGGGTGCTGAAATGTGCATCTCTGTTGCTGGGGGAATTTGCAACCTTGACTGCTGAAGAATAATGCACAAAGTTGACTCTTCTGGTTACCTTTTAGATCTCCTTCTTCCCCATTGTTTCATGGGGAGAAACTTCCATCAGACTGCAGGGCACAAGGGTGGGCAGGAAGCCCTCTCCAGTGGCAGAGCAGTGTCTTTAAGATGTGTTTTCCCAGGGGCCCAGCAGCCTCTTGGACTCCTACCAAGTCCCCCCAGGGCCTGGCTGGTAGCCGTAAGCTTCCCAGAGGTTTCCTTCCGAGCCTCTCATCCTTGGCACTTGGCATGCCGTGGCCTCCCAGCATGGGCTGTGGGCAGCGTGGAGGCACTGAGACAGAAAAACACAAGCAGGGTGGGCTCTCTGCAGGTCTCACCCAGCTTCCAGGTCACAGCAGCGCTGACTCCAGAGCTGAGGGCCTTATCCACAAGAGTTGTTATCCTTCCTCACCCCTTGGCACACTCGTGTCCCGCCAGCAGGACGTGTTGCTGGCCCACACTTGCGAGATGCCCACAGCCAAGAGGCAAGGTAGTGGCAGAACCCAGAGGGGGTGAGGAATCTGCTGAGCTTTAGCCCAGCGCCAGGTCTGATATGCCACGAGTTTGTCTCCCAGGCAGTGGATTACACCTGAGCACTGGCTTTTATCTTTCTGAGGATCTGGCAGAAATTGCCTGCAGAACCTACGTGACCCAACCAAAAAGCTCCTGCCCTGCAGGGCAGCAGATGCAGGGAGAAGCGGCGCTTGGTGTTTATTTCTTCAGCTCACGGTGATGTTTCCTAGGAACTCCTGCCTTTGCTCTGTGATCCTGTACTCCTGAACCTGAGATCCCAACCTCCTCTTTGCTGCACTCCCTGGATTTTTCCTGCCAGATCTGTGTCTCTGTGAATCTCACCCTCATCACAGCCTGCTGGCCCAGCCTCGTGGCATGCTGTCAGCACTGTGGAGGTGCAGAGCTGAGCCAGCCACCCAGCTGCTCCATCCCAGCAGTGGCACAAGATGGAAACATCTGGGCTGGGATTCCTCTGCCCCATCTTGGATGTCTTCTTTGTGAGGAGCTCAGCTGGACTTGGACACCTCACTGCCCTTGTGCTCCATTCTCTCCCCACCAAGCTTGACCGAAGCTTGCGCACCACTGCCAGGGTGTAGGGCAAGAAAAGGAAAATGGCTCTGTAGGTGCTCAGAGCTCACCTGACCTCATTTCTCCTAGGGATCATCTCCTCTCCAGCAGCTCTCTTCTCTCCTCCCTGCAGCTGGGGTGTCCCGCTCCCCGTGGCTGCCTTGTCCTGGCCGCCACGTGCCTCCTTCCACTGCATCTCGCTCTAAATATTCCTTCTCCTTGCATCTTCAGCACTAAGCCGTGCAGAACTTTGTCACGCTCCAAATGAAGGGCGAAGCATAAAAATAAGTTGTGTGTTATTTACGCTCCTCTGAACTGTGTGTGAATGGGAGTGTTGCAATTTTAAATGCCTTTAAAATCAGTGAAAGATTTAGATTTCTCTTGGTGACATTTGCAAGTTGATGTTGCTAAACACTGGAGTACAGCTCATTTGCAGCCACTAACAAGCACATCATAGGAGTCTGAAGCATTAAGAGTGTTGCTAATCTCCCATTATTTATAATGCTTGGTCTCTGGATATCACCAAGCCAGGAGCTGTTAGCCTGCAGCTGGAGCATGCATCTCCCTTGAACCGAGCAGCAGATCCACAGCCAGCCTCGTTTGCTGCACACATGTTGTGGGAAGCAGCGCTCGTCCCCAGACCCTCCAGCACCGATAGCTCAGGGTGTAAATCCTTCTGGTGAGTGGGGAGGGTGCAAGGTGGGCTGGTGTGTCGACACGTGCTGGGGAGGAGAGGAGATTTCTCCTTTAGACGAGGGGCTGGGGGCTCTTCAGGTCTGGTTCCTCGCGTGGCAGAAGCAGGGCAGCTCCACCAAGTCCACCCCCTGCTCTTTCCTGCCTGCCAAAACCCAGCTTCTAGTAACGAGGGTTTCACCACCCCAGCCCCTGCCAAGGCTGGCTGGAGTCAGACAATGACTTCATCACAACTGGGTGAACGTGAAAAGCAGCCTTAAAGCTCCGCTTTGCTTCAGTTCCAGTCTTCTGCGGGGTTGGGACCCAATTAGGGCTCAGTGCCGTGGACATCTGACCACCGGCAGCCAAACCAAAATGACTGTCTTCTTTCACATTAGAGTGACTGAAGAGCTGTGAAGCCGTGATTACTTCCTCTAATTAATGGCCAGAGTTTAAGCAGGGCTAGGTTTTACCCAGCAATTCAAAAATGAGAGACTCCACAACCACCCTGAGCACATGAGAGAGTCATTCCCCCATAAAAAGCTTTAAATGAAGATCTTTGAGCTCCTACTTACACGGGAGGCAATGAATTACTTGCTGTGTTTAAGACAGACACATTATTTATTGAACTTGGAGAATTAAGCCTTTCTAGTCTATTGGAGATGAACCCAAGCAGACGTGATTTAGGAGCCAGGCGCTACTGGCAGCGTTTAGCATGGCACGCAGCAAGGCTGGCGGCTGTGCCACTGCCTGGGTAATTTACAACTCTTTGTTGCCGGGGCGTAATACATTATTAATCAGTCATATTTTAGGAGATCCAAATTTATATTGGCTTTAATTAGGCTGGTCTCTTTTTAATCTCCAAGTGTGCACAGGGCTAATGGCAAAAGGGAATGTAACGCAGAGGGGTGTATTCTGGGACCCCATTATCTTCGCCTTTCTCAGATTGATCTGAAGGTCTGCAGGTTGCCATTAAGATTCATATCCATGATGACAACGCCATGCACCATCCCTCGTACCTCCCGAGTCATCAGCGAGATCTCTTTGGAACTACTTTGAAAAGGTAAAACCGAGGCTATTAGAGAAAAGACCTTGAACTGAATACGTCGGAGGCAGAAGCGGCGCGTTTGGTATGCAGCATGGATGCAGAAGCGTGAACATCCCCGTGCAGCAAAATGAATACTGAAGGGGAATGAGGCACTTGGAATAAGCGATCAGCCATCATTTCCATCACACGGGGGAGGAGGAGTGCCAGGTTCACCCTCACCCACAGTGGTGCTGGCACGGACGGGTGTGCAGAGACCGGCGTTTGGGGGAGAGCAGAGACCTGCATGCAGAGCTGAGAGCACCCAGAGATGTGGCTCCTTGCAGAGCAGCAGCCTTCTTAGATGGCTTCTTACCTCGCTGGTCTGCTCTGGCAGGCCTGCAAGACCTCCTCTCTTCTCACATTAACTTTGTCTTTGGCACCAGTAAGGCATGCCCCTCGATGAGCACCGGCACTTCTAAATGCCAGCTCCAGAAGCTGTTTCTTCTGCCATGAAATAGGACCAAATGCCCCCTTTCTCAGACAAGGATAACCATAGCTGGTCCCTGTAGTTTACTGCTGACCCACACTGTGGCACAGGGAGCTACTCTGCCCAATAAAATAAAATAAAATAAAATAGGAGAAAGAAAACAAAAAAAAGAATTTTTTTTCAACAAGTTCCTGATGTGCTTCAGAGCCAAGTCCTCCTAAAATATTTGAGGCAAAGGCAGAGGGTGGGAACAAGCAACACAGAGCAGGAGACCCCCTGAGAAAGCCTGTGGGAGCCCCAGGGACAGTGAGAGGGGCTTGCAGGAGGGGTGAGAAAAGGGTGCTCGAAGGCAGAGAGAGTTCAGAGTGCATCTGAGACACGTACAGCAGGTGGCTGAGAATCTAAATGAAATTATGCAGAAGAAAACAGATGATGGTAAAATAGTTCAGCAGAGCATCAGGATGGTAAATCCAGCAGGGCTGTACAAGTTGGAGGCAGTCGGGAAGCTTCCATATTGCGTTATTATCTCCTTCCCCATTTAAAAACCCAATATGAGGTTTAAGCAGCATGCCATGCTGGCTTCCTGGGAAGAAATGCACTTTAAATAGATGCAAACCATCAGTGTTGCTCGCATTAAGAAAAGCTGGCTCCATTTCTCAGTCATCATAAAATGCAAGACTTACATCCCCCCAAACACATTCCTCATTCCTGTTCCCCCCACGGCACAAACCAGGACCAGCAAATGCGCGGGGTGAGCAGGAGAAGCCCCTGCTGAGCCCCGGGGGCTCGGGCTGCTCCATCAACAGCAGCCTCACTGAAGTGCTCCAGGAAAGCCAGAGCTTGCCCATGAATGATTCATCACCCCGCCTGACTCGGGAGGTCAGCTTGGGTGATGATAAAAGTCTGTTGAGATTAATGACTTTAAGAATTAGCTGGGAAGGAGACAACATCCCCGCTCAGATTGCTCAGCCCTGCGCTGTACAACACCTCCCTGACGCTGGTAATTGCAAATGTGCCATGTGTTCACACCGCCGCTGTGTAACCCCTTATTTTGGATGCATTTGCTTTGCACAAAGATTTTGTCTGTACCTGTAATACATCAATACTAGCACAGGTGCTTTCTAGCACTGCCAGCCTTAGGGCACTTCAGTATCTTAAGCCAGGCACCTTCTGCACTCCCCAGGCTGCTGACAAGTGGAGAGAGCTGTATCCTGAGCCCATGAACACCTTCAAAAAAAATAGAAAGCAAAAGCCTTGTTATAAAACCAGATGAAAAGAAAAAAAAAAAAAAAAAAAAAAAAAAAAAAAAAAAAAGAAAAAAAAACTTGAATCAGTGTTCTCTTTCTCTCTTTTTTTTCCTCTCTGTATGGACATATGTATATATACAGAGAGAGAGAGAACTTCAAACAATTTTGCTGTGATTTCAGCTGATCTCCTAACCCATTTCCAAGCACTTTTTCAAATGAAAAGACACTGCGACTCCTCCTCCTCCGAACACCAAGCCGCAGATTTTGTATCAGCCGTTTCAAACCATTTATCCACTCAGCAGCTTTTCAGCCGGAGGACTCAACGAAGCCGCACATGCTTCACCAGGCACCTGTAATTTTAAATTAAAAGAAAGGGGGAAAGCTTCATCCCCCTCCTGAGAGCAGCAACCCCTGCAGCACCTCCCACCTGCAGCAATGGGGGCTCCACGTCCAAGCTGTCCCAGCCCAAAAGCTTTCCCCTGCTGCAGTTCACCACCCAGCCAAGCCTCTCAGCCAAACATTTGTTTTAATAGAAGGTTATTACTCGGGTGATTATTTCATCCTTTAAAAAAAAAAAAAAAAGTGTTTTTTTTATTTACTTCCAGGAGAGGCAGCGTGGGAGCTTGTGTTGTGTGAGGGCTTGTCTTGGGAACAGCTGTCCCCTCTGCTGCACGCTCCCCACAAATGCAATGAATAAAAATGGCACAGAGAGAGTGAACAAATCAGGGAACTATTATTGGGTGATTTCGTTACACTAGCAAGCATGACTTGGACGGATTTTAAACCACTCCGGCTTCTTCCAATGACATTGCACTGGGGCATTGTATTTAAACCAAAAAAGCACAGATCAGGAAGCTCTGTCTCTGCCCAGGAAAAAATAGGAGACATTTTTTCCATATGAGCCATAGCTGTAACTTTCTGTCTTAAAATAGCCAGATACTCACAGAGCTCTGGGAGCACTCAGATAATATTTGCAGCTTTTATGGCAAGGGGTTTTGTCTAGGGCTAATTTTCTTTCTCGTATTCCTGTGCTTGTGACCACCTCAGCTGCCTTATGCAGCAGTGGCCATAGCTTGCATGTGTCCCTGGGCTTGCAAATACGAAGAGCACACAGTGCACTGCATGCTGAAGTTGGGTCTGCAGCGAGCACAGTGCTCGGAGGCTCCTGGAGCTAAGGGTTGCCTCTGGTCAGGGTGCTGGCACTTTGGGCACATGTGCTGAGCTCCAGGGTCTGTTTCTCTGCTGGATGCCAGATGGGAGCTCTGGTCGAAGGCGGTGTGGGGCTGGAGTGGAAGGGAAAGCATCAACGGGTCAGGCCTGAGGGGTGCCAAGGCCACCCGGGAGGAGTCAGCATCCCCACCACCATTTGTGCCAGCTGGCATCAGACGAGCAGAGCCCTTCCTTCCCCTTCAAACCACAGCAAGTGGCACACCAAAAAGCTCAGGTGGGTCCCTCTCTGCCCTCGCTCTGTCCCCAGAGTGTGCATTTCCCACACCTGGCCAGTCCCACGGCACCTTGGCTCCCGATCCCCCGAGGAAACACCAGGAGGAAGGCTGCCCATCACAGAGGGTGCCTGGCAGGAGCAGCAGAGGAGGGCTGCAACGCCCTGCCAGGGCAAGGGGAGCTCAGCCCGAGCGAGCCCAGCCTGGCAGCGCAGTAATTAGACGGCGGCTGTGTTGAGTAATGGCTCCATTACTGATCTATTATGGAAAATGATGGAATAATATTGAGCCGAGAGAAAAGCAGCCACCGCAACACCGAAGGGTGCAAAGTAGTTCAAAATTATCTGATACAAATACTCCAGAGGCCCTAACAGGTGGAGTCTGGAAGGAGATAAGCTGGGGAGAGCCTTTCTGAAATGTTTCCAAGCAGGCAGCAGAGTCCTTCAGAAAGCAAAAGCTGTTGCCCATGCCACGAGGACAGCCGTGGAAAAATGCTGCGCGTGGTATGGGTGGCCCCATCTCAGCGGGGACGTCCCTGGGTGAAAAGTGGCTCCAAGCAGAGCAGCGATGAAGATAGATGTCCAGACACACTGCCGTGGAGAGATGCTGAAAGGACTGATTATTTCCTTTGGAGGGGAGACAAATGGTCTGGAGGAGAGCTTGTGAGCTGAAGCCTTGTCTGGGAAAAAAAAAAAAAAAAAAGACAAAAAAAAGGACAAAAAGCTGCTAACCACAAGAAGTCCCAAAGCGTCCAGGCATCCAGGGTGCTGGTGCCAGCAGTAAGGTGGCTCCAGACACACTGCTGGAGGCTGGGTCAAGTCCTGCACGGCCAAAACGAGGTCAGGTTTGCCTGCATGTCCTGGTGCCGATGGCATCCAGCCCTGTGCTGAGTCCTCCTGGGCAGCCTGGCAGAGCCCTGCTGGTCTGCTGGGCCACGCAGCAGACCCCTGGGGATCTGCTCAGGAACAGGCTGTGTATTTTTGCTGGTTTAGGCAAGAAGGTTAAGGGGAAGCAGAGAGGGAGCAGTCTCACCACGGAGGGCTTTGCGTCCTTCTCAGGCCAGTTGCCCCACAGGCGATTCTCCCAGCTGAACCAGTTCAGCCTCTGCTGTCAAACGCCTGGGCTGTGTGATCTCCAGTCTGCAAGCTCAGTTTAGTCTCTGAAGTAGCTGGGCCTCGATGGGATCTTGGCATTGGGCTTTAAGGTGGCAACATGATCTCAAAGCTGCATGTAACTTCAATTTTGGCCTTGCTCTGAGCAGACTTCACTATGTCCCATCCCTCTGTGACCACTGAGTGACTCCACCACATGCCTGGGGCGGGTGGTCCCAGCCTGAGGAGTCCTTCTTGCTGAGACAGGTTACCTACCCATCCAGAAGGGAATGGCTTCCAAGATGAGGTATTTGGATTTTTTTTATTATTATTATTATTTTTAACAGCAACACATCAGTATTACTCCTAGATGAAGCATACGGTTTGTGTCCAGACCCTCATGCTAAATGAGCTGCATTTTCCCTGTTTAGTTTTTACTGTTCAGTTTGCAATTTTATAGCACCAATTTGAAATTAAGCAAAATAAGAGATAATGAATGGTGTTTGTTTTTTATTTTTTAATCAGCAGGAAAGAAAAAAACAAAATAAAAAACAACAAGCTGCCCACCTTGGTGGATAGCCATTTCACCACTCTTTTGTCAATGGCAGAATCCTCTGGCCAGTTCTGAGTTGTGTCCAGAAATGCCTTTAGCAAATTCATGTAGACTCCTGTCTGAAGACCTGGAATCTCAGATCAAGCCCCTAGACAAGCGTGCTGGTTGTGATGGGGATGTTTCCCTGCCTGGCTGTTGCCTCAGCCCCACTGGTGTGGCAGGACAGAGGCAACCACAGGGGCTGGGGAAAGACCCAACAGGGGGCTCGTGCCCAAGCACTGGGCTTTTGCACAGCGCCCCGTAGAAATGCCCCCTCCGGCTTCCCAGATGATGACCAGTTGCTTTTCGGGCACAGGCAAACCTCTCCATGGCCAGTGCACACTGTGCTGTTTCCCAAGGATGGTTTCCAAAGAGAAACAGCTGCTGCCAGCAAGGGGTGACCTGGATGCGTTCATCTGCGCATGGTCCCCACGGGTCTGCAGCAAGGGTGACAGCTGGGTTTTGCTTTACAAAAGCAGAAAGAGCAGGAACATATTGCAGCTGTTGCTGCTGTGTTTGAAATGCCCATGGCATGGTCTTAGGGGCTGCTTACCCCAAAACAGTGGCTGTTCAGGAGAAAGGCAGCAATAGAGATCCCCTGCCTCCACAAAGGAGCTCCGGTGAGCTCCTCTTTTGGGCCACTCGGTGGGCACAGACAGGCAATCAGACACTGGGTTAATTCAGATGAGGATCCCAATTTGTCAAGTGTCATCTGCTTTGAGTCAAAGCAGGGCAGCCCAGGAACTGACGGTCAGTGCTGCTGGAGGTGCAGTGGAAGTCCAGGGGGAGGTGGGAGAGACCCAGAGGTGTGGTGGGTTGTCCAGGGAGCACGGGCAATTCAAGAAAAGAGAGTGGCTCTCACACGGTCCCAGTGAGCCACAAACCTGCTGGGATGAGGGCTGGAGAAAGGCCTGCAGTGGTCTATCCGCCCTAAGATGGGACCCTACCAAGATCCTCCATTCGGTTCGTGGAGAAGGGAGCACTTGAGAGGCCATGGAAACATAGCACAAACATAAATAGGGCATATTAAATACACAAAGGAGGGAAAGTTGCTAATTACCCACAAACAACAAGCTATAACCACGTAGCTCACTTAATTAGAAGATAAATTAATCACAACATAGAAGGCGCGCTTTAATTATCACCAGACACTGCGCTGAGCGATAATGAGCATCACCAGAGCCGGCAAGCACTGGCTGGTGCCTGTGATCACTCCACGCTCCTTCCAGCACGTTCACACACCCTCCAAGCAAGGGACAGGTCTGCTGAAAGCAGCTGCTGGCCTGAGGACAGCGTAAGGCCCCTCATTTCTGGAAGCGAGGCACGGATGCATGCAGCCCCACGGAGGGGATGTAGGTACCCAAGGGTCTGTTCCTGTTCTCCGCCTTGTTTGTGCCTGCTAGGCCCATCCAAAAATGCATCTCTGCTGATGGCTCTGCAAGCTCCCCCAGGTCCAGACTGTCTCCTTCTTGTCTCAGCTGAAGTCTTGGCCTTTTTCCTGGTTCTCCCCCAAGTTTCACTTCACTGCAGCCATGTGGTGACCCTACCACGAGCAGCCCTCAGCCCCTGTGAACATCCTATCCTCCCAGCTGTCCATCTCTCACCTAAGTGTCATCTCCTACCTACACAACCATGTAGTCCTCACACCCAGCACCTCTCCAGACCCAGTGGACCCTCTTTTCCTCCCATGTCTGAGCTACAGCTTGTGCTAGCCTTCCACATGGCTGAGACTTGCCTGCTCACAGCATGCCTTTGGCCCAAGGTTCTCTGTTCTTATCCATGCTGATCATTTCCATCCGTGATCATTTTCCATATCCACGATCACTTTCCTAAGCATTGCTCTCCAGGTCACCATCAACACCTCCTCCATCAGACTTGTTTTCGTCTCCAGGGCCTGACGCTCTCTTATCTCCCACTGATACATCACTACCACACCCCCTTCCTCTGCCATCATTGTCCCCTCAGGTTATAACATCTCAGGAGTCTTTGCAGCAGCCTCTTTCCTCAGGACCTGGTGCCACAGCTGGTTCCCTGCATGGAGCAGCACTGGGAGAAGCCTGGGAGCCTCATCTGCGAACATTCCCAGCGTCAGGGAGCACCAGCTGCCACCAACACGCCACCGTGAGGGTGTTTCTTCTCTTTTCATTTGCCAAAATCCACTGGGGAGCAGGCAGAGCCTTAGTTAAGCGGCAGGGCTGTGACACTTCTGCCTGTGCTGGGCAGAGGTTAATTAGATAATTACTCACATGTTGCCAGTTTGTCAGGCATGAACGTGGCAATTGCCGACTGGGAAAGCCTCGTTTCCCTGATAACTCCATTTCAGCTGCATTGCCTGGTAGGTTTTTACCAACACACATGCACACAGGCCTGCAAACAGATGACGGCCTTCCACAAGCCAGAATTATCACTGTTTTAATTTGGGGGTAACGTTTTGCAACGTGTCAGCTTAGCTATACGATGCTATGATGCAGCTAGGGCCATGCACATGCCCTTGCAGCGATGCTTGCTCGTGGTGGTGTGCAGACAGGATTATCACTTTGGTGCAATCTATGAGATCTCTCTGCAAGTGCATGCGTCAGCACATTAACGCCTTATGTTTCAGAGCGTGCCATGTGCTGTATTTACCAGCAGGGTAAAGCCTTACCACCATCTCCCAGGTCAACAGCAATGTCTTATCACACTTCTCCTAGAACAAGTACATCCGTGATATGTAGCAAGGCAGTGCCGTGCAAAATCACCCAGAATAATACGCTCAGCAGGTTATGCCATGATGGATTGTCTCAGAGTTAGCCCAGAAGGGCAAGGCATGCAAATGATACTGTTAATGTAGTGCTTGTGTTGGGATTGCCAAGTGGCAAATTGCACTGGGAGTCAGGGAGCTGGTGCCAGCGGGCAGCGTGCTCTCCTTACAGCCTGACAGCAGCACTGGGGAATCCAGTGCTGTTCCTGCACCTCCTGGTCTCCCATCCCTCCTCCTGCAAGGTGCGGGGATTATTTGTCATTCGGCATGGTCGATTCTCTTCTGCTGCATCCCTCACAACCAGTGGTGATGAGCAGAGTGAGAGATGCTAAAAATACCCACATTATGTAACGGCACTGCAGAAGTGGCCTCATTCCCCGCAGCCAGCTCAGCCCCGGTGAAGACACCCAAAGCCACCCCCGCCCTGGGAAGCTCGTCTGTTACAGCTCATTAGCAAAAAGTTTAGACTGTGCAGTCTGAAAGGAGCAGTCGCGCTTGATGACGTTCAGAAACCAGCAAGTTGCTGAGGACAGGGCGGGTCTGGGGCACGTTTTGGGTGCTGAGCTGCTGGCTCTGCAGCTGCGGTGCTGGCAACTCGCACACGCCGAACGCCGAGCACAGCGTATGGAGGCTGTGCCTGGGTTAGGGAAACTGGGAACAATTGGCCAATTCATTCCAGCTCCCAGTGACCTCCCCTCACCCTTTTGCCTTTGCATGGATTCAGAGCAGAAATGATTTAGATGGCTGTGTTTCAGGACCTCTATTAGCTAGCTCTGACCTAGGCTCCATAATGCTAGAGAAAGCCACAGCGTGCTTGGCATGGAAACAGAGGCGATACTCTAAATAGTGTGGTCTCCAGAAAGGTTTTGAAGGAAGTTCACAGGGAGCTAGACTCTCCAGAATACTCAAATTCTCATCAGACCCACTCCTGGGGCCAAGGAACCAACAGTGATGACAACAAAATGTGAACCCAAAGGACATCAAGTGGTTGATTTTTCACCTCCCTGTGGTCCTGGCAGCAAAAGTTATGCATAAGGAAGAATAATGTTGTCTGGGGACTTGATGGATGCTTGCCGGCCATGACCCACAGCATGTTTATACTGCATCAATCTGCAATATAAACATGATGCGTTTATATTTTTATTATATTTATATGTGTTTATAATCAAGTCTGCAATTTCTGCTGGTCCCCAGCAGAACTCAAGTAGTTGCTTCCTTCCACATGATGCTTCAGATGTCTTTTGGGCCCGGGTCAAATCTAAGAGAAAAGCTGGAGCACAGTGTGCTGGGGCTCTTTGTTTTAAGTCTCCTGGATGCCTTGGCACACAGTCAAGTTAAGCTGATCAGCAAAGTGATTCCAAGAAGAAATTTCCTCTGGAGCCACCTGGAAGGGCTTGTGCTCACCCAAGACCCTGGCATAGCCCTCATTCCTCCTGTGCTCTTTCTGTGGCACATCACAGACGTGACATTTGGTCTCTGCTGAACGATCAGGGCTCATTAAAAGGTGGGTGGGGATTTTTGTTTGTTTGTTTGTTTGTTTGTTTTGTTCATTTATGCAGTGCTTTGGTGCACAGAAATGAGATTTCGAGGAGTTTTCTGGCTTGGATAGTTCTTGTGAATGCCTTCGAGAGCTGGCACTGGCCTTTACAAACCGATACCTGCCTCCACCCATGGCGCACACTGCAGGCTGTAGCTCCGAAATGGAGCAGAGAAGCCCAGGACAGAGCTAGCAGCTGCCTGTTCAGCTTGGAAACTGCTGATTTTCAGACTGGCGGGGCAGGCAGAAGGAAGAGCAACCAGGTTTGGAGATCTGTGATGGCCAATGCTGTGCTGGGTACAGCACAAAGCCCTCCCGCGGCCACGCCGGGAGAGGTTCACTGAGACCACACAGCAGCCTCATGGGAGAGGGAACTCAGCAAGGAGTGAAAGCCACAATATTTAATGCCAAGAGAATCAGGGTGCTTCACATTCAGATGTGGAGAATCTCTAAGTGTCCAAGCTAGCAGTGGAGCTTTCAGGGGGAAGTTCCCAGCAGCTGGGCAGAGGTGGACTTTCTGCTCAGCTCCCAGCACTCACAAAGCGTGCAGGAACCTAATGAACCCGGATGGAATTAGTTAAAAAAATTAGCAGGGCAGGGGACAGATGGTGTGACTGGCTGAGCACAGCTGGGTAACAACATCTAGTGCTGTCTCTTCCATTTGAACAGCAATATGAAAAGTCAGCATAAGGAATCCGCTGTGGCCACAAGGACATCAGGGAAGCAGCGTCCTTGGGGCATATAGGCATCTAGGGTCCAAAAACTTTTAAGAGCCTTGCTGAACTTCCTGGCCTATTTGACAAGTGGTATTTGTCCTGTAATCAGGCTGTCAGACTGACCCTGGGGAGCGCTGCGTGTAACCTGGGGTTCTGGCAGAACCCAGGAGCTGGGATGCAGGCACAAGCTCCAGGTCTGAGCAGCACAGGCAGGAGACTTTGCACAACCATGGCTCCTGTCTCCTGGGGCAGGACGTGTTCTCAGTTCAGAGGAGGCTGCTGAAGCCCCAAACCCACGTACCCTGCATCTGCGCTCCCCCTAGTCCACCAGCACCATGAGCTGTGGGTCCTCTGCAGCACTGCAGTGGCATCCAGGAGCGTGCTAATGCTCACGGGGGATTCTCACAGCTCTAGTGTTGGCCATGGAGATGTGTTTTCTCCCTGGAGATTTTGCTGAGGACCAAGTGGCAATTATTCCTCTTCTGAACAAGAATAACAACCTCAATTATGGACTAACTCCAGCTCACTTGCGCCTTTGTGTGTTGGGTGTCTTGCCTGACAGTCTGGGCAGATGGGGCAATCCACTGCCTTGTTTCAGGACCTTATTTCTCTATAGGCTGGCAGGACAATCTGTACTAAGAGAGCAGACACTACGTGACCTGAAAGCACAACCAGCCTGCAGGGCAGAATATTCATGCTTGAACTGCATCCCCTTATAAAACAAGGAGCAAATATAGGTATTAAACCTGACTTCACAGAACAAAGCCTAAGCTGAACACTGAGTACATCTGGCATCCCCAGGATGAAAAACGTGACTACAAAATACTGTTCAGCACTGTGTGTTAGATCCACTCTCAAAATGTGTCTCTTTGACATCACTACTGTGTTGTGTGTCAAGTCTTGAATGAACCAGCATCCTAAATTAAATTCAGTGGGTTTCCAGAGGCTACCTGACTTCAACAGAAATACAGGGTACCAAAATACAGGTGTTCTGTGTGATTGCAGAAGCCTCAGGATACATTTCCAAGGGATCTATAGGTGATGCAAAGGCAGCTGGGACACTTCAGGTCACATCAAACAATATTCAAACTGTGTGTTCAGGTACCTAGTTCCCTCCCTGTGTATCTGAAGTGGGCAATGGGCTCTGCAGGGATCATCTTTCTAAGATGCGCATTTCCAGGCATCGTTGCATGGTCAAGGCAAACTTTAATATATTGAGATATGACTGGGAACATACCACCTCCACAGCATTTTCCATGAAGCTTTGCACGTTCCCCAATTACCCCATCATGACTCAAACTGTGTGCTTTGTTAACCTTTCAAAGATGGGATTCATGCAGGCGTGCACAAGCCAGCACACTGCTGCACAGAGTGGTGCTCTCACTGCACATCAGCCACAGCTTTCAACATGCCACATCTGAGGTATCTGTGAAGCTGCGAGTAGGTACAAAAATTTCGAAGTCAAATTGAAAGACTCTCCCCAGGAGACTAGCTAAAGTTCTGTGCATTATTTATTATCATTGTTATTAAGGAATATGGATAAGCACATACAGTCGTTTGAAATTAAACACCAGAAGATGGTACCTGCGTGGCAGAGGACATAGCAGCAAATCCAACGACAGCAGCAAGTCAGTGGCTGTTGGAGCACTGCTCTCCTCCATGTCACTGTGGGTTCCATGGACAAGGTGGGAAAGGACAGAAGTGGAGACCTAAGGACCACAGCAAAGGGGCAGCCCCCTGAGCCAGGCTGGCTCCAGCGTTGTGCCACCATGCCACCTTCTAATTCACAGAGGTGTCACACAAGGAAGAGGTTTTGCCCTCCTGCTCCCCATCTCTCGTGCAGAGGCTGTGCTGTCAGGAGACCGAATCATCTCATCAGCTGGCACCCAGCCCCAGCACGGTGAGTGTCCCCGGGACACATTTTGCAGAAATGACCACTTTTTAAAGTGATTTGTGCTGCGTGCTAATGAGCTTTCCCTCTTCCCTCGAGCCTTGGAGATGAGCAGCTCACTCAGCCAGTAGGCAGAAGACCGGATGGCTGCAGCTCCCACGGAGAGGACACAATTATTATTGAAAACCCTGACAGCACGGGCAGCACATGCAGCAGCCGGTGACAGCTAGCCTCTCACAAATTTCTTGACACATCCATTTCCAGCATTTCCCCTCTTTGCTACAAGAGGGTCTCGCATCCTCCGCAGTGAGACCCAGCTGACCCCCTCTCCCCACGTCCTTTGACAGCATGCACGCACCAGAGCTCTCCAAAGCACTTATTTTTTGCTCTGGCATTAAACCAAGAAAACAAATAAAACATATCCTGGATTTCTCCAAAAATGTCGCAATTTTCTTATTGAGCTGAAACGGGGTTTTTGTTTGTTTAATTTCATTTAGAGAAAATTTATTTTTTATTTTACTCTGAAAGAAATAAAATATAAACCACCTTTCAGAACATTAATATGAAAAGAAAAGTGGGACTCTTTTCTTTAAAAAGTCTCAAAATCAAACATTTCAGCTTTTCCGTAAACAGTTTCGCTTCTAAATTTACCTTGGATATTTGAATAATTTTACTCAATCTGCAACACCGTTTTTCAAGGAATAAGTCATTTTCTAGCAGCATGTCACCCAGCTCCTTTTATGAGCAAGAGAATTCAGTCTTTGCCAGGGCCTGTGCAAACAGTTCCTGCCCTCATAAAATTACAGTCAAAATCAATTATGGTTGCAACCTGTTCAGCCCTTCCCATAGTTTTATTTTCTGTCTGACAGGGTAAAATCCTACTCATGCAGTATTTTGCAATAATTTTCTCTCTAAAAACCATTTGCCACTGACATTGAGATACCCGATTTCCAGATCCATTTTCCTCCCACCAGCTTTTCTCCTTTCATTTCTTTCTTCTTTATTTTTTTTTTCTTGGCTACTATGCAATTTTTTTGTGCTGGAAAAAAAAAATAAAAATAAAAAAGAAATCTCTTTAACCACTTTGCCTTCTTCCAAATATTTTCTAACTCCTGAGCATTGTTGACAGCAGCCTTTCCCTCTCTGCTCTCACTGCTGGCCCCGGGATGAAGGAATGCCAGTGGGTTTCTGTCCATCCTCCAGGATTTCTCCTTTGGGCCAGCTCCTTTTGAGCCATTTCGGCTGCACTTGGCCATCCACAGCTTCTGACTCTCGGAGATATTTACGCACACCATGGGGAGCGACTCTGCTCCCTTTATTTGCTCCATAAAGAGCTCCCATCCGCACTCACAACTTTTCCATAAAACCCTGCCCACTTTATTTCCAGCCCCTTCATGAACCTGCTCAACCCCTCGCTGCAGAGGGTGCATCCCTGTCCCTGCCAGCACCATCCGATGCATCCTCGCTCTCCCCAACCCAGCTGGCTGCTTGCACAGGGAAGGGACCCCAGCAGATGGAGACCCCAAGTGTGTTAGGATCCCCTCGACTATTTTTTCCTGCTCGCCTAGACATGAAATTTCGCTGGGGGAGCTCACTCCTAAGCCAAATCTTTTTTTAGGTCAGTGATGCTAATGACGGCACTTTTATTTCCAAGCCTTTTTGCTAGGCGCAGGCACTTTCCCTTTTCTCTCCAGCCATTTTTAAGGAAGTTAATGAGTAGCAGAAGCCCTTGCTGGTTGGTTTTGTTTTTTCTTTTCTTTTTTTTTTTTTTTTACTATCATGTATAATAAATGTGCTTTTGATTAAATTTTTACATGTTGCTTAATGCATCAAACAGGCATATGATATTCCGCTGGCAACACAACACAAACCCCTCCTCAGTGCAACATTCATTTCCCAAACTGTTTCTGAAGCAAGTGTCACTTCCACATTAAGAAAAGACGATTGTGACAGTTTCCTGGGGGATGCTAAGACAACATCTGCTGTAAGGTTTTCAATCAACATGCCTTAATTTTCACAACTCCAGTGCAAACATATTTATAGTAAATAACCCATCTCGGATGGAGTGAAACCAGGTAACCTTTTCAATCTGTGCAAACATACATTTGTTTCTGGCAGAAACTTGGATGCTATTCGTTCTTAGCACTGCATAACTAAGTAAAACTGAGGATCTGCTTGAACCAGCTTCATCCAAACTCAAGTCTCATTCAAGTGCATCTCAGTGTTGGCCAGGAGACAGAGTTCTGGGGAGCGTGGGCATCTTTCCAAGAGGCCACACACATTCTGTGGAGCCCCCGGTGTACTCGTGGCCACCAGCCTGAGGCAGAGGGACCCCTCTCTGCTCAGCCTGGGCTTGGGGACACAAAAACGTCCTGTGCCCTTGTACCAGGCTCACCCACTCCTGGGCCATCCCGTGGCTTCTTCTTCAGCAGTTGCTGCCTCCTTGCCACAATCTCCCCGAGGAACAGGGGATGCCAGGGATGAAGATAGGTCCCCGCAGGCTCCTGCTGCCTGTGGAAGTCAAGGGGCAGAGGAGGTGTTGCCGTAAGCCCATGGGGTCGCAGGATGCTTTTGGCTGTGAGTCCCTACCACAAAGGTCAGAGCCCAGCACCAATTCTCACCCCTATGCAGCCTCCCCAGAAGCCAACCGAAGAAGACACCAGCCTGGGCAACCAGCCTCACCACCAGGCCAGTGCTCACAGCTCCTTCCAAGTCCCCAAAAAATGAGTTGCGGGAGCGTGTGGGTACTGTTGCTCTGGTGAACATGCCTGAGCATGGCAATTACAAGGCATCAGGTGAAGAGAATCAGGAAGAAATGCAATATTTTTTAAGAGGGTATCAGCTGTTTCTTGAGGTATCCAGATTTCAAGGATTTTCTCCTCCTCTGTGCAAGATAGTGCAAGTCTTCTGGTTGTGACTGCCAGAGGCATTGCTTGGTCTCTGTAAGCAGCTGGTGAGTGCAGTTGAGGCTCCTTGAGAGTAAAAAAAAACTGTGGGACTGTTACAGCAAACCTGGCAGGGATATCAGCTGGAGGAAGGCACTTTATACTGCCCCTCACACACATAGGAGGTTGAAAGCCACCTGCTACAACCACCTGGAAAGGAGTTAACTGCCTCTGGTTTTCATTGAGGAAACACCTGAAAGCTGAGAACAAAAACAAAATGTTTGAAGTGGCTCTTCAAAAAAAAATCTTTTTTGATGCAGAACACCTACCTTTTCATGTGACAAAAGAGATGGGAAAGAACTAGAGGAAGAAAGACGACAGCACCCACTGCTCTCCTGGCTGTTTCTGCAGAGCAGGTGCAGTCTTCTCCCCGGAGGCCACACACCCTGAAGGGTTTATCACCCTTCCCCAAGTTGGAGTTATCCCTGTCCCAGCAACCCCAACCCGTGAGGTACCTCTGAGACATAGCAGCGTTTTATGGATTAAAATCAGGTAGCCGAAAGAAACAAAGCCACAGAGATTACTGCAAGCGCTTTCATTGGAAACAGGGGAGGAATTTCCATCGACAAATCACTTGCCTGTCTTTTATTTCATTTATTTATTTATTTATTTATTTTATTACAGAACTTTGTGATTAATCTGGATAATTCCCCTTGGCAATAAACATAAAGGCAGTAAATTACACGTCGTTAACTAGCCACAGCGCACTGTTCTGTGTCGGTGGGATGCAGCCCACCCTGCGCAGCAGGCGCAGCGCCAAGCCACAGGATGGGGGCTTGTGGAGGAAGGGGGGTGCTCAGTGGTGCGATGTGCCCTAACACCCACTGCAGGCAGACGCCTGGATCAGAAGCCTGTACGCAGGATTTCTGGGAGCCCTGCAAAGCAGAGCATTGCCTCATCGATGCTGAAGCAGCCCTAAGCAGCTCTGGGGCTGCAACAGCTAACCTGGAACCGACCCATGCAGCGTGCGTGTGCAGGCAGGCCCGCTGGAGAGGGCAGCTTGGGAAAAGAGTGGGAAGGAAGAAAAGAGCCCACAGACTGGTATGTGTGCCCAAAGGCCCCTTCCCACCCAACCTGACCTCACTGCCTGAATCCATTCCCTGGCACTCGGTCTTTGCTGAGTTTCACCCCATTATTCCTGCTGGTACCATGTCATATGGCATTAAACCTCCTGCCTTGTCTTAGAGCTGCACTTGAGGTCCTAGGAAGAAGCTCCCTGCCACCTTTCACCCTTCACTGGCTGAGCAATACTAATGCCAATTTCTCCACGAGGTTGCACCAGCCCCAGCCCAGGTGTCCTCCAGGTGCAGGGGACATCTCCCTCCTGCTCCATCCGCACGTCCCGTGACGCACCAGCCGGCTGCCTGGGAAGTTCGATGCATTTGCACTCAACCTTGGACTGAATCACCAACACACGGAGAGCTTTGCATGCGTCTCATTTAGCAGATGCTTCTTCTCCTGTCTGCCAGCATTGGTTTTCTGCCAAAAGACAGACTCTTGTTCGTCTGGGAGGAATAACTGATCTGAAGGCAGCATAAGAGGGAGCAGCTCTTGCTCCGCCATCCACGGGCCTGGCTCTTTTTTATTTTCTTGTGGAGATCCTGCTGCCAGAGCAGGGTTAGCTCCTTCACCTGATTTCATGGATTGGCCTGCATCGCTCTGGATGCGGGGGGGTGAGAGGTGATGTCCCACATCCTCCTCCAGGTCTGACACCCTGGAGGATGACCCCCCAGTTCCGCATGGTGCTTGCGGGCAGCAGGGCCTGGCGGAGGCAGCTGGGTGTCCCATGGGGGAGGCATGCCCAGCAGGCACCTCGGGGAGGCACATGGCACAGAGAGATGGGGTGAAAATAGCAGTGGGGTGAAAAAGATGGACTGAAATCACAGTTCTCGGGACTTTGTGGTGAGGCATCAGTGCTTCAGCAGCCGTGTCCAGCGCCCTCCTGCCCTGGCTGGGCCTTGCACCTCCCCACAGCCCTGCTCTTTGCCAGCAGCTTTCTCCCAGCCACACACCGCCGCAAAGCCTGGAGGTTCCCAGCACTGGAGGGGAAGCAATCTGATCCGAGTCACATTTTGAAACAGTTTTTATTTCCCCAGAGAGGCTGCAGCGGTAGTTTTGAAGGGAGAACAGTTAATGCTCGATTTAGCTCCACAAGACCTCGTTTGCCACCACTTATCCAACAAGGGGGAAGCAAGCAAAGAGAAATCCTTGCACATGGACTTTGAGCTCTGTTGAATTCCTGGGGGCACCAAGCAAAGGCCTCCTTCTGCAGTAGTGCTTGGGCAGTGGAGACACAAACCAGTGGTCCATCAGGCAGACACAGTGACATCCTGCTCCAGGCCTCTCCAAAGATGGGCTCAGGTGCTTCAGTCTTCCAGCAAGACCATGGCTAATTGGCACCCTCCCTTGAGCCTTCTTCTGTGGTTGCTTTCTGCAGGGAACTTGGAGAGCTGTACCCAGCTCGAGCGTTACTGTGCATGTCTCTGTGCTGATCTGATCTGATGGGGAATGGCCTTTTTTTTCTAACCCCAAACCTTTAAATATGTTTCTGTGCTATGTTGTGGTCTGCGCTTGCTGCCTGCCCCTTCTCCCACCTCTCCTAATACATGTGCTCCCGAAACTGGTTTGGGGACAGGCCTTTTCTATGATCGAGGAGTCAAACATTTACTGTGGGAGGATTTTCTGCCTCAGAACCTCGCCTCCTGAATCTCAGGTGTTCGGGTGACGTTTATGCCTGTTGTGTTTTGTTTGCTGGTTTGGGCATCTTCGCACACCATCTGTCCTCTTGCTGAGACCACAGGAAGATAAACGCCCATATGACAAGCACTCCCTTAGTGCCATCTTCCTGTTGCTGGGTGAAGGCTCTCTGCTAACAAGTTTCATGTGCTGTGGTCTTGACGCAAGCCACAGGCTCTGCAGTGCCTGCTGGTTCAGCTGTCAGTCCTGTCCTCAGTTATCACTATGGTTCACTCTCCTAATCCCTTTCCTCGTGCTGCTTCTGGTGCTTTCATACACCTGCATTTCCATTTCCATTTCATAATGCTCTTAATGGCTCTGTTACAAATCTCTTCTGAACTTCCTTTCCTCTCCCAAGCTTAATTTTTCTCCTAACTACGTGTATATTTTCATTTAAAGTTAGAGAAGTGTATTATTGCAGTGGGAGTTTGTACTATCCAATTTCCCTTTCCAAAGGGCCTATGTCCAACGTACTATTACTCTAACATGCAACATGCATTTTTTTTTATTTAAGCAAACAAGGATAAATGTTTGCTGGTAAACATTTCAGGGAAGCGTGCCAATTTACATATCCTCCTATTCCTTACAGAAATGTAAAACATCAGCATGCTGCCAACCACAAAGATTGTGATGTTTTTCCTCTCATACATAAAAATGTCTTACTAATTAATCATCCTCTCTCAGTAGCCAAAAATGTGGCGACTCTGCCATATGCTAATGCACGCCAGGACTTCATGCATTCTGAAATATTTAGTACTGATCAGACATAGAGAATATCATTCCCTCTCTACATAAGCAAGTATTCACCACTGCCTCAAAATGACAGCCATCCTCTATGGCTTGTCGTCAGCTTCTCTGTCCACCTATTCAGATTGTACATTGCCCTTGGCAGGGCACTTACCAAACTCACTGCCCTCATCTTGCCTGGGATATCTGAATGCCTGAATTTAGTATGAATTAGCAACAAACCTGGTTGCTAATAGCAGAAAATCTCAGGTGAACTGCCGTGAGTGACAGAAATGTGTGTCACGAAAACGGTGGGTGTACCTGATGATTGCTGCTGCTTCCAAATTTCCATGGTGCGCAGGGTTGGTAGGGGACAGATTAGAAACAACCTTCTAGGGGAAAAGAAGATAGGTGAGACTTGCCAGCATTGTTTTGTTTGGTTAGTTTGTTGTTTGTTTTAGCACCACAGAAGCAAATTTGGTGTGTCCAGAATACATCACAGATTCCCGCTGACCTCACCAAATGGCTTATGTCTCCTCATCCCTGGGAGAACAGGGACTCTGTGCAGCAGGAACCAACCCCAGCGGAAGGTCAGCAACCCATAAGCAGAGAATATTAAAATTCACAGTGACATCTCAGATGTTCATGGGGAAGGAGGCCAGACACCTGGAGGAGGAGACAGAGAGAAGAGGCTTAGCTCTTCTTGTGCACTGCCTGTCAGATACTGCCCAGTCAGAGCACTCCACTACCATATGGAGGAATCAAAACCAACAGTGACACATCTCCTGCATGAAGCCTGTGGAGATCTCAATCCCAAATGGCCAGTGACCCCTTAGGAATGGAAACTGTGGAATGTCTTAAACACCTGGGTGGTCTGGTGGACACCAGAGAGATGAGGGCTGATAGAGGAGGGAGAGCATCAGCAGAAATCCAGCATGGCACTTTCTTGCTCTGAGGCTGCCACGATCCTCGCCCACAGTGCGCTCGACTCCACGTAGCTGCGCCTGTCTCCAGTTGCAGCTCCCACTTGTTGCTCACACAGGAACATGCCTAGAGATCGCATCCCACTCTAGCAACCTGATGTAAATCATGCAGGAACCCGTAATTGTGAATATGACATTTAATAAGCAGTGCAGATTGTACGTACCACCTGAGGTTTGGAGCCTGGCTGGTGCTATTTGTGAATAAATGCCTTAAAGTGCTTTCTTCTTAATTACATTCATAAAGAACAGAGGTATATCAGTCACTGGCCTTCCATTACAGCTATAAAGAGCATCGCAATCAAATCATTAATACACATAAAAATGGCAAGTAATTAATTTTAATGTTAGTATAAATACTATCATGTGACTTTATTACCAGCCCGACCTTCAAGAGGGGACATCAATAGTATTAATTCAATAATGTCTTCCAAATCAGTTATTACCAGTAGGTAGGAGATGTTTTTCAAGAGCTAAACACTGAGACCATTAGGGTCTGTGTGCACCTCTGAGAGCTGTCCATCCCCTGGGCCGTCCCTTCCGAAAGGCAAAATTGGCCCAATTTGGTTAATTGCATGGATACCGGGGAAAAAACAAAACACCAAAAAACACAGAGCCCTTTCAGAGAATTAGAAGAGCAATAGAGCAAGAAGAAATCCGTTGTGCACACCAATTAATTCTGCAGGCAAGGTGTTTGGACACTCACGGAGGAGAAGAGGAGACTCTCCACACCAGGCACGAAGAAATGGGTAATTACTTCCCCTGCACTGGGGATGAACACGCTAATGAGGGAAAGGACAAAGGGCCTTTTATTTGCTTTTTGGCTTTGTGTTAAGGATGGTGAGTGCTTTCTCTGTGCCTTCTGCTGCTTGCTGAAACAAACAGGGTTCCGTGTGTCCTGTCTGGAGCTGGTGAAGGATGTGCAATGCCCCACGAGTGGGCAGGGGTGAAGAGCACACCAAGGTGGCAGCTCACCTAGCAGGGAGCACCTCATCACAGCCCAAAAGAGCCAGCAGAAGAGCTCTTCTGCCAGCATCCCAGCCTACACGGCAGATACTACCAGAAATGCTGGGCCGGCTGGTGGGATGTCCTGTGGTCATATCACAGCTCCAGTCCTCACCGGTGGATGGGACATCTCTGGGCTGAGGTGCTCCCCAGCCTCCCAGCTTACAAGACCACGTACCTGCTAATCAAGGACAGCTCAGGTGAAAACCACTCTGCTGCCATGGCTAACGCATGTGGGGACACAATGGCCTGCAGGAGAGGAAACCCAGCCGCTTCTAGTGCATCACCATCCAGTCGGGGCTTCTACCTGATCACTTAAGTGGAAGGGAGAATCAATTAAATAATTATGAGCCTACTCATGTGTACATGAGCCGCGGGATGTGGATGCTCTCTGTCTGTTGCTGCAGCTCCAGATGTACGTGCACACATGCCTCCTGTTTGTGTTCAGCTCTTTAATGAGTGTTGCACTCACTCAGTCCAAAGCTAATACAAATAAATGACAAAAAATGAGCATCAATTTGTGAATTGGAATAAGAGGCAATGAGTATAAAATAAAAGCAGTTCTTAGGCAGGAAAACGGAAAATCATACTTGTGAGGCCCTGAGCTTGCATAAATCATTTTGTGACTGAATGAACTGTCATGAAAGCTGACAGAAGCTCAATCCAGAAGCAGTTATCCCATGCTCAGTTATCAATTGCAATGCTAATTTTGAAAGCAAAACCAGCTAATGCTAACTGGGGACCAAGAATTAAACCGTCAAGAGTTAAACCATCGAATGCATTTTCTGGTTGTTTTCAATGGGTATTTTCAGTTTGAAATGGCCAGTTCTGGGCTACAACGGGCATAAAACTGCTGTGAGAAAAAAAGAAGAAATCACAAACACCAGCTTTCATCTCAGGTGAGCCCACCTATGAAAGGAAATGGAAGGCACACTTTATGGGAGGTGAGTTCTTATCTTCACCACCAGTGACTAAATTAAACTGGCACACTGGTGTGAACACTGAATCCATGGAGAAGGAGCTGCTGGCAAGAGAAGGGAAGCTGTAGGAAAAGGATGACTTGAGAAGCTTCTTTCCCCTCTTCGCTGATGGCCCCACCATCAGGAGCAGACCTGCAGCTGGAGTCCAAGCTGGTCTCGTTTGCGCTTCTCAGGAGGGGGATGACTAACGGGGTCAGGGAAGGTCATCCAAATGCTATTTTTAAATGTTTTGTGGCTTCTGACATTCAGCAAGCTGAGCTGTGTTGGTGTCTCACTGCAGAGACACCAGCTCCCTGTGCTGCCTGCCTCCCGGCTGGAACTGTAAGCAGGATGAGATGCCAAAAAGAGTGTGAGACCACTGATTTATTGATTTCATGACAAAAGGAATCACAGCTCCATCCATTCCCTGCCATTGCCTTCTTTCCTTGGTAGCCTCTGCTGCTCCATTCCTGCGGGGGCTGCTGCCAACAGCCCTGGGTGCAGCGTGAGCATCTTCTGCTGGTCCGCTCCCCACTGCAGAGAAGGCTTCAGGGTGGGCTCTGACACCCCTCCTGAGAAGCTACGTGGAAGTGCCTGAGCAGCACAACTCGCTCCTTCCCTGCAGGACTGTCACTGCAGACACTGCCCATGCCATGTTGCTCCAGCCCCAGCCACACACTAGACCCCATTGAATGGTCTCATAGCTCCCCTCTCCATGATTTCTCCGACTCCAGCACATGTTTTCTGGGTAATTCATTCCGCATTACATGTACAAGCCTTCTTTTTATGACTCTGAGGGCTAGATACACTTTGGAAGGGCTGACTCCACTGCAAAAATGTGCCACCAGGAGGTAAAGCCGGCAGTGCTTACCATCCACGTCACTGCTACAGTGATGCACAGACTGAAAATAAATAAATAAATAAATAAACGAACAAATTCTTGCCCAAGGACCTGCTGATTTCTGGCAATAAAAAAATGGACATGAGTAGAGTGGGAAGGAGCCAGGACACTGTGTGCCTTACATGCCCAGGAGGGCGGCAAGAGGCTGCAAGTGCCAGCAGCCTTCTGGGGTCAGAGCTTTTGTATCCACAACAGGAGGAAGGGGCCCTGAGCACTGAGGGGTTCGAGGTGGCTTTGCCTGGATGCTTTCTATATAACGAGCTCCTCAGAAAGAGCTTTGAACGTCGAAAGTGAAGTTTTATCCCAAAAGAAACTGGAACACGTTCCTTTTGAAAGCACAGGAGCCTCAGAAGCAGCTGAGTGCGTCAGAACAGAAATGAAAGGGGATCATAAATAACCTGCCCCTGCCCTGCGCCTTCCCAGCAGCTCCTTTCCTCTCGATCTGCTTTCAGCCCCAGCTCTTCAAAGCCCCCCGTGCCTGGTGGCCCCAGGGGAGGTGTGAGGAGAGGAGCTGCATTTCTCCGGGCCGTGACAAGGACAAAAGCAACAAGCTGGTGTCCCACAGAAGGGGAGCTCTCCAGAAGGGGCTGGTGGGCACTGCTGGAGATGCCAGCCACTGCGTGATGGGCACCGTCTGTGACAGCACACCGGGGAATAACCCAGGGAAAGCAAAAGTCCTCTTTCCAGGCCAGAGTGGCTGCTGGGTTTCTGGGAAAGGGGTTGTGTGATCTGAGAGAAACTCTGGGGAAATGCTTGCCCAGGTTTTGCTCTCCAATGCTGGTCTGACAAGCTACCTCACAGCTCTTGTCTGCAGGCAGGCAAGTGTTTGCAGAGAACTACAAGGAGTGTGCTCAGCTGGTTTAATCATGTTTGTTCTTTGAACCTGGCAGAAGCCTACTGAGGACAGAGGCATCCAGTGACTTCAGGTGCATCTGTGTTACTACATCTCATTCTCCCTCCCCTTCCATCTGCAGCCCTATCAGCATCACCAACAAGAGATCAAACATTTCAGGACCAAACCCAAGTACAGGCAAGGCACAGAGCAGCAAAACCCGCACATTTTCGTGACAGCGAGGCACCAGGTTTGGCTCTCCATGTCCCAGGACCTCAGCCCTGGGTCCCAGGTGGAAACAAACAGGCTTTGTGGCCTGGCCGTGCCGCACCCATGGCCCGGGCTTTCATCACTTGTTTCAAATGAGCACGTGGAAAAAAGCTTCTCTCCCTGGCCTTGGTCCTCACATGTGCCAGGGAGCTGTGTGAGTGCTGGCGTGTTCCCCAAGAGCAGCAAGACGTGAATGCGCCACACTGCCAGCTCGTCTCAATTCACCAGTGCTCCTTTTTCCTGGGCTTGTGAGCCTCAAGTCTCTCCTACCTCAAGTCATTCCCTAAAGGCAAATTTGCCGATGAGTATTGACCACAAGGCTACTGCCAGCAGCTGGGGAGAAGCAACCCCTGACACTGGAGGCAGGTAGTGCTCTCCTGCCTTGCCTTCCCTTAGCTATGGCTCGTCATTTACTAGGGAACAGTGCATGCTCCAACAAAGGAGATTTTATCCTGAAGTACTCACTCTCTCCTATTTATCAGACTTCAAAAATCATCAGCAATAGCAGCAAGACATATGTCACTGACTCAGAGAGTGGAGGACCTCCAGGGACAGAGATGTTGGGCGGTGCAAATGGACAGAGAGACCTTGTGGTTACAACATTGGGCAGAGAATGGCAACCCTCTTCCAAGAAGGATCGTCGGTGTTTCTGTTCTGATCTGAAAGAGAGAAAAAGTACCCTGAGGAGAGAAAAAGCAGGAGGCACTAGAGGCTGTCACAGAGCCTTGGGTCTGAGGGGATATCCAGGGACTCCTCACATCTCTTCAGTCTGGGGAGCAGGGAAGTGCTCCTCGAAGATGGTTTCCTCCAGTCTGGAGGTGAAGCTGCTTCCAGGAACATTTCCATTGCAGTTTGCTGTCTGGGAAGCTGAGCCCTGCCTTGTGGGAATTTTTCTGGCTGGACTTTGGGCTTCAAGTGATCTCCACGCACAAGATGCCAGCTGACTCTGCTCATGGCACAGCCCAGAGGAGACATTGAGTGGGAATGGCCTTTCTGCCTTTCTGACTCTGAACATCAGGGGTAGTTATTAACAAATCACTAGGGATGTAGTTCCTGGAGCGTTGCAGGTGACACTGGAGATGCTTGGCAGGACAGGCAGGACCAGGACTGGTACCCCCTGCCCACCTCTCCATGCTGGAGCCATCGCCCACTCTTTTCCTCCAGCCCTGGAGACTTTCTGCCCACAGTATGCACCCCAGAAAGCATGAGAGGAGGGGTAAGGCAACCAGGCTTGGGCAGGTGTCCCTATCCTTGCACCTGCCCCTAGCAAAGAACAAAACCCATTGCCTTCCCTTGCTGGTAGCATCCCTCTTGCAAAGTCCTGTTGTGAAGGTCTCCTGCCCCAGAGCTGATAAAAGGCTTCACCTAATGCCTGTTAGGTCGCTGATACAGATCTTGCGTTGGATCTTTGGGCTGGATCATTGGGCTGCTGGCTTCTCCAGCAGCTTCCCATCACCTGAGACATGAATTAATGCTTCTCAGAGAGATCTTTGGCAAAACGTGAAGGACTGAGGCCAGGTTTCCCCAGCTTTGTGCTGCCCACAGCCTTCTTTGTGTCTCCACTTCTGAATCCACATGGTCATAGGTAGGTGCCTGTGCATCCTGCGAGCAGGAGAGGAGCCAGGCCAGAGGCAGGAGGGAGGCAGGGTTTGGGCGAGTGCTGCAGCAGGAGTTAAGGCAGGCAGGCTCGAGTGAGCCAAGGGGGACTAAAGTGCAAAACAAGCAAGAGCACTTGGCCGTCAGCTGCAAGCGATGAGAAATATTTTCCTTTTCCTCTTTGGGCCAAATCTCCAGCAGTGATGCTCAGCAATTCTAGAGCAATTGCACAGTGACACCCAGAGGACAGGCCCCAAAAGCTGTAACCATCTCACCCAGTGCAGCTGCCCAGCCAAAAGTGATGGGACCCAGCAGGGCTGTGCAGAGCCACCGAGGAATGAAATCCACAGCAAATGCTCCTCTGCCGCAGCCTGCCTTGGTGCTGGACACATCTCACACCAGGAGGATAAATAATTCATTTCCGTTCTAGAAACGTGTATTTCAATATCGAAAAGTAACACTATTTATTGCCGGGAGAGGCAGTCCCCCCCTGGGCCCTATAAATATTTATGCAAAGCCAGGAAGAAAATATGCTGGTAATTTAATATGTCTTTAAAATAAATGTTGCATATAAAGTAGCCCGTATCTAATTAAACATATTGCTGCATTGTATATGGCTGCTGCTCAGCCATTTACAGTTGCACCAATACATTAAAAGTTTAGATTAGAAGAGGGCTAAAGCCACTGAATATAAATATAAAGCCAAACTTCAGCAGAGAGGGACCTTGCTCTAAACCCCTCACTGATGATAAAATGATGTTTTCCCATTGCTGTCTGAGTCCATCTAGGGAAGATGGGGCAAAGAGGTGATGGAGACGGATCCTGCTTGGTTTGGGAAGATCACAGCCTCGTGTTGACCGCTCAAAGCAGGGTCTCGAGGCGCAGGGCTTGCTGTCCCCTGATGGACGTGTCCTCAGCTCCATCCTCCAGGTACCGTCCAGGACAGTGACATCTAGCGGTGCGTCTTTTCATGCTGTCCATGGAGCTATTTTCATGCAGTATTTTCCTTATTTGCTCACAAATTCAAAGGACGCTGGGGGAACGAAAGCATCCTCATTCATGCACCAGAACCACAGGGGAGAAACCCACATCGCTGCTGGTGCCTTGAGTCCCTCTACAATGGGAAGTTCAGCAAAGCTCACAGTTTTGAAAATTAGGAACTGACCATGCTTAAACCTCTGAAAATCAGGGAAATACTAAGAAAATGTATATCTGAAGGCAACTTCACTGCCCTCTGCCTGAAAGAGGCAAGTTCTGCATGCAAACACTGCATTAGGAACATGCCTAAGTAAAGCAGAGCTTGAACGAGCTATGAGAAATTGGTCATACGTAGAAATTTGAGGCATCCTGCGTCTCCTTAACTCCCCTGAGATATGCCTGGCCCCAGGGCTGCAGATGTACCTCTGGAGGCTGGGGATACCCTGCTCAGCAGGGGTCGGGACAGGCACGACAGCAGCAGTGCACAGCATCCCGGTGGCCTGCCCACAGGGGGTAGGACAGGTCCCTGTGGCAAGGACAGGCGAGAGGATGGGGCTGGGCATCACCTCCACGTAAGGGCGAGCAAGGACATCCTCCACCAGCAGCTGGCCTGAGCTCTGCTCTGCTGCTCCCCGTGCCATGGTGTGTGCTGGACCCTCGGGTGGTCTGGGCACACAGGATCACGGCTCGCAGCAGCTGGGGTTGTGGCTGTAGGTGTCTCAAGCTGTGTTTCTGTGTTTGCTGTTGAGTGCTGCATGGCCTGAAGTCTGCCCAGTGGGACTCCAGCTGGCCCAGGAGTTGAAGGAAAGCCACCTGCAGGTTGCTGGCCACAATTCAGCAGCTTTGGCTCAAAGTCAAAGCCCCCTCTGAGGGAAAGAATGAAATGTAAGGTATGTATTAATGAATACCAAATCGGTTATTCCAGCCAGTGAGGTGTACCCATGAAGAAGCTCATTTTCAAGCCCATCCAGAACTGCGGAATAATCAGCAAATTCGATCAGCAGATTATCAAAACACCCATCTTCCTGAAGGAGACACTGGTTGAACTGCCACCGGCAGTCCTGATGTGTTGCTGGCCTTCTGCAGTGGCGCCAAGTAACTCATCAGTAACGAGAGGTTTGGCACCTCAGTTTCTCACCCGTGCATTCCTCCCAGGGGAAAAAAATGACAGTGAGAATGGTCAATCACTGGCACAGCCTCCCCAGGAGTGTGCTGGAGCCCCCATCGCTGGAGACTTTCAAGATGCAACCGTACAGGGTGCCTCCTGTTGAGGCTCCCTTTCCCCACAACAGGTTGGACCTTACGACCTTGTGAGGTCTCTCCCAGCCCGGGCTGTTCTGTGATTCTGTGCGTCTGTGACCATAGGGATGATCTGTGCATCGTCCCACATTTCTTCCGCAGAGTTCCCCACCCCGCCACCCGCTACAGCACAGCTCCTCGCCTCTATGGGAAAGCTCAGCTGCTGCCGAAACTCTGACGCAGATGAAGGAAACACAAAACCCCCGAGCAGAGCAGATTGAATGCCTCCCGTTGCAGGGCTCCCACGTCTCCTTGGCCTCTCGTGTCTTGCTCAGACGTTTCCCATGGGAAGCCTTGCTGGCGTGGAGTCAAACGCCGGGTGCCCCGATGCAAGAGCTCTCCACTCTCCTTGTTTTCTGCATGATCCCACTTCTTCTTCAGAAAATGCAAGCCAACAACAGCTCTCATTGATTTGGCTCTAGCTCGTGGCCCAGGTCCCAGAGTTTTCTGCTCATGAGTAAAACAGCTAAAGCACAAGCAGCCGTATGTGACCTTACCAGCACATGTTAGCGACAGAACAGCTTGTCTGATGTGCTGCTAGGGAAAAGATTTGGAAACTAGAAAGATGGTTAAGGGGCCTGGGAGGCAGGAGCAGGAAGAGGGGCTTTCACCTGTGAGATGGATCCAAAGTGCAGGGGGTGTGCTTTGGGTAGGGCTCAGCACCGGACTTGGGTGGCAGCTGGCTGCTGGAGGAGACTCCAGAGCCCTGTGTTGGGTCCCTGCCCTCCCAGTTTGGCACTTATTTGGGGAACAGGGCACTGAGTGCGTGTGCAGACACCGACCTCCACCCTCGCCTCTCCACACACTCCAGGAGAGGAGCCAGACAGCAAAGGCAGGAGGAGAGCGTGCTTCCCGAGCACCCGGCAGCACATTGTTATGTGGGTAAGTTCTAACCAACATTTATTTAAGTAGCTGAGAGACACTTAGCAAATGACACGGGCAGTAATGACAATGTTCTCCGTGCGTTTAAGATGTGCAGGGAACGCAGCCACGGCTGGCAGGACCAGGAGAGCAAATTAGGAAGCGGGAGACATTTATTATCGTAATGGGAAGTGACAGTGATGGATCACCTGGCGTGACACTCCTCTCGCCACTGCATGCTAATGGAAGGGACGGAGCTGCTGAGGCAGCCTGTGGTGTGATGAGCCCTGCCAAACCCTGGGGGAGATGGGGAGGGCTGCAACGCACGTGGCCCTGCCTCTCTGCTTGGCTTTGCTTCAAGTTGTCGGCGTGTTTGGCTCCCTCATGTCAAGAGGCTGTCCTGCAGGTGAGGGCACATCCTCGTGATGCTGTGCTCCCCGCAAGGGTGGGTCGGATCCTGGCTCTGAAAGACCCGGTGGGCTCCTCCATGAGGAACGCAGCCCTGTGACAAATGGGCACCCTCATCCCTTCACAGCCCATGTTTGTGGACTAAAATCTCAGGGCATTTGGAGCAGGAGCTTTCGCACACACTCTTCCCAAAGCCTGCTCCAGGAAAGTGCCAGCAGTGCTAGGGCAAACAAGAGCAGAAGTCGGAAGGGGGACGTGGGGCTAAGCTGCAGAAGCAGGCTGCAGGTGGGCGCTGGCTGCTCGGTGAAAAGCTGAGTGCTGGGAACAGGGTGAAGGTCGGTGCCAGCAGCTGTTCCATGGTTTGCCTTCAGCTTACTTAGGCGGTTAGGAAAACAGAAGCAAAGTTATTTTAAAGCGTGGGTTGGCTTTTGAGTCAGAGCTCAGGAAAAGATAAAAAAAAAAAAAAAAAAAAAAAGGTTGAGAGTAAATTACCATGATATTTGTTAGGTTTGTGGCTGGGCGAACGTTGAGGTTGAGACTGTGGGATTGTGATATACAGAAGAGCTCCTGTGTCACCCATGGAGAAACATCCCAAGTGTGACAGGCAGTGCCATTCCACAAGAGGCAAAGGCACCAGAAAACACCAAAGGCAGAACACACTCCATGATGTGACCCCTTCCCAGCTGTTTTCTTCTTTAATAGCACCTGGTGTAGATGCTAAAGCCTCCACCAGGTGCTAGTTATAATTTAATCAAATTCTGTCTCTAAATACCCCTGTGACAGCCCTTGTTCTGGTCTTTGGGTTGTGGGAGCCCTGAGCTGGGCTCATCAACATGCTGTTCCTGATCACAGGGATAGATCTGCCCAGGTTCTCCCAGTCCTTGAGGCTGTGTATCCCCTCCGTGCTGCTGCCCTGCCACTGCCAGCCCATCTTTTAAACTGGTAGAGATCTTCAAAATCTGTTGGCACAAGTAAATCTCCTTTCAATCGTGGCAGTACGTTATCTTGAGGATGAAATAGAGCAAGCGAGAACATTGCAGCTGAAAATGCCACGACTGCCAGCGTGCCTGGAGCCTCCTGTTACAGCAAAAGAAAAGGGTAAGTGATTCCGAGCGTGCAGCAAGATACATCCACGCTGGCTCTGCCCAAGTGACCCATGTGCTGGGACTCATTTAAAAATCACAGGTATTCACGCAGCTTCAAAGTATCATTTCTGAACAGATGCAAATACCTGCGGTGCGTCTATTAGAAGAGCTGTGCTCCTTTGCCCTGCAGATTGAATTTTGCCTGTGGGTTTCATCAGATAATTATTATTTTGTGCTAGTTTATTTAAGCACTTACTCATCATTGCCAGCACACTGAATAATGAGCTCTGTGTCCCCGAAGATTAAACAGCAGCATTCTGCAAAATAGAGGGAAAGAAATATAGTCGAGCTCTGCAAAGTTTTTAATTAGTAGCTTGATACTAAGAAAGATTGCACGAGTGGTGGGACACTGCCCAGGCACAACTACGTTTTGTACAGGATGACTTTCACTCTTACGGGCAGCCCTCTGCCCCCTTGTTAAGACAGGTGAGAGAAATTCCCCGTACCACTGCTGGAGCCACACAAACGTTCCCTTCCTGCTGGGAACAGGACAAGAGGACCCTTAGGAAACGTTACTGAGGACCTGCAAGTCTTCCCTGTCAGCTGCCCTCTGTAGGGAGGCTGCAATATTGTTTGTTGGGGTTTTCAAGGTTTTGCTGCCCTAGCAGACAGCAGTTCCTCAGATGCTGCTGGCAGCTACCACCAGAGGGGCTGGAGGAACAGCGGTTCCACCACCCCGATGTCCTCTGTGAGGGCTCTGCTGATGCTCCAGGCCAAGAGTTTCGAACATCACTGCTGGAGTTTTGGGGCACAGACCGGGGCGCTCTTGTCCCTTTGCACAGGGGCTGGTGGTATGCAGTGATGCTGAGCCCCTTCCTGCCCAGAGCCCGAGGGTCCCATGGGGCCCAGCCCTGTCCTCCAGCACTGGGAAACTTCACACGTGAGCACAGCAGAAGCGTCTCCTCCATGGGAGGAATCCCCCGTGAGATCCCACCGCAGACCCTTTTGCAGCCTGACATTGCTGGTGTCCTGCATCCACCAGGGTTCATGGGGTGGTTCAGCTGCACACCAGGATGGTTTCAGCATCAAAGGAGATCTGGAGCTGCCCGTACTAAATCCACGCTACCTCTTCACCCCTGCTCCAACCACAGAATGGCTCCTCTGTGAGACCTGGGGCCAGGAGCCAGCCCAGCAGCTCCGGTGTGGGCTCTCTGGGCCGATGGGGATGTGATGGTGTCCTCCCAGGCTTTGGAAATATGAAAAGATCAACACAGATGGAAAAAAGGGCAAATATGGGTCCCTAGAGGGCTGCACCGGGAGGAAGCCTGGCCAAAGTGCAGAAGGGAACACATAAGTTCCCCCGAGGTGGGGTGTGTGGGCGCGAGGCACAGGGCTCAACGCGCCGGCTGTCAGGAGCTGAACAATTACAACGATTATTGTTAGCATATTACCACCCCCTTTGATCATGAAAACCACTTGAGAGCCCCACGCTGACCCCATGAGGTGTGGTAACATGATGGAAGGAGGGGGAGACATTTTGCTGATCTGCTTCCACGACCACGCAGCCCCTGCTCTGCCTGGCATTGAGTCGGGTACCTGGACCCGAGCCGCCTCCAGGGGACTGAGGGAGCGCAGGCCAGTAAGCTTTGCATTTGTTCCTGGAAAATGTTTTTAAGCTGTGATTAAAAATAGACCAACAGAGCACAGATGGGATGACACGGACTCCAGGAAGGGAAATTCGTCAGTCTCTCCAAAACGTCCCCGGTGGTGTCCCTACTTCTAACGGGAGGTACGGCTCGTTCGGACCAGCCAGAATACCTGTGAGGTGCAGCACAAACGGGCAGGAGAAGAATGACATTATGGGGAAAAAAATAAAATAAAATAAAGTCAGAGACAGAAAACCAAGGGGACTTAATTTCCAATTTTTCATGAGCGGGTCTCATCGCTGCATATGTTAATGTTTTCAACAGTGATCTGGAAAGAAGGAGCTGGAAAACAGAGCCCAGTTTGTCGATGACACATGGGGGAGTTAATTGAATCCAGAAAAGCCTGTAAGCATCTCAGAGAAACCTAATCAAGCCAGGGAACTGGGTGAAGCCTCTGTAGCTGCGTAGCTACTTCTACAAACAAATACTGTAGCACACCAGAGAGAAAAGTTTCAGCTAATGCAAAGCCCGGCTTCACAGCACCAGACAGTCTCTGGGATAATTTAAAAAGAGCTACTACAAGGATTAGGACCAAGTATCCTGTGTGTGGGCTACTCTGCATCCTAATTTGTTAGGGAATGGCATCAAGTGGTTGTAGAAGACGTGCTCGGAGGCACTGCTCTGCCAATTAGCGCTAGGGAGCAGGAGCAGAGAGGCAAAGCTTGGCAGAGAGCACCCTCCAGTGGGCACTGGGAGCCCACTGGGAGCCCCGCAGGGTGCCGAGAGCGGCTGGGATCCCCTGCTCGTGTGCCCAGGCTCTGGGTGAGAAGGCACGAGGCTGCTGGCCCTCGCTGCGTGTGCTCCTCATGGTTCCCATCCAGGCGAGGGCAGGGCCGGGCTCCCCAAATTATCCAGCTGGCCGCCAGCTGCAGAGCCTGCTGCAATAAAAAAAACGGGGCTGGGTGGTTGTGCAGCCACTCGCAGGAGCGGGAGCAGAGGAAACCCCAACCCTGCAGGGGCTGGCAGCGTCCCCGTGGCATCACATCCACGGGGCGAGGGTGGGCTTTCCCGCGGGGCGAGCCGTCTGGGGCAGGGAGCGCATCCCCGGCAGCATCTGGTTGCAATCAGTGTTTGCAGAACTGGCTAGGCTCCTTCCCGGCCAGTAGCCAAGTGAGATGTTTCCCACAGGAGGCCGAGCCCGTTGCTCCTTGTGCCGGCGTTCTGCACGTCCGCTGCAGCTGGCTGTGGCCCCAGCAGCTCCCACGCAGAGGGGTCCGTGCCCCACAGACCCCAAGCCGCTGCCCCACGGCTCAGCAGCAAGCGGCTGGGCTCTGGGGTTTGCAGAATGCAGGCTGTGAAAAACAGAGCAAATAACCCAGCGTGGCTGAGAGCCCCCAGGGACCGGCTCAAGCACCGTGAGCATGGACCAAAGCAGGATGGGAGCCACCGCACGACTCGCCCCATGCTGCTTCCCCGTGGGATTTGTCCTGTGGGGGTTGTCCAGCAGCTCCAAAGCGTGCCTGTGGCTGCTCCTGCCCCGGCCAGCCCCACTCTGTGCGTCACGATCAGCCTAATAACGTGGTGACCCCGTTTATTCAGCTCGCTTCGTTTCTGCTTTTAGTTTAGTCCTTTTAGTTTTCTCACTAAAAATTTAATGGAAGACTTGAGGAAAAGACGCACAATTAAAAAAACAAATGTTTAAACGGCTAAGCAGCCAGATTTTGTTATTTTGCGAAGGGTCTTGCACAGTGGGATGTTTTTATGAATCCCCCCGGCTCCTGGAGTCCCTTGACTACCCACAGATTGCTGCTTGTGCTCAGTGCCCTCTGCTCACATTTAGGGGGGGTTCCCAGCTCTGTACCCACTTACCAGTGCAGACAGTAGCTGTCATTATGGAGAACAGCTTAAACCAGGCTACTCTAAGGCAACCTGGAAGCAAGGAGCTCTCTGCTGGAAAAGCCACAAAAATAGGCACAATGTCTGTGTGTATTTTTCCTTTTCTGGCAGTATGAGAGGTCAGCACCAGGGCCAGGGTGGGCTGGGGAAGGCTTGGAGCCGAGCAGAGCTCAGCACAGTCTGTTCCTCCCTGCTCGACCTGTGCGAGGGATCCTGATGGGCTCCAGATGCTCTCCTTGCCCAGAAGATGATTCATGGTCAGGGACTGACCGGGCTGAGAGGATCAGACTGACATCACCCTCATCCAGGATGTGACCCCGTGCCTCAGTTTCCCCACTTGCAAACAAGCAGGGACCAGCACAGTGCTGGCAGAGAGGCACCACAACCAAATCTTCCTGCTGTGCACAAATCTATCTGGGGGAAAGAGGTGAAAACCCACAACTGCAGCGTGGAATTTGCCCTCTGCAGCTTACAGGAGAGCTCAGGGGTACCCAAAAGAGCTGAACAAGGAGCAAAAGAAGGGAAGCAGTGTGTCCTTCACATGGCGCAGCAGCCCCATGGGGCTGGGCTTGGGTGCAGGAACACAAACTCAAGCAGAGCCCAGGCAAAGGCACGGAGGAGCCCAGCGAGGGTCATCGTGCAGACAGGATCAGCATCCGGCTCAGGAAATTCCCAGTGCTGAAAATAGTTGGATGCTGGAAGGGCACGCGGGGGACGCGGTGCTTTATGCTTGCTGCAATTTTTTTTCTTCCCCAGGCGACAGGGGCTGCCAGGAGGGTGCTGGGTACCCCCAGCAGGGTCTGGGGGTGCACCCAGCAGGATCTGGGGTGCTCTCCACTTTTAGGGGCCACCCACCCTTGCACTGTGCTCCAGAGCCATGCCGACTCAAGGAGAACATGCTGCCAATGCACTTTTTTTTTCCTACAGAAGAGGAAAAAACATCGGCGTGAAGCAAAGAGCAGCAAAAACATGGTAAAATCAACCTTTTTAGGAAAGGGCAAGAGGCTCCTCAAGTGCTGGCAGGGGTCCTGCCCTCCTTGCTGCCCTCGCCAAGCTGTGGGGGGGAGGCAGCCCCCCGGCTGTGCTCAGCACCAGGCCGGGTGCCCCGGGAGCACCCCGTGCTCAAGGCCTGCAGCGAGCTGGGAGAGCAGCAGCCAGCCCAGCTCCACCGCATCCCAGAGCGACCCCAGAGGGACAGCAGGTTGTGGACGGTTTAAACCAGGGGAATTTTTGCTATGGGGCCAGCACAAATATTTGCTTTAGTGTGCGCTGGGGAGAAGGGGAGGGGGGGGGGACACGAACAGAGGAGAGCAGCTGCCGGTGGCCAAGAACATCCACGGGGAGAGCAATGCCAGAAAAATGCAAGATTAACGTGCTTCCCCTGCTGCTTCCCTCGGGGTCCCGCTCTCCTCCCAGAGCCCCCGCACCCAAAATCCCCCAGCAGCCGGGCCAGGCACCCGCGGGAGGGCTGGCAGCGCCCCACCGCCCCGGCCGGGGCAGGAAACACCGACGGGGGTCGGGGGAGAGCCAGCACGGAGGGGGGGTCCCGAGCATCCCCGATGGCGGCCGCCCCTCCCTCCTCTTCCTCCTCCTCCTCCTCCTCCCACCGGCCGGCCCAGAGCCCTCGCAGCCGCGGGGCCGGCCGGGGAAGAGGGGCTGAAGGGCCGGCGGGCGCGGTGCCGTGCCGAGCCGGGCCGGGCCGAGCCTTGCCGGGCCGTGCCGCTCCATGCCGGGCCGTGCCGGGCCGTGCTGTGCCGGGCCGGTCTGTGCCTTGCCGGGCCGTGCTGCTCCGTGCCTGTCCGTGCCGGTCCGTGCCGTGCCGGTCCGTGCCGTGCCATGCCGTTCTACAAGCGGAGCGTGGTGGCTCGGCGTGGACGGCCGATGCCTCTGGTCGAGCTGCGGGACGTCTGCAGCCTGGCGGCGCTCACCCTGCTCCGGCAGCTCGCCGACCTGTGCGGCCACTCGCTCGCTTTGCTCGGGGACATCGAGGGCCACGTCGCGGCTCTGGGTCGCCGCACCGGGCGGCTGCACCGCCGGGCATCCCGCCTGCAAGCGCTGCTGCGGGGCCGCCCGCTGCGAGGGGCAGACCCAGGTAAGCGCCCCCCCCCGAGCCTTCCCCGGGACCCTCTCCCCATCGGGGCCGCGCAGCGAGCGTTTGCCAGGCGGGGGCTGCCTCCTTCCAGCCGCTCCTCGCCTCCCCTGGCTCCGGGGACCGGCGACCGTCCCCAAATCGCTGCGCTCTCGGCCTCGGTGGAGGCGCAGCTGGGTGCGGAGCGGCTTCCCCCGAGGGTTTTGGGGCGGCCAGAGCCCCGTGGCAGCCCGCAGCCTGCAGTCCTGCCCGCACCCCGCTCCCCCTGGCAGCCAGCGGGGTTTGGGTTGTGCCCCAGATGCTTCTCGTTTCCCTTTCCGAGCCTTTCAGTTTGGCACCAGGCTTTACGCGCTGGGTCATAAGCGGGCAGCGTGTTTCGGAGGAGCTTAAAATAAGCTCGTTTTGGCTTGGGTTATAAAAGTTTATTTTCAAACGCTTTGCGGGGGGGGTTGGGGGGGGGGGGGTTGTTGTTGGAGCATGCTTTCCGCAGAAGCGCAGCGCGTTTCTCAGGCCCTTGACGAAGTGTGTGTGTGTGTCCCTTGTGCTTTCTGCAACCCCCCTCGCGAGTGCCGTTTGCTGCTCCGTCTGCGTGGAGCCACGGGGAATGACTGCCAGACCCTCGCCGCGTGCTTCCCGGATGCAAGCCGAGCGCTCAGCCTTGGCCGGGGAGATGCGCTGCTCTTGCAAATGCTGGTGTGGCAGAGAAGTTATCAGGGGAAGGAAGAGGCTCCCGCTGTCCCCCGCCTCGGCTGGTGCAGGAATCTGGGGAGGAGACACCGCAGTCACCCAAGCTGACACCTGCAGTAGGGCAGAGCTGGTGTTGTCACCGTACGTGCTGGACCGCTGTCCCCTGGAGGAGGAGCTGGCCCTGACGGTGGCCAGATGGTCCCCTCCTGGTCGGTGGGCTGGGAACGCTTTTGGCCGCAGGAGCTTTGTGCCACTGGGCTGGACATTGCAGCCACGGTGGCCTCAGGATTCGGGCAGGGGCCAGCAGAGATGGGGCAGTCCTCTCTTGCCTTGTCTCCTCGTTAGAGGCATGAATATGCGTGTGTGCGGATGTGCATAAATGACACTAGCTGGAGGTTGGAGATGCATCGAGAAAAAAAAAAAAAAAGAAAAAAGAAAAAAAGCTTGGCTTGATTTCATGAGTCCAGCTCCGAGGGGCACAGGGACACGGGCGGGCTGCATTTCCCCCACCCCGAGGGCAGCACCACCCTTGGGTGCTGAGGCACAGCACCGTGCCAGGTCCCTTGAGGGGGGAACAAACACTTGACACCATGCTGTCGGAGGGTGGGAGTGGGTCCCCCTTTTCCCATTTCTTGAAGAGGATCCAAAGGGGAAAAATCACATTTCTCTTCTCAAAGCGGAACAAAACCAAAATGTCTGGTCCCTGGGGACACGGCGGTGAATCAGCAGCACCAAACATGCCCTGGAGCAGCCTTCCTGCAGTCCAGCACCAAAGGCTCATACCTCAGGACCGAGACCCCGGCAGGGCTGCAGCACCTGCTAGCTGTCCCTTCGGCTGGGCTGGGTTCGTCACATCCTCTGGCTCGGAGCTGACACCACATGCTGGTGATTACAGACTCCTCTGGGCTTTTGCAGTGAGTGGTGGTGCTCCACGTATTGCCAAACTCCAGCGAGGAAACCGCAGCTGTGCAGTGCCAGGGGAGAGGGCCAGGCTGTGGCTCTGCCCTCCCCGAGGATGCTCATCCCGGATTTTCTCAGGATCCTCTCCCCGGCTTTGGTTCCTCCCAGGCGGGTTGAAGTGTGCCAAAAAAGCAGCTTGGGTGCCCGCTGTGCCCGTGCAGTTTGTCCATCTGCAGAGCCAGCAGGAGCCGCCTTGCCTTCCTCCTCCTCGGGAGAGGCAGGCGCTGGGGCAGTCGCATCGCTGCCGGATGAAGGAATCGCACCGCAGAGGGCCAGGGGAGTGCTTAATCTGACGAGGCAGCACGGTTGTTTCCACTGCAAGACAGCAGCCAAAGGCTGCTGGATTCCTCTGCCCTTATTCATCGGCCACCACGTGAGAGCTTGGAGAGCTTGCGCCCGTCCCAGCGCTGCCCCTCGCAGCCCCCTGGGTGCCAGCTGGGGGGCACGGGCTCGTGCTCCTCGCTCAGCCCTCACCCCTGGGGACCCAGCCACTCCCGAAATAACTCTTGGTGACAAAGAGGATGGGGCCGGGTGCCGAGAGCTATTTAAACCGTCATTCCCTGAGGAGCTGCGGGGATGATTCTCTGGAAGGAACCCTGGGCTGTGCTGGCAGGAGGAGCTGTTTACTGCTCCTGCCTGAATGCACGGTGCTTGCCGTCCTCTGAGCTCGCATCTCAATGCAAGTGGAGGAGATAGGCAGAGCCACCACCCGCGGGGAAGCGCTGGGGGTGGCGCAGGGCTCCCAGCACGCAGATGCATGGGGCAGGGGCAGGAGATGCCATGAGCCCATGGGATAAGCAGCACTGGCTATGGCAAGCATGAGGTGAAGGTCTGGAGAAGTCCTCATCCTGGGAACTGGAGCTGCTCATCCTGGCCTCAGCCTCCTCCAGTGTGGCTCCAAGAAGCCTCCAAGAAGCTTCCTCCGCCTGTTTGCTTCCGAAGCCAGCGGTGATTTCAGCGCCAGAGGGGAGAGCACAGCTCCCCCCAAACGTGGCCTTGGCGCGAGTGGGAGGAAGGAGGCTGAGCAAAGCTGGGCTGGGTTCGGCTGCCAGAGGAGCGGAGCGGGGAGCCGCACCCTGCCTCTTAACAGGAACCGTCTGCGGGGAGCAGCAGGGAGAGAGGGGATAGAGGAATAACGCTCATCTCGCATCCAGACCCGCCTCGGCCGATAGCACTGCTCTCCGAAAACGTCAGCGGTGCGGTGGTCAGGAGCAGGCACCGCTGCTGAAGTTTCCCCAGGGAAGGCGAGGAGGAGGTGCTGGGGATGAGCTGGGAGCTGGCACCGAGGGTGTCCTCTCCAGGCTGTCGCCGTGACCTCGCTCCCTCCCTGCCAGCTGGCAACGGGGCTGCAACTGGGGACCCAAATCACCCGCTGGCGGTGCGTGGGGGCATGGGGTGGTGCTGCCATCCACTTGCAACGTGGCACAGCCGTGGTGCTCATGCTCCCTGCTGCCCCAGGTCGCAAGTAGAGGCTCCTCAAGCCCCCGTAGTATTTCTGTATCAGAGTGGTTGCTGTTAGGAAGCGCTTACAACATCGCGCTGGCTGTGACTGTGGCAGCGGTTACGTTGCTCAGGAACATGGATTCGTTTCAACTATGTCTCCAAAGAGGCTTGCATCATCTTAAGCAGTCTGAAGGATGCATTCACTTTCATGTGCAGAGAAGAGCTGGAGCTCACTTTGGCAACCCGCTCTCCAGCTGCAGAACTCTCCGGCACACTCAGGGAAGTGAAAGCGCTCGCACAGCACCGTCGCCAGGCGCTGGACCGCAGGGTGGTGCTGGGCTGGAGCAGCTCATGCCTCCAGCTCCTGCTGTGGCGGGGCGTTTGCAGGTGCCAGACGCTGTGCAGGAACGAAGGGCCGCCTCCACGCGGTGCGTGCAGCAGCTACCGAGCACAGCAGAGGTCGTCTCGAGGCTGTAATCGCTGAAAGGCGGGAGCTGCTGGCCCAAGGACCGAGCTCCCTGCTGCTGACCAGTGTTGGGACGCACCTGGCACAGCCCCTACACCCATTCCTGGGGACAGCTGGGTGCCAGCTGGCTCTGTGCCACCCGCCCGTGCCCTCAGCGGCCTCATGGGGATGGCCACATCCCATCCCCAAACCCCGTGGCACCCCTGCAGCCAGCAGCTGCAGCAGGTCTACTTCTTGCTGCATGCATCACACGTGCGGTCAGCTCAGCTGGGCACATCAGCTCGGACGTGAAACTCTCCTTCCCTGCCTCGGCCAGGCCCCAGGGCACCTGTGGGCACCCCAGCTGTGTGCGTGAGAGTGGCTTGTGGTTTCCTGCTCCTTGGGTGCTTGTCTGGAGGCTCCTGCGCAGAGGGGCTTGGCTGGAAGAGGTCAGCCAAAAGGTCGTGGGGGGATTTGTGCTGGTGGAAATTGCTCAGCGACTCCAGGTTTCTGCTTAGGCATGGGACAGGCAAAGCAATGGCAGCAGGAGGTGAGGTCAGGGTGGCAGGATCATCTCCTGCCTGTGCAGGACCTGCTGCGGCTTCTTGGCAAGGAGAGCTGGCACCATTGCACCAGGGATGTGCCCCAAAGCTGTGGGGCCAAAGGGCAGGGCGAGGGATGTCACCAAGCAAATGGCAGAGCCCAGGGGAGCTGCAGGATGGAGCCTGGAGCAAATCCCCCCAGCTGGCTGCCCAAACCCCGTTAATTAAGGGAGAGGGGAGGCTGGCTCTGCTCGTGGCAGCTACACACGCCGGCAGGGCAGTGGTGGGGCGGCCCGGGGCACCTCCTCTCCTGCAGCCCCTCCAAGCTGGTGGCCCCCATCCCCTGCTCCCCCGGCCAGCTCCATCCCCGCGCCGTCTCCATGGCTCCGCCGTGGCATGCGTCTGCGGCGGGGAAGTGCAGCTATGTCTTTAAGAAGGGCCTGGGCTGGGGTGGGAAAGCATTTCCATGCAGCCTTTCTCCCAGCAAACCTGGAGCGAGTTAGCGGCCGAGTTCGAGCGGTGGCCGGCGGCCAACTCGCCCCACGCAGCCACCCCGCTGGGTGCCAGGGTGCCATGGGGGCACGGGGCAGCCAGCGGGGCACGGAGCAGCCCGTGGCCCCCATCCCTGTGCGGAGAGAAAGAGGAGGAGGCCGAGCTGGGTATGTACAAGTTTTATCCTCCTCCTCCACCCCGATCGCTGTCCTGCTTCAGGGAGGGGGCTGGCAGCTCCGCGGGACGAGGGCAGGGAGCGCAGCGGGTGCGTGGCGTGGGGCCGTTAGGGATGCAGAGCCCTCTGTGCCCTGGGCAGTGCCCCACAGCAGTGCCCAGCCCTGGGGCTGGGCGCCGCCTCCTCCTCCTCCTCCTCCTTCTCTTCCTCCTTTTTCTCTTCCCCTTCCCCCTTGCCGCTGGCACTGGCTGGGGCTGGAGCATCCCCAGGGACCCCACTGGGACGGGAGGTGCCCGGGGTGCCCCCGCTTTGCTGCCACATTCCCAGGCACAGGATGGGTGCTCCAAGTGGGTTCCCCCATGCTGGGCATGATGCGGTGGCTGCAGGGTCGGTGCAGCCACGTGGGGGACAACGTGCCAGCACCACGCCCCGTGCCCCAGCAGGGTCACTGGCACCACGTCCCCCGCTGTGGGCTCACACATTGTGGTGGGGATATTACAGCATGTGGCACTTGTCTGGGTCTGTGCTGGTGGTCCTGCGCCATGGTTTTGGGTTGCGTTTGCTGCTCCCAAGCTGGAAGGAGCTCTGGGTGCCCAGGGATTGGGGTGCAGCTTGGCGGGGTGCTCAGGGCTCGGGTACCCACATCCCCTCGGCGGTCTGCACGTGCCTGACCCCTGCATGGGCAGCAGAGCCCTGACAGCGTGCCCTGTGCTGCTGGTGGTGTCGGGGCATGAGAAGCTCCCGGGGGGGCACTCGTGCAGCTCCCGGGACTGCCGAGTAAGGAAACTTGTGCTGCTGCGTTGGAGGAATCCCAGGAATGCAGAACCCAGAGGGGACACGAGGTGGCACGGCAGCCTCAGCCTGGCGTTTTGGGAGCTCTGCAGGCAGAGCGGTGCCAGAGCCAGGCCAGCCTCGCAGGGGCCACTCTGGAGGTCACCTTCGGGGGTGGTGGGGAGGCACGGGGAGGGTGGGGACGGGCTCAGGGCTCGGCTTCCCGAGCTCTGCCAGCACCCTCCAGCTCGGTGGGCACCCCTCAGCACCCCTTTCGCCCGGCTTGGTGCGGCAACTGGGCTCCACACGTGCCACAGCCCGCTTTCGGCAGCCCCGGTCCCCTTCTCCCCGTCCTTGGCTCGGGCCCCGAGCCATTGTTCTCCAATGAGCTCATCCGAGTCGCTAGTTACTTCATTTATTTATTTATTTATTTATTTATTTATTTATTTATTTATTTATTTTTAACGTGGTCTCTTGGCCAGAAAACCATCAGCTCCTCCGCTTTATGGCTGCTTCAACGAAGCTGCGCCAGCGGGAGCGGAGGGCAGCAGCGGAGGTGGAGGAGGAAGAGACGGGCGTGGGGCAACCCCGCAGGAGGGGAGGACGAGCCGGGGGTCCCGCTGCCCGGGACGGGGCACGTGTTGGGGTGGGGGGCTCCGAGCAAATAGCTGCTGGGACGGCGTTTCTGCAAGCCGCCCCGGGCTCACCGCGGTGCCTCGCTTTCTTGGGTAAGAGGAGGGTGGGGGCTCGTCCCCGCGAGCCGGGGGTGGCACAGCTGGGCCCCCGCACCGCCGCAGCTCTCACACCCACCTGCTCCCGCAGCAGTTGCACACACGCTGCCGCTCCTTGCGCCAAGTACTGATCCAATTTGTGGCTGTTGCCATAACAACCTCCCGGCGCTTTCTGGTCCTTTCTGTCGCTGCACAAGATGCCGAGATTCGGCGGGTGAGGGATGCTCCAACCCTCCTGGCCCAGGATGGAGCAGGGGGGCTGAGCAGTCCCCCGGCACCCCCGGCCTCTGGGTGTAAGGCCCCTTTGCCAGCTGGGTCCCAGCGCAGCGTTGGGGTCTCTGGGTGCTCCCTGCTCCTCCCAGCACACCTCCCAGACATCACCCCAGCACCCACAGGCCCAAATCCCCACCACCCATGGGTCTTGCAATGCGCACCAGGCACCTCGCCTGGGTTTTCCCCGATGGGGCAGCATCCCCGAGAGCCCACCCGTGCCCTCCCTCCTCCCTCGGCACCACCTCAGGGCTCCAGCTCCCTTCGGGGCCAGCCACGGAGAGCTGCTCTGAATGACACGGGGAGCGCTGCCACCCCCGCAGCCCCCCCCCCCGGGGCACCCCATCCTTCGAAGGGTCCCCCCGCACCGAGCCGCGCCGAGCGCGGGACCCCCATCCCCGCACTTCGGGCCGCCCCCTCCCCATTCCCATCCCCATCCCCGTGTCCCCCATCCCCCGCCGCCGCCCCCGGCCGCCCCCCGCAGCCGCCGCCATTGGGCGCGATCGCGCTCCGCGGCCCCGCCGCGGCGGGCGGGCTCCGAGGGGGCGGGCGGGCCGGCGGCCGCCGCGCCGATGCGGCGGGCGCTCGGTGCGGCCCGGCCCGGCCCGGCTCGGCCCGGCCCGGCCCGGCTCGGCACGGCACGGCTCGGTGCGGCTCGTTTCGGCTCGCTTAGGGCTCGGCGGAGGGGTGGGATGGAGCCGGAGGGGAGCGGCCCGGGGGCGGCGGAGCTGTGACCACCTGGGCCGGGCGAGCAGCGCCGGAGGATGGGCAACGCGCAGCGGAAGGCGCCGCGCAGCCAGCGGCGGGGCAGGATGCGCTCAGCAACAGGTACCGGGGGATGGCACGGCTCGGCACGGCTCGGCACGGGATGGGACGGCACGGGATGGGACGGCACGGCACGGCACCGGCCCCGCTCCCCGCGCGCCCCCCGCTCCGCTCCGCCCGGTGCCTGGTGCCGGTACCCCCCGCCGCGGGCTGGGATGGAGCCGGCAGCAGCAGGGGAAGCAGGGGAGGCAGGGGAGGGGGCGGCTCGCCCTTGGCAGAGGCTTCCCGGTCCCTGTGGGTCGCTTGGAGGACGCGGGGGAGGTCACCTCCAGCTGAGCTGCGCCTCGCTGCCGGGGACGGCCAGCCCGGGGGCTGTCGCGGGGCCCTGACCCCACTGCCCTGCTCAGCACCGTTCCCCGGTGCGTGGCACGGGTGCTGCCCGGGGGGGTCGAGCTGTGGGAAGGGGAGCTTCAGGATGTGGGGAGCCAGCTCTGGCATGTGGGGAGCCGGCCCCAGATTGCAGGGAGCGAGCCTCACGTTGCCAGGAGCAAACCCCGGATTGCGGGGAGCGAGCCCCAGATTGCAAGGAGCGAGCCCTGAACTGCAAGGAGCAAGCCCCAGGTTGCCAGGAGCAAACCCCAGATTGCGGGGAGCGAGCCTCTAATTCCAAGGAGCGAGCCCCAGGTTGCAACGAGTGAGCCCTGAATCGGTGGGAGCAAGCACCAGGGTGCAAGAAGCCAGCCCCGAATTGAATGGAACCGGCACCCAGGTGCAAGAAGGCAGCCCCGAAACGCGTGGAGCCAGCCCCCGTCTTCATGGAGCCAGCTGTGTTGCAGAGGCCTGCACTTGCTGGCCCTAAAGCAGGGCCCTGCCGAGGCAGGGAGCCCGTCCCTGCGCCGCCCCCCAGCACCCCCAGCCCCCACCTCCCACAGCGGGTGCCTCCGAGGGGTCTCTCCCCAGGCAGAAAGGCAGAAAGCCCAGCAAATCTGCTGTGGGCGTTTGGGGGGGGGAGCGTGGGGCGGCCGAGCACAGCTGCCCTCTGAAAAAGCTGGGTCGAACAAGCAGGACCTGTCTGCTCACTCCTTTGTCCCCACCCGGCCAGCCCAGGCGGTTCCACAACCCTCTCCAGACACCGGGAAGCTCGGCTTCCCTCTGCGACCCAGCCCAGCGCCTGGAAATGCCAGAAAAGCTGGGACGCTGAGGTCTGGCAGGGCTCTGGGCTGCAGGACCGGCCGTGATCCGCTGCCCCGTGCACTCCTGAGGGCTGGAGAGCAGGGAGGTGGCAGCGCGGGGAGCAGCGGGGAACTTGGCAGCCCTGGGAGGGACCCCCAGCAAATCGCTCGGGAGCCGCACGAAACCGTGGAGTGATTGTCACAGCCCAAGTGACTGTCACAGCTTAATAATGAGCGGGCAGAGGGGGTGGAAGTACAGCCTGTCTCTGTATAATTTTGCAGCTGCCGTTGTAGCGGGTGGCGCAGAGGACTGAAATAGGGCAAAGAGAGCTTTAGGTCAGGAGGGGCTGCCGTGCGCCTTGGGGGCTGAGGGGTGAAGGATGCTGTCAGTGTGTTGCCCTCTTGGCTTGGGATGTGGGTAGTGGATGGGCCTGGGGGTCTGGGGTGTTGGCCTGCACCCTACCCATGTCTCCTGCCCCAGACTCACGGCTTGCAGGGGACCAGAGCTGATCGTGCTTCTACCAGGGTTGGGAAAGGTGTACCAGGGTTCCTGGGAGTCCCAGCTCCCAGGGAGAGGCTCTCAGGTCACTGTGTTTCAGGAAACCAGCAGCAGCAGATGCCCAGGAGTTGTTCTGACACACAGCACATAGGGGCTGGTGCCGGGGCACCGGGGGAATCTGTTGCCACGTCGTCCGTGGCTGTTGCTGGTGTGTGTCAGAGCAGGTCTGCTCGTCTCCCCCATCTACCAGAGCCATGTGCAAATGCTGCATGGGTTGCAAGTGCCTGGGGGAAATTAACTCCGCCGGCATCTGCTGTCTTCGAGGCATCCCATCCTTTGGGCCTGCAGCATCACTGAGTGCAAGGCGCACGCTCCCCATGCTGCCCCGGTGTCAAAAATCAAGCCCGTCCCAAAGCAAGCCAGTGCTTGGAGCTACGTTCCCATCTCTGCTGCAATCCTGGCTCCCAGGTGCCTCAGTCCTCCAGGAAAATCAGGCTCGGCTTTACAAATCCTCGGGGTGCTTGGAAAGTGGTCCCTGCGGAGTCTCCGCTGGTGGCGTTCGGCAGGAGGCAAGCCAAGAGGAAGCCCTGGGGGGCTCCTGCAGCACCCAGGGTGAAAGTCGAGTGAATTCGGAAAGCTGTGACATGGGAAGGAAGAGGGGATGGGGCTGTGACAATGGGCTGCTGGCGCTGACTCAAACAGCCAGTTCCTGGTCGTTTCCTTTCCCTCCGGGCTGGGGACGGGGCCGGAGGCAGGGAAGGCGGAGGCAGCTCATTTCTCGCCGTGTTTTTTTGCTGCACGGAGTCCCGAGCGCCGGCTGCAGCCATGGCCAAGGTGGAGTGGCTCCTCGCGCCGTGGCACCGGGAAGGTAAGGCAGGAGGGCAGCGGTGCTTGCAGGGATTTGGGGTGCCTGGTCGGGGAACGGGGACGTGGAGGCTCTCGTCTTCGGAGGCCGTGCGATAGGCACGGATGGGGTCAGCGCCGCCTGACGCTGCAGGTCTTGTCCCCGCTATCCCAGTGTGGCCTTGGCTGCGATGTGTCCCCTTCTCTTTTAAGCCCTCCCTGCTGCTCCCCAGCCCATCTGGGGTGTCCTCACTCTGATGAAACCACAATGGGGCAGATCCCCCCAGCACGGGCTGCGGGGCCACGCTGAGGGTGCAGCGGCCGGGGGCCTCGCCGCTCTTGCTGTTGCTCCTGCTGCGGCTGATTTCACATCTCGGGCCCCTTTGTCCCGGGGCCTGGCCACGTTCCCCTCTCAGGCAACTTCCTCGCATTGTCCTGGCCCCGCGGAGTGCAAAACCAGCAGGGCACAGGGGAAACGGCGCTTTCCTGGAAGCGCCCGCTCCCAGCGCGGGACCGCAGCGTCCCCGGGACAGCCACGGGCACGGGGTGGCCGCAGTAGCGGGTGGCCAGGCTCCCTGTCTCCAAGGCAGCCACGAAACCCAGCAGTGTTGAGGGCTCGCTCGCTTCCCTGCCACCGTTCCCAACGTCCCCGCTGTCTCTGCACGAGTGGCAGCGCGCTGGTTGCTGTGGTGACTGCTCCCACAGCGGCACGGTGGCCCTGCGTGCCCCCACGCGCGCTGAGCTGGCAGGAGGACCCCCGGCGGGGTCACCGGGGTCCCGCTGGCACCACGCACGGGGAGCACGCGTGTCCCCTCTGCTCTCGCCCCGCACAAGACGTGGAGCACTTGGGATCCGGCTGGAGAAATTGGGCTGTTATCTGTTTTTGCCTGATCTCACCACAGGGCTGGCTGGGCAGACTGTCCTAGCGTGGTGTTAACTCTGAACCCTACTGATGGACAGTGGCGTTAACCAGTTTGGCTGCTGGTGCTTTTCACGGAAACCTCTCGTGCAATCCAACCCTCCCTCTGCGAGCTGAGTGACCCTCACAGCTGCCAAACCCACCCACCCCTTCCAACAGCTTCTGCAGTGCTGTTATCTGCTGCCAGTACAAAAATCAGCTGATTGCATGTGAAAACGGGGAGAAGAGAGCCTGGAGCCTCGGGCAAATCTGCTGTAGCAGGCCAGTGTGATTAGTTCATGTCACAGCCCCACCAGGTGCCATGCAGTGCCACAGGAGGGGCAGACGTAGTGTGCTGGGGTCCCAGCACGGGCACCCCCCTCAAGAGCCTGGAGCCCTGGCTGCAGCCAGAGGCTGGCAAAGCATCCGCGTGGATGTTTCGTGTCTTGGGCATGCCCCATCCCGCTCACGGCAAGCACCCGTGGCAAGGTCTGCCTGGCACTCGTCGCTTTCTCCTAGCACGGGGTTCTCAGCGGGACGGTGCTTTCAATTTGGGGACATCGTTTGGGCCTGGGCGGGCGTCCACGCCTGGGGCTGCGGCAGGCACGGATGCCGCTCCGCGTCTCAGCGGGGCAGCTGGATCGGCGGCTCCGAATTCAGCATGGGGTGAGCTTGGGACAGGAGGCACTTTCCGCGGCGGCTGCCAGCTCCTGCTGTTTGCTAGTTTCTCTTCCTCTCCGCTCGTCGCAGAGCAGCGTGCGCTTTGGCTCCGGACCACAGGGAATGTCACCGAGCCGCACGCGCCGGGAGAGAGCGCTCACCGCGCCGGCAGCAGGTCGGGGCGCTCGCTCGAAGCCGGGGCCATAACGTCGCCGGCGCTCTTCGGGTTGCTGCTCGGGGTCGATCTCGGCCTCGAAGTTCACAGCCTTCATCCTCCGGCGCGCTCGACATGCCGCCGTGCCGATGCCCGTTGCCATGGCTGCCCTGCTGATGGTGCACCGCCTGCCGCTGCGTCGCTCCCGCGGCACCAGCGAGGAGCCGAGCGGCAGGGGCCGTGCTGCCGGTGCCGCCCGCGGGCTCGGGGAGGGCTTGAGAAGGAAAAGTTTGGCCGTGTGGTTTCCGGCAGGAGCCATCGTCTTAGGGTAGCTTTGGAGTGAATCAGACAGCTCCCGATGGCGCTGTCGAATATCTCGCTGTGGATTCGGGATGCCTGGGCAGGAGGTAAATACGGGTGCTGGCGGGGAGCGGGGGTGATTCGGGAGATGTGTGGGGTGAGCGCACAGGCTGTGCTCTGCAGCTGGCAGTCCTAGGAGGGACCAGACCTTGGCTCGAGCTTCGCTCCGGTCCTAAAACAGGAGCAAAATCCCCTTAGCTTGAGTCCTGGACCTGATGCCACCACAGGCAGCACCCTGGGCCAAGCCTGAACGCTCACTCGCACTCTGCAAACTGTCACCAAGGTTGCGGTGCCACTGCTTAGCCCTGCACACAGACACTGCCTGGCTTTGGGGCAAGGGAATGAGCTGTTTGGGAGCAGGACGATGCCCTGGGAGACATCCTGGCTCCTGCGAGGTGACCTGCAGAGCCATCGCGTGATACCCCCCGACCCAAAAAAAACCCTCCTGGGGAGCAAAAGCCGAAGCACCAGGGCATTACACTGGCTCCCGCAGGCAGCCCTGAGCTGTGTGCGCATGGCGCAGCCCCTCATGGCACCTCAGGGTGCTGGGGGGACCAGGGGGGGCCCTGTGGTGCAGGCAGGGTGTCCCGGTGCTGGAGCCCTGCCCTGGGGGATGGCTGCGGGGCCCCCCCAGCAGCTGCCCGGGGAGGCTTCCGCTTTGCTGAAGGGCGGCCCCGAGTTTCGGTGCTGCCGTTTGCCCGCCGGGTTGCAGCCAGCGGGGTGGGTGCCTGGGGGTGCCGAGGGTGCCGGGGCGGAGGTAAGGTGCCCTGCTCGGGGCAGGATGCAGGTGGAGGAGGGAAGAGGAGGGAGGGGGAGGCTGTGGTTTGAGGTGTCCCTGATTTCCTGCCTAGTGGCTGCGGGGTCTGCAGGGGTAGGGGGGAAGTGGGATGCCCAGAGCCTGCTCCGTGCCTGGCCTGTGCGCCTTGTGCCGTCCGTCACCTCCGTCCTGCCTGGGCATTGCATCCCTGGGCACCAAACTAGGAGGCAAGAGGAGGAAAAGCCGTGCTCCGGCTTGAAAAAATGGGGCTGCACTCACCTGCAGCAGGGGGAATTTCATCCCCGGGTGTTTGGCTGCTCTGGGCACAGCACTGCCCTGCGTGCGCCCTCCGGGACGGGGCTTTGGCAGCCGACGAAGCCTTGGTGTGATTTACACGCGCACACCCCGACACCTCTTGGTTGATATGGAAACGAGTCAAATTATTTAAAGGAAAGGAAGAAAAAAAAATAAAAAAAAAAAAAGGACTTGTGTTAAGGCACGTCGTTATGGTAACACAAATTATAAAAGTAACTAGGCTAGGGACCAGGCACGTTGCTTTTGGATGCTGGGTGTCGTGCAGGCTGCGCCGCTCGGCTCTGCTGGAGCTGGGGGCAGGGTGGGCAGCACGGGCGATGCTCGGCGCACAGCGGGCTGGGGCCGCAGCGGCCCAGGTAGCCACAGCAGGCTCAAGCAGTGTGGGAAAAGGGCCCCAGCAGCACGCAGGGAGGTGCTGGGCAGCTGTGAGCCATTGCGGTGTGGTCCCCTTTCACCAAAGCCACCCCGTTTGCTTCCTCTGCTTGCTTGGGTGGGGTCTGGCACGAAGCGGGTGCTGGTGCTGCGGCCGGAGGCGCTGACGTGCTCGCTGGGGACAGGCCCTGCGAGGCAGGGGTGAGGGGAAGTGTTTGCCACGCAGGAAATAGGAATGGGTGTGCACCCAGCGCCTGCCTGGACCCCGGTGCCATCAGCAAGCCCTCACCCCCTGCTGGCTCGCCACCCTTCCCTGCTAAATGTGAGGTATGCCGGGCAACGCGTCCCCTCTTCTGGGGCTGCTGGATGAGCTAAGCGTGACACAAAGGTGCCGTGCCCCTTGGCGCCCTCCTTTCAGGCTGCAATTTCTGCTCTTCTGCAGCGAGGAGGTTGCCTCACCGCTGTGCTGCGCGCTGCCTTTCCTGCGCCCAAGAGCAGCTGTGCAATCACCCGGGGTGACAGGCTGATTTCTTCCTTCCCCAATTTCACCCCGCTCTGTCCGCCCACAGGAGCGTGGCCGGTGCCTGGAGCAGCAGCGGCGGTGGCGACGGGCTCTGCTCCTGCAGCCTGCGGGGGTGGCTTTGCCGGGGCGTGACACGGTCACGTCCCCGTCCCCGTGTTCCTGGAGGGACAGGCGGGCAGGATGAGCGCGCTGTGCTGGCTCAGCGCTGGCCCCGAGCCTGCAGCAGCGCTCTCAGGATAGCCGCTCGCCTGCCTCCCTCTCATTCTGCTCCCTCCTGCTCGCAGCCACCTCTAACCTGGACCTCGAGAGCAAGAAAGCCGCCCACACCAAGCTGTCATGGCAGCAGCCCGTCAACGTCTTCCTGGCTGCCGGCCGCCCGCCGGGCATGGAGCAGCTGCACCAGGAGGCTCAGCTCAACCTCCAGAGCCTGCTGCAAGGTAGCGGGGCGAGGGAGGCGGTCTGGGGCGGCAGGGACGGGCACAGATCAGGGCACGCTGCCCCGAGGCCATCTCCCCACATGCACTTGTCCAAGCTGCTCCTTCGGCCTCGCCAAACTGCAAAAATCAGGTCCCCAGGAGGTCCCAGCCTCCGCACCGGTCTTCTCCCAGGTCCCCATCCGAGTGACCGTGGCCAAGAAGTGGCCCCGCGGCGCGTTCCTGCCCGCGAGGAGGGGGCCGGGGCTGCCGAGCCGTTTAATGCAATCAGCGGGGCTGGTGATCTGGTTTCCTTCCAGTTCCCTCATCGCGACGCCACGCAGCCTCAGATCAGATGCTTTACAGGCATCGGTTAGATCAGCAGCCTGGCCCTTCGCCCAACTCGTAATCTCATTAAGCCAGCCCGAGCAGACCTGGTTTCCGTGCGAGGCCGTAACGACCGGCATTAATTAGCTCAGCAATTACAGGGCGGGAGATGCTGAGATCCATGCTGGCCATCCCCAGCCGGGCTCGCTGCCCCCCTGAGGGCTGGTGCTTTCTCAGCCCTGGCCCCGCTCCACGGGATCTGCTGGCAGCACGGGCACCTTCCCCTTCCCTGCATCCTGAGCCGCCCACGATGAGCAGGGACGGACAGACAGCCCAGGGACAGACGCCTCCGTGCTCCTCCTGCCACCGAGCGGCAGCTGGAGCAGGGTCCCCCCGTTTCCCTTGCAGAGGAGTATGAGGAGCAGTACGAGAGCAGGGTGACCGGGCAGACCTTCCGCGCTGCCGGCCACCCGTCCCCCGGCACCCCCCCGGAGCCCTCACCCCGACCTCCACCCTCCAAACGCCTCGAGTTTGTGCTTATGGTGAGTCCTGGGGCCCCCTGTGCCAGGACCCCCCCGTGCCCAAGCATTCCCTGGGGCAGTGGGGCAGGGCGGTACAGCCCCAGCATCGGGTGGAGAAAAAGGGTTGGCACGGCTGATGGGACAGCAGGACCAGAGGTGGCCCTTTCTGTCCCCTGGGGGGGGGTTTGGCCGGACACACGCTTTTCCCTGCAGCCCCCGAGCCGGCGAGCCACCGACGAGGAGAGCAGCGGTGCCACCGCGCTGGGCGTGAGGCCACCCGACGCCTCCCTGAGCCTCCCCACCACCCCCGACAAGCAGACGGCCTGGCCCAGGGCCTTCCCCCTGCCCACCGTGGAGGAGAAGCAGTGGCACCAGTCCTGTTCCGTCCAGACCAACGTTGTCCCCATCAACGTCTCGGGTAGGCCAGCGGGGCCGGGAGCCGGGGAAGGGGAATACGGGGTGGTGGGAGGGCGAGCCGGGGCTGTGAGCCCGTGTCCCTGCCGGCCCCGTGCGGGCGATAGGGGACAGCAGCGCCACGCTCGTGTGCGTCATTCCCTGCCACCTCTCCTGCCATCTGCAACTTTGTCCATCCGACCCACCAGCCACGCTGCCATCCGGTCTCTCGTCGCTGCCACGCTGCCCCACCAGCCGGTTCTGTTGTCACCTTGGCTCGCGCCACGCTCCGTCTGTCCATCCGTCCATCTGTCTGTCCCCAGGGGGGCTGCAGCGCCCAGCAGCGCAGAGCTGCCCGGCCCTTGCACGCATCCCATCGAAGCCCGTGTCCCCGGTGTGTCCCAGCAGCCCGGCCCCATCGGTGACAAGGCACAGCGGTGTCACCCGCTGCTCAGAGCGGGGCCCATCTCCGCGCCTCCCCGTGCATCCCATCCCCATCGCAGCATCTCCGTGTTCCCACCAGCCGCCACCACCATCCCCGCTGCTCCTCCATCCCCACCGTGGGGCTCACCCTGCTCCTTCACACCTCCCCGCTGCCCACCAGCGAGCCAGGGGACACCCGCGGCCACGGCGATGGCACCGGGCTGTGTCCGCAGCGTGTTTGTTTTGGCTACAGGGCAGCACTTTGCTAGGCACGCGAGTGCTCGTCACTCCCTGTTTAACACAGAGACCGCGATGAACCCCAAGTCCACCCTGCGGCGTAGACGGACCGTTATCGGATTCCCTAACATGTCCCTGCGAGACCAAGGTGACAGCAAGAACCGCGCAGCCCATTTTTCCTGCCCCACGAGTGCTCGGGGCCTGGCTGGCACCTGAGGATGGGCAGAGGCACCGCCGTGGGGCTGGGACACCCCGGTCGTGGGGATGGAAAGGCCACCACAGAGGCTCTGCACCCTCTGAGGAGCTGAGGTCCCGGGCGTGCTGGTGGCACTGGCCTGGCGCCGAAGCTGGGTGATGATAGGGGACACCCCCCAGACCCCAAGTCGGGGTGCAGCACGGTTATGGGGAGCAAAGGCTACCGAGATTTCTCCTAGGGGTGGCTCAGCTCCACAGCTCCAGCCTGTCCTCACCAGACCCACAGCGGGGTGATGAGGGTGCTGGTGTGGCTGAGCGTGCTGGTGGCACCCCACAGGCCGGTGTTTGACCCTGGCTCGGGGACCTTGTCGTGCCAGGGAAGGTGCAGAGAATTGAGAGCCAGGTTCTGCTCAGAGGTGTGTAGGGACAGGAGGAGAAACCGTGCCACCAAGGGAAACTCTCACGGAGTAGGAGGAAGGGGAAGGAAGTTTCCCTGTGACAGGGGTCGAGCACTGGGTCAGGAGGGCAACACTAAGGGGCAATGCCCGGGGTGGTGCCAGCCCCCCGCTCACCCCGTGTCTGTCCCCGCAGGCAGCGCCAACGGCCCCGCGCCCGCCACGCGCCCGCCCATCACCGAGTCCTTGTCCTGCAGCTTCGAGCCCACAAGCGGGGGGAAGCCCCCCCAGGAGATAAGCCCCCACCAGCCGCTCTCCGCCCCGCTGAGGAAGACCTTCAGCGACCTCGGGGGGACGCTGCAGGCACGCTGCTGCCCACCCTCCACCCCCATGGACAACGCGGCCACCCCCGGCACCTGCAACGGGCCTCAGGGCACCCCTTTTCCCTCACCCTGGGGCGCCGGCTCCTTCAGCTACGCCGCTCCCCCCAGCCCCACGGCTGGTCAGGGAGCCTCTCCGGGCAGCTCCGCCGTGGGTTCACCCGCCGGCACCGACCGGGCGGCCTCCTTCTTCATCGCCCAAGAGGAGCGTGTGGGGAGTGCCGGGCCCGGCTCCTTCCCTGCTGCGGTGCCCGAGTCCCCCCCAGGCTCTGGGGGCCTGCGGAGGTGTGAGGGACGAGAGGCCAGGGTGAATTTCTCGCCGGCAAGCAAAGAGGAGCCGGAGCCGGCGCCAGAGCCGGCACGCCTCGGGGTGGAGCGGGCAGGGTGCCGCTTCCGCGAGCGCTCGCTGTCGGTGCCCACCGACTCGGGGTCCCTCTGCTCCGTGGACATCGCCTACGCCGAGGCCCGGCGGGGCAGCACCAACTGCGCCCTGGGCTACCCCAGCGCCGGCTCCGAGGGCAGCACCAGCACCGACAACATCTCTCTGGGGCCGGAGCCCGACGGGCAGCAGCGGCGACGCTCCAAGAGCATCTCCCTCAAGAAGGCCAAGAAGAAGCCCTCGCCGCCCACCCGCAGCGTCTCGCTGATCAAGGACGGGCAGGATGGCCCCGCTGCCCTGGGGCTGCCCAGGGATCAGAGACCCAAGAGCCTGTGCATCCCGCTGGAGCCCTCCAGCCACCGGCTGGTGCACGCGGACCCCCAGGGCAGGGAGCCCGACGGCCCAGCCGCCCCCCACCAGTGGTACCTGGCAGACTGGAAGACCGGTGACGCCTACCGGTCCCTCTCCGGCTCAAGCACGGCCACGGGGACCACGGCCGTTGAGTGCATCAAGGCACGGGGCAGCTCCGAGTCCCTGACGTCCCCCTCCATCTCCAGAGCCACGACACCCTCCCAGCTCTCGGCGGAGGCTGACCTCAAAACCTCCTCCCCGGGCAGGCCCACGGGGCTGATGTCCCCGTCCAGCGGGTACTCCAGCCAGTCGGAGACCCCCACCCCGACCGTCCCCACGTCGGCCATCCTCGGGCACTCCCCACACCAGGTGCGGGTGAGGCCACTGGTCCCTGAGAGGAAGTCTTCGCTGCCGCCCACATCCCCCATGGAGAGGAGCCCCAAGTCCAGGCTGTCCTTCGACCTCCCTCTCACACCACCCGCCCACCTCGACCTCTCGGGGCTGAAGATCTCCCTGAAGGGGAAGACGAAGGTCAGCCGGCACCACTCCGACTCCACCTTCGGCACCAAGCTGGCCCAGAAGACCAGCCCCATCCAGCCCATCATGCCCGTGGTCACCCAGTCTGACCTGCGCTCCGTCCGCCTGCGCTCCATCAGCCGCTCCGAGCCAGAGGACAATGCCGACGGCCCGGAGCACGCCGAGGATCCACCACGCGTCCCCTGCCCGGCTCCAGAGAGGAAGGTGAAGCCACCGGTGGCAGAGAAGCCACCACTGGCCAAGCGGCCCCCCCTCAGCATCCTGCCCAAGCCCCCGGCCCTGCGGGAAGAGGGCCCCCTCTCCCCTACGTCCCCACCCAGCGTTGCTACCAAGGACGGCTTGGCAGTGCTGCGCAAAGGGGAGCCGAGGAGGGGCCCCGGGGAGCCCCGGCGGCTCTCACAGGGCAGCCTGGAGGATGAGCCGCGGCCCGAGGGGGAGCGGAGGAAGGCCAAGGTGCCACCACCAGTGCCCAAGAAACCCAGCGTGCTCTACCTGCCGCTCGCCCCAGCCCCGGTGCAGCAGGGAGGAGGTGCGGGGGACCCGGCACCCACCCCCAGCCCCATCATCACGCTGGACACCGAGCCCAGCTGCTGGCACCCCGACACCGATGACCCAACGCCCACGGAGGTCCCGGGCACAGCACAAGCTGGCGAGACCCCTTTGGAGCAAGGTGAGGGTCTCCCTGGTCCTCCGTGTTATACCCCAGCGAGAGGGGGCTGAGGGGGCCCCTCTCCATCAGCCCATGCATTTCATGGCTGTCTTCTCCTCCCTGCAAACAGGCAGCTTGTCTGAGGCCGGCACAGAGGAGAAGAGCTTTGCCAGCGACAAGACAGCTGACTCCATTGCAGAGGAGGACGATGATGTCTTTGTGGCAGCCCGTACCACAGAGGATCTCTTCACCGTCATCCACAGGTAGGGCTGGTATGCGGGGGTGGGCACGGCTGCCCAAGTGGCCCCTCCAGAGTCACCAGAGCCAACGTGGTTCTGTCCCTATCACTGGTGCCCGAAATTCTCTGTGCCGGGGCTGGTGCTCAAGCTCGGGAGCAAGCCCTTGGAACTCGCCACATCCCAAAGCGGTGGCAGCTCCTGCCTGGGGCTGCTCCCACCACGATGCTCTTTGTTGCTTAGGTCCAAGAGAAAGGTTCTGGGGCGGAAGGAGCCTGGTGACACCTTTGGCAGCCGGCCCAATTCCCACTCACCCGTGAAGACATCGGGCTCACCAACAAGTGAGTCCCCTGCAGCAGTGGTCGGCACCGGGAAGTCCTCCAGCAGGAATGAAGATTTTAAGGCCCTGCTCCAGAAGAAGAGCAGTAAAACCAGTGCTGGTACCCGGCCATCTGCAGCTGAACTGCTTAAGACCACAAACCCGCTGGCTCGGAGGGTCATGACAGAGTTTGCCCCTGAGCTGGATGGTGCAAACAGCCCCAAAAGCCAGCCCTAACCTTGCACAGACCCTTCTTGGCCACAAAGGGCTCGAGATGGCTGCGGAGGGAGCCTTGCTGCGAGCGGTAGCTTTAGGCACTCAGGTCTTTGCAGCAGGGGTGTCCTGGCTGTCCCGCTGGGGCTTCTCTTGTGCTCTCACTTCTTCCTCGGCAAATCCTCTCTGGTTCATCTCCGATGGGAGAGCCGCCGTCAGAGAGGCAGTGTTGGGACCTGAGGCCCCCATGTCCCCGGCGGAGACGGGCTGCTCGCAGGAGGGAAGAGGCAGGCATGTGGCACCGCAACAGGGACTGTCCCCTGCTGAGCTGGCCCCGGGACCCGGCACCTCCTGTGGCACTGGGCTGGCAGCTCCTGCTGCTCCTCGGGAACAGAGTGGGACAGCAGCCCCAGGCACCCTCCAGCACCCGCAGCAAAGCTAGCTTGAAACTGTTTGGTCACTCGGCATGTGGTACTTTAAATGGCTTTTTCTAATGCACAATGGCGATGATGGTTTTTTCTCTTTTTATTTGACGGTGTACCTTGAGTTTCCCAGGCAAAAGTCCCGGGTATGAGTTCAGCTGGAAACACGCAGATTTACTTTGGGAAGATGTGAGGAGGCTGTTTGGAAATGAGGTTGCTTTGGAAGAGCCACAAACTCTTCCCTCTCGTCAGCCAAAGCATCCTCCCTGCTGCATGGGGAGCGGGCGCCCCGGTGTCTGCAGCCCGTGCAATGACCTCGGGCCAAAACTCACCCCCTCGAAAGCCCCCGACAGTGCTGCATTTCTGAAAGCTCTCCGGCCCTTGCTGTAAACACAGGCCCCAGGGTCACTCCACTGCTTCCCCGAGGAGCCATGCTCCACACACAGGTCCCCACCAGCATCCCAGGACAAGCATCTCCTGGACTTCAGGTGGCTGGAGGCACGGGGAGGGCTTGGTCCTGGTGCTGCGAGAAGGAAGGGGCTGCAGCAGGGCAAGAAATCTCCTTTCCTGCCTCTGGTACAGGATTGAAGCACCCTACAAAAGCCAACACCTGCAGCTTCCATTGCTGGGGGTCCTACAGCTGCTGGCCAAACACAGCCAGGGGCAGAAACACAGGGGGACGTGCCCCGATCCACACCCGTGGATTACTCCGGGGGGGTTCCCACCATCATGCCCATGCCCAGGGGTTACCCACACAGCAGGGGCTCTACCCCAGCGCTGTCCCCATGCTGCTGATGGTGCCACCATCCCTGTGCCACAAGCAGATCCCCAGATCCCCACGGCACAAGCAGATCCCCCACATGGATCCTCACCAGGCCACGCTGAGAGGCAGCGGGGCAGTGACACCCGAGGGCTGGGGGCAGAAGGCAGAGGGCTAAGCAGAAACACCAGCCCTTCTTCTTCCTCGGAGCAAGAAAGGGCCAGGCAGTGCCTGCTGCAGAAACGGGGTATTTGGAAAGTTTGCACTTTCATTTCTTCGGGTATTTGTGCGTAGGGGGAAGAAGATGGGGCTGGGGGCAGGCAGCCCTGGGGAGAAGGGGGCTGAGGGCACGGCTTCAGCAGGGCTGGGGTGCTCCGTGCCAGGCTCTGTGCTGGATTTTTCTTGGGAAGAGGCTCTGCTCTCCTTGTGCTTGTTGTTTTTGTGGTTTTATTTTATTATTTTTTTTCCCCCCTCCCATCGCTTGCACGTCGCACCCTCCGCTCTCACGGGGTTGCAGAATTGAGGCTGTAAACGAAGAGCCAGGTTGAAAAACTCAGGAAAAGAAAAAAAAAAAAAAAGAGAGAGAGAGAGAGAGAGAGAGAAAGAGAGAGAGAACGGATAGAAAGGCGGAAAGGGAAGATAGAGAGGAAAAAAAAGCCATGGCTCCGAAGGGGAAAGGCGGCGGCAAGGCCGGCAAGGGTGAGCGGGGCCGGGGCAGCGGGACCGGGGAACGAGGGGGGCCGTGGGCTGGGGGCCGGTAGCGGAGCCCCGAGCCCCGAGGCCCGGCTCGGTCTCAGGGCGCTGCGTTGGCAGGCGGCGAGAGCGGCGAGGGCAAGGCGCAGGGCCCGAAGGGCGGCGGCAGCTCCGTTAAGGTGGGTACCGGCGGCACCGGGGCCACGGAGCTCCCGGTGGGCATCCACCGGCCCCGCTGCCCCGCCGTGTCCCCCTCCAGGTGAGGCACATCCTCTGCGAGAAGCACGGCAAGGCCATGGAGGCCATGGAGAAGCTGAAGGCCGGGGTGCGCTTCAGCGAGGTGGCCGCGCAGTACAGCGAGGATAAGGCCAGGCAAGGGGTAAGGCTGCCCCCCGAGCGGCCCCAAAAAGCGGGCCGCCCAACCCCAAAAGCGGTGCAGGGCTCGGTGCAGAGCCCGTCCTTAACCCCGACGGTTCCTTCTTGCAGGGAGACTTGGGCTGGATGAGCAGAGGCTCCATGGTGGGGCCCTTCCAGGAGGCTGCGTTCGCCTTGCCCGTGAGCAGCATGGACAAGCCGGTGTACACGGACCCTCCCGTCAAAACCAAGTTCGGGTACCACATTATCATGGTGGAAGGCCGAAAATAAAGTGTGAATGGCCACTGAGTTCCTGACTGCTTGAATTCCGAGCGTGTCCCAGGCGCCTAGAGCTTACAGCAGGGTGCTTGGAGACAGCCAGCCCGTCCCTGCCGCTGTGGCAGGATGCACGGAGTACAGGACCCTGCACAGAGAGGTAAAGCTTTCCTTGGAAAAGGTCAAATTAGCATTTTAAATCAGCTTCAGCTGGCAGGTGAGTCTCTTCCCTTCCAGCTGCAGAGGTGATGATCATAGAATGGTTGGAAGGGATCTTAAAGATCAACTAATTCCAACCCCCATGCCATGAGCAGGGACACCTCCCACTAAATGAGGTTGCTCAAAACCCCATCCAAGCTGGCCTTAGACACTCCCAGAGATGGGGCATCCACAGCTTCTCTGGGCAACCTGTTCCAGTGTCCTGCCACCCTTATAATAAAGATTTTTTTTTCCTTATATCTGATCTAAATCTGCCCTCTTTTATTTTAAAGCTACTACTCCTTGTCTTATTACTACTTGATAAAGTCTGTCCTCAGCTTTCCTGTAGCCCCCTCTCAGTACTGGAAGATTGTTAAAAGGTTCCCGCAGAGCCTTCTCTTCTCCAGGCTCAACACCCCCAACTCCCTCAGCCTGTCTTTGTAGGAGAGATGCTCCAGCCCCTTTTATCATCTTTGTGGCCCTCCTCTGGACTCTTCTAATATGTCCACATCCTCCTTGTGCTGGGGCCCCAGAGCTGAACACAGGGCTCTCATGAGAGCAGAGCAGAGGGGGACAATCCCCTCCCTCGCCCTGCTGGCCATGCTGCTTTTGGTGCAGCCCAGGACACGGTTGGCTTTCTGGGCTGCAACTGCACGTGGAAATGGTATGATCTGTCCAGCTGGAAGCTCAGGCGTTTCTCTGCAAATCTAACCAACCTGAAAACGGGTTCCATCGGGCATTTACCCTTACCCCCACCAGGGAGAATGTAGACAGTTCTCATGCTACAGGTTCTGCTCCAGAGCTCAGACTTAACCTGGGAAGAGCCTCCCTTTGGTAGAGGCAAAATAATGCTAGAGCTCACAGCCGCTGCCCTGGGCAGGCTCCTCGTTCTTTCAGTTCCCAAACCTTTACGAAGGCTGGAGGCTTGGCTGAGCAATAGCAGGGAGGGGGAAGGTGCAGGAGGAGTCCCCCTGCATAAAAAGTCATCCACACTTTATCTGATCAAAGCTCTGGGAAGAAACTGTAGCTTGAATAAGGGGAGAGAAGTAGAAAAAAACACTAAATGCTTGTCACTCCATCAATTCCTCTACTGCTCAGTGTGCAGTACGTGTAAGAAGCCTCGCAGACTGCACCTTGTCCTTCTGGTAAAACCGGCTAAATGACAGCATGACGGATGTGAATGAAGCAGCTCAGCGTGTCTCCTACCTCCCTGACCTTCGTAATAAATATCCCAGCGTGCTGATCCTCTGCCTGCTGAAAGGCAGAACTCAGACTGGTGCTGTCTTTGCTGCAGGTGAGCATCCCAGCGTGTCAGAGGGCTTAGGATGGGGACAAAAAAAAAATCAAATAGCACAAAAACGCCTTTCCCAGGATCACATGCGATGAAGATGCAAAACTGAAACCAGGGCAGGTCTTTTTCCTGCCCCACTTCTTGAGGTGTTTGTTTTGCTAAGAGGCTGGGAGGCTTGCACAGGCCGACCAACACTCGCAAAGCTCTACCTCATTAATATTTTGTTATGAGAGGCAGACAGGCCTTTCTACAGCATGAGAGCAGATGCGGCCTCGTTTAAGGGATGCTCTATTAATAAACTGCTCGTTTCCAGGCTACCAGGGCTTTGTTCTACCTATTAGCAAAAGCACATGGCATATCTCCTGTTCTACCAGGACAACTGTTTGTATTTGGTTTGTTATCTAGTACAAAGAATTCAAATACAGCATACCAGTTTCTTCTCCAAAAACTGCAGAACTCAACCAGGTGTGAAAGTGTCCCTTGCTGTCACGCTGTAACACACAAGGCAAACCTGCTAGGCATTTAACAGAGATGAGGGAGCACTGAAATTCCCTGCCGTGTTGTTACAAGGTTAAATGATGTGATAGTTGCAAGCATACCCAGGCCAAGTTTATCCCATCACTGTGGCAGAGGGGCAAGTCAGACGAGCAAATCATTGCTAAAAGCCAGAACCTCTGATTTTAAAATTGCATGGTCCAAAACTAGGAACCCATTTCGATTTCACTGTGCCTATAGTACCTGCAAGAAAATATTTTATTTACTACAGCTGAACCATAGGTGGGAAGAGTGTTAGAGGACCAGAGAAAAGGCAGCCCACAACTTTAAGACAGGAATGTTCCCCCCTGCTGCCTTTGTGTGTGGATGGGCTTTTCTGACCATACTAATAGGGAAAGATGAGAGGGGCTACAAGGTTAGACCACAGCCTGCTTTGAAGCCGTAGACTCCCCCAGAAATACTAAAAGGTCCCGAATGTGCAGCACCTTGCAGTAGGCAAGGCCGTAATTGCTATTTCAGTCCTTCTGCGACCCCTCCCAGCTCTACAACCCTTCTGCAGCAACCACAGCCTGGCAGGGATTTGAGCAAGAGGGGTTCTGCAGTGCTCCATGTCAGCGTTCGAGCTGGCACCAGGCAGATGGTGCGCTGGCCTCCGTTGCATGGAGGATTTATAGCAGCAATCAGCTTCCCCCCACCACCACCACCTCCACCACAGCAAATTTAAGAACAGATTGCAGTAGCTGTGTTCTCTTTGCACCAGCATCTGGCGCACCCAAATGGCAGGCAAGGTTCAGGCAGGCACACGGGCTTTATTTCAGTCGAGGAAGGAGGAACTCCAGCAGCTTGGATTTAGGCTGCGTTAAAGCTGCTGTGGAACCGCACCTTCAGCCTCCTCTGAAGACAGGAGGGACTCTGAACGCCAGAAACAGGAAACCAGAGCTGCAAGCTTGGAGAGGCATTTTTTATTATTAATATTTTTTATTATTAATTAAATAACAAGAACATGAACTGTTTTCATCTTAGTTAACCGAGTCCACAGTGACGTCCCTTCCCCAGCACCTGAAGTGTGACTAAGGGCTTCTTAGACTGCTTCTTCACACAGGAAGAGATGCTGGATTTGCTCACTAGCTACGACAGAAAGTTACATAACCTGAAAGAAGTATGTATTTATTTTTAAGCTTTAGATGGCTGAAACAATCAGTGATGCAGCACAGACAAACAAAGTGACAGCTTTAACAGAGGCATAGAGATCACATTAAAATATTTAACAGAGGTACACAGATTTCATTTCTGGGCTAGCTGTTTATACAAGTTCAGAGTCATAAGCATAACTTCAGGATCTTCACTCTTTATGTCAAGAGCTTGTTGGAAGCAGTTCAGTGCCTCTTGCAGGTTTCCATCGTCCCTCAGTTTCTTCCCTCTGTCTACCAGGATACTGTAACTACCTAAGGAAGGGGAGGAATTCTGACCGTCCTCTTCCTCAGAGACCCTTCCCTGGGTGCAGTACTCTATCTGCTCACCTGACTGGAGCTCAGCATCACCAGTGGATTCCTCCTGAGATGACTCTGTCTCATCTGCTTCGGACTGCATACCCTCTACATGGAAGGACTCTTCAGTTGAATTAAGCGTTTCTCCAGCAGGTTCTTCTTCAGGCTCAACAGACTCTGCACTACACTCTTCTGCTTCTTCTTCCACAAGGTCTTCTTGCTCCTCCTCACTGTTTTCTTCTTCATCAGTGGTTCCCATGATTTCTCCGATATCCTCCACCTCATCTACCACCTTGTTGATCAGAGATCTCCTGGAAGCTGTAGACCTGTTACCGCTGTTAGTTAATTTGGGAGAAAAAAGAAAGTCTTTTGTTAGACTCCTGTTGCTTTTAGGAGTAGATGCAGTAATCCCTTCCAGAAATTGATGCAGTGGGATGTTCAAGGGAGAGGACTTTTTATCAGACTGCTCTTCCTCTGAGATCATAACAGAAGAGTCCTCATCCTCACTATCTGAAACGATTCTTTTCAGACGCTTCTTTCTTCTACCTGAAACGAGGATAACACTGTTCTCCTCTGATGCTTCACCCCCTTGCAAGGAGTTATTTGGATCTTCTTCAGCTGCCTGGCAGGGGCTTCCAGAGTTACCATTCTCACTTTCCATAGTTTTTGCTGGAGATTTACAAAGACTTCCCGATTTTAGTTGGGAGCCCTCATCTGCTGGGTGCTCCAGAGATCTTCCCCCATTTGAGGCATCTTGCCATCCATCTTCAGACTCTTCCAAGACCAGATTGAAGTCGACTTGATCCTGGAGAGATGGCACAGACATTTCCTCCAAGCTGGCTTCCACCACACTAGACTTCTGGAACCCAGCATGGGCTTCTGGCGTAACATTCAGTAGGTTTGGTGGTGTGACAGCTGAAGCTAGCTCAGGAATGTCATCCCCCTCTGTCTCTGAGCCAGCAAGTGGGTCAAGTACTTGAACTGACATTTCTGCATCTTTTAACTTTCTGGGATGGTCAGCCACACCAGACTCATCAGCAAAATGCAGAGAATGCCCAGAAAGGCCATTCCCAGCCTCAGCCAAGCTATCCAAATTTACATGGGCAACAGGAGAACACTGCTTCTGTTTGAGGCTCGGGCTCTCTTTATCGAGTGGATGAAGTCCAGGTGATAATGATATAATGCTCGAGTCCAGATTTTGCTCAGACCCTTGTGTATCGGGCTGTTCCTCTATCTTGCTGCTAGCAAGCAGCTCTGTATCCATACTGGGCATCGCTTGTGCCAGTTTCTCTTCACCCAACTCATCAACAGTCAGACTTGTCATTTTAGAGCTGACATCAAGGATCTGGGCCTCCACATCCTCTGTAAGATCAACAACTTTGTCATTTTCACATTTATCAACTACTGGTGGTGAAATCATGTTATTTATGTTGTTCAGCCCCGGAGACCTCTTCTTTGCCTGGGAAGCCAGTTCTGGTGGTCTCGACCAGGTCTCCTCCACAGCATTTCTGATCCCCTCCATCCTCATATCTCTAAGCTGAGACTCTAACTGAACTAGCTCGTGGGCTTTCTGGACCCTCTTTTGAATGTACTGATGGGCTTCTTCACTCTCAGCCTGCTCCTCGTGAGTCATTTCTCTCGTAAATATTAAGTCATGATCAGAAATGCCAAACATTTCCAGAGAGTGTAAATAAGCGATGTGCTCATCCAGCTGCAGGTCAGTCTTTCTTTGGGTGGCATGCAAAGACTGCAGCTGGATCTGAGTTGTGGATGTGCGGGTGTCTTCTAATGTGAAAAGCTCCCTTAGTTCCTGTTTGGAGAAATACCTAAATGGGTTCTTTTTGTCACCAGTAGTCTGTCTTATTAACGAGTCCTTAAATACTTGTCGCCTATATATTTTCTCTTCCACCGTACCGCAGGTGATCAGTCTGTAAATCACCACGTTCTCCTTTTGCCCAATCCTGTAAGCCCTGTCTACAGCCTGAGCATCTGTAGCTGGATTCCAGCTGGGATCGAAGATCACCACTCGGTTGGCTGCTGTTAAGGTTATGCCAACGCCACCGACTTGTGTGGTCAGCAGGAAGACGGAGTAGTCCTTGTTACTCTGGAAGGCGCTAATGCGCTTCTCCCGTTCCGTCAGGTGGGTCACCGTGCCGTCGATACGCATGATCTTAAACTGCCTGCGAGACAAAACCTGCTCGATGATATCCAGCATCTTCCTCGACTGCGAGAACACCAGAGTTCGGTGCCCCTCCTCTCGCAGTCTTTCTAGAAGCCCTACAAGGAACAGCATTTTCCCAGACTCCTGAATCAGGGTCTCAACAGACAGGTGATCTATTTTGTTGGCACCCGAGAGCACGCCCGCTTCGCTGCTGGCATCCTGCTCTGAGCACTCCTGGCCATCTAAGCCCAGCTGGATACACGCTCTCGCGGACAGAAGCCTGGGGTGGTCACATAGCTTCTTCAAGACAGTCAGCTCAGCCAAAGGTGACCGTGTTGTCATCAGCACTTCTTTCACGTGGTCCAGACAGAGAAAGTTCCTGTAGATTTTCTCCTGCGTTGGGGACAAGTACACCCACACAACAAAGTCATTTTTCCTAGTGAGAGATGGCATGACAGGAGCACGAGCCTCGCTTGGATCCTCGGGAAGAGGGGCATCTGGTTTGTCAGCGTGACTTTTTTTGATGTCTTCTTTAGTTCTTCTGAGGAAATACGGCTTTATAATCATCATTAGATTCTCAGATATCTTAAGTCCCAGTGCTTTCTCCCCTAGAGTCGCATCCTTCTCCCTGGCCCTAGTAATCGGGTTCTCGTACTCCATTCTAAACGTTTTGGCTGTTCCCAAGAGAGAGCCCTGGCAGGCAAAGTCAAACAAGGACCACATCTCCTGCAGGTTGTTCTGCACCGGCGTGCCCGTGAGGAGGATGCGATGCCTCGCAGGGATCGCGTACACGCACTTGGTCGTTTTGTTAGACGGGCACTTGATTTTATGCGCTTCGTCGAGGATGATGTAGTCCCAGACAAACTCCTGCTCCTGGCAGCTGGCGAGCTGCTTCCAGTTGTTGATGAGCATCTGGTAGCTCGTGACGACGATGCCGTTCCTCCTCCGGACCCTCTCCAGGTTCCTGGTGCGCTCTGCCTTGCTGCTGCCGTGGAACTCCTTGACGCGCAGGCCGGGGGTCCAGCGGGTGAACTCGGCCAACCAACTACCGACCAGGGTGGTGGGCATGACGAGCAGGACGTGCTGGATGAGCTCGCCGTCGAACATCCCCGAGAGGAAGGCGATGATCTGGATGGTCTTCCCCAGCCCCATGTCATCGGCCAGGATGCCGCCGGGCCGCCCGTCCCGGTGCAGGCGGTACAAGAAGGCGACTCCCTCGCGCTGGTGCTGGAAGAGCTTCGCGTGCAGCTCGCCGTAGAGTAGCAGCCCGCTGCCGCACACGTCCACGAAGCGGCCTTCCTCCTCACCCTCACCCTCCTCATCCTCCTCCTGCTCCGCCAGCTGCGCCAGCGCCTCCTCCACCCTCTGCATGCGGCCGCGGAGCTTCTCGCTGGGGCGGATGGCGGCCGCCCGCTGGAACAGCCGCAGCGCTGCCTCCAGGTCCCCGTTGCCCGCTGCCTCCTTGGCACCGCTCACCAGCCTGCGGGGACGGGACGGGAACGGCGTCAGCACCGGCACCGGGACCGGGACCCAAACCGGCACCGGGACCCGGCACCACCACCCCCAGCACCCCGCTCACCGCCGGTACTCCTGATCCTGATCCGGGTCCCGATCCTGGTTCTGCTCCAGATCCCGGTCCCAATCCCGGTTCTGCTCCCTATCCCGATCCCGATCCCGGTCCCGGTCCCGGTCCCGCCCCGGCCCCTCCATGGCTCCAGCGCCGCCGCCGCCGCGCGCTTCAAACCCCGCCGCTTCCCGTCCTGCCCCGCGCTCTATGCAAATGAGCGCCCGCCGCGCCCAATCATCTCTCCGCGTGGGCGTGGCTTCTCGGAGCACCGCCCCCTCCCCGCACCTTCCTCTCGCTCCTCCCGCCGGCAGAGGGCAGTGCGGCGGGTGGGCGGGCAGCGGGCGGGGGCGGGCTCCGCCGCGGGGTCGCCGGGAGACGGGGGGCGCCGCCATGGAGCCGCCCGCCGCGGGCCGGGGCCTGGCCGGGAGGGGGCGGCGGGGGGCACCGGGGGCACCGGCGGCCGTGCGGGGCCTGCCCGGGGCGGAGGTGCGGGGGGGGCGGCGGGAGCCGTGCGTGCTCAGCCTGGCGCAGCGGGGCGGCCGCTACGGGTGAGAGCGGGGGGAGAGGGCCCAGCACCGGGGGGGGCGGCGGGGCTGGGGCTGGGGCTGCTCCCGCGGGGCCGAGCCCTGTCCCCTTCCCCTGTCCCCATTCCCTTCCCCTGTCCCCATCCTCTTCCCTTGTCCCCTTCCCTTTTCCCTGTCCCCATCCCCTCCCCTTGCCCCCATCCCCTCCCCTTGCCCCCATCCCCTTCCCGTGTCCCCTTCCCTGTCCCATTCTCTGTCCCCTTCCCGGCAGGGAGCCCCTTCTGCATCCTCACTGCCTCTCTGTGTCCCCAGGATCCTTATCCACTGGCAGGACAGGGAGGGCGCGGAGCCGGATTACATCCCCATCAACAGCCGCTTCAAGTGCGTGCAAGGTACTGACCCCCCCCGCGGCAGGAACCCGCTGCCGAATCCTTCAGAGTGGCCCCGCAGCGGGTTCTGCCCCTCGTTTCGGCTGTGTGAGCTCTGAAGTTCCCTGTTAGGCTGCCCGTTCACAGGGGAGCTACACCCCAGTGGGGCAAAACACCCCGAGGTGTGAGGACTCTGATCGTTACCAGCCCCCCCCGACACCTTGACGGGGGGAAATCACTGTCCAGGCCGCCCCGATGTGACCGTTCTTCCTTCAGGAGCCATTATTAATATGAGAGATGTAAATGAAAGCTGTTTGTTAGGACGCTCGTGGCTAGAAGCAGGCAGCGTGCTTTTCTGAGTGCTCAGTCACTGCAGCGGTAAGCACGAGCTCTCTTGATGCTGTTTCTCCTCTCTTCCAGAGGCAGAAGAAACCCTGCTGATTGACATAGCTACAAACAGTAAGTTTTATAACTACAGATCATCATGTGGCTAATCTCCTCTCAGGAAGCAGGCTGCTTGCTGGACACCAATGCACGTGTCTTTTACTTGCTGTTTCATACTTCTCCATGCTTGGTGTTTGCCTTTTGAGCAGGCAGGGGATATGTTTCCTCTAGGGTTGTCTGGCTTTTATAGGCATCCAGTTGTCACGATCTTAACCGTCCAGATAGAAGGACTGGCAATTGGTTAAACTTTAACTTCTTACAACTTTCCTGCTTTCAGAACCTTTCTCATTCCCCTTCTGTTTCTCTGACCTGTTCTTGAGCCTCCGCTACCATCTGCATTTACCAGTGTGCGTGTGACAGCGCACTCTCTCGTCACTTGTTCTGCTTTCCATTTCAATACATTTTTCTCTCTGCTTTTAGAGCTCTTCTCTGTGGGGTAGCAGTGGTGGGAAGTGTTCCTAAAAACAAGAAAACAAGACTGGTGATAGCCCACACGGGGTAATCTCTGATGCACGGGGAAACTAGTTTAGGTGCCATTTTCTGTCAGAAACAGTAGCTGGACCTTGCCTGCCACCGAAGAGCTCAGTGTGTAAATAGTTAGCCTGGCTGCTCTGAGGGCATCACGTCCGTGCAGCAGACGTGGCTGTGACTCTGTGAGTCTGTGTTTGTGCCCGAAGCAGGCTGCAAGATCCGGATACAAGGGGACAAGGCAGCTGAGCGGCTCTTTGAATTCCCTGATGAGGAGCGCTGCTTGGGATTCCTTGCGGAGGTGCAGAGCATACAGGAAGGTAAGCAGAGCTATGGCTGTACCGGTGAACTCCTTAGACCACCAGCAGTTTCTGATGAGGCCAATTCTTTTTCCAGCTCAGTTAAAATCTTCTCTTCCCGACCATAAGGACTCAACCAGCTGGCATCAGGTGGAGAAGAACCTCCCAAGCCTTTTGCAGGCCTCTCCTTCAGGTATTAAAGCGACTGTCGCCTTTGCATGCTCTGGGGTATGTACAGGACTGGGCTCTCAGTGGCAGGGAGCTGTACTGACCCTGCACTCAGCCATTTGCCTTCCACCCTGTTTCCTGGCCTCACCTTATCCTCTGCACAATGAAACTTCCTGGTCCTTGGATCGTGTTGCCCTGGACCATTTGTTTCTTCTCCAGTGTCGCCTTCTGCCTAGTGCCTTGGTTTGCATGCGTTAAGCTCCATTCTGCCTTGTTCTGTGGTTAGTACCCTTTTTCCGTGTCACCTGTGCACCTTTTTCCCTGTGTCATCAGAGCTGGTATATTGTCGTTATCATTTGCTCTTTCACATTCCACGTAGTTAAATTCTTTCCTTTTTGTTCTGGGCTGTATTAAATTGTTTTTCACGGGATTGTGCTTGGCTTTGTCTCTGTAGGAGCTCTGGGGTTTGAGGATGACTTCAATGCTATGAGCCTAGAGAAGAAAAGAAACATGCAAAACCACCAAACAGGATCTCGCCGGGAACCCCCACCTCCTCCTGTGCCTCCAAGTAGGCAGTAAGTACCATGGTGAATATCTTCCCCTTTTTTTGTGTTTCTTTTTTTTTTTTTTTTCCTAGACAGCAGAACCAGTTTTAATTCTGCTCTTGCTTCCTTCCAAGATTTCACCGAGAGAGAGAAAGTGCATCGAGGGAGCAGCCAAAAGTAACCAACACTATGCGCAAAATATTTATGCCCAACACCCAGACAGGACAGAGAGAAGGCCTCATCAAACATGTGCTTGCCAGGAGAGAGAAGGAGTACGTCCACCTCGAGAACTTCAGGTTAGAGACTAAGCTACAGCGTACACAGAGACAAACCTTTATAATCTCTTCTGTGAGCTCAAATCCAGCCCGGGTTTGAAATCTGGCAGCTTGGGTGGCTAAATGAGGGTTGGTGCAGATTGAGAAGAAAACAAACATTTGCAATACAGCTTGGCATCATTTCCCTTATGTGTGTCAGATCTCTGGACCTCCAAGTAAGACTGAAGCAGTTGAACAGAAAGACAAAGAAGGGATCTGTCCCACCGCACTGTCTTGGCATCACCCCATACAGCATGATTTGAAGAGAGACAGATGTTTGCTGGCCCTGGTGAAATGTCTTTAGTTTTCTAGCTTTCTGTAGAATTGGTATCACTAAAGATGAGCCAAGCCTAGAAATATTTTCAGTTATCGTATAGCTAACTTTACCCTGTACAGGTTAAGTCAGCTATAGGATGACAGAAAATACTTCAGTTATCCTAATATCCTAAGCTATAGGATAACTGAAAATATAATATGAGAGAGCTCATGTATTGTCTGCTCCCAGTCTGAATGTTGCTGTGTGCAGTGGAGGGACCCGACTTTTGCATCAGTTACTGGATTTTCTGACAGTTCAGCTGCTTCTGTGTTGCAGATTCTTTGTGGGAACGTGGAACGTGAATGGGCAGTCCCCAGACAGTAGCTTGGAGCCCTGGCTGGCATGCGACACAGAGCCTCCAGACTTGTATTGCATCGGGTGAGAAGTGATAACCTTCTGTTTCCTTACGGTGCTGGATTTCTTGTTGCTTTTGCTTGGATGCTGGTGTGCTGTATTTACCTGAAGTTCCTGACGTGTTCTCAGGGGTTCCAAAAAAGCTGAGCTGTGTCTCAGAAGAGCTGTCTAGAGGGAAGGAGCAATTTGTTTGAGGCAGCAATTCAAGTTAAGCTGTGACATAGCAAAACAGATTTTGCTTGAGGTACCCGCAGTGCTCTCTGGTTGTCCTCAGTTTAAAGTAATGGTTCTCCAAAGAGAGAGGGTTTCTGGGGTGTATTGCAGTAGGGTCTCCAAGGCACTGCAGTGAAATTCTGCTGCTGCTTTAGCAAGAAAGAACGAGGAGATTCCTGGACGTTTCATATGGGACCTTCCTGTAGAAAGAGGGCAATCTGTAGGAGAGGTGGAATGTGCTAAGTTGACTTGGTTTTAGGTTCCAGGAGCTGGACCTCAGCACGGAGGCTTTTTTCTACTTTGACTCTTCAAAGGAGCAAGAATGGCTGGTTGCTGTGGAGAAGTCCCTGCACCCTCAGGCTAAGTATAAGAAAGTGAGTTCTGTTCAGTGTATGGGGGCTTCTCAAAGGGTTGGAACAGCTGGAAAGGAAACAGAAATGGTCCTTCCCTTTCCTCACCTGACCCAAAGAGCAGAGACCGGAGAAATCAAGGATGCATATTTGGCGTGTGTCTGCAAGTCAGTATCACATACACAAAGACGGGTAAAAATAACTATAAAATAAGAGGCAGGTAACAAGGAAGTGCTATGCTCAATAAAAGCGTAGCGGTGGGTTCAAATTCTTTGTTTGCATTATTCTTACTGTTGTAATTTAGAAACGAGGTGTGTCTTGAGCTGCTCAGTTAAATGAATAGCTTCTCCCTGAAGGAATGGAAAAATTTATGAGAAGAAATATTCCAGAGGCTGCTGCCTTGGGGCAGAGTTGCTTCAGTTGTGGCACCTGGTCTTTATGCGGGTTGCTTTGGAGCAGGCCGTTGTTTTTCACCTCTGCTGTAGCAAACCTTTTTGCTGTAGATACCAGCCTAAATACATTTTCCCCTTTCCTCGATGGCCAATGCACTCATTGTCACGCCCCTGGCCTGCTTGGTTTGCGCTGAGCTGCATTACAGTGACCAAAAGCAGGAAACCAGCACCTCGCTGAGCTGAAGTTCACGGTGAGGGAGCCGGGGGTCATGGCATGAACTGCAGAGAGGCTGATGTTCCCCCGCCTTTGTTTTACGTGAGTTTTTAGGCAAACTTCTTCCACCCTTGCAAAAGGGAGAGAAGAGGATATGGCCGCAGGCAGGGGGAAGTGACTGAAACCATAGATAAGACTTGTGGTTGCATGTAAATGTCATTCCTGCAGACTGCGCCGAGTGCTCGGCCTCTTCCCGTTTAATGCTATGGTTTCATCTTCTTCCTTCACTGCACAGGCTTCACCCCAGCACATCTTCATGTGTTTATGCCTCTCAAGTGAGCGTGTAAGCAGTGCTCGGGGCGATCAGGCCTCATCACGTGTGTCAGAGAACCAGCAGCAGACCTGCAGGCCTGCTGGGACAGCGCACAACAGCACCGTGTTGAGGCCTGGGGGTGAGCCCTGCAGCAGAGAAGAACCTCTTAACTGCAGAAAGAGCCTGTTTGCATTAGAGAAAAGGTGTCTTCTGAAAAGCAAACAGTTGGTACAGCTCAGAGACACTGCCTTTGGATACTCTGCACGCCAGGCACTTTTGCCTCAGGAAATAAGAACTTTTCTGTCCGTTCCCCTCAAAGTTACGTCCCTTTTTCTGCTCTAGTGCTGAGTAAGCAAGCATGAGCTGGAGCTGGAGCTGCAGCCCTCAGTGACAGTCACAACAAGAAGTTCTCTGCACCATGCCTAACTAGCTGTCTCAGGATCTTCCTGTGATTGCCTTGCTGGTTGGAGTGTAATTGGTGAAAGGCTGGGACTTGTCTGCTACACATCAGTGAAGTGTCTGTTACCTCACAAGACGGCTCTGCTTGTAGGGAAACACCAGAGTGGGAAATGTAGTAAGCTCAGCACAACTGATGGCAAGGGGAGGATGATAGATTGTCCTCCAGAAGCTAGCTTTGGGACAGGAGGTCCTTTGGGTGCTGTTGCAAGCAGGGGTTGAGTACGAAACGCGATGAGAGACTGAGAAGGAAGCCATGAGGCAGAGCAGGCAGTGCCCTGCTGGGATCTCAGGGTTTCTTTTATTTCTCCAGGTGCAAATGGTCCGTCTGGTTGGAATGATGCTGCTCGTGTTTGCTAGGAAGGATCAGCTGAGTAACATCAGAGAGATCATGACAGAGTCTGTGGGCACTGGAATCATGGGGAAGATGGTGAGTCACTGCGGCCAGTTTCTAGCTGCAGTCTCTCCATGCGAGAACTGGCATGGTCTGGTTTTGTTCTCATCTCTGTGCCGTCCCTGTCTTCTCCCTGGTGCCTCTCCTCTAACCACTGTTGGTACCTGCTCTCCCCAGGGCAACAAGGGCGGCGTGGCGGTGAGATTCGTGTTCCACAACACGACCTTCTGCGTTGTCAATTCCCACTTGGCTGCTCACGTGGAGGACTTCGAGCGCCGAAATCAGGATTATAAGGATATCTGTGCTCGGATGAGCTTTGTAACCCCTGATGATACACTACCTCAGCTCAACATCATGAAACATGAGTAAGTTCCTTTTACTGTCCACCTTTCCTGAAGTGGCGTTGAATAATAAAAATCGAGTTCAAATCACAGCAACAAGGGGTTTTCCACAGATAAGTTTGCTGGCTTAATTAACAATATAACTAAAAATGCCAAGGTGTCTTGTGTGCTAGAGCTCCTGCAGTCGAGCTAGCTGGTCACCTTTTTACTGGGGTGACTCGGGCAAACTGTCTGTAACGGCCCTTTTCTCACATGTTGTGCATAATTTTCTCGTTTCAAGCAAGCAGCATTCCCGAGTCAGTGGCTGAGCATCACAGGGCTTGAGCAAGCCGAGTGGTTTTTTTGTTTGTTTGTTTTTTTGTGTGATGGGAAATAAAATATAAATATGGGAGGAAAAGGGATAGCAGAATGGGCATTGTTTGTGCTTTAAAAAGTAAAAGTAAAGGCTTTGTTGAGTAACGAGTGTTTACAATTGCTGTTTCAGTTTAAGTGCATCAGATGGCATGTAGGCAACACTTGATTCAATTATATTATATTTTTATGGAGTGACAGTGCTGCTGGATAATCCAAATCAATCCCAAGTATGCATACAACAAAGCATATAAATTAAGGTTTCCTAAACCTAATACAAATAATTAATACTTCTACAGTTAATAATTAAACCATTAAAAACTCAAAATGTAGAGTGGATAAATAAAGAAAAAACTTCAAACGTTAGATTATCCTTGATAATCCACTAATGGAAATGTTGAGGTTTGGTTATAAACAGGAAGAGCTTTGATACTAGAAGCATTTAGACTTTAATCCTTGAAGGAAACCTTTATTTATTAAAAAGAGAATAGTACCGGTGTTTCTTTAGCTGCTGGTAGTGGGAAGGCTGTCGATCTGTTTGAAAGCCCGATGAGGAGCAGAATTAAGAGCAGTTGTTGATGAGATATGGCTGATGGATAAGATAGGCTGCCTTTGAGCTTTTGTCCTATCTGTGCTTTTGCAAATCCTGCATCAGGCAGTGTTTGCTAGGTAGCTGATAAAGCAGCGTGCTGATCTGGTTGAAAGAAGGGCAGCGAGCAACTGGTAAAACCACGGTATCGCACGAGGTCCGAGCGTGCAGACACATGCACATGAGCCTGCCTAACTGATTAACAAGCAGGAACGAGTTCTATCGTTGCCCTCTTCTATAGACAAGAAAAGCCTGAGTACTGGGTGGATTTTATGCAGCTTGGGAGGTTTTGAAGCCTTGGTGAGACGTGCAAGTTCTGTTTCGTTACGGAGCTGGTGATGTTCTCGAGGCTTTTTTCAGACAGAGGCAAACACGAGCACTTCCCATTAAACCAAGCCTTCAATCCCGTGTGGGATCCCAAAGGAGAAGCCAGTGGAAATTTCTGCTGTCAGACTCGGTCCTTCATGTCTCCTGCTGTCTTCCGTGTGTCTCCGTCTTAATCACCAGCGCCCAAACGTCTGTTCTCCTGCCCACCCCTCCTTCCACATGTAGCTTACGATACTAACTTCTGGCTCTTCTTCTCCGTGTTTGTCTTTGTTTTCAGTGTTGTCATCTGGCTAGGAGACTTGAACTACAGGCTTTGTATCCCTGATGCCAGTGAGGTGAAAAGTCTTATCAGTAAGAATGAGCTTCAGAAATTGTTGACATATGACCAGGTCAGTGAACCCCGCCTATGTTTGCTCTGTACTTGGGAGGCCGTTGTGGCTTGAGATGTGCCTGTACTTGGGAGGATCTGGCAGGCGCTCTGCGATAAGTGCCTACAGACGTAGATGCTACAACCTAGACAGAGCACTTGAGTGTCTTGGTGACATCAGCTCCCTGGACCAAAATAGCTTTTACACAATACTGGGGTTAACGGGATGACTCAGGCAGTTACTACAGAAGTGTCTTTGCATCTCGTTGGAAGATTTCTCCCTTCAATACAAGCTGGAACATAGAAATTTGTAACTGAAACAACAGCTGTTGTAATCAGTGTCCTGGAAAAGGTATTGATTTGGAGACCAGTACTTGTCTGCTCAGGCAGTTTGACCTAAATTCTGTGCTGTAGCCTTCACCACTCAGTGGCTTTTTTTTTGCAACACGCTGGAAACTAAGGTAGCACCAGATCTGTCTTTAAGATGACGGATTCTACCCGTGAAACATGAGCAAAAATAGTGTAATAGCATTTCTGACACACAAATTAACAGTAAATCCGATTGATTCTGTTCTGTAGCTCGTGTCTGCTGTACTACAGAGCTTCAGGCAGAAAACGACTGTAGCTTAGATTTTTGTGGAGGAAAAAAAAGAGGAAAATTTGCAGCAGAGTGGAAGAGAAAAGGAAGGCAGTGTCAGGTTGTCATCTGAGCACGCTTCCAGAGGCTTTTCCTAAATAATTGACAGTGAAATATTAATGATGGTGTTGCTTGAGCCTGAGAACTAATGAAGGCATTTAGCACAAGAGGAACAATTAGTATTTCCCTTAATTTGTTAAATGCTGTCTGTGTGGTATGGCAAGCAGTGCTGTGCCAATTTGTATTCGGTCTATTTGGAAAACGCTCCGCTGATGCGTTGAATTTTCATCTTTGTTAGAGGTGTAAGACCTGAGAGGTGGGTTGTGCGATGTCTGCGGTGAATCCCATGGTGACAGGTTGCAATTGCCCAGCCGATAGATCTGCTCTCTGACACTGCTGGGGAGGGGGGGTCAGTTAGGGTGGTTTGGTTTTTCGTTGTTTTGTTCGTTTTTAAAAGGATCTTTTTCTGCTTCCAGCTGAATATTCAGCGTATTCATAAGAAAGCATTTGCAGATTTCACTGAGGGAGAGATTAAATTCATCCCCACGTACAAATACGATTCTAAAACAGATCGCTGGGATTCCAGGTAAATCTGCTGCCAATGTACACCTTGACCTATAACATAAAAATATTTCTCTTGTAAAACGTGATTTCCTGCTTCCTAAAGGTAGAAATACCTCTCAGTGTTACGGTGGTAGCTGGAGTACACAGACAAACTTGTACTCCTTTGTTTCCCTACTTTCTGGAATAAGCAGATCCTGTACATGTTGAGGAGGTACATGGCTTAAACCTCAGTGGTTGATGATACCAATACATGAATGTGGGTAGAGTGAACTCACAGGTGACCCTGCACTGGAGGGGTTTTTTACTGCTTCCAGAGAAAAACAGTATAAAAGGAGTTGAAGAGGGAAAGGGACGTGCTCTGTGAGTCATCCTCACCCCTGACTTGCACACCCGCAGGGGTGGCTACCTTGGGACAGCAGCAGTTTTTCCTGCTTGCCACTCTCTGCGTGGTGCCTCCCACAGACATTTATGCTTCTGCTGCAGAAGCTTGCTCTGAATGGACAAACTCCCAAGAAGCAGTCCCAAGCCATAGAGCAATTAGATTTTATTCTGCCCATGTTTGTGAATGAGCACGGTGGTTAATCTGGAGAAGGATAACCCAGGATTCAGATTTCGTAACATAATTGAGTAGACTTTCTGTAGTGGAGAAAGGGGAGAGAGCAGAATAAATTGCATCATATTGCAGTTTTGGGGAGTGTGGGAGTTCGCTCCACCACTGCTGATGTGCTCGTTGATGATAGGGGTGGAGGGAGCTGCATGGCCAGGAAGAGCAAGAGCTTAGATCCGTATTAGAACTGTTGGATTCCTGTGGTAACTTGTGTTTCCTTGCAGTGGAAAGTGTCGTGTGCCAGCATGGTGTGACCGAATCCTTTGGAGGGGCGGGAACATAAATCAGCTCTGCTATCGCAGCCACATGGACCTGAAGACTAGTGACCACAAGCCAGTCAGCGCGCTTTTCCACATCGGGGTAACTTTTTTTTTTTTTTTTTTATATATGCAAGGGCAGGACCACAATTTTGTCACGCATTCCTCTGGGAGGTGATTGTGTAGTCAAGGCACGTCTGTGAATGCCGTTGCAAGAGGGCAGAATAAATAAAAAGTAAGGTGTGTCCACTTGGTAGGTGTGCTGCAATTTGGCAGCTGTGCCAGCCTCTGCTCATCAAACGACTCAGCAGTCTTCGTGTGCAGTGCAGCCTGGCCGTAGTGCTGGGGCAGTGTTATGCCCAAGCAAGGCAGGTGTTTGCTGTCATTTACCCTAGCAGATGTGGTGATGCAGTAAATAGGAAGGCAACCCCTGCTGCTTAGCTTCTTAGCTACGTGTACCCCATGATACGTAGCACTAGAATGAGTGAGCTACTGTTTTCTGTCCTCCCCAAGGAGACAGCAGAAAACTGTAATCACTGGTGCCTGCTGTTGCAGTGTTGTGTTAGGAGAGTGTGTCACTGGTTCACATCTGGTTTTGTTTGCTGCTGACTGGCTGGCAACAGATTTGGGTTTCCTGGCTTTCTGGGCTGCTCAAGTCTCCTTAAAGGAGAGCTTTTCTCTTGTTCTCCTGGAGAATGGTGCAAGATGCCAGTGCTGTCCCCCAGAGATCACCCCCAGTAATCTCCCAGCAGTGTGACCCCTTGACCAGAAACACCCCAGTAACACATCTCTTGGGGTAAAACCTTCATTAAGTTGCCTATGCAGCTTGGAGGTGCACCCACGTGTGCAAATTCCCTGAGCCTCAGGTACACATAGCAACTACTCAGAGAAAGCTGTCACTTCTGCAGTTTACTCATGATCACAGGAGTTCCTGTAAGGCTGGTCAGAAACTTTGCTGAGTGTTTTCTGATCTTCTGCAGGTAAAGGTTGTGGATGACCAGAGGTATCGAAAGGTGTTTGAAGATATCGTTCGTATGATGGACAGAATGGAGAACGACTTTCTTCCTTCGCTGGAGCTAAGCAGGAGAGAAGTGAGGATGAAATTGGGATCACTGTCTGCTTCCCCAACACAGCAGTTTTAGAAGTGTTGGGACTTAATTGTAGAAAGTTTGAACTTTTATCTGTTATCTTATGATGAGGAATTGGGTTAAAAGGGATATCTTACCTTGGCTTCTTGAGAGGTCTTCTGCTAGTAGTTCTGTGTTATGCAGGCACTTTCTGGTTGTGGGTTACCACTGTGGAGTCTGTGTGGCTGTCTTGTGTGTCCTGTCCTGGCCGCTAACACGATTTCTGTTTTTCTCCTCTCTGCAGTTTGACTTTGAGAATGTAAAGTTCCGTCAGCTGCAGAAGCAGAAGTTCCAGATAACCAACAACGGGCAGGTCACCTGTCACTTCTCCTTCATCCCAAAGCTCAACGACAGACAGTACTGTAAGCCATGGCTTCGGGCTGAGCCTTGTGAAGGTTACTTGGAGCCAAGTGAGTTTTGCCACTTTTTCTCCAGCATATTGGTATAGGCTGCCACTGCTCATCAGTCCCTCCCCTCTTTCCTGGGTCTCCCCCTTTCTGCCATCATCCTTGCCTGCCTGTTTTGTGGCCTTTGGTCCTGTAGTACAGAATCACAGAACTGTAGGGGTTGGGAGGGACCTCCTGAGATCATTGGGTCCAACCCCCCTGCCAAAGCAGGTTCCCTAGAGCAGGCTGCCCAGGTAGGGGTCCAGATGGGCCTTGGATATCTCCAGAGAAGGAGACCCCACAACCTCCCTGGGCAGCCTGTCCCAGTGCTCCGTCACCCTCACCATGAAGAAGTTCTGTCCCATGTTGGTGCAGAACTTCCTGGGCTCCACTTTGCAGCCATTGCCCCTTGTCCTGTCCCCACAAACCACTGAAAAGAGGTTGGCCATATACGTCTTTGTTACCCCTTGAGGAGAGTGTCTGTGTGTTCATGACAGCTCCTGCCTGTTGCAGATGAGAGCGTGGACATCTCCCTGGATGTGTACGTCAGTAAGGACTCCGTCACCCTTCTGAACTCGGGCGAGGATAAAATTGAGGATATTCTTGTCCTTCACTTGGACCGGGGGAAGGACTATTTCCTCACCATCAGTGGGAGCTACCTGCCCAGCTGCTTTGGCACCTCCCTAGAGGCTTTGTGCCGGATGAGACAACCCATCCGAGAAGTTCCAGTCACCAAACTCATTGACCTGGTAAGTAGCAGCACTTCTGGAGCCCAAGCTGCTGTGAATGGGCACACCAGATTTGCCCTGCAGTTCCCCTAGGGAGAGAGCATGTTCCTTCTGCTTACTCCTCAAAGCTGGAGTAATGCCTTCCATATGGATCAGCTGTGCTGGCTCTAAGCTGATTTACTTCTTCCAGAGCTTAAGGTGGTCTTTGGTGATTTTCCCCTCCACCACCGATAGCTTTTGGTAGCTTGTACTTTGTGATTTCCTTGACCAAGTCCTAAATATTACTTGGTGGTGAGACCAAACAATGATTCCAGCATCTTTCTTTGCATTGCTGCCCTGCTGTTGCTGGCGTGCTCAGCTGGGTGGCTCTGCTGTGCCTTGAGCAGCATGCCTAAAATGATCTCCTCTGAGATGCCCTTCTTCGGCCATGTCAAGTGCTCCAGGATCCTTCTCCTTCTGGACAGCTGTGGTGTTCACGTTGCTCAAGGGAAGGAAGAGACAGAAGCAGGACCGAAGAAAGGGATTTGGTGCTGTTAAGTGTGCTGATGAACTATAGCTCTGCAAATGGCCAGCCTTGCAGCCTCTCTGACCAGTTCCTGTCACGCCACAGTGAGCAAACTCTTCTGCAGTGCAGAGATAACTGTTCATCTCTACAAGCATCACGAGCCCCTAGCATCAGCATTCATCCTTCTGAAACCTTGTGTGACCGTGCCATCTTTTGTCCTTTTGGTATCTCACGGCTGTTTTGGAAGTGAAGCCCCATTTTGAGGGGCAGCGATTCTTGCTTCAGATTCTTGCTTCCTAACCTGTGATCTAAATCTCCCCTCTTCTGGTTAAAACCATGCCCCTTTGTCATTTCATTACCTGATTGAGCTAAGAGTCGCTCCTCATCTGACCTTTAAATACTGAAAAGCCGCAGTGAGGTCTCCCAGCGCCTTCCTTCCTGCAGGCCGAACAGCCCCAGCTCTCTCAGCCCTTCTCCATAGGAGAGGTGTTCCAGCCCCGTCATCTCCATGGCCCCCCTCAGGACCTGCTCTAACAGCCCCACACCCTTCTTCTGGGGGCCCCAGACCTGGACACAGGGCTCCAGGTGGGGCCTCACGAGGGCAGAGCAGAGGGGCACGATCCCCCCTCCACCTGCTGCCCACTCCTCTGATGATGGAGCCCAGGATGCAGTCGGCCTTTTGGGCTGCAGGCACACACCCTGCTGGCTCCTCTCAAGCTTTTCATCCACCAGAATCCCCAAGTCCTTCTCTGCAGGGCTGCTCTCAAGGAGTTCCTCTCCCAGGCTGTGCTCCTGTCTGGGATTGCCCCAGCCCAGGTGCAGCGCCTTGCACTTGGCCTTGTTGAACGTCTTCAGGTTCCGTGGGCCCAATTCTCCAGCCTGTCCAGGTCCCTTTGGATGCCATCCCTTCCTTCTGGTGTTATTGACAGCACCCCTCAGCTTGGTGCCAGCTGCAGACTTGCTGAGGGTGCAGCCCGATTTCTGTTGACCTGGTGGATGAGCACAGTTCTTGCAGTCTCTCTGACAGCCTTTCCTCTCTTCCCAAATCTTAGATTCTTGTCCTTCTGTGTGTGGTTTGTCATTGATGTTGTTTTGCCCAGTGAGCTGATGCTTTTTCACAGTGGTGGATTTGACCGGGCCTGCTCCTGCTGGCTTAAACTCCCTTCTCTTCCCTTTAGCAGCTGCCCCAGCCTTTCTGCCTCCTCCAGTTCCCACCTTTTGTAGTGAGCAGCCACTTTTCTCACCGGCCCAACGTGCAGAAAGGCCTTTGTGCTTTTTCTGTGCTAGATTTCTGATTTTTGTAATCACAAGATGAGGTTAAGCAGAATCCAGATGGCAAAACACAGTGTTTGCCTCCTCCATTCAAGCAACTAACGCAGGCCTCAAGCTCCTCGTGCTTTTCAGGATTTGCTTGATAATCACTCTTCTTTTTTTTGGAATGTGTCAAACTCGGTCTGGAGCATTTCAATAGTCTTGGTGACTTTTCTTCCTGCTTCCCAGTGACTTTTCGCTTGATGGATAGGAACTTGGGCCTAGACTCTCAGCTTCTGCCCTCCTGGATATGCACCATTGCTTTTCTGAGTAACTGTACTCTGGGGCCTCTTCTGCTTCCTTTACCTCTCAGTTTCCTTCTGTTATTCAGTGAAGAGAAGCACAGGAAGCAAAACAATCAGAGAAGAGCAAGACATGAAGGCGCTCTGTCCCAGCATTTGCAGTGAAGAAACAGTCTCTTCTGTGAGTGAGGTCACTTTGACTGCAGTACTTCAACTGGAGCATGTTAAGCAAGCTCAAGGAATACAAGTGTAACAGCCCAAAGGAAAATTTAGTCACTTACGATTATAAAACTACTGTAACATTAGAGCTATTTTAGGTCTGTTGTCTTTGATCATACCTGTGAGTTGAGAAATTCCTGGAGACAGGAAAAGCCGAGCATTTTCTACAAGGGAGAATGGTGACTCTGTCCTGTGCAGCCCACAGGTATTTAGGTCTGGCTTCCGTGAATTTAGCAAACGTGTTGGCTGTGCAAAGAAATCTGTGTGTGTGTATTGAGAACCATTCTTTCTCCTGCACTTGCTTAGTGTTAGAGTTTGTCATCAAGCATTTTTCTTGGCCTGGCAAGATGTCTTGTCTTCAGCAGAGGGAGATTTGGAGAATGCAGGTCGGTGTCTGAGGGGCAGAGCTGATGCAGGACAGCGACGTGTAGGTGGGAGCTTGTTTGGAAATGGCCGAGTTCTCCCAGGAGAAGCTGTTAGCACTTGAGCATCCTGCCTTTGTGATTTCAGCAGTAGCGTCCTCATCCTATTTTTTTTTTCTTGGGGTCCTCCTGTGGGCTTCAAAAAGCATCTTGAAAGATCTTTCTTAGGAGCACATTGTCCCACAGAGCTCGTTATGCTGAACACTGCAGGAAGAGAGGTGAGCAGCGGTCAGGTCGGTGACTCACCCAGATACCAAAGGAGCCTCTCTGCTGTGCCACGTGGCTGTCTGCTGTCCCAAACCTGTGCCTGCAGTCCCTCCTCCTGCAGAAGAACCTGCACTAGCTGCTGTTTGGAGCAAGTTGGGCTAGCCTGGTTGTGTTAAAACACAGCAAGTCTCCAAAGGAAGCAGGAGGAGAGCCTGAGATGCTGCTCCCTGCTAAGCACGCCCTGTGTGGTGGCTGCTGCAGCTGCACGTCCAGCTCGGCCCCCTTTGGTTGAGGTCGTTCTGCCAAAACTCAGCTTGGGCGACCTGCTTCTGGTTCCTCCTGTGGACTCCACCAACTGGCATCTTACACTGCCAGCCTGGCGAGTGGATGCTGTGTCTCAGCATCATCTGAGGGGTTGGACACAGCCTGGAGGGGGCCTTGGCGTGCTCCTCGCCGCAGCATTAATGCTGTTAGGTTGAGACAGACAAGCAGCCCCAGGTTTTGAGCACAAACACTTGTTTCCCTGACCCTACACAAAGCTGCTTAGGGGGCCTGCTAGCTCCACAGCTGCCACGCACTCAGCACTACAGATTTAGCTTGGTGAGTGTTTTATCTCCCTGGTCACAGGGGAAGATGGCAGAAACAGTGCAGGAACATGTATTTCTGGCCAGGAGGATTCAAGAAGGGGAACTTCTTCCTGTCAGACCTCTCATCTGCCCGTGGCCCAGCCGTTTGCTTGGTAGTGAGCAGCGCTGCTGCAAGGCTGCTTTGAGGAGTTCACAGAAATCTAGACGAGGTTGTGCATCATGTGAGCAGGATTTTTGCTAACTGGCAGGCAAACCTCCTGCCACAGGTTTAACTTCGGCCACGTCAGCAAAATGTGTGAAGGAACTGGCATTTGGTGGGGTCTCATAATGCAAAGTAGGTTTCTGCTTAATCCGAGATCGTTCTCTCTCTTAACAATACTTTTTCCTCTTCTCTCTTTCCCAATGCTCTCAGGGAGAAGACAGCTTCTTAGAAAAGGTAATGCAAGCAATTGCTGGGGAAGTCTGCGTCTCGATGACTTGTTTGTAAAGAATGAGAGTTTTTTTTTCCCTTGCTTGCTGCTGAAGAGGGAAGGGGAGGTGGGTCCAGAGGGAGCGCCTGTTCCAGCAAAGCCTCTTAGTGCAGCTGTGGGCCCAGAATAGATGAGAGCATGTAGGAGCACAAAGTGACCCCGTAGTCAAGATGGGGCCAGCCATGCTTAAAGCTCGCCAAATTTGCTATGGGGAAAGAAAAATATATATATATATACTGTCCTGATCTGGGCAGGAGTGATAAATACTTCCAGAACAGACTGGCAACCTGTGACGCACCTGAATTAACGAACTGTGCACGTGAGGTGAGGCTCACCAGAGCAGCCTTTTCAGATGGGAGGGAAGTGCTGAGTCAGAAAAGGGAAATCTTTTGCTCTTTCCATCCTGGGATGCCCTCACAGAGCCCTCGGGAGGGCCTCGTGTAGGAGGCAGCACTGATAGCCACCGGTGCCAGAGTGGGGTTGCTGCTTTGCTTTGTGCTCTGCGCTGGGGCCCAAGCGAGACAAATCTGTAATTCCGAGGGCAGGGGGGAGGTGGAGACGCTGCTGTGTGCACGGCAGCGTTGTTCCTGCTCCTCCTGCACCAGCTCAAACGTTTGGTAGCTGATGCAAGCTGACTGCACAGGCTCCCTGGGCCGGGCGGCTTCTCCCTCTCCAAGCTGTCAGGGTAGGAGTCCTCTCTCCAAGAGGGGCTTGAACCAGATGAAGCCCCCAGGCTCCTTCCTAGCAGCGGGGAAGGGAGGAGTTGGATGCTGTCCCCTGGGAGCAACCCTTCTGCAGAGCATCTTCCTTCCTCGGCGGCGCTTCCCTTCCTCGCAGGCGGCAGGAGAGGGCGCTCGGTGCCCGCCCGATGCGCAAGGACAGCCCCAGTGCTGCTGCCTCTGCTCCAGCCAGCAGGGAAAGCTCCTGCGGGGGGGTCCACAGCTCTCCGAGTCAGCCGAGTGCTGCTCTAGGCTTCAGCTCCATCGCCACACGGCCTGGAGCAGGGATTTTTTTTTTTGTCCAAGAGTCTTTAGCTCCCCAAGAGCATCCCCAGCTCTCGCCTTAGCTCTTGGAAGGAAGCGGTGAGGAACTCGCTTGCTTAATGCTCTGCTTTCCAGCCTGCCCTGGGTGCTCGGATGAGCGAGGAGGATGTGCAGCCAGCTCCCAGTGTCTGCTGGCAGGGTAAAACTCAGTGATGTGCAGGGCAAGGCTGTCCTGTGCCACGTGCCCACTGTGGTAGGCTTGTGGTGCTCCTCTCTGCTGGTGTCCTTTGGTTGCCTTGCTGCTTGTGCCGGTCCCCGCTGTGCGGCTGTGCTGTGTGCGCTGCGGGGGGGGCTGCGCGAGGTGAGGTGTTCCTTTGGGAGCAATCCTAAAGCGAGGATAAAACCGAGCAAGAAAACTTTGATCCCGTTAAAGGTTGGTGTGGAGGGGGTCTCTGAGCAGCTGGGGTAGTCGTCTGCCTCCCGTGAGTAAGCAGGAAAAACCTGGCGATGGTGTCAGGGTGTCCTGTGCTCAGCAGACACCTCTCCTTAGGAAAAACAGGAATCAAACTTTGGGAAACTGAATTGCTTCAGTCACGCACCACCAGAGCACGCAGCAGTCGGTAAAGACACGTCCTTGACCGTGCCTTCAGAGGAGAGAGCAGTGGCTGGGGCTTAAACCCAACCGTGGAAGCCAGCGCAGCAGCGAGACTCGTTATCCTCTGGGGAGGGTGGGAGCTGTAACACGGACAGGTCATCTGGGGCAGCCAGGGACCCATCCTGGGAGCTGTTTTTTGGTGTTTTTTTTTTTTTTAGAGAGAGCTCCCCTGAGCTGTGGTTCTGTGGGGCAGGGAGCTGCCACCTCTGTGCTGCAGAAGCAGAGCCAGGGGCGTCCTGGGTGCCGCTGCTTCCCGTCTCCAGACCCGTCCAGGGGGACCGAGCTTTCCCTGAAACCTGCTGTGCTCTTTGCCACCAGGAGAAATCCGCGCTGCAGATGGGCCTCCTGAACAGCGAGGACGCAAGCGAGATGCCGCTGCAGGTGCCGAAGGAGATCTGGCTCTTGGTGGACCACTTGTTCAAGCACGCTTGCCACCAGGTGAGGGATGGGGCCTCCGCCTGGAGATCAGCTCCAGCGGGGTATTTGCGAGGCAGGGCTTTTCCCCTCTGCTTGAGGCGCCGGCTGGGCTTCCAGCTTCCACCCTGCTGTCCCCGTGTGCCTCAGCTTCTGTGAGGAAGGCGTGACTGGTCCTGTCCCTGCGCCGACACCGCTGTCTTTGGCAGGAGGACCTGTTCCAGACTCCGGGCATGCAAGAGGAGCTGCAGCAGATCATCGACTGCCTGGACACCAGTATCCCCGAGACAATCCGTATCCTCGCTGCGCCTGGCGTTCCCCGGAACCCATTGAATCTCAGCTGTGCTGTGAGATCGCTCTCTGAGGAGTGCTTGTCTGCCTCTTCTGGAAGGGCCCCTGCCTGGGGGCTGGCTCCTTTCTGTCCCTCAGAGATGCCCCCTCTGGGAGCTGAGCACCTCTGGATGAGCTCAGCCCTAGGGGAGCTTCTGCGAGGCTGTGCCAAGGGCAAGAATGGACGGTGGGGCTCGGGGGAGGGCAAAAGCAGTGCAGGGTGGCTGTGCCAGCATTTTGTGCGGATGGGGGAGAGCAGAGGAGAGGAGCTGTGGTGTCGGGAAGCAGTTGGGCAGAGAAACCCGCAGGAGCAAAGCCAACAGGTGTAGGAGGAGAGGCTGGGGATGGGATCCGTCTGCTCCACGTGCCCCTTGACTCCCCCTGGCCCAGCGGGCAGTAACCACTCCGTGGCCGAAGCACTCCTCATCTTCCTGGAGGCTCTGCCAGAGCCGGTGATCTGCTACGAGATGTATCAGCGCTGCCTCGACTGGTCGCACGACAGCCGGCTCTGCCGCCAGGTACGGCGCTGCCTCTGCCTCCATCCGCTCGTGGCAGGCTCAGGGGGGGGTTTCCCCGCTGCTGTCAGCTCTGGCTTGGCCCCAGGGCTTGCTGCCTTCCCCTGGGCTGCCACAGAGCTTTGGGAGAGGCTCTTTGTGGCGAGCAGGATGGTTTGGGTGCTCCAGCAGTGCTCTCCTCTTGCCCAAGGGCTGGCGCTGCGGCTCCTCCAGCCGTCCCAGGGGAGCTGGTGGCTTCCAAAGAGCCCCCAGGCGTGGGTGGTATCACCCTGAGCGCCTCGGGAACGGTGCCCCCAGGGAGTGAGAGCGCCTTCAGTGGTCTCCAGGGTTTGAGCACCTGCTCAGTGCCGCAGTTCCTGTGCGTTCTCCTCAGGACGGCAACAGAGCGGCTCTTAAAAATAGCTGGCGGAGCAGCAAGCAAGGCCAAGCGTGTCCTTGGGCAGAGGAAGAAGCCAGGAATGTTTTCAGAGCTGGCCTCGGGAAACCTCTTGTCCTGGTCCTCGTGCTGCTACTGTGCAGCTGGATCCAGCTGGAAGACGAGGGGGGAGCAGCCCCGGGGCAGTGTCACTTTTTACCTGGTGCCGTGGGTTCTCCTGGCGGTGCTGTCAGCACAGCTGCTGGCTTGCTGCTCTCCTCCTGGGACTCTACCTGCTGCCTGGTGGCCGTGCAGCAGCACTGGGAGCACTCCTATCCCTGTTTTTTTTTTTTTGGTGTTTTTTTTTTTTTTTTCAGGTGATTTCTCAGCTGCCCCGCTGCCATCGCAGCGTCTTTCGGTACCTAATGTCGTTCCTCCGAGAGCTGCTCAAATACTCGGAAGACAACAACGTCAGCGCCACCATGATCGGTAAGGCCGAGGCAGCTCCCTGCCCCCTCCCCGAAACGCTGCTGCCCCCCTCCCTGCCACCTCCCCAGGCCTGTAACCGGCTCTGTCCCCGCAGCCACCTTGTTCACCAGCCTCCTCCTGCGGCCTCCGCCCAACCTGATGGCGAAGCAGACCCAGCAGGACCGCCAGCGTGCCATCAGCTTCCTCTACGGCTTCTTGCTCTCCGGGGACGAGGAGTGACCCCTGCCCGCCTGCCAAAGCCGGCCTCGTGCCCGGGCTGCGCCTCCGGCGGCTCCCCAAAGGGCAGAAGGCTCCGAGCTCCTCTGAGGGCCGTGTTTACGGGTGGAAGGGAAGCGTTCTCCTCTCTTTCCCACTGCTGTACCCCGCGCCGCAGAGGACCTGCGTGCTCCTTGCACTGCCATCCGTGACAGGACCCTCCTGCTTTCTCCCCTGGAGCTTGAGGGGGGGATCTGCCGCTAGCCAAACGTGGGGCCAGCGGCCCGCTTGTCCCCTAGCCATGTCACCGGTTCCCCGACCCGTGCTTCTCTCCCCTTTTCACCCCCCGTCTCCCTGGAGGCAGCGCAGGGAAGGGTGGAGGCTGCTGGTGCTGCTGGAGGGCCGCGGCTCAGCTGGCTGCATCCCTGTGTGCTGGTGGGTACTGGCCACACTGGTGAGAGCCCTGTGCCATGCAGCAGCCCGGGTCACCCTCCTGGGATGAGGTTTTGGCATCCCCTGCTCCAGCCCCTGGGTTTCTCCTGGGTTTCTGGCACCAGCACCTCGCTCTGCCCTCTCCCCTCGTGCCCCGGCTGCCCCCCGGGCTGTGGGGGCTGGTGGCTGACGTGGAGGAGCCCGGATCGAGCAGGGCTGGGAGGTGAAGGTTTATCCAGGGCAGCCCCTGGGCACGGCACGGAGCGGGACACGGCTCCTGCCCCCCCTATCCCTGCTGTAGGACCGGGTTTGAGGGCGCCTCCATCCATCCTAGGGAATGGGGAACGAGCCCCAGGTCCCACAGGAGCAGCGTGCTGGGGGTGGGGGGGTGCAGCCGGGGAGGGGAAGTCCTCAGGAAGGGAGATGGGGGTTCAAGGGGGGGGCTGCCCCTGCTCAAACACTAAGCAGAGCCCTGGCTGCGGGGGGTGTATGGGGACGGTGCCTGTGCCCAGCCCCAGCCCCACGTACCTGGCCACATCGTGTGCTGCCCCGTGTTCCCCGTGCCCTGGCTGAGCAGCTGGGGGCTCCCCAGACCTCGTGGCTCTAATTATTTTCTTTATTGTTTTTTTTCTTTTTTTTAATTTTTAAATTACATAATTTATTGGGAATCCATCTGTTCCAAATAAAACCTCAGTTGTGCAAGCGGTGGTTTCGTGGGCTCGAGGCTCGGGCCGAGCCTGCCGGCCCTCACGTAGCAGTGGCTGCGGGGCTGCAGCATCCCGAGGGGGACTCGGGGCTGGGGGGGGGAAGAAAACCCCCAGGGAGCAATGGGCAGAGCTGGGCACGAGTGCTTTGGTGGCACACGGTGCCCAGTAGGGCCCTCCACGTGCTGGGGCGAGGGGCGCAGTGGGGTCCTGGTGTCCCGGGACCCTGCAGCCCCTCTGGCTCGGCATCTGGAGCAGCGGTGGAGAAAGCCGGCCGCATCCTGCCGCAGGAAACGGCCACCAGTGTCATCTCCATCTGCTTCCTGCCTGCTCCTTGAGCGCGGGGCCGTGCCCGGGCAGCTGCTCCCGGCCTCGTCACGGAGGGGACCCGCTGCAAGGTGCCGGCATTGTTCCCTCGGCTGCTGCATTCCTGCCACTGCCGGCGGAAATGCCGGAGAGGGCGCGAAGCCCCGCGGCTCCCGCGGGACGGGCTGGGCCCGTGCATCCTCAAGGAGTGCATCCTCACGGCCCTCTCCTTGGAGGGCCTCGGAGCTCTGAGCAGCGCATGGGGATGGGGGCTTGAACGTGCCCGGCAGCCACCCTGGTGCTGGAAGCGTCTGCGTGGTGGGGCTGGTGGCACCCAGTGGTGTGAGTGGCGTGGCTCAACCTGTGTTTTTGGCACAGCCACCGTCCCCTGCACGTCCTGAGCCCCGGCCATCCATCCCCTGGGATGCAGCCAGAGGTCCCCAAGAAACGGAGGCCCCCAGTGATGGTTCATCCCTCTCCTGGTGCACACCCAGCACCGTTTGCTTCCCACCTGGGCCAGCTTGGACCTGGCAAAGCTCCACGTCTTGGCTACACCAGGCCAGGCACCCACACTCGTGCCTGGCAGCCAGGCACTGGGGTGGAGGCTGTGCACCCTCTGCACCTCTGCCCCCAGCTGCTGAGACCTCACGGCCCCTCTGGCTTTGGCACTTGCTGGCGGCGTGCAAGGGAGCGGGCACGGTGCGTGGCACGCGGCACACGGGGACGGCAGAGGAGCCCGGCAGCCCCCACCTGCCCGCAGGCAGCAGGCCAAGCCAGGAAAAGCCAGAGATTCCTTCGCTCTCCCGGCCCAGGAGCCTTTTCCTCCGGCACCGGCTGGCCACAGCCCAACCGGGGGGACCTCCCCGGCCTCCCCCTTCCAGGGCAGAGATGGGGCCAGCGGGGTTGGGGCGGTTGGGCTGCGGCCAGGGCGGCGCATCCTGCCGCTCCCCTCATCACGGCACCCGCTGGCCCCCACGGGAGGGGAAAAACCCACGGGAGGGGCCCAGACGGGAGGCACCCGGGGCGGGCGCAGGCGTGCGGCGTGGCGGGAGCGCGCTGGCGCATGGCCGGGGAGCGCATCCCTCCCGCTCCCCGAGGATGAGCTCATGGAGGCCAGCTGGGCCCAGCCCCACTTCCCCCCGGGCCCCTGCTCCCAGCCCCGCAGCTGCAGCCTTTCCGCCCCTCCGCAGCCCCGTTAACCCCCTCCCCACCAGCGCTGCCCCCCCCCCGTGCCTGCCGGCGGGACCCCCGACACGGTGTCCCCAGCCCTCGCTTTCCTGTTCGGGGAGCCCTGCACAGCTCCAGGGGATTTTGGGGAGATAGGAGGGGTCCCAGCCCTTTGCAGGGCTCAGCTGCTGTTCCATATGCAAGACCCTCTCAGCCCTAAGCTGCTGCCCCTCTCCATGGGCACGTGAGGGACCAGGGAGGGGGAAAACGGGGACGGAGAGAGCAGGGGTGAGGATGCAGGGAGCCAAAACACCAGGGATGGGGATGCCAGGGACCGGGTGCCTGCAGCTGCTCGCCTGCCTGGGCCCGTGGGGATGGGGACAGCAGAGAGGGGGACAGCAGGAATTGGGACACCAGGGACAGGGGCTCCAGGGACAAGGATGCCAGGAATAGAGACACCAGGGACAGAGATACCAGAGACAGGGATGCCAGGGACAGGGACGCCAGGAATAGAGACACCAGGAATAGGGACACCAGAGATAGGGATGCCAGGGAGGGGGATGCTGGGGACGAGGATGCCAGAGGCCAGGCACCCACCGCTGCTCCCCTGTGACCAGCAGGGCTGGTGGTGTTAGACTGGGGGGGTGCAGGTCCGGCAGCCCCAGGGCATGATGGCAGAAGAGCCAAAGGTGCCCAGGACGGGGTCCCAGAGAACCAGGGCAGCTCCAGCAGCTGCAGCAGTGCCCGTCCCATCCTGTCCCATCGCCCCATGCCCCCCCCCCAGTGCCAGGCTCAGGCTGAGGGCCCTCTCCCCACCCCGGGTGCTGCACCCACCCGGCACCGATCGCCAGTAACCACGGCAACGAGACATTGCTTTCAGCTGGTGAGATGCACAAACCCCAGCCCCGGCTGCCTTTGCAGCAGTGGGTACAGCATCAGCACCCTGAGGGACGGGGACTGAGACCAGGACGGGACAGGTTGTCCCCCTCGCAGGGCACCAAGCATCTCTCCACGGCCCCAAGGGCTGCAGACCTCGTCCCAGCCCCTGGTCCAGCCAGCCCGGCCGCCACCGCGCCGAAAACAAGCGTTTATTGTCATCATAGCTCTTTATTATAAAGATGTATTTACACAGAACAAATCTTTACAGACACGAGAGACACGGTGACCAACAGGGCCCGGCACCACCACTACGGCCCCCCTTTGGCATACGTTAGTGCTTCACGCAGAGACCCCCACAGGCACCCCACGGGTGGGCACCCCACGGGTGGGCACCCCACGCCCCGGGGGTCCTGCAGAGGTGGCTCCACGGCCAAGGAGGGGAGGGCAGCTCAGGCGGGGTTAGCACCACAAGAATAAATAGACCCTCCCCAGCCACGCTGCCGGGGCAGGTGGGCGACAGGGACGGGGCAGGGAGGGAGCTCCTCTGCCCGACAAAGTGCTTTTTGCAAAGCCCACCGACCCGGCGAGCCGGGCACGGGGCAAAGCCCGGGAGGCGGCGAGGGGACGCGGTGCTACCCACGGGACACGACCCGGGGACAAGCCACGGTGGTGGAGGTGTCGCCAGCTCGGGGCTCACGGCTGGGACCCCCATGCAGGGGGCTCAGGGCCAAGCAGACCAGGCTAGGGAGTAGGGCTGGCAGCGGGGCAGGCGTCCCTGGAGGGCTGCTGGCGACCCTGCAACGAGAGCGAAGCGCGGTGGGATGAGCCCCAGCCCAGCAGCACAGTCTGGTGTCCCCAAATTCCCCCCCACATGCCCCACAGCCACTCACCTGGGTCAGAAGGGCATGGGGCCCTTGTGGGACAGCCGGGGCCGGGGGCGGCGGAGCCTTCGCCACCCACCCGCCCGCTGCCCAGCCCCGCGCCGCGCACCCCGCGGCCGCACCAGGGCTCGGATGCGGCCGCGCTCCGGCCCCGTCCCATCCGGCAGCGGTCCTGGGATGGCAAGAAGAGCGTTAGCCGTGTCCCCCTTACCCCCCCAAAAAAAAAAAAAAAATAAAAAAAAAAAAATCCACCACCACCTGCGCGAGGGACGGGGATGCTGCGGCGCCCTCCGAGCTGGGTTTGGAGCGGCCGGGCCACCTGCAGGGAGCGCGGCCACTGCCAAGGGCACGGCACGGCCCCGACTCGGCTCCCACTGCCCACCCCAAAGCCACCCGGCTCCCCGAAGCCCCCCAGCAGCCCCCTCCCCACCTCCCCAGCCCTCAGCCCTCGGCCGGCAGCGGGGGCTCGGGGGGCTGCGCCCTCTGCCCACCCGACGGGACCCCGGCACCCGTTGGCACGGCCGCTTACCGGGGCCCTCGGCGGGCCGGCTCCCGGCCCCGCTACCCCGGGGCGGACAGAGCGAGGTTTGTTACCTCCCTGAAAAGCGCTTTGTCCTCCCCCCTCGGCCGGGGGCCGCCGGTTCCCTGCCAGCCGCCGCCGCCCCCCCCCGACCTCTCCGCTCCGCTCCGCCCCGCAGCGGGCCCCGCTCCCCGGCGCCGCACTCACCCGCGGCGGCGGCCAGGGCGAGGCAGAGCAGCAGCAGCAGCAGCAGCAGCCAGCGCCGCTCCGCCATGCTCCGCCGGGCACGGGGCTGCGCGGCTCCGCCGGGCTCGGGGAGGCGGCGGAGGCTGGGGGGGAAGCGGCGGAGGCGGCGGGGGCGGCGGCGGTGGCGGCCCCGCTCCGGGATCGCCGCATTTGTAGGCGGCGAGAGCCCGGCCCGGCCCCGCCGCACGCCCGCCCCGGGGGGGCTCCGCCGCCCGCCCCGCTCCGCCCCCTCCGCCCGCAGAGGTTGAGCCCCCCCCGGTTCCTCCGGGACCCCCCCGTTGTCCCTTAGAGCCTGCTCAGGAGTCCTCCGGCTCCGGGGAACCCCCCCCTTCGGGTGCCGTCCTGGCCACGTCCCTCCCGGTGCCGCTCCGGGGATGCGGAGCCCCGGTAGGCACCGGGCTGAGCGTGCCGGCTGCGGGCACAAGGCCGGGGGGGAGCCGATGGGTGCATCCGAGGGTCCCGAGGGAGCTGGGGGGTGTAGCTGCCGAGCCTCTCTCCGTCGTGTCTGGGAAGCCGTGGCAGCCCGGTGAAGTCTCCTTTGAGTGGAAGAGGGGAAACATAACCCCGTTTTTAGGAGGGGAAAAAAGGAAGGCGCTCAGCCTCGCCTCTGCGCCCAGCAAGATCAGGGAGCAAATCCTCCTGGAAACCCTGCCAAAGCCCATGGGAAATAAGGAGGTGATTGGTGACGGCGAACGGGGCTTCGCTAAGGGCAGATGGTGCCCGACAAAGCTGGTGGCCTTCTGCAGTGGGGTTACAGCCCTGGTGGGTAGGGGAGGAACAGAGACCAGCTAGTCAGGTGGAGTCCAGTGTCCAGGTGGAGAAGCAGTGCTCCTCGGGGCAGTGCTGGGACCAGCAGCGTTTAACGTCTCTGTTGGTGATGCAGAGAGTGGGATCCAGGGCGCCCTGTTTGCCGCTGACACCGAGTTGTGCAGTGAGAATGGATTGAGAGCAGCCCTGAGGAGAAGGACCTGGGGGTGTTGGTGGATGAGAAGCTTGACGTGAGCTGGCAGCGTGTGCCTGCAGCCCAGAAAGCCAACCGTATGCTGGGCTGCACCGACAGCAGCGTGGCCCGCAGGGCAAGGGACGGGATTGTCCCCCTCTGCTCTGCCCTCCTGAGACCCCTCCTGGAGCCCTGCGCTCAGCTCTGGGCCCCCGGCACAAAGAAGGCCGGGGAGGGACTCCCAGTAGTGGTAGAACAAGGGGAATGGCTTTAAACTACAAGAGGGTAGGTTTATATGGGATAGGAGGAAGAAATTCTGCACTGCGAGGGCAGTGAGGCACTGGCACAGGCTGCCCAGGGGAGCTGTGGGTGCCCCATCCCTGGAGATGTTCAAGGCCCAGTTGGTTGGGGCTTTGGGCAACCTGGGCTGGTGGGAGAGGTCCCTGCCCATGGCAGGGGGTGGGAACTGGGTGGGCTTTGAGGTCCCTGCCAACCTGGCCTGTTCTGTGAGCCTGTGATTCATCACTCCACGTGCCCTCGTTGTGAAGAACACCAGGAGCGCCCTGGGCTGCAGCAGACACGGCAGCAGGCAGAGGAAGGGCGATGGGCCAGGGGTTGGATGTGTGCAGTGTGGAACACGTGGAGATCTTACCAAAGGTTATAAAGGCCTGAAAGGAGAGCGCAAAGAGGACAGAGACAGGCTCTTCTGAAGAGGATGGCCACAACAACAGGACAAGAGGCAAGAGGCAAAAACTGAAATGCGGCGTGTTATGTCTGACCTTCAGGGAGCCTGCTTTACTGTGAGGGTGACCAGAGGGGCTATGGGGCCTCCCTCCTTGGCAAGATTTAAAAGTAGGTGGGAAGTGGTCCTGGGCAACCTGCTCTGGGTGTCCCTGCCTGAGCAGGGGATGCCAGGTGACATGGAGAGGTCCCCTCCAACCCCAATGCTTCCATGCAGACCAGGGCAGCAGAGGTGCAAGACCCCCGCACGAGGCACCCCAAAACTGCCCCTGTAAGGTCACCAGCACGGTAACGGCTGAGGCACGGCCAGGACACGAGTGGGGATCCGCAGATGGACAAAGGGAAGTGACAGCTCCACGCCCCACAGGGGGGTCCCCACAGCCACGATGTGACACCTCCTGCAGGCACCCACCTGGTGGAAGCCAAGACACCCACATGGGCAGGACCTGAGGGTGCTTTGCTGACAGAGTAGCAACCCCCACGTCCCCCCCATCGCGTCCATCAGCCAGGATCTCCCAGCCTGTCCATCACAGGGGGGATTTTCTCCGGCTATCAGATACTTAGCGCCCTCGCTTCCGCATTCCTGGGGCTGCAGCGGGCTCCCTCCCGCCCCGCGCGCGTCCTGTTTGCTCGGGCGCATCACCCCGGCCTGAGTCACGCCGCGGCCCCGCAGGTGGCGGAAGGCTAACAATAGCCCACAAAGGGAGGATGTCTCCCCCAAGCCTTCCTCCGGCCCCGTCTTCGAGGAAAGCTCCCGCGGGAGGGCCGGGCCCCACCGGACGCGCGGCGCTGGATGAGCCTCGTCCGGTTGACGCTGCCTGGGGAGCGCCTTGGATGCGCGGCAGATGCCGAGCTTGGCGATGTGGTTTAGTGGAGGGCTTGGAAGCGTCAGGTCAGAGGTTGGGCTGGGTGGTCTTGGAGCTCTCTCCCAACCCGGCTGATTCTGTGATTTGGTGATTAGCACGGTTTGCTAATTACCAGGGTGGAAGCAAAGCGCTGCCCGATGGTCGCCGTGACAACCTGCCCGACGCATCCTGCAGAAACTTTTTGTGCCCGTGACAATCACCAGCAGCTTCAGGGTCACTGCTGTCCCCCCACCCAGCCCTGTCCTGCCCCTGCTCGGAGCTGTGGGGGCACAGACCCCCCTCTGCGTGTCCCTTCCGCAGCCCCAGCCCGGGAAGAACCCAAAGGGGGGACCCGGGGAGGTGACCCCAACCCATCCGTGACACGACTGCACCCGGGCTCGGCGTGGCTGCAGACATGGGGGCGATGCCCCCGGCTCCTGCTGCTTCCCCCTTGCTCCCCCCGGGCTCTGCAGAGGACAGAAGACAGAGGACAGGGGACAGAGGACAGGGGACAGGGGACAGGGGACAGCCCGCGGCGGGGTCGTGGTGCCACCTCGTGGCCGGCAGCACCCCAGCGACACGGCCCGGGGCGCAGCATCCCTGCCTGCTTGATGGCACGGCGGGGAGGGGGCCGGGGCAGGGGGCAAAAACTCGCGTGGGAGATGCCCCGGGACAGGGGCCAGCCGGCAGAGCCCCCTCCCCACCCGTCGCACGGAGCCCGCTGCCCAGCTGGTGTTTTCTCAGGGACGTTTGCTCATGAAGCACCTGTTTGTTTACTGTAGGCCCTACCAGCCGCCCAGCAGCTTGCATCCTGCCGCACGAGGTCCTGCCGCCACGGTGCTGGAGGGGGCTGGCACCGCACATCTCCCCCCGGCAGCACCCACCACCCTTGGACGGGCACCGCTGTTTTCTCTCCAGCGGCGGCGGAGCAGTCATTAAACCAGCCAGAGGAAATATGCGTGCCATAAACGCGGCAGGCTCCGGGCTCCAGGCTCATTATGCCTCGCATCAGCTTTTTTTGCAAGGTGGAGACCACGGCAGGTCCCGAGCACACGGGCTCAGAGGGACGAAGGGCACGGCCCAGCCGGCACCGCCCTCGGGTGCGGGCGCTGGTCCCCAGGCCGTGCGCATGGTTTGGTGTCCTGCTGGCACCTCACAGCTCAGCCTGCTCCCTCCCTCCGTACACCACTGCCAAACGTGCCTCCTGTCTCGTCAGGATGCTAAAATATTCCTTTTGTCTCCTTTGCCAGCCTTTCAAGCCTGGCACACCAACGGGAGCTGAATTTATTCTTCCCGTCACTCCGTTAGCCAGAGCGCTCTCGCTCGTGCTGAAGGCGTGCTGTGCTTCCCCTCAGGGCCCTGCACATGTTTCTGCTGCCCTAAAACTCTTACACACACACTGGAGAGAGTTTCAGGAGCTCAGCTCAGCCCCCCCAGCCCCTTTGCCATTGCACAGCACCCCGGATGCCCTCACCACATCCCCACCTCGGGGGTGACATTTCGCAGAGGACGGTGCCATGCCCACAACCCCGCTCCACGGGACAGCCTCGTCCCTGGGGGGTATTTCTGGACAAGGGGTTCCCCGGGGGGCAAGGGGGATGCAGCAGCACCCCACAGAGCTCTGGGTGCTGGGTTAGCAGCCCGGGCAGCTGGTTCGTGCCAGGCTGAGCTGGCACAGCTCCACCTCTGCTTCCAGGAGGATCTTTGGACTTTGTGCGGATTCGGCTGTTTACTGTTATCTGGTTATCTGGAAGGGAGAAGCACTCAGTGAATAGGGCAACGACCCCCCCATATTTGCTCGGGGGCTGTCATCCAGCATCCCTCCGCCCCTGGGGCAAAGGCGCAGGAGGAGGGACCTGTCACCCCCCCGGTGCTGCCGAAACAAAACGTCCCTTCCTCTGCCAGCAGCTCGGGGCCTGCCCAGCACCATGCAGCCCTCCCGGTGGATCGCAGCCTGGCTGCTCCTTCTCCAGGGTACGTGGGAGATGTCCCCGTGGCGGGGCTGGGTGGGGCCGGGGACCAGATCCTGGGCCCCCCACCCAGCCCCAGCACGTTGCGCCTCGTTTTTTTGCCCCTGTTTTGCTTGCCTGGCGGGGGTGAAGCACGGGTGGGCTTTCCCTTGGGGGGGCTCTTCTGCTGCTCCAGCCCCCAGGGCACATCCCCGGCTCCCAGACGGGTCCCAGCCCCAGGGATGCTCAGCACGGGGCAGGCTCCTGTGACCATCCCACCTCACCCATCGTGGCCTGGGGTCCGTTCCCCAAGGCGTGCCAGGGGCCGTGTGCCTCTGCCTGGGGCTGAGCAGGAGCTGGAGCCCCTCCTGAGGCTCTGGGCTCCCCCTGCACCCCAGCCTGCCCCCCAGGACGCTCGCAGCAAGCTGCCTCCCCCCGGACCGACATTCGGGACTGCTCTGCGGACCCACCGGTGAGTCCCCACAGCACCCACACCCCCCAGGGAGCCCCATGCAGGGCTCCCACTCCAAAAAAAAAAAACCTTCCACCTCCAAAATGCCACCACCACCAGTACCTGCCCCCCACGGCCACCAACACCACGGCACGGCTCGCCGCGCTGCGGGATGCCATGCGCGCCTACAGCGTCCACGCCTACATCGTGCCCTCCACGGACGCCCACATGGTAAGGGGACAGCCCCCCCCATGCCCCAGGGAGCGGGACGCCCCCCCCGGCCACTTCTCACGGCCCCATCCTCCTCTCCAGAGCGAGTACATCGCCGAGAGGGATTCCCGTCTGGGCTGGCTGACCGGCTTCACCGGCTCCGCGGGTGAGAGCATCCTCGCCACCCCGGGGACCACCCCTGGGCCGCTGGGCTCCCCACCCCGGGGGGGTCCCCAGGGGCACCTGCAGGACCTGGGGGAGCCTGGCAGGGGGGGGGAGAGGCGATGCCTGAGCCCTCGCTGCCACCCCAGGCACCGTGGTGGTGACACTGGACAGGGCGGCCCTGTGGACCGACAGCCGCTACTGGACGCAGGCAGAGCGGCAACTGGACTGCAACTGGGAGCTGCAGAGGACAAGTCAGGGCAGGGGGGGCTGGGGGGGCTGGGGGGGGTCCCCACTTGCAGTCCTCCACCAGCCGTCTCTCTCTTGCAGCATGGATCAAGTCCGTCGGGCAGTGGATCCTGGAGTGGGTTCCCGCAGGGGGCAACGTCAGCCTGGACCCCTTCCTCTTCTCCATCGGTAGGGTTGGCCGGCACGGGGGGGGGGACCCTACATGATGGGGTGCACGAGCGGCCCCTGGGTGTGGAGAGGGTGGTCTCTGCTTCGTGTCCTCCCCCTCCATGGGCTGCTTTTCCCCTTCAGACACCTGGAACAGCTACAGCCAGGCTCTGCAGGGCTCCGGCAGGGCTTTGGTGCCCATAGAGACCAACCTCGTGGACCAAGTGTGGGGCGACCAGAGACCCCCTCCGGCCTCCAGCGAGATCTACAGCCTCCCGGCAGAGTTCACAGGTACACAGCCCCCACCCAAACACCCCAGCCTTTTTTTTTATTATTTTTTGGGGGTGGGGGGGTACAAGCTGAGCTGCTGGCTCACCCCCATCTCCCAGGGAGCAGCTGGCAGGAGAAGGTGTCTGGGATCCGGCAGCAGATGGAGGAGCACACCCGGAGCCCCACGGCCCTGCTGCTCTCGGGGCTGGAGGAGACCGCCTGTGAGTGGCCACAACGGGGCTGGGATCGCTGCCGGGGCTGGGACCTGGAGCAGCAAACCAGGGCCAGCGGTGGGCGCAGGATCTGACGTCCTCCCCCCCCGGCAGGGCTCTTCAACCTCCGTGGAGACGACATCCCCTACAACCCCGTCTTCTACTCCTACACGCTCCTCACCAGCACCAACATAAGGTGGGCAGCACCTCCCCGCGGGGACGGGTCCTGCCCTGACCCTTCCCTTCCCTTCTTCCCCCCGACCCTATAAAACCACCCCTATCTCCCTCCACGAGCCCCCCAGCCCCTTCCCCTCCGCCGCCGTGCCCCTGTGGCCGGGCCGGGGAGGGCTGGGGGGGCTCCGTGGGCCAGCCCACGTCCTGCCCGCAGCCTGTTCGTGGACGAGGGGCGGCTGACGGCGGAGGCACGGCAGTCCCTGCGGGCCGGCTGCCCGGGGCCGCTCTGCGTGGAGCTGCACAACTACAGCCAGGCACGCGCCCACCTCCAGCGCTACGCCCAGGGCAACGTCACCGTCTGGCTCGGCACCGAGTACACCACCTACGGCCTCTACGGGGTCATCCCCCAGGTGAGGACGATGCGCCCCACGTGGCCGTGACACCCCCCTTCGGCTCCGAGGCCGGCTGCTGGGGTTTGGGAGCGGGGTGGCCGTGCCCCAAAAGCGGCTCCTTCGCAGGAGAAGCTGCTGGAGGACAGCTACTCCCCGGTGATGCTGGCCAAGGCCGTGAAGAACAGCAAGGAGCAGGAGCTGCTGCGAGCCGCTCACGTAAGGGCCGTCCCCTCCTCCTCACCCACCGGCACAAGGTTTTGGGGGGGGTGCTGATGCCAACGGGCCGTGCCCAGGTCCGGGACGCGGTGGCCGTCATCCAGTACCTGCTGTGGTTGGAGCAGACGGTGCCGCAGGGGCAGGTGGACGAGTTTTTGGGTGCCCGCCACATCGATGCCCTCCGATGGTCAGTGCCGCCCACCCGGGGAGGGGGGGGAGTGCAGGGTGCCAGGGACCCCCCCCTCGCATCTCTCTCTCTCTCCCCTTGCTGCCTTCCAGGGCGCAGCAGCACAGCCGCGGGCCCAGCTTCGAGTCCATCTCCGCCAGCGGGCTCAACGCGGCGCTCGCCCACTACAGGTTTGGGGTCGGGGGCTGGGGATGCGGAGCTGGCGGGGGTCCCGGGTACCAGCAACCCCCCCCTTTTCCTCCCCAGCCCATCCAACACCACCCGACGGAAGCTGTCGGTGGATGAGATGTACCTGACGGACACCGGCGGGCAGTACCTGTGCGTATCCCACCCCCTACCCCCGTCCCACCCTGCCCCTAGCGTGGCTGCGCCCAGCCCTGCAGGATTTGGGGCTCATGTCCCCCCTTCTGCAGGGACGGCACCACGGACATCACACGGACCGTGCACTGGGGCACGCCGACCCCGCTGCAGAAGGTGCTGGTACCACGGGGCCGTCCCAGCCACGGAGCTGGGGCTGTGGCCGGAGGCTGGATGCGTTGAGGGGGGACGGGGACATCCCCTCTGCACCATGCTCAGCCCCCACACCCCGTGCCGCCCTTAGGAAGCCTACACCCGCGTGCTGATGGGCAACATCGACCTCTCCCGCCTCGTCTTCCCCCCCAACACGGCCGGTGGGTGCTGCGTCCGGCACGGGGGGAGCAGGGCAGGGGGTGCCCTCCCCGCTCTCCAGCCCCTATTTCACCTCCTCACCCTCCAGGCAGAAACGTGGAGGCTTTCGCCCGCCGGGCGCTCTGGGACGTGGGGCTCAACTACGGCCACGGGACCGGCCACGGCATCGGCAACTTCCTCTCGGTGCACGAGTGTAGGTGCTGGGGGGCAGCTCGGGGACAGCGGGACCAGGGCTCACCCCCTGAGGGTGTCTCCCCCTTCCCGCAGGGCCCGTGGGGTTTCAGTCCAACAACGTGCCGCTGGCCGCGGGCATGTTCACCTCCATCGGTAGGTGCCCCCGGCGCGGGGCCGGCCAGCTCTAGGAGATGGTGCGGGGCCGTGCCAAGGGCCCCAAATTTTTGCCCTGCTGGGGAGCCAGTCCAGGGCTCTCCATGGGCGCGGGGGGGGAAGGCTGCTGGGGTTTGGCACTTTCTTGGCACCGCTCCTGTCCTCAGAGCCCGGCTACTACCGGGATGGAGAGTTCGGGATCCGCATCGAGGACATCGCCCTGGTGGTGGAGGCGCAGACCAAGGTAACGCCGGCCCTGCTCACCCCGCTGCCCGAGGGGCCTGGAGCTGCCTCCTCTCCCCAGCCTCCATTCCCAGAGCTCTGCATCAGGCTGGGGGGGCACAGGGGAGGGCAGGGGGCTTGGGAACAGCGCTGGGGTGGCGGGGACCCTTCCTCTGCTCCCATCACTGGACTTGTAGTGCCGGGGGGGCTGCGCCAGGCAAGGAGCGGGGGGCACCCACCTGACGGCCTCCCCCCGGCAGCACCCGACCGGGGAGGAGCCCTTCCTGACCTTCGAGGTGGTGTCGCTGGTGCCCTACGACCGCAACCTCATCAACGTCAGCCTCCTGTCGCAGGAGCAGGTACGGGGCACTGGGAGAGGGTGAACAAACAGAGCCCGGGTGGGCAAACGGGGCCGAGGCAGGGATGGACACACGGACAGAGAGGTGCAGAGGGGCCAGGGGACCGGGATGGGCTGGGACCGCCGGGACAGCCCTCTGCAGCTGCCTCTGGTCCCCGGCTGCAGATAAAGTACCTGAACGCCTACTATGAGACCATCCGGGCACGCGTGGGGCCGGAGCTGCAGCGGCAGCAGCTGGAGGAGGAGTACCGCTGGCTGCAGAGGAACACCGAGCCCTTCCCGCTGGCCAGCACCGCCGCCGCCGCCGCCGCCACGCTGGGCACGCTGGCCATCGGCTCGCTCCTCTCCGTGCTGCTGGCGGGGCTGCAGGCCTGACCCCGACTCCTCCCCTGCCGAGGCAGCTTCTCCTCACCACCACTCACTTCCTCGTTTTGACTTTTTTTTTTATTATTTTCATCCTTGCGATTAAACAGTGTCAACACCGACGGGGGGGGTGAGGCGCCCGTGTGCCCGTCCCACCTGGGGCCGGCTGCCCCTCCGCAGCGCGGGGACAACCTGAGGGTGCAGGGGACATCCCAGCCCGACGTCCCATGAAGGGGATGGCCAAGGAGGATGAAGGGGAACGGGGAGGGGGCATGGTGGATCGGTGGACGGGCAGGGGACCCTCCTCTTCTGCCTAGTGGGGACACCGAGCCCATCAGCAGCACCGGAGGTGGGTGCCGGGGTGCGAGGCTGGCACCCTCCCGGGGGCCCTGGGCAGGGCAGATGCTTCGAGGAGGTCTTCCTTCCTCCTGGCCCAGCGAGCGAGCCCCGAGCTGCGCCGCTGCGAGCACCTCTCATGTGACTGCTGGCTTCCTGTGTGCTTCCCGGCCTCGGTGCCGGCGCCTCGGTACGTGCCCCGCCAGGCGCTCGGTCCAGCGCCGCGCTCTGCCCCCCGGGGGGGGTCCCAGCACCATGCTGCGCCGCAAGCCCTCCAACGCCAGCGACAAGGAGCCGTGCCACAGGAAGGTGAGCGCCCACCGGAGCAGACCCCGCACCCCCCCCCCAAAAAATGCCCACCCTCTCCACCTGCAGGATGTGGGGCAGGGAGGATGGGGAGATGCGGTCTGGGCGGCTGGGGTGGCCGTGGGGCAGAGCCCCTTGGGGCTGGGGGATGGCAGTGCCAGCAGCCAGGCCCTGCCACCGAAGCCACCGTCGCCTTGCTCGCACGGTCCTTGCTCGGAGCTGCCTTGCCCCACGCCCTGCTGTGGCCCCGGGACGCACGGCTGCAACCCAGTGCCCCCATCTGCTCCCAGCCCATGAGCAGCAGCAGCAGGAGGGCAGCATCACATCCCCGCGGCGCTGCAGGCAGCAGCAGCGGGTCGGAGATGCTCAGACCCCCCCCCAGCTCGTGTGGGTGCAGGCAGGGGGACCAAAGGGAGCTGTGGGGCCGTGCCCCGGGGGCAGAACCTCCCCCACCCCGCTGCTCCCCGCGGTGTGGGCGACCGCTGCCATTTCCTGCCCGGGCAGAGGATGACGGCGGTGCCGCGCGGGCTGCCGGGCGCGCAGCTCCCAGCAAGGTGTCTGCGGTCGAGGCAGCGCAAGGCTGCAGCCCCGTCACGTGTGTCTGCTGCTTCCTCCAGCAGCACTGCACCGGCACGGCACCGGCACGACCCCGCCAGGCCCGGGCAGAGGGTCCCTTGCCAACCACCGTGTGCCCAAGAGGGGCAAGGTCCCGCTCTGGGAAGCACCCGGCTGCTGGGGGGAAATTTGGATGAAGCATCCCCCTGCAGCAGGGGTGTCCCGGAGAGCTCAGCGAGCCCCCGCTGGGCATCCCCTGCCCGGCCCCGGCCGCACCCGCTGCTCTCACTTCCCTCTCGCTCCATTTCTGCTGAGCTGCCGTGGGCACGGCCCCCCCGGGGCAGCCGGTGCCCCCCCAGAGCTGGCGGTTTTGCCGGGCGCTGCTCTTGCAACACCGGCTCCTCCTCCCCACCGCTGCCGCCAGCCGATCGCGCAACGCTCCCCGGGCGGGCGGCCACGCAGCGAGGCCGGGGTGGCAACCGCAGAGCGAGGAGGTTTAGGCTCGAGGAGACCCGAAGGAGGCGCAGAGGGTTTCACCTCGCCCGGGTCTGGCGGGCTGAGGGGTAGAAATAAAGAGAAAATGATGCTGGGCTGAGCTGGCAAAAAGGAGAACTAGGGGAGGAAGGCGCACGGCTGTGGGCAAGGGGTTGGGAAGGGCTTCAGGCAGCGCTGGGGCATGCGGGAGCTTGGGGAGCAAGGCGGGGGGAGCCCTCACCCCTCTCCATCTGCCCCCAGCTCTCCCTCCAGCGCTCCAGCAGCTTCAAGGACTTTGCCAAGGCCAAAGTCAGCTCCCCGGTGGCGAGCGAGAAGGAGTTCAACCTGGATGAGAACGTGAGTGCCCCTCCTCGCCCACAGCCCCTTCCTGAGCCCCCTTCCCCCAGCCCCGGGGGCTCAACCGTGCCCGGCTTCGGTGTCCTGCTCCCCGGGGAGCCCCGCAGCCCCAGCGCGCCCTCCCCTCTCCTTCTCCCCCCCCTCTGCCAGATCCCCGAGGACGAGCCCAGCAGCGCAGCCCCCGAGGAGGCGGCGCGGAGCAGCGGGATGAAGCTGGGCAAGAAGTGGCGGGCGGTGATCTCCCGCACCATGAACCGCAAGATGGGCAGGATGGCCGTGAAGGCGCTGGCCGAGGGGAAGGTGAGCGGGATGCCCCGGGGGGGTGCGGGGCCAAAGCCCCTGCTCCCCGGCACCACCAAGCCCGCTCCCCCCAGCAGGCAGAGGCGGAGGAGGAGGGGTCCCCGTCCCCGCTGTCCCCAACCAGCAGCACGGAGGAGCCGAGCCACGAGAAGGTGCCCCTGTCCTACATGGAGCTGGAGGAGGACGGGCACCCGGCCGTCAGCCGGCAGCTGTCCAGCGGTGAGCACAGCCCCCGGGCAGCCCCCAGCCCCTCACCCTCACCCTGTCCTGACCCCGTTTCCCTCTCCCCTCCGCAGGCAGCGAGGCGTCCAGCCCCGGCCCCAACAACCGGGACAGCCTGAGGCTGGAGGAGGGGGGCCCGGCTTACACTGGCCCCTTCTGCGGCAGGGCCCGCGTCCACACCGACTTCACGCCCAGCCCCTACGACAAGGACTCGCTGAAGCTGCGGGTGAGCACGGGCTGGGAGGGCTGGGGACGGCCCCGAAGGAGCGGGGGGTGGCGGTGGCTCCTTCCCTCACACCCCCTCCTCGTTTTCGGGCCAGAAAGGGGACATCATCGGCATCATCGAGAAGCCGCCCGTGGGCACCTGGACGGGGCTGCTCAACAACAAGGTGGGCTCCTTCAAGTTCATCTACGTGGACATCATCCCCGAGGAGATGGCCCCTGCCCGCAAGAGCCGGGGTCAGGGCAAGAGCAAGAGGCCCAAGCCCAAGACGCTCCACGAGCTGCTGGAGCGCATCAACCTGCAGGTGAGGGCTGGGGACCCACGGGGCACCCGGGAGAGGCGGGGAGGGGACGTGACGAGGACGCAGGAGGATGAGGGTGCCTCATCCCCTCCTCTCTCCACCCCAGGAGCACACCTCCACCCTGCTCCTGAACGGCTACCAGACCCTGGAGGACTTCAAGGAGCTGCGGGAGACCCACCTCAACGAGCTGAACATCACGGACCCCCAGCACCGCGCCAAGCTGCTGACGGCCGCCGAGCTCCTCCTGGATTACGACAGTAAGGGCTGGGCGGGTGGCAGGGGACATCCCACGCTGTCCCCAATGCTGGCTGCCGGGGTGGGGGGGGAGCTGATGCTTCGTCCTCTCGCCCCCAGCAGCCAGCGAGTCAGAGGAAGGCGACAGCTCCGAAGCCCAGCCCTCGCCCTCGGAGCCCAAGGGGGACATCCCGCGGGACTCGGGCTGCTTCGAAGGATCCGAGACGCTGGACGGCAGCCGGGAGGAGGCTGAGCTGGCAGGCCCCGAGGGGCAGCCGGGGGCTCTGTCCCCAGCAGAGTCCTCCTGATCTCCCCCCAAAAGCGCTTTGCCGGCTCTGGCCCAGCAGCGGACAGGAGGGGAAGCTTGCCGGGGTGCGGGCGAGCTGCGGGGATGGGACCCCAAAGCAGGAGCTGCTCTGCAGGCGGGCTCAGCCCCCAAGGTTTGCTCCCCGGGACGTTCTGCACTGCCCCACAGCACTGCCCCACGCCCTGGGTGAGCCCAGGTGACGCCGCAGGGCTGCGAGCCAGGGCTGGGCCGCCCCTCCTGGGCTTGCCCCGTGTTGTCCACAGCTCCAGGAGCTCCTCCAGGAGCCCTCGTTGGCTGGGCTGAGCAAACACGAGCGCAGGGGAGCCTGCGAGGACAGGGATGGCACGGACAGAGCACACCCACTGCTGCGCGGATGGGTGCAAGCAAGCAGAGGTGGCAAGGAAACGCCGCCAGCAGCAGGGAGGTGCCGCCTTCCCCCGTCCACCTCCTTGCCCAGCCAAAGCAGGCAGCGGGAGGCCGCCGGGAGAGCTTCAGCCAAGCCCTGCGAGCAGCCCAGCCCCAGGAGGATGGCCGGGGGGAGCACGGACACTCAGCAGCCTGCTCCAGAGAGGATGGTGGAGGAGCAGAGCCGAGCACCGCGCTGCCCGCAGGTGGACAGGGCCGTCCCCAGGTACCCCCCCGGGACAGCCCCTTGCAGCCAGGCAGGGAAGGCGGTGGCAGAGGAGCCCACGGGTGACAAATCCCCGGGCTCGGTGGCAGCGCAGCGCTCGCCCGGCCCCAGCTCTCAGGGCTGCACTCACCCAGCTCCAGCTCCCGCGCCGCGCCAGGCCGCTGGGCCCCGAGTTTGTTCCTTTGCGCTTGAGCTCAATAAAAGCGTGCTCTGGCCTTCGGTCTGCTTCCTACCTGCCCCAAGGGCTCGGGGAAGAGAGGCAGGGAGGGGAGCAGCGGCCTTTCGGTGGAGCTGGGGGTAGTTCGGCTTCCCAGGATGGTGGCTTCCTTCTGTAAGCCATGGCCCCCGCTGTCGGGGACGGCAGGACACGGATAGGACAGGGGCAGGCTGGAGCACACCGTGGATGGGGGAGATGCAGAGGCTGGAAAGCCCCAGGGGACGGGGAAGGAGGCAGCCCGCTTCGGGAGGCATAAACAGAGAGAGAGGCAGAGGCTACAGCTCAGCCATTTTCCAAACCAATTAAGTTTCCTTCATTGTTTCAAAAAAAAAAAAAAAAAAGAAAAGAAAAAAAAAAAAGAAGAAAGAAAGAAAAAGAAAAACCAACCCTCACCCTACCCCCACTTCCTTCACAAGAACCTGAACAGAGCAGACAGGAACCACAGGTGCAGGCAGCATCTGTGACGGCCCCAGCAGGCAGCACTCGACACACCGCGTTAGAAAATAGATTAGTAAAACCAAAAAAATACACTTTTTTTTTTTCGCAACGAGTTTGAGATTTGGTCAGTAGCGCGTTGGGGGCAGGCGGGAGAGGAGGGGGCAGCTCTGGCTGCCGCGGGCCGTGCACGGGACCAGCGAGGGCACCGCAGCCGGTCTGCCCGTAGGGTGTCGGCGGCTCCAGCCCCGCGTGGGGGGACCCCGAGCTCGCTCAGGAGCTGGCAAGGAGCAGCAAGAGGAGCGGCTGCAGGGAGCGGGCTCCCTCGGCTCTGCTCCACGCCACGGTGCTGAGAGCACGGCGGGAGGAAGGCGCTGCCGGGAGGAGAAGCGAGCTGGGCCGCCCCTGCCACATCTCCACCCACCATCCATTTGCCGCATGTCCGCGGGAGGCAGCAGCACCGAGCACACCCGGCAGGGGATGGGGATGGGGATGGGGACGGAGAGCTGCCAGGGCACCTCGCGGCCTTGCCTCCACCTCCAGCCTCCGCAGGAGCCCCCGGGGAAGGGGTGCTGCAGTGGAAAAAGACCCCCCGGGACCAGGGGTGGCCACCAACCTCTCCTCCCTCCTCTGCTGGGGAGGACGCCGCGCAGCCAAAACGGCCGGCAAAGCCCAGGGGGATGAAAACTGAAGGCTCTGAAAGCCAGCCAAGGATGGCTGAGAAATGCAGGGCAAGGGGCGGGGAGGGGGCAGGGGACACGACAACACGACACAGAACCGGGGCCGAGGTTGCGCAGAGCGGCGTGCCGCAGCCCAGCGGGGAAGGGCGTGGGGGGGAGCCCGCGCTGGGCGCAGGCACCCAGGAGGAGCACGTCCAGCCCCGGAGCAAGCCTGGGAGGCAGCGCCGCGGGCAGGTCCTGCCCTGCAGCTTGGCACACGCTGCGGGCACCCCCGGGGCAGAGCCGAGCAGCAGGAGGACGGGGCTGCCCCGCTCCTGCTCCCAGCCCCGTGCCCGCGCCGCGGCTGCGCTCACGCCTGCGGAGCGGCGTGAGAAGAGGGAGCAAGGGAAGGAAGCTACTGTAAGAAACACGGCCAGCAGAACACCTTCCCAGTTTTTTCGGCCCTTTTGGCACCAAAACGACGTCTCCTGACAACCCCTGCCACGTTAACCAATAAAACAATGCCACAGATTAGAGGAAGGAGGGAGGAGGGGAGAGAGGACGTTACTGCCATTAATCACTTGCTCCTTCCCATCGGGATTCCTCAGCAGCAGGGAGCAGGCCGACCCTAACATCGCTTCTGAGCTGCTTGACCACAAGTCAGCGGGTCAGTCAGGGCCAGGCGGAGGGACAGCTCGGGCCACCAAGCCAGCATTTAGCGTTGAGGACAACCTGCAGAGCAAGAGGTCCTGCCTCGGCCCGCAGGGAGACCAGCCCCGGTGGCGGGGAGCGTCCCTCGGTGGGCGCGCTGGGCTGCTCGTGCTCGTTCTCCTTTGCCCCCGTGCATGGCCAGCGCCAGCCCACGCCACCTGCGCCTCCAGATGAATAATGACTAAAGCAAAACGGCCGTGAGGAATCATTTGCCTGCCATCCAGCCCATCTCCTCCTCTCCTCAATCACTTCCAGCTTTGATTAGACAAAACAAGAAAGTTCTCCCTTTCAAGCAGAGGCTAGTGCTCTGCTTGCCCAGCGTCCTGGGATGGGGCCGGGAGCTCCCCGGTCGTTAGCTGCTTTTCCTCCGGCATCTCAGCGTTGCTCAGGGACGGCACGGGGACCTGGAGGAGAGAAGACAGCAGTGACTTAGCACGAACGCACGGAGGAACTGTCTGCGCACAGAGATGTGGCCCGGCTCCCCTGCAGCCCCTGCCTCCAGCCCCAGGAGCAGAGCTCTCAGCTGCGCTTGGGAAAACGGGAAACCAGGGCTGTTTCCCCTCACCAAGCAGGCAGCACATCAGCTTCGTGAAAAATCCAGAGCACCGGGCTGCTCCAGCAGTGCTCTGGTCTGTTTGCGCTAGAGAAACACGCAGCTCGTGCTCCAGCAGGAGCGGGCCCAGCCCCTTCACACCTTGCTCACAGAACAATTTGGGAAGGAAAGGAGCAGCGAGGGTCTCGTGTTCAACCCAGCCCTCAAAGCAGAGCTCGTTTCAAAGCGGCAGCCCGCCGGTAACCCCATGCAGAGGGGATCACTCACGGCACTGGGGTGAGGAAGGCTGCCGTCCTGCTGAGCGCTGCTCTCCTCCTCCTGCCCACCAGGGCCCTGAGCAGCAGCGGGCTCTGGAGCGCTGGACCCCCGCGTGCAGGTCTCCTCCTGAGCTGTGCTCTCCTCCTGCTGCAAGATGCCCCGTCTGTCCAAGACGCTGAAAGAACAAAATCCCACCGTCAGACCCCGCGCCTCTTCCGCACCAGCTTCTTCTCTAGCAGGAAAAACGCTGGTGGAAGACAGGAGTCAAGGGAAGGCGTTCCCCACGCCCCAAAACCAGGCTGTGCTCCGCCCAGTCCTAGTTAACTCCCAGTTAATCTTAGGAGTGCCTCCGTTCCTCCTGGGAAATCAAGCCCTCCAGAGAACAGCCCGCTTCAGAGGGTGGGAGCCCACTGAAACAAGCGCCCTGAGCTTCCTCTGCATGCGCTGTCCCGGGGAAGGGAAGTCACTCCTCTGCTTCCCAAAAACACACAGCGTTAAGGGACCACACCACACGCGTGAATCACTGGAAGGCAACAAAAAACCTTCCTCCCCAGAGGGGCTGGCTCTGTCCCAGGAGACCTCCAGAAGCTCTCCGCACACGCAGCCCTGGCAGAAAGGTCTTGCAGCCACGCAAGGAAAGCTCCACGGGACCCCAGGGAGGGGGACAAGAACGGCAGAGCTGCTCCTCGAGAGCCTACCTGGGGGGCAGAGGCCCGCAGAGCACCTCGCAGCAGTTCTTCACTATGTTGCCATGGCTGTAGGGATTCTGCACACGGTTTTTCCCAGTCCAGGAACCCTTGATCTGCAACGGACAGGGCACAAGCTCAGGTCTGCTCCCCCAGCATCCGCCCCCAGCCTCAGCACGAGCAGGGCACGTCGGCAAGGTGGAGGCAGCTGTGGCAGAGGAAGCGAAGAGGAAGAGGGGTGGCTCAGGGGAACAAAGGGACTTCACTTACGTCTTCGTTGGTTGTCTGATTCAGTGCCACCAGGAAGGTGTGGAACCCAGTTAACCCCACCACCGACCACAGGGTGAAGAAACAGATGAGCACCTCCAGTACAGTGAGAGCAGTTAAGGAGCAGGGACCGGGCAAACAGTCACACCCGAGCTGAGTCACGACACTCTGGTGCGTTAGCCCTGCTGCTTCTTCACCTAGGCAGTTTTTTGTTTCACCCCCCTCCCCAAAACCACAAAAATCGCTCTCTGCCTTCTAATCAAGGAGGCAGGGAGGTGATGCCCTGGAAAACCCAGCAAAGTATCAAGACTTCAATCCCCCCATCATGCAGCTTGCACTCCCTCATCAACTTAGAAGCCAACCCTTCTGGCACTGGGGAAGGATATGTCCCTGGGGTTTCCTTCAACGTGTTCAGAAACCCAATCTTCAGAGATTCTGGCAACACAAAGAAAGAGGCATTTGGTCTCCGGGAGCTTGCATTGGGTTCATTTCCCTTTCCCATTCCATCAGTTCTGGATCGGGAACACCATCCACGTTCTCCCTCCCCCTCGGCCAGCCCAGCCAGCCACCTCCCCGCAGGCAGACTCACTTAGTGCTACGTAGACTATGTTGAAGGTGAATATGTAGATGGTGAGGAGTGAGAGCGAGAGGATGAAGAGGTAGAAATAGCGGTAGTTCCTCTTCCCCACGCAGTTGCCCACCCAGGGACAGTGATGGTCGAAGCGCTCTGTGGAAGTGAAGATGGAGATCAGCACTGCTCTAGCACAGCTCTGCCTGCTTCTAGGTGCTCATTCCAGGGCCCCAAACTCAGAAAAGTACAAGGCTGACAAGGACCCCCCCTGGGCCACTGAGTTTGCCCCTCTGCTAACTCAGGTCCCTGCATCAGCAGGGGCGGTGGAAGCCAGGTAAGAGAGTGCAAAACTCCTCCTTGGAGTCAGTCGGTGCATTAAGGTAGAGTTTAAGAGCTTCACCCCATGCATGTCTCCTCTCCCACAGACCTGAGCTTTTCTGAAAGCAGCGCACGGGTTGGCTGAAGGTCTGGGAGTTCAGCAGTGCTCGTCTCACCCGCATGCTGCTTTACTCCTACTGGGATCATTACAAGAAGGTTCAAGAGACTGCCTAAGTGCTCAAAGGGCTGGGAAGCTGTACTGAAGGAGAGGGATCCAGAATGGGATTCCTTCCTCGAGAAGGGACGCTGAATATGAGCTAATTATGGCACATACAAGGGCTAAAAGAGCTGCTGTGGTTGGGGGGGGGGACAAAAAACGGGCACTCAGCTAACAGCATAGTCTCCAAGATGGTGTGAGGAGCTGCTTTCACATTTCCCCGGATAATTTAGATTTATATTAGACCAGCTACTGCCAACGAGATGCTGGCAAAGCCGAACCATCTGGCTTCAGGTTCTGAGCAAATCTCAAGCTCCTTGGGCTTAAGACGAGGCAGGCCATCCCCATCTGTTCAGGCAACACCATCCTGGACTTCCTCCACGGCTGCTGGAGGCATGCGCGGTACGAGGCAGGACACGGAGCGAGAGCTGCTGCAGCTCTTCGCCTGCTCTCCTCCGAAGGCTCTCACCTAGCAGGCGGCTGCAGGAACAGCCCCAGCCCTTCCTACTCACCCACACAGTTGTCACAGATGCTGCAGTGCGAGGCACGGGGCGGACGGAAGATCTTACACGTGTAGCAATACTTCAGCTTCACTATCTGGTTGTTGATCTGGAAGTTCTTAATCCGCGGGGGCGGGCGCTGACCCTGCGGCACGGTCCCGTTGGTGGCCTCTGAGAGAGGGAAGCAAGCAGAGATCAGATCTGCTGCTACAGCACAACAGGACAAGAGCGACAGCTCTCCTCCTTGCTCCTTCTACCAGGTGGATCGGAGCCTGCTGGGTCGACAGCCAGTGGCTACACCTCTGCTCACACGCTCCAGAGCCAACTTGGAACTTGGAAGCGAGGTGCCAGAGTTTTCAGGAGCGTAAGGGGAGGAAAAAAAACACCAAAACAAGAAGTAGAACTGTATCCACCAAACATCCTCTCTGCTTGCTGGACCGAAGGGCCTGTGTCAAGCTTCCTGCACCCCTTATCAAGAGCAAACTGAGTTTGGATGCTCACAGCTACAGGAGAGGAAACTGCACAAAAAGGTTCCCGGGAAGGAACCTGGCACCAGCTGAGACTCAGCCAAGCAGAATTAGCCGGGAGGCGGTAAGATGCTCACTCTGGGGCAATTCCCACTTTTGGAGGTCGTGCCCCCCCAACAGGGACAAAAAAAGCTCTGCAGAGAACCTAGACCGTACCAAAACCAGCAAGGCTTTTCCAGCCACCACCCGTCCAGCTGCAGCACTCACCGATCTCCATCTCAATGAAGGCCGCTTCATCGGGCAGGGCTCTCGGGATCACCCCGGGGTCACTGAAGCTCGTCCGCAGGAGCGTGGCCATGGCAAAGAGGAAGAGAACCGCTGCGAACACGGGGATGGCTGGAGAGAGCTGGACTGCCAGGTACCGACACCTGCAGGGAAACAGAAAGCATTTTTTTCCCTTGGTTTCTTTAGAAAGCCCTGCTTATGATGGGGTGATGGTCTTACGGAGCTTTCCTCTGGTTTAAGGGAAGCCCTGCCTGAAGCCCCGACTCGTGGGGCATTTCACCTCTCCTCGCACATCTCGTTTCTCCTGCTTCCTCCCGATGCCTCTGAGCCCGCAGAGACGGACCCAGCGCAGACCCTTGCTCCCAGCCACTGCTGTTCTCAAGGAAAGCACAAGGCTGCGGTGGTGAACGACACAGGATCATCCTCCCCAGTGGACTCATCGTCCTAAACAGGGGGATTTCCATGCCATCCATACATCAGCTGATGAATTCCGGGTAGCCTTCCCACCCACAGCTTCTCTGAAGTTTCTCGCTCCAACTGCTCCCAAATTCTGCCACCCCAATACTCACCACCCCCTGCAGGATGGCTCAGAGGACTTGCATCTGCTGCTGCTTGACTCCAGCAACGATCCTCTGCGTGCCACCAAGCAGAGACCGCACACGTGCACGCCCCAGCCCATACACCACGGGACGCTTTGGCCACTGGGACACACAGGGCCCGGCCCCCAAACCACCGTGGTTAATTTTAGACACTGCCAGCCCCGCAGCTACTCAGAACCACGCAACCCTTGGAGCCGTCCACGTGCAGAGCCAGCCCCAGCAGGCAGAGGGCTGGGCTTAGCGCGTTAACGCAGCCTGAGATAACTTTGCCTTCCCCCCCGCAAGGACAAAGTCTAGCTGGAGAGCTGCGAGTCAGCCAGCGATTAAACAGCAACCTTGGATCCCGTTTTGGGGAGGAATCTGGTTGATTCCCGCAGCGGCTCTGCCTCCGAGGGCTGCAGCTTGAGCCTTGCTCAGCTGACACGCTGGCTTTTATGGCCGCTGGAACAACGGGAACACGGTACAGGCTTTGGAAAAGGATCTGTGCACTGCGTTAAAGCCGAGCTGAAACCACGCCAGGGCTCCCAGCCCCAGAATCACGCTGACACCTTCCTAAGTTTCTCCAGCGTGCCACCAGCGAAGAGATTTATTGCCCTCGTGCACGTGATCTGCTCTGGGTGTGCTCTGCCACGCACGGAGCCGAAAGCTTTACGCGGCAGCACCTGAGAACAAATGGGATCAGCCCTGCATGGGCTGCAGAGAAGCAGCAGCGTGGGGACGTGACCTGCTCCCCGGGCATCTTCCCAGAGAAGCCAGCCCTTCGGGGAGGCACATGTGCCCTGGGGCACAGCCAGAGGAGCCTCCGGGCTGCTGTTAGGCAGGGGAAGAAGCCTGCAATTTTAGGAGACAGAAGACGAGCGCATCAGTGTCCTCTCTGCTGTTGGGAAGGTGAAGCAGCATCCTCCAGCCTCTCCCCGGCTCTTCCATCGCGGAACAGGCACGGGGCAGGCCGGGCTCAGGAGGAAAAAGAAGAGATCTCAGGTGGCCGGAGCGCTGCGGAGTCTTCGTCCTGTGCCTGGGCTGCAGAGGGATTAAGCACAGCGAGTCACTCACACCGCTGAGGAACTGATATTTTAAAGGGCCATTGTTTGGGAAAGCTGAGCACCGACAGAGCCGCGCTGTTGGGCTGGAAGGATGTGGCTCCTCCTCCCCTCCCAGGGCGATAGCTGCGCTCTTGAGCATTTTGCCGTCTAATATCAGACAACAGCACCATTACAATGCACGCCGGGGGGAGGGGGGAGCCTCAGACAAAGAGATCATTACCACGGGGAAGGGGGGAGCAGCAAGAAGCAACAGACGGAGGTGCGGCGAGCCCGAGGAGCACGGACTGCTCTGCTGAAGCTGCCAAGCAGCACAGGGTTCAGGCGGGACCACCAGGCCGGGCATCCCACCTCTGGGTCCCTGCAGGGCTCAGCATGAGCTCTGCTGTGAAGTTTGTTTAAACCCCACTCCCAAAATCACCCCTTTAACTTCCCCAAACCCACGCACGCCCACCCCGGACGCTGTCAAAGCAGAGAAATATCATCAGCAACCAACGGGCCCGGCCTAGGATTTTGGATTTATCAGAAAAACAAACAAAATGCGGTCTCTGCATAGCTAAGGACGTAGAGAAGAAAAAAAAAAGAAAAGCTCCACGTGCTCGGTTGTTGGAAAAGCAAACAGCAGCCCCCTCGTGCAGCCAGGAGCCTGGCATTGCAGGCGCTATCTCGCCTGTAACATTTACAAACGTCTCGCTTGTGCGAAAGGCTGCAGACAAAAGAAATTTGAGTTCTCTTGCAGCCGCTTTGGAGAAGCGAGTGCCTGCTGTTTGAGGAGAGCCGGTACAGCCACGCTGGCAAACTGGAAAGAGAAAGCCCCGGCAGTCAGAGCAGGGACACCCCATCCCCTCAGCTTCCATCCCAGAGCAATTTCGCCAGGGTTTCTCATCGTGTCCAGGCGCCACAGGCACGGCGAGGCAGCTGAGCGCCCTCACGCAGCAGCCTCCACACCCGATAAAACGCCCGAAACAACGCAAAGGGGCTGTGAAACGCGATTCCACGTGACGCAGCGCCGGTCAGAGAGCAGGCCCAATGAAACCCAGGCCTCGGGGACCAGCCTCAGCCTTGAAGTAGCCGCTTTCAGCCGGGGCGGCGGCGAGAGGTGCCCTTGGGCAGAGCAGAGCGCTCGGAGGCTGCCTGGCACCGCTCGAGAAGCCGGCGCAGCGCCTCTGCTTTATCGGGGAGGGAGGGAGGAGCCGGCTGGGTACGGCGCCAGCAGCTGGGTCCGTCCTCGGGGCCTCCTCGGGGCACGGACGAGCCTCCAAGACCGCAGCAACGAGGCGGGGAGAAGCAAAACGGCCAGCAGGAACAGAGAGGCTGTCATTTCGTGGCTTGTATCTCGTGACGCGTGATGCCAGCCAGCACCGGCTCCGCGGAGAGGGCGTTTGCAATCAGAGCCCGGGCGGCGCAGCCCGGAGGGCGAGGAGCAAAGCGGAGGGCGAGGAGCAAAGCGGCGCTGGCTTCAGGCATCCCCGAGCCGTGCTGAGGCAAGGTGTGACTGCGCGAGTGATTCAGCGGAAAGAAACGGGCACTGAAAACCCTGCAGTCAGCGGGCGAGGGCCGAAAGGGCTCCTCCACCCGCCCCGTCTGCTGCTCTCCAGAGCCCAATCCTAACGCCCCGCGTTGTTCCTCCGTGGAACAAACTCCACGGGGGGAAAACTGGATTTCGGCGCGGCCGCAGAGCTGAAATGGGTGGGTAACACACCCAGCACAAAGATCAAAGCCACGACCCTCAGGCAGAAGGCACAAAGGGTCGCCAGGCCTCCAGCAGCAGCCCGGCCGCCTGCCTTCTCTGCAGCGTTTCATTCCTCCCCAGAAATTGAAAAACCCGCAAGCAATTTCACAACAAAGCTCCCCCGCTCACACAGGAAGCATCGAGACACGGCGCTCGGAGACCATCAAGTCAGCACTTTAGATTTCTCTCTCCAACCTTTCCCTCACCTCCCAGGTCACAACCGCCCTGCAGTCAACATCCCAGAGCTGTAGCTGATCCCATTCCCTGACACACGGCTCCATCACGCCGCCGGGTCTGGGAACAGGGGCTTGGTTTGGGCTGCCCCACAAACCCCAGCAGGGTTTGTGGAGGTCAGCAGCGAGGGCAAAACGGGGCAGAGGGAGACACGGCTCCGCTCGTCCCACCAGGACAGGCAGCGCAGGGAGTGAGAGAAATCATCCCTGGCAATAAAGCCCAAGTGCCATTTTTCAGCCGTGAAACAAAACAAACAACCAGCGGTGTCGGTCCTTACCCGTGAATTCGGGCTGAGTCAGGGGTAATTTGGGCTCTTTGAGCTCGGGAACCCCAAAACCTCGCGTTACGGCTGCGTGACACCCGCCTGCGAAGCTACACGAGGACTAAGCAGAAAAAGCAGCCTCGTACCTGACGTGTTGCACCCCACTGCTTCTGCTGGGACGCGGCAGGCCTCCGCGGGGCATTCCAGAAAGCCCTTTGCGAGGCTGCCAGCAGCGTCCGCTAGCAAGGAGGGCGATGCTGGACCAGAGGGAGCAGAGACAACTTCCCCGCTTTGGGGCAGGTGCCTCGGAGGCCAGCACACGTGCTGAGCACTTTATAGACCTGGAGGAAAAACTTAAGGGCTTAACCAGCCAGCAAGGTTCTTCCTTTTGCCTTCCTGGCTTAAGGAGCTTTTGTGTTACCCAACACCACCGAGGACTTCGCCTCCCCGAGACGCAAACAAACACGCTGACGGAGACAGAGGAGAGGAGTTTTGTTGTCGTTCAGGCTGAGCCCTCAGCAGAGCAGGCAAAAAGGGGCCGGCCTGCCCTCTCCCCACAACACCACCCCTATTAGCCAAACCTTTGCAATTCTGTGCTTTTTGGCAGGTCGCTTCTCTATCCGAGCGACTCAAGGAGCCGGTAGAGTTACGGGGAACCCCCTGCTGTTGGTTCTGGGCCAAGCTGAGCCTGGATCTGACCTAAAGGGGCAGGCGGCACCTCCCCAGGCGCTTGGCCTTGAGCAAAAAGGGGGCTGCTGCGGGGCAGCGCTCAGCCCACGGCTCCCTGCCCATTCCATGCCCAAGGCCTCGGCATCTGGGGAGGGGTGCACGGAGCCCCGTGAAGGCCCCAAACCCTGCCGGGAGGGCGGGGAGACTCACTCGAAGGCGAAGAAGAGGGCGCAGGTGCCGAGGATGAGGAAGAGCGTCAGGTAGAAGATGCCCTTCTGGCGGGCCATCATGATGCGGCCGTCGCAGCAGAAGGTGTTCCTGCCGGGCAGCCGCTCCCATCGCCGCACCACCTTCGGCTTCTTCTTCTTCCTCGCCACCAGCACCGACATGGCGGGGCCGTCACTGCCGCCACCGCCGCCGCTGCTGCTGCTGCTGCTGCTCTGCCGCTGCCCCCGGCATCCTCGGGGCCCGCCTGGGCCGGGCTGGGCTGGGCGCTGCGGGAGAATTTGGGGGAAAAAAAGAGCAAAAGGGGCTCAGTGGGGAGGGAGAAGGGGGGGGCGCTGTGGTAACCGCAGCCCCCCCCCCCCCCACCTCCCGGGGTCGCCATGGCAACCGGCGGGTACCGGGGAACCGGGGGGGTAAGGGGCGGCAGGTAAAGGGGTAAAAAAGGTGAAAAGGGGTGAAAAGGAGTAAAAAGGGGGTGTGTGGGGCGCTCACCCCCGTGCCGGTGCGGGCCGGGCCGCGCCGCTCCTGCCCCAGCGCCGCGGGAGGGGCCGCCACGCCCCGCGCCGCCGCCGCCGCCGCCGTGAGGGAGGTGAAAGCTCGGCCGCCATTGGCCCGCCCGCTCCTCTTCTCGCGCGCCCATTGGCGGAGAGCGCTGTCGCTTAGCGTTGAGTCCCCGCCCTCTCCCCTTCTCCTCCTCCCCGCCCCGGGCCGGCCGCGGCACGGCCCCGTTGCCAAGGCAGCCGTGACGTCACGCGCCGGGCGGAAGGCTGGCCGGGCGGCGGCGTCAAGGAGGGGCGGAAGTGAGCGCCGCGCTTCCGGTGGCATGGCGGAGGAGTGGCTGGGCGTGGAGGCGGCGGGCAGCGGCGGCGAGGAGGAGGTGAGCGGCGGCGGGACCGGGCCGGGGGGGGCTGGGAGGGGACTGGGAGCGCTGGTCGGGACCGGGATTGGGATGAGGATTGGGATTAGGGCCGGGATTGGGATGGGGAGCGGGATTGGGATTGAGACTGGGATTGGGATTGGGGCCGGGCCTAGGCCGCGCGGGCCCGGCCTTCACACCCGTGTGCGCCCCGCGGCAGGGCCCGGAGGATGGCGACCGGCGGCACCGGCAGCTCCTGGAGGCGGTCAGCGCCCTGTCGGGGCGCAAGCGGTGAGCCCCCAGCACCCCCTGTCCCCTCCCTCCCGCCGCCCTGAGCCCCCCCAGCTCGGCTGCAGCCCGAGCAGCCGCTGGTGGCGGGGCTGAGGGAGCTTTTTCACCTCTTTTCCTTTGTTTTATTCACTTTTCCTGCAGGCGGAAGCTGGCAGAGCGCTCGGAGGCCAGCGTGCAGGTGTCTGAGTTCAATGTCAGCTCCAAAGGTGAGGGCTTCTTGGGGTCGTGGGGCTTTCCCCAGTGTTTTTTTCCCCCTCAAGAGGTGCTCAGGTTCTCCAGGCTGGTTGGAGGAGATCCCCGGGGAGATGCCATGCTGGTTGTTTGTGCTGAAGGCATCTCAGCTCGTAACAAACGGCGTCGGAGCTCATAGCGCTGCTCAGCGTGGTTGTGGGGTGTCCGTGTCGATGTGTGGGGTGATCTCCCGTAGGTGCCGGGGAGAAGCTGGTCCTGTCCGAGCTCCTGCAGCCCATCCGTGCCCAGTCCGCCCTGAGCAGCGTCAAGAAGCAGCTGAGCAAAGTGAAGCAGAAGAAGGCGGTGGAGCTGCCCCTCAGCAAGGAGGAGCGGGAGCGGGTACGTGGGCCTGTGCGGGTGGCAGAGGAGGGGGAAGCAGTTCCAGCCGTAAGGGGCAGCTGGGTTGAGCCCCTGGCTGCCATCTGCTCCTCTCTGATGCTGCCTGGCTTTCCGCGTTCTTCAGCTCAGCTTCTCCACTGATCCTTTTCCCTTCTCGTTCCTACCTGCAGGTCGTGAGGGAGGCTGCCTATGTCAAGACCTCCAAAGACGTTGGCAAGTGGCAGCCGGTGGTCCTGCAGAACCGCCGAGCAGAGCAGTTGGTGTTCCCTCTGAAGCAGGAGATCGCGGCGGTTGCCCCCCTGGAGCGAGTGGTTTCGGCATGGAAGGTGGGGGCTCTCACACCCCTCGGGTGCCTTTCTCCTCCCCGCTCTTTAGCACTCGAGCTGTGGGTTGAGCCTGCTGCTGCCCAGGCTCTGCACGGAGCCGGGTGCTTGCTCGTGGGCCTCAGCCACCTCTGGAGGTGGAGGAGGGAATTGGTTTGCCAAACAGCGCCCGCCTATAAGTCTTGGTTATGCTTTTGGCTTTGAATGTGGGTTCCCACACGGGCTGTATTGTGTAGCAGGAAAGGCTCCCGTCCCTGGAGAGCTTCCCCAGGTCAGGGCGAGGTCAGTTCCCACTGAGCTCCGAGCTTAACAAGCACCACTTCACCCTCCCGGAGCTCCCTCTCGTTTCATCTGGGCACAGCGCTGTGGGGCCTGGGAGTTCCGCTTGCTTGTGCCCTCCCGTGAGCCTGCTCAAGCATCGGAAGGGACGGGGAGATCTGTGTGGGTGCTGGCTCCTGCACCGCTCCTTGTTTCACCCCTCCTTGCTGTGCCATCTGTCCCCCCGACAGCCACGAACTCCCCTGGAGCAGGAGATCTTCGGGCTGCTCCACAAAACGCAGCAACCCGTCACAGACCCGCTGCTGACGCCGCAGGAGAAAGCCTCGCTGCAGGCGATGAGCTTGGAGGAGGTGGGCGACGCTTCCCTTTAGCCCCGCGCTGCCCGTGGGGGGGCCTCTTCCTTTGCCCTCCCCCTTAACGCCGCGCTCCCTGGCAGGCCCGGCGGCGGCGAGCGGAGCTGCAGAAGGCTCGGGTCCTGCAGTCCTACTACGAAGCCAAAGCTCGGCGAGAGAAGAAGATCAAGAGTAAGAAGTAAGATTCTTGACGGTGCTGGGCTTGGGGAGCTGGGAGGGGGCCAGGGCCTGGTGCATGGGGACGGATAAAGGGTGGAGGAAGGCTGAGCATCCAGCTGAGGTGCTGCCGGGAAGCCGTGCTGCCTGCCCAGCTTCCTAAAGAGGAGGCCGGGTGCTCACACCAGGAGGTCTCACTGCCTGCCCCCTCGTGCCGCAGGTACCACCGCGTGCTGAAGAAAAGCAAGAGGCGCAAGGCCCTGAAGGAGTTCGAGCTGCTGCAGAAGTCGGACCCGGAGGCCGCCTTGGCAAAGCTGGAGGAGCTGGAGCAGCTCCGGATGGAGGTGCCGCTCGCTTGCCTCTCCCTCATCCCTCGGGAGCTCGCCCCGGCTGAGGGTGCTCTTCCTGAGGCTTCCTCTTCCTCTCCCTCAGGAGCGGATGAGTCTCAAGCACCAGAACAAGGGGAAATGGGCCCGCTCCAGGGCCATTATGGCCAAGTACGACCTGGAGGTGAGCTGGGGCTCGGGGAAAAGGGGAGAACGGCTGAGGTGGGGCAAAGGAAGCGGGCGCGTTGCTTCTGGCCTGTGTTAGAATTGTCTCGATCCCTTCCCAGGCCCGCAAGGCCATGCAGGAGCAGCTGGCCAGGAACAAGGAGCTGATGCAGAAGGTGCGGGTGGAGCTGCCCGAGGAGGAGCCAGGGGATGTGCCTGAGGAGGACCTCCCGCCCGTGACCATCCCCGTGGGTGCCAGCAGAGCAAATCCCTGGATGCTGGGCAAGCCCAGCGACCCGGCCAAGGAACCCGAGGTGCAAGAGGCTCGCGAAGACGCTGCGGTGCCTGCTGCTGTGGAGAGCAAGGAGGAAGAGGAGGAGGAGGTGTCGGAGGAGGAGGCCCTGCTACAAGAATTTGAGCAGAAACGGCACGCGCGGCAGCAGCGGGCGGGGAGCCCTGAGCAGCACGGTGAGGAGCTCGCAGCCCCACGCGACGTCTGACGTGCTGCGGGGCTGGGCTGGGTCGTGAGGGCTGTGTTTTCTTACAGCTGCCTTGCTTCCTTCCCTGCTCACGGGGTGGCTGTTTTCTCCCCTGTTGCCTTGATGCACAGGCACTGACGAGATGGAGGCGGTTCCTGACCCTCCGGGGGACAGCTCCGTGCACCCCATCTGTGACGAGGAGCAGCCGAGTGCAGGGATCGAGCCCCCTCCCCAGGCCCAGGAGGAGATCCTGCTGTCAGAGCAGCTACACCGCGTGCAGACGATGGAGGAGGTCGAGGCTCTGGCCTCCAAGGAGCCCTCGGAAGAGCAGGAGAAGCAACCAGCGGCTGCGGGAGCAGAAGAGCGAGCGCCCAGGCAGGAGAAAGGCAAAGCTGGGGCCAGGCCTGCCAAGAAACCCACAGCCAAGGAGAAAATGATTCGCCTGGAGTCCGTGCTGTCTGAAAAGCCCCAGGAGATTCAGTGCCCCAGCCTGCCCGTGGTCATGGAGGAGGAGGTGAGCGGGACAGGTCCGGTCCTCCTGGGTGAGCCGGGAGCGGCCGGGCACTGACTGCTGTCTCCGCAGGAGGGTGGCATCGACCAGCGGGGGGTGATCAGCGAGGCGTTTGCCGGGGACGACGTGGTGGCCGATTTCCACCGGGAGAAGAGCAAGGCGGAGCGGGACGGCAAGCCCCAGGCGGTGAACTTGGTGCTGCCGGGCTGGGGCGAGTGGGGAGGCAGCGGGCTGAAGCCCAGCGCCAAGAAAATAAAACGGTGAGCACGGGAGGGCTGTGGCAGCGCGCTGCAGCCCGGCCCCGGGGCCTGACCTCTTCCCGTGTCCGGCAGGTTCCTGATCAAGCCCCCCCCAGCGCCTCCCAGGAAGGACCAGCACTTGCCCCACGTCATCCTGAGCGAGCAGCGCAACATCCACGCAGCGGCACATCAGGTGGGTGCTCTGGGGCTGACCCGGCACGTGGCCCGGCCCCTAAACTCCCTAAATCCCTGCCTCTAAAGGGAAATCCGGTTTCCAGCTCTGACACAGCCCTGAGGGTGCTCCCCCCCTGCCGTGTTGTTTCCCCGCAGGTCAGCGAGCTGCCCTTCCCCTTTGAGAAGCACCAGCAGTTCGAGCAGAGCATCCGGATGCCCGTGGGCCCCACGTGGAACACGCAGCGTGCTTTCCAGAAGCTGACCGCCCCCCATGTCATCACCCGGGCGGGCCACATCATCCAGCCCCTCTCTGCTGAGGACCTCGCCTCGGCTGCCAGCGGAGCCAAACCAGTGCTAGAAACGGCCCCCAAGCAGCCCCCTCGCCGCCCCCAAAAGAGAGCACGATAGCTCTAGGGCTAGCGCTGGCCCCCGCGGCGCTGGGGAGCAGCTGGAGGGGCTGTGCCCGGGGGTTTCCCTCCCGGGGAGAGGCTCCTGGTTCTGTCAGGGGTTTTTTAATGCTCCTTCCGCAATAAAAGTGCCATGGCTGCCCTCGTGCCGGGACAGCTGGTGCCCTCCTGCCTGTCCTTGGGGCCCGACGTGGGGCGGGGGGGGCTCGTCCTGGTGTAATGGGAACAGCTTCCGGGGGTCAGGCCCTTGAGGTGCAGCCTGGGGGTGGGAGCCTGAAGAGGAGGTGGAGCCCCTGTTGGCACCACGTTCGTGTTGGGCAAGCTCTCTACCCCTTGGTTTCGTCTTCAGTGCCACAATTTTTTGCATAAAGAGTTATCCTCTTGGCCGCGTTGGCTTTCTCACAGCCTGGCCCCGTAGCCATGCTCCTCATGGCCTCCTCCTGCCCCGAGTAACTTCTGGCCAGCTCTGAGGAGCTCAGAGCGGGGCTGCGCGGCTCTGCTGCCACCCCACAGGGGCTGGGAGCGGGCTCTGTCGCAGCGCAGCCACCCCCACATCTTCGGTGTCCCCTTCCTGAGCACGAGGGCCGTGGCCGAGAGGCAGGGTGAAACGGGAGCAGGCCGAGAGCCCTCCCGGCCTCTCCTCCCTCTTCCCACGTGGGCTGCGTTCGTGCCAGCTGGAGGAACTCCTGATCCCAAGCGAAGGAGGGACTTGAGGAGCTGCTCCTGTTCCCAGGAAACACGGCCCTTGCGCCGGGGACGCCTCCTCCCACCTTGGCACTGCGGCCAGCCCCGGTCCCACTGCGTCCTTTGGGGCACAGCCGCGCCGCCGCTCGGCCCCGCAGCCACCTCGTGCAGGGGCCTGGCCCTTGTCCCCTACAGCCTGCATGGGCACGTGCAGGCTGCCAGCAGCCGGCCCCACATCTCGCTGGCTTCCCGGCCCCGTAAATACGCCAGGCTCTTCCGCTCTGCGCCCGCACCCTGCAGGGGAGGCTGCTCCGAGCCAGTGTGGGAGTCGGGGAGCCCGCAGTGCCCAGGACGAGGGGCTGGGTGCTGCCCTCTGCCCGGGCCGTGTCCTTTTTGGGGTTTTTGGGGTCCAGCTGGTGCACGGCTGGCTCCATGCGGTGCCCCGGGGCTGCTGGATGACGCTGGCCGCGGACGGGGGGCACGGTGGCATTGCTTGAGTCGACAGGGCTGAAAAAAAAAAAAAAAAAGAGAAAAAAAAAAAGAAAGGAAGCAGCGATCATTTCCGTGCCACGGCTCCGCCGAGCCCCTCGCTGGGCTGGTGGCCCCAGCTCAAACCCCAGCTTCCTTCTGCTCCGGCTGCCCCAAACGCTGTGGGAAACCTTCGTCCCCTCAGGGACGTCAGCGGGAGGGTGAGGGGGAGTTCGTGTTTGTTTTAGGAAAAGCTAAAACGCCCCAAAGCCGAGGGAAGGCAGTGCCCAGTGAGCTGTGTGGCAGCAGGGCAGGACCTCCCGGGGTGCTGATCCCAGAGAGGATCGGGGTCGCCACGCCTGAAACGGGCTCGTGTCCCCGTGCAGAGCAGCGGCCCAAAGGCTGTGACCACCTGAAGCGCTGAGCGGGACCTGCGGCCATCCGGCCCCTCGCTCTGAGGGCAGCTTCGTGCCAGTTTTTTTGTCGCACCTCCCGCGGCGCGAGCACGGCAACGCTCAGTCGGCAGCGAGCTGCAGAGCTGGGGGTGCCCGGTCCCGCAAGGAAGGGCAGTGCTGGGGCGGCCTGGGCTCCAACTGGGGCTTCGAGGATCGGGAAATGCTTCCAAAATAAATCCCTAAAGCCTTGGTGTAAGCCGCTTGGGGTGAGTTACGGGAGGGATCCAGATGCAGCCGCATCTCCTGGCAGCGCTTGGGGTTCGCCCGCTCCTGGTGCTGCCACGAGAGCGGGCTGCGTCCCCCTGGTGTCCCCGCAGAAATCAAACCGCAGGGCAGGGGGACGTCAGCGCTCGGCTTTTAATTAAAAAATAAATCAGGATCTGCAAAATGCTGCAGGAAAGGGGGATGGCGGGGATGCCCGCTGGCAGCTGCCACGGCAGCAGGGAGGAGACGGGGGCCGGACACTCCCCGCTCTAATCCCCTTCCTGCAGCACGCTCGTGCCCTGCCGCCGCGCATCGCCACGCCGGGGCTTGGCTGGGCGAGCCTGAAGGCACCGGGAGGAGAGAAAAACACCGTCCTCCGCCGGCGCGGGAGCTCGCGGAGAGCAGCGGCGCTGTTAATGCGCACTCCTCCCTCCCGCCGCGCAGCCACGGCGTCCCTCGAGAGGGCTGCGAGCGGCTGCAGTTTGCTCTTACTGGCCTACTTTCAGGGCTACGTCAAAGCCAGGTTTACGGAGCTGGGGAGCCTGGCTGAAAGGCGGCCGAACCGCCGCTGGCTCCGGCAGGGAGCGCCTGGTGCTGCTCCGGGACGGGACGGGGACGCAGCTCCGCTGGGGTGCCCCCGAGCTGCCCTGGGGTGGGGACCCCGCGGGCACCCCGGGGGGAGAGAGGTGATGCCGAGGCTTCAGCCATCCCGTGCTCAGGCTCCGGCCGGCCCTCGGGGCCAGCAGGAGTCGGCCGAAAGGAAAAGGCAGATGAAAAACGAGCACATAAAAGGGCTCGCGTGGCTGCTTTCTTTTCTTTCGTCCTTTTTTTTTTTCTCTTTTATTTTTTTTGTTTTGTTTTGTTTTGTTTTCTAGCGTGGGCTATAAATAACCTGTAAAGTATTTCATCCGGGCTATTTCGGAGGGTGAAATTTCAGCCCCCGGTGAAGGCCCCCCGGCTCCGCATGCCGCGGGACTGCCTGAGTGTGCCCGGGGTGCCCCTGGCCGCGGCAGGGCCCCCGTGGCCGTCAGAGGGTCCCGCGCTGCTCCCTTACTTTGCACCGGGGCTCTCCGGCAGAGCAAAGCTCCCCCGAATTTCCCCGTGCCTCCCCACCCCCCCGGTGCCGAGGACAGGGGCGAGCTGTGGGTCCTGGGGGGCGCCTCTGGGATCAGGGGGCACCGGGGGGGCACCCGCAGTCCTGGCGGTGCCCGGCTGCGCATCCCGGCCTGCACAGCCGCCGCGTTTCCGTGGAGATGGCATCTCCCGAGCCCGCACAGCCTGAGCGGGAGGGTTTCCATGGAGATGCCGTATCCAGCACGGCACAACCTGAGCCAGAGATTGCCGCCGGGATGCTGTAGCCGGGACCCTCGGCACCCGCAGCGGGGCCGTCGCCGGTTGGGGTCGGCCAAGCGCTTTCCCCCTCCCTGGCACGCCGTCTCCCACCGGGCTCCTCAGCCCTGCTCGGGGCAGGGGGCACCTCGGCGCTCGGGTCACGCTGTCGTGGCACTTTCTGGGTCTCCCAGAAGGGACGGGGACCCATCCATCCCCAGGCACCCATGGGGATAGCAGAAAAGTCCCCGTGTCCCCACAATGAGCGCGCCCGCGCTGCCCCCTGCACCCCACAGCTTCCCCCACGCTCAGAGCCGCTCCGGGGCACGCAGCTAGCAGGGACGGGGGGATGAGAGCCCCGGGACAGCAGCGTGACAGCAGCACACCTCTGTGAACCCTCCTCATCCTCAGGGGTGCTGAGCTGGGGCCGGGGAGCTGCTCCCCTCGGCTTGGGGCCGTGTCCTGCACCCTGGCCTGCAGCTCCCGCGTCCCCGGGGCCGCTGTCAGCGCTGTCAGCGGCTGCAGGCACGTGCTGTCAGACGCAGCATGTGCTGCCTTCAAAGGCCGGCTCTCTTTGTCTGCCACTACAATTAGGAGCGCTCAGCGCCTCTTGAAGCCAGACCTGGCGACTGCGGGGCCGAAGGACTGGGAAATAAAAGGACCCCAGGCTCCAGCGTGGCAGCCCTGGAGCTGCCGAGGAGCGGGGCCAGGCGTGGATCTTCCTCCCTCCCTTCCCCGTGCCTCTCGCCCCAAATCCTCGCTGCTCCGTGGTGTCCTCCCAGCTAAGGACTTCCTCTCCTGGGCCAAGGGGATGGACGGCGTGTGGACCGCACACCTCCTGCCTCCCTGGCCTCACTTTTCCCAAGAAGGATCCCGGTGGGGCACCCGGCGAGGAAGGGTCCGTGTCTGAACCCCCTGCGAGGTCCAAGGCAACGCAACCCAAACCCCTGAGCCACGAACCCTTCTTCCCGGTGCCAAATCACCACGGCGGTGGCTGGGGCCAAAATTCAGACCTCTGAGCCTGCAGGGAGGGACGGCAGCCTCCTGCCTCGCTCCTCCATCCCCGAGGAGCAAGGAGGCGAGGAGGCGGCCGCTGGCCCTACAGGAGAATTTTCTGTATTTTAGCCGCACCTTCGGCCACGCTGCAGGAGCTTTTGGGGTTGTGGGCAGGCTGGCCGGCGGAAAGCGGGCAGATGAAGTCTGTGGCGAGAGCTGACACCTTTTATTGCTGCTCCGACACCAATAAAACCTCGCCGAGCCGGCTGCCCGGGGAGGACGGGGAGACACGCAGGCTCGCTTGGAAGCTGCAGGAAAAACCCCAGGAGACCCAGACGGAGACCACCGGACCCCGTGGCAACCAGCCCCCTCGGGACAAAGCCCTCCCCGGCTTTGGGGCCACTTATTCGGCCACGGCTCCATCCCAAGGCCAGGCCCTGGGGCAGGGATGCCCAAACCCAGCGATGGGCCCCGTGTCCCGTGGGGTGCGTGGCCGGGCAGGAGCCAAAATCCCACAGCCACCGGCACCGGGAGGGCTCTGGGAGGAGGCTCGGGGTGCAGAGGGTCTCGCTGGTGGGGTCAGGGCGAGCCGAGGGGCTGCGGGTGCTGCCCATGGGGGTTGCGGGGAGACCTCAGGGCTCACCTGGTGGGGACGCCCCAAAATCTCCCATTTTCAAGGAGGATTAATGTAAAAGCCGCAGGATTTTGGAGCCTCTGGGTGCGAATCGTGTGATGACGTCCCCGGGTCCCGATGCAACGCATCCCCGGCGAGGCTGGCTGCGGGACTTGGGGGGGCTCTCATTAAAAAAAAATAAAAATAAAATAAAAATAAAAATAAAAAGTGGCTTTTTAATTACCCTGCAATGCAAATTAAAGGGGGCTGCAAAGCCGGGCGGAGGCGCCGGGAGCGGCGGGGGCTGCCCGGGGGCTTCCCACCCGTCCCACCGCCGCTGCTTTTGGGGTGGGTGCTTTTAGGGGGGGGGGTCCTTTCCCTTTCCGTGCCCTTCCCGGTACCGGGGGGGGGGCACAGCCCGCAAAGCGGCCGCACAAAGGAGGCGGCGGCGGCGCTGCCACGCGTGGGGCCCGCGGCGGGGCCGCTCGGAGGCCGCGGCCGGGGCCGGTGTGGGGGGGGGGGGAGAACCGGGGAGGGGATGGGGGGGGGGCGGCTGCTGACAACCGGAGGGGACCGGAGGGGACCGGGGAATGGGGAGCGGGGTGGGGGCACGGCCCCGGGGCCGGGCTGAAAGTTGCGGCCCCGCCGTGGCTCTCGCTGTGCCCGGCGTGGGGAGGGGGCTGAGGGGGGGGGGGGGCACCGGGAGCGGCTCCTCCCGGCTGCCCGGCCACGCTCCGGGCGTGGAGCTCCCGCACCCCCCCCCCCCCTCCCCAAACCACCACCACCGCCGCCTTCCTCCACCTCCTCCTCCTCCTCCTCCTCCTCGCCCTCCCCCTCCCAGCCCCGTGTCCCCGTGTCCCCGCGGGGCTCCCCCCGCTCCGCCACCGCCGCCGGCCGCCCGTGGGGCTCGGAGCGGAGCCGCGCAGCCCCTCCCCACCCGGGGAGCGGCCTCCCCTCCCCTCCCCTCCCCTCCCTCCCCGCGCCCCCTCCCCCGGGCCGTGCCGGGCGCGGAGCCCCCTCCCTCCCCCCCCCCTTCCCCGTCCCCCCCCTCCCTGTCCCCTCCCCTCCCGTTCCCTCTCCGGACTCGGCTGGCTCCCCCCCCCACTCCCCCCCCCCCTCCCTTCACGGGCAGGGCTGGCCGCGGGGCACGCCGGGATTTGTAGTCCTCGGGGCGGCGCGGCGGGCGGCCGGGCTGCGGCGGCCGGACTACGGCTCCCGTCAGCTCCCGCGGGCGGCGGCGGCGGCGGCTCGCTCTCGCCCTCACACTCCGGCTGCCGCTGCCGCTGGCTCCGCCGCCGCCGAACCGCCGCTCCGCCGCGCCGGGGTCCCGCCGACCCCCGCCTCCTCGGCCACGGGGCCCTCCTCGCTTCCGCCGCCCCCTTTCCACCGCAGCCCGGCTCGGGAAACAGGTGCGTGCCCGCCGCCCCCTCACCGCCCCCCCCCCCCCCCCAGCACCGGACGCCCGGCCCCGCTCCGCCCGGGCACCCCCCCCCCGGGGCCCGTTCGGCCGCAGCCCACCGAGAGGAGAATTGGGGAAGGTGGGGGGGGGGCACCGGGGATGAAGGGACCGGGGCGGGGGGGGGGAGGCGAAGCGAGGCGAGGCGAGGCGAGGCGGACGGGGCGGGCGTCCCGACCCCGCGCCCCGCCGGTCGGGGTCTCCATGGAAACCGGTCCCGGGACACCTCGGGGCGGGCGGCGGAGGATGAGGGGGGGGTGAGGGGGGGGGAACGGCGGCGGCGGCGGGCGGGGGCCGCGGGCGGTGACAGCGCCGGGGCCGCCGCGCTCCGCGCTCCGCTCCCTGCCCCGCGACGGCGCCGCGTGCCCGTGCCCAGCCTGGCGCGGCGGCACCGCCACCGGGACCGGGATCGGAACCGGGACCGGGATCGGGATCGACACCGGGGATAGGCAGCGGGGATCGGCACCTGCCGCTAACCGGGGGGTCCCGGGGCACGGCGGGGGCCGGGCGGGGCGGGGCGGGGCGCGGCGCACCCGGGACGGCGGCGCCGGGCGCTCGCGGAGTTTGGCGGCGTGGGGGCCCCCGCGGCCGGCCCCGCTGCCCCGCTTCCCGCTCCCGGTTCCCGGTTCCTCCGCCCGTTACCGGGAGCCGGCGGCGGAGTCCCCGTCCCGGCCCGGCCCCGCTAGCGGAAGGAGCCCTCCCCGGGGGCAGCGCGGCTCCGTGCTCGGGGCTGCCCCGCTGCGGCCCCCCCCCACGGCCCTGCCCGGGGCTGCGGCGAGCGGCCCCGGGGCCAACTGTTGAACCGGGGACGGGCCCGGGGGCGGCGGGGCCTGGGCCTCGGCGGGGCCGCGGAGTGCCCGGGTGGAGCCCCCCCCTCCCTCCTCTCCCTCCCTCCCTCCCCTCCGCCGCCCACCCCCGGCGGCGGCTGCCGGGGCCCGGCCTCCCCGCGGGGCTACGGGGACGGGAACGGGAACGGGGCCGTGGAGGGGGGTGGGGGGGGGGGTGGGTCCGAGCCCCGGACTCCGTCCCCGCCCGGTTGTGGCGGGGCTGAGGCCGCCGCTGGGGCCCCGCAGCTCCGGGGCGGGCTCGGCGCTGGCTCCGCGGCCGGGCGAGCGCATCGCGGGCCGGGAGGGGCCGGGAGGGGCCGGGCCCCCGCCCCGCTCCCCGCTGCCCAAGGTGAGCGGCGGCACCGGGAGAGGCACCGGGAGAGGCAGCGGCACCGGGAGGAGGCAGCGGCACCGGGAGGAGGCGCTTCCTGCTGCCGGAGAGGAAAAAACCCAACTCCTCCGGCGGCGTGCCGGTAGCCGGCGGCTCGCTCGGCGAACCGATTCCGTGTCCTCGCCTGACCGCGGGGTGAAACCCGTTCGGGAGAGCATCGCCGGGAGTCCTGCGGCTCTGCTCCTGCGCTGCTCCGCTCCGAGTCCTTGCCGAGTTGCTCCTCACCCTCTGCATCCGCTGCCGGGGACCCCATTGTTCCGCTGGACGCTGCCCGAGCCGGAGGGGCAGCGAGCGAGGCGAAAGGGCTCCGGCACCCCGCAGCCTGCCCCGTGCCGTCCCGCAGTGCCGGCGGTGCAGCTCAGCAGCTCCCGGTGGCTGCGCAGCGGGGAAGGCAGCGTGCTGCTTGCTGCTTCTCCGCCCGTTCCCAAAAAAGCATTCCTGCGAAGGTTTCCGGGCCCTGGCGTGGTTTGGCCTTCGGGAGGAAACCACCACGGGCACCTCTGGGCTCTGGTGCTGCGGGGTTTGCTGCGCCGTGGGCCTTTCCAGGTGCGGTTTCCAAAACGTTTTACAAATAGCCACGTGTAGTGGCTTTTTTTTTTTCCCCCATCCCTTTAAAATCCACTAGGATGGGCTTTCATGGGACAGCCCCGTTGCCTCGAGCAAGTCAGGCTCTAGTGACAGAAGCTGTCCTGCAGCTGGGACATCCCACTCACAGAGCGCTTGATGCGCGACAAACTTTTCTTTTTTTTTTTTTTTTATTATTTTACGCAGGGATGGGTTTTCTTTTTCTTTCTATTTTTTTTTTCCCCCCTCAATTCATCGCGCCGAGTATTTATAATTGCTTACGGTGTTACTGTGTCTTTAAAGCAGCTTAAGCAAATGCGTGCGGGCAAAGCCTGGCTCAGCACCGCAGCGGTCCGGGGCTGTGCAGGGAGACCAGACCCAGCGCGGGGCTGCTGCCGGGGCCGGGGTCTGTCTCTCTCTGCTTCCACCCAAGCAGAGGGTGACAGACCTGTCCCCGCTGGGTTTTGTTCTCCCAGCAATTTCTGCTAGTCAGTTTGGCCACAATTTCTGACCTCTCTGTGAGAAACGCACAATAAAGCGCTGTCTTTTTTTTTTTTTTTTTTTTTTTAATTTTGCTGCATACGATACCCTGTGTGCGTCCTGGGAGAGGACCATCGTGATTTACTTCTTTCTTTATTTTTTTTGCATGCGGTTCTCTTTGGAGGGGTTTTCTGAAGCACCGTTTGGGGCTGAATCTCTGCAGATGCGTTGCAGGCAGCGCTCCGGTTGGCACTTGCTCTGGACCCGTGTCCCTCAAATGGACGCCTGACAATTGCATATAAAAATATATATATATATATATATTTTCTAGCCTGTGTTACTAATGGCAACGAAGATTGCCAAAGTGAGCAAACTATCGTGAGCAAATGAGACTGTCCCCGTTGGTGCAGATCGTTTCCTCCTGACCCGTACGTGCCCCACCGAGGGGCAGCAGGGGCACGTTCCTCCTCATTCCCCTGCTTTTGCTCACGTCGAAGTAAGCGGGTTGCAGGCGGCGAATGCCCAAGGGCAAGTCCCGCTCGGCTTCCCTGCAGCTGACACCGTTTTACGCTTTCATCGCAGGGGGAAAAAGTGGCGTTCTGGGTTTTGCTCCTCTCTGGGAAAGGAGTGTTACAAAGGTGTCTCCCGTGGGTGTGTTTCCAGGGTCAAAGTGCATCCCTGCCGGCCTCCCACAGTGCCCCCTGGCCAGCCGCGCTGTACAGCACCTTGGAAATCCCAGCGACTGCGTCCTCCCGATGATCTCTTGCTGCAGAGGGATGCGCCGGACTTTTCCAGTGCGCTCAGACGGGCACATCTCCCTTCCCTTCCCTTTCTCTGAGCCGCTGTCCCAGTTATGCAGCGGGGAAGCAGAGCCGACGTCGGGGCGGCGTTGCGCCGTGCCTGTCAAGAGCTCGGCCCCCAGCCGGGTGCATCTCTTTGTCTGCTCAAAGTGACCCAAAGTGGCATCTCCAGAGCTTGCCCTTGGCCTTGTGAGGTTTGCTTTGTGAGAGCGGTGTGGTGCTGGAGCTGCCGTTCGCTCTGGGGGAGCTTGCTGGCACCTGTAGCCCCGCGTTGCCTGAGGGCGCTGCGCAGCACTCTCCTACCTGCCCAGAGCCCGAGCAGAGGGAAGCCTTGCGCCGTCAGCTGGGAGGTTTTAGGAGGCTGGCTGCTGCTCTTCTGGTGCCTGTCAGCTCCTACCTGGCCTAGGCAGGGCACGGTGGAGACAGCAGCGATGGGTCGGCACGTAGCTGGTGCTAGGGTGGAGGAGAGGAGAGGTAAGCATCTGAAAATCCGAGCCATTTCAATGCTTGGAGATGTATAGAGCGGTAAAATACATAAAAAGCTTGTTGGGGGAGTAAAGACAGCACGGTCCTAAAGCTGAAGGAGTTTGCAGCATGACAAAGTGGCTGGCGCGAGCTGTCTGTGTGAGGAACGGGGGAAAAACGCCGCCCTGTACCTGCCTGGGGGCACCCAAGGCAATGCAGGGGCAGAGCGTGGTCAGCACCACGGCTCCGGCTGGCCAGGGGCACCGAAATCAGGGCTGCACCAGCTGACAGCAGGGATGTGACAGCCCTTAGGGCGCACGCTGACAGCAGCGAACTAACATGGCGTGGATTTTGTCGGGAAGAAGACAAACCCCATGTTCCCTGTGGCTGGGGGTAGCCCCGAGAAGTTGGCCTAGGCGCCTGCCAGCACCAGCAGCGGAGGGGCTGAGCATCGCGGCCGATCGGGGAGCTGGGCTGGCTGGGGAATCGCTGTTATTTGCGCTGTTATTTCCCGTTTGCAAACCCGTTTTCCTTCGCAAGTACCTCTCACACCTCTGCCGTGTTAATGCCAGGGTGAGGGGCAGCGTCGCAGTCAGAAACTTAGTCAGGAAGCCTGGCAGCTCGAGTTAGGATCCCTGAGGGTGAGGAGCAGGCGTGATTTTTAACAGTGCCTGGCATGGAGATCTAAAAAAAAGTTAAAAGCAGCCTGTCCTGCCAGCCTCAGCTTGGCCATCCTTTGACAACTAGTGTTGCCTCGGTGCTGCTGGGATGTTGTGCAAGGAGGATTTCCCTATAGATAATTACGGGAAGGGATCTGTTCCCAAAGAACTTCATCTCAGGAAACTTGTTTCCATAGACTGTCTGGCTGTATTTCAGCCTTGGGTTAAGTCTTGACTTCATTCAAGGGGACTTCATGTGCAGTTAACTTGAGCAAAAGCATGCTTTTACCACAAAAAAAGACACCTAATGCTTCGCTGGTTCTGGAGCCCGGCACAGACTGGTTTGCATAGCAGCGTCCTGTCCATCTGCAGAGCAACAAGGGGTTTTGTTGTAATGAACAAAAAAAAAAATAAATAAATTACTATGCTTTTAATGAAGTTAATTCATTAGCGTTCGTTTCCCTGAAAATCTCTCTGAGTGCTTGCTGTCGAAGACAAACGTGTTCAGCACCTTTCTTGCTGGCAATTCCTAGAGCACGCTTTGCTTGGAGAGGTGAACGAACGTTAATTCCACACGATGAGCCTCTCTCCGTGCAAAATGTGATGTTGATGGTCTTATTTCACTTTAAACTCATTTTCTTTGGAGTTAATTAGAATTGGCCGGGCACCTATTGAGCTAAATCAAAATAAGACTGTGGTTTCATACACACTTCTTTTGGCAGAGGTTCTGGATTAAACAGATGCTGTGCCAGGCTGCGCCCTCTCTCCCTCCTGGTGAACCTGATCTAGGAGCTAAGATGGGTTAAAACCCAACCAGCCAGGGGGAAAATAAAATAAAATATATCCGTTTTTAAACACAGATCAGCAACCTGGTCAAGTTTGCCGGGGCACCCCACGGTTTCAGTGGCGTGGTTGAAGGGGCGAAGGGAGAGAAGGGCTGCAGTGCTTTCTGCTACTCAAAGGCACGTAGGAGAACCCATGCCCTAGTTGTGTTCTCCAAGGGGTTTCTCCTGGTTTAATTACAGCCGTTTCAAGCTGAACTAGCGTAGAAGAGGGGCTTGCGTGTGTTGACTCAACTACAAGTCTCCTTCGATCCAGGCACCCTGCAGCTGCCCTTTCTGGCTCGGCGTTGCACAACCTTCCTAGTCAGTGCTCTGAAGGATGCTCTTCTTTTGCCGTTCCTTCCAGTTCATGTTTGAGAACGTGCCTGCTCTTTTCCCCGTGTTTTATCCCTTCTCATACTCGAAATCTTGGTTTTCCTTTTATTTTTTTTTCCCCTTGTTCCTTTTTCATTCCCTGCGGAGTGTCTTTGGCACGTGTCCCGCATCATCCGTAGAGGGCAGAGACCAAGAATTCACGAAACGGCGTCCGTCTCCGTGGCTGTGCCCCCCTGTCTCTCTTCTAGTGGCCATCCCGCCTCCTCTGTTGGCCGGCTCTTACTCGAGTGCTCAAAACATGTCCCTTCTGCCAGCCCCGTGCATCGTCTTGTTACTGCTTCCCTCGCCAGACCCATTCTCGGGCCGTGCCTGTTCCCTGCTTGTTTTGATGCCTCAGCTTGCCTCCAAACTCCCGTCCTGCGTCACGCAGCCGCGTGCGTCCCCTTCCCCACTCGCACAGAAGGTCCCTTCCCAGTCCTCCCGAAACAGCTGTCCTGTCACTGTGCTCAGGGGCAGAAACTTTCTCCTCCCCTTCTTTCAGTTTAGCCTAAGATGGTGAAATCCCCGCAGATTGTTTGTTCCCCTATTTCCTTTATGTTGCATTTCTCTCCAAGCATCGAAAGACTCCTCCCCTTCCTGCTCCAAGCCACCTCTCATTCTCTTTGGGTATGACCCTGCTCTCTGCCTTAGAATTGGCCCAGCTCCCCCTTCCATGATAGAGTATTTCTTCCTTCTTACAGCGTGGCTCTTAGTAGCTTCCCCCCTCTTCTCGTGGCTCCCCTTTCCATCGTTTTGCTCACTCGTCCGTGCAGATGTGTCCGTCGCTTCTTTTTTAGCCAGCAAAGCGCCTTGCCCCCGTTTCTCCTACGCATCTGGTCTTTCTTTTCCATTTTCGGAGGATCCCTACTGGCATCCTCGGGCTTAGGCGAGGACACCTGGCAGCAGCTGCGGCCAGGGGGTGCAGTCAGTTCGGCCTGACGGTCCCTCTGCAGCTGGTCTCAGCATAAAGGGATCATGCGAGCCACCTCTTGTCCTGTTCACAGCTTGCGTCGCCAGGATTTTGTCAGGGAAAAGACAACTGATGGAGATTTGGGATCACGTGGCCCTTTTAGCCTCTTCCCACTCTCCCCCGCTGCACCAAGAACACCCCTCTGCCTCTTTGCCTGCTTTCCCTTCACGTGTTTACAATTCATCGGGATCGGGAACCCCTCTGGCAGCATCTCCGCCGTTTGCAGGCAGTCCCTTGCTGGCTCCGACCTGCGTAGTGCCGTAGATCCTCTCCTCCTTTTCCTCGCCTTTTCCCTGATACGACTTCAGCAGCAAAGCTGCCTTAATGCTCCAACACCCAGCGCTGCACGATTGGCTGCGATAGCCTCCCTCGAAAGCTCCACCCAGCCGACGGTGCATCGCGGATGCTCGCAAGTCTCTGTGTTTCCTCGTGTTTTCCCCCCCCCCACTTTCACCCCGTACCTCCGCTGAATACCGGCACCTTCCCGACAGAAGGTGCTGTTGTGCTGAGGCGTGGAGGTGTTTGCATCACGGCACGTCCGATGGCACTGCCGGCAAGCCTCTGCCCCCCCCCGCCTCGGGTTCCTCAGCTGCTTCCTCGTTTGAGTTTTTCCGCGTTGAACCCGGCACATGCTGGTTTATCGATGTAATACGAAGCCTCGGGGGTGTCCGTGTTTGAACAGGCCATCATGGTCGTGGGCGAAGGTCTGTCTCGAGGCGCCCTGTCCTGTGCTGGAGGTTCCTCCGGAGCGGGAAGAAAACCGGGGGAATCTTGCAAAGGATACGCCTGTGCGTGGGGTTTCACCTGCGTGAAACTCGCGAGGCGGTAGCCTGAGGCTTTTTGGCAATAAAGATCTTTGATTAAGAGGATGAGCGGACTGTGGATCCCGTCCTGGGGCACTGCTTATTTCTTCCAGTCGCCTTCCAGCCCTGAAGCATCTCGGACATTACACCCACCCTGCCTGATGATGCAGCAGGGATAACCATGGTTGAATGTTCGTCCTGGCAGGAGTTACCAAACCTCTGGTTTACGCTTTTTCTTTTTTTTTTTTTTCTCTCTGTAGGCAGAGTGGCCCCTCGAGCCCCAGCAGGCCCTGGTCGGTGACGAGCAGTTGTCATGATCTCTACAGCACCTCTCTACAGCGGGGTGCACAACTGGACCAGCACAGAGCGGATTCGCATGTGTGGCCTCAACGAGGAGAGGTGAGGTGCGTGGGTGGCCTGCCGGGGGAACGAGGTGGAGGACGTGAGCAAGGGGTCTGGGAGAGAGGCTCCGGTGGGGCTGCTGCTTTTAGTAGGGGATCAGGCCAAGGGGTGAGGTCTCTGCTCTCTGCAGAGGACCCCTCAGCTGTGTCCGGCTGCACCGGTGGGTCTCAGGGCTGTGCTGTTTGTGCACACCGTCGGCTTCATCAGACTTGTGCCCTTAACCGCAAGGGAAAGGAAAGAGGCTTGAAGGGAAAGGCTTGACCCACCGCAAGCCAGGCTACTAAGAAGAGCTCCCAGTGACCCGGGGGGGGGGGTCAGTGCAGACCTAACGGTCCGGTGGGAGAGCGGTGACATGCCACCACCAAACAGGAGCTGAGGGAGGATTAGTGGCCTGGAGGCAGCATCGATTGGTTTTGAGAGCAAGACATGGGGCAGGTTCAGAGTGAGCCTCGATCGGTCAGTGCCTTCCTGGAGGCTCCACACATCCAGAACATTTGCCAGAGCCTGGAAGGCTTCACAGGCTCACAGGCAGCGCGTGCCCGTTGTCTCCCTGCCTTCCTCAGCGGAGGCTTTTGGCAGCGAGCCCTCCCAGCGCCAGCCCTAAGAGCGGGATAGGGAAGAGCTCAGCCTCATCTGGGGCAGAAGCGCGGGCAGGGATCGTCTGCGGCCCTCAGATAAGAACCGGAGGACGGCGTCGCCCTCCAGCCGCCTCTCCTCAACCGCTCGGGGCTTCGCTCTCCCCAAGCACCCCCCGGCGGGGCTCCGAGCCCCAACCGGGCCGCCCGGCCCCGGCCCTTGTGTGGAGGCACCGGGGGCGGGTGGGGGGGGGGGGGGGCGGCCTCGAGGGGCCGCTCGGGGCAGCCCACGGGGCCCGGGCCCGGCGGCTGGGACCTGCCCCCGGCTTCCCCCGTGGGGAACGGGCACGGGCCCGGGGGCTGCGGGGAGCCGAGGCCTCGCGGGCCGGGCCGGGCCGGGCCGGGCGGGGCGGCCGCCCGCTGTCCAGCTCCTTGGGCCGCCCGGGCTCGGGCGCCCTCTGGCGCCTCGCTCGCTGCCCGCCGGGGTGGAGCCGCCTCGGCCCCGAAGCAGGGCCCCGGGCCCCGTCCCGGTGCCCCTCGGAGCCCCGGTGAGCAGCTGGAGCTCGCTGCTGCTGCCCGCAGGCTGCTCTGCTGTCCCTATTAACGGGGTGTGGGGGGTCTTGGGGTCGGCCCCGGGTGTGGTAACGCTGTGTTTGTTGTTCCTCCCCCAGGAGAGCCCCCCTTTCTGATGAGGAGTCTAAAACCAACAGCTCCCAGCACTTGGGGTCTCAAGAGTTTTGTGTCAGCAGCAGCCTTTCCAAGGTGAGCTCCTTGTATGCCCATCGGGGGCAGGAGAAGGCCTTTTCTCTGATGGAACAGCTACCCAGGCCCCCCCCTCCAGAGGGATGCACCCAGGTGCACTTAGAGCGATGCTCTAAGCTGGAAAGAGCTGTTGGCGTGGCCTTCCTGAGCCCTGCCCGCAGGACACGGGGAGAACGTCCTGCCTGCCTCGCTAGGAGCTTGAACCAGCTTGCACAGCTTTTCAGGGTCATCTTCTCCCTTCTGGTTGCAGGTGGAGCTCACAGCGGTCAGCGGTGATGGCAGCGGTGCCCAGGATGCAGACGGCAAGGTGGAGGAAAAGCTTGGACCCAAACTGGAAGAGCAGCCGCCTGATCCCAACCCGAACGCAGAGTGTGTGGGAAAGACTGTGAAAGATGACGTCCAGGGCCCTCTGGCAAGCCAGGGGGATGGCAGAGGGCAGGAGCCTGCGATCCCCAGAGCCGCTGAGCAGGAGAGCAGTGGTGCTGATGCTGCCTGGACACCTGCAGATCCTCCCAGTGACAAGCAGGCTGACGTTCCTCCAGCCTGCTCTGCGGCTCCAGAGAGCGAGCCTGCTGGGAAGGAGAAAACCACCTTGAGCACTGGAGCACAAGGGCCAGCAGTGCTGGCAGAAGGGACGTTGTCTGTGGTTGCTTCCGGCTGCAACACCTCAGCCTCCACCCCTGCTACTTTTACCTTGAGTAGAGTGTGCTTTCCCACATCTCAGGCCCCTGCTATGCAAAAAGTGCCCCTGTCCTTTCAGCCTGGGACAGTTCTGAGCCCAAGCCAGTCGCTAGTGTACATCCCACCACCTAGCTGCGGGCAGCCGCTCACTGTGGCTACGCTTCCAAGCACCTTAGGGGTCTCCTCCACGCTCACCCTCCCTGTCCTGCCTTCTTACCTACACGAGCGTTGCCTTCCAGGCATTATTGCTTCCCCAGAGCTGCGCTCCTACCCCTACACCTTCTCTGTCACCAGGCCCTTGGCTCCAGATGCCAAAGTGGTGTCTGTGGAGCTTAGCTGCTCTTCACCTTCAGGTGGAAGTGGTGCCCAGCCCGCTGCCGAGGGCGCTCCCCCGTCCACAGCCGGCCCTTCCCTCTCGCCCAGCCAGCCTGCACCGGCAGCATCGTGCGGAAGCACTGCTCCCTCTTCTGGCACTGGCACGCACGCCAGAGCCCCGGCAGCGCCTGAGCCGCATGCACCGGGGACCGCTACTTCAGTCTCTCCTCTGAAGTCTCCTCCGCAGCTGGAGCGCGAGATGGTCTCCTCTCCGGAGTGCAGCGAGATGCCGCTCGATCTCTCCTCCAAGTCCAATCGCCAGAAGCTGCCTCCGCCCAGCCAGCGCAAAACGCCTCCGATGCCCATCCTCACGCCCGTGCACACCAGCGGCAAAGCGCTTCTCACCACGGTCCTGTCCAAGTCCCAGCGTGCAGCACAAAGCACGGGCAGCAGCGTCACCTCGTGTCTCAGCGCCACCCCGCCCTTCGTCATCTTCCCCGACTTCCTGCGGAACGGAGAGCAGGGCTCCTGGGTGAAGAACACCACGCTCATCAGCACCATTCCGGGCACCTACGTCGGCGTCGCCAACCCAGTGCCTGCCTCCCTGCTGCTCAGCAAGGACCCCGGCGTGAGCTTCAGCAGGGACCCGCGCCACCTTCCCAAGCAGGAGCCTATTTCCATCATCGACCAGGGAGAGCCTCGAAGCACTGGGGTTCCCTGCGGGAAGAAAGCCAACCAAGCTGGAGCAGAGAAACAGCAGGATCCTGCCAGGAGGCTTCACGGCAGAGCTACTCCGGGAGCTCCTTTATGTCAGTCCAAGGACATCTCCACCTGGAACCCCGTCCAGGGAAGTGTGTACCCGCGGTGCCCCGTGAACGGAAAACCCTCCAATCCTCAGCTCCTGCCTCTTGGCTGGTCTCCTTATCATCAAACCCCCCTGCTTTCGATTGGCATCTCCACGACGGGGCAGCTGCCCCCGAACCAGAGCAGCTCCTGCAAGCCAGCTGGTGCAGGCGAGCTCCCGACCTTCCTGAGCGTGCAGCCGACGGAGTCGAGCGCCGCAGCCCAGAGCCTGCCGGAGGGGCTGCCCAGGCTCCCACCCGTGGAAGCTGCCTCCAAGGGCAAGAGCTGCCGGGCCTTGCCCAAGCTCTGCGAGGAGCAGGCCAATCCAGCCCCGCTGAATGCAGGTCCGTCTCCTCAGACCACCGCTTTGGATGGGAAGGGGGGAAAGGGGAAGGTGGACAACCCTCAGAAGAGTCAAGAGTGCGATGGACCAGAAGCTGACTCCAGCAAAGAGGGCGGTGTACAGACTGAGACTCCCCAGGGGAGCTGTAGCCTCAAACAGTCGGATGCAAAGCCTAAAAACCAAGTGTTAGCAGCCTACTTGTCCCACGATCTGCCCGCGGTCGGGCAGCAGAGCCTGCGTGGGATTCCAGAGGCGCCCGCGGCGAGCCAGCGCAAGGAGCTGGGCTGCGAAGGCTCCCAGCAGCCGCCAGCTGCAGAGCCCCTCCAGTGCGTGCGCCAGGTGGATCTGTGCAGGGTCAAGAAGGAGCGGGTGGAGTGCGACGTCTCCTTTGCATCCGTGACTTGCTTGCGAGCTGGGGCTGCTCCCCAGGCCTTTGCCGAGGTCAAGCTGAAAGGCGTGGGCCAGATCAAGCAAGAGGGCAGCGTGCGCTGCAAATCCAAGCGGCAGCACGACGGGGACGCCAGGCAGGCGCAAAAGAGACTGAAGTGCAAAGCGCAGGATGGCGAGGAGTCCCCGAGCAAATTGGGGAGCCAGAGCCTGCACGGCCGGAAGGTGGGTGAGGGGCCGCGAGGAACGGGAATTGGCCGGGGCTGGTGGGTTACTGCAGAGGTTAGAGGGTGAGCTTGGGGGTGAGGAGGGAGCTCTCACGGGGGAGGGCAGCGGAGAGCACAGGGCTTTCTGCCCGCGCTCTTTGGCTTTGCCTGGCAGTGGGTTCATGTCGGAAATACCCCGTATCTGTGGGCAGCTGAGAGCAAAAATGGATCTGGGTTGTCAGAAATGCCGGAGGGCACCAGCGTGATGAGCGGGGGACGGTGTTTTGTCCCTTCTCCCTTGCTCCTCCAGCACCGTTAATCAGCAGCTCAAGCTTCAGTCTGTGTCCTCCATTCACAGTGGCGAAAACACCACGACAATCTGCACGAACTCAGCAAGCGAGAAGGCCGAACTGGCCTGGCATCAGTGAAGGATCACAACAGCCTCAGGGTAAAGCGTAAGCGTAGGAGGCCAGCGAAGACAGAGTTCCCGTCTCCGGCACACCGTGGGGACAGCCACGAGGAAGGTACTGTTGTGAAAGGCAGTGTGTTCTTGCAGGGTCAGGCTGCGGCGGTTTGGGATGTACTTGGTGCTGTGGGACTGAGCTGTAGGTCTCCAGAATGGCCTCTGGAGCTGGTGGTTTCCTACCACAAACTGGGATCCTAAACAGAGCAGAAATGAGCTGCTGGACTGCCCGTCCCAGGCCAGCAGATGTGTGTGCAGGGATCTGTGGCGCGTCTCCTCAAGGGGTGGTTTTCCCCACAGGTTGCCTTGAGAAGAAGCCCAAGAACAACTTTCGGGACTTCATTCCGGTGGTGCTGAGCAGCCGGACACGCAGTCAGTCGGGTGAGTTGGTGCCAGGATCCCAGGCACTGAGACAGCCCTTCTGGGCGCTTCACCTCCTTGGCAGGTCACTGGCATCCCGGGTGGATTGTGAGCGTTTCCCTCTTCACGAAGTCCTGTGCCTGCCTTCTGTCCTGCCTCACGTTTTTGTTTTGTTTTTCTTGTAGAGATCTTGGCTTTTTTTGTCAGCTAGAATTTGCGCTTTCTTGCAGGAAGCATCGCTGGCTCGTCAGCTAGCGTGATGGGAGAGTGTGATGTGACTGGGCAAGGCATTTTACCATTGTTGGAGGAGGATGAGGAAGAAGAGGAGGAAGAGGAGGAGGAAGAGACGTCCTTGAAACGTCGCAAGCTGCGGAAATCCCACCGAGCATCACGCTATCACAGTCGCAGGGCCAGGGACAGGTCTCTGTCGGAGAGGAGCAGCTGTCATGCGAGGAGAACCCGGGAGCTGCCCTGGAGAGTGGAAGCACCCAGGCAGCTATGGGAGCCCAACGACGAGGAGGAGGATGACAGCCACATCAAAAGAAAGAAAAGGAGACGACAGAAAAGTCGGAGATACCAGACAGGGGAGTACTTGACTGAACGAGAGGAAGAACGAGTGGGCTTCCCCCACAGGAGGCGAAAATCCAAAGCAGGTACAATATCGGAAGAGTTTCTGGTACCAGGCCAGGGCCCAAGGCTTTTTTTTTTTTTTTTTTTCTCCTTTTTTCTCCCCTCTAAATAATTACAGGGTTTTGTCAGCACAATCAGAGCAATGGGCTTGATGTCCACAGTGTGAGCCACTCAACCGATCATCTCTTTCACAAGTGTTTGCAGTAAATTTTTGAGCATGAAACGTCAACTTATGTGGCTAATTAGGCGCTGATCTCACCCTCAGATTAAGACAGAGGGCATGGGAAGATGGGGATCAGACCAGGTAGCACAGTGAAACATTTCTGGACAAGCATGGACCCCTGAGAGCGGTGTTCAACGTTCTCAGCTAAAGCAGAGGGAGACAGGACCATCACGGTTCAACTAGGCTTCTGTGTGCTCTGTTTTGCTTTATTAACTTAACTTGCAAGCTTGTACCAAGGACCGTAAGGATTAACAAAGCCAGAGTGTTTGCAGGCGACAGAGAAATCCTCCCCTGTGGTTTGTATTGGCAGCTCTGCCTTGAGGAAGCCGTGCCACCTGCTTGTGTCCTGCTTCCTGCTCTACCTCTGCTCTTCCATTTTCTTCTCAAACTGCCCCAACCGTGTGGTCACAGTGAAATCTGTGATCTGTGTTCCCCTGAGATCTAGCAGTCTCTGTCCTCCCTTCTCTCTGCCCATGCAGGGGGCATTTTGAAGCCGTTGTAAGGATGGGATTGATCCACCAAAAGGCAGGTGTCTCAGAGGGCTGGTAGCTCACCGGTGTGTCTGCTGCGGGTAACTTCTGGTAGGGCTGCAGAAGAGCACGTCTAAGCCATGCTGTTGGGGGAAGTACTTGTGCCAGCTCCCCAGTTCATCCCTCAGAAGCGAGGTAGTGGCTGCACAACTGCTGCTGTCTGCTGCGCAGCACAGTGCTCAGATCATCAGCCCCCAAGAGAAGCTGTAATGCTGATGAGGCACTAGGAGTAGTAGTAGAGATGACAACTGTCCTCCCGAGCTGTTTCTGCTCTAGCCTAGCTTTATGCTGTGTGATCAGGAGCAAAGTTCTGATGGGTTTCCTGGCATCTCTGCAGTTCTCTCCCAGACTCTCTCAGGCTGTCTCCCACTGCAGGCTGTTCCAAACAGAGCCTGCAGAAGTTTGAATGCAGCAGCATTTGGAAGAATTTTCTCCCGGAGCTTTATCACACATCTTAAAAGTGCCTGTCTTCTGCCCAGAAGCCAGTTTTTCGTACAGACTGGTTGTTTGGTCCTCAGATATACATGCTGCTCTATGTCAGATTTGGAAATTGTGGCCTAGAGCCATTGCTTCATTTGCTTCATTGCAGCCTTAACATCCAGCATGCTGCCAGGGTCTGTCTAGCCCGCGGTTTTCTCCTGACTGCAGCAAGCACAGAGGCGATGCAGGGCAAGCCCTGAGCACTGCTTTAGCCAGGCTTCAGCTGGCCGGGATTCCCCAGCATTCAGAGCAGCTAAACTGGGGCTGTCCCTAACCAGGCCTTTTGTAGTTAATTTATGGCCCTCGTGGCCAAGAATTTGTCTGAATCCTTTCAGGTCCTGCTGATACTTGCTTCCACCACCCCTGGGTGGCAGCAAAGCCCCGAGGTTCTGTCCTTGCTGTGCAAAGCCGTGTTTTTTAACTCATTTCATGGAGTGCCCCTAAGTCTTGCACAGCAGGACTGGGTGTGAACAAGATTTCTCCATTCGGCTGATCCACCCATTTGTAATTTTTACAAACTTCAGCCACCTCCTTTCAGCCTTCTCACCAGGCAGAGGAGTCCCAGCTTTTTTGTAAGGTAGCTTCTGCACTCCTCAGTTGTTCTGGTTGATGTGGTGAAGCCTTAGCATGACTTGGAAGCTGCTCCCGGACACCTACAAAACCTGCCTTGGTGCTGCAGGCAGCAGGATCAGTCATTCACGCACTGTCCCTAACAGACCCGAGCATTATGTTTCTGAGGATTATCCTCTTGATCCCTTGAAGTAACCCGCAGGGGCATTTCCTAGCTCTTCACCTAGAAATGAAGCTTTGTTCACAAAGTGCCCAAAGCCATAGACAGAGCCATGCTTGATAGACTATGATTTTGAAAAGCTGCATGCAGATGCCTCTGCTCTCCTTCGATCTGCACAGTGCCCTTCCTTTGTAACCTGTTTCGTTCAGACACTGTTCAGAAACAGCAGAGGGAGCTGTACATTATCATTCGTGGCAGGGTGGTTATTTGGTCACGGGGCTTTGCTGTTTGGTTCCGTGCTTTTTCTCACTGCTGTCGTGCCCTTGCTATGGGATGTTGCTATTTCAGTGAAGCAGATTGCGTGTCCTTCCACGATGAACAGGACCCCGCAGCTCTGCATTGTGAAAGGAAGGAAAGCCTGGATTTCCCTTGAGGCACTCGAGTATTTCCTGCCTCCATGCATATGAAATTGAAACCCTAATGCCCTGCTTAAGGGGAAGACATGAGAGGGCAAGGTAGGGTCTGGTTTTGTAGGCAATGACTGTTCATGGACAGCTTAAAAAGGGGATGCCTCCTGGATGTCCTGTTCTCTCTAAGGGGTACCCCATCTGAGTCCTGCTTAGCCTTGCAGATAGAAGGGAAGCGTGCAGTTACTCCACTACATGCTGACAGACGTGCTGACAAACTGCGTTCTCTAAAGAAAAACTTCAGTGAGTTGTGTGAGAGTCCCAGATCTCAGCAGGTTTGGTCTTTTCAGACTAGGGTGGCTGTCTGCTGTTGTGCTTCTTGTGTCCATGCTGAGTCCATCCCTGATGGGGAAAATTTGCGTATTTGCTGCTTGTGTCATGCTACGGGGCCTCTACCGTGGTCTGGATTTCTGGGTGTGTGGCCATCAGAGATGAACGCTTTGTTTTGACTGGTTGCTGCTCCTGTACCTACAGAAACTCCATCATTCCCATTTCTCCTTTAGATTTTAGGTACCGGAAGCAGAAGGAGTCTGCGCAGGGTAAAGGCACAGAGCTACAGCTGAGGAGCAGGCTTTCCCCATCCCCCCGAAAATCTCAAGGACACGCAGACTTTCGGAATGGCTTTTTCCTGGAGAGCTCAGACAGCTCTCCTGTCCAAGAAGAGCTAGAGAAACCATCAGGAAAACGCAAATGTAAAACCAAACACCTGGCAGGAATCTGTGATGAGGGGAAGGTATGGCTTGAACTGGTGGGGAGAAATGAGAGGGTGTTTCCTGTCTGCAAGCCATGCCTGCAAGTGCTAAGAAGTTGTATTCATTTTTTTTTCCTTTTTTTTTTTTTTTTCTCCAGGTGAAAGGATGCTGGATCCAGCCCAAAATGCGCTCTCCGAAGAAGCCCCAGGACTCGTGGCCACTTTGTAAATCCCATTGTGTCAGCCCAGGGAACTCCCCTGAGTTGCCTGTGGCCCAGCACATTCCTCCTGAAGCACGGCGGCTGATAGTGAACAAAAATGCAGGGGAGACCCTTCTGCAGCGAGCAGCTCGCCTGGGCTACAAGGTGAGTTTTGGTGCCCCTGGCTGCTTTGCGTACCGCGCTGCCTTATTTTGGTTTGTGTGTAACCAGGCCTGCAACGGTGTCGTTCCTGTAGGATGTGGTGCTCTATTGCCTGCAGAAAAAGAGCAGTGACGTGAACCATCGTGACAATGCTGGCTACACAGCTCTGCACGAAGCCTGTGCGCGAGGATGGATCGACATCCTCCACATCCTGCTAGAGCACGGCGCCAACGTGAACTGCAGTGCGCAGGATGGCACAAGGCAAGTCAGGAAGAGGGGAGGGGGCACTTCTGGGGAAGCACCAAAAAGTTTGGAGGCAGTGAGCAGGACGTGTTTATCAAGAAGAGCTATCGGTCATCACTAGATTTGTTTTAACCCAAAATGGATAACTTGCTTTGCAGTCTCCTCCAGTATCTTCTTTTTTTCTGATAATGCTCCTGTCCCTGCAGGCCTGTCCATGATGCGGTGGCAAATGACAACCTGGAAACCATGTGGCTTCTACTTTCTTATGGTGCTGATCCCACTCTGGCCACTTACTCTGGGCAGACAGCTGTGAAGCTTGCCACCAGTGATGTGATGAAGCGCTTCCTCTGCGGTAGGTGCCAAGCCTTGGGGTGGCAGTGCTTCTGTGTGGCAGCATACAGGACCAAGTCTGGGTGCTGAAGGGTTTAGAAGTGCCCGAGCAGTCAGTGGCTGAGTAATTTTAGCTCTGTCCTGTTGTGTTTATGTTTTTACCACCCAACTTTTAATTATAGACAAATATATCATTTACCAAATAAGAGACAAGTCACTTTTTGACCTCTAATGTGCAAGGCAAGAATAACAGCAATGTCTTTCTATACTGTTTAAATAGAAGTAAGATGAGTGTCAGGGCTTCTACACAACAGTGAGGAAGAGAGAGATGGAGTAAATGGTGGTGGTTCCCAGATAAATGTAAGGCAGAAAATCTCCAGTTTCTAAAAAGTCTTGTTTGCCAGTTGTCTGTCTGTGCTCCTCCAGGCTTAATGTTATGTGCACATGTTGGTGATGCAATTTTGAACTTGAGATGACTCTAAGAACCTTTCCAGCCCATGTAGTGTTGTCAGTTGTTTTCCCCTTTTAGCTTCTATTTTATATTCTTGGGCCAGGGCAATGCTGTATTATCCTGAGTGAAAGTACCCTTCTTACAAGTAAGTTATGGTTCAGATTCTGCCATACTGCCTAACTTTGCAGCAGAGAAAAAGCAACAGAGATGATGTATCTTACCCAGGATCAATGGATATGTATGCCAGGATCACAATGTGACCAGTAGATAAGCATTAATCATCTCGAATTTTCCTCTTTAGATTACCTTCTGGATCTCCAGGGGCGCGCTGATGGGGATCCTCAAACAGCATGGGACTTCTACAGCAGCTCTGTACTCGGTGAGTTCAGTCAATCCCATTTAATTTACAGCAGCAGAGCAGAGAGAACTGTGTCTGTGAAATAACGCATCATTCACTCGGTTCTGTCTTCCCTCCCAAATCACATCTCAGCTATTTTGACATAATGCTGCATGCTGAGAGTTCCCACTGCTCCTGAAAGGGACTTTTTCTTTGGGAAACTACATGCTGGGGGTCCTTCTAAGCAGGCTGCAAACAGTGAGCAAGACTAGACTCCAGGTGCTGCTGGTGATTCCCTCTGTGGAATCCCTCCCAGCCACTTCCAAGATGATAGTTCATCACTTCCGAGTCCTTCGTAGAGACTTGGGTTACTTTTGCTGCCAAGCTAAAAGGCTGTTGATTTTAGTTGCTCACCCCTAGGTGCAACCTTGGGCCAAAGAAACTGTTAAAACCACAGCCTCCTTCCTCTGGATTTCTAATGGATTTCTAATACTTGAAGCTATTACAATCCTTTAAGAAGAGTCCTCTTGACCAAAAGAAAAGTAGCTTCTCTTTCACTTAAATATTCCAAAGATATTACCCCTTTTGACTTATCACTGATTCCTACCTGGATTTCTGAGCTAAACAAAGAAATTGTGTGGTTTGCTGGGTAAGAGAGTGGCTGTCATCATTTACTACAGCATGCCGAGTTCTTGGTTGCCCAGAGAGCTTACGTGCTTGAGTATCTGCTTGTACCCCATTCATCAGTGTCCTTTCCTCCTCAAGATCCTGGTGTGAGATTGTACACTGTCAAATTCTTGTACCCTGTAGGGGGCCCACTGCCACATGCAAGTAATTTTGGAATGTGCCATCTTGGTTTTGCTTTTTGTACACCTAATAGCATAGACGTGAATATCTTTGAACATTTCTGTCCTGTATGGGGAAAAAAAAAAGCTCCTTTTACCTGTTTTTTTGGTGTTTTTGTTTTGTTTTTTTTCATCTGGCTAACCTTTGGGGGGATGAGGGGTATTGGGATGCCATCAGTGATGGCAGTTCACTGCTCACAAGGAACTTGCTGAGATGCTTGGCTAATACATGGAAGGGCACTGCAGGAAGCACTGGGGACAGCATTTCATTTCCTTCCCCTAGACCTCAGTTGAGCTCTTCAGAGCATTTCTTCATTGAGGATGGAGAAAGACAACGGTCTCTGTTAAAACACATCCTGCTTCTTCCAGTGGGGCTTCACACTAGCTCCTGTCTGCTGTGGATGTCTCCTGGGTCCTTGTCATTCACACGGTGCCATTTATCAGGCTTTGTCTTCCTTCTATCCCGTGCTGCCTGAAGTTGGTTAACAAGTCAGACCAATCCAGCATTAAACTGCCTATACAATTCCTGAGAAATATCTTTTCAGCCTCGCTCCAGTGGAAAGATCTTTCCATTGCTGGGTGGGCTGATGCATCTCAGGTGCTTCAGACTTCAATGGTTACTTCCACAGAGCACTTGGGAGAACTTAGGTTATTCCCAGACCTGAGGCTGATGATCCCAAGAGAGATGGGACCACGAAATATTCTGAAACGCAATGACATGATATCACACAAGCTATATTTCCCTCTGTGGCTCAGAGAGAAGAAGGCAGAGATCCCAAGCTGAAGTTGTAGCACGCTGCTGTCAGATGGTCAGTCTTACTGTCCTTCCTTTCACCTCTCTGCTCGGAACGTTTCCAGTGTAACCCTTTCACTTGCTTTTGCGAGTCTGTGGGGCAAGATGCAGCAAGGAATGAACCCAGCTGGAAAGTAATCCTTTCTTCAATAGTCACCTCTGGTTCCTGACAGCAGATGGTCCCCAGGGCAGCGAAGTACCTGCTGCAGAGTAATTGACCCAAAGTTTCCCTTTCCAACAGAGCTACCCACTGAATGTTACATGTTGCTCAGAATGGAGGAAAAATTCCAGGCCCCTGCTTGATCCATTTCTATTCTTTGAGGCAGGAATGTTGTCTGCGTTTTCCCTTAGATCTGCAAATCTCTGGGGGCCAAAGGAAAATGAGACAAACGAGGGTGTGGGATCTCTAAGGTCTGGGTATGGTAAGCTCGTCAGCATCATACACTTTATGTTCCTGTAGCTCATGATACTAAGTCCCACTGCAGGGTTTTGTTCTGCACCTGGGACTAGCATTATTGTGCCTGATTATCTCTGTCTTGTGGTGGCACAGGATGTTCTTGTTCGTCAGCAGCCGTCACTCAGGTTAACAGACAGGACTGAGTGTGAGCAGTTTTCAGGAGAGATGTTGGGCCATTGTTTTTGCCACATTAAATGCATTTAATTCTTTTTTCCCAAGTTCAAGAAACGTGGTGTTTTTTGTCTTTTTTTTTCAGCAATGGCATTTCAGCTTTGCCTAGCAGTGATACCAGAGCAATGTTCATGTCACTTATTTTTGCCCTTTCCTACAGCAACTTTTGAAGATCGAAGTTCTTCTGTTTCTTAAGGATGTTTTTTTTTCCTTGGCAGGACCAAGACATTATTTAATTTTTTCCTGAGACCCATGTGTGAATACACCTCCTGTCACCAGCTGTAGGTTGTCTATTAACATAACATTCCTGCTAGGTGCTGCGTTTATTTGCAGAGCAGTATGGTGCCTGGATCTTGCTCATGCAGCACACCGTAAGATTTTTTGGCAGCCTTTTCTTTCATATGTAGTCTTGGACTTTTTTTGCATGATTGGTTTATTTGCTTATCAGCACATTTAGTCTACTTTGCTCTGTTAAATCTACACTCTATTTTCTGGAAGTTTTTGGAGTTATCCTATATTATCTCAGCAGGCTCTGCAAACCCAAGACTATTCATACCTTTTATTAATAAAACCCAGGCAGAAAGCTATTTTTCAACACGTGCAAGCAAATCCTGCTGGAGCTCAGAAACCTCCTAGAAAAGCTAGCTTTATGCCAGAAATCTATGAAATCACACTTACTGTTGCTTTGTTTTAGTAAGCTTCAGATCTACTGCACAGTTTGGTGGCACAGTCTTGCAGTCCTTATTTAGACACAGTTACTGACATGTACCTCTAGATAACCCACCGACAGTTGTCAAGAGTGGGATCTGGGTGGCAGAGTACTCGAGCAGAGAGCAGTGCCTTCTTTTATAGGATCTGTGCAGACAAAGCATCTTGTACACTCACCTCCTTCCTGGCTGGTACAGATTCTTCCAGGCTGCAAATAGCTGTGCTAGTAAAGGGGTGAGAGCTGAGGCCATTTCACGGAGAGTGTGTGCTTGACCCCAAAAAATACCTGCCAAGTTGAAGTGTCTCATCTTGCCAGCAGGCAGTCCCTTGTCTCATGCGGGATCAGTGTAAACCTGAAGGTCGCTATAATGTCAGATGTTCTTCCTACATAACTCACTCGCTCTGTGGAGCAGCCTTGCACTCTCGAGAGTTTCTCCAAGATGAGGGGCTGGAAAGAGAGCAGGAGGTGCCCCTGGGACTTACCTTTCACACCTGTGGTGTTGTGGGGCCATGCGTGTGGGATTGTGCTGGTAGCTGGTCCGGAGTTATGCCCCAGGGAGTGATGAGCACTGGCTAGAGTGAAACTGAGCAATACCAACGTCTGTTTTGCTTATTGCAGAAGGGAAAGATACCATTGGATGCGATCTTCTGCTCAACCCTCCGGGAAGTTCAGACCAGGAGGAAGAGGAGCAAGATCCCGACAACTTCATGTTTGAGTTCTCAGACAAGCCGCTGCTTCCCAGCTATAACCTCCAGGTGTCAGTGTCTCGCGGGTGAGTCTCTTTTCCCGCAGCAGAGAGAATTTGGGTGACATTAATGCTGCAATAGAAGGGGGCTCATGGGCCTGAGGGTTAACCTCCAGGTTGGGGGTAATGTGAAATGTTCAGGTATTGAAAATTAATGTGTGCTTGAGGAAACTCTTGAGAGCCCAAGCTGCAAAGGAGACAGGTAGTGTGGAGTTTAGCTTGTTATGTATTCGTCTTGTAGATCTCAGAGCTTGCAAATGGATGAAATTACCTTTATCCTTGTTCTACATGTAAAGACACAGAGGCGTGGAACTAGGACAGCTTTCCTAGTAGCAGCAAACTGCTGTTGCTGAGGCAGGATAACCCTCTTGTGGCACACTCCCTGTCTTATGCCATCTCATAAGAAAGCATGGCATAGACTGTTTTTACTCAAAAAAATAAAAAAATTAAAGCCCCAGTTGGTTGATGTAAAGGTTTCTGCAGCAATAGTCAGCAGCAGCTTGCATTGATGGGTCTGACAAGATGGTTTCTCCTGTCGTGAGAGTCTGAGTCAGGTCACAGCACTGGAGCACTCCTCCCTTCTCCTGTGACACGATGGTTATTGCATTTCCTTGGCCTGCAGAGGGGAGAAGGATGACTTGGAAGAGGGAGCAAGAAAAGTACCTCTCTTCTGTCTAGCAAATTTCTACTCCTGATAATTTCTGCCCAGCCACTGGGACAACTACGGTGACCAGGAGAAATGGCTGGAAGGGAAATGGAGCCCCCGGTGACCGCAGACCGGGGGTGCTGCCGGGACATCCCATAACACACAATCCTCTTGCTGTCCTCGCAGGCCCAGCAACTGGTTCCTCTTCTCCGACGTGCTCAAGCGCCTGAAGCTGTCCTCCCGCATATTCCAGGCCCGTTTCCCACACTTCGAGGTCGCCACGCTGCCCAGGGCGGAGTTCCAGCGCCAGGTCGCCCTCAGCCAGGTGCTGGCTCAGGACGAGGTGCAGGAGAGCCCCGAGCCAGCGCAGGGTGCCGCAGAGACAGTGGAGCTGGTGCACTACGAGCCCGAGCTGCTGCAGCTACTGGGTTCGGCGGTGGAGTATGAGGCCTGGAGCAGCTGACGGGGGCAGGTCGCTCCCTGCATTACAAGGCAATAATAAGGACCAACGGGAAGCAGCCCTCTCAGCGCCAGCAGCAGGGACCCGAGTCTTTGGCCAGCCAGTCCTCCTCCTCCTCACGGTGCCTCGGTGCCAGCTGGGGCGAGAGGACACTCGCCTCCAAGGACTTCCCAGGGTCCCTTTGTGATGAGCAGCGGTGGTTGCAGCTCTCTGGCAGCCCCATCCAGCAGCAGCAGGAGGTGAAGCCTTCTCTGTGGGGCTTGGTGGGCTGGAGCTCATGGGGCAGTGACCAGCTCGAGCTCTGCAAGCGCAGGGCAGTGGGTGCCGCTGCACGTTCCTGCCTGACCCTGTGGAACTGCGCCTCTCTGTCTGCCCTCCTCCCTGCCCCCAACGTCTTCCATAGTATTTATTTAATTAGTATTTAATTTGTAATGTTTCCTTTTGTTTTTGCTGAGTCTGTATCACTGTGATTATGTGAGCTGCGGGCTACGGGACGAGGGCTTCCTCCGGCCCCTCTCCAACACTCCCCATGGCTGGCGCTCCCCCGGAGCACAGCCCCTGAGCTGCAGAACTCTCACACCTCGGCTGAGAGCCTGGGGACAGTCACTGCTCTTAGCTTCGGAGCCAGCTTCTGCTGAAGGCACTCTCTCACCTGCCAGCCAAGAGCCAGCCGCTCTGCTCCGTCCTCTCACCAGGCTCCTTCCCGCATTTCATTCCCTCTGCTGCCCTCAGTCCCCGTCGGCTGTCGCGGAGGCAGCTGCAGCCTGCGACCCCGAGCAGACCCCGAGCAGACCCCACGCTTCCAGCAGCTTGTCTCCCCCTGGGGTCTCTCACCACTGCAGAACCCCCCTCCCCTTGCCCTGCGCTGTGTCTGCTTGGCTTTTCCTCACTCCACGGCCCCTCCTGTGTCACTGGGAGCAGTTCTACTGGTGAGAGCGGGCACGGCGCGCTGGTGCCAGCCACAGGGGCACGGGGCAGGGCTGCTCCGCTCCCGGTAGATGGTACAGTTTTATTGTACAGGTGCTAACAGGACTCTGAGGACGGGACAATCTGGTTGTTGTTTTTTTTTTTTTTTTTCTTTTTCTGGCTCTCCCCTGCTCAGCAGCGGGAGCAATGGGTGTTGTTTTTTTTTTTTCTGTTTTTTTTTTTTCTTTTTTTTTCTTTTTTTTCTTGTTTGTTTGTTTTTTCTTTGTGTTGTGTTTCTTCCCAGCCAGGGCAGGTGTACCCTTTCCCCTTGGACTCCCAGCTGCTGGCCTCCACTCCCTGAGGGGCCCAGCATCTCCTTTTTTAAGCCGAGGGGTTTTGCCTTTGGGTGTGTATTCTGGCTGCTCTTTCTGATTTCTGTTTTATTATAAGCAACAGGCTGTGGTGTCAAAAACACTTCTGTACAGAAAAAACCTGCATCAGGCCCCCTGTGTCTTGCCTCTTTTCCTTTGTCCCATGTCTGCTTCCTTCTGTGCCCTGAGGAGCTGTGGGAGAAGCGGAGGGAGGGACGCCCAGCTCCTTCTCATCCCTTTGGGGCACTCCTGCCCCACAGCCTCCCAGAGGGCAGCCAGATGCTAGGGAGGGGAAAATGCTGCTGCCCCTGCAAGGGCTGGGGTGGGTTTTCCTGCTGTCCCCATCAGCCACAGGCTCGGCAGGGGGCTGCAGTGCTGCAGGAAGCAGGGACGTTGTTCTGCATGGTGCAGCCATGCCCTAGGGGCCATGGTTTGACCAAGAAAAGTTGGTCCAGAGCTCGGTACCTGTGGAAAGGGGCTGTCGGCGCGAGCTCCGGGACATAGCTGGGAACCACGGCCTGGCCCTACAGCTGGGCTGTAGAAAAGTCGGGCTCTGCAAGGGCCAGCTTCGTGCAGGGATTTGGGGTCAGCACTGGTGAGGGCATCCCTCTGCACCCCAGCCAGTACAAGGAAACCTGAAAGGAAACAGCAGTACTGTGCCACTGCATGGACCTGCTGCAGGTGGCTGTGTCAGCGAGGGCAGGGGCTGTGCACACACTGCCCCACGTCCTTGGTCCCTCCTGGGCTGCAGCTCTGGTGCTGATACCAGCAGTGGTCCCCCCCTGAGAGCTGGAGGCTCTGCCTGGAGAAAATACCAGAGGGAGGCACCCCAAGGATGGGTTTGCTGGTGCAGAAAGCAAACTCGCTCTGTGCCAGGACATGCTCCAGCTCGGCTAAAGGGGAGATTCCCACAAGTGCCAGTGAAAGAGCAGAGCCTTTGCATCCCTGACCCGGGTGGCAAAGGAGAAAGGAACTCTTTTTTTTTTGCAGTAGCCACCCAGTGAGTAAAGAGCAGTTCCTCATCCAGCCTTTTCACCAGCCAGCTCTGGAGGGTTTTAATAGCACAATTCGAGGCAAAACTGAGCAGAAAACGACACGAGGTGTTTGCTGGTGAAAGCTCAAGAACTGTTCTCCAGCAGCAGGAATTCAGCATGGAGAAAGACCCTGGCTGAGCACCGTGGTCATTTACCTGCCCCTGCCTTCACCACAGTAGCAGGAAGGTTGCCAGCTTGGCTTTCTGCAGTGCCCGGAGGCAAAGCCCTGCCAGCAGGAATGCCCTGACCTGCAGGTCTGAAGGAAAGCCTCAGCTGTGTCCCACCAAGCAGGCAGTCTCCCTGGTGCACCAGAGCAGCAAAGGAAGGTCTCTCAAGGGGGCAGATGGCTCTTGGAGATGCTCCTGTCCCTGCCCCAAGAGCACGGCAAGGTTTCCTGCTGAACCACCGTGCTACGACATGGTGCAAGCATGATGTAAAGCAGTGCAAATAATCGAGAATAGCGCTGAAATCTTCAGGGTCTTGGGCTCAAATCAGAAAGAAGGGTGGGAAGGGAGCCTGAGGGTCTCCAGGCAGATGGCCTGCCTGCAGCGCTGCTGGTCCCAGCCCTATCCCAGGGCACTCAGGGCTCTCCCAGAAAAATGCTGTGGCACTCCAAGGATGGATATCACCTCCAAACCTGCTCTCTGCAGGTGCTGTCGGTGGGAGAGGCATGCTGTGCCCTCTTCCTCTTCTACTGTCCTATTATACTGTCTTTATCCCCACCCGTGAGCTTTTACCTGCTTCCCCCCCCCCCCCCCTTATTTTTTCCCCCATCCCACTACGGGAGATAAGGGGAATGAGCAAACGGCTGCGTGGTGCTCAGCTGCCTTCTGGGTTAAACCACAGCACGTTTTTATCAATGACCTGGATGAGGGGATCAACTGTACCCTCAGCAAGCTCACAGAAAATACCAATTTAGGCCAATTTGATCTGCTCGAGTGTCAGAAGACTTTGCAGAGGGACCTGGATAGGCTGGATTGAGGTGATGGGTCCAGTTGTGTGCTGTTGAACAAGGGCAGGTGCACTTGGGTCGCCACAACACAATATAGGCTTGGGGAAGAGTGGCTGGATTTGCCCAGCAGAAAAGGACTTGGGGGTGCTGCTTGGTAGCCAGCTGACCGTGGGCCAGAGTATGCTGAGGTGGCCAGGAGTGGGTCCTGGCGTGGCCAAGAGTGGCAGAAACACCGCAGTCAACAGGACCAGGAAAGGAACGGCCCCTGTGTGTGGTGAGGCTGCACTGCGAATGTGGTGGTCAGTTCTGAACCCCTCACTGCAAGAGGGATATTGAGCTGTGTGATCGAGTACAGAGAAGAGCAACAAAGCTGGTGAAGGGACTGGAAAAAAAAAAAAAAAAAGACTTATGAGGGGGAACTGAGGCTGTTTAATCTGGAGAAAAGGAAGCTGAGGCGAGACATCGTGGCTCTCTACAACTACCTGAAAGGAGATTGCAGCGAGGAGGGTTTCAGTCTCTCTTCTCAGGTGACAAATGATAGGATGCAAGGAAATTGTCTCAGGGTGTGCCAGGAGAGGTTTAGATTGGGTATCAGGAATTTCTTCATGGAGAGGGTGGTCAGGCACTGGCAGAGGCTGCCTGGAGAAATGCTGAAGTCACCTTCCCTGGAGGGATTCAGCTGTGTGGCCGTGTCACTAATGCGTATGGTTTAGTGGTGGACTCTGTAGGGCAGGTTGATGGTTGGGCTTTGTGATCTTGAAGGGTCTTTTCCAACCTAAAAGTGATTCTGTGATTCTGGGAAAGGCCCTGTCACCAGGACGGTGACAGCAGCACATCCCTGGACAGCCTGCCCCATTGCTTGGCTTCTGTGGTGACAAGTTAAAAGGGGGGAAACTCCCCAGCTCGTGGGCATGTAGCAACTGCCACAGTGAGTCTGTAGGATCCTGTGGTACACGAGGACACAGAGGGTTTGTTTAATAAACATTTCTATTTATTACAAATCAACAAACTTCACCATATAATAATAATCATAATTATTATTATGATTAATAAGGCGAATAGGTATATATGAATAAAAACTTTTCCTGCTATTACCAGGAAACAAGTACATGTATACATAGCAGATACGAAGGTTATAGGACCAGTTAATGGCAGCAAAGGGGCTCCTTTGCTTAAGCTGGAGGTTTGGCAGCCTCCACGGACACCCTCTTGGAGAACAGGGAGAAGACCCTGACATTGTCCTCGCTATCCTGGAGGTGTTCCAGCTTCAGGTCCCTGCAGGAGAGAGGTAGGACGCTCTCCTGGGAAGGGAAGGACTCTCTCGTGGGGAAGGCAGGGGCAGCCAGGGGCTCTGGGGGGTAGGCAATGGGCCCAGGAGGGAGATCTGTGCAGATCAGGTGAGGGGGAGTCCTGGGAGTGGAGGACTCGGACTGGGAGCAGTGGGGCAGACGGTTGTGTGGAGAGTACACAGGGGAGCGGCATGGCAGGCAGGAGATACGGGGACAGGGAGCGTCCTTGCAGAGAACCCTTCACCACCAGGGCTGGAGAGGGGCAGAGCTGTCCTCCTCGCACCGTGACAGAGGCCCTGTGGGCCCCTCACTGCCTCGGGGAGCTCGGCCAGCTGCCACAAGAGACATTTTTCACACAGACATTAACACGGGACAGGACTGCCATTCCCGACCCCCTCTGACCTCCTGGAATCCTCCATCTCCTGCAGCCCATCCTCCCTGTCCCGTTTATTTGCCCACCAATGCTCCTCTCACCCTGTGGCCATCCTCACGGACCCCCCACCTGCATTAACTCCTTGCCCCTATGAATCCCTGCCCCATTGCCCCCCAGTGCTTCCAGTAACGCCCACCCCAGTCCCCCAGATGCCTCTGCCCCAGTGAGCCTCAGAATGCCTCCCAGTTCCGTTCAGCCCCTCAGATGTCCCCCTGCCCCTTTCTGCTCTCCCTGCCCGCCTGCCTCCACCAGCTCCTGACGCCCCACTGAACCTACAGCACACCCACAACACTACAACATGCCCCTCAGCCCCACAGCTTGTGGGGGGAGTGGGGCTGGGGGAGCCCCTCTCTACAGACAGGATCTCTGCAGTGCCATAGGAAATCCGTCTGGGTTTGCCTGATGCTGCAGGTTCCCAGCATCTGAAGGTTTGTAAGATTTTGCTCACCATTTATATTCCTCCTTTATTCCAACTTATTAAAATAGTTATTTTATTGTACCATTTGCTGTAAGGTCTTTCTTATTGAGATCCCACAAAGAGCACTACAAAGTCTTTCTCTCTCACCCCTCTGAGAAGCACAGAAGAGCCCTCAGAAGGAATCAAGACCGTCCTCATCTCCCTACCTTCAGGTCGATATCCTGGCTTTGCTGCAGCTGGACTGCCAGTCCCACTTCTGAAAACCAGCAAGAACCAGTAAGCCAAGAGCTCATGTCTGGAGAGTTGCAGTCCCTCCATCAAATGTAGCTTGGCCTTAATTTGATCGAATTAAATTGATTTCCAGGTTAGGTTTCTGTTGACATACAAGGAAGTGCAGGAGGCCCAGCAAGGTGACGTCCATCAGCTGCTGCACCAGGGCTGCCCGTGGGTCTGGGGCTGCTCCGAGCACCACGTGCCTGCTGCACACTCGTTAACCTCTACTCATCATTAAGACCCAGCCTCGCACCCCCTGAGAGGCTTTGTAGCAGCGTGCTAAGCCCACTCAAGGTCAGGCGACATTAATCCTCTCCAATCTCCAGAGCGGGGCCCAGGAAGGGATTGAGACAGATTCTGGTAAAACCAGGGTGTCCTGGCTGCTTCTTGCAAGGTTTTCTGCTCCTCCCCTGGGCTGCTGGAAGGAGAGGGGTGGGCCAGGCCAGGGAGCCCACCCAGCACGGCCAGAGGAAGACAAGATGTGGAAGGCATGAGGAGAAATTTCGGGCCCTGGTGTGCACACGGGCAGGGAAGCAACATGCCCGGCCGTGCCCCGAGCTGTTCAGTAGAGGGAGCAAGCAGATCAGCTCTCAGGCGAGGCGAGGGGAAGAGTTTCAGTGTGGAACAGGCAGAAACTGGGCCTTCCTCCTCCGCCAGATGCTCCTGAGCAGGCAGCACTTATCTCAGGAACGAGGAGATCCCCTTGTGATGATGCAGCAGGCGTCGTCCTGGTACTTTGTGCAAGCTGTCCTGTTGTCCCTGGCCCGGGCAAGGGACTGCTGGAGCCATCACAGGGAGGTTTGGGGTCCTACACAGGGTCTTTGTGTTGCCTAGAGGGAAAAGGCTTCTATTACCTACTGCCAGGCACCAGCCCCATTGCACATCCCCCAGGCAAGGTGAGCCCAGGCTGCTAGCTACATTCAAGGACATGTTCAGCTCATTGTGCAAGCTCCTGGTCTCCTCTCCCCACCTCGCAGAAATCAGGCTGCCTGCCAAACATACAGGAACAGCCCGTCCCAGGCCTGCATCTCTGAAAGAAAAGGCTCTGAGGGTATTTTGGCCAGGCTAGAAAATGAACCAGCCGCCCTCTCTACCCTCCCCTAGCACGCAGCTTGACACCACGTTTGGCTGGCCCAGGGGAAGCAGACCCTTGAAGCAGGTGCCTCTAGATCATCCTTCCTCCGCTGCAAGACACCTTCCCTTCACGCAGGGATGTTCATGGATGTAATCTGGTGTGGCAGGAAGACAAGGGCAGCAACAGGAGACGTACGGACACAGAGGAGCAGCCAAAACACCTTCTGCTGTGCTGTCCCTGGGTTTCAGTTCCCACAGCGAGAGCAAGAGCAGAGTCAGCTGTGTGGAAGGAGACAGAAGGAGAACTAGGAAAGTGGGCTGCTTTCCTGATTTCTTTTTTTACTAGTTCCTTTTTTAAATTTTTTTATTATTATTTTTTTGATGCTCTGCTTTTCCAGGAGGTTGCAAAACCCAGAGGATGAGTCAAAACAACCCAGCGGAGCTTCCTTTTATTCTCTGCAGCCCAGGAGCAGCCAGGTGCCGTATCCCAGCTTAACCATTCAGGGGAGGCACCACTCAACCTAAGCTGGCGACGTCTTCCCTTGGGGTACAACATTAGATCCTGGGGCTGAGCCAGGAAGGGTGGTGCTGTGGGAGAAGAGCTGAGCTGAGCCAACCCAGACCCTGCCCGCTGGCAGAAGGATGCACGCACTCGCTCCCCACCACAGCTTCTAGGGAGGGGAGTTTCTGTCCAGCGAGGGATAGCTGGTGCCCATCCAACCAAACAGCCCCCTCTCAAGGAGCTGGATGGTTCTGGGGATGGGGAGGGAGGAAGGCTGGAAAAGCCCTGAGCCAGCAGGAAACCTGCGGTGGGAAGCTCTGAGTCAGCTTCAGCTACTGCTTTGCTGAAACCCACCCTCCCCGCAGCCTCCATATGGTTTGCGTTTTTCTCCAGATTCCCTGGAACAAAGCAGAGGGGCTGTGTTCCTCAAAAAGAAAGCATACACTGTGTGTGTCTGTGCCGGGTCTGCTTGTGTGTGTGTGGTGGTTTTACTCAGGTGGGCAGCCAAGCCCCACATCTGCGCTCTCATTCTTCCTCCTAAAAGGGAGAGAAAATACAATGAAAAGGGCTCAAGGGTTGAGGGAGAAGAGTTTCTCCGAGGATCTCTCAGAAACACAGGTTCCTCCCATCACGACAACTTTGGCTGAGATTTTCTGCTGGTACAACAGTGGCCTTAGGCAGATCGGGACTGCTGACCCCACAGAGAAACCGGACACCCAGTTACTGCTGTATCAACGCTTTGGCATTGTTAGACAACATTTCTGGAGTGCTGAGTCATGCTGTTTGGGTGCTGAGTCATGTCTGCTGGGGTTGCCCCTTCCTGGTCCTGATGACAAAGAATCACAGAGTCACAGAAATGGCTGAGGTTGGCAGGGACCTCTGGAGGTCATCTGCTCCAGCCCCCCTGCCAAGCAGGGTCACATAGTGCACATCACACAGGATCATATCCCAAGTAGTCCCAAGAAGTCCCAAATAGGGTTACAATCAAAGTTTACAATTTATTAAAGGAATAGAGGTAAGCAAACAGCGCTGGGTGCGTCGGGAGTCTCTGCTCCACCAAGATGCACACCAGTCACATCAGGCAGCTGGTTTTTATGTTCCTAGGCTCCTACATATTCATTATTACTTCTAGAAAAGGCAGGGTTATTATAATTAGTTCCCGGAATCCAAACCCTCCTACTGGCACATGTGTATCAGTCTCTGGTGGTCCCTCTGGGGATCTCTCATGCTGAAGGCTCGTAGTCTTCCTCCCAGGCTTTTTTTCTTGTCCTTCTCCTTTGTCCATCTTGGCCGGATGTCAGAGACTTGTGCAGCATCCCCTGCAAGCTTTGACTTTTAGTCATCCTTCAGCTTTCCCCTTCTCCTTAATCTCTTGGCCAGATATCTGAGACTTGCATAGTGTCCCATGCAATAGTCATAATAGTTAGCAGTCATTCTGAAACCCCTTTGTTCTCTTATCCCCTATTGACACAAATTGCTGGACTATTCCTTTGCAAGATACAAGAACCATATACATGTACATTCTGATTTTCTGAGACCTGTGGTTATACAAGGCTATGTAAGACAGAAGGTCACATTCATACCATGCGGCCCTAGCATTGTTCCATATTGACACGAATCAGATGAACGCATTTCACGTTGGCATCCATCCCTTTGCACTGCTTCCACATAATAAGCAGCCTGGGAGCTCTCCTGCTATTTTTGTTTTCTGTAATTTGCATCCAGAGCAGCGTTTCCTCCCTCTGACAGAGCACACTCAGCTGGGGCATGTCCCTGCAGCAGAGCATTTGCAGCATCCCCCAGGATAGAAAAATACCAGGGCATCGTATAAGCTGGGCATCTTCCTGTTTCTCAGGTTCCTGCTACCTGGTAAAATATTACAGTGCCCCAAGGAGGGGGTGAACCACCCGGGCTTTGCTGGGCCACAGGAGAGGAGCGGCCAAGGGAGCGGGGCTGGTCCCTGCCACCCCCAGAACCGATCGCAGATGTCAGGCACAGATGTCACAGCGCATTCTCCACGTGGTTGGGGCAGACCTGCTCAGGAAGGTGAACTGATCCAGTACATCAGCTGGAAGCCCTGAGCTTCCCATTGAAACTTGGAATTACGGTGTGAAGAGGCTGAAAAGGCTTTATTTTTATTTTTTTTTCTTTCAAATACGGCTTGGCACAGGAATTCACTGGTTCAAATCAAAAGACGAATGTTAGAGAGAGCATGCCAGGGAGGTTAGCAAAGTTCTTCCTGAGTTGCTTGTGCTGATTTCACATCCCAGGGGGGCTGCTGCTTCCTGACTGAAGATCATGGGGCCAACACATGTTAGAAATCATCAGCTGCTCAGGCAAACGAGGCCAGGCTGGGGCTTGCCTTAAAGGAACAGCCTCAGGAAAATGAGACCTGGGTCTGGATCTCTGCTGCAGAAGATGGGAACTGGGAAGGAATGCTCTGCTGCTGACCATCCCAAGGGGGGTGTGGGCGAGTCCAGTCTAGGCTAACCCAACAGACCCTGCACATACTATCTGTAAAACCTGGGAAACTAATGTGACTGAATTGCACATTTTTCCAGCATACCTGAAGCAAAGCCAAAGTGAATCTAAGGGGCAGAGTGCAAAATCCCACACAACTTGCATTATACAGGCTATCTCTGCCTAGTTTCCCCCCCTCCAGTGCCTTGCTGATGACACAAGCAAGATCCCAGCAAAACACTCTCTCCTGCTTTTCTGCACTGATTCTGCATCACCCAGCGCTGAGGAAACAAACTGCCAGGCTCAGCTGGCCCAACTCTCCTGCTGCACAGACCAGGAAACACTAAAAGTAAAAAAACAACTCAGCCAGCCTCAGGAGGCAGTTCTTCATCTGGCTCCCACCCAATTTTCTTTGCACAGCTAAAGCTCTGGTCCTGCCCTCACTCACAGGCTTGGCTGCTTTGCAAACCTCCTGTCTTCAAGGCACAGAGCGCAGCCCCAGGCTACTAAGTTCTTGTAGCTCCAGGCATCTACTCACCAGAAGAGCACAGCTGGGTGCTTGCCCCATCCTACAGAGCAACAAATGGACCAGGATCACAGCACATGGGTGAGCAGCACCCAGGCTGCTTCTGCACATGTATCCATGTCCCAAATTGCAAATGCATTTGGCTCCTCAAGTCCATCTCCACCACAAGCAGGAGTATGACCATCTCTGCTCTCTCCCCATGCTGGCTGGCTGGCGGCTCTGACAGGCAAACATTGCCCCGTGCATGTGGGGCTCCTGCAATCCCTCAGTGCATGCAGCCCTCCAACACCCAAGCAGGCAGAATCGCTGCCTGAGACTAGGGCAAGATTTTGCAAGTGTTTCGACCCACAGACGCACCTTTTTCTGGTTTTGCCTCTACTCACTCAACCTGGTTCTGGAAGTACTGAGCCTTTTTATTGGGAAGAACAACCAGGAGGGTTCAATCTCCTTTTTAGAAATGGATAGCCACCTTTCTCCTTGCTGAGTGCCCTTCCCCAGCTCCAACAGAAGCGCCTTGCCTGTGGCAACAGCCATCACTGCATTTCGCATGTCACCTCACTTGTCTCCCACTTTCAGACACTTGCCAGAGCAGGGACAGTGCCCACACTGGTGCCTGAGCAGAGCAATGCCTGTCTCTCGCAGGCTGTGGGCACCGTGTCGTGCACTGAGCTGAGGGAAACCACTTGATTTGGCAGGTGCTTTTTGGCTGCAAGATCCCCTTGTCTCAGGAGTATCCTTCTGGGCACAGCATGATTAGATCAGTGATCTAAAGACATTTGTACGGAGCTTGCATTATTCAAGGCTTGGTGAAGTCTTTTATAAAGCAATAAAAGCAGATAAGGTGACCAGTTACCCACTTTCCCATGTCTGGAAGGTCATGACTGCTCGTCACGTGGCTCCTCTGCATGCAGGGCATGCCAGCAGCCTGGAGAGGCCTGACGTGCCTGGCCAGTGCTGCAGGGATTACTGGAAATCTGTGCGTACGTAGGGCTAAAATTGGGCTTGGGGATATGAAAGTGCTGAGACTGTGACCCTAGCATCAATTCAGAGCAAATCAGGCATCTCCCATTGAGGAGATCGCTGCAAAACTGCTCCTGGGGTGCGTGCCCTGCCAACCCAGCTGCAGTGCTGGGTCCAGAGAGTAAGGGTTGAGAGGAAGGATGAGGGCACAGGCATCAGCCAGAGGGGCAAGGAGGGAGCAAATACCAACCCCACAGGGAGACCTGCCCAGGGGCTGTGGCAGGAAGCCGTTACCTGCAAAACAAAAGTGTCTGCTTTACAAGAAACACGAGGAAGAGTGGGAATGGGTGAGCAGCTGGGAAGGGGGGGAGTTCCCCAGCATTGCTGCTGCGGCACAGATGGACCTCTGCACAGATGAGCACTCCTGGCAACAAAGAGCTTTTCCCTCAAAAACAAGCAAACAAATAATAACAAAAAAAACAACTACCTTCTACCTCTAGCTCCTGTGCCTGGGTGCTCAGCAGCCCTTTGCCAGGGTGCAGCACCTCCACAGTGGGTGTGAACTGCTGCAGAGACAACACCTGCTGCCAGGAAGGGCCACCAGCATGAGCCAGGAACATCCACAGGCCACCAAGAACGGCTGGTGCCATGACCAGACAGCCAGGGATGATGAGGAAAGGAGAATGAAGGCGGCCTGGGGGTCGCTTCCAGTGCATGGGGACCACCTGCTTCACTGGGATGATTGCTCTAAATCCAGTGCTCCAGGAACAATGAGGCCACCTGTATGGGCCAGAGGAGTTTGCAGTATTAAAGTAGGACTGGAAAGATGCTTGAGAGGTTTTTAGTTCAAGCTTTTGCTCTGGCACTGAGGGAAGGACAATTCCTATCCCTCCTTACCCCAGCCCACGGCAAATAGGGACCAGAGAGGAAGTTGATGCTTCCCTCCCAGACACACAAAGGGATCAGAGCAGCCATAATGTCTCGTAATAAGAGCTGCTGGAACTGCTCCTTTCCTTTTAATGAGATCCTACTTGTGAATAGCTCCCTCTCCCTGAATCCTGACCAGCAGCATGTGGGCCACTGGGGCTTCCCTGCTGGAAATTTGCAGAAAGACAGCGTTTTCAGGATTCAGTGGAAAAGACAGTGCCACTTCTGGCAGGCAGGATGAGGAGTGGGCCAAGTTCTTTTCTTAAAGGAAAAAATGCCATTCATCGTGTGAGAGTGCTAGAAAAATGAGCCACTGTGTCCCTGCCGAGGGTGGCTGTGGCACGAAGACTTGGGAGGGCGATGGGCCACGGGGCAGCTTCTCCCATCGTGGGTTTCACCAGGGTCCAGCCTCTCGCTCACAGTCAGGCCCTGTTTTGCCCCAAGCCACAGATTTGCCCCCAGCACACCACTCGGTGCTACCACAGCTGCCTGCTGGGGCCGGGTGACAGACCACGGCTTCCCTGTGCCCCATCCTTAGAGGAGAGAAAGCCAAAGCTCTGCTGTGCTTCACTCAGGTCTCACTCCCACTGCAGAGCTAACAACAGCGGGTCACACCTGACCGCGGGGCCATCAGGCAGCAGCCCTCCTCCGGCCTTTCCTTTTGCTTTCCCAACATCTCAACCCTTCCCAGCAGCTGGGAACGCTTTGGGATCGCCAGCCGGCCACTAGAGAACCCCCAAACACCCTTTCCCCTCTGCCAGCCCAGCACCCAGACCCGGGACTGCTTCTCCCCAGCGCTCCCCGACGGCCCCGGGCCCACCCCCGGCGGGGCCCGCCCCGTGCCCGCCCCGCCGCCGCTCCCTTCCCCTCGGAGCACGGCGGCGGCCGGGCCATGGCCCCGCAGCAGCCCCGGGCCGGGCCGTACGGGCTTTCCGCTGCCGGTGGCGGCTCCGAGGCCCGCATGCTGGGGGACGGCCCCGGCGGCGACCCCCGGTGGGAAGGGGGAAAGCGGCGGAGGCGGCGGTGCTGCGGGCCGCTGTGGGGCAGCGTGGCCGTCATGGCCATCGTCGCCCTGCAGATCGCCTCCACCACCGGCCTCTTCGTCTACTTCACCATGGCCATCTCCAAGGTGAGCCCGCCGCCGGGACGAAGCTGCCGCTACCGGGAGGGGGCTCGGGGTTCGTGGCGGAGCCGGGCTGGGGGCAGGAGCCCCCCCCGGGAGGCAGGGAGGGGGCGCCCCGAGCCCCGGGGAAGGGGGCTCAGCACCCTGCAGGGCTGCTAAAGCCTCTTTAGGAGCTGGATGGGGAGCTCCTGCTCGGTCCCAGCACGTAGCCATCAGGTATGACCCTGCCCCACTGCTGCCTGCTGGGGACCACTGGTCCCAAGAGCTTCAGGGCCCCCCCTGACCATCGCACGGGTGCTGTCCTTGCTGCAACAACCTGATCCTGTTGGCAAACCCAGCTACGCGCACTATTGTCCCTGCTAAGATCCCCTAGCAGTGGAAGGGTTGAGGAGGGTAAACACCGATGAGAAGAGCTCTTTGCTATGGAGAAAGGGAAACTAAATACTGCCAAGCAGCTTTCTGGGCAGCTCCACCACTGGTAACCGTCAGCTTTGGTGATGGAGGGATCGTCGGCAAGAAAAGAGCGCTGGAGTGCCAAGCATGGCACAAAACCACAACAGAGGGCGAAAAAATGGGAAAAGTTCTGCCCCTGAATGCAGGAGGAACAGCCTGTCTGGTGCCCGGTCCAGCATCCTTTGGAGCAGACTCCCCTCCAGGCTTTGTTTCCGTGCCTGGATCCCATGTGGCACCCACTGGGAAGGATTTACATGAAAAGCAGCAGCGAGAGAACGGAAATGTGGGCAGACAGAGCCTCAGGGAATGTATGAAGGCAGATTGCCACTTGAATTTACCTTTTCGGATGATTTTGGAGGCTATTCAGCAGGTCCCTGCACGGGATCAGTGCTAGGTGTAGGCAATCAGAGCTCAGCACACCTGGGGTCTCTGAACAACCCAGGCAGCCTGTCCTCACCCCAGTGCACACGCATACACCGGGTCCTCCCCCTGCCACCCCCCTCCCCCAGTTTTACAGAATTTTCTCTCCTGCTTTTCACTTAATTCAAAGCCTTACCCTGTGCATGCTTCCCAGGAGGGGAGCCAGACAAGGCGGGCAGAGCGGCTACCCTCTAAAATGAGAAGTGCTGGTGGCACAGGCAGCCTCGAGGCAATTAGCATTGTAGTCAGTGCCAGGCAGCTGTTAGTGGGCAGAGGGATAAAGCGTGCGGCTGCGGTGCCTGCGGTGCCCGTGGTTATGCTGGGACTGAGCATGTGCTCGTGTTGTGGAGCTCCACTGCTTGGAGCTTTACTTCCTCAGCAGGCGCTGTGCATCCACCCACTCAGACAGGCACGTCCCTGCACGACTGCAGCCTCGCTGGCCAAATCCACATGAGGCGAAACTGCTCGGGCTACGCTCACCCTTTTGCAGTCATCCAGCTGTACGAGCCACCACACCACTTCCTCTGCGTTCATCGCTGCAGCCCACCTCTGAAACAAAAATCCAAATCCAGCCCGCCAGCGCTAGGACTGACTGTTGGCCCAATAGGAAAAAAAAAATACTTTTTGTTTTATTTCACGTAGCTTTTCTGCAGGTACTAGAGTCTCCGCTGATCCCAGTCAAGGGGCAGGCAGTGGTCTGGTGGGAGCTGCAGGGCTTAGAGCAGGCAGGGACCCTTGGGAAGCACAGGATGCTGGTGACACTGACATCGAGGCCAAGCCCTGTGTCCTGATCTGGGACAGACCAAGGTGATAAAGGTGGGATGGGCAAGGTGCTTGTGTTCGTTCCTGGCTCCTGGGACGCTGATTTCAGGGCAGTTGTCCCATCTGTGCCTTGGTTTTCCCACACCCTATACAGCAGAACAGCAACCCAGCAGCCGGCCGTGCCTGTCAGCTGTAGTACCTCACCCCACTGGGATACTGGGGTCAGAACCAAGCCAGCTGGCGAGGCACAGCTCACCATGCAGCAGCTCACATCGTACGGAAGGCAGGCTTCCCATCCCAAACCACAAGCTAGCAGACTAGGAAGTTTTTAAGACCTGCCTGGGCTGAGTGCTCGGCCTCCAGCCAGTACGGCTCAGTCCTGGAAGGGGGAAGGTGCGTGAGAACCCCTGACGCTGCAGGAGCCAGGCCAAAGGCAGCTGAACCCATACACATCCCCTCCAGGGGAATCTCCTCTGCATCCACCAGCCAAATCACACTCACACATACTGCCTTCGCCTGCTCTGTGCAATTCATGGACGTCTGTGTGTTTCTGTTCCAGCTCAAAGCCCAGTCACAAGGGAGCCTGGAGGAGCTGAGGTGCCTGCAGCTCATCAACCAGCAGCAGGAGGGCTCCAACCTGGAGGAGCTGATCAGCGACCAGTCTTGCCTCAAGCTGGCCAACACCATCAAAGCCTACGTGGCTGTGGTGAGCATGGGCCCGTGGGGTTGGGGAGGGTGGGACACACCAGAGGAGGGGTCCTGCTTGTCTCCCTGTTTCAGTTTCCCCATCCGTCTCAGGAAGGGGTGGCAGAGGCTTGATTTCAGCGGGATCAGAGCAGTGCAGCTGCACGCCAGGCCCTCTGCAGGTCTCTGCATCGAGGAGCTGGTAGGGTCCAAAGGCACGGCCTGAAAAATGGAAAAGATGTGAGGAGCTGGGGAGCGGGGAATGTCCTTTGCACCTTTAAAAACCTTTAAACCATGGGGCTCTTTTTCTTCTCTAATGGTTCAGGTGACGGAGAACATGGCCCACAGGAGCGTGAAGGGTGAGTTCGTCCTGGCTGAGCACCTGGGGCAGGGGACGGGGCTCCGCTCCCTGGTGCTGCCAAGCAAGGATCTGTTTGCTTGAACCCAAAATGCAGCTGGGCAGAGGGAGCCACAGCCCACGCGTGCACTGCTCAGCTTGTGGCCAGGGCTGCCAGCAGGCTGGGCTGCTTGGGGGCAAACCCCACCAGGCACAGCCCCACGGCTGTGAGCTGGGGTGGGACAGGGGGCACAGACTGTCCCACCGGGCAGGGAAGGGGCTCACATCCCTCGGCACGGGTTGGAGGGGCAGCCTGGGGAGCCTGTCTACCAAAGGGGCAGCACAGACTGTGAGATAATAATTGACCAGATATTTCCATCCCCAAGTAAACACCCTCTTTGTAGGGTCAGCGAGGCATAGTCCTGCCCAGATCTTTCTGGTCACTAAGGACATGCTCTGGTGGCACGGGTCTGGGGGTCCCCATGCACTCTGGCCTCTACAGCCCTTTGTCTCTTTCCTCGCAGAGGCGCAGAAGAGCTACTTCAATACCTCGGAGGGACAGGTTCCTCCCAAAACACCTGGCAAACCCTCAGCACATCTCACCCTCCGCCCGCAGAGCCTGGCCCTGGATGGTGAGTTGGGGGTGGCGAGCAGGGCACTAGAGAGTTCCCAGGGTGGGAATGGGGAGGAGAGTTCACACGAAGGGCATGGGGCTCAGCGTGGGAGGTTGCGTTTGGTGGCAGATGGGGAGAGGTTTCTCCTCTCCAGAATGGCCGAGGGTGGAAGGGACCTCTGAAAAATCACCTAGTCCAACCCCCCTGCCAAACAGGATCACCTCAAGCACAGTGCACGTGTCTCCAGCCTGAGGCCACACTCTCTACCCCCACTCCAAGCTGCACGACCCTGGGAGAGTGAAAGGGCCACCCCGTCCCTTCCTCCTGCCCCTAGAGGATGCTTCCCAGCGCAGTGCCCTCCCCTTGGTGACCCTTCCTTCTCCCCAGGGATCTCCAAGCGCTTCGGGAACCTCTCCCAGTCCTGCCGCCACGCCATCGCTCGCTGGGAGGACGGCACCATCCACTCCCACCTGCAGAACATCACCTACCGGGACGGCCGGCTGCGGGTCAACCAGGCGGGCAAGTACTACGTCTACTCCCAGATCTACTTTCGCTACCCCAGCGAGGGGGCCAGCACCCGCCTCTCCGGCCCCCAGCTCGTGCAGTGCATCAACTGGAAGACGTCCTACAGCCAGCCCATCCTCCTGCTCAAAGGGGTCGGCACCAAGTGCTGGGCTCCTGAAGCAGACTACGGCCTCCACGCTCTCTACCAGGGGGGACTGTTTGACCTCAAGGCCGGCGATGAGCTCTTTGTCTCGGTCTCCTCGCTGGCCATTGACTACAACGACGCAGCAGCCAGCTATTTCGGGGCCTTCCGGCTCGACCTGTGACTGCCTCCTCATCCTCACGCCTCCCCTGTGCCCCTGCCATGTCGACTCTTCTGTGCGGCCCAGGGCAGCAGCTATTATTTGAGCTGCTTCTGAATGGAGAGCCCCTCCTGGTCCCGTTGCCTTCACCTGTATGGGACGGCAGCCACATGGCTGGGGGGCCTGGTGCAGCGTCGGTCCCTGCGTGTCTGCTGGAGCTGGGTGAGACTGCAGGGAACCCAGCAAGAGCCACACCACCAGTGTACCTTGTAACCACCCCCCCAACCCTCCACAAAGCAGAGGCACAGGGTCACAGCCACAAATGTGAGACCAGTTCTCCCTGTGGAAGGACAACCAACCCCCTGCAACTCTGCATCCACGTTTGGCACAGGCAGGCCCAGCAAACCAGGCTGCGAGGCTCAGGGAGCCTGAGCTGGAGGCGTTTGGGGCAGAAGTCAGGATTAGCAGAGAGCAGTGGCACGGTGAGCACTGCTCCAGGGCTGCCCGCCGCCCCGACAGCATCAGGGGACAGCCTGCGGGCTCAGGGCAGCTCCAGCACCCGCTTCCAGAAAGCAGCAAAGGAGTTTCATTTCAGGATAGTTAGCAACCTGGGCCAGTGCCAGCAATCAGTTTCTGAGGAGCCAAAGAGCAGGGCACAGAGCCGGACTAATTACCAGCACAAACAACCACACCCAGGCACGTGGCAGAGACGCGCACCTTGCCTCGGTGGATTAGACGTCCTCAGTGGCACTGCATCCACAGAGCCCAGGGCACAGCACGTCTCGCTCAGCATCTTCTCTCCACCCCCAAATAGATGTGAATGCATCACGCCGAGAGTACCACACCACCAGGAGCCCGGCGAAGCCCGGCAGAAGAGCAGAAAGCTGGGGGAGCTTCAGCCCCTGGCCCGGTCCTCAGCAGCTGGCACAAGCACCAGCACCCGCAGACCCCCTCAGGTGCTTCTTTGTGGCCCACCCAAACCCCTGACAGTGCTGAGGAGATGCTGAACCCCCAGATCAGCTGTTCCTTGGGAGCAGCCTGGCCTGGGGCAGCTCCCCATGAGCCTTGTGTGAGAGCAGTGGGCTGCACGGAGGGGTGCGCAGCCCCCTGATGCTAAGCTGTGCTGCAGATGAGCTGGTCCAGCCTGCGGGACATGGTGCAGCTCAGATGGACAGTGCCAAGCCAAGGTGCTTCTGACCTTCGGGTTTTGTTTCTCCCAGCCCTGTTGGGCCAGCACAGCTGCTCTCCTGCTCACACCCTGAGCCTTCGCGGTCATTACCCTCCACAATTTCAGCTCAGGCCATGCTTGAGCCCAGGCAGCAGCAGCAGCATGGAGCTGAGCACGGACAAGACCAAACCCCCGTTGTTAAACCCCCAGGATGTGACGGACACAAAAGACTTGTTGAAGCAGAACATGATAGATAGAGCTGTCTTGGGCACTGGGTGGATGTAGCCCACTTTTGTAATTACTTGTGTACTCTGTATCACATTAAGGCTGTTGGCGTGCAAGTTGTTCTGCACGGACAAGCCAGCGGCACAGACTCCCACAAAGGATGCAAGTACCCCTCCTGCCAGCACAGCTCTGGCACGGGGGTCTCAGTGCCTGTTTAAATAAATCCTGTACTCCAGCACTGGTCTTGCACCTCTGCATCAGGCTCACCCTGCGTAACCAGCCCTATACCCCTGAACAGCCCCAGTGCTGCCCAAACTTGACAGGTTGATGACGGAGTCAGCTCCCCTGCTTTCCCCTAACATGCCACAGAGCATCTGAGTGTTGTGCAGCCCCCCTCGCTGCAGAGCAGCCCTGTCTGCCCCCCCCCCACACCACATTCCTTGCCACGGCAGATAATCCAGCACAAAATACCAGCAGGCAGAGTGCTGCACAGGCTGGGAGCAGCGGGCTGGCTTGCCCCCTGCTTGCTGCAGACTTCAGCCCTCGTACCTCCTCACCTGCCTGAGCAGAGCCCTGCTGCCCTGCCCTGCTCCCAGCCTGACCCCCCTGCCCCAAGACACCGTGCTAGCACGCCAGCGGCAGCAGTGAAGCAGCTCAGGTATCAAGGCAGAGCCGTGAGTGCCAAGGCTGCCCTGGGGAGCAGGCGTGCGTGGTTTCCAGCAGCTCCATCCCTGAGAGCTGCAGGCAGACCCCAGTGAACGCTGCAGGCAGTCGCTGGTCCTGTCCCATCTTGCATCCCTAATCTCTCCAACGGCTCCGCAGCCCAGGCCAAGGTTGTGCCAGGGCAGCTGCTGCCACTCCCCTGGGAATGCCTGAGGCTTTCCCAGAGAGATAGATGCACCCCTGCTTCTGCCCCCCATGGGGAGGTGCACGCTAGCTGAGCCCACCTGGGGCATTCAGCCTTCACCCCATTCCTCCGCACCATCCTGAGCCATCTGCAGCTCTCCTCCACGGTGCTGGGAAAGGAAATGCTTGGGTATGCCATGCAGGAAACCAACTGCTCCCATCAGCTCTCGCCCACTAGTAGCAGGAGGCTGGCATCTCGTGGGCTACCTCCCAGTTTTCTGGGGTAGTGGGAGTCCTTGTGCTGCTCCTCTCTCTGCTTTGGGGTTGCCAAGCCCAGCCCAAGGCTGCTGGGACCTGGGACAGCTCAGCCAAGCCAGGGCCAAACCCCAGGGTGCTGAGATGGGCTTGTTCCCCTCCACACTGAAGCTAGGCAAGAGTTGCTCTTTGTTCCTGCTGCCCATCCCACAGCTTTCCAGCCTGAGCCTTCTGTCTCCATCCTTGGCTGCCCCCACACACCACCCTGCTCCATGCCCAGCACCCCCTGCATTCCCCTTGCTGGCATTTCTGTGTCATCCCTGCAGAGCCTTGCTTCAGCCCCAGCAGCCCCTCTCTGGAGGAAGTCCCATGGCCTCACAGATGGAAAAGGCTTGGCCACGAAGCGTGCTCGTCTCTGACCGTCATGTTTTGCTCTTGCCCAACACAAACAAAGCAGCGAAGCCTGCAGCACAGCTGTGTCACACGCAATCCTGTTTTAGCAAAGATCCCCAACCGCGCCAGTCCTCGCTGCACGCTTACAGACCAGCGGGCTTCTGGCGCTATTGCAAAACCCTTCCCTCAAGAAGTACCACTTAAATGGGACTGTATTCTTACCAATCTCATCTTCCCTCTTGCTTTCTGGGCTGCCTTGCTGACCAGCGCCAGGAATCGGACTCCCAGGGCTCTTCCAAGAGCACCGAGCTCAGCTGGGCTCCTGTGGCCTCAGCCCCTGAGCTGCCTTTGGCAACAGCTGGGGGAGCTCAGAGCTCGACCAGACAACTCGGATCTGCAGGAGATGATTTGTGGGCAGAGTTTTTTTTTTATACAAGACGAACTACAAAAGCATCAGGCCAAGTGTCATCCTCCTTAGTCTGCTGAGAGCCAGGCACCACTGGGCAATGAGCGAAGTGACAGACTAGGGGAAAAAATTAGCTGGCACAGCGAGGGGTAGCTTGGCTTCGGCCTGGGACTGTCCTGTCAAGGCACTGCAACACCTCTGGCAGCTCTGCAGCTTTTCCAGTCCCCCTGGTCTGTGTGTGCTTCACAGGGCCCAGCCGTGGGGTGAGAGGCTTGCAAGCAGCCTCCAGCACCAGACCTGCTGACAACTGCACCTCTGACATCCCAGGTACAGACCTCTTCCTTTGCTGGCTCTCAGACAGCTCAGGAACCAGGTGTGCACTCCAGCTGCTCCTGGTTTCTCTGGTAAAGCAGCAGCAGCATTTTACAGGTGCTCCAGCCTCCATTCCGAGCATTGCAGTCATGTAGAACTGCAGCAACCATCACCAGAAACCCCTCTCTGCCTCACAAAGGGGGGTGTTCTGTGTCAGCCCTGGGATTTCACCAGCTGCAGACACAAGATGACCCCATTATCAGCAAGGACACAAAGCCCCGCCGCCAGGATAAACAGAGGGAGGGCAGGCACTGCTAGTGCTGCAGGGAACAACCCGGGGAAGAAATCCGGGGCCCTGCTGCCTGCACCAGCGCTGTGGAGAAGGGCAATGGTTGGAAGTTTCCCAAATTAAAACCAAATGTAAAAAACAAACAGCAAGAGGTGTTGGATTCAAGACCATACCGCACCGACGCGGGGAGGCAGGGGGTAATCTCCTGCTTGTGCACATCCCACCCAGCGTGGCAGGGAGACTCCAGTCCCATTCCCACAGACACACTGATGATTCCAGCACCAAGCAAAGGTGCCTCAATGCTTGCTGGTACAAAGAACAGGCCCTGATTTTTTTTAAGTTTGATTTTAATTGAAAGGCCTGGTGGCTGGGCAAGGTCAACCCGACGGCCACACGCACAGCCATCCTCAGAAACTGAATGTCTTCATCTCAAAGGCTGCCTGGAGGAAGAACTCGGCTTGTGCCTTTCTCCAGGTTGTGATCTCATTTGTACAACGCTATAGAAAGATCTTTTTTTTTTTTTTTAGGAATACCTGCAGAACACCCTGAAGACATGAAGAGGACAGGGAATCTTTAACCAAGAGATTTTGAGGTCATAACCACAACCTGCTTAAGCGCTCATTAGCTTATTTTTCTATAATTGCCAGAGATGGAACAAGCACTTTGAGTTAGCCAATAAATGAGAGCACAGAGCCAGCACTACTCATTTTCTTCATCAGAAGACTTGGGCACTCATTAAGCATCTGTGCCTCAACTACCTCACCCATACAAGATACCCAGTGTGTCAGTCTCTCTAAAAGTCTGAGACCCACAGGCAGAAGCACTACATAGCACTGCAGCTTGCAGAGTACTTTTATCCACCACAGCACCTCAAGCAAAGTCCAAAGTCATGTTCCCAGCAAGCATGGCTCTCATCTCCTCACCCGTCCCAGGGTGAAGTTCTGGTGGCATGGAGAGCACCAGGGAAAGACCTTGGTCTACTTCATGTCATGGATTTTACACCAGAAAGCCAGTACATGCCTATATGTGCGTGCACATGTGCATAAATAGAGACACTTTGCCACCTAGGAGCATATAAAATAATGCCATCTGTCTCGTTACTCATCTGTTTGCCCGCTGCAGTGTTACTTTGCCCTGCAGTGATTTCTTCCTGGAACTGTCAAGGCAGAGCCAGAGGCGATGTCAGGTGAGTGCAGGGGGTGTGCCGGCCTGCCTGCATTGCCTGGGAGAAACTTGTGGCTTCGGGGAACAGGATCAGTAAAAAAAAACTCAGTAACTAACCTCAGTACTAGCAGCCCAGTCACCAAACTGCTCCAGAAAATAAAAAAACACTTTGCCCCCCCTTCACCTGCCACAACCTCCCTGCTCCCCGCCTGCTATCCCTGCCAGGTGACATTTCACAAACCTGATGCTTTAAAAAAAAATAAATAGGGGGGACGGAAGATGCAACAACAGCTCTATTAACATTTTCAGGTTGACCTTAACTCTCATGGCCTCATCATGTTTATTTGATCAAGATGCATGCTCCTTCCTTGTAGTTGCTGCCAAGTAATGCCTTATCTTCCCTGTCTCAGAGCTCTGCTTTCAGTTCATCGTGTGGCTGCGCAGACAGCTCAGACAAACTTGCCAGACAGCCAAGGGCGTTTACAATGCTAACTTTGCTGCCCTTTGTCTCAAAATAAATTCTGGGGCTGATAGTTTCTTTTTTTTTTTTTTTTTTTTCCTCCTCTCTGTTGTTATTAACCAGCTCATCACTACATCCAAGTCTTTTGTTCCCCTCCAAACAAGATCTGTTTTTACTTTCAAGTCCCGAGCCCAGCACAATTTCTCAGACGTAAGGAGGAAATCCACGCTGAAAAACATGTCAACACCCCAGGAAATCATTTCTTGGAACACTGTAAATAAAGCGTCCAAAGAGAAAGCCCATGCGGGAGGTTATGTCCTTACTACTGCACACACCCAGACACAAAAATTCAGGGCGCTTTTCCCTGTCCTGCAGCTGCTCCTCCTGAACCTCCGCTCCCACCCCACTTCCCTGCACATCTCACAGTACAGTGCAGTCCTGCTCTGAGATAGCTCATCCCCGAGCCTTAGTTAAGCCTTGGAAGAGGAAAACGAAACCCAGCAAACCTATTTCCTTCAGCAAAAAGGGTTGGTGTAACTGGAGGAAGCAGCATGCTCTTTAAAGCAGCCCTACCTATGGGAAAACATTAATGCTCTTGCAACATGAGCGAGCAGTGAACCAGAAGAGGGAGACTGCTTCGAACACAGTTTCTCTGCCCTCCCAAAGTGATTTTCCTTTTACCACCAAGACCTTGGACTCTGAGCAGCAAATCTCAGATCTGCTGAAGCGATGAAACTGGTTCCAGCAGCTCGGTCATTCCTCCATTTTCCCTCACACAAACATCACCTCCTTCCTCTGGCGCTGTCCCAGCCCTCCCTGCCAGCACAGCCTGGCTCTGAACGTGCTCTCCCTTTGGGAAGTGCGAGCTGTATGCAGCAAAACAGCTGAGGCAGCTTGATCCAGACCCAGGTATGCAGAGCACGGAGGGAAAGGCTGCTTTCCTCTTCCCCAAGCTAGGGATCCCAAGAAAAAGGATTCCAACACCTACTTTACTCACAGCATCCCTGGGGCACAGCAGAGGCAGGAGGAGACCTGCCCCTCACTTTTCCCTCCTGCCCATCAGCAGGACCTGTTAAGTGCTGATTCCAGTCCCAACCCTGCCACTCCGGGCTACCGCCAGCGGGGAGGCTGGCAGGGTGGGAAGGGCTGGCACCAGGCCACGTTACACACTGCATTTCACGGCGACAAAGTTCAGAGAACAGCGGTTTGTTTGCGGGCAGGCAGAGAAGATGGGCTTCTTTCTCCTGTGCTGGCTGCTCAGCTCACTAGCCCCGTACCTCCGTAACAAACCACCTCGGGAATTGTGCACCCTGTTCAAATCCCAGCACTACGCTTCCTGGGAGGAAAAAAAATCAACAAGCTCCAACTCACAACCCACCCTTAAGAAGGCCCAGCAGGCATTTAAGCCTCTCCAAAACGATCCCAAATAATTTATTTCATAAATATAAAATTACCCTCACGGCGGGGGGGTGGGGGTGGGGAGTATGTGTGTACAGATTTGTATAATGAGCTGTTTGCTGAAGAGAAACTCCAGGGCTCCTCCTGGAGTCGCTCTGAAAGTAAAACAATACAAAAGCAAGAACAGGATAGGGCAAAACCCTTAACAGCAGCTGGAACAGCCCTAGGCAGGGAAACCCTTTTCCAAACCAGCACCATTGGTTACAGACAAGGTAGAAAATGCCTGAGCTCAAAAAACTGATTATGATATCTCCCCTGACTTTTTGATGAAACAGTTCAACACATTTTGGTAGGAATTAAAGCTCCATTAAATAAAAGCTCACACCAAGCAGCTGGGAGTCTCTGGAAACAACATCTTACCTGTAGAAATGAGAGCATCAGTCCCAGTACAGAGCTATCCACCCAAATCAGCATCACGCCCTAACGAGCCCTGTGTTCTGACATCACTGCTGCAGCCAATGCAGTAACACTGACCATGTAATTTTGCTGCAAGCTCCCCCATAGAAAACTACAGCTCAGAAACACAGCTGGAGCTGAAATTATTATTATTATTTTCACATAGAAACCACTTCCACTGGTTTTATGCGGTCAGCAGGTTTTCACTTACAGAGCAGCTATGAAATCACTCCGAGCTTCTATTTTCACCTTACCCACACGTACCAGACCTCCATTCATTAAACTATATTCTCGTTCACCAAAAAAATCTGTTTTCATACTAAAAAGATGTAAGAGTGGAGAAATGTGTTCAAGTAAGAGGAAAGTTCCTCTTCAGAAGCTTGCAAAAAAAAAAAAAAAAAAAAAAAAAAGGTCTTTTACTATTGCAAAACGTTGGTTTTTTTTTATTTGCCCATCTTAATGATGTTTGGTTTGGCATTGTGAGGACTTGAAACCCTGCCTCCATCAAGGACTCACCTTCTCTAAAACTCTACCAGACTGTCCCACAAATCCTGTGTTTTCTCACACTCTCATCTTCCTGTGTATGATTTTTTCAGGCCAACCTTTCGAGGACAATTCCTCCACGTCAGAAAGCCATGTGACAGGCACACTGTGATGGCTCTTTGGCCCCCGCTACCTACAGAACTACCTTCAAAAACCCCAAAATTAATTTTGCAGCTTCTGGCTGCCATGCTCCCACCCCCACACAACAGGCTGGCTCCTCTGAAGGTCTGCTCTCTCTGACCTGCCAATTTCCACAAGAGCTTCCCTTTTGGAAGCAGGGCACGAGCCAGCTGTGACACTCCAGCCTGCGACTGGATTTTCCTGTCAGCACCTGACATGCTGGACTAAAACTATTGCAGCCTTCCCACAAGCAGTCCCTCCCTTTCCCTTCCCTGATAAAGGCACTTACCACAGCGACCGAGTCCAGCGTTACATGTTAATGGCTGTTAGAGAAATAAGCTGTCACGTACTGCAGATCTAATTATAACAGGGTCTTTATTTTTCAAGCTAGAGACTCCCTGCATATTGCAAAGTAAGCAAAAAAAAGGCACAAAACAAAAGCTTAGGTCTTCCTGGTGTCCCACGCGTGCCGAAGAGAACAAAGCTTTCTGAGCAGCATGCAACAGGCACCCCTAGCCTCCTTCGGTGCAGATATCCTCTGCAAGAAGCCTGCAAGGAAAAGAGGAGGCTTCTTCCCTGTTCTCAGACCCAGGCTCGTGAGCATCCTTCTTACTGGTAAGCAGAGGACAACCCTCTCAGAACAGGGCAAAATGCATTTAAAGGCAAAGCTTCTGCCACCACCAGACAAAGCCTGCTGACAGTCATAGGAGAGAAAGACCGCAAAGCATTTCAAGTTGTGAGCATCTTACGGGCACACAGTATCCTTGTTTCGAGCCTAAGATGACTCGAAAACCATCTGCTGTTGTACAAAAACACCACAAAGTTGTGGCATTTGCTTTACAAACATAAGATCTTTCATCCATTGTTAACATCTTGGCTTGATTCAGCTTTAAGCCATACACAAACTCAAGTGGTTCCACCTCACTACCACGTTACAGTAGCGGCAACAGGTACTTGATGTTGGATGGCTTTGAAAAAAATAAATAAGCTGGCTTTTGTTCCAAGCACAGATGAGGAATATATTTATATTTATGAGAGCCTAAGACTGCAAAAATCTCTAGCCATCTCTATTCAGGAGCCCCACTTGGCCACAGAAGAAGTTTATACTGCACAGAAGCAGCAGCCTCATGTTGACAACCCAGACATGAAGCCACAATTACACTGATCCCCAAAAGGAACTTACATACGTTCAGAATTCCAGTTAACTGTCACAATTTTATTAACAGAAAATTAATCGGAACAGGGATTCAAGGAGCACAGACTTGGAACGGAGCAACTCTCAGGAACAAGTTATGTTGCTGACAGTTGTCAGGCAGGGTTCTTATTGCATAGTTAGTGAAACAAGAGACATTGAGTGGCAAACATACATAAAGTGGCAGTGTTCTCAATCCCAGAGCCAGGATCCGAGCCTGAGTTTGGTGCAGGGCTGGAGAGAATAGCAGGGAACAACAAAAAAAAATGCATCCATGTAAACATTCCGGGCCCAGGAGTCTCCATTAAGACATCCTCAGCAACATAAGACACTGCTGCTTAGGGAAGAGGTCAGTTGCACAATAACTAATATGATCAGACTTTACTTGGAAGTGCAGTAAAGCCAGGGCTTTAGGATTCAGTCCTTGCAATTTTATTACATGCTCAAAAGAAATCAAGAAGAAATCCTTGTGCATATATCTAAAATAAGAGAGCATGACAAGAATACAACTGTTAACTCTTCCTTTCTCCTACTCGGGATTCTCCTAGCAAGCTAGCATCAGAGAGTAATTAAATACATTCACAGCAGATTAATCAAAATAAACTTTTTCCCAATCCAAATGTGAACCCAGTCTTAAGACTGGTCTTCCGCGGGATTTTTTTTTCATTCTCTCAGCAAAACATTCTTCACTAACCAATATCGGTAATTGAGGAGTTGAGCTCTTATATGGAATTAGTTACAGAACCACCTGACAATTTTGTATGGTTTTTTTTTTTTTTTTTTTTGACTGTACAAGGTTCTTATTTTCACTAATTGGCTCACTGGAAATACACTGCCCCTGAGTTACAACTGCATCCTTCCGCCACCACCTTAATACTGTGTGCAAAAATCATCCGCCTTCAAAATTTCTGAAGGTATACACCTTGTCTTTCCTCCCCACATTAGTAACAAGAATTCAGATAAAGTAAAAAGGAGAGAGATAATTCTGTAGCATTTTGCTTTTACTTCTTCATGGAATCTTTCCAACGCAACTTCACAAAAGCAATGTAGTCTTTTTCTTCTAAAAAGAAGATTAATTTTCCACAGACTATGTAGTGCAATTGGTTATCTTGTAGAAAAAAAATTATCTTCTTCAGCTCCATGAAAGGAAATGCTGAAATTAGTTCCAAGGTCTCAATAAAAATAGGAAAGAATATCCAGGTTCTTCTATAAAGTTTCTTTTGTGTTTAACACACAACACCTACAAGTCTGCCATTAATTGAAGAGTATAGAATCTGGGTCCTGGTTAGCCAGCTGTGCAATGTGCTTTAGTACATCCTTTTTGGTAATGATTCCAAGTAGCTTCCTGAAAAATTAAAACACATTTTCAGTGCATCAACATCCAAGGAACATATCCTTGCTCTTGCATAGTTTCTCATATGAGAGTTTTAACTCCTTGTAGTAGCTGCAGTACTTGTTTGGATCACAAGGCTGACTCTCCATGCAAAGTACAGTGCTTCTAAGCCCAGACAGATACTCTATCAGTATTTTATACTGAAAAAGGTAAGACTTATAACCAAGACACGATTTTTATTAGCACCCACCTGCCGTCTCCAAAAAGATCGACCTAAATGTTTAGGACTGCATTTTAAGTGCTGGTAGTCTCAATAGCTACGCTTTAAGTATAACTAACTGATCCAACTGAAAGAGGTTCAGTGGTTTCAGGTTTTTTTTTTTCCCCCCCAGATTACTTTTGCTCTAACTGATATTCAGTTCTACCTATCAGAGGCCACTTGAAGTTCTGACTGAGATGCAGATGTTTAATCATCAAATGGTTTGATGTTGGAAGGGACCTTTAAAGTTCCAAACCCACTGCCATCTTGCTCTCCTGCATGGAGTTTTCCTACTATAAACAGCTCAAAGACACCAACTAATCCAGCACTATCTATTGGGACTCAGGCCCAAGACTGCATCTACAGGTAGTTGTTTTTTGTTTTGTTTTGTTTTTTACCCGTTATGAGTAACCAGGCACTGGCGCAATCCAAGCTTGCGAAATATATCCACGACAATTTCCATGGGTGTTTGGTCTGTCACTGTAAAAGGACTGAGGTCCAGGATGCTCCTGAGTTTCAGCATGGAGGGGAAGCTTGGAGGCAGTGGAGGAGAGTGGTCAGTGAAATAAATAATTGAAGTGCTCACAATTCCATCCTGCTTCTTCCGGGCATTTTCTAGAAGAATAAATATTCGGTTAAACAACCTTTCCTTTTCTAAGTTGAAGAACATATCCTTTTCTCTCTGCCACATTGGAATGGCTTTAGAGGTCCATTCCTTCACTTCACTTGCACTGTTTCTCAAAACACGTAACGAATGACCTAAGCAGGCAGTGAAATGATTTGTACTTTTACCAGTCACTGATTTGGGACCTGTGCAGGGAAGCTGACTAATAAAATAAGTCTTTTTTTTTTTCTTTAAATGCTTAACCTACTGGCTCAAGCTCTACGTCCCCTGACCAGGGTCAAGAATAGAAAAAAATCAACACGGTGTTAAGTACTTGACACCATTCAGGTATTTGCAATAGTGCCTACTCCTGCTCCATGGGCAATTTGGATGTCTGCTGTATCGCAGCTTCAATTTGATATTTACATTCCAGGACTCATTGGATTGGGAATGGCTTGGCATCTGAACACCAGACTGATATTCAGAGCAGGCTGTCAAAAGCTAAATCCCATTTTCCATGCATCCTGGATAAAAAAAAAAATTACTTTTAAGGAGTTCCAAGAGATTCAGAACAAGGCAAACCCAAGAATTCAGTCACACCATGAAGTATCCTAACAGAATGAAGGAAATAAATAGTATGATAGTGCACTTTTTCTGTATTTCATCACATTTTGTCGTAAGCATTTGACCAGGTACTTATCAGAAAAGCAATACTTACATACTCCAGAAGAATGTATTGTATGCAAAACTGACACTGACAATTTACCTTAAAAGAGGGAACACACGAGGTTGTTTCATAGCTGCAAGTAACTTATAGAAACTAATTGTGCCATGGTACAACCTCAGCTCAGGACCAACAATTCTAACCTTCCATACAGAGAAGCATCAAGCTGGAGCTAAGACAGCACATTAAACTACACCACAGAGCTCAGATGTGTTCAGCCCTTAATAACCATGCTGTTTCTGTGATCACTTTCTGCTTCTGTCCAAAGGAACTGCCATCCTCCTTCCAGCAAACGTGCTCTCACCTGCTCTCTTTCACCAGCATTTGTGTCCCCCCAGAGAGCCAAAACAGGGGACCGATCTGCAGGAAGCTAACTGAGCAATGACTGAGATATGTATGCAGCTGGATCAGGTCTTCCATCCAGCTCACCACAGGGCTTGCATGGATTCTGCCTGGCGATGGTGTAAGGAAATGTGAGTAGGCATGGGAGCAACTCCAGCTCACTCAAGCTTAGCATAGATGCTTGGAGCCTCAGGTCCAGCTGAATACAATCTATACAGACTAAACAGGCACGGAGCATGGACCTTGACTCCCTTATACCCAAATCTTCATTATAGAGCAAGTGCATTTTTTTTTATTTTTTTTTTAAAGACCTACACGTCAATGTACTCCTCAACCCTAACACACAGATTTCTCCCGCCTCATCAACAGAAGAAACACTGCCTCACACAACCAGCAAGAGGCAACATGATCACAACTTGTACTCAAACCTCACGTTTACAAACATTACTTACAGGCTTCTAAGCAATATGTGAGCAAGAGGAACCTAACTGTGCCCTAATAATTGTAAAATACAACGCTGTTTTGTACAATGCTGTTTCCAAAGGAACTCAACTCTCATGTTACAGATGAAAATTGCACGTGGGAGATGCCAGGACAGTGTCTACCAGGTTCTGCCAGCACCACACATCAACTGCCTCAGAACAATGCTGGAGCACATGTGAAATGAGCAAAGATTGGGATGGTTTTCAGTGGTGCAGAGAAAGGAAAGACTCTCCTCAAAAACATCAGTATCAATATTTACAGGTTTGATAGCACCACCTCAGAAGTGACCCAACATTCAGTACACGAACCAAACTTTTTCCTCTAATTAAATAAAATAAGGTTTGAGACGTTAGCAGTTAAGAAAGCCTTCTGCAGAGTCATCCAAAAGAAAAGGTGGCTTAGATCTTGCTGACAAGAAGTCTCATACTTCACAAGATTCACAAGATTTTTGCAGGTAGCACAGCCATTATAATTGCAATAGACAAGTCATGCTGTCCCTTCACACTCAAGACATGCAGGGGGATGGAGATGCAGGCTTCCGTTAAGTATATCCACCATCACCACTGAGTGTTTAAATTCGTTAAATCAATTACAGTTGGTGCCATTTAAGGCCTCTAACTGCACTGTTTATCTGCATAGCATCTTGCCTTCCTGCACTTACCGATTGAAATGATGAGGTCTCTCCTGAGAACAAATCCAACCAGTCTTTGGGACTCCCGTGACACCACCACTGGGTAGCCACTGTACGTAGTTTCATTGATTATGGTCTCAACATCTTCTACTGTCATGCTGTCCTGAGTAATGACAGTCAGAGGAGGATCATTCCTCCGTGGTCTCATTACATCCATTGCAAGTGTCTTGTGCGAGAACTCCTCCTTGGCTTCCAAGAAAGGGTAGCCATTGAGACGAATGTGGGCATCGTAAATGCCTTCCCGCCCAATAGCATCAGCCATCCACTTGCTGGTCATGGCTGCTGCCATCAGAGGAACTATGTATTCCAGTCCGCCCGTGAGCTCAAACATAATGACCACTAGTGACACTGTCATTCGGGTCACCCCTCCTACGAACAGAACACAGGAAGACAGAAGACGTTAGCATGTTTTCGGGGATTTCCAACCAGTAGAGCTGTTCTGACAGTTGCTACAGCTGTCCTCCACCAATGCATCTAGGTAACGTACTAGATCAGTAAAAGGTTGTACTGTTGGACTCCTAGCTAGAAAATAAGCATCACATTCAGCATCGTAGTGGAAGCCAAACATGAACAGAACATACTGTTAAAACCATCTGTCTGTTCCAAAATATCTTGATTATGGGGCCTTCTGCTACTTTTTTTTTTTTGCGTCCTTTTGAGAAGCAACCTTAAAAGGCCATAGTCATTTCAAATCAGGTCATAAGAAATACCCTGGAGGCATGTGCCCTTGTATAGCACATCTTCTGAACTGCAGAGATCCATGAATGATGTGGTATATCTGTCTAAAACTTACTTCTTAAGACTACATATCAATGAAATATTTCACAACGACAATTTGCTGGGAAGGTCATCCCATTACTTAAACACAAAAGAAAGTGAACTACCTGCAAAATAGTCTGTCATGCTGTGAAAGGGCCTTACACATTTACACTGATAGAATAGATTTATGGAGTGATCCCTATGATAGGCCATGCAAAAAGACAAGTGGCATCTTGACATCCTCTGGCTACTATCATTAATTTTCTTAACAACATGGCTTCCCTACGTGGGAATCTAAAGTCCCTGGACAGTCTCATTTGTTCTAGCTGCATGTTCAGGAGATTCCCCATGGAAACCTATCATGTCCAGTGATAGGTTGGTGCTGGCAAAAGAATGCAAATAGAATAGGAAACACATTATATGTTCTACCACAAAGTAGACCGAACACCCAAACATGCAGCGTGGACTTAAAAAAGAAATCTGTTGCTTACCTAGACACGCTGCAGCCCCAACCATTGCATATAGGCCTGGAGTGATACAGTCAGCTCCTTGACTGCACCAGCCACTGAAGATGACCCAGTCGTGGTGGTAAAAGGCCAGCTGCTCCATTGCTACTCCTAGCAATCTTCCTGCTATAGCACCTACTGCCATGCTTGGGATGAAGAGCCCCGAGGGGACCTATGAAAAAGCACAACAGTGAATAAGGCATTTCTCAGGGAGGCAGTATTCAAAGACTAGTGACAGAAGTTCAAACAAGACTGATTTAGAGGTTATTCTAAAGTTAAAAATGGCACAGATGCCATGCTTCATCATCTTTGCCCTTCCTGCACCAAAAAAGGTGGTGGGACAACACCTCCTTGTATCCTTGGAGGGAACAAGGGACAGCACTGGGTATGCCAAATGCTGTCCCTCACTGAAACAAACCACACTCTAAAACCTCTGTAACAGAGTTTGAATTGTTTGCAGTTACTTCTTTCTGAGCAGGAGAAAGACCCACACAACAGTTTAGTGTGAAATAGGAAAGGCTTTTTTTCAAAAATTTTCCTAAAAATCAAAGTTTATTTCCCAGAATAATAAAACAAAGTTTCATTTGCACACCACTAACACTCCCCCGTGCCTTTCCAACTAACCATGTACTTGTACTTATTTATGAAATACACACGATCCTTCAAAGTGAGAGAGCCTGTAATTAGCACATTAGTGATACCCAGTAGGGCCACTGCCAGCAAGTTTCACCTCTGCACTTCAGCTGTTCCTGGATTTCAAAAGCTCCTGTTCTTTGAAGTCAGAGAATCTCCCCCTTGTGCCTTTTACATATTTTTCATATAGCTTTCTCATACAGTGTATTTTTCCTCACAGTTTTGATGATTGCCCTTGAATGTCAGCGACAACCTCAGTGCAACAACGAGGTGCAAACCTCTGAGGCAGGGCTACCTCTTTTGGACAATCCCTTCACGGGACTGTGGGACAGGGTAGGATCCATCTGATAAAGCCCAGAGGGAAAGCTCAGACCTAGGCAGTATATCCACCACTCAGGAGACTGCCACTGAACAAGAGCAAAACAGTCTGATTGATGAAATCTTAAGCATTTACAAATGAGTATCTCAATTGCTTTGCAATTAGGAAAGGGGAGATACAATGGAAGTATCAAAAAGGCTTAAGTAAAGACAACTTAGAAGCATTCAATGTCTGGAAAATGGGCCACGAATCCCTAACCTAGCAGCTTCAGTGACTGCACATGGTGGCCACACACAGGATAAAAGATTTCTATTGTGCTCAGTTACTCACAATGGAACAAATAATTGCCATCTATCACCCCCCTACAAAGCACAATTTCTTCTCCTCAACAGGGCTTGGAGAGAAAAACATGTCTGTTTATTAAACAGATAAAATTCTAGGGTTTCTGCATCAGATGAAAAGAACATGAGCTGCTTTACAGGTAACTCTCACCTTCATGCCAAAGGTGAAGATTGTGATGAAGACTTTCATTATAAGGGCCAAAGCCAGCTGCCACATGGCTGTGTAAACTCCTGGGCCAGCAGCTCGGTCTGGCAGGTCATCCCCTTTGGTGCTGTTGAAGTCATTCACATACTCACAGAGCTTGGAAGAGTCCAAAATCCCACAGTCATTGAAGAGTTCAGAGATCAGCTCACTGGTGCTCATTCTGGTATACTCATTAGGGAAGGCCAGGATGGCTGTGATGGCAGTCACTACAAACACCTCCAGCACAGGGTATTTACCAAGCTTGGTTGTCTTACGTCGCCTGCACCAGGCAATGTTGCTGCGAATGAAGAAAGCTCCCCAAAGCCCACCAAATATTCCCAAAAGGACGAATGGCACAAGCTCCAGAAGATGCCAGGGCATGTGAAACTCCACGTAGAAGAGAACCAGGCGGCTGTTCCCAAAAGGATTGATGGAGCGCAAAGTAAACGCAGCCACCAGAGCAGCAAAGAAGGAACGCCATAGTGTCTTGAGAGGAAAATAGTAACTGACCTAAAAAAGGAAAAACAAAGCAGACTCAATCACTTGTCGCTACCCTGACTGGTGCCCAGTAACATCACTACTGCATGAAGTACAAGAAAGGACTGAGACTGGTGTGAAATGAGGACTGAAAGGACTACGACTGATGTACCTTCCCCTTCAGCCAAGACTTATTATGAGGTCCCCTCTATACAGACTACAATGGCCAGGATGGATCCTGGTGTGCATACTTGCAGCAAATGCCCTCTATGATTCCTGAAGCGTAGATGATTTACTCAGATAAAAGTTGCTACAAATCGCCTATGAGCTGAAACCAGATAAGTATTTGCCTTTCATGCTCTGCAAGGTCCAGAAGTGCCAAACAATGGTGTTTGCCATAGTAGCTGAGCACAACTATTGCTCAGCTGAGCAAAACCATCCCACTCTTTCTCTGAGTTAGGCCCTGAAGCCAGAAATGGTGATCCATTTCATGTCTGGATCAAAAGAACATGAATTAGAAATTACTTGGTAAGAAAAAGAGTTTGATAAGCAAGGTAAGTTTGTTTTGAGGTACTCTGAGACAGAGCTGTCTGGAGAGAGTGGACATATGGAATGACAGAGGCTGTGGTTGTGAGCAGTCAGTGTTGCTGAGCATGGACAGATCAGGGAAAAACAGCAGGTTTACTTTAAAGCCAGAGATATACATCATTCAAAATAAATTCTACAGTATTCATAAGAATTACCTGAAACCCCAGTAAAGTTTAAGTTGCCTGGCAGACCTTGTAAATACACCACCAATCAGTATTCAACAGAGTCTCCTTTCCACACCCAAGCAGTTATGAGTGGACTGTATTTTAAAACCAGCGGGGTCAGTTCTTGCAATAAAACAGCTCACCAGAGCTAATAGAAAATGCTGGTGTTACCTCTTCCAGACTAAAGAGCACTCCTCCAATCGGTGCACCAAAAGCTACAGACACACCAGCAGCTGCAGCTGCTGATAAAACCTATGAAAGAAACTGAAGTCAGTCACACATTTTTAGCTCTCCCCTCAAAACCTTTCCCCTTTTTTTGTCGGATGTCTACTTAAATGTGTGTGAATTTTATATCCAATGATCACCGAATAAGCTAATGTCTGACTTGTTTTAAAGACAACAGGGAAAAGATGAACTGAGCTAATTCCCTAAGAAATATTCTAGGTGATCTTGGAGGTCTTTTTCAACCTTAAAGATTCTATTGCAATCCACAAATAGCTTTAAAAAAAAAGCATTGCCATTTAAACAGTTCCAACTCTAAATCAGTAGAGCTGACATTGATTGCAATTACCTTTTTCTTTTTCACCTGATTTCATGCTATGCTTGCACCCTAGATAAAGCTTTAGTAAAACAGAACAGCAGCACTTCCATTTCCCAGAACATGCCTTTTGCTACTACATTTGCCTGCCTCACATCTGTACCCTTTCTCAGAAGAGAACAAAGTATAACTAGAGATGTCGTGAAGACACCTCACCTGCTCCCTGTGTGGATTCTGCCATTGCTGTGTTTAACAGAAGGTAAGTTGGCCAGTACTTGTAGGCATTTCACCCTAATCATTCTCCAGTGACTTGTCCAGAAAAAAACCTTACGTTGTGAGGAAACATGAGCTTCACATAAAATGTTAAATTGGTCCTTACACCATGTCCTTCACAACAGCAGAAGGTCCCTGAAAGTGAAGCCCTTCAGCCTACAGCTAGGTCCAAGTCCCTCAAACAGTCTTAGTCTATGAGGTTGTATGACAAATACAAGCAAACATTGCAAAACTGGGTGTGCAAAAGTGGGCTAGGACCAGTGAATGCTCCTATCACAAACGAGATGACTGCCTGTGCTGGGGAAAAGCTGCAGTGTCACTGACATTGCTTTTGCTCCAAAGAAGCGTTGAACTGAGATGCTCCGAGAATGTGCCAAAACAAGAACTTTTATTCATCACAAAGCACCAAACCCACCAGCTTTCCCATGCTATCTCAACTGTTTAACAATAGCACAGTATCGTTTTACCTCTCTGCGCTTGGCTTCATTCTTCCTGTACTTGGTGAAGAGATGACACAAGATATTTCCGCAGCAGCAGGCAACGTGCACCAGGGGGCCCTCTTTTCCCAAGCTCAGGCCAGAGGACACCGCCAACACTAAGGTAATGGTTTTGATGATCAGCGTCCACTTGCCCAAGTAGCCTCTAATGATGAAACCACTTAAGATAGTTTTGATCTGGAAGTCAAGCACACAGAGCTCTACAGGCTTTCATTCAAGTCCTGGTCAGAGCTCCCGTTTTACTAGGCTCTCCCAGACCTGCCTTCAGCTTTCCCCTACAGCTTTCACAGTCCCTCCCCAAGCTATCAAAAGTAAAACACAGTCAGTAAAAATACCTCTACATGCAAAGACAGAAGGTGCCCTTTACAGAGGGTGCCCTTTGAGTCCTTCCTTCAGGACTGTTTTTCCCACTGAAAAATAATCTGATGCTGCTTTTGCAGTCTTCCACAAGTGGTGCACTTTTGTTTGTATCTCTTGTAGATTGCATTTACTTTTAGTAAAATTTATTTTAGTTTTTAAAGGGATTCTATGGAGACTTAAGTACTAGACACATTTCAGGAATACAGTTTGGAGAAGAAAGCATATATTAAGCCACTATACATTTCTAGAATATGGGGAAGTATTAGTCCATAGCAGGCAAGCATTATTGGATGGTGGATCCCTACCCCACCTTAACACAAACTAACATCACCACCCCCCCCCCCAAAAAAAAAAAAAAAAACAAAACACACACACACACACACAAAAAAAAACAAACCACAACACTTTCATTCTTGCTCACCTCTGGAATTCCTGAGCCGCAGGCATAAGGAGCAAAGCCCTTCACAAGTAACACAGCAAGAAGGGAGAATAACAAAGCCCAGATAACATACATCAAGTAGTTGAGAATATATGCAAAAGCCCCCTGTAATGCAGAGAAAGTTAACCAATTTGTATCACTTCAACTGAGATTACGTCAAACCAGTACACTGAAGCAAGCTCACAGAAATAGCAGGTAATCAAAAAATACAGTTATCATCAGCCAAAAATAACAGGAATCGTAATAAGTCTGCAGTTCCAAGGACAAGTTACATTTGCTGGGTTACAGAAACGTGAGCCAACCACACTTCCGAAGACCACTTTATAAAATGGCAAACAAGTTATACAAATACTGTCCCAGTCAAGCTGGCTGCTCCACTGTATAGAACTGCCAGAACTTGGCTCTATCCAGAACATGGGACCTGAGCTTGTCTGGCATTCCTTTAAAGTGTTCATGGGCAAAAACATTCTCTAAGCAGTAAGTCTCAAACACAACTAAAGCAGTACACTTGTAAATGTGCCGATGCTTTGCTTCCCCACTGAGGAAAATACGTAAGTAACTTGTTTATTCACACCCTTCGAAGACCCCAACATTCAAATTTAAGTCACTGAAATATCTTCAGTTAGCACTTCTGGCATATACATACAGATCATACCAAGAGACAATACAGGCTGGGGAAATGGGACATTCAGTGGCAAAAGCAGTTCTAGGCACACGTTACCTCTCCATGGCCAATAATAAGCTGTGACCAGCTCTTCCATTCGGGACACTTGTCTCTGTCTGTAAAGGTTGTGTTGGATTTCCAGCAGCAATGCTCGTGGTTAAACCAGAAGCCTGCTAAACACACTCCTTCTTTCAAATCTGTCATCCAGTGGGCAGATATGTCTATCAGACCTGCTAAGGAACCTGGTTAAAAAAAAACAAGGTGAAAACTTAATAACCATCTTATGCAGACTCACATATCTGAAGGTTACAGTCTGCCCCTACTTTGACTCACCTACCAGCAAACAGAGCAGCACTGATATTTTTGCCTACAATTAACTTTTATTCTTAAGGGGGCTAAAGGGAAGATCTGCTTAAGCATACACTGAAAAGAGTAGGTCACAAAACAAAGTGTGGCTAACAACATTTCCATGGCTGACCCCAGGAAACTGCATTAAAACCTACCCTAAGTCACTAGAAATTAATTCTTCTCAAATAGACTGAACAACGACATTCTAAATATATCATGGAAAGTAGACAGAGCCAAGGAGGGTTTTATGTTTCCGAAAAATATAAAACATGTAACTGGTCTCCAGCACAAGAGCTGAAATCCACAAGTTACGCTAACAACGCTAGGATTGTGCAAGGAATAACTTTGAATTTGGAGGAAACATTTCCAATCCCAATTAAAAACAGAAACCAAACAACTAACAAAGAAACAGAGGGGAAAGTTACAACTACGTCAAATAATACAATCCGAGAGTCAGTATGGAAAGTAATTTACATTTTAAAAAAAGAAAGCTTCAAGCAATCTTATATTTTTCTGTTAAGGAAAACTCCTATACCTCCCCCCCATAAATTCTGTAATTGGCTCTATTCTCAGGTAAAATGCCACGTTAACACAGAAGCCAGGAATACAGACCTCTGGTCTGCATGATCAGAGGCCCCAGAGGCAACGCTAAACACTTAGCAAATCTTCCAGTTAATGAAAAACTTGCTAGCAGCTTTCCTATGTAAATATTTAACAGAAGACTTAATTTCATCCCTCATGATGAATGTTTAGCTGCCTTCTATCAAGATTTGCATCCAACTGATTTACTACTTTTGCACTTGGGTCCAAAGTTTGCTTCTGAAATAATATAAAAGGTCTCAGCCAGTCAACCTCTGAAAGAAGCCCGACTTCAAGAAATACTGCTCACCTTTTATTCTTAAGTATAGTGGGGGGGGAATAAAATCTAATGCTCCTTGACATCAGCCTCTCCAGTGTCAAAGAGCATTCAGCAAAAATGATTCACAGCACAATACTTCCCTCTGAACCACCATTTTGCTACCTATTATTATTCCAGAGCTCTGTACCAGCATCAGATCAAGAACAGTCCCCAGGACAGCCTTCAGTCTGAGTTTTGTATCTTGGTATTTATACGAATAGGGTCTCAGGGCATTTAAAAATAACGCAGAGCCATAAGTATCAGTGTAGCTCCTCAGCCCTTGTTTCTAGGACAAAATCTCCTGCTTTAATGATATAACAGGGTTCATTTTAGGAATCAGTAGCAATGGTACAGAACCAGGTTTTATATTAAGGTTTGCTCTTACCTGCTAACAACCCAATGAACAGCATCAACAGCCAGCCAGAAAAAGCATCGCTCACGCTGTGTATCAGGGCCCATGTTGACTCCTTGCTTCTGCTGGTAATCTAGAAGAATTAAAAAAAAAAATAAAAAAATCCATTAGGACACTGATCTAATTCCCTGTAAATAGAGTTACTTGGTAGCATTGTGTGTTGGAGGTACACCCCTAATGTTCACTACAACGATCACAGTACATTCCGTTTTGAGGGACAAGAGGGAAAACATCAGACAGGAGCTGGGTTTACAGCTGTTATAGTCCAATGCAGCTCCAATTCAGACATGAACAAGAATTAATCAAGGATACTTCCACTCTTCCCAGCATTCATGTAACATATTCCTCTTAAATGTTTTTTGAATAAGAAGAAAAGAAATTCCACCCTTTAGTCTTTTTAAAATGTTTCTTGTTAGCAATAAGAAGTTACTAGTAGCCTGATGCCACAAGCAAGTGTGAATGCTCGAGGGACCCTCATAGCACTTTGCCCCCAGAAACTTACCCGTGCTGCCTCACAGGTACTGACACCACACCAACTGGGAAGCAAACAGAAATTGTCACCAACTTCTTGAAGTCTTCAGCTACTCCCTCAATATTTGTAATACAAACTAGCTGTTACTTCGAGCACAGCAGACTGCCAAGCGCTGCTTGCCATAAATCAGCCTCAGCCGGCTACAAGAAGGTTAGCAGGTTTCAAACCGACAGAGTGTGGATGAGTTATGAGTCCTGGAACCTACACATGCTGATTGCATTTGGAAGAGGGACTCAGAGCCACACAGAGAGGCCTCAGGCCAGCGAGCTCCTCTGGCCAGGCCCTGCCAGGCTGGCAATGGCACGAAGGGGCACGAGCAGCCTGCCCGCTGCCCTGGCGCCAGCACACCACCATCATTCCCTGGTGACAAGGCACACTGAGGAAAACAACTAATTCTCACTAAATGAGAAAGAATCCTCTCTTCCTCAATGACTTTCATTTTTTTCCGCTAGATTTTGTCTTTCAAATGCCGCACTCTTCATCAGCATCACTGCTACCGAATGAAGGTGGGAGTTCAGGTGGTGGCCAAAACTATTGCCTTGGTATTTGTTTCAGTTTGACCAAACATACATCTCTTTGACCAGTAGTAATTTTTGTCTTCACCTGATTTCAACTTCTTCTGATAAAAAAAAGGCTTTCTGTAGATAGGGAATAGATTGTCCTTTTCCAAACTCACAGACATCATGTTTGACACGTCTGTGTGTATGTACGCATCTGAGAAGATTTGGAGTCTGTACTCATAATGCACTAATAGAAAGTTTGTTTTTTTTTGGGAGACAGTAGGTATTGGGCTTGGGGCCTCTTAGTTGGGTCTGTACTTGCTGGGATTTGGGCACTGTACTGTAATTCCCACACACTGACCAGCAAGGATGGAGCTCAGCTTGTGCACTACGATTGTTTAAGATGAGTTGCCTTGTAAGGCTCAAAAATAAAATATCAAAGAACATTTTGGCAAGTAAACAGCAAAGTTTAGTTCAGTCATCACCCTCCAAAAGTTCCACCAACAAGGGTTTCTCATGAATCAGGAGCATGCTGGGGACATGAGTAATTTATTTAAAACAACCCTTGTGTTCGAAGCAGATTCCTTTAATTCCAGAAGCAGCATTTGTTCCAGTTTTCTCAACCATGCAGCACGAACTTCAGTAGGAAGACTATCCCATTTCTTTATCAATAAGCAATGTGTATAATGGAGTCATGCGTGCTTATATTCTTACATATAATCCATGGAATGGTAATATAATTCTTCTAAACAATGCGTGCATCTTCCATGGCTAGGATTGTAAGTTTTGATTTGCTTCAGAATTGAGCAAGTTTAACATTGCATAAGGAAATGAGTGATCAAGGCATCTAAGCCATATATCAGAAAAAAACTTATCATTAAAGCTTTTAAAATAAAGCCTTGGACAGAAAAGTAGCAATGGGTAAACTGCAACACATTCAATTTAGTGTTCCTTTTCCTCAAAAGGTAGAGGCTTTCAGTATCCCCCTTACAGCAATCTCTTGATATTTATCATGTAACTGGCTCCCTAGTAAGGTAATTAGAACTCAGATTAGCTCTAAGCAAGTTAATAGTTTCGCCTTCGGTGCTAGCAAGGAGTAGTAAGAAATGTTACCTCTCTGTGCCTGTCCCGGTCCCTGGACTTCTCTCGCACCCAATCTATAGTGTTAAAATCTTCATAGGTCCCCACACCAGGAAGAGGTTCCTCCAGGAAATCCATCATTTTGCTTGTGCCGTTCATCTCTCCTCCATTATATGAGGAAAATCCTGATGGGGGAGTGAGGGGGGAAAAATTGAGAATTTCTTAGTTTTCCCCCTTTTTTAGAAAAAAAATTCAAAAACATCACTAAAGTGCTGACTTCAGTGGAACAATACAGATTTCAGGGTAAGTAAACAGCTTACGAGCTATTCCTTCAGCTACATGCACCAGGCAAGCGTCCCAGGGATTAACTGCTCAGCACCCATATGCACGTCCCCAGCTTCAACAGTCCATAAGGACATGGGCTCTTTTCTGGAAACACTTGTTCAGGAACCACCAAAGTAAACTAGTACCTAGATTGAACTGTTCCCTAAATCCAGGGCATACTGTGGCTGTACTCTGACCCTTGAGGGAAACAGTGGGGAAAGGAAGAAGGGAAACTGAATAAATATTTAAGACTTCTACCAGAGCTGAAGGGAGTTCAGTGAGATCCATTGGAAGAATAAAGCAGGAACCAAACTAAGACTGTGAATGGCAGCAGGGAGAAGCAAATGACCACCTGATCCTCCCCAGCCATCACTTGAGGGGAGACAGTGCACACAAAACAGATAAAGCAATCAGAGCTTGAGAAGAGCCCTGTTTTCCCGTTACCTGAAGAGCTTGCTGTCTCCTTCCAGGTCAAATATACTCAGCCAACTACAAATCACTTGACTTTGTCTGATCTGCTCCAGCCCATGATGTTGAATAGGGAAGCTCCCAAAATTTGGGTCACAAGACAATCTCTTCACAGTTAGAAGCACAGCCCAAGGGTGTGGGGCAGGCACAGTAAGTGCTTGCAGAAAACTATTAACCTACAGCGTGACAGGGGTTGACCTTGTCCATCTGGAGATGGCATACAAAAAGCTCTGCACAGCTTCAAACCCATGCTTCAAAGCAAAACCTCCTAAGCATCATTCCTACAGTTCCAACACCGTCTGCCAAGCAAAAAAAAAATAATAATAAAATAAAAATTTAAATAAAAATAATTCTGGACTCCATCACAGGAAGTGGGTTAAACCCAGCCGCTTGGTGCTGTCTTTGTGTCCAGAAGCCAGGGCCCTGCCACCTTTCAGCCTATTCCTCTACCGCGCGATTCCTCCTCCCATGAGGGCTTCCAGCTCCCGTGCTCCGCACCAGGTGCCTCAAGGGAGATGTTTCCCCACGTCCAGCAGCTAGAAACAGCCATTGGGAAGCTGAGCAGCACCACTGACCTCAGCACAGATCAATTCTCTGACACCTCCGACACCGGTGGTTAACCAGTGCTGCCTAACGGGCTTTACTGCCTAAACAAAAGGGATTTATTTTTTTTTCCAGCCAGTTGGGACAGAGACCTTCAGCAAAGAGGGCCTCCAAATGAAGTAAGAGGCAGAGGAGGCAAATTGCCCAAAAGCACGGGGTTCAGTGAGTAAGGGGAGAGAAAATCCTGCCCAGCACCCTGCCCTCCTCACTGCTCACCTGAAGGAAAAGGCCGCCAGGCAGAAAAGCAGCAGAACAGAGCTGCCCCTATGGCTTCTAAGGCAGAAACCTTGGACCTGAGTGGTTTTTAACTCCCCTGGAAAATGTACTTAAATCTTTTCCACCTGGAAAACATTCACAACTCTATTCCTGCTTTTATTTGCTCCTAAAATAAAATATTGGCACCTTTGATCTGAAAAGAAACTTTGGAAATCCCACTAACGTAACACTTAGTCCTTGCTCCTTTAAAAACCTGTTTCTTAAAGCCCCATTCAAGCAGTTTGACGGTGTTGAAACACATAGGGGTAGGTGGGGAAACAAAACAAAAGTCTTTTAAACTTTAGCCAGGGAAATCAAGGAGTTCCATGTCACTCTGTCAAGAGAACAAGTTCTTCTGTGCAATTCAGCCCAAGCTTCATTCTTTTGCTTGTGCAAGCACTGAGGCCTCTGCTCCAAGTCAATAACACCAGAATTCTTCATTAATTTTACTCCATGTATTTTTCTTGCTAAGCCACCAAATGCTGAAAGGGCAAAAATTCACTGGGTTACTGCAAGAAACAGTGTGTTAAATTTCAGTGGAGATGAAAGGTGCCCTACAGTATTTTCCAGTATACAAAAGTGTCCTCTTAAGATAAAATGATGCTACTTTACATACTGAATACTAATTTTGAAACTCCCTCAAGAAGCTTTTTTCATGCTACTTTCATTCCCAAAGGCTCTCTCAATGGCCCTAACAGCCAAAGAGCTCCTAAGCTTTACCTTGAACTGCTACGGTGCAGTTTGCTTCTTCATTAAAAAAAAAAAAAAGAAAAAAAATCACACTAAAGAAAAATGACTATTTCAGAAGTACAAACCAGGAAGGGCTTCTTCGAACTGATAGCTGACAACACTGTTCTTTGCAGAGCTTTTGCTCTTCTGAACTGCAGCCTTCACTCACTGACAGTTATGATCCAAACCAAGCTCAAGTGAAAAAACACCTTTCCTAAAACAAAGGGTGTACAGATGAAGACACTCTTGGTAGAAAGGTTGATTTATTAGACTTGGACAGGAGAATAAATCTAGATGCAGTTCTGTAAGACATGAAGTGTTTACAGTTATTCAGAGGAAAAAATAAAAAAGATAAAACAAAAACTGGGTCAAAATTGAAAGGCAGTAAATGGAAAAGTATTAAAACTCCCACATAAAAAAGATAATGTTTAGTATTTCATTTATAGAATCATAGAATCATTGAGGTTGGACAAAACCTCCAAGATCATCCAGTCCAACCTCTAACCTAGTACTGAGAGGTCCACCACTAAACCTTGCTACTAAGCTCTACAGCCACACATTTCTTGAAGACCTCCGGAGATGGTGACTCAACCACTTCCCTGGGTAGCCTGTTCCAATGCCTTAGTGAAGTCTAGGTAGACAACATCCACAGCTTTTGCCTCATCCACTGAGCATGGTACCTTCTCACAGAAGATCAGGGTCATCAAGCAGGACCTGCCTTTCATAAACCCATGCTGACTGGGCCTGATTGCCTGGTTGTCCTGCAAGTGCTGCATGATGGCACTCAGGATGACCTGCTCCACAACCTTCGCTGGCACCGAGGTCAGACTGACAGGCCTGTAGTTCCCCGGGTCCTCCTTCAGGCTCTTCTTGTAGATGGGTGTCACATTTGCTAGCCACCAGTTGACAAGGACATCCCCAGATAGCCAGGACTGCTGATAAATAAGTGATGGAAAGCGGCTTGGTGAGCGCTTCTGCCAGCTCCCCCTGTACCGGCACACGGATCCCATCTGGCCCCATAGCCTTGTGTATGTCTAAGTGGTGTAGTAGTTCACTAACCATTTCCTCATGGATTATGAGGACTTTATTCTGCTCCCCATCCCTATCTACCAGCTCAGGGGGCTGAGTACCCAGAGAACAACTGGTCTTGCTGCTAAAGACTGAGGCAAAGAAGGCATTAAGAAAAAAATAATAACGAAGAAAACAAGATCAGTCTCATAGTGCACTTGAAAAGTACCACAAAATAACCTACTTTGGGAAGAAAAAGAAAAAATCCTTTCTTCATTTAGGATAAAAAACAAAAAGGTTAAGTGAGTTGCTTCAGAGATCTCCCCAACCAGTGGAGTTCACAGACCATGAATCCAACCCACCCAACTTGCACTGTAAAGAAAACAGTACGCATTTGTTGAGAGCCTGGAAGTACTCTGCTTTCAACAACATTTTTGCACTCAACAGAAAATACACAAACTGGTATCAATGCTTTCAAAGACTTCCCCATTCAAGTGTGCCCAGTGGAAATCCCAAGTACTATTCTACAGACCTGACAGACCAAGAACTCCTCAACCACCCATAACAGTGGCACTAAAAACAAATCTTGTGACTAACAGTAGAGGCAACAGATTCAGTACATCCAGCAAAGTTTCCTTAATGCTGTTAAAAGCAGACAGTGAAGTCAGCATCCATCCAGACATTATTTAGGGGACAGAGATGAAACAAAAAGAACCACCGTTGCAACATCACTTTTAGAACAGCTTCAGACAGAAACAACAAGACGACACTACTGGGAGGTCTTTGAGGCTTTGCTAAGTGTGGGTGATGAGTTTTGTTTTGTTTTGTTTTTTAATACCACGCCCAGTTATCCTAAGACTACATTAATTCCACCTTGAGAAATGTAAAATGAGATGAACTACCAGCTCCTGGACACGCCTCTCAAAACCAAGCAGATCAGTCATAACAGTCTGTTATCTTTCCTAAAGGAATGACCCAAACTTCTGGAAGTACAATAGCGTTTCAGACATCCATACTGGGGACAGCACATTTTCACTGTTCGCTCAGTTTATTTGGGGACACTTACCACAGTCTTTCTTCAAGCTAAAAATTAAGGCCAAAGGAAAAGTATCAGAAGTGGTGTTAAACCAAGCTGACACAACACTGAGAAGCATTTTCTGCTGAAAGATGAGATTGGTGTCATTCCTTGCTCGATCTTCTGAAATAACTGCCCAGGCCCATGACTTTTAGCTGCCGTGGGAACCTCCTCCCAGCTCAGAGCTACCACAGAGCAACATGGACCAGACCTAAAGGACACAGAGTCAGTACAAAGCACTGCTCAGCAAGCAAAAGGGGCTGCTGGAACTGAATCCTCAGGTCTGCCCTGTTAAACAGGGCCAAAAGTCACGCAGGTATCGGCCTCCACATTCCATCAATGCGGCAGCCAGCAACCGCACCGTGAGTCTCTGCAAGGAGGTCGAGCACAGAAAGGACAGTTCACCTTGACTTGCGTGCTCAGGAACAGCCAGGTGCATTCTGGAGACCGAACCTGCTCTCCAGACACTGCTCCCATTCAGTCCATGCCTAAAGTGACCGGATTTCACATCGCCGAATCAGAACCCCGAAGTCCCCAAGCAATACAAGAAAGCAGTCTATTTCACAAAGGATAATGAGAAAACGTCCTTATTTTTTTTTCCCCTGATTAATACTAAACTATAAAATGGCTGACAGCCATAAATATTTATCGAGATCATATTTCCTGCCTCAGCTTGTTGCAAATAAGGAATGCTAGGAAATTCATATAGGAATAAATCAGGAAAATCTGCTCAGTAATGCCTTGTCAAAACACAATCAAGATGATCCTGTAGGTCTCTCCAATTCCTAACATATGTACCTCCAAATCAGTATTTAAAACAAGAGACAGCAAGTTCAATACAGTCCTGTCAGAGAAACACAGCTCATATTTAAACAGATTTTATTTTTATTTCTGGATCACCTCTTCTTCCCTAAATGGGTTAATGCTCCATTTTAGAGATTGCCTTTTTTTTTTTTTTTTTTTTAAAGCCAGGAACAGTGCTCTTTAAAGTTACAGGCATCTGTCATTTGCAACACAGGAAACCTGCAGCACTTAATTAATTGGCCTGCCAGCACAGCACCTGCAAGAGAGGTGTCCCTGTCCTTTTTTCCCATAACACATATGGAAAAAGGATTATATTTTTTTTTTCAGACAAAAAGGAAGAACTGCCGTACATGATCATCACACAGCAGAAATCTGACAGACCGCCCTGGCTGCTCACCCTTTGCAATCAAACCTTCCGTCTGAGGAGAAACCAGAGCAGCTTGAGAGCCGTGAGCAGCAGTTTGCTGCCTCACAGCCTCTGCAGTGTGCGTCTCCAGGCAGATGTGTTCCCCTTCCTCCCTGGAAACAGTCCCCTTACCCTCACGGAGACGCTCCTTTTCCTGCAGAAGGACCTTCACCAGCCCATCGCACGGCGAGGCAAGTCAAGGGAAAAGGGGTGTTGTTTCCTCTACGGCAGCTCTCGCTTCATCCTTTTCCCTCGGACTCAGGTGAAGACAAACGCGGGCAGCGCTAGGCTCTCCCTGCTCCCCGAGCATGTCGTCAGCAGCCACCGTCACATGAGCCAGCCCTTCCACCGCCTGGAAGGGGCAGGATCAGCACAAGGGAGAGGCTCCCACTTGCAGGCAAGGAAGAAAGGGCAAAGAGCAGACTTACATCCACGGATTGTGGCTCCTGATTTATGGAAAGAGGTCTCATCCTGAAGCTGCTCCTCTGACAGCATTTGGGACATGTTGACTGGCAGCACACGTTCCCCAGCATGAATACCCGCCTGCTTGCTGTGCTGCACAGGCTCAGTGTGCAGATGGCTGAAGCTGACTGCGCAGGGGTTTTGAGATGCTGAATAACTTGTTGCTAACGCTCTTCGCTCTCTGAAGTCGGCTGGGTTAGAGCTGCACACTGAGAATTTCCAGATACCCTTCACCCCAATGATCCAGTTCCAAAGACTGACAGAAAGTGCCAACTAACAACCTCATCCGCAGTCTGTCTGTGGAGGGATGACCTCTACCACAAGCACTGACAGTTAAACGTGTCAGATGAGACAGCAAGGGCTACGATGCTCCTGGCACACGTGCCTGGGACCAAGCCAAACTACATCGCAGGAAAACAGATCTAGTAGTGGAGTTTCCTGAGCGGGGGGGATCAGTCACGGATGCACTGCAAAGTCTTTCTTCTCCCACTTTGTCAACATTTTGCTCATTAAAAGGCTAGTGGCAATGCTCTTTGCTTACTGCCTTCTAGCAGGCAGACAATTCATTTATTTTTTTTACCCTCAAGCAATATGTCGTTGTGCTGTCTGCAGCCCCTCCAGGGCCTCATCAGCACTATTTATCTTGCCATTCAATATACATAAGAACTCAAAGGGGCTCGTGATTAAGTTTTCCTGGCTTCAATTACTAGTGATAACTTGTCATTTAAACCTTGTCTCACAAGTCTGACACACTACACATTAACAAATGTTAACTTTGGTCTTATCGTTGTGCCGGGTGGAGGCTCAGCAGGGCCTCCTACTGCTCTGGCAATATGGAATTCAAGGACAAATGCAGCTGAAGAATATGCCAAAAGCACTACCAGATGAAGCAACAGCAGTAACATGTGGACTTGCGGGTCTGAATTTAGCAAATGCAGCTGCAGAGAGCTGACAATACCACTTCCACCAGATGTATTCAATGTTATGGTTCCAACAGCAGATCTGGCAGCCAGGACTGTCTTCAGCCTGTCTTCAGCTGGTCCTCTTCTCACAGCCCCATGTATTAACTTATTATCCTGCTTATTAGCTTATCCTGCAACACTTTTGAGAGTTAGAGTAGTGTTAGGAGTATGCTCTATTCTTCCCTTAGAGCTCAAAAGAAAAAACTTCTTAAGTCGTACAACAAAAGAGAACTTTCCAGCCTTTAAATGTTTTAAGTCTTTCTTCTAAAGAAATGGGGAACACAGTCCTGCTTTTGTCCCCTACAGTTTAAAGTACATCCAGAGGCTACTGTGATACCCAAGCACTGTACCTTGTTCCTCCCATGCCCAGTACCTGCCTCACCACTGTGATGAGTTGAGGAAGAGCCATGAAAGAAAAGTGCAAAATAAGTTGGCATCACTGACTAACTTACACACCCAACCAGAACTACTGTTCAAAGAAAACTATCTGTAGATACAAATTTAATAGTTTGGAAAAGGAATATCAAGTACAACTTACCCTCATAACAACAGAAGCAAGAGCTGAACTAGGAGACTTGGTATTTGCTAAGGCATCTGTTCCAACAGAGCTTTTGTTACAGGAATCAGACCATGTAAATCTTGCATTTCTTCCAAAAAGCAACAGGACCACAGACATAACTGACAATGTATTTGGGTATCCCTGAAGCTTTTTACAGAATCTTCTTCAGAGGGTCTTACACAAATAAAGCTTTCTGGGAATCACTGGGTAAGTTCTCTCACAGAAGACCAACTGGATGAAAATACAGACTGCTAATGGCTAAATGTGCTGGTTTTCCAAACAAGAGAAAGGAAATGGTGGAATTGTCAAAGTTTGATTCTCAAGCACATTGTGTAAAAGCAAGGAGACTTATCTGTTATTATTTATTGACAAAATGCTGAAGTTCAAACAAAAAAAAGATAAGAGTAATATATTGTGCTACTCATGGTGACTTTTCATTAAGGCAGACAGCACAGTACAAGGCATTAAAAGTACCTGCAGTCTTGCAAATCATTTCAACTGAACCAAGCCTGAAGAACTCAATATCTACAACTATATCAAGCTCTCATAGAACTCAAGACTTCAGAAAGTAGGTGCATACATGCAAATTCCAGTTCGGAACAAAGTCTCACACTCTGTATAGGTCCTGTGAAAAAGATATTTTTCCAATACAAGCATCACATGTTACAGGCCACGTGCAAGGCTGCCGCTGCCCATTTCCATAACACAGCAAGAAAATCCTGCCTCTCATTAGTCAGGGCTCTTGAGGAAAGCATGAAAGAGCACTAGCTGTGAAATGCAATCCAGATATACAAATTTATCAAAGAGCATGTGATTCTTCTTCAAGTCATTTCACAGGATCTAAAAGCTCCAGCTGCAATCATTTGCATACTTGAGATGCCACAGCTAATTCGCAGGAGAGTTTGAGACACTGCTAGTCTTGGAGAAGAAGGTGAAAGAGGGCTGGATTCTGGTTTCAAATGGCATCACTAAAAAACCTCCGTTCTTCAATGTCTCACAGCAAACGCAGCACGTCAGAAATACAGGTCCCAACCACAAGTTTGCAGAAGACCACCACAAGAGAACTTCAATTACCACATCTCCAGCTCAGGTAAAGCACATGTCATTGCTACACCTTTGAAGGACAGGCTGGGCACTTGACACCCAAGTATTTGTCAGCAAACATTTTCTGAATTCAGTAGGGAAAATCCATAGAGAACTGAAACCAGTATTCAGGGAGGCAACTACTTCCCGTTTTACATTTCCTCTTTTCCTTCAATGTCAAAACCAGCAAAGATTTATACTTCCTGTTAACAGAAAGAGCCCCTTTTTGCTGAAACTGCTTCTCTCCATGATTAAGTTTGCTAAAATTGCAAGAAACAGACAAACAGTTGTTACACTGCAGAGTAGCCGTCTGTGGTCTCCTCAAGTGCTGTCCCCACCACCTTTATTCCAATTTACTTTTTAGTGGGGCATACTTAACCACTCCAAGGACAGTTGTGCTAAACTGACGTCCACTTCCCTGGAAGTGATTCCTGCCACCAAGTTTTTTTCACAGTAGGCGTCACAGGCCTTCAAATGCACTGAGCAGAGATGGAAAAATCCTGCTTAAACAAGGAAGGAAACAACTGAGTACTGTTTCAGACAAGTGGCAAAACATTTTGAGGGGATAAAGAAGGGATGAAGTTTCAGAGCAGAGGAGTTTCAGGCAAACAGCAAAACAAACAAATTATCTACCACTGAAAGCTACGTTATCTACCACTGCTTTGAAACTCTATAGAGCAATTAATTTCCTTACAAGAAGTCAGGGAAATAATTTAGCGCATTCTCTCTAAATATTAAACACAAACATTTAACTTCAGATAGCTCATATCCAAACAGCTACGGAAAAAGCATCTTGACAGAGGAGATGCATTAACAACATGCATAAAGCAATTATTTTTATGTATCTAATTCTGCACATAGGCATAATTAACGAATGTTCATAAGAACTTCAGGCACAAGTTATTATTTCATGTTAAATGTGAGGAATTTTGAAGTGAACTCCCGGACACACAGGTTGCCAAGAGATGTTGTGGAGTCCCCTTCTCCTGAGATATTCAAAACCTGCCTGGATGCCATCCTGTACAATGTGCTCTAGGTGATCCTGCTTGGCATAGGGGCTGGGCTAGATGATCTTCAGAGGTCCCTTCCAACCTCAGCCATTCGGTGATATGTCTGTTTCTAAAAGTCCTGGACATCACGAGGTCAGGTTGGAGGAGTATAGTGCCTGCTATCTGTGACAGAGCAAACCTGTCAGTACTAGCTGTTGTCTTTCACATTAGATGGAGTCAGCATAACCCACAAAATAACACGTTCAAGATGTACATCTTTCACATATTCCCTTTGTAGACTTACAGAACTTCATAACCACAAAGTTTCACTTATCACTCAGAGCTGATGCAATTGATACAGAAACAATAATTCTTCTCATGCTTGAGCCTGGGAGGCTTGAGCCTGGAAGGCGATGAAAGGGGCCCAGACAAGAAGAAAACCACACAGTGCTCACAGTATCCCCAGCAGCTACTGGCAGGTGACAAGCATTTGAGGAAGTCTCTTCATTTGTACTACCTCAAGATCACACAGTCAAGAATCAAAATAGAAAGATTTATTTTTAGTTTTTGCCCTAAGGCAAACAAGGATGGGAGAAAGATTACAAAAGGCTTATGGGAAGTCACAGAGACTTGCAGTTGGCTGTCCAAAATAAAATACTTTCACTTTTAGACTAATTTTTGGTAATTCACGGAAGACAAAAATCGGGTATACCTCCCTTATTTAGTGCCAAAGGTCAGCAAAAGAATGTACATTCATCTCTCCCCCATGAATTTCACTAATTCAGGCTTAGATAGAAGTAGTAACAGATCCTTTCTTGACAGACAGGAGGTGTCAGGGGAAGCCAAGTGTTTCACGCTGCTCAACGTCAAATCCTTTTACTCCCTTAAACTTTTGAGATTCTCTCCACTGCAGCAAGGCCAAGGACAACCTTTAAAATTGTCAGTAAGGAAGACAGGAAGGGGAGGGGGCAGTCTCTGTTCATATCACAGCCCCCTAGGAATCACTCAGCACCATCATCTGCACCTTTCACACTGGTGATAAAGATACTCCCCTCATAGCATGGTCAGCTCTTCCCTACAGCAGCTACTTTTGGAAGTTACAGAAACTTTTCTATTCAGGAACCTTAAAAGCAAAGTGATGAGACAGGATGTGCTACGTTTTATAGTAAGATGACCACACAGATGGCTAAAGAGAACAATTTTCCTCCTTGCCACTGGCAGCACACAGCCAGTAGTAGGCAGCTCAGACACTAGAGCTAAAGAAGCAGTGCATCCCCACCACCACACTACAGTCAATCACTTGCTTCTTGCAATTGCCATTTATTTTACAGATATTTTCTGCTTGTACTGGACGCACACCTCCCATCAACCACCTTTAAAAAAGCGGTATCAGATACCAAGCATGCATGACACATGAGCATTCTGCAGAAATCTATTCATGGATATAATGCAGTGCGGAATGCTGCAAAATACCTGTATTGGTGCCAAAATGCTAGTCTTTCACACTAGGAAAGTGAGACCCACAGAGCAAATATTTACGTTAAATCCTACTAAAAGACATTATGAAAAAAGAAGAAGCAGAGAGATGCATGAATATTACCTCCCATCTCTCTGTCGAGTGGTGGGTCATCATCTGCCATGGGGAAGTCCAGAGATGCTCCTGCTATTTCTAGCATATCTTCATCACTGGTGCTGCTCTGGAAACTTTCTCGTCGATAACCTTTTTGATCCATGGCCAGAACTTCCAAACCTGAAAAAAAGGGACATTTTTTAGAGCACAAACATGAAGACTCATTTTCTAAACCAACTGGAAGGATGTCTAGTTGGCATTCTGTCCCGAAGGACAGGAGGCACTAATGCACAGTACCAAAGCACGCAGCAGACCCTGTCCTGGGACCGTAAGTGCATTCCAGACAGCTCGTGCAGGTGTGCTAACTCTCCAGCTCGGAATGAGGGCAGCACATACAACAGATCCAGCACGCATGAGGAAAAGGCCAACAGCAGCCTCTCCTCCTGCTGCTGAGCTCTGTGGCCTGCAAAGCCAGCACAGCAAATAGCTCCTAAACACTGCAGCTTAGGAGCACAGTATTAGTTTTTTGCAGGATGTGAGCTCCTGACCTTACAGACAGCAGGACTGTAAACCCCTTCCTGTGATGCTCAGTTAAACTGAAAATGGGAGTGTATGAAATGTGCTTAAAACTGATTTTGAATCACAGCGAGCCAGCTGCCAGACATGGGACAGGTTTAATCAAGGCAATGAGACTGACAAACTATAAGCAAAGAGCAATCCCCCTGAAGAACTAGGAACAGACAATATTTCAGCTGACCGTAGCCCGTACGTGTTGTCACATGTCACTCACCACCAGTTTTCACTCCTGTGAATCAGATGTCAGTGTGATCATTTGGAAAATTGAATGCTATGCATACAAAGTCCAACATCCAGTAACAATGCATGAGTTATCACAAGCTTCTGCAACTAGGAACTCAAACACAAGAGCAGCCTGAATGCCTCCGATATTTTTCTCTACAGAGAAACAAATATTTCTACAGATATTGGTCTAAAAAGACACTGAAAGTATTTCCTTTTTTCTCCAAATACTTGTCTTTGTATGACCCACAAAGACTGCAAATCAATTTATATTTGCTGATCAATACCACACAGAGCAGTAAAAAAAAATCCACTCTAATAGCAGGTAAAGAACAACTCTGGTCAACACCATGTTAGACAAGGCACGTAACATCCACTGGTGTATTTTCTAAATAATTTCTGCATGTGAGACGCATGTGAAACTCCAACAAAGATACTCGTAAGGGAGGAAGGAACCCCACAAACACAGCTGGGTGATGTTCTTCAGACGGGTTGCACTCACTGAAATACCCGTCCTGATATACACAAATGATCAAAACAACCCAAGTTAATATTGACTATTCACTACCCGAACATGAAGCTTCAAAACGCAGGTCACTCATGGAAGTGTGCAATTAAACTTCATAAATAATCCTGAGGAAGTGTCCCCAACCTGCTGCCTGCCCTGCCCATCTCAAGGAGCTGCCTGGACCAGACCATGACACAAGACCTGGCTCCCGTCCTCTTCCCCAGTATGGTAGGGAAACTAAGAGCACTAACTCTGAATGCTTAATACTAACATAATTTGGGAAAAAAAAATAAAATAAAATAAATCAGGTCTTAGCCTCAAAAACAGACTTTGCAGCCTGAAAAATGGAGATTTTTTCACCTTAACAAGGTGATAGGCCACGTTCGCTTTTCTCTCGCAAACAGACATATTTTTCAAGAGAATTAGAGAGGAACCAAACATGCAGCTCAGCCTTATTTCAGGAAGGGAAAAAGACAGCACTTGCAAACAGTATGAATTACACAGTCTGCAGAAAGCACTTCCTTTTGCAAAAAAAGGCACCACACCACCCAAAAATATCTTGACATTGTACTAAGCGACACACTGAGCTCTTTACTGAGCCTTACCCTGTGGAACACAACGTTGCTTAACTTTTAAGCCCTGTTTACTCATTAAACTGATGCACAACACAGAGTAAAGAAAGTGCCGAGCGCTTGCCGATGCAAACTCATCAGCTGAATCCTTGCTGATGGGCGTGCAGGAAGGCACGTGAGCTGCTGCACTCTGCCCTGCCAGAAACAATGCCTTTAACATTCTGCGAGCACAAAGACATACCTCGATCAGCAGAAAACCGAAGACTTGAGTTTGTTTCTTTTTTCTTTTTTTTTTTTTTTTTTTTTTTAAGGATTCACAGCTATTTGCCAGCTAACAATATAACTGAATTTCAAGAGCATGCTGTGCTGTCCCTCAGACAACCTGCTCCTAGGAAGCGCAGGGCGCCAGTTCCCAGCAGACACAGCCTGATGCATTCCAGAGAGCCAAGAAAGTCTGTGCCTGTGTGTCACAATAAGTATTTTCAAGTATGGCTGTGCAAGATGTGCGAGTAGGTTTAAAAGAGGTCCATATTCATGTATTCTATCTGCACTAAAAGCATAAATTTATAGCCTGCTAGAAGCTGAATCCCTTGTCTGACAAGAAGCACAAGTGCCTGTGCTAAGAAGAAGGAATTGGAGTTATGTCAGCTCCCCGTTCCTGCCTCTTTATCTCCACATTTGTTCTCACCGTTTAGAAAACAAAAGCAAAAAGCAAAACACTTTTCAGTCCTAACAGAACCCAGATAACATCTAGCCTGCAGAAAAAAAGGACACAGAAGACAATTCAATTACGTGTTTCTTTCACAAGTCCTACAACAGCCCTCAGAGATACAAGTTTAAATCACCTTCCCCCCCAACCCAGCCAAAAAAAATAATAATAATAATACTCCCTCTACGGGCAAGCAAAGCTTTTCCAGGCTAAACCACGCACACAAAGACACAACTGTTCTCACGCTTATCTTCTAGTTAATTTACCACAATACTTAAGTGGGCAACTGCTGCTTGTTTCCTACCAGATCACAGGATAACTGCTGGCACGGTTCATGCACTCTCCAGGACTCTCCCATGGCAGGCATACGTACCAAAAGGCTCTGGGTGCTTCCAGGGCTTGAGGGCATAAGAAGCCATCCTGCTGGAGATGCTTCCATTAATCTCTTCTACTTCTTTCCATCTCAATCAGGCAAAGGGAAGCAAAGCAATAAGTCTGAAGAAGTTGGCTCTGTAATGCCTGGCAGTGACTCTGGTGACAACAACTGCAACCAGGAAGCGAGAGCACCCACTGCCATCCTGGCAGGACAGAACCACCCCTAGTCTGGTGTCAGCTCCATCGCTTGCAACACACAAATCAACACCAGATCCTGCAGGCTCCTCTTAGTCCGTGCTTCAACATCACCTCTCACGTGCGGTACATCTGCTCCCCTGCTCGCTGGAGTGCTGGTCCTGGCACTGCCTTGGCACCAGCAGGATTTCCCCGTCCCCTGGCTGCTGCTAAGCCACGCTGTGGGCTTGCAGGAGCTCTTCCAGCATGCAAACCTGAAACTTTCAGAAGTCAGAGGACGCTGAATGCTTCCAAAACACTTTCTCTTCCCTGTCTGATACAAGGCTTGGTTTCAGCTCCACCACCAGCACAAGGACGTTCTGTGAGAAGAATAAATCTTGAAAAAGAGCACAGAGTCACTCTGATCAGCTGCCTTCATGAGTCACTCTTCCTGTGAGGAAGGAGCAAGTTTACCACCTAGCGGCTACTTTAATTTGAAAAACCAAAGCCCAGATCACAAGACTGCTCTTTTTCAGAGATTAGAGAACCAAAGATGAGCTTTGAAGTTCAGGGCACTTTTTCCTCCCCACTCCCACCTTCACATTTCTTCCAGAGCCCCACGTTGTCCCCACAGGATCTCTGCACACAGCCAGGCACGTTCCTTTGCACCATGCCAAGATTCAGCCATACGCAAATGAAAAACACATGAGAAAGCAATTGTAACTGGAGGAAAAAAAAAAAGGAAATCATGTAATTATGTCAATACTTGCTGTGTCAATACCTGGCTTGGTGCCAGCAGAGCTTTACTACAACATCATCACTCCAGCCGCTCACAGTGCTGTAAGAAAACAAAGAAGGAGGAAGGCATTTCATGGCAGAGGAGCTCACTCCACGAGAGAAACTTCAGTGCACTGGCAGACTAAGCAAGCTGTTTCAGACTTCCTCATATCACAGTCCACGACACGTAAACCTCATAGTCTCAGGTCCCTACATGTGGGCTGTAAGTGAATTACAAGAGGGAAGTGATCAGCAAGAGCTGCTCGCTAGAAAAACACTTGGAGGCCTGGGTCAGATGAGCCCCAAGGTTTAAGAGGTACCCAAGCAACCCTCTCAGCTCACCCTCAGGTTCACCTCCATGTGGGATGGAGCTGCAGAGCACACTCGGGGTGCTTTGCAAAAAGACAGAGGAAAGGGGATTTTTTTTTTCTTTCCGATTTTAATAAAAGATCAAAAGGAAACTTTTGATCTTAGCAGAGAATTGTAATTTCTTCTTTCACTGCTAAACATCACAAGACCACGCATACAAAGTTGGAGGTAATGACTTCAGAAGATCTTCAAACGTGCTTCTCCTGTGGTTACCCCGGGTCCAGCCACCTAAGGGAAGGCAATGCCAGGCTGTAATTGCAGAACAACAGAGATTACTTCAAACACCTGCTGCAACAGCCACAGAGATTTAGAGAAAGATTTGAACTAAGCAGCTTTATGCCCTGCCACAGTGCCAAAGCAAATAGCCCCAGGCTAGGGAAGGGAACTCTGTTGCATGCACTGGGACAAAAAGCAGAGCACCCTTTGCTGCAGCAGGGCTGTTCTGCAGCATCCTACCCCTCGCAAAGCTCTCAGCACCCACGGGAGGGATGCTACCACCACAGTGGACAGCATAAACATGCCAAATGCAAGAGGAGCTCTCCCCTTTTGAATTTTTCCCTAGCAGGAGCATTCCTTGCAACCTAAGCTTGCCCCCACCCAAAACCAAGATTTCAGTTCAGATACCAGGGCAGCCTTTTAAAGTGTCACGAAGACCCAAAAGACACATGAGGGGACCACCAGGGGAGCTGAAAACCAGCAGAATTTTTTAAGCTGTGTTTTGGCTCCCTCCAGGTGAAGGATGTGACATACAAAGAACTTCAGGTAAAAATGGGATGTTCTTTCCATACATGAACCACGTTATTAGCAATGCCTCAATTTCCCAAGCAGTGCATCCATCATTACACAGAAGGGTCCCAACACAACCTAAATGCAAACACTTGGAGGGTTAGCACTTATATGGGGTTCCTTTGTTTATTTTTAAACATAATCCTACAAGCCCCGAGGAGACGAGTGGTAAATCACAACAGGATATTCTATGCTATGATCTGACATCGTTATAGCGAGATAACATCGCTGTGTTTTACCAGGTAACACTACACAGAACACAACACACAAACCCTGCAATGTTTCAGGTTTCCTGGACACCTGCATGAGTTGGGCTGATCCACACAGCACGTTAACAGATTAATTGCCATCCAGGTATGCTTATTCACTGACAGGCACACAGAGACCTAAACCTGATGTCTTTAAGCCTGCATTACTCTCACCTCGTCTTGAATAATTCATCATTTCACTTATGTCACGCAGCCCAGTACAGTGGAAAACTCAATTGGAGGCAAACATCACAGTCACAGCTGATTTCATCCAGCTCATGAGCAACTAGACTTTCCTTCAGAGTAAGACTCATTTCTGTGACTGTTAACAATCACATATAATTGTCAGGAGAGCATAGCTCCAAAATCAAGATGTCTCCGTATTTCATTTACTAGATTAAAACCCTCTACAACTATCCGAAATTGATTTTAAAAAAATGGCTTATTGCAGCACACGCTTTGCATAAAAGGGATTTTCGAGAAATAAGAAATTGAATCGAGTTCCTCCTGCTGTACCAGAAGTTTGAACAGCTTTTGTCAGAGCTACCTGGAGCAAGTCAGAAGAATGAATGGAAGCAGAACGTACTGACAGGGTGAGCTTGCAGGAAAGCTTCCTGAGTTTCTTCAAGTTCAAGATCAGGGTTGGATAGTGTGTGTGTGCATTAGTTTTCATGGAAGAGGAAAACAAGCAACTGAAGACCTCTCCTGGTGTTTTTCACATAATAACCACAAAAACACATAACACATACAATGCCAGAAGTTTTAGCAGGTTTCAACTGTTCGTGTCCTAGGTCTGAAGAAACCTCTATTTATTTCTAGTGGTTCAGAGGAGAACACAGTGGTACGTCATGTGAAGATAAAGACCTCGTTAGTCAGATCACAATCAAGGAAGTGCAGATTTGTTCCACAACCCAACTTTTAGACTAATTTACAAATACTTTGTCCCATCAGTACCTAAAAGGCATATATCTCAGCAAAGGCATCATAAAACTTTATAAAGTTGGTATTTCCAAGAAAAGTTTTGACAACCTTCACAAGCACAAACATTGTGCATGCTGCTCCTTCCTAATCCCTGGGCTTGAGCACATTTAAAAAATAAATAAACCAGGTAAGAACGTGCTTACTGCTTTTATTCACCAAGCACTTAGTAAGAGGAAAGCGTGTACAAGTGTACAAAGCCTGCCATTACACCTTTCAGTACTGATGGGGAAAAGGACATGAAAGAGACAAGGCAGCACAAACCTCACAGAACAGCTCTGTAGTTGTAGCTAAATCATATTATCTGCGTCACTGTCTCCATCAGTTGAAACAGGGAAAACACATAGGACTGGAAGAAGCTGGTTCTGAACTACTTGCATGAAAGGGAGCTGCGCATGAGCTTCTACACCAGCACAGCTGCTAACCTCAGGTGTGAATCAAAGCAAGTGACAGCTGGGACCAGCAGCCGTGGCCGTGCGATGCAGGGAGCTTCCAGGCACACAGATGGAAGCAGAGGCACTCTACTTCCAACCCAAAGCAAGACTAGGGTCAGTCCTCCAAAAATTATCTGGAAAAACAAAACAAAGCACTGTTTCATTCAAGTTCAGCTCAGCTGCCACTGGTACCAACAGTAAATCATAACTCATTACTAGTAATATATTTTCTTTACTACTTCCTCCCAGTTATCAGCTGCATCAATTGGCCTATCCAGGAAACCTCGTTGTCCCTCCCTCTTCCTGTACACTCTCAAGCTCTTTGAAATATTAATCACACTAGGTATAGCTTTAAGGAATTGTGCTATAACACTGCCAAGTCACATTTAACAGTCAGTAAGTCTGTTCAAATTTGCATTGAGATCACTAAGCATCAAGCAGCTAAATCATCTCTGGTTACCAGGTCCTGTTCTGACTGGTGGCAAATTCATATTAAAAATTTCTTAAGATGCTGTAAGACAGCAACAGGATAAGCTCTTGTTCAAAGAGGAGTTCTCAGCAAGCTTTTTATGAACAAAAGTGAAGACACCATGGGAAGTAAAAGAACTAACCAACACTGGCCACTGATCTGTAAACAATATTCAAGTTTCCTACAAATTCTGCAGGAAACAGGTTTCTAAACAGCCATTGGCAAGGCTACACAGGCTCTGCGTGGGTTAGGGAGCTTTTCTTGCCTTTAGGGCTTTCCCACCCGATGTGAATTCAGAAGCAGTTCCACAAGTGCTTGCAGGCTGAAAGTGGATTACATTTCCAACAGAGAGCTTCTTTTCAGTATGTGACATCACCTTGCACCGCTTCCTAAAAGCTGAGGAATGGTTCTTCCTATTAATTATTGATAGAGCAAACACAGCTTTCAATCCTCCATTGATAAAACAGTAAATTTCCATTTAAATATTTTTGTTGATCACAGAACCACAGAATTGCAGGAGTTGGAAGGGACCTTGAGAGATCATGGGGTCCAACCCCCCTGCAAAAGCAGTTCCCTAGAGCAGGCTGCCCAGGTAGGTGTCTAGATGGGCCTTGAATATCTCCAGAGAAGGAGACCCCGCAACCTCCCTGGGAAGCCTGTCCCAGTGCTCCGTCACCCTCACCGTGAAGTTCTTTCACGTGTTGGTGTGGAACTGCCTGGGCTCCATTTTGTGGCCATGGCCCCTTGTCCTGTCCCCACAAACCACTGAAAAGAGGTTGGCCAAATCCCTGTCTCCCACACCTCAGGCATTTATAAATACTAATAAGATCCCCTCTCAGTTGATATTGCCTTTTTTTTTTTTTTGTTAGCTGTACCTCTGAACTGGGCCCCTGCAGGCTGTGATTGCTGTGCCCACCCATGGCTGCCAACAGCCGGAGATGCAGAGCAAGGCCAGCCTGCCGCACAAGGAGATACCTGAGGAAGGCTGTGAGAAGGCAAACACAGGTCGACAGACCCTGACTTCCCTCAGAGCTGCTATGCTGTGTTCTCAGAGGGTGGGATTTCTTCCTGTTTTATCCACGGCAAACACCTGTGGCAGCTCAAATAACCCGCCTGTTCGAGATACAGCCAGCACCTCCAATTTCACAATACCCACTTCTGTTTCCAAAGCTGCTTACATCTCCTCCCCGACCAGGCACTTCTGCTTCCAACCCACATGCTCTACATTGCAATCCACCCAGCTCCTCTGACAGGAAGTGATTCAGGAGATAAAACCCACAGCAAAGCCAGCCCAGGCCCTACACAATTACCATTCGCATTTCCAGAGGACTGCTTAATTGGCTGCTGTCTTGTGACACTAACTACGGGCCTGACACAGCTCCTGGGCCCAGGCGAGCTTCCTGTTTTGTCTCCCAGCTTTCTCTAACAGCTTTGCTTTTTCTCCTCTTCTTGCTTCTCTTCCCTACGCTCATTATAGGAAGGCACGAGTGCCCAACAACTCCAAAGGCAATAAATTTTCAGGTGTCATTCTCCAGGAATGGCACCTTCAGCACAATTTCATTTTCCTCAGCTGGCTGGTCAAAAACACAGCAGGTCATCGTGAGCACGTGGCTCCAAATCAAAGCAGTCTGACCAGCAGATTTACTGTGATCACAGACCTTTCAGTGCTTTTCTGCAGGAATTCCCATTTTTGTAGGATGCTTCATTGTATATAGACACAACAAACACCAAGATGCAAATCAGACTGCCTTGTTTTCACTGGGTTGTTGTTTTTTTTTTTCCTTCCAAGCTTTTTATAGTTTCCATTTTCATTTCAAAGCCACAAGCTAAACAAATCTGTAGGAATGCAACAGCACAGTCTTACACACGTGCTCCAAGGTTAACACAGTAAAAAGACAAGAATCACCACATACTTCTCCACTGGCATGGCTATCCTGTACCTTTCTTATTTTCAACATAACCATGGCCCCTTGCACAAGCAAAATAGCTTGCAATTGTGTGCACACACCATGAGCATGCTGCCCTTCCTGCAGCAGAGCAGGGTAGGGTTTTGTCAAGATGTGACTCAAAACATTGCCTTCTGATTTCCGTGTGCTGTTTTACCTGTAACACATCACAGACGATTACAAGATGAAGTTTCAGCCTTCAAATTCAAGATAGAGTTTTCCATTTTCCAACAGAGAGAACACCACCCATCGTTTCCTCTATACACTTACGGAAGTACAAGGGACTACTAATGGCAAAGGTAAAGCCTGGGTCACCACGAACAAGAAAAAACCCCCATGCTTCTGCTGAATTGTGGGAGATACTGAAGGAGATTAGATAACCGACAGATCAACTCTACATGAAATTCAGGAGGCCAAATCTGGCCAATCTGAGAAGGTCGAGAGAAAGGGCATTTTGAGGCTTGAAAGCAGATTTTTGCTTTTAAAAAGAAATGTTTCTCTCATGTAAAGTTACAAGCAGGCCTGAAAAGTCCCTCTTCAAGTACCAAGTACCTTTAGGGAACTCAACGCATTTAACTCACATTAAAGTTTGTGAGTGTACACATTGCAGTGTTGGGCAATGGCCAACACACATCTATTGCTTACACTTTGCTGTGTAACATTAAAGGCTTTCCCTTCATTGCCACTTGCCATTTGCTTATTTGTACTAAGTCCCAGGATGAAGAGTTCCAAGGGTTTCTGTTCTCTTCCTCTGCTAGAGGGAAACCACCTTTTACTCCGGAGCAGGGCTGGGCAGCATGTGAGAATGACTTTTATTACCAGACAGTCCACCTTTGCATAATTTTCTTTCATAGGACAGATTTTCTTGCCTGAAGATGCAGAAAACCATCCTTTGCTTGCATCTGCAAGGACAGTCTGTTGTACTCCCACTTGAAACCTATCGGTGGACATTTTACATCCACCTAGCAGTAAGGATGCCCTTGCTTCTCTAACTAAAGGAGGTGGTGTAAAGCAAAGCAACAAGAGGATAAATTCATTGGTCTTCCTTTAGACATCCCCAGGAAGGTACACGTCAAACATTAGCACGTCACCTGTACATGTATTTGGAAAAGAAGTTCTTTAAGGGAGCAACTGGAGAAAAAAAAGCACCTAGTTTCCAAGAAAACGAGTTGCAGGTCCTCACACATCTTTCTGCCCTTCAGTTGAATAAGATGTGACCCAAAAGCCTTCCTCATGTTTATGGAACACCATGCGTTTCAGTAAACAGGTCACCCTAAATTTACAGGCAGTTTGTAACTGTGCTGTGCAGCAGGCTGTTGAGGATACACATACACACACTTTTTTTGGTAAAGATTTCTGTATTTTCTAGACCAAATTCAGTTACTTACAGGAGTTTCCATGTTTCAGTATGGAATTGACAGCTTCTCTGCCACTACTGCCCTCTTTGGAAATCAGGATGTTAGAAGGTTAAACTATCCCATGTCTGTGTAGCAGCAGCAACCAAGCTACAGTCTTGCTTTTAAAACATAACTGTGTAGCTAAGTGATGATTAAAATGTATCTGGAAGCCATCCTCAAGTTAGCAAACCTTCAAGAACATAAAATCAGATTTCCCTGAATTTATCTAGCCTCCCCAGTGCAAATCAGAAGAGCATGATCCTAAAATGACACAGCCAGACTAAGCACACGTTTTTCATCACAGAGACTGCTGCAGCATTAAGATCAGATGTGCTTTTCATCCTGAAAACATCAAAATCTTGGATAATGGCTCTGAAGTCACCTCCTGCCAAAATCTCTAGTTGAACTGGATCACAACCAAAGCTGTCCTCGCAGCCAAATTCTTTACTAAGAGAGCTCGAGGAAGCAGAACAACCCTACAGGCCTGTTTTCATTCGCAAGGTAGGCTTCTTGACAACTATTTCCAACATAAGACTGCCACAGCACTGTGCTGAAGTAGCTACAGCCAAATTTCACCCTTAAGAAAAGTAGAGGTGAGTCAAGGCGTCCGAGATCCATGGCACTGAATGGATTCACACGCCTGAAGGCTGCAGCACCTCCCTCCATCCTGCCCCCACAAGCATCAGGAGGCACCAGCCCCTACGTTCAGTTTGGCATTCACCTTTTGTCCAGCAAGTTTGAGGTTGTAGTTATGCCTACTGTAGGCTGCACCCATGGGTGCCAGGGCTTGTGGCAGCTCTAAAAGGCACATCCCAGTCGTTCAACTCAGCTTTAGCCTGTACCGAGTTACCATCTACCATCCAACCGCAGCAGCCTCAGTCCCTTACACCTTAGCTTCTCTGTGCTTCACCATGCAAGACCATTCTGTACCACAAAAAACCATGATGTGCCAGGCAGCAGCATTTTTAAATACTGGTCCTCTCCTGTTGACACAAGTAAGATAAACAAGAAAAAACAGTTAGTTTATTAAAGACGCAGATAAATGTTTACTTCCTGACTAAAATAAGTTACTGAAGCCACACACCTAATGCTTTGTGAATTCGCTTTTCAGGTTAAGCACAAACCTCCTCATAGTCACGCTACTGGAACCATAATCACTGGTTGTGCAACCAACACGACTACAGAGGATCTTTTCTTTTGAGTATGTGACTTACAACAGTGTAATCACCCCATTATTTCTGTATCTGTTGCATTTAGTTATTTTACTAGAATTCAAAAAGAACAAGAATTTGACGTTAAGGAGCTGAAGTCTTCCAGATCTGATGAAAACAGCTGATGCTCAAAACTTTTTCAGACAAAAAAGCCAAATAACCACTGATAAAATATCATCTCTGCTTAAACACCACCTTTAAAAATTATTTTTTATAAGGACCATCATGGTTACAATGGTAAGATTTGAGCAAAAATTTCCAATTACTTTTTATAGTCCCCTTTGGTTTCAAGCTTGCATAAAGATTCGGCTGAAAAAGAGTCACTCCATACTTTTGTTAAGTGCTGAGTGGTGTATTTCTTCCAGCAGTGTTATCTTTTTACCTTATCTAATCTATTTTTTTTACCTTATCTTTTACATTTTCTTTTACGAGACGTTTCATAGCACACCCTTAAATTCAAACTGCATAAAGTGGTGTTAAGTAAGATGTATTCTGGGGAGACTGCATTTCTTTTTGCTTGATACAGGAAAAAGCTCGAATTACTGAAATATAAACTACAACAGACTTAAAAGGGAATTTTCAGAGGCACAAAGAAAACATAACACACCCAATTTGCCCAAAATTCTCATTGAGAAAACAATACTTAACTTCCCTTTGCAATTTTAAGGAGGTCATAGGGGGAGAACCAGAAGACTGAAAAGAACTACTGCTAAATTTCCCTAGGGAGGTTGTGGTTAGTGATTCAAAGAAATGTTACCAAATTACAGTGAAAATTGCACCTGGCACATACTGAATACTATTCAGTAGCCAAGCCCTGAGTGTTGTATACACAAGTTAACTTCCAAGCATCTCCCTCTCCATGAAATACACCTGAGCTTCTCAGCACACACCATGCCGCTGATTTTATACACTTTTCTCAAAGCAATGGATCTCATTCTGCCTGTAGACACTACCTCAGACTGACTATTTGATCCCAAATATACACACTTCTTTTTTTGTAGTCACTAGACGTGTAGCAAATTGTAATTCTACAGTTTTGAAACCCATTTCACTGAACCAGAACAAGCTGGTACACAAACAGGGTAGCCAAAGGCTAACTCACAGACTCAAATATTGAAGCAGCTGTCAGGACTCACCAGATTTCTGCAGGCATTTTGGTCCCCTGCAAAACAAGGATGCACATTCAACAGTTCCCTTTCCACTCTCCAGCAACAGAAGGCAGCTGCCAGGTAGTGTAAGGAGATAAAACATTTCAGCATACAAACATCTTGTAGCTACCCAGAGCTCCAGCTCCCTCAAAATATAAAGAGACTGCCATAGCCCCTTGGAGAAAAGTTATATTTCTCTAAAGAGTAAAGCAGCTAAGCACACAGAAGCAGGCAGCCTAACCCCCTACTTAATTTCCAGCAAGTTTCTCACAAAGCCCACGTATTTAGCAGTATAATGTTTTCTAGAACCAGGCTGGTGATGGAATACTTTCCTTACCCAGTCAACACATGGGTTTCTGATCTTCCTGTTACATTTGCTGAATACCTTCCATGTTGTTTGCTACAAAATATCCCAGAAAATCTTTTTTAAAGTGTTATTGTAGCACATGTTATTACAAAGGCAACTTTATGTATCCTCTGTAGATCTTAGCACTAGTAGATCTTGATTTCTTAATTTCTTGAGAGTTTTCTGCTTAATTGCCTGAATTCGGCTGAAAAAGAGCCATACAGAGACACAGGCAGCTTGCATGGAAGACAGCTCTGTGCTGGAGAACTACAGGACATTTTGCCCTACTCTACAGCTAGGTCTTCAGATAACAACAGGGTGCTGCAAAAGCCACCTTCTGTGCAGACAGTCTCTTTGCTGTTGAGGAAATCCTTGATGGTTTCACATGGTTAAGCACGCGGGGACAGGCACCTTGCAAGACTCAGCTATACAGAAGAACAACAACTATGAGATAACACTACCAGTGTCACCACAACAAGCCCTCAAATAACGGTTAAGGTCTTTTCACACCACTTCACAGTGTCCAAGCATTCCCCTGACACTGTAAGTACTAAACAAACTTTGGCAGCTTAAACAGGAATGGGCATATAACATCTAAATCATCTGCTTTACAGCTTCCCATCATCACAGTTACCTTAACTGTTGCGTCTACTCTGTACCATGCAGTAGGCTCCCCAAGGGCCCTGTGGAAGCTCACTCATCTGTTTTGCTTTTGAACGCTGTTCAAACTACATTTAGGAGACGGGTGGTCTCCTTGTACTTCCATTCTCAAGGGACTCATTCAGAAAATGATCTTCCAAAATCAGGGTTTGCAGTACTTCAGAAATAAATACAGATGAAGCTACGCTGCATAATCAAAAGAGTAAGTTGTTATATCAGCATGAATAATTAAAAACATGATGGAAAATATATATAAATATTCAAACTCACGCACCCGATGACAAATTTTGCAGTCAGGGGCTGAGCCCTGAATTCAAAGTCATGGACAAACCAGCTGGATTAGTTCAGGGCCAGCCTGATGGCAACATCAGCCAGCCTCAGTTCTTTCCTCGTTAGCACTCAGTTTGGAATGCAGCCTGCAAGCACAGCCTAAGAGGCAGCTCCTTACCAAAGAGGCTCCCCACACCATTAGACTTCATCCACTTCGATTTTTCCAGGACACCTAAGTGAAGCTGCCCACAAAGGCCATGAAAGTGAAGGCCTAGGAACACTGGGTGTTTGTCATATTGCATGGATCAGCTGTATCCCTATATAAAAATTGTAAAGATTATGAATTTGAGGGGGCTGGTTTGCCACCTTTCACCAGTGACTATATACCACCCGATACAGGTGTTGCCTTCCACATGACTCCAGCAACAACGATGGAGCAAGAAAATTAGGGAACACATGAGAAGGAAAGAGATAATACAGGATAATGCAGGTGTTGGGGCTGAGGGGCACAGGGTGGATACAGGGAAAAAGTGCAGAAAAAACAGGTCAGCCTTAAGTACCCACAGAGCTGAAGAAAGCACCTAGCTCAGAGGGGAGAATGCCACCACCAAAGCCCGGACATATTCTTGAAAATACTTATTTACAAAACCATTCTGAGGTAAATAAATATATCACCTGCACTTAAAATCCCTGTGCCAACCCATACTGTAGTAGTGCAAGCCTACAGGCTGTGAAAGGTGTTTCCAAGCTCCCTAAGAGCAGGTGGCCCTCCACAAGAACAAACCCACCTGCCACTGCCCCACTGCAGAGCTGCTGCATGCTCAGGGACACGGCCCCAAACAACGCCTGGTGCAGGCATTCAGCTACCAGCTCCCTGGTAGCTTCAGTTCATGACTCACAAAATCCACAGAATGACTGAAGGAAATTTGCTGTTATGTTTTTAAGTGTGTATGGTATATGAAGAGCAGAGAAGGTGCAATGCAAGTATATGAATAAAAAAAAACAAAAACAAAAACACAAACATTTGGTGTCAGATGTTCCTCCCAATCCATTTCAGCTTTTGGAGTTCACAGAGAACAACAGTTTTCCACAAAATCGTCAACACACCAAAATAAAACAAACAAACAAAAAAAAAACACCGAAACAAACAACAAATACCAACTAAAAAAAGACAAATCCAAAGCTCAAATGTATTTTAGTGCAACCTATTTTAAGGTCTTATGCCAAAAAAAAACATCACCTGTCACCATGCAGAGGACAGGAGACTATTTTATAAAGTGGCGGTTCAGCAGGCAGTTCTGGCAGCCAAGAAATTGATTAGCCCGCTGCATCACAATTAAAAATCATTATCTATTTCATATCACTGTTGTTCAAACAGTATTTAAACAACAACAATGAAAATCCTGTAGTTTTCAAGTTCTTCTGTGAAGAAATTGGAAAAAAAAAAAGTTCTATTGAAATATTCCAGCCACGTACCAGCATTTGCAGTCCAGTCCCACATCCCTACTCTTTCTGCTAGGTCAGGAGACCAGTTTGGCTGATAGCAGAACTAAACAAGAAGCATCTTGAAAATTAGGAAATTCTGCTGATTATTAGCATTTTACAAACACCTGCTTTGCACGAGTATGAAAAATTAAATACTTTATTTCATTCCGCTTACAAAGAGATTTGAGGAACAAGTTTCAAGATTAATAAAGGCTTTAAAACTTCGACAAACCAAAGCTAACAACATCCAGAAGCTGGTTACACGTATCGTATTAAAAGACTGCCAAATTCTGGCTGACAGATTTCTCACCCTGTCTATTCCTGGACGCCTCCTCAGACAGGATTTTTCTTCAAGCACCCAAACAAATCAAGAGGGAAGCCACCTGTGACCATTTGCTCTTCCAGCAGAATCAGAAAAAAATTAAAAGAGAGTGTTCTTCTCTAGTGCTAAGCAGCACTCTGTTCTTGGACTACAGACCACCATCCTCTGTAAATATCTGCTGGGAAGTCCACATCACAGCAAGCTGGTTAGTCCAACAATCACTGCAAGCTTTCGATTCTGAGCACCAGCATACATCCCCAGGAGAGGTGAACCAAAATTAGGAGAGGATTAGGAGAGGATTTACCCATCAAACAGCTTCAGTATCTTCTCCACAGGCTCAGTTACTCCTTCCTTCACTCTGATGCTTCTCGGAGCTGTAAGCTGGAAAAGAAAAAGTAACTTACTCAGGTGAGTAGACACAGGTTGGACACCCAGCCTTTACTAGATGATGAACTGCCAGCAGTAAATGTCAGTTCTATGACTCAGAACTACACAGTAGTAAAAGGGAAGGCCCCTATTGAAGTTGTGTCAAATCTCATTAAGAACATCACTGCGCTCACAAAGGGAATTGACGAATTTGCCCATTTCGTGTTTCTCTTAAAGTTTCCTCCTGTCAGCTTTGCCAAGAGTTCCTGCTTCTTACCTCCATTTCTAGCACCAGCACAGTACGGACTAGAGAAGACCAGTTTAATGTTAGCTGACACAAGCATTAAGCCCGTACTGGAAAGAGAGGTAACACAGTGGGACAGGTAAATCAACAGACTCAAAAATCAGCTTTTAGCTCTTAACTATATTTTGAAAACTTCTTATGTTTGAACCTGGAACACAACTGTCGCGTTAAGGGGTGTAGCTGATTAACCGTTACGGGCCCGGTCAGATTCAGGTTACTGAACCAGTCGGACATTCACCAAAAACACATTAACCGTCTGGGGGTCCAGTCAGACATTCACCAAAAACGCATTAACGGCCTGGGGGTCCGTTCAGACATTCACCAAAAACGCATTAACCATCTGGGGGTCCGTTCGGACATTCACCAAAAATGCATTAACCGCCTGGGGGTCTGGTTAGATTCAGAACACTGAACTATCACGGATAACCACCCTCACCCTCGTTGCACTCAATGAGAGTTATCACAATGCAATCAAGTATGGTTTATTACAGCAACAGATAATCAGGTTCTTTTGGATTGCCGGCGATAGTGACTGTCTGCAAAAGCAAGCTAGTATGCATGAAATACACAGGTGTTATAGGTGTTATAGATGTTACAGGTGTTTACAGATGTTACAGGTGCGCAGCCTAGAAATAAACGCGTTAAAAGGATCAAAGACTCTATAGAGGTTTATAAGCAAGTATTCAGATCTCACCCAAAGGCGTCCCAATGGGGGGGGAAGAGAGGCTCAGCCCGTCGACTGATCCCAAGAGTCAGGAGGTCCTAAGGATGTTGTCCTCGGGATGGTATCTCCCCTGACGGTGGTATCTTCCCTAACATCCCCTTTCTCTTGGGCCAATTTATATTATTTTCTATCTTTTAGGTGGAGCTTGAGTGGCTCTAGTCAAGCATATCTTAGTTATGATTGGTGTAAAGTTTTCCCGTCTCCGTTTAAAGTAATAGGCTCCGAGGAATTCAGAGCGCATGCTCAGTGAGGGGTGGTCGCACCTTGGAGGCGGGTAGCTTTTGGGATGGAGGTGTGTTTTGGTATTATAATGATATTATAATGAGCAAAAAGTACACTAGGGTACAGCATTTGTCAAAACATGACAGGTCTTTGGCTTAGGGTGGCAAAAAGTGCAGCTTTGTGCACAAGAACAATCGAGGTCCCATCTGATTACAGAGCCTAGCCGTGGTGTCTCCACTCCACTCTATGCTCCGTGCTGTTCCTTAGAGCTAGCACACCAAGTTTCCCCAGCGCGATAGCATCTAAGGCTGGGAGCCTAGGGAACGCTCAGATAAAGCAGTTATGCCCTACCCTGAAAGCCTCTTCAATGCTGTACCTTTTCCTTAAAAATGTGAATGTTAGTTTTATTTTCCTAGTTACTTCAGGCATTTACACCACAACAACGTGACAATGAAAGAGACAATTTTCATTTCCAGTAGCAGTTTCTAAAATGTTTATAGGAATTTAGCAGATAACACCATTTTCCCAAGGAGTAAGGAATACAGACTCCCAGAACACGTTCCTTACAGACTGAGAAGATTCACATTTCTTCTGGGAAGAACCCAAGCCTGAGCAATGGACTGCATATAAAGCCTGATCTAGCAGATGGCTAAACATTGCTGAGGGAAGTCATTCTCACACTGTGTTAGTTTAAACCTGCCTTTCCACCTTGCTATTGAGAATCAAGTTTTAGATTGATGCAGCCCGAGAGGTTCAGCACCAAGAAATCACAGTGGAGGAGAGAAGGGAGGGAGGTTTCCCTCAGTCATCCCACCCAACGCAGGCAGCAAGCTAGAACTAAGTAAGATGCTTTGGATCCTTCTCCTCCCCAGCCTACCCCAATACCTCACATGACTGAGCACTTCAAAGCAAAGAACTGGCAAAAGGCTGGTGTGGACTTCGCTGCGTCCTCTTAGCAAACGCAGCAGGATCCTCCAGCTGCTTAGGCACTGCTGCAGGTTGCCCTGATCCCAGGGCGCTAGCTCCTCCTCCCTGCTGACACCTACCCTACACTTCAGGTCACCTGAGACAAGCCTGAGCCTGGAGGATTCCTACATCATCATCACTGCTAAGACCAGCACTTGGATAACACACGCCCTTTTTGTTCAAGCTTACCTTGAACAGTTTTATTTCTTAGCAGATAAAAAAGCAAGAAACCAACAGCCTAGCGATCCTCCTCCAACTGCCTCTCCTCCACATCATGAGATAGTTCTCTCAGAGCAGTGTGACTGAAATTCTATTACCAACATACCTGGCTAATCACCACGAACACATCCTCATTATTTATTAGCTGTTCACTCCCATCCTTGGTGACAAGACTAGCAATCTTGCCTCCTCTATGAGCCACTTTACCTTGTCAAAACAGAGTAAGGAGATACAGCACACAGTTACACGTTTAGCTCTGAGCAATCCCTGCCGAGTCTCAAATACATGTTTTGAGACACACAGCTCTGCCTCGCTGGGGAGAGGCTGCCGGAGACTTTGGCTTTGTTGGATGCTTGGAGAGGCATCTCTGCCACAGAGCACCAGTTTGCAGGGAGAGTTTTCCTGCACTGCACAGTTGACAACGCTTCTAGGGGGAAGTGCAGCTATTCCTACTTCACAGCCTGCCACTTCCAAAAACCACTGCTGCAAGGTGCAAACTACTGTAGTCACAACATTCCACTGTTCCTCCAGCAGCATACTGGCTTACCTATAGCTTCCTATGGCAATTATTTTTAGCCAGAGGAAGAAAACAAGCAGCCATCCTTCATTCACAACCCACCACGAAGGACAAACGCCACCCAGAGCCAGCTGTGCTGCCATGAGCTCAGGCAGGCAAGGCGAGCTCTCTCTGATCCCCAGCAGCAAGCTGCAGACCTTGACTGTAACTACCACCAGAACCAGGTAGGGGTAATTTCAGCAACCATTTCCAACAGACCAGGAGTATCACCAGAAAGATGAGGCTGCAGCTGCCTAAACGCCCACCAGCTGGGCTGCTACAGCAGGTGGCATGCAGCCACTTAGACCACACCAGCCTGGAGATGAATCTAAACCATGCCCACTCCTATGGCTGTTCACAGCAACGTGTTACCTACTGATGCGAAGATATTCGTACCAAGGAGCTTAAAGGCCGCGCTGCCATCCTCAGTACGATGGGAATGCAGACACAGCAAAACACGGACTGCTGTCTTCAAGCTGCACTACGTTTGCAAACCATTTCAACCACTGGAAACAGAATCACAAGGCTCTCAGTAGCACCATCAGCTTCCTCCGGTGTTCAAACCCACACTCCAGTTCTTCCACCAACAACCAAGGAGCTTCAGGAGCCAACTAAAAGTTTTGAGAGTAATCTTCAAGGATTGGTATGTCAAAACCCACAATTCTTCTGCACAACTGCCAAAATGATCATAAGAAAGCCACGGGAGGGGGAAAAAAAAAAGCCAGCTCAAAGAATATTCCTGTACATCAACGTCCTAGAGGACAAAGCCAAAGCCTAATCTTTAGGAAGCATTACAAATCCTTTCTTGTTCAAGCCCTCCACCAAAACTACTGCAATAATAGTTTCAATTTCACAGAATATCTGAGCTGGAAGGACCCACAAGGATCATGAAGTCCAACTCCTGCGTCCCCAAAGGGCCACCCAAAACCCAGACCTTGTGTCTGAGAGCGTTGTCCAAATGCTTCTTGAACTCTAGCAGGTTCAGGACTGTGCCCACATCCCTAGGGATCCTGTCCCAGTGCCCGACCACCCTCTGGGTGCAGACCCTTTCCCTAACCCCCAGCCTGACCCTCCCCTGTCCCAGCTCCATGCTGTCCCCTCGGGTCCTGTCGCTGTCCCCAGAGAGCAGAGCTCAGCGCCTTCCCCTCCGCTCGCTGTGAGGGAGCTGCAGGCCGCCATGAGGCCTCCCCTCGGCCTGCTCTGCTCGGGGATGAACAAACCCAGGGCTCTCAGCCTCTCCTCACACATTTTGCCCTCCAGACCCTTCACCGTCAGTGCCTGGCGGGGGACGCGGCTCCTGCCTCCCGGCACGAAACGTGGGCACCACCGGGCGCTCCTGCGCTGCACAACCCAGCCCGGGCGTCGTCCGACGACCTCCCTGAGATTTTTTTTTTTTTTCCCCAGGAGAAAGACCCTTTCGGTTTAAAAGAATAAAGAGGATTTCGAAACAGTTAAGGCAGAACCTGGATTCATCTCCCGGTGGCCACCTCAGGGCCCAACGCCACCCTGCCTCCCAGCCGCTGCCTGCACCCACAGGGGGGGACGCGGGGCTGGGGCAGCCCCGGGGCGCTTCGCCACCGCCCGTCCCCATCCCGTAGGCATCACCGCGACCCCTGCCCCTCACCTCCGCTCCGCCGAGCCCCGCCCCGGCCCCGGCCCCGGCCCCGGCCCCGCTCCACCGCCCCCCGGCCCTCCCCGCCCGTTCCGGTCCCTCCCGTTCCGGCCCCATCCGCGGGAGGCGCCATCTTGGGGCCGAGGGGGCCCCCTGCGGGCCGGCGCCTCCTGGTCGTAAAAGTTGTGAAAAGTCCCCAAAAACAAGCGCCCGTTCTGCCCCTAACTTCCTACAGCTAAATTCATGCTTATAAATGCTGGGTCCATGTTATTATATATATATATATATATATAAATGGTGTGTGCCACGGTTTGGATTTAGGAGCAAAACAACGCTGGGAACACGCTGATGTTTTAGTTCTTGCCCCACTCAGGGAGAGGGCAGTGGGTGAACATCTGTGTTGCACCTCGCTGCCTGCTGAGTTAAACCTCCCCCCATCAACACACCAAATATTTACATAAGGTGTTAGTGCTTCCTGTGCCCAAAGGACCCTCAGACCACTTGTGCCTTAACCTTGGTGGTTCTCAGTATTTCGTTTGGTGTCAGGTCACCATGGTGGCCCCCTCAGGAACAGGGTCCAGCCTGTGCTCTGCACCCAGCAGCACATCTGCGCCCAGGAATAACCCAGAGAGCCCAGGCAGGGATGTAGAGCGGGTACAACCCAGTATGTCACAGATGACTTTTCTCTGCCTCAGTTTCCCAAAAGCTGAGTCAGAGGAAGAGAATGACAAAGTTGTGAATGTTGGGAAAGTGTTTTGAGGTGCCTGGAAGAAACAAGCTGAAGGCATGCCACAGACTGCTACAGTGACAGCAGCCTGGATCAGAATCACCAGAGGCACTGGACTGGGAAACAGCTTCTCTGCTAACACCCTGCAAGTGTTAAACACCTCTGGAGCACAGCAGCAGCACATAGCTGGCAGCTCCCATGCCCCTGGGGGGGTCCAGGGAAGGCTCCGTCTCCTGTCACTCCCCTTTGCTCCTGTCTCCGAAGGGAACAAGCCTGGAGGAGAAAAGAGAATTTTAATGAGCCAATATAGTTGGGTTTTAGGACTGTTGCTTTTTGAGGCAGTGACTTGTGTCTCAGACTGGGGTGTCAGGGGCTGTGCTGTCCACTCCGGTGGAATGCTCTGCAGCTTTCATGAGTGCTGTCACACAGCATGTCCTACGTCCAGCAAACCTCTGCTTCCTCCTTCCTTTTAGGCATTGGAACAGGCTCCCCAGAGAAGGGGTCACAGCACCAAGCCTGCCAGACTTCAAGAAGTGTTTAGACAATGCTCTGAGAAATATGGCCTGATTTTTTGGGTGGCCCTTTGTGGAGCCAGAAGCTGAACTTGATGATCTTTGTGCAGGTTTTACAGACATTTTCCCCCAGCCCCTCATACTCACCCTCAGTGTTGTGGCATCCTTAACCCCACTAAGCTCTTTGGAGCAGCAGCTAGGGGGGGTGAAGTGTCGTGCACCCAGCACCTGGTACAAATCATTCCCAGGCAGAATCCCCGGATTCTTGTGTGATACAGATTTTAAACAGCCTCTCCTATTACAGCAGGCCACCAGATACCCCATCCCAGGTCCCTCACCCGTCACACCAGTCTGTCCGGGAGCAGGCACCAGTACAGATGCTGGCAGCACTAGAGGGCAGCAATGGTGCAGCCAGGAGCAGCCTGCAGTCTGTGAACGGCCTCGAGCACCTGGCTTGCACTCCCTGCTGTCCCCTCGGAGAAGTTTTTAATTCTGGCTGGCAGAATTAAATTTCCCTTATTCAAATTAATTTCCCTTATTCAGAATTCATTTCCCTTATTCAAAGGCTTCCACCCAGTGCCCAGTGTCCTGGTACCTTCAGGCCTCCCATGTCACTCCAGGTGGGGGTGAGGTGTAAAGAGGGTGAATATCATGGTGGGGCTGGCAATGCTCATGTTTTAGGGATGTGGGAGTACAGACACTGGTTTTAGCATAACAGCTGCCATACAAGATGGCATGGGCATCATGCCATGTATGTGAAAGTCCTTTAAAAGAAGAAAACCCTGCCACGAGTCCCGAAGGGGTGAACCCTGGATTTTTCTGATCTTCTGTGATTACACAGCTTGGCCAGGTTCCCCCAGTGATTAGTGGTAAGAAATGAACAGCAGCTCCTCTGGCCTCAACTCCAGGCTGTGCTACTGGACACAGCCAGCCCCACCACATCCCTGTACTATCCCACAGCACGAGCAAGATGTGGTACACCCAGTGTTCTCCTCTTTAGACATGCACTGGGCTGGTGCATGTTCTTGACTGCCTCCAAGGGAGCTGAGGCTGCTGAATTTGGCTTTCCACCTTCTTCCACCCATGCTCAGTGCATTGGGGTTGATGGAGAGTAGCAGGCAGCCAACAACTCCCTCCCTAGAGATGGCCAGCTTGGCACGGGCAGCCTCTGTGCTCTGCCCAGAGGCCCAGCACACGGTAAGGGCTCTCCTGCCCTCGTTGCTCTTCTGGTCTCTTTCTCACTCCTCTGAGTTACTGACCCAGGCCTGTGCAGCCCGTTGCGGAGCTCCCATGGGACTGGCAGCCCCAGCAGGTACCACCTCGGCGTTCCTCCTGCTGCTGGCTGTCCTCCTCTTGTACAGCTCCCACCCACAACTGCCTGCCAGACTCCTTGACAAGAGTCCTGAGGCAGGCTGAAAAGCTCCCATCAGGGTGTTTCCAGGTGGGAAAAGAGATTTTCCCATTAAATAGACTTCTCGTTTATTCCTCCTGGAAATCGGAATTTATTTTTTCACTTGCATAGTATGCAAAAGGCCTGGAACAATCAGAGAGAAAGGTTCACAGGGTGGTGAACCTTGGAAACCTCAGCAGAAAACAGACTTTCTGCAAAGCAATGGTATCTGGGAGAGAGAAGCAGGGGTGTGGAACTAGGGAAGAATGGAAAGGAGAGGGGTCTGCTCCACGATGCCATTGTCATGCTCTTCTTGGCAGAGAGAAGCAATTCTGTGCTGCCTGTCTGGGCAGCTCAATGGGGGAAGAGAAACCCAGACTTGGAGGTACTCACAGACAGCTGCAGACACGCACAAACAATACACATACCAAGGAGCCAGGGAAGGGAAAGGCAGGCAACTTCGACCCATTTTCCTGTCCATTGTTTTCGATGCTACTTGCCTGAGAGCTTCACCAGAAGAAAAATTCCTCTGTCTGAATGTGAAAGTCAGACCCATCATATGAAGGCAGTGACAGCCCCACAGTTGCCTGTTCTGTCCCTAGCGTGCTGGGAAAACACTTGTTTTAGGGAAACAGGAAGCCCTGAAATAGCAGAAGCTGGAAACACGTGGCTGGCTGGGGCTGACAGGGAGGTGAGGAGCAGGGCCAGGAGCATCCAGCATCCTGACACCCCCTGTGCACAGCAAGATTTGCTCCTCAGCATCATTTTGTGCCTTTTCCTCACCTGCCACTGTGCTGCCCACCTTGTCCAAGACCCTGGGATGAATTCCTGCCATGCTCTGAGCAGGAATCCCAGCTCGATCTGGAATCCCACCTGGAGAGCACACCCAGAGAGAGGCGCAACCTCTTGCTGCTGCTTTACTGCGCTTTCTGCTGCTGCCTGTCTAATGCAGAGCTCAGCCGCATGCATCCCCTGTGCTGGGGATAAACGGAGACAATCCTCAGGAGAGAAACAACTGGCTTCTTAAGTGTCTCTGCAAGGACATTGTTCAGGGACAGAGCTGCTGGCCCTGTGATGCAGACAGAGCAGAGGAACCCTTAGACATGTCCAAGCTACCCACACAGAGGAAAGAGTAGATTCTTTGTGCTATGCGAGGCTGCAGGGAGGATGCTTTATCCACATGGTATTTGTACGTGTCATCTATCAGCAATTTGACTCAACATTGATCTTCCAATTACTGACAGCCAGCACGCATCTGGGAGACAGAAGATGTCAAGGAACACGTCCAAAGCAAGCAAGCTTCACAGCAAAACGTGAGAAGAGTTGAAGTTTAAATTCTAAACATATCCTACAGAGGTAGGACAGGCAGGACAAGAAAACTCAAGTGATACAGTGGGGAAAGAAGCATGTGGCTGGTCATCGTACTAACAAAAACAATTAAAAGAATTACAAAAGAAAAGGTATTTCAGATACAAAGATCAAATAATACGAAAAGGCTGCGCACCTCTGAGTGCAGGAAATCTGAGGCAAAGAATTTGCAGGCTTAGCTGGTGGGCTTGGATGCAGGCTTGGTGCCGGAGGGATGGTGACACAGGACTGGATCATCCTGGTATTAGTTTAATTAGTTTAATTGTGAGGTTAATGTCATCTAAGCCAGCAGGGAGCCTGAGCATGGATCAGCTGTGTTCTTCTGTTCTCCCTCAATTTTGCCCTAACCTGAGCCAGCCTTTCCAACATCAGACAAAGGGTTTTGGCAAGGATGGAAAGCAGGCTCGTGCCCCTGGTTTGGGGCTGGTTGACATTGCTGTTGGTAGGGAATGCTGGAGAGCAGCTCCCAAAGAAGTAGGAGGAAGGGCAGCAGAAGAAAGCCAAGAGAGACAGGATAACCTTCCCGTGCCATTGTCCCGTGCCACAGGTAAGCTTTGCCATTGAATGAGATTCCACTGGCCAAGAGACATACGACACTTGTCCATTCCTTGTCTCCAGGGACGGCCAGCAACCAACCCTTGTCCTTAGCAGAGCAGAACAATCCAGGGAAGTGACCTAGGGAGGTGAGGAGACAGGATGCTGTGCTGGCTGCTGCTGCCTGTATTGTGCCTTTGGATACCTTGGGGATGAAGTCAGCCCCCAGATATCACTGCTCTGCAGTCTGTACAGGCGGGCGTCAGAGAGCACTGCACTGCTCACTGTGGGGATGAAGCTGTTCACTGAAGGAGTTCACACAGGGAAAGTCCCTCAGGCTCTGGTTGGACCAGGGATGTAGCTCACAGGCCCTAAAGCATCCTGAAATATGGCCCAGGAGAGATTCACTGTTCACTGGCAAAAATCCTGCTGAGGGCTGACGTAGCTGGGGACGCCTCTGTGGGCTGTAAAGGATGCTGCAAGGTGACTGGGGGGAAGCACGCTCAGAGTGGCTTCCTGAACACCTTGTGTTTGATGAAGACCTCACATTTCAGCTTTGCCAAATTCCTCCAGTTCTTCCTCACAGGTAAGTTCCTCAGGAACTCAGTAACACCACACCATGGCTGTTAAAGGCCCCAGCTTCTTGCGTTACCTGTAAGGGTCGCTTTGCTGTGTTCTGCAGCCACATTCCCTTCGCTTGCAGCGGAGATCTGAACTCGTCAGCCCAAATGACAGCTCTCCTCACAGCTCTGCTCCAACCAGCCTCCCTCCTGCTGGCTGCTCTGGGGAATTTCCAGCATGATGACAACCTCTGAAATCCCTAGTTCCCTATGTTCCTCACTGGATCCCTCCGTGGTTTCACATCCTGCGGCATCACTGCTAAGATCTGCTGTCTCCAAGGTGGAAGCTGTGGTCAAGGCCAGTAGAGAGATGATGGTGTGGTGTCTCTGGGCTACACCACCCCTTTCAGTTCTGGGAAGGAAGCTTGTTTCCGAGGAGCTGTTGAAGCAGACGAAACCTACTCTTATTTTGCCCCTTGCCTAGGTGCAGGTTCCCACTGCAGGAGGTAAAGCCACCCCATATAACACAGAGGGGTGACTCTGGGGTGGCCAAAGGCCACTGATGTTTTACAAGAGAGATGGCTGGAGGCAGGCAGGGTCACCATGCCAGTCTTCCCTTGCTCCTCAGGATTGACTTGCACCCCAGGAACCTGTATCTGCCTGTGATGATCAGGCACAGTGAGGGGTGAGCATCATGAGCCCTGCAGATGATGCCAGGGCTGAGGACAACAGCCCCCAGGCAGGGAGGGGAGGGCAAGGCAGGGGCCTCGCAGCAGCAAAGACAAACTCATATCATAAAAACATCACAGGATGGGCTGGGGAGGGGGAGAGCAATGAGCCGTGCTTTTGGGAGGGGAATTACAGGGAGATCTGCTTCCTGCCCCCAAGCACCTCTCCAAGAGACAGAGAAAAAAAAAGAAAGCATGCCGAAAAATATGCTCTTACACCAGGACATGAAACTGCCCTGTATCTCCCTTTTCCATAAACGTGGAAAGATCCCCCCAAAACATGCCAGAAGATTTGTCAGAAAAGAGAAGCAGCAGCAGGCATCATCCCTAGGGTTAGTTATCTCCCAAAATAGTTACAACGTTTTGCATCACCGTGGCCAGCCCAACTGTCTGGAGCTCTAGATACTTCCCTCCCCATAAAGGATGTGGTTACTCTCTGAAATGCAGCGTGGTGCACAAGTCCCCAAGCCAGCAAGAGCACCCAGCCCTGGGCAGCACTGTACAAATACACTCACTTGGCTGCTGGATGGGAGAGCACTGCTGGTGGGGCTCAGAGCAGGACCACAGGCAGTCTGGAGAGGGTTGGAAAGCTCTGGTTATGTGTGGATGAGGGAGAAGTGTGAGGGAGAAGTCCATTAACCTGTAATTTATTTTGAAGAACAGCGGTAACTCCTTTTACCCTCCACTGAGGTGGGGGAGATCTCTCCATGTGGGAACAGCTTCATCAAGGACCATCTGAGGAAGGACGTCCTGCTCCATCAGCCTCCATACAGACAGAAGGCATCTGCGTGCCTGCCCTCCTCCCCACAAACCTGAAGGGAGGCCACCGTACAACAAATCTTTCTGTGGGCCACCTCTTCTAAATCTCTCACCTCCATCCCAACACAGCTGTTCAGGCCTCCAGGATGCCAACAGAACTGTTCCTCTGTTATCTTGCGTGGCGGCTGGAGCTAAATGCCCCCAGCCTGGAGCTGGAGGGACTCAAAGAGAGCCCGTATGAGACCTGCTCCTAGGGCAGTGCCTGCTCCACAGGTAAACAAACCCCCCGTTCTCTGCGAAGGCTATGTTTGCAGCTGAGCTTGTAGGAAAAGGTGCAGGCAGGAGGCTGCGATTGCCTTGGCTCTGGTTAGCCACTTCCCGTCCTTTGTCAGCCCCGCATGTGCTGCGTTCTTGCTGCTAAGAAAACACGAAAAGGGTTACCAGGCAGCAGACCGCACTGCAGCGAACACACATGGCTGGAAGCCTCGCAGATGCCCTGCCTAGGGCTGGGTGTCCCCCCGGATGGCAGGGTGGGGGCTGCTGCTCACTTTCCCTGCCTCTGCTTCCTGTGCCCTGGCCTTACCAGCCTCGTAGCACGGGCTGCATCAACGTGGCCAACCTGACTCGAGGGGCTGGATGGCCAGGAAACAACCAAGCTCCTCTCCTAGAGCACCCAAAACAAACAACCCCTGCAGCACGTCACGGCGTTATTTTGCTGCAGGGGTGTATTCAGAGCAGCAAATTTTGGGGGTTGAGAGTATTTACATATATATGCAGTTGCTTAGCAACAGTTGCGGCACTATTGCAAAGCCAGCGAGCAGCAGCTGGGGCCGTGGCAGCGCGGGGTGCCCCAGACGAGCACCCAGCACCACGGCCACTCCATGGGAGGCCACGCAATCGGCCAGCGAGGTTTTTTAACACCCTTCCCACACGTGCACGTAACGCGTGAGTGATACTCACAGGGAAAATGGGACCGTGGGTGGAATAAACACCACACTCAGAGTTAGAGCGCGCAGGGGTGAAACTCCTGCACACAATGAATCAGAGGGGAAAAAAAGCACCCCCAGTGACATCAAGGGGCTCTGCCATCACCGGGCACCCACTACGCAGACAATGTGAGCAATCTTGGCAGCTTCTGCTGCCCTGGCCCCTCTGGTGTGGGATGAGTCTCCCTGCAGAGCAGGGTGCTCCACACCCCAGGACAGGATCATGGGAACGCTTTCAAGCAGCATCGCCCCCTCCAGCCCCCCAGCACCACTGTCACCCCCACCCTTGAGCTGCCCTTTGAGGGCTCAGGGGTCCGTTTTGGGAGGCAGCTCTGCAGCCACATCACCCAGCATGGGAAGAGCAATGGCAGAATTTGTCCCATGCACAGCCTGCCCTTTGCCGGGCTCTGCTCCGACAGCTCACAAGCCCTGCTGCTTCCTTGCCCAAGTGCTCGAGTTCACCAGATCAGCATTTTGTCAGCAGACTTCTGGGACAGAATTAGCACCCGAGCTGCCTGACTGCATGACCAGTAGCCTCGACATCAGCGTATCGCGTAAACCAAGGGGTGAGGGGAGAAGCTAAATCTGTCTCATTTCCTGCTCAGACAATTGCAACAGAGCTGCACATGTCAGTGCTTCACCAGGACGTCACAGGGAAGGAAGGGCAGCATCGACGGCTGAAGCAAGCAGCCTCCCCCCACCCCAACGTCTCCCTGTGTTCCTCCCAGTCATCATGCTACTCAAAAGGCAGCCTCTCTGTAGGGGAAAATTCTGTGCAGGGGAAAACCCAAATGAAGCATCAGCAGGGCCTCTCCCCTAGCGAGCAGGAGCTGCTAAGAGCAGTGTCTGTATGCGGTGTTACCCACGGACATCTTCACCTTTCCAAACATATCAGGAATAAACACACAGCTGCAAACCTGGCTCCATGGCAAGGAATCTTGTTCTCTTCTTGTTTCTTTAGGCCAGTCAAGAAATACGCCCTACAATGTCCTTTCAGGGTAAAATAGATGGCTCATCACCTCCTCAACAGATGGAGGTGGAACAGAGGGGATTCTGCCCCAGGCACTTTCCTCCTGTCCCACCCCCACCTCAGGTGGCTTCCCCATGCTACCAAGGCAAGGGCAGAGAGGACCACGGTGTCCCCGTGGAGTCCCCCATCCCTCTCCGGGCAGGGGCAGGCTGCTCAGCTCATCCTGAGCTCCTCCACAACTACTCACAGCCCACTGGCTGGCAGTACTCAAGGCTGGAGCGGTGTTTGCTCCCACCTGCAGGCAGCTCCAAAGATGAAAGGAGCCCACAGGAGCAGGCTGGACAAAAAACACAGACAAGTGCCAAGATTTAAAATCCCGTTCATAAAAATACAGCAACTGTACAGTGTACAACATCATTTTTACAGTGTTTATAGCAGAAGGCAGGGCAAAGGTACCTGGGGTCCAGGCAGGGGCCTTATTTGCAGATACCCATGCAAAGCAAAGGGCAAGCAGTGGCTGCTGCATGGCATACCACAGCAGAAACAGGCTTCCTGAACCAGGAGAGGACACCAAGGTATCACTGAAGCACTGCAAGCTCATCTCCTCCCATGCCACCATCATCCTCTGGCTTCAGTGGCATGAATTCCCCAAACCCACTTGGTCTGCAGATGCCCAGCCCTCCCTCACAGAGCAGAGTCTGGTGCCTGTGATGACATTACAGCAGAGCTGCCTGTGCCACTCCAGCCAGCAGACCACAGGAGATCTCCCAGCGGGCCAAAAGCAAGGCTGAGGAGAGAGCTGCTCTATGGCTGTGCCCACACCACCAGGGAGGAGCACCCTCAGGCTCCCACTGCCCTCCCAGCAGCCTGCCCTGCCCCAGGGCCTGAACAAGCCACGAACACAGAGCTGCCACAGGCCTGAGCCCATCAGTGCCAGGAGACTGGCACAAGCACAGCTGCCCCAGCACCCCAACCCCACAGTCCCAGAAACGCATCCCAGCTGGTCCAGAAGGCAGCTGTGAAGGCAGGCTGGAGGAGGCTGGCCTGCTCAGGCAGGATCAGTCCATGCTTGTGGTTTTCCTTGCCTTTCCCTGACACGGAGTAGCACGTCCCATGGCATAGAAGAGCTGTCATCCACTCAGGAGAGGAGCGGCGGGGCACAGAAGCAGAGGGTACATCAGGGAGGCGCTGCGTGCATCTACTGTGGATGCTCCTCCCAACGCTCCAAAGCCACATCTCACATCTCTGCAGGATGAGCAATGAGGAAAGAAGTGGTGAGACCTCAGCTGGGGAGGCTGCACAGCACACTGTACATCCCCACCACTATATCCAGCATCGCCTGCAGCAGGGTTAGAGCAGAGAGCTGCTCTCAGGGCTACCCTTGAGTAAACCTTTCCTGGTTTACTGACTCCAAGTATTACTTCTGCTGGTCCTGAGTCACACTTCCTCACCAGCCAACTCATTTTGGACACTCAGAAGGGAAGGAAAGTAACAGATACTGAGAACTGTGACCTATGTAGCCTTTCTGGGGAGGAGAGGAACAAAAATAATCACATTCTAACTCTAGCCTACCACTCGGGAGCCCGTTTAGAGAGGAGTTGTGGACCCCATAACTCAGTTTCCCCAGCTAGAAAGCTCCTGGAGACTCACCTTACAATACTGTAGCGCTGCCTGGGTAAACCTGCCTAAGAGGACTTGCCTACTGCCAACACATCCCAAGTGGCATTTGCTAGGTGATACTTATCAAGCCCGAATCTTCACATTCCTCACTCCACGTGGGATATTTCCACAGGGCCATACCACTAGTACAAATACTCTTCCCCCTCCTGCTCACCCACTCTGCTGCCTGCTGCAAAGAAAAGCCTTTGAGCAGGTATGATGGAGGTAAAGAACCACAAATGTCTTGAGATCTTCCTGAAAATGCCAATAGCCCTACATAATGCTATGTTTAGCTACTTTTCTCCAAGGCTCTTTCATCCTGCTATGCTGGATGCAGCTACCTGGGGGTATTTCGTAGAACAAGGGAACACCAGAGCACAGTCAGACCAACTACAGGAGAGAGGCACCCTGAGACAGAGGGGATAAGTCACACCCCAGATCCACACCAGTGGAAGATCACAGCCAGCCCTGGAGAAACCACACTGGTGTGTTAGAAGCATTCCCATGTCTGTGCCAAAAGTGTGGTGACCAGGGCTGTGTACGTACCCTCTAATACTTTGTCCAGATCTGCAATGAACTCCTCCAGCTCCTGTGTGTCTCCAAGTTTAGCTAGGGAACAGAAACAGACACCATCAGTCCTTTCTTTCTTCCCCTCCTCTAGTCTAAGAGAAGATCTCTGCCCCTTGGTTTTGACTACAGTTGCTCAAGCTGTCTGCTCTTTTCACAACAGTCATGTGTAAATTTGCAGGCTGCCTGGAAGCGTGTGGTCAAGGGTTTATGTAATGGCTGCATAGACGGTTGAGGGGGTGGGTGTTCCACACCCACAATATTGCCCAAAGACACCACAGAAAGGAAAACCCCAGGACTAACTCTTACTTGCAGATACAATCTTTCCACCCTCCAGCGCTATGTGCCTCCACGCAAAGCCTCTCAGCCCACCAACCCAACCCTCTCTGCTCCCAGTTCCAGACTTGGGCTCTGGGGCTATGATAGCGCCAACAGGCATCATGCAGATCAGCATCCTGTACAGCAGCCAGTGGCAATTTAGGCTTGTAATCAGAGAAAACAGAAAGGCAGGGACACATCCTCCCATGCGCATGATATGAGCTAAGTCAGCATGGACTCAGCTGAGGTCAGGGAATTGGATTAGTACATCATGTGAAGAAGACAAGTTCCCTGTGTTTTCTTATCCCTGTAAGATCCTGTGCTTCCAGGTCAAAGCTTCATGCCAAGACCCTCCTAAAGAGACCCCTGGCCAGCCTAGCCTTGATGGGGAACATACCAATCCAACTTCTTATCTCTTCTGGGATCCAGCCAGGGCCTCAAGGCTCATTCCCACCTCCAGATCCTGCAGTGCACCACTGGCACACCTGCACACACACCCCTCACAGAGCAGGGTCCACTGCTGCTGAGCCAGGAAGGGGTGACCTCAGCTGCCAGACATGGGAATTTCTTCACTGTTTTAAAGACTTTTCCCAAACGTGCCCAAGGAAACCCTGGCAGACAGCCTTTCAGACAGATCTTTTAGCCTTACCTTTAGAGGGGTAAGCGCTGGCATGTGTGTTGAGATCCTCCTCGCTGGAGTTTAGACTGCTTGCTGGGGATGTGCTGGTACCTGCAGATGCAAAGTGTCAGTCAATGTTCAAGGCCACAGGCACCTCGTGAACAAGTTGCAGGACCAGAGACGGAACAAGGACCAGAGACAGAGATGGAATAGGACCCTGGTCTACCCTGACCCTCGCCCAGCCCACCTGCTCTTCCCTGGCTACAAGGAATGCTTGTAGGTTGCCTGGGCATGGCCATGGGGATTCCTCAGGGTTACTACAGCGTGCTGCTTCCTTTTGATATCCCCTGTTCTCTCACATTACTGGTGGTCCTACAGAAGCCAACCCAGCAGAAACAGAAGCAGACGTTGGCAGGCCCTGGACCAAGATCCCATGGTAATCACAGCCCTCCCAGCCTTACTCACCCAGCCCTCAGGGGATGGGTCAGATGGGCAGCCCAGAGGCTAAGCCAGCGGGGAGCTTGAGCAATTTACCGTGGCAGAACCCCACAGCTCTTAAAGCAGCTCCATCCTGCTGGACACCATCCTCCCACACCTCTCCTTACCCCCCAGCTCCAGACTCACTCTCCAGCTCATCGATGCCGCTGTCGTAGACACTGTGGCCCGCTTTCCTCTTCAGCTCCTCCAGATGCTGCTCGGACTGACGTGCGGGGCCCCTCGCAAAGTCCTCCATCGCCTCATCGAACTCCCGCAACAGGTCGCTGAAATCGTCAGCCATCGCTGCGAGCAAGAAACCAGGCAGTGAGGTGCTGGGGACAGGCACCAGGCGAACAGCCTCCACCGAGTGCCCTCAGGAGCAGCACCGCTGAAATAGGGCACCGGCTTTTTGTTGATCCTGCCCCAGCTTCACCCCACGCCCTCGGGTGAGATGCCAGCAGGGCTGAGCGAGGCCCCTGGGCTATTCGGAGCCGCAGCCAAAGCCCGCTGGAAACCCACGAGGGACCCGCTGAGAGCCGGGACGTGCCGGGCACCACCTCGGGGCGGCTCCGGGGAGGTCTCAGCCACCGGATCGGCGCTGGGACAAGGGACGAGGGCTCAGCACTCCCCTCCCCGGGGCCGGCTCTCCCTCCCCGGGGTGCCGGTGCCACCCTCGCTCACCTCGTCTCGGGGTGCCGGTGCCGGTGCTCGGGCGGGGCGGGCGCGGGGCCCGCGGCCGTTTTGTGGCGGCGGCACCGCCCCGAGGCCGCCCCCGGGGCCGCCTCCAGCCCAGCCCCGGCCGTGCCCGTCAGGTCCTCGGGCTGCCTCAGGCCCTCGGGGTGTGAGGGGCTGCTTTGCAGCACGTGTTTTAGCCTATATCCGTGTGTTTTCGCCTATATCCGTGTGCTTTAGCCCCTTGCACGTCTGTGTGCTCAGCACGGGCACAGCTGCATGACACAAATCCATAGCCTACAGCCATCTCTGCCTTTGTGTCCTCTCCTGAGGGCTGTCCTTTTTGCTGCGGAGCTGCTGACCCACGAGTGAGCTCCTCAGCAGGATTTCCCCAGCTCGTCCTCCCAGCAGAGCCCCCACCATGCTCCATAGATACAGGTTGAATTTAAACCTCGCCGGTTCCTATCCCTCGATAGCAATGCAGTTCACCAGGTCACCGTTTCTTGTTTAAGCCCTAGCTGCCTGTGCTGATCAATTAGCCCAGCTCTTCGCAGCTAAAAGAGACAGTTTTTAACTTCCAGTGGGCTGATGTCTGTAAGTTGTCATAAAGCCGGACTGCTGATGGTGCCCTTGAGTTTTGCCCTGGCCTGAAAAACTGACTCGCAACAAGGGTGAACGTCTCTTAGTCCTGTACAGAACCATCAGGTAATGCTGACACCTTTGTGGCTCCAGGTGTAAGTCTATACAGGCAAGCTCCTGTTCTTCAGTTTTACTCGTAAGTGTTCATGCTAAGAGGTCCGTGTCTGGACAACGCTACAACACATTCCCACAAGCGATGGGTGCAGCAAACACCACTGTTCTGCCTAGAGCTGAATAATTTCAGCACCAACGATTGGCAAATAGAAGAGGTCCTCAACCATCAAACTGTCTGACTGCTTGACGAAGAGACAAAAACAAATACTGGAACGTCATCCAGAGAAGATTGCCTGGCATTGTGGACCGTGCTGGGAAGCCTCCTATGTTTTTGCACCTTTCCCATTAAATGTACACTGCAGAGCAGAGGAAGGCATTCACTGCCCCTTGCTGCTGGTTTGTGGATATGGATACTACTCTGTCACTGTGATTCAATTTCGACTAAAACTGTCCACCTGCCTGGGTTCCAGTAGCTATAAGAGGCAGATGGTGGCTCTAACAGATGAGGCATTACAGAGGAGTAGAGTCTAGTTTATTGTTGCAGATGGACGGTATCTTTAGTATTATTTTTTTTATATCATTTTGGATAGCCATACCAATAAATCGATGATGTCAGCAGCATTTGTCAGTGTCTCTAATTCTTTTCAGTGCAGGGTGGTGCAGAACATTTCAACCCAATTCACAGCAATTCACGTGCAGAAAGCAGTATGCATACAGGTGCTGTACTGCCCTCAAGTGGAGATTTTAGCAATATCCCGATGTTCATCCTGTACTAAGCAGTTCTGTCTTGTGACGTGGTGGAAAGTCCTTGCACAATGTTTTTTACATTTTCTGTAATAAAAAACTCCAGCTTTAAAAGGTGGATTTCCCTGAGGTGACTGCAAAAGACACCACTGTTGCAGTGTTTGGAAAAGCAAACTTGAAAAGCAATTTTCTTGCAAAGCAAAGCAAACAGCATTTCAGAGTACCTGTCACCTTCAGGTTATCATAAACTTGAACAGTAATTCAATGTTCTTTGTAGTGGCTTTTCTGAAAAGGGCTCTGCAATGCCTTGCACTTCTTCCCATGGCCCCAGGGAATCAGCATGAGAAATACAACAGTGAGTTTGTGTGTGCACATTTAAATTAAATTTGAGGGCAGCCAGCCTGTCTGCCAGGAAGCCTTTACAGGGCTGACTTAATCCTCTTCTAGGCTGTCTACTGTAAGGCACAGTGGTGACCACAAACCTTTTGGTCACCTTTAAATCCCTGTGTGGCTTCCAAGGGGGCTATGCAGGTAGGTAGCTTGACACTACAGTCTAGCGTAGACCTGTAGGTCAAACCATCTGCAATCTGCACATCTCTCCTTCCTCACACTTGGTGTGGCTCTGCAGAGTGTGTTTCCCAAAAGTGCATGGGATGTTTTGGTGTTTTGCTTGCATCTTCAAGAGAAAATGGTAGAGTGCATGTTATCCACTATAATTGCTCAGTGCTTGGTTCTTAGAGAGAGGCATATGGAAAGCTCAGTGAAATTAAAGCTCAGAGGACTTGAAGTAGGGAAGCCAATGGTGCTGATAGCATTAATCTATGCCACAACCATTCTCTGAGTGACGTGCTAAAGTGAAATGTTCGATCCGGTTTTGTTTTTCTTTTCTTGATACTGAAAAAATTTGATCAAAAACATGATGGAAATAGATGTCTGAATTTCTCACCCTTGACTTCAGTGTTAGATCAGGTGCCCCTGGCGTTAGTGACAAGTAAAAACCCTACCTAGAAAGCAGTGTGATCATGTTGTGCTCAGGTCATGACAGAACATAAAGCATGTTGCTGTTTTTTACTGTGCTTGAGATCCTAATTTCAGTTGTGATGGTTCTGGCTTCCTCCTTTGCAAGCACACAAACAGCTGTAGCTACTGAAATGTTTAGGCAACAAAGTTCTTGCAATGTTCCCACAATGAAAATTCCCACAATGAAAAAAGATGAGGGATGTGGAAGGTTTGTGCCATCTCTGTCCATTTTCTATGCCTCAGTCTTGCCAGCACCACATACAGGCAGTGGACTTGTTGCCTCCAGCACTGCTAGCAGTGGTGCCATTCTGCTTGTCTGTGTCCCTCCCCTTTGTGCATTATGAGTTTCCAGACCAGCATCACCACTACTGCTACTTCACACTTGTAGCTTTCCTTCACCTCTTCCATAACCTTCTCCATTAGAATATGCTACATACTACTCAGTCCCCAAGGAATCCCATACATGACACTTTTAGGAAGGTCCTTCCCAGAATATCTCACCAACCTGCTGCACTTACCAAGACTTATCCATCCATTCCCCATACATCCAGAACTCAGACACTTCATATTCCCACATGACAACAACAAAAAAAAAAAAAGCTGATTTGCAGTCCAAGTTTCAGCTTGGTATAATGATTTGAATGTTTTTATCCAATTAAAGCTATAGAGATCATCTGCTGTCTCTTGGATTCAAAATTATTGGTGAGTGTTTGTAATGACTCCTCCCAATATGAGGATTTTTCCCCTTCTTAATGCTCCCTTTCAGAAGGGACAAAGAAAAGGTGTCCTAGTGCTGTATATTCCCCCTTCCCCGATCTGCCAAGAGCAACAGTTACTAGAACACCTTGTCCTTGGCAGTCCTTTAAACCACAGGGGAACAGCGAGACCAATGCTGGCAGTTGACCGAGGAACAGAGAATCTCACTGACATGCCAGAGGCTTTTAGGAAGAAACTTGGAAGGTCCCCTGGAGGGTCTGCTCTTGCAGCAGGTGTAATCCTGCAGACTGTCTGCACAGAGCAGCTGCTGCCTCCTTGGACACGGTCTTGGTCACGCAGCTGATGCCTGAGTGTGCTTAGTGGCCCCAGAAGCATTCAGCAGACTCATGGTGTCCTGGGTTTATCTGTTTTCTGCAGATTCAACAGCACTGCTAATCTCTGAAGTTTATCAGTTTTGTGGAGGCTTTCACCAGCTATCTCTCAGCACACTCTTCTCTTTCCAGCTTGCTGTTCTCCAGGTACTGTCTCCACCCATACTGACTGTACCCATGTGCAGGGAAGGGGCCTTTTCAAAACAAGAGTTCAACCCTGAGCAGTGCACCATCCCCTAGACAGATGCAACTGAGGCTACAGGGTAGTATCTCCCTGACTGATGGCAAAGAAGGCTCACACATTTTTTAACAAGCCTCTTGATGCTACAAAGGGTGGCCAAAGCCATAACCCCTCAATAGCAGGTGTAGGGTACATGAGCTGAGCTGTGGGCTCCCTGCTCACAAGAAGGGCAAGGCATCAGCATTTGGACCCTGCGTGTCACCCCTTCCCTGGCTTGTCACCCCCACAATTGTTCCCGTGTAGAAAAGCATCGGCAGTGCAACCATTTTTTGGATGTGACCACATCCCAGATGATGACCAGGCTTTTTTCCCAGCTGTCCAAATGGAGCAGGACTCCTGGGAATCCCACTCAGAAGGCCACAGAGCCTCACCCAAACCCTGAACTAACACCAGATAGAGCAAAGCACAAACCCCCACAGCTCCCAGTGCCCATCACTGCTGGGCACTCACACCTCCAACACACCATGGCATTGCCCTGAGGGTGCCTCTGTCCAAACAGAACAGCAGTATAACTTAACCGTGGCAGTAAATTTGTCCCTAGTCTGAGAGGCTGGGCGATAGCAGAAGACCTTCCCTGGCTCCCAAAGTCAGCTGAACACAAAACTTTATAGATACAGAACAAACCAAACCAGACATTTCTCAGACAAAGATCATGAAAAAAAATCCACCAGGATCTCTACAATCCATTACAGTCTTCTTCCTCAATATTAACTCAAGGAAAAAGCAGCTCATGATCTTCAGAGTATATTGTTCCCTCTTACTTACTACATTAGCTATATACTTTGTGGTCAATAAGTGTTTTATGCCTATAAAATGAGCAGTTGGAAACCTGAATTCAAAAAAGGGAGGGAGGAAGGCAGTGACAGGATAACACATGGCAAATGGGATACCAAAACACAAATTGCATGAAGTTGAACTGCATTTTTCTATCCTTACTGCCCTGCTGGCAATCCCCATCCACTTGTGTCTCAGGCCGTGTTGGCCCGGTCTGCACAGCACCCATCCCAGCAGGCGACTGGAGGTCCCATCTGCTGAGCGTGGCACGGAGCTGTTAGAGACCTCTGCCAGCTGCTCCTCAGCCTGCTCCAGTTTGCTGTCCCAGTGCTTTGGTGGTTATTCAGAGGGGGAGAGGCTGTCTTCCCCAGGCAGTCCCACTGCCAACCAGTGTGTTGGTAACCCTGAGCTGCAAGTCGTGCACAGCTCTGGGGACAAACTCCTGTGAAGCAGCAGACCACAGAGGCAGTGCTGTGCTGAAGGCACTGCTTCAGATGTACAAGGAGGCTACAGGACATGCCAATCGCTCTTTGGCTTGCTCACAAGGCACAAGCACGCAGATTTCTTTGCTGCCATCTAGCAATAAACCCACATCAGGAAACCCGTCCTGCTGGCAACAAGCAAACCTCTCCTGCTGCAGGTCTGCCTACACCAGAACATTTTGGCATGCCTACTGTTAGCAGAGATGCTCCCACAAATATTTATACACCCTTCATCTCTCCACTCCTCCAAAGTGGAATAGAGAACTTATTTTTGTGGTAGAAATGTTGCACGGTTTTGTCCATGGAAGGCAGTGCAGAGGGCCTGGCCCAGGCTTGCTAGATGTCAACATCCAGGTTTAGGAATGAGATATTGCTGTAAAATTCTGATGAGACAGAGTTGCTTTCCAGGGCCTGACCAGACAGTGGGGTTGGAACATGCTCCTCTGTCAAATCCTCACTTTCTGTGCTCCTAAGAAAGGAAGGAAAAAAAAAAAAAATAGGATTTTCAAAGTGCTTCTATTCCAAACTCCCCTTCCACAGGACTGCCAACAGTGACCCCAAGTCTCTATGGGACTATCCTATCCTGCAGCCAAGAAATAGATTTACAGACGTAGCTGGCAGACACACACAGATACGTGCACATGCCTATTCACACAGATGAAAGAGAGGCAAAAAAAAAAAAGATGATCAGAAATGCAGACAACACCAAGAGTGAAGAAAATTTGCAGGAGGCTGGTGATGGAGCTGAAAATGGAGCAGTCATCATTCTGTGATCCTAAGAGCCTGGAGGAGTGGAAGGGACTGGGAGCGCAGCAGGACAAGAGCTGTGTAGATACACACAGAGCAAAGTGTGCAATGGTGGAATTCTGAGAGAGTGTGACACAGACAAGGGAGAAGAAAGGAATAAGCAGGTCCAAGGGACAGAGAAGCCGTGATGTTCCAGCTGGTAGAAGGAATTAACACAGAAAATGAAGGATTTTGGATGGGTAGCTTATGACTAAAAGGGATGGAAGGAACAGGAAAGATGGATAGTGAGGGGAGTGCACAAAAGGTCAGCAGGACTCGTGTTTGACTTGCCAGCAGTGCATTGAGTGTTACTGTACAGTGCAGTGAGATGCCCCCCAGCTGTACCTCGAGCATGACTTACAGCACAGTATTGAATTTCCTGCGCAAGAGGTAGTCAATGACATCAGGGTCTGTCTGAAACAGTCTTCTTAAGATGTCATGCTGCATTTCTGGAGAGACCTGGGAGGGATACACAAACACAGTTGCTCATGGCACCTCCTCCTCTCTGAAGCCAAAAAAAGCAGACAGCCAGGGCCCTGTGCTGCAGAGCCAAAAGGACGCTGGGTCAGTACTTGCTCACAGACCTGTAGAAGTAAGACCTAAGTGGAATTTCACAGAGAGTGAGATGTGATGAATGGTTGGAGGTTAGTCACAGAAGATTAGGCCATAAATAGGCAACCAAAGAGAGCCTGACTCAAGGAAAGGGAGGATTAGAATCATAGAATCATTAAGGCTGGAAAAGGTCTCCAAGATCACCTGGTCCAACCATCCCCCTACCACTAATGTCACCCACTAAACCCACCCACTAATCTAGCAGGAGGGTGGAGAGAGGATGGAGCCTGGGCACAGGTCAAGGTACAGCATGGCCAATTCTGATAAAGAGATAATTCTTCCCCTGGTGGGGGGTCCATCCCAAATTAATACTCACATGTGTCATGGACAATGAATCACATTTACACAAGCTGACTCAAGTTACCTGCTGTTAAATGGGGCTGTGAATACGTCCTTGCTACTATTAAAAAACTGTTCAGATGGGAAGAAAAGGTCTAGAAAAGCTGTCCTGGGAAAGCCTCACCTACCATGAACAGGGTCTGGTAATGTTCAATCAACCTCTGAACCACCAGTATGATGGCAGTGCTGTCTTCAAAGTCCTTGGCACCAGAATCTTTTTCTCCAGGCTTCTCTTTCTGCAGTATGTTGGGACCAAAGACTGTGGCCAAGTTTGAAACTGTCATTTTATTCCCAGGAATCTAGCAAGCAAGCACAAAGAGAAATTACAGATTATGTATGCACCGGCACAAGATGTCCTAGGATAGCCTCACCCACCCTAGGACAGGAACACGAGCTATTGAGTGAGGACAGAGTGCTGATCTGGGTCCAGTTTGGTCCTCTCTGAATGCAGGGCTAGCTTGAAGGGTGTGTGGTGCTGGAGTACGTGTTCACCCCTTCTTTGCATCAGAGCCTTCGTCTCCCTCTAATTCACTTTCACAACCCGTGCTAGAAGTTAACAGCTGATATTTCTATATTGTCTTACAATATGGGGGGGAAGGCGGGGGGGGAAACAGTCTTTTTCCATCATGGAGAGACTTAGAGCTCAAGTTGTCCAGAGAAACCAAAATCAACCTCAATGCATGATGGTGAGTTCTTCATGAAAGCTGGAAGTAGAATACTAAAGAGGTCCCTTGTGCTGCCTACAGGTGTGCAGCCAAGTCTCTCTGGGGTTAATGAAATCCTGAAAATCACTTAACTGGACTGAGAGCAACCCAGACTCACCATAGAAAAGGAAATTTATTGACAATTGGTTTTATAAGCCTTCTTTTTCCTCCTCCTCTTCTTTAAATGTTGCCTGCCCCAGTTTATTTAAGAGCAAAACCTGGTCCCTAGCTAGCTGTACAACAGAGGGCAGCCTGAACTGTCACCTTTAATAGATCTAATTAAAACATTGGCTAAAAACTGAAAAAAATCCTCAGCATTTGGCTGGCTCAACAGCAGCCAGAGGAGAGAGCCATCGTGAACCCAAGGTGTCAAAGGAATAACCAAGGCTTGCAAGAAACTCTGCTGGGTTTTAAGCAACAACGTTTGAACAATCTTCTTCATGCAGTTGATCTTTGTTGGCCAGCCTTACCTCCTGGCCATCGGGGCCCCAGGAGCTCTTGGCATGCTGGGCCACCTTGCTGAGGAACCGCAGAAGGCGGTGCAGTGTGTCGCTGTGGCAGGGGGGAAGCACGAAGAGCAGCAGCTGAAGCACAGCCAGCTGTGCCGGGACTTCCATGGCTAGGAAGAGAGAAACCCACCATTAGTGCAGTTTCCAGCCTGCTATACACATATTTCTATCTGGACAGCCCTAGTTTAAATCCTCAGTAACAAGTTCTGGAGGGAGCCAGACTGGTGTCCTACCCTCTACAGTAAAGGATGTAGTTCTGGCCAGTCTTTCATCCTTTCTTTGCAGAGATGAAACTCTCGGAGAACCCATTAAAATCTATAATGAAATTGCACTTGGTATTTTACAGCACACAGCCAAAGACCATCCTAGATCAGATGGACTATAATGCGATTATTGATGTGGAGAATCAAATTCCAGGATGGAAAGGGGAAGGCAAAGAGATGGTGAACAAGACCAGGAAAGAGTGAGGATGGAAGCAGCCCAAAGACTCAGTCACCCTAAATATGGAGGGTAGGTGGACCTGGGCAAAGAAATCCTTAATGGTGCAGACTGTTGGGCTAGGCCCCACGCTCTACAACACCAAAACACTCTAATATAGAGAGACACACCACTGCCTCTCCTTTGTTGCCTGTCCCCTCTGAAGAGCCTATAGCCATCCACTGCAGCACTCCAGTCATGGGAATGATCCTACCACGTTTCTGTGATGGCAACTAAGGTATGATTTGCCTGCTGCACAGTAGCTTCCAGCTCCTCCTATACATTGCTCATGCCGCATATATTACTGAAGATGCACTTCAGTTGAGGCACGGTCCTGATGTGGGTACTTACAGGCTGTGCTGAGGAAGGCTGCATAGAGCTCTCTGGGAATCAATGAATCTGACATGTCTCGAAGAAACTCTTTGAGCAGAGCAGCCACATCATGAACACTTTGATGTTCATCCAAGAAAACATCCAGCCCGTGGTCAAACTCTTCCCTCAGCTTAAAGATAGAAATGAGAAGAATAAAAGCAACAGTCAGTTCTTCCTTTTTATATGAGTAATGCTGTCAAGAACTTCTCCCTCTGCAGAGCTACTGCAAGAAAGCATGCCAGAGCCCAAAAGCTTGCTACTGACCAGAGGGAGCGCCTTGGCTGGTGAAGAGAACCCAGAGGGAGCTCTGAAGTGCCACCAGGGGAAGGAGGCTCCTATGCTAAAGGCAGCTTGGAGAGATGAAGCCTGCTTTCCATGGCTGCAAAAAAGGACCCAGCAGTTTACAGATATTCTGCTCCAGCATGGCCTGTGATATTTTAGAACTCTGCATGCCAACACCTGCTGTATTCATTCATCTCCCATATGGGTATTTGTCCCTTGGATATGATATTAACAATATGAGGATGCAGTAAGTGTCTCACTTTACCTGCTGAACTCTTTTCTTGGAGCTCCCAACTCGGAAGATGCCCACTGTCTGGAGACCTGTGGGACAGGTGGGTTAGTGCTCTGCATTCTCACAGCTCCCTGCTGCCCCATCCCATCCTTAGAGCACCTCAACATGTAAATATCACGGACACAGCTCTCTTCACCTGCACATGAGGCAGTGTGTCCTTCCCCATTTCTGGCAGAGGGGATAAGAAGAAAGGTTTTGAAGCCATAAGATTTGATTGTCTGTGGATCAGGGAGGAAAAACCACTTTTACGGTCACTCTGAGATTTGAAATGGATTTGCAGGGGAAGTTAAGGCCGGCACACCAGGAAAGGGTCACCAATACACATAGGTGACATTCACCTCTCAATCCAATGGCTGCCTTCAGCCTGGAGGACTCTACCTGGGTGACTGTTCAGCAGCGTACCCTGCCCCAGAAATCAGCCATCTCCTCCTGTAGCTGGGAACTTCCAGGCCAAACTGCCTTGGCCCAGCACTTGCAATGGGTTTTACCAACCTGCTGTGGGACAGACCACCCAAATGGAGAGAAATCTGTATTTACCATATGTTTCAATATGTTTGCAACATCTGTCCACAATCCGTGGGACCTGCCAGGTGATGGGGTTGAGGCTTAACATCTTTTTCTTGCCCAGGCTTCTCCGTGGATCCAGCTCGTGGGGGTGTGACAACTGCAGTGCCTCCAGCAGCTTGGAACTGTTGTCACTCAGGTCAGCGATGGAGTCCACGGACATTGCCCCCTGAGATGGAGGAGAGGTCATTCATGGGGTGGCAGGAACTGCCCCACAAGATCCCACTGCACCATCATTGCTGTGACCTCAGAAGTTTGTGGGAAAGGTAAGTATCACCTCCAAATGAATGCAGATGTCTACAAGGAGCCTATCCAGGGTTGCAATAGAATCACAGAAGCAATTTCCATCTCTCACGCATCTGTTTATGCGCACTGCTCCTAGTGGGAGGTGTTTCTAAACACAGCCTTCCTTCTGGGACAGAGCCCATATTGCATGCAGACATGGGAAAAGAGGAAACATCCCCAAATCTTTCATCTTTGATTGAGCAACATACTGGATTTAGTTACCTACACTGGAGCTGCTCTACACCAGGATTTACAGGGACACAGCAGGAGGTGGGATGGGTCTCTATTCCAAAGAGATGAAGCAAACCAAATTCAAGTTAATACCCACCTCTCCACACAGGAAACAGAACTAAAGCCAAGAAGCCTGTTTCTTATCTGTCATGACAGGAATTTGGCCATGTCCTTCTGGTAACTTTGGTTTTCCTCAGCTTTCTGCTTCCATACAAGATGAGCCAGTAGAGACTGGCCCACCCCTCACAGTCCATCTCTTGGGTGGAAGTGGCCCCTGAGTGTGTGAACTGTGCCCACCTCATTTCTCTGAGGGCAGACAGGGACACAGCATGAATAACACACATTCATTAAGAACAGACCCTGGAAAACCAGATTTGTTGCAGAAGCAAGGGCTTCCCCCAGCCTATAATACTATCATGACATGTCTGCCAGAGAACTTAGTCCATTTTTGCAATCGTACCCTTCTCTGACTCCAGGAAGAGCTATGGTCAGGAAAAGCTGGGGAAAGAGGCTCTTCAGGGAACATCTCACAAGGTACCATCCAGCAGCTCCTGCCCAGCTGGGACCTCTTCTGCATCTGTGCCCGAAAGTTTGTCACTGTTGCTTCCACCTCCAAGCACAGCCGGCGGCTACTCTTCACGGTTTCTTGCAGTTGCTTGTATGCACGATCATTGGCAATGACTTGGAAAAGTGGGATCCCAAAGGTCTGAGGAGAATAGTCTAGGAAAAAATCATGGAAGGAATTGGAAAGTATTGCTATCAGTGAAAAAACAAGACAGAGCAAGTGCAGCACAGGTCAGCTGCCAAGGATCTATGTGAATATCTGGATAAAATAATTAGCCTTCAGAAGAGAATAACAGATATAAAATACCAGACTTAAAAATCACCTTGAGTAGACTTCGTACTTGTGTGGAAAAAAAAAAATAAATGGTAAGTGCTTGTTCCCAGCTGACTGTACTCTACATTTCTGTTTTCCCCACTTTCCAGCTGATATCCTTCAAGGGACCAGAAAAGAAACCAAAACTCAAAACAGCAAGACTAGGGGTAAAATGTGCAGGTAAGCAAATGAACATCTTTACACATGCATGTTCATGCACACACTCGTATGCACTCTTCGACATGCTCTCATGTTTGTGTAATTCTGATTACACACCACACTGAAATAACAACAAAACAATGTTTGTTTGGGACAAAACATTTTGCTGACTTTGAACACTTCCCATCTCAGCCCCATCAAAAAAATCACAAGTTCTGTTTGAGTTGATGACCAAAACCTGGGTAAAAGGAAGGCTGCTCACCTTTCTTCTCCTTTGAAAAGCTCTCCAGTTTCTGGCGGATAGATTTACTGCCTTTAGGTCCAACTATGGGGGCAAGAGAAAGCAAAAGCTATGCTTCATTAGGCTGCTTTAGATCAGTCCCACCTTAAAGCCATTTTCCTTTCTGCGCCCTCACCAGTTGAGCGTGGCCACAGGCACCTCCCTTGGGTGAGTGAATGCTGTGAAGCTGACAAAGCAGTGCCACACTCATTAGATGAAACACATGCCACCCAGAAGTCCCATCCTGATCCTAGACAGTCAAGTTCCATATTTAAATATGCTCCAATTTATACATTCAGGAGCATCAGTCATCATTTTTTATTGTAACTATGAACTGAAAATTCATCCAATAACTATACTAAATCAAGCCAGAACACATCATCCTACCTTGGCTCGTGCTCTGTACTCCTTAAGAATTCTCTTCCTAGACACAGCTTATATAAATGTTTGGGTTATTTTGTAAGATTTTGAAGAGAGACACGTCGGTATGAACAGTATTTGTATAAAGAATAGCCTACGTTAACCATTGTACTGCACCACATGTGTTGTTTCATTCAAATGACTAGATAGCAAGAAGATGAAGAATAACCCAGAGCCAAAAACAGTACCAAGATAAGGAAGAAAAATGTCAGCAAAACTCCACTGCTTAAACACCATCACAGTAACTCCACTCCTAAAGCTTTCCAGATGTTCCCAATGGAAACAAACCATGAGGCAGCAGGTAGTAAAGAAACCACCAAGCTCCCCCTGCCCAGAAGGCATGAGCTGGTGTCTCTGTGAGAGAGTAACACAAAGCCCACTTCAAACCTGGAAGACAAGGATGACCTCTTTTCACTGAGAGATGTACCTCCTGCAGAGATTTCATCTTTCTTGTTCACCTCTTGCTTGAGCCACATACTTATTCTTGCAGAATTGGCCAAAAAGAGATTGTAGTGCCCATCATGTTTCCTTTGCAGTTCAAAAGGGTAATCCTGGAAGTGGCTGTTTGCTTTAATGTCTAAGAGCACCTGGCTGGTGCTGGTGCTCTAGTGGGGCTGGAGAACCCCCAGGCTCCTCCTGCAACCGCTCTGCTGGTAGCAGGTGACTGTATAGCTGGAAAACTACACGAGTTGTATTTTCTGCCCTACTGGGGTGCCAAAATACAGTGTAGTGCATTGGAGCTGGTCTGGCCACTGTTAAGTAATGAGTACAGTTTGGGAAGGCGTCTACCGATCCCCATCTCATTGCTTGGTCTACTGATCCCCATCTCATTGCACTTGTTTGGTTAGATGTGAAGACATCAGGGCAGTTGGGAACGCAGATAGTGCCTGTATTTCTTCATAGGCTAGGGTAGAGGAGCACAGTCCCTGGGGAACCTCTATATTTATCTCAGCATTAATTTCGGTAGCATGTCCTCTAGCCTTGCATAAGCCCCATCCCAGCGTCAGAACTTTGTGCTGAACATTGATGCACAAAGCAAAGCTTGTCCCATCCCAACGGAATTAAGACGGCCCTGCTGGAAGACCTTGTTGAATCATGTTGCATCTGTTTTGGATTAGGAGAACCAGAGGCAAACAACAGACAAGGTCATATTCTCACACTCCTATAGCCACACAAACCTTCCTTAGAAGGCTCATTAGGCCTTCAAGGCTCATACCAAAACAGGAAACAAAAAAAATAAATGGAACAAAACCCTTAAGTGTCACAAATGTCATTCCATAAACATGATCCCACATTATGAAGTGCAGGAATGAGGATGAATAACAATAATGGCTCAGCTATTGTTCCTTCCCTGGCAAAAGCCATCCTCTCCCATCCCCTACCTTTAGCCAAGCTGAGATCTCCAACGAGCAGCTTCTCCTGCAGCTGGTAGAGGGCTAGCTCCTGCAGACTGACTCTTTCCAACTCTGAAAGGCTGTGTAGGGACACAGGCCGCATTTCAGTGCTTTAGCTTGGCAGAAGAGCTGAGATAAAGGTCCTCTGAAAAACATACATGTAAAAGTAAAAGACTCAGGAGCACATTGCAGACACACCTGCTGAAAACGTCCCACGGTGTCTTTCCAAGTGCAAAGGACACTTGCCCCTCTTTCACCTCTCCAAAGAGCCTGCTAATCTCTAGGTGCCCTGGACACACTGGCTCATTGCCCTTCCAAGCAAAGGCCTTTGGAGGCATCAGGGATCTCAGTCCTGGCTCTTGAGACCCAGCAGGCTCCCTGAGGCATCTCACTGATTAGCAGAGTTTTCTGGCTAGTTCTGGCTGCCTCTGTTTTCACATGAAGCCCAACACTATCAGGCCCACGTACACAAGGCAGGGCACATCCTAGCAAGCCAGAGTAGGAGCCACAGTCCTGATGCTGGCAATTGGCAGCTCTTCACCAGGGGAACGTTTCCTGGCTGGTGTCAGCACCTGGACCATGCTCCATGTGAGCAAAGTCAGGATAGACACGTCTGGCCATCTCCTTACCAAAACCAGAACAAATAACAATTCCAAAGCTTGACAAAACCTCACGAGAGGAGAACAGAAGCACCACTTATCCCTGCTTGGTCTAACACCTTATCTCACATGCTGCTCTTCCCCTTTCTCCACCTGAGATTTGCTCAGCAAACAAACTCCTGAAGCCAGGGGGCTCTCCCTCCATCTCATCACATCCTCGCACACCTAACGCTCAGCTGCATTTGTTTACAGCTACATTGGGATCAGCTCTGGATTTGTTCAGACTCAGACTTTCCTTGCCTTCCACGCCTCCTTTTCTCCCTCCCAGAACTAACACCTGATAAAAACCTCCTGGTGACCTGAGCATGTCCCAGCTCCCCAGGCACCTCCCCTTGCTTTGTCCCAACCCTCCAACAGACCCTGCCGATTGCTCCATCGATAACCTTTATCTTGTTTTGTCTTGTTAAACTTTACCTTGTTATCTTGTCTTGTTAAACAGCTGTTGATTACCCAGACCTTTAATTTGTCAAGATCTCTCTGCAAGGCCTCTCCACCTTGAGAGAGTCAAGAGCACCTCCCGATTTAGTATCGTTTACAAACCTCTAAAATCTGAAAATTAGCACACATCCCACTAAATAAGACTTGTGGCCCCATTTTATTCATGAACTGTTCTTCTCTGCCTTCTTTCCCCATTATAAATAGTTTAATTTCTGAATTTAATAATTAACACTGAGCTCTGCTTCTTCCGAATCATAAACCCATGGGGTCAAATCCTCAATGTCTTTACTCTCAGCAGTGGATGGGCTATAGCTGACAGTTCACAGCCCCACACGGGGCACAGGTGACTGCTGAATGCCCCATCCCCAGCCAGGCGGCGTGTCATCAGCCTCCAGGCAGTGGGTGCTGATCGCTTTCCCTGCAACTTCGCCTCTCCCTGTTATCTGCAGAAAGGCTGTGGTGGGTCTTGCCCTTGCTCCCTGATCCTTCAGCACTCCGTGCAACACCTCTGCTGGCACCCATCAAACACAAGCCACAGTCCAAAGAGCAAAAAGCAGCAGTAAAAAGAAGAAATGACCTGGGTTAGTAGCATGTACATAGAAAAGATGTAGTCAAAGTACAGGCTACAAAGGAGCTTTCCCAAGGAGGGTTTTTAAAGAAATATTTTAAAAAAAAAAAAGTTTCTGGAAATCTAGAGCGAGTGATGAGGGTGAAAATGCTCAGAAGCGCTGGCCCAAGCAGCTGGCCCAGGCAGCCTGCACAGGCTCTTGTATTAGCCCCAGCACACCTCCATCCTCTGTGCCTGGGGAGGAATGTTGTCAGCCATAGTGTTTGTTTTGGCCAGGTTTCCAGTTCTTAAACAGATTTAGAAAGTTATATAAATTTAAAAAATAAATAAATAAATAAATTGCTATAAACTCCCCAGAAGGAGAAACCAAAAAGGGAATTCAGCTAAAGGCAAAGATCACAGAATCACAGAATTGTAGGGGTTGGATATTCTTAAAAATGTTAAAGTTTATTACAGAAACTATATGTCTCTCTTAGGATTTGGTGACAAAAACGAGATGTAATACAGCCAAGTTTCCTGGTACTGCTCAACACTGCTGTATGTTAAAAACCTTCCAAACCTGAGCACCAATCCAGGTGCTCACAGCTGTTTAATACACTGGATCAGGGTAAATCTCCCCAAGAGAGCTGTGCAATGCTACATGCATTGCAGCTAACCCTGCATACAGCCAGATTTAGCAGCGACCACTCTACAGCTTTTGGAGCTTGGGGGATGCGTTAGCAAAGAGCCCAGAGAGTCACTACACCTACTGGAATCTGAAGTCAAGCACAGCCCCTAAAGGCATTTATGCCTTGCCTGAAAAGGGATTTTTTCATTATTACATTGTTAAACAACATCAGGATCTGCAGCTCCTGCAGAAGTCAGGGATGGGCAGAAGCGGTGCCTGACCAGGAGGCTCCTGGCAGTACGTGAGCTCTGCTACCAGCAAATGCTGCAGATGGAGAGACAGCCCCTGAGACAGTGAAACCAAAGGGAATTACCTTTCTGTAGGTGAAGCTCACAGATCCAGACAGAGCCCACATTCACAGCCCATGCCTGAGCTGAGAGAATGGTCTGAGCAGAGTCTCTGAGGATGCAGCTGCCTTGAGGAAAGGAGGAGGAAACCAGATTAGAATAGAGAGCAGAAAAGAGAGAAAGCAGCAAGTCATAGAAACCCTCTGCTTATCTGGTGCTAGTCTACACCCTCCAAGAATAGCCATAGAGAATGTCACCATCACCAGCTTTAAGATAAACTTGTTGTTAATGGTTAATGCCAAAACACCTGGCATTACTTCTTGCAATTACTTCATGTTTGTGCTCACAGGAGCAAGCTAGATTGGGAACACCCAATGCTCATACACAGCTGGGGAAAAGCCAGAGTACTACAAATCCTCCTTCAGAGGTGGATGCCATAAAAGGAATTGGATTAATCCTAAAACAGAAATAAAAAGTTTTTCATTGGGAATGCTAACATTGCACTTCCTCTCTGCAATGACTTTCCATGCTTATTTTTAGGAGTAGGTCTTATTTAAACAATTTCATGGGAAAAGCTAAGCTTAGCTGCCCCTTCTAGTCCCGGAGAGCTGCATTTTCTTCCCCATTTTCAGAAGTAAAGTTGCCCTCTTTCCAGCTGGAAGGAAGGACTTGCATTTACCTTTCTCGTTTTCTTCTTACAGCATGATCAGTGACAGCCCAGGCTCGCTTTCTTTTCCTTTGAGATGATGAATTTTAAAGCAACGTCTTCACCGTGTCCTGCACAGCCCTTCCAAAGGGTGAGGGAACCTTCCCTGCGTGCAGTGAGGATGAGAAGTGATGGGGAAGAAAATCTAAATGCAGCCAAGGGGAGGAGAAGGGTGGTGAGAAAATGAATTTTCTGCCAAGAGAAATGAGAGCCAGAAACGTTGTGTTGAGATAGAGGGCAGGGTTAGATGGGAAGGAACAGCACTTCCCACGCCTGACAGTGTTTATTCCTTGGCAGAGAGGATCGTTGCTCAATCCCCTGTCCCCATGCTTTCCCTACCCTTATCTGTCAATAACTAGGACAGCCACAAAAGCAGTAGCTGTTCTGGCAGATTAAACCTGAAAGGGAAATTTGCTGCTTAGGTGCTGGTCTGTGAAGTGGCTGGGTTTCGTCTTGGCTCTCCACGCTCTGACCTGGTCCATCACCTTCTCTTGGAAATGACTGCGTCTCTCAGTGCCGCTTGGCACGGGCAGGCTGGGCCAGGCACGTGGCTGCCCTCTGTACCCATGAGGGACCTGAGGGGCCACCAAAATCCTGTGCAAAGCTTTGGCATTACAGAGCTCAGGGGCCTGACAGCACAGGTGCACAGCTGGCGTTTTGTATGACGTGTTGTACGTGGTGCTTACGGTTCCCAGAGAACCTTACCGATCTACAACAAGCCACAAAGCATGCACGGCGAGACCTAAAATTGAAACTTCACAAGTCAACGCATGATCACACACCCAATCCTAGACCAGCTCTCGTGTTTCCAGAGCATCTTTCTCCAGGAACGCCTAGGTTATCCTCAGGCTCCTTTTTAAACTAGATGCCTCCTGTTTATCTGGGACCTGGCTCTGCCATTTCCAGCTGCCCAGGGAGGCTCGGCGTCTTGTGATACAGCAGGCAGGGCACCAGCTGCCAGCAGCTGAACTGCTTCCCTCCTTAGCAGCAGTTACTCTTTGAGGAGTCACAGCCAAGCTTGCAGCTACCTCCAAAACGGGCATCCATTGCACAGGAATGCTGTTTGCCCTGTTGTGGAGTCTCGTCTTTACGAGCACTGGTGCCCTGCTGCACCAAACCTGGCTGCACAAGCACTGCGCTGCTGGAAAACACAGAGCCCCATCAGCACCACAGGCTTTCAGTGTAGATACGGTAACAGGAAAAAGAATCCCACACAATATAAATGTCCTTAAGTGCAGGACGTCAGCTGATACAGTGCAATGCAATGCACTACTTTTGTGCCAGTCCCAGGGGGTGCATCTTCTTTTTTATTTTTTTTTCCAAAGGCTCCTGCCGATGGAGGTATGATGTACTGCTCAGATCTCAGCCTGTGGTTGGAGCTGTGATGCTTCGTAGCATCATATGATGCTTTGTAGCATCATAGCTACAACCCTGACAAAAGCATTCACCAGAAATAACCTAATCCAGCTCTAATCACAACCCCAAATTAAAAGTAACAGAAAGTAACTCCCAGAAAGAATTACGGGATTAAAAGGCAGAACTGCAGAAAGCAGCTGGAGCTGCCTAAATGGAACCCATAGGAAAACCACATTTGTTGCTGAGGACTGTGACTGAGGTCTCAAGTGCTGACATAGAAGCAGGAGTCCACACAGCCATGAACTCTTCTTCCCAGGTTACACAAATCCTAAGTCCTTTTCTGCAAATCGTCCAGGAAAGATCTGCATACCTTCCTGCTGGCTCAAATCCTCTTTACTAGTCACTGGTAACTGAGAAGCACAGACAGTTAAAATTAATATTTACGCCATTGCTGCACCAGCAAGGGTTATTTCGGGACTCCTAGTATTAGTGGCAGGAGAGGCTGTAAAAGTACTCATAATTTGGGTTGATTTACCTTCTTGCTCCAGTGGAATCTAGCTGTCCAGACAGTTCCTAAACCTGCCTTCTGCCACCCTTTTCTGGACCGCAGTTTTCACTTGCCCCCCAATATAAGCATTAAGTGCCGACCTTTGTCACATTTGTTACTCTTCATTTTAAAATCCTATAACCAGTTCAAGCTCTGGCATCCTGCCTGAATTTTGCTGTAGGTGAAACCAAGTCCTGCATGCAGATTCGAGTTCTCTAACAAGTTCTGTGTCAGCCCAGATTTGACCCCAAATCTCTCTGCTCCTGGATTACTTCAGCCACCAGCAGCAGGCTTCTACCCTGCCTCCTAGTCACTACAGCTGTGCCTAGTCTGCAAGGTCTGCTTTTTTTGAGGACAAGAGCCTAGCTCAGCGTAGGGGAAGCTGGATTCAAATCCCAGCACTTCTGAAAGTCAACACTTGAAACTTTCCAGAAGCTGGGAACTTTCCTCACACCTAAAGCTGTCCCTGTCCAGATGATTGGTAGGTGACAAAAAGTGACTCTTGATCTTTTCAAGAGCAGACCAGGATGTGCACAGCAAGAAGCCTGGCGTCTAGCTATACTATGGGGCAGAAGCTGAAGAGCAGATGTCTGCAAGGACAGTGAAGCCCCATGTTCAGAGGGCTTGGCCTCAAACCTTTCATTTTAATGATGGAGCACTCCCTTTCCTATAGCAGACAATGCAAGTTGGGTGAAGGAAAAAAAAAAAAAGCAACAAAGCCAAGATTTGAACATTAAAAATGTTTATTCCTTAAAAATACAATGTTCACCTGTAGTGACACAAATAGAGTTATTAAAAAGGATTTTCATATGCTTCCAGTGTAGCAGTCCTTCAGTGTCAGGAACAAAAGTGAGCAGATAGTTTCCCCCCTCACCCCCCATGGGAAGCCTGGTCCCAACAGAAAGGTTTGTTCCACCCATTTCTGCTGCCTGTGCCAAAATGAGCTACATGCAGATCTCTCACTAGGTTCGAAAGCTCCAGGAGGCATCCACTGCCAGAGCTCTCTCTGATGACAGAGTACGGTTTTGTTTGTTTGGTTGGTTTTAGATTTTTTGTTTGTTTTTTTAAAGCATTTTACCCTATATCTTACCAACCTTCTGCAGAGGGCTGGGGAGGCTGATGTTTACTGAGAATGTGAGGTACAGCCTTGGGGAAGATTCAGGAGGAGAAAAGTCTGTGCTGTTTTCTAGCACCTTCTGAAGCTCAGTCTCAAAAACGAAGCGGATGGAGAAATTTGATGGTAAGCTGTTAGAAAAATACAGGTCTGACGTAGGCCCTTTGTTCTACCCAGATCAGTAGAAAATTCAATACACCTCCTACATCGAAAATTATTTACAGACTGGTTCTGCAATGCACAAACCCTCAGAGAAACCACCATAATCACACTCCTAGTGACACTGCCTTCACATTAGCTTAACAGTTAAATCTTCAGTAGAGAAAAGAGCATTGAAAAAGATCTGACTTAGGCTCATAGCGACTCTGAGCCAACTAAGTCGTCTTCTGTTTAAACATACCTCATTTTTTGTCATATAAATGTCTAAAAAAAATGTCATTTTTTTCCCTCTGGGTGGTTCTAGAAACCAGAAAGTTATTTTTTTTGTTGTTGGTGCTTTAGTGGACAGTCTATGGCTGTTCCTACCAGTAAAAAGAAGGTACAGGATGAGAGATTTAGGCACACACAGCACATACAACATTGGCAAAACATGTGGTCAACACAATGGGCTTAAAAATATCAGATGAACTTTGTACACAAAATGTATCAAACAGCACTTTGCTTCTTAACAAAATATCTGATCAAAGAAGCTCCAGCAGTTCAAGTTTCTTCTAGAGCTTCTCTGGACTTAAAATTTCACTTATATATTATCCCATGCGTGCAAGATAATCGTCATAAACAGAGGTAAGAGGCATCCTAAGTTTTCTTGACACACACATCCTGCTGTTGCTTTCAGTGTTAAGTCAGTTCAACTGAAGCTCAAGTTGTTTTCAACCCATCAAAACCACAAAACTTCCATTTTTTCTCTAAACTGGCCCCAACCCCACTCAGCTCCTGTTTGAACGTAGTTTGAAGTCTGGTCATGAGAACTTCCACTTCAGTGGTGCAAATCTGTGAAAACAAAAGGAAAATTTCACTAAAAAAAGAGGATACTTTTGGTTACAGAAGCCCTGAAATGACTGGTTACAATCGAACTCAAGAACATTTAATTGCTAAGGAACATCTAGGATTTCCCTAGATCTCTTGTCCAAATACTAATGGTGACATCTTTGGGATGGCATGAGTTGTGCTACTGTCACACTTCAGGGTGAGATGGCTGCAGCTATAATACTAAAAAATAAATAAAGGGTAAAAAGAACGTCCAGTGTTTTTCACTGTTAAATGCAAGATAATGGATTAAAAACTCCCAAGCATTTATGTAACTGAACAGTAAATACTACTACCACTGCTTTGAGAAAGAGTTCTCAGCTAGTGCATACAGAAATCGAGGAAATTGGGAACTTATGGAGACTTTTAATTAACAAATTTGACTGTTCTGGCATTTACTAGATACAATTAAAGTTCAGCAAGTAAAAAAAACCTGTAAGATGCTGCAAGTTTCAGGATATATAAAAACTGCAAAGGCTGTGTCCACCTTATGTCCAATTGCCTGCACCTGTTTTCTTACTGCAGCAGAACCATTAAAAATTTATTTATTGTATTAATAACAATTCAAGTTTGTTTCTGTTGTGTGTTTGAGACTGCTCTGACACATGTTCAGAGCTACCTCTGCACAATAACCTCATCCTCCTGTTGGATAGGTGAAACATTAGGATACATTTTTGGATGAAAATGTGGGTATTTTCCAAGACTGCAGGGAATGTGACATCTTTTTACATATTCTGCTGATCTACCGCAGTAACTGTTTTTGGTTTTAATTCCCTTTAGAGCTTGCATAGTTTGTAGTCCTACTGTTGCAGTACTGTCAGTTTTCAGGGGCTGTGCTTCAAGCTTGGTGTGTATGGACCACACACTTCAGCAATGCCTCCTGCTGCTGCTTCATTTCCACCTCCAACACAGTGGTTTCAGTGCAACAATTCTGTAATGTCAAGTCTGATCCCACTTCATGCTGTCTAATACAATGCATAACTGGATTTTCCAACAGATAATCTTGAGTCATTTCTCCTACCGTCCTTCAAAGTCATGTTTGACTCTGACCCTCTCAAAGAAGTTCTTTTGACTCAGTCGTTTTCACCGTATGCCAGCAAGAATCACAGTTTTCAGGTAGGACTCAGCTAGGCCGAAAAGTTCTTTATTTTCAAGAGGGCAGGCTACCATTTACCACTGAGAAAACGAAGTAGCAGAATGTATATTCACTTTTAAGGCTTCATTAGTGTGCGAATGCATGAAAACTCTTCAACATGTGATAAAGATCAAGAGCACCTGCTTTGCAAGATGGGTTTGTGTTTGGGAGGTGCACTTCTGTCATCATTCTGTTTTCCAATCAGGTAGAAACGACAGTTTTAAAGTTTTAAGACACAGAAAAAGCACAAGCTCAGGCTGACAGTGGGTTTGGTAAAGAAGAAGTTCAACCTAAAACATGGAGCAGATAGGAGACACCCCAAGATAGCCATCATCTATTTTATTCATCAGCACTTGCAGTGCTCACTGTAGTATTGGAGAAGTTCTGTTGGGATTATTTCAAGGCTCCAAACTGCCCTTTTAACCTCTGCACTGTCTGCTAACCTGGTGGCTTACTTGGTGAGACTGATAGGCAGTGAACAGGGGAAAGATATTCCTTTATTCCTTGCTGGAGGCTTCAAAAAAAACAAAACAGGTGTTGCCCAGAAGTGGGGAGGTGCTCTCTTTAGACCTGCCCAACCTCAAGCCAAAACCAGGTAGACTTTAAAAACAAAAACCACAACTACTACCTAGCTTTCACAGTAATGAAGACAAGAACATTAAGATGTACCCTGAGGAAGAAATGGGAAGACCTTCTAAGAGATCACACACACAAATCCTGTTGAAGTTAGCAGGTTACCCAAGCATCAGCAAGCAATAAAAAGGACTGAGAGCATTGCAGAGACTAAAGGATGCGCTTTTCACTGTAGTTTTCTGCTAAGCTAAGCAGAAATGCTGCTAAGCAGAAATTTCCAATGAAGTGAAGCACTTTCCTACATTTTAAATCACAAACAGGAAATGTCAGAAGTCTGATGAAATACATGGCAGCATTCCTTTAGGAGCTCCAAAGGAAAACAAAGGTAGCTGTTTGCCTCTCAGACAAATTCAGATCTTGCACGAGAAGATGAACTATTATGTATGTCATTAAAGGGATGGAGTGAGCCTGATCACTTTCTTAGAATGGGGAAAATTAAGCACTAAGTTATAAACAAAAGCAGCCCGAGAAAGTTCCAGGCACAAGAGATGATTCCCCTGTTGGTAACTATCCTGTTCATGGAGCACTTTAAGGAAGACGATCAAAGTAAATCAGTAGAGTAGAATAGCAAGATGCAATTTGCTAGTACCTTCAAAACTTTTTACACAGTAACAGAATATCCTGAGCAGGAAGGGACCCACAAGAATCAGAGTTTTACTCCTGGTCCCACATAGGACCACCCAAAAATCAGACCCTATGTCTGAGAGTGTTGACCAAACACTTCATGAACTCCAGCAGCCTCGGTGCCATGACCACGTCCCTGGGGAGCCTGTCTCAGTGCCCGACCACCCTCTGGGTGCAGACCCTTTCCCTAACCCTCAGCCTGACCCTCCCCTGTCCCAGCTCCATGCCGTTCGCTCGGGTCCTGTCGCTGTCCCCAGAGAGCAGAGCTCAGCGCCTGCCCTTCCGCTCTCCTCGTGATAGCTGCAGGCCGCCATGAGGTCAGGTCAACCCCTCTAATTGGGAGGTCAGTCCCTCCCCATTTACTCTGATAAGGAGTCTGAAGCCAGCAATATAGAGAAACAATGCAGGAAACAGCAGCTTCTCCTTGTACTAAGGAAAACGCATAAGTGCTCATCTTGTTATTGCCCTTTTTGAGCTCTGCACCAAGAACTTGATCCCTCCACTTTGCACAGACCTCTGTACCAGGGGCTGTGGTTCAATCCTTATGCTCTCAGAGTGTAAGGCACAGCATCCTCCTAAAAATGACTTCACTTCTAAGTGTCAAAACAAAGACAGAAAAGGGTTGATGAAGAGCCACGTGATCAGAAACATGGAAAAACTTTGCACAGAGACACAAAGACATTAAGTATGTTCAATTTAGATAGAATATATACAGTGGCATAGCAGTATAATGAACAGTATGAACGGGGCAAGTTATTTTCTCTTTTATCTTGGAAGTCGTAGGGATAAGGGAAACAAAGGCAGTAAACAAACAGAATAAACACAAATACATTTCAGATGCAGATTTTAAACATGGGATTCACTGTTGCAAAATACACTTAGTGTCAAAGGGTTTTCTTGACTTACGAGCAGGATCACACACAAACATTAACAATAACATCACCTTCAGCTCCGTATTTAGGTTAACATTAAGCTGGGATAATTATAAGGGCTAAGCCAGAAGCTATGAAGAAAGTTCACCCCCTACCCTTGTCCTCTTCCAACAAATTATTCCAGGTAATGGACACGAGCTCTTACAGTCCTCACTCCCAACCAGCATCATACCCAGGAATAAAATTACACACTCAGAACACAAACGTGCTGCCTAGGCTTGCTCGGGGAAATGGAGATATTGGTACACCTACTTTGCTGTCCAGGCGCTGCAGGTAGGAACAGATGTACTCTATACTTGCTCCAAATGGGTGCACATGAAGAAACGTTGAAATTATTCCTGGAAAAAAGGAACACCACAAACATCATTCTCTTGAGAAGAGTTAGTTAGGAACCCCAGCTCCCTGCCACTGCTAGTACAGAACACAGGGATCTTATCAGGCATTTTTGCTTTTAAATACAGTGAAGTTTGGCCCATAGGCTGCAAAGGAAACAACAGCTAATTGATGCAATTGGTTAGCACTTAAAACAGACCTCACTGCTCTCGATGCCTGTTGAGTAATGGTAACGTGCCCCATGATGATCCTTGTCAAAATTCAGCAAGAGGTTATCATAAATGTGGGGATTCAAGGCTAAAGAAGAGGGAAAGCTGTGCTCCAGATGTATCACTTCAAGGAGCAGGAAAAGGCAAATGGAGAGATCAAGCAGTGATATGTGTGTCCCATCTCACAAGTCCTGCAGCATTCAGTTAAACAGAGCAGCACAAGTTTGTAACCTGTCCCACAGAGACTCTTTTCCAGCTCACAGGCAGAACTGTAAATCCAAAATACTAACTTGTAGTTCTGACCATCATCTGAAGTAAAAGGTAGTGCCTATGATCTTTTCCTGAAAGTCCCCTTTTTTTCTGTGCAGACATCAGACCATGATCTGGCACAAACAGACCCATCTGAATATCAGTAAATGATTTTTTGTTGTTCTCAAATCATATGTGGAAGGATGGCCAAAGAGAACTAGGATGAGTGACAAGAAAGAAGCTATCTTGTCCCATCAAGAAGAGAACTTCTTTTCCTCCCACTCAGTGCTTCAAAATTTTTTTTCATCTACTGGCTTTTGGTTGAATATTTGTAGCATGCAGTGTTAGGTTATTAGGTTATTTTTCAATAATAACCGTGGTCGTGACTGAAAAGTGCATGGCACAAGATTTCCATGTGAGCAATGCACCAAGTGAAACCCTGAGCACCACCAAGACTAAAGGCTGTGAGAACTCCCACCTCTACTGGCATAACCCAAGGAACAAAAGGTGGCCAGCGGAAGCTGTGAGGCCATTTGAAGCAACTCCCATTCAGTCCCGGTCTCTAACATTGTCACCAAGTCCATCAAAAGGCCTTACCAACTAAAAGAGCTTCTCGTTCAGATTTCACAGGACTATTGTTCAGTGTCTTCTCAACTGGACCTTCCTTCTCCTGACTGCACGCACAAACTCTGGACATACTGCTCTCCTGAAGAAAAAAAACAAACACAGAGGACCCATTTCAAACACTGACAGCACAGCAGTCACTCTTACACACTCTTACAGCAGCTCAGTAAGACTTGACGGTGTTTGTATTTTTGTCTTCCTGTTTCTGTGAGTCACTGCATTGCTTTATCTATTGTTTATTCCGCAAAATGCTTCCAACAAAACACACTGATGTTTATTTTGCTGTTGGAAACTGCGTGTCTGAGCTACCAAACTAGATTAAAGCCCATAAAGTAAAAGTAAGATGCCATAACATGCACTTTCATTGTCCCTGTTTCACTGGTATGATGTCTACTCTGCAAGAGCCTTAAAAACACAAAAACAAACAAACTCCTCAACCAGTCAAACAAAAAGACTAGAAAGGAAGTCTTGCAGTGACTACTTGAGACACAGATGTTCATTTTTCAAATGCCTTAACAGTGGCAGTATGATTAAGCAAGCGCCTATTGGATGCAAAGGATTTGGGATCAGACTGTCCTTGACTTGAGTTTGTGGTACTGGAATCAAACAGAATTTTGCATAATTTATTATCCCCCAAATAAATGTAAGACTACACATGAAGCAAATACTTGTTTTTTGCACTAAAAGCATGACTGACTTTTATTCCTAAATTATAGCCTGAATTCCAGTGGTCTGAGAGATACAGGCAGCTATAATTGGAAATAGCCTTCAGTCACTAGTAAAATGAACTGGACATGAGCCAATAACAAAGATAGAATTAAATGGCTCCTCGGATTTGATTAGCTTCTTACTCTAGAGCAATTGTGAATTACACAGGACTGAAACTGCGCAGTCCTAGCCTAAACAGGCTATAATTTGCTTCTGCAGCAGAAAGTAATGGTGTGCACTTTGTGGAAACAAAGCTAGCTTCCGATTGATATAGGAACCGTAATTCAGCCAGTAATGTCATACTGAAAATGCATGGCCTCCTTTCTCTTGGAAAGACTAGTTGAAAAGACAATGCAAAAAATTACCTTGCACACAAAAGCCCATTTCTACACCAGAGCATTGGAAATACCTACTGCTCTTCCATCTAGAAGCTGCTATGGATAGTTTAACTTGTTTCATTTGTACATACATAGACAGTCCATATGTACTATGCTTGTACACTTCAGAAGAAATCAAATGCTAAACGATTGCTCAATTTACAATGAGGTGTCACTACTTCCCTCAGTAAAATACTCTGACTAAAGCAGCAGAAAAGAAACTTAGACTTACATTCCCTTGGCCATCAATAGCATCTCTCTCCTTGTCCTCTTCGTCTACTGTGCTTTGCTACACAGAGTTTAAGAAAAAGGAAAGATTACTGATGACAGTCTGTTATTTTTGTTCTTTGATACAAAAAGTCACCAAAGCTCCTGCACTGAAGGTTACTGGTATTCAAACTCTGTTTTAATTAATGGAAAGACAAGTATTTATTATATTCCCTAGCTCGTGGCACCGAATGGTGGGGCAAAAGATAGAAATTCAGAGGAAGGACCTAGCACTTGGCTCTACGGTCCTTAACGAGAAGTGCCTTGGAATGTTTCTCATCTATTCTGTAGGTACACATATAATTGAGTCCATGCTACAGAGGAGAGGATCCAAAAAGGTTAGATTCACATGTGGGCCCACAAAATACAGAATGGATCATACCTGAGAATAAACAGTATGCATTTATGTTCAGAATAAATGCAGCAAGTATAAGAATATTATAACACTGACAAAAACTTTAAATTCATTGGTGTTTTATGAAGGTCAGATCAAAACATGTCTCTAATATTGATGTTTGATAATTGAGGTTTTTTTCTTATCTTTTAAAATTTAGTTTGCATAAAAAAACATTTCAGCTACAATACCACTGTACCCTACAAAATGAAAGTCAGTCTTTTGTTTATATAGTTGCTTCTGTTGATTCTCTCGCTATTTTATGGATCAATCAGCAAGTTCACTACTAATACGCAACCTCCAATTAAGCAGAAAGTTTTTCCAGCTTTCTAAAGACTGCTTCTAAGTCAGGTCTAGGCATCTCCTACACTCTGCTTTTCCCTGCACCTGCCATAGGCCATGAAATCCAAGGACTGCATTTACTACTGAGAATAAGGAAGGACTGGGAAGTCACATACCTGCTCCTTAAGGGTTTCTAGCAATGTTTCTATCTTTAGTTTGTCTTCTCTCACTTTTTCTAGCTCAGCTTCTCTCTTTTTGTATTCATCTTGTACTTTCAAAAGATGCTGGAAAAGAAAAGTTAAACACAGTTCATAGCCTTTCACCTCCTATTATTTAAAGAATATAAAATGAATAAACACTCTTCCATGCAGACCTGACAGATCATATTTGTAACAATTAAAAGGTTAGGTACACAAAAAGAAGAAATCTTTTCTATACCCAAGCAATTTCTTTGCTTATTAGCATACACAAAAAGCATGACTGTTAATAAAATTTGTGCTATTATTTGCACAATTCAGCATAGCAGAAAAATGTGATGAGTGCTCCCACACTCGACATCAGTCCAGCAGTTCAGCATGCTTGCAGCAGCTGCCACAACACATCGTGCACTCCCTTGACACGCAAAGCTAAGAAGAAAGATGGTGTAGTGAATCACAAACCGCATCTCAGAGATGAGCAGAATGATTTTCCTATCAAGGATAACCAGGCTGTGGTTGTGGATACAATGGTCTGCTCTGAGAACAAACTTGTAGTCTCGAATGTGTCTGTATTGAACGCACATGAGTACAAAGACCTTACTGAACAAACCAAGAATCTGATAGGGGCAACAGAGGAAAAAAAATGATTGATTCCCCAACAGAGCTAGAAGAAAATGATTCTCAGAAAACTGCTACTACCACTGGGCCTTTCAGAGATGGGCAAGATCATGGCACCAGGATGAGAGAAGATTAAACACTAATATGGCTAAGTCTTTAGGTTAGCAGCCTTCCAAGGTCAAACCAGGATACAGACATAGGTATTTCAGTTAATCCTTTCTTTCAAGCTCAGAAAAGTACTATCTCATCTAGAAAAAAATATATAAAATTATTTGTAATAAAACACTATTTGCTAATATTTACAACAAACATCTTTTTTCCTCAGGGTAGGTCCTCCAGAGTGCTCTTCCAGAATGATTACTTATCCTGGCAGTGGTACCTAGAGAAGCCTTAATTCCCTGACACCTGCACAAAGGAAAATCTATTATGTCCTGCAGCCCCTGCCATTTCCTCCCACATGGATAGCTGACAGTGACCAAAGAAAGCTTCTGCCACCTCCAGTGTTACAAATGCCAATGCAATTAGTTCCTACCACAGGTGCATCCAGTAAACAATCACAACCTTCACAATATCTCTTCAAGTTCTAATTTTAATAACGTGCTTAACTGAACTATTAGCTGAACTCTGTGTTTTGGTTATCTGTCTGGCTTAATACGTGAGACAAAACTGTTAACGTGTATAGGGACCCAAAACACTTGATACTTAGATAAGGAAAACAGCAAAGAACAACACATCCTACAGTTTCTGAGAGAATGAAAATCCAGTAAACTTTAGAAATGGCAATAAACCAAGCTTTGGATTTCCCCCTGTGTTGTTCGTGCTTGCAGGCAGGATTTACAGGGTTACAAGGGAAGGTAGGCACAGACTCAGTATTTCAAAAGTCACAATGTGGTCAGGCAAACAGCACACAAGGAATCCATAACTATGGATTGTTTTCATGCAACTGTTATCAGCTCATTTCGAATCACTGTTTTGAGATTTTTGTTTTATTTTTTGGCAATACCAGAAATGACAGAAAGTTGCTCTCATTTACCACTGAAGTTAACAAAATGCCTTTGTTTGTGCCCATGCTTTGCATGACAGCCCCTTTGCCTTTCTAGCAAGGCCACAGCTATAGAAAAAGCTAGGCCCACCTGCTGCATTCCTTGCAGAGCCTGCTGGAGAAGTTTCAGCTGCTGCTCTTTGGTTGTGTCTTCATCCCTGCTTGCTTTGCCATGCTCCTGCTTCAGCAGTTCCACCTCATTCCGGTAGGCATCCAGCTGCCAGCGCAGGCTGTCATTTTCTTCTTTTAGGGCTTCCACCTGTGACACCAGTGCTGGAGGACAAAGCAGAGTTGGGAACAAGAAGTCATGATGTGTTCTCCCCACAGTGTGTAGGCAGCTCTGTGGCTCACAGCTACCAGTTACAAACCCAAATAAACAAAATAAATTTATCGCAACCACTGTTCCTGATGTCTCTTTAGGAAAGAAGCTGCTCTGGACAAAGAACAACTCCTTAGTAGAAAATATCAAATATTCTAATATTTCACATACATATCTGCAGCCGTTACCTTGCTGCTTCACTTCAACTAAGTAGGATATGACAAGAAACAATCAAGAAGTGACAGGTATTTCGAGCATTACGATAATGCAAAATCTATGTGAAAGGAATGAATGAGAAGCCAGGCACCAAATGGAGCCACGATAAATGATGTAAAATAACAGCTGGCTGGGAGAAACAGCCCTCTGCTCTCTCTCATAACATAACCTTCAAATGCAAAAGGAAGAGCATTTTGTATGTTTTATATCTATGATTGTAGGGTTTGCTGCAACAGAACATATAGCAGCAAATTCAAAAAGACATCAGGGGTTTGAAGAACAGCAGTAATAGCCAAGGTAAAGCATCTGATACGAACATAAATAGCTATAAAACCCACTGCTTAAATATTGAAGTCCATCAGTACCAGGCTTGTCTGCAGCAGGTTTCTTAGTTTCTTCTAAAGTCCTGGCACAGTGTTATGACCTTTTCTTTGTCCTTCAGAATTTGCATGAATACACACAAGTTTAACGAGGTTAATACAAGGCAGAACGTGTATTAGACTGTACGCAAAATTTTAAACCTCAGCAGCAGATAAACAGATCTGGGTGAGGCTAATAAAAGACTCCACTGAAGAGACATGTGTTTTATGGAAGAGCTGCAAAAAGTGCTTTTACCTGATTCTTCTGTTTCTTTCATCTCTGATGGATCTTCTATTTCTTCATCAGACATTTCCATTTCCTCCTCTCTTCGAATACCCATTAGTTCATCATTATGAATGTTACGGATTTCCTAAGGTTCAGAAAGCAGATTTTTTTCAATACAGATTATAAGGAACCAACCAGATGGATACAGAAATGCTGAAATCTAAGTCTGCAAACTGCAACTCCATGATACAAGAAAAGGGAAACGATAGAAATTTTTGGCACTGACTACTAAATCTAGAACGATGTCTAGCATGAGACAATCTGTCGGCACTACTGGCATTACTGATTCCTCCACCTTCCTTCTATTCTTCACCCCAGGGCAGGCAACTAGCCTTGTCTGCAGGGTTCTTTCTTGGTGAACTTTGTTCCCCACATGCCCTGCTTGAAAACTGTACAACTGTCCTGCAGCTAGTGCCATCCCCTCCTCACATACACAGTATGCAACCTGACACACCTCCCTGGCATTTCTTTCTCCTCCCATACAACGTACTCTGCACCTTCCTGAGCACTGGCCTACACGGTGCCCGGTGCCATGAACCTTGCCATGCTGCAGTGTGATCATAGCTGTGATCCACAGTGCTGCCTCACTCTGTTCCTCTGTGCTGCCGCATGGCTACAACAAAACCTACCTGAGATGGAGATCGTGCCAGTTAGACGATGGAATTGCAAGTACACAGGTAGAGGCCAGACACTGCCCAGCCACCTCGTAACTCATATCAACCCTGGTGAGCTTTGAAGCTTCTCTCCCTTCTGCATCCGTGCCAACTAGCAGGGCTCAGCCTGCACCACAGTGACTCCCTCTGCAGTTGCTGAGATCCTCTCTCCTCTGTCGCAGCCTTGTTCCACCTTAGGGATCAGAAAGGAACTGCGACAGTGCCCTCTGAGAGACCCCAGCTCCTGCTCACGGGTCCTTTCCATGCCTTTCACCTTGTCCAGGCAGAGCCAGCCAAACTCACCCATCCCTCAGCTCTGTCCCCTACTCAGGCTGGAGAGAACTGCACAGACCCACACTGCCCTGTTGGCAATACATGGAAATACTTAGCCAGACTTACCCCCCTGCACAAAGGCAGCACAAGAGATATTCAGAAAGCGATGGCCAGTATTCAAGACAACAGAGGTGCCAAAAATACTCACTAGAGGCTAGCACAGCTGGCCAAGTCTCCCTACCTGATGTCAGTTTACCCAAACTTCACTCAGATTACACATCCCAGAAACAGCTGTAGGAGAAAAGACACAGAAGACCTACTTTTGAAATAAAATCAATGTTCAGCTCTTTGCAGATTTTACTCTAACGGCCTGAAGCTTTCAAAAACTCTGCTTGCTAGCACCAAACACACCTCAACCAAGCTCAGCCAACAGGTGAAATGCACATCCTTTCAGTTTGGGTGTGTGGATACCCTGGAGACTGAATTGGGAAGAGGGTAAGAACAAGGCAGACCAAAGCAGGAGGGACAGGGCTGGCTGCAGCTCCAAAACACCTGCTGCCTGCCCTGGGCTTTCCTCTGATGCTATCACCCACAGGATTAATTCCAACAAAAGCTGTAGCAAGAAGATGCATATTAGGGGTCCACCTTCCTTCAAGAAAAGACCCTGATAAGGGAAAGAAAGCTGAGCCTAGTAGCAAGTGTCTCTGCAAGAGGCCTCACCACTGGTCTCACTGCTTCTTCGCACTAGGAGAACTTACCTTGGAACAAAAGACCACTCCAAATGGAGAGAGCACTCCCACCCCAGTCACGGTAAGCAATCTCAGGCAAGCACAAAACAGAAGTGCTAGGGCTCAAAGAGGAGGCATAACCTGAATCAAGACTCTCCAACTATCTTTTTTTTGGTATAAAACAAAACATTAGCTCCTCCTTTACATCTGCTAAGAAAAGATTGACTAAGTGGGATTTGGAAAGGAAGTCTCAGAAGTGCAGTCTCATGGGGAGGTTCACAGATGCAAAATTCCCAGGAAAACAGTCATTGTGGAGGATCAATCACCAGTTTTTTTTTTGTTTGTTTGTTTGTTTTTGTTTGTTTTTTGTTTTTACCAAAGTGGGATATTATCCAGCTCTACAGATATTTAGATTTTTCTCAGGTTGCAGCTATCCTGAAAGGCGGCCTGCACATACCTACCCCACCGTCACAAATGACTTCTGGATAAACAGTTACCACCAACTTGTCAACTTTGCCTAGAACAAATTTAAGTTTGATGTTAAAAGATCTTTACGGTGAAAGATGACTTCTGGCTTTTTTGGAATAAACTTGTTTTCTCAGTTTGTAATAAGGAACTCAATACATCAGAAAAACACAGAATCACAGGAAGATTTATGCTGTAAACAGTCCCTCCCAAAGTATCTAAATTAATCCCTGCCCTGTTCAAAGAAGTGCTCCCTGCAATCCCAGATCAAGTGTTGTCCAAATGCTTCATGAACTCCAGCAGGCTCAGTGCCAGGACCACTTACTTCCCTGGGGAGCCTGTCCCAGTCCCCGACCACCTCTGGGTGAAGAACTGTCTCCTGATATCCATCCTGAACTGTCCGTTGTTGCAGCTTCAGGCCATTCCACTTTAAATAGTGGAAAGCTGCTGGTGGTGGCCCTTCAGCTTCTTCTTCCCCAGGTTACAAAAGCCCAGCTCCTTTAACATCCTGGCAGATACCTGCTGGGCTGCCACTGATTCACTGTCATCTTTCTCATATGGGTGGCTGGAGACAAGAGAGGGGGGCAAAGCCAGACAGAGCAATGCAACTGTGGTTTCCCTGGTGCCAAGCAGGGGAAAAGAATCAAGCCCAATCCCATTGCTCAAACACAGGTTGGTTAAGTGCACTTCCTTTTAAAGAGCCTCTCTCCTACAAAAACTTAGTCTGTTCAGTGAGCTACATTCTTTAATACACTCCTTTTAATAACCAAGGAATTGTTACATAGTTGCTGCTTAACCTCCAAGCAAATAAAGGCTCTGGTCTTTTCCACTGATCAGTCTCATTGTTATGAATTTCCTGATCTCTATCCACATAAATAAATAAATGATTGCTCGACCTTACTGAAAATTATCATAATTTATTCTCCAACATCCCATATGATGATGAGTAAAGAGCAGCAAGGCGATGGATATGTCCACATCCCCAAACAATTCTCCTTTAGTATACAATTTCTACAGTGTTATAGTCTTGTAAGGAGAATGTACAGAGAAGATATTGTGTCACTAATTCTGTACTACCCACAGTGCATGAGTAGTGTGGAAGACAAATCTTAGAAGTCATAGGAATGTTCCTAACAGAAATAAACAGAACCCAAATAGAAAACTTTATCATGTTTCTGCTTGGCAGACAAATCATGTTCTTAGCTCAGATCTATCGTTTATTTATGCATGCGCAGATGGGATATGTGTAGAGAGGTTTAATCAGATACTTGATGCACTTCTTCTGTTGGTAATATTACATATAAATTGGAATATCAATGGTTATTAAATGTTAAATTTGACTTCACTAGAAAATAAGGATGATGTATGTCACAAGTGCTTTGCACTTGCACCTGAGAGTGCTGGATTAAGCACCATTTCACCAAAGCAACCCTGCAAAATCTGTCCTATATGAAAGTATACACTCATCTACTTCTTTCACATGCCCTAGAGTAAACACACATCTTTCACAGAAATTATCATCCTTTAGAAAATAAAAGCTTTCCCCTTAGACGCTCATTATTACAGGCTTAGTTAAAAAAAGATGTGATCTTAATACAGTTAAGACTGAAAACACAGAGTAACATTTTCAGAGGTGGTTTAATCAAAGCTGTTTTGCTTTACACTGAAACAAGGCCAGGCAGATCCACACAGGTCTGAGACGGGTTTAGGACTTCATGAGGTGATAAGCTACAGAACAGCTCTGGAGCTATCACAGGTCATGGCTGGTAACTACGGTGTTCTTGCGGAGTTGTAGCTACCTAACATAATCAGTGAACTCATTTAATACTGTAGCTTTTTAATACAAAAAACGGAGTATTTAAAAAAATATTTAAAATATTTGCGTGCCATTTCTTCCCTGTTATGAACACTATCAGTAAAGAAGTGATGATGGAAGTCGTTCCTTCCATATCCCTCAGAACATACTACATAGCACTGGGGTGCTCTAACCACACAGGGGACTTTAGTACAGCCTAACCTTCAAATGCCTGAAAGAAATCAACATATGAGTTCTGTTCTACAACATTCAGCAAGATCCAAAGTGCATGAAAGGTGCACAAGTGTCCTGCAGAAAGCTACATGCCTAGACTGGCATGCTCCTGGGATCTGAGTAGAATTTATGTGCTCTCTGGCTTGGTGCTCCACCAGGAGAGACCTCTGCGACAGACACCACAACATTGCAGAACAGGATTTCAACGTCACACTGAAAGACCAACTGAACAAGAAGCTGTGGTTAAAAAGCTATCCTTCCTCTTTAATTGCTATTTTACTGCTTATATATTTGAGTTCTTTTTACTGTGAATAAACAAACACTTCAGAATGCACATCTTTTACCACGGCCTGCACTGGGGTGGGTGTCATGAAGTGTCTCCAGACTTTCAGTTCTACCTGATCTATACAGACAAACTAGAAATATTGAGAAAATACTGCTAGAAATACTGAGTCTGATCCACAACAGGCAGTCAAAACATCTGGTCTTCCAGAGAATTATTGGGCAACATCAGGCAAACGCTTCTTCATCCACTACCTCTCCTATCCCCATCTCAAGAGGATAAATCCACTAATGACTGCACAGGGCACTGAGAAGTCATGCAATGAGGTCCAGCAGTCAGCAACCTTTGCTTTCCAAGCAACAAAACCAAAACAAAGAAAGAAGAAAATCCAAAGCCATCAAGCAGACTAGGATTTCTCACCCAAACCTGACTACTCAGCAGTGTATGGAGACAAGACACCATCACCTATTTACACATCTGTCATGGGAACACTTAGACAATAGTGCTAAACATCCATTTCCCAAGTCCCTCAGCCAAGGACACTACCTCATGCATTCAGGCTGATATTCTTCTCAGCTCGGTTTGGAGAACACTGGAAACCAACTGGGCTGTAAATCATCTTAAGGTTATGCTGAGATGAGAAAGCATATGCTTTGCCAAATTTTCGAAACATAAATGACAACATCATCTCTAAATTGCTGGCGTTTTCACAGTGAATAAAAAATTACTATCTAAACACAGCAGGGTTACTTTAAAAGGCAGGTAATTTTCATAGCAGGTTTTTGTTTTGTTGTCATTTGCTTTTTCCTGCCACTTAGAAGACATCTGTGTGCTGCCAGAAGTAAAAACTGATTCAAGCCTCATCCAACTTAAAAAGGTTAATGAGCAAGAAAAATACAACTTCTTGCTTTTTCTTTTAAAACTATTCATACCCCAAGGTGACAACACTTCGGTTACCACTTTGAGCATTAACCTTTCTTAGGAAGGAACACAAAAATGAGATTCTATGGAAGAAGAGCTCTAACCTACCATGGGGCTCTTCTGTTCCTCTTGGAAGCCCTCCACGTTCCCAGGAGCATAACAATCTCCTCCAGCCTTCCTCAGGCCGGACACAGAGCATCAAGATGTGCTCCACTGCCAGGTGCAGCCAAGCAACGGGACATCCCTACTACACAGGTGACAGAAGGCAGCACATATTTCATCTCAGACTCCAGGAAAAATATCTGACAAAATCATCACTTTGCAGAGACAATCTTTCTTTATCTTAGGTTTATTTTTTCTGATGTTGTATCTGAATCACAGAAGATCAAATAAGGGACTGAAGACTATTCTTCCTCTTGCAGGAACAGCAGTTTGAATAACATTCCTTCTTCCATTATCCCCACCCTTGCCACCATTTTTAAATCCTTTTTTCACTAACAATGTTGCTGCATGACATAAATATATGAATATGAGAACAACTTGCCTCGAGTTTTCAAGACTGTCCAGCTGCAATTATTTCAATCTCTCAAATCTTTCAAGAAAAACATGAAAAAAGCTGATCTCAGTGATGATACTTGTTTTCTTTAGTATCTCTCTAGAAATACTTCTTGCTTTAACATTAAAAACAGTAGAAAACAGATCTATATTTATTATTATTGTGCACAACTGCAATTGGCATACAGATCAATATATTGCTTCTAGTATCAGAAGTACAATGAGCAAATTTATTACCTGCAACACAAGAGATGACTGAGTAATTCCCATCTTACACTGTGAATTAAGACGTCATTACCCATGTGAGCATTGTGCAAACATAAAATCAATATCCTGACATGAAAGAGACTGGCTGCAGAATCTAACACAATAGAAAATTACCAACCTCTGCTTGTTTGCACCACACGCTGATGTTCTTACGCTGAGCTTTCGTGAAATGGTCCCAAGCCTTTTGTTTGGAGGCAGAATGGTACACGGCCACTATCTGCTCGACTGTAGTATCAAATCAGCAGTCAAATCAGGCCAGAATATCATCCAGAGAGGGCGAACAAAGGAGTAAAGGAGTAAAAGAGTGGAATCAGGCAGGTGGTTTGGCTAACCTTTTGTCATAACACTGTACTGTGCTGAAGCCATGCTCAGGACTCTGTGCCTGGAAAGGAAAGTATGGACTTCACCAGGCCACGATCAACTGGGAAAACTTCATCTGCACTCAAGTGGAAAAAATGAAGGCAGATGTTGCACTGAAAAAAACAAAACACTCAAACACACTGAGCAACACTGCTTGTGAGTGCAACAGATACACCTAGGTAGCATGCGCTCTCTAACATTTCCTCTCACAACTGTGAAAGCTAGCACTTTGGATGTTCTTTCGCCCAAGGGGTCCAGTCCTAAAGAACACTGCACCAGCCTGAAAACTGTATCCAATCCATCAGCCATCAACTTTTTTGTTTCCTTAGGTTTCCTCCTAAAATATTTTGTTTCCTTAGGTTTCCTTCTAAAATATTTTTCTAAAAAAGTTGCAGAGGTATTTTGGAAATATGAAGTGCCTCTCTTAGGATGAGAATTCACCCAACAGCAGAAAGCACACCTAGCTGTTTTTTTCCCCCCACAAATGTAATCTTGTAGTAGGCATAACTCTAATGAAATAAAATTATCTCTCTGCTATTTAGATTAACTAATAAATCTGAAAGTGTCTCAGATACCACTAGCTGTTTTGTAGAGATGAGTTGCATGCTGCTGTCTATTACTACTTACTGTGCAGTGCTTACTGTATTGTCTTCTGGACCACATGCCCATATTTTTTACAGAATTAAAAAAAATAATAATAATAAAAATCAAGTGTCAGATAAGTAACAGCCAAAATTACTGAATATAAAACCAAAATTAATACCGTTCATATGCTAGCCAAGGGGCTCAAGGAGACTTAGTACAGTTATGGAAAAAGTACTCTTAAAATAATCAGACTTACTTAAAGAAGGGATGTGTAAGAGGCAATGAGTGATTTGAGGAACTGTTATAAATCACATTCTGGAACAGACCCAATGACTCTTCCTTGATTTCATGATTTAATAAAGTACTGGGACTTGAAAGACCCAGGTTCAAAATTCTACTCTGCAACACGTTTACACTAACTTCTTACATTGTGACTGAGAACAGAGTGTTGAGAACACTCTACTGCATCCTACCTTTGGTGAATAAATCCTGTACATTTCGCTGAGGCATCAGATTACCAGGAACTTACCTTGTCTGTATACAGAAGTGCAATGTTGAAAAGATGATAGAATTTCTAATAGACTATAATTAAAAGAGGAAAAAAATTAGGAATTCATGCTCTCCTCCCCCAAGATGTGGACTCTGACGTCAATGAAAAGTTCCACAACAAAGTTCTGATTAGTTAATGACATATGCTTATAAATTAACTGTAGCTGAGTAAAAAGGATTGCCATTTCTTTTTCCTGGAACTTTTTCAGTATGACCTCACCAGACTCTAGAAATTAAGTGTCTTCTCTACAACAACAGACAACCAACATTCAGTGCAAAAATACTACTCACACTGAACCAGAATCCCTGAGAGAGCAAGTTTGAATTTCTCTTTAGCTTCTTCCATCTCCTTCTCATGAGCTGCCTTCTCATTTACCAGTCTGCGAATGTGGCTGTTGGCCGACTGAATCATAGAGTAGAAGTTGTTCGCAGTCCTTCTGTTCACTTCTCCACGCTCTATCCAGGTTAGCAAGGTCTGTACAGCTTCTGAGAACTTTGTGTCATCTGCAGCAAGAAAGGACATCTTTAGACCATGGAAGTGCAAGTTTGCCTGTATAGATTTCAGATCCTTTCCCTGATGTCACTGAACTACTCTCTTTCAAAGGTCGTCTTATAGTGGCAAATCTGGATTCTTGAAAGCGCAGTATTATCCAAACACAAGACTACACAAAGGAATGCAAGTCTAATACCAAGCTGACAGCAAACTGTCTTTCGAGGCACAAAAAGAGGAGAAAATTAACTGCTAACAACCTACTGGAAAACTCCATATGCCTATTTAGACATATTCTTTCATGACAGCAAATATTCTCTCACTGGAAGAGTCAGGCTACAGATTCGGTTTAGGCTTCATAAAAGGTCTTGGGACTTAGGCCAGTCATTTTAACATACATAAATTTTGGAAGAAACCATTGTACTAAAATATACCTTCGTTTTTACAAAAAGACAATTCTGAAAAAGAGATAGCTGGGAGAGCAGCTCATGGCACAGAGCTGAGAGCTAGGCACAGGAGACGCACTGGTGCAGTAAGGCTTATAAGAATCTTCTGTTTATACTCAGAAGCCACAGGCAACACTGAGCAGCTTGTGTGCAGCCTGAGGGCTCAGTTTGAATGGTCTTTCTTGGGAAAGCAAAAAAAAAAAAGTATTATCCATCCTGTCTCACTGCCAAAATTCATATTCTAATAAAGACCAACAAATAAAAACTTCCGCCCAGGCAGTTAATTAATTTATATTAAACACTAAAAAATCAGGATCATCATAGAGCCAGTAAATTAGATGAGGGTAGATGATAAAGAAATACACAACAAATGTGGCAGCTGTCACAACTGCAGATGGGGAGAAAGAGATGTATTCTTGATATTAAAACAAAAAAAGTCCAGCAGCACACATCCTTGTATTAGCTGTTACAGGGTCACAAAAGGGAAGTCTATGCCACCTCTTCCAGAATATAAGTGATGAGATTTTTAAATCCATCTCTATAACAGTCCAACAGCATTTTTCCCCCTATATTTTCTATTTCCTTAATATTATAAGTAATCACCACCAGCTGTTCTTTGTGTAAACTTTTAACATACAATGTGAAGCACGAGGAAAGTTACAAAACTACACCATCACCTCAGTTCAGTAAGAATACCACTGGAGAATACAACTCCCTACTTCAGTACCCGTGCAGACACGTGCATGCCCACAGAACCACCTACCTTTTAGTTTCTCAGCAATGATGCTGCACTCGTGGTCAGAGTAATGGACGACAGGAGGCGGGGAGGGCGGACGGAAGCGTTCCTCTTCCAGCCTCCTACGATGGCGCTCCTCTCTTGCCAGCATCCGCTGCTTACATTCCCACTCATACAGGTCATCCCGAGCCTGTGCAAAATCCACATGCAGGCGCCCAGTGTCCTTCTTGTCAGTGCTGGAGCCCAGCCTGATGCGATAGCCTGGTGGTGATGACAACAGCGTTCAGGTAAGACAGGTGGCTCGCACAGGGCAGTATCTCAGGCTCCATAAACCTAGCAGGACCCACCTGCAACTCCCACAAGGCCAGCAAGTCCCTGAACAGAAGAGTTTATTGAAGAGCTTAGTGCACAGAGTGACTCTGGAAGTGGAACTCTGGAGGTGATTCTCAGAGAGAGGCTGTTAAAATATGGGCTAGATAGACAGGGAGGTGAATCAAAAAAAATTTGGGCAATCCCAAGGCCAAACACAGGCTGGGTGGAGAATGGATTGAGAGCAGCCCTGATGAGAAGAACCTGGGGGTGTTGGTTGACAAGATCAACATGAGCTGGCAACGTGCACTTGCAGCCCAGAAAGCCAACCGGATAAGACAAAAATACACCTACCAGAAAGATAAAGTGCTTTGTCCACCATGAATTCCTCAGCAAAGCGGATATGACAGAAATTCTTCTTACTCTTCCGAATAGCTATGACTTCTCCACACTGTTCAAACACTTCCATAATGATCTGCTCAGTCCCATTTTCTGGCAGTCCTCCAACAAACACCGTCTTACAGCCTGGGGGCCTCTCTCTTGTTGCTGGAGGGGGCAGATCTGAAAACAGCAACAGAAAGAAAAGAGGCCAGGTTAGGTTTGTCAGAACACTTTCTATTCATTTGCCCATGTGCCCTAACAGGGGTCCTGGATTCCTTCAAATGTATGATTAGCAAATACTCGCAAACCATACTAGCACATGTATGATTAGTTGTATTTGACTTGATTAACAAAGAGTTGTACAAGCATTGCTGAGGTGCTCAACAAGAGCAAACACATTTACCATCCTGTTTCCAAACAAACGATCTCAGGAGTGTGAAGCTCTCCAAACACTTTGCCTAAGGCTCACTGGTTCCTATCATAAAACTTGAGCAGCAGCTAGGACCTCAAAAAGTTATCACAGGAGGTGTTACACAAACACAGCTTCAGGGACTGTCCAAACATACAGAGTAAGTAGAAAACATATACAGAGGATTCTAAAGCTGTACTGCAGGCTGTAAAGTCTGTGCCCTGAGAGTGTGCTGGCAGGATTTCTGCAGTCAGGGAAAGCCTTGCAAAGCGCTGCGGATTGTTTTGAAACAACCTTCAGTTGCCCACACTGTGATCCCCAAATCCGATATTATTTTTATTTAGGTATCTTTCACTGGATGCAGAGATGCAAGACTAGAGCCTTGAACAACATTCCATGATCTATTGGTTGAATAACGTGTATGGTACTGGACTGTGGCCAGTGTGCTAAGGGACGGGTATGCTTGGGATAGGTAAGATAATCCGTGCTGTGCTTAATTACCCTGCTGTGGTCTCTTACAGACAGGCACTGCCCAGACAGTGAGGGAGCTGTCAGCTTTTCATCCTTCCACAGTAGGATGATCCTTGAACACCACTTTCTGCATTACTTACAAATAAAAAGCTGTTTCCAGGACAGTTAGATATTAGTTTTCTCTTTTTTTTTTTGTTCTTTGTTTTGAGGGAATGGTATACTAATTGATATATCACAAGACTAGGCATTACCAGAGTTTTACTTAAAATGCTGGGCACGGGAACATCACAGACTCTCACTCCTGGGAGCCCATCAGATTTGGGTGCCATCTGGTGGCACCTTCTTGTGAATTATATAGTGACATGCAGCTAAAAAAAAATCTGCATCTTCTCCACATAGTTAGCATCATATTTCCAGGGAACATCATTTTTCTGAAAAGATTAGGTAAATTCCTCTCTTTCCAATCAAGAATTTCAAGGCTCTCCTACCTGGAACAGCCCCACAGACTTCTGCAGGGCCCCAACACTGTGGCTGAGCTACACAGGCTCAGGGGAGAAGTATGCCTGAGATTGCACTTCGTACTTCTCTCTCCCAGTTCATAACTTTTGTTTATTTTTCTACTTGAAAATTTATTGTTGATGCTTTACTGGGTGTCCTTCTCACTCGCTGCTGGCCTGGCAGTAAGCACAGCTCACAGGATCTGGCACCTTCTCTGAAAACAAGGCAAGCAAAGCCCTGCTTGCAGGCAAAGCTCTGGCTACCTGGCACACAGCAATCTCAGGAAGACTGGGGGAGTGCTTGCTGCCAAGTTGCTTGCATTAACATGAGGGCTCACGCCAGGCTCTGCCATATGTTGGTACCCACCGCAGAAAGCAGAAAAAGGGAACGTGATCATGTGCAGCTCCTGTCAACCCCAGTAACGTGAACCAAGTGGAGGTGCCCCATTTCAACCACAGGGTGGCAAAGGGGCCATTAAAAGCTGTTAACTCATTTCACACATCTTGCAAATAAGTACCTTGTGTGGGAAATCCAGTCTCATGGCAAGCACATCAAAATGGCTACACTACTGAGTGTTCAGTATTTTTCCTATTTTCTTTGAAGGGAAAACTAAGACTTCTAAGGCCTGCCCTCTCCCTCTGCAATAGCACCTTCCTGTTGAAATCAGAGTCAGTTTAGTGAAGTGATAAATGAAGCAGTACAAGCAGCATCCCACTGATAATGCTGTAGTAGATCTGCAACCTCTGCTCCTGCTAAGCTGGCTACAAGTAAGGAGGATTCAAAAGCAACTGTTACATCTTGACATGAACTTTGCTGACAGCAGGTACAGGCTCCTGCAAACGTGAGATGCATTCCTGAATCTTGATTTGGCCAAGAACTATGTCCTTGCTCAACTGCCAACAGCCTCCCACTGCTACTGGTCTGCTCAGAGTAAGAATACAGCACGGCAGTGCCACAGCTCAACAGTGCTCTATGGACGACGTTAATCACTTTAGGTCACATATTTCTGATTTTTCAAGTCAAAAACTAATTGTATTGCAGACAGTCACGTAACAAGGAGTGACCAAGGCCCCAGCACCAGTCAAAAAGATCAAAGGAGAATAAAACATCCCCATGGAGTTCATATGTTCTTTCCAGTGAGGAGACAGAGCTGATCACTGGTGTAATTAATACAGTTAAGGTGTTGAGGAACATTTGCCCAGTGTGCCTTTTGTAACTACAGCCTTGTCCTCCCAGTCTCCTAGGTGTCCAAGTGTGCTGTGCACTTCCATGGAACATACCAAACCTTGCTCCATGTCTAACAGGAGTACCCAGTATTGAGAAGGTCCCTCCTGAGTATGTAACAGCCTCAACAGTGTTGCTTAGATGTCATGTAGGCCCAATACAAAATTATGGCAAGATGTACATGATGCACTCTGAGAGCAGCTTGCACAGTTCATGTTTTTCATTACATATACAACAAAAGGAAGCATTATAAAGCCTACAAGCAGGAATGCAAGCCAAACTCAAGAAACATTAATTACAGAAGCTTGAAGAAAGTGGTCTGCTCGTTATGATATCCTCCCTCATGTGATAACTAGCTTTAGCAGAGGAAAAATGTTTGAATAGGTAAGATTGCAACCTAGACCCCAGAAAGAGAGGCCACCAAAACACTCAGAAAGATGCAGACCTGCATTTTATTTTTGCATGAAGACATGGTCTCTGAGGTTGCTTTCTGGCAAAGAATGTAAGCCCACTCTCCCCAGAGCAGCAACAGGTCTCACTGTGGTATTTGGCAGGATACTGACCAGCTCCAGGTTACCACCCAGCTGTCTGCTGGACTTAGCACTCTTAAAAGTTCTAATAGATTCTCATGGCCACAACACTTTATTACTAATTAGCAGACCAGGAACTAGCTTCACACCATCATTTGGCAAAACTAAACTACATGTAAACTCTGTACTGCAGCTGTACACATTTCACACTTACCTACTCGAGCTACACCTGCACACACAGATCGATACCACCTATAAAAGTGATGTTTATGTAATTACCTATGTGATTTAGGTTAGAACTCAGAAAACAAGAATGACATGTTCCCAGCAGGAACATTCTTTGATTCCCACTACAGAATAAGGACCACAGAAAGAAGTCAGGTAGGAAAGCTCCTTCCTCAGGAGCAACACTAATAGGAAGAGGAATCTGATACACCCATTATAGTACATGCCAACATGGTAGCCTCCACTAAGAAGTGCTGAAAGCTGTCATTAGATGTTCAGTCAGGTTCAAGAACAATTTCAAGTTATCCAGATGGAATCCACAATCGTGATAGCCCTGTAATAAATCTCAGGGGAAAAAAGGGAAGTCTGCTCCTCATTTTCTTCTGATGAGGAAGATAGCCAATGGAGCCCAGATGGTAAGCATTATGGGGATTTAAGGTCTACTGTGCATTAGAAGGCAGATTCCTGCAGAACACCACCTAGAGCTCACTATCTCAGGCTCCCACCATGCTCATGTGGAACACAGCTGGGTAACTGCAGTTCTGGTTAAGGCTGCTCTTGAGTTTCTGCTGCAGCATGCAGTCCACACTGAACATTATTTGTCAAACGAGCTTTGTTTTCTGAATCAGCCACTACATAGTTGTGGAAAGCAAAACAACCATAGCATTAGCATCAATGACTTTTTTTCTGAACCCTAAAAAAAGGAGGAAACATTCCTTTAATTCCATGAGACAAAACCACTGAGATCAGAAATCACCTGTTATTTAGATTTTTCAGGATCGGGAGACAGAGCTCATGAGCATGTCTTCACACTAATGCACGTGCACCAGCATGTGGCAGAAAAAAACTGCAACAGCAACGCTCCCCCAGAGGCATATGGCTGCAAGCATGGGATAAGGCCAAGCAACACTTTCCCCAGCAGACAAGAGCTATTAATATTGCTGCTGGCACTTATGTCCCACCACTATTCAGCTGTGTAGTTTCCAGTTCTGGGGACTGAAATATTTTCCATCCCAATCCTTATTAATCTAACTGAACTGTAAACACTATTTATTGAAATTACAAACACTCAAGGACAAAAGCAGATTTTTCCTGCAGCTCTGTCACCTGTTTTCCAGCATCATGCTTTTGAGCATGGTGACTCACCCCACAGCAGCTACGTCCAGGCAGTGCAAGGGCTCTTCTCTCATATTCTCACATTTTTATATACATATTTTTACACACACATATTCATATACAGACAGAAAGAAGATAAAACATAAATAGACACTTACGTGGGTTAGGTGGGAAGAGAGTGCAGCTTTTGCAGTGAATGATCTCCTTCACAGCAGGCATATCTGGAGGAATGGGAGGAGGGACTATCCCCAAGCCTGGCATCATGGGGTTGATTGGAGGGATTCCAGTCATCATCCCAAGAGCAGGATCAAAATCTAAACAGGGGAGAGAATTAGGGAGTCAGTTTTGGACTTATACAGCAATTGTTCATTCAGACAGCAAATTAAGTACTCCACCCACATGCATCAGTGAAAATTAACCGAATAAACAACAACACAGAGGGATATAATTCATATAATTCACCAGAAAATTACATTTATACCCTTAGAAAAAATAAAAAAAAAAACAACTATGTCAATTGCCTCAGCCAAATAGACTTTCTCAGTTAAATAAACTATTTCCCTTTCTACTCCATAGATACCATCTCTTATCTAGCATCAAAGCCTTTCCCAGTAAGTATTATATTGCCCATGCAAAAAAATCTATGATGTATGGAAACAGTGTAAAAGCAAACTCAGCTCAATTTTATTAAGTAGCTAAGTAGTGCAGACAGCTTGTGACATGGTGCACTAGACAAGTGTAGGAATTTCAGCAGCTAAGAATGTGCCAGAAGAAATCTGGGTAAAAGGCACAGGAGCATTTAAGGAAATACTTTACCATTAAGTGTAACCTGCGATGGTAACACACATTTTACTCTGCTTAACTTGTTTCTAGGCTTTATTTAGTATTCTGACTATATCTGAATAAGTAGCATTTTATTCTGACTTTGCTCTTACATTTAACTTCCAATGCTAACTAAAGCTAAAGAGAATTATCAAACAAGAGGTATTTTATCTGTTCTGAAGCTGTGAGCCCTGGGGAAGCAATACTTGCATGCAACAAAAATAGAAACCATATACATAAATTCCTTAGAAAGAAAGCTCACGAGTTTGAGAATGTCAGCAGCTAAACTGTAAAGACAACCGACACCACCAGGGCCAGCTGGTACTATCAGGTTGAGATCTCACGAATAATTTCCTCTTGCAGGTGCACATCATCTTCTCTACTGTCTACCACCATTCCTCTCTCTGTAGCAGAAGAAACTCTGAGGATCTAGGCAATCCCCAAAATACCACAAAACACTACCACCGAATATATTATCCTGAGTACTACGGAACCTCTGAATCTGGCTGCTTTTTTCAGATGTAGGCAGATAAGATTTGTTTTGCAAGGCACAGATGAAAATTACAAATAGGCAGAACTGAGTGGTGCAAGGCAGCACTCTCCTTTGATCCTAAGCTGGCATCGTTTCAGATTCTATTCGTATCCATTAGGCAGGCAAGCAGCTTTGTATTCTTCTCTTTGCAAATACTACTTAGAAAAAGCTTTGGCTGAACAATAATCTGAATGCAAGACAGCTTTTAGCGTACAAATGGGATGTCTGAGTTTGGTAGCTGAATTTTATTTTCCTTTGTATTTTAAAATATTTTATCTGGGGCTGCATTTCTACACAGTTTATGTACATTGTTTTGTTCGCAGTACAAGCATCACCATTTCACACCACACATGAACAGTGTCATCGCACAAACCCAAATCCTCTGCCATGAAGCAAATCCTCTGCCATGAAACAGACTTTTCAGAGAAGGGAAAATAAACTTTCCTGAAGCCAGTTGTGGAAAAAATGCATTTAAAGATACATGTGAATTTTATCCTTATGAGATACACTGGTTTATTCACAATCACTTAACGATGAGGTATCTAATCTGTGATACCTGGCTTGCAATGTGTGACATTGAAGTTACAGAATTTTAGTATTTAAACTTCCATGTAGATTTGAGAAATTATGCTGCTGAAAAGACCAGGCAGACAGCACTGTTTGCAGCTATTTTAAACAGTATTTTCACTTGTCTAAAAAAAGGATCAGCACATATGCTGGTGCCACACAACTCCCCTGAAACATACACTGGTTATTAGTTTACAGAGGAAATAGATTGCAAGGTACGACTTTCAGATCTAGGGTTAGGCTGGGGCTGAATGATCAATGACATACCTGTATGTCTGCTATCGTGGGGTAGGATTTGCTTCTTCTACTGCAATCCTCCACGCAAGCGTTCTTTGGGCTGGGGTTTGGCTCACAGGCTTGGAGTAGCAATAATTCTTTCAGATTTCAAAGGTTTACAATGGGATGCTTGTTGCCAAAAAGGAGAGAAGTGACACCTATGCCAGCAAACTCAATCCCAGCTGTGAAGTTTTAAGCCATTCTCACAAATACTGCCTATCTCAACCACACCCTGCCCATGGTGCAGGTAATGGAGCAGGTCCTGAGGTACCCCTCTAAGAAGCACAGATGAAGCCATGCCATTTTGGCACACGCCCACAGCCCATCACTTCTTCACAGCGTGTGCTATGATAAACACAGCTTTGGTATCTTCCCACAGAAATCATTGTTGAAATGGCAAAGAAACTCATTATTTTCTTGGAGCTGTACTCCGAAACATCAGCAGGGAGAATCTGGCCCTTGCCCACTACTAACCATAAAAAGCATCTGCAAGGAGGAGGAATGGCCACAGCTCACACTGCTGAGACAGTAGGGAGGATGGGGGATAGGGAGCAGCCGTGATCTGCTGCAAAATGCAGGCTGCTGAAATGCCCATGTGTTAGAATCTAAAGGTCCTGCTTGTCATCTCTGCACAGTTTGGCATACGTACACCTATGAGATCAAGAGTATTTCACTGCTGGCCAGCAGAAAATAGACACAGAACAAAGGAAAAAAAACAGGAATAGAGTGTGTCGTTAAACATCAGAACTGATGACAGCCAAGTCTTCCGTCTTTGGGAAGCAAGGTTCACAATGCTATTGCAGGGAAATCACACTAGCTGGCAGCAAAAGGTGCAAAACATGGTGTGCTTCAGCCACCTGCTCACCATCCTTGGCAAGGACGGTGGCTCTTCCTCCCAGCCCTACTCTGGGCTACCTGCCACATATCCAGAACAGACAAGTAAATTCGCTGCTACTGCTTTTGTAAGCCTCTAAATTAATTTTTTCATATTCTGTAATTCTTCATACCAATGTGAGCATGCAGTCTCCTATTGTCCTGATAATTTGTTATTCCTTCAAGGTCAGTTAACAGTAATGGAAATTGATGCCAATCAGAGAAAATCTCTAATGGAGGAACACAGTAGCAGAGGAGCTTGAGGAATTGGAAGGAGAAGAAATCTAGGACGGGCAGGTGTTTCCCTGATTAACCTCCACCTACAGCTTCCTAAAAAGTGTGAATTGATAGGATTATCAGAAGCAGAAGAACTGGTGGGGTAGTGAACAACCACACTGTAAAGAAAGGTAGAAAGCGTGTACACAGAGGGAAACAGAACCTGTGATCTTTGGATCTGTGGTGACCCCCACTGTTTATTGCTCAACCAGCAATATTCAAATGCTGGACAACTTGCCATCTTGCCTAGAGGTCTGCTTTTCCTGTTAAGAAGCTAAGCCTGTGGCTACAGACCAGCACCTGAGAGGCTTAAGAAGCAAAATCAGAAGAGTCAGGCTCCATTTGTAAGAAAAAATAAAAAAGGAGGAAAAAAGTCTTCAAGGAGTCTAACAAGTTCAGAAACAGGCCTGGAAGGTGCTGTTTTGTTTGGTGAAAACTGATAACCTTTAATACAAAGACTGGCTTTACCTGGATGTCATGAAAGATGCTGTATATTCATTTTAGATACTGCAATCCTGTCAAAGCATCTCCCAACTACATGCTTTACTTCATCCGTAGAAACAGTATTAAGCTAGTAAGTTCTTAAGCATTTTTAGCCATTTTTTTTGCTTACTGTCACCTGAAACTTTAATCTCTCCTGGCTTTAAACAAAGATGGTCCACAGCATTTCAAGCTTCCACTGTCTCTCTCTTCTTTTTATTTTTATATAGATACTACAAATATGACTGGTCTAAACCTCAAACTATCATCAGGCTTGAGAACTGATCCACATTCACCAGAGCATTCTGCTCTTGCAATCAGATCAGAAAAAACATTGTGCTCCTTCTAAAACATTCTCAGTCATTTGTGCTGGCTGCAGAACTCCTGATCCCAAAGTCTTCTCTCAAAAGGATCAGGATGAACACTACTCAGAAGACCAAAAGCCTTCCCCATTCTTACATCAGGGAATGGGAAATTGGCCTCAAACTTGTATACACTCCCAGTACAGACTTCTACTGACTTTCACTTGGCACATGCACATGAGCAGGAGAAAAAGACATAAAAGCATCAGTTTTAAAACACTGACCTTTGAATAAATCACTTGTAGACATTATAAGCTGTGTGTGAAATGCATTAAATGCCTACTGCATATAAAAAACATTAACTAAGGTGAAATAGGTTCTTCCCAAAGACTTGTTTGAAAGGAAAGATGGACACAGTCTGGATAACTCACGTACCAGGCAGGAGGGGCTGTCCTGTCATTCCCATGGGAGCCATCCCTAGATTGTTCATCGCAGTGGCCCAGGCAGTTGGGTCTGACATTGGCAAACCCATCGGAATGGAGTCTAGGCTTAGATTTCTGCCACTATCTGCTGAGAGAAAAAAGGTGATGAAGAGCTCAGTGCATATCTTAAATTTTCTGCTGGACATATGTTACTCAAGAAGGCTGTGAGGTATCAGCATACAAAAATAGATTTGACCCTAACATATAGAAAAGGGCCAACTGAAAAAAAAATCAAGTAGATGACATTTCAGGGAAGCAAGTCTATGGAAGAACTGACTTCCAAAAGCACATAAATTATGTTTTGTCTGTTACAGTGCACAGCTCTAAGGGACCTTGAAGGAACACTGATTAAAAATAAGAATTTATGAAGAAGGGACAAATGTTCAGCAGGCATAAACTGCCATAATCGCACTGAATTTGGAGATTGCCAGTCTGCTCAAGCAGAGAATATTTCCACTCCCATTTGAAGACATATCTTCCTTTCTAAAAGGAGAAATGAAGCAGAGAACAATGTTTCTGGCAGCAGCAGTTCCACTGTTATTTACTCAACATCTAGCAAAGTTACCTGGGGAACCGGGTGGAACCATTAGCATTATACAAATATCTGGCTTCATGTTAAGTACTCAGATGTGCAGTGATTTAGTGGGGTCAACCATGCCTTTAGCTGATTACTTCCATGTACCACCACCAAGACAAAATGCTTTTCTTTCTGTTTGCACAGAAAAGTTTATTGTACTAGTTCACTAACCATTTCCTCATGGATTATGAGGACTTTATTCTGCTCCCTGTCCCTATCTACCAGCTCCGGGGGCTGAGTACACAGAGAACAACTGGTCTTGCTGCTAAAGACCGAGGCAAAGAAGGCAATAAGTACCTCAGCCTTTGCCTCATGTCTTGTCACCCTGTTTCCCTCCACATCCAATAAAGTGACTCCATCACCTCCCTGGGCAACCCATTCCAATGCCTGACTGCTCTTTCTGAGAAGAAATGTCTCCAAATTTCCAACCTGAACCTCCCCTGGCGCAACTTGAGGCCATCCCCTCTAGTGCTGTCACTAGTTATCTGTGAGAAGAAGGGCCTCTGCCAACCAGTCTCCTAAAGACGCCAAAGTCAGCCCTCTGGAAGTCCAAGGTGGCAGCTTTGCTAAGCCTCCTCCTTACTTTTCCAAGGATCAAAAACTCTATTAATTAGTGATCGCTATGTCCAAGAGGGCCTCCAATCTTCACATCACCCAGAAGTCCTTCTTTATTTACAGGCAAAAGGTCCAGAGAAATAATGAAAAGAACAAAAAATCCTGATGCCACCCACTTGAGCCAGTCCTTTAGGACTGCTTTTGGACAGGGGACAGTCCTACTGGCTACATTTACATTACCTGTACTTGCAAATTGACCAAAGTCTCACTTCACCTGAGATATATTTGATAGCACAAAAGTGGAAGCCATCACCTCCTTTCCAGAGGGAAAAAGCAAATTCCCTCCAGTTCTCTTTTTGTCACGCTAGACAGGTCTCACACTTGCTGCATGTAACACACCTGGGAGAGGTGTGCAACTGCAAGGTACATTTGGAGTGAAAGACACTCACATGCCATCAATATGTTAACTGAACTCGAAAGCAGAACAATCAGGCTCTCACACCTCCAAAGAACTCCTGATGTTCGTAGCTTCTTGGTAATAGAGGCAGGTAATGATTTTATAACACATCACACTATGCACTGCAAAACTGAAATTAAAGCTATGTCTTGTTCTACAATTGGAGAAAATGTCTCCAAGAAGATGAGAAAGCTATCTTCTTTAATAACTCTGAAAAGGAAAAGGAGCCTTACTTTGGCTGAAAAGAGATGTCTTAGGGCAAAACAGACAAGGGAAAGTATTAAATAGACAATAATAGCTTCAACAAGTTTGGTTTTATTACATTCTCTTAACCATGAATATCTCCATTCATTCAGACCGTTCTGCCTTCTAAGTGACTACTTTTCATTATAGTCATGATTTTAATACTGAGATATTGTTGAATTAGAAAAAAAAAAAATCTATTGGGACAGGTATAGTGATTCCACAATGGTTTTTAAAAAATACAAAACTGCTTTCATTTTTACACAGAAATACTAAAGATGACTGATTCAAAGCCATGTAAGAATGGAAACACAAACACTGGTCTGACTGCAAACAGCACCAGACCACAACTTTATTTCCGTCTATCCAATACAGAACAATTTCTGCATTGACGTCTTAGCACAGCAGCTGGTTTTGGTCTGCACTTAAGCAGATGTCTTGTCCATTGCCAAATATTGAGCTGCTACATAGCTCACCTGGAGGAATGTTTGTTCTCTTCCTCTTCTTGCCCGGATCATTTCCATTCTCAGTTGGGCTTTCCAACACCCGTGCACCACTCGTGCTGCTGAACTGCAAAGATTTGCTGTTGCTGGCAGGATCAAAGGACAGATGGTTTAAGCCTGAAAGACAAAAACACATTCAGATACAGTTGTTATGGTTTGTGATGCTTCGGGATCACAGTAATAAAAGATAATGCCCAGTCCCAGATACAACTGGTACCCTACAGGCCCCGTAAGATATAAAACCAGAACAGTTAAGATGGTGTGAACAATTGAGACCTCCTTCGCCTGCTTCTGTGCCACAGAAAACTCCCATCTGCTTCCCTTGCTCTAACCTCCACTCCACCCTAAAAGCTCCATCAGGGGAACTGATGCCTCCTCTTCTACTTTGCAGTGAGAGGGTACTGAGCAAAAGCTCTACAGCTATTTAAGACATGCTTGACACAGCACATAGTATGGAACCGTGGCAGGCTTAGATCCACACACAAAATTTACTGTAAACACAAACTCTGATAGCACACGATGCCAGTTTTAGACTGAGCTGCCCATCATCCACCTTACAAGCGGAGTTACGCCATGATCCTTGGAGGACGTTACCCAGCTTTCCAGGATGGTTCCCAACTGAAGGAGATGTCAAGGCCCGAACAGACCCATAAAGACCAGAATAAGGTGTTAAAAATAGGGTAACTTCTTAAATATTCTCTAGCCATAAAGCACGTTCTGAAATACCAAGAAACAAATAGTCTGAATATTACTTAAAAATTACTTTGCTGATCACTCAGCACCATGTTTGTTGTGCTTCCTGAAAGTTTTGAGTTTTTCCTCACTCACAAACATCCCCGTTTCCAGGCAGGACAAGTTATTTCAGTGCTGAGTCTGGCTTTCCCAAGAAATACCCAATGCTGTGTTTACCACGCTACACGTGAAGAAGGAGCAACAGTTAAGGAAGAGTAATATGATCAAGCAGAACAAAAGCTGCCAGAAGGAAAGTAAACGCTCGCTGGCGGGACAGCTTGTGCATTTCCCCCCATCCACCACAGATGTCCAAGCGCTTCAGGGACTCGCAGCTGAAGTCCTCCACCTGTGCTCACACAGCCCCAGCAGGCAACCAGCTACTTCAGATCAGGCTGCACATACAGAGGGCTCTGCTTCAGTTTCTCTGCCCACTCAAGCTTCCACCTGCACACCCGGAGCATGCAAACGCCAGATCCAGAGGACAGCAGGACAGCACCCAGTTCAGGACAGGACACCAACATCAATGCAGTTATTTATGTGCATACTTCTAAGATGTCTACCCTCCAGTATGGACAGAGACCTCATCAACTCAGCAACATCTACAGCCCTCTAGGGGATATCAGGAAACAGAACAAAAAGACAAACCACATCCAGCCACTATATACATGAAGAAAAGCTAATTATGCAAATTTGAACCAAAGGTGATTGAAGAAATATTGCTTTGCAGCTTGCAGTGTGTTTCCTAGTTCAAGGCATTACAACCATTCCAGAGTAATTCTGAGCTTCAATTATCGCTCTCCACAGATCTGTTATGGAAAAATGATGTGATGGTCAACTATGTGTCATTTATGTGCCTAAAGAACATGTCCCTAACCCTTTCTGCCTCTTTACCATGGCCTTTTTCTCAAAAAAAAAAAAAAAAAAGGTACAAAAGTATTTTGTAAACAATCACAGCAAGTTTTAGAGAGGTATACTGCCCTTAACTGAGCTCTGAGTTCATTGTTCCACCTTTTGTTTCATCTAGCACTTGCAGGGATGCAAGACTGAAGGGACACTAAAATATTCAGTTTTATTTATCTTCATCTCAGCAAACTCACCGTGAACACAGAGGCAATGCGAAAAAAAAATCTGGACTAACATGAAGTGATAAAAATAGCTGCATTTCTGCTAAGCCATATGTTCCTGGGAGAACCCAGCAAAACTGCAAGAGTATCAAAGATGACAATTATGCTGCCTCAGTGCACTGATAGGCTGAAACACGGCAACAGCTTCATTTATACGAACCTTTCCCTGGACACACTGCAAGCTGCAGGCAGCGCCGTGACTTCTATTCTAGAGGATTCCACTTCCAAGAACTTGCTAATAAATACAGTTGCTGTGTATGGCTGTAAATAGACAAGAGAGTGGGTACAGAGAGTCTAAGGGGGCTCTTCTCTTAGCTACTGAAAGGTGAGAATGCAAGAAGCAGCCAAGAAAACAAGCACTGTTCAGCTGGCACCAGCCAACAATAGTCACGCACGACTATGCGAGATGCCTACAATGCTGTTTCTTCAATACTCCAAAGTCAAAATATCACGGAGGTCACAAGGCTTCAGGAAAACAAATCACGAATGCAGCAGGTTAAAAATAGAGAGGCTGTGCACAGGAAAGAAATAGAAAATAAAAAGAGCAACTGTGAAATTTACCTCTCTTATCAAGAGATAAGAGATAAATGAGATATTACCTTTTTATCAAGAGATAAGAGATATCTTCCCCACCCCAAGCCTCTTCTCCAGGTTAAACAACCCCAGTTCTCATATCTCACTAACATCTACGATCCCATCTAACGGCCCTTCACTGGGCTCACTCTACTACATCCACAAGTGCCTCGCAGAGCTGGACACAACACCCCAGGTACGCCACACCAACCGTAAGCATTACCCCAGTCTTTTCCACCATGCTACAGATTGGGGTTTCCCTCCCCCCAAGAGGAAACCTCCTGTGGCAGCATTAGGTTCCCAGCACCATCTCCTAAACCGTTTTTCTAAAACCCAAGCTGTAAGGCACCAACAAGGTATCCCGTCCAGTCCTGAGCACTAGGTTTTAGTTGGATCAAGTGCAGAACTGCCAGATGTTTAAAAAAAACACAGCAAATGAGGCTATTGCTTAGCCATAGCCAGACAGCATCACATAAATGCTCAGGCAGACACGGATGATGGCTGAACTTTTCGGTTTTCTCAATGTGAAGACAAAGGGATTCACAATTTGGGAATTCACTCAAAACTGGAAGATGGAATAAGACACCAATATGAAGCTAAACTGACCTGCTCACTCATACCACCAGGCAGGAAGCAGCTTCCAACAGCTGTGGCCAGAGAAGCAGGGAGAGCTCTGAGCATCTTAGCAGCCTGTGCCAAAGCAGAGAGGGTCTGAAGCAGGGAAGGAGAGGAAGGCAGGAACTGACAGAATGAAACCCCTCTCTCCTGGTGAAGGGCAAGCCTCCAGCAGCTAGCACCAGGCACCACAGCACTGTGGTCTCTGTAAGGGGGAAGACAGACACGACACAAAACAAGCAAACAAAACACCATCCCATGCCACCAGAAGATGTTAGGAATGAGGTTGCTCATCCCTGGCTATCACAGGCTACCTCGTGCTCACAAAATGACCTAAACCCACCTTCACAAGCTGTACGAAGGGTAGGTGGGAGACTAAAGGCAACAGTAACACGAATTAAAGTTCAATGGAGGTGGGTTTTGTTTGTTTTTTTGTTTGTATGCTTTTTGGGAGGAAGGGGGAAGCAAACGAAGTTCAGTTTGAACTCAATGACTGTCTAAAAGATGAGGATGCACCCAGCTCAGCATCACCTAACGAAACACATTTCCAAATATCAAGGTCCAGGCGCTGGCTGTGAGCAACGTGGGCACAACACAACAAAAGCATTATAAGGACAACCAGAGACACCACGGTCCTTGGAGAACGGACCATGGACTTGCTCCAGACATCACACGAATAGCCCACTCCCAAAAAAAATATTATTTATGGGCTCCCCATTAAATATAATCTGATATGATCCGTAACAGATGCAACACATGATCCCCAGACGTGAATGCAGCAGCATTTTTTGCACTAGCACAAATTCATGGTGTCAGATTAATGCTCAGCGATAACCCCACAGGGCATGATTAAGGGGGCACTGGTACCAGGAATTCAGCTCCAGATTCACCGCCTCATCAAGCCATGGCTGAGGTCACGCCACTGCAATATTTGTGAGACCACACTGGGAGTAAATCAGTGAAGAGGTCAGGTTTAAAATCCTCATTTTCCCCCCGCTGGAGGATTTTGGTTTGTTTTTAACCTCAAGCCATACAACAGCTGACACGTCTTACAGAGCAATCATAAAACGGCAATACCAGTACAACGAGGGGACAAGAGTAGGAATAAAACCCAGAACTAGTACATAGCTCAGAGATTTCCAGCACAAGAGACTGACTTCTCTATAACATTTTTTCAACTGGTATTTCACAGGCATAGGATGCACTTTGAGGCAGTGCTGAGGCAGCAAAGATTCCTTACTGTGAATTAGAAGCTAAGATTTAAAGAGCGAAAACATTATGGCTTCAAATCATGCTTTGTGTCTGAAAATATTACTGTAAGTTTGCACTCTTGTCATAAAACTCACTCCAGTTAATTGCTTTATGCCAAACAAATTATTTCTCAATGTCAGAACTGTTTTAGAGCTGCCCTTCTCATTGTATGTGCTCTTCCACACAGCCTAAACCTCTTCAAAAGATGAAAATAGAAAGAAAGGACTTCCTTGGTTTGAAAGCTAACCCTTTGCACTTACAACCTACTTGCCACGTGGTCCAAGTGCTCTGGAAGAGAAGCCCACTGTCCTCTTTCAATAGACTCTGACAAGAATCCCACAAGCCAGAAATATTCAGAAGCTGAAGAAGCCGGGAGCTGATGAGTCACAGAATCACTGAGGTTGGGAAAGGCCTCTAAGATCATTGTATCCAAGCTTTATTCTAGCTCTGTCAAGTCTACCCCTGCACCACGTCCCTGTGCACCGTATCTACAGGGCTTCTGAATACCTCTAGGGATGGTGACTCAGCTACTTCCCTGGGCAGCCTGTCCCGACGCTTCACAACCCTTTCTGAGATTATTTTTTTTTCCTAATATCCAACCTAAACCTCCCCTGGCGCACCTTTTTCCTCTTCCCATCACTTGTTGCTTTGGAGCAGAGACTGACCCCCACGTCCCACTCCTACGTCCTCTGAGGCAGTTGGAGAGAGCAATACGGGCTCCCCTGAGACTCCTCCAGACTACACAGCCCCAGTTCCCTCAACCATTCCTTGACTTGTTCTCTAGACCCTTCACCAGCTTCGTAGCCCTTCTCTGGACATGCTCCAGCACCTCAGTGTCCTTGTGGTACTGCGGGGCCCAAAGCTGAACGCAGCACTCGAGGCACAGCCTCACCGGGGCTGAGTGCAGGGGGACGATCATCTCCCTTGTCCTACTGCGGCCTCCCTGCCCACAGTATTGCTGTTACAACACACTAAATATTGAGAAGTTCCCAAGTTTCCAGCTTGGGAAAGCTGTCACTTGCTTGCCCAAGACGAAGAAAGGCAGAGGCCAAGAGGCAACAGAGGCAGCATTACCGAGAACAGAAGCAGCACAGTGAGCACATTGCTGCTGCGCTCCTGCAGCATGGGTTCTGTTCCCAGAACAAACCAAGCCAGGGAGAAGATTTTCAGTGTGCTTCAGAGTCCATTTCTCTGTTGCTCACATAATGAAATCACGCATTATGGGAAAACCTCGTTATACCAAAATTTTCACCCTACAACTGGTGAATGCTGTGCCCAGCAGCCACTTTCAGGAACAATTCCCTGTTATACTGTCTGTGAACTAACACTGAGCTTTAGCTCCAATCCGTATCCCCTCAGACACAAATACATGCACAGATGGAAGCTGCAGCTCTCACAGCACACGTTTAGAAGGAGCCTGAATAGAGATAGGGAAGATCATGATGTTCCAGGCATAAATGAACAGAATGATCTATCCTCACTGGGTCTCATGCCAGCCCCTCGACAAGATTTCATTTTCCAACCAGTCGTTCCTGCTAACAGAACTTGGCCATTGGGCTTAATGACCAGCAAAAAAAGAGAGAACCAACTTCGTTTGAACTGAAAAGCATTGTTTTACAGATCATTCTTATTACTGACAGCTGGAAATGCCAGCAACAATTCTACCCAAAACGCAACTGCGCACAGCTGGGTGTGCTTTAAAACTGTATTCCTTAAAACAGTACCTCAACGGGGCTTCCACTTAACATTTGTGCAAAAATCTTACCTGCTGGATTCGCTAACATTTGATTAAATGACAGCACAAGCTCTGTGCACAAGCCTAGCACTGCTTTAGAGGCAGAGCAGTTCACCCAGGATGCACGCCCTAGCAGCAACCTCATGCTACCGCCGTTTAGGCACTCCAATGTCTTGACATCCAATTAGTTAACGAAAAGCAGGTGCACAAATTCATCCCCTGTAACTCAAAAAAAAAGTAGTAATGAGTACCCTGACACCTTCATATACCTAAAAGTATTTTAATCGCACACTTAGAAGGTCTATAAAAGTTTATACCGTTCACCAAGCTTCCCACTTGCCTCAGCATAAAGAAGGAAGAACAGAAATGGGCTGACGCAGGCTTTGCTATAAATACGGACCTACCTTTTGCCAACATTGGCAAATGTTGGAAGTACGTATTTCTCAACCTGGGCAGTGGTCCCTTTTCTTACCCAGAAACAAACAGAATTGCAGAATACAAACTCCCGTCTGCTTACATACTACTTGTTTTCACATCTAAAGAAATAAATTTGGGAAGAAAAAGTATGGAACACCGACAGTAACCAATTAGAAAACACAGAGAAAAGAAAACAACAAGAAAAGGAAAGGAGAGAATCAAGATACCAAGGCTTTGAAGTCACATTTCAACACCAAACATTTGCTTTCTGAAATAGTTCCCAGGTTTAAAATCTACTGTTGGGCTTGTGAACTCTTTTCTGCTGTACTCCTGTGTGAACAGCTGGAGCTTTATAACAATTAGTTTAGCAGACACACATTTGATAGAGAAGCTGCCTAAGCACACTGAAGAGACCAACATGCTTTTGATAGTTACTCCTGTCAATTCCACATAATCCTTTATTCTAACAACTCTCATCCAGACAGCCTCAGAGAAACGCACACTCAAGAGAATGCCACGAAACGCACACGGTACCTGCATACTGCACAAGGAACATGGCAAGATATTGATAATACTTCAGTGTTTCAGCCAGTTCTCCTGCCCCTTCCAGTTTGCTTATCTGTTTGTTTGAAAGGCGGATGGTTCAGCTCCCACACAAGGCTCCTGTCTTAGTACAGCCCCACAAAAGCCACTGAGCACGAAAGGAAGGTGGGTCAGTAAAACCAGCGCTGCACTTCCCCACCAGCAGGCAACGACAGCCCAGGCATCAAGAGCACAGGTTAGGACAGTTTACAGACTGCAGCCGCATGTGTCACCATCAGTCTCCAGTGACTGACACCAATGGGCTGATTCTTGGGCGTGGGGCAAGGAGGTGAAAGAGCAGCTGGAGAACTGATTAACAGTAATAAATCTGAATCCGTGAGGGATTTCATACATCAATGCTCTAAGCACTGGCATGCAGCTAAACGAACCCCATCTGCATGCCTGAAGTTAGTTGCCTTTGCACAAAAGATTAAGTCCTGGTAATACTTGAAGATAAAAGGCACACAGCCCACTTCTGGATTCTGGAAGCTTGTAGTGGAAAAGAAATAACTTCAGGCAAGCTTATTCTAGCAGGACACTGTAAAAAAGGAGATGTAAGGACTTACTCTCTTCTTTGCCTCCAAAGACACAACATTCGTAACACTAAAGGTCCACCTGCAGTGTTTTCAAGTGGCACGTATTCACAAACCACTGCCAACACAGCAGCAAAAACACGGAGACTTGATCAAGTTGTGTGTGACGTGCTTTCTGTTTCCTGTTATAAACAGAGAAAGGGAAACACGACATACCTACACATGTACATCCACCATCGCCTGCTCTTTGCTTCCCTGTGGCAAGCCCTCAACAGTCCTCACAAAGCTTACATGGCTTCACCACGACAAATTTCCAAATATTTCACAGCAAGGAGTATTTTTAGGATGCCCACATCGCTCTGCCAAACCACTTTTCCCGTGACACAGCATCCAGAAGTTGTTCCACGCTGACACCTGCACTTCCAGGCAATGTGCAGACATACTCTGGAAGCAGAGGTGTGCAGCGTGTAGCTGCAGCCCACGGAGAGGAACACGCCTAATCCCAGACAGCTCATCGTCCAGCTGGGATACAAAGCTCTCCAGAAGCCACCCTGCCAACCTCACTCCCAGTATTTCCGGAAATGAATACGTGCACCTTTGCACAAACACACAAACTCACACTTGCACAATCTAAAATGCCACTGTGAAAGGCTCAGAGACTCATCCCTGTCAAGAGCAGTTTTACATTTCTATCACCTCTGCAGAATTATACACACAAGCAGATGAAATGTGTTTCTACAAGTGAAGGGATGCAGGAATAACTGACCCTCTGACACCAACCTACTGGGGTGGAGCAGGAGAGTGAATTCCCCTGGAAAATTCACACTCAGAATAGTTTGGGTTGGAAGGGACCTTACACACCAGCCAGCCCCAATCCGCTGCAGGGGGTGCAGGGACACCTCCCACCAACCCAGGCTGCCAAAGCCCCATCCAGCCTGCCCCTGAGCACCTCCAGGGATGGGGCATCCACAGCTTCTCTGTGCAACCTGTCCCAGTGCCTCACCACACTCACAGCATAGAATGTCTTCCTTATACCTAACCTACACCTGCCCTCTTTTAGTTTAAAGCCATAACCTCTTGTCCTGCTGCCACAATCCTTGATAGAGTGCCTCTCCAGCTTTCTTGTAGCCCCCCGTTAGGTACTGGAAGGCTGCTGTAACATCTCCCCAGAGCTTTCCCTTCTGCAGGAGAACAGCCACTCAGCTTCCAGCAGAGCCAGCAGCCAGGAGCATCACAAATCCTGCACAAACCTGGCCTATAGGGATGGCTGCTGCTCCCCAAACAAGGCATCTGCAGAGAGATAGAAGCAGACCAGAGGCCACAGGACAGCTATAGCACCAGCATGAGGACCAGAACTGCAGCCTCAGCTGAGAGCAGAGCAGCTGGGTGTTGTAGGAGAACACTGCTTTGGGATGAACACGTTGGCACTGGAAGAATGTCACCAGAAAAGTTGGGGATTAGGTGAGAAATCTCACACCATCTTTGGAAGGTATTCAGAATGCCTCTCTAGCAACACCTTATCTTTGAAATTACTTGGAGATTGAACTTCACCCCTTCTACGAGCTGAAGTCACTGATACCAAAAACATGACCTTAAGCTAAGAAACCTGACCTTACAGTGGCTCAGACGGAGCTTTCAACAACTTAACACAGAGAGCTTTGCAGTTAGATATCACGGAGTGCCCCAAATGTAATAACAAGAAACAGAGGAAACAACTCCTCAGCTTCCAGAGACGGCAGAAGATAGAATCACTGAACAGCTTGGGATGGAAGGGACCTTAAAGATCACCCAGTTCCAACCCCCTGCCCCCAGCCCAGGTTGCTCCAGTCCCCATCCAGCCTGGCCTTGGGCACTGCCAGAGATGGGGCACCCACAGCTTCTCTGGACAACCTGTGCCAGGGCTTCATCACCATCACAGTATTTTTTTCTCCTCATACCTAATCTAAACCTATCCACTTTTAGTTTAAAGTCATTATGCTCATCTTATCACTACACTCCCTGGTAAGTGATGAAAAGCTGGAGTAGCAGGGAAGGAATTCAGGTTTACTGGACAAACAGCTACCTCAGGTCGCCTTCGCATTTTACCTGTCATTCCACTGCTGTGCAGCAACGCTCTGCAGGTCAGGAAAACGTGGTGCTCACCTACTGCAGCTGCACAAGTACAGGGGAGATAAAAAATGACTGAAGCGTGTGGAGTAACGAGCAATCTATCCAAGGACTGACGTGTTCGTGTAAGAAACACGGCATTAAAGAACAAAAGCATTTATGTACAGCATGATCTGAGTGTCTGCTGCTAATAGATGGACCTCGAGGTATGTACCAAAATAGGAGTAAAACAAATAAGACAGCAAGAAGCACAGAAGCATAAAGCTGGAGTATAATGCGTAAAGCACCAAATCAACACGTGTGCAGCCGTCTGTGTACATGTACACAGCTGTACATGCCGGCCTCCTGGCGCTCCGTGGGGCGGGGCGCTCCGTGCCGCTGGGGACGCGTTTGCGCCCCGCAGCCGCGCCCGAACCGGCCGAGACCGAGCGCTCGGCGGCCGCCCACGGGCCTAAAGCCCCCCACAGCCCCCCCGGCTGCCTCCGGGGCCCTCCCGAGGCCCGACTCGAGCCCGGACGCAGCGCAGGCCGCCCGCCGGCCGCCAGGGACACGGCTCCGCGCTCCCGGCCCGGCCCTGACCGCATTTACTCACCGCCCGGCCCCGATCCGGATCCGGATCCCGATCCTGATCCTGATCCAGATCCCGATCCCGGCCCCGCTCCCGGCCCCGGCCCTCGCCCGGCCCCGCCGCGGCCGCCCTCAGCGAACATCCGCGCCGCGGCCCCTCCGCGCGGCTCTCCCAGGCCTCCCATTGGCTGCCGCGTCGCTAGGGGGCGGGGAGGGGCCGCGCGCGCACGGCACGCCGGGATAGCGGCGGAATCCGCGGGCGGCTCTGAGGGACCCGGCCCGGCCCCATGGCGGCTGCGCCACGGGAGGGGCGGGGATGGAGGCACCTCCCCTCTTCCTCCTCTTCCTCCTCCTCGTTCTCCACTGAATTAATTAATAAACTTATAAACTTAATAAACTTATTTATTTATTTATTTGTTTGTTTGTTTGTTTATTTATAGCGCAGGCACGGGCTTCATCCAGGCGGGGGGACAGCGGGCAGGGCAGCCGCTCCTCGCCTCCTTCCCCATGGTGCCGGGGCAGCACGGCCGGGCCCCCCTCACCCCGCGGCCTCCCCGCACGCCCAGGGCTCGGTGCCCGGTCACCATGAGGCAGAGCTGGGGACGGGCGCTCTCTGGGACACGGGATAGCGATGTGGTTCAGGGCAGGGCTTGGTAGTGTTAGGGCAGAGGTTGGGCTGTGTGGTCTTGGACGTCTCTTCCAACCTGGATGGTTGTGCAGAGGCAGGCACTGTTTCACACCACAAACAGCCCCGTCAGGTCCTGAGGTGTCTCCTGAGAGCACCACCTCCAGCCCAGGAACAAGAAGAGGGAGGACAGGCAGGTCAGCGCCAGGGCACAGCGAGGGATCCTCTTCTAGATGCTCTGTTTCCAGCATGACTACATTCTCCAGCCCCACAATCAGCAGAAGGGCATTATCTCCCCATCCAGCCACCACCCTGGGTCTCAACGGCATTTCTGGCACTGAGGAGGTGGTCAGAGCTTGTAATCCCAGCAGCAGACAGGGGCTCCCTGGTGGCTGCAGGCCCACACATCCAGGGGTACTGCTGCTGGGCACCCAGCGTGACAGCCACCCATTCCAGATCTGTGCCAGGCACAAACCCTATCTGTGGCTGGGCCCGCTGTGGGCAGCAGAACAGCAGTGGATGCAGCAGTCAGCAAGCTTGGAAAGCAGCAAGAGGCCTGCTTGCAAAGCATCTCCATTCACAGTGGGTATTCGCATGTGAAGCACGCGTGAGGGAGGCAGAGGATGGCTTCAGCATCGTCAGATGCTTAGCAAGGACAGGTCAGCTTTGCAAAGCAACAGCTGTTGGAGTTCACGCAGCAAACACATCATGCAAACAGATGATGCACTGATCCCCAGAACTGAGTCAGACTGGTTCCACCCACTAAATCCACCTGCAAGGCACCAGTTCACAGACACAGAGCCAGGTCTATCCTACATGAGCCTTATCTCAGGTTCTTCCCCTAACACACAGCCAGGCACAGGATCTGATTAATGCTGTTTGGTCTCAGGCCTTTCCCAGGCAGAGAGATGAGTGCCAGAGTGCCCACTGATTTTTGTTTGTTTTTAATAGAGCACTTTTATTTTTTTCTCTTCCTCTGGTATGGGGATGGCCTCAGAACCAAGGCAGGTTCTGCACGCATACAGGATATGGCCTTGAGCCTTCATATCTATTAGAAGGGCAAGTGACAGAGGTAGAAGCAGCTGCTATTTTATGCATAGCATCCTCATCTTCAGATGAAGAGTGAGTTCTTAGCTAAGAAACCAGTTTTAAGGGAAAAATTATTACTATGTGGATTAAATGGATGTGATTTAACAAAAAGCAATTAAATGTTACCATAGCCTCTGGCAGGGCCAGCAGTCTGGCCATCACCACAGTGTGAGACAACATGAACAAATGCTGTGTGCACCCACCTTGTGCGTCAGTATAGAGGGACCTTTGCAGTCCCATTACCAATCCTACAGCCTTGGTGGGACAAAGCAGCCCTTCTGCACAGGTTTTTCCCTGTCTCCAAGGTCTTCTTCCTGCTCCTTTGTTAAAGCTCAGCATTCAGGTGGTTACTCATTAACTCACTTTACAGCTCAAGCCAAACAGTGACAGCACAACCTGTGCTGCCCTGCAGTTCTCCCAGGCATGCAGTGCCTGGGGTTGTTCAGCACTTGCTCTGGTGCAGGTACAGCTGCTGCTGAAGAACAGCAGAGCCCTGACTGCATCCCCTGCACCACAGCAGAGACCCCAGGCCCATACCCCTCACCTCTGCCTGAGGCGGGTGCAGCCTGGGGGAGGGATGAACCTGCCACCTCTCCAGATGCAGGATTGATTGCAGTCAGGGGACAGGTTTGGGGGACAGCCCTGACTGCATCTGTAGGATTTTGAGTTTGATTTAAGTAGGGCAGTGATTGGGAGCACATGTGGTCCTGGACAGATGTGCACACATCTCCCAGTCTCTACTGCATCTGGCCAAGGGTGACAAAGCCAACACAGTGAGAGCAGCCCTGCCCCAGGTGCCGGGGGACCTGACCCTGACAGCTGACTCTGCAGGCAGAGGGGAGTGCAGAAGGACCCCAGGTATGGACTGGGGAACCTAGACAGCAAAAGGTGAAGGATCTCAACCTATGGAGTAGGTGCCAAGGGCTTGGTCCCAGCAGACACGAGGCTGTTCTTGCTGAGTGCTCTCCAAGCAAAATTTAACACGCGCTGTGCACCTGCAATTTGGGCTGCCCTGGAGCTGCTGCAAAACCAGCCATGCTGGCCATGCTGATGTCTGGGAATTAGCATCCAGTCCTGTCCCACCCTGTCCAGGATCTCCTCCACAGCTGGCGGACCCCAAGTTCATGGTTGTGGCGGAGGAGATAACCCAGAAAGCCAGTGATTGCTACTCCTTACCACGTCAGTCCTGGAGCCGCAAGCAGGACACGGTAGGAAGGGATTTGGTGCCTCTGCCGGGGAAACGGTGGCGATTGCCCAAGTGAAGGAGGACCCTCCTCTTTATACCGGCAGCTAGCTGGGAGAACTGAAGCCGCACATCCTTCTGCCAGCAGGAGTAGAGCAGGGGGTTCAGGAGGGAGTTGCACAGTCCCAGAAGCCAGAGGTAGCTCTCAATGACTTTGTAGGTTAAGCAGTTGGTACACACAGTTTGCACGATGCTGGCGATGAAGAATGGCAACCAGGACAGCGCGAAGCACCCGATGAGGATAGCCACGGTGCGCAAGGCCTTCATGTCGCTAGTGGTGTGGGGTGGGGGGCAGCTCCCTGCCAGCCCCGCGTGTTCTACTTCACGGATATGCTGCACATGCACAGAGGCAATTTTCAACATGTCACAGTAGAGGTAAATGAAGAGAAACAGTGCTGGAAAGAAGCCGATGCAGGAGACAGTGAGCATGTAGGTGGGTTGGAAGACTCCAAAGAAGGAACACTTTTCCTGGGCAGAGATCCTCTGAAAGACTGGGGCAAACACTGGGAGGAAGCCAATGATAGTGGCAAGCAGCCAGAGCCCCACCAGCTGCACCCCAACCCTCAAGCCCGTGACCAACTGGAGATAGTGGAAAGGCTTTCTGATTGCCAAGTGCCTGTCACACGCAACCAGAGTCAGGGACAGGATAGAAGCAGCAGAAGAGAAAGTCACAAAAGCCATTCGCAGGACACAGAAGATCTGCGGTGGATAAAAGGGCTCAGAAAACTCATCCATGACCAGACCCATGACCGTGAAGCCAACCATGGCATCTGCGACAGCGAGATTAAGGACAAAATAGTGTCCCTTGTAGCCGCTCTTCTGGATAAGGCGAAGAAGGACGATGGCCACCAGTACGTTGGCAGTGATGATGAGCGAGGCCAGAACAGCCAGGATGGTTCCCAGTGCCGAGCTAGCCATATCTGTCCACTGTGGGGCACAGCCTGAAGGTTGTGTGTCTCCACCACGATCCTAGAGCATCCCTCACCTGGTACTTCTTGGTACGTACAGCTCAGCAAGCAGGCAGCAGCGGGCGCAGCCCCTCACTCTCCAGGTAGTGCCGTGAGAGCACCGGGTGCAGTGGTGTCGCAGGCCGAGGAGCAGAGCTCTGCTGTGCAGCTGCCTGCTGGAAGGGACTGGTGCACTCACGGCACCCGCTGTGCCCACGCAGGTCCCTCCCCTTCAGCCACGTTTCCAGACAACCCTGGAGCAGGAGGGTGAGCAGAGAGCACCTGGGCAGGAAGCCCGAGCAAGGCCAGGCTGACGCTGCTCTCACAAACAGCCCACTCATGCTCCCCTGGCTCCCTGCCCCACTGGCAGCACAGCAGCCCCTGCACAGGTTTCTTCAGCATCTCCTGCCCCAGGGCTGCCCATGCTGTCACTGGCCTTCCTAACATCTCCTGCAGCATGACCGTGAGACCTGCTCAGAGGCCACAGTCCACTCTGGCACTAGGATCGTACCCTGGTCGCTCCTCCCTGTCCAGCAGTGCTGCTGTGATGGCACATCGGGAGGTGGGCACCTCCAGCCAAGCACCAAAGACCTGAGCAGAGACGATGCCCTGCTTTGACCCAAGTGCTAATGAAGGAGAACAAGCAGTAACAACTGTACAACCCTCACGGGATGCAGAGGTGGCACAGCTCACAGGCCTTCCTTTCCGCAGGGTCACTGCCAGACCGAGGGCAGCCTCTTCCCGTGAGGCCAAGGAGACAATACTGATCCCTTTACACAAAGGGCCGCAAGCCACCTCTCCTGCCACGTGAGCTGGAAAAAATAAAGCTGCGAGGAAACAGGGAAGGGTAAAGACTTCCTCTGTCAAATAGCAATCTGAGGAGAGCAGGCTGCTGGGGAGAGGCTGAGAGTAGAACCAAGGGCAGGACACAGCCAAGGGCAGAGCATGGTACAGGGCAGGTTGTAGATACTGCAGCAGGGAGGAAGGATGCAGCAAACATAAATTGAGGCCACTGTGAACAGAACCATGGGCCTGTGAAGACCCTGGGTCTGCACAGCACAAAAAGCCATGGGGAAGAACTTTGGTGTCCTTAGAGCCTCCTCTTTTTTCCTGTCCAGGTGAATTTATTCTCCCCAGCCTCTCTCCCACCAGGCTGCAGGACCCCTCCTGACACCTTGTATAGATGGTGGTTACTTCTTTCCTTGATCACCTTCCCCAGAGCCCTTGGGGTCACCCCAGAGAGGGAGGGCTAGACACTTGGGAAGAGGTAACAGTAGGTTTGAGCTGAGAGGTGCAGCCAGTCCCCAGCATGGTGCTGTAATTCCATGGACAATAGGGTGGCAGGAGTGCTTCAGAGCCACCTTGTTACCCCTGCCCAGCCTTTGTGGGCCTGGACCTTGGGGAGTCTCATATAAAGAAACATTTGGGGTGCCTTAGTCCTGATGGGGGAAAGTCCAAATTCCACAGCGTGGGATCAAGGCGGGCAGGAAGTTAGAGAAATGGCAGGACAGCTTGGGGACAAAGCACAAACAGAAACCAGAGCTGCTCCCTCCCTGTGGACGTATCTTTGCTCTGTCCCATACATAACTCCTGGTGAGAGGGCAAGCCTGCTCCGCAGGGGCTCCTCCACCCCATTTCAGGACTCAGCAGGTGTTTTCACGAGACCATCACTTCAGCACAGACCTCAAGTTGTGAGACCACAGCTGGCCCAGCAGGTACCACAGGCAGCAATTCCTCCTTCCCATAGTGCCAGTTCACATTTCTGCTGCAGAATAGCCCACGCAGCCCACCACCACCCACTGCCCCTGTTATGACCTTGAATGCTCTAGGAAGATGCCTCGGCACACAGGCACACTGCAGAATGGCACAGCCACTGAAGGCAGAGATGGTAACGCCTTCAGGGCATGAACATGGCCAACACAGAGGGGGGCAGCTGTGGCCCTGGTAGCTCAGGTACCCCTGCTTCCTGAGGCAATTGTAGGATCTGCATCAACATGTTTGACTAACTGGGTACACAGACTACTCAGCCATGCTCTCACGTAGTACTTGGTACGGCTAAGAAAACACTAAAAAACAACAACACACACGCTTGAGAGAATAAGACCCATTTAGGGAGTTTTTCCAGGAAGAACAACCTGAGGCAACGAACCTCCTTCGAAAATGCCACATTTCTGACAGTGCTAGTCACTTGCACAAGCAGTTACCACCGAGGTTTAAGGGTTGGGATTTTTGGTTTCTTTTTTGTTTTTGAAATACCTGGCCACATACTCGTCTTTCACCAACTGAGAAACCCAAAGGGACTCAGCTTCTCTTCCCTGTTGGCTGCAAAGGCAAGATGCTTTGGGGATGAAGGGCTTCATGAGCACCTTCAGAAGACAGCTAGCACCGTGGTAAGGCACGTAACGTGAGGCAGAGCTCACAACCAGCCTTCACCTCAGTGCCACATCTGCAGAGATCACCACCACCACACATTTACTTGCAGTTACTATTGACAAAGTGAGGCAGGGTGACACATGGCCACATTTTTGACAGACGGTGCAATGGAACATAGGAGGTTCCACTTAAATACAAGATGAAACTTTTTCATGGTGAGGTGACAGAGCACTGCAACAGGCTGCCCAGGGGCATTGTGGAGTCTCCTTCTTTGGAGACATTCAAAACCCACCTGGAGGCGTTTCTTTGTGACTTGATCTAGGTGTTCCTACTCCAGCAGGGGGATTGGACTAGATGATCTTTTAAGGTCCCTTCCAATCCCTAACATTCTGTGAAAGCTCAGCTAAGGGATACCACAAGGGGCTGAAGACCACTCAAGCAAGTGGAAGGAGCATCTCCAAAGCCATGTGGGGAAGCTGACCCAAAGGAAAGATGGAGGAAAGAAGAGTCTCTCATCAGCACCTCGCATTGAAAAATACAAACAACAAAGTGGCCATGGATACATTCTTTATGCATTTCTGAGGAGCTCCTTGTGGCAGCCTGAAGAACAAAACAGGTTAGCAACAGCCGATAGCAAAGAACTGTCACATGAGCAGTCCAAAAATTAACAACAGCAATATAGCATGGAGTTGCACAGAAGAAACTGCTCCAGAACTGAAGATACAGGAACACCAAAGAAAACCGAAAGAATATATGGAACTGAAGTTAAATTACATCTCTCAAATGGACTCATATTCATCCACCACGTAACTATTTATTTACTTGTAATGTTTAGAAATTCTCTTGAAGAGTAAAGCAAGGTGAAGCATATGCATGTTGTCCATTTCTTTCAATCCACTGTTCCCAGTCTCTGGTATATTGTGGTTTAACTCTGAAAACAATCCTCCCAGCCCTACGAGAAGGAGCTGTGGCCCTGTAGGAATACCTACAGGCTGCTACTCTGTTCATGGCATGATTTAAGTTCAGGAGTTTACTGGAGTCAAATTCCTTATGCATTCAGCTAGTACAGTACACCTAGGTCTTTGCAAAACCACAGCAAACAATTCCCTCAGTTCAGCTGAACATTCCTTATGCAATTTGCACAGAAAATCGCGGTTTACAGCGCTCGTGAACAGGAAGCATTGCTGTATGTCACAAGAGACCTTCATCCAAACTAAAGCTTCCCCATAAAGAAGGAAGGAAATAGGAAAACCTAAGCTGTTTGCTTTCACAGACATATGCATTAAAACAAAACAAAACAAAACAAAACAACACAGAAGAGAATGATGAAAATAACCTGATGTTCTGCTTCACACTGGAAATGTTAGACCATCATCTTAAAGTGGGGCATCTGAGTTCAGTTTTAAATCAATTTACTTTGCTTTAAAATAATATAAACAATAAGGTTATGAGAGACTGAGGTTTTGCAAAACTAAGGTAACAATTTCCTGACAGTAACAAACTGTGTTTTAGAAACTTTTATATTACAACAAAACGTAAAAATTGATAAGAAAAAAATATATATTTGGGGGAAAAAAAAGATACACATCGTGCAGAAAAAAATACTTCATGTTCTCCCCAAAGGCAGACACACCATCTGCTCTGGAAAATATACCTACTGTAAGTCTGCACAAACACAAACTCATACCATCCAGTCAATAAATAATTTAATGAGGTTACAGATCTGCAAGAAAACATGACAGCACCCTTTTTCCAGCCTCCAGCCTCACCCCACAGGCACGGCAGAACAATGCACATGAGCCAAACAACTAACCACAGCTGCATCAAAAGGCCACTGGAATGCACAGATCTTCACAGAAGATATTGCTTCAGGCCCAGACACTTGTACACAGTTAATACTTGCTTCTGTGTGAAAAAAAACAACATGCAGTACCTGCAATCAGCCTCTCAGTTATACTTCAGCCAGAACATGCTCCAGGGACCATGCATTTGGGGGAGGGGGAGAGTCCAGACCCACATGTACCAACACATCAAAAGACGGGGATGGTGAAATGAAGAGGAAGGCTGCAGCAAAATACTGCTGCAAGTCTTGAAGATGACACCCACGGAATGCAGCCAGCTCTCAGAACGGAAGTCGCTTCAACTGCTCATATGTGATAAAAAACTGAAGAGAAAGTTAAGGAATTGGGACAGACAAATATATATATAGCAGCTGCACTGAACCTCCCTCATAACCAGGCCATACCTGACAAGGCAAGGCAGGTAGATCAGCACAGAAAGCCCGTGGGAAAGTCCCTCTTCCAGGCAGCATAAAGTGATCTGTAGAGGTGGAAGAGAGCTGCAGGAGAGCTACCAAGAGGGAAGAGACTGACCCAGAAGCAAGCTGGGCCAGGCTTGCCAAGACCACTGAGAATGGGAGGCGACTCTAACCCCAGACTGGGACTTCCTAAATTTTGAATTCTTTAAAATAAGCTGTATACACAATTTCAGAGGGCCAGAAGGACCATTACAGCAATCCGGAAGTGCTGATTCTGCAGAGCAGATCAGCACCTGTCCTAAGGGCAGAAATTCACCAGGCTTTCCCCAAAAAATGGGAGCCAATCCAGAAACTGCTGCACCTCTAGCAGCTCAAGCCAAATGGAAAGTTTAAAGCCAAACACTTGAGAGCACTTACTTTACAGGAAAGTATCCACGCTGCTGCACTGGCAGTCCCTGCACTAACCACCTACAGAGCTTTTAGAAGTAGCAGTCGCCAACGGTGGCATTTTTTGGCACTTGAACCATCTGCAGCCACATCGGTTTACATCTGTCCAAGCAGAACAGGGAGTTCACTTTGGGCTACTGCGAGGAAGACAAAGAGGTACACCGTCAGCGTGTCTGCTCTGAACTTCTACTTACAGCTTGTCCTCCCCTGCCTGTCCATGTTCATGGCCTCCCAGCAGCACACTGAAGGATACAATGATGTTCCAGGGACCGAGCCGAAGCCAGTTTGGCCAGAAGCCTTTATAGAGTGCAAAGAATCCCTCGCTCTTCCATGTCTGCGAAGAGAGAGGAGGTATCAGTTATGAGACACTACTCAACCCACAAGTTTTTACTTTTTTCCCTCCCCTCTCTATTCTCTCCCCCATCCCACTGTGGTAGAGGGGTGTGAGCAAACATTTCCTGAGGTTGTGTGGTGCTTAGCTGCCTGCCGGGTTAAACCACAGCATTCACTAACAAAGCTTTCTCCCGTAAGGTTGGAAGAATGCTCAAGCTGGCAAAGGAGATCCCAGGAAAGTGACTCTAGACCCTTTTCTTGTTTGGAACACTGACAAGTCTGTTCTCTCACAGTGCAATCTAACTGCTCAGAACAGTGGTGTATCTTGTAGGAAATCACAGAACAGCTGAGGCTGATAGGGATGTCTGGAGGCCATCTGGTCCAATCCCCCTGCTCAAGCAAGACCACCCAGAGAAGGTTGATGGCTGCTCAAGACCTCCAAGGAAGGAGACTCCAAAACCTCTGGAAAACATATGCCAGTGCTTCATCACCCACACAGTATGGAATTCCTTCCTGATGTTTAGAAGGAACCTCTTTTGATCCAGTTTCTGCCCATTGCCTCTTATGCTATCACTGAGCACATGTTCAAGCTGGTGTCCACCTGTACACCCAGGTCCTTTTCTTCAAGGCTGCTTCCCAGCTGGGCAGCCCCCAGCATGTCCTGCGGTTGTTCCTCCCCATGAACAGGACTCTGCACCTCTCCTTGCTGAACTTCAGAGGGTTCCTGTCAGCCCGTTTCTCCAGCCTGTCCAGATCCCTCTGGAGGGCAGCACGGCCCTCTGGTGAATCAGCCCCACACCCCACTTTCGTGTTGTTTGCAAATTTACTGAGGGTGCAGTCTGCCTCCTCACCCAGACCGTTAACAGAAATATTGAATGGGAATGGACATGGTTTTGACTGCTGGGGTACTACGCTCATTACTGGCCTCCACCTACACTTTGTACCACCAACTGCTACCCTCCAGGCCTGGATGATCAGCCAGGGTTTGATCCACCTCACTGTCTGCTCATCCAGCCCATATTTCAACAGCTTGAATTTGGCCAGCTTCTAAAAAACAGGAATTTGCCCACCTGTTACCTCCTTACCTTCACGAGACCATCCAGAGTGCCCTTATAGAGCTCCACGCTGCCCACAATTGCTCGCTGGTTCATCATCCGTGTCCGCACCACGTCCACAGGGTTGGAAGCAATGGCCCCAGCCAGCCCACACGTAAAACTGGAACTATACATACACCAAAACATCAGAGAGGAATAGCTGAGTATGGCCAATCTGGCTCAGAAAGGCCGTGACAGAAGCACAAGAGTATCTTTCACTGAATGTTATGATGGGTATTTAGCAATAAACATTAGCTGTACTCTCTGTTCCCACCCAGAAAAAGGAATCACACCACTCTGAGACCCCAGAGAGCTAAGGAAAGTAAAAGCTCAGTTTCGTCTGATTAAGTCCCTGTCAGAGCCCACTGCCAGGTCTGCATTCTGCAGTCCAGCAAGGGTTTCTTCGTGCTGACAAGGTGACACAGACCTGAAGGCAGCCTCTTGGAAGTGCACATCCTTCTCCCCAGAGCAAACATTTCTTCATGGCAGGGAAGGAGGGAGGAAGACCAAAGACAGCAAGAGGGAGCATGCAGCTGCTAGTCTCCTCCCTGCACATATGGTCTAGTGCTTGTCACCTTCAGCCCACAGCAGGCAAACCCAACAGAAGCACTGCAGCACCTCCAGCTAAAGTGTCCACTAGAAGAATAATAGGAAAATGTAGGTGAAGAAAGATTTTGGGAGGTCTCTAATCCACCCCTTGTTTAGAGCAGGGCTGACTTTAAAACTAGGTCAGGTTGCTCAGGGCGTTCTCTTGGTCAGTTTTGCAAACTTCTGTTTCACAAAACTCTTGCAGCAATGGCTGCAAGCTGACATTGTCTGCCGAGATGAGCACCTAGGACTGGAGCAGCTCTTTTAACTGATTGCTACACAACCAAAACTCCTGCCCGGTTTGTACCAGGGCAGAGACATGGAGCAACAGCATGTCTGGTCTTCAGTGAGCTAAATTCAAGCTGTAGCTTCACCAAAAGGGTTCATTAGGTTCCTTTCTCTGGGGAGATCTCTCTAGGGACACTTGCTGGGCATCCTGAGCTGCTCCAATCAACACACCAGATCTCTCAGAAGTATTGAGCTTGTTCTTGGCAGCTCCAGAGCACTTGGCTCTACAAACAGATCTCACTCCAAATCCCAGCTTGCTCCTCTGCTCCACACACCCTGCCAAGCCTGGAGAGTCCAGCAGCTGCAGCAAATACTCACACGAAGTGGGCAAAGATTGTATCGCCCATCAGGCCTGATAGAATTAAGTGCTTCTTGGTAATGTCATAGACTGGCAGTTCCACCCCAACCACGATGGCAGCTCTCTGGGCTGTTGGGACGACACCCTGCAGGGCACAAACATCAGTCACAAGCACAGTTTGCTGCCCGAAGGCCTGCAGCTAGTATAACATTTCTTCCCACTCCCCTGTCAGGAGCCTTTCTCTGACAATCTACCCGGAATCCTCCTCACCCTGTCTTACAGCTGCAGCTTTTGAGGTGGACCAGCTCCCTGTCTCCCAGCATTAACTCCAAAGCTAAGAAGGATTCTTCCATCCTGCACCATGACAGTTTTACTCCAGCTAGATTAACCAGATGTTGCTTCTCTCCTCTCAGCCACTAACACACAGGAATTAGGCTACAATTTACTCATCTTCCCTCACCCAACAGTACCCAGGGGATTCAACACCAAAAGAGATCCTGCACCACAAAACCAGCAGCTGTTTAGAGAACCAGATGGAGTCCTCCCAGGACCAGGTCCTCCTTGCTACATGCCAGCAACTAGATTTTGCTTTGCTAGCACTGTTGATTTAGGAGATGATCGTGTATTACAAAAGTTGTCAGTGGCAGGACATTGATCTGGGAACTGACAAAACAATTACTGGAAAGAACAAGCATGAGCTTAGGTAAGTGCTATGTTCCATCTGGGAAATAACCTAGCAACCACCCCCTCAGGAAACAGGTAAAAGCACCTACAATTCCACTGAGTACCAGGTCACAGAGAACACAGCAGCAATGCAGAGCTTGGCCATTTCACAGGAACTCTAACATCACCCGAGTAATTCAGGGAAACCCATGTTATCATGACAAAGCTTCCCAGTCACTGGAACCAGGAACAACTCTTCAGTGTGCCAAATTATGAGCCACGATCTACCTAGTGGTTATCCCAAACCAGAGAGAAACAAGACTAGCTTGATCAGTGGAATCCAATTTGAACTGGACCTGTCTCTGCACTGCAACCTGTCTGCAGCACACACCAGCAACAAAGAGGGCTCCATTTCTTCTCTATTCTATTTTCCCCTCTTGCGTGTTTGTCTAAAGAGCAGAATAACCTCAACACAACTATCCATCAGGTGGTGCTCACCCTCCAGAGGCCTCGGGTACCCTCCTGCTGGTAGATATCGATGAAGCTGCCAATCATGCCACCCTGGAATAAACTGCCTTGAGCCTGCATTCGAATCTGAAAGAAATGCACAAGTCAGTGGGATAGCATCAGTGTCTGCTACAAGGGGGACAAGGACAGCAGCTCAGCGACTTTCTGGTGGTAAGGAATAATGGGGAAACTTACAGCAGACACTGCTCTCCCACTACCCACACAATCTCTCCCTGCAAACCATGCAGCAGATGAGGGCAGGCAAGCAGAGGGACAGCAACAGGGTGGAAGGGCAGTGAAAAATTCAAGCAACACAGAGTGACAGGCATGGTCTTTCCCTTCTGAAGGCAGCCCGAGAAGGTTGAACCACACAAGGGGGAAGTATGGGAAAGTTCTCCAGACTCTCTACACAACAGGTAGGGCTGAACTGTATCAACAAAGCTAAGCATAGTCATCAAAGGGAATGGAGCTGAGAAGTTCTGATGGCTGGCTGCCACCCCACTCACCTTTCCCAGCTAAGGTAACACAGCCTGGACCCCTTAAAGATTTACAGATTTCTTGATTTTTAGGAGCTGCCTTTTTTTTTTTTTTTTTTTTTTTTTACTCTTTTTTATCGGCTCTGGGCTTCTACTCCCATTCTCAACAAGCCCAAATTAGCAAAAATAATGCCAGTAGTGGCTTAGAGAACATGTCACCGCAGCTGGGAAAGATGCATCTTCACTGGAAGGCAGGAGCACACAGCAAAACAAGGAAGCTGTCTCTGGCCACATATACTTCTTACCTTCAGCACATCTGTTGGATTGGCAAGCGCAGAGGAGATCACCCCTGAAACCACTCCACAGATTACATTGATTAACAACGTTTCATCTGCAACCAAGAAAAGAATGTCAGATTCTGAAGGTCTAAAGGGAAGGTGTATAGATTGTACTGAACAAGCAAGAAGCTCTGGAAAGAACAGAAAAGGTAAGCTCTCAAATCACATGGTGAAGCTGCACAAGCAGAAACTGGCAACTTGTAATCAGATCAAGGCAGAGCTGTCCCCACAACTGCCTCAGCTGCCAGAGGTAAAAAGTAGAAGCTGAAACAGCAACACGCTGTCAGAGAGAAGCAGGTCTGACTGATGATTCTAGCTGAGCAGACAAGGAAAATGCCTCTACACATGAAAATTCTAAACAATTATCTGATTTCAGTGCCCAGTGACACATCTCTCACAGTAGAGAACGGCAAGACAGAGGTAGACAAAGTGGGGCAGCTAAACATTTCTGAAGGCAACCTGATACAAATTACTTTTAACCTGGAGCACCAGCTGGCCACACTCTGAATATGTGGCTGCCTTGAGAAAACAGAGAATAGGTGACCCAGGCAGAGAAAGTTAGATGCAATTAGTCCCAGAAGAGGAAAAAAATAATCTAAGACTTCCAGGCCCAGTATTAGAGCGATAGTTATGTTGGAAGAAGGTATGGCCCTTTGCTGGTACTGACCACCGCACTTTCCAGCGGAGACCAGGCCACTGGCTGCCCCAGGCCTGTAGGAAGACAAATATTCAAACAACAGTACTCACAACTGGAAACGCTGCAACAGCGAGTGAGGAGGGGTGTGCAGCCCTGTGTATGGGTGTAGAGCCATACACAGGAAGAGGGTGGGTTGTTGTTGTTGTTTTTTGTTGTTTGTTTGTTTGTTTTGTTTTTGTTTTTGTTTTGGGGTGGGGGGCTCTGAAACCACAAAACAGAGATAAACGCTGGGGAAAGTAAAGGTCTGTCTGGAGGGGCAGGTGTTTGGCTTAAGGGTCATTTCTGCGACTGTGGGCAGTGCCAAGCACAGTGAGGCTCAAATCTATGTTGAAAGCTGTCCTTGCTGTTATTATACAAATAAAAGGCGCAGCAGAAGATGAAAACAACTCAATTTCTTTGACAATTTGTAGCTGGGAAAGGTGGCAGAGAAAGGAAGGAGCCAGACCACACAGAGCAGAAAGCGCACAGCTCCGTGATGCACCTCCTGCGGGAAGAGACCTGCCTGCACCGACACCGACCTTCCAGGCGATCCACGAACAGCCGCTTCAGGCTCTGGTAAATGCCGATCTTGATGGTGCCGTAGGACGCCTGTCTCAGCAGCGCCGGGGCGATCCTGAGCAGGGGAACAAACGAGACCCGGCTGAACCGAATTCAGCAGTGTGCTGAGGTGGCCACGAAGGCCAACAGCATCCTGGCTTGTACAAGAAGCAGTGTGGCCAGCAGGGCTAGGGAAGTGATTGTCCCCTCTGGTGAGGCTGCACCTCGAGTCCTGTGTTCAGTTTTGGGCCCCTCGCTACAAGAAGGACATTGAGGTGCTTGAAAGAGTCCAGAGAAGGGCAATGAAGCTGGTGAGGGGCCTGGAGACCAAGTCCTACAAGGAGCGGCTGAGGGAGCTGGGCTTGTTCAGCCTGGAGAAGAGGAGGCTCAGGGGCGACCTTATCGCTCTCTACAGATACCTTAAAGGAGGCTGTAGCGAGGTGGGGGTTGGTCTGTTCTCCCACGTGCCTGGTGACAGGACGAGGGGGAATGGGCTAAAGTTGCACCAGGGGAGGTTTAGGTTGGATATTAGGAAGAACTTCTTTACTGAGAGGGTTGTGAGGCATTGGGATGGGCTGCCCAGGGAAGTGGTGGAGTCCCCATCCCTGGAGGTCTTTAAAAGCCGTGTAGATGTAGAACTGCGTGATGTGGTTCAGTGGAGGCCTGGTTAGCGCTAGGTCAGGCTGCACGGGGTGATCTCGGAGGTCCCTTCCCACCCAGACGACTCTGGGCCGTGCACGCTGCTCTCGCAGGCCCCACACGCCGGTGACCCCCCCGCGGCCCCAACCCGCCAGAGGCCCCGGTACCCCGATGCTCGCCCCCACGCCCCCTTCCCGGTTCCTCTCGGCCCCGGGCCCCGCCGCTTACCCCGAGTAGAGGGCGCGGCCGCCCTCCTCGCGGCAGATGCGGAACAGGGCGTGGAACATGCCCCGGTAGCGCACCTCGCGGAACCGGGCGTCGGCGCTCTGCCCCTGCACCTGCAGCCGCGTCTTGGTCAGGTCCACGGGGAAGGTGCCTGCGGGGAGAGCGCCCGTCAGCGAACCGGGAGCGGTACCGGGATCACCGGTACCCGCCACCGAACCCCTCCTCACCGAACTCGGCCACGATGGAGGCGAGCCCGCCGTACACGAAGGGTTTCCAGCTCAGCGCGGACATGGCATGGCCGCGGGCCGCCCCGCCGCCGGAACCGGAGCCGAGAGCGGAACGGGAACGGGAGCGGCGACGGGAACGGGAACGGGCACGGAACGGGAACCGGGAACCGCCCCGGCACGGGCGGCGCGCGCAGCCGGCGGCCGGCGCCCCCTGGCGGCACCGGGCTGAGGCCGCGGCCCCGCCGTGCACCCCCCCCTTCCCCCATCCTGAACACAGTACGACAAAAAAAACAAAGCACACCGGGAAATGAGAGTGCTGCTTCAGTTCTCTCTTCTGGTTAACGATCAGTTTTATTAAGAAGAGTTTAAAAAAATAAACACAAAAATAAAGCACCCTAACTCAACAGCACGTCTCTTGGGGTTCATCACACGAGGAAGATGCGCTGGGTGCACCCAGGACACACAGGCAGCGTGTCAGGCTTGCAGGCACCCAGCAGCCTCTCACTGCAGACACAGGGGATGCTCCCACCAGGATGGTGCCGGGCAGTTTGGAGAGCAGCACCCTGCCACCCTCAGCAACCACTTTTGCTCTGCAGGGTGCCTGCCAGCACAGACAGCAAGGAGACCCCTGTCTGAGAAGTGAAATGAGAAACAAAGTCGAAGCTGTGGGAGGCGAAAGCACCAGCTGGGGTATCCACACAGAGGTGTCAGGAAGCCCTGCACAGGTTTTTGTCCAGGCTCAAGGAGCACAGCTGTCTCAGGGGGAGCAGCCATAGCCCTAAGGGGTGCTCACATGAGAGCTCAGTAGTGGCTGGAATCTCTAGTGGAACCCCGCTCCCTGTGCCTGGAATGGGGCTCTCTGGTGCTACTCTCCCGCTGGTCCCTGGATCTGGTCCCCTCGGACTCTTCTCGCCTGCTGCTGTGCCTTTCACTCTTCCTGCCAGTCTCTTCTCTCTCTTCCCGCAAACTGTTTTGTCCCCTGTGTTCCTGGGAGCTCTTTTCTCCTCTTCTCTCCGACTGCCTCTGATGCCTCTGCTCTTCCTCTTCTCGTTGCATCCTGCTCGCATGTTTCCTCTCAGACCCATTCCAGGACTGATGACTCCCACTGGCATATCGGTCATAAGCAGGATCCTCCTTCTCCTTTTTAATCTTGATTCTAGGATGTGCCTCCTCAGCAGACGCTGCCCTCTTCACAGACTGCGAGCTCTGCTTTTGCCTTTCTTGTCTACTCTTCTCTTTATCTGAAACAAAAGATTCATCTTCAGGGGTGGGCAGTCTTGCAAGCATTAGCTCAGCTCCTCAAGCTCTGCTACCTAGCACCACAGCACCTTTCCAACTCCACTCCCATTTTGAGTTCCTCCCACCCTTGGCCCAAGCTTCATACTTCACAGCCTCTTTATCACCCCAGATATCCTATTCTACTGCCAAACCTGACACCTTTCTTCTCCAATGTGAGTCACCCTAAGTCCTTCTTTAACATTTGTCACCTTGTGTTATCTCCAGCTAGGTTGCTCTCATGAATTTGAGCACTTTTTGCAATGCTTAGCATCTACTGTAAATTGTTTTCTAAGCAATGTACACACGACAAGAATGTCATTGGATCTGGAGATCCATTGTCAGATTGTCAACAGAGTTGACAATGATTCTCTTCCCTCTTCACTCCCCTTTGCCTCTCTCATTTTCACACATCTCTTCAGCTGTGTAACATCTTGTCTCCAGCCTTAGTTTTGCGCTTATTTTCTTTCCTTCAACCCACTTTTCTCAAACTAGGACTCTACCTGACTTATACCACCCTCTCCCCCATACTAAGGCCCCATCCCGTGTCCTCAATCTGTGCAGCACAGTACTGAACTACTGTACTGATAGGGGAATAGGATGCGGTAAAGACAGGTCTCAAACCCAGACGACATAACTGCCTGTCACAGAGACAGCCCAGGTGTGTGACAGAAGCTTCCTCTGCACGCTGCAAGCACCAGGCTGATTTCAGAATAACCAACACCCCCACCCCACGCCAACATCACCGTGCCAAATCAGCTCATCCTGGAAGCCAGAAGCCACTTCAGGCCAGAAGCCATTTCAGACACCTATTCCTGCTGTTCCCACTGATGCTGCTTCCATGAGCTAAGGGCCCTGGAGACCCATGCAGTCCCACCCATCCACAGTAAAGACTGGCAGGAACATGTTTCACCTTTTTGCTTTTTTGCTGGCACATCATCATCTTCTGACAAAGAATCAGACGATGAATGAGGCGGCGTTTTAACTCCACAGCCCTTTGCGTGGAGTGTTTTTGTGACCTCATCTAAATCATCGGAGTCCTTGGGAGGCCGATAGTTGGCCACGTGGTCCACTCGGATTGTCCTTCCTTTGATCTGCAACAGGAGTCACGTAGTTAGCAAAGCTATGGACCCACTCCCTGCGCCCCGTGGGACACCAGAGAACCGCAGGGCCAGCTCAAACCACTCGTCAGGAGTAAAAGCAGCCGCATCGCAGGCAGCTTCACTCACCTTGATTCCATTGAAGTTGTCGACAGCGAGAATGGTGCTCCTCTGGTCTTCATAGCACAGGAAGCAGAAGCCTTTGGACTTCCCGGTCTTCTTGTCCCGCACCAGATTGATGTTCACCACCTCCCCGTACCTGAAACACACCGTGAGCGCCCCGAGCAGCCGCACGGGCACGGCCCCATCGCTGTGGGGCCGGGGCCGAGGCACTTACTGTGAGAACACGCAGATCACATCCCCCTCCGTCAGCTCGTAGGGCAGCCCACCTGCGGGGAGAGCAGCGGCGCTGCGGCACCGGGACGGGCACCGGGACCGGGACCGGGACCGGGACCGGGATCTGAGAGTTGCCACAGCCGCCCCCCCCCCTCCCCCTTTCCCCCCCCGCTGCCCGTACCGACGAAGACCCAGGCGCTGTCCTTGTACTCGGCGTGCCACGACACCGCCTCCTGCACGCCCAGCTCCGCCTCCCGCGCGTTCAGCTCGTTGATCAGCTTCACCTTCGTCAGCGGGCTGGGGGCGAGGGCACGGTGAGCACCGGTGGGCACCGGGAGCACCCGGCCTTACCCCCGTGTCCTCTTTCCTCCCTCCCTCCCCCCGCCATCATCCCCACAACCTACTTCATGGCGGCGGCGGGGCGCGGGAGCCCGCCCACCCCCGCGCATGCGCGCTCCCGCGGGCCGGGCCGGGCCGTACCGGGCCGGGCTGAGCCGTACCGGGCCGTACCGGGCCGTACCGGGCCGTACCGGGCCGCGCAAAGCAAGAGGCGGGGCGCAGTGCAGCCTCACAGACTTTATTGGTAGCAGCGGCGGGGCCGCCCGGCTCAGCACGGGCAGGCGTTTTTACCGTTGGCGTCGCGCGTCAGCTCCAGGCGGTGCCCCCGGCCCGGCCGCCTCTCCACATCGCGGTAGAGCAGCGATTTCTGCGCCTTGAGCCGGCAGGCCAGGCACATGAAGATGGACTCCACGTTCTGGCTCTCCTTAGGGTCCTTGGCTGAGGTCTCGAACAACAGCATGTTGTGAGCGTCAGCGAACTTCAGGGCCATGCTGGACGGCACCTGGATCAGGTCCTTCAAGTCACACTTGTTCCCCACCAGCACCTTGGGGACGAGGGGGGGCACCGCGTGCCCGTTGCACTCCTCGATCCACATCTTGAGGTTGGTGAAGGAAGTCATCTTCGTGACGTCGTAAACGAAGACGACGGCATGCACGTTGCGATAGTAGTGCTCTACCATGCTCTTCCGAAACCTCTCCTGGCCAGCCGTGTCCCACACTTGCACCTAGGAAGCAAAGCACAGTGTCCTTGAGGCACGCACGGAAAGGAGGCTCACAGAGCACCGAGTGCGCACCCTGAGGCAGGGCTTGCTGCTTCACGAGTACGTCGGTGTGTTTAACTTGCTGCGGAAAGCAGGAGGGCTTCCTGCTGTTCCACCTTTGACAGTGCATCATGGAGCAACAGCACTGAGCCATCTCCAGGACACGGGCAAGGCCAGCACACTGAGAGGGGCAAGTTCTTATCTAGATGAAGCAGGGTTGTTGGATGAGTTACAGGTTTGGGGGCATATGCTGGCAGTGTCCAAGGCTGTGTATGACAGTGTGTATGCTTGTGTAATTCAAACAGTAAGCCTAGCTCATCTAGTAAGAGCGATCACATCAGCACTTTCCTTCATTTTCAATACTCTCAGACAAGGGCTAGGCTCTACATGGCATATCCCATTTCTCAGTCATTGCAAATGGTCCATTATATTCAAAAGAATTGACAGTGCCCTTTAATTGTGTGTGCTCTAAGTGAGAAAAATCCCTGCGTGATGACTTACCTGACTGAAACGCCTTGCCAGACAGCCCTCCTCTTCCTAATGCACTTCACCATCAGCCCCACCACCAAAACAAATGCCACAAAATGCTTCCCATTTCAGAAACATTTTTGCACCAGATCAGGACATTGGCCCACCTAACCCTAGGCCATAAAAAAGAACCCGACAGAATTGCAACAGTACAGAAGAGGCAGGGCAAAGAAAAGAGCAATGTTCCCACGTGGTGCTCTGCCAGGGGATGGATAAAGAGCCAAATGAGAACTTAAGGGTTAGGATTAAAGAGCTGTTGAGGTTCCTGGAGAGCGTTGGTGGCAAATTCCTGACCCAAGTGGCAGAGGAGACGAGGAGGTGCTCTGCTGGGCGTCATACCAACAAGGAAGGGCTGTCATGGTCGAAGCCATCTCATTGACCATGAGATGGTGGAACTCAGGATCCCAAGAGGAAGGAGTAGGGCAAAATTTCAGACCACAATGATGAATTTTGAAAAGGAAAGACAGAAGATGGGCCCAAGAAAGCTGGCTAATATTCAAAAAAAGCATCCCAGTGAACAGGTAGTCAGGCAAACAGGCCTAGAGGCATTGCTAGACAAGGTAAGAGCAGTGGATATTGCCTACGTGCGCTTTCAACAAAAGCTTTCAACACTTGTCTGCCATAAGATACTCACAGAGAAGCTGATGAAGTCTGTCTGGATGAGCAGTGGGGTGGATCAAACACTGGCTGATCATCCAGGCCTGGAGGGTAGCAGTCGGTGGTACAAAGTGTAGGTGGAGGCCAGTAATGAACGTAGTACCCCAGCAGTCAAAACCGTGTCCATTCCCGCTCAACATTTCTGTTAATGGTCTGGGTGAGGAGGCAGACTGCACCCTCAGTAAATTTGCAAACAACACGAAAGTGGGGTGTGGGGCTGATTCACCAGAGGGCCGTGCTGCCCTCCAGAGGGATCTGGACAGGCTGGAGAAACGGGCTGACAGGAACCCTCTGAAGTTCAGCAAGGAGAGGTGCAGAGTCCTGCTCATGGGGAGGAACAACCCCAGGACATGCTGGGGGCTGCCCAGCTGGGAAGCAGCCTTGAAGAAAAGGACCTGGGTGTACAGGTGGACACCAGCTTGAACATGAGCCAACAGCGTGCCCTTGCCACAAAGAAGGATAACGGTGTGCCAGGCAAAGTATCGCCAGCATGTTGAGGAAAGTGATCCTTCCCCTCTGTTCAGCACTGTTGGGGTGGCATCTGGAGTACCATGTCCAGTTCTGAGTTCCCCAGTGCAAGAGAGACATGGAAATGAAAAGGGCCTTCAAAATGATAAAGAGGTTGGAACAGCTCTTGTATCAGAAACTAAGAGAGCTGGGGCTGTTCAGCATGGAGAAGGTCCAGGGCATATCTCACCAGTGTTATAAATATGTATATATATAAATGTGATAAATCAATCTTATCAATATGTATAAATACCTGGACAGAGGGTGCAAAGAAGCAGCCTGGCTCTTTCAGCATTGCCCAGCAACAGCAGAAGTTCCTTCTAAACCTCAGGAAGCACTTCTTTACTGTGTGGGTGACAGAGCACTGGAGCAGGTTGCCCAGAGAGGTTACAGAGTCTCCCTCCTTAGAGATCTTAAACAGCCACCTGGACATGGTGCTGGGCAGCCTGCTCTGGGTGGTCTTCCTTCAGCAGGGGGATTGGACCAGATGGCTTCCAGAGGTCCCTTCCAACCCGCACCTTGCTCTTCTGTAAGAACTTCTGTAAGCTGCAAGCTGGCAATTTCTAAATTACTGTGATTTACCTGAACCACCCTGAATTGTGACAGTGCCTGCCCCACAATCTTTCAGAGAGTAAAAATGTTGGCAACAAAGAGATACCTCTCGTTCATCTCCATGCCACTTTATCCCAGGCTGTTTAGTTCTGGGCAGAGCAGCAGCAGGAGCCCCAGGCCCCTTGTCACCAAGGTGCTTGCTGGGAACAAGTGCGACTTAAAGGAACTGATCCCACCTCCCCATTTGGATGCACGGTCCTAGGAGAAGGGCAATTTGCTGCCCTGCCTCCCAGTCCTGCTTGCTGGAGCAGAAGTAATATCCAAAGGTAGAAAGCATGGCAATATTTCCAAGCTAGTGGCCATAGGACAGCTTCATGCCAGCCTGCACTATAGCTTGTAACACAGACAGGGGACACTGGATGGAGCTGGGCAAGGCACGGTGGGGAAATGAACACCTTTCGTCTTAAAGAGAGGAAAAAAAATCATGGTCAGTTTAAAAGCACAACTAAAGTTCTTATCATCCAACATTAGCCCTACATTCGCTGTGATCAGCCCCTCAACTTTTGATTCTCCATCTGTCTGCAAAATATAGCAGTATGGGCTTATTCCAGAAGTCAGTCTTTCACACAGACTGCTGCTTGTACTGATCCACCTAACCAGGTAGGCCAAGATCTGCTGCAAACTGCGCTTCCCAAGCTGTTTTCTACCCACTGCTCGTTGATCTGCAGATCTCCTCAGCTCTGAGCTAATGCATTTCTTTACTGTTGCTGGTGTACATACAGCAAATTAGTTCTATTTTAGTTCCCTTGAAACTGCATCCTCCGATTGCCTGCTAACATTTCTGTGCATTAACATCAGAGCTGTCAGGCCCGCTGCAACCAGCTAGTGCAAGCTCCTGGCTTTCCAGCAAGCCTCTAGCCAGCCTACAGCCATATGCTCTCGTGGTTTCTGTGTGAGCTGTGCTCTGGTTTCTGCACACAGCTCCTTCCTCCAGCTCCCTACAGCTTCACCCCTTTGCTGCTGTGGTCGAGCCTCTGAAGCCGGGGCCGGCCTGGCGCTGTGAGGACCCCGTTACGCCAGATGCTTGCAGCGTCTCGCTCCGAGCTATTGTTTCAGCCCCCCTGCAGACTCAAGCAAACAGCATATAAATAGCAAAAAAAAAAGCAACGTGGCTATTTATTAACAGCAGCGGTGTGTTGGGAGGACGTCTCCACAGCGCGGGGAGGGAAAACCTTCCCGTGGCCCTCCCTCAGGATGGAATGGGAACGGGAGAGCCCCGAGGGGTGTCCGGCAGGCACAGATTCGGCCCCGTGACAGGGAGCGGGGCCGCCGCCAGCCCCGGCTGCGGGTGCGCTGCGGGTGCGGTGCGGGTGCGGGTGCCGCCGCGGCCCACCTTGATGCGCTCGCCCTCGATCTCCACCGTCTTCTCGCGGAAGTCCACGCCGATGGTGGCCTCAGTCTTGTCGGGGAAGGTGCCCCCGCAGAAGCGGAAGGTCAGGCACGTCTTGCCCACGTTGGAGTCGCCGATCACGATGATCTTGAAGATGCGGGTCTGCACGTAGGGCTCCAGCGACGAGTCGGGGCCCGGCGGCCGCCCGCCGCCGCCGCCCGCCGCCGCCGCCATCCCTCACCGCCTCATGGGGCCGCCCCGCGCAGCCCCGCTCCTCACACAAAGGCTGCGGCTGCGGCGGGCGGAGCGGGATCAGGTGGTCGGTGCGGCCGGGGGGCGGCGGCACCGAGCGGCGGCACCGAGCACCAGCGCTGAGGTGGCTCCGCCCCGCGTCACGGGCGCCGAGCGGAGCCCGTGAGGCGAGCCCGTGAGGCGAGCCCGTGAGGCGAGCCCGTGAGGCGAGCCCGTGAGGCGAGCCCGTGAGGCGAGCCCGTGAGGCGAGCCCGTGAGGCGAGCCCGTGAGGCGAGCCCGTGAGGCGAGCCCGTGAGGCGAGCCCGTGAGGCGAGCCCGTGAGGCGAGCCCGTGAGGCGAGCCCGTGAGGCGAGCCCGTGAGGCGAGCCCGTGAGGCGAGCCCGTGAGGCGAGCCCGTGAGGCGAGCCCGTGAGGCGAGCCCGTGAGGCGAGCCCGTGAGGCGAGCCCGTGAGGCGAGCCCGTGAGGCGAGCCCGTGAGGCGAGCCCGTGAGGCGAGCCCGTGAGGCGAGCCCGTGAGGCGAGCCCGTGAGGCGAGCCCGTGAGGCGATGTGGACGGGGTCTCGCTTTTCCCTGTCCTGCACGGTTTCTCTGTCTGCGATGGGATGCTCTGTGCAAAAAAATAAAACACAAGAGCAATGCGAGGGGGAAGCAGCCAGCCCTGCCCTGATCTGTCTGCAGACACCCACGGTGCTCTGAGGGGAGAGGGAGGGTACACCTGCTGTCTCATAACGCAGCCCAGACACCTCCAGGAGAGGTCAGAGCCTGGTAAAATTGGCCCAGGACACGAGTCTGCTGCAGCAGAGGTACTTGGTGAGAAGTGAAGGAGCCAAAAGCTGGGACAGATTTCACGCAGACATCAGCTGATCGAAGGTTTTGGCCCATAAAGGAAATTCAGCTGATGGACTCAACAGTTGGAGTACACCCCAGAGGTGTTGTCAGGAAATAATTTCTGATTACCTCCAGACATTTCAGTCCTGGCCTAGCCAAAAACCTCTAGGGCAAAGTCAAGGGGACACCAAGACATCAGCTCCCCGTGTGAGCAGAGACAGTCATTGCCGAGAGTGCCCACGGAAAGAGCCCTTTCTCAGGGACACTAATCCTCCTACAGATTCAGTCTGAACACTGGCCTGCTCTCAGCAGCACATAGCTACTGGAAATGTGCATCACAGCTCTGTAACAGCATCAGTCTGAATGGGAGATCATGACCAAATAACCCCTTTCTGGACTAGGTGGTCATATCTGCCAATAGCCTTAGGGTCTTAAGGTAAAGGGTTGTTTCTAGCTGTCATTTGCCATCTCTACTCCTGCAGGAGGTCTGGCATTCCTGCCATTTGCGTCCCAGGTTATTTGCCTTGTAAAGATATGCGTAGGAAAAAGGGCTCTCTAACAGAACCTCAAGGCAGTGCACATAGCACGCCCTGTTTTAAGGGGTAAGCATTTTGCCTCAACCCATTTTCATGTCCCTTAAAGTACACCAGGAAACAAAGCAGCCATATTCAAACCCTAGGCAGTGCCTTCAGTTTATTCTCTGCTACCAACTGCACTGCTTAGGTGTACCCCCAAGGTGTTACCCCAGAAACCTCCCTAGCTGTCAGCCCAGCTGATACAGGTAGTTTGAGTGTGTCTGCTTCCCCGTTGTATTAGATTTACATGGCAAGGCTTTGGTAGTGGGGGGGCTGCAGGAGTAACCTTTGGGAGAAGACTCCAGAAACTGCCCCATGTCAGCTAAGAGCCAGTTCCAGTCACCTCCAAATGGACTCACCGCTGCCCAGAGCCAAGCAAATATGTGACATTGTGTGTGCCCCTGTGACAGCAGATTTAAGAAAGGGAAAAAAAAAAAAAAAAACTGCTGCACCACAGCAGCTGGGAGAGAGGAGTGAGAAACAGCCCTGCAAATACCAAGGTGAATGCAGCAGGAGGCGCTCCAGGCACATAGCAGCAGTTCCCGAGGCCTGTGGAGAGGTCCCTGGTAGAGCAGGCTGTCCCCCTGCAGCCCATGGGTCCCACATGGAGCAGATCTCCACGCTGCTGCCCGTGGAGGAGCCCCCGGTGGAGCAGGTGGATGTGGCCTGGAGGAGGCCCTTGTGAGGCCCCACCTGGAGTACTGCATCCAGGCATGGTGTCCCCAGCACAAGAAAGATGTCGACCTGTTAGAGTGAGTCCAGAGGGCTACAAAGATAATCAGAGGGTTAGAGCACTTCTTCTATGAAGAAAGGCTGAGAGCTGGGGATGTTCAGCCTGGAGAATGCTCCAAGACCTCACTGAGGCCTTTCAATACTCAGCAGGGTCCTATAAAAAGGATGGGTAAGGACTCTTTACTGAGGCAGATAAATATAGAACAAGGGGGAATGATGGTCTTAAACTAGAAGGGGATAGATTCAGATTAGATATTAAGAGGAAATTCTTCACTCTAAGGTTAGTGAGGCACTGGAACAGGTTGCCCAGAGAGGCTGTGGATGCCCTATCCCTGGAAGTGTTCAAGGTCAGGCTGGACGGGGCATTGGCGTACCTGACCTAGTGAGTGGCACTCCTGCCTGTAGCAGGGAGGTTGGAATTAGATGATTTCAGGTCCCTTCCAACTAGGGCCATTCTGTGATTCTACAAAGTGAGCGACTGAAAGAGTGGCATAGACAAAGTGTTCGGGACTGACCACAGCTCCCCTTCCCCTGTGCCACTTGGGGGGAGGTAGAAGAGGGTGGATGGGAGGAAGGCGTTTTTAGTTTCTCCCTCTGCTGAGTCTGTTTTGCCTGTGACGATAATTGTTGAGTGATCTCCATCTCCTTATCTCCTTAACCCTTGAGCCCTTTTCATATTTCCTCCCCCTTTCCCTTTGAGAAGGGGGAGTGAGAGCAGAGTTGTGGTGGAGCTCAGCTGCCCAGCTGCGTACAACCACACCAGTTCAGGCAGATGCCTCTGGCAATCACCTACAAAGGACCAGAGGGGGGCAGCGCAGCCTTGCTCAGTTTTGTTTTATCTAATTTGCTTTACCACCAAGAGATGGGAGGGACATGCTCCAATATAGATCACGTTTTCTGGGCATTCCTGGAGGCTGTTATTTACAAAAGCTATTTGTGAGAGACTATAGCCTCTTGTTCTCTATCTGATGCTGACTTGACTTCTCAAGTCTGTGAAATAAGACGCCGGTGTCAGGTCCAAGCTGTCTCCCCTCAAAGGGACACGGCTTCCCATTGTAACGTGGAAGAAACGTCAAATTTGAGAGACCTCTCTCTTCTGGCTCAACAGCCAGCCTGGAAAGCAACTTGTCTGCAGTGCATGGGATCACTGGCTGCAGGAGAGTCCCAAAGACCCGCAGGCATTCCAGTGTAACATGGATGATGGTGTCAAGCCACAGCTTCTCTGCAGGGTGATTTCTGTTGAGTTTCCAAGGCCTGTGTCTCTGGAAGAAACCATTGGTCTGCCTTACACACAGAGCAATGCATTCTAAAGCCTTGTAGATCTGGAAATCTTCAAAATAGCTAGCCACCTGCAGCGGCAGAGAAGCCACAGACACCACAAACTCATAGTCTTCAGCAGAAGCCCTACCCAAGGCTTTTGTCTCCCTGTAATCCAAGATCTTTGGGAAACAAGACTCTGAGAAATAAGGGTAAGTGTTGCTGGGGTTAATGCTAAGGGCTGTTGACCGATTCAGAAGTCCCCCAAGCGCATCTGCCAGTTCTGAATTCAGTACCTTAACAACCTTCTCATCATAATAGTCACAATCCCGCTCGGGTACACCCTGCCTTAGCAGGAAGTACCGAAATCCATCTACCGTGTACTGTCCAATGCAAGCGGAAGGGTCGATCACGTTGCCCAGGCTTTTGGACATCTTCTGCCCACGGACAGTCCAGTGGGAGTGCACAAGAATTTGCTCGGGGGGTGGCAGCCCCGCTGCCATCAGCAGCGCTGGCCAGTAGACAGCGTGGAACTTGAGGATGTCCTTGCCCACGACGTGGTGCGCAGCGGGCCACCACTCGCCATGTGTCTCAGGGTAGCCCACGACACTCAGGTAGTTCACCAAAGCATCTACCCACACATAAATGGTTTGCGTGGAGTCACCGGGGACAGGGATACCCCACTGCAACCGGCTTCTCTCACGAGAGACAGACAAGTCTGGCAAGTCGTCTCCCAGCCAGTGAAGCACACGCTGGTAGAAAGGGTCGGGAAAAACGGCACGGGGGTTGTCACGGAGCCACTTCTGCAATGGGTCCCGGAATGCAGAGAGCCTGAACATGTAATTCTCCTCTTTGGTCCAGTGCACCTGAAAAAAACAGGAGAGAAAAGAATTACAGTCCAAATGCACTGCAAATGGTTTTAAAATTTGCACACAGCACTCTCAGCGGGGATTTTGTCACATGCTCCCTTTGTGTTTGGGTGTGCTCCCTACCACGTAAAGCCCTGGTATAGTTCTATGCCTAGAGGGACCTCCTCTCCAAAGACACCACCTCCCGAGGTTCCCCAAAGCAACACCCAAGAACTGAGGCACCCGGGATTCTGCTTTGAAGGATCCTCATGCCCCCAGGGAAGGAATACCTTTCTACAAGCTGCCTTCGTGTGTCATCAGGCAAGAACAACGGAGACAAGAATACACTTTCTTAGAAATGTAGTTTTGTGATTACGGGAGAAAATCATAAAAAGACAAAATAACATTCCTGGTGGGTGCTCTTGCTTTTCTCCTAGGTGCTTCTACTCTTTTTCCTCCATTTAAGATTTAATGCATTTTAGTTGCCAACTTTAGCCTATAATTATGTCTAAGTACTGACAGCTCTTCTCTCACAGATTTAAATTATGTAACATAGCTGAAACAATGACAACTTTGTGGGTACCTAAGATACAAGTGAATTGTGTAAAGATACTCAAGAGATCTGTGGGAAGGTCAGGATTCTTATTTTTTAAAGCTGACTAAGGCTCTAAAATAAGACAGCATCATGCAGGAGAGTTTAATTTTCTAGCGCTGAATCCAACAATTTTTGGCTGAGCCAGAAAGTGCCTCACTCTCAATATGACCAGTAAAGAACACACCACCCTAGTGGTATGTTGCACTTCAGTTTATCTAATTTCAGTCTGTAGCTGCTACTACCTTTGCTTACTTCATTAAAAGGTTACCCCAAAAGACATATTATTCCCTGCATAAATCATAAACAAGTTACACAAACTTTTTTTTTCTTTAAATTCTGAATTCTTTATCATTTTCCATAAGCTTCTTCAACTCTGGGGTATCAGCTCTCAGCACTGCCCAGGAGTAGCACTGTGCACAGAGCTGATATTCCCTGTCGTCTTCCATCCAGCCCTGGTCTGAGGAACACAGGGTAGTTCAGCCTCCTGCTTCCAGCAGTCACCTGTGCATCCTGAAAACCACCACAGATGAAGGTCACAGAACCTTTCCAGGCAGCCTGTTCTACTGTCCTCATGGGGAAAAACTTCTCCTTAGACCCAGTCTGAACCTCTGGTTTCAGCCTGTGACCATTCTCTCCCACCCTCCTGTCATGTACCACTGGAAGAACCTGGCTCCATCCCCTTGATGATCTCTTCATAGGTACAGGGAGCTTCAGGGAGCTTGTTCTCAGGGTGTGGAAGCCTGCTGCCTGTATTTTAGATCTAAGGAATGATTTATTTGCCTGAAAGCTCGTTCTCCGTGGCCCCAACTACATTAGGTGCCTAACAAGAGATTATTTCATAACATACTCCTTTCTGTGTGAACCAATGCTCACGTGCCCCAATCTAGTACAAATATCAGAGGAGCATAACCTCTGCTTAGCTCTGAAGCATGATTATCTGCCACAATTGTATTAAATCACGTTCCTGATACCTTATAGAAATTGCAGTGGCAGAGACACTCTAGGTCAGGTCCCATACTCCTGGCTGCACCATTCAATTGTGAGACTAAACCACAGGCAGGTACTCTTATTGTGTTTAATTTAGGTCCAAACCCCGTGTAATGACACATGACTAATTAAAAATATCTAGAGGCCAAATGAAACTGCCTCACTAACTAGGTCATCTGAAAATCTGGGCACCCAACAAACAGCTCAGTTATAAACAGCTTTATCCTTCCTCACATCTAACATCTTTCATCACCGCTTCAGAACATTGTTTCCAAGCCAATGGCCTGTGAAACTCAGCAGCGGGTGAATCCACATGCCTGCCACATGGCTGAAATTTAAAATTCACTTGGGGTTTAGAATCCCATTGGTATCTCTCCCTTATGCAGCCATACACGGCTATAAGACGCAGCAGAGAGACATTCTTTGAGGCATAGGCAAATCTCAACTGACACGAATTACAAAGCCCACGGGAAGCACTAAATGTCCTCAGATTTTCCTAGAACAAAGTACCAGACAGTTATGCAGTGCTTATGCAGATGCACTATGGTTACCTCATGGCCAGTCTCCGAAGACACCTTGTACGTGCGCCCCTGGCTGTCCGTACGCTCAGCGAGCTGGCTTTCGGGCAGGAAGCACTCATCTGGAGTGCAGTACCAGCCCTCGTAAGACCCTTTGTAGAGCGCCCCACGCTCCTGCAGGGCACCCCAGAAGTGACACACGGCTCGCTGGTGGTGGGGCTTGCTGGTGCGGATGAAATCCGTGAAGGAGACCGCTGCCTGGGTCAAGGCCTGGCGGAACAGAGCCGAAACGCGGGCGCAGAGCTCCGGGGGCGACGTCCCTGCCGCAGCCGCGGCCTGCTGGATCTTCAGCCCGTGCTCGTCGGTACCTGAAACGCCACAGGGCCGTGAGGGGACACACACGGAGGCGGGGGGGGAGCCGCGGCGACCGGGCACCTCAGGGGAGCCCCGTGAGGAGCCGGCAGCGCCCAGCAGCGGGAGGTTAGGGCCGGGGCTCACCTGTGGAGAAGCGGCCGGGCCCGGCGCCGCGCAGCCCTCGCTGGCGGTGCAGCGCGTCGGCCAGCAGCGCGGAGTAGAGGTGCCCGAGGTGCGGAGGCCCGTTGGCGTAGAAGATGGGCGTCGACAGCAGCAGGGGGCGGCAGCGGTGGCCGGGCCCTGAGGCGGAGGAGGAGGAGCGGCGGAGCGGCGGCTGCGGGACGCTGAGGCGGCGGCGGAGCGGCCGCAACATGGCGGCGGCGGCGCGGAGCGGGCGCGCGGGAAGGGGGGGAGGCGGCGGCGGCCAATGGGGAGCCGGGCGGCCGCGCGTGCGCCGTGGGGGCGGCGGGGGTCGGGGCGGCTGCTCGGGGCCGGCTGGCGGCGAGGCGGCGGGCGCCATGTTGTGCTGCCGCCTGGCAGCCCTCGGGGCGCGGCGGCCGCTGCGGCCCCTCGGCCCCGCCGCAGGTGAGCGGGGGGAGCTGAGGCGTGAGGGGGCTGCTCCGGGAAGGTGGGGTGGGAGGGGAGAGCTGCTCGGTGCTGCCGCGCAGGGAGGCGTTGGGAAGATAAAGGGTTGCGGCAGGGGAAGCGGCGCGAGGTGGGCGCTGCGAACCCTGTCAGGGAAAAAAATAAAATAAAATAAATGTGGTGCTGGAGCTGCGAGCGGCGCCTGCGGGGCTGGCGTGCCCCAAGGGAGCTGCTGAGGTGCATTAGTTCCCAAGGAGTGTTCAAGGAAGCCGTAGTGTAGCTGGGGTTGGTTTACTCGCATCCATTTGGATGCTCACAGCTTCCAAATCAGCTCTGTCTCGCTGATATATGCGAGGAAATGAAGCGGGTGTAGCGGTTTGTGTGTTACGAGCACTGAAGCAGGCAGAAGGTGCTTTCTGTGTCAGGGGGAACGTGTTCTGCAGAGAAGCCCGGGCACAGCTGGCCGGCGGTGTTAAAGCAGTGCTCAGCCGTCGCTGTGACGCTGGTAAAGGTCTAATTGAAATACTGAAGTTCAATCTCATACTTCAGCCTAAAATAAAACGGTATGTGGCTGTTCAAGTAGATGTGCTTGTTGTCTTGCTTGTAGGGTTTACTGGGCTGCATTTGGATTGGCAGCCCTTGCTGCTGCCCTTCGTTTGGGATGCCTTTGCTATCAGCAAAAGCCTCCTCCTGGTGGTAGTTCCTCAGAAAACTGGTGGCAAATTGACTTTTTGTTGGTATAACCGTACCTACTGCTTGTCCTAACGCGGCTATGTTAGTGTCTCGGTGTTGGAGCAGTGGCTGCAGGGCAGAGCTCGGAGGGCTGTGATCAGCAGCGCTCAGTCTGGCTGGAGGCCTGCAGCCAGCGGTGTCCCCCAGCGGGGCCGTACTGGGCCCAGTCCTGTTCAGCTTATCCATCAATGACCTGGACGGTGGAGCTGAGCGCGCCCTCAGCTGGTTTGCAGATGACACAAAACTGGGAGGAGTGTCCGATACCGTGTGGGCTGTGCTGCCAGCCAGAGAGACCTGGGCAGGCTCAAGCCTTGGGTAGCGAGGAACTTCATGGAGTTGAACAAAGGCAAGTGCTGAGTCCTGCAGCAGAATAACCCCCTGCACCTGTACAGCTTGGGAGCTGACCTGCTGGAAAGCAGCCCTGCGGGGAAGGACCTGGGAGTCCTGGTGGACAGCACGTTAACTGTGAGCCAGCACTATGCCCTCGTGGCCATCGGTCTCCTGGGTGCATTCAGAAGAGTGCTGTGAGCAGGCCGAGGGAGGGGATCCTGCCCATCCATCCAGCCCTGGTGAGGCCTCACCTGGAGTCCTGTGTCCAGTTCTGGGCTCCCCAGTACCAAAGGGACAGGGAGCTCCTGGAGCAAGTCCAGTGGAGGGCTATGAAGATGATGAGGGGACTGGAGCATCTCTCATGCGAGGAGAGGCTGAGAGAGCTGGGCCTGTTTAGCTTGGAGAAGACAGAGGGGATCTTGTAAGCGTGTGCAAATACCCAAAGGGAGGGTGTCAAGAGGATGGGCCAGACTCTTTTCAGTGGAGCCCAGCAAGAGGACAAGAGGCAATGGGTACAAACTGCAGCAAGTTCTGGCTGAATATGAGAAAATGATTCTTTAGACCAGCACCTGCTCCTGACAGAAGAGCAGGGAGTAAGAAAAGCAAATGCACAGTACACACATATCTCTGATGTACTCTCCCAGTGATACATGGCTGGAAGGCTCCTTCAGCAGGAGGTAGTCCGTGGATCTTCACTGCAGATGGTCTTGCTATTAATTGGCTTGTAGTAGTTTTTGATCTTGCTTGTATTTGTGGTATCCACAGGTGCCTGGAGCAGTCTTGTAGCTGTTCTGGCATAGAATAAATCACTGCGGTGACATGATACTGTGCTTTTCAAACAAATAGCTTATTTACTAATTTTCAGAAATGACTTGGGCTCTAATTTTAAAACACAACTCTGTATTGACAATCTTTTTATGTTTTTGTCTAATAAATTGTATTCCTTAGGCAACTTGTTGCAGCGCTGGAATGTGCCCATAGGACTACAGATGAGCAGACAAGTGGCTAGCTCTGATGTGCCTGGGGGCAAAGGCAGTAGTTCTGTTTTTGCCCTTATTATGGGCTTGTCAACGTTAGGAGCGGGTGTATATGTAAGTAGAAAGGTAGTTCATAGAAAAAAGCTATGCTCTCCTATCAAGTGCTTGTTGTATTTCAGCTAACTTTCCTTAGCTTTTTATCTTTCTAGCTATTTCTTCCTTTGGTCAACTTGATAGAGGGGAGCTAACTGAACTATCTGGAAATTAACTTACTTTTGTGGTGGTGGTGGTTTTTTGTTTTTATTAATTATAAAGGCACACATTTTTACTAACTACAGCTCTATCTGTTGTCTTGTATGTGACAGTAGCATATGGTTTGGTGAGAATTTGATGGTATATGCTGCTAATACCAAAGCACACCTTTATTTGACAGATTTCAATTCAGAACATTAGTGTTTAGCTTGTGTAAGTATACCAAATCAACACAGTGTTGAGAAGCACACGTTTATGTCTGACTCAAAGATTCAAAAGAGTAAACCTTTCCAGCCTAACCTAGAGAGTAAAACACATTCCCCGACAGCTGAAGAGTGAAAGCATTACCTAGAAGGGGACAGGCCCTAAGATTACATTATACAAATCTTTGTTAAGATTTTTTCCTCTTTGAAGATCATATTTATTTAAAAGGTTTGAGTTGTGATTTTTCTCCTAATGAAATTTCCCCATGCAGAAGACTTCTGAGAAATAAATAGAATTTCAAAACAGTGCATGGAAGAAAAGTATGTTTTCCTATTAAATATTCCTTCATGTGCCCTTATTGTCCTTTTGTGCTTCTTCCATCTGCCAACTCATACTGAGTAGCAGCAGCAGTCTTGCCTGAGCTGAAGACAGCAGCTATAGGAAAAACTGATTAAGAAGCCAAATAAATGTCTTGATGGACTTGAAAGGAGAAGAAGCTTTGCTCTGTCATTCAGGAGGAGATACACCTCTGAGTGTGAAAAGCTTCTTTGTGAAATAGAGCAGCATTTTAGTGGTGTGAACATCTGTGGTTATTGTCTAGCTGGAAAGAAGGTTGGGGTAAAAATTCTGGAGAAGGGCCAGAAACCATGGGCAGCTGTGACCTGTCACTATATATATATATATATATATATATATATATACACACAAACATTTAATTTAAACTCCACTCATCATCTGCTAAAAGCTAAAAAAGCAAAATCTTTGTTACTTGTAATAGGGAAAACATTATTAGATAGTCTTGAGAGATGTGTGTTCCCAGCTCCCTCCCCTAGTCCACACTGGAAAATCAGTGCTTCATCTGAGCCAGACCTTTTGTTTTGAACATGAAAGATGACTTAAATAATTAAGAGGTCTTTATCTTCTGAGTCCAAAACTGTAAGTATATGTACTTCTACCTGTAGCACCAATGTTTCTTTTTTTTTTTTTTTCTTTTTTGTTTCATTTTTGACAGACAAGGTAACTGAAAACATACTCTCTTTCTCCCAAGATCTGTTTAATCAAGAGTTCTTCTTAATACTCAGCACTTTCCCTCTCTTTTCTCTCATTGCCTGTCTTCACCTACAGTTTTGCAGTGTCATCATCTAAGATACCCTTCTAGATCACTAATGTCTTCAGGTGTTCCTGGCAAAGCTGGCAGCAACCTACTGTTCTACTTAATTGTAGGAGGAACAGTCACAGGGGCAGGAGCTTATGTAAGATGCTTAAATAAATGTGTTTTTATTGGGTGAGCGGGTGGAGGGAGGGTACCTTAATGCCATACCAAGTTAGTTATTTACTTCAGTTAAGCCATCCTTGTGCTCCCTGGCCTCAAATAATTTCAAGGGACATTGACAAATAATTTTACAGATTTATTGTTCTGAAATAATGTAGTTCTTAAGGGAAAAGTTGCCTTACAATAAACTTTTCAACATTTAATAATCCAAAACAGAAGTTTACAGGTGCGGGAAGCCGAATGATGCCTTGACGCTGTAACACGTACAAGGTGTTTTCTTGTCTATCTCTAGGTGTACAAAACGTTAAGAGAAAACAAAGAGCGTTTCACCAGCCGTGTCACAACAATAACAGCACGATCCCAAGAAAATGCATCATCTCCTGGTGGGTACTAGCTTGTTATTTCTGTGTTTAGATTTATTTTCCATAAGCTCTTAACTTGAGACTCCTAAAACAAATAGAACAGAGCCCTTCTCAGACCACAGATTAGCATAAATTGTGCCTTCACAGCATTGATGCTTCTTAGTGCATTCTGTTTTTTTGTTTGTTTGTTTGTTTGTTTTTGTTTTGTTTTGTTTTTTTGTGAATTCACTTGTCTGCTCAGCATGGAATGTGGTGCTAGCTTCCCCTGATGCATAACTTCTGTGTTACAGATGAAGTATCCTTACACACATCCCTACAGATAAAAGTAGTGTGTCTCTCGGGGTTTCTTTCTGCAGTTTACACCTTTCATGATGAAAGGAGAAAAGGTCCTGCTTTGGGTTTTCACCCTTACCTGGTCTGGCAAAGACATTCCAAGGGAACAGTATGGTCTGCCAACACTAAACCCTCAGTGCTGTGCCATGTCCCTGTTCCATGCATAGTAGGCTGGGGCTGCAATGAGTACCATGCTTGGGCCATGTATAAATGGAGGAATCTTGACAATTAGTGAAGCTCTTGATGCCTGGCAGACTGTGTGGCCCTGTCTAAGCTGTTGGGCCAAAGAACGGTGTATTTCATAGTAAGAGTGGCTTCAGGTCGTAAAAAATAGCATGTTCTATGTCACTTGGTTATGAAACCAACATATTATCCTGGAAACAGGACAGCAAATTAATTGCTTTGGTCTGAAGAAGAGGATAAAGCATGTTTATCAGGGTTGAGGCTGGAAAAGAGAGTGAGAGGTTAGGTGTTGAAGCAGAGGTCTGTAAGTCAATGTTTCTGGAGTCTCTGCCCCTTTATGGTGATGAGTCTGTTAATAACGTGGTCTTGAATCAGCTCTGAACTGCAGCTTCCTAAAGTTATCCTTGTTAGATTGTGTTTTGTTGCATTAAGTCAGTGTTGACTTTTTTTTTTTCACATACAGGTGCTGCTTCTCAGGGCTCAGCAGGTGAGGTCTTAATGGTAATGTTTGACTTATTCCTACATACAATTTAACTGCATGTTGTTTAGAAACAGTACCTGTGTGTGAGGGGAAAGGTATTCTGGTAGGAATTCAAAAGCTGGACTCCTTTTGGAATGCAATTAAAGAATAATATACCTTAGGATTTCTGGTATGGTTTTGAGAATTTTGTTTTCTTATAAACTGATTGTCCAGTGCAGAGTTTTGGTCTTGATTTATGTCCATAAAGGTGCTGAGGAAATGTAGCTAGATCAAACACTCAGCAGATTGTATTTCCCAAATAATTTTGACGTTGGTTCCTGATTTGAATGGCAACCCTGTCATGTAGAATTCTGAGGTCTTTTCTCCTGAATACTTTTTTTGGCTGTCTCTCTTGCTAACTCAACAGATTTACTATAAAACCTGACTGTTGGATTTCTAGTACAATATTTGGCCAAAGTAGAGGCTGAGCATGTTTTCATTATCCTGAGTATACTCTACAGAGAATGTCCTGATGATATCTGAAGCTTCTGAAATTGCATGTTCAATGCCAGAAACAAACTTTGGGGGTCTTGACTTTGCAGCCTCTTCACTGAGCTGTGCAAACATAAGCAGCATTCTTAAATAGATCAGTTAGTAAAATGAAACTCTTTGAGAGTCTGCTGGACAAGCATTTAACAGGCTGTCCAAATGTTAGTATTCAAACTTGCTATGTAGATCGTTCTTACTCCTCCCAAACTCTTAAACCAGAGAAAAGTAGATTTATAACAGATGAGCTAAATGATGTAAGCTGTGCTGCTGGCCTGTTCTAAAACTCTCAGTAGTCCTTGAGCTCAGCTGTGCAGATCTAGCTTAGAAAAACTGTTTGATAAAATATGCCAGTTTGAGTTATGTGGGGAGCCTGCTTTTAGTGAAGCAGCAGCATGGTTCATGGGAACTATATTGGGCTGGAAGGGAAGGGAGGAGAAAGTATTTGAAGGGCAGTCTGACAAAGGAAATTTGTATGTGAAAGATGTCTGGTGGTGTACTCTGTTCTTTGCTGCTGGGCAGTTTTTCATGTTGTATTTGTAGTAAAATGTCTAATATGTCACCTGCAGCTCCAGAAGCTCACCCTGAGGTCCCATCTCATGTTCCTTTCCTGCTAATCGGTGGAGGAACTGCTGCTTTTGCTGCTGCCCGGTCCATTCGGGCTCGTGACCCTGGTGCCCGGGTAAGAGATGCCCTGTTCTAGAGCAGAGTTGGGTGGATGGCTGAATACCATGCTTGCTTCGGAGCCCTTGTGTGTGTTGGCATTGCCTGCATCAGTTCAACTGACAAGTTTAATGACCAATTAAAGGTGCTGATTGTGTCTGAAGATCCTGCATTGCCCTACATGCGTCCACCCCTTTCCAAAGAACTGTGGTTCTCAGATGATCCAAATGTGACGGAGACTCTGCGATTCAAACAGTGGAATGGCAAGGAGAGGAGGTATGTCGCTTAGCAAAGACGAAGAAGAGTGTTTATGAAAGTGTTTATGAGGATAAAAGCGTTCTTGTGAGAGAGCTACTGGAGAGCTCTGAGGAACACAGCAGCAATGCTGTTTAAACAGATCACTGAGTAGACTTCATGTTTCCCTGTGATGAAGAGAGCCGTGGGTTGTGCATGGATGTGTTCATTGTCAGTAGAGTGACTGAAGAAGGAACAGATCGTTGCATGTTGTGGTCAGAACCTGTGTGATATTTTGCATTGGACCATCTGAGTTGTGGAGTCCAAGAGACTCCACAATAAGAGGCTGCAGGCATGTGGAAAGGGGCTTCTCAGAGATGCTGAGATGTTCCAGAGGTGGCAGTTACGTGCTGCTTAGTACGTTGTGTTAGCTTAGTGCTAAACATCACTTGAAACTTGCTGTGATTCCCTTAATCATATGCTGCTGGGAGAAATCCTGTGAAATAAGTTAGTGGTATAGGTGAGGGTATAGCTTCACAGTTCAGAGCAGAGCTCAAGAAACCTAGGATCCCACTGGATCCTTGTGACATTTATGATATAAACCCATACTGAAGTAAATACATGAACTTAACAGTGTGAAGCTGCTAGTTTTTAAAAATAAATAAATTCTGGAGCTTGTTACAGGTGCACAGAGTTGTCTTCATATCATTGGTAATTTCCAGATAGCTGGTGTCAGAGAGAAACTGGAACTCATTTGATAATTGAGCTTTTTTCAGCATATATTTCCAGCCGCCGTCATTCTATGTGCCTGCTCGCGATCTGCCTTTTGTAGAAAATGGTGGAGTAGCAGTTCTCTGTGGCAAGAAGGTGAGTGCATCACTAGCTGTTGTTCTATCATCATACAGCTCTTACCAAGCAAAACCCATGGTCTAAGCTTAAAAGTAGCAGCTGTAAACCCTTGTGGGGGGTTGGCTGAGAAGGAGAATATGAAAAATGTGAAAAATTTATACAGTGAATCTGGGACTACCCTAATCTTAAGAACAGCATGTGTGAAGCTTGAAAGCAGGAAAAGCTATGAAAAATAGTAGTGATCTGAGGGAAGTTGAAGCAGGAAGGATGAGATTGGAGTATGTGCATGGGATGAGAATATATACAGTTTACAAACAAGGTGTGGCAAAATTGGAACTAGGCTATGTATCAACTAGAAGGAGAGGTAAAGAGAGTAGAGTGTCATCTGAGTTGCGGATCATAGCATGAGCATTGTACAGAGGCAGCAGAAAGGTGAAAAAGAATTCATGGTGAGGCTTCTACTGTATTTGTCTCCTCAATTTTCTGTATATTGCTAAAATAAGACTTCAGTGATTTCAGTCTTCTTACTGCTGAATCACTTCTAGATTCAGATCCTGGGAAGATCGGCCCGATCTGTTATTGCTGCCAAAAGAAGCTCTTTGAATTTCTCCTTCCAGTCTTCTCCCTTCCCTGCCTGCCCCGCCCTCCCCCTTCTGCCTCCCAGTAGAAAAATAGTAGCCACTTAAAGGTGCGAGAATGTTACAAGTTTTCTAATCAGTAGTCTGTGCAATTTTAACTCAAATGGATGGAATTACAGTGGGCAGAAGCCTGAGCTCTCCTGCTTGTTTAATTTTGCAGGTTGTGCATATGGATGTTAGAGGCAACATGGTGAAACTCAGTGATGGTTCCCAGATATCCTATGATAAATGTTTGATTGCCACCGGTAAGGGTTTTTTGTGTGTGTTTTGTTCTCATCTCCTCCTTACTCTGTGTTGTGTCAGGCTTTTTATGTCAGTGACATTTACTTGGCAAGGAAGTTCCTGCCATGCGTATCAAACTCTTCGCCGAGCAGTCACATGAAGGACAGTCAGACCAACAAATGTGCCATGGGATTTTTCACTTGCCTTGCATGAGTCAGATTCTCTGGGACGTTCAAAGCTTTACTCTGAAAATCGGTAGGAAAGGAGGAAAAGGTGACTTCCCCAGCAGCTGGGTAAAGGAACTCCTGTATAGCTCAACACTTTCAAATCCTGCCTGTGGCAGTAGCAAGGAGAACCAACTTTTACCTTGGCAGAACACTGCTCTAGCATCTACCCCTAGCAGTTCTGCAGCCCTATGGAGTGGGACTGACTGTCTCCAGTTAGTGGAACGAAGTGTATAGCATTGGATTTCTATTTATTTTTCTTCTGTGTTACTTGGGTCACCTGCTGCTTGCACAGGAAATCTTTCATGGTAAAAACCCGGAGCACAACAGTGAATAGAACATACTGTAACAGCTTGAAAATCACAGTCCAGACTGAAGTTAGCTCTGCATTGACTAGATAAACAGTGACAGGGCCAGCAGTCACTAGTCTCTCTTTCTATTTATACCCTCCCCTTCAGGTGGTTCCCCAAGGAATCTTCCCGCCATTGAAAGAGCAGGAAAAGATGTCCAGCAAAGGCTGACACTCTTCCGAAAGGTAAGCTCCAGTCTCTGCTAGTCCTGTGGTGAGGTTGAAGAAATTAAAACCACTACCATGATTTTCAGCTTGTTCACTCTTCTGCTTTGGGTCTAGGACAGCCTTGCCATGGCAGCAGCTTCCCTCAGCTGATAAAAACAGGAGTGTGTTTGCTGTGTATTCCTTTCTCTGGGTGGGTGAACAAGTTAAGAGTCTCAGACACCACCTTCGCCCTTACCTCAGGCCTGAGAGCTGTGTTATGGTGTTGGTTTTAGTCTCTTTCCTGTATGGCTTTGTTGTACCTTCCAAGCATTTTTAAACGCATGAGCAGTATTAGATCTATGGTTTTCATCTAAGACTGCAAGTCAGTTTGGACTGTAAGCATCGTGTGCCTTCAGGACAATGATCAGATGGTGTAAGTTAGGTTAGTGCTCCAGCCTGACACCGCTCCTGAATAAGTGTATGCCGTATTTCTGCATCATATGGGTAAGAGGTCAGCCTTTAGTCTGAAACGGAACAGAAATTGCTCTCATATGTTGAATTTTTAGTGGAGTATGAAGTCGAGTGTTTGTGTTAGCTCTGGGATTGGCTTGGGTAGTTTTCTGATGAGCTTATAAACTAATGCATGTGTCTTCTTCATGGCATTTCTTCACCTTCATCCTGTGCCTTGGGAGAAAGTGAATAAAAGACACAGAAGTTGGTTGGTGGACTTCTGTTTTCACAGTAGAGATTCTTCTTCTTGACAAGCTCCACGTTTCTTGAAAATGTGGGGTTTAGAACAGATATACAGGTTTCTCCTCAGTCTAGTTCAGGGAATGAATCAATAATAAGAATTACAGAATCGTCTAGGTTGGAAGAGACCTCCAAGATCACAGAGTCCAAACTCTGACCTAACACTAACAAGTCCTCCACTAAACCATATCACTAAGTTCAACATCGAAACAGCTTTTAAAGACCTCTAGGGATGGTGACTCCACCACTTCCCTGGGCAGCCCATTCCAATGCCTCACAACCCTTTCATTAAAGAAGTTCTTCCTAATATCCAACCTAAACCTCCCCTGGCGCAACTTTAGCCCATTCCCCCTCGTCCTGTCACCAGGCACGTGGGAGAACAGACCAACCCCCACCTCGCTACAGCCTCCTTTAAGGTACCTATGAGTCCCATGGAATCTTGCTGCTCTGTGCTGGACTTGCACTGTGGTCTAGTTGTTGTCAGGTTTGGTTTGATCAACAGTGGCACAGGAAAGTTGTGTTGTGATCTGTGGTGTGCTTACAATACTGCATGTACTTCAGATCATTTGTGTCTGGAAATTTCCTTCTAATTTTCTCTTGACAGCTGGGGGGGGAAACTTAGGAATCTGAGGCTGTCTGGACAGGGAAAAGTTTGCACCAAGACTGGGAAGCCAGAGGTTGTTTTTCTTTGTATGATAGAGGAACAAGGGAGATGTGCTTCTTCCATTTTCTAAGCTGAGGAGAGGGCTACTCTTATTTCAAAGGGAGAAATTGAAGAATTTACCCTGCTGCCTTTCCTATTTGAGGATATTTGAAATGGGAATACATCTTTCAGGTCGAGGACTTCAAAAGTCTGGAGAAGATTTCAAGACAAGTCAAATCCATCACAGTTATTGGTGGTGGCTTTCTTGGTAGTGAGCTGGCCTGTGCTCTGGGAAGAAGAGGTAAGTGTGCCTCTGCAGGCAGCTTGCTTTATCTGGCACCTTTACAGAAGTGACAGACACTGAGTGCAAGCAGCCTGATATTTTAAGCTTCCTTTTCATTCCCCAGCTGCTGAATTTTCACACGGATTTTTGATTTGTCTGAAATAACCTTAATGCACGTGCCTTTTGTTGGCTATATGGGCTGGCCTGGTTTTCAATTCTCTCATTAGCTGTCAAGCAGACCCTGACTACAAATGTTTTTGTAAGTTGGGCTTTCTGTAAGCTTTGCAGACCAGTGCATGTCGCGAAGTCATTCCACCCTGTAAAAAGTAATATATTTGTGCTCTCATACTAAAAGGCATCATAAAATTACTTCAAACTGAACACTGAACTTTTTTTTTTTTTTAATTGTCAAATGCCTACAGCTTTCTGAATAAACTTTTACTGTTAATTTCTGCAGGATTTCAATAAGAAACCAAGATGTTAAGCATTTTACTTTGAAGTTTGCTGTCTGTTATCCTAGAGTTTTCAGGTGTATGTGACAAAGTGGATGGTCACTTTTTGATTCCTGTGGAAAATGTGGGGGCCAGAACTCCCAGTTTTGGAGACCTCTGCCAAGCTCCTTGTGTAAAGCAAAGTGAAGCTTGTGTCCTGAAATCTGTGCTACTGCTCTTTATTGATGAGATGTAAGAAGTCTGCTCTTTGCTTTCCTCTCAGCGCGAACCAGAGGCCTGGAGGTGATTCAGCTGTTTCCAGAAAATGGCAATATGGGCAAAATCTTGCCTGAATATCTGAGCAACTGGACCACAGAGAAAGTCAGAAGAGGTAAAGCTGTGTCTTAGTGCTCCTCCTCTGCAAGTGGCTGAGCTGTGATGCTTAGATCAGTGGCTGTTGTGTAACTCTTCTTTGTACAACACAGATCTCTGCTTGTTCAGCCTGTGGAGTCTCAGGAAAACTGGGTCCGTTGCAAGGCAGCCCAAGTGCAGAACAGAACAAGTTGTGTTTCAGGCTTGCCCTTGAGCAGTTTGGGTAGCACAGAGCTGCCAGGGCTCTCACTTCTTAGTTGTTCGTCTGGCAAGGGCAAACAAATATGCATGGTGATGCCAGTGATACACCTGGAATATCACTACAGAGAGTGATCCCTACTGCCAATACAGCTTGCAAGTTCTGAGTTGCTCTAAGCCTCATGTAATTTTCCTTCTTACAGCCTAATCTAGTTGGCCTAGAATCAGTTTGAGAGAAGGATTGTGTAGCCCCATGCCTTATGCATTCACCTTTAGTGTAGTGTTAAATTGATCTGTAAGATCTGAGACACCTTTTTTTTCCCCATTTCCTATATGTACTGCAGAATCTGTTCCTCTGGATTGATCAGTAGAGTGGGGACAGAGGAAGGAGGGAAACTGGGGCTGCAAGCTACAGGACCCAGTAACTGATGGGTCCGATTTACTTTCTTCTCCTTGTGGAAGCTTTCCTCGTAGAACCTCTGGGTCTGGCTGTAACAGAACAGTAGGTAATTAAATATCCTTATGGCCTGAGAACCTGTCTTAGGGAGTTCTTCTGGATGTGACTTTGCCATCATATGAGATATACTTTCAACTGTAATTTAATTAGCTCTTTCTGACTTATTGTCTGGATTTCTTTCTCCTTGTGCTTCAGTAAAGATAAGGTAGTCTCCCTCTCGGTTCTTAAGCTGGTTCTTGCACTGCCTCCATCTTAGTTTGCACTAAGGACATCTGCTTCACGTGAAGACTATTGCTGAGGAAGTAATTACATTTCTTACGTTTGTTTCCAGAGGGTGTTAATGTTATGCCTAACGCCGTGGTCAAGTCTGTCTCTGTCTCTGGAAATCGACTGGTGATTAAACTAAAAGATGGCCGAAAGGTAAATTTAAATGCAAAGGGTGGGTAAGTTTGCAGAGAGGCCACTGAGAGAATTAGAATAGTAATTATAAATTCTCAAACAGGTGGAGACTGATCACATTGTGGCTGCAGTAGGGCTGGAGCCTAATGTGGAATTAGCGAAATCTGCTGGTCTGGAGGTAGATTCTGACTTTGGAGGATTCCGGGTCAATGCAGAGCTGCAGGCACGCTCCAATATCTGGGTGGTGAGTATGTGGAGGAGTTTTCTGTCTGCTAGTTAAGCTGATGCAGTCAAAACACACAGAATTGTGGGGTCTGACGTACCTCAATTAAGTGAATAACAGCAAGTTAGTGAGGCCACTTGTAGTGCATACCCTGCCAGCAGCCTTGGAGCCTGTTCATGCACTACAGCATGTTTTGTTACTGTGGTAATGAATGCATATTTTTGAATATTTTTGAATATGTAAGAGGAGTTGGGGTAAATTAAAATGTAGCACAAATTACGCTGTTTCATGGGAGTATTTAGAGTCTTTTTGGTGGGAGTCATGACTCTGGCTCCTCTGAAAAACGCGTACTTGATACTGTCTTAATTTTCTGAAGATCAGTGAAAAATGTTGAGAAGGTGGAGCTTCTGCGCCTTGGGGAGCGGGAGCAGGTCTGAGTTGGGTTGTTAGGAAAACTCAGTTCATTATTTGAGTTGGTTCTCCTCCCAATGCCTTTTTTCTTTCGTGCATTAGTTTGAGTTTTTGATGTCTGTGTTCAGTCCTCACTGAATGAATCTCTCTTTAAGGCTGGGGATGCTGCCTGCTTCTATGATATCAAACTAGGTAGGAGACGTGTAGAGCACCACGATCATGCTGTTGTGAGTGGAAGACTAGCTGGAGAAAACATGACGGGAGCTGCAAAGCCCTACTGGCATCAGTCCATGTTCTGGTAATGTTCAGTTCTTCTTTTGGTATTTCTTATTTGGCCATGTTGTAGGAGCTATGACAAAATATGCCTTGTAAACGTTCTGTTTTCTGACTGCAGTGAAGCTACAGCTGAGCTGGGTTCCTTGTACGGTTGGCTGGCATGTTATTGGTATTTCTTTCATTCTCACCAGTCTGTATTTGAGATTTATGACCAGTAATTTAGAAATGCACATACAGAGATACCCATATTGTTTTGTGTAATGCATCTTTGTCCTCAGCATAGTTGGGAACACTTCTGACAGACTGTGCTTACTAAGTCCCAAACTACGGCTGAATCGACTACTATAAGCACATTCAAATTCAGCTGGTGCCCAGTTCAAGGAGGTGTTAAAGCAACATGCAGTTCTCTTCAATCTTCTTTAAATGCACTCTCTCAAATATGCACTAAATAATTGTCTGTGCTGCTAAGTCTAGTGGTTATAAAACAAATGTGCCAGAAATTTAGTCAAATGGCCTTAAGTAGAACCTGGAGGAATACTTGCTTCTGCCTTGACCCTGTCTCAAGTGACATTAGTACTTAGCAAGCAACACGGAAGACTTCTGCAAGTACTTATGACTAATTACAATTTAGTGCAAGTACTTATGACTAATTACAATTTAGTGCAAGTACTTATGACTAATTACAATTTAGTACAACTAGTAATTACAGGCAAGTAACTGTCTACCAGTGTTCATATCCATATCCTGAGGTCAGATGTTTAATTTTTCGAAAGGGTCAAGATACACAGCTCTTGGAATTAGTTAAATTTCCTCCAAAGGAGTAGTTTTTAAGTTTTTATTCGCTAAGCTGGTTTCTTCTGAAACTGGTGACCTTAGATTTGCTCTATCTTGATTACTTCTTTCACACTGATGTATGCTGTGGTGGTTTTACTCAGGTGGGCAGCCAAGCTCCACCACAGCCGCTCTCACTCCCCCTCCTCGAAGAGAAAGAGGGAGAAAATACAATGAAAAGGGATTAAGGGTTGACATAAGGATCGCTCAACAATTATTATAACAGGCAAAACAGTAGGAAGATGGGAAGATCTATTATTACTAACAAGCTAGAGAAGTGAGAAACAAAGGAAAGAAACCAAAAACACCTTGCGTGGGCTCTTTTCCATGGGCTACAGGTCCAGCCTGGAATCTGCTCCAGCAGGGGTTCTCCACAGGTTGCAGCCTCCTCTAGGCCACATCCACCTGCTCCACTGTGGTCTCCTTCACGGGCTGCAGGGGCACGGCCTGCTCCACCATGGTCCTCACCACAGGCCACAGGGGACTTCTGCTCCGGTGCCTGGAGCACCTCCCACTCCTTCACGGACCGTGGGGTCTGCAGGGCTCATCCTCACTCCTCTCTCTCCCAGCTGCTGTTCCTCAGCAGTTTTTTCCCCTTTCTTAAATATGCTCTCACAGAGGTGCAAACAACATCTCTTATTGGCTCAGCTCTGGCCAGCGGCGGGGCCCTTATCTAACATTGGGCAGCTTCTGGATTCTTCTCACAGAAGCCTCCCCTATGCCCTCCACCCCATACCAAAACCTTGCCACATAAACGCACTACATGTGCATCAGAGGTGGTGTTAGTCAGTGTGTGTGCCATGATCCCTCCTGCATGACACTGTCATTAGGGCTTGGGTTAGACTTGCCCTACATTTGTAATGCTAATCCTATAAATGACTTTTTTTTTTTTTTTTTTTGGTTCATTCCTAGGAGCGATCTGGGCCCTGATGTAGGGTATGAAGCCATTGGACTTGTTGACAGTACTTTACCAACAGTAGGGGTTTTTGCTAAAGCAACAGCAAAGGACACACCAAAATCTGCAACGGAGCAATCAGGTAGGTGTACAGCCTTCCTTGGGAGCTGTTTGTGTGCATGCAGGTTTTTGTGTCTTGTTCTGTGTAGTGGCAACAGTCAGTCTGATCTCATGGCAGAGCACTCTAAGACACATCGTCTGTAAGCTTCTTTTCTAGACCAAGCTTTGAATGCTGGTTTTAATGTTAAAACATGATTAAAACAGTGTTCACCAAGACCACATCATGTAACTAATTTACCAGATTAAACACTTTATTTTCCCAGTCAAGATTAATTTCCTCCACAGCAATAAACTCATCAGGGTATGCACAAAAGAAATTGTGCAAATCTAAGCATATTTATTTTGCATATACAGTCTGCAAGAAGGAGACTGTTCAAGGTCCCAATCTAAGATCCTGTAAGGGTTGGGGCAATCCCAAACATCAGTACAGATAGGGTGATGCATGGATTGAGAGCAACCATGTGGAGAAGGACTTAGGGGGGTATTGGTGGATGAAATACTTGGCATGAGCTAGCAATGTGTGCCTGCAGCCCAGAAAGCTACTTAAAGGGGGACTACAAGAAAGATGGGGAAGAGATTCTTTACCAGGGTGTGTAGTGATACAAAAAGAAGTAACAGTTTTAAACTAGGAGAGAGTAGATTTAGATGATAGAAAGAATAAATTACTTACAATGATGGTTAGATACCTGGACAGAGTTGTCCAAGGCAGTTGTGGATGCCCCCTCCCTGGAAGCGCTCAAGGTCAGGCTGGATGGGAATTTGAGCAACCTGATGTAGTGCATCTCGTGTCCTTGCCCGTGGCAGGGGTTCAGAATTAAGGCCTCTTCCAACCCAAACCATCTTGAAGGCCTCTTCCAACCCAAACCGTTTGGTGAGTCTACAGCGTGTTTGGTGACGGAAGCCAGGAGTTGTCAGCGTTATGCTTTGTGTTAGGATTGCTTCGTTATTGTGTTAAAGAATCCTAACTTTTGCTGGCGTCAAGTCAAAGAAAAACACCCCTCAGTCTCTTAGAGAAGCCTTCTCTTTAGCCTGCCTTTATCACCGCAGGTAGAGAGCTGCTGCCTTTTTCTGCACTGGTTCTTTGACGTGACATCTTTACATTAGGGACAGGTATCCGATCGGAAAGTGAAACCGAAGCAGAAGCTTCAGAAGTTCCCACTTCTCCAAGTGCTTCACCAACGCCTCGCGTTCCAAAGGAAGGAGAAGATTATGGCAAAGGTGTCGTTTTCTACCTCAGGGACAAAGTTGTGGTGGGAATTGTGTTATGGAATATCTTCAACAGGATGCCTATAGCTCGCAAGGTTAGTACAGGACTAGTATGCTGAACAGGGGGACTGTTGCTTTCAGCGTGCTTAGATCTGGGATTTGCTTGTCGAAAAACCAATCTGCCAAATGAAGCGAAATGAGACTGACTGAATGCAGATAAACTTCTGTAATGAAATGTCAAGTCTGGCAGATGAAAGCAGAGCAGTGGATATCGTCTTCGTGGACTTCAGGAAGGTCTTTGACACCGTGTCCCATTAAGATCTTCACAAAGAAGCTGGTGAAGTCTGTGTTGTAGACAGATATTGCTACATTTCAATTTGGCTGTAGTAAATACTGTTGTCATGTGGTGGTTGTGGTTTTATCCTACTGGGCAGCCAAACTCCAACACAGCTGCTCTCTCACTCCCCCTCCTCAAAGGGAGAGGGGGAGAAAATGTAATGAAAAAATGGCTCAAGGTTTAAGATAAGGACAGGGAGATCACTCTCCAGTTATTGTCACAGACAATATATTGTCACCAGGAGGCTTTTAGAGAGGATCTAAAATGTGTGGCATTGGCTGGGTGACTGTGTAGGGCTTGCAGTGCTGTTTTTTTTTTTATAGCATATACAGGTTTTAATGCAAGCTTCCTTCTTCCAGATCATCAAAGATGGGGAGGAGCATGCTGATCTCAATGAAGTAGCAAAGCTTTTCAACATCCACGAAGACTGAGCTCCAGAATTTAATTGCTGCAATAGGAGTAGGGCAGCAGGTTCTTGCTGACTGTGTGTACCCCTTCATCTTGGAGAACTTGCTCTGAGCACTTGTTAATATTTCCCATCACCTAGAATTCTAATGTTTGCACCAATAAAATCAGATTCTTCTAACTTAAATGTCTTCTTCCTGCACATGTGCATTACTGGTTTTGAAAGGGGAGCGTGCTGTGTGCCTCTCTAAGCTTTTCCCGCTTACCAACAACAAAGAAGCCTGCAGAAGTGCCTGTTTTCTTGCAGCACGTTCTGGCTGGAGATCTTTCAGTACTGCTGGCTAACTTTGGGGAGGGCTGTGCTCTTGGGAGTTGTTATGAGACTGCTGGAAGAGGGACACCGGTGCAGGTTTGGAGAAAACAGGTTGGAGGGGGTGGGGAGAACCATTCACTGGTGATGCCAGACCCAGGGTGTGCTAGCAGGAGCATGTTAGCTCCCGTGCTGCCGTGTGGGAGTTGGGGTGCTCTCTGATAAAACGGAGATCTCAGCTGTTCCTGAAAGGTTAAAAGAGATGCAGAGATGGGTTACAGCACCATACAGGGGAGTGGAGCCAGAGAGGTAGCATTTCAGAGTGTAGCTGGAGATGATTTCCACCAGTCCTGGGACCAGTACTGCTTAATATCTTTATCAGTGACACGGTGGGATCAAGCGAACCACGAGCAAAGTTTGCAGCTGAAACCAGGTTGGGAGGGAAGTGTTGGTCTGATGGAGGGTAGGAAGGCCCTGCAGAGGGATCTGGACAGGTCAGGTTGATGGGCAGAGGCGAATGGGATGAGGTTCAACATGGCTAAGTGCTGGGTCCTGCACTTTAGCCACAACAACCCCATGCAATGCTATAGGCTTGGGGCAGAGTGGCTGGAAAGCTGTGCAGAGGAAAAGGACCTGGGGGTGTTAATTGATACGCACCTGACTGTGAGCCAGCAGTGTGCCCAGGTGGCAGAGAAGGCCAACGGCATCCTGGCTCGTATCAGCCAGGGTTTGGCTGGGCAAATGAACTGTCCTGTACTGAATTAGTGTCCTCAGGAGAGAGTATTGGTCTTTTGAATAATCTGCTTACTTGATTTTGGTATAATCCTGTGTAAATCAAGGTGCACAGAGCTGACCTGTTACTTCGAAATGCTAACAAGGACTGAGTATCCAACAGAAGGGCCAGTCCAAATAACTGATTGCCCAAATTGTGGGATGCAATGTTGGGTCAGTTTGGAAGTAGGGGGTGAAATAAATTGTCCAAACTATGGGTTTTGGAGGGAAACTGGCAAATTGATTCTGTAAATAGGAGAAGTCACATTCCTGTGGAGGTGGGTAGTTCTTGTCTGGAAAAAGATACTGACTACTTGGGAAAACGTTGGCATACGTGATCTTAGTGAGTGTTGTCTTTTTCGTTGGCACTCAGAGCAACTTACCAGACAACTCACTGCCCGAAGAGTCCCACAATTGATGCTGTGCCTTAGCCGACAAGAATAAGTCAGGTGTAGAACCTCACTAACTGCTGGGTATGCAGAGGGCCACAAGGGGAAAATATGTGGCCATGGCACTCCATTCTCTTGGCACCTAAGTAGCTGGTTGGTTAGCAACCAAAGCAAATTGCAAGTGAATAAAACAGAGCCATGAGACAACCCTGATGTGCCTCCTTGGGCAATAGGTTATCCAGGAAAAAGCATTTATTGCATAAAGAGTAATCAGGCTGACAGTGCATTCCTAGGACACAGCTCACGTAACTGGACTTCCAATACAGCTTCAGTGATTAACAGAAGAAGCAGCAATCCAGAAGCCACCATTTATTGTCAACAGTGGAACTGCATAAATCAATCTGGTTGCATAGTGATGTTGGAGGAGTACTGGTCCTCAACAAACCTTACCAATATTGCCAATAGCAATTAAGAGATCAATTGCTCTTCTGAAAATGGGGACTGGAGATGCAGTAACACCTGGTAAAATCATCGTGCCAAGACATTTCATCCTATGGGTTCTGGGAACACGTGTTATTGCTAGGCACCAGATAAAAATAACTGAGCTGATTTATTCCCTAAGAGAGCTGATGCATTAAAATAACAGTTACATGGGGGTCAAGCTTGCAGAGCACTTCCTCTTACTTCCAAAGGTACTAGTTATGTTGGACTTCTCAGGCCACCATTCTTTCTGATACCAGAACTCGAAGGTAAGGGATTGGAAATCCAACGACGTGATGATCTTAAAAGAGAAAAGAGGTCAGGAGATACATCCCTAGCTTCCGGAAGTAACCAGAAACGGGGTACAGATGAGCGGCCTCCAGAGAGAATCACCCAACGTTATGGGCCAGCCGCTTGGAAGCCGAAGGAGGTGGTTGCAGGAGCTCGGCAGGTAAGATACATGTGCAACCTAAATCGAATCATAAGGTGGCAGGCAGTATTTGAAACCGTCACCGACCAAACCGCCAAGGTTCCTGACTTGCTCGCTGATCAAGCCACCCAGATGCGATGCGAGCTGCAATAATGCTACGTCTCACGGTCCTCGATTACGTACCAGCACGAGGAGGAGGTGCCTATGGACAAAGCCAAATGATGCAAGCTGCTGTCTTCAAATCGATGACAACAGGAAAGTCACTGAAGAAATTACAAAAGGGAATTAGAAAAGTAGCTCGCGTCCAGACCTGGAAGGTCTTGAACCTGGAAGGGAACATCTGGTCCTGGCTCCCAGGAGCAGCACGGGTGAAACAGTATTTGATTTGTTACTGGGATCCATCTTCTTAAGGATGATGCCTTGTTTAATCTCTTTTCTGAGGAAGTTAATTTGAAGGCTTCAGTCGTAAAGTCTCTGAAGATAGTAACTCTTAAGGGGCCAACAGGAAAGATTCTGCTAGGAAGCCAGGATCCCCAGGATCTACCAGATGAAAGGGACTTGCTCGTAATGGAGTAAAACGCAAAAAAACCCACGCCAGAGAGCAGAAAGAAAAGAGGAAGGAATTGTAAGCAAGAGTATGGGTGTGCAAAAGGAAGGGCGTTGCACCCCCATGCTGCGTCTCGAACCCGTGACCTCAGGTTTCTCTTCACGTCGCGAGGTCAGGGTTATGCGAGCGCCTCGAGCCGGTGAGCCACCGCCGCACCCTCGGGGGGCGGCGCTCCGGTTGGCCCCAAGAGCTGAGTGGCCGCTGGGGCGCTGGGGGGCGGGGCTATGCAAATGAAGCGCGGCCGGGCGCGCTGAGCAGCACGGGCCGGGGGGAGCCGAGCGGAGCCGAGCGCAGCCGAGTGCAGCAGGGGGGGCCGAGGGGAGCCGAGCGCAGCCGAGGGGAGCCGAGCGCAGCCGAGGGGGCATGGACGTGGCTAGAAATACCTGAGGGGAGGGCGGGAAGCCAGGGAGAGGAGGGGAGGGGGGGGAGAGGCTGGGAGAGGCTAGGAGAGGCTAGGAGAGGCTAGGAGAGGGGGGGCTTGCTCCATCGCCTTCGTGAGCTCTACAGGAAACAATCGGGATTGGTAAAGCCGGGAAGGGAAGAATGGGGGCTCGCTTCATGGCGTTAGAAAATAGATGGTGCTGAGTGTCTTTGCTTGCTGCTGTGCAAATGAACCGAAACGAGGAGTCTCGGGGCCCCTCACAGAGGACGTTTCCTGACAAAACCGGGGAACCGGTCTCAAAAAAGCAGCTGAGACCGACCCTGTGGTTTGGGCAAGAGCCGAGGAGCAGCTGAGGGGGTCAGCTGGTGGTGATGACGAGGAGTTATCGGCCTTCGTCCCCACGACCCCCCGAAGACCACCACCAGGAGAGGAGACAGTGCGCAAGTGCAGCCAGGAGGAGCTCATGGAAATGACTCCTTGGAGCTCATTTTAATACGGAGCGGAGCTAGGTTATGAACGTGTATAGGCGCGTTGGGAAACTTTGTGCACGTGTACCTCTTTGCTGCATAGAACCAGGGCAAGTTGCCCCGTCAGGCAGGCACGATTTTGGTGGGCCTACCCCCGTGCTGCCCAGCGCTGAATAAACCTTACGAACCAATAAACATACCCACTTTACAATCCTACTGCCTGTGGAGTCTGTTTTCCGCAAGTCAGCATTACGTTAGAGTTGTGGCAAAAAAGGCTGGTTTGTGCAGGCACCTTTTCCGAGCCGCATGAAGCGGGGACGGTGCAGCCTCCACACACCCAGTTTGTGCTCAGCCTGGCCAATACTGCACGGGGCGAGTTCAGTGCACGGGACCAAGTTGTCCAAGGCAGTTGTGGATGCCCCCTCCCTGGAAGCGCTCAAGGTCAGGCTGGATGGGAATTTGAGCAACCTGATGTAGTGCATCTCGTGTCCTTGCCCGTGGCAGGGGTTCAGAATTAAGGCCTCTTCCAACCCAAACCATCTTGAAGGCCTCTTCCAACCCAAACCGTTCGGTGAGTCTACAGCGTGTTTGGTGACGGAAGCCAGGAGTTGTCAGCGTTATGCTTTGTGTTAGGATTGCTTCGTTATTGTGTTAAAGAATCCTAACTTTTGCTGGCGTCAAGTCAAAGAAAAACACCCCTCAGTCTCTTAGAGAAGCCTTCTCTTTAGCCTGCCTTTATCACCGCAGGTAGAGAGCTGCTGCCTTTTTCTGCACTGGTTCTTTGACGTGACATCTTTACATGAGGGACAGGTATCCGATCGGAAGGTGAAACCGAAGCAGAAGCTTCGGAAATTTCCACTTCTCCGAGTGCTTCACCAACGCCTCGCGTTGCAGAGGAAGGAGAAGATTATGGCAAAGGTGTCGTTTTCTACCTCAGGGACAAAGTTGTGGTGGGAATTGTGTTATGGAATATCTTCAACAGGATGCCTATGGCTCGCGAGGTCAGTACAGGACTAGTATGCTGAACAGGGGGACTGTTGCTTTCAGCTTGCTTAGATCTGGGATTTGCTTGTCGAAAAACCAATCTGCCAAATGAAGCGAAATGAGACTGACTGAATGCAGATGAACTTCTGTAATGAAATGTCAAGTCTGGCAGATGAAAGCAGAGCAGTGGATATCGTCTTCGTGGACTTCAGGAAGGTCTTTGACACCGTGTCCCATTACGATCCTCAGGTACTAGTTATGTTGGACTTCTCAGGCCACCATTCTTTCTGATACCAGAACTCGAAGGTAAGGGATTGGAAATCCAACGACGTGATGATCTTAAAAGAGAAAAGAGGTCAGGAGATACATCCCTAGCTTCCGGAAGTAACCAGAAACGGGGTACAGATGAGCGGCCTCCAGAGAGAATCACCCAACGTTATGGGCCAGCCGCTTGGAAGCCGAAGGAGGTGGTTGCAGGAGCTCGGCAGGTAAGATACATGTGCAACCTAAATCGAATCATAAGGTGGCAGGCAGTATTTGAAACCGTCACCGACCAAACCGCCAAGGTTCCTGACTTGCTCGCTGATCAAGCCACCCAGATGCGATGCGAGCTGCAATAATGCTACGTCTCACGGTCCTCGATTACGTACCAGCACGAGGAGGAGGTGCCTATGGACAAAGCCAAATGATGCAAGCTGCTGTCTTCAAATCGATGACAACAGGAAAGTCACTGAAGAAATTACAAAAGGGAATTAGAAAAGTAGCTCGCGTCCAGACCTGGAAGGTCTTGAACCTGGAAGGGAACATCTGGTCCTGGCTCCCAGGAGCAGCACGGGTGAAACAGTATTTGATTTGTTACTGGGATCCATCTTCTTAAGGATGATGCCTTGTTTAATCTCTTTTCTGAGGAAGTTAATTTGAAGGCTTCAGTCGTAAAGTCTCTGAAGATAGTAACTCTTAAGGGGCCAACAGGAAAGATTCTGCTAGGAAGCCAGGATCCCCAGGATCTACCAGATGAAAGGGACTTGCTCGTAATGGAGTAAAACGCAAAAAAACCCACGCCAGAGAGCAGAAAGAAAAGAGGAAGGAATTGTAAGCAAGAGTATGGGTGTGCAAAAGGAAGGGCGTTGCACCCCCATGCTGCGTCTCGAACCCGTGACCTCAGGTTTCTCTTCACGTCGCGAGGTCAGGGTTATGCGAGCGCCTCGAGCCGGTGAGCCACCGCCGCACCCTCGGGGGGCGGCGCTCCGGTTGGCCCCAAGAGCTGAGTGGCCGCTGGGGCGCTGGGGGGCGGGGCTATGCAAATGAAGCGCGGCCGGGCGCGCTGAGCAGCACGGGCCGGGGGGAGCCGAGCGGAGCCGAGCGCAGCCGAGTGCAGCAGGGGGGGCCGAGGGGAGCCGAGCGCAGCCGAGGGGAGCCGAGCGCAGCCGAGGGGGCATGGACGTGGCTAGAAATACCTGAGGGGAGGGCGGGAAGCCAGGGAGAGGAGGGGAGGGGGGGGAGAGGCTAGGAGAGGCTAGGAGAGGCTAGGAGAGGCTAGGAGAGGCTAGGAGAGGCTAGGAGAGGCTAGGAGAGGCTAGGAGAGGGGGGGCTTGCTCCATCGCCTTCGTGAGCTCTACAGGAAACAATCGGGATTGGTAAAGCCGGGAAGGGAAGAATGGGGGCTCGCTTCATGGCGTTAGAAAATAGATGGTGCTGAGTGTCTTTGCTTGCTGCTGTGCAAATGAACCGAAACGAGGAGTCTCGGGGCCCCTCACAGAGGACGTTTCCTGACAAAACCGGGGAACCGGTCTCAAAACAGCAGCTGAGACCGACCCTGTGGTTTGGGCAAGAGCCGAGGAGCAGCTGGGGGGGTCAGCTGGTGGTGATGACGAGGAGTTATCGGCCTTCGTCCCCACGACCCCCCGAAGACCACCACCAGGAGAGGAGACAGTGCGCAAGTGCAGCCAGGAGGAGCTCATGGAAATGACTCCTTGGAGCTCATTTTAATACGGAGCGGAGCTAGGTTATGAACGTGTATAGGCGCGTTGGGAAACTTTGTGCACGTGTACCTCTTTGCTGCATAGAACCAGGGCAAGTTGCCCCGTCAGGCAGGCACGATTTTGGTGGGCCTACCCCCGTGCTGCCCAGCGCTGAATAAACCTTACGAACCAATAAACATACCCACTTTACAATCCTACTGCCTGTGGAGTCTGTTTTCCGCAAGTCAGCATTACGTTAGAGTTGTGGCAAAAAAGGCTGGTTTGTGCAGGCACCTTTTCCGAGCCGCATGAAGCGGGGACGGTGCAGCCTCCACACACCCAGTTTGTGCTCAGCCTGGCCAATACTGCACGGGGCGAGTTCAGTGCACGGGACCAAGTTGTCCAAGGCAGTTGTGGATGCCCCCTCCCTGGAAGCGCTCAAGGTCAGGCTGGATGGGAATTTGAGCAACCTGATGTAGTGCATCTCGTGTCCTTGCCCGTGGCAGGGGTTCAGAATTAAGGCCTCTTCCAACCCAAACCATCTTGAAGGCCTCTTCCAACCCAAACCGTTCGGTGAGTCTACAGCGTGTTTGGTGACGGAAGCCAGGAGTTGTCAGCGTTATGCTTTGTGTTAGGATTGCTTCGTTATTGTGTTAAAGAATCCTAACTTTTGCTGGCGTCAAGTCAAAGAAAAACACCCCTCAGTCTCTTAGAGAAGCCTTCTCTTTAGCCTGCCTTTATCACCGCAGGTAGAGAGCTGCTGCCTTTTTCTGCACTGGTTCTTTGACGTGACATCTTTACATGAGGGACAGGTATCCGATCGGAAGGTGAAACCGAAGCAGAAGCTTCGGAAATTTCCACTTCTCCGAGTGCTTCACCAACGCCTCGCGTTGCAGAGGAAGGAGAAGATTATGGCAAAGGTGTCGTTTTCTACCTCAGGGACAAAGTTGTGGTGGGAATTGTGTTATGGAATATCTTCAACAGGATGCCTATGGCTCGCGAGGTCAGTACAGGACTAGTATGCTGAACAGGGGGACTGTTGCTTTCAGCTTGCTTAGATCTGGGATTTGCTTGTCGAAAAACCAATCTGCCAAATGAAGCGAAATGAGACTGACTGAATGCAGATGAACTTCTGTAATGAAATGTCAAGTCTGGCAGATGAAAGCAGAGCAGTGGATATCGTCTTCGTGGACTTCAGGAAGGTCTTTGACACCGTGTCCCATTACGATCCTCAGGTACTAGTTATGTTGGACTTCTCAGGCCACCATTCTTTCTGATACCAGAACTCGAAGGTAAGGGATTGGAAATCCAACGACGTGATGATCTTAAAAGAGAAAAGAGGTCAGGAGATACATCCCTAGCTTCCGGAAGTAACCAGAAACGGGGTACAGATGAGCGGCCTCCAGAGAGAATCACCCAACGTTATGGGCCAGCCGCTTGGAAGCCGAAGGAGGTGGTTGCAGGAGCTCGGCAGGTAAGATACATGTGCAACCTAAATCGAATCATAAGGTGGCAGGCAGTATTTGAAACCGTCACCGACCAAACCGCCAAGGTTCCTGACTTGCTCGCTGATCAAGCCACCCAGATGCGATGCGAGCTGCAATAATGCTACGTCTCACGGTCCTCGATTACGTACCAGCACGAGGAGGAGGTGCCTATGGACAAAGCCAAATGATGCAAGCTGCTGTCTTCAAATCGATGACAACAGGAAAGTCACTGAAGAAATTACAAAAGGGAATTAGAAAAGTAGCTCGCGTCCAGACCTGGAAGGTCTTGAACCTGGAAGGGAACATCTGGTCCTGGCTCCCAGGAGCAGCACGGGTGAAACAGTATTTGATTTGTTACTGGGATCCATCTTCTTAAGGATGATGCCTTGTTTAATCTCTTTTCTGAGGAAGTTAATTTGAAGGCTTCAGTCGTAAAGTCTCTGAAGATAGTAACTCTTAAGGGGCCAACAGGAAAGATTCTGCTAGGAAGCCAGGATCCCCAGGATCTACCAGATGAAAGGGACTTGCTCGTAATGGAGTAAAACGCAAAAAAACCCACGCCAGAGAGCAGAAAGAAAAGAGGAAGGAATTGTAAGCAAGAGTATGGGTGTGCAAAAGGAAGGGCGTTGCACCCCCATGCTGCGTCTCGAACCCGTGACCTCAGGTTTCTCTTCACGTCGCGAGGTCAGGGTTATGCGAGCGCCTCGAGCCGGTGAGCCACCGCCGCACCCTCGGGGGGCGGCGCTCCGGTTGGCCCCAAGAGCTGAGTGGCCGCTGGGGCGCTGGGGGGCGGGGCTATGCAAATGAAGCGCGGCCGGGCGCGCTGAGCAGCACGGGCCGGGGGGAGCCGAGCGGAGCCGAGCGCAGCCGAGTGCAGCAGGGGGGGCCGAGGGGAGCCGAGCGCAGCCGAGGGGAGCCGAGGGGAGCCGAGGGGGCATGGACGTGGCTAGAAATACCTGAGGGGAGGGCGGGAAGCCAGGGAGAGGAGGGGAGGGGAGGGGGGGGAGAGGCTAGGAGAGGCTAGGAGAGGCTAGGAGAGGCTAGGAGAGGCTAGGAGAGGCTAGGAGAGGCTAGGAGAGGCTAGGAGAGGGGGGGCTTGCTCCATCGCCTTCGTGAGCTCTACAGGAAACAATCGGGATTGGTAAAGCCGGGAAGGGAAGAATGGGGGCTCGCTTCATGGCGTTAGAAAATAGATGGTGCTGAGTGTCTTTGCTTGCTGCTGTGCAAATGAACCGAAACGAGGAGTCTCGGGGCCCCTCACAGAGGACGTTTCCTGACAAAACCGGGGAACCGGTCTCAAAACAGCAGCTGAGACCGACCCTGTGGTTTGGGCAAGAGCCGAGGAGCAGCTGGGGGGGTCAGCTGGTGGTGATGACGAGGAGTTATCGGCCTTCGTCCCCACGACCCCCCGAAGACCACCACCAGGAGAGGAGACAGTGCGCAAGTGCAGCCAGGAGGAGCTCATGGAAATGACTCCTTGGAGCTCATTTTAATACGGAGCGGAGCTAGGTTATGAACGTGTATAGGCGCGTTGGGAAACTTTGTGCACGTGTACCTCTTTGCTGCATAGAACCAGGGCAAGTTGCCCCGTCAGGCAGGCACGATTTTGGTGGGCCTACCCCCGTGCTGCCCAGCGCTGAATAAACCTTACGAACCAATAAACATACCCACTTTACAATCCTACTGCCTGTGGAGTCTGTTTTCCGCAAGTCAGCATTACGTTAGAGTTGTGGCAAAAAAGGCTGGTTTGTGCAGGCACCTTTTCCGAGCCGCATGAAGCGGGGACGGTGCAGCCTCCACACACCCAGTTTGTGCTCAGCCTGGCCAATACTGCACGGGGCGAGTTCAGTGCACGGGACCAAGTTGTCCAAGGCAGTTGTGGATGCCCCCTCCCTGGAAGCGCTCAAGGTCAGGCTGGATGGGAATTTGAGCAACCTGATGTAGTGCATCTCGTGTCCTTGCCCGTGGCAGGGGTTCAGAATTAAGGCCTCTTCCAACCCAAACCATCTTGAAGGCCTCTTCCAACCCAAACCGTTCGGTGAGTCTACAGCGTGTTTGGTGACGGAAGCCAGGAGTTGTCAGCGTTATGCTTTGTGTTAGGATTGCTTCGTTATTGTGTTAAAGAATCCTAACTTTTGCTGGCGTCAAGTCAAAGAAAAACACCCCTCAGTCTCTTAGAGAAGCCTTCTCTTTAGCCTGCCTTTATCACCGCAGGTAGAGAGCTGCTGCCTTTTTCTGCACTGGTTCTTTGACGTGACATCTTTACATGAGGGACAGGTATCCGATCGGAAGGTGAAACCGAAGCAGAAGCTTCGGAAATTTCCACTTCTCCGAGTGCTTCACCAACGCCTCGCGTTGCAGAGGAAGGAGAAGATTATGGCAAAGGTGTCGTTTTCTACCTCAGGGACAAAGTTGTGGTGGGAATTGTGTTATGGAATATCTTCAACAGGATGCCTATGGCTCGCGAGGTCAGTACAGGACTAGTATGCTGAACAGGGGGACTGTTGCTTTCAGCTTGCTTAGATCTGGGATTTGCTTGTCGAAAAACCAATCTGCCAAATGAAGCGAAATGAGACTGACTGAATGCAGATGAACTTCTGTAATGAAATGTCAAGTCTGGCAGATGAAAGCAGAGCAGTGGATATCGTCTTCGTGGACTTCAGGAAGGTCTTTGACACCGTGTCCCATTACGATCCTCAGGTACTAGTTATGTTGGACTTCTCAGGCCACCATTCTTTCTGATACCAGAACTCGAAGGTAAGGGATTGGAAATCCAACGACGTGATGATCTTAAAAGAGAAAAGAGGTCAGGAGATACATCCCTAGCTTCCGGAAGTAACCAGAAACGGGGTACAGATGAGCGGCCTCCAGAGAGAATCACCCAACGTTATGGGCCAGCCGCTTGGAAGCCGAAGGAGGTGGTTGCAGGAGCTCGGCAGGTAAGATACATGTGCAACCTAAATCGAATCATAAGGTGGCAGGCAGTATTTGAAACCGTCACCGACCAAACCGCCAAGGTTCCTGACTTGCTCGCTGATCAAGCCACCCAGATGCGATGCGAGCTGCAATAATGCTACGTCTCACGGTCCTCGATTACGTACCAGCACGAGGAGGAGGTGCCTATGGACAAAGCCAAATGATGCAAGCTGCTGTCTTCAAATCGATGACAACAGGAAAGTCACTGAAGAAATTACAAAAGGGAATTAGAAAAGTAGCTCGCGTCCAGACCTGGAAGGTCTTGAACCTGGAAGGGAACATCTGGTCCTGGCTCCCAGGAGCAGCACGGGTGAAACAGTATTTGATTTGTTACTGGGATCCATCTTCTTAAGGATGATGCCTTGTTTAATCTCTTTTCTGAGGAAGTTAATTTGAAGGCTTCAGTCGTAAAGTCTCTGAAGATAGTAACTCTTACGGGGCCAACAGGGAAGATTCTGCTAGGAAGCCAGGATCCCCAGGATCTACCAGATGAAAGGGACTTGCTCGTAATGGAGTAAAACGCAAAAAAACCCACGCCAGAGAGCAGAAAGAAAAGAGGAAGGAATTGTAAGCAAGAGTATGGGTGTGCAAAAGGAAGGGCGTTGCACCCCCATGCTGCGTCTCGAACCCGTGACCTCAGGTTTCTCTTCACGTCGCGAGGTCAGGGTTATGCGAGCGCCTCGAGCCGGTGAGCCACCGCCGCACCCTCGGGGGGCGGCGCTCCGGTTGGCCCCAAGAGCTGAGTGGCCGCTGGGGCGCTGGGGGGCGGGGCTATGCAAATGAAGCGCGGCCGGGCGCGCTGAGCAGCACGGGCCGGGGGGAGCCGAGCGGAGCCGAGCGCAGCCGAGTGCAGCAGGGGGGGCCGAGGGGAGCCGAGCGCAGCCGAGGGGAGCCGAGGGGAGCCGAGGGGGCATGGACGTGGCTAGAAATACCTGAGGGGAGGGCGGGAAGCCAGGGAGAGGAGGGGAGGGGGGGGAGAGGCTGGGAGAGGCTAGGAGAGGCTAGGAGAGGCTAGGAGAGGCTAGGAGAGGCTAGGAGAGGCTAGGAGAGGCTAGGAGAGGCTAGGAGAGGGGGGGCTTGCTCCATCGCCTTCGTGAGCTCTACAGGAAACAATCGGGATTGGTAAAGCCGGGAAGGGAAGAATGGGGGCTCGCTTCATGGCGTTAGAAAATAGATGGTGCTGAGTGTCTTTGCTTGCTGCTGTGCAAATGAACCGAAACGAGGAGTCTCGGGGCCCCTCACAGAGGACGTTTCCTGACAAAACCGGGGAACCGGTCTCAAAACAGCAGCTGAGACCGACCCTGTGGTTTGGGCAAGAGCCGAGGAGCAGCTGGGGGGGTCAGCTGGTGGTGATGACGAGGAGTTATCGGCCTTCGTCCCCACGACCCCCCGAAGACCACCACCAGGAGAGGAGACAGTGCGCAAGTGCAGCCAGGAGGAGCTCATGGAAATGACTCCTTGGAGCTCATTTTAATACGGAGCGGAGCTAGGTTATGAACGTGTATAGGCGCGTTGGGAAACTTTGTGCACGTGTACCTCTTTGCTGCATAGAACCAGGGCAAGTTGCCCCGTCAGGCAGGCACGATTTTGGTGGGCCTACCCCCGTGCTGCCCAGCGCTGAATAAACCTTACGAACCAATAAACATACCCACTTTACAATCCTACTGCCTGTGGAGTCTGTTTTCCGCAAGTCAGCATTACGTTAGAGTTGTGGCAAAAAAGGCTGGTTTGTGCAGGCACCTTTTCCGAGCCGCATGAAGCGGGGACGGTGCAGCCTCCACACACCCAGTTTGTGCTCAGCCTGGCCAATACTGCACGGGGCGAGTTCAGTGCACGGGACCAAGTTGTCCAAGGCAGTTGTGGATGCCCCCTCCCTGGAAGCGCTCAAGGTCAGGCTGGATGGGAATTTGAGCAACCTGATGTAGTGCATCTCGTGTCCTTGCCCGTGGCAGGGGTTCAGAATTAAGGCCTCTTCCAACCCAAACCATCTTGAAGGCCTCTTCCAACCCAAACCGTTCGGTGAGTCTACAGCGTGTTTGGTGACGGAAGCCAGGAGTTGTCAGCGTTATGCTTTGTGTTAGGATTGCTTCGTTATTGTGTTAAAGAATCCTAACTTTTGCTGGCGTCAAGTCAAAGAAAAACACCCCTCAGTCTCTTAGAGAAGCCTTCTCTTTAGCCTGCCTTTATCACCGCAGGTAGAGAGCTGCTGCCTTTTTCTGCACTGGTTCTTTGACGTGACATCTTTACATGAGGGACAGGTATCCGATCGGAAGGTGAAACCGAAGCAGAAGCTTCGGAAATTTCCACTTCTCCGAGTGCTTCACCAACGCCTCGCGTTGCAGAGGAAGGAGAAGATTATGGCAAAGGTGTCGTTTTCTACCTCAGGGACAAAGTTGTGGTGGGAATTGTGTTATGCAATATCTTCAACAGGATGCCTATGGCTCGCGAGGTCAGTACAGGACTAGTATGCTGAACAGGGGGACTGTTGCTTTCAGCTTGCTTAGATCTGGGATTTGCTTGTCGAAAAACCAATCTGCCAAATGAAGCGAAATGAGACTGACTGAATGCAGATGAACTTCTGTAATGAAATGTCAAGTCTGGCAGATGAAAGCAGAGCAGTGGATATCGTCTTCGTGGACTTCAGGAAGGTCTTTGACACCGTGTCCCATTACGATCCTCAGGTACTAGTTATGTTGGACTTCTCAGGCCACCATTCTTTCTGATACCAGAACTCGAAGGTAAGGGATTGGAAATCCAACGACGTGATGATCTTAAAAGAGAAAAGAGGTCAGGAGATACATCCCTAGCTTCCGGAAGTAACCAGAAACGGGGTACAGATGAGCGGCCTCCAGAGAGAATCACCCAACGTTATGGGCCAGCCGCTTGGAAGCCGAAGGAGGTGGTTGCAGGAGCTCGGCAGGTAAGATACATGTGCAACCTAAATCGAATCATAAGGTGGCAGGCAGTATTTGAAACCGTCACCGACCAAACCGCCAAGGTTCCTGACTTGCTCGCTGATCAAGCCACCCAGATGCGATGCGAGCTGCAATAATGCTACGTCTCACGGTCCTCGATTACGTACCAGCACGAGGAGGAGGTGCCTATGGACAAAGCCAAATGATGCAAGCTGCTGTCTTCAAATCGATGACAACAGGAAAGTCACTGAAGAAATTACAAAAGGGAATTAGAAAAGTAGCTCGCGTCCAGACCTGGAAGGTCTTGAACCTGGAAGGGAACATCTGGTCCTGGCTCCCAGGAGCAGCACGGGTGAAACAGTATTTGATTTGTTACTGGGATCCATCTTCTTAAGGATGATGCCTTGTTTAATCTCTTTTCTGAGGAAGTTAATTTGAAGGCTTCAGTCGTAAAGTCTCTGAAGATAGTAACTCTTACGGGGCCAACAGGGAAGATTCTGCTAGGAAGCCAGGATCCCCAGGATCTACCAGATGAAAGGGACTTGCTCGTAATGGAGTAAAACGCAAAAAAACCCACGCCAGAGAGCAGAAAGAAAAGAGGAAGGAATTGTAAGCAAGAGTATGGGTGTGCAAAAGGAAGGGCGTTGCACCCCCATGCTGCGTCTCGAACCCGTGACCTCAGGTTTCTCTTCACGTCGCGAGGTCAGGGTTATGCGAGCGCCTCGAGCCGGTGAGCCACCGCCGCACCCTCGGGGGGCGGCGCTCCGGTTGGCCCCAAGAGCTGAGTGGCCGCTGGGGCGCTGGGGGGCGGGGCTATGCAAATGAAGCGCGGCCGGGCGCGCTGAGCAGCACGGGCCGGGGGGAGCCGAGCGGAGCCGAGCGCAGCCGAGTGCAGCAGGGGGGGCCGAGGGGAGCCGAGCGCAGCCGAGGGGAGCCGAGCGCAGCCGAGGGGGCATGGACGTGGCTAGAAATACCTGAGGGGAGGGCGGGAAGCCAGGGAGAGGAGGGGAGGGGGGGGAGAGGCTGGGAGAGGCTAGGAGAGGCTAGGAGAGGCTAGGAGAGGCTAGGAGAGGCTAGGAGAGGCTAGGAGAGGGGGGGCTTGCTCCATCGCCTTCGTGAGCTCTACAGGAAACAATCGGGATTGGTAAAGCCGGGAAGGGAAGAATGGGGGCTCGCTTCATGGCGTTAGAAAATAGATGGTGCTGAGTGTCTTTGCTTGCTGCTGTGCAAATGAACCGAAACGAGGAGTCTCGGGGCCCCTCACAGAGGACGTTTCCTGACAAAACCGGGGAACCGGTCTCAAAACAGCAGCTGAGACCGACCCTGTGGTTTGGGCAAGAGCCGAGGAGCAGCTGGGGGGGTCAGCTGGTGGTGATGACGAGGAGTTATCGGCCTTCGTCCCCACGACCCCCCGAAGACCACCACCAGGAGAGGAGACAGTGCGCAAGTGCAGCCAGGAGGAGCTCATGGAAATGACTCCTTGGAGCTCATTTTAATACGGAGCGGAGCTAGGTTATGAACGTGTATAGGCGCGTTGGGAAACTTTGTGCACGTGTACCTCTTTGCTGCATAGAACCAGGGCAAGTTGCCCCGTCAGGCAGGCACGATTTTGGTGGGCCTACCCCCGTGCTGCCCAGCGCTGAATAAACCTTACGAACCAATAAACATACCCACTTTACAATCCTACTGCCTGTGGAGTCTGTTTTCCGCAAGTCAGCATTACGTTAGAGTTGTGGCAAAAAAGGCTGGTTTGTGCAGGCACCTTTTCCGAGCCGCATGAAGCGGGGACGGTGCAGCCTCCACACACCCAGTTTGTGCTCAGCCTGGCCAATACTGCACGGGGCGAGTTCAGTGCACGGGACCAAGTTGTCCAAGGCAGTTGTGGATGCCCCCTCCCTGGAAGCGCTCAAGGTCAGGCTGGATGGGAATTTGAGCAACCTGATGTAGTGCATCTCGTGTCCTTGCCCGTGGCAGGGGTTCAGAATTAAGGCCTCTTCCAACCCAAACCATCTTGAAGGCCTCTTCCAACCCAAACCGTTCGGTGAGTCTACAGCGTGTTTGGTGACGGAAGCCAGGAGTTGTCAGCGTTATGCTTTGTGTTAGGATTGCTTCGTTATTGTGTTAAAGAATCCTAACTTTTGCTGGCGTCAAGTCAAAGAAAAACACCCCTCAGTCTCTTAGAGAAGCCTTCTCTTTAGCCTGCCTTTATCACCGCAGGTAGAGAGCTGCTGCCTTTTTCTGCACTGGTTCTTTGACGTGACATCTTTACATGAGGGACAGGTATCCGATCGGAAGGTGAAACCGAAGCAGAAGCTTCGGAAATTTCCACTTCTCCGAGTGCTTCACCAACGCCTCGCGTTGCAGAGGAAGGAGAAGATTATGGCAAAGGTGTCGTTTTCTACCTCAGGGACAAAGTTGTGGTGGGAATTGTGTTATGGAATATCTTCAACAGGATGCCTATGGCTCGCGAGGTCAGTACAGGACTAGTATGCTGAACAGGGGGACTGTTGCTTTCAGCTTGCTTAGATCTGGGATTTGCTTGTCGAAAAACCAATCTGCCAAATGAAGCGAAATGAGACTGACTGAATGCAGATGAACTTCTGTAATGAAATGTCAAGTCTGGCAGATGAAAGCAGAGCAGTGGATATCGTCTTCGTGGACTTCAGGAAGGTCTTTGACACCGTGTCCCATTACGATCCTCAGGTACTAGTTATGTTGGACTTCTCAGGCCACCATTCTTTCTGATACCAGAACTCGAAGGTAAGGGATTGGAAATCCAACGACGTGATGATCTTAAAAGAGAAAAGAGGTCAGGAGATACATCCCTAGCTTCCGGAAGTAACCAGAAACGGGGTACAGATGAGCGGCCTCCAGAGAGAATCACCCAACGTTATGGGCCAGCCGCTTGGAAGCCGAAGGAGGTGGTTGCAGGAGCTCGGCAGGTAAGATACATGTGCAACCTAAATCGAATCATAAGGTGGCAGGCAGTATTTGAAACCGTCACCGACCAAACCGCCAAGGTTCCTGACTTGCTCGCTGATCAAGCCACCCAGATGCGATGCGAGCTGCAATAATGCTACGTCTCACGGTCCTCGATTACGTACCAGCACGAGGAGGAGGTGCCTATGGACAAAGCCAAATGATGCAAGCTGCTGTCTTCAAATCGATGACAACAGGAAAGTCACTGAAGAAATTACAAAAGGGAATTAGAAAAGTAGCTCGCGTCCAGACCTGGAAGGTCTTGAACCTGGAAGGGAACATCTGGTCCTGGCTCCCAGGAGCAGCACGGGTGAAACAGTATTTGATTTGTTACTGGGATCCATCTTCTTAAGGATGATGCCTTGTTTAATCTCTTTTCTGAGGAAGTTAATTTGAAGGCTTCAGTCGTAAAGTCTCTGAAGATAGTAACTCTTACGGGGCCAACAGGGAAGATTCTGCTAGGAAGCCAGGATCCCCAGGATCTACCAGATGAAAGGGACTTGCTCGTAATGGAGTAAAACGCAAAAAAACCCACGCCAGAGAGCAGAAAGAAAAGAGGAAGGAATTGTAAGCAAGAGTATGGGTGTGCAAAAGGAAGGGCGTTGCACCCCCATGCTGCGTCTCGAACCCGTGACCTCAGGTTTCTCTTCACGTCGCGAGGTCAGGGTTATGCGAGCGCCTCGAGCCGGTGAGCCACCGCCGCACCCTCGGGGGGCGGCGCTCCGGTTGGCCCCAAGAGCTGAGTGGCCGCTGGGGCGCTGGGGGGCGGGGCTATGCAAATGAAGCGCGGCCGGGCGCGCTGAGCAGCACGGGCCGGGGGGAGCCGAGCGGAGCCGAGCGCAGCCGAGTGCAGCAGGGGGGGCCGAGGGGAGCCGAGCGCAGCCGAGGGGAGCCGAGGGGAGCCGAGGGGGCATGGACGTGGCTAGAAATACCTGAGGGGAGGGCGGGAAGCCAGGGAGAGGAGGGGAGGGGGGGGAGAGGCTGGGAGAGGCTGGGAGAGGCTAGGAGAGGCTAGGAGAGGCTAGGAGAGGCTAGGAGAGGCTAGGAGAGGGGGGGCTTGCTCCATCGCCTTCGTGAGCTCTACAGGAAACAATCGGGATTGGTAAAGCCGGGAAGGGAAGAATGGGGGCTCGCTTCATGGCGTTAGAAAATAGATGGTGCTGAGTGTCTTTGCTTGCTGCTGTGCAAATGAACCGAAACGAGGAGTCTCGGGGCCCCTCACAGAGGACGTTTCCTGACAAAACCGGGGAACCGGTCTCAAAACAGCAGCTGAGACCGACCCTGTGGTTTGGGCAAGAGCCGAGGAGCAGCTGGGGGGGTCAGCTGGTGGTGATGACGAGGAGTTATCGGCCTTCGTCCCCACGACCCCCCGAAGACCACCACCAGGAGAGGAGACAGTGCGCAAGTGCAGCCAGGAGGAGCTCATGGAAATGACTCCTTGGAGCTCATTTTAATACGGAGCGGAGCTAGGTTATGAACGTGTATAGGCGCGTTGGGAAACTTTGTGCACGTGTACCTCTTTGCTGCATAGAACCAGGGCAAGTTGCCCCGTCAGGCAGGCACGATTTTGGTGGGCCTACCCCCGTGCTGCCCAGCGCTGAATAAACCTTACGAACCAATAAACATACCCACTTTACAATCCTACTGCCTGTGGAGTCTGTTTTCCGCAAGTCAGCATTACGTTAGAGTTGTGGCAAAAAAGGCTGGTTTGTGCAGGCACCTTTTCCGAGCCGCATGAAGCGGGGACGGTGCAGCCTCCACACACCCAGTTTGTGCTCAGCCTGGCCAATACTGCACGGGGCGAGTTCAGTGCACGGGACCAAGTTGTCCAAGGCAGTTGTGGATGCCCCCTCCCTGGAAGCGCTCAAGGTCAGGCTGGATGGGAATTTGAGCAACCTGATGTAGTGCATCTCGTGTCCTTGCCCGTGGCAGGGGTTCAGAATTAAGGCCTCTTCCAACCCAAACCATCTTGAAGGCCTCTTCCAACCCAAACCGTTCGGTGAGTCTACAGCGTGTTTGGTGACGGAAGCCAGGAGTTGTCAGCGTTATGCTTTGTGTTAGGATTGCTTCGTTATTGTGTTAAAGAATCCTAACTTTTGCTGGCGTCAAGTCAAAGAAAAACACCCCTCAGTCTCTTAGAGAAGCCTTCTCTTTAGCCTGCCTTTATCACCGCAGGTAGAGAGCTGCTGCCTTTTTCTGCACTGGTTCTTTGACGTGACATCTTTACATGAGGGACAGGTATCCGATCGGAAGGTGAAACCGAAGCAGAAGCTTCGGAAATTTCCACTTCTCCGAGTGCTTCACCAACGCCTCGCGTTGCAGAGGAAGGAGAAGATTATGGCAAAGGTGTCGTTTTCTACCTCAGGGACAAAGTTGTGGTGGGAATTGTGTTATGCAATATCTTCAACAGGATGCCTATGGCTCGCGAGGTCAGTACAGGACTAGTATGCTGAACAGGGGGACTGTTGCTTTCAGCTTGCTTAGATCTGGGATTTGCTTGTCGAAAAACCAATCTGCCAAATGAAGCGAAATGAGACTGACTGAATGCAGATGAACTTCTGTAATGAAATGTCAAGTCTGGCAGATGAAAGCAGAGCAGTGGATATCGTCTTCGTGGACTTCAGGAAGGTCTTTGACACCGTGTCCCATTACGATCCTCAGGTACTAGTTATGTTGGACTTCTCAGGCCACCATTCTTTCTGATACCAGAACTCGAAGGTAAGGGATTGGAAATCCAACGACGTGATGATCTTAAAAGAGAAAAGAGGTCAGGAGATACATCCCTAGCTTCCGGAAGTAACCAGAAACGGGGTACAGATGAGCGGCCTCCAGAGAGAATCACCCAACGTTATGGGCCAGCCGCTTGGAAGCCGAAGGAGGTGGTTGCAGGAGCTCGGCAGGTAAGATACATGTGCAACCTAAATCGAATCATAAGGTGGCAGGCAGTATTTGAAACCGTCACCGACCAAACCGCCAAGGTTCCTGACTTGCTCGCTGATCAAGCCACCCAGATGCGATGCGAGCTGCAATAATGCTACGTCTCACGGTCCTCGATTACGTACCAGCACGAGGAGGAGGTGCCTATGGACAAAGCCAAATGATGCAAGCTGCTGTCTTCAAATCGATGACAACAGGAAAGTCACTGAAGAAATTACAAAAGGGAATTAGAAAAGTAGCTCGCGTCCAGACCTGGAAGGTCTTGAACCTGGAAGGGAACATCTGGTCCTGGCTCCCAGGAGCAGCACGGGTGAAACAGTATTTGATTTGTTACTGGGATCCATCTTCTTAAGGATGATGCCTTGTTTAATCTCTTTTCTGAGGAAGTTAATTTGAAGGCTTCAGTCGTAAAGTCTCTGAAGATAGTAACTCTCAAGGGGCCAACAGGAAAGATTCTGCTAGGAAGCCAGGATCCCCAGGATCTACCAGATGAACGGGACTTGCTCGTAATGGAGTAAAACGCAAAAAAACCCACGCCAGAGAGCAGAAAGAAAAGAGGAAGGAATTGTAAGCAAGAGTATGGGTGTGCAAAAGGAGGGACGTTGCACCCCCATGCTGGGTCTCGAACCCGTGACAAGGTCAGGGTTATGCGAGCGCCTCGAGCCGGTGAGCCACCGCCGCCTCCTCGGGGGGAGGGGCTCCGGCTGGCCCCAAGAGCTGAGTGGCCGCTGGGGCGCTGGGGGGCGGGGCTATGCAAATGAAGCGCGGCCGGGCGCGCTGAGCAGCACGGGCCGGGGGGAGCCGAGCGGAGCCGAGCGCAGCCGAGGGGAGCCGAGCGCAGCCGAGGGGGCATGGACGTGGCTAGAAATACCTGAGGGGAGGGCGGGAAGCCAGGGAGAGGAGGGGAGGGGGGGGAGAGGCTAGGAGCCTCTCCTAGCCTCTCCTAGCCTCTCAAAAACGCAAAAAAAACACACCAGAGAGCAGAAAGAAAAGAGGAAGGAATTGTAAGCAAGAGTATCTGTGTGCAAAACAGGGAGAGCGGGTCAACCCCCCAGGCAGGCCTCGAACCCGTGACCCTGATGGCTCCTGCCGCGGTAGGGCGGGGTTATGTGAGCACCTCTTGCCACTGGGCTAACACCGCCTCCACGGGAGGAGGGGCTCCGGCTGGCCCCAAGAGCTGAGAGGCCGCTGGGGCGCTCGGGGGCGGGGCTATGCAAATGAAGCGCGGCCGGGCGCGCTGAGCAGCACGAGCCGGAGGGGGCCGAGGGGAGCCGAGCGCAGCCGAGTGCAGCAGGGGGGGCCGAGGGGAGCCGAGCGCAGCCGAGGGGAGCCGAGGGGAGCCGAGGGGGCATGGACGTGGCTAGAAATACCTGAGGGGAGGGCGGGAAGCCAGGGAGAGGAGGGGAGGGGAGGGGAGGGGGGGGAGAGGCTGGGAGAGGCTGGGAGAGGCTGGGAGAGGCTAGGAGAGGCTAGGAGAGGCTAGGAGAGGCTAGGAGAGGCTAGGAGAGGCTAGGAGAGGCTAGGAGAGGGGGGGCTTGCTCCATCGCCTTTTTGAGCTCTACAGGAAACAATCGGGATTGGTAAAGCCGGGAAGGGAAGAATGGGGGCTCGCTTCATGGCGTTAGAAAATAGATGGTGCTGAGTGTCTTTGCTTGCTGCTGTGCAAATGAACCGAAACGAGGAGTCTCGGGGCCCCTCACAGAGGACGTTTCCTGACAAAACCGGGGAACCGGTCTCAAAACAGCAGCTGAGACCGACCCTGTGGTTTGGGCAAGAGCCGAGGAGCAGCTGGGGGGGTCAGCTGGTGGTGATGACGAGGAGTTATCGGCCTTCGTCCCCACGACCCCCCGAAGACCACCACCAGGAGAGGAGACAGTGCGCAAGTGCAGCCAGGAGGAGCTCATGGAAATGACTCCTTGGAGCTCATTTTAATACGGAGCGGAGCTAGGTTATGAACGTGTATAGGCGCGTTGGGAAACTTTGTGCACGTGTACCTCTTTGCTGCATAGAACCAGGGCAAGTTGCCCCGTCAGGCAGGCACGATTTTGGTGGGCCTACCCCCGTGCTGCCCAGCGCTGAATAAACCTTACGAACCAATAAACATACCCACTTTACAATCCTACTGCCTGTGGAGTCTGTTTTCCGCAAGTCAGCATTACGTTAGAGTTGTGGCAAAAAAGGCTGGTTTGTGCAGGCACCTTTTCCGAGCCGCATGAAGCGGGGACGGTGCAGCCTCCACACACCCAGTTTGTGCTCAGCCTGGCCAATACTGCACGGGGCGAGTTCAGTGCACGGGACCAAGTTGTCCAAGGCAGTTGTGGATGCCCCCTCCCTGGAAGCGCTCAAGGTCAGGCTGGATGGGAATTTGAGCAACCTGATGTAGTGCATCTCGTGTCCTTGCCCGTGGCAGGGGTTCAGAATTAAGGCCTCTTCCAACCCAAACCATCTTGAAGGCCTCTTCCAACCCAAACCGTTCGGTGAGTCTACAGCGTGTTTGGTGACGGAAGCCAGGAGTTGTCAGCGTTATGCTTTGTGTTAGGATTGCTTCGTTATTGTGTTAAAGAATCCTAACTTTTGCTGGCGTCAAGTCAAAGAAAAACACCCCTCAGTCTCTTAGAGAAGCCTTCTCTTTAGCCTGCCTTTATCACCGCAGGTAGAGAGCTGCTGCCTTTTTCTGCACTGGTTCTTTGACGTGACATCTTTACATGAGGGACAGGTATCCGATCGGAAGGTGAAACCGAAGCAGAAGCTTCGGAAATTTCCACTTCTCCGAGTGCTTCACCAACGCCTCGCGTTGCAGAGGAAGGAGAAGATTATGGCAAAGGTGTCGTTTTCTACCTCAGGGACAAAGTTGTGGTGGGAATTGTGTTATGCAATATCTTCAACAGGATGCCTATGGCTCGCGAGGTCAGTACAGGACTAGTATGCTGAACAGGGGGACTGTTGCTTTCAGCTTGCTTAGATCTGGGATTTGCTTGTCGAAAAACCAATCTGCCAAATGAAGCGAAATGAGACTGACTGAATGCAGATGAACTTCTGTAATGAAATGTCAAGTCTGGCAGATGAAAGCAGAGCAGTGGATATCGTCTTCGTGGACTTCAGGAAGGTCTTTGACACCGTGTCCCATTACGATCCTCAGGTACTAGTTATGTTGGACTTCTCAGGCCACCATTCTTTCTGATACCAGAACTCGAAGGTAAGGGATTGGAAATCCAACGACGTGATGATCTTAAAAGAGAAAAGAGGTCAGGAGATACATCCCTAGCTTCCGGAAGTAACCAGAAACGGGGTACAGATGAGCGGCCTCCAGAGAGAATCACCCAACGTTATGGGCCAGCCGCTTGGAAGCCGAAGGAGGTGGTTGCAGGAGCTCGGCAGGTAAGATACATGTGCAACCTAAATCGAATCATAAGGTGGCAGGCAGTATTTGAAACCGTCACCGACCAAACCGCCAAGGTTCCTGACTTGCTCGCTGATCAAGCCACCCAGATGCGATGCGAGCTGCAATAATGCTACGTCTCACGGTCCTCGATTACGTACCAGCATGAGGAGGAGGTGCCTATGGACAAAGCCAAATGATGCAAGCTGCTGTCTTCAAATCGATGACAACAGGAAAGTCACTGAAGAAATTACAAAAGGGAATTAGAAAAGTAGCTCGCGTCCAGACCTGGAAGGTCTTGAACCTGGAAGGGAACATCTGGTCCTGGCTCCCAGGAGCAGCACGGGTGAAACAGTATTTGATTTGTTACTGGGATCCATCTTCTTAAGGATGATGCCTTGTTTAATCTCTTTTCTGAGGAAGTTAATTTGAAGGCTTCAGTCGTAAAGTCTCTGAAGATAGTAACTCTTACGGGGCCAACAGGGAAGATTCTGCTAGGAAGCCAGGATCCCCAGGATCTACCAGATGAACGGGACTTGCTCGTAATGGAGTAAAACGCAAAAAAACCCACGCCAGAGAGCAGAAAGAAAAGAGGAAGGAATTGTAAGCAAGAGTATGGGTGTGCAAAAGGAGGGACGTTGCACCCCCATGCTGGGTCTCGAACCCGTGACAAGGTCAGGGTTATGCGAGCGCCTCGAGCCGGTGAGCCACCGCCGCCTCCTCGGGGGGAGGGGCTCCGGCTGGCCCCAAGAGCTGAGTGGCCGCTGGGGCGCTGGGGGGCGGGGCTATGCAAATGAAGCGCGGCCGGGCGCGCTGAGCAGCACGGGCCGGGGGGAGCCGAGCGGAGCCGAGCGCAGCCGAGGGGAGCCGAGCGCAGCCGAGGGGGCATGGACGTGGCTAGAAATACCTGAGGGGAGGGCGGGAAGCCAGGGAGAGGAGGGGAGGGGGGGGAGAGGCTAGGAGCCTCTCCTAGCCTCTCCTAGCCTCTCAAAAACGCAAAAAAAACACACCAGAGAGCAGAAAGAAAAGAGGAAGGAATTGTAAGCAAGAGTATCTGTGTGCAAAACAGGGAGAGCGGGTCAACCCCCCAGGCAGGCCTCGAACCCGTGACCCTGATGGCTCCTGCCGCGGTAGGGCGGGGTTATGTGAGCACCTCTTGCCACTGGGCTAACACCGCCTCCACGGGAGGAGGGGCTCCGGCTGGCCCCAAGAGCTGAGAGGCCGCTGGGGCGCTCGGGGGCGGGGCTATGCAAATGAAGCGCGGCCGGGCGCGCTGAGCAGCACGAGCCGGAGGGGGCCGAGGGGAGCCGAGCGCAGCCGAGTGCAGCAGGGGGGGCCGAGGGGAGCCGAGCGCAGCCGAGGGGAGCCGAGGGGAGCCGAGGGGGCATGGACGTGGCTAGAAATACCTGAGGGGAGGGCGGGAAGCCAGGGAGAGGAGGGGAGGGGGGGGAGAGGCTAGGAGAGGCTAGGAGAGGCTAGGAGAGGCTAGGAGAGGCTAGGAGAGGCTAGGAGAGGGGGGGCTTGCTCCATCGCCTTCGTGAGCTCTACAGGAAACAATCGGGATTGGTAAAGCCGGGAAGGGAAGAATGGGGGCTCGCTTCATGGCGTTAGAAAATAGATGGTGCTGAGTGTCTTTGCTTGCTGCTGTGCAAATGAACCGAAACGAGGAGTCTCGGGGCCCCTCACAGAGGACGTTTCCTGACAAAACCGGGGAACCGGTCTCAAAACAGCAGCTGAGACCGACCCTGTGGTTTGGGCAAGAGCCGAGGAGCAGCTGGGGGGGTCAGCTGGTGGTGATGACGAGGAGTTATCGGCCTTCGTCCCCACGACCCCCCGAAGACCACCACCAGGAGAGGAGACAGTGCGCAAGTGCAGCCAGGAGGAGCTCATGGAAATGACTCCTTGGAGCTCATTTTAATACGGAGCGGAGCTAGGTTATGAACGTGTATAGGCGCGTTGGGAAACTTTGTGCACGTGTACCTCTTTGCTGCATAGAACCAGGGCAAGTTGCCCCGTCAGGCAGGCACGATTTTGGTGGGCCTACCCCCGTGCTGCCCAGCGCTGAATAAACCTTACGAACCAATAAACATACCCACTTTACAATCCTACTGCCTGTGGAGTCTGTTTTCCGCAAGTCAGCATTACGTTAGAGTTGTGGCAAAAAAGGCTGGTTTGTGCAGGCACCTTTTCCGAGCCGCATGAAGCGGGGACGGTGCAGCCTCCACACACCCAGTTTGTGCTCAGCCTGGCCAATACTGCACGGGGCGAGTTCAGTGCACGGGACCAAGTTGTCCAAGGCAGTTGTGGATGCCCCCTCCCTGGAAGCGCTCAAGGTCAGGCTGGATGGGAATTTGAGCAACCTGATGTAGTGCATCTCGTGTCCTTGCCCGTGGCAGGGGTTCAGAATTAAGGCCTCTTCCAACCCAAACCATCTTGAAGGCCTCTTCCAACCCAAACCGTTCGGTGAGTCTACAGCGTGTTTGGTGACGGAAGCCAGGAGTTGTCAGCGTTATGCTTTGTGTTAGGATTGCTTCGTTATTGTGTTAAAGAATCCTAACTTTTGCTGGCGTCAAGTCAAAGAAAAACACCCCTCAGTCTCTTAGAGAAGCCTTCTCTTTAGCCTGCCTTTATCACCGCAGGTAGAGAGCTGCTGCCTTTTTCTGCACTGGTTCTTTGACGTGACATCTTTACATGAGGGACAGGTATCCGATCGGAAGGTGAAACCGAAGCAGAAGCTTCGGAAATTTCCACTTCTCCGAGTGCTTCACCAACGCCTCGCGTTGCAGAGGAAGGAGAAGATTATGGCAAAGGTGTCGTTTTCTACCTCAGGGACAAAGTTGTGGTGGGAATTGTGTTATGCAATATCTTCAACAGGATGCCTATGGCTCGCGAGGTCAGTACAGGACTAGTATGCTGAACAGGGGGACTGTTGCTTTCAGCTTGCTTAGATCTGGGATTTGCTTGTCGAAAAACCAATCTGCCAAATGAAGCGAAATGAGACTGACTGAATGCAGATGAACTTCTGTAATGAAATGTCAAGTCTGGCAGATGAAAGCAGAGCAGTGGATATCGTCTTCGTGGACTTCAGGAAGGTCTTTGACACCGTGTCCCATTACGATCCTCAGGTACTAGTTATGTTGGACTTCTCAGGCCACCATTCTTTCTGATACCAGAACTCGAAGGTAAGGGATTGGAAATCCAACGACGTGATGATCTTAAAAGAGAAAAGAGGTCAGGAGATACATCCCTAGCTTCCGGAAGTAACCAGAAACGGGGTACAGATGAGCGGCCTCCAGAGAGAATCACCCAACGTTATGGGCCAGCCGCTTGGAAGCCGAAGGAGGTGGTTGCAGGAGCTCGGCAGGTAAGATACATGTGCAACCTAAATCGAATCATAAGGTGGCAGGCAGTATTTGAAACCGTCACCGACCAAACCGCCAAGGTTCCTGACTTGCTCGCTGATCAAGCCACCCAGATGCGATGCGAGCTGCAATAATGCTACGTCTCACGGTCCTCGATTACGTACCAGCACGAGGAGGAGGTGCCTATGGACAAAGCCAAATGATGCAAGCTGCTGTCTTCAAATCGATGACAACAGGAAAGTCACTGAAGAAATTACAAAAGGGAATTAGAAAAGTAGCTCGCGTCCAGACCTGGAAGGTCTTGAACCTGGAAGGGAACATCTGGTCCTGGCTCCCAGGAGCAGCACGGGTGAAACAGTATTTGATTTGTTACTGGGATCCATCTTCTTAAGGATGATGCCTTGTTTAATCTCTTTTCTGAGGAAGTTAATTTGAAGGCTTCAGTCGTAAAGTCTCTGAAGATAGTAACTCTTACGGGGCCAACAGGGAAGATTCTGCTAGGAAGCCAGGATCCCCAGGATCTACCAGATGAAAGGGACTTGCTCGTAATGGAGTAAAACGCAAAAAAACCCACGCCAGAGAGCAGAAAGAAAAGAGGAAGGAATTGTAAGCAAGAGTATGGGTGTGCAAAAGGAGGGACGTTGCACCCCCATGCTGGGTCTCGAACCCGTGACAAGGTCAGGGTTATGCGAGCGCCTCGAGCCGGTGAGCCACCGCCGCCTCCTCGGGGGGAGGGGCTCCGGCTGGCCCCAAGAGCTGAGTGGCCGCTGGGGCGCTGGGGGGCGGGGCTATGCAAATGAAGCGCGGCCGGGCGCGCTGAGCAGCACGGGCCGGGGGGAGCCGAGCGGAGCCGAGCGCAGCCGAGGGGAGCCGAGCGCAGCCGAGGGGGCATGGACGTGGCTAGAAATACCTGAGGGGAGGGCGGGAAGCCAGGGAGAGGAGGGGAGGGGGGGGAGAGGCTAGGAGCCTCTCCTAGCCTCTCCTAGCCTCTCAAAAACGCAAAAAAAACACACCAGAGAGCAGAAAGAAAAGAGGAAGGAATTGTAAGCAAGAGTATCTGTGTGCAAAACAGGGAGAGCGGGTCAACCCCCCAGGCAGGCCTCGAACCCGTGACCCTGATGGCTCCTGCCGCGGTAGGGCGGGGTTATGTGAGCACCTCTTGCCACTGGGCTAACACCGCCTCCACGGGAGGAGGGGCTCCGGCTGGCCCCAAGAGCTGAGAGGCCGCTGGGGCGCTCGGGGGCGGGGCTATGCAAATGAAGCGCGGCCGGGCGCGCTGAGCAGCACGAGCCGGAGGGGGCCGAGGGGAGCCGAGCGCAGCCGAGTGCAGCAGGGGGGGCCGAGGGGAGCCGAGCGCAGCCGAGGGGAGCCGAGGGGAGCCGAGGGGGCATGGACGTGGCTAGAAATACCTGAGGGGAGGGCGGGAAGCCAGGGAGAGGAGGGGAGGGGAGGGGGGGGAGAGGCTGGGAGAGGCTAGGAGAGGCTAGGAGAGGCTAGGAGAGGCTAGGAGAGGCTAGGAGAGGCTAGGAGAGGCTAGGAGAGGCTAGGAGAGGCTAGGAGAGGCTAGGAGAGGCTAGGAGAGGGGGGGCTTGCTCCATCGCCTTCGTGAGCTCTACAGGAAACAATCGGGATTGGTAAAGCCGGGAAGGGAAGAATGGGGGCTCGCTTCATGGCGTTAGAAAATAGATGGTGCTGAGTGTCTTTGCTTGCTGCTGTGCAAATGAACCGAAACGAGGAGTCTCGGGGCCCCTCACAGAGGACGTTTCCTGACAAAACCGGGGAACCGGTCTCAAAAAAGCAGCTGAGACCGACCCTGTGGTTTGGGCAAGAGCCGAGGAGCAGCTGAGGGGGTCAGCTGGTGGTGATGACGAGGAGTTATCGGCCTTCGTCCCCACGACCCCCCGAAGACCACCACCAGGAGAGGAGACAGTGCGCAAGTGCAGCCAGGAGGAGCTCATGGAAATGACTCCTTGGAGCTCATTTTAATACGGAGCGGAGCTAGGTTATGAACGTGTATAGGCGCGTTGGGAAACTTTGTGCACGTGTACCTCTTTGCTGCATAGAACCAGGGCAAGTTGCCCCGTCAGGCAGGCACGATTTTGGTGGGCCTACCCCCGTGCTGCCCAGCGCTGAATAAACCTTACGAACCAATAAACATACCCACTTTACAATCCTACTGCCTGTGGAGTCTGTTTTCCGCAAGTCAGCATTACGTTAGAGTTGTGGCAAAAAAGGCTGGTTTGTGCAGGCACCTTTTCCGAGCCGCATGAAGCGGGGACAGTGCAGCCTCCACACACCCAGTTTGTGCTCAGCCTGGCCAATACTGCACGGGGCGAGTTCAGTGCACGGGACCAAGTTGTCCAAGGCAGTTGTGGATGCCCCCTCCCTGGAAGCGCTCAAGGTCAGGCTGGATGGGAATTTGAGCAACCTGATGTAGTGCATCTCGTGTCCTTGCCCGTGGCAGGGGTTCAGAATTAAGGCCTCTTCCAACCCAAACCATCTTGAAGGCCTCTTCCAACCCAAACCGTTCGGTGAGTCTACAGCGTGTTTGGTGACGGAAGCCAGGAGTTGTCAGCGTTATGCTTTGTGTTAGGATTGCTTCGTTATTGTGTTAAAGAATCCTAACTTTTGCTGGCGTCAAGTCAAAGAAAAACACCCCTCAGTCTCTTAGAGAAGCCTTCTCTTTAGCCTGCCTTTATCACCGCAGGTAGAGAGCTGCTGCCTTTTTCTGCACTGGTTCTTTGACGTGACATCTTTACATGAGGGACAGGTATCCGATCGGAAGGTGAAACCGAAGCAGAAGCTTCGGAAATTTCCACTTCTCCGAGTGCTTCACCAACGCCTCGCGTTGCAGAGGAAGGAGAAGATTATGGCAAAGGTGTCGTTTTCTACCTCAGGGACAAAGTTGTGGTGGGAATTGTGTTATGGAATATCTTCAACAGGATGCCTATGGCTCGCGAGGTCAGTACAGGACTAGTATGCTGAACAGGGGGACTGTTGCTTTCAGCTTGCTTAGATCTGGGATTTGCTTGTCGAAAAACCAATCTGCCAAATGAAGCGAAATGAGACTGACTGAATGCAGATGAACTTCTGTAATGAAATGTCAAGTCTGGCAGATGAAAGCAGAGCAGTGGATATCGTCTTCGTGGACTTCAGGAAGGTCTTTGACACCGTGTCCCATTACGATCCTCAGGTACTAGTTATGTTGGACTTCTCAGGCCACCATTCTTTCTGATACCAGAACTCGAAGGTAAGGGATTGGAAATCCAACGACGTGATGATCTTAAAAGAGAAAAGAGGTCAGGAGATACATCCCTAGCTTCCGGAAGTAACCAGAAACGGGGTACAGATGAGCGGCCTCCAGAGAGAATCACCCAACGTTATGGGCCAGCCGCTTGGAAGCCGAAGGAGGTGGTTGCAGGAGCTCGGCAGGTAAGATACATGTGCAACCTAAATCGAATCATAAGGTGGCAGGCAGTATTTGAAACCGTCACCGACCAAACCGCCAAGGTTCCTGACTTGCTCGCTGATCAAGCCACCCAGATGCGATGCGAGCTGCAATAATGCTACGTCTCACGGTCCTCGATTACTTACCAGCACGAGGAGGAGGTGCCTATGGACAAAGCCAAATGATGCAAGCTGCTGTCTTCAAATCGATGACAACAGGAAAGTCACTGAAGAAATTACAAAAGGGAATTAGAAAAGTAGCTCGCGTCCAGACCTGGAAGGTCTTGAACCTGGAAGGGAACATCTGGTCCTGGCTCCCAGGAGCAGCACGGGTGAAACAGTATTTGATTTGTTACTGGGATCCATCTTCTTAAGGATGATGCCTTGTTTAATCTCTTTTCTGAGGAAGTTAATTTGAAGGCTTCAGTCGTAAAGTCTCTGAAGATAGTAACTCTCAAGGGGCCAACAGGAAAGATTCTGCTAGGAAGCCAGGATCCCCAGGATCTACCAGATGAACGGGACTTGCTCGTAATGGAGTAAAACGCAAAAAAACCCACGCCAGAGAGCAGAAAGAAAAGAGGAAGGAATTGTAAGCAAGAGTATGGGTGTGCAAAAGGAGGGACGTTGCACCCCCATGCTGGGTCTCGAACCCGTGACAAGGTCAGGGTTATGCGAGCGCCTCGAGCCGGTGAGCCACCGCCGCCTCCTCGGGGGGAGGGGCTCCGGCTGGCCCCAAGAGCTGAGTGGCCGCTGGGGCGCTGGGGGGCGGGGCTATGCAAATGAAGCGCGGCCGGGCGCGCTGAGCAGCACGGGCCGGGGGGAGCCGAGCGGAGCCGAGCGCAGCCGAGGGGAGCCGAGCGCAGCCGAGGGGGCATGGACGTGGCTAGAAATACCTGAGGGGAGGGCGGGAAGCCAGGGAGAGGAGGGGAGGGGGGGGAGAGGCTAGGAGCCTCTCCTAGCCTCTCCTAGCCTCTCAAAAACGCAAAAAAAACACACCAGAGAGCAGAAAGAAAAGAGGAAGGAATTGTAAGCAAGAGTATCTGTGTGCAAAACAGGGAGAGCGGGTCAACCCCCCAGGCAGGCCTCGAACCCGTGACCCTGATGGCTCCTGCCGCGGTAGGGCGGGGTTATGTGAGCACCTCTTGCCACTGGGCTAACACCGCCTCCACGGGAGGAGGGGCTCCGGCTGGCCCCAAGAGCTGAGAGGCCGCTGGGGCGCTCGGGGGCGGGGCTATGCAAATGAAGCGCGGCCGGGCGCGCTGAGCAGCACGAGCCGGAGGGGGCCGAGGGGAGCCGAGCGCAGCCGAGTGCAGCGGGGGGGCCGAGGGGAGCCGAGCGCAGCCGAGGGGAGCCGAGGGGAGCCGAGGGGGCATGGACGTGGCTAGAAATACCTGAGGGGAGGGCGGGAAGCCAGGGAGAGGAGGGGAGGGGGGGGAGAGGCTGGGAGAGGCTAGGAGAGGCTAGGAGAGGCTAGGAGAGGCTAGGAGAGGCTAGGAGAGGCTAGGAGAGGCTAGGAGAGGGGGGGCTTGCTCCATCGCCTTCGTGAGCTCTACAGGAAACAATCGGGATTGGTAAAGCCGGGAAGGGAAGAATGGGGGCTCGCTTCATGGCGTTAGAAAATAGATGGTGCTGAGTGTCTTTGCTTGCTGCTGTGCAAATGAACCGAAACGAGGAGTCTCGGGGCCCCTCACAGAGGACGTTTCCTGACAAAACCGGGGAACCGGTCTCAAAACAGCAGCTGAGACCGACCCTGTGGTTTGGGCAAGAGCCGAGGAGCAGCTGGGGGGGTCAGCTGGTGGTGATGACGAGGAGTTATCGGCCTTCGTCCCCACGACCCCCCGAAGACCACCACCAGGAGAGGAGACAGTGCGCAAGTGCAGCCAGGAGGAGCTCATGGAAATGACTCCTTGGAGCTCATTTTAATACGGAGCGGAGCTAGGTTATGAACGTGTATAGGCGCGTTGGGAAACTTTGTGCACGTGTACCTCTTTGCTGCATAGAACCAGGGAAGTTGCCCCGTCAGGCAGGCACGATTTTGGTGGGCCTACCCCCGTGCTGCCCAGCGCTGAATAAACCTTACGAACCAATAAACATACCCACTTTACAATCCTACTGCCTGTGGAGTCTGTTTTCCGCAAGTCAGCATTACGTTAGAGTTGTGGCAAAAAAGGCTGGTTTGTGCAGGCACCTTTTCCGAGCCGCATGAAGCGGGGACGGTGCAGCCTCCACACACCCCGTTTGTGCTCAGCCTGGCCAATACTGCACGGGGCGAGTTCAGTGCACGGGACCAAGTTGTCCAAGGCAGTTGTGGATGCCCCCTCCCTGGAAGCGCTCAAGGTCAGGCTGGATGGGAATTTGAGCAACCTGATGTAGTGCATCTCGTGTCCTTGCCCGTGGCAGGGGTTCAGAATTAAGGCCTCTTCCAACCCAAACCATCTTGAAGGCCTCTTCCAACCCAAACCGTTCGGTGAGTCTACAGCGTGTTTGGTGACGGAAGCCAGGAGTTGTCAGCGTTATGCTTTGTGTTAGGATTGCTTCGTTATTGTGTTAAAGAATCCTAACTTTTGCTGGCGTCAAGTCAAAGAAAAACACCCCTCAGTCTCTTAGAGAAGCCTTCTCTTTAGCCTGCCTTTATCACCGCAGGTAGAGAGCTGCTGCCTTTTTCTGCACTGGTTCTTTGACGTGACATCTTTACATGAGGGACAGGTATCCGATCGGAAGGTGAAACCGAAGCAGAAGCTTCGGAAATTTCCACTTCTCCGAGTGCTTCACCAACGCCTCGCGTTGCAGAGGAAGGAGAAGATTATGGCAAAGGTGTCGTTTTCTACCTCAGGGACAAAGTTGTGGTGGGAATTGTGTTATGGAATATCTTCAACAGGATGCCTATGGCTCGCGAGGTCAGTACAGGACTAGTATGCTGAACAGGGGGACTGTTGCTTTCAGCTTGCTTAGATCTGGGATTTGCTTGTCGAAAAACCAATCTGCCAAATGAAGCGAAATGAGACTGACTGAATGCAGATGAACTTCTGTAATGAAATGTCAAGTCTGGCAGATGAAAGCAGAGCAGTGGATATCGTCTTCGTGGACTTCAGGAAGGTCTTTGACACCGTGTCCCATTACGATCCTCAGGTACTAGTTATGTTGGACTTCTCAGGCCACCATTCTTTCTGATACCAGAACTCGAAGGTAAGGGATTGGAAATCCAACGACGTGATGATCTTAAAAGAGAAAAGAGGTCAGGAGATACATCCCTAGCTTCCGGAAGTAACCAGAAACGGGGTACAGATGAGCGGCCTCCAGAGAGAATCACCCAACGTTATGGGCCAGCCGCTTGGAAGCCGAAGGAGGTGGTTGCAGGAGCTCGGCAGGTAAGATACATGTGCAACCTAAATCGAATCATAAGGTGGCAGGCAGTATTTGAAACCGTCACCGACCAAACCGCCAAGGTTCCTGACTTGCTCGCTGATCAAGCCACCCAGATGCGATGCGAGCTGCAATAATGCTACGTCTCACGGTCCTCGATTACGTACCAGCACGAGGAGGAGGTGCCTATGGACAAAGCCAAATGATGCAAGCTGCTGTCTTCAAATCGATGACAACAGGAAAGTCACTGAAGAAATTACAAAAGGGAATTAGAAAAGTAGCTCGCGTCCAGACCTGGAAGGTCTTGAACCTGGAAGGGAACATCTGGTCCTGGCTCCCAGGAGCAGCACGGGTGAAACAGTATTTGATTTGTTACTGGGATCCATCTTCTTAAGGATGATGCCTTGTTTAATCTCTTTTCTGAGGAAGTTAATTTGAAGGCTTCAGTCGTAAAGTCTCTGAAGATAGTAACTCTCAAGGGGCCAACAGGAAAGATTCTGCTAGGAAGCCAGGATCCCCAGGATCTACCAGATGAACGGGACTTGCTCGTAATGGAGTAAAACGCAAAAAAACCCACGCCAGAGAGCAGAAAGAAAAGAGGAAGGAATTGTAAGCAAGAGTATGGGTGTGCAAAAGGAGGGACGTTGCACCCCCATGCTGGGTCTCGAACCCGTGACAAGGTCAGGGTTATGCGAGCGCCTCGAGCCGGTGAGCCACCGCCGCCTCCTCGGGGGGAGGGGCTCCGGCTGGCCCCAAGAGCTGAGTGGCCGCTGGGGCGCTGGGGGGCGGGGCTATGCAAATGAAGCGCGGCCGGGCGCGCTGAGCAGCACGGGCCGGGGGGAGCCGAGCGGAGCCGAGCGCAGCCGAGGGGAGCCGAGCGCAGCCGAGGGGGCATGGACGTGGCTAGAAATACCTGAGGGGAGGGCGGGAAGCCAGGGAGAGGAGGGGAGGGGGGGGAGAGGCTAGGAGCCTCTCCTAGCCTCTCCTAGCCTCTCAAAAACGCAAAAAAAACACACCAGAGAGCAGAAAGAAAAGAGGAAGGAATTGTAAGCAAGAGTATCTGTGTGCAAAACAGGGAGAGCGGGTCAACCCCCCAGGCAGGCCTCGAACCCGTGACCCTGATGGCTCCTGCCGCGGTAGGGCGGGGTTATGTGAGCACCTCTTGCCACTGGGCTAACACCGCCTCCACGGGAGGAGGGGCTCCGGCTGGCCCCAAGAGCTGAGAGGCCGCTGGGGCGCTCGGGGGCGGGGCTATGCAAATGAAGCGCGGCCGGGCGCGCTGAGCAGCACGAGCCGGAGGGGGCCGAGGGGAGCCGAGCGCAGCCGAGTGCAGCAGGGGGGGCCGAGGGGAGCCGAGCGCAGCCGAGGGGAGCCGAGGGGAGCCGAGGGGGCATGGACGTGGCTAGAAATACCTGAGGGGAGGGCGGGAAGCCAGGGAGAGGAGGGGAGGGGGGGGAGAGGCTAGGAGAGGCTAGGAGAGGCTAGGAGAGGCTAGGAGAGGCTAGGAGAGGCTAGGAGAGGCTAGGAGAGGCTAGGAGAGGCTAGGAGAGGCTAGGAGAGGCTAGGAGAGGGGGGGCTTGCTCCATCGCCTTCGTGAGCTCTACAGGAAACAATCGGGATTGGTAAAGCCGGGAAGGGAAGAATGGGGGCTCGCTTCATGGCGTTAGAAAATAGATGGTGCTGAGTGTCTTTGCTTGCTGCTGTGCAAATGAACCGAAACGAGGAGTCTCGGGGCCCCTCACAGAGGACGTTTCCTGACAAAACCGGGGAACCGGTCTCAAAACAGCAGCTGAGACCGACCCTGTGGTTTGGGCAAGAGCCGAGGAGCAGCTGGGGGGGTCAGCTGGTGGTGATGACGAGGAGTTATCGGCCTTCGTCCCCACGACCCCCCGAAGACCACCACCAGGAGAGGAGACAGTGCGCAAGTGCAGCCAGGAGGAGCTCATGGAAATGACTCCTTGGAGCTCATTTTAATACGGAGCGGAGCTAGGTTATGAACGTGTATAGGCGCGTTGGGAAACTTTGTGCACGTGTACCTCTTTGCTGCATAGAACCAGGGCAAGTTGCCCCGTCAGGCAGGCACGATTTTGGTGGGCCTACCCCCGTGCTGCCCAGCGCTGAATAAACCTTACGAACCAATAAACATACCCACTTTACAATCCTACTGCCTGTGGAGTCTGTTTTCCGCAAGTCAGCATTACGTTAGAGTTGTGGCAAAAAAGGCTGGTTTGTGCAGGCACCTTTTCCGAGCCGCATGAAGCGGGGACGGTGCAGCCTCCACACACCCCGTTTGTGCTCAGCCTGGCCAATACTGCACGGGGCGAGTTCAGTGCACGGGACCAAGTTGTCCAAGGCAGTTGTGGATGCCCCCTCCCTGGAAGCGCTCAAGGTCAGGCTGGATGGGAATTTGAGCAACCTGATGTAGTGCATCTCGTGTCCTTGCCCGTGGCAGGGGTTCAGAATTAAGGCCTCTTCCAACCCAAACCATCTTGAAGGCCTCTTCCAACCCAAACCGTTCGGTGAGTCTACAGCGTGTTTGGTGACGGAAGCCAGGAGTTGTCAGCGTTATGCTTTGTGTTAGGATTGCTTCGTTATTGTGTTAAAGAATCCTAACTTTTGCTGGCGTCAAGTCAAAGAAAAACACCCCTCAGTCTCTTAGAGAAGCCTTCTCTTTAGCCTGCCTTTATCACCGCAGGTAGAGAGCTGCTGCCTTTTTCTGCACTGGTTCTTTGACGTGACATCTTTACATGAGGGACAGGTATCCGATCGGAAGGTGAAACCGAAGCAGAAGCTTCGGAAATTTCCACTTCTCCGAGTGCTTCACCAACGCCTCGCGTTGCAGAGGAAGGAGAAGATTATGGCAAAGGTGTCGTTTTCTACCTCAGGGACAAAGTTGTGGTGGGAATTGTGTTATGGAATATCTTCAACAGGATGCCTATGGCTCGCGAGGTCAGTACAGGACTAGTATGCTGAACAGGGGGACTGTTGCTTTCAGCTTGCTTAGATCTGGGATTTGCTTGTCGAAAAACCAATCTGCCAAATGAAGCGAAATGAGACTGACTGAATGCAGATGAACTTCTGTAATGAAATGTCAAGTCTGGCAGATGAAAGCAGAGCAGTGGATATCGTCTTCGTGGACTTCAGGAAGGTCTTTGACACCGTGTCCCATTACGATCCTCAGGTACTAGTTATGTTGGACTTCTCAGGCCACCATTCTTTCTGATACCAGAACTCGAAGGTAAGGGATTGGAAATCCAACGACGTGATGATCTTAAAAGAGAAAAGAGGTCAGGAGATACATCCCTAGCTTCCGGAAGTAACCAGAAACGGGGTACAGATGAGCGGCCTCCAGAGAGAATCACCCAACGTTATGGGCCAGCCGCTTGGAAGCCGAAGGAGGTGGTTGCAGGAGCTCGGCAGGTAAGATACATGTGCAACCTAAATCGAATCATAAGGTGGCAGGCAGTATTTGAAACCGTCACCGACCAAACCGCCAAGGTTCCTGACTTGCTCGCTGATCAAGCCACCCAGATGCGATGCGAGCTGCAATAATGCTACGTCTCACGGTCCTCGATTACGTACCAGCACGAGGAGGAGGTGCCTATGGACAAAGCCAAATGATGCAAGCTGCTGTCTTCAAATCGATGACAACAGGAAAGTCACTGAAGAAATTACAAAAGGGAATTAGAAAAGTAGCTCGCGTCCAGACCTGGAAGGTCTTGAACCTGGAAGGGAACATCTGGTCCTGGCTCCCAGGAGCAGCACGGGTGAAACAGTATTTGATTTGTTACTGGGATCCATCTTCTTAAGGATGATGCCTTGTTTAATCTCTTTTCTGAGGAAGTTAATTTGAAGGCTTCAGTCGTAAAGTCTCTGAAGATAGTAACTCTTACGGGGCCAACAGGGAAGATTCTGCTAGGAAGCCAGGATCCCCAGGATCTACCAGATGAAAGGGACTTGCTCGTAATGGAGTAAAACGCAAAAAAACCCACGCCAGAGAGCAGAAAGAAAAGAGGAAGGAATTGTAAGCAAGAGTATGGGTGTGCAAAAGGAGGGACGTTGCACCCCCATGCTGGGTCTCGAACCCGTGACAAGGTCAGGGTTATGCGAGCGCCTCGAGCCGGTGAGCCACCGCCGCCTCCTCGGGGGGAGGGGCTCCGGCTGGCCCCAAGAGCTGAGTGGCCGCTGGGGCGCTGGGGGGCGGGGCTATGCAAATGAAGCGCGGCCGGGCGCGCTGAGCAGCACGGGCCGGGGGGAGCCGAGCGGAGCCGAGCGCAGCCGAGTGCAGCAGGGGGGGCCGAGGGGAGCCGAGCGCAGCCGAGGGGAGCCGAGGGGAGCCGAGGGGGCATGGACGTGGCTAGAAATACCTGAGGGGAGGGCGGGAAGCCAGGGAGAGGAGGGGAGGGGAGGGGGGGGAGAGGCTAGGAGAGGCTAGGAGAGGCTAGGAGAGGCTAGGAGAGGCTAGGAGAGGCTAGGAGAGGCTAGGAGAGGCTAGGAGAGGGGGGGCTTGCTCCATCGCCTTCGTGAGCTCTACAGGAAACAATCGGGATTGGTAAAGCCGGGAAGGGAAGAATGGGGGCTCGCTTCATGGCGTTAGAAAATAGATGGTGCTGAGTGTCTTTGCTTGCTGCTGTGCAAATGAACCGAAACGAGGAGTCTCGGGGCCCCTCACAGAGGACGTTTCCTGACAAAACCGGGGAACCGGTCTCAAAACAGCAGCTGAGACCGACCCTGTGGTTTGGGCAAGAGCCGAGGAGCAGCTGGGGGGGTCAGCTGGTGGTGATGACGAGGAGTTATCGGCCTTCGTCCCCACGACCCCCCGAAGACCACCACCAGGAGAGGAGACAGTGCGCAAGTGCAGCCAGGAGGAGCTCATGGAAATGACTCCTTGGAGCTCATTTTAATACGGAGCGGAGCTAGGTTATGAACGTGTATAGGCGCGTTGGGAAACTTTGTGCACGTGTACCTCTTTGCTGCATAGAACCAGGGCAAGTTGCCCCGTCAGGCAGGCACGATTTTGGTGGGCCTACCCCCGTGCTGCCCAGCGCTGAATAAACCTTACGAACCAATAAACATACCCACTTTACAATCCTACTGCCTGTGGAGTCTGTTTTCCGCAAGTCAGCATTACGTTAGAGTTGTGGCAAAAAAGGCTGGTTTGTGCAGGCACCTTTTCCGAGCCGCATGAAGCGGGGACGGTGCAGCCTCCACACACCCAGTTTGTGCTCAGCCTGGCCAATACTGCACGGGGCGAGTTCAGTGCACGGGACCAAGTTGTCCAAGGCAGTTGTGGATGCCCCCTCCCTGGAAGCGCTCAAGGTCAGGCTGGATGGGAATTTGAGCAACCTGATGTAGTGCATCTCGTGTCCTTGCCCGTGGCAGGGGTTCAGAATTAAGGCCTCTTCCAACCCAAACCATCTTGAAGGCCTCTTCCAACCCAAACCGTTCGGTGAGTCTACAGCGTGTTTGGTGACGGAAGCCAGGAGTTGTCAGCGTTATGCTTTGTGTTAGGATTGCTTCGTTATTGTGTTAAAGAATCCTAACTTTTGCTGGCGTCAAGTCAAAGAAAAACACCCCTCAGTCTCTTAGAGAAGCCTTCTCTTTAGCCTGCCTTTATCACCGCAGGTAGAGAGCTGCTGCCTTTTTCTGCACTGGTTCTTTGACGTGACATCTTTACATGAGGGACAGGTATCCGATCGGAAGGTGAAACCGAAGCAGAAGCTTCGGAAATTTCCACTTCTCCGAGTGCTTCACCAACGCCTCGCGTTGCAGAGGAAGGAGAAGATTATGGCAAAGGTGTCGTTTTCTACCTCAGGGACAAAGTTGTGGTGGGAATTGTGTTATGGAATATCTTCAACAGGATGCCTATGGCTCGCGAGGTCAGTACAGGACTAGTATGCTGAACAGGGGGACTGTTGCTTTCAGCTTGCTTAGATCTGGGATTTGCTTGTCGAAAAACCAATCTGCCAAATGAAGCGAAATGAGACTGACTGAATGCAGATGAACTTCTGTAATGAAATGTCAAGTCTGGCAGATGAAAGCAGAGCAGTGGATATCGTCTTCGTGGACTTCAGGAAGGTCTTTGACACCGTGTCCCATTACGATCCTCAGGTACTAGTTATGTTGGACTTCTCAGGCCACCATTCTTTCTGATACCAGAACTCGAAGGTAAGGGATTGGAAATCCAACGACGTGATGATCTTAAAAGAGAAAAGAGGTCAGGAGATACATCCCTAGCTTCCGGAAGTAACCAGAAACGGGGTACAGATGAGCGGCCTCCAGAGAGAATCACCCAACGTTATGGGCCAGCCGCTTGGAAGCCGAAGGAGGTGGTTGCAGGAGCTCGGCAGGTAAGATACATGTGCAACCTAAATCGAATCATAAGGTGGCAGGCAGTATTTGAAACCGTCACCGACCAAACCGCCAAGGTTCCTGACTTGCTCGCTGATCAAGCCACCCAGATGCGATGCGAGCTGCAATAATGCTACGTCTCACGGTCCTCGATTACGTACCAGCACGAGGAGGAGGTGCCTATGGACAAAGCCAAATGATGCAAGCTGCTGTCTTCAAATCGATGACAACAGGAAAGTCACTGAAGAAATTACAAAAGGGAATTAGAAAAGTAGCTCGCGTCCAGACCTGGAAGGTCTTGAACCTGGAAGGGAACATCTGGTCCTGGCTCCCAGGAGCAGCACGGGTGAAACAGTATTTGATTTGTTACTGGGATCCATCTTCTTAAGGATGATGCCTTGTTTAATCTCTTTTCTGAGGAAGTTAATTTGAAGGCTTCAGTCGTAAAGTCTCTGAAGATAGTAACTCTTACGGGGCCAACAGGGAAGATTCTGCTAGGAAGCCAGGATCCCCAGGATCTACCAGATGAAAGGGACTTGCTCGTAATGGAGTAAAACGCAAAAAAACCCACGCCAGAGAGCAGAAAGAAAAGAGGAAGGAATTGTAAGCAAGAGTATGGGTGTGCAAAAGGAGGGACGTTGCACCCCCATGCTGGGTCTCGAACCCGTGACAAGGTCAGGGTTATGCGAGCGCCTCGAGCCGGTGAGCCACCGCCGCCTCCTCGGGGGGAGGGGCTCCGGCTGGCCCCAAGAGCTGAGTGGCCGCTGGGGCGCTGGGGGGCGGGGCTATGCAAATGAAGCGCGGCCGGGCGCGCTGAGCAGCACGGGCCGGGGGGAGCCGAGCGGAGCCGAGCGCAGCCGAGGGGAGCCGAGCGCAGCCGAGGGGGCATGGACGTGGCTAGAAATACCTGAGGGGAGGGCGGGAAGCCAGGGAGAGGAGGGGAGGGGGGGGAGAGGCTAGGAGCCTCTCCTAGCCTCTCCTAGCCTCTCAAAAACGCAAAAAAAACACACCAGAGAGCAGAAAGAAAAGAGGAAGGAATTGTAAGCAAGAGTATCTGTGTGCAAAACAGGGAGAGCGGGTCAACCCCCCAGGCAGGCCTCGAACCCGTGACCCTGATGGCTCCTGCCGCGGTAGGGCGGGGTTATGTGAGCACCTCTTGCCACTGGGCTAACACCGCCTCCACGGGAGGAGGGGCTCCGGCTGGCCCCAAGAGCTGAGAGGCCGCTGGGGCGCTCGGGGGCGGGGCTATGCAAATGAAGCGCGGCCGGGCGCGCTGAGCAGCACGAGCCGGAGGGGGCCGAGGGGAGCCGAGCGCAGCCGAGTGCAGCAGGGGGGGCCGAGGGGAGCCGAGCGCAGCCGAGGGGAGCCGAGGGGAGCCGAGGGGGCATGGACGTGGCTAGAAATACCTGAGGGGAGGGCGGGAAGCCAGGGAGAGGAGGGGAGGGGAGGGGGGGGAGAGGCTGGGAGAGGCTAGGAGAGGCTAGGAGAGGCTAGGAGAGGCTAGGAGAGGCTAGGAGAGGCTAGGAGAGGCTAGGAGAGGGGGGGCTTGCTCCATCGCCTTCGTGAGCTCTACAGGAAACAATCGGGATTGGTAAAGCCGGGAAGGGAAGAATGGGGGCTCGCTTCATGGCGTTAGAAAATAGATGGTGCTGAGTGTCTTTGCTTGCTGCTGTGCAAATGAACCGAAACGAGGAGTCTCGGGGCCCCTCACAGAGGACGTTTCCTGACAAAACCGGGGAACCGGTCTCAAAACAGCAGCTGAGACCGACCCTGTGGTTTGGGCAAGAGCCGAGGAGCAGCTGGGGGGGTCAGCTGGTGGTGATGACGAGGAGTTATCGGCCTTCGTCCCCACGACCCCCCGAAGACCACCACCAGGAGAGGAGACAGTGCGCAAGTGCAGCCAGGAGGAGCTCATGGAAATGACTCCTTGGAGCTCATTTTAATACGGAGCGGAGCTAGGTTATGAACGTGTATAGGCGCGTTGGGAAACTTTGTGCACGTGTACCTCTTTGCTGCATAGAACCAGGGCAAGTTGCCCCGTCAGGCAGGCACGATTTTGGTGGGCCTACCCCCGTGCTGCCCAGCGCTGAATAAACCTTACGAACCAATAAACATACCCACTTTACAATCCTACTGCCTGTGGAGTCTGTTTTCCGCAAGTCAGCATTACGTTAGAGTTGTGGCAAAAAAGGCTGGTTTGTGCAGGCACCTTTTCCGAGCCGCATGAAGCGGGGACGGTGCAGCCTCCACACACCCAGTTTGTGCTCAGCCTGGCCAATACTGCACGGGGCGAGTTCAGTGCACGGGACCAAGTTGTCCAAGGCAGTTGTGGATGCCCCCTCCCTGGAAGCGCTCAAGGTCAGGCTGGATGGGAATTTGAGCAACCTGATGTAGTGCATCTCGTGTCCTTGCCCGTGGCAGGGGTTCAGAATTAAGGCCTCTTCCAACCCAAACCATCTTGAAGGCCTCTTCCAACCCAAACCGTTCGGTGAGTCTACAGCGTGTTTGGTGACGGAAGCCAGGAGTTGTCAGCGTTATGCTTTGTGTTAGGATTGCTTCGTTATTGTGTTAAAGAATCCTAACTTTTGCTGGCGTCAAGTCAAAGAAAAACACCCCTCAGTCTCTTAGAGAAGCCTTCTCTTTAGCCTGCCTTTATCACCGCAGGTAGAGAGCTGCTGCCTTTTTCTGCACTGGTTCTTTGACGTGACATCTTTACATGAGGGACAGGTATCCGATCGGAAGGTGAAACCGAAGCAGAAGCTTCGGAAATTTCCACTTCTCCGAGTGCTTCACCAACGCCTCGCGTTGCAGAGGAAGGAGAAGATTATGGCAAAGGTGTCGTTTTCTACCTCAGGGACAAAGTTGTGGTGGGAATTGTGTTATGGAATATCTTCAACAGGATGCCTATGGCTCGCGAGGTCAGTACAGGACTAGTATGCTGAACAGGGGGACTGTTGCTTTCAGCTTGCTTAGATCTGGGATTTGCTTGTCGAAAAACCAATCTGCCAAATGAAGCGAAATGAGACTGACTGAATGCAGATGAACTTCTGTAATGAAATGTCAAGTCTGGCAGATGAAAGCAGAGCAGTGGATATCGTCTTCGTGGACTTCAGGAAGGTCTTTGACACCGTGTCCCATTACGATCCTCAGGTACTAGTTATGTTGGACTTCTCAGGCCACCATTCTTTCTGATACCAGAACTCGAAGGTAAGGGATTGGAAATCCAACGACGTGATGATCTTAAAAGAGAAAAGAGGTCAGGAGATACATCCCTAGCTTCCGGAAGTAACCAGAAACGGGGTACAGATGAGCGGCCTCCAGAGAGAATCACCCAACGTTATGGGCCAGCCGCTTGGAAGCCGAAGGAGGTGGTTGCAGGAGCTCGGCAGGTAAGATACATGTGCAACCTAAATCGAATCATAAGGTGGCAGGCAGTATTTGAAACCGTCACCGACCAAACCGCCAAGGTTCCTGACTTGCTCGCTGATCAAGCCACCCAGATGCGATGCGAGCTGCAATAATGCTACGTCTCACGGTCCTCGATTACGTACCAGCACGAGGAGGAGGTGCCTATGGACAAAGCCAAATGATGCAAGCTGCTGTCTTCAAATCGATGACAACAGGAAAGTCACTGAAGAAATTACAAAAGGGAATTAGAAAAGTAGCTCGCGTCCAGACCTGGAAGGTCTTGAACCTGGAAGGGAACATCTGGTCCTGGCTCCCAGGAGCAGCACGGGTGAAACAGTATTTGATTTGTTACTGGGATCCATCTTCTTAAGGATGATGCCTTGTTTAATCTCTTTTCTGAGGAAGTTAATTTGAAGGCTTCAGTCGTAAAGTCTCTGAAGATAGTAACTCTTACGGGGCCAACAGGGAAGATTCTGCTAGGAAGCCAGGATCCCCAGGATCTACCAGATGAAAGGGACTTGCTCGTAATGGAGTAAAACGCAAAAAAACCCACGCCAGAGAGCAGAAAGAAAAGAGGAAGGAATTGTAAGCAAGAGTATGGGTGTGCAAAAGGAGGGACGTTGCACCCCCATGCTGGGTCTCGAACCCGTGACAAGGTCAGGGTTATGCGAGCGCCTCGAGCCGGTGAGCCACCGCCGCCTCCTCGGGGGGAGGGGCTCCGGCTGGCCCCAAGAGCTGAGTGGCCGCTGGGGCGCTGGGGGGCGGGGCTATGCAAATGAAGCGCGGCCGGGCGCGCTGAGCAGCACGGGCCGGGGGGAGCCGAGCGGAGCCGAGCGCAGCCGAGTGCAGCAGGGGGGGCCGAGGGGAGCCGAGCGCAGCCGAGGGGAGCCGAGGGGAGCCGAGGGGGCATGGACGTGGCTAGAAATACCTGAGGGGAGGGCGGGAAGCCAGGGAGAGGAGGGGAGGGGAGGGGGGGGAGAGGCTAGGAGAGGCTAGGAGAGGCTAGGAGAGGCTAGGAGAGGCTAGGAGAGGCTAGGAGAGGCTAGGAGAGGCTAGGAGAGGCTAGGAGAGGCTAGGAGAGGCTAGGAGAGGCTAGGAGAGGCTAGGAGAGGGGGGGCTTGCTCCATCGCCTTCGTGAGCTCTACAGGAAACAATCGGGATTGGTAAAGCCGGGAAGGGAAGAATGGGGGCTCGCTTCATGGCGTTAGAAAATAGATGGTGCTGAGTGTCTTTGCTTGCTGCTGTGCAAATGAACCGAAACGAGGAGTCTCGGGGCCCCTCACAGAGGACGTTTCCTGACAAAACCGGGGAACCGGTCTCAAAACAGCAGCTGAGACCGACCCTGTGGTTTGGGCAAGAGCCGAGGAGCAGCTGGGGGGGTCAGCTGGTGGTGATGACGAGGAGTTATCGGCCTTCGTCCCCACGACCCCCCGAAGACCACCACCAGGAGAGGAGACAGTGCGCAAGTGCAGCCAGGAGGAGCTCATGGAAATGACTCCTTGGAGCTCATTTTAATACGGAGCGGAGCTAGGTTATGAACGTGTATAGGCGCGTTGGGAAACTTTGTGCACGTGTACCTCTTTGCTGCATAGAACCAGGGCAAGTTGCCCCGTCAGGCAGGCACGATTTTGGTGGGCCTACCCCCGTGCTGCCCAGCGCTGAATAAACCTTACGAACCAATAAACATACCCACTTTACAATCCTACTGCCTGTGGAGTCTGTTTTCCGCAAGTCAGCATTACGTTAGAGTTGTGGCAAAAAAGGCTGGTTTGTGCAGGCACCTTTTCCGAGCCGCATGAAGCGGGGACGGTGCAGCCTCCACACACCCAGTTTGTGCTCAGCCTGGCCAATACTGCACGGGGCGAGTTCAGTGCACGGGACCAAGTTGTCCAAGGCAGTTGTGGATGCCCCCTCCCTGGAAGCGCTCAAGGTCAGGCTGGATGGGAATTTGAGCAACCTGATGTAGTGCATCTCGTGTCCTTGCCCGTGGCAGGGGTTCAGAATTAAGGCCTCTTCCAACCCAAACCATCTTGAAGGCCTCTTCCAACCCAAACCGTTCGGTGAGTCTACAGCGTGTTTGGTGACGGAAGCCAGGAGTTGTCAGCGTTATGCTTTGTGTTAGGATTGCTTCGTTATTGTGTTAAAGAATCCTAACTTTTGCTGGCGTCAAGTCAAAGAAAAACACCCCTCAGTCTCTTAGAGAAGCCTTCTCTTTAGCCTGCCTTTATCACCGCAGGTAGAGAGCTGCTGCCTTTTTCTGCACTGGTTCTTTGACGTGACATCTTTACATGAGGGACAGGTATCCGATCGGAAGGTGAAACCGAAGCAGAAGCTTCGGAAATTTCCACTTCTCCGAGTGCTTCACCAACGCCTCGCGTTGCAGAGGAAGGAGAAGATTATGGCAAAGGTGTCGTTTTCTACCTCAGGGACAAAGTTGTGGTGGGAATTGTGTTATGGAATATCTTCAACAGGATGCCTATGGCTCGCGAGGTCAGTACAGGACTAGTATGCTGAACAGGGGGACTGTTGCTTTCAGCTTGCTTAGATCTGGGATTTGCTTGTCGAAAAACCAATCTGCCAAATGAAGCGAAATGAGACTGACTGAATGCAGATGAACTTCTGTAATGAAATGTCAAGTCTGGCAGATGAAAGCAGAGCAGTGGATATCGTCTTCGTGGACTTCAGGAAGGTCTTTGACACCGTGTCCCATTACGATCCTCAGGTACTAGTTATGTTGGACTTCTCAGGCCACCATTCTTTCTGATACCAGAACTCGAAGGTAAGGGATTGGAAATCCAACGACGTGATGATCTTAAAAGAGAAAAGAGGTCAGGAGATACATCCCTAGCTTCCGGAAGTAACCAGAAACGGGGTACAGATGAGCGGCCTCCAGAGAGAATCACCCAACGTTATGGGCCAGCCGCTTGGAAGCCGAAGGAGGTGGTTGCAGGAGCTCGGCAGGTAAGATACATGTGCAACCTAAATCGAATCATAAGGTGGCAGGCAGTATTTGAAACCGTCACCGACCAAACCGCCAAGGTTCCTGACTTGCTCGCTGATCAAGCCACCCAGATGCGATGCGAGCTGCAATAATGCTACGTCTCACGGTCCTCGATTACGTACCAGCACGAGGAGGAGGTGCCTATGGACAAAGCCAAATGATGCAAGCTGCTGTCTTCAAATCGATGACAACAGGAAAGTCACTGAAGAAATTACAAAAGGGAATTAGAAAAGTAGCTCGCGTCCAGACCTGGAAGGTCTTGAACCTGGAAGGGAACATCTGGTCCTGGCTCCCAGGAGCAGCACGGGTGAAACAGTATTTGATTTGTTACTGGGATCCATCTTCTTAAGGATGATGCCTTGTTTAATCTCTTTTCTGAGGAAGTTAATTTGAAGGCTTCAGTCGTAAAGTCTCTGAAGATAGTAACTCTTACGGGGCCAACAGGGAAGATTCTGCTAGGAAGCCAGGATCCCCAGGATCTACCAGATGAAAGGGACTTGCTCGTAATGGAGTAAAACGCAAAAAAACCCACGCCAGAGAGCAGAAAGAAAAGAGGAAGGAATTGTAAGCAAGAGTATGGGTGTGCAAAAGGAGGGACGTTGCACCCCCATGCTGGGTCTCGAACCCGTGACAAGGTCAGGGTTATGCGAGCGCCTCGAGCCGGTGAGCCACCGCCGCCTCCTCGGGGGGAGGGGCTCCGGCTGGCCCCAAGAGCTGAGTGGCCGCTGGGGCGCTGGGGGGCGGGGCTATGCAAATGAAGCGCGGCCGGGCGCGCTGAGCAGCACGGGCCGGGGGGAGCCGAGCGGAGCCGAGCGCAGCCGAGGGGAGCCGAGCGCAGCCGAGGGGGCATGGACGTGGCTAGAAATACCTGAGGGGAGGGCGGGAAGCCAGGGAGAGGAGGGGAGGGGGGGGAGAGGCTAGGAGCCTCTCCTAGCCTCTCCTAGCCTCTCAAAAACGCAAAAAAAACACACCAGAGAGCAGAAAGAAAAGAGGAAGGAATTGTAAGCAAGAGTATCTGTGTGCAAAACAGGGAGAGCGGGTCAACCCCCCAGGCAGGCCTCGAACCCGTGACCCTGATGGCTCCTGCCGCGGTAGGGCGGGGTTATGTGAGCACCTCTTGCCACTGGGCTAACACCGCCTCCACGGGAGGAGGGGCTCCGGCTGGCCCCAAGAGCTGAGAGGCCGCTGGGGCGCTCGGGGGCGGGGCTATGCAAATGAAGCGCGGCCGGGCGCGCTGAGCAGCACGAGCCGGAGGGGGCCGAGGGGAGCCGAGCGCAGCCGAGTGCAGCAGGGGGGGCCGAGGGGAGCCGAGCGCAGCCGAGGGGAGCCGAGGGGAGCCGAGGGGGCATGGACGTGGCTAGAAATACCTGAGGGGAGGGCGGGAAGCCAGGGAGAGGAGGGGAGGGGAGGGGGGGGAGAGGCTGGGAGAGGCTAGGAGAGGCTAGGAGAGGCTAGGAGAGGCTAGGAGAGGCTAGGAGAGGCTAGGAGAGGCTAGGAGAGGGGGGGCTTGCTCCATCGCCTTCGTGAGCTCTACAGGAAACAATCGGGATTGGTAAAGCCGGGAAGGGAAGAATGGGGGCTCGCTTCATGGCGTTAGAAAATAGATGGTGCTGAGTGTCTTTGCTTGCTGCTGTGCAAATGAACCGAAACGAGGAGTCTCGGGGCCCCTCACAGAGGACGTTTCCTGACAAAACCGGGGAACCGGTCTCAAAACAGCAGCTGAGACCGACCCTGTGGTTTGGGCAAGAGCCGAGGAGCAGCTGGGGGGGTCAGCTGGTGGTGATGACGAGGAGTTATCGGCCTTCGTCCCCACGACCCCCCGAAGACCACCACCAGGAGAGGAGACAGTGCGCAAGTGCAGCCAGGAGGAGCTCATGGAAATGACTCCTTGGAGCTCATTTTAATACGGAGCGGAGCTAGGTTATGAACGTGTATAGGCGCGTTGGGAAACTTTGTGCACGTGTACCTCTTTGCTGCATAGAACCAGGGCAAGTTGCCCCGTCAGGCAGGCACGATTTTGGTGGGCCTACCCCCGTGCTGCCCAGCGCTGAATAAACCTTACGAACCAATAAACATACCCACTTTACAATCCTACTGCCTGTGGAGTCTGTTTTCCGCAAGTCAGCATTACGTTAGAGTTGTGGCAAAAAAGGCTGGTTTGTGCAGGCACCTTTTCCGAGCCGCATGAAGCGGGGACGGTGCAGCCTCCACACACCCCGTTTGTGCTCAGCCTGGCCAATACTGCACGGGGCGAGTTCAGTGCACGGGACCAAGTTGTCCAAGGCAGTTGTGGATGCCCCCTCCCTGGAAGCGCTCAAGGTCAGGCTGGATGGGAATTTGAGCAACCTGATGTAGTGCATCTCGTGTCCTTGCCCGTGGCAGGGGTTCAGAATTAAGGCCTCTTCCAACCCAAACCATCTTGAAGGCCTCTTCCAACCCAAACCGTTCGGTGAGTCTACAGCGTGTTTGGTGACGGAAGCCAGGAGTTGTCAGCGTTATGCTTTGTGTTAGGATTGCTTCGTTATTGTGTTAAAGAATCCTAACTTTTGCTGGCGTCAAGTCAAAGAAAAACACCCCTCAGTCTCTTAGAGAAGCCTTCTCTTTAGCCTGCCTTTATCACCGCAGGTAGAGAGCTGCTGCCTTTTTCTGCACTGGTTCTTTGACGTGACATCTTTACATGAGGGACAGGTATCCGATCGGAAGGTGAAACCGAAGCAGAAGCTTCGGAAATTTCCACTTCTCCGAGTGCTTCACCAACGCCTCGCGTTGCAGAGGAAGGAGAAGATTATGGCAAAGGTGTCGTTTTCTACCTCAGGGACAAAGTTGTGGTGGGAATTGTGTTATGGAATATCTTCAACAGGATGCCTATGGCTCGCGAGGTCAGTACAGGACTAGTATGCTGAACAGGGGGACTGTTGCTTTCAGCTTGCTTAGATCTGGGATTTGCTTGTCGAAAAACCAATCTGCCAAATGAAGCGAAATGAGACTGACTGAATGCAGATGAACTTCTGTAATGAAATGTCAAGTCTGGCAGATGAAAGCAGAGCAGTGGATATCGTCTTCGTGGACTTCAGGAAGGTCTTTGACACCGTGTCCCATTACGATCCTCAGGTACTAGTTATGTTGGACTTCTCAGGCCACCATTCTTTCTGATACCAGAACTCGAAGGTAAGGGATTGGAAATCCAACGACGTGATGATCTTAAAAGAGAAAAGAGGTCAGGAGATACATCCCTAGCTTCCGGAAGTAACCAGAAACGGGGTACAGATGAGCGGCCTCCAGAGAGAATCACCCAACGTTATGGGCCAGCCGCTTGGAAGCCGAAGGAGGTGGTTGCAGGAGCTCGGCAGGTAAGATACATGTGCAACCTAAATCGAATCATAAGGTGGCAGGCAGTATTTGAAACCGTCACCGACCAAACCGCCAAGGTTCCTGACTTGCTCGCTGATCAAGCCACCCAGATGCGATGCGAGCTGCAATAATGCTACGTCTCACGGTCCTCGATTACGTACCAGCACGAGGAGGAGGTGCCTATGGACAAAGCCAAATGATGCAAGCTGCTGTCTTCAAATCGATGACAACAGGAAAGTCACTGAAGAAATTACAAAAGGGAATTAGAAAAGTAGCTCGCGTCCAGACCTGGAAGGTCTTGAACCTGGAAGGGAACATCTGGTCCTGGCTCCCAGGAGCAGCACGGGTGAAACAGTATTTGATTTGTTACTGGGATCCATCTTCTTAAGGATGATGCCTTGTTTAATCTCTTTTCTGAGGAAGTTAATTTGAAGGCTTCAGTCGTAAAGTCTCTGAAGATAGTAACTCTCAAGGGGCCAACAGGAAAGATTCTGCTAGGAAGCCAGGATCCCCAGGATCTACCAGATGAACGGGACTTGCTCGTAATGGAGTAAAACGCAAAAAAACCCACGCCAGAGAGCAGAAAGAAAAGAGGAAGGAATTGTAAGCAAGAGTATGGGTGTGCAAAAGGAGGGACGTTGCACCCCCATGCTGGGTCTCGAACCCGTGACAAGGTCAGGGTTATGCGAGCGCCTCGAGCCGGTGAGCCACCACCGCCTCCTCGGGGGGAGGGGCTCCGGCTGGCCCCAAGAGCTGAGTGGCCGCTGGGGCGCTGGGGGGCGGGGCTATGCAAATGAAGCGCGGCCGGGCGCGCTGAGCAGCACGGGCCGGGGGGAGCCGAGCGGAGCCGAGCGCAGCCGAGGGGAGCCGAGCGCAGCCGAGGGGGCATGGACGTGGCTAGAAATACCTGAGGGGAGGGCGGGAAGCCAGGGAGAGGAGGGGAGGGGGGGGAGAGGCTAGGAGCCTCTCCTAGCCTCTCCTAGCCTCTCAAAAACGCAAAAAAAACACACCAGAGAGCAGAAAGAAAAGAGGAAGGAATTGTAAGCAAGAGTATCTGTGTGCAAAACAGGGAGAGCGGGTCAACCCCCCAGGCAGGCCTCGAACCCGTGACCCTGATGGCTCCTGCCGCGGTAGGGCGGGGTTATGTGAGCACCTCTTGCCACTGGGCTAACACCGCCTCCACGGGAGGAGGGGCTCCGGCTGGCCCCAAGAGCTGAGAGGCCGCTGGGGCGCTCGGGGGCGGGGCTATGCAAATGAAGCGCGGCCGGGCGCGCTGAGCAGCACGAGCCGGAGGGGGCCGAGGGGAGCCGAGCGCAGCCGAGTGCAGCAGGGGGGGCCGAGGGGAGCCGAGCGCAGCCGAGGGGAGCCGAGGGGAGCCGAGGGGGCATGGACGTGGCTAGAAATACCTGAGGGGAGGGCGGGAAGCCAGGGAGAGGAGGGGAGGGGAGGGGGGGGAGAGGCTGGGAGAGGCTAGGAGAGGCTAGGAGAGGCTAGGAGAGGCTAGGAGAGGCTAGGAGAGGCTAGGAGAGGCTAGGAGAGGCTAGGAGAGGCTAGGAGAGGCTAGGAGAGGGGGGGCTTGCTCCATCGCCTTCGTGAGCTCTACAGGAAACAATCGGGATTGGTAAAGCCGGGAAGGGAAGAATGGGGGCTCGCTTCATGGCGTTAGAAAATAGATGGTGCTGAGTGTCTTTGCTTGCTGCTGTGCAAATGAACCGAAACGAGGAGTCTCGGGGCCCCTCACAGAGGACGTTTCCTGACAAAACCGGGGAACCGGTCTCAAAACAGCAGCTGAGACCGACCCTGTGGTTTGGGCAAGAGCCGAGGAGCAGCTGGGGGGGTCAGCTGGTGGTGATGACGAGGAGTTATCGGCCTTCGTCCCCACGACCCCCCGAAGACCACCACCAGGAGAGGAGACAGTGCGCAAGTGCAGCCAGGAGGAGCTCATGGAAATGACTCCTTGGAGCTCATTTTAATACGGAGCGGAGCTAGGTTATGAACGTGTATAGGCGCGTTGGGAAACTTTGTGCACGTGTACCTCTTTGCTGCATAGAACCAGGGCAAGTTGCCCCGTCAGGCAGGCACGATTTTGGTGGGCCTACCCCCGTGCTGCCCAGCGCTGAATAAACCTTACGAACCAATAAACATACCCACTTTACAATCCTACTGCCTGTGGAGTCTGTTTTCCGCAAGTCAGCATTACGTTAGAGTTGTGGCAAAAAAGGCTGGTTTGTGCAGGCACCTTTTCCGAGCCGCATGAAGCGGGGACGGTGCAGCCTCCACACACCCCGTTTGTGCTCAGCCTGGCCAATACTGCACGGGGCGAGTTCAGTGCACGGGACCAAGTTGTCCAAGGCAGTTGTGGATGCCCCCTCCCTGGAAGCGCTCAAGGTCAGGCTGGATGGGAATTTGAGCAACCTGATGTAGTGCATCTCGTGTCCTTGCCCGTGGCAGGGGTTCAGAATTAAGGCCTCTTCCAACCCAAACCATCTTGAAGGCCTCTTCCAACCCAAACCGTTCGGTGAGTCTACAGCGTGTTTGGTGACGGAAGCCAGGAGTTGTCAGCGTTATGCTTTGTGTTAGGATTGCTTCGTTATTGTGTTAAAGAATCCTAACTTTTGCTGGCGTCAAGTCAAAGAAAAACACCCCTCAGTCTCTTAGAGAAGCCTTCTCTTTAGCCTGCCTTTATCACCGCAGGTAGAGAGCTGCTGCCTTTTTCTGCACTGGTTCTTTGACGTGACATCTTTACATGAGGGACAGGTATCCGATCGGAAGGTGAAACCGAAGCAGAAGCTTCGGAAATTTCCACTTCTCCGAGTGCTTCACCAACGCCTCGCGTTGCAGAGGAAGGAGAAGATTATGGCAAAGGTGTCGTTTTCTACCTCAGGGACAAAGTTGTGGTGGGAATTGTGTTATGGAATATCTTCAACAGGATGCCTATGGCTCGCGAGGTCAGTACAGGACTAGTATGCTGAACAGGGGGACTGTTGCTTTCAGCTTGCTTAGATCTGGGATTTGCTTGTCGAAAAACCAATCTGCCAAATGAAGCGAAATGAGACTGACTGAATGCAGATGAACTTCTGTAATGAAATGTCAAGTCTGGCAGATGAAAGCAGAGCAGTGGATATCGTCTTCGTGGACTTCAGGAAGGTCTTTGACACCGTGTCCCATTACGATCCTCAGGTACTAGTTATGTTGGACTTCTCAGGCCACCATTCTTTCTGATACCAGAACTCGAAGGTAAGGGATTGGAAATCCAACGACGTGATGATCTTAAAAGAGAAAAGAGGTCAGGAGATACATCCCTAGCTTCCGGAAGTAACCAGAAACGGGGTACAGATGAGCGGCCTCCAGAGAGAATCACCCAACGTTATGGGCCAGCCGCTTGGAAGCCGAAGGAGGTGGTTGCAGGAGCTCGGCAGGTAAGATACATGTGCAACCTAAATCGAATCATAAGGTGGCAGGCAGTATTTGAAACCGTCACCGACCAAACCGCCAAGGTTCCTGACTTGCTCGCTGATCAAGCCACCCAGATGCGATGCGAGCTGCAATAATGCTACGTCTCACGGTCCTCGATTACGTACCAGCACGAGGAGGAGGTGCCTATGGACAAAGCCAAATGATGCAAGCTGCTGTCTTCAAATCGATGACAACAGGAAAGTCACTGAAGAAATTACAAAAGGGAATTAGAAAAGTAGCTCGCGTCCAGACCTGGAAGGTCTTGAACCTGGAAGGGAACATCTGGTCCTGGCTCCCAGGAGCAGCACGGGTGAAACAGTATTTGATTTGTTACTGGGATCCATCTTCTTAAGGATGATGCCTTGTTTAATCTCTTTTCTGAGGAAGTTAATTTGAAGGCTTCAGTCGTAAAGTCTCTGAAGATAGTAACTCTCAAGGGGCCAACAGGAAAGATTCTGCTAGGAAGCCAGGATCCCCAGGATCTACCAGATGAACGGGACTTGCTCGTAATGGAGTAAAACGCAAAAAAACCCACGCCAGAGAGCAGAAAGAAAAGAGGAAGGAATTGTAAGCAAGAGTATGGGTGTGCAAAAGGAGGGACGTTGCACCCCCATGCTGGGTCTCGAACCCGTGACAAGGTCAGGGTTATGCGAGCGCCTCGAGCCGGTGAGCCACCGCCGCCTCCTCGGGGGGAGGGGCTCCGGCTGGCCCCAAGAGCTGAGTGGCCGCTGGGGCGCTGGGGGGCGGGGCTATGCAAATGAAGCGCGGCCGGGCGCGCTGAGCAGCACGGGCCGGGGGGAGCCGAGCGGAGCCGAGCGCAGCCGAGGGGAGCCGAGCGCAGCCGAGGGGGCATGGACGTGGCTAGAAATACCTGAGGGAAGGGCGGGAAGCCAGGGAGAGGAGGGGAGGGGGGGGAGAGGCTAGGAGCCTCTCCTAGCCTCTCCTAGCCTCTCAAAAACGCAAAAAAAACACACCAGAGAGCAGAAAGAAAAGAGGAAGGAATTGTAAGCAAGAGTATCTGTGTGCAAAACAGGGAGAGCGGGTCAACCCCCCAGGCAGGCCTCGAACCCGTGACCCTGATGGCTCCTGCCGCGGTAGGGCGGGGTTATGTGAGCACCTCTTGCCACTGGGCTAACACCGCCTCCACGGGAGGAGGGGCTCCGGCTGGCCCCAAGAGCTGAGAGGCCGCTGGGGCGCTCGGGGGCGGGGCTATGCAAATGAAGCGCGGCCGGGCGCGCTGAGCAGCACGAGCCGGAGGGGGCCGAGGGGAGCCGAGCGCAGCCGAGTGCAGCAGGGGGGGCCGAGGGGAGCCGAGCGCAGCCGAGGGGAGCCGAGGGGAGCCGAGGGGGCATGGACGTGGCTAGAAATACCTGAGGGGAGGGCGGGAAGCCAGGGAGAGGAGGGGAGGGGAGGGGGGGGAGAGGCTGGGAGAGGCTAGGAGAGGCTAGGAGAGGCTAGGAGAGGCTAGGAGAGGCTAGGAGAGGCTAGGAGAGGCTAGGAGAGGCTAGGAGAGGGGGGGCTTGCTCCATCGCCTTCGTGAGCTCTACAGGAAACAATCGGGATTGGTAAAGCCGGGAAGGGAAGAATGGGGGCTCGCTTCATGGCGTTAGAAAATAGATGGTGCTGAGTGTCTTTGCTTGCTGCTGTGCAAATGAACCGAAACGAGGAGTCTCGGGGCCCCTCACAGAGGACGTTTCCTGACAAAACCGGGGAACCGGTCTCAAAACAGCAGCTGAGACCGACCCTGTGGTTTGGGCAAGAGCCGAGGAGCAGCTGGGGGGGTCAGCTGGTGGTGATGACGAGGAGTTATCGGCCTTCGTCCCCACGACCCCCCGAAGACCACCACCAGGAGAGGAGACAGTGCGCAAGTGCAGCCAGGAGGAGCTCATGGAAATGACTCCTTGGAGCTCATTTTAATACGGAGCGGAGCTAGGTTATGAACGTGTATAGGCGCGTTGGGAAACTTTGTGCACGTGTACCTCTTTGCTGCATAGAACCAGGGCAAGTTGCCCCGTCAGGCAGGCACGATTTTGGTGGGCCTACCCCCGTGCTGCCCAGCGCTGAATAAACCTTACGAACCAATAAACATACCCACTTTACAATCCTACTGCCTGTGGAGTCTGTTTTCCGCAAGTCAGCATTACGTTAGAGTTGTGGCAAAAAAGGCTGGTTTGTGCAGGCACCTTTTCCGAGCCGCATGAAGCGGGGACGGTGCAGCCTCCACACACCCCGTTTGTGCTCAGCCTGGCCAATACTGCACGGGGCGAGTTCAGTGCACGGGACCAAGTTGTCCAAGGCAGTTGTGGATGCCCCCTCCCTGGAAGCGCTCAAGGTCAGGCTGGATGGGAATTTGAGCAACCTGATGTAGTGCATCTCGTGTCCTTGCCCGTGGCAGGGGTTCAGAATTAAGGCCTCTTCCAACCCAAACCATCTTGAAGGCCTCTTCCAACCCAAACCGTTCGGTGAGTCTACAGCGTGTTTGGTGACGGAAGCCAGGAGTTGTCAGCGTTATGCTTTGTGTTAGGATTGCTTCGTTATTGTGTTAAAGAATCCTAACTTTTGCTGGCGTCAAGTCAAAGAAAAACACCCCTCAGTCTCTTAGAGAAGCCTTCTCTTTAGCCTGCCTTTATCACCGCAGGTAGAGAGCTGCTGCCTTTTTCTGCACTGGTTCTTTGACGTGACATCTTTACATGAGGGACAGGTATCCGATCGGAAGGTGAAACCGAAGCAGAAGCTTCGGAAATTTCCACTTCTCCGAGTGCTTCACCAACGCCTCGCGTTGCAGAGGAAGGAGAAGATTATGGCAAAGGTGTCGTTTTCTACCTCAGGGACAAAGTTGTGGTGGGAATTGTGTTATGGAATATCTTCAACAGGATGCCTATGGCTCGCGAGGTCAGTACAGGACTAGTATGCTGAACAGGGGGACTGTTGCTTTCAGCTTGCTTAGATCTGGGATTTGCTTGTCGAAAAACCAATCTGCCAAATGAAGCGAAATGAGACTGACTGAATGCAGATGAACTTCTGTAATGAAATGTCAAGTCTGGCAGATGAAAGCAGAGCAGTGGATATCGTCTTCGTGGACTTCAGGAAGGTCTTTGACACCGTGTCCCATTACGATCCTCAGGTACTAGTTATGTTGGACTTCTCAGGCCACCATTCTTTCTGATACCAGAACTCGAAGGTAAGGGATTGGAAATCCAACGACGTGATGATCTTAAAAGAGAAAAGAGGTCAGGAGATACATCCCTAGCTTCCGGAAGTAACCAGAAACGGGGTACAGATGAGCGGCCTCCAGAGAGAATCACCCAACGTTATGGGCCAGCCGCTTGGAAGCCGAAGGAGGTGGTTGCAGGAGCTCGGCAGGTAAGATACATGTGCAACCTAAATCGAATCATAAGGTGGCAGGCAGTATTTGAAACCGTCACCGACCAAACCGCCAAGGTTCCTGACTTGCTCGCTGATCAAGCCACCCAGATGCGATGCGAGCTGCAATAATGCTACGTCTCACGGTCCTCGATTACGTACCAGCACGAGGAGGAGGTGCCTATGGACAAAGCCAAATGATGCAAGCTGCTGTCTTCAAATCGATGACAACAGGAAAGTCACTGAAGAAATTACAAAAGGGAATTAGAAAAGTAGCTCGCGTCCAGACCTGGAAGGTCTTGAACCTGGAAGGGAACATCTGGTCCTGGCTCCCAGGAGCAGCACGGGTGAAACAGTATTTGATTTGTTACTGGGATCCATCTTCTTAAGGATGATGCCTTGTTTAATCTCTTTTCTGAGGAAGTTAATTTGAAGGCTTCAGTCGTAAAGTCTCTGAAGATAGTAACTCTCAAGGGGCCAACAGGAAAGATTCTGCTAGGAAGCCAGGATCCCCAGGATCTACCAGATGAACGGGACTTGCTCGTAATGGAGTAAAACGCAAAAAAACCCACACCAGAGAGCAGAAAGAAAAGAGGAAGGAATTGTAAGCAAGAGTATGGGTGTGCAAAAGGAGGGACGTTGCACCCCCATGCTGGGTCTCGAACCCGTGACAAGGTCAGGATTATGCGAGCGCCTCGAGCCGGTGAGCCACCGCCGCCTCCTCGGGGGAAGGGGCTCCGGCTGGCCCCAAGAGCTGAGTGGCCGCTGGGGCGCTGGGGGGCGGGGCTATGCAAATGAAGCGCGGCCGGGCGCGCTGAGCAGCACGGGCCGGGGGGAGCCGAGCGGAGCCGAGCGCAGCCGAGGGGAGCCGAGCGGAGCCGAGCGCAGCCGAGGGGGCATGGACGTGGCTAGAAATACCTGAGGGGAGGGCGGGAAGCCAGGGAGAGGAGGGGAGGGGGGGGAGAGGCTAGGAGCCTCTCCTAGCCTCTCCTAGCCTCTCAAAAACGCAAAAAAAACACACCAGAGAGCAGAAAGAAAAGAGGAAGGAATTGTAAGCAAGAGTATCTGTGTGCAAAACAGGGAGAGCGGGTCAACCCCCCAGGCAGGCCTCGAACCCGTGACCCTGATGGCTCCTGCCGCGGTAGGGCGGGGTTATGTGAGCACCTCTTGCCACTGGGCTAACACCGCCTCCACGGGAGGAGGGGCTCCGGCTGGCCCCAAGAGCTGAGAGGCCGCTGGGGCGCTCGGGGGCGGGGCTATGCAAATGAAGCGCGGCCGGGCGCGCTGAGCAGCACGAGCCGGAGGGGGCCGAGGGGAGCCGAGCGCAGCCGAGTGCAGCAGGGGGGGCCGAGGGGAGCCGAGCGCAGCCGAGGGGAGCCGAGGGGGCATGGACGTGGCTAGAAATACCTGAGGGGAGGGCGGGAAGCCAGGGAGAGGAGGGGAGGGGGGGGAGAGGCTGGGAGAGGCTAGGAGAGGCTAGGAGAGGCTAGGAGAGGCTAGGAGAGGCTAGGAGAGGCTAGGAGAGGCTAGGAGAGGCTAGGAGAGGCTAGGAGAGGCTAGGAGAGGGGGGGCTTGCTCCATCGCCTTCGTGAGCTCTACAGGAAACAATCGGGATTGGTAAAGCCGGGAAGGGAAGAATGGGGGCTCGCTTCATGGCGTTAGAAAATAGATGGTGCTGAGTGTCTTTGCTTGCTGCTGTGCAAATGAACCGAAACGAGGAGTCTCGGGGCCCCTCACAGAGGACGTTTCCTGACAAAACCGGGGAACCGGTCTCAAAAAAGCAGCTGAGACCGACCCTGTGGTTTGGGCAAGAGCCGAGGAGCAGCTGAGGGGGTCAGCTGGTGGTGATGACGAGGAGTTATCGGCCTTCGTCCCCACGACCCCCCGAAGACCACCACCAGGAGAGGAGACAGTGCGCAAGTGCAGCCAGGAGGAGCTCATGGAAATGACTCCTTGGAGCTCATTTTAATACGGAGCGGAGCTAGGTTATGAACGTGTATAGGCGCGTTGGGAAACTTTGTGCACGTGTACCTCTTTGCTGCATAGAACCAGGGCAAGTTGCCCCGTCAGGCAGGCACGATTTTGGTGGGCCTACCCCCGTGCTGCCCAGCGCTGAATAAACCTTACGAACCAATAAACATACCCACTTTACAATCCTACTGCCTGTGGAGTCTGTTTTCCGCAAGTCAGCATTACGTTAGAGTTGTGGCAAAAAAGGCTGGTTTGTGCAGGCACCTTTTCCGAGCCGCATGAAGCGGGGACGGTGCAGCCTCCACACACCCAGTTTGTGCTCAGCCTGGCCAATACTGCACGGGGCGAGTTCAGTGCACGGGACCAAGTTGTCCAAGGCAGTTGTGGATGCCCCCTCCCTGGAAGCGCTCAAGGTCAGGCTGGATGGGAATTTGAGCAACCTGATGTAGTGCATCTCGTGTCCTTGCCCGTGGCAGGGGTTCAGAATTAAGGCCTCTTCCAACCCAAACCATCTTGAAGGCCTCTTCCAACCCAAACCGTTCGGTGAGTCTACAGCGTGTTTGGTGACGGAAGCCAGGAGTTGTCAGCGTTATGCTTTGTGTTAGGATTGCTTCGTTATTGTGTTAAAGAATCCTAACTTTTGCTGGCGTCAAGTCAAAGAAAAACACCCCTCAGTCTCTTAGAGAAGCCTTCTCTTTAGCCTGCCTTTATCACCGCAGGTAGAGAGCTGCTGCCTTTTTCTGCACTGGTTCTTTGACGTGACATCTTTACATGAGGGACAGGTATCCGATCGGAAGGTGAAACCGAAGCAGAAGCTTCGGAAATTTCCACTTCTCCGAGTGCTTCACCAACGCCTCGCGTTGCAGAGGAAGGAGAAGATTATGGCAAAGGTGTCGTTTTCTACCTCAGGGACAAAGTTGTGGTGGGAATTGTGTTATGGAATATCTTCAACAGGATGCCTATGGCTCGCGAGGTCAGTACAGGACTAGTATGCTGAACAGGGGGACTGTTGCTTTCAGCTTGCTTAGATCTGGGATTTGCTTGTCGAAAAACCAATCTGCCAAATGAAGCGAAATGAGACTGACTGAATGCAGATGAACTTCTGTAATGAAATGTCAAGTCTGGCAGATGAAAGCAGAGCAGTGGATATCGTCTTCGTGGACTTCAGGAAGGTCTTTGACACCGTGTCCCATTACGATCCTCAGGTACTAGTTATGTTGGACTTCTCAGGCCACCATTCTTTCTGATACCAGAACTCGAAGGTAAGGGATTGGAAATCCAACGACGTGATGATCTTAAAAGAGAAAAGAGGTCAGGAGATACATCCCTAGCTTCCGGAAGTAACCAGAAACGGGGTACAGATGAGCGGCCTCCAGAGAGAATCACCCAACGTTATGGGCCAGCCGCTTGGAAGCCGAAGGAGGTGGTTGCAGGAGCTCGGCAGGTAAGATACATGTGCAACCTAAATCGAATCATAAGGTGGCAGGCAGTATTTGAAACCGTCACCGACCAAACCGCCAAGGTTCCTGACTTGCTCGCTGATCAAGCCACCCAGATGCGATGCGAGCTGCAATAATGCTACGTCTCACGGTCCTCGATTACGTACCAGCACGAGGAGGAGGTGCCTATGGACAAAGCCAAATGATGCAAGCTGCTGTCTTCAAATCGATGACAACAGGAAAGTCACTGAAGAAATTACAAAAGGGAATTAGAAAAGTAGCTCGCGTCCAGACCTGGAAGGTCTTGAACCTGGAAGGGAACATCTGGTCCTGGCTCCCAGGAGCAGCACGGGTGAAACAGTATTTGATTTGTTACTGGGATCCATCTTCTTAAGGATGATGCCTTGTTTAATCTCTTTTCTGAGGAAGTTAATTTGAAGGCTTCAGTCGTAAAGTCTCTGAAGATAGTAACTCTCAAGGGGCCAACAGGAAAGATTCTGCTAGGAAGCCAGGATCCCCAGGATCTACCAGATGAACGGGACTTGCTCGTAATGGAGTAAAACGCAAAAAAACCCACACCAGAGAGCAGAAAGAAAAGAGGAAGGAATTGTAAGCAAGAGTATGGGTGTGCAAAAGGAGGGACGTTGCACCCCCATGCTGGGTCTCGAACCCGTGACAAGGTCAGGATTATGCGAGCGCCTCGAGCCGGTGAGCCACCGCCGCCTCCTCGGGGGGAGGGGCTCCGGCTGGCCCCAAGAGCTGAGTGGCCGCTGGGGCGCTGGGGGGCGGGGCTATGCAAATGAAGCGCGGCCGGGCGCGCTGAGCAGCACGGGCCGGGGGGAGCCGAGCGGAGCCGAGCGCAGCCGAGGGGAGCCGAGCGGAGCCGAGCGCAGCCGAGGGGGCATGGACGTGGCTAGAAATACCTGAGGGGAGGGCGGGAAGCCAGGGAGAGGAGGGGAGGGGGGGGAGAGGCTAGGAGCCTCTCCTAGCCTCTCCTAGCCTCTCAAAAACGCAAAAAAAACACACCAGAGAGCAGAAAGAAAAGAGGAAGGAATTGTAAGCAAGAGTATCTGTGTGCAAAACAGGGAGAGCGGGTCAACCCCCCAGGCAGGCCTCGAACCCGTGACCCTGATGGCTCCTGCCGCGGTAGGGCGGGGTTATGTGAGCACCTCTTGCCACTGGGCTAACACCGCCTCCACGGGAGGAGGGGCTCCGGCTGGCCCCAAGAGCTGAGAGGCCGCTGGGGCGCTCGGGGGCGGGGCTATGCAAATGAAGCGCGGCCGGGCGCGCTGAGCAGCACGAGCCGGAGGGGGCCGAGGGGAGCCGAGCGCAGCCGAGTGCAGCAGGGGGGGCCGAGGGGAGCCGAGCGCAGCCGAGGGGAGCCGAGGGGAGCCGAGGGGGCATGGACGTGGCTAGAAATACCTGAGGGGAGGGCGGGAAGCCAGGGAGAGGAGGGGAGGGGAGGGGGGGGAGAGGCTGGGAGAGGCTAGGAGAGGCTAGGAGAGGCTAGGAGAGGCTAGGAGAGGCTAGGAGAGGCTAGGAGAGGGGGGGCTTGCTCCATCGCCTTCGTGAGCTCTACAGGAAACAATCGGGATTGGTAAAGCCGGGAAGGGAAGAATGGGGGCTCGCTTCATGGCGTTAGAAAATAGATGGTGCTGAGTGTCTTTGCTTGCTGCTGTGCAAATGAACCGAAACGAGGAGTCTCGGGGCCCCTCACAGAGGACGTTTCCTGACAAAACCGGGGAACCGGTCTCAAAAAAGCAGCTGAGACCGACCCTGTGGTTTGGGCAAGAGCCGAGGAGCAGCTGAGGGGGTCAGCTGGTGGTGATGACGAGGAGTTATCGGCCTTCGTCCCCACGACCCCCCGAAGACCACCACCAGGAGAGGAGACAGTGCGCAAGTGCAGCCAGGAGGAGCTCATGGAAATGACTCCTTGGAGCTCATTTTAATACGGAGCGGAGCTAGGTTATGAACGTGTATAGGCGCGTTGGGAAACTTTGTGCACGTGTACCTCTTTGCTGCATAGAACCAGGGCAAGTTGCCCCGTCAGGCAGGCACGATTTTGGTGGGCCTACCCCCGTGCTGCCCAGCGCTGAATAAACCTTACGAACCAATAAACATACCCACTTTACAATCCTACTGCCTGTGGAGTCTGTTTTCCGCAAGTCAGCATTACGTTAGAGTTGTGGCAAAAAAGGCTGGTTTGTGCAGGCACCTTTTCCGAGCCGCATGAAGCGGGGACGGTGCAGCCTCCACACACCCAGTTTGTGCTCAGCCTGGCCAATACTGCACGGGGCGAGTTCAGTGCACGGGACCAAGTTGTCCAAGGCAGTTGTGGATGCCCCCTCCCTGGAAGCGCTCAAGGTCAGGCTGGATGGGAATTTGAGCAACCTGATGTAGTGCATCTCGTGTCCTTGCCCGTGGCAGGGGTTCAGAATTAAGGCCTCTTCCAACCCAAACCATCTTGAAGGCCTCTTCCAACCCAAACCGTTCGGTGAGTCTACAGCGTGTTTGGTGACGGAAGCCAGGAGTTGTCAGCGTTATGCTTTGTGTTAGGATTGCTTCGTTATTGTGTTAAAGAATCCTAACTTTTGCTGGCGTCAAGTCAAAGAAAAACACCCCTCAGTCTCTTAGAGAAGCCTTCTCTTTAGCCTGCCTTTATCACCGCAGGTAGAGAGCTGCTGCCTTTTTCTGCACTGGTTCTTTGACGTGACATCTTTACATGAGGGACAGGTATCCGATCGGAAGGTGAAACCGAAGCAGAAGCTTCGGAAATTTCCACTTCTCCGAGTGCTTCACCAACGCCTCGCGTTGCAGAGGAAGGAGAAGATTATGGCAAAGGTGTCGTTTTCTACCTCAGGGACAAAGTTGTGGTGGGAATTGTGTTATGGAATATCTTCAACAGGATGCCTATGGCTCGCGAGGTCAGTACAGGACTAGTATGCTGAACAGGGGGACTGTTGCTTTCAGCTTGCTTAGATCTGGGATTTGCTTGTCGAAAAACCAATCTGCCAAATGAAGCGAAATGAGACTGACTGAATGCAGATGAACTTCTGTAATGAAATGTCAAGTCTGGCAGATGAAAGCAGAGCAGTGGATATCGTCTTCGTGGACTTCAGGAAGGTCTTTGACACCGTGTCCCATTACGATCCTCAGGTACTAGTTATGTTGGACTTCTCAGGCCACCATTCTTTCTGATACCAGAACTCGAAGGTAAGGGATTGGAAATCCAACGACGTGATGATCTTAAAAGAGAAAAGAGGTCAGGAGATACATCCCTAGCTTCCGGAAGTAACCAGAAACGGGGTACAGATGAGCGGCCTCCAGAGAGAATCACCCAACGTTATGGGCCAGCCGCTTGGAAGCCGAAGGAGGTGGTTGCAGGAGCTCGGCAGGTAAGATACATGTGCAACCTAAATCGAATCATAAGGTGGCAGGCAGTATTTGAAACCGTCACCGACCAAACCGCCAAGGTTCCTGACTTGCTCGCTGATCAAGCCACCCAGATGCGATGCGAGCTGCAATAATGCTACGTCTCACGGTCCTCGATTACGTACCAGCACGAGGAGGAGGTGCCTATGGACAAAGCCAAATGATGCAAGCTGCTGTCTTCAAATCGATGACAACAGGAAAGTCACTGAAGAAATTACAAAAGGGAATTAGAAAAGTAGCTCGCGTCCAGACCTGGAAGGTCTTGAACCTGGAAGGGAACATCTGGTCCTGGCTCCCAGGAGCAGCACGGGTGAAACAGTATTTGATTTGTTACTGGGATCCATCTTCTTAAGGATGATGCCTTGTTTAATCTCTTTTCTGAGGAAGTTAATTTGAAGGCTTCAGTCGTAAAGTCTCTGAAGATAGTAACTCTCAAGGGGCCAACAGGAAAGATTCTGCTAGGAAGCCAGGATCCCCAGGATCTACCAGATGAACGGGACTTGCTCGTAATGGAGTAAAACGCAAAAAAACCCACGCCAGAGAGCAGAAAGAAAAGAGGAAGGAATTGTAAGCAAGAGTATGGGTGTGCAAAAGGAGGGACGTTGCACCCCCATGCTGGGTCTCGAACCCGTGACAAGGTCAGGGTTATGCGAGCGCCTCGAGCCGGTGAGCCACCGCCGCCTCCTCGGGGGGAGGGGCTCCGGCTGGCCCCAAGAGCTGAGTGGCCGCTGGGGCGCTGGGGGGCGGGGCTATGCAAATGAAGCGCGGCCGGGCGCGCTGAGCAGCACGGGCCGGGGGGAGCCGAGCGGAGCCGAGCGCAGCCGAGGGGAGCCGAGCGCAGCCGAGGGGGCATGGACGTGGCTAGAAATACCTGAGGGGAGGGCGGGAAGCCAGGGAGAGGAGGGGAGGGGGGGGAGAGGCTAGGAGCCTCTCCTAGCCTCTCCTAGCCTCTCAAAAACGCAAAAAAAACACACCAGAGAGCAGAAAGAAAAGAGGAAGGAATTGTAAGCAAGAGTATCTGTGTGCAAAACAGGGAGAGCGGGTCAACCCCCCAGGCAGGCCTCGAACCCGTGACCCTGATGGCTCCTGCCGCGGTAGGGCGGGGTTATGTGAGCACCTCTTGCCACTGGGCTAACACCGCCTCCACGGGAGGAGGGGCTCCGGCTGGCCCCAAGAGCTGAGAGGCCGCTGGGGCGCTCGGGGGCGGGGCTATGCAAATGAAGCGCGGCCGGGCGCGCTGAGCAGCACGAGCCGGAGGGGGCCGAGGGGAGCCGAGCGCAGCCGAGTGCAGCAGGGGGGGCCGAGGGGAGCCGAGCGCAGCCGAGGGGAGCCGAGCGCAGCCGAGGGGGCATGGACGTGGCTAGAAATACCTGAGGGGAGGGCGGGAAGCCAGGGAGAGGAGGGGAGGGGAGGGGGGGGAGAGGCTGGGAGAGGCTAGGAGAGGCTAGGAGAGGCTAGGAGAGGCTAGGAGAGGCTAGGAGAGGCTAGGAGAGGGGGGGCTTGCTCCATCGCCTTCGTGAGCTCTACAGGAAACAATCGGGATTGGTAAAGCCGGGAAGGGAAGAATGGGGGCTCGCTTCATGGCGTTAGAAAATAGATGGTGCTGAGTGTCTTTGCTTGCTGCTGTGCAAATGAACCGAAACGAGGAGTCTCGGGGCCCCTCACAGAGGACGTTTCCTGACAAAACCGGGGAACCGGTCTCAAAAAAGCAGCTGAGACCGACCCTGTGGTTTGGGCAAGAGCCGAGGAGCAGCTGAGGGGGTCAGCTGGTGGTGATGACGAGGAGTTATCGGCCTTCGTCCCCACGACCCCCCGAAGACCACCACCAGGAGAGGAGACAGTGCGCAAGTGCAGCCAGGAGGAGCTCATGGAAATGACTCCTTGGAGCTCATTTTAATACGGAGCGGAGCTAGGTTATGAACGTGTATAGGCGCGTTGGGAAACTTTGTGCACGTGTACCTCTTTGCTGCATAGAACCAGGGCAAGTTGCCCCGTCAGGCAGGCACGATTTTGGTGGGCCTACCCCCGTGCTGCCCAGCGCTGAATAAACCTTACGAACCAATAAACATACCCACTTTACAATCCTACTGCCTGTGGAGTCTGTTTTCCGCAAGTCAGCATTACGTTAGAGTTGTGGCAAAAAAGGCTGGTTTGTGCAGGCACCTTTTCCGAGCCGCATGAAGCGGGGACGGTGCAGCCTCCACACACCCAGTTTGTGCTCAGCCTGGCCAATACTGCACGGGGCGAGTTCAGTGCACGGGACCAAGTTGTCCAAGGCAGTTGTGGATGCCCCCTCCCTGGAAGCGCTCAAGGTCAGGCTGGATGGGAATTTGAGCAACCTGATGTAGTGCATCTCGTGTCCTTGCCCGTGGCAGGGGTTCAGAATTAAGGCCTCTTCCAACCCAAACCATCTTGAAGGCCTCTTCCAACCCAAACCGTTCGGTGAGTCTACAGCGTGTTTGGTGACGGAAGCCAGGAGTTGTCAGCGTTATGCTTTGTGTTAGGATTGCTTCGTTATTGTGTTAAAGAATCCTAACTTTTGCTGGCGTCAAGTCAAAGAAAAACACCCCTCAGTCTCTTAGAGAAGCCTTCTCTTTAGCCTGCCTTTATCACCGCAGGTAGAGAGCTGCTGCCTTTTTCTGCACTGGTTCTTTGACGTGACATCTTTACATGAGGGACAGGTATCCGATCGGAAGGTGAAACCGAAGCAGAAGCTTCGGAAATTTCCACTTCTCCGAGTGCTTCACCAACGCCTCGCGTTGCAGAGGAAGGAGAAGATTATGGCAAAGGTGTCGTTTTCTACCTCAGGGACAAAGTTGTGGTGGGAATTGTGTTATGGAATATCTTCAACAGGATGCCTATGGCTCGCGAGGTCAGTACAGGACTAGTATGCTGAACAGGGGGACTGTTGCTTTCAGCTTGCTTAGATCTGGGATTTGCTTGTCGAAAAACCAATCTGCCAAATGAAGCGAAATGAGACTGACTGAATGCAGATGAACTTCTGTAATGAAATGTCAAGTCTGGCAGATGAAAGCAGAGCAGTGGATATCGTCTTCGTGGACTTCAGGAAGGTCTTTGACACCGTGTCCCATTACGATCCTCAGGTACTAGTTATGTTGGACTTCTCAGGCCACCATTCTTTCTGATACCAGAACTCGAAGGTAAGGGATTGGAAATCCAACGACGTGATGATCTTAAAAGAGAAAAGAGGTCAGGAGATACATCCCTAGCTTCCGGAAGTAACCAGAAACGGGGTACAGATGAGCGGCCTCCAGAGAGAATCACCCAACGTTATGGGCCAGCCGCTTGGAAGCCGAAGGAGGTGGTTGCAGGAGCTCGGCAGGTAAGATACATGTGCAACCTAAATCGAATCATAAGGTGGCAGGCAGTATTTGAAACCGTCACCGACCAAACCGCCAAGGTTCCTGACTTGCTCGCTGATCAAGCCACCCAGATGCGATGCGAGCTGCAATAATGCTACGTCTCACGGTCCTCGATTACGTACCAGCACGAGGAGGAGGTGCCTATGGACAAAGCCAAATGATGCAAGCTGCTGTCTTCAAATCGATGACAACAGGAAAGTCACTGAAGAAATTACAAAAGGGAATTAGAAAAGTAGCTCGCGTCCAGACCTGGAAGGTCTTGAACCTGGAAGGGAACATCTGGTCCTGGCTCCCAGGAGCAGCACGGGTGAAACAGTATTTGATTTGTTACTGGGATCCATCTTCTTAAGGATGATGCCTTGTTTAATCTCTTTTCTGAGGAAGTTAATTTGAAGGCTTCAGTCGTAAAGTCTCTGAAGATAGTAACTCTCAAGGGGCCAACAGGAAAGATTCTGCTAGGAAGCCAGGATCCCCAGGATCTACCAGATGAACGGGACTTGCTCGTAATGGAGTAAAACGCAAAAAAACCCACACCAGAGAGCAGAAAGAAAAGAGGAAGGAATTGTAAGCAAGAGTATGGGTGTGCAAAAGGAGGGACGTTGCACCCCCATGCTGGGTCTCGAACCCGTGACAAGGTCAGGGTTATGCGAGCGCCTCGAGCCGGTGAGCCACCGCCGCCTCCTCGGGGGGAGGGGCTCCGGCTGGCCCCAAGAGCTGAGTGGCCGCTGGGGCGCTGGGGGGCGGGGCTATGCAAATGAAGCGCGGCCGGGCGCGCTGAGCAGCACGGGCCGGGGGGAGCCGAGCGGAGCCGAGCGCAGCCGAGGGGAGCCGAGCGGAGCCGAGCGCAGCCGAGGGGGCATGGACGTGGCTAGAAATACCTGAGGGGAGGGCGGGAAGCCAGGGAGAGGAGGGGAGGGGGGGGAGAGGCTAGGAGCCTCTCCTAGCCTCTCCTAGCCTCTCAAAAACGCAAAAAAAACACACCAGAGAGCAGAAAGAAAAGAGGAAGGAATTGTAAGCAAGAGTATCTGTGTGCAAAACAGGGAGAGCGGGTCAACCCCCCAGGCAGGCCTCGAACCCGTGACCCTGATGGCTCCTGCCGCGGTAGGGCGGGGTTATGTGAGCACCTCTTGCCACTGGGCTAACACCGCCTCCACGGGAGGAGGGGCTCCGGCTGGCCCCAAGAGCTGAGAGGCCGCTGGGGCGCTCGGGGGCGGGGCTATGCAAATGAAGCGCGGCCGGGCGCGCTGAGCAGCACGAGCCGGAGGGGGCCGAGGGGAGCCGAGCGCAGCCGAGTGCAGCAGGGGGGGCCGAGGGGAGCCGAGCGCAGCCGAGTGCAGCAGGGGGGGCCGAGGGGAGCCGAGGGGGCATGGACGTGGCTAGAAATACCTGAGGGGAGGGCGGGAAGCCAGGGAGAGGAGGGGAGGGGAGGGGGGGGAGAGGCTGGGAGAGGCTAGGAGAGGCTAGGAGAGGCTAGGAGAGGCTAGGAGAGGCTAGGAGAGGCTAGGAGAGGGGGGGCTTGCTCCATCGCCTTCGTGAGCTCTACAGGAAACAATCGGGATTGGTAAAGCCGGGAAGGGAAGAATGGGGGCTCGCTTCATGGCGTTAGAAAATAGATGGTGCTGAGTGTCTTTGCTTGCTGCTGTGCAAATGAACCGAAACGAGGAGTCTCGGGGCCCCTCACAGAGGACGTTTCCTGACAAAACCGGGGAACCGGTCTCAAAAAAGCAGCTGAGACCGACCCTGTGGTTTGGGCAAGAGCCGAGGAGCAGCTGAGGGGGTCAGCTGGTGGTGATGACGAGGAGTTATCGGCCTTCGTCCCCACGACCCCCCGAAGACCACCACCAGGAGAGGAGACAGTGCGCAAGTGCAGCCAGGAGGAGCTCATGGAAATGACTCCTTGGAGCTCATTTTAATACGGAGCGGAGCTAGGTTATGAACGTGTATAGGCGCGTTGGGAAACTTTGTGCACGTGTACCTCTTTGCTGCATAGAACCAGGGCAAGTTGCCCCGTCAGGCAGGCACGATTTTGGTGGGCCTACCCCCGTGCTGCCCAGCGCTGAATAAACCTTACGAACCAATAAACATACCCACTTTACAATCCTACTGCCTGTGGAGTCTGTTTTCCGCAAGTCAGCATTACGTTAGAGTTGTGGCAAAAAAGGCTGGTTTGTGCAGGCACCTTTTCCGAGCCGCATGAAGCGGGGACGGTGCAGCCTCCACACACCCAGTTTGTGCTCAGCCTGGCCAATACTGCACGGGGCGAGTTCAGTGCACGGGACCAAGTTGTCCAAGGCAGTTGTGGATGCCCCCTCCCTGGAAGCGCTCAAGGTCAGGCTGGATGGGAATTTGAGCAACCTGATGTAGTGCATCTCGTGTCCTTGCCCGTGGCAGGGGTTCAGAATTAAGGCCTCTTCCAACCCAAACCATCTTGAAGGCCTCTTCCAACCCAAACCGTTCGGTGAGTCTACAGCGTGTTTGGTGACGGAAGCCAGGAGTTGTCAGCGTTATGCTTTGTGTTAGGATTGCTTCGTTATTGTGTTAAAGAATCCTAACTTTTGCTGGCGTCAAGTCAAAGAAAAACACCCCTCAGTCTCTTAGAGAAGCCTTCTCTTTAGCCTGCCTTTATCACCGCAGGTAGAGAGCTGCTGCCTTTTTCTGCACTGGTTCTTTGACGTGACATCTTTACATGAGGGACAGGTATCCGATCGGAAGGTGAAACCGAAGCAGAAGCTTCGGAAATTTCCACTTCTCCGAGTGCTTCACCAACGCCTCGCGTTGCAGAGGAAGGAGAAGATTATGGCAAAGGTGTCGTTTTCTACCTCAGGGACAAAGTTGTGGTGGGAATTGTGTTATGGAATATCTTCAACAGGATGCCTATGGCTCGCGAGGTCAGTACAGGACTAGTATGCTGAACAGGGGGACTGTTGCTTTCAGCTTGCTTAGATCTGGGATTTGCTTGTCGAAAAACCAATCTGCCAAATGAAGCGAAATGAGACTGACTGAATGCAGATGAACTTCTGTAATGAAATGTCAAGTCTGGCAGATGAAAGCAGAGCAGTGGATATCGTCTTCGTGGACTTCAGGAAGGTCTTTGACACCGTGTCCCATTACGATCCTCAGGTACTAGTTATGTTGGACTTCTCAGGCCACCATTCTTTCTGATACCAGAACTCGAAGGTAAGGGATTGGAAATCCAACGACGTGATGATCTTAAAAGAGAAAAGAGGTCAGGAGATACATCCCTAGCTTCCGGAAGTAACCAGAAACGGGGTACAGATGAGCGGCCTCCAGAGAGAATCACCCAACGTTATGGGCCAGCCGCTTGGAAGCCGAAGGAGGTGGTTGCAGGAGCTCGGCAGGTAAGATACATGTGCAACCTAAATCGAATCATAAGGTGGCAGGCAGTATTTGAAACCGTCACCGACCAAACCGCCAAGGTTCCTGACTTGCTCGCTGATCAAGCCACCCAGATGCGATGCGAGCTGCAATAATGCTACGTCTCACGGTCCTCGATTACGTACCAGCACGAGGAGGAGGTGCCTATGGACAAAGCCAAATGATGCAAGCTGCTGTCTTCAAATCGATGACAACAGGAAAGTCACTGAAGAAATTACAAAAGGGAATTAGAAAAGTAGCTCGCGTCCAGACCTGGAAGGTCTTGAACCTGGAAGGGAACATCTGGTCCTGGCTCCCAGGAGCAGCACGGGTGAAACAGTATTTGATTTGTTACTGGGATCCATCTTCTTAAGGATGATGCCTTGTTTAATCTCTTTTCTGAGGAAGTTAATTTGAAGGCTTCAGTCGTAAAGTCTCTGAAGATAGTAACTCTTAAGGGGCCAACAGGAAAGATTCTGCTAGGAAGCCAGGATCCCCAGGATCTACCAGATGAAAGGGACTTGCTCGTAATGGAGTAAAACGCAAAAAAACCCACGCCAGAGAGCAGAAAGAAAAGAGGAAGGAATTGTAAGCAAGAGTATGGGTGTGCAAAAGGAAGGGCGTTGCACCCCCATGCTGCGTCTCGAACCCGTGACCTCAGGTTTCTCTTCACGTCGCGAGGTCAGGGTTATGCGAGCGCCTCGAGCCGGTGAGCCACCGCCGTACCCTCGGGGGGCGGCGCTCCGGTTGGCCCCAAGAGCTGAGTGGCCGCTGGGGCGCTGGGGGGCGGGGCTATGCAAATGAAGCGCGGCCGGGCGCGCTGAGCAGCACGGGCCGGGGGGAGCCGAGCGGAGCCGAGCGCAGCCGAGTGCAGCAGGGGGGGCCGAGGGGAGCCGAGCGCAGCCGAGGGGAGCCGAGGGGAGCCGAGGGGGCATGGACGTGGCTAGAAATACCTGAGGGGAGGGCGGGAAGCCAGGGAGAGGAGAGGAGGGGGGGGGGGGAGAGGCTGGGAGAGGCTAGGAGAGGCTAGGAGAGGCTAGGAGAGGCTAGGAGAGGCTAGGAGAGGCTAGGAGAGGCTAGGAGAGGGGGGGCTTGCTCCATCGCCTTCGTGAGCTCTACAGGAAACAATCGGGATTGGTAAAGCCGGGAAGGGAAGAATGGGGGCTCGCTTCATGGCGTTAGAAAATAGATGGTGCTGAGTGTCTTTGCTTGCTGCTGTGCAAATGAACCGAAACGAGGAGTCTCGGGGCCCCTCACAGAGGACGTTTCCTGACAAAACCGGGGAACCGGTCTCAAAAAAGCAGCTGAGACCGACCCTGTGGTTTGGGCAAGAGCCGAGGAGCAGCTGAGGGGGTCAGCTGGTGGTGATGACGAGGAGTTATCGGCCTTCGTCCCCACGACCCCCCGAAGACCACCACCAGGAGAGGAGACAGTGCGCAAGTGCAGCCAGGAGGAGCTCATGGAAATGACTCCTTGGAGCTCATTTTAATACGGAGCGGAGCTAGGTTATGAACGTGTATAGGCGCGTTGGGAAACTTTGTGCATGTGTACCTCTTTGCTGCATAGAACCAGGGCAAGTTGCCCCGTCAGGCAGGCACGATTTTGGTGGGCCTACCCCCGTGCTGCCCAGCGCTGAATAAACCTTACGAACCAATAAACATACCCACTTTACAATCCTACTGCCTGTGGAGTCTGTTTTCCGCAAGTCAGCATTACGTTAGAGTTGTGGCAAAAAAGGCTGGTTTGTGCAGGCACCTTTTCCGAGCCGCATGAAGCGGGGACGGTGCAGCCTCCACACACCCAGTTTGTGCTCAGCCTGGCCAATACTGCACGGGGCGAGTTCAGTGCACGGGACCAAGTTGTCCAAGGCAGTTGTGGATGCCCCCTCCCTGGAAGCGCTCAAGGTCAGGCTGGATGGGAATTTGAGCAACCTGATGTAGTGCATCTCGTGTCCTTGCCCGTGGCAGGGGTTCAGAATTAAGGCCTCTTCCAACCCAAACCATCTTGAAGGCCTCTTCCAACCCAAACCGTTCGGTGAGTCTACAGCGTGTTTGGTGACGGAAGCCAGGAGTTGTCAGCGTTATGCTTTGTGTTAGGATTGCTTCGTTATTGTGTTAAAGAATCCTAACTTTTGCTGGCGTCAAGTCAAAGAAAAACACCCCTCAGTCTCTTAGAGAAGCCTTCTCTTTAGCCTGCCTTTATCACCGCAGGTAGAGAGCTGCTGCCTTTTTCTGCACTGGTTCTTTGACGTGACATCTTTACATGAGGGACAGGTATCCGATCGGAAGGTGAAACCGAAGCAGAAGCTTCGGAAATTTCCACTTCTCCGAGTGCTTCACCAACGCCTCGCGTTGCAGAGGAAGGAGAAGATTATGGCAAAGGTGTCGTTTTCTACCTCAGGGACAAAGTTGTGGTGGGAATTGTGTTATGGAATATCTTCAACAGGATGCCTATGGCTCGCGAGGTCAGTACAGGACTAGTATGCTGAACAGGGGGACTGTTGCTTTCAGCTTGCTTAGATCTGGGATTTGCTTGTCGAAAAACCAATCTGCCAAATGAAGCGAAATGAGACTGACTGAATGCAGATGAACTTCTGTAATGAAATGTCAAGTCTGGCAGATGAAAGCAGAGCAGTGGATATCGTCTTCGTGGACTTCAGGAAGGTCTTTGACACCGTGTCCCATTACGATCCTCAGGTACTAGTTATGTTGGACTTCTCAGGCCACCATTCTTTCTGATACCAGAACTCGAAGGTAAGGGATTGGAAATCCAACGACGTGATGATCTTAAAAGAGAAAAGAGGTCAGGAGATACATCCCTAGCTTCCGGAAGTAACCAGAAACGGGGTACAGATGAGCGGCCTCCAGAGAGAATCACCCAACGTTATGGGCCAGCCGCTTGGAAGCCGAAGGAGGTGGTTGCAGGAGCTCGGCAGGTAAGATACATGTGCAACCTAAATCGAATCATAAGGTGGCAGGCAGTATTTGAAACCGTCACCGACCAAACCGCCAAGGTTCCTGACTTGCTCGCTGATCAAGCCACCCAGATGCGATGCGAGCTGCAATAATGCTACGTCTCACGGTCCTCGATTACGTACCAGCACGAGGAGGAGGTGCCTATGGACAAAGCCAAATGATGCAAGCTGCTGTCTTCAAATCGATGACAACAGGAAAGTCACTGAAGAAATTACAAAAGGGAATTAGAAAAGTAGCTCGCGTCCAGACCTGGAAGGTCTTGAACCTGGAAGGGAACATCTGGTCCTGGCTCCCAGGAGCAGCACGGGTGAAACAGTATTTGATTTGTTACTGGGATCCATCTTCTTAAGGATGATGCCTTGTTTAATCTCTTTTCTGAGGAAGTTAATTTGAAGGCTTCAGTCGTAAAGTCTCTGAAGATAGTAACTCTCAAGGGGCCAACAGGAAAGATTCTGCTAGGAAGCCAGGATCCCCAGGATCTACCAGATGAACGGGACTTGCTCGTAATGGAGTAAAACGCAAAAAAACCCACGCCAGAGAGCAGAAAGAAAAGAGGAAGGAATTGTAAGCAAGAGTATGGGTGTGCAAAAGGAGGGACGTTGCACCCCCATGCTGGGTCTCGAACCCGTGACAAGGTCAGGGTTATGCGAGCGCCTCGAGCCGGTGAGCCACCGCCGCCTCCTCGGGGGGAGGGGCTCCGGCTGGCCCCAAGAGCTGAGTGGCCGCTGGGGCGCTGGGGGGCGGGGCTATGCAAATGAAGCGCGGCCGGGCGCGCTGAGCAGCACGGGCCGGGGGGAGCCGAGCGGAGCCGAGCGCAGCCGAGGGGAGCCGAGCGCAGCCGAGGGGGCATGGACGTGGCTAGAAATACCTGAGGGGAGGGCGGGAAGCCAGGGAGAGGAGGGGAGGGGGGGGAGAGGCTAGGAGCCTCTCCTAGCCTCTCCTAGCCTCTCAAAAACGCAAAAAAAACACACCAGAGAGCAGAAAGAAAAGAGGAAGGAATTGTAAGCAAGAGTATCTGTGTGCAAAACAGGGAGAGCGGGTCAACCCCCCAGGCAGGCCTCGAACCCGTGACCCTGATGGCTCCTGCCGCGGTAGGGCGGGGTTATGTGAGCACCTCTTGCCACTGGGCTAACACCGCCTCCACGGGAGGAGGGGCTCCGGCTGGCCCCAAGAGCTGAGAGGCCGCTGGGGCGCTCGGGGGCGGGGCTATGCAAATGAAGCGCGGCCGGGCGCGCTGAGCAGCACGAGCCGGAGGGGGCCGAGGGGAGCCGAGCGCAGCCGAGTGCAGCAGGGGGGGCCGAGGGGAGCCGAGCGCAGCCGAGGGGAGCCGAGGGGAGCCGAGGGGGCATGGACGTGGCTAGAAATACCTGAGGGGAGGGCGGGAAGCCAGGGAGAGGAGGGGAGGGGAGGGGGGGGAGAGGCTGGGAGAGGCTGGGAGAGGCTGGGAGAGGCTGGGAGAGGCTAGGAGAGGCTAGGAGAGGCTAGGAGAGGCTAGGAGAGGCTAGGAGAGGCTAGGAGAGGGGGGGCTTGCTCCATCGCCTTCGTGAGCTCTACAGGAAACAATCGGGATTGGTAAAGCCGGGAAGGGAAGAATGGGGGCTCGCTTCATGGCGTTAGAAAATAGATGGTGCTGAGTGTCTTTGCTTGCTGCTGTGCAAATGAACCGAAACGAGGAGTCTCGGGGCCCCTCACAGAGGACGTTTCCTGACAAAACCGGGGAACCGGTCTCAAAAAAGCAGCTGAGACCGACCCTGTGGTTTGGGCAAGAGCCGAGGAGCAGCTGAGGGGGTCAGCTGGTGGTGATGACGAGGAGTTATCGGCCTTCGTCCCCACGACCCCCCGAAGACCACCACCAGGAGAGGAGACAGTGCGCAAGTGCAGCCAGGAGGAGCTCATGGAAATGACTCCTTGGAGCTCATTTTAATACGGAGCGGAGCTAGGTTATGAACGTGTATAGGCGCGTTGGGAAACTTTGTGCACGTGTACCTCTTTGCTGCATAGAACCAGGGCAAGTTGCCCCGTCAGGCAGGCACGATTTTGGTGGGCCTACCCCCGTGCTGCCCAGCGCTGAATAAACCTTACGAACCAATAAACATACCCACTTTACAATCCTACTGCCTGTGGAGTCTGTTTTCCGCAAGTCAGCATTACGTTAGAGTTGTGGCAAAAAAGGCTGGTTTGTGCAGGCACCTTTTCCGAGCCGCATGAAGCGGGGACGGTGCAGCCTCCACACATCCCGTTCGTGCTCAGCCTGGGCTATGTTATACGGGGTTGATCTGAAGCTCGGCATTTTTGCTCGTAGACCAGCATTAAATGCTGCTGACACCCCTCAGGCTGTAGGGGAAGCACTGTCTGTAGAATAACGGTGGTTCCCGTGCCGGCTTGGTGCATTTTCCCCCCAGAATTCCCTTGAGAGCTTTCTGCCCCCTTCCCTCTGTCAGACTCCGGGCACTGCTGCCCCGGCGCCACCCCGGCCGTGCTCGGTGCCGAATCTTTTCCCCCCCCATCTCCCCCGTTAGCAGCCGCCGACTCACCACGCGGCTCGCTGAGGCGCTGTGTTCCCGTCCGCCCGGAACAGCCCGGCACGGCCCGGGGGCGGCAGCGGAAGTGCCGCCGCCATGGCGCCGGTGTCTCGGTCCCGCAGCCCGCCCGCCTCCAGCCTGCAGGGCCGCGGCCGCACCTCTCGGTCTCGCTCCCGGTCCCGCTCCCGGTCCCGCAGCGTCCTGAGGCGCCGCCGGCGGAGCCGCAGCTGGTCCCGCTCCCGCAGCCCCGGCGGGCCGCGCTCCGCCGGGCACCACCACCACGGCAAGGCCTGGCCCGAGTACTACGAGAAGGAGAAGGAGGAGATCCTGCGGCAGAGGTGGGCCTCCGGCGGGCGCGGCACCCACGGCTGCTCGGTGGGGCGGCCCCCTCCCTCATTATGCCACGGCGCTCTGGCCTCTGAGGTTGCTCCTTGGTTGCTCTGTTGTTGTTTTTGTTGTGATAATAACTATTTTTCTCCGTACTGTAGTTATTTGAGCATAAATGCTAGGAAAAATAAGGCTTTAAATGCGTTTTTGTTAGGTGGAGCGCTTTAGGCTTCACGGAAGGTGTTTTGTGTTACAGGCGGCTCAACGAGAGGGAGAGGATTGGAGAGCTGGGCGCACCTGAAGTCTGGGGACTGTCACCAAAGGTTCCGGACCCTGAGTAAGGCATATTCCTTTTTTATGATACCAATTATACATCGATGTTCAGAAATGTCTTATTGCAGTGCAAATGCAGAGTGTACAGATGTGTCTTACCTCTATGCTGCTCCCATCACCACAATTGTCAGAAGGTGGTTTTTGAATTGATTTAACAAGATTTCAACATTTTTTTGTTAATAATTCCAACTTAATCATTTGCATAAGATATGGCGTATTGCAGATCGGGTAATTGCTGTGTTCTGGTTCTGAAAGCAGTTCCCATTTTGCAAATTTGCTGTTTAATGGTTTACTCTGTTGCAAAAATGGGCTCAAAATGTGCAAGCATGTGTTTGGGTATATTGTGTGCATTTGATCTTGAATTACTAAATACTACAATATAGATTTTAAATAACAAACTTTTTTTTCCTTTTTTCAGTTCTGATGAACATACACCAGTAGAAGATGAAGAGGCAAAATCTAAGAGTAGCTCTTCAGATTCCAGCTCAGAAGGTATTTTGCTTTGTTTAAACAGCTTATAGACAATCAGAAGCTACCTACAACTTGAATCTGCCGTTGTTGCTGTCAAGAAATTTACTGACTTTGATGGGTTAAAGTCAGTATGATGGGCTGCAGTTCAAATGAGAGTATTTCTTTGTGAAGATTCATAAGTACATATAGAGCTAGGTCTTCACCAGTTCTCTAACATTACCTTTCAAAAACATTCTAGAGGAGAAAAAGAAAAAGAAGAAGAAAAGAAAGAAGAAAAAGCGGAAGGCATCAAAAAGAAAACACAGAAAGAATTCTGAGGACAGCGACAGTGAGTCGGAGTCTGAGCAGAACTCCAGTGGTAAGAAAAGATGGTTTCTGTTATTGTCTGTGGCCTGAGAGCTCTCCTTGTACCCCTCCAAATGCAAAGTGACGCTTCTGGCTTTTGTTGCACACTTGCGGTGTTCTGAAATTACAGAGCTGCAGTATCAATCCAATATTCTTTTCTCTCGCCATCTTCTTGGGTTTGCAATGCCTTTAAGTGCTTGTGGTCTGGCCTTAGGAAATAGGATTTCTAAATTTAGCGTCCATTAGGCATCTCATGCCAGATGGCTCATGTCAAACAATACTGCAGGTAACTTTCTACTAGTATTTTTTCAGGATTATTTGGTACCTAAACAAATCATGTCTGAGAACCTGTGTACTAAGGCATTCTGGTGGAGGCAGTTATTTATTCACAGTGCAGTAAACTAATCCATTTTAGCTGTGGCTTATCATCTCTTTTTAATGATACGTAAACTTGTATTTTTTTTCAGATGAAGATAAAAAGAAAAGCAAAAAGAAGAAAAAGAAGCAGAGAAAGTAAGTTTTCAGTGTAACTGTATCTGCGTTTAACTAGAGGGCAGCACTACTTTCTTAGCAGGGTGACTGAGCACTCTTGTAATTAGGGCTATAAACACAATGGAATAATCTTAATCTGATGGATTGGCTTCAAATGTACAGGACCACACAGCATAAAGGGCTCTCTGCCCCGATAGGGAACCAGTTTCTAGCATTGTATGAAACACACAACAGTGGATATGTTATCTTTGTTTTCCTATCACATGTGTTCTGTCAAACACCACCAACAACCTATTTGCAGATATTCGGGCTTTCCATAGGTGGAAGTTGCCTGGAGAAACTCGTGACTTGAGTAGGATTCCTAGCACATCCTTTCCTCTTAAATTTTGTTGAATAGCATGTCTGTCTTTGACTTTGTTACAGGAAGAGGTATAAGAAAAAGAAAAGTAAAAAGAGTAGGAAGGAATCCAGTGATTCAAGTAGTGAAGATTCTGATGATGAAACGTTGCAAGGAGAAGATCTTTGGATTGAGAGATCAAGTAGGTTCATATGACTTTAAATTTAGATCAAAACTTCTTGGTGTTCTTCTTGTGATTTTCTTTTTTTTGTTCAGTGTTGCTGGCCTGATAATTGTTCTGATAACAAAGAATAGCAGGCACAATACTAATCTGTTTCACTATTTGATTGTTGCAGAAAATACAGAAGCAGATAGCTTGATTGGACCAGAAGCTCCCAAAACACATGCATCTCAAGATGACAGGCCTTTGAAGTGAGTGCTCTAATGGTACCTGGATCAAATTGAGTAAATCAAGCATGAGGATTTCTGTTCAGAAAGACTGTTATGATACTATGACTTGTATCAGAGAGATGCTGTACCAGGAACGTACTGACAGAAGTAATAGTGGTACTAGTCTTGACCCTGACCTGAATTCAAGTACAAAAGTTTTATGCTTTTTAGCATGGTTTCATAGAAGATTACTTGTTCTTTACTTTGGTAAGGTGATCTTTACTCTAATCCTCTGCAGTACTGTGACTTTATACAACTTTCATTACTGTTTAACCTGTTGTGAGCAAACTGGTTATTTAAGATGTTCTTGCTATGGGTAGCCATAAGGATGAAACAGGCAAATATGTGGGAAAGAATAGGAGAGCCCTTAAAAATGAGGCTCCAGCCAGTAGTGATCAGGGAAGCTGGATGTTTAGCTTAGGCATGCTTTTCCTATTTGAGACTGATTTTGTCTGTTTTTGTTTGTTTGTTTGTTTTTTTTAAAGCTATGGACATGCCCTTTTACCCGGTGAAGGTGCAGCAATGGCAGAATATGTAAAAGCAGGAAAACGTATACCCCGGAGAGGTGAAATTGGCTTGACCAGTGAAGAAATCGCATCGTTTGAGAGCTCTGGTTACGTAATGAGTGGCAGCAGGTATGGTTTTGATGATGGTAATATTTCAGTAAAGTTTTCCTCTGTTGGCCTGTTGGAAGGCTGCTTCCAGGCTCTATCTGAAAGCACGGAAGAGCGGGTGCTGTTTGTGTTTGCAGCAATCTATGCTAAATTCTATTTCTGTAGATAAATGGTGAGTTTTTTTAAGGGCACTTTTTCCTTAAGAATAAAAATAATTTCCAGCTAACACAGTTATAATTCTCATGTTTTTCAAATGAGGAGATGCTTGTGTCAGATGGCATAAAGGTTGTGTATTTGGACAACAGAGGTGATGTGTTGGCCCATCAGTATGGGACAAATCAGTGTGAGGGGTTGGCCATACCTTTTTTTCTACCAGTACAATTAGAGTTTCACTTACATTTTGGTGAGCTAGCAGCTGACTCTGAGAAAATGAGAATTAGGCACCCTGTTTGGTGCCTGAGAGCAGACACCCTCAAAAGCCAGCTTTTAATTCATCTGTGCTCCTTTCTGTGGAGGTTTTTGTGCAATTTGGGTTCCCTGGTCTAGGTATCTTCATTTATTATCCTCCCAAAGCCTTCAGGCTAGTTAATGGATGGAAGCTGTGGTGGGGCATCACATCCTTGTGCCCATACTGATGTAGACAATGTTCTCCTCTGCAGACATCGTCGAATGGAAGCTGTGCGTCTGCGTAAAGAGAACCAGATTTACAGCGCAGATGAAAAGAGAGCTCTGGCATCCTTCAACCAGGAGGAGAGGAGGAAAGAGAGAATAAGATCCTTGCAAGCTTTCGAGAGATGGTCTACAGAAAGACTAAGGGCAAAGAAGAAAAATAATTTCTCATTTGAACTGTGTGCCATAGATTCTACCAGGCAGCAGCTAACCTGTTCCAGTCATGATTTCAAAAAAGCTGCAAGTGCTGCAGTGCCTTCCACCCAACAGGGCCAAGCCTCAGGAATGGATTACTTGTACCAAGGAAATACAATTACTATTATCAGATGTTGCTGGAGGATTTGTTCACCGTCTGCAAGGAATCCCTGTAAATCAAAAGGCTGCGAGACAGGAACAGGCAGTGAAGGTTAGAGGTGGCAATGTTCTGTCCTCACTTGGACAAGCAGGGAGATTCCACGGGAGGGCTTTGGTATGTGCTGCTGCTAAATGCTATTTTGCATTTATTTTTACTAATGAGAGTAGATTGACCATCACAAGCAAGCTACTAGTGAGAGTAGCACAAATGAAGGAATTCCTATATTCCTGTTTATGTATTTTTCATAAGTCTTGGATTTATTTTGTTTTTCTCAGAACAGTTGTTTGTTTTGTGGTTTAGAGTACTCCTGTATATAGATGTAAATTTGTAATTTAATACAGACTGGCTTCAGTTACTTTAAAGCAAGCAGATTGTAATTGGGGTATAAAATAACAGTAACAATAATAACAGGGTCTGATCTTGAATCTCCCAAAGCCCGTGGTGAACTGCTACGTCGCTTGCTTCTTTTTTTGCTATGTTATACATAGGTATCGGAGTGGTGGGATGTGGCGATTGGAACCTGGATGTACACAGGTGATAACGAGGATGTATCTTTCAATTTACTTTTTTTTTTTTTTTTTTGGTCTACAGAAGTGTTCTAGATTAAAGCCTTATTTTAATTCCTGTGTTATTTTACTTCCGTCTGTTTCAGCAGTCTGACATGACTCTCTAAGCTCTGTACTCGGAAGCTTACTCCAAGTAATTCTATGGTGGCTACCTTTGATTCAACTGTGTATTTCCAAAAGTAACTCCCTTAGGCTTATTTTTTCTCAAATGTGTTTAAAAACAGAGTGTTTTCTAGAGGGCTTCCCCCCCACACACACTTTGTGTTGTAGTTTTGGCAGCAGAGATGTCTTGTACATTTGTACAACAAAAATAAGTCATATAATGTTTGCCCCAGAGTCTTGCAGGCCTGGCATTTGCAAACAGCATTTCTAGCCCAGCTGCCTCTTCCCATTTACACCCTGGGACCTGGTCCTCTCCCGTTGCACCCACCTATACCTGCAGGGGACTATGACTTAAAACCAGTAGCCAGGTCAGGCCGTGATTCTGCACAAGTTTAATGCTCCTTACACATCCACAAGGTAATCCACAAGCTAATAAGGAAGCACCATTTTTTCTTCGTTGTGTGTGTTTATCCTCCACAAATACCAACAGAGCGTTGATGTCTGTGAACTGGAGCTATTCATTTGAATGTGAGGCATTGCTTGAGGCTTAGTTTATTTATAATGATATCCTTAAGCCACTTTTCTCTAAATCGACAGTGTTCTGGCCTGGAGGAGGGAGTAAAAACGGTAAATAGTAAGAAAGCTGGTCTTTATTCACAGGGCATGCCTGGAGACCTGCATGCATCTATTACAAATCGATTATGTAGACGGAGATAATCATCAGGTAGCTATTTGTGTTAGAGCGAAGCTAATGATTGGCAGGGTCACTTGGCTTAACAAGACTTCGACAGCTTCCTCTACTCTGTGATATTACTGTGAAATTATTTACATCAAGCTCCCTTTTTGTTTTGGCGTGGGACAGCTTGCTAGAACCTCCCCAGTCGTGTCAGTGATGGAAAAGTAACAAAGCATACCTGAAAATCAGCCTGCTGGACTCCAGGAAGAAGAATACCTCCACCGGAAAGGTCTGCAAGAGAGGAGATACAGGGCAGAGTTTGCATTCTGAGCTTCAGGGCCGAAAAAAATCAGTCATTTTAATTAGGTGAGAGCTACTTCTTCAAAAATAACTGTGTATTTGTGCAACATTTCTGATACGGATTAGAATAGCTTTTAATTTTGGTTTAAAGCCTCTGAGTATTCTCTTGTGAAGGGAATGACTCAAAAATTACAATTGTAAATTTGTGCTAGGATAAGATCTGTGACCAGTGGCTGTGATCTGGATTGCTGGTAGGGACCCATTGCCACTAAACAGGAAAGCTAAGGTACAGAATGACTAAGCATAGGTTCTGAAGGGGGAAAAAAAAAAGAAACTACTCCATGCAATTTTATTCAATTTTTTTATCTTGAGTCACAAAATACCATTGTATGGGTGAAGATTGAACTGTGGATGTGTGGACAATGTGATTAAATAAGAATTTCAGTAGCAAGTGAAGTAGAAGTTTAAAGCAGGAGGTAAAAAGGAGAAAATGTGTTGAATACTTTGCCTTGTGAATTAGTAGACTGAAGTCATTTCTAGAATGTAATGTGTGTTTGGTAATGGAGGCAAAAATACGAAATATGATCTTGAGGATAAAATTGCTCCCTTTGGAGTGTAGTTATGGACTTTAACTCAGTGTCAATTGCTAGAGGCTAGAACTGTTTACAGCTTTTTCTCATTCAAGGTAAGTGAAACTGGAGTTTTACGGCTTTACCTGAAAGGATTGCTGTGTACCATTTCTGAATACTTACATCAGGTTTGATTTTGGAGATCTCTATAATGAAATAGACGCTTGCTGTTGCTTGCGGGATGGGTTTTCTGCGTGTTGGGATGCTCCAGAGAACTCTGTAGTGGTACATCTTGCTGTACGTCAGTTCTTCCTCACAGAGAAATTCAGACCAGTGAAGCCAGCTTTCATGAAACTCCCATGTCTGCTGAACAAACACATGGTGCTAAGATTCCCTTGGTCTGGGAGGTGTGAAAAAGAAACTGAAATGCTCTTATTTCATTTTTCACACTATTTCTGTGCCTGTGTAAGATGCCATGACCTCTTGAGTCACGAGTGGATGGAATATTCACTCACGGAAATGTATTCTTCAATCTGCTGCCGTCCTCTCTCCACTGTGAAGTCCTTGCAGGTGGTCCACTGAATATTTTTGGCAACATATTCAGCTTCTAAAACAGACAGAATGCTGAGAATTTCTTCTGGAAAAGCTCTGAAATGTTCTAAGACATAGCAAATAGAGCGAGCACACTACCTTTCTCTTTTTTCTGCAGGGCTATGAATTGTTCTGTTGCACCATGTATCACATTTGTGACGATCATATCTACTGTTTCATCAAGGGCAGCATCTTCCTTTTCCTTGTCCATTGTCTCCACCTTTAGAAAGAGAAATGTAAAAAGAGAAATGCCCCGAGACAGGGTTGGCCTTCAGAGCTGCAGGATCCATTGGACAAACTCAGGCTGGTCTGGACAGGGATATTGAAACAGCAGCAGGCCCACCTCCCCGTGTGATCCCTTGTTTCTCACACTCACCTCTGCTCAGACCTAATTTGTGCAGCTTTAAGCTGTGGAGGCTACTGTTGTTGCTTCAAAAATGCTCTTCCTGGGCTGGTGGAAGCCTGGAAGGGCGGTTACAGGGGTGGCTGAGGTGATGTTGGGGAACTCTGCAGCACTGGCAGCGTCGCTTTGCCTGTCCCTTCCTACCTGTGGGAGCCAGCAAGCCCCACGGGGCCTTCCTGGAGCTGCACCCTTACAGCCCTTGTGGTCTTGCCTTACCGCCTCCGGGAGTGTTTGTGGTGTTGTCACGGCGATCTGGTCATGGTGATCTGATCCGGACTCTTGGCATCCCACCAGAAGTACGGGCTGTGGAAATTCTTCTCCAGCAGGACAGGCTCTCAGGCAGGAAGGTGGTGCCAGCAGGGAAACACACAGACTCGTCTGGCTTTGTTGAGTCTGTTGGTCTCAGCGATTTGGGAATTGCACCTGCCTCCAGTGCTGTGCTCTGCAAAACTCAGGCTCGGGCTGCAAGGTGCTTGGGCCACGGGGCTCCTCAAAGGGTGCTGGACCACTGACTCTGACTGTAAGTCAGAGGCATTTTAGCAAAACGCAGGGGGATAAATCCCCAGCAGCTGCTCTGCCAGGACAGCAGGGGAATGTTAGAGGAATAAAGGGGCAAAGTGGAGATGCTGGTCCTTGTGGTCTGACAGGCACTTCCCTTGGCTCATTTGCATGTTCTGGATTTCTTACTGGACTTTTGCTTACTTGATTTCGTCACTTCATTAAGAAAATTGGGAAGAACTGCAACACGAGAGGCTGCTTTGAAACAGATTGGCAAAAAGGGCCCAGAGGTCCAGGAGTTGTGCCAAGAAATGCAGAAGCCTCCATGGGAAAGCTTGTTGGTAAGCTGGAAAATGGCTCAGCAGCTGATGGGGTCTTGCCCTGGAACTGCTGGAGAGGTGAGGCTCAGGACACAGACCATTGGGGAGTTCTGTGTGTGCAGTGTGAGTAAGTAAAAAACATTTATAGCATCTCGTCCAACAAAGGAAGCTTCCAGCTGCTGCTCGGGGTGTGCTCTGTTGGGTGTGCACAAGGTGTGGTGTGAAACGGAAAAAAACTCTGCTGAGCCCTGAAAGCTCCATGGGGACGGGCTGCTCTTTCTGGCTCCTCTGCCTCCTCGTTCATGCAGGCAGGACACGTCTCGCTGTAACTGCAAGGCCCTGGTATGTGAAAGGATCATAGCAATCCCTACTTAAAGCAGCCCTGCTCTGCATCTTCAGTTGTTGGTGTAGTTTGGGACTTCTCCACTTGATGGTAGGTGCTTTGAGCTTGTGTTTCACTGATTCCCAAGCTCTCCTCAGTCCTTCCAGCAGACAAGACTTTGTCAAGCTTGTCATGCAGGGGCCCAAACCGAGACTGAGGACTTCTAGAAAGCAACAGCAGCTGGAAAGCTCAATTAACTGTCTCCTCTTAGAGCCTGGCTGGTGTCCCCAGAGGTGCCAGATGGGCCTGCCCTTGCTCAGTGATACAAACTGTGACATAGAGGTCAAGGGGATGGATAGATGCTCAGGCAAATCCCAGCTAACCACTGGAGAAAGTCAGATGAAAACTGGCCTGACCTTGCTGTCATTTATGCTGTGTGAATGCAAAAGAATTCTGTGCCTCGCAAAGAAAGAAGCGATTCGGCGTTAATGCAGTGACACGGGGTCTGCCTTTCACTCTGACATCTGCCAGAGGGCAGCAGACCATTTTTTTGTTTGCAGAGGAACCAATTCTCTCCAAAGCCCCCAGACAACACACACACAGAAGGATTAAATAGACGTGCATCTTTATTAGGGACTCGGACCACAATGCACAGCCGTGCAGATCCTCCGAAGCGCCGCCACCTCAGTGTATGTTCTCCAAACCCTAGAAAACAAATCCACCAAGTGACAGCCGCCTCGGCACCGCGCCCGTCCCCAAACTTTGGGGACAAACGCGCTGCCCTCGGGGGCGCCCTTGGCTGCCCCGAGCCGTGACGGAGCAGGCCGGGCCCCCCGCCACCTGCCTTGGCCTCGTAGTGCTTGCTGCCCCCCGACAGCCGCTTGTCCCTCTGCATCAGCGCCCACTGGTAGGGGTAGCGGGCCACCCTCTTCTCCTGCGGGGCACAGGGGCGAGGGGTCAGGGCGGGCCTCACAGGGCCCGGGGGGGCTAAAGGGGAACCGGGGAGGTCCCGGCCGCGCTGACCTTGCCGCCGCTGGACCAGCGCTGCACGAAGACGGTGGCGAGGCCGGGGACGCTGAGGCAGGCGGCCATGATGGCCATGCCGGGCAGGATCTCGTACCACATCCCCGCCGCCGCTCCGCTCCCTGCCCCTCAGGCGGCCGCTCCCGGCCTGCCCCTCGCGGCCGCGCCGCTTCCGCCGGCCGAGCGGTGCCCGCCGGGAGCTGTAGGCCCGGGCGGGGGCGGGGAGGGCCGGGGACCGGCGGGCCCGGGCGAGGCGCAGCCGCGCGGCCGAGGGGGGCGCTGGGGTTGCGCGGCGCTGCCCCGGGCCCGGCATGAAGGAGGACAAGGAGAACGCCAGGCCCAAGGAGCGCCGCGGGGGGCCCGGGCCCGCCGTCGGGGCCGGGGCCGGGGCCGGCTCGGAGGGCAGGGCCGGCGGCGCCGAGCTGGAGCGGCTGGAGCGGCCCAAGGACAAGAAGGAGGCGCTGAGCAAGGTGCGGCCTGCGCCGGCCCGGCCGTGACGGGGCCTGACGGGGCTGGGGGCGCCTCCGGGGGTGGGGGGGAGCCCAACGGCCGCCCTAATAACGAGCCCGCTACTAACGAGCCCGCTAACGGCCCTAACGGCCCCGCAGGTGGTGATCCGGCGGCTGCCGCCCAGCCTCACCAAGGAGCAGCTGGAGGAGCACCTGCAGCCCCTGCCCGAGCACGACTACTTCGAGTTCTTCGCCAACGACTCCAGGTAGGAGCTCTCCCCCGCCGCGGGTGGGCCCCCGCCAGCCCCCGCTGGCCGCTCAGCCTTGCGCCTCGTCTCTCTCTGCAGCCTGTACCCTCACATGTTCTCGAGAGCCTACATCAACTTCAAAAACCAGGAGGATATCGTGCTCTTCAGGGACCGCTTCGACGGCTACGTCTTCGTTGATCACAAAGGCAAGTGGGCAGCCCGTGGCCGTGTGTTCTCCTCCAGCCTCGTGTGAGCAGTTTGCGTGTGTTGGCTGGGCTCGAGGGGCGGGTGTGAGCTTCCCAGCACACCACCTCTGGTTTCTTGGATGCTTGTTTTCAGTGCCTTAAGTGAACGTGATGCCCTACATCAAAAAAAAACCAACACACCACCCAGGTCAAATATTCTATTCTTTGCAGAAATTAGTCTAGGTTAATTATATATGTAAGTGTGCTAAATCTAGTTAAATGTGGTTCAGGGTAGTACGGTATCAAAATCATTTGTTGTTGGCGAGGCTAATACTTGTGTCGTGCATTGTCATGCCTGAGTACGAAGCCTGCGGAGTGCCAGTGGTGGGTGTTGTTCCTCTCCAAAGAAAAGGAAGCTGAGGCTAGTGCTGTCACCCTCTGTGCCTCGCCTCTACTGTTCTGTATGTTTCTAGCAATATGACCTATTTTTGGTTGCATTTTCATTCAAATTAATATCTTTGGCACTTCAGAACTGAGTGAGCCATTTTGGTTCAGTACAAGGAACGGCTTGTTCCCTGCAGTTGTGGAAGAGACTGCTCTCTGGCAACATTAATCTTGTCAGAAACAAAAACTTAGTTTAATTAATTGGGTAAACACCCAGGTATTTAGTCACTACCTATCTCTTTTCTAAATACCCGTTAGATATTCAGCACAACTCAGTTTCAGTTTTGTAGCTTAGAACAGCTTACGGTGGGTAGCATTAAAACTTGTTAGTCTTTTGCCAGTAGACCTTGAAAATCGCATATTTAGTGCAAGGTTTGTCAGGAGCAGTTGTCTGGGTTTCAGTAGGCGAAAAGTTTCATATTGATCTTTGTTTCTAGTACATGCATTTTAACTTTCATCCATCTAGGTGTTTTATGTGACACAAAGGTCTATTCTTGAGAGCCTGCCTTATTTAGAAGGGTTGCATGACCAGGTTCTCGTAGTGCCTGTGTGTGTTGTGTTTTGTTTTTGTTTTTTAAAAGATGTTACTTTGCAGTTTAACAGCTTACTCGCTGCCTTTGCCATATCAAACAACAATATTAGATTTATTCAGCATTTGCGTTGCAAGATGAAACCTTAAAGCCAGCCTGTAACGTGTGGTTGTTGCATTCTATTGCATGCTGCCAACAGTTGAGGTTTGCCTCAGTTGCCTTAACTTAAAATGTTCTCTTCTGCTTGCACAGTGAATGCATGGTCTGTGGGATGAGGATGCTGTATGGTACAGTGTACCTGGGGTGGCTGAACTGACAGCTGTGGGCAATCTTAAGTCTTGTGCTTCTTTGTTGTTGTGGGTCTGTGAATTTGTTAGTATGTTAACATTGCAGGAGGGTATGTTTCATGAATTTTGCTGTCCCTAAAATTACTTTGGCTAAGCAGCTTTTAAAATGCAAGACTTTTTTTTTTTTTTTTAATGTCATTGCAGTAGTCTCTTCTAGTATTGCATATTCCCGGTGAGGCTCATCTTCCTGTTTTAGCCACGTACACTGTGTTCTATTTCAAATCTGTTCCATATCTATTTTAATGTATTTTTTCCTCTCCTCTTAACAGGTCAGGAATATGCTGCCATAGTAGAGTTTGCACCTTTCCAAAAAGCAGCAAAAAAGAAGAGCAAGAAAAAGGATGCCAAAACTGGGACCATTGAAGATGGTATAACAGCTAGCTAATTTGTTTTGCATGTACAGACTGAAGTCCTACCAGTAGCTGGAATATAACATTTCCAGAATATAACACCATAGCGTGTTGAAAGAATGCTTAATTATATGTGGAGCTTATTACTTCTGCTTTGTCAGCTGCTAATTGGTTAAATGTGATTGTCCCAGACAAACTTAATACAGCAGCTTATTTGAGGATTGCCAGTTCATGGAAAGGCACCATATAAACAACACAATTTGTACAAACCTATTCCAAACTTCCAGCAGTGAACAAGCGGATTCTTTCTCATGCTACAGTGCTTTTTTTTTTTTTTTTTTCCCCTTCTCTCCCCTTCCCCATAGATCCAGAGTACAAGAAGTTTTTGGAAAGTTACAGTGCAGATGATGAAAAGTTAACCTCCACTCCTGAAACCTTGTTGGAGGAAATAGAGGCAAGAAACAAAGAGCTAATAGGTATGGAAATCTATGTACTGTAGTTACATTTTCCTAGAGCACAAAGAAACATACGTGGTGTAATTTGAAGCTGTGATTTCTCAACCTTGAAGAGTCTGTATTCTTTTGTACGCTTGTTTACTTGGTATTGTTAAACCTTTAGGCTAATATTATTCAGTGTGCTTTCTCTTGCTCCTATGATCTAAATTCACACCTTTATTTGAATTTTATAAGATAATCTTCCTGTTTTAAACTGCTAGTCAGATGTTAGTTAGTCAGATAAGTCTGTGAAGTGGCTGCATTTCAGGGAGATGCAGTGATGTTCCATGCAGGCACACGAGAAGTTCTATTCTGGTTGAGTAAAATGGACCAGAAGAAGAAGAATCTTTTTCTTAAGCATGTCAGCATGTTTACAGGTATGTTTTTTCAAAGTGAGGGAAGCTGAGAAAATCATAATGCAGACTAAATATCCCTTTATAGATAGGTATGCTGGTTTACAGACTAATATCCAAATTCATTGAATTGTAATTATTGTCATTGTTTTAGGATAGCAATGGAATACTTATTGCACTGCTGTGTTGTGTGAGAGAGATTGCATATTCCATAAAGCTTCTTCATAGCATGTAGAGTTTTGCTATAGGTATTGCAGTATTGGATAAAATATCGTTTACATTTGCTTTCATATATTCTCTAGCTAAAAAGACTACTCCCTTATTGAACTTCTTGAAAAATAAACAGGTAAGACTTCTCTCCAGAATCTTCTTGTTGCCTGCAGATGCATTAATTTGCTCCTTTAGAGTATGAATATGTATAATACGTATTTTGCAAGGTATAAATTGGTATGTTTCTGCTCTTCCTTTTAAAGAAAAAGCTTTCAGCCCAAATTCCTTGTTAATATATGGTTCACGCTATTAGAGTGCTGGCCTTTGTATTAATGGTGGCGCTTTATGCACGTTCTGGTCACAGCTAGCAGTGTGCTAGATGTTTCTGTGGCGTTGCAAAACCAGATTCCGTTTTAATGCAGTTGTGGCTGAGGTCCTTGTAGATGATCTTTCTCCTGGCACGTATCATTTTAACTTTTAGCAATGGAGAAAATCACTGATCAGTCAGATTTAGCTAAAATCAGAATGATAAAGGCTAAGTCTAATGTTTATTTCCTTTCATAAGTCTTGACTTGTACAGTTTTTAAAAAACAAAACCACAACAAAACTGCTGCAAAAATTCAGGTTCACAACAGTGCGATAGAGACAACAACATGTTTTTCTTTAATAATAGGGACAGTTTTGAAATGAGTTATTTTCTGATGGAATACTCCATCGCTTTGTAGCAAGATATCCTGTTGGCCTTAAAGGGATGTTTTCTATAATAAAAATGCACTGTTTCTCTCTTTTCTTTTCTTTTCTTTTCTTTTTTTTTTTTTTTTTTTTTTTTTTTTTTTTTTTTTACAAACACAGAGACTGAGGGAGGAGAAAAGAGAGGAGAGGAGGAGGAGAGAACTGGAAAGAAAAAGACAAAGAGAAGAAGAAAGAAGAAAATGGAAAGAGGAGGAGAGAAGGAAGAGAAAAGAAGCAGAAAAACTGAAGAAAGTAGACAGATGTCCAGAAAAAGAAAGAGACAGATCAAAAGAAGAACCAAAGATTAAGGTCTAGAACAGTTCTTTATTATAAACTGTTACATTCCCTTTCCCCTATTATTTGTATATCAGTCTTTCAAAATGTGCTTTGAGTATTGTGTGAAGAAACACATGGGTTTGGTGTTAGCAAATGACCACTTTTTTTGTAACACTCAGTATTAGGCATTGTAAAAGTTAACATGCTGTAATGCTTCATAGTACTATTTAAAGCTTTTGTCATGTGACTGTTGTACATGCTGTGGTGAACAGACTCGTGAATTTACTATGGAATAGAGACTATTCTTAAGCTTCTTAACATGGCGTGTTTTAGGAGAAAAACCCTAGCCTGCTGTGTGGATTACGCTTACTCATACACTCCAGCTTTTAGAAGTACTGCGATTTGCAGTAATGTTAATGTATATTTCCTACTGGACTGTGGTTCCTTTGATGCAATTTCGGTGTTGTGCCAAACAGTATGTGTTAGAGTGAGCTTTTTAGTTGAGACTTCTGTTTTCTTTGTAGCTACTTAAGAAGCCTGAAAAAGATGAAAAAGACTTGGAGAAAAAGGAAAAATCCAAGAAACTGGAAAAAGAGACTCTGAGGGAGGAAAAAAATGCGAGTAGTGCATCTGCCAAACGATCTGATGGGGAGACAAAAGAAGAGAAGGCAAAAAAGTATTCTAGTACTTGCTATAAATATCTATATGTATATATAACTTGTTTCCTGATCATACTGAAGGTCAGGCTGCTCTGCCATGACCGTGTTTTGAAATTCTTTTCAAATCATTTTCCTGATAGAAGGCCTGGGATGTGTTCTCTGTGGCTGTGCACATCCCCATGATTACAAGAAGCTGTGTGAATTACCCGGTATTTCTTCACTAGTGGACAAATTTGAATATTTTTGCAACTTTCTCTAGGAGCTCTGCAAGAGAAGCCCAGGTGTAGAGGACCTACAACAGGCCGCGGGCACAATCCTTGCAATGAGAATTATAACCGTGGCAAGAGGAGAGGCATACTCCAGTTACTAGTCCCTTTTAAGTCTTGTAAAAGTTCAGAGTGGAAAGTCTAATTCTCAACAGCTCCATGATCTGCTCAAGGTTCAGTGCTGCCATGTGAGGCAGAGAAATTGAGGTGCTTTCCAAAGCCAGAGGAAACTCAGCCAGCTATGTGAGCAGAAGGCTAAGAAATGCTAGCACTCAGTGCCATCTCTGGTTACCGTGCATGACTCGGGTTAGGACAGTTTCCCAAAAGCTCCCTAGAACCTACCAATCTCTCGTCTTCATATTGCAAATTTACACCAGTATTACATTGATCTCCCAGCTCTGTTTGATGAATCTTTTGAGCTTCATTTTCAGTTTTGTTTTCATACAGATCAGAAGATGAGTGTGTAAAGGACTACAGGGACCGAGATAGAGATTTTGAAAGAGACAGAGAATATGAGAGAGCACAGAGGGAGAAACTGAGACGCCAGGAAGAAGAGCGTCGGAGGCAGAAAGAGCGCTTTGAGAAAGAGAAGGTTTTTAGAAGAAAAGAGGAAGAGGTGAAAAAGGAAAGAGACTTGCTCAGAGAAAAGGGAAAGAAAAGTGATCTTACAGACTTTACCAGCGGCATGGACAAATCTGAGAAAGTAACCAAAGACGATAAAAAAGAGGATACAATTAAGAGGGATCGTATCAGAAACAAGGTGCTGGGTTTCTTTAAATTCATGTGCTAATTCATAGGGGCCAGTATGTATTTTAGGATAAATACACTTAAGGAAAGAACCATGTGGTTTCTGTGAAACTTTTCCATGTTAATGTAACAAAGTTTGCCCCTGCTAGAAAGTTTCCACACGTTTACTAAATTTTGTGATTTTTTTTTTTGTTCCTGTCACTGTATAGGAATTAAGCCAAGGTAGTAGGCTAAATTATAAATGCACTGATTTCACTTTATTTGATGATTTTTGCCAGCAGGCTTGATCCTTAAGGTGTCAGTAGAGCATCAGTAATTCTATTTGTGTATCTTTGCTGATGCTATGCATGCCTGAAAAGACATCTCAACATGAGAGTGACAACAGTTTCCTCCAAAACAGGGACAATTCTGCTACATGCAGAATGACAGAATAAACTCATGATAGTATAAACTCAGGGTATAATGTCTTGAGTTCAGTTTTGTTTGATCTGGGAGTCTGCTTTTGCAGGATTAGTACATAAGTTCTGTGTCACTTGAGACATTATTGGATACAAATGAAACTCAAAAGTTTTGGAGGAACTTTAAAGTTGGTCTGTATTCTAAGAGAGGGGGAACTCGTCTGTCAAAAGTAAATAACACATAATTTCAACCATGAGCAGTGTTCTTTGTGGCTTGAACAGGAACGGCCTTGATTCAAGACAATTGAAGTTGCATTGCCACTTTGGTGGAATAATAGCTTAGAACATCTTGAAAAGTTTGAAATTAAGCCATTTTTAATCTTGCTGATGCCATAATAACCATGAGAGCACTGAGGCTATGAAAGGGTCTAAATAGCTTTGATTTATTTCAGGATCGTCCAGCAATGCAGCTGTACCAGCCAGGAGCCCGAAGCCGAAGCAGATTGTGTCAGTACGAAGACAGTGCTGCCAAGCCGACAGATCAGGGAGCGGATAAGAAACAAGAGAGTGAGACCAGTAACATGAAGGAAGAGGAGTGACTAGCATGCAGGCCTTATGTGTTCTGACTGTCTGTGCAGCCAAAGAGCATGTACTACGCAATCCAGAAGTGCCTTCGAAGCGAAGAAGGAACAAAGGAAGAAGAGGGGGTGTTGCGCTGTTGGATGTTTCTGGCTAAAGAACCTCAGTTGTAGATTCGGAATTTGAAATGTGTTCTCATTTGTATTTTCAGTTATTTGAGTTTATTTTCCCAGCATCTAACTACAACAGAGAAGAGAATCTTTGCAAAGTAGAAAGACTTTGTGGCCTTAAGTTTGATATTAAATGAGTCATGCAGTCAGGAGGAGATGACACCTGGATCTAATGCCAGAGCTTTACTGTAAAGCAATCAGAGCCAGTGTTTGATGCACTTAAAGCAGAGCAAGCTTGAAGTGGCACGGAGTTAATGTGGGTGTTACTGTGTCGTGTGGTGCTCCTACCTGAGACTGTGTTAGCTAAATTGTATTGCTCTAGCACTGAGACAGGTATGCAGGCGGTGGTGGCTGAGGTACCAGTGAAATAGAGCCCTCTGCTCGTGAAAAGAGAACATCTGGAATTGCATAAAGACCTTAGGAAGGGAGAGACCTTCCTGAGGCCTCTGAATTAATTAATTTATCCAGAGAACCACTTGAGTTGGAGTGTATGAATAAGCTGGCTTAGTATTGGATACTTGTTGACAAATTCTCATGTAAAGTCTACCTACACTGAAATGCTTATTTTTAATCACCTGTAGTTGTATGTCGGGTTCTTTTCAAGCGTTCTCCCTTGTCTGGAGCCTGAAACACTCCCGCACTCCTGCCCTCTTGGTGCCCGCTCCCCTTCCCCTCTAATTCAAAGTATTGTCTTACAGCCGAGAAAGAGAACTTCACCAGTAGCAGCTCCTTATAAGCTCGCGAATTTTAGCCATAGCGATTTTTTTGTACCGAACCCAATAAACTCGCACAAACTCTTGCCGCCGCCGTCCCTCTCTCAGCTCCGCCGGGCCGCCAGGAGGCGCCGGGCCGGGCCCGCGCCCATCTTGTCGCCGCCATCGTCAGCGCCTCCTCCCGCTCGGGCCGCCCCTTCCGCCGCCGCCATCGCCGGGACGCCAGGCACAGCACCGCCATGGTGAGACCCCCGGCAGCTATCCGCCGCCATCCGCCGCCCCGGGACGGGACGGGGCTCCCCCGGGGGCGGCGGGGACACGGCGGGGCGGGGGGCGCCGCATCGGGCCTTCCCTCACCGCCCGCGAAATGGCGGCTCCCTCACGGCGCCCTCATAGCGCCTCACGGCCCGGCACGGCACCTCACAGCCCCCTCACGGCTCCTCAGAGCCCTCACGGCCCTTCACAGCCCCCTCACGGTCCATCACATCCCCTCGTGGCCCCTCATGGCCCCTCACATCCCCTCGTGTCCCCTCAGCCCGTCCCGGCCCCCTCCCACAGCACTAACAGCCGCTCTCTTGCAGTCGTCCCACAAGACGTTCAAGATCAAGCGCTTCCTCGCGAAGAAGCAGAAGCAAAACCGGCCCATCCCGCAGTGGATCCGCATGAAAACAGGCAATAAGATCAGGTAACGAGGCCGGCCCCTGTGCTCCAGGGAGCTGCACGGGCCCTAAAGCAGGCGGCCTGTGTGATGTGGGACGGCGTTGAGCGTGTCACAGCGTTCGTATGTGCAAAAGTGCAATTTCATGTGATTACCGTACAAGTATTTTAGGGGCAGATCACCGAGTTCTGTTGTCCCACTGTGTTTTCTTGAGGCTGTGTGGGGCTCCTATGTCTTGTCATCCTGTAGCAGTTATTTTATTTCAGTTCTCTGTCAGTAGCTACAGATGTTATGAAGGCATAAAAGTGTGAGCTGAACACATGGATGATTTATTCCAGAGTTTTTGCTTTGGCAGCCACTCTGCTCCTGATGCTCCTCATCGCCTTTTCCCTCTCTCCCAGCTGTCTGTCCTTCTGCATCCTCAAGAAACAGTACCTTGCACAAAGCAGGTGTTCTGGGATGGATATGGTGTGTAGGGAAGCAAAAGTCTAGTTGGGTTTAGGGATTATAAAACTGACAGTTTAAGATCCTCGACTCACTGCTGTGGAATTCGTTTGAAGGAGTTCCAGTGAATTTAAGGAAGCGTGATAAGAGAATGCTGCAGAATACTAGATAAATGTGAGGTGTACGAAAGGTGGTACCTATCCAAGCCCTTTGGCTTACAAGTACTGTCTAGTCACGTGCAGCCAGCTCTGTAGCTTGTATGCTTCCCTGTCTAGACTTCTTAGAGGGAATAGGATTCTTTCTCCCAGATTTATTTATTTATTTTTTCTAAGTAGTGAGGAGAGTGATAGTAGCAGTGGTTGCCACAGGCAGTGAGGCAGCACACCCAGGTTCTGTCCTTTCGCATTTGTTAACTCATTTCTTTCTGGGAAAGATCAAAGTTGTGTGCCCAAACTTTGTTTTCCAGATACCGACTTAAAAAGGGCTTCTGTTTTGGCTGAATTGCAGTGCTTTGAAATATCGTATTATGGGGCAAAGCCATTAATTTTTGTCTTGTCTTCAATACCTCAGTCGTCAGTTTTATTCCAAACTGTGTGCTAAAGCAGGCTGCAATTGCAGTGCTTCATTCTGTGGGAGTACTGCCATTTCCCTGCTGAGAGTAACTCTGTTAATGTTGTCTTTGGTTTTACCTACACATTGGTGAAACCGTTCATCCTTAACATGTACATCTCTTGTGGTACATAAATTAATATACAAGCCTTCTTGGAAGAATCATGGAATCACAGAGTGGTTTGGGTTGGAAGGGACCTTAAAGTCCCCCAGTTCCACCCCACTGCCATGGGCAGGGCCACCTCCCACCAGACCATGTCACCCAAGCCCCATCCAGCCTGGCCTTGAACACTTCCGGGGTGAGGGTGTTTTCCATATACTACTCTTCCATGGTTTGGACAAAAATAATGATTTCTGTTTTGGACTATGAATTTGCATTAACAAGGTAGCATTCATTATCATTGGACAATCAATAAACGTTTTGTCTCCAAAAGACAAGGCAGAATATTGATGTGCCAGTGCTAATGCATCTCTCTCTAGACATGTTTCTCTCTCAGAAACCCTTTCTCAGGGTTTAGATTCTGTTGCAGTAGCATCGTAATTAGTGAATGAAGAAAATAAACTGATGGAAATTTGATTAAAAACCAGTACGAAGTTGATTTTTATTGGCAGCTTGTGACTGTAGCATGTAAAAAAAGATTTCTGTCCTTTACTGCTGAACTAATTGAAGGTGTTTTTGGTCCACCTGGATCTTCAAGTGTGCATTTTGCTAACTTCCACTGCTTTTGTCTTAGGTACAACTCCAAAAGGAGACACTGGAGAAGGACCAAACTGGGCTTGTAAGAGAGACTGTCTCCTGGGAACTCTAATAACACTTGTCTTTCTGCGTCAGATTGATCCACCCCCACACACTGCTGGCCATCCCCTCAGTCATTCCTTCTGTAGTGTTGGACTGCCCAGTTGTTTTTGTATGAACGGGTTTGTTAGTGATTGGAACGGGAATAATCTCGAGGTGGTTGCCATCTGAAACATGAAGACCGTGTTCTATTAGTGTTCTTTCTTTCAGGCATCCTAAGTGTTGACAGTGTATGAGCTTGTTAATAAACATGGACCTGAATGACCTGGCTGAACTGATTTCATATGTATGTGGTGGGATAGCAACACAGAGAATAAAGGCAACGTTACTAGGAACATAATCGTACCTAGCAGGAGAAACCATCAGCTCTTTCCAGATAGATTGGGTCTTTTCACTTACTGTAGCTCTTAGCAATGCGTACCAATTTTTGAAGAAAAGGGGTAAACATCAAAACTGATTTTAAAACTGTTAGTTTGAAGAAAATATTTTATTAGACAAATGGTAGGGAAAAAACAACAGTCCTTTGGAGAATCTGCGGGTTTGAAAAAGGCAGACTTTGTGATCCACAGCTTGAATGGCTGCAGTAGCTGAGGTATCAGTGTCTGATCGGTTAACACCGGAGAAAACTGGGTCACATTTTGGGTTAGTTCTAGGAAACGTCACTAAGCAAAGTAAGCAGCATTGCCAGAGTGTGCTAAAGATGTGTCTGCGTATCTCCACCGGTTTCATTTGATGGAGCTGCAAAACAAAGCGCGTTGGGAAGGTTTCTCTGGGTAAGATGGCTTCCTGCGTGAGGGTCTCCAGTTACCACCACGCTGACATGGGTGTCCACAGCGGCTGCCTCTTCACAGCTGCCACTTCCCCGATACCTCCCACGTAACCGTTTTCAGCACCTGGGGGTAGACCACAGTATAGCACAGCTAGGCCCTGCTGCTCGTTCAGGTGACAGTAGGTAACAATCTGCTGCTCGGTTTTGTTTGGAGCTCTGTTATGGCTGGATCAGGTTGGTCTTGATGCCAGCCACAGGGGCAGCTGAATTAAAAAATTCTCAGCAGAGTGACAGCAAGGTGTGCTCAGAGGGCGAGTTACCAGCTATTTAGAAAAGAAAAGAGGAAAGGAATAAACTGAGCAGTTGGCTCCCCAGTGGCTGCATTTACTGCTCTCAGGTGTGGCTGCAGCAAAGCCCCTCCTGAGGCTGAGCGCTGCGAAGCGCTCCGGTGCTGTTTGGGTTCAGCCTGCCGCAGTGCCTCAGGTCCGAGGTGGCAGCTTCCTGAGGAAGTCTGCCTGCCACACCTGCGTTTTCATGTCGAAAGTAAATAACGCTGGGCCGCAGCATATGCCAGGCGCACAAAGATGCATACTAAATGTGCTTTGCTCAGATCTCGTGTCAGTCTCTCCCTCTTAAGTGGTGTTTCTCTGAGCACAGGAAGGCAAGGCTGGGATTTTTAACAGCTTCAGGATGCTTCGGGGTATCTCTTAGCTTCTTTTCCTGTCTGATAATAGTCTAGATAACGTCTAGTTTCTACTTTATCATCAGGGGGAAGCGGTAAGTCACTGCAACAGGAAAGAAGCAAAGAGCGTTGCCAGAGATGTTTCAAAATGCTTCAAAGTTGTTGCAGCAGATGCCCATGTACTTCTTCTATCGCGGTAAAAAACACGTTTACCCCCATGTTTGTTAAAAAATCATCTCTGTGCTCTTCTCTAAACACAAGCACATGTTTAGAAGAGGCAGCAGTGATGAGGATTGAAGCTCGGCCCTGGAGGCCTGCTAGCTGTGTTGCTGTGCCTGCACGGCCAGACAGAGCTGCCCCCAAAGTTTCTCTTTAATTGTGTCCATTAAGACCTGGCTGATGAGGGGAAAAGTAATTTTTATGGACCTGAGAACGGAAAGAGACATTTTTCTACATGGCATTTGTGGGAAAGCTTTCCTAAGCAATAGATCAAAATGTTTATTACTGCCCCCCTCCCCCCTTTCTGTCACTGCCGTGCTACTTTTATCGGCCAGAGCTGCTTGGGAAAGCAACCCCTCGTGGTGTCCTTCCCCATTTGACTGAAACTGCATTTCAAATGGGGCATTAAGGGGTAATATGAGGAAAATTCAGCACAGATTAAAATTTGGTTAAACTGAAGCTTCTGGAGAACCTTAACCAACACAAATACCTTTGAGATAATTTCTCTTGTGGCAGCTCCCTGCCCTTTCCTTCCCAATGAGACTTCTGGGGGGCGGATCAGGGATTTCATGCTAACCTTGGACCGGAACAGGGCTTCAAACCAATGACCAAAGACAAGGGAAAAAAAGCTGCCTTTAGGGGGGTTTTGGTTGGCTCTCAAAGGGAGACAAATACTAGAAATCATACAGATTGAGCAGTAGCATTTGACAGTTAAATTTTACTTGTGAATGGAGAATTCAAGTCCAGGTTTCCTGGTGGAGCATGACTAAGCTGCCGTTAGCAGTGCCAAGGAAACGGCTCCTTCAAGGTTATTCTCACTAATTCCAGTGTTTACTTTGGGACTTACTCAGAGGAGGATGTAAGGCGATGCCGTGCTCTCCCTAGCAGCACGCTGGTGTGAAGGGATGATGGCAGAGGACTAACAGATCAAAAAATGCACCCACCTGTCTTATCAACAGCACTTCGGTTACCAGACCTAAAGATTACAGGTACTTTGGCTTTGGTGCTTTTCAGAGTTTGTGCAGATTTAACAAGGTGTTAGAAGCCAGCCTGCCTTCCCCTGGCGTGGATGTGGCCAGAGAAGGTACAAAAGGAGCTGTGTCACCATGCTCTTTAATCTGTTAGTTAAAGCATCACAAAACCTGTGCAGATCAGGTATTAAATCCACTCCCAGAATGTCTGGTATGTCTCAGCTGCTGACCTCACTGATTAACAATCCGTCTGGACACTTGTATCTGTACATCCAGGCACTGGAGCACCACTGAGTCACCTGGAGGCCATTCTTCGTGTACCATCCACTGCTGACTGGATCATTCCTGTGTCCAAGCAGCATTTCAGAGCACAGTCTGAAGATAAATGGGGTTAGCTCAGGGTGTGTGGGACCCACAGGCTGAAGTTCCCCTGAGGGAGGTTATCTGCACATCTTTCTGCATTGAGGTGTTGGTTCACCTGTGCAGCAAGGCCAGAGATGGGCTCAATTCCCGTGTGCACCTCTGCAGAGCCTCAGGAAGGTGCCAGAAAGAGCCCTCAGCTCCCCTCCCCTCTCCGTGAGGGCTGCTGCTCTGGGAAAAGGAACAGAAACTCCCTAGCTGCAGTTTGAGAATCGCTTCTCAAATCAGGCTGCTATTTAAGGGGGCAGAAATCACCTCTGGCTGCTGAAAAAGAGGAAGATGGCAGTTGTTTTTCTGAAGATGGTTTGAAGCAGCCTTGGCCTTCCGAGAATGTGCAAAACAAGTCGAAACGAGCTGGGTAGAGCTGCGTGTGGCGAACAAAATGCTACCAAGCGAGCAGAGCCTTGGCCCTTTTCATGCAGTTAGGGGTGCACTCAGTGCTGTGCTGCTGTAGAGGTAGAAACAGAGATAATATATTGTGGACTTCATACAGCTCTGAGCCCTGAGAAACTGGCAACTCCAGCTTTTCCTTTACTGAGAACCAGCTTTATCTTCTGTAAACAAACAGCAACCCAAAGGAAACACAGGTGGCAGAGATCTTGGATGTCACAGGGAGCTAACGAGTGTTTACAGCTCAGCACTGTCTGCTTTTCCGTACCTGCCCTCCCTGCCAGCAGGGAAGCGTGAAAAAGAAAAGGGGGGGGAAGGGTTGTTTTTGAAGCACAGGTTGCTTTTCCACTGTCTGCCCAGCACCAGGTCTGTGACAATTCAGAGTATGGTTGTGAAATGTTTAATTACATTCTGCCAGTGTCTCAGTCCGGGCACCCAAGAAACAATGACGAGTCCAACCTCACAGCATCGCTGGGAGCCAGGGCAGAGCAACGGCTTCATTTTACAGATGGGAAAATCCAGTCCCCGACTCGTTGCATGACCCAGCCAAGGTCACAGAAAGAGTCTGCCAGTGACCTAGGAAGGGCAGCATGAATTTCCTCCCCCGAGCCCCCAGCACAGGACACCATGTCCCCTCCTGGACCCCCCAGGGGCATGTGCAGCCCCCGGTGCCTGTGACAGGAGGGCTGCAGCATCCCAAGCCCCCCTTGCAGCCTGGTACGGGGGAGCACACCACAGCAAGGGCGCTCCTGGATCCTCCAAAGCAGGGCAGGATGCATTTTGGAGGTGCCTGATGGCCTCCCACACCTCCCACACCCATTCAGATGGCACAGCCCCAGGAGAGCCACGGTGCCCCCATGCAGGGGCTTAATCCTGGCTTGGCTGGGACTCGGCGCACCAACCCCGTGCCAAGTTCTCAGCTCACCACAGGCTTGTCCAGCCGCTATTCAGCGCAGGTTTCCAGGCGACAAGGCCCTGAGGCACTTCAGCGCTCATGGAAGAAGGTGAACGCCTGTTTGACAAAGCCCCAGAGGGTCGACAGGCTGCGGGGTTGCTGGGTTTTCCCCCCAGCCCCGAAATCCACACAGTCCCTCCCTGCCATGGCCTCTCCGGATGACTTACAGTTGTTGTTGGTGTTGCAAATGTGCAGCTGGGCCAAGTCCTCCTCCAAGGCCCCCGCCAGCTCCTTCAGCTCCCTGGGAGCATCCACCCTCAGGTACTGCCAGGCCTTGCGCCCGCTGTGGTCCCTGCAGCTGGTGTCCGCCCCGTAAGCTCCCACCAGCAGCTTGATGAGCAGCTCGTGGCCCTGCAGGGCGGCCAGGTGCAAGGGGGTGAGCCCACCACTGGCGGCGGGGATGTTGACGTTGACGGGATAGCCCTTCTTCTGGGCGTGGGCGACCACCTCGATGAAGCTCTCGTGGTGGCCGTGCTTGGCGAGCCAGTGCAGGGCGGTGAAGCCCGTCACGAAGTCTTTCCTGGTCAGCAGGCTGGGCTCCAGGTCCAGCAGCCTGACGATGTTCTCCGCGTCGCCTTGGGCCACCGTCAGCAGCCACTCGTGCTCCAGAGGGTCCAAGGCCAGGGACAGCACCTCGGGGCTGTGCTCCGGAGCCTCCTGCTCCTGGTTCTGCGCCGGGGCGCTGCGCTTCGTGCTGCTCTGCAGGATTCCCTTCAGCTCCTTCCTCCGGGTGCTGCCGGGGCCCGCGGCCGCCCTGCCCCAGCTCCCGCCGGGCTCTGCCGCCTGCGGGGCCTGCGGGGCCTGCGGCCGCTCCCTGCTCCCCGCCGCGCCCGGCCACAGGTGGGACACCCGGGCCACGGCCCCGCCGGGCGGCTCCGGGCGCACGAAGCCCCGGGGGGTCCCCGCCGCCGCCGCCGCCCCCCGCCGCTCCGCCGAGCCCCCGGGCTGCTCCCGCTCCCTCCGGGCCATGCCTCTGAGGGAGCGCCCGGCCCCGCACCTGCCGCCGGCCCCGCGACCTTTGGCCGCGCCGCGGCGGGCACCGGGCGCCCTCCTCCGGGCACCGGCAGGCGGCGGTGGAGGCTCCCGGCGCTGCCCCCCCCCGCCGGGACCATCCCCGGGACAGCCGGGGCCGAGCCCCGCCGCCGGGAGGGGCCCGGGCGGGACCCGGGAGGGGCCGGGACTGGGGCCGCCGCCCCCCCCCCCTCCTCGCCTCAGCCCGCCCCGCGCCCCCCTCAGCCCGGACCGCACCACCTGCGGCAGCCGCGGGGGGGGCCGCCCGCTCCCAGCGCCTCACGCAGCGCAGCGGCGGCGCCGGTACCGGCGGCACCGGGAGAGCCCCGCGGTGGGGAGGGCAGCGGGCGGCGGGGAGCACAGCGGGAGGCGGAGGGGCCGCGTGCGGCCGCGCTCCCACCCCCCCCCCTTGAGGCGGCGCCGTGGGCGCGCCCGGAGCCGCCCGGCCGGGCGGGGCGGGCCGTGAGGAGGGCGCGCAGCGATGGCGGCGGCCGAGGTGGCGCGGCAGGTGGGAGCGGGAGCGGCCGGGGGGTGCCGGGGGCCATCGGGGGGGCTCGGAGCGGCACGGCCGGGGCGGTGTGAGCCCGGGGGGGGGGCCGCGGGGAGCGGGGCGACCCCCGAGGGGTGCGGGGACGGGAGAGCGGCTGCGTGCGGGGAGCGGTGCTCCCGGTGTCCCCTCGGCGTCGCCGTCCTGGCGGGCAGCGCCGTGCGCGGTGACCTTGGGCTGAGGGGATCTGAGGGGACCCCCCTCGCCGAGCCCTTCATCCTCAGCCTCACCTTCATCCCCCCCCCTCATCCCCATCCTCATTCTCCTCACAAACCCGTCACCCCCCCCGGTCCTTGTGCTGCACCCTCCCGGGCAGCTCCGTCCCCAGGGGACCCCGAGCCCCTCGCTGCCTCAGGGCAGAGCCTTCTGTCTGTCCGTCCCGTCCATCTGTCCTCAGAGAAACATCCAGAAGAGAAGCGGCAGGAGCTGAGGCACCTCCGTGCTCGGTGCGGAGCCTCCATCACGCACCCGCGAGTGGAAGCGTTTTGCTTGGGGCGTGAAGGGCTCCCACAGTGCCGTAACGCAGGAATATTGCCTGGGACGGCTGCCTGCCGCTCTGTCCTCCAAGCATGTTTTTTTTTCACGCGCCAAATCGTGCTGAGCGGGTAGCCACGGCCGTCCCTCGCCGGTTCGTGGTGTTAGTTCCTCCTGGACACGGCCACTGCCTTGTGCGCTGTGCCAAGGTATGTGCAGTGACTCACTCGCTCCCCTGTCTTAAGGAAAATTGAGCGTTAGGCTTTCCTCGGATGATGTGCAGGGCTTCCAGACATCTGCTGGTGACCTGGAATGAATTACGCTACGGCTCGGCCTCTCTTCAGAGGCCAAAGCGAAAACTGGCCGTGTGACGGATGAGAAATTAGAAATGCCTTCACCCAGACCCACAGATTGTCAGCCTGGGTCATGGCTGCAGCCGGCGAAGCGGTCTGCTCTCACGTCCGGGTGATCCAGGGGCTCCTGGTGGTGATTTTGGGGATTTTGGAAGCTTTTGCCTGTTTGTGAACGTTGAATGGCTGAAGGATGCGATACGGCCTAAGGGAGCGGTCAGTGGTCAGGAGTTTTGGGGAGATCTCTCTCACTTTCCGTGGTGGCTGATTCAGAACTATTTATCCTGCTTCTCTGTTGTTTTTATTTTATATTCACCCTGATGATTTGTTATCAGCTGAGCAGGAAGAAGAAACACAAAGTCTATACCTTCACTTTACATCCCTGCATTGCATTTGTTTCATGGGAAATGTTTTTGCTGTCTGCTGGATAATTCCCTCATTGCATAAGGGAATTACACACATGTACAAGTGAGAACTAATTGGTACAAGCCTTGCTCTAATTTGTTGTTTAATCAGAGTCAAACGCAGTCTGGGGAAGTGGATGCCACAACACCGAGGTCATGGGAAGGGATCTGACGTTGTTCTCGCTTAAATGCGGTCTGAAAAACCCTGAATTCGGGGTCTGTTTAGCTTCCCTCCGAAGGGAGCTTCCCAGGCCTCGGTGTCTGAAATGGTTCTTTCAGAGGTGTCAGAAGCATGAGATGTCAGTCGGTGTCCCAAACAGGAGCACTTCTTTAAATTAAGTGCAGAAAAAGTGTAGTACTGCAGGGTTGGGAAGCATTTTCTTGCTGTGCAGGCCTCATTTGGACGCTGGGTCCCCTGGGTTCAGAGCTGTAGGATTTTTTGTATTTTGTGCTCTGCCTGAGCACTGCCAAACAGGCTTTTTTTCTTAGCCACGGTGTCCTTTTTCATAATTCCTGTTAGTACAGGCCACCAGAAACCATCCTGAATATGGCACGTGGCAGTGAGCAGCACGCTGCTCATCTCAGAGAGGACACCCCGCTTCATCCCCACGGAGCAGCAGTTGCCTGTCGGCGCTCCGAGGATGTCCCAGGAGCTGTACCTGAGATGCACAAAGATAGAAATGCGAGTTCGGCAAGACTTTTCTAATCATTTTTTCATCTTGGAGAGATTCAAACACCTGGAGTCTAAATCTTGCCTGTTTTTGTAAACTAGCAGTTAATGTGCAGGGTTTTTTTGGTTTGGGGTAATTAATTTCTCTGTATTTTCCATACTGTTGAGGTACCTCTCTGTAAGAATTACAGAGCAGGCAGCAGCGGTTCCTGTGGCATGGAGAGGCCCTCCCAAAAGGTGTGCAGATCCTCCAGAGACAGGGAAAAAAATGCAGTAACTTCTACAAGGGGCTACTCTTTACTTTTGCTCTGAAATAGCCCCGCCTGGCAATGCAGCAGGAGAGTGTGTTGCTCTTTTTGTTCTTTTAATCTTGTTTGTGGCAAACACGCTTTGCTTCCTCCCGAGCAACAACAGCCCATTCTATCCTAGGGGGGGTCACTCTGTGTGTATGGGGAAAAAAAAAAGGCATCTGGTGTCTTGATGCAATGCCAGTATTCACACTGGCTTCCCAGATACTCCCGTCTTTGTCTTCAGTCCAAGAAGATGCTAACTTTAAACCGGAGAATATGGAAGAACTCTCAGCCATCCAGCGCTCAGCGGTGCTAGCGGAAAAAGCCTCCGCGTGGGCAGCACTTAAACCTCGCTTCCCTTGCTGATACCTCTTCATGCATTTTAAATTGAACCGAAACATTGTTTTTTTTCAGGGTAAACAATGGCAGCTCTTGAATGCTTTTTCAGCACAGATTGTTTTATGAGCTTAACATATTCCCCTTTGGTTTTCCACAAGGTAATGCAAATCTACATCTAATATCCAGGCAGTATGACTAACCGCCGTGTTCATATGTTGTTTATGATGGAGCTGTTTATATATAGCAGCATTCTGGATACAGAGACACCTCGTGGCATGTGGAGACTGATTACTTGCCCTGTTTCTTGGGGGATCAGGTAGAAAATGGTTCTTTTCCCTCCAGAGGCTTGGTAATTGCTGTCAACTTTCTGATGTGTGTCAACACCACATAAATAAAAAACGTCATTCTTTTAAAATAGAAAATAAAGCATAATTTTTTTAATTTTTTTTTTCAACACGCCTGATCTCTCAATGCTTGGCCCTTGCAGGCTTTGGATTTTTAGCCAGTACAGCACGATATGCCTTGTGGCTGTGTACTTAACGTGAAGGTTGAGCTGCTGCGACTGAAAATCAGATTTTGCTGTATTTGTTTCCTGACCTGAAACAAATGCGAAGTGTGGTTTAACTGCGTTATAAAACCACAGGTGACTAGAAAACCAGGGTACAGGAAATGACTCGCAGGCTGAGTTCGGCGCGACAATGAATGCCTCCTCTTAGCTGAGAGGGGCTTAACTTTCACCATTTACTTTGTTCCATCTGGATCACACTTATATTTAGGGACCAGGAAAAGATTTGTTCTTAATGAGAGCCTACACGCCCGCCCACGCTTCCTGCAGAGAGTAGTGTTCAAACAATCTCCCAACAGCACAGTTTTAAGGCTGGGTGTTAAAAATACACTGGATGCTTCTCCTTCCCTGGGAAGGCTGCTGTCTGTGGGTCTCTCTCGCCTCTGCAGCCTCTTCACCAGGACCGTGCTGCTTCCTCGCCGGGGATAAAACCCCACCATGAGATATTCCAGCGCTGGGGCTTTGTAGAAGGTGGTTTAGGAGGAGAGTCGAGATGTGCTGTCACAAAATCCACGTGCCTGATGGCCTTCTGGTTCTCCCTTTCCTCTTCTCAGTTTGTGAATCGTTGGCCTCAGAGCTGTGTCCTCAGCAGGCAAAATCAAATTCTGCTGGGTGAGCAGGGCGCCCTCCTGGTTAGCGTGTCGTCTGGAGGCAAGGTGCTCAGGAGTTAATGATGATCCATATTCGTGAACATCTTGGCAGGGAGAGTCAGACTAATACACAAAGTATGGCTAGGGGAAAACATATTTACACATCACAGGGCTGTAAATATGGTTAATGGATGAAATGTAGTTGGATCCTCGCATTTGAGGGAAAAAAAAAACACACCAGCTCTGAGTGGTAGATGCAGTCCTTGGGGGCATTCTGCTGGCCTGAAACACTAGGGTTGTTAACAAAAGAGGAAAACCAGTATGCCCGTCCCTATAAACAAGCTTTTTGATGTATGTGGAAATGGGATCCTGAAAGAATAAGTTGAAAATTACACCCTTATAAACTGTTGCCTCGTGGTTGTAATATTTCTTGCAAGCTGATGATGTGCTTAAAAGGCCAGAGGGGAGTTTTCTGTGTTTGGCACCAAAATGGGTTCTTAAGAGAAAAGCCTGTGATCTGCAGAGAGAAATCCCTTTCTGTGGGACTGCAGGAGGTAAGGAGGCCCTGGTGGCCAGGTGAGCATCTCAGAGCCCCTCTCCATTAGCGAGCGGCTGTGCTGGGTGCGTGGCACGGAGGGAGCTGGAGCTCATCCCTCTCACTGCTGGGGCAGGCTCTGGCCTCGCATCTTCCTTGCAGCTTCCTCCAACGATCCCTGCATCTCCCGGTGCTAACAGCTATTTTGTAGGTCTGGACAGGCTCCTGTCTGAGAGTTACATCTTTGTGACAGCAAGGAAGATATCGCTGTGCTTGGTAGCTCAAAGGCTTCATTCTCTGCTGCTTCTCTACAGCTCTCTGTGCAGAGGCTGTGTTTGGGCTGTTCAATTACTGATGTAGGTACAGTTTCCCTAATTGTTGCTAGCTCGTTTCTGTAATTGAAGTTTTAATGTGCATTGCAATAGGCGTGCAGGAGGAGGCATCGCTAATACATTCCTTTGCCCAGGGGATTCTTTTTGTTTTCGGTATGAGGTGAGACTTGAGTGTCTACATAATTTCTCAGGATAGAAACGCTTTGTCAACTCCTTGTTTCAGCAGTTGTGTTTGGGTTTGTGTTTTGCACAGTTCAATACTTTTCTGACAGGGCCACCTTCTCCTGTAGGGCAAATAGGGTGTTTGATCCGTGCTCTCTGCATTTGTTGTGGAGAAGACTGATGGATGCTGATTACGTTTATCACAAGATTTACAATATATGTGCAAATCTGTGCATGGACTGTATACTTTATTCTACCTGGGAGGTCTTAAGGGCATGTAAAGATAAGTGGGTTTTGCTTGAAAATGACAGACTGTATTTTTCATTATTTCAGGGTGAAGGCTGTCGTACTGTCCCCCTTTCTGGACACGTGGGATTTGACAGTTTGCCTGACCAGCTGGTTAATAAGTCAGTTAATCATGGGTTTTGTTTCAACATCCTGTGTGTGGGTGAGTATTTCCATCTTGGGAAGCTCTTTTTGTTGAAAAGGGCTTTTCTGCAGCTGGATGTAGCTTAGAGGTAATGGAATTAACAAGGTAGCTTTGATTTGAATTTCCACTCCCCTGTTCTGCCTATTTTCAGTAACAAGATTTAGTGGTGCCCTGGGAAATCCCTGCTGGGGTTATGCAGTATGGCTTTCTACCAAGCAGTGAACCACAGAAATGAAATGCCTGGAGTCCCACGCGCTTATTATGATCTTTATTTGCCTGGTCTGTTTCAATGTCGTGTTTTTAAAAGAAAATAGGTATTCATGCCAGAGAACTCCGTTCTGAGGTCTTGTGTGATCAGACACTCAGTTATTATTATAATTATTTTAACAAAATACCAGTCATTCTCCTCTTAAAGCACTAAAAGCTATTTTTTTCTTCTCCTTTCTGCGCATGCTTGAATTAAACAGTGTCTGGCCAAGCCTTAGCTGGTCATGCAGCCATCCAGGCTGCCAAGCTGCATGCATCTGAGCTGGGCCCTGGCGCTGTAGCAGGACTTGGTGTCTGTCCCGCAGTGTCTGCCCCTCTCACGGGTCTTCCCTGTGGTGAGGACAATTGTTTTGATGCACTGATGCCTCAGGGAATGGGAATTTATTATGTGGCTGCATGGGGTAAGCCCTGTCTGCAGTGCCTGGCGTGACAGAGGGGAGAGCTGCAGCTGCTGATGGCTCCTGGGCTCTTGTCTCTGCTGGTGGTCAGCTCCGTGTCCTCACAAAGGCTGTCTGTGCTGCTCCTGAGACCCAGCACAGGGCACAGACCCGGGGTTAAGCCTGCAATGAGAGGAGCAGAGTGCGGAGAGCCCTGTTAAATGGAGCTGAGAGGAAAACTTTCCCTGACAATGGCATTCCTATGAGATGCTAAACTTTGCTGACAAGTCGAGGTCACTGTCAGGCTGAGTCAGTAGGTGATTTCCACTGTACACGAATGAGATGTGACCCAGTGAAACTCTTGTCCCCAGATCGAAGCCTTACTGTATTTCCTTTTGCACTTACTGAGCTGCTGTGTTATTTTCTGCAAGTAGGTGCAGCAGCAGATGCCTCCCTTGGTTAAGTATTCCCCATGATGTGTGGAAGGCAGTTGAATATCCCTGCTTTCCTCTTTGCACAGCAGAACAGGAATGCACTAATTGCTTGTTCTTCTGAATAACAAGGGCTCACCGAGATCGATGTGCATTAGTTGTTAATGTCAGTCTTTTATGAATGGTAACAACACAGACATGGTAAATCTTGAAATAAAGAAGCTTCATAGAAAAGATTAATAAGTTCCCTTAGAAAAAAATGTGCACATTTTTAGCTGATGAACTCAGGCTTTAACAGAGCCTCTGTTAACTTGTGGTAACAAAGTTAACCCCTTAAACATCCTGGGGAGAGAAAAGAAAAAAGGGTCTCAGAATCCATCTGTCATTTAGCCTGCTGGGTCTCACTTCTACAGCAGGAATTTGGGATGAAAAACTGCAAGAACAGAAAATGAACGAGGATGGAGACCAACAAAACAGGATGAAGGTGAACTGATGCCACAGTCAGGCCACTAAACACGACAGAAAGACACTTTGTTACTCCCCATTTCTCAGCTGCGTGTGGAGTTTGTTGGAGGAAGAACCCAGCGGCAGTTTTACACTGCACCGTGCTGGAGCCGAGCCACTGATTCCTCCGGCTCCCAGCGGAGGAGCCAGGGAAAGCTTCAGGAGCGACTCCCAGCAGCACGTCCAGATTAGAGCAATTTTTAGCTGTTCTCATGCTGAAAGCTGTCTCCCCTCTCAGACAAGCCAAAGATAGAGTGAACGAGCAAAGCTCTCCGAAGAACTTAGGGGCTGTGGATGGTTTCTCTGCTATTTTATTCCTCAGCACAGCCATTTTCTCCCTGAAGCTGCTCTGCTAAAATGCTGGCCGTGTGCTAGTTCAGTGCAAAGGCTGGGGAAGTGTTTAATGGCTGAGCCCTTCTGTGCTGACTGCATTGCTCAGCGAGGTGGGGGAAGGAGGGAAAGAATAGGCTTTTATTTGGTAAACTTCCTCAGTTTTGGCCGGGGTAGATTACAGATGTATTAGACTAGCATCCCATTATGAGCAGGAATTTCCCCCTTCCTGCCTCCCAGGATTTGTGAGGGATTTGTCCTAAGCAGCCTAGTCAGTGCAATGAGAAACTGCTATTTTGCTGGGGAAACACCATCTTTTCTTCCCAGGGGCTCTACTGCAGTTTTGAGGACTCACAAAGAACGGTTCCTGTGTTTTTTCCTTGTGCATTCAGCAGCTCCCAAACTGGACCCAACCATTTCTGGCTTATCACTTCCCAGCACTTGGAATTGCCCTGGGCTCAGTGATGGTGGGAGTGAATTCGAGGTGTCACCCCCAGGGGGTTGTGTTAAAGAGGCAGTAAGTCTGTGCTGGGTCCCCAAACCAGTGAGCACCAGCAGCAGGGAAAGGGTGGGATGCCCACGGGTTTCCTCGTGCACAGCTGCCCTCAGCTCTCCAGCAGGTGGCTTTCTGTGGGGTGAGGAGCTGTGGGGTGAGGAGTTGTGGTGCTGCCAGTTGCCAAACGATGGGTTTTGTGGTCACTGCTGCAACCAGCTGAGAACAGGCTTTCTTCAACTGAAAAGCCTCTGCTCTGCGGGGCAGATGGCAGCAGCATGGCTGGGAGGCCCCAGGCTCCTGAGCTGAGAAGCTGAGGTGCTTCTGCATCGTCTGTGGGCCCCTGTTCCTCCTCTTGCCCCCCGCAAGCCCGGCCTTTGCCTTGCAGTGGTGTGCTGTCAGATGAAAAGAGCTATTTTTTTCCCTGAGAGCTGGCCTTATCAGGCTGTGCTGCCTCAGGGCTCATCCTGACAAACCTGCTACATCGGATTACTTCCCGTTCCTTCACACGAAAGGGCTGTGCATGCATGTGCGTCTTCTATAGGACGGAATTATCTGATATCTGGAGCCACGGGGGTTAGTCTTGTGAAGGACAGGGGTTGCTCTCTCTTGAAAGGGCTCTGTGCGGGTTCAAACACTCCGTGCTTTCTAACAGCAGAATACTCTGAGGACTCCTGACCTACTGCAGAGGCAGCTGAGGGTCTCTTGGATCCTGAGCGAGGTAGAGAAGGGGGCCAGTGAGCAGTCCGGTGTTGTTCTGCCTGACATGTGCCAGGGGAAAGCAAACTGAACCACCAGGCTCAGAAAGGAAGAGGAGGTCGAGCTTTCACAGCATGTGCTTCAGCAGGTGTGGTGCTGGGGCCGTGGGCTCTTTCCATCTCACCTGGTGCTGGGTGAGCTGGCGTGGGGATGCCACACATCCCGAATCCGACTGCTGTGGTGTCCCTCGCCTTCTTCTTTTTTAACTTCCCCCTGTCTCTGGAAATCATAAGACTTGAAAGCTAAAATCCACCCGGCGCTGACAGGCACGGTGCTCCCGCGTTTCAAGGGCCGTGCGAGCTTCCTGGTGCCGAGCTCTAACAATAAAGGTCACCGTCCCTACCTTCTACTCCCCGCAGCGCTTTGCCAGCCCTGCTCCAGGAGAGCAGAGTCACATAAAGCTTAAGTGCAGTGTCGGAGATCAAATCCCATGTGTGCCTCTATGCCTGACATCAGGAAATAATCTCCCTGCCAAGAACGCCTCTCGCTCGATTTGCGTACACCGCTGCTTTTTTCCACGGTAATTCTGCCTCCCTTAATCCCCATTCATCCTTTCTGTTTTTTTGGAGAAGATTCCAGCGCTGCTGGCTGGAACGAGCACAGCCTGCTTGTCCTTTTCATCAGCACATCTGTTCCATCTGGACTGCTGTCCTTACAAGAAGCAGTTGGCACCATTTTCATCCTCCAGCTAGCAGAAAGTTGCCTCTGTGTCAGGCAGCATCTCCCAGGAGGCTCAGCAATCCTCTGTTCTCGCCGTTTGCCCTTGAAAGCAGCGCTGCTCCCTAGCTCTGGTCGTGTTTAACACAGCAAAGCACTTTACTCAGGGCGTTGCCATCTCACATCGCTCTGCTAGCATTAGGGCCACGTTTCTGTTAGCTGCAAGTCCTTCTGCTCTCCTCCGTCCTCTTCCCTGGCAGGCTCTTGGTGCCGTGCTGTGGCGGGGGGGTTTAGCTGGAATGGGATTGCTGATGTGCATGCTTCACGTCTGAGATGCTGCGTTAGTGCCTGGAGGTTTTGTTTCCTAAACACGAAGGTGTAGGAGTTTGGATTGGAAGCTGTCAGCTGTGGCGTCGTGGCTTTCCAGTTTCCATCTTCCCCTTCCAAAAGGAAAACATCAGCGTGGGAATTTGGAGTCGCCTTTACCGGCCCTGCGCAGCGTGCGGGAGATGGAGTATAAAAGCGTGCTCTGCCTTCACAATCAGCCTGCACCCCTTCTGCACCTCTCCCGTCTGCCCCCGACAGCTAGAGTCACTCCTGGAAGCTCCATGGGATGGAGTGTGTGGGGCGTTGGCACACGTGTGGGGCTGCCCCCCCAGCAGGACCCAGCCCGGTCCCCACCAGGGATGCGGGCAGCCGAGTGCCTGCTCTGTCCCACCCGTCCGGGCAGTAACCCTTGGCAGGAGCTCTGGAAATGCTGCCGCCTTCTCAAGCTGTTTAGATTTCGGTCTTTTTTTTTATACCGACGTTTTCCTGGAATCCCTGCAAAGAAACTGGCGAGGTCGTGCAGGCTTTCTGCTCTTAACTCTTGAAAACCCCATCCAAACCGTGGCAATGCTCTGGCCCTCCATACCCTCTGCACCTTCTCCCCACCGGGGACAAATGCTGCCCTAAAAGCCCAGACTGGGGCAGGATTGTAGCACCGTACACCCGGTGCTGGCTCTCTCCTCTCCCCTTGGGGCTGCAGAAAGGCTTGGTGTGAAAGCCACTGGACTTCGGGCTGAAGCTGGCATCCATCTGTGACACTATCAGCATTGCAGCTCGAGGTGTGCGTTGGCTTTCAGATGTCAAGGAATCATTCTCCCTTCTTGAAAGACACTTGGTGATCCTGGCAATCAGAGAGCATGCGGTTCCCAGAGCTGTGCAGGTTTGCCTTGCCCTGAGCTGTGAAGTCCCTGCTGGGGCCAAGAGAGAGGAATTTGCCTGCTTGCAGGGGTGAGGCGCGGAGATTTGGATGGGGGAAGAAGGGGAGGAGTTTCCCCTTATTGAATTGGGCGTTTCATGCAAGTTTGGATCTGTTGCAGAACTCGAAGCCTACAAAAATAAGAAGCTCTTTTCTTCCGAGCAAAGTAGGGAAATGATGATGTCTTGTTAGGGAGCTGGGGGCTCAGGGAGGGAGGGAGGGAAGGCTGCCTCGCCGAGACACAGGCTCCTTGTGGTCCCGGGGCAGGCTGGAGGAGCAGCCTGCGCAGTGGGTGGGGTTCAGCTGGCTGCTGAAGCTTCAGCAAAAACCAGACGGGTGGCTGAGAAATGGCCATTTCCCCAAAATACCACAGTCCTCACGGGGCAACAAAGCAGACTGCTTAGAGGTTCGCTGCAAAGTCAGGTCCTGGGAGCTGGGGAAGCTGGCTCTGCTGTCAGAGCGTGGTAAGGGAGGCTGCCCGGCGGAATGAGTGCATGGAGGGGTTTGTTTGGTTCTCCCTGGGATGTATCTAAAACAAATTTAAGGCTGGTCTCTGGGATTTGTCTCTTGCTGCCAGATAAAGAAATAGTTCCCCGTTGATAGAGGGGATCCAAATAGCAGTTGAATGCTGCAGAACTTCTGGAAGCAGATTTCTGTGTGTTGTTCGAGTTGTGCAGCCTAATATTTCCTAATATACAGAAAGCAGGTATTGCAGAAAAGGTCCCTTCTGCTCTAGAAGGCTGTGCCCCAAGCAAGGCTGCTGTGGGTACAAGAAACCATCTGCACAGCTTGCTGTAGGATTGGAACCAATTCTGTTTCTGCACTGAAGGAAGCTATTTCAGTGGCTGCAGAAATATTAATCTGGAGAGTCTTTTTTTGGAGGTGGCAATAAGCCCCACTTCCACTCCCCCCCACCTTTTAATGAAAACAGGATTTTCTGTAGTGTAGTTATGGGATTCTGCAGGATCTGAGTGATGCTTTCCCCTTTGCCTTTTCACCTTTTTCTTTTCATCTCTATTTTCTAACGATATTAATGGCCATTAGACTGTGAAATGTGATTTGCCTGGAATACAGGCCTCCATTGTACATGCCTTTCTGCTTGCCAGACGGTCCCTTTGGAGCATGAGATCTGCTTTCATCTGCTACAATTTCACCCCTGTTAATGTTTGGATGCTGAAAGGGCAAGCCATATTAATATTCAACAAAACATTTCAACTCTCTTTTTTTTTTTTCTTTTTTTTTTTTTTTTTTCCCAACAGGGGAAACTGGCCTTGGTAAGTCCACCCTCATGGACACCCTGTTCAACACCAAGTTTGAAGGTGACCCAGCATCCCACTCGCAGCCTGGGGTCCAGCTCAAGTCTAGTACCTACGACCTGCAAGAGAGCAATGTCAACCTCAAACTGACCATCGTGAGCACAGTGGGCTTTGGGGATCAGATCAACAAAGAGGACAGGTAAGTGAAGAGGGAGAGAGGCCGTATCCTGACCTCATTCTTTCATGCTTGGCTTTCTCTTGTGCCCTACTTGGGTCGGACTGTGCTCTCCTCTTTCCTTCTTAGAAGTTGCCTTTGTCCTCTCTTTGGGATGGGACAGGAAGAAAAGAGGAGAGAGTGTGTCAGCACTGCTCCAGCTGTCACAGCAGCTTTTCGTACACTCTCAGAGCAATATTGGCCTGCCGGCAGCCCAAATTCAGCTGGTGGGGCTGGCTGAGAGCTCCAGGGCATTTCTGTGCTCGTTGCCTTGTGCTGTGCTGACCACAAGCTGCCAACCAAACCACTAGCGTGGTCTAGTGACCGTTTGGCTTAACAACTGCTTCTGGCAGGGCTCTTCCATCTTGCCAAAGGACGCACGATTGATGTTCAGTGAAATGTAATTTGGGGAACTGTCTCTGGCAGCTCACGTCGCAGCAGAGCTGGAGCGTGGTAGTTAAGCGGTGTGTGATTCCACCAGGCCAGTGCGCATCTGCACAGATGGGGTTTGCTTTGTTGCAAACAGCGTCTGTTAGATTTTCTTTTTAGTTTTGTTGATGCCCTTTACGTTGCAAGACTGATGGGCTCTGTATACCAGATGGCCTCGGAAGGGATTTACAGATTTGAATTGGTCAGAGAATTGGTCCTGAAAAGAGAAATTTAACGAGCAGCTCGTTTTTAAAAAGCAAGCAGAGGAGTGCTGTCTGTTTACCTCTCTGCCTGTGAGATGATGTATAACTCTTTTTTCCTTTCACTGAAGCTATAAGCCCATTGTTGAGTTCATCGATGCTCAGTTTGAAGCCTACTTGCAAGAAGAACTGAAGATAAAGAGGGTCTTGCACAACTACCATGACACCCGGATCCATGCTTGCTTGTACTTCATTGCTCCCACGGGCCACTCACTGAAATCCTTGGACTTGGTGACCATGAAGAAGCTTGACAGCAAGGTAGGCACATTTAACTGGAACTGTGCAGGTCACCTTGCTCACAACGGCAATACTGCTGCTTTTCCAGGGCGTATCTTCCCTCTCTGCTTAGCCTTTATGCTAGTGGAGATGGCTGGGTTGGCAGATAAATCCTGTAGACTTACTAAGCACTTTTTATTTTTTTTTATAAGTTGTGTTGTAGACTTGGAAAAACCACCTGGAGCAAAGCTCAGGACTTCTTATCTCTCTCTGCCTTTCTAGGTCAACATCATTCCTATCATTGCCAAATCAGATGCCATTTCCAAGAGCGAGCTGACCAAATTTAAAATTAAAATCACAAGTGAGCTGGTCAGCAATGGGGTTCAGATCTACCAGTTCCCAACAGACGATGAATCGGTGGCGGAGATAAATGGGACAATGAACGTAAGTGACTCAGCACTTCCTCCTCTCCCGGAGCACTTCAGCACTCTCACTGTCGGGGTGGTGGCCTATAACGGGGTGTTTCTTAAATCCATCTTCCCTTTAATTTTGTGTCTTAAAAATGGAGGATCCCATCTGTGTAGTGTCATCCTAGGCTAGCAGAGCCTTGTGATAGGCTATGGCCTCTCTGGCAGGCTTTTGTACTAAGAAAGCAGATGGTTTTTAACCCCTCCCTTGTCCTAATACATAAATCTTGAGAGACATGCAGGAAATTGGACAGATAGTGAGGTCTGGCTATGCAGAGCAAGGACAACCACGGGTTATGAATTAATCAGATGAATATTATCTGTCTCACGTAAGGGGCAGCCTGTCCACAGTCCGGCACTTCACTGTTCTGCACCAAACAGCTTTGCTCTCCTGGACTGGTGTTTCCTGTGAAGTGCTGCCTCTACAAGGCGTTTCCTCTCAGCTGTGTCTGTCTTTGGAGCAGAGCCCCTTCACCTGGCTGGCTCTGGTACTCCTCCTGTGCACTGAGTTGCTGTTTTATTACTGATCTGCTTTTCTTACTGATCTGCTGTTGCTTAGCTGGGTCCTGTGTCTGGTTTGGCCTTGCAGCGCTGATGAAGGATGGTGTTGTTGGCCAGAATGGGTGAGCAGGGGGATGCAGTGAGGCTGGATTAGAGCAATGGCTTCCTTTGAGCTACAACCAAGTGGTGGTTTGAGAAATTTATAATTCAGCCATAAAATACAGGGGTTGGGCCAGAGGCCCCTCTTGTCTCTAAACATCTGCTCTTGGTCACTCCTGGAGCACATAATAAGAGAGAGAAGGTATATGATGCGTCCCCCAAATACTTCCTTAGCCTCTGACCATCTTCAGATCAAGGATTTCTGTCCCATGCACCACCAGTGTGTGAAGAACAGAGTACACAAGTTAATTCCTAGTCAGAGTAATTTTGTGATGGCATCTTGCTCAGTGCTCTCACTGCACCAGATTAAAAGCACTGCTGGAAATGAAGATACAGTATCACTCGGTCCTCAAGGAACCAGAGATGTGATGACAAAGGGAGAGTTTCTCTCCCGTTGGCCCTTCTGAGGGTGGAGGTAAACTGCTTATCTTTGCTTTCGGTCATTTCCATGTCTCCTGGCAGGGAATTGCTGTCTCAGGTCGTAGGCGTTCTGGATTGTGTCAGCTGCTGCACAGAGATCAACTCTTTAAATCCTCCATTAAACTGATATAAATCATAATTACCAGCTTTAGGGGGGCTAAGCAGGCTGGAATCTGAGTCTAATTGAGGTAGTTTTACACACCTGGAAAACTGGTCTCCAAATAGTGATTTTTTGGAAAACAAATCTGCTTATGCTTCAGGTCAGGAGATGAGGAGATGGAGGAATTGAGACCAATAAAAAAGCCAGGATGGGATGATTTAGGTTTGTAATCTAAATCGCCAATTTTAATCACATTTGAAATCGAGGAATGGAAAACTTTTATTTCAGTCAGTTGGCTTAGCCTTCACATTTGTGATTCTCTACAGAAAGCTTCATTGTCTTTGCCTTTTACAGATCAACATCTTAGAAAGGTTATAAATGAAGTCTTCAGGCTAAAGTGGGGCTTCTGGCTGACCAGCAAACATTCTAGATCTGTTACCTTTCTTTTTTAATTACAGAGAAAATTGAGACTGGTCTCTTGATTACTTAATGTTTTGCTTACGATCTGCGTTGGTTGTCTTTTCCATGAAAAGTAAAAATGGGTTTTTAAATATGCAAACTCACCGCTTAATGTGCATTTTAGTTTATTATATTCACTTATGCTGGATGCATGAGGGATTTTTTCAGGGTATTTTGCATACAGAATTGACTTAAAACGAAACACTGCCTGATGTGACAGGAATTGATGAACTGAAGATTTAAGATCTGTGCCATCGTGATTAGAAAGAAAAGTATTTAACCGTGAACAAAGGCGTCAAGTGGAGTATTTAGCAAATAATCAGATTAAACAAATCTTCAGAACAAGATGCCTGATTTTGCCTGAAATTGATCTGGTCTTTTTGATAATCCCACTATGCCGATGTTTACAAGTTCAGAGATATAGAGACCACTTCAAAACACTCTCCAAAATTCTTTGGATCTCCTCCCATCCGGGTTTTATTCTTAAATCATAATAAGAAAAATGAGCTCTCCTATTCTTTCAACTCCCAATTGGCTTTTCCATTTTGAATGAATTAATCTAATGACTGATTAATATATTTTCCCTGCACCTGCTGTTTAAATGGAACCACATGCAACCACATTAGCTGTCCCACATGGTGGGAGCTGGAACTTGCTTGTGGAAAAAGGAAATCACCAGCACTTTCTCACTGATGAAGGCAGCAGCCAGACAGTGATGGAGGAACCAACTCCATTCGTGGTGACCGAGCCCACAGGCAGGCAGGGTTCAGTTTCTGCCACTGCCCCAGGTTGCTCCTCTTGCTCCCATTGCTCAGTTTGTCGCTTGGACATCCCTTTAGTTCATTCCTCCAGAGACCTGAGTGTGAAACATACAAAAGGCATTTACAGCAGTTGGAGAAATCAGCCAAGGGATGCTCCTTGGGAACAGCCTGAAGAAGCCAAGAGGGAGGTGTGGAAACTCACCCAGGAACGACAGGATGGGAAGAGGGCAGCTCTGGCAGCCGGTGGAGGAAGGTGTCGCCAAAGGGGAGCCCATTTTGCCTCTAGCAAATAGTGGCATGATCCCGTGGCCTGGATGGGGAGCAGCTTAGGCCCAGCCCACGTGCTGGCTGGCCTCAGGTATCTCAGGTGCAGACCAGTTGCACGCATGCTTTGCAATTAGACAGCCCTCTGCTGAAAATCAGATCCCCTTCTACCTGGGACATCACTTTCCTTTTTCTGCTGCTTGGCCTCTCCAGCACAATTGCAAAGGTGACTCTGTGTGGAGAGTGTCTCAGGTGCTCAGACCCTCAGCGTGTCCCAAAACAGCCCCACCAGCTTCACCAGGAGCCCCATTTATGCTGTCATGTTCCCCATGCAAGAGTTGCAAGGCCAGGGAACGAAAGCCGAAGAGCCCATCTTTGTGGGTGCTTGCTGGCAGCTCTTTTTTTACTATATGAGCCACGCTCTGAAAGTAGAAAATGTCATCTCTGAAATCTTTTGCTTGTACTGGCTGTTACCAACTTGTCCACATTTTCAGATGACCCATGGAATTAAAGCTTCTCCACCTGCTCTTGTGAGCAATCTAAGGTCACTGATCTTCCGTGTAATTGGCATCCTGGGGCCCTTTTGATTGTCCAGAACGAAATGCAGCTTAAAGGCTCCAGCTAACAAATGTGTCTGCGCAGAACTCAGCAGAAGGGGTGGGTGCAGGGAGCTGGCAACTTTATTTTTAATTCTTGAAACCTTCCACTTGACTTCTTTGTAGCTTGGCAGAATGCAGTGTAGTTCCTCGGAGCAAGTGGAGGTGGGGAAACATCTCGCTTATTGCACAACAGATAAATGCAGTAAGATAGCAGAGTCTGAGGGGTTTGCTTGGCTGCCTGAGTTTGGGGAATGAGGGGAGCGTAAGGTGAGGTCTTCTGAGCCTAGAACAGTGGTGTTGGCAGTGTTTTTGTTCCATCTCTGATGAACTTTTACTGGGCAAGTCTCTTAAGCTCTCACTAAAAAGTGACTATTTTGTGCTTCTGGGTCACAACAAGGAAATTTCCTTTTGCTGTTGGTCAAGCATCAGGTGCTGTAACAACCATACCATGTGGTGTGTGTCTTGGCTTGAGGAGCATAATGAGACATGGCTGAGGTACAGCTGTGCTCCCCTGTCCCCAAGGTCCCTCCCTGAAGGTGTGATCCCTGGATTCAGCCTGCTTTATGGAGGGATGTGTTCAGCCCTTCCTCACCAGGGCTGAAGCAGACAGGGAGGAAAGCTGTTATCCTGGGTGTGAAGGAGGGACTTCGGTCCCTGATGTGACAGAGCAAGTTGTCTCGTGCTCTGCTGTGAGCCGAGGGAGCAGTGACATAAAATCAAGAAGGCTCCAAGACCTCTTTTATTGCTTCTGTGCTTGTGCAGATGTTCTTCTTGGGCACGGCAAGCCCCCGGGACAGCAGCACAGGCAGAGCCCTGCAGCGCGTTGTTGGAGCTGTCTCTCTGATGCTAGTCTTGCGCTGGCTCATCTCACCTGAGGTCCTGTGTCTGGGAGGATCAGCCAGGTAGCGGCTGTAGCGTGGTAGCACTAACAGAGTTTCCAAAAAGGACCCTCCCTTCTCCCTCCTTGTCTTGGGCTAGTGGCCAGTGACTAGACTCCGTGAGATTAGCTTGTGCGTACTGGCTGTTGTGCTCGGTGGTTGTGCTGATCTCCGCGTGCTGTCGAGTCAGCCGGAGCTGAGGGGGACTAACGAGGGTTGCATTAAATGTGTTCCAGGCCCACTTGCCGTTTGCAGTGATCGGGAGCACAGAGGAACTGAAAATAGGAAACAAAATGATGAAAGCTCGTCAGTACCCCTGGGGCACAGTGCAGGGTGAGTCAAGACCTGGGATTTTTCATGGCATGGATGGTGGCACATCCACCAGGAGGCAGTGGGCTTGCTCTGATAAGAGGAGCAAAGACCTGCTGGTCTTCAATATCTTGCGGGGGATTATCTTGTTAAATCCTTGTGTCAGGCCTATAATAACAGTTTTCTCTGTTCGGAAGGGCTGTTAAACCTGCTGGTGGAGTAGATGTGGGGCCTGCAGGAAGACATATTTGTTTCTACCCCTGTCTTACTCCTTATCTTGTCTTCTCATAGTGGAGAATGAAGCTCACTGCGACTTTGTGAAGCTGCGAGAGATGCTGATCCGTGTGAACATGGAAGACCTTCGTGAACAGACCCACACACGCCACTACGAGCTGTACCGGCGGTGTAAGCTGGAGGAGATGGGTTTCAAGGACACCGATCCAGACAGCAAACCCTTCAGGTGGGATCCCTGGAGTAGACAGGGGAGCTCAAGGGAGGCATTGGTGGATGCAGTGTCTGTGTGTGGGTATGCATGCATCCTTGAGAGAGCATGTAAAGAGCCAATGTGGCAAGAAAACCTGCCAGGTCAGATAAATCCAGTGGTTTTCACGATGAGGGCCTGATCTGAGAGGCTCAGGGGAAGCAGAATTTGTTCCCACTCATGTCATTGGACTTTCCTTTTTCTTTAGCTTACAAGAAACTTACGAGGCGAAAAGAAATGAGTTCCTGGGGGAACTGCAGAAAAAGGAAGAGGCAATGAGGCAAATGTTTGTCCAGAGAGTCAAGGAAAAAGAAGCGGAGCTGAAGGAGGCTGAAAAAGAGGTGAAGACTACAGTACTTGTCTCTTGGTGGTTGTGGTGATAGATCTACTCCCAAGTGGGCAGCTGCTGCCAGAGCACCTTCTGCAGTGTAGTTTAGGACTTTATCAAAAAGTCTGAAGTTTAACTTGGGATCATGGGGACATTAAGGTGTTCATCCTGTAGTGCTCACCTCTCCCCTTTTCCCTCTAGCTGCATGAAAAGTTTGATCGTCTGAAGAAGTTACATCAGGATGAAAAAAAGAAGCTAGAGGATAAGAAGAAATCATTGGATGATGAAGTAAATGCATTTAAACAAAGGAAGACAGCAGCTGAATTGCTCCAATCTCAGGCTCAGCAGGCTGGAGGATCGCAAACTCTTAAAAGAGATAAGGAAAGAAAAAAGTAAGTTGCTAACCTGGTGGTATTTGCTTTGCAGTAATGGTTCTCTCTTCATATTTTCCTGGGTATTGATAGCTCTTTTCCAATTTACCCAGTCCTTATCAGGGAAGGCTTGCAGACGGACGTAATCTTTAGTAAGCCTGAGCAGTAGCTGGAAGCATTTTACCTCTGTAACCCTCAGGAGCAGCGAGCGCAGTACTCGCCTCCCTCACTGCTGAAAGCATGGGAGAGAATGAGCTTGTTTCCATTTACTGGGATTCCCTGCTCTTCCCTTGGTCTTTCAGTGCCTGTGATGAAGTGGAACAAAACCGGCTGCCAAGGTTAGGGTGTGGTTAACGGGGATGTCCTGCCACCCCCAGAGAGGAGTGTGTCCTGTCCCAGGGTCTTGATTAGGTTTGGGAAAAGTTTATGCAGTGGAGATTATTCAGGGAGCCAAACAGTCTAGAATTCTTGAATCTGCAAAAGTGTTAGTACTCTCTCTAGCCCTAAATCAACTTTTTGCCCTCCACAAAAAGAGTGAGAAGTAATGTATGGATTTAGAAAGGTTCCTCATGCTAGGGACTAGTGCAACAGGATTCAGCCTCTGGTCACAGTCCCGTTGTCTGGGCTCTCAGCAGTGCCCATCCCAGGCTCTTAATGTTCTGCAATTCCTCAAGAGCAGCCCAGCTGTACAGCTGAAACAGTTTTCCTGTTCCACCTAGCAATGGAGTTCCTTTTCTTCTCACTGTGGTACAGTATCCAAAGTGGAGGGCTGTGCCACCTTAGCATGTGTACAAAGAGCAGTGTGCGGATAAACAAGTGTCTGTTTTTTACATCACTGCCATATAATCCCCTCTCCGCACATCCCTGAAGCAAACCCAGAGAATTTTGCCTGCACGATGCAGTTTTAAGTACATGGAGAAATGCTGTTCATACGAAGAATATGGCACATGCCCAGATAGCTGACAGGACCGCTTGTCAGGAAAAATAGTCCTTGACTGTTAAACTTGGAATCAAATGAGACAGGAGGGGAAAAACCCAATAACCAGAATCAGATCCTATTTTAGTCTTTTTCGTTTTGAGCTGGAACTGCTTCAATGTCAACATTCTTGTGCGATGAGCAATTAGTGCTCCTGCCCTTCTCTCGGTTGTCCGTTCCTTTTTCCACTGCCTATTTTGATTTGCCCTTTTGAATTACCTTCAGGGGGTTTTAATATCTTTGCAAACTGAGGAGCCCAAGACTGACTGGGGACAGCCTGGACTATGTGAGGAATACACAACTAAGTTCTTTTCATGCTCAGAGCCCTCAGTTGTCTGCACACTGAGGACTGCAGACTTGTGCCATGAGATTAGTCTGGGTGAGGAATGCAGAAGAGGGGACAACGTGCCCTGTAGTATCAGCAAGTAGTAGCTGTGGCCAGGTTAGCCAGGTTACACACTTGTTCCTAGAAAGCAGTTCTGATCTCAGAATCATCCCTGACACCACGCATATCCATACAAATACACATTGGTACTGCCCTTGTTGGTTAAGCCTGAGGCATAGTAAACTGCGAAAGCAGTGGGACAGTGCTTGCTTCAGGCTTGGGGAGGTAATATGAGGCCTCTCTCCTCCAGGAAAACAGCTGTGTTAAAAATAGTGATGTTTTCTTTGCTCTAACTTCTCCAGTTGTCCTTAATGATTCATTTCAGTATTTATTTCATTCATAAATCTCTATAACAATCCCTGAATTTCACAAGCCAGTAGCTTAATCGTGTCTTGTTTAATAATAACTGTCAGTCCACTAGCCTTTTTCTTTCACAGAGACTTCTTTAAGCCCAAACTCAATAATTTGTACTAATTGTGACTTGGTTTCTTTATTTTTTTTTCTTTCTATTGTTGCATCATCATCACCATTATTAGTTCTTACATGTATGCTGTTTTACAGTTAACTGCTCTTGGCTGCATGGTGCATGAGGCACATTGTCCTGGTAAGCGTCATTAACTAATATAGACCTCACAGTGGGATTAGTTACAGTTCCTAAAAAAGCAGACCCTGTGCAAGTCCAGAAGCCTAAAAATATTATCGTCCCTGTTTTCCTCTGCTTTCACCCTTGTTGTATATGCCTTACCAGTCTCTCTGTATGCAGTTGTAGAAAAAGGAAGCATTGAAGCCAATCATTAAAAATTCCACAAAGTAAAATACAGGGAGATTCAGTATTTGGACATTAAATGTGGGAAAATAAGGATTAGGTCCTCTTCCTTTTAAATGTTTCCAGCACTTTGCTGGCTTTGTCTTTATTCTAGCTCCCCTAGAAATAAATGATATTCTTTAATCATGTAGGCCGTGTCGATACCATGGCAATAGTTGCTATGGAGAAGTGGTGATGACAGAACCCAGCTAGCCTTGAAAATGTCTCTTCCCTTTCTTCTCCATCCCTCCCACCCCTGCAAGGTGCAGGGTTTGCTTGTGGTTACAGTGCAGGTGAAGAAGGATGCGAGACTGGTTTCAACATCCCCCCCAACAGATGGTAAAATCTGTCCAAACCAGAGCTTTCATTTGTCCTAATGCACCAGAGAAACACAGAAAGAAGTGTGAGTGTGTGTGTGTGAGTGTGTTCAAGGAACTACTGCTAAATAATCAGAGAAATAGTAGAAAAGAATAGAAAATAGAATAGTAGAAATAATAGAAAATAACCTGCTGGCTTATTATAGTTGTTTGTCCAGAATCACGAGAGATACTGAGCATGTACCAAATAACGAAGGCTCTGAATAAAGCCAGAGAGACTTTATGACATTTTTAATAGTCTGGTGGGGTACCCCACGGACAGATCCTCAGTTGTAGCAGGCAGGTGCAGACACACACATCTGGGAGCCAGGCGCAGTGTGCCCAGTTGGGTAAGACTAGTGACAGAAGAAGGCTGTGCTCAAGATGCATCCAGAAAGCCTGCCAGAGCACTTTGCCTCACATTAAGGGCAGCATCCGAGTCTCTGAGGAGTTTTGGCAAGGCTCAGGGAGTTCCTGCTGGAGCGGAGCCCTGCCAGTGGTGTCACACTGTGAGCCTGTCCAGAGTGTCTCTGCCTTGATGTGAGCAGGGAGAGAAGGTGGCTATGTTGTCACGGGCAGGCTTGTGGAACAGATAAGGATGTCCAGAAGGTTTACCAGACGTCACCAAAAGCAGGAGTCTGCAGAGTGAAGTGCCAACAACTATTGTAAAATGAAAGCTAATTTAAACCCAGCTGTGTAAGAAATGCACCTGCCTGGCAGAGGATCCTTATTAGGGTTACTAGCTAAACTGCTAATGGCAGTGGGCTACTTATAGCTGGGCTGAGCGTGTTTAAATGAGCCTTTTTATTTTGTTGCTGATTCTCTGGTGAGAGGAAAAGGAAAGCTCTTAGGGAAATGTCTTGCTTCTTGACTGAGCAGCAACGCCAAGGTGAAGGCGACAGCACCCCTAGTGTGAGACACACTTCCCTGAGAAGAAACGTGTTGGAACAGCAGCATTTAAAGTATAAAACCCTAAAATCTCAGCCTCTAGGCCACCTTCCCTGCAGACAAACCTGGGCTGGTTTTACATTCTCTGCTGGATGCAGTCCAAAATAACTTAGGGTCTGCCCTTACATAAAGAAAAGCTGATTCCAGGATTTCTTCCCTTTTGTCTCCACCAAGAGGAGTGGAATAGCACCTAAACATGACGCTGTCACTGAGAGGCATTCGAGTTTAATTTCAATGGGATGTTCCACTTAACAGAAGAGCTTCAGAAGGGTCTTGCACTGACTCAAACTGGAGCTCGCAGTCGTCTTGAGCGGTCTGGTAGAATGAATGCCTCTGCTGCCAGCAGTAACTGTAACACAATGAAAAGAACAATTCCCTGCTTTTCAGGGTACGAATGTTGAAAAATAAGCTCAAAGAATAACAGTGTTCATTACTGGTGCTGAGTACGGAGACACGGCTAAAGTGCAGTTAGAGTGAACATTACTGATTTTTGTTGGGTTTGGATTGCTCTTGGCAGGCGGTGTAACTGTACACTGTTGTGTGCTGGGCTGTGAATCAAATGAAGTTCTTTGTTTCCACTACACAAATGCAGGCAGTGCCTTTTTCAATGGGCATTTGTCCTTGCTAAATTAAATATGTATATATGGTACTTTTCCAGAATTCAGAAAAATAGTCTCAATATTGATCCAGTAAGTATTGCAGGGCTCCACTGTTTTGCAAGGATACAAACAAGCCACAGTTGATGAGCCTTGCAGCTTGCAAAACTGTGATAGGATTGTTGTAGAAAAGAAATGTTTCATCCCACTGCTGACTATGTGTGTGTGTATGCATGTGTGTGTGCATAAAGCATGTTTTGTAGTCAAATTAAACTGTATTAACACTTAGCAACATTTCTTTGTGTGTGTGTGTGTGTTAGGAAACATATTTATATTCTTATTTTATTTTTTAATTTTGTCATTAATCCATAAAGCCATTAATCTGCCTTTTTCTTTCATTTTCAGTTCGGGTTTCCTGTAGAACCTTTCCCTTCACACCAGAAGCGAATGCCCCCACATTCGGTTAACATGCAGCTATGCCACTGTGCCTGTTTGCTCACCTTTACTCATTGCTCCCTTACTGTGCTCACCATTTTGTTTTAAGCGACAATCCGCACCCTTGGCTGTTCTGGGTTATGGTTGTTTTTTTGTGAAAAAACTCAGCAACAGCCTACGTGGAACTGGCAAGAGATGCTTGGGGCTGATACCTCTCCCCTTTTGGTCAATAGCAGGCTGCCAAGCGCTTGTAGGACTAGCGTCCCCACTGCTCAGTCGTTCAGCTTTTTGCCTGTCCCCTCCACTTCGTGCGAGGGCTGCATGGTGACAGCGCGGCTGCTTGGCGGTGTGCATTTCGTGCCTGTCGTGGGACTGCTGTGAATGCAACCCAGCGCTGCAGTGTGCTGGTCTCAAGAGACTGGCTGCCCCCTCCCCTTTTTAATTTGTTGCGTCTAACCCATCATTACCCCACTGTGCTGTCATGCGCGACTCAAATCATTTTAAAGGACTTTTTGCAAGACTCGACATCCCCACAGGCATGAGGGCTTGAATCCAAACCTCAAATCCCCAGGCTTGGGGGATTTTCAAACTTGGATCCATGGTTTGCAACTAAGTGTTCTCTGAATGCTGCAGGGGTCACGAAGGATCTCTTGCCTTGTCGCCCTCTCAGTGTGCTGGGCTGGATGCACTTCCTGGATCCAATCTCAGGGAAAGCTGGTCACCTTGCTGTACATATCAGTGTTTGTGAAGAAAGACGATGATGTTTCTTTGACTTTCTTCTCAGTGATTCCAACAATTTCTGATTTTAATGCAAAAAGTGTTACCTTTATTTTTTTTAATTTGACATCTGTCCAGAAGTGTACAGATGTTGACAGGTTGCCTCATTTTTTTTTTTTTATTATTATTCAGCAAAAGCTTTGTTTTAATGCAAGATGTGCACTAAAAAGGGAGGTGTTTTGCTCATTGGGGCCAGGAGTTCACTGAGCGGCCAAGTGCCAACTGTGGTTTGCCTGCAGGTATCTTCTCTGTGTATTTCTGGATGATTTTGTGTTTTTTGTTTTTATTTTTTATGCCTTTTTTTTTTTTTTTAATAAAGTCTTTGTCAGACAGTGAATTCTGGTTAACATTTACTTCTTCTTTTTTTTTTTTGTTTTCTTTGCCCTTCTTTTACAGTAACCCATGGCTCTGTACTGAGTAATTATCCCTGAATACAATGGGCTGGAATGGACCTTCATTTACTTGTTAAATCACAGGGTCTAATAAAACGTGACAGCATTTCAGCTGTGACCTTTCCATGGTGTTACTCTTGCTCTCTCCTATATCCTCATTGTGAACCTGACTTTACTATGTACTGGTGATTATTGCTTTTATTAAACAATGTAAAATGAGTCCTAACAAGCTTTTGGACACTGCAACTTTAAATCTTAATTTTTTTTTCCATGCAGTTAATAGATTCCCCTTTCTCCTGGTCCCTCTCCACCCAGATAATGTGGAAATAAGTTCTGTGAGTTATTTTTGCTGGCAAAATAACAATGCAGTTTAAATGTATTTATTGGTGACTTTAAGGTGAGAACGGCACCTTAGTTAAATTATCACATAGTCGAGACATTGAAAACTCTTTTCTTTTCATACTCGGTGTCATTTTTGTGACATCACCTATCTCTCTTAATTTGCTTTTATTTTTTCTTTTGCTAATTCATGCTACCTAAAGACTAGCATTTAATACTCATTTCCATTTCAGACTTGCTTGTTGTGACCCTGATCCTTCAGTCACACTGCGTACAGGCACTGTCCGCAGGCAGGATGAACCCGTGTGTCCTGACCCTGCTAAAAGATCAGGCTGTGTACTAGCAAATAGTTCCAACAAAACCCCTTTAAACCCCAGGTTTTTGGATGATAAGCACACCTCAGAGCTTGCCAGGATAAGTAATACCATTTGTAGTGCAAACTGCTGCTGACAGTTGTACTAGGGAGGTGTTAGGGATGGTGCTAAAACCTCACGAGCAGTTCTTACATTCCCATTAGTCTTGCTGGCTTACAACAAACTGTAGCCTGGCCTCTCCCAGCAATCAAGGCAGCTAAAACTCTCGATTGCAGTGTATTTTCTCAGGAATTGTTTCACTATAAATACAGTTTTATTTCCTGAAAAGTTCTTCGGTTCTTTTTTTTTTTAAAGCAAATTAAAATAATTGGAGTGTTTACTTCTTCCATTACTGTTGAGTGCCTGCTCCCAAAACCAGTCAGCATCATTATGTCAGTATTTTTTGGGACATCTGATAAAAGAAGCATTTAATGTAGATTTATTATTTATTTTAACACCATGCCACAGATCAACCACCGGTTGTTCTTCCTGGTTATTTGCCTTATTAGAATGTAATTAAAAGTTTTATAAATGAAAAAATGTTTTTATTTGTGTAATTTCCTTTAAGTGTCAGAGGTGCCATGAGATATAAAACCTCACAGAAAGAGGTGCCATCTCCTCTCAGCTGTTTTCACGTTGCATCTCTTTTCCTTGCTTTTTGAATGTCTTTCTCTTTTTTGCTAATCTTCTGTTTTTTTCTCTTTTTTCCCTCCCTCTCTCTCTCTAGCTTTTTTTAATCTGTCTTCGCCAGCTGCACGGGGTCTGAGGGAGAAGACTGCCACTTCTAGAAGAGGTTAGGGATCCTATGTCTGGGGAGGGGGGCGCAAACCTTCAGTGTTAGTGTCTGGGGAAGAAGCTCTTGTGCTGACTTGCATGGTCTCTAAAATCAAGGTGTCTTGTGATTTGTGTGACAAGACAGCGGGGGGCTGCTGGTTTCCTTGAGAAACACAAATGCGATGGTGTTCGGACTAATTATGTAGCGAATACATTTTCAAACATTGTTACGAGCATTTTTTTTTTCTAATTTTGTCTTTAATAATATAAATGTCGCGGGCTTCCACGGGGTTTGAAGCCTTTCCGTATTTCCAATCTGCTGTTGCTCGATTTGATTCTGGGAAACCGCGCGAAGACAAACAGAAGCGCGGCGCAATTTGCGATGTCGGCAGCCACGAAGTCTTTAATTCTAACGCCAATAAAGTGAAGAACTGCGTGTTTTCAGCGCTGTCCTGCTGCGTCTCGCACCCTCGCGGCGCCGCGCCGCCATTTTGTGGCGAGCGGAACCTCCTGAGGCGCGGCGGCGGCGGCGGCGGCGGGGCGCCTGCGCACTTTGCGTAGGCCGCCGCGCGCTTTGCGTACCGCCGCGCTCCCGGCGTGGCCGCTGCGCTCCCTGCGTAAGCCGCCGGGCGGCGCCGTTCCGTGACGGAACCGGGGCGGGCGGCGGAGTCTCGCGGCGTCTCGCGCGGCCGTGACGCGCGGCCACGTGACGCGGCGGTAACCGGGGGGCCCCCGCGCGGCGCGAGCGCGGCCGGAGCCGGCGAGGGGGAGGGGGAGGGGCGGGGCCGGGGCCGCACCGGGCCGGGGGTGAGGAGGGGGAGCGCGGGGCCGGGGCCGCACCGGGGCCGTACCGGGACCCCCCGGGACCCCCCGGGACCCCGCAGCCGGGCCCGGCCCGTGCCGCACGTGGGGCCCGGGCCCGCCCGGTGCCCCGGAGTGCCTCTCGGCCGCGCCCATGCCCGGCGATTGGGCGGCCGAGGCCTCCGGTTCGATGCCGTCGCCGCCGGCAGCGGAGGAGGTGCCCGAGGCGGTGCTGGAGCAGTGGCGGCAGTACCACGAGAGCGAGCGGCAATGGGCGCTGCGCCGCCGCTTCATCCTCCGCCACCTCCGCGGGTACCCCGGGGCCGCCATCGACCAACTGCTGGCACTGTCCGTGCTCTGGGCCAACCACGTCTTCATGGGATGCAGGTCGGTGGGGCGGGGGGGGTCCTGAGGGGACGGGGAGGGGGGCTGAGGTGAAGGGAGGGGGTCCTGAGGTGGGGGGGGGGGTGGTCCCTGAGGTAATGAGGGGGGCTCTGAGGTGGAAGGAGGGGGCTGAGGTGAAGGGAGGGGGTCCTGAGGTAATGGGGGGGGGGGGGGGCTGCTGAGGTAAAGGGGAAGGTTCTGAGGGGAAGGAGGGATATATGAGGCATTTGGGACCCCTGAGGTGGAGCTGGGGGGAGCCCTGAGGTAAGGAGTTGCCCTGAGGTGATGGGCCCCTGAGGTAAGGGGGGCACTGAGGTGAGGGGGTCCCTGAGGCGATGGCTCCCCGAGGAGCCCCGTGGCCATGCCCTGGCTGTGACAGGCCCCAGCCCTGCTGTCAGGCCCGTCCCGGCCCCCTGAGCACAGCCCCGGGGGGTTTGGAGAGGACACGGGGCAGGGAGAGGACATGGGGAGCAGCAGAGGAGGAGCGGGGCACTAGGAAAGCACAGGTATATTTTGTATTTTGGAAGTAGGTGTTGGTGTTGTGCTCCTGAGGGCTTTTGAAGCACGTGGCGGGGTGCCTTGTGGCTTAATTGAGAAGAAAGCGTCCCTGCAAGCATAAAGCAGCCCTTACCACCCCCTTAACGCCCGGTTTGGTGCTCTCTGAGAGGAACAGGCCCAGCAAGTGGAAGAGGTTTTCCACCTTCACCAGCATCGCTGCCGAGGTGCAGAAACAACCAGCCAGGCTCTGGGGCCGCCAGAAAGCTCACACATCCCGCCTGGCACTTCTGGTGCTGGGGCTGGTGTCCTGCCGGACACGAGGCAGGAGGGACAGCTTCATAACTGCAGTTACTTGTGCAGCAACAGGAGAGGGACCTGTGAGCACTGAAGGGCACGAAGCTTTACTTCTGTTAACATTACTGTCCCAGGGTCTTGTTGGGCAACACAGGTCCAAGCTGACTTCTCTAAGTCTTCTCCTTTTACTTTGTGATCCAAGTACTAAACCATTCTGCTCCGTGAGCATTAAAGTTGACCTTAGTGTTAAAGTAGTTTCAAGTTCTAAAAACTTTAGATTATTCAGATTGAGGGTATCGTTTTCAGACATGGTTTGCTTGGTCTGTGTGTAAGTTTTTATGCTGTCTTAGTGGAGGGCCTTTGTGACGGTGCTTTTGGCAACAGCACTGCTGCAATGTGGACACAGGGCGCTGATAGCAGAAGTGAAGGGCTATATGGCAAGACCTCAAAACATGAAAAATGACCCAAGTTACGCCTGTGAGTGCGCATACTTTCACTGATGAACCTCTTTAGCAGCAGCTCTCAGGGGAGACACAAGCAATAGGTTTACACACGCTGTGCAGAGTTGATATCAGTAAGGAGATTTCCCCAAAGCTTGTGTTGTACACAAACCTGCATGCACTGCATGGGCCCAGCGAGCACAGTGCTGCCAGGGAGCAGGTGGGAGCTTTATGCAGAGCTGCTCTGTAAAGTGAATAACTTGAAGGCTGGGAGAGTTCTGTTGTTTTCTCTTTTAAATCTTTTTTTGTATGTGTGTGTTTTTTTTTATTGTTGGTCGCATGACAGCTGAAGACCACCTGCTTATCAGAGTCTTTGCTGATGAAACCTGAGGGAGTGTTCTGTTGGAGGATTGTCTGGAGGACGTCCAGAGGCCTTAGAAAATGTGGTCTGTAGGGAAGCAGTTAAATAACAGCGTGCATTTAGCTTAGAGCTTGCAGGGGAAGCTGAATATGTTCTCGGATGTGTTAGAGGTAGCTGTCCCATGGGGGAAATAACCCGTTATGCTGGGATCAGGACAGGGGGTAGCAAACTTAAACCAAAGCGGGCAGACTTCATTTAGGCATCGGAGGCATGGCGTTCCTCTGCCTCCACGTGCAGCCTGCACGAGGTGAGATTGCAGCAGCCAGGTTAGGTGAACACGTGCCGGGACAGGTCTGCTCTTCCTCTGGCAGAAATCTGAGCCCCGGTGCTTACAGCTGGTTCAGTGGTGGTGCTGCTGGCTGCTGTCTCTTGAAGATGAGCTGCTCCTGGAGCAGGTGCACGGTTGCCTTTTCTCCTTTCTGAGCCCCAGCGCAAAGCTGTCTGAGTCTAGTTTTGTGCCATGTTTGTAAGCTTGCATCAGTTAGAAAGTGTTTTTTTTTTTTTTATTTTATTTTTCTTGCTCAGCTTTAGCCTTGCAAACGGTTTGAAAACGTGACAGATCTTAGAAGTAATGGGATGCTCAGAGGGTCGGGGATGTACAGCCGAGCAGGATGTTTCACAGTGCACGTCCTGCCTCCACGAAGCTGCAGCGGGGTGCGTGCTTTGCACAGAGCTTGTGGCGGCCACCTCGCCTCTTTCATGGCTCAGGGATTGAAAACTTTTCATGGACAGCTCCCAAGCTAAAACCGAGTACAGCTTTCTGGAGAGTGGCTGATAAAAGCAGAGGAGTGCCTTTGTCACCTGACAGCTGTGACTTCGGGATTGGTGACGTGCGGGCTGCGGCTGCTGACCTGGGCAGGAACCTCAGTGCTTGGCTCACTGCCCGCTGAGACGCCACCTCCTCCATCCCCCTCAGTGATCCTCACAGCCTTGCCAAGTACTGCATTTAGGCAGATACTGCATATATGTTAAAGTTTTAAACCCCCTGGGTTGGGTGGCTGCTCTGCTTGTTATTCACAGATGGGTTCACTGGGGACGAGGCGACTTGCTCGCAGCTCTCCTGCCCCAGCCTCGCTGTGCTGGTGTCAGGCTTTGGTCAGTGCTCAGGTCCTTTGCTAGTACTGGAGCAGGGTGAGGGGCTCTGTAGGACCACGTTCAGTGTCTCAGACAGCTGTAGTTCTTTTTTTTTTTTTTTCATAATAAAAGGTCCTGCTTATCGTGCAGGCTGTTCCTAAAAGACGTGGTTTTTTTCTGGCTGACCTGCCTGCCTGGGGTGAGTGCCGGGACCCTCACTGACACAAAGACTCAGGGTGATTTAGGCTTGGGAGCAGGTGCAGGAGGGCTCGGTTTGAGGCCGGGTGCCCCCGCGGGAGCAGTTGTAACGCGCTGTGCTGTTGGATCCACGCAGATACGGCTCGCAGGTGATGGAGAAGGTTCTCAAGATGGCCGAAGGCATCGACATCGGGGAGATGCGGACGTTTGAGCTCGTCCCTTGCAGGAAGCTGAAGAGGCAGCTCTCTCCTTCCGACAGTGAGTACCTTGTCCCTGTCCCTGCTCGGGTGTGCAGACAGTGGGGTGGCGTGGGCCCATAGCAGGCAGGAGAGGGACTGGGCTGTGCTCTGTTGGACTGCAGCCGTTTCCCTTCTCTGCCATATCACAGAGTGTAATTCACGCAGAGGTCTCATTTTGCTTAGGGAATTTTTACTGAAATTGCCATGTAATAGATTTTTGCTAATGATAGCGTTAGGGAGTTGGATCTGTGTCATTAACTAGCTCTGATTGTCCTTTGCTGTAGTGAGGGGTGGCGTTGTCACCTGAGATGGGGCTGTATGTGTGTGTGGAGGTATGGAATTCAGCTTTCTGGGTTTGAGGGAGGGCCTGGAAGAGTCTTGGGTAGCTCAGCCCAGCCCCATGCTCTCAGGAATGGATGTTCCAGCTGTAGCTTTTCCTGTGAAGGAAAAGCAGTGGGCAGAGCGGGCTGGCTGGTCCGCAGTGCCATCCCCAGGCTCCTCTCTAGGCCCTCAGAGCTCCCTGCCCTGTCTTGGGAAGGAGCGGGGTGATCAGAATCATGCAGTCATCTTTTGAGCTTCCCTGCCCCATTTGCAAAATTGAGAACAACACGATGTCCCTCCCATGCTACGTCTGTCCCTTAGGCAGCAGTGCTTCGGGAAGGGGTCTCTGTTGTGTGCTACACACACAGCAAAGAGCTGCTGTGCTGCTGAGGGCCTTTAGATGCTGCTGCAGTGCAGAAATCCAAGTACCAAGCTGAACAAGAAACGTAAACCTTGCTGTAAGTCATCAGCACTGTGACAACTGAAGGATTGAACACATGTAAGAGCTTCGTCACCTCATTGGAGTGCCTGTTTTTGCTGCATGTGAAGTGCTTTTTTCAGCGGCACTGAACCAGGTTACGATAAATGTGCTGTGGTAGCACTATGCCCAGGCAGCCGTTACCTGACCTGCATCACAGCTGCACGTGCTGGCACTGCATCAGGCAGTTTGTTCCAGGGTGCCAAGGTGGCCTTCTGCTCCTCTGCTGAAATCATATCCATGTACCACTTCAGCGTGTGGGGACTCAATCTTTTGCAGTAGATGCCTTGTGTAGCCGTCTTTTCGAGGTAGAGTCACAGAGTTGTCGGCTGTTCTGGCATTTCTGCAGTAGCTGTGTGTACCAGGATGCTGTGCTTCATTCACATCTCTCTTCGTTAAGAAATGAGGTCTGTCAGTAATGTGGATTCACTTCAGAAATGGTTCATTGAGCCATGCTGAGGGGCAGAGCAAGTGATTCAGACCCAAAATCCATGCAGCTAAATGTGTAGAGGTTTTTGTATGGTAGTTGTGGATCTGGGGCTATCCCTGAAGTGACCTGCCCACAAACGAATGTTCTGTTTTGATCGGTTGCAAGCGTCTCCAGAAGGAAACCTTTTGGTTTGTGGCTAAGGGGGAATCCTGTGTTTGAACCCTGCATGCTCCTCCTGGAGATGGCTCTGTGAAGACGTTGTCTCCCTGTCACAGCACGTATTTATTGATAATCTTGGAATTTTCTTCTACCCCACAGGTCCAGAGCCAGACGAGGTTCCTGAGCCTCCCAAAAAGATGGCCCCAAGGTTCCGGGTGCGACCGCGTTTTGAACCCATCCACTTCGTGACCAGCGCAGAGAAAGACAAGAAGAAGGAGGATCCTCTGGATAACCAAATGCAGGAAGTGAACCAGGAGGCAAATACCAACAGCGTGGCACAGCCAGCTGAGAACTGTACAAATTCTCCCTTAAGGAATGCGCAGGAGGTGGATCCCCAGCTCTCCAACACGGCTGGGCTTGGCTTCGTCAGCCAGCCAGCAGCAGCCAGTAAGGCTGTGAACAGTGTGGACACTACCACAAGTGGCGCGTTGCAGGTTTCTGTTTCTCCTTCAGCTGTCCAGTCTGCGTCAGAGACCTTCCCTCCGTCAGCTATAATGCAGAAGCAGAGCTTTATCGAGAAACTGTCAGCAGCTGTCTGGAAAAACCTTGCTAACCCAGATGCAAACACCGGGACTGAAAAAATTAACTATACGTATCTTCTGACGCGTTCAATTCAGGCCTGCAAGACAAATCCTGAATATATTTATGCTCCTCTGAAAGAAATCGCTCCTGCCGACCTCCCGAAGAGTAAGAAGCTCCTAACGGATGGCTTCGCCTGTGAAGTACGATGTCAGAACGTCTACCTGGCCACCGGTTATGCTGGCAGCAAAAATGGGTCGCGGGACCGAGCTGCGGAGCTGGCAGTCAGGCTGCTGCAGAAGTCTGTAGAAGTCAGGGTCGTTCAGCGCAAGTTCAGACACACCTACCACGAAGACCTGGTGGTGTGCGAGGCAGGCGTGAACCGCACGGATTTCCCTCCAGCTCTCAAACCTCACGAGGAGTTTGTGGTGGCCAACAGGGACTGCGTCCCCATGCAGCCTGGTTCTGAGTCTGTGAAAAATTCCCCCAACACCAGCAAACACTGGACTAGTTTTGTCCTCACGGAGAACGCTAGCGATTCGATAGGAATCCTTAACAATTCGGCCTCGTATAATAAAATGTCTGTTGAGTATAAATATGACTTAATGCCCAACCGCATGTGGCGCTGTCGAGTGTATCTACAAGATCACTGCCTAGCCGAGGGATACGGTACCAAGAAGACCAGCAAGCACGCGGCAGCCGACGAGGCCTTGAAGATTTTGCAGAAGACGCAGTCAAATGTAACTGCCATCAAAGTGACGCAGGTTCAGAAGGTGGGCTGCTCCTCGCGGGGTTCCGGAAGGAAGAAGGACCTGAAGGACCTGGTGGTTTACGAGAACTCGGATAACCCGGTGTGCACCCTGAATGACACCGCACAGTTCAACAAGATGACAGTAGAGTACGTCTTTGAAAGGATGACTGGCATGCGATGGAAGTGCAAGGTGCTGCTCGAAAACGAATTCATCGCGGAAGCAGTCGGAGTGAAGAAATCTGTCAAGCATGAGGCAGCAGAGGAAGCTGTGAAAATCCTCAAAAAGACTCAGCCGACTGTTGTTAATAACCTGAAGAAAGGCACCATTGAAGACGTCATCTCTAGAAATGAGATTCAGGGTCGGTCAGCAGAAGAGGCTTTCAAGCAGAAGATCAAAGAAGACAACATTGGGAATCAAATTTTAAGAAAGATGGGCTGGACAGGTGGTGGTCTAGGGAAAGACGGCGAAGGAATCAGAGAGCCTATTTCAGTGAAGGAGCAGTTTAAAAGGGAAGGACTGGGGCTTGATGTGGAAAGGGTAAATAAAATCGCTAAAAGAGACATCGAACAGATCATTCGAAACTATGCACGCTCAGAAAGTCACGTTGACTTGACATTCTCTACAGAACTGACGAACGACGAGCGGAAGCAGATACATCAGATTGCCCAAAAATATGGTCTTAAGAGTAAATCTCACGGGCAGGGCCATGACAGGTACTTGGTGGTAAGCAGAAAGCGGCGCAAAGAGGATCTCATAGACCAGCTGAAGCAAGAAGGCCAGGTTGGGCATTATGAGCTGATCATGCCTCAGGCAAACTGAGGTTAGGTGTCCGACTTCACTGGTGGGAGTAGCGATGAACTGAAACTTCCTAGACACCCGATGAAAGAAAGATGCTGCATTTTCTTGTTGCGGGATATATTAACATTGAAATCTTTTACCTTGCTCATACAATTTTGGAAATGTTACTAGTCAATTAGGACTGACCGAGTTCTGTTCAAGTGTATTAGCACAGCCCAGAACCAGTAGTGCTATTACTGTATGTCTTTGATATTACTTGCTCCCTCATATTTTAATAGTTTTGTAATAGCAAAAACACACATCCAACCAGAAGGAATTTGACACCATTTAAAATTATAGTTTCCTTATTCTTTTTGTCTGAGAAAGGAAAAGGAAAAAAAAAAAAAGCTTTTTTTTTTTTTTTTTTTTTACAACAACAAAAAATAATGAAAAGCAAAGGAAATGCAGTTTGGAGGAATAAATCTGTATGTAAAGTTGGTATTAATGACAATAAAAATACAGCTTTATTTCTGGAAAAAAAAAACACCCACAAGATTTGTCACGTGTTGTGTTGGGGGAAAAAAAAGTGCGAAAACTGCATTTATTCTTGAGAAACATATCTATGGTACAGTCATGTTTGTCTCTGCTGTGTATGTATGTAGAGGTGTCCTTAACCAGCTTACAGTTCTGTTCACAGGTTCCTACCTTGTGTCTCCCATACTGAAAGTCACTGAAAGCACCTTAGCCGTGAGTGTGTTGAACGTAGGTAATTCCAGTGGATTTTTACTTAACAGCACTGCTTGACACATGTGCAAATGCCACGGTAATGTGTGAAATACAAACCGGGTGGTAAACGCAGAGCCCACGCGTCAGAGATGCTCATGGGGACTGTTGCATAACTTATTTTTTTACTTTGAATATAAGCTGTTTAATCCTGAGCAAAACCAACTCTGTGCCTAATCATTTCTCTGCTCGCTTAATTTAATGTACCTGTGCTTGTGTATGTTGAGGGCAGTTCCTGAGTAAACTGCGTGGTGCTGCTCGGAGGTGTGTGAGCACAGCATCTCACCGGGAGTGTGGAGCACTCCTCTCCTTGCCTGGGGAGCAGGCTGCAGCGCTGCACCACGCACGGAGCCTCCAGCCTTGGAGGAATGCCTGCTTCATGCCTGGAGATGTGGAGGTCGGGGATTGACCTTGGAAAAGCCAAGTGTAAGATTTGCTCAGAGATGCTGTTCGTTGTTTTTTTCTGTGACCAGTGGGGACGGCTGATGGTTCTGTAGCACAAATACAATCATAATGAAGTATTTCTTCACCTGTTTGCCTGATGGTTTATGTCCCAGTTACAGCTTTTGGTTTTCTGCTTCCCATATTTGCCTCTTCACTCTTTGCATTGTCCTACATCTTTTTTCCACCCCTTACACTGTTTGTTTTTTTTTTTTTTTTTAATACTCTTGGCTCTGAGGAGAGGGTGACTGACCCCTGCTGATGAAACAGAAGAGACAGGAGGTGACGTGCAGCTAGAGATGTTTTCATCGCAGCAGTGTGAAAAGGAAGAGATTGCCCTGGAAGAATTCCAGTTCCAGGTAAGCATCCCCTCCTGTCTTTAACTGGGTGGCTTCAGCACAGCTTCTGTTAGCTTGGGCTTCTGAAATAAGATGCTGTTTTTGAAGAAAAATAATCTGGTAGAAAATTCTGAAAGGGTCCTCTTTTTGTTTGTGCACTGCTCCCTCTCCTTCTGAATTCTGCTCCCAGGGAGGCTGGGCTATAGCAGATGGCAGTGTAGGAGTGTGGAAGAAGCCTGGTACTTCCTGGGCAGATATTCCTGCAAGCAGGAGTGTGGCTCCCCCTCCCTAACTCGGTTATCAGCAGGTCTTAAAGCTTGGTGACACCAGGCAGGGTGGTGAGAGCACCAGTGCGGTATTGGGGGTGAAAAATGTCTTTTTGCTGAGCAGTAGGGGGCAGAGGATAACTGTAATGGTGCTGTAACAGTTACTGAGCAACAGGGAGTCTGCAAGGTGTCGGTGGTGGTTTTATTCTCTCCTGGGTAGCACCCTGGGCTTTTAGGGCCCGAAGTCTTTGCCCAGTGGGGTAGCGCTGTGCCAGCCCTTTCTGTTGCCTTCCTGCTTGCTGCTGGATGTTTGGCCGGCTGGGCGTCAGCTGTTGGCAGTGAAGAACTGCTGCCTGCTCCAGCTCCTGTTCATGCAGCTTGCTGGAGCCAGCACTGCGTGGTTTAATGTTGAGTTAGTGGATGAAGGACTGGCGGAGGAAAGGAGTAAAGGCGAGGTTCTTGCACCTCTGTGCTCATGTTTCTGGCTGCCTTAGAGTCGAAGCTTTTATTTTAGTGACTAGCAAGACAAACACAAAAATGGAAGGGCTGCTATGAGATCAGAATGACTTGGGCCATTCAGAAAAGCAGAATGAGCTACAGATGGTACTGAGGAAATGGCTACGAGCCTTCATACGCCTTTTGGTTGGCTTTGGGCTTTGCTGGCAGTGGGGCTGTTTTGCACTGGTGTAATTTGGTGTAACCAGATGCTCGTTCTTGACTGGCTCCGACTTGGGCAAGTTGTGCACAGGGAATGCTAAAGAAACTAATTGAGGCAGACTCACTGTGTCTGTAAGAGCCTATCGGGTCTAGTGCATGGAGTTGAATCCTCTCCCTACCTCTCATAGTTTTTTTTGTGGCTGATAAAGCTGCTGGTTCAAGGGTCCAGAAAAGCTACTGTCCTTTAGGAACACTAGCAAGGATCGCTGAGTAGGACTTCAGTGGTGAAAAGCTGTGCTGCGTAAGACAAAAGGCCTTTTCCAGGGGAGAAGTGTTAGCACAGAAGCGTTGGCACAGGAGAAGAGGTGTAAAGCCTGGTAGATTTCTTTTGAAGAAGCTGGCAGCTTCTGTCTTACTGGTGGAGTTAAGGCACAGGAGCGGCTTGTGTTGTACGTCATTTTGAATCCTATTCTCTCCTAGACAGGCATGAAGTAGAAATATGATTCCCCTAACAATTAGTTATGGAAGGTTTTAAGTTGCTGTTAAAAACTTACGATAGGTTTGTTTTTGTGGGTTTTTGGTGTGTTTTTTTTTTTTTTAAACAGCTTACTACTAATAGGAATGGAATGGTCCTGAGCCTTCTGTGTTTTTCTTGATAGGATTTGTGTCTGTTTTTTAATTTCTCTGCTTGCTAGTTGATACTGACCTGTCTTTCCTCCTTTGTTCTCCAGGCCTCCTTGATCTAGCTGGAAGGGCTTATTTGATTTTCTTTGCAAGGTGAATGTAGAGCTTGGCCTGAGCACAACAGGTCCTGCCCAAAAGGTAAGCAAGTATTTTATAGCCTGGGTTGTAGAAATCAACAGCTTCTACCTGACACTTCCTATCATCCCCAGTAAAATAATCACAGTTGTACACCTCTTGCCTATTTATACAATAAGCATTAAGGTTACACTTTTTTATTTACAAGTTTTGAAAAATGTACAGTTTCTTACATGGGTTACTTGTGCAAAGTTATACTTCTCAACTAACAGACCAATGTGCACACAAAAGACACTGGAACAGTGGACAACACAACTGGAAGGTTTCATCCCACACTGCTGCTTAAGGTACTGTATCCAAATGTACTAACTTAGCCTTACAGAAAAGTGAGTATGGACTTTGAACTGTTTTTTTCAGAGTTGAAAAAAATACTTTCATAAAATGGAAGGAATACTAACTCAAGCATGCAGCAGTAGCTCACGTAAACCACACAATCAACAAAGAACAGGAACTGCAGAGACTACCCCATACTTTATTCAAACTTTCCACAAGGCAAAGTTGGATCCCAAAGAACTTATCTTTCTCAGATAAAGATGAGGGGAAGGAGAAAGACACTGAAAGAGTAACTCCACCTCTGAAACACTTCAGGCTTTACCTCTTCCTGAATTGGGAAAGTCTCTCACTCAGAATACCACAGCTCCACCTGCTTTTGTCCAGTAATGTCAGCAACAAGACTATAGAAACTTATTTAAGCAGTCTCTATAGGCATGTCCTTTAACACACTATTTAAAATAAAAAAACAGGGTTTGTTTCTCACCCTCAGCAAAGATGAAAGTACCACAACTGTAGTGATTTATGTATACCTGTACATAAATCCTGCATGGGAGGTGCAGAAGTGACTAGCATTCCATGGTCTTACTAATCGAATGGCAATTGGTTTAGCTGTTTGTTTTTTTCCATAAGTAAGGAGTTGATAAACCAATACAAATGGGAAACAAGGTTATTTCTTCACTCAGTACTTACAAATGCAGTGGGGTCTAAACCAATGGTAAATGACCAGCCTGGACAGATCAGCACTTTAGTAATATCAGTTAAAAAATGTGTATGTATATAAACATCCCTTTTATCAAGCTACACATAAGCATCACTGTGTATAACACAATTACAATTAAAAGCTTAGTGTACACTACAGAAATGCACAATACTGCCCTAAGACTGGAGAGGGACCACAGAAAATGAATTCAGCATCAGTAATTCTTTTGCAAGTAACCCAAGTACAGTACATTTGACTTCAAAGTGGGTGCTTTCTGATGTCCAAGGAGAAGAAGCTTCAGCAAGGGAGGGTGGCAACAGCACAACAGCTATTCTGCTTTCAAAGTAAATGCAGTGATGCTAGGAGGAAGAAGATGACTCAGACACTTCATGTATTTTCCTCATCACCAGAGTGTTCATTTGCATCATCCTGGGTCAACAATCACGCCAACTCTGTTCTACTATTGCAGAAACCCGTTTTTCATATTCCCGCTTATTCTCTTGGTATAGCTGAGCTGCCTGGCTGTTTGCTGGACTGTTAGGATTTGGCTCATCCAATAGAGACTGTGCAAAAAGAAAAAGACTCTTAGACACATGACAGCACGTAGGGTTTCAGCAACATATTCGTTAAGCTATCCATAGTTCTAGTAGGAGCAGAGAAGTTCAGCTAGCTGTAGGTAAGATACATTGCATTATTCCAGTTGGACATTATTATAAGCTCTCTCTTTACAATGCAGCAGTACCCGAGCAGTGGAATCACTGGATGTACCCCTGCAGTGACCACTGTGTGCCAGTAAATCTAGAATTTACACGTGGTAAGCATTCATACTTTAACAAACAACACGTAGCTGCTATACTGGCTATCAGGAACCAAAACACTTTTCCTGAGCTTTTTTTTTTTTTTTTAAAATGTCTAAGCATCCTAATTTCATTCTGCCTTTTCATGCAGTGTTCTTTTACCTGTATGGATGTTAAGATGGAGGAGACATCGTAAGTAGGACTCCAACGATTCTGAAGAATATCCAGACATATACTACCATCTGCATAGACTAGAAAAGGTTCAAGAAGAATGGCTTAAAACAGAAGTTGTACAGCTACTCATTTTTTCTTAGTATTGCCTGATCCTAAAAAATCTAGGTACTGACAAACAGTACAGAAACCAGTAGTGTTTGAGACTTAAATCGACCAGACAAGCCTGCATGTAGTAAGAGATGCAGCTTGTCACTGGCAGCTGCCTCAAACCCTGCTCATTCTTCAATTGCAAACTTCTGTGACACTGCAACCACCGCTACAGAAAGGATGAAAACCATGAAGAGATTTAAGGCAAAGAATTTATGTAACTCACATGGGAACCAAATCAAGACCACTTCTTTGAAGAGCAATTAACAGAAGAGGTTCCCCTGGGAAGTACCTACAGCAGTCAGTGCCTGGTCACCTCTGGTGACAGCTTCTAAAGAACCTTCCCTTGGTGCACTTAGACCACGCATGCTTAACTTGCAACATTTGAAAGTTTCAGGTACTTCTTCACGAAGCTAGTATTTGTTCAGAGACAAGGAACCAACCTTCTAATTACTAAGGGAGAGGCTTAATTAAGTGATCTTACTATTACTGGCTATGGTTGGAAACTAGTACTGCATCTCAAGGTATAGCATGCATACAGGCAGCCATTTCTGGAAAAATAAAAATGATACCAGACAACTGCATTCAGGTCATTTTGATATGCATGCAGTATGTATAGACAAAAGTTGAAGGCACCTGCTATTTAGGTACAAAATATCCTGTCAGGTTTAACAACAGATGGTTGAGAGAACAGACTCAAAAATACTGTGCTGTGTCACCTGAAAGCACAAAGACTGCTCTTACTGCACCCTTAGTCTCAAGCCTGAGCTCTGCTCACACACACAGCCCTCATCAAAACCCCACAGAACCACACTGGAATGGTGCTCGCTTATTAAGTAGTCCCTTTCTACAGCACTTAGAGAAAGCTGTAATTAAAATACGTAGATATTGTGTAAGTACTTACCATTTGGATGGAACATTTTAGAGACAAATCTAACAGTAGGTGGTTTGTTAGGATATTCCTCTGTGAATTCTATTGTAAGTTTGAAAGTTCCTGCAGTTGAAAGAGAGATAGGTAACCTTTAGTCAGAATTAATTTACATAAGGGATGAACAAGTACCATTCCTCTGTAAGCACACACCAATATAACTGTGGTTGTACATACATGCTGGACGAAAATTACAGCTTGCTCAGTCCTACAGTGCTGCTTCTCTCTGCAAAGAGTTCCTCCCTAACTTACTGCTAAAAAAGGCTTAAATTTCAAGGAAATATATACATTTTTAAATCAACAACTGCTCCCATCATGAGATCATTTTGTAAAAAAGCAGTATTGCAAGCAACATTCATGTTGGAAATTTTAAAAACCACAATCTGATCATCTATACTTCATGTTCAATGGTCGCCTTTTGAGTACGGTTCATTAAGAGGGGTCAGAAAACTGTATTCAGTCAAATATAATACATAAAATAAATACAGAAAACTGTATTCAATTAAGTCCCAATCCAACTGATCTAACAGCCCGCATCAATGTAAGTTATTTTAGCCCTTCTCCTCAGGCTACACTAATCAAAAAATCAGAAGTCTGTCAACTAACCTGCCTGGCTGTGGCATCAAGGGAGCAGGCACTGCTAGCGAGTCCCATCAGTAACCAAGGCCCTCCACCCTTCCCGTACCATGTCAGACCACCTAAGCCTGGCTATGTTGTGTGAGAAATACCTGGGGCACCCCTGTACCACCGCACAGCTCTCCTGCAGGAGGAATGCACCTTACAGGAACCAAGCTGCCACAGCAGATCTACCACTTCTTTTTTCTCCCCCTTAAGGATTTCAATCTCTTTTCCTTTTTTCCCCAATCAGTAAGGGTCTGTAGTATTTCCCAGGGGCTCCTTCCTTTGTAAGGACAAAAACCACAGCATTGAGTTACAAGAAATGAAGGTCACTGCTTTGACATTCCCGTTTGCATATGAAGACAGAGTACAGATGCTTCAGAGCTTTCTGTACAGCAGTGGAAAGTCTCTGTCCTAAAAATAAGTTTTTGCATGTTTGTTTTTTATTAGCAGCCTACCAACATGGGAGCACAGGGCTAGCAGCATACAATCTCCCTGTAAAACAACAAGAACAGCAGTTTTCTAAACAGCAGAAATCCTAAATTAGTGCGAGTCTGCAATGGGGCTTTCTAGTTTTACTCCTGCTCATCCAGATGCAAAGAAGCAGATTTGAGATCAGCTTGAAATCAAACCCTGGAAAGATTGCAACAACTTCGCCAGCTGCAAACATCTTCCCAGGACTACCTGTTCTTCCCAACACAGTGACAGTCCCAGGCAACGCGAGCACTTTAGAATCAAGTACTGGGAGAACTCCCAGCGCTCTCCATCCCAGCTCCAGCTCTCAGTAGCCTCTTTATGCGCTACTAAAGCAGGCACTTCTGTGGGAGAGTGACTAAGCAAGCAGTAGGCTGGAGAAAACCATCAGATAATAGAGTTCAACAAGCACACTCCAGAAAATGTTATTTTAGAACGCTGACTGAAGTGGGAGCAGAGGGGACAGATCAGATAGCCGAAGAAGAGTATTGAGGGCAGCCTGCTCTCAGAATCCATTTAAAGCTACTAAAAGAAAGGGAAGCCACCTGTCCCAGCAGGGGCACGACAGCATTACTTTTACACAAACCTGAGCTAGACAGCTTCCAGCTGGCAGATCTCCCCACTCAGATTCTCAAGGCAAGACCCAGAGAAGCAGTGGCTCTGTAGAAGAGCCCCCACTTCATGCACTGAAATCCACATTCCTTAGGTGAAGAACAAGCCATATGGAGGGCCAACGGTCTGCTGTCTGTTCCAGCTGCCTGCCGGATGGCAGAGGCAGGGCACTACGTTAGCTGTTAGTGAACTCTCCTCTTGAGCCAGGAACCCCGCACTAACCACAACATCATAATTCAGTTTCAGAGGAACAGGACTGAAGGACTGGGGAAACCTGGGCTTCCATCAGTGGCAGTGTTACCATGTTACATGCCACAAGCACAGAGATTCTGGGAAACACGGTGAAGGGTAGGATAAATGTCCCTGAGGTCCTACTGCAGACACCTGCAATTGAATCCTCTTAAACCAGAAGATGGAAGGTAGGCTGCTGATCTAAATTAGTAGTTGCTCCAAGGCCGAGTCAGCCTGCACACCAAGATGTGAAAACACCCTCTGAAGTCTGGGGGTGGAGGGAACGGAGGGCTGTTGGCAGCATTCTTCCGCACAGCAAGCAAGCAGATGTGCTCGAGCCTAGGGATTTCAGTTCAGACAAAGCTACAAAGCCTCAGAAGCTGACAGTGGAGAAGGGCCTCACCACAATGAGAACGAAGAACTGTAATTCCCACACTGTTGAGATTATTACACCTCCAGTACAACTAAATCTTTTCACCATCTACTTTCACAAGAATTAAGGTATCTGAAGTCCAACAGCGTCACTGGGGACTGACAGAGACTGAACACGAGAACACAGAGTGACTTCTGAAGGATACTGCCCGGCAAGAGGCTTCCCAAGGAGGGTTACGGAACCCCAGCAGGGGTCTGAACAAAGAACAGCTCAATGCTGTTAGATGAAAGGTTCCTTGGTTTTACCTACATGAAGCTTAACCGGATCCAAACTGCGCTGCCATGAGTCCTGTCACTGGAGGGGAAAGCACAGCGCCGGCACCCCTAGCCCCGTATCTCCAGGCTGCACTCAGCCCGTGGTTATCTGGCACGATGTAAGGTATGTCCCAGCGAGACAGAGATAAGCATACCCCACAACACAATGCATTATCTGTTTTCCTGAGCGTGCACTGTGAAAAACACACACTCTGCTACAAAGAGAGCAATCCATCACGCACCAGGACTGTGTAATTAGATCAACCAAAGCAGGAGGACAGCAGTGGCAGACTCAAGCAGTCGTTTGAACTTCAGGCTGCTGCGAGCACAAGGTGCCCCAAGTATCCTAGATAAAGGCACAACAGTGCCACACAGGAAAGCACAGACACAATCAGAACGTCAGGGCTCTCTGAAACAGTCTCCAGCTACATGGAAATATATGGAAAACAGCCCTCACAGCACCTGTTAACCTCACACTGCGCTGGAAGAGCCTGAACACGGAAACAACCTGCATTTCACCATGCTGCAAGGAGAGGGCTTCCTGCCTCCAAAGAGCAGAGCACCGAAAGCCTAGGCAGCTCCGGCAACCCTTCACTGAAGTTTAAAGGAGCCCTTAATCCCAAGTTTTTGAGATAATAAAATACATTTATTTGACCCACCTATTCTACAGTCAGTGTTACAGAATATTCAAGTTCCAAACATTAGTCTTCTAGAAGAGCTACCCTACCAAATTCCTTAACTAATCTCTTGAAAAAAAAGTAACTGCCTGAAGTATTTAAAATACACAAAAACTTCACAGAAAACATCTGGCATTTGCAGGCATACCTACAGGTGCTACCTCCAAGGATAAACAGAGACAAAGTAGTTAGCCAAGACCAACGTAACAGTTACGGAGTTTTTCTTATACTTTTGCCATGAGTCACTGAGATCTAGGATTAATTATAGCCTGCACTGAAAGTATCTTAAAAAATGCATCACTGATTTCAGTTGGACGGCATTTCATGTCTAACAAGTTCTCACAGAGCTGCTGAAGGATTCACCATAACCCCAAACAGGCACTAGCTGGACACAGCTGTGCTACAAGGACCCATTTAGCCAGCTTTAGAAGTTAAGAAGCCCTTTTAATCTTCAACCCCAAACGACACCCGTTGTAGTGCAGTGAAGTAGATGTCAAGAACAAAAAAGAATTCTGCTCTGGACTTCCTCAAACATCCGACCTGTTTCCTTAAGCGGCTGACTCACATGGGGATTTGTGAAGCACTTTCAGTATCAGAAAAACAAAAACAAAAATGGAATTCAAATAATTTGGAATGACAGCACTTCTGCCCCAGGTTTGACATCGCTCCAAACAGCAGGATGCCCAGAAACACCACCCGGGACTCAACAGAAACCTTAATAAGGCTAAATTAGACCCCAGATCCCCATGTTTAGCAATCAGAAACAAGCCCTGATGTGTTTTTTTTTTGCGTGTTTCTGTAATCCAGCCTAGCGACAGAACTCACCCCTCCTCAGGTCAAGGAAGAAAGCCGGGTTTGGTGGGCGGTGGGTACGGGGGCGTGCAGGCGGCCACCCGCCCTCGTCCCTCCCATGTCCCCCAGCCACCACCTGTTGCCAGCCCCCCCCCCCCCAAAGCCCCGGGGCAGGACGCAGCCCCCCGGGGCAGCACGGAGCCCCCCGGCCTCACTCACCGTCCTCGAAGGGGGTCCCCTCGGGCCTGCGGGAGGGAAGCAGAGCACAGCGTTACCGCGGGCCGACCGGCCCCGAAAGGGGGGGGGGGAGCCCCGCCGCCGCCCCCGGCCCCACTCACCCGAAGATGACGGCGTTCCACACCATGATGTTGTTCTCGGAAGGGGCCCCGCTGACGCCGGCCGGGGGGTCCTCCTGCAGCCTGCGGGCACAGCCGGGCCTCAGCGCCGGGTCCGCGCCCCCCCCCCCCCGCCGTCCCCTCAGAGCCGCCCCCGTCCCCTCCGCTCCCCCCCGCCCCTACGCACTCGGCGTAGCCCCGGCAGGTAGCCGCCCGCCGCTGCGCAAACGGCGTAACCCGCAGGCGGGCGGCGCGGCCCGGCGCTACGCAATCTGCGGAGCGCGCCCTGCCCCGCCGCCATGTTGCGCTGCCCCCTCCTCCGCCGCCGGCCGGGCGCGGCGCCCCTCGGCCTCCACAACCCCCCCCCCCCCCTTCCCCGCGCCGCCGCCGCCGCCGCCCCCGCTACCTCTTGAAGTCCCGCATGAGGCGCCGACGGGCCGGGGTGGACATGGCGGCCGCCCCTTACGAATCGCTCATACACGGCCGCGGGCAGCGCGGGGCGCCCGGCAGCGGCGGCAGCGGGAGGCTCGGGCTGAGGCGGCGGCCGGGAACGATCGCGGCCGCTACCACTGCGGGGGGGAAATGGGGGGGGGAGGGCGGTGAGCGTGGGCTGCGCCGAGCGCTGCGCTGCCGCCGGGCGCTCCCGGCACGTACCAAGCGCCGCGGGGGGGGGGGGGGGGGGGGGCGGGGGGGAGAGAGAGGGAGGAGCCGGATGCTGCGGGGGCGCCGCGCAGTGGCCACGCCCCCTCTGTGAGATGACCACGCCCCCTCGCGGTGAGGTGGCCCCGCCCACGGCGCCGAGGCCCCGCCCCCCGGCGCCATGCCGAAGGTGGTGTCGCGCTCCGTGGTGTGCTCCGACACCCGCGACCGCGAGGAGTACGACGACGGCGAGAAACCGCTGCACGTCTACTACTGCCTGTGCGGGCAGATGGTGCTCGTGCTGGGTGAGCGGGGCGCGGGGGGGCGGGCGGGGGGCGGGTAGGGGGCGGGCAGGGCCCCCCCTGACGGCGTGGTGCCGCAGACTGCCAGCTGGAGAAGCTGCCGATGAGGCCGCGGGACCGCGCCCGGGTGATGGACGCCGCCAAGCACGCGCACAAGTTCTGCAACGCCGAGGAGGAGGAGAGCGTCTTCCTGCGCAGGTGGGGGGCCGGGGGCCGGGGGGCTGCCGGGGGGCTGCGGTGCGCCCCGCTCAGCCGCTCAGCCCCCTCTGTGCCCCCAGGCCCGAAGGCATAGAGCGGCAGTTCAGGAAGAAGTGCGGCAAGTACGAGATGCTTCACCCTCTTATAGTACCCTTCATCCCTTAATTTTTGCTCCTGCGTGGCGGTGGCTTTCCCTTAGCATTTTTCACACCCTGCCCGCTAGGTAGCTGTAGGAGGCCAGGACGCGCGTTTTCTCGCACACAGATGTGTTTCTATTCCAGGTGTGGACTGCTGCTCTTCTATCAACACCAGCAGAAGAACGCTCCGGTGACGTTCATCGTTGATGGTGCTGTGGTCAAGTTTGGGCAGGGCTTTGGGAAAACAAACATCTATACGCAGAAGCAAGAACCTCCCAAAAAGGTATCCTGCTTTAGAGCAGTAAAAAGGCTGTCTGGGCTTTTCAAAGAGGTGTGAGTAAAATCAAATAACAGGGGAGGAAAGAAAAAAAAAGAAGAGGAAGAGAAGGACCTGTAAACAGTGACTCAGTTGTGCATCTTCTCCCTGTCTGTTTGCCTTAAGTTTATGATGCAAGAGGTTACTGGAGCTTGGAGTCCTAGCACTAAAGAACAAAACAAATTTGGCAGTCTGGACTTTGCCTTATTTTGGGGCTCAGTTACCAGAAAGTTTCCATTTGTAAATAGATCAGGCTGGTAATCTGAACGGTGATTCTCAAAATCTGGCTAATCCACTGCGTGTCAGTGAGTTTGCCTCTGATGATGACAGCTCTAAGCTCAGAAATCGTTGGGGATGCTTCTGTGCCAAATACAGAGTTCAGGAAATTTGTATGATTTGTATGAGCAGTCTTAAAAGCTTTGGAGGAGAAATAGCCCCTAGTAGCACAACTCTTCCCAGGTTTAACAAAATACTTTGCTTCTTACCTAGGTGATGATGACCAAACGGACCAAAGACATGGGCAAGTTCAGTTCTGTCACGGTCTCCACAATTGATGAAGAGGAGGAAGAGATCGAAGCAGTGAGTTTTCTCTGCCCTTGATGGCAGTCCTGTGGGCTGGGCAGTTGTCCCAGCTGGCCACCGATCAGAGCCGATGGTCGTCTCATCGTTGGGATGAGATGTTGATGCTTTAGGGTTTGCTGTTGCAATGGGGCACTGTGTGTGTTGCAGAGGGAGATTGCAGACTCCTACGCACAGAACGCAAAAGTGATCGAGAAACAGCTGGAGCGGAAGGGAATGAGCAAAAGAAGGCTACAGGAGTTGGTGAGTGCTTTGTACAGAGTTGAACACAAGTCTCAGAGATCTGTTAGCTTTGCACACAAGCTATCTGGCTGGTCAGACTATGACCAGTGCATGGCACAGTCATGTGTAACAAGTAGCTTTGGGAGGACCATTCTTCCTTTACAGGTTGTGTAGAGATATTTTTCTACCCCCCTTGAACGTAAAATTGTATGCAAGTACCTATAGAGCTAACTGAAGAGCAGACAGCAGAGATTTTGCAGGGAGACCTCCCATGGCCTGTTAGACAAGGAGCATGGAAGCAGGGCACCATGCTGAGGCTTTCTCACTCAGCACCCTTAATGCCGTGCTCTCAAGCCTGCTCGACAGATCAGGTCTCTGCCAGGAGGTATCAGGGCAAACTAGCACCGTAGTGGAGGACATGCCAGCTCAGCTGCTGCCTTCTTCAAGGGTGCCTTGAAGAATTAACAGCAAGAACGTTACAGCTGATCTTACCTGCTGTGACAGGATAGTAGGAGATGGGGGGGGGGGGGGAGGAGAGAAAAACGTGCAGCATCCACCTTAGGATAGAAGGTGTGAAATTGTGTTGTGTGCAGTTACTTTGGGGCTTTTTATAACTTTAAAGATAGTGCTCCCTTTTGGTACCACAGGGGAGGAGAGGCAGAAAAAGGCTTGAACTACTCTTGCTTCTGTGTGAGAGGCTTGCAGTGGTCAGATAAGAAGGGCAGACTTCACTGGAGCACTGAAAGGAAACATTTCCAGACATTATTTAATTGTGTCATTTTTCTTCATCAGGCTGAGTTGGAAGCCAAGAAAGCGAAGATGAAAGGAACTCTGATTGATAACCAGTTCAAATAAAGCACTCTACGTCTGCTCTGTATTTGGAGACAGGTGAAAACTACCAGGAACTTCAGCGGATTTGTTCCCAAAGACCGTGTTCAAGAGCAGTGTGCTGCAGCCAGGTTGGAGGATGAGTACCCCTCTGTGTAGGCGATGCTCTCCTGCCAATTTTATTAACTCAAATAGCACTGGGGACTTTGCTGAAACTGCTTTTCTGCACAATGGCAAGCAGTTCCAGCCAGAATATTTAGTTTTCAGAAAATCTTTGCTCGATGCCTTTGTGAGTTCAGTGCACCTTTACATATCTTTTTATTTTGAGAATTTTCAAATGTGTAAGACACCCATAAATGTACTGGAAGATAGGACAATTGTACAACAAAGAGATCGTTACAAAAGTAAGCTATGTTCATGTTGTTCATTTGGATATTTTTAAAATGTGTTCAAAACCTGCAGCATCCTCAGAGAGGTGCTATTTCAACACAGGTTAGAATGACTCTGATGCAAGGTTTAAGGATCAGGCTGCTTCTCACCCTGAGCAGCAGAGAGGCTGTCACAGGCAGTCAGCGCAAGCTTGGCTGGAGGTCTTAGTCCCTGGTGAACACTGGAAAGCTGCAGTTGTACAGAATTACACTGCCCATTACGAGAACATGAAATCAACCCTATTTTAAGCTACTGAAAACAAAACCTGCCTGGTATTACACCACTAACGAGTACAAATATATAGCTGGAAACTACTGCAATGATTGCTGATCGTTTAAGGTAGAATACATTTGCATCTCTGAATGTTCTGCAAAACAGTAGTTGCAGGTGTAAAACACGGAGAAGAAAACTTGTGAATGCATTGAACATTAAGGACTTGGACAAAGACAACAGTAAGAATCTGTATAAAATGCATTGTTTGGGAAATACTACTCTGTATCCCTCCCATGATGTAACTACACTTCACCCTGTGTCATCCCCATGTCAGTGTTGCTCTATGTGGGATTAAATGTCATGTTATGGATTTGAACTAAAATACTTCTAGGGCGTCCTTACTCTCCTGAGTATGGTTAACGACCTGTGAGCAGTGTGTACGATGCTTCATTTCTCACAGTTCTTATGAAGGATTTCCTATAATCAGTATACATTTTCCATCTGCCTTTATAACCTTAACTGGGAAACGGGTCTGCTTAGATGAAGGACGCGTGCCTCTTCCCTTGGAAAATTAATGTGTGAGGGAGGGAAGGAGCTGGCAGCCTGGGTGGGATGTATTGGTCAGTGCTGGAAGGCAGAAGTCTGGGTGCTGATTAATGCTAGGATGGGGAAACACATACTCAAGTTAACTCGAGCAGTGCTGATCTTGTGCAGTGCTGATCTTCAGCTAATCTGAAGCCTGTTTCTAGAGCCCTCATGAAGTGTTGGGTGCCTAACAGCTGGGAAGTGCTGGACAAAGGAGTGGGAACGCCTCCTTTACACAAAACACTTTTCCAAGTGCGGTAGCACAGTCCAGCCAGGTGAGGGCCTTAGGGCTCCCTAGGAGCAGCCCAAATCCCTAAATAACCTCGTCAGCCTCCCTCCAAGGAAATATTTCTCCCTGGACCTCTGGAAAGGGCAGAAGACATCCATCATTTATACACAATGTACTGCTGAATTCACCTGCCCGTTCCTCTGAAACTAGGTGTACTTAATGGCGAACACCTGTATTCAATTTTCTTTAGAAGTTTTATTGAAATTCCAAGTAAGAGCCAAAAATGGAATATAGCTTACAAGTTTGAAAAGCGATTTTGAAAATGTGATGTCTGATTGGATGCAGACTTAATCCCCAGGCGTCATAAAGGATGAAATGCAGTCCTGCTCCAAGAGACACCAAGACCAAGCGCCCACTCCAGACTAGTGTGACTTGTGTGCCTTCCTCTGGAAACACCAAAGATCAACGCTCAAGTGTGGTGTTGGCCTGGTACTAAGTCTACCACATACCTGCCAGGGTTTTCGTAGCCTTAAAAATGGGGTGCAAGTCCAGGTGGGGTTAGGAGTGGAGAAAAAGCCTGTTGGAGTGGGACTGCCAAAGCCAGGCAGGCAGGAGAAAAAAAAAGAAGAAAAACAAAAAAAACAGCAGGGAACCTGTTAAATAAAGACACAGCTGCAGATCTTGGGCTAAGGATCAGCCAACAGTTAGGTAAAGCTTACAGTTACAGTTAGGGTTAAGGTTGAGAGGGACAAAACACGGGGCTTCAGCTGAAGTGGGGCTGTAAAGGGGTGGCCAGCAGGGCTGGAACATCTCTGCAATTTGATAAGGCACAAAGAAATACGGTAAGCATGCTGCTCAGCACAAGTTGGCCAAAGTAGCTATTACAACCATCACCAACTTCTCCAGCTGCAAATCTCAAGCCCTGAGGCAGTGTTAACAGCACAGCAAAAGCGCTTTTCCTCACTTTTAGAATACCAGCCTGTGCACAGCGAGTGTTTGTTTCATTCTTGTAATTAGAGAGCTGCCTAGTTCATCTCAGGACTCTCATGGACTCGGTCAGAAAGGGGAATGTATTCTGCCAAGCTTGCCAGCTCTTTTATATTTTTAATACGCTCTAATTATGCAGTGTGTGGCTGAAACATCTACAAAACAGACTCTGACATGATACATTATTTAGCGTGTATTTCTCACCATGCTTAACTAGCCGTAGGTCACAACAATTTAAATCAAGTTGGGGTTTTCATTTCTAGCTCTAAGTTAAAAGATGTTATCTGACAACTGCAACAGGAAGCAGGGGCTCCGAGTTGAAGTGCTCGATTTAAAACAAAACGTCTTGTTACAAATAAAACTAGCTATTCTGTAAAGTTTCTTACACCCTGGTAGGAACTGGTTAAGCTGCAGTGTTCAGACCAAAGGTCAGATCTTGTGTTTCCATAAAGAACAACCTTAATTTTTATATCTCTTTAAATAGAGGTGAGTAATTTTTTTTTTCTCTTGCTGAGCTTGTATGTAAGAACTTGTCCGGATGTGGCGGTAATGCAAAGCAAAGCAGCATGTGAATTAAAAGTGGAGGAGGAAATCTACTCCAAAAATAATGTCACACACAGCCAGTCCTACCTTAATGTGTTTCATGGGTTAGTCCATTCCAATTTCCAAGAGCCTTAGGAACAACACGGTCTGAATTGCCGTGTCAGGGTAATTCCATGCGTAGCATTGCTGCCTTATTCCCCATAACCTTTTAAAAAAAAAAAAAAAAAAAACAACAAAATCCACACACAGCTTGTAAACATCGAACAGAAGCAGTAACCAGAAATCCCTGATGTTGATTGCAGTTGGAAATGGAGGCGATGCAGCGTCCCCCTGCTGCTACCCCACGCACAGGGGCAGCCCAGGAGTGCTGGGCAGGGCTCCAACAAACGGCACCCGCTGGGGCCAGGCGCCTGTTAAACATTGCTGGAGCTCTTCACGTGCTCCTGCAGTGGTGAAAGGGTAACCCAGGTGAGCTGGCACAGAGGTACTCAGCTCCCCAGCTCCATGTGCAGCCTCATGGGGTGATGCCACTCAAAAATGTTCAAAGCTCAGCCTCAAAGCATGAAGGAGGTAAATGTTTCTGGCCAGCTATTACAGCTCGCCCTGGGCTGTGCGGGTCCTGGTGTACAGACAGCTCGCTGTGACTCCCTGGGCTATTGCAGTGGCTATTAATAAACACAGCAACTTTTTTTGGTGCCTGACAAGGCAAGCAGCTGGGGAACAGTGCTGACAGACCAGCCTGAGCCCAACCAGGCACAGCTTATGCCAGTGCTATCCAAAAGGCCCATCAGGCTGCATACAGGCAGGCCCACAGCCCAGGCCAGCCCTGCCACTATTTCATCTGCACCCAGCTGCTGCTACGCATGTCAAAGTCCGATCTGCTTGTAACTTCTGTCCCCAGCACACTGGGTTTTGGGTGGATGTCAAGGGATCGATTTACCCTGCGTCCTCTCCCCTCTCCAGCTGTGGCCAGGCCAGGCCACGCAGGAGCTGCTCCAAACATTTAGCACCGCTCGGTACCTGCCCCGGCCCCTGGCAAATATTTAACACCACCCCGTGCCCAGCCTGCCTGCGTCAACAGCTTGTAAGCCGGGGATTTACAGCCAGGAGCTGCCGCCAGAGGGGCTGGGAGGAAAGCGGCACCACGGGAGCTCGCCCACCACAAACGCCAGCAAAGGTGCAGCCCCTGAGGCGCAGAGCATGACCTGAGGAACAGTCGATCCTCCTCACAGGAAAATTGTGTTTAAAAAGAAAACCTCCACAATAACAAAGCCCCTACCTCTTCAGAGATGCGTTCCTGTAGCAGGCAGGCACAGCAACAAGCCCCTGGCCCCCAGCCCACACTACTTGCTGAGGCACCAGAGGTGCCCCATGCTGCTGGCCTGTGCTCCCAGCACGGGACAAAAGCCTTCAGAAAGACCCTTTAAATCCAGGAGAGCTCAGCAGCAGGTGGCGATAACCTCTGAGAGCCCTTAATTAATTGTGTTTGCACAGCCTGCCGGGGCCCAGCACGGTGCCCGCAGCTGGTGGCACGGCTCTGCTGCTCACGGGGAATGCTCCAGCCCATTTTGTTCCTACCGCAGGTAGTGGGGAGAGCTCAACCACGGGAGCCCAAGGATGGTTGAAAAGCAGCAGCCGAGGCTCTTGAGGACTTGCAGCCTCTCTGGCATCCGCAGAGCCCCGTGCCAACCTGTGCTACTGTCCCCAGCCACAAAGTCACTCAGCCATTCTCACCGACCTGACCGTGCTGGCTGCGGGCGGCCAGCACTGCGCTTACACCCAGCTGCCCCGGTTCCATTTCAGCAGTAACAACAGCTCCTGCCCTTTGGCACGCAAGCACGTGTCTACCTGCCTCGGACAGCAGCTGAGATCAGTTTCAGTGATTAACTGTTTCCAGCAGATCTAAGCAGCCAGAGGACCAAAGAAAAGAGGCAGCGAGGAATCGCCCACTGTTGGCCTGGTGCTGGCTGCACGCAAACCAGCAGCTGTGCTCGGGCAGCTCACAGACCCCAAGAAGTCTGGGTAAAGGCCAAACCACACACACTGGGAGTCTCATTTTCCCCATACTGCCCCAGCAGCACAGAGGAATTTCCTCCCTCCTCCAGATTTGGGGCTGGGAAAAGTTTAGCTTTCAGGGGGTAAGTGATGGGTCTGGAGAGCTGGCTCGCTGCCTGCTGAACCCCGCAAGGCCACAGGAACCACCTTCTACATCCCAGTGACACAGCACCTCCGTGCAAAGGTGAATCTAGCCAGGGGCTTTAAAGAAAGAGCAGCAATTACCTGTGCTTATTTTCTCTGGCTGGGTTTTAACATGTCCAAGTAGGGAGTTCAGTTTCTAAGCCAGAGCATGTGATGCCAGCTCTTCTCTTCCAGACTGCAGTAAATATTCCTTCGACATTTCCCCAGTCTCCCAGCCATTTAGCTCAGCAGGGAGGGCCGATGCTTTGCAGGAGAAGGTTGGTTTGGGCACTTCACATTTTTAAAGAGGTTTAATCAATCCCACAGAACAGACATGCCAAAGGCAGGACTGCTGGCACAAGGCCAGCACATCCCCCTTAGTTACTACCAGTCCCCATTGCAGCACCCACTGCTGGCCTCCATCAGGGAGGAAACACTACGCAGCTTTCTCTGCAGGCTGCATTGTGTTCACCTGCTGGAGACCAGATGCAGTCTTCCTCCTCTACAATCACTATGCAGAGGTCCCTCACCCCCCTCACACTGCAGCTGCTGTGAGAACAAATACGAGACAAGGTGAATCGGTGTCAGATTTTTATTTCTTTGTACTCTTTAAACAGGAGTGACTGAAATAGAAACCATGTTTGAGTCCCATCAGGGGGGAATGACTTGAGAAAGACAGGGCAGGCGGTTGCCCCTGCCCCATGCCAACCTGTATAAATATCTGTCACTTATTAGTAACTAGACAGTTTTCATACAAGTCCATGAATGGTCATAGATAACATATTATAACATGCCAGTTCACAACAAGAAATAACTTATGTGTACTTCTTGATTTCATCATACAGAACTAAGACAAAAGCACCACCCATTCCTCGGAGTACATTGGACCATGCACCTTTGAAAAATGCCTTGGAACCCTCGTCTCGGGCAATCTTCCGCCAGCAGTCAATAGTGCCGGTGTACATTATGTCAGCTGCAGGAAACAGACAGCGTTAGGAATCAGGTGCCCATGACCCCCAAAATCCAAGTCAAAGAGGCCTAGTGTATCTGACAGTTTTACAACCTCAAGTACATTTCATTTCTTGACTTACTTTCCCCAGTACTATCATGTTAGAGAAGGAGATGGCCCAGGAGATATGCTGTTGCTGCTGGATTACCCCCAGGAGACACTGGAAGGACTGGTTTGAGCAGAAGGCAGCTACTGTTTGCTAGACACCAGCACTTCCACAACCAAAAGCTATTGCAGGCAGCCAGGCTGAGCCTGCAAGTAGGGACGTTGCTTCCTGGCCCAGAGACGCTAGTTTGCAACATCCTTGGACAAGCTCTGCCCTTCCTACATACTGAAATAAACCTGACTTGTGCATGCCACTTTACAGGAATGCTGCACAGACTGATCTGTCTGCAGGCAGATCTGCCTGACAGCTACTTCTGCAGCCCCTCCTTTAAACTGCAGGGTATGTGAGGACATCGACAGGTTTTGGCAAAAACTAAAACGCTCTGTCTTCACCTCAGATCCACCATCAACTGTTGAATCTGTTATACCCAGCATTTCCCAACACAAGGAGGTAGAAACTTACTTCCTTTACGCCCAGACTGCATCATCATGCGACGACGAACCGTATCGAAAGGATAGGAGGTCAAACCGGCAACAGCGGTAACCGTCTGAGCGATCATCCAGCTCACAACGATGTGGGTGTTCTTTGGGTCAGGAAGCATTCCTGCAGAAGAGAGGTTTGGCGTGAGAACAGCAGGTGAGCCACCAGCACACACACACTACAGGTCTGCTGCAGGCCTGCAACTCCATTTTAGCGCGATTTCACTCCACCTACCCTTTGCAGTGTCATAGATGCCAAAGTAGGCAGCTCTGTAGATAATGATGCCCTGGACGGACACGTTGAAGCCTTGGTAAAGGCCCCTGAGGCCATCCGACCGGAAGATTTTCACCAGGCAGTCACCAAGCCCGCTGAACTCTCGGTCGGCCCCAGCTTTACCCACATCGGCTGCCAGGCGGGTTCGGGCAAAGTCAAGGGGGTAGACGAAGCAGAGGGAGGTAGCGCCGGCGGCGCCTCCGGATGCCAGGTTACCGGCAAAGTACCGCCAGAACTGGGTCCGCTTGTCCACGCCACCCAGAAAGATCTGCTTGTACTTGTCCTTGAAGGCGAAGTTAAGCGCCTGGGTGGGGAAGTACCGGATCACGTTGGCCAGGTTGCCGCGCCAGAAGGAAAGGACGCCCTGCTCCCTCGGGATGCGCACCACGCAGTCGATGATGCCCTTGTACTGCTTGTCGGCGGCGATCTGCTTGCTGGCGTGCTGCACCTGCGGGGGCCGACACACGGCCGTCAGCTCCGCTCCCCGCGCCCACCCGCCGCCCCCCTCCCCATCTCCTTGCGGCGACCTTGGGGCGGCCGCGGCCCCCGTCCCCGCCGCTCACCTGCAGCAGCAGCTTGACCCTCTCGATGGGGGCGACGGCCGTCTTGGAGATGGCTGCCGCCACCCCTCCGGCGAGGAAATCCTTGAGGAAGGACACGGCCGCATCTGCCATGGCGGGAGGCGGCGAGGCGAGGCCGGGCGAGGCGCGGGCGGGAGGCGGCGCTGCGGCGGTAGCGGGGCGCGCTGCCGAAATGGCCGCCTTATATAGGGGCGGCGGCGGACACGTGGGCGGTGGCGCGCCACCGCGCCGCGTCCCGCCCGCCCATTGGCGGAAGAAGGGGGGCGGGACCGCCGCAGCGGGGCGGGGCCGGCGCGGCAGCCAATGAGCGGCGGGGCTCATCGCAGCGTGCGGGAAGCGCCGCGGCCGGCCGGGGGCAGCGGGCAGGGCCGGGCCGGCAGCGGGAGGCTCCGCAGCTGCAGTCCCGGCTCGGTGCTGGCCGAGCCCCAGGGGCGCACACACCACAACTGCACCCGAGTGACAGGGCGCACACCTCAGCTGAGCCTGCAGGTCAGCTCTGCTGGCAGCTTCGTGCTTATCGTGCGCCATTCCCCATGGATTGGCCGCTGAGGCACCTCGCCGCAGCGCTGGGTCTCTCCCTGGCACCTTCTGGGGGATTTGGCGCCAGTAGATGGGACTGCACGGTGCTGATAAATGCTTGATAAGTGATTCATAGCTCTTCAGAGTACAAAGGGGTTATTGGTATGTCGGAAGCAAGTTAGAGGTAACTTTGACTGATGAGGTTGGAAGAGCTGATCAGACATTCATGTGCACCCATCACTCAATCTTTAAGAAATACATTAGTAAAAACACAAACATACACACATATAAAAGTATACTTGGAAGAGGTAAGGGCACTCTTAAAAAATTAACTCCCTCCAGCTCACTCACAAGTCACATCTCCTTGTTCATACACCCCAAATAAATCTCAGAATTATTGCCTATGCTGTGCAGGTAGGGGAACTGAGGCACAGATAAACACATCCACCAGGCAGGCTGATGAGAGCCAGAAGTACTTACAGCTTCAGTGTGATGCAGGTCTGCTCGCTACCATCTTGGTTTTTGCCATCCTGGTCTGCATTTCTCTCTGAGAAGAAAGCCAGAACGCAGCACCACCGTAGCACAACTGAGCAAGTTCGTTACTGGCGACACTGCAAGACCTCAGCTGCAGGGTACAGCAGTGCGAGTTAGGCACAAGGCTGGTCACACAAACATCCCTGATCTTCCTGCAAATCTCTCCCCACACTGACAGCCTGTCCCTGCGCTGATCTGCCACTGCCTCACTCTGCTGTGACCTGGCCTAACCAAGCTGTTTGTAAGATTTACTTATTTCCACTCAGCAGGGACATACGTGGTTCAAAAACACACGAGGAGCTGGGGAAACCAGGCAGTGCTGCAGCTAGGGCAGTAGAACAGCGGGTGCACGTGCCCTAGAGCTGCAGTGATTCGCAGCTTGCTGCAGCCTGAGGCCAGTGGGACATACCACAGAGGGCATGGCCACCTTCCCGTGTGGACACAGGCTTTAAGGTTTTCTCTAGGAAGGTGCCTTTCAATTGCATTGGCAATGGCAATAACCCAAGGGTGTTGCAGAGGGTCTCCTACCTAAGGACGTGCTGTGGCTCCTAGGCTGCAGTAGTTCAGGTGGGAAAGTCACAGTGCTATTCTGCAGGCATGTTCTGAGCAGCACAGTAGGCCTGGGGCTGCGCACAGGAACTGGAAAGTAGTTTAATATAAAAATAGAGCTTTAAGAATGCTGAAAAACATCACAAGGCTCGTGGCTCTCAAATATCTAACAAATATAAGGACTGCATTTTTCAGGAAATATTTCAGAGAATATGTGGAAAACTTTTTTTTTTCTAAGCCTGAAATAATTCACATACATGCAGTAACAACACAGAAGAAATGGGGAGAGATTTTCTAGTATGCACTTAAGTTTCTAAGATTGTCATTCCAGTGTAATATGGTCTGTTAACAAGAACACAGTTGCAGCAGCATATTTTCATTGTTATGCCAAAGACTTGTACAAAATTATTATTCTCAAGTAAGTCTCGAAAACTGAAGAGCGGATTCTGGAGTGTGAATGAACCCGGACTAATTCTGCATCTTCAGAACGCCATGTCCACACATCATCACTTAAAACAATAATAAAAAAAACATTTCAGTAGAAATGCTTGCATGTTGTACATAGTCTGTAGTCTGTTCATCATTTTCTGATGACTTTCTATCTCAGGTTGCTTCAAAAAATTCATTTGAATTTTCTCAATATTCTGAAGATGCAGCTTGTACTCATCTAATTTCTCATGCTCTCTGTAAGTGGTTTTATCTTAGAATGGCTATTCAGCATCGAAAAGCACCTAGTATATTATCAGTTCAAGTTGCAGTAGCATAGTGTTTCCAAACTAGTTGCATCTCTCCTCTTCATTGTGCGCTTGATATTCATATTGTTTGTATCCATTCAGGAAATGAGACACAAGATTTAGGCATCCCTTGCACTGGTATCTCAATCCTAAAACCACACAATCTGGTGAGATGCTGGTACCTGTAGCTTAGCATGTCTTTCTTGCAGTTTCTGAAGAAAAAGTTTCTGCAACGAACACTCTGATGTCAGTTTTCAAGAGCTGATTTCCTTGGCTCAAAGTTTTCTCTTCGGAGGAGCTTTAATTCTCTCAGTTCTTGTGGCTGTAAACTCTGATCCACACCAGGAGTTAGCTTGTAACTTAAAGGAGATTCGATATAACCATTTCTGTACAGGCAGACCCGCTTGCAGAATTCAAAGGTGCTAAACATAACACCAAAGTATGGAACAATCTGATTTTAAAAACAAACAAACAAAACAACAACAACAAAAAAGCAGTATATTAGATAGAGGAATAGTATTCTTACATTTTTAAAAACAAAACTTCTGGAACTTCAGGTTAGATGTGATCTGCTAACAGAGCTATGATCATTTATATAAAGCCATAGTCACCTCAAATTAGGCTGGCCCCTGCATAATGTTAAAACTAATAGTTTATTAGAACATAAATTATAAGGATATTATGAGGAACAAGGTCTGTGCTAGCCTGTAGATTATCACAGCTTGTACAATAGCTGAGCAAATCCTAAGCAACCTCAGCAATTCCTAATAGCAAATGTGGGCTTTATTCTCCATACTGCAGAATGATTGAACCTTCTTCTTTTGCCCTGTGCAGAATCAGCAGCTCTGGTCCACCGCTAGCTCATTGCAAAATACTTCTTTTGACTTCTGTGGGAGTGTTTTTTTACAAGGGGTATTTTCTTTATAGGTAGGTAAATCTGTCAAATTACTGGAGCTGAGCAGAAAAGGAGAACTTGCTTAGCTGTTTTAAGTGTATTGCTTGCAGTTCCCCAGCCATACTCTGACTTGTGTGTTAGCAGCACTCCCTTCTCTAAAGACATTCAAATGAACTTGAAAGGAGAGACGTATGGAAGCCAAACTCACACTTGAGGAAATATGACCAAAGCTATGATCCAAAGCTGGTTTGTAACCTGCCTGAGGTTACACCTGGGCTGTGACGGGCTCCATTATCCAGAAGCTGCTAATAAGCACGGAGGGATGTCATATGCCTTATAACTTTAATTGTCCAAGAGCGTGTCTTACTTCAGTTAACTGGATGAAAGCAAAACCTCACCTTGAGCAGACTGGGTGTGAGTCCACTCCAAAGTCCGAGTACACCTTTGTTCTTCACAGTTTGCCGGAAACAGTCAGCCATGCCAGTGAAATGGACATCAACCGCTCCATAGTGGGGAAGCCAAGGGCTCTGCGCCTGTTCAAGAGACACCCAGGGAGATTTATAACAATCAAAAGAAAACCAAGGTAATTAAAGATAATTATTTTTTCCATGCTGGTAGGTAGGTAACTTCCATTCTGGTCTAAGTAACACTTCATGGCAGGTTTCAACACATTCATCTGGATTCTTCTGTTAAGCAAATAGAATCTACTGTTTTGCCTTGAAACACAAATTGAACAGGAAGGGATCTTGCTCTCTGATAGGTGTGAAAGAGAAAGAGAGCAGTAATTTCCACCAGTACTTCCTTTTGTGCCATGTCACTACTAGAAACCATCAATACCAGAGCTGTGAAGCACATCAAGCCCACGCCTGCCAGCTGCTCAGGTCTCGGGAAAGGTATTTTACAATGCTGGCATTAGAGCACCTACGAGTGGGAAGCTTGGGGTCGGCCCTGGACACCACGGTGCCTTCCTGTAGTAATGATCAAAACAGGAGAGCACACAAGAGTCTGGCTGCTCAGGCTGTGTCCACACTGCAATGAAAAGGGCGAACTGCCCTACGCACTGAGTAGCAACAGCACAGCAGAAAAGGAACGCCACATTTCAGCCCAGGCTGCACAAGCCCGCCAAGGGCTGTAGGTGAGCAGTTGGTACCTGTGCTGCTGTGTTTCCCTACACAGCCAGCTGATCCAAACCAGTTAAAGCAAGCTTGGGAACATCCTGCTAGACTGCAGACACATTCCCAGCTGCAGTGTAGACTGTCTCGGTTCACACGGAGGAGGTGTAGCAGGTCATTTTTAACAGCAAAATCCTTCCTTCATTAATCTCCTACTGTGTTAGCACAGACAAGATAACCTGACCTTGAATAATCCCATCCTCATCCATCTGTCCATATGCAGCTGGGGGCTTATTTTGCACTGGCAAATCAGGGACTCATACCCACATCAAGTGACAATTCTCAGTCTGGAGAGTGTGGGGACCCTGGACACAACTGATGACTGGTCTGTTACAAGCCAATCCCCACAGGGCATAAGCTTGATAAGAACAGGACTCGTACAGTTAATTGATTGGTGAATGTGGGTATTATTACCCCCTCTTTGACCTGAAACACCATGTGGTGAAGCATTTTTGCCCCGCTTGTCCAAACTAACCCACAGCTCCTCGGAGTTGCTAAGCCTATGATGACAGCGTCTTGTTAACTGACAAGTGGTGATGACATTTTCTAGATGCCTGAGCTATAGCATTTCAAATACTTGGCAACTTGGACAGTGGAAATGGAAATGGATCAAGATTCATGGTCCAGGTATACAAGACAAGTTGCTAATCATATGGTTTAAATACTGTTGCATCCTCTTGCATTACTGGCAAATCTGCAGTGAAAATTTAGAAGCTAACACACACAAAAAATTAACCACCACACAGACTGCATATAGCCCCTCTCACTTTTTTTGTTTACGAGTGACACACGTGTGAAATGCTTCTGATGGCAGGCAGCAGGTAAAACCATACAGTTTCATTCTGACAGGGTTTTGGGAGGTCATTTGGGGAAAGCAGCTGTCTGTATTGAGAGAAGGCAACAGGCTTTCACCACATCCTGCACAGGTATTTTCTGGATCGTCTTTGTCATGTCCTGTCTCTTTTATCCCAGAGAAGAGTAGGGCTGAGGATTTAATCCATGGTCTTTCACACTTGAAGCAGGAGAGAGCGCCTGTATTTGCTTCCCTCTGAACTTTTTCAACACTGTACCTACCTGATTTGCAAGAGAGGGATTACATTTGTAGAGGAAAGAGCAGTGCTCTACTACTGCTCTAATCACTTACTCCCTTTTAGTCTACACTGGCCTCTCTAGCTCCATAGGGCTACAGCTGTTTCCATAATTCCCATCTCTGGTGTAAGTGCCCACAGCTTCCTGGTTTATGCCTCAGAGAGGCAGACATTACGGGATTTAACTGCCAGGATTTTACAGCATTACCAGCCCTGACTTTATAGAAAGATCAAGGTAATAGAGCTACTCTGGTAGCTGAGGATCATGCACATGTTCACCTCCGCTCCTTCGCTACGAGGAAGCTGCCTGCTTGGCTCTGTTACTGAAGAGGTATAAAAGCTTAAGAAGAAACAGCTAAATCCAGCAAAGAGAAATAATTTTTCAAGCCTTAATTGACAGGACTTGAGAAACTCCTCTATAAAGACTCTCATGATCATGTTATAGAAGATGCTGAGTGCTGCAGCTGAGACTTCAGGGACCAGTTCCACTAAGAATGGTGACAGTAGCACCACAAAGAGCACCAAAATAATGTAGATATCCTTAATAATGCAACCACAGTCATAGGAGAGCTGGAATCAAAATCCTGTTCTGCTTTCCAGACCATCTGCCAGTTTCCATGAGCTTTTTTGGTAAAGCACGGTTACAGGCAGCAACTCGGTGAAGAGGAACAGCTCTCTGAAATGCTTCAGGAAAGCAGGAATGCTGCTAGCACGCCATTTCCTTCCTTTTTAAGTCCCTTTGTGGTAGGCAGGGCATGACCTGCCAGAATTAACTGCATGAGTTTAACTTAATCCCCTTAGCTACTGTATACATTGCAAAGGCACATATCAATGGATCTTGACTGCAGTACTCTTCCCTACAACACTAATATGGGCTCCAAGCATGCAGCACATTTCAGTAAGATTGTGCATGCAGCAAACACAGCCAGAAGACGGTTGAAAAGGAACAGTTAAGTCAAAACCTCAGGTTTCCGATTTGTCCACAGACATTGATTGACCTCTTAAGAGATTTACTGAAGAGTTATTTATAGTAACATTCACTATGGTTACAGCCATTTTCAAGATTTCAGTCTTTGGGGTGAAGTATGCTTTGCCAGTCTTTCTGCTTTACAGAAGCAGTATGTTTCTAAGACCTTAGGCATAGCATTTAAGTAGCAGCTGTCCACAGAATCTCAGAGTCACCTACTGCTAAAGAACAACAAAAAACTGCATTAGGACATAGTTAAAAATTCAGTATTTTGGAACACAGCTAAACAAAGTCTGAATGTATTAATAAAAGAAACAAGTAGGAAGGTGTTTCATTTGGCAAGGCTTTTAATGAAAAAAGATGGCTGTGGGTTTTGGGAAGTTCTGAACCCTCAACAATATAATCCTCACAACTACCCCATGGCACCAGAGCCAGAAAATGGAAGTAACCAAACAGACCAGACTAGTTCCTCCACCTTTTTCCAGAGAAACCTATTGTGACAAACAAACCTCATTCCAGAAGGATCAGGTCTGTGGACAGAGACATTTCACACCATGGACCTCCAAGTGGCTTAAATTCCTCTCTTTTGACACCATCTGATGCTACAGGGGCTGATGCTACCTGCCTGTTATGAACACTTTTCAGGACTTACTTCCCCTCCAGTTGCAATTGTCTCACAGCGCAGAAGGCTGGAGATGAAGCACAGCTCGCTGCACTGATATAATGGAGTGCCAAGTCACGGTAGTAGCTGGGTTAAGTTGCTAATCGTTTTACATCTGACAGATGATGGGTTCTCCTTAAAGCACAGCGAATACAGAATCGGTTCTATCTGCTCTCTCAAAACCAGTCTTTTAGAATCCAAAGGCCACCAACTCCAAGAAGACAGTGTAATACAGGCCAAAAGTCAACAGTCTGTTCTACTCTGACAAACTAAATCCAAGAGTTAGAGCAATGGATAAAAAAAAACCCCAACAACTTCCAACCTGCAGTCTGGGTCACATCTTTTATATAAACCAAACATTTCAATAAGGGTGGAGTCTTGTGACAACGCTCAAGTTAAAGACAATTGTTAGGTGAAGACTTCCCAGACACCATCTCTCCTACTGTCTGTAGGTGACTGCCAGAACAACAAAGTGCTATTTTGGGAACTAATCTCACAGACCCTTTTAGAAATTTCCTCTTCCATGAACTCCTCCAGGCCCTCCCTTCCTATTCCCTTCCTCTCAGGACGGGATGGATGCAGTGCACCGCAGCTGTAGTGAGAGCTGTGCCCACCAGAACATCAATCATTTTAATCTTTCCAAGGCTCACAGTAGCAACACAGGCACAAAGCAGGGAACAGGGATGTGGAACACAGGCACAGTGGTTACGCCACTTGAGTTTGTGCCCAGAGTTTTGCAGATCCCAAATTCCCACTTGCAGTTCAGGACATTTTGGTTTGCAACTATCTGAATTTACATGTTAAAGTAGAGTATGTGGAAATACTTCCCTTTCATTAAATGTACTTTTTCCCTCCCCCTTTCCTGTTTGTAAAAACTTTGTTGGTACAAAGTTTTGCCTTTTTTTTCTTTCTGTTTTTTCTTTGTTTTTGGAGTATGCAGTACCATTGGCATATTATAGTACTATACAGTACTATAGCAGCCATAGGAAGTACGCTATTCTGATGGTAGATACAGTAAAATTGTTTGTTATGTATATATTTTCAGCAGATTTGTGTGTCCTACACTTTTGTCAATTTCAATAATACAAAAAAAAACAAACACACAGGAAGGCATTTTACAACAGAGCTCAAAAGTTCATGCTCTTAATCTGGAAGCTAAAATAAGATGTCTGTGTAGTCTGGGTTAATAAGAGCGCTTGCATGAGGCAAGTGTAAGTGTAGTTCAAAGGAAACTGAAGGACAAAAATTGTAGTTTTCATTTGGACTAATGCCACTACAGTCCACAGAAACTTCACTCAAGTCAAGACTGAATACTTAGAAGAATAAGAAACAACTGAAATGTAAACAAGTATTAAATTTGGGTGAAAAAAAAAAAAAAAAAAAAAAAAAGCACAGTCTTGGGCAAGTCAACCCTTCCTCCTGGAGGACAGCCTTACTTGGTAGTCATGCTCTTTTCTGTGTCAGTGCTCTAGTAACACTGACTTACCCCTGCACGGGAACATAAAGTCCACCAAAGGTATTCAGGCATGTGGTAAGGTAAACCATGACAAGCTATTAGGAGGCAATTGCTTCCAGAGCACCACAGCAAAGCAGCTGACCTACAGCTTCCTGCACTCTAGGAACATGTTGTCCTTTCCTCTGTAACCTGAACCGGGGCCAAATCTTTTTGCCTTGCTGAAATTAATGGCAGCAGGCGTGCACAACAGTTTACTGTTTCTTCAGAAGAGTTTGACTCAGCTTTAAATATGTTATCGCCGATCCAGTATCCTGAGGCTTCATGGTGTGTTGCAGAATCCCTCCCTTAGTACTGAACACAAGCTTTCCATGCTTTTAACACTTGTGCTATGAAGAAATCTTCCAGATGGAACACAGAGGTCTTTTTTCTCCAGGTAGTGCAACCCCTCGCACAGACACTTCTGGGTGGTTTCAGACTGCCTGATGATTCAGCTCAGCCCTTACAAATGGGTGCACAATTTTCAGGTACATGAGCAGTGGTTGGCTTAATGGTACAAACCCTCAGGCAGGGTAGCTTGGTCCTACGCAGCACACAGTGAAGAACAACGCTAGTTCCCACATCTCCTGCTGTTTTTGTAGGATCTGGGGAGAAAGTTAATGTTTCTGCAGGACTGGGGTTTTACAGTGGACATATTTCCATTGGCCTCATGTGGGTGAGATGCAGAATTACACCATATCAGAATAAATCAGATATAAGAGAGTGTGCACAAAGTTTTAGCTCCTGCTTATGGACTATTTTGCACAATTAATCACAGTTATATCACAGGATCATCATTCCAAGCACAGACATGTTCCAAACCAGTACAAGGCTCCCCTGTATGACTGATGCAAGAGCACTCATGGCAGGGGATAACAGCAGTAGCTGTCGCTTTGGAGACGTTACCTTTTCTCTGCTAAAAGTTATGGCCATCCAAGCTGTGTGTGCACAGCAGCATGCCTTTCCATGTCAGGCCCTGTCAGCTGTGTGAGTTTACAAGGTTTAAAGAGGTGGGTTGTGTTAACCCATCTGATTTGCCCCAAAGGGAGAGCTCTCACTCAGCTCAGAGAGCCGCAGAGGCTGTAAGAAGCCAGTGGTCACACTTAGCTGGCACAGCCAAGGATTGGGAGTGTACCTGCCACTTCAGAGTCTGGGAAAACCATCTAGAAAGAATTATGTCCTGCCCTCCCTCCTGCATTCAAATGGGCACAGTGCAATTTCCTGCTTTTCTTCAGAAGGCCACTGTACCTGTAAACAACTGCTGTAATCCACCTCAGCTCCTCGCTGGTCCTTACCACGCCACCTTGGATGAACAGGGTTAGAAAACCCCTAAAAGTAGCACAAACTGTCACAAGGCAGACCTGGCTATTACATCAGCCCAGTTCTACTTCTGATTCTTAATTTACCATTTTTCCCTCTTATAGAGTTTTTTCACTGTCACTCTTTAGTGTTTCACCTTCACAGGCAGTCAGGCTCTGTGATGCTCTCCTGTGGAAGTTTGGGGATCTAAGAGAAACATGCCTGAGGTTTGTTCACATGTACAAAAGCTAGCTGAAGCTGTTACAGAAGGCAAAGCCCGCATTAGTCTCAGGTAGCTTTATTTTCGGGCATTGTCTCAACTGTTTACTCAACCAAGTACTTCCCAAAGCAGAAGGGCACGATTCTATGATAGCCTCAGAGCCAGCAGAATGAAATATTTTTATAGTGACACCAGAACAATAAAAATGCTGGTAGCTGAAAGCAATTAGGCATAGGGCAAAAAGGGAGAAAGGAAGGGATTTTACCTAAACCAGAATCTGAAGTCTATTAATTATTTGTTAATAATTAGAGAAACTAGGAGAAAATATGAAGTAACAACTAGCATATTGAGACCTTGCTGATGCCTGAACCCTAGCAGCAAGGAAAAGGGGAACACAAAATCACAAGGACTAGAAGTAAGAAAAGTAAGAATTAACACTGCATCCTCCCCCTCAGGCAGAATATTTTTAGAATTTAATTTCTATCTGTGCAGTTTCTTTCACAAATCTTAAAGAAATTAGTATCACCAAAACCTTTGTCAAGCTGAGCTTAAGTTGGACTGCAGGATTGAAAGTACTGGGGGCAAGGACAGACAGCTGGGAACCACACAAACCTTATTTCCACAGGAAATCATACCCAAAGTGATAATATTGCTCCTTATGTGCTTCCATACCATGGAATTTGCCCCAATTTGTGGTCAAATGGCTCCATCTCTGAAAATTTTCAAGACTTAGACTCCCATGCAGTTCACCACTGAAGGGTCTCCCTGCACCAAGTCTCAGAGCACGTATGCTTTTGAGATGTCATGTGAACCACATGACCCAAAAAGCATTTCTTATTTTTAAACCAGGTCACGACTCCAATAACATATTCCCAGCTGACACAAACACAGATCTCACAAACAGCAGGGACACCACAGCTTGAGAGCTTTCCGAGGCTGCCATGCCTGTACCAGATCATCAGTGATGGCACACTCTTTGTAAACTGCTCAAGTTTAAGCAGCACTGGAGCACTGTCTCCCCATTTCAGCAAGGAGAAGGTGCTTTTCAAATGAACTTTTATGTTTTTTCCAAAACGTTGCTTATAGCCCAGCCACTGGGTTCCTACAACACTGACTTCTACTTTGCAAGAAACATAGCGAGGGAACTATTTTTATTTAAATACTCAAATAAAAGTACTACAATATATTATTTAACTGGCTTCAGGCAAGAAAAGTGCCAACAGGGCTGGAGATTGCATTTACTTAAAACAAGCTACCTCAAGAAGAAAGCAAATGCTTCGTTTTCTTGACGTTATAAAGACCTCAAAACATGTACATAACTTACAACAGATTTCATGCTTGCAGAGTATCTTGTGCTCCAAAAGACAAAACAAAACAAAACAAAAACAAACAAACAACAACAACAACAAACACAAACCAAAACAAAATATAAACACCCCCCTCCCCCAGGCTGCAGATTTATAGGCAGTTGAGGTCTAACTGGTTCACTTTTGTCACTGAAAAGAGGCCACTTCTTGGGTGATGCATGGCAGCAGTCTACACTAAGCAAGAACAACGAGCTTGTTTGTTTACAGCAGTGGAGGGAATTCATAGCCTGGATTTTAAAACAGAAAGATCAGATGCTATTGAACAATGCCTTCTCCTGAGAGATGCCCTCAAAACTTAAGGATTCTGTGCAGTCAACACCAAAAATGTGCTGAATCCTGCAGTATACTAAAAGTATCCCTATTCTATTTTAGAAGGGTTTGATGGCAGAGCTATTTCTAAGCGGCATTTACTGGTTTTCATTCCAGAAATTAAAAGAAATGATACCAGCAGAGTATGAGCACAAGACAAAGCTTCTGCAAAGCGAGCAAAAGTTGCTCATGTAAGCAGGTGCAAAGTGTCTGTACAGTTGATGGATTATCTGTGAGACTTCAGGGTCATTTTTGGTGGTTTTGTAAAGCAAAACACACAAAATCCCACATCATTTTGGAGTGAAAGCTGAGGAGTGCCAGCGAGGGGTATCTGAGCCTGCCACTGAGGGTCATATACACAGAGAGAGGTGCCAGACTTGCGTACTAGGTTTGCACTCACCACTTGTGTGTTTATAGATACTCACTTCTTCACATAGCCTAGGATTGGTGTCATTCTAATAATAATCTTCTGTGAGGCATATAACAGCTCTGAATTCATCCTTCCTTGCTGAAATGCCAGAGCTCAGTGTTACATGCATTTCTGAAGGTCATCATCAACAAAAAGACAGTACAGGGAAGTAGAAGCATATTACCAGGGCTTCCCTCAGGCCCAGACTCCTTTACAGGCAGACATTTCTCTGCCTTTTTTTTTTCTTTTTTTCTCCAGTTTTCTTGTATGCACTTAAATAAGCCTGCAAGATAAAAGTGCAGGACTTGAACATCGCTTAGATACTGGGTTTAACAATGACTGGTGATAGTGAGGTGAGGAGGGAAAGGCAGGAATAACAAACAGTCAGAAGGATATAATGATCAGTAAGGTTTTGGTCAGAAGTTGACAGAGCATAAGAGTGAGTCAGGAAACATTTAGTATAGAACACCCCTTTGAACAACCCTCTCCTTCACCATTCCCCTTCTACAGATGCACAACAAAAGCCATATGGCCATGCTGAAACATGCATTCAGTACCTCTTAATTCTCTAACGTGCCAATCAGGAGCAAAGTGAAAAAAGGAAGACAAAGGAATAAAACTAGGATAATCACAACAAAGAGTACTTACATAATCAGTAAGACTCAACCACGTTAATTAATATTTATTTTAAGAAAGCCATTGAAGTATATTTAGCAAACATAGCATCTTGGAAGAAAAAAAGTAAACATGATAAAGATAATTCTAACAGCAGAGGGGGAAGCAGCCATGGTTACAGAGCAAATCTGACATCATAAATCACCACCAAAACACAGAGGAAGAATTGTTCTCTGACACTTAGCTCCTACTCCCACAGATGTCACTGACAGAAGCTGCTGACGTCAGGACTGTAGGATTCAGATACGTAAAATGAGAAAGGATGAAACAAAATGATTACAACAGAGATTAGAAATAGCACTTCTCCTCCTCCCATAGCAATTTTTTCTTTGCAATTATTGCAAATGATTTGTGCTTTTCTAGATGAGGAGGTGGATGGAGCTAACTCTTCCAAGACTGCTGAGCATTCAGGTAAAGATCCGAACTGGATGTTTGGGTCTCAGGTACTCAATCCCAGAATCAGAGAGGACAGCTTTGTGCCCTATTTTCTCAGTTTCTGAAGCTCCTGAGGCTGCCTTACAGCTTCCTACTTCCCTATCACTAACAGGTTCTCTGCAATGGTCTTTGGCAATACACTACCTCCATCTGATAGCAACCTCCACAATGTGCTGGCTTCCTCTTCATACAAAAACCTATCATTCATAGCTTCAAAACAAAGCCAGCATTTCCCTACATGCAGTGCTGAACATTCATATGAGGCCCACGGGTAGCTAAAGGCTTCTTCAGTACATCCCTCTTTTTATCAGCAGGAGAGGTGAAACACTGCAGGGAGGCTGAGCAGAATAAAATGGCTAAGGAAAATAAGAACTCTGAGGTGTCTGTTCCCGTTTTCTACAGAACACTGAAATGTTTTTAATCTGTTTTCCCTTTCTTTATTCTCTTCACTCCTATGTCCCTTTGCAAGATATTCATTCTGGTGCTGTCCTAGGCATTTCTCTCTTCTGATCACCACCCTGCAAACTGAGCAGGCCAGCAAGTGAGTGCAATGCAGAGCAGGTTCCTGCATGACCGGGCGATATCCTGATGTTAACTGTGAAAAACATACTTTTTGGATCATCTTATACAAGTTCCAGTCAGCTCCTGGCATCAGCTTGGGTGTGATATTCAGAGGGTCTCACTTCTGGACAAGCCTACATGACTTACAGCATTTCCAGTACCAAACAAGTTACGGGCTATTACATCTTGACAGCTACTTCCAAAACACTTTAGCTTTCTCCCATGACTTATTCTGAAGTCACTGATCAGGTCTTGTTTCTCTAAGCTTGGAAAATCATTATTCAACTGCTGCAATGCATCTATGAGGAAAAAAACCCTCCCTGTTGTTGAGCCTCTCTTCCACTGAGATAAGTTTTTAACATAACATTTTCTTACATATTTAAGAAATAAATCCAATTCCATTCTTATTCTAGAAATGCCAGTCAAATGTTTTAAGCATCCCTTTAGTGAAAGAGCACAGCCTAGTGGCAACAAAATGAATGCTTGGCTCATCCCACTTCTCTGCTTGCCTATAAAGACAAAGCTGGACCCGGAAATGAGTTATCACACCATTCACTACTGAAAGTTACTTTTGAACGGATTCTGAAAACTGAATGTTGACTGATAAGTAAGTGATGTATCAACAGAAAATGATTAATATGGAAAAAAAAAAAAAAAGGAAAGCATTTGATGTGCTGTTCTTCAGGACAACAGTATTGTTGTGAGCCTAAGGACATAAAGAAAAAGAAGAGTTCTAGTAATTGCTTTTCATAGTCCTACTGATACAGCTGGAAAAAAAGACCAGTTTTCATGCTCAGAACCTCTTTCTTACCAAAGACATTTTAAGGTCTGAGGCCTGCCTGAAAAACGGAACCCTGGGAACTGGAAAGGGGAATTCACAGGTTCCCCTAACCTTTTTCTAGCTTGTGACTTACCAACCAGGGTATGGGGGAAGGGAGATTCAGTAATGCTGCCACACAAAATGAGTACTTTTGGGTAAGATCTGAAAAGCTTCCCATAACTTTACAGTCCCATGAACTGGGCTGAAAGAATACATTCTTATGCCATAGCCAGAGAGCCACCAAAGGATGACAGTTACTCACCCACTCTCTCCTAGTGAAGTTCTAATGAAAAGAAGACAACATCAAATGAATTATGTCAATGAAATGGAAGCTGTGGGCTGGTTTTTGTTTGTTTGTTAAATCATTATTACTAAACTTTCAGGAAAAAGAAGTAGCAAGATAATATATACGGATATAGTTGTTGATGCTCCAGGAAAGCACCAGTACCAGCAACTGGGAAGTCATCCATTATCCAGGGGAGTCAGAAAAAAAGAGTGAGGATAGTTCTGACCTTTCAGATTTAGTATGCGCTGCACAAGTTTCTTGTGGTTGCCAGTATGTAGGTCAGGCATAAACGGCAGACACACAAACACTGGAAATAACATTGGTCTCATTCATCCCACTTACCACCAAAGGAACTGAATGCCTGTATTTGACAGAAGATTTACCAACTGTGAATTGTGAGAATTTGATGGAATTGCTATGAAGAAGAAATAAAGCTAAAGACACAGAGTCTGAGTGGAAACAAATCCCATGAGACACTTAAACCCACCTTAAAAGTGTAACAACACACTTTTAACAATGAATTTTTAGATGTTTAAAAAACAACAACAACAAAAAAAAACATAAACACCCAGAACAAAGCCTCTGTAGCCTACTGGTAAGTGAAGCAACGTGGCAGTATTGATCATCTGGCTAACCTTGTCCCAGGCTCCTGAAACAGGAACCTCTAACAAAGTACTAGCAACATCAATGCTTTGTACCTGCATCTTCCTCTTGACAGTCTCAAAGGGGAAAGAAAGCGTCTGTGCTACCCCAGCTGCTACACAGCCGTTGATGAAGTTCTGAAGAGGAGTGAAACGAACTACAGGTTCTCGCCAGATTTTGTCCAGATTGATGTAAACAAAGAATGAGCCCGCAGAAAATGGAACAGCACCTAGAAAGCAAGTCATGCAGAGAAGGTTTCCATCAGCACACTTTACACCAAGAAAACAGCTGCTCAACACATGGCCTAGACAGACAGCACGAACTGCTGCCAGTTTACATCTCACATTGCTCAGACCAGATCAATATTTAAAGGAACTTTACTTTTTAACCACTGGTTTACCACCAAACCCCCATATTGCAGCATCTAGATATGGTGATGGATGCACATATTTGCATACTAAAATTTGCATGTTTTGCCAGAATTATTTGGTGATTTAGTCTCATGACAGGTCAGCTCTTTTGCAACAAGCTCTTCCTCCAGACCAACCCTAGCAGCTGTAGAGGTAAACAGAGCTGCCTCTTCAGTCAAGCTGATTAGGAATACTTCCGTCCTCTTGTTTGTTTCATGCTCTCCTAGATTTTACTGTACATTATTAGTATAGATTTTTGTAACACTGTATTGTGAAAAAGTAGACAAAATCAAGTGGCATTTAAAAAAAAAAAACTATGAATGGTAAATAACTTAAAAGTCATTTAATGGCTTTTAAAATTCTCTCTTATTTAAAGAGAGAATATCACTATCTTCACATCAGCTATGTGTTACTGCTCACACTGGTTTCATTAAACAGCCAGGGAGACACCCTCACACCTAGGCAGGAATTAGGAACACAGCGTGTATATTTTTTTAAAGAGTTAAGCAAGGGAAGTCCTACATCTTAGCATAACTAGATCATCTATAAAAGAAGGACAGGAGTGTCTTTTTGAACGCTTAACCATATATAAATGCTATGCACTGGGTCATAATTTGAAGCAACAATGCTGCAGCAGAAGCCAGTATTGTTGTGCCTTCTAAATCTACACACCTTCTACAGATCAACTTTACTGTTTGCTTTGAATCAAGTGAGCAAACAAATACACTATATAGCTACAATAAACAACGTGCAATGAGGTGATTATTATTAAAGAGGGCCCTTTCTTATTTTACCTAATATAGCTGGTGAAACACCACGGTAAAGTGCAAGAAGTCCTTCTTGATGATAAATTTTGTAAAAAGCATGAAGAATTCCTTCGTAAGATGGTTCCAGGCGATTCTGCACAATGAGCCGGGTTTTAATTACATCAGTAGGGTAAGTCACAATGGTTGCAACCATGCCAGCCAGACTTCCTGCTATGATGGCCCTCCAGTGGGAAATATGACCCAACTCATCCGTGAAAAGGATAACAAGTCTAGAATAAGCACAGAAAAGAGGTACTGTTAATGGCAGCGTGAACAAAACCCATGAAATAAGAAGGCAGATTATTCTTGATGTTATTGTTCTTCTGCTCACAAGCTCCTTCAGTAGCAGAAGTTGAAACTTCAATATATACTTCATCTAAGACCTTACTATGCTGTATAACACCTTACAAGCATCAGATCTCTGTGAAACAGAATAAGGGGACGGGCAAACATCAGCAGAGGCAAAATGATGTGCCTAAGAGCCCAAACAGATTTAGGGTAAATCCACGGCTGCAGAGGAGCTCTGAAATACAGAAGTTAAAGATAATAGCTAGGTCAGGGGCTGGAATAGAGAACTCCCCAAATGCAATTTGCTTTACTTTTAGTATTACTGAGCTTAAATGCTTCCAATACCTGGAAGAACTTTTTTAGCAGCAGCTTGTGTAGCTCAGCCTGCACCACAGTTCCCAGCACAGACTAAACTCATGCAGCTGGAGTTGTGGTACCCTGCTGGAGGTCCAGAGCACCAATTCAACAACAAAAAAACCTTCAGATATATGGAGACTACCTGTTCAAACAATTTACTTGCCTGCTTTGCAAGAGACTTAAAAAGTCATTTTTGTCCATTGAATCTTCATTTATATTTTCCCTACAGGTTGAAAATTACTGTAACTTAAAATATGTCTGCAAGAAATTCTCTGATCATCAGTCAGAGTTACAGACATTGGTCCAACCTCCTGCGAGGCTTTTCTCTAGTCAAAGTTACCATGTAAGAAGAAATATGTAGGTAACTCCATCACAGGCCTTCTGGGAACAACTGAACCTTCCTCTGTTGCTTATCTTGGGACAGGAGGGTCCACAGGGATACTTTTCTAGAGAAGACTTATGTCCAAGCATGAATACGCTCAGGAGGTTAAATCTAAATTTGTAACTCTGAAATAGAAGCACAGAGTTTTAAAGGCTGACCTACAATTGGTAGATCTGTGATTCACAGAAGGACTTTTCTATGTATGTAAAGTGTTCTTAAATCAGTGAGAAGTGTCACGGAGGCAGTAAGTAAAAAGAATTGAGGGGAGAATCTTACCTGGACATGAAGAAACCTACCATTGTATTTCTGAAGTATTTTATTTCTATTGTATTTCTGAAGTATTAACTGAACTGTGTAAACAGCAGATTTTTAAACTACACAGTGTTACCATGTCCAGAACAAAATCATTTGCAAAGATATACAAGTCACTGCTTGCTCAGCTGATGTTTTCTACTGCACGGCAGATCCCTGCATCTACTTGTCTTGTGGCGCAGAACAGACTAGCCAAGCAGAAGTGAAAGGGCTTTTTTTTTTTTTTTTTCCTGTACCTGTACAGTTCCTAAAGCAACACAGCCTGATCTTCCTGTGCGTGCACAAATGTGTGAGGGGGTGGCTCTGAGCACTACCCAGACAACATTTAAAACTGCCACAGCAAGAGAAAGACAAAGTCTGTGCGCTGTAACCACAGGAGGAGTGTGGAGTCAGCTCATTCCCAGCTGCTCAGCAGCCAGCCCTGGCTGCCTCTGCTCTGCCCTTCTCCGGGCTGCTGCTGATCAGCCCACCTCTTCCTGCTACGGGCAGCACTATTTTCTGAAGTCACTGCACACCATTACTCTCTTTTTGTCTTTCTTGCCTTTATGTACCAAAAATCCCCAAATAATGTACCAAGAAATACGCCTAAGCAGCTTTTGTTTAGTTTTGCTGGTAGCCTACTTCCACTTGGAACCGAGAGGAACGCCCTGTGCAAACCGGAGGCAAACTGTAGCCTTGCAAAGGGCACGTACTGTGTTCCAAGCTGAACAAACAATCCAGTTATTTTGCTCAAAATCAACTGGTATATATGCTGCAGCACGCTGACTCTTCTGGGAACTTTCAGTTCCATTCAAATCGCTGTTTCTGCCTTCACTCTGCTGTTGTCCATATCCTTGTCTGACTGCTGTGCTCATCGTGAGCAGGATACAACACAGCCGCCGATGCCAAGCCCGCTTCACCTCTCGTTTCCTGAAAGGCGCAGGCAGAGCTGGGGAGATGACTCTCGCTCAGCCAGACAGCTGACGAACCTCAGCAGGCTGCGCGCCAGCCCGGGTGAGAGCCACAACAGGCCTGATTGGCCCACACGCGCTGAGCCCATGTTTCTCCCCACCCAGCACAGCCTACGAACTGGAATAACCCATCGCCCAGCTGGGCAGAAATGTCAAACGCACAGCCTGCACGTAGCTGACCTTAAAAAAATAAAAAGGGAAAAAGAAACCCAACCCTCAAACTGGCAAAACATGCTGGCGCGGGTAAACAGTCGGGCTGTCCCTTCAATACCTAAAAGATACTGGCAGCAAATGGGAATCTTAGGAATCCAGGCTGGCAGAGCTGGCTCAGCATTGCTCTGTACAGACCTTGCTGCGGACCTTCCCTGGTTTACAGTAATCTAGCACCTGGGTATTATGGACAATGAGATTTTAAAGCAAATAATGCCATGCATCAACTTAAAAAATGATCAGATTTACATAATAGCAGCTGCATAACACTAGGGAAAAGATTTGAGTCATGACTTAGTTATTTGCTTTGATATAGATGATATAAATACTTGAAAACTTATAAGGGGATAAAATAGATTGGTCTCAAATAACAGATTTTGCAGTCACACCTGTAGGCAGCACTGTAACTGCATTTCTAGAGGAATGTGAACGTGCGGAAGAGAGTTACCAGCCTGTCAACCACTCCTCACTGAGGAACACCTCTGCCTTCATATGCTCCCAGCCTATCACCCAGCCTTAAGAGCAGCTATAACTAAATAAATAAAACAGCAAAGCTGCGAGCCTGGAGAGGCGCATCCACAGAGAGAGGGGCCGGGCGACCCCCAAACACCATCCCAGAGCTTTGAAAGCTGTACCCCCCGCAGGCAGCTCCCCGCTGCCCGTCTCGTCCCCCTGCCCCGCTTACCGGCGGGAGGCTGCGAGCTGCAGGGCGCTGTAGGGGAAGAGCCGCAGGCAGGCGGTGAAGTTCCCCTTCCAGAGGGCCCGCAGCCCCTCGGATCGGCACAGGCTGCTGCCGGCTCCTCGCAGCCCCTGCCGGCAGTGCCAGGTGCCCACCTGCGCCAGCACCGTCAGCAGCTCCAGCGGCGCCGTCAGGCTGAGGCTCAGCGCGCCCGCCAGCCCGGCGCAGCCCAGGCGCTGCAGGGCGGTCAGCCGGCCGTCCCGCCGCCAGGTGGCCATGGCCCGGCTCGGCCCGGCCCGGCCCGGCCCGGCTCAGCACGGCCGGGCTCGGCTCCGGCAGCCTGGGCCGCCGGGGGGCGCCGCGGGTCCGCCCCGCCCCGGCTCTGCCCTGCCCAAGGCGGGCGGAGCAGCCCCGCGCCTCCCTCGGCCAGCGGGGGCCGGGAGTTGGTCGGGGTTCCCGGGGCAGGCAGGGTGGGTTTTGGGGATGTGTTGCTGGGGAAAAAGAGAAAAAAAATAAGGCTTGGGGAGCAGGGAGGAGGAGGCAGCGGAAAGGAGATCCAGGCAGCCAGCGGGATTTATGGAGTGAGGAGGCAAGAGCAGTGATTTGTGCAGTGCGTCTGCTCTGCTTCTTGTCGGGAAACAAAATGAAACCTTCGTTAGCCTGCGTTTGGTAGCCTGTACTGTGCATACTTTGGTAAAAATGCTCTGCTGTTCGCCCCAAATCAATGTAAGAGCTAAAATACGTCTCTCTAGTTGTCAGGAGCCCAACTATTCAGGGTGTTCTGTTTCCTGGTGGGAAGAAAGTGGTTAATCGCTAGGGAATGGATAAAAATCAACTCTTTAAAGGACCATTCTGAAACAAGAATGCACAGGTATAAACTTGCTATACATTAATATTGCTTAGGAACAGGAGACTCCTAACCATAACAGGTTACAAGATGTCTCTTCCAGGGGTTTGCCTCTCTTACTAGTCTGCACAAGACAAGCCTCAACTTCTGACTCTTCCTGAGCGCGTTTTTATTTGCCATTCAGTCTTCCCATTTCCATTATTCATTTGTGGTTGAGATTATTTTTTTTACGTACTTGTTCTGGCTGGTAAAATGAATCAGCAGATATCCTCAGCTTTTCACAGAACAATCTAATCCAAGAAGAAGATGGTGCTTGGTGTGAGCTTGTCTGTTATTTTTTCTCCTGTGTAAAGGGACCTGCCAAAATAAAACTGGTCATTAAAAAAAAGTCACCAGTAGGATCTGAGATTACTAAAAATGCTTAAAGTAAATGCTTCTTTTCACTGTTTCTGCCAGACAAATTAAGTTTATATTGCTTATGTCCTACTTAGTTTCCTGTATTTCAAAAGCTGTCACTGCAAGAACAACCAGTGCAACAGTGAATCCTCGGAGGGAACTGGTTTTCTTTTGTCTCTTTTGCTATTCACATAAAAATACACTTATATTACACTTGCAGACAGAATTTAATTGAACATACATTTTCTGCAATCAAGTCCTTTAAAAGCGATTCTGAAAATAGCTTTTCTTACAAGGAGATTGCTGTGTATATCTTTATACCTTGTCTTGCATAGTCATAGTTAATAAAGGATAAAGTACAAGGTGTTTAAAGTAGCTGTGAGTTAATTCCTTAATCTCTCCCACAATGACATCATTCTGAATTAATAGGCACATTTTAATCACGTGATCACTGAAATTTGCCTCAGACATTCTTGCAATGAAAACATCAAGGTTTTTGTTTGTTTATTTTTTGAACTTTACAAATAGCTTAGTTGTTATCAACAAGTTGCTCCAGGATGATGCAGTTGTGGCTAAGATCCGAATCAGGTACCCCAATGAAATCTGTCAAAGCCTTTATTTATTTATTTATTTATTTTGAAAGGTAGCATTGAAGCTTGCTGTCGTTTCCTAAATTAAGTTACATTCTATTTTTAAACCATCTTCCTTGGGCACTCAATACTTAAAAAGAACATGCTTAAAGTTTCACAGGAAACTTCTGAGATCAGAGAGAGAGAGAATGAACAAGGCTGTCAGGGAACCCACTTTTCTGCTCATGCCATCCCCAGATACGAGTTAGAAAAGCTCTACATTTAGAGCTTTCTGAGGTGTTCAGTTGGCCTTGTTCTCCAGGACATTTGCTAGAGACTGCTAGAGTGCAATGTGCTCTGAGTCTGTTCCTTCCTTGGGGCTGGGAGGAGAAGCCACTTCAGCAATCACCACGGGTTGTCCCTGTGACCAATCGTGAAAATTACTAGATTTGCCTATGATAATCCAGGACGTCTGTGACTGAACCAGAAATAGGACCTCACACTCCCACTCCTATGACTTAATCACAAGCCTGTCTTTCTGTACTGAGAGCGTTTCACAGTGCCAGCTGGCTTTGGCAGTTGTAAAGTACACTTTAGAAAGAGGAACCAAGAATTCTTCCCTCTTCATATCTATAATACAAAGCTGGTGCTAGAATTAATGTCACTGATACATATTCTAAGCATGGCTCAGAAATGTTATAAAACAGAATCATATGAAGTAGGATAGTGTGTTCTGGACTTTCTTTATAAATTATTGCATTTCCTTTGGTGGCTAAACAACTTATGTTCAAGAAAATTAATTATCCTTACAGCCAAAATTTGACTGTTGAACTAAGAATTTTTTCCTTTTTCTTTTTCTAAAACCACAAAGTGAATTCATCTGCCTATATACAAAGTATTTCAGAGGTAACCTTGTTGTAGATTAAACCCATAATCATACAGGCTGATTAGAAAGTCCTGACAAAAAAATTAAACACCTTAAACAAAACAAAACAAAACAAAAACCTCCACTAAGTACTTTTATCTATTCCCTTAAATAAAGTTCCACAAGATTTGCGTGCAGCCTGCCAGTGGGTGGCAGTATTGAATCCATCATTCAGCTGTTTCTGGCTAGAAAGTACTTGTGTAGGTGAGCTGCTTCTCACTCAGTAACTGATAAAATCAGTATCTAGCGAAAAAAATATTTCAACAGTCCACAAATTAGTTTCACAAACCTGCAATGGCAGCTACGTCCAATAAACAAGGCTGTAGCATTGTTATTCATTAAACAAAACTGCAAGTGTTTCCTATAGTCCCTTGAAACAGGCCTTATTGTTCTGTTTCAAAATTAAATACAAGATGAAGCTTTGATTTTTCCTATGGACTGTACATCTAAAGTTAGGGGGATATATAGTTTCAATATGGAAAATTATGTTTTCTTTTAAATTACTTGAGCAGTACATAATATTCAGCCATAATTCCTGAAATGACTTTACCAAGCCACAAGCAGAACTATAGCCAAGATTCTTACTTGCATGTACTTAAACCCCCTTCATGCCCAAAGTTTTTTCCAACCACTTTCTTCCCCAGCCTATTCTTGAAGTTAACAGAGCAAGATGGTTTTCAAGCACTGGTTGACAGGTTTAAATTAAAACCTTCTGAAACCTGCTAGGTTATGATGTTGCAATCTCTGTGTGAACACTCCTCTGGATTTAAGATTACATTGTACTTCGTATCCACTTCAGCTAAAAGAGAATAAACCCGTAATAAATAAAAGAGCTGGCTCTGCACACAGTCCTTTGCACTCACTTTACCTACATTGATTTTCAAAGATACCACGTGACTTTTGCAGGCAGGGTTTCACCTTTACTCATTGTCTAATTTTAGGAAGACAGTTTTCTACGAGTAGTGCAGATTCAGGGTTTGTACAATCTAGGTAGCTAACAGATGGGATAAAGCCTGGAACTGCAGGCTGTGGAGAGAAGTAGAACTATTCTGCAAAAGGGATATGTGGGATAACTATGTCAGTCTAGATCTCTAACTTCTCAGTCATGTCTTAAGCATATAATCTAGTAGCTAATATTGGCTCAAAGTTGAATTTGCAAAATACCTCCCTATTTTCTTATTGCCTCTATAAACATCAATCCACTTGCAAAGCAAGGTGCTTAATCTCTCATATGTTTTGCATCAATGACCGCCATCATCTTATTATTCCCTGTGTAAAAGTATTTTCCTCTATCAGTTTTGGACGTGGCACTTTTAATTAGTATCACATGGCCCTTGTTCTCAACATGAGAACATTGCCAGAGTATTTTCCTTAACATCTGTTTTCCCCGTCTCCTTTGCCAGAGGAAATATGACTTGCTGTTCATTCACAGAGTTAACTTACCATACTGCTCCAGCAACGTGCTCTACCCTGGTAAGCAGGATATTCTGCAATTGTAAAAGACCACAGTTTACAGTAATTTGCTCCCTGGAATATAAATATAGATAAAGAATATCAGTTAAATTCTATTTACGTATAATTTGCTTAATTACAGACAATAAACTTTTTTAGTTTGTTTTACCTACAACCAGAAGGCATAGTTTGAGTTTTTAATTCATTTGTGTGAGTACCTGTGGTACCAGAGGTCCTAAGATGTGATAGTCTTGGGCTGGAATGCATTGTGCTTGAAAAAGAAGGGAGCATTCTTATCCCAGTCACAAGCCTAAGACAATGAGACCTGAAGTCTCAAAACTACTGCACTGGCAACAAGAAAATTACATGTTTTTGTGGTAAAGAGTTCAAGAGTGTTCAATACAAAACAAAATTTAAACTGTTTCTTCATTGTTTGGCATTTCATTATTATAAAACAATTGCCATTGAAGTTAGAAAACGGAAATGTACTTTTTGTATGACTCCTCTCATAATAAGAAAAACAAAAAATTAACTGCATTGTCAACTACTAATTAATAGTAATTAGTATATCTTCTCTTTTATTCAGGAGCCCTCACTCAGACAAATACCTTTGCATAGCTACATTAAGCATTTTATTTATAAGTTAAACATCATTAGAGTTTCTTAATTTATTGCATCTCTGGAAAATCAAAAAGTACTGACTAAATAACTAGTTTGCAGCTGCAAATTAGTATAAAATTCCAGTTTACCTGTATAGTTTTGGAGGAATATACATAGAAAAAAAATCATGTAACCAAAAGATATTATCTTTGGAATTTAATGATTTGCACCATCAAAACACAATTTTATCTTTTAAGGGAACAAGAAATATGTAAATAACGACCAGTGTATAATAGACTCCTAGAAAATCTTCAGAATGTAAGAAGAACCAACAATTGTGAAAATAACTAGACCAAACAAAAGGTTTGTAAACAAAGATGGTATCTATTGTACCAACCTACATAGTGAGAAAACACAGAAATGCTTTTTGGGACACACATTTGAAAAATAAATAGACCCACCCTAAAAATACACATAATTGTTCTCAGGTTGTAACTTAGTGGAAAGAAGCTAGTACACACCTCTGCCTGCAACCCCAGCCTTGTGTGTATCCTAAGAAGCCTAAACTGAATTTCATTTGAGACCATAAAAGAATAAAACGTTGGAAAATGTAGATGATACCTTAAAGGGTGTATTTGAGGAACCCTGGCACCCCTTGGAGCTGCTCCTTTGTGGAGATTTGACTGTCATCTTGTACAAATAGACAAAGGTACTGTGTTTCCATTGGTTAAACGTGTACAAACTAGCACTAAAACCAGAGAAAAGACAATATTAGTCCTTGTATGTACAGTGCCCAGATGAAGCAGTGATAGATGATGAAGTGGTAACAGATGAACTATCTTTGTCACCAAGACAAAGACAAAAACGTTGCATCAGAGCACTGCAACTAGGCCTTCCCAATGCCTAAGTAAAGGGTACTGGCAATTGGAGAGGAAGTAACTTTTTGCCTTTTTCCTTTCTTTTTTCCATAATGAACAGCCATGCCGACCGCAGACTATACACACCAGGTGGATGTGAGCAGGCAGGTGAGACACCCGGGCACCTCACCGCGTCCCCCTCAGGTGACCTGACAGCCACCAGCCCCACTCCTGGGGCTCACTCCCGCCCCAAATTCTACGACCCATTCCCCAAATCCCCTCACCCGAATCCCCCTGGGGCTGCACCACCCCAGACACCCGGCGCCCCCTCACGCCCCCCGCCTCAAGCCGCCACAAAATGGCGCCCGGCGGGAGCGGCGCCCCCTGGCGAGGCGGGCAGCCGGGCCCCGGCCCCGCTCAGGGAGGGTGGCGGCGGGCGGCTGGGGCCGGGGACGGGCTGCGCCTGAGGGGGGCCGCTCCCCCAGCCCCGCCGCGCTCCGCCCCGGGGGTGGCGGCGGCGAAGGGCGCCTGGAAGCGTCCGCTGCCGGTGGCAGCCGGCTGCAGCGGCGGCCGGAGGGGTAAGGGGAGCCCGGCCGGCGGAGGGGAGGGGAGTCCCGGCCCCGGGGAGCGGCTGCGGGGCTGCGGCTCCTCTCCGGGCCCGGCCGCTCAGGCTGAGGGGAAAGGCGGCCAGCGGGGGGCTTGATGAGGGGCGACAGCGGCCCTGAGGGGTGCGAGGCGGCGGGGCCGGCTCGGCGTCGCCTCCCGTGTCACAGCGGCTGTCCCCGTGTCCCTGGTGGGCGCCCCTGGGAGGCCGCTGGGTGGCCCAGTGGGCGCTGGGGGCCCGCTGGGTTCCCCCACAGGCGTTGCGGGTGGGGTGGCTGCACCCAGGGCAAGGCTGCTGGGGGTGTGGGGAAAGGCAGAGTGGGTCCGGCCCTGCCCCATTTGGGGTCCCCAGCACCCCGCTGACACCGCCCCTCAGAAATGTTTGAGGGGTGGGCGCGGGCCTGGCTGTCACCGAGCTCACACAGCGGGGCTCATGGGGGCAGGTGGGCTGGCAGCCGCGCTCCTGGTGCCTCCAGAGCCTGTCCGAATTCAGGCTCGCATCCTGCAAAGCACAGGGACTGTGGCCTTGCAACCGGCTTATCGATTATTATGGGGTTCTTTTGTGTTCTTATCCCAACCTCAAAACATCCAGCCTTAAACACTGACACCAGCAGCGTTAGCTTTAAAAAGCCCCTTCTGTTGCAATATTTGTGTGCAATATTGCAGCAGCAAGCAGGACTTCTGATCATCTCTGCTCTTCACTTAATTTTGTGCAGAGCAAGCTGAATAAGCTAATCCTGCCTATTGAAAATCTGCATGTGCTTAAACCTCTTGTTTAAACTTCACCAAGTGACTGTTTCTGGTAAATGCTTTTCCCTGCGTGATAAACTCCTTCTGGTACTACAGATCAATACGTACTCTCGCCACCTTGCCATTCACTGGGCGGTTTTGCTGCCCACCTTTGCAGAATGAAGATATTTCCTCTGCCTTAAGCTGTGTCGCTGGAACCATTTGTGGGGCTGCACTGTGAATGAGAGCAGGGAACTGTCTGCAAAGTAACCTGGCAAAATAGGGCTTCCTTTTTCCCCCAGGCTAGCTCTTTTTCCTGACCCGGTTGATGGTGAGGGCTTAAAAATGGTTGTGATGGCCCAGGGCTTGGAATGAGTGGGAGTTCCCAGCTGGGAAGCTGGGGATGGTAAGAGCTGTTTAAGCCAGCAGTACTGTGAGCAAATGTGAGTGGCACCTTTGAATAAAATTATTCTTACTACGTGCACTTTACTCATAGGGTCTAAAAGGGTGTTTCAGTGTTTCAAATTAAGTATTGGCAGGCTGTTAATGTTTCCCTGAAGTCTAATTTTGCTAAACGTATGAACTTAGGTGATGCTTTTTAGGATGTTCTAAGGTACTTAGGTCAATGTGAAAAGAACCATGTAGATATTGAGAAAAGGCAGTTTCAGAGTTATTGATTTATCTTTGTGGTTTTCTTTGAGGATGTGAAAGGGTTACTGTAATACATTAGTGATAACTTGGGTTTCCCTTGCAGTCTTGTGGGGCCTAAGTTTAAATGGTGATGGAAAGTGGGTCTAAAGGAGTGCATTCTCCTCCGTGTCTGGCACTGGATAAATCAATACTGTGTACAATTTTGGGATTCATGAAATTTAAATTGTAAAGTGTTAGAATAGCACAGTGAAAGTTACTCAGAGGCTCGAGAAGCTGCCTTACAATGAGAGACCGTAAGCTCTTAAAGAGCTCAAACATACTATTTTATATCAAAAAGATGACTTACAGACACCTTAATTATAGCCTGTAGGAGGAAAAAACACAAACACACCTAGATATTAAAAAGATGTGAATCTAGGACAGGAATGCTTATGAAGAATCAGTGTCTGCAAATGGTTTCCATTTCAACAGTGGATGAGTAAGGACTGGAACAAACTGCCCATGGGAGGTGGCAGATTTTCATAGCCTGGTGTTTTCAAAGCAGGACCAGGTAGGTTTCCCTCCTGGCACAGGTGCTTTTAGTCAAACAGGGCTACGTTTTGTGCCTTCTCACTGGCGTACAACTGAAGTGGAATACAGCACAGGCCAGAGTAAGTGAATTGATGGTCTGTTATGGTACCAATTAGTGTGAATCTGTTCTGTAATGCTGTATTAGATTAGGCTCCCGAGGCATAGGAAGTTACTGGGTTTCACAGGAATTCCTCAACAGAGCTGGGAATTGATCAGAAATCTGTATTATCTCAGGTCATTGTCTTGGTTCCTTGTTTCCTTTTTATACTTTACAGTATTTAGCAGAGGGTGAGGGTGGGTGTATTTTGGGGTTAGCAGAAGATATCATCATAGAAGAAAGGCATGCAGGTAGCAAGGGACAGTTGAGCCTGCAGTTACTGTAATAAACAACAGCGCAAGGGTAAATGTGTTCCTAATGTTATAACCACGGCAGAATGGCTAAAAGGGAATATCCATTTGGTAATGAGGTCAAATGTCAGATTCCTTGTGATTTATCAGTTGGAAGAATTAAAACCTAAAGATAACAGCTTATTAGTATGTCAGGATTGATTCCAAAAGGCCATGATGCTGAGCAGAAAAGCCTCAGTGGATGAGATAATAAATAATTCTGTGCTTTGTACACAGTTACGTCATGAGAAATAAATTTCTAATGCTTAAATTGCTCCTGGCTGTGAATAAGAGTAGGGAAGAACAAGGATAATGGCCTGCACTACCAAGCCACTATAGATGACTTGCAGACAGCTCCATGCCAAGACTTTTGGGCTTGCTATTCGGTGATTTATTGCAGTAGTAGGAATATGGTTGTGGCTGTGATGTGAAGAAGGATTTGCAAAGACACGATTGTATCAGCTGGTTTAATAGAATATGTACTTGCAAAAAAAGATGAGCTTTGGGCACACCAGCTCTTTCTCAGGTCTTAGACATTTACAGGTTTCAACAGTGGTGTCTGCATGTTCTCACCTGCTTCAACTCAAATCTAAGTGTGATGGAAAAAGTATGGTTTATAATAAAATAATAGGTAGCTGTAGGAAGCTCTTTATCTCCATGCACAGTGGGTAGAAGGGATTCTAAAGAGTAGTAACTTTTCTCCAGTTCTGTAGTAAGAACTTTGGTTGTCTCAGAGCATCTGCTCTGCTTTGTATGTGGTGATGTACACATGCTACTACAGAAAATCAGTAAATCACATATCTATGAAGATTTTTACACACACATACTTACGTAAAACACACACACACGCATGCATGTACCTGCATTCAAGGTTAATTCAGAGAGTCAGCCTTATCCAACAAAGCTGTATTTAGTTCAGAGTAAATTTCCTTAATAGGAGCAATTCAGTGCTGCAATGTGTGCTTCCAGAGTCCTGATTTTTTATGACACTAGTGTTTCTTCAGTCCACATGTACATTTTGTTCATTCTGAGTAAACCTTAGCCACCCTTTTACCAGGTGGCTTCTTGCACTGCACTTGTCTCCCCCTACAGATTCCTAGATTGAAAGCCAGCACGCATTCCCTGAGTAATGCCAGCAGAGTTTTTAACCTGTGACAACCTGCTTGTAGGCTTTTGTCAGGTGGCTTCAGTGGAAGCTTTTATATGGCACTCTTGCAGCTCTCTTTGTGTGTGTATTTGTGTGTATAAATATACATATGCATACATTTCATTTGGTTTAGTCTGTATTTATGATAAAATGGTGACCATACAAGGAAAAAATACCACATGGACAGCAGTAAAATATACTAACCTTTATTTGTTACCAGATGCTGAGATTTTGGGGAAGAAACTGGCACAGATGGTGGTTTGCCAACCTCTGTTGCTTTGCTTTGAGGCTAGGACTAAAAAGTCTGCTAACCAGTTGATACTTCTCCATAAACTTTGAGGCACTTAATCGTATTGGGGGAAAAACTTAAGACTTGTTTTTCTTTCAGTGGATATAGCCAATACTGATATCTGAACTTTGTATATCTGAACTTGAGGTCTTTAATCCAGTAATTGGGGTCTTACTTCTTGATTTTCTGGAAAATTGGTGCAGGTAAGCTAAAAGTTGTAAATATTTTCAGTGTGGTTGGTACCGAAGTGCTCTGCTCAATGTGGCATTGTAAGAGAAAGTTTGCAGCCTGCAAGCTTCATTTCATCAGCCTAGTAGCTTATCTCCATAACGATTTATCAGGGTGTGCCCTGTTTCAATACTCTTCCCAGCAGATACTTTCTAAACTGTGACCCTAACAAAATGTCTCCACGCTGGAAATAACACTTGATGTCACATTTCTAGTGTAGATGCATCTTGATGCAATTTGCTTGAATGTTTTCTAACATGCTTGCATCTGGGTATTTAAAGCTGATTAAATGCAGCACACACCAGGATTCATCATTTCTTGCTAGGTAAGCAAGCATTGGATCCAAAAGATGTTGCTCCAAGTGTCAGCGAACTCTAATTTTGGCAGAACTGCATGAATTGGACAGCTAGCAACTCTCTGCTGAACATACCGAACTTTGAGTCTCCAGAAGAGCCTGCCAGTAACAAGTTTGGCCAAAGGTATGATGTCAGCTTGCGAACCCCTGGTGTTGTAGCAGGAGGAGATATATGGGGGTGGGTGTTTGAACTTGGACATTTCAGAGGACATGTTCTGGTATTCCACAACAGAACGTAATTCTCACAAATGTAGTAGTATTTGGTAGTCACCTGGGATGTTTCTTGTTTGTGTAGTAGGCTGTCTGTGTTTGTACGTGGCAAACTGGACTGATTAGTCTGATTCTTTCTTCTGTGACAGGTGACTTCTGATACAACCAGAAATTTTAGTGAAGGAGCCATAAAGAAAGAGAAGCCTGAAAAGACTGACACTGCGAGAACAGGTGCACAAGGGGAAGAAAGGGTTTGAAAGGTGAGAGTGTATTTTTAGAGAATGTTCTGTCTTCTTAAGATTTGCTAGACTATTCCATACCAAGTAAAAAACAGGAAAGGAGATGCTACTGTTTTTTTTTGTTTGTTTTTTTTTCTTAAAAACAAACAAACAAAAAACTTTGAGGAAACAGGAGTCGACAAACTTGAAGCAATACTGAGTAGTTCTAAATTTGTGTGTTACTGCAGGGAAAAAAAAGGCAACATGATAATTCTGTGTGTAAGGCATCAGATGAAGGAGTGTGTTATGATAAAGAGGTTGGACTAGAGACATCCTGGGGTCCTTTCAGGCTTGATTATTCTAAGATTCTGTGGACCTGGGGTGAAATCTGAGAGCTGAGGCTTGGTTGCTTAAAATTCTGCATGTGCTTGTTATTTGTGTGTTTGCTTTTTCATTGTTCTATGCTGCAACACCACAAATTAGTATCTTTATGCTCTGAAGCATGCCTTCCAGTTGACTGGGAGCTTCAAAGCAAGAAACAAAGAGTTTTTCTGCCTTTCTGTCCACCCCTATTTACATACTATTTTTTAATTGTTGTTATCTTTAGGGCAGTGGTTTAGGATTTCTGTATGCAAGTAACAGTAGTAAGTGGAAGCTTTAATTTGGTAGTGTGCTTGTGTTGCATACGAGACTGTCACTGGTAATTAATCATGTTACACACCTCCATATTAACAAAAAAAAAAAAAAAGCTTTGGTATGCTCAACATAGCAACTCAGATGCTCGATCTGTGAAAACATCGCTCTGCTTCCGTTGCTAATTGAGTATTTTCTTACTCAAATACTTTAAAAACAGGTATTTTAAATGTTTGTGTGAATTTCGTTCCCTGAATTTTCTGGAGTTTTCTGTGACAAATCATGTTGGTTGTTTAGTAGATCTGTTTTCTACAGGCCAAGGTTTCCAAAAAGTGGTGACATCTTCAACGTGAATTTTTGTAACAATGGAAGTAGTCTTATAATGTCTTAAATGGCACCCCCATGTTAATCTGTAGGGGAGCTTTGTTAAGGTAAGAATTAGATCTGAATGATCAGCTTCTGGTTGTGTCCTTGGAGACAAAAGATAATGCGAATCTGTCTTCTTGGCAGTGCATATAAAGAAAGCCCTAGAATACAAACCATTTGAAGAGATAAGCACAGAACTAACGTGTTCTAAATGTGTGCATCAGTTAGATGCGTGTCATCAATATGCAGTGTTTATTAAATATGTAATTCTAACAGCCAAGACTTCTCATTAGCCACGTGTAGATTCTTGGTGACTGGTTTATTGTTAGCATTTCAAAGACTGACATCCAATCTCCCAGGACTCAAAATGTAAAACAAGTGTCGTCTAAATTGTCCCATATTGATAATTACCTAGAAAAATACGTGGTGATGAACAAAAAGTTCAAGAGAGAAAAAAGAAAGCTAAGCTCAAGAGGAGAGAAGAGAGGCAGATAGATGGAGATGAAAAACATCCCCAAAAGCAGAAGGTACCAGCTGAAGAACAGCAGTGGCCAGAGAATATGCCTGAATGGGAAGAAAGGAAATCCCTGCTAGCTCAGAGAAGAGTGGAGTCTGTCAGACTGCTTACGGTCCTGTTAAACCGTGTGAAAGTAAGAACATTTTCAAACATATTTTAAGTTATGAAGGGGATTTGTTAGATCTTGAATAGTTCAGTAGACTTTTGGTGTCTTGATGCTGCTCAAAAGAATGCCTTGAGAGTGACTAAGAAGGCCTGAGGTCCAAGTCTTGTGACAGTTTGCCCTCAGACAATTTGCCCTACCCAAAGGTAGTGTGATCCTACCCAGAAATTTTGTCTTTGACGTTTGTTTGAGGCCTTGTCTTTACTGTGTAAAAATAGGGCTGGAAGGACCACATCAATCTCTTAGACTTGATCCAACATTGCAAACAGGGAGGTTAGGGAATGCAAATGAAGATGTCTCTGCTTATATTGGTCTCAAGTCTGCAAGTGAAAGAATTAAATTGATATGGATTATGCTGCTTTCATTTCTAATAGCTTTTTTTTTGGGGGCAACACTAAGCTATCAGTTTTCTTTGATTCAGATAATGTCTTGAAAAAGTCAGCAGAGGACTGATAAAAATTGCAGTGTTTTGCAGAGGAATTATGTTTAGAGGCTTATTTAGTGCTTTGGGATTAAAAAACAAAAAAGTTTGAAATCTAAGGAGTGCTAACGTAATTTTTTCTTTGCTATTTGCTATGTAAAAATTTGCTTGCGTCTTTTAACAAGTATGTTTTTCCCCAGTCCTTAAGATTGGGGGAAAAAAGATTGATTCTAAAGCACTATCGCTAACAGTTGAAGTCAGAGGCTACATTTGCCATTCTGTGTGAATTTTTAGGGCCCCATCATGTCTTATGTTGACCTTCTTAATTGTGAAATTAATGAGTTAAATAAACTTTTTGCTTGGTTTCATCATTTGGAAGGCTTTAGATTGGTTGTATTTGGACCCATAAAAACTACATAGAATATTTAGAACAATTACTATATCTACAAAAATCTTTCAATTTTTCTGTTGCATACAACACTGATTGTGAAGCTTTAATAAAACAGAATAAATATTTTCTTATGCAGTTGTAGTGAGATAGATGAATTGGTTGACAGATTAACTGCCCTATTTGAGAATGCAGCATTCTGAGACAATAAAGTTTTGTTAGTTCTAGATTAGCAGTAGTGAGATTGTGTGATCAAGCTCTGCATGAAGCCAAATTTATTCCTCACCTGTATAATTCTTCTGAATGTACAACTGCATATTTATGAGTTTGCAGTTTAGCAGTCTTTTTACTGTTCTCTATGCTCAATAAATGTACATAATCATTCTCCTGATTTTTATTTGAAGGATTTTGTACAGTTGGCAAGTCAAAAAGTGGATCCTTCATTGGGCATAAGGAAGAATGATTCCTTTTCTGAAACAGCATTAAAAGACGTTCATCAGGAACAGATTAACTCATGTTGTCACACGCAAAAAGAGTTGAAACATAAGGAGGAGTTTAAGTGTCAGTTAACTCAAAAAAACAACAGCTTATCTAGTGAGGAAGGAGATGTGACTAAGTTCCATGCGTCTCCTTCTCCTATAGTCAGAACAATTTTAAATGACCCCAGTACAGCGCTGAGTTCTGACAGATTGACTGGCAGAGATGTGCACAACTCCTTTGGCTGTGGATCTTTGCTGATTACAGTTACCCAAGACTGCAAGGTCATCAGATCTCTGGATGGAAGGGACTGCCCAACACTGAATGTAGTTCACACACAGACAGTGTCTGAGGATGGTTGCAGAAAGCAAAAGGTGTATGAGACTGATGAATTCATTCATTATTTATTAAACTACTATCAGACACCGAGCTATGCACGTGTTTGCTTAGAGCCAAAAAACTCTGCGAACAAGTCCTGGTGGAAGAGAGTGGTGTCTGATGATGACAGTGGTTTTCACATCAGCTTGAGTAGCAAACATGGCCAGCATTTCAGAGAAGTGAGTCTTGTACAAAACCTCAACAAGAGAAATTATATTAGTGATGATAATTATAGACTGGTGATCACAGTTGGGGAATTGGAATCAACAGACACAGTGTTGAAAAACAAGGCCTATGCAAGTCAGCTTGCAAAAAAGTTGCAAGTACAGAGGAATGAGACACTCTCTGTTGATTACTTACCATATGCTGGACTGAATCATTCTTTGGATTGCACTACTGTTACTCATGATAAGGAGTTCAATCAAGAAGACGGTAGAAATGAAGTTACCATACCATACAAAATCTGTAGATCCACTTGCAAATTAAAGGATTTGTTGGAAGAGATCAGTGATTCCGAGTACTTTAGTGAGGCGTGTGGTGGTGCAATGAAGAGAACAGAAAGAAGGTGTGAAGAAATGTACAGCAATTATAGTAAAGGGTGCTTGCCTACAAGGAAGAGGGAGAGAAAATTACTGGTTTACCTTAAAAATGTAACTCTGGAAGGTCAAGAAAAGGAAAGCAGGAAATGTGACTTCTGTTCTAATTCTGCCCTTGAGGGCTTGGCAAGGCAGTGTGAACACAGGCTTAAAAAGTCATGCAAGAGGTCTAGTAGTAAGTTAAGACATGAAGGACAGAAAAGTGAGAGACAATCGAGGGAAGAGGAAAGAAATGCTCGCAAAATGAAGAAAAAGAGAAAAAAGCTTTCCTCTAATCTTTTATCTGATGAATGTGGCTTTTCAGAGGCGGACAGTTGCATACAGCTGGAGTCACTTAGAAAGATACAAAGAAAATGTAATAAAGCATTCCACAACAAAGTGAAATTCAAGACACTTCACACGGCTGTGGCAGCACCAGACATTACCACTTCTGATGGCTCGCCGCTTCAAGAGACTCTCCAGAGCACAGGTGAGAAAGAGGTAAACTGGAGCTGAAATGAGTGAATTTGATAGTCTTAGGTCTCTGGCAGGCAAGGTTAGTTGCTGCAGTTCTTCTTAAAGTGATGAATGGTAAGTGTGGTTTGTTTGTTTGTTTTTTTTGTACTATATATATACTTTTTAAAAATGGACTTCTCTGCAATTAAGGGTTTTGTCGGTTCAGCTCAGAAACACTCTGAACAGCTGAGGTTGGAGAGTAGCATTTGTTTCATAATCAGGTAGCAAGGTTTCCCTCATGCATTAGCAGATAGGTGGTTGTGCCATTAATAACAACATGATGCTAACGACTCAACATGCTCTAGACACGCACCGAAGTCATTAGGCAGCTCAATCTGTGGTACATCTGGGTGGGAGGTACTTCATGAAGTGAGTGATTTAAATATGCATGTGGTCATCTGATTTCCCTACATGATTGCTACATTTCTGGATATTGTTACTGACAGCCCTTTCTCAATTCACTGTTCTTTCAAGTTCACTGGCAGCCACCTAACAGCTGCCTCCCTGTACCTTTTTTTCCCCCTCCCCAACAAAGTCATTTCAAGTAACTTTTTCATATACTTATCTACAGGAGATGAGAGGAAATTAATGTTGAGAAGAGAGATGGATGCAGATGTCAGAGGATGCCCTCTCTTTCCTCTTGAGATAATTCAGACAAACCCCTGCTCAGATTCTTTCTGTGGAGCAGAGCCCAGAAGAGGATGCTGAACAGCTACTAATATAATAGCTCTTAAGCTTCTGTGTAGAAGTGGGAGAAGAAAGCCCTTTTAAAAAAAAGCCCAGTTAAAAGTTACTGGGAATACTGGGGCTTTTTTTGCTTAGATAATTCCTTCAGTCCGAATAATCTAAGTGGTGTAGTGAGCCACAAAACCAGAATTTTTATTTGCTTTTTGGATAAGAGGACCAAAATTTTCCCCAGGGCCAAACAAACTTTTATGGACCAGTTGCTGAGAATTCAAAGATTTACAGACTGAGATCTCAGACTTAGTCTGATTAAAGGTAGGGAACCATATAAATGTCAAAGTTACAGTAATTAGTAGTAACGAGTCTGTGGAAAACAAACAAACAAAACCCCACACAGAGATATCTTAGTCTTAAAACCCCACACAGAGAAGTCTTAGAGCAAGCATACAAAGTGCCTCCTCAATCAGATTGTTAAAATGATGGGACTGGAAGGAGTGGGGGACATTTGTTCTCAGTTATGGGGAATAACAGCTTCCCAAATATGATAGAATCCTATCTTCTGGAAGTGTTTCTGAAAACTTGCCTTTAGGAGAAGGGATTTCACAAAACTTTTGTAAAATACAGTGCTTCTGGGAATCTGAATGATGGTCTAAGCAGAGCTCTGAATGTTGGACAGTAAAAGGGCAATGATTGTCAGCATGCTGACAGCTCACACACACGTGCAGGCTGAAAATTTGTTCACAAGATTTCAAAACCATGCCCTTCTGAAGGCACATGCAGTGAGATACCTATTTAGTACAAGTTAGCTTACGGAAAATTCCAGAGGAATTGTCTAATGTTGTTAAATTTCTGCTGCATGGAGGTAAAAATGTGAAAATGCAGTCTAGGAACTTGAGTTATATCCATATTTACTCAGCTGGCTATATTTAGAAGACAGACACAATTGCTCTTGGACAAAGTCCCTTAGCAAAATATAGAGGATCGGTTCTAAGTACAATACACTGATTATTTCAGCTTTCATTTTAGTATGCTTAATTTATTACATGTCAATATATTAAATTAATGTGATGATGTTGCCTTTCTTTTATAGCATCTTACCCATGTTTGTAACTTCTGCTCTAATAAATTGTAATTAAAAAAAAAAATTAACTGTTCATGGTAGATTGGTGTTTTCCCCCAGTGTTCGGTATTGGTGGCTCCTACAGGCTTTGCCAGACTTTATCAGCTGTCTCTTCACATGTTCAGATGTTGAGTGCCTTTTCAGGATCATGAATAACAAATGGTTGATACTCAAAGTACTGTCCATCTATTGCTTTTATCTTAAAACAAACAAAAAACAACAACAACAAACACTTATTTTCTCAACAGAGTTATTTTCTGTTTCGGAGAACGTTCATGCCCCTCTTAAGTCTCTTTTTTAGTACTTTAGTAGATTTTCATTACTGTAATTTGTATTTGTTGACCACATAAAATGTTTCAGTTGCACTGCTATGACATACCAAGGGTGTTTTTTCTCTATGCAAAATTTACAGATTAAAGAAAAGAAGACAAAACTTTCCCTCTGTCAATCTCTAGACAGTTCTGTACAGTAAGTACCCTTTTCCCAAGAGGTAGCCCTTTCAATTACAGGTGAGGAAGTATTTCTTTGTGTTAGTCTAAGGGTGCAGGAACTCTAAATTTCCTTCAGTGTAAAGTTCCAGTGTTTTATCAATATGTTGTCACAACAGTCAACAAATAAATACACCAATTCTGTAATTGTTTCTTGTGTTTAGCTACATTGATTGAAATTGATAAAGCAAATCCCCTCTATCTCCTCATTCAGTATAAAGCATTGTTTCTGAATAATGTGCACTTTAAATTGAGACACCATGGTAATTTTCACACTGAAAAGTTTTTTCCTTTTTGTTTATTTACGTGTGGATTTATTTAGAACCTGTTCTCAGGTGGTTTAGTATTAGTTTCTCACTTTTTCTACTTACACATTTAATTTGAACCCCATCTTTCCATATGCTGGACTGTTCAGTATGATTTTATTATCCTGAAGACCGATCTTTTAAGTTGTATGTAACCATTTGGCTTAAGACTCTTTAAACACATAGCTTTGTAAGTTAAATTTCATTTGTGTTGAGGAGTAAATATCATATCTCAATTATGGAAATTATAGAATGTTTATATAACTTGAACATTTAATAGACGAAAAGAGGCATTAAGAGCAGCATTCAAATAGTTGAGCAGCAGAAACATTAAATGTTCCCAGCAGAATTTCACATCTTTGCCTGAACTTGGTTTATGTTGTTGTACTCAGATGGTGTTTCAAGGAGTGATGGGGTTTGGATTTTTTTTTTTTTTTTTTCTTTTTTATGAAGTGTTTACAGTGACACTTGTAGTATGAAGTAAGGCGCTGAGGCTGTAGATCTTGTGATATGTCCTTTTCCTCTAAAGCCTGCGATTCCAAGCAGTGCATAGAAACGTCTCCTCTTTTACCTCACCAATTGTAAAACCATTTTTGTAAAAAAAAGGTAATTAATAGCAGGCAGTGCCCAGATGAAGGAACCTTCTGTATTTTATGAAGCAGGGGGCTGTATGCCACAGCTGGCTGGGAATGAAATGCTGCTTAATTGTTTTGATTTGCTCTGGAGTTCTTGAAGTATGTTTTCATGACACATGAGTAACTGGTATTTCAACACTTTGGATGAGGGAGATTGACAATCTCTACTCTTAGTTTGTCCTCTGTGGTTAATATACAAACGATTAAGCTACACAGCATGTTTTTTTTTTTTTTTGCTTAGTCATTGCAACCAGTCAGTTGAAGGAAGAGATCAAATTGCAATGAACAAAGAGAAAAAGAAGATAAAAAACACCCATTTTCTCTAGCACTTCAGGAGAAAATGTGTGCCTGCTGCTTCATGAAACACTGTGATTCACTCCTTTCCCTTTCATGACAATTTTTTTCTCTGAAAAAGTAGTGGTCTTATCTGAATTGTACTGCTTCCCTCCCAGGAGGCACATGTGCTTAATATTACTCTTTGTCCTGTGTTACTGCCAGTTTTCTGTGTCATTTGGGAAGCATCACATTGTGATGTGCAGATACATACTTAAAATAGTGCTCGGTTCCTCCGGATTTGTTGTAGACTAACTTAAGAGTCAGTGTTGGACCAACTGAAGGGTAGGTTACAGCCCAGCCCAGTTCCACTGCATGGAACGTGCCTTCCAAAACTCCACCTTTTGCTCAGTGTTAGCAAATACTTGTGTTTCTTTTATGCCTAACTCTGCTTTTGCAACAGTAAAACATGAACGTGTTCTGAATTTAATATTCTATTAAAAATGATTATGCTACAGAACTACATTCAGACCATTCAGCTTGAACATGTTATACTCTATCTACACATTGAATAATGTAAGAAAGACAGATTGTAGGCTGTAAAATTTGTAACACTGGGGGAGGATTAGCTTTCAGCTGCAGTAAATAAAAACACACACCACCATTATGCAAGACATTTATTTTCTGCCTTAAACAGATAAAAGCACATTTCTGATTTGAGGTAAACCGTTAGAAGTAGTTTGCAAAACACAAAGGCTGTGACAAGACTTCAACTTGTCTCTAGACCTTCATTAGGTAGTTCATACAGTAACACTTCATGCAAGCTATCTGGCTCAAACAGCTCACTGTTCATTGGAAGGCCCAGTGTAACTGAAAGGGAAAACACCGTGAAAGTATTAGGACTGAGGGAAAGTCATTAGTTCTCACTGCGGTTTGTCTCAGGCACTTCAGCATGTTGCGTCAACATATTTATGAAAGTTTCTGTTGTGCAATGCACTCTACTTCTGAACAATTCTGCCTAGTTCACACCTTCCTACTCAGGACTCAGTTCATCACGTTGATTGTGCTGCCAAGTTGAAACAACTCAGCAGAAGAGCTGAACCAGAAAAAGTAAATAATAGGGAACCATACCAGACAGGCACCCAAGCAGAATCACCTGGACAAGAATCACATTTACAAGAGATCAACAAGTCATCAGTTATCTCCTTGGAAATTTCTGGTAAAGTTATACAAATGTATTTCGGCTGATTTCAGTCACATGCATTTACTCAGCCTCCTTTGGTAGCAGACTAAGTTACGTGGTTGGGATAAACCTAGTAATTAAGCACAGGTGTAAACTAAAAGAACAAACAGGTGAAATGCAATTCAATAGTCAGTTCCCCCAGGTATAACATTGCTGGTTATGCATGAGATTTTGCCATTTCTTTTAACAGCAACATTCCAAAGCAACAAAAGCCTCGACTCAGGCATGGCTCACACCACGTTTTATTATTTTGTACAGGAAACTTGTATAAGTTACATGGACCATAAAGGTTTTTCTGCTAAAGGTGCATGTACAAGGGTATTTGTTAGCCATGCCATGCCAGCAAGTCTTTTTTAAGGCCTAAGAATCAACAGCAGCTGCTTTTACCCATTTAATTTCATTTTGTTAAAAATCTTAGAATCATTTTTCTAAGAGAAATGAACAAATGATAGTCCAGTTAAGTCGTACTTCATTATTAACCTAGTTTTTAAGAATGCCTAGTTACACTCAGTACCTAAGTAACGTTTCAGATGTACTTTAAAAGTAAACAGAGTATTAATGCAGCTGCATGACTGAATACATCAGGTATTCATCTGTCCTTACTAATTTTGTAAGTATCTAAAAGTGATTTAACCTCTCAAAAATTCTTGGCTTTTTTTTTTTTCAAGCAGTTAGTCTTTCATCTGTAAGCCTCTATGTAACTCCTTAAAACCCAGATTATCAGACAATATTGAATTATACTGCACCACAAATGAGCATGGTGCTTCATGAACGAGCAAACAAAGAAAATGTGAAACTGCATCTAAACTAAGCATCTTCCTTACATGATTTTTTTTTTACTGCAAAAGCTGGTGGTTCTGTACCCTTTCCTGGGGATAGATATTTTTAATTCACTATTGAATATGCAGTCAATTCCTGGTTGCCAGGAATTGCCAACAACGTGGTCTAGTGGAAGATGTCCCTGCCTATGGCAGGGGGGTTGGAATTAGATGGTCTTTAAGGTCCCCTCCAACCCAAACCATTCTGTGATTCTAAAGGAATTACAACCAAAGGCCCAGATCCTGCAGAAGCTAACGCTAAATGAATTTCAGTGGAATTTATGTTACGAATGCAAAGTTATTCTTGTGCTTGTGTCCACAGTGCTAGGTTGTTAATGAAAAACTAGATTTCAACCCTACTCTGCCCTAATAGTGACAGAATAAAATCAGTCCTTTATTGCAAAAGTTGCAGTTTACTTTTGCACAAACATTTTTGTGCATACTTCATATTATAAAGGTTTAAAGGAAGACATATTAGACCTTTACTAGTTTATCGCTGAATTTGAAAAGGAAGCCTAGAGCAATAAACCTGATTCACTGTAACTCTGGCTTTTTGTAAGCATTGTTGCTGTTGCAATTTGTAAAACAGAACAGGAATGTTACAAACGATCCCTTAAGATACAAAAATAGACTGTTCCTCACTGCACTCTCTAGTCTTTCTTTGCATCTTGGGCATCCTTTTCTTCTTCATCAGAGTATACAGTGGGTTCTTCTCCATCCTTCAGCAGCTTACCAACATGGTGATACTTAACTGAAAATTGGAAGAAAAAAAAAATCAAGTCATTATTCTGCCTTAAGGATGTACTTTTTGTACAGAGAAGGAAAAAAAAAACAAACTACTTGAACTACTATTAGTGTTGTAATAAATGTAAGAAATATGCAAAGTGAATGAAATATAATTTTTCTATTGGCTAAGACAGAAGATGAATTAATGTAAAGACACATGAAAAATGAGGGACTCATCCAGCTAAAGAAATGGAATAATGGATTAGATTATTTTTCTTGCTGTGCCAAAGCTAATTTTTGAGTGCAATTCAGCGTCAATCTTGATGCCCAACTCTTGAAAAGGTAGATACAAACCCTAGATTAGGTTAGAAATTTGATAACATAGTTCTGTTTTCTGGGACATCGTTGTTAGCATCATAAAGCAACCCTTTGGTGTGGCATGATTAACAGCCTTGATTAAGACAGAGCCAAAATAGCAGGGGCATGTCAGGTCAGGACTCAGAACTTCTAATGACATTATGTGGAGAAAGCTCCATTCCAGCTAGTGATAGTCAATCTTTAATACTGGGTTTAAAAACAAACAAAAAAAAAACCTTGACTTTTACTATACAAACTTTTAATGCAAAGTTATTTGCATATGCACGTTTTATCAAATAAATATAAATCCTTTCATTAAGATAAGTTAACTAATAGAATTATTTTCTGTCTTATCTGAGCAGAAATAATTTCTTTGGTGTTCACTGGCCTAAAAGACAGTATGAGATATGGAAGAGTTACTTTTCATCAATAAGATAAATCATAGGAGGAAAAAAAAAAAAAAATCAAGCCAGCATCGTACAAGGTCAACATAACAATTTTCTTAAAAATGTGGTTTGATTTTCTTTTTGAGTAGCAAGTTGGGACACATGGCACTAAGCCTTTAAAAAACTTACGCTGCTAAGCAGAGAAAAACAGGGCAACTACAAAAACAACTTCCTTCTGTTAATTTTACACCAAATGTCTCAAGTGTGCAAGTTGCCTTTTTCCTCTGCTGCTCTGGTGATCACTGGAATGGTTACAGCCAGAGATGGCATTTGCCCATTCCTAATCATTTTGTGGGTAGAAGGTCAGCTGGGCAATTTTCCATGAATCTAATAAAGTCACCAGCAAGGAAATGCAGAATTTCTTATTTATAGTATAAAAGTTATAGCTATATCTAGCTATATCAGGAGCCCAGAGGGAAAAAGGCTTTGCTTAAACGGTATTCAAAACTCAAAGTAACCAAGAAATAATAATTCAAATGTTACTCTTATTTTGGAGAAGCTGAATGGGACTTATGCTTCATTTTTCAGAGCTTCAAATTTAATTGTCTTTATAGATGGTGTCTTAACTGTATTACAGGTGTGCTATACTTCCAATTTCTGTCAACTTTTTGGGTAGTTTTACAGATGTTATGACAGTGTTTCCAACTCTCTTACTGTTCTGTAAGGCACAGAGGGAGGGAGGATGCCTTACATTTCTCTTAATTTTTTGAATAACGGGAATTTTCGCTGGTAAACTGAGGCATTAACTCAAAAGTAAGCTTCCAGACCAACGCTTCAAATTAGTAACAGCCTTTTAACTGTTGCTTCCCTTATTACACGCTGGTTAGCTATTTCTTTGTAAATATGTTTAAAGTTACTTACAAGTGAATTGTGACTCCCAGTCCCTCAAGGTCTCTTGCTGTGTAGCATTGAGATCAGAGAGGTCATCGTAGTCATCCCTCAGAGCCTCCTTATCCAGGCAGAAAGTGGCAAGACCTCGGGATGCATCTCTCCCAGCAAAAATCCCATACGGGCCCTCTTTTAAAATAAAAACAGAAACATTATTACAGAGGCAACAGATGCTGCATGATCTTCAAGGATCAGAGTCTCCAGACTGAAACAGATTACGAGTTCCTACCTTGACCTGAGGGTCAGAAGTATCTCAAACTTCTGAAGTGTTTCCAGACTTTATTTTACTTGGTAATAAGGAAAAACAGAGGAAGAAGTCAAGAAACAAAACAATGAGAAGAGACACCGGGTGTGTTGGAACTTCTGGGCAATGAATCACACAACAGCGTGTGGAACACAGAGTAGGAATAATCATACAGATTGGGAAGGACATCCTTAGAAAGAGGAACAGAGGATGGATTTGCGAGCCTGAAGAGAAATGGTTTTCTGAGAGATGCTGTGGGCTCAGAGAGCTGAAAGGGTGACCTAACTGAAAACATGGTTGGGATACTATAAAACGCTAGCTTGGAAGTAATATCTATTAAAGCTTTCAAAATGCAAGATGAACTCAAATGACCAAAACATGAAGTTCATAGTGGATCAGGGATACCTTATCAAGACAGACTCTTGCTAAACTTCATTACTCATTAACTTGCTTGCATGACAAACATGTTGCAAGTGGACATTGAAAGTTCTTAAGGGAGCTTAAAGAAGCTGGATGTGAACTCTGGTTACCGCACAGAGCCTCCCATCTTCCACACCTCCCACAGCGACCTTTTCCCTATACTCAAAGAGAATCTTACTTTTCCATTAAAAAGAAAACTAGCCAGACACCATGGTGGCTACATTTTATACAGTGGGCAGCTTTTAACGTTGTCCAGAAGGGTAACATCTAAAGCGTGGTTCTTAAGTCAAGTGGGTTTCAGTACAGACACAGAACTGTACAACTAACGCTGCTGCACCTATCACCTTGAGTGCTGCAGAGCTCAAACTACAGCCCAGCATTACCTAGTGCCAGTCTCCTGTCTGTGACTGAGCCACAATCAATAACCTCATCAAGCTCCCTAATGTCTCTTGCAGTGTTCTCGTCTCAGAGTAGCGGTGGCAGCTCACTACCGCAGCCACCAAACGCTTGGACAGCCCAAGAGTGGTCACACCAGACAGCAGAAATTTTCGGGCCTCAGTGAAGCATCTCAGGAGACCTGGTAAAAGTGGAGGCGATTCAACTCGTACCTGTGTGCACACCCCCCAGCTCAGCACCAGCTGCCCTGTAAAGCTTACTTCAATCTTTGCACTTCTGAAGTGCCTGTACCCCTCACAGAAAGCCGGTTTAGCTTAAGCAGCTACACATTGCTTTAATATAAGAATTACGCAGTCCAGTAAGAGTTGGGAACGGAATGCAAACGCCGAGAGGTCACCCCGCTCCTGCTGCCTGCCCTAACCGCGTAGGTAAGGGAAAATAAAAGAATAACGGCGCGGTGCGGGCTGGCAGAGCCGGAGCCTCCCCGGCGCCTCAGAGCCCCGGCCCTGCCCTCGCCTCAGAGCGGAGGCCCCCGCCCCACGCTGCCCCCGAGAGCCGGGCTCGCCCCGCCGCCCCTCACCGGGCCCGTAGAACTTCCTGGCGCGGGTCACGTCGAAGACCTTCCCGTTGACGGCCATGAGGATGCGGGGGTCGCTCCGGCCGTCGTAGGGCCGCAGCTGGGCCAGCGTGAAGTCGCGCCGCTTCATCTTGGGCAGCGGCGGCGGGTCCTCCTCGCCCGCCGGCACCGCGGGCCGATCGCCCCGCAGGATCTGGTAGAGGAGGAAGAGGCAGAGGCCCAGCAGGCTCAGGTTGAGCGGCGAGCTCACGATCTCCATCAGCAAGCCGCCCCCCTCGCCGGCCACCGCCGCCGCCGCAGCCGCCTCCTCGCCGGCCATCGCCGCCGCCGCCTCCTCACGGGCCATGGGCTCGGCGGGCTCTGAGGCGCGGGGCGGCGGCTTGCCGGGGGCGGGCCGGCCGGGAGGAAGGCGAGGGGCGGTGGAAGCCGGAGAGAGGCGGCAGGGGGCGCCGTGATGGCGGCTGCCCCGCCTCAGGAGCTGCACAGCCCGCCCCGAGGCGGCAACCGTGAGGAGACGGCCGCGCTGCGGGGGCTGTGCCCGGCAGGTAATGGCCCCAGCCCTCCGGCGGCAGCTCCTGAGGTACCGTGGTGGTTTTACAGCACAGGTGCTTCTTAGAACGTGGCCGGCCGTAGGCTGCTTTATTCAGGCTTCTTCTCAGGGGAAATTTTGGTTGAGGAAAGCTTAAGGTGAAGGAAGCGCTGTCATCTCCCTCTGGTTTATGTGGTGGTCGTGTGGAGCGGCTGGTTGGTGCTACCCCGTCCTGAGTACCCGCTGTGGAAAAACAAAAGCAATTTTTGGAGTATTTGTCTCTGTAAAAGTGAAATTCTGTATATTTCTCTCCATAAAGTGTGTGCTTACCACCATTTTTAACGAATATGAATAAATGTCCAGTCAGAGTGTCGTTATTCCCCCTGCGCAATCAGTAAGATCACTCAGAGGAGATGCAGTGTGCTGACCTTGTAGCTTGGCAGGTGGTTCAGATAAATGCTTCAGTGGATGAAGGATATTTTAACAGGAACCTATCATTTGGATATTTAGTTAAGTACGATAAAAAAAAAAATCCATTTTATTTATTTCCTTATTGTCAGGAATTTTAACCCTGTGTGCTACCAGGCCTGCTGTTGGAGGGTTTTGCCTTTGGGATGCACCCCAGACCTCTCAGTTCTACAATCTTTAAACATCTTGGCTCTGCCCTTGCAAGGTATGGTGTTTGGTTCCACCTGCTGTCTGATTTGGGAAGCTCCCTGTTTTATTGATCAGCACTTGGGCCGTGGTATATGCTGACTTTTGCTTCCAGCCACTGTGAAACTTGAAAAACTCCTTGTTTCTTGGATCTGGTGACTGAAATTTGTAGTTGGTAATAAGGCAAGTCTGGATTTTGATCCTACTTAGGATACCAGATAAATAACCTAAACTTCAGAATTATTAAAAGTAGGAGCTGTATTACCTAACTGGGACTTAATTCTAGTCAGCATCGATACAAAGCTATTAGATTTTGTCATGTTGGTTTTTAAACATTAGAGGAATAGATGTGGAAACAGAAATTTATGTGGAGATTTTTCTTTCGTTGCTTACATTTTATTGAAGACAGAGGAGAAACACAAACTCCAAAGCAACACCAACCCTGAATTTGACCATGAACCAGGCACTGAAGGGAGGGAGAATGCCTAGTATCTTAGAGAAACCACGCGAGGACAATTCATTCTTAGATAAAGGAGAGCCAGGAAATGCTGCCAGGATTGATAGGATCTCAAGTTATCTTCCACACGAGCACTGGTACTGCAAATTAAGTTGCCCGATTTCAAGGTGTTTTTTTTTTTTTGTTTTGTTTTTGTTTTTTAAACCTTCTAGCATATCCCAAAATATTCATATACCTCAAAATGCATGTTATTTGGGGAAAAAAAAAATAACAGGTATTTAGAAATAAATGGACATAAAAAAGTTATGATACGTCACTTAGAATTATCTACATTCACAGGGCCTTTGTTATGCATTTCTTGCTAGCACATTTATTTGGCAGTACATTTCAGTGGAGCTGAGGTTCAAGTCAGAACTGAGTTGGCCCCAGCTCCAGTTAAATACCGCAGGCATTAGCTATGCCCCCACACATTTTTTTCTTACCTTTCTGTAGACAACAATAGTTCCCTCCTTGAAACCATTCTGTTAACAACATCCATGAGATGGGGCGATAAAGTGGTTCTGAGCAGTTCTCTTTGTCTTTACTGAAGAAAACAGCATTGGAACTTATAACTTTCATATCCATAAAAATCAAACTAAGTAAGTCAACTAAACAGTTTTTAAGTATTCCTTTTTGTTTCTTTGTTTGTTAAGCAGTATAAATTTGTTAGAGATAAAGCAAAATTAACTCTACCTCAGCATTCTTCTTACTGCTCTGTTTTTGCTTTAGAAACTGTCTGATATATGTAATGAATCTTTTAGAGCATATTTTGTGCTTCTAAACAAAGCGTGCTTTGTCTGGGTTCCCTATGATACCCTTTACCTTGGCAGATGATATGGGGACCGCTGCTGCCAAGCTGGTATCTCGCTCTTCTTTTACTGACTAGTGCCAACGTATGCCAAGAAAACAGAACCCCTCCCTAATCTGCAGAGGTCCTGCAGGCCAAACATGCTTTTAATGTTGGCAGCAGACGTTGTGTTAAGCTGTTGCTGGAGTGGGTCTGTTCCAGGTACAGAGAGCAGGCACCTGGCCTAGGAATGTCCTGAATTATGTCTAGTCCTCAGATCAAAAGCACAGACTGTCTTTCTGCTGCGCTTTTTATTTTATTATATATCCATCTCCGTCACATTACTGTTTATTATTTCAGTTGCATCTTCTGGCTGTCTAGCTGTGTTCCTTGCCATCCAGCTAAGTGCTAGAAGAAAGAACCCTGCACTGTGAGGATGACAGTGTGCTGAAGGCTCTCAAGATCCTAGCGATACATGGCTAAACATCTGCAGCATAAAACAGCTCCAGATGAGATTTTTATTTACCAAGTTCTAGAAAAAGCCTCAAAAGTGTGTTGGAAAGTCAGGGACTGCTCAGAGGAAGAAGCCTGCTGGAGAATTTCTTTCTTCAGAAATATACTGATGTGAGCTTGCAACTCGAATCCTTCCCCTGTAGCATCACCAGCCCTGTGCTCACTTGTCGGGCTGCCAGGGCTGCACCTTCTGGCTCAGTCATGCCGAAAAGGACCGACGGTCACCGTGACAAGAAGGCTCGCTTTGTATAGCAACCGCACCAGGGTGTGGGGGAGAAGTCTCACTACCCTTTAACTGTACAAGAAGGTCTAGGTGAGAGCTCTCGGTTTGGTCTCCTTTTTTGAAAGGCAGCAGATGCCAAAAACAATCTGGACAAGCTGGAGATACTTCTGGAAGAGGCAGGGACAACAAAAAAAAATCAAGTCTGTATGATTCTTGCAGTGTAACAGTCTCCCTAGGAAGCACGCTGATTGACAGACAGTAAATAAAATCCCTGGCTTCCTCAAAATAACTCCTTGGATTCGGTTAGAGGTCCGATGAGCCAGGAGGTTGTGTTTTTTTTTTTTTTTTTTTGTATGGAAAATAACTGAAATAACTGGATGACATGAAAGAAACAGCCATTCACAGAATGAGTCGAATCAGTAGTGCTGTTTCTCAGAGGGAGTAGGAACTGTTATTCTCTCTGCCCCATTGGTGTCAGGTAGGGAACTGATACCCATTTTATGTACACATGTCCTTCACAAGGCCCACGTTTTGCTTACACGAGACATTTGCTTAGCATTTCTGAGTGCACGAGCTGTCTCTGCTTGTGCCATTATATCCCTGGAGTGGGACCAGTTATTCCTCTGCCACTCTGCTGGCGTGCCACCTCTGCTACAGAGCAGGCCAGTCTGTTTCAAACTGAATTGACAACCAACTACAGCATTAATAGGCTCAGTGGTTAGAAGAAGGGAAGTATAAAAAAACAGGATGGCAGAGTTTTCTAGGTGTAAGCTTGCAGCATTTTAGTAATGGAAATACAACAAGATGGACTCAGTGTGAGTGACATTTCTGTGTAGCTGAAATCTGCTTCTAAGACCCCCAGTTGAGTACAGAGGAGGGTGCTTTGGCTACCTTTGTTTTCTCCCCATTAGTTAGGTGGCCAAATCCACAGCAGCACAGACAAGATGAGACAAGATGGGGATGCTGAGTAAAAAGAAGGCGGCAGCAGTAGCAAGACAGACATGTGGAAGGAATATCACTTGCTTTTTTCCCAAAATCAGCTAGTTTGATTAGACACACTTCCAGGTACAAGCCAGGTTTCTGTCTGTTGCACATACGGTTTTATCTCTGGTTTTCTGATTTGATGAAATGGTTGAAGGCAGTTCAGTCATGCCTGGTTTGCACGCGCAGTTAGCTTGCCAAGCAGCCATCCAGTGGAACCCTGTTTTCAACACACGGTAGGGAAGCTTTCCCTTTGTTCCCACCCTGTCTCTTTTTCTTTGGAGCCAGTTTGTGGCGGTGGCAGGAGAAGAGCGGCAGAGGGAGCATTGTGGGCGTGAAATCCATAGCAGGCTGGAAAGGGCCACTGCGTCGCTTCCTTTGTGCTTGGTTTGCTCATACAGGCCGTGGTGTAAGAGCATGGTCTCACTAACAGCTGTGTGCAGGAGTGAAGCCTTAACCACACAGCAGCTCTGATGAATTTCCTCTGATGATACAGTTCTTGTGCTTATAGGAGTGGCTCAGGTAAGGGCAAGTGTTTTTATCAAGGTAACGAGCGTTTTCATCGAGGTATGAGCAAAGAGTATGCAAAGGCCCCTGCAAACCACCTCCAGGCTTTTCTACCATTTGGTCCAAATGTTTTCTTGGTAGAGCTGTTCAAAACTGTGCCTTCCCCTTCCAGCCGCCGTGCTGTGTCCTTGTGCCATGTCCTGCAGTGATCTCTGAGTGAGTGGGCTCCTCTGCTGGACCCCCGCCATCAGCAGAACTCCTCTGATGCAGATTGAGACAGGTTTTTAGTAATTACAGCCAAGGTGTAGAGGATTGAAGAAGTGGAAGGAGGTGGCCTAGAACAATGCGTTCTGATCCCCTTGGGGTTACGGTCACTGTGGGTGACTTTGTGTTGTCTTTTTGGTGGAAACAGGAGGTTACAGATAACCTGAAGTATACCAGTGGGACCCTTTTAAACAGTCTTAGCAAAGAAAGTCTAGTGGCATTATCTGTTATTAACAGCTTAATGAAAGCGAGTTTTCTATTTGTTTTTCTCTCACGCAATATATTAAATGATAATTAGGACTCCTGCATCTTTGCAGATACATTTTATGATGAGAAATACAAATATACCCGACTCTTTCTGTTATAAAACAAATAAAACTGCAAATTTATGCAGCTGTGTATGTATACTACATGCTTTTTCTGCTATGCAAAGCCAAGTTATTTAGATTTTACATGAACCCAAATTAAATTTCTCAGTTTTCTAAAATCATTGTGGGTTGGAATACCTTTCCACTTAGGTTCTTTGCTTGTGTTTCCATCAGAGATCTGATGGAAGTTCTCTGAAATGTCTCAGATTCCTGTGACAAAAAAGATGGAGGTATGCCCAGTGCAGATCTGATGACTCAAAGCTATTTGTCCTTTGGAACCCACAGCACAGGATTTTGGCTGTATTCAGGCATTTGGGAAGCAGTAACTTCTATAGACTTTTCTTAAGTCTTTCTGGGAGCCGGTAAACACAGACTTAAACCGCAAAGTTAAGTTTTGCAACTTAAGAAGTTTTACTGGCATTGGCTTCTTTGACACAGTTAACGTTTCTCTGTGCTGGAAATGTGGTTTAATTTACTGGTCAAAGAGTGTGCTGCAGACAAAAGCACAACTATGTTTTCTTTTACTAGAAAAAGATGTGGGACAGTCAAAGAAGAAATGACAAATCGTGCTTGATCCAAAGACCCATTTAGGCTCATTTGTTTAGAATCTAAATAAATTTGTTTAGAGTCCCATGGTTATGCAGAATGTTTCAAAAGAATGCACTATGTGCACGTGCAAATACTGGATGTTGCTTATTGTTTAACAGCTGGGAAAATATGTGCAAAATGAACAATACTTTGTGTAGGTGGGAGAGAACCTAGTATGTTTAATACCAGCAAACACATCTTTAATCCTTACTGCTAAAATCCACTATGACTTTGACCAGAAAGATTACTGTATCTGCTACTGTTGAAGTATGTTAGAGATTCCTTCATATATATGTATTTATTTACGTGAACTCTTTCTGTACAAACAAAGAGAAACTACACATGGGTTCAGCAAACCAGGGAGTGATTTATTTATTTATTTATTTTTCCCGAGTATTTTCAATAATCCTGATGTGTGTGCGGTGTGGTTGGTCTCAATATCTTTAGTTATACATAAAGGCCCTGCTGTGCTGTAAGTCACGCAGGGGGCAGAGCAGCATGACTGCAGTGCCTGCTGTACCTCAGACCGCAAGCCTGGGCGACGATACGAGGGGCTGAACTCGGTGGAAAGACTCTCACCGATCCTAATGAGCTCTGGATATGGCCCAGACTCGAGCAGCAGTGGCTTGACTTTATTGGAATGCCACCAGCATCATGTTGAGTCATGTGCACACAGATGCATACACATCCTCTTAAAGTCTAAAATAGCTTGCAAAAGCAATGCCAATGCCACAAGCAGAGATGCCATTTGAATTTCATCAGTTTCTTCTAAATTAATTCAAAAACGTTGTGTGAGATTTTGTTACTTGACTTTGGTTTTAATGGAAATGCACTCCAATCCCGCTGGCATTCCCTCTGATAAGTTTCTAGAAAACTGCCAGTTCTGCTGCCAGTTTAAGCTTAGTCTATTGTGTAGTTTAAGCATAAAGCTACATAAATTGCTCTCCATCTGGAGAGGCTTATCTCTGTATCTTCGGTTGACAGCTCGTACGTGCAATGGAAGGAGTGCTACAGGTTGGAACTTGAAACCACTGCTTTGGCGAGCAGCAGACTCTAAGATTTGCAGCTGGTGGTATTAACAAGGATTGTTTTAACTAATGTTCCTCCCTCCTGGTTGCAAACTACTGCAGTTTCCCTGTAAATCTCATGAGAACTCCTCAGGTCATAGCTCACACAGCCAAACGGTCGTGCAAGACTCTAAGCCTTCCTCCGACCAGGCAGAACTGCCAAGATGCACACACAGCCACAGAGCTTGAAAGCAGGACCTGTAGCGACTCAGAAATTGAAATACCAAATGTTATTTTCAAAATACCCAATTGTTTAAGTCACTGCCTAGTTGTGCTGACTCAGGAGTGTTGAATTTGGGGTGGTTGTCCTACTGTAAGCTCTTAAAACTGTAGAGAATAACGAGGATCTTATTTCACAGCTCCCCTCTAAACTGCTCTGTAAAAGGCTGTGGGGGAAAACAGAGGTTAGTGCACATACTTTTATTTTGCTTACAACTTTGATGCCCTCCCTAGGGCTAACGTCAGCAAAATGGTATGTCAAGGAGTTAGACAGCCTCTTGTGCTTTCACTGCCATTCTTTGGATTTTCGTCTGCTCTTCCAGCCGTTTCTTCTTCCTGCTGAACATACAGCTCTTAAATTCAACTGATGCTTACAAATAAGACAAGGCTGTTATCGTTCACAGAAATCTGTTAAATATAATCCCTATAATTAGCCAGAAAATATTACAGTAGTTTGCAGTCGAGTGTGTCTTTTCCTTTCTCCCAGTTTACCCGTTGCAGGAGCAGCTTTGTGTTCCAGTAGGGTAAGTAGGAAGGACACCTGCCAGCACCAAAGGCATTCAGGCTGCTGCAGTTTGGCTGATTCCTTGCCCATATTTGCTCTTTTGAGTGCCAAAACTTTTTTTTTTTTTTAATAATAATAGTTCCTAGCTTATTTAGAGTTGTAGCCCATACTGTGTGATCTGGGGACGTTTGCCTCACCCTAGCCCATGGTACTTGGCAAACCAGCATCTTTTCTCAGGCCTGCTGCTGACTCGCAGGCAGATAACAGGGGTCTGAAGCTCTTCCTCACCTGCCAGGATAAAACCTATCCCTCCGGTTCAAGAAGCTCTTCGTATATTCCTAAGCACTGGTAATGACGGGCAGGGGAAGGTTTACAAAAGAGGCATTTCTCAACCTGCTTTCTGTCAAAGCAGGGCCAGGATTTCTGAGTTCTGAATTTGCCCTCTGCTTTTTTGTGTGGCACATTTCATTACCGCAGTGGGAAGAAGTGAAAGGGTGAGGGAAAGAAAGCTAGCTGTGTGGTTGGCATGGCATTTGAGAAATGGTCCATGAGCTTCTCTATAAATTTCAACTGTAGTCCCATATATATGGTGTAATTATCCAGGAACATGCTACAAGCTGGGAGTATGTATGAGTGTGCTTCCTTGCTTTTTTTTTTTTTTTTTTTTTTTTTGTCTTTTCCAAGCTATACATTTTGTTTGAGTCTGCCAGGAAATGATTTAGCTCCTCATGGGGAGGTTGTGGATGTATATAACTAACTCTTTAAATCGTATTTAAAAAAGGGAGATAGGAACCTGCTGTTAGTAGAGAACAGGCATGGAAAGCCTCCTGTGCATGGGGAAAGCAGCCACCTGGAGGTGCCATTTCAGCACAGCTCTGCGTGCCGTCGGGATGGCAGTTCTTTTCAAAATTCTTCATTCATTCTTTGCAGATATATTATGAAAGACCATATTTACAGATGCATAGAGCTTTTAAGTTTTAAAGATTTTGGTCCTTTGAAAGAGACTTAGCATGCAGTTATTCCACGTCAGAGCACATTTCAAAACCACAATGTATTTGCTTCCTCTTAAGAGCTCAAGAGCACTAATGATACTGTGAGCAGAAGCACGTGAGGCTGTTTCTGTACGTATTGTTAACTACTAGCATGTACTTCTTCAAGCAGTGATTTTTTTTTTTTTGAATGCTCCTTTTCTCTTTTGAGGATCTAGCTTTTGTACGTTATCACTTTGTTGCTACTGTGATGTCTGAAGAGAAGATTTAATGAGTGTTAAACTCCTAAAGCTGTGGATTCTGCAATAATTAAAAATGCTATCTCATTGTACAAGAAAATATATTAAAATATTAAGATTCTTAAAATAAATCAGCTTAGAGCAAGAAATCTGAGTCAAGGAAAGTCTATCATTTATCTCAGAAGTTCTTGCTTTAGTTGATTTGTTAAGCTCCTAGACTATGCAAATGGGTTTATGTTATCTTTTTAATGAAGAGCAGTGTAAAACCATGTTAAATAGAGGGGAAGAGAAAAAAGGGAGTGAGCCAGCCTTGATTATTGTAAAGAGCCTGAAGAAACTGTGTTATAAATAATGTCACCACAGTTTTTGTAGAAGTGAAAAGGAGAAACAAAAGGAATATGAGAAATGCGAGTGCTCTGATTCTGGTGATTACATTTCTTCTTCTCTGCTGGCCCTCCACCTGTGGCCATCACTGCTGCTCTTCGTTCTGCAGTTACCAGAGGTGTAAAAGCTTTGGCTCTACCATGAGCTGCACAGCATCAGCAGTTGTGTGGCCTCCGTCCTCCAAAGGAGAAACCGGTCAGATTTTGGAGGTGGTGTAGTTCTGGTGAAAGGGGCATTACATGTGTAGTGTATCTGGGACTCTTCAGAGCTGATGTATTTACTCTTTTTGACAGCCTCTGATCAGAACAAAAGCTTCAGCATATTAACATTTTTAGCAGTAGTTGTTGACAACATTCAATGACATTTCCATAGGATTTTTTTTAATATTATTATTTTTATTAACATCTTATTATATTTAGCAATTACATATGAATTTGCAATGAAAGAACTTTACACAATCTAGGAGAAAAATTCAGATCCCATTACTGCTGTACCTGCCTCAGTTAAATACTGAATCTCATCCACAGTGAGAAAATATTACAACATTGGTATTCTGTAACTGAGAAGGCAGTGCAAAGCCATTTTCCATCTCGTAACCTAACTCAGCAACGTTTTGTAGCTTTTAAATACTACCCAGTCTGTAATTCACATTATGTGTAAGTATTCCTTAATGAACGGAGGTCTTGCGTAGCATTTCTGTGTCCAACTGTAGCTGAATGCAAACCAAGCGTAGCTTTCAGCTTCACACTAGCTCATCTGCAGGCGGTGCAGAGTCCCTTGAGGGCTCGAGGAGTCCCACACCGGGCAGTATTGGCTGTATTGCCCTCTGGGCTCTGTCCAGTACCAGTGTCAGCTGGTGTTTCACTGGATGGAAACTGCTGCAGTGGCAGGAGTCTGGGAGCCAGGAGTCAGCACGTGAAGTGATGCCAGCGGACCTCAGGGGTGTGGTGTCTGAAGGCCAGCAACAGGGCTGGAGTTTCCCAGTCCCCCTGGTAGGGCAGAAAGACACTAAAGCAGCGGACTTCAGTTTGTCGTGACTCTTAACTAGCTTTTTCAGCTCCCGTGGGTCCTGTGGTGATAGAGGACCCATCAGCTCAGCATGTTGCCCAGCCCTGTGGTTGTGCCCTTCGGAGTGGGAAGGACCAAGCAGAGATCCAACCTAAGCACGTGGTTAAGTGACTCAGTGACTCAGAACTGTAGCCTATTCAACAGTTTTAGGTAAATTTCTTCTTCAATTAGCATATTTCCTGTGTCTAGATATTTATTAGATTTGTTTTTCTCCTTTTCATTATGATGGGACCAGTGCCAACATGTTTAAGAGACCATCGGGAGCAAACTGGATATTTAAAGATTCCCTGAACTTGAATCTGAGTGACGTGTCGCATTGCTGTGTAAGGACTCTGCTGGGGTACGGGACTGTTCTGGTGAAATTGGCTCAAGATGGGGTGTATTTTATTATGTGATGATTTTAAAGCTCTGGACAGGCTGGGCCAAATCGTGAGGTGGAGCCATCGATTTCTAATTTAACCCAGCATTTTGATGCCGGTGATTCTGTAAGAGTTCCCACAGCTGAAGGCTGGCTAGTGAACTTAAAGTTATCTTAGATATTTATAGGGTGCCTATTCTTGTAGGGGCTCTCTGGCTGTCCTTATTGAGTGAGGGAGGATGGGAAAAGACTCTAAAAGACTGTTCCAGGCACCAGGAACTTTGGGTTCAGTTGCAGTTTATGGCTTCTGGAATAGTCACTGAGTTACTCAGCCTCAGTTCTCCCAGATGTATCTGCAGCAGGGAGTAACGCTCCGTTCTGTGCGGAGGGACACAGCTCTGGTGCCTGTGATTAATCTTGCAGATATCAAGTGGTGGGAGTAAATTTGTTGTTACTCAATACGTTCTACTTATTTTGCAGGCTGTGAAATGAAACAGATACTGCGTTCGTGCCTTTGTACAAAGGAAAGCTAACAAAGAAAGAGATGTTACCGTTGCCTACTAATTTGAGTTAAATGTCAACAGTATGCAGTTTTGACTTGTATTTTTCTGTTCATTTCCCTTTGGAGCAATAAAGCCTGCAGGCAGGACGTTCTGGGACCTCACTGCCATTCTCTGAAGGTTAATGGTCATTTTATCTTTAGCCTTGTGTTTGCAGGCACCGGGGTCAGACAGCCCTTTCCTCAGAACTGTGCTTCCATGATTTCCCGTATTATTACTCCAGCTGACAGCCAGGGAGATGGGATCTGAGATGACCTTCACTTCTCAATTTTTATTTTGGTGGCAATAGAAATTCAGGATGCTGATGGTTTTAGGAATATTTTTCCAGATGTGTGAGTCCCTGGTTCTCGTCTTGCTTATACCTGTGCAAACAAATCAGGAGTAATTCTGTTGGAGAGGTGGGCCAACATTAGTGCAAAACTAATATACATGGGAAGTCATTAAACTTGATTGCTATTCGCAGCACAAGCATTACTGGCAGTGTAGGTCTAATCTGTCTCCAAGGGAGCTTGGAGTGTTGCAAGGACATTGACTGGATCTATCCCTGGAGGGGAATTTGGGAAGAATGGGGTGTGGAGAACTCAATTCCTTATTCAAGTCGTCTCAGGATATTTGTTTAGACTCGGTAACTGTTACCTCTGATGTTCGACATCTAGACTAGGCAATGATCCATGTGCCTGTAGCTACGTAGTGTTCTCACGTTTCTTTCCAGATGGTCTTGCATATTGGTGCCTGCCTGGACACCAAGAAGGAAAAGTTGTGTTGTTGGAACCTAATGTTTTTTAACATGGTATTTTCTTAAGCCAGAACGGGTAGAAATAGAGCTCCTTTGTTCAGCTTCTGCGCTACCCAAACTTAGACAAAAGAACTACAGTTTCCCCGTATATAAAATATTGACCGTGCTCATATTTTCACAGGAAATACCAAGCTCTTCCACTGTGTCAAAAAATAAAAATCTGCTTTTCATTCAGACTCATTAAAATTTTAGAATTGAGATTTATGATCTTGGATGGAAAAAAGCAGATACATGAGAAGCAGCACATGGCTATATTGTCTATGCATACAGGAATACCGTTAGTTTCTCTATAAATAATGGCATGTTTACATGCAAATCAGTTGTAAATTTGTAAAATGTCAAACAAACACTTCTCTGTGTTATTTGTTTGGCAGTTGATGTTTTCTGACACTGAAGTCTGAGGTTATATTTGTGATCCTGCTGCAAATCTAGGGGAAATCACCTTTGGAATGACCCATGGTCTGACTTTCGTCTCCAGATAATCCAGGAAGAGCTTGTGGTTGTCAGGACACAAAGGAGGCACAGACTAGAGAGGACAGATTTAGCGTACCGGTATCTTTTTTTGCCATATTTCAGAAATCAGTAGTGCACTGGGTACACCATACTGAAGTTTATCTTCACTCCTTCCTCAGAGGTAAAGATAACATGCTAGTGGTAAGCCGTTAGAAACCGTTCATACTCAGAATTAGCAAATGCTAGAATCAAAGAGATTATATGTATTGCTGCTTCCTTTGAAATGTTCGTCTTATTGAAGGAGATTGCAGAAAGACATCTAGCAGGGAACAAAAGCAACGACAACAAAAATCCCCCAAATCCCAGGCATTGCACACCGAGTGTAAAACCAGACATAATTAGATCAACATACAGTAATTAGACTCCAGAGCAAGTATCATGGCCAATTCTTCAGGCTCACACGCATGAATAAAAAGCTGATACAGGGCACAGTTAGAGGCCCCTGGCTATACTCTACTTTCAGAGATAGGAGGAAAATGAGGGTCAAAGCCTAATATTAATCACAGATGGATGTATAAACTCAGAAAGGCAGAAATCCTCTTATCTCCATTTCTTTGTTTTCTGCAGCGTTCTGTGTTTGATTCCAGCCTGGTTTGTTTACAGCTCTGATAGTGCAGCTTTTACAGTAATGCATATTCAGTTGTTTCTTTATTACTGAAGGGTTTTCACTGAAACTCCCCAACCCAGGACCATTTGCCAGCCCAGGAATCTGACTTGTAAGAAAGCTAAATCTGTTTCTGCTTCAGGAAGGTGTTCCCTGATAGTCACATTTATGTTAGCACACAGTTAAACAATCCATGTGCCAAATGCAAAGAGAATTGCGGTATGAAGTGGCTTTCAATATTATGGTTTGATTTCTGTGCAGGATTTATTACAGGTTATAATGGAAGGAATGCTCTACATGCAGGTCAGCTGGAACGGCACAGCTTTAGAAATACTTAGGCATGATCAAGTGCAGCATAACATTTAGTCTGAAAGTTCTCAATGAACCTAGCCTTCATTGCTTAATGGTAACGGCACGAGAACTGGAAACTAGTCTTGGATTTTACTGGATTTGTCCCAAATGCCTCATTTGGTGTCCAGACACTGACTGGCTTGCTTATTCAGAGTTAAACAAATAAACTGAAAAATCATTTTTTTGAGAACTCGCAGCCCTGCCCTGGAAGGAGGGGAGGCACCGTGCAGCTGCACGGCTCCAGCTGTGCGGAGGGATGCAGGAGGGCATGTGGTGCTCGGGCTGGCCGTAGCAGGGAATAGAGGCAAGAGGCAAAATGGGCTGCTGAAGTTTATCCAGCCCCATCCCCTCTCCTCCTAGCAAATGCCTCGCCCCAGCTCAAGAACTGCTGCACAGTTTGCAAGGGCAGGGCTGCAAAAGGCTCATGCACTGTGTGCAGAGCTCCATGGCCTGGAGTTTTTGTGGGGACCCCAGGAAACCGAAGTGTGCCTTGTGATGAAGGAAGTCAATTCAGAGACCCCAAAATGTACTGGAAATTTGCAATGTTATGGCCTATCAGTTTTGGGTAGGATTTCCATTCCTACCCCTGCATTTGTGTGGTGAAAAATCCACAGGAAACTTTTGTCTTTCTCTGAAAATAGGCTAAAAAAAAAACAATTATCTGACAGCCATGTTTAAACAGTTTGTGAATTGTGTATTTTCACAGCTGCATGACGTCTGGGCCATCTCTACTGCTTTGCACTGCACACAAGTCCTCGTTCCACTCAGGCAAGTTTCGAGTGGGTATTTGAGAAGTGCGAAGTGTTTGCTGCCAGAGAGCTGGGAAGCGAGGACGTGGTCAGCCCTTGGAGGTCTGGCTGCAAGAGGCAGCAAGTAAAGCAGTAGATCTGATGGACATGAAACATATTTTGAATCGCTGGTGGTGTGTGTAGCTCCTGACACCTCTGCTGTTGGGTGTGTACCCCGTGTATGTGTGTAGGAAGTGTCTGTGGCAACAGGCCAGTGCCTTCAGCTCAGTTTGAGTTTCCCCTGTTGGATTACTCGTTGCTGTTGGTTACCTACTTTGAAGAGGTCTCTCCTGCAGTGGCCCAGGTGAAAGTGCCCGTGAAACAAGTAACTCGCTGATTTTATGAGCTGTATTTTAGTGCAAGCGTTTCCCAGTGATCGGGTTGCGGGGCCTTGCTCAGACTTGCCTCTGGAGGAACTAACAAACCCAGAAAGTTTGACAGGCGCTGGGAGCTCTGCCGCTGCCTTTCCATCCCTGCTGGTACCCTGAGGACAGGCAGCTTGCCACCTGGGCCTCTTGCTCTGCCTGCAGACTTGGAAGACAAAGCGAGGCAGATTTGGAAGTACAGTGGTAACAGAGGGTGGTGAGAATGTTGGGCTGTGGAGGGAGAGCAATGACAGTGAGTGTGAAGAAGTCAAGGGGTACAGGCCATAATTTTCAAGTCAAAGTGGGCCCAGAATGGCCCATTTCAGTCAAGCCAAGCCACAAACTTTAGAGGAAATCCAGATCTGATTCAGCATCCAAGTGTCTGAACTTGCTCTCTTTCCTATCTTTAAAGAGCCATCGTTGCTTTGCCAAGGTCTGTATACTGTGGTTATTTGGTGTTCATCTAGTTTCCAAGCTGAAAACAGCTTTAATTAATTAACTGGCAGTAGAGCAGCCCTCTCGTTTAGCACTTAACAAGCAGGGAGCTAATGGCAGCTCAGCTCCTGTTTGGCTGTAAGGCCTGTATCAGCATCGCATAACTGCTTACTTGCGCTGATTTACCTCTGGACTTGGGGCCATGATGTTTATCGACATCTAAGAGCTCGGATCTATCCCCAGAAAACTCAGTGTGGGGCTATTTGGAGCTGGGCTAGCGATGAAAAATCAGAGAAATGCTACCATGAAGTGGCTTGGAGACTGATATGGAGATAGAGAATCAAAAAGGATTAAATCCCGAGGTGGAGTAATTATTTTTAATGACTGTTTACCAGTGCTTCTTGGAAAGTAAGGATCTTTCTAAATGTGTGTGGTGAAACTGCCAGTTCCTGGGAACAGGACTATGTTTGACCTAAATGAAAACCAACAGTTGAGGATTTGCATGTTCAAGTAACTTCAAGACAAAACCAAATACATGAAAGACAAAAGAATAATGAAAAGAAACATTCTGAACACAAACCATCTCAGGTGGTTAGGAGGCAGGGAATCTGCTTCATGTTAGCAAAAAATAGAATCCTTTGAAGCTTGAGGGCCTTATTCTACACCAGTTAAAAGGACAAAATTCTCCCAAAGCCATCAGGATTACATCCTTCCACTGGTTTTAGGATTGGGCCTTCCCACTAGAAAGCTACTTGATCTTTCTTGCTTTTAAATACAAACTTGATTTTCCAATGAGGTTTCCTTCATTTCTTGCTATTAAAGTTTCTTTTGGCAGCATTTTCTGAACTAAGTGGCAGGCAGATTTCAGATGCAGTCCTCCATCCAAGGTTTTGTACACCAAGCCAGTGAGAACGCTTCCCCAGGGGTCTCTGGGAATTCCGTTCTGGTGGTTGTTACCCTAGAACCAGTCTTGGTTTTGACTTTTTTCCTTTGGACTTCCTCTGATGAGTGGAGATTAACACAATCCAGCTAGCCTTTGCCTCTCAGGATGAGGAGTTCAGTGTGGAGCCATTGTGACAAATGCAATAATTCAGGCTGACAGTAAAACTCACCTGGATAAAACTTCAACTGTGGTTTTGTGTCTTTTCCAAAGAGAAGCCACATCTTGAGGTCAGGTTTGATTCCCAGTTCTTCTGTGGATGGCATTGAAGTTGGCTGCTTGTAGAAGGTTTCTCTTTTCTGCTAAGTGCAAAGCTAGACTAGAATATGATTGGTTTCTGCTTGTGATGGCCCTTGCACTTGATGTCAATTATTATTTGTGTCACAGCTTTCCTTTACATAGCAGGTGTTAATAAAGAAATGGAGATGTCCATTCAGAGATGGTGAAGTTCTGCACCATTAGAAAACTGCTGTAGCAGAGGCAGTTCTGGGACTCTGTGCCAGAGGTGCAGTCCTCAGACTTCTAAGGGAAATGTTTTAAAATGTTTTTCATAATATTCTGGAAGAACTAATCCACCGTAGATCTGGTCTTGCTACTTAATTTGCAAAAGGACCTGATGTCGAAGTACTTGTAAGATATTCCTTACTGGCTTGCCAGACCCAACTATTCAAATATTATCTACTAGCCGAGAATAAATGCGGTATTCTACTGATCTTTTATAGCACTCAGCATAAATCTTCTGTAGCAATGAGAGTTATGAACTAACTACATTCAAGCACACGTGTGTGTGTTTTTTTTAAATCAAGAGCAGAGATCCTTCCAGGCAGTGCGGCTCCAGGAGCTGACACCACTACTGGTGCTGACTGGTGCACCCTGGCTGCTGCGGGCAGCGCGATGTGCGGTGCCTCACCTCTGCTTGCACCTCATCGGGGCCACTGGCTGCCTGGGGATTGCCACATGGGTTGAATGTGGTGTGATGCCAGAAACGGGTGCAGCTATGCTGTCCTGGGGCTTGGATATCCCAGGGCTGTGTTCCCAGCATTAAACCATGGCTGTTTTCCTCCTTTGCTGCCCATTGAGGACCTCCTGAGTTGTAGCAGTGAGTACCAACGTTACATGTATCACCGCGGGGCATCACAGGGCAGTATTTTTCTAACAGGGGTGTCCTGGCTACTTGAAACTCCAGAGCTTCTCTCCTGACCTTGCAATATTGCATGGACTTAGGTTTTTCTTCTGTTAATGTGCAGAGTAGCATGTTAGAATAGGTCGTGATTTACAGTGAGATGGGATAATGCCTGTTCTGGAAGGTCCTGCGCACCCCTTGTGTGCTGGAGAATGCCGGCGGTTTTGAGTGGTTATTTCAGAGACGTTGCAACGCTTTCTGTAGCCTCTCTGTTTAAAAAATAACAGCAATGATACAATGTCCTCGGGGCTTCTTCGCCTCCTAATTACAACCAAGCTTCTCATTAGTCCCGCGGGGAGACAGAATCAAATGCCATGTGGTATTTTACACTTAGGATGCTGTGCTTACCACGAGCTGGAAGGAGGCAGGAAAAGGGGGAGTTAACAATTCATAACCATTTATGGAGCAGGCACAGCCCTCCTTGGACCCAGTTCAGCAGAGTCTGAGGGCCTCAGATCAGGAACTTTATCTGGCTAGTAATTGCATCGGCATGCTGCCTTCCTTGTGTGCAGGGGGGGGCATTTGGTGAGCAGGAGACGAAGCTGCAGAGTCCTTGTGCCGGCACAAGGATGAATTAAATGCACGCACGCCTCCAGGGAAGGACCATGGCTGGATTCTACAGTTGCCTGAAAAGTAAAAAGTAAGTGCCATGCTGAGCCCTCCCCTCCACCTTTCCTCAGCGAGCTGACTCCAGTGGGTGCTTGGGAATTCCTCCCTCCTGTATTTCAGCAGCAGCACTGCACACGGTGCTCGTGCCTTGCGACTGATGTGCCATTCGGAGTATAAAGTGCAAAAAATCAACTCGAACTGAACTAACAAATGATGAAAATCGGTCATGCTTTTTTTCCTTCACAGATATGTGTGTATATATATATATATATGTATGTCCAGTGGCAAACACAAAATACTGAAAAGGAAATTAAGAACCTTTTACTGTCTCATTATAGCAAAAGGAAAAACGTCCTCTTCTTTATTGATTAGCTACATTGTGTATGTTGAACAAATAATGAGAAATACAGAAATGCAGGTTGGCTTTTAAAAATGTTCAGCTAGAAATCCGGCATTAAATGCTCTCTGAGAACTCGATATGCTCAGTTTTTTGTATAAGCAACCTGAGGTGTGCTCTGTAATTGCTCCCCATTGAGAGATTTGATTTTATTTAAAGTAAATATTTTTGATTGCTTCACTATCATGTTCTGTGGGAGAGCTATAAAGGGAGAAGAGGATGGGGCAATGCATGTTAGTATTTGTGCTTTAAACCACTGTCAAGACAGCTTTTGTTTTTCCTTGGATATTCTCTCTGCTAAGGAATGGAACAAAATTTTCTCTGCAAAAAAACGAGCAGTGGTTTTTGGTGACAATTTGCATCAGTGGACTGTAGAGGGCTCTATTCTTGCATACAGTACGGGATTACAGAAAGTGCAAATTCAAAGGCAAACAAAATTGTATCTTGAGGCTTCAGATATGAATGATGATAGCAAAAAGTATGGATGAAATCTTGGTTAGCAAGGGAAAAAAGTGCCAGTTCAATAGTGAAGCTGACAATTCCTTCTTTCTCTTTTTCCCTCTTCTAACTGTTGGATCCCTTGTGTCAACAGTGTCTCACGTTACTCTGGTAGAAATATGTATTTTTGAAGGCACTCAATTCCTACTGGATTTCAGTTAGAATTTCCATCCCATATTCCATCCCCCTTCTCCTCCTTTGAAACTTGTAATGGTGTCTATGAGAGGAATCTAAATATTTGGAAAGTAAGTCTGCCTTAGGTAAGAGGGAGGATGCAATCACAACGGACAAAAGGACTGAGAATTAGTCCTGATGAAGGTAGAGGGTTCGGCACTTGAACTGACAACAAAATCAATTTACTTTGTTTGATTTATATTGTTTTTCCTCCAGAGCCTCCAGTATCTAATGCAATTAAGATAAACTTGGAAGGCTGAGAGAGGCTGTAAAGTATGAGCAGCTGACACTTCTTTCATATGACATATGATCACTTCTTTTCAGGTGGAAATGCACCTGATTTCTAAAGAACAGCTTTGTTTTTTCAACAAATTCTTCTTTCCGGTTGCTCTTCAGTTAGATCTCCATGCTGGGTATATATGCAGATTGCGTTCCTCAGCCTGTTGTCTCAGCCTTGTGATGTGTTCCCAAGTGGATTAGTGTGACTATAAATACTTCACAGTCTTTACAAATTTTATATGCTGCTTTGGATGTGATTATTGGCAGTTAAAATGAGCCTAAGACATTAATTGCAGCACCAGAGATGTTTGGAGCCTGAGATGAATTTTGGATGAATTTTTTGGGGAGTTTGACACAAAGCATTTGTCTTTCTGGGCAGTGTTAGATGTGTTACAGGAATGGCTTCCCCAAATCCTCACACAGTTGTTCGACCTGTAGGAGTTAGTTTGCTTTGTGAATGAAATGACTTGGATGTTTTAAACAACTGGCTTGGGCACAAGCAGCGGTTTATCCAAAGCAGCAGAGCTCTGCACAGGCCTTAAAACTTGCTACTGCCACTGGCAAGGGGTCCTGCTAGGGCTTTGGGTTGCTGCGTCCAGCTGAAGTGCCTGGGCTGTTTTAAAAGCTTCTTGGGGGAGCTCTCTCCTGTGCTGCTGTCCCATTTGCCTTCGCAGCCCCACGTTTTCCTAGTGAAGGCTCTGCCTTTGCACGCTGCCGTGACTTCTGTCTGAGTCTGAGCTTTCTGCAGTGAGTTCTGCCCCTGTGCTTCGTGAGTGCTCCCTTATGAGATCTCACATCATTAAAACAAACCAAAAAAAACTCATGCAGATAATTCCACAGCACAGCACCAGTCTTAATCCACTGAAATAAAAGTTGGAGATTGCTTTCGTATTTTTCTTTATTTGGGTTGCAGATGCTAGTTAATCTTAAATTGTTCTTCCAGTAAGTTTGTGGCTCTTGTAGCTCATCCTTGTTTCATTGTGCTTGGTCCCAGCCCGGTATCAGAACAATCCGTCAGCTCTGGGCAGACATGATGCAGTTTTCTAAAGCCTGCAGAAGAATCTGTTAATATCTGTCTTTCAGCTTTTGAAACTAGCCAAATATGTAGTTATGAGCTGAAAATGTGGTTGCTTAAATAGTAAGGTTCAGTGATGGTCAATGCAAACTGCCAATTTCCAAAGACAAATATAGTGTGTTAGAAGCTATATAAAGTATTTGGCTGAAGGCTTTGTGTGCCAGCTCAGAGCTGGTTTCAGTAACAGACTATAAGGAAATGTGTTTAAGTGGTCTGGAGTTAGTGTGGTCACTCAAGATTTCATGGTGCCTTTCACAAGCAATCCCAGAATTATGGACTTATTTTGGTTTGAATGTCTTCTGCTATGCCAAGCTCTGTACTTCCAGTGGCATATTTCATTTCTTTCTTGTAGCCCGGAATTGTCAAAAAAAAAAAAAAAAAAAAAAAAAAAAGCTGATATGCACTCCTGTGCTGCAAACAAGTTCAGTATTTGGGTAAAGCAGTTGGTCAAGGGATGCATCGGGATCATTTTCAACATATTTTTATTTTGAGATGGAAGTTACAAATGTAAAATAACGTTAGGAATGTCAAGCAAAATTTGTTGTCTGGATTAGGTGCTGTTGCTTTGTTGCTGTCTGTGTTTGTTGCCTGTTCAGATGAGTGTCAGGAAGAGATTTTGGAGTTTGTGGGGATTCTTGCAAAGCCATTACACCGCTGCCTACCTGACCGATAGCCAGCTAAGCTGAGGTCTCTGTTCCCTGCACCCTTCCCTCCAGCTCCCTTGCCCTAAGCCTGTTTGTTTGAAGAGGCTCACAGAGGGCAGCGGAGGGTGCAGAGTGCGCTTCTACAGCTGTTATTTCTGTGTAGGCTCCTTGGAGCCTTTGGTTCCCCATCGGCAGCAAGCAGCTGCTCCTGGGGCTCGGACACTAGCAAGTGAATTGGAAGCGGTTTAAAGCTCCACCAAGTGCTGCTGAAGTAGTGACTTGGCACCGCGGGGAGTGGGGCACTTCCAGGCCATTACGAGCTGCTCTTCTCCGTCAGCAGCTCATTCGCCTCCCGCGGCGTCTCTCTCTTTTTGGAACCACGTCAGTGCATTAGGGTTACAGCGGGGACTGCCCATGATGCTCAGCTCTTTGACATGTGCTTGGGCAAGGGGCTCACAGCGAGGCACTGAGGCTGTCCCCATCTGTGGTGGCATCCCCACGTGTACCTGGGCTCGGCCAGGCTGTCAGCCATCAGGAGGCCATGCAGCTTCCCCAGTGCTGCTGCCTGGGAGCCGTGGTGCCCAGTGGCAGCAGCCTCCTACAAGAGCTGGTCCTGTGATGCTCTGGAGGTCTGTGAGCAGCCAGTGAATCCCAGGATCACGTTGGTATCCTGAAATGCATGTGGTTACCTGCTTTAGTGTTATATTGTTATATTAATGCTATTTCCCAATGAGGGCAAGAATCACTTGTTAACAGTTTTTCAATGGTTTGTTGTATTTTTTCATTTTTTTTTTCTTTCTTTTTTTTTCTGGTTATGAAAGGTGGCTCCTGCCCAGCAAAGCAAGTTCACCAGTGCAGAGAGAATCCCTGGATACAGACAGAGGTGGCAATACCAGGTTTCAAGAAATGGCTTGTGGAGAGTACAGAAGGCAAAGCATTGAGCAGAAGGGAGGTGCTTTTTGGAAAGTGGGGAGCTCTCCCAGCCAGGGCCAAGTCAGAGAAGGGGTGCTGAGCAGAAAGGACTCCCCAGGCATTATGATCCCTTGGGAATCTTCCAGGAGGCAGCCTGAGAGCTTGCTCCTGTACACAGCAATGTAGAGGGCGTTTGGACATTTGGGAGTGTTTTGTCTTCAGCTCACAGGGCTTGTTCAGTGTCACGCCTGCTATTAAATGCACACAGATTGAAGCCCTGTTTTCTTACACAAGAATAATAGAGAGGGTGAGCAAAAGCAGTCAGGAGGTGGCAGAGCCATGGCACTGCAGGCGGTTGTGCACAGTTGGTACAATGGTGCTGTATTATTAACAGAAAGCTCAACTATTTCTGCTTGTTGATTCATTCCATTTGACTCATCTCTGTGTGAGAAGTTCAGTTTTGGCTTAATACGGCCAGTGAGTCACCCCACCTCTCCCAGTCCTCCTCCTCCTCTTCACACTTCTCTCTGGATGGTGTTTGCTTTAGCAGCCACTGCGATGCGGTGCGTCTGCTGGCTGTAGGCAGAGGAATTCCAGGCAGCCGTGTCCGTTTGGTTTCAGCACAACAGCCCTTTCCCTACCACCAAGGTACTGAGTGTCTGATGGGTGAGTGCCCCTAATGCTGCCCGTCCTACTTATTTTACAGCACAGCAGAAGCTTCTTGGCTTGGGACAATCTGCTGAATGTGATCTTCACTCTTCTGCACCATTTGCCTGCCAGTTTTTCGTCCATCTTATCTTGCCAGATTGAGCCTTGAAAACATCTTGTCATGATTTTCCTTGTGTTCTCTCCTTATGAATCTTCTGCTGCTCAGAGCATCTAGCTTTGTATCCTTTCAGCCAAATGGAGAGATGAATTTACCATTTCCTCCATGTACAGAGGTCTGGAAAGCTTAATAGCTGTGATATGAAGGCCTGGAAATGGCTTTCTAAGCTGAAATCTGGCTATGGATACTTAAGACAAAAACGTACTAGCTCCAAGCTGTGCTTCCAACAGATAACCTACCTGAGCTAGCGTAGCACAGCTAGAGCTGATTACCAGCAAACCTGGGAAACTCCAAGATGAGGCTGCCTGTGGGGAGACAGGCAGAAACCCAAGGTAATTCCAAGGCTGAATTTTTACTTTTGCTCTCCTAAGGGCTGCTGCTGTAAGAAAACAGTTGAGCACAATGTGCATTGATTCTTACCAGACGCTCTACACTACAGTCATCAAAGCTTGTATTTCTGAGCTAAATCCGCTGTCATTTCAAGGTTGGTACTGTTATGCATCGAGGAGTTTTCAGAAATATTTTGAATACAGCAAATATGAACTGCAGACTTCTTTTTTTTCCATATGTTGTTATATCAGTAATAGTTATTTGTGTTGAGGTAGCAGGTGGCCCTCTGAGGCTCCATTGTGGGAGTCATTGTTTAAACAAATTAAAGCCAGTCACTTAATATCCTGCCTGATTCTGCATGCAGATGCTGAGCTGTCACTGCTCATCAGGCATGTAGCAGTCAGGGTTGTGCTAACAGCTCAATATTTCCGACACGATGTACACGAAGACGCTGAGACCTGGGCCACACACATCCTTATGTCCTTACTCATCGTTTAACTCTGTCGTTACTTCAGTGTGTGCTGCTGCATTCGTACAGGCCTTCAGGTACCAGGGTACTCAGTGGTCTTGTGTATCCTGTCACCGTGCCGTAGCACCTTCATATCTGTGACACGGTTAGAGGGGACTGTAGCACTTCCAGTCAGAGCAGGGTGACTTTGGGCAGACAAAGCAGCCTCATTCTGCTTTCCAACCATGCAGCCAGAGCTAAAGCGGCATTCCGGCTTCACATTTTTGTGGTGGTTGTTTCTTTTGGCCTCAGAGTTTCAAGGATCTGGTGCTAATTAGCGAACTAAATGTTTGACTTTTATTCATGATGGATTCATTTATGCTTATTCATTCTAAGAAATATGTAACCGTGTGCTTTTGCCAGGCACAGAATCACTCATCTAACAACACAGTTCTGATCCACATGGTATTTCAGATGCGAGCGGGATGTATTTATACACTCGAGCTCAGAATTGCTCTGTAGATGTACGGATGTAGTCATCAAACTGTCTGTGTGGATGGGGGGGAATACAGACCTGACAGAGGTGCGGAGGAATTGTTTGCTGATTCACTCTAGTAAATTATTTTCCATCCTCTCAGTTTAGAGAAAAGAATATTCCAGAAGTTGAAAGTTCATTGTGTTGCTTCAAAAAATGCAAATCTCTTCATTGCTTCCTTCCTTGCAGAGCTTGGCCTGTTAAGACCTTACAGAATGTCTGTCCCTGCCTGTTTGTTTTTTTTTTTTCCGTAACATCCTCTTGTCAGTGCCCCTTCTTGTGGCCCTTGGTGTCCCCCTCCTGGGATTTTCTTCTGTTTTGTCCCCTTTTCTCCCTGATGCCACCACCTCCTTCAAAACAGCCAAATGCAGTTGATGCTCCATTGGTGCAAGCCAGCGCTGGCTCAGCTGGTCTTGTTGTGGAGGGGTGTTTGTGGCTGCAGCCTTGGAGAAGTGGGATCCCTTTGTAGTGGCTGCTCGTATGAAAGAGAAAAGCCAGCAGATAGCCTGGGGACACACGTGGCTCAGGGACTGCTTGAAGCACATGCGTGACCTCCCTTGGCTCTCACAATTCTCCTGTCCTTCAAGACAGCGTGCCTCGGAAGGTGCCTGACTTGGGCTGCAGGGAGAGCTGCCAGGAGGAAAGAGCAGGGACAGGAGAAGACTTCAGTGAAATCAAATGCAGGGAGACCCTCAGACTCCCCACAGAGCTCCAGAAGAGCTCCTTTTGCAAGCGTGGAAGCTGCCCCAGGCCTTCCTTTGGCTCTGGCTAAGATCAGCAGCCAAAATGGGGTCTGAATTCCAGAAACCGTGGGAGCTCACGGGGTTTAGCCAGCCAGATGCAGTTTGTTTCAACATAGGAGGGAACTGGCCTTGTTTTTATTTTCGCGTGTGTACAGCCAGTAGATGTTGCCTTGGCTAGGTCTGGGGACTTCACATGAAGAGATTTCCTGACCTTCCTGCCAAAGGCAGCCTCTGAGACCACAAAGCCTGCATTTTATTTGCTCTCTTGTATAGCCAAAAGATGGCTGGCTGTTTGTAAGAGTTTGATCCTTGGAGTGAACATTTGTGACACAGTCAGCCCCGGAAATTTCTGTTAGTCACTATTTTTTTTTTTTGTTTGTTTGTTTCTTTTTTAGTGTACTTTAAATTCCTAGGCATTAAATGTCTTTATTAACATATCTTGGAAGCAATGTGTTCTGGGGAGTTTGATCTACCTAGAGATTTTTTTTTTTTTTTTTTACTTTTTCCCCTCTGTAGGCTGTTCTTTATCCCACAGAGTGAGGGATGAGGGACAGTTTTGGAAAAATAAATAAATAAAAAAGCTTCAGACATAGCTTCAAGTCCCACGTTTCAGTTCTGGCATTGAGATAGCTATTGTTTCAGCCTCATTTTCCCTGCAATATTCAGACAGCTTAATTTGTTATTTTTTTCTCCAGACCCTTTTCAGGCCGAGGATGTAATGATTTCTCGTGAACATCTTGGGGACCAGAGCAGGCTCCAAATACAGGAACACGGCAGATATGCAGGCCACTCTTGTGAAATTTTATGATTTCTGTAACTTATTTGTAGCGGTAGCAGCTGGTAGCAGAGTCAACTGGTAAGGTCCCAACGTGCTGGTCTCCTGTAGCAGAGGCAGTGCTTTGCTTGGTAAGCTTTCCAGGCATTCAGCGTGACCATTGCAATTCCACAGGCAAAGAAGCTCAAGGCTGAGCGATAAACATTTTGGGTCCTGTTGGCAGCCCTGCCGTTTGCCCTGGACTCCAGTGACAGAGGCAGAAACAGTCAGCTTGACTTTTATTCCTGTACTTGACTCCGGCTTCGTGACTCTGCTAGTGTAAGGCATGCCTGCTCTTCAGTGATAGTGGCTGGACGCTTCCTGCTGCTCTGCTCGTGGAGCTGTTTCCAAAGGCAGCAGAGCTTTCTGGTGTAACTCCCTAACTGCCTTTGGTTACGTCCGTGTTGATGTTAAGTGCGTGTTTCCCCTCCCTTCCCACTTCGCCAGCTGTATCCACGTCAAGTGGATCTGAGGGAGTCTCCTGCTGCTGGCAACGTGCTGGTTCCTCGTACCGTTGCTGGATGACTCTGCTGCTTCTGTTGCTTCTCGTTAGGAAGAGTGGAAGAAGATCCTCATTCCAGCTGTTTCCTGAAACTTCCCCAGTGTGGTAGTGTAAAGAAGAATTACTACATGGGAAAAGCACTGACTTATACCTACGCTGGTGCCAAGTGGTGCAGTTCAGCTGGGTCAGTTAATGTACATTCCTTTACAACAGAGGCAGTCGGGGCCCAAAGCATTGGCTGGGCTTTTGTGTGTGCTTAGTTCATGACTGAGTTAGTGCCAGTCTTGATTTGAGCAAAGTTCTCTTGCGTTTCCCCTGATTTGTACAGACCAGAAAATGCACTGGAAAAATTATGCTGTAACTTACTGTCAGAGAAGGGCTGTTCAGAAGCACTTAGTTTTTGGCAAACAGGTGGCTATTCTGCTGTCTGTGCTGAAACAGACTTGCAGTAGGGATCCCTGCACTGACAGCAGCAGCACGAGGTTGTGCTAATAAGCTCTGCAGAGTAATTAGGGGCACGAGGGCATGCCCGAGACAGGTCAGTGTCTGCTGTGGGTGCCAGCCATTGCAAAGTGGGGCTGCTCAGACTTGAGCTGGGCATCCCGAGCTGAATACAAACCAGCACTGCTCAGCTGTACCTGCCCCAGCTTTGAGCTCACACAAGTCCACGTACGTACGCTGCAGAGTGCATTTCCACTCTGTTTTCTCCAGTAGCTTACAAATATTTTTTGTCTCGTTTGCCCTTCCCCCTTCTTATCCTTTTGGCTTCTCACACAATTACAGACTGAGTCCGTGTGACTGTATGAAAGGCATTTCCTCCTGCTCCTTTTTTATTTTTTTAACTCAGCTTCAGCCCACCAGCTGCTTTCCATTAGTGTTACACACACACTCGCTGGGAGGGCAGCACATAATGCACTGCTGAATAGCAGAAATCCTTCAGAAGCAGTCAGAGGCTGCTCAAAGCAGACTGTAGGTAAAAAGAGTTCAGCACACTGGGACCTGTCTTCTGGCAAGCCTTCCCTGTGAAGCCCAGGTCTGGGGACCGAGCACGGTGAGGGGGTGTTGTCTGAATGCAAAGCGTGAAAGCTGGCTGTAGATCTCTTTATGTGAAAGGTTGTTTGCTCTGGATATCTCTTCAAGGGTAGCAGCTGAGTGGTTTCTGATGCTGTGGGGAATTATGACCCCTACTTGTTCCTGGGAGAGCATTTTTATTGATACTAAATACTGACAAGTTGCTTGTCTAGGCTTCCTGATCTGTGATCCTTTGAAAATGACCTTAAACTTTCCTAAGCTCTTCTTTCCGTAGAAATGACAGGATCAGTACTCATTAACTTTATAAACTTCTTCCCCACCCCTCCCTGTTATCAGTGGAGGTGGCAGCAAGAGGCCTCACGTAAGCTGCTGTTAGTGCCATTCTCCTATTCCTGCTTGAAACAGCCACAGTTGTATGAGGCTCAGACCAGGTAGGGTTTGGAAAAACATCCAGCTGGCCAAAACTGGGGGCAGTTCATCCTAGAAACTCTAAAAAGAGTTGAGTGGGATCGGCTGTGCGAGGTCAGGTCCCAGTCCCACTGTCGTGTTGGGCAGGACCCTGCTTGAGCCCGGTTGGTTGTGGGATCCCACACCATTCAGCCTGTTCCCTGAACAGGGACCCTGAAGAGCAGCTTGCTCGGCTCGTTGCACAGACAGCGACGGGAGCTTTGGTTGTGGAGTTGGTGATGGGCTCAAGGGACATGAAAATTGAATAGAAACCTCGCTGGCTCTGCTGTTGCTTTGTGATTAGCTCTGAGAGTCTGTTCAGTGGGGTTGCAGAGGGTAAACCGAAGACAATTTTGCTTCCCTTACTTTCAGTGAGTTGCCAAGTCCATGGCTAGCCTGTAGCGTTCCCAGGGAGGAAGCAATCAAGCCCATTTTGACAGAACAAAGTCCTCCAACGTGCCTTAATAAGACAGAGTAACAATTTAACCTGTCACCTTCAGCTGAAGAATGTAATGTGAATACTAAACCATCCTGCATCCTGTGTTTTTATGAAGCTCTGTGCTCAGGGCAGACAGGGGGCTTTTCTCGAGGTCCTGCTGCAGCTCCAGGTGTGTTGGGTGGGGATGCTGGCCACGGGCTGGTCCTGCAGGACAGGTGAGGGGCCTGCATTTCCCGGTGCTGACCCATCTTGCTGTGCAAAGCGTGTGTCCAGAAATCTGAGCACAAGCTTGGTTTTTGTAGCCTGGAGGAAATGGGTCTTTAAAATCTCCAGGCTAAAATGCCACCTCTTTCTCGTGGCCGCTTCTCGTTGTCTGTCTCTTGTAGGGTATGAAGATACTGAACGAATGAAGTGCCTGGTGGTATTGAGTCCTTATTTTCTCAAGCCTTTATTTGTTTGGAAGGCGACTGTTCAGGGGTCAGCATCTCCTTTGATCTCTTTTGCAAGGCCTTCCAGAAGGCTCGTGCAGAGGCATGGGACTGAACTGAAGAAACACCAGAAGCTGGGGCCGGAGCCTGCTCGTTGTGCGGTCTCCATCTCTTTGGTCTGATGCAGAGACAGCAAGGAGGCTGTGTCTCCTTTGTGAGGCTGAGCAGAAAGCATGTCTGTTTGTCTTGGGCCTCTGTCAAATGTGGGAAACTTGAGTGCTGTACAATGTTAACTTCCCTGCAGTCCTTAAATACGCAAACTGAGGAGGGAAGGGAGTTGTCTTTGCTGTTAGCATGTTTCCCCCCACGTGATACACTTATTCAGGTAATGTACTTAGCTGGGAAAAGGGAATAGTCAGACACTTCCCGGCTTTGCATTTCTTCTGCCCAGCCATTGCCTTCCTGTAGAGCACTCTAAATATTTGTCCGGCTGCTCCAGATTGTAAAAGAGAGACAAGGTTATTTCTCCTGTTTCTGAAGTGTTTTCTCTTAGGACTTAAGAGTTGCCCTAATGAGTTGAAGAGCTCCAGGTGAATGTAACTCAGCAGGGTTATTAATGGCAGTGCTGTATGTATAGCAGGGAGCCCAGATCTATCATAAACCACATCAGTGTAGCAGTGATTGCTAACTAGGTCCTGTTGCCTGCTTTGAACATAAGGAAAGCTTTAAACTGTGGGAGCTGTATGCCTTTAAAGTACACATATGCATTCAAAATGCTTGACAGCTCCACCACTGCTCTGCTGTGACTGCTGCCACCGAGGAGAGAGCCTGCTTTGTCCCTTGGTGGGCACCTTCTCCCAGCTGTCCTCTAGCATCTCCTGGCATGCCGAGCCTTGGAAATGCTGCTCCAAAAGGCCCCTTATTTCATCTGATACTTTATCACTAAAAATCGATGTGCATACAGCATCTGTTCAGAACTTCGTCTCGTGGTGCAGTGCTCCGGGGGAGCCTGCGGGGTGCACGTGGTGAGTACAGCTGATTGAGCTGGGCGGGCAGTATCGATACATCCCGACCATGCGCAGCGCTGCGTCTGTCAGCTGTCATTAAGGGCTGCAAGTGGTGGATGTTGGGGGTTCGATCCGTTAATGCCTGTGCACTCACATGTGTTCGTATTGATGAGGTTTTGTCCTCATTCTCTCTGCTACATTAATCCTCAGGCTAGGGTTTGGTGCCCAGAACTTTTGCTAGCTTTTCTCTTGTAAAATAAAGCAGAGTGCTACCAGAATTTGAAGCACTTATCTCAGTGCTAACTTTCCTTCAGGTACGTCATCATTTTAATGATGGAATTTACACTTGGCTGTAAATATTTTTTCTCTTCTTATTTCAATGCTTGTTAACTTAGAGCTTTAGGTCCTAAATGGGGGCACGGTTGCAGACTCGTGATGCACCCTCGCAATTGACACTTGACCTCCATATGCCCCAGAGAACTCAGCTATAAAATTGAGTTAATGCAGGAGCTGATTTGACTGTAAAGAGACTGCCTCGGAGCTGAACTGCTCTGCAATTATAGTTCTACTCGTATAAGAGATACACCAAATGGAAATAAATGCTTGTTGTAATAAACACAGCAGTCAAAGGATCTCCAAGGACTGGAGGGGTTCTGAGTGAGCAGCTGAGATGATGGAGTAATTTAAATAAATGGCGAGCCAGCAAAAACAAAGCTGAATCTGAAATCAACATTTTGCCTTGCTTTCTTGTTATTGAAGGTAAGCAAAGCAGAAGCTAGAGGTGTGAATGAGCCAGAAGTCAGTCCCACTTGCAGTCTGGGAAAAGAAGAGCAAGTCTGGGGACTTGCCAGTTTGTCCTTGTAAATGTGCTGAGCATTGTCTTAACGTTTTATTTCAAATGCATTTCCCTTTCCCTAAGGATAAATCTAACAATATGCATTGTGTATAAAGTTGGGGGAAAAAATGGGTCCAAATTTCTTCTTCATACAGAGAATCTATGAGAAAGTCTGCTGATGACCACTTTAATCAAAATATGCAGGAAATGCAGACATTTCCATGGATAATTGATGAGACCTGAATGGAAAAAGGAGAAATGCTGAATGGTTATGATCATCCAAAAGGGAAGATCTTAAAAGTCTTACTCTTTGTTGCTTCTGCGTATTGTCTAACAATTGTTTCAAAGCCAATTGTTTCAAACCTCTGTGCATCTTATTTAACAAAGGCACAATCAGTCCTGGTCCCTGCAATGACTTTTTCATTGCCTTTTTTGCAAGGTGAGATGAGATTGTTTGGAAGCACAGTGTGTTAATGCACTCCTGTGTTCGCTGCCTCTAGGTGAGTTAAACCAGAAGAAAACTGCAGTCCGTCTGCTCCGTTTCTACCTAGAGGTCAGCAGCATGGCAGCAGGTAGTACAGGGCACGCTTCCTCTCTCTGCTTTCTTGCAGGAGCCCTGCCTTTTTCCTCCATGGCCTGCTACCTTTTTTTTTTTTTTTTTTTTACCTTTTTTTTTTTTTTTTTGACAGTCCCATTTCCTCTACACACCTTCTCTTTTAAGGTTATCTGAGGACTTGGGCTGCCCATGGACTCAGGGAAGTACTGGTGCTCTTCACCATAACAGATTACAGGTGTGGCTGATACAGAAGGAATGCAAGAGTTTGCTGACTGGCCAAGTAGGCACCTAAGCTATGTAATTTAGCAGTATTGTACCACTTGAGGTGGAAAATAAACCATTTCTGTGCAAAAAAGGGGACAAGATTTGTTTGTGGGGGTATTTTCATTTGTTTGTATGGGTATTCTCATTTCTTTGTGAAGATTTCTTACTCTTTAAGCCCTGACATGGCATACTGGAACTGCTAACTATGTAAATGTATCATTTGGATATCTCCTCTAACAAAGGACAATATTTATGAGCTGCCTTGCTAAACTGTCACATTTCCATTGTTGCTTGACATTTGTACTGTAACTCTTGCGGTCTGCTGCCTAATCCCTTTGTTTCTGACAGACACCCGTTTAGGAGCCTTGGAAAATACAAAGTGGAGCCAGTTAGCATTGAATGATCTTAAAACTAGACCGAACTTTTGTTTTCATCGGGGAGGAAGATGATGCCGTCAGCTAATGTGGTTGATCAATAGACCTGCTTGCGATAAGGTTTCAAAGCTTGTGGCTAAAAGCTGATTGCACTGGAACCAAAATAAATTTGATCTATTGGTTTCCACAAATGCAGCATAGCCCAGAATGATGGTTCAGTGCTGATGCTTAACTAATTTTAATAATGCTGACAGGCTAGCCTGATGCCTGCTGTAAGGACACTGTAATACATGCACCCTCGGCAGCAGAGCTCTTATTTAAGATGTTTTTTACAGTAGCATGGAGCTGTCAGTCTGTAGCAAAGCGTGTGCATAAAGACTCATTATTCTGAGGCTGGGAAGCATTACAGTCCTTGCTGGTCACATTTTCATGTAATACAAGCTTTGATCCTGGATTCCTAAAAAGAGAGAGGTACTGGCACAAAGTAAGACTAGTTTATTTGTTTTGGCTGGAGAAATAAGTGTCACTGAAAAATGTGGAAAAGGTCTGTGGCTCAGGTGCAAAACAAGTGTGCAAGCTCTGTTTGTGATGAGCATTTGGGAACACAGCAGCAGGGTGGGATCGTAATCTGTGAAGGTGGACGAAAATTTAACCAATGCTTTCATCTCTATTTCAGTGACTATATCATGGCTACGGGGCCAACAGACGTCATACAGTCACCTGAAACAGGAGAGACTGTTGAAGAGTGCACAGGTAAGCAGTAGTTCTCCAAATGTGGAGCTGATTTGGAAGTCAAGGTTTATTTTTTTCAAGCTGGGGGAAATGTCTGTGATGACTCATTTTGCAGGTTTAGTTTTTTTTTTTTTTTTTTTTTTTTTTTTTTTCCTGAGTGGCATTGCCAGCTGGCAATATTATGAAAAGGACCCTTAATGTGCAGTACTGGAGGATCATAATGTGATGGAGGTTAGTATTTTCTGAATCTGCCTTGGATTTTCAAAAAATTAGGACATAAGAGCTTGAATAGCTGCTTGTTGTGCCTGCCTTGGTGGATGCCACAGAGCTGGGGGCTGAGCATGGTAGCCAACTGTTGTATTAGCCTCTGCCTGTGGGAGCTGTGAGTGCCCCTGCTGCAGCTTTATTCTCTGCTTCTGGCCACAGACAACCATTTGTTACTTATTCTTTCATCCAGTGGCATGGGCTGATGCAGGCACCCATGAGGGAATGGAATAATAGACAAGAAAGGAAAATATGTTACTTATGCCAGAGCTGTGTTAATTAAAGCAAATCCCTTTTGCCAGTGTTCAGACTTTTCTAGAGGAGCTAAGCAAGTATGAAGAATACCACAATAGCTGAAGCATTTCAGAAGTGGCTGTCATACCAGTTGATTTTTTTTGGCTAATGTTTCACAGTCATCTTCAATGTTTCAGTGTTTCAAAGACCAGCTTGCTTCATCCTTTAGAAATAGATTTGCCACCACCAGAATACTGGTACGGGAGAAAATCAAATAGCAAAGCAACTCTTAGTTGAACCCTGTGTGGCAGATGGATAGTGGTGAAGGAAGGGGTGGTGGATGCCCAGTAGTGGCTGGTTTCCTGAATTTATAACCTAGTTGATGACGTTGTCCAGTGCTACTTGGGACATACTAGTAATCTTATGTGAAACCCAGACGTGCACGTTTTGTGCTCAGGTTTGGAAAACATTCAGAAAATGGATCAAATCCTGACCCTGTTGACAAGGAAGGCAGGAGATGGCTTGCTGGCTTAAGCATTGGCTCTAAAAAGACCAGGAATATTTCTGCCTCTAACTGGTTCTAATTGAACCAAACTTATTACGTTAAAAGCTGCTGCACTATTACTGAGATATTCAAGAAACACTTAACCAGACCTGGAAAAACCTATCTTGTTTTGTTGTTGTTTTAATTTTTGGAAATTTGTTTATTTCCCATGTAAGGTAGGATTGCATCACCTCTTCCTCTTTGTAGTGGCTTATAATGGAAAAGCTTTAGGAGGCTAAAATTCCCACTCTTCACAGTCTAGTCAATGAGATTAACTTCTTGGGGGTTATGTTATTGTCTGACTAGTTGTAGAGTTTCCAGTGCACACTGTTTCTTCTTAGCGGTAGTGACAAGGTAATTGTCCAAAAACTCTCAGTGCCCAGTGCTAGTCTTGCTAAATATCACAATTTTGTTGCCTGTTTGGCAGCCTTGAGTATTTTTTTGTGAAGCTAGAATCATGGATTGTGGTATTTTTTTTGAGAATCTTCTCTTTTTTTTTTTTAATATCCTGTATTCTTATTCATGAAAATAGCTAGTTGTTGGAGCTGAAGAAAAAAATGAGTGCACCTTAGAAGACAGAGAGCATAGAATATCCCTAAATGATCCGTTTGATTTAAATATGATAATTGAGCTTCTAAATCAGATAATCCCTCTGCTTTTTACAGTCTCAATTTTGCACTGGTAAAAGTATCTTTCTCTCTTCTATGTTATAGGGAAGAGCTCTACAGTGAGCAAAAAGAGCGTTAATTCTCTCAGTGCACAGGAGAAACCATGAAATAGGCAATACACAAGCAGTAAAAAATACAGAATAAATAAACTTTACAGAAAAAGCAAATGCTTATTCCTGCTCCTTTTCTCTTATAATGGGCTAAATTGTTAGAGTTCATTTTGGGGAGGACTTTTACTTTTTAGGGCAGTAGCCTTTAAATTAATATTTTGTTTTTAATGTCTTAATTGAATATTGACAACTGTAAGCATTTAAAAATAATGACATTATTTTATTCATCAGTGGTGAATTATTACATTGAATTATTCATCAGTGGGTGACTGGGGAAAAGGCAGTTGTCTGAGCTTGGATTTTCTCTCCCTGTTTTGACTAGGTTTTTGTTATGCAACAGCTTTTTTCCATTTTAAGTCATAAGATCCTCTCGCACATTACTCAGTAAGTTGAATTATCATGGAGCACGGTACCAATTTAATGATATGTTGGGCTACTTCACAGTGCACTGAGATGTAGACACCTCTAAATGAAATGTGGCATCCCTTTAACAGCGTGCAAAAGCAGCAGTACAAAGTGCTTGCAGCAGGAAACTGATTTGAACACCATCTTTCTGAGCTGTGCCTTTATTGTCAAATGCTCCGCCACAGAGCAGCCCCACAGTTTTCATCTGCATGCAGCACAAAGTGTCTAGGGGTGATTTTATCTTCTTTGCGTAATAACACGGCAAATGCCCATCTTCTGGAACTGCAGGGAAACTGAGTGTTTCTCATTCATCTGAAACAGCTGAAGGCGTGCAGCTGAGCAGAGCCCAGCTGAAGAGGAATTATTGCTGGAGGGGATGTGCCCCATACATCAGAAATAAATCAGAGGCTAGAGAAGGTACTGAAGTAACAGAGGACTCTCTGTTCACAACGATGCCCAAGTATTGTCCCATGCCAGTTGAGGTTTACTAATTGGTAGTGCTTGTGAACCTTTTCCATGGACTCCATTCTAAAGTTAGCACCACTTCTGATCTAAACAAGTATTTGGAATGTTCTCCCTGGCAATATTCTCCTTTGTGGAAGGACTTGTGTCTGTTGTTCTTGTCCTTAGGACCACTTCTTTTTTGTTGGTTGTGTTTTGTGTGTGTGTGTTGTTTTTTTGTTTTTTTGTTTTTTTTTTTTTTTAACATCCTCCTGGTTCTTCTGGCAATACTAACATCTAATTATGCTCATCAGTAATACTTGCACTAGAATCAAACTTCCTTGTTGTCAATGACAGATCTCCACTGTAGCTGGCAATGTCCTTATTTTTCATTTAGACTGCCTTTAAGTTGCAAAGCTCTCTGTGTGCAGCAACGTCTGCCATTTTGTTCTTTCAGTCACGGGAGTGTGCTAGCAGACATTGATGGATTGATAATTTTGGGGTGCTGCTTCATTTTAATCTTTTGTTTTGCTAATCTAAAATAAACCAATTCTGCTTTGTCCAGTTTGCCAAAAGAATACCATGTAGGTTGTCTAGCTACTGATGTGAATGGTAGTAATGGTAGAGAGGCATTTCTAAAGAATGCAGTCTCAGTCAACACACTTGTTTCGTTGGGAGGCACTGTGCTCTTCGGATTGCTGTGTGACCTGTCTTTTCTTACCATCTCCTGCTCTGGGCCCAGTGTAAAACTCATTGAGCCCCATGACAGAGTCTTAACAACTCTAAAAGCTTTGGGCTCAGCTCTGGCATCCAAGGGAGGCAATTTATCCTTTATTTTCTGAGACTACATCATTCTTTTACTGCCTGATACACAGCTTTCTGAGATCTTCTGCTGATAAACCCTCCATAGGAGCACCACATCTCGTTGTTATTTAGGTGAGTGGAAATCCATTGATCATTTTACACTAAATTGTTGGAAAAATAGCTTGGTCCCAGTGACAGCCCAACTCACTGGAAAAGCAAAGTGCACGTCGTCTTTGACAACTACTGCTCTGCAGAGAGGTGCCTTTTTGTCAGGCCATGCTGGTCGGTGTAGCAGCATCCTTGTACGTCCTGATGCGTGCTGCTGGCACCCATCTCGAGAGCTGGGAGGAGACAGGGTGAGCAGGTCTCGGTGTCATTGTTTACTTCTCAAAGTGCCTACTGTCTGATGCACGATGCAGCTGTGCGGTGGCACAGTTTCAGCCCAGATAAGGCGTGTTGGCAGAAGTCCCTACACACACAGGGCACACGTTGAGGCAGAGCATTGCCGACTAAATCATTGCTGGGAGAAGACAATAACTGCGTGGAAAGAATGCCTTGCTTATTAAGGAATCCTCCAGCTGTGAGCATTTATTATGCCAACTGCTGTAAAGTATTAATTGAACAATGAATTTGGCTCTGATATGCAATGATGTTATTGCTCTGCATACGTATTTAAGTCAACCACGGGGGTCAGTACAATAGCTTGGCCCAAACCACCCCAAAATGACCCCTCAATGTAAGAGTCAGTGACAAAACACAGCTTTTGTGTGCTGAAAGAAAATATAAATAAGAATGTGAAAGTATCTAAGGCTATTAAAAATGAAAGAAGTCAATTATGGTTCTTATGGTCTATTCTCTTTTTGTATTTCTTTTCGTTTGGACAATGGAAAATGTGAAGTCAGCTTAGCAGTTTTCTAATCATGTTCTTAGGGTTGCTATGTTTGAGGGTTTCGTGTTCTGCAGGGGAATGTCTTAACTTAAGCTTGCTCCACTAACCTTCGAGGAGTTGTTGATTTTAATTTGGGGCACTAATGTAGTGTGAAAACAGATCTTTTGGTTTTAGGGTTTATGGATTCCTTTGCCAGTTTTAATCTTTTTGTTTCCTTACAGCCCTGAATAAAGAAAAAGCAGAAATAAACCAAGCTAAATGAAACATTTAAAGACTTTAAAATGTTAATTGTTTTATTGAAAAAATATTAAGTATAATTTGTATGATTTGCATGATCATTTGTCAGTTGTGATAGATACATTCTGTGTATTTTTCATAAACTGGAACCTAAGTAGCCACCACCATTGTCAACCTAATGTCAGTGTTGCTTTATAGGCAGCACGTCTAAGAACTGCAGCTTCACCTTTCACTAGACTCCAGCACTGAATTATTTACAAGGCAGCTGACTAGAACTCAATGGGCTGCTCCTGCTTGTGGCTGTCCATAAGCTTCCTTCAAAATTTAAAAGGAAAACATTCTCCAAGCTAAGCAACACCTCCAACTTCCATAAATTTTCTTTTTTCTCATGTTGCAGGAAAGAAAAAATCCAAATTTCAGACTTTCAAGAACTTCTTTGCCAAGAAGAAAAGGAAAGAGCCTCCACCTCCCAGGGGGGAGAGTAATTTAAAACCTAGCCAGTCCAGCAGCGATGTCAGCATCTCTGTGCTCGACGAGGCTAATGCACTTCATTCACCGAAGGAGGCTGGGTAAGCTGGCGGGGAAGGAAAATAAATAAATAAGGGCAGACCTCTTGCTGCAATGGGATGAAAGCACAGGCTGGCCCCTTAGGAGCAACCTCTGTCCAAGTTTGTGCAAAACAAGCCCTAATGCTGATGAAGGAATTCCAGGAATTTCCTCTTTCTTTGCTATGTGCTTCCAAAGCCATGGTGGAGAGGAGGGGGAGGGCAGCCAGGGGCAGGGGTGATCCAACCTCCTCCTCTGTAAAACTGCAGATAGCCCAGATTGTTTTGATTGGTTTTAGCTTTTGAAATATGTCTTGGAAGATCTGATCAGCAGCAGCTTTACAAGGAAGGATGATTGAGTACTGCTAGTACAGAGAATAAATGTAAAGTTGAGTTGCTATTTTTTAGCATAAATGGTGCTCTCTGTTGTGGTTGGGAGAACGGAAAGTGTGATGTGTTCTCAGAATGAGATTTCTGCTTAGTTTAACTTTTATGCTGCCGTTTCTGTACAGAGAACAACAGAAGGCCTCGAGTTTTGTGTCAGCCACCCTGAAGGGCTGAGCACGAGTGAGGTTTGTCAGTCCTCAAGGTGTGTGCAGAACAATTCTCAGGTCCTTGAATGGTGTCCGTTCTGAAACTTGTCCCTTTCAGTTACTGTAATAGGAACTATTCTGTATCTAGGGTGGGACAACCCTCTGAACGTGGCTGTCTCCCACCAGGGGTGTCATGGATTAGTATCTTGCAGCCTGTAATTTGGCTGCTTTCCAGCCTTCCCCACCTCCCCTGTTAGCTGCTGAGGCTTCTCTTTGGTGTATCTTAGGCCCTGGGCTGTGGAGCTACAGACTAACCTAATGTGATGGCACACTGGCCGCTTCCCACACTTTGCAGTGCATTGTTAGAGGGGACATTGGACAGTGGCAGAGGTCACAAGTGGGTGACTAGATGCTGAAATCAACGTTGCTGCTAAATGCAGTGTATCATCAATCAGACCTTAGGTGCAGCTGGACACTACTGGTTTCTTTTGGTGGAGCAACTTGTAGGCGTTACTTTCTCAAGGGTACTTGTGCCTCCCTGCCCCACGTTTCCTCACTCTCTCTGTTATACCACTGCATCATAAAAATGATTTGGGTTTCAGGAAACAAATAATCTCTTAATTTTGTTTGTTAGTGTAACAGCAGCAGAATATATAACACAACCAGCCCCTAGGGCAAGGGGAATTATAGAGACTCAGCTGACCCAGTCCAAAAGGCTTGGAAATGGCTGAGCTTACACCAAGAGCCCATAGAGGAGTCTGGCTTAAAATCAGCTGTCAGATCCAGAAGCTACATGGCTGAAAACTCTTTGGTCTTTCCCTTAACCAAGTACTTCAAGTCCAATTGCTATTTACCTCAGCGCTATCCTCCATTTAAAAATGTTTTATAAGACCAGAGATCAGGAAATGAGTAAAACCCCTCTGTTTTTTCCCTTAGAGATAGGATTGGATGGACAATGCAAAAAATTGAGAGGGTAAATTTGTATACCCTATTTGAAAACCCTATCGTGTCCAGGGTTTGAGCACACTTTGTAGATACCAAGAGAGACTGAACATCGTAATCCTTTGGAAGACCTGATCCTGAAAGCCAGTGGAAATACAGATTTGAAGGGTTTATAGTCAGGCCTTGTGCTTTGCAATTCCTGGCATACAGAATACCAAAGACAATCCTAAAACAATGCTGCTGTCCATTTGTTCTTGAGGCAGAAGCACTTGTTTTCTTTTATTCCTTCTCTTCACCTTTTTTTTTTTTTTTTTAAACCATGTGATCTTTTTAAGATTTATTTTTTTTTAATACTAACTAGAGACCAAACCCTCAGGTGTGCCAAATGTTTCTTGCAGAAGCCAAAGGGATGTGCTCAGATGTCATGGTGCTGCAGGGCATCAATGGGATTGGTCATCTGTGAAGGACAAGGGAGCATTACATGCCACTGCCTCTTTGTCTTCTGAGAGGCATGAGTTTTGAATGGAAATGGAAAAACTTCCATGATGGCAAGGTTAAAGCACGTTGTGTTGAGAGTCCCACCATTTCCTCAAGCACAGCAGCTTGAGGGGTGCTACATTTGAACCCAGTGAGCATTTGTATGGGGAAGCCAGCATTGGAAATACGGGAGCTAAAACATCTGGGTGTTTAGCTAACAGTGCGTTTAAACATCAGTGCAAATATAAATACACTGCCTGGAATTACACATGAATGTATGTTTGCACATAAAAGACTCATCTGTACTAAAGCTGCAGTTAATTCTATATTTAATCCAATGCTCTTTTTGCCACTGCCAGGCAAAAATACAGTAATTCTCTTGCAAATGCAAATAGAATCATCTAGGCTGGAAAAAACCTTCAATATCAAGTCCAACCGTCATGATGTATATGTAGAGAGAAAAAGAAAGGAAGAAAGAATGAAAGAAAGAAACAGGTCTTGTACTGACAGACTAGAGAACAAAGAAACCTCTGCTTTTATTACTAAACAATTCCAAGTAAAAGAAATGAGGAAATGCCTGATGGAAAAGGTTAATATATCCTAATGCATGTGCATTCCATGCAATAAATAATAATAATAAAAAAACCAGCTAATAACAAATATACATTACGGTAAATAAAAGCTCAGTGACACTGGATTTCTGAATGCAGCAGTTATTATGTCTTGCCCGTGTACAGTGTACTTCATGCTGAAAATGACTGAATGCAGCAAAATTATTGTCTTGCCCATGTAGAGTGTCTTTCATGCTGAAAATGGCTCTGTAAAATCTAACATAAAGAAACATGTGATTGCTTTATTCACTTTAACGATGAAATAAGAGAAGGGCTTACTGGTGCGTAGAATTGCTGCCTTATACATCATCACAGACACTGACTAGTACATATTGTGAGAGGAAGCATGAACTCTGACCTGTGCTGTGATAGAAAGAGCTCAGGCTGTCTTGGACACTACACAAACATAGAGAAAAACTATTTTGCCCTGCTGTGAGACTTGGCATAACTGTATGCAGGATGCAGGAGGCAGATGCAGGAGGAAAAAGAGTAACTTGTGTTTTTTTATTGTTGTTTTTTTAATATGTCATATTTACATTATCAAAGTTAACTGTCTTTCAGGGCTTTCCTCTAAATTAAAGAGAGAATGTGAGACTAGGCAAATAAGAGCCCCCTTCTATTTTGTTTCCTTGTAGGAGGCTGTTAGACTTACTGGATTTTCCTTGTCAAAGTTTTGTTTCTAATTGTCTTCTCTTACCCTGAGTGAAACTTTCAGAGGCAGTGGGCGTAACCTGGGAGGCAGCAGAGCCAAAGAATCCTTGTAATTTGGAGGTTATAAGGCTGGCAGCCAACAACACGAGTATTCTGTTGTTTCCCAGTTAAGTGCCAGAATATAATCCTGAGAGAGGCCATACTTGTGGTCTTTTGGACAAAATAATGTACAGACAGTGCGCCTACGCTTGTGGAACTTGGTGACTAAACGATCTGGAGCCTTCCTTGTCATGCTACCCAAGTGCAAAATATGCCCTGCACAGCCTAGCAGACCAACCCCAATCAATCTCAGTTGATTATAACTCAATTAACAGATGTAGTTGGAACTCATCTGTGCTCCACTGGGCTGACCACTCAGTGTACATAGAAGTAGGGCAGTGATATCTTACCTGGCTACTCTAATTTGGCCATGGCTATGTAGCTGTGGCTTTGGATGCTTGTCCCATCTTTATTTGGTATATGTTTGGGATCTGGTGGTGTTCATGATACAGGTGAACAGAACTGTATTTATTGCTGGACCCAAGAGGATATCAATCAAGTTTGTTACTGTAGTGGAATTACATTTTCTGGGAGCATTTGCAAGAATGGGAGAAACAATAGAGTCTTTGGCAGGTGTGATAACACGAGGCTGCAGAGATTGCATCTGGAATGTCCCAAGGTGGACCCATTCCCAACAAAAGAGGGCACAGGACTTTTGTGGCCCTCCATTGCCCTGTAGGCTTCCCTGAGGGTTGGAAGTGTCCAATTACATGTTGGCAGCACCTAATTACCTTGGGTTCTCTTTCTAGCTCACAGAGACTTGGTCACACATTCAATACAGGTACCACTTACATCATACAGTAGACACTTCCATTCAATCAGCATCCTAAATGTTCTTCCTTCTCCCTTCTGAGTGTAGAAGGAGCTAGCAGTGACTGCCACAGACAGCTAACATGCAGAAATCTGAAGTGGCATGTATCCCACCCTGGTCTCTTTATGATCACCACGGTGATGTGGTGCAAAGGAGTCTCAGAGCTATACGCAGTGCAGTGACCACTCTCCTCCCTTCCAGGCCCAAAGGAAGCATGGGAAACAAAGCCTTGTCGCATGACAGCGTCTTCATTTTTGAATCTGTACCAGGAGGTGTGGCAGGGGACGTGTCATCTCAGGAAAACATACCTGGAAGAGTGAAAACTTTGCAGGTGAGAACATCTTTCCCTCATTCGTGGTGCTGCTTTGTATTAGCTCTCTCCTAGGAAACTCTCTTATGCCTCTGCTGTGCATTGTAAGACTTTGTTGACTGAAGCGTCCAAAGCCAAACAAAGTGACTGCTTTTGGATCTGCTCTGCCTCTTGGAAGTTGCTTCTTTGAGCACTTTTGGAGCTTTAAGCCTTGCCCAGGTCCCATAACGTACAACTGAGATGTTTCCAAGAGTCCGTGAGCTGGATCTTTACTTAATGAGCATGTCCTCTTCCAATGGGATTCCTATTCTTTACTTCAGAGCTACTGTTTTTGGACTAAGGCTATTTATACTGCAGAGTGTCCCTTACACTGTTATTCGTTATAAAGGCATATATTTTTTGAACGTCTAGCTGCGATGTTTTCACAGAACATGCTAGCACCAGGGGCTGTGTAAGTGTGTGTGATGATGGATATGTCAGGGCATTCTTAGTGACAGCTTTATTTATATCATTATTCTTCCGCTCTCTGCCAGCAAAGGATACTGTATTCTGCTAGGTCATTTCCTTCTTCCAAGGCACATACCGAACCCTCCTTGACAGCTCCCTTATCAACTATTGGTTTTATTAATTGCATTCAAATATCTGCCCAGCTTAGAGCACTGAGATAAAAGTTTAAAGTTTTTCCAGAGACTGAAAACAAACTCTTGATAAAAGGCAGCCAAAGGCTATTGAAATTCTTCCTTTGCCCTGTGTGGGCTTCATGTTGCAAAGCACAATTGCATCACATGTTAAGTAATAGAGGACGCACAGAGGGACTTGTTCATCCATAAGGAGGCAAAATAAGCCAACCTTCAATTCAGGGTATTTTTTGCATAACAATAGGAGAGGCAGGAGAAGTCATGTTTATATATGACAGAACTCCATCAAGGGGAAAAAAAGCTCTTTTCACGCTATCTCCAGCCCACTGTGCCCTCTCTTCATCCGTGCATCATCCTCCATGGTGACTTAATACAGCCAGCACTATTTTCATAGCCATAAAGGACAGTCTGTTTCTGTGAGCTTGACAGTTGTCAGACAAAAAGCCAAACACTAACAAAAGCTGGTATTTTCTTAGCAATGTAGACTTCTACCAGTAGCAGACAGACTGTAAATTCGAAGTTTCTTACTGTAACACTTTGCTGTCTACATGTAATGAATTTAATAAATCAAAGATGGGAAGTTGTGAAAAGAGAGGAGAGCAGAACTGACTCTCTGTGTTTTCCTTCCCATGAAAGGCAGGTATGTTGTATATCTTACTTCTTTTTGCCCATGTATTGCAATCTTTGTGCAGTTTGTCATCACTCCTGCTTTTGCAGACTGTATTGGTGAAATTTACTTCACTAATGCAGGTAAGAGGGCAAGAAAGCTGTTTAAACAGGGAGATTGAAGGATAAAAGGATGACATTGTGGTACCCTGTGTAGCTATAGGAGTTATGTTCTAAGTAAATCTCACTGAATGACAGCTGCTTAGATTTATTTTGCAGAGATAGAAATGAATGCATAGCTTGCAAAACAGCATAGAATTAGGCCTAGAATTTCCAAATGTGGTTTAATAAGCAAAGGACCAGAAAAAGCAGGTCTGTATATTTATCTTGGGGATATTTGGATGAGACATTTGTAGTTGTGGGGATATTTGGATGAGACATTTGTAGTTGAAGGACAAAGATTCTGTTCAGACGTTGTCTGTATTCCAGCTTTGACATAGCTGAAAAACTTAAGCCAAGAGTTTTTGTAATGGTGTTTCCTGAGTTTTGAACTTTTTTAGTTTGAGGGAACATCTGGCTGCTTGTGAGGTTACAGACTTTGTTTGATTTTTCTAGGGTCAGGGCCTGCCAGAACATTTTTTTTGTGCAATCTTGGAAAAGAAACTCCATACTCCTTCACAAACAAAGTTGTTCCTGGCTGTTGTTATCATTCTTGCTGTAGACAGGACCAGGATGTGATGCTGGAGAAAACTAACAAGCAATTCATTCGGGTGGACCAGAATTGAATTAAGTTGTCTTTACATAAGAAGTGGGACTCAGATAATTGTGTGACAGAGGGTAGTGACACACTGACAATATCTGGGGAAGGGCTTTGGGAAGGAAAGTTGTCCACATAAACTTGGGGTTGGGAACTGTGGACTGACAGTGCTTTGTGGGGTTATATGTGTGTCCTGATACATGTTATCATTTAAAGAATGCTTAAATCTAAAAGAATTTTTAAAGTTTAAATTTAAACATATTAAAAATCGTCTAAGTTTTCTGGCATGGTAAAATTTGTCTTTGATAATTTACGGAATAAAACTGGTTTTAATTTAGTTTTGTACAGAAGTCTGTTCTAATGATGGGTCCTTGATGAGAGCAATTAAATAAAATCTAATTAATGGCTGTTTCCTGTGAATAGTCTGTGACTTCAAATATTTCTGTTAAATAAAAGATTCTGCATAGGAGCAACTGGGATAAAAGCATCCAAAGTGTCCCCTGTAGAGAATGCCATTGAAAGTCTAAATTTCTTTTCAATCACAGCTTCAGTTGCAGCAAAACATCAGGTTTGGATCACCTCCTCTAGTTATAACCGGAAAGAGACTGGAAGATGCAGGTGCTGTTTCTGAAGATGATGGATTACCTAGAAGCCCTCCTGAAATTTCAACCCTTCATGAAGTTCTGACAGATTCAACAAGCAAGGTACAATCACTACGTCACTTTAGTGACCTCCTGCATTGAAAAAATAAAATCTATCTGGGGAATGGGAACACCTTTTACTCTATACCCACAAAGATCTGTTTCAAAGCCATTTTTCATTCATTTTCTTTTATGCAATCCATTGGTATTGTGACATGATGTTTGTGTAGAACACCACAGGAATTATTCATTTCAGGCCAACATTTGTGAATGAGGAATTAGCATAATTCTTTGGTTCATTAAAGTCTGTTTGTACTAATGAACTGTCTTGTAGTTTAAAAGCTCTTCCTCCTGCCAGACACTTTTTGATAGAACAAATCAGTCAGAAGTAGAATGAATTACTTAAGTGCATTATGGACTCATCACCATGAGGGATAGCTAGGAACTGGCCTTACAAATACTCCTGAGTACAGCTTTCTATGGTTTTATGTAGATCTGTGCTAGGGCAGCTGTGACCTATATCATTAGAGAAAGAGGAGAAAAAGTCAGTTGATGTAACTGAGTGATGTAACCAAAGTCAAGGCAGTGTCTTCTGGCAGGTGCGTATGGCAGAAAGTATAAAAAGTGAAATTTTTACATGTGAGTGTTGTGTGACTGTGACTGTACTACTTCCAGTCTGAGAACAAGCTGAGGTACACAAACTGCACAAACTTCCCATGTCTTTGAGCTCCAAAGAGCTGGAGACATTGGCAATTTCCTGCACTTGTGAAAGAGGAAGAGGTTTGGGATGTTTCAAAGCTAGTGAGGAATACAGAAACAATGAAAGCTGCAGAAGAATCTTAAACAACTACTGTTTTTAAAATGAATTAGCTCAAAACCAGGACAATGTTAGTTGAATTGACAGGTGAACAGTGAAAATCCTATTAGCCTGGTGTGAATAGGCGTTGATGGGGCTCAAAGAGAGTCTTGGGGTTAGTTCTTTCTTAAGAACTGCCTTTCTACAGCAGATGCATGATTTTGGATTTCAGTGAGTATGTAAGCATCTGTAAATTTGAAGATCTTAAAACAAAAGCCAAAATACAAAATAACTAAACAATGTATTGGCTCAATTACCCATTAAAGTGTTTGTTGCTGTATTGTATATATGTCTAGCACAGTGTTTTGGTTCTTTGTGGTCGACCTTAAAGGCATATCTCACAGCAGGATAAAGTTCTCCTACTTTGATCTCCAGTGAACAAATGAAACCTACCCTGTGAGGCAGGGACTTTCCAGTGACCCTTCCTTTGTCTTTCCTCTTGTATTTTTTCATAATCAGTACTGTATATCCAGTTCCAGGCAATTCAGTGTGATACTTCCTTTGATTTACCCTTTTCCTTATTTTATCCCACAGTCCTCCAACCCTGTTCAGCGTCATAGCTCTTTGAGTTTAGGCGGGACAGACAGTGAAGATGAACAGGTAAATAGCTACTCTTCCTGCTAATGAACTTTCCCAAGTCAGTGTGTACGGTGTCTGTATCGAGCCAGTGCAGTATTCATGTTATCGGTTCTGGGTAGAATATATTGTAGCAAACCGTTCATGAACAGTTGAGAGCGATGCAAATGATACTGAAATCACACTCTTGCAGAGTTTTGAATATGAACCAAATAAAGAAAGGCAGAAATCTACTGGTAAGTGGTTTGTGTGAACAGTGTAGTCAGCTCTGTAACACACTGTGAATCTGTAAAGTTACACAACAGAAAATTGGATAACATAGTAGGAAAGCAAAACACTTCAATTCCTCTTCCGTATCCCAGTGCCCAAATAACACCAGCACATACAGCTTATTGAGTGCACCTCCCTGTTGGCAGTGGCTTGTGAGCAGTGTCCTGCTTCTCTCTCATCACTGCAAAGAATTGCAGGATCTGCCATTTCGGGCACCATGTATTCCACAGGAAAAGGTCTGTGTTAATTCAAATTTCACTCTGGATTGCAAATGACCGTCAGAAGCAGCAGGTTCTGCTGTCAGACCATCACATTCTATTCCTTGACCAGCCTGGAAAAATTTACTGAGGTTTTATTTTTGGAGAGATGCCTAGGTGACTTTCACCTTGACTGTCCCTGCTGGTTGAAGCTGAGCTAAACTCCTGCTCAGCTCATGCTCTCAAGGGTCAAGCAGAGCTAACCCCACTGCCGAGGAAGCTTTCCTTTCCATTTTCTCCTTGGCCAGCCTTTGAGAAGGGAGAAAGCAGCCTTTGAGCAGACCAGCTCAACTTCCCTGTCCGTGGTTGAGATCAGATACTTTCCTGCTTGGTCATCCCTAGATCTTTTGCTTTAAGGATAGAAAGATAAAGACATGTCTCCCTCTCTGAGTGTACTGCTAGTCAGACAACCCTAGAGCCTCAGCTGATCTGGGTAACTTAGATTGTCATTACTTTTTAATAACTTACATATTTTATTGTTACTTCAGTGTACATGTTATTAATGTATCTCCTATTCTATATTTTGACTAAAATACTCCATTTTGTAAGCTTGCATACTTTTTTTTACTTACTGTATAAAAAGCCCTTTTTTCTCTGGTACTAAAGTTTGAGTGCTTTCAGTCCTACATCCTCATCCCCTATGAGAAAAAAAGGCAGGGACATGAGAAAACTTTTTTGCACAGAATTCCCCTCCTTAAAGGGTCTTCCCTTTAGGGATTTGGCTAGCTTCCCAATACTGCAGCATCTGTTCCTTTACCCAAATATTTTTCTTAGTCATCCCAACATGTTTATATATATATTTAAAAAAAATCCTAAAAAAAAATCTTTTTTTTTTTTTTTAGTAGCATTTATACCTATTTTTGTAATACCAGGATTTGAACTTGCAGAAGTTACTACATTAAATAACCTTATTCCAAAGATGAGGAAAATGTTGAAGAGCACCAACAACTCTACACCTTATTCCATTTCACAATGTTGTATATTTAGTAGAGGAAGAAGAGAATTGGATCCTAAGCAATTTGAAGTTACACACAATGCAGTGATTTATGTTTTACTCTTGTATTGATTTGGATGCAGACAAGAGTTACTTAATGTTTTTTCTCTGTGTTACTTTGCTGGGTTTTCAAGGACCTTCATGCTGCTGCTGCCTCTGTGGAAAACCCTGATGTCTGTCTCACCCATGAAATTCTCTGTGCCTTCCACATTAATAGACACCCATTTTCTGATTAACTGGAGATAAATGTGGAGCTGTCACTTAAAGCCAGCATCAAGTGACTTCACAGAGACATTAACTGGTGTTTATACCGCCTTTGCCAAATAGCCTTTACAGAAATCTAACTTCCTTCTTGGTATCTTCAACCCAGGCTGATTAAAAACAAAGCATGGTCTCAGCTTCTGGGGCTGAGGACATTTTTTTGGCACAAACACTCTTTAGGATATCTGCCTCCTAATTGCAGCATTCTCTGTGTGCAGCCTCCTGTACACAATAACCAACAAATACCAAATTTATCTTACACTCAAACACAAATGTGGAAAGTCTGTCTCTGCTCCCCTCTATTTGAGAGACGACACTGTCAGTGCTCAGAGAAAAACAGAGGAAATCGTCAGTGGAATAGGGAACTTGCCGTGTACATGCAGTGGTGGCTCAGATACTAGTTGCACGTGGTTTGTACATTAAATAAGCAGAACTATTAATTCTGTAATTGGAAGACAGAATAACTTGTATATAGAAATGAGTAGCTGTTATTATTTTTGTAAGTTCTAGTGATCCTTACAGGTTTAGCATTAATTCTGTAGAACTATAGTAATAGATCATTAACAAGATAACAAGAACTATAATAATAACTTATTAACTAGACATGTTCTTTCTCTTTTTCATCTTGTGTAAATATTTCATGAGAATAATCTATATTTATTATAATATGTTCTGTTGGGATTTGTTTCAGACCTAGGAATTAAAAAAATATATATAAAAAACAATAGAGAATAAGGAAATTAGTTGTAGTTACCTTAAACACAAAGTGTTGTACCTAGAGACTTTTTGTAGGTTAGTTGGCAAGATACTTTCATTATCTTCAAACCTTTATCAGCATACATGTTGCAAACTCTGTGTTGTACCTTAAGCTTAAAGAAAACCAAAATTCAAAGGCCAAGCACAGTTAAATGGCTGTTTTACCTGGCTCTTCGGCCAAAGACAATGTAGCAGGTGTGTTATACTGAATGAAGCATGTTAGGCATGTGCGAAATTTTGCAAAAGCCTGGTCAACACTTCAAAACCGTAACAAAACCAGTCAAACTGCAATGTTTAGGGGTTTCTCTACAAACACTTCTGTAAAGCCTTTCTTTCCACAGTGTAATCTAAGGTTCTTGCTGCTTAGTCCCCCAGAGAAGCATTGGTGTGAGGATGAGACCCACATCACTATCTGGACAATGGTTTTGGGACACTTGTTGAGAGAAACATTTGTTTGTTTTTTTCTGGGAGAGTGGATATTAAGAGGAAAGTGGTGTGGTAACTTTCTGAGAGATAATAAGGAGAAAGTACCCCTGGTACTTTTGTGGCTTTTAAATAACGCATTCCTGCAGTGTGTCTCAGTATGAGGAAGAAAAGGCAGCTATAAAAACTGCACCAGTGTCTCCTGCTGGTGCAGGCATATATTGCAAATGGCTTTTCAGATAGTGACTGGGCAGGGGACAGCTGAGGCTCTTACTGTGGGAGAGAATGAGACAGGTATTTCTCACTTCTGTGTAACGTACAGCTGAACACAGAACTGAGTAACTTCTGTGCAGAGACAACATGAGACATGCTTTTCAAAGTAAGGATTTATGACCAAAAACACAGCCATTTCAGGCTTATGAAGGGGAGTAAGCTAACAGAAATGTGGAGAAGCTGAGCAAAAAGTATAATGCCATGTTTGTGTTTTTATAGATACCTTCTGGAGCTTCCTCCAGGCCTATCAGTCCTTCATCCTCTGCTGCTCTTGGGGCCCCTGGCTCACGAGGCAGCAGCTTCCTTCCAGTTGACTTCACCATCCCTGCCAGTCCCCTGGGCTGCCTGGACACCTCAGCAGCCAGGCACAGGATTGCCATAAATCCCCGGAAACAGAAAGGCTTCATCAATAAGAATCAGCAAACCCAGGTAAGTCTTTTCTGGAAAAGAATCACTGTGCAGAAAAAAAAAAGTGGTTTTTATTTTATTTTCTCTTTTTTTTTTTTTTTTTCTTTCCTCCTCATGTCTTTTTACTTTTTTCCTTCTTCTGTTGGAAGAGAGCAAAGCTCCTATTTTTTCAGCAAACCAGAAGTTATTTCAATTTAAAAGGAGCGGAATAAAAGTGCAAATTGTTGTTTTTTTTCTTTTCATTACTTAGTCAAAAACATTACAGGTTACATTTCATTTGTAAAAACATCTGTGTTGTTTGAAAAGCTACTATTCAGTTTTAAGCAAGCCCAAATCTATTTCCACAAACAATTTCAGATGAATTTAATTCATTGTATGTCAAGGGAAAGAGTGAGGGGTCTTAAGAAGGGCTGTGCCTCTGCTTGTGTAGGAATCTGTTGCTGAGATGGATGAAAACAAATGAACATAGCAAGCCTTGAGATCTCTTCAGGGTCCCTGAAAAGTAAAATTGTGTGACAATGGGATGAGAGACTCTTTGGAAAATAGAAATTAGGATGAGATGCATCTTATCCTGATTTCTAGGAAACATTGAAGATTAAGTTCACCAGACGGAAAAGTCTGGAATGAAGCTGGAATGTGAGGAAATAAGGAGTAACCCTTCTATACTGCATGTTCCCCTCCCTGTCAGAGAACCATGCATGAAAATCTGTCCTGGAGTTAGAAGTGCCCTGCCTCAAGGAAGGAAGGGAGCAAAGGAAAATCAGGAAGAGTAGAATATTTTTCCCGAATCATTTTTTCTTGGAAACTTGAGCCCTACAGTGTCTGCTGGATATTCTTTGTGCTGCAGCTGGTGTAACTGTAGTGCTGAAGGAGAAAAGCTAATTGTGGAGGTGCAATCAGAGATACCAGAACTGATGATGGTGATGTCTCTGGCTTGCTTTGTTCTCTGCCACCAGGTAGCTAGGGTGATGTCTTCAAAACATGTTCATTCTCTTAGAATATGTGAATCTCAGAGTGTTTCAGGGATTCAAGAGAGATCAGTGGGCTGCCTTTCACATTTTAAAATATGATTGATTTCTAGAATCTTAACTGGAATAACACATTACCCACAGCATTGGTAAAAATTACAGGAGAGATTTTGTGGCTACATGTTTTGTGTATTCATAAATGTCCATGTATGGATAAAATACAATTTCTGTGCATTATTCTTAGAACATCTTTCTGTTTCTCATTAGGTGGAACACCTGGAAAATGAAGCATGTCTTCATGCAACTCCAGAAAAGAAGGGAAATTCAACAGAATTACCTGAGAGTGACCAGCATAAAACTGATTGGGAAGGTAATGCAAACTTAGGAATTGCAAAGATAATGGTTTGAACTCTTCTACAAAAGGTTAACAGGACCTATTTGGACTGCAAGTCCTTTCAAACTAGGCAACTTCTTGGTTTTAGATTATAAAACCAATCCTGCCTACTAAAGTGTGATGATGGGAAAAATTATGTACTCCAGTCAACAATACGGTGCTGAAATAGTGAACTTTGAGTGCAACATTAAAAAAAATAATAAGGGAGGTGAATGTAGCATGTTCAGAAGTACTTGTGCTACATGGTTGACTAGAACACATTGTTTGGGGACCTGAGTTCCTTGAAACTCAGAAAAAAATTAACCTCAGCATTGTATGTTATGTGTTCAAAATGACTTTAATTGGCTTGTTTAACAGATCTTCCTCTCCTGCCTCCCCTCGTATCATTTGAATAATAACTAGTTACCAGTGTTAAAACAATTGTAAATTATAAAAGCGATTGAAATTTCTCCAAAGCAGCACAGAGATTTTTACCTTTAGCACCATATTACAAATGCACTAGCTGATGGTAATGCTATACTGTAGAGGAAATGTGTTGGCATCTTGTTTTTGGGGCAGACTCAGGACCTGATGCTGTGGGATGCTAAATGCCCTATCCCAGGAAGCTAGTGTCTGTCATTTACATATCTGAAGCACTGAGGATTTCTGCTGATTCAGAGGAATGAGTGTCAGGGCAGCTTGGTGGTTCTCAGCTACTCAGGGAGGGTTGGATTTACTTTAAATGCATGGTGCAGCTGATAAAGGGTAACACCAGCCCTCAGAAGTGTTGATGATCTTACTCTGTGTGCACAGATTACCGCAGTAGTCCCTCAGCCTGCTTCACAGACACATTCGAGTTTGTGTGTGTGGATATACCTAACCTATCCAGATGTTCTGTAGTCCTGATGGAGCTCCAGGAGGCAGAGCTACCTGATGCTGAGGTGTTCTGCTCAAATACATAAAATCATCTCGATCATTCTAGGCAGCCTTTCTAGGCATACACATGAAGAAATACCTAGGGAAATCCAGATGTTAGCCTTACATACGTGCAAAAAAAGAACTAAACAACAACTGATTTGGTACACCTTAAGCTGACAACAACTTTCAGTGGTTCCTGGCATTAGGTATATTCAAACTACAAACTCTCGTTAGTTTTCTTATCTGGGCAGTCTGTTTCTAAATATGCTTTCAACAGCCATATTTCTCAGATAATGGCAGCCAAACATGGGGAAATAATGCTAAATGACTGCATATCTGAAATGACCTACTGATACAAACAGTGCTTGAATTGTAACCTTGCGCTTCTCTTTTGTTTAATACAGGCTTATCTGCCCAGGTGGAATATGGTGCAAAGGAAAGTGGTTCTAAGGAGACGCCAGGTGTAGAATGTCCCACTGATGCTGCCCCTGACTCCTGTGAATCCACGCTTGTGGCAGAAGACTTCTGTACTTTGCTGCAAGAAAGTGAATGCCTGCCAGACATGGACCATGGCTATAAATCAGCTGCACCCCTTCTGAGACCTGAGCCTTCTCCAGAGAACCTGGAGGAACAGCACAGTGCAGAAGTGCCATGCTGTTCAGATGAGTCTGCTGGTGAATTGAAATTACATCAGCAAAATACCAATATTGAAGTATCTGCACTTCCAAAATCTCAACAAACTGAAGTTGGAGCTGTTGCACTTCCAGACATAGTAGCAGCTGACTTGTTTAGTAATGGCACAGAAACAGAGACCATAAATATATTGGCAGATGTTGTGCAAAGGTCCCCAGCAAAATCTGTGGACCAAAATAACGAAGACCAGAGAAAGGGGGATGCACTGTGTATTGGCAAAGTAGAAGCTTGCCTGGGAACTATTCAGAACTGTTCTAACCAGTCTGTCTCAGATACTGCACAGAGCACTTCACAGGTTGCTCTAGCTGATTCAGGGCCTCCTTCTGACATCAAGACAGTGGCTGTTCTGAAGTCTGAAAACAGTTCAGCAACAAGAAAAGACAAAGAAACTTATGAAATTATGGAATTTCAGTCATCCAAAGGCAGTGCAGAAAACAAACAAGACACTGCTGCACCTGTGTTAGAAGCAGGTTGCGTGCTACCTCCCAGTAAACTGGATGAAAGTTTTAAAGCAGAAATACCTTGTCCTGCTTCAAAGGGTAACCAAGTCAGTCAACAAACCAGCACATCATACACTTCTGAAAAACTTTCCATTGGATGTCTTGCTTCTTCAAGTTTGGCTGGATTAAAGAGTAATATCTCTTCTAACGATGACAGTAAGGAGCAGGTAAGCAGTACAGCTTCTCACAGAAAAACAGAGAAAGACAGTCGATCTTCAGAAGAAAATGTAAAAAGTCCGCTAAAGACTGCGGCTGCTAAACCAGTTCGATTTACCATTGCACCAGCATGGCAGAGATCTCTCTCAGGGGGTTCAAATTCAAAGGAAGATTCCTATAACAGAAGTTCTCCAACCTCCCCTATAAAACCAGAGTTGTTTGAAGGAATGACAAAAGAATATGCAGGCATCCAGGAATCCACAAAAAACAACCCGGATGGATTTGATCGAGACTGTAAGGATGGTGATTTGCATTTGAATTATTCTATGGAATGGGCTGACCGTGAAGCACAAAATTTTGAAAATCCGTTTGGGGTCAAACTGAGGAGAACATCTTCTTTACTCAAATACCAGAATGAAAACCGTGCTGAGTCTCCAAAGCTGATTCCCTCAGCTGCTCCCACTGCTTCTTCTGCTTCAGCCAAGGAGGATCAGAAGTCAGGGGGCAATGGGAAGCCACCTCCAGGCCTTCCAGTCAGCACAAAATCATTTGTTAAAAAAACAGATCTAGAAGACAGAAGTCCTCCCAAAACAAGATCAGAAGAAGTGTCAAAGAAGCAAAATGGTAGTAAACCTTCAGGTATTTATATCGTATTTTTATTAAAACATTGTAGAAAACAGTGATCATATAAGACCCTTGACAGAATGGCAAACAAGGGATAGAAATCCTCTTGAAAAGGACTGAGTTCAGCCTTGAGTTTGTTAGCACTGAAATTTAATAGCTTGATCATTTGGTCAGTCAAGAGAATTCTTGGCTTATCTTACTGAGGGGTGTGTTCCAGCAAGAACAATAACAGAATAATAGCTTAAGGGCATCTGAAACATTTCTGGTACAACCTATTTCTGCATGTAGTTGGAGTTTTAATATAGCTTTTTAAAACCTGCTTCTGTTTTGTAGTTATTTTTCCAGACTGAAATAACTCAAACCTTAACTAGGAGTTGCATTTAGGTGTGATCTTTTTTCCCTACAGTCACTTAATTTAAAATACTTAAAAAGTGAAAAGGCAGCCTGTATTTTACAGCCTACATGAAAAAAGAATGGTTATCTTACTCATTTAATTTGCAATGTAAGGATGTTTTTTCAAAGGCAAAATCCGGTTCACAATGATCTCAGTGGGAGTTCTGCCATTGACTTAAACGGAAGCAGAGTCAGGTCAAAAACTCCAGAATAAACAGAAAAACAGTTATTGCCAAGGACAGAATCATCAGGGAAGGTAATTTTATCTCTGCAGTGTTCAAAAAGTGTTACAGATGCTGAAGGATTTAAAATACAAAACACTTTAGCTTCAGACAGACTTGACCTAAATCCCTTCTTTACTTCAAAAATGCTTCTTTTATAGAAAAAGTCTCCTCTCCACATTTGGAAACTTATTCCTCTGAACCGGCTTGGGTCTCCATGGCAAAACTAAAACAAAAGGGTTTCCAGGGCCACCCACTTGCCAAAGAACATAAAGCTGAAGACAAAGCATCAACCAAAGTGGATCAAGAGGAGGTAGAGTACCAAGTGAAGTTGCTTAGGTGTGAATTCTGGACCAGATCGTGTGGGTATTTGTGCACACTGCTCATTGACATCTTGATGTGAGGCAGGCTGTTAGCACTACTTGAAACTGATTTTTAGGACTGGTCTTAGAAATCTATTAAGACAGACAACTGATACAAATAAATAAACAAATGTGTGAATACTGTGTGAATCAGTGGTTAGTTTCAAAGCTGGGTTATATGTCCTCTTTCATTATTCAGACCTGAACCTTTTCAGGGCTTGGACTACATAAATACATTCTGAGCAATATACAAGAGCTGCTGTGAGTTGCAGCAGCTTCCTCACTCTTGGTGACCTACAGACAGCATTTGCTGTTCTGCTCCAGAAACTCTGTACTGAAGGTCTGGCCTTTCCACTGTCTCTTGCATATATTCCCTGTGCCCCTTGGGCAAGCCCTTCAATCCCCCATCTGTCAGAGAGCGAGGAAAACTTGCTTACATGTACAGTAATCCTCTATTTGTAACAGCTGTCTTTTTTCTTGCCCTGTCTCTCCCTACCATAGGATGCACCCAACTTTTCCTGTCTAGCTTTTGCTGCATTTCCACAGTTAGGCTTGGAGATGCTGCCAGAGCTCCAATAGCAGGCTTTATGAGAGCAACTGGCTGGCAGGTTTCTTATTTGCATTCTTTTCTTCTCTTCCTCCTTTTGTAGCAAGTGATCTGTGCGAGTGAGAACATACTGAAGAAGAATATGTCTTCTAGCTTGAGCTCTCAGGATAAGAAACCACAAATGAAGACCAGTATTTCTGCTGCAGCAGGTATTCTTGTTCAGTTACATCTTTACATAGTGGCTATAATTTACGCAAGTAAGTGGTGAGAGTGGTAGCTAATGGGGGCAGATTGCTACCTACTGAATAATCAGAATTATCAGCATACTTTATATAAAGCCTGTTCAGACTGTAGTTTGCATATAAGTCCTATATGTATTACATCACATGTATTTGTTGTATTGGTTTGCTCACTCAGCAGAGAAAGCAAGTGATGAACTTTTATCTCCATTGCCAGTTCATGGAATGGCACATAAACAATATGGTTATGTATTAGTGGCAAAGGTCAATACTAAAGAATATTTTCCAGGGAGCAGTTGAAGTTGGAGAGTGTCCAAAAAAGAACAGCAAAAAAGGTTGGGTCTTCCAGACCTACAGTCAGCCAGGAATTACTGATGGGAGTGGGAGTTGTTTAGTCTAGAGAAGAAGACTTTGCTGCAGAGAGGAAGAGACTAATTTTTATGCCCTGCATGAGCTTAAAATGCATTGGAGAGGTTGAAAACCTTCATAACAATAAGAGTACTCAAGTACAGAATAGGATATGTTGCACACAGAGGGTCTTCAGTTTCCATTGCTGGATTCATTTAAGAAAAGATTAGATAAACATACATCGAGAATTACAAAGGTAAGAGTCAGTTCCACCCAAGGGTGGAACTCAGAGTCTGAATGGCCCCTCTCCTGCCCAGAGAACTGTTATTCTCTGTAAGAAGGATGCAGGGGAAGAGTGTGACTCAGACATCGTGACTCACATCTCCCTTCCAGGGCTACTGCTGGGCTGCAACTTATCCTTCCCTGCTTACTCAGTGTGGTGCCAAACCTCAGAGACACACTCCAGCTAGATAGACATAAGCCGGGTCTTCAGCTGTAAAAGCATCTTGTGCTAGCTGAAAACCATTGATTTCAGATGCTGCCTAAGAAGATCAGAAATGCTGCACTATGTCAGAGAAGTAGCTTTTCTGAGATGATGTCTAGAATAAGCACATGCACCTGACTACTTTCCCCTTTTAATCCACCAGCACCCAGAATTGTTGTATTTGAGATACTAAGTACATTGCTGCCTGTTCCCCATAGTAGTTGTTTATAGGCCTTTTGTCCCTTTTGGAATTTACAAGTGCTACAACATAAGCTTTCTCCCCTACTACAGGTAGTGACCAGCTGAGGATGTGGAACAGCAGAGAGGATCAGATGTCAGCTGCTAGCCTGATGTCTTGTGTGTGTGTGTTGAAAATACAATTAAAAAAAAAAAAAAAGGATTCTCTTACAGGCCAACTTCGTCTTACAGTTTTAGGTGCAAAGAAAGAGATGAGACGTAAACAGGCCAAGAGTTTTGCTCAGATTAAAAGGAAGTCTTCCTTTGAAAGGCTGGCACAAATAGGCTGGATTTCTATGTGTTTTATCATACAAACCGTGGAAGCCACAAAGCTTTCAGTAGCAATATAGAACTGCACAAAGTGCACTGCTACTCATTTACTAGAACTCATACCACTTGTAGGCCTTGCAGCAGAATTTAAAAAAAAATCTGCATTACCTCTCCCCAAGAGCTGGCCTAGTTTCCTGACATCCCCCTCCAATAATAGCATTTATAGGGATAGTCTAGCCTTCCACTCTTGGAATACAGCAAAAAGCTCTAACCATAGCTGATGTTTAAGGAAAACACCACTCCTCGACTGCTCAGAAAAGCATGCCCTAATGCTTAGGAAGTGTTCAGCTCTGTAAGCACATGAGTAGGAAAAAAGGAATCCCAAATGTAACCTCTCCTCTTTCCTGATTTGGTTCCCATTAGCATAGATAGCAATTTGTCTGGTTGAAGGTGCTGATTGTAGAAAGGATGTAAATTTAATATCCAGAGGAGTTATTAATTTAGATTTTGCTTTTTGGCTTATGTTAACTATTAACAGTTTTCTTCTCCTTTGATGGGTGGCTGAGGTTTTGTGTGCAATGCACACATCCTGCACACAGCAGCAAAAGCCAGAACAACTCCATGTCATCATTGAGCGTGCCTGTTTTGGTATTGCTCTGTGGCAGCCCAAGTTCAGACGTTTCCATAACCATGTGAAGATTTCTTAGCTTGCCTCTTCTCTCTTTCACTTCACCCTAAGCATGGTGAGGTTTGTCCCAAAGTCTGTCTGCCTTCAAATAGGGATGAGCCACTGTTTTGGGGTTTTGTTTTACTTTGTGCTGTTTAAAGCACATGTAGGGTTTTATATTTACTTTTGCTTATTACAAAGAAGGAATTCTCCCAAAAAGTGAAAGTTCATTTTCAAAATTTCAGTACAGTTCAATTTCTACATCCCTTTCTGAAAAATTTACTGCATATGTAGAGCTGCAGCCTGTTTTTAATGGATGGTACACTTCCTCCAGTATTCCTAAGTATAACCTGCCTCCTGCAAGGACTACCAGCAAGCCAGGGTTGTTAAAAGATCAGAGACCTCCTAAGTAGCAATATGGAACTTCTTTGGCTTTGATCACGAGTGTGACTGGTAGAGCTGACTGACATTTTTCATTGATTTAAGTGCAAGCTAGATCAAGTTTCTTGTACTCAACATTGCTCAAGTCTGTGTGTGGCCTCTGTTCTTGTGCTGGAGCACAGCAGCCTCATCTTGCCTGCCACATGCCACACGCAGGCTAATAAGATGAGAAAAGGTTTGTTTTTACCCAGCTTGACTTAGACATAGAAATAAAGTAGTGCCTGGGTTGAAATGGATGGAGAGAGCACAATGCTGAAAGACTTGTGAGCTATGTCTCAAGAAATGAGAGGCTGCATCTGTTCAGAGCCCCACAGCTGCCACGAAGCCCCATTCCAGGTTGTCTGAAGATACCAATCTTGAAAATTCTCAAGCAAGATGGAGGGAGGATGCCTTTTCTAAATAGTCATACAAGGAGTCATATCTGCAGTCTTCTGTCCTTTGTGAGGATGACAGGCTTGTGTTAGGCTGCAATTAGAAGGAACACCTAGCTCCACCAGAGTCCCGCCTTCTTGGCTTACAAGCCTAGGAACATAAAACATTTGACCTCTACCTAGTATTTAATCATCTTGCTGGAGCAGAAGGATTTGTGCTGGCAGTGAAGACTGAAAAGTAGATCTTTAAACTTCTCAGAGTTGAGAAACATATATCAATTACTTTTAAGTCCTCGTCAAGCCTGGGGTGATCATTGCCCTCTAGACATTTTGTTTCTGTTTTCCTGTACATTCAGGAGCCGCCTTATTTGATTTTCTCGCTGCTTACAGAGCAGAATAAACCCGTGGAACTTCTTGCTATGCACTGTCATGACAATTAGGAGTTTGAAAAGATTAAAAAATGAATTAGCCAAGAATATGTATTGTAAAAATACCTGGGGCAAAAGTCTGCACATTTGAAGAATTTTGAAGTACATCTTGACATATCAGGGGTTACACACTTGGCCGTTGGGACTGAGGAGAAGATTCTTTTACAGGCAGATTGTCAACTAACAGCTTAGTGTCAGTTTTTCCATTGCAATAGTTAGTCTTAGCTTTCATTGTAGCTGGAGCAGATAGTGCCAGTGATACCCAGTTCAACAATTCCTTCAACTTTTATTTTTGAGTCACAGACTTTCTGGGCTGTAAAATGATTTGCTTGACAGAGAAGGAAGTATTATTGGCAGAAACTGAGCTTTTAACTCTCTGGCCTTCTGATGAGTGATGGATATCTTGTTGTTGGCAGGTAAAGTTGGACCTATTGCTCAGGAAGCATCTGTGATTCCTGCTGTTGAAAAGGAAACAAGACACTCTTCTAACCTGCCACTGACACCATGCAGCCCTGCTGAACCACCATGGCTATCCCTGGCCAAGAAGAAAGCCAAAGCATGGAGTGAAATGCCCCAGATTGTACAATAGCAAATTACACAAGCATCCTTCTTTGTATTGCCAATAGCTGTGTTAACTCCATTTAAATACTTCTTTACTGTGATATTTTTTGAAAAATAAGAGACTTAGAACTCTTGATCAGACTGTTGTATGTAAAAACACAGTGAAGAAATGCCATCTGGGGCATAATTTTGAAGTATTAGGAAGCTGAGCATTTTCTACTACCAACTACTAGGAAAACTTGATCAAAATGTTATATACTTACACGTTTGACTAAAAGACAGTGTTGTTCTAAGAGGACATGCTTCAGGCTTTTGAAACATTTCCCTTGCAAAATGTTTTTAAAGTTTCTATGAACGACCCAGTGTTTTGTGCAATGTAGCTTTGGCAAAGAAATTAACGTATGCTATAAAATAGACATGATGCTGTGCACTGACGCATCATGACTCACGGGCATTGATGTCATCACACTTGTGTGTAATGCTCTGGGATGGACAGTCTGACTTTGCTTCTGATTGTTAATGGACTTATCTTGTGATAGCTGTAGGATCGAAGCAGCACTATGAGTTGGAGTAATTTTGGCTTTCGTGTGGTTTGAAATCACAGAGCTGTGGGTCTTGTGCTTTGCTCAGTGATGCCTGCTGGACTGGCCCAGAGCCACTTACCTCCTTTTCTCTCTCATGTGCTAGAAAACCACCACCCTCCAGCACACACTCCGTTTTTGGTTATACCTTTGGAAATGTGGGATAATTTGAGTATTCCAAACAACAACAACAAAAACTCCTTCCCTTAATTATGGTGAATAGTGTTTTATTGTGGTTTATTTTTTTGTGAGATTCATCAGCAAATTGTCTCTCTCTTAAAGAGTGTTTTATTGATGGGAACGATTTGCTACCTAGAAAGATGGCACCTTGTTTTCAACAAATGCCACTCCATTCTTCGTGTTCATGTGGCTGTGTGTTTGATGTTAGTTATAAAGGGGGCATCCACTTCCCTGCTTGCATCATCATGCTTTAACTGGTAGCTCAACATCAGTCTGAAAATGACAGAAGTTTTGCTATTGGTTTTGAAGGGAGTAGGTGCTTGAAAAAGAAACTTTATAAAATGATGTTAGTAGTTTAAATGGCAATGGCACTTACTGGTCCTTTTCATTTTTTGCAACATTGCACATTTATAAAGTGGTTTTTGTTTACAGTCAATTCAAAATTTGAAGGCTGACTTGGCTAATGGACACTTTTCAGCTGGAAAGTCAGCAGGTATTCTTAAGGAAAAAGCTATCTGTTGATAGGATTAATTGCAAAACAAAAAATTTGGTTTCAGATCAGCTCATTTGAAAGACTTCAATCTTCCAGTCTTGTCCAGGATTTATATATGTAGATCTTGACATCTGAAAGCAGTATTAATTTGGAGCTAGACTGTGAAACTTTTTTTTTACTTAGGTGAAAACTCACTTACCCAAGTAGGCTCACTGAAACTATAGATCCTGCTTATTTTGTACTAGCACAAAGAAGAGTAAGAGTTTCACAACTGGTTTGGTAATCCAGGCCTATTTTACTACTTGCTTTTCTCTATTTTAAGAAGCATATCTTCTCTTGCAAAGATCTGAAACATTTGTATTTCTCTGAAAATTTTGAGCGTAATGTAAATGACCATACTCAGCTTTGATTCCTGAAGTTTTGTACAGCTGACATCCCATCAGAAGCTTACTTACCCTGTGTAAAATACACACATTTCTCTATTCAGCAAACTCTTCTCTTTTTGTTAATGTGGACTGTGATCCTTCACCTAAAGTACTGCATATGATACTAGAAACTCTTTCCCTGTGTTTGCTTTTGATCTTAATATTGTTTCTTACTTGTTTGGTATGTATATATGTTTTTATAAGGAATGGAAGTTCCTAGTCTTGAAGGAACTGCTTTTGTATTGCATTCTCCTTTTTAGTTTACTATTCAATGTAGTTGTCCGTGATAGTGATGTAATTCCTGGGAAGAGAAGAGCGATAGATAGCCCTCACTGATTAAGGAAAAAATAAAAAAGAGGTATTTGGACAATATAGACTTTCTGTATGGATATACTGCATAGATTTTGTCTTTGGATGATTTTGTGTGGCCTAGGACTGATCAACACAGCTATTCAGGCTAATGTACTCTCCTAAATCTAGCTATTTAAAAGTTGGAAACATCACAGAGCTGATGGCTTTCCTTTTGTTTGTGAGTTGCTGCTCCTTCAGTTGATGGTTGGCTCGAAGGCTAGCACTCCTCTAGGCACAGAAAACCTTGTAAATGCTCATCTGAATGTGTTTTGGAATTACTCGCCAGCTGCTGTAAGACATCTTAATGCCACTTTAAAAAAGAAGAAAAGCACATGAGAACCATGTGATGCTGCATTTGGTATTTACTTGCCTTCTGGATTTCTGGAGGTAATGTATTCAAGTTTCTGTCTGCAACTGAGGACGAAAAGCATGTAGATGAAAAAATCAAAACAAAGTCTCATATATCACGAGTTTAGAAGATGGTTTTAGAGGATAAGCATTGAAACATCAGTGATATATTGCTGCATTTATAAAAGCTGGTAGCCGTATTAGTGAGACTTTGATTTCCCATTGGCCACGTGTAGCTTTTAGGTGCTCGATGAGTGCAAATAACTAAAGCTCCTACTGAATGATTAAAAAAAAAAATCATGTTTATTTCCAGACACTGTCACTATTCTGTCTTTGAAAATAAGCAGGCTTTGAAGTAATTGGCAAGACACTGCCAACAATGTAATTGTGAAGTTTTATGGCTCAGGGTATTTAGTGAAGGATCTAGAAAGCTGTCCCTTGAGATTCCCTCTGTGTGGTACCAAAACCAGGTTTTCAGCTGACTTAATTTGGTGCTTGTGTGTGACAGCAGAGGGTGCTAGTGCTATCCCCAAGGAGTACAGAAAGCTTCTGAGTGTTATAGAAAGCAGAATTCACTGTGCACTTATAAGTACACTATTACAATAAGGAGAATGGAGGCTTTTATGAAGGCAGAGAAGAGGGGTCTGAGAGAGAGGCATATTTTTGTTGATGATATAATGGAGTTTTTGGAGTATAAAGTATGGAAAAATATGTTACCTTGTTGTTACAAGAAGGCTCTGAGAATTGGTGACAGCTATGGGGAAAAGTAGCTTGCATGGTGAATTCAGTTTTGCTGTGGGGCCATGCAGGAAAATAAGTGAACATGTCCAAACAGGGCATTGCAGATTGGAATTTTAATTCTGCTGCTTAGAACAACTGCTGCCTGGCTAGAGGTTGATCTTCATCCCAGCCAGATGTAGAATCTGATGATTTTACAGGAGAGATTAGAGAGACAGCAATTTGGCATGCACCTAGCTGGAGATTATGGAGGTTCCTCTTGCTGTAACGAGCTATAAAGACTTGGGAAAAAGCGAATCTGTTGCATTATTATCCAGCTGTGAATCTACTTACAATTAGCTGGGCTTGAGAGGGAATGAATCAGTTTAAAAAGGAAAAAGACTCAAAAATCTCCAAGGCTACACACGTCGTCTCTAGCACAACTCTGACATTTTCATTAACAGAATGTGGTGTACACATCTCCTTAAATATACCCAAAGAATAAAAGAAAGCCTAAAGTTAACATATAATTGAGGAGCCAATACTCATTTCAATTAACATAATTAGAAGAAAGTGCTTGGAATAGTGAAGAATGACCCATGCTGAAAACACTAAATACTAGCCCTTTTCATGTTAGAAAGTTTGGACAGAGAGGGCCTCCCTAAGCAGCATTACATTGTCTTTTTAAGTGTTGTGATTTGAAATATTAAATCTATTTTATCTAAGTCTATTACAGCATAAGTAATTCCTGAGTTTGTCCCGCTTGCTCAGCTAAGTGCTTTTGAGATCAATACAGAAAAGACATTAGCCTGTGAAAATACTTTGTCCTTTAGAGCTGTTACTGGAAGGTGATACATCTGAAGGGTATTAGTAATCAGTGATGTGATTAGCAGTCTTAAAAAGAAAGACACATCCATCATTGTCTTTTCCTCTAGTGTGTGATAGCCTACCTACATTCATATTAGAGGCTTACCTTGGTTTGACAATAATACCTCATCAACTGTCACCAAAATGTCAGTGATTACCATGTGAAACCTCTCACATTTAGGGAATCTGAGCATTTTTATTACTATTATTATTATTTTTAGGATTCTGGCCTTGATTTCTTGCTTGCTATAGTGGCTTCTTGTGTCTTCTATGCTGTCCAGAAGTATTGCACCCAAAGTGTCAAGATTTATTCCAAGCTGTTGCTGTTGTTACGGTCTGGGTTAGTTTATACAGCAGAGGTTGAGTGAAACCTCTGTTTTTTCACTGAGAATGTTTTTTAACATATCTTATGGAAGTAGGCCAATGAAATAAACTGCAAATTCTGAACCTGGAGCACAAAACAGTGCATCTGCTAGGAACAGAAAAGGTCACTCAGATATTTCAAGCTGGATGAATGAAGGGGCATAGCTGGATGAAGGTGAATGACTAGGGAAGAATGACAGTTCAACTCGAGAAACAAGAGGCGCAGAGTGGGAAGCTCTAATTCAAAGTACTCCTGCACAGTGGGGTGTGTATTAGCCTAAGGAAGGGTATCAGAAGGGGGCTTTATTTGGAAGGTCTTTATCCATCTGTTCCCCCTGTGCATGAGGAATCAGGACAATAAGATCTTGTAAATGAATGGAAATGCATCAGAGATGCCCACTGCCATGGACAGGTCTTTTTCTTCTTCCATTGGACACAATCTGCACATTTCCACGTTAGTTGGTCCAGGAGGTAATGCTTTGTTACCAGACCTCTTTCCATTTTCTGAGCCACATGAAGTAGGTGAGCACTTCGCACTGCACATCAAAGCATGTTGTGACCTGCTGGTGGAGCCCACAGCAGCGCAGCCCTTTAAATAGAACTGCTGTATGACCTGTGTTAAAAATGCAGCTTCTCAGAAGTGAGCTAAGCCAAAGTTTAGCAGCTTCTCCCGACTGAGGGGCAGATTATTGACTACAGAAACTGTGAGATGCTATTATTATTCCTATTGTACTAGGAGGGATTTAAAAATAAGCTATTTTAATAGCTGGTTTTTTTTTAGAAGCAGTTAAGAAAAATCTACCGGCAGTTTGTGTAAACAGGATTATTAACTGTAGATTCTTATTCTGATCTATAAAGCAAGATAATCACTAAACAACAAGCAGGGATGGAATGGCTGAAGATGTGTAGTGTTTCATTGACATAGTATTGTATGAAACAGAGATGAAAAAGCAGAAAGAAGGAACTGATGTAAACAATCAAAATACAAAGGTTATTTCATACCTGAAACTCTCATTCCAGCCTTTCCTCTCTCTGCCTCAGAATAGGTCCATTAAAAAAACATAGCTTCTCTCTCTAAATAGTTTTACTTTTAATTTGTGAGATCAGAAACACTTCTTACGTAACTTGTTTTTTATTCAGCCATATTTTACAGGAATCTAATGAAGAGCTAACAAGTCCAAGATTGCATACCTAACAATACCAGCAATGCTGCCTTGTTTAAAGATCACTTTAACCTACTTTTTAAAGCAATTTAAGTTAACGCTCCATTATATTTTCTCAGTTATACCATTCTGGCCTCCAAATCAGTTTTGATTTACAGGTATTTTTCCAACACAGTAGGGTGAGGCTGAGTGTTTTAAAATTAGAAGCTTTCCACATTTCTCAGGAATACATTTCTGTGGCATTGAGGTAACTTTTTCCAAATTACACAATAAGGTCATTGTAGCAACTGCAGCAATGTATGGAAAAGGGTCTAAGTCCCAGGGGCCGTGTTGTGTTTCCATAGACTTCAAACTACTCGCAGCAGCCTTCCCTGACGATGTCGTTGGCACCATGAGAGCTAGCAAGGCAGGAGGAGATGTTGCTGGCTGGCTTCTTGCGAGTGCGTCATTCCTGCTGTCCTAAATGCCAGCTCTGTCACTGGTGACGTGGGCAAATGAAGCAAAGTGACACTGTGAGAAGCAGAGGAGGGGAGATGTGCCCCCCAAAGGGTCAGCATTTTACCAAGTCTATGTGTGGGGTGAAATAACTTCACTGGACTTGGCGAGCTGTGAAAGCATGTTTTATTCATACAGGAGTAAATAAAGTGACTTTTCTGTCACAGCTAGATGTACAAATTAATGTATCTCTACATAAAATTAGAGCTTTGTTTTAGACACAACCAGTGTTTACTCAGTTTGGCTCTCAAATCATATGTGTTACAAAGAAGAGGGAAATACACGACCTGTTTTAGTAGAGCATTTCAATTGATAAAGATAGCTCTCCTCAAAGATGAGCGACCTGGTCCATATTTGCATGAAAGAAGATCAGAGGTTCATTTTGTGCTTTCCATTTTGATGGAACAATAGGTTACATAAGCATTCTTAGTGTTACGATCCCTAATGAAAATAAGTGTCTCCTTGCTTCACGTTGTTTATAAAATAAGGGATTTGACTGTGAAGAAGCACTACGTACTGTGACAGAACAATCAATAGGAATATTTACATTGCATATAAAATGCTAGGAGTATCAACATCAAGTTTTGCTTGCTATTTGTTTAATAGTTTCAGAGCGTGACTTGCTACCAAAGCCCAGATTCTGTGGCATGGATCAGTGTGGGCATGTTGACAGGTTAACTTCAGGTCTAGTCCTGTTCTTGACTGGCTACAGTGAAAGTTTTTATTTTCCTGCTCCTTGACTTTCCTTAAAAGCTTGGACTGCAAACTTCCTGCCTCCATCTGCAAAATTCTGGGTGAGCTGGGATCTTGTATCACAGACCTTTGCTCTGTATCATTTTGCAGGAACCCCTGGGAAGGGCACGTCTCTGTGCTGTACATCACCCTTCTGACGTTCGTGTCGTGGTCTGTTGTGACAAAATGTCATGTTGCAACCTCGAGTCCAACCGCCCTTAGGTTGGGTGTTGCCACGTGGGAAATTGAGGCTGGTAACCAGGTCAGTGTGGCTGGGATCAGCCTAAAGCCTGCAGGAGACGTGTTTGGTTTGCATTTGCTGGGTGTGAAGGTCTTCACTTAATCCTGGGTAGTGCGGTACCACCAGCCAGTGTTATGTGAAGGACCTGGTGATGGCAATCGGAAGTTCCAAACAAGTGCAATTGCCCTGAAGCCAAGTTTAATAAGATGTCTTGGAGGGTCCTTTAACCCAAAATGAGCAGTAGCTGCTCCACGCAGCATGCTTGCCTCCACGCCAACAGGCGCACTGCTCTACAGTACGTGTTGCTTTACTTCCAGACGCAAGCTCCCCGCTGCAGGATGGCAAAGAAATGTTTGTACAGCTTTAGCTAGGGGCTCTGTGAACGGGCTGCTGCCAGTAATTGTCCAGATGAGATCTCTGGTGCCTTGCATATGTTCCATTAATACAGCTTAGTGGTTTTCCTCCAGCACAGGTGGCATTATGGCTGCGTACCACTGATTTGACCGGGTGCATTCGGTTCACAGGTAGCAACAGTCCTGTTTGCAGCTCCACCAAAGGCCCTGGAGTTAACAGTGGACGTGCCATTTCTTGATGCTGGCTTATATTTTTTTCCAACCTTTTTCATACAGATTTCTCTCTGGAGGCACAGATCAAAACTCAGGTGATGTAGCCAATCTGCCACAACTAATTAATTTTTGGAGCATAGCAGGGGGAGCTGGGATGGAGCAGCGTGTGCCTGGAGCGCTCCCCGTGCAGACCTCCCGGCCGGGCTCAGCGGCTCGGCTTCCTGCAGGCGCTCTGCGGGCGGCTGCCGTCTCGCAGGCACAGAGCCTCAACTTTTATTTACTCTTCCCCTGGTGCTTCCCTTGCTGTGCTGATGCAACCGAGGCCATTGCATAATAGCCTGGTCCTTAAAATGAATTTCTCATGGCTTCTACCATGTGAAAGGAGCCGAGCCAGCGGTGCTGGCAGTGTGCAGAGCCAAGGCCGCTGGAACATCTGATTTCTTTGCCTTTATAAGCAGCTTGTCAGCCTTCCCTTTCAGTCTGATAAAGAGAATTTTAGAAACACACACACACAGCCTCTTTTGTGTTGACTGAGCAGATAAAACCAATGATTTTCCCAGACAGAACTGGTGTTTTTGCTATACTTTTGCATTTGTTTTTATTAACAGTATGGGTCTCTAACCACAGCACTGCAGCAAAGAGTTTTTCTTCCTGGGAGTGACTTAAGCAAGAACAGACTTTATGCAATTTTCCAAGGAAATGTAAAATAACAAGAAGGATTTCAATGCTAAGTGGCACTTCGGGCTTTCTTTCAAATCTCAGGAACAACTCTTAGTCAGGAACAAATCTACTAAAGCCAATGGAATTAGTTTGGTCTAAATAAGAGTATAATTGGGCTTTTTTGTTTCTGCGTTGCTCAAAAATAAGTCTCAGTAAATAACTCAGGGTCAGATCTTCTGCTTATGCCAGAACTATGCTGAACTGGGGAGAAATTGTCCCAAATTCACCCTGTCTGGCAGTTTGCAATGAAAAAATGGTTGAACAAACCTATCTGTGTTTCCTAGGTAGCCCCTCCAGAACTTGACTTGTAATTAATAGCTGTTTCTTACTAAAATACTTCTTCTTATTGGCCTCTCTGAGTTCCTTGATGTCACTGCAGACACTTCTTCCACTGAACTTTCACAAGGTGGGAGATTTCACAGGCTGACCACAGCTTGCTCTGCTCATGTCCAGAGCTGCGTGGGTGAGTTGGCACCAGACTGGGTGTCACCAAATGTCACCTGTCGTATGGCATTGCTGATGTGCCACAGTGCCTATGGTGTAGTGTCTTTTTGGTTAGAGCTGGCTGATGTCCACCTGACTCGGAGGGAAAGCAGGACAAATTTGCATCTCCCTGCAAAGCACAGCCTAGGCATTTCCACAGTCATTCACACCATTGCCTTCCTTTATGTTTTCATTGATAGTGGACCCGAGATAGAAAGTTAGATTTTAACCTAAATTTAAAGTTCTCCAGAGTTTAACAAGTATATGAATCAGAGTTTTTTTTTCCGTGGGTTGTGGAACTGTAAATCAGATGTAATGCTCTGGTCCAGATCCAGATCTGAGTTTCCTCAAAGTTTGGGAATATTTGAAGGTTTTTTGTTCTTGTTCTTAAACCCCTGTCATTTTCTGGTTCTTATAAACAATGTTCAGTTTGAAGCTAGGCTGTTAATACACAGCCCAGTAGCACAGTAGCAGTTACTATCAGTGCACAATCATAAATATTTCTACTAATAGCCCAAGCCTGACATTCTGACTTTAATTAATCTGATTATGTTTAATAATAAATTGTAGTAACCTATAAACATATTTTTAACTGGTGAAGCTGCTAATCAGTTTTGCAGATCAGTTTTGTAGTCGTTCAGTGAGATGATAGGGATTTACCTTGCTGCAAGGCAATATTAATCCCTGGCTAAAAAGATGACTATATTTCTGCGATCATCAAACTAATCTGAATTTTTTCTTTCTTTCCTTTTTTTTTTTTCTTTTTTTTTTTTTTTTTCAGTACACTGAAGTAGATCGTTACTGGTTCAGAAGAAATTCATTTATGGGAAACGATTCATCTACCACATGAAAACTGGTGTTGAGGTAGGCCTTCTTTTATTTTGGTTTCCTGAGATCTTTGGCTTGGTTTATTAACAGCTGTATACTTAAAGCACATTAAGGATAGCTAAAGTGAGGGATGTGACCATTTATTATTGTAGCAGAAGTAGCAAAGTGCCTGTGTGTCTAAAGCTGCATTTCTGAAGTGCCAAATTTGTCTAGCTAGGAAGGGATGAAAATAAGAAGCCAGTTTTCCTTCTGGCTTCCCTGAGGAGTGGATGTGTTTTGGTTCCAGAGAAGGCAGGGAGTAGACAAACAGCTTTTGCCTTGCTTTTAGGTGACATGCCACTCTAACCCGATACCTTATTAAATTTGCCATGGATATTTCTTGGGTCATAAAAGGGGGCTGCATATTTGCTTCCCAGCATTGGCTTTCAGTAGAAGCATGTCCAGCATCTTTTCTGCTCCTTTGATGTTGCGAGACATGCAGGTCCGCGCAGGACTTGTGGACCTTCAGCTTTCACCAGTGGGAAATGATGGTCTTGCATTGAGTGCCCTTCCTGAGCTGTCCCCGATGCAGCTGGCCTCTGCAGAATGATCCCAGTGTAAAGTTTCCTCAAAGGATTGAGGGAAGAAGTTGGTCTCTGGCACTGAAGTACCTTTTTTCTTTTAGACATCTCAGTGTATGAGTGAAGAAAGTAATCTGATTAGCACATTTGCTAGAGAGTTGAACCTATGGGAAGGTGAAAATATTAATAAAAGATAGAGTTGATTTATACTCAAACTGGCCTTTGGATTTGCAGTATACACTGTAAGAACATGCTTATATAACCTCCATTTCTATTCATAAAGGTTTATGTGGGTCTATATTGAATTATGCATTTAAAATTAATCCACTGAGGCAGCCCACTGAGATGCCACTTCTCATTTAGTAACTGCATTAAGGACTTTGCTTCATTTAGAAATTGTGAGAAGCTTGCTTTGTGCTGTGGAGAGGAATTGGCCTGCCAGATTCAAACTGGCTATTATAGGGGGTTTAAAACAACCACCTCTCTGTCTGTCTCTTTTGGCATTACCAGTAAAACTCTGTTCTCGACTTGTGTGACCCGAATCATGTAGCTTGGCTGAACTTGACAAACCCAACTGACTTGTATCAGATTCTTAGAGATTAATGAAGATTTTCTTCAGGGGTTGGGAACATCTGATTCTGTACTTACAAGGCTGCGAGGACTTGGAATGAACAGATGTACAAATTAGTATTTTATACCAGCAGCTGTAATTCAAGTTTATTAGATGTCTTGTGTAGTTTTCCAGCTCGCCAGATGTTGCGGAAGGGTCAAGATCTCTTCTAGATGTTTGCACAGATTTGGTTCTAAGAAATCTGAGGCTCTTAGCTCTTCTCTGTGTTCTCCAAAGTACAATTCTACTTCTAAACTGACTGCAAAATGGCACTGTGAGGCTCTGTGCTGTGGCTGAATTAAACTTCTTCAGCTTAAAAATGAAGCATATCAGTTCTGCAGATTCACACTGTGATCTAAAATACAGACTGTGATCTCTACATGACCTGTTTTATTCATCAACAAAAGTGACTTGGGACTGACTGCCTTTACTGACTCTGGGCAAACCGTTTGTCTTCCTATTCTGATATTTTTTGTTATTGTTTTTATTATTCAGATAGTGTTTTTTGACATTATTAAAAAAAAAAAAAGGGAGAAAAAAAAAGAGGCAAACTGAAAGACTTGTTAGGGATTTATCTTATATTTCTCATTCTGCGAATTGTGCTCCTATTGCTAAAGTATTCAAGTGTCTCCTGAGTATCTAAGTTAAATTTGCAAATGCTGAAATTGAAGAAGTTTGCTCTCGTATAGAGTTGCACACCTTCTCTTCTGTATTTCCTTCTGAATTTGTCCCCCCTCCCTTGTACTTTGTGCTGTCCTCTCTGTATTGAAGCCATTCCAGAGCCACATAGGAAGCTCACCTCCTCTGCGTGTTTGTGTGCATGTGCACGCTGGGTGACTTGTCTGGCAGCTTCACATTTGAAAGGGTGTGGTAGAAATCTCAATAAAATAGTTAAAGATCAGCCACCTGGTTCAAAACTTATCAGAGCTGATGTGCAGGCAGTGTAATTTTATAACTGAAGCTTCCCTAGAAAACGAGTCCAAAAGTATAAATGGTTGGGTTGTAAGAAGAACATTCATTTATGCATTGTCACTCCATTTACAATCTGCAAACAGAACAACTTGTTTGGTTTACTTCTTTGTTTTTGTGTGAGAGAATTAATGTGTGATTTACTAGAGGGAAGCTAAGTTGAAGGAAAGGATTTTTATGTAAGTACAGAAAGTGCTTAGTCCTCCGATCATTTTTATCTGCTAAGGGATTAAATGCTGTAGTCTAGATCCAGTTGCTATAAAAATTGTCTCTTGCATGTATGACTGTGCTGGGTTTGATGAGAGTTTCACTGCTGCAGGGTGGCATGCAGCCAGTCCCAGAGAGCACTTGGACTGTTGGGGTAGATGCTTCAAATGAGATTTGGTAGGTAGGGTAAATAGCATTTATATATAATGACCTTATTTTACAATAGGCTTGTCTTTACCAGGTCTGCAACAAAATTAAAGCTTGGATCCTCAGCATTATTTAGGTGCCTTGGTAATTTAATGGAGACCTGGGTGTCTGAATATTTGGGGATCTGAAGTTAAATTAGAAAACAATGAACATTTTGAGGAAAAAAAAATGTCAATGATTAAAATAGATCAGAAGGATTTTTTTTTAAAGTCTCACCATTTTAAGGACCTGTCAGAGCTTTATTTGTGTTTAGATTAACAGTAAATAAGAGCATAAAATTAAATGTTCAGTTTAATATGTGAAAAGCAACTGGTTGCATAACTGTCGAGTTATGAAACCTATATTTTTGTCCTCTGCATCCTGAACATCTGTGGCCTATATTTAATTGCAGTTTTCATCTTCAATTTGAAGAAACAATGTTTAGCCTGAAGACAAAAGTGATCTGTATAGTGAAATCAGCTAAAGAGTGTGGTTGAGTCTCACTTGCTAACAAAAAAGGCATTTTTTATGTGTGTTCTAATTTAGAAGTGGTATTCATTTGATAGTTTAAATACAGCTAAGAATACTCTAGTGTTTGAGCAATCTGAAGAATGAGAGTATTAAAGACAGAGGGACTGTAACTTAAGAGGAACAGGTGCATAAGAACAGACATGTGGGGCCATATTGTGCTATCAATTTTTAAGCAGAAATCCGTGCTGATTCCAACAGGGAGTCATTGTGCTGAAATATTGATGAAAGGATATGATACGGCCCATGGGCAGGAAATAATGAAATAGGAAAAGTAAAGCAAGCCAGCAGAAGTAGAGAAAGCAATCCAAAATGCAGAACCAAGAGGTATGAGTGACTTCAGAGGTAACATTCCTGAAAAATCTGGAGAGTGATGTGGACAGGTTATATGTAGGCTGGCAATGAGATATATCTCATCACCTTTCACGCAGCACTGCATGCAGCCAGATAGCTTCAGCCCATGTTTGCAACTACAATCTGCATTTTGCAGTTGGTCCATGTAATTGACTAGATGAGATTCCTCTTTCAGTCAACCTTAATTTTTCAAGACTTGTAATTCAGATCCAAATGCTAATCTGCATTTGTGACTCAGAAGTCTCTAACTGGCAACTTTATTATAGAGGAAAAAGATGGAGCCTTAATGTAGAAACAGGAAGGTGAGGTTTGAAGAATATGCATCAGAGTCTGTTGAAATACTGGGAGTCAAAAACCCTTGAGATACTTCCATTCAGTTTGTTTCCACTTCACTGTAGCTGTTAAGACATATTCAGGGCTCAATAGACTTCTTAGCCCATGTCTGAGTTAGAAATCAAGATGTCTGCAAATGTACCCTGATGAAAACAAAGCAAGTTACCCAGTTCTAGTTTCAAAACAAATTCTGTTGTTTGAAGTACGTCTTAGATGGGGTTCCCAGGTACAACCTTGATGAGGTATCTTGTGGTATAACTACAGCTTGCTCCAAGCACAATGTGATTTATTGCCACAGAGATAAGGAATTCCAAATCTCCAATTTCTGCCAGCACATCTTAGGAAATACATGGGTGGTCTGTCTTTCAAGGCTAGGCCATTAAGTAATGAATGGTTGTTCTTCTCTATGGCATTAAAGATCTTAATCAACTAGATATTCCAGTTCACTGACAATGGAACTATTTCCATCTACTATTAAAACATAGTTTCTACCACATAGCTTCTACCACTTCTCTGCCAGAGATATTTTGAGTATTTTATTTTGAGAAGTCTCTAACACACTGCCATTCATTTCCTCGTGTTGGACGTGTGGATTAAAAAGAATACAAGGCAGGAACCACCAAAACAGAAAACGTCAACAATACAGATATGCTTATGCACTTCCCTTGCTTAAAGAGAATGTTCTAAGATGCAAATTTTATAATTTTCTGAAATAGGGAGAACATTTAAAGAGCATCCATGGATTAGTCTGATGAAGTTTGTTCTGTAAATTGCTTGAAAAGAAAACAGACTCTTCCTAGGTATTGCAACAAATTGTTCCCAGCACTTCAGCTTAATACACTAAATGAAAATGCAGAGGAAGCAACACAATATTGGATGAACCTGTTTCAGAACATTGGCTCGGGCCACAAAGCAAGTAATTAACAAGCTGAATGAAGCATTTAAGCCCACGCCTTATCATTTATGTAACTAACCTTTGAGTTTTGGACGCACTGGTATGCTGCAGTGAAGCCTACACAGTGTTTCTTTTATGTGTGTGTATTGAGCAAATGGGAAATGCATACCCTGCCATTTGTTTTTCACATTTTCAGCACTTATCAGAGTTCTCTGCCTGAGTGATCTTATATTGCAAAAATGTACGCCTCTTGGTCCTTTTTTCTGTAGTGCAGTATGAATCTAGATGAGTTTCAGACTTGTTGTGTAGGGGGGATATATTCTACTTTTAAGGGTGCTCGTGAGCTTGTTTAAAGCACGATTGGTGGCACTAAAAAGGAATTAATCGAATGCCACTTTTCACCAGAGAAGTGAGCAGCAAAAAGAGTGACAGGGGATTGATTCTGCAGACTCCCTGTTTATGGAGCCAGCCTTCACAAACAGCTTGAAAACAAAGCAGGAATGCTGTAAGCCGATGTCATCTGATTGGGGGGGTCTGAAAAGAAGGAGCTTCCATTCCTATAACACATCTGTTTTTCCCATCCTGAAAAACGTTGGGCATATGAGGAGCACTGAGGCAGCTGATGACAACATTAGCTTCCTATAGAGCAACTAATACTTAATAGTGGAGCGTAGCATCACCTCTACACTCGGGGAATGAGTCATTTTGCTTACTAATTCTCCTGCTTTCATCTCTCCCTCCTGTTCTTTCCCCCATTGCTGTATAACCAGACTTATTTGGAACCCTTGTAAGACAAACACCATGTCTCCTTGGCGGGAGGGAAATAAAATAGCATACTTAACATGGTTATATAACACTGCTACTCATGCCTAAAATGAGGTCATTTTGATTAATATATTTATCTGGCGTGCAGCTGTAACAGGAGAAATAATTGTGATTAAAAGAGAACCGTTTTATTTATTCTCTTTGCACTACAGCATTCAGGTTTGTAATTAATATCCCAAACTTGATGGGAGCTATTTGTTAGTTAATGTGATAATTTGTGCCCGTGGGCTATGTCCTAGCCCTCCAAACCTTGGAAAACCTTCACAGTGCTGAAACACAACTTCCTTTCTCTCTTCTTTTCTCTCTAAGAAATATGGTAAGAATTCCTCAGTAATTGTATTTATTAGAAGTAATGCAGTAGACTACATAGAATCAGGTAAAAAAGATGTGGGAGAAACAGACGAAGGTGCTATAAGCTGTCAGGGAAATAGAGAGGTTAAGGTTAGTGTGATAAAAACAATGAAATTAAAATGTGAGGTTCTTTGAAGTTGAAGATGTTTCTGGGTGATAAAGTAACAGGACAAGGGAGGAGTGATAAAGCCAGTTACTGTGGGCTGGGAGAAAGAGCTGAGCAGCATGCTGCAAATGGCTCTAATATAATCTGTTGGGCTCATAGAACTGGTAGGCTTTGCTTTTGGAATACAAGTAGATGTATTTTTTCTTTTGGGATGTTGAATTGCCATTCTTCAAAGTTCTGACGCATCCGGTTCTATTTCGGTTTGATGACTCCTAACTAGACACGTTAGGCGGCTGCTGCTCAGAAAGCCAGCATTTAAAAACACTGTTTTTCTCTTCCACTCTTTCTGGCAAAAAGCTCGTTATTCAAGTGCTTTCTCTAACCTTTAGTTACCCTGGTTGCATAACTGGAAAGCAGCATCCCACCATGCACTTCTGTGACCCAGTTGTGCCTTTCCAGTAGTGACTTTATGAGTTATGAAAGGTGTGTCTGCCAAACTGCTACAGAAACATTTACTCTACTGACCCTGATTTCCTAAATATTATATAGCCATCATTCACTAAGGAACGAAAAACAGTGTAAAGCATTGAAAAGAAAAATAATTCAGCAATGTTGAAAATCCTTCTGTATGTTCTTTAGCCTTGACAGAGCTCAGGCTTCTCATTGATAAGAATACTTGTAGAAACCACTTTTAAATCATTAATGCTTCAGTAATCTTTCAAAATGAATTTCAGATGGTACGTTCAGTACTAATAGTCACAGTACAAATCATTGAGTCATCCACAGAAGAGACTGAATAACAATTGCTTTGTTGAACTAACTTACAGCCTAAATTGTGATGTTCAGAATTCAGAGTTTCGAGGTCGTCTGCAGACCTGCTAAAATCCTTTCACGTTATCGTGTCACTTATTACCACGTTTTCTACAGATGATAAAGCCTCCATGTGGATAAGACTGAACTACTAATATAATACATAGAGAAAACCATTTATTACTAATTTTACTTTTACAAAATCTTTCTGTAGCTCATAGAAAACACAAAAAAGCCATGTGCTTGATTTTCTTTTCCATCACATAATACAGCATAAGTCAGTTATATAAATAAACTCACTTACATAAATAGCTTAATTCTCCTTTCATTTTATGGCATTATAAACCAATAGCAGATCTACTGAAACAAAAGATGTTATGCTGGCATGAAACTGGTATTGACAGCATACTCAGGCTTTTATTATATAGATTCTTTCAGCCAGTCACTTCTATTGTAACCTGAAAGCCATCCTATCAGAAGATGTAAACTGTTTGGTATGTGGCGGCTGAGGGCTAGTCTTCATAGCAAATCTCGCTCTTTACGTCAGTGCTCTGGTTTTCAGGTAGCCTCTGTGTATTAATTTTTGGCATCAATATACAGCTTATCTTAATGTTAGTTAAAAATACAGCATGTCTGGTAAAGAAGGCCTGATGACCTAGTTTGCTAGCAAGCATGACTTAATCTGTTCTATTGCGTAGTTTCTGGGGAACTTGGTATTATTAACTGCTGATAAAAAAATCTGCTCAGCTTGAAAATCAGGAATAATATATATTAAAAACAACAACAAACAAGCCCAGCCCTATGATAGTTTACTAACAGTTTCCATTCCTCCTTCAACTGTATGTGTGGCCAAGAGGGTGACACATAGCAGACCTTATTGTTTTTTTTATTATTATTATTCTGGTTAGGATGGACTAAGGACCAGTTAGTCTACAACTGATATGGCAGAGGCTAGAGGTGTTAAATAAATAGTTGTTAAATTAAGGAGTCAGCTACCTCACTTGCAGATAAAGATGTTGCAGTACTTTAACTCATAGATAACTGCAGCACATTAATAGATGTTCCAGGATTTTGTTGCATCTCATTAACAGAATAAAAAGCATGTTACAGCTGAATGCCAGAATTTTCAAAGCTGTGGCAGATAACAGCCAGGAGCTATCACATAGCATGCCCTTCACTTTGCTCAGCCTGCCACAGTCCTGATCCAAGCCCCAGTGAATGCAGGTTATTGTGTTATGAAATAAACTGGGAAGCAGAGGCTAACTGGAGTAAGTAATTTCCCTTCAACTGCTTTAGAGGATAGAGATCATTAGCACTTCTTAGTGATCATTTTAATGTGAAACATTATGTAAGCATAGCTGACTTTAGAATAATTCAAAAGTCATTTGAATAAATCTGTGTAGATACAGCATTACAAAATGGGAACACAGTGAACAAGTAGTTGGAAAATAGCTTTGCTACCCTTTGTTTTAAATTTTTCTGCTTTAAGCTACAACTAAAAACATTTCTGAACTGTGCATTAAAACCCATTCTTAATTAAAGCCTCCAAACCCGAAATTGAGAATTAAAAGGAATAGATCCTACACGTTCCCAAACAAACCTTCCGTTTTGACTATTTGCTATTTCCTGATGGAAAAGCACTTCAACCAAAACAGTTCCTCTACTCAGATTCAAATTTATGTTGTTAAAGAAAACAGCAGTGTTGACATAATTAGTTTTTGGCTTACTATATATGGTGTTTAGACTATGCCCTGGATTCTAAAATAAATGAAGGACCTGAGCAAGCTTACATAAGAGACCAGCAAGCCCAGCTGTGGTAGTGTAAGTGGCAGGGACTTATTCAGTGTATAACAACCGTGCCACAGCTCCCATCTTGCTTAAATGACAAAGTAAAGGAGCAGTCCACATGTGTTTTAAAGGAACAGTCTGTATGTGTTTACCTTATAAAAAAAATCAGGCAACGTTTCCACAGTTTTAGTAGAATAAAATATGAAGTTCCTCTCAGTGATAGTTCTATGAATAAAACTACACTTTTTGCTTTTTCTGTAAAATTGAGGACTTAAAAAACCCTATGAAACTTCTGGTTAAGGGGTCCTCACTGAATGTAGTGCTTTCACATAGCTTAGAAAGCAGCTAGGGCTCTTTCCTGGCTGAGACTGTAAATGAAAAGTTAGCCTGGTTATTGCTTCAAATCACAGACAATGAAGCAACTCACTGTGAAGCAAACAGTATGTGAAAGGTACCACAGTCCAGAGAAGCAAACGTAGTGCTGAAAGCCAGGCCCTTGTCAGTTCCTATCATTCCTACTTTTCTACAAAGAAGGAAAAATGCTCTTGCTGTTCTTCACAAATGAGGTTTGGGCAACTAACTTCCTTTCTGGGAGTTAGTTCCTTCACATCAAATTTTGTTGTGTGACTGTAGGATCTAAGATTTGTTCTTTATTCCTTTTTCTAAAATACCGGAAAAAGCAGCTCACATGTCATGTTTGTTACCAGGTGTAGTTCTTTGTTATGCAAGCCAAAGAGTAAAGAACACAAAAAGTTTAATTAGCAAACAACTCTCCACACAGACTTTGTTGGTACAAGGTAGTTATATGTACATCTACAGACACATACAGGTTCTTTGGACTATGATTTTTAAAAAATATATTTTATATGACAATGTGAACAAATCTGGAAAAAAACAAAGTACTTCAACCTTATGTAGAGGTAGCTGAACAGTACTCTGTTCAGTGATATGAGCATAATAACTTAAGTTTCAGTTCAAGTTCATTACAGTGCACAAAAGGATGTTTTACAAACAAATGGAATATACAAGTCCACAAAGAACTTATTTAAAATGGCTTGATAGATATATTTCTGGCACTCTTGTAACCACATAGCTTGATGGAATTAAATTGGACAAGTATATGGTGCCAAATTAAGACATCTTACACAGAGTCTCTTCCTCCTCATTTTTGTACTTCTCCCATCCCTCACCAGGGAATTATAGAAGCTATTACATTGTTTTTGCTACACTTCTGCTCTGTAAACCTTTGTTCTGCAAATTTAAAGATTTAAAGGTGCATATGTGTATATTTATAAAATATATGGCTATGACTCTCTTAAAAAGATCAAGAATGGCAATAACAGAATACAGGCACTTCTATGTGAGGGTTACTTTAGACCTTATGAAACTCCATCATTAGTAAGCACTTCACATGACACCTGGATGAGGAAGTCAATGTACTAGTTCAGTTTTTCTTAAGTATTATCCCTCATTTTAATCCTGACTAGGCAGTTCAGTTTGTACCCAGACAATATTTACTTAGCAAAATATTTCAGAACAGTGACTATGCTATAGTAACTATCACCTTTTTGTAGCTCTAAGACTTTCATTGATTTACTGGGCTTTGGAGTAAACTCCAGATCAGATCTTAAACTATTTGCTGTATCAGTTACAGGCTAGGATGTGAAGTAGACAAAATAACTGACCTCAACCCCTGCTTAGCCTTCAGCTAATGAAGAACTCAGGGGACTGGAGAGCACTACCCAGAAAGCATACAGTTCTAGTGGGGTTTTGATGCATCAAAAACCCTGTAGTTAATTTACATTTGTTTTTAAATAAGTTCGTGAACATGTCCTCCATTTCTAAACACTGTGTTTAAGTACAACTGTCTGTCACTAGTTTAAACACCAGTAAAACTTCAGCACCAACCAGAAATCATTAAAAAAAACATCTAAAACAAGACTTAATTTTACAAAGCTTTTTCTACAGCTCAAACTAAGCCAGACCTGCTACATCCAAATCCCCGACTTTTTTTTTTTTTTTATTAATTAAAATAATCTTTGGATTAAGAAATCCATGGTTCAGGTGTTTTCAGGTGTTCTGGTTGCAAGCAGTCATACAGGACGGAAGCATAGGCCAAGCACTAGGTCAGCCATTCAGTATGACAGCTTCTATCTGTTATTGCTACAAGCCAATGGAAGAGAAAATATATGAAATTTTTTTTTACAATTAACACTAGAATGTCAATTAGATTTAGCATGATAATGGTCTAACACACAGGTGATACACCATTTTATCATGTTATTAATACTACCAAACTACTTTCTATAACTGTGCGAGTTCACTGGCAGAGTTGATGTTTTTCCTGACTAATCCAGTCCTGCCTCCAGTTTACTTTCCACAGTTACGCAAGCCAAGATAATAGCTATTTTGATAGAAGCAATTCCCCATAAGTTATTACTACACAAAGCAACATAATTCACTATAAATGTTAGAAGTTTGTCTATGTATGGGAATGAAAAATGACTGTAATTTCTTCCCCCTCAAGTCATCTGTTTTTATTTAGAAGCTATCTGTATGTACAGATATTTGGAAAGGTGATACAGCCAGCCTTGGTTACTTATTTTAATCTGTTTTGTTAAATACTTCATCTATGGAAGGGTGAGAAGATTTCAGATGAACACAACTATCTCTCTCAAATGCAAATCTGAAGCTTTCACAGTCTCCAGGTGTTTGAATGGTATACCATGATATTCATGAGGACACTGGCACTTAGTTTGTTCTATTAGTGGCTTTCCTCTCCATCAGATTTTTTATTTTTTATTTTTTTAAAAAGGGGGACTCATCAATTTTCTATGTGAATTGAAGAACTTTTGTTGGTTGTAGTAAACCCAACTCACTAATCAAGGGTCAGGGGAAGATACCTTCTCTGAAGGACTAGGAAGAAGCCTTTGCATTACTTATGACCTCACAACAAAAAATAATCAATACTTCTAGCCACAGAGGAAAAGTAACTTTATGAAGTGCTTTTAAAAAAAAAAAAAAAAAGAGTGGTTGAGACAAAGTAAATACCTAGAACATAGTAAGAAGCATAAATAAAATATTCCCCCATTAAATTTGATCAATGCAATTTCTATTATTGAAGAGAAGGTATTTTAAAATCTGATCATCTGTTTACTTATGCATGTAATAAATGTTGAAGTTACATCCTTGTACTGATTACTACAACTAAAAAAGTCACCCATACTGTGGCATAACTAAAGATTTTTTTAAACCTCATTACTTAAACAACCATCTGAACTCACTGAAGAGTGAGGCTACTCCTTGTCCAGCTTTTACTGGACAGCTTTTTTTTTTTTAGGAAACTTGTTTCTCACATTTTCCTTTTTTTTTTTTTTTTTTTTAAACCTCTGAGGGAATTTGCAGACTACCCATTAATCTAGGATGTGTGGTCACAGAGCAGTCCCAGACAGAACGGTACTGTACATGTACTGATGAACTTCCTTGATGTACTTGATCTGTTGTCCATATGCAGGTCAACTGTATGCATCGTATGCAGTATTTCCAGTGTTTCCAGGCTGCACCAAATACACTGGGTGTTCACAATGCAGTGCATCTATACGCAAATTTCTAATTAGAGAATTGACAGCTGTACTCAAATCTAGTAAAGACAGACAATATTTGCTTATAAAATCAAGGATCCTTTCCTTGGCAATTTCTGAATTAACAAAATAAGCAGAATATGAGTATGCAGAAGATGTAGCGTGCAGGAAAAAAACCGTAAGATCGGTGAGAAAACAGTAAAATAGATATTTAAGGTCCTTTTCTCACAGATATGAGGAACTAAGTGCCAGCTTATTTCTTTGGGAGCAACGTGGGCTCCTTGTTATGCATTAATACATAATAGTTTAAGGAAGAATTATATTTAATGCAGCTTCATTTCCAAACAAGTAGGAGTCACTTTGACTCACGAAGACAAATGCTATAGCAGGTCTCAGCCACCATACACTTGTTATTGTTCAGAACATGTATGTATTTCTATACATTGTTCACAGAGAAGCATGTAAAGTACCACCTACAGAAGACGTCAGAAGTGCAGCAATCTAGCAGTATGGAAACAAGTTGTAGCGTTTCTAGAGTAGCTAAATGCAAACACAGAATACATCTTCCATTTGCATCACAAGGCTGAAATGTGTTTGTCTTCCATTCTTTCTTTGGTACCCTTATGGAAAAGTCCTATAGAATTTAACAAGAGGGGGGACAAAATTTTATGGAAAGTTAACAGTACAGAAATTACTCTTAACAGATATTTCTGATGAAATAATGACGGGGAAAACACAAACATTAAATTCTACTGCATTTTTCCATAAAGGCATGGAATGGCAATTGGTGCTATTGTGGGATAAAATAAGGAAATTCGTAGCATTCCGCAACAGTTTCAGGGTTTTGTTTTGTTTCTTTTTGCCACTGAAAACAGTAACTAGGAATAAAAGGCCCTGTTCTGCTCACACTGAAATCAATGAAAGTCAAAGTGAGCCCCATTGAAGTAAGATCAGTCCCAGAAAGTGGTAGGCAGAAATCAAGAAAGCCAAAATATACCAACTGTTGATTAAAGCAACAACAAAAGAACAAAACAAAACACCTAAGTTACTGCAATTCTCATTTTTGCCCTGTTTTTACCTGCTTTACAGCTAGAAGTGATCACCCAAAAATGCACTTGTTTTCCTTAGGGGTTAAGTTAAGCTACTATTTAACAACACTGGCCAATCTCTGTTAAGAGAAATGCAGTGGCTGGGTAGAGATTTGAAGCTAACAGAAACCTGAAGATTGGGGTGAAATAAATAAATAGCATTTATTACATTTTCCTTCTCACGTGATACAAACTGCCCTCTGAGTCCTGTGGTTCAAATTAACCCTCCCTCCACCCACATACACACTCCAAAACCAAGTCCCAAACACTTAGAAAAAAATAAAGCTTATCTCAACAGTAACAAGAGTATTTGTAAAAAAGATGTGTCGTATCCTACAATGAAATGATACCAATCCTTCCAGTTTCATTTTTAGGAGTAGCCACTGAGTGTGGCTCACTCTTTAGCAGTTGTTTGTAGCCATCATCCTTTCTTGCAAAGAAGGGTTCAGATGTAAATTCAACTAAGTTATTCCCCATTCTGTGCAATATTAGGGGATGGAACCTTCTGTCACCCAATTTCCACTGCCATCAGCTGATCAATGCCTTGATTTAGTCAAGCACTTGCACACTCATGCTTAATGTTAAGTATGTCCTTGACTGCTTTGTGATATCAGGGACCTAGCTGCAAGCATAGGATCAAGCTCCAACAACTGTGCATGAATTATCTCAGAATCTGTGTATACAAAGACTTCATGGCAGGCTGTTTCAGGAGAAAAAAACCTTCGGCTACAGTAGAACTGGGGACAAGTAGAAAAACATTCAAAGTACTTGAACACAAGTATCTGAAAAATGATCAAAGCAGTTTTTTGTGCACTGCCAGAATCATAATTTTCCCCCCAGTTGTACATACAGGGTAAAAACACTAAATAAATAGAGCAGCTTACGTTCCTTTAGAGAATGAACACATAAATAATACACACTTTGAAACAAAAAAATCATAGTGCAAAAATAAATTATCAAACGGAAGTTGTGAACATTATTATACACAATGCTATATAAAACCTGAACCATTGGAAAAGACTTAGCAGTTCACTGAAATAATGCATAAACATTATTAATTCTGCTTCACATTAAGCTGCAGTTTATCCTTTATCCACTACAAAAAATAAAAATAAAAATAAATTAAAAACCTCTTAAGCTTTTTAAAAGGTTTATGGCAAACAAGATCACTTTTTGTTCTATCACATTTGTTATTAATTTAGCAGTGCAGTGATTGAATAATCATCTCAGAGTTCCAAATGGAAACTACTGAAGTATCCATAAACATCCCTTGATCTTTATAACTCATTTTCTTTGAAATTCAGGCTTGAAACATCCTGACACTTAAATCTGTAAGACATTATTGCAGTTAGATGAAGTTACAAGAAATACTCTACAGTCAAGTACTGTGGGAGACTTCACAGCTCTCCTCACCATCACCGTGATCTTGTACGAGACATGAATGTAAGGACACGTCTGATGCCATTCAAGCGGTCTTTGAGGGATTTCATGGCAAGGAAAGGGAGCTGAGCTCTGTTCTCAAGTGGAAGGACAGCTAGGACCCACCAGCACCATGCTGGCCCATTAGGATTAGCCTGCAGCAAGGGGAACAAAACAGAAGTTAGGAAACATGTATGTGGTATGGGCTTGGTTTTGAACATTTTTCTTTGAAAACACAGCATCTAGCAAGCAGATTATGTCATTGCCAGCCTAATGGCTTGGGATTACTAGTTGGCTTGAAACAGAAGTTACAGCCAAGTTGCACCTTTCCTAAAAATGGGATGTTGAATGTAGAAGTGAGATGCATTACTATTTTTAGCAACAGTTTATAGGTTGGTCCTTTTGTTTTTTTTTTTCCCCTCTTGTTAATTATTGATCCAGTCCTTTGGGATACCTGCCTCCTTCATATTTTATTATTTTATACCTGGCACTTCATATTTTACTTTTGTTGTTATATTCTGTTATTTTAGGATCCCTATTATTTGCAGTCCTTTAGCAAGAGTAACAAGTTTCCTCCCCTGCTTTCTCTTACACTTCTAATTTGCAGAGTAGGCAAAAAGACATTTAAGTGTCCTGGGATTAATAATGTAGGTTAAGTTACCAACATTAAATATGAGCTTTCTGTTTACAGTAGTGCTACTACTGGTGCACAGCAACATAATCCAGATACTTTGCTTATGCAGGATAAATACAGAGCATTCTTATTTTCATCATAAAAGACGATGCTTCACAGCTTATCAGTTATCCTTGCTATTTCTGTCTCTAGAAGTTACATAAGCCATGGATTCTGGGTACCTGTGGGTCAGGATCCTTAGCTGGCATCGGACCAAAATGACTGAGAATTCGACTTTTGAGTGCCTGCTTGAGTGAGTTAAACCACGTATATGCCAGATCATAGACAGAATCGTGGAGGACAAGTAATGCAGCATAGTCTTGTCCTTGCACCTGAAATGAGTAAAGAGAAGGGGAAGGTTACTGTTCAGTTTGCTGTTAGGGAAGGCAGATCATTACTTTAGGGTTTTCTGAGGTGGGTAGGAGAAAAGAGCAAAGAATGCCAAGAGAATTCCAGTATGAATCATGAAAGGTGTGATTTTTTCCCCCTAAAAACAAACTCATTTATCAATTACTTCACATTCTTATAATGTATTCTAAACCAAGGACTCTAATTTGGAGAATAAACACTTCTGGATTGTTATATGAAAATATCTTTTCATAAGCATCCTACAACACAATAAGAGATTATGAAAATAGTTAAAGTTTATTTATCATCTCCTCAAAACAGTAATTTTATCTTCCCACTTAAAACAAAAGCTTATATCAGCCAGAATACTTTGCCTTTTTTTTTTTTTTTAAATAATTGATGTAAATCATTCTGAAGGTGTAGTAGACCCAACCCTGCTCCCTCTTACCTGAAGAGAAGTTTTCTAATTAGCTTCAGAGCAAACAAGCAACTCGCCCCTACCCCACCACCTTTATCAACTGCAGTTACTCTGTCTAGAAGAGTGGGAAGATCTCATCCTGGATTCACTTAGTTTCTAAAATACTCTAGGGAGAACATTCTTCAGCATATGGGCAGTGTGTGCGTGTACTCGTGTAACTCGTATTTCTCATCTTTAACCATGAGCGGTCAGTAAATACCAGTTTAATTTAACAGTAACTGTTCCACAAAACAGAAGTTTGCGTGATATATTTGCTTTGAATTTTAGGTATTATACAGTTTAAATGAAATCTTTTGGATTCACCTTTTGATCCTCAATGTACTCAATATCTGCTGTATTATAGCCATCGCGCTGGCTGTGCTGTATCACCTTAAATCTCCTCTTGCCAATGCTGTCTACAACGGAGCGACCATCAGCAAAGAATTCAACGTTTCTTATCTCCAGAATGCAGCCATAGTCTGCAAACCTATTTAAATCAGAACAAAAGCAAGTAAACAAGTCTTACTCTCTCTACCCTTAGTTCCACAGAACTGCCATACAGCCAGTCCCTACCACAAAGGTACTTACTAGTGTCAGCTAATTCCCATTGTTCACAGTACTGACCTGCTATAGCTCAAATTATTCAACAATTGTTTTCAAAACTATCAAGAATATTCAGGCTGTCTGATCTGATTAACACTAACTGTATGCTTCAGAATACAAGGAATTGCTTATGAAATTGAAAATTATACAGCCCAGAAGCATGCTTTCTCCATAACTCTAGTGTTTTCAATCAAGACAAAAGAACAAATGCAATTCAGAATAATTATGGAAGGGCTATGAAATCTATACATGAAAAACTTCCACATTTTCAGCAGATTTTGTAGGCATGCATTTTGTGTATGTCATACCTTGTAGGTATCCCTCAAAACAAAAGGAAAGAGCTATATACAGAGACAGACATCAAGGTCAAGGCCAATAAGACTGACTGTAAAAGGTTCAATGTAAATGCTCAGCCAGTCCTTACAAAAGTCCTGCTCTACCTCTACAGCCTCCAGTGTATTTAGAACTGTAGCCCAATAGCTTAGCTATTTTCCTAATTTAAAGAACACCTTACCTTACTGCCATTTAAATTTGATTTCTTGTGGCAAAGCATTAGACAGATTTTAAAACAGTTGAAAATATGCTTCCTTTCCACATATTTTTAAGAGGTCTGCAGTTCAACTTTGTATAAAATGCACTAGCTCTGTGTGTTTCAAGACAGATGGGCAGTCATAGAATCCAACTGCTCAAAAGAGAAACTTCAGTCTTTTCAGTGTCTTTAACTGGCATGATTAGGTAGAAGGTCTCTCTACTAGCGAACTATCACATATGTTTATAGTGATGGACCTTTCTGCACCTCTCTCCAAAGGCCTTGCTCCAAACTAAGTGAGGTAGATCAGATGGTCCAAGCATGCTGCTCACTCACCCCTTCACAGGGTCACTGATGCACATCCCAAATTGTTTGGTGCCAGTCTCCATGCACCTTCGAATCATCAGGCGGTAACATGGCTCAAATATGTGCAGAGGGCACGGGACTGTAGGATAAGCCATTGTGCAGACAAATATAGGAACATTCTTATTTAGGCTGTAAAAAAAAAAAAAAAAAAAAAAAAAAAAAAAAAAAAAAAGACACCAGATAGGAAACTTAACCAGAACACTCACAAGGTATAAAATCCATACGTTTTATACAAGAGCATTCTTTAAAATTATTATATCTGTAAATAGAAGTTTAAATTTAGAATATTATTAGTGTAGTAAGTAAAAGCTAAAACTGTTTCTCTTTAAATTGATTATCTGACTAGTTACTGTGGAAACTGATACACCACTTATTAGCAAGAAAGTTTTTAGTTATGCTGTCTGGTTTTGCTCGTGAGAGCATTAAAGCATCTCTGCTATTCTCTTTATAGATTTTCCTTAATCCCACTTCTTCCCTACCCAGTAATTTCTGCCCCCCAGCCTGTAAGACTACTTCCACTTATTGTCTTGCTCTGTGGCTTTCACAGAGGGCTACTGAAAGCAGCTACATTGCTTTATAGCTTGTTTATAAAGTAACATCCCGGATTTCTTCTTATTATTGTTTAGCACAGTGTCCAGTTCTTATGCTTACTCAAAGCACAATTTCACCTGGGCCCTGTTCTCTTTGAATCACTGATACCAAGGAAGAAGCTCTTTTGTCAGCATCTTAGTTTGCGTTCCCCCGCAGCAGGAAGCATTTGTTAGCTAACAGCAGTAGTATTAAACACCAAGTTTTAAATACATGGTTTACATACTTGGAAAGCTCTGCTATTTCCTCTTCATAGATCTTTCTTCTTTCAGTGAGTTCCTCTGGAAGATATCTAGCTATTAACTCCTCCATTAGTACTGTTTTACAGTATTTCCTCATAGCCAAGCACTGCAGTAAAAAACAAAACCAAAAGACACAGAAGCCATTATATTGTCTAGCATTTCAAAGTGTGCGTGGCCTATGCTAAGGCAGTCATCTGTTTGTTCTGTTTTTCTGTGTCTATTGTGCATCAAAACAATCTTAAGGTTGCACTGCCACTGAAGAGTAGTTTATCAAACTATTCCCTACATTAGGGATGTTATTTTAGACAATCTGCAGGTGACCTGCCTTCCCTCCCAGATTTCCCAAGTACAGGCCTGGTTGTAAGGTTTCAACAATGGAGATTATCCAAGCTCTAAGTCACAAGAATTACAAGGGCATTTCAGAAGTCACCTTTTTCTTCAGTTAAGCAATATTACTTTTGAGTTTGGAAGATTCCTGAAGGTGCTACTTGATCCTGTCCTGTGCCCTTGAATTTGTACTGACAACATCCAACCATCATTACCTCTGAGAGCCCTTCTTTGCACAGGGGACATTTTGGGTTGTGATCCAGGCATCTCTCAAGACATTTGAGGCAGAAGGTGTGTCCACAAGGTGTAGTGACAGGTTCATAGAAGAGCCTGGATTGGAAAATCCAAAAGACAAAAAGACAACAATATCGTGTACCAAAACAAAAGAAAAAGCTTTTACCGAAAAGCTTTGCATTAATCCACTAATTTAGCTACTGACTACTCCAGGGATAAAACTGTTCCTTGCTTTTCATTCATGTCTTCATCCAACTTTTGTCTTTATTCAGCTTACAGACTTAATTATTGTCACCCAACGTGGAAAAGGCAGCCCATGAACTCAAATTTTGGTGAATGTGAGGGAGAAATACTGTCTTTAAGTTCAGATAGGCCAGGCCTTCATTATATTCAACACAAGCAATAAATAGAAGCAGAAGTTGGACCATCTAACTTTTTCTGATGAAACTGAGCAATGCTTATACAACTATTAGTGTGGAAATCATGTGATTACTTGTATGTGCTTCGGTCTACCCAAAAGAACTATTTGCAGTAATAGCCCACAAATCATTACAATGAAATGTATTATTACAAACCTGGACTGAGAAAGCAGTTTTGTTGGAATAGACAGTTTTTAAACCTTCAAATGACTGTTTTTCTGGAAAAGCAATGATATTAAATTCATGTTTCATCTAGAAAAAATATTTAATTATATAAGGCCAGGACTTTAAAGTATCTTTATATCTAACCTTTACCCATTTCAAGCACCTCTGGGACACTTATTTTCATGTAGAAAATATTTTTGGCTTATTATAACTATGTGATATTGTAAAGTGATGTTTCCTTGCAAGTAAGTACCATAGAGAGATGTTGATCATTTAAATAATCCTACTAAATCTAAATAACTTTATTTTTTAAATACAAAATCTTCAAAGCTATAAATTAAATTGCTTGGCATATGATATGCTTCACAGCATACTGCGTAATCATTTTAGGGGCTCAAATACTAGCCTAATTTTAGTTTATCAAGTTTATCAAAGCTGCAAACTAAGTTCTATTTTTCTTGTGGAAAGTATAAACATGTAAACCCACATTTATTAATATCTTGAACAAGATGAGTGTACTTAGGAGCATAATTGGCTCTTCACAAGATTGCCATTGCCATTTTATTAAATGTCCTTAGTTACTATAAATATTGACATTTAAGCAAGGGAACATATGAAGAAGCATCTAAAATGCCGCACCTATTATTGCAACTTGACTGTGTCATTGAAAACCCTTATTACTTGTTTGTTTCATGAACAGAAACCTCACTGCCTTACCTTATTGCCCTGAATTACGTAAAATACCAAAATCTACATTATGCTTCAGTAAGAACTGGTTTGCATATGCAATTATTTCGTAGTGACTACTTGAAGTGTTAGCATAAATGCAAGAAATTCCTGTTAAAATGCACGATCCTGCTCTGACTCACTGTAGCCAGCAGCAGCTTTTTCCCCAGTGACTGAGGGACCTGGACCAAGTGTTGTGACTTGCAGAAAGCCGCACTATACAAAAAAGACTTCTTGTGACATCATTTTAAGCTACTGTAACAGCAGAAAATGAGTATTCACGCCTGCTGAGTAATGCTCCCTCATTTCTCACCAACACGTTGCTTTGAGCTTTACTTTTTTTCCCTCCTTGCTGCTGGAGTGAATGTAGATCAATAACATTTTGGCCACCCTACCAGACAAATAAGCTAATAACAGCTCCTGCAGTTAATTGTGAATAGGTCAGTAGGTTACTAGGTAATTAGTCCAAAGTATCTCAGGATCCAAATCCCTAAAATACATCTGACAAACACAGCAGGAAATAATTATGATCAACCTGCATTAATAACATGAAAAAGATCTTGTGACAGCTTCCCTTAGCACAGGCCTTCATTATTGCGGTGTTATAAGGCTGACATCCTTCTAGATGCAAGACTTGCATTTGTGATTGCAATTATACAATCAGCACTAACAAACATGCCTGTACTGTCACAGAACCAGCAATCCTCAAGCTAAATTTGTTTAAGAATGTATTTTAGTCTGTTTCTGATTAACAGAGGATGAGAAAGTAGCACTAATTAATTTCATTAAAAGCACTGAATAATTATTTGTGGACATAATCATAAACTCATTAAAGCCAGATAAGACCAACTGTGTGGCTTTCTGTTAGAGGAAAGTTTGGTTTTTAGCAGTATCAAGTGTTCTTACAGTTGTGTAAAATTTTGGAGCGTGTATTTAGCTGTAGGCAGTTGGGGGTAGAAGGGACAGATATGATTTATTCCAAGCAGAAGCAAGTTTTAGCAGTTGTTCCCTCAAAGGTTTCAGTTTCTTTGAAATAAATTGAAGCACTCCCCCCTACCAGCATATAACAAAGCAAAGAAAATCCTCATTTCTCCAGTCACAGACCTTCAGAAAAAAAAAAAGCCTCTTCATGGATTTTTTTTTTTTTATATCTGATATTCAATAATTGGAATTTTTGTGCAAGACAAACCTTAACATACTTTGTTGATAAATCTGAGTAATTAAAAAGATAAATGTAAGCAATGCCTTAATGCAGAGATCAAGACTCCTGTGAAACACATCTTCCCAGTGTTTCTTTCAAAGTCAGTAACAAAATCTCATTTCTTTTTAAACAAAGCAAGCAGTAAAACATGTGCTTGACAATTTTTTGTTGTTGTTTTGTTTTCTAAAATCAAAGTCATTGCTGTCCTTAAGAAAAAATCTGTTAATTAACTGAGAGAAGAGATCAAAGCAGTACAGTGATAGACTTTGTAAACTAAGGAATTCAGTGCATCTGTTAAGCAATAGAGGAAAAAAAAACATACTTGATTGCTTGCAAGACCCTCCTATTGTCATAGCAAGAACACTAATTTAAATACAAGCTTGCTATATTGGTAATACTTAATAGTTATTTTGTGTATTATATAAACACTATATATGGCTCTGTAAATTCCAGAGGATGAACTGTGGTCAAGTGCACTGGGTCAGTGGGGGGGTGTAACTAGCGAGAAGAAATCTTTCAAACACCTCCACTAACATGTGTAACCCTTCAGTGACCTCACATGTCCTTCCCAGTCATTAATCTGGGGCAGACTGGAAGTACCTATTCATCACAGTGCTCAAAACCAAAGATCTAGAAATGCATTAATGGAATAATAATTATAATAAAGGTTGGTTTCAAGTCAGAGGGAAAACTACAAGTAAGCTAGAAAATCTCTAGACTGAAAATGGAAAAGAGATCCAGTTTCAAAGCTAATGACATCCACAAGGAAATAATGGATACCTCATACACAGGGAGCAGTCCAGATCCGATGGATCCACAGATTCAAATGGAGTGTGTTGCCCAGTGCCATTTCCTTTCGTATCAACCGCATCTAACAATAAAAAACATATTACAGTATGATTGGGCACTGATACGAAAGCATAACCTGCAGCTGTACATCTACAACCAGCATCTGATATTTAAACATGCATTGTATTTACTTGGAAGTTACTGAACCATTGAGCATCATTACAGTAATTTCTACACAAAGCATCAAACTCAGCTTTGACACAAATAAACACACCTCCCCTTAATTTTGGTGACATTATGCCAGCTTACAGAGGGTTGAATTTAGGCTTGCATTAACAACATCAAAATATATTTTGCTGGAAGCCTTAAGTGGGACAAGTTTTGCTATCATTCTACTCTACATCCCACACTGCGAAAAAAGGGGCTAGACCTCAGATGTCAAAAACAAACGGAATTAATGCTTAAGCATAATTTTCTTTATTATTTTTAATTGATACGGAAAGTGCCAGAAGTACATGTAACAATGTTCCTTAAAAGATTCAGAGCTCTGCTGATAAACGAGCAATTGACTCAACATTCTTAGCTACCTTTTAGACTAACTTTTTTTTTTTTTTTTTTTTTTTTTTTTTTACAAGGAAGGTTCCACATCATGCCCTGATTAAACTATAAAAATCAAAGTGTAATTTGGACCCTCTTAAATTTTGTGTGAGCAAAAACTCTGATTGCATGTCATGGAACTTATCCTGTGTGCAATTCAACATACCTTTCTTCATGAGCTTGCAGGGCACCTCAGCATTTCTCACCTCCTCCGAGCAGCCCTTCCTTTTTAGGAGGCTGCGCTTATCAGAAATGAGAAAGGCAGACTCTGCAATGGAGGCGAGTTTGTTCTCCTCCTCTAAGCAGTCCTTTTTACTCTCTGTGATTTGTATGGATTTCCTCAAGCTGCCAGAAGTAGTTACATCTGGTTCCTCTTGAATAGGAAAACCCTTTTTCTGTTCCACATTTACCTGTGTAAAGAGAGGATTGACATTAGAACATCAATCTTCCATCAACTTGGTAAGGAAAAAAAAAAAAAAATCAAACATGTCATAAGTCTTTAATATTGTGAATCACCAGGAAGGACTTTGTCAGTCAAGGAACAGCAGTTTGAGAATTACTCTGTCAGGGCTTGATTTCAATGAAAAATAACTGCAAACTATCCTCCCCTCCCTCCCCCAGTATCATCGAGTATATTCAGCCTTTGTGCATGGCTTTATAGTTTGGCCATGAAATTCAAGCAGAGATCTGGCTAAATGTCAGGTTAAATACATTGTTATCGCTTAACCCAAGGAAAAATACATATTGTTTCTATCATAAGGATGGTATTAACCATCAAAACAACCAAAACAATGTGAGTTTCATTCTAAGGAAGCTGTATAAACATGCAATTTAAAACAGGAAAAAAAATGCACAGCTTCCTTCAGAGAGAGACTTCTTTTGCAAAGGATAAAACAACCATTCTCTATCCTGTTATGGCTACAGAACAACCTGTGAGCAGCCATTCCATAGGACTTCACCTATCAGCTTGTCACACCAATTCTCCAGATGAGCCTGAAAGCAGGTACTGTGAATTGTGATCAGGATGATGTTTAACATGTAGAAAGATGAGTGAACTGTCCCTCAAATGACTTACTTCATGACAGGCTTGTATGAAGGGATTTCTTTTCAGAGTATCCTAAAAGCCTTTCCAGAAGGCAAGGTCACTGATTATTCTTAACAGTCTCAACAAGGCAATGCAAAATCTACCATTTTTGTTTGTAGGGACTAGTCAAGTTTTCTTCTACATGTACAGCATATGCAGATCCTATTCTCAAAGTTCAGGTCTTAATGAAGCAGAAGGGGTCCTTACCCAAACCTGTGAATTTAAACCTCTACAGCTTTTCACAAAACTCTGGCTATGAAAACCAAGTTATGGTCTCGCTAATATAAATTATGTGGCTCTACAATAATCTCTAATCAGCTTATAGGAACTGAACACAGGATGACTTTGTTGCTGACACATCAGTTACAGTTCAAGCTAAAACCCTGTATTTGAGTATTTCAAGGCCCTTGAGGGTATCTCAATCCGTACTTCAGAGGCTCTTTTCTACTACCAGCTACTCAGAAGAGCTAAAGGCAGCAATAGTACCCACTCAATTCTTACATAAAATTTGTAAGAACAACAGAGGGCTTCAATTAAAGAAACAGAAGAAGTCAGTAAGACTTCAGTAGGCCCACATTGTTTTTTGTATGTTCTGTAACACAGTATGTCTGAAAAAACGCATCATCCCATCTCCCAGAGATGAAAAGGAGAGAAGGCTTCCCCACGTGAACATAAAACACACAGCAAAATTAAGAACCACACATCAGACTCGATCTTTACCTTGAGCAACCTTTGTAGGTTATGGCTGGTGCCTCCAGATCCCACTGAATTTAGGAGATTCCCCTTTAATCTAGAGTGATGTGACAACAGCTGCAGGATATCTGGTAAGTGTTCCTGAGCATTTCCCGGGATGAGTGAAAACAAACTAAGTAGAAGCTGTGATATAAAACAGAATACTTCACTGCTTAGTTCCTTCCTTGCAAGCTCTAAATGAAAAAGCAAGTAAGGGAATAGCTGACAAGCATCCTTGATTTTTTTAAAAAAACGTTTAAAAGAGCCCTTTAGTCTAGGATAAGAGAAAAAAGTGCACAAGCTAAAGCAATACAGGCCAAGCAAACAGAGGAGACATTTTTGGAGTTAAACAAGCCCATACATTACTAACCATTCTCTAAATGAAACACACACCTATGTCCTGTTTTTCTGCAGTTCACCATAAATTACTAACATCTTTATTTTTTGCTGCACATCAGATATTTCACTGAGTTTACTAAGTACAGAAAGCACTCATCTCAATCCAAGTTCAGTTAAGTGTTTCTGATACTGTAAATTATAACTATTTCTATTCACTCGTGAGAATAGAAAAGTGTAGTCAGGAGAAAAATGCTCTCTTCATTTGCTATCAGAAAATAAATGAATCTGTATCTAGTTGCAACTTGTAGCCACTCGTACAGCACATCTCATCAGATGATTATGAAAGAAACAGATGAATGGAAAATTTGCACACTTTGAAAACTAATTTCAACATACAACAGAGGCGATCCTGTTGATGCCTGAGGAAGCTGTATGGCAGCTAAGATGGCTTTTTAAAGCCAAAAAAGATTCCAAAGGATCAAGCTATGTCAAAACTAACACAGACAGACAGTTAATAAAAGCAGAACATCACAGTTACACCCAAAGAATTTGGTAAGAAGTAGTTTGACATTGTTATGCAAACAGCCTTGGAAATGACCCAGTAGAATACTGCATCATGGATGAACTCTGTGTCTGATGAGTGCCCAAGTAATTCTTTCAGTCACAAGCAGCCAAGATTTTTCTCAGAACCCCACTGCTCAGAAATCAGGTGTCTCAGATAAAGCTCTTTGGAGTCTGAATTTAGAATCATATCTGTTTATTCCTGCCCTTCTTGCTCTAGTGCATAGGAAGTCTCCCAGCATGACTATGAAAAAACAAGTTATGATACAATGATGGTGAAAGACTGCATGGTGAAACACTGGCAAGAAAAAAAAAGGTCCAACCAAGCCAGAAAGCTAAACAAATAACAATGAGAAAAAAATCACAGGAAATGGAAGTCTCAACCATATACAAAGTGAGATACAAATCTGGCTGCACTGCAGCCACCCAGGTTATAACTTCCTCAGTTAATTTCATGAACAGTGCTTCACTGCAAGAATGCTACTGTGCTTCTGAAAGGCTTTTCATGTCACAGCAGTCAGCAGCCCAGAGGTTCACAACCCACCAGCCACTGAAAAGCATGAGCACACTGTCATGAAAGAAAAATCAGTATAATGAAAACAGAAGTATTACTTCTTTATTATCATAAGCTATTGTTGCTGTGACGCTAAGCCTTTCAGCTACAACAGAAAATGATTGATTGTCAAAACGCTAATTTCTGAAGTGGTGGGCAAAGTAGTACTAGCAAATTTTACAAAATCTCTAGGAATCCACATCAACTTCAGCTGCTGCTGAAAAAAGGCTCACCGCAGACCTATTTTGTTGCTTTTTTGGCGTTAATTATTAGCAACCTTTAAAAACTATTTTAAAAACAGCTCTTTTGTTGACTGCTTCCTTCCACGCCTCCTTCACACACCGATACTCAGCACAGCACGACCGGCAGTAGGAAGAGAGCTGCTGCTCCCAAGTGGAGTTTGAGGGGTGCTGCGTGTTGCGTTCTAGCAGTCAACAGCCTGATACAACATTCAATAGCAACTCCCCCCCCTTTTGCACTCTCGCTGGCAATACCTTGCTAAGCTAGGAAAGAGAACATTAGTTTGATTATAGGGAATCACAATAGTCCGTGGGTGGTGATTATTAACAATTGACATTTACTTCAAGATTACTGATGCTAGCACTGTGAATAACTGTTTCCACATAGTATCTGCCTAGTATGTTTATTTTACTACCTCCCTACCTCCAAGAAAGGGATACACATAAGCCCAAAATTTGAACAACAGCCTGGACATCCCTCCACCCAGCCCTTCACAGTAATGAGAGAGGGGCAGGGGAAAGAATAAAAACTCTTTTTCTATGACAGGCCACTGAAAACAACATAGTTCCAGATGATTTAGGGAACTTACCTTCTGAGCCTCAGACTTGGCAGTCTTGTTCCCAGTATCTAGAGCAAGGCAGAATAGGAACTCTCTTAAAGCTTCTTCTGTTTTCCCCAGATTAGCTAATGCTTGTCCTTTCCTTAAGTGACCCTGCAACACAACACATCCACAGTTGCAGCTTTCATTCATTTTGTTGTGAGAATGCAATAAAAGCAAGATGAAGCAATAGAAAATCTTTCCAGACAGAGAAAGTTAGGCAGGGATAATTCACTAAAACAGTCTATTATACCTTGACACCACCAACGCCTGCATTTCAAGCTCTTACAGGCAGAACAGGGATATTCTCCAACTCGGGCAGATATAATTCTCACAGCACCTGAGCCCAGCTGATCTTGGAGAAATCTACTTCCCCTACATTAATCTCCTAACTAGTGATTACTTCCTTATATAAAGATATAAGCACAACATCCAGTTTTTAGAAACAGTTCATGAACTTGAGATGCCTGCAGGTCAAAAACAACAGCGCTAGCTCATCCTCCAGGATTATCACTCTCTTCTTTCACCCCAGAAAGCTCAAGAATACCATGGTTCAATGTCTGTAAGCCACAAGAGTCCAAGAAATTACAAGACAAAGCTTGCCTCAGATTCAGCTCTGACCAAGGCAATGGTTTTCTATCCAGGACAGCAGCATAAAAAGCAACTGGAGTCAGAACTTACTTTCAACCAGTACGGCTGAAGTCTGCATGCTGTTTCTGCATCATGCAATGCCTCTTCGCAAGCTTTCAAAGTAGAGTTAATCTGGGACCGGTTGCTGTATAGTAAGTGGTCATTTGGGGCTTTAGGAAATAAGAGAAATTGGTTGATTAACTTAACTTAAAAGTAGTTACATAAGCTTTACTCTTTTCAAATTTATTTTTGAAGCACACGCTGTTCCTCACAAGTTGTGCATAAAAAAAAACAATATACCCAGTCTTTAAATAACCGTGTAGTAAACGAAATATGGAAACCTCTTCGTGCAGCTCCAGCCCAAGTGCCAGCTACACATTACATAACCGCAGGAAACATTGCATAAAGAAGCGCCCAGACACTTGCACAATAAAATCACCGGCTCCGACCGAGGACCAGAAACTTACAGGAGACATTTGGGGTGGCAGGAGGAAGGCTGCTATTGTGTAGACGGGAGTTTCAAAATTGCAAGCGTGAAAGTTTCGAGGGGCGGGCGCGGTTCCCTCCGTGCCGCTGCTGGAGGTGGGAAGAGGAGCGCTGCCCACAGGCACCTGTCCCCGCCGCAGCAGGGCACAGGGGGCTCGCAGCTCGGCACCCGCTGCTGGCAGCACTCGGGGCTCGCAGGGGGGGGCTCGGGGCAGCCCCGCAGCCGGCTCCCCCCTTCCCTCCCAGCTCCTTACACAACGGGGCCGGACCGCAGGCTCCCGGCTTATGCAACCGCTGCTCTCCTGACCCACTTTCACCGCGGGACGGAGCCTCCCAGCTCCCCCCCCCTCCACCTCCGCCTTCCTCACCTAGGCTGAGCGCCTCGTTGTACTTCTGCAGGGCGGCTTGCAGCTTCTTCTCCTCGTACAGGCGGTTCCCTTCGTGGCGGAGCTGCGACGCCTTCACTTGGCAGGGGAACCACTTGGCCAGCAGGTTGCTGAGGATGACATTGACCCGCGGGAGCTGCCCGCCCGCCGCGCCGCCCTCCTCCCGGCACAGCACGCAGCGGGCCCGCGGCGGCCGCTCCCTCTCCAGGCACTTTTTGCAGAACGTGTGGCCGCAGGGCAGCGACACGGGCTCGAAGAGGAAGCCCTGGCACTTGCGGCAGCCGAACACCTCCCAGTCGCGGGGCTGCTGCTGCTGCTGCGGGGGGCCGCTGGCGGCGGCGGGCAGCCCTTCCCTCAGCCGCACGCCCCGCGCCAGGCACTCCACCAGCCGCCCCAGCTGCTCGGCCCGCAGCTGCCGGTGCCGGGACGCCAGGCGGTACAGCGGCAGCGCCTCGGGCAGCCTCCCGGCGGCCGCCAGCCCGTCGGCCCGCCCCAGCAGCGCCCGCCACTCGGGGGCCCGGCTGCCGCCCGCCGCCAGCTGCTGCAGCACCAGCGGGGGCTCCGGCGGCGGCTGGCGGGACCCCATGGCGGCGGCGGCGGCGCCCCTCAGCGAGGCGGGCGGGCGGGGGGCGCGGCGGGGCCCCGGCGGGCCATGGTGCTGCCGCCCCGCGCCGGGAGCGTCCCGGCCCGCCGCCGCTTATATAAGGGCGGCCACATGATGCGCAGAGCCCCAGCTCATTGGGCGGCGCCCGCGGGGTGTTATAAAACCGGGCGGTTTTGTAACCGCCGCTGCTACCGAGGGGAAGGGGGGAGACGCCCGCCTCTGGGCGCTGAGGGGTTGAGCCCCTCGGCTGGGCTCGTTGTGGTGCCTGAGGGGGAAAATGCCCGCCCCCAGGGAGCCCGGGAAGCGCCGAGCGCTGTGGTGGCTCCGCTCGGGCTGTGAGGGCGCGCGGGGCGTCGCGCCCCTGAGGTGAATCCGGGCGGCTGAGGGAGCCGGAGGGTCAGGTCGGGGAAGGGGAGGCTCAGGGGAGACCTCACTGATCTCTGCGAGTACCTGGAAGGGAGGCGTGGGGAGCTGGGGGGCGGCATCTTCTCACAGGTAACTAGTGGTAGGACTAAGGGGAACGGCCTCAAGTTGCGCCAAGGGAGGTTTAGGTAGGAATTTCTGAGATGTTTCTTCTCAGAAAGAGCGGTCAGGCGTTGGGACAGGGTGCCCAGGGAGGTGGTGGAGTCACTGTCCCTGAGGGGTGTTGGAAAGGAAAGGTTGGATGTGGTGCTTAGGGACGTGGTTTAGCGGGTGATGTTGGTGGTAAGATGAAAGTTGAACCAAATGATTTTTGAGGTCTTTTCCAACCTTAATGATTCCGTTTTGATGCCAGCTAGCCATGCTGGTAGGAAACACAGGCACCACACAGGAGTGAAATGCTAGGTTTGTCTGGCGTTGCAGTGGGATATTTCGTAGATGTACATCTGGCCATACTGAGTTCTGTGTGTAAAAAAAATAAAAATGACAACAACAAACCCCACAGCTCTTAGGGTATGTTTCTTTTATTCAAGACTTGCTGCGTTGGCTGCTTCAACCTGCACATACCCAGCGGTTTTCATTGTATGAAAGGCTGGCACTAGTTGTATAACTCCATGCAAAACGGAGTGTAAGGAGAAAATGCCCTGCACTGCCGTAGAATAGGAGCAGTTGCTTTGAAATTAGTTGTCTGATTGTTTTTGCTTGCAGTTTTACACAGATTTATGGTCAGAGTTTCTATAAATGTCCAGGATGCATGTATGGCCATTTTTCACAATGCTTTAATCTCCTGGAGACTTTGAAATTTCTGAGAATATCCTATTAGTGATACTATTAGCCTCCTCACAAAGCTGAAGAGCTGAATTAATTTCTCATTTCTTACTTACAGAAGCATCTGGACTCCCCAGCCTGGAGTGTATGAGGTAAGCAGGTATTAAGGGACAAGCTGTGTCCTGAGGGGGTCAAATGGATGGGACAAAAAAATAGAAGGAGGGAAAGGTCAACCTGACTTTTGTAAGTCCCTGTTCAGAGAGGATGCTTAAGAAAATTCAGACGAAGTGAAAAAGTAATTTAAAGCCACTTAAATTCAGGATCTTAAATCTTAATAGCATAGATTGTATATTAATAATGAGAGCTAGTCTTGTGATGCCTATGTGCTGGCAGTCCTTAAGCTTATATTGAAAGCCAGCCATCAGACCCTGTGGTCATCTTTGATTCCTGTGATAATAAGACTCTTTTGCACCTGCCAAAAATTTGGTTTCTGTTCCTCTGGCTCTTGAATATATATATATATGTATGTATATTCCTTAAAGTTGCCAGGTAAGTCCTTTCATTAGAAAAAGTTTAATTGAAAATCACTGGTTTCAGTAATTCTTTCTCCTGTTGGTTAAGTCAGGCAATAATCCAAAGAACAGCACAGCCTGGCATCAAATAATTCAAAGAAAGGACAACTGAAGTACTTATAGTTTCAGTTAGGCAATGCTTCAGAACAATTAGGAAGAGTTGGCACGTGCTCAGAAGTGTGGGTTTTCCCCACCAAACTCAGTCTGTCTAACAGGACATAGACAATTTGTTTTCCAACTTCTGTGCAAAAAAAAACCTTGTGCTATAAAAGAACAAAATCCTTAACAAAAAGAAAAAAAAATGGAAAAAATGTGTTTTTGTAGTCTTGAGGTTGACAGTTGTCTCCATTGCAAAACTATAGACTCGGCAACCCCTCAGTGTGTTATTTTATAACCATTGTCCTGAAAACCACTATGAGTCAAAGCCTATTCAAGCGAGGGAAAGTGACATAACCACTGGTTACCAGTAGCAATGCAATGACAATCTCTCTATCAGGCATACGCCAACAGTATTTACATAGTTACATAGCAGACACTTTTAAAGAGATAACAATTGAGGAATAAAGGGAGGTTTTCTAGCAGCACGTGAATTCAAGATAGGGAATGAAAATAGATTATCACTGAAAATGTAATCAGGATTTGTGCTCTGAAAGGAACTTCCACAGATTCTATTTACAGCATAGGAAAGCGTCCACGGGGCTAGCTGACAGTCTGATCACTTGGGACTAAAATGAGTCTCAAAAAAGCACTGTGCAATGTACCTCTGGGAATTCTCTTACACCAGTAGGGACGTAGCTGAAATATTGCAAGAGAAAAGGGCAGCTGGGGCTTGTGAGCTGTTGCAGTGGTAGAGGCTGTATGCTTATGTGGATCATAGAATCACAGACCAAAGCCAAAAAACTGTTAAGACCTTATCGTGGATGGCTTATGGGCACCAGCTCTGTGACTTCTTGGGGAGGAAACCAGCTGGCTCTGCCTCTGCCAGTTCCTGCTGTGCGTGATGTTTGGTAAACGTTAGTACTGTGTGGGGTGTGACAGGTACAGAGTGAACCTTACGCTCGCTAACTTAAGTGTTTTAAAGCCAAGATACTACTTCACTTTTCACCAGTACAACTACACAATGCATGGTTCTGACAACCTGCCCAATTCTGCAAAGACTGCTTTAGCAAAAACAGCTGTATAAACTGATTGTACATACTCAATCTGGATATGCTGGTTTTTTGTTTTGCTTTGTGTTTTTTTTTTTTTTTTTTTGGGGGGGGGGTTATGTAACATTCTGAAAGCATGGAGTTGTCTTACATTCATATGTGTTGATGGATTTGGAGCAGCAGTGGGTCATGAAATGTATTTGATTATAAAGGGGGGAAAAAAAAGGAAGGCAAACCCTACCTACCTGCATTGTTCATGAGATCAAGAACTGATTTATCCTTCACTTAAACAGAAGAAGTTAAAGCTAGGAGGTGACTCACTCTGCAAAAGCACATCTCTTGTATGATTTTTCTACAAAGGGAGGTTTAATTTCTTCCTTTTAATGACAACGAGCACAATACTGATCTTCTTCCAGCAGTTAATGGCTGGCGTAACAGACAGCATGAGAGCATGACTACATTCTTCAGTCTTCTTTGGGAGCTATAATCTGCATCACACTTAGAGACCACAAAACCAGTGAACAATCCTGTTCCTTTCCCCTCATGAACACAACTAACCACGTCTGAAATTCTGACATACTACTCATCCTGATGAAGCTTCTCCACTGGGAGTAGGAATGTTAAGTCACATAACAAAGCCCCAGATGGCTTTTTCTACTCAGGTGCTTCACACTAACAGTCTGTAGGTGAGAAGAGATTTGGACAGATGGCCCATGGAGTTGAGCCAATTAAAACCCAAAGTCAGGAAGCTGCACTAACTTATGGTTAGGTAGAGAACAGGAAGTGAAGACGTGTTTTTTTCTGTGTTATTTTGCTCCTGAATCTCTGGACAATTTCTAGCAATTATCTTTAACTCTCATTTTACGTTCTGCCTACTATGCCTACTCTTCCATACACTGGGTGTCTCTGTTACCATATACAAATTATTTACATTGAAAAACAATCAAACTCAAGTTCTAGTTTGAATGTTTTGACACGTTAATCTTGAAAGAAAAAGTGTAATGTTCCACGTGCCATAAAGGAAATGAAAGAAAGGGAGTAATGATGAGGGAATTTATGTTCACATGTCATGGTTAGAAAATCACTCGGATTAAGACATTCACAAACACATTAGCCAGATAAAATAAATGCATGGCACCATCAAATAGAGAAAGCAAGTGTATCACTGGGGTTTGTTTTTCAGGGACAAGTACTAGTAGAACTTGTACAAGTCCTTGTTACCTATTGATCCATGAACATTGTGTAGTAAGAAAAGCAGCGCCCTTCTCATGCAAACCTGCCAGCTTCCTAATTGATAGCTGACTAGCGATTGGCTTGACAAGACTTCGGGACTCAAACAGTGAGCATCCATCCCATTCCAGCTGTATCTTTCACTGTGTGATACTGAAAGAGGGACTCGCAATGTGTCCCTAAGCATAACCAAACCTAGAGTGAGCTGGGTAAAATCAGTTCTGTTCAGACATATCCAGACTCTTAGAAGGTTACTTTTATTCTGTATTGAAATGAAAAGACTATAGTCACAAGTTCAATGGAATTCAAATTCCAGAGTATTTTAATACTGAAGCAAGAAGATATTTCAATGCCAAACAAATATTTAATGAATAACTCACCAATTGGAAGGCTCATTTTATCAAAACCGAGGAACTATCTGACAGCCATTCCCACTAGCCATTTTGGTGAAAACTGAACTGTTTTACTGAAAAGCTTATCTGTCAAAAGCAGAGCCCAAATGAACTCTTTTTGCAAGTAAGAAATAAAAACCCAAGTGTTTAAGCTCCTGTCAGTGTGCACAGTAAACCACCAATAACAGTAACACGATGCTTAATGTGTGTCAACCTGAGACTAAGAGGTCCATTAGCCCTTCCAGAGAACACGTGGAAAATAGTCAGGAAGCCCTTCCATTTCTGGGAAACACATGCACCTGCTGTTACATAACCACTGAATGAATACGTTCTGTCTCGAAGGTAAGCATATTTATGGATTCTTCTATGCTGACCAGTGAAAAATGTCTTGAGCAACAGAAGATGTTAGACACCCATGCAGTGTTCCATTTGTCACAAAAGGCTTCATTAATGGTCTCAGCTGAGATACCTTTCCAGCTCAAAACCACATAAAGATAAACATTTAGAAGGGAAAAGTTATAACAAGGAACATAAGAACATATGTTTTGTTTCACACTTTGTGATAATGGAATTCCAGTAAGATGAACAAACTTCACAAAGCAAAACCAAAACATCAAATTAATGCAATGTACAGACCTCTTGAAGTTAGAGAAGCTAATTTTTATTTGCTTTGCTGTGAGCTAAACATAATAGTTAATAATATGGATCAAACCATACTGTAAGTTGATGGGTCCCCTACAAAGAGCAAATAGGACATGCAGCTTTTTAACAGTTAAAAATCATGGCTGACCAGTTTATTACTTGAAACTACAGGACGCTTTCATGCATAGGTTTGAAAAGCTTTGTCTTGCAGCTATTCATCTGTCTGTAGATTGGTATGGACTGCCACCAAACAAGTCTCCTCTTAAAAAGTGTAACACTGAAGTTTTATGCCTGTTGTGATTCTTAAAATCCAAGACCAACTCGTCCTTTCCTGCAAACACCTGTTGAAGTGTAAAAGGCCTCCCAGATCCATAATTTTAATTTCAGTAGTTTTCTGCAAGGAATGAGGGTGATAAAGGTGAGTTCTACACTCACACAACATGGGAAGGAGAAGTATGGGTGGCACCACTTATATAGAAACCCAGCAAGCAGCTAGGTTAAGCCATTGCTCAACACTGGTAGCAGCATATGTGTTCTAGATTACCTCTGACAGCCGGATAAATCCTGTATTTGTAGGGCCCATCAGCTCTGCTGTTTGGCTGTTGCTCAGCCTTCATGTCTTTGCTCCTGGGGGAAAACTTTCAGCCACTGATTCAGGAATGCATCCCTTCTTGGCAAAACCCTTCCGGTAATATTTGTGGTCCCCTTGAGTTTAAATGAGACTTCAAACATATGCTTCAAATTAACAGAATTCCTCAAAGCTTTACGCATGGGGCAAAAGAACCTTCAGCCTGTGCTTAACTGTTTTTTTGACTTGGGTGCTTGAATATCCTCGTACCTGTCACCTTCATCCTCATCCTGTGTTCTGACTTGCACTACTAACGAGTATATCAGCTGTAGTGGTCTACCATGCTGCTGTCTTCTGCTGTTTGCTACCATCTCAGGCCAGAGGTTTCTGCCCTGTAATGAGTCAGACGATTCAGTTCACATTGAAGACAGGAAATGCATGAGCTAAGGCAGGCATTCCCACTTAGAGAGATTACTACTGTTTGTCCCATACTTGTCAACCTGGCAGACTTGCATTGCACCTTCCACTTCTTCAGTTCCATGGAATTAGTTTTAGAAGTTCAATCCATACTTCTTTCTTGGTCCCCAGGCTTACAATTTTCTTCAAAATTAGCTTTTAAATATCTGTACCTATACCTGAGTCACCAAGAAGGCAGACAGTAATTTTACTTATGCCAAACTAAATCAATTTCACATTTGTTGTACTACAGCACAGCAGTGGGTTGCTTTTTTTTTATTATTTTAATTTTTTTTTTTATTTGAGACATTGCAGGGCTTTCTTCTGATACACATTGATGGGGCTTCTGGGAGCAGGCTTTCAAAAATAATTAGAGTGATGAATCATAATCAGGAAGAAATGGTTCTTACATCTATTAAGACAGTTATTTAAAAATGTTTTGATGAATCATGCAAAAATGGTCACAAATAGGATTATACTTTTTCCATCAATATATTTTTTGTTTTTAAGTCTTAAGAAAAGAGCTTGTGCTTTTAACACTTGAATTGAAAAAATATTTACAACTGACATAAATGCTACATTGCACTTCAGACAGGCAAAGTGGTGATGGTCCTCTGCTTTACCATTCACGAAATTCACTGAGGATTTCGGATCTGTTCTGTAAACTCTTGATTTAGAAATGTTCAGTCCTGTATCTTCAATATGCTTCTTTTCTCCAAATCATTCATTTCCTTCAGTATAAGGGCAACATTGTATCTCAGCTCCTGAAACTTTGCGACTGGCACCTGAAACAGAACACTTAGGTTAGAAAATGTGACTCAGGTTAGGAACTTTGCATAGGGCATGCCTATGGATAGGGAACATTCCACAGCAGAAGCCCAATCTCTCAGCTTTTTTTTTATTTAGACTTAAGACAAAGGATTTGAGGTTAATAAAATTAATTCAAATAAATCATCTTTTATAATTCCTCTTTTTATAAAGAGAAGAGCAGAAAAAAAAATCAAATAACACCTACACAGTACGTTTTCTATACTATATGATGTGAGAAAGGAAATATTCCAGATATTTTCCTTGTCCAAATTTGCAGGAGAAAGGAATCAAGCCTCTAACCAAGAAAGAGATTCAGCAGCAACCTCAAGAGCAAAGAAGACTGTGAACTAATATACATTGCTGAAAGCAGGCAAGGGCTACTACTGGGTGAGAATTTTTTTCATAAAGAAGAAAAATTTGTCGTTAAAAATCTCTTCACCATCAACTTATGGAACTGGATCAGTGTAGTAAAGCAGCACAGAAAACCATGCACAAAAAACATTTGCTAAGTTAACTAAGGACCTGCCCCAAGTCTCCACTGCTGTCAAAGTCAGAAGGGAACAGCAGACCATATACTTTTTCAGGCTATAGCAACGTGTCAACGAAAGAACTGTGGCCATCAAATTCCTCTTTCACTGTGAGGTTAAAATTTTCAAAGTAGTTAATTAAATTCAAAATAATTAACCTACGCAAACAGGTGCTGCCCTGTCACCCTCTCCACAAAGTTATATTTACAGCATGGTCACAACCATAACAATTCTGATTATTTGGGTGAATTTCCTTTTGAAATGATCCAAGAGCTGTGTGAGGCAATGCTCAGGGTATAAAAATCCAGTTATGTTGTAGTTACAACTCCTCGATTCTATACCAGACGTTTTCAGATGTGTTGTATCTCAGACTCAACTTTCCTGTTATCTTGATATGCCAAATTGATGGGGTTTTGTGGGTGCCAACTAGCAGAGAACAGAAGATCAAACTAGATTTAATCTTCTTTGAAGCAACTACTACATGAACGTGACTTCCAAGGTTCTTACAGGTCTCAAATCCAAATTCTTTGAGCCTGGACTTTTATGTGGGTCTTGATATATCTTCAGTTTGCAAATAGCACATCCAAAACAAGAGGCCTTGAGTTCCAGATTAACTCAGCTAAACACTTGCATCAGATGATAAAGACATGAGGTGGTAGAGAGGAGTCGAAAGAATTATAGTGTCACTTATGGGGTATTACCACAAAAAGACTATTTAACTAATGAGCAGACAACAGCTTTACATTCAAACTGAATAGTGTATTTCCTTATCTTGCCACCTAGTCCTGGTTAAAATGCAGTTTTACAAGGGATTAATGGTGACTAACTGCTCAAACACAGAAGAGGCCTTATGGTTGTCTACACTGACTGCAAGTTTACAGTCAGTAAATTTCATAAATGAGCCTATTATGAAGCTAATGAGATAACATCTTCAAAAAGAGGACAGCCTTAGACAGCAAAAGCTATGTGCTGCAATTCAGCATTGTAAATGCTGCAAAACTAACTGGACAAGTGGACAGCAGGCATTTGTTTATGCACAAGCTTCCAAGTTAAGGAGATCAGCTTTTCAAAGGCCAAGAGGTAAAATCAGGTTATGGAAGGGCAATGTCTGCTCTCTGTGGATCAGGCACCAATGGTGCCCATGGTCGTTATTTCATTGCATGAGATTCATCATTTGGAGGAGCGGGAGAAGGCAGAAGACTAACGGATTTTCCTTTAACATTTCAAGCCAAATGGATGGAAGTCTATTTAGTGCATTTAAGACCCTTCTGAGAATGCATCTGAACACAGGCACAGACTGGTGGGACAGATGTGCTTGCGTGGGTACAGTCCCAGGCTGCTCTGCAGAGCACTGGCTAATTTGCTTTACTTTGTCTACACTGAAGGCACAGACTCCTTTGTCATCCTACCCACTGTAGCACAGATATCAATTATGTGACAGGAATCCAGCATCTGATTTACAATTCCCATATGTATCAGAAATGTATAAAATGCATTTTTGACATATATACCACGAAACTTGAAATGAAAACTTGAAATCAGAAACTAGTGTGCTTAGACAAAAAAAAAAAAAAAAAAAGCCCAAAGAAAAAAACAAAACAAAAACAAAAAACAGGAGACCAAACAGTGCAACTTCTCCCTCTGGCATGTACATTTTAAAATTGTTCATAATGGAATTATCTTTGGGACTTATCACCTTACATAAGCCCTGTTAGTTAAGGGGACATTCAGTACATGTTGGAATGAAAGGAAACTGAAGAGGTGAGGACTGTGTTTACTTGCATATGGTATCAAATCAAAACACAAGTTTATCTCAAAAAGTGTCTGTGTGAAGACCGCTCATCAGATACAGAAATCGTGTTTACAGACAGATCTTTGGTATTCAGGTCTAAGCAGCAGCAAAATGCTGATTTTAAGAGGAAGGCATACTGTTTGCTATCAGCTATCTGTGCTTCTGCATGCACTGGACAGGCATAGCAGCACATCCCCACTGCAGAATAGCTCCAGCAATGTGTCTTCTGCAGACTTAAACAAACAAAACAACAACAAAATCAAACCAGAACAACAAAAATTTCCCAAACCAAAACACCCCACGAATCATGCCATCAAGACTTGACATTAAACAGAAACAAAGACCCAAATCAAAACAGTTAAGAGTACATGCTAGTTTTTATTCTCTTAAGTGAAATTCACCATGCTGTAAAGAGTTAACCTGAAGTCCCTGGCATCACTTAAGTTCCATGGAAGACCTCAGTCAGGGCTACAGGCTGCTCTAAGAAGGACTATCCACAGAGAAGTGAATTTGACCTTCTGTGAAGTGACACCCCAACACTTTGCAATGTAGCACAAAATTTATGCCTTCCTCAACAGCTGTCTTCTGGCGAAACGTAACACTGATACCACTCCACCTCTTTCAGCCCTCTGTGCTTTGGTGCTTCCTCCAGACTACTACTAATGCATGAACTGAAGCCAAAATCTTTAAAGAGTTCAAATGTAACAACGCCTGTTGTGCACTGAAATCCTGCATGCACTACCACGTTATTTATAGAACAAATAGCATTCCTTTTCAAAGGTTAGAATTATGGAAGGGTTTATGCCATTTTCTGGCAAGCAATTACGTACAGAGTCATAAATGCTGCCACTGACTAATTCTGAGGTAAAAAGCAAAGAAGTTTTTTCACTTTCTAGCAGCAAGATCTGAAGAAAACAAGACTACCTCTGCCACAGAAGAGAATGTTTCACCAGGTAGGAGGTTTAGTAGTGCACCATATATTATATAAACTACACACTAATTTTTCTCCTCTCAAAAGCCATCATCAGGTCTGAAGGTTAGAGTTGATATCTAAACTGTAATTTTTAACCAAACCAGGTATTATGCAAAAGTGCTTTTCAGTATAACATTCTTCTACCAAACGAATTTGCAGCAAAATTTGAGTAGGAACAAGGTACAAAATGATTTTAGTTGGCATTCAGTTATGTGTTGTATGTGGTAACACCGAACATGGAGGAAAGAACAAACCAACAAACAACAATGCATTGTTTACAAAAGCTTTAAGGTTTTAAATAGTAATTCAGCTTTCTAAAAAGAACTTTAAGTGGTTTCTTTTCTATTTATTGCGGCAATCAGACTTACTTCAAAGCGATGAGCTGTCCCATCTGAAAGCTTCATCAGCATTAAAATGGATGGTTGAAGTGCACGGGCCAGTGAACTGAAATTATTTACATTATTAGCACTACAACAATAGACAGCAGCAGCATGACGAGTATAGCATTGTAGGCTAACCATTTAAGATGTTCATACAGGCTTTACATAGAACACATGAGTAATTTCTATTACAGAGTCACGTACCTGGCTGGTTGGAAACTCATAAACACAGAAGGCTCTCCAATTTACCTCAGTATTGAGACTAAAAAAACGTCAATAGTTTAATGGCAAGCTTAGGAGCATTTTCATTTTACATAACTGTCAGTTTAGTGGAACTGTGATAGGGATAAGAGCTGACCAGCTACTGCTAGCACTAATGCACACTTTTTTTTGTGCATTTTCCTATGTTGCATTAACCATTTCCATCCCTTCGTAATTTCAATTGTTGTCTCATTTGGGGAAATAAGTTCTCCCAGTCTCCATCCTAAATTTGTGGGTTGCTCTTTATTTTACTTGATGACCCAATGAGGGGAAATGAGTCATTCTTGTGCAGCTTCCATCAACAGATCCTGCCAAAACCTGCTCAGGTACTGACAGGCATTACAGCCAGAAGCCATGCCTCTTCACAGAGGCTGTTGCTGGATGATAAACAAGAATTCCCAAGGGGAGGTTGACAGGAAAGGAAAATAAGAGGAAGGAAAATAGAAAAGGATAATGCTTCGCTCCTGTGTTGTTTGGAAAGCAATCACAGGATTTGCCTGCAGCTTGCAAGCATTGTGCCTGAGGACGTTTATCTGTACGTTTTGTTCTCTTATAGGTGCAGATTTTTCTGCATCATGATACCTGTGTGGGGCTTACAGCACTGCTCATCTGAGAGCCACTTGAACTAGAAGCTCGTGGCCATCAGAATTTCCACTTAGGAGCCTTTTTCCTTGGCTTCAGAAAGACTCTTCGGCTCTAGCCAAAGATTCATCCCCTAGCTGCCTATGCCATGGCAGATGGCAAGAAGCTGTTCACTGCAGGCACCGACAGGATGATCACAAAGGCCTTTATTCCTGTTTTGTGAAAGGAGCTAGCAGGCAGATCGATGACCAGTTGCATAACTATGGCAGTGTGACACTGCTGTTCTGAAGCCTCTCTGTCGAGTCTACAGCAGACTTGAGAGTTATGATAAGTCCTTTTATTTAACGCGTGCTACACACAAATGAGAGTCTACTTGAGAACTGAAGAGACAATTTTCATCCCATACTCCAGCGCAACTGAGAGCTTGGCTGGCTGCTTGAGGCTCAATCCATCTAACTGCTTCCATCATCAGTGAGAACCAGAGTTTTATCAGCTCCATCAAGTTTTAAAATATTAAAAGAGAGACTCAAACTTGGAGTCAAATGTTTCTAGCACACAAGTTTTAGAGCTTGTAACAAATACGCAGCATCAAAAAATATTAGTAGAAGATAGAGACAGTAGCCTGTTGGCAAGTCTGCATAATAGCAATAACCTTTTGTATATAAACTGACTTACACACTGGTCAAAACATTCCCTCCTTATCTTGCCATTTCATGCTACATGCAAATCCCTAACAGCAAGATACCTTTTAACACTATTAACATTTTAAGCAGCACAAGAAGTCAGTTTAACCTTGGACAGATCTTTCCTGTGGTCATGCAGGGTTCTCTTTTTTTACCTTGTGGATATAGCTACATCCACTCTCCACTTGAAGTCCTGGACATTTGGCAGCCTACTTCCTTGTATCAGAGCTGTGCCTTCAGAAACAGGACGCCTACAGAGTAAATCAGAAACAGGAGACTGCAATGCAAATTCGTAAAAGCAACAATATATCTGAAAGTAAAATAAGACTCCCCAGAACAAACCTGTCTGGAACTTGTTTCTCTTGTCCATTTATACTCATTTAGAGAGGTGGCACAGAGTTGTTGAGGTTGGAAGGGACCTCTGGAGGTCATCTGGTCTAACCCCCTGCTCAAGCAGAACTACTTACAGCAGGTTGGTCAGAACCACGTTCAGACAGATTTTGAGTACCTCCAAGGAGGGAGATTCCACAGCCTCTCTGGGCAACCTGTTCCAGTGCTCAGTCACCTGCACAGGTGTCCCAAGAGGTTTGAATGGGTGGTTTTGTGTATTTGAGATGGCTGTGCTCAGATTAGCCATTTTCCTGTGCTTAAATATCATCACTGTTTGTTTTTTTCTTATTAAAACAATAAGAGAGAGAGAGACAAAGCTACTCCGTGTAATTCCAGTAAAGTCAGGTCATTATAGAGTTTAGTAAGAGTCATCATGGTGGCTGGCGTATCTATTATTTCAATTCTCATGCAACTCTAAGAGGTATGGAAAGGGATCTGGAAATAAATCTCCATGCAGGAACAGAAGACAGATGCCTTCTCAAGCCAGAAAGTTGGAATAAGCTCACTGTGCTCCTTCAGCAGAAAGCATCTAGAATTAGCTAGCAGCAGTGCTTTAAAACTAATGATATTAGTGTGTACTCTGGAGCATACCTTAAAAATAAAAACCATACAGTGGTTCTTACTAATCCAGGATGCTTTACAAATTCCAAATTCCTCATGTGATGTTCGCTGCCAGCCCCAGCACCACCTTCATGACTTTTGTCTAGACTAGTGTTTAAGAAAGCCCAGCCTGCCTTTATTACTCATTGCAGGAAGAATCAGGCTCATTAAGCCTCAGTTTATTTCTGGGAGGAAATACAGTTGACATTGATTAAACTTCAGACGGTTGACAGTCTTTAAAATTTTAATAGCATCTTAAGCTCTGGGTAAGTAAACAAGCCAAATCTGATACAAAGACATAACAACCATCCATTTTTAGCTATACATAGAGAAATGCTTTCAGAATGAGATCATTCCACTGGTCCATTAGGGAGCTAGTCTGGACCTGTGTGTTACTTACCAAATAGGTTTATTTTTTTCTTTGCTTTTTTTTGTTAAGCATCCCATGTCTCTGGCAGTTATTTACAGTACATTTCAAAGCTACTCCAGCTAAGGGCAGGATAAGAAACGTTACATCCTTTATCCATGGTGCTAGACATAATCTAATTACAGTCTTTACATCAGAAAGGAATCCTCTCTGAACAAATCAAGGACTGTAGGAATGATAGTCTAACATCCCTACTCAGCCTCTTGTGTGCAAGTTAGCTGGTGCCTTTAGAAACTGCCGAGAAAGATTAGTGATTTGATAAGGTACAAAACACAGACAGGCTAAAATCCTCTAATACTCTTGCATAGTGCTTTTGCTACATAAGAAAGAATTTATCCTTTTTTTGGGGAGTTCTGGGCAGAAGTGACACACATCCCTAATAGTATGGCAAAGTAACAAGCAGAGAAAAGAGATCAGCTGGTCCTTACTCACTGTACTACTACTAGAAGTAGGTCACCACAGCTGGGTGCAACCGTCAGGAGCCAGTCTGGAATGGTCATTAGCAGGATTAGACAATAAGAACAGGCCTTTCCCTCAGTGGTGAGTTGCTGCCAGAGTATTGCTTAATTTGGGGACTGCCTAAAAATAGCCAGACTGCTGCCGCTTCCTTCAGTGGAGGACAGTTCATTCAGTGCAACACCGGCATTTTGGGCAAATAATGAGCAGGGATGACAGGAAGGTGTTCTAGTTAGCAGTGATGGGAAAAATCAGTGATGTCCAGACAGAGATGACATTTCTCAATATCATTATGTCAATTCTGTGGCTAAACTCGACTGTACTTCAATACCATTTCCTCAGAAAGACTCACAACTTTTATAGCTCAGTTTCAGCTTCTGTCAGCACCCTTCCAGCTTGGACAGGATCACAACTGAACTGAAAGAATCCTGTAAGGATGACGGAATGCACATAGTGGCCAACATACATACAGAAATTATATAGGCCCTACATCAAGCTATCGGTTTCTAAGAGGAAGAACAAAATGGAGCAGAAGAAACTCAATGAACCTTGTATCCAACACCAAAGGAATATAATTACATTTCAGAAACTCTCTGTGCCAACAGCTGCAATATACTGTCAGCACATAATGCATAAGACAGAAGTTAGAAAGAGTAAAGCAATATGGATCAATTAGAGAACATCCAAATTACACTTGGGAAGGCTGATACACCTGCTGACAAGAATGTCACCTGCCAAAGGTTGCGGCAGAGCAATTGAAGAGGGAATGTTAGAGAATTTGGAGCAGCAACAGACCTAACAGTATCAAAACTGAAGACAAATTTGGGATGGTTTCAGATGCAGATAACAACGTAGCCTAGCAGGCCACTGAACTGGGAGAAAAGTATAAACTGGTATGTGTCAAACACTGTCAGACGGCATGCAGAATGCCCACTCGTGGTAGAAACTAAAGCTATGCTATTAAAAAAAAACACAGTACATTTACTATAAATATTCAAAGAGGGACAAAATATGGCTATGCTTTCCCTTGAAAAAAAAAAAAAGTTTTATTTTCTTGCAGTTATTTTATGGCGCCAGCATGCCAAATTTCTCTTCCCTTTCAGTCTCTGTAGTTTGACGGAACTATGGGGACACAGAATTAAGAATGTTAAATTTCCAGCACTTCAGAGTTGTTCAATGAACAAAATGGCGAAAATAGGATAAGATGGCAGGAAAAGTATTAAAAACCTCTGAAATTGATTTTTCTGGGTTATCTAGCTCATGCTGAATTTTTGATCAGATGCTGATCCTTCTCTTACCATCACAATCATATGTATTTACAACTCAATAAGCATATGTATGATTCAGTGCTACATTTAAGATGATAAAAGCAGATCTGTCTAGAAATCAGATCCAAGGTGCTCTTCTCTGGTCTCAAAACACAGAGCAAGATTACACTGGATAATCACAGCTTTTGAAATGAGAAAAAGCTAAATTTTCCAGCATCGTGATTTCACAGTAGAAAACAGACAATCATGCATGCTTCAAATGACATCTAAATTTATCTTTTCTCCACTGCAAACAATATTTCCACTTTGCAACCATGAATTTTGCATTCTTTAACACCTATAATTCAAACAGAATAGCAGAGAAAAGATGAGAAGGCTGAATTTATTTTTACTCCAAGAACCGTAACTTTTAAGCCAAGATCTTGAGCAAAGAAATGAAAAATATTTTGAATTTTGGTAGCAGCATTCAGACCCTTGCAAGGGTAACTGAAATCCCACAACTAAAACTATCAGTATTCCATGAAGAATATGTGAAGCAGCTCTAGGTCAGTGATCTGGGGACACAGAATTAAGAATGTTAAATTTGCCTCACCGCTCAAGGAGGAAAGCTTTGCATATGCACTGAGATCAAGCAGTTTCCACATATAGAAGAAGACAGATATGTTTGAGTAGAGAACTGTACAGAAAAACAAAAAGAAAGTCCTAAAAGGAACAGCAGAGAGAGCCTTTTAAGAAACTTTTTGATTAGTACACCATCTGAAGCTAATGAGGTATATTGCTTGGTGAAATGAATAACAGGTAGTAGAGCAGTTGCTATCTGGTATGTATCATCAAGGCGCCCAGTGTGAATTCAGCCGTACGTTATCACTTGATTAAATGCTATCTGAGAAAGCTTCCACAAGCCACAGCATTTAAAAGGCTGCTTGTAGCTTTCCTGTCAACAAGGCAAGTCTTTCACTTTTGCTCTAACTTGCAATGATAATGATGATAAAATCACTTAATTCTGCACTGTATTTTTCATCTGTAGGTATCGATGCACCTTACATAGGATATAGAACATTATAAAAAATTGACTGGCAATGATCACAAAAATGCCAGGAAAGCTATTTACTGCCACACCTGATGGACAGAAGTTCATACAGAATCAAAATAACTGTGCAAATCTTGTTCTCATGAATTGCTGTTTCTTCAACAGGTCTGGGACTTGGTCAACCAGCAGGGTTGCCCAGTGCATGATACATGAAAATACTAACCTGTTACCAAAGACAACACTGGAAAAGTCCGTGATGAACTCTTCTGGTATCCTTAAAGAAAGAGCAATACAGAACAGTCAAGTGTTTTGTAACCACAAATAAATGGGCTTAGCTACAAAATAACTATTGCAGAACACAAATACAGTGTCAACATTTTCCATCTTCCATTGCTTAAAATTGCCATCAGTTCTTATGTAAGCACTTCAGTATTGATTCAGTCTAGGCTCTCGGAATAACAGCCACCGTTTTTACAAGAACCCTAAAAGCTGTACTACATCCTCCTGTCCTACAAAGAATTGTAAGTTAGTTTCAAAAGAACCCCATATTTGCCTAACTTCTCTCATTAAAGAAAAGTTTTGCTGATCACTCTGACAAGTGTAGAAGTCAGACCATCAATGAATGCTTTAAAAAATCCCAAACCTATACGTTTACGTTTCACTTTCACCTTGAAGTGTAATGGAAACAAGATAGAGTGACTTGTTCCCTCAAAAGTAAAAATAGAGGTCCTTGTAGCTAAGAGTACTTACAAAAGGAGTGTACTTAACATGAGGAAGACAAGCATAAATTTATTGGGACTTTAAGAACAAGTTGAATATAATAATTCACACTCCATCTGCCTTTTGCCTCTCCACCACTTCACCATTCCCCCGATGCTGCTGCTGCTTTACAAACAAGCTGCTGTTGATTTTCAGTTCAATGTATCAGGCCATGAACTGCAAAGACTGCAGAGCAAACACTATCCATTCAGCTGCCTTTGCCATGGGGACAGTAACCTCCTACAGCGAGGCAAGTTGAACAAGTGGAAGAAGTAACTGTTTCAGCTGCCACGCTTAAATCCAACATTCAACATGAATCAGTGCCCTGAGACATTACTCACCAATCCCTTGAGATACACAGCAGTCTATCAAAGACAAAGCAAACAAAGAAGTTACCTGTCCTAAAGGGCTTATAGTGTCTGATGATGGGAAAAAAATCAACTCATCAACTCACACAGTGGGAAAATGAAATGGCAGTTATTAGAGTTTGAATCCTTAAAGGAAGAAGTGGGGTTGAAACATGTTTTAAAATGGTACTTGGATAAAACTGCATATAGTAGTATTAGTAAGCTAGTTATCTGAGGCAAGCTGGAAATTGAGGAGGAGGGACTAGACAGTGATTTCCAGCTGCACGTGTCTTTCAGAACAGAAGAGAGAAGGCAACTTCTGCAAACATTACCTACACTATCTGTGCAAACATATCATTAATCCATGCTGATGATGACCAAATAGCCTCTCTACATAGTGGAATGGCTGGAGAAAGGGGGTTGTAAGATGATTATTATGATAACTATCACAACACTTACTTGAACGTAAGAGCACATGTTACTAAAATAGAAGCATTACTGCTACCTTGGAGCCTGCATTATTTTTGTTATGCAGTTAGTGATTTTGCTGCAAATTCTGTTCCTGGCTCAAGCAGCTTACACTAGACCAGTCACATCCTAAGCAGATCGGACACAGAACATGGCACAGCTAAGGCCTGAGCTACAGGTGGTAATCAGTTTTCAAAGGAACATTCTGAGGATGGGACTCAAAGGGCAAGGAAGAAGGTGGAGGGATGTCTCAATCCCATGTTATTGGCCCGAGCCATAAACTCATCAAACATACAGAGAAGGGAAGGAGAAAATAGCACTCACAATTTAGTGTGATTTTTATTCTTACTGACTGAGCCAGCCAGTCAAGCCAAAAAAATATGGGATATGGGATGACAACCCTGTGAAACCAGTAGCACCGATCTAATTAATCACAAGTGGGCATGTCTCCCAGCCTCTGTCTCTGACAAAACTAGAAGCCAAGACCAGCTGCATCACCAGGAAATTGAGAATTACAAGACTTTATGTGGATGGAACTAGGCCAATCTTCAGCTTCACTGAAAGGAACAGAATAGAATGCATGAGAAGTTGAAACAGGTAACCTGGCTCAGATCTCAATCCTCTTAAAAGAAGATATGACCAAAGAAAAAAAAAAAAAGGAAATGAGCAAAATTTCTGGCTTAAAATCCAAAATACTTGCCCAAACACTGGGTGCCAATAATGCCATGACATTGCTGTTCAACTACTTACACGTGTTCTTTGTGCACATGATCACAGGATGACACACAGGAGTCAATGCAAAAGGATAAATGTCTGACTGTAATTAGTAGGTGCCTTAAATCACGCAGGTATTTCACCACCAGACCCGACTGCATTGGGAAACATAGGAAATGACATTTCCCATGGGAATCAAAGGTGCTAACAAATTTACTGAGTACCCTAACTTGGGAGTAGAATGAGCTGTTCTGAAAGTTTATCCACAAAGCAAGGAAAGCTACTCACTTGAAAAAAAAGACTGTCAGAGGTGGAAGTTTGGAAGAATTCAAATAACCTCTGAGAATCATGGGAGCATATGAGCAACGATGAGCAGCACATAAAACATGTGAGTGCAAGCAACACAAATGCAGTTACCTGAATATTGTTGCTATGTCAGTCATATTAACCAGACCAACAAAATACAAAAGATTTAGCAAGACAGGAGAGAGAAAAGATCATTCAGACCAAAAAGCATCTTCATATGGCCATGAATAGTCCATAAAGTAAGAAAAGCGAACAAATACAAAAGAGTAAGGCATTAAAGTGCGGTCAGCTGACAAGGACAGAGGCCCGGGAGCCTGTATTTCTGGACACAGTGTACACAGCCAGCCCAGCCAGTGACTTCTGACACTCCTGTATACCTACTTTCTCTACTGTTCAGTAGAAGAATATTCATCCACCCCAAAAGAACTCGGCACAGAGATTTTAGAGTTCATCATTATTCCTTAATCACACTGAATGCATTCCGTGTGCACCTCAAAATACACCAACTCCCACTGGGTCAAAAGAAAGTCATCAGTTTCTTACTGACCTACTTTAACCTGGGTGTGAACTCCGTGACGTGCCAGAGGAAGCAGCTTGCATTTCAGCTCACAAGACAAAAGAAAGGGCAGACTCTAGCACTGAGCTGCAGACAAAATTATATCAACAAGCAAGGCACCTTTCACCATGGCCTCAATTACACTTCTCACCAATTAGACACTGATGATATCCATCAAATTTTTACAACCTTAAGTTGCTCGTAAAGCAACTTATGCTTACGATTCTGCAGAACAGAGTCTGAGGAGGAAGCTGATTTGCAGGATAATGGACAAATAAGGAGAAAAGAAAGAATTAGAAACATAGCTTTATCTCCTAGGTAGTAATCAGAATGCAAAGAATTGTAGGAAGTTAACATTTTAAAACATTTGGGCCTTGGTGCATGAGTTTCTCTATAGATGAAAACATAAACTGCTGTTATCCTCTTGTTACCACTGGATATGGAAATCAGGGAAAACCCTATAAAGATTATTAGTATGTGATGTCTGGCTTTTAGGATATGTACTTCTATTCGGAGATACTCTGAACAGACTCTGTAGTCAATGTAACAAACGTTATGCTTTGAAGGGTAATTGGAAGGAGAGATCATAGCGGAACAAGGTGGTAGGATTTCATGCATGTTATATCATTGGCCTTTCAAAGAAGAAAAAAAAAGTAGGGCAGTTTCTTAGCTTCTGAAATGTTATCGCTGTCTTACCAAACACGTTAAAACATATTGCAGGGCAAGGTGGGGATGACAAAGAGAAGGTCACTCACATTTGCATAACCTACATTACAGGCTAAATTAGACCAATCTCCCCAGCATGTGAAATTTACTGCTCATGCTCAGTGCTAAATCAAGTCTTACACAACACCTGTTTTTTTCCTTTGGCTTCATGTGACATTTGGCGACAGATGTATTGTGTGTTATTTACAGGTAATTTCTATACCAAGTTTGTTGTGTAAAAAAGTTGATTTAGGGTAGCAGTTACATAAAAGTTGTGGAAAAAAAAAAAAAAAAAAAAAAACAGATGGAAAAAACATGCATACCTGAGCTCCTTTAGGTCTTCCTTAAAAACCTAGAAAGACAAGAAAGGTAAAATTTTACAGGATGTAGGCATGACAACTGATTTCTTATCAAATAAATTAATATTGCTTACTTGCTTAGTATTTCCCACCCAAAAATTTTAGTCTCAAGTGCCAGTAGTTTTGAAATGACAGATTACATATTGAGAAGAATTTCCAAAAGTGTTCCATTAAGTTGCGAGAAATTATTTCTAAAGGCCTAAATCTCTTGGAAAGCTTTATTTTTGAAAGCAGCATCCCTACTATTTCTTTTACATAGCTATCCGTAACATATCTTATTCTTTAGAGTAGTTATGTGACATTATTCTCATGTGTGCTTTGCAGTAACTTGTTTAAACTATGACAACAGGAAAGAAGCAGCAAAAGATAAGCTCTACATATTAAAAGCACATTTTCACTGAGTTTCCTGCAAGTTTTGAGATATGAAAACAGTCTCTTAAACTAGAGAGAGGTGTCAGAGGTGGCTCATCTGCATAAAAATAAAATGAGAAAAGAAAAAGTGTAAGGTAACAAAAAAGCAAAGAAAATAGCTATGAAGAAGGAATAGGGATTGGAACCATGGCAGGTGTATGCATATTCACAAAGAACATCCATAGTGTAAGCACAAGTAGCACTTTCCCCCAGTTCCCACTATGTTGTTCTGGCCATAGCACGCACCTTCCTCTAAGCTGAATTACGAAGACAGACAATTTCTCATAGTTGTCTGTACGTGTAAACAAAATGTGTGAACACACAGGGTAAGGGAGAGAGTCGATGGCAGAGAAATGACATTTTGCAGTGGTTTCTTCTGGGGTTTTAATTTAAGAGTGAAAATAAACATGCACAGTAAACAAGATGCTGCAGCAGAAAAAGACAGAAGAATCTCTTTCCCATAGCTTAAATATTTTTTTTTCTGTAAATCTACACAACAAGAAAAATAACCTCTACATTTCTAGCAGTTTCTTTTGACTGCTCTAACTTGGATCAACATTTCTGTGTGGAGCTCCCCGCTCTGGTAAACAGGGTTTAGATGGTAATTCATACAACGTCAGCTTATCGAGGCCCAGAACTTACTTCTTGTTTGAAAGTCGATAAGGGGAGTCTCAGAGCTTCTCGGAGAAGGGTATACATGCCAGAAATGAGGAAAGCAAGCTGCTCTTCTGAGAGATTAGTGCTTTCTGCAATCAGCTTGACAGATTCTTTGCAGTCTTTTCCTTCCAACGCATTAATGGTGACTGTGAATAAGAAAGCAACGCAAGATCCCTTTAGAAAGAGGAAGCCCCAGAGATCATGAACATTAACATAAGCATGTCTGTGATTGTACTTGACTCAGTGTGCTGACATTTTTCCTGGTATCAAACTCTCAAACTGTAAATACATCTGATTATCTTCCACCAAAGGTCAGTCTCGCAACACTTTACCAAGAGAACTTCAACATACTCAGCCTTTGCATTTTAAAATTGGAGATGATTTCACTGTGGAATTTGGTTCCAATGGGATAATGGAAAAAAAAAAAGTTCATTGCTCATGAGTTCACATCTGACGTGAGCTTCTATCATCAACATTGTTCACATCCAGTCTGCTTACAGCTTAACTACAGCTGCGATACACAAGAAAGCACTACAGAGTAAACCATTCAACACTGTTCTCTAACATCTCTCACAATTTGTCTTGCAGTATCAGCAGAGACTAACAATTAAATGAACAAGAACACAAAACTAAACCTTCAAGTCTTATAGTTAGCACAACTGCCAATTTATTCAAGCTTTGAAGGAAACGACTGTTAACACACAGCAATATTACACACTTGAAACTTCTCTGAGTTTATCTCAGCCTTCCAGCACTCAGTTATTCGTTCTTTTTCCATATACAACCTGGCTTATACAAATGACAAATTTCTGTTGTCACATCAGCCTCTGTCCTGCACTCTGATCGGTCTCGAAGGACTGCTGGAGCCACAGGAAGCCCCATGGTGGATTAAAAAAAGACATTACTGACACAATCCCATTGCAGGATTGAGGAATTAGAGTAGTCTTTTATAATGTGTCATATACAGTGCTGTTAATAAAACACTGAAGTTAAAAATGACCATCAAGTCTTACCAAAAGCCAAGACTAAGAGATTAGTTTAACAATATGGTTAAAAAAAAAAGTTGTAAACTGTCAGCCTTCCTGTTGGTGTTGTGTGGGTTCCACTGACTGCTGTCTTCTTATTCATGAAAAATTTTCTTTGCTTTTCTCATTTTTACATGCACATCAAATTCAGTGGTGAGTCCTGGATCACTCATGTGGCTGGCTGAATGTGTACAGCACGATCTGCAGCGCAGACTTGGCAGTGGTTAGCTAGGATGGACAGGGTGCTAGCACCAAGCTTTCCACACTGTCTGGAAAAGGCTCTGCTCTAAGACAAAGAAACTGCCTTTGAAAAAAAGGAAGAAGATTCAATTCACCGGAAAAGCCAAACACAGATCACCACTGAGGCCTGTTCACTGGATCACGTGCAGAGCACTTCGTCCCAACGGAGCCTCCCTGCTGAGAGTCCCTTGCTCCTACAGGATGCTGCGGCCACAGACTTGCAGTTTAGCACTGCCTACGATACCATCACTTACAGATACTGTTATATGCAGGTTTTGTGTCTTTAAATGAGTGGGCATATGAAACAGCATTTTTTTTTTTTTAATATATTAGTTATTATTCAGTGATAAATTGACTCCAACAGCATCAAAAAGACAACTTGGTGCAAGTGCCAGCGCAATCTGGACACAGCCAGCTGAAATCTGTCACGTCTTCATACTGCCCGTCCTTGGGAGGGCACACTGCTGTCCTGCAGGCTGTGAATCCCAGCCCAGCGAGAGCAGAAGGCTCCTGGATGCTTCTGCAGGGCCCTGGGAGCCCATCTGCGGGCACTGGTGAACCTGCACGGCCTGGCTGCAGTGGCGGAGGGCTGTGTGCTCCCCCTAGGGCAGGCAGCACTCACTGCACACCCCGGGGGTGACCGAAACCCACGGCGGGGCTTAGGGGACGGTCAGGTTTCCTGGCACCCATGCAGCCTTTCTGTCTCCATTCTCCCTGCACAGGACAGCAAACCTGGTTCCCCATCTGTATTTACTTCTGTCCCAAATTTCGCTGCCTATCTGTAGCTTTATTGCTTGCAGTTGTTGCAGGGAGCGATGCATCCAGGATTTCCTGCATTCAGGATTTCCCTTTCTGACCCTGCATAGCAACACTTCTTGGAGACAAATCTTTTTTAAAAGACAACTACCAGCTGTTTTAAGCCTTTATTGACGGAAGCGATGAAACAGCCCGAAAGTTAGCAGGAGGAACGTGCACAGAGGGGCGGCGGCCCCGCACCGCGCCGTGCAGCCTGATCTCCCCTCAGCGAGCCCCAAGCCCGTCCCCTTGCTCCCGGCAGCTTCGCCGATCGCCCCGCGATTATGTGGCAGGGACGGCACCGGGACGGCACCGGGACGGCTGCAGCCCCCCCCGGCCCGGCCGTACCTCTGAGGAGGCGGCGGAAGGTGTCGTGGCCCACCTCCTGCACGCCCCGCGCCATCGCCTCCACCTCAGCGAGCACCCGCGGCCCCAGGAAGCCGCCGCCGCCGCCGCGTCCCTCGCCGTGCCCGTGGGCCGCGCCCGCCGCCTTCCCCGCCGCCACCGCCGCCGCCGCCATGGCAGCGCCGCCCCGGCAGGGCCCCTCCGCCGCGCCAGGGGGCGCAGCGGCCGCCGGAAGGAGCCCGGCGCCTCCCGCCCCGCTCCCTCCATGGCGGCGCCTGCGGCTCGGCCGCTCGCAGCGTGAGGCGATCGCGCCGCTCCTTCCCCCGCCGCCGCCGCCGCCATGACCGAGGAGCCGTACGAGAAGTTCCTGGCCCCCGACGAGCCGTGCCCGCTCCTCTCGCACCAGCACCCGCCGCGCGGCGGCAGCTGGAGCCTGAGCGAGGAGGGCTGCCTGGACGTCAGCGACTTCGGCTGCCAGCTCTCGTCCTGCCACCGCACCGACCCGCTGCGCCGCTTCCACTCCAACAGGTCGGCGGCGGGGGGCGGCCGGGGGTGGGGGGCACCCAGCGAGCCGCCGGGGGCTGCGGTGAGGCAGGAGGCCTGGGACTGCGGCGGCTCCCGCGGGAGCCTTTGGGTCCCCTGCTGCTAATTAGGGAAAAAAGCGACGGGCTGTAATTTGTGGGGAAGGCCTGCAAGGAAAATGCCGGTGCGGCTCTGCAGAGAAACGCCGGCTGCGCTTGTAAAATGCAAAGCAACCAGGCCTGCTTGCCAAGGGCCCTGGCTCGCCTTCCGTACACGCACACAGCCCAGCCTGGGTACAGCCACAGCGTCATGAGAGCAGTGCGAGGCCTCAGCCTTCAGCACGTGTACGTGTGGGGTTGGTTCCTGTCCCAGAGTCGCAAAATACTTTTGCTGGTTATTGGTGTTCCTGCTGCACGGTGATGGGGAGTAATGAAGCAGTCTCTCAACTGAATTTGTGTGAAATGATGGAAATTACGCTTCAAAAGTGTTCTCCAGTGCTCTGAACTGTAGGTTAAGTGGTTCGACGTGAGAAGCATTGATCAAGTACAGTACAAATATCCTGAGACACGATAGTGGTGGGCAAAGTAAAATGCTTGGTATTTGTAGCGTGTCTGTAAGACTGATTAAATGCAGATGTGGGGAGGATCACACCTTTGTCTTGTATATCTCCTTTCATGCTGTCTTCACCTTCTGAGTGTTTTCTTCAGGCTTGCTCATTTCACAAACCCAGGTACTGAAGGCACCTCAGGAGGGCATTTCATTTTCTTGGGCACCCATGCCCAGCCTCACACAGATTTAGCTGTTGCAGATGCACTGCACAGTCTGTGGTGCTCACGAAGGCTTTCATTTTTTTTAAAGTTGCAAGTAACTGTAATGCAGTTCCCAGTTCATCCCAGCAAGCATAGCAGGCTGCGTGAGGAGAGGGCTGACTGCCTCCAGCTGCAGCGGTGCTACGAACCTGGCGTATCTGCACGCGGTTGGTGATGGAGTCTGAACCTCACCCCGTGTTTTGAGATGTCTAGAAGCTTTGTCTGCTGTACCTATCCTTTTGTCAATACTTCATGAATATTGGAGCTGGAGTAATGCTCAGAATCATGCTGTGTCACCTCTTGTATTCTGTATATCGACTGACTGCCCTGCTTGCAGAAAGAAGTCTGTGCTACTAAAATGTAGCACACGGATACGGGGTGTGGAAAGGGAGAACAGAACCTCGTAAATCTGCTAAAAGAAAAGCTTCTGAGGTGTCTTTAAATTGTATAAATTCACTGCTGGCCAGATAGATGAGGGAGTGAGTCCATCACAAACAGCCAGCCAGGTGTGCAGCTAAATAACGATGGTGAGGACCTGCCTTTTTCATTGATGGCACTGCTCAGCACTTGCAGTTGGATAGAGGAACATTTTTTTAGTTAGCCAGATTGAAGTGGGTAGACTGATGGGAGTTCAGTGCCTGGGTTTGTGTGGTGGGCCTGGGTTTGTGTGGTGGGTTTTGGAAGCTCTTTTCAAATTGTTTGGGCCGTATTGCAGTGCTGTGCTGACTCATAGTTGTCTCGACCTAGTTTTCACCAACATGTAAAATAAATCCAGATAGCGAGACTGGTTGCATGAGCTTGTTAAATTTTGGCTTACTCTTAGAAAACCTGTTCTGTGAAATCTGAGTCCTCAGTTGTTTTACTTTAGCAACAGCAGTAACTGGCTTTTAAAATGAAATTATAAGGGGAAAAAAGGTGTTGAGTTTTAGCATAACAGCATTTTCACACAGGTCAGGTTCCCATCTTGTACTGTCATTTCAACAGCATGTCTGATGTTTTTGGTATTCAGAGCTGAAAGCAGTGAATAATGGGGCCTTGAGTATATCCGTGTTTTGTTTCCCTATTAAGTATTAGTTTTGCGTGGGTTCATCATCCTAGAATTGCTTTGACTCCTGTTTGGAATGTAGATTAGGAAATACTTTGTCATTCTGAAGTCCAATCGATTTAATCCTTGGTTTTGGTTATTTCAATTTATATGGCAGTTATATGAAATTATCTTCTAGTTTAGTGTATTTAAAGAAGAGAAAAAGCAAAAATGCACGCACTACAGGAGTCATCACTCTGGGATGGAAAGTGTTAATATGTTATATTAAAGGTATAAATGCACTGTGTATAGATTTTTGCCTTGCCATTTTTAATGTTGAATTCAGTTTGGTATTGTTTGCCTTTTAAAAATACTTAAAAACATAATACTTCCATTTGAATAATAACTTCAGTGTATTGTTACTGACAAGCAAAGTGGAGATGATTTTTTGAGGCTTAAAAAACCTAAGCATTTTTCAGGACGCACAATGCCAATATATTTTCTACTTTCTATTTATTTTGTCTTGTTTTACAGGTGGAACTTGACTTCTTGTGGAACCAGCGTGGCCAGCTCAGAGTGCAGTGAGGAGCTGTTCTCTTCGGTTTCAGTTGGCGACCAAGATGACTGTTATTCTCTGTTGGATGACCAGGAGTTCACCTCTTTTGATTTGTTCCCTGAGGGCAGCGTCTGCAGTGATGTCTCTTCCTCTATCAGCACATATTGGGATTGGTCAGACAGCGAGTTTGAATGGCAGGTAAGCTAGTTCCACTGTAAATGTAAAGTTTTATATAGACTGAGTCCTGGATTTATCTTTAATAGAAAAATCCTCCGCTGTTTTTTTTTTTTTTTTTTTTTTTTTTTTTTAAATATTCTTTAACTCCTGAACTTAAGTACAGATATCCAAATCTTCAGTAATAAGGAAAATGTTTTGTTCCATTTTATTCTGGAGTATGTGGTCTGGAGGAGAGTCTGAAGGTTGGCTCCTCCAAGAGGAGTGGTTACATATTCTGCTTGCTTGGTTCTCGAGGTCATCGTGTATCTTGTAGCTGTGAGCTTAGCTCCTGTGTCTTGAGGATCTGCCGTGCTGATGAAATCTGGCTATAGATGTCTGCTGGTGATTAGGTCATATTAAGTCTTCTGCAAAAAATGGAACTGACAGATAAAGTGTAGAAGCTCTTGCTATAGTCTATTTCCTTTTTTTTTTTTTTTCGTGTTGGGAAGAGTACAGAGCTCGCTTTGTCTTACCTGGATGGGAAAAATGTGAAGATGAATCATATACTGCTTCTGTTCTAATCTGTGTAGGGTGTGGTCCTAGTCAGGCATCGCCATGTGTCTTACTACTTTCTTTAGTGGTCTTCTAATGATAAGCATTTGTTCTTACACATTATAGACTTAACTCTTTTTATTTTATAGACTTATATCAACTTTTAACATGCATGTGAGTTTGAAATAGGAAACGTGCTTCAGAATATACTGAAGACTACTTTCAAATGTTGTCATAAAGCTTAGTCTAAGCATATACAGAGCCTTATAAATGCAACATAAGGACCAAGAATACAGATTTCCAGAAAGCACAAACTCTGTTCTGGAAGATACAAATAAACTTAAGAAAACATGGACAGAATATGCTCTGAATTTCTTACAGTTTTATTCTAACTGATAATCTCTGTATGCACTCCTTGAAGTTACAAGTGCGTTTGTGTAATGCAGCCTGTAGGAGCAGCTCAGATTGGATCCCAGTGCTTCACTGAGTTGTGAAATTTTAATTGCCTGATAAACTGGGGGATTATTGTGAGAAGAAGCAATTTCTCACATCTTAGTTAGCTGACAGCATGTTTGATTAGTAACTAGCTTTTTAAACCAGTATTTCTTAGGAGACGTACTTGATTCAACTTGTAGAATTTTTGAAAGCTACTTGTTGCTTTTTACAGTGTTATCTGGCAGAATCTGAGCATGAGTAATCCAACTGTCACACTTTAACTGGAAGTGCATTCAGAAATTACATGTCAGTTGTACAAATGAAGTTAGCTAAAGTTCTGCAGTTGCTTCCAAGAAAATGACAGCAATTTTAATATTTTATTTCAATTGTATTGTGTAATTATGGGATGTAATATAGATTATAGAACTAGTCTGTAATTATCTTTCCTAAACTAAAATTGTGCTCAAGAATGGGAGGTTTAGGTTTAGGTTTAGCTTTGGAATGTCATGAACAATTTTCACTGATGGAGAAGGAAAGGAGTGAAATGCCACATCCTACTGCTGTTTCTTTAAATGTATTTTTTTTTTAAAGAGGTTTGAGTGTGATTTGCTACACTTGCAGTTTGTTGGAAGATTAAAACAAGTACTACAGGGTTTTGAATACTTATCTATATACTCTAACTATTTCCTAATAAGCAGTGCTTTGCTAATTTGAAAGCATGTTTTGAATTTGTTAATAGTGTTGAAATGACTTTAAATGTGCCTACGGTATTGTAAGGCTTTGTTCTTTCTCTCTCTCATTACAAGTTGCCTGGCAGTGACATTACAAGTGGGAGCGATGTACTTTCTGATGTTATACCTAGTATTCCAAGCTCTCCGTGTCTGCTTCCGAAGAAGAAAAACAAGCATAGGAATCTTGATGAACTTCCATGGAGTGCAATGACAAATGATGAGCAGGTGAAATTGACTTTCTTCTGTATCTTACAGTTATCATTATAAGAACAACTTTAATTAGTGCTGCATCTTAAAAGATATACTGGTTTCTCTAGGTGTAAATGCAACCATATGCAGTACTGTTTGATTTTTGAAATTAAATCTTGTCTTTTGCATCTGTAGTAGGCAGTTTAACATTCATTCATGTTTTCTTTTTTTTTTTTTTTTTGAGGATACTCAGAGATGCAAGAATCATAGGAAGTGGGATATTTGAGTGATTTATTCTGTCAGTCCTTTTTTTTCTAGTTCTTTTAGAGTCAGTAATAGTTTTAAATGACCTGCTTATCTTTGGGTTCTAGGTTGAATATATTGAATATTTGAGTCGCAAAGTCAGCACGGAGATGGGCCTTCGAGAGCAACTTGACATTATTAAAATTATTGATCCCACTGCACAGATCTCACCTACAGATAGTGAATTCATTATTGAACTGAACTGTCTCACAGATGAAAAACTGAAACAGGTGAGTTAAGGTTTGTATATACGCCTTTGGGTTTTTTAAAGACCTCCAGCATCTGGTGTGTCTTGCAAAATGTTAATGGATCAATTTTTCTACATAGTTATTATATACAAGGAAATACTCCTAGTTTCCTCCTTCACAATAATATGCTCTAGCGTTCAAAAGCATATTGCATGTATTAAACTTACAAGAAAGACCCTTTGATTTTATAATCTCAGTACGTATTAGAAGTCTAGCAAACACTTCTGAAATGCTGGGATGTAGGTAATGAGTCATGCTGTGGGACTGGTACTGCTTAAGACAAAGTTTCCATTTCATGACTGTCAACTGATCAAGGATATTAATTTGCTAACTGAACATAAACTAAACACAATTTAAAAGGGTAGACGGTCACTGTTCTTATGGACTCGACTATTTTGTATTTCAAACATTTTACAGGTATCACTGAAGTACAACTCTTCTCACACCAACTTTGTTTGTGTGTTTGTAGCAAAATAAATGTGTTTTAATAATTTAGGTGACATTGGCTGGTATTTCTGTTTTTTGTTGTTATTACAACTTAGTTGAAATATGTGGGGTTGGACAGGAGGTGGTGGTGGTGGTGGGAAACAAAAACTTGTTACTTAGTTTTCTTCCTTGCACAATAAAGTTAGTATTAACTTAGCTCTTGGCAAAGTTAGTTCATTTGATGACTGTGAGGTGGCATGGTATTTAAGCAGCAAACAGCAAAATGGTTTAAAAGACTTAACTGAACTGATCCAGTAATTTCATCATTAGTAATAGGAAAATTATGTTTCTTTACCATGCAAAGGAGTATCTCAGTCCAGTGTTAGGCTTTAGTAATTCCATTGCCTTTGTTTTGAAGGTGAGAAACTATATTAAGGAACACGGACCTCGTCAACGATCTGCAAGGGAAAACTGGAAGAGGAGTAGCTACAGTTGTGCAAGTACCAGTGGTGTGAGCGGTGCCAGTGCCAGCAGCAGTAGTGCCAGCATGGTCAGCTCAGCAAGCAGCAGTGGTTCTAGTGTTGCTAACTCCGCATCAAACTCAAGTGCCAACATGAGTCGAGCACACAGTGATAGTAATTTGTCCACAAGTGCTGCAGAAAGAATCCGGGATTCAAAAGTAAAGTTTCTAGTTATGTACATGTGTATTAAGCTGTATAACTTGTTACAGTTGCTTATATGATCTGAACTGGGATGTTTGTGTTGAAGGAGCCTAGTTAGTAACTGTGGATCTGCTGAAGTCATCTAGCTAAATCAATGCTGTCTTTCCTCTGGCATGACCATAATGAATTTAAACTTGTACTCTTATCGTTTCTCCTCCAAGTTAAAGCCTGATGTTTGTATGTAGTAGATCTTCTGATTACTTTTGTTTGAATAAGGTGAGTGGGGGCTGAATAAGGGATTATACATCGAACTTTATCCTTTGAACAAGCACACGGTTCTACATTACATACCATTTTTTTCAACATTGATCAACCTAATCTTGCCATAATTTCTGGATAGTAAAGACAGTTTTGTTTATGTAGGCTTCATGGATCTTCAGTTTATTCTTCTGACATGTCTCATGAGATTACTTTGTGAGGAGTGACCTACTGAAGTACGTTTCAATTAAAGTAATACTGTGGCACTTGTCCCGTCTCCATAATTCCAATTTCAGGTGTGGAGGAGAAGAGCAGTTCCTGCTTGCTCTTCAACGTGTCAGGTTGGACTTCGGTTCTGTTTGCTATTTGAAGACTAACTTTTCCACTGTAATAGAGACTCTTCTGATCAAAGACTCAGCTGTGCAATGTCATAGGGTGATGTTGTGCCACATAATTGAGACACGGTAAACAGTCCCGATAAAGAATATGTGTACTAATCTTAAAAAAAAAAAAAAAAATCAAGCTATAACAGGCATTTATTTAAATAATAAATTTGATTTTGGATGATGTTTGCGCTACCTCAAAATTCGTTTTAGTTATTTTTCAGAGCAAACCTTAATTTAGAGGTTAATGTATTTGTCAACTTTAAAGGTGGCTTCTAACATACCGAACAAAAACTTATGTCTGTTTTCTCAATTTTGGCAGAAACGTTCCAAGCAACGGAAACTACAGCAAAAGGCCTTACGCAAGAGACAGCTCAAAGAACAAAGACAAGCTCGTAAGGAAAGACTGAGTGGATTATTTCTTAATGAAGAAGTGCTCTCTTTAAAAGTGACTGAGGAGGACCATGAAGGAGATGTGGATGTTTTAATGTGACAGGGGTGAATTTATCAGTGTTCTTTCTAAGCCTTAAATGTATTATTCTTATTGTTTACATATATTTCTTGACCAAATTTTGATTAGTGTTAACAATATAAACCAGATCTTTTCTCCAGTATAATTTTAGTAAGACGTTCTAAGAATTGAGTAACTTCAGCTTTTTGAGACTAATTTTGCAACTGAGACTTCAGAAACTTAATTGACTTCTGAAAAGCTGCTGAATAGATAAATTCTTTTTAAGGAAAATTGAATTTGGCTAACATGCTACTTGCAAGACGTAAGTCTAGGGATGCTTTTGGATGACACTAAGTATGCAGTACTGTGCTTCAGCTTTTTTTCTGTTTTCGCCTAGTTAGAGATTAATATTACGCTTAGCTTGCTTTGTCTCTTCCTTTCTTGTTAGAAAGATTGTTTAGCATGAGGAAAAAATAATTCTATAAGGCTTTTTTCAGTCTTTCTCTTGGATCATACAGAATCAAAATACTGTGATAAATCTGATTTCTAGAAGTTTTGATTTAACTCAAACGGCATAGAAAGCAAGAAGCAGGACTTCTAATGCAAAAAATGTATGTACACAAATAATACTTAATGACACAGTTATTTAGAAAACAGAGTCAAAAATGAAAACAAAAATTGCAAACTTAGTCTTTAAAAAGTTATTTTGCTGCTCAATATCTCTTAGTCTGATCATTAATAATGGTTGACTAGTACATCCCTAGTATTGCTATAAAGAGATTGAAAGGAAACATCATTATGCATTAAAAGTACATTAATCTTCAATAACGTTGTCTAGGACACTTTAAAATAGCTGAAAATGCTACTGGAAACAGAAGTGGAAACAAGTGGCACACAACTTTGGTGGCTTTTTCCCCCCCCGGAATTTTATCTAAAAGGCAAGAGAACTTAATGCAGATGTGTCGTACAATTATGTTTACTCCTTTACCACCCAACTAAGGATGGGTCTTCCATGCGGGTTGTTGCACAATTATTAATGTGCTTCATAATCCTGCTTTTGTTGTCTATCTTCTTTTGAAGTATCTCTTGCTGAGAAAATGAGGTAAACTTATGTGTTTTTTTTTTTTTTTTTTTTTTTTTCAGGTAGGGAGGTAAAAGTAGTTGTTTTAACCTGTTTCCTAATCAAGACAATCTGTAAAGTGACTTCTGTCTTTATCTTGGAACTACGTGTTACAAAACTCCTTTCCCTCCAACCTGAGATGAAATTGATAGCTCTAAATTTCACAGCGAAAGTTGAGGAGTTCAACTATTTTCTATTTCTGAGTTCAGGAAGGTGATTTTCTTAATACACTGATGCTTTACTATTTTAATTTTGATCACATGAATTAAGGTGTCTGGCAATTTAGTATGGTCACAGGTGCCTGTAAATGCAGGATATAACCCAGTCCTGCAGAATTGCATGATTCACTTTATATAGAGTTTTGGGACTACTCATTCATTTTGCATGTCCTGCACACACTTGTTTGCCATGACAGCTGAAGTCTATTTACTTCAGAGGTGGCATTCCATGTAGCCTGAAAATAAACTAACCAATAAAATATCTGAACAGTGGCTTCTGAAAGGGCTTCAGTAAGAAATAAATGATGTCCATAGTCTAACTAGTCTATGTGAACTCAGTCACTCATTGCAGCCAGGCTTGGCTATTAATAAAAGCTATGTAATGTCATTTGCAACTCAAATGTTAGCTACCCCATGTTGCCAGTCATTTGGCTGCAAACCAGAAGTGACTCTAATCTGTTAGTATTTGTTTGCACTGCATTATAGCTGGCTGACGCCTCTCTTACTCCTGTAGAAACAATACTAAAAACAAAGCTGTGTACAAGTTATTAAGAATTTAGATTGATTTGTATCTGCAGCTTTTTAAATGGATGGGAGAAGAGAATCAATTGCTGTCAATTCAGCTAATTTCAGGATGCAGCAGTTGCACTCTTGCAACTTACTATGGCAGTAATGGATGAATTCATGAAACATTTCACTGTGTGTACTGTCACAGTTGAGTATAACCTTTATTTTCCACAGTGATTTTGAGATGTGTATATTTATTTCCTGAAGAAAAATGTACATTTAATATTGTAGAGCATTGAAATTCTGAAATGAATTGTAAGAAAGGTGCAATACCTCAGCATGGTGGAGCATGAAAGTGTCGTTTTATTCTGTTTCAGTAGCTCTTCAAAGTTCAAATTCCTCAGGCCTTGTTGAGAGAAGACTTCCTCATTTTGATGAGGTACCTGTCTACTAGCTTTCAGAGGCTGTAAAATGAGGGAGGATAGTATTTCCATCTTGATTTTAGTATAAGCATGTAAGTATCAATTTACCCAAATGACTAAATGGTTCCAATTACTCACCTGTTGTATTGGAGGAAAGTTCCTGGGTGCCACAGTAGCTGCTTGGGGTAAGTTATCTCCAGCTGGGTACTTCAGTTACTTGTATGACAGTTAAAAGGATAGAAAAGTGTGAGTTTAAAGGGGTACCAGGTTAATAAGTCATAGCTCTAGAATCTCATAGTTCCAGAACACTTCTAACCTAAGAATACAAAACTGTGGATGTTCTGATCAGAATGTAGAATAACTTCTTGGTTACCTGAATTTCCTCTTTGCTAAGTACTTGGCATCTCAGAGAATCAGACCTGAAATAGGTTTGGGATCCAAACTTTGTCCCATACTTCTACATGCTCTCTTTTTTTCCTCTTTCATATCCTTCTTAGTTCTAATGGTACCCTCATTTTGAGGAGGAGTGGGAAGTGTTTTTACCATATTTTGATCTTTTCTTGCAATATGCTGTATGTTTAAAATTTGTATTGGATGCCTGTGGCATTAGTTAGTTGGAATTTTAGTTACACTTCGATCAGCAAGACAAGGTTCAAGCCATAGTGGCTGCTATTTTGTTTTACAGGAGGCTATCTACAGCCTGTTGGGTTCAGATAGCTACAAAACAGCAACAGACTGCTAAAATTCAGCATTCTTTGTATTGGTTTTTTTTTTTTTTTTTTTTTTTTTTCAAAAAAAAACAAACAATCAGATCTCTATTTATTAATTGATGTAAAATGTTAAGCTTAAAAGCAAAACAGAGATACATGGGAAAAAGCTAGTAGTTGTATGGCTCCATGGTACTGAAGCTGTATATCTAGGTGCTTTGTACCCCCTGTAATACGAATGTAATCAGTTTACACTCTGTAACATTAATGATTTGCTTCCATGGTAACTTTTTCTCTAAAAAGGCTTAGAAGGAGCACTGAAAGTCTGATTGCAATAGGACTGTAAACAATAGAGAACATTCTTTTCTAATATGATTTTAAATATGAGGAAGAGAGCTAGCTGCCTGACAACCTGTCTAATTTGTGTGTATCTGGTGTTACCCTTTGTCTCTGTTAAGATGAACTATTTTTCTTTAACTGGGAAACTGATTAAAGGATGGTTATGGTATGCTCTGTATGGGGTGCTTACTAAGAAGAGCAAAAAGTCTTTGCGAAGCTTTCCTGGGCTTGACTTTTAGTTCTCATATTGTGGTTTGAAACCTGTGAAGAACATTCTTGGGGGGGAGGGGGATAAAAAGTTTGAATTCATTCATATGCATTTACATCAGAGTGCATATAAGGTGTAGAAGCAAATAAAATGGCAATATTTACTGTTCATCTATGCTGAGTGGCTTAAAGCCATTTGTTTTCTCTTAACACTCTTTGAGCTTTGAAATCAGTTGATGCATTGGTCTATAAATATTAATAATTTTGACTGTTTGGGTGGCTCTTGAAACTGAAACTCATTCTTATAAGCCAGCTTTTCATGGCCAATGTTGTTAGATTTATTGGTTTAAAGTTCTTGAGCTTATGGGTCTTGCGGTTCTTGGGCATAGAAAGGACCTGGTTGACATGCAATTTTCCATTTAAGGATTGCAAAATTAACTTATTAATCTACCAAGTGCGAATGTTAGTAGTATTCAAAGTTTGTCTATTTTTATTATTAACTCTGATAATCGTACTTGCATTCTCTCTCATCTGGCTAACTTTAAAATATTTCCAAATTACAAATAAATTCCGCAATTAAAAAATATATGTTGAAGCTTGAATATAGTTCATAACCAAAGCAAGGAGAAAATGGTGGGTTTTGTTTGTATTTTGTTTTGGTTTGTGTTTGTTTTTTTTTGATGTTTTGGTTTTCTTTGGGGGGTGGAGGGTGTAGATTAGAATATATGGTACTGCTTACATTGATTTTTTTTTTCCAGGTTCTCCACTAATTGTATGGCTAAAATGCACTTTTGTATAGAAAACTGTCCTATGTACATTCTGTATCTGCTTTCCACAATGTTTATAGAGATTTTTTCTGAAATTGTGAAGGATTTACCAATAGCTGCCATGCTGGTGACTGATGCTGTTTACATCAAGTTTTCATTGTATTTGAAAATAGTCATGTGCATATTGGAATACAGGTTGGAATTAAAACTGATGACATAGCAAAGATAGTCTCATGAAACTGTGGTATCTTGTTCAGAGCAGGGTTATTCATATATAGGGCTTATATACACCAGGCAGGCATAAAGTACGAGTTCATGTAGCACACATTTTCTGTTCTTTGTGACAGCAAGCAAACCAGTCCCTCCTTAACTACTGTAGTTTGTTACCCATACAACCTGATCAGAATTGTTTCTTAAGAAAAAAAACCACAAACGATATAATCCAAGATCTTGTACTGAAAACTGTCCTCTGTCATTGATTTCTGTGCCAATGGATTTTTCATCTTTAATATATGTATATGCTGTATATTATATATCTGTGGGCCTGGACATAGGAAGTCTGATCACTTTTTATCGGCAATAACTGGATTTTCTTCTGCTGTCATCCTCACTGTCTGTAGTCATCAAGCCAACACCTGTCCTGTAATGTTTAAATATCCCTGATGGGATTTTTTTAAAAACTTATAACCAACCATGCTCTTGTAATTCATCATGCAGATGCCTATGTGTCACTCTATTGTAAATCCGGTTCTCAAATCCTCTGCCTTCTGCAACACTGAAGTTTCAAGTGTAGTGTTATGAAAAATCTTGTTTCCTACCTGGAACCAAGCAGAAAAACCCTGAAAATGCAGTAAGATCTCTTGCTGCACAAGGATGTATTCCTTGAAAGTTCAGAAGGCTCCCTGCAGTGCCTCAGGATTATAAACTGCCTTGTTCATCCCAGCTAGGGCTACAAGTCTCATCACCTAAGCAAGTTAAAATTCACCAACCATTACTATTCCAGCCTGCTTCTGTACACACAGAGGGACAGAGGAGGGTAGATGGGGGCAGAAACGTTGCACGCTACGGCAAGTCTTGTCAAATGGTCGGAGACCTCTAATTGTGGAGTGTGTGGCTGGGAGGCTGCAGAGTGCAACTGCAGGAGCTATTCCTCTTGTGATGCTTTGCCTTTACTCAACAACCTGCTTGTGCTTTTAGTCTGCTTTCACCTGAAGGCAAGGAACAGTGCAAAGTCTTCTGCAACAAAATAAACAGAGATGTTGCCAAGGTCCTTGACCCTCTGTGGTGGTCTCTAGTACTAAGGATTTCCCACTGTGTGACACCTAGAAGCTGTACAGAAGCTGTTGCTTGTGTTTTCTGAACTGCAGGGTCCCACCACGCTGCTGTGCTGTGTTCTCCTGAACTTTCAGAGGAAATCCCTTTGCAGCAGTTCACCACTGAGCCATGCAGCTGTTGGCGAAGTAATGGTATCTCCTGGCTTGACTCCCAAGCAAGGTCATGTGGTCGCAACTAAACAGTGCATGTTATGGAACTCTGATCAGCACTTACACATTTCTTCATTTATCCTTCTTGTGTAGCAAGTCTGACTGCAAGGAGAGAGTCTCACTTGTTGGCAAGTCCTATTTAGGCACAAACTGAACCAAAATTTCCACTTCAGCAAAATAAATAAATAGATAAACTTCCTTTACTAAATTGAAAGATGGTATTGGATATGATCTTGCTGTCGTCAGCCTTTTTATTACTGACCTGTGTGTTTTATGCTTTATTCAACTTTATTCAAACATTTCCTAGTACACTAGCAGTTGTAATTGGCTTCCCTGAGATCTTACCTAGTTTACCAACGTGATTTGAAAAGATCACTAACTCACCCGTGTGTATTTCCACTAGAGGGAGCACTGTACTTGCCTTTGAGACTATAGCTGCCAGCTTTGTTTTGCTACAAATACTTGTTTCTTTATTGTCCTGTTAACAGTTATTAGGAGGATTCACTTATGCTTTTTTTTTTTCTTCTTTTTGTAGGAGGAATGTGTCTGTTAAGAGTTTTATAATAAAAAAATTGCCAGTGACTAGAGAAACAGATGCTGCTTCCTGCCTGGTGCTGCTTACTGCGATTGAAAGATGGAAGTGTATCCCTATTCAGTGTTAATTTTTGTATGCATATTGCATTACTGCTTTAAACTTCCTGATTTGTTTCACATTCAGGCTTCTTTAGTGTGGGTTATGAATCTTGTAGCTGAGTATTTATTCTCATGTTACTCTAGTGGAGAGAGACCTCATGTAGAGCTGGGAATCTGCTGTGGTCAGGCCTTGGGCACACTGGCCACACTGGTTGTGGGCAACATGAGGCTGCTTGCTGTAAGCAGTCTGTCTGGTCCCCGTGTCAGCTGTGCCCCTGTGAGGAAACACGGCATCTTCTCAGTTCTGAGTGCTTGTCACAGCACTCAGAAATGGCAGCAACATGCCAATCCCGTGAGCCAGCAGCATTTGCCATCTCAACATCCTCAGCTGTGATGTTATCACTGTGCTGAGGACTGATGTCGCTGTCCTATTACTGGTGATATCCCAGACCTACAGCACTAGTAAGCACTGCTCTTTGTCCTCATTGCTACAGCACGGCCTTGCAAGAAGGGATGCCTCTGATGGTATCAGTTGGTTAAATGTTGTTGTCTGTGTTTAATGCCTTTCATAAGCTGCCTTGTACCTGTATATCTTCAAAAGCCACGCTGCCTCATGTCTAGCAGCAGTTTGCTGCTTCTGCTGTGGGACAGTTGGTGTGGATTGCTGCTCACGTGCACTTTTCCTTTGAAAACGGGGAGCTGATCTGAAGGGTTGTTAGTTCCACTTTGACCACAGTGTAAGGTTTCTTGTGAATGTGTTGCTTTATTCACTCCTTATAGATGGCTTGCACATGGGGACAATTACAGGGTAAATGATCTGAAAGCTGAAGTGCCGGGTTCCAAGTAGCACTTCCACATCTGTATCTGAAGGATCCTGTTAGTAATGTTGCTACTATGAAGGCTTCCTTCTCGGGCTCTTTTCACTCATTCTAGAATATCTTCCTCAGTGAAAACGTGCCCAACTAATCTTGAAAGGATGATGATTGCAGAGTAAAGAGCTTTGAAGTATGACATATAGCTCTTAATGTCTACATAGCTGTCTGTTTTTTCCTGTCACCTAGTTCCTGCCATTACTTCCTGAAAATAATAAATAGCAAGTACAGCATGGCAGTCATGAAGACTGCTTGAGAGTTACTGAAAAGATGCTTTGAATTCATCACAGACCCTAGTTATTTAGGTAATTCTAATTCCTTGGTGTTTGTTTCCATTCTTAGGTAGTTAAAAGGCTGTTGATTTAGTCCCTCCTTTCTTTGTTCAGAGTAGAAATTGATTAGTCACAGGGTTTTGTTTCACCCTCTGTTCCTGTTTGTGTAGAGCAGGAGCAAAGGAAGAGCTGACACAAGTTCCTTTCAACAGCTGGTTAACTTGCATGAGCGGACAACTTCTGTTGGCCATAGTTTAGATCACTATATATTTGATGTCTCCTGCATTCAAGAGATACCTAAAGGTGTAATGTATCAATTACTATCCTAAGGAGTGTTCTCTGTAAGCAAGAACTGTTACTGACAGGTGTATTCTTTGAGCAATACATGTTCCACATGCAGGACCATTTTGTGCGTGTCCAAGGATCTTGTACTCAACCTCTTCCCTAAGCCAGAGCACGGTGCTGTGTTCACTGGCTGGGAATTTCTAGCAAGAGCAGCACGAGCTGCTTGGCAATTTCTATAGGTTGTTTTGGTTTAGGACCTCACAACTCTTGGATGGTTCTGCTTGGCATCTCCTCTCTGTCTTCCTAAAACATGGAGCAGCTTGGGTCTAGATGACTATATGGTTCCTAGTATTACAGGTATTGCTGATCAGAGCAAAAAGTGTTTGTGTATTAGGTAGCTTCAAAAATTTTTGAATTACAGTGCTTGACTATATAATTTAACCATGTAGTCACAACTATCGATGTCTGTCCACTTAGTGATTCCCTTCTGAGAGCAAAACTGATCACTAAATTTGATCAAATTGTCATGTACTTCTTAAATGCTCTTTCAATTGTATTTGATACTCATCCAGCTCTGCTTTGAATTGGTTCCTGTCTGGTAGTATGGAGTTCCAGGTCCTATCATGTCAGAGATTGCACCACAATCTCTTGCCTTGGAAGTTACCATTGTAGGTTGGAAACGATCACTCCAGAAACAATGTATATTGACAAATTTGGCAGACTGACACATGTGTGAGTGTATCCAGGTGTTTAATTTTGTTCAATTCAAGGTGAAGAAAACGTGCCAAGGGGCTAGCAAGTCTTCAGGAAAATTTAAAGAATATATTTTTTTCCTGTTTAATAGTTAATAAGGTGAATTTATTTACCCAATAGAAAGCATTCAGTGTATGTGCGACTTACAAGCGTGTTGCTCAAAAAATCCATGCACTTCCTCCTGAAACAATTTAGATCATAAAATTGTTTATAGAAGTTACAAACGTTAGCCAACCGAAAATTAAGCAGTCTAAAATCTCAGTACAAACCCATTTGTGGACTGATAAACCCATTTGCAGACTGATAAAAACGAGTGTAATTTATGGTCTAGATACCTTATTGGCATATGTATTAAAATTCTGGAATATGTCTATTTTTCTTAGCGTTGCATTAGCTGTAATTTCTATGTAATGCTTCAATTCATTTATATATTTGCACAATACACTATCAGATAAAAAAGTGCCAAAATGTGTATAAGGAGGTCATCACTTTAGCTTAATTGCGCACAAATTTCCTGCAGACGCTGATGCTTAAGACCAATAACGAGAGTGCTACAGCTAGAATAAACGCATTAGCCTATAAATTTAGAGCTTCTACCTGCTTTGCAAAGGGAGAATCATCTCTAAATGAGCCTAGTAACATTGATTTGTGATTAATCATTTTACTTAGTGACTCATCTATGATCACAGTACAACAAAAATGTCATGTTTGCTTAGTGGCATTAACTCCATTTATCTTCTCTGCATTCGGAGAATTGCCTTGTTGTCAATGTGGGGCTGGGAATACAGCTGAGCAGTACTGTTGTTAAAGGGCTTTACAATGTCAGCTTACCAAAGCAGAATTCAGACCAAGAAAAAGGGGAAAAAAATATTGGGGAGGGGGGAGGGAGGGATAAACATCCTCCTTGAAAATTAATTATTCTACTTGGTCAAGCCAAAACAAAAACATTTACAGTAGTGATATTGTATCTGCAAAAACAAATTAATGTAACCCTAGGTGCTTCTAATTTTTTCTAAGGTTGTATCTGCAAGTTAACAATTGTTTTAATTCTACTTCTGAGATTATTTTGCTTTACATGTTGCAAAGTAAATCCAAACATTACTAGAATGCTTTAGTTTGTTTCCAGTCAGATGCCATCAAAATGGTTTTCTAAAAATGCACTGCTGAGTGTTTGTGGAAAGTGATAGTCATTATCTTTAAGAACTTTTCTTAATAGCTTTATGTTAAGAAACATAGTAAACCCTTCACACACACATGCACCAGATTAAAATTAATAAATAAAAAGAGCTATACTGTTCTTTGCTAAGACTTGCATTGCTCAAAAACAAAGATCAACATGTTAAGAGTTTTTTTTTATAGTATCCTTTATTCAGCAATGGCATAATGGCAAGGATCTGCCTCCCTGGTCCTGCAAATAGATCGCTAGGTATGGAAAGGAGATGCCTGATGTCTCATGGATTGTGTCCTGCTCCACTGCCTTATCCGTTGGCAGTGTCCTTTGCTGCTATTCCTCTACTGTCCAGCTGCTGTGTTCAAAGTGAAGCCTTTGCCTTCAGACATCTCTCTACAGCACTGCATTACAGCACCATGATCTTAACTAGAGCCTCTGCCTGTTGCCAAAGAAAAGACTGGAGGTGAGTTGCACTTGTACCGTGTTGTAGAATAATAGAAACACTCACTATGAACATGCACTTCCAGAAAGTTTAGTGAGGATGAAATTTCAGACCTGCCCTGTATTGCCTACTCAGTATTTAAAAATTGAGCTGGATCTCTGCATCAGGAAATTACTTTAAAAATCACTAATACTTGCACACATGCATAAATCCAGCTGGTTATGGATTTAGAGGGTGTGCTTTCAGAGTTTCTTGTGACTATGGAAGCTGAAAGTGATCTTTAAAGGAGGAGGCACACTCCTGCAACTTCATACTGGTGTCAGGGCAGCTTTAATAAAAGCACTACTTACAGTGAATGCTTATGAACTTGGATAATGCATCAGGAGAAGACCCCATCAGTGTGGTAAGTGTTGATATTAAAACAGAGTCCTAGTTGCTGCTTCTGTGGGAGGTATTTTTTTCTTTAACTTTCCAACTTAGACTGCCCGCTTTCTGTGCAGTTTAGCGATGATCAATATGAACATGCTGGAACTGTTTAGCTGAAGTAAGCTGAGTCATTCAACCTAATATTCATTTGTTTGACTAAAGCCTCTTTAGAGCCACTTGTGATCTGATGACTAATGTGGCACAAAGATGCTAATGCTCGATGTGTACATAAATCATTACTTAATTTGGATTTGGTAACCTGAGGCAACAGAATGCTCCATGGAGAAGCAGCTATATTTGTTTCTTTTCATTGTCAACCACCTGTCTCCAGAGATCCAGAATGCATTAGAAAAATGAATGTAATGACTGAACTAAATCTAGCTCTCCTGTTCCAGAAGAAACAGCAGTTTTTATGACCAGCAAGGCACGGAAATCCCAGGTCTGTTCTGCTAGCTGAGACAAGAAAAGTCAGCTCAAGCAGAAGGGATCTACTGATCCTAGACAGTAGTCTTGCAGTACTGCCAGAAAAAAACAAGATGAATCTAATTTTGAATTTTTAAAGGTGGCCTGGATAAGACTGCTTGAGGAAAAAAAATGGAATTCTGGTCCTTATTTAACTCCATTTGGTAGGATTTCATGCTTTAAACTCTGACCTGAAAACCACACTTCAGCAATGTGTCAGCTATTCAGAGCTTACATTTGCTGCTCTTGTCTTGTTTCTTACCTGTGGTTATTTCTTGAAGAGCCATGTCCCACTGAAATACCATAATGCATATTATTGATATCAGAGCCTAACAGAGCTTGTGCAAGGAGTTCTGTCTTTGTGCTGGTGCAGGGCAATAGACTTGGAACTTCATAAAGGGAAGCTTTGAGAAGTTCAATTTTTAGATGTAAATTGGCAGAAAGCAAGTGTGTAAGTATTTTGTAATGAGGTTTGTGAAAGAACTGAAGCTTTTGTTGAACTCCTGTTACTAAATAAGGGTAGGTGGGTGTATTTAAATGTGTTGTATATGTAGAGCACCAGCGCTGCCTCTGTACCGAAGTTGGCTGGTCCTGTGCTTGCTCCTGCGAGTCTGAGAGAGGTTTTTGCCTTAGTTGTGAGCTAACCAGGATCCTGCCAAGTGTTCAGCAGCATGGGAAACGGGACCCGCCATCCTTCTGACCTAACTATTGAGCTATTCCTCCTTCAATACTGCAGTACTACCAGATTGGACCTCTTCCTCTTCAAGTTGTTCATTTGATCCTGTTGTGTAAAGAGCATGGTAAATGAGAACCTACAGGCATGTTATCAAATATTTCTGTTTGAGCCACATTTGGAATTTACACATACAGTGTGGGTATTTCAGAAATATGCTGTTTAACTGAGTCTGTCCTCCAAATCTCAATGTTAGTTTATTAAGTAAAGTCGATGTTTTAAAAATTATTTTCCTGTAAACATCAGGTGGACCCCCTTATTTTTAGAGAAGCATTACTGAAATATTTATGCCAGCATATCTTCCTGTTTGATCTGTCCTAGGTGAAATGTTTGCTTCATCTTTAAATATATAGCAAATAAACTGTACTGCTTTAGATCTTTATGGAGATACAAATTTGGAAAAGCGACATGCAAAAAAAGATACAATTTTGAAGGGCAAACAGGAGTTATGCTTCAGAGAAATCAAAATCACTTCAACATAAGGATCTTTGCAATGCACTCTCAGCTTAAAAGCTGGAAAATGAAGTGTAAGGGGCGAGTCAGTATTCTCACAAGGACTTGATTTACTTTTTGATACAAAACTTGGAGATTACTTGTTAGCTACATTAGCTTTTAAGGTCTGTTTACAGTGAAGGATATATACTTTAGAAGTAGTAGCTCTTTTTCAAGGATAACATTTTAATTTTATTTCAAATATTGAGTGAAAGCAACTCCAAAGAATTTAATACAATAAACCATTGCTGTGTTCAAGACAGTAATATAAGGTGTGTTTTTTTTTTTTACAGTTGCTATTAGCAACTTATGTGGCGAACATAAGTACAGCAATTTAAAAGGACACTGTGGTAATGTGAATTTCTTCAAGTAGTTAAATACTAATGTCTTTCACCAAAACATCAATGTCAGCTCTGCTCCCAGTCAAGAAGTGAAGGACAAATGAACTTACTATTTTTATTTGCTTTTTTTGAATAGGAGGTTTTCAGAAAAGTGACAGTAGCCAGTCTAGTCTGTAATTTTAACTTGATTTATTTGAATTAGTGAAATCTTCAGTAAATACATCTCGGTATGCTTCTTAAATATTTCCCCATAGAGATTAAACTTCCATTTACTTGGGCTTCACCAGTGCTCACAGACTTTAATTGCAGTGCCTGACAGATTTCTCGAGAAAGGAAAAGTGATGAAAGAGGAAGAGAAGGTCACTCGTGTGCAGAGCCACTGCATGGAGCGGGAGCACCGGCTAGCACGCTTCAGCTGCTAATCTGAATGCCAGGCAAGCGTGGTCCTGCAGCAGGAGGCAGAGCTGAACCATTTACACCCCAGATTTCTTTTGTGTGTGGTGATCAGGAGGAGTATTTGTCTACTGCTAAAGAACTTGCCTTTCTGTGGGGTGTTCCCGGCTACTTGCTGCTCTGTGTGCGGGTAGAGTGGCTGCATTCATGTTACTTACCTTCATCTATGTTTCGGGTGGCTGGGTAATGGGAAAAAATGTTTAAGCAGAACCCTAGATCAGGATCCCACGTACAGTGTCAGCGGAGCACAAACCTGTCAGAAGAAGCTGGCAATAAAATGGCTAATTGTTAATGTCCATGCTGGAGGTGGAGTTCTACCTGTGCCGAAATCAATGGCAACAGCACAGCTGATTTCAGCCATGGCTGTATTTGCTGTCTGCTGCTGGTAACCATGGTATGGCATGTGTGCTGTCTTCTTGGCTTGAGACCTTTTTGCAAAGGCTGTGGAAGTTGTCAGCAGGGTTTTACGTACCCACAGTGAGGTCAGGACTTGGTGATATCAAAAGGGAAATAAAAGGCCTGTGCTCTGTCCTGCTCCTTCCTCTCTGATCCCCCGATAGCTCTTTTAAACTATCCAGGTTGAAATGGCACAAACAAATGCAAGTGCCCTTTTTGACTCCTGGTATTACTACTCAGAGGGAGAATCCCTCTGGGCAAATACTTGAAATAATACAGAAGTATTTGCCAGAGCTCACCTTTAATTATTCGTTCCTTACTTTTGCTGCTTCTGTTGTCCCAGGAATTTACCCTTTAAAGAAGGACTCTCCTGCCCTCCTGGGACTTGCCTGTTCCCTGGTAATCTGAGCAACACAAGTGAAGATTCCTCTTGAAACAGAAATGAGTTGCTTAAGAAACAACTTCCAGACTAGAAACTTCTCTATTAACATCCCAAGCTGTGGAGCCCTCCAACTTGCTTTTGAGAGGTTTGTTTGCAGACACTGACTTCAAGGAGTGAGGAACAGGCCTTGTACTAATGTCATCGTCCTTGAGACGTTGCTTGGCTGTGCGTGTCTTCCCGTGCCCTTTTGGTGTTTCTAAGCAAATGCAGGCTGAACGAAGAACGTCATTCTCTACCCTGGTAAAGGTTCTGGAAACTTTACAAAGGGAAAGAAATGGGCAGTATTTTGAAAGATGTATGTATTTTCTGCTATAATTAGGTAGAATATGGACATAACATTATCGGTTCAATTAAAAGCATGTCAATAAAAGGCAGTTGTGCGCTACATAAAAGATTCTTTTGTTGAAAACTGGCCTGAGTTACGACTGTTTTATACACATTAATTTGCTTTGTACATACAGAATGGAGCTGATTGAACAGCATGATTGTCTGACGAGAGCTGAAAAGCAGCACTTGCTGTAGGTAATTTAAATTGAGCCCTATTATCATTTACGGATTTATTCTGCTTAGAATCAATAAGATGAAAAAGGGTCTGAAAGCTTTACGCTAATGCTAATCGCTTTTGGGTCAGTAACTCCTTGTGTTTAAGTTATGTATTTCTTCCCTGTATTCACAGAGCTACTTGGAAAGCGAAATATTTAAAATATTTTCCACTGAAGAGAGTCTCCCCTCCTACTTCACAGAGAATTCAGCATTGATAAACCTTTTGTTAAGCTGAAAAAGTTCCCTGAGAGGGAAGTGACACTAACCAAAAGGACAAAAGAGATGCTCTGGAAAGAAGTTCAGCACAAATGCACTGGAAATTTTGATTTAAAGCAGCATTCATGGTGGCTGGTGACTGAACTTGTCCCTAGGACACAGAGTGAAGCCAGGTTAGGGTAGCCACAGTCATTCTACCTTCTACGAGAGCAAAATTTTCTTCCTGGATAATTTATCTTTGAGAGTTAGAGATATCCCTGGGCTCAGGACAGAAGAGAAAAGGCAAGGGCAGGGAAGGTTCAGAACCATGATATTTTTGGTATAGTGACTCAATCAAGAGGGAATACAGTGAAAGGATTTCACATGTATTAAACAAGGGGGAAAAAAAAGTGTGTTTTTTGGTTAAACAGGACTGAAAATGACAAAAAAAAAAAAAAAAAGACAAATTTAATTGTCTAGTAAGACCTTGTAATTGTCTTTGGGGCTGCAGGCAAGGGACATAGTTACGCTGTGCCAAAGGGCTGCGTTTGGCAGACTGGAGGAGAGCTGACAAGTTCCTATGAGGAAGAAACCTAAATACATCACTGAGCAAGGAGTCATGCAGGAGTTCCCAGTCCTCCAGACTTGCTTTGTTCCTTTTGAAGCTCAGGAACTGGTGCCAAAAATCAGGCTTAAACACAAGGTGAGGAAAAATTGACCTCTGTTACAGTAAGAATGTCTACTGCATTAACAATGCCTAAATTATGAAATTAAATGTCATTTATTGGTTATACAGTAATGGACTGTGTTCCTTGTGAAGAAGCCAGGAAGGCTGGTAAGAGAAGTGTGCTGAATTGGATGTCTTTAGGAATTAGATTTGCAGTTCTGTGACAGAGCTTACTCTTGTAAAATAGTAATCTAGGACTCCTCACAGAGTAGCAGAGATGATACATTAGCAATGCTGCTCTGAGAAGGGTCCCTTAAGTACTGTTTTTGCTGTTTCTGCTAGTGCAGCTCCTCCTAGTTTTGACAGGAAAGATCAGTTCTGGAGGTTGAGAGGGAGCTCAGGGTGATAGCTTCTGAAATGATGGGCGCTATGGCAGTGCTGAGGTTCAGGATCCCGTTGGCACTGTCAAGGAGCAGAGTATGTGATGCTCCTCGCCCTAAAGAGACTTGGCAAGGTGTTGCAAAAGGATGAAATCTCCTACCCAAAGTGTGGGGAGCTGCACGGGCTGAGTCACAACTAGAATTTGTCTTCCAAGTCCCAGGTGAGTGTCCCAGCCGCTGCACTCTGCTGCATCTCTGTTCAGATACAGAAAGGCTGGTTCTGGATGGTTAAATAATTAGTGCTGTTACAACTATAGTCCCCAGCGGACACCACTGTTGGAGCTGATTACCAAACCTTCATCAATGAAGATGCTTTCCCTCCTTATACTCAGAATCCCCAGATACTTTGGACCACTACTTTAGAGGTTTAACTTTTGTTTAAAGGTGTTTTAAAAAAGCATGTTAAACTTTTCTTGTATTAAAATGGGCAGGAGCAGCTAATACACTCTCTTGCAATAAATAGCTATAAAAACATCAAAGGTTTGGATAACTGTTAGCTGTATATTTTGTAATGCCTATTGTATTTCCATTTTGTTAGTTCTATTTAAAGAGTGGTATTATCATGCCCCATTTCCTGTTAGATAGTTCTATTTGTCTGCACTACAGGAGGCAGGAGATTTTAGGTCCAAAAGAAATTATCTCTCAGTAAATTACTCCTAACTCCATTACTGAATACTAAGCACTCTCCCCTTGCTGTGTGAGCAGCTTGAAGAGATAACGTTGCAATTTATTTATTTGTTTTGTCCCTCATATATAGGTGACACACAGACTCATCTGAGCAGAGACAGCGATAACTGACAGGTACATTAGATCAGCCACATATAGCAAAGTTTACTTTGATTATGTAGTAAGTGTCAAGATGTACAGTAGCTGATGTCAGTTTGATCTCTCTTATAGTATATAATGGCTTGTCCTCTTCATGGTTGAATGGACACTAATTTTTGTCTAATAAGTAAGCTATCAGTTGAGTGTTTTAGAGAGTAGCCAGAGTTTTTTATCCTACTGAAAGGGAAACCATTCGTGAAATTATTTTAAAATTTGTTTGGATTGCTTGTTGTATTCATTTTTCTCCTTCTCCAAGACCCCGTTTACTCAAAGGTACTAAAGGTACAATATTTTCTAAGGACCCGCTGTGAATCTATTGCAATGTGTATCAGACCTTTCCATATTAAAATAGTTGCAGAGAACAGAATATTTTTTCTGTCTTGATGTGTATTTGCCAAACTGCAAAGTCCATATGTACCACCTTTTAAACTTTAAAGAGAGGAAAAAACATGTTCTGTTGTTATGATCCCCTTCCTTCTCCCTTGTGTGGGTAAAGTAGGAAGGGTATAAGACTAATGTTTGTAGATGTTACGTTTTCTTATTGCTATGTGGTCATGATTTCAGTGAAATTGTATTTATGAAAACACCGTATTAAAATGCGTTTTGCAAGGCATAATATAGCTAATCAATAATAGATTTATGACAAAAAAAAAAAAAATATTGACGAGCTCTTAAAGTGAAGAGTAGTGTTTTAGGTTGTCTAGCATGCCTTGGCTTCCTGGCACAAGGACAGTTCCAGGGGAAACACATTTACAGTGAATAGTAATTTCTAAATTTTGGAGATCTCAATATAGGAAGAGTAAACAAAAGAAAAAAAAAGACATTTCTGGTTACTACAAGTAATCTCTGAACCCTGTACTAGTTAAGTGTAAGTCACTGGCCTCACAAAGACTTAGTTAAGTATGGTTAGATCTTTTGTCGCTTACAGATTGAGCTGTTTTAGCTCCAATTAAAGTGATTTGCAGCAAGGTGCTGAGGCCTCTGATGCCTGGCACTCATAGATCTAGGTGGTTTTCTTTCCTTGTTTTGTTTGTTTTCTGTGGTGTGTGTGCACGCTTTCTTTCCCCACTCCGGTGTAGGCATTTCTTCCTTCTACCTAAAACATTACTGGTTTATAGGAATTTCTTATAAAAAGCATTGTCTTATCAAGGATACCCGGTGAATTTAAAAGTGTATGGACACTACCTAGTCAAAGGCAGGGTGTGAATGACTACTTGTGTTTCTGTTTGATCCAAGTGTTCTTCCATAAACAAAACTAATGAACACTTCATTGTAGAGGCTCTGAATAACTTCATTAATATGCCTTTGCAATCCAGAAGTTCTGGTAACAGAAAGTGTCAGAAACCTTAATAATAGAAATACTTAGTTTTAATCAACACAAAACTCACTACAAGAAAAAGATAACTTGTTAAAAAGGAGAATGTTTTCAATACACCTGACAGTAAACATTGAAAACATCTCTTGATTTAGGAGATGTTTGTGTCATTTCCTGAGGTATCACCCCGTTTTCTTTGCGTATCGCAGGGGCAAAGTATATCTTCATGTGAATTAAGTAAATTGTTGGACAACTGTGTCCTACTTTCCTCTTGTCTAACGGAAGTATGTGGTCTGCCTGCTTTAGACAAGGATTGTGGGTCTCCAACCTTTTTCAGTTTACAAAGTGGAAGGTTTCAGAAGTAAAAGCTTCAGAAGTAGCTTATAAATTAACAGGAACCTGCAATCAGGGGCATACCAGTGAACCAGAGGATGTTTTTGAGTCCTGATTAATAGTGGTGTTCCCCCACTTCCACTGGGCTATGCCTGGTGCCTATAGGATGTGACTTATGTTTCTTGGTACCTTGAGTACCACTGGCAGGGTAGCTGCAGCATGCTGCAAATTTAATGCCTGGAGCTGCTGTTTTCATGTCCTTTGAGGCTGTGCCTTGCCTGTCCTTAGCAGTCCCCATCCACTCTTTGTGGGAGGGTTACTTGTTTTGAGCCCAGAACTGGGCTCAGAGCAGTGCACTCCACAGAGTCCCAAAGCAGAAGCCCTGCTGTGCTGCTGGGAACTGAATGTGAATGTCTTCCATCTGTTCTTCTGTTCTCCACATGCAGCCCCTTGCTCCTTCACGTTCTCTTTGCTTAGCTCTGCACTAAGAAGGTGAAAGCTTACTGTGCCAGTGTTACATCAGATGAAAGCTTTATTGCTGCAGTCAGCAACTTCTTCACTTGTTCAGTTTGAGAGAGCGCTAACAGAGGTAAGACTTAGATGTTTCTGATAACTTACTGATGAGAAAGTGTCTCCAGGCTCTCCTCATACATTAACATTGCTGCCTGCTTCACTTCTCTTCCTGTATTCTCTTTGGGATATATAGAAAATAAGGCTATAATAATGCTGTCCTTTCTTGTCTTCTTTCACAAACATTAATCCCATGATTTTTTATCAGTATGAAATAACCCTAGAGATAGGGCAGTCTGTGGATCAGCTTGTATGAAACTAGAAAACTGAAATTATTTTGTTTAATTGCGTGTGAAAGTCAACTTTTGTCAAAATCTCTAGCTGTGACTGGGTACTTACAAAATGCAATGTATTCTTTTCTTTAGCAGATCACCTAAATACATTTTACTAGCAACCCTTCTGAACCAGATGAAACTGTAATTCAAGCTGTCTTGTCTGCTTCTGCTTTAGTTCACAATAATGTCACTATGCAGCTCACACCAAAGACTTAAGTTTTTATCTCTAACAGCTACATCAGATATTTTGTCCTGAGTTTTTCTGCAGGTCATTACTGGTAAGGTAGCTTTTCTAAAACAATTAAAAAAAAAAAAAAAAATCCACTATTCCATTCAGTGTGTGTGTATATATATGTATATATTAATGTAAAAGTTTTGCTACTCCATCAATGTGACTTTGCAAGTTTGTTCTAATCTTTCAGTGACCAGCAATAGTAGAGCAGTTCTTCTCCAGCTGGAATACAAGAAACATCACTGCAGCCAACAAACTAAATTAATGTAGAATGTTATATTCCTTCTAGGAATTGTGCTTCGGCATACTGCTTGACTGAACATCTTCAGTACTTGAAGGTTGACTTTGCATTTGTTAGTAAATTGGATATATTAGAGGTAAGGGTACAATATGGCCAGGTGATGAAGGGATTGAGCAAGGAACTAAATGCGTGCTCCTTGTGGTTCTGTGCCCCTGCTAAGTAAAGCACTAAATGCGTTGTGCTGTGGCTCCTTCATCTGCAGAGGGTTTAGCCCTGCCCTCAGATCTCTGTGAAGCAGGGAGGATGTCTCTGGGGTGTTGTTCAGACCTGGAACAAGAGTACAGGCGGTGGAGTGCCTGGGTTCCATGTAGGCAGAAGGAACAGTCTAGCTAAGTTCAAGTATTTCTTAAGCCATGGGGAAGTTTCAGGAGTAACAGGAGTTTGTGACACATCCCTTCAGAGGATTTGTCCCTGTGCTGGGTGCTGGTGCCCAGGCGGGGCAGCAGCCTGCAGGGCGCTGTGAGGAGAGGCCGCTTCCAGCAGCCCCACCACAGGGCAGGCCTGGGCCCAGCAGCTCAGGGGAAACGTGTCTCAAAAAGGGCGAAACTTTACCAAGCAGTGAGGGGGGAAAAAAGTGCAGGGAACGGCCCTGTGGCACCAGGGTCAGGGCAGGAGGCAGCGGGAGGTGCTCCAGGCCCGGGGCTCGCTGCGGCCTGTGGAGAAACCATGGTGGAGCCAGGGATGTGCCCTGAAGGAACGGCAGCCCATGGAGAGGAGCCCACGCTGGAGCAGTCTGTGAGGAGCCAGCATGGAGCAGGGCGTGAGTGTGGAGGAAGGAGAAGTAAAGAGGAGCTGTTAGGCACTGACCATGGCCACCATGCCCTTCCCCTGTGCCACACGGTGTGAAGGAGGAGGCAGAGGAGTTGGGAATGGAGCGAAGTTGATCCTGGGGTAAGGTTAGGTGGCAGGGGGAAATGTTGCTTTAATTTGTTTTGGTATCTTACTATCCAACTTTTTATTTTTGAATTGGCAATAAATTAAATGAACTTTCCCCGGGTCAAGTCAGTTTGGCTCATGATGGTAACTGGTAAGTGATCTCCCTGTCATTATCTCAACCCACAGGGCTTTTCTATCCTATTTTCTCTCTTTTCCCTTGAGGCTGGGGGGGGGAAGAGAGAGAGAGAGACAGCAGCTGGGTGGGCGTCTGGCAGCTGGCCAAGGTCAACCCACCACAATCGCACAATTTCGTGCCATGTTTAAAAAGACTGTGTGCCTGGGCCTTTTACCAGCAGGATTTGCTTTGCATGGTAGATCTGTTCAAGGAGACGCTGGTGTGTGAAAATGTAGTTGGTAGCCTTATTCGACCTTCAGGAGCAGCTCTGCAGCCCTTGTTTACTTCAGTCTGCTGTACTCTGCTGTGTGTGTCTTAAAGTTTCCCCGCAGTAGTAGATTGCTTGGACACTTGCCCATCTCTTTGTTTTGGGAGAAATTTGCAGTGTGAGATGAGAAGCTCAGATCTGTCTGTCCTGCATGCTGACGATGGCTCGCGTATAACTTTGCTGCCAGGCTTTGTGTGTGTGTGGAGCAGCCAAGCTTAATTAAGGTCATTGGTGCATTTGTGTGAAGTAAGGTGCCATTGTGCCCTGATGGCCTTTGTGTTTGTGGGTGGCTCCACGTGGATCAGTACAGACTGTAACACAACCTGCTAGCTTCATTTCTTTGTAATCCTTATGTAGAGCTGCTTGGACGTAAGGTGTACAGAAATGCCCTGTCCTTAACTGCATTTTATGCAATTTGGGTCTTTCTATAGCTCAAGTGTAGTATGAGTGGCATTTGTATCATCACATGCTTCCACTTCTTAGGTTTATTTTGTTCATGCAGCTTCATGGGAAGCTGCAACTCAGAAATTTGCTGGTAAGTCTAATTGTGTTGCCAGAGATGCCCTATGCACAGTCTCTTTTTTTTTAACCTTCTTTTTTTAAATTCTTTTGGCAGTATAAGCTTTATCTAGTTGTGATCCATGGCATGTAACGACAGGATTGAAAATGAACAAGTTGTTAAAAACCTCAAAAATAGAAAAAAAAAAAATCTGTCTTGGGGGAAAGAAGATATTTCAAGGTTGGGGATACTGTTTCCTTATCTTCCCTTTCCTTTAATTTCAGGCATCTCTTGCAGGATGAGCAAATGGACCAGAATTATTACCTGACCAGAGGAGAGAAGAGTTCTTAAAGACAGCCTGTAAGTAGAGAAATTCTTATTTACCTGGTTAAAGTCAGTAGATCTCCATTTCCATGTGGCAGTGCATCCACGTTTATTGTTTGGACTAAGGAGAAAAGTAACATCCCACCCTATGGTTGGCAAATTTGCAGTGAGGACCCCATTGCACGCTAGTGGTTTACATCTCATATAACTTGAAATAAAGGAGTCACTCACACATTCATAATCAATACAATTACCACTACTTTACATGAATTAAGTAATTTGTATGGTATTACTGTTTGGGGCATTTGTATCCCTATTCAGACCACTTCTGTATTTCAACCCCACTGATGGTAAAGGCAGGTGCATGCCAGTTACCCACAAAATGAGGGAAAGCTCTATGGGGAAACTCTTTTATGTCCATCTAGATTTGAATTTGTAGTCCCTTTCCAATTACTGTGCTAATTGTTTAAGAGATTGCTAGACTAAAAAAGTTTTTAATCGCTAATCTGTTTTTGAAAGGAACTTATGGGCTCAAAACCTGAACTACATACTTCTTAAATTAATTTTCTTCATGAATACTTCTTTCTCAATACAGATTTGTGAGTCAGAACACCCTACTGTGCTTGTTTCTTTTGTCTTTTCTTCAAACACCTGGCCTATTATTCTCCTTTTTTTCCCCCCAACAAAATTGCTCTTTCTTTGTAGGCAGGGTTCTGATGATATTATGCCACTGGAAATACGAAAATTTACTCGACGTCCTATGTTACCAGAACTGAACTTGGGGCAGACGACAAACTAAACAAACCTGTCAATTTAGCCAAATGTGAGTACTCCAATAGAAATATTTGCAAGCATTTCTTGAAGAGGTATCAATATTGTCCAAAATCTACAAGCAAAACACCTCAAAAAATTGTCACACAGAGGGTAATGTCAAGAGATTAATTCCACAACTGCGTTTTTCTCACAGTGGCCTAAAGCCTGCAGAAGATGAAGGGGGGTGGTGGTGTGTTCAGATCTTGTGCTACTTTGAAAATTCTCCCCAAGATTTTTGCTTTCAGGGAAACCAGACAAACCCAATAAAACAAGCAGGGCTCTAGGCCTGCCTCAGTTGAAGCCTATGCCAAGAAACTGTGTTGATGTCACACAGAGAAGAATTAGGCTGCAACCCTGACAAAAAATCCTGCAGTCTTAATCCAGATCAGCGTAAGCTTTGCCTAAATTGCACTAAATTCTTTAGTCCTGTAAGGCAAAATAAAGTGTCTGGAAATAATTACAATGTTCAATGTGAGAACTGTTTAAAACAAACACAAATCAAAAAGCTCTCTGACTGGTTTAGAATGTAGGATGCTGCTGCTGCAGAGAAGAGCTAGGAAAGGAAATGTTCCTGCTTGGTTTATGTAAGTGTTGACCCATGTGTAGCTATGAAACCAGACTGAAGGTTTTTCAGTTAAATTCTTCCCAACATTTCTTAACTGCAATTTTAATGCCATGTCCACAAAAACTTTTAATCTTCTTTATTTAAATTTAAAACAAAGTAACATTTCTAAACAGGTAAGCTTTCTTCCTTGGTGTGATATTTTGTTAAAGAATAGCAATAATTAACATGAAAGGCTTGCTGAGTTTTGGTTACAGGTGTACTTTGATTTCTAAGCTGATTTCAAGTGTTGCCCTGCATATTTATTTTCATAATATCATTAGCTCTCACAGCTGGCTTTTTAATTCACATGAAAGAACAGAAATTTCTTGGAAGCACTCATTAAAGCAGAAAAAGTGAAATCAAGTTTAAAAAAACCGCACTTATCTGCATTTCAAACTAAGACTAGGTGGCACATCAGTGATCTGTGTTCCCTGCTTGCACCCACTGTGAGATGCTAATGTCTGCAGGCACCATCTTCCACTCAAATGGCATAGGAATGGCAGCCTTTATTTAATCTGTATATATCAAATCAAACAGTGTACTTGCCATTGCAATTCTTTCACATATCAAAAAGTATGCAGTGGCTCGAAGCCACAGAGCCATGGATAAATACGCACCGGAGTCCCTGACTCGGTGTGACAAATTCAGAAGTTAGGGTGGCAGAGGAGCAGTACCAAGCAGGTGCTTGGTTGTGGTTGCAGTAAGAGAGGAGGGTGTTACCAGAGAAAGGGTGCCTTCTTGTAAGGTGAATCTGGAAAGAGCAACACCAAATCAACATGGGGAGTAGTTTAGGAACCAAACCTGGTATCCAAACCTCCAGTTTTGACGGGCCTGTGGCCTATGTAAAAGTGGCTGTATGGGCTGTGTAAAGGTAGCAGCTCCTAGATCTGGGTCTGGTACAAGCTATAATGCAAATAAGTGAAATTACTTGCCTCAATGTATTAATTGCTGTCCCTGAAATCATTCATGTCCATAGATATTAGCAAAATTTTGACAGATAAAAGTTACCTCTGCATGTAACTGCTGAAATCAAGGGAATTTTAGCATGTGAATTCACTTTTTCTGGGTGAAATTTTGATGGCCCTGTAGTCAAAGTTTTTGGTGAGCGTAAGGACTTGCTATTTCATGCTATTTATTCAAACCAGCCTTCAGCAGTTATTTTTCATGTGCTGCTTCTAGTGAATTTGTCTAGGAATAAAACTTGGCAGAAATAGGTTTCATTTTTATTGCAAAGTCCTCTTCTGAATGGCTTGTGGCAAATGCAAGACAGTTCCTGCTGCTTTTAATGAAACAGTGGCACAGTCTGCTTTCCTGCAGAACCTCCTCACCTTGCAAGAGTGACACTGATGGCAAAGAAAGATGCCACAGTCTACTCTGTGAATTGTGTACTGGCAGTTTTCATACCATTAACCTACTTAAAAGGTTAATTTGGAACAAACCCAGTGCTTGAGTGGATACTGTGTTGTGCTGCCAGCTGGCACCCTGGGCTATGGGAGTGGACTGGTGGGAGTGAATAGCTGTTGTGGAAGAAAACATGCACAAACTTCTTGTGAGAGGTCCTGGTCACATTGCCTTCCACATCTTTGGCTGCTTGACCCACACAGCAGGACTAGCCAGCGTACTTTGGGTACAGAGCTTGCTTTTCCTAACAGTAAACCACCACCTCCCACCTGTGGTAACAGTCAGATCTGTGAATCCAGAAATACTTCCAGTCTTGTGGTAGGTTACAGCCCAAGAGCAGTCAAAGCAATTAGTAGTTCAGAGGAAATGAAAAACAGATCTACCTGATGCAGCAAACTGTCTTTCTTAGTCGCAAACCTGAATACAAGCTCAGAGAAGTCTATGGAAGCAGCAGTTGCGTATCTGGAGCCTTGCGCTCAAAACCCTAGCCTAGAAAACATCTTTGATAGTCTCAAGAGTAGTCCCAGAGTTGCTGTGAGAAAAAAGTTCTAAAATTTACAAAATCTTTTCTCTGAACGTAGTGCTTGTGAATGGTCTTTAGGAACCAGACAGCATCAATGGGTGAGTCCCATGTTGTCGTATCAACCCACAACAGAACTTGCTTGGAGTGTCACTACAGCCTTGGGGAAGGTAATCTGCAGGTGTTCTCAGCTGTTGGCCTTTCTGCTGTGACTACTAAGAAACAATGAGCACTTGTGTAGCTCTACCACGTTTGTTTAATCAGTCCTCACAACAGCCCTGTGAGGTAGGCAAGTAAGCTGCAAAGCCTAGAGCTGGGATAGTTGTTCACAGTCTATTTGACGGATGGGGAAGTTCAGCAAAAACTTTGAAAAGATTTGTCCAAAACCAGAAAAGGAGTTGCTGATTTGGCTGAACTAGAGACTTCTGGTTAGTAGAACCTCTGTTTAGTCATTTCAACATCAGTCCAAGGAAGAATTTAACACTTCACATTTAATTTTTGCTTAAATTCTCAATCTATTCAAGGCATGAAACATGGAAATATACAAGCGATTTGTTAACTTAGTGGTCTCATAATATGTGCCATTAGTCATGCTAAAAGTACTCAGTAACCTCATATTTACAGCTATTAGCTACTTACTGATGTGTCTATGTGCACAGAGAACTACACACAATTTACTGCACATTAATAACCTATTGTCACAGGGTACAGTTTTCAAATACGAAGTGTATTTTTTAATTATTAAAACATTGCCACTCTGAACATAAACATTTCTTGATTGAAACAAGATTTACTTTATACAAACATAGTTCTGAATCGAAAGCCTATACTGAAAATAGTCTAAGTCTCCTTCCTGCTAAGTCTGTCTAAAATGTGAGATTTCATTGGCATCTGTACTTCAACATGAAGCAGGTTTTCAAAGTTAAGAACATATCGCGTACTGGTTCTTACGTCTAAAGTACTGTATGTAAGAGTTCCTCCTGAGAAATGAGTTAAGAATTGCTTATGAGACTGAAGTTATTCCTACAAATTATTTCAAACATGTGAACTAGCATCCAGTGACTTAGGGGATTTCGAAGCTTCAGTTTCATTGTAGCCTGAGTTATAAAGACGAGGGCAGTTCATGCTTATTTCTGTAGTGTCAGAAATTCACTCTGTATAAAAATGATGACAAAAGTCAACTTGCTACAGGATTTCATGTTGTAATAAAGGAAAAAATTTAGCAGGGTTACCTCCTTGTAGTCCATTGCTGAAGTTGGATGAACTACAGCTGGATGTGTGTGTTTTCTCCTTTTTTTTTTTATTTCCTTTAAATGTCTCTAACAGGCGCTACTTATTGGGGAAGGCATTCACTTTCCCCTCTGTGGCTGCAGTCTGTGGGAGAGCTCCTAACAAAGTTCTTTGTTAGTGTTTGTAAGACTGGAGATGAGGTTTAATTGAGGGATTTGTGCTGAATGTTCTTTCGCTTTGAGCCTTAGTGCTGCAATGCTCGACGTTTTCCTTTCAACCGCTGCTGGATCAGTGAAGGCAGTAAGAGCAGGGTCTGACGGGGGTCCAGGAGCTTTCATTAGTACTGAAGCTGTTGTCATGAGAGGATTTAAAGCATTGAGAAACCTGTATTTGAAAGAAGTCAATATTATCCAAACTAAGAATTGTTTTGGAGAACAAGTACTTTCTGAGTTGCAGGGAATAATAATAATAATAAAAAAAGAGTGGGCTAACTTGCCAAAACTACCAGTTTCTTCCAAATGTACATTGTTTTGCAGAACGTATTTTTGCTTTATTTTGCAGTACAGTATCTTACTCTTAAAGTAAACAAAAAAACAGTTCATTGAAATAAACCTGACAGCTGATCAGACTGCAGATACCTAAAACATCAACCACTCACTTAACTCCTAATCCTTTCTCAGCAAACCTTGGATGCTGGAGCTCAGCCTGTTCTGTGAAAACAATAAATCACCTCATAAAAAGACCAATTCATGTAGCTGTTTACGTAGCCAATTTGTTCAGACGAGTTGCTCGATGTGAAAAGCAGCATTTGCCTGTGTGGCAGACAGATCTGCCCCTTAACGTGGACCTGATGCAGGCTGTAACTTCAGCAAGAGGAGAACACTGCCTTTTACATTTGTGTAGGTATATAAACATGTTTATACATGCTACACAGATGCTTTTTCATATCTTATGGGGTGCATTATGGAATCTTCTGATCTCCATAGAAAAAAATGACTAAAACCTTTATTCTGCCAAATCTCCTAGAAGCCACATCTGTCTGCAGTCACATTGTTATTTATGCAAGGTAAGGATGGAGCTGAAGCTACCTAGGTTACAGCACTCTATGTGAAGACCAATATTCAGTGAGACCAAAATTTTGGTAAGTATGCACAACTGATATTCAAACAGCAATTACATGGGAAGCTTTCACTAGCATGACTTACAACTAAATTTTTTTTTTTTTTTTTCTAATCAAGTGATCCCACACAGGAACCAGCTCCATTTTAAGTATGGGAGCACATTTGTTAACATATGTGAATATCAAACTAATAAAAATGCAGTTTTTAACAGTTCTGAGATTTAGGGGAGAAAAAAAAAACGTACCTTCCAAAATGTGGATTTAAAATAGGATTTCTGAAGAGAGAAGTCCAGGTAAGGCTGCTGAGGCCAAATGGCCCTAGGGTTGAAGGACTAAAGGCTGAAGAGATGGATGGCACAGCCAATGTTGAAAAAGGCATTGACCTCCACGTGTGATCTAGGATGGGGGAATGACTCAGTGGAACATCCAAAAATAGACCAAGTGGGTGCGTTAAGGAGATTCCTGGAACAGTCCCCAGAATTTCAGTTTTTTCACGTTTCCTCCACTTTGCCCTTCTGTTTTGGAACCAGACCTTCAATAAGAAATTATAAAGGCATTAGCTGAACTTACTCTGAAGTTTGTCTTACCAGCTACTCCTGCACGCAGTGATATGGATGGCAAAATATTTACTGTTAAACCAAAAACTTCTTAACATTAAAGATACATACATAAATACTGTAATGAGTTTATTAACAAATAAATTGGTTATAAAAACTGAATTTTACTACTGTAACTCTGACTGTATAGTCCCATATGGTTCAAAGCCATTGTAATAAACTGATCACTTGAGAACTTATGATCAGTTATTAAAATTATTATTCTTCCTTTCATAAGCTATTTATTGAAAATTAAATTTCAACAAAGCCTTTCAAGAGGTAGCTATTTCTGTACAGATACCTTGGGAAGCACCTTAATCATGACTATTAGAGGAACTTGTCCAAATATGTGGCATGTGCTTCTTATCTTGATAGCTGGGCCACTCATTCTTACACATGAAATTTAAAAGTAAAATGAAAACCTTTTGTTACCTACCATGAATGCAAACAGCATATAGTGATATGACAGTGATGAACTGCATTGCAGTGCAAGTCAATACTAAACTAGAAAATCTAGTAAGTCTTATTAGAACAGTGTATCAAGCTGTTCCTAAAGGGGCTTTAGCTAGCACTGGTTTTGTGTAGTAAGCCGTTGGGTACATTGCCTGTTCAAGCCTGACTAGTCATTATTTTAGCCCATTAAACATCTTTTAAAGATTTTAGTCAATCCAATCTACAGATCAGAAAAACTGACTCTTCACACTGTCATTATTTATCATTCACTGAGCTGAACCTTTCAGACCCAGGATGGTAGCAAAGAATAGACTGAAGAGCATCAGCCCTAAAACAGCAGGGAGAGGTTTTTTGTATTTTTTTTTAATAATCTTGAAAGTATATGCTGCTGAGGTTGTACACTCAAAATCCAACTGTACTCAGCTGCTTGGGTTTTTGAGTCCCCTCTGTAGTGGGGACCATTCAAGCTAGATTCTGAACTGGATCTGGACTTGGAAGAAAGGCATTAGCTGTGCTTAATGCCTAATAATCTCAGCAGTCTTGTGTCGCTCAGTGAGCTGTGTGCAGGAGGGTTCTGTGTGTAATAATTAAACGCTCTGATGAGGATTCAATATTTAGTAGCAAGTGGTAATGCAAAGAACAAGAGTTCTTGGAAACACACTTCTCAGTCCTGTACAGAACCATGACTTTCTGAAGTTTACTTGTGATTTAGGACGAAGGCAGACTTTAAAGATGGAGGTTGTTTAACATACAGTGTAATTAACTTCATATCAAGAATCTGTCGATGTCACTAAACCAAAGTAAAATCATAAAATTAAGCTGCAAAAATGAAGTCTTAAAAAACAAGGCAGCAGATGCTAAAATAGTTATTCCTTTGGTATTAGTCTTTCTGAAATAGATTTTATAGCAGTAAGTGTTATGACAATCTTTGAATTTTGATGCAGAAGTTTTATGGATGTATGGCTTTTAATAGCTGCTTACTATATCTGCAATTATATTTCAGCCAAAATATTTTAACAGTTCTAAATTTCTATCATGTAATGTCTCAAAACTGGGTTTTGGGCGTTCCCACCTCCACTGCTCCTTTTAATATCAGGCATGCCATCTAACTATTTGCAGAGACTAATTTACCTTCAGGTGCTAAAACAACATTAAGTGTGTTTGGAAGGAAAGGTGTTAGTGTTTTCCATTCAAATAAATCAATTAAGAAAGGCAGTGAACAGTCTCACACTGCAGATATGCAAGTGAAAAACTTTCCTAAAAGGAAATAATATGCTGCAAATGTATTAATTTCCTTACTAAGTCTTAGTGTTGTTCTTCAATCTCTTCTTCATCAAGAAGCCTAACATGAACTGAGATGTGTGCTTTTCTGCTTTTTCTGTCCTAAAGCAAATCCATTTGATCACTGGTACTTTGACTACAAAATAACTTTTTTTATTGTTACAGATTTTGGGTTTACAACTAAACTTATTTAAATCATCTCTCAGATTTTGTATTCTTCAAATGCGAAGAAGTATCACCACAGATATCTAATAATTACCTTTAGAAAAAAGCTGACTTTCAGTTTCTTACTGTTACAAACTCATCAACTCAAGTGCTAAAAGGGGCATAGGAATGTATCATACGTGACAAACAGCTATCAAAATTTAATGTATTATAGTCATTATCATTCAGATTAGTCATCTTGAAGCTTCTATTAAGCATTTTTCCTTGGCTTTACTTGCCTTTACTCTGTTTTTGGATATATCTGAAGTGACAAACTAAACATAAGAGAAACTGCTATGCTAGTGTTAAGGTATTTATGGTATGAGTTTGATAGCAGTAACAAAATACTTTTTCCAAAGTGCGTTACTTAAGTCTGAATATTTGAGTTTTAATACTCATAGGAAGATGAGTTTTAAAGTAATGATTTTGAGTTGTACACTACATTATCCACATAGTTTTTGTAAGGATCGTAATCAGAAAACATGACAACACAGATCAGCTTTAGTTGTAAGCTGATGTTTTAACAATGATCCAGTTTGCGGAACTACCATACCCAAATGATGGCTTGCTCTACACATTATGAAAACAAAATATCCCTTTAACTTGTTCTTTTCCTCCCATAGCAGTAACGTGAATTATGAGCAGAATGGCAAGAAGAGATGTTAATGCTACCGAAGAGCTTCCTAACACAGGTTCAGATGAATTAAAATGTTTTGTGGACTTTCAGACTACCCCTTTCATGGTATGGAAGAATGGGAAGATTCTTGCTGCCATCTCTTCCCTTCCTTCCTACAAGCAAATAATGAGTAGCAATGGTTGATGTCTTTTGAAGTGATGCAGAACTGCGACTATATTGATGGGTATTTTTTTTTCCTTATTCGTTCACTTTCATGTAAGGCTCCAAAATGCACAAGTGAGGGACAACACAGTGGCTTGTATTTATTTCAGCTGGTTGATAGAGGGGTCGCTGCAGCAAAGGTCTCAAATTGAAAACAATGAGGTGAAGGAGTCTGATTGTACTTGGGAAGATCAATTAGTTTCCTGGAATTACACTTGAGTAAATTAAAGATACTGCTTTTCATGCCAACTGGTTTATTCAGGTACTGTATAGAGGCATGGAAGTCTTCTCACAGGACACCATACAGAGCGACTATGAGCATGGGTGTTTGAGGGATGTATTTGGACATTAAGGTAGCTTGTTATTTACAGCATATCTCCATCCATACACTACCCGTTCCTATGAATCCTTTCACCTCCAAGCTAAGAGGTTTCCCATCTACCACAGGACAAGAACACATACGCAGACAGAAGTGCTGCACACTGGAAGTTTGCCCCAAGTGAACTGTGCTGACTGGGTGCTTGTGCCCTGGAGACTTATTAGGATCTGAATCTGACAAGGAATATGTAAGTGCAAGGAACAGCCTTTTGTTGTTCCTTCCATCCACTGAGGATACATGAACTCTGAAATTTTGCTTGTTAATTCCTTTTTGACTACATCAAACCCAAACATTTCCATGTCTTTTAGATGAGTCACTATCAGATGAGTTCCTTTTTGCCATCTACCGTTGCACTATTCCTTCACTAGTCAAATGGACTACAGAGTGAGCACCCTAGGAAGGGAATGCGACAGTAACAGGCAAGTTAACAGCTTCTCACCTGTATCCCTTCTATGCATAGGTGCTGTGTGTAGTTGCCAGATATTGGGGTATTTCAGTGAGTAGAAGTTTTAGTGATCGTTGGTGGTAGGGAGAGGGAGGAGCACAAAACTTCTTCCAAGCACACACAAGAAATATGAAAAACATCCAGCTATTCTCAGCAGAGTAATGGTGAAGTACTGTTAATACTTCTAAGAACCTTTTCTGATGATGGTGCATGTTAAAAGAAAAAAAAATTACAGCCTTACAGGTGTTCGCTAGTGTGAGCCATCCCAGATCCAGTGAATTAAGTTATGACAACAGATACAAGCAAGGCTCTGGCACCAACAGTAACGAAGCTATGCAGCAATAAGTAGGACTGTCACACGGAGCAGCTGCACCCAGCTCTCAGTTCTCCATGAATATGCACGTACCCAGGGCTGTGCTGGAAGAGTAGTTCAGTTGGTATCTGATAAACAGCACAAGCCAAATTTTATAGTTTTTTTTTTTTTTATTCTGAGCTTAAAAACAGTTTGGAAGTCTTCACACAGTGTGAAGCAACATTTTCAAAAACGAATAAAAAAAAGTCCAACACAAAACCCAACACTAGAACACCTTGTTTTTGTACAGGAAGGGACTTCTAGCTTAGATGAGACATTCTGAGCTACGTTTTAGAAGGTATCAAGTGCTTAAAGTCAGGAAAAGCTAGTTGGGGCATTTGTAGATTAAGGAAAATGCACTCGATGAGAACGTGAGGCATGAACTCTACCCCTCAAGTTCTACGAGCGCTGCTGTTAGCACAGCTCACCCGGGCCATAAAACTCCCCAGGACGGTGCCTTGCTGTCACACGAACGTCGAACTAACCCCGTATTTCCTTTACCCACTCACTTCGCGCTGTGACTCGGAGCTCAGGCAGCGCAGCCGAGTGCTGCCAGCTCCTCGGGCTGCCCGCAGCTCCCCGGGGCTCTGCACGCCAGCCCCGCGCCCCGGCACACGGTACCTGCTCCAGCCCGGCGGGGGGTGCTCCCAGGAGGCTCCGCCGGTGTCCCCGAGGCGGCCGGCCCGTGTCTCTCTCTCTGTCTCCATCCGTCCCTGAGGGGCCGAAGCGCTGCCCGCCCGCCCCCGCCCGCCCCCCGGGCCGGCTCCCCGCCGCCGCCCGGCACTCACCCACCTGGACGCGGGCCTCGGTCAGCTCCAGGCGGCCGGCCAGCTCCTCCCTGCGGGGGGCAGCGCACCGTTAGCCGCCTTGCCCCCGTACGGCGCCCGGCCCCTCCGCCCGCCCGGCTCCCCCCCCGCTACCTGGTGAACACGTCGGGGTAGTGCGACTTGCGGAAGGCTCGCTCCAGCTCCTCCAGCTGGAAGGTGCTGAACGTGGTGCGGTACCGCCGCTGCTTTCTCCTCAGCGGAGCCGGCGCCTCGCCGCCCCCCCCCGCCGCCGCCTCATGGCCGGGCGGGCGCCCCCCGCGCCCCGCCGCTGAGGGCTCCTCGGCGGGGCCGGGCCGCGGTGGCGCTGGCTCCGCTCGCTCCTCGCCTGAGGGGAGAGAAGCGGGCAGTTAGCCCAGAGCTCGGCCCCTCGCCTCGCCTCGCCCCGCCGCCCCTCACCGTGCCGCCGGCCCGCGCCGCCGTCGATGAAGCAGGAGGTGAGGAGGTGCAGCGCCGCCGGGGGGGCGCCCTGCATGGCGGCGGGCTGGCGGCGGGCAGAGCCCGGCACCGGGTTTTATGGGCGCGGGCAGCCCGGCCGGCTCGGCGCCCCGGTAATTAGCATTTCATTAACGCGTCAGGGCCGGGGGTGGGACGCACGCGGCCGGGCTCAGGGGAACTCCCCGGGCTGTGCCGGGCTTCGCTGCTCTGCCACTTCGGCTCCGCTTCAGGTCCCTGCGCTCGGCGGTGGCTCCGTGGCGACAAACACGGGGCAGGTGCACAGAAACCTGCGGGATTGTCGCCCTGCTGCAGGTCTCTACGCCTTCTCCTGGTCGAGTTGTGTTGTCGGCGCTGTTAGGGCAGAGATGGCTCAACAGGAGGCCTGCAAACTTTCCTGCGTGGGCTCCAAGCAGTTCCGTGATCTTGCTGAGGTATTCTGCTAGGGAAAGGACAGAAATTGGGTCACCAGGTGGCTTAATCCTGAGGTCTAGGTGGTGGAGGATGAGGATAAAATACCACGTTCCAAAAACTCTTACAGAGTGCCACGGGGCAGGGCTTAAAGGAAATTTAATCCGAAAAGTGACTGAAAGTTGAAGCCAGACACACTTAGATTAGAAACGAGACAGATTTTAAAATCTGTGTTTATGACTAACCCATAAAATAGCATAGCTGGTGGAGTGCTGGGTCTCCACGTCTGGGGATCGTCACACCAAGGCAGGGTGGTTTATGTTTTAGCTAAGGACAAAGAAGCTGTCCGTGTGGAGACGCTTCCTGAACTCGTAACGTCTCTCACACCAGATGTCTGACTGAACAATCTTCTGGTTTTGTAGTCTGCAAACAAATGACTTGGACTTTTGTCCTCTCTTCTCTCACCTCATGGGCTGTGTGAGTGCATAAGCGCTTCTGTCCTTGGTTACGGACAGGCCTCCCTCTTGCTGTGCCACAAGGTTCTTCCTTGAGCCAACCCTCAGCTTTATTCCTTTCACCGCAAAAATTGTGTTTGGCCTGAAGCAGTGTGCGTTTGTGAGCCTATTCCTGCAGCATCCTTTACGAGAAGCTTTGGGAAAGCACCTGAAGCACTTACTGATGCCTAATCTTGAAAATGCAGGTTGACTTTTTGAGAGATGGCTGCAAGGGTGATGCTTACAGAAAGCACCTTTACACAGATTTTTCATGACCTTTCACAGATCCTTGCCCTCTTTAGATCCTGACTTTAATTTTCAAACCGCAGACCGCCTTTTCTTTTGTCTTTACAGAAAGACACTACTTAAATTTGTAGAAGCACGATTAAGGCTGTAGCGGTTGCCAGAAGTGGTGCCTGCAGTGTCACGCAGGAATTCCCAAACTACCTCTGAACAGGCCATCAGAAGCTTTTAAGAGGCAGGGTTAGCTAGCTGTTGCCAAATGGCTTGGAGGTGGTACTGGCCAGTTTCTGGTGCCCACTCTGGCTTGTTCTGGGCTAGTCTGGCTTTTGCTGCCCTGGAGTAAGGTCACAGAGCCGTATCGTGGTGGAAAGTGCTGAAGGCAACACAGGAAGGGAGATGCCATGCAACTGAACTCCCGAGTCTCCACATGTGGCTGTAGTTTTCAGCTGGGGCCATAGAAGAGTGGAGTTGGTCATCTTCTCTTTTCAAGAAGAGCCTGGAAATCAAGATCCATCTGTAGCCTCTTGGAGGGGCAGAGGTCTGGGCACGTGCATCCCTTAGAGTGGAGAGAGAAAACCTTCATCTTCTCCATCTGCCACGAGTTTACTAGGCATGCTAATGGAGAACAAATGGACAAAGACTTCCTGCTGCACAACTGCCTGTGTGGTGTGGGCCTTTTGCTGAGGGAACCCGACACGGGAGAGCTTACGTTAAATATGTTTTTTCCGCACATATCAAACAAAATGAAATACCTAATTTCTGCATGTTCCTATGCAGTCAGCTATGTGATTTTTCCTATGATTTTAAGTGACTGTACAATAAATCTGTTTCAGTAACAGGTAAGCAGAACGTGTGTGCTGTAGGTAGTGGAAGTATTGTAAATGTACTGCCTTTGCGTTTTGGGAGTGACTGCTGAACCATTCTCCGGATCGGATCTTCTGCCTGAATTGCATCCTTACCGCTCCTGTTAGCTGCAGAGCTTTTTTGACTTGGGATCCCAGAATGTTTCTTCAGTTGCTGCATTTGCTTCTGGGCTCTTTATTGCTAAACTGTTCTTAATCATTGGTGAAGATAGGTGTGCTTTGAAAAATCTTAGCTTTTACAGTAAGAAACAATCTTTTGGGGATTGTTGCAAATTAAAGAAGATACACTTAGAATTTTTGAATGATATATTTTTCACTGTACACAGTCACCTGCAATAAAAGAGGGATATGTGCTTCATTTACGATGGATAGCAGGGAAAAAACATCCATGTGTAGAAGTATTGGGATGTGTTCTAGAAGTAGGACAGTGAAGAGGTATAGGTCAGCCCTGCACGAGCGTATGTTAAATCATTAAGACTTGCTAGATGTGCTCAGTGCTATCTTTTAAAGAATGACGTGGGGAGGGGAACAAGTCTATGCCTGCTTCTCCTTTTGTGCCTCTGGATATTTTTTCCTTCCTTGATACTTCAGTGACTTAGGGAACTGCCGGTGTTTTCCCTGTTTGCAATCATTTTAGCAGCTTTTGGCTTCATGTTTTGAAGACCTTTTCTGTGTTTGAGGGCTTAGGGCCTCATTTGTGGTGGAAGGAACAGTGGTTCTACACAAACGTCTATAATACGGCTTCTTTTAGTTTCAGGAAACACGATTTGGGCCATTGAATTTCTTCCAGCCACAAGAATTGTCATCAGAACCTTATCAAGGAATGTCTTGCTTGTGTAACACCTGTGTAACCCTCCTTTGCAGGTTTTATTTGCACACACATCTCTGCCCGAAGGAGGAGACTCTGAATCTTGGAGACCAGATGGAGGAACTTGAATGAGATCTTCCAGAGTCAAACGCAATCAAGTTCTCCATCTCCTTTGTTCCAAACAACCCAAATCCAAGAGTACCCAAACCAGCAGATAAAGCACACTTATCTCCTTGCTACCTCAGCAGCAGCCATCTGACACAAGCTGATTTTCATAAAAAGTATTTTCAGCAGAGCTTTTTATTGGGAAGCTGTTTTTCTTCCTACATGTGTTGTCTTTTGCTGGTATTTTCTCTTTTGAAATGGAGATAAAAATATATTATTATCACAAATGGCTGGATAAGGCAGTTAGCCATATTCTGAGGTTTTGTACATCGCTACAGGATGCTTCATTCTATTAGTTTGCAGTTTTCTAGCATTCTATGATCAGGTGAATCATGCTACCCCTGGAAATTTTCAAGGATGAATATGTTTTAGCTGTTATTTCTGGGATACAGCGTAGTCTTCCTTTTCTGTCATGGTCTGGATTTCTTGGATGTCCTCAGGCAAGTCCCATACTGCTGGCTGAACTTCTGACTTAGTATTTTGCAGTTGTATTGTGTCTTACTGCGAGCTGGAGAGCCTGTTTCGCAGTTGCTGCCCAGTGCCATTGAAAAATGTCCAGAATGAGTGTGATCTAAATGACATTTTCATCATTTTGTGATTGACCAACCTTGCTGCTACTGCTTTCTTGCTTTTCTTTGGCTCCCATAAAAAGTAAAATGTGACGGATCAATAACAAAGCTCAGCTTCTTTGAAAGCATTTGAAAGGTGAAGGGAAGTATATGCTTATGTTTGGAGATGACAGCAGCTCTGGGACCTCGCGAGGGGTCTGATGCTTGATGTGCTTGAAATGTTTCTTGGTTTGTTTTAAGGGCACACTGATCATATGCCAGCTTTCTTCATAGAACTTCATTAAAATATATATTTATATTTAAAGATTAATACTTCAGCTCAGAAAGCAAAGCCTGTCCATAATCATGTTGCAAGAAAATTATAAGAGAGATAAAATACTTGACAGGGTTAACAGGAAACACTTCTTGAGGTGTGTCCAAGGAGTTGATTTGCCAGCTCAGCACGGATCTTCAGTGAGCAGACGTCGTCTTCAAGCCAATAGCGACGTCAGTGCAGAGCTTGGATAAAGAAGTGCCTCTGATGAAAGCTCTGATCCAACTTTGATGTTCTAGGAACCAGATCCTGAAGGGTGCTGAGCATCTTTAATGCCAGCGTACCTCTCCAGTTTGTTTCATATTTGCTATTTCATTACATTTCTGTTTTACACAGCTCTCTGTGAGGATCTGTGTGATCTTTGTAGATCAGCACCTCTCTTTCTGTTTATGGTTTGAGATCTTGGTTACGTGGCAATTCTGCACATGCTGGTGACCTGCAAGGCTGGATTTTGTGGGACAGAGCCCTAGCTGGCATAGCTGGATTCTGTCGAAGCCAGTTGATGCTATTACACCAGCTGTGCTTGAGCGCAGTAACTCTTTTGTAATGCAATCACAGTATGCTGGTTTCCCATTTCAGTTAATAACTTTGGAAAATAATGTAACTGCTTTTTGCTGATGAGGCATACCTGACTGCTTGGAAAAAATGTGTGCACAATACAAGGCAAATCTGCTTCCCTTTCTCTGCTGCATATTCAAGAGCACGGTAAAATATTGGTTGGAAAACAAGTGAGGTAAGAATGGGGGTGTTGCTGCATGACTGTAGAGAAACCGTCGTGTTGAGATGATGGACTCTGCTGTCACCGTGCACATTCAGCCTGGAGCAGATGCCTTCTGCTGTGTCCACATCCACTTCTGCTTACAGTCTGGATTTCATATCTGTTCTAATCTCCCTTTACAGGTCTTTTATATAGGAAAATAAAGAGCACTTCAGCCTTTCCTCTGTGCATTTGGTACTTGAAGGGGTTTGTTTGCGAAGGGCAGGCATGTAAGAGGTTGTAAGAGGTCCTGTTGGAATTACGTGATGAAGTATTGTGAGAGAGACCTCGAACAACCCAAACGCACCACGTTCTTTCAGCAGCTGGCATAATGGACTGTTTCTTAAACCCTCTAGGTGAAAAGTGAAGAGCTCTTTGCTGCATGGGCAGCTCTGGCAGTGTTGTTATGATACTGAAATACGTTCTGCGTCTGCAGAAGGCACCCCTTCTGGGGTCACAGCATTATACAAGGCTCTTTTCTGGGAGTTAAAGAATACGTGTTTTAACTTCTAGGAGATTTTAGACTTTGCATTTATGGAGAGAAACTTAAAAACCTGGTAGGGCTTAGGGGAACCACAGGTGCAAGGAACAATAAAAACAATTCAAAACAATTTTTTGTTTAGTTAATTATAATGACTACTTGAGAAATATTTTTTAACAGATGTTGTTGTTTGGTATTGTCTGAAATTCTCCAGGATTCCTTAATGCAGATAAAGGATAGACACCCAGTTCATCCCAAACACAGGTGCCGTGACTAGGTCAGCTCACTTCTTCGTTTGCAGACAGGGACCAAAGACACAGCGCTTTGAGGGCATGGACTGTCTGGTAATATGCAAAGGAGACTCTTAGATAAATTTGGTATTCTCTCTCTCTTCCACAGCTGGAGTGAATGCTGCTTCATCTGGTTGCTTCATAGCACTTTTTGCTGCTGCTGCTGTCATTTTACACAGGAAAGTGAGTCACGGAGGGACGGAGTGATGTGGGGAAGGTGGTGGTGCGGTCTGTATATAAAAAAAAGTGCTTGCCCGTGTTCTGCCTTACTGGCTCAACTATCAGACTCCCTTTAATGACACCCACTGTAATACATTTAAAATTTTAAAGTAGGTGTAACTGTAGAAACCTGTAGTGTGTGTGCATCTTTTCTCCTGTCAAATATTTTCGGTGAATCAGCCTATCTGGTAAAAGTCTGTAGTGGTAAATCTGTCTCTGTGTGCTTACTGCCAAACCTGCAGCTATTCCGTAACAACTGAGGATTTTACTGTAAAACACACTCAGCTACAGGGAGGTATTTGTGCTGTTTTGTGGATTGCATCTGTCTCATTCTTGCCTTTTGAACCACCTTCAAGGGAAAGGACAGAGTCCTGCAGTCGGTAATGGTGTGATCTGGGAGCTCCCTCTGCTGCATTTGCCAGGGCATCGAGTCTGAGGGGACTCGGGTTATCGCGTGCCTGTCTGACTGCAGCAGCTCTGCTTCTGATTGATAACAGTGCGAGGATGAAGGGAATTGTGTCCGGTGTGTGCTCGACTGGTGACATGTTATGCCATGTATAGCACACCAGGTGTGCTGCATTTCAGAAAATGCTTACCTGGGTCTGCTGCTGTTGGTGTTTGTGACAGCCTCTGCCTATCGAGGGGAAATAGCTGTGGTCTGCAGCCACGCTGACATTCTAGGACTCAGCACGCCCCTCATTTGTGTGTTTGATCCTCATTGTGAGTGATGGGACAGATGCAGCCCAGATCTGAGCAGAGTTGAATAGCTACAGCCAACTAACCTTAGCCAAAAGGAGGGTAAGTGTGAGGCAGAGGGCTCAGTTCTCTTCACCTCCTTCTAGAAAATACGTCTGGATATAGTCTGTCTTTGTCCAGCAGTTTGTAAGGATATTTAACTTACTGTGTTTGATACCAGTGATAAAAACGGTACAGTTAAAACTCCTGCATGTGGGAAGTCAGTGGGCCGAAGCACCTGTGGGAGTGCTCTGCTGGGATGAGATTTTAGTCACTGTTTTTAATAGTGGTGTCAGCTGCAATCTGTAACTGCCTGGATTTAAGATTCATTTTTCCATTCTAACAATTCTGTTTCATAACAGTAGAACTTAGGAGTGTCAATGATCTGAGTGGTAAAAGAGAAAAGGAATGACCAGCGAGACCTTACTATTCAAAGAGCTCGTTCCCTCTTTGTGGCCAAGTTTATGCTGAAGAAGTGCTAGTAGTTCAGGAGGATTTTTTAGGAAGCTGTTTTCAGATAACATATTTACTGAGAAATCACAGGATGCTGCAGTTAGAAGCAGTACGTGCTGCTAGAATTATCTAGTTCTGCTCCTTGTCCCTCACCTCCACGTGCATACCCAATATAGTTAGAAATGCTCAGAAATTTCATGTAAGCATCCTGCTAGCACTGCTTTTTTTTTTTTTTTTTTTTTCTCCATCAGGATTGTCTTGATTATACCAGCCTTATGGCATTACTCTGTCTTTCTGTTCCTCAGATGAGCTCTGCAGCAACTGCTGACTTTGAAGAGAGCTCTGCACGGTGTGGATGTGAGACAACACCTTTCTCAAAGCAAAGAACTGCCCCTGTGAACTGCCCGAGGACCTGTGTGCTGTGTAAAAGCATCATAAACTGCCTATGACCAAATTCGGCCTTACTGATGACGTGGAGCTGCTTTTCCTTACCTGTTTCTCAGATCAGAAGGTGAATTCGTTGCTCCCTCTTGTGGTATTTGTAAAAATGTGAAAAAAAGTTTGGGAAAAAAACTGCCTATAATGCTGAGAAAGTTGAGAGTATGCATTTTCCTCATCCTTTTGTGATGAGTTAAATGAGAACTTTGACATCAGCTCAAATGGCATGAAAGTAAAAGATTTTATGAGATCAGAACACAGCTCTTAGCAAACATATATTTTTTTAAGTCTGTATTGTAGCATTCAAACAGCCAGGGAAGCCAGGGAAAGCAGAAGGATGAAATAAAGTTACATATATACTCTGATGTTTTTTTTTTTATGTTTATTTTTTTATATGCAGGGGAAGGAACAGCTTAGGGCTATTTGTCTAATACTGCCTAAAATTGTTTGTGGTACCTTTGTGCCACTTGGTATATTTTTCCATCATACGTTGTTGAGTGTTCTGCAGGTTTGTGATTCACAAGCAGAAAATGCCTCCCTTCTGTGCCTTATTAGCTTTCTTGACCTTAGAGTGTACAAAGCACTTAGATGTCCAAAGATCCTTCACCATATTCCTACCAATTCCTTCACCAATTCCTACCCAAGAAATGAGAAAAGGAATAGTTGTAGATAGCAAGACCACAGATTATTACAGGTTACTATGTACTGTGTAAAGATGTAGTGCTTTCCTGGACTTTAATGCCATATTTGCTGATGTTCTTTTTCTGGAAAAGTTTGTGCACTTAAAGGATGACTTTTTGGTGTCTTTATAGTGGATATCATGTACGATGTCATCTGTGGTGCCAGGAGCCTGTCTGATGGGGACTTCATTGGCAGTAAGCCTCCTCTCCTTGCAATGGGCTGACAGGTTACTGCATGCATGTGTGGGTGTCCAGAGCTCCAGCACGCACAGGTACTCAGAGGTAATGAACTTATATGAGGTCTGGTCTTGAAGATACGGAGAGACAGGTAAAGAACTTCAGAGAGGTGAGCAGTTGTGTGGTGGTTAAAGCTGATGAATTGTGTTACCCAGATAGAACAAGAGAGACAGGCCTAGCTCATTTACACAGAACCTAATACACAGTTATTGCCTTTTTGGGCCAATAATAAGCTTATGTAATTTTGGTTAAACAATGATGGTATCACTGCCTATGTTTTCATCTGACTGAAAAAAATCTACAACCCTCTTTGGTAGGGGAGACCCTCTTTGACTTGCTTTAGTATCAGCTGCCTGCTTTGCAGTGTTCAAACACAGAGTCCAGGGTGTGAAAGCACATGATTCAAGCACAGCAGCTGCCTGCTGGGGAAATGTTTTGACCAGGTGGACCTGCTTGATAGCAGCGGACTATGGTCCTTGCAACTCTTGAGCTGCAGGCTTTCCGTGGAGTGTTTTGTGGGAAGCATCTTCTTTTGCCTCATGTTAAAACAGGGAAACAACCTTTTGCCACCTAAACAGCAGTACCTGGGCTAGAAGCATTCTGCAGCTTATATCATGTCTTGTCCTCTCTGTTGGCCTTAGTTATATCCCTTTAGTGTCTGCAATCTCCAGTAGCACCAACAGTTTTGTGGACAACATGAACTACTGGAATTTGCTAAATATATCATGGTTTTGAGAATGTGGTAAAAGATTTCGGTATTAAAGTAACCCTCTGATTTTGATGTGGTTCTTTTCATAGTTCCAGTCAAAATTGCTTTGCATTTCTCTTTGTTGTGGTTTAAAGAATTTGAGTCTGCTGCAGAGTGGGTTGTAGATATTTGTAATTTTAGAGCTGGCATAGGAAAAAACAAATCCAAGGAAACCAGTTGTTGCTTTATTTGAATTAGAAGCTGGGCTTTATGCAACATGTGCATTATTGCTTTATGCAATAATTTTACAGCAAGTGCTGTGTGCAATGCTAGCATTGAGTGAGCCACCAGGGCTTGTATTTCCAGTACAAGCTATTGTAAAAGTGAAATATCCTTGACTGCAATCTCTTCATGTTAAGTTTCAGTTCAACATTTAATTAATATATCCAGGGTGAATTTAAACAGATAGGTGTCTCCTCTGTTACTTTTTCAAGGTGGTCACGTTGCAGGGGCCCCACAGCAGTTCAGATAAATATTTTAGTTGCTTAAAGTTTTTGCTTGGTGATGGAACATGTCTCAAAGCATACCTGAGATGTACTGGAGTACTGATTGCTCAGGCAGCCCCCAGCCCCCTTTAGCCCTCTCATTGCATGGGCAATAGAGGATGGATGATTGCAGTGAGCAGTCAACTACATGCAAGTGGTGGATGAAAGATTTCCCAGGGAACTGGAGAACAAAACAGAGTGAAAAATGTTCCATTAAGAAAAAAAAAAAAAAAAAAAAAAAGCCAATGAACCAAAACAAAGTTAACTAGGAGGTTGTGGAAAACCTGCCTCATGGGTGCTGGAGGTGCAAGCTGCCTGTTGGTTGTTGTGCTTTAGGTACAGTCGGTGTTGGGATGTGCTAACTGGAAGCTGAAGCCTATGGGACAAATCCGTTTCTTTCTCTTTGTCCTTAAACGGCCTCAGTGCTGCTAGCTCCAGGCATTTATGCTGCAGGTGACAAGTGCTGGGTGGTTACAAAACTGGCCTGGAAAACCCTGAGATTACAATAAATAACTGAAAGCATGAGTTCCTTTTTATACGCTTTCTGGCTTGGAGCTGTTCGAGTTACATATGTGGCGGGTGTACTGCTCCCAGTACCTGCAAGGGATATGGCTCTTTTTGCTCTCTAAATGGAAAAGCTGAGTTTCTGCTGGGATCACATGGCTGCAGCAGCAGGGTCTTTAAAGCAGACCCATGAGACAGAGCAGCACTTGTGGTGAGTTATGGGAGGTCTGACAATGCTGTTTAAAGAAAAAAAAAAAAAAAGCATGTATCTTGGCTCTTGCTGCCCGTTTCCTTGCAAAACCCTTATGTGTACTGCTCTCCTTCCTAGTACAGACAGTAACATGATTTTTGTCCCCAAAGTAGCCCTGTAAAAGGGGAGGCTGTTGTAATTGCAGAGAAACGAAGCCGAGATTTATTTTTACATTAACCTGGAACATAAGTATCTTTCATCCTGTTAGGCTCTTTCACAGTCCTCGTTAATGGACTAAACTTGCTAGTTTGTCTCTTTATCATTTTGATAGACCTTTTAAATGAAACCCTGAGAGATCAGACAATTTAGTCCTGTGGCCAGTGGCAGCTTTTCATAGCAGTGATTTCTAGCTGGGTTGTACGTGCCAAATGTCCAGGCAGCTTGTGCTTATCAGCATCCATTATACTTTTTGTTGACTTGAACCATTAATAACCTGTCAGATTAGGTAATTAGGCTGTCTCTAGTAGCCAGGGGAAATTGTTTTTCCCTAACTGATGGTATGGGTTGTGCAGTTGTGCAGATAAGCACTTGGTCAAATGGTGGCTCAGGCGATTTTTAACTGGCCTTGCTGATGAATGCAAAACTAGTGCTGAAACGTTAGGGGCAGATAGCAACACAGAGACAGGCACCACGAAAAATAACCTGCCTCTTTCAGAACTCTATTCAAATAAGACACTAATTGTGGATCTGATTCTGCAAATCTGCTGCACATAGGAGTAACCCTGTTAATTTCAGTGCTGTGTGGTTTTATAAACATTGTTCGTTCCTTCTGAATTAAAGCTGATCCTGGACTTGGGGAACCAAAGGGATCCTCTGAAGGAGGTGCTGTTTTAATTCAGTGAACAAAGCTGGCTATACTAGTACCCACTGCTGCTCTGAGATGCTTTTTGTTCAGTGACCTTCTCTCTTTGGCACTGATGGAGTCTGTTGTGTCCAGGAGTTGCTTCAGCGGTTCGTGGATGCAGGAAAGGACTGTTTGTTCCATTCAAGCAGGAATCCCAGTTCTCAGGTGAATGACACCCGTTTCTAGGACCCATCAATCTTCAGCATGAAAAGGCAGAAGTTTGTGGCAGCATCCATCAAACAGATGTGTGTCACTTGAGTTACGTGAAGGCTTTCTGTCAGAATAGACAAGAAAATGAATTCTCCTGAAAAGCCATTTGGGTTTCCCATGATTGAGGACTCAGGTCCTCCGTGCTTGCCCGCTTTTATTTGTGCCAACTGATAAGACGGGTGCAAGAGTTGCAGAGGCTACCTTATCTCCCAGAATTGGTAAGGTGAATGAATTCTTACACAGAACAGGATTCAAAGAGAGAACCTGACCATACTCCCTGTCAAAAACCTACCCATACCTCTGAATTGGAACGACATGTCAGAGAGAAGCCAGCCAGCATGCAGCCAGTGACTCCCACAATCTGATTGTGGCTGCTGACAGATTCCCACAAAGGGCTGTGAGATGGCAGCAGCAAGATGTGCTCAGCTGCCAGTCCTGTCAGCTCTCCGTGACACCAAGCAGGGGTGCAGGGGAGCTCTAGAAGGTGGAGAGACGGAGTGCTCTCTGTGCAGGTAGACGTTACAGTGAGTGTCTCAAGAGGGAAGACTTGGTTCTGGCTTAAAGCCACCTGCCCATGCTCACCTTGCACCCCAGATAAATGGAGCAGGGTCACAGACAGGTCTGGGGGGAAGTTGCCGCTACAGACACCTCAAAGGACCTGCTAGCCAGCCTGCCTCTACCGAGTCATTGCGCTTTGAGTCCATGTGCGTTACAGAGATTTGGGATCTGCCACTGAGATACGTGGCCCAAACTCAACCACCCCAAAATCCAAGTACTTTGACAGGCCAGCCCTGTCTGGGATATATAAGAGAAGGAAAGCTTCTTGTCCCAGTAAGAAGTCCCAAAATGGCATGTGTCTGACCAGTGGGTTTTCCTAGCTCCCTGATGTGTCCTTTGGGAGATGTACGCAGGATGTGAGCCAGGCCAAAGGTAGGACTGGTGCTTGCCCTGTAGATGTACCATACAGATCCCCAGGGGATCTTACCCAGGTGTTTCCTACCTGGGTAACAGTAGGAAAGTTCTGTGCAAGAATTCGTTCCTTGCCTCTGTGCCCAAGGAATAGCCCGTGTTTGTGCTTGTCTGCAGCCCCTGGTGGGATGACAAAGCTTCTGCCTCTAAATGTCAGTGAAGAAATTTTGCTGAACCTCTGGCTGATAAAAACAGAAGATGACTTTGAACTCTCTCAATTTGATTTACTGTTTGAATTTCTTTGGTTGTGGGCTCCAATGCAGCATTAGGCATTTAATTTACTGTGGGTTCAAGGACTGGAGGCAGCTGATCTCTGGACAGCGATCCATTAGAAGCCAGCCTTATCCATCACCGAGATGGGTTAAGCCACTGCTTAGTTTGTGGAAGTGGCCGGATTGAGTGTATTGAGCTTTTCACTTAAGACAAGACTGAAATCCCCTCGCTTTGAAGTTCAGCAATCGGAATTAGACTCCAGCAGTTCCTGTCTCTTATTTTAGGGATGCAGTTGAATTTTCAGTATTGCTTTTTGTTAATGTAGTTACAGGCTTTGAGCTAACCTAATTCAAACGCAGCCTGCATCCTGGCTTTGTTTGCCTTCCCTCCTGTCCCCTTGTCCCCGTGAGGCACGCGTGTTGTGGTAGTGCCCGTGCCTGCCTCTCCTTAGCTTGACAAGCACAGCAGCACTGTTATAAAGCCCTTTGTCACCTATTTCTGGCAAAATGTTAGCCAGAGGATGGGCTGCAATAAATCAGAGGCCACTTTTTAATATCAGGAGGCAATTAAAGTTTGTAGTTAACTTCCAGGCTTGGCAGCTTTTCTTTCCAGAACGTGAATTGGGCTCAGAGACTGTGACAGGGAGGGGGACAAGGAGGCACTAAGGTGTGAGAGGCCAGAGTCAGGCTGCCCGCAGAGTGGAGCACTGCAGGCGTGCAGTGGGATTCCCTGGGAAGCATGCTCTGTGCTCGCAGGTGGTTGCCTTCTAAAGCCATACAGGTACTGCTGAGCTGCAAGATCTACGTGCATCAGGGCTTTGATGGCTAATGAAAGCTTATTGTGGATTCCCTGGGAATTAACCCAGCGCAGCTCCCAGCTTCGCAGCAACAACAGCCACGCAGTGGAGACAGCAGAAAGCCCAGGCTCCCCCTGTTACTTTTACTGGGGCTCCTTGCTAGCAGGGGAGGCACAGCCCACAGCCCCAGCCCTGCTCTCCTGCACCCTGTGCCCTCCTGGTCCCTGCAGGGAGCGGGCCCGGGGCCGGGCTGGCCACGCGGTGTCGCCCGCCGGCCGCACACGGCTGCCTGCAACAGAAGGAGCTCCGTGTGCCGCCTCCTTTTCGTCGTGGAGCCCACTCGTCTCTGGAGTTGTTGGTGCTCCACGTGTAGGTCTGTATTTTGGCGGCATTACAGATGCCAGCAGTTAGGTAGGTGGACACGCTACTGCTCCTCACCTGCTCTCTGTGACAGCAGGAGCCTGAGGCGTCTCCAGATAACTTCTGGTACTGTTCTGCAGCATCCCAGCAAAGCAGATGAAATTAGCTTGTTTCAGACATCACGTACTGGTAGTAGCTAAGAAAAAACAAGAGTTAAATGGTCAGAGGGCAAGAAAGGAGCTTTTTTCCTTCTCCATCTAAACAACTTTTTATTCTGTAAAATAGTCTGTATGAAAACTGTGTTGTGTCTGTATGTTTAGTCTATAAAAACTATGTTTAGTCTGTATAAAAACTACTCTGTGTCTATCTGTTTAGTCTACAAAAGCTGTGTTTAGTCTGTATGAAAACTGTTGGCTGTATGTTTCGTCTACAAAACTGTGTTTAGTCTGTGTTATGTCTAGTCTCCAAAGGCCAAGGAGGAAAAAGGCAAAAAAATAACTGGCCTAGTAGAATTCAGCTGTGAACCTTACATAAATTTTAACAGGCCCTTATGAACAGCTCCTATAAAAGTGACATTCAGGTTGGAAGAGAACCCCCTGGGCATCCAGGCAAACAGATGCAAAGAGTAGGAAATCATATCTGAACCCCAGAAGCACCTGGCTGTGGATCGCACAAAAGGTAAAAATACACTTTCAAAAATCTTGGTGCATTTCAGGACACTACATCTTATTTTCAAAGGTGATGGAGCAACCAAGGTCTCAGCATCCTTTTGACTTGCTGCAGGAATCCAAGCGCTGAGGTCTCATGAGCCCAGCAAGTTGTGCTGCTTGATATGGGGTAATGCCTCCAGCTCCTCCTTGTTCCTGTGGAGATTGCATCACCTGTAGTAGATCAAGCAATGGTTCAGCTCCTAAGCCTTCACAGTTCTGTACTGTAACTTAAACCATTGCTTGCAGCCTGTGAATGTGCTACACTGGGAGCTGCAGTGGCCAAGGTCCAAAACTTGTATGGAACTGGCTGAACCAGCTGAAGATGTAACCCTTCTTGCTGGTTATTCCTGACCTCTAAAGCTGCTGCAGCTCAGCCTGAAAGTGCTTGTGAGTCAGAGCCCTAAATCCATATCAGAAAGAAACCTGAGGTTTTAACCTGTTGTCTACTCATTGATGGTGAGAACAAATGTGAATCTGTTTTACATGTATTCCTTGTTTGCTTTGCTGAGCAACTGCTTCTTATCCCATGGAGAGCAGCTTCTCTAGGAGATGTCTGTAGTCAAACTTGCTAATAGAAGGTATTACTCTATTTGTCTAGGCAAATCACAAGGGTATTTCTGGGACCAAATGGCAAAAGAGGTGCTGTCCCCTGACAGTGTTAGATTGGCATGAATTATTGAGCTGTTTCCATTGCATGGAACACTTGGAACCCCAGCTGAAGTTGGTCACCCTCTGTTTTAGTCAGCAGGCTTGTTTTCATTCTGTCATCGGAAATTTGGGCACATTAGTCTAAGGAGCTTTGTTAAGAGTGGCCAAAGTGCAGTAGAATGCAATTCCATGCTCTGTCATAATTCTGCAAAGTTGCATTTTGCCACCATGGACAGCGAGCTGGCTGTCTGCAAGGCAGCTGCAGAAGGTAATCCGGTGACATGTGCACTGCCAACACTTGAAGCAGCACTTTGTGCTGGGAACTGCCTTTCATCTTGGCAGACATCAGTTCTGGAAGCCTCCCTCAGCTGTACGTCAGATGTGTTATCTTCCCTTTCAGGTGGGGATTCTAGGCAGAGAGCTGGAGGGACTGACTTAGAGCCTAGAAATGAGGAACCCCACCTTCCTTCATGCCAGGGTCAGACCCTTTGGCACTGCAGGCCCTGGGCTATGTTTACAGCATGACTTCAGCTAGTGTTGTGGTGTGCAAACACTTGCTCTGTTTAATGAAAGTGGAATAGATGTGGCAAACAGGAAGCCGAAAGGACAGGAGTAATGGAAACAGCAGTTTCACACTCCAGTTGGGTTTCAGCACGTAGCTCAGGGAATTGCCTTCATGCTAACAGGAAGCAGCTCAGTGGGATGGGATGTTGCACAAGGTAGGGTTTCTTTGAGCAAAGCCCCACTCCAACACCTATTTCATTGCCCTCCATGGCTGGGCAAACCAATGCTTGTGTCCATCCCTTGGTGGACCGCTCAGTACACTGGCTAACTACCCATCATTTAGCTGCCCTACTGCTGTGCTGCCATTTCAGGTGGGTTCCTGCTTCATCCCGGGTAATGAAATTGCTCATAAACACACAAATGCTGGAGCTTGCAATGCTCAGGAAGCTGACAGTCGGCTGTGATAAGTGATTTGAGCAAAAATAACAATGAGATCTATTCTCAGCCTTGCCACTGACAAAGCAATCAAAACACACATGGAAGGATGTGTTTAGAGGAGGCAATGACATTCTCACACTGATAGAAATTAACCTTTAGTAGCCCTAAGGACCAAGGCAGGCAAAGTGGGAGGCAGATGTAAATTGCTCAGTCAAAATCTGTTGTTTGTGATTGAGATGAATGAGGAGACCTTGCCACTAGATTTCCATCAGTGCCAGTGCCTTGAGGGAATGAAAAAAACATCCTCTAAAATACGGTGGGGGCTGGAGAGAGTGAGAACAGAACTCATTCCCTGCCTGCAGGTAACTGACACCAGCTTGTGGAGGATTGCACTCCCTGTGATTCTCTGCATCACCAACGTGAGCCCACACTGCTCAGCTAACCCAGCTGGGGGAGAGACAGCTGGCTGGCACTCCGTCCCCTCTAGTATCAGCCCCAGGCCCAAGTTCTCATCATCTCTGCGTTATCTTCACAAACCATGGATGTGAGGCGGGGCAAGGCAGGCAAAACAGAGCCAGACTCTGTTTCATCCAGTAGCAATCCCGCAGCAAAGCTTTTAGGTCAGAAATGGGCACTTTTCTAGAAGGGAACAGAGAAATGTTCAACGTTTTCTGTAAGGGAAAATCCCAGAGAGATGGTGAAGATACCAGCACCTGATCTGGAAGCTGGAAGCTGGGAGTCTCTGTCAGTGGATGCAGGAAAGTTCTCCTGGCACAATTACATTTTGAGATGTATGTAAAACCCACTAGAGCTATTTTGGATGTTTTTTCCTGTGCCTGTTTCTGGTGTGTGTTGTCAGAAATTGCTCTCAGCCTGCTGTTCTGCTCAACCAGCTGTCTTGGAGAGCTTTGGGGGAAGAGAGACAAAAATTAGAGGGGACCTAGATTAAGACTGAATCCAGAACTTCATGGTGGGTAGCTCCTGAATGTTAAAGACAAAGAATATACAGAAGTTGCTTGGTTTTACTGCCTGGGTTTAGTCTTCCTATGGCTTGTCTCAATCCTACTGGAAGCAAGAGAGCAAGACATGGCATTTCCTTCCATTGCCTTGTCTGCAGCATGGTGCTCGTGGTGCTGGACGGGGTCACCAAGACCAAGATTTGTTTGTCAGTCTCCATGGTTTTAGGCAGCTGGTTTGCTGCAAAGCAACTGTTAGCACAGCTGAACCAGCAGGGCTGGGAGATGATTTGGGAACAAGAACCACTGACAAGAAAAGTCACGGACCCAGTTTTCTCTTGGCTTTTTGCTGTGTGTTTCATGTTGTGGCAAAAAGCACCATGGTCTAATGCACGCAGCTATGAGCATCCTGCAGCATCCAATATCGAGTGCAAGAGCATAATAAAGCATTGATCAGCTCTTCTCTCCAGCACAACGTGCCGTTACATACTGCTGTCCTGAAATTATTGATTAGCCCGGGGTCCTGCCGATCTTGTGCTGCAAGCTGTTCTTGTGCTCAAACATCTGTTCAGCCTCTTCTCACTCCTTGGAAACGAAAGCCACCTCACTTGTCTGGCCGTTGAGTTTTGCATGGTGTGTAGCAGCCTGGAGTGTGCAAAGCAGTGCTCATCTTGTAGGGTACTGGGGTGGGCAGGACACTGGGATGGCTCACCGTCTCTCTGGAGTAAGGGTTGAATTTCTCATTTTGTGAAAACTTGCAAAAATCACAAAAATGTCAGTGTTTCTGTATTATGCCCCAGCTGTTTGTTGCACTTTCTTCATCTTCACCTTCTTATACCTGCTAACTTCTGGTACGTGGTGGGGTCAGGGTCAGCTTCCTGTGCCTCTGCTATAAGCCCAGGTCTGAAATGCAGTATGTACATAAACCTTTGTTACTTCTGACTCTGAAATTTTGGAACCTGTGGCTATTGAGGATACACTTCGCTTCCTTCTTCCTATCCCATAGGCAGTATGTGCAGATTTTTCTGTGCTCTATTGGCACAATTCCCCCTTTGTTCCCAACCAGAACTTCAGCATAATTAATAAGCAGACTGTGCCCAGAAAATGGTATTTGTGTTTGATGTGTTGGGACACAAATTTGCGGATTGTTTGGGTACTTAAAGAGCCTGTGACTCAGTAAGAGTCCTTCCAGCAAAGACGAGCTTTCAGCTAAACTAGACTATGTAATTATTTACCTGCTGAACCCAGTGCTTTGATCTAGGTTGTTTTCAGTCACTTGGAGTTACAACAATGTCCTTTTCTCATACTGGTTTGCTACAGCTGCCCCCATAACATGTCGCAGATTCATAAAGTATAAAGTTGCAGATTCAGGTATGTTGGTTACTGTGGGAAGCTTGTAGTGCCGATAAAGTCCTGGAAGCCCGTGGTTTGGGTATTACCCTGAGGGAACCAGCTGTGTTCAGTGAGGTCAGAAGTGCACTTCAGTTTCTGCAGAGCTAAAAGAGCGTCTATAAAGTGTCAAGAGGAGAAATTTATCCTTGTCTTGCATGTCCTCTTATTTATTACATTCCTCATACAATTCCGCACATACCTGTGCTTGTAGCTTAGTTTTGCAATTTTCATATCTCATCAGAGGCTCACACGCATGCTGTTTTAGAAGCATAGAATGAAACGTAATGGGAAAAGACTTATCTCATAGTTTAGGGAGAGATTTATTCTCCTAGTCTATTTATATTGAATTAAGCTCTGTTATTACTCTGTCTTCTCTATTGATTACTTTCTCGAGTATGTTTAAAGTGAGCAATTGCCATGATCTTCTAACTTGCTGACATTTGAAAAGAGGGAATTCAAACACCCTCGTTTTAAGGTCTCTTTCTTAAATATATTTACCAAATTCTGTAATTTATCCATTATCCACCCCTTAGGTTCATCTGTCTATACGTAACTGCGCCTGCTTGCATTGTGTGTGATAATAACACTCTGCGATGTGGCTTTCTTCACTGTAGGCAGAAAATTGGCAGCTGACAAATGAATCCGTCAGAATTCTGCGGAAAGAACACACAATTTCTGGATGTTTACAACTTCCAAGAGCATCACTACAAGCATTTTATCACTTCAAGATTTCTCGGCTTGTGTAGTTAGCAGATCTTCATAAGGCTTGTCTGGAATTCTATTTCTTAATAACTCTAAATAACGTTACTCTTTGAAATCATGTTATCCATGTACCATGAGATCCAAATTTCTTCTATGCATATGGAAAGTAAAATGCCAAGTGTATATGCAGTCTAGAAAACTGTTTTTTACCTCAAGCTTTGAACATTACTGTTGTTCTTAGAACCTGGAAAAGCAGGACAAATAATTTTGCATTCTGCTTTTTGGTGGGTTGTTGTGTTCCTCTTTATTCAAAATTAGTTTATTTTCACGAGTTTTGGCTCTGTTGCATTGGTTATGCTTAAGTATGGAGTGAGACCCTTGGAGGTAGTCACTAACCTCCAGGCATTCGTGTAACAGAGTTATTATAACACAGTGCACAGGGTACGTGCATGGGTACCCTCAGTCACTAAGGGGAGCTATTTTGTAACAGAAGTGAGTTATAAGAAGGGAAAAATGGGGCCGCTGTTGATGCCAAGAGAAAAACTGACTGATGGAGCACTTTTTTTTCCTGAAAATGTATGTTACATTGAGGTCCCATTGGTATTTAGAAGGCAGTGGTCCCTTTACCTAGGAGCAAGGCAGCTTAGCAGGCAGAGCTCACAGGGGGTGCACCTAACTTGCAGAAGGCCAGATCCCCCACTGTTAACTTCACATGACTTTGGAAAAGGCTTCTGACCTGCTTCCCTTATGAACAGCAACATAAGTTCATGCCTGAATTTTTTCTTTGCACCTTGTCTAGATATTTATACCTGTGAACAGGGAGTGCTGAGCTGCCACCAAGAAAAAAGGAGAACTCTTATTTGGAAGAATTTCATAGTCACTTTGTACAGGCAGAAATGAAGACTTAAAAGCTGTAGCAAAGGAGAGTAAGACCTGGAGACTGTCCTGAGCTCCGTGGAGATGATCAGACAGAATCCTTCCCCATCGCAGAGCACTTCTGGCTTGTCATTGGTATGTTGTCTGTATTCATCAACTGCAGGGTTTGCCCTAGGCAGCCAAAAAGTACTGGAGGGATATATAGGCCCCAACCCTTGCATCTCTGCTAGTTCCCCTTCTTGTCACTCTGAGAATTATATAACATGTCATTTTCTGTCAGCTTCTTTTCTCCTTCAGGAGTGCTGAGGCAAATAATTTAGCTTGTTCCAGAAAATGTCATTTTTCTATCTCAATAAATTAGCCTGGCTGCTGTATCTCTCCAAGCCACTGAGACTGCTACACTCATAGCACCCCATGTGTCCTCCGGACTTGAATTTTTTATTATTATTTGTCTGAATGTCTTGCATCATCTTTTATTTATCCTACCCCTTTGCTATTCTTCTCATTTGTTCAGTTTTGAACTTCAGTCTTCTCAGTCTTCACTGCCTGATGTTTACTGTCCATCTGCCTCTAGAGCTCTTTATGGCTTTGTAGCAGCCTTTATTGTCCTTTTATGTCCAAGGAAAACTCAAGTAGTGAATCATGTCTTTACCACTCAGCCCAAAACGGTCCTTTCACATACCACAGAACATGCAAGCCACTTGTCCTGGGAGTCTTGTGCAGTTCTTGTGTGATTTGGTTTGTTTTGTGATTTCGTTAGTTCTCAGTGACTTGGAAAACTCTTCATTTTCACCCTAGCGGTACAAAGGACTGGTATCTCATGAGAGCACGGTCTCATGCTCACAGTGGCCCACCGATTACTTAGCATTGCAAAAAATGCAGTGTCCAAGTCTTGACATTACTCAAAAGAAAGGAAATGGCCTTGCATGTGAAAATTCATGAAAATTGTACATTTGCTCCTCTCCTACAGGTTTGCTCAATGACTTGGAAAGCAGTTCAGCAGGCAGTACCACTGAAATGGCAGCTTCTGTTGGTGGAAGATGACGCAGGAGATAAGGAAGAGAAGAGAAAGGAGCAGGCTGAGGAAGAGGTAGGTTCAGATATGGAAACAAGATGGGAATTTATTTATAGACAACTTTTAATATTAGCACTAGTTTTGGTATCATCATTGAAGGGGCAAGAAGATGGATGGGATTAGCAGCTGGCCTCAGGTAAGGGAATCACCGGGTGAGCTTAAGACTTAGGTCCTGTGAATTTAAAGCACAAGGAGTTTAAATACTTGCCTTTCATTTGCACTGCATCTGCTCACTGTGTCTATGGAATCAGATCCAGTAATGTTACTGACACACTCAATTTAGATTGGATTTTGGTCCTGCTAGTCCTGTGGACAAGAATGGTTGTACTTTTTTACAGGTAGACGTGTAAAATGAATGCTTTATTCTGCAGAACCATTTGAAGAAGACAAGATAGCAGCTTCGCTGTTGAGCTAGCATTGACTTTTCCAAGTTTCCCTCTCTTCTTTATAAACTGAGCATGTCTGATCTGGAGTCACTCGGAGGCAATAAGCATGAAATCCTATGACAAATGTCAGGAACCACATTTCAAAGCAGATTTGCTTCTTACTAAGCCCATAAAAGACAAAGGTGTGAGTAAAGGCTTGAGAAGACAGAGTGAAGGTAACTATATTCAGGGACGTGATGGCAGGTGAGGGTTATGTGGGAGGAAGAGCCTGAATTCATATATAAGGATGTCTTTGGTACTTCATGGCCTGATCTGTGGAGGGTCTAAGTTTAGAGAATAAAGTTAAGATCTGAGCAAAGGGGAAGCAGTTACAGGAAACATAGCACATAGAGAACGTGCCACCCTGAAGGATTTAACTCAGTTGTAGGGATTTATGGAGCAGCCAGCAGCTGACAGCTTAGAGAAAGCCAGCTACAGAGATCTGAGTGAACAGTCCCCAGAGCGGTAACTCATTAGTGTCCCCAGAAAGACAGAACTATGTAAGTCTGTTTCTCAGGTGGAAGAGATGTTACCTTCCAGCAATGAAGAGTTGTGCTGATGAAGAATTTCTGTTGTAAAAGCTCTGCTTCTGACTGAAATTTGCTGCTCTGCCCAGACTCAGCAATAACGGCAGATTCTGAGGCCTTAACTATTTATACATACATGTATAAGGCAGCCCAGGATTGTTGGGCCAGCATCAGCCTGATTCTCCTGTTAGCCTAGAGTAAACAAGTGAGCTCTCCCTTTTCTCATTTATGCGAAGAGTTTCAGGCTCTGTTCTCGGCAGGAGCAGGGACTGTTCCGTCCCTAGGCAGGGGAGATGCAGAAAGCTGTAAAGAGTGCAGGGGGCTGGCTATTCGGCCAACCATCCTGGCATGGCAATGAGGTGCTTGGCTTAAAAGATGGTAGGATTGCTTCTCTCTAGTACTGCTTCTGCAGCCCTGGCTGCTGCAAAGTAGTTTCAATTTTATATCTTGGAGTAAAATACCTGCCATTTTCTCGTTCTCCATTTCCGAGCTTTCCTGTCCCTGAAGAATCACTGTGAACAGCTTAGAGTACTTTTCCTTACAGCCTTACTTTTTCTTTTTTGAGGAAAACTGTGGTGTTTTATACTGTTAACCCATTATAGCAAAAAAATAAAGCGTTGCGGTTTTATCGTGAACTAGTGGTCTGGTTTTATCCACAGCTTGGCCACAGTCTTTAACCTGAATGCTGTAGCCCAGGGACTGCAGAAAGCATTAGCTGATTGAACAAAGAACTGATCTGTGGTGTAACAGTAGTTACAGATTTTGGCATGAGATTTGAAGAAAGCAGCTAACTGTTGGAGTTTTCTCTTGCCTTCGTTGGCTTTCCTGTGTTATCTCCTGAGGCCCTCAAGCTGGACTGGTAGCAGTTATGGTGCTTGTGCACTTGAGGGCAATGTAAGATCCATCTCTCTGCTTCGTAAAGATGTGCTTTTTGTCAAGGCAATTCTGAGCTGCTCCTAGCAGTGATCATATAACATTTTGAACTATTTTCTTACCTTTTTGTTGTTGTTGTTTGTGTTGGTATGTATTAGGTATAAATTAGCTATAAAAAAATAGTAGAAACATGTCTCTTAATGTTGTATCTTTCATTAAAAATGGAAATTTTAAAGTAAAAAGTAGGGAGAACAGTGAAAATTCTGAGTAGTTCAGATCACAAAAAAAGTACAGACTAGACTTTTGATAGAAAAGAGCCAGTACAGAAGATTCAGTTTCATCTGAAATCTTAACAATCTGCGTTAGTCAAATAGACTGAAATATCCAGCAAAGTAAACTTTCCCTTCAGCTTTCTGGGCAAACAAATAAGGATTCATTTATGCAGTGAAATACAGTGCCTGAATCTGACTCTGACCAGGCAAAAGAGCTAAATTCATGATCCTATTCCTGAGCTTCTCCTTGCTAGCTAAATCCACAGTGTCACATGCTCGGAATATATGCGAGTATCTCAGCTTTCAGCATGCCAAGAATTAGGCCAATATCTGCTTGTTCTTCTACGTATGAGTACTTGGTACTGAATACATTGCATTATTCTGAGCTACCAAATGTAGTGGGACTTCCGTAATTTTTTTTAGTGTAGACTTCAGAAGTACAATGTTTAGCTGGTACACCAAATGGATCTGACTGTTTCCCAAATTTAAGGACCCGAGGCTGAGCAAACAGATCACTCTTAGATGCTGGAGCATCACACAGGGATAATCAAAAGATTATCCAAGAGCAGTAACAGAAACATGCAAGTGCCACTGAAATGAGCTGTGCATGGCCTGGAAAAAAAAAAAAAAAAAAAACTAATGTGAAAATTCAGGCCATTTACCTCTGCTCCTTTATGAGAAGTGTTTATACTGCAGACTGCGATTGATGCTTAGTGACGATGAGGCACGGTATGACAGGGAGAATTAGGAGCCAGGAGAAGATTGGATGCACAGCCACTTTCTCCCCTGTCAGGCTGGCCCCTCTGAGTTACTGCTGATGCTGTTAATGTTGTCTCCAGCTCACTTCACTCTACTGCTGCATGGAGGTGGGGGTGTTTCGCCCACTGCAGCTTGGTAGCGTGCACTGGCCACATTTGTCAGTGGGGGAATGTGGTATGTTTGTTAATCAAGCCAAATTGCTTTAAATGTTTGAAAAGCTACCTGAACTTCTGAGTAAGTTCACGTGTTTGTTGTCATGGCAGCTTTTACTGACTGGCTGTATTGCAATATCCTGCCCAACTGGGCAGTTTGAAAAAAAAAAAAAAGGGAAAAAAATGTTCTAGAGAGATGGTGAGTTATGACCCTGTCTTTGGATGAGTGGAGGTTTCAAGGATGATTTCTGTTCCATTTCCAAACAGTCCAGTGAAGAACACAAACACAGAACTCCCTATTCTAGTTGCTTATTTTAGAATTAGATTGCCTGCTTTGAGGGCTTTCTAATCTCACATGGGTAGTCTTATTTGTGGGCAGGCTGCACTCCACAGATCTTCATTTTTCCTCAATGAGTATAAGCAAGGAGTGGGAATTGGACCAAATGACTTGCTGCAGCATCTCGTTCTGTTTGTTAATAATGGTCTATCAGTTACTGCTAAACAAAAGCTTATGAGAGAGCTGGCTACCTTAACATGAATGTGAAATTTGCCAGGTCTTTATTACCTGTATTATGTACATCACAGCAATTTGTTAAATTATTCTCCTGGAGATAAGAATTTTATGGTTAGCATGAAGTTAGAAATAGCAGAGCCAGGGTGTGTAGGGGCAGCATACACATAGGTGTTATGCCAGTATAAAAGTCATTAATTCGAGGCTACTATACATAAAAACACTGAAAATAAATTACATATAAGAAGGGGTTTTGTTTTGTTTTGTTTTCTGTTTGGTTGTTTTTGTTTTTGAGGGAGAGGGATCTTTTCTTGGCAAATCAACTAATTCAAGGTGCTTTTTTTGTGTGGGAATAAAATCTTTTTTTTTTATTAACCTGTAAATTGGGAAACTTTATAAAATATGATTGTAATCATAAAGAACTGCTAATTATGGTATGAATAGTGTCTGCTGTGGCTTCTCCTAAATATCTGAGTTGACTTTATCAAAGAAATAAGGCAGCTATAGTCAAAACGTAGCAAATGGAAAAAACAAAACAAAACAGAAAAAAAACCCACAAAGATTGGAGTTGACTGCTTTTTCTGTACTGGAATATTCCTGATTTTGTCTCAAGTTGGAGCAAGCTTTATGGTTCTCATAGCAGAATCAGGGGGAATGGATGGAAAGCTGAATTGTTTCTTCTTTGTTGAAATAAAAACGTAGTCACAGGAACAGAAAGTAGTCTTAAAGAAGGACCAGAGAGAGTGGAAGGAGGAGATGAAGAAAATGATAACAGAAAACTGTCAGGGTGTTGTCACCGGAGATTGGAATTGGAGAGTTGAGACTGTCAGTGTTGGAGTGTCACGTTTCTTGAATGTAACCATACCTGGTTCTGCTCAGATGAGGGCAAGCTACAGCTCAAGTTGCAGTTCTGCATTTGTGTTGAATACGGTCTTAATATTCCAAATGTCAGACCAAACCACCCAATGGAGGAACTTGAAGTTTTCATTTGTTTGAAACCTGGAATTTCTCTTGATTTCTCTTGAATTTTCTGAATCTGTCCCTGGGATGCTGCTTGTAAGAATGTTTAGAACTTAATGCTGGAAATTCAAGAAATTCATGCAAATATGGGTAGTCTTGGTATCTCTAGGGATGTAGTGGAAGCCATAATCTATGTTGATTATGGAAACAATTCTCCAATTATAGAACCACTGGATTTTGGAGGTACTTTTGCTTTGAATAAGCATTTATGTTTGATTATTATTTATTTTTAATGCTCAATTTAAACAACCAAAATTGTGATCTAAACGTTAAATTAAAACCTCATCATGAGTTGGTTTGTGTATGTTTCCAATTGCTTTTATGTTAAATGGCTTACATGGATGGTGTTACTTGTCTTGAAAGCAGGTTGACATACATATTAATGAGACCCAGGTGTTAACTTCATGCTGTTTCTTTCCAACTAAGATAATCTTTACATTAACTTAAAATGTTTTTTTTACATGCTTCTTGCAATAATTACATGACAGCACTTAGTGCACCATAATGTTCCTACGTTACGGCCCCCTCATTTTATTCTTTCCCTTCTTGAGTCTCTTTAAGCTGCAGACAAAACAGGGAGCTATAGTAGATACAGTTCAACATAAGCTGAGTACAAAAATACTGAGGAACCTACCAAAATACCAGTAATAAAGTGGATTCAGTGCTCTCTAGCCCAAAAGACAGTCTTGGTGTATTCCTAGCTTCCCCTGACTCTACATAGCTTCATAGCAGTTCTTTAACTAACATGACTTTCCTTATTTTCCTTGCTGCCAGAAGATGGTACCATCTTATATGGAGATGAAAAATGTTGTATTTAGGTTTGGGAGCTGCAGCACAGATAGCTTTTACTTGTGACCTTTTATTTTAAAGATAAGGAATGCTGTCAGTGATAGAGGTGTGCTCTTGGACTTGTTGGAGCAGGCTGGGCAGTTGGTACAGCTAATCCTAGGAAAGACACTACTGGGCTGCAGAACTGCAATTCAACTGTAATTCCTGCAGCACTGACTTCATCCTTTGCTTGCATGTGAGGTCTTGGAAGCTTCTAAAGCATTGTTGGCTGTCACTGGAAAGCAGAATTCATGTGTGTTAAATGAAATCTGCAGAATTATGCTCTGCACAGCTCTGGCTTAGCATGATGGATGTTTAATTAGCAAAAGGAGCAAGGGGTGAGCATCTGTAATAGCTTGTATGAGAAGAGCTAGTTGAATGTGGAGGGATATGAGAAAAAGGAAGAATCCTTTAAAATCTGAGCCATCCAAAACAAAGCTAAATTCCAAGGAGTTTAGGAAGAAGACCCATGTTTCATAAGTAGACCTAGTTCCTGTAGAAGCCCAAATCTGAATTCCTTTGGATGTTGGACTCTAGTTGGACTGTGTGGTTTCACTCTGCTTGTGATAGCTGATTCTTCACATGCATTTCAGTACCTGGCACAAGAACATTGTTCCTCTGAGAGAGTTTAATCCTTCAGGATGCTAGACTTCATGCCCCTGATCTGATCAGCCACTTTGGCTCTAGTTCTGCATGGGACTTAGGCATGTGCTGAATGTAAGTATTAAACTCATGCTGTGTAAGAGCCGAAATGCTTCCTATCCTGCAAGCTTACTCCCAGGCCAACTAATGGCTCATAATGGGTGTATTAATCCCTGGTTATGTAAAGTATTTGGATTGCCCTACTAGAATAAATAGCTCGGTACATTTACATCCAACACAGACGCTTATTTATAGGTTTTAAAGGATCAGTACAAGAAGTACAGGAATAAATATATCTTTAAAAAGGAAAGAAAAGGAATTAGATTTATTCAGTTCAATTTACTGCATGTTGCTAAAGGACAGTGTATATATAGCAAGTGTATGTACTCAGGTTACAGAAATAAATTGATTTAGTAGTGTTGCTAGACTGAAATGGATGTAAAACACAAAAGTATTTTAACAGCAAGCCAAGACAAGCAGTGAGTTATGAATCCTTTCAATTAAATTTTTAAAAACATGTTTATTTTTCCTTTTAATTTGAAATTATGAGCTCAATGAGCACTTAACTTTATTTCCAATATTAGTTACAGGTACTAATGGCTTCATTTACATTAGGTTAAATCATTACATTAAACTCTTGCTCAAGCAAATCTTTTTATGGGAGTCACTAAGAGTTCTTGTGTTAGGCGACAGGGCCAGAATTTACAGCTTATGGGAGTTGCTATTAAAATGTTAGCTTCTTTTAATGGATAGAGGTGTCAAATAGCTGCTCCCTAGAAGAATTTTTTTTAGCAATGGGATATTGGGTGGGTCTTTGTAAATGTTTTGGTGGAGAAGAGCTGGTTGTGAAGGTGGTCAAAGAAAGAGTGGAGAGCAGAAGGGCTTTGTGGAAATAGTTGATGAGTTTTTTTTTCAATGGCGGGGAGGAAGCGCTTGTCTATTTTTGTCAATGTTTTGAAAAATGTCATCAGTTCTCAAGGACTGTCAGCAGGTTTGTGAAGCTGGCACATTGGAGGGTGATAGAAAGAGAGCATTTGGCCTGTTCTTCTCACCTAGAAACCCTGCTCCTCTCGCCAACCCCCCGACAGCTGAGATTTCACTTCTTCACAAGTCTGCGAGAAGGGAAGAACAGAACCAGAGCTGGAAGGGACCTGCTAAGGGCTGGCCCCAGGCACGAGCACAATGTGCTGTTGCTCAAGGCAGGAAACAAGTGGAGAAGGTGACCACTCTGCCTGCTCTATTTTACAAAGCTCCTGGTGGAGCACTGGCTCTTTTGGCTCCACGGTATAGAGAGGAATTTACCCTCCAGAGCCTGTGGTTTGCATCAGAGCACGTGTGGCATTTTCAGGTAGCATCAGGCTGCAGGCATCTCTCCTGAGCGTCTTCTGCAGGCATGGCAAGCGAAAACTGGAATCTGCCAGACTTAGTGTCCTGCAAGAGCAGAAACATGTACAACTCATGTACCACAGGCACTGGTAATTCCACTGGCTGTTCTTGATTTAAGCTGAACCTCTGTGTCATAACTGGAATTTCCTCTGTGAGTCTGGGCTTTCAGAGTGGTCTGTGTGTAACCAGGGAGACTCCAGCAAAACCTGCAAGAACAGAATCCTTTTGCTGTAGTCATTAAGCTAATGAGCCCCGGTAGGATGGCACAAGGACCCAAGGGACAGGGCAGGAAGGAAGCAAGAAGGCTGTTGTAAGCTGTGGCCAAGGCAAAAGAGCATGATAAATTAAGTGAAAGTGCAGTTGTGTTTGCCTTGGCTGCTGCAAGCTTGAAAGATTAGCAGATCGATGTATCCTGGCTGCAGAGGGTGAGGAACAAGTGGGCTTGTGAGGTGTGCAATTTTTATATTAGATATAAAAACAAGAGTTTATCTCTTGGATTTGTAAAGCTTTTATAGCTCTGATTGAGATGATGAACTGATTCTAGATGGGAATTTCAATTTTTAGAAATACTTAGAATAAAAGTTATTATGTGAATGCCATACTGCTACCAGGAGACAAATTTTTCACTGCTGGAGCAAGAAGTCTTCAAAGATGACTACAGAGCTGGTTGGGTCCATTACCCCTGAAGTGATTTTTCCCCAGCACAGCTCTGGCAGAGGTCAGTATGTTGATGGGACATTTGCAGGGAAGCAAACAGGGTGCTAAACTGTCAGGCAGGGCATGTTCTCAGCTCCATGGAGTCCAGCTCTCACTTTCCTGGGTTCATAATGACTGAGAGAATAAAACATTCATTGCAGACTTAAATTATCTCTTTTGGAGGAGGAAGTTCTCTGGTGGGATTGCTTATCATTTGAGTACAAAAAGTCCCCACTACTAACTTCCAGAGTGAACACCAGTATTTTTTAGAGATCTCTCCCATATCTCATGCCTGGCTCCTTATAAAGTGAGTGGAGAGTTCATGAGACCTCAAGCAGCAGACACCAGACTCATCCTGAGGCTACTGTAAGCTGTAAATGGTTCTCAAAAAATCTGTTAAACTAGAATGCAGCATCTCTCTGCCTCCTTAGATAGAAGCTTGTCTTTTTCTTTGTGAGGTGTTCTTGTGCTATAAATCCCAACCACTGAGATGTGTGTAGTTGACATCAGGTTTTGAAAGACAGCAGAGACTGACTAGACTTTCTTTTTCCAGAAGTTATTCATGATTGAAGATGGGGAGAAGAAACAAACAGCACATGCTGAATGCTGGGGAGACAGTACTCAGACCATGGCATTCGCTAGCTGGTGCAAGAACAGATCCAAACTGAAGTGCATGGAGATCTACGGACAAGTTAGTATTTTCACTCATTTTTATTACTGCACAACATTTCTCATTATAAAACCTTGCTTCAAACTGTCAGTGACTTTTCCACCCTTTCAACATTTAGTTGAAATTTGTTCACCTTCACTCCAACTTGTAGTTCTTCTGAGATATTGTGTGTGTGTAGTTCTCCGGATGTTGGGGTAATCATGGACTTGCTGTCACTCCACTGAAGTAATCAGATATGAAGTTACCCATTAATTATGGAGAGGGGTGTGCCTTTTCAATGCTTCATCAACCCCTATGTTGCTGACATTGAACTAAAGACTGTTAGGAATGTCTTATTCAGGATGCCCTGAGGAAGGATTCTAGTTATTTTTATAAATACCCTTCATTTCTCCTGCTTTCGAAAGGCTTCCTTTCACAAAACACCTCTTCTCTGAAAGAAAAAGAAACAACCCCCCAAAGAACAAGCAAAAAAAAACCAAAACCAACCAACAAAATTTGCTGTCATCTGCAGTTTTTAAGAAATGGCTGAAAGTGCACTTGGTACTTGAGTTCCCAGGAGAGTGTCACAGTGGGTGAGGCCGGTGTGGTAATTGCTGACCATGGGTAAGACTGAGGGGGAGTGCTTGAAGGAATAGTAACAAGAGATTGCTGCTTACAGCTGTCCAAATTTGCTCTCCTTTGCATCTCGGTAATGAGCAATTAGGACTTGCAGAGCAGCTTTATTTGTTTGCCCTGGTTTGTTCAATGTGCCAGGGTTTGCCTTATCTCCTGACTTGTTACGAGGTCTTGAAATTTTCAGCTAGTTGCTGTTAGGTTTTTGCTGCCTTGGAGGCTTTGGAAGAGCCCGTTAAATCACAGTGTGACTGCAGAGGGGCTGGAAGCAGCATATTGAGGCAGTCTTGAGATCTAGGACAAGCAGGCTAACTTTAGGGTATTGGTCCTCACTGGAGGGTAGAAGTAAACTTCCAGCTGTGGCCCAGGTTTCTTTTGGGAGGGCACGCCATGCAAAATAGGCATGGGGTGCTGATTCTGGAGCAAGATGGAGGTTCCTTTGTTCTAAGGCAACTCCACGTCCAGCAGAGGTGGTGGAGGCATTTCAAAAGGTGGCTGGGATTTTTTCAGACATTTGGCTTTGAATTGTTAAATTTAGCTAAATGGAATTTCTAAGCTGGGAAGTTCCAATCAGCATTAGGGCCTGGCTCTTCAAGCTTGGAGTGACCCATATGGCTACGGTAAAATAGGTTGGATAGTTCTCGTATGCCATGTGAATACCTGAGCCTCCGAGCTAAAAAGTCACCGTACTCCCTACCTTGAGGGGGTACATACACATTTCATAAAGAGAACAACAATTACTGTAGGAGATTGTGTATCATCAAGCATATAATATCTGTTGCTTAAAAACAATCAATTTTAGGCTATAAAATTATATATATAAATATATATTAATCAATAATCAAGCTCAAGAAATAATTCCCAGTGTTGATTACAAAGTAGACCAGTTTCAACAGAATTGAGTTGGTCCAGAGAGATCCTGGTGTTTTTTAAAAAAAAAGACAAACACTACCCTGATAAACAGATTTGAAACCTTATTCTGCGATGAGTAGAAAAAGGATTTCTTTTATCTCTATAGATTTTTCTTTTCCTAGCTGAATTAGCAGATAGGCTGTCTTGCTGATTTTGTGATAGAGTGCAGCTGGCAGATTCTACTCTTTGCTGTTATTTGAAGAAGTTCAAAGTGAAACAAAAGTATTTGGGGCTGAAATGAGTAGTTCGAGCCAAAATGAATAGTTACTGTTTTAAGAAATAATTTTTTTATATAAATATATATACATATATATAAATACACATGTGCACACACACATGCATAAATGTAAACAAAATGAAATAGCTTCTGGTCTACCTGAAATGTGTTTTTCTCTCTCCAGCTAACCAACTGATCCAAAGGGATCAGTTATTCACACATCTCTATTGGTGAGGAATGTTTGCCTTTGTCAAATTGTCAGGTTTGTAATGAAATTGTAGTATACTGTAATAGCTTCTATCACAATTTTCTTTTAGGGTTCTTCTTTACCAGCTCGCTTAGAAACCTGACTTTTCAAATATAAGGATCCTGTGTCACCAACTTCAACCTAGGCTATAATTTCACCACATAGTTTTTCAGTAAAAATTCTAATTTCAGAAAGTGTCTTAAGGCAGCTGCTTTGCTTCCCCTTTAGGCATGTTTGGTTTCTCTTCTGACTTGTATCAGAAAGAGTTGGGGGGAAAAGTCATAATTTCTTCTTTTCTTTTTTAGTAACCTTTTCATCAAACATGAAGAGCTGCATGTCTTTTTGCTTCAAATAGTCTATCCTTAGGCAATGGTAAGTAGAAAAATGTGTTTCTGCCTTGAAAATCTTATCACCTTGCTTTCAGATTCTTCACTTCTCTTGTATCTCTGTGCATCCTTTGTTGACTGGGCATGTACTGTAACAACATTATTTATGTTAAGTACAGGAAAGAGCTGTACATTAAGAGTTCAAAGGCAGTTTGTAATTCAATAGAGATCAGGCATTTCTTTGATTTGCAGCTGGTTTAAAAAAATGAAAATGAAATACAAATCATCATTTCCTTCCCTCAATTATTTTGAAAAATAGAATAACATTTATGCCTTAGAAAATGATATTTTCTTAATCTAAAAATTATACTTAAATAGACATGATTATTAGGAAACTTTTCGAAATGTGCAGCTTGGGGTTAATTTGATATAAAGAGGACAGTCATGAGTTTATCAATGTCCCTTAGTGGATAAACAGGGTAAGAGCCCATGGGATACCAGAGCCCTCCCCAGTCCCTAAGTAATGGAACAGTTTTTACTCAGATGCAGCGAGCTAGACAGTCAGGCTTGGGTGACCAGAGTGGAAAAGCTGCTTGTTTTGCTTCTCCAGTCTGCCCCTGAGCTGAAGGAGATTACCCCCACCTCCACTTGGGTCTCAATAAGGGCTCTGCATGTTCAGAAATCTCAGGACACGAGGGGTAGCACGGCTTTGAGGTCAAGGGGCACTGCTGTGAGAGCACAGAGCCTGGAGCCAGAAGGCTGAGGTGGGCTACCAGAGGAGAGCAGGACCCAGCAGGACCCTGCGTCCCCAGGGTGCTGAGCAGGTAGTGGGAGGGGAGGAGGTGTAGGTGTTGCAGTCGCTTCTTGCATCTGAGCCAATGGGCCATTGCCAGGACTGGAAATAGACGTAATTTTAATGCAGAAGACCTAGGGTGATGTGGGATGTGTCCCATTCCAGGTGACGTTAATGAGGCCTGTGGACATGACAGGAGAGAGGACACCGCAGATTCTTCAGGTTTGTGAATCTCATCCCTCTAGCAAGCCCCTGAAATATTGGATCCGAGAGGCAGTCCTAATGTTTTACCGGGTACTGTAAGCAGCGCGGCAAAATGATTAATGAGACCTGGCCCTAGCTCTGTCAAAGCCAGATCTGTTGGGCTGCACAGTTTCTTCTTTTTTGGAATGTTCTGCTCAGCAGCATGTTGCAGTACAGACTCATCAGCAAATGAGTAGCAGATGGAACAGTGACACATTTTATCTTGCAGCAGCAGGGACATTGTATGTGCTAGGAGCTTTCAAGAAGTTAGTTTCATGTGAAGTATGTGATTGAAAAAAAAAGAAAAAGCTGCTGATATTTTTTTGCTCTGCAAAATTGCAGATGGACAAACAGAGAGGAAGGCAGTTGTCTCCAGGGTTGCAAGGCAGTAACAAGAATCAAATGTTCAAGAAGTTAAAATTAAAACCATTGCCATGGCAAAAACATGCATCTCTGCATCCTGTGCCCAACTGATGCACCATGGATTAGTTTTTGTTTCAGGTAGTATCCTATCAGTGAGGGCTTTACAAGTTGGTAGGTAGAGTTACTGCTCTTTGAATGCCGGGTGCTTCCTGTCCTGAGAGCAGTCGCAGTTAATCCATATTTTAGGCCTTGTATAAATTGATTCTTCCACCCCTCCTAATACGTAGCAGATGAGACATTGTAAAGGAAATTTGAAAAGGAATCTGAGCTGAGACTAAGTTTCAGGATTGTTTGATTTCTGGGCTCTGCTGATGCATACTTCTTCTCATAAGCTCCAAGCACCATAATGTTTACTACGATGCCCAGACTGGAAACTGCTGATTGTGGAGTTCTGGTCTGGAAAAGCAGGTGTTACAAGGCAAGTTGTCTGCATTTGTCCATACAACATCTAACACCAGAAGATCCAGCCATGTTCAAGGTGTGTGTGGGGTTTAACTTGTGATTGTCCTTGCGGTAACTCATTTTCCTCTATTTTAGCAGACATACAGGGGGATGAATACTGCCTGGTTTATGTGGGCAATGCTTTCCTTTCTTGGTTGCCCTGATATTCATGCTGCATTCAGGGATTTGGCAAGTATTTTTTCCCAGTGACTGTACTGATCTATCCAGAGAGAGCATATGCAGTTGGCAACATACTGCGTGCCTTGCTGTTTACCAGGAACGAGGCACATCCATAGATGTCAATTTGCCATGGCAATGCTGTACAGTATTGGTAGATTTGGGCCAATGCACCCAAAAATGTCACCGCCCTCCCAGAATCTGATTATTCTTGAGATTGAGCTTGTTCAGATAAAGAAAGGTACAGGTAGCAGCAGGGAATCAGTCACAATAAACCAACTGTCCCTTTCTGTCCTTTATCACAGTCTCTACTGTGTCTTCTACAATAATTAATATCCTGTTTTAGTGCGCATAAGACATAATTCAACAGTCCATTCTCCTCACTTGCCCTTTGTTGTGACGTCCTTGAGGCACAAAGGGCTGTGACTTATAACAATAGACAAACTGGGAGCCATGTGCTGGGCTGTGAGGTCTGTCATGCTGTGCAGAGATGGGAGATGCTGGCAGCCAGCTTCAAGCCTGGAACTTCCTGAATTTAAATGTGTGGCTGCACTGCATTAGATTAAAATGTGGTGACTACTGGGAGTAAGAAAGAGCGGAAGTGGGACATTTGGGTGAGCTCCAGAGCTTTCCAGACAGTAAAAATGCCATGGTGGGAAAACCCTTCCCCTTCCCCACAACCGTTGGCCAGACCAAATTCCCAGTCCCAAAGCTTTTGAGACAGAGAATCTGTAACTCCCTACTGATGATCTTTCTGCTGGCTGTGGTCTAGTAAGACAACAGTCGGATGTTTTTTTTTGTAGTTGAAAGCTGTGTTAAAGCACCCAGCTCTGCACCCAGACAGCAAAGCACCCGAGGTGCCTACCCAGAGGCACACGAGTGAGTTAGTGACCATGAAATCTGAGAGTCCTGCTGCAGCTAGGTAGAATTTAAATACCAATTTTGCTGAGAACCTCCAACCAGCTCTTACGAACAAATAACAAAACTTCCCTGAAGAGGGTCTGATGTATATGCTAGTCAGGGAGCTTTGAGTGCTTTTGGAATCAGATTTGTTTTCATATAGAAGGCTGATGGAGAGGAGAGAGAAAAAGACAACCCTTTTTATCCTTGGGATCAAAGTTTAGATGAACTCTGAGATGTGCTTATGAAGCTTGGCTGTCCCAAGGCCAGCTCCTCTACTTATATTCTGAGCAGAGCTGCTGAGATCTCACAGAAGTTCATATATACCAAGGAAATCTTCGTGCTGCTCTGCCAGGTGTGCTTTCCCTCCTTTTTGAGGTGTGTGTAGATACGGATACAGAGCTGTGCTTGTAGGCAGCAAGTGACCAATGTGATGTTCAGGTATGGGAAACCTGGAAGTTATCACCTGTCAGGGACACTGCCTTGTGTGAAGGGCATGTCTGAGAGGTCTAGGTGCATTTTAGTGTACGTATTCAGTCCTGAAAGAATCAAAGTAGGGTCATTTTTTCACACTTAGTGGGGGTTTTGTTTTCTGAATTTCAGCTGAAGACTACAGTAGAGCCAGTCTGACCTCTTTTTGGTAGCATGTAAAAATGATATTCTAATGACAAGCACATAAGTCCAGGTATTTTCTGCTCTTCTCTCTCTCTCTGAAGATCAAAGACCATCTAACGACGACAGCAATGAGTCTCCCAAAGGAATCAAGATTCAGGATTTAATATTTTGCCATTTGAAAACAATCAGACCTTTTATCACGGGAGAGAAAGGGAGGCACAGTGAAGAAAAAAGCATTCTGACAACAGTCAGCAATGCTGCAATGCTCAAATGATCTGTTGAAATACTGGCCTTGTCACACCTGGCTAGGCTGGGCAGAGCTGTAACAAGAGAACTTATTTTCTCTTTGAAATCTTTTTTTTTTTTTTTCCCCCTCCTTTGTGAGAGAGAATAATGAAGCAGTTGTTAGCACACAGAACTTTTACACCGGGCTAAGGAAGGTATGGGGGCAAAAGCTTTAAAGTGCCTGTCGATTATTTGATATATTCTGAGTTGTGATTTCTGAGGCTTCATTCTGAGGCACACATTCATTGTGGTCAGGGAAGGTCTTGCCGTACACTTTAATCACCTGCTAATCTTTTCAGGGACATTGACTTTCTGGTTGGCTGATAAATGCAGACAGCATCACAGAGCATGAGAGTGGGAAGAAACGAGGGTGCTAGAGGCACACATTGCAGCTCTTATATATTTGACACCTAATGGTTGGAGGCCTGACTGATGCGAAGAGGTTTACAGAATGGTATTGTGCTCCTCAAACCCTGGCTCTAGGCTCTTCCTGACACTGAAAGGTGTTTTAGACTTCAGAGGTGAGGATGCTACTCTCAGTAGCAGTTGGTCAGAACACTAAGACAGCAACAAATGAGGGAGGTGTGTGTTGAGTTAGGATGGAGACATGTCTCAAAGAAGAAGGCAAGTGCCCTGCTCTTCAGGGAGGTTGTGGGTGGCATGAAGAGACAAGTACTTCCCTTCTGGAGAAGATGGGGAGGTTGAGGCTGGTGTCAGTCGCGCATCACTAGAGGATGAGAGTGGCTGGAGTTGGTAAAAGATAAGAATAATTGGGCTTCAGGAAGGGAGAGCTGGAAATACACATTTTACTTGAGAAAAAAAAAAAAAAAAAAAAAAGAAGCAGATCTAAGGTCTAAAGCAGCATCAGGTCCCACCTGTATGATGACCAGGGCACGTGGGATAGGAGGACAGGCTGCAGAAGGCTGAGGTAGCCTGAAGTCAGTCTGTGAGATGCTGGTGTTGCATTTAACTGCAGCTGAAGCCTCCATGGCCATGCCTAGCATTTTCATCAGTGGTTTGCAATGGGCTTCATTCCACTCCAGAGGTAGAGAATGAAAGTATCAAACAGGACAGGCACTTTGCCTGCTCAGCAGCACAGCCAAAATTACAGTCTCAGACCTGTGCACTTCCCCACTGGCAACATAGTCCCTGCTGGGTGCTCAGTACAATTTTAAGTGCTCGGGATCCTCTTGTGTTATCCAGCAGACTGAATGTGAGGCTGTACACAACAAATTGCAGTTACCTGAACAGACAGAGGGGCAGGCTGCCACCAGCAAGGCTCCACAGGTAATGCAGAGAGAGCAAAGTGCCTCTGTCTGGGAGCAGCAAACCACTGGAAGCTATCCTCTGATCAGCGTCATATGAGCAGCTCCTTACTTAGGTCACACTCTCAACAGAAAGCCTGTCCTCCTTCCCTTTTGTAGTGTGGTCTGTCCTCCTGAGGAAAGGTGGTTTGGGAAGTGATTGACAAAAGTCTGAAGAGGTCCCCTTCTGCTGTGGATGAGTAACTCTTCTCTGGTGCTGTGGTGTTTGAAATCCTCTGCAAAACAGACTCCTAACCTTGTCATTAACGTCTCTGGCATGGTTGGGAGGAATGAAGGATGAGCTTCAGCTGAACATTAATCTCAGATTAGTCTGTTTTAGGGAAAAAAAAAAAAAAGGCAATTGCGTAATTTCTGAAAACCGAAGGGAGACAGAAACCTATTCATTTAGATGTAAATCACCTTAACGTGCTGCTCTGTAGGCTAAAATTTAGTTGATATTAAATTTGTCAGCTTTAAAAAAAGGGCAGGGGGGAGAGAGAGAGAAATTGCAGGACCGCTTTCAGACTTCTTTTATAATGCTGTATATTTAGAAGGAAGTCAAATCCTACCTTGTGGTAGTACTACAGATTTGTCTGACAGAAGAGGAGGGAATATTTGCCTTCCAGTGCTTGCTTTGAACTTCTGAGCTTATTAGAGCCTTGAATCAATATTCAGTGCAATTTCATTACCAGTTGAGCGAATTTGGATTTTTCATTCAAAGTGATTATTTCCCTCCCTCTAGCTGTCAGAGCGACTCTTAAATACCCTTTTGCTCCAGACTGATCAAAACACTAGCAGAGCTTTTGTGAAGTTTGGACCTGCTGCTCAGCACCAGATCCATTAATCTTTTGGGTTCCTGACAGATGCTAACTAAAAGCAGCTGTATGTTAAAATTTTCCTTTGGTGATTAACACACATTGGTATTAGGAGCTGGGAGGAATAACACAGTATATGTGCTGTGAATATGTAACTGAAACAGATAAAATGGCTAGAAAATGAAATATAAAAGCGCAGCTTGACACGATTTGTTAGAATGTTTGTAGAGTATTTAACAGCTTAGTTTTCTTAATGATTTTAAGTGTTTGCTCTGAATATTTCTAATAGATATACACAGATAATATGGAGTTTAGCATTTTTATATTCAAGGCTGGAATTAATTTGTACAAAATTCCTCCAGTAAAAAATAGGTTTGTTTAATACTCTGCATGCAGATGCTGCCAGTTCTTTAGGAATTTCCACACTTACCAAGAAAAACTGTGTATATAATGAGACAAGTCTAATAGATCATATAGTTAGTCATTTAAACCTGCGGGAAACATATTTATTAGGATTTAATCTGTATTATTAAGCACTCATGGGGAATTTGCTATTAAGCCATAAATCACTGTCACTGATTGTCTCTAGAAAGCAATGAATTCTGACCGTGATCTCCCACTCTTGGCTGCTCAGAGAGCGGGCACAACTTCACTTCCAGATGTGCCTGGGTTAAAGTGGAGTCTCTTGGGGGTGGTGTGTGTGGTTGGTCCTTGCCCCAAGCATCCATGCCATGCTGCATGTGTCATGTGACATCTGGCCGTACAGACCAGGGCCCACCTAGGCCATCGTGGCCCTCCGTCACCAACCAGCTGCTGGTGCTCATCCCTTGATCAGCATGACGGGGATGCATCCCTTAATAAATGTATTTATCTGGAGGCGTTCTGAGCTGCTGGTGCTCCTGGGCTTTCGTGAGTTAAGGAGGGAACAATTTAACTTCTGAGTGTGATGAGGGGAGTTACAAGAACGAGTTAACTGGGCAGCGCTACAGAGTAAGAGGCAGTGTGGGCTAAGCACAAAGTACTGTGACCAGTGTGTCCATTTGGACAGCTCTACTGGGAGGAGGTGGCTGATCTCTGACAGCTGACAAGGTCAGTATAACAGGGAAAAGCCTTAAAGTGCTGATTGGTAACAGCAGAAATCTGCAAGAGGGACAACATGGTGAATATTTTGCTGCATCCTGAAGGATGGAGACTGACGTGAACGTTGTGGCATTCAGCCACCACCCTGAGCAATGGTTCAGTTCTCTCCGTTAGGCATTCATATAAATCATTTTCCTGATGGCAGTTTGATTTCGTTCTTGTTTGCTTTGATATGTTGTGAATTTAATTCTCAATTGCACTCAGGATTTTCCTTTTATCTGATGTCATATCAGAGGCTACAAAGCATGTTCACACGAAGTGCTCTTGTTATTGTCAGAGTGACTCCAGATGTCTCAGTCTGAGTGAGGAGAAGGTCTTTCTTGGTGCAACTCGGTGCTCAAATCCACAGAAGTAAAGTCTGCTGAAGTAAATGTTTATTTACTTGTTGTCTGGGAAATAAATATCAGCGTGATCACCAGACTGTGGCTGTAATTCATATTTAACTCTCCCGCAAGGTCTGGAGAGTCTGAGACAGAGACTGAAAAGACTATTAGGTTATCTACAGTCTTTCGTCTAGAATCTTTTCATTGACTAATAGCAGGATTACAATCAGTCTGTTATTCCTCCTCCGTGCACATTTCCTTGGGTCTTATTAAATATTCTTCTAGATAGCTTTGAATAAAAAGGTTAGAAATTATTCTTATTTAAAAAAGGGGCTGATTCAGAGTTAGAAAGTGTAAAACTAACATTAAAAATAGATGCAGAGTCCTGTGTCAGTCTAGTTTCAGATCCAAAGTGGTACTTGCATCTTGCAGAAGAAACACTTGGTTTGGCCCAGTGGGGATGTAATGTATTGACATTGGTGGCACGAGTATAACTGAGATGAATTTGATTCCGCTTCTCAAGCCACTTCTTTCTTGAATCTATATTTCACCTGAGAAACTTGATTTGGTATCAGACAGAGTTGCATGTGGTAAAGGGTCCTGGCGTTTTATTGCTCCTGCCTAGATGATATTACTAATGTTTCAAGGAGTGCTGTAAAGTATAAAAGCAAGACATAAATCTCTAAAGGTAGCCTAGCTACTGTAAAACTGTAAAATAAATGTGAGCCCTTTGCATTTTTTGCTATGGTGGTGGAAGAGAACTAGGCTGATTGACTGCTAATTCTGCTGATGGAAAATGGGAGACAGGTTCCTATCAGCCCGATGAGATCTAACAGGCAATTTGCCCCCTTGTTCTTACAGTTGTGCAATGCAGTAAAGGGAAAAAAAAAAAAAAAAAAGAACAGAGAAACACATGCCTGTTTTTTTTTTGTTTTGTTTGTTTTTTTGAGCTGACACAGGGCTATCAGTTAGAGCTGGCCAAAAGGCAGATTTTCCATGTTGTAAAACGACTTGTTTTTTTTAATTACATTTCGTGTCAGTTTGAATCAGGCTGCTACCAAATATTTTGACACTTCTTGTGAACTGGATATCCTGGCAAAACATCATTTTGGAAATGCTGAAATATGTCACTGTAAATTTATTTCCCTTGGCCCACGCTGCTTCTGGGCAAAATACATTCCTCTTTTTCAGCATCGCCACTGTCGACAGCAGCCATGAAACAGGTAGGAGCAGTAGGGGGCTGGTGACCTGGAGCTTGTTCTGTGCCACATGCTCTGAGCTGTGGCCCCACAGGCTCCAGGGTGCCAAGGCAATGCCACTGGTGGCTGAGGGTACCCTGCTCTGTCTCCTTCCATTCCCTCTCCTCCCCTTGTTTATGCAGGTTGCTGCTTTTGCTGGATCTGGTCTTGCTCATTCCTCATTCAGGACCCCTTTTTGTGGTAATGAGTATTGGTCTCCTGAATTATGCTCTGCGTGTACTCTCTGGGCCACTGCAGTTCTGTCTACCTCATTGCACAACTTTTTGCAGGTTCAATATTTGTGCAGCTTCTGAATGTACTCTGTTTTCAGGAAACTTCCTTTCCTGTGGACCTTGTTCCTTGACACCCCTTCTTGTCTCAGTCTCAGGTTTACCTTCTCCACTTTTTATTGGTTTTTTTTGGATGCTTCCACTGCCATTTTAGACTCCTTCAAGTCTAAAGCTGTAACTGTTGTACACAGAGTTCTGCTTTCGTTACCGTAGGTGTTGCCCTGGCATTGCTAGGTGACAAGCAACGTCTGATTTGCATGGCATTACCATCTCCACTTGTGCCCACTTGAAATGTGCAGCCTGGCACAACTGGAGCTGGAAGGAAGGCCCTGCAGCTGAGGCTGAAGTGTCTGAGCAGACACCTGACCTCACCTGGCTGGTTCAAGGCAGAGATACTAATTCCTTGCTTTCCTGGACATGCTTGCACAGCTTATTTAAAAACAAAACAACCAAAAAAAAAAAAAAAAAAAAAAAGGAAAAAGCAAACACTCTGCAAACATCTTAAAGTGATGCTTGATTACTTTTTGCTCATGCATTGTTAATTATGTTGTTCAGGTGGTTTGGAATCTAAAAATTACAGTCTTCAATCTTTAATGAGACATCGCTGCCAACAACAAAAAGCAGGGAAACTGTTCATGAGCATAATGGCAGGATGACTTAAATTCTCCAAAGTTTCTCAAGGATTCCAGTGCTAGCCTTAAGTCACGCTCCCCATTTCCAGTTGCCACCATGCACTGTCAACTCCTGTCCTGAAGTGTATGCCAAAGGCATTAACTCATCGCTAAATAAAAATTGACAACTGGGAGTTATAAAATACTATTTTGCACGTAATTCTGTTTTCATTTTTCGTTTTGTTACTTGTTAGGCGATGTTGCCTGACACATTCCTAATCATCACTGTGAATGCATCACTAATTGTGTCAGTCTCTCCATAGAAGGAGACGCCGTGATCTTGAGAAGGTATTTCAAACAGAAATTACTGATCGTGATTTAAGGTCTGAAATACAGATATTTCAACAGTGAAAACTTTTTTACTGTATGTCGCCTCATATTCTGGAAGTGATGACTTTGGGAGTACTGAATGAGATACAGAACGGAGAATTAATTTTTCCAAATAAAAAGGGGGAAATGTCCTTTTTTTCCCCAATACGCTGAAGCCAGTAGTTATACCACAATTAAGTTACATAAAAGGTCTTGATCAAAGTAGTGTTTTCCAGCAACAAAAACCAACAGCACTGAGTTTCAGCACTGAGGATTCCTAGGAAATTGCATAGCTGCACAGGACAGCTTCCAGTCCCCAGAAGATCGATTGTTTCACCTCTGTTTCCTCTTTGATTGAACCAATGCCAGAGGCTGGCGCTGTGCAAAGTTAGGATGTATAAGAGCTAGCTGGCTAGATCTCCATGTAGATAAACCTGCAATGTAGTTGGGTCGGTGGGGAGATTGAGTACAAACAGCAAGACCTCTCTCTGCCCTGCCGTGCACGCTGGACACTTGCCATGGGACGTGATGGTTTGCTGCGCGGAGTTATTGCAGCTCTTGCTAAGCAGGCATTGCTCGACCTGTGCAGGAGTTTGCAGCCGTGCCCTTGGGATGTGCTCCTTGCTGTCGTTTGTGTTTTCATTCACTGGAGGTGCTGCGGCTGCTTTTGGTCCGCAGCCTGCCTTGTTCCAGAAACTGGAGCCAGTAGCGGGGCGGCAGCTGCGGCAGTAAGCACCGTAGTGAGCACACTTTTGCTGCAGTCAGGTTTAAACAAAACAAAACAACTGACACCCAAATCTACAAAAAACAAACAAACAAACAAAAACGCCCCCCACTTTGTTTCTCTTGTCTGGGGTGGGGCTCCTGAGGCGCTGTTGTTGGCCTTGTGCTAATCAGAGCACTGATGCTTGGCAGCCAGGTCCCGGCTAGTCCCCAGCATCTAGCCTGGATTAGTACCTGCACAGGCAGCAATGTTACTGGGCTGGTGCAGCACTAATAGCCCCTGAGCCATCTAGAGTTCTCTGGGTGGGATTTAAGGTATTGACCTTCACTTGTTCTTATGGCTCACCGGGCTGAGAAGTTGCTCCTCCTGCTGTGCAGTGCTGTTTTAAGAGCATGGCCCACCGCACGGGCATTTTTGGTCAGCAGTGCAATTCTCTGTTCCTAAGTTGGATTGGAAATGGATCTAGTTTTAAAGCAAGTTTCAAAGTGCACATTTTCCTTTAGATTTTGGAGTTAGCTTCTGTAGGTACAGCGGGAATGGTCAGAGGGGTTTTCTTTCCTCGTGTCTGCCTGTCTTCTGGAAGAATTTCCTTGGGTCTTTCCGTCAGCTTCCCAGGCCTTTGCATTTTGCTCATTTAGAGCTCCCTATTTCCTTTCCTTTACATTGAAATTAATGGATGAAATGCACATCTTCTAACAGGCACTTTAAAACTATAAAAACAACTACAAAACCAGAGGGGCTCAGGTTATAGCATGTTTTATAAGGAGTGAGCTGCATATATGAAACAATGTGCAGAAGATATTGTAATGAAGAAAGTATCAAAAATGGTAAAGAAAGTGAGTATAAAAGAAAATTATAACAGTGTGAAGTGATATGAAATAAGAGTGATGGTTTTAGGGTATAAAACTCAATGAAGTTGGGAAAAGATAAAATAATGTTCCTGAACTGAAATGTATCTGTCTCCTTGGCCCATCAGGCCAAACCTGTTGGATTGCAGACTGAAATGTATTCATGACTAATATGTAATGGTCTGCTTCATCTTTTCAGTTTGATGTTTGGTAAATTCCTGTATTCCATTAGAGCTGGGACTTCGGTGTTTCGTAATCTCTGAGTCCTGACTCTGTCCCACTCTGTGAGCTGTTGTATTCCCTTCCCACCACACTGGCTAAACTGTGAAGGAAGAAGTTGAATTATGTCAAGGCTTAATTGTTGCTAATACCAAGTGATTAATCAACACAGGATCTGTCTGATTTGCATCAAAACTTGTGAGATGATTTGGGGATAAAAGTTGCTGTTTTACAAGTCTGCTGGTTGAGATGCGGACTCACAGTGACTGGTCTTCATGTGATTTCTTTGGGACTGCCATGTGCTTTGGAGACCTGGCTCCTAGGAGCAAAGCAGTGCTCTGCTGCTCTGCTGGATGTTGTGGCTCACCTTGGGATGCAGAGGGGAGGTGGTGCAGGGCACTCACATTGTCAGAGCTGACACAGCACCCTGCTCAACTGGGGCCTTCATTTATTGGAGCTGTCAATCTGGGATATTCTGTGAGCATAAAATCCTCTTTAAAAGTCCCACACAAACAAAAGAATATCCCTAGGATTGAGGCAGAGCCAAACTGTTGAAATAAATTATCCGGAGTTAAGCAAGCATGAACTTTTTTGTTAAATTATGTAAATGTTAGAGAGGGCTGAAAAAATGCCTGGTTTTGAAGAAATGAGAATTCATCTTAAGAGTCTCTAATAGACTTCAGGCCAGCCAGGTCTGTCTCCTAGCAGCCTCACAGATACCAAGAGCCATGTTTGCTGCTGCTGCTTCTCTCTTTGTTCTGGATGCATTAGGGGATTTCTCCTCTCTTCTTCCTCCGGTGTGACATTCAATGTCTTGCTTTGATAACTAAGTGGAAAGCTTCGTTTACAACACACCACAGTTGCTGCTGACAGGTTTTCTGACAGCTAGCTAGAACCATGCTTCCCACCTTTGGGCTGTCTGAACCTAACCAGCTGTGAGTAGTTCCTTCATGGGGAAGGTTGGAGCATGTTGATCTTATTATCTTCTGATGACCTCCCTGTCAGTCTGCTGGGGTTCCCTGTGGTGTGCCTGCTGTGTCCTGTGCAATGGAAGGGTCATTTAATGCACATAGTGTAGCTTACATGTCTTGGATGTGGAAGGAAGATGTATGTTCTGCTTTTTCATGCCATTGTCTTCCCAAGGGCATTGCTATGATCTTTAACTTTGCTTTAAAAATTCCTTTTTTGTTTAACTTACCTCACCTGCTACCAATTGCTGTGGTCTTGTCTTTAACCGTTTGTGCTCTGACTTTTCCATGCAGACTAATTTTCTTAGCAGGTTTAGCTGAAGATATTCAGAAATACTACATATTGCTGTCATTGCAGAGTGCTAGGACAGATCTGAACCTTGGCTCAGATCTGACATGAGGGTACGAACAGAAGGCTGCAGAGATGAGGATGCTTAGGAGCAGCAGATGGATCCAACTTCAGGGTGGCATTTCTAGCTAAGAGAAGTAGGATTGCTAAGACAGAAAGGGAGGATACTCAGTACTGATGGACAAAGCTCCCATTAAGTGGTAAGATGCAAAAGTCCATAACAATTACTGTGCTTGTGCTATCCAATGATTTGTACTCAAAATGGGATGTGGAAAAGGAGAAAGTGAACTTATTTGTTTGAAGCAGGGGATAAGACAATCAGGGTGATTGGGAATGGCCACGGGTCAGTAACACAGGTGACATCGTATATATTGATGTGAAATTATGCACCGTGCCAAGCTGGGTTTGACCTACGCTTTTTTCTTTATTAATACAGTATTTTTAATTGGCCTACTTGTCTTTACAGCATTTTCATGGCTATATACAGAGCACTAATGTGGATGGAAATGTCCCACCCAAACAATACCTGTGCACGAGGTGGTCTTGCTGTGTGTATGGTGGGAATGGGAATTTCCCCAGGAAATGTTGGGAATCTGGATCATGTGGAATCAAATACGGGCTGGCTTTGGAATGTGTAAGAAGTAAAGTGGTAATTTGGCTTGGCAGATGATACACTGGCCTGGGAGCAAGGACACTACTCTCTGCTTTTCAGCAGTGCAGTGGGAGTCATGAGTTCATTACCTTTTGCAGCCTTTTACCCTCTTTCCATTGGTTTTGAGAGTCTGTTCACACTGCAAGCGAGCATCTGTCCATTGGAGCACAAATGAGCCCTGACCACCACTCCATCACCATATAATCCCACTGATACAAATAATGCCCAATGTTTTTAACAGCCTACTTACAGCAGCCAGCAGAGACAGGCACTCGTTTAAAGCTAGGAGCATGCCCAGATGCCTTCCCTAGGTGGGAATCTTTCCAAAGCAAGAAGTTGAGGTGCTACTGGAGTATGTTACCCATAAGTAACAACAGAGGATCTAAATGAACAATTGCAGAACATTTTAGCTTTGGAATATCCAAGATCTACAGCTCATTGTCAATTTTCATTTAGTGCTTCTTTGAACTGGACCCTAGGGTCATTATTTGTGGTTCTGTCATTAAATTGTCATAAAAATATCGTGTATAGTATTAAACTTAGTAGCAATCATCTATTATAATTGTTTAACCTCAGTGACTTTCTACAGAGAACTGTTGGGAGCTGCCAATTTGCTCTATGATTAAAATCAAGGCCAGTAAGAGGGTTTGTGTGTGGCTGTACGTGCCTGCTACCCCCCAATGCAGAAACCTCGTGGATGAAGAAAGTGAGAGGATAAAACCCATCGTGGTTATACATCTCAGCTGGCACAGTGGTCATTCTGGGAGATCAGCCACTCTTGCCTGATCCTCTCCAGAGTCATCTTTGGTTATTTTTGCTGTAAACCTTTGTAACTGCAGGGAAAGAAAATGACAGTTCCATTTTCCCTTTTAGTTTTAGCAAAGGGTCAAGGGCCGGTTTTAGATTGCCTGCAGTCTCAGCGGCCTCAGGAATTTGTGCTGCAAGTGCCAGGCCTGTTCTTTAGCAGCTGGAGATGTAAACACACAGCAATTGAGCGTTTAATTTAACTTTGAGGGGCTGTATGACTTTCAGATTCTGAGGCAAATTTGCTGCTATTAAGGGGAACCACTGATGTTTATATATACATTTCATTCCAACAAAAGGCTGGAAGAACTTTTTAATATTTATGGTGCAATAATTGATCTTTTACCACTGTCAAAAGCTGTTAAAGGCTTATCAGCTTGCTATTTCAGCACCATATGCTCTACACCAGTTCCTCACCATGTGTCTTTCCTGCACTTTAGGGGAAGAACATTTGTTAGAATACCAAAACAGAAATGCTTCTTCAAGTGCTGGTGCCTCTGTGGATGTGCAGGACCTCAGCGTAAGCTCTCATGTGTTGCCAGCCCTCTTGTGCATGGCGAGGTCTGGGGGACGCACGGTTGGGTCTCTGTGTAGTGAAGCATTGTGATGGTGTTTTGTCAGAAAATGTGTCTTTGAATTTGCTTAGAGGTTGGCCTCAATAACTTAGTGCAGTCTCTGAGGGCTTCCTGAAGGCTGGGGGCTCCCTTGGTGAAACCGAGCGTGTTTCTATCCCAGTCACACTTTGCCAGCCTCACACCTGTTTGTGCATGAGAAATGCTTCCGTAAAACATACAGGATTGAGAGAAGAGAGGGAAGCAATAGGGGTGTGGGAAGAGGAGTTATTTAGATTGGATTTCTGTTTATTTTTATTGTGTAGTGAATTTATAGAGCGAGAGGGATGGAGTGAGTTGCTGTCATTCATAAATATCCCGTTTAAAGGGTCAGCTATGCACGGCCCATGAAGAGAGGAAGAAGCCAAGCCTTTGGTGTGTCTTACGTCTGCTCAGAAGGTACTCGTGGCTTCTCCAAAGACCCTCAAGTACTGAAGAACTGCAGGCTTCCTGCGGAGCTGGCCCTGTGCAGTGCTCCCACCTGTAAGTTTCGGCTGTGTCCCTTGTTTGGAGGAGCACAACGCTGCAGGCCAGGCTGGCAGTGTCCAGAGCAGAAGGCAAATGCCTGCAGATGCAGCAGCCCAGGGGGCTCCTCTCCACACCAGGACAGTCCCTACGCAGGATTCAGGCTAAGACACAGTTGTCTGGGGGTCTTCATAGGTGAAGGCCTGATGGAGCCATGCTGGATGGCTAATTGGATTCCTCCCTCAAGGAAAGCTGTGAGGTGTGAGGCACTTGGTTCCCGTTGCTTTTTGTCTGTGTTATTTGGGTCCCTTTCTCTTTCAGGCTCTGGTGAAAAATCCTACTGTCACATCTCAGAAGGAGGTTACTGTGGCAACCTTAACTCTTGCTTTCTTGGCTGTGCAGCAGGCGTTGTGCCTTATTATGAGATGATTTTTGAAGGTTGTGGAGCTTTTGCAAACCTGTCTGTTCTCCATAGGAAAGGAGAAAAGTTCTGCTGGGGGTAGTGTTGGCCCTGGGAACAACATCGAATTCGGAGCTCCTCTTCTAGGAGAAATTACAGCCCTCCTTCATGTTCCTTCTGATCTTTCCTCAGGTTTCCCTCCTCTCCCTAACCTCCCAGTGACCTGTTCTTTCAGAGAGCATCTAAAAGTGTTTATAGACCTCCTATAACTAAGTAGGATGTTCAGCTGTGATCTCTTTTTTCCTGCTGTTTTTCCTCTTATCCTCCCTCTCTGATTTTAGCCATTTTCTCTAGCTGCTGCCTTCCTCTAACGCACAGCTGGCTGTCAAAGACTTGTGGAAGCAGCCTGATAGTAGAATTTACTTAAAGTAAGCTTCCTGACAACAGTGTGCTGGCTGATTTTTCAAAGTCATGTTTTGCTGCGAGGACTGTTTGGAACTAAAGTAAATTATCTAGCGCAATCCTTGGTGGATAGGCCAAGGCTGGGAGGTGTAACACCCTCCAAGGCAGTGCTACGTGCATGTATTTTTGTATTTACCTGTAATTTGGTGAGGTTTGTTTACATGCAGTGAAATAAGATGAAGCAAAAACCCTAAGAAAAGGAGCAAGCAGAAGGGTCCCATTGGGCCAGCACTCGTGGGTTACTTCCTAATGAGACTGGCAAGGCCAAGAAACGTAGAGAAATTTGGGAGAAATTACCATAGCAGCTTTACTTCGTGTTAGTTGAGGTAACACCTGACATGAAGACTGATAGGCTTAAAAGTGCAGCATCTGTGTGCCTGGCATAGCGATGTGGTGCTGTAAGCATGGGGCTGCGATCCAGGGCACCTGGGTTCTGCAGCCACTTTCTCTGCTGCAGCTCGAAGGATGTCGCTTACCCCACGCTGTTGTTTCTCCTTGTGGCTCTTGTCTGTTTGATCTGTTGTGATTTTTGACTTCCCTCAGCAGATGCTGTCCCCTGTATCTGAACAGCACCAGACACACTGGGGCTTTGCTTCTTATTAGTGGTATCTGATGCTGAAGAACTACAATTTTGTCGTTTGGAGTTATGTTGGCTTGGGAACGAGTCCAACTCTGTGATATTCCAATGGGTTGTGACAAAGCAATCGATCCCATCCCTGCTTCCAGTGGAAGGAGTTTAGGAATGCAGGAGGCCATCAGGTACCACGTTTTGGGTTTGTTGGCCTGCTTTGCTTATATGCAAGGGTGTTAAGATGTTTTATGGTCACTTGATGGGGAAGATTATTCTAGCCACTGTATGATTCTGCAAGAGAGCTACGTCCATCTGTGAACTGTTGGTGAACTCGTGATGCGTGGCTGGGAGGTGGCAGGTTCAGGCCTGAGTCCCTGCCATGAGGGACTTGGATTGGGTGTCCACACTTCAGACAAACATCTTGGTTGCTAATCTGTTTTCTGTTCGTTTTCCTGTTTTTAGGGTAAAAGGCAGGGCATAGAATGACCACTGCATATAGATGCATTGTGTGCGTAGTGGAAATGTTTCTTGTTTGCGATTCACAGCTGTGATTCTTTCTCACCAGTCTTTAGAGGCATGTTTATCTTTTCTCTTTCAGAGAGTAGAGATTGAAGGCAAAGAGGACTTGGGAAAACAGATAAGTGATCAGCAGAAATAGTCCAGGGATGCTTTTATCACATGCCAAAAGGCTGAGCCCATGGCACTGACATGCAGGCTCAGATTTACTTGTGAACAGTGTGATTTGAGATCCCAAAGACTAAGCCAGTGCTCCCTGATCTTGCATTCGTTACACAGCTCCAGTACCTTGTAAGATCATGGGAAGATCTGGAAGTCTGTTAAAAATGCAGGACCGAGCGTTATGTCACCTTAGGTCCTTCCTGTTAATAATTTAAATGTCAGGAGGCTGCATGGTTCTGTATGGAATGGGTCAAAGTATGGCTCGATTACATAAAATAGCTGTTTCAGCAGCGTGTAGTGAGGGGGACTTCAGGTCTTTGTGCCCTTTGAGTAGCTTTGTTTCCTCACAAGGCTACACTTTTTTTACTTTACTTGAGGATATTTTGCCCAGAATTGGAGAAAGTGTTCGCAAAACTGTGAAAAGGCATTGAAATTAAGAGTTGCTACACAAAATCAGAAATCACAAAGTTAATTCATTACCAATTAGCTTGCATTTCAGTACAACTTAGTTGATTCAGTGCCCCATTCGTTACGCAGAACAGGGAAAGGTTTCTCCACTGAAAGCCCCATCACACTGCAAGAAAGTAAGAAAGTCTTTGGGAGGCACCAAGGAAAGTCAGCTGTTATGGAGGCCATTGGGATCCCTCCTCACATCCCACATGGGCATTGCTGTTTAGAACTGCTGTCCAAAAACGATTAACCAATGATGGTTAATTCAGGAACACACCACCAAAAAGCAAAGTGGAAGCTACACACATTTAGCCTGTGTACAGGGAAAGACAAAGGCTGATGGCAGTGTATGAAGTAAATCATTGCCATAGCTTATAAACTTGAGAGCATGAACCATTGTTAGCCTGCATTCTCTGTATTCTTTACCAGGTGCCAAGATGACTCTAGGAAACAATTTTTTTGTAGGGTTGACTGTCGTCTTATCTGAATTACATTGGATGATAGAGATCTGCATAGGATAGGAATAGGAATTTATCTTCCCTAAATATATTATCTTCTCTTTTAAAGGTAAGTTTGCAGTGCTTTCCTAGCTTCTTTGTTTGCCTTAGTAAGACTCCATGTCCTATGTGCATTCACTCTTGCCAAACTTGTAGGAACTTAATAACTTTTGAACATCTCACTTTTTGCTGAATTTAAATCAAACTGGTCACCAAGTTCAGTAATTCCTAGGTGCCGACAGACAGAGGGCACAAGCAGTGCATGCCTCTCCTTAGGAAGTGAGACTAATAAAAAAAGGTCATATTTTGTTTCCTGTTCTCAATTAATTTATGTTGCTCATAAAAACACAATCCGTTTTCTTAGAAGTATTGTTTTAGAATTTAGAACACAGTAGCAAGTGTGACTCCCCAAGGCAATTCTTTTCCTCTTATAACTTCTTAAATATATGTTTCTATGGTGGTACTAAAATGAAGTAGAGAATTCACTCTAGACAAGGTGTTAGATGATGTGCATTACATAATTACTATGGAAATTGCTATAACATGGACAGCTAAGTATAAAATTTGTTTTTTGCCTTTAGTAATTTTGGATTCTTTTTTTCGCTAAATGTTATGATCCTGAATTGGAAGAATTCGTTTTGGTTGAAAAAAAAAAAATCAAAAAGAAAATAACTGTGTGCAGTTCCAGAGTCACGGAGGGGTTGAGGATGGAAGGGACCTCTGGGGTCCCAGAACTGGACGCAGTGCTCCAGGTGTGGCCTCCCCAGGGCTGAGCAAAGGGGCAGAATCCTCTCCCTTGACCTGCTGGCAGCACTCTTCCAAATGCAGCCCAGGGTCCCATTGGCCTGCTTGGCCACAAGGGCACGTTGCTGGCTCGTGGTTAACTTCTTGTCCACCAGGGCTCCCAGATCCTTCTCCATAGGGCTGCTCTTCAGCAGGTCAGCCCCCCAAAGCCTTGCTGAAGCCAAGGTAGGCAACATCCACTGCTCTCCTCTCATCTACCCAGCCAGTCATGCCATCAGAGAAGGCTACCAGATTGGTTAAGCATGATTCCCCCTTGGTGAATCCATGCTGATCACCTCCTGATCACCTTCTTTTCATCTTTTTTTTTAAAGGCAATATAAAAATGATACCCCTGTTCCCACTTTTTTTTTTTCTCTCAATGAGCACTGTTACATTTGTTCAGTCCAGTAATATTTTTTAAAACTGCTGGTCCTGCAAGCTCAGCAGTTTTTAAAAATGAAGGTTCTGTGCTCCTGTGCCCAGACCATCACACATTATCAGAAAAAATAACAGTGGAATTGACAAGAAATGGAAATTTTGGTTCTCTCTCTTGCTGCCAGCACTGAAAATGTGTCTTTTGTTTTATATTTTTTTTCCTCAGAGCTATACTTTTTCTTCCAGGACAAATTCTAGCAATCTGCTTATTTGGGAAACCTAAGGAAAATTTGACACGAGCAACACACAGAGTTCTAGCTACAGCTATGGATTGTATCTCGAGAATGGGAGGAAACAAGCTTTTCCTTCACCCTTCTCTGAGTACTGTAGTACTGCTGGTTTCATCCAAGGTCTCGGAGACCCATGGGATTGTCACTGATTTGGTGGGAATTTGAATCTGGCACTTAAAAAGGCCTTGCATTGTATCAGTAACCGTGCAATGAACAGATTTGGGTTTTACATCCAGTTTTAAATTTATATGAATTGACAAATCCGCTGTTTTAATTTGCATCTGTTCAATACTTAGCCAAAGATTTCTTGGAGCTGATGGGGGATTTATTAAGATGGGTAGCTGCCCTTTGTTTTTGCATCTGTGTTTTCATTCCTAGAAATATTGGCTTTGCCTGGTGAGTGCACGAGGGGTTGACTTTGAGATTTAGGAACCGATGAAATCTGTTGTACAGAAGAGAACGATATTCCTACTGCTGCCTTTGGGCATAATTTGAGCTAAAAGCTGTCTGGTTTCTGTTGGAGGGCAACAATCAGATCTATGGTATTTATTTTTGCTCACTGCATCTTTCAAATAACCTAGTAAAACCCTTCTCTTTCTAGCATCTGGCTCTGTCTCATTAACTTGATGAGCCTCAATGCTCCATTCATCCGTTTCTCCTATAAACAGCCCTGTTTTTCATTTTCATGCTGCCTCTTTTCCATAGGATGTATGCTTATCTGCAAGTTTCTCCTCCTTCCTAGCATAAATCTCATGAAAAATCATTTGAGTCTGCCCACAGTAAGTGAAATAATGACTATCTTTTTGTTAGCTCCTCAGCTGGCAGATACAAACATGGGTTTCAATTTTTTGGAGCCTGGAGTCAGATTTGGCTCTGGAGAGGTAAAACTGCTGTGCTGAGGTGCTGCCTCCTCCAGGTGGGCAACATCAAGGGCTGGTGTAAAAGAACCATTCGTTTCCTCTGTATGTAAGGTCACTCATGTCTTTGGTCTGATGGAATTGAAATCTAGGGCAATTAGAAGAAATTCCTTTATTTCCCAATTTTAAAACTTAATTTTCCCATGTACCATTCCATAAGGACAAGGTTTTATTGTAACGATTGCAGGATTTTCTCTCTCTCTCTCTTTCTTTAAATTTCATACCGAGGCAGGACTCTTTCTCATATAAAACTTGGTAAAAAGGACCATTATTATCCTTTCAGTCTTTAATGCATTCTTCACTTTTTGAACTGGCTCAACTTCCACTTCTTTAATCTTTTAAAATTCTTCAAGGACATACTGGGGGAGAATGGGTAAGCATCTATTATTGTTGTGCCACTTCATTGTTCTGCATGAAACGAAGCCCTGCTACCTTCAAAGACCTATTCTCTTTCCTTTCCAGGGCAGTGGCTCAAAATATTGTAAGAGGAACATCTTATAATGTGCCTCCGTCTGTTTAACCATATCTTTGCTGTGCTGGCAGCATGCAGCGCAGCGGGTTTCTTCGTAGAGGTTTGTTGCACACTGCATTTGGGACAGGTCTGTGGAAATAGTGCTGTAGGGGATAGCTGGGAATGGGGGAGATGTTCAAGATGCTGTGGGGGTGTGTGCACCTGGGCTGCCCCGAGCTGTGCAGCTCCAAGGGCTGGTGGCTGAGCGAAGGGGGAACGTAGGTCCGGGCAGAGACCTGCCCCCCAGCTATCCTCCTGCGCTGTGCTGCTCTGAAGCCCTGCTGTCCTGTCCCGGCGTGAGAGAAGTTACTCAGAGCACAGAGTCCTGTAGGTGTGCATGGGCATGTCTGTAACTCTAGAGGTGTTCATTTGTTCTGTAATCCACCTCAGGACAGATGCGAGACACAGGCTGGTATTCCGGGATCTGTCTGTGCTCTCCACCAGGTGTGCTGTTTTAATGGTGCCCTATGTGCCAAGGCAAACCTGGAAGTCTCCTCGTTTTTGATTTTTACTGGCATTAAATAGAGCCCAAGGGGGATTCAAATGGCATCAAGCAAAGCTCTGGGCTGAATTCTTCCGATGGTCCATCACTGCTAACTGATAAATCTATTATACAAGCCTGAAAGCCGTGTGGGACAAAGGATGTTGAACAAAGCTGTATAGATAATCCATAAACACTGTCCTGCTGGGAAACAGCACAGAGAACACCGCTACCTTGGCAATGAGAGATCTGAGGATAATGCACCAAATCCTGTAATTAAATGACTTTTAGTGTTCCTAAATGTTATGTTTCATCTAGACTTCCTAAACAGAATTAATTAGAAGCTAATTAAAAGGGCCTCCTGCTTTCTTTCAAAGTATCTTTCTGGTATCAACTATAGCGAGTTTATCTACTCCCAGAGCACCATGAATCACTCCCCTGCTTAAGGGAAAATTGATTGCTGTTCTAATACTTATTGAATACCTATAACAGATGTTCAAATCTCTACAAGCTTGAGATAATTAAAATAATAAATCTATACTCATTTGACAAGAATGTTAGCAGGAATCAAAGATATAAATAACCCAGTGGAGCCATAAGACGTTATTCTGCCGAGTGCTACGATCGTGTTCGTATGGAAATTTTGAGCCTGATTCTACAGCCCTTATTTAGGAAAAACTCCCATCAGGGGATGGTGTCCTGAGCAAGGCAGCGCTCAGTAAAGGTGCCCGAATCAGGGCTCAGGGCTGCATAACAGCAGTCCTCACTCACTGGAGTTGCAGATGTCCTGTTTTGCTCTCCAACACCAGAACCAGAGAGATATTGATCACTTCGTTTAAACCAATGAAGTGTGAGTGAATTAGCTCTCGGAGTACAGAGAATGAAAGCACAGACAAGACAGCACATTACACAGGCAGGAAGACAATGTCTGGCACCTCTGTACATGGAGAGAACTTCCTATGCTGGCTTCTCTGTGTCAGGCCTTGGCAGTAGCTGGCTTTAATCCTTTCATATGAGGCCCATAAAGACACAATAATGGTAAAAATTACTCTCCTACCTAACCAGTCACTGACCAGTAAGTACATCCAACAGGAGAAGCAGCCACACATGGGGAAGCTGCTGACCAGATGAGGAGTCGTGCTCGTTTAACAGGAACCTCCGACACTAACGCTGTTGTTTTATAAAAGAGCTATGGGACTAGAGGTCTCAATTCCCATAGTGTGGCTTGTATGACAATTCAAGACAAGAAAATGAAAAAAACATTTTAAAAATCAGCATTTCTTTTCTTCTTACCATGGTGGTAGCTTTGTGATTCTTCCTCTTTTCAGTCTAATGAGCATGTTAAGCTGTGTTTCTTGTGTAGTTTCTGGCACCATGTGTCTTCTCTCTGTCAGCTTCTTAAGATCACTTGAAAGGGAGATTAGTGGGAAGAATGCCATGGCAGGGTTAGGAAGATAACTTTGCAAGGCTCTCTCTTGTTCCTTTCCTCTAGCCTTTGTGCTCTCCCACAAGGATCCTGGCTGGCAAAGGAGGCCCAGCACTGCTAAACGTGAGGCAGTCACAGGCACACACTATCAGTGGGTCGCCCTTTGTGGTGTGCAGCGCTCATGCAGCACACACATCCTTGGCTGGGTGTGCCAAGTGCCTGGCAGTGTCCCTCTTGTGCCCTTGTGTTTGTTTTGCTGTGATAGCTGTCCTTTCAGGGGCTCTGTTTGCACTGTGACTTCTTTTATCACCTTTGCAGCTCTATTAGCAAAGAGATCTACCAGCACTTCATTCATTATGTTTTTTCTTCCAGGGCAAATACATATAAATAAATAAATTTTTGTCAAGGGAACTCTAATGGTATGCTCCTATGTGGATAATTACTACTCTGTCAGCAAAAGGTTGTAAAAAAAAGTTCCTTTTGGGAAAATGCAGCAGGGACTTTTTCCTGGCAGGCAGATATTGTACAGATGTTCCTCTCTGGATAATACAGCTGAAATGCTCCTTGTAGGGTAACCTGACACAAACACTTCTGTTGGGCTGATTTCTGTTACTGAAAGGCTGTCGACTGTTTTCCTAGGATGGAAAAAAAAAAACTTCTACAGTTTCCTCCTACTGGGAAAGCGTTATTCAGGCACCTGCTTCTGTCAGGATAATAGAAAATAAAAAATGCTCTTTTTCTCTCCTTAAATGCATGAGCATCTCGCTTCAGAAAAGCTGTTAAACACGTGCTTAAATCTGCATTTAGAGGGACGGATCCCTCCCTGCTCAGCTACTGCCGAGCAGTGCCCGCAGTGCTGGGAGCAGGGTGTGCAGGTGGGGGCAGATGGACTCGCTGCGGGGGGCACGTTGCTGCCGGAGCCCTTCGCGGGGCTGGGCTGGGTGGGCTTTCTCCTGGCATCGTTCGTCTTGCGTTGAATCGTCCCAGGCACGTTACCTGGGGGAAGCTTTGCCTGCTGCAGGGTCTGTGGTGAGGGGGAAGGCAGAAAGGCAGACCTGGCCAAATCAGAAACCTTCCTGATTTCTGTCCCCAGCTGCAGCTGGATGGTGCTGCAACGCTCAGCTCCAAGCCCCAGCGCTTAGGAGGGCCTGGAGGAAGCAGCAGGTGGTGCAGTGGCTGTTTGTGCTTGGTGCCTCTGTGTAAACACGGTACTTTTGGGAGGGGAATTATTACCTGGCTCTGTCTATAAGCACGAACTGCTGCTTGGCCTGTTGCCTTGTGCCAGGCACTGCCCCTCGCGGGAGCTGGGAGGAGAGGAGCCCAGAAGAGCTTGTCAGCCTAAACTTGAGGATATGTATGTGAGAAGGCTTCTTTTTTCTTCTTCTTCAAACCTTTTTTGCCAGTGGGGGTGGGTGGGGAATGGGGGAGACAGCTTGGGGCATTTCAGATACTTTTGACTATCAGCTCTATAATGAAAGGGTTGTAGATTAAAGAGTAGGCTTTAATTGCTGATGAATCAACGTGCTGTGCATGATGTGTGTACAGGAGAAACAGAGAGCTACTCAAGGAAATTACTGCTTTTCACCCTCCTAATTACTGCTGCACTGAGGTCTAGGCAGAGGTCTAAGTGCTGCTTCCCAGTTGCTTTGTGTCCAAGAGTTCTGACAAGTAAAAGGAAATGAAAAATGTTTTTGTAGTTCAGGCAGGTCTAACCTGGTCTCATTCCTTTCTGTCAGGCTGTCCCCTCCTTGTGAACTACCAGTGGTGTCACCCGTGCAGAGGGATGGTGGCATCCCTGCCCCGGTGATGGAGCTAAATGGCAGTGGTTGCTTTGAGAAGACTGCTGTGGAGCTGGTCTGAGTGCGTCTAACATTGGTTTATTTATTTATTTTATTTTCTATAGGACCAAGACTTGGAGACTTTGTGAAAACTGTTTTTAAAGATGCTTTGTATGAGCCAAGCGTTCAGGTGTGGTGCTCGGTGAAGGCAGTAGTTGCTGCAGAGGGAAGTTAAAGCACTGCTGTGCTGCTTCACCGTGGAGAAAGAATAGTGTGAGGAAATCAGGTAAATGTTAAATCCAGTGGAGCTCACCCAAGGCAAAACTTGATCAAGTGATACATCGGCTGGTTGAGCGATTCCCTGGAAAAGCACAAAGAAAATGATGGCCCATTTAAATGGTCTGGACCTGCTGCATGGATCTCACTATGTAAAAAATGTATTTCTCTGTCCCTAAAGCAGATGCTTTGGAGGGAGAATATGATGTTGGTGCGAAACATCAGTATGGGTCCTGGAGTCACCCTGCCCAAGGGAAGCACAAGGACACCTGATGGGTGCAGGGGCTGGGAACAGGGTGTGGAAATTCCACTGTGCAGGCTGTTGCTCTGCCCCCAGAGGTTTGAATTAATACAGACGTATTCCAGACTTTCGTGCCTTCCCTTTGTACAATTTGTTTTCTCCTTTCTCAGGAGGAATACCTACTAGTGTAGAGTTTCTGCTGAAAACCAAATCTGTGAATCCGTGACATTGCAGCATCTTTACTGGATTAACCAGCCCCAAAACAGCAGTGATGGCGGGGAGACTGCCTCATCTGCTCCAGCTCCTTTGAGTTAGCAGTGAGTAAAACCGAACTCCTAGGAGAGGGAGAAATACCTCAGAAACTTTAAGGAATTGGGGAATCCAAAGTAAAGGATTTTCTCAAGGTTTAAGCAATTATTCCTTTGATAAAGTGTGTGTAAATGTCACAGCTTGGTTGTTCAGGCACGTGGGGATGTATTTTAAGTACAGCTCTGCGCAGTGCAGAGGGTAAAAGCTGCCTCCTAGCCTTGCTGTTTCTCTTCCTCTGTGAACAAGAAATGTTTGCTCACAGAGGAGGAAGAGCTTTATCTGCCCAGCCTGATACTCTGACCAGCAGGTTGCAAGGTCACATCGCTCTTTCTTGGGTGTGACGACCTCCCTTCCCAGAGCTTGACTTGCACTTGAAATAAAGTCCCTTAAGTTAATTGCAGTTTACTGCTAGTTTTTGGAAGAGGCTTTCAGTATTCACATATTTCTTTCCAGCAGTAGATGGCAGCAATTTTCTTAGTCCTGATCTGACAAAATCTGCATGTTAATTACTGTAAATTAAAGTATTTTAAAACTAAAGGTTTCAGTTGCCCTTTTCAGCACTCATTATTAACTAAGATGTGATCCCTGCTTTCCCCTGATGTGGAAGGCGTCAGAGGCCATTCATCCTCCGATGGCTGGCCTCAGATCAGAAGCCAAGTCAGTCCCGTGCTGGGCAAGAGCAGAGACCAGTGCCTGAGCCTGCCTGTGCTTGTGTTTTGTAAAGCCCAGCCAGCACCAGGGGTGCCAAGAATGGTCCTCCAGGCACCAGCAAGAGGTAGAACAGCCTCCAGCTCCTTTGAAGTTATGCTGGAGGCTAACGCAGGTAAGGGAAGCACATGGGTCCACATCCTTGTTTTCAGCTAGGAAGGGAACAAATAGCCTAGCAAATAATAAAGTACATAAACACCATGGTAAATGGTTATTTCTGAGACAGATCATTTCTGCTCTTTTCTTTTTCTTCAGACTGTTTAACTAGTCAATCCATGTGTATTACTCTAAGCTGACTTTCTCCCCTTGTATATGCATTTCCAGAAGATGGTCCTTAGGAGACTTATTTTTGAATGAAGTGTTCATCTTCAGTACAGAGGTTTGCAACAGAAGCTGCAAAGTATGAGAAATAAATTGGGCAACATTACTACATGAATCTAAAATATAATGGCTCCTGTTACGTGCCCATGGAAATAATGAGGTTGGAATTAGGGAAGCTTCATCAACTTTAAATGAAGAACTGATCTCCAGTGGACAGAGAGAAAACGGATTTTAATGATTGTTTTAAACCAACATTTGGCGTAATAAATGTTTAATGCATTTGTTCTAAAAAAGAATTAACTGCAGTGCCACATCTTATTCAGGGCACAAGCACTGCTTCTGTTTGGTACTTCCTCCATCTTTGCTCTCTTCCAACATCTGGGATAAGCTGAGATGTTTAACGTTTATAATCCATGTCAGGATGTCTGATCAATATACCCCTCTGCTACTGCTTTTGATGGCGTGTCTGCTTGACTTGGCTGTGTCACATGAAATGCATCTGCAAGGCCAAGAATCAGGCAAACTCATAATTGGGCAATTGTATTACAACCGTATTAAGCTCTGCTCACCCTGAAACATTGCAGGAATTATGAACTGCAGCTTTGCAGTCACGTGTGCTCCATTTCTAGCTGTACATTAGGAACCCACACACTATGTCATGTTTAAAAATGTGCTCGCAGTGTAATGCTGCTGCATGCAGGGGCCTGACCTGCCCCAAATCGCAAGGAAAATTAGAAGGGGATGGGGAAGGATCCCTGTATAAGGAAGGCTCCTTGTATAACTTGGGCATTGTCACCATCACAATCGCTGCGGACAGCTGACCTATCTAGCGAGGGAGATGAAAACCTTCTCCTTGCTCATTAAAGGAAATCAGGTGTTAGATCTGAGCCCGAGGTGGTTCTGCCTGAGCACAGCTGTTTTCACAGGGGCCCTGGGGGAGCTGAAGGGATTTGGAGCATGATACCAGTGCTTGTAGGTTTAATGTGATGAATCACACCTAGGGCCTGAGCAACCTGGCTGGGGGCTCTCAGCACTACTCGGAGCAGTTTTAATTTGGGGCTTTCTTCCTCTTGCTGGTGTCTGAAGAGTGACAGGCTGAGAAAGCAATTGTGGTTAACAGCTTGTGTGAGAGTTCACGTTTCCTGATAACTTTCCAGAGCTGCTAGGAGCTTTCAGCTAGAACCTACTGCTGAACCATCCTGCTGGGGTCCTCTGCCCTCCCAAGGACAGGACTGCATCTTCTGAGCCTTCTGCTGGCTGTCCAGATGATGCCTGGAAAGTATTATTGGGTCTCAGTTTTGTTTCTTGAAATTACAGCAGAGATGTGTGCTTCCATGGAAGTAGTTCAGTAGTTGGTACTGGCAAAAATGCTCTTGCTTGCATCTTGGGTAAGTGACTAGTTCTGAAATTAGCCCTTAATCAAAGAAAAGCAGTCAAGGGCTGTCTGCTGTCCTCTAAAGCCTCCTCAAGGAGCTCCTCAGTCATTCTCTTTGCTCTTTCACTCTGGCTGCTTTTACGTTCTCCTGAGTACACTCTAAAGGTGAAAGTGCTCGTGGGACTGGATGTTCACTGTTAAAGCTGTTTTCTTCCAGGTGCTCCTTTTGACCTTGCTCTGTTTCCCCTGCTGAAAAGGTCAAGTACACAGTGAGCAGAGCTGTGCCTACATAACAAGCATCCTACCTTTTCCCATGGTAGCAGGACCATTTCACAGTGAAGTGCTCCCAGCAGAGAAATGCAGGTAAACAAATACGCTCGTACACTTCAGGGGCTCCTGCAGACTCTGGCTTGGAGCAGCAAGGTGAGCAGGAGGCAGCCCCTGAGGCACAGGGTGAAGGGACTGGTTTAGGAGGAGGTGGCTGGGAGGATGCAGAGCAGAAACTGTCTGCTGGGTGGGAGGAGAGGGATGAGCCTGTGCATGGAAATAGCTTGTCCTGGCACTCGTACACAGCTGCTGTGAAAGGAAAGCAGCAGAAGTTGCGAGGACCACATTGTTGAGTCCAAGTCATGTTAGATGTCTTTGATGCTCACTTTCAAAGTGATGTTTAGGCTTTCTATTTGTCTGTTTGAAGCCTCTGAAATTCTCTCTCCCTGACTACATCACCACTATGGGCACTTGTGTTTTCTGGAAACAGGCCGTGTGATACCTCGTGCGTCCTCCCCAGAGCCTGGGTTGGAGTGATTTTGTTCTCTGAAGTGCTTCATGCTTTAAAGCGACTGCACGTTTGGGGTCTGTGGTTGTCTTCTCCATGACTCCTCAGCATGCAGATTTGTCTCTGAAGCCCTGAGCTTTTTTGCCCCTTGCTACTGCCAGCACCATAATTCTTTGGGATGTGCTGGCTTAGTGCTGCGTTTTGACCATGTGCTGCTGTAGCTGCTGTGCAGGGTTTGTTTGCAGCTTTGTCATGAAGGTCGCACGGGGATCTGTGACAGCAGGGACCAGCTCCCTTTGCTGGGGATGAAATGTAAGCGCTCTCATTATCAAACATGCACCACGCTCCCGCTCAGCACAGGCTACATCTGCCGGGAAGTTGAAAGGCGATGAGTTTGCATTAGACAAGTAAACTTGAAATATGAATTCTCCCTGTCTGAGATCCCTGTGGCCCTCCTGATGCAGTCCTTTGAGCAAGGGCTGTCATGTACTACATGGCTGTGTAGCTTAGCACAATAGGGCTCCGGCTCAGCTGATGCCTCTAGATACCAGCAGGAAATAAATATTAATAACACGGGAGCCTCCCTGCTTGCTGTGTTCCCGTTTCAGGCCCTCTTATTGCTGCGCCTTTGCAGCTGGAGAAATGGATGCAAAACGATCATCTCCTTTCAAATAACGCTAGAGCTGGAAGTGGAAGGGGCCAGAAGGGGCAGCTGAAATAACTACGAGCATAGGGGGACTGTCATCTGAGACGGTATTAAGCAAGATAAATCCCACTTAATTCTAAGAGCAGGCTAATAAAGAGGAGTGTGACAGAAGGATGTGTAATAACGAACAGCACTGAGAGGGTCAGTGGGGTTATGCCTCACTGTGTATTATTTGCAACACACAAAAGGGATGTTCAATGAAATCCGAAGGCAATGAACTTGAAATGGGTAAATGAGTTCTTTTTATACTCTGTGCAAAACTTAACCTGGTAGACCTTGCTTCTGCAAGATCCTGAGTTGTTATGAGACATACTAAGATACAAAAGTGGTGAGGATTTTATGTGCCACGCTGTTTAGATCTATTCAGTTCATTTAAAAACAGTTTATCTTTATGTGTTAGCCAGAAACAAGAGCAAGCTCTGCTTCAGATGCAGAAGCAAGCAACTTCCTACAAAAATCCTATAAAATATAAAGTGAAGACTATGCCAAGCAGAACATATAGCTTTCAAAACTTTATGTCTTTCCAGTATGATTGGGAAGATGAGGTGTTAAACAGGGTAAAGGTTGATCTGGCTGGTTAGACCATATGCTCTGATAGGACTGTAGGCTCAGAGAGACTGGATTCACAACTGGTTTTCATCTTATCACAGAATGGCTTGGGTTGGTTGGGACCTTAAAGTCCATCTGGTTCCAACCCCCTGCTATGGGCAGGGACACCTCCCACCAGCCCAGGCCGCTGTTTTTTTATTATTATTAATAATTAAATAATTATTGCTTCTGTGGTTTTCATTGCACCTGATGTTTATTTTTTGCTTTCTAGAACTTGCTAGAAGATTTTAATAGCTGGGAAAAAAAAAAGTGGTGGAATTATTTAACGCATGACATTATTTATCTTTAGATATTAGTGGAAGTAGGATAAATGACTGCAGATTCAACTTTGTTCTAAAATTGATTACATCTCTTTTGCACGCTTGATGTTATCTGTGGGGCTTTCAGTCATGCCTGTGATTTCGTTATCACACGGCATCGGGTCATACCTGCGGCTCTGGAGCCTGAAAGAATTGGATAGGGTTAGTGCTACCCTGGCAAAGTAGAGATGAATTCCAGATAGGCAGACCAAAGTAGGTCGAACTACTTGATGTGGTTTGCATGGATTCCTCCAAACCCAGGGCTAGATTCCCCTCTTGGTTATGTTAGCACGGACTCCATTCAGTAGTTACCAGTATTCATTTAGACAGAACAATTTCGCCTGTAAATCTCTTTGGCTGATGTCTGTGCTCAGCAAGGCGGGCTACCAGTGTCAGACATCCTGGACAGATGGCCACTGGGCACGTCAAGCAGCTCTGCGGGTCAGATCACTGCCACGTGGAGTTACTACGTCCCTCGTGGGATATTGTGAACGTCATGCTTTGGACTGCCACAGCGTGGAGAGTCTGCTCCAAAGCCCTCCTGTACCAATAGCACATCCAGGGAGTCTGGCCACTCCGAAAGGTACTTCTGATGTCTGATGATAATTTCTTATTGCACCGAAAAGCAGAAGGGAAATTGTTTTTCAAGACCTGATGGGATCTTGAAAGCCCTGAGTAAACCTGCTCTGATCTCATGGCTGACCCTGCTTCAAACAGGGAGCTGGACTAGAGACCTCCTGAAGTCACTTCTAGCCTGACTTGTCCTGTGATCCCAAGCAAATAACGTGCCTGCAGGGTCTGTAACCCTTAGGGAGCCTGTGTCACAGTGTGCCAAACTGCGGCTGGTGACGGGCAGGAATCTGCCCTTGTCTGGAGGATCCTTGACTTTTCTAGCTTGGTATGAGCTGCTTGTGTCTGTGAAGTCTCTGGTCCCTTATCTGTGGTGGTGGTAAAACAGCAGCTGGTGTGGGAGAAAGAAGGCTGCACACCCTGCCTATGTGTTGCAAAAACTTATTTCCCCTCTGTCTGGGGTACATTTTACGCTGGGTGTCAGAACCATTGACACACCTGGTGAAAGTTTCCTCAGAGTATTTGGTACTAAATTATTTCCAGTTGTGTAACACCTTTGTGTTTCAGAATATGTGAATAACGATCCAGAGACATTGGCTGTAAGTCAGCACCCTACAAATACAATGCAATTTGAGACAATGGTCACTGATCATCACAGCATCCCAGGAATGCATGGGCACTTGGTATGGTAAAAAGTTTATTTTCGCAGAGTTTGGACAGGTACAATAAAACTGAACGCAGTTCCTCTGGGGCCTTCTGCTGCAGTCACTGAAATCCGTGTTTAAACCAGTAAAGCACTTGGTCCTTGCTGCCTGCTTCGAGTGAGAAAATACAGCTGCGATAGTGCAGTGCTTATGTCTAAAGCTATTTTAGAACTAAATTTTGTTCAGTAAGACTCCTTCAATCCCACAGAGACCTTTCAGCAGAAGGTTATTGTATATTTTCTATATTTTCTAGCTTTTTTTTTTTTTCCTTTTGCAAGGGGGAAATATTCCCACAGGTGCTTAGGAAAATAAAATAAGAAACTGAAATGCCAAATGTCTCAACCAGTCCTGCTTAGCACTGAACGTGGGCATCTACTGAATAGAGAAGGCAACAGAAATAACTCCAGTGTTTGTTTTGCAATCAGCTCGTTTGCACAGAGGACCAGCAGGGGAATTCAGTCTGCTGGCATTGTTGGCTATTTTAATTTTCAGATGCAGCTGTACAATCAATTGTGATCATCAGTCTCACTAACATTCTTATAAATACAAATCAAGTCAGTCAAAGGGCTTGGGTTTACATCTAATTATTAAAACTGCTGAGTTGGAAACCACTTTTCACTCCTGGTTTTGAACCTTTTGCTGTATGTGAACCGTGTCACCCATAATAGCCATCCCTCAGAGAATTCCTCTAATCCATCTGGTAGCACAAATAGTTGAGGGATTCAAAATAACAAGGAAATTATTTACCTTTCTAAATAGGATACGGAATGGCTTTCTTGCCTCGTTACGGCAGCTCAGACACTTGCACAAATGTGTTAAGCTGCTTAGAGAGAGGATTGTTTGTCCAGGTAATGCGTCTTTCGGCAAGTTAAGCTGCGAGGAAAGCAAATGCCTGACTTCATGGAATTGGGGAATTCTGGAGAAATTGCCTCTGGGAGAAATTTAAATAAATAAATGGAGAGCTGCTGATTTCTTTCCTTCCTTGCCTTTATTCTGGGCGAGTTATTCGCTCTCTGTGCAAATGGGTCTATGCAACGCTAATAAGGAAGTCGTTTAATTATGTAAAGCTGCTCCAGGTAAATGTTATTTACAGATGGCTGAAAAATTTTGAATTATACTCATTTGCCAAGTGTAACCTCACTCTTTTCTCTGTTGCTGGAGAGGTGTTTGTAGTCGTCATCAAGGTAGCTGCAGATTGTGTGCTCCTGTTTGCAGCTTTCTACCCATTCGGAGTGTTTACTTTCTTTGTGATTTTTAAATGGTAACCCTGCAGGCGTTGTGCACGTAACTGAAGTAAGCAATCTGCTTGTTTATCCCTGTTTCCATTAATTAAATATGTGCAAGCTAAATTTCCTACTGACAAACATGCGATGACATGCTAAGGGGCCAAATCTGCTTTCTCTCACAGGGCTGAACTGCCAGCAGTGGGGATGTCTCCAGAGCTGCATCTGCAGCCATCTCAGCTCGGGCCAGGCGGTGAGTGGAGGGCAAACATTTTACACTTGGAAGAGACTGGAGGAATGCCCCAAGGGGCCCCTTTTTTTCACCAGCATCTGTGTGAGCCCTCATGTCCTTTGGGCTTGCTGCAGGCTGAATGTACTGGAAGGTAAGTGCATGTCCATAGGACACCCCGAAGCTACGGTGTTGCCCCTGGGCAGTGTGAGATGGTGCTCCAGGAACTTCGCCCTCTGCCCAATGAATGCTTTTCTGTAGGCAGCTTTATTTTTCCCTACTTTGTTCAATGCTGTCCCAGTGCTTGAATCTTCACTTATTTATAAACAGCAAAGGTTCACCTACTAACCTGAATAGTTGCCCTTGACCTACAGTAGCACAGCAAGGCCTACAGGTGCTGTTACTTGCTGAGGAATCTCTGGGCCGAGATGACAATTTGCTTCTTGGCAGATTGTTTGCCTGGGTGCCAGCTCTGAGCGTTGGTGGTGGCTCTCGTTTGAGGCTGGTGCTGCCTGCCTGATTGGGAGCTCAGGGAGGGTGGGGAGTCACACAACTTAATCCACAGCAGTGGCTGCTGCTCCCGATTATAACACGCTCTCATTCAAATCACTGAGCAGGGGCACACTGAAGCCCTGGCACGTGGCAAGTTACAGCAGCAGCACACAGTGGGCACAGACTTGGGGACATGGCTTGGCCATGGCTGGGCCAGGGGGCATGCAGGCGTACTGTGCTCAGCAAGCAGGTAACTCTGCCCAGCTGCCTCAGACCCAGCTTACTTGAAAGGAAGTTATATTTTTTGTTTGTTTGTTTGTTTGTTTTAACATCTTTTTATAAGGAAACACATCTTATTTGGGGCTCAGCAGAAAATGGCTTTTCTGGCTCTGCTGTCCTTAGAAGAGACAGGACTTACTCGGCCTCTCCTTTGCAGAGGAGGTTTGTGCAGGATCAGTTGTTTTCTAAGCATCTTGGCTGCTGTGGCTGAGTAATCTGTCCTTCGTCTCACCCCAGGCTGGGTGAAGAGCCTGTAAGAGGGAGTCCCACCCTCATGGCAAGCCTTGCTGCTGCTGGGCAGAGCTGGGGAGCTTGGGCACTCCGTCTGGATCCACCAGCAGATAAAGGCGAGCACGTACCTGTGCACTTAGTGAGATCAGGGCCCACCACTGCTTGCTGAAAGGGATAAATAAGTGGTTCTTCAAAGCTAATGGCCTCTTTTGCGTGTGTATATGTGTCATAATCCCATTGCAATCCTGTAACAGCCTCCCTGATGTCGGAGTGGCCTTGTATACGCTCTCAGTAATGAGCTATCGCATCCTAACTCCCTGCCCAGCCCACACCCTCGTCCCTCTCGCCTTCCCTCTGTTGCTCTGAATCATTTTTCTTTTTCTCGCTTGTTGCTTGCCTGCAGCGATAGGTGCCTGCCCTTTTGCTCAGTGGGAGGCTGGCAGTAAATCATATGTTTACTTTTTTTTTTTTTTTTTCTTTTTACATTCAGGAGCAGCTCCTTTGCTTAGTTTGAAGCAGAATAAAAGACCTATAAATGGGGAGAATCCTGAAGGTAAGTACTTTACTGTGGACTTAATGTCAAGGTACAGTACACACAGTAGCTTTTACAGGGACCATTTAAAAACTGTTATCCACTGTATATTTTAAGGGCAGAGACATAATTCAAACATCTGATTGACTACCTGGAACGTTGATTCAGCAACATTTTTATTCTACAACTTCTATTATTAATAAACCTTGATCTGAGAAATACCGAGAACATCAAACATTGTGTTCATTGCCCTTAGTGGATTAATTCTGCCATCTGAGTTGCGACAGATTTGCAGTGACAGACAGGCAGAGAAAGAAATGGCAAGGTCTAAGAGAGGAGCAGTGGAAAAGTCGCTCCTGTACATTTGAGGACCGCTTAAGTGTTGTCTTCCCTTTTCATTGTAGGAAGTGTTATTTCCGATACTTCTCCAGGTGCTGATGGCTCCAGGGAGGACATGATTCAGTGATCTGGGATCCCTGCAGAGACCACAACACCATCTTAGTCCCTGTCTCAGAAATGGGGAAATGACAGCGACCTCCAGGGTACCCTCAGCAGACAGAGCATTGCCATTCTCAAGCACCAGGGATTTAAAACAAGGATTTAGGAAGTGGATTGGACTTGAAATATACTTGAGAAAGCTGTCAATCAGTTGTCTGTAGCTTTCAAGTCAGGCTGCTGCTGCTGTTGAATGCGTTGTTGTGATAATCTTTAAACTGAGTTTGTCACAGCATGTCTAAATTCTGGTGATTCCTGTAACTCTTTTCCTGCCCCTGTTCCTATCTGCCCTCAGACACACCCTCGTGTCTACCTCAGTGTCTGCAGAGCTCAGTGCAGGTCTGCAGCCCTCTGGAGAAGTGTTGCTGGGTTTGTTGCATGGGGTAGGGTGTTTGAGCAGCTTCTGCAGCCTGAGGGTTTTTACTGAACAGCCTCTCCAGGGCTCTCCAGATTTGCTGATCACCGGCATCCTCCCAACAAGCAGGATTTTCATCCGCTTTTGCACCTAACCTAACACCTGCTTCTACTCCCCCTCTCACAGCTATGAGAGATGCTGACTGGGGTTTCTCCACCAGGATGCACTCTGTGCTCTGCATTTCAGAGGTTTTCATCACATCTTAATTACCTACCATTGCTCTGACTCCTTTTTATGTTGTTCCTCAGCTCAGCAAGGAGCTCCCTGCTTCCCAGCCCTTGCCCTTTTCTTCAGTCCTGGGAGTTGTCCCCCACTCAGAACATTTTGGAACATAGGGTTTACACTGCACAAGATGTTTCTTCAGGTCCTATGAGGTGCTTGAAGTCAACGCTGTGGTTCTGCTACTTGAGCTAAGGCTGCCTGTGATGTTCGTGCTCCAAAGCTGTGGTTATCGAAATTCCAAGACAACTGGCATATGGCTGCTCTGCTCAGGCAACTGATGCTGTGTGCTGACTTCCAAATCGCTACTTCTGTATTTTGGAACTACAAGAGATGCCTCTGGCCCCAGGCAGTTGGATGGAAACAGCACAACGGTCATCTTATGGAGGCTGAAGAGCACGGGCCATATGTGCCTGCGTGTAGGAGACATACCTGTGTGTTTGTCCTCCGCCTGTTTTCTGCCATGGAATATTAGCACTCAGAAGAGGAATTAATCAAGTAGTGTCAGCATGAACGTTCTGCTTCATTTAAGACAGGATATAGCTCTAGCGTGTTTGATATTTCCAAGTACTGGCATTTTTACATAGGTAAGAAACCTTCAAGTCTGAAATGCACTGAACAGCTTCTTACAGGAATCGAAGCCAATTTTGGAGTATTACCGTGTTATCACAAGCCAGAAGCATTGGCAATCAAAGGTGTTTTTGAAGCCGTTAGCTCCAGTTTCACTGACTCGTTTGGTGTTTTTGTCTTTGGTAGCACTCATTGCTTTTGAGGAAATGAACTCACTGACAGCTTGGAGGGCAGGACAGGTTTAGGCATACTGGAGAAAAACAAAACCAAAATGCTATATCTAAAGCCACTGTTTAATCTTTGAATCTGAGATTAAAGCATATTATTTTATTTCCATAAACGTTTCTCTTTACAGACGTCCTGGGAGACCGGAATTTGATGCCTTAAAATAGTTGCATGGACAACAGAGAATGAAAAAGCCTGAGAACAGATGTCCTGAACTGTGTTTATTACCATGCATTAAAGCAGGTAAGCCTGGAAAAGGTATTTTAGCATATTTTTTTGTTTTGTTGACTGCTGCTAATATATTTGATGGCTTTTTTTTTTTTTTTCCTCTCTTCATCTCATTCATAGGATATGGTCACTGGCTTAAAAAGACCTTGAAACATTAACACCAGAACTGAATTACGGATGTGATGAATTAAGGGAGCTACTTGAGCGGGTCGCGCTGGAGCAGTCTGCTCGGATGAACGGTGGCTGTGCAGGTGTGCAAATGTGGAGTACCTTTTTCTTGCCAAATGCATTTCATGTATCTATGCCTCAGAAAAACGAAGAAGAGTATTTTCTGCCAAATCCTCTATTGCATAAAAGCTAGAGGATCTTTATGCCTATGTTGCCCTCGAGGTAAAATGAGGTCTCGAGGTCTTAACTTTTGAGCCCTGTCCCCATGCCTCTGGCACGACCTGCGCTCAGGAGAGCCGAGCCAGCCTCCTGCAGCTCCCCTTCCACCTGGAGCTTGGCTTAGCTAGGATTGCTAGGCATCCCTAGCTGGGGGCTGTGTCACTGCGGCTACGCAGCACCAGACATTTAACACGCTTGGCTCCTTCTGAGCTCTGGCACGCCCGGCAGCGACTGCAGTGTGAGAGTGCCCAGAGCCAGGAAGGACCTCATGCAGATGTAAGCGGGAGCAACGAAATCCTCCTTTTCTGCATGTCAGGCTGGCCCCGTGCACCTGTGTCACTTGAAGCCCAGTTGGCTTTCTGGGGAGCACTAGAAAGACTCAGACTCTGTCATATACCATTTAACCTTGACCTTTACATTTTAGTTATGGTGCTGTTCAACTTGAGAAAGAGATGCTTGCTTACGGTATTTAGGTTTAATATAAGATTTATCTATTTGTAAACAAGGATATGAAACAACACTTAAAGATGATTATTGTTATTTTTACCACTTTTGTCCCCTGCTCTGAACCTCCATTTCATTTAGATCTGAAACAACATTTGTCTTTTCCTTTTGCCAACTGACCTGGAAAATCCATTATTCAACTAAATCTAAGCTACCCCAAATACATAGCTTCTGTCCAGAAAAGTAATTTGTTTTCTTTTTGCCGTCAGTCTAGAGTTTCGGATCATTTGTTGTACCCCTTCTCTTCATTGTTATGATTTGCTCTATTCTGTGGCCTGAAATGTGATAATATGAGCAGAACAGAAATGTGAAGTGAGAATATTTTTACAAACAGATCCAAAACTTATTTTGTTTGCTGCAAACACAGAAGTAAACAAAGTGCTATATTAATTTCTTCTTTTCTAGAAGTACCAGGAAAAAGTGGAGAGGGGAAAGAAAATTTGTAATAGAAAAACATAAAGATCAACATCAATATTTGTTGATTTCTAGGTTTTATTTCCTTTTTATTTTTTTAAACTAGTTTTTTCAAACCATCCACTTGCAGAAATTTGCATTTTATGAGGAAAAAGGTACAAGATATGATGAGATCATCTTAGGTAGCATACCTCTTTTTCCTCAGCTTGTGGCATCTAAAACTAACCGTGCTTGTCATCTTCTCAGTAATTTCTTATCATTGAAGTTAAAATATAATCTAAGTTTGCACCAAATGAGCTGTTCCAAGATGAGTTTGCCAAACTGTGTATTGCAGTGGGATTTCTGCAATTACGATTAGATACTGCCAAACAAGAATGATCTGTGGAATACAAGTGAATCCGGCGCTGATTAGCATCTCTAAATCCCACAAGAGGTTAGAAGCAGCACAACTCACATTTAATCTTTTGTCTCTGTGTCTTCCAACCACAGCTCTTCTGCAGTAGATGCAGCATGACTGAAAAGGGACAAATGGGGAAGAAATGAGGGGCTGATGGAGGGCTTTTCTATTATAAGGGGCTGAACTGCTTTAGGATGTTCTTGCTGCTCACCAGAGGTCTCTGCTGGATTGATTGATCATGTGGCTGTGTCCCATCCAGAGGACAGAAATTGCCAGTACGAGAGTCTGCATGTTTCTGTGGGCTTATTTTAACTCCTCTCATCCTTCTTCTAATTGATTGTTGGTTCTCCCCACCCAAATTGAAATAAACAGCCAAAGGCAGCATTTGTCTTGGTTTTGTCTGAGAAATTACCAATGGGAAATGAAAACGTTTCCACTATCTGTTAGTGAATTTTACATTACTGCTCCACAAACTCTTCTGCACATGAAAAAAAGCTCTCCATCTGAGCAGTTTCACTAACGAGCTTTGTAGCTGCTTGCTGGATTAAGGCAAAGTTAGGATTTGTGTCCGATTTTAATTAATCCCAGGCAGTGCTTCCATTTCTGCTGTTGGCCAGTCAAGAGAGACAGGTAAATAGTCAATACGCTGTATCTTTTTACTCTTACCAAAAATATAATGCCTGCTGCATGAAGATGTTACTTCTGCTGTACGCCTGTCATGTTAGTCTCTGGGGAAAGAAATTCTTATTTTCCGATCCATATACTTATGTAAAACAGTCACTTCTCTTACATGCAAAACATTTAATAATTTTATCTTCAGCTTTCAAACATAAAAGCAAGAAAGTTATCCTATTCCAAACTTAACTGCTTGTGTATGTTGTTGGTATTGCATAAGATTACTGCTCGGAAGACGGTGCATTTATCTTTCACTTGAAATAACCCAGGAGAATGTCAGATGCAAAATGATTTTTGAAATCTTGGCATTTACTGCTGCTTTATACTGTCTGTGTGCAACTTCAGTCAACAGCAGTGACATTACTGTGTGAGTCCCTCCAACTGAAGGGAATTGGCACCCTATTAAGCCTCCTTCTTTGCAGAGCTGAACTGGAAATATGGTGTCATGCAGCCCTGGTTTTACCTCCTGACAAGGAGTGATCAGAATCATGGCTGCTGCCAGTCAGGCAGGGTTCTCCCCCTGTCTATTTACCCCTTCCTTAATGGATCTTTCACCTGATATTAGCCACCCATTGATGTCCTCCCCATTCCTTTTGCAACAGGCTTCATTTTCCTTTGGCTTTTGTCCCATGTAAACGTGACCCTGCCAAGTCTCTCTGTGCTGAGCTCCCTTCCGTGCTCTGTGGTTGCAGCATCAGCATCTCACATCTGTGCGGCTCAGCGCTTCTGCCTCTCTGCTCCAGCGACGTGGGTGCTGCTGGCAGAGCAGCCCCTGGGATGCGGTGGGGCTGGGGACTGTGGACATGGCAAGGGGGTGGGTGATGCTCTGCAGTGTCCTTGTCCTGCAAGTCTGTCCCTGCCACTTGGTCTCAGGGAGGCTGGACGCTTGGCCTGTCTGCAGTGGTGTCACCCATCAGCTTTGCATCACTGTCTGCTGAAATTAATTGCTGAGTAAGGGTGGTGGTGTTTTTCAGCCTTGTTTCCTCTTGCTTATGGTGGATGTTGCACGGTGGTGTGGTCTCTTCTGAGCGGGAACAAAGATGTGCTGCGTGTCCATGTGGGGCTGTGTTTCCCAAAGATCAAAGACCTGTGCTGCTGTGTACAAAAGACCAGACATAAAGACAATTAATGGGACTTGATGCAGCGGTAAATTCTCTCATCCTGTCATCTTTCCATTCAGGCAAGAAAGATGTGAGAATCATGTAGATGCAGAAGCAGAGCTTCATAGTAAGATGGAGGTCTTCTGATCACAGCCACAGATGATGGCCTCTTCAGGAACTAGCTGCTAGTGGTAGGGTTTATTAGGACAGTTTAGCCCCACCCAAATTCCCCTACTGCTGCTGGAGGCTGCTCACCTTGTACCCCAGTTTCTCAGTTGGGAGCTCTTTAATTTCTGCTATTTAAAGTCAAACCAAACCTATCTTATTTGGCTGAGGCAGGACACTGAAGCAAGGCGTTCAGCTGGCAGATCCATCAGTCCTTGGCAGGCGAGAAAAGAGCAGCTGGGAGAGACAACCTCTGCTGGTGGCAGTCAGAAGAGGATGTTTGGCCACAGCCTAATTGTAAGTGATGTGCATAAATTGATTAAAATAGATTAAGAAATAGACTGGGGACTATTCCCAACCTAACTGTTGTCAGTGGAAAAGGGTCTTTTTCAGTGAAATCTGTGGCATTGGATCCCAAGCCTAGAAATACATCATGGAATAATGTGGTTAGTGGAAGGAATGGAGAGATCTAACAAATCAAGAGTTGGAGAGCTAAATGGGATTTGAGGTGATGCACTGAGTTCCTGGCTCACCACAGACTTACTGCTTGGTATTGCCCAAGTTAATCAGTCTCTTTGGACATCTCTTCCCAGCATGGGCAGCGATGTGTGTGAAAAATTGATCTCTCTCACAGTTTTATCAGTATGTCCAATGCATTCTCCTTGCTCTTCCTGCGCATGCCTACAACACATGGTGTACCTGGCACGTCTTAGCTGGGGCCCCTAAGCTGCTTTATATGACACCTTAAGGAAAAAATGTCATAAACAAAGGCCACAATAGGTCTCGTTACTTCCTCAGTGGTGTCCCAGAAGCTAGCATAAGGTCCAGTGCATGGCAGGCTGTTCCTGTGGTCCCTCTGAAGGCTGAGCTTTTCTGCTCCGTATGCAGCTGCATCAACACCTTGTTGTTCCTCCTGAGCCTGCCAGCTGTATGTCACATCGATCATACTACTAGTGTCTGTGAAATGGATCATTTTCCACAGTGGGTTGTGATGAGAGCAGAATAAGGGGAGCAAAATAAGCTTAAAAATGTTCAGTCTGAGGTATATTCCCCTCGTTTTTATGAGTTATGTATGCATTGTTACAGCGTGGCATAGTGTATAATTACCTTTTTTGACTTACTATAAAATGCTAAAGTATGCTTAATGATAGTGCTTTATCTATTGATTTAAAACCTAAACATAAATCCAAGGTATTATTCAATAGAGCTTCACATAACTATATTTCAAAGTTCGTGGGATGCTTTATATCTAGGCTTTTAATCTCTTAATTCAGCTAAAAAGTGACTTGAGTAAGTGACTTGATAAATAATTTAAAAACTAGCACCTTTACACTGTAATCACGCCAGGAGAAATGAAAGAGCAGCTGAAGCGTCAGGGGTTATAAATTGCCGCAAAAGTATTAAAGGATTAGCATCCCGGTGCCGAAGTCAGTGTCACAGGGAGAAGCGGGGTCTCCCGGCAACGTCTTGCTTCTTCCTAATTAGTGAAAAGATTTATACAGGCGCTATAAACGGGCTAGTTTATTGATCCTTGTCACCAACGAGTTTGGGTCGTTTACTTCAGGGAGAGGAACACCGGGTGGGCCTGCGGGGAGTCCCCGGGCCTGTGCCTGAGGGGCCGCGAGCGGCGGGGCCGGGGCCGAGGGGCCGCTGAGGCCGCCAGGGGGCGCTGCGGGCCCTGGCAGAGCGGGGCGGGCGCACCTGCCGTCGGCGGGCGGGCAGCGCCGCTCCTCAGCCCCGCGCCTCTCCCCTCAGCCCGCCGGCATGGAGGCGTAGCGGGGAGCCGCCGGCAGGTAAGCCCTCGCCCCGCGGCTTTCCGCTCGGAAGCTCCCCTCGGGAGGAGGAGGGGGGATCAAAAAGAACTTGGGACGGGGCTCGGGGGCTCCGTGCCCCCCGCGGGTGCCGCTCCCGCCGCCCTCTCGTCAGGGGGAGCCCCGTCAGCGGCGGCTCCTCAGCGGGCGGGGAGCCGGCAGCCCGGGGGAGTCTGCCGGGGGTCGCCGCTCAGCCCCCCGGTGTCCGAGCCCCGGCAGCCCCTCACAGCGGTGGGCGCGGGGCCGGTGGCGGTGAGCGGGGCAGGGCGCGGAGCTCCCTCACGGAGCCGTTCCCGAGCCGTAGTTGGGCAAAGTTACCCCGGGGCGCGGGGCAGCCTCTGCCCCGGTCGGGTCTGCACCCAAACGTGGCTTTGTACCGCACCCTGGCAGCATCCGGCTTTTTATTTTGTATTTTTTTCCCTCAGTGTGTTTGCGCTCTGTAGGTTTTATTGGAGTTATTTAAGAAAAAAACTCCGTGTTCAGCGGGTGCGTGGGGGCTGAGGCAGCGGGACCTCGCCACGCAGGGCAGGGGGAGCGGCAGGACGGGGCTCAGCACCCCCCGGCCCCGTGTCCCAGGGCTCCCACCAGCACGGAGCTGCTCCGGGCTCTGCGTTTGGACACCTCGGCCACAAGAGCAGGCGGCTGCCTCCTGCCCTGCCACCGCACCCTGCTGAGGGACCCCCTGGGCAGCAGAAGCGTGGCGAATTTGGGGAGGACGCGGTGCCCACCGAGCCTTGGTCATGCCGGACCTGAGGTGGGAGGTAAGGCTGCAGAGGGAGCCTGACAGCGAGTTGAGTCCCCGCTGTGCAAACGCTGCTGCTGGGGAGGAGACGGAGGAATAGGTTGGGATTTGGGCTCTGTGAGCCGGCGGGATGTAACGCGCACACAGCAAACAGGAGAAGCAAACGCTCCTGTCAGGTTACTGAGGGACAGGCAGTGCTTGGCGAGCCCACGGTTAAGGAGAGGCTGCGCTTGGTGATGTCCAGCGTGGCTTTGCAAGAAACTCCCAAGGATCGACTCTGTCTGAGCGTGCCCCTCCATGAGGGGAGACCCCTTGCAGGGGGAGGCCGGGGCTCGCCGTGGCCCCGCGTGTTGCTAAGTAGCAGATCGCACCTCCAGCAGTGTGAGGCAGAGAGGGGAGACCTTCCCCTGCGCCAGCTGGAGCTTGCCAGCCAGCCCCCGAGGGTGTCGGGAAGCGTGCGTCCCGTGTGCATGTGTGTGCACGAGTTGCTGGCCTCCTCCTGAGCGCAGGGATGGCCGCTGATGGCACCGGGCCATCCTCACCCCCCTGCATGGGCTGTGGGCAGGTACAGGAGAGAAAGGGGAACCTTCAGTGTTGGTTGCTCTTTCATAAGGCTCCAGAGTTCCCCGCAGACCAGCCTTTTACTTCCACAGTACCTGGAAGCTCACAGGAGATCTGTCTTCAAATTGGTTAGTGATGGATGGGTTAGCAGTTAAACAGCAGGAGGGATTTGCTTTCACGTGATGTAAGGAAAAAGACCCAGGTGAGCCACATGAGGGCATTTAGCCAACTTGTTAGCGGATGCCCCACAGCTGGCGGAGCTCCTGCATGCACATGGTGTCAGCTTTGCCTGCACTGCTCGGTGTGTTGCAGAGCAGGAGCAATGGAAAGCCTTTTAGTCCCTGGGGCTGCTGATCTCCTGGAAGCATTTTGAAGAAATGCAGTAGCCGAAGCTCCTGGAAACCACTGTGGGGGGACTTGTGCTCCAGGCAGAAGTCAGGCCAAAACAGACCCTGAAAGGGTGAGGAGGGATTCAGAAGCAGGTGGTGAGAAGGTGAGCTCGGCAGAAGGGCTGTTCTTGTGGCACACACTCCTGGCTGTGGGGCCAGCTGAAGGCAGGGAGTGGCAGTGTAGGAGAGGGAGGAGGAGATTTCCTGGTCTGGTCTGGTGGAGGCCTCAGAAGAAGCCAGACTTCGCAGCCTTCAGTCCCCAGAAGTGGCTGCAGAGGAGCGAGGAAGCAGAGGCAGGTAGGAGTGTGCACGCTGGGCTCCAGCTGTTGTTTGCACTAAGGAGTTTATCACCTCAGTAGTCCAGGTGTCGTGCCTTGCCACTGTACGATAAGCTCAAGTCTCTGAGGGTTTAAGAGCGTGTGTGTAGGTGTCGGGCTTCAGTTCTGTGTAAAGAGCTGGGCAGAGGTGCAGGGAGGCTGCTGGATAGCAGGGGTGGGGAAATGGGAACTGCGTGTCAGGGCCATGCACCTCTGGGGCTGCTCTGCTTGCAGGGAGGTGGCAGAAGCATCCAGGTGAGGCTCGCTGGCTGGGATGGTCTCTTAAAGGTGTTTGGTTTGTTTGCACAGGTGAGTAGTTTGTTCCCTGACTGCAGAGAACTGGAGAGGGAAGGGTGTGTGCTACAGTTACCTGGTTTAAAGTTGCACAGAACAGTGCCTTCTGTGTGGCATTTAGAAGAGAGAGAGGCTGTTTTCTGGTCCAAATTTTGTGTCCTGGGTTGAGGAGTGCTTGTGGGACTGAAGGCAGAGTTACAGGGAGCACGTCTCTGCCCTTTGGAGCCAGTAATCCCTGCTGGCTGGAGGCTGCAGAAGGAGGAGGCTGCCAGGGGTGGCTGAGGCGCAGGGCATGGACCTGCGTGTGAGGGAAAGGGCCTGGAATTTGTGTTCGTAACAAGAAGTACAAATAAAGCACTAACAACGTATAGACTTCCTGCTCTCCATTACGTCTGGGCTGTGAGTAATCTCTCACTTCAAACTGAGGCTCAAGCTGAAAATACCAGGGGATGCTAAATTGTCAACAACTATTAAACAGCCTTAAAGAGCTGTATGGGAAGCTGGGTCTGCGCTCTCAATTTCTGAGCGTTCCTCAACCAACCTGAGTCTGAGCTATTTATCAGGAGGTCTTTAGTGCTGGAAGGGGAAGGGAGCATTTAAACTCTAGCACAAAATAAGGAGGCACTTTAAGAGGCCATTTGCTTTTCAGGGTGTCCAACTGAGAATAAATCTTCCTTTAAACAGCCTTGAAAAGAAAACAAAGGAAAAAGATCCTGCCCTTGCTGCAAATAATGAGAACCTTGCTGCTAGCTTTGATGGTCAGGGTTTCCTCCCGCATCTTTCTGAGCATCTGGTACTTGACCTGGGTGAGCCCCCCTGGAATTGGCGGAGGGCTGAGGGCTGCGTTATGTTTGGTGGTGAAGCTGGTGGGGGAGAGACTGCGTTAGGAACTTCTGCAGGTCTCTATATTAAATATATATATATATGTATGTGTTTTTTTTTTTTTTTCTAATCTTTTCTCTTTCTATCTCCTTCTACCCCAAAAGCACCACAGGGAGGGGAATTCCCTCCACCCCCCTCCCCACTGCTACATATAACAGTTAAATTCTCAAGGTTATCTATTTGACAGAGCAATTCCAGGGTATATGAAACACAAATTTGGATTTGATTCTGGCCTATTTCAGTACAATACCACATTACTTTGAGATATTTTGTGGAGTCTTGAAAGTAATGTTTTTTTGTTTGTTTGATTTTTTCTCATAATTCTCAGATTCTGGAGGTTTTGTTTGTGAGAAAACAGTTTAGTTTAGCAAACAGAGAAACGTGGCAAATACGTAGAGATAAAGCATAGCCTCTGGTTATGTAAGGGGAAGAAATCCCCACCAAGGATGTGTTTTTGTCCAAGGCAGTAGGAGATAGTGAAAGCAACTCTCCTTTTGCCTCCAGCAGAGCAAAGTGCCCATCTTGCTTCCCTGGCACTGGTAAAAGTGTGTTTGCTGAGCAGCGTAGCAGCTGGCACGTCAGCTTTTCCTGCTAATTCTGCCTGCTTTGAGCGTTATGTATGAGGGAGGCATGTACTGTGAGTGAGACCAAGGGCACGCTGCCTGCAGAGTTGTTCTGTAGCTCGTTTCTTTAATGTCCAGGAGCGAATGTGAACCAAATTTGCCATGAATAGTGCAGATATCGTTACTGCAGAGACATCGCAGAGGTGTGAACGTGTACAGCAGCAGATAGAAAGTCGATCCGGCTGCTGCTTGTAGCGACAACAGTCTGCCTGTGGTCCCAGGAAGAGCACTGATGAAGGCACTGCGCGAGCAGCTTCCCTCTCCAAGCAGGGAGCGTTTCAGCATGCAGATGGCAGCCCAGTCTCAAATCTCGTTCTGCGGCGTGCTGGGCACCTCCGTAATGAGCCTCGAGGAACGCAACGGGAATGAGAGGAGTGTGTGGGAGGGGGGGAGAGGAGAGCTGTGCTATATTTCAGGATTGAGACCTCTGCTTGAACTGTCTTTCTCTCCATTTTTAATAGTGTTTCTACAAAAGCTGCTTGGGGAGCAAGGTTGGTATGACTATAAAGAAGCAAAGCATCTAATCTTTTGGCTTAATAATGCTCTTGCGTAGGCTGCTGTGAATTGGAAGCCTTTCTTATTGATGTTAGAGCGGTGAGTGAGTTTTGAAATTGGCGTGGGTGAGAATGGACTTTTCTCATCTCTTTCAATCTGAAATGTCTTATCCTTTTGTGGCTGAAACTCCGTAGAGGAGATTTGTGTTCATTGGCATGATCGCCTCAAGCGCTTAGGAGGCTGAGGCTGTGACCTGCCAGTGGTGTTTGCTCTGGGGGTCAGCAGTTGAAGAGCTGGAGCCAGGTGTAGCCGTGGGTTTTCACCAGTTTGCAGGCTTCAGAGCTGTTGATAAGCCCTTCAACTTCTCATCAGCCACTTGTTCTTCTTCTTTCTCCACCACCCCTGCAGAGCAGGGCGCTGCTCTGGCTTCCTCTGCTTCGGGAACTCATTGGCCCTAACTGCATCAACTTTAGGGCTTGGGTGAATTTAAGGATCAAACCAACCTCAGTACTAGCACATTTAGCTTTCCAGGTGTAGACCATCTGCCTGTTTTCTCCTGCCCCCGCAGGTGACTTTTCTGTGATCTTCGAAGTACTTCTGCAGAGTTCGAAGAGGCTACACCCTGCTCTATAAACATAAACTCACCAGCTCTGGCAATCTTTACGTTGCCTACAGTGCTTCACGTTGCCTGAGGTACTCTATTGATTAAACCACAATCTGCAGAAGTAAATATATGTAGAATATTAATAGCTTCTACTCTGGGGGGGGGAAAGGGCTGTAAATTAATAGATCCATTATGCTGACCTCATAAACCAGGAGCATTTGAAGTACAGCTGTAATCCTCCTCCCACAACACGTATTTCACTTTGAACGTCTATAAAAGGCCTGGACTACTCAAATTTAAAAGCTGTGATAGGGGCCGAGCACATCCATATATCTCGTGGTGCTTAGCTAGCGTATTGCCAAGTTAAGGCTGGAACAATAGCTCTCTGTAGGGTCCCTGCTAGTGGTGGATCAGTACATCATCGACGAGGCATCTCGGCATGAGACTTTAAAACACAAAACAAAGAAGCTAGCGTTCCCCTTCCTTTGGTGTTTCTGTGTTGTTTTTTTTTTTTTTTTTCTCCTACTTTTCTTCTGCATTTCCACTTGCAGGAGATGCTGCACTAAGGGAGAAGGGGCGTGTGATTCAGGGATTTGAAATGCAATTTGAAGATATAATGAACTTGAATTCTGTATGATGGAGTTGCTTGGGGAATCAAGGTCAGAGTGTGGTGTGAGCTGACAGCACTTGATCTGCTAATCAGTGCTGGGTAGGTTTAGCTCTTTTTTGTCCGTGAATCTGTTAAGATGGGCTGCTCAGGTTTGTGTTCATTTATCTTAGCAGAGATTTAGGTGAGTGCCTTTAGTACGTGTTCATCACTGACCCTTCTGGTTAGCATTTTGATTCTATTGATACAGGAAGCTTTTGTAGTATCGCAGGGCATTTCTCTATTTTCTGCTCTTATTTTTTTCCACTGTAAATAAGCTCTTAAGGCAGCTGTCAGTTCAGAAAGTTCCTGCAGGAAAAGGTTCTCGTGTTAATGCTTGCAGGGTTTTCTCGATACAGGACGAACCAGCAGCTCACTCAGCGTTGAGCCTGCTGCTTTAACATCCCTAAAGCCACTTCTGCTTCTTGCAGCCAGGAGTCTTAATGGCACGAGTTACTGTGTGGAGGCCATCCATGGTATTTTTGTGCCTGCTGCTGAAGCCCATTTTTTGCTTTGCAGTTACACTGTAAGATGCCAATTAAGGCTTTAAGATGCTGCACTTAAATACCGTCCGAATGGCAACCTAGAAGATACCAAATTTTTAATGGAAACATTCCAGTCTTTCACATAAAGCCCCAGTGTTAACACCTAAGGGATGTTTCTTCTGAAATAACTGATAAGATTCTGAGTTTACCTGCTTCACACCACAAAAGATCCAGGGCTTTTGTTCCTTTTCCTTCGCACACAGACACGCAGCCTTTGGAGGAGTCCTTACGGATTGTAGTTGGACCTTGTCAGGTTCTCTGCTGTCTTTTACATTTTTCATAGGATTACAGCTGCACCAGGAGAATTAGCCCAGTGTGAATTTAGTTAAGGACCTGAGCCCAGTGGAGCATCGCTGCCACAGAGGCTCTAATCCAGCCAAATGAATGCTGAATGCATGCTGCCTCGTAGAATTAATGTTCATCACATATTTAGGCGACTTAAGTGGCTGGTTATGATGGTGAAGATGCACAGCGGATTAGGCAAAATGAAATATTCTTTGATGCTCATTGAGCAACAGAGCGAAGAAAGGCAAGTGACTCGTATCAAGTAGAGCTGAAGATGTGATATTTGAACTAGCAGGTGGCTCTGATTTTAATATTTTGTTCATGTCTGTGAGATCAGGGTGTCAACAAAAGGGGCTGGTGCCTGTTCTGGCTTGCTTCCATCCAGCACACTGTTTGTATCAGCCTTTTACTCAGCTCAAAGTTTGGTGTGTAGGCAAAAGAAGACCTGAGGGAGAATTGTCATTAAAATTAAAAACCTTAAAAAGCAGAGTGGGCAAATGACTCGAAAAGAAACGAACATAAGTCACCACCTAGCATGCTGTAGAGAGGCCGAAAGAATTACTGTTGCCATTTCTTCCTTTGTGTCTGGGGTGAAAACGGTAATTTATTTCCCTGAGATTTCTGAACAACAAAACCTGACAACTGGAAACCACTAAGAGGTGGGCTGCTGGTTTTAATGAGCACCTTCTGCATCACAGCTTCTGTGGAGGCACCAGAACCTACAGAGCCTCATGGTGTGTCAGCAGCTCTCAGTCTGTGCATGGACGTGTGCGTGAGTGCATGCACACACCGCTTCTCTCGCTTTCCCTTCCAAAGGAACACTGTACAAAGCAGAGCTTGGGGTACAAATTAGAGCAAAACTAAATTACGTTTAAAGCAGAGACTTGGGAATCTCAGTGCTGGGCTTTGCGCAGAATATTAATGCTCCACTTGCCTTCCTGTTTCTAAACACTTTCTTCTAACCTTGTCATTTGATTGAAATTCTTCTGAGTCTTGGAAGCATTATGAGCCGAAGTGGGTGCTAGAAGGACAGCAAGCAGCGCACAAAGAAAAAGGAATGCAATTTTCCAAGGCCTCTTTTCTTAGGACTCAGAAGAAAAGAAAGGGCTAAGTTTGTCGGTGCTGATGAGGACCATTAGGCAGCATATGGGAGTCAGTCTTTTTCTTTCCTTTTTTTTTTTTTTTTTTTTTTTTGCCTGTCTGTGGGCTGCAGCTTGTCCTATGCCTCTCCCTCTGGTAAGGACAGGAACCTCTTTGCTCATCTCCACACAAATGCAACCTGGTAGGTCCCACCAGGGCTGGATTCACTCAGTGATTCTTTCAGCCTCCTCAACCAGCACACGTTATTCTGTCTCTCTTCCCTCCTCTCAGCGATCTTGGGCAAGTTAGCTGTAATCAGCATTTCTGTGTATCCTTAGTAAGGAAAACATCTTCACTTTCCTGGAAAATGTCCCGAACTTGGTCCTCCTCCTGTGAGGTGTGCCCAGCAGTATGTTCTTGCTACAGCCGTGAGTCCCTGCTCGCGGCTGCTTGGGGTTGGCAGCATCAGAGTAAGCAGCTCCTCAGGGAATTGCTGCTGGGGCCTGCGGGGAAGGGTTGTCATTTGACAGGGGTTGCTCAGCTTTGCTTCTAGTACCTGAGGCTTCTGCTGCTTTGCATTGGCTCAGGCCACGTGTTGACCAGCAAAGCTGTGTGCTCCCGTTGGGCTTTGTCCATCCATTGCTGAAGGGTTGAGCTGTGGGTATGAGCACGTGGGGGTAGGTCTCGTTACCTTATGTGTCATCGCGTGTTTCAGGTGGGTGTGAAATCACATCTGCCTCCTGCTGTGCGTGGGCTGGTTGCTGGGACACCCACAAGTCCCTTCAGTGGTCAGCAGTGTACACAAAACCCTTGCTGGTATTGAGGGGGAAAGGAAGAAAAATGCACCAAGACATCCTGTTAGAGTAACGTTGCCTACAGCTTTACGTGGGAGCAGGTTTGTGGATGGGTTTCACGACTTCAAGGTCTGTCTGATGCACCCACTTGCGTGTTTCAACCTAGATGTCCCAGGTTTCATGTACAGTGCAAGCATCATCTTTTTGCCAGTGAGGATGTGGGAATTATACCTCTGTTTTGTAATGAAACCAGTTTCTGTCATGTGTTCTGGCCATCCTGAGTCATTAAGTCTTAGATCTTAATTGTACGGTCCCAAATGTTGGAGGTGTTTGAGAACCTGTCACACGCACCAGTGGAAGGTGGGCAAATAAAGTGGTTTTGATAACCATTTTCAAAGGCAGAGTGACTGAAATTATCTTTTCTTCTTGTATTTGAAATAAAGGGGGGGGGAAGGGAGAGAAATGAGGGATGCGTTATTATAAAGGTACTTCTGTAACATACAGATATCCTAAATGGAGATGCTTGGTTTTTAAGAGAGCGTCTTTGCACCAGGACAGGGAGCTTGGGGGTTTTGCAACTTAGCTGTTTCATGGGGAGCTGGAAGTGGGGAGGAGAAGACACTGCCTGGCATGAAATGAAACTTTAGTATAAAATGCTGTTAAAACCAATACTTTGAAATCTTGCAAGCTCCTAGCTGTAACCTGCTTTTTATGAAATGTGCTTCTAACTGGAGGGTATTGTGCTGTCGTGGGAGGTTAAAGTGGATTGCAGGAGACACGAGGGGAGCCTTAGGCTCAGCCACTGAAATCTCCTGAGCAAATGCAGAGACTGTCCTGGACACACGCAGCCCTCCTTTCGGCTGCTTGGCGTTCTTCTGGGGGAAACATCTTTTACTGTACCTTGTGTTCTTTGACATGAGGTGTGCTGAAAAAAATGATGTATGATAGAGCAGTTTGAAAAGCCTTGTGGTCTGAGAGCTGTCTAGCAGGGGACGGAGGCAGTAAGCAGCTGAGCCACTGGTTGTGCTGGGCTGATCCTGCCTTCTGCTCATGGCCGGGGCAGTGAAGACAGCACTTCAGACACTGCTGTGGGTTTTTGTGCCAGCTCCAGAGGGGCTGTGTCAGGTGTGATGAGCTGGAGCTCTGGTCTAGGCTGCAAATAATGAAATGGTGGAGTAGTTTCTTGACCGCCTCCTGGTGTACGTCCAGTTCTGCTGGTGCAGCTACAGGCAGCAGCTGCCTTGGGGAGGCCGGGGCTTCAGAAAGCAAAGCTCCTGCTGATGCTGACAGAGCCAAGAATTTTCCCCTATCCCTAGCATGAATGCTGGATGGCAGAACTGGCTTTGAATGTGTATTTAATGCAGCATAGCTCATTTGGGGTGGGGATGAAGGGACCCCCATGAACAAAGAGCTAGGAGTTACATCCCTCAGCTGGAATAAGCGGAGGGAGGCAAGTGGAGAAAGCAATTTGCAAAGCTACACTTGAAAATCATTCTAGCATGCCATCATCATTACAATTATCTGTCAGAAGATTTAGTTCAATTACTTTTTTTGGGTCTCTTGTCAAGATGGCCTTGCCTGTTTCAGGATTTTGATACTCCAAGGAGAGGTTAGGGAAGAACGAATACTAATTCTCCCATTAACCACTGTCAGCCAGCCTTCAGCGCGTGTTATTCCTTGCGTACTCCTTTGGTTCTTCAGCATCATTACCCGGGGGAGTCAAAAGACATAAAGTGCCCTGGGGAACATAAAATGCAGGGGGGGAAATGGCGAAATCCGCTGCCTATTTATAGCTGGTAGTGCGGTGGGGTGAGGGGTGAAAACTTGGGATGGAGGTGGTAATTCTGCAATAATTGAATAGCAGCGTAATTGCCATCGTGTAAGGGATTATACATGGTTCCTTACACTGCCTTCATACAACAGTGGGCTGGTAGTAAAATTACAGGAGAAGAATACTTGATGCAATAAGCTCAAATTAAAGTGAATAATTTTCAGAGCACTGCAGGACATTGCTCTGTCGCAGCCTTACCAAGCTGAGCAAATGTTTGGAGCCGCCGGGGTCTGGGCTGGTCCCAGTGCTGTGGGTGCCTCGGACAGGGCTGGGAGGATGCGATACCCCCTTTAAAGTTTGCCTCTGCTCTGTTGGCCTTTGTTTTCCTTGCTAATGCAGGTGATTCAGTGCTTTTCTGCTTAAAAGAAACTGTAAAATGTCTGCTGATCATTTTGATGCAGGTAATAATTCCACGCTGGTTTAGATAACTGCCCCCTATATCTGAGAATAAGGGTCCTGATCCCAGTCTGTGTCCGACATGGAGGTGAATTCCTGGGGTCTAAGTACACCAAGCCACTTAAAGGTTTGACTTCAAGCTAAACATGTATTTGAGGACTCCAGCTTGTAATTAAGCATCTCTCTCTTTTCCCTGTAGAGAAGGATGGGCTTTGCTGGGTTTGGATTTATTACGCCTCTTTTTAAGTACACGTACAGAACCTCAGTTTGCTCTTCCTATTGCTGACTTTTCTTGAATGACCTTGTACTTGTAAATGAAAACAGTAATAGTAATTATATAAAACTCTAACTATGATATTAAACTACTACTTCTTGTTTTTTTAAATATATATATTACAAAGTAGATAGTAAAATTCCCAGGAGAGAATAATTTTAGCTTTTTAATAAGAATGCCAAGGTCTGCATTCATGCACTTCTGAATTTCATTCAGCTGCCTTTACTTCATTTTTTTAGGAGAAATGTCTGCAATTGCATTACTTCATTGTAGGAGCTTTTACAAGCTCACTAGTGGGGAAAATAAGGTTTGTAAGAGAAGTTGCATGAATAACTGACTCTTATCTTTTCCCAAACAATGTAAAGTTTTGTTAAAGCATGTGGCTTGTTTGCATTAAAAGTAGTTATAGACATTGGGGTCTCCTCCTTGATAACATACAAAAAACTGCCACATTAAACCCATGTGGTTTCAGATAAGTAGTTAAGTCTTATTTTGTTTTTCTTAAGCAAAATAATATTTTCCAAGTGTCATTTAAAAGTAAAACAACTTTTGTGTGATATTCAGAGATAAATTATTCATAGACAGTTACTTTGAACCATTCTGTTTTCCTACCTCTGTATAAAAATAAACCCAGAAGTCGCTGGGCTCAGCCACTGCCCTGCAATGGTTCTTTGAGAAGTGTTTAACTGTAGCTGCTGCTTTGTTGTAGTGAAGAGCTGTGATTCAGACTTGTACTGTTTGCATTTCAGCTGCCAAAGAAAGTGAAAGATGAAGCCTCTTGTTCTCTTGGTTCTTGTGATCTGTACTGTAGTCAGCATGAATTTGAAGCTCGTGTCAAAGAGAAATTCTGGTAAGTCACAGAAAAAAATCCTTTTTACTTTTGAATCTGGACTTAGTGCTCATGCAATCAAGCGTTTTAGATGGCTGCTTTTTGTCTTGCATATATACTTGCTCTCTTCTGAAAAACAAACAAAGCAGTGTCTGCTTACCAGATGTTACAGGATGAATTTTATCATTATAATGTTCTGTTGATGTCACTTAAGCTATTTCAAAATGTCCTTATGTTTTCTTAAGGGAAAAAAGGGGGGGTGGGTGGGAAGGTTGATCTGATTGAAAGCCCGCCAAAGTAGTGATGGATTTGACATTGTGTTAACATCTAATCTTGTGCTCGTGCTAACGGATTTTCTTAGCTGTGGATGTGGTTCCTGATGACTTCTAGGTCTGGGTGGTTTTTCTGTATATTTGAAATACCCAGGATTCTGAGCAGACAGGTGGGTTACCTCTGGCCTTGCCTAGTGCAATCTGTCTGCTAGAGCCTCATGTATGTGGACAGATAACTGATACGGTGCTGCAATTCTGAAATAATTCCCTTTGTCATTTTACATCTTCATGTAGGAGCTAATATAGGGTAGAAGTACTTTTCAGCTTTTGTGTTAGCTTCATTTTTTCCCCACTAATTGTGTGCTGCACATATGAGTGTGAGGCCTTTGATCTTACTGTCCTCAGTGTCTTCAGCAAACATTTCTGGCAATTCTGGTACATACAGAAAAATCACTGATTTATTTGGTGTGGTCAATTTAAAGTTTAATTTCTGCATATTTTTTTTTGAAAATGTAGAAAAAATAGTTATTGGTATGTCCATAATAAAGAACTGGATGCCCCATCCCGGGCCAGGAAATGTTTCTCTGGGAATCACCAGATCCTAGGCTGAATTCTTTTCACTGGGCTAAATGTTTAAATGGACGTTGCTAAATCAAACTAGTCCACAGCCTCCTGTTGTGGTTACTGTGAGCCCTCTTTGCCCTGTAGGGCAGTCATGGAGGTTGGGATTTGGCTACAGTATGGAGCTTGATCTAAAGTCTGCTAAAGGCAATGGCATTCCTATTTTTCAAAACTGCTATTCCTGGCCTGGATGGGAACCCCTGTGAGATCCATAATCTTTATAATTTAGCAGCCTTGACTCACTGATGCTAGGCAATACCACCTGGCTGCAAGGAAAGGCCTTTATCAGAAGTACACCTCTGTAGAAGTAAAATGCCTGTGGTTATCAGCATCATTCAGCTGATAGCTTACCTTTAATTATATTTTAGTATATTGTATTTTTTTTAGCTCCTTTCTTTGACTGACTCTGTGGAATGCCTTCTGTTATTGGCAGCTGTTGACAGTATCAATTCAGGTTGAGTACTGGGAAGAAAAATGCTTTAATATGTTAGGCTGCTTATTGCTAAATATAACCCACTGTAGTGAATAGTTTGTTCTGTTTTCTTCCCATTTAATTGAGCTGGTATATGTTGAGTATAAGATGAAGGGGAAAACTGCACATAAAGTGAAATTACAGTTTCTTTGCAAGTACGTGATCATGTAGTTGGCTTTCACCTTTCAATATTCATTCCCATGTGCTGATTTTCAGGTTGCTGTGTTGAACAAACTATTGATTTTTTTTCCCTTTTTCTTCTTCCAGCACATTGTGTGTGAAATGCATTTTCTGTTTCTGTAATTTCAGCACTTGGAGCGAAATTGGTAATTTGACTCCCTTTCTGAAAGGGCCTTTAGATACAAAGTACTCTCACTTGATTGCTTGGGTCCTCCCTGAATGTTAGGTTGTGCAGGGACAGATGCTGTTGATTTTTAACTCTGTGTGGTGTACGTAGAAGATTGGAGATGGAACAGAAAAGGAAAGCCAGGCAAAGGAAATGATGAGACCTTATTGCTCAGTGGGGTGACAGTAGCTGTGGCACCCTGGTGCTGTGCTTCAGGGGCATTTTTTTAACTGATGTCTTGGTAAAAGAGTGTGGGAAGGGGAAAGCACCTGGTTAGTTGTGGGCAGTTACACTGCGGTCTGTATGGCAGGATGTCTGATAGCAGCAAGGCTGGTGTCGCTGTAGCTGAGAGCAGGAGTGGATGAGGTGCCCAAATGATTCCCTGTGGACAGGAGCTCTGCAGCTGTGCTCCCTGGACGCTGTCAGTCTGTTTCTTGCTGCCTGTATGGGGATGTCGAAGCTGGTGAGCATCCTTAAAAGGGGCAGGGAAATTGTGTAGACGTTTACGTAGAGCTGTGTGAAGCAGTGCGTGGAAAGTGCTGACACCGGTGATAAAAGCAGGTTTTGACTACCAGGGCAAGAAACCAGCAAAACTGGGGTACCTGGGTCTTGGCTGACCTACATAGACTGGCATTTTTCCAAGCAGTATGTAGAAATGTAGCATGAGTGGCAACAATTGTGATGAGTGTTGAGTACAAGAGCAATTGTGAAGTTGACCTGTGTGTGTGTGATATCACATAATGGATTGTGCCTTGATTAAAGGTAGGGAGAATCTAAGGAGAGCAGGACTGAAGTGGACTTGGCATCTTCAGGGGCTGGTGGGAAAACCTACCTTTGAAGCCAAGGAATGGAAATGCAAGGGGAGAAAGCTGAGGATGAGATCTCCGGATAGCAATTGCAGACAGCGTGCAGAGGCTGGGCAACAGGCACGAGGTGTTCGAGCTGTCCAGGAGAGGAGTGTCTAAGGTGTCAAAAAGAAGGTGATGAAATGGTGTTCTAGTTGCAGGCATAGAATTAAAGCTTGCTGAAGAAATGATTCTCATAGAAGGAGGGAAAAAACAAACCAAGAAGAACTGAAAGAAATTTGTCTTGTGTGTCTTTGCTTGTGCTTTGTTATAAATCCAGGTGTTCGTATTTCCATTTGGAGAGGACAAACAGGAATGCATGTGAGGGCTATGGGTAGGTTTTAGAGAACCTTGCAATGCTGCAAAAACAACATAGAAACTTGGCTTCTTCTCAGTTGAGATGCTGTGCCAAAATAATTAAAATGGTTGAGCTAATTTAATTATGCTAGTCAGATTCTTCTTTACAGGCAGCAACTTCCAGATGCTCCAGAAGAAATCTGTCATGTCTACAGAGTAATGATTGCTGTTTGTGGTGGAAACAGAAGAGTTTGCTTCAAGCATCTGTGTGAATGGAGTGTTGACTTCAGTTTCATAAGCATTTCTTAATATTAAGGAGCTCTTCTGAAAGCTGCAGGTCATCCTTTTTGCCTGCTTTGAGAGGTGAAACTGAGCAACCAGCTGATGCTGGGACTGCAGCCCTAGTGATACCCTGGAAGAGTTTAGTAGGTGGAGGTTATGCAAATACACTGAGGGTGTGGGAGCTGTTAGGCTCCCAGCTGGTAGGGGATTTCCTTTTAATCTGATTAAATGACTTCTTTTCCCAAGCCTTTTGTATACAGTGCTTTGAATAATCGTCGCAGGGAATATAAAACCAATTAAAAATCAGCACACTTTTTAAGCACAAGATTTTTCAGATTATAGATTGTTTGATTTATGAGACATAATTCCATTAGTGACTAATTGATGTCCTGTATAGCTGCTGTATTTATTTGCTGAGCTGCAGTACCTCATCCCAGCACGCTTGAGCTCCGGAGGGCACGCCTGCCTTGTGCAGCAGAGCATGGCATCCCTGAGCTCTGTGTAAGGCTGCTGCCTGCAGAGCCAGGGTGGTCTTGTTCAGGTCTTTGGGGCTTCCTTGGCTCAAGCCTGGCATTGACGTGTCCTCCCAGCTACAAAGCCAGAGTCTTGTATCTCCTCTGTGTTGCATCAGATGGATGCTCTGGGCTTTCTGCTCTTCTCCTCTTTGTCTTGGGACCACCCCAAAGGCAGCTGTGTGTCTCTGAGCCCCCCTGCCCCGAGATGCTCCAGCGGTGTCCAACTTTGTCTCCAGTGGCTTGGGAGACAGAGGGCTTGATTTAGCATCGTGCCCTGCTGGTACGGGCATAGCCAAACTGTCTTAAAATGTTAATTGGATTAAATGCTTGGGACTTTAATGCGTTCATTTTAACGTATTCACATGCTTTACCATATTCATTTTAAACCTATTGGCTTGCTATTTCCTGCCTTCTGAACGCCTTGCAGCAGCTGACTGTGCTCTGCTGCAGATGTGTCAGGAGACCTCCACGTTCCTCCTGGCTGTGCCGGCTCTAGCCCAGGGTTTCCCCCTGCTCCTTTCTGTGAAGCTCGGCTTTGTTTCCTGGATTGCTGCCTGATTGTTGTGGCCATGAAAACTGCAGCGTACACAGAAGTGGAGGTGCTTCTACTTCAGAGGCGATCGAAGGATTTGTGCCTGGAATGGGATATTCTGGAGGAGCCCAGCTCTTAAAGGTCCATTTCTCCTGCCGGAATGGGTCCCTGGAGTGAGCATGTTGATCCTGTGATGCTCGCTCACAGTTGCCTTTTCCTTTTTGTAGCAATACAAGCAATGCAGAAGAGGTTTATCAACTTTCCCTTCCTGCAAATAATGCAAAGACAGAGAAAATGGGAGCGTGGCAACACGAATTGGTGTACGCTGATCTCAAGATACCGTAGGTTATTTGCAGCCCCAGGAAACAAAAATGCAGCAAGGTGGACATTGTTCTGGGCTGTCACTGGTACAAGAGTGCGTAGGGTCCCTCTTGCAGTCGTGTCTGCTCACCGGTTCCAGGCTGCTCTCCATCTGTAGGTTTTGGATCAGTGGGACAGGAGGAGAGCAGGGCTCCTGTGCTCAGTCACATCTCAGGGGGCTGCTGGAAAGAACGGGCGGTGTGTGCACCTCGGGATGGGTGTCTCAGCCTTGGTTTTCTCTCCTCTGGGTGCTGGTGGCAGCAGTTAGATGTTCTCTTTACTGCTGGAGGGGAAGGGAGATGTGTAGAGAAGAACAAGAAAGGAAATAATCTGCTAGAGGTTTGGTGTTTTTTTTTTTAGTGACCTCAGCCTGACAGGGTTTAAATATTGAGCTTATTTAAACACTCAAATTTTTAGCTATTACACTCGTTTAAAATGAGCTCATGTATAATTAAAACAATTAAAATATTGAGCTGATATTTAAATATTAAAGCTAGACTGCTCTCCCAAAAGGGAAACCGCAGCTGTATCTGAATAAAATAAATGAACACAATTAAATTGTTTCAGGCTGCAGTAAATCACGAAGGTAGGATCTTCAGGGATAGGGGGAAGTAAGAAAAGCATGAAAGAAATGTCATTTCTGAAGTTAGGAATCTATACATCTGTAGTCTTCCACTCCTGCAGTGGACATCATGTCAGCTGTTGGGATGGCTGCTCTACATCTAGCTGCGGCATGGAAGAGTTTATTAATAATGTCTGAGCCTCTAGAAGGCATTTCCTTCGTGACTGAAAAATCTTCCAACTCCGTGCCTTTAATTGGATAACGCTTTTTTTGAGTCCTTTTTAAATGAAAAAAAAAATAAAAAATCTTGTATCCAGATGTCTTGGCTTTGTTTTCTGTAAGGTCCTGAACAGAAATTTGAAGAGAGATCTTCATGTCAGTATTTCTGGCGCTCTCATTTTGTGGGTGTGGATCCTACGTTTGTGTCTTCTGACATTGACTGTCCTGAGGGACAGGGAAAGGTCTGGCATGTTTTCTTTTTCCTCTTATTCATGGAAATAGTATAGTTTTGGAAGGTTTGTCTTACGTAATGTTCAAGTGAAATCATTAATAATACAGCTGCAAACTTACCCAGAACATGGTCTTCAAGCTCCGCATGCACTCTGGTCCTGATGGGTCTCCTGGTGCTTTGCAAAGAGCAGCCCCCCCGGGGATTTACCTAGCACAGAGGTGGGGGATCTTTCTTCCTGTGGATTGTTGTGGTGTGTTATGTGGTGGGAGCAGCCTCCAGTACACTTGGATTTGAAAATACCGGGTTAGGCAGGCTTTTTAAAAACGTATTTCTTATTATTTTTACGCTTTGCTCAATAAAGCTTAGTAGCCTCCTGGGCTCGGAGGTCACTGAGGCGGGTGCGGACCTGCGTGGGCTGTAGGCAGGCTGTGGTGTTACAACTGAATTTGGGCTCAGCTCCTGAGCGAGTGCAGTTCTGTGCGTGCCTGGGTTTCTGTAACTCGGGTGTGTGTGTAAGGCAGGCTGTACGGGCTGCTGCAGGAACATAGACGGGGCTCCTTGGGCTCAACTCAGTACAAGCACTGATGTGTGTTCTCATCTCTGTGCCCACTGAATTTAAAGAACTTTTTCTACGTTACTTTCAGAACCTTGCTTGTTGCTCGAAGCATGCTTTAGTTTTTAATTCCTAGTCCCCGTGATGCGTTTTACCAGTAGCTTCCCTTCTGTTTGTTCTGTTCTTGCTGTGAAAGCAACAAGCAGTAAAATCCTGAGGTAGGAGGCACTGGGATCAGCATGGGAAACAGCAATGGGGTGAAGAAATGAGGTGGTGCATTCTTGGTTAGTTTTCAGCATTTAATGCTGGAGAACTTGTTTTCCAGCAGGAAAGGAAGCATCAGAGGTATCCTGTCTCAGAAAGTGCAGAGCTGGGTTTCGAGTTGTAGATCTGCGATGCAGGAAGGAATTCTTTTCAGTGCAGTGTGTGTGTGGAAGTGCTAGTATATGGACCTGTGAGACTGTTGTGGTACTGTTACCACTTGCTCAAGTAGAAATGATTGCCCATCTACCAGCTGAAAGAAAAATTGATCTGAGCTGCAGTGTCACATCTAGACGGTGTTTCCTCACTTTATTAATCTCTAACCCTTTCAAATCCAATCGATCCTTTCCTACAAGGAGCATGATTAGTACTCATAATACATACCGATAGGAAAACGTGGTAGATGGAGTTGTGTTTTCAGTGCTTCACCACTGAAGACAGACTCAGGTAAAAGTTAAGCTTCTAACCCGAGCTCTTTGCTTTTCCAAGACGTGATGACTGAGCAGCCTGTGCCATGAGTTGCCCCACACCAGCCTCTGCCATCGGTTCCTTCTCACTTTTTTTTTTTGTGTGTGTGTGTGTGTGTTTTTTTTTTTTGTGTATTTATTTTAAATTTAAGAGAGGTGCAGATGTTTAGTCTTTCAGGGGTCATTATTCCTTTAAAAAGGCGTCTGGTATCTGTGCATCCATTGTTCCAGGTGTGAAATGGAATTGTACTGGAACACTTAGGAGACTGTTTAAGCCAGGCATCTGTAAGCAGTGGTTTTAAATAAAGAGACTGGAGGCAATAGCAGTACCTGGTGTGAGCCTTTTGTGTCTGAGCATCTCTGTTTCAGTTGCTGTAATGGAGTGAGAGGAGTGGGAACCTGCCTCAGACTGCAAGCAGCATGGCTGGGGCTGGAGGGCTCAGGGCAAGCCCCTGGAAGGACTTGGCTCCCCTTTCAGATAACAGGCATGAACTAGGGCAGGAGAGAGCCTCAAGCTCCCAAATGCCTTGCTGATGTTTAAAGTCCGGTATTTTCTGTGTCTCTTGCTTGTGTCTGTGGGACCTACTGCTGTTTTGCCATCCTGTAACCACGTGTACTGTTCAGATGTTAAGGCCATGTGGTAGAGGCTTTGAAACATGATGGTTACTTAATATTTTTGCCCTTTTAGTGTTGTAATAGTGCTTTGCTACCTTGGCAATTTTTTTTTTTAAGGTCTCATGGGACTACTCGGTGTTTTAGGTAAAGGTCTGCTACCGTGGTACCAGTACTACTTGCTCTTCCGTCCTAAAGAACCTTTGCTGGCCATAAACTGATGCAGCAAAGCTGCCAGTCCCCTGTGTCTGAGCCATGCTGAGCTGCCTCTGTGCTCACCCAGTGTCTGCCTTTTGTTTGGTAGCAGTCCCAGGGCTGGGATTCTGTCATCAGCTGTGCGAGTGGCTTAAAACAGCTCTGTCCAAGGACACCTCCATCTGCGTACAGTCTAACCAGATGTTCGTGTTTGTTCTTTGGTCCTTTCATCCCGCTGTACGAATGCATATCAAATCAGTTGTGGAAGTTGTATGCTAAGTAGTTTCACAGGTTTTATTATTTGAGAGTTAATGGACTTTGTCTGGTGTGTTGAAGGTAGAACTGCATTAATATTTGCAAACCCTGATGTTAATGCAGCAGCTTAGACTTGTATTGAGACAACAGTGGGGCTTGCCGGTGGGTCTGCTGGGTAAAAGCTCTCCTGTAACAGTTTCCTTGCTGTGATCGGAGCTGGCAAGTTTTTTCAGGTTTGTGCAAGACAAGCACATCCTTTCCTGCACACGGGGTTGCCCTTTTCCAGATCATAATGTGTAATATAGTTGTAAAAATCGGATCTCTTTTAATGGCTTTATTGTGCACATGAAAGCTGTGCATTATCAATGTAATTACAGAGATAATTTAATACTTGCTCTATGCTTTACTACAGCACTTTCCAACAGGGAGCTGTAAAAGGTAATTTTGATCTCCTTAAACTTTGTTTAGATTATTAAGAAATATTTTCTAGTGGCAGAAGAGGGAATTCTATTTCTGCATGATCTACTAGCCCCTTAGGGCTAGCCCTTTACAGTCGTATTCATCAGGTAAGGGACGCGATGGGAGCAGTTACTCACCTCCTGAAGAGCCGGCTGGTTCCTGAGCACGCAGCACCCGCAGACGAGGATCTCCACCAGCAGAGCCATGCAGCCTTTGGCGATGCTCTTCGCCAGGCTTTTCCCAATGATTGGGAGGCAAGGGGGAGTAAAACCATCACAGGTCTTACAGCTGTCGCAGTCTGCCCTTTGAGGCGTTACTAAAGGTATCTTAGTGCCCCAAGCAGCCTAGAGTGATGGAGTGGGCTGAGCGACCTCCTTTGTAGGATGCTCCTCTGGCAGCTTCTGTTCCACATCTGGGCCACCCCGGGGAGCAGCAGGGTGGTCCTGTGCTCGTGCCCCGTGCAGGGAGGTTGGAATTGGACTGGATTGTGTCTTGTCCCCCGTCCCCTTTTTTTTCTTCTTGAAGAAACTCTCTTTAGAATAGGATCCCCTGTAATATATCTGGAGAATAAACCAGGGAAACTTCTAAAGTGAGAGGGGCTTGCTAATTGCTTAAAAATTAGGCAGCCTCCATCTGAATAATCGCCACTAGCTGGCTGGCCTTCTTCAGTCTAAGTAGCAGCTCATTAGTAGGATACACACAGATGGTTCTGTGCTTCAAGGTATTTAAAATACACAGGCAGAGAGCTGTATTAATAAGGCAAACCTGTCCTTAGTTTCTGTGAGTGAGTTTGCTGCAAGCAGCAGAGGGAACAATGCCATTTGGTAAATATCATTAGGTAAGGGCATTTCATACATTTATTTAGTTTGCACATTTTTCTGCAGATAACAGATTATGATAAATACTGAAAGTAATGTACTGTTTCTGGGAAAATTATATTGTAAGAACAGACTTACAGCAGCTATTTCGTTTATTCAGTAGCTCATTTACCCATATAATTGCTTGGAAAGAGATTTATTCAGAGCCTAAGCTTTATTTGGAATATATGTCGTTTCTTGCTTTCTGTTCTCTCTCTCTCTTTTGATGTTTCCTGTAGGCAGTTTGCTAATAGTTTACTCAAAATAAGTCGTCTTCTGAGCTGGATTCCTTCTGCAAGTGCTAGTGGATAGCAAAATAAGAGACCACCTGTCAAGGAAGCCAGGAACCGCTGAGCCCCAGCCCTCAGAAACGCCAGGGAAGGAGCTGCTGTGCAGAGGAGCAATGTAAATTCAGATGTGATGGTAAACGTGGCTTCGTTGTCAAATGGCAGACTTGCCCTCTGCTTCTCCTCCTGTGTGTATCATTGGATGGGCAACTGCTCCATCCTTCCCTCAGGCAGGCTCTTTTTTTTTGTGTTACACCTGAGCAGCGTTCGAACCCATCTTATAATGACCGTGTCCATTAGTGCACTTGGCTGTGAATCCAGCTGTGAATCTATTAGCATATCGGCTTTCCAGTGTAAGAGACTTTTACCTCTAAGACCGGGCTCTGGAAGAAGGAAGTCTCCCTCAGACAGTTGTTCTTCCCCAGACAGTCAGAATTTGGTCTTTATCCCCTCCCTTGGAGGGTTTACACAGAGGGGGTAGCTCCAGCCTTTTCTCCCCAAGTCCTCAACAGACCTGCTTCCATTTTCAGCAAGCATGATTCACGTTGTTGCTTCGCTCTTCTTTTTATTTCTGATAGATTTGGTGTGTATTATTTGACTATGCTGCTGATGAGAAGAAAGCATGTTTCCCTTTCCTTCTGACTAGTCTTTGCCTTGCTGTGTGTGTGCAAGTTACAGCGCTGCTTTGGTAGATCTCTGAGTTAATGTTTGTTTTTCTGGAGTGTATTTTAAAAATATTAGTCCAGGCTAGGAGACTCTCAACTGGAACAGATGTAGTCTGAAGAATATATATATATAATATATATATATATATTTTTTATAGCTACCTTTTTTTTTTTTTTTTTTTTTGTTACACGTAAGTGTTCTGAATGATTCCAGTCCTCTCTGTGGTAAATTACTATTTAGTTCAAGTCCTGCTTTGGGCTCCTGTTCAGCACATGGAAGTACATGTGGCTTCTTCCACTGCCTGCACTGGAAGGAGCAGAACCGTCAGGAAGCAAGGTTTGTTTTGTGGGACTTGAGTCTGAACCTGAAAGAAAATGAAGAAACACTAGGAGGTACTTACTGCTCAGGGGCGATGAGACTCTGTTTCCAAAGCCATTTAAGGAGGGCTGTAAGTAGGAAAACAACCTAGTGGTGTATGGAGAGGATGGGATGGATGATGTGCTGAGGGAACTAGGAAGGCTTCCTGCAAGGATCTGTGTAAAAGACCAAGATTTCAGTAGAAAAAATATTTAAAATGTTTAAATTTTTAAAATGTTTACCTAGTTATAGACTTGGCTTCCTGGAAATGTGGGGAGAGTTTGGGATTTACAAGGACGGGAAGTCACCAAGTGACCTGATTTCCCAGGAAAGTGCGGGAGTTGGGTAGCAGTGGGATTCTGTGAATGGTGCAGGGGTGGCACCTCTGGAGCAAGGAGGGCTTTCAGGTGAAGGTGGTGAGGCAGGAAGAACAGTATTTCATTTCAGCTCTCAAATTGCAGGGTAATTTGATAGGGTTTACTAGTAACCCTAGGCTATATTGTTTGTTTGCGTGTTTGGTTTTTCCTCCTGCTGTAAAGCCACTGAAGTTGGTGGAATGAAACTAGGAATTAACAAACATGACTGCATAGCAATGGGACTGTTTCTCCTGTCTGTGTGCCAAGCTTCTGCTTACTTGGTGTGATTCTGCAAAACATCCATTGATTTTGGTTCCTCAGAAGCTAATTACCTCGTAACCCACAGGATCAAGCAGCAGTGCCCGCTTATTTAGCCTGTAACAGCGCCGTTCTGACTGTGCTGCCCAGTTGTGCTGGCACTTGCTGCAGGGAAGCTCCCATTGACCCTGCCTGCACCAGGGCTGCAGAGCAGCCCACACGCACGTATCCTGCCCCTGCACTGTGGCTGTTGTGCATGCAAATGGGCAGGAATTGTCACTGAAGCAGTGGGTACTTAATGCATGTTTGTAAATTCAGCTCCTTTTGGAGCTGAAATTTCCCTGCCAGTGTTAATTTGGTATTTGTCACAAATTGCAGGGGCGAGAACAGGAGGGGAAGCCAGGCTCTCAGCCACGGTGGGCTCCAGCTGCTCCTCTTCCTGCTTCTACCTCAGGCATTGCCACAGGTGAGTGGGGAGAGGAGCAGAAATGTCCCAAGGTAAATCCCCAGGAAGAATCTTTGCCTTTTCTAGGGAGTATCATGATGCAGATTGCATTGATGCGGATTTTGTAGGGATCTGGTTCATTGAAATAAGACAAGCCTGCCAATATACAGTAGATGTAGCAGAACACCCCCGACCCAGAATGATGCCTTGGTTTTAGTTTGACAAGTCATAGTACAGGGTGAATTCGGGCACACTGTGCATCTTTCTTCAGTGCAGCCACTTGAGAAGGCCCTTCAGTGCTAATCCATTTGGATAGCAAGGTATTGTTTCCAAATACATTGTGTGAATCTTAATTGACGTTTTGTAGCCCACAGGAGAGAAGTAATACATCACTGCTATTATTGCGAAGACGTGTCCTTTGGGGGAAACCCCCAGTTGCAATTCCTCAAGCATCTTTAAGGTTCTGAGAAGCAAATCAATACATTTCTCAACAACAGTTATCCTCGGAAACCCTCGGAATTAGATGTGAGAGAAAGAAACAAAGCTGGGGTGATCTCCAGCTGAGCTTTCTGCCCACGGAACTGCCCTTGCCACTGGAAGGCTGAATGAAATTGTAAGTCTGTGCTCGACTGTATCAGTAAGCAGCTATTTTTTGCCAAGTAGGCACAGTGATAAAATTGCCTCTGAAGTGGTTGCTGTGTTTAATCTGCGAGTTTTCCTGGATGGGCACCATCTCATGTCTTCGACCGGAGCTTTCGGGTGCTTCAGCTGTACAGAGAACCAGGAATGCTTCAGTAGTTCTAGTGAGAAGGACTTGGTCTGCCCCAGAGGGCTTGTTTGAAGTTGCATTGATAAGAGTAATCAATTAAGTCAATCAAGTAGTCAATTAGGATTACTTGCAGATGTTTGGATCTCTCTGTACAGAAGAGCAGAAGTGCTGCTGTTTCTGGTTGGTCTTTTTAATTCAGTAACAGAACGACTATAACTACTGATAGCGTTTATGGTTGACTTCTGGAGGGCTTGTGCCAATTGGAGTAGAACTAAGAACTGCTCTGTGGATCAAAGCTGCTTGGTAAGCTGTGAGTTGGGTGCTCTGCTGGAGCACCTGCCTGGTGAGCACACCAAGCAACTTTTTATTGTGGGAAAAGACCCTGAATTGCTTGTCAGTGGTCATCACAGTCCTGTCCTGCCTGTTCAGTTTGCAGCAGCAAATCTCCTGTATGTCCTGTGCTGTGGATCTCCCTGTCCTTGGGGATGAGGAGCTGCATGTTAAATTTTGTCTCGCCAAGCTAACGATACTGCAGCAAGCCACGCTTCTAGCTAGGAAGAAGCAGTCCTGAAAAAGCGTGTGTTTAATGCCCATTTGGAAATGTCCAAGTTAAATACTCTGGTGGAGCACTGTACTGGAACAAATGTATGGGAATCTCTCTTTTCCAGGGGATCGCAGGCTGGCTGTGCAGCCCTTGAGATCTCCTGGGACTAAAAGGCTCGGGGAAGTGTCCAACCCGTCACAGCACAGCAAACATCCACCTCGTGCTATTCGCTCAGAAAGGGTTAAAGGCTCTCTGGCAACTGCTGAGTACTACAGCAGATATTTTCCCTGTGTAACAGTGGAAGAATGACTATGCATAATCTAATTTTAACTTAATCTAGTGTACCTGGTATTTTCATATATAGGATAATGCTAGAGGAATGTGAAAAAGCTTTCCTCTTACCAAAGCCTGTGCTAAAATTCTGACATCAATAGAGGAAATGTGTTGATTCAAAGAAATTTTAAAAAGCTCACTTTGTGTTCTGTATTTGATGATTTAAAAATACATTGTTGTGATTAATTTGTTGTTCTTGGTACAATCTTAAGCTCTTCTTCTAATAAGATCGTGCTGATAGTAAAGATTCATACACTGGTGTGATTTCCCTCTCTGTTAGTTAATAGCTGCCTAATTGGAAAAGTAAAAGTAATTCTTGTTGTGTAAACAGACTTCAAAACCTCTTAATGGATCATGCAGCTTACTTATTTAATTTTTGTAGTGCTGACAAAGGGAGGGCTTTGCTTTGAATTCCCTCTAGCAACAGTAATAATTAAGGAAAGAAAAAGGCCTGCTTCTAACTGAAATGCTTTTTGTCACAGCGGACAAAGGGGAGTTTTGAGATGGTGGGGTGGGAAACTTCTCTTGTGGGAAACAGAAGCAAATGAATGGATGTTCTAAAGAGACTTTGGGCTTTTCTCCTGTTTGCGAATTCTCCAGTGGCTCCCTGTACTTCTCATATTTCTCTCTTAGACCATATTTTGTTGCATCTTCTCTTTTTACATTCTGTAGTGGGATGGGGGTCTCTAGTGTTACTGTCACCTCTTCTGAACCAGAAAACGAAAGATTATGGAGAGAAGGAGAAAAAAATCACGTTGTGACTTCCCAGAAGTGCTGAAGGCCTTCATACCCTTCAAAGAACTGTAGCTCCCAATTCTTGTTGACTGCAATACATTTTAAAATACCTACCCTTAATAAAAATGGCCTTGAGTACCTACAGCCTGTTTGCAATTGATGAGAGTTGCAGAACCTAAGCACCACTGAAAATCAAGCTATCAGTCACGCTCACTGGCTCCCTTTGATGGAAGCAACACTGCGCCTTAGGGAGCGCTGAGAGCTGTGCTTACAATCCCAGCTCCTAAATGAAGAGCGCCTTCTGTTTGTCTCCTCGCTTCTGGTGGAGTCACCTTCGGGGAGCAGAGCTGGGGCTGTCCTGCTGGAGATGCTCTCCTGCATCACCTTTCGGGATGCCCAAATCTCCCCAGACCCGCTCTTCTCCCCATTCTGCCATGGGGCGGCAGCCTAGAAAGTGAGCAGTGTTTATCAGGTAGTGGCAGTCAGGTTTTGATTACTGCTTTCTGAAGCTTATTGTTAACAGGACACATTAACTAGACACAAGAAAGCCCTGACTAAATATGCAGTGTTGCATCCCAGTACACACGGCGTATGTTGGCAGACTGATAGTGCAACAAGTGGAAGCTCATGGCTTCGTGGGGCCTGTGTGCACGCCCCGAGCTGCGTGCAGGTCATTCCCAGCCACCTATTTCTGTGCTGTAAGCTCTTTCCCAGGAAATAGGGTTTCCTGGGCTTCTGCACACCCTCTCTGAGCTTTGGGGGTGTAAATGAGCTTCCCTGAGGCCATTGAGAAGACTAAGCAGTGCTGAGCAAGCAGGCACGTTATAAACCTGGCAGAGCTGAGGTTTGGTGCAGGAGTGTGTTTGCGTGATGGCTGAGGGAAGGAAGGAGGAGAGGAAGGTGGAAAATTTGGCAAAACCTCTTAGCTTTGCCAGGATGGAGAAGCTGGGGAGAAGAGTGGGTTGCTCATTCAGCAACCTGGAGTTGGATCCCGGGCCGTGTCCTCACAGTGCCTTCCAAGCATGCCCCTGGGAACGCGCTGGCTTCAGCTCAGTGCTAACTTGTGCCAGAGAGATGGGCTTTCTCGGTGGAGAGCAAAGAGGAGATTAGAGGGAAGTGAAAATGTCAAGTAGTCGGGCAGAGAACGATTTTCTCTAAACACAAAGGGGGTGGGAAAGCAGCTGAATCCCTTCTGCATTTCCAGCCTGAGTTCAGACTTCTTTTCCACCCTGCAGGAGCAGGGACTGGCTCGCTGTGTTCAAGTGGCAAGCTCCGGTTGCTTTGCTGTGCAGCACATGTGTTGGCTGCAGGGGGAATCAGGGCAGAACTTCTCCTCCAGTTGCAAGAGCCTTCAATGCCCGCAGAGCTTAGGGTGCTCCAGAACGCCAGCCTGTCTTCATAAATAATTCTGCACGCCCCCCTCAGGCTGTCGGCAAACACAAACAAGGGGCAGGTTACAGTAAGGAGCGCAGGGAATCGTTGTCACAGAGCTAAAGAGGCGCTCCAGGTAGTAGCGCTCCGGGAGTTAGTTCTGGATCTGGTTGTCCCAGCGAAACGGACTGGCTACCGAAAGCAGAGCCCTTTCCAAAGCACGTCTCTGCGAAGCTTTGCTCTCCGTCACCTCCAACTCATCTCAAAGCAGGGCTGAGCTGGCAGCTGTGGCCCTGAGCATCCCCCAACAGCCTAGACCAGGGGTCTTGGTGCAGGATGGGGGCACTGCGGGCTCCTGGCCCTGTCCTGCTGGGTGCTGAGCAGAGCTGGGTCTGCGGTGCTGAGAGCAAAGCCCCGGCCCTGTCACTGTTGCCAGCAGCGCCTGTGAAGCCGAGGGACAGCTGTCAAGGTAAAGAGGATTTGCATCAGCAAAGCAAGGATAAACCCTGGCTCCTTGCCTCGGGCAAGTTTCCCTCATTTTTTGAAGACTTGGGGCCTGGTGCCGGGAGGTCACCTGCCTGACTCGTGTGTTTTTGCGATACCTGAGATGAATGCTCGCTGCCTTGCATTATGTATCAGCTATTGGAGGCAGAAACCGAAATGAGAGTATAATTAATATATAAAAGCCTTTGTTCTTTGCCTCTGGCCTGTTTCTAGTTTGTTTCAGTACATCCCAACGTGTGCTGGCTTTAGCTCACTGACTCCAGACCGATGGCTGGCATCAATGCAGCAAATCCCGCAATCAGCTGTGCCTCCTTCCTTCGGAACCGCCTCAGAAGTGGTGGCTCAGGGCACTGAAGTGTCACCTGCAGGTACTTCTGGGGCCCCCAGCCCTCCTTTTTGAGGGCAAGCTGTAAAAAAGTGTTGGCCGTAGGAAGAGTTTGTTCTCCTGGGTGCGTGAGACTGATGGCAGAGGCTGCAACTATTTTGGAGTAGTTGTCTCCTAGACTCCTTTGCTTCACTCCCAATACTGTCCTGGATCTACGCAGACCCCTGTACTTCTATACAGGGTATCTGCCACTTTGGTTCCTGGAAAGAGGGCAGCATATTCCTTGTTTTGTTTTGTGGTTTTGTAGAGTAAATAGAGGCTTCTACCAACATTTTTGATAAAGACAAAGGTAAGGTTGGCATTGCTTTGAGAACTACTGAGCAATGGGGTTAACTAAAACTGCTTTTATTGAGAAGTTTTTAAATATTGAACAGTGAGAATGGTGGCTGATGGATGGAGAGACTGTGAGGTTATCTCCCTACCCCCAAATAATGGGGGTGAATGATCCTCTTTAAGTTTGAACTTGCTCAGTACTTCTGTGTCCTGAGCTCTCATAACGTGTATGTTTTTTCTCTCTGAAGACCTTTGTGGGCCTGGGATACTGAGGATTACCAGTAAGGACATCAGCCTATCCCATTTAATGCTGTCCTGGTTGTGACCATGTCTTTTCAAAGGTTTGCAAACCCTGTTTGTTGTCTCTTGCAGTAAAAAAAAAAAAAAAAAAAAAAAAAAAATCTTTGCTAGTGTTTACTTGTGTGTAATTTTCTAAATGCACAAGATGATCCCTTTCCTTCCATGGCACTTGTTAATTAATGTCAACTGCCTTGTGCTTTACATAAGCCCTCTTACCAGGCCAGCTAAGCAGCCTGGCCCCTGCCCTGTGCTGGAGCCCTCTTTAGAGTCCCAAAATTGCAAATTTCATAGCCATGGGTGAGTGCATGTTGAAATATATTAAGCACAAGAATGGCACAACTGCAGTTCCTGCATTTTTCCTCTAAAAGTGCTTCTTGGCTGTGGAACGCTTGACTAAATATGAGGTAGTGGCAGAGTCTGAGAGCTTGTGGTTTGCTGTTGAGGTTGGTGCCAGTTCAAACAATATAGGGACTTGGTTGGCTTCAGTACGTCTGTATCTGCTCGATGCATCGAGATATAGAAGGTCAGTGAGGTTCACTCTGAGCTTCTTGACTTGGTTAAACGTACAGCTGCAGCGTAAGGCCATCCATCTGAGACAGAAACTCAAGAAATGAGATGCCAGCGAGCGCAGGGGATAACGGTGGTTCTGCTGTAGGGGAGCTCGCAGCATCCCAGCAGGGCCAGTCCAGACTCGGGATTTCTGGTTAAAAGGAGACTTTGCACACTTGAAAGTTAGTCTCCATTCCAGTTCAAAACCGAAACCCACCTTTCCCCTTCTTGAAATGAAACGAAGCTTTCAGTGCTCTTACAGGTGGGAAATAAGATGTTGCTTTAGTGCCTGATGTTCCCCAAGGCCTTCCAAATGAAGGGGCTCCAAATGTAGGATTCATGGCTTGGGTATTTGTGTGCTACTTCTGTTATATTTTGAAATGGCCCAACAGCCTACAAAATAATCTTGTAAACAAGGAGAAAGGCCATAAAATATAACTACAAATTTAATGGGGAAACGAGTGATTCCTTTTTTGACCCAAATTCAACCAAACTCAAGCCTTGTGGAAACCCTTTTGGCCAGCCACCGGGTCGCAGTCTGAGCGCTGTGGTTCAGTGGGGAATCGGTGTCAGTCGCCAGGGAGCGAAGGATGAATGGGACATTAAGAATGTCAATATTTCCCTTTCTAAACCCAACTTCTCAGCAGCGTTGAGATGATCCATATGTCTTAACTCGTGGTGTTGGAGTGGGAGGAAGCTCGCGCAGGAACTGCTTGAGGAGGAGGAGGAGCAGTTAGTCAAAATAACTGCTTCTCTCCCTGAGGACTTTTGGGTGCTGGAAACATTTAACAGATGAAACAGCGAGAGCAGCAGCCCTGGGGGAGCTGCCAGAGGCGAGTGACACTGCGGGTGGTGCAGATGGCTGAAGGGCTGCTTGCCTGCAGAGGGCCGGGAGGTGCTGGCCCTGCAGGGAGGGCTGAGGGCTGGCTGCTGCTCTCCAGGGGCAGCTCTGTGCCGTGGGGTGCCCTCAATTCTGCTGCCTCCGAATTGCCAACTGAGCTGCTGGTGAAGGCACGTTGGCAGGTACCGTCAGACCCATCAGATCTCACGGCCTGTGAACTTAATTAGCGTGCAAAACCCACCAAAACTTAATTAGTCAGCAACTTAAGGTTGTTAGCATACTCTCTGGGGTAATAATATCCAAAAAAGAGTACGTGAAGGCTGTGATAAAATAATTAACAGTATAAGATCCTCGTGGCATGCTTTGTTTAGCACTCATCTCTACCATGTATAAGTCTAGGTGGAGGAATAAGAACAGCAGCAGCTCGAAGGTGGGCTCTGAGAGGGATGAGACTGGCAGCGAGTGCTCGGGCAGGATGTAGCAGTGCCTCACTGCGGGCCTTCGACAGAAAGGGGATGGGATTTGGTAACAGCGAGCGTGCCCCGTCTGTCACAGCAAGAGATGGATGCCCTTGTCTTCCCAATGCTCTGCTGCAGCACCAACCTGTTGCAAAATATTTATTCCAGTGACCCGTGGTTTTGTGAGAGCAGTCTCTCTCTCTTCTGAGCGGAGCCTGGCTTAAAATGAAGCAACGAAAAATACTTAGAGCAGCCCTGGGCTCGACTGCGGCCTGGTGCTGGATGCTTGTGCTGTGAGTGAGTGCTCCTCGGTGTCCCCACATGCCGTGGGGAATGAATGGAGAAAACCTCCTGGTCCTGGGAACAATACGTGCAAGTCAGCAGTGACTAAGAGATGTCTGGAGGCCGAAACCACTTACCCACTTACAAAAGAAAAAATGAATAAAACATCCTCTGGCTTCTCCCTGTCTTTCCCAGAGGATGGTTTCTAACCCTGTTCCCTCTCCTACCTACAGCAAGACAGTGACTTTGGTTCATGGGCCCTGCAAACTTGACAGGGGAGGCGTTTTGGAGGCACCTGAAACTATTCCAGCTGCCTCCCTGCACAGCAGTGCCACGGAGGGTCTCTCGGAGATCCGGGATAGCGAACGGGAGATGTGCTCAGGTACTCGGACAGGGAGAAGAGGAGCAGCATCCCACGCTTCAATACATGTCTCTTGAGTTTTGCTTTGGTTCCTGGTGAAGCTGAGGGATCAAAGCAGGGCCGATCACCGAAGGCTCCTCTGTATCACGTGCACGGGGCTCGCTCTCATCTCTCAGGGAACCTGCTGAAAAGGCACGGAAAGTTGTTGGCTGGTCTCTGCACAGCTGCCAGCAGGTAATGGGACACGCAGTTGGGTCTGGGATTTTGCTCTGTCTCGTGTAACATCCAGCAGAAGTCTGTCTGCATTAAACTCTATGGAAATTTCAGGCTGACATTTATAAAACCAGAGTTCTTGGTGTGCTTTCATCCCAGGCTTGTGACAAATTAAAGGATGAGTGACAGGATTTTGTAACGTTACCAGATTTCTGAGAGCCAGCCTACATACCATTAAGTGTGCTTAATTTAATGAAGCAAAGGATGCCAAGTAATCTAACCACTTATTATGTTAAGAGGCAGCAGATAATCCAGTGATCCACAGGTGGCTGTTTGGGTTTTACTGCCTGAAGTTAAAGACGTGCTTCATGTGCTACTGGAGAGCAGCTCCTTTCAGAACCAGGAGCAGTCAGAGCAGTAGGTGTCTTTGTGTCACCTCACCTTCTGGGTCCCTCACTCCTCTGCTTCAAGCAAGCATGATGTAGGACAACTCGCCTCGAGCCATGGCGTCGGCATTGAGGCCTTTTTTTTGAGGGGTAGGGTCCCAGTTTGCCTGGCGGCCCCCTTCCCACCTCTAGGAGCTGGTGCTAGGAGCACAGGGTCAGGACTGAGCAGCCTCAGTCTTACAGCAACCTTCAGTTTTGTGACCCTGAAGTTCCTGTTTCACCAAAAGCAATGCTGGGATTCTTACTGAAAACCAGCAAATGCAAATTTATTTATTTATGAAGAATGTCTCCTAGTTTGCTGCCTTCGTATACGTGCGTAAGTGCTGCGATCAGCTGAGGAAGTACACGTTTTATTTTTGTGGAATGCATAGGTACTAAAAAAGTATTTATTTGCAACCTCTAATCAGGTTGTAATCATGATCTGTAATCACAATCAATGAATTAATAGATTAATTAAAAAATTAACTTAAAGTTTTATTTTTATATTGATTTTCTGTCTTTTTTATCACTTTTAGTGGCTGGGAATGCCAGCTTCACCTCTGGGTGTACCTTCAAAGGAGCAAGGTGAATTTTAGTGGTGTTTGTGTCTAGCAGTTAGGAACTCTCACTGCTTTTTGGTGTGTGCCCCTTTTGGGCAGAGTTAATGTTATTCCTATAAACCATTTCCATTCCTCATCATAACGCTCAGCTCTACTTCTAATTGGGTTTGCTTCTGTTCAATCTCCCTGTAATAATTTGAGTTTTTTTTTTGTTTAAAACTTCAATCATGCCTGCCATATGGTGAGTATCATTTATACATAAAAGCTACTTGCTGTTTTACCTTTGGAAGTGGTTAGAGCCTTCGCAGTGAGAGCTTCCTAACCATCTGCTCCCCTCTCAAACCTTGCGCTAATGTAGACATCTGCAGTTGTGACTCCGGGGTTATTAAGCAGCGCTGTCCGGCCGAATGCCCTTGTGCCTGGCTTTCCAAAACTCAGCGCTGCAGAAGGCGATCGCTTCAGCTGCAACAAAAGCTATTAAATTGGCACCCGTGGAGGGCAGGCACCCACCCATCCCTGCATTTTTCTGTGGCCCAGGCAGAGCAAGGGGCTTCGGCCGGGGGGCTGCAGCCCTCCCACCTAGCTGCGGGTTCAGATCGGTGTCCTGTAATCCCGTAATGTCACGAGGCTCCAGCATGAGCCCCCGTGCTAATCCTTTTTTCAAACGGGCAAAGAAGATTAGGCCGTTTTAAAAATGAGCTAATTAGTTGCGGTTAATCAAAGCATCCCACAAATTGCAGAACTGAATGCTGGGGGTTGAAATCCTGGCCTCAGTTAAGGCAGCAGCAAAAGCCCTCCTTCAGCAGGGTGAGATTTCGGTGCTCGCCCTGTCCCTCAGCCAGCCCTGGCTGCTTTGTATGCTGGGCTTTGGCTTTTTGGGCTTCGTCTCGCTTTTTTCTGTCAGATTTTTGTATGCAAATTCTCATCAGTGAGGAGGGAGAGGTGGCTCCCAGTGACCTCCTGGCTGGTGGGAGCTGAAAACAACCGAGCTAATTGCACAACTCAAATGTGAATGTCTTCGGTGTTTAGAGGCTTGATATTTTTCATCTGAGCGCTGTGTAGATGGCAGGTAAAGACACACCGATCATTTGAGAGCTCTGCTTTTACTTAGGAAAAGAAAACAGGAAAGGAAAAGCTAATTTCATTGTGTTGTCAATGTCCTTTAAATTGTACTTTTTGAAACAAATTGAGCTTATTAGAACTGTTAAAGTTGTTTATATACACGTTTTTTGGTATTGTGTGCAACCACAATAATGAAAATCAAATTTAATGCGTTCACATCAATACAGTTGTATTTTTCCTAAAGGAGAATGCTTTTAATCCCGTACGATAATGTAGCTATTGAATAGCAGTGGTGATAATCAGTACAAAAATGTTTTATTTTGGAGTTTTTCAGGCAATATATCAGTCTAAAACTGTCTTATCTGCATTAATGCCTTTAAATAACCCAAGAAAAGTGTTCTAAAATGTATTGGAGGTTAATGGATTATGTACAGCAGTTCAATGCCAGGATTTTGGATAAGGTGGCTGTTTTTAATGGCCCACCAGCAGGTAATAAATCCTGACTGGGGAGTAAGAGTTTGGGGGAAGGAAATGTATCCTGTGGTTGCATCCGTAGTGTCAAGCTGTTAAATTTCCCTTGTGCTGTCCCACAGCAGAAAAATAAGCATGTTCATATTCTTTGGTGGTGGTGATGTAAAGCTGCTTATTTATTTAGTATTTTAAAATCCAATCTTATGGATTTGATGTCTGAAATAGATTGTTTGCTGCGATGGAAGTGTGGCCAAACTTGTCTCCTGGCAGTTGGGTAAGTCAGCATCGCTGTGTGCGGATGGACACATTTAGGCTGCTGCTGTGTCTTTTCCTTCGAGTCTACAAAGAGCCTAAAAATGAAGCTGACAAACTGCGTGTGTTCTCTGAAAAGAGATCAGTGAAGTGTCTAAAATGCTCTCTAACTTACTATTTTTGACCAAATTCCATAAATATTTCCACGCACCGTGTTTGGTTTTCAGGTACCCCAGTGCTGAATTTTTTTAGGCAAGGCCGTGGTGATGCTCGCTGTGTGGTCAGAGGTGGGTGGTATGGGGGTGGCCGATGGGGAAACCGGAGGGCCATGATGCCCTTTTTAAAGGTAAGGCAAGAAGAAACATAATGAAATAGAATGCAAAAGGAGGAAAAAATGCTTATGGAGGGATCTGCTGGGTGGCCGTCCTGTTAAGAGAAGAGGTGAGCTCCAGAGCATCCTCTGCTGTGGGCTCAGAGGCTGCCCTGCTGGAGAGGAAGGCGTTGTGGTGGGCTGGCAGAGGCATGGGTGCGAGCTGCTGGTGCTTTTCTTCAGCCCGGCGTAATTCCTGCAGCCTGGCTGTGGCTAAGCGGTTCGTTAGGGAGTGTAATTGACCTTGAAATGTGCTGCGAGCGAGGAGGACAAACTCTCTCCCACTTCGGGGAACTTGTTTATTGCCGGTTGCCACTTGCTCCTGAGCCTTAATTTAATTCTTTCTCAAACTCCTCTTTTCAAAATCCCTTAAATCCATGTGGAACGGGGAGAAATGGCAATTACGGAGGTTACCTGCTTGCCCACGGAGAGGGGCACGGGAGGAGGGAGCCCTGTGAGCCAGGGTGCCCGCAGGGACCTTTGTGGCCGGCGTGGAAAGGAGGTGTCCCAGGGGAGCTGCGTGGCTGCCTGGTAGTTTTGCTGTTGTCATTTTTATTTAAGCATCTCTGTTGCTGGAACTTGAAACAGGGCGCAGCCGCTCGGCCGTGCTGTTTGTGCTGCCTCATAGGAAACGCACAGCGTGTGCTTCCGAGGCGGCAGCACACTCCTGGGCTTGAGGATGAGATCGGTGCGCAATGTTCTCTTGCAGAGAGGCAGATGTTAGTGATCTGCATGCCATAAAGGAGCTGTATCCATACAAACTGCTGCTAATTCTGCTGCAGCTGTCTAGGTGAATGCACTGCGATGCCTTTACCCAGCCCCACGCTGATTTACAGGTACTTTGCAGAGCCCACTCCTCCCGTTCCTTTGGCTCCTGGGATGAGGAAAGAAGGATATACCTAAATCAGCGAGGCAGCCGTGTATGCTGGTCATCAGGACACAGCTTCCTACTTCAGGGTGACATTTTCAAATGCCTCTGTGCCTTTCATATTTTACTTCTTTAAAAAGGCAAAAGCTTAGTCTCTACCAGTAGACTTGTTTCTGGACCAGATCCTGCCAGTTGTGCTAGGAAGCCACAGCAGCCTGTGCATATGTAATTCATTGCAGGGTCTCTTTTAAAACGGTTTAATACACTTGTAGCGGTAGAAATGCGTACTTTGTCTTGTAACTTCCAGAGTAAACTACTTAATATTGCTTACTGCTGTGTGCTGTGACTGCTGGCAGTTTAATTAAGTGAACTGTTGTTGTGCCGAGATGTTCAGCTGTTCCTGCTGCAGCTACTCACCTTACAAGGGAAGATGTGAAGCTCGTTGCGCAGCCAGCAAGCTCAGGTACAGGGAAGTAAAGACTTGTCTGTTTCCTTACTGGATGAGGGATTTTTCACCGTAGTTCACCAATTCTAAATCAACCGCACTAGTGCCTAGGGGAGGATTTCCACAGAAGCTCCTTCAGGTCCAGTTGACTTTGGAAACCTTTTCCTCTTTCTGCCAAGGCAGCCCTGGCACTTGGGGTCCGGCTGATCCTCCCATGCAGCCGGAGCCCCGCGCCTGGCAGCCCTGCAGAGGAGCTCCTGTCCCCAGGGGTCCCGGGAGCCTGCCCGAGCACACCTTTGTGCACAGTCGCTCATTTTTCATTAGGCAGTGATTTGATTAGATAAAAATAAAAGTTGCTTGAGCATTCACTTTTGCAGTGATGCATAACAAATTTATGCAGATTTGAATAGAACTAATCTGCATGCAAAATATAAAAATGTGATTACTAACCCATATGCACCTGTACCGAAGTTTAATCGGGTACAAATACGAGCAGGAAGAAAGAAGCTTAACAAAATGCACGGCCTCGAATTTGGGTATGAATTAATGCAAAGAGATCCTTATAGTGTTAATGATGATTCAGGTGTTTCCGGAGTAAATTAAATCTTCCAGTTATTTAAGAACACTGTTATTCTTTAATTAACTTTGGCTTTATTAAAATAAAAATCCCACTTTCTGCGGTCCTTGAGCTGCTGACTTCCTTTAGCTGTGCTGCTCTAATGGCATTCAGTCCGTGTCCAGGATCACCCTGAAAACACAGGTGATGGATTCCGACCAGGCGTGAGGCAGTTTGCAATGAATGCAGTTTCCTTGACATAAAGGAAGCTTTATCTACTCTGACGGCGCGCTGGGAGGTCAGGCCTGAGAGTTGGGGGAGCTTTAAAGAACACGTTAGTGCTGATTTTCCTAATAGTTGTGGTGGTGTTCAGTGATTCGTTCCTCAAACCCTGCAGCTTGGGTTAGTGTTCAATACCAGAGCATATCACTTGGCTCTGAAGGTTTTTATGGTCCAGGAAAGTTGGATGGCAGCGGCAATGCATTTTACCTGATGTTTTCTGCTTCCTGGATGCTCTGAGAAGGTTGTTAATGTTCCATGGTTGAGGAGAGGAGAGTGAATGTAGTTGTAGAAATGAATGAGTAATGAGAAGAGAAGCTGAGAGCCAGTCAGCAGCCCTTGCTTCTCGTTCTTAGAGCATGTCTTCGAGGGGAGGCTCCAGCCCTACAGGCCCCATATCTTCTCTCTCTCCCTGTCACTTCCATATTTCTGGCAGGGACCATCTCTGTATTGAACAATGGGTAAAGCTCGAGTGAGATGGTGTTACACACTGAAGCCAAGTGTTTCCCTTGTGAAGCAGTGCTGGGAGAGGAAAGCCTCTGCCCGTTCCAGGAGGCCTGGGCTGGGACCATGGCCGGCTCCCTGCCCTTGCAGACAGTGGCCACCCTGGGCTTTGGAAGCTCCTCCAGGTAGCAGCAGCCTCCAACACGTCTCTTTATAACTTGGCCTGTTGCAGTGGGAGTGATGCTGTGGTGAGGACAGATCCTATCAAGGCAGCATCGCGTGTTGTGGCCACCAGCGGTTGCAGCTGGGTCCTGTAGCCCCTTTGGGGCACGGAATAATTCTGATGAAGAGCTTTGTGACACATTTTGATGGAAAGCAAATGCCAAGGAGTGGGGATGCTTTAAGTAAAGCGAGCTGACATCAGATAATCAAAACCACTTAACATCGTGACACAAAGTGACAGCGTCACGGAATTTCAGAATCGGAGGTGACACTCTGTCCTCTGCATCAGGAGGCACAGAAACGAAGAGCACGGTGGCACGGGCTGAGCACAGGGCATTGGGGTTTCCTCTCCAGTGGCTGCAATTCGGTGAGGGCGGCCCGTAACCCCAGTGTTGTTTTAGAGGAGAGGTTTTGTAGCATAGAAATGAACAAGCCCTTGAAAAGTAAGCTGCTTAAAAAATGCCTTGCCCAGAAGGCTCCAACTGGAGTGATCTGTAGGATATTGGATGTAACGGAGGAGAGGACTTGTGATTTGAACCTTGCTAGGCAGAGCCTACCCCAGTTTAATAAAAATATCCTGAAAAGGCTGCAAGGGGAGCCTCGGGTTCAGACACCTGTTGAAGCTAAGCATGTGAGACCTCTCCATTTGACGTATTTCCCAAGAGGAAACAGCCCGTGTTATTTCCCTTAAGCATTTGCACAGGGATATGCTACTCACAACAGCTGCTGCTTGCAAGAACCTCCGTTTTGTGAACGCCACCTTTGCCAGAAAATATTAAAAACCAGATCGTAACGTACCTACAGTGGGGTGTTCAGCTCAGCAGGAAGCGGCACCGGTGCCAGGACAGAAGGAGGCACAACAAGAGGATTGAGGAGCAGACAAGGTATTCGTGTTTAATGAGTTAGGAGAGGTACCACAGGAAGAAAGGCTGGCGTGATTTGGCAGTGCTCACAAACTTGTGGGAAGGCTTTGTGAGTGTTGGGGCTGCACTGAGCTCCCAAGAAATATCTTTATGTTCTGGAAAGCAATAAAGAATAAAGAAATATCTTTGTTTCGTTAGGCAGAAGGCAAATTGATGGGAAGGGGTTTTATCCTGAAGTACCATCCACATGTCCCTGAGCTGCTTGTGAGCTGAAGAAAAGGGTAAGCTGTCCCACGACCCCTTGAAGGCCTGGAATTGGCTGATCAACAAGTGCCTCACTGGCTCGCCCATCCTCACTTGTCAGCTTTTAGCTGGTGCTGCTGACAGGCTACCGTGCTGGTTGGGTCTCAGGTTGCTCTGGCAGCCCTGGCCCTTGCAGCAGGCACTTGCTAGTGTCAGAACGATATTTTGGAGAGGTGGGTGAGCCCTAAAGGAGGATGGAGGGGGTTCTTAACACAAAAGGAAAGGGGGAGAAAAGACGGGAAGGAGGCAGTGAAGAAGGCTGGTCTTTTATATATATTTTGCATATCAGTGGGCTTTGTGTTTTAGTATCCATGAACAGCCTGTGAGTGTGTATGCGCCAGTGGAGGGTGGTATTTCAAGTCAGAGTACCCTGATATTCCGGGCTAAGTGAGCTCATGGCGGTGTATATATAGCCGAGGCCAGCTTCGGCTGCGTCACTGCCACTGGCTGCGTGACGTGGCACCATCCTTCACTGCCCTAGAACATGTTCAGGCCACGGAGGTGCGATGCGTGGGTACACAGCAGAGGCATATTTGGAGCTTGGCTTTATGTTCGGATATAGCAAAAGCGAGCTTCCCAGTTTGGTTTGCCTCGGGTTGGGATTGCAGGGTGGTGTGGGAGTACCCGGAGCCTTTAGGAAAGACTCCAGTGCAGTGTACAAAGTCTCCATAGAAACATTCACGTGTTGGGAGTGTGACAGGATTGTCAGTGTGGAGACTTCCAGAGGCTTTGGAGGCTGATCATTTTAGGAAGTAGTGGAATGTGACCAATGAATCGAAATGGAGACATTCGGAGTATATCAGATATGTCTGGGTGTGCGTGGAGAGATGGGGATGGCTCTGGATCAAGTCTTGTCTAGTGGGCAAGCATGTCACATCCTCTTCTTCTTAACTGTACCAGGATGCATTGTGAGATAGTGGGATCCTGGCTCACACTGCTGCTGCAGCCCCCCTGGGCTCGAGTGGCTGGAGACCTCCTTATTCCCACCCCACAGGGACATGGGGTTCCTCAGGGCTGTGTGAATAGCTTGTCTGCCTCCCTGGTGCTTTCATCTGAAGTACTTAGGAGTCAATTATTTTGCTGTCTTCACCTTGGAAAATTGAATCTCGGTTTGCCTGGCCCCCTAGGTCATCCTTCGCAGCGCTCCTCTCAATTTGAATTTTTCAGTCATGGGTGAGTGACACTGTGCAGGTCTAGCGAATCCTTTCCCTTTCAGCTTGCCGTGTCCCACAGGTGCATGAAATCTTGCAGTGGCCATGTCCAGGGGCCAAAGATAATTTTCCCTTTAGCAAAAGCTTCAAGTTGGTTTGTATTTTTTTTTTTTTTTTTTTTGGTAAAATGATCATGGTGGGCTCTGAGCTGTCCCATTGAAGAGGCCAGAAATGTTATCTGTTCACATCTCCAGTGCTGTGGGAAGTACGAAGCATTAATTAACCATTATATCTCTAAAATTCATACACCAGTTCTTTCTTGCACAACGAATAACCTGTTGCAGCTCAACACTGGGCAGTTTCTCTAGTTAAAAGATATTCGGTCTCTGTCTTCATCTTGTTTTGGAAGAGTAGGGACTTCAAAGAAAGGAACTCAGAGAAGGAGCCCTCGGATGTCACTTGCAGATGATGACTGCTCTGTGTGTGCTGCTGGCTCACCCGGACGTCTGGGAGCTCTGTGGGTGCTTGGAGCACAGATGAGGAGCTCAGAGCTTCCACAAGTGTGGGCCTCCCGCAGCTCCTGCTCTCGCCTCGAAAAACCTTGCAGATAGGAAGCAAATCGGGTAGTGCAGCAGTAAGCACTGATGAGCCTTTCTGTTAGATAATCTGTGCCTACGGAGGCTTTGTACCTGATTCAGAAACTACATTTAGTCTGTTTTTTAATATCTCTGACTATACATTTGTAAATGCATACACGTTTCTGAAGTTCTGCTGACAGTAATGAGGCTTCAGGTTCTCGCCTCTTCTCCAGAACTCTTCAGAATAACATTTATAGAAAAGGATGGTGAACAAGCATTGCTTGAGCCAGCCTTAACAGGAGGTAATCCAATTTGTTCTTAGAGAGTTCCTTGGCTTTAGGTAACCATTCTCTGCTGTTTTGCTGTCCTTGCAGGGGGATTTGTAATGCTGAACCTCAGTCACCTGTGCTGCAAAATACTCCCATGAAGAAGAGAATGATTGCTTGGTTTAAGTTCTGCTTTCTGGCACTGTGGTATTTAGTGTTGTAAGTGTTCTCCATTCCTTTTGGAAATAGAATAAAAGCAAGGCCACCTAGATGATAAGAGTGCAAGCATGCTGTTATAACAAATGGAGGACACAAACTAGATTGAAAGTTCAGAATATTTGCTTTCTGGCATGGCTGCTAAGGTGTTTCCTGTTTCTCAAAGCTTTATAGAGAAATTAAGGAAGAATAAAAGCTGACGGGAAGAAAGGAATGTTATTTTAACTCCCACAAGGAGTGGGAAGGTGGCCATAAAGAAATGATGTTCAGGGGCAAATTAGGAAATTGAATTCTATAACGCATAGAGAATGACCTTAATAATGTTCTGTTGCAAAACTCGTCCTCAGCATGGTGCTTGGCTGAGGGGGCTGGAAATATCTGACCGGCCTCCTGTGGAGAACCAGGTTAGAGTGAAACCAGTGAGGATTTTGCCCCCCAGGTTCAGAAGCATTGAGACTTCATCATTTTTTTTTTTATTTTTTCCCTTGTTGAGGATGGGATCCTGTAGGGTCTCTGGTTTGTGTGTGCAAGACAGTCAGCTCCTGTCTTTGATGGAGCTGATTGTTTTCCTGGAATTTGTGTTGTTATTTCATAATAAAATATTGAAGACACCATTTATATATATATTTTTTTTTCTGATAAGTTACTTCTCGTCTTGGAGAGTCACTCTGAATTATCTGCCAGGCTCCCAGTCCTTTTTAGAATTAATGGCTTGACCCAGTTACACAATTCATCCCTCATTCATTTTTGCTTAGTATCTTAGTCATCTATTTCCCCTCTCCTTGTATATTGCAATGACCTGTCCTGTATTTTGCTGGTTATTTAGCTCCCACTGGGACATGGGATTTTCTGGAGGCTTGACGTGCGCTGCCATACAGACAGCTTCTTGTCTTTTTCCTAAGTTCTCGTGGGAGCTGGTTGGTACTGCTGGTTGTTTTGTGCAGGGCTGGTGCATGGTGCTGTGTGTTAGAAACATAATAGCAAAGCAATCTTCATCAAATGGCTTGATTTTGAGCAATCTCTGAACAACAGGCTGAAATTAGCTGTTTTCTTTCTCTTCCCAGTGCCCAAATATTGCTAAGTCAGTGAGGTTAGAACTAAATCCATGTTTTTGTGTCTTAAAAAATGGCACGTTAAAAATTTGAAGCCGTGGTGGCATGTTCTCCTATTGCTAATACTCGCTGTAGATTTTTCTTTTTCCTCACCAGCGCTTTTCCAAGCGGGAAGGAGGTGGCTTTCTTTGTGTTCTGTTTATTTGAATCATTCAAAGTGAATGACAGTGGACTCCCACTCCGCATGCCGTCCTTGTTGTGAGTTTTGAAAGAGCATGCATGGATCTAATACAAATTCTGTCTCTGCTGTTATTTTAGTGCTGTTTTTTAATATAACATTTACAGAAACATTGGCAATCAAAGGACTTGTTACCATTTGTGCTAATTTCAGGAGATGATCACGGGACTACGTAATTAGCATTGCTTTAACAAGGAGCTGAATGGAGAGAGGCTACTTCTGCGATGGGAGAGCAGGACATATCCCTGCTAGACAAGGGACACTTAACTGTATGGTAATGAACCAAGACAGCTGGAGAATTCATAAAGGGCAACATCAGATAAGATTGCCTCTGCTACAAGGCAGTAGGTAGGTCACTGGGCATTACGAGATACTTTGGATGGTGTCCTGCTGTACTCTGGGGAAAGTAAGAGACTTGTGTAATGGAAATCCTGTTTCACAGCTCTAATAAGCTTGTTAATAACAATTCAGTGTGTCGCGGCATTTAGAGAGGATTTCAGATTTTGTCATATAGAAAGATTCAAGTGGGAAGGGAAGAAAGGCTTTCCAGTGGGGTTAGCCTCACCCGGGGGATGCTTGCAGGGACTGTAACTCAAAGTCTGGCTGCACGGTGTGAAGGCAGCCTGGTTCCACTGGACTGTGTTACGTTAGCAGAGAGCTTGCTGGAGAGAATTAGGCAGGGGCACTTCAGTTTTGTTTGAGTGGCTTCTGTCAAAGGTTTTCTGAGCTCTCTTGTTAAACCTCTCATGCAGACAACTCATACAAGCCGTGTTCTTCCCTCCCTGCAGTGCAAACAGGGCGCTCTGAGCAAGCATCGCTGGGTGCAGGCTGTTTCTCACCTTGGCGTTCACCCACCTGCATCAGCTGAGCAGATTGATGCTACCACCTGGAACCGGGGCAGAAATTTAGGGTACTGAAATCTAGGAATGAGTTTAGTAAGTGACGTATCCCCGTGCAGTGCTGTTAGTGCTAACTCAGCTCAGTGCCTAACTCATTCACGTGGTAAGCTTGAGTGCCTGGGTGGGTTGCCATATGGGGGAACCTACAATATCCACAGGGGTCTAGAACCATTTCGGGAGTTGTGGTTTACCACCCAAATGAGCCAAATATTTAGACTGTGCTGGTTCCCATCTAACCCTTCGCAGGCTTGACTGCCCCTCAGAAGGGCAATTCAACTTGCCTCCTCTGCTGTTCTCCTCAAATCCAAAATCTGGTGTCAGGGCAACCCCAGAAGTCAGTTTGATCTTCTGTAATCGCTATCGGAAGAGCACGTTCAAGAGCTTGTCAGTATTTCTAATGGATGTTACTTCCAGAACTGACCATTTTGATATTCCACAGCAGTGCAGCAGCGTTATGTCACTACCGTGTTTGGCATCGGCTTGAGACACAACAGCAGCATCTGTGCAAATCTGCACACACCTGCCTGCAGCAGCTTCTCTTACTTTGCCTCTCCACTCTTAAAAGCCCATTTTGGTTCATGTGCACAAGCGCAGTTCTGCCCTTTAAATACGGGTGCAGCAGCTCAGCAGTGGTTACAGGGGGGTTATTTTTTTATGGTCAGTGTCTCGGGTATAAGCCAACATCTGTGCGACACGCGTCCTCTTAATAACTGGCGAGCAGCCTGAGGCAACACCCTGCACATCTGAACAGCTCCACAGCTTAAGTAGAGGGGAGGGAATGAAATTTTTTTGGCCTTGAGTTTCTGTGGCTGATTCTTTTCTTATAGTTAACCCGGCTCTTTGAATCTCAGCACCAGTTTAGGGTGATTGAAACCCTGTTTGAGACACAACTTTCAGGGTTAGCTTACTAGAGGGTAAGGACAGTGGTGTTTGTTGGGACCTGAGTTGAGTTATAACATGCAGCATATCTTTGCTCTTGCTTCCAGATCATCTGCTCGTTTGCAGCACATGTGATGTATTGATACAGGTGAGCAGATATAAGCTTATTCCAGCTTGCTTGTACATCCACGTGCTGTGTTCTCTGCCTTGGATACAGTTAGAGGGAGAAATCGCAGAGCTGTGGAGGTGGTGCATTTTTCATCCGTTGCCAGTTCCAAGTAAGGCCTTTTCACTAGGCAAAGTCATGCTGGCAATAAAAATCGACTGCCAGATTTATTTCTTTTTATTTTTTATTCTCTTTTTCTTGAAGGACAGTGATTGGACTAATTGGGGCTGTTTCCTAATTGCAATGGAAGCATAGGTGAAGGTATACATTAAAGTATGAACAAACAGGAATCTGCTGGATAAACATTTAATTTCTGCCTACTTACTTCAATTTTCAAGTCCCAGAGGACCAACTTCCTATTATCACTGAACCTCATTATAGTTTTATCTCTGGTCTTACAATAAAATCAAAAGCATTAAGTAACTAGAGCTCTCCTAGGCTATTTATGATCGATTCAGGTAACCACTAATTGCAGTTTGCCTCCCAAATGCTGTGGAAGTTGAAGGTCTTTTGCTATATGTGGTGGACAGATACCTTCTAAGATCCTGGATAAAGAAAAGTTAATAGCGACCGGGGTTATTTAATATCCTAAATAAGGATACAGAGGAGGAAGTGGAAAGCAATCTGGCAATGTCTGCTGTAGCTGCTGGCATGGGTTTTGTTACAAATTAACTGTATCAGAGTGAATTAGAGAAAAAAGAGTTGCAAATGTTCATAGGATTTGTAAAGTGGAAGTCAGATTAGCTTGTATATACGAATGCATTTTCATGTTTTCCATTAAACTAGTTCATATGGCTTCAATTATTCTCTTAAGTCCCATATTATTATTTTCAGTTTCCCGAGTGCGTGATTTATGTAACTAAGAATATTAAAGTCAAACACACAAATTGAAATTCACTGCACATTGATTAAATTGGCTGTATGCATTACTTAAGTTAAATAAATTACATATGTTAAAAAATAAGCAGCAAACTATGACTGTAATAGTTACAATTTGCAATTCGAATGACCTATAAACCAAGAATTATTTGCTGACAAAATGTTTGAGTAATATTGAATAATGAATACATTAGAGAATTTCATGATGTGTTCATCACGATTAATGAATAAGGAAAAAATATTCATCAAGCATTATGTAAGTTTTTGTTCAGGGGAAAATCAAACTCTCAACAGGTTTTTGGGGAAGTCTGTCTGGAAAGATGGCAGGAATTGGTGAGTTGTGGTGAAACAAACTGGTGAGGGGCAGCTTCAGAAGCTGTCTGGTTGACCCACATGATGTACTGGCTGTTGGGTATCTCACGAAGGGCGTGATGTAAGGAACTCGTGGTCATCTTTGTAGCAGTCCACCAGCAGTGTTGCACCTAATATTTTAAGAAAGTTGTTTTTCTGTATGTATGCATCTTCTCTCTCTGAAGAAAGAAAAATGTAAGACGGGTGGTGATGCTGCATCCCTTGAAGGTAATAATGGTGTGGTTAAAACGCCAACTCCTCTTCTGCTCCAGAAGGCAACCCAGACTGATTTTTGCCCTGCTGGTGCTGCTCCCTTCTCTACAGACGTGTGTCTGCTAGGTCTGTGGGCCTGGGGCTGCTCCGTGCACAGGTGGGAAGTGGGAATGCTGCACCTCTTGGAGATAGGGGGAAGGTTCAGGGTGTTCAGGGTTAAAACTTCTAAAAGTAGCTTAGGGGCTTGGGCTCGTTTGTTCTGGACGTTGGTCCCTGTTGAGATGTTTCAAGTGCAGCATTTGCTCTGAGTATTGGGTAATGATTAGGTCAAACTTCATAAAGCTTTTCTTCATTGTTTGCTCTAGTCCTGTTAAAATAACACCCCAAAAGCTGTGGGCAGTTGAGCTTTTATTCTGATGGAAAAATTAGACAACAGTGGAAACAAGCAAGTCACCCCCCCTAAAAACAAACAAACAAACACCAAAACCACCCAAACCGAGCTATTTTTCAAAATAGCTTCAAATGCCAGCTCTCAAATGTCAGAAATCCATCAATTTACAGAACTTCCTAACCTTCTAGAGGAACCTGTCGTGTTTCATGGAAGTTGCTGTTTGTATACATAGGAACAAACACTTAAAAAGGTGTTGAATTTTATTTTAACATAGAGACAAAGTGCTTTATACCAAAAGACCTAACTGTAGGATGCTTAGCAAAGCATTTGCATTTAGAGATGAAGTGCTCAAAAGAATTGGCAACAGCTTGTATGGAAAACTCCAAAAGTCGCACCAGTGATGATTGTATTAGGGGAGAAAGGGCATGTTAGTGAGGAGCAGCACGAGTAGATGTGAAATGTATTTATTCACACTGGGGAGACAGAGAAGTACATTAGCTGAGTTGGTTGTTGTTTATTTTTGTTTCTAATAATTTGCAAACTATTTCCTTAGCATTAAAACAAACAACAAAAAAAAACCCACACACCCTTCCCTGTATCATTTTCTTTTTATCTTCTCCGCTTCAGGGAGAGGAAAAAGATTCTGGGCTGCTGCAGTGCTGGGTTCTGCGTGGTGCTGCTGGATTGCCTGCAGCACCCTGGGCTTGTGCAGCTGGCCAGGAGCAGCAGACAGCCCAGTTGTATTTCCCCCACTCTTCCCTGGACTCCTGCCGTCCTCTATTTCACCCCGCCGCAGCCTTTCTTTGCTTTGTGGAAAGTCTAAAACCCGCTTTGGTTGTTGGAATAATGCTTGGAAACATTATTGAGTTCTGAGCTGAACAAAGATCAGGGCCGTGCGTGCGGAGAGCAGTGACTGAAGTACCCAGCGCAGTACCTTCTGGGGAGCGTTTTTATTTTCCATTTATTTCCATTATTTCCTTCAAGTAACGCTCTCGTGGGGGGAGTGGGTTATAAGTGCTCCTTCTTAAAGTTTCCTTTAGAAGTGCCGCTGTGCTGACTCTGCAGAGGGAGCGTTTTTAATGCCGTTGCAGCCATCCTCCAGCGAGGTGAGTTATCTTCCTGCCCCGCGAGGTGCCCCGTGCCTGCTGCTTTGTTATCTGCCACCTTCCCAGGCGTGCGTCTGAACACCAACACCTGCAAAGGCAGCCTCGGAAGAGGAGAACAATGCATGAATGTGAACAATCCTGAAAAAGCCCTTGTGAAATAAATAGGCTACTCGTATTGTACAGAAAGCAGGGAGCTGATGCTGTCTGCTGTTGTGCTCCCCGTGCAGCGGTGGCAGGCAGCCCTCCGAGTGTGAAGCCCTAAAAACATCTCCCCCGGCAGCACCTGCTGTGGGACCAGGCTGCCAAAGAGCCTCCTTCCCCCAGTCTGTTCGAACCGTGCTGCCCCCGCAGTGACAGTGCGTGGGGAAGGTAGAGCAGCTCAGCATTTGAATTTGAAATTAATTTGGGTAATTTGATTAGCTGGTACGATCTATAAAATGTTCTGTGTAAAATGCACGAAATGAAAACCAACGGCCATCTGTGGCAATCCAGCATCTCTCCTGTGATCATGGGAAGAAAAAGAAAGAGGGAGCTTTTTCTTGAAAAATTGCTCTTGAGGTGAAAGGTAATCCTCCAGCTTTGGCTGCTGGATAGCAAAGTGTACACTTGGATATTTGTGGCTCTTTCTCTGCTGTGGAACTGCTTTTGTAAAACGTCAAAATCTTTCAAGTCCTGTCTTGGATTTACGGGTAAGGATAAAGGATGCTTGGGTCTGTTGGTTTCCATAAAACACACTTTGTCTTCAACAGGCCAGCTAATCTGACACGCTAGAGACTGAGAAGTCGTTTTGGTTGGAAAGAGCAGGTAGTTTAAGTCTTAGAAAAACAAAAACTCAACTCGACGTGGAAGTTACAGCATTCATTGAGCTGCCCAAAGCGGGCAGGGCGGTAGTGACAAATTGCTCCGCACGCGGATGCTTCCTAAGCACATCTGCTCTGCGAGTGTCCCTCTGAGCTGACAGATCGGGAAGAAATGCTTCGCTTTCGCAGGATTGTGTGAGTGGGTGGAATCCGCCGAGCTGGGCCCCCCTGTGAACAAAGCACAGCGGTGCCGGCACGCTGGCCGGGCTGTCGCATCCGTTAGGAGGTGTGTAAGCAGAGCAGGAGGGCCTGGAAACTTCAGCTTGAGACAAAGACGAATGTTAATGTCAGCAGGATGCGGTCTGCCCACCTAGCTGCTTGCCTGAAATCAGAGGAGCTGGCTCTGCTGGGTGAATGCAAACAAAGTCGAGGTGCATTCAGCACCTTCTCACTCAGCTCTCCATCGCCTTCCCTGTGGCAGGGCTGGTGTGGAGCCGAGCATTTTTAAGTCATTAGAATAAACTAAAAGCAACTGGACTGCAGTGCTTGTCATAAGCAGGGTTGGTCCAAAAGCAAGCTGGGCACTCATTTTCTTCACCAAAACTGGCTGTTTCTTGCCTGAAGAGCTGCTTGCAATTTTTCAAGCTCCTCCTCGTAATAAATCCGGCTTCTGCCCACTTTGCTCTCATCACATGCACAACTCTTATTTCCTGGAGCCCTGGAGAGCCAGGCTGGGATATACAGGATGGGACTGGGCAGGGCACACGTGTGATGGAGGAGACGGCTTGGTCCCAGCACCAGCAGCTGCTGACCATCTCTGCCGTCCTCTCTCATGACTCTGAGAAGTCCTTGAACGTGTTTGTGGTCAGCAGGGATCGGGCATTGCTCAGGAAGAGACACCTTTGGTTTTCCTCTTGTGTATTCCTTCAGAGAACGTGTTGTCCTGTCCTCAGCTGCAGCGCACGATGCCAGCTGTAGTCACTTGTGTTTTCCCTCGGTGCTGTCTCTTTGAGAAAACTTTTTTCAACTGCTCTTTGCACAAAGGCAACAGACATTAGCTGATGTGCTGCCGAAGATGCTGCCTTATGCTGATGGGTATTTTGGTGCTGTAGCCTGTTGAGTGCATGTGATAATTGCTTTCCCTTCTGGGCTTTGAGGACAGGAGATGCAATTAGCATGTCCGGCATATTTGCTTTTATACATTCTCAAAATTGCAATTCTTTTAGGAACACCAAGGAGTCATTAAATTGGGACTTGCTTCTTACATTGTAAAATACCTTTGCTTTCTGAGCATCAGAAGAATTTGCTTGCCCTAGCTGCTGCTCTGGCAGTCTATTTGAATTCAGCTGCGGTGTCACAAGTGCAAGCACGAAATCCCATTGAAGTATACCACAAACATTAAAGGTAGCTTTGCAAAGCTCTTGAGACTTGGAGCTCTTGCCAAAGGACAGGTGTCAGCCCTCGATTCCTCTTTCAGACAAAGCTCGGAGAGGTTTGTAGGTGGATGAGGGGGGTATTTACATGTTAAACTTATGGCATTTCTCATTGTGTACCGAAAACAATGTGTGCATGGCACTTCAAAGTTTACCAACGTCTTGTTTCTAGCACCTTGCCACTCTGACTAACGGCACAGCCAGCCTACACTGCAATCTGGCTACCTGCATGAGGGCTGCGTTTGAGGAGGAAAGAGCCAGAACACGAGGGGCACACGGTTTCAGGTTTGCCTATGTCTGTGTATGCAGGTCCCCAAGACTACACCGAGACACTTTTCCCTGCTAGAGACAACTGGAGACTTTCCTGGGATGCTGGAGAGCAGCTGGGCAGTGGTAAGATCAACGGCTGTATGTCCTTTTCCTCCACATCCCATATTAGTCTTCTTGTCTGCTGGCTCGTGCTCATGTGTGGATGTACATTTGTTCCTTGTTGGGCCAAAGAAAAAAGGTGTATTTGTTTCTGTTAAAATAAGGAATGGTGGCATGCTGAAATCTCGAGGTTTTGCAGGCTAGGAAGCAGGTCTGCTGCTGAGAATTTATTGGGATTATTGCACACTTGGAATAAAGAATCAGAAAAGGGAAAAGGAGAGAGCAGGATAAAAAGAGTGAACACCCTGATTTTGCTCATCCATTAGTGCTGCTGAGGAGCTGTGTGACCGACTGCCAGCTCCTGCAAGGAAAGAGAACAACCTTCATCTGTCTGAGATTCCTTTGGGAAAAAAATGTTACTTCAATGAATAAGTGAACTTTTGGCAACGTTTGTCCTGCGTAAGTGACAAAAATAATAATAAGGTTTTGGTTGTGAATCAGGTAACTTCTTCCAAATATTTCCCATTTCTGTGTAAAAACCAACAAAAAAAGGCAGATTTCAGCAGGGCATTCTGGTTTTGCAGAGACAGAGGAAGACACCCCCAAACCTTGCTCTTCCAGACCTCAGCATCTCTGGTAACCTGCCTTAAAAAAGCCAATGTTTGCCAACAGCCACCACAAATTTCCAACAGTTACTGTCCTAACTGCAGGCAGAAACTGTTGCCTTAGATGCTGCTGTATGGAAACTGTCAAACGCTGACATTTAATGGCAACCATGGGAGCTGGCGATCTGCTGCTTTGGAGGGGATTCTAGAAATACTCCATAAAAAGTAAGTTTAAGCTCTGTTACTGCTATAACCATAACGTTTAAAAAGATCTTCACCGAATTCTGTATGAGAAACAAATACCCTACAATAAAATTAAAAAAGAAGCCCAAATCCACAGTAGGGATGAGATGTGGCATTTGTCATCGTTTGCCCGTTTCTGTGGGGTTATTACCAGCAAAGGAAGTTTGGAACAAACCCCGTTAGGATTTCTACTCGTGTCTGTAGGGCTGCAAGCCTGGCGTGCAGACATTAATTTACCAATTTCGAAAGGCTTTTTATCTAATAAAAAGACAGGTGAGTAAGAGCTCGCACTTGATTGCAGACACAGGCGTAGTTATGACAACATTACCTGCAGCCTCGGTGCTCAGCAGGGAGGAGGAGCTGCGCAGAGCTCTGCTCACCCAGCATCCCAGCAAACCTGCTTTGCCGTGCTGGCCAGCTTGAGTCTGGCAGTGTTGGTTCAAAGTTTATGGGCATGGCTCCTCGCTTGGCTAAGGGGAGTATGCCAGAGCCTGGGGAGTGTTAGGGAAAGGAATTGAGCTGAAGGGGGAGCCTGCGTGTGCCTGCTGCAGGTGGTGCTGGCCGGGCAGTCACAGCCGGGGTGGTTCCTCTCTAGGTGCAGGGCTTGGATCTGCTGGTGGTGAGCTGAGCTGCCTCCGGGCTGTGGGATGGGATCAGGGCTGAGGGTTGCCACTCAGGGATGCCAGAGGGACAGTTTGGCCAGTTTGGCTTGGAAACAGGCTTCTAAGTGAGGCAGACTGTGAGCATAAAACTGCCGTGGGGGTGATGCGGTGGTGGTGGGGCTGCAGGGAGTCCGGGATTGCCTGGAGCAGAGAGGACAGGTCCAGGTTTTGGGGCCAAGGTATGTCCTGGATGCAGGTGGCTGGGAGAGGAGAGGCCTCCTCTGTCCGGGAGGATGCTGAGATGGCCAGGAAGGAGAAAAATGCAGAGGATGGGGAGAGAATTTAATCCCATTTCTTCCTCTTTGCTAGAGGATACTGCTTTAAATTGAGGAGATGGATGAGGTAGGGCGCGCTGTGTCCGAAGAGCTGCTAGGGCTGCCGTTGTGCCCTGGGCTTTGTGACAACCTCAGCTCAGCACAGGGCAGTGGCAGGGGAGGTCTCACCCCTCTGGGCTGCTGAGAGTCAAGGTTGTCACTGGGCAGCTGCTGCTGAGGACAGGTTTGGTACCTGCCTGATTCACCTGTGACACAGAGGCCTGTCTGTGACGGGCTGCCTTTAAGAGGAGCCAATTTGGGCCTTGTGCTTCATATCCTGGGGGCTCAGGCTGATGGCAGCACGTGCTGTGTGCCAGCACCTTCCCGTGCCAACGCTCCCATCGCTGCTTCTGTTCATGGAGAGCTGCTCAGCCGAGCACACGAGAGGTACGTGCTGCCCTTCCTTGCCAAGCACTTGTGGTGTTTTCCACGTTTGCACTGCAAAAACCTTACTGACCTCTGGTCTGAAGCTTGGCAGAGGGTCGGAGGTGTAGCTGAAGGGCTGCTGAGGGAAATGGGGTTTGGGGAAACCAGGCTGGGGCTGTAACTTGCTGTGGAAGGAGGGGTGGTGTTTGCTGGCGCCAGTGCCGTGAATGCTCACGTTGCATAAAATACACGTTAGTGGTGAGGGGGGGATAAAGGCATCTTGAATTCTGCCTTAAAAACGTGTCAGTTGTCAGAACGGTGGGATTAGCATGCTAATTCCTTCCTAATAGGAAAAGGATTGGGGTAATTTAGCTTTAATCAAGATTATGGTGTTGTTTAGACATTTTAATACACTTTTTTTCTTTTTCCATGCCTTAAAAAAAAAATCGAGCTGTGTGGGCTGCAATAGCTCTGAAACGCAGCCAACTGGCAGGCCGTAAACTAACTTAGCACACTAATTTTATAAAGCTAAAATAATAGAAACCCTGGGACAAGCAGCGCTCTGCCTGCACATCGTGAGATCTGCTCGCAGTGGGGGAGGCGTTTGTCAGGGCGCAGCTGCCTGCCCAGTCAGCTCACCGAGGGTTTGGGCTCTCTCCGGTGTTTCTGGAGTGCTGTTTGTGTGCTAATGACGTCCACCCAGGTCTTGACCACACTGATTTGTTCGGGTACGTGCGTTCAGCAGGATCCCTGCCTCTCCCTAGGGAATAGGTAAGGTGGGGAGGAAATCCTGCGCCTCTTCACAGGGGTCTTGGCAGGCGTAATAAGGGTTTGTGATTCGTGTCCAACACAGGTGCCAAGAGCTGACATCTCAGGGCAAGTTGTAGATACTAAGGGGCTACGTAAAACCGGCTTTTGATCTTTATGGGTTTCTCTCTGCTAGATCAAAAGTGAAGCTGTTAATTCAGTTGATCAAACCTTTGGTCCCTTTTTACGCTTCAATTATTGGATTAAGCAGCGTCTTAATCAGCTCAAATCTCTACCTTTTCCTTCTGCGAGGCACTGCAAAAGCTGGACCTGTAACATTTGTCTGTTTTAATGAAGCTTCAGCTAATGCCGAATAGGACAGGACTGCAGAAAGAGCTACCAGGAGGGGAGGTAGTCATCACGTGCAGTCACTTCACATTTAATGATGAAACCTGGCTGTAGGCTTTTGGATGCAGAGGGTTGTCAGGTCTGGACTATGGCTGCCCTTACAATTTTAACCTCTTCCCAATATTGACGCGTTGCTCGTTCTGGTTGGTTTCCTCTCTGTAATTTTCTCAGCCAGTGGACGTTTGTGCTGGGTGTGCTTTGCCCGAATTTGGAAGGAGCTGCAGGACTGGCTCTGGTTCCCTTCCCATGCTTTGTGCTGGAGCCGATCTCCTTTCTGTTCCTCTGACTCTCCTGTGCTTAGAAATCATCAGCACCCTGATGAGGTGAACAAGGGGAGGGTTTTGTCATCCATCTGCCCCGCTGCGGCTCGTTTCTTACCGCTGTGCTCTAACAGGCAGCGTGGCTGTGTGCAGGGTTGTGGGGTCTGGCCCTAAAACGTCGGGGGTATTCACCTGCAGTGCTGGCTGCAGAGGTGGCTCTGGAGAGCCAGGGGCTGAGCCTCAGTGCCAGGGCAGAGGGTGAAAGGAGAAGGGGTGTACAGGGCAGTCCTGGAGGCTTTTCTGGAGAAGAAAAGGCACAAAGCCCCAAATCCTGCTCCTGGAATGGTTTTGCAGCCTCACTAAAGCAAAACAGAAACCTTGAGAAGTTCAGGATTCACTAATGGGTAGGGCCGGTGCTGGGTATTGCACGTACAGGATCTCAAGATGAGTTGTTTGTAGCTTGTTTTTAAGCAAGGAGCAGGTAATGAGTTTCTGTGCCTATTTAATGTAAAGTTGGAGGCAGTCTGCAGCGTGGCCAGTTTCTGTTTTATTTCGGTTTAAATTCTTATTTTTTATTTTTCAACTCCAGGTGATGCATTATGTGCACCTGGGTGCTCCCTGCCCGGTTATCTGCGTACCGGTTATCTGCGCCGTGACAGCTCCGTGTCTTCGGTGTCAGCTAGCTGCTCTGCAGGCAGAGATTTACAGCTTCTGTTATATTCCTATTGAACAGCTCTTAACCTGGGCAGAGGAAAACATGCTCCGACCAGGGCTTTTTATCCCCCGACTTTAGCGTTAGGAGCCTTTTTGGCAGGGTTGGACGTGGTGTTACAAGTCCAGCACCAGCTCGGTTCCCAACGCTAAGAAACGTAACCCTGTGGATGCTGCAGGCAGAGGTTGCTCGCACACGCAGGCGTGCCTCTGTCTGGATAAAGACCAGCAGTGGCACTCATCGAAGGGCTTTGTCTGCGTAACGTTGGGTTTATCTCACAGGTCACTTGGTGTTGCTTTCTGCTCGTGTCTTGCATTCACGTGTTACAACCTCTGTGTAAAACGCTGGTTGTGAGTCTGAACACAGAAGCTGTCCTCAGCCCCTCGTTGTTTTGGCAGCTTCATTCCTGCCATCCCAGTTCCCTTAATAATTCAAGATTGTGTGCGTGAGGAAATGTAACTGCTCTGTGCATGAAAAATGACATTTGTTTTGCTTGTATGATTTTGCAAACGGAGTTCCTGCATTATTTAGCCTCTTTTGAGCAGAATAACGCGGGATGCCTTCCCTTGACCTGTGAGGAGCAGCAGTGGCACTGCGCTGTGTGTGTAGCACCTTGTTATAATTAGCAGCGCTTCTTTCCTCTTTTAGTTTTAGGCAGTATAATATAAATTAGCAGTAAGTAGGCAGGAGCATACCAACGACTGCAGGAATGTTGTGCTGTGAATGTGAATGGTCCCTCTGGGTTTCAGCTTTTTTTTTTCCCCCCCCTCTATTGCTCAGCTTTCTCCCACCAGCTGCTTTGACCTTGTATCTCCCTTCAGACTCTCACTTCTTACTACCTTTTTTTCAATTGATCCCCGCTGTTAGTGCTCTGAATGCCATTGACTCAACATTGTGGTTATTCGTACAGCTCAGCAGTTCCACCTTGTTTCAGCTGCTGAAGTCTATCTCTTATCTCTCCCCTTTTTGTTCGCTAAAGAGAAAGGAAGGGGAGAGAGGGAGTTGGGATCCATCGCTGGGAAGCACACGATTTGGTTTGATCCTGTTGGCAGAGGGGGAGGACAGCGGCTCTGCCTTGCGTACAGATGTAGGTCATGAAAATGTACAAGCAGCTTACACTTGTATCCACACGCTGCCGGGAAATAATCCTGCTCAGCAGCACTTTACGGGGCTTGGGGTCTTTCTGAACCTCCTAATCCCTGGTGATATTTAAATAACACGCTGTGGTCACCGTTTGGCTTAATTCCTGCAGGAGGGGTGGATCAGAGAGACGTGAAGCACGGAACCGTGCGCGCTCAGCCACGTGCACAACGTGCGTACCCCTCGCGCCGAATGATTTGGGTTTGCAGGCTGCGAGCTGAACCCTGGGCTGTGCAGATGCAGCTCCCTGGGCAGAGGTGCTCTGGCGCTGGGGTTGCTGCGTTTCTGGGAAAGCTGAACTAGTGCAGTGCTGATTTGCCGTGCTATTTTTAGATGGAAATTTTGGCCTAAAACTAGAACTGCCACGATTGTCCCGTTTCTGCAGATAAAGCTCAGAGTTTGCTGCTTTCCATACTAGAGGAGGACAGGTGAGGTTTTTCCTCAGCTCGCTGGGTTGTTGGCCAAAAGGGGGCTGCCCTGCAGTGTGAAACCAGCTTTGAGGAGCTGCTCGGTGAATCGTGTAGAAAATTTCTCAATCTGGAGCATCCAGCACCTGTACAACCTACTGTCAATGCCCATGTGAAGGTACCTTGTCTGTGAAGCTGTGAACCCAAGGAAGGTCTAAAAACCCTACAGAACCTCTGGCCGGGGCTGTGCTTGGGCTTCTCCTGGGAGAGGAGCTATTTGTGAAGCTCTACCAGAGTCAAAGGGAGCATTGTTGGCCCGGGTTTCTCTCTTGCTTGCCATCTCCGGGGTGGAACTGCGAATACAAATATTCCTCCCCCAGTTGCCCTGCGTTTTAAGCAGCCATCTGTGTTTCTCCCTCAGCTGTGGTGTGGATACAGGGCATGCCTCTGCCTACCTTTGCCTGAATGCTTCCTTTCTGAGTGAGATACCCGGAATGTCTTACAAACATAGGTTGGAAATGTGCTGAATTAAGCGTCGGTCAGTGCTGACTTGCTCCAGCAGTCAGCCTGGTGGCAAAAAGTGAGAACTATGTGCATGGGAGGCCCCAGCACTGACCCCCGGCAGGGCCTGTCTTTGCAGGACTTGTGATACACACGAATGCTACCTGTAGCCATGCGTTTGTCTTTAATGTAGCCCACAGAAAAATTGTGATTTCCTTAGTCAGAGAAGATGGGCTTTGATCTAACAAAGCACTTAAGTTTGTAAATAGATCTAGCTCGTGATGGAACAAATAAAAATGTTTAAACACCAAAATGAAAATGTTTAAACGCCAGCCCTTGCGGGTGTGTGGTGTGAGGGCAGCGTGCAGTTAGCACTGCTGGTTGTTTGCAGGGGGGATGTCAGAAACAGGAGCAGCACTCACAGTAAGAGGCCAGGTTCTGACTCGGGAATGCCAATTGCAGACGCACAGCAGGCTTTCCAGATTAGAATCTGGTCCACACAATGGTATCGTTATGAATTTATATTAAAAGTCCTTTTCACTGGCATGAAGAATTACTATTGCAATATCTCCCACTCTATTATTAATAATAATTGAAATGCTTGAAAAAAAAAAAGCTAATATTTAAACTACTTATTATCAAATCAAAGTTTCGTAGATACAATCACTTAATTAAGCTGCATTTTATTTGCTAAGCATCTAGATCAGTATTCAATGGAGGTAAATAATGTTCCTATGATTTCTAATAGCAGCCATCGTACTCGTTTCTTGAAGCATGACTACAATAAGCAGCATTTTTGGAATGCTGCTTCTGTAGCCAGAAACTGGTCTGCTGTGCAGCCGAACAAGGATTATTAATTTAAAGCAAATGATCAGTTACAGAAAACCTCTGACAGCCTCCAAGTGCTGTTCTGTGAGTCAGGGTTTCCCTCATCTTCTGAAGTTAGTTTTATATGGCCATGAATGTTGATGCTTGGAAGGTTGGAGCCAAGCGAGTCATTCCTATCCATTTGAACAGAAATTTCTCCCTTCTTTCCTTGTATGACTCCTGTGAGTGTCCTGCTTTGCTCTGAGAACTGTTCCGAGGTAACTCATGTCACCGCAGTGAGCGCTCTGCAGCCTCCTTCATTTTTCATGGCTGCCTGAAGGACGTTTGGGGCTGGAGATGCTGTTAGCCTGCGCAGTTCTACCCGGAGAAAGTGAGCTGATTCACTGGGCCACCTTACTGAACTGCACCTCGGTCATAAATACAGAGAAATGATGCTTAAAAGATGCTAAAGCTCTGACACATAGGCAAAAGAGAAGCCGGTACTACTGATGACGAGGAGTTGGTCCTAAAAATCCTCGATCACCCAGGTAGAGCAGCAGATCTGGGAGGAAAAAATGGTTCTGTTTCTTAGCCCTGCAGTATGCACCTGCCCAGAAATGCCCTTCAGGATTTGGACTCGCTGAAATCTGGGATGTGCTTCAGGTTATTAACTTGTATTTTCTGCATATGGAGAGGAAAGAAAAGCTTTGGCAGCAATGCAAGAGGGATTTGTTTGGATGATTGCGGTGCTCTTTGTGGTATCCCAATAATTAGAGAAAATAATTATATGAATTGCATTTTGAAAAGAGAGGTAGGTTCCTGAGCACTTAAATCCCGTTGATTTCCCGTGGAACATGCTCTCACAAATCACCTCGGTGCTTTCTGATCCTTTGCCCCGTCCCCTTTCCTGCACAGAGCTCCCTAATGAGAGCTTCCCAGGTACAAATGTCGTCACTGGTCTTTAACGCTGTTAATTAGATCCACTTCAGAAATAAACCCGGTTTTATTAGATGATTGTTTTCTTTATAACTAGTTATTTAGGGAAGCATAACAAATGTGGCCATTTGTTTACAGAGCACTGCTGACAACGTAAGTACTTAGTACAAGTACAGGACTGCTCGTTGTAGTACTCACTGAGCACCTACCACGAGGTGTACCTACTCCTGGTAGTGCATGGCTGGCTTGTAAAATTAATCACTGTAAACCACAAATGTAGGGGAGAAGAAGAGATTTATATCAAATCCTGCTTGTTCTCCAGTGTTTGGAGGCTATTTTAGTCTGGAGCTGTGTACGTGTGGTTTTTGAGAGAGCTGATAAAATGACTATATTAGAGAGCCTCTACAGAAGGCGCTCCTAATTACCAACTTTTAAAGAAGGTACTGAAATGATCACACTGATAAATTTTATGCTAATGAATTTTTTGGCTAGCTAATTAGGAAAAAAAAAGTACAATTCGTTGTTGGAATAATTGTAGAGCACCTTTCTATATCAAGCCTTGCGGTGTGCAGAAGGGTGAGGAAGTTTGAAGGATTAAATTCCCATTTTGGTGCAAGGGTTGGCAGGGTGCAGCGCTTCCTGAAGGAGAGGCTGTGCTTGCTGAGGGAAACAATTCCTGATTTATCTGGCCTCCTCAGATTTTTCAGTCATTAGTTCTAGACCTGGATCAGGACAAAACCCTGTGATCCGAATGCTGAAAACTTGAGAGAATTTGGACCGTGATAAATATTTTGCAGCTGGCTCCCTCTGCTTATGAATGAGCTCCACTAGAAAATCTGGCTCCCACAATTAAGTGATTTAGAGACCTAATTGCAAGGCAAAAGGGAATTGCAAGCTCCTATTTCTGTGGCAACCAAGGTAATTTTAGATCCTGAATCCAAATGATGGAGCATATGGAAATTAGGGATCCAGACTCGGGCTTTCAGTGAGCTTTGCACAGCAACGACAAGCAGAACCCAAAAAGCAGAGGTGGAGAGCAGCTCACCCACAAGAAGGCTGAGCTGATGGTCACTGATATTAGCGTGGTGGGAGACTGCGACTGGCTGGGAGAGTTGAGTTAGTTATGGCTCTGCAGGGCAAATCCTGGTTTGGATGGGGAAGAGCAATACGGGAAAGAGAGAGGAAGAAGGTTCGGGGGTTTTCAGGTGCCAGGTGCTGAGGAGCAATCCCCCTGTATGGGGTAGAGGTGAAGGAGAGCAGCAGGCGTGCTCAGCCCTGCCGGTAGCGGGGTACTTGGCCACTCGCTCGCTCTGTTGATTTTCTTTGCTGTACAGTTGTGTAACACGTCAGGGAGCAGAAGGCGCTGAAGGGTGTGTAGGAGCAGAATGGCTCCTGCCAGGAGCACAGATGGTTGGAGAACAAGCCACCCTCAGCAGCCACACTTTTTTTTTGTTTTGTTTTCTTTTTCTTCCCCATTTTGCTTTCAAACCGCAGTATTAAATCGGGAATAGTTGAAACAGAAATAATTCCATCCCTCCCACTCCTCCCTAGGGTCTGGGTATGAGCGTGCTCCCCGGGCACGCGGCGTTTCATTGCAGAGCGGCTCTGGGAGGCGCGGTGGGGCCGTCTCTGGAGGGCTGTGAGGGTTTGGCTGCTGGTGGCTGCTCCTGGCAGCTGCTGCTCCCAGCAGGGGCAAATCAGATCCGCTGGGGTTAGCCAGGTAGTTGGGGAGGTTGCTCTTGCAGCTTTTGGTGAAGGTTCCCTTCATCATCCCAAGACACCGCCTAGCTCCCCTCTCCTTCCCCAGGCGGTGTTGCCCTGGCACAAAGCTTTGGACTGCCACAAGGTAAGACAGTGCTAGAAAAGACGAAGCTTGGACTCTTTCCATCCTGTGGGAGCTAAGAAAGCCAGATCCGTGAGGGCACGGCCTGTGACCACTCATGGGAAGAAGTAGAAGGGAAGGAGAAGCAGCAGTGTCCGTGGGTCGCTTTGCCAGTGGAGCAAGCAAAAGGCATGTGGGGGATGTGCAGGTCAGCACCTGAGGCACTAACACGGGGTCTTCCCAGTGGAAAAGGGATGTTACGTGCTCGTGGAAGGTCAAATGCAGCGTGGTGATTGCCTCGAAGGATAACGTCCTTTGCCAGATGTTTCTGTGCAGGTTGATTTTCCATTAGCAGCAGGGAGATGGAGGCGGTGGCACCCCGCAGGTTTCTCAGGGAGGTGTTGGTGCATGGCTGCTGTACAGAAAGCAACTTGGGCTGAGTCTGATGCATGCCTCAGCTAGAAGGAAGCGCTCTTATATAAAACATAGAGCTAAACATGTTCTTTCTGTACAGGAAACTATACATGCGCGCATTTGCATATGTGTATAAAATTGTAAACATGTTTGAATTTTCTTGGCCAAGAACATTTCTCTATTGCACTTGTGGTGTTAGACTGAGTAATCACAAGGTCTGATGAGGAGCTGACTCTGATCTTCTCCTTGTAGCTCTGTCCCTGCTTTCCAGTGCTCCTTTGGCTCAGCCCCGGCACTGAGCGAGGCTCTCTGCAGAGTCACCTGCTGGGACAGCCCAGGCTTCGCCTTCAGACCTGTTCCTGCAGTAAGCTGCTCGTGGGATCAGGTTTGTGTGTTGGTTTGGATGCCTGCAGATGGCAGTATCACGTCCCTGTGTGTGCGAGCAGGCTGGGACTGCTGTCCTGTGCAGTGCTGGGCAAGGCAGAGCTGCAGAGCCGCGGGCCAGCCTCCAACACACCCTGCCTGCACCGCAGCCGGCGTGGTCGTGGGGTGCACTGAGAGCTGCTGTGCCCCTCCTTGGGTCCCTGCCCTTCTCAAGGCTGTGTGCGAGCTCTGCCCTTCGCCTCGGCCTCCTGGGATGGCAGCTGGTGGGTGATGGCAGAGCAGCAGCCGCAGCTCCTGGGGGCGAGGGCTGGAGGTGCCCTGGGGTGCCAGCGGCTCCCTTCCCTCCTCTCCTGCTGCTGCTCACCATGAGCAGCGACTTAGAAGGGTGCTGGAGAGAGGAGAGGGGAGATGTGCCGCTCCTTGGAGGGGGCCGGGTTGGGCAGACAGTCCGAGCATTGACTCCAGCGATGGTGGTGGGGTTGTGCAGGGTGGGAGGACGCTGTCCTGGCGCAGGGGGCAGGGAGCTGCCGCCACATACGCAGACAGCAAGGCTCTGCGGCTGGGCTGACGGATTAGTTCTGCATAGCGTTCATTCCAGTGCCCTGCGACTTAATTTAAAAAAAGAAAGCCTCATTGACCTTGGGTGGGGGGTGCCGAGGTCACGGCCAGCCCCAGGGCTGGAGCCGGGCACAATGATGACATTGCTGAGCTGGGCTCGGAAAAACTGGCTGCTATCACAGCCTAGAAGAGCTATTCACAAATCACTTGGGGCTGACGTTGCTCTTCCACCTCTCCTGATGGTACCGAACTTATCCAACGCATTTTGGGGTTAGAAGAGGAGGTAGAGTCCCAAGAAATTCCCTTCTAGGGAAGGAGGTGAGAGGAAAGGATATATCCATGCTCCTCCCTTAGCATGCTGTGGAGTCCCTGCCTGCAGCTCCTGGGCACCCCAGTGCCCTGCCAGGAGGCCTTCCCCAGCTCTAGGAAGAGCCCGGGGGACCCTCAGAGGGAAGAGCTGAACTCGCTTTGGCAGAGGGAGCACGTCTAAGTATAAAATGTTCCCTCCTTCCTACCAAATGTTAGGAGGTTTCCATTTCAGGAAGGAAGTGTGGGTCTGTGCTGTCATAGCTGGGGGTGGGAGAGCCCCGTGGTTAATTAGTGCTGCACGCCTCCGCGCCGCCGCTACAGACTGTAAACAGAGCTGATCAAGTGATGGTGTGGGAGAGGAATTATTTAAAATACATTTTAATAAATTATAAATAATGCAGGACTGGCTTCTGTTTAACCAACTCGAGCTAGCCACCCAGTATTTCCGAGCTTATGAAACGCAGCGTCGTGTCGGCAGTGCTCACGGGAGTGACTGCGCTGGTGGCTGAATGTTCCTCGTCCACGTTGAATTCAGCGTGTGCTGGTAGGAGCTGGAGTCCTGGCTGAAGATGAGGGGTTGTCCTGGTTCTTGGCACTATGTAGTGGATGGCTCTTATCTGGCTGCATCAAACGTTCTGCAAAACCAAAACTCAATGGCTATTGAGCCCTTGGAGGGGAGGAGAAGGAAGATTTCAAGTCCTGCTCTAACTGCTTTGTTGGTCGGGGATTTGGGGAGCAAAGGGAGCTGGTTTAGTTATGGGCTACGCTGCTCAACTTGGCAGCGCATACAGTATTGTTTGCTTTGTGCAGATTCACAAATGGACCTGAAAATAGGAGATTAGGAGGAGTGAGGACAGTCAAAAGCTGTTTGGAGGAAGGCAGCCCTGCTGGGATGCGTTGTGCTCCCTCCCTTGGCTGTCCCACAGGGTGCTGATTATGGGGCTGTGGAGTTTGGGGCCGTGGCTGAAGGGACTGGAGCGTGGCCGGGGCTGCATTGGATGCTGTGGCACAATGAGGACACTGCGGCATGCCTGAACTTAACAACTCTGTGCACGGAAGCAGAGGTGTTGCAGATGAGCGCATTGATTCCATGGGGATCTCTTTGTTGTTCTTTTTATCCGAACAAAATCAGTATCGGACAGCACGGTCCCACTCGCCGAAGACGGGAGAGCCCAGCAAGACCTTTTCCATGCCCTCAGAGTGCTGGAGCACCGCCTGCTTTTCTTTCCTTGAGAGGTATCGGGGAGGTAGAACAAAGCTCTGCTCTTGCCTCCCGGCAAGTGACCTCAGCCGTTTCAGCTGAAACATATGACTCGGAGGAAGTATTTTGCAGAAACAGATGCACAGAAAGTCAATTTCCTATTCATATTTTGTTGTGGCAATTGGTACTTTAAAGAGATGGCAGACTTAAATTAGCTGGAAAAGTGACATCTTTAATTAGGAAAGCCTCTCTGCCAGCACATTGAACAGTTGCCAGTTTCTCAGCATTTAGGGACCATTGATTGCCAACAATGGCAGCTAAACTGCTTCTGGGTAGAAACTAATTGAATTTCCTCAAGTTAAAACGAGGATCTGAAGTTGAAGCAAGATCAACTCCTCTGCTTGCTCTCATTTTACTTACCGCTGGGATATTCTTAGCAGGCCAAGGGCTGTGCTGCGGGGGCACAGCTGTGCACCTTCCTCCGGCCCCATCATCCTGGGACCCTGCTGCAGAGGAGCGGTGCTGGTGGCCTTTCCTGAGCTCTGCTGTAAATGCTGCTGAACCCCTTGGCCATATACAGGTCCTGATTGTTGTGCTCCTGCAGTGGGTTTGCCTTTTTTTCTTCTTTTCCCCCAAAGACTTTTTTTTTTTTTTTTTTTCCAATGCTAAATGTGAACACGTTAGGGTTAGCTGCCTGTGTGGAAGCTACAAATGTTTTGCATGAACTCAGCTGTGTGCTTCATCTCCATTGGCTTCCCTTGCCCTTCTCAGGGCTTGTAGGGGATGGTCTCCACTTGCAGCCAGAAATCCATCTCTAGCTGAAGTTAAATACGAGGCTGATCCCAGGGGAGGGAGTCTGCTGGAGGAATGGTCTCATCCTAACCCCGTGCAATGTCTGTTTAGTAAAGCTATCCAGTTCTGCTAGACTGTAAGTGCTGTAAATATGTATATCTATAGGGTTCTCCTTCTGTTTCCCAATTAGAATCTAGGCGAAGTCAGAACTTTAGATTTTGATCAAAACTGAAGTATTTTCTCAGCCAACCTGCTTTACCCCCATACCTTTGGAGGGCTTTGTTTTCCTGTTCAAGCGTTCAGAGAGATTTTGCAGAAGGGCAGCCCTCGTGCCGTAGCCTGGCAGAAGACAGGCAGTGGGGGAATGGAAAGCTCCTCAGCAGCAGCTGCCAGGGAAAGCTTTACTCGGGGTCCTCAAGCAAGGCAACGTGCTTGATGCAAGGCATCAGCCGAGGCCCTGGTGGGCAGAGGCTTCCAGCTGTTGTCTGCTTCAGAAACGTGTCTTTAAAATCTGGCCTGATGGTGTGGGGCTGTCCATCAACCCAGCCCCATTATAAAGAGGCATATGCCTCTTTATAAAAACAAATGGAACAACTAAAAAGAATGACAAAAAATAAAACCAGGCTTGTCCAATGTGTCTTGTCATGGATTGCTACCTTTGGTGCTCTTCCTAAGTCTGTCTTTAAAAAAAAAAAAAAAAAAAAAAGTTGCAATGGGTAAAAAACTGAAAGAGGCTTTAAATCTTAGCAGGAGAACGAATTCAGATAAATCTTTTACTAGAAAAATTCCTTTTTTGAGCAGCTCAGGGTAAATTATTCAGCTTCTCCCATTACCCTCCGGCATTAGTCCAGAACACAAATATTTTGCTCATGAAACGTCCATCCTGCTTTCAGGAGTACTTTTATTATAAATGCTTTGCTCCTCCTTGCTTCTGCTATGAATACAGTGAGAAGAAAGATCCTCGCACCTCTTCTAGGTCCAGTGTCAGGGAACAGTTCTTGCCTCCCTTCCTGGTGGTTGGTGAAACACAGGGGTATTTACAGGAGGAGATTTGTCGGCTCTGGAGATGCTCGGGGAAATTTCTTCATCACTGTGTAAAAGGACAGGAAACATACTGCCTGTGTTATCGAGAAAAGATTAAAAGAAGGGAAGGCAAAGATGTGGGAAGGTTGGTCGTTCTCTTCAGATGAGAAGTGTTTTGGGAATGATCTGTGTTGGAAAGTGAGGGGGACAAGCTGCTGGGGGCATGTGGATAAAAGCCAAACAATAACCAAAGCTGGGAAGGGAGAATGAGAGACGGGGAGCCCCGACCTGTCGAGTGGGACCAAGGAGTTTCAGGGCTGCAGAGCGTTGATTTAAACGGAGGGTTTTACTGTTTAATTTTCCATCATCTTAATTGCTATAAAGCAGATTTCCAACAGTCAAAGCAAGCAAAACAGCCCAAGTTCCTTAATAGAACTACAAAGACTGACAGGCTGAGAAAGGAGGATGCCTTCTCCCTCGCATAAAGGAACTGAGGTTTGTGCAACGAAGCTGTCAAGAGCAGTAATAGTAGCAGAAAGCCTGTGGTGCTGCTGGGCGAAGTGTGTCCTCCTACCTCGTGGGCAGGCTCAGCTGTTTGCACTTCCCATTCTTCTGCTGGTTTCACTTGGGGTGCGCCGGATGCTTAACGCTTTGGTGTGGTCAAAGGCAGAGACCTTGGAAATAAAACAGAGCATGGAACAAGCGGGAGTAGGAGGGTGGTTTTGATGAGTGTTTTGCTATGCTGTGTAAACTTCTGAAGTTCCTTGTGTGATGCCTGTGGGGAGAAGGAAAAACCAATAAACCTAAAGACTGACTGAATTACAGCTGGGGGCTTTAATGTTGAGCAGGCACGCAGGGTTTTGTGGCTGAGCAACTGGTGGAGTTGGCTGGCGAGGAGATAAAAAGAGCTCTTGCTAGCATTTGCAGTTGAAGCTGTTTTGCACAATGCTATTGAAGATTTACTGGTTTCTTTTGCCCGCTGAGTTTTGCCATTTGAAGAGGTAGGATTGGGGCAGGCTTTTAAGAAGCTCACTCAGACTTGTGAGGTGGGCAATGAGGAGAAATCGTCTGTACGGACAGCCCTGGCGCCGTGTGGTCCCCATGTGGGTCTCTGCAAGGAGCTTCTTGTTCCTTCCAAGGGTGACACTTTGGGAGGAAGCTTGCCTTTGAGACATACAAGAAGTAGATGTGTTTTTATACTCCTTTAAACATTGCTCATTTTTCTCCACCAAATGGTATTAAAGCAAAAACGCAGTCAGCTCATCACGAGAAGTTCAGCAGCAGAAAGTCAAGGAACTTTCAATCAAGAATAGATTTTAATAAGGTCCCAAGATCCCCAATTAATTCTCCTTCTTTATTACTATTTTTAAATACTCATCAATTTCAGGCCACCAATTGCATCGAGTGTCCTTTAAAAATAATTAATACTGCAATCCCTAAGCACTTTCAAGGTAAATAAGTTTTAAAGGTAAACCACGGTAATGGTAAAGAAATAGAAACTGCTATTTTCCACTCTTCCTATATATAATTATAGGCCCATATAGCTAATAAAACATTTCTAGGCGGATCTGGATCGATTTAGAGATTACAGCTGAAGCAGGGGTTGAATTGCAGCTGGATGTTGTTGAAATTGTGCAAGCTCTCTTCTTGACATTTTCTATATTCCAGCTTCCTCTTGCTCTTTTCCTCTTCCCCACGAAATCTTGTATTATCTGCAGGTTTTGAAGACTTTTCTAATCTGGGTTGCTTTTTTTGTTTTGCTCCTTAAATAGAGATTGAGAAAATTGGAGGGCAATAATTGACAACCAAATTGTGGCGGAGTAAAAGCAAGAGTTGACTTTGTTCCGTGGAGCTGGGCTGCCCTTCTGGCAAAGTAGGAAGGGAGAGAGGGAAGTTACAGATGCTTCATGTCTAAGCTTATGGGGCGCTACTGGAAGCGGCCTGCTTGCTACAGTGGGGAAATCTTTCAAAGCTGCTAAGAAATTTTCAGTCTGCAGTATTGGTTTGGATCGGGCGTGTTTTCAAGTGAATCTTGAGCATCCCCACTGAGCTGGCGTGGTTTGCCCTGGAGGGTGTTCAGCCAGCACTTGAGCTGAATTTCTTTTAGTAAAGGTGAATGTGGAGTCTTTTTGTTCATCTAACCACTGACTGCTGGTGGGCATTCAGTCCGTGTGACCAGACTGGCTCCACTGTGAAGTACAGTGATGTGAAAGCCTGAAATGTGTGGGCTTGGTCCTCCCCACTGGGTGTTTCCCTCTGCACACCTGCCCCATTGCATGGCTCTGCTGGGTAGGAGTGGCTGAGCCACAGCTGAGCAGTTTGTTCCACTGAGATCATGGCCTTTGCTTCTCAGCCAGGAGACACAGAGTCATTTTGGTATCTTTGGGAAATCCTGTCCTAGAAGTCTGCTGGTGACCCAGCCATACAGAGAGCTTGGCTGAGAAAAATCTTCTAACCGCATGCGGCATCTGAAATGTGCTAAGTAGGAGTCGGGCTATTAAAAAGAGCTGCTATGAATGTCTGAGAAGGTACCTAGTACAAATGATGTGTGCTTTAAACATTTGACATCTGAATTATTTGTGGAGTTAATCTGTTGTTTTTCCTGTAAAGTTGCTTTTTTCCTTCTTCTTAGTCTCTCATACCGAGAGGAGGTCTTGCTGCTTGTATATGTGCCGTGACCCAGCGATGCGTGCATCAGAAATTCATCTATAGATGAGCGAGACTGGATTTCTGTGTTCTGCAGAACTAAATCAAAGCTCATTTTAATAATGTGATTTGTCTTAAATTTTCAGCTGGGTCTAAACCTTCAGACTTTTCAATCTGCCTTCCAGTCATTATAGACAGATCTCTGCATGAATAATGCATAGCTTTGCTTTAAAAATCAGTTGACACAAACACTTCATTTTCACTTTTTATTGATTCCAGCCTTGGTAGCTTGCATATATCAGAAATTTCACAACTTAAAAATGTGCCTAGCCATACAAACTAGGTATTGATCAAACAAGGTTAACTTGACTCCCTTGAATTTTTTTATTGTCTCCCTTTTTGTTTCTATATAGCTAGTAAAAACAATTTCCATTTAGAAACTTCAATTTACGAAAGGTTAGGGATTCACTTTCTCTGCAGAGTACTTGTGCATACGGTGTATTCAGTTAAGGAACCAGTTCACAGAAAATTTGAAGCTATCACAGTCACTCATTGTTGCAAGAATGCTTAGGTTCTGCTTCCCTTCCAACCTGATTCATCTGCTGTTACCTGCTTCTATTTTATTCAACGTGAAGTTCAAGTATAATGGAATACGATGTTTTTTGAGAAGGTGAAGACAATATTTTGACCTCTACGTTTGCAGTAACGTTTTCAGCAGTAATCTTTTTTTTTTTTTTTTTTTTTTTCTTTTTCCTTCCTTGGTCTATTTCATTTTCCCTTTGAATTGAGGTTTAAAGTGCTGAATTTCTTCAGCACTTTTCTTCTCTGTATCCAAGCATTCCGTCATCTTACTTCTCCCTTACTTTTTTCTCTCTGAGTTGGATGTATGAGGGGCCTAAATCCTAACTTGCAGGGAACCTTGCGTGGCACAAGTCATTAGGATTAATTACCAGCATGCTAGCAAGCAAGAGCTGTATGGTAACAAGCTGCTCTCATGTGTCAGGTTTTGTTTTCCTTGCAGAAGTGGTTGCTCCCCCACGACCGACCAGCAGCACAGCACGTGCACCCCAGGCATTTGCTTTTCTCTTGCACTCTCATTGCACTTGACACCTGCGTGAGCTGGCACTTAAATATGCTCCGTCCAGCCTGGGGCCCTGGTGCTGCTGATGAAGTTGGCAATTCAGACGAAAATAGAAGTCGTGCCTGTTGTGGCAATTTCAGCCTTTATTCTGTTGTTTCCTGAGGAGGTCAGCGGCTTCTCTGGAGCCGTCTCAGCAGCGGGCTCTGGGCTGAAGCGATGGGACAGGTGACCCCATGTCCCTATGGATTACGTCTGTTTGGGAATGCCCTCAGCCACCACAGCCCCAGGGCCCTGATCTTGTGCCCTCTTCGTCGGCTGAGCTGTCTGCCTGGCACACAGCCTGCTACCATGTCCTAGCGGTGGATGCGCTCCCGGCTTCTGAATCGTGGATTTACCCTGAGAAACAGGAGCAGCGCGGGCGATGCATTTATTCAGAGCCGAGGGAAGGGGCCTCTAGCAGCCTGGCTGGCTGTGCGACATTTCCCTGCTCATGCCTGCCAGGAGTTTTATTGCTAAAACGAGGCCTGCAAACTGCTCCTCTCAGCTCCCCTTCTTTGGTGGGGGCAGAAGTCCTTAGGGAGGCCAGACAGAAGCTGTCGTGAGGCAGCATCCCAGGTGCTTGGGACACTTGTGCCACTTGCTGTCACTGTCATCTATCATGTGTCCTGTGCTTGTGAGAGACTGAGATGAAAAAATCACGTAAGCATCTGATTATATGTAGTCTTTTGTAGGGCATCATTTAAGCAGGTAAATTGTTATCTGTATTTGAGCCCAGTTAGAATTATTTTTTTCCTGAAGTGGGCTCTGAAAGCTGAATGTAACTGTGCCCAGCCTTCAAAAGACAAAGGTGTCCCCATCCTGGTAACTGGGTGAACTATTTATTTGTTCTGGCACGTTCAAAAAGATGCAAATATACAGGGCTGGATCCAAAACACGTAAGAGGGAAGACGTCCATTGCTTCTTCGTACTCGGCCTGCTGAGGCGCTGGGCCTCACGGAGCCGCTGGGCCGAGGGAGCAGCTGGAGTGTGGCGCTGGGAGGCTTCGTGCGTCTGTCCCGGCTGCTTTCATGAGGTGTGAGAGGTTTGGTGAGGCATGGGAAGGGCTGGGGTTTGGGGTCGCTCTGTGGTAAAGCCCCGTGAAGGATGCCACCTGCCTTTTTGTTTAATGTGAGTGTGTGGGGGCTGGTGGCGGCTGTGAGGGCGGCCGCCATGACAGGAGGGTGAGGAGGGTTTGTGCTTAACGCCAGGGAGGCCGTCGCCCTGCTCTTATTTTGCTTTTTTGTTCAGATTTGGGATTCTGCTTTGTCTCAGTACTTGATGAACTTCCCTCAGTGCCTTAGAGATGTGATAAACGTGTGCCAGATGTTTCATTTTTCTGCTTCTCTTCTAGCACCTACCCAAATGCAGCGTTACCTGGCTTTGCCAGGTGGTTGTAGTGGGGCTGGTTATGGTTTCTCCCCATGTATCGTCCCAGGCTCTGTACAGGTCTCCTGAATTGCAAAAGACCTTTCAAAAATCATTATGACAAAATAAGTAAAAACAAAGAATAAAGCTTAACACACAGATTTGATGTAATTCTTCTAAAAATTTACTTCTTGTCCTTAGCAGTACCAAGCTTGTTGTACATGTTGAAGAGAAACAGAGCTAACGTTGTATTAGCACCTTTATTAACCTGGCCTTTTCAATCCAACAGCAAAGAGTAGCTTGGGGGAGGGTGTTACGGCTTGCTTTCTGCTCTTGACATCTTGTCCAAATTAATGGCAAAGCACCGTGTGCTGTGCAAAGTGAAAATGAGATTTTGCGGGTGCTGGAGAAATCTCTGCTAAAACTCTGAAATGAAAATTTTCTTTGCTTGAACCCTGTGACCCAGCCTCCTCCTGTGTGTGACCAAGGGGCGGCTGGGAGAAGAGACAAGGGGAATGGGGAAAGAAAAGAGAATTTTGAATTTTGCTCAGCCTGCGATTTGTTATTCCTCAGCTCTCTGGAATGCCACTAGGCTTTTTAATGCATCCGCTATTTGTTACTTGGCAGAGAGAGGCTGATAGTTTGAGACTTGAATTGTCATTTTATGCACAACACACTGACAGATCAGTGCAAAAACAAACCTACCAGAAATTACACTTAAAAAGATGTATAAGGACACCGAATTAACTAACAGGGAGCTCACAGACAGTATGCTTAATTCAGTGATAAAAGACGAGAAAGAGGGGATTGCTGGAATTGCCTCTTGTATTTGTACCGATTTCATGTACCTTGTGAATTGCTTTCTAGTTCTCTCTTTAAAGGAGTAGGCTTTCCTGAACCTCAGGACTGGGGGAACACCTGGCTTCTTAGCTCTTCAGAGGCAGAACAGAAAATCCAGCTATGCGGGGAACTGCTTGAAAGCAGGGAGCAGTCTCCGCTGTTGAACAAGGTCTTGTGTCAATAATTTGTCTTTGGGATGTGTCTAAATTGGAACGTGAATTTGCTTTTGGGCATGGCAGTGCTTTTTCTAGTCTGTGTCCACACATAGTGGATGGGTTGTTTTCTTCATTTGCGTGAATGTCACCTGGGATGTCTGGGCTCTGAGAAGCTGTTTTCAAAGTGATCGTTTCCCAACAGGGATCGGGCAATGTGTGTTAGTGCAGAAGGGAGAAAGGTTTCACCAAAACCCCGTGGTCAAAGCAGATGTTGCACTAAGTGGCAAGATGAGGAAGAGCTTTGCCCCTCCTGCTGTTTCTTGGTGCAGCACTTCTGTGAAAGTGTCCAAATGTTAGTTTTAATCTCTGTAGCCACCTGTGCATTTTATTTTAGCTCAGTATTTTAAAGGTAAAAGTATTTTATACTTTTGCTGTATGAAGTAAGTAAGCTCCGCGAAGTAAATACAAGAAGTTTTTTTTCTTTTATTCATGCTCACACTTACTAGTGCAGATGTTTGCTGTGCAATTCTCAAGTTTTCTTGCTAAATGACTTTTATAATGGTCAGATTGATTGCTTAGGAGTTGAACACTCCCATGGAAATACTCAATCCACCAAACCTCAAATTGAAGCTGTGCTTTAGAGGCATTTAATTGGAAGTTATTTCTGTTTTCTACAGCCAATAGGTACTATTACTGTTTTTTCTTGGAGTAGCACTTAAAGGCTTCAGTTAGAGATCAGGTCCCTCCTATACTAAACGACATCTAGAAATATTGAAAAAATACAGTTCCCATTCCATGGGCTTTAGAGCTGAAGTTATACATTTACTGTGAAAAAGAAATTTTAAGCAAGCTAGTGCTGAACGTGCATTTCTGAAGAGCCAGGGAAGAAAAATATTGGTCATCCCATCTACTTCTGGATGATGCATTGCCTTGAATTTGAGAAAGAGGCGCTTACCTGCCCCTGTTGTCAAGGGTACGCCAAACTGAGTATTAAAATGAGCAATGTTTTGAAGTCGGGCTGCTGATACACATTAGTGGGCTGTACACACTGAGTTGACACGCTGACCCTGACTGTTGCAGGGTAACCCTTGGAATATATATGCAGGTATTTGAGAGGACTGAGCTTAGCTCTTACATTTCAAGAAGAGAAATCACTGTATCGCTGCTGTCTCTCTGACCTTGAAAGGTCTTGAATTATTAAATAGCCTCTTAAAGAGTGCAACCAAGTTTCCAAGCTCTGTAACTTTTAAATGGCATAACCATTGTGAAATTGTATTCTGGAATCATTTAGGCAATTTTTTCTGCATCACTTAATTACAAAAATTGGATGTTTCTCTTGCTTTAGAATGTTTTATCATCTTAATTAAAAATAATAATTTTGTGTGCACTGCAGTGCTGTGAATTCCGGGTAACCAAAGTTTGAACAACTCCTAACGCTCTTGCAAAAGTATGTTGAGCAGCCGAAATACTGGGGGAGTTGACTTACGGTGCCTGATTTACTCTGGTGCATACTTAAATTACATAGGTATCTCGGTAGCTTTAAATACCACTGGGGTGTGAAAGTGTTGTGCTGCTGAGCAGAAATCAGACATTGCTGTGAGAACAGGGGATGGACCCCACTTGGAACTGCTTAACAAAACCACCCATGTCTGGGCAGCTTTGACTGCGAATGAGAAGATTTTGAAATAATGATATTAAGGTGGCACTTGAATGCGTTGGGTTAGAAGTTTTCACACAAGAAGTCCTGTGTGTTCCTATAGGATGCAGGTGGTGGTGATGTGCAGTGTTTGCCCCAGACTTGCCCTTGATGCAGTGAGGCAGAGTCAGGACTCCAGTTATTTGCTGCTGTTTTTTAGTATCTCATTTGTTAACGTCATAGAAGTGGTGAGCCCTGAGCCCTAGGTCTGGCTTATTTTACGTTCTCTTGTGCATAAGAGAGAAGTGAGCTTTGTAGACTGAAGGGGAATCTTGCAACAGGAAACGTGGTCCAGCCCCCCATCCTTGCTCACACAGATGCGGTCATGTTTTGGCTGGCACCAGGCACGGCTCTGCCCCCGTAGCACCTGCAGGCTGTGGTCAAAGCTGAAATCTTGGCCATGGGATGGCTTCAGGTCTTGCAAATCTGGTGGAAGGCAAAGTCCTTTCCGTGTCTAATACCATGCTCTCACTGCTGGGCAGGAATACCTAAAGAAAGCAGGCATGGGAACATGTAGGAGTTTACTGATACGAGGAGCAGGGCAGGGTTTTTGGTGGGGGTCGGAGGGCTGGTGCCTGTCACCGGCCATGCATTGTGGTGCTGCCTTGGGTGCAATAACGCAGCGTGGTGCGGTATTTTGGTGGCTGTTGTCAGCTGCCTGCTAATGGGGCTGTGCTCCTGACCTGCAGCTTGTGTTCCTGCAGAGCTGCTCCAGCACAGGCTGCGGGAAGTGGGGAGGGAGGGAGAGGAGCAATTAGCTGAGTCTCTTCTGCAGAGCAGCGTCCCATGGATTCTGATACCATCGCATCTCGTTTTCCTGCTCGTGTGTTTGTTGCAGATTGAGCCGTGCCATCTCTACCTTCACATGTAATTACCTTAAAAGAGGGGGTTTCAGGTGCCAGGCTCCTGCGTGGTGCCAGAGCTGCGCAGAACTCCTTCGGGAATCTGTCCTCTGGTACAGGGATGCTGCAAAAAGCATGACCCATCCCCTTGGCTTCCTCCATCCGAGCGAAATAGAGACATCTTTCAAAGCTCATTGCAAAATATTCTTTCTGTCAGAAGTAATTGGTGCCCTTGAAGGGCTGAAACCCTCCTCCACAGACAATCAGATGAACTTTGGGATGTTTGTGATGTGATTTGTGATGTGTTAAAAATCTCATTGCAATGCAGCAGACGGCTTCCAGACCCTTCTCTCTCTGAATCCGTAGACTGAAAGCCAGTGCGTTCTGTAATTAGGAGGTAAAGCTGTGGGGAATGTTAAATTGAGGGCAGAACTGCTTCAAATCTGCACGAGGTGCTCACCCAGCACCCAAAGGCCAGGAGGGTCTGTGCCACAGGGGGCAGAAGGCAGCACCAGGAGGCTCTGGGCCCTTCCCTCGTGAAACTTCCCCAGCGAGGGGAAACGGGAACAGTTGGTTTCCACTCCGAGAGGAATTAAGCATAATAATGTGTTAGCCGAGGCTGCTACCTGCCAGAGTCAGACAGACTCGAGACTGGGATAAAAAAAGATTGTCATCTGATTTTTCCATCTGGATGAGACTGCTCAGTTCGCCTGCAGACTCCGTCTCTGGGGGCCGGAGAGGAGCGGCGGCGGCTGCCTCCCTGCAGCGCGGGAGGAGGGGGCCCAGCCGACCAGGACCTCGTGGGGATGTGGACACCTTGGTGGAGAGAACGTGCTGGTGGCCGGCAGGGCCAGGGAGGGGGTTCTCCCCTCTGCTCCGCTCTCGTGAGACCTCACCTGCTCTGGGGCCCAGCACAAGAAGGACGTGGACCTGTCAGAGTGAGTCCTGAGGAGAGCCACAAAGTTGTCACACAGGGTTAGCAAGCACGTGAAGCAATGGGTGTGAAGTATCGTGGGCACTAATGCCCAAATGCTATGCCTGGCATCTCATAAAAAGAGGATTTCTGTTTAATACCTAGAAATTAAGCTATATGCAGTTAGGGTGAGACCCCTTAGCGGCTGTCCGGGCTAGCTGTCCCTACCTATTCAGTCAGGCTTCCCTGAACAAATTAATTTCATAGCAAACCACAAAGAGTAATTAGCATAGAAACAGTGTTTATTATAATTATCCTGCAATGGCTGCACTACTGCAAGAGTTAAGTCTCATTTACATCTTCCTGGAAAAGGATGTGCGGAGAGTTGTTGTATTACAGCCAGTAAGGCTAACGTGTAGGATGTTAACGTGTCAGCTTTCGGGTCTGCCTGGTTGGGCTTCTCATTTCCTGCCGGTTCATAACTTCTGGTTTCTTGATATTAAAAGGAAAGGCAAGCACTTTGGGGCCTCGAAAGCAGGGGAAAACGACTTATCTGGATGTGATTTGTTCATTTTAGATTTAAAAACTATTCTGATCTTTTATTTATGTGCTTAAGTCTGTAGTTTGCTTCCTTGTTTGTTTTATTTTTAACCACGAGGTTTTTTATAAGCCTTCCAAGAGGTACGGTAGTGGTGAAGAACCTGCAGTTGTCACAGTTGGCACAAATAGAGCTGTCAGGTTTGCTGCAAGTGACACAAATATCATGTAGTAAAGACCGATGGCAGAGCCAGTCTTCAGAATAGATGGTTAAGGATTTATTATTGTTTTGCAAATTATTTTTATTTTTGTAAAATAAGCAAACTGGGCTGTGGTTCAGCTTCCAGCCTCACCTGCCGGTCATTATTTAAGATCATCAGGTCATTTGTAGTCCCCAGCTCCTCCTCTTTGTGAGCGGCTTTGTGGACAGACAGCATGCCAACTGCTAACTACATTTCAGATTTTAAGAAGGCCTTTGGTCGTATAACTCAGGATGATAAAATCCTATTTAATGAGGAATGCTCCTGTGCTATAGGCATGATCAATAAATTAAATAGATTAATTAAGTCGAGCTGTCAGGACCAAGGACTGCTGTGAAGTCAGGCCAGTGGAGCTGGCCATTTATCAGAGGCAGAAACCCAACCAAAAGAAGCCGCCTTTAATGGGGGATTCTGGAGTGCATGCAAATGAGCAGGTACACGAAAACTGAGTGGTGAGTGAGTGCTGTCATCTGGTCTGAAGCGGTGTAAAAGAGGCGGGTACGTCTGTGTGAAGTCATTAAATGTACTCATCAGGCTCCTTCCTGGGAGTTTTTGAACTGGGAGCTGTGAGGAAATGAGCTGACTGGTGGTGTGGGTATGTACTCTCAGGTATTGCCAGTTTTTAATCTTCAGTGGGAAATGCAATTGGTTTTATGTTTTGAGAGAGAGACGTGCCCATATATGTATGTACGAAGTGATTCAGAATGCAAGCTTATTAAAAAAAGCTAGGCTAGCTTTTACTGCACCCAGAGAACTGAGCTCTGCGGGTGGGTCAGCTGCAGCGCAGAGATTGCAGGCAGAGCCCCACTCGCTGCCCTTTCAGCCCAGGAAGCTCCCGGCTTGGTGGCCGCCTGGTGCTGTCACCCACCCGAGGAGAGGCTCAGCGCTGGCGCTGCGGAGGTGGCCCTGCTGTCAACAAGGCCTCACCCAGCGAGGGACGCTCAGCAGAGGTTCAAGCAGCAGCAAATCAGCAGGAATACGGGCTCCATATTTCTAATTCCCCCCCGCATGCCTTAGAGTGCTGAGATGCTGCTGTTTCTCCAGCCAAGATGAGAAGGTGTCACCCAGGGGCCGGTCCCCTCGGAGCCACGGGCCTCTCGCTGCCGCCTGCTGCTCTGCTTCTGCGGCCCTGTGAGCTTCCCAAGGCAGCGTGCGGAGCTGCAGGAAGGCTGCGTCTCTGTTTTGGTGCTGCCACTCGAGCTGCAAAGCCCTGGCCATATGGAGGTACTCCTACAGCCACTCTGGAGACAAGCTGAGAATAAAATGAGCTGTGTGCAAGTGCTATCAGGCTGTGTAAATGAAACCTGCCTGACAAACCAGAAACATGCCTTTTTGGTGCATAACAAAAATAAAATTCTCTCCAGGCGTAGAACCCTTACGTCTGTTCAATTCGTGTTGATTAAATAGTTTGGAGCTTCAAACAGAGAGGAAGCAAGCCAGGGATGCCGGTGTCACGTTAGCGAGGAGAAATGTGTCTGTCAGGAGGAACGGGGAGGAAGACAGGGCTGGAAAAATGGCACTCAGGAGAGGCTGAGCTCTTCTGAAGACCTGGTCTGCTGGGGCAAGGAGGTGAAAGGAGGAGCAAGAACTTGCTCTCGTTTTCTTGAGGCTCTTGTGGTCAGATGGAAAGGAGGAGCTAGAGAATGGCGCTCTGACTTCGGCCACAGAAGTGCTCATCAGCAGCTCTGGTGGAAGAGGGTGAAAATGAGATGTGTGACGGGTGGTGGCTCGTGTTTGGAGCAAGCCAGGAGCTGCTGGGTTGCCTCCCACTGCTGCTCAGGGAGGCGATGAGAGCCGCTGCCCCTTGCTGCGGTACGGGGTTTTGTCTAAGGGACCTGGGGCAAAAAGTAGAAATGCCTCAGTCATTATGAGAGCTGGGCTCCGAAGAGTGCAAATTGTGTGTGATGATGGGGGTCTGTAGGATCTTGGTGAACATGTTGGAAATGGCCCTGGTACTTTAGCTGTAGGAAAGCAGGGCCTTCTTTTTTTTTTTTTTTTTTCTTCTCCTATTATCAGCAGCTGTGAAGAGTGATGCAATCCGTGTGCCGTATGGAGCACCTATATATAACAATCCGACATATGGATGTTGTGAAGTTCTCAGAAGATTCCACATGCTTGAAATCATCCATGTTTTAAAAACACTCTGTTTGGGAATTATTTGTCGAGGTGCTATGCTGAATTCCCAGACGTGAGATCAGGCAAATCGGGAGTGTTTGTAGCGGGGAGCCAGGGCTGAATTCCTCCTCTTGGTCCCTGCTGGAGCACTGCAAGCTTCGGGAAGGACACGTTTGGGGGGAAAGTTTTCAAGCTGGCTGGCTTTTACTGGAGCTGTTAACGTAGCAGCTCTGAGCCCTGTCTTGCTCGCTGTTCCTCACTGCTGTCTGCTGCCCCTCGCCTAGCCGGGAGCGTATGGGAGGGGAGGACGAGGCACGGTATGACCAAACAGCTGGCTTCTCAATCAAGTCTTCAGGCCTCTTGCTGCTCCACACTGTTGTTTGGCTGCCCAGAAATGAGACAGCCCCCTGGCTGCCGCGCCTGTGGGATTTGAGGAAGGCAGGAAAGCCACACAGAGCCAGCAGTTGGTAAAAGCACGTTGTTTGCCAGAAGCTGCCTCCTTTGCTAATGTTCAGCTGCTGTCAAAATTGTTACTGGGTTCTCCATGTAACATGTAAGTTCTCCGTGGCTAAGTAGCAGGGGTTGGCCGGGCCTTTTCTTCATCCTGTGATAGCTGCCAGGCTGGGAGCTCACCCTTCACTGCAGGTGGGGATGGCACGGTGGTGCTGGCTGCTCCAGCTCCCTGCCCACTCACTGCTGGGGCACCTGAGCAAGTGGAGGGGCGAGTGAGGGGGAAGGTACGTTAAAACTGCAGTCTCTCAGTTTATCTCACTGTGTAAGAAGCCTTTAGCGAGTGCTGTAAATGAGGGACGGATACTGTGTAGCTGGTCAATCCTCTCTTCCGTTCTGGTGGGACGGCAGGGGACTGACAGAGATGTGAGCGGCGCCTTCTGAATCGCTTAGTCCAGGGCTCCAGCGATGCAGAGCAGCAGCGAGCGGCACGCTCTGGCACTTGGTTGTTCAGGAGCTCTGGTACAGGTGTGTGCAAACCCCTTCCTCCCCAGAGAGCTGTCAGGGTGAAGTTACTTCCACCACCGGTAAGTGCTTGTTGTAAGCTGTGAGCCTACAGCAGGTGTGTGTATGGCACTGCAGTGTGTGAGCAGCCTGCTTCAATTTCGGGTTCGTAGGTACGGCTCTGGGCATGGGCTGTGCTGCTGGATCCTGCCTGCTTCAAAGCCTTCGCAGGGAGGAATTTTTTTTTTTTTCTTTTTTTTTTTTTCCTGGCTTTTATTTGAAATGAAAGCTGTTCCCTAGAGTCATGTCAGCTGCAGAAATCCGGACCCCAGCACAAGTGTCTGCATCACAAACTGGGCTTTGGGCTCCGTTACAGCCCCGTAACTTCATGTCACAAGCAGAGGAAGGCAGAGCAGCAGCGCAGGCACTTAAAAGATTGCAGCCGTGCTTTGAAACCGAGGGGCTTTTGAAACCATGGGGCTGCAGCCAGGGGAAAAAAAACAATTATCTCCTTTCTTCACCTCTTGCAGCCCCCTTTCTGCAGCCCCTGTCAGCTCCGAGCTTTAAACTTTGTCAGAAATGATCTGCTCGCCTCCTGGTAGCCTTCTGCTGCATTTTAATTGGGCATGGCAGGTAAGGCAACGAGTCAAGGAATTGGAAATAACCTCTACAGATAAAACTGTGGAGACAAAAAAGACAGCCCTTGGATTAAAGGTGGTGATGGTCACTGCCACAGTTTGGGAAGAGTTTGTAAACTCCTGATTAGATCGTGCTAAATTGTGTGAAACTCCCAAGGTCTTTGAATACGAACGGGGCAGAGGAAGGCTGAGCAGAGAATGGCAGGGCTCCAGCAGAAGACGTGTATCATCACAGTTTTCTGCACACTGTACAGGCAACAAGCCATGCGGATGGGTTAATGCACCTTTTTCTAATTTAGCATAGAATTACACATTGTCTTATTCCTCGGATGAGGTGCAGCACGTGGTTCTGTGTGTGTGTCCCCTCAACACACAGTCTGTGTGCAGTGCAGGGTCCCTCACACCAGTGTCGATCTCCTATTTTGGCTGCCTTGTACGGATGGCTCTGAACCTGGGTTAGGAGCTGAGCCCTAACCTGTCCTTAGGTCTTCAGCAGCTTGAAGAAGCTCTGCTGTGATTTTTCCTTCCTGCCCTAGTGGGGAAAACAGTGTTTGGCTCCTACTCCCTGCTTCCATGCCCGACTTTGTTCATGTTTCCTTCCGTTTACTGCAGGAGGTGAAGCGGGACTCATGCTAACAGCTCTTTGCTATGTAGGCTGATTTTGGGGAGCAGAGCAGGTGCATTCTCCCAGATGTCCTCCTGTGAGTACCTGCGACACCGTAAGGGCCAGCACAGCACAGGTGAATGCGGACAAAAGCAGGGCAGGCAGCAGTCTGCAGCTGGACTTGCCAGAAAACTGTCCCTGTCTCGTTTAAGGACGCCTCATTTACAAAAGTGTTAAAAAATTTCCATACGGCTTGTCTCCAGATCCCCGCCCACCCAGTCTCTAATTAAAAGAAAGATTTTCTCATTTATGATTAATATTTGTTTTCAGGGCAAGCTACAAAATAGTTGAAAAAGTAAGATTTATCTGTCTGCTGCTTTCCTTCTGCCTTTTTAGTTTGCAAATGAATGTAGAGTTATTTGACATCGTTTGTCTTCTTAGAACTTTTGCCAGTTTTAATTCAGTAAAGAGCAGCAGTCATTCCTCATATTTATCTGTAAATTGCATTGAATCTTGCTGCGGTCATATTAGGTGGTAATGATTTATATGCCGTCTAATAATTTATCTGATTATGCCGGCTATATTCCATTTTTAAGGAATTATTAAGTTAATGCTCTAGCGTAGAGAACAAAGAAATATTTTCCCTAGTTCTTGCTCTGCCTTCCCGCAGCGTGGTACAGCGCTGCGTGGCTGAGGTGTTGCAGTGGCATGCGAGGATCATGTGGCTGATTTCTTACAGGTATTTATTGCCATTAGACTTTGTCTGCACAGAAGCTGTGTGTCTAAAGGCTGCTTACACGTGTGTGGCGCAGTATTTAGGGGGTTTTGCTGAGTGCACGTCCCCAGATTCCTCTTGTCTTTGATGGGAGCGACTGTGCTGGGTGCAGGAGGGACTGGCAGCTCCGTGCTGTGCTGCAGAGGGTGGTGTGAGTGTGAGGGATGAGTGGCCGTGTGTCAGAAATCCCAGTGGCAAAGCGCATTGGTTCCTCCTCTCCTTTTTCTTATTCCCCAGTAATTCATCCTCGCGAGTCTGCGGAGCCTCTCAGCCCCTTATCTTCAAAGGGCTGACTTCAGGAGCGTAGATAAGCACAGGCTTAACTCTGAGATTAGAAATACTGCCACCGATTTCGGAGGCGATTCTTCTCTCAAAGGTAAACATCTGGAGCTGGGGCCGGTAAGGAGGGGCAGAAACTGAAAAGGACACTCAGCAGGACTAAAGCAAAGCGGTTCCTCTGTCCCCTGTGTCTAATACACGTGAAACTTGGCGTGTCTCCTCCTTTCTTTATGGACCATCTACCCTGTCTGTTTTCTCTCCCGTTTGGAAATGTGTGCCTAACTCCTGGGTAATGTGCCTCCCACGCCATCTGACAAAACACAAAGCAGTAGGAAGAAGCTTCAGTTCTAGAGGGAAAACTCTTCTCTTCGTGAAAAAATGATGTCGCTTTGCTTTGCTTTTCCTTGACTTGCATATTTAGAGAAGCACAGGAATGAAGTCACTGCACAAACGCAAATAACCCCCAACTTCTTTCTCTAACATTTCTGCTTGAAAAATAGTGACTTTCTTTGTGACTCTGTTGGCATAAAATATTGATTTTGGCAGTGTTTGAATGCTGCTTTTTGCCATTTAGAAGCAGAATTACGCTGCTGAGACTTTGGACTTCTGAACAGGATGAAACATGGCTGCTGCTAATGGGAACTGTGATACTCCAGAAGCAAAAAAGCCTTTTCCAGGATTCACTTAGGGTCTGGGACTGTGTGAGTCTGAGGGGAGCGGCAGTACAGCTCAAAGGGCCACGGAAATGCACCCGCATCTCCTTGCGGGAGTTTTCTTTCATCCTGGGGTTTTCTTTCCTGTTCCCGTTTCGTACTCACTTGGCTGTTCCCAGGTTCATATGGCCACGGAGAGCTGCTGTGTTTGGGGATAGGCTGCCTTGACCCCTCTGCTCTTTTCTTTTTGACATTTTTTGCTTACTAAAGGCAGCTGTGTGCACATGGGAACATCGTGGGCCTGCTGAACTGCAAAACCTCTTTGCAGCAATGTTTAATTTCCATGGCTGTATTTTCACTTCTGTGTGATACCTGTTTGCAGTCTGGCACGTCTTCTGGCTTTGCTGCTTTACAGATCGAGCAGCAGAGAGCTGCCAACAAGGAATACCCCTCATTTTCTGCAGAGCTTTGGTGCTTGTATGTATGGGGCTGCTCCCAAGGACTCGGTACATACTCGGTGTAGCTGCCAAGGACTGGGGGTGTTTAAGCAGCCTGGTGTTGGTTGCTGACGCTCTCCTTTCATTTGTTTTGCTTTGGGAAGGTCGCTTACACTCAGACAACCTCTTTGTTGCCAGAGTGGCTGAGAGTTTGCTAAGAGGCTGATTTCAACCTCATCTTTACACGTGGTTGGTTATTATGGGATGCAACAATCCCGTGTCGGGTTTTCCACTGCGTTAAGCAGGCACAGCATCTCCACGAGCAGAAGCACCTGCTGACACAGGAGCTGCCTTCGGTGTGTTGGCAGTGGTTGGGTTTTTGCAGCAGAGCATCGGAGCGCAGCTCACTGTGGTGTGCCAGCTCTCCGCTGATCCCAAGCTGGGTTTTGGTCCCGACACAACAGCAGCACGCCTGCAAAGCCTCACTCCCTGTTAGCTCCCGGGGCAGCTCTCTTACAGCACTCCCTTGACACGTGGAAGGCAGCTCACGTCCCGGGGCCTGTGTTCAGTCAGATGTGGCCCTGGAGCTCAGCTTTGGGCTGGGCACACTTTGCCTGCAGCTTCCTCCCAAACCACTGCCTTCTCTGTGACCAAATTCTTCTTATTACTTCCCATCTGTGGTGCCTTTTTTAATCCAGAGATGTGAAATACTTGTTCCTGCACACACCGGCCTCTTGCTTGTTCTTGAAAACACGCAGTGGAGAATTGCATTGCTGTCTGCTACTGCTCTGCTTTTGATTAATCTGTTTTTCCACCAGGACTCTGTTATGAGAGAAGATTAATATTACAGAGAAGATACTTGTTTGTTTCAAACATTTTGTTTCCTTTCTCTGTTGGGAATAGGAGTGTAAACACCAGGCAATCTGAATTTAAATAGCTGAAGTATTGGTCTTGCTATTCCAATTGCTCGTTGTTACACTTGAGGACGTGGTTACAGCTGATTATACAGAAATACCTGGGCCATACATCTTAGGTTCTCAATCAGCATATTATAGATGAACTGTGAAAATTGGAGATAGCTTTTTATGATAATTGGGAGATATTCTCCTTGAAGTATTCAAGCCTCTTGAGAGAGGTCGAATTGCTTGTCTGTAATTTTGTTATAAGCCTTCCCTTGTATTTATTTAACACGTGGGTTCTTGCAGCTGGATATTGTTCTTCGGGCTCCCTGTCAGAGGCTGCATGTTCAGAAGGCTGATCTCAGGTTCGATATCCTCACACAGCAGCTTGTTTTCCAGACCAGTCCTGAAGCATCCTCCACGAGCCTGACTCACGCACAAGGCTTTGGTGCGCTTCAGTGAAGAAAATGCCAATTGTCCTTGCCCGAGCGGCCGCCTGCACCTCCCCGTGACACACCAAGCGCCGTCGGGCAGCCCCTGCCCTGAACCTCGAGCTGCCATCGGCTCCTCCAGGCTTCACCCTCTGGGGCTGTGCTGGAGCCAGGCTGGAGGCCGGGAGCTGTCCTCCAGTCCCTGCCATGGAGTTGGGCTCTCCCCGAGGCCGGCAGCGCGGGCTGCTCTGTGTGCCCTGCTGCCGGCCTGGCCTGGGGGGCCCGTCCCTTCCAGGCACCCCCCCAAGATGTGCAGGGCAGCCCCAGGGCATGCTCTTGTAGTAAAATATGTAGGGTTCTGGCTGCTGAAGGGTCTTGAAGGGGATGAAGGTAACTCGGGGGGTAACTGAGAGGAGTTTTTCTCCTGCTTACTAAAATGGAAATCGCCTGGTTCGGGAGCGGGCTACGATCCCTTCAGAAAACTCATCTTTAATATATTTCCTGTAATCACAGCCTAAAAACAACCCCAAGGTTTCCAAATGTTCTTTGCTTTTGACCCCGCTGTTCCTTACGCAGGCATTACGCGGCCAGGGCTCCGTCCCAGCGCGGAGCAGCGTTGCGGTGAAGAGCCGGCTGCTTGTGCCTGATGAAAACCCCCCGTGGTTTCCCAGCGAGATCCCCACCGCTCTGGGGAGTGCTGACAGTGCCAAAAAAATGCGCGTTGACCTGTGACACAGGTGTGCTGTGCAGCAGGATTTCAGTGGCGCGGGCTCTTGAGAGCTTACTCGCAGAATATGCTGGGTTCTATGCTTCAGAGGCTCAATGCCAGCTTTTGGGCTGTCCAAACGGAGCCTGGCTTGGTGGTCACCAGGTTAGCAAGCGTGTGCTGGCTCCGGGAGGGACGTGGCACACTGGAAATGCTGAGTGCCTGTTTTTCATCTGCTTTACAGTCTGGCGAGGCGCTGGGGTTTGCCCCCGGTGTGTTCCTGCAGCACTGGCTTGCAGTTGAGTGACAGAGATGGCTCAGTGTTACTCCCTTCCTTCTGGACAGGGCTGTGTGGGATTTGAGCGAGGGCAGAGCCACGTTACGGGGTCAGGTGACAGTGCCCTGCTCCCTTGTCCGTGCTGTTCGCTCTTAGCCCATTTCCCTGGGCTTTTTCTTCCACCTAGATCTTCCCTTTTGACAGCGAGCCCTGCTCACCGCAGGGTCTCAGATCTGTGTGGTGAGCTGGGGATGACAGCAGCGAGCTGAACGGGAACTTTGCCTTTCCGTGCAGTGCTGGGCCCAGGCACAAGGGCTTGGAAAGGAGGACTGATTCCTGCCGGGGACAGGCTTAGCAGGCTGCAGTGGCAAGGTCTGAAATCCTGAGGAGGCTGCAACAAGACTGGCTTTTTGTAGCTCCCTGCGTTGTCACAAGGCCATCAAGCATAAAGCTTTTCTTGTTTGTCTGTGAATTTTAAACCGTGATGGTCGTCTCTCACTGCAGAGAGGTCAGACACTGCGTGCGGTCATCTCCGGGTGCTGGAGTGCCTCCTCCTCTGCAGCATGGGCTGCTGGGCAGCCTCGCTGTGTTTCACCTGGAAGCGTGGTACGAGAACAGCCAGGGCTGCTGAGCCCTGTCCCCTTTACACCTGGCGAGCCCAGCAAAACCTGTGCCAGGAGGGAGTCCAAGCAAACCCAGTGCCCGCAGCCCCCATGCGTCTTGAGAGCAGCTTCTCAGTGCTGAAACAGCCAAGAAAACAGCCCCAACAATTTGAAAATGTGTAATTTACTACGTAGTCTCACGTTGTTGTGCAGGAGCCCAGGAAAGCAGCACCTGCTGGTGTCCCTGCGTGTAGGTGGTGCTGGTTGCTGAACACACAGGTCAGTAAATGGGAGCATCAGGGCACCTGGCCCTAGCGGTGGGGAGGGAGCTGGAAGTGGGTGCTGCAGGCTGGAATTTGCAAGGCTCCGTTCTGGCTTTTGACTGCAGTGAAGTAAAGCTGGGGACTAGGACATTTAAAACTTTAATGTGAAAACAACAGGCTGGCAGCCTGCGGTTCTGAAGACTTTTAAAAATTAAAGTGCCACCACGTTTAGTGGAGTCTCCACAAGTAATGATAGAAACGAAACCGCTGCTGCCGAGACAAATGTTTGGCTAAGTAAAGAGTATTACACATCAAAACTGGCTCGGGTAGCCTAGGTAATGTGAAATGAGCTGTAGCTCTTAGAGCTCAATGTGCAAATGAACTGGAGGTTACATATAGGGAATATTTGCAGGGTAACAGCCAGGAATTTAAGTTGATTCTAAAGAAATCCAAATCCTCTAGGTGCTGGTGGCCGTGTTCCCATTTGGGTTCATCTTTACTCAGGTTTGACGTTGAGACCTTAGCTCCAAAAAGCACTTAACTGTTAGGTGGCTGTGATGGAAATCTGTACGCAGTGCCTTTTCTTTATCTATTCTGTGGTCCCAATGCATTCGTGCTTTGATTCAACAGGTGTGTGAGTGCAGGAGGAGCAGTTTATTTTGCAGTTGTAACACAATTTAGTTGCTGCGATATTAAAGACCCTTCTTTGCTTCTGAATTTGACTGTGGTACAATTGACAAGACGAAAACCCTTCAAAACTACCATCAAATCTGATGCTTAACTTCAGCCAAGAATCAGCTTGTTTGTAAACCAGGAGCAGCACTACCAAACGATCCGTCAGCTGCGATGATGAAAACAAAAACAATGAACAGTCCTCCGTAATTGTTTGGGATTTTGTCAGACCTTTCTCTCTTACATGCATTGTTTTTATATAAAAAAAAAAAACAACACAAAAACAAACACACACACACAAAACAAAAATAAAAGTAAGCTTGTAACAGTTTGGCAAAGCTGTTTAGAAAGGAAGTGTGGTGTGATGGAAAGCAGGATCAGCCATGCTGTGCCGCGTTCGATCAGCACGTGTAGCCGCTATTGATTGCAGGGAAGCAGCGTCCGTTCGTACCAGGAATGAACTTGGCCAGACAATTACCCTGTGTTTTAATAAGAGATGATAATGAGTATTGATTAATGCTGTCGCAGGTGTTGCTGCAGCCTGAAGGAGCAGCCAGAGGAGCTGGGGATAAAGTCGGGTGGGTGGAAGGTGCTGCTGCCTTCCTGCTGCCTTCCTGCTGTATTGGCCAGGAGTCGCCACAAGTGGCTGGATTAATGCTTCAGCTGCCTGTACGAATTGGAAGAAATCTGTTTTGGAAAACCTAGAGGGCTTACAGTTTGGTAATTGCTCAACATCCCAGCAGAGGCTGGGCCTCTGATGGTAAAGAGGAACCCATACAAGCCTGCCATAGCTGGAAATGGTGAATGCGTAGTGCCTCTGAGCTATTGTTAGCCCAGCTATAATCATAGCTATAGAGGGTTTAAAAATAGGATGGCCTGCTGGGAGGAAGCGTAAGGTAATAGTATGAATTAATATATTGTATTTATACACACAGCATGCTTTTCTTGCAGGCAGGGGAGTTTTAATTATAGCCTTTTACACACGTGGCACAGATCTTGGCGTACCTGTGGGGCTTGGGGCAGAGCGCAGCGGGCACGGAGCTGCTCGGGAAGGTGCAGGAAGGGCAGAGGTGGCCAAAGGCACAGGAGGAGCAGTGGGGCCATGAGAGGCAGATGTCACTTGCGCTATAATACAGCGGGGTTTAAATTTAGAACTCTTTGAGACCCAGCGTCGAGTCAGAACCGCGTTGTTGAAAGTGTCTAATCAGCTCCAAGTGGCTGTCTTGTAAATCTCCAGAGTGGAAACTGGCCTCGGGCTAGCAGCCGTCCCCGCTGCATCTTTGCTCGAGTGAACTTTAATTTGACTCTTTATCAAGAAAAGCACTGAGAGAAAGAGGGGGTTGAGAAATGAGCGCAGAGCCACTCGCACAAAATAGGCTTTGTGTGGCTGAAGCTGATTTTGCCAGAGACTCTGCAAGGACTTCACGTGCCCTAAAAGAAAAGCAGAGCCCTGTTACAAAGCACATGGACCGAGGTGAGCCGAAGGGGCAAGGGAATGCAGCACTTCTGAGTTTAAAAGCTCCTTTTGACTTTGCTAGATTGGAAGTGTGTACAGGGCCTCTGCAGATGAAGTGGTTTCAAATCAGGCTGCTAAAATCTGGGGCCGGCTTGCAAAGCAGGCCGTGCTTTGTGCCTGGCTTTCTCTGCTGAAGTTGCTGACAAAAATGGGATGAGCGTCTCAGCAAGCATCTGAGATCTCCCTGATCATCGTGCTGTTACACACGGGGGTGTTCAGCGAGGGGCCCTCAGTCAAACACTGCCTGAAATCCTGAGCTTCTGGCTGGGGAGTCTGTGTGTCATTACACAGTGAAATCTACACCATGAGGAGGGATTTCCAGTGTCAGGAAACTAAGCAAACCTCCTCAGGTCTTCCTTGAGTTTATGTGGTTTTATTACAATCTTCCATGCTGGAGACCAGCGGTTTTTCACAGGTCTCAGGCGAAGTAAAATAAATAAAATATTAGTGACAAATGGAAATTTAATCTCAGGGCAGTTTATAGTCCATTGATCAATACGCTTTGGAGCAACCTTAGAGATTTGGGGGGGAGACGCTTCGCTTTGCAGGTGCTGAGCACAGACTAATTCCTAGGAGCAAGTTTGCAGTCTGGGCCCCAACCAGAATCTGAAAATCAATTTCTTCTGAAATAATTCAAATCACTTTTCAAAGCCATGATCTCGAAATGTAGCTTTTTTATCATTTTTATGGGTGAAACGTTTGATATTTAGCAAACTACATATTTACGCGTGTCCATATGTTGATGGCAAACATAAACATTTCTATGAAGTAGCACTGAAAATCTGTATGCTTCACACGTCGGAAGGGTGTCTGAGTCCAGTCTGTGTTCCCTGAGGGAATATCAAAATCATTTCCTAAAAGGAAATTGGATTTAAAAATAATGCTTAATGCTAAGTATTCCAAATATATAGATCTACGTAGAGAGGCTGCTATTTCTTCTCCTAAGGAAACAGTGGAAAAAGGTGACATGGTCTGTGTGTGCCTGCAAAGTATGTGGCCTAAAAATCAGTCATGAAAGCCTACAGTCAGAAATTGCAGTAGCTCGGTCTGGTCAGCTTATTCAAGAGAAGGTAGCTGGTGGTCCCTACCCCCAGAACTCCTGCTTGATGCGAAAATCTTACCTTATTTTTTTTTCTTCCATACTGTGCCATTGTTTTTTCCTCCAAGTCATCAAAGTGCTTGAGAAGGCAGCGTGTATCGAGCCTTTCTAAAAGGTGCAAATGCTGGGTCTGCTTCCCTCGGGAGGGCTCTGGAGGTCTCAGCTGGGTTGTGGCCTGACCAGTCCCAGAGGACTTGCAGCAGAGAGGCCTCTGTAGCTCCTCACGCCCCAGTTCCAAGCTCACACCTCGCTGCATCGTCGCTGTCCTCCTCATCGATTCGTTTGGTGTCTGTAAGTTGAAGCCTCTGCACGTTCAACATTTTCAAACCTTAGAACAGAAAAACAACCTGGCACACAACCAACTGTAGACTGCAAAGCCCCAAAATATCAGGAAGGAAGAAGCGTGAGTTATTTTTGAAGTTATCTGCTGCTACCTCGTTTGTTGGGGAAAAATAGTTGTGAGCTTCGGAGAGGGGCCGCGGTAGATGCTGAAGGCTGTCACGAGGCTCTTTGTTCAAAAAGAAATCTTAACTAATGTAAGCCATTTGAAGAAGTGTTTTACCAATAATCTTAAAAATAGCTTCAGATGTCTTCTGATCTCGGCGGCCTTCCTTCTCCTCCAAAGATGCCTATTTACAACATTTTCTTATCTTGAAACTAGGTGAATGGTTACAAAAAGCTTTTTTTCCCCTTTGACATCCATATTGGAGGAGAAAATTATGTTAAAACCCCTTTAGCTTCAAGCTAATTAGAGTTAATAATGAAGCCTTTCTTCTCGCGTGCTGTTTCTCATGTAACTCCGATAATTACGTACGGGCAGAGGCATCTGTCTGCGAGACTGACAGGCTCAGAGGCTGGGGCACAAAGCTGGCTGTGTTGGGCTGAAGCCTGGGCTGCGCAGTGCCAGGGCCAAACTCTGCCCTGCTCTTCGGTCTTGTCTTACGGCCAGGCAGGTCCTGTGCCTGCGAGAGGACACCGGCACGGGCAGTGCATCCCAAATCAGCATCTGCCTCCGCGTGCTGTACTGCGAGCCAGCCTCATTTCCAGCTGGAGGGGAAAGCTTGGGAAAGAAGAGGTGGCTGCTGCAGTGCAAAGTTAAAGTCTCACAAGAGGTTGAATCGTGCTTCTGTGCTCTTCCTTCATTTAGCTGCAGTGGGGCTACCTGAAGGCAAATGAACCCCCGAGCTCCAGGCAGGGGTAGGTGAAGGGATAAAAGCTGAGCTTGGTGCATAGGAGGAGTGAAATGGATCGGAGAACCTGCTCCCAGATACTTCTCTCACGCAGTCACTGGGAAGTGAAATGGGAAATGAAACTGCCATTTCAAGCGAGTTATTTTCAAGCTGAAAGCTTTGAAGGTCAGCCCCACTGGAGTGACATTTTAGCCGGGGAAGCAGAGGAAAGATCATCCGGTGAGTGAAGCAGAGCCAGTCATGACCTTAATGGAGTTGTAAAAGCAGAACGAGAGAGTCCGGCAGCGAGTCCCCAAATCCAAGGAAGGATTTTATATTAAATCTGGAACAAAACAAGCAGCGAAGAAAGAAGTTTGAATGCTCCCCTCTTCTTCTTGTCAAAAAGAAAAGCACAGTGTTGGAATGGAGTTGTTGTTTTGAAAGTAGCTCCTGATTGATAATCATTGCTAAAATAAACTTCAGCTGCTCCAGTGCATGAACAAAATAATCTCTTATCCCCGAGGGTATTCTCTTCTCATCTAATTACTTTCTTCACAGAGGTAATTCAGTTGTTTGTAAAGGACCCATCAGAAATCAGTTCTGGAGGGACTGACTGCATTAGAGTTTGTTCAAGGCAAGGTTTTCAGAACATTTAAAAATTGGATTTTGTACTCGAATTTCATGCTCTTCGGTAGAGCTCCTGTGCAATTTGGTGATAACCGGCCCAGCCCAGCAACCGTCCTCGTCTCTGATGGTGGCTGCTTCAGGTGTGCTGCCGCTCTCTGGCAGCAGGGTAGCTCACGGTTAAAACTCTAATAAGAGCAGTGCTCTAGAAGCCCGAGTATCCAAATGAAGATGTCTTTTTTTCTTCTGAAAGGCAATTTAGATCAATCATGAGCTAATAGGTAAGGTGTAGGAACATTGGAGCAGTGCTTCTGCTGAGTGTTTTGCAAATGCAAACACACAGAGGGTGCTCTGGGTGAAAGCAGTTTACCTGTGCTTAGAAGTGTCTCGGTCACTCAGACACAGGCTGAATCCCTCTAAATCCCTCCTGCTGTGCTGTAGTAAAAATTATTTAGTGTATCTTGCTTTCAATTTATTTCCTGTTAAGAAGAGGGAAAACATTTCTCAACTCCTACTATGTTTTGGTTTTGCTTCAGCTGAAATATAAGCCCTCCAGACATGTGGCTTAGCACTTTTAAAACATAGATGATTTTTCAGGCTTTAAAAGAAAAAAAAAAGCCATAAATTATGAATGTTGCTTGTATTTCAGTTCTTGTGTACGCACCTCCTGGTACTAAGAGCCAGGGTCAGGAGGATGTGAGAAACAAATTGTTAGGAAAGAATTAACTCATTTCCCTGACCTGGACGGGGGTACTCGCTGTTGTAACCCTGGTGTTAGTCTGCAGGAAGCAGAATGCCCTGGGTAGGCTGACTGACCCCCTGTAATTCAGCCTAATCTGGGTGCCTCATTCCCCACGCCACGTTCATCTCACAAGCACTGCTTCGAGGCTCATCCCCTGAGCCCGTTGCCTCTTTGCACAGCTGAGCATTGAGTTGTGTTCTCTGCGTGGCCATGGGGCCTTCCACCAAGGCAAGCAAACCCGGCGTTATTTAGTATCCGTGCCTGAAATCGTGACAAACCATCCTTCTGGCAGCAGACGCTGCTCGAATGGTTCCCCGTGTTACTGATGGCCGTCTTGGCTGTAATTGCTGCTTGGAGACAACCGTATCGATTTAGGTCTAACGATCTAAAAACAAAGCAAAAACATCATTGTGAGGAGCACGGAAAACCCCGCGCTGCGCAGCGGAGAGGTGAACGCTCGCTTCCTGCTCGGAAGGCATGGCAGGGGCTGGAGGGCAGAGCTGGGTGAGTGAAACGGCTGGGAAACGCTCGGGGGCTGCGCTGTGACCCTGGGCAGGGTCTGCAGGGGAGGTGGGGAGTGACAGAGAGCCTGGAGGGGTTCCTCGCCCAGGGGTTGTGGGCGCAGAGACCCGAGAAGCCTGAACTCTGAGATCCCAGCTCTGCCCAGCAATGCCTGCAGAAGCGGCGTCTCTGCTGCGCAGCCCCTTGTGGCTCTGCCTGTGTCCTAGAGTGAGTCTGCTCTGGGCACAGACCGTGCTGTAGGAAGGCCTGTAAATCTTGGGAAGCGCTGGCTTGTGACTTCTGTGTCATCTGAGGAAAGAGGACCCGTGTCCCTGCTGCTAATCGGGGTGCCTGAGTGTGGGAAATGCACCTTAAACTCTGCACCTTACGCTACTGATAGCTTGCGCTCTTCTTGCCAGCTCTTCATCTCTGCTTCTTGTAGGATTAATTATTAAAGCTCACTTTGTGCTCCTTACTCTGGTTAACACAAGTTGCTGCCTTGGTGTTTCACGCAGGTCCCCGTGCTCGGTGTGCTGCTCTGCTGGGAGAGCAGCCCCTCTGCCAGCCTTCACCTCGCTGCCTGCTGGCTCCTCGCAGGCAGGGCTACCCCACAGCCTGGTTTCACACAGTCTGATGGTAAAGCAAGGACAGCACGGGAGGTTTTTAAATGGCAATAAGGAGAAAAATCAATTTTAATCCCAGGAATAGAGGGGCTGTGGGGGTAGAAGGTTACCCAAGATTGTGCTGCAGCAGTCAACTTGGCAAGGTGTTCCCAGGAAAATAAAAAGCTGGGAGCTGGGGCACAAAAGCAGTGCTTTGGCGTGTTTTTACATGAAAAGATCACTCACGGAACCAGCTGGACTATGTGGAGCTTGGGTCTCAGGGGGAAGGGGAATTTGTTTTGCACAGCGCTTACTAACCACTTGTAGAATAAGGAGAAAATAGGGATTTGAAGTAATAAAAATAGGGATCCTGCCGTTACGCTCATTGAAGCAGAGTTTTCAGTCGCTACACACCCGTACCTTTCCTGTGAGCAGCTGTGTGAAAATGGCAGAGGGAGCAGCGCTTTGGTAAATTCCTTCTGAAACTGTGAGTGGTCGTGTTAGCCTGGGGGGGCTTTGAAAGCACCCAGGAGGGCAGCCCCGTGCACCTTCCCAGGCTGCTCAAGCCCCTGCGTCGGTCTTTGCTTTGGCAAGAAACAGCGCTGGTGAAGGTGATGGTGAACTTTAGGGCACTTGCAGGAGGTAAGAAATCTTAATGCGGGCTTTGAAAAGAGCCGGAGCCGCACTCGCTCGCTGCCTGCTCGCTAACCTTGCGCTGGAAAAGCTCGGGGAGGAAAGTCAGGGAACTTGAAGGGAAATTATACAGTGCCGTAGCTTTAGAAGCATGAGACAACTTTCTTCTTCCTTATCAAAGAGTGATAATCAACTTTCTTCTTTGTGACAGAAGTAGCTGTAAAACCGTTCTTTTCTCTCCCACCCTGCCTTTTTTCTCATGTATTACTTTAAAGTTGTTTGCCTTGTACGTACACACCTCTCCGCTCCTGGAGTTGACGGAGATGCTCTTTCATGAAATAACCATTAAAAAAAGTCAGTAAAGCTCTCATTGCCGTACAGAAAGCTGTACTTGCTTGCTATTTTAATACTTATCTAAAATTATGTTTTGGTTGGTTTTGAAGGCGTTTATACAAGTAGAAGGTAAAATAAGAAAATGGCAAAAAAATCCTCAAAGGTTGTTATTTTTTATGATTCATGAAAGTCTTTGTGCACGCAGCTCCTTGGTCAGACCAAACGTAGGTCATTGTCTTGGCACCCAGATTTCCACAGCTTTCTCTAAATAGAATGTATTTTCCCTGAAGATACTGACTGTCAGGTTAAGAAAACCAAACCCATTATTTACTTGAGTTCCTTCCTGGATTTTTTAATATACCTGCATAATATACTGCAAAAGCTCTCCGATCTGGCCCCTCAGAGCTATAGCGGTGTCTGACACCTCCTGATTTCTCAGTCAGCCCATTTCTCAATGAGATCACTGGAAATCCTTGGCTTCGCTTTTGTTTCTGGGCAGCTTTACGTGGGAGGTGCAGACACAAACCCTGCCGTGGCCTCTGGAGCTCAGGGGATGCTGGCTGGTTTTTAGCAGTTGTTGCCATGTTCCTTTTCGGTTTGTAAAGAATTGAAAAGTTCCCTCTTGGTGTTTAAGGTGTTGGAAAACTTGTTTGGGGGGTGAATTTGATTAACTGCAAAAGCAAAGGAGCAGGAGGGCTTTTCACTCCAGCACAAATCGCTAATAACTGGCTGTGCCAGTGCTACGGCAGCAGGAGGATTTCTTGGGGGAAGTAAATCTCTGCAGCGGGGCATTCTGGATGAGTCCCCGTGCTTGACCTGCTGTAAAATTGAGTGTACACACTTTATTCTATGCTTAGCATGGGAACAATACCCAATTTAAGACACATCTTGGTAGCTAATTTTAGTTCCAGATCAAATTGCTGTAAGGAATTTATTTTTTCTCCAAGGGAAACTGGTTCTGCTGCTAGGAAGTGGCTGTTTGCATCTGTCTGCTTACACTATGGTGACTGAAAGGTTTCAGCTCAAACCTGTGCTTCAGCACTCAGCATCCCATGGATTTTCAGTGTATGAGATGCTTACCCTGGAGCGTAGAGTCACAGGCACAAAACAATCAGTCTTAATTAGGAAACTTTTCCTCCTTTAAAAAAGGAATAAACACTTATTTAAACAGCTTCTTAATTAGAAGCTGTTTCCTTTTTAGAAGCAGGAGGGAAACCATTTGGTTCAACGTTGGTATTGTAAGAAAGTGAAGAGCAGGCGTGTTCCCCCTTGAGCAGCATGTTGCAGTTAGATTTAGGATGGAGCCGGCTGCTGCTTGGTGTTTGGAGCAGGTCTACTCCTCCTCTACCACTCGGCGCCCCATCCCTACCCCTCTTGGCACAGTGCTGCCTCTGCTGGCCAGAATGGCAGCGTGCACACAGCCCGGGGGTTCACTAAAAACACAAGTGCGGTTTGTGAACAGATGTAAAAGAAGTGAGGCGGATGGATCGGGTGGCCTTTCTTCTGCCCCATAAGGTCATGCAAAGAAGATCAAGATAAGCATGCAGCATAGCCTTTAGCAAGGAAGAACACAACAAAACTCAGCTCGCCAAGTTTTCCACATTTGTTTCTCTCTCAGTAAGAAGTACAAGTTGACCTCCTCTGCACGCCTCCATAGGGGCACACTTGTTTTGCTTGTACAACCACTTGAGTTTTCCTTTCCCTTGAATGACAGTCCTGTTCCCTGCGAGGAGAGGGTTCTTTGCGGCAGGTGTACCTGGTAAAAACCTGCCTTTAATTTCCTGTTTTTCTTGCAAGGGGTAAAACGTTTGGGTTGACGTCGTGGCTTTTGGAGAAGTCGGTCAGATTGAGGTGAGTTCTGCATTTGGTTTTGTTTGAGTAGTAACTGCTGGGGTTCCCGTCCCCAAACGTTTGAGCAAGTGGCAATTAAAAGTGATGCCGAAAATGGTGGCTCCTTTAAAATATTCCTGTACATAGTCACAAGTATTCTTGCCGAAATGTAACGTGTGTACGGATTTTCCATGTACTATGGTAAACGACAGCCTTCCCGCTGTACTCGCTCCTGCTGCTCAGTGGGACTGCCTTGTACCAGTCCCAACTCGCCCTGTATTCCCTCCCGATGAATCTTGTACCACTCAGCTCCACCCAAGTGCCCCCACAGACTCAGCGCTCGGTGTTTCCTCATCGCCACCCTCGCCAGGAGAAAATACGGCCCTGGGATCGCTGCAGCCACAAACTTTTGCTGTTTGTCTTCCCCGTCTCAGTGGTCTGATGTCGAGTGATCAAAGCGTGAGTGGAGGAATCCTGCTATGGAAATACTTCTCCTGCCACCTTCTTTGAAGAGTGACGGGGACAAGCCGGGGGTCCCGAGCAGCGTACGGCTATGTACTGCTCTGTTTTCACTGCCTATGTTTTCCCAACCCCAGCGTGCTTTTTGTTCCCCCGCCAAGCATTTTGTATTCCTGCTTTTATTGTTGACAGTGTTTTATCTTTGTCTTTATCTGATATGACTCCAGGTAGTTTTGTTTGCTCTGGCAGATTAACTGGGGTGGATTTTTGTGCAGCAATTCTTCATCTGTTTTGACAAGTGTATCTGATGGTTTTATCAATTTTCACCAAGACGAGACTGGGGGAATCTTAATCACAGCGTTTGTTCTGGCACCGCCGCTCCGTGTGAGCCCCTTCACTTGAATTCTCTTTCTTGGTGGCTGAGGGACTCTGTGCTTTCGGAAAAGGAAGGGTTGGTTTCCTTATATTTATTAAAATCCTGGCATTAGGCACTGGTTTTGTTAATTTCCAGTGCAGATACCCAACCTGAGCTCACGGCGTGGGCCACGTGCTGGGCAAACAGAGAGAATCCCCCTGGGGTGCTCGTGGGGCAAGGAGCAAAGGAGGGGAAGGAGGTGTGGAGGGGGGCAAGGTCTGAAGACCTGGATAGGTTTTTAGTTTTTTTTTGGTTCATGATCACATCGGAAGGCTGTATCAGAGCTGGGACTGAAATCTGGGTCCCTGACGTTCAGCCCACAGTACTGCTTTTGTTCTTTGCTCAGCCCTCTTGATTTCAAAGACTCCCCAGGCCTCATCCTGATTTTCATAACAAAAAGATTCACTGAATTTCTTACGCTGTTGCAGTGTTCTCTGCTATCAACTCTTTTGCCGAGGTGAGCCCAACCTCTCCTGCCTTCTTCTCTTTCAGAGCTGGCTGCAAATACAAGTGCCTGAGTTGTTAGCTGGAACAGCAGGACCAGGTTTAGTGTTGGGGTACTTTTATTAACTTACTCTTTTTGGTCCATGTGGAGTTTCTTTTCTACTCAGTCCCTCCAGGACAGCCCAGGTGTTCAGTTTTCTTCATCCTTGATGCAAGGAATTGAGCAGCCCGATGCTCTGGTGATCTATCAGGTAGAGACAAAGGAGAGCAGCTTCCCCAGGTGGCCTGCAGGCAAGTGGAGCAGGATAGGGGATGGTCGCCCTTGGACAACCTTCTGCTGGGTTTCCCCTTGATCCCTTGGGAAGGTGTCCTCTGTTCTCCTGTAGGCGTACAGAGATACCACTGGGTATCATCTCCGTTAGGTCCTGGGAGTAAATGACCGTGGTCTGACTTGATGAAGCTGGACATTCACTTTCCCTTTTTAATTTGCTTCCAACAACTGCTGTCTCCTGCAGCACTCAATCGTCAGCGCTGTGCTGTGGGGAATAATCAGCGTAATGAGCCTGCTGCTTGCTCTGGGCTTCTGCAGCGCCCTGAAAGGGTTTGTCCCATTAGCAACACCAGCAGTGCCGCTCTGCCTCTAAGAGCACACCTACCCACTGCCTTGGATATGCTGCTGCTTGGGAAGGAAAAGGAGGAACAGGGAGAGGTTTTGTCACCCTTACCCAGCCCTACTGTGCTCCTTGTTTGTGCCCTCCTCGCCTGCTCCCTCATCCTTTTGTCTGGAGCAGTTTGCGAGGTGTTTCTTGTCTGCCTCGGTCTCTTTCTCTCTTAAGAGGGCACCGAAATAATAATCAGTGTTGGAGAAGTAAAAGGCAGAACGGGGAGCAGAGGCTGGAGGAAAAGGAGAGAGATGAAGCAGGGCACAGCAGGAACAGAATTCAAAAGTTTTTTTTTTTCTTTTCTTTTTTTTTCCCCTCCTCCAGTCTTGAAGATGGCTTAAATTCTTTAAACCGATGATGTTTGCCACAACTTTCATCTCGCTCAAGTACTTCACTGGGTTGGGCAAACTATGTGGGCTCGTGTATGAGGACATGAGCAGTCTGTCTCTCTTTTGTTCTCGCTTATTTGGAGAGTCCTAATGAGCCTTGATTGGGCTTTAGGCTAACAGCTCTCCAAGTGATTCAGACTTGTGGGGAACAATTATTTGTGAGTGCATTATTGCTTTATCTTCATTACTGCCAAAATCTGAAGGGTACTATTACTGTAAGCTGACTGTAATAAGTTGCTTCTGATTTTCTTTTAATTAGTGAAATGTTACCTCCTGAAACGTCGGCTAATGCCAATTAAGAAAGCATTGTGAGATGGGGCTGATGCAGTAGCACTGGAACTCCTCTCTGCCTGAAGAAAGTGAGAAAAAGAAATAGCAAAGGATGCTTGTTCCTGATGGGTTTGCCTTCCTTGCACTCTCTGTCATTTAGTAAGTGTCCAGAGGGACACAGATGTGATTGCTGGTGGAGGTTTCTCTGGGACAGACGTTCCTCTAACCCTGAGTACTTCTTCCTCATCCAAGGAGCGCAGGGCTTGAGTGTGAGCAGGCGATGGGGAGCAGCAGCGTGCCTTCCTCCGTGCTGATGACAACCTTGGATGAAGCCATGAACCATCACAGGGGCTGCTGGGGCTGAAACAGAAACACAAGCGTTAGTTGTCGTCGAGCGCGCTTGGCATGGCCTGTGGGTTTTTTTTTGTTGCTGTTGGACATGACATTTGCTGTTGCCGACCTCTTGGGTCAGTAAGCAGGAGGTGAGAAGGCTTCTGGAGCTAAATGCAGTCACACATCAGCAGCTTAAAGCAAGCCGTGTGCCCCTCGCAGGGTGGTCTCCTGGGCTCTCAGGGAACAGCAGGCCTTCCGACACGTGGCAGGGCTTATGTAAGAGTCAGTGCAAATAGGTAAAAGCCGGCATAAATAAACAAACTGGCGTGCCGTTGTCATTATTTTTGCAGGCTATTTGAAAGGCAAATTATGTTTCTATAGTAATTCCCTCTATGCAGTGCAGCTCTCGTTCCTGGCTGTCAGTAACCGGTTCATTAAGAGCTAATATTAAATTTGGTAGCGGATACGAGGAATGGGCCCCTGAGCCACTGATTAAAAAGCAAGGTAGGGAAGGCCAAAGCATTTAATTGGAAGCATGAGAGCTGCTAATCCTTTTGTTTTCCTCCAGCCAACAAATTGTTGTTGCAATGGAAGGGGGAGAAGGGCTGTGCTTTTAGAGAACAGAAAATGCTTGTGAAGAAAGCCTTCAGCTGGCTCTTACGGCCCCAGTGGCTGCAGGAAAATTTAGGGGGAAAGGACAGCTGGGACAAAACCCAAGTGCTTGGGCTATCGCAGCACAGAAATACGATGGGTTGGAAATAAGCAAATGACAGATAATGCACACTGGTGGCCGTGTGCTCAACGCCACGCAATTTTGGGTAGTGACATTAATGTTTGAGAAGCATTTAGCAGCATCTCGGGGAAGGCTCTCGCGGGCAGCAGAAATGGCTGGCTGTGCTCTGCCTCCTGGTTCAGCAGCTCTCTGACAGCACTGCGTTTCTGTCGCTGGTGTTTTTGGTGCACCTTTTATTCAGAAGGGCCGTGAAATGCTTTTCTGGAGCTGATGCCTGTGCCGGAAGGGAGCGCAGCCGCTTTGCTTACCCAGTCCTAGCCACCCAGCAGCTTTGTAGCAGCACCTTGGTAAATGCCCGGTGTGGAAAAACGCTCCTACAGGGCTGGGGATTGCCCCTTTGTGTTGGTGCACAGTCCTTCCCTGACTGCTTGCGTGTTGCCTGTGTCTCTGACCTGGTGGGCATGGATGGGACAGGGACGAGCTTCTGACTTGTGTGCCTGCTGGCAGAATGGTGCCAGCCAGAGCCGGGCCTTTAAGCATTAACTCCTGAAGGTGAGAAGTACTCATGGGGAGTGGTGTAAGGGGAGGAGCACGAGCAGATGCCTGGGTAAACGGAGGGAACCTGCTCTCAAGGGACCAAGCAGGAAACAAAGGGAGCACTGACAGGGCACCCCAAAACATGGGCTGTGGTGTTCAGGCATGGTATGTCGGGTAACAACTGAGCCATGAGCATGGCAGGGGGATCCAGTGAATAGTTAAGCTACAGACTCTTTTTTTTTTTTTTTAAATAAGAGAGAGAGAGAACATATAAATATATAATAGCTATAAATCACTGGGTTATTCAATTATTCATACCCATACAAAAACCCTGCATTTATTTTAAGAGAGGAAAAACCAAAAGGGATTATTTCTCCTAGTTATTTTTTAATATAAGCAATGGAGGAGAAGTAGTAAATGATCTTTGTTTTGCTTTCTTTCACTGAATTTGTAGTGTTCGGTCCTTTTGAGTGCTTTAGTAAATCAGTTCACTGGCAAATTTTTTTAAATGATAGCATTGCTTTTCCAGCCAGTGCACAGAGCAATTGTGGAAAACAATTTTTCCTTCCCCAAACATGTGTTCCTGATGGACACCAACATAACCTTTAGGACAGGGTGGAAATTCTCCTACCTGCTGTGGACTCATCAGTGTCATATACAAGGATGATTCAGTGAGTAAGTGCAAATAAAAAGAAGTGAGGAATTTGGAGCCTGTTAGTATTCATGTTGAAAAAACTGAGATTAATTAGATAAATGATTCAGTATGAATTATTTACTTAGATCCTTGTAATGGGGCAAAATTTCCTCCTGCTGTAGCGTCGCTGACCTCAGGGAAGGTGAGTCACTGCACCAGGGAGCTTTGCCTGTTACTTCCTTATGGGAGTATTGGCCCAGATTTAGCACCCAGGTTTTTTTTCCCCTGTTAATCTCAAATTAAATGTCTGGCAATAACGATTATCTGGCAGTGGAGAACATGTCAAGTTGGGAAGCGTGTGCAGCACCAGCTGCCGCAGCGCTGAGCTGACCCCCGTGCTCCTCACTGTATCCAGCCTGCAGGAGCTCTGCAGAGAGGAATCTGCTCCTAAACCTGAAGAACGAATTTCTCCCCACCCGTTCCATCTCCAGGCTCCCCCCAACACTTAATTGTTGATAGCACAGCGTCCTCTGACCGATGTCTCCCTCTTATTGCTGTGGGAGCTCATCTCCTCGTGCTGCTGAAGCGGTGATGCTTGCGGCGATGCGCGGTGAGTGACTCGTGCTGGGAGCACGTTACCTGCACTGCCGAGGGGCAGGCAGGGCTCGGTACAGACACCGGGTCTGCTGGCACCCATGCAGCACGCCTTTGCTTTTGCATAAGCAGGATCTTTAATGCTATTTAATGTAGCTTTCCCTTTATGAATTATGTAGGTCTGCGTTTCACACGCTGTGCTTACAGCACTGGAATTTTAACCAGCCCTTTCTAACTTCTGCTGGGGTTTTGGTGCTGCATCAAAGACCTCCAGCTCCTTCTTCTCCAAGTAGCATCAGCCTTCAGCTAAATCCGGGACATATTTTCCCTTCGCAGTTTTGTTCACCCCAAACGGTTGTTCTGGTCTTTACTAAGAGAATCTGGAACTGAACTGGAATAGTTTTTGGAAGCGGCCCTTTAAGAGTCCTCCTTCCTCTGGCTTCATGGGGAAACAGCATTTTCCCTTTAGCATCCCTTCTGTATATTTATACACCTCCTTACTGTGTTACGTGTTTACTCATTTCTCAACATAAACTATCTTCAGAGTGTTGATTAAGGCACTGAGGGGGCTGATCCAGAATTTTTTGGGGTCGGGTGGACCCTTTCAGTTGATCTCCATGAGAACGGAGTAGGATTGATAGAAGTGGCAGAATGCTAAGTAAGTCCCCGTCTGCTCCCATATCAAGCCGAGCCCTAATTCTTTTTGAATATGGTTGAGCTCTGTCAGGTGAACCAGTCACTGTAATGGCCCTTGCAGTTTGGGAGAAATAATTAGTAACAATGGGGAACCCAGGGGTTTTAGCCTTCCTGTATGGCTCTTCCCTGATGCCGAGGAATGATCTCCACTTGACGCTTAGGCGAGGTTTCAGGTATTTTCAATCTAGAGACTGGAAGTTAGCATGTTCTTCATTTCGTGTATTACTTTGTCCATTGTCTCATTGCACATAAACTGTGTAGAAACCACTCTCCAAACAGGGCTTGGCTGATTCTTGAACCTTACAGGGTTTCGTTCTGAGAATATTCAGGAATTTAAATTTTGAAAATAAATGAGTAACAATGCAAGCATGAGCTAGGTGTATGCATGCTCACTCCTGTGTGATTTTAGTCTTCAAGCAGAACATCCAATAATTTATTGAACTACAAAATTAAAGTTTTGGTAGCACTTTCATGGTGCTGAGTGCAATCTAATTGTTCTGGTAGCTAAAAAATAGGCCGTTCTTCAGCTGCTGCTTGTTCCTCCCGATGATTGTGTGACTAAATGTGAGGAATCGTTTTCTTTCGGGGTGAAATGATGAGTCCTCACGTGAGTATGCAGACACACTCCAGAGTACTGTGCGTGTTTTCTCCTTCTGTTCTGTGTTGCTATAACTAAAAAAAACAACATAAAATTATCCAGTATTTACCTCTGTTGACTTCCTTCGCTGGTCCTGTCTCAGAGAATACAGGCAGTGTGGTTTAATATGGACAAGAAAGGACTTCTGGACCGGCCCCGTGGCCCTTCACTAACATTTTGAAAGCTATTTCTTCTCAAGTGCTTTGAAGCCCCGGTTCTTGACACTCAAGTTAAATATGATGGAATTAATTTTGGAGATGGGCTCATCATGAAAAGCAAGATAGGATCAGCTCCACGGAGAGTATTCCGGTTAGTACGTTAACTTTAATTATATAGAAAAAAGATCTGTTTAACCCTGATAAGTTAGCACTTGTCATTGCTGTAGTTTCTCTTGGATGTTCTCCAGAGCAGGTAGGTTAGCTAATTTTAACACGTGAATGGAGAAGAGAATATCATTAATACCCTTCCCCCAAACAAAACTATTTAACACTACTTGGAAGAGAAAATTATAGGCTGCAAACAAATGATACTTTTCACACCTAGACTTTACATGGGCCTTTGAATACAAAATTGAAACTGCTTTCTCTTGTATTCCCATAGCAACGAGAAAATAGTAACACAGATGTAAAGCGATATATCGGTGCCATTCCGGCTCTCCTTTCCTGTGGGTAGCCTTTCCCTTCCTCTCGGCTGCCGTGCGGTATCGATCTGCTCCTGTTCAAAGGTTCTGTGGCTCAGGGCTACTGCAGGATGTTCCTGTCTTTGTGAGCCTCTGGTTTCTGATGCTCCTTCACCAGGACGTGGTGTCTGCAGCCTCAGGAGCAGAACGAGAGGCTTCCAGACCAGAGAGGAGTTCAGTGAGTGCCCCTGCAAGTAGCTGCAGGCCAGGACGGCAGTCGTCCTCTGCCACTGCTGGCACGAGGCTCTTGGCCTGGCAGCAATCGCACTGAACTTTGGGGTTTCCCACCGAGCTGAGGAGTGAAGGATAGGAAAAATGTACTCCTCAAAGTTGTTTAAAACTTGGCTTACAACTTGGGATGTATTAAGTTAATTCAAGAAATGAATGAATGCCCGGTGCCTTCTGGAGGCCTTGCTAGCTTTGTAACAGAGATCCATTGGCAGAGCAGGTGCTGGTAGCGTGCACCTCATTGTTTTCTTGTTTGTGTTTGCAGTTGATTCATGTTTGATGCTACTTCAGTCTATGTTCTTGGCAATGCAAGTTGTTTTCATAGTAAAGACACTTCAGAGGTATTGATATTTACAGTATTTCTAGAAAGGTGCTAGCTCAAACTGGAAATCTCACTTCTAAAATTCCAGTAAGTTTATTTTTTTTATTATTATTTTTTCTCCTTTCAGTGTAGAAAACATTCTCAAATAATGCCTACACGAAGGCAGTATTGAGAATCCTGATGTGAGGTACGGATATTTTACCATGGAGTTACTGACACCAGAAAGGTCAGAATGTTTTGTTTCAGTGCCTGTTGTATCGTGAGCTATGCTTGTGCACAAAGTGAAGTGGGTTGGCCACATGCTAAACCCCGAGTGGAGTATTTTTGACACCTTCAAAATCAGAGTCCAGTCATTTCTCTTACAAAAGGTTAAGGAAAGGTTTTCGTTTAGTCGGATCATAACATCAGAAGAAAAGAAAAGCCACTGAAACCTGTGTGTGCATAACCCGCCTGGTTTTTTATCCTTCCTGAACTCGTGGCAATGATACCACGTACTCCTCGTTCCAGAGATGGACAATGTATTGTGTCAAGTTTGCAAACTTCTGGCAGCATTGAACGTGTCCTTGATCTTACATTATGAAAGAGACTGAATTGTAGACCCTGATTCATCTTTGCTGTACCTTTTATCATGCTGTCTTTATTTTTGTGTCATCTCTACCTTTGCTTTTGCTTCTCTTATCTAAGTAGTCCCAATGTCTTCAGTCTCTACTGATACGGAAGACTTTGTGTAACTTTAATCATTTTTATTGCCAATCTTTGAATCTTTTATAACTCTGCTACATCTCTTTGGAAATGGTGTGACCCGAATTGAATGGGACACCTCACCCTTTTGTGTGCTCTCCTCCCCTTTGAAGCACATTTTGAACTTAATATTTCTTCTTTCTTTGATGGCAAGAAAAAGATTCATTCAGCTGGGCAGAGACAGTATCTGTTTTGAATGGGCAGATTTATTTTTCCTTGCAAAGACTTCGGGCATGTCACTTACAATCAAGTGGAAGGCAGTGCCAGTAGCATGCAAGTATTGTACCAAACGTGGAAGTACAAGCTCCTTTTGAATAATGCATTATTTATTATGCATTAAGCTATTAATAGAGTGAAGAGTCTGAGATTGCCTAAGACGAAAGCCTGGAACTTGGTTGGAAGGGAAAAGGCTGTTGTTAACTGAAACTTTTTTGAATGTGTTTTCTCTGACCCACATTTTTGAGGAACCTCTGATTTATTTGAAATGGATTTCAGTTATTTTGGGGAGAGGGGAAGGACTGCTCGTAATTTTTTTTCTGTTTCGTATTTCTCTTCAGAGCCTAAACATCCTTACTGGCCGCAGCAATTGCATATAAGAAAAGAGCTGGCGAAAATACTATTTTAGCTTTTTAAGGCACAAATAAACGAGGCCGAGTCAGAATTCTCTTACTACCTGTGAATTTTGCATTTGGAAGTAGCCATGGTTGGACCCTGACATGGTTAAAACTTCTGGCTTTTCCTATTTAGTTCAAAGATCATGTCCCCGTTGGTGTGGCTGTGCCCCTGTGGATAAGCCCTTGTAAAAACAAGGTCGGGCTGCCTGGTAGCTCCGAGCCGTGGGCTCTCTGAACTGCTGAACACAAACCTTGTAGCGCTGGGCTGTCAGCGCCCTGAAGGATCTAGCTTAGTTTGCCAGATGGACCTGATTTTGCTGTTTCTAGGTGTTTGCATTTCATGTTGAAGCCTGTTCTGCAGAGGTCCTCAGCTGAGCTTTCTGAAGGCTAGCTGGCCATGCTGCTTGTGGAGGTTTGTCGTTGAATTCAACAGACAAAAGTGAAGAAGTGTTTAGAAAGCACTAAAAAGACTGAAGTAAGGTCTTGCTATGCCCAGCACCGGTGGGTCTGCCAGCCTGGAAAAACTCCCTGGTTAGCAGGGAGGCTTTGTGAAAAGGAGCCTGAGGAGCAGATGAGGATCCAGCCAAACTCATGGGGCAGATCTCTGAGGAGGATCTGAAAACTCAGTGCTTACCCTGTGATTTATTTAGTCAAGTCTGAGAATGGTGCTAAGCTGCTTTAATTTTCCTGTCTCGTGGAAGTGAGAAGGGCAAATGATACAGTACTGAAAATACCGATCTTCCCCATCTCATCCTTTTTTTTTTTTTTTTTCCTAGTGCACTTGTTCTTAAATGAGAAAAGGATAAAGCCTTTTTTTTTTTTTCCCCCCCCCCCACAAAGAGTCTCTAAGTGTAAAGAATTCACCGTGTATCTTTTGGTTTGCTTGGTTTTTGATTTTCCAGTGGCTGGATCTAGCAGCACGACTGACCCAGTCAGTGCACAGTGTCTCACAGCAGCATCAGAAATGTCAGCCGAGGAACCAGTCTGCACCATTGACTAACCTAATTCTGGGAGCTTTAACTGGTCGGAAGGGACAGGGATGGATCTGTGAAAACGGTCCTGACACTTGGCCATTTCTTTTTGATGCTCATGGCGTTAACATCCTCCCCTGCCATCATGAATTAGAAACTTTCATCCGTTGGCTTTTAGCCCCCAGGGCTATTAAATGGGATCATCAAATGTAAATGAAGCCCTGGTAAGATCTCTACGTTTTTCCTGATGAAATAATGGCACAAATGTATAAATGAAAATGTAGATCGCTGCAAGGTAGCAAACCTGTGAACAGGAAATAGCATGAGTGGTAGAAGTAGTAGGTAGCAACAGATAAAACAGCAAATTATCTGCTTTCTCTAATGGTATCAGTTGAGTAAGAAAACTGAACGTCCCTCTAACACTTGAATATTTAGGTACCCTGACTACAGCTCTGCAGAGTCAGTGCTGTATGGAGTTACCTGCTGTAGCAGCCACCAAGAAGCCTACAGCTGCCAAGAAGACAGAGTGGAGGTTAGAGAAATACAAACCCTGTAGAAACCCAAGCTGTTCCAGCAGTCTGTAGTTTGCATGCAGCTTTCTCACGAGCCTTACCTGGTCTCTGTAACGGAAAGCAGCTGAAGGGAATTGGACTTTGGGAAACGGACTTTGTAGCACCTGCAGTTTCTTCAGCGTTGTGATTTCCAACTAACTTGATTAAAACGTTAACATGGGCATACGTGTGTGTGCGTAGAGCTGCTTGTAGAGCTATATGATGTTAAATAGACGTGCAGGATTTGATAACAAAACCCTGGTGTGATGGGCTGAGGCTAGTACTCCAGTTATCTTCTAGTACCTGTCCTGCTTCATGTTTCTCACTTGGTATCTTGCATGCAACGGGGAAAAAAAAAAAAAAGAAAAAAAGAGGTTAAAATACCACCTTGTATTTGACCAAGAAGTTCAGATGTTTAAATCTCCTCTTGTGTCTTGTTTTCCAGGTACCTCTTTCGTCGGCTAAATAATTCAGTCTTTCTTGCACAGGAGTTTGTTTTTTCTTGAGGGGTGTGTGTGTTTGTGAGAGACAGTTTATTAACATGTCATGTTGTAGAAACTAATCCTATTACCACCGTTCCCTGTAGAAAACAAGCCCTGGCATGCGGTGCTCACATCACTGCAGGGTTTCTTCCAGCACAAAGGCAGCTTCCACTTCTGGTGTCCTGTCATAATCTCTCTCCTGTACTTCTGCCTCTAGGGCACTTTTCAGCGTTTTGAGCTTGATGTTACAATTTGGTAAATGCTAATTACCACAATAAAGGTTGCTCTTGTATGCTGATTAGGACTTTTTTTTTTTTTAAATCCCTAGCCAAAGTAAGATTACATATCATTGTCATAGTGGTTAAGCCTGGTGAACTTGAGTGATCATTTCAACGTGTCATTTCATAGCGTACAACGTTTTAGTGCGCTAAAGTTGATGTAGATGACTGTAGGAACATGATGAGTAGGGCTGTATGAATCTTTCATAATGAAGCATGAAATAGGATGGAATTCTCCTGGACTCCAATCTTGCAGACACTGATTTAATGGCACTATATCCCCTAGTAAAAGGAAATTGAAGCCTGTAATAAGCACTGAGGCTGACTCAAAATTTGTTGTCAAAACTGTTTTTGAATGACAAAAAGAAAAATAAAAAAAAAAGAGTTGCTAACTCTATATTAAAAATAATCATTTTTTGAGAGAGGAACTTTCTCCTTTGTTTTGGCTTCTGATTTACAGGACTCTTCGGTGCTTCACAGGAGTTGTCGTAGGAAGGGAAAAATAGTTTGATGAGCACTGAAAGAAATAGGCTGTGCCATCCTAACCCAGTAATGGGTCCAGTGAAAGGAAGATACGGGCAGATACCACGTGTCTGACGTGGTGGGGCTGAAGATGAAGTCATCTCTTTGCTGATCCGTGGAGTTTTAAGGAGATGCAGAGGAAACCTGGAGATCATTGAGAGGCTTTGGAAGGACTCAGTGAGCTTCAGAGCATTGAGCAGAGAGCAGCCAAATTGGGGTGTGCTGCGAGCAAGTCCTGTGAGTGAAGGGGTAGTGTGGCACTGGTAATGAGCAGTGAGGCTGCAGTTCTTCAGATCTGGGAGTCAGAATCAAGATGTTTCTTGGGCTGCGTGACAGCAGGGGGTGATTCGGCTTGAAGAGAAGCCGGGGTTAATGGAGAAATCTGAAAAACACAGTTATTTCTGCTCTGGAGTCTCGTGTATGCTGCCGTTTACTGAGCTCAGGAAAGAAGCCTTAAAACTGGGAAGGCAGAGAGGAGTTACTGGGATAATCAGGGCAGAGGGAAGCCTTGGTAATGAGATGAGACAAAATAGCCTCATTAGCAGCAAAACGAAGCCTGTAAGGTTTGGAAGAGGAGCAAAAGTTCGAATAGTAGTAAAGGTCAGCAACCCAAACTGAAAGTTGCATGAGCAAAACCAGTTGGTGAAAATGCAGTTGGAGTGTCTGTAATAACCTAAGTTTTCTTGAAATTTGTACAGGTGGTTCAAAAATTTCGCACATGGAAACGCACATCTCAGTTTAACCGTTTGGAAGTAATTCACGGGAAGTATATTCCTCTGAAACTTCTCCTTTTTTATCAAATCAGCATTTTTGAAGTAGAAAAGTCTGAATGTCAAGTGAGTCAGCTTCAGAACAGTGCGCCAAACTGTGTTATTAAGTTAAAAAGGGGAAATAATAATTGAAGATGATCCGCTCTGTCTGTGGGTATTGGATGTGCTTACGCTTGCCAGAGTCGTCATCCTGATTTAGGAAAACATGAAAATCGTTGTGAGGTTAAGGGAAACGCGATGGCTGAAGGTATCTGAGTTTCTGGCAGACCTGGGAGATCTGCCACATCTCGGCCACAGTCAGGTATCTCCACGTCCCCTTGCAGAGCCAGGGAGGCAGCAGCATGGACAGCAAGGACCACAGCATACTTTAATTTCACCTTCTCTTCCAACTCTTTCCTATCTGGGCTGAAATATGACCTCTGAAATATTTATGCAACAGATAAACAAATTTAAGGCAGGGAAATGTTCTATCTATTTTTTCCCTGCTTACATTTCCATCTTTTTAATAAACAGTGCTGCTTTTGTCAGGGGTCTTATAAGCATTCATAACGTGCTCAGTCTGTGTTAAAAATGACAAAAGTCTTGTTATCTTGTTTTTGTTGACCTTCCTCCTAAAACTGATGTGACTGATGACATAATAGGTAATAGGGAGAGATGGTGTATTAATATTTAATGGGGATAGATAGGTTCATTACTGAAACATGTGAAATGCTCTCACAGCTGTCAGCTGTAATTACTGCCTCTGTCCAAAAGGTACGGACACATTTGTGTATTTATCGAGTCAAGTTAGAAAGTCGAGATGGTCAAAGTTAAGTACTTAAATAGCTTGTGTTTGTCAGAATTGACCATTATTGCAGGGCTTTAAAAACAGGGCACGCTTCAGTGCGTAAGGAATTTAGTTTTTAGCCCTTACTAATCCATCTTGTTTCATCAGCTGGATGGATCTTCGTGCGGCTTTCAGAGTCGGTGATGATCTGAGATGCAACAAGCTCTGTAGGAAAACCAGCAGATCAGCTGAGTATTGTGACGACAAAGCCCGTGGTCAGGAGAGCTCACGGTGAGCCCGGTCTGCACCTCCACGGGCTGGTATTCAGCCGGGGCTTTCGTGCCTCTCAGCATCAAATCCTCCTCGTGCCTGGTTTGTGGGTTCTGGGCTTCAAACTCCAGCTGTCCAGTTGGTTTGGCACAACTCTGAGGTATCGCTGCCGTCTTGTTTGGCAGGTTCAAAATATCTGGATAACCAAAACAGCAGAAAGGAGCTCATGAAACTTCTGAAACAGAAAAGGTCTACAACAGATATTACTGCAATTCACAACAAAAATAGCTGTGTTTTTTTTTTCAGTGGCTGATAAAGTTGGTTTTATTTATTTTTATTTGATGGTGAAGTGACAGATTTTATCAGCCCGAGGGGTTCTGTTTGAGCATTTCCATTCCAAAAGGCAAATACTAAAAGCGAAGCTTCCCGAGCTTTCTGTCACTTCTGCTTTCTGTCAGCATAGACACAATCCAGAATTGTATCCCGTTATTAAATAAGTGAGAACAGTGTGCTGGAAGCACGGTTATCCTCTCACTCAGATGACAGAGTTCTTATGAAAAATTATGTATCTTTACATGATGTTGTTAGTTTGATTTGTTATTTTTCCCTTTCCCCTTGAAAGCCCACCTCAGTGCTACAAACTTAATTTATTTGCTCTCACTCATAATGCGCACTTCATAGAAATGTCTGCTAAGGCTAGAGAAACAGCCCTTGTGCTTTTTTAAAGCCTTATGATAGGAATTGTATTTCAGGGGGAGAGAAATTTCCTTATTTTTTGTCAGCGATCACAGAGACTTCTCGAATCAGACTCAGAGCAGGCGCTGGCGTAGCTTTTCCATGCCACCATCACTTGACGTCCCCTGTTTGGCTGCTGTGCGTGGCAGGCTGCTGAGGATTACTGCTACTTCGCTTTTCTTCTATTTTCTGCTTGAAGAACGAGACAGGAAAGTTTAATATACGTAGACTTGGCACGGTTATTATAACAGCAGCGTTTCCCCAGGACGGTGAGTAAGGCAAGCTGCAGCAAGCTGTGCTCAAGTCAGGCCTGCAGCTGTTGAGATGCTCTCACTCAAACATCGCTGTGTGTTCCCAAGGAATTCTTTTACTTTGTTTTGTTGTTATCAAGAAGGCCGTCAGAAGTAGGAATGACTTGGACATCTGTTCTCTGGTTCCCACAGGTTGATAGTCCCCGAGTTTCACATTTAAATGGGTCCCAGAAGCAAGCTCAGTAAAGTTTTGCCTTTTTTGATTTCCCCAGTCCCCCATCACAGCCCTGGCTGTTTGGAACGCAGCCCAGACTTGCTACCCTGCTCATACACCTTCAGTTTCTCCTGGTTTTAGGTTTTCTTAGGAAACCTTCATTTTCTTTGCCCAGTGCTGGGCTGTACTTTGATTCTGTGAAAAACCAGATGTGGTGATTGCTAGGATGTGGTGGATGCAGGACTGGCCTGAAAGGATACAAACTTTGGAGGTGGTCAGTTTGAGTCTGTCTGAGCTAATCTTCTGTATATACAAATACAGTTCTTGTGTCTCTGTAATTGCTGCCTGCCTGTATTAATGTAGCAATTACGCAATTATGACACTTGTGTGGATGTATTGTCTGCATAGTGCATGGTAATGATATAATGATTATAAAATCATTACAGGATATAAGCGTGCCTGTAAAATACAGTGCCTGCCCTGCACTCCTGATACATAGCTGCACTCTGTAAAAGGCCTGGCTCTCCTTGGAAGGTTGGTAAAAATTGTTTATTTTTATCTGCTGTCCTTTGCTGTGAAAAATTTAACCAATTTCCACAATTCAAGCTTTAATGGTTTCCTCTAACTACTGGCCATCTGTTGTAGTGCGGAAACATTTCCTACAGGGATGCCTGCTTTAACAAATTCTTGCCTTTTGCTGTCATATCAACTCAGCATTTCCCTGTCATCTTTCTGTTGGGATAAACTCTTCCTGAATTGACAGCTGTCACACACATGCTTAGGTAGCAATTGGGAAGATCCACTGCCAGATCCAAGCTAAATCCTTTCACTAGTTCATTATATCAGATTAAGGTAGGGACAGAGAAAATGTTTGCTGGGGCGTTTTACAATGAGCTGTAGAATTTAATCTAACTTCTGTGTGTTACCAACATTTCTATAGAGTGAGGCTCCTGACTGGCAGAATGCACGATCCTGCCAGCCGTGGTCATGCCTGATGTTGCAGGCAGGGAGAGTTTAATTTATTTCAGTAGGATGTCGCTACCTGGGGGAGACGTAGCAAGGGGGAAACAACAGAGGTCTAGGAAATAGCGGGTATAGAGAAGGTAAATAGCAATTGTTTGTCCTATTATCTAGTGAAGTATTGCAGGAAATGCAATGGAAGTATATGGTAGGATAAAAATACAGTCTACATGAAGAGATTGCTCTTGCTGGTGGGAGTGTGCTGAAAAATAGACAAAAATCCAAAAAAGGGACAAATTCATGGAAGAAACGCCCTAAGGACTGTTACACCCAAAGGCAACTCTTCTGACTTGGGAAGTCACTAATGCTCGAGTTGCTTGCGTCTAGGAGGATATCCTGAAAAACCTGCCTCGTGTGCCTTCTCAGCCCCACTGCCACCCAGCCGTGACCAGCCGTGGCCACAGGACCCGTGCTTCAACGTGGGACAGTCCTTCCTACATCGCCTGCTCTGTGCTCCGCTCTGCAGCACCTGAACGCGCTGGCTGCACGTTTGCTTGCATTTGGAGGTCAGCCCTACCTTCCAGCATGAATATTTTAAAAAATGAAGATGATGGGAATTAGCACAGAATGGAAAACATCTTTGTTGTGTTGAAAAAAGCGTTGAGATCTCCTAAGATAGTGTGCCATCTGAAACACAGCTCTTCCTCTGAAGCTGTTGACCTACTTTGTTCGCTATACAATTTCTTACAAATTTACTATATTATAACAGCTGTGTTCATGCTGTTCCAGTGTCAGCAATTCTATTATAAACCCCCTTTTTTACACACTTCCGTAATAACTCAGAAAACTTGGGTAAAACGTGGTTCTGCACTAGCATTTTATTCTCCAAAGCGTGTCTGCTTTGTCCCCTTTCTGCTTTGCAGAGCGTGGCTGGGGGCTCTGCTTGAGGGTGGCTAGCAGAGAGATCTGAGCCCGTCCTTGTGGAGAGGAAACGAAGGTCTGCTCTAGTCCTTGAGAGGCCGATGGCAGGCGTATGGTGCGTGTCCTGTGCTGGTTTTTGGGCTCCAACTCGGTTTGGAGTTCCCTGCTCAGCCTCTGTGCTTCGGGATGGGCTCCACTTGTGCTCCAAGGAGGCAGTCCCTGTGGTCCTAGTTGCCCTGCAGGGCAGGGTTTGATGAGATCCCCTCTTTTATTCTCTCTCTCTCTCACTATGGATTTCCAAATTGGTGCTGGTTAATGCTTCGTGCCGGGGCAAAACTACCAGATCCTGTTTGGATTTCAGTATGGGATCCCTCCCTTTGTTCACTTTGGTTGGGCAAAAGGTCCGATGCCTCCAGGTGGATTATTAGGACTGTGGTGTTATGTGACTCTTAAACTTGTTCTCGGTGAAAAGGTCTTACTGACATCAGCCAGTCTGTCTGGGTGAGTGTGGCTAAAGCCTTTGGCTCTGTTTTTGCCTTCAGTAAAATCAAATATCCATAATTTTTTTCTCTCTCTTTTTTTTTTTTTTTTTTTTTTTTCCCTCCCATGTATTTGAGTGCTAGTGATAGACTCAAATTGGAATTTGATTGAAATGCTTGATTTTGGTCAACATCTGGCTGGATTGAGCAGATCAACCTTGATGGCTTGTGAAATAGTCACAGAGAAGACAACTTTCTGTTGAATATTAGGAAGGTAAAGCTGGATTTTCTCTCTTCTGGATTATAAACCAGTCCAAATAGAAGTACTATTTACTCACAGGTCAAATTCTGTTCAAAACTGTGGCTGAACTTCTTTCATCTGAGAAACCAGACAGAAGTGTTATGTTTGGCTGAGCAGTTCCTTTGCTTCTGAATGGTAACAGCAGAGCTCTTCTGTTAAGGCTTTTCATCATGGAAGAAGGCAGAGTTTTCTCTCTTCTGTTCTTTCTCTGAGCAACAAGAAACGCTGTGGTTCTGGGGCTCTCTCAGTAATTGATAGCCCATCTTGGGAATTTTGGGGAGTCTAACTCAATGGGCGTGGATATGAAAGTTACCAGCCTCTAAGTGACAATAGCATCAAACTGTGTTCTAGAGGACAAGGTTGCTCCAAACACTACACACCCCCATGAGACCTTCTGTAGCCGCTTTGTGATCCCCTGGACAAACACTGCTGCATGGAGGTAGCACTTTGAAGTCTCTCTGTCCATCCTCACCTCTGTTTAAATTCTAGTACCTTCATCTTGGCTTCTCTGTCCTATTTTTCTCCTTCATTCTGCTCCTGGCAAAGAGGTTTTGTGGCTCTCTTTCTCTCCCTATTTTGACTTTTCTGTACGTCTCAACTGCCAGCCAATTTGTTGCTTTGGGCTATGCTGCTTTTGTTAGTCAGGTTCAGCTGCAAAGCCTGCATGGCTCAGAATAATAAGTAGATAGATAAGGGTGCTCTCCTGAACCTCCAGTTCTGAAACCATCTAAATACCAGTGTTACTTTGACATCTGTGTGTGTTGTTCTGTGCCATAGCTTCCATGGGAAAGAAATCCCGAGTACTAAAGCGATAACATGACTGGGATTGAACCATAATGTTTTCAAGGGACTCTGCCTTCCCTTTTCAGAAATGATCTATTTACGAGGAGGCAACATTGAATTGATTTTTGAGAGTCAATGACTCGGTGTCGAAAAGGCTCCAGAAAGCGGCACTTAATTGCTCTGCGCAACCCAGCAGCTGATTTTCAGTGTGAGTGACTTCCCGGCCCAAAGTTTTGGTCTTGAGCTTCCAGCAATATTGATAACCAGCTTCACAAGTTAATCATAATGCTCTGGGGCTCTTTAAGCAGTTTCCTGTCTTGTTCTAAAATTTGCCTTTTGTGTGCATTTGAAAACATCAAGTACTTTCTGACAGAGGAAAAAACCGTGTTTGCCTTCTCTTCCATCCTGTGCCTTGAGTATGCCTCATGTTATTTGTTACCAATTTCTTTTCAAAAACAATTCCGTCTCCGTCTTTCAAAGCTTCATACAGCAACATTTCACAACTTTCATTTCTTGTGCTGCCTGTCCTTTGCTTGCTTTTCTATGCAGTCGTTCTTTAAGCAAACAGTAAGCCCTGTAATTTTGTTAGGAGCTAGCAGAACTCTATTCTCTCTCAGTAATATTCCTTCCTTTTTTGGGTGACACCCCAGTCTGTCTGGGAGCTGAATATTTCAATGAAGCACGTCTGTTCTTTGCAGAAGCCAATGCCAATAATTTTTGGACATTTGGTAATAAACACACGTTTTTTGCACAGAAACGGACCCAGGCATGATCTTCGGTGCCAGTCTCTGTCTGAACTCTTCTATGTTTGAGTCGTTTATTTTCGTGCTGACTCGCAGATAAATGTTCATGCTATTTTTTCCCTGGGTTATATAATCCTTATTTAGGCAGCTGACGCAGCAATCTGAGTTGCAGTGGTACTTAGCAAGGAGTGGAGGAATGATTGGAATGATATGTTTTAACATTTCAGAGTCACAGGATGTTCAGCTTGTGCTTCATGACTGCTGAGTAACCTTATTGATAACAAGAATGACGCTGAAATACTGACCTCTTTTTAATCACACAGCAAAATCATGCTATTATGCGCCACTGCGTCTTACCAGTAGGGAATTGGAATAATGATTTACTTACAGGTCTGGTAAATAGGTGCTATTCGTTATCCAGAGGGAAAATCAAATACCCAGAATTGAACCTCTTCCTTGAAAGTGAAATTAATGGAGCACTATCAGCTGTGTTTCAACTTCATATGTTTCGCTTTGATTTCACATTTGCAAAGAAGTTTGTTCACAGAGGACTTAATTTTATCTAAGGGATGCACAATAGGTAATGGAAGACCAACATGCAACAGAGTAAGTAGATTTGTTCTTCAACACGAACAGGTATTTTGGCCACGTGTGCATTTTTAAGGATAGGTAAAACAGCGCCTGACCATGAGCTTACTACTAGTCTGACCACAGCTGCAGGTGGTTCAGTAAATTGAAACAATTCTCATCCAGACCATCTAAGTCAGGGATAAAATGAAATACTGTGTGCTTTTGTACCGTACACTTGTCTGCAGTCAGCAGAGGATGCACTCTTTCCCATGTGAAAGCTTTCTGCTCAGCTGCAGTCATCCTTCTCTTGATGCTGCCCAGCTGGAAAGGAGCTTTGCAGGAAAGGACTTGGGGTTGCTGGTGGGCACCAAGTTAACCTCGAGCCAGCAAAGAAGGCCAATGGTAGCCTGGCTCTTGGTGGTCCTGCTTGGGCAGGGGGTTGGACCAGATGGCATCCACAGGTCCCTGCCGACCTCAACCATTCTGTGTCCCTCGTGGACCTTCTCCTTCAAGACCTGAACCCAGCCCTTGGCTGGTGTGGAGCGTGGCCAAGGGTGGGCATCTGGAGACTGTCCTTGGTTTTTTGGAGCTGTCAGTCCTTGGCCTTGCAGATGTTTTGGAGTTTGAAAGTCATGGGTCTCCCATGGCTAAGATGCTCAAAAGTAATTCTGAACTTGTGAGTATTGCAAACAGTTTCATGAAAGCGATGAAGCCCAGTTTCTTGAAAAACTCTGTGTCAAATTAGGACCTATTTTTGTTGCCGTGGCTGGAGTGTGTTGGTGCTGCCATGAGCAGTGGGCACTCAGCTCATCTTCTGAATCACGGATATTGTGCTGAATTGAAATGTAAGCTTTGAGAAGTACTTAATCCGTAATAATCACAATCAAGATTGAATTTTAAGGCAGTTTAGGATAATTAGCCATTTATCAAATGGATTTGTTTGGGGGTATTTGAAGTGCCTGGCAGCGTAGAGCTGAATTCTTCTAAGTTCCATCCCAGAGCACCCACTGTTCATTTTAATGATGAGCTTTTGTCCCGTAGCTCATTTATAAATGAGGTTGTGCAGGTCTGGGGTTGGCATGTTTAGGCTGCGATGGGTTTGTGTTGTCGGTGGCCGCTGTGTCACAGTCAGAGCTGGGACAGGAGGCGGTCGGTGCCCTGAACTCATGGTATTTTGCGGAACTGCTCACATTTGGTTTCAGAGAAGTCGTGTCCAGGCAATTTGCAGCACCGGAGTGCAGAGAGGTGCTGCAAGAAAGGCACAGGAGGCAGCCGAGCGCTTTCTGGCTCATTGCTTGGCTCCGGGTTGCTACTAAAATGAAGCTTTAAAAACAGATCTTTGTGGGACAGATAGAGCTGTGAAAATAACTACATAAACTCAAATGAGAGCCACTAAGGACACAGATGTGCACTGGGGAAGTGCTCAGCGATGTTGGAACAGATGCCCAAAGGTCACCCCCGTCACCTGGCAGCAACAGGTCTGGGAGGCAAAGGAAAAGGTTGGTGCGGCTGAGCAAGGGTATGCAAAAAGCAGTCAAGGACGGAAAGATGGTTTGTTCTTAAGGAATAAACATGAAATTCATACTGAGTGCAAGCAGTAAGGTAAGACAAGTGTAAAGGCAAGCAGGGAAGTGCTGATGGCTCCTGATGCAGGGAGCTTGCGGTGCCCTGGGGAATGGAGCTGCTCGCTGGGTGAGGAGTCTGCTCTCTCCAACAGCAAGTTAGGCCCCATTGCAAGAGAAAGCAAATGCCTTCTAACAAGGAGAAAGAAGTTCTGGTTTCAGCATCTCAGAAAAGTTGGTGGTCTCCTCTCTGGTCAGCTGCAGATGAATTTTAAGGGGGGTTTCTATGCTGGCTAGAAACGGAGCTGAGAGCCTGAAGGCAACAGCCTGCAGACGTGTCCCTGGGCAGTGCCGTGGCACTGGGGAGGTGGTGGTAGTGCTGGGGAAGAACGGGGGCAGGAGTCAAATAGTTGAAAACAATGATTTGATAAGGCAGGTAGGAGGAGTAGCACGATCAAGGGAATATGGGAATCAAGGGGTGAAATTCCTAACCTGGTTGGAAAAGACGTTTTTTGTGTCATGGGTAAAAAGGGTTTTGAGATTTTTAACTTAAACCCTGCATGAGATGAAAAGGAGATATGAAGAATTTGGTTGCTACATAGTTTTTTCACTGTTGGAATATTTGATTTGAGTAAACTTCCCTTGTGTTCTTCAGGTTCTTATTTCTCATTTTCTTCACAATATTTTATTTAGGAACTTAGTGGAGTGAGTAATGTCAACTTGAAAAATGGAAACCCGGTGCTAGTTAAATGCAGAGAGCTGGTGCTTTGTGTGCATTTCCCAGATATTTCCCCTTCCTCTTCTAAAATGTGAAAGCACTGTGCTGTTCGATTGTGTGTGTACATGGTGCTTCAAAGGACCGTAGAAGAAATGGCTGAGAGTTTTTCTTTTTCCCCTTTTTGTAAACCATGCTTGGTGTAATTGAGTTGGTTTTGCTCTGGCCGTAGAGCCCCATGGGGCAGAGGTGGTGCTGTGAGGGAAGGCGGGGGGATACAAACTCATCCCTCACTTAGAAGTGGAGGCGAGGAAGGCACAGATGTTTTGAAATCACACCGCAGCGTTATCTAATTTTTATGGTTAGCCATTACTGTAACTACCTCAATGGAAAGGAAAGAGAAAATTGGTATGGCTTCTAAAACCAATGAGGCGTTAAATAGGTGACAATAATCTTGATATAAACTTGGAATATTTAACTGGCATGCGGAATACCTGTGGGGAGCGTTACGTTTCAGGCTGTTCTCCAAATACCGAGTGCTTGTGCCATGGAGTTTGTGCCCGCGAAGTTCCAGCTGATCCCGCTCTCGGATGGGGTCACGGGAGCCCTTTGCCAGCAGCATTTCATTTCTCTCCTCTTGCTTTCTGTGCCCAGCTCTTTGCTTTTGATGTTTATACGGAATCAGCTTGTTTCAAGGCCTTCCACAGAAAGTGGTGTCCTGCCTCACGGGGGTTTCCCTTTGGATCACATCCTCAGTCTTTAAAAAGCTGCTGGGGACAGGGGCACTGGGGGAAGACCTCAGAGGCTGGGGATGCCCACTGGGCTCATGGAGCTTCCCTGCTGATCCAGGGTTATTGGAGATCGGAGGTTGATATGTTTTGAGTGACTTCTGGTCTCCTTTTACATAATTCAGATAACAGGATTTTTGCTGCTTTCTCAGAGAGGTGGTTTTGTAGCTTGGCTGTGAGCAGCACCTTGAGTTTAGTTTCCTGCTTGGTTTGGTTTTGTTTTTTCCCAATGTTCTTCTCTTGTCCCAGCTGCCACTCTTGGTTGTATCTCTGACTTCTTAGAGTCCCTGTGCTCAGCCATGGGCTGGGAACTACCAAAGGAGCTGGTGCTCTTTCTCCTCCCGTCTTGGGAAAGGTGGTGGGAAGCCGGCAGCGATGCCAACAGAGTGCTCAGCGTCCCTGCTCACACCGAGGGGGCAGCAGTCACCGTGTGCCCCCTGTCCTGGGCTGCAGAAGCCCAGGTGGGTGTGCACACCGAGAGTGCCTGGCCCTCCCAGACCTGCCAGGCTCTTCATCAGGTAGCTTACCCTTATTTTCTGTTTGACATCATAACATGTATTTCCAAGTAGTAAATGTGTTTTTCATGTTCTTGCAGTGTTGTGTTGTGTGTTACGGTGCCAAATCTTACAGGAATAACACCTAAATGTGATATACAACCAAAATCATGTGCAGCTGAGATTGATCCTTTCCCCTTAGAAAATAGGTACTTAAATGGTGCAAAAACATTTCCATGAAGACAGACAAAATTCCTTTCTGGAAAAACCAAGTTCTGTAAATGAAACAGTGAATTTCCTTTTCCTGTGATGCTCAATTTTCAAAGCCTTTCCCCTGTGCCCCAAAAGCATTTTCTCCTGTGTTTGTTGTGCTCTGTTGTTGAAAACCTACCCTGGGAACATGCAGCACCCCTTTATTAAGTTGCCAAATGATTTTCGCAATCTTATTTTCCACATCTGGTTTTCAAACCTTTGAAAAGGAGCCAGGCCTGGGAAAAGAAGCAATGAATTGCAAATGCGCGCGTCTCGGAAAGTTACCTCGCCTTCTCTGACCTAGAAATGCTCATCTGCAGCAGGGCAAGCGGTGACTCCAGCGAGTTATTGTGGCAGCAGCCCGCTGCTGGGGCATGCCTGCAGCCAGCTGCAGAGCAGGGCTCGGGGAGGGAGATGCCCCGCAAGTGGCCTCCTGGTGAAGCTGGCTGCTGCCTTGCACGCTTGTTGGTTGTAGCGTCTCTTTCTCTTGCTTTCTCTGTTCTGGTCTTCTCAGAAAAAAAGCTGCTCTTTTTTTCTGGTGCTTGTTTTACAACCACTAAATACTAAAATAAAGTAGCAGCTCAATGGCATTTTCCTGCATGGCTCTGTCCGGCAAACTCGTTTCATTTCTGTGTCACAAGAAGCCTCTGGCTGGTCCCCTTGTGTAGCGCAGCAGGAGAAGCCGTGTGGCCGTAAGCCCTTTCTGCCACCCAGAGAAGCAAAGGAGCGAGATGCAGGGCCTGGAAAACCCAAACTTCAGCTGAAGCAGCTACTGACCACCTCCTGAGACAGCCCGGAGGAGAGGGGCTCAGCCTCCTCCCTCGCGGAGCTGAGGGTTTCACTGTTTGTATGGAGAGAAAAACAAACCTCAGCTCACTGCGGTCTGTTGTGTGCTGTAACACAGAGCTGTGCTGTGGGTGATTCCCTAAGCTGCAGCCTCCAGAACCACAACTCTTAAGGGCTGAAGGAAGCCCTGACCCGTTCATTACTGTACGGAGATTACTAGCACTGTACAATTAGTAGTAGCGTGTACAGTAGCAATTAAGAAGTCAGAAGTGTAGATGTGAACAATAGGCCATCTGTTTGACGGAGATAACTATTAAGATCAGTATGAATTTAGATGCTGCTGTACTGCTTAACCCACCCTAAATTACTTCTTGTGGTAGCGGCGCCTCGTTAGCTAATGAACGTTCTGTGGGAAACCCCCAGGACGAACGCTGGCGAAGTACTAGGCAAAAAATTAAATATTGATTATTTTTAATGCATCAATTAAACTTAATCATTCTCTAGGAAATACATAATGCTTCCCAGAAATAATTGAAATCCCACTGCTGGTTCTTATACAAGGTGATTTCACACCGAAATGAGTTGCAGTACAATAGACGCTTCCTCTAACTTATAATTTGTGAAATTCAGAAAGCGTTAGCATATCATTTAGATAATGAAACCTTTACACCCGCCTAGATTTGTAAGTACCAACTTGAGTGAAGGAAATGCTATTTCAGTGCTATTATATTAAATTATAAACATTTGCTGGGGGGTTGATGGCTGTATGTTTAATTTACAAGCTTTTCATTCTGAGCTTTTCATTTATTCTCGGCAATTTAGGAAACTGGAGTTTTAAAAACTCCTGATGGCAGTGTGAAAATCAAGTGCGTATTCACGAGGCTGACCAAAGCCTCAATGATCAAAGTAGTCAATAAATACGAATCATTTCCAAGACACTTAATAACTATTTTTCTGAGCGTTTTAATTGCCCGTTCCTCTCATGAACCACAGTCCGTCTCTCCCCGTCTTCCCCAGTTAATATTGGACCGTTCTATTTAGGAGCTGCAGTCAAACGTCTCCGTGTGAGAATGGAAGCTTAGCTTGGGGTCTCTTGGCAATTCATTCAAATCTGAAGTGAGTATCTGAAGATAAGAGGTGATGCTTTGTTGCAGTAGATCCCAAAGGATCCTCGTTGGATGGGGAAGCAGGAGGATGGTGTAAGCGAGGGTCTGTGTGCTGGAGGGGTGCCCACCCAGGACCCCACGTGGGTAGCTACCAGATCTGGATACCATGCCTCTCCCTGCCCCTCTTTTTGTACATTTTTTTTTGGTTTTTCAAGGCCAGTAAGAACCCAGTGTACAGGTATCGTAGTAATTTGTAGCCTCCTTGAGGAGGAAATGGATTAAAGCAAAGAAAAAGGGTTTTGGATATTGTATCTTTCCATAACCCTCTTGAATTATCAATGACATAGTAATGACACTGCTATTTGTGTCATTACTGTTGTGCCATCAACATTTTATTTGAAAGCATCCTTCCTTCTAAGGGGTTTTATAACAGCTAAAGTAATTTTGAGGCTTAGCACAAAAACCCACAGCATTTAGTTTGAGGCCATTTATTTTTATTTTATTTGGGGGACCATAAGGTGGTCAAAAGATTGAATCGTTACAGCAAGCGGAGTGCAGAGATATTTCAGGGAAGGATTTCCCCTTCCTGTAATTTCATGCTTCCGAGGGAAGAGGAGTGATTTGCAGGGGTCTTACACTTGCTTTTTATACTCCAGGTTAATCCCTTGCACTGTTACGCTCCCCGTTAATACATTGCACTACTCCATAATGGCTCATCAGTGCTTGGTGCCTCATGCAAAGCAGAAATATTGGGAAGCAAACGTGGAGAGACAATGACATTTGTCCAAAGATATGCTGTGAGTTTGAGCTCCAGGTGTCCAACCCAGCCCAGGAACCCTGCATTTTGTGGCTTTCCCCATCACAGCTGCACGCACTCAGCTGGGAGCCCTGGGTTTGGTCCATCCCCTCCTCTTCCTCCACCACAGCTGACCCTGACGTGGTGCTCGTAGCCAAAATGTGGCTGTGGGCGCTGTTAGGGCAGGAGGAGAGGCAGCTGGGGCCAGGCAGCTCTGCACTGGGAGAGGAGCCTGGGGGTGCCTCGTGGGCAGCCCCACATCTGGCTCCTGCCCTCACCCTGCACAGGGATGTGGGGGCACACGTACCTTCCAGCCTTCCCCATTTCTTATTTTTAATTTTATTTGGGAGGATGAGGAGGGATAATGAATCAGGGAATTAACTGAGCTCCCAGACAGACTCCTGCAGAGCACGTCCAGCCCCTCCGGGCAGGGCCCCGTTGATAACTGCTTGCAGAGAATGAGATTTCTCTTCCTTTTGAACCAGCTCTACAGCTGGTCATGAGAAGTTTTTGACCTCAATGTCAAAGATCCACCCAGCAAGCTGGCAGCTTTCTCAGTGCAGCGGGCTGCAACAATGGAAGAGGAGGAACTTGCAAAAGGTCTTCAAAGGGTTTGATGAAATAGGTTGTAGGAGTTCATCTGGAGCTGTTAGAACTGATGGCGTTAATAACTCGCCCTTCAAAGGCTCCTGAAATCCATTCAGGTTTACAAGGTGAGAGCTGGCCTTCAAAAGGCTTTTTTCTTCTTCATCTGAGTCACCGCATTAATGGGGATGGCTCCTGGGGGGAGAGGAGCATCGCTGGGATCAACGACATGTCTTAACTGTGAGCTGCAGGGTAATCGCCCCTGCTGAAGCTCGCCAGGTGCCCTTTGTGCAGCCACAGGGGGGTCACTGCCCAGCTCAGGGCCCGGTGGGAGAGCTGGGGGCTTTTGGGTTACGAAGAGAAAGGATGGAGATCTTCACAAATGGCATGTCTTGGGGCCGTATCAGCTTTGGGGTGGGTTCGTCAGGAAGATGCACAAGGAAATGTGTTTGTTTACTAAGGAACGTTGTGGGGAATGAATATCTTTTCCTATCTAAACTTGTAGGAATTTTTACAGTATTAATTGAAAAACACTCATTCAGCTGATACAAATTGGTTTGGGTAAAGTGGGTTCCCTGAAATGTGTGAAAATACGTAAAACGCAGACTATTTAGAATTCATTACATTTTTCTTACAAGATTTTAAAAACACACCTATAATCCTAAGCTTTTGGCTTCAGCTGCTTGACAGGCTCAGCTGAGCCCATTTTTAAGCAGGTATTTTGCATGTTTGCCTTGCTGTAATCAGTTGCAGATGAAGAGCTGGGTTCTGTTCTGTGGTAGCAGTGACTCAGGAAATTTGCAGTACCTTAAACAGCACAGACAGCTTGTGAAAATGTGGGGTGGGGAACCCATATTGTGAGAGGAAAGCTAATTAGGTTTAATTAAAGTTAGGCACAAATCATGGAGTTCAGGTCACAATCTAACAACCTCCCCAGGGCTTAGGGGGCTTTTTCATTAAAATCAAGCCTTGGTGAGGCAAAGCTGATTGTGCCAAGAAATCTGCTGGTTTTATCTGCAGCTCCTCAAGCAGGATTCTCATTAGCTTCCCAGTCGTGAGCGTGCAGTCTGTAGTTCGTACATTAAAAAGCTGGAAATATTGTTTGCTTTAAGTTATTGTCCTAGATCTGGGGAATAACTGAGGTGAGAAGGGGACTGACAGCAGGCATTTGTGTGTCCCTGTGGTACGAGAGCTAACAGGCGCCTGGTGAGGAACAAGACAAAAGACTTAAAGTAAGTAAACCCAGTATGTTTTAGGTAAGACATGAAATTACATTGTGTAAGTCATCGCTACTGTATGGTGTGAAGGCCAAACGTATAGGGTTTAAAAATTCATTGGATAAATAAACGGAGGCTGAGTCCGTCAACCTCTGTTAGGTGTAGTCTGAATTCAGGGAGTCCTAGGCTATTAATTTCTGAAATTGAGCAGCACCAATCTCTGTCCCGGGGCTCTGCTAAAAGGCTTTTTTGAGAGTCCACGTGCTCCCGGTGCTTTCAGAGGAGGGATCCTGAGCCTGTGGAGCCCCAGGTCAGCAGCATGGTCCTGCTGCGGGGAGCTCGAGAGGGAATCTGTGCAGAGCCTCGCTCGGTCAGGTTGCCACGTGGCTTTGGATCCTGCCTTCATCCTTCGTGTCTGTAAAACCTGTTCACCCAGCGTTTGGGTTATTGGGTTATTAGTGCTCCTTTGCTTGTAAAAAAAAAAAAAGCCATGAGTTCACATGCAAGGAAAAGTTGCAGCTTTATTTTGTCCAGGTTGCGTTCTGCTTGAGAGGTACAAAGCTGAGTGACCCTCAGTCAGCCGTGCGCAGTAACAGAGCAGGTGAGAAGTTCTCAGTGGGATTTATTTTCTGGATTTAACGCTGTTTTTTCTAGAAATAATCTTCAGAGAGCTTCCAGCTCTTTCTTCATCGTATCTCTCACCTGAGCTGGTGCTGAGCAGCCGGCCGGCCACCCCTGGGGTTTGCTTGCTGGGAGCCCAGCTCTGCGCTTCGGGGCTGTCGCTGGGAGGAAACCTTTCATTTGCAGCTGGTGTGTTCGGCCTGAACCGACACAGGAGGCATTTAGAAATTTCTCCATGTCTTTACTAATGTTTTTCATAGATTTTCATTGAAGAAAAATGTTGACATTCTGGGGAAAAAGGATTTTTGGCCAGCGTGTCACTTAAAATGTGTATTCCGGAGTAATTAGTTCATCTAGGTGTAGGACCCTACCTTCCCATACAAACCCAAACAGTATGATCGTTCATTGGTGAAGAATAGTTTGACAAGCTGTCACAAGGATTTCAGCTTTTTTAGTTGTCTTCTATTTCGGTTGCTTCTGTCAAGAGGATTTTTTTTTTTTTCTTAACACAAGGAAAATTCAGTTCAATGGGACAGATTTCCTTCCAGAAGATAATTTTGAACGTTTAGCTAGCTGTAGTGGTTTTCCTCCAGCTGTCACTGCTTTCTTGTTCCCACACTCTTGAGAGAAGATTTTAAAAATAATTAAGAGTGTGCCTTTCCTAGCAAGGGCTTTGGTTTGTTTAAATTTGGCAGCTCCTCGTGCTCCTGCTGCAAACTGGGCTGCCTTGTGCCTCGCAGGTCACAGCTGAAGCGGGGCTGTCGGGAGGCAGAGAGGAAGGCTGGCAGTGAGACCCAGACCACGGAGGAGGCTTCAGTGGGATGTGTTGGCCAGTGAGCAGTGCAAACTATCTCCTTGGCTGCTGGGGAGGTGCAGGGATTAATCCTGTCCTCGATACAGCAGTGAGACTGGAGTGGAGACCCCCGTAGCCCCGATGAAGGTGATGGGGAATGGGGAATCTGCTCCCTGGGGCAGCTTCCAGCTCCTGGGTGCGCTGTCTCACATCAGAAGTGCCTCTGATGGAGGTTTCCATGGGCACAGAGATGCAAGACAACAGGAAAGAAAATGTGCATTGAGGCCAGGGGCTTAGCACTGAGTCAGGGAAACAGAAATCAAAGGGCAAGCCGTATAAAAATTTCAGTGCCGGGGTTATTGATTGAAAAGAAGGATTCCTTTAAAATGTATGGGAATTGTTTTATCCACACCTGTTCTCCGCTGTTGCAGGGCATCACTGTTGTTCCCCCAGTGCTCGCTCCAAGGCTTGGGGACATCCTGAGGAGGATGAGGACGGTGGCACCCCTGCTGCTGTCCCCATCTGCCCACAGTGCCTGGCGTTGGGGTGGTCAGCTCCTGGGCAGGGTGTCCCTGGCAGCATGGGAATGGCTGTGGGTTTTGTGCCATAAAAGAGCCTTTTGGAAGCTCTGCTGCTCAGCGCTGTGCCTGTACAGCCCACATAGCCCCGCTACCTGATATCAATCTTTAATGATAACTTGGCTAAATTCAGCCCTTGATAAATCTTAGAGTTGTCTTTTCAAAGTTGAGAATCAAATATAACCTGGTTACTTTGCTATTTGATTAAACTGAACTGCCACTTTGGTGAAGTGCTTAAATGAATCAGAATTAATGTATTTTGCTCCAGTAAATGAAGTTCTGTCTGGGTGGTTCAAATATCGGCAGTCACACGGAGCTCGTGGAAATGAAGCCCTGCCGGTCTGTGTGGAGAGAGGGACCTAGGGAAATAAATGTCTTATGGGCTTCCTGGAGAGCTGGGATGATGGTTTGAGTGGGGATGATTGAAAACGAGTTTTTGGAATGGCAAAACAAATAATTTTAAATACACGTGTTATGGAGGGCCGTTATATTTGATGTTAGCTCTGTGAGGACTCACGGCTTTGTTAGGAGCTGCTGAAGGAATGTTTTGGGGGCTTCGTGTGCTTGATCCCGTAGTGCTATCTGCCAGGAGCGAGGACGAGGGGCTGCTGAGCCCCTCCAAGCCCTCGGTGGGGCTCTCAGACCCTGCTTTGCCAAGAACCATTTCCAGTCAGAGGGCCCAAAGCAGTTCTTTAGCTGCCTGTAGGCTGTAGGAGGCTATAGGGGGCTGAACTCCTCGTGCTGCCGTGGAGCTGTCAGTGATTCCTGCTGGGGCTTGCGTTCAGCTGCTCAGCTCCTGGCTTGTTTCCCCCAGTCTTTCCGCAGACAGGATCTTGTCAACCCAATTGCAGGCCTCCGAGAAACGGTGCAAAAGGGCAACCCGCCAGCTCTTCTGGATGGCTTCGTGTTTCCAGGCTTGTAAGGTTTGGGAAATGAGATCCTTAATTCCAGACCTTAGTCCTTCAGTCTCGGTAAGCCTCAGGGGTGGGCTTTGCATCCATCCTGGAGCCCTTGTATTTATTGTCACAGCACGTGCACGAGTTTCCCAGGTTTATTTTGTGCCTTTCCAAGCAGTGACTTCCATCACCCAGAAATTCGGGGGGTGTGCTGCTTGTTTGGGGCTGCAAAAACCTGTTCAGTTTTCAGCCTGTGCCTGTTTTGAGCAGCTTGGCGTGGTGCAATCCATGCCCGCATACGGGGTGCTGTGCCTCCTGTCCTCGTGTCTGAGGCTTCCCACTGGAGGGGGGGGACACAGCCATCTTCTGGAGCTCGCCTTGCTTCTCTGTAGGTACCTGTTAAATTGCCATCTTCAGCCCACGCTGCCACCAGAAAAGTCTTTTCAAGGAGACCAAATGGTTGAGAATCTCAGAAGAGATGTCCGATGAGCCTGCTAGATAGAGTTGGCAAATAAAAATGGCAATTAAGGGAAACTGCACGAATCCAAAACACAGATCTGCCTCTCATCACCTTTCCTGAGGGTGAAAAAAGCATTTCTGCGAGTGGGAGTTGGAGTGACTAATGTGTTGTTATTCAGTTAAATCAACTCAAGAATGAAAACTTCTTGTTCCTTTTCAGAACGCTCAATATTTTATTGGTAATTTACAGTGAAGGAACGTGCCCAGACAGCCTCCGTTTTTTTCTTATGCAGGCTTTTATGCTTAATGCCTCTTCTTAAGGCATGTTTCCCTACTGGTTTATACTCTTTCCTTAACTTCCTTTGGCCATCATGCATAGTTGTGAGGTGGCTTTTTTTACCTGGCCTCCTTCGCCATGAGCAAAGATGGGGTTTAGTGTGTTGTTTTGTTTGTTTGGTTGTTTTTTTCCTTTATCTAAAACCTACTCACTCCTACTATTCACTTTGCAGGGTGAAAACAAAAAGACCCTGAAGCATGGGAGTGCTACTTCCCAGATAAGTCATTGGAAGGGTCTCCGAGGAAGTATTTATCCTGGCTTTTTGTGGTTAGTTTAAGACGAGTCAGCATCTGCAGTTTCTACAAGACATCCTTTATCTTGTATCAGGGGACCTGGAGACAAGTGTTTGATTTGGAGGCTTGTGAGATCCCCTTTATGTGAGGCTTTCCTATCTTAGTTCATTCTCTGCACCTCTCCTTTTTCTTCTCTCTCCCATCCTCATCTATGCCTGCTCTAAAGGTTTCCAGGACAGGACAAAATCTCCTCCTGCTCCAGGACCGATTACACACCCAGTCTCCCAGCCACATAGCACCCAGTTAAGTTCATGGAAGAGCTTTGAAATTGAATGCATGGCCCTGCAAGACCAAGGCGTGGAGACAAATTTGAGGCTTTGTCCACCAGTGGAAGAGTACAGGGTCAAATTCAGTTGTAGGCATTGATACGTCCAGGGATAGAAGCTCCAGGACACCACCAGCCATGGTGAGTGGGGGCTGTCAGATGTTAGAGTGGAAACCACGTACAGAGAGAGGCAGAACCACACGGACAGTGTATTTGGCTAATTACTGCAAATACTAATAGGTGAATATTATTTATTAGACCTCTCTGTCTGCAGTGAAGGGTCTGGTAAGCTAGAGCAAAGATCTTTCTCTGCTGTCAGGCAGAGTTTTATTTATTTCTTAGGTAAATGCATTACATCCATACGGTTTTGTTCCCCGGAGAGAAATGCAAATGTGACTGATTTGCAGCTCTCGAATAGGGCAGAAATTAGCAGCATCTTTTTAAGAGGGGCTGCTCAGTTCTATGTTGTCTCCATAGCCCAGAGACGTAACATCAGCTTTAGCAGTCGGCCTTGAGGCTTTGGATCTGACTTTGATGCCTCATGCACAGATACAAGAGCTCTTTGTGCTTCTGAACGTCCTTGTTGGCTAGAGCAGATCAGCACAGGATTTGAGCCAAACCTTGTTAGAGTCGATGCAAGTTTTCTCCGCTTGCTTGTTAAATAATGACTCTGTTGGTGCAGCAAGGGTCTTGTTAAGAAAAAAATCTAATAATGCTTTCTAATCTGCAGAAGGGGGTCCTGTTATTTTAGTAGTATTAGTTCCATTGCTAATTAGGATTTGCTGTCTTCCCAGGCTGAGAACAAGGTATGAGAATAACCGGTATGAGGTGTGTTTTTTCCCTGTTTTCTTTGCTATGGCATAAAACAGAAAAGAATAGGAAAGATACAGCTGTTATGATCATCCTTTTTAGCTACCTAGGATGTTAATGCCAGGTAATTGGTTTGCTGATGTTAGGAATACTCAGTGTTGCATTGTCGTGTTTGTGATTCTGCTGTGCTGCCTGTTGCCAGGATTAAAATGTTCTGTAAGCATCACCACAAGTGATCCTGCTCTGATGAAACCACGCTGAAATGTAGAAGTCTTGCCCCGGTGTAAGCGCTGAATTAGATGCGATGTGACGCCTTTGTCGATGCCATGTCCTGCGTGAAGGATTCTTTGCTGTGCTTAATCTGCGAAGCTCAAATTAAAAACTCTTTCAAGTAGATTCTTTCGTTCAGTGGAGGAGCTGTTTTAGATCGCAGGCAATGCGAGGTGACTTAGAGCTGAAGTGCTGATGTTTCGCCTTGCTCAAACGGACCCAAAGTTACTGGGAGCAGCAGCCAGCTGCAGCATTCTGCAGGGATGTCTTCTTGTCATGCTGCTCTGCAGCTTTTCAGTGAAGGTAAAATTAAAAAATCTTCTGATTAGGTTTGTAGAAGGATTACAGATCATTGAAGAGTAATTAGTGATGTCTGCAGGGTCAGGAAACACAGTAAATGGGATTCATGTATTTTGAACCAGCCTTGAGATCAGGTTTCTGATCTCTAGGAACCAGCTAGGAGTAAGAGTGCAGCTTGCACGTAACTGGATGGAGATCTGTGTCTGGAGAGCAGCAGCTCTGAAAAGCTTGTACAGCTTGCATGGGAGGACCTGTTAAACAGGAGCCCAAGATGGAACGCCGTGGTGAAGAGGAACAGTGTGAATGTGTAAGCATTGATGGCTTGGGAAGAGGTGGCCTCTTCACTGTAAGCAGTACTGGCAATCACTGCAATACATCCCATCCTGGTGGCTGAAAAGTACTGGTAAGAATTATGAAAGTAATTTCAGGTGAATAAAACTGTCTTAGAAAGAGTTAGTAAAGAAACTTGATGCATTTATCTGGCACAAGAGAGGAAAAAAACAGAACAAAACACCAAAACGAGAGGTGTCTTGATGAGGCTGTGTGTTCATTTATTTGGAGAGATGGTATCTGAGTGTTTGAAAACTACTCCCAGCCCTGAGCCTGGTGCTCGGTAAGCCTGCTGGAGCACGCTTATCTTTGCTCTTTTGCCATGTCAACGTTTCCCTCCTCACATAAGAGTCATGCTGAATTAGCGTTAGATGTCACTGGTAGGGTAGGAAAGACTGATCATATTAGGGACTGTCGCACCCTATTAGTCAAAATTAATACCGAAAGAATATGATAAAACCTGGATCAGTGTTTCAGATGCCGCATCTCAGCACAGGGAGCCGTCTCCCACCCAAACCCTTGTTTTCTCCCTCAGTGCTGCTTGTTGGTGTGAGATAAATGCCGTGCTCCATTTCCACGGGATGCCAGTGCTCCATGGGGCTCCAGCGACAACAGGCTTCGAGGACAGTCAGGTTTTGGGCCGTTCATCTTAAATTTATAAGGTGGGGAGTGGGGGTGTAGCTGTCATCGAGGCTCCCAACACGCCACTTGACAGCCTGACCTGTTAACGGAGGGCAGCAGCGTTATTTTCACTGCCCCCTGCCATGGTGTGCAGGGGGTCAGCAGCGTCACGGGGAGGCTAAACCATAGCTGGGGCAGAGCTGGGAGCACAGAAACACCTCATCTGTCCTGGGGCAATACAAGATAGCTGGGCTGCACTCAGAAAACTGCTCGTGGGTGCAGGACATGCGTGGCCTTTCAGGAGCCCCTACTGCCTGCAGGCTGGGGGCTCCCAGCCCCTGCCCAGGGCTTTTGCAGCCATGGCAGCATTCCTGAGCATCCCAGGCAGACATTTCTTCCCTCTTTGCATTAAATTAATTAGTGTATTTTATTTTTTTCTAGAAACTTAGATTTTTTTGGTGATGAACACAGCATCACGTTGTATTAGCTGCACAGCAAAATGTTGTGTCCTGCAGCTGCTGCACAGGTTCTGCTTTCAAGCTGTCGGTGTTAATGCACTGACCTGAAATTTTGTTCATTGTTGGCTCAGAAGCTCTCAGAGAGGAGACGCTTTGCATTAATGAAACGCGTTTCAAAGCTGCACAAAAAGCCAAAAAGAAAAGTTTGAAATTAATTGGAAAGAAGAAAAAAATCGACTTTAAAGCCTGAGGCAGAATGATTTCCAGGCAAAAATTGGTTTCAGGTGAAGTGGAAGAGGATTGACAAGCTGCTGCTTCTGCCTGCTTGGGAGCTGCTGTGAGCTGATGGCCGAGGTTGGGGAGTGGGATCCTCCTTGCTCGCCCCACAAGGGATCCGGCAGATCCCTGACGTGGTCCCCCTGTCCCCAAAAGGCTCCGTGCGAGCTGAGCCCCTGTCTCTGCTCCCTCCCTGCCTCTGGCACTCCAGGAAGGCTGTTATCAGGGTTGATTTGTTGTTGTTGTTGTTGTTAGTTCAGTTTTTCCCTGGAGGAAATGTTGATTTTGCAGAAGGGTGATATCTTCTGGAATGGCACTGTGATGAGAACGCCCCCCGGCTCTCACTTAATCCCTCGCATCAGCTGTGCCAGGTTACAGACGGGAGGCTGCGAGGAGGAGGAGAGGAAGGAGGCTCCTGCTAGCCCCAGGCGTGCAGTGCTGGGGTTAGGGGATGCGTCCCTGGGGTGTGGAACAGGAAAGAGACCTGCAAAAATGCTGTTTGCAAATCGTTGGTGCAGATCTCGGTGTAGTTCGCTGGAGGCCAGGCTGCGTTTCAGAGCCCTGGATCTCCTGCCATGCGCTGCCCACTGCCTTTGTATGTCTTTCACCTCACCTGGTTTTCACTCCGGTGCTTGGAGCAGGCTCTGAACTGCACGAGACAGGAATCAGGGATGAAAAGAGGCATCACTGGTGCATCTCGTAAGGGGAGAACAGCTGAGGTACAGAAAGGAGAGTTCCTGCAGCCCTCCCAAGAGATCCGGGGCCTGCTTCGTGCCTTTCACGAGTCAGAATCCAACAGTGAAGGGAGCTGGATTTCATCGCCCTGTTTCTGATTAGAGTGGAGGATACGGTAGGAGTCTGATTATACTTCAGCAACAGCACCCAGTTGGGCTGAATAAAGGTATTTCACACTTAATTCAGTGCTCTTGGAGCTGGGCCCCTGCAGGCTCCTGAATCTGCTGGGATTGCAATTTGTGTTGGATGTCGGGTAAAGTTGGCTCCTTGTCACACGTCGGTCGCTGATAAATGACGGAGATGAACTCTGTACGGATGTGGCAGCCTCCTACAGAAGCACCGACCTGCTGGCTTCGCTGCTCCCCCTGCCTACACCATCACGGACCAAGGGCAGATCCTGGGTGTGCCGTGCCGTAAGGTGCTCTGAAGCCAGGGTGGTTGTAAGAACAGTGCAGCACCGCTGGGCCTTTCCAAATGTGAAGGGACAGGAAAATTGTCAGCTCCTCTGTGACTGTGTAACTGCTGGGGCTTGTGCGTGGATTATCACAGGGGCTGGGTTGTCGTGTAACGCCCGGTGCGTCATGGCAAAGCACGCCGAAACAGATTGCCTTCAGCTCTCAAACCTGCATCGTTTCATGTCCAGCGTGTGCATGGCTGTGCAGAGGATCAGAAAAGAGAATTAAAAGGCGGGAGCTAATCTTCACCAATTGCAGCACACGTAAGCAGATTATACAAAAAAAAGGTTAATTTTTTTTTACTAATAAATCCCACTTTAGGGAGAAGAAGCCCTTAATACTCTGGCTAAAGAGTCTAGTCACACGCGATTAGCATTGTTGGACTCTCACAATAAAAATAGCTGGGTCTGATTAGTGTCACTTAAAGTTTTCTGAATGAGAGCCAGAAGTCTTTGAATTAAACTGCTTAAATAGCAGCCGAGGATTCCTAAGGAATAATTTGTATTAAAAGTTAAGACCTTCACTACTTTTCTAAAGGAAAATCTATCGACACTGCAGGAATTATGTACCATGCGTGTACCAGCATGAAAAGAAAGGAGCTTCACAGGGCAGAAATGGAATAAAGAAACGTCTGAAATTGATTTTCATTTCAGCAGATTACTTCTGTTTTCCTCCAGAATGGGAAGAGCACGCTCTAACCCACATCACGTTTCAGAGGTAGAGCTACTCATTTGATCCAGGTATCCACGCCAAAATGCAACGAGCTCCACGTGCATCCTTCCCTGGGAGCTGCATCTCTGCATCAGCACGTCTGTATTTTGCACTTGTAGGGAGGCTCTGGGCTTTGGGAGGGAAACACTTCTGTTTCCCCAGTGTTTCCTGGGGGATACCCTGCCTTTGGGGTGGCTTGGCTTAGCTACCTGCCCCAGCACTGTGCAGAAAGCCTGACAAACTCTCGTATTTTCAGTTTTGTTGATCAATTTGAGCCCACTTTCTTAAGGAGATAAGGAGAACGTGATCACCTTGTGTGTGCATGTGCCGTCCTGTTCAGCTGAGCAATTCAAGGATGAGGCACCCTTCCTCTACCAGCTAGGTGATGTCAGAGACAGTAAGGTTGTCAAGGTAACTTTTGAGGCAAGGTGCTGCAAAAATGGCTCAAAGATTTGCATGGGTCTCTGATTGATTCATTTGCATGGAGTAGGGTTGTTTCCTGTGACATAAATCCATTTTTTGTGTGCCATGTGGCCTCAACGTGGTTGGAAGGTGGCAGTGGCTCTGCCTGGCTCTAAGGGAACCCAAAGCCTTTGGAGGGAGGTGCAGGACGGGGTGCTGACAGATGGGGGTTAACCCGGATTTTATACTGTCAGTATCAACAGTATAAAAGGTATAAGGAGACAAGACCTGAGCCATGTCCCCGTGCCCAAGCAAACAAGATGCTGCCCACAAGGATTTTCCTTGCTCGCTGCTATGCCTGCTCCATCAGTGCAGGCAGTTTCTCTGTGATCCGCGCTGAAAACTTGTTTGCTACCCAATAAAACCTAACAAAGGCAACTAAAACCTTTGCAGTTCGGATGTTTCCCTGGTACCCAGAGCATGCCAAAGAAAATCAACAGCTTAAATGGCATGTGTTCATACTATTTAGAGATAAGATGTAAACAGTTTTCATTCCCCTGTTCTAGGGGCACAAGGCTGTTGACTGTTTTCCTAGGATAGAAAAAAAAAAAAACCTTCTACAGTTTCCTCCTACTGGGGAAAGCATTATTCAGGCACCTGCTTCTGTCAGGATAATACAAACAAAAACCACTATTTTTTTTCCTCTTAAATGCATCAGCATCTCGCTTCAGAAAAGCTGTTAAACACGTGCTTAAATCTGCATTTAGAGGGACGGATCCCTCCCTGCTCAGCTACTGCCGAGCAGTGCCCGCAGTGCTGGGAGCAGGGTGTGCAGGTGGGGGCAGATGGACTCGCTGCGGGGGGCACGTTGCTGCCGGAGCCCTTCGCGGGGCTGGGCTGGGTGGGCTTTCTCCTGGCATCGTTCGTCTTGTGTTGGATCGTCCCAGGCACGTTACCTGGGGGAAGCTTTGCCTGCTGCAGGGTCTGTGGTGAGGGGGAAGGCAGAAAGGCAGACCTGGCCAAATCAGAAACCTTCGCAATTTGCTGCTTGGACTTGATCTCAGCAGTCTTCTCCAAGCTAAAGGATCCCACAACCGTGTGCTTCCCCATTCCAGGGGTGATGACAATTGAACCTCCCTGTATTACGAATTCCTAGTTCAGGAGTAGCTGTTGGTGTTATTTGGTGCAATTAGCTCCTTCATATCAATCGTTACCCTCAGCCTTACGTGACCTGCTGTTTATTCTGTGGCGGTAATTAATCCTATAATTAGGAAATGTCCTGTTAGGTAACTTCTCTGGGAATTCAGCCTGTTGTCCTGTGCAGGGTAGGACAGCTTTAAGAAGCTGCGGTGCCGTAGGGGCGACCTTGGGAATTTGGCTGCTTTTATCAACGAGACCTGGTTTGCCTCACTGGGAGATCACCTGATCCCTGTGGGTTTTCTGTCTGCTTTTGCTCTGCTGTTCTATGAGGAGTTTGTATGAAACGAGTGAGCTTCCTAAGGTATCGGAGTGACCAGGAGAAAATCAATAAGCAATCTATGTGATGATTAATTAGCATGCCAGGAGGAATTAATCTTTCTTCCCCTCCTGATTTGGGTCACAGTCACATCTGATTTGGGAAGTTGTCACTTCTTCCCTTTCAGCTTGGTCTTTGTTCTTGTTTTCTGTATCTGTTGTTACGATTCGTGGCCAGAAGGACGGAGGGATGGAGTGGCAGGTAGGAAATCCCGCTGCGCAGAGCTGCTCGTCCCGGGAAGGTGACAGGGTTGAGCTCAGCACCCAGCAGAGCCAGCTGACAGAGGCGTGCTGCCTGCTGCCCCGGGGCATATTATCGAGCCTCGGCATAAATTCCTACCCTTGCTATCCTGTTTTCCTTCCCTAGTCTCACAAAAGACTAATTCTACGTGCTAGACTAATGAACTCATTTGGTGAATATAGCAGGCAGTGAGAGGGATGGGTGCCTGCTCAACTTTCTCAATGAGCTTCAGGAGCCCCGATTCCCCTCCTGCCCAACAAATTGGCCTCCATCAACAGAAAGAAGTCTCTGAGAGCATCTCCGCCAGGGCTTTAATGATAACAAATAACTCTACTTTTTACTTGATAATAGGCAAGAAAAAGCACTCCACATTGAACATGTTGAGCATTTAGTAAGGATCTGAAGTGAGCCCGTTATGATTACTTGGAGCCTTTTGAATTAGCATGTGGGAGTGAGCAAGCTTTTATTTATTTATTTTAATGGTAGGGTAACAAGCAAAGCGGCGTTGTTACAGTGTCCTAAAGGCTTCACAGAAAATTAAGGGACTCAGGAGCATTCATAAAAAAATTACAGTATTTATGAAAGGCAGTTTTGTTTTTTCCATCTAACTCCGACATTTTCAAGCACTTTTCAGTTGGCTTTCTCTTAAAACTGACTTTCTTCTTTTTGTAGTTTTGAAACCTTGCAGAATATGGAATTTGTTTCATGTTTGTTTCATGATTAATGTATTTTCCCAATGCAGTTCTCAGGGCATCGGGAGTTCTTGTTTACTAAAGGTCAAATTTCAGGAGACATTTGGGCACCTGAAATTTATGCCAGGGCTGGGCACCAGTGAGATGTATTTACCTGAAAACTGTTTTGGTTGGAAATAGTTTGCTTGAACTCCAAGAAGTTTGTGATATATATTTATATATATATATAAAATATATATTCCATGTAAAGGAGCTTAAAGCATTTTTATGAAGATATAACCCTAATAAGCAGTTTTTATTACCCCTACTTTGTGCGGAGGAGTTGATGCGATTGCCATCCTCGTGGTATTTTAACCACCTACGCTTTAGCTGGACCAAATGTGGTTTAAGAGCTATGACTAGCATGTGTGAGGGAGATCTGATTTCTTCTTCTAATTTATGACATCAAGAAGAAAGCAGATGAGAAATGTTCTTCAATAACTCTGAACACGCTCAGCGCTTTCTGACCAGGTTAAAGAAGCTGTGTCGCATCAGGGGTAGAACCTGGGCTTTTCCTTTAGGTTGCTCCACACACAGCTTTCAGAAGCAGCCCAGTGGAGGTCCTGCTCTGCCAGAGGACCACCTGTGATGTCCAATCAGTACTTATAATGTGGCTATAAATATGTTCAGGGAGAAAAAAATCTCCAGCCCGTTTGTGCTCTCTTCCAGCATCACAGTGTAATTACAGGGAAGTTGAAGTTTGGCCCCGAGCGCGTTGTGGAGGCAGTGGCTTCTTACTCAACGTCTGTCTGTTACGTCTGTCACATTTTCAGGAACTGAAAGCAGAGAGTCACATGCTGCCTACTCAGACAAGCGAAACTGCTGCTCCGTTTGCAAGGAGTCATTTGCTTTTAATTAGCAGACCCTTTTGGATGAGTGTATTGACGCCGTTGAATGTCTCCTCTGGTTCCGTGCAGTCAGATATTCTCTGTTTCCTGTGTGAAACATTTTTTTTTCTCCAAACGCAAGAGTACAAGGTTTATTTATAAAGCAGCTTTTGCCGCAAGTTTCTTACCAGCTCCAGCTAGATAGGCTTAAGTTTTTAAGCAGACTGCATTTGGCAGAGGTTGGCTGGAAGGCATCAGCTCAAATTATGCAACTTTTTGTTTTAGAACCAAGCCAAGTTCTCAGTATCTCAAGATTAAGGAATGGGGTGAAACAACCTAATGAGAGTAAAATACAAAACGGGGGTATAAGGCACTACTGCATGCTGGCTTAAGTGATGGGAAAGAACCTTAGAAAACCTTTAGTTTTTCCAAGCAGTGATGGACTAATTATCCTGAACAGATGCTGAAAACCAGAAATCATCCGGAATGCTGGAGGTGCGGAGCAGCATTGAGCCTCCTTGCTCTGAGCTCTGATTGCTGCAGACAAAAATTATTTCACCTCCAGGCACTGTTCTCAGCACAGCAGTGAAAGTAATGGGTGCTGGGAAGCTCCTTAACTTCAGAACATCTCCGACATTGAAATTATTCTTTTTAAGTCATGGTAGTCACTTGTGAGAGTGAACCTGGAGCGGTTTGAACTCAGCAGTTCAGGCCTAGGAGTTTTTGGGTTGAAAAAACTTTTAAGTTTTTTGGTGAGAGCTTCTGAAACTTAAGCAGAAACTGTATTTGCAAAAAGCCCTGAGTAGGGCTTTGATGGTGACAAAGGAAAACATGCTGGAAAACAGATGTGTAAAGGCTCCTGGAGAGCAGAGTTCCTCACCAGACAGCTCACAGGTTGGTAAGATCTGGGAGGTGTAGGCCATCCTTTGTCCTCACCAAACAAAACTCTGAGTGAACTTAAGCCACGCACCCTAAAGCTGCAGCAGTGTCAGAAAGGTTGGGGAAGTTTTTGTGCAGAAACTCAGCCCAGAGACGCAAGCAGCAGCATGAGATCCTTTGGAAAATGAAGCAAAAAAAAAAAAAAATCCCCTGTAGAGCAGCATTGGTTGGTCTGCCCCCTCTTATTCCAAAGAAGGCAGGAAGAGAAAATGCTCGGTTTGTGCAGAGCAGTGTTCTTGTTGGAACTGTATCCGTCTTTAGGATGGACAGAAACCAGATGACCAGTCATTAGAATTCGGTTAGCTATCTAAGGTACTATTTATCGTAGGTTATCATGGGTTAAAATTTACAGACTAATTTCTAGAATGTAAAAATGGGAAAGATCAAGTTTATCTGAAAGACTTGTCTTGCCAACATTTGTGGCATTTAATAAACTTCCAGCAGCTGTGAAGGTGTTTTTGCTAATATTGAACTAACCTCAGTACTCTGCTCGTCTCCTCTATAAAATATGCAGAGAGCTGGGAGCAGGAGGCTGGGCTGGCAGCTGCAGAGCTGGGCAAGGTCTCGTCTTGGTGGCAGCAGCAAAGTCCCCTCAGCTTCCATGGGAGCAGAGCGGAGGAGTCAAGTAGAGGCAAGTTGGGATGATTGATATTTAAATGAGCTGTCTAGATACTTACCTTTTCACTGGGAGGCTTTAACTGTTATCTTTTTTTCTAAAGAGCACCCGAGAGGTTTATTTACTGCTTGTTCAGTGGGTGTTGGACGAGGGAACTGGTGGTGGTTCCGTGTCCGTGTGCACATCTCTCCGTCAGGTCAATTCGCTCAGAGAGGACCCGAGGTTTAACTTCGGGACTGCTGCATCAGCTGGAGGTGCTTCTCTTGTGTTGTTTAGACTCTTCCTGCTCCCAGCGGTGACTGTACTAAGATCCAGAACTGAATTTTTATCCTAACAACTCTTCAAAAAGAAACTGCGTTTCTTTTCTAAGAAAGTTAGTCAACAAAGGTTTTTCATCTCTGCGAAAGTTAAGAGGGTTATTTTATTTATTCATCCTGCTTCTCTGCTCACTGCTTTTTCCCAGATGCATAGATGAGTTGGCAGTCTCCAAGAATATCATGTCATGTCTGAAGAGGAGGAGATAGTTTTAGAAAACCATTTCTGAATTCCCCAGGAGCGTGTGGCTCAGTTGCTGCTTCTGATGCTGCCTTTGTAGAGTTGTAATGCCTGTGAGCCAGAGAAGTTTGTGATAAGAAATGAGTGTTTGATATCCAGTAATTCTATACATGAATTTCCCTTTATCCATGGTAATGTTACAGTTACGGAATTCTTTTTGCATTTTTTCCCCAGGAATTTTGTTATCCAGCGGTTCTGGAGCAGGTTAAATTACTCTGCGGACAGTTTAACTGCAGGAAAATTGTTAATGGTGTTTAAGGTTATCTGCTGCTACAAATGCCAGAGGTGACCAAAGCTTCTTTTCTATTTCCTGTCCCATCCCAGAAAAGACCCTTTAAGGATGTAGCTGTTTTTTCCTATTAAAAATACACCTTTGGGTCTTACTGAACTGCGTGCAGTTTCCTAAGTGGAGGATATTACGTTGGGAATGTTACCTGTTACTCTTCCATTACGTATGAATTAAATCCTCCTTTCTACTTTATTGATTTATTTGATTATTTAATATATAAAATTAAATTAATATATAAAATTAATTGTATTTTTTTAATTTAAAAAAAAAGTAGTTGCAGGGCAAGCTGGGCCCACAAATTGGTGGGCTGGTTTGGAGATCTGGCCATGGTTCCTGCACAAATATTTCTGTTGAGAGAGAAGGCTCATTGTTGCCTTCCATAGCAAGAACAAAGCTTTTCTAGGCTAATTTTAATTTAGGGCTTATGTAAGGAGGTGTCGGGACCCAGGTCTTGCCTGTAGTACAGCAGCAGATAACCCCATCTTTATTTGCCACACAGCTCGTCTCCCATGTTGTGAAAGATGCAGCACCAGCTAAATTCTGTATTTTGAAGTGTCAAGCTGAATTATCTAAAATGTCATTTGAAAACGAGGTGGGCATTTCTTTCCTCTCTGTCTCTCTAGTTTTTTATTTATTTGTCAAGTAGCGATGCTTCAGTTTTGCCTTGAAAGTTCATCGTGGCGAAATTTCTGGCTGACTTCTAATCATAACAGCTAGATGTTAGGTAGACGCAATATGAATATTTTTCTTGCTTAAGTAGTTCTAAATCATTTTTATTTGAGGTTACCTACGAGTCTGTTACGTGTTCCCTAGGTGAAGGAGGAAGTATTTTTTCCTGGGAGAGGCACCTGCAGGAAAAACTGCCTTTCACCCGGGCTTTTGTGGCATGACTGTAAAAGCCTCTCAGAGGAGACCTCTTTCAAGTGTTGATGTGCCTCTGGGGAGCGATGGTGTGGGCGATAACTTCTCCAAGGTGTGTTTGTGACTCGCAGTGCTTGCAGCTAACTCCAAGTTTCCTGCTGTCGTGTTTCATTAGAGCGGGTCTCGCACGCACGTCACTGCGCGAAGCCGTTGTGGTAGAAGCAGCCTGACTTAAAGCTACTCCAAGACAAATGAGCTCCTTCTCAGCAATCGGGTAAACTCAATTTTATGTATGGAAGTTTGAGAACCCTCGTGTGAACATCTTGTTTTTTGTCAACAAGCATTACGTAGTAATTGTGTAATATTAAATAGCAAATGTTGAAAGTAGAGCTAAAATATGCTGAAATGTACAATCCTGTGAGCGCAGGGTACAGCACTCTGCGTAAAGCACTGCGCTTTGTAGGCTGACAGTTCCTAATGGCATTGGGTTGTCCAAATCTTCTTAAAAACCCAGCCATAAATACCTCAATTTCTTCATTATTTTTTTCCCCCTGTAACCCTTGATAGCGTTAATCTAAGTCAAGTAAATCTTAGTAGAAACCTAAAAAGGAGCCAAAGTTACAAGTCTGAGTTGGACCTTGAAAAGTTTGGGCTCTGTTGGGTTTGAGTTTCACTGTGGGGTCCCAAGTGGCTGACGTTGCAGTTGTGCAGTTCTGGGGTTGGGGTGATGGCGAAGCTCGGCCCAGCTCGTGCTTGCCTCCATCCCAAGGCTGGGCCCCAGAAGAGATGAGCCCCTTACCGCAGCCCCCCAGAACAAAACCGTCAGCCTCAAAAGCAAAGTAACAGGTTGTGACAGGATGGACGGTGGAGTTGGTATCGTCTGTCGTAGCCACCAGCAGCTGCTGGCTTTGGCCGTGCTGACTTGCAAGGCTGAATTGCAGCTTGCGCTGTGCCGGATGGTAACTGCAGCGCTCTGCATGGGTAACGGGGGGGAATTTAGAGGAAACGGGTCAAGTCGACCTCTGCTTTGTCAACAAAAAAATCAGAAGACATTTCTGTGTTGCTGAATTACAATGGTAGAGGAGGAATATCTTGTTTTTATTGCAAGTGCTGGACAAAATAATAAATTGCAGCCTTTTGAGGCTGAGTGCAGTAAGACTCAAGTGAGATGGAGTGCCTTGTGAGGAACATCCACAAGTACCCATTTGGTTTTGTTTTACTCCTCCGTATGCTCCTTTCTCCTTTTCTTTCTTGTTTGGGATCTTTCTGTACTCGATCCTGGTTGCTCTTTGTACCCAGCTCCCGTTCCTTGCAGCACAGCCTGGTCTGCCGTGGGGCTTAGAGGTGAGGTGTGCTGAAAACATCCAGGAGAGGCTGAGAGCATCCATGGGCAGGCTCTGCAGCACCCAGGGAGCTTGTACCTCCTTGCCAGGTGGTGCAATAGTCTGTTTCCTGCCCAGAAAACAAATGAGGAGCCATTAACCATCCATCTATTTTCACTGAGTTTGTAAGTGCAAGTAGTTAAACTCAGCTTGATGGTGATCAGTTGTTAATGTGGCACTTTGAGACACCAGCCTCTCAAATTGGGCATTTTAAGGTTTTGAGGCAGTGAGAAATCTTCAGAAGCGTTATATATTTGGTTCTATGTTGTGTTGTCCTTTTCCACCTTTTTTTTCCCCCTACTTTGAGTTGGATTCATCTTTAAGAAAGCTGAAGTGAAGAGCAAAAGGTGCCAAAGATGATAAAGGGGTCCAACAGGCGGCTTTGGAGAGAGATCCTCAGGGGGAGGTTTGACAACCTGCTTTGTCAGGGCAAGTTGCTGAATTAAAAGCCTTCTATATTACAGCTAAGAGCTGCGAGGTGATTAAAATGACATCTCTTGTTGGAAAAAAAAACTGTTCAGAAGTAATATTTTTAGAGGAAAACCTTTGCTGTCTTTTTAATTGCATGTTGAAATTTCAAAATGAAACCTGTTTTTTTTTTTTTCCCCTGAAAGTTTAATTTAGAAATTTAGAAATCATAGAAAAATGAGTTTTCATTCCTTTTGTTTGTTTGTTTGTTTTTCTTTCTTCCTGTCCCTTCCAATTTCAAACAGCTGCCACCTTCCATTTGTGCCCAGCAGGAAAAAGCTGAAATCATGTGAGAGACGGCAGAGGAAATGAACCACTTTCTCGCTGTTTGACAGACCCATCCTTTCCCCATTTCCTCCTCTTAGGAAAACGGTTGAAGGGTATTAAAACCATCACGTAGGAGTTGGATTTGCGTGCTTCCCGGTTTGGGTACATCTGCCAGTGGTACTGTATTCTGCACAGCACAGCACCCTTCATGCAATAATAGATCTTGGAGGAAGTTGCAGTCCAGTTAAGTATGTTTTTCCGTGATGGCAGGTTTCTTATTTTATCACGTCAACGCCTACAATATCCCCTGATGTCCTGTCTGAACCTATCGGTGTTGCAGATGGTGCAAGCATTGACACAGGTGGCTGGTGCAAAACCCTGCGTACCTGCAGCATTCAGGGGGCCAGAACAACACTTCTATTTTCTCCTTCCCTAAAATCTTCCCAACGTAAGATCAGTGCCGAGAACTGAAATCTCTTGTTGATAGGTTGCTGTTCTGCAGGTGGGAAGGCTGCAGGGCTTTCTGTGACCATTGATATCGAAGTGGAGCAGTGCTAAGGTGCTAAATCACGCCGGGCTTCCAGGTAGCGCGTTCGGGATTTCATCTCTGCCTCTCTTCCTGCTGGACCGATTTTTGCTCTTTGCAGAGCACTGCCTAGTGCATATGGGCAGGCATATGCCGTGCGATGATTCTTTGTGGGGGAAGGAGGGGGTGTTAGTCTCCGTAATACAAAGCCTGTTCGTCACTAGACCAGTCTGGCATCGCTCGTCTCTGAGCAGTCATGGGATAACTCGAGGGATCTGACACAATTAACGCTGAAAACAGTGAATCAGTTCAAATACTGATGTTTTGGAAATGATCTGGTACTTGATACACAATTCAAATTCTGTGGTTCTTTAAACATTAATGTGGATTTATGTCTCTTGTACTTGGTAGGAGAGCTTGACCTAGTAATGCACAGGTAAAAATAATTCAGATGCAGCGGATGCAGACGCTGAAGATGAAGTAAAAGCAAATGAAGCAGATCGCTGAATTTATGAGAAATAAAGTTATTGGATGAAATCCTACAGTACATCCCAACTCCATATGCTGTCTTAGTAATGCTATAATTAAGTCAAAGAGTCATGTCAAACTGGCCTTTTCCATCTGCTCTGTGATCTGCTCGGGGAGCAATTCAGAAAGAATGACAGCTGACCTCAAAACCCATGCGCTCAGCTAATGTGCGTTCCGCCAGAGCTGATACTTGAACAGATCTCATCCACTCTCCTGTACGAGCACGAATTGTTCCTCATTTCATCAGGAAAATCAAAACAGTGGGCTGGCTGTTAGGCAGGCTCGTTCACAATTTTTGTTTCAGTAACTGCCTCTTGGTATTAGCCGAGACATTTGATGGCTCATAAAAATATTCTTCCATTTTATTTGCAGCTCTGTGATGGCATAAATTTCAAACAGCACTGTTGGGTTTTTCTCTTCATTTTTATAGCTTTTGCCAAAACAAACCTGTTAACGATAAAGCCTCAGAAGTTCGGTGTGGATAATTGACATGTGAGACACGTGAAGCCCAGCCTGTATTTATAATACTAATTGTTTTCATTTATTCTGCATCCCCTGCGAATTTCTCACTGTCAGTCTTGCCATTATCTTAATGTTGTTGTTCCCAATAACACTCCGAAAAGTCATTTTAAAGGCAGGGGGTCTTTCAGCACAGATGCATCAGGTGTAAAGCTCGCTTTCCTCGGAGGTGATCAAACTGGCTGCAGGAAACCCCGTGGCATGGCAGGGCTCACAAAGCAGGGGCTGCCCATCTGCTGGAGCCTGCGCTGCCTCGTGAAGGGCTGCCTAATGCTCGGTCCCACGAGTGCCTGCGGTCACATCACGCGGGCTTGTTCTGTGCTGTGACAGGGAGCTGTGAAAAATGCGAGCGCTGGAATCAGCGCGGTATTGAGAAGGTCACAGTCGCTGCTGCAGGAGGAGAGCGGGACCTGCCTGCCGCTGGGGGGGTTGGCTGCAGGTAGGCTTCTTGATTAGGAGAAAATAGTTGCAGCTGTCTAGTGAGCCCGCCGGGAACCCTGAAACGCATCCCATGTGTTAAAGCTGGAGGCAAACGGCTGATCTGTGGAGACATTTGAATCCGTATCTAAACTTCTTATCTGGCAATGCTGCCACGCCTTGAGCTGATGGGAGTCTGGGGGGCTTCCCACGGGCTGCTTGCTCTCCAGATCTGCAGAGCTGCTGCTGTCCACCTTATAAATGTGGATCCTGCTCTGTAATTAATGACTGGCTCCAGTTTTTGCCTTCCCGTCAAATAGAAAAGGGTGGGACTCACCAAACTTGATTTCTTTGTAGTCAGGGAAAACTGATCAACATTGCCTGTACTTTGTGCTGGCCTGGAATAAGAAAAGCAGTCATTCACAGCCTTGTAGGAAAAAAGTAATTTCTGTCTCTGCTTGAACAGAATGAAAATATAAATGTGGTTGAGAATAATCTCAGTTAATGGTGTTTGGCTCGTCTGCCTGATGGGTTCCTGCTCTGTGTCTAGCGGGCAGAGAACCCAAATCAGCGCTGCTGTCTGAGAGCAAACCCCAGCTGCTTCACCCAGAGATTTTTAGCACCTTCCTTACTTCTACACCTTCTTTCAAACAGCAGTTGGGTCTTTAACTGGAGCTGTCCTCGGGTGTCCTGACCCCTTCCCTGCTGCCTTCTGGTGGATCTTTGGCTTTTCCAGCCGGGCAGTAACCCCGTCCTTTTGCTGGAGAGAAGAGCAGCTGGCGGTGGGGCCGGTGTCCCTCACACTGTTCCCTCCTGCCACTGCTCTTGGTGTCTTGGAGAGGAATTTTTCCAGCCTTCAGCAGCTCAGCGTTGGATTTCAAGCCACTATACACTGTGGGTTTTCACCAAGTGCTTTGCTCAAGCTGGAAGCAGTTCCAAGATGAAACTCAGGCAATGAAATTTGAGTGCCACTTGGTCACTTTCTGTTCTTTAACTTCTGGTGTGATTTACTGGTCCAGACTGTATTTAGGAAGCATTTTTCACCTCCTGGTTTTCTTGCCCTATTTTCCAAAAGGTAAAGGCAAGCAGAGGTTTCCTGCTATATCCCAGAGTCTGTGCTCTGCCCCATGCCTAGCAGCAACCTCTCTTCAGAAATTGGGAAAATCAGAAGGCAGCAAATGAGGACCAGCAAGAAACTCATAATTAGGAACGAGGAACCTCTTACGCGGTGGTGTTCACCACGTTCCTGTGGTGGCCGAGTGACGGGCAGAGCACGGTACGTGTCTGGCACTGCCTTGCGTTGTGTGTTGGGAGGGGAAAGGCACTTCACCCCCACGTGTAATTGCTCCAGGAGTGCTGTGTCTTGTCAGGAACTGCTTGCAAAGCACCACCAGCCTCCTGGGGCAGGGACACAGGCCTGCAGGGACCTCCTTGGAGGCCTCTGCTGGAGCCACGGGCTGGGGAATGGCCACTTGGCTCCGGCAGGGCATTGCAGAGCTTTTAATTCACAGCCTGGTAATGATGCTGTGGTTGAGCTTTACCTGCCTGGGGCAGCAGATCGGTGCTGAAGGTTGTTGTTGGGGGTATTACACAACGGTCTGTTATTGCAGTGAAGTATTAAATAAAATAGTTTCCACGTCAGGAAATAGAGAGATGACCTGCCACGAAACCTTAGTCACACTCTCAAGCGCGCCTGAACCTGCTGACCTCCCAGACCCAGCACAAGGCCCATCTTTTATTTCTTCAGACTTCGGCCAGATGGGATGGCCGGAGGTGCCGTGTCGCGGCGTGGTGGAGGCTCTCGTAAGGCTGTCGCCTCACCGAAATATCGATCAGAGCGTGCAGGGACCGTGTGATGGCTGCCGGGGGAGCTCAGCGAGCACAGTCCCCAGAGGCTCTCCTCCGCTCCAGCGAGCAGAAGGAGCCCGTGTAAGCACTGGCTGCTCACGGGTCAGTGCAGCTTCACGAGACCAGCGCTGTAAATCACGGAGCCCGCACGAGGAGGTTGTTTTGTGTTGGGAAGGGGGAGCCTCAGCCCTCCCGTTTGCTCAGCAGAGCCACTGCTGGACGTGCTGCAGCCCCGTGCCGGGCAGCAGTCCCGGGCTCACCTCTTTCTGAGCACAGCGTGGGCGTTTTAAGGCAGCGCTGCAGGGGGGTTAACAGCTTGCTGTGAGGATCTGAAGCACCCATGTGTGTGCTCTGGGAGTCTCCGGTAAGGCTCAGCATCCATATGTCTCCCATGGCCCTGCTCTTTCCCTTGGGATGTTGCTCAGGAAGCGGAGCTGGCTCTGCCAGAGGAGGATTTTTGCCTGTCTGGAGCTCAGAGGCAGGCACAGCACGAGCAGGGCTCTTTGCTAAACAGGGTTCAACCCCGTGTGATAGAGTCCTGGCCCTCCCAGCCCTGCTGTAGAGGAACCTGCCCGCTGCCCCTGGGGCTGAATCCTCTCCCAGGCACTCCTCGGGTGGTGCTCTTGCAGGAAGCAAAATGCAGAAGTGGAAAAAGTAGAAATAAGAGCAATGATCTTGCCAGTTACCAAACCGCTCTGGAATCTGGCTTCCAGGTGTCCTTTCTATACTATGTGACAGCTGTCATATATTTTAATAGAGCCAAGCTGAAAAAAGGCCCTTGTTTTAATCAGTCATGATTCACTTCAGGGATGCATTTCCTTTTAAAAATCAATTTCTAAGGACTCGTTTTGTTCCCTGCCGGCTCTGAAGCAGTGGCAAGTGCAGCTTGGCGCAGAGGAGAAGCGAGGCGCAGGGAGCAGCGTGAGCCTGCAGGAGGGCAAACCTGAGCAAGTCCCAGGCCTGGCAGCCCAGCTGAGTGACCGCAGCGTGCTCCTTGCGTGGTGCCGTCCTAGGGTGCTTGTTGGGTTTCCTCCTGCCTTCAAATGAAAGCAAAGTTTTGCAAATCTATTTCTGCGAAATGCTGGCCTGCAGCCCTCGTCCTCCACCACGATACAGGCAGAGGCATGGCAGCCTGGTCAGAAGCCAGCACCCATTCAGCGTGGCCACAAGCGAAATTTTTGGCAGCCTTTGCCCTGAATCGTAAACTCGACTCTGTGGGAACTCCGAGCAGTTGTCGGGAGTCCTGTGAAGCTTCCCAGCTCCGTGCAAGGTTTGTACTACAGCTGGCTCACCCGTGAGCTGCATGAAATGTGCAGATCAGTGATTTTCCACTGGAGCGTGAAGGATCTTTTATAACACTTGTTGGAAGTCTTCACCCTTTTGGAGCCGTAACTTCATGGACACGATCCACTGCAGTGCAGGTGGAAAGCAGTAATGGTTGTGGGTTTTTTAAGGGACAGCCGTTGGTGCTTGGCCTTTGATGTGATTTATGGATGAAAGCTTTAAAATGCAAACAAAAAGCATGGTGTGAGGAAATGGCCAAATAAGCAAGTTTCTTTTTCTGAATTGTCAGCCTGGAGATTGTAGTGCTCTGTTTATTCAGGGAATAAAAGCAAGTGCCACGCTCTCGCCTTAATGAGCATCAGCCTCGACACGGAGGGGCCATGCAGCAATAACCATTTCTTGTGGGCTCACACCTGGTGGCAGAGCTGCTCTCTCGGATGGGCTGGCTCGCTGTTAAAGCTGCAGTCCAGCCGCAGCTTCCTCTGGTGATGACATTAGGGACACATGGCCATTGCAAATGCTCTGAGGCCGTGTATTCGAGTCACGCCACTTTCCCGTGCAGTCCTCACACAACCTTCTCAGAAGTGCAACCTCTCAACATCTCCTTGCTGAGCTGTTGGGGCAGGGGTCGTGGAAAAGCTGGGGCTGAGTGGATGGGAAATTACAGGAAAGTCAGCAGCAGGTCCTCCCAGAGAGAGAATAATGTTATTCCAGTACAATCAGGGCCAGGCTTCTATTTATCAGTGAAAAGGAAAGCTAAATTCAGCGATCACAATAGCTGTTAATGAAATTGTATGGATTAATGATGATGAAGAGGTTGTCAGCTATAGCTTCTGGGAATTTTTTCTTGAAAACAGCGCACTTCAAGCCCTCAGCCAGCCCCTCTAATCTCAATCTCTCTCATCATCTGCATTTTAAAAATAGTTAGAAACAGGCAGACTTGCATAGCCAGCAGCAGTGCGGTGTGTTTGAAAGTTTAGCTGGAGTATTTGTGTGCATGGACTGGAAAGGAACAGTTGGTGGTTGGTGGGGGAAAAGTGAGGAGTTGAGATGAGGAAAAAAAAAAAAAAAAAAAAAAGGCAAAAAACCCAAACCCTAAGAGATAATTGTGAGTGCATTTCATAGCAAAACACAATTTCTGAGAGCCTGAGTGGTATATGTGGGGCAGGGATGGGAGAGGCACACCACGTGCTCTGGTGGTGGATGGCTGCATTCAGGGCTTAGCAGTGGCTACATCCAAATAAGTGGCCTCTTCTCTCAGACTGAGACAACTCTGAGCTGAAACCGATGTGGAAGGGTGATGATTTCAGTCCAGGTTTAATTATTATTATTGTTTTTAACCTGAAGACACAGCAGGATGCTCATGCATGAAAGCCATGGACTGGGGTTGGTATTTAAATCTCTTTGCTACCACTAACCTGATGAGGACCTGCACACCATCTGCAGCGTCTTCTTAAAGGTGGTATTGTGTATGAAAAGGTTTCCTTGCCCTAAAGCTTCAATAGTTCTTTTTCCCTTAGGGAATTGAGATAATTATTAATTTTATCTGCTTTTCTTATCAAGCTGCTATATTGCTGGGGTGTTGTCTCTCTCTTGTTTGAGAAACAGCTGCTCCTGCCCCAGCTTCCAGGGGACGAGCTCGGTGGTGGGCATGTGGAGCAGCCACACGGAGATGAGTGGGTGCTGCTCGTCCGAGCCTTGGGGGCTGTACAGACACCAGTTTACCTGCCTGCTCAAATGGCAGAATTTTGGCTTTTTGAAAACTTTGTTGCATCTTAAAAGTGATAGTTAAGAAATGGTGGTCATTTTGTCCCTTTTCTGAATTTAGTTCCAGTGTCATAGCAAGATGCTATTTCTTTAATTGCCAGAGTTACCCAACATTTCCCCTTTTCAGCTTCTTTCTGAGCTGAGACTCGGAGTTAGAGGAACAGCTGCTCCGTGTGCTCAGATGCCTGCAGTGTTTTTTTGTAGGAAAGCATGGAGACGTTTCATGTGTGGAAATGAACCTTCTCCAAATGCTTTTTTTTTTTTTTTTTTTTTTTTCCTGTAGCTTTTGCTAGTTTACTAGTACAATAACTTTTTAATAAACCAGCATTGTATCAATAAGGCTACTTGGCCAGTTGGCACATTCAGTGAGGTTTAAAGTGCAGGAACACTCTAGGTAAGTAACAAATGACCATAAGTTAGCACGGTAGAAGTAATAAGTACGAAAGTGGCTGCCCACATTGTCACGAGGCTAAAATATTAAGGGTTGGGAGGGAATTGCTATAGTTCATCGCTAAGTGCATAGAAGTACAGAACAGGAGGATGGAAAATGTCAGGTCAGCACGGTTGTTTTGCAAATGCCAGCGTTATCAAAGCTCTGGTGACCAAGTCTGTGCTAGAACATTTTTTTTCTAAGAAAAAATCGGAGTTGTAACTGTGTCTATAATGGCCAGGGGATTTAGTTTGCATATGAGCCTTGCCTCTGAATGGCGGGCAGGCTCCTTCTCCTCGAGAAGGCCACGCGAAGGTAATCCTCACCATCTGGAGGGACATGAGACCTGAGAAGGCCCGACCTTGGCAAAGCTGGCAGAAATTCCCTTCAGGTGCTTTTTGTAGGAGGTTTGCTTTCATTTGCAGCCTGAAGCTTAAAGAACGCAACGCTCAGTATCATCTGACTATGAATCTTTTGTCAGAGCTGAAAATAGACGTGGTGGCATTACAGACACAAATGCTTGAATGATTCAGTCGCCTCCTTGTGAGCCCCATCTTCCCCCAGCCCAGCGAAACGCCAGCTCTCTTGTACAGTGTCCACCAGGGGAACTTGGGTGTGTAGGGCCAGGTTATTTTTAGTTGTTGTCTTCTCCTGCAGGCAGGAATAAAAAGGGCAAGGTGGTTGTAGGAATTCCCCCTAGAATGCTTAAAACACAGCAAACACTCACTGAAAGCTCTTGGGAAGGAAGGCAAAGTTTAAATAACCAAGTTTTGAAGTTTTCACTTGTGTAAAAACAAACCTAGTTAAACTCAGTGGGTTGAAATGATGCAAAAACACCTGTTGGAGATTAAAAAAAAAAAAAGAAAGAAGAAAGCTTATGGAAGCAGGTTACTTGTGGAAGGTTTGGAAGTCGGAAGTGATGTGCCAAGCTTTCCTTGTTAAATATCAGCGTTGGTAGAGCAGATCTAGAAGTTGTTAAGAAATACATCTTCAGCTTTGTACCCAGCACAGCCTCCTGCACAACTTGTTCCTGGCGAAGCAGGCTTTAGATTATTTTTTCAGAGCTGTGGTCCTTAACACATCAGAAAGTGAGCCTTGGGTCCGCTACAAAAAGAGCTGGGATTAGAAATACGCCCGTGCCTGGCCACACACCACTCTTCTAAGCCACCATGGTTCTTCTGCGGTGCATCCCTCCCTCGTACAACGTACTCTGGTCATGCTTGTGTGTGGTAGAAAGGGCTGGCTTATGTTGAGCTCCAAGGAATTGAATTAAACATAGCTAAAATATGCAGTTTACAGGAACAAGCAACGTTAGGGGAGGTTTTATTAATTATTTCCGTGAAGATCCATTCAGGGATGCAATTCCTGCAGTTCATCTCCCCTGTGAAATGTTTTGATGAAACTTCATTGCAAAAACAGTGCTGTACTGGGATGGTGCTACCTGTTCGTACTGCGGGGGGGATCTTTGCATGTTCTTCATTATCTTGGCACACAAGAGCTTAGTTTGAGACATGAGAATGTGCAGCTTGCTTTATTGAACGCTGTAGTTAGCTTTCCTCCTGGCTTTAGATAGACGACTTTCAGGGTGGGAGATGGAGGGAGGCTGGGGGCTCCCCGTGATTCCAACAGCTGAGTTAGAGGGAATGCAGCGACTTGTGGAGCTGAAGTTTTAGCACTCTGGAGTATCTCAGAAAATGAACTGAATGTTCTTTTTGTTCTTAGGGGTTTTGTCTGGAGCTTCAATTAATTATGAGGTGAAGCTCTGTTTGGACTGGATCCAGGCATGCTTGCTTTTGGTATAAGTAGCGTAGTTTGAAAAGTCATTTGAAACTTCTTTGGAGGACTTTGCACTTCAGCTGTTTTCTTCTTAGCAGTTCTCAGAGAAGAAACTGGATTTGGTACGTATCCCAGTTTCAGCTGGGATAGAGTTCATTTTCTTCATAATAGCTAGTGAGGTGCTGGGTTTGGGATGTAAGATGAAAATAATGCTGATAACACCGATCGATGCTTGAGTTGTTGCAGAGCAGTGCCCACGTATAGCCAAGAACCTTTCAGCTCTGCCCTGCCAGCGAGGCGCTGGGGGTGCCCCAGGAGCTGGGAGGGGACACAGCCAGGACAGCTGACCCAGGCTGGCCACAGGGATGTCCCCTACCAGGTGGTGTTATGCTCAGCAACAAAATGGGGGGGAGTTGGTCCAGGATCCCCCCATTGCTTGGGGACAGGCTGGGAACCAGTTGGCTGGTGGTGAGCAATTGCACTGTGCATCGCTTGCTTTATGTTTTCTTCTCCCTCCTTCTCTGCTCCACTGTCCTTATCTTAACCCACGAATTTTGCTCTTTTTTCCCTGATTCTCTCCCCCATTCCACTGGAGGGGGAAGTGAGCAAACAGCTGTGCGATGCTGAGCTGCCTGCTGGGTTCAACCACAACTAGGAAATATTACCCATGCATGGTCACCAGTGTCCCATATTTAAATGTCATAGGGTCACAGCATTATATTCCTGAACCATGCTTCTATCATAAATCGTCTTCTGACTGTAAAAAATTGAGTATGAGTAAAAAATGTATGAAAACCAACAGCTTAACCAATTTCCCACTTATTTAAGGACTTTACAAGGATGCATCATTTTTTTACTTGTCATATAGAAATGTCGGGGCTTCCGTAGGAGAATTTTGCCAATAGTTAGTTACTTGAGCTTAAAATAGAAACATTCTTTAATAACGAGTAAAGGGAAACATTATCCACTTCAATTTTACAAATGAAGAATGAATCATAACCCCCTGAGCTGTCTAGGTGTTTGACTCTTATAGGGAATTGATACTTAATTACCTTTGATGATCTGGGCATTAGAAACTCTGATTTCTTTACTACCATAAACAGTTCACCCAAAACTGTGATTAAAGGCCTAAGGAATGTGTAGTTAACTCATAAAAAATTATGTACATAAATTCTGCTGATTCATTTCACTGTAAAGCACATCCTTATTTATTATTATAAATGAATCTCTAATGTAGCTCATGCAAAGTCTAAATGAATGCAATTCTTTTTCATTAGGTAGCTCTTTAAAATCGATAATGTTTTCTTTAAGGGAAAGCTTTAGCTGTTACTAATTTAAATCTCATTAACTTTTGCCTTTTTTTTTTCCGAAGGCTCAATTGGAGCTACATTTTTCATTTAGATTTGAAGCTGCAGGCTACATGTAATTCCATTTAAAATCACAAGGTAGGCAAGAGTAATGTTGGGTTAACAGTAATTCAGAGAACTAAAACTTCAGAATATTTTGCATGGAGCCTACACTTATCATTTAGAAGTAAATGGTCTTCCCAGCACACAGTTTGGAGATGCATGGGTTTTGAGAAATCCTTTCCTAATTAATGCAAGGCTTGCAAAAGCCACTCTTTCCAGCACCATAGTCTTCTGATTTATGCACATGTATACGCAGTGAAAGTCCATGAATATTTTTAAGCCATAATCTCAGTCCCTCCTCTCCATGCCTGTGTTTGCATTTCAGTTGCTTTGGGTCTGGTGGGACACTGCTGTCATTCATGTATGGTGCTGGGACTATTTTTGAGTATGTGCAAATAGAAGCAAAGAAGTGCAGGGTCCTTTATGCCTACAGAGTACATTTCTTCTCTTCTAACAGATGGCCATCCAACAGCAACTGGGTTGGTAGCAATGCTTTTTGTTATCCAAAGTTTGTAGCTCATTAATGAGGTTTTATTTGCCCATCTTTCCTAGTGAAGGCACGCTGGTCAATCCCAGGGAAGAGGAAGAGAGCCAGTTCTCATAATTCCGATGGGATATTTTTGAATATTTAGTGTTAAACAATAGCAAAAATTACATTGTAAAGGTTTATGCAGCCTTGGGCAGGCTGGAAATTCAAAACTTAGTACTGCTTTTCAGAATAGAAGTTGTCTGGAAGGGTTCTGGCACCATGTTACTCACTGTGCATCAAAATTAACACATTACAACCATTTTTTTAAATTATGTAAAATCAGATGAGTCTTTAGAGAGATTAAAATGAGATTTGTAACGGCTTAGGAGAATTCTTAAAATTGACAACTTGACACAGCATGATTTCAGATTATCTGAGATCTGGCATAAGGATATTTATACTTCTGCTTGCAAAGATTCTCTTCAAAGTCATCACGATGGAAATATTTACAATGAAGACATAATAATGTCTTTAATATGTAAATCATTATAATTGCATTTCTTACATTGTCAACCTCACACTGAAATATCATTTATTTCTCAAGTGACACAGGAAAAAATGTGATTGCATTTGTGATACTCTGATTTTTTAACAGAAATGTAACAGTAAGTGCCTTCACATATGAAGAACTTCTGGTTATCAGCAATTCCCTTGACATACTTTGTGTGACATCTGCATCTCTTTATTTCTGATTCGTATCGCTGGTTCTAGCTTTTGCAATCTTTCTGTCTCTGTTTCCTTCTCCTTCCCTTCTTGCAAAGAGATTTTGCCTGTAGGGATGTGCTCCCCAGAGTATCGGCACCCAGCGCTGTGGGGTTCAGGGATGGCGATAATTGTTGCCATCAAATTCTGTTTCAAACTCGTTGAGAGATGATTTAAAATGTATTTTTTGTACCACTGTAACACATGTTGTATTGTCAGAGGCGTCTCACTTCATGTCCCTACATGTAGCCCAAATTCCCTACCCTGAGGCCCCATACATCATGTGTGCTTTTACCGTCTCTTCAGATGTAGAGCTGAATGGAGGTAATAATAAAATCAGCTAGGTTGAATTAAACACAATATTTTTAATTGAGAAGGCATTCCTTCAACCCTGTGTATGGAAATGAATCCTCGCCCTGCTCTGGCTTCCCTACCAAGCACTATTTGCTGAATTCAGCTCGCATTTAGCAGGGAGCCGGACTCCAGGAGCCCTCGGCCTGCTGAGAGGGGCAGGAGCCCTGGGTGTGAGCTTTGGGCCCCTCAGCACCATGAGGAACCTGCAGCCAGGCTTGGGGACTCGGCACCCTCTATGAACAGGAGTTTGGTGAAAGGAGAAGAGAGAATCCAGCTTTCGACTCCCTCATCACTGAGTTTTCTCTATTTAAGAATTTAATACTGTTTTCCATATTTTGAAACATGGTTTCATGACTGAGAAACATACTGGTTTTCTTGGGGGCCACCACCATAGAAGCCAGTGTAGTCAAAGCCACCTCATTCCAGTTTTAGTTTTTTTTTTTTTCTTTCTGGTTTATCAGTAACTCACATGGAAGCTTTTAAAATGATTTTTCAGAGTCATCTTTTAACGTGGATCTGTGACAATTTAGTCATGATGGAGACTGGATGGTAGGGCTGCTGGCCGGTGTCCTGGCTGTAGGACATGGTGACATCTGAAGGGTCCTGGGGCCCTGGACACTGTATCTCTCTCTGTGTCCTGGGTCCCCAAATCCTGCCCTCGCCTCAGCGAGGAGCTCGAAGAACTCGCCATCCCCTGCCTTGCCCTGTGCACTGGGCAGTCCGGCCCTGCGAGCGGCAGCTGCAGTGCTTTGCAAATCGAGCTGGGGCCCTTCGGACTGACAGGAGGCCTATGAATAAAATACAGGCCTGCTTGTGCTGCTCTGAGCAGGGAGCGGACGATGTATTAGTAATGAAGTGTTTGCAGTTAGTTGCTTTTGCTTACTAAGAAATGAAAACCTGCTGCCAGCTTTGCTTCTGGATTACGAAGATACTGGGAAGTGTGAGGAAAAGGCTGTAAACTGGGCCGAGCTGGGGGCTCTCTTCTGGTAACGGCTATCTGTTAGCCCAAAGCACTGCCAGTTCCTGTGGGGTTTTTAGTCAGCTTTTGGCCCTGGTCTGAGAGCCTTGTGAGTCCAGACTCAATGAAGACAACGGGAAAGAGGACCCAGCCTGTGTGGGGAGCTGCAGCCCCTGAGGACAAAATGGCTGCTCGCCTCAGGCCAGGGCCCCGCACTGCGGCTGCAGGAGCAGGGGGAGACTTAGGAATCGGAGTGCCTGTGGTCCCATAAATGTGGCCCTCATTTGCACTGGAGGTTTGTTACCAAGGTTGTGTGAAGCTGCCTGCAACTGTGGGATGGAGAGATCTAAGAAAAAGCACGTGAAGGTGAACCTAAACGTACGCGGAACGTGTTACGGAGCACAGCACTCGCTGCAGCTTGCTGCTTCACCTAGAGAGACGTCTGTAACAGAGGTAGTCTTGTAAAGGTTCATTTTTCAATCATGAACCTTTTCTTTCTTACATTTAATTATAATTGCTTGTAGGAAGGATAATTCAATGTTTGCTTTAAATGGAAACAAAAGTCTGAGGAACAATGTTTATTGTTTAAAAGTATTGCATTTTGAGAGCACTTTGTAATTTATCAGTTACAGACATATTTTAGTCAAATAACCCCGTAACAGTTCTATTCATAGTTGTCCTATAAAAGCAAATATTGTTTTGATTTGTAAGTGTTCGTTTTACTGAAATGAAATTCAGTGTGTTCTGCTGTCAGGAGAATTCCCTATTTAAATTCTGCTGCGTACATGGAACGGATGAATTAAAACGAGAGGAGAAATTACAACCTAGGTTAGAGCATGGGTCACAACCTTTTTGAGCCAAGATCCACCTGGCATGCAAGTGGAAACAATAATTGGCTCATTGCAGCTCAAGTTGTCTGTGCCAGATAACAGCAGGAATGGCATAGCAATTGTACAATGGTATATCCAAAGGCTAATGTGTAGAGACAAAGCAAATGACCAAAGCTGGTTATTTGTTGCAAGTAAATTCAGATGAACTTGACTTGTTCCTTTATATTAATTACTATGTACTGATTTAAAGCTGTGCATTCTTATTTATTTATTTATTTATTTATTTATTATTTTAATTTATCATTGCAACATATTCATTAAATAGTTTGCAAATGTCCAAAATCCAAAGCATTCATTCTACCCACTGTGCTTATAATGAGGAATTAGTTTTGTAAAGGATCGGGTTATGTTCTGATGGGCTGACTGCAGCTTAGTACGCTAGGGAATAGAGATGGTCAGTAGGGAGGTTGGAAAGAGTTGTGAAGAGTGATACTGCTATAATCCTGTGTGCTCCCAGAGATGGGCATTCACGTGAAAGGCTTCCTGCACTGAGGTGGCCCAGTGAATAATTCCTCAAACCGTGCACAAATACCAACCAGCTGACCACAGAAGTAACACCCAGTCTTGAGTCCTGTTTTCTTCTTGTGGTGGGGTGTGATATTATCCACAGGCTTTTCTGATAGTCCTCGTGCACTCTTCTGTCAAGCAGTTTTTCTCTGCCACAGGTGGGATGAAATGAGAGCCCTTAGAGCAGACCTGTGACACTCCAGGATTCCCCTCTGCAGATAACAGAGGAGATGAATTTAGCCCAGTGAATTCAAGACTGAGTCCGTCTTCCTAACCTAATCCAAACTCAAGAGATCGAGCCCTCGAAGCACGTAACCCAACTCAAACTATCCATGTACTTGAAAAACAGATGAAAAAAAAATAATCTTGTGCACGTACACCAGCCCCTCCCCCCCACAGGGACCAGAAAGTTAATAGAGTTTCATTCTTTTTCATTTAAAATTCTTATTATTCACAGCTCTTTCTTACAGTTCTCTGTTGGGAATAACAAGCAGTGGATATAGAGTTTCCTAATTGTGTGATTACTTGAGACTGCAACTACCTGATCTGGGATCTAGTTTCCATTTACTTTACCTTCAGTAACTTTGTTCAAAGGACTAATGAAAAGAGACTCATCAATTATTGAAATGAATTCAGCTTTGTTCCCAGAGTTTGCATGGTGCTAAAGACTTGAAAACAGCGTGTGTGAAAGTCTCCATGGGTTAATGTGCTTCTTTGGAGAATACCAAAACTGTCTCAGAGCGTGTCCTTAAAGAGCTTGTGTTTAGTCAACAACACTTAAAATAATAATTGCACGTACCTTCAGGTATAAGGCATATTTCCAGAGTGTTGCTTCTAGCCTGGAATCTTCAGTAGGATAAACTTTTTAAGAGCAGTGGTGTATTTTCAAGCCTGTTTTACTCATTGGTTGCCTCAGATATTGTTTTCCCTTTTCTCAGAGAAAGAAAACAAGAATTGGCATCTGTCTAATTTGTATAGGGGTAGTTCTTTGTACCAAAGAATCATCAGAGGTGCTGGGAAATTTATCTTTGTGCTTTTGTGTCATTTGTTGATGCAAAAGAGGTTAAAACAAACAAACAAACAAAAAAGTGCCTCTTGTATTGTTTCCTGTGTGGTGGCAGCCATGGAGAATCAAGGTATTACACAAGGAATATGTAAAACCAAAGCAGTTCATAAGTTCTAATTTCTCTATTATTTACTTCAGCACAGACTTTAAAAACCTGCCAGGTATTGAAGTGACTGGGAGAACATGGTCACCAAACTCATTTTTAGGTAAATATGCTGCATTTTAAACAGTTGCTTTAGTGCCCTCCTCTTTCTGTTGGCTAAGCAGGGCAATTTGCTGGAAGCGTAGAGCACAGCTTTGGAAGGGCGCTTCAGTTCAGGTCCATCTATCTGCGGGAACATTTGACATAGACGAGGTAGCAAAGAATATGATGAGACCTGAGATGTGCTTTCCATCACACAGCGTGTTTCAGAGCTTCCTGTCTCCAGCAAAATCTAACCTGCCAGCTGTGATGTGCTTTTCTTCTCTCCATCAGCACGCATTCCCGAAAATCCCCGTGATAAGGTGCCATCCAAAAAGCTGGCACCAGACCCATCAGTTTGCATGGCCAATCTGATGGGTGCTGCAGGATGAGATGTCCCTGTCTGGTAACTTCTACTGACACTCCTTTAGCATTTTGCTTCCTCACGGAGAACTTCTGAGTCCCAACCTCATTAATATGCCTTGGCTCCTGGAAGCTGAGGTTTGTTCAGGGCCCAAGCTGGCTTTTGTCTCTTCCTAGATCGATGATCTGCTAGTATGTTCTTTCTTTTGCATTTTGAGTTGAAGACTAAAACGCTTCTGGCTCTATATGCATATGTAAGTCAGGACAGAGCTGTCCGTTCTTATTTGGACCTCTGGCAGTATATATTTACAGTTTGTTTGACCTCAAAGGAAATTATGAGTGTTCAGCTGGAATCTTTGACATTTGGGCTGGGTTGTTTAGCTGTAGCCTCATAAGAAAAGCTGGTCAGAAAGAATGAAGCATATACAAATCTTGAAAACCTTTTAGCCCATGTTACAGAGATTGCAAACTTTGATCAAAATTTCGAAGAAATTCAGCCAATGTATAAGGATAAGTAAATGCATTTTTCTGCCTTATTTATGAGCCAGACTGGGAGAAGTACTTGCATGTTGATAAATCTAATGAAGTTTCTTTGCACTCATAATTATTCAGCTTAGGAATTCTGAAATATTTGCACTTTTCCATGTCTTGAAAATCCCAAGCTTCTTCACTGGTAAACTCAAATGGTCTAAACCTTGTTAGAAAGCATTCAGAAGATGGAGATGAGAGCAGAGAAACTACAAAGTCTTTGTGTGATCCTTTTCTTAGATGTTGTGCTTCTACAGCAAAACAGTCATGGCAGATGACTGCCAAACCTAGACACTACTGTGATAGGAATAAATTATTTAGTTAAAATTGTTAACAGAGTTGGAGGAAAAACACTGCAAAATTTACCAAGCTTGAAGCACGATAAACTTGTTTTTCTCTCAAGGTTGAAGGTGGTTTTCTAAGTGGTCTTCATCTGCTACAGATAATTTTTTTGATTTACTCTATCCCTTGGGACAACTGTTTGTTTTTTTCTAAAATGCAGTTTAAAATATGAGTGTAGTCAGAACCAGAAACTACAGTTCTCTTGGCGCAAAGAAGGGTAAAACTGTAACTCATGGAAAAGAAAAATGGCAAGCACCTGACCTTAACTTCCCTCTCCTTCCCTCCCTGCCTACTCGCTGAGCTCGGCTCCTCTGCTTCTGGGGGAGGTCCTGTGAAGGAGGTACTGTGAAGTACCCGCACAGCCTGTCCTCCCTGTGACACGGGTAACTTGCTCTCTGTTCACTGACTCTCTCTGGCCATCACTTCTGATGTGCCACACACAGCAGCCAGCTGGTTTTTGTCTGCCATATGCAAACTGCAGCTGTCTTTATGCTGTGCAATCTGAACCTTTAATTTCTGTACACACCTATTATTATTATTATTATTATTATTATTATTATTATTATTATTATTATTATTACTATTTAAGTCAATGGTATCTGTAAAGCTGCCTGTGGAATCTGGTAGGAGATGAGGCATTGCTAAGGGTGGGATGTATCACAAGTATGAGGGGCACAATGTGAAATTCTGGAATGGTCTTCCTGACCACTTCCTTTCTGGGGAGATAAACGTCTCTCTTCTGCCTCCCAGCCTCCTTTTTATTTTTCTTTTGTCCTCTGGTGCTTGGACATTGCAGAGATAAACACCCCCAGTGACACAATTGGAGAAGTGTTGTACAAGGCTAGAGAGGGAGCAGGTGAGCCTGAGCTAATACCCAGGCTCTTTGGGAAGACCACGTCCAGCCAGAGCTATTAAAGGCAGTACTGTGGTTGCTCAAATACAGGGTATGCTCCCTTTCCTCTAGAATCAAGATCTGAAAATACCAAGTTGCCTAAAATTGGTGGGCTGTAACCGACTTCTGCCCTTCGAGAGTCCCAAAAAATTGCATGCCTTTTTGTGGGCTTCCTTCACAGAGTGCATCCATCGTTGCTCGTGTCTGCAGACCCCAGGCGAGATGGATATCAGTTCCTGGGCTCTGCCGCTCTATGGCTAATCTATAAATAAAAATGTAACTCAGAGGAATGTTTTTCTGGCTAAATATTTACAGTCACAAGCATTTCTTGCTTTGTGGAGCAATAAATTTAACACATTAGCTAGTATATTTATTTTTTAATCATTTATTTGTAGATGATTTCAATTTAAAATGAGATTTCAGGTAACGGGCAAGCATGTTTAACAATCCTGTGATATAAATTGCTGTAGGTGACAGATCCCAACAAAAATTATTACAGGCAGATTCGCAATGCAAAAATTATTTATATGACAGCAAGCAGAAAGACAAATTACTTAGAGACTATGTACATGCTCTTCTGTAATTGCTCATAAATTATTGTGGTTCATCTTAAAATGCATCTAGAATCCCTCGACAACTGGATTTATTTAAAATAAGAATAATGGCAGATTACCAGGAAGCGTTGGGGAAGGAGATGCGGTGCGCACTTGGGGTGACTGCTAACACAGACGTACAGTAACGTAACGCCAGGCAACTTAATCTATAACGTGTCTGATGAATTCAGACCCTTCCTTCTCAGCTCACCATCTCCTCAGGTTGCAGTAGGCTGGACAGATAACTGGGGTGGTCCTGGATAATACCAGGGACAGGCCCCCCAAGATCAGCTGCTGCTGCACTTGCTTGCAGCACTTCCCTCCCTGTCGGGGCCACAGCAGGTCTCTCTCTGTGCCTCAGCCCTTTCAAGTGCTACGAAATAGGGCTGTGATCAGCCAGTGGGGCCAGAAGGAGCTCTGGTGGGGCTGGGGGACAGGCAGGCAAACCTCCTTTCCTCAGGAAGCCAGGCCAGAAGTGGGACAATTTTTCCACATCCTCTCAATACTCTACGTTTTAGAGCATATTTCAAATAATTGTCTTTACTGAAAGTGTCTAAAATACTCCCACAATAGAGGGGATTTGATCTGAATGGGCTTTCAATCAGGCACTTATTAGGGATCAGCTAATAATTGGGTAGCAGAGAAAAGATGTATGTACAGTTTTTATACAATAAGTGCCTCTCTCTAATGCCATTACTTTTGTCTTCTTACCACCCTGATCACATTGCACATTGAGAGCCAGCCCCACAAAAATGACAGCAAACTTTGTTCTCGATAATGGAGTGCTAAACTCCACCTAAGCAGCTCCCGTCACTCGCGATGACAGCTCGGAGAATACTCCAAATTAATCCAACAAAGCACACGCTCCGCTGACTGACGGCGCGGCGGGAGGAAAAATCCCGGCTGCCACGTGAGCGCAGGGAGCCTGACCTACATTTTAGCCTCTACAGCTTCATAAGAGGAAACGTTCCCGGCGGTGTGTTTAACGAGGAAGAAAAGGGTAAAAGTCATCTCTTGTTTGATTAGTTTTTCTCCACTGATTAAGATTTAGTTGAGGCGCTCTGCGGGACTTTTCCCTTCTGCAGGTGCCATCCGCAACCTATAATGAATGGTTACTTTACTCTGTTCCCCATGTGCTCTCCTCTCCATTTTCGTTTTCTCCTTTGAAAGTGCAGGTGCAGGTCTGGGGTCAGCTTGCCGTGTTGGTGACCATGCTGAAGCATGGTTATGGCCAGCTCTAGCCCTCTGCTGGGGCAGCCAGAGATGGGTTTTGGTGTCTCTGGTGCCTTGGCTACAAATTGCCATTCCAGTGTCTTTCATCCATTGCTCTGTGCTGAAGCAGTTGTAAAACTTTAGCAGCTGGAGGTAAAAGAGTAGAGAAGCACACACTAGAAGAAATTTTCACAAGAGTGGAAGGTGAGGCAGACTGAATGCCCCCGAAGGGTGCTTAATGTTTCTTTGAGCTGCGCTTTGACAAGCTGATGGCGTGGCTATGGCAGAAATTGCATTGGAAACAGCAGCGTTTTCAGCTTCTAAAGTTGGATTTCCCTGTTAGATCAGAACCAGACTTCCTATTTGTAATCGTGACTCTGCTCTGCGATACAGCAGAAAAGCTGGCACCTTTCTGCTTGACCTAGAGGCTTTCCACGTGTGTCTGAATGTCAGTTACTCTTCACTGTGGTTTAACTTTGCTGAACCAGCGTAGGTTTGAAAGCTTTAGATGACATGACAGGATTAGATTGACAGGAGATTGACAGAATTAATTAGATCAGCTGAATTAGTTGGGATTTAAATTCCAGTTCTGGGCACCCCTATTCATTTCAGCTTACGTATTGCCTTAGACTTCTGTGACTTTGCTAAACTACAGGAGAACGGAAGCCTCGGAGAATATCTGTACGTCCTGAAGGAGGAGGATGAGCAATCTGGAGAGCTCAGCATTTTCCTTTGACATCTCTTGCTGGGAGAAGGAGGCTGTAAGCTCTGCAGTGCTTTTTAATTGTAAACTCGTGCCAGCCGAAAGAGAAGGGCTTAAAAAAGGCACGGAGTGAATGTGAGGAGGCTTTGCATGGAGTACACTGAGAACCACTTGATGTTAAAGCCACCTGTATAGAATTATTCATGAGGTTAGAACCACGCTTTATTGAAAAAATGGGTTGGATGGGTTTGTAGAGCAGGGAGACTGGGGTACTTCTTCCAGCTGTGCTGCTGCTTCGTGTCTGCGTAGCACCATAGCTAGAGGCAGTATTTTATGTGGTCCTAGCAAGAGACTGGGTTACAATGCACAGCTTTGGTCGTAATGAAGGCTCTTAAACACATGGAGGAGATATGCTGAGAACAAGTACTTCACGATGTGATTTTTTGGGTAGTAATTAGCCAAACTTGATGCTGCAGCAGTGAGGAAGGAAACGTACCGCGCTGGCTGGAAGCACCAGAGGGTCTCCCTTCTGTTACCCCATGACAGCTGCTGGGTTAAACAAACAGTTTGGAGTAACGGGGTCCTGGTCCTCCCGTCCTGAGCCTGTGTCAGTTTGTTTTACTGAGATGTTGCATGGAAGTTTATGTACAAGAAATGTGTGAGCAGGTTTAAAATATGGTTCAGCTGCACGGTTCATGTGGTCATGGTACAATTAAAGCTGATAAACTGCACTGGGGAAATCAAAAGCTCCCATTTATCATGGCTAGTTTTGAAGGATTTGCTGTAGCGAGGTGGGGGTTGGTCTGTTCTCCCACGTGCCTGGTGACAGGACGAGGGAGAACGGGCTAAAGTTGCGCCAGGGGAGTTTTAGGTTGGATGTTAGGAAGAACTTCTTTACTGAGAGGGTTGTGAGGCATTGGAATGGGCTGCCCAGGGAAGTGGTGGAGTCACCATCCCTGGAGGGCTTTAAAAGGCGTTTAGATGTTGAACTTAGCGATATGGTTTAGTGGAGGACTTATTAGTGCTAGGTCAGAAGTTGGACTTGAGGTCTCTTCCAACCTAGACAATTCTGTGATTCTGTGATTCAAGAGAAGCCTGAAAAAATGGTAGGCATAATTTAAAGGTAAGAAAAGCCACTAAAAAGTACTAGATCTGGTATTCCACTATGGATACAAATTTGTGCGTAGTACTTGTGCTTAGGAAGTAAATAAAAAAATCACTTGATGAGGGAATGCTATTGAAGATGTATGTGAAATGAGGAGCATATGAGAGTATCCAACATTGAGAGTCAGAAGACTGATGCTGTAAATGCAGAAGAGGCAACTTGATCCTTACTTGGTTGAATTTGAGGTAGTTACATCAAGGATAAAGATGCTTCAGTTACATGTAGCTGGAAATGATCAATAAATTCCACAAAATATATATTAGATCAAGTGCATTGATTTTAGGCAATGTATTTGCCTGCTGACAGCCTGCTTTGCTGTCTTCTTTTTTGCTTATATTCTCAGTTGACTTTCAGGCTTCCATTTTTTCTAAGAATACAAAAGATTGAATTAAAAAGTCTCTGATACACGAGGGGAATTATGTGTTGATATGTAGGTACTAGGATTATAGTGTAACCAAAAGGATTTAAAAGTAATGGGAGGAAAAAATGTAGAAAGAAATAATCTTTTAATAAATTGGCTGACACATTCATTTTTAAAGTGAAGTATCAAACCTTTTTTTTAGCTAAGGAAAGCTGTTTCAAAAGTTTTTGATGAACAGAACATCAAAAGATTCCTTTTCATATTTGTACAATATCTGCATTAAGCTTGATTGCATTGATAACATGTTGTAGTTTTATTCTATTGTATATAATTCTTTCTCTATAGTTTGAGTAGGCTGTAGGAAAAAAACAACTGTGTGTAACTGCCTTGAAAGAGAATAATTGTCACATCTCTTATTTTTTATGTAACATAATTAGCAGAGGTGGAGGGAAATGTTTTAAGGGATATATTGGGGTCAGATGCCAACAGACATTTTCCTCCAACAAGGAATTAGTGAATTCAGAATTGTTTTATTAGAGCAGGTAGGTAAGGTGAAAACACTTGGTTTATTTATTAAAGAATTAGTGAAAGTGGATGAAGGTAATGATGTTCTAAAGAAATGGAATCGGGCAGGTCTAATGTGCTCTAATAATAATAATGTGCTCTTACAGCCTGCACATTTTACATTTACATGTAACTAAGAAAACCATATAAAATGCTTTTGATTGCTAATAGCTGCCACAAGTTTATCACACTGCTCTAAAACAAAGGTTTTTTTCTTTTGATTAATTGTTTTGCATTTCACAGGCTGCCTCTCTCTGTCTTGAAGAATTGTATCTGTATCTAATATGTCTTTATTATTGTTTTGCTTTCAGTTGATGGTTGCATTGACTGGTCAGTGGATCTCAAGACATACATGGCTTTGGCAGGTGAACCAGTCCGAGTGAAATGTGCCCTTTTCTACAGCTATATCAGAACTAATTATAGCATGGCCCAAAGCACAGGTCTTAGGCTTATGTGGTACAAAAACAAAGGAGACTTAGAAGAACCCATTATATTTTCTGAAGTTAGGATGAGCAAGGATGAAGATTCAATATGGTTTCACTCGGTTGAGTTGCAAGACAGTGGTTTCTACACGTGTGTTCTAAGGTGGGTATCGTGTTAAAATATCACTAAGAATGTGTAGATTGTCTCATTTGAAAAATGTTTCAATTTAGCTTCATGATTGAGATAGTCTTCCAGTTAATATTTACTCAGTATTTGCCTTCTCATAATTTTGTCACATAATGCTTTGTCGTAAAATTAGTTTCCCTAGTAATTATAGTTACCTCTTCCAATAGCTACAATTAAACATTTGCAAACTTACATTTTGCCATAAACCCTCATAAATGGATGCTTCTTAAAGCATTAAGTATTTTGGCTAAGTAATCCTCAAATTCTCATGAGTGCCAAAGGTCATAAATGATTTTTCAAAGTTGGTAATTTTGTGACACAGTTTAAATTATTCTGATAGGTTTAGGCCATAGAGAGTTAGATTTCTGTCTGGTTCTGAGAAAATGTTTGTTTTAATATACATTTAAGATTTGTCATAACGTGAAGCCGACCTCATTTGGTAAGGTGGTGAAATGCTTGTCTCAAGTATTTTGGAACTGTTGGATGATCCTTAAATGAAGTATGTGCTGGAGCTCACGATGTCCATCGTGTGGATGTTGATACCAGCTCTGTGCCTAAAATGAGAGGATAAAAAAAGGAGGAGTCTGTAAGAGTGAATGGATAAATATCCCTTAAATGATCCAGTTTTGAATTAAAAGGAGTTTACAGATACTTCCTATGATTCAGTGTTAAACTGTTTGGTTTTAGAGAATGAAGCTTGCTCCATCCATGTCTGCTGTTCCATACTGAAATTATATGCAGGTTTGGTGAATTTAATATAAAATATTTGCAGATAGATAACAACACTGTTGAGAGCCCAGAAGTTGTGCTCTCTCCATCTCTGCCTTGCTGCCTTGTCTCAACTTGCCTCTGTTCTGATCCTAAAGAATGGTGCTAAAGTCAAAGTTTGTGCTGTGGTACGTGGTTTGTAATGGGAAGAGCCAACACCCAGTTTGACTGTCAGCTGCATCTACCAGACTCACTATTCAGTCTGTGTTGCAGCCTTTGGAGTTTATTATTCCTTTATTAGCTGCTCCATCACAGGTTTGGGGTTATGTGAATTCCATGGTTTTGAAATGTTACGGGAAGATAGTGGTTTACATGTTTCAGGAGAGACATACTTGTTTCATAAGATATAGCTGCAGTGCTAATCAAATTACTAGTTTAATACTTCTGGAAAATTTTATGCAAATCCTATGTGAACAATGAATAACTGATCTTGAATCAAATTCTGGGATACACTTTTACTTGGGAAATTTCAAAACCCTTTGCTCATTTACATGACAAAGTACTTTTGGTAACAAATGGGAAGGTTGTTAAATAATTCATGAATTCTTCTAATTTTCAGATAAAAACTATATGACATGCTTCTTGGAAGGCATTACACAGCAGTATCATCTTCCCTGTCAGTTATATGTTTTTGCTGTTTATGCTAGAACTTACTTACATAATTGCAGACATTTTGGCCTTTTTCAGATTTATGTGGGAGTGCAGATTATTATATGTAGTGATTACACATAAGAGACCATATTTCTTCCTTGAATTAACTTATTTTTTCTTCCAAAAATATGGTAATGTATCCTTGCTGTTATTGTCTATAAAATTGACCGGGGCTTAAAATAGCTGAGGAAATAGCAATAGTAATTTACTTTAATTTCATTAAAATTAGGTTAGAGGTAGAGTTCTGAAATATGACCACAGGTCTGTGGTAGACTGTCCACCCCATTAACTGTGTAATTTCAGCTTTCTTAATCCATTTTTTAAGAAGGGGATAAGCAGATGTTTGTGTTTTAGTCATTAACCAGGATCACCTGCTTTGAGAAAAGGTGAGGATCTGTGTCACAGGTGAGAGCAGGAATTCTAGGATCTGATTTTATTTTCTAGAAACATTAACAATTTCTGTTACAAACGCCTTCTTTTGTAGACTGAATGAATAAAGACCTTAGAGAGAACTCAATGCACTGGAAATGAAGAGGTCACCGTGTCCATCAGTATGCAACACTGGGCCTAAGGTTGCATGCATAATTGAGTCTTTTGGTTTGGTAGTTGAATTTAAAAAAAAAAAATAAATAGGAGGAAAGGGGTTTTAGTTCCAGAAAAATGTAAAGCTTCTGAAGTTTTGTTTTGTTTTGTTTTTGATTGAGAGTATTTTGACTGAAGTGGTTTGTTTTGTTTTGTTTTGTTTCTTGGTCTGAAATATGTACTTTTCTTTACAAAAGGGCACTAGGGGGTGAGGTGCTCAGACACGGTGCTAAGGCTAAGTGGGGACAACGGGTCCCAGTCCCCAAAGTTAATGGCTTCAACTGGGAAGATCTTCTCTGACAGAAGAATGGAATTGAACACCAGGGGTTTTTAACAAGTTGTACACAACGGGTGTCACAGGCAATAGCAACAATTATCCTGGTTTATTCTCCCCCAGCTTGTTATATTTTCCCCACTCAAAGACAACTTGGCAAACATGAGAACTGCACTGGGAAAATGGCAATTGCACTTTTCACTGAATTTCCTGTTTGTTGAAAAGATTCTTCACGATCCTAATAAAATTGTGTTTTTCAAGGAGCTCCATTTCTTGGTTGCTCATGGATGCTTACAGGTTCAAGGCATGCTTCATCTTTGAAGCAACTTGGAAGGAAATTGTCAGAAGCTGCTTGAAAAGGATGGGGACAAGCAGGTGAAGGCAAGCTTGATATGGCAACAATTTTAGAAATGGATAAAAATTAAATGTATCAGTGAATTCTTGAAATGACAGAACTGTCATTTCAGTAGTACTGACGCCTGCTTTGTAAATTAACTCATAATGCTGAACAAAATTAAAGTGTATTAGAGCAGCATCAATGAAAGAGATTGCTACTCTCAGACTAGAGAGTTCTGGGAGCAGAATTTAAATATTGCCTCTCCTTTATTAACTGATTAGACATTGTTACATAGGCAGGTGTGTATGTGTAATAGCGGGAAATTCATGTTGCATTAAACCTTATTTCTCTCTTCTCACGATATGTTTTGACGTTGAGGTGACACTGAGATGGAAACCAAAGGGTAGTATTTTTCTCCTGCGTTAAGCATGGCCATGGCATATTAAGGGATCCAGAATCTTCACTTTTAAATTAATGTGGAGTTCATCTCCGTTGGGTAACCCTCATAAATTCCATGCAACTGCTTTGTTCACACGTGACTTTTTTGTCAGGGCTGCTGACTGGTGGATAGAAGTGTGTTTCGTTAGGGTTCCCAGATAAATGCTGGGACATTTGTGTCAAGACTTCAGTGCACAATCTGGAAATGCTGCATTCTGGAGGTCTCCTTGCAGTACAGGCCTTGGATATGCCGTTAATCTTCCAGCACCTGCCGATGCTACTTTTAGATAAAGCTGTCAGCATTTCTCTTACAGAGGTTGTTTTTCTGGGATTTTCACATCAGCACTCTGGATTGAAACATCCTCCTCACTGAAGGTTTCAGAGATGAAAGCAAAGCAAACAAGGAAGCTAAAATTGATCTAAAAGCATAGGGTGGCCTCAAAGTTCTGAGTGTGGAGGAAGTTCATTTGCCAGATCATGTGCTGCTTTTGCCCTCTGCACAAATACATCTGTTTTTCTGTGTCAAAAGGCACTGCTTTTTAAAGAGTGAAGAAGAACAGGGCCTACTTGGATCTCCTGATAAAAGAAGAGGAGCTGAAGAAGAAATCTCAGCAAAGTTTAGCTGTACCTTTGCCCTCAGCAAGGAGCTACTTCTGAAGGCCTTTCTTCTAACTGGGCCCAGCTCCAAAATAAACTGAAATACAATAAATGCTTTGCAAGCGAGATCAGTAAAAAGTGGTAAAATGTTGATACTTATTTGCTGTTGATTAGTTGGTAAAATACAATAAACTCAATTCCCATAATAAGAATCAGGAAGGTAAGGAGTCTGGGGCCTGAGGGGTGCAGGGTAAGCAGGAGGTACGGGTTTTTGGTCACCAGACTGAGTGATGGACGTAAGCCTTGACTTCTGTACCAGAGGTAGAATAGCAAATGGGGGCTCCATGCATGCCTGTAAGGAAATAAGCCTGCAGATCTTTAATACCTGCATTTGATGCCAGAGAACTGCCAACAAATCAAGTTAGGAAATCTGTGTATCCTTTTCCCTTACTTTGTTCCTATCTGTACAGTTCTTAATGGAGAACAGCATTGCCACGGACATGCACAGAAGAATCAAGCCTTCATCAGGCCATCAGTGAAATATTGAAATATTCCTTTCTGAGCAGTAATAACATAGACTGATAGTAGATTTTAAGCCTTCAGGCTTCTGAATGTCTGTGAAGCGCATGACCAGCAAATCAAAATCAGATTTAGACAGCCTAGAGGTGCTGTCAGTAAAACTTAATTTGCGGCATAACCTTTGTGCTCTCGCTTCAGTGGGTGTGAGGAGGAGTTGAGGAACTTGTTTCAAATGCCTGCAGCCTGGACTACAGTAGTCACCCGTGATCCCAGGAAAAGCTGTGCTACTTTTTTCAGAGCACTGGAAGTCCATCTTCCAAGTGAAAGGAAAGAAAACTTCTTCCAGGTCTTTAAGACCAAACAGGAAAATCGGACTAAACCATGCTGTGAAAATGGGGAGGGGTAAGGTTGTTTTTTTCTGCAGCCATCTTCTGTGGTTCTTCTGGTATGTGTTTTAATACAGTCATTTTGTGTCTTCTTGTTGCAGAATGTTTTCTGGCTTTATCCAGTGCTCAATTCATGAGCAAAATTGGTTTATGTTTCAAATCCATTTGAGCATCGTGTTACTCTGAAAAGGTACGAAGATGATACCTTCTAGTAGTCTTTTGTCATCTGGTATCCAAGAGGAGCACATCTAAGTAGTTGCTGTACTACGTATCTCCTAGTTACCTCTCATACTTGCACACTGGTATCTGATAGCTTTCACAGCTGTACTGTCTCAGGTATTTTTGGAGAAGTCAGTTAAATTTCGCACATAGAACAAGAGCATGGGTACAGCAGGGCTTACTCTTCCCAGGCACTTTGTGATGTTAACATTAAATGTCACACATTAAAAACGTGTGACACTTCCCCTGTTAAAAGTGACAGATTCCCTATAAACAAAATCCCTATAATAATATAGTATTCTATACTTGAATACAGTGTTAGGGCAGATACAACATAAAGTCAGCATGATTCATCATAAAATAAAATTCAACTTACTGAGATAAAATGTTTTGGCATTATCTAAATGCAAAGGAAAGTAGAATCAGAATATTTCTACTTTTCTGTCTAAAACTATGTAAAAACTGATGGTGCTCCTGCAAATCCTTTTGATGACAGTGTTTATTGAGAGAAATCAGTTCTACATGTTCTTTTGACACACTTGTGGGAAACAAATATTTGTTTTTGTTTCATGGTGATATGCATACTGCTCACTCACCTTCCTTCTCTAAAGATTTAGAATAGAAGATATCCATCCTCTGTCTTTCTGAAAGCCAGTGTTTATGTTGACATGAAGCTGGAACAGTCAGGGCTTCAAGCAGGAATGTCTGTGTTGCTCTGCAGTTGGAGAGCATCCAGCAACACGAGAGTCTTGCGTATTCTTTAGTTTTCCTAGTAGTAAAATCCCAGCTTTAGTTCCTATCAAAATGAGTGGCATTACCCTCTAGTCCCAACAGATTGTTGGAGCAAGAGCTCTGCATGCTGCAGTGCATCAGTAACATTTTGACTCGCTGTCACTGGTTGTTCACGGATGAAATGCCTTCCCTGGTGGGCTTCAAACCTTGCCTGCTTGGGAGAAAGGATACAGAGTGGAGTGACCGCTTCCTCGCCAAGTAATCTTTGCCTTCAGGAGACCGAATGCCAAGATTATTCAACCATCCTCAGCCCTCTCTTCTCCAGCATGTCAGGGGGTTCATTTCCTGGCTGTTCTCCAAACAGCAAAGGAGGAGAATGTGCTTACCCACGTACCACTCCTGTTGAAACCTGCATCAAAGCCAGCTGTAACCATAACGTCAGTAGGCAACATTGTGTGCGTCCTGGGAGAGGACAAGCAAATGGAAGTTTTCCTGCGGAAATCCATCATGCCCAAAGTACAAGGTGACAGATACATAGGGAATAAAACTGGTATTTGGTAAGTGATTTCTTCTTTTCTGGCAAAAAAAAAAAAAAACAAATAGAAAACTTAACATAAGAGACACAGTCAGGAGGACTCAGCTGCAGAACTCAGACAGCTCTCCCTGCCAGTTGGCATAATGACATTCATGTCATGTTTATTCATGATAGCATTCTTTTTATAACCCATCAGATAATAACTTCCATTGTTTTATGTGCTCGATTGCCTGTTTACAAACTGAAGGGGGCTTGCTTTTCCTCATTGCATCTACAAATAGGATGTACATACATGATGAAGGATATACTCCACAGGTTTTATTCCTTCAGGCAACAAAATCAGTGAGGTTTAGCAGTGCAGACATATCTAATGGGTATCCTGAACTCAACCTTTGCTTTATGCGCTAGGTGCCTAATAATAAAGCAAAGAATAGATACACTAATTCACCCATGCGTGGGTTGGAAGAAATAAAGGAGAAAATGTTCAATGCTCTCAGAACCAGGGTATTGCAAACGCAAAATTATTGGAAGGGGATTTCTTAATATATTCCTTCATGGAAGCAGTTGTCCCTGTGCCTCAGATTTATGTCATTCGTAATGGGTCTTTTCAGTAAAAGAATATAATTTAACAGTAATATACAGAGTTCTACTAGAAAATTATTAGAAAATAAATGAAAGGGTCTTAGTCGTTTACAGTAGCAAACTTCGGGGCAGCACGCTGCTTTGTAATACTTGAGGGCAAGGAAGAAATTTTCCCTAATAGCAATCCCAGGCAATTGTATTTTTATTTTTTTTCTGCTGGAACAGGATGTGTTGAAGCTGGTAGAGACCAGATAGTTTGTGAGCATAGGTGCAATGTGCTGAGATAGCTTTGTGTTCTTTGGGCTTCTGCATTTTTTCTCTCTTCTTAATTATATTTTCACTTATTTATTTCTCATAACTAACACTCTTGAAGACTTTAAAAGGAAGTAAGGAGCGCTGTTAACCTGTGTGATTCAACTTAAGTGCTAGGAGAGTTTCCCCTGGGCCCAATTAGTCCCTGTTGTAATGACTGTCTGGTGATTGGTGTGGTTTTTGATTGCTGCTGTCATGATCCAGAGTTCAGCAGGACCACTGTTTGTTTGTGTGAAGGCAATTAGAAAAGAAGTGGCACCCCCAGGCATTTAGCCATGTGCAAATCAGGCTGTGTGCCGCTTCCTGTTCTCAGAGAGTTTTAAGAAATATGGTGCTAGAGATAATTCCTGTGTTTTCAAATCACGGGCTTGCTGTTATGGCCTATATCACTGGCTGCACTAGGCATGCTCTGACATTTCTGTGTCACATTTCCTTCTTAATAAGGATGTTAGCTCAAATCCAACTTAAATGTAAACTTATCCAAACTTTAATGAGGTAGATTGAACTGAGAGAAACTTTACTGAACTGCTAGATACAAACATCTTTTCTTCTCTGTCCCAGTATCCAAGAAGCCTAAAAACTCCCTAAACAGGGCTAAACTCACTGTGAGAAATACAGGGCTTGCAGTTAAGTGCCTCTGGTGAGACCTCTGGTGAGAACTCTGGTGAGTTCTCTGGAGAACTATATTCCTGAATGTTAACTTGTGGAGACATCCTTGGATATCTGTTTTTCAAGCTGTCATCACTGTAAGCCTTTTAAGATTACCCTTCAGTAAGTTCTCAGAAGTTCTGTCTTTTAAGTAGTGATGTTTTAGTTTTTCTTCATTGTAAGACATAGGCCTCTGGGACATCTAGTATGTGTAAATCAAATCGTCATCTTGTCTCTAGTGAATCTTGTGTGGTGATTAAGTCTGAGAAGAAAAGATGTACAGAAGGACTAAAAATTCTTAAGAGTGATGGCTAGCTCAGCACAAAATACTTTTTCTACCTGAAGAAACGGGCATTTGAATGGCGCTTCCATCTGAATTCACAACACAGGTTTCTTGGAGGTTCGGAGGAGGTAGAAATAATGAAAGAATATTGGATTTGTAACATGTTTTAGTATCCTGCTCTTAATTTTCTGAGATCGTATTTCCATGACATCTTCTTTTACTACCAGGATCCTGAAAACCAGTCAGATGTTAAAGGAGATCTAATATGGAGTGAGGATTTTTTCTTATCATGAATAGGAGCTGGGATTAGAATTGCAGTTATAAAAGCAAATGAGCAAGCACTACAAGACAGGGGTGTCTGGAGTTGCACCCAGGCCAGGTATCACACACACATGCCACGGAATCACTGTACTTCGTGGTGTACGGTTCAGGGAACATCTACAATATTAAACCATTGAATTGTTCCACTTCAGGTATTGCTCTTTCACTTGACAAAATGATAGCAAGAAAATAATGTAGCACATGGGGTAATTTCAAAACTTTGAAAATAATTGTGATTATTTGTAACCTCTGACACCACAAGTGGGAATTTGATCTCTTCAAGGCAATTACCCCAGACACATAAAAGTTGTAGTTGCAGAGAAATAAGGTAATGCTGGAGTGAAACCTTGGAAGAGTAAAAAATTATTTGTTCGTTTTTAGGAAAGAGGCTACACTTATGTCATCTAAACAAACAAACAAAAAATGTACTTACTTGTCTTTAAAAAGATTGGCAAACCATGAGCTCATTGATCTGGGTGAAACAATCTCAGGTTCCAATAAAATGACCTGGTAATAGTTTTGTCAAGTGTGAAATTTAATCTGGAATAAAATGATACAAATTCTCATGAACAGAGAGGAAAACCATCAACTGTTCAATTGAGTCTGAAAGCTGGTAACGCATTCTAATAGCAGCTGGTAGTGGATTAATTGCTCTGGACCTCAAGACAGATAAAAAGGGTTGGTGATGTTGTTGCTGTTGTTCATTTAATTCAGAACGAGCAAAGATAAATGCAGGGGATGGCTTACACAGACCTGTAATCAGTATTTCACTAAGCCAGTGGAAAAAGTCATTAAAACAGACAGGCAGAGTGTTTAGGTATACTGGGAGAGGTCTAAGTCTGAGCTGTGCTGTTTCCTGAGAATTGCTTTAATACTTCCCAGCTTTTGGATCTACCACCACATTGGAGTCTTAGAACTTTAATAATAATAATAAATATAGAATGAAAACTGAGACTGCAATTAAAAATAATAATAATAATGCAAATCCTCTTGTATAAGTATGCAATTCTAGTTTTAGGGTGTTTTTCAATTAGTAGGTATGAATAAAATATTCATCCACTTTGCCAACTTCCTCTTTATAAGACAGTTGATAAACAGGAGAAGAGAATATGTCCCTTGCATACTAGAGACAAAATTGTTTTACTTGACTCTTTTAACAAACCGCCCTGCCTGGTAGAAACCAGAAATGCTGAAGAAAACAGTTTTGTCAAAGTTGTGAATGTTTTTTTCTAATTTGAATTCAGCTTTAGGGCTGATGAATTGTGTTGAATCCAAACAAAGTAAAAAATAATTAGGGATTGCCACTTCAATTTCAAATGCCCTTCTTAACCATTTCTCTGTTTTCTCCCTTTTTTCCTCTTGTCTTTGCTTTGAAGTGAAGCCAAACTCATAATTTTGCTTGCTTTTGTTTTGAGACCTGTTAAGCTCCCTTGTTTTTGCCTGTGTCTTTCTATTGGATTCTGAGCTGGCTTCAGTTTGTGTTTCAGAGCCAGTTCCAGGTGGTCTGGGAATTATGAATGCCTTGCCACAGAACAGAGGAAAACTGCTTTGTGAACTCTGGCAAAGCTAAACCTTTTTTCACATTTTCAGTCCAGAGAGTAGGCCCAGCTTATAACTAGCTCCTTGAAATAGAGAATTATAAATCTTAGTTATAAATCTTAGTTTGTGTGGAAACGTAGGACTTTACAATGTTTTTCTTCATGCTGCAGAGTGATCCTTTCTTTTCCATTCCTCATATGACCACTGCTACTGCTTATAAACAAGGAAACCACTGGTAATTGGGTCCCGTGGAGGATGACCGCTTTGGATACCTTTTACAAAACACAAACTATTAAAAGACACACTTCAAAACTCATTGGCTTATTTCCTATACATGTGGAAAATGGGCTCTCTGCAGTTTCTTGGGTTCCTTTGGGTTCCATGTAGTCAACGTTACTCTCTACTCTGAGTTGTATATGACTCTCAATCTCTCTTGATATTGTGATTACCATCACAAGCCCTCCAGCATCCTCCCCAACCACCCGGAAGACGCATCCGCCTCCTTTTTGATCTTTCATTCACCAGTTCTGATAGCAAAACCCAGCTTACTGGCTTTGTTGATCCTTTTGTTTCTTGCACGTTCCAGCTTCTCTCATTAAACGCGCTCGCCTGCCCTGCCAGTCTGCAAACTGCTGGGAGCACTGACCTCCTCCACAGAGTTCCATAACTGTGTACTGAAAACAAAAGGAGATTCTCTGGTTTACAATTCTGTGATTCCTATAATAGGCCATTTGCTTAGCTTTTAGAAGAAAAAAAGCAAGAAAAGGAGGATTCATGCCAGTCTGCATATCTTTATTAAAATACAAAACAAACAAAAAACCACCAACAAACAAAAAACAGACATTGCCAGAAACAAATGCAGCTCAATTAAGGAGAACCAGAGGTCATGAAAACAGTTGGAAAGGAAGAGCTGGATCCATCCCAGCACAGCGGCTTCATGGGCTTCCTGAAGGACCTCTGTAGGTGAGTCTCCATCACCTCAGTGACCTGCACCATTATTTTCCAATCTAGGTTGTATATCTTCTTAGGAAGCTCTGTCTCATAGCATTTGGGCTGATAGAAAGGTAGTAGACACAGAAATCTCCAAGAAAAGTGAATGCAGAGCCACCACCCTGTTTAGAGGACTGTGTGGTGAAATCCATACCAACCTGGGGATCAGCTTGCCTAGCAAATGAAGGAATGGCTCACATCATCTGTAAACAGTGAGTCCAAGGCTTCTGCTTCAAAACGGATAAAAACAGCAAAGCTGATCAAACTGCTGTTTTGTTTTGCACATGACTGAAATGGAACTGTTATCCCAAACTGACTAGATTAAAGGAAGGCTGTTGCTTTATTAACTGGAATTCCTGCAATTGCAGAAGTTGCTCTTTTTTTGAATTACCATCAGTAGTGCTAATGTGAATGGCTGATGAAGAAGCATTCATAAAGCTTTCAAGTCTGTTGCTGTTGGCTTAGTGAGGGAGGGCTTTCTTCATCATGAATCTGAACAGATTTATTGTCTTGGTTATGGAATATGAACAAAAGTGATAGTGCTCACCAGGCACTTAGTTGACTCAATTCTATTCAATTCTAATTGTAACTAGTGAAAAGAGTACTACGTTTTTAGGTCGTGGTTCCAGGAAGCATTTTAAATAGAAGTAGTCTCCAGCACTGTTCAAAATGCAATCTAAATAATGCAAGATTGTTAGCAGAAAATACAGTACTATTAAATAACACTGAGTAATGGTCAGCTATTCAAAGTCATTATTCTTGATTAGCCTTGATCATTATTACTAAGAGCATGTGACCTTATTTCCCCCAGTAATACTCATAGTTATTCAGGAAAGTTAAATAATCATTCCTGATTTATTACTATGGATTATACATAGTCATACCCATTTTTTTTGTGGATTTCAGGGCTGTATTTGAAAGCATTGAAATTTTCCAAGTATGTTTTATTTTCTTACAAAGAAGGCAACCCTATTCAAAAGCAGGTAGCTTTAGAAGAAAGCTGACTTATGTTCCGTAAATCATGTAGGTATTTCTGAAAAGGCCCACTAAAATGATGCATCTTGTTTAGTCCAGATAACTTCTGTTTCAAGTAAAAGTGCAATTCGTGTAGTTTGTGAGGATGAGACTTTTCCATAGCCTCTCAACTGAAACAGAGCATGGCAGTGCACCAAGAGCCTTTCTCCTCTAAGGTGTGGGACAGAGAAGATACCTGCTGACTTTATTACGTGAATGTTCACGTGATGTTGTGAAGATAAGGGAGCAGGAAGACGGAGTGCGTGGCAAATTCAGTATTTCCTGCAGCGTATTTTCATGTCAGTGGCATTTGTTGCTCGTGGACAGTGTGAAGGTAGAAGAGGGCTAATCTGAAATTTGGAAGGTGACTTCAGCTCTGGGACCTGTCCTGCACTCTTGAGTGTCTCTTTGTGCCTCACTTTCCCCGTTATTAGAGTAGTCCTGCCTCAGGCTGGCAGAAGGCCCTTTGGGGAGATGTAAGATGCTTCGGCTGGGAGCCCTGTGTTATGGTTGGTTCTGCTGAATACCTAACTCTGATGACTTTGAAAGCTGAAGGTTTCAGAAGATCGCTCATTGATTTGCGTTGCAGATGCCATCTTCTGCAAATACCTGCTCATGGCATGCCTTTGACAAGCCATTTGCACGCTGTTCTGTCAGCACTTGTTTAGCATGAAGCTTAGAGCCATGATGAAGTGCCCCTTTAGGCCTTTTTATTTTCTTCCTAACTACGGGCTCACTTGACAGGGTGACATGTTGTTCAAACATGTCTTAAAAAAAGACTTGTTACAGAGCACACAGGATTTTTATTTTTTTTTTAATTCAAAGCATTGTCGTGAGTCCGTTTGGAGGTAGTAGGCATCCAGTACCATTAGTGTCAAAGTTTGACTGATAGATCGCTTTCCACATGCATAGGGCACAACAAAATTTGTCTGCCTTGCCATTGAAGTCATTTGCAGCAGAGCTGCGATGGAAGAGGCGGCAGCAAAGCCGTAATATCTTCTACAAGAGACTGCACAGCTCCCTTTGATGGGAGTAACCACCCAGCATGTCAGATGTACTCCAGGCTTTTTGGTTATGGCGTAGTCAATTAAAATGACAAAAATGATGCACGATGGGAGGAAGAGCCTCATTATATTGTCGCTTGTACTTTGTAGTTTGCTTTTAAAGGACTCTGCTTGCCATCACACCTAATGAAGGCCAGAAGCTGACAGTCTGGGTTGCAACAATCCTGTGCAAAGTGCAAATGCTTTACAGTAACACCACAACAAACATTGGTTTAGGTTTTTTATTGTGTGTCTGATAACTCTGTTAAAGATGTGAGTCTGAAGGAATTTAATTTAATCCTGTTTTCATGATCATGAGGCACAGGAGCTGGCTTGGTTGTGTTTATTGTGGCCTGATACTAAGAAAAAAATAAGCTTAGACAGCTCACAAACCACTCTGCTTGTTAACCCTATCAGGAATCTTTCATGATAGAGTAGGGAATGGTTTTAATTGCTAAGGGATTGCATTTTTCAATATTTTAAGGCCAAAATGTGTCAGTTGACTTAAACGCGTGTGCTGGGGGCCGTGCCCAGGCGGGGCAGCAGCCTGCAGGGCGCTGTGAGGAGAGGCCGGCTCCAGAGGCCCCACCACAGGGCAGGCCTGGGCCCAGCAGTGGCCCTGGGGGCACCTCGGGGGAAATGTATCTGAAAAAAAGGAGAGGCTGCACAGCTGTGAGGAAGAAAAGTGTGAGGAACAGCCCTGTGGCACCGGGGTCAGGGCAGGAGGCAGCGGGAGGTGCTCCAGGCCCGGGGCTCCCTGTGGCCTGTGGAGAAACCATGGTGGAGCCGGGGGATGTGCCCTGAAGGAACGGCAGCCCATGGAGAGGAGCCCACGCTGGAGCAGTCTGTGAGGAGCCAGCGTGGAGCAGGGCATGAGTGTGGAGGAAGAAGAAGTAAAGAGGAGCTGTTAGGCACTGACCATGGCCACCATGCCCTTCCCCTGCGCAGCTAGTGGGAGCGAGACAGAGGAGTTAAAATCAGGGGTGAGGAGGTGTTTTATTTTTTTTTTTTTTTGTCTTTCTCATGCATTTAAACCTAATTTAGTTGGCAATGAATCAAAATAATGTTTCTCAAGTCAAATCTGTTTTGCCCATGACAGTAACTGGTAAGTGATCTTCCTGTGTTATCTCGACCCATGAGCTTTTTCATCTTATTTTCTTCTCCCTGCCCTGTTGAGGGGGAGTGAGGGAGCAGCTGGGTGGGCAGCTGGACAAGGTCAACCCCCCATCATATGCTGTAGGATTTTATATGGCAGTTCCTTCAGAGGGAGGAATTCTATCTCCATGATGTTTAACATCTAGCACAAGCTAGCAATAACCCTTCATCGTAATTGTTAAAGTGCTGCATACTGGTGTGAAATCTGAAGGTGAAGGAGGAGGAGTGCCTGTGGCACGCAGAGGAAATGGGAATGATGAATCAGTGCATCCCGACCAACATTTGAGGTGGCAACAGTTTCCTGTCTGTAGGCTTGCAAGATCAAAAGAGCTGCTGTGCTGGGTTGGATCACTTGTCAACAAAATTTCTGCAGGGTTCTTCGTAGTAAGCCGGAAATGAGCCTTTACGTCTTTTAGTAATGCAGTAAATGCACAGTATGACAGCCACTGTTTGAATGTGTCGCTGACGTGTTTGTGAAGATCAGTGTTTAAAAAGGAAACTTACTGTACTGAAACAGACTTGGTAAAAAAATAAAAATAAAAATAATAATAATAATAATGTGTGTGTGTGTGTGTGTAAGATAAATGACATCATATTTTTGTCCCCGCAGAAACTCAACATATTGCATGAAGGTGTCCATGTCCTTGACGGTAGCTGAGAATGAATCTGGGCTTTGCTACAACAGCAAGATCAGATATCTGGAAAAATCAGAAGTCACTAAGAGAAAGACAATCTCCTGTCCTGATATTGAGGATTACAAAATAGCCAGTCAAGAGCCAGATGTTGTGTGGTACAAGGTAACTATTGCTGTGTTACTGCTGTTGTGCTGAAGCTATACAAAACTTCCACTTTTTTAACCACTGTGCCCTGTGCCAGTTTTCACTTTGCTGAGATGTCTCCATACCTGATGCTCTAGGAGAAACAAAGGGAAGCAACCTAAAATGGAGCCAAAGTTTTACCAAAACTGCCAGCTTCGGCAGTGCTGCCCAATTAATTTTTATGAAATCTGTTGGGTAATTTTACCAAGGCCATTTGAGTTTTACCAAAGTCCATTGGGTAATTTCACAGAGATACATTTAGTTTTGCTGAGGTTCATTAAATAATTTTACCAAGGTCTGTTAATTTTAACTGAAGCCTGCTAGATACTTTTATTACTCCGCAGGTAAGTGTGATGGCTGTGCCTTCTCTAAGGCCTATCAAGTATCACACAGCACTTGAAGCAGCAGGAACATCTGTGTTGCTGTAGCTCTGCAAGAGAACTGAACAATGGCTAAAATGCACGTTGTTTGTCAGGTAACATCAAGTACCAAGACCATACCAAGGTCTTGGCAAGTTTTACATGCTGTCTGGATGTGGACCAAAGTCTGATACTTGAAAAGCTGTTGAGTGTGAGGAGCTGCAGGAAACAATGGGGAGGAATAAAGAGATGAGAGTCAGAGGGAACAAGAAATAATAGTTGGACAAGAGGAAGATCTCAGTGGGATCAGTGTAGTTTGGACTACAGGGATAAGAGAAGGATGAGTTTTGGACGAACCTTGTTAGGTAATGAAGACAGAAATGCACAAAGCAGTTAAATTCTAAATTTTTGCTTGATTTAGCAACCTTAACATTCTTTAAAGATGATTATTTTGTGTGAAATAAGCGTTACATGCAGAGCTACAGACATTTCACATGTTCTAGCTTATAGTAACAAAACGTGCCATAACCCACTGTAGGTATAAACAGAAATTTTCTTTCAGCCATTGAAGCTGTTTCTCTCAGCATATGGGTGACTATCTTCAGTGCTGTTCATGCATAAAATATTTGTATTCACTTAGGTCTGAAATCTCAATAGAAAAAATGGTACCAAAGAAAAGCTGCTTGTTCCCCTGTCTACCTGGGTATTACTGAACACCTGAGCACTGAGATCTCTTTTGTGCAATAGCATGCTGCAAAAATAATCTGGCAGGGATAACCTTCAGCTGTCATGGAGCAGAAATCAGTCTAAGGAAGATGCATGTCCAGCCCCACATTACTGATGTTCTGTGCTGTCCAAGAACGGGGAAGGAAGAGGTTTGGTTTCATACAGCCACACGTGTTACCTGGGTTGCTCACACAGGTTGTGTGACACCAGGCTGGAGTGTGACAGCTGACACGTCATTGCTGTGGTGAAATTGATGGGAATTGATACGGTTGGATAATAGCAGACAGTCCAGGTCAACAGTCCTTAGTCTGGCTTGATAATGCAAAGAGACATTAATGGAATAACCTACTACAAATACCTCCTTATTCATAATTAACAATGAGGTGCTATCAGTTCAGTTTTTAGATAACACCTCTGTTGTCTGGACTGGAGTCAGGAAGCTCAGTAATGTGAAATGTCAACGTTAATATTATGCAGAAGGTTTTAGCATGAAACATATTCCTGAAACAGAGTTTAGAAAAATGTTCTAGAGGGTATAGTAGTATTAACTATTAATAGAAATCTGCTTCTTGAAAAGAGATGAAGTCTAGTTTGTAGAAAATATATAATTACATAGATTTCAAGATAATATGGTGAGTACTGGGGTTACCCCTAGAAACTGCAGTCTAGAACTTAAAATCAGGCTACATTAGGTGATATGTATGAAAAAAAGCAGGTCCCTTCTCCCAAAAAATAGTGTAATGTGATATTCCAGTTTAGGACCTGATCCTCACTTCCCAAAGAATGCATTTGTTTTCAGACATAATAGAGTAGATCTTCAGTTTATTACCCTCTAACTTTGTGTTTGAGTTTAACGTATCCATGAAGGTATAGTCAGCCATCTTCCCATGTAAATCTGTTGCAGAGGCATTGGAGGCAGTTGCTTTTCATTATGCGGAAATATTTAGAGAAGATTTTCAAGGGGAGAGTATAAATTGTCCATATATATAGTGCATAAATATATATGAGGAAGTCCTGAAGGTTCTTCCTTTATTCTTTGGCTGAAAAGAGAAATCCTTGTGGACACGAGAGAGCCTGTCAGTCCCCTGATAGCTGGGGAATTTGGACTTCTGACTGATGAACTGATACCAGAAAAGACACCAGTGCTGCCAGCTCACAGTGTGCAGGACTCGCCCTGCCTTCCAGAAGCCTTCTCTGTGTGGGGAGATTAATGAATCAGAGCCAATAATTGCATCAATTTAGAGGGAGTTAACTGTAATTTAAATACACTCTTAAAATAATTATGCCTGAGTAGATTTCTACATACACACCCAATAAGTAATGCTAAAACATTTGCTATCGGGGCTTTTTTTTTTAACAGTAGTATGAACTTCACTTCTGGCTAGAATTACAGTGCGTGAAATATTTCTTTTGAAAGATTTCCACAGTTAATGCCATTGATATACACACAGCTCTGTTAGGCCCATTAGAACTGTTTTGACAAGAAGTATAAGGATTTTTTTTTTTGAAATAAATGTATATGCCAAGGCACGATTGAATGAATGGGATTTAACAGTAAGAGCAGTTTCAAGAAAAATCAACTGGCAGAGGAAAAAGGTATATTACATCTAGCATGCAGAGCCTTAATCCATCTCCACCACCTCTTGCCTACTAGTAGGATGAAGGAAGGGCTGTAAAAACAATCAAAATGGTGGGTGAAGGACAATAGTTGTTATTTACCCTACAAAAAATAGAGGTGTGGAGATGCTGCCACTTACATTTCCCAGAAGAGAAGCAGCAGCAGCATAATAACTCTCTAATTAATTATTTGGGGGGAAAACAAACTAGCAAACAAATAAACAAAAAAACATTTAAAATGTCTGTGGAGGATACATAGGTTAGAGAAGAAACTTTTACATTCTCCCAGCAGGTAAACGTAATGGAAAAGCAGAAAAAAACAATTAATTGGATAAGCAAGCAACAGTCATATACTTGGGCACTTACTGTTTTAATGAAATTAGTAGACCTTTGACAGCAAAATCTAGATTGTTTCTTCAAAATAAAGACTGGTTATTTTTTTCTTTATTCACTTCATCCTGGCCTTTTTTTGTTGTTGTTTGTTTTCTGCTTTAAATAGACATCTTTATCATTTTCTATCTTCCTCTTTTTTGCCCTTTTTTTTTTTTTTTTTTTTTTTTGTGGATTGAACTGGTCTGTGAAAAAAAGAGGCAGGATAAAAGAGGCAAAAGAGGCACTTTCAACACATATTTAAAAAGCCCATATAGTCGGTAGACAAAAAGTAATTAGCTAAAATTTGGGAATGGGAGGCTTATAAATCGTTCTTTAATATGAAGTGTTTTAAGTAGATAAGAAAAGGGAGTCAGTGGAACGATTTCTCACTGTAAAACCACAACAGCACAAACATCGTGCTAAATCATTAATCTCTATGGTAGTAAAGATGTTGCCCTTCTTACTGTGACCATGTAGGATATAAAACTATAAAGCATATGAAAATGCATCTTTTCAGTCTCTTCATTTGTGTACTTTTAAGAATAAATATACAGACTGTTAAACTGGTGACATATTTATGGCAGGGTCTTCCAGTGTTGCACTGCAAGGTTGCGTATCTGAAATATGCTTACTGTGTTTATTCCTAGAATTGTATTCCTTCTAAATTAGGATTGAATGGAATTGAATCATATTCTCTGCCCAGACTTCAGATTTACTTAGTCCAAGAAGGTGGTTGATGCAACTCCATTGCCCCTGTAAATAAGTCTGAAAATTAAGTGCAAATCAGAAAGGGCTTTACGCCATTTTCCTGCTCAGATCCATTCCCCACACGAGTCTCAAGCCATGTCAGTGCAATTTAGTAACAACAATAAGCTCAGATTTTTAGCACAGCAGAAAGGATCTGGATTCTGAGCATTGTGTTTCATCGCTGTTAGCTGAAGTTCACATGCAAGACAAGGTTATGTGCTTTGGAGACAGAAAGATAACGTGAACACTGTTACCTGCAGTGGAATTGCACATCTTAGGTATTCTGTAGTTGACTACATTGTAACTGAATTTGACCTATTAGAAAGAGGGATAATTGCTTCAGTGCTCAATTTTCAGGTGCAAGGGCAGAAGCTCACTGTCTCGCCTTTTTACTTCTTTATTATTCTCCTTTAGAAACTGACATTGTAGATTTAGAGCGTGCATGGAGTCTCATGAAAAAATAGTATTTATGTCATTCCAATCCTTTGCTGTCATACACTATATTTGCATGTCAACATGTTTTCTTGTTTGGTTGTTTCTTAAAAGAAAGAAAGCTTTGTTCTGTTTTGTTTGCTGTATGTTTGACACTGCTACTGCAGGCAGACAGAAAATGGGGTGTAGATCAGGGCTCTTTATGTGAATTTCAGAAATTGGTGAGCCTGCTGCTGATGGTGATGCAGGATTGTTATTCGCAGTCTGAGAGCTCATTCCATGTTGCCACCTTGAGAGAGGGAATAAATGGCATTAAAGGTACTTGAGTCCTAACTGTGTTGCTTTCTATGCTCTGGGAAGCAGAATTAACCAGAGTACTCAGTGTTTTAGAGAACTGAGAAAGGCGTGATTTTGTTTGTGCGCAGAACAGACTTGATGCTAAAGCTACTGAGAGGCAATAAACATATCATCCTAAGGTACCATTTTAAAGAGACAGTGGTAGGACTGTGTCCATGCACAGTGGTTCAGAGCATTTCAAGAGGTATCCTGAGTACCATTAGTGCGGAAAGGGACTGGTCTGGTTGCAAGGATGCAGTACATTAGGAAAAGAAGAGCCATCTCTTCCTGTGTAACACACTCTGTACAGGACTCAAACGCTGTTCCAGTAGGACCGCAGTGCATAGGGACGAACCTAAATCTAACATCTGCCAGGGAAAGTCAGTAGAAGTTGCAGACCATCAGAACCATGTACTCCACCAGATGATGCACATGGGGTGATGCTACAAAGAGCCCAGGGATGGGAAAGGGCTGAATCAGAGCTCACACCTTGTTAGATGTAAGAGAAGCCACTGATGAGACACAAGGCCATAAGGAAACCAGGTTTCTCAAATTCTCTTGCTCACAAAACTGCTGCTGCTCTTCCTGTGTTCTTCTGTTGGTAAATGAGGCTGAGACTGTGCGTAAAGTGTGTCTCCAGGCTAGCTCTTAACAGATGTTGCCTATGCTCCCTTCAAACAGAGATGTGTTTTAATGGTCCATCCTAAAATAAAGATCTTGGCAGTTGTCCATCATGAAAAAGAGAAGATACTTAGCCATTGCTTCAGGGCACCACATACTAAACATGGCCCATGTAATACAGTGGGAATTGGTGAACTTTAAAAACAATTCTGTGCAATTTCTGTCTTCAGATAAATTCCAGTTCCAGATCTCCATGCTTTCTGAAATTAGATTTGAATTTTAATTGCAAAATATATTGAGGTTGTTTACTTATGTATATAATACTGAAAATCTGATCAGGCAACACAATCCTATGTCATACAAGCTGGGAAATATTACAGTGTTTCTTTGCTGTTGCTTTTTTTTTCTGCAGGAATGTAAGCCAAAAATGTGGAGAAGTATTGTAATTCAGAAGGGAAATACTCTTTTAATACAAGAAGTCCAGGAGGAAGATGGAGGAAACTATACCTGTGAACTGAAGTTTGAAGGCAAGCTTATACGAAGAACAGTTGAATTGAAAGTTACTGGTAAGAATCCTTGTTTTATGCCAATAGAAAAAATGAACTTTTAAAATGAATGCAAACTATTTTCACATGTCAGTGCATCTCTTTGATAGAAATAAGTCCAAACCAAACCCTGATGGCCAAGTAGTCTCAGACTAGGAGAAATTTAGGTCAAGACCTACAAAATTCCACAGAAGATGACCACTACCTTTTGCTCTCTACAAAACCTGGAAATGCTGATTCTAAAACAAAGGGTAGAACAGACCTAAGCTCAGCTCATATGCTGGAAGAAATTCAGATTCCAGTTTCATCGTTAATGCTTACATACAGGAGAAGCTGAGTGAACCCATATAAACAGACTTCTAGTGAAGTTTGTCCTAGAATATAGCAAAGCCAAAAGGGGCATCATAAATCACTGATTTATTTTTTGGAGTGATTATTCCACATATTTTATCTTTGGTTTAATTTATGATGGTCAGCTTCTCTAGTCTAGGGGTTATCTTCACTGAAGAGTGTGGCACAACCTATTCCTAGAATGAAGTTAGGAACATTGGACTGTCAAGAAGTAACCTACTTATCAGGAGGCTCATACAGTTTATGTTTCTGAGTCCACGTAGTAATCTAGTCAACAATGTTTTTCCATCACTTTTTGTCAAGTATCAATAATGAATGGGTATACAAGTGTTGCCTACCCCTGCATTCCTGATTCCTTTCCATTCCACTGTACAGTATGACATCTGTAATTATTATTTTGCCTTCAATGTCTGTGGAACATTGCAAGTATCTGAAAACAGCTAAGATTTTTCAGCCTTTTCACACAACCATATAAACAAATGGTTATTTTTTTTTTTTCCTGTGTGCTGACATACTCATTAAAATGGGTCCTACATGAAGTGGTGATAAGTAGAAACGTATTCTCTTGTACCAAACAGAATTAGTCCCTATGGTATCTCTAATACGATCTTGAAATACAGTTCTTCCCTTTGTTTTCAGCAAAATCCATTTTTCTTTTCTTATCGTTATTCCTCATTCTTAAACGTGTTATTTTCCCTCTGTGCCAGACTCATACATCATGTGATTTTTTATTGTCCATTTTGGACCATGGACAGATCTCTAAAGTATTGATTTGACCTACCTGCCCCCAGACCTGTCAAATGAAGATGTAATACATACCTTGGGGATAGTTGCTATCCTAGGTAGCGTGCTGGTCTTCAACCAGAATATGAAGTAAGGTTGACAAAGTGAAAATGAGATGCATCTAATTCAATTCCACATGATGGATATTCTTTAGATTACCGATAGTGTGCTCTGCCTCTTATCATGACCTTGTAAGAACTGGTGTGTTCTCTTCATCATTATATGAACGTGTGGTATGTTAATACTTAACAATCTAATGACTTTGTCCTAAACTAACTACAGTATGTGTTAAAGTTATTTATTCTGTTGTTTATGGTGTGAATTATCAAAAACGTAAGTATGAAATATGCAAGTATTCTCCTTTTTGCAAAATGCTTGAGAACCAGAAGATTGTCTCCCTTGTAATTTGATGTGGAATTTGCATTAAATTAAATGTCCTTTAGTTCATAAAAGCACCTATGTGCATACGTTATGTATTTAGCATTACAACAATGCCAGAAATATAGAAGCCATCTCCATTTATAGAAAAAATAGATGAATTTTAGCCAAATACTTTTTCCAGGTTTAAGCATTTTGGAGACGTGTCTGACGTGTGTTTGCTGGTCAAATTTCTAGTTATCTATAATAACCTAGAAAGTTTATGTAGATGATGACCTGAACGTTAGGAGATACAAATGTAATACACAGGACTATGTAAGCATATGATCATGCAGCTTGTTGCTTTGTAAAGTTTCTTTGTCCTGTTTCTGGTTTGTTTCGGTTTGTGAATTTTACATGCATATGGTTTCAGCTTGTTGAGAGGGGGCAAGGGTGATAAAACTCAAACAGCAAACAGCAGAGGATTACTTGTGTTGCGTGGCTGGTGGTTTCTGAGGCAGGTAAGATCACAGGCTGGAGCTGGTGCATGACATATTTAGGGATTTGTTTGAAGAATATGTCTCACTTTAGGCAGAAGGAAAACTACATATTATTGTTGTTATTAGCACACATCCTGAGAACTTGCTTAGCCTGGGGCTAGTTCAGATGTAGGTGCAAGGCACCTCTGGAGATCATCCTGTCCAGCCCCCAGCTCAGCAGGATCAGCTCAAGCAGGCTGCCCAGGGCTATGTCTGGCCACACTCTGATTATATCTCCATGAACAGAGACTCTACAACCTCTCTGGGCAACTTGCCACCATGTTGAGCCACCCTCACACTAAAGAAAATTTTTCGTATGTTCAAACAGAATTTCTTTTACTGCATTTAGTGTGCCCATTGCCTCTTATTCTTTCATGAGGCACCACTAAGAACACTATGGTTGCATCTTCTTGATGCCTTCCCACCAGGTGTTTATACACATGGATCAGATCCTCCTGAGCCTTCTCTTCTCCAGATGGACGCACCTCAGCTCTTTCAGCCTCTCCTTGTATGATAGATGTTCCAGTTCCTTAATTGCATTTGTGATCCTTCACCAGAGTTGTTCCAGTATGCCCATGTCTTTGTTGTACTGGAATTGCTGGTGCACTGGGCCCCATTATTCCCCTGTCTGAAAACTGAGTTCTTGTCGCAACACAGCACTGTACCAGGAGCAGGTAGGATGGGACCAGAGCTCAGACTGCTCAACGCGCTGCTCTGTATAAATCACCATTTGCAAACACTGCTGCAGGCTTACCAGCAAAGCCGTGGTAGAATTATCTCTGCTAGCCTGTAATGCAGATGTGGAGAAAAGGATCTTGCCTACTGCTTTCGGAGGCTCTTTGCTCTGCAGGGACTTTCTAATGCTGTTTCTATTGCAGTTACTTATTAACATGCCTGAATTGACATTTGGGAAAGTACGTGTGCCTGAGTTCCGCTAACAATACAGATTTTGAACAGCAAGACCCTGTTGGCCACTGCCAGCAGCCATGGTAACCTCAAATTGTTATCAAAGAGTTATTCTGACAGGGAAACAGGCAACTCCACAGCTCCCTTGAGCAAGGAGAGCTGCACTGCCATGGCTAGAGAGGAGGCTGGGCTAGTTTCCTTGTAGCCTTTCAGGCATCCACTGAAGTATGCAATACTTGCAATACTGCTTAAGTCAATTTAAGTTATTTACTTAATTAAAATTAATTTAAAAAGCCATGCAGTTGTGTCATAAGTGGAGAACATGCAGAACAGAGGTCTACTTTTGTGGGAATAACTTGTAGACAAGTGATAGACAGTGACTTCGTACATGTTTTTTTATGTGTTGCCACACTTGCCATGTTTATGCTCTCCAAACGGGATCTTTCAGAATCCATGGGGAAAAGAGGAGGCAGAAATGAGCAATATTTGCTTAGGATATGTGTAATACATGCAGCTGTTTGTATGGTATGAGTATTGTGCATCTAATAAAAATTAAAAGATCCAGAAATTAATTCACAGGTCATATAAATATTCAAGCCTCTTCATGCAGCAAATAGGACCTGGCTATGGCAGATGTTGAACCATTGGCACATAAATACTCCTTGTTGTAGGATTGGTTTATCAGATTTTTGTGTCCCAATCAACCAGAGTGGCTGTGGCTGCAGAAAGGAGCTGCAAAGACAGCATGTGCCAGTCCTTGGGAACTATTTTCCTCAACTCCGGTCTTGCCTTTTGACTTTTGTAGACCCAAATGGGAGATCTCAATGGCTCAGTTAGAGGTAAAAGGGGAGTTCACGTTCCTTTTCTTCCTCCTGTGACCAAGTCATTCTATTAGCTGCTATGAGATAATTAGTAAAGAAAAGGTTGCTGGACTCATATATAGAAACTGAAACCATCAACATAACATCTGCCAACTGTCAGAAATAAAAAGGAATCTGGATCTTAATAGTAGACAAGTAGAGCACAAATCAAACAGGTTAAAAGGCATTTGTAGCAAGGGCTGGTGGAGTATTGTACGTGGCTTCCAATGTCATGGGGTGGCTACAATGGGAAAGGTATGGGAGAGGGCGTTTAGGATGATAAAAGGCTTCAGAAATTATTCTTCTTTGGGGTTGTAAGGAAAAGGCTTTCAGCCTAAAATATATGTGAAAAATACTTTGACACAAAATATTTATAGGGACAAAATCCTGAGCTACAATACAGCACTAATAAGCAATGCCTACATCTTGCTGTTTGGGTGCATTTAAGAATAATAGGTTGTCAAGAAAACAGCTTTTTCATCACTAGTTCTTCGTGGGTTTGTTATATTATGCAGACAGATGTGAAACAAGTCTCGTCAGCCCTTTTCACTGAATAAACATGACAATAGCATTATCACTTAGCAAGTAACATGTAACCCTTCAGTCTGTAAAAAGCAAAAGAAAACAAAAATGTTTTCGCTTTGCTTCTTGGTGTTTTTTTTTGTGGATGGAAAGATGAGGTTAGCACCTGTGATTTAGGGTTTCTAAAACCTGAAAATTGAACAAAACCACTCAGGGTTTAATAAGAGAAGAAGAGTGTATCCAGCTTGAAAAATGAACATAAAAATATACAGATAATCAACATTATCAGAACTTATTAATTTTCAATAAGCACTTTTATGTGCTTGGAACACAGGTCTGTGAGGAAATAGGCTTGTAAGAAGATGGAAGTAGCTGTAAGCGGGAAGATGGAGAAAGGGGGGTCCTCCTGAGCAAGGAGCCAGCCCCGGTGTCATGGGACAGCCGGGTGTTCCCTGGCAGGTGGGGCTGCCTTGCAGGGGTGTGCTTTTCCATGGACAGCTGTGTTGGTGGGAGAGTTTGCCTTGATGTGATTTGTGAACTCGTACTGGAGCATTATTTTCCAAATTGACAACAGAAGGTGGCCATCTGACCGGTTTCATAAAGTGCCAGTGATGTATTGGAATGACATGCAGGATTTACTGGGCTGCTCCATCCAGCAGCCCTGTCCTCTGAGTTTCCTTCAAGCCCAATTCTATCTTCATCTCCATCATTTCCTTCTTACAGACTGCTAAAATGCCTGGCTGTTTCTAAAAGCCATTTGTACAGCAGTATTTGTTTTGACTGTCCTAAATGACAAATTATTCCACATGGCTACATGAATTGAATGATTCTGCCTGAATTCACTCTTTGCTCATAGTTTTTCAATTAAATTCTTTCAGATCTCATTACACTGCTCACTTTTCAAATTACACCTGCTGCCGTTGCTAGATTTTGTTTGTGTGCTTGGGACCCCTCTGTTAGCAGAAGCGATTGATGGCAATTTGCTATTTTTAAACCAAGGGGGTGAATTGGATTTGAAAACGCCAACAATTAGTCACGCTTCCAACAGCACCAGGGACAGAGACAAGCTACCAGAGAATAAGGGAGAGTTTGAGCTAAAAAGTACATCCCTATTTTGTGGGAGTTGCTTTTCTGCATATTTTAGCCCTCTGTAAGCTGGGTATGCTATTTCACATCATTTTTAGTGGGAGCTAGTGGCAGGTTGGCAGGAACCAAGGGATGCTGATCAGTGACAAATTTTCACCTGCAGTAATCTGTATGTGCACCCTAAGCCTTATCAGCTTACAGCAGATAAAGTGTTCTCAACATAGTCACAGGAATGCCATGTGGATTGACAGCATTTGGGGCCGTTGACAGGGAAACTGCAGAAAAAAAAAAAAGTATTAAAGTAAATGAAAAGTGTGTTTGAACTGAACTGCAATACCTCATTTGGAATTCCAGCTATTATAAGGGATTTACTTTTGTGGTGTAAAATATGAGTATTATTATTTGCTTAAAAACCTGAAAATATTTCATGATAATTCTATCCTAATGTCATTACGCTTTGTCACAAGCAGTTTGGCAAATCTGCAGTGAATTTATGAAATGCTTCAGTATTGCTTAAGTAGTTACTTATCAAAAAAAAAAAACCAAAAAACCACAAAACCAACAGTTTAGCTCTGAAAGGTCACTGAGCTCTGAATATCATCATACAGGTGGGAATTGGATATACATAAAAGCAGGGTCAACATAAGACACAGGTTAAAAAAGCAGGTAGCTAAGGAGGAAAAGCACAGAAACCGAACATAGTCAGCAGAGATTCCTGAAGCAATACTGAGGACGTGCCTGTCGCACAAAGCTCTGGTCTGTAGGGATTTCTAAGTTAACTCCGAAGGAGTTTTTCAGCAGAGCTAGTTAAAATATTTGTACTGCTTTTGGTACCCAAAGTAACTCTGACATCTCTGCCTGGCAGTGCTCCGTGCAGGGAGGGCAGAGCCTCGGGGTCCTGGAGGAGGCCAGGTGCGTTCTCGCCCTGTTGTCACTTCATGGTCTGTGCCCCAGAGCCTTTTCTTTGGGGGTGGGATGAAGTATCAGTTATTAACCCCATTGGATCACCAAATAAGGCAATAGTGTGTTAAATGAGCACTGTGCAGAAATAACTATTTCTGTTTAATAATTTTAGTATCAGAGATCGTATTGCAAGATTTTATATTTCTTACTTTGTTTTGTCAAATGACTTCTTCCTGTGAACTGAGAGGTTTTCATTTGATTTGTGTGTATGTGATTTTTAATAATGCATATAGCTACTGAGATATATTACTGGTGTCTTTCAGCATTCCTGAAATTAGAAGTTTTGATGGCTCCTGCTCCAAAAATGTTTGGAATTGATATTTCACAGGAAGTTTCTTTTAGCTAACGGAATTGTCACCAAAGGCAGATTCCAGTTCCTGGCAGCACTGTTCATCTCACCTACCCCCTAGGATCTGGAGGATGCTTGAAGTGCAGGGGTATTTTCACGTCTGTTTTTGACCTGTGGTACTGGTGAGAGCTGCTCCCCACTCTTGTATTTATCTGTCTTTTCAAACACAGGTCACAACGCCTGTTGTCTCAAACAAATCTGAAAATATTTCAAGGAGGGCCATAGGCAGCTTATGAATTTTTCTGATGAAACAGACTTAAAAGCACTCCAAAGCAAAGCGTGGTGACGTGTGTGGTGGGAGTTAGCCTGGCCTTCAGGGTTTGCTCCTCCTCCCGTACTTGCATGGCCGGTGCTGCCAAGGATGGGAGGTGTTTGCTGCATTTGGAGCTGTTTCCCTTTTCCTGGCAACAGCTGCTCCTCCTAGAGAGCTCTTTTCTAGCTCCAAATGAAAAATTTCCCTTATTGAGGGCTTACCAGAATTGTATCACATCTAAAGTGGTGTTGAGGCTGTCTGCAGCAGTTGGACCCAGGAGCACGCCTTTGATTCTTGCCCTTCTCTTCTGACTCGGCAGCTTTAGGCCTTCTTCCCAACCTAAACAATGTTCACTTCACTCTCAGTGCTTGGCAATTCTCAACATATGGCCAAGGGTGCCTGTCCCGGCTTGTATCCCGTGCGAGTGCTCTAGCTGGAGCTCTTTCTTGGCAGGAGATGAACAGTTTGCAGCTGAAGGCCCAGCGTGTGCCCACTGTAACCATCACACCCTGGGGAGATGCAGGGAGAAGGAGGCTCACTGTGGCTTCCCCAAGGTTTGCCTGCTCTCCACATTGGGCTTTAGGTACCATTCTCTTGTCATGTCACAAGCTAGGATACAGTGGTTAACCAGCCAGAGCAGGTGAGCCCAAAACAATGTAGACGTTTTCAGATTTTCATCAACCATAGCTTAAACAGGGCAGATAATAAACTGGGAAGTGTTAGTACATGCCGTGGGCCAATGGACTGCACTTAGAGTGGTAAAGGCAGCAGGGCCCTTCCTTTCTGGAAAACACATTTTGGCACTTTTTGTAACAGGACTTATAATATTATTTTAGTCCAAAAGAGAGAATAAATTAAGAAGTTATTGTTTGGGGGGGGGGGAATATTTGCAAGAACAAAAGGGGAAGATAAAATCAGCTTGCTTGTGGCTACCGTTATAACTGTCAAAAGGAGATGCTGCTTGAACTCAAAAAAGAAATCTGAAAGTGAACAAGTTGAATTGCAGAAATCCTGTCTCTGGGAAGGATGCTACAGATCATTTTGAGACAGAAAATCCTCCCTGTTCCCTCCTAATGTTGACATGTTAACATTACGTCATATCTGACGTGACATTTTCTTGCTGCTGTAATGTAACATTTCCATAGCAAGACTTCATCCCTTCTCTCTGTTTGCAATATCTTGACAGAGTCAGGGAATCACTTTTTTATTAAATGCAAAGACAGAGCAACCCACTCAAGTTTTTACTGACTTCAAAAGGCCATTAGTGGGAGATATTGTTCTCAGCATTTCCTCTGCTACATTTTCATTAAAATGATGAATTATGTCGTACAGTATTTTGATTATCTGAAGGGAGCCTTCCTTTTTCTGACAGGAACCGAGTCAGAAATGAGTTAAGTGCTGACAAATATGATACTAAAAGACCAGGAAATGAATTTCACAGCTGAGTTCTTCAAAACATTGAAGAAATAACTGTCTATTTAAAGCAACATATAGGAAGTGACAAAAATTAGCCTTTTCTTTTGATATATTTTATGTCATTTGTATTAATATTTATCAAGGTTTGTGCTTTGTAAATACTAGATTTGTTTCTTACAGTGAAGTGTTTATCTTAAAGCCTGGATTCTGACTCGTTCTGTGTCTGGCCAGCAGCATCCCATTAACAGCTGTAGACAGCTAAACATGCTTCTGTGGTCAGAGCACACTTAATAGCCAGTAATTTCTCTGGTGCCTTTCATTTTTCCTAACTACCTCAGGCAAACAGTGTGATCCAGAAAGAGAAATGTGGCCAGTTGCTTTTGGCCACATTTGGAAAATGGAGCAATTTCTCTGTCCCTTTCAGAGCACTCCTTGTTCAGTCACACAAAAACCCCACTGTAAATCTGCAGGGATTTCTGTGTTTGCAGAGAGTCAACAGGAAAATTAAAGCAAGAGCAAGGTATCAGTACAGTGCAGGCGTCTGTTCGCCTGGGAGAAGTGCTACACGCAGTCATGTTCTGTCTCGTAACGTCTCCTTTTCACCTGACACCCAGCAAGGTCCTGATAAATTGACCCAAGTGTGCTGGTTTCAAGGGTGCCTCATCAGAATCAGCAAGCCGAGGATCTGGGCAGTGTCTGCAGAAGCACAAGCCCATTCGTGGATGCTGTGTGAACTGTGCTGCCGCTGAAGTGACAACGCAATATATCCACAAGGGTAAAAGCTCCTTCATTTCAGGCCCTCAAATGATCCAGATTGATGGCTTTCCCATTCACCAGAGTGACCTGTTAATACAGGGCTCATGAAAAATGAGTTTGGAAGATAAACATTAAGTATTACCTCCATATTTCCTGGAGAAAGTACAAGTTCTAAGGGCAATGAGAAATGTAGCAATATGCTGCAGCCTATGAATTATATATGGTGTCAGTACTCCTGGCGCTTTACTTACAGCTTCACAAACTGCTTTCCTAGCTCATGAACATGCAAAGTAATTAGAATGGCAAATAGAGTTAGATTTTATTGACCTGTGATGCCCCCTAGTTCTCTGACGTGTTCTTGAACATCATCTAGTGTTTTTTTCCTTCAGCTTTAAATCAGCAGTTTGTAGTTTGTAGCATCGGTTATTTGGTATTTCTAATTTATTGATGTGGACAGCCAAGGCTTCCACACTTGTTATCGGTTGCTCGTTTATCCGCTGATCTGTCATTGTGCACAGCAACTGTAGCTTGCTGAATCACTTACTATATACTGTAAATGTCAGATATGAGCTCCCCCTTTAAAAATTGCCTTTTATTCTGGGAGCTGCTGAGCCACATCCTCGAAGTGTATTGTGCTTTCGGTAGCAGAGGTGATTTAGTACAAATGATAGGATTGTGGGTTTTTTGCCCACAACAGCGAGGTAAAGCACAACCGCTGAAATAAACTTGTACATTTTCATTTCCTATATAAAAGAGGCTTCCTTCATCACGAAAATGTAGGCTGGATGCTCATTCTTCTTTATTAATAATAAATAGGCAGATAGATGCACAGACACAGAGTAACACTGCCCCTGAAACGATTTTGCTAATGGTAAAATAGATACACATGAGCGAGCAGATTGCTTTACCCACTAAAAATGTAGCCTTCCCACCCTCCCAGAGAAACACTGCAAATCTTGAGTAATGTTTTGTCTCCTAAGTAATGCGAGCGGAGGAAGCAAAGCCTGTCTCCTTCCTTTGAAAAGAGTGGGGAAATTTTAATAGGTGAGCTGCAGTACCTTTAGCTGAAGATTAGGGTTATGTTTTCTCAGCACAATGCTGACGCCTTTCAGAGCTGGTTTATGCTGCTGAATATCTGAGATGAGAAGTTCTGCTGTGGAAGGAATAGTGCTCACTTCTGAATTGTCAGCACTATTTTTCTTGACGCACTTATGTGATTCTCAAAGGTGTCTTATTCAAGCGCCTGTTTGGCCTGACCCTGTTTAGCTTATGAGATCTGACAGTGGTGGTATTGCTGCAGGCTCTGATGTTACTCTTATGATGTTCTCCAGAAGACTGAAGCTAATAACTTACCGATGTTTGTTCTGTGTCATGCAGTTTTTGAGTTGAAAGGACATGCAAAAATATGTTTGGTGTGTTAAGTATCCTATCTGTCTTTCAGACAGTGGAGCAGCATGAAATACTTATTCTTAATTTTTGTCAGTACCAACCAAGCTACTTTTTGGTTTTGATGGCGTTATTGACCTCTTGTAAGCAGGAGAAAAATCAGCGTTCAATAAATTTGTATTTAGGTGCTTATGATTCCAGTGTATTTCAAAGAATGGGTAGCTACTAGGTTGGGTTCGACTTTCACGTACTGACATATTTACTGTATGTGTTGAGTGGGTTTTGCAATGCAAGCATATTTCAGTAAATAAAATGAATTTGCAACCAATGGGAAGGGAACAGTAAGTGATTTAACTTTTCATCTTTTTCTTCAGCTTAAAATGAAAAGCTCTCAGAGGGATTGTTTATGACAAGCCCTGTGGGCTGAAGCACTCTGAAAAAGCCCAGGAAAGATAAGGAGTAGAATTGCAAATCGAAGTGATTAAACAGTAAGATTAATAGACAATATAGTTGTCAATTTGGAAGGCACCTTTGGGCTCTTATCCTCTCTGTTTTTTTCTGCTGTAGCCCTGCTAAGGACCAAAGGAACTGTTAATACTAGTAAGGGGCAGTTTTCTGCGTGGGCTCCAATTCTGTTTCATCTTGGCTAGTGCCAGGTGTAGGGAATTGGTCTAAGATAATTTCATAATGGCTTGAGATGATAAAAGGTTTCTGGTTATATCAAAGCAGACTAGACGCAAGCAGCAGATGGATTTTCAGCTTTACAGAGTACATAGCACATTAGTGATCCAGTTGTGGATAGCTGAGTTGCCCATCCCGGGCTATGAGTGATTACAGGTTCTGGCAGGGAAGGTACCAATTTGCCACAAGCCACGTACGCCCTTAGGACTTCTCTGGAATACACTGACGTGCTTCTTTTTCTCCTAAATTGGAAAGAGGGGCATCTGGAACAAGGGAGCTGTGACCCTGCCAGGGCTCTGACAGCTCCGTAACCTCTGGGTGCCCTTAGAAGCCAGAGTTAGGCAGATGTTTTTAAGGAGAATATTGTTTTCCAGATCTGTGCATTTATATGTGACTATGTGCAGTGAAGTGATCTGATTTAGAGGCATTATTTGAGTTGTGCTTCCCTTGGGACACAGCCTAATGCAAACAGGCACCTTAATTTGTAAATAAAACAGGAACGAGAGGTGCTCGGACAGCAGGTCTTTGAGCATGGCTTTGATGACAGAAGAAGAGGAAGGGGCTATGTGATACTGGGTGGTATAGGCAGAGAAACTGGTGAAAAACCTAACCAAAGCATCCCGTTCCTGAAGAAATGTGAATTTTCTGATAAAAGTCATTTTGTCAAAGAGGAATTTTAGCACTTTCCCACCTTATGAAACACTTGGATGATGTCCTCGTCTTTGACAGGTTTCACAGAACCTATGGGAAATGAGGTTTTCATAGTTCACTCGTATATTGAATTTAATTCACTTGGAATTGTTTGTTTGAAGCAAATTTACCAAAGAAAAAAATGTCTTTCCTATTAGAGGTTTCCCATACAGGACAAGTCAAGTTCCTGTGGATTACACCAACACAACTGAAGCTGCATGGTAAAGCATTTCCAGCCATTCCCTCAAGGATAGTTGTCAAGACATTCATTCCAGAAAGGCAGTCACAGAAGCTGGGCCTGTCTAAAATGTACATGTGGTATAGTTCTACCTACAGGGAAAATACCCTTTTTTGGGTTTTATTTCTGTTTTCTGCTTCTCCTCCTGGCTAACAGGAATAGTTCCCTTCATAACTGTTCACAGCTCTGGCATTATGCTGGAATTGTCTATTTCATAAACAAATACTGAAGTTTGTTTCAGTTAGATTTGGTGATGTAGGGGAGAGCTTAATCTGACCCAGCACGCTCTGAGGATAAGAAGTAGGAGTTCTGTATAATAGTTCAATGTGAAAGATATTCACTGGAAAGAATTAAAGATTATTCATTTTTATTAAGTTGTGGGAGGGTCAGAGGAACAGCTTTCAGCATCTCCGAGATCTCAAGCTACCTGTCACCATATCTCTGTTCCCTACCAGCCCAGACCTCATTTCAATATTTAAAATTGTACCTGTTTTCTTTTTCTAGTCCTCAAAAGGGCTTTAATTCCTTTCCTTGTTCTGCTAGTGCTCTAGCTGCTACAGCTGTTGCTGTCACATTTAATAAGGACTTTGTAGGGTTTAAATATTGCATTGCTGCACCTGCTTGTCTTTGGTGTAAGAAAAGAGCTTTGTTCCTTACAATGAGGTGCTCCTCACTGGCTCTGCTGCTGACACACGGGTTTCAGCTGAAGGTGACAGGAATTTATAACTCGCCCCAGTGTGCATGAGAAGCTCCCTGCAGCGCCGGTGCTGCCTGGCACCATAATGCAGCCACCGACGGAGCTAGGAGCTTGCTGTGCCCCGTGCTAGACTCCATCCAGCACCGAGCCCTGACGTAGCCATTTGTTCCAGGGCTGTGGTATCTGCAGCCTCACATCTTTCAAGTGAGAATTGACCACGTTATAGTTCCTGACGTGGCTGTTGTACTGCTACTCCAACGTTGTGGTTACATAGTTCTCATTTTCAACTCCATAGTGATAATGTAGAGCCTTTTGTGCAGTAAACAGGTAACTTTCCCCTGCTCGCTTGCAGACTAGGTGTGAAGCAAGGCAGCAACAGGGACAGTAGCTCGACATTTTAAAATGTCAGGGGGAGGATGAAGTGAGACTAAAACTTGATGTCCTCATGCCTACAGTAACTCAACTGCTGATTGAAATATTCTTCTCCCCAGCCTTGAGCTCTGTATATGTCAATCCAGCTGAATATAATTGGAGCTGTTTACTTTGACAGACAGTGAAAATTCAGGAAAAACATGGAAGAAAACACTCAGCCCCAGATCTGCAGTGTACTACTGTATGCCCTGCTGTGTACTGTGTATCTACCCCCATCCTCCTTCCCTCCAAACTCCTCCATCCCTCTGCACTGCCAGGCTAGATATTTACATTCATTCGCAATGTTAAGCTGTGCATTAAAAAAAGCCCATTTCCTTCCTGAAGCTATTCATCATCTCCTAGGACCTTTGATGACATCCCCTTCCTTTGATTCTGAATTGTTCTCGTGCTTTCACTATGACACAGAATGATTTGATTTGATTTTATTTTTTTCTAACATAACAAGAGAGGTTGGTCTCTTTGTAAGGATTTCTTTTGAAGTATCCAGGGGTGAAAAGAGCTGAGCTGCAGGACAGAAAAGTATTGCTAAAACATTACATTTTAAAAAATTGATAATGAAGTCTAGGTTAAAAAAGAAGTTACTGTGCAATGCATATATTTTCATCTAAACATTACAGGCTGTTCTTTTGTTTGAATTCTCTGGGCTATGAAGGAAAACAGATGAGTGCTCATTTTGGTAAAGATACTACATTTCAAGAATATTATCAATTATTTTTGTATACCTCGTGGCATGTTTCTATCCTTTAAATAGGATTGGTTTTGGCTTAGCGTGCTCGTATGGCTCTGATTCTGCTTTAATTTACAGACATTTGCGTTTCTCTGCTTTCACTGCTGGTAGCATACTTGGTGAATAACAGCTTGCTGGATTTACATTATGAAAATAAGAAAAGGAAATGAAAATGCAGATCCTTATCTTGAAGCAAAGATGCCTAAATTAGAGCAAATCTTTTTGTTGTTCTTATATTTGCTAAATATAAGGCGTAGTCAAATCCCAGAAGCTGAGATCAGACACATCTGCAGTACGACAAGTGGCGATTCAGGTTCTTAAATCCATGACATGGCCGTGCCCTTTAAACCTGGGCCCAATTAAAGTGAAATCGGAGCAGAGGTTGTTTCCGTGTTTGCATTTGAGGATCTCCATTTTAATGCATGCTTTCGTGTCTAGCTGAGAACCTCCAACCATGTTGTGCTATATTATCATAAAAATAATTTAAAAAGAGGGAGCCTCCAAAGGGCAGCTGCAGTGACCCAGCACCAACAGTCAGCAGAAGATATCCCCAAAGACTTGGTGGAGAGGAGGCTAAAACAGGGACTTAAAAGCAATCCAGAGCCTCAACTGGCAAAAATCAGCAGTAAAAGTCTACGAGACATTGCTGCTTTGTACTGACTGAGGGTCTGTAAGTTTAATTCTCAGCTGCTTATTACAGAGGTGGATTTGAAGAGTTGATCTTGTTCATTTAGAATCAGCTTTATGTTTGTCAAGGACCTTGCCACAGGAGAGGGCATTGCAAGATAACACAAGTAACAACAAGAGTGATTGTTCTCTCGTCTGAAGACCTAGTGTACCAATTACTATTTAAAATCATTATTTAAAGTGTTTGCTGTAAACCCTTTCATAGCAGGAACACTTTGGAAATACTAAGTGCTATTTTCCTTTTAGCCAGAGAAAGGATTGGGAGTCACCTGAAAGCATGTGGCTGCAATTTCTTGTTTGAAGCTCATTTGTCAACAGAACGGATGTGCTGCTGGAGGTGTGGGGTGGTGGTGAGTGTGCTGCTCATCGCTCCAAGGGCTGTCCTGGAGGCAGGACAGTGCTTGCTGAAGGCTGTCCGTGCTGCAGCTCATCGCACGGTCTAGACATACGCACAGTGCGTGCGTTGTCTGAGCAGCTGCTAAAATTAACCTTGTAGGCATGACTTGTTTTTTACAGCCTCATTTTGCTTTCCTTCAGGCAAGGTCAGCTGTTTGAGAGGGGGGAGGCTGAGACCTGACCCGTGAGGTGGTTGGCTGTGCTATCCTTTATACTGGTTTGTGCGAAGAACAAAGTCATTGAAGTGGATACTTGCAGTGGTGTAAAATTCATGGGAGGTAGGGGCGAGGCTTTGAACATTATGCAAGTATTTTTTTCTAAATTTGCCCTTGGTTTTGAGTTTCTGACCTTCAAAAGAGAAAAAGAGCGGCTGAAGAGAGATTTTTCTTGTAACAAAAATGGCGACAGCAACATAAACTCTGGTCTCTGATCAAGCCCGAGAAATTTGAGACTGAAAGGGGAAGGTTCGTAAGTCACTGGAATGGCACAAAAGAGCAACCTGGTAAGTGCACTTGTATGCGTAGCTGTAACCATCATAACAAGGGCTAATGTGTGCCTACCAAAGAAAACTAAAAATAACAACCCACAGTGCGAGAAGTGTTGGAGATTAAAAAAAAATTAAAAAAAAGTAACCAGGTGAGTAAATAGTGATGGATTGCAAGAAACCCACCGCGGTAGCAAAAATCAAGGATACAGAAGCAAATTTACATTAAGCTGGTTTTATCTTAGGGTAGCCTTTGATTTAAAGGCCATTTGACCAAAATCTGATGAGTCTGAAGAGCATCAAAAGCCAGGACAGCCCTCCTCCCTGCACCTCTGCTGTGGGCGTGCCATCCCTGCAGTCACTCCCTTGTGTCATGAGGGACCAAACCACCTGAAGTGAACAGTGTGGATTCCATTAATGTTAATCAACAATAATAATGTTTCCCATTAATGTTAATCAAATATAATAATATGCACAGTGGTCTTCTGCCAGTGTACACTTGAGCATTTGGTTCATGACACGCATACATGGCAGTGCTGGAGAACAGCTGCTTGCATGCATGGGCTAAAGAATTAGGAAAGGAACAGGTGAGGGGAGCAGGCTGAAAAGAAGAGCTTCCATTTCTGTGAAAGAGAGCGAATCTTTGGTGGGTGTTAAGTTTCCTTTGCCATGGAGAGCAAGCTCGTCAAGCCATGCTTTGTTCCAGTCTAAACAGAAACATATGCACTTCCAGCTGTGAAGATTATCACACAGTAAACTAGTCTCAAATGATTTTGCTGCTTCATTTCATTTTCATAATTTTGGAAGCTTAACACAGCAAAGGCCTTCATTACGGACTAAGTTCAAACCAAGTTTCAGGTTTTAAAATTGAAGTCGTTTGTGAAATCGCCAAGATTTAAAAATGTCCCTGAAGAATTGAACAGATGAAAAATGCATTTTATGTTGAAGAGTTCATTCGGAAGGAAAACCAAGGGGAGGACGAAGGAGTGGAGGGAACAGTTGCTTCTTAACAGCAAAATAATTTATCCACTTGGTGTTGGGATTGTCTTCTCACCTCTGCAGAGTCGTAAGGTGCTCGTATTTTAAAATAAAGGCAGCGCTTGGAATGCTGTGGTACCCGCAGCAGGCACACGTATCTGCCTTACTGCATATTGCAGAAATGATGCTCCATACCTGAGTTTACTCAGAGCTCGTTCTCTGCCTCCTCTTCTTCTCTGTTGAGAAGCACTTGCTGAGCTGCTTGAGCTTTCTGGTCTTGGTTCTGACTCTTAACTCCTGTAGTCTGAAATGTCAGGAGGGTACTAACGAGCCTTAATTGATTTCTGTGGGACCAAGGTTAAGCATGAGCCTGTTGCCCATCCCTTATCCAGTTGTCTGTTGCTGTTCAGCAAAAAAAGTGTTTTATTTTCCTACGAGTCAGTGAGGTTTAAGCACAATGCTTAAGGGCTGTCGCATGGTCCAAGACTGAACAGGAAAGGATCTTCAGAGAGGTGGTGCCTGTGCAAACCTTTACAGGGGCTGTCTTTCTCCCAGGGCTGCGTCTGTTCACCTCCAGCTCGACTACGTGAGGCCAGAGCAGCTTTTCCAGCTGTGACAGCACTGCGACTGCCACTGGCATTGTAAAACATACAGTCCCTTTCTCTAATGCCCTCTAATTCCAAACACTTGAAAGTATATGTGAAGCTTATGCTGAATCAATACCCTGCAAATAAGGAAGCTTTTCTTATAGAGCTGGTGGCAGAAATGAATGCTTGGCTCTTGTGTTGAACAAAGTGTACTTGTGCAGCAGTTCCATCTCTGAATGGCATCTTTAGCTGCAGATACTTGAAGCTTAAATGGCAAAAACCATGCTCTGTTGTTAAGGCCATGTTGAAAATAAAACTTGTCTTGTACTCGTGTACTGAGTAATAAAGATAATTAAACTGTTCAGAAAGTGCTACTACTTGAATTGGGCCTGTCTTCATCTCGTTAAAATAAATGTATTTGTTAAACACGCACATCTTTATCTCTTATGTAATGAGAAGAACAGAGACGTATCACAGATCTGCAGTGCCTTTTGTGCTGAATAAATTCTGTGTGACAGGCACCAGACAAAAAGTGATTTATGCTCTGTCTTGTAACGGGTGGAATAATTAACAGTGGTGGCATCCATCACTTCTGCAACAAGCTTCTCTCAGAACTTTTCCCCTGATTCAAGAGAAAAGCAGGAACAAAACAGGGAGAGAACAATAAAAGTCAGTTCCACACTCAGCCCTTTCACCTGGCTGTGCCTGATTTGGACACCTGATGAGTGATCTCTACTGCGTTAGGGAACAACTAAGAAGCTTAATAACGTGGGCACGGTCTGCGCTCAGTTTGTTGGAAATGAATTCTGCAGGGGTAAGAGTAAAGGAAAACTAAACCCCACAACTGTCTGTGACATGTGAAGACTAACAAATGAGTTTCTGCAGGAAATTTTGCTTGCTGCCAAGACACTGTCTTCGCTGGGAGCATGTGATAGCTAAAGATCTTGTAAAAGTTTCCTGTCATTGTAAGGCATGTGATCTCAGATTCAGAATTAGCTACAAGAGGTATCTTAAAAAAAAAAAAAAAAGAAAAAAAAAAGTAGTACACAAGCAAATCATTTCTCGGCTCTGGTGCAATGTACTTCTGATTTCCACCACCTGTTAACTGGCTGCTTGGAGTTCTGACAAAGTGAGACCTGCTGAGAGCCTGGCTCTGACTTCACGTCTTCAGGAATTCCCTTCATCTTCTCTCCTCCAATTCCAGAATTAACCTGTGGAACAGCCATGAGCTGGGATTACTGTTACCTCCCATTTTCTTTATAACTTCTGCAAAGCTGCTTGCCCAGTGCAGCGCCATCAAACCGCACGGCAATCCACTCCAGCAGTCCCTTCTGACAACGACACGGGAGCAAAGCAATGCTGCGTGAGACATGGAGCATCCTCAGTGCAACCCACCCTCCTTTTCTATATCTTCCTGCACTTCTCTGCTCCTTAAAAGCTAGTTTATTTGCTAGTTTTGTTGGTTTGTAAAAAATAGAGGAACAGTAAGACACTGTAATTCTGTATAAGACATGAAGATAATGGCTTTTGGAAGACTGCTGTAAGAATCAAAATCACTATGATTATTCTTTTTTTCTGTATTGAAAGTAAAAACACATCGTATGAATGGGAGGTGTCCAGGAATTACTGGGTACAAGATTTGTGAGAAGCTCAAGTGCAGTATGAAAGTGGCTGGCTAAAGATAACGCCAAGGTTAATAAGAGGATGAAATAGGTTTCTCCCCATAAATCACATGTATTTATGCTAAATAAGGTTAAAAGAGCATTTGGATCTTGGGCTCCTGTCGGTGGACTGATCACTGGAGCCAATTCCCCAAGCACTGACGTGTTCCTCAGCACTTCTGATGGAGCCTCACCCGGTGTGACGCAGAAGAGAGAGGAAAAGTTTTGAAGCAGCCGGTCAGCCAGCGGGGTTCCCTGCTCAGAGCTCTTTTCTTCTGTAAAAAAGAAGCAGGAATTCACAACGATACCAGAGTGTTAGTTGATCTGACCAAAGATCAAATGAATATCTGAAGAAGGGTTTGTGGTTCAGAGTATCCATCCGTGCTGGCTGAAATGTCATCTGTGGCTTTGAAGCCGGGAGGTCAGGCTGCTCTATCTGCTGCCGGGCAGCTTGGTGCTTCCTGGGGCAGCACGCTTTCATCTGCTGCTACGTTTCCTAGAGCCCCAGCGAGAGCACACAAACATTTTTCTCAGCAGTGAAAATGCTACTTTAGTGAATGCTGTTTCCATCCTGCTTGCACTGGGAAATGTTTGGAGTGATAGAGGCTCGCTGCATGCCAGGGACAACTCTGTCTCCTCCAGCTCAGAGATCTTAAATAATTCTAATGACTCCTTATGCCTCTCTGATGGACCATTCCTGCCTCTCCTGGTACCTCTCCCGCTTACATTTCCCAGCAGGTTGTTATACCAACTGTGGTGAGCGTGGGGATGCGCAGGAAGGATGCCAGTCCCTGTCCCAAGGAGCGTGAAGTATAACACACATGGGGCTTGTAAGAACGTCTGCTGACACACATGGGAACAGGGAATCCTCCCCAAAGGCTCAGCTCCTTTATCTGCAGGCACATACAGTTTTAGCCTGGTCTCTGTCAGACAGTAGGTGTTTGTTTTGCCTGCCCAGGCTCTAAAAACCTGCATTAGCTTTCCCCATGCGTAGCAAAATATGTATGTAACACTATGGTTTCTCTTTCTTCGTCATGCGTCGGGGGTATATCACACAGATCCTTGTGCTGAGACTTCCTAAGGCTCCTTTCTGGTGAGTATCTTTCTGTGTATCCATCACATAAAAAGTTGTTTGCCTTTCAAAGATGAATGTAAGAAGTTAAACCAAAGCTTGAATTTAATCCTTTTGGCCACCCAAAAATTAGGCTGAGTTTAAATAAAACTCAGAGGCTAGTCAGCATGGATCGTGAACATTGCACCAGAACATTGTGATTGTGGACACTGCACCAAAAGCCTGACCAGAGACAGTGAGAAATTATGCATGATAAGAACCCTCACTGGTGAATTTAGTCTGGAAAGTCCACAGTATCTGAATTCAGAGGAAGAAACCTAGGGAAAATATTGTGTTCACTTTTAATAAAAGTGCACCATCACTCACACGATTTGGGGGTTATTTCCACGGTGCTTTGAGCAGAACAAAAATCCCCTTACAAACACAAATCTTTCTGTTGATATAATTCAGCCCCCATTTAGATGGGAAAGGAAGAAAGCCTTTAGTTCTGTTGTCCTTGAAAAACAATGGCCTTAAATTAAGAGGGATTATTTTTAGTGAAATACAACACAGAGTGAAGAAACATAAAACTTCTCTAGTGGCCACTGAAATTCAAAGCACTCTGAGTTCTGGTGTTAGTGCAGAAAGAACTGCAATATAAATACGTACACACGGTCTGTCACTGCTCCCATGCCATACTGGGTCTGTTCTTAGAGCGCACGCAGCTTTCTGTGAGTATGTAATTACTTTGCTGACTGCTAAATAATAATGTCATTTACTGAGTTCATTTAACAGCAGACACATAATCATCTGTTCAAAACAATTATGCAAGATTCGAGTTGATCTGAAGAAAGTTGTATAGCTTTTTAGCCTATAATTAACATACGTGCTTGCCAGCTTTGCTTTTGCACATAGGGATAAGAGCAGTTGTGTATTTTATTACATTTTCTCTTTGCTGGGAGTCTGCATTCCAAACACGACAGAAAGCTGTGAAGGATTTGCATGGGTAGTGCTGTAAAACAGAGCTTGAGAAAACATAGATATATAGAGAGAGAGTTTCTATGCAAGGGCCTGGCTCAGTTATAAAGCCTGCACTGCATACACATAGCTATCCTTTAAGGAACATATACATTACAGATATATAAATATATAGATATATAGATATGACTGTTCCCTGAGGGTGCAAGTGCCTTGGGTTTTAGTGGCTATGAGTCTTCACCTATTACCAAGGTGCTTGTGATCAGAGCAGATGTAGCCCATGCTGGTAGAGAATGAGTCTTTGTCCCCCACTAGTGGTTGACCCAGGATGTTAAAAATGTATCCCAGCTGGTTGCAAGCGGCAGTAGTCCCTTGCTGGGGTTGATAAGCATCTCTTCGTGCAGATCTGATGGTGCTGCAACTTAAACCTTCAGAGTTCTGGCTCTGCTGCTCACCCTACTCAACTCATGGCTCTGAGCAAGTTATTAAATTCAGATTTTTCCCTCCCAGCAAAAGCTCAAGCATACGTAGTGCTTGCACAGCGTGATCCATGCTTCCAGGATTCTGCGGGCAGAAGGACAGAAGCAAAAATAACAGCTGTTGTCATCTGCTGGGGCTGCAGCTCCTAATTCTGTCTGCATTTGACTTTGACTAGAAGGTTTTCATGTGTCTGACTAAGTCACCAGGTAATCTCACAGGGTGTTTTAGCTGGGAATATGGAGGTGATTGCCACGGCACGGGCTTTCTTACAAAAAACTCTGATATAATTGGTAACCTTAGGTAATGCAGGAGTGATTCATTCTAACTTAGATTCATGCCAGTCCTAAGATTTGGAAGCGGGGGAGGAAGAGTGGCCATATACAGTGGGAAAGTATTGCAGTTTATTTGTCCTGCATCCAGGCATTTTACAGATAGACGATGCCAAATTCAGATCTCTCCTGAAATCAGACACATGGCAGTGGATTCAGAGAAGTTAAATCAGTCAGCTGGGAGTGTGAGGAGGATTGGTGACAACCTTCAACTTTTGGCCTGAACCTTAGGGTTTAGAGGCGAAGGGCAGAGCACTGTGCAACACCTGGTCTTGGGCTCCCCCAGCTTCTTCAGTGGCAGCACAGAAAACAGGGCTGTAAACGATGGTAAATAACATCAAGGAGTCTACTCTTTATAATGCCTGCAACATAAGCACTCTTATTAGAAAGGCATCTCTATTCAGGGAGTTCCGTACGAGCATTTTTTCTTGCTAGAGAATACAAAGTTCTGGATGGGAGCCGTGTGATTCAAGCCCATCCAGAAATTATCTGCCACAACAGGAGCAAAAATTTGCTAGAGCATCCTACTGATGTTAAATCTCAGCGCAGACAGGCTGTGGCATCATTTTATTAGCAGACTAGATACAGTGTTAAAAATTGTATCTATTATATCCATCCCAGAGGCATTCATCCAGAAGGGAGTAAGGGAGCTCAGCTGACAAAAGGGATTTGTCCATTCGGACATGCTGAAGGGCCTTGAGATAAGAAGTAATTCTAATATAAGCAGTTCCTGAGTTAAAGTATTAATTTATAGGAAATACTTTAAAAATAGGTCTTTTGAGGAGATTTTATATGGCTCAGGGTTCTCATTTTTAGAAGCTTTAGAGCTTACCTCACCTGGTAAGAGTTTGCAAATCCAATCCCAGTGATTTGTGTGCCCACATTCACACTTTGCGAGGCATAATAATTTCCTAAGGAAGGAGCGTGTTAAGCACAGCAGTCCTGGGAGCAGCTTTCTCTTTCATAGCACCTCCCTTTGCGGTGGCAGCCTACTTTGCTCTTTGGAGGAGCCCTGCTTCCCTGATGCTGCTCCCTCCGCTGTCGCTGCAGGGGCTGAGGGTTTGTTGCTCCCCTCTTCCATCCGACGTGGCAGCTGGATTTCAGCTCTCTGCCTGGGCTGTTTCAGTACGTTTTCACAATTAATTTACAAGGTGCAGTATCAGGTGCTTTGCTAACATTCATATTTATCGCCTGGGCTGCTGCCTGCCTGCGCTGTCGCAGTTCCTCCGAAGAGCAGGATGTTTGTCTGGCACGGCTTGTTCTTTACGCACCGTGCTGCCTCCTGCTTGCGTAGCTATCACCCAGTGGAGATGTGGAGTGCTGCTTCCAGGGGTGGAGGAGGAGGTGTGACGTTATTCTGCTCTTACCATTTGTTAACAGGCAACACTGAGGAGCTATGAAGGCTGCTGTGTGTCTGTTGAGCTCATTCCTTAGTTGGTACAGAGTTTGTCACCCCTCTAAATGAGCTCAGAGATTACCTATACTCTAGCTACTAAACCCCCTGGTCAGCAGAATGCAGGAGGGGAATGCATTGGTTTGTCCTTTCCCTGCTTTTGTGGTTACTTCTAGTTTACTTCAAGCAGTTTCAAATAATAGAGAAGATGTCAGGAACGTAGTTGCTAGGAGAAACCTCTCCTCTTCAAGAACTGCTTCTGTGTTAGGAGATTTTTGATGTTTGAATTCTCAGCTTTTCAATGGCAGTGTTGAAGCCACATCCGTGCCTGCTTGCTTAAAGTTGCAGATTGAGAGTGCTTTTAAAATTGTGTTTAAAGACGTCATTTGTAAGAATATGCGAGAGAATAGGATTGTGTAAGTAATGTATGTAGCCCGTTTGTCAGGGATGAACTGCAGAGAGCTAAAAGTCGCATTTTATGTGGCATCTCTCTTGAGCTTGGTTTTGGGAACACCTCACACTGATCTTGGTTGCACGAAATGAAAAAAGACATCCCAGATCTCTGCAGGCTGCCCCCTGCCCCTAGGGTTACATTTGAATTATTTTCATTTGCAGAGACAGAGAACAATTTCCATAAAGGTGATCTGGGAAATTAAAGGTTTCTCCTTGCTTTGAAGCAGTTACGAGGCCAAAGCCTATGGAAGTCCAAGCACTCAATGAAGTCCCATTTTTTCTGTGCTCCTGATGAAAGTGCTATTGCATTTGGTGAGACGTTCCCAAGTAATATCTACTGTTTACCCAGTGTTATTTGTCTGGGCAGAACATACTTGCCTCCCCAACCTGCAAGAAATATGAAACTTGCCTCTGGCCCTTTAGATTTTATATTAACCTATTTTTCAGTCCTTAGTGAGGAAAATCCTTTCCTTGCTGTTCCCTCCTCAGTGCTGGAAGTGGCAGCAGCGTGGTCCTGCCAGCTCGCAGCCTCCCCATCAGCACGTCCCTGATTGCGATGGGATTTTTTTGTTCCTCACAGGGGGCTAGAGTCAGCCCCGACAGCCCTCCCATGCTGTGTGAGAAGCTGTATTATTCTCTGCAGTGGCATGTGCTGTGCTTTGAGGTGTGTCCGTCTTCTGGTTGTGTGCACAGAGGTAAGGTACAAGGTGTAGTGGGATACAAGACTAAATCTTGAGCTTGGTTTTCTTGGGAATAAAATGTGGAAACCTCTTCTCCTGTTGTACACAGGCTGGTCTAGTCGCACGGACTAGGGAGCCAGGCCTGGAGATGCAGGTGCTGGTGGCTGGAGTAGTGCCCCATGGCTTTCCAGTGGTGGGAGGCAGATGAAGAACAGGAGAAATAGGGAATTAGGAGCGCCAGCCAGATTTCTCATTAGCAGGGGAGGCCCAGCAAACCTACCTGCAGCTCTGAAGTGAAAATGCAGAATAAAAAAATCTCAGGCAGGGAGCACCTCCCACAGCCTCAGACACAGGGAGGCACAGCAAAGAGGAACAGCAGGCCATGTTTTCTTCATTGTCTTTACAAGCGGTCTCACCTAATATTATGCATGCACATCTTTTTCCGGGCATTTTTCACAATTCTGCATTTTGTTTGGCTTTTTCAGTTTCCCCAGATGCTCTCTGCATTCGTGTGAGCAAGGATATATAGGTGCATAATAGGTGCATAATTGCTTCGTGTCCCCAGTGTTCATGCAGAGGTGAAGCTTCGTGTACGTGTGCAGACAGACACAGGCACCGGTGTGCAGAACCAAGTTAATGAAATGCTGCAGGCTCAGAATTGGGCATCCACAGCACAACTGTTTCCACAGACACAAGCCATTGAGCTACACGTGCTCTAGCACCTGCCAAACTTTACTCGCACAGAATACTCCACTATTTGCCATAAGGAGCAGAAGCTTTTGACCACAGGTGTAACACTTCTAATGAGGAGCTTTGGGATGCAGCAGCACCCCAGGAAGTGCCCTGTGCTCTCATTCTGATCTTCCAGAGCTGTAGACTAAATGGTTCTGTGCTCCCACTGGCGGTCCGGTCCCTCCAGGTGGTATTTCTCCTTTTTATTACCTTTCATGACCACTGGCTATCTCTGTAGTTACAGAACTACGGAAGTGATCTCTCATTATGCAATTTGGCGTATGCATAATTATGAAAGGATAGCGTGTAATTTATTCATTCGTTGAGACAGCCCAGTGATAAAATCCACAGCTGCTTCTTTCCCTGGGAAACCCCCCTTTTTTTTTTTTTTCCCTTTTGTTTTTGCAAGGGCTGAGTGGGAGGTGGGTGTGCACGTCACGCCAGTGTCGTGCAAGAACGCGGCAGGGCCGGGCAGCCTGTGTGTGGATGGCAGGCAGTGACGGCGCAGTGCTTTGCTGCCAGGGGTGCGAGGGCTTGCAGGACACACGTGGGCCTTGTGCCACCGTGCTCTGGGTGTGCAGGCACCAGGAGCTCCTGTGCACGGCTCAGTCCCTGCCCTGATCCTTCCAGAGGTATTTATCACGTCTCTGTGTGCAGCACCAGCACGGGGCACCTGACGTACCGGGGGCTGTTTCCAGGCTTGGTCCTTAGCAAGCAGCTTGCTGTAGGGTTCAGTCCCGAATCGAGGCTGCTGCTGCAATCAGGCTTTGATAGGGGAAGGGAAACGTGAAACATCTTTTTGGTGAAACAAAGGAGGCCGATAAAGTACGACTTGTGAATTGGATGTTAATGCTCTTCCAGGGCAAACACTTGAAGGATCGAGATGCTCTATTGAGAGCAGATCTGCTCGTAGGCCTTTAAGGGAACACAGTGCCTTTTAACTCCCATCTTATTTCCATTTAGAAGTAATTAAATGACTTTCAGATTCAAATGTGAATTATTTGGTAGTGATTTAGATTCTCATACAGACAAGGTATGAAAGTATACCTTTTTATTGTACCTACATTTTAACAGAAATTTATAATAAAATTGAAGTCCTGCTTTTTATAGAAGCTTTGGGTATTTCTTGAGAGCTCAGTACAATTGGGACTTATCAGCTCTAGCTCTTAACATTAGCAGCTACTTTTTAACCCAGCCTCATACAATTCCACATGATAAAAAGGCAGAGTTAAATTCAAAAATACATATTTAATTGGCAAGAAAATCCATCAAAATCTTTTCAATGAGATTTCTATTTTTTGGGCCGGAGCAGGACTGACTTGATAGCCCCATGTGGCAGAGGATGTAAGGGAAGCTGTAGCTTAAACCTGACCTGCCAGGGCACTGCCCTTACCACCAGATCACTAGTGCTTCTCTTCCAGCATCTCCTGTTCTGGTGTTTATTCAGTGTTTTGGGAAAGAAAATTCAGTATTTGCTTGTAGGTTGGGCACAGTTTTAGGAGACTGTTTGCTGCTACGTACTTGCCAGACTGAATTGCTGCTTTCTGATTATCCCGAAGTCATTGCAGCTGTAAAGAATGGAAAATGGATATGGATCATGCTTGGCCCAAACTCAGCCTCAGTGTGCACACTGCAGCGATCGGCCTTTAGGTATCCCATGGTGTCATGGCATAAATTGCTTCAAGCTCCAAGAATTGTTCCATTTAATGCTGTTGTCACAGCTGATTAACATCACGAGCATCTTCCCATCACAGCCTTTCCTTGCCCTCTTTCAGCTGGGGAAGGGGAGTTGCTTCGTGCCACCCCTGCTCTGGGCTGGGAGATGGGCTCAGCGCTCCCCACGTGGCACGGCGGTGCCTGGCCAGGGACAGAGCCCTTCTGCTGGGAACTGTGGCCTGGGAATGGATCCGGGAGGCTGCTGCAAAAATGTCCTGTAGCATCTGGATCTGACAGTGCGGGGCAGCTGTGCCACGTCCCACGAAGCAGCAAGTCTCTCACCGGTGTCAGACGGACGAAGATTTCACTGAAGTCCAGAAATCTCGGTAACTCAACGCAGCTCTCGATTATCAGAGCAAACTTCGCCCTCTCTTTAATGCTTTGAGTGAATATTTAAAAAAGTGAAGCAACCAATTAATTAGGGAGAAGCCTCCTCTCTGGCTGGTATTTCTTTTCTTGCAGTATCTCTTTCCTAAGTCTTAGGCATTATTTTGTTGTCTTTAATACCTCTTGATTGCATCTTGTTATCATCTTGTCTTGATTGGCTTTGTGGCTCGTTACACAAAAAGGGTGCTAATCTTTGTTAATTAGTTCCTTATTAGAGTCAATTGAGATTTGTAGCACAAGAAGCGAGCTGTATGTCTGATGATAAATAATTGGCTGCCAAGGAATTCTTAGCGTGAAATCATGTCAGTATAAGTGATGATACTTTAATATTTTATGTGTTTTTCTATGTGTTTACTGCGGTACTTCTTGGTTCTTCCAGCTGCTCTTCCCAAGACCTTTTTTCTTTTTTTTTCTTTTTCTTTTTTTTTTTTTTTTTTGTTGTCCTGTGGTTGTGTTACTGGTTTGGACACAGCCTTCCTTTCCAAGATATTTCTTTTCATATCACGTTCTATAAATTCATTACCTTGGTGCAGAGAACTTATTTCATTCAGAAAATTGCCTTCCCCAAATGGCAGGAAGTGCTCCTACTGCTTTTCACACTCGCCTTTGTCCTGTGCTGCTTTTTGCTGCGTCGTAGGATTGGATATTATAATGTCTTTGGTGAGCATTAACACCCAAAATGTTTTCTGGAGAGCTGGTAATAGGAAATGAGACGTAAAATTGCAGCGCTATTTCAGATCAGTGGGAATTCTGTTGGCTCAAGCTGTCCCGTGTTTCACCCGACGTCCAAGTCTCTGCTCCGTACCCGGTCCCACTGGTGAGGAGCCCGGCCTCGTGCGTGGCCCCGCTCGCAGCGTCCCCAGACGTGCTGCTGCTGCCTCGGGGCACGCACCCAGGAGATGAGGCTGAACACACGCGAGCCCTGTGGCCTGACAGCACAGGGATTTCTCATGGGAGGTAAGAGAAGATAAGGTTTACAGCATTAATCCATATCAAAGCAAACAAAACCTTAGGAGCCCGAGCATCTTAAGAGACCTGTGTTCCTACCCCACAGTGACTACAGTGACTCTGTGCTTTCCTTTCTCCCCTGTGAGATGGGAATAGAGACACCCTTCAGGGCAGCAATGAGGTGCCCTACAGCGACGTAAAGCCTCAGTCCATGGACCTGTGCTAGTGAAGAATTGCCTCAGGCCAGAGCGGGCCCCTCTGCAGCAGGGCTTGGCCCTCCTGGCACGCTGCTACAGAGAAGGTGGCTGGTGCTGGCTGCTAACTAAACCAAGCAGCAGCAACAAGCTCAGGGGGAGAACGCATGTGTAACCTCCAAGTTATTTTTTATTCTATTTGTAGCCTAAATGCTTGTATCTGTTTGATCAGAGGGCTGGAGCACCTCTCCAGTGAAGGCAGACTGAGAGAGCCGGGGATGTTCAGCCAGGAGAAGAGAAGGCTCTGGGGAGACCTCGGTGTAGCTTCTCAGTACTTAAAAGGGGCTTATAAAAAAGATGGAGAGCAACTTTTCACTCAGGCAGATAGGGATTGGACAAGGGGGAACGGTTTTAAACTAAAAGAGAGGAGATTTAGATGAGATGTTAGGAAGAAATTCTTCCCTCAGAGGGTGGTGAGGCACAGGACAGGCTGCCCAGAGACGCTGGGGATGCCCCATCCCTGGAGGTGTTCAAGGCCAGCCTGGGTTGGACTTTGGGCAGCCTCGCTGTGGGAGGTGTCCCTGCCCATGGCAGGGGGTTGGAGCCAGGTGGGTGTTAAGGGCCCTTCCAACCCAAGCCATTCAGTGATTCTGTGATCTGTTTTACTGCTTCTTTTCCATTTTCTACATTATGGACAGAGCCCAAAGATGCCACCCAAATGTATACTTTTTAATTTGTTTTTTATTGTCCAGCAGTACATTCATTTTACAAAAGTAACAGAGAGATTGTTCTCTTCTAATAATACCCATAGAAAAGCTGTTGTTTGTGACTTTCCCCGAATCACATTTATTTTAAAGATTGCTTTGAAACAGTGGAGGTGCATTCTGAAGCAGGTTAACTCCAGTCAGTTATACTGTTGAACCTTTAGATTTTGCACAAGGGCCAAATCTCCAATCTTGCTAAAATCCTGTGGGACTTTTACCTTCAAGGCTCTGCAACTTCAGTTCTGCGCGTTTGCCCCCAGCTGCTTGTTCTCTAAACAGCAGGATTTATCTAGGTAAATATTGAAATTCAAAGATGGGCCTGTGGGATCCATGCTCAGGATCCGCGGGGTGTGATTGCCTCGGTGTAGTTGCTCTGTTATTCCCATTCTGTGCCGAATTCCACTCATTTGTCCAGTCTGTACCCGCACAAGGGAGGACGTGTACCAGGCAGATGCTGACGCCCCTCCACAGGCAGGTGCATCAGCGGCAGCACAGGCTGTGCTCCAGCTTTACAATTAGTTCGTAGAGCAAAGAGCTTTTAAAAGTATCTACCCCACCTGCAAGTGATATTGTTCACGCTGTGTACAAGTCTGTAGTGCCTTCTCATACCAAATCTGTCCTAAATTTAATCCTAAAATTGTGTTCTTCCATTGCACAGCACATATCCTGTTTTGTACCCATTCATGTGTCGTTCTGGTTCCCCATCGACCACTAATCTCTCTACTGCACTGTGCAAGCTCTGGTCTCGTCATGGAGCTTTCCATCACACTTTGTAAGTTTTTACCATTTCTTTCGAGAAATGTAGTTTCACAACTAGGTTTTAAAAAGTACAAGAAATCCAATGCTTATAAATAGGCTAACCTCTGGGCGTTCTGCTTTACCGCGTGGTGGTCTGAACTCTGATTTGAAAAATAATGCCGTGTTATTTCTCAAGGATATGCGCCACGTCTGAAATAGATCCGGTATTTAAAGTCCTGAAGAATCACAGCGCATTTCAAAACTATGTTTTGCTTTTGAGACGCTGTGTGCAGAGGGATGCAGATTTAAATAGTGCATAAAGTATTTTGACAATGAAATATTTTTGAAGATGTAAACTGAATGTTTGTGAGTTATGAGCTTTAGCCTCAGTAGTCAGGATAATGCATTTATTCCCATTAGTGCAAAAGAACTCATAAATCAGAGCGGCAAGATACGACAATACGATGCTCACAAACGCTCGTGTGTATGCAGGTGCATGTACTCTTCTTTCTCTGAGCTGAGTAGTTGTGTTTCGGTCATTATCTTAAACTATGCTTGTGAAAATCAGCTTAGATCCCACTGTAGCCTAGTGAAATAAGTTGCTTAGCTCCAGCTGACTGTAGCCCATGGTGATAAATAAGTCAGGAACCTTACGGTCTTGAATATTGTATTGATAGCACAACTTGTGGCAATTTCTCAAAGACTATTTCTGTGCTACAAGTTGGAAAACCGAAGAAACCCTGGACCAACTCCCCCTGGTTTTGTTGCTGAGCATAACTGCACCTGCTAGAGGACATCCTTGTGGCCAGCCTGGGCCAGCTGTCCTGGCTGCGTCCCCTCCCAGCTCCTGGGGCACCCCCAGGGACCTTGCTGGCAGGGCAGCACGAGGAGCTGAAACGTTCTTGGCTTAATGCAAGCAGTGCTCTGCAACAGCTAAAGCATTGATGGGTTATCAACGGTATTTTTCTCCTACATCCAACACATGGCATCGTACCAGCCGCTGTGAAGAAAATGAACTCTATCTTAGCTGAAAGCAGGATATCTAGCCAGTGCTGTCACTACTGGAGCACAGAATTCCCCACAAAATGAGAAAAATGGGTAAGTCAGTGTGGGGGTAGCCAGCATTTGGATAGCTATTTATGTTAGCTGCGCTTTTGAAGCTCTCCTTTGAAACTTTCTGTGAGATGCCTTCAGTAACCCGGTGCCCAAAGTGTGAGAAACGCCTCGCACTGAGCAGCTTCAGCTGAACAAGCAGAGTGCCGTGGAGCCAAAGCCAGCAGCGGCTGGAGCTGTGCTGCCTTCCTGCTTTGCGTGCTCTTTGCAGGTTGTGGATGTGTCCGTGTAAGCTGCTGCAGTGTTCAACAGCAAATGTCACCTGCAGTTGAGTGAAAGGTGTGCTTGATCCAGGAGTGACCGGCTCATAATTAGTAGAATTTAGCGAATGGGCAGACAGCTGGTCCTCTCTATCCTTTCTGAGTCTTCTCCATTCTGGACATGGGAATATGTGCATAAAATTAGCATTATAGTCCAACACTGGAAGCAAAGGTGCCATCAAGAGGAGAATTCCTGTCAAAGGAAGACTCCTTATCTTAATGATTGCCTCTCTATCGAGTTAAGAGCATCTTTACAGTGAAACTACAGAATTAAGCCCTGCACCGGACAAAGTCACGGTCTTGTAAAAAGATAATGATTTTAAAAAAGATTATAAAAGAACACCTTAGCACCTGCCATTTAAAAAATGGTGAATCCTGAAATGAAGGCTGTCATGAATAAGATAAGGATGCACCCCTCCAAGAAATACTTCAGGGGATTTCTTTTAATAAGACCTGAAAAATCTGCCTTGGGCAGAAGACCACAGAACCGAGATTTGAAAGCCTTGAGCTAAGTTTCTCTTTTGCCATTGTAACGTGACCCAGCCGTTGTGTTTAATCTCTGCATATGAGGTAGCTCCAAGCTCCCATCCCTCGGATAACTTGTCACAAGTTCCATAGTTTTTATTTCATCTATTTCTCATCGTGGCTAAATGGTTGAAAAAAATGTGAAAACCCTTTCTTTAACATTTCTAAAGAAGAAAGGCACTTAATTGGGAACTTCCCATTCCCAGTTTTCTGTTAGTGGCATTTAAAGGGGAAAACTGCATTAAGACATTTCGGTGAGGTGCCTGAGGGAAGGTAGGGGAACACTCGAGGTGCAGTGAACCCAAGCTTGCAGCAAGCTGAGGCCCTCATCTCACAAACCTTAGGTAGTTTCATGCCAGCGGGAGCTGAAAGTGCTTAGCCTTGTGTGAACAATCTGATTGCAATTTACTCCTGCACAGAGGGCTGCTGAAAAGGACCTGGTGGTTACAGTGGATGCCAAGTCGAAAATGAGACAAAGTGTGTTCCACGGCAAATTGGGCAAGCCTCATATCGAGAAGCATTGGGAGGGATAAAGTCAGTAGATGAGTGAAGAAGAGAATTCATGGCCATCCTGGCTTTCTGCTTGTTATGGGAGAATCAGCGCTGCCATAATTATTTGGGGGTTTGATTTGAAATATGTGAGCTATCTGATTCTGAGCATGTTTGCCTGCATTAGCTCCCTTGGAGTGCTCCAGTTAGAGCTAAATGCCTGAGCTCACCTGGAGAATACTTGAGCTTTGCTTGTATAACACGGATGGATTATTAAAGAATGGGCTTCCAAAGCACATTTCCAGCTGTGGCTCCATGTCACTTTGAATATCCTATGGTAACACTGAAGAAAAGCCTGGACCACGCTTGCCAGGAAAGCAGTGGTGGTAGAGGAGTGTTAAAGGTGAAGCTGATCCTCCTTTGGGTTAGGGGAGTGATCTCTAGGGGTACCTTGCCATTTTCTGTCAAAGAGAGTTGTCAGCCCTCAGTAAAACACAGCAATGATAATACTTCCAGCTGTTTTTATTTCGCTGTCCATCGCTAGTTCTGCTCCCGAGGCCCTTTCAAGCACTACAGGTCTCTGATGCACGGCAATCTGTGATCACATCGGTCTCATTTAGTTTTTGTAATAATAAATGTCCTGCGTTGCCCAGTTACTTGGCAGTTAAAATTGTAACCAACAGTTGTACAATTGGCTTTAACATACAGTTTGGTATTTAAAATGGGATCCTTTGAAAAAGTTGCAGGTTTATGTACCTTTTTATTGTGAAAATCTTACTAACAGGAACAACGATTTGCTTGAGAGTCAATAATGTAATTCTCCATGCTGTCCTCATGCAAGCAAATGACATTTCAAAATATTAGATTTAAAAATGTATAAAGACCCTGCACCCGAAGTACTGCAGAAAATCAAAAACATTGTCTGTTCCATTAACGTCTTGATTCCAGACTCTCTGAAACTACTTTATGAGATTTACAGCTGCAGTTTTGCAGGCAATCATGATGTATTAAAACGTTCATGGGTATAGACAGGCTCTGTGTGAACCTTCAAAGCAAAACCAAAAGGATTAGGAGTCCAAGTTTGGCTGGGTAACATATTAATCATCTTTGGAAGTTACTGCTTACCACTAGTATCGGGGTAGTGTCACAGGATTTAAGTCACAAGTGTGTTTAAAGAGGGATTGCTTTGTCTCTTTCTTTGCAGTGTCACTAGGAGAGACACATACAGAAGGCACTTCTGGAGTCAAGAGGGTTTTCTGCTCTGGGTTATGTCCTGTATCCATGAGAGATGGCTGGAGGCAGCAGAATGACACCCTCTGGATAATTTTAGGCTTATGCTTGTTTGTAATCAACTGTTTGAATCAACTGATGGAAAGATCACTTTCTAAAGTGGCATAGCATTGCATGCTATCATAACTAATCTGGCAGCTGGTACTGGATATTAGGTTTCTTTACTTTTTCACCCCTTATGTCATTCTGAAACAAAGCCTCTGCTGGAATTCATGTTTATCTTACGCCTTGATTTAAAATACATGCATTTAAATTAGGTGAGTTTCTCAGTTCAGGAAGTAGCTTCTCTCATCAGTGGAGTTGAAGAGCATCCCCACCATCACAAGCTGTGTTTTATACCATGATATAACACTTACTGTGGTTTTGAAATGAAAAGACAGCCTTTTATGTAGCTGTTGCACAAGAATGCCAAAGCAAGCGGGACAGGCACTTTGCTTTAGGCCTCAGCTGTCAGTTTTGTAGCTTCCATATTGTCAGTACACTGATTTTCCCCAACTCCCTTGTGCAGAATGGTTTGAGCTTAAGGAGTTGAGTTGCATCCTTACAAGGACATTCCTCATACTACAGAAAATGTTTGCTCAGCACTTGACTCGGTTGTTTTCTTTCTAAGATTTGAACATGTCATGGTTATCTCCCCATATATCTTTTGTTAGATGCTTGAAATAAAAACTTCCTTGTGGCTCAGGCTTGTAAAACTCTGGTATAGATCAATGTATCTTGTCTTCCATATGGAGAAACCTGTTACCACTTCATAGGGTTAAAAAGAACAAATTCCTCAGGTTGGAATTAACATCACTGAATGCAGATAGCTGCATTACTGGAAAGACATGGAAACCAGTGAAGTACGGAGTACAGTCCTCGATAGAAATCCTTTCTCCACTCGTATTGTTAGTTTCATAATAAAAACCAGATTCTAGAAGGGATCTCAAGGTAAAATGGAAACAAACTTAGAGCATGTTATAGGCAGATTTCAGATTTTGTGTTAATTTAAGAATGTTGGAGGCTGCTGACTGACTTTGCTTAAATATATATATATATATATATATATATACGTGTGTGTGTGTATTTCCCATAGCTTCTATGTGTATTTGATTGCTCATGAAATGAAAATGGAAACCACTATTTATGTTCACTTGCCTGCATGTTTGCCCTGTGCTGGTGAACACCTATCAGCATAATGAAGCATGAAATAAGAGACCCAATTCTCAGATGGAAGAATGAAGGCTGTTTTGCATTCATCTCCTGTGCAGGCACAACGTTAAGAGTTTGATCAGTATCTCTGCGATGCCGTGCAATATGTACAAAGCCTTCTGTAAACCTCTGTGCTGCCAGCTCCGTGCAGGCCCTAAGGACTGTGTCTCTGCACACCCACACACCTCAGCACAGGGACTGCAGTGCCTCTCCCAGCACAGTGGCAGGCGAGCCACACATCTGCGTGGGCTGGGAAGTCTGAAGGTGTCCAGAAGCCCAGGCTGCCTTCTGACATGCTGCCACTCAGGAGCTAATAGTTCTTTGCCACTGAATTTGTGAGTTGTAAAGGAAAATATTAATCTCTGGCGTTGTCACCTAAAGCAAATGCAGGCTTAGAATTGCTCCCCACTTCTTTTTTTTTTTTTTTTTTTTTTTTTTCGTTTCCTTTTTTGAATTTTCTTTCTCAGCAGAAATCCCAGTTAGCTTAAGCTTGGGTTTTTGTTTTTTTTCTCCAAAGCATAATGTCAAGCTAAAATCTTTTGCTGTTGCTGCTTCTTTACAATGTTTTTCAAGTTGAAGTTAACCTTCCTATTAGCATTTTAATGGAAAAGAGATTCTACCTCTTAGACAAGTTTTGTCTGCTTTCAAATTTCACCACAGTAATGGTATGAAATGCTGCTTTCCAGTGCTTGCACATCCCTTCTTTCCCTGCAGCAAGGCTCTTTGTGTTTAGTGGTACAAATACGGACAGCTTTTGGCAGGAATCTCCCAGGTCATCTGTTCTAGTCTTTTCATTTATAACCACATCAAGTATTGGCCATTTTTAGCTAGTTAGTCCCATTATAAACTAGTTAGTCCCATTATAAGCTAGTTAGTCTTGTTTTAAATGAAATAGCTTCTCTTTTTGTCCCTGCTTTCTTTAGTCTAAGCTTATTCTAAGTGCTCGCTCCTCTGGTGGTTAAGATGCATCTTCATAGCCTCAGTGAATTCGTGGTCAATTATAGCCACTTGTACCAGTGCCAATAATGTCCTTTAGCTGAAATATTGTTCTTTTAAGTGAAGATGACTTTCCAAATAGGATTTTGTTGCCGTAGTCGTCCCTTCCAGATGTACCCTTGCGTGGCACGTTATGGGCAGCCCTTTCCTTAGTGGGATCTGAAAGTGGGTCAGGGCATTGTGCGCCTAAGCAGATAATATTCAACGTACTGTCAGCTTTCCAAAGGTACTGCAGGGTCTTTCTAACACCCTCCCAAAATAGTGGAGGTTAAGTCATGTGAAAACTGAAGGGCAAGCAGTGGATTTGTTATATGGGCAAGAATTATTTATTAAAAATTCCCAAGACAATAAAGACTTTAAAATAAGGCTTATAATAATAGCTTTGCTCTGCCTTGCTACGGCTTCCACTAGACATTAATTCCATTATTAAAAATTAAATTTGTTTTATTTATGATCCTGTTTTCTTGGAAGACACCTATTGATCAAAATAAGCCTTGCCTTATTAAAAATTCAGAGCATTATCTGGATCAGTTGTCAGGCTAGATATATTAAACCAGAAAGCGCTTTAACACGAGCGTGTAGAAAAGCGATGTGCCAGGGAAAGGAGAAGGGGAGCCAGGCACAACTACAAACTATATCCCAAAAACCCAAAGCACTGTCAGGCACCCCAGGGCAGGAGCAAGCTGTGGTGGGGTGCCAACGGGGCTATGGAGGGTGCATGAGGCACCTCTCCAGCCACAATGCCATTCGTTCTCCAAGCTTTGGTGACGTGCAACAACTGCAGTTGTGTGCTTACATGGAGATGGGGTGAGAGTTGTTGGCTTTTTACTGCACCAGCTGGAAGACAAATGGATAGAAAGGTACATATGTCTTGTAAATCGGTTGAATAACAGTGTGTTTGGGGAAAATGTTGGATTTTGCACTCGGGTATCTGATGAGGCTGGGTTAAAAGACAGAAACGGCATGAAAAATGCTCAGATGAGTAGGGTTCATGGTGGGAAAGAGCTCGACAAGTGGGCAGTGCCTGCTGGTGAGACTGAGAATGAGTTATTGTCTGAGACTAAGTGGGAAGTGGAATAATAGAAGGCCAGTTCATGCAAGAAAGAGCCTACAACTGATCTCCACAAAGCGTAGAGTATTCCTCCTCCCAGGGGCTTGACGTGGGAGATATGGATAATAGTTTGGTTTTCTCCAGACTCCTCCAGAATATCATTTATTTAAAAACAACAACAACAACAAAAAAAAACAAACACAAAAACAAGCAAACAAAACAAAATCCCACAAAAGTTAAGGATCTAGCTACTGCAGCTGTGAAGGAAGCTTTCAAAACTAACATGAATTTAAATTAGGAAGTTTTTATCTGCCTGAATGTGATGCTTGAAAATAAGAGTCATTTCAGGCAATTCAGTGGCATAATGAAATAATGAAAACATCGTATGAAATTATGCAAAACCAGGGGAAATTCAATATCCTGAAATCCTACACTCAGATTAATTAAGTTAATGGCAAGGTATAAAAGGGCACAAAATTTGGGAGATTATGTAGAACTTCAGCTTTTAATAGCCTTGGAAGGGGAAGGTGAGGCTTTAAGTGCTGTAAGGCACCTTGCTCAGTAGTTAAATGTAACATTTAGGGGAAAAGTACTGATTTCCCTTTCTTTCCCTTCCTGATTGGAGGTAATCAAATATGCTTCAAAGATGCTGTCTTAATTTTCCAAACAGAAACAGATAACAATGTATTTCATATAGGAAAAATGTCACACCGAGATGTTCATATTTGTGGAGAAGAGGTACATTACTGTTTCTTTATTTTTTTTTCATCTAAAACTGAATCTGATATTAATTTACAAATAGTTTCAGGCAACCAGTAACTCAATTTCTTTTCCTTCATAAAGTATTTGTCTGAAAAAATTAACTGCACTTCTACCTTCACTACTTGCAAACTGCTCAGTCTGCAAACAGCATTAAAGTATGATGGGCATCTCCCGGCTTCTGCTGCCTCTCATCTTTAGGTAGGGACGAGATTTGGGAAAGGATGTTAGACACCCAGAACCTACAATGAAATTTGTGAATGGAAAACGTGTACGTACCGAGACCATCAGCAAAAATGAATGCTAAGAATCAGACCCCTTGCTATCAAACTGCTGCCCCCAAACTCTGGCAGCTTGGAAATCAGCTGTCCAGTGTACTGTCCTTGGTGACAGGCTGCTGGAGCAGCCCTCAGGGTCATCCCACTGACCCCACAGAGAGTGGAGAAAGCTGAAAGCCACAAAGGAACAAGACAACCAGCAGCATGGTGATCAGCACAGCAAAGCTTCTGCCTGCCCTAACTGTGCTAGCTGGGGAGCGCAGCCTCATCTCTACAGAAAGCAGCTCCAGATGAAACGTGCTTCACTGGAGGGACTCAGATTGGAAAGTTCCCTGATCTGAGGGCTTTTAAAGCTGTGTTCCCCCTACAGCAGTCTAAAATGCCCCCCCGCTTGGTTCCCAAGGGAGGTATTTCAGCATGTGGTATGGATAGATCAGCTTTCAGAGAGGCAGAGGGAGATGGGAGGGAGGAGGAAGGGGAATTACGTGCAGGTAGAGGGGTGGAAAGAGGTTGCTCCATTGCGCTGCTTGAGATCTGGTGAGCAGTTCTTGGTGGATTCCACTGTCCCCAAGGCAGACTTCGCAAATATGCTGAGACAACAGAGTCAAACACCAGAAGGGAACTGCGTGTTCCTCTGAAAACACGTTGTTGAAGCCTGTTCATTGTACAAACCAGTGAGCAGCGTACAAAAGAGACAGCAACATCTCCTGAGTAAAGATAACCTGGGGGAAGAGAGAGAACGAGCAGGTTCGCCTGTCCTGGCAGGGTCACAGTACGGAGCATCTGCAAGCACGGAGCCTCCGGACCCTGCTTCTCTCCTGACTCACACCTGGGTCTGTCGAGCAAGGTTCTTTAACCTTAACAACGCAGCTGCAGAGTTATCCTGTCTCATTCAGTTCCATTTCAAGTAAACTGAACTCCTCTTGCTAAGTCACCTGCCATAACGCTGTGGGCATCGTGTGGCTCAGGGCTGGCTGCTCAGGAGAAAGGTGATTGCTTGGGAGGTAGTTCACATGTTAGTAAAGGGACCATCAAACTGCAGGCCAAACAGGGAGAGACGGTGATCTGTGATAGAAATGTGTGTCAAATCGGGGAGGAAAATGCAGGGGAAGAAAATGGGGAGGAGAAAATTTGCAGTTAGATAGCAGTCCAGTGAAAGTGGCATCGTTTAATATTGCTAGCAGGAAAACGTATTGTGGTTTAAATTAATGGAATGTTTTATGGGGTGCTTTTATACAGCAATTCAGTGCTCATGGTGAAGTTTTGAGTTGAGAAGTAATAAAGAATATTCCGGTGTAAAATATGCTACCTTCAATGTTCATAAAACCCACCATACTTTAAGGGACCCAATCCCGTTCACATCCACGGAAACTGAAGCTTTGCCATTGACTTCCATAAAAGCAAGGTCAGCTACAAGATGATCAATTAAATAGGATTTCAAGAATGATTTATTGTCCCCACGATATTCATTTTCACCCCATTAGTGTTCCTTTTCGTTACTGTGACCTTCAATCAGAGTGAAATGTTCCTTGCTCCAAACCCTGCCGTAACATGGTGAGGCTGCAAACAGCAAGGCGCTGAGCTGAACCCAACGGGGCAGCACCAGGGGGCAGGGACTTCATGCAGTACGGTGGGCTCCTGGCCAACACCTTGTTGTTTGGGTCATGTAAATGCTCTGCAATTATAATACATCAGTTAGTGTACAAGTTTGAGGGATCAAAATATTTTTAATAAATCCAATTGCTTGCTGATCATTTTAATTCTATTTCAGTGACTGCATTGTGGCATTCAGACAGATATTTTACTGGGGAGCGATTCATGGTTCGCTTTCCCAAAGCCAGAATTGGAGCTTTGGACCTCTCAGACACGTTGAAATCAAAGGGCCAAACCCAGTGGAACAGGGTCTCATTTATGAACCATGGATTCACAGACCTTGGAAATGTTGACTTGCAGCTTCGTTGAAAAATGGAGATGTTTGATGCAGTGACAGATAATAGACTATACTGTATTTTCTTCTTCTATTGCCGTTTGAATTGTATATTTAGTGAATTAGTCATGATCGATGATAGTGTTTTAAGGACTTGCTAGTTCTTCCCAGGAAAAGATGGCATATTTTAACTATATTAATGGTTTGAGACTTAAGGATAGCACCATATATTTTTGTAATCTTTCAGCAGCGAAGCCACAATTTATACAAATGGATTCACTCTGTCTTTAGCTCAAGCAACTCTGACAAAAGATGTCATTTGAAGTAATGTTGCTCATCATTCATAGACAAAAGCTTAAGGCTACATTGCTTTGATATGAAATTGCTTTGGAGTTTTCCACACCTAGCAAGATCAGTTTATGCTGTTAATGATAATTTAACTGTTTTCTGCAGCTCCAGATGAGACTTCCTTTGAACAAAAAACCCCGCTTATTTACCAACAGAAAGAGCTGTACTACCTTGATAGTGTGTAGGAGGAGAAAAGAACCATTGCAGCCACAACTCGGAATCACCTGAGTATCAGCTCTGGAGCTGTTAGAAAATAGCGCCAGCATGCGGTCTGCTAAAATAGCCCATTGACAGTGCCGTGCATTAGATCCCTTTGCAGCACCTCGGTAAGGAAGCACATCATTGCAGAATAATGGAAAGGGCCAGGAGAAGTCTTTGACTTCTACTTTGGTGTGTTAGCTGAAATGGAGCCCAATCCTGCGTTTGTAGTCAGATGCTGCCTTTTGTTATGATAGCAATGATGGGGACCCATCTCTGGGTGGGTAACAGTAACCAAACAGCACAACAGGTAGATTGTAAGCACAGTCTGAGAATAATAATAGATTAAGAAAAACATTCTGCCCTAAAAGTGCATTACTGTTGCACAGTGGTTTTGCTTTTGTTATCCAACCCTTTTACAAAGCCACTATGATTTTATTACTTACAAACAAACAGTCCTTCCTTTCTCTATTTAATCTACTGGTTCTGTCAAAAGCAAAGGTGCCATGTACTCTGTAGATAAGTGATGGATCTTTATCAAGTGCCTATTTTACAGATGTGCTGACACACAAGGACTTTCTTTAATTATTAATTAAAATCTGGGAGAGGAAGTGACAGTATTTTCCACCTGTAATGCTCCATTTAGATTTTCTCCATATTACCCAATTAAATACTTTGTTCTGTAATTATTAATTCAAATATTGTTCACTTCCTCAGAAGCTCTCATGCTCTTTAGCTACACCTATTACTATTTCAGTTGAAAATGTGGCCTTACATTTCAGGAAAATATTGCTTAGAACTGAAGACTCTTGATGAACAAGACATAATCTTTTTTCCTGTAGTAAATAAAACCTGATTGATAAATATTGTGGGTCAGGAAGAGGTGATGGATATGTACATGCTGATTAGAGAGAAGTGCACATGGTGCATAGTGCATTTTAAAGCCTACAGCAGAACTGAGAAAATATTTCAGATGGGGGTAGGTGACAGGTAAAACAGTCACAGGTACCTGGGGCAGGTTGTCACTGCATGATGAACAAGACAAGTAACACATCCTCTACTATTTCCTACACTGCCACTGTGAGTTTGTGCTTAGTTTCTCCATCAGCCTGTCATCCCACCCTTTGGGACAGAAGTGTTAGGAATGGTCAGTAATTTATGTGTTTATTTGGGGGAAAAATGTGTTTCCTTTTCTCAGATTTTACATTAGAAAAAAAGCCCAAATTTTCAGGATTCCCCCTCTAAAGGCAAACCTGAAAAATGCAATTTGGGAATAGTGTTTCAGAAGGAAATGGAAATTTCAGGGTAGTATTGTTAGAAAACCTGTGAGTTGGGGTGTCCTCTTTAAATTCTTTCCTTTGTTGCTTGAACATCGTTCCCTAAGCTGTGGCAGCAGCAGCAGCACATAATGATGTATAAGATAAGATATACAATGGCAGTCAAAATAGTATGCTGAGTTTTCTTTGAATGATGCAGTTTAAATGTAATGTCATTTACTAACCAGAACAGATTGAATCGTCTTGTTCTCTTGTTGAAAATGCCAAAGCAGAAATCTCAAATTGCTTCAACACATGACAAACAAAAGTCACTTTCAACAGGAAAACGAAGTGTCGAGCAGGTTCGTTACAACAAGATGACACAATTCCATGAAAAATCTCTCAGAAATTACATCCCTGCTGCAAAACATGCATCTGGCTGCTGGAAATAAGCAGCAGAAAACCTTAAAGCTGGGAACAGCGGGGAAGTGCAGAAGCTAAGGGAAGGGATCTCTGTTCTGAGCTGCTTTACCAGCAGTGTCCCAGGGGCTGTGGGGTGGAGGGAGCACTGCTGGTTGCTGTCCTGGCAATCAGGTGGAGATTCTCCCTAGATTTCAGAGAGTTTACTATTTTCTGCTTGATGTTGCTTGGCTTTTGCATATTATTTTTTTTGTTTCTTTTTTTTTCCCGTAATGTAAAAATTATCTCCCTCTGTTAATAAGGGTTGGGGGAATTATACTGAGGCAGAATCATGACTCATGAGGCAGGATAAACAGCAGCAAGTGTACCTCTGATTACTTTACATGCCTATATTATTCCTGCTTTTATTCATTTTCCTTCTAATCCATACACTGGTGATATGACTCTGCCCAATTTTTTCTTAACGGTGCTACAGGTGTTTAGTGACTACTACAGTTCAACATTTCATGTCAAAGGAGAAGGAAAAATAATAGCAAAACCTGGCACAACATATCATGTAGCTTTTGAAGACAAATTAGAGACACTGAGCCTACATCAATATTGCATAAACATTTTATGAAAAGGTTTTCCTTGTCAAGTGTAGTAACGCTTCTCATTATTGTAGCAAAGCCTCCCAAGCCAGCATCTTAATCTAAAGAAGGATCAGAATTAACAGGCGGGATGGGGCAGGATGAAACCTCCTCATTAATCACCTATTGAGAGTAATCCATTGGCAAGGGAGGACTTAACAGAAGTGTCCATATTTCTTGTTCATGAATATTGTTAATCTGAAAAACTTAAAATTGGATTCTCATCTAGAGGTTGTTTGCTGTGTGGCAGCTTTGAAATTGCGGTGCTCCTGCTGAACATCAAAGAAGACCAAGCTGTTACATGGCGCAATATCTAATTATGTCCAAAGCACGAGTTTTGGATGGTCTCTACTGCCTTTGAGCCTTCAAGTGAAGTGTATTATTAATGCAGATCTTCAGTAGCTCTGTCCTCTTTGAAAAGCTGTGCACAAATCCTTGGTCTGGAAGAAGGGTTTGGGCTGTGGGCTCTCAAGGCACGGGCAGGCTCGTGGCTGTCTGAGACAGCAAACCAAGGGAGGTGGGAAGGTGGGGCCGGCTCCTGCATTGCCTGATTGTGGTGTGCATGGCAGGGAGCTCCTGCTGAGCTTGGAGAGGGCTTTTCCCAGCCCCACAAAGAGCATCCACAGTTTTGTTTAGCTACAGGACCTTAGGTGAATCAGTACGTAGCTGGCATTCATCGTCCACAATGATTCTCTTTTGATACGAGGGGTTTAGTTCAGAAAATAATGGATCGCTTTGGGTTTTAATCAAATAACATGTGAAATCCACTCCGTGTTAGCTCATGTTGCTGGGGTTGTGCCGTGGTGCGGTACCTCACCACACACGAGTGGCCACATCCATCATGGAACATGAATTGGTTGTGGACAGCAGGGTTTTGGTGCTCTGACTTGAGGTTGACAAGAATGATAGCTTTCATCTGCATGCAGAGCCCCCAGCTGTCCCTTTGAGATGGATGAGGAGATCTGGCTTCATCTGTCACCACTCCTTTACTTCTTTGTACGACAAAAAGAAAAAAAAGAATTAAGAAATCCAAAAGATAAAATGTTGTAAGATGTTCTTTGTAGATCTCCTTGAAATGGAGGGCTGCTTCAATGCCCATAGTCAAGAGAGACATTTTCAGTGCAGGTGAAATGATGTATCCTTTGTGTTAAATACACTCAATTCATTAAATAAAGCACACTCCATTTGAGATTTTCATGAATTATATTGCAAGAAAATGCAATTTACATTTAGCAACAATTTATTACGCTTTTTTTCTCTGTTTCTCGGGAAACTCATGCTCACCTCATAAAAGAAAGCTGCAAGACTCACATTTAGGAAGAGGATAAAATGATCGCGTATAATCATACCCAATCTGTGAAATTTATAAACGTGGTGAAAAGAAAGATGTGGTGTTGGCAACCGCAGGAATGTGGAAACTTGGTATCATCAGCCAGAGCCCTGCTAACACAGAACCGTGCTGCTTCCCAGCACCTACCCCAGCATGGCCCTAGTGGCAGCCCTGAGAGCAACCCATGCCCTCAGTGCCACTGCAGGCTGCTAATGGCTCGCATCCAGAGACACCTGACAGTCAGCTGCCACTGGCATTTGATGTGGGTACTGCAGGAGTGTTGTTAGAACAGCCCTGGTGTAATTACTTTGTGATAGACACCTTGTGGGATTCTGTCATCTGTACTTCATGCGTGTGCAGTCTCTGCTGTCATTTCTGTTTCACTTCACCAGAGTCCCCCTAAGTTAGGTTCTGTTGCATGAGTGCCATCAGAACCTCACCACTCTTTTTCTGCAGCCCTACGTGACTTGATTGCCTTGTAAGAAGGGGGCAGAAGGTCCTCCACAAATCTGCAAACTGGAGAAGCCAAAAAAATCTAAAATTCAGTTCCTTTTTACTTTTCTTAATATATTCATGAATTCAACAAAGCTCCTGCCCTCCTCCCCACAGTAGTTCCTCCATCTGCATCTGCTCTGAGAGCTTCCTGTGTGCAGTAGCTGAAGGCATCTTAGGTGAGCAGCCTGGCAGCAAGACTTCAGAGCCTGGCAGAGATGATTTCACAACAGAATTGTCAGCTGCTGTTGCTCATTTGAAATAGGCACCCTGTGCTGCAAGGCACGACCTTGCAGCAGGAGCTGTTGGAGCAGCTGGCAAGAGCAGGACAGACGGACGCAGCTCGTCATTAAGGATTTTCACTGCTCTCAAAGTCAAGGGGGCTACAAGCGGGGCCAGCTTCTGTTTGGTGCCAGAAGCAGGACCTCCCAAGCACGGGTCTGTTCCAAATTATCAAGGGCTTAATGGGTTCGAATCAAACCCAGCAGTAACGATCCGAGAGCGTTTGAGTGCTTCAAAATTCATCTGCATTTCAGCAGAGACACAGCATCTTCCTTAAAACGGTGATTGTGTTGTCTCTCTCTGTCATAAAAACAATTAATGTGATAAATTCTAATCATTTACTGCTAATACCAAAAGGCTAAAATCCTTCTTGCAGGAAACAGTCCCACAGAGGCAGACCAAACATTAAAGCACTCTGATCCCAGGCAGTGTGCAGAAACTGATATTCGCGGTGCTGGTGGTAGAGGGGGAGGCCTCCAGTTGCCGTATCATTTCACCCCATTGTCCCCAAAGATGCATTTCTTGTTTGAATAGTCATAAACAGAGCAAAACTCTTTGTCGCTGGGGGATGACTCCTGGCTTCCACACAAGTTCTGAGCTTATCGAGTTGGAGTTTATTGAGAATGAGGGCTCAGCGTTGATCTTCAAAGGTGAAGACATTTATCCTGCGACAACGTTTAGTTGCAACGGCTTCATTTCTGTTACAGCAAGTGACGGCTGGAGGTGCAGTCATCCTGCCAGCTTGCAGCTGCTGGGGCGCAGCACAAGGGCTGGGTGCTGAGGAGGTGCTGGGGCTGAGTGCTGCACCGCCACAATGCAGCTGATCAGGGAGCAGGCTCCCCGCAGAATCACGGCCTCGTGGAGCTGCATTTGTATGAATGAGCTGCTTGATGCGGTTCTTTGCTGCTTTTCACCTTGTGTGGTAATTTACTGCTGAATGAAAAGCGATCCTTCTGATCCGGGAGTGACTCGCTGCTGAACGTGTGCTGGAGGCTCAGTCCCCAGAGGATATTTATTACGAGCCCGAGTGGGAACCCCTGGCTCTTCAGACAAGCTTTTAACTCTGCGAGTGCACAGCTCAGTCCCTGGCAGCCAAGCCGGTAGCTGTCGCTTTCACATTTACATCTGCACAAGTGGCTCACACATTTGCTGAGGTGTAAGCAAACATACCAGGAGGCAGTAGCAGGTCAGGCCTGGAGCATTTTACTGTCAGCCACTGAGAAATCGGCCGGCACGGGCTGGGATTTCAGATGAGCCAAAGGGAGTTAGGTGCCTCTTCTCCAAGCAGCACGATGCTGCACTTTGCCTCGCAGCACCTGCCCTCTGCTTAACGTCCTCATCTGGCATTTCGCACACAGCTCCGCCTCCGGTGTGAAAGTTACAACGTCACTGCCAAGATCGTTGGATGCCAAAGCAGATCTGAGCCGTGCCTGGAAGCGTGTGTATTTGAACTAGGAGCGAACAAAAGCTTAACTTGGGGTATGAGCTACTTGCAGATGAAGGACTTGGCATGCTGTTATTTGCCCCGGAGGATGCTATTCAAACACATCAGTTCTGCTGTCAAAAGGTTAGCCAGATCCTTGTTTGAGTGATACTGGAGGCTCTGCGCTAATTACTGGTGGGAAAATGCCAGATCCTTTGATTTAAGGAAGTAGGCTGGCATGCAATTGTCTCGTGGAAGATTTGAAACAATTTTGTTAGATTCTCTGCATTCTGCTTGATATTTGGATAATTGCTCCTTTCATCACTTTTCATCATTGCAAATCACATGAACAAATGTCCAGGAGGCACATCCATAGCAAAATCATAGAACAGCAACCGTACTCTGGGTACATCACGACAAGAGGAAAAGTCACCATCCACACCAAGGGAGAAGAGAAAGAGGAAAACCTTTCCCCACTATTTGGCTGATTCTTAGCCATATACGAATTAATATTTTTACACTTCTGCCTTTAGCTCCCTTAGAAGAGCTCTCTGTCTGGTCTGGAAAGCAGTTCGGCTGTGCCGTCCCAAGAAAGAAGCCCTCCACCTTGTAAGCAGCTGTATTTGAGTGTGACTGGCTTGGTGCTGGTAGAAGTTCGGGTGCTTGGGGCACAGGTGATCCCTGTTGGCTCAGGGCATGCCTTCACCTGATGTGGGGGTGTTAAATTCAGAAGTTGTAAGCAGCTCAGCTGCCCAAAAATTGCAGTAAGGGGCTTGCCTTTGTAGCAGCAGCCTGAGTTATTCCTGCCTGTGGCTGCTGGGAAGGAGAGGAGTGGAGAAAGCACTGCAGGGCTGCTACAGCAGGAAGGTAGGGAATAATACAGGGAATAGAGCTGTGACAGGTAACTAACGGAGGGAGCTGGCGCTCTCTGAGATGCCTGGTGGTTTTTTGAGCTGTGAGCCCTTCCCCCAGTCCTAAGGCAGTCTCTTTTCAACTGCTTTGTGCTTTTTCAGGAGAGCTCCATTAGTGTGTTATGTGCAAGTTTGGCTATGGAACGAGATGTTTTTGAAATGATAAGGCTGTGGTGGGGGAGAAAGTGAGCAGCTAGGCTCTTGTACTGCACTGGCGCTTAAAACCAGGGGCTGTTCCTTCTGGGCTGTTTTCTTTTTCGGTCAGTCCTGTGGGTAGCTGGATGCTGCCCCATACAGTGGGTCCTACTAGCTGTTACTCCAGGACAAAGCACAAAACCCTACCTGAGGCTTCCAGTCAGCCTTAATTCAGCATTGTGGAGCTGGCGCTTGCACAAGCAACCACTGATAAAGCCATCCCAGCCTTTGTGAAGTCCCAGAAGGGCAGGGCAAGGCAGAGAACTGCTTAGAGCGCTGCCTTGTTGGACCAAGTGTCTGGGAAAGGCAAAAAAAAAAAATGGTGCTTTGGGGAACCAAAACATCCTTGTTCAAGCAGCTTTGCTGCAGTAGTACTGCTGCTCAGAGCAGCCCAGGAGTGTGTTGTGTTCCCAGGGATCTGAACAACCTGCAGACAGCTCCATCCTGCTCTCCCTCTGACAGTAACGAGGCACACGCATGTTGCTCTGCAGAAGTTCTGCTGAGTCCTGTTCCTGCTAGGCAGAACGTCCGCAGTGCATGTCATTGGTGTAATTTAAAGTGGTTTTGTGGGATATGAAGCAGGAGTTAGGTAAGAAAGCATAATGTTGCTAGCTTCATTAAAGGCACAATGGCATAGTAACAGCTTTAACTTTTTGCTCTGTCTTCCCTTTCAGCAAGGCTGAAGATCAGAGTGCCTCTGTGATCTATAAAATTGTCCAGGGAACTCACAAAACTTCTCTTAGAGGAATGTGCATTTGCATAGAGGCTGTTTATGGACTTCTGTCGAGTACAGAGATCTTGTTTTAGATCAGAATTCTTTGCAGCTGAGAGTATCTTGCATCTTCTTACTGCTTAAGAAGGACCAAAAGTGAATTTCACAAGGTGAATAAGTAATCTGTTGTCTGACCTCGAAAATAAGGCTGGCTTTTGTTTTTTATGAACGTGCATGACATTGAAGAGCCAGCAGTTCGCTACCTGCTGGGCTCAGAATCCCTCTGGGCCACTCCAGCTCCTGCATATGGAGCTCTGATGGGCTGTCAGCTCCTTACAACCACTACCCTCCAAGAACAATATGGCAAAATAAAACCAGTTATTTAAGGGAAGCAGGGGAAGCCCTGCTTGGGGTGGGTTGTGAGGGGTGCAGTGGGAATCTGCAAAGAACATGAAGCAAGAAAAGCCTGAACACCCTGGCACCACATGGGTGCAGCTTCCCCAAGTCATATGGTGCACAGAGAGGACAAGTTAGTACCAGAGATGAAAAGTAATAACACAAGGAAGGTTTAAGGGTAGCAAAAGATTAAGGGAAAAGAGCAAAGAGATGGTAGTAGAAAATGAAATGCTACTGAGAGTCCTCATGAAGTGAAGGGGCCCACGCTCAACTGAAATGTCAGGTTTGGGGAACTGGGACTTTATTTTTGTCAGACTTCCTCCCTCAAAAAAAAAAATATCTACCTGCTATATGAAGCTGCTTAGAATTGTGTTCTTAAGCTGATCTTTCTCCACTTCAGTCTTTGCTTTCATTATGAGGTCTTGGACATGTGCTGAATTCTCATCAACAGAATTTCCCATTCATATTTCCCATTTATCTTTCATTCTGAGCCCTTCTTGTGGCTTTAGGCTTATTGAGATGCTGTTTAAATCCCTTAGGAGATTCCTGTGTTGTCCGTGTGGGTAAACCTTGCAAAGGGTTCTTACCAATGTGTGCTTTGGATCAGAAATGTTGGCTGTTGGCTTGTTACTGAAATGTCTGTTCAGCAATGAGCAAAGCATGGCCGAGGTGTCAGTGGAAGGAGCTCTGTTTTCATTTAAACAAAATGGGGAGCTGGTTGTGCTGACAGTCACCCAATTTGTCACCTTCTTCAGATGTGGGCTTGATGTTGTGTGGGTTGCAGATCCTTTGATAGCAGAGTTGAGCTGCCTCTGACTTTGCACAGCTGCCATTTGATCACTGCTTATCAGAGCTCTCTCACAGATTAGTGAGATGTGTGACTGCTGCACCGCTGCTTCAGCTGATCACCTGGCTTCTTTGAAAGCCCTGCAGAAGGTGAGCTGCAAGGTGCTGCTGCAGAGATGTCCTCCCAGCACACCAGTGAGCTGAGCTCCACTGGGAGCGTGGGGCAGGAGAGTGCAGAGCTCCTTCCTCCTGGCTGCAGAGACCTGCTGCCTGGCCAAGGGCAGCTCTCAGCTCCAGCTAGCAAAGCTCCGGGCCTGCTAGTTTCCCATCAGACCGGTAGGTGCTGAGGCTTCTGAGGAGCTGAGGGTGATCTTGCCTTTGTCTTTTATGGGAAAATGCAAGCTTAGTTTGCGAACTCCGATCAAATAACTTCTAGTGATCAATTTTAACTGAAGAAGTTTTGAAGTATATTTGAAGTGTTTAATTTAATTTATTTTTTTTTTGGTACAAGATGCTGTATTTGTTTTAAAATAAAAATCTCCCCATATTATGTATGTATACTTCAGGAATACTCGTTCTTGTAGCTCAAACTTGCATACACAGGCTGGGACTGAGCTCTTACACTGGGTCATGAAGCTGGTGTCTGTAGCTGTACTGCTCAGGACTAGCATTGCCCATGTCTGTCTGTCCTTGTGGCTTGAGCGGACACCTGGGTGTTGTTTCCAGCTCTCCCAACAGAGAAACCTCAGAATAGAAGCAGCAAGGTCCCCACTTTGAGAAGAGCATCCAGATGCTGGGTTCTTCTCTTTAAGAATCTAAATACTGCATTGGGGAAACTTAAATGTTGGGGTTGGTCATGCTGGAATGATTAGGTGGATGTTGCAAATGAATTATGCCTGTAACTTTACAGGATGAGAATCTAAAATTGACGTAGGTGTTGTGTCTGGATTAAAAATGACAAATGGAGTTCCTCTTGCTGCTTCGTGTTAAGAACATAACTCCTGAAATTACTTATTTCCACTTTATCGGTGCCCACTGCAGCCACTAGGAATTGAGCCCTGCATTGGCAGCTTAGCAGCCAAAGCAGCAGTATTAGGTAATAAATGTTTGCATGCCATCAAGTGTACAAACCTGTGGTTGCTTACATGACAGAGCTTTTCTTATCCAGTTATTTGTCTCAATTTTTCCATTACGTTTTCTCATTTTCTTTTCTAGCTTTGCTCACAGACAAGCCTCCAAAGCCATTGTTCCCCATGGAGAACCAGCCAACTGTTATAGATGTCCAGCTGGGTAAGTCCCCTTGTGGGAATAATAGATCCTAAACTTCCATTCTGGTAGCAGATGGGGAAAAATTGCGAGTGGTAAGAAAGGTTCAGTGGTACCGTTATTAAATGCAAATCAATCTGCAGCTTCTCATTTATAACTGTAGAGTTTTCCATCATGGCAATTTCAGGGAGTGAACTTGTGTAACATTGCGGACAGCAGTACTAATTGGTTATGCTGGGTATTAAAGTCTAGAAATATACAAAATATAAAGTTCTGCAGCTCTTCTTAACAGATGATTGATAGAGTAACATGTCTGCATCGGTGCTGTATTGATCTGTAGATGTTCACCCTAAGACAAATAGTCTCATAAAAGAAATGCTGATTCCTTTAAAAGTTAATGGAAAACTGCGTTTTCAGGTGGTTCTGAATGTGTACCAGAAAGGGCTTTTGACTAAAATGGCTGTATGCGTTCTCATTCCCGCTGTATTTTCTTGTGTGGTTGCAGAGCTCTGACTCTCAGCTGGCAGCACGTATTTTCTCTCATGTTGAGAAACTCTGTTAGCAAGTTCTGCCAACTTTGGGGAGCTGTGAGGCATCGTGATGCTGAAAGAATTGTTTGGCTTTGAAGTTCCGGAGGGTTTTTTTTTCAGTGCCTTGAAAGGATATTTCTAAATTGAAGAAATGTGACTGGAGTTACTTTTGAGGACTCTGTTGCCACGAGTTTAAATTACAAAGGATGCATTGCAAATGTGGGTTATTTACTTTGTGTTGAAGGGGTGTCATTTGCTTTCTTCTTGAGCTTGATTCTTCCACTCTTAATTGCAAAGTTGGGTAGGATTTGGTGGTGGAGTAGTCTTTAAAGGCAAGCAGAGTTGGAATGAAACATGTAAGGTGGCTGGGGAGTGCAGTAAGCCTTTTGTCTGTCTGTCTGTGTGACATCCTCGTTTTTAAACTAGGAGCCTAACAGTATCAACAAAACACTTCAGATAGCATGGAGTATTTAAAAATGGGGCTTGAATTCCTGAGTGTGATTCCTGAATTGTGGCAAGAATGAGAATCATTTGTGACCCTAGCTAATTTTTCTCTCGTGTACCTGACCTGACTCCTGAGTCTGTCTGGACTTGCTCAGGGAAGGAAGGCAGCAGTGGAGCTGGGAAACAGGCAGTGCCTGCTGAATCCTGCAGCAGGTAAATGTGCATGCTCACGCTCCCTTCCTCAGAAAATCCTGAGCAGAAATTAAGCCTAAAAGGCAAAAACACAAAATCAGTCTGAGGCCACACTCAGAAGCTCCACAAAACTAGCAGCAGAACAGCCATCAAAGTTTGGATCGGCCCTAAAGGCTGAATTTGGTTTCCAGGTCCAGCTTGTTAAAAGTCAACTTCGTAATGATTTCCTCTGGGAGCAAACTGTCCCCGCATGCAGCTGGGTAATAAAGGCACTCAGAGGCACATCTTTGCTTGCTGCATTTTTATTCTGCCTTCATTTCCTATTCCAAGTTCCTCCATTCCATCAGGACTGTTTTGTACCGAGCTTTTTCTTTCCTACGTGAAAACATTTTGTTCTGACTGATTAAAAGGAGTCGATCTAAACTAAGTAAAATGAAAACAAACAAAACCCCTCCTCTCCTCGGAGATGGGACTCAGTAATGGGATTTTGGAATATCTCTGTGGGGAAATAGAAATCTTGCATCTTCGTGTGCTGGAATGTATTCCACGAGTTGTCCTCCAAGATCAGGGAATTTGCTTGTGGGGCTTTTCTTCTGGTGGGGGAATGGTTTTGGTTATCATCGCTAAACCATATTCATCTTATGCTGTAAGAAATTAATGCTTATGGAAGAATCTGAACTTCTTTCTGGAATATACAGGGAAATTTGATGCATATCCCTCCTAATTTTAAAATGGCAAATAAATAGAGCTAGGAAAGTCCCAGGGATCACCTTCAGCTTGTGGCAGGTACCTGACCTCTGCGGTGTGCTGCGGACCCCGTAAGGACTGGAGCTTTGGAGGAGAGAGAAACACTTGATTGTAGTGAAGAAACACAGCATCAAGTTTTAAGTCAGGTCATCTGCTGGAATGCTTTTCTGAAATCTTGCTAAACTGTTAAGAGTTTTAACAAGTGATGTTTTTCTGTGTCATACCAGACTTGAAAGCAAAGCCCCTCTGAAAGGATCCGTGCTTCAGAGGGCATTTAGCCCATGGAGCCAAATCATCCCATACGCCTGCTTTTTCAGCGGTCATGCAAGTATGAATGTGCTGTTAAACTACAAAAGAAGTGGAGTTTAATCCACCTACTTTTTCGGAGAGATTACTTTAGATTCTGTTGGAAAACTAATCTTTAAAGAGATGGCTGTCTTTGCTTTATGAGCGGAGCAGATTAATAGTTATTTAGGGGCTTTATTCTAAATGATTAGCACAATGCAGTGCAAAATCCTCCCAGAACTCTAGGCAGCGGCCTGACTATTTAGCAGCTTACTTGACCTGATTGCAGACTTCAGAATTCACCTTTTGGCTTTCCTGTTTTGTAAGAAGGTTCAGATGAAAATAGGTATGTGCAATTCTTATTGACAGTGGATGAAAGAGCTCCTCCAGGCTTCAAACATGGCCCAGAGCCTGCCTTGTTCTTCTGAACGAGCATGCTTGTACTTCTTGCTTGTTCCTTTTTCCTTTGGAATTTGACAGAGATCAAAACCAACCCTGTCAAGGTTATAGAGAAGCAGAAGCCAGAATTTTCTTCTTGTGTTCTGTGTTTGCTTGTGGTGGAGAAGTAGAGGAAGAGAGGAGAGATGAGCACAAAACAGCATCCCAGGGGACTAGAGAAATAGACCAAAACCAATTTCACTGTCTTGGATGCTTTATGAGGTCAGATAATCACTTCATCTGTGGGCAGATCTAGAAAATAACAACAGTTTATTTTTTGTTTACATCTCCCTTTTCATAAAAGGGGGGAAAACACCCCCGGATTTTTATTTTGATAGCTCTTGGCTTCGGGGGTCAGCATAATAGTGGTACTTCATTGCATGACGATACAGCACATTTAATCTTACATCTTGATTGTAACAAATATACTTTATAGAAAGAACAAACATCATGTTTTTGCAGATATGAGCTTAATCTGATACTATATCATTTGCTTTCTGAAAAATGATATTCCTGAATTTCTTCATTAAATTTAAATCAAATTTGATTGTACAAGCCAAAATACACGCAGGTCTTCTGCCCAGGAGGCAGTGTGGCTTTAGCACTAGGCTCTGGAGATAGTATTTAAAGAATTTTGTGCCATACATCCTTACTTTTCTGTTTGCAAAATGTGACAGTCTCCCCCGTAAAGGTCTGCATGTGAATGTCCTAAAGCTTAGGACAGTGTGATTCAAAGAAGTTGTTCAAAGGCTTTTTTTTGTTGTTGCTTTGACCATATAAACCTAGCTGCCTATTTGGATTGTTTGTACCAAATGGCTCAGGCTAGACAACTCCTGCTACGAGTTAGGAAAGTAAAGATCCAAACCCCTGTCAGAAGTCTCCAGGCTGTGGTGCCGTGAGTTTTCAAGATCTCTCACCCACTTTCACAGGCAGCTGTTCTGGCAGTGAGGGGAGTGTGCTGTACTCGAAGTCTTCAGTGACCTGTTGGTGCAGCACTCTGATTTCTTAATTTCTTTTAACTCTTTTTTCCAGCTAACTCTGTTCACTCCTAGTACTTTGAATGTGGAAGGAAAGATAACCAAGCCTTTGAATTCTGATTACGCGGTTACAGAGTAGGTCTCTCCTCTGACCTGGCTTCTTTGCCTAATCCTGGTGGTGCCAAGAGGCTGGTGTCTGGTGGAAAAGCAGCGTGGCAGGGGCACGTGTTAGCAGCAGAAAGGAAGCACACCTCTGCTTTGCTGACTTTGGGCTGGACAGCACCCTGTAAGAATCGTGCAGCAGCTGCATCTCGCTAGCCAACGTTTAAGGAGCTCCCAGCGTCATCTTGCCTGCAACATTGCTGCTGTTTTACACTTGTGTGGTGTTCTTCAGTATCAAAAAAGCTAAAAACACCACATCAAAACAGATGCTAGGACTTTCTGTTCTGTTCTACACCATGGCATGCAGTGGTTGCGGTGTGAAGTTAGGCTTTTCCTTATGAATATTTATGGCAAACTAGGTGAGACTGGAGTTAATGTTTGCGTCTATATGAAGTTGATCACTTTGGTATCACTGGCTTTAAATTAGGTACCAGTTTTGCTTTCAGACACTTACATAAGAAAAGTTGCAGGAGTCTTAAAGAACAAAACAACAAATATCTATGTTAATTCATTTACTTAATAAGGGAAATGTCAGGGGATTTACCTCACTGATTTCATGGTAGTTTCTGTGTCCAAAGATGCTGAGGAAGGAAAATACGTAGTTTATGAGGGTTCTCACTTTCTCCTAATAGCTGACCTGGTCAGAAAGATTTTGTTTCTAGAAGATTTAACAGTGCAATTCCTTGAGGCTGGTTATTAAGCAGATCAATAGAGCTACCGTAAAACAAGCATAAGAGAACATACAAAGCTCCAGTGTCTGCTGACAGGTACGGGAAAAGCATAAAAAAAGTAGCACTTAAAAAATAGTGAAAGGTCCTCTAAAGTGCTGGCTTCATGCTCTTCTGTGGAGATGTGGAGCTCTTGTCACTTGTATGAAATGCTGCAGCAGCCCAAACACACATTTACAAGGAGATCTTAGCCCTGGTGGAGGGAGACGTGGGCACAGAAGATGCCAGGTGTCCAGAGCCTATGCCTGAGTCACCCCGGAGCTTGTTCAAACTCCTTCTCCTGAAAGCTCAAACCTGGGTAGACCTGGGAGGATTTTCCTGCAAATGGAAAGGGCGCTCACCTGGTGTAGGGTTGGGTGTCTCTTCTAGGATTGACAGGCTGGGAGGTAATGTCTTCTTTCACCCGTTCTGTGAGAAAGCTGGAGGTGTTTGATGTAGATGTCTTCCCCTCTGTGTCTTCCAAAATTAAAAAGGTCTGATTAAGGTAATTAATTTTTTCAATTTGATTTCACCAAATAGATCAATCAATACAAAATCATAAGCATGGAAAGGCAGAGCCTTATAAAGAACAGCCTTGATAGGAAATAAATCCTATATAAAGGTAGTCTCTAACAGTTGGGAAATCAAGTAGCAGTCAGCAATGCTGTTTTTTCTGTTGAATCCAGCTTTTTTTGAGATACAAGTCCTTTTCCTGCTAGACTAGCCTGTAAATGTTACCCCCATAATACAGTCTGGAACTTTTACTAAAAGTAGTAACGCTGTAAGTGGAGGAATGGGTGCAGAGGGGAGGCTGTCCCCAGAGCCTCAGTTGCCCTTGCCCTGCTTGGTGCTCACGTGTGGGGTGGGTGATGCTTGCCCCGCATGTCTTCTCTCTGGGCACTCTTGATGTCTGGAGGAGCAAGCCAGGACCCTCACTGTCTCCTCCGTGCCTTCCAGCTGTCTGCATCTCTCTCCTGCACCACCTTTTCCCAAAAATAAGCTGGGACTCCCTCTTCCTTCCCCCAGGAGCACAAACCCCAGACGCTTTTCCTCTCCCGTAAGTGGCTACAGATGTGCTGTGTAAATGATCTGGACTCCACGCTGGAGATTCGCTCCATCCTGGTGGTGCAAACCGTAACACCAAAAGCTTTGTGTCCCTGCACAGAAATACACGAAGCAGCACTTTTCCCTAGGGAATGAGAAGAAACCTGGGGTGTACTTTTGAGGAGCTGCCTGCCCCCACAGCACAGGGATGTGGCTCTGCAGCTATTTCAGCTGTACGTGCCTGTGCAAAGGGGTGCAGGATTTGCATCTATTACAACCATTTTGTACTAATCTGCAGGGAATATTAGAGACAAATTGTCTGACATTTAGGTTTAGAAGTAGTTCCCTAAATACCCTAAGTGTATTACCACTAATGCTTTGATGCTAATTTGGTGTGTTGTTAATATCCCAGCTTTTCCCGGGGATAATGGCGAAATGCTGTACTTCAGAGACTTGAGGCTGGCTTCTGCTGCTCAGCTGGCATAAATCCTCAGTTGTTGTACTTTGTGTGGTTAATCCAGATACATATGTGAAGCAGGGAACAGTTTGATACTTGTACAGATCTTCCTTTTGCTGTAATTGGCTTGGAGAAGTAAGGCTGAATTCTGGCTCCATGTTTTTTACATCCATTCGGATCCGTTGGATTGGCACGAGTATGTCAGAAGGCAGCATTTGGCACTTTGAGTATTTTTTTTGTATTTCTATGAACTATTTATTGCTTATGATGATTTCAGTGCTTGTTTCATCAACATTATATATATTTGAAGGACACTCTTTATGAAATAAAGTGATGAACTGATGTTAGACAACCTTGTGGTTACATTTGCAATAGCACTGCTTTAGATAAATGTTGTTTCTTTAATAAAAAGATAGTAAAGAAAAACCCTGGTAAGTACTGGTTTACACATCTTTGGTGGCATTCATACAGGGGCAATAACTAATTTATGGCAGAAAAATGACTCAAGTCTTCTTGCACCAGTAAAACTTTCCCTGAAAACTGCGATGATTTTATGTGGGTGTTCAGGATGTTCATCTTTAGTACTTCACTGGGACTAAGCTGTCATTAACAAATGTTAACGTCACTTTAACCACTGCAGGCATACAGCTGTGCTGATCTTGGCTTACGGATCTCCTGTTTGGTGTCTGGGGTTGCTACGTTTGACTTGTGCTAGAGAAACAGGCGTGAGTTTATTTCTGCAAAAATGAAATTTGCCTTGGGGGACAAGGTGAGAAAAGATGGTCTTCCTGGAGAGAGGGGAGAAGGGCTGCTGATGAGAGCAACGTTTTCTTACTCTGCTAGGGTTTTGCTGACCTTGGTCTGGACTCCGTGCTCTTTTGAAGTGAGGCCAGTACTCTTCTGTTTCCCAGGAGTGTTATGACAGTGAAATCGGGTGGTATCAGAAGTGCTCTGAGACAAGCACGGAGTACAGGTAGGGAAGAGTCACAGAATATCCCAAGTTGGAAGGGGCCCACAAGCAAGGATCACGAAGTCCAGCTCCTGGCTCCACACAGCAGCACCCCACAACCAGACCATATATCTGAGAGCATTGTCCAAATGCTCCTGAACTCAGGTAGGCTGGGTGCTGTGACCACCGCCTGGGGAAGTGGCCTGGCTCTGACCAAGGCTTTTCCCAGGACCTTTACCTTTAGGATTCTGAGCCTGGCTGCAAACCCAGAGACAACTGACTGCAGTCCTCAGCCGTACGCCGTTGCGCATGGAATGTCAGGCAATATTAACGTTCCCAAAGAGAGAACCACGGGGCAAAGTTTGCACTGTTTTTCTGGGCTTGTTAGAAACGCTGTCACTGGAAGGGATTCATGTTCTGCCATTTTACGTTGTCTCCACAGTGTTTGTCATGTGAATGAGTTATTAGGCTGTGAATGCCTCATATATTCTGTAAATTACAGGGTAGAAACATTCAGCAGTACTATTTTGACCTTTTCAGCATTCTGTGATTTGCTGGGCATGCCATTTCCCATCTCTTGTTTATGGCTTCACTAAAACGTGGGGATGGAGCCGAGTGGGCAAACAGTCAAAACATCCAGGGCTGCGAAAGGTCAGGGTCATGCATCACAATGCTGCTGTTCAGCGGGCACCGACGATTAAAATCTGGAGTAACCATTCTCATGATTTCTTCCTTCACCGAAGAATAATGGAAAATTGTACTTGGTAATCTGTTCTGAAGGCAACAACGCAGAAAGTGAAGAGTGATGGCTTAATTCTTGGTTCATAAAACTTCAGAGTTGTGATGCCGTGATCTCAGAGGCCATGGAAATCTGAGCTGTCGTACTCCTTCAGAACCAAGGAGGTGAGATTCCACCTACCAAATCTTTGCTTCTTTTAATCCACTTGATAATTTCTGCTCTTAACGTCATCCTGATACACTTGCATTTGTTTCTGTTGTACAGAAACAAATAGCTCATTTTTAGGAAATTGAACTTTGACTGTTAAAACCAGGCTGATTTACTGTTCTTCTGGGAGACGTTTCCGTCCAATGAAGTCCAAATAAAAAAGATTCAAAGCAAAATTTCTCTAGAAATGAAGAGATACTTTTACAGCCTGCTGAAGACATATGGTACATGACTTCTCAATGCCCGTAATCAGATGGAAAGTAAAACTATATGAAGTAGTAATCTGTGGAAAAGTGCTCGAGGCATGCTGTTTTCTACTGCGCATTTTTAGTTTAGCAAACCAGCTTTGCAGTAAATGACTGTACCTTTCTCGTGCTGAATGTGTTTTTGTCATCTGCTTATGCTATGGGAGGCTTATTAATTTAAGCATGCTTGGCCCTAGTCCCATGAACAAATTAATATGATTAGTCATGAAAACATCCCGGGAGGTTTCTCTGTTGCTTACTCAGGTGTGGAGTTACCCCAGCTCAGAGGAGCATACAATTAAGTGCATAACTCAATGCTTTCTGTTGCTCAAATACAAATCTTGCTGATAGACTTGTATGCTGTATTAATTAAAAGGCATAAGTAAATTTAGTTTTATATCCAGCAGAGTCTTAAATCCAAATGAACTGTGTGCAGCACCGATAGATGCTCGGTCCTGGAGCTGCGTGCTCTGCTGCTCAGATGTTGTGTAATCCTTTCCAAGCTCAAAACGTTTTCCACATTTCTCTGATCAAACCGGGTGGTTTGAGGTCAGGATTTTAATACTTGATCTGCAGGTTTTTTTCTTTTTCTAAAAAGCATTAAGTGTGCTGTTTTTCCGCTAGTGAGCGGAGTAAATAATTAATAGCAAATAATGTATTTCATGAATTTTGCTGCTTTATGTGAAGGGAAAGATTGTCCATGTGGATCTTCTCTCCAAAGTCATTCAGACACTTTCTGTAAATGCTTCTGAACTTGATGAACTCTTAAATAGTTTTTTGCTAAGTCCTGAGCATGGGGGATTTGCAAAGTAAAACCGCTTTGATTGGGCAGGCTGATGAAATGAAGCTTTCTGTTTTCCTGATTACATTACTGTTAACTTCTTAAAATGGCTTCCTGTTCTGCAGCCATGAGTTTGAAATCAAATTTATAGCAAACATTCTGCAGCCTATTGTTCAAATAGTTGATACCGTTAAATGCTCCAGGCAGAAAAGTGTGGAGCATTTGAGCCTTTGCCCCAGTAAAGTGAATGCATGAAGAAGCAGAGTAAGCAGAGGGTTTCATTGTAAGCGTGCTGGATGTTTCTGGTTTAACTTGATCTGAATTCACCCGGCTTTCGTGCTTTACTCAGTTTGAAAACTAAGTTCTAGAGGCTGCCCTGTCTGTGTTAGGAAATCTCCTTTACTGAAGATCACTGACAAAGCACTTCTGTTTAGGATTGCAGTTTGGCTTTCCTAAATATCATCAGGCAGAACAAGCGGCGTGTAGATACCCAACTGTTTGTACCATGGGTCTCCGCTTGTGCGAAGGGATCTGTTACAGTTTTGGCAATCGTTCAGATGCCGCAGGCATGTATGCTTCTGTTTCAGAACTCCAGACCCCAGCCTATCGTGACCCAGCACATCCTTTTAACATCCTCTTACAGCCTGATCTATCTTTGCAGAAACACTTCTGAACTCAAAAGACTTTGAAACTTGTGGTTTCAAACACCAATGTCAGCAAGCATTTGGGGATTACAAGCCATACTTCTGCCTGTAAAAAGTAAGTAGGAAATCCACAGGCAAATTACAGTGTGTAGCACATAATAACAGGCACGGTAGTCTTGGATTATTTTAGAACAGCTTTTTTAAAAGAGAGACTGAATAGTTCCCTGGGAATTCGCAAGCATCTTCATTTTTTGTGCTACTTTTCTCCTGGGTCCTTTGTTCACGCCTGTTTTATACAATATTCTGTGCCAACTGAGCGCTCAGGTGTTTTCCGGTGTGTTTGCAAAACCAAGCTTGCAATGCACCTGGAGGCTTTCAGGTTCTTTCTTTCCTGTGTGATGTTTGCTGTCCTCTGTAACTAACTTGTAAGTATAGGTATGGAACATTCTTGTTTCCTGTAATGCCTCATCTGTGGTTATTTGTCTTACAGTGTCAAGCACTAAAATCCCCTTCAGTTTCTGTTCATCTAGTATTGAAGACAACATGAAAATTACAAGAATCTAATGACTGAGAAAGCTTTGGGGAATTTCTCTGGCAATTAGTAACTTTAAATGGAGGTACTGTGCTCCTACTTAAACATCCCCAAAGCGCGTTCCTTTAAACACTTAGGGAGCCTAGTTAACAGTAGGGTGGCACACGGCTTCTGGCACAACAAGGATTCAAGTGATGAATGGGAGGAGCTGAGGCTCTAAATTCTGACTGGGGATGCCAGAACAGCAGCTGCCCAGGCTCAGTCTAGCTCACGGTACTGTTATGAGACAAGCCAAAGGTGCTTAGCCTCTTAGGTTGAGAGAAGGTGTTTTTGATGTGCACAATGAAGCATCCACTGTGGCATGTCTTTAAAATAAAGAAATGATTATTTTTTAAAAAAGAAAGTAAGTCAATAATTAAAGTCAAAACAGAGTATTTGTGGACTAACTTATTTGGGGGTGGAAGCAGGAGGTCTGGAAGAGGGGAATGATAACAGCTTGTCACGAAATATTCAAGAATGTTTTCATTTTGACTCAGACTGCAAAACAATGAAGGGTCAAAAGTGTAATTTAAGCTCAGACTTTGTGTTTAACCCAATCTGTGGCCAGTGTCCTCCAAGTGGTGAAAGCTTTAAATAGACCTAGGACTCAAGTACTTGGTTATGAATGAGTGTGGTGTCTCCTGACTAAGCGTGGTCTCATAGTAGCAAATGCAGTGTTCCTGCTCTGACACTAACTAAATCTCAGTCTGTGAAGCCATTGGTCTTTGTGCTCACACTTCTGGTGGCATGAATAAGGTATATTTGGTCTAGATCTTCAGGAATTCTGGAAATGTTTTTTTTCTTTCTATAATGGAAGCCAGAGAAAGCTTTTTAAATACTGTTGTTTTTGTTTTTGTTTTTTTTTTCAAACCAGACAATAATAAATGATTATGAGATCAAAAGTGGGCAACAGAACAGCTGGCATGAGTTAGAACTTAGATTTCCTTGCTGTAACCCTGATTGAAATTGACAGTTTTCAAAGCTGATGCTGACTCTGTTAAATCTAATTTAGTTTCTGCATCAACTCAGTTGAAGCAGAAGCATAACTGGGAAGGAAACCAATGTTCTCGAACATGATCTCTCAGCAGAATGCCACATCTGCAGCGTCAGGCACACGAGTCCCCACAAACACCTGTTTTAATAAACAGATAATTTGCTAATGCTCAGTTATGTCCACAAATAGCATCTGTTTCTGGCCAGTTGTCTACCTGAATAGAACATCCTCCCTAATCAGTGAAAGCCTCTGTTGCATCACTGCTCTGATTCATTTTTATCCGGAGATGGGAATTACCCACTCTGCTCCCTACCCTTAATATCCTTCTTGATGGGATTGGTAGAAAACAGTCTGCTGGAAAACAGTTCCCCCCTCCTTTCCAGGCATGTAGAGCAGTCAGGACTTTGGGATATGCGAGCAGTAAAAATAAATACAGCTTTAGAGCTGGGTGCTATTAAAATACAACCTAGGGTGAATGATAAGTAGTGAGGGATCAGTGTAACTCCAAGGGTGTTCCCACAGTGAGTGTCACTGTAACAGTGGGTCTAGATCAGCAACCCAGAAAGGTGCCCCAACTTCTCTAGTGGGTTGGGTGCTGGGGAGGTGCTTTAGAGGAGCTTTCTTCTTAATATCAGCACCTTCCTGAGCCCTGGCAGTCAGAACCAGCCTGTCAGCTAAAAGGAGCCTGGGCAGCTGGTCCACGCACACCTTGCGTCACGCAGTGCCAGCGCCCTACGAGTGTGCCCCCTCGCTGTTTGTCTGTGGGGCTTGACAAGAGCGTGGCATAGAGGCAACAGGAAGGGCTTACTGCACTCAGCTCTTCCCTGGGAAAATCTTGGATCTTCAGATGGAAATTTCAGATCCAGTAAGAAATTTTGTCTGCGTGTCAAGGCAAGGCCTATGGCTGTGCGTACAGCCTTCCAGTGCTAGTAAAGGGGTAAATAAAACTACTACACTGTGTAACCGCTACGTAATATCCTGCCTTTGAAGAAAACAACCTAGTGGGAGTGGTGAGGAGGGAGTTTTTTGTTTTCTTCCCATGCTCCACTAGTAGTTAATAGGGCTGCATTTGAACTGGATTCAATTATTAAAGTATTTTATTGCTTTTCTTGTTAAACTCTCCTGATGGGGTTTTAACTAGAGACCATTGCACTTAGACATAAGTAAAGTGACTTCTTTTGAACACTGCCTACACTTGTAATAAGTGATGTATTGCCTATTTATTACTACAAGTAATAATAAATTGATGGCACGAATAAGTGGGTGGGAGTGAGGGAATAGCGAGTCAAAGCAGTAAGACAGGGAGATTTAGGCGTTAACTTTTCAAGAGTTGACCATCGACTGAATGCAGTACCATGAGATGGCACACCATAGCCAGGGAGAAGCACATCTCTAACCCAGGGAAAGTGAAACTCACTTAAACGTTGCAGCAGAACATTGCTAAGTCAGCCTTTGCTGCTTCTCTGCAAGTTCCAAATCCCAAATCTTTCATCTTACCTGTTAGTTCTGTCCAGCAAATGGTGTGTGGTGCTAGGTCAGTGGAAGCCAGCCCAAACTGGGATTTGATTTATGGTCTACAGAAACTGACCTGCATGAATCACTGGGAAAGTAACGTGGTTCTGTGGCCTCTGGTAGAAAAATGGGATATTCACTGCTTATCCATTCTTGCATTACATCTTCAAAAAGAAATATTCATGCAGTTCAAACTCTGCTTAGTGAGCGAGGAAGCAACCCTTTAAGCCTCATCTGAGCAAACAGCAGTAGATGTTTGCTCTGAGTCCATAATGTACCCTGACAAGGGAGGTCACTGGTAGGCAAAATAAAATTAATATTGAATAAAAACTGAAACTCTGGGACAAAATTGTGATGTTCTATTTTATTTTTGAGACATCTGAGCTCGCTGGGATTTTCTGAATGTCTCTCACCAAAGCTGCATATTAAGTACCTGGAAAGCAAGTGACACAGCACGGAAGGGATCTGGCTACTCCCTGGGTGCTGAGCAGAGGTTTTTCATTTCATCCATCATTCACAACCTGCTGCAGTGCTTCCAGAACTTACTGAGTGTATCTAACGTAGGCTGGAACAAGAAGACCGCAACGTGCTCTGCCTCTGAACTGAATGCTGTTAGTTGGTTTGTAATTGCTGTTTTTAGTAGCATAATTAATCCTACAGAACGTTGTGTGGCTCTTTACAGTGCTCCTTAGGATCTGTGGAGTTTTTAGTAGTCATGAACTGGAGCTCTACAAATCACAAGACCAACTTAACAATCAGACTTGAGAGTTTTGCTTTTTTGTTTCTAGCAACTGTAGTTTGCAGCCAATTTTAAACTTCCACCCATAAGCACATCATTAGAACTGCACTTCCACAATAAAACCTTGCTCCTCCGTTTCCCCCAGTGTATTGTATAATGTCCACGTTATTGGATCTTTGGCTTTCCAGATCATCCACTTCTCACCATCTGCACACCAGAGGATGTACAGAGTAGCAGTAAAAAAAATGGAGCAGGGAGTTGCTGGCTTAGTACTAGCCGACCAGCCCTGGGGGCTAGTGATGGATGGACTGGTCTCTCAGTACCCTTCCTGGCTCAATATCCATCGTGCTATAATTTGAGAAGCTGGAGGTTTTAAAAAGAGCAAGACTTCTAGTAAAATCCAGGGAGATTAATTTGACAGCGTACATCATCTTTTCTTTCCATATTTCCATTTAATTGCAGCTAATGTAAATTCTATAATCAAATTATTAACATGGCTTTCATTTGTCTGCTTCTTAAGTACACTTCTGATCTTTGCTGTTAGTGTGTGTGTGGAGAGATGAAATTGCCTGTAGCCCTCTAAATTACCAAAGCTTTTTTGATTTCTATCAGTAGGCAGGTCCTTAAATGCTTATGGTACTTAAGGATCAGGTCCTTAAATGTTAATGGTACTTAAGCAACATAGCGAAATTGTGAAGCATGTAGGAATGGCTGGAAACTTTGGATCATCTAGATTACTGATAGAGGATGAATGGCGGTTTATTTGGTGGTTAAGTTTAGGAGAGAATCCAGAAATTGAGATTTCTTGGGGAGAGAGGGGAAAAACAAAGACTACAATCTTGTTGCTTTAGCACAAATCTCTTCACCTCTTCTTGGGGAAGAGAGTGGTTGGCAACTCTAAAAAGATGATTTTGTGGCACCTGCCTCGTTTTGTTGGAGCCATCCTTCTTTGTGTCTGACTAACTCTGTATGCTACATCAAGGTGGGTTTTGGAAGTCGTGATTCTTTGCAGATTGTGTGCCCTTGGTTGGGAGCAGTGTCTGTAGAAACAAAGCTGCAGGTGCCCTTTGCAGCACGTGCAGCAAGGAGGTTAGTTAATTCAGGAGGAATTTCATGGCAGCTTCATTTCTCTGCTCCCAGTTCCCGTGCCTTGTGAGATGGAAGTCAAACTTAAAGAATCATTTTCCGAAAAAAGAAAGGAAACAATGATTTAGCAAATCCGTACCCCGCAATTCAGCATTCAGGCTTTGGACAATGGCAGCATTATGTCACTGTCGTACCAGTGAATGTCGCCTCTAAATTTGTACGTTCTGAGGATGGGAAGTGAAGCAGCTTTTTCTGATAAAAGAAAGGCTGGTTGTCTTTGATATCATAGATAAATGCTTGGATAGTTACTCTTTAATTGCTTTATTGCCAGAAGTTTTCAATGAAGCCATAAAAGAGGAAAAAAATGATCAGCCTAATTGCCTCAAGATGGATATGTAATGCATAAATCTCTTGTTTAATGGGTCTAGTAATAGACCACCTGTTTCAGTTGCCTTTTCCCATTCAGAATATGAATGAATGCTTCTCTCAGATGTTCACAAAGAGAAAAGACAATTGCACCATCAAAAACTCCGTGATTTTTCTTTTACTTTTTTTTTCTTTGAGGTTTGTTCGTTCTTGTTTTGTGTGTCTACCGATCTGAGTACATTTAACTTTGGGGAAGCAAAACCGTTTGGGATGATGCATGAAGTGCCATGTATTTCTGTTGTCCAGTGGTGTTTCAAGTGAGATGAGAGGAGCTACAACAAAAAAGACATACGCACGTTAATAGACATTGGCCAGGTCCCAGAGCATGATGTGGTCCCTGGTCTGGATTTTTTTTTTTTTTTTTTTGATCTCTGTGGCTCCCTGTGTCTTCTAGTATCACCAGTTTTCCTTGTGAAAACAGATTTGGGGGCCTCTTTACAAAGCTCAGCCCCACAGCAGTAGACGTTTGGGACTCGAGGGCTGCTTCTGTCTGGAGACTTCACAAGCCCCAGCTCAAGGTGAGTGAATCGAGCAGTCTGGCAGGCATTAAAATAGCGGCAAACAAGGAGGGTGGAAAGGGAACAAATGAGCACTTATTTAGCAAAAATCAAGATGTCAAGAACAGAATCAATCAAACCACCAAAGGATGTAAGCTCCTTTTTTAAGCGTCTTTACACACCCATGCAAGCAACCTGGGTAGCAGGCAACAAGAAAGGGAACGCTAATTTACAGGCATGAATTCAGCCTAGTCAATAGAACAGAGGTCTGGTGGGAAGGGTTTGCACAATGGGAATGTTAAAATCCATGTTTATAACCTATTTAAGAGCAGATGAGGGGAAGAGGAGCAGCCTGTCAGAAGTGGCGTTTGCTGCTTCTGAGACCCTGGAAGCAGTTTGAGGGCTGCCTCTGTACGGAGCGGTGCTGGCGCTGTTCAAGGACAGGGTAGGGAAGGAGCCCCTGGCCCCACAGAGCCTGGTTTAGCAGCAGGGAGCAGGATGACCCATTGCAAAGCCTTCTGCTGTGTGTTGTGGGCTGGGGGAGCTGTTCCACTGTGAATTTCATTCCTGTCACAGCCAGCTGGAAATCATGCTTTGTCAGCAATAAAACACCCTCCAAGTACTACGTCCTTAGCAGGGGATTTGTGTTAGCTTCATCCTGACAGGCAAAGAGGGATAGACCAGAGAAGTAAATGCCGTTGAGTTTAAGTAGGCAGGGAAGGCTTGTGATTTGGTGATCTTGTTTCCGTGTGATATGTTTCACCAGCCCAGACTGGTGAAAAAGCCTTCAAAGCATGAGAAATGCTGTATTATACCAGCTTCGTTTCTCACTGATGCTGTTGTAACATTGTGGTACGATACGTTGTGGTCTCTGCTGCCATACTCAGCCCTTCCCTCCCTGTCAAGCCCTGCTCTGCCTCCGTGCCTGTTTCCTTCTCTGGGACCGGGGCGAATTCTCCAACCCTCTTCTTCCAGTGCAGAGGGGAAAAGGCTGCCCTGTGCTCCCAGCTGTCCTCGTCGTGCTCCTTCCTCTCCGTTCTGTCTGTCTGCACTTCGAGGAAGCTGAGTACCTGGCAAGCAGTGAGGGGAGAGCCAGGGAGAAGTAAAAAGCCTAGGAACCCTGTCTTCAGCCTTCAACACCGTGCCAAACAGCTTAGACTGTGAATTGCATAGAGAGGGAATTGAAATCTGGTGATGGAGAGCTCTTGTATCTATTAAGCTGAAGTGTTTAACAAGATCTGATTACTGTGTTGATGCCAGATGAGTGTACACTAGACTTAGAGCCCGTGCTTTTACCAGCGAAGGTAATGCAGAAGCCCAGCAATTCATCATCCTGTGGCTCTCCCCCAGTGTTGATTCTTAAATCAAGAATTTGGCTTCGCCCTGTTTGAGAGCTGCTGCAGGCAGATCTCAGCCCGTGGCTGGTGCTGAGGAGCTCAGATGGGAGATCACGGGGCCCTTCTGCTGCTGTCTGTGCAGAGGTGGGATGCCTGGTGGTAAGCTCTTGAGCCTGTGGTGTGTAAGTGTAAGATCTTCAGGATCATCGTTTTGGAGCATCCATGGCCCTTTCAAAGTCAACAGGATCTGTGAGAGTTCAGCCCCTTTGGCTGTTGGGATTCATACACACAGTGAAATTCCTGCACCTAAATCATTAATTGTGCTGGAATGGCTCGTTATTTACAAGTACACTTGCAGAGGAACGGTGTATGAGAGGAAATAGCTTTATTCAGTCTAAAAGTTCCTGGTTTTATAGGTGGTCAAACCAAAGTATGTTGGAGGTGCAGGCCCCAGAGGCCGAGTAATTGTGTTACTCCGAACAAAGCAGGGCTCGTTTACCATGGGCTCTCCCCAAAACACCTCCTAGACTTCCAGTTCTGTTCACTGCAAGCTCACTTGTAGTAGATGGAAATCTGAGAGATGCACCTGTGTGGAAAAGGTGTTAGTTAATAAATGTTTTATTTTTTTTTTATTGAACATAACATTTATGCCAGTGCGCTCCTTGCTACGTAGCTATGCTAACATAAAGGTGTCTTCTGCTCCAAGGTACTTTCTTGTTCTTAGCACTGAATATCTGTGCTTGTATGTGAGGACTTTGAGGTAATGTATAGTTTTAATAACCGCTTTTGATGGTCTGAGTTTACACAAAACAAGTATCAGATTATGCCTGCTTTTTATGTGCCAACTCTCTTTCTGTTTTTATTTCTCTATAAATAAAGAGCCAAGCTCCCGTTACATATGCCTAAATGCCTGTAAAGAGGGATTTGATTCCAGAAGTTGTTGTTGTAATACGGTTAGGTCTGATTTTCTGCTAGCAAATTCCATTTTGAATTATTTTAATGTAGGAAAGGAAAATAGATTGTGAAAGTTAGCTGCTTCTACCGTTTGGAATAACCAGCTTTTCTTCCCCTTAGTTCTCTATTTTATGAAGGAAGGAGTCTAAAAATTTGTTGGAACTCTTTTCAAAGAAATAGAGGTGCATGGTGTATTCTGCCTCTTACAAGAAAGAAGTAAGATATAAATCCTGTGGTTTGCCTAGGAGCATATAAAGCCTTATCCTGCTTAGTAAATCTGGTCTGTATTACCTGAGAGAGGAGTTCATAAATAGCCATACCAGGACTGGGTGTGTTCCCCGCATCTGAAGGCTTTGCTGTAGTCTCTGACTTCAGGTGCTGAGATACCCTGATAAAATCAAAGCACGCTCAGAGATTTTTACCTGTTTCTTTTCTCATTTAGTTCCTTAACTTTTGGTTGTCTCATTTTAGGCTGTGGCTTATTTTAAGGTATAGTAACACAAGTGTTTTCCATGCCTCTGGAGGAGCTATGCTTTTTACTCATTTTTCAGAACTAAAGAGCCAGCATCTTCAAAGGTAAGGCAAGCTTGCTAGGAAATCAGTAAATCTGGACCTGGTATTTTATCCAAGGCTGTTAATGATTCAATTTAATCGGCTTCTACCAATTCCCAACATTCCATCCATTGGATAGAGTGATGCAAACTTTAGCAAAGCCATTGCCTTATTTGAACAACTTGTCCCTTTGCTTGCAGTGTGCCGTCACTGGGTATTCAGACAAAAGGGATAATTCATTATGACCGAGTTGTCATTTATAGCATTATTAAATTAGAACAATTATGCTGTTATATAGACCCAGAACATCCTACATCCGTTGCTGTCATGGCCATGTATTGTGTGATTTAATGGAATTCTCCCAGCCCAAGAAAGGAAGAATCAGTGGTGAGGAATTACAGCTTAATAATTACATACAATCAAATGTTTAACAGCCTTCAAAAAGGATTTCATTTGAACATAACCTGCAGCTCTAACCATGAAGACAAAGGCTAGTCAGCCACTTGTGTTCCTCTGGGTCCTTCTTACCTGTGGTTCTGGTTGCTTCTTTGAGGGCCTCTCTCTGTTTACCTATATTAATTATCAGCATTTTGCTGAGCAATAAATAGGCTTTGATCTGCATGAAGAATTGCTACTGCTAAGTGTTAAAACACCTAAATGTCTCAAAATCATGTTTTAAAAATTATGAAAATGATGGGTGGGGGAATTTATCCTTCTCCTTAGACTTTAAGAAAGATTTTGCACAAGGTCTCTTTGGTATAATTCACCTATTCTAAGATGAATGGCCTGTGAAAGGTAGTGATTGTTGTAAGAGCAGGGGAGAAAGAAAGTGAGAGGTATTAGGAGATAGAATATGAACGGGGCCAGGAGCTGGAGGGAAGGAAGGAAAAAGCCGTTTGGGGGAAAAATGGCAGAATGACAGGAAGAGAGAAGTAGTTATCTATGAGTGAGCAGGAAAGCATAAATGAACAGGTCTTGGTGGAGAGCAAAGATGTTTGAGATGCTGTTTTGACTTTTTTTATAGAGTTAAGAAACATGTTGATGTAGCATCCAGTCTCAGGAGAGCTGTCCTAAAAAATAGGAGAAAGATAAACAGGATACTTCGCTTCTCCTGGCTGTTTACTCAGATGTATACATTTCATTAAGGTCTGAATAATTTCCCACAACTACATGCAAATACTGGCATCCATGCTTGACACTCCCCAAAACCTGGCAGGGTTGCTTTGAAACTCACAGCAGACCCTGACTCTTTCTCTATTACATATCTACTGGCAAATAATGTGGAACTGGTTAAATTAGAGCATCGTGGGTGTGTGCGGAGGGATGAGCCCACACGTGTGCATCTTCAGGAACGCACAAAGCTGTGCCACAAACGGGGCAGCGAGAGTTTGCAGGGCTGTTCTGCTCCTTAACGAGTGTGGATTATCTCTCCAGTTCTTTGCCTTGAATCATGCAGTGTTTAGGAATCATGCAATATTACAGTTATCGTTGATTATTGCCTGTGAAGTTGAGCATATGGTCCTGAAAAGGTTCTAAATGATTTTGTTTTCTATTTTATTGTTATCCATCTGATGCATACAACCAGGCAGCATAAGGCACTTAATTCCTTTCCCCGATCCCTTGTGCACAATATTAAAACAATTCAAAGCAGTGCATATTTCAGCTGTCCTTTAGAGATGAATTATTGCTGTTTCTTCTTTGTGCAGAGGCTTGGAAACAGATTTCTGCATAAATATGATATTTTGCTTGCGAGTAAGGTTTTAAAACCACAGTTAGATGAGATTTAAATCTAAATTATTGTCCATTTGTTTAAATCTGAGATGAATCTTTAATTAGGATATCAACAGTAAATCTAAAATGAGGGGGGAGAGATACCGTGCAGCTGTTAACCATTTCAGAAGCATCTCTTACACAGGAGAAAAAGTCACGATTCAGAGTGAGAAACACCTTGCTGAGTGGAGGTGCCCTCAACCCTGAAAACATTTTTGTATAAGAGTTGGTGCCATGCTCTCAGCTGCGCTCCTCACCCTTTCATTTACGCTGAGAATTCAGTGTTAAAGGTGAGATACGTGGCTCCAGAGCAGTCGAGGATAAAGCTGCTACTAATGGAAATAACATTTTACTCTGCTGTCCACGTGTAACTAAGGGCAGCTGAGCAACTGAACGCTGCTTTTGGGCAGATGGTAAGTCATGATACCTGGAGAGATCATGCCTGATCACTGCCTCGCACACAGTCCTGTAAGTACGCTGTCCTGGAAAGTTTCACACCCAAATATTGCATTTCCACAGCGAGGCAGCCAACCTGTCCTGGTTTTTTCCTTTCTTTTTCTCCTCCAGTCAAATGCAGATGGTGGTTAAGAAAACTGAAAGGATAAAGCACAAGAAATAACATCTTCTGTCCCTCTGCCCTCACAGGGAAAGTCACTGCAAAGCCATTTTGTTCTTAGGTACAGCATTGTGTCACCTGCATGTTTTCCTCACCGTAATCTCTTTTTCTGTGTCACTTCTTAAAAATTCTGACTTTCGAACAGCTACATAAATTTCTTTAAACATCTCCTGACTCAATAAAAAAGGGAGGAAGAGATTAAACCAAACGCTCAAGCTTCGCGGCATCGTCTTGCTTACAAAAGTGTTCAGATAAACCATGAAATAAATCTTACTGTCCTGTCAGGTCATCTCAATAGCTGCCACATTATTTACAGTATCATCTGTGTAATCCTTGCTCCTGAGTAATTGGAAAGTTCCTCTTCCCCCCAGCCAGCTTGGGTGATCTTTAGGAGCGCAAAGTGCAAGTCTGCTACTTAACTTCAGATAACAGACACAGGGATCGTGCGGGAGGAGTGCATGGTTTTCCTCAAATGATGATAATGTTCAATGGGATGAGAAATTCTGGAGATTTGCCTCATTTCGTTTGTGTAGTAGCAAAGCTGGAAGTGTGCTACTGCTGCGTGAGCATTTCTGGAAGAGGATTCTTAAATGGCCTTTGCGAACGTGACTGCGTGGGGAAGGGAGGTCTGGCTTCTGCTCTGCTTGGAGCTGTGAGGTTTCACAAGGCCACGGAAGAGGTATTTCTTTGGTTGATTTTTTGCTTTCTGGGTAGCTTATTTGAGAGGGGAGAGGTGATTCCAGGGCAGCTGACGGTCCAGAGGAGAGCGTTCAGGAAAGGAGCAGAAGAGACCCCAAATTCTGCTCTGCTCAATTGAGCCCTTCCGTGGTGGTGCCTGTGGATTGGGGCTTTAACCAGGCTATAGCTTCATTTCCCCCAAAACAGAAAGAAAAGGCTTTTTTTTGGTGTCACCTTTGGGAATGAACACTTGTAAGGATGCACGCAGCACGTATGACCGAGAGCCCCGCTCCTCCCATGGGCTCCCTTCCCCTCACTGCAAGGCACAGACAGCAGGGCTGGGCAAGGACAACTCTCGGCTGGAAAGACAAGGGTTTTAAAAGTGAATGCCTAGCTATAAAGATCCCCGTGGGAAACTATTGGCATGTGATCTGTGCCAAAGCACATCAATATGCCGAAGGAAAAGAGAAGAATTTGCAAACATGATTGCACTCTGCCTTCAGTGGCCTCTCCTCGCGAGCGTGCTTTGAACAGCTCCTGGCGGCAAGAAGTGACATTGGCTTCAGTGTGCTGAAAGCCTCTAACTGCTTGTGAGGTGTGGGTTTAGAGAATTGGGCTGTCGGTCCTTAAATTATGGATACTGAATAGATCGCCTCTACTTCTAAATATAGATTTCTGTTTTTTAATCCCCCATTACCTAACTTGGCACCACTGAATTTGATGCTACAGCACTATGAGGAAAATAGTTCTCCTTGGAAATAAGGCTTTGCTACAGGTAATGGTTGGAAAAATAAATATTTGCTCTTTCTTCTGGGCTGGTGAGTCCGTTGCTTACTGCAGATACTCTCCTCCATGCCTAAGTTGTTACTGGCTGCTGCATAAAAGGCTGCTTTTGTTTTAAAATGTAGGAGCCTTTGCTGCAAATACTTTGAAAATCAAATCTCATCACATCTGTTTCATACGGTTTAGAATTCTGTTAGGCAGCTTTTCTGCAGGTGTTTGCTGATCTTTTGCTTTTGTGTCGCTTGTCCCAGTTTGATTCTGTCTGAAAATTTTCCAATTTGATGTCATCCCATACATTGTGCGGCTGTCATAGCTCTGAGTGGCTAAGATGCCATGGTGCCTAACCCTGTTATGCTCCATAAAGGCAGGAGCTAGAATCCCTCAGTATAATCTTTGCCACTAACTCTTTTTCTAAACCCTTTACAAATGGACCCAATATCATTTATCATGTATATTGCATCCTGACAGATGAAAGAGATATCCCATACCATCAGAATTTAGGGTAAACTGTGTTTCTAAGTTATTTTTCTGGACAGTAGTGGGGAGGAAGTGTTGAACATGTGGAGTTTTGCTTCTCTTTGCTGGGTTTGATAATACACAGATTTATTAGGTTAAGTCTTAGGTTTCAGTTATTTGGTGGTACCCTAATTTACATTCTCTTTTTTTTTTTTTTTTTTTTTTTTTAACGGTGTAGTTCCTTACTTTGCTGTGTAATAAACCAGATCTGTCTCTCTTTCTGTGGCAGAATCTCCCAGAGTTGGGTTTACAAAGCTCAGGTACACACCAAAAAGTGCAGGTAGGTTCAGGAGGCAGATGGGTGCAGCACGCGTGGCTGTATGGAAGGGTCTGCTAATTCCTAGCGACTTCTGGTGCCACCAGGTGCCTCTCCTGCTCAGATGTGATGTGTTTCTCACCGGGCACCTCTCTACTTTTACAAGTCAGGCCGCTTGCTGAAGAAATGACAGCTACTCTGACATCAGCAGGGCTATTTGCAACCCTCAGGTTAGTGCAACGTGAGGCGGTATTAATCCTATAAATAAAAAGCTCATCCGTTATTTCAGATCCAAGTGGAAACTTTGACTTTTCCCAGCTGCTACCCCTCATTTAATTTCTTCTCCCATGTACTTCACAGTGGCTGTTAATTACATAGTTCCTGTTCTCTTCCCTGGCATCTATTTTCCAGTGTTTTGCATGAAAGTGGTAGATAATATGGTGTGCGTATCTCCTTGGAGATTTGGCTCTTCAGAGAGCAGAGTTGTAAAGGGATTTGGTGATAATCCATATTGTTTTAAATAGTTTATGACATCGGTAAAAACAGTTGTTACGCTGTCATAGAAAATCACTGCTGGTTTCGTGCAAGTGTGGAATTTCTCACAGTCCTCTGCAAACTCTGAGGAGTTGTGTTGGGGGAGCCATGTTTTCATGGCTCTGATTTTCTTTTTGTTGCTAAATACACTTTAAGGAGTGGCATTGGTGGTGTTATAGTTGGTGAGATGAGGCCACTAAAAAAATAAGCTCCCATTTGTTGGCTGCAGAACACCGCAGCTCTGCAGTCATTGCAGGGTGGGGGGTTACTTCGCTCGGACACAGTTCTGATGCCCGTAAGAAGATGCGGAAACTCTGGACCTACCTTCACAGCATTTTATCAGGACTAGGACGTAACTGCTGTGTCCTCACTGCTGAGGACAGTGTGGCAGAGCTGAGAGCCCTGCCAGGAGCCTGGGCTCTGAGCTCACCGTGGTGCAGCCTGATCCCCAGCCGGAGCAATTCCCTGGGGGAAGTGATGATGTCTTTCTTACTGTCTTTGCATCATCCACGAAGTGTGACAAAGAGCACTTGGAAAACGCACAAAAAGACTCTATGAATTTAGAAGCACAGCCAGCTCCTGGGATAATTATTCCTGTGTCTTAGCTGCCATATTTTATTAGCCCAGAGGAACGAGGGAAGTTGACGAAGGCTGAATGACTTTCAAAGAACTGCCTGTATCAGCCACTAGCTCCTGACGGCATCGGTGTTCCAGTGAGCTGATGTGACAAGTAACAAAAAGTTTGGGCTGTAATGAGAAGAGACAAAGGCAAACTACTGATGTGTCACTTTGATCTCTTTTTAACAAGGTGCAAAACGCTCGCAGATTTGACACGGCGTATCTTTAAGTATGTATGGTACTGTGAAATTTATGGGAGTCATCAGCACCAGGAGCTGAGAAAGATGGAGATTTGTTCCATTTAATTCAGAAAGGGATTTTGATGGTTTAAGTATTTGAGAGCTATGTTAAAATTGAGAGAGGCTAAATCCTGACCCTCCTTGTAACGAGGTGCTGGTTGAAGGACACGCTGCCTCCACGCTGTGCCACGCCACCGGCCCTGAGCAAAGCCTGTGAGTTAAAGGAATCGTGCAGACTACCCAAGAACTGCTCAAAACCATAAAAACTCTCCTAAATATATGTTTTTGTGTGGCTACAAGGAACTGCTTCTCTTTAAATATCCAGCGCGTATGGAGCTCCTCTGGCCTCCACGAGCCAACCTCATAAATATCCCTGATCCTTTAAAACTGTGGCCAAGTTCACCACATTAAAATGCAAGTTCAAGATGATTAGAAATATTTATATGCTATAGAAAAACGGCATCATATTTCTCTGCATTCCTTGTGCTAAAGTAGATTTTTCTTCAACATTAAAGCGGTAATCTCAGAGGTATTTATTATTTCCAAAGAATTAATGATCGTTTCCTCAGCTAACAGCCCAAGGCAAAGCAAAAGGGTTTAACGTTGTGCCAAGTGGTGGCTTCTTGTAGGAATGACTGCTCTCAAAGAATTAGTTATGCAAAATGCTTTCACGATATGCCAGTCAGCTAAATGGTTTACAGCACTAATAGTCTGCTTGTTTTCAAATCATTTACCCTAGTGTTTTAGATGCAAGTTAGATTTACAAATCCAATCTGTGCTTATGGATGAACTGATAATTATCCGGCTAGTAAGTATGTGAGCTTACTCTCAATCAAAAAAAAAAAAAAAAAGCAAGCAGAGAGTTGTATGGTTGGTGTTGGAAGCATGCCTGTGAACTGAGTTCTTCTGTAGATAAATCAAACCTCTGGGTAGATTTCTGGAAAGTTGATCTAATTCAGGGTCCACTGAAATCAGTACTTCTGCTTCCATGCGGAACAGTGGAAGTTCTATAAATACATCAACACAAAAAGGAGGACTAAGGAGAATCTCCATCCTTTACTGGATGCGGGGGGAAACTTAGTTACAAGAGATGAGGAAAAGGCGGAGGTGCTCAATGCCTTCTTTGCCTCAGTCTTTAGCGGCAATACCGGATGTTCTCTGGATACCCAGTACCCTGAGCTGGTGGAAGGGGATGGGGAGCAGGATGTGGCCCTCATTATCCATGAAGAACTGGTTGGTGACCTACTACGGCACTTAGATGTGCACAAGTCGATGGGGCCAGATGGGATCCACCCAAGGGTACTGAGGGAACTGGCAGAGGAGCTGGCCAAGCCGCTGTCCATCATTTATCAACAGTCCTGGCTATCGGGGGAGGTCCCAATCGACTGGCGGCTAGCAAACGTGACGCCCATCTACAAGAAGGGCCGGAGGGCAGACCCAGGAAACTACAGGCCTGTCAGTTTGACCTCAGTGCCAGGAAAGCTCATGGAGCAGATCCTCCTGAGAGTCATCATGCAGCACTTGAAGGGGAAGCAGGCGATCAGGCCCAGTCAGCATGGCTTTATGAAAGGCAGGTCATGCCTGACGAACCTGATCTCCTTCTATGACAGAGTGACGCGCTGGGTGGATGAGGGAAAGGCTGTGGATGTGGTCTACCTTGACTTCAGCAAGGCTTTTGACACCGTCTCCCACAGCATTCTCCTCAAAAAACTGGCTGCTCTTGGCTTGGACTGGCGCACGCTTCGTTGGGTTAGAAACTGGCTGGATAGCCGGGCCCAAAGAGTCGTGGTGAATGGAGCCAAGTCCAGTTGGAGGCCAGTCACTAGTGGCGTCCCCCAGGGCTCGGTGCTGGGGCCGGTCCTCTTTAATATCTTCATCGATGATCTGGACGAGGGCATCGAGTGCACCCTCAGTAAGTTCGCAGATGACACCAAGTTAGGTGCGTGTGTCGATCTGCTTGAGGGTAGGAAAGCTCTGCAGGAGGATCTGGATAGGCTGCACCGATGGGCTGAGGTCAACTGCATGAAGTTTAACAAGGCCAAGTGCCGGGTCCTGCACCTGGGGCGCAATAACCCCAAGCAGAGCTACAGGCTGGGAGAGGAATGGTTGGAAAGCTGCCAGGCAGAGAAGGACCTGGGAGTGATGGTGGACAGTCGGCTGAATATGAGCCAGCAGTGTGCTCAGGTGGCCAAGAAGGCCAACGGCATCCTGGCTTGTATTAGGAACAGCGTGACCAGCAGGGCTAGGGAGGTGATCGTCCCCCTGTACTCAGCTCTGGTGAGGCCGCACCTCGAGTACTGTGTTCAGTTTTGGGCCCCTCGCTACAAGAAGGACATCGAGGTGCTTGAGCGGGTGCAGAGAAGGGCGACGAAGCTGGTGAGGGGCCTGGAGAACAAGTCCTACGAGGAGCGGCTGAGGGAGCTGGGCTTGTTCAGCCTGGAGAAGAGGAGGCTCAGGGGTGACCTTATTGCTCTTTACAGATACCTTAAAGGAGGCTGTAGAGAGGTGGGGGTTGGCCTGTTCTCCCACGTGCCTGGTGACAGGACGAGGGGGAATGGGCTTAAGTTGAGCCAGGGGAGTTTTAGGCTAGATGTTAGGAAGAACTTCTTTACAGAAAGGGTTGTGAGGCATTGGAACAGGCTGCCCAGGGAAGTGGTGGAGTCACCATCCCTGGAAGTCTTCAAAAGACGCTTAGATGTAGAGCTTAGGGATATGGTTTAGTGGAGGGCTGTTAGCGTTAGGTTGGAGGTTGGACTCGATGACCTTGAGGTCTCTTCCAACCTAGAAAATTCTGTGATTCTGTGATTCCTCTTCTGCTTCTCTTGTGGGTCGTGCCAGGACAGTTACAGAAAACACTGGTGTGCTTTATTCGGACTGAACTTGAAAAGCTAAATCCCATGTTTCAGAGGCACGTTATTTCCATATTTTGCAGCATCCCTGACAATGCTGTAGCTGAAGAATATCTTCGGGCCTTGAAAGTTTAAGACAAAGACACTGCTCAGAAACACTGAGGCTGCCTGATAGAGAGCCCTGAATTCTACTTGCAGAGCACTGGTTTGGCTGATGCTCACATGAGCGCAGTGTTACATCACTTCTATCTTCCCTTATCTGAAAGCTGCAAATGGAATATAACGTGCTGTCAGGGAGCAGTCCAAACACAGCATGCCCACCTCAGTCCTATTGCTTGGTGTGTGCTAAAACCCAATTCTATATGACTCCTAGAGTGCAGGTTCAAATCTTGTTAATAGAAATGACAGTCACTTCGCTAGATTTTGTTTTTTGTTTTTTTTTCTGGTGTCTGCACCTGTGGCACGGACAGTTGGTGGAGAATTGATGTTAACAAGACACTTCCACTGATAGTGAAGAAGGCATATCATACGTTCATTGTTGCCTGACTTAAATCTACATTTGGCATTAGCAAACCTAGACAAACTCATTCCATTAAATTTGGTAAACTTGTTTGTGATCTATGAGGGCAGCTCAGGCAATGTTACAGAGCACAGTTCATTTACTTGGTCTCAGCCTCGGGAACCGGAGTGTGTCCTGGAGCATTCGACAGCGCACAGACTGTCCAACGTGAACTGACAAGGTGATGAGTATCCCCCCACCTCACCCCCACTGCCCCTGAGCAGGAACAAGCACTGGGCTGTTGTCTTTCAGATGACAACATGAAATCTTACACTTCTCTTGCTAGTTCTTCCCAACTACAACGTTTGCCATATGCTCTGTGGGTGTTCACCCTCACTACGTGGTGCTAAGCAGTGGTAGTAGACTTGCTGCAGTGTTAGCAGCTCTCCTATCACTGTCTTACTAAGGCTATTGGACACTTGCCACTATGAAACACTGTTTTCATTTGCCTTCATTTAATTTGGGTAAAGTTTAACCTTTGAACTCACATTTTCCATTCTGGTGGATGCGCCCTCGACAAATAATTAATTTAAATCGAAGTGACTCAGATGTGGGAGCAAAGTAAAAGAAAATAATTGTTTGACTGTTGCTTTGCAAACAGAAGCTTGCTAGCTTGGAGATGGAAGTTAACGTGGACTTCAGGGATGTACCATTTGGCATCACCGGGAAAATCTGCCCCATTTGACCAAGCGATAAGCTTTCACAGTGCAGATGAACATCTGGACTCTCACAGGCTTTGTGTTGTCTCTCATTCTTTGGGGTTGCCTACATGGACTAACAAGCGTGGATCCAACCCCTCTGATCCAGCTGGCCAGCCGGAGGAGACCTGTAGGAGAGAACAGGTTTGAAGCTCTGCCTTTGCGATAGAGGAGAATGCTTTATGCTAGCATCCGAACTAGGAAGAGGATTAAAAAGCAGGCAGTGCTAGCTGTGACTTATCTCACCACTGAATCTGTTGTCTGGAGCCCAGTCGAGGTATTTCTTGAAAAGACTTGCTGCTGCTAGGTAAGGGCCAACTTGGGAATGCTGCCTGCCTTGCCAGTAGGAGTTTGCAGTTCCCTGCCCTCTGGGTTGTTTCTGTGGAACTCAAAGTACATGGAGGGTTCCCACTGGCCATGCAAAGAAAATTCATGTGATGAGGAAACGAGCTTGTCTTCATAAAGGGAGAGAGAAATCATTTCTAAAATAGCCCTGAAGTGGAAATGGGACAGAAGCCAAAAACTGTTTAAAAGCTGGACTGAGGGCAAACCGCCTTGTACGTAGTTGAATAAATCCCACAGCTACATGGCAGTTGTTAATCCTGAGCTGGATTATGTGTCTTCAGAAGCACTCGGGTTGTGGCTGCTGCTCAGGGTTGCATTGTGAGCCTGGCTCCCCTCCGCTGCGGGGATCGCAGCAGCACAGGCTGGGCTGGCTTAGAAACACCTCCCAGAGAGGGAAGGAGGCTGTCTGGCAGGTTCATTTTCCCTTCCTGGTGAACACTGATCATTATCGTGGATCAGAGTTGCCCATAAATTTCAGGATGGTATTTGCTATGCAGCTGTAATTCCTCCAGTTGTGGAGAAATGAGTGCCACAACAGGCACGGTACAACTCAGTGCTTTGCGTTGGAAACTCTTCCCTTTATTGCTAGGGCAGGAGCTGATGTCTTCATCGTGTTATTAATTGTGGATATTTCCTGCCTACAAATGCATCACGCAATTTAAATATCTAAGACTTCAATTAGAATCAGTGAAATTTTAAATGGCATTCGTCTTTCCTGGGAGTTTACCTTTTAAATATTAGGTGTATTGCGCGTCAGCAATTCGTTACTCATCTCTTCATTGTTTCCAAGTCAGGTAATGATCACCTCTGGCTTTTGTCTTTCTAGAATGGGTGTTTTTCATTTGAATGAAGATGAGGTGTCTTGAAAAGAGTGTTCAGTATTGCAACAAACCTATTATGCATTGATACAGAGAGCTGTGCCTCCTTGTTGAAGGGAATAACAATAACAGCATGAAGCGTGGCAGCAAAAAGAAGTGGAATTAAAAAAGAAAATAGCTGTTGACATCCAGGAACTGATTCAGCTCATGTATCAGTAGGTAGTGATAGTACACGACTCGGCAGGAATTGGCTTTAGCTAATGATAGTAAAAGGAATGACAGGACTTGTCGAGGGGGAAAAAACAAATGGGCTGTTATCGGGGAGCTCACAGGCCGAGAGGGATGGGATTTTCAACACAAATCCCATTGCTGTTAGAAGTGTGGATAGCCCCAGTTCTTTGATGGAAGCCAGTCTTCAGACTGCACGGCTGCTTTTTTTGAAAATCTTGTAAGACATTCACATGGGACACAATAGCATCTTGCCTGCACAGTATATCGTGTTGGTCTCTGTTATCCTGTTATGACTTATTTGTGGGGGAAAAAAATCCCACCTAAGACCTGGTTTTCAGTTTGCATGTTGCAATTTAATAATATGAAGAAAGGAGAGATGCTTTGACTTTTTTTTTTTTTTTTTTTTTACTAATTTCTACATAAATTTGTTTGCAAAATACACTGTTAATGCAAGTTATGATGCAAATAGTGCACACAACTGAAATGTATCTTAGTTGTATTTGTGGTGTACGAGTTCAAAGACAGCAGCTAGCACGGCCTACTACTTTGGGTAACTCATTCAGAGGCTGTTAAAATCCTGAGATGTTTCCATTGCCCTCGGTGGATTTTGGCCCTGGCCTCTTTGAATGGTAAAAGCCCTCTGTACGCTACTGCCTTGCACAGAGTAGGCACCCCCTGCCCCACACACCCCAAATTTTTTGAGGGACAGGGCAATTTTTTGCTACAGATAATCCCTGTGGAGGAGAGTTACAGTTTAATTCTCGTAGTAAGTTGATTGGTTTTGATGTAGATGTTGAAAATACATGGATCAAACCTCCTCTTCTACTCCTTAGTAGACAACTATTGAGACTTAAGAGATCTAATTATGATCTCTGTGCATGTGAACCTAGGCTTGTATAGCACTGACATCTCCTATTGCCTGATCAGCTTCCAAAGAGTAACACCAGTCATGGAAAATGGATTTAGGAAATCTGTGCTTTAATTAAATCTGCTAAGAGTCAAGTTTTGTTAGAGCAGTTTTACTCTCTGGCTGTAAGTTTTGTCTGCTCTCTTATGGCAGAACTAATCATCACCTCGCAGAGAACGATACCTTCTATTTCTGTGCGTAGCTCAGAGCTATTCACTCAGGAAGCGCTTTCATTCTGCTCCTAATCAAACTAATTTGTTACTACGATTTGTAAGCCTTTCCTTTGCCATCTGAGCACTTTTGTTCACCCACAGTCTCAGCTAAAACTCAGCAGAAAACCTGGTACAAAGCTGCTCCGTGGCTGTATGCATCGCCTCTGCTGCAAGGAAGGCACCAGGCTTTCTGGAGGAAGAATTACTGTTTGTATTTTTGTATAAAAAGGGATGATTCTGTATTAAAGCAGTATTCTTCATTTTGAACTGCTCTGCAGCAGCTGGGACCCCAGAGCAGTACCATGACACAAGTGACTATTTCAGTGCTTCTGGCTTCCCAAAACCCCCGCTTGGGATGGGGATGCCAGGGTGAGGTACGTACACGGAGAGGGCAGCAGATTCCGTCCCCATCCACATTTTGTAGAAGAGAGAGAACCTCGCGATACGAGGCAGGGTTAGGCTCTGCATCTGGTTTTCCTGAGTTCCTACACCCTGGAAATAAGGCTTCCCAGGTCTTGGTCTCGCTGGGTGATGCTGCCTCCTCTGGGCGGGAGGGAGCTGGCTTGCACAGCCTGCCTTTTCCAAATAGGCTCTGGGCGGGTCTGACACTGGTGACACCTAGCTCCTTTGTCCCCAGGCACTAACGCTGTGCAGCGGGCAAAAATAAAGAAATAATCGGAGTCTCCGAGCTATAAATGTACCCGGCAAATAGATCAGAGTTCAGTGTCCTATAATAGCGAGCCTTTTCGCTGACTAGCAGAAAGGCAGTGACTCAGCCGGGCTGTGCACGCACTGAAATAGACTTTTCAAGTTTGGAGACAAAGGCCTTTACATCCATTTATAAAATTGCCTTTAAAACGCTTGTGAATGAGTTAATCACACAGGCATCTGATTAGACATGAACAACTTCACTATTTTTTTTTATAGGATTAGGTCATCCCAAGAGAATCGTAAAATAAAATAGAATTCGATGTGTCATTCGGGGGTGACTAATAAATGAAACAGTGCAATGGGGAAGCGGTGCAAGTAGGAATTTTTTAAGCCAATTTCACAATTCTGTGTCCTTCACCTGCCTCATCAGAGTCCACTTTTGATGAAGTTGATGGGAAAAGCCGCTCTTCGCAGTCCTCCTGCCTGGTTTTGTGCCTGCTGTCATTGATTCCTGCTGCCAGTGACTCCAGTCCTGGCTTGATCATCCTTCCCCACTGCTCAGCTTCTGCACACCAACTCCCCAAAGCACCCCATCCTCCTGCCACATGGGGGCTTTGCTTTCCTTCTGCAGTTCCCTCTCTGTCCTGGTCCCTTGTTGCCTTGTCAAGTGCAAGGTCATGGAGCACATGCAGCGAAGTCTCAGAGCTGAGAGTCATGCACATGTAAAGGGCACGCAGGTGTTTTGTGAAGTACAGTAGAGAAGGGTCTGAACCTTGTTGCGTGCTGGCTTTCATCTTATGCTAGCTACCAACGTGAAGCTTTTGCTAAGCCAACCATCATTGCCTAGATATTTGTAACCTGTTAAACTCCTCCTGTAATGGGCTTTTGCTTATAAGCTCAGAGAGCAAGAGACGCAAAGGTCATGTTTCTTCTGATGCCTGCAGCTTTAATTGTGAGTGGCACCTAATTGCTATCGGTCAGCTGTCCAGTGCAACCCTGGGAAAGGAAACAGCATCTGAGGACAGCTGAGAATTAAAAGGAAACGTGCAACTCGCTCGATTACTAGGGGGCACCAGTCTTTGAGGTGTTTTTCTCTTTGCATTCCTAAGAAGCTTGTTTTATACCTGTCACCTCTAAAGAACAAATGCTGGCTTTCCCAAGCACCTCTCTCTAGTGATGGCAGCTGTCTGGGGAGATAACTACACAGCCTGGCACAATTGCTGATATGACGATGCTTTGAATGGCAAGCTCTCCACTGCTGTAATAAAAGGAAGAGGTAGAGGCCAAAATCTGTGGTAGCTGGTTCTTACTATGTAAAAAAGCTGCACAGATGAAGTCAGGACAGCTCGAAGAAGGTAGCAGAGCATCCTTCACCTCCTCTACTTCATACAGAACCTGAGGGGAAGGCAACTGGCACCTTGTTTGTGGTTTTGGAAGACCTTCAACTATCCAGCCAGATACGTGATCCAGTATCAGTTGTCTTTCCGGTTTGCATTTTGGGAACGAGAGCATAGGCAATCCCAAGTGAGTACGCATTGACGTCCAAAGAGGAAAACATAAGATTATTTTACCAAATTCCATAAAGGCCCCACGCCCCAAAATTAGCTGTTTCACCTCACTTGGGACCGCGTGTGTGACCTTGCTTCCCTCCCGGTTTGCATGCTCGGTCTGATGTATCCAGAGGGAGTCCCTGCCCCTTGGCTGGGAAAACACTTCCCTGCTCGGCAGAAGTTGTTAGCCCGTGTCTGCCTCCTCTCCCTGAGCAGATTTAAAATGAAACACGCTCAGCTGCTTGAATGGAAAGGACTAACCGGGTGCCTGCTGTTCCGCTCCGTGTTGGGATGTATTAGCCACATGGTGCTTGGCAATACACATCAGTGATTTAGACGTCTGGGGGAAAAATCAATGGAACACCAAGTCCTAATTCACTTACGTACTTGAACAAATACACCCTGGAGTTGTTCAATATGCTGTGTTTTGTTGTGATGAATCTTAAAATTAGGCTGGCCCAAACCTTTGTAAGCGTTATTAATAGCACTGCATTCATATCGTGTACTGATGTGCATAATCAGGTGTTCTTAACATAAATCCATGTTAGGGTGATATAAATGAGCTCCCCCCATGTGCCTGGTGGCACTCCATAACTCCGGTTCGCCTACGTAGCGTGTCACTGCCTGCACATTAGGGGTTCTGGGACTTTGAGTTTTGATGCTGCCAAAATGGAACTCAATAGCTCTGAGATGCACTGTAGTTAATAAATAAGGAGACTAAAGAGGAAAAAAGCATCACTCCTGGCTTGCTCTTGTTTTCCAACATCTACCCACTTTTTGGAAATCAGGTTCAGGTTCTGACTGTACAAATGGTGACTGACTTCTTATTCTTGCAAAGAATGTCAAAGTAATGGGTTCAGGTCTTAAACATCTGTTCTTCTGTCAGAAGCACTTCCTCTGAAATCATTGCCCCAGAGAAAAATGTGAAAAATACGAAAAATACACTTTTTTTTTTTTTCCGAGAAATCTGTAGGTGGGGTAGAGCTGCTGAATAAGTAGTCCTAAGAAAGGGAAACAGTGGTAGCAGCTCGAAGGAAGAAATCAACTATTATCTTATACAGATGTTAACCAAGGTTTGCTATTCAGAGGGAGAGAGATTGGGAGGAGAAGCGTAGCGTTAAGGTATACAAAAAACCTCCCTGGGGACAGAGATTGAAGGATATGTAACGTGTTGCCAGAGTTTGAGGAAGAAATGAAAACTTCTGAATTTGTTTGATTGAGAAGTTGCTGGGAGGAAGAAACAGGATGACTTTAGATGTTGGGTCTCTTCGAGAACTAGTTAATATCCTGTTCTTCCTGGGGAAAAAAGAACCTGTGCTGGGATAAGGTGAGGAAGTGACCTGAAGACAGACTTCAGAGGGTTTGATCTCATCCTGATGAAGGCAGAAACCTTCAGAAATGGAACCATGCACTGCTTTATGTGGTGCAGGATGGCAGCCCGTACCCACAGCAGTTAGTCAGTCTGTGGTTTCTTCCCTCTCCTGGAAAGGAGCTCAAGTCCAATTTAAGCTGTTTTACACATTGAGCTGGGGGATGCTTGTCTGATGCTCCAGACCAGAGCATGCTGGAGAACCAAGTGCCGTGCTAATGTGAGCAGGACCAGTGAGCTCCAGGCAGCGGCCAGGCAGTAGCGGAGCTCCCCTTCATACAGGATCCAGGAGCAGCAGCAGCTGGGGTGCTATCTGGGGTCTTCTGTGCGAATGTGGTGCCTCGGCAGAGGTTGGAGCCATGGGTAACTCCGCTGGGTAATTAAAGAAGTGGTTTAAAGGTGTCTTGGTCCATTAACAACAAGTCCTTTAATTGCTGAGTTCATTTCTCTAGGTGACCAGTAAAGCACTCTGAGGTGGTACTTTACAAGGAACCCAAACAGAGCAGGCTGCAGGGAAAAAACAGCTTGCAAAATGCCACAGACAATAAAACTGCTATTTCAGAAGCAAAAAGGGGTTGGGAGTTATGTACACATTTGGAAACTAAACCGGTGAGGATTTAAATGTTCTAATAAAAACAAATAAAAAATAGCAGAACATTTAAAAGAAGCTTATTTCTACAATAACACGCAATGGTAAGCGCAGATTTACAAGCACAAATAACCACTCAGGTCACAAAATAGGCTGAGGCGTTACAGCAGCACCATTAAATAGATGAAAGAGCAGCAGTCAATCTCATCTATAGCTTTCCTTTGCTGCCTCTGAAGCCAATGAAACCATACTGAAAGGGGAAATGCTCTGTAGTTTGGCTCCTTTTTAACCCTTTGGGTTTGCCCCCGATACCTGGAGAGGAAGGCTGTCAGCCTGCCAGTGCTCGGGGCTGCTCGGGGCTGCTGGAAGCAGCGGTCATTTTGTAGCTCTGTGGGGACACCTCTTGTTTTATGGACTCCCTCTGTGTTAGAGCCTGTGAAACAGCCCCAGTAAAATCCTCGTGCTGTTCTGGTAAACCTAGCTGGGAAGCGCTCGTCTTGATTGTTGTTTATTCCCACATCTAATCCCCCCCATAAAGCCAGGCGCTGCTAATTGCCAGTGACCCGGATATCCCAGGGCTGTGTGGTTACAGGAGGGAGCGTGCAGGGCTGAGGAGGGATGGGAGCAGGCTGCTGGCGCTGTGCGTGCTGCCTTTGGCACCTGGTAGCTCTTCACGGTAAGAGCAGAGGCAGTAAAACTTGAAATTTAAAGGCTCGGTTCGGCGATGGACTTCAGCACAAGCTTTGCTTAGCATTGGAGCGTGTGCTTATATCCCGTGGTAGGCATCAAATCAAGGGCTTCTTTTCATTGCTGCCTGCGTGTTTGTGCCTTGCAGAATAGAGCTGGAGAGGGAACATGGGGCCTGGAGCACAGACACGGTCACCCCCAGCTGGGATTTGACCCCCCAGGGATTTCACCTGTTGCTGTTAATCCTTCAGCAGGCTGTAGGCAAAGACCAGGATCCCCAGGAGCTTTGCCATGCCATGCCGCGTTCAGGAGCTGCAGCAGAACTCTTCTCTTCAGCATCACTCTCAGGTGCTACAACGAGGGAGTGCCAGGAGAGAGCAAACCCTCTCAGGTCCTGCCCTGGTGGCTTTGGGGCAGCCTCCCCGTGCCCCTGCAGGTGGGAAGGATTGCCCCCGGCGCCTGCTGCCCTGCCCCAGCCCACGCCTCGCTGAAATGCAAGCTGGGGAGTTGGCCTGGGACGAAGTCCTAGGCACTTCACCCAGGGAAGTGTGAGCCCTCATGAATTTTATGGCAAAGCACGTGCTGCAGTAGTCTTGGGATGAGAAAGCGTGCGGTGCTGCCGCTCTTGCAGTGGCCTGGGTTATCAGCAGCTGATGCAGGCGTAGTAGGCAGAGACACATGGAAGGCGTGTTTGCAGTCTGTATTCTCCAAAGGCAGCCTCCAACCAAAATCTCAAGAAATGGAGAACTCGCTGTGTTGCTTGGCTCAGTGTTCAAAAGCAATGCCTTGTTTCCCAAACGAATTTGTCTGGCTTCAGTTCCCAGCCATTAGTTCTTCTGGTGTAATTTCCCTGCTAGACAAAAGGGGCTGTAAGTACCCAGGGTTTGTTTGTTTTCTCCCTGGGAAAGTGCTTACGCTGTATGAACTAGTCACTTGTCAATCTTGGGTTTACAAACCAAATGTACTGAGGTTTCTGTAGCCTCGCTGTATGCATTTTCCTCCAGTAGTCAAGATTTTGAGGCTGTTTCCTGTATTCTCTCCAGTTTTTCTAAGACAAGAACACGCTGTATGCTAACAGAGGTCTCTCAAGTGCTATATACGCTTCCCTACTTCTCCTCGTTGCCCTCCAGTATTCATATTTAAGGAATAAATTAGCATTTTCATCTGGCTGAGATCATAATGGGAGCTCGTGTCTGGCGTAGATATCCATATCTAGCCTTTTGCACTAACGCACATCCTTTCTGGAATTGCAGATGCATTCCCCTTCCTGCAAGTAGATTTTCTCGTGTTGTCTCTATGGTTCTTGTCTTTGGCTACATTAAAATCTACTTAATTTGACTGGACCCAGCTTGCTGATGATCCGTACCATCTTCACTGGCTTGTCTTCCTCACAAGCCACTTTGTCACCTGCAGATATGTGGGCAAGAGATCTTGGGTTGGCTTCCAGGTCATTGGGGAGCACGTGGAGTAGTGCTAGGACTCACATTTGTTGCCCCCCTGTGGAGCACCTTCAATTAGGGCTCAGTCCTAGGTGACAGAGCACTCGTGCCCACAGTTGACATCCCCTTGCCCTATAATTTCCACAGCTGTGTCTGCGTGCTTTAGGCTGATAAAGTCTTTTTGTCTTCAAAGTCTTTTGTCTTCAAAGTTTTGCTCTTAGCTGTTGCATTTTACTGAAAAGGATAAAATAGTCAAAGTGTCCAGATCTTCAGAGACTCGTAATTTTGGGACGCAGGTTTTTCACATTGGCATGAACAGACAGACGTGCCTTGTGGTTTTCAGAGTCCTCGTATTCCTGTTGTGGGAGGATCAGTGGATAACCAACGAGTCAAAACGGTTCACCAAACCTGCCAAAATATAACTGCTCATCTGGCAGAAGTCACAAAATGTAAGAGTTTTGTTTCACAGCTGGACTGCTAATCCCATTGTTGTATTCACTTGTCAGAGCATCTTAATGCAGCCAAGTGAAAACTGTTTCTAGGTACAAGCTATTGAATATTTAAAATGAAGAATTAAATGGCACTTTCAGAGCATCTAAAAGATGTGATAATAAACCACAATGGATCTTAAAGGAAAGGTTGGCTACCCTTTATGTGTTTCGAGCCTAATTATAAATCAAAAGAAAATCAGTTAGAAATCAAATGATCAATGAGAATGTCCTATGGTTTTGTTAAACATCTATCCATCTGTATTGATAGAGTAATCCTTTTCATTAGTGATGGAGAGAAGCATCAAGGAGAGGAGAGAGAGGAGAGAAGCAAAGTGGGAACTGGGCTGAAAAATTGGTCAAGGGAACTATGCAGGCAGAAAGAAGAAACTAAGAGATTAAAAACCTGGTGGGTAAAGGCACGCTGAGTTTCTGTGCAGGTTTACGCCCTGAAGCGAGGAGAAGGATTGCTACTAAGTTCTGTGAGTGCTCAAACTTTTACTTAGCTAGCACACAAAGGCCCTACTCATCCATATGATCATTTACTTTCCTCCATAAATATTCTGTTGTAAACCTTTTTAGGCAGCTAGAGCCAAGTGTCTAAAAACTTCTAAAGCCGTCGATAAAACAACATACCCAAATGTAAGCAGGTGCACTGGAGACTGCCTTGTAGTCAGTGACTGTAGCCCTTGCAAATGACATTCTCTTTGCTCCTAGCTTGGTAGCAGCAGGCCGGATCCTGTCTGACTTATTGATTGCAACGGGGCTGTTGGTATGAATAAGCAAGAAGGCTTTGCCACCGCGTTTGGATGCAGGATACAGACCTCGGGTTCTGAGCCACCACCGAGATTCCCCAGTATAATCATTCAACCCTGCGCGTCTTCTCTCCGATGGCGTTTGTAGGGCTCAGCAGGAGGAGGTAAATAATAACGTGCTCACTGCCATTTATCTGCACGGCCAGGAGGCAGAGGGGCAGAGCTGGGGTTTTGGCTTACCTGGGCAGGGTGCAGCTCGCTGCTTCGGGGTGGCACAGAGCCACAGCACGGGGTGAGCCAGCCTGGGCTCTCTGTGCCTCTGTCCCTGAGTGGAGAGCATGGGGGAGCCGAGGGACTCCTGCATTTCCGTGTTGTGCAGCCCACAAAATCCTAAGCCTTCTGCTGGGAGCCCTGCGGGGCAGGCTCAGGGCTAGTCAAGCAATTCTGCAAGGGCAAGAAAAATCCAGATGGATGCTGTAGTTCCAGCTCAGCACCAACTGTGCTAGAGATGGGCTGGCTCAGGGCAAATTGCTCCAGTGCCTCCAGCTCAGGGCTTGGTACCAAGGAGCCCAGTGCTCTGCAGATGGGCAAACTGGCACCCCCAGCCTTGTCCAAGGACACGCAGCGGGCTGGTGGCAGCACTAGGAATAAAACCCAGTTTCCCAGCGCTCTGATGTCTTGCTTTATCAGTTGTGCCCTACGACACATAGATCATCTTTCTGTACTTCGCTTGTGTCTTTTAAGTGGGAAAAATAATCACCAATGTTAGAAACTGTGAATTTCCCAGATAAACCACACACGCACACGTTTCAGTGTCTGTATTATTTATTGCTACCTTTCACGGGCAGAGCCATGTCAGATAAATCCTTACCACTTGTTTAGTCTGCATTTATGCCTTGGTGGTCCCTTTGGCAATTGGTTATAACTGCCACGTTCAGGTTTCCTTCCTTCCCCCTGGCTCCTGAGCATCAGTGTACACCCACGTGAGTCTGAATGTTTATTTTTGCAGGTATGGCAGCACGCTGTAGTATCTGTACAAAATAAAGCTGTAAATTAAAGGAAACATCAAATCTTTAGCAGGGGTTGTATTTTCTAGGGAAAAAAAAAAATGATGTGACATTAAATGCTTAATGAGAGATTTCTGCAAATTGGCAAGATTCATTAAAACTTCACCGCAGTTCCTCTGTCCCATTTCCCTTTTGGGGCACGCAGGTCCTCCTTTCATCACGTTTAATGCTTTCAGGGATCAGCCATGCAGGAAAGCGTCACGGGCTCCCAGCAATAACTCAGGAGCGCTTTGGTCCTGCCACGCTTGTAAGAAACACACAGGAAGGATCAGGCAGCTGCTTGGTCCCGGGCAGCGCTGCCCTGTGCTCGGCTCGTCGCAGCGTGTCGGGGGAGCTGGGAGCAGCACGTGGAATTCAGGGCTCTGCAGGACCGTGACCGGTCCCGGCTGTGGCTCGGCCAGATGGTGAGCAGCGCACGGAGCAGGGAGCATGCGATAGATCAGTGCCAAGCCTGGGGCTCAGCTGCCAAATCTCATGTGAAGTAGGGCTGTGTGGATGAAACGGAGACATGAATTAGAGTTTGTTAATGTTCATTAAAACTTTTGGTGCTTGTTACCCTGCTGAGATGAAGAATTCCAGAACAAGTGGAAACCCCCAGGAGCTCACCAGGTTTCCTACAACCGTCTCCTTCAATCTCTGATTTACATCCACCTTCTTCCTCAAAAATGTTTAATTGCCAGGTGTTTGATGGCTCCAGGCTCCTGACATACGCAATTGAGAGCAAGCCTTTAAGTGTAAACAAAGCCTTCACTTCAGTAATAAGCCTGGAATTATTTCTGCTCCTTCCACTTCACAGCGCTACAGCAGTCTTGTAGGACATGCAGGGTGGTTCAACAACTGTGATAAAAGCAGGACTAAATATGTTACTATTTATATCATCAAAGTGACCAGATGGGAAAAAACAAAACAAAACAAAACAGGAGCATTGTCCTAATCTAACTAGCAACATAGAAAGCCTGTCTCCTTCAAGCCTCTTTCTTCAGGATTCTGGCTGGGAACACACCTCTTCTTTTATAGGTAAATTGCAAGGTCCTCCACGGGCAGGAAGAGGGCACAGAGGGGTGCAGGAGCACGTGGGGAGCTGCTGGTTGGCAGAAGTGAAGCCCCATAAGTTTGTTTAAAGTCTTAAATTGTTCTTTATTTCTTTTTACATTTTGGCTGTTGCCTGCACAACTCAAATCTCAGTGTTTTGCCTGAAGCAGGGCCTGTTCACTCAGCAATTTGGGGCAAAATCCAGACAGTGAGTTCTTATAAGCTGAGCACTAAGCTTCAAGACACTTGCAAAAAGGGCAACTTGGCCCTGGAGAATGTTTAGAGCTAGGTGGTGGTGGTCTGTAAATCGAGATGCAGACAGACCCTGCAGCAGTGTAAGTGGTGGGGTGTCCTGGAGTTCATACAACTCGGACAAGATCTGCCCCATGGTATGTCTGTGTTGTGGGGGAAAGCGCCTATTTGCTCATTTTATCGGCATTGCCTTCTGTTTCGGAACTTTCTTCGGTACATAGGGATGGAAGAAGCTCCCCAGAGAATAATTCTTCAAACGCAGTGGGAAGGATTGCAAGTAAAGCACTGAATTTCTTTAAGAAGCATGATGAACAAACAGAGCAATAATAACAGGAGCAATAACCTCCCAACTGGATTTGGGAGCGCGGTTGCGTTGGAGATCACCATCACTGGCGGAGAACGCCAGCACTACTTGTCCGTGTAACTAACTTAGAAAACAAGGTAGGCTTTCAATCAGAGCTATAAACTGCAGCTGGATGAAAGGAGAACGTTTTGTTGTGCACACAGAAGCACTTTAGAAGCACACTGTTCTGAGCTAAAACCATGCGTGGTGCCCAGGGATGAATTCAGTCCCCTGCTTTTTCTTGCTATTTGATTGTGTTATACGGAGGGAAGTGCAGTTTGGAATTGACTCTGTCTTTCTATCCTTAAAAGTAACAAGGCTTTCTTGGCTGCCTCTGCTGGCTTTGTTGTAAGTTTTTGCAGCTTGTGCTAAGCACATTGCTACAAAGCTTTTCCTAAGCAGTAAAGCGGGTCTTTAGCTTTTAGTTTTTCTTTTTCATTGTTGTTGCTTTAGGGTTTTTTGTGTGTTGTTTTTCTTTTTGAAATTCGGTCACTGCCTGCTTTTCTCTTGGGTTCCTTTTCCTCGTTTTTATTGCAACGTTTAAGACTCAATTCACCCATCTGAGCAATGGGAATACTTCCCAGCACTGCAACAGAAGCGAGCCGTTATCTCAACTACTGCGGGAGACGTTTTGTATGCTCCAAGCAGACATTTTATTCCTCCCGGAAAATCATCTGGTAGGGTTCCACGTTCTAAAACCGTTACTGTTTTGACACAAAACAAGCTATTCTTTTGATTTGCTGCCCTGCAAAGTTCCTTGGCAGGGAAGTGGTTCTGCATTCAGTAGGGACAGTTGAAACTATTGCAGATTGGAGCTGGAGGCCAGGTTTGGACTGCTTCGTGTTTACATCTCAGAGGGAATGGGTTGTCTCTGGGCTTTGGGGTTATAATGGAAGGCTGTCAGGTGTAGGAGATTAAAGTGCAATTTCCTTAACCTTGATGCAAAATGATAATCCCAATTTGCTTCTTCACATTTTATTAAGGTCAGCGGTGGAAATATGTACAGCAGCTGCCTTTTGTTGTGCTAATTCTGCTGGAATTGGTCATTGGTTACAAACTATTTCTTAGAAACTGCACATTTTGGCATTTTGACTGTTCGGGATGTGGTCCCCAGCTGCCAGTACTGGAGGTCAGAGCCCCCAGCAGGAGGCGACAGAACAGCCCGTGCAGCTCACAGCCTGAGTTGTTGAGGTACGTGGGAACTGGCGGCAAGTGAACGTCTGCACCAGGCTCTAACACATGGTGGAGGAGAGCAGACTTGTCACCCAGACTCTGCCATCCCCGTCAGCAGGACACTACCGCCTGCCTGCTGCCCCAGCGAACATTTAGGGTCAGCAACCTCTTCAACTACCCAGGAGGCGTGGAGTTTAGAAGGTATCTCTGATTCTGGCCACAGCAAGAAATTAAAGCTATTTGTGCACTTACATTTTAGTGTCCTTCTGAAACAGATAGCAGATTTCCTATGGAGCTGAATGCAATGCAGAATTTTGTCCTGGAGAAACAAACACCAGTTGGGCACTGTGCTTCAGCAGTATTCATAGCGTGTCGTGCAGGAGGAGAAGGATCCTTGAATGCCTTCTGTTTCCATCCCTCCCAAAGCACAGTCTCCCTGTACTAGGGCTTCATCTGTTGTGCTAAGTCAGCATTGCCAGTTTGAGAATGTCAGACGGCAACTTTGAGGAACATTTAAATAGACAAACATTTGCCTATGTCAAACTCTAAGTTGTTTGTTCAGAAGAAGTTGCATTTGTCCTTACCTTAGGCTAAAGCAAATTGCAGAGTAGATTAATTTATTACAAGCATGATATTTAGTGGCAGTTAAACCCATTTACAAGCTGATCTGGAAAGCAAAATTCTGTAATTGCACACGTGGTTGTTTACAAAGGTCTTGGCATAGAAAATAATATTAAGAGGATAACTAGTAAGGGCTGAGTAGTGCTTGCTCTGAATAAATACGAGTGGCTGAATAATGGGGTGAAGTTAAATTGGCGGGACCTCCCTCATTTAATCTCATTTTCCAGGAAAAGAGAGACCCAGCCACAACGTGCACTACCAGAACTTACTCCTGTATGCAGAGGAAAGACATTTACTACTCATTTAATCTGCATTCAGATGAAAAGACATTTGCCTTATTATTTTTAATTCCTTCATAAATTTGGAATGATATTGCTTCCATGACCTTGTTATAATTAGCAGTAGCTATTTCTTGTTAATGAGCTATTACCTGCAAATTCATCTAATTCATCTGACAGGCTGACAGCCTGACTAATTAACAAGGTTTGACCAGTATCTCGAGCCCTCTGCAAAAGATTTTCTCTTCTGACACTAAAAAAGTGTTCTCTGAGATTCCATGTATAAATATATCAAACACTGTAAATGGTTTTTGCAGAGAGGTTACAAAATCACCCTGCCAAGAAGCTTGTCTGTAACATTCATCCCAAATAGCGGCTGTTCCCTAAAACCCCTGCTTTGCACCACATTGATCCTGTGATTAAAACTGTGCTAACAACAACGATGTTTATAAATCCCGAGCAATCCATAGCGACAATTCTACACGGCTTGCAAAAAAAATACTTGAAAACAGAAAACACCAGGCCTCCCTGCATCGAGAAGCCTCCAGACCTCTCTGCTGGCAGAAAACAAAATTTGAGAAGGTATTTGCTTGCTTCCAACATGAGCTTTTAGAGCCCCATCAGTCAGACCTCACAAGAAGATGAATTTTTCTGCACTTTGGTGCAATTTGGATCTGGCCCTGGCCCTTCGTGGCTGTGCTCTCCTACCTAGCCCATCTTCATCGCCTTGCCTTGTACCCATGCATGTAACAGGGAATCATTTCTCGTTTCAATTTTTTTTTTCCAATTTCTCATTTCAAAACTGTAAGTGGCGTTAAGGCAGGGTGTTCAGAAAAGCTAAGAGCATGATGTTCAGAAGAGCTAAGACATCTTGTAACATTAAGACTGTTCTCTATAGATTTATAGATGTGGAGATTAATACATTGAAGAAAAGGAGACCGCAGTTCACTGCAGCTGTGTGAGAATTACAGAGCCCTCTCCCCAGCAGCGTTTCTGTTGGCCTGGCACAGGAGCCTTGAGGTAGGAGAGAGCTGTTTGTGCAGTGAGACGTAGCCCAAGGCCTCCACTGAGCAAGCCTTCGGAGCATGCAGTGTGCCCTTAATGTTGGCACTGAGATTTACACACTTTTAAGCATTCTGGGGATCAGGGATTTCAGGGGAAATTGTTCTTGTATGGAATAGAAATCGTGTAAAAATCTGAATGGAAGGTAACAGCAAAAACATTTATAGCTTTCAAGGCATTATTTTAAATTGTATTTGGCTCTGGGAAGGTCTGCAGCAGAGTTTTGGGGCTTTTAGACCAAACAGTGCTCTGACCTCATGCACGCTGGGTGCCACCCTTGCTATCTGATGGTGGGAAGATTTCATCTGGGGACAGTGCATCATTTATAAGAAGTTTAGGCCCGAGAGCAGGCATAATAAATCGCCTGCCTTTCAAGGAAAAGATGAGGAATAGCACATGGGACCGCGTGGGCTCTCAGCAGCACAGCAGCACGTCCCATGTCAGGGATGCTGAGCTGAGCACGTAGCAGCTGCCAGCCTGCAGAGCCAGCAGCAGCAGCGTGGTTCTGTGCAGGATCCCCTCTGCTCCCCATCACGAAGGCTCCGAGCACTGCAGCCAACAGGCAGATGAACTTGAGCACGAGCGATGGCAGCTCTCTGCTGACGGAGGGAAGAGGCAGCAAAGGGGTCTTTTGAGGATGGTTGCCAGTAGGTAGGGCACACGCTTAGAGCACTATTAGGTTAGAGGAGCACACTGTGGACCAGGTGAATTTCCCCATACAGCAGGGGACAGCGTGATGAATGAGAGACTCGCCGCTGATGGCCACTAGGACCGGGAGCACACTTCTTGGGTAAATATGCCATAAATCTTCTGGCAAGGCACATTGCTATTGTAGAGCGCCAGCCGTATCTGTGTAGGAATGCCATCAAAATCCAGGCAGGGAAAGCTCTGAAAGACAGGCGGGCTTTGGTGCTAGCCTGCTTTCCACCTCCAACTTCAGCCACCTACTTGGTGAGTTATTGTTATTGTATTTGTAAGTAACTCTCTGCAGACAATTTACATCTTAACCAATGCAGCACATTTGCTTTGTGACAGCTTTAGCACCCTGATTCCTTATAATCTGTTCAGGCCGCAGGGAAGAACTGCTGCTCTTCTTATTCCCTCATCACTCACGTGCCCCTCCTGTCTCTCACCCTCCTCCAAGCAGGCAGCAGGAGGGAAGCAGCCTTGCACTCACTGCCCTCACCCTTGTCTTGCAAGAAGGAGCATCCCAGGTTCATGGCATTCCCTCTTAAAGGAAGCACAGGATGCAGTCAGGATAATCCAATCCACTTCTGCCCAGGGTTTTTCCCTCAACCAGTCTCTTTCCTTGCAAGGTTGCCAGGGATGCTCCTTCCTTCCCCTGCAAGGCCAGTCTCCAAGAAAAAAAATATTAAAAAAATTACAAAATACAGGAAAAACATGACACAAATAATGTTCTTTCAGACAGCAAAACACATGCCAAAGATACCTGGATTCAGCTCTGGAAAAAGGACAACCCAATCTCTGTCCAAATGCATGCTGAGTCTAAGAAGTTGTTGTATAGGTAATAAGGGAAAATTTTGTCTAGATACATTTTATATCAACAGGAAAAGTATGTATCTGTGTCACAAGCTGACTTGTGTGACATTTGGTAATGATTTTGCTCCTATGTTAGCAAGGAGAACAACCATTTTGAAAGCTAATTTCAATGGTGTGATAACATATGCTGCTGTTGGTATTTATTTGCAATTGGTCACCATCGCAGATGATAAAATTATTCTGCTCCTAGCTGCTGTTACGGAGAGGCTCAGTGTGTCAAAACAGGTTGGGAGAGAGGCTGGTAGGGCACAACCATCAGCAGCTGCGAAATGTGATGCAACCTGCAGCTCAGGAAGTCCTCACGATGCTGATTGCCGAAGGGATGAAATACATTTCAGGGGCAGGATCGTGGTTTTCCTTTGGCACTCATCACAGTTACTGTCAGAGGAAAGATAGGAGGATCCACTTCTGGCCTGATCCAGTACGGCTGTTTTTATGTTGCAAGGATCCTGTTAATTATTCAAGAGCAAAGGAGATGGTCTTCAGAACAGTGTGGCATCAGTGCAGAATGGTAATAGGCTTGGACAACTGCACAGGTTTTGACTGAGGTGCTGCTGATTTAATAAGCAGTCAAGACCTAATGGAGTGCACTGTCACTCCAAACACACTTTTAAAGTTGGCTTTAATTGTGGAGTAAGATCTCCCCGGGCTGAGAGCAGTGCACCTTATCATTTGTTAGCAAAGTGCCATGTGTACTAGTAAGTGCGTCTGCGAAGAACTCGAGGTGGAAGTGAAAAATGGCAAAGACTTTAAAAGCATTAATGAGTTGGAAACAGGTCAGCAACAGAGTCCTGGCTCGTTAAAGATGTCCTCTTGGTTCAGAATAATTGCCAGCATAAGTTGGGCAGACATTCTCCGAGCAGCACAGCAGACTCAGATGAACTTGAGAATTAGAAATGAATCACAAAAGGTCTGCTACCTCCCCTCACTCGGGGAAATGTCCATTTTTAGCATTACCAGCCAAAGTGATGCTTTAATATTTGTACAGCTTTTTTAAATGCAAATCTCCCCTTTAAGAATTGGTTCATCTATCTGAAATCCTTTTATATAAAATTATATTGGGCTCCATCTTCAGCTAATATAAGTTCCAGGGAGTTGTCTATTTACAGCAAATGAGAATCTGTCTCATTTATCTTATTGCTCTGCTGAGAAAGCAGCCGTATCATTCTAGACCTTCCCTCAGGCCAAAACTGCCAAGAGAACTCTGAAAAGGGGACAATTTACTGATAAGCAGATTTTCATTCAAGCCTGGGGACCGGTTTTGTATTTGTTTGTTCCTCTTCTTAACCTAAAACTAATTTAAGGAATTTCATGTGTTGTATTTTGGATAGCTTTTTGTCTGCAGATAAATTGCTAAGACGACCTTTCACCAAATCCTATTAGTGACCTCTACATTTAAGGGGTAATAGGGTTTCTTCCTACCTGTAAAACAGAAGAAAAAAATCAAACAATGTGTGCAGACTCACTAGAAAGAAGATTTTATTAGATGTATGAAATTCTAGAGATAAGAAATGTGCCGAGATTAGATTTGGACAACAGCACTTCAGTAGTCAAGTCTGCAGGAAAAAAAAAAAAAGCCTAAAACAAAATTATTTTTAAAATAATCGTTTTGCTAAAAGTCTTTAAAGGTCCCCTGGGTTTTGCCGTTTCTCTCTAAATTAAGATGTAGGTCATCTCGCATCACTTAGATGGGATATTTCACGTTGATGATGTCTGTTGGGAGCAGTTCCCACCAGTTGACCCAGACGTGCAAATTCTCCTTTATTTAGGTACTTTCATGCCACTAATCCCATCGACATTAGTCCTCAGACTCTCAGAGCTTAGGGAAAGACAGGATCATTAGTTCACCTGACTTGGTCCTTTATGCATTACAGGCAATTTAATTTTCAGCAACCCCTGCACTGAGCCCAACTCAACTTGTAGAAAACCACAGAGTTCAGGAAGACAGCTGGCCTTGGTCTGAAGGTGTTGAGAGCTGGAGAGTTCTCCGAATCTGAGTCACCTTTCAATCGCTGCTCACATTCGCTGTTGAGAATTTCTGCCTTCTTTGCAATGAAATCTTCTTGCTTCACCTTTTGCTTCTTGAAATGCCCTCGCTGCAGTACTAACAAGTCTTCCGTTGTCTTGCGTTTCCTCCCAGTGAAATCCTCGTGTACTGTAACGTAGCCACTTCTCAACCCTGCTTTGGACAAAATGAGTACACCACCACCATCTCAAGACTGGGAGACCGTAACAGAGCTACCTGTGTAATGAAGGAAATTCGAACAGAATCATGACTGAAGACGGTAAATAGAGAATTTGGCTAAGCAGGTGGAGTGGCGTTGGCTCTGAATTCCTGTCGGATACGATGGGAGCTGGACTCTGCCTTTGCACAGGCGACTGAAGAGAAGTGTTGTTCAGCGCTGGGTGCTGCCAAGTGGTTCAGTTAAATTTGCTGCAGTCAGCCAGTCCACATTTGGCATACACAGAAATTGTGCGCAACTTGCTGAGATGTAATCACTGAGTCACATCGCTGAGTGCTTCATCTCCAGGAAAGTTAACTTTTTCGGCACAGGGTAGAGCACATCAGCAGGATTCTTTCTTGTTTATTCCCAGGTGCTGATAATGCCTTCTGCTCCTCTCGCAGGAGAGGTTGTGGGCAGTGCCATGGGAGCCGCTTTGATGTCATATCACGTCGCTTTTACAAACACATCAAAAATGCAAAAGCACAGCTTGTTTTCTTTAGAGCAACAAAGGGGCAAGTACACTTAGGTCAGAGAACTTGCCAATACCAACATCTGAGTGCGTAGGCTTCACGATTAGACAGATCTTCGGGGGCTTTAAAACATGGTGCCATCTAACAAAACCCCCAGACACACCACAAATGTGCCCATTCCCCTTACTTGGCAGGAATCTGTTAAATTAGCAGCCCTTTGTTTGGCAGCCGTGCCAGTAGGAATAAAAGGAAAAGGCTGTGCCAGTGTTTACTGACCGCACAGCTGCACTCACAGGCAGAGATACAAAGTCATTCCTTGACATGCCTCCTGTGACAGCCGGGCTCCTGCTCAGCAGCTCTAATTTCCTTGATGCCCATTTCCCAACGTGTGATGTTCCTTTGAAACATCCCTATTTATCCGTGTGACAGTTGCAATGTCAATGACAAGGAAACATAACGAGTGGCTGCAGCTTTGCAAAAATAAGTTGGAAGTGAGAAAGCCAAAGTTCTTGTTGAGTTCTGCATCTTGAGCTCTCTGCCCTACCCCAAGAAATATCAAGATTTTGCCTGTCTCAAGACCCCAAAAACGATCTTGTGTATTTGGGTCATGTACACTAGAGGGTCATTGTCTGTCCTTCAACGTTAATGCTTTTTTTGACAAATCAGCAAGGAAGTGGGAAGACTCTTAGCCTTTAAGGCAACAGTGGTATTTTTGCTTCAGTCACTTGATGTGACATTTGTTTTTCAGAGGCTCTGTCCAAAAAAACATCCCTGCTCCTCCCCTTAGCCTCTTTTGACTCCAAGTAGAGTTTCTCACCTATATTTCTGCTTGTTCTCCTTGATACCTCTCAAACATCACCCTGAAAGTGAGAACAGGTCTGTCTAAAGGAGCAGTTTGTCAGTGATTTGGGTCTAAAAATCAACAACGATAATTTTCCAAGTCCCTTTCTCACTTCAAGCCAGTCAGTCTCACCCTAGCCACCTGGAGCATTTTGCAATTTAACTCCAGGCAGAATTTCTGATGGTCTTCGGTGTCGGTGAGTATTCACTACTCTGGAAACCTTCTACAGGCTATGCAGGCTGAAACTGAAGCTCTTACATGGAAAAGGATGGAGGGGGAATGAGGTAAGGGAGCAGACATGACTTAGGCAACTATAAATAATCATAAGAGACCTTTCATCTTGTTCCTCACGCTTTGGACTCAAGGAATTTTTTGCAAACAAAAAGGAAGCAAGGAGAGCTAAACATAGTTGGGAGGTTTGTGTGTCAGGTTTCTGTTCACCTGCAACTGGACAGTCATTATCTGCTTTCAAAACGCTGGCAGCTCAGCCAGCTAATGAGCCTCTTTTTTTCAGAGAAGAAAAGGAAATCAAGCCATATTTTGTACATTCTTAAATCCTTTTGAGGATGCTGTTCTTAGAGTGAGACCCTGATGAAATGCAGGATTTTCAAAGTACTGGCTGCTCAGAAATAGGAACACGGGACAACCTAACAAGTGGCCAGATTGGAAGGAAGTACAGGTAATCTCAGGGACAGCTTCTGTGCCTGCTCAAACCCTTCCTGCCAGAGAGGCAGCAGTGGTTTAAGATGATATTCATAAGTCATTTGACCAAAAACCGTTTTCTTTCATAGGGGTAGGAGGGTTCTGATCACAAGGTCAGTTCTGAAAATGCAAAAAAACACAATGGAAAGAGAAATCTGTGCTTTCCTCTTTATACTTCGGAAAGTATCTTTACTTTCAGCATCTTTATACTTCAGAAATATTAGTTCAGAACACTAACAGAAAGATACATGCTCTAATTTTGTTTTTCTTTTTTGAAGAAACAGCAATTTAGTGTTTTGTATTTTTTTCTATTATCCACCCAGTATCTGGCTTGATCAATTTTCTTAATAAATAGGCACTTGTTTGGAATGCCAAGGACAGAGGACAGCTGCTGAGTGCTGTTGGTACATCCCTGACTGTCCTGAGAACATGTACAAGCCTCACGGTGGTACTGAAATAATAATCATAACAATAAGCCTAAACCCCAGAGGGGATGGGTGGCTCTGAAAGAGTGTGAGCTTTGTGTGTTTGCTGAGGGAACAGATGACCGACGGATGGTAGGCAAGTAAACACAGGGTGTCTACCTGGGAGTGCATAAATTCAAAGGGAGCTGTCAATGAGAGTGTCAGCGCCCCCTTACTAATAGCCTACTAATTGTTTGCTGGTTTCTATTGATCTTTAAATTGCATAAAGCCAAGATCAATTTCCTGAGTAATGCTTCTGACATCTGTAAGCAGTACCCAATATAATAGCTGATCTGAGGTCATCGCGTCTGGAGCTGACAACGTTGTAAATGTCCACTGATCGATGCGTTCCCAAATAATGCTTTGGTGATACCTCTTGGAAGAAGCCATACGTCTCATAGGAGCTATGTGCACCACAGGAGCTTGTCTGAAAGTGCACAGTGAGGAGATGCTCTTTTCTCTGGCCATTGGGTGTATCCATCCAGGCTGTAATGTTGTTTTCCATGGGTCCATTTAACAAAACAACAGCCCCTATATTTAAGAACGGAGTCTTTTAGAGAAGAGCTTGGTGGGGATTCTGAAAAGATCTTAAAAAAATCTATGCAGGTTTTTATTAGATGGTAAATTTATGTTATGGTTCAGTGTGGGTTATTCGTGGTAATTTTCTCAACCAGCACCATCTTGTTGTGCATTCCCTTGGGACTTCCCCATCCCCAGCCATCCAACCCCGCAAGGAAGGAGAGGGACCAGTCATGATCCCTGCCATGGAGCATCTGCTCTGATGCTTGTACTTCTTGCAGGGAGCTAAAGCATTACGTTATTCTTTACTATTGGCAACTTGAAGGAAAAATGTCAGGCTCCAAAAATATGTTAAATAGTTTGAAAATGCCAGAACGGTCTTCGGGCGTTGCTGGGCACTTCTTCATACTTGAATTAGGTTGCTGAGCTTCATGTTTCTCCGTAACCATCAGGACAAAAGCTGGCATTCTCCTCAGGATCTGTGCCTCAAGGAGACAGCACCAGAGCACGACTGCACAAAGCCCCACAACACAGTTGCAAGAGTTGGCTTTGGTAGTTTTCCCTCTTCTGAAACTTCAGCATCGTTGGCTGCTTGACACTCAGTGTTTCTTTCAGCTTTACCACTTTGACTTGTGTACCAGGCATCTGCAAGGCTCTGCATCTGTAGCCCTTGAGCTCTCCTCCCCCAGGTTTGTTCTCTGCAGTGTCCATGCAGCCTGACAGCTTAGTAGAGGGCTTACTGAGCTCCTGCAGTTGTGGATGTGCATGGTGCTGAGTGCTGGGGTCAGCACCGAGGACGTTTGGGTCCAACAGGAATTCCCTGCAGAGGTTGAAATGCTTCTCCTGCCCCTGGGTGGAAGGAGCTTCCTGAGAAAGGTGAAAATTTTGCACCAACTGTGAAGAACGTGGTAGTAATGTATTGAGGACTGCCAGCTTACAGAAGTGGTTAACAAACAGCCATGTACTCATGACAGAGAGGTAAGACTGAAGTGGGTCAAAACAGATTAAGTAGCTTCTTTTCCTCAATTTCATGCTCTGAGGAGGACCTCTGAAAGCAGTGATTTGCCCATAGGCAGTGTTCTGTCTTAATGAGTACATTTTTTCTGTTTGCTTTCCCCACCCCCCCGTAGATCAGGCTGTATGAGGGAGCTGCACATCCCACTCCAGCAGCCAGTCAGAGCAGCAGAGCCTGGTGTTTGGCTCCTCACTATGGCACGAGGGTTGCTGCTGCACCTAACGGAGGACATGAATGCAGCAAAGAAGCCAAAGCTTTTACTCACACTTGAAAACCTACCGCTGGAAAGGACAGGATGAGAGAAATTGGACATGCATCAAAAGCAATAAGATGCTTTTATTTTCCCCCTTTCTTTCTTTCGTAAAAAGCAAATTAGGTTCAAAAAGCAAGGATCATTATAACTGGTCGCCAGTCTCTGATTTTTACTGACCGGCCATAGCTGCTTGGTCTGTTCACTGGGGCTCTGACAAACAGGAGCAGCTAAATACCTGGAAAATTCCCCCAAGAAGCATTCAGTGGGCACTAACAGTAGGTACAGAAATGTGTCATCCTGTGACACTCTCTGTGCAGGATCGGTTTCTCATTACTGAAGCCAAGCCATGGAGAACTTGCCGCTTGCCCTCTACTGTAATTTATCCCCTAACGCTATAAACAGATTCATAAAAAAATGGCAACTGATCCATATCTATCACGTTTTATGTTTGGGTGAAGAATATGGGTATTACTTTTATTAAGTTTCATGAAATATCTGCTCTTATATTCAAAGTGATAGATGGCTCCTTACCAAAGGGTTTTTTAAGGTGGTTTGGGGCAGTGTAGCACAGGAAGGGATGCTAAGGAAGAGAGGAGGAGATCCCGTATGATTTTTATCTTGCTGAGGACAAAGAAGTTATAAACCCTTCTCGCCTTGGGGAAGTGTATGCAAGAGACTTTCTGCCGTAGCCAGGGCTATCTATAACAGGACAATATTTTCTGCGAGCCTTCTTAAATACGTTTTGACGAAGTAAATTGATCCTGACAAAAACCTTCCTGTCACAGCTAAGTTCTCTCCTGAGCAGAGCCTGCCAGCTGTGCTGAGATTTGCCAGGTTTACAAAGCTCTGCTGGGGACCGGGCAGGGCCTTCACGGTATTAGATTTCCAAGTATGTAGCTGTGCTTCTCTTCCAAAACATATTTACTATCAAACACGGGGACTGCAGATGGCTTACAGCTTCCTAATCACTATTTTGAAAACACAGCTTTGTCACAGAAAGAGTTTCTCCAGGAGCAGATAAAAATAAGCATGCAGGTTTGCATTTGATCACCTCATTAATCCCGTGTTGTCTTTTCCCTTTTTGAAACAGGCTGTGTACGTAACCAGCACTTAACAAATCTGCAAACCCTGCAGAGGATGGTACAGGCTGGTTGTCTGCAAGCTCCTAACCATGGGTGCTGATGCCTGGAGTGATGCCAAGTGGTGCACAAGGCTATCAAGCCATGAGAGGTAGAATCATAGAATCATAGAATATCCTGAGTTGGAAGGGACCCTTAAGGATCATCAAGTCCAACTCTTGACACCGCACAGGTCTACCCAAAAGTTCAGACCATGTGCCTAAGTTCACAGTCCAATCTCTTCTTAAATTCAGACAGGCTCGGTGCAGTGACCACTTCCCTGGGGAGCCTGTTCCAGTGTGCAACCACCCTCTCTGTGAAGAACCCCCTCCTGACGTCCAGCCTAAATTTCCCCTGCCTGAGCTTAACCCCGTTCCCGCGGGTCCTGTCACTAGTGTTAATGGAGAAAAGGTCTCCTGCCTCTTGACAACCCCTTACGAGGAAGTTGTAGACTGAGTAGACTGTAGACTGGTAGTTTGTAGAGGAGGAGGGATAACTCCTGAGGGTACACTTTGCTCCCTTTGTGCCTTCAGTTTTACCCCGCAGCTTCTCTGAGTGGTGGATCAGACTTTACAGAGCATTTCCCGTTCCCTAAACCACACACTCAGCCTCTTTCCACAAGCGCTCTTGCCAAAGCACAAATTAATTATGGGCAGGGATGAGGAGAGATGGGCTTGATGGCCCATTCCGGCCCTAAAAATCCATGGTGCCTGCAGAAAGCTCAGCGCAGCTACCAGCGGAGCAAACCACCATTAGAGAAGTGAATCCTGGCTGCTGGTAAAACAGCACAGATGAAACAGCAGCAGAGAGGTTCCATTTTCGGCTTGAATCGTATAGGCTTAGAGAGGCAGCACGCTATGCGGTAGGCTCCTGTGGATTTCCAAGACCTCTCCTTGAAATCAACCCGAGCATCAGTGTGCTCAATTCCTGTTCTCTAGCCGTTGTGTAATTTCACAGACTGTCGCTGTCATTCCCATTTTCCAGCACAATGTGTGGAAAATTCGGGTCAGCGTCTAACAGCGCGGTAGCGGCGGGGTTGCTCTGCCTGGGGTTGTTTAAGGAAATAAGCAAAGCAACACGCACCGGCAGCGAGAATCCTCACTCACTGCACAGAACAGGCCAATAGTCACAAAAATAAAATTCAAATTGATGCTTTCTTGCAAAACACAGAGTAAATAAAGTCATAAAGCAATACAGCATCTAAGACCCTCATCTGGCAAATGTATGTATGTGTACTTAACGGGATCAGTGGGATTATTTGTGCCTTTCAACCCACTTGTGTGCATTAGCAGCATAAGGACGGAGCTTAGACTGCAAAGGGAAAAGTGCCTGATAGTTACTGAGGTAGTAAGGAAACCCCACACCTTCATTTACACCTGGTTTCTAATTGTTACATGTGTAATGACAGGTATTCGCTGTGTATGGGGCGATCCAGCAATGTAAAAAGGCTTATTATTTTAAGAGCTGTAACTGTGCCTGTTGTATAGCTTTTTTGAGGGAAATCTAGAGTTAAAAGCAAGTTGTCTAGCCTGTCCTTTCAGCTCCTATATACGTGTTTTTGTGCCTTGCATGTGTGTATGTGTGTTTAAAAGGTCTATACAAAATGTGCCATAATAGTCTTTGGGCCAAAATAGAGCAGAAAACCTTGCCAGTCATCTCCAAATCCTCTGAAATATGTAGCATCCACTTTGCATCACCCGGATTACGACTTTTTTCATGTAATTTTGCCTTTTTAAATCAAAGATGATTTCCTGCAAGGCATCGTTTAAATAATTGAGTGAATTTACTAACTAGATCTATTAATTGTGAGCGTGCTTGGAACCAGAAGTAAGGCATGGTGCTCTGTTGTGCAACGTTAAGGCAGAAGTACAATTTGCAGTGCCTCCATGAGCTGCCCTTGATAATCACGTCCTCAGGTTGTGGCTTTTTAAACAAGTCCATGGCTGCCTGCTGGGGGACGCCCTCCCAAAGCTTTGGCAGCAGCCAAAGGAGGAAGGTCTCTGGTGAAAAGTGAGATGTAGAAACCTTGGGCAAAGCAAGGACAGTGTCCCACGAGAGCCTGCTTGCTTTTGTCCTTCTTGCCCGTCCTAGTGGCTGTAGGGATGAGCTGTGTGTTTTGTGCCTTGGTGCTTTTGTGAGTGCTGTGGATTGCAGGCCGTGTCTTTAGCCCCTTCCCGGCGCAGTTATTTTTAACAGAGTGCTTTACAATTTTACATACCAGTAATTCACACAGAATGGAGCTCTGGCTCCCCCAATTCATGACGGCAGATGCACTGGGTCAGGACCGAGATTCCACCAGCAGGAACCTCACGAATTTTAGGTGTCGCTGTGTTGACAGATTGCTCTGTGAAGTGCAAGTCAGGTGTGTGAGCAAGCTGGCCTGAGCTCCAGCAGGAGGATGAGGCGCACCTTGTGTGCATATAAAAGAAAAATTGGAGGGAATGATTCATGCATGATGCTTCCTAATGGCTGCTTGCTGTAAAACAGATCTTGGGTTCAGTGGAGGGAGCTGCAGAGAAAAGGAGGGACAGCACCAGCGGGGGAGTCTGCAAAGCAGATTCAGGAGCTGAACCTAAAGAACCTGGCCGGTCCTGGGAGAGTGGTTTCCATGGTTAATTTTCTCTTATGCGTTACTGATTTTTCTTTTCATTATGTTTGAAATTGATGGAGCTTTGTTCAACATTAGTAGCCAATGGCAATAAGCTGTAGAGATGAGACTCTGCAGAGACAGGGCAGGGGAAAAGAAAAGGTGTGAGAAATTGAAATGACAGGGTCGCGGTGGGGGCTAGTGATGTGGAGGAAGGAAGTTTTTACCCAACGTGCTTTGATGAGCAGTTAGGAGAGGAGACTACAGTAGGCAGGGAAGTCCTTAGAGACCAAGCTGGCACGTCTGGAGCCTATCTGATGCAAAACAAAAGAAAATTGAAGCATTTCTGTTATATATGAGTGTATTTGGGAGATAGCTGTGATTTTCTTTCTGCAGATGAAGGTGTGTGAGGATGTTTTCATTTAGGAGAGAACCAAAATGAACCACTGACCACATCTGGTGTCTGCACGAGGAACAGGAGCTATCAGCATGACTCACGTCTGTTCCAGCTCTGTCCGCTGAAAGTGTGTTTGTGCTTTTGAGACTTTCCCATTGCAACCAGCAGCTTTGTTGGCAGCTATCCTCGTAGGGTTTCTCCTCCTTTCTGCTCAGCTGTGGCCCCAAAGTGCAATGTGCTTTTGATGTCTGGCAGTAAGCATATATTTTTATTTTAAGGAGTAAATAATTTCCAAAGACTGAAAAACGAGCCATTTCCAGTGCACGTCGCCCTGGCTTCTACTTCGTTTCCACGTGAGCAAGCAGAAAGTTCCATCGCAAGGGCTCTGAGCAGCTTGGGGATGCCTCAGTGTGACAAAAGCAAAGTGCGGGGTGCCAGCAGGCAGCAGCTCCCACGGCCTGGCTGTCACGTTGTCCTCTCCTGGGCAGCTAAAGCCAAAAAGCAGCCAGGCAGTACCAGGGAACGAGGCGCTTTGGGGCCCTAGGGGGACGCTGTCCCCGCACATACCCCTGCTGCATGGGACAAGCAGCACAGCTCTCTCCTACCCTTCCCAAGGGAGCGCTGCTCATGCCCACAGCCAGGACCAGGAGCATCCTCCCTCTACCTGCGGAGATCCCTCCGTTCCAGCAGTCCTACCCGCAGCCTGGGTTTGGCTGCCTTTTCTGTCTCTGATACTCAGCAGGAAGAGAGCTGGGGAAGGACCTCTCTGACTGCAAAATGCAGCAGCCCCCCACAGGTATGGCCCAGCACGGGGAAGCCTCTGGTAGCGTTCCTCGGGGTGTTGGAATGGGAAATAGCCACGAGGCGCTGCCGGCCATTTCATGGGGCCCTGTGCCTAAACAGCAGTGGATCTTCTCAATCTGGGAGTGCATACTGGACTGCAGCAGGCTTTATCTGTTGTTTTTATCCTCTGGTTTGTATTGCTGCATGAGCCTCCTAAAACATACGCAGAATCCCTTTAAAAAGCCTTCGAAGCAGCATTCACAAGACGTGTGGGGCAGGCGTTGGCTTCAGTCTGTTATCAGCTGCGGGCACAGCTTTATTCAGTGCTCTGAGAGACAGCAGATGCACATCTCTAAAGGCCAGGCCTTTGGTCTTGCTCCTGCACATCTGTGTGTGATTAGACCATCACACTTCCAGCTGATCACAATTACCTGGGTCCTTGCTTCATTTTGGCTGATGGCAGGAGCTGTCCCAAGGGACAGAGGAGCAAGTCCATAACCTTTCCTGGTTAATGCAGAGGTGACAGCCACAAAAACATTTCTGGCACTAGAAAAAGCTCAAGTAACAGTCTTGGGGCAGAAACACCCATGGTTTCACGTGAGATATTGCAGGGAGCAGCTTAATTTCTCTCTCGGCGCTATCCTAGCTGAGAGAAGAGATAAGCAATAAAGAGCAAAGCTTTTCTCTCCCAGGGAGGGTTTTTAAGATCCTGCTCTGAGCTTCTAAGATTCTGCCTTATATCCCAGTGCCACCATGGGCAAGACGTGAGGAGGGCGATCTAAGGCTCCAGGGGTGTTGGAAATCAGAACTGCTTTCTGGGGGAGCCAGCTCTGTGTGCTGGGTGCTCTTTTGTGGCTTCTTGCAGTGTGCTGGGGCTCCTGCCTGGGCCACAGAGCAGCTCGCTCGTGCTCTGCCTGCTGTGCTACAGCCTGCCAGCCCTGCCCATGTCGGGGAGCACAGGCTCCTGCTTCCTGATTCCCCTTTATTTTATACAATAGCAAATGGTCTTTTAAAGATGAACCGCGTAGGTCCAGACTGAAATTCTCAGCAGGTTGCTCAGGTTACCTGATCCCATGGCTCGCCCAGGTGGAACAAGGTCACACCATTACCTGCAGCAGGGAAAGAGAAAGAGAGCTTCCTCCTCCTCAGGGTGGTTCAGATTCAGTCACAGCATCTCCATGTAAGCCTAGAGAAGGACTTGTCAGCCATCTCTAAAAGAGGTCTGTGTGTATACATTTTGTATTTATTTATTGAGTAAAAATATTCCTCTCTAGCGACATGGGCTCTGTGCTCAGATTTTGGGGGCACAAATCACCATGAATGTGGGTTGGATGGTTTCCCCTTACAGGAGATGTTCTACTTTGGGCCAGAAAAGTAGTCTTTGATTTTTGGGGTGTTTTAACCATCCTCACTCAGGAGTGCTGAGAGCAAGGGTGTGGATTCGGGGCTGTGCCTTCCCTGTGCATAGGGACCCCAGAGAAGAACGAGGTGGGGCAGAATCTAGTTCCAAGTTCAACTTCATGATCTGGCCCTCACCTGGGGAAATTTGGGATTATTAGACTCCAAGTGCAACTAAAATTACGTTTAATGCGTATTTAATGTGAGTGCTATCAGCTGAATGCAAGGCAAGAGGCTTAGAGTAAATCTGAGTCTTCACCGCTAATAGGTTTAGGGCAATCAGCCTGCTGACTTCTGCAGATCACATCCATCAGAGAAAACACCAAGGTCATTCCTAGCGTGGCATTTACCTGAACTGATAGATTACGGCTCAACTCACCGAGCACAAGGCGTTGTCACTGTGTCTCTTTAGGAAGGAGTTTTAACACTGCGAAGCTGTCTGAGTTCGTAACATTTCTGATGACCCCTTCCATCTTTAAGTGCTTGCTAAATTCTTTTACCCAAGGCACGGGACCCTGTTTTAGGCCTTGCATCTTGATTAAAAAATTCTTAACCCAAGATTTGGATGGAAGAAAAACAGAAAAAATGATGTAAAACTGTTCCTATTTTAGTCGGAGTTTCCAGTGTTTGACTTTTTCTAAAAATGCTGTCCCCTTTGATGTTACTTGCTTTTTTATCGTTACTTTTTTAATAATAAAAAGGGCAAATAAACATGTTTCCTTGAATTTTGACAAATTAAAGGGATTAGATTTCCCTGTAAATTCTGTATTGGACAACTGATGAGCAGCATTGATTGAATCAATGAACAAAACACAGGTTGTGTTTATCGAACTGTTTTGCATCCCTGCTCTCCCTGAGTGTTATATCTAAACTTAAGGAAATAATGGAAATTATTTACTGGAGTTATCTTGGAGAAAATGCTGCTCCCTGTGGCTGCTGTTCTCCTTTCGGCACTTTTTGGGTACGTACAGTCTTAAATAAAGACTTGCTGTTGTCCCGACTCAGCACAGCACTTAAATATCTGCTTAAATGTACTGAAGAAGGAAACCTCTCCCTATTCAGCAGAACACTGGAGCATATGTCAAGTTTTAAGCACATCAATCAGTTGTAGGTTCTTGTCTGAGTACAGGCTGATCTGGGTAGCTGTGTCCTCTTGGTCCCTTTGTGCAGGGGAAATGAACTCGTGTCATCTTAGCACGAGCCACAGCAGGTCCGGTGCCGGAGGATGAGCCTGCATAGCCAAGGCCACGTGTTTTGTCCACGTGAAGCTAGACTGCTCCTTAGAAATGGATGCTGGATTTCATCCTTTTTCTTACCTGAGAGAAAAGATAAAGACATAGTTGCTCAGGAAACTGAAGGGTAAGAAATGATAGTCTGTAGAAAAAATTTTGGAGGGTGAGTTGGGGAGTTGGCAAGTGCCAAAGTCAGCAAGAAGCAGCAGCATGTGGGAGAGGTCACTGCCTTCCTCTGGAGCCAGCAGATCGCTGGGAGGAGGCAGGAACATTTCGTGGTCCATCTCTGATGCTGAAGCAAACAATTGGCTGTTTCCCTTTATCACCATGGGACGGTGACCTAAAGAACCAAATGTCCTCTGAATGTTTTTTTACCTTCCTGCTCTTCTCTCAAAGCAGCGCACCGGTGTGGTGCCAACTATTCTGGCCATCCTAAAACCCAATATTAAACAGAAATGCTCACTGTGCCAGCAGGGGGGCCATGGCCATAACAATTACTTTGTTCCATCTCACCCCCTGCTTAGTTCCCACTAGCCTGGATGTTGCTGCCCCATAACGTTTGGTTCCACTCCTCAGGCTCCTGGTGTAACAGCCCCTCCTCTACCAGCCGAGACGCGGCAGCTTGCCTGTGTGACAGCCAGCTGGCTGAAAAGGCTCAGAGGTTAATTTTTTTATCCTCTATTTCACTGACTTCATTCCCTAAAGCATTTTGCTGGGGGACTTGAAACAATTGCTGCTGCTTTTTGTACTTTTTCATAAGAGTAAATAAGAATGACTGCATAAGGCTGAAGGGCAGCCTCGTCTGGAGCAAAAGGGGACGAGGACAGGCAAAATTGGAAGACACATTTCTGCTAAAAAGAGAAGGCAAGTCATTAGCAAATAGTCCTCAGACAGGTACACATCATCCTGCCTCCAGATGTCAGATGGGGATACAAGGCCTAGGCTTCTGCAGGATGCAGCTAATGAAAGGAAACCCCAGTTTTCTTTCAAGCATGGACAAGATGGGCCAGAAAGCTGCAGCCCCTTCTCTTGTGTACTGCTCCCTTCAAAGAAAGCATATGCATATGGAGCATCCCCTTATCAGCTCACTGACAGCCCAGATTAGGCCGTGGCAGACGAGCACTTTGGCTCTGGATGCCAGCAGCAGGTAGTTACAATCTGAAATAAAACTTCTCAAATTTGCCGCTCCTCACAGTTCCCTGGAGGCTGGCAGCTTCACATGTGGTGTCCTGCCTCCAACTCCTGTGCTAATTTTCCTGGACTGTTTTTTAGCTTGTATGGTGCTAAGAGAGCCTTTATCCCTGCGCTTTTCTTAAATCAATGCCTTAAAATGCATGGAAATGAGATTTTCAAAAGGATCTCAGTCAGGGCAAGGCAGCTGTCAAGCTGCTTCTGGAAATCCTGCTAAGCATCTGTCTTCATTGCAGGTGAAAAGCAAAAACCCCTGACTTTCAATTACACCTGAGCCCTCGATGACTAGGGCTTTTGAAACCCTGCCCTCAAGGCAGCTCTGAAAACGGAGTAAAGGATTTTAGGTTATTTGGGGCTGCTTCTGGATGTCTTTTTTGGAAGGAAGTTACTCTGGGAGATTTTGCTTTGATTGATCTGTTTGTGTTTGGATTTTTCTGTTTAGTTTCCCAAAAGGCACTTGGAACATCTGATAATTCTTTATCAACACCGTTTCAGCCTCGTGTGTGTGTTAGTTTTGTTCTTCTCTTTTTGTGCGAGCCCCAGTCAATAGCCAAGCCTACAAGCAGCGCATGGGCTGGGTCATGAGCCTGGTGTTTAAATGAGAAGTGGCTGTGGCTGCACGCAATGACAGCAATGCACAGGCTTGTGTTCTTGGCAACAAACTGTCTCGAGGTTTGCTTGGGTTTGTTTCATGTTTGGGATTTTGCTGCTTGTTGTTAGTCAGTGTTATTTTGGGTACTTTTTAGATCTGCTATTTGCTCGCTTGAGCGAGACAGAAGAGCACAAATAGCTCATGGCTGTGTGCTCGGTGATGTCTCAGGGCATAAGAAATAAGAGCAGAGCAGGAAAGAAGGTTGGAATTCAGATCGTAAACTACAGAGGGCAAAACAAGACCTAAAGATCTTTCGCGTGTTTCTTGTCAAAGTTTTTACTTGGCTCTTTCTTATTGTTGAAGACTTGCCTCGGCGAAAGAGCTCTGATATGAGGGAGCAGCCAACTTGCTGTACGTCATGTACCACCATTTGTTATTTCCTACACATCAGGACAGCTGCCAGAACATCATTTTAGTTGCTCGCATATGCTGGTCATACCAGAGCCCTACTTGAGAGAAGAGCACCTCCATTAGACTTTTTTTTTTATACAAACTTGGAGAATAAAACAGTCTAGTAAAAAATAATGTATACGTATGTGTTTTAAAATGCTGTTAAACTGATTGGAAATGTCTGGAGGCTAGTTAGGTTTGATTTTGCTGTAAATTTATCTTATTACAGCAATTATTATCACTGCATAAAGCAGGTTTCTTTCTGTATTAATTTCGTTAAAAATGCTGTCGGTTCATTAATTCCGAGCTGATCTTTAATTATGCAAATGTTTGTAGGGGTCATATCTGGTCATAAATCTACTGGCTGCTGGAATAGAGCTTTGAAACGCAGGGTTTTCTGTATATTTTTTGTTTCCAGAGAAAATAATTGCTTTTGAATGTATGTTATTTTCACTCCATCCAGTAATGCTCAAAATAGTCACTGGATGCCATAAGACTGTTATCTAAATCAGGGTGGCATGATTTGGCACACAGCAAAGCTTGTGTTCTGCAGGATAACCTGGTGAAAGAGGAGGTAAAATAAGCCCAGGTATAGCAATTAGCACTGACTATATACATCTTGTTGTCCTAAAGAAAATAAGGAAGAAAATAAGGCTGGGAAATGGCAAGGAAAAAATAAAGGAGGGAGGTAATAATGCACCTGAGGTTTTTGTGATTTTTTTTTTTTTCTAAATCCAGTGAGGGGTAAATCTGTGAAGGATTTCACAGTGTGGCATTAGCAGGTAACAGGAGCAGATGCTGAAGACCCTGATGTTGCCAAGTGGTGCTGCAGTCCCTTGACCTGTGCTGAGAGGGACCTGGAAAAAACCCTCGTGAAGGTGGCTGACGTGGGGATATACCTGGCACTGCCAGATGCCTCCGGCCTCCTTTAGGAAGCCATCCCAGCTGGGGCACGGCTGAGCCCTAGCAGCATCCTCCTGTGTGTGGTGCCAGCTGGGCAGTGCAGGCTGATGAACCAAAAAAAGGAGAATTGCACTTGAATAAATCAGCAAAGTTCGGAGCTGGCTGGGTTTATTGGGGTGTTTCTGAGTAGACATAAGGTTGTGGGTAGAGCAGCTGGCAAGGACAACTGCAACCACAGCATTAAAGCTCTTCCTAATTGCTGTGGAAGACAAAGGAAGGTGGATCTCTGCAGGAGAGAATTAGGCTTGGGTTTGTGATGGGAGGAAGGAGGAAAAGAGAACTGGGAGATCGGGAAAGTGCAAGGGGTATAGCAAGTAGGTGACTACGGCAGTGAGTGTTGGAGACTGTCCTTTACTCCCTGGTCTCAAGATGTGAACGTGGTTGGTGTGTACTCTAGTCATCGTGCTTCACGGGATAAGGGGAAGGATGGAGGTAGAGCAAAAAGGGTGGAAGGCAGAATGGAAACTGAAAGGAAGAAGCTATGAAATGAGGGCCAGAGGAAATGGTGAGAAGAGGGATAATGAAGTTACGAAAGTGGGTCAGGCAGAAAGGAGAGAGCAGAGAGTTGAATGAACCTAGCAGAAACCAAGGGATAGAAGCAGAAAGGAGCAAAGTGAGAAATGAAAAGGAGACAGCGCAGCACCAGCCCTCGCATCTGATGGTGTGGTTGGTCGAGTGCCTTGTTTTTATTGTATTACTCAATCTTATGAATGAGACTACAATTGCATTTCAGGGGTTGTAAGTTTAGATGGTAAGTGTGGATGCCCTATTAGGGTGTGGAAAATGGCTCTGAATCGTGGAAAGTGGGCTGCTTTGTGAGTCCTGATCTATCGGAGCATCCAAATACAGGATTTGAATCTGAATTGGGGCGGTCTCGTTGCCTGGTTTCCGGAGTCAACAGCTTCCCTTATTTAACACCAAACTTTTCAACATCAGTATTCATTGCTCACCACGTCAGTCCAGGACAAGTGGCCGAGCAGCAATTTTTCAATCAGCCAGGTGATGCTGAACCACGGCACGCACATCCCACGAGCTGCCTTGCAACGCTCAGCGCGTCGCAGCGAGTTTGTATCTGCAGCATCCGTCAGGTTTGACCCTGGCGCAGACAAGGTGGGAGATCTCGGCATGAGGAGGAATTACCTGCTGCCGGAATAGGGAATTGATGAAGTCGTCTTTTGAACCAGTGTGATACTGTTGGCTCAGAAGTAGTGACTGCAGGCACCCGTGACTCCTTACCTAAACCTTCGATTGACTGAAACCTTTTAAGCACAACCTTGTGAACGTAACAAAGATAAAAACAACCCGCCTCATTCAGGGAGCACCTGGCACGGGATGCTCGGCGGAGAGCTGGGGCTCAGCCTCAGGATTTGGGTCTCAGACTGCCAGAGTGGCCTCGAGCAGGCTGTTTGTCACTGTCCCCACCCTGCAGTCCCTCAGCACAGCCAACTTTGCTGAGCCCAGCACCAGGGGGGCTCCTCCATGTGCTGCTGGGCTCTGCCCCGTGCTGAGCATCAGGGAGGGGTGAGGAGGATGGTTTTGCAAGGGGCTCGGAGAAAATTGACGTCCTCTGCAAGCTATAGATAGAAGCTGCCACACACACAGGCTGTTTTTCATGAGTCAAGGTCTACGGTGCTCCTGGCACTTGTTTTGTGGATAAATTGCAGGCGTCAGCTCTGTGTCCCATATCTTCTTATCCAGGGTGTCCTTCCAAAGGAAGAGGAAGAGTGCTCCTTGCTTTGTGGTTGTATGCCATCCAGCCTGGCTTACCAGAGGAGTTTAAATCACTCTGCTGCTCTTTGGCTGGTTTCTAGCATTTGTAAAAGACATTGGAGCACTAACGAGTCAGATTCGATCCTGCAGGCAGGCAAAGGGTGCCGTTACTGAGTTACTCAGCGGAGACCTCACTGCTCTCTGCAACTGCCTGGAAGGAAGGGGTGGGGAGCTGGGGGGTGGCCTCTGCTCACAGGTAACCAGTGATAGGACTAGGGAACGGCCTCAAGTTGTGCCAGGGGAGGTTTAGGTTGGAAATCAGGAGAAGTTTATTCTCAGGAGGAGTGGAAGCATTGGGACGGGTTGCCCAGGGAGGTGGTAGAGTCACCATCCCTGGGGGTGTTCAAGGAAAGGTTGGACCTGGTGCTTGGGGACATGGTTTAGTGGTGACATTGGTTGTAGGGGGTTGGTTGGAGCAGGTGATCTTGGAGGTGAGCGCCCTGCCTGTGTAAGCAGCCCTGCACTGGGTGCCCATGCAGTGCAGGCACCAAGCGCAGCCCCGCAGCCTCCACCCCTGGTGATTCATTAGGAAATGGGTTTGTATGGCCACGCTGAACTTCTGGCACCACAGGGACTGGTTGGGGACCACTTTCACACATCTGTGAGTCCCCAGGGATGTGAGCAAACAGCAGCTTTTCCCCAGCAAAGAGCCAAACCCTTCATGTTTTTTGTTCCCTGTGAATCCATCAAGAGATTCACGTTACCATGACAGAAGTCTGGCCCTCTGCTTTTGGGAATGGTGTAGCCCTCCTCCAGTCACTATATAATTTGGACAATCAGGCTGAAATTGAGCGAGGAGGCTGTGAGAGGATGTTACCACTGCACTGGCTTCTGTTTCTGTTATTGTTTCTTTCAATTTCTTAGAGAAGTGCCAATGGTTTGGGGCTTTGATTGATTAGAAGCCTCCCACTATGGTGCAAGGAGATGCTAAAGCATTGATCAAGCTTGTTGTGAGTGGAGCTGTATCTGGCACAAAAACACAAAAGAATTGGAAAAAAAATGAATGTTTCAAGCTGTAGCAAAAAAATCACAAAAAGCAAAGGATTCACAAATGACTTTGATGGCCGTCAGATGGGTAATTTGCTCTGGGAGCAAAACCTGATGTGCTGGAAGAACAGAGCAGCAGCAGAACATCAGGGAACATGGACTGTGCAGGGCACCCCTGAATGGATGCTGGCAAATAAACCAAGAAATACACTCTCTTGTTCAAAGTGAAAAAGAAAAAATAATCAGTATTTTTCATGAGTCAAAAAAAAAAAATCCCTGAAAAATTGCTTTGGAATAAGCCAGATCTTATGGTCTGTGAACAGCTTTTGTTTTCTGTGCTGGTCAGTCATCTAGCCTTGGCGTTTGGGTTGTTAAAGGATTGAAGAACTTTTAGGTATTTTAAGCTTCATTTATTTGATGCTTGGAGCATGACTTTTTTAAGGGAGCCTGTGCTGCAGTATTTGTCATTCTCTTTCAAGGCATGTCAGGCCCACAGTAAGCACATTCAGAACCATGCCAGGCTAATTTATTTTGCAGACCCTTCCTCCACCCTCAGCCAGGACTCGTACCCCCAGCATTCAGCTCTTTTGCTTGAATAATTGCGTTTCTGTGGATTCTCCTTCTCGGAAGAAAAAAGAGATATTAAAATGTACGATGGAGTTCACGCAGATTTATTGTGAAAACAGTCGCATGAAAACTGTACAATAAGATTTAGCAATAAATGTCATTCCTATTGCCAGCGGTTGTGTCTTATCAGCTGGGTTTGCAACAAGCCTGCCTGATTGACGGAGTAAGGAAAAAAGGTAAAGCAGAGACTGCTGCTGGGACCGGAGGCTTTCCTTCCCAAGGTGACCCCAGCGATGCAGTAGGCGCAGGGATGTCTGTGAGCAGCCTTTTCTAATTTCTCTCCTCGTGTCTTGAAACATTCTCTTAAACGTTAATTCATTAGAAATCTCTCTAATCATTTTCTCCGTTTCTCAGCAAATTATTTTACTAAGTGAAGTTGCAGGTGAAACAGGAACAGGTTTAAGCAGAAACCATTTATAAATTGAAAACTTTCAGGCTAGTATTCATTCTAGGAACTTTGATGTGATTAATTAAATGATGCTAGGGGAAATTTTCTTTAATTAGAAATTAGTAGTGGGAACATTTAGTGTTGTGTGGAATATGGACTGGGTCCTGCTGTCACAGAGGAGTGGGAGAGTTAGAGAGCAGGGGCTGCCTCGGTGAGCTAGAGAGGAGCGGGACGTCCCCATCAGCTCGGGGAGTAGAAGGATGGTGTGCCAGAGTTTGGGCTTGGATGGGACCTGGGGGTGTCACCAAGCCCCAGGCCTTTTCCCCCCCAAGACAGATCAGCCCAAGCCAGGCGTGCGTCGTTGTGCTACGGTGAGAGGCGGTGGCTGTTCCTGCAGTGCCAACGCTGTCACCTCCGTCTGATCAGCGGTGGGTTCACAGGTGAGCTGGACTGGGGGGCTTTTCAGTCCTGGGCTCAGAGCTGGAAATATGAATCTCCTCTAACTGAAGGTTGCCCTTGGCCATGTTAGTTTATGCTGGTGTTTTTCCCTGGCAGCAGAGCGGGGACACAGGCTGTCCCGGTACAGGGACCGGGTTCATTTACTACAGGAGCTGCATGCCATAGCTGTTCTCTTAGTTCTTCCTATTTGTACAGAAAACTTTATTTCTTCAGAACAGTTACATTACCTCAGGATATTTACTCTGCGAGTATAGAAATTTTAGCTTCACCTTATTTTCATTACCTCGGGGGGTTGATTATTTATTTTTATTTAAAGTAAAAATGTGCTGGCTCGAGGAACAGCACGCCCTGCAATATATTTTGCCCGTAACACTTAATGCCCAGCACGGTGTGCCAAGGAAAGGGCATATTCTGTCAAGGCTGCTGGGCCCCATCTAGCCATTTTTCTTTTTCACATTGCTGCGATTGTCTTTTTCCATTAAAATCAAACGTGGACCGAGCAGCGACATGCCAGGAATCGCTAAGTGGTATTTAAATCGACGTCTGTCGTGCCTCTGAGGCAAGCAGCGCAGAAGACCTCACAGCTGGCATTCGGCGTGTTGGGAAGACGTGAGATGGATGCAGCCACAGGCCCTGAATCTCCCCATCACCCGTGGTGGGCGCGCAGCACCTCGCAGGGTGCTCCCATCACAGCATGGTTTGTGGGACACCTGCGAGTCGGACTCTTCACCAGCTGATGAGGCTGGAAACTTTCCTGTGACACTGGTCAGTGTTGGAGGATATGGAGATGGCTGTGAATACCCACTTGGCCTCGTGGTCTGGACATTTGAGCTCGTTGTGTGAATCTGTGAGCGTCAGCACGTGTACGGTGGCCAGCTGTGGTGCCGGGGTTCGTGGTGAATGCGGGGATAATGAAAGGTTCTGCGACACGGCTTCAGGATAAACACTCTGATTTCCTTTCCATTTCTGTCTCTTGCTATTTGAGAGACACAGACTCAAGTACGGTCTTTAAACATTTTCTGGCTGTATCCTAATGTTTGAAAAGGACTTGTAATTTTGGCTCTTGGAAACAATTTAAAGGCGTCTGATTTTCAGTGGCTGGGAATGCTGCGCTTCCTGCATAATCAGACTCTTTTGACATGTCTTAAATTGGGCACGGACAGAATGGATAGGCAAGTACAAGTAGTTGACTTAGCACAGCTCTGGGGGGTTAGGCAAAGGCGCTTAAACACCCAGCTCTGATATGCTCTGAGCGTGCACACAGCCAGTTATCACCTCTGGGCAGACAAGAGGTAAATGATTAAGGCACAATAAGTCAATCGTGTGAAACCATAAGGCCATGTTGAACCAAATGACAGGCTCCGAATGACTAGCCCTTCCTAAAAATTGTGTGCTTGTTGCTGAGTGTCAGAAGAGTCTCCTGCTGGCACTGAATAATGCCGGCTGGAATAATAAAACATTGCTTCTAAATATTGCAACATGCTTTGCATGTTTGATCCAAGTCCTGGAGGAGTCAGCAGATGTCTCCAGTGACATGAAACGAAGCCTGGCCTCCCATGTAGCTCCTCTACAGCTGCTTTGTAAGCTTGACCACCTATGCTGGATAAAAAAAAAAAAAAAACAAAGTGGGTGCAGCAGCTTATTTGCACACTAAGGGAGCGGGGATGGTTCTCCTGAATCTCCTGGCTTTTTTCTGTTTTTGTTTTGCGCAGACAGACACCCGTCTGTCGTGGCAGTCTAAGCACGGCAGTCTTTGACTACTCAGTACAACCAGCGCCCCAGCCAACCAAAAAGCCATGTATATGCTGAATTCTTGGAGAGAAAAGGAATCTGATTATTTTCCAAGTTCTCTTTTCTTTCTTCTGGAGGTGTTTTTGAACAGCTGAAAGGGAGAAGTTCTTTCCTGTACTGCCTGAGCGATGCTTTGAAGTTCGGCCCTTCGCCAAAAGCCTGTTGACAGCAACACAAGTGTTGGAGCTCACTGGCATCACGTATTGCTTGGGGATCTTTAAAAGCTCTCTGAACAGCTTACCAAGACTTCATTAACATTTGATTTCTACCTAAGTGAGGATGAAATTATCACTGTCTTTTTTTTTTTTTTTTTTTACAAGTGATTAGGCAGCAGTAAGTTTGGTGATTTACCTATCTACTAGGGCACACTCTTCTGTCTTGGAAGGCATCCCAGGAGTCTGACAAAGTAATCTTTTTTTTTTTTTTTTTTTAATAACCAATTTTATAACACCTTACATTGCCACCGTTTCCATACCCTCAAATCAATCGTGTAGCATCTTTGGGGGAAAAAAATGAAATGATGGCTAATTTGAGTTTCCTTTAACAGCTGTTTTCCTCTAGATGCAAATCCGCATCACTGTTCTTCAGGTTTACAATGATTCACTTTTATTCCCCAGTTTTATGTGGGGAGGTGTATCAGGCATTAAGTTTTCTCTTAGTCATTCTCTTTATAGCAGCCATGTCAATGTGTCTAACCCTCTCTTTTCTTGTTTTCCTCAGGCAACCCTCTGACTGTGGCCTGCAAAGCTTTCTTTGGATTCAGTGGAGAGTCAGGCCCCATGATCTACTGGATGAAAGGGGAAAAATTCATAGAAGAATTAGAAGGTCACATCAGAGAAGGCGAAATCAGGTACTTTTTGGAGTACTCAGTGTTAGAAATGTTGCATATTCCAAAAGCTTGTTTGTGGTTTGGTTTTGTTTTCAAAACACATTTTTAATTGTAAGTGGAAACAATTTTCTGTCTAAAGGCAGATGAATGACTTGGAGCCAGGGCAGTGTGAGTTGCATCCTTCCAGTGAGTAAACTTTAAAGACACAGTAGTTATCTATGTGCCTGAAAATCTGTCACCAGATTCCCCTGATAGTAGCTGAAACATCTCCTGAGTGTTCTGGGGGTCGATGTTAGTCCTGCATGGAAATGATGCTGTCCACTGCAGCCGACCCTTCTGGCAGGCTTTGCAAGATGACATTCGTTTCAGCATCAGTGTTAATCTCAAAGATGAATAGTCTCCTGTCAAAGTCACCCTACTTTTTCTCTCCTACTGAATGCGTTGTCTGCTTGTGATCCAGCTCTCTAGGACTTAACCAGGGCTTTCAGAGAGCAGCATTTGTTCCTCCTTGTTTACCATTTAAGAGATGGGTGTCACTGTGTGTGAAGTCAGATACAAAGATTGTGCAGGGCTTGTTCCAGATGCTGGTTATCATTTGCTGTACCAGTTTTAAAGAAAACAAATACTTGCATCTGCATGAATGTTCATGGAGTTTGCACGTAACAGCATCTTCTGATCTTCCCTGATGAATAATTACCTGATTAATAGCTCTTTGAGGAAAGACTAAGCTATGATTATACACTGGACAAGGTGGTCCCAGCTCGTATAGACAGATGATGTGAATGGATCATAAAGAAAACTAAGGTCTTGCATCTTCCATCGCGTGCTTTTTTTTCTTTTTTTCATGTTTTCTGAGTTGTTTCTTTCTTCTAACAGTGATTTTGGAGAGCAGGCAGAGAGATTCCATTGCTTTATCTCTGGATCAGTAATTTGCAGTTCACTCATTTAGCCACTGGTTATTAAGTTATACTAAAATAACTGACCTGGTGTTGCACCTTAATTGTGTACAGATGGAATTTATCATATTATTATCAGAATGGCTTTAAGTGTAAAATCCTCTTTTGGGCTTCCAACCACAAAATACAATTACATGAAACTTCTGCCATGGCACGTAATCAGCATTTAGCAGCACTGTGTCTTCTCTGGTATCTGAACAGAGTGGTTTTTGGTTTTGCTCTCCTTTCACATCAGAAGTACAGCTTGAGGTTTGTATTTAAAGAGCTCTCCAGCTCCAGGGATGTTCCAAATTTTTCCTTGATGTGCATTTCTGTTAGTGAAATCAAGTTTGAAAAAATTGCGTTTGTACTTCATTGCCCCCATCTCATTCCACATTCGTGTTTCAAATTAATTTTGCAATGACTCCTTTTCTCTCTCTGTTAAGATGCTTTGACTCTGTTTACAGACCCCTCGCTATTCAGCTTCTCTTCAGCAAAGCTGCTTCTCACACACCCAATCTCATGGACATCCCAGCCAGCAGTAAAAGCATCTACCACAACCTACTGCATCGTTACCAGCAGTGCCACAGTCCATCCCTTTTCTCATTTCGAAGTAGCTATAGCAACTGCAGGAGTAACTTTTTGCAAATGACTTTTTCATAGTAGCAGCTCTTGTTTGTGCATCCCGCTGCAGCTCTGCTGCTGCGGGGAAACGAAGCGGCACCGACTGTTCCATCAGCGCCCTGAGCCTGCCCGCATCTCCCACCCAGTCATATTTATTGATGGATTTCAAAAAATGTCATGTATGTTTCAAGTTTGATGAGCCATGGGAAGCTGGCTGGTTAGATGCTTTTCCCATCAGTGTGCTTGTACGTGACATTATCAGCACGTTGAGTTTTTAACGCTGAAAAACTACAAGTAGGTGGGGATTGCTACGAGCAGACCAAAATAAGCCATGGGTTGTTCCTTCAGCAAATATCTACCATTTTACTTCCCTGTGTTAAATTAGTTCACACATTTAAAAGTAAAGCCCTGAATTTTTTTTTGCTGTCCTTACCCTGGACACAACCATGGGGAGCACCCAGCCCTCACGTGCATGCTGGAGCATGCGTAATTACCAGGCAATTTTCCTGCTTTTATGAAAGCACTGAAATAAGGATGCATGTGACTTGAGCAATCCTATTAAAACCAAGCCCCCAGAACTGTTTGTTTTGGGGACAGGCTTCGCCGCAAGTACTACCGCAGCTCTGGCCTTGCGGTTATTTATTAGACCTCGTTAGAGAGCCTCATAATGAAAAGTAACCAGTCAGTACTGCAGGGTTGAGAGGTGACAACCCCTTCTCTAATGCACCTTCTTGCCTTCCCCTGAGCTAAGCTCTTCATATGTTAGAAATTCATAGGGGGAAAAGGAGAAAGATTTGCTTTTTCTAGGTGGGCTTTTCACAGCACTATTAAAATGTCATGTAAATTGACCCAGGGCTATTAGAGAAGGAATCAAAGCCTTTAAGCCTGCTTGCAGAGTTGTCCATTGCACCTAATGATATAAGGAGCCCACAGGAAATGTCAACACCGTCTCTTTGCCATAGCAAATAAATATTTTCAGGCGTATATCTTACTGTCCCAGCCACCTATGTGTTGCTTTTTTTCCTTCTTCGGATGGCACTGCAGAAGAGTTTGCAAATGACCGTAGCACCCAGTTTGTAGAGCATGTTTGTCTTTTCTTTTTTTCTTCTGTCTTCACCATTTTTAAAGTGCAAATAGTTTAACTCATTTGAGAGGCATGGAAATATGTGAATAGAGACATTTGGAACTGCAGCCTTATTTCCTCCTGCTGATTAATTTTACATTCTGCCTTTTCACCCGCAGAAGTCAACTGATGGGTGCAAAACACCCAGACAAGATGAGAACGTTGTACCCTGTTAGGAGGGGATGCTAAAGGAGGGAGGCAGAATTACCATCGCTGCCTGGCTGACGCGTTAGGTACTTTGCAGAGAAGTGAGGAAGTGACAGCTCCCTCCTGAAAAGCTCACACTATTTAAGTAGACAATTTATGGGCAGAGAATGAGGAACAGACTACTGGTAAAGACCAGAAGGAAGGACTAGAGTTCTTATCCCTGTTCACAGTCCAGATCCTCTATCTAAAAAAGAATTAAAGTTTCCTTTTTGCTAAGTCCCGATCAGTAAGAATTTGGAATCAATTATTTGGTCCAGCAAAGAGACCCAGCCAAAGCTTTCTTCAGGCCTTGCTATCTGTGGTCAGATAAAACCTGGCAATTGGAGGAGAATATGGTTTCAAAGCAAAAATATTTTATCTTCAGATTTGACTTAGTACATAAATGCAGAGAAAAATATGACGAAACGTTTGAAAAATCTGAAACATGGGATATTCTTCAAAGAAAACATTTGAATTATGACATTACAGTTCTTTTTAATTCACGTTTTCTTAACTGATAAATCATCAGTAGACAAAACGTTTTGTTTCAGAGCAAATAAATTGCTTCAGCTTGAACAAAAAGAAAGCATTGGGTATTTTTTTCACTTCACCCATCTCTTCTCTCTCTTCCTCCGTCCTGTTTATTGTGAGTTGTCAAGCACCACTGATTTCTGTATGTATTCAATGATGGAATTACTCTTACAGTTTGTTCATCAAACCAGAAAAAAAAGAGCCATTATTTTCTCAACTTGTCGGAACTGGCATGTGTTGGCAGTGTTACTGGCAAGGTTCCCACCAACCCAGATAAGGACAGAGCTTCATTTTCTGCATGTTCAGCAAATGTTATTGCTGCTTTAAGGTCTAACTTGTTGACGCTACATTCCTTTTCTTCCCCAAAAATACTGTGCTCCACTTTCTCTGAACCAACTGCAAAATGCAATGACCTAACGGCTGTGCACATGCTAAAAAATAAAATAAAATGTAGATTGGTGACTCTATTTCTGTGCAAATAATGTAGCACAAGCTGTAGAGGACTGGTTTTAGAAAAAAATAAAATAATAAAGGCAGGAAGATTTAACACCACCAGGAGCTTTTCTGCATGTTGCTACCAGCACAATGTTTAAGTTGTCTGTCAGCATTTTCCCAATACATCTCATTCTGAGATCTTTCTAGAGACGGCAATTAGCATGAAAAGAAGAAAAATCATATTCTTTTTTATGAAAGCTCCTTTTTAGCTGACCATATATTATTTAAATCTAGGCTAAAGGTTGATTATTTTAAATAGATTCAGAATAATAGTTTATTTTAATTGTAATGTCTTTGTAATTGTTACTGTGCATAAAATATGCTCATTATAATAAACACAAGACAATCTGCACATTCACAGAGTGCTCCAGATTAATGTCCCAGTTATCTTCTACGTTAATGATTTTGTTTGTTCCCTGCAGCATAATTTGTAGGCTAAAATTTGTAAAGCATATTGTTTACCAACAGAGAAGGAAGACTTCCCTGAGTTTAAAATATTTTGCTGTATAAATGGAATATTAATAGGTAAATGAGAATTGATTTATCTGATCCTCAGTGGTTTATGTTGATTTGAGTCTGCAGGCAGATTGGGCTGTCCTGGGAGGTTTCTTTCCTGTCCAGAAATGGTGAAAAATCAGACTTCCTTGCATTATTTTCAACACTAGGAGTCGGGGCCAGAATAATAATAATAAAAAAGCAGAAATACAGAAATAAGTGAGGGTGAATTTGCAGAAATGACGCAATCCAAGTTTCCAAATGCAACACACGTGCCTGTCCTTAAACTACTGTTTTTTCATTTGCCTTTTTTGCAAGTTACACAGCTGTAGTGAAAGAGGTAAATATTTGTGGGTGCTCCCAGTGTGTCTTCTGAGTTTCTGTCAGATCACAGAAGCCTTCAAAGGCAAAGTGCTGTATGAAATCTTTCTGTAGTATTTGGTTTGTAGCAGTCAGGCTTGCGTTTTTGAATTTCAGGTGCAACTCCCTCACATTTCTGATTAGTTTTCAAATGTGGAGATCTGTGTTTGTTATATGAAATTATGTACTGGGCATAAGAAAATGCTTGTGTTCATTAAAAACCCCAAACAGCTTTGGTTTGAGTAGAGAAATTTGGTATTTGTTGTTAATGAAAAATTTAAGCTCTCTGAGAGAAACAGTTTCCATCCAACACAAACAGTACTTTGGCTAATTACCCGTCTTCCCCTGTGCCTTTCCTCAATATCAGGAAGAAAGATTTATTTGGGGTAGTAAAATAAAGTAAAATACAGTTTTATCCATAGAGCCATGTTAGACTGCCAGCAGGACTATGTGCAATGGTGAGTTCATAAGCTTTGGACTGTGAGGGCATTGCACATTTTATGTTCATCCCCTTCCCTTTATGCAGCAGTACACTACCAGGATCAAATGAACCTGGCAGATTATACTTGAGATCACATTTCCTTGCTCAAAGGACCCATAACTTTCTTGAGCAACTGATAAGTCTTTTGAGAGAACAGTACATTTTATTTTCAGACTTATGTCATCAGAAAACACTTGGGTTTACTTTGCATTATTTTAATGTTGGTGTTAGAACAACGACACAAAAAGGCTATACCTCTGGCCTGAAACTCTGATAGAACTTTCTGTTCCTTACGGGGGAGTTTTATATGTCCCATTTGTGCTCTCAAAGGAGCAAAGAGCTCTTGGTTTTTATACTGTCCCCTTATAAAGTCAGGGTCTAGAGGAAAAAAAAAAAGGAAAATTCCAGAGTAGCATAGCTCCTTCCATTGATTTTCAAGATTGCATTAAAATGTAGTACAAGACGCAGCCTTTAAAATATTGCCTTATAATTTGCTCAGCCATGGCATATTTACTTCTCTGGAAAGTGAGTATTTATTGCTCCTTTTAAAATAGGAACTATTTTTAGCATGTTAATTCTGGGAGAGCCAAAGTAAACAAGCAGCGTGCAACTCTTGTGCTGACTGCCACATTCCTCCTGACTTGCCCCTGCTCCTCGCTGCAGACACGAGGGGAGAGAAAGGGGTTTGGTTGTTGTGAAAGTTGCATTTGCGAAGTCTCTTTCTTTCCAAGTTCTCCTTCAGGTGTGCAAGGAGGCTTGGAAAACTTTGTATCTTGTGCTTGACAAGTCATGGTTCTTGTGGGAATCTCTCACCCCGTATTCATTCAGCTAAGAGAAGGTTGTATCTTTCCTTTCAGACTCCTCAGAGAACATCTTGGAGAAAAAGAAGTTGAATTGACATTGATCTTTGACGCCGTAGAGGAGGCAGATCTGGCTAACTATACATGTCATGTGGAAAACAGGAATGGACGGAAACATGCCAGTGTTCTTCTGCGCAAGAAAGGTAATTCTCAGTATTTTATTCCTGTAATCTCGCTTGCCTCAGCAGCCATGGGTCAGCCAGTAGCAAAGGTCCTGCTGACCTGTCTGAGCCAGGCTGAGCTCCTGGGTGCTTATTGGAGCTGAAGTACATTTTTGCTATGGCTTCAGTTTACTATTTGCTGAAAAAAAGAATCGTGAACTGTTCTTTAGTGACTAGTGAATCAGCCTCACAGGTTTTTTAATGCTTGCCTGGAATACTGTCACTCATAAAGCCCCACTAAAATCAGTGGAAGTATTTTGGTCTAAACAACCTATGAATTTGACCCAGAGTTGACTGACTAGACCAGAGGTAATTGTGTGATAGAGTTAAAATGTCTGTTCCTTACAACAGGAACCTCAGCAGTGAGGTCAGATGTCCTCATACTTCTCCACTTCCTTAAACAGCTTCACTGTTTAAATGGAAATCTTTAAATAATTGCCATGCATTTTGATTTCTAACTGCAGAGGGGAATGAAAACATTGCAGTGGTAGCTACAAATCAATGGAGAATTACCTCATTGTTACATTACTTCGCTGGAGACAGTGCCTGGAATAGGGACTACCACTATTGACAAGTTATCTGTAGCAGAACAGGAACCATTTGGGTTTGAACGTGCCAAATTAAAAGGTGCTACCGTGCTGTTTGTAGAAGTTGTTATCGTAAGGCACAGTAGCGGTATCTCATTACAGTTCTTATCTTGTTAGTTCAATCACCTCTTCTATTTGTAAGTAGAGTGACGTTTGAATTTGACTGTAATCTCTGTAACATGAGTGTCTTAGGCAGCACCAAAGCTATAAGACAGTAACTGTTGGGAGAGCGAGGAAACATTACACACTCAGGGTACAAAAGTAATGTGAAACCATAGAGCTGTCAGCACAGAAGATAGACTAAAGAGTAAATAACGTTGTCCAGATCTCTGTTGTCATTTTTGGCTATAAATCATTTACCGAAAGAGAAAAAGAAATGTTTCCACAAGGCACACCTGCGAGAGCTGTTCCAGTCCTTCATGTGCTTTCAGACCACTGAGGCAAAGGACCCCCTTAGCAGCAGATTGTGGATTGCAGTGTTAGTGTTGGTTAAAAAAGCTGGTGGTCTCCATCACATCCTTGCAGCTAAATCCCACAGAGGTGTCCCTATTACAAGAAGGTTTAAATACACTGTTAGTACCTGAGCATGCTGAAGGTTGATCTCTGAGCCTAGGTAGATGTCACCATGGGACAAATGAACCAAGAGCCAGGTGAAGGAACAGGAAGACTAGCTCAGGCATCTCTAGATGGGTTTGAGACCAGGTTCACCAGCATCTTCAGTCTGGCAAAGAACCACAGTCAGCAGGTTCACATAAAGCCAAGTTGAATGCTAAGTGCTGTGTTTCGTGTACCCTCAGATAATCTGTATATAATTAAAGGTAAGGGAGAGATGGCATTGAGACCAAAAAAAAAACACAAACTAGTAGGGAGAGGAAATTTTGGGCTCAACAGCCTTTTCTACTATTCTTTCTTGTGAGCAGCAGGTTATGTGTGCAAAAGTACAGTATTCAGTCCTGCCAAAACTGGATCGACTCTGCTTACACGATCTCCTACACAAGAGTTTTATGTCCTCCCGGGAAGAAGGGTGTGTCATAGGCCATGCCCTATGTGTGATAGGGATAAAACACAATACAAACACCACAAAGCACCTTGAAAAACAAGGGCCTGCAGTTGTGATGCAGAACACACAGGAATGTTTATTTAACATATAAATTGACAGGGTGTCACAACTTTAATTAAGGAAACTGGTCATCATGATGAAGGATTAGCCTCTTTAGCGCCAAAAAGCATTCTACCTTTCCATCCACTGAACCTAATAAATACACAACTGATAGCATGTATATCTGTGTTGACACTGGTAAATGCTCAGCTGTGTTGCATATATTAGAATAACAAGCTAGGTTTATTTATAACAAGAAAATGCAGACATTTCAGAGCTCTGCTGAAATTATGGAAGAAGCAGTGCTGAATACAGAATTTGGAGGTGGAGAGGATCACTTCTCAGCCGCTATTTCATTTCTCTCTGAAATGTGACTGTAGAAAGCTTATATTCCCCTTGGGCATTCTTGATAGTTTATTTTCAAGCTATTAAAGTGCCATTTAAAATATCCCCAGTATTTTCACTATGTCCTTTGATGACCTGTCCCATTGGCTTGTGTTTTAAAGTATTAATTAAGTTCTTACTAATATTTGGCCAAACTTTTCCTTTCTGCAGCTTGATATAATTCTTATCCTAGCTTTTTTTTGGCTTGAGTAGAGTATTCATAAGCCAGGAAATACTAGTTTTACTGACCTGTGACAGGAATTAGGACAGGACTGGTAGAGGGCTGCTGACCAGCATCCTCTATGTCAAAGGATCGTGGATTCCTATAGCTGGGGCACTTGGAACAACAACAAGGAAGCACATCTCCTGGTCAGAGAAGTCTCTCTCCCTCTCAAGTCCTACCTGCTAAGGGCTGCTCTGTCCCTTTTGGGCAGGAGGTGTTGGCAGCTCACTTTTGGCTCCATCTTTCAACAGTGTTATAGGTTGTCTGCCCTTTTTAAGAATACAGGATGCTGTCTGATAGCCAGGAATGCTGCTATATTGATAGCCCCAGATCATGCATCATCACGTAGGATTTTTATTTTTGACTTAAAATGAACCAAATCCAGCTTTGCATTGTTTGCCCTCCATGCTTGAATTACATGGGATCACAATATACACCCACTTATTCTTAGCTGTGGAAATAGCTCAGGGTTCCCTTCAGATGAATTTGAAAACAGTCCAGTATTTTCCTGACTGAAGTCAAAGTACACTATAAAATAACTGTCCTGGAACATGAATAACTTGTCTGGAACTGCAGAGTAAAATCGAGCAGTGCTCCTAGTGGAAAGAAGCAGTGAATTTAGATAAAAGTAAATATTACAATTATGTTGGCTCAACGTTTATTTTCAAGGACGCTGCCTTTGTTCAAGACCTACAGGAAACTAAGATGTTTTTTGATGCTGATGTAATATTAAATTGTGAAGAACCTTCTGAAGTATATTTGTCTTTCACTTATTGGGTATTTAGGAGACTTCTAGTATTTTAAAGGCTATTATCCTCTATACGATCAGCTGTGGCTGGATCCTTCAAAAATATTTTAAGTTAGAACCTATCTGAATATTATTATTTATTAATTTTCAGCCACCATTATGGCACAAAGGCCAGCTTCAGCTCCTTTCCTAATGTTGCATTTACCTGACTGCCTTCCCCATTGATTTCAGTGAGGACTGCTTGAGGGGTAAGGCATTAATCAGAGGCAGAGACTAAGAGCTCAAACAGGCAAGAAAACGGAGTGCTTGTGGGGTTTCCTCCATTGCCCCCGCCTTGGAATAGAGATAAGGAGACCAGAAGTGAAGTCTGGAGTCTAGGAGAGTTACGGGGCAGAAAGACAAATAAAGGAGGAGGTGTAAAAGGGAGGTCAGTTCTACTTTTTGAGCTGGAATTAGTGTTTTCACTGCCATTTTGCTGCCACACCCTGCCATTGCCCAGGCAAGTGGCTTCAAGTCTGTGCTCCTGTGTGGGCTACGGATGACCTTCAGGACACAGCACAGGCAAAAATAGTCATTCAACAAACCCAGCTTTGCTGGGGGAGTAGACAAGTCACTGCCACGGATGGGCTGTTTGAGTCCTGTAACGTGCAACCGCTTCAAATGGTGCCAAATCAAAGAGGCAAACTCCAAAAGCGTGCAACATAATGTGCTCAGGGATTTGTCAACTGCTTAACTCCAGGTGTTCATTGCCCAGCAAGTGGATCATAGATCAGAGAATACAACGGGCTCTGTTCCTGGACTTTATTCTGCAAGGTAGCATAGGTCAGCTGCAATGTTCAGAATTGAATGGCCTTCATCCTTTTCTCTCCTTCCCAGCTGTCAGTTCTGCCATCATCCCAATCTCCTAGTAGAAAAGTTTCAGTACAAGAAAGGTTTTCTTTTTCTCTTTTTTTTTCCTCCACTGAAAAGTAATTTTGACCAACTCTGTTCTCTATTTGACCAGATTTCTCCCCAGAGCATATGCTAACTTTATCTTGCAGTGTAATAAAAGTCCCATGAATTCCCTGTTCTCAGAGAGATTAAATAGCTATTATAATAGACTTTTTCCATCTATTAGTCCATGGCTTCTCAGCAGACAGACATCAGAGATACTGTAAACTGGGAATAACTTGACATCTGATGTTAATTATTGAAATACAAGGCATGGTGAGGCAGGGCTAACCCCAAAAGATACACAACTAATTTGCTTTTTATCTTGAAAATGACACAAATGACATACCAGTAATTTCTTCTGGCCTAAGTTTTAGAAGTGTAAAGATCACAAAAACTTTTTCTTGCCTGTATTACAGTTTTTATATCTTCATATTGTATTTATCACAGCAGCAAATATCTTCATGACGTCTTACCTAATTAATATAGAGGCTAATTAATATAGATGCTGTTGTCAAATTGGTATCTTTTATCTTTTATGGTAATGTAATATGCCAAGTGGTGTTGCGAGCAATATTGTGTTCCGAGGACATTTCAGGATAAGGAGTGATGCTGTTAAAGCTAGCATCCTAGGTCAGATAGAGCACTGTATTTAAGGCTTTTTATCTCATTCTGGCATTGGTTTGCCAAATGACCTTGAACGCATTGCTTCCAGGCCTCTGTTTCTCCAGCTGTAAAAGATGGATAATTGCATTTGGATGGATTTGTGAAGTACTTTGGGATAGACTGCTTGTGATGTTTTCTAATAAAAGCATCCCAGTAGGAAATTTTAGCAAGCACTAGTTCCCATGTAAAGTATAACATGTGCTAAACAAACATGTGAGAACTCCATTGGTAGCCGTCACAACTTGAAATGTGTGCTTCTGGCTCCTCACAGTATTTTGGGCACTCTACATGCTCAGTTCATTCGCTAGTGATTCAGCCAAAGTCCTGGCTTGACAGCTTACATCAGCTCATCTGCTGGCTCCACAAATATAAAATCAAAGTTTAATATTATCTGGGGGACTGGAGTCTCCCAAATGGGGTACAATATGCCTAGTAAACCTATTCTCACATGCTTCATACAGTATTTAATGCTCTCTGCCAAGATAGAAGTTTCAAACTCCACAAGCTCATTAAAGGTTGATTAATCCTCAGTGTAAAATCACTACATAAGTCCCTGGTAGAATTATGATTATAGTCTCAAATGCATTCTGGATGGCAATTTCAGACAGACAGTAGAAGGAATGAGTGGTTGGAGTTGAATAATAGGTAATGAACAACAACAACAAAAAAAGGCATCCTTAATGTTACAGTGGTTATAATGAAGTTGTGCAATTTTACGTGGAATTATACAGTGTATTAGAGCAATTAAAGTTCAAAAAGATCATACCCTTTGTCTTTCCCTGGTAATTTTAGATTTGATCTACAAAATAGAGCTTGCTGGAGGTTTGGGAGCCATCCTTCTTCTACTTATTTTGCTGGTGACCATCTATAAGTGCTACAACATAGAGTTAATGCTCTTCTACAGACAGAACTTTGGAGGAGATGAAGCAGCAGATGGTAAGCAGTTGCTCAGAAAACTCATAATTTATGCACTGGAAATATTTCAGAGGTCCAAAGTGGTGAAATTTCTAGTTTAAGTTCAAACTTCTACACACCCAAAAGTGTAAATCCCTAAGACTTTTTCTCAAAGCATACTGGAATCAGAGTCTGTTCACTGAAGTGTCACTGGTCCGTTCCATAGGCAAATGGGAGTAGGAAGAAATGTTCAGGACCCAATTATGGATACTTGGATGCTGTTTGTGAACCGATTCCCCAGCAAAACTCTTTTAAACATTTCCCCATCAATTATTTTTAGGCTGTTGACTAACTCTAGGAACTAGTAAGAGTCAATTGTTATGGAGGTTAACTAGTTACCTCAGTTAATTGCGAGTCTGAAAACAATTTAATGGAAATATACAGCTTGCTTGAAGACTACATTTAAGAATAGCATGGAATGTTTTTCAGTGTTCCCCACACACTTTTGGTAGCATATGATCTGTTTGGTGCCTAAAGCTAAGCCTGTTTTTTAAATTGAAGCTTTAATTTCCCTGAACATAGAATGTTCCTGCTCCTGTGAAGCTGGAATAAGCCCTGATGAACTAAATCCAACTGTTTTGAATCATACTAGTGAATTATAGCATAGTTAATATACTATTAATGTGCATATAACTAGTATCTGCTGAAGATCTAAAGTACAGTATTCAAGTAAAGGTACTTCTCATAGCCTACTTCAGCACTTAAGAGTCAGGTAGGCAGTCTGGAGTGGGATCTAGAAACAATAACGTATTTGCAAAAGGAGCGGGGGAACACATTTCCCCCATTGTGCAAAAACAATGGGCAGTTGTACAGACGTGTTGCTTTCTTCGGCTTAGCATCACCTTTATCGAAATAATTGTTTTCTGTTAAGCACTGGGTAGATGAAGTGTGAAAAGGTTTGGCTGCAAAGAAATCCATAGGAGTTCTGGAGGATGGCTGGAATGATATCCAAGGGGTTATAGAATGTGCAATGTTAAATAGCAGGAACAGAGGTCAGGAAACTTCTCTCAATCTTCGTGTAAGTGGGAAAACCTACAGTTATGTTTTTCTCATACTATACAATACTGGACAATGTTTATTCTAATATGTAGGAGAAAGTGAAGGGTAAGATTGTGTGATTTTAGAGGTAATTTACTTGTAGTACCTTGGGATTATACCAATATGATTCCTTGGTTTGCACCAACCAGAAGTGACGTGAAGTGGTAGCTTTCCTCCAGATTGCTTTCATTTGTTTAGCTCGTGTTTTCAGTGTGAAGCTGCTGCATTTTTATTAATGCAACTTCACTGTTCGGTTACTTTTTAATTCATGAAACATGATTTATTTTGTAGTTGTTTAGAAGAGACCTCACGAGTACTTCAAGGATTCTGTGTGCATGACAATTCTGAAATCACCCTCTTGTTTTTCCAGTGCCTGCTTTTAGAGCTATTGCAGCCTTGTATCTTGTTCTGGTCCTGCTGAATGAAAGATGGAGGCAGAATGTTGCACAAGTCACAGTGTGTTTCTTCCTACGTCTGTAGGCTATAGAGTGAAAATGTAGCGGTCCTGCGAGAAGCCAGCTGCATATATGCAATTGCAGGATCATATCCCGTTTTATAAGTGTATTTCTTTAAAGTAAAAGATCTTGAACCAAAAAGATTTGCTTCATCCAATTGTTAAAAACACCCTGTGTAAGCAGTGTTGGATGCATTCACTTCCTGTGTTGTACATAGCATTGCTTTTAGACAAAACATTTCAGCACTACTGAAGAGTAAGGGAAGCCACTTACAAAATAGCCCCCAGCAGTGCTGCATCTGAAGCACACAGAGCAAGCAGTGGGTGAGCATGGCTAGGTCCTTCTGTTAACGTCCTGTAAATGTCAGGCTTGTGAAGAGGCAGCTGGACTGCAGAGATGTAGCACAAGCATATGGACTGACGGGAGCCCTGGGGGAGCTGCTTCTCTCTCCCTTTTGCTTGCTTGCATTGTGGATAGAGGCGGCTGGAGAGGGCAGTGGTACCCACGCAGCTGGAAGGGACAGGACTCAGCTCAGGGACTGTTCACGCTGTTCCCAGTCCCTGTCTTCCTCTCTTAGCGCACAGCTTTCATGCTGCTTTGTAACCAAGCACATCAGTGCTCGGGGGTTTGCTCTGCTACCTTTACAGAGCTCTCAGATGTTTCCAGGGATGTTTGTGTCCTGAATCCCGTGGTAGCTGGCTTCTCTTAAAAGGTTTCAACAAGCTTCATTACAGACAAGATAGCAGTTTTTGGACATGGCTCCAAAGCCAACTGGCCTTCATTTCTTTGCTGTTAGTTCTTCTGTCAACTTTCCGTCAGTCACTACCAGTTCTGTGAGCTGCTGATTTCAGAGAAATGCCAGCACACCAGGTGGACCTCCTCCCATAGAGCTCCGGTGACACCAGGCAAATTGCCTTTTACAGACAATTATTCACATGCTTCGTCTGTGGTTCTGACCCTCATGGACCTGGCTTTGTGTCAGGAATTATAAGAAAGTCACCATCACCATCGTTTCAAGGTCATTGAAGAACGTGTTGTATTATGATTAGCTATTTTTTCTTTTTATTGGAATGTATTGATGAGTTTTAACTGCTTCCATTACCTTTCATGTGCGCAGTTCTTCACAGATAATTGGCACTCAGCAATCCCCCATTCATGCAGTTTTGTCCTCACAACATTAACTGTTTGATTTTTCATTTCTGTAAATAATGGCAGCTGTGCTCTTCCCTGGAGACTAAATTGCTGAAGGTTGACTTTTTCAATACACTCTTTTCCATTACTGCAGAGGAATAACAAAGAGAAATGTCACTAAGACAGCCTGATCACAGCATGGATCTCGAGCTCGATAGCGGTGCCACTTCTGTTCCTGGCACGCTTGCCAGCTCTCAGCTCTGTGTGTCGGATGCGGAGAGCTGGAGTCTAGCCCCGGTGCTGTGCAGGAGGGGAAGGGAATTGCGTTGCCAGACCTCTGTGACACAGCCCAGCTTTCCTCACAAGGCATTTTCTGGGGTCCCCTCTGTCACCCACCTTTTGATGAAGCCCTGAGGCTTTGTTTCCACCCTGAGCTACAGGCATCCTAGTGCAGGAGCAAGTCTCTCCCTGCTCCACACTTGCTCTTGGAGTTATTTCTAGCTCCAATAAGGTGAGCCCCAGGTATGTAAAATGTCCTGGATCAAATGACCTCTAAAGTTACGATATGCTGGCTTTAAAATTTGGAAGATTTTCTGAAAGAATGCTTTGAACTATTCACATTTGACACTGTTTTCTGTATAATCAGTATTCATTTGAGTTTAAGTTGTGCATTTCTCACACTTATTTGTGAAAGGAAGTTCTTTAAGTGAGAGCTCAAAACTTTCCCATAACCATAGCACTCCTGAGGCACGGGAGTTGAAAGAAAGATTTCCATTAGCACCAGAGAAAGGATTAAAATAAGAAGTTCCAGCATTAATATTTGTATTTGATTTTTTCCCAGATCTTTTCAGATATGAAGTGTGTACGCTGACCACATGAGCCAGACATACTAGCCAGCTAATTCCTCTGCAGAAGCCAGGTTATATGTTCATATGAAAAGTACCACTTTTGCTGAGAAATGCGTGATCATTTCTAGGAATAATACAGTTTTCTAGAACTGTCCTGTGCTCTTTCTAGTGCTTTTGCACACATCAGGCTGAACGTGAATTTGTTTCCTTACAGACAACAAGGAATATGACGCGTATCTCTCATACACCAAAGTGGATCCCGATGCATTAGATTGTGATAATAACGAAGAGGAGCACTTTGCACTGGAAATCCTGCCAGACGTTCTCGAAAAGCACTATGGATATAAGCTCTTCATTCCAGATAGGGACCTGATTCCTAGTGGAAGTAAGTATTTCTGACCTTTGAGTTTTAATTCCCTCCGATGTGCTGTGAAGGCCTGGACTGTGCAATAAATACTAGATAGGGAAAGCCTGTCCTTGTGCAGTGGCTGTCAGGAGCAGCTAAGTTTCCTCACTGCTGCAGATTTGAGCTCTAGCTTAGAGTTTGTTCCTGCACCACTGAAACCAGAGGGGGAGCTGCTATTGATTTCAGTGGAGGCAGAAGCTGGACCTTTCAACAAGGGAGGCAGCAGTGCTGCAAGCAATAGTGTAATATAAAATCTCTGTGTCAGATACAAGGAGCTAAAAATGAAAGTTCCAAAAAAGATTTGTGGTTTCTGTTTTATTATTGAAAATGGGATTATTTTTTGTCTTTTTTTCCCTAACTTTGAAGCCTTATAAATAGCTACATTAGTTTTCCAATTAATGGCAAACATGTAGTTTTTCATTAGAGTTCTGACCAAGTGTTGCATTTCTGAGCAGTATCGGTGTTGTGTAAGTAATACTAATTCTTCAGGGGACTGTGCACGGTCCTGTGCTCTGATGCTGTCTTCCATGCTGATGGTAAAATGCAGCTGTCCATTTTAAATCAATTTTGCTGCTGCGTCTGAAGATTCAGCAGCACCTTTGGATGTCTGTACCAACAGTTAATGCCTTCTGAGCTGTGGTTATGGCATCTCTTCTTCCAAATCCATTTCTGGACAAGTCAAAAAGACCATGAATCACGTCAAGGAATGGCACAATATGTTTGCTTTAATATCATATTTATTTGAAATGTTACCCATGTGAAAAGCATGCTTTCTTCCCCCTTCCCCCCCACTAATTTTGTCTGCTACAAATCATTTCCATGAAAAATGCTAAAAGAGTGTATGAACTTATTTCTGTATATGCTACTGGATAGGAAATAGGAACAAGAAAACAAAGCATTGACTGTACTGGAGCAGATGTCCCCAAACATGAAACAGCTAGAACATGACTGCATTAGCAGCCTGCCTGCCAAAGACTTGAAACTGCTGCCTTGCTGCTGCCAAACCCAGTGCCTGCCCCAGAAGTTGAAGCCTGTTTCTTTGCTATTTGAGGGAGCTGGAAGCAGAGCTCTGACTCCAGTCCCACTGGGAGAGAGGAGTCAGAGCCTAGGCAGAGATCATGCAAAACCCCCTGCAGTGGCTTGAACCGATCATGTGCATTTGCAGCTCCTAGCCCAGGGCTGCTTCCTTTATTCCTTTGTGCTTTGCCCTTGCGAGGAGTGAGTTTTACTGTCCCCTGAAACATATTCCAGTAAGGGGACTTGGCTTATAGCCTTTTTATTTCTGACAGCCCAAGCAAGCGGTACTGAATTATTAGATAATAAGAGAAAATGTCTTTTTGTGTTAAAAATCACGGGACTGTAGTAAATAGTTGTTTCATATCCAACCGTATAGCAGTTATACACTGCAATTATACAAGTGAATTGGCGTTTAAATCTGGCCTTTCACCAATAACTATACGCACAGATTAATCTGAAATGAGATCCTTCTTTCCAATTGCTATACCAGCCAGCCTGGTATTTTATTTTTGTCTATTTTTGTCAGTCAGACACTCAGCAAATACTTGTCATCACTTCGGGTATTCATTAAACCTCTCCTGAAAATGTAGGGTACCTGAAAATGTCAGTTCTCATTTATGAGCATTCACAGACTTAATACTTCTTTTTTCCTCTCAAACTCACTTCTTCAGTGTTATGAAAGGGCCTGATTCTAACATATGGAGCTTCAAGAACGCTTAATCAGGCATAATGACAATACAGAATAAAATACGGATCCGAAATGAGAGTGATTTGCACACTTCAGCTTTGGAAAAGAAATGGGGGGTGGCACTTGATTTTGAGGGGGGCAAGAGAGAGGGAAAGGTGATGGGGAAGGAGGGAAGGCTCAGCCTCCTCTATTTGCAAGCTGTTGGTGTGCAAAGGAGAAGGGAACGTGGCTGCTTCTGCCATTTGTGCAATGCTCACCAGTCTTACAAGGACTTGCAGTGCGTAGTGAGGAGAGCAGGCAGCATGATGTGCTATCGACCTGCTAGAAATTTCAGAGGCAAACCTAACATATTTTAGAGTGACTGTCACAAAAAGTGGCAGATGCGACAAAATATACAGCTCTTCAGGGCATATTCCTATAGAAGAACGGGGTTTTGGTCATAGTTATCCATTTTGATTTTAGGAAATATTTCTTCTCACGTGTACCGCATTTCCTTGTCTTTTGGTGTAAATGACTTGGTGTGATACAATGCTTTCCCGCTCTCCATGCTGATGTTGCCTTCTGTATCTTTTCCCCTGTACTTAAATGTGTGATTCCAGCAAATCTGGGGTGTTTTCTAAGTCTGGTTGTTTCACACAATCTCTGCAGTTTTAAGGTGCTGCCACAGGAGGGTGTGCATTATTGCGCTTGCTTCCTGGCATGCAGTAACACAGCTGCTGTTTGGGTTTGAGAGCAAGCAAAAAATAGATATGTTAAGTAGTATTTCGTTTGTCTTCCCTGGATACTTCTCTGAACAAACTGAAAAGCTGACTGCAGAAAAGTTCAGGACGAATTTGATTATGATTTTGCCAGGTGATTCGCCTCTAGGGAAAAGCTGTGGCAGGCACCGCATGCCCCTCTGCAGCTGTGGAAGAGGTTCGAGCCAGATGTACCTGAGCAGGGGTTTGCTCACCCAGCAGAGCTCCTCTGCTGAAAGGGGGTCCCTGGCAGTGTCCCCACCTCTGCGTTTTGGCTCTGTGCTGAGGACTGGCTGTCTGAAGGAGGCGTGTGGAGCAGATGTTGCTGGCCCTTGGAGGACAGAGATGATGGCTGCGGGGGCCGAGGCCGTATCTTTGGAAAGCAGATTCCTGGCCTCAGGAGTCCAAGTTAGATTAGCCTGAGTCACATTTGCAGGAAGTGTCGGTTTCTGTGCCCTCCAAAGCCGGAATACAATTACTAACTATCCCAGCGAAGCATGTTGTCCTAGTGGGAGACCCCTCAGGAAGGGCACTGAAGGCCTCGGTGATGCCCACCTCGCAGGAGCCAGCAAGGACCTTTGTGGAGACTCTTGGTGTCGCCTGAGAACAGCATGAAAGGACCCAGCCGTGACCTGGTGAGGTGGAAACAGGCCTCAAGCAGCCACCGCTCCTCTGCTCTCCCTCACGCAGAAGCCCACGCAGCCGTGCAGGCCGAAGGGGCGGCAAGGCAGCAAGACGCCACATGTGGTGTGCTGTGTAAGCAGCAAGACCAAGTTTGACTTTAATTCCAGCTATTCTTTCTTAAAGAGTATCCTTTGGTAATGACAGAGAGAGCATTCTTCATTCCCTCAAAGCTGACAGCACATATACCTCTCTGCCTGGGCACCTAAGGCGCCAATGAACATGTCGGCCTGTATAAGGAGGTGGCGAGCCTTAATTCTTCTTAACCATTAACATTTTTTCTACCTTATTACTTTTCAAGACCTTTTTTGAACAAACCCTTTTCCGCAGCCAAGCAGACTCTCAAATCCTGTGAGCTTTTTAATTCAGTGTTAGGAGACCCGAGGAAAAAGTAGAAATACTTACATTTTTATCTGAGACTTTTTCTGTCTTGCTGAGGATGTTTCTACAGAGAGAATGATATATTTGTGCTTGATTTTTCTAAAATTGGATCTACATCAGAGGAAGATATTTTTCTCCAGTGGCTTCTACAAATTATTTTAAACCCTGAAAGTGAAGAGATCAAGACTGTCTATTTGTATTTTTAATACCAGCAATACTAATCTATTAGAACATCATCTAGCTGCTCTCTAAGCATACGCGCATTTGATCTTGACGGGATTGAAAACACACCAGCAATTCACCCCAGCTCTGCCCAGGGTGTAGAGATCAGGCACTGAAAAGAACAACACTGATAGAATAAAAATCTTTGCTTTTACCTGGGAAATAAGAGCTTGGCAGCATGACAGGAGAGCACCTCAGGCATCCAATAAAAAGCACCCAACAGTCAATATTGGATTTCTGGCTGTTTGTAGTTGTGTCTGCCCATCTGCAGTGGGTTTCTTTTGTGTTGTTGGTTTTGTTTGGTTTTCTGTTGTTGTTGACTGAGCTTCCTAAGTTCCTGGATGAAGAAAACCCACTTGGACAGTGTGCCTGGGGTTCCCAAGGAGCCTTTATTAGGTATGTGATACCATTTACGTGGATCGGAAATAGAGCACTCAGCACCACAAAAACTCCTTTACGAAGTCCCTGGTTATTTGCTCTGTATGAATCTTACAGTTAATGCCAGGCAAGTAAAAATGAAATACAGCAGAATGATGGTGGAAAGCACAGAGGCAGACTCTTCTCAGAGATGCACAGTTGTTGCATAAGAGGCCATAGATGGAAGTTCTAACCCTGAAAATTCCAATCTAATATTTGGAAATTTTCCCTTGCCATGAGGGTGGTCAGACACCAGGACAGTACCCATAGTCACCAGAGAAGAAACCTTGAGAAGATCCTTGGAGATTTTCAAAGCTCTACTAGACAAGGCCCTGAGGAATCTTCTCTTCCTGCTTGGGGCAGAGGATTGAGCTGGAGACCTTCAGATCCCAGCCTGTGTCTACGAAAGACTCGTAGAATCAAAGACTGATTCTAAATACCCAGAATTTTGATTCCAACATCCACTACTCTACCAGTTTCCCCAAAATCACCAACTTCAGACACTTGGGTCTTCAAGGAGATACCACCAAAGCCATCTTCTATTTTATTGTTTCTTTCTGTTGTGCTCATCACCCGTCTCTTAGCTTATAGTGGGACTGTGCTCTCTTTGGGGCAGAGGCTGTCACTCTGTTCTGTTTCAGCATTGCTGACTGCATTGCTGTTCTTGCTGGAGCTAACACAAGCAACAAATATTTAAAAAAACAGGAAAAGCAAGACAAGCAGTTATTTTTGTTGTAATAAAGTAACTCGAGTTAGGGTTTAGGAACTATTGGGAACTGAATTATTCTTCTATAAATAACTCTTCCTCAAGTGATAGTCATGTTGCCAGAGTCAGAAGGTCTGGTTATTTTCAGTGTCAGGAACTGGCCAGCATGGTTGATGGCACGTACTGCTTGGTCCTTGTGGTGCTGCAGACCACATTTGCCAAAAATATCCATAAGACGTGATATGGTTGGTGTTCTTCCCCTCTCCCTCAGCTGCTTTTGCAGATTGTTTGAATCTAGTTAGTCAGATATTTCTTTGTGTAAGCAACTCCGTGTCCATAGTGTTCTTTAGTTTTCTTGATCTTGGACCACTTGCATATTAGGTTGTCTGGGTTTCCTCCTGGCCCATGGTTAGCGTGGCTCATTCAGGATTCAGGAGGTAATTATGGGTGATTACAGTCTTGCAAATAGGATGTGTGTCTCAGACATCAGTGCTCCACACTACGTTCACCATCGTTACATGTTGACGGTATCTAGTGAGTGTGTATTTGCTGTCAGGTTATCTGTCTTCATCGCTGAGGGGCAACCATGCAAAAAAAACGTTTGTTTATGGGTCTAAAACTTCTTGTTGTCCATATTTCATTGAAGGTCACATTGGCCATGATACAAGTAAGTTAGTGGCAGAGCTTCCCAAAACTGTAATTTTTTAATGAGAAATGCTAACGTTTTGAAAACTGTTTTTGTGCCATATTGCAAAATGGTGTTTCAAGAAGAGGAGAGAAAAAAAAGGTCAAAATTAAAATGTCCTTTTTCAATAAAATCAAGTGGGTTAATGCTAATTCTGCCATTTTATTTTTACTTTATACTTTATGATACAATATAATTTTGAGAAACAAAGACAAATTATCCTGATTTCATCAAGATTTTTTCTCCCCTCATAATGAAATGTCATTGAAACGGACTCCTTCTTTGACAACAATCAAGTTTTAATGAAATGACATTTATCTGATGAAAATATACTTGTCTGGAGTCTTGCAGTTGATGATGGTTGGTGATGTGAATCCTGAAGTGCTTGTTCAGTTTCTTCTTGAAAGTGAAACAGAACCACTGCTTGACAATTACCTTTTAGCTCAATAGAAAGGCAAAACCATCCCTTTGCAATATAGCTGGTTTGGATTTAATACTTCTAATAGAGAGAACACTTAAGAGAGCTTACCCTCCGTTATTTTGAGCAGTCTCTAATCCTGAATTGAAAGGGAGTGGGTGAGTGATTTAGCAACTCTAAAATTTATGCACTCTTGTAGCACTGAAGGGTGGGCAGAAGCATGAATTTCCAGAGGCTTTAGAAAGACAGGAACCCGTCCTTCTTTGCTTTTCCTGGCAGAAATGTTTGTTCTGCACATTGGGCATTCTGCAGGATGCACCCAATGGAACCACGTGCTCCAGGGAAGTAGTAGCAGTTCTCCCAAGCTTAAGTTATGGGGCATATTCAATGCTTCTGGGCCAGATGGCTGGAAAAGGTGTTTGCCTTTCATTTGGGTTTCCACTTTTTTCTGTAATACGGTGTATTTCATCCTCACTGCACCAGCAGACCCCCTGTACATTGGCTGTGTCCATCATTGAACCAGCTGCAATTTGGAATTTGCACCTAGTGGTCATTTGTGAAGGTCTGTACAAAGTTGTCTGTAGAAAGAGCTCCAAAGTTGCAATATCCATCAAGTAAGGAGGGCATACCAAAGTATGGGAGAGGCACAGAGGGGAGAAGTGTACACCTGAGAAAATAGGGGATTTTTCCTCTCATCTTCCTACCTTATTCCCTCTTCGGCTAAAGCAAAGTCTGGTGAGTTTTCGGTTGAGGTGGTGCAATGGATGGGTTGTTGCCACTGAAATTATTGCTGCTGGATATTTGAAGATATGAAAGGGAAGTGACTTTTTTCTTTGGAATTGGATGCGTACAGGATATGCGTGGCTGTGCTTAGCGCTAACCTGGCTACATGGTACTGAATGTGTCCTGCAGAGAATTGTCTTGTACATAGCAGTGTGCTGAGGTGTTTGGAGGAGGGATGAATATGTCTCAGGAAAGATGCATGATAGTTTGTTGTTTTACTGTATCTTGCAGATTCAACCTCTAATGATGAAGCTTCCCACCTAAATTCTTTCTTTTTGGGAGCAGAAAGAAAGGAAGAAAATGAAGAGTCTGAGCTGTTGATACATTGGGATAATCTCTTTCCATTGTATTGAACATTTCTACCTTTCCCTAAGTTTTGTTTCACCAGTTCTGCTTATCATTTTCTCATTGTTGCTGATTCTCTCCCCTCTCTGCTGCCTCTCCCATGGATCATAATGTTGAATTTTTTTCATTAATGAGTAACTATTTTACACAGAGCAATGTGGGGGTTGTCCTCATAAAATATTTTAAGAGAAAAAAAAATAACTGTAAATGCTGCATGATTAAAGAATCATAAAACTGAAAGTCAGGATTGTTGCCTAGAGATTTGTAATGTATGTGTATGTCTTAATTTTGTGTGTGTCTGTGGGATGTTTACAATTGCCTCTTTTTTCCATTTGTGAAAGAAATTCTTCTTGCTGCTAAGTGGTGAAATAAAACATTAGTAAAGGCAGATTTGATGCTAACTATGCCTTCAGTCTCATGAAAATAAGCTATTTTAGAATGTTCCTGTTGGCCTATTTTGTAGCTATTTACTTTACTGGAAGTGGTGTGAATAAGCATGCTGTGGTACGGTGCCTGGGACTATAAAAATGAGTCTTGCAGTAACAGATGTTGATTAATGATGTTATTTGTAATCGTTGTTCCTGCTAGAGGGCAGTGTGTGTAAGAGAGGCCCTGCCCTGTGCTGAGTAAAGATCTGTTCTGTGCAGCTTTTGTGTCCAAGTCTTCATTTATAACACATGCTTCTCCTCTGTTGTCAGATAGCACATTCTGAGTAGCATGGTCAAAAGGTTCATGTAGTTAAAATAATAATTTCCCGTCTCTAAGCTCACAATCACGATGCTCTGCAACCAGTGAACACTTTTCTGATCTTCGTATTTCTTTCAAGTGTTTTCATGTTGCTGGTCCTGACCCAAAACCCATTGAAACTTCTTGGAGTCCTGTCATTTAAATGGGTTTTAGATCAGGTCTGTAAGTAGACCTCTTTCCCATCCCGTTCCATGTCAGACCACTCTAATTGGCATCTCTTCCCTGCCATCCCTGGGACAAGTGAAACTCTGGATCAGAAACCCAAGTCCAACTTCAAGACCAGTTTCAAGTTCAGTAAGCTGACTTCATGGAGCTGATGATGGGGCTGGCATTTCTGCTTACACTGATCATTCGCAACTTCTTGGTGTGCATGAATGAAAGAAGAATACTATTTTCTTCATCACTGATGTCTCAGCAAATAAACACCTCCAATATGCTTAAATTTTCCATTTGTTCCCATCACTTGTGAAGTTTCTGTTAATACCTTGGTGTACATAGAAGCACAGGTTTGCAGTATTAAAACAGACCATTGAGCCACAAAAAATGCTGCTGTGTTTTTGTGGTCAGTACCTAGAGAAGAAAGAGCTACCATGCTGCTTCTATGCCATAGCACAACTTCTGCATGTGATAAGGTTGATTTCTTTCTGAGCACTTGCTAGTTACAGTTTGCACACCCTGCAGCATCCTCCTGCCCTTGCATCTGAAACACAAGAACTGCTTCCCAGAGTGTGCTTCCCTCAATGTGACTTTAATCATAACCAGTGTTAATGTTAAAATTTACACAAACATTACATTGATCTTGACCTATAACTTGGCAGTAAGTGAACTGTGTGTTTTTAGTCAGTAATGCATCTACACAGTGAGGATATTATGTAAATGCCGTTCTGTTGAGATGAACAGGGAGAAACAGTTACGGACTGAGGATGTTATTGAGGAGTTTTCTCGTATATATTCTATTAATAGCAATGTGTTGTGATGCACAATCCTGTTTCTGTTGGAGTATATCGTGAAGTGCCCCTTGTCTTAAATGGCGTGGATCAGTGAGCTATAGGATTTTGTTAAACGTAATTGCAAGCCTGATGTTTTGATACAATAGTCTTCTTTATTCTTTACTCTTTCTCTCTTTCTATAATTTGTAGCCTACATTGAAGATCTCACAAGATGTGTTGAGCAAAGCAGAAGACTCATTATCGTGTTAACTCCAGACTATGTTCTCAGGAGAGGATGGAGTATTTTTGAGATGGAAAACAGACTCCATAACATGCTAGTCAGTGGAGAAATCAAAGTTATTTTGATTGAGTGTACTGAATTAAAAGGGAAAGTGAATTATCACGAAGTGGAATCTTTAAAGCACACCATCAAACTTCTCTCAGTGGTGAAGTGGAAAGGACCAAGAAGCAGCAAACTGAATTCTAAGTTTTGGAAGCGCCTTGTCTTTGAAATGCCAGGGAAGAAAAAGGAGGTGGTGTCTCGGCGTCAGGTCCTGGATTCTGCGGAGCAGGGCCTTTTCGGAGACCTCCAGACTGTACCCTCCCTTGCCGTCACAGGCACTTCTGCCACGCTGGTAGAATCACGGGCTGATTTAACTGATTACCATCAAGCAGATTCTGTGCAAATGAGACATTACTGCAGAGGATACGAATACGATGTGGCGGCAGCAACGTTGCCGATAGCTTCCATAAGCAACCACCACACATACTGTAACATACCTTTGACACTACTAAATGGACAGCTACCTCTTAACAATACCATGAAGGATCCCCAGGAGTTTCACAGGAACAACCCCTTGCTACCTTTATCAGCAAGGGAGCTTAGCTTCACCAGTGATATCTGGTAGTGAAGATCAGGACACTTCTGAGATGCTTCATGACTGCCATGAAGACGTGTTTTTAAAGAACTTTGCCCAAACCCCATGGGACAACAAATCATATTTGAAGCAGCGGCACACTTACTTGCTTTTCTACTTGAACTTTTTTGTTTACATTTACAAATTATTGACAAAGGGGGCATTCTTTTGTAAGTCAGTAATGTCCTTCCTGTCTTTTAATGTACAGCTTGATTGCTTCTATAAAAAAAAAGGGGGGGTGGGGGGAAAGAAAAAACACGTCACATTCTACAGTAGGTTTACAATCTGGGATGGATAAAAGTTCACTGTGTATGATCTCCAGCATCCATACTTATGTAATAGTATTTGAAATACACAGAAGTTGTTGGTTTTCTCATATAACCTTCAGTACGGTTTGAAATTCTAATATCATATCATGCTACAAAAATGATTATCTCCTGCACAGACCACAAGGGGTGAATCATTCTCAAAAGGAAGGAGGAGGAGATCTTCCCAGTAGCATTCTCTTTCAATGCATTTTAGAAGATGACCAGCTGAAACAAGGCAGATGAAGCTTTATCGATAAAGTGCATAGTAACAGCTACTGCAAAATAAATCACCTGCTTGCATCAGCATCCCTTCATTTTATTATTGAGGCATGTTGTACTCCTAGTGAATGATTAGCAATGTGTTTTTATTAAACAACCTACTAGAATATTGAAAGATGTTTAGGAGGATTTAAAACAATTTTTCTGTGGATTATAGATTATTTCATAATTTTTCCAGGTTTTTAATGGCGTTTTTTAAAATTAGGTATAAATTTGTCTTTTGGTGAATTAATTGATTTGAAATTTCTTAAGATCTTGAGCTGTTTTAAGATTTGTAGTAAAGGCAATGTAATTTCACATAGCTTTTTTCCCCAAATCAATAGTTACAATTTCAAATTAATCTTTTTCTGAGAACGTCAGCAATAGAAAATAATTACTACAGCAATATTCAGAGATGAAGTGCTAAATTATTCACGTTTACTAGTAGTCTGACTTCAATTGCAGTGATAATCACCTGAGACAAGTTCTTTCCCAATCTACCTGTCACTTTATACCTTAAAAATCTAGCTGAAGCAGGAATATTTCCGCTCTCTGCGCAAGTAGTGAAAAGTGATATTTTTAAAAAGATGGCCAGGTCTTGCATTCTCACTTCTGTGCATGGTCCCATCAGTCGCATGAGGATACTGTCATTTACCTTCAGTGGAAAGCATTCTTGCTGCTTGTGGATGAGGGGCTGCCCAGACACTCGGCATCACACATTGCTACGCAGTGAGTTTTCTTCAGAGCAGTGTGTTTCATGAAGATTTCCAGCCTAGTTGATTACAAGTTCAGTATACAACAGTATTCAAGGAAAAGGCTCTAAATAACGAAGGCAGAAGCCAATTTTGCTTTTTTTTTTGGCACAGCGTTAATGAAAACACAATAGACACAAGAGTTTTGTCTCAGTCAGATCTGCTGAAGCAAGTCCCCAGAAATACTTGTATGGCAAGCGATCTTGCCTGCATTTCAGTATGTTTTTCACATTGTTCTCTCTGATTGCATGGATAAAAGTTAGCACTCTGCACTCAGCTGCCTGTGGTTTCATCAGCAAACAAGCTCAGTAAATCCTTAACATTTTGCAGTGGTTCCTAAATTGTACCCTACAGTCAAAGTGGAAACAAACGCTGACCTAAGACTTAGAAGTATCCAGAATTGGCCCAAAGGCCATGAGAATGATCTCAAATGTGCAATAATTCAGAGAGGTCAGTATTTTTCCATTGCTTCTTTCCCCAGTTCTTTATTCATTGTCCTCTTACATCAGTTTTTATCTATAATTTTTTTCTTAGGTTCTAAATAATACATTTCTCTTGTTGCTTTCACTAGCGTTATTATGCATTTGACACTAACACCAAAATAGAGATCTAGGAGAGATGCTAATTTCTTACACACTATAGAACTATAACTTGCTCTTTTGTGAAGTTAAGTTCCGAACATAGAGATAGGTGTTTAATATGCGTATTTTTCTACTGAGAAAGTGATTTTACCTCCATTATAAATATCTGTATTTCAACCTCCTCCCAGAAATCTACAAAATTTGCACTGTTTTATAAGTGTTACGGACTGTGTTTACACTGGCTATGTTCTTTAATGCAAAGTGTAATTTTAAAGAAGAAAAACTAAAGAAATCCCTGCATGAAGACAGCTGCCTATGTTTAAATGAAAAGCTGTACTTTTCATTCTCTTCCTTTTCACATTACTTTAGAATCTGGTTAATTCACATAGAATGCTCAGTGAGATTTTAAACCTACTAGTTCTGTATTAAGCATGCAAATTCAAAAGAAAAAAGAAAAAATCCATGCGCAGATTGGTCTGCTTCTTTTATTTACAATGATTAAATATGGGTAGCAAATTTATTTACCTGATGCCAATATGTCTCTTAGAGCAGTAGTGTTCAAAAAGCCAAACGCAGCCATGTTTGTATTGAGGTACCATGAAAAGAACAGTTTTTCTGTCATTTTGCAAAAGCACATTGTGTGTCTGTGTATCGATATATTTTAGTTATAGACGACACATCATGACCTGCTTTAAGATTTCCAAGTGTGTATTGAGTGCTCTGACAATATATACGTGAACCAGAACCGCCTGTACCCCTCTGCTTTCAGGGCGGGGAAGGGACCTGAGCTCAGGAGGCCTCTCGCGTTGACTCAGGTTCATGTGAGACTGCTGTGACACGCTGGAGATGGAGTGTTACCCTAGGCAGTAAGTGAGGGTTTGGAAAAATACCATCAAGCAGTGCAGTGCATCCGTTGGGGGGGCCTGGCTGGCACAGAGGCCGGGAACTTGTCCCCCCGTGCAGCCATGAGAATCGCCCCCCTAGCTGGGGGTGGCAGCTGGATCAGGGCCACGACGACAAAAATGTCCCGGCTCATTCACGCACACTTCATTAGCTGAACCAAGAGTGTTTCGCATTCCTCTGTTTCACCAAAACCATGTACTTATTCAGCTGGATTTCTGGGGAAGAGGCCAGGGTGCTGCATCGCACTCGTGCGACCGCGCAGCCGTTGCCAGCCGCAGGCTGTTGCACAGCCTGACAAAGTCACCGGCACCAAACATCCTCGCTGCAGCCTCATGGGGCTTCTGGTCTGGGGCACGGTCATTTAAAGTGGTTGGTTGCAATGTCTGGAAACTATTGCTTGTATGCTTATCCTTGTGTGCGATGTGCTTAAGAAGCAATTGTGGTTGGAAGGTTGTCTATAGAAATGAGTTAGAAATCGGAAACCTGTTTGGTCTTTACAGATTTAACGTTCCTAAAGAAAGTGCAGAGAGAAAGTAGGGTAATTTTGATTTCAGCAACAAGGTAGAATGAATATTGGCAGTTGAGGGGGGCTGTGTGCTGGACCAGTATTTCAATAATGTAATATTCCTTTCTCTAGAAACCAGATGAGAAAGCTGTATAAAAATGCTGCTGTCTTCCGTCTACAAGGCCTGCTCCAAAACCCGTTCAATCCAGCAGAAAGAGCTCCATCAAATTCAGCAGACTTAGCATAAGGCCACAAAGCCAGGTTTGCTGTGTACAGAGAAATAAAAAAAGTCAAAGAGGGCAGAGAGAAGTAAGGAGATTTTCTTGCTTGCTTATTTAATCTGTCTAAAATCAAGCTTATTTTTGTCCCCGTTTGGTGCGGATGTGCTCCAGGACTGTCCAGCCTTGGGAAAGGAATTTTGTGCATTTCTTTGTTATAAACAAGATAAGGACTTGGGAATAAATAACAGATACTTTTAGAACAAAACCCATGTGATTTTTAAGGGCTTCTACTCCACTCTCAGCAGTTTCTTTTGATTCAGCAGCCTTTGTTCATGCAAAGGCATAAGCACATACTTAAATTCCCCTTAATTCAGTGAGAAATACTTAACTGAGCGGGGACCTAGAAGAGTAGTTCGTAGACCAGTGCCAGAAACCGTGGTATTTAGCTGCTTTTAGAATTGTGCCCTGGTGAAGGGCCTCGGAGGAGCTTTTCTCATTTCGGTCCCTGAAGGGACACTGGTGTTACGGCAGGACAGCTGGCGGCCCTCACAGTCCTGCTCACAGGAGAGAGACTCGTTAGTGCTTGCTGGCCTGGCACCAACATCTCTCTGGGAGCTCAGTGGCAGACAGAGAACAATGTTTTTTTTCTCGTGTCCCATTGGGGAGACTGGGAGCTTACCCCACGGGCTCGGTTAGAAGTACCTGCAGGGCACCTCCACCTCCCTGCAGCGTTTTGTGCAGCTGCTCCCCTTCGAGGTTTGTACCGGGGCTGCAAAGTTACTGGGAGGCCAGGGAATGAGTGTGGAGAGGGGAGAGGAAGAAGAGAGCGGTCATGTCCAAGTGTTTTCCAGGCAGAAATGCTGATTCTGTATAGCACAGTGACAGCTCTTGCATGAATGTATCATGTTTGTCCGCTATACGACGGATGTTGGGCAAAGCTCCCCAGAAAAATGCCATTTCTAGCCAGCTCACTTGCTTCGAACCCCTTGTTGTGATCCTTTTTTAATTATATTGCAATTCCCACTGGATGGAAAATTTTCCTGTTTTTTGTTTGTTTGTTTTTTCAAAAGAAGTTTCAGCTTATGTGTGTGGAAATCCCCCACAAAGTGGAAACTGATGCCTTGTGTTGGTCCTGTGGGTTTGAAACTCAGACGTGATGCCTGAGGTGTTACTAGATCGATCACCTCCGGTGAGCAGCGTGGGGGTGAGCGGTTTGTGCTGTGCAACGCATGCTGTCACGGGGAGGACAGCTTCTCCTTCAGGCTCTCCAGCAAACCAAACTGCTACGGTCCACGGGACGTGCATTACCAGTCAGTATGGCCCTGGGTTAAGAGGAAAGTGGGTGGCAAACCTCACAACCCAGGGACTGTATCAGTTTGCATCGGTGCCATCCCCAGGGGTCTCATTCCTGCAGCCTGCTGAGCACTGCAGCCACAGCCAGAGCCTGCTGTTCCTCTGCAGTTACGCCAGATCTTATCAGAAGCCCTTGGGAATTAGCCCTGGTCCTCAGCTCTTGCAAATACTGCCACCGTCGCTGTGCTGGTTAGGGCTGTGGGAAATGACAGCTCCTGGGGTGAGTGTGTGAGCATTACGGTGGTGTTTGTTTAATGCAGTCGTTGGTCTACTTGCTCATAAAATACTGAAAAATACATAGAAGCCCCTTCCCCCATGGTCCTGGAAGTATTTAAGGTTTTAAAATTTCATAACAGTGATTCAAATAGTTCCTTTCTGGCATCAGTTAGCACAGCAAACATTAAAAATACGTGATTTTGGAACCTGTTGTGTGTTACAGGAGGAAAGCAGAATTCAAAACTGGAAAGTTATGGCATGTCACGTTCGGGCAAACACAAAGAACGATGTTGATCTACATTTTCTTGTTGCTGAAAGATACTTTGCTTCCCTAAAGGAATGGCATGAAGTGTTCCTGATGGTGAATGGAGGACAGCTTTGCCTTGCTTACCGCAAAAGGACATTTGATCATTTTGGTGCCACTGGAGGAATTCAGAGGTTAATAAGGCCACTCCAGAGAGGTATAAAACAATGTCTGAAAGAAAGAAATGTAAAGTAAAAGTTACCGAGCTTTGCCAAGATATTTGTCATTTAAATATAAAACAGTAGCACTGCCAATGGAAGCAGAACATGACCTGTCAGCATTTATGCTTCATTACAATATCATTGTACAGCTACAGGCCAAGCGGAAAAACAAATAAATAATAATAATAAAAATACAGTTTGTCAAGCTGAGCCACATCCTCATGGTAGGTATTTTATAAGCAACTCCTGTAATTCATTTCGATAAAGTGTAATTGGCTTTGCAAGGTTTTAAGAGCTTTCTCCTCTTCAGGACAAACACAAAGGCAGAACAATGTATTTTACACTGCCCGAGTTTTGCAATTTCTTTCCAGTCTGTGAAATAATTCCTTTTTACACAGCAGCGGGTGATAAATGCTTTCCTGACTGCAAGTTTCCACCGTGGGTATGCAAAGTGGTTTGCAGGAGCACGAGCACCGGCAGCGCCTGCTGAACCCATCAGAGCCAACAGCCCCACAGGGCTATGTTCGAGTCTGGGGGGGCACCCACCGTGCTCACAGGCTCCACTGTTTCACTGGGTGATGGCTAGAGAGCAAAGCACCCATTAAGACGGTGCTTGTACTGTACACAGGAATTTTAAAAGCCTCTGGTGCCCTCTTTTAATGCAGCAGCGCAGGCAAGCCAAGGTGGAAATGAGAATTGTCAAAGGAAGAGTCGTGCGTCTCGGTTCTATATACATCCAAATTATTTGGGATTCAGAGCATGGCCCTGGGATTTATGATGTCGAGGACAGCATTAGTGATTCTCATGCAGGGAGCGCAAGGGGCTTTGCTTTTACTACCAAGACATATTTTCATGAGAAATCCAGACCCTGACGTGGCCTAGCCTTAATGTAAATTAGCCTCTTATGAGACGGCTCAAGAGGAGAAGGTCTAATGAGATGTGAAGAAGCTTTTAAAGTACAATGTACTCTAATCAGGATGTGTATGAGGCTTAAAGGTAACTTCTGCCAGCACCTAAGAGGGAACATTTAATACTTACTCCCCAGATAATATTAGAATCCATGGTCCGTGTAGGCTGTGCACAGAAAATTAGCATTTACTCCACAAATAATAACAGCTTCTAAAACCCTTAACAGCTCTTTGATTAAAGGATATCAAAGGCTTTATGATCATGAAACAATTGAACGCCTAACTGGGCTGGGGAAATGTTTTCATCCTCTCTTTAGGAAATGAAGAACAGGGCTGGGAGCTGTTTTGCCCAAGATCCTACCAAAAGCCACCAGCAGAGCTGGGGATTTGCCCCCAGTCCCCCAGTCCCGAGCTCTGCCCAGTGGATAACAGTCCCTGGACTGAACTGGTGATTTCACAGCAGATTGCCCTATGGCCACATCTTCTCTCAACCAACAGAAAAAAAAAAAAAAAATTGTTCCCATCTGCACAGGCACCCTCTGAATGTCCTGGAGGTGGATTACACATTTTGGAGGATGTGGGAGAGCCCTCCCAGAGCTGACGGCCACATCTCCCTCTGGGACCAGCGGCTCCCTGCAAGAGGTGACAAGGCAGAAGCCTTTATTGCAAGTCGCTGGCAATAAAGTGGTTTTGGAAGGACACAGACTGACAAGAGGAGATAACTGGAAATCTCTGCGCTGCAACAAATTATTGGCAGAAGGAGACAGTAGGGAAAAATCGGGCTGAGAGGTAATTTATACCTAATGACCAGTCTGAACCCACATCAGAGCTCTGGCTCCTCGCTGCCAAACTCGGGGAAAATCTGAACAAAGTTCAAACTCCATCACTAACACCGATCAGCATAACGAACAGAACGAGCATCTGCGATGTGGTGGTGCCAGTCTGCGAGGAAGGCGTCGATCCAGGGCCAGAAGTTTCAGCCGCCCGTCAGGACAATTGCTCCTTGCAAAAGGCCTAGAGCGGTGCAGGTGTGGGTGTCTGAGTGCTCAGGCAGCTCACAGCAGCCCTCTCTCAAAAGAGAGCAGCCATGGATGTGGTGGGCCTGGCTTGACCTTGGCAGACTCCCCCAGCTGCAAAATGCTGGCACAACCAGAGCTAAAGCCTACCTGGACAGCTCTGCCCCCAGCAGACGTGCAACTAGAGGCTATAAGGGACTAATAACAGGAACAATACTAGGAATTAATTCAGAAACCTGTTCTAACTCCCTTTCTTAACCTAGTAACTGTATGCTACAAACTCATCACCCCACCTGTCTTTAAGATACCCAGCTCCCTGAAGAAGGCATTGAAGCAGCATTGTGGCAGCCAGGAGTGTGCAGTATAATGCTGGGTGCATTTATATGGCCAAAAGGGGAGCTGCCTTCCATGGGAGGAGGAGAGGACGTGTCTGCAGGGCAGTATTGGAAATCTCCAAGCCTACACCACGGGTGTGAGGATGAGCAGGAGCTGCGCAGCGCGGCTTCATCTCCGCAGTCAGCAAAACGGCAGCAGCCCACGACCAGCGCTCCTCTTGCAAAACGCAGCGGTGTAACCTTTGAGCTGCTAATCATTTTTCCTTTTTGGCAGCCAAACAAATGTTGTGAAAGAGTAATTCTCAGCATCCATCATACCCTGAGGGTTAACAAACACGTACGAGAAGAGCTCCAGATACAGAGCTGGCAGCCTCTGCTTCTCCTTCAGTGTGTGGAGAGCTCTGCTGAGACCTGAGGGATAATGGGAGTTGCTTTCTCTTTATATTTTTTTTTTTCCTTTTTTTTTCCCCTTTTTTTTGGAGAAATAAGGTCACAGGAATTGTCAGAGGAGCATGCGGAGCAATTATAGCAAAAGCACAGGAGACTGTCGGAGACACTTCCTGACTTTAGAAGCCTGCCTTGTTATTTTACAGTAAGACTATACAGCACAGACTTCCCCACGAGAGCCCAGGGAAAGCACTGGTTGTGCTGGGCTGTGACAGAAGCCGAGGCAGGCATGGGCAGGGGGGGACAAACCCCTGTGCCTGCCTGGGATGCTTGAGGCTCACCTCACAGGGTGCCCGGTGGGGCTGGAGCTCAGGGGAAGCACAGCACCCATCGTCCATCATCCCAGCACCCCAAGCTGTGCTGCCTGAGGGCCCCTTCTCTGTGACAGGATCGGCTGATCTTGGGGTGGTTTCCCCTTTGGCAGCCTTTTCCCTTCGCTCAGCAAAGAGGTTAGAGCACCCCCACAGACCAAATTGTTGCCCAGCTCTGGCACGCAACGGGTTGAATGGCCAGCACCCCAGGCACAGGGGTTCACGGGCTGCCTGCTCCCCAGCAGGAGATTCTTACAGGTTTGGAAGAGGCCTATTCAGTAGCATTTCAGTAGCCCTCCACCAGGCCATGCTGGCCCCAAAACCGCACCAAACTTCACAGTTCCTACCCACCCTGAGCCATCAAATACCCTGGGACTGGCGCTGATGGTAAAACCACGATGTCAAAATTAGACTCAAGCATCACCAAGTAACCTACTCGGGACCATTGTAGCTTGTACAAAGTTACAAGCTTCTTAAATTGTACTTGAAAACTGTGATGTGGAAGGCATGTTTCCACACAGTAATTGAGGCAACACAAGCTCAGGTAAGCAGCCACTTCAGTGGGGCATCACTGCTGAACCCACAGAGCCCATCGCAGATGCTCCGTGCTTCTCCTGATGCTTAACTCATACTTTGCACAGCACCACGCTAGGCAGCTCCCTGATTCGGCACACGAGTGAGCAGCAAGCCACTGACTGTGGGCTTTGCCAGAAAACAGCAACATTTCTTTAATTTTGCTCTCTTCCCTACAGGCTGCGGAGGAAGTGACTAAGTCCTGAGCAGGCAGACAAGGACCTGGTGAGAGATTTCAGGTATGTGTTGGAAGGTGAAAACGCTCTGGTGCCTTGTCTAGTCTTGGTGCTATTAGTCAAGCCTAAGTCACAGCGCTACGCCCGAGATCGACTTCCCCAGAGAAACCACAGGCTGCTAATTTGGAGGGAGGAAGCAGTGAGGATTTTTTACACTAAGATGATAAAATAAAGGCCTCCAGCTGAGATATCCATTTTGGGAGATGAATGATAATTTGCCAGAACAGGGGACAGCTGAAATTAATAATGATATTCTGCTGTAATTTGTACTACTCTACAGCCAGAGTCAAGGCAGTGTAGTCACAGGGGATCTGTACCCGATTCCTCTGAATGAGAGTTTGTCCCATTAATCTGAGCAGCTTTAAAGGAAGATGGTAATAACACTGAGCATTTGACTTCAGTTGATCCAACAGCTTCTACTGAGGATAAAAAAAATACCAGTGTGCTGCAGGTTCTGTGCTTCTGTACCTACACTGGTTTATGCACTGTGGCTTTGCAGAACTTGTGGTTCCTTCTAACACAGAGGGGAGTTACCAGGCGTGTTTTCAGTTTGACATCTGAAGTAGAAAACCATGCCTCCCACCCAGATTTTACTTGGGTAAGATATTAGGTACTTCACCAAATTTTAAGACATGAGCTGAAACCATGTTCCCTACTCAAGCCAACCAAAACTTCCCAGGCTGAGCTGCACTGTAAAAAACCACAAAAGTGACAGTGTAATGGCCAGAATCTCCCTTCCTGACCCCAAATGCAAGCAGGTTTCAGCTTGACTGAAGTTCAGTTCCCTTTCTGTTAAGCTACATCTTTGCAATGGGCCCCAGTGCAGTCACCCTAGGGCCTGGCCCTTGACCAAGCCCTGCTGCCTCTGGTCTCATATCTGATAAGTTAGGAAGGCAAAACTGCAGAAAGTGCTCTCAAAAGGTTAAAAAGAAAAATGCAGTAGAAACGCTGGCCAAGTCAGGATCAGCCCTGGAAGCTTACTAATTCTCAGTTTGAGCTTGGACATGTGGAAAAAATAATAGTCATGAAAGGACTTGCAGGCCCTCCCAATCTAGATGAAGAACAAACAATACAAAAGGACATAGCAAAGGGAAAAAAAAAAAAAAGAAAAAAAAAAAAAAAAAAAAAGATAAATGATAAAAAAGATAACTGCTGGGTTATCCTCCCAGCAGTTGTAACATGGAAATTAGGACAGGGTAACCGGCAGTCTAATACCAGCACACACACTGGAAAAGTGGAGGTGGCCACAGAGGGGATTAAATATGACTGAAAAAGCTGCTAACATCAGTGTGGGAGAATCATCCAAATAAGCCAAGAAGAGAAAAGCGAATGGGAACACAAACACAGACCTTTGCTGCATTGTTCACAGGCACGTGAGCAGCCCCAGCCAGGCACACAACGCAGCAGTTATCTGGCTGAGCCGGCCAACGTGTCCGCACAGGAAAGGCAGCAATCGATCTCCGTGGGGTAACCCAAGGCCAGAAAACAAGAACAAAAGGCTTCGATATTGCAGAGTTAATCTGCAGGTTTGGTTTGGTTTTTAAATTAAAGTTAAAAAAATAATAATAATAAAATGAAGGTGATGTTAGGGCTTCAAAGCAAAGTGGTAAAAGCACAGAGCTCAGGAAAGGTGTGTGTGAGAGAGCAAGGCATTGTGTGTGTGTGTGTGCTTGCTGGCACCACGAGGAACATCTTCAGGATTAGCGAGTGGAGTGAAGAACAGAAAGCACACAGAGCACTGGTGGTACTGCAAGCACAGCCAGAACAGCCTGCCAGCCCCATGCAGCATCCTAAACAGCCCTGCCAGGGGCACAGCAGGATGGGAGCAGCACTGGGCTGACCAAAACCCCAGAATAACCCACAAATATTGTCCCATCGCAGCCTGCAATGTCTCTGTAAGGATTTTACCCTGTGTGGGACCAGAGTGCATCTGGAGAGGGCCCCAGAGAGGGCCATCCTCTGGTTACGGCTACAAATTAATTGAGCAGTAAGCCTTGGAGGAAGGCTGATGGGCCGCAGTGGAGGGTGTTGCTGCGTGAGGCTCTCAGCTGTCAGTAATTCACACAAAAGGCCCCACAGCCCCCAACTGCATTTCTTGGAGCTGCAAGGAAAAGGCCCAGCAAAGGCTCTGTTAAGAGGCAGCTGGCACAAAGCAGCCACACCTGTGTCACCTCCCTGCAGCCAGCTGTGTCCCTGCCTGGTGAGGAGCCTGGTGTCAGGCAGTGGCCCTGTGTCCTGCAGGCCAGCCCTGCTCTGGGCCTGGAGGCACCAACTCTGTGATGAGGGGTTTATTTGGAGCTGTGTGGCCTTGGGGAGCTTTGATCTGAAAGGCGGGTAGGTTTCTAAAACACTGTTTGTAGGAAATGCTGATGTTTGCAGGGAGGGGAGGGAATGCCGAGGTGCTTCCTGTGTGGGGAGAATTTGAGGCTGGAAAATTTTGTGGCTAGAGCTATGGGTCTGGAGATGACTTGCACCCAGGGCCTGCCTAGGACAGGGCTCATCATAGAAAGCTGGTGTGAGGATCCAGCCCCCAGCTGCCACATCCTCCTTGGGGCAGCTTCGTCCAGAGGGCCCCTCCTGGGTGCTGGGCCGATGGATGAGGCACTCTGTGGGCCTGGCGGAGACGGCAGCAACCTCGGAGCAAACACCCGTATCTCACTGCTCCAGCAGGAACAGAGAGTGACCTTGTACATGAGCAATGGCAATAGCAGCTCCAGAGTAATGGAGCGGGTCTGCCCTTCGCGTAATGCCCGGGTAAATGCTCCTTTTCAGTCACAGGCATGTGACTGACCTCAAGTGAGTGGGCGAACTGTGTTTTTATTGCTGTAAAATGATGCAGAGTTTACTGACAAAGGCAGATTGGGCAGCTGGCAGGGATTTTTAATCACAGAGAAGATCCAGTGGTCACCAAATGCTAATCCACAACTGTTCACAGAACCGCATTGTTATCGCGGCCTGCTGTCCTGCCTGGGCAGGAGTTAAAGCTGTATTTAATAGGGCATAATGATGTGTGGTTATTAACTGCCTAAAAAGTGTCTATGACAGTTACAGCGTGTAGGAGGTGCACAGTAATTTTATTTACATGTATATAATGCAAATCTATTTGCTTTATACGTAATTGGATATAGCTATGCAAGATATGTCCTACAGGAAACAAAGGGGGCTGGTGATAGGCTCGCAAAAGATCTTACGATGTGGTTTTCTGGCTTTCAGGTTATTGCTAATTTGCCTATTTAAAAACAACAACAAAAAACTGCTTCAGAGCCTTGACTGTAAGCTTTCGTGTTCGGATATCAGATGGCTGTCCTAGTGTTGTCCTCCTGGTGGAGCTGACTAATCCAAAGGAAAAAGGGCAGATAAGGAATTGGGGTGGGACTCGAGGGGTGACTGTGCTGCCCTCTGGGATGTGTTGCTGGACACGTCAGCTGTGCCTGCCTGTGCTACCACGCTGGTGTGGAAACGAGGGAAAGAGCTGTTTTTCCCAAACACTTAGTGTGCAAGGTTTACGAGTGTGTAAAGCTACCTATTACTGTATAACCTACAACTGCAGCTTTTGACAAGCACAGAAAGAAAGGGGAAATTGGCCTCTTCCAAACCTGTAAGAATCTGCTGGCAGAAGGGATCTGCTGGGGCAGAGCACCCGGGTGTGGGTCACAGGGATCCTGGGCTGAGCTTGGGGCTGCTGCCTGTGACCTCGTCGGCGCAGAGGTCTCAGCCGGGTGAAATCAGCTTTTGCTCTTTAAAGCAATGTCAGCATGTAGACTGCTCGGAGCAGGTACGAGGGCTGACGGACTTAAAGATGCTTAATTGGTTTATGGAGCTAACCTCCTTAAAGAACTTAAGCTGCTGTGAAAAGGGAAGCTGGTTTAAATCCCCTGCTGCAAGTCTGAGCCCACAGACGCGGTGGGGTGCCGCTTCTGGGCTCGGCTGCGACTGGGAAGTGGCCAGGCAGCCTCTGGAGGGGAAAGGTTTCCTGGGTGCTGCTGCAGCCTCTTGGGTGCATGGGCAGGATGGCTTTGCACCAGGGAAGCAGCCTCAGAGGCTGATGAAAACATCTGTAACTTGGGGAGGTCTGAGCGCTCCTGCACTGGTTCTAGGAAGCAGAAAGAGAGACCCAGGCGAAATGGAAACCAACTGGTCTGTCAAAATGTGGAGCCTTTGTTTCTGCCTTTTTTTTTTTTTTTTTTTTTTTTTTTTTTCCCCAGTTTCTGCTTCAGCTACTGGTTCTCATTATGTCTTTTGTGATTCAAGTAGTTGCTAAGGAAAAATCCTTAGGAGAAAATATCAAGTCATTTCTCTTTTTAATAAGGTGAGAGCTTTAGCTCTTTAAGATAGGCACAATAAGCCATTTTGTCCTGGGTTGTTAATTTTTGTGCCACTTCCTTGTGCTAAATCCAAGCCTTCAGCATCTTTCTGTAACATGCAGAGCAGAACTGGAGCTGCAGTTCCAGCATCCATCTCGCCGAAGCCAAATGGGAGAGTCTGACTTCTCTGTTTATGCAGCCACAGTCCCATCAGCCACAGCACAGCACCAGGATGTTCATGGCCTCTTTGGGCCCTGCGAACAAAGCAGAGATTATTTAGTATTTGTTCCAAGTTATTGGTTAAAAACAGTGAATGCAGTCTCGAACCTCTGCCACGGTCGCATTCCTTACCCACAGCGCTTCCATGACCAAGTGTCGGTGAATGACTGGCAGATGTACAGGGGCTTCCCGTTCTTCCCAAGCCACTGAACAACCTGTCAAATTCAAATTTTAAAGCATTTACAGTCTCAGCTGACAGCTGCACTGTGCAGCCGCAAGGCGACTGCACCTACCCCCGGCTTTCCCGTGCGGTGGAAATCCCGCTGGAGCCTCCCGAGAGCTGTGCTGCCTGTTCTGGAGCGAGCACAGGGGTGCAGACAGCATCGAAACTTGGCTGGAAGTTGTGTGCTGGTTATTAATATACAAAGATAGAGAATGTTTAGATAGGACTGGCAAGGATCTACAGGAAAAGGCACAGACTTATTCATGAGTTAGTGTTGGAAGAGGACACTGTTGCTCGAGGCTCATATGAGCTTCCCCTCGCCTTCCCCATCCAGCAGGCTCACACACAAAAAAGGCAGCCTCCCAAAGACGGGACTCCATTTCCCCTGAGGAACAGAAGAGGATTTAAAAGGCTCAGGCACTGCATTGGGGCATCCAAGTGCGTTTGAAATGTTCAAAGTTGACGAAGTACCGAGATGAAAAGCAACTTGGAACTACATGGAAATTGGAGTGAGAATAGAGGAGACTTTACTGAAGATGTCTAATAGGTCACAGAGGGCAGGTTTTGTTCCACAGGGCTGGATGAGGGCTCATAAATTACAGTTCCTCTTTTACTCTTTTTTTTTTCTTTTTTCCCCCCTCTAAGAAAGGAGAAGCAGGGGGCCTGGGAACTGCAGATGTGTAACAGGGACTTGAGCAATGAGGTAGGCTTTTTTTGTAGCTAAAGATGAGCTTAAAATTGTGTAATTTTGTGAGGCACAAGCTAGGCTTGCAACACGACTGAAAAAGTCTGGTTGATTTACTGAGACTGTACCCAGACTGACACATGACATTGAGAAGTTTAAGCAGATAGGACAAAGTTAATTTTTTTGGTGTTGTAAGTACATGAAAGTCGTCCCCACTTTCATAGTTGCTGGATTTTTCTTTCCTCTGGGGTGAAAGGGGACAAAAAAACAAACCAAACATCCCACCCTGAAGCCCAAGGCCCTTCTTTTGCTTATTTAGTTTTTAATCTGACAATTCCCCCAAACCAAGGGTGATTCAGATACAAGTTCCCTCTTAGCTAACCACTAAACTTCAGTGGTTTGGATAAAAGGGAACCCCGATCTGAGTCATCCGAGGTTAGCATTTGGTTGGCAAAATCAAAGCTGTGCCTACAAGATTTTCTAAAAGTCAAAAAACCTCCGTCTGTCAGAAAAGTCACCACAACTTGTCTCTCTTTCACAGAAGAAACTGGGTGTGTGCCACATGATATTTTGACTGATTAAACTTAATGTGGTAGTGATTAAATTGTGCTATGTCAGTTTTCTTTGTATTTTCTTTCTTTTTTTTTTTTTTTTCTGAGAAATCTGCCTGCGAAGCGGCAGCAGCTATTTTTTCCCATAATTGCATCTGTTTCAGAGAGCAGACAGATGTTGGGCTGAAATTCATTATGGTATTCAGAAAACCCATTGGGATCTGATGACCTAGTAACATATAGCTACTGTTCCTTGCAAGGCATTTAAAGTGGTCGTCGCTTGAATGAAGAGAGAGAGGACTTTGCAGGCGATAGGAGGGAAGGGAAAAACCTATAGCTCAGCCGAGAGCAGTAATATGCAATAGTAATATAAAATATGAGTTCAGTTTATTTCAATAAATTATCTTGTTCTTAATTTTGCAAATTTGCAAGCTAGCCTTCATGCACTGGTGTTGCCATAGCATGCAGGTCCCGCACTGGCATATAGTCAAGGTGAAATACCCAACGACAAAGGAAAGGAAAGAAAATCAGAGTAAGAACAATTCTAATGCAGAGACAACTCAACAGAAATGGCTTTTGTGCAAGGAAATGGTTATTGGTATGATTTGTGAATTATAACACTAAGTCACAATCGAGGATTCAATAGGCTCTGAAACTGAGAATCCAGAATCCAGAAATGTGGAATATCAGCATGCCCAAAACTACGTCTCTTCTGTGGCTGCTGCTGGGGGCAGCAGGGAAATGTGCTGGGCTGGAAGGAAACGGGAAACTTCCCGCAGCCTCGCTGCTGCTGCTGGAGAAGCTCGGAGGTGCCGAGCTGGAACAATGCTGTGAAGTCAGGGGTCGGGCAGTGAGCGAGGGGTTATCGGTCCCGCAAGGGAAGGGCTTCTCCTGCTCCGGGACGTGCCCCCAGGGCATGCCTCTTTGTGTGCAATTGAAAAGAAAATACATTTCTGCAGGAGTCCCAGCGAGTGGCACTGGGGCTAACGTGGGTTTTGTGGGAGGCCGGTATTTTAAGCTGTGCCCTGGGAAATGAGGTGGACGTCCTGGCTGCGGTTCCAGCGGTGAGAGGCACTTTTTCCAACTCGCCCCATCCATTCAGGAATTGCTGGGGAAGGAAGCTGTTCGGTCTCGTTTTGGATATCCTGTGAAGCTAAACTAGCACGGCTGCCAGGAACTGAAAAAAGTTATTTAATTTTTAAAGAGCTGAAAACTACTGTATGTGCTCCTGAGCGTTGTATGGGAAACGGCTGTTTGGTTTTGTTTGTCTGGGTTTCTGGTATGCCCAGTTTGCTAAAGGTAGCAATCCTGTCCCTCGATCCTAATGCAGGAACCTCTGCAAAGCGCAAGTCTGAAGACAGATTCAGGTTTAGACGCTGCTTCCTGGCCCCCTCTTAGTGTGTTTGGAATGAAGTGGAATTTTCTTTAGTTCAAATAGGAGAAGGCATGAGAAATATTCAGAGCCTGATCCAAAAACCCATTGAAAACAAAGACATTTTACTGTGATTTCAAAGCACGGCAGGGATGGGTCATAGAAATACTGAAATTAAAAAGCAGACTGGGTTGAGGGGGGAGCCTTGGTTCATTAGTTTTTACATCTTTTAACTAAAGTGGAATGTAAGTAAGTGGGTGTCCTGGCCTGAAGCTCAGAACTTTCCCCTGCGATCCAAAGAGTTCTTGCTGCAGCTAAGATAAGTTGTGCTGCTGTTTTCCAAGGTGTGACCTGACGGAGCTGCTCTCTGCTTCTCTGCATTCATCCGACAGCACTCAGACATAGTGTGGATGGCAGCGCTGACTGCACCAAGTCACACAGAGGCAGACCCAGGCCCTGTAAGGTCCTGTGCAGGTTTTTAATGCGTAATCTTCTTCCTGACAGCCTACCAAAGCCTCCTGTAGCAAGGAACCATGCTACAACTGGGAACAGGAGCGATCAACTTTTGAAGTTAGTGGCTGGCCTTCAAAATGAAGATTTTTAGCAGCAGATATTTTGTACTCCAGGACTTCACAAAAACCATTAATAACAGTAAATTGATCCAAGGATGGGGCTGTAAATGGTACTGGATCCAAGCAGCAGCCAGGGGCCCCTGCTGATGGATGGCTGGGCTAATACGGTGCTGGCTGCTGCCACCCATTGACTCTTCTGTAATCAGCATTTAACAGCTGTTCATCTTTTGGTTCTGGTGCAACCAAGTGAGGAGAAAATGGTTTCTGAAAGCGTGAGACAGGCAAAAAGGTTGCCCTTCCTCTCTGAGTAAGCCTGAGAGCTTCTGGGAAAGAGGGAAGGTGAGGTCTGTAAGGAGGTATTGAGGGGTTTTGTGTCACTTTGCTGCCTCTTGGCTAAGGGCTGTGCTTTAAGGAAACACCAAAGCAATGTCTGAAATCTCTGGGTCATACCAAAAAAAAAAAAAAAGTCACATGAAGGATTGATTGTTGCTCTGGAAGAAGGGTGCTGGTGCCTCAGCCTCAGAGCCTGCAGCAAGCCGAACAAGCACCTCTGGTGTGGGCAGAACACAATTTCCTTACAGAAGGCCAGAAACCTTCCTGCAAATTAAAGTTCTGGGAGCAAGTTTTGGTGCCAGAGTTTACAGGGATCCTGTTTTATTTGGGATCTGAGGAGGGCAGGCATGCTGGGGCCGGACTCTGGCAGTCTGCCATGAAGCTGGGAGCAAAGAAACCAAGAAGCTGGATGCGGGATTTGCCTCCTAACTCCCCAGCAGAGAGCCAAACTCAGGCTTTGGGGTTTGTGAGCACCCTGATGTAGAGCTGGGATTTGGATATGGGAAGGTCTGGGCACTGCTTGCTGGGGGTGGCTCTGGCACCGGCAGCCGTGATGGTGACAGGGACATCTGCTCCCAAGCAGCGTTGGGTGCTGCTTCAAGAAGATTCAGAAGGGTGGCTTTCTGAACAGCAGTTTTTCTGAAATTACAGTTCAGAGAATTGAGAAATGCTGAAAAGAGTCCGTTTGTCCAACTCAGGCTGAAACCGAGAAGCTGTTTATCTCCTGCAGACCGGAAATCCCGCTCTGTTATGGGTTATCTTTTTTTTTTTCCTCCTGCCAACTTCACACCTGTAGCTGAGACCCCAGCGTAAACAAAGCCAAAGGAAACAACCAGCATGCCAATTCGAGCCTCAGCTTTAAACACTCTCTTCCTTTACCGAGCCTCGCATCTGGCAGGGGCGGTCACCGCTAGCACCGCTGCCCTGGGCCCAGCGCCCCGCTCGCAGGGGGGCTGCAGAGCTCGGGGTCGGCCCCGTACTTCTGGGGTACAATGGCATTTCCTTTGGTGAAACAAAGGAAGTTCTTCCCCCTTCGCGCTTGCACTTCCCTTTTAATACAAAACATCCTCTGCATGTACACAGGCGCCCGAAAGGTTTTTACGTTCAGGTCTGTGGTTGCAGGCTTTGGCTGCAGGGCTTCGCCGCGGCTCCTCCCTGCGCGTGCAGGAGCAGCGCTGCGCGAGTCCATCGCGGTGACGTGTAACTGGGGTTTTGCCTTGCAACCGCTCTTTCTTCCCCTCTTGTTCCCTGATGTTGCTCCGATTTCTTTATTATTTTGTATTTGGATTGTTACCCTTGTATAAAGTGTCTCCCTGTCAGAGTGCCCTCACGTGGGGCAGTGCAATGGGGGTCTGAGGGGTGCTGGCAGCGGGGGCCTCACACGGATCCCGTCCTAGCTGAGGGTTTGAGCAGGGTGGCCCTGAGCCATGGGGCTGGGGAGCAAACAAGCCAGCAGTGGGCTTGCCCCAAAGGGCTGCGATACAAGAACACACGCTCCTGGCTGAGATTCTTGATTTTTAATGAAAAAAGGGTCGGTTGCAGGGCCGGGCTTCAGCAGCAGGAAAGCTGGTGTCCGTGCAGTTTTAGTTTGACTGAGGGCAGGAGGACGAATCATCCCCTCACCTTCCCTCTCACAAACCAGCACAGCGTAGGGCAGCAGCGCCGAGCCCCCTCACGTGCAGCCCGCGGGTGGGCTTCGCCTGGGCGCCATCACCGCGCCGTGCCCGTGGGGTGCCCACGCGTGGCGGGGCCCCTCGGCCGCCCTGCTGGCCCCGTCCCGGCCCCGTCCCGTCCCGTCAGGGCGCGTCACTTCCTCGCCCGGCTCTCCTGAGGCGATGTCTCCGCTCAAGTTGCCCGCGGCCGCCCGGCCCGGGGGCTCCCTCCTCCGCCGCCGCGGCTGACTGGGGAGGGCTTTCCGGCGCGGCCGCCATGCCCGCCTCCCCGCCTCGCCGGGGCACGGCCGGGCCGCCGCGGGGCTCGGGGCTGAGGAGCACCGTTAGTTAGCTCGGTGCGAGCCTCGGGGACGGCCATGGCCCGGGACTGCGCCGCCCGCAGCCTGGACGGCACCGACCTGGCGGCGCTGAGGGTAAGGGGGCGGCCCCGGGGGGCAGCGGGGCGGCGGGGAAGGGGCGGCCGGCAGCGGGCGCCCCCCGTGCCTCAGAGGGGGCTCGGGGCAGGGGGAGCAAAAAGCTGAGGGGGGGTCGGGGGAAAAAACGCCTGCACGGGGGCTGTTGGGCGCTGGGTGTGGGAGAGCTGAGGCAGCAGTCGCCCCCTTGGCGTTTTTATCGCTGTGCTGTGGTGTTTTCCCGTTCTTTTTAACGCTGTCCAAGTTAAAGCCGCCCCGCTGGAGTGTCACGCCGCGGGTGGCGCGGGACGCCCCTCAGCGCCGCTCCCTCGCTCAGCAGCCCTGTCCCACCGACGCTGTTTGGTTTATTTTTATTTATTTCTTTTTTTCTGGGGCACTCTCTGCAGAATAAGAGGGAAGAGTTCAGCTGTGGTAAAACGCACTCAGCCCCAGACGGAGAAACCAAAGCAAGTTTTTTGCTAAAAATATCAGAAGAGGGCTGGGAAGAGCTTTTGCACAAAATTGCATGGCGAGGAGCGTGTTCCTGACCAGGCAGGGAGGAGAAAGGCAGCAGGGTCAGTAAAGTTGGTGAGGATGGCACCAGGCAGACAGGCATTGAACCTGGCTCTGGTCAGAGGAGCAAGACAAAATAATGCGAGTTTTCGCTTTGAGCTTAGCAGATAAACCTTCTAGCTTCAAATACATGAAGAGAAACAGGCGTAAGCTTGGAAAAGAGCAGTGGTTCAAGCCAGCGGGCAGGCTCCGTGGCAAAAGCAGCATGCAAAAAAAAAAAAAAGGCAAAAAAGCACTGGGAGTCCTGGCCTTGGCAGGAGGAGGGATGGGGGCGTCCCTTTGGGGCATCCCTTTGGGTGCTCCCTTCAGGATTTGTGCTTAGCAGTGAGGGGACTTAGGCAAGGCTGGGCCCTGCAGGAGCTGAGCAACGACTGCCCCTGACCTCGTCTATGGGGTTCCTGGGGCTGGTGTGAGCCACCAGGAGGTGTGGTGGGAGGGTTGCAGTGGCTGTGGTGGGTCGCTCTCCAGCTGTGCCCGCTGCCCTTGGCACTCCCGATGTGTGTTCACCTTCCCCTTTTCCTGGAGAGAGCTGCTTTGGGCCACGGTTTGCAGGTGTTGCTGCAGTGTCCCCTCACAGCTCTCCTTCCCTGGGCTGCCTGGGTGCTCAGGTGGCAGAAGCAAGGGCAGTCATGGGCTTTCTGAGCACGGGTTCATCCACGCTATGTCCCAAGGTGTCTGGTAGAAGAACCTGGGCTTCAGGCACCTGCCTGTTGTTCAGCTGCAGAGGTTGTGAGCAGTGTTTCAGTCAGGCTCTGGCTGCACATGTGGCTCTGCATTGTGCGTGGAGGTGGACGTGGCCTGGGTGCCTCAGGGTCAGCAGCCTGGCTGTGCTCTGCCCGTGGCTTGCAGGAGAAAGCAGGTAGCCGGCCATATGGCACGGTGCCTTACAGTAATTAACCTTACAGTGATGGATGTTCGGGCCGGCGTTTTGGCATCTGTCAAAGTGAACCCAGCAATTTGGCAGGGGCCGGCTGGTGAAGGGTCGGGCGGACGGCAGGGCTAAAATGCTAGCTGGGCGGAAGCGTTACATCAACAGCGATGCCCAACTCCCAGATAATTAAGAAGTTGGCTGGTTGGGAAGACTTTGCCAGCGGAAGATGCAGTGCTGATAGCCAGGCAAACAAGGGCAGTCCAAGGACCAAAGTCGGAGCCCAGATTAATATCCTTTATGACTCTCAACAAGGCTCAGCTCTCTGCTGCGTCCTGATTAAAAGAGAGATGGCCAAGTGTTTTGGCTGCGCTCGGAGCTGTGGAGACTTGTGAGGTCAATGCTCAATTGGTTAGCAAGGAAAGGGGGGAGGATTTTAGCTGTATTGAAGTTAAAGCTAACATTTATTTAGATAATTGTTTGGGTTTTGCTTTTTTTTCCCCCCCCCCGGAGCATCTGAGACCTTAGATAGAGCTATTAAGATGCTGAATCAGAAAGAAATTGATTGGAAGGAGAGAGAGAAACTGATTTTGAGGCACATGAAATGATTATATTTGCATAATAAGTAAGAGTAGAGGAAAAGCGGGAGGACAGAGTAGTCGCTTAAATGAGAGGGACAGGACAGTGGCATGCTCGGAGCTGAAAAACGCAATGTAGCTTCCTCTGGGCTTCATGCCCCGTGCACGGCTGTTAGTTCAGCAGTGCTGCTTTCTGCAGGCGAGGTTTGGGAGCAGCACGACACCCACACCTCCCGAGGAAGCAGCGTGGTGGTGTGCCCTGGGGAATTGCCCATGTCCGGGAGATGTCCCGGGAGTCGCTGTGTGTTTGGCTGCACTGCCCCGTGTACAGCGCAGCGGGCAGGTCAAAAGTGGTTTGGTCTCATTTATGCATTGCTAATTACGTTTAAAAAATAAAGAATAAGTTTTGTGAGGTTGACAGTCCAGGAAGCATAAGATTAAAACTCATTTAGCTTAAAGACCAAACCAGATGAACTCAGCAATTCCTTCAGTTGTGAGAGCTGTGGAAGGCTCTGTTGTGTTGCTCTGACAGCGAAAGCTATTGCCATTTATCATGACAGTCGTGCCAGCAAAGGCAGAATCCACTCAGAAAAGCGTCTGTGTATTTCCAATGGGACTTTGCCTAAGTAAAAACTTCCAGATGAGATACGAAGAAGGCAGTATTTATATTAAGAGAATAATGTATAAGCGGAGTGGAGATGTAGCCTGGTACCATAAAATAAATAAATAAATAAATATAGTTCCCATCCAGGGTCATAGAAATTGGAGTTCTGAGATAAAGGCTGTTTTTCTGTATCGCATCCCTCAGCAGTACCAACAGGCATCAACTGACATGACAGATTGCTGAAACAGATGTGGTAAAACTGACACATGGAACTAATAATATTTCATATAAATCTCTCGATGATATCATCCCAAGAAATGAGCAGGACTGATAAATGGCTCAGCCAGAAACCAGGAAACTGGTCTCCTGAGTTCTTAATGTTTTTATATAAATCTCTCAAGTGAGTTTTAACCGGAGCTACAGATTTCTTAATGCGCTCACTCACGCAGGAGTGAACATTCCCTTGCCTGTGCCTTGCGACAGGATGTTCTCCTGAAATCTGAAGGGCTTTGAGACCTCATTGCTGGAGAAGGACACGTGCTGCGGTGGCTGATTTTAGGGTAACTGATGCTAACCCAGCAGGATGTACATTAGCTCACCTGGTACACTTGAGGACATCGGTCAAACTCACCGGGTTGTGTTTGCAGTACAGGCCAGTTGGCCATTCTCAGCCTGTGTTTGGTGTTAAGGTTGTTTGGGATGAGAGGCTTCCGTTTGCAAGGCAGCCAGGCACAGATGCTTTGTAGAGCATCTTCCAGTTCTGTTGTTGAGGTTCTCTCCCTTGTTACACTGCTAACACCAAGTGTTTCATGGCAGAGGACGGCAGCTGAGCCTGCGGGCTGGCATGGTGCTCTAAAGCGTAGCAAGTGTGGGGTTTATTCCTTATTCTACTGCTAAACTGAAGCAATTGAATTACTTTATTCTTCACACATCTCCATGTATTTGTTCTACCTGCCATATTGCCGTGCTGCAATCTTCTCTTGAGTTATTTTGAGCAACTTGACAGGGAACTTTAATATAAATTTATTTCTTACACTGTTCTTTGGTTATTTCCCCTTTAGTGTGTAACAGAGGCCATTAGGAGACGTGGCACACAGACTTCTTGATTGTGAACAGTTACGCTCCATTATGAAGTGTTTGCTCTGCTGCAAATGATGTTATTTTTTCTGCTTTTTGCAGGATCCTGCAGGAATATTTGAACTGGTGCAGGTTGTTGGAAACGGGACATATGGACAAGTCTACAAGGTTTGGACACCTCTTTATTTTACGATGCCATTGTTGATAAAGCTGTTTTTTCCTAAAGCCAAAATGAGCACCCATCAGAAACCGGACAGTTTTGTGCCAGTAATAGCCTGCTTTGTCTTGCTGTCTCTTCTGCGTGGTGCAAAATGGTGTCAGCTTTGAAACTGTGCCCCTTCCTCCTGACCCACTTTCATGTCTCTGCCACAGGGCAGATAACTGCCTTGGCTCTCGTACTGACTTCCCTCTGTCCTGCTTTTTCTGTCCTGTGCTTATTTTTCTCTTCTTCAAAATTATTTAATAGGCGGCTGGCACAAATTAACATCAGTCGTGGCTAAATTTGGCTTGGATTGTGTGGTGAGCCCAGCACAGGCTAAAAAAACACCAGAATTCTTCAAGACGCGCCTGAATTAACCCTGCTCTGTGAGCAGGCTACCAGGATTTTGGCTTCCATTATTACCTTTGTCACTGTGATACCAAAGCAGGCCTACCAGCAAATTCCAGCAATTAAACCTTGTGTGCCGTAATATGCTATGTGTGTTTTGACTGAGGTATAGGAATAAGGCTAGAAAAGTTTTCTTTGATTGTGAAGCCTTTCCTAAGAGTGATGTAAGAGGGGATAAAATAGGGAAATGAGCCTGCTTTGCTCCAATTTGGAGAAGTAAGAGTAAGGAAAAGGTCATGCTGCTGGACCGCTGGAGGTAGAAGGGAAGAGTGATGGCACTGGAGGAAGCTGTGTGGCATTGCTTCTCCCTCAAACCCCACTGCTGGCAAGCTCCTGCATCACGAGGCTTTGCCTCGATGCCAGCCCTTCCTGCACTGGTTCCCTAACGTGCAGAAATGCAGGACTCTGTCTTTCTCTGACCGTAGTGCACTGAACACACCTTACACTTCAGAGTCCATCCTCTGGTGGCAGTTCTGCTGTGACTGCATTTTGAAACTGTAGGTGCTCTCTCAAAGATTCAGGAAAATCCTCTGCAGAAGCACTTTTGAGGAGTTTCTGCTTTCCCATATACATGTTTTTTTCATGTCAGAAGCACAATCTTTCTCATGTAACTTTTTGTCTGTTGCTGTGATTAAGCCTGCGTTGTTTCTGACATTATCATTCACATACTGAGGTCAGTATTATTAAATTGAAGGTAGAGATTGAGGGGTTCATACAGGCAGCTCAGAAGCCAGGAAACATTTAGGGGTGCTGTAATTGGTGGAATCATAGACATTTATGCCTGTAAAAGATCCTAAAGTTCCCAAACAGCCTCTGTACAAGTTCCCTTTCTTTTCGTGCCTGAATTTATTTTATATTGGCAGTGTAAAAAAATCAATCTAGTAATGATTTAAAGGTGTTGAGAGTGAATCAGCTGCTTAATCATGGCAGCACCGGGAAGGAGCAGCAAAGCTTGCTTCTCTGCTGCAGAAGAAAATGCTCCAAGCAATCCCGTGGTTCACTTGAATGTCAGCTGCCAAAACGCGTAAGAAATATTGACAAAGAAAATTAAAAATTATACCCAAAGGCTACTCCCTGCTGAGCACACGAGACCAGGGTCTGGCAGCTCTGGGCAAGGAGCGCTGTGGATCTCGGAGCTGCTGCAACACCACTGCTGGGCGCGGGGAGCCAGCCGCTGGTGGGGCTGAGGGCAAGCGAGGGCACCGTGGGGAAGCTCTGCTGCAGCGAAACAAGAACTTCTGAAGGGACCATAAAAAGTTAGGCACTGGTGTTTGCTTTGCTTTTTCACTGCTGTATAGTATGTCCTTTGATCTGTGCAATGGTAGGAGTGATGGAGTGTATTGGGAACACTGGAATCATTTTGTAGTTTGTCTAGGTCGAGTATAGGCTTGAGATTGTAAATATTGAAGTTATTCAGTATTCCCTGTTGTCCTCATATATAGTCAGGCCATTAGCACATGTTTTTATTCTTCAGAGGCATCAGAATCTTCCATACATTCAGAAATAGATCCACAGAGTAGTGCACATAATCAAAGTAAAGCTTATTTCAGGCTAAATAAACAGTGTTCAGAATTACTAAATTGCTCGGTTGGCTCCGGCGATGACTCATAAGGCTATGTGTTTTAATGTATGCAGCTCCATAAAAATGAAAATAAAACTTGGAGATTCATCATTAGATTTAGAAAACAATGTTTAACGGATTTATAGAAGGAGGATATTGTTCCTAGTGAATCATTCTAGACTGGTTCCAGGTCACGTCCTTTTAAATGACATGGAAGGGGTATAAATTGTACTCATCATAGTGCTCGAGCTGTCTAGAAACATCATAAAGTTGGGATTTGCATATAATAAGTGCTTGAAGGCTAGCAGATTTTTTGACAATTTACAAAGTAGCAGGATGTAAACATGCCAGTAGTGGCAACTTCAGCCTTTTGAAAAGTATGAATTAGATATTAAAAAGGGGAAGGAGGAGTTTGGGAGCATCCCGTCCCCTGCACCTCTTTTTGCTCGGGCCCCTCCGTCTGCCCCATGAGGCCCCACAGGGACTGTGCGGGGCAGGTGGTGGTTCTCTGAAGGGCGAGGGCCAGCATTTTTGGGGAGCTGCTCATCAGTGAGAACCTTTGGCCGGGTCAGCGCCGATTTGCATCGCCCAGCTGCCGTGTCGTCTGGGAGGAAGCGGGATTGCTGGAGGTGTCACCCACAAGCTCTTGGGTTTCGCTTCCCCACTGAGCTGCAGGCCCCTTGCCTTGCGTCTCCTGCCACAGCAGCCTGGGGGAGCGCCGTCAGGTGTCCTCTGGGGGGGCAGTAAAATGGTAGAAGACCCCGTTGGTTTAGGAGCTGCCACCTCTTTGGTTTGCTGGTAGTCACCGTAGTATCGGTACGCCGTGGTGTGCTGCTAGAGGTGGTATTTTTACAAGCATCACGGAGTCAGTGGCTGCGGGATTGGTCTCAGGGGGTGTGAGGCTGCACCTTGCACAGAGACCTGACCGTGCTGTCATCTGAATCGTTCTTTGCCTTCTCCCATGACCTCCAGAAGTTTAATTATAGGGATGCTTTGGTGTCCTCCTTCCACGACCGTACGCTATCGCTGTGAAGAGCTGCATAGCCGTCGGGTGTCACCCTGATGGGGAGCAGCCGTGTTGATGTGCTTTCTGTCCTTTAATTTTCAGTACTCTGCTTTAATTGCAGGTGGCTAGGGAGAGAAGGGGCAACCTGATCTGGGTGCCACTGTTGAAGCGTCTGGGTCAGACCCCTGCTCTGGAGTGCATCGTTCTACTCTGGGAGAGACTTTAGGGCTCTTAGTTTATCAATTCCTTGTTTTTTCAGTTAACAAGATAAAGAGAATTTGCTCCTCATCCTACAAGTTCAGCTGTGCTCTGAGAGCCCTCAGCCTTCTAAGAACATTTTCATGGGCCAAATGAGGTCAGAAGCAGCCTCTGCACAGTGAGCTTGTGCTCTGATGTTCAGAGGCACCTGTTGAGGGCTTCTGACTTCCTCTGCCCTAACAGTGTGGATTATCCCTCTTGTGGGGCCAGCGTTTTTGGGTGGCCCAGTGAGTGAGAAGCCAGTGGCTTTGGCATGTTCCGGGGGATGACATTTTTTGGAGCATGATCTTGCAGGCTGACGATGAACCATGAAACATTTGCAGCTGTTCGGTGAGCGGAATGGTTGTACCTCTAAAGAGTCTGAGGGCACAGAGAGCTTGGGAGGAGTGCTCTGTTCTGGGACCGTGGGGTTTGAAAGGGAAGGTGTGGAGTCCCAGTAATGCAGCTGATGAAAACGAAGTGGTGCTGTTGCTGAGGCTCAGAGGAAAGTGGAAGCAATACAGCTCTCCATAGTCGCTGCACGGCCAATATCTTTATTTCTGTGTAGTCACCTAAGACCTCCGATACACGAAGGAAGCAGGTCTGAGCGAGGAGGTGCCTCTTCTGGTCTGTAATACAACTGCTCCTTGGCACTGAACCACGCTGCAGTTGTTGACATGAGTTATGAGTTACTCTGCTGTTGGTGTACAGTGGCAGGGCGGTAGTGAAGCACAAATGTGACTGTTCTGTTTATCTGAAACAATTTGGAAGTCCTCTGAGTCTCCTTCATAATTCGTTTCGTTGAGTCATTGGCTGAAGTAGTTGAGAGCAAGGGGAGGGCGAAAGCATTGTGGTGTTACCGAGGAAGGTTTTGGTGCTCCGTGCAGAGAATCACCAGACCGTGCTAACTTACCAAGGTTGAAAGTCTGTGGACTTGAAACCTTAATCGATGGCAGTGCTTCAGGCACTTAATGAAAAGCTGAATTTAAGAAACGTCTCCATTATGTCCAGTGTGATCTAGAAGGTCCTGAGTAAGCTGAAGACTTCAAAGTGTCTCTTCTGGGGGTGGTCAGAAGCGGCCACCTCCTGAGGAATGTTGCTCAGGGCTGAAACGCAATCTCAGAGTCTCCAGACTGCTGCAAACAGAGACATTAAAATGCCACATAGTCTTAGGGTGTTTTGTTACCGTTCGTGGTCAGTTATGGTTTTAAAGGCAATCATAGCCTTCAGGGCACTGAGGTTGTGGTAAATTGAGTGGGGAAACTACTTGTTCTTCACAGAAATGATAAATGCTGCTTTCTGTTCCACCAGCAGTTGGGACAAGTGCTTGGTTGTCTATTCATTTGCTTTGTTTGGTTTGTAATAGCGTAGCTGATTAGCTTGTCCCCCTGAAAAGCTGGTTAATTGTAGGTAGGAGTGCATAAAAAAGTATTGCTGAGGCGTACTGGGGGGGTCATCCAGTCATTGTGTGCATCCTTTGTTCAGCAGTGTGAGCAACTAAGGGAGGTGAGCTGCTAATCCTGGCAACGGGGTTTCCTTCAGGAATAAGTCTGAGCTCGGTACGTGCTCGTGCTGTTGTCCTGAGATCTGAAATGCTGTCGTGCTTATGAACGGGTTGCCCTGAAAGCCTAATATCTAATGGTTGTAATATCATCAAATACGCTAGGGAGGCATGGTTGGGTGTTCTGATATTTAACTCGTGCCTCTGATCTGTAATAACACCTGTGAAATACCTACTGGATGTGTTTGTCCCTCCTCTCTCAGCTGCCCGCAGCTCCTGAGTACCTTCACATAGCTGGCCACGTGCTTTATTCAGCCCTGGAATTTAAAACAGTGGATCATACATGTGAAATTAATTAGCGAGTCACAACGTCTTGGTTCTGGTTAGTGAATATTTTAGAGGAATTCAATTAAGATTCTTAAATGTAGGGCTAGTGTATCAAAAATAGAAGAGCAAGGATGTGAAAAACCCTCTCAGCTGTGAAGTGCTTCTAATACAATAAAGGCTCTTTGACTGAGCAGAGCAATGCACAGTAATTAGATGTGCCATATCAGCCATTGGAGAATAGTAAAACCCTTGCAAATAATTTGTTGTCAGGCCTGCTGCTCCCATCTCCTCCGTGTTTTTGACTTGAATGTCCGCCTGGGAGAGCGTAGTACATTTTTGTCATAATCTGCTGGCGTTTTGAGCTCAGATGCACTGGGGCATGGTATTTTGAAGGTAAGAGCACATGATAAAATTGCACTGGTGACAACGCAGGCACAGGAGGAAATGAAAAGCTCAGCCTCTTAATTTCCCCTCTTCAGCACATCGCTGGTGACTTTGGTTTCAATCCCTCCAACTGCTCGGCAGCTCCTGGATTAATGCCCACGTGAAGATATGGATCAGAGGGACCAGCACTTTGTGTGCTTGAGTTTTACCATGCCTCGCCTACCCTGAAACATTTATTGTCTGTGTTATCTCTTCCTTAGGAAGAATTAGCGGAATTGAGGGAAAACTTAGGAGAAGTGGTCTTTGTGCAGCCCAAAAAACCTCTCTGGGCATGTAACGAGCTACTGGGGTGAATGAATGAGACCATGTTCCTTGGTTTTAAGAAGCAGAAAATCCAGTGTGCGGTTTCTAGGTGTTTGAATGCTGTTTCAGGCTAGCTTTAGTAACTTTCCTTATTTCTGAACGAGTCGCAGACCTATGGAATTGATGTCAGTCTGAGCTGCAAAATGCGTGGGGTTCGTTCTGCCCCAGTGAAATGCTGAAATGCCGTCACAGCAGAGGTGAGCTCGCACTCACTCCCCCTGTGAGCCTCCGTCCTCATGTAGAGCAGTCCTGAAATAACCCTGTAAGAAGCACCAGTGATGTCAGCTAGTACCTGTAGCTGTCGAGGTATAATTTTGCCCTTTGGCCACCCAGCAGCAATTAAAAGCACTTGGATGCCTGTGCCAGGAAGGTTTTGTATGTGGTCGGTTCTTGCACTCGGTGACGCTCGAGCACGCTGCCACCGATCCCTGCAGCTTCTCTGCCTCGCTCCCCAAATGCAGGGACACTGCTGGGGGCGTTTTGGGGTGCCACAGCTCTGGTGCCCTGCTGAACAGGGCACTGGGCACAGCCAGGGTCTTTCTGCAGGGCTCGGGGCCAAGCAGGGCAGTGTCTGGCCGCAGCACAGCTATTGAGGCTGCAGCTGCCCGGACGGATGGACAGACAGCAGCAAACCCTGGTCGGGCCGTTGGTAATCCTGCCCTTCCGAGGCATTTGTGAGGAAACGGAGCTGAAAAGCCGGCTTTCATTGCGAGCTCAGGTCGGACAGCTTGCCCTGTCAGTAGGCACAGGCGCAGGTCGGCCCCTCGTCCTGTTGTGTTGCAGTTTCCAGTAAGTGGTTTCACATGGTCTTGTCCCTAACCGTGGTCAAATCCTTCTCCTGTCTGGAGTTCAGCTGTTCTCAGGCTGCTGGCCAGTGCGAATTTTTCTGGCCTGTGCAGGGCTGTGAATATGGGTCTTGAGAATAAAGTTGAAGAAGAAACTACTTCTCAGCTGTTTGTAGGATGCTTTTTTTAATTTTTTAAAGCCTCCATGTGCTTTAAAGATTTGTTTTAGAAGCACCTTTTCAAAGGCCTGTCTCATCCCCTTCTTTTTCCCCTACAAAGCGTGAAGCCTTAGAAACTTCTGAGTGTTTAAGGGAAAAACAAGCCAGAAGACATCTTCTGTAGCAAACTTTGTGGCCTTCTCAGCCCCTACACAAGCGATCATATGAGCCAAGATGTAAGGCCAGCACGTGATCTGTGCCTGTGCTGTTAGGTGCTCCCATCATATAAGAAGAATTTCTCATAAAGCCAAGAGAGGGGCTGACACGGGCAGCTGCAGTTCAGATCTAGCTTTTCTTCTTGCTCCAGGCTCTTGTTTTCTGCTACTTTGTCTGTATGGGCGGTATCTTTTGAGGAGCACTTCTGCCTTCTACCACTGTGGAAGAGCCAGGCTTTGGAGGCAAAGAGTGCACAGAGCAATTCCTGCCGTGCTGTTTGTTATCCAGGCTTTAATAGGGTCAGCCGAGGCTCTGAGCTGCCTCGAAACTCTGCTTTCTCAAAAACACATGAATTCATAGAGTCATTAAGGTAGGAAGAGCCCTCCAAGACCATCTGGTCCAACCATCCCCCTACCACCAATGTCACCACTAAACCATGTCCCTATGCACCAGGTCCAACCTCTCCGTGAACGCCCCCAGATGGTGTTAGTCCTTATTTTTGTGTGGTGTTTGTGGTTCTCTTTGAAATGAATTAGTGTGCTTCTCCAGCTGACCGGGGAGAAGTGGCATCGTGCTGCTCCAAAATGGTTCCATCTGAACCAAAACCCATTCAGTTCAACAGAAACAGTGGCAAAATTTTATGAAATGGGTTGGCTTTCATTTGGAAACCTTGCTTCAGCAACGTCAAAACACGGCATTTTGTTTGCTTCGTTCTTCTGAGCACACACTTGAGTTTAGCTGGATATTTAATATTTCATGCGTTGTCTGTATTGCTGCACGTCCTAAAGGAAGGCGCCGTCACACTGAAGTAATTTGGCATCGCTGGAATAAATATGTAAATATTAATGAACTCTTAGAGTTCTGAATTTCCATCTTGTAAGGAATGTTTACAACTGAAAGCGAGAGCAGTTGGCAAAATACAGGCATTTTGTGGAGTTTTACTGAATACTGGAATTGTCTAAATTCCATTTTGTGGCTTTACAGTTATTCACTTGCTGCATTTGTTCCCAGCAGTTTTGATGTCATTTTTTTTCTTGTATTTTTATGTAAATATTTTGAGGAAAAGGGCATAAAAGAGATGTGTGGTTGCCTTCTGAAAATATAAATATTACTGAACTTAAGGAACTTTCTAGCTTTCTTGTTTATTATGCTAGATTTTGGCGTGGATTATTTTTCCTGGTGTTTAAAAATAATGGCAAAAGAATAACCAATTTACTCATTTTTTCTGCCATGGCAGATTTGTCCTCTCTTGTTTTATTCTTTCCTTTAAACCTGTGAACAATTATGCTAAAATATGCAACAAAAACAGTATAAAATAAATATGCCTATGGTTTAGATAATGGACTCTGTAATGTATTATTTAAACAGATTGTCCATGGTGTTGTCTTGCAACATGGAAAAAAAAGAGAAGAGCCAGGAGAAAAATTCTTTGCTTTAATATTTGCTTTTTGCAGTCTAAGATGAAATATTTATCGCGAGAGGCTTCTTTGCGCCCAGCAGCCAAGTACCATCAGCAGACACCTGGTTGTCCCTTTATTGGTATCGGGGGCAGAGCGAGGTGCTGAGGACCCTCGGTGCCTTTGCCGAGGTGCAGGATCCCCGCTGAGCACCACTTGCTGCTGGGGAGCTGGGCCCGGCCGTGCCGTTTGCCCTGCAGAAGAGGACGGGCAGCGCCGACGCGCGGCTCGGGTGCACCGCTCCCTTCCTCCTGCACGACTCCTTTTTGACGAAGGGTGAGTTGCTTCCAGAAGCCCAGGTTTTGTTGTCTCTCCCGGTGGAAGGCAGCCAGCCTGCTGTGGGGCAGCAGCCGTGCCAACACTTGCTGCCCGCGCTGCGCCCGGCGAGCTGGCAGCTGCCGAGCCCTGGGCTGCTCGGGCATCACGGGCGGTGCGTGCCAGGGACATAGCGTGTCCAGGAGACACTGGGCTTCTTGTGCACGTGCAGCTCAGACTAAAGAGGCCTGGCGTTTCCCAGACACGCTGAGCTCCTGCTCACGCTGTGGTGAGGAGGCTTGTATGTGCACAGGACACGGTGGATTTCTGGATGCCCAACTGGGACTGTTTCCTTGGCAGAAAAAGAGGTTGGACCTGGAGAAACTACACGTACTGTAGTCTACTCTCCCTGAGTATGGAGAGAGGATGAAGGAATAAAGAGATGCACCAACCTTCCTTTCTCTTAGACGCTTGAAAGGCTTTACTCAGAAATGTTTTGAATAAAGGAAGTTGCAAAACAAAGGCTGGAAACTCAGGTCTCTGATCCCATGGGCTGGCGAATAAAGGTTAGAGAGAGAGAGAGGCTTTAGGATTCACCCTTTCCTATCTTATTGTCTTACTTTCTTTCTAACGTGTTAGACTTTAGGTACCCACCTGGTAAAAGACCTTGCACAGCCTGTGTTCGTGCCTTGCATGTTGAAATTGTTAGAGTACTTCCCTGTTGGCACAGGGATCTGCACCTGCAGATGTGTGCGATCAGGTGGGGGCTGAGCTCTTTGTAGGTTTGCAGAGCCCCTAATAACGCATCCGTGAGGCTGGTCAGAATGGCAACAAATTCTTCATGTGTTCGTGTGATGTCGTTTGACTTCTTCCAAGCTCACAGATCTCTGGCCAAGAATGAAAGAAAACGTCCCGTCAGCCCAGGGTGCATCTCGGTGCTGCGTGGCACTTGTCCTGTCTGCCCTGCAGGTGGGTTCTGAGTGTCAGAGCGAGGCAAGGCAGCTCGGCTTTCTGAGCCGTGGGAGCTGCAGCACCCTGCGCTGGGTACGGTACAGAGTGCTGGCCGGCCTCTCCCTTTCGATGTGATTGGTACAAAGCTGGGCTTCCAGGCTGACTCCGACAGGCTTGGCGAAGGCAGCGCTGAGCTCTCCCATGGGGCTGGGGCTGAATGGGGACTGTAGGCGCCAGTGGGGTTTGGGATGGGGACGGTGCAGTGATCATTAATGGGGAGCACGGCCGGCTGCGTCCTGCTGTGTGTAAACACTGCCCGAACTTCCAGAGGGGTGGTTCCTGCCCATTCCTGGTGCTTGTGTGCCAGCAGTGGGTTTTCCTTCCTTTCTGGCTTCCTTTACTGCCAAGCAAGCAATGTGAATGTCATTGTGCAGCGCCCTGTTACCTGCACTGTCTGCTTGCTGCAGTCATTGTGCGATGGGAGAAGTCCCCAGGATCGCACGGTGCGTGTTCACTCAGGGATCTCCTGCAAACCTGGGCAGGACCGGGAAGAGAAATGGGGAAGCTGCTGCTTCGGCATTTTTCACCCCCTGGGGCAGGCTGCTGCTGTCTGTGCTCTTCCCTAGGTGTTTGCAGAGGGTTGGGGCTGGCTCCTGGCCGGGCTGCCGAGGAGGATGATGATGAGGAGGAGGAAGAGGACAATGTCTGTGTTTGTACATCAGCACCCGCTGAAGGAAGCCTTATGAGCAAGCAGGGTTTGAAAGCCATGAGATGACGGAGAGCTTTGCCTCTGGATTTCTTTTGTTTTCCCCATTATTCTCTCAACTTTATCTCTGTTTACCATCAGTGTAGCCATTCATTTCTGCAGATGGGCTTCTGAGGCTTGGTATTTCCAACCCGCTTGCTCGGGGCTGCTTTGCATGGGTGCTTTTACGTAACTGGGCGTGTGCGTGGAGCTGGTGATGAAGCACAACAACAGCACTCTTGAGGTTTGGCAGAAAATAGTTTCTTACGTTATTACTCTTGACTTTTTCTTCTTGGCAAAAACAAAAGGAAGCTTTAGCAGGTAGGAGGTTGCTGCCTTGCCACAGAAACATGTTCTCACGTACGGCTGCTGCAAGGGCAAAACCACCAGCTGGACCCAGCCCTAAGTGTGGCCAACGTTTGCTGTCCCAGTTAGCAACCAAAACCCTGCTCTCGTTGATCACGAGACATGAATATTATTAACCTTACACCACTCAGCCTTCTAATCAGTGCTGATTGCTGGCTTTCTTAAACCAGTTTTTTAGGGGGGAAGGGAGGAGGGACAGAAAAAGCTGGTAACTGAACTAAAGGGGAATTTCCAAAGAACTCACCGTTAGCCTCTCTCTTTATTTATTAAAGCCCCTGTGAAACTGCAGGGACAGGGTTATGTGAGAGATGGGCACCTTGGAAAATGATGTCCGATACAGCCAGATCAGTGAAAGGGAAGTGATGAGCAAAAGCCAAACAGGCCAGCGAGCGTGTCCACGCTTGACAAAGCTGGGCTGGAAATGCATTTCTAATTTAACTCAGGCAACCATGTGTGCCAACCAGGTCTTTAAAAATAATTATTTACTGTGGTTTTGTGTTGTTTTTTTTTTTTCCCCCAGTCTTTTGCCCATGGTGTCATTTGTTACACCTCTTCAAAGTGGATGCGAAGAGCTAACAGCAACGTGATGGCGCTCACCTTGCGCTCGCTTGCTTGCAAAGTGGCAAAAACGAATCAGTGCTGGGGAGTCAGTCCCTAAAGGCAGCTCTCTGACTGGTTTCAAAACCCCTTCCCATTTGGTATTTGGGTTTCTGTAACCTTTCTATTATTGAATATCGTTATTTTCTTGTGCAAACCGATGTCAAAAATACGTATTTTCTGTAAGTTTCAGTGGTACAAACTAGAAAGCACTCCTGCAGTGCTAATGCTAAGACCAAAAGAAAGTAGCCTGCCAGCACTGATGGTAGCTGGGTTTTTACATTTAGGTGAGTTCTGAAGTCTTTTAAACCTCCTGGGTTTTGAGGAGAGACAACATTGTAAAACTAATGAAGTGGAGTTGCCTGGAAGTTTGTCCTTTCTTATCCCGTTCTTCACCTCTGTCCTCAGCTGTCCCAATTCCTTTGCCATGTCCTTTAGGGTCTCTGCTAGCATGTGTGCCCACGGCCACCACCGCTGCTGCTGCCATGCTGGGGCTGGCTGCAGGTGTCCGAGCCCTCTCTGCCACCCTCCTCTCCTGTGGGTGTCAGGTGTGCCCCCGGTTTTCAAAAGCACTTAGGATTTTAATCATCCCTGTGACTTCTGCCTGTCAGTTCTGGTTGACGTGGGCTGGCAGGAGAAAACATGGGTGGATGCAAGGGCAGCACAATTGTCCAAACCCAGCTCTCTCCAGAGAGCAGACTGAGCTCTTTGATACCGGAGGAGAGCTTGCAGCTCTCTGTAATTTCATGTCCCTCCCTGCACCCGAAGGTTCAGAAACCAGAAGGCAGTACAAAACACGCAGGAGATGGGTTTGCCCAGCATTTGTGATATTTAAATATGTGCATTGGCAGTGCTGCAGGGTTTTAGCTGGCCCTGCAGATTTTTTCTCCTGTGCTTATTACCAGATTTCTCCTGAGGAGCAATGAGCTGTTGGTGGTGTATTTTGGCATCTGGATGTGGATGACAGAATATGCAAGGAAGCTGCAAAAGGAAGTTATTTTGAAACTGGTGGATGGTTAAACTTTCAGAGTCAGATTTAACACAACTAGAAGAAGATGTTAAGGCAGGGGTGCCGGTTTTTTAAGCTTGCATTATACACGTAAAGCAGGTTATAGGCTATTCAACATTTCTCCAGCCAGCTTCCTGCATTAACTGGATGCTTTGTGGAAAGCTTAGGATGTTTTGCTGTTCTGTTCTGTTTTTTTTTTCTTTCTTGACAGCTGCTTTGTGATGGGCTGCAGCTGGCTGGACAGGCTATTGCAAGCGAGCAGATAGCATTCGGAGCTGGGAAAAGGAAAGTTGGGCTGGAGACTGAATCACAAGAAGGGTTCTGGTGCAGCTTCACTGACGCTTGTGGTTTCCTGGGCTGAGCCAGAGGATTTCGATCTTACAGTTTTGAAAATCTGTGTGTGCATGCACGCGTTTGGCCGTGCTGCCTTGGACCCGGTGGGGTTTGGTGGTGTACGGGTTTGCAGAGAAGCCATTCCTGCCTGGGGGAGTTCAATATGACATACATGAGTGAGAGGAAAAGGATCGAATGCATGTGCCAGTGGACGTGTGCATGTCTGTAGCCAGTGAGGACTGCAGGTGGTGTTCCCATCCTGCTGGCTTCAGTGAGGCAGGAGCACGCCCGAGAGCTCGAGGTGCTCAGCGGAGGGCTTCGAACTGCACCGAGCTGAGTAACCCGCGCGGGTTGACATGGGGCAAAGCAACGAGACCAGAGGCAACGAGACCAGAGTTCAGAAATCTGGTAAAGCTCTACAGCGGTTAATACAGGAAACGCTCGGTCCCTTTGGTGACCGACTCTTCAAAGCTTCAAGCTGCTGCTTGTGTTCTGTGCACGCTGGCAGTTGCCCGTCTGCATTGCTTAAGGGTCTGCGGTTCTTCAGCTGTGTTGTGTTCAGCTATTTTGGTGAAATTCTTCTGCAGGGGCGGTTTTGTGTTTGCTTGTTTTTCCACTCAAGAGCTCGCCGTTCATTTCTGCTGTGATTGACTTCGATCCCTGCAGAAGATTGGAAGGCAGGGCGTTGGAAGGGAACTGCTCAGAGCTGGTGAGGAGCTGCCTACGCATCTGACCCACGGTGTGCCTGAGCAGGGCCTCCGCTGCCCGCTTCCGCTGTCTGAGGCTGATCAGGTCAGCTCAGAAAAAGGAACACCAAAGCTCTTCTCAAAGTCGCATTTTTCTGTAGGAAAGTGGATTTGGAAGCTCTCCCGTTTCTTAATTACAGAAGCAAAGTTTATTTTGCTTTTAAGAATAATTAGGTAGTCAGGTTTCATTTTGGAGACCAACTTGACATGGAAAATCTTTCCAGACTTTTAATTCCTACTCCCTTGCGTGTTGTGGACCACCTGGCCAAAAGGATTTTAGGAGGAACAGGAAGATGCTTCCAAGATGAGTGCTGTGCACTTCATCTCTTGCATTCAGAAGTCTGGCAACTAATGTATTGTCTTACAGACTAATTGTGCCCACTAACTCCCTGTTTCTTTTTGGAGATGGTGCACTGGAACCAGATGAGAAGACACCAAGAGGAGATGCTCTTTTTTTTTTTTTCCCCCCATTATGAAATGCTCTGGGAGAGCCTGTGTATGTGTTTGAAAATACACCCTAAAAATCAGACCTGCTGAACTCAACAGCGGTGCTTGGTGTATTTTGCCTTCAGGAGTCACCTCAGGTAAAGGGTAGGAAGTTATTTGTCAGAGTCCTGAAGGAAAGGCTCAGAGACCACAAGACAGAGCCAGGTAATGCCAACCAGGTTCTAGCATCAGGCTGACCCCATCCTGCACAGAGCCGCATAAAGACACGTGTACCCATGCCTCTGCTGTCTGTGTAAAGAAGACACCAGCAGAAATGGAGTGAAAAAGTAAATCACCATTAAAATTGTTACAGCTCTCATCATTGAGGCTGGAGCTGTCTGAGCTGTGCTCCCTTACTGGCCTTTTAAACAAGAAAACAAACAAAAAAAAACTAACAGCAGCACAGTTTTACCTTGTGCAGAACCTTATTCATGCTGTGCCTTACATGCAAGAGGAAATTCAACTCAATTACATTTATCATTCGTGAGAATGCTGAAGGATTTTTTTAAATCATACTTTTAAAAAATACAGTGATGTAATTGCTGAGAAGTTAATGTGCCTGCAAAATCATATTTATGTGGGGTAGAAGGCCAATAAAGCCTTGTTTATTGGCACATGTCTGGGAAGGCTGCGTTACTTACAAGGTTAAAACACAAATCCGATCGCACGAGGTTTGTAATTGCTTTGTGCAGCTCAACCTTCAGAGCTTCGCAGTGGCGGCGAGCCAAAATTCCCTCTTTGGATGCCAAAAGCCCGGCCACCCATCAGCTGACCCCAGATCCGGCCCCGACTTCCTTGCAGCGGGCTGGGGCCGGTGAGGCGCATCCGACCGCTCGTGACTTCATCCAGCAGAGATGTGCTGCGTGTGGCTTTCCTCTAGTGCCCTGAATTTCTGTAAGCGGATGGATGTGAGTCACTGGGGTGGAGGGATTTGTACCTCTCCCTACACTTAGCTTCTCAACAAGCCTTGGTCTACAAAATGAAACTTTTTTTTTTTTTTTTTTTAAACTATTTGTTTTGCTGGATGTACTGATTTTTGGCACAGCTGCTCTTTGCTGTCTCAGATCCTGGCTGGGCATTGCAGGTGCTGCATGGGACAGGCTCCTGGCCAGGGCTTCGTGGCTGTGGGGCTGCAGTCATCCAGGCTGGGTGGCTGCTCAGGATGCTTGGCCAAGTGCCTGCTTCGATTTGGGACTTTGGGAGGGTGGTGAATATCCACCAACATTTGGGGACCGTAAAGCCAGCAGTGTTTGCTGCCCCGGGAAGGAGAATTTCTGCTCCTCCTGCCTGCAGTTGTGGCAGTCGTGTCGGCGGGTCGCAGAGCTTTCAGAGCAGTGAAGGATCACCCCTGCCCCAGTTCTCTGTGCCTTTCATGTTGTTTGGAAACTTTAGGTGGCGGTAGGATTTCTACAGCATCATGCCTGTGTTTTTAACTGAGTAACAAACCCTGCGGCAGGCGAGGGTCCCTTTCAGATTCCTCTGCCTGGGATGGGGGAGCAGGAGACGACAGAGGATGTTCTGCTGCGCCCCAGTTTCAATAAGCCATGGACAAGACTCCTGTTGTTGTGGTTGAGTAGTGTGGTATTTTGTAAAGTGATTAGTGTTTGGTTTGATCTTGCTAATCTCAACATGAATGACCTCTTTGAGGGCGGATTTCAAAATCCTGAGAGATCCATCTCTGGTACGATCTTACACAAGCACACAGTAGCCTTGAGTGGTTCGTGTTTTGCATAAGGCCGGTAATCTGATGGAGTAACTGATACTGCAGGAGTGCAGACACTCGAATGCATGTTTGCGAAAGGGCTGCAATTCCCTCCTTTGTTTCACTTTGTTTTCCCACTGCTCTGCAGTCAGACACAGACAAACACCAGGGAAAGCAAACAATCTGCATTGCCACTTGTACAATGGGAGGAAACGGGAACTGCACAGGTTTTTTTTTAAAAAAAAAAAAAAAATTAAAAAAAAGGACAGAAAAACTGCTTCTGGTTGCTCTGGGTTGTAAAGGCTGGGGTACAGTCATTTGCATTAGGAGTAGAAAAATGTCCTTTTCCTCAAGGCTGTTGTCCCATTGAAACGACTCCTGACCATCCCTCTCCTCTAGCCAGCGTGGCTTGGGCTGGATTTTAAGTGATTGATAAAAGTCGTATGTTCTGATCTCTTCTCTGGCTAACAGGTTGCTATTTTAGTTTACGGGAAGTCCTGTACCACTGCCGGCTTAGTTGTCTTCTACAGTGAGCTCAGTTCCAGTGCTGTTGTTTTCTTGCTTGTTTCTTTAAGTGTGACATAAATAGGAGCGCTAGGAGGAATTCCTGGGTTTTGTTGGGGTTTGTGTGTTTGTTTATTTATTTATTTATTTTAATCTTACCCCCAACACTTGTAAAACTGTAAAATATATATATATAAATTATCAAACTAGTATTTTTCAGTTTGGATGAGTGTGCAAAATGCTTACGTACTTCTGGGGAAGGAAGGAGGGAAGCAGTGGAAGGAGCAGAATGACCTGCACAGAAATAGGGCAGTGGCATTTGCTCGGAAAGGAACGTGCTTTTCCCTGAAAACTCAAGGAGCTTTTGCTATATACATTTGCTGACGTTTGCAGAAATACCCTTTTTAGTTTGGAATGCAGTGCTACATTTTCATTTTTTGGATGCTTTCATTTCTATGCACATACCATATATCTAATATTTATTAATTTAACATGCTTTGCCTTAAAGTTCACTGAGTGTTAGTAACTGGTATTCTTTTTATATGCTTACAAACGTGTTAGATTTTACTGATAATGGTTTACAACCTGAGTTGTGGGGCGTGCTGGACAGTGTCCAGCTCCATAGGATGTCCTGTACTGAAAGTATAAATCTTGTCTGGCTCCTTGGAACACGGTGACGCAGCAAGAGGAGTGGGAACTGGTTTATGGGGGGAGAGGAACCTTGCAGAGCACGTCTCGACTATTAACAGTATATTAATATTTATGTTGCTCTCCACTTCTCTCGTCTATGTCCCCAAAAGACGCCGGAGACCTTGCGATAGGAGTGCCCCCGCAGCTTTATGGTGTCGGTCAGGTTAGGCTTTGTGCAGCCTGGGCTGCACGATTTAAAGGATGAAGCTGGGATCAAAGCCATAGTCATGTTCCCAACTGGCTGCTGCCCTGGCTTCTTCCTGGGGGTTAACAAGAAGGCTTTCTGAAACTGGGAATTACCTGCCACAGACCGCTGTGTGCTGTTTGTTTTTTAAACTCGGCTCTCAGAATTGCCATGGGTTACGTGTCCGTGTTTAAAATGAAACGGAGCGTTTCTGGAAATCCAGCGTTCAGCACCCTGAGCTCTCCCTCAGACCGTTCACTAACAAACCCAGCCCCAACTACACAAACCTGCCTGCTTGTTCACACCAGCCAAGACCCCAGGACAGCAGGATGTCCGGTGTGAGCAGCCGTGTGCTGCCAGACAGCAGCTGTGGCTGGACAGGGCAGCGTACCTGCAGGTACCTTGTAGGGATCATGACTTCATTGGGGTCACCTGGGATAGGACACGGTGTTTCCTGGCTCCCCGTGCAGAGCGTTGTTTGCCATTTAGCCTCATGAAGGCTCTCCTTGCCCCACCAGGATGGAAGGGGTGGAGGGGAGAGGGGCAGAAGGGTGGGGACCCGTTCTCCGGGGTGCAAAAAGCCGAGCTGGCAGCCTCCCAGCAACCGCAGGGCCTCGCGCTGGTTGGCCCGAGATGGGCTCAGGTTTCAGAGTTCATTGAGTGGGTTTTCAACAGGAAACCTGCCTGCCAAAGTGTGCTTTCAGGAGTGTGCAGCTCAGCAGCTGAGCCTTCACCCTGCTCATCCAGAGCAGCTGGCTGCAGAGCTGATCCCGTAGTCAGTGCCTATGGGTGAGAAAGTCCTCCGGCCTCAAAGTCTTCCACGTCAGCCAAGCAGCCTTGCTTTCAAGTACAAACCTGAAGGACACAGAGATGGCCCCAAGGGTTAAGTGTGTGCTGCCTGCTAGCTTGGTGTGTTGGTGGGCAGGCAGTGGTACTCCAGTGACCCTGGAGCCTCCTGCGGATGTTTTGACCAACAGTATAAGTGATCCACATACACGTGTGATGGCAGAGGGCGTTTGATGTGATATTGCCCTCGCCCTGCTCACAGGTGCCTCGTAACCAGCCACACAGCAAGGTAGGTCGGGGGGGTAGCTCTCAAACCCAGCACTCTGGTGGCCTCAGGTCTGTGTCACCGAGAGCTGGGACATCAGGGCTCTAGCTGGAATAATGGCCCAAGCCAGGGACTCACGATTTTTTTTTTGTTTGGACCCAAGAGGAAAAGGTATTGTACATAACGAAATTTTATGTAAATACACTTAATTCAAGTAAAGCCCCCTTATCAGCTAATAGCTTGACTGCTAATGCTGATACTCTTGTTTGCTCCAACTTGCATAATGTTTGTCCTGACCCTCGGTAGAGGGCATAGATAAATGATGCCTTTATCTTTCTAACTAAGAAGATAAATGCCCATTCACTCGGAATAACACCAAGCGATCCATCCCATTCTGCACAGATCTCCCTGCAGAGACAGCGTGCAGTTGGAGCTCATCAGAAACAGATCTTTGGCACGAGCATCTCCTGCAAATGTGGCTGTGATGACCAGCATGCAGATTCTGAAACGTGTCTGCTGGCCCCAGGTTTGCAGCACGTTACTGCAGCGACGAGCTGGCAATCGCAGCCGGCGTTATGTGGAAATATTTTCTGGGGGAGAAGAGGAATTCGGCTGGACTCAGAGCTAATGGGAGGATTCCTTCCAACTTGGCTACCTCACCGAAATGTAGACAGCAACTTCAGCTTTAGAAAGTCGCTGAACTTCTGAATTGTTCCAGTCGGAGCGTTGTGTGTGATGGATAGCATTTAACACTGTGCGTTGGGTGGGAGCAGGGCTGACCTGCAGATGGCTGTGGGATGCTTTGGCTGCATTCTCACGAGTCAAAACATGCTCCCAAACTGAGCGTTTGGGTGAAAGATGAAAAAAGGATGCGCTTTTTTGTGCCTGTTCCTTGCAATCAAGTGCATCTGCACATCTCGTTCAGTTGGGCAGTTTAAACAGCCAGTTGCTGCTGGGAGCCTTACAGAAAAAAAAAAAATCAGAGCACCACCTTTCTAAAAACAATTCAAACATGCTCAAACTTGTGGCTTGAGCAGAAGTACAAGTGTGTAAAAGTTCCCGTGAACTCTGCCTAACCTCTGAGATTTATTGATAATGAGAAAATGAGGGGCCAGGCCCTGAAACCTTTCCTTACGTAGCCACTAGCGTGTTAGCAAGAACCCCAGGGCTGGGCTCAGGATGTTTACTGCTTTTAGAAACGTTGAGGCAAATGAACTTGAAAGAGTTCGAGGAAGCAACATAAAGGACCTGAGATTTTCACTCTGACTGCCAGGATGGTCGTGGTCTCTGCCTTAAAGCAGCTCAACGTGCAGCCTGTTGCCCTGCTCACTCAGTGGCACAAGCGTTTAGTGGTTCTCCCCTGTGTGATCATACGCAGGTGTCCTCTTATTTGTGCTTTTTAGGGTGGTGTCAGAGGTAAGTGGAAACGATGGTGTGTGCTGGGTAGGTCTGACACGCTGTTTGGGGCATATGCTAGCAGGTTCGGAGACTTTGGAGAAGATCTCTTGCTCTACAGGAACACTGAATACTTTAGGAATATGCACAGCTGGAATCAACAATAAATCTGCCAAAATGGCAGTAAAAATATCTCATTATTAAAATGTAGACATATCACCTATAGATAAATATTTAGCTGCAGTCACCAAAAGTCTTTTTTTTTTTTTTTTTTTTTTCTTCCCCTGGTCTCAACACCCTTTAAAACTAATTGATCACTTTTAGATAATTTACATGAGGTTTAGATGACCTTTTCCTGAGGCTAACCCGCAGCCCTTGCCGTGACTCTGCACAAGTTTCTGGGGTGGAGAAGATGAGGTTGTCCAGCTTAATACAACCAAGAACCACGGAAAGCTCTTTTGAAAAGGTTTGATAGCAGCTGTTGAGAGTAAATTGTTGCCATTTGAGAATTGGAGCAAACCAATGAGTTTTTGCTGCCCCTTTACTTTCTGATCATTTTGTTTTGTCCTCTCAAAAAAGGTTTGGATCCTCTTGTGTATTGCCCCTCTCTCTGTTTTGTTCCAGGGTAATAAAGGGGTCTAGAAGAAGATAAGGGCGGGAATTGTGTGCAGTTAATGTGCTGTGAGGCCAGGTAAAGGCTGTGGCTGTTTATCTCAGGTGAACCCATGCAGAGGGACACCAGGATGTGGGCCCATGGGTTTTTCCTGGGGAAAGAAGGTTGGGTGCAAGGCAGATGTGTGCCTGAGACAAGGTGCAGGGAACGATCCTGCCCTCTGCACAGGCTGAGCTCCTCTCACCCAGCCCTCAGCAGGGATGCTGACCTGGGAGCTCCTGTAGGAGTGGGGGAGCAGGGTCGAGTGGTGCATCCCATGCAGAGGTGCCTCGTGACCCACAAAACAAAAGGGCATGCTGTTTTCTTTCCCATAAATGCTGATTTTCCAAACCATTTTTTTTTCTGGGATTCAGCATTCTCATTTATAAAGGCAAAAGTGAGTGAGAACAGCAGGTTTGTGTGCAGTGGGAACAACCGAGGCTGCAAAACAACAGGGCTTTTGTGCAGAGGGACAATCTCACCAGGTCTCACACTGAAATCAAAACTGAACACCAAGCCTTTCCCATTTCCCTCCTCCGAATATTCAGTGCTGAGTGCGATGCTAGCCTGCTACTGATTTAATTTTTACTAAAGAAAAGAAACACATCCCATGCTTTGCTGTAATTAGGAAAATCAGAGTAAATCCATGACGTTGTCCTCTGCAGAACAGCTGAGGGCATCCCACCAGCTCAGTGGGTCGCTCTGCTGCTTCGTGCGGTGCGAGCTGGAGTTAAACCAGGGTGCCAGCCTGTCTGGCATCGCTGCGCCTCGTGGAAGGCCCTCTCTTGCTCTATTGCCAAGCCATTCAATGCCTGGAAGCTTTCACAAACAATGCCCTCCAGCAGCAGGGCCGTGGCTGCTCGGGGAAGCTGGCCAGCCGGGGAGAGGTGGATGCTGATGTCCCTGTCCTGCCGGAGCACAGCACTGTGGTGCTGCACGGTGCTTCATCTTCCTCCCACATCTGCGATCATACAGGAACCCGAGCGCTCTAGTTCATGAGAAAAAGCTTTGCAGTCCCAGGGGTGCTTCCAGGGAAGGAGGGCACTTATAAATACACAAAATCTCAGCAGGATTTAGTTTTCTGTAAAAGAAAACATGACTGTGACACATTGCCTGAGAACGAGGCATCGTTTTTCTTTGATGCGAAATTGCTTAGTCGTTGAAATAACGCTCGGCTGCAATTTCGTACGATAGGACCTGGGTTTTAAAATGACATCAACCTAGCTTTTAATTTTGCAGGTGTAAATTGCACCTGCAAATCATTTTGTCTGCAAACCACAGCATTTCAGGTTTGATTTCCCGATTTCCTATGGCGTACTTAACTGATGTCAGTTAGTTATTTCAATATCCAGCTTCTCAGGCACTACTATTTCAGGAACAAAATTACAGTCTTAAAGCTTCAAACCCATTTCTGAAGCTTTGATGGAAGGGAAGAGTTAGGAAGTGCAGCCAACCCACAGTTCATACAAATCTTTTGATACAATCCTTGAGATTAGTGTTGGGTATTGTCAGAAAGCACAGTGCTTTGCATCTGTAGAGCAACTTGGTCTAACCGAGCCAAGAAGCTGTGCAATTTTCCAGCGACATTCCTGGTTGCTTTTCTGAAACGCATTCTTCTGAACCATAGTTTGTCAGTTAGCATTGGGTTTGCTCTTTTAATAGCTTTATTCCCTGTTGCCTCCTTTTTCCTAACTTTGTCTTGAAAAACTAACCCGTTAGTCTAAAATTACCAGTTATCTGTCACGTGGGCTATGCCTTTTCCATGGGAGATGGATGGAGACTCATGAGCTCGTTTCACGTTGTGCTCTGACAGATAAGTTAAATGCATAATTTTCTAGCATTTACATAGTTTGCATACATGTTTTACTGACACTGTTCTGTTTTCCTGACAGGGTCGCCATGTTAAGACTGGGCAGCTAGCAGCAATCAAAGTGATGAATGTCACTGAGGTGAGTAACCCAAAAATAATAAAAAGCTGTTATCAAAGTGTAAGGGAAAACAAAGAATCAAGTTGTGAGAATGTGGGTAGCTTATAAGATGATCCATAGGTGTAAATTATGGTAGCTGAGCAGTGGTTTATGTTTTTTAGAGTACTGAGAGGCCTTAATACAACCAGATGCTCAGCAGTGCCTGTCCAGTGGCAACAAAGCAATAAGGGAATGCACGTCTATATATTTTGATGCTCTGAAATAATGAAGAGAACTCTCTTCCTGCTTGTTTCACGTTGATTATCTGTTCGCAGAGATAGCAAGTAAAAGATTTCCTGTAGCTCTGTGCTGCCCCTTCTGTTTCAGCGCATCCTCTCCTTGCCAGCCATTCCTCAGCGTATCTACCCTGACAGCTAGCAAGCAGGAACATGTTAAAAATGCAAATGTTGCACTTTTTTATTGCTATTTGACAGATGAGAGAAGGAGACCGGTTTAATTGGCACTGTCACTGCTCACATTTACGAGGTGGTATCGGTGCTGGAACAGAGTGTCAACAAAGTAGCTAAGCATTGATTTTTGTTTCGGAGAGCAGCCTGTAGCGAAGCAGCTTGCCTCCTTGAGGCTGCATGAGCCTGAGCCCCAGAAGGGCTGGGCTGTGCCTGCGTCCTCGAGTGTAAGGACAGCTCATGGTTTGGTCGGATGCGCCTGTTCTCACGGACAGCCAGCTCCTTGTCCTCTCGCTCTGGCAGCATGGATGTGGTGCATAAAACACCAAGACAATGTTAGAGCCTTCTTGAGACGTTGTGAGTCATAGCCTAAAATAAGAAACAGGTCCTCTGGACCAAATCTGCCAGTGGTACGGCTACATGGAGCGTTTTGGACAAGCACAAGCAAGCTCTGGCTGCATTTTTGTGTCTTCTGCTCGTCTTGGAAGACAATGGAGCGAGTTAGCATCTGCGTGGGCACTGTCACGTAGAACGGGTCCAGGCCAGCTGTCTCTGCTGGTAGTGTAGGAATCCAGCCCTGAGCAGCGACTGCTCTGAATGGCACAGCCTGGTTTGGCTGTGGCTGCTACCTTGTAAAATAAGCACGTGCAGTTGAATTCCAAGTGTTGTTCTTGTCTATGTGTTGTTCTCCTCTATGGATAGAGATAGAGGAGGGTAGGTTATTGAAGTCAGTGCTACGTTAAATTGATGGAATTTTAGCTTATAGCTCTGTAGTTACATCCGTCATCGTGTGCTTTGCCTCAGAGACATAGCAGTGACCAAACATGAGACTGCTGGATTTTGAGAGCGAGAAGAAGTAAAGTTTGAGTCGTAGACAGATTCCTGGGGTCAGAGCACCTCCGTGCTCTTTTCTGAGAAAGGAATTTACAGGAAAGATCCTGTCTGGGACTCAGAAGTGATCCAAAGCTGCTCTACAGAATGTGTTCATGCTTTGCTGGGCCTGCCAGCAGTGCCTGAGGGCTGGCCAGAGATGTCACTTGTGGGCTGTCATGTTAACACAAGTGACAGTCCCTTCCTTGATGAAACAATTGAAGCAAAAACTGCAGGAAGGGAACCTTGGAAAGATTTCCTTCCCTTTTGCTATATATAACCCAGTCTCCTTTGTATGTAAGTAACAAAATGCAGCACCCAGTAATGTCTGCTTGCTTGGAAACAAAATTTAGATGGAAGACAGCCTTGTGCTTCAGCCTCGGGAATCCCCAGTGGTGGACTTGCATGGTTCTGGGGACAAAGCACAGCTGCTCAGGTCTCATTTGCTGCTGCTTTGCAGGCTGGAGAGCCAGCACCATCCTGGAGAATCTGTCCCCTCGCTCGAGGGGCTGAGCAGCAACGATAACAGGTCATGCTGTTTTCACATTGAGTCGCTTAACGCAAAAGCAGTCGTGATGGTTTCAGTCTAACAGTGAGCGTGCTGCTGCAGCCACCTGGGGGGTTTCCCTGGTGCTCTTCCCCAAGCTCTGCGTGAATGCATTGTAGCTGGACATGAGCGTTCCTGCTCTCTGACCTCGGTGCAGGGTGAGCTTTCTGCTGTTACTTCCACTTCTGGAACATGGGCTGGCTGCGTTCCTGCTGCTGAGGCACAGGCTGGGAGACCAGATCCAGGCCTCTGCTTCATCTACACTGCTGCTGCTGCACGGGGTCGGAGCTGGGTAAGGCTGAGGCTGCTGCTGGATGTGCCCAGGGCATCTCTGAACCTCAGCCCTCCGCCTGTTAAATAGCAAAAACCTTCACAGCATGTGGGTACTGAAGCCTCTCACAGCATTAGCCTTTCAATCTCCAGAAATTTAGTGTGATAAATTCAGCCTGCCAAGGATTCGGTACTTCTCCTGCGTTGTCAGTCTGCTCAAGCTTGTTATTTTCTGTTCCTTTGGGCTTGAAAAGCTGGCTTGAGGCATTAAATAAAGTCTTTAAAATATTGAAATCTCCGTCTTCAACGTCCTGCATATAAATTGCACCTGAGAGCAACATCTCACAGGGAGTTTGGCTTGTGAGAAATGGAAGCTGTCACAGCAAACCTGCTCAAGTGAGATGGGAGGCCCCCAGCCCCTGTGGTCATCTTCATCTTGGGGTGGTTATTGGATCTGATCAGTGCTGCACAGGGAGTGCTTTTCTTAGGGAGAGAAAACTTCATGTGGTAGAAAACAGGAAGATGTTTTTAAAAGAGAAAAAAAAAAAAAGAAGAAGAAGAAACCAGGGCAAATGCAGTCTTTTTTTCCCTCACCTGTGTCCAAAAAAGTGGAGAAGAGCGGAATGCCTGGCACGGCCTCGTGATTTGGATGCCTGCTCGGAGGCGCTCCAGGAGAAATCTCACTCCGTGGCAGGGACCGAGTCTGACGGAGCCCCATGCCAGGGTAGGTCGGTGGTGGCTGGGTCACTAGCCCACAGTGCTGCTCAGCAATAAGGTCGGCGTTGTCTGACATGGGAGAGAAACGTTTGGACGAGGATACCTCATATACAGGGGTACTGAGCTACTTGCTCGCCTCCTGGACACTGCAGTGCGCTGCACGCCCCCAGCATCCTGTTTTCACTACGAAGTCCAACCTAAGAAGTCTTCCAGCTAACGCTTCATCCCAACTAATACATTTCTGCCAAAGGAGTGTTTCACCAAATCTACGTATTTTTTTTTCCAGCAAGAAATTGTTTCATCAGCAAGCTCCTGACCAGCTCCAGCTGTGATTGCTCAGCTCCGAGATCTGAGGCACACCAGGAGCTGAGCAAATCTGCCCTGCGCCGCTGCGAGCTGCAGCCCCGGGCTGCTTTCTGAAGAGCAGCAGCAGGATGCTGTGGTCACTGCGGGATCCTCTGGACATCTGTCAGGAAGTGCTGCAGTGTCACGTTAAGGGGGAGAGCGGGGGGAGCCCTTTGAAATTGTTGAAGTGGAGCTGATGGCAACGTGCGCTCACGGGGCCTCTCCGCACAGGCTGTGCTTCCTGCGTGGCGGTGCCAAGCACACAAAAAGCTTGCAGAGAGGTCGGATCCTTGCTGCTCGCCTCTTCGGTGTCAGTGCAGGTGATCAGGGAGCTCTTCTGCAGCAGGCCGTTCCCTGTTTGTCGTTGCTTTCAGGCTTTTCAGGTAGCGAAATAACACTGAAAGGAGAAACTCATCGTTGGTTATGCCTCAGTACTGAGGGCTCTTTAGGTGGAGCACTTATCAGCTGGTGATCTTGTTTCTGTTTGAGGTCAGAGGCGTGTGCTTTCTAGTTCTTTGCTTCCTAATGTCACTGCGGATAAGCCCACGTCTTCAAAAATAGCCTTTGATCATGAACCTGTCATCTTTGTGCATGCAGCCATCTGTACCCAGAACCGCACTGGTTTGTGAAAGCAAACAGCTTTTTGCACCTGCACATCTGTGAGCTTCCTTCTCCTGAGCAGCATGATTTGTGAGCAGCTTTCCAGGCCCCTGGGAGATGTGGCTGAAGGCAATGTTAACAGAGGGGTGGTGGAAAGTGGAAATCCTGAGCTCCTACGCCCACTGAAGAGTTGAGGGTGTCTCCAGGCTCCTTGCTCACAGGATGCGTGGAGCTGAGGCTTGGCAAGTGCAGGTTCAGTTCCCAGCTGAGCCTCAGGCATGGGCCGTGGGGCAGAACTGCTCATGCTTCCTCTTCTGCTTTGGTTTCTCCATCTGAAACAGAGCAGTTCTTTCAAAGGTCACTCAAGATACAGGAGGACGGATGGAGTACTTTGTGCCTGTGAAATGCCCACCTGCTGGCACCTTACAGCCTGGTCTAGTTTGAAGTCACATCTGCCTTTGGAGGACAAGAAAATTTAGCTCCAAGGGTTTGTGCTCAGCAGCAGCAGGGCTCCGTAGGGAAGCTCACCATGCTCATCCTGTACCCAAGCAGTGGTAGCTGCCTCTGGGGGCATGGGTGGGCAGGGGAAGAAGAGGGCAGTGCAGGGAGGTCCCAGCCCACGGGGTAAATAGGTGAGGACATGTGGTAAGGCAAGGATTGTCTTAATGGTGATGGGAAAGGAGCATTGCACACGTGTATGACTCTTTGCTCTTGCCAGCGAGTGTGGCAGGGCCTACGTGGTGTTCCAGCTGTGCTCACCAGCAGGCACACACACGCTTACTGTTGTTATTTTGAAAGCACCCGGGCAAGATCCTGGAGAAATACTCAGGCAAGAGCTGTGCCAGCATGGTTAATTAGGCAAAGGAGGAAGAGGCACGAGCTGTGAGGAAGCGGCTGAGGTCTGCCAGCTCCCCAGGAGGAACTCTGTGCAAGCAGGGAAGCCGTGCAGCCGGGCTCCGCCAGTGCAAAGTTCAGGCAGATGGACGGAGTTAAACCAGACAAACACAGCCAGGTCCAGGATGGCGACTCCAGCGTTGTTATTCCCTTCCTCACCTCCCTTCCTCTCACCTGCTCGTTCCCACCCTTTCACACGCACTGCCGGGAGTCCCAGAGGGAGCAGAGCCTCGTTTCCCCTCCAGAAGGCATCAGCACGAGCTCTCAGCTCCCTTTCATCTTGCCCTGGCCACGTGCAGAGAAGAATGCGACCTTGCTCCTGGAGGATTTCCTGCACGCTGTCTGGGACGCAGCTTCGATTTCTCTCAGACTCCAGATGCTACACGGGGCTCCTCCTTTCCCTCCCGAAGCCGTATGACATCCAGGGACCTGTCAAGCCAAGTTAAGGGTCCTCCTTTCCCCCTAATTGCAAACATAAGACAAATGAAATACCTGTAGTAGTGCGTGCAGCTTGAGAGCCTGTGTTCAACAGAGGGGCTGTTCTGAAACCTGAAATAGCTGCTCTTGCTTCACGTGGAGTTATTTTACATTCCTTTTTCCTACAGCTTAAGACAAATAAGCTTTGGTCTGGCAGCACATCTTCTGTGGATTGAAGTTACTGGGGAAGTTCTTGGCCACTTCTGTTGGTAACGCTTTTTTGGGGGTCGGATTTAATAAGGCATATCATATAAATGAGAGTTTGAGGGAATTTGGCTTCAGCTTGCCAGGGTTTCATGTTTTGGTACAGGTAGAAAGGACAGGGCAGCTGGTTTTGCAAGCAGTTTGCTGTGAAGGCTGAAGGAATGCTTCGATGGCAAAGCTACTGGAAAATAGTGAAAAAGGGCAGAAAAATGTCCTGTGGGTCTGAGCTATTCGTGCGTGCTTCCTTTTTTCCCCTTCAGCTACCGAGTGCTGACAGGGACGTTCTGCAGCGAGGTAAACTAATTTCCAGCATTGTCTTTCCCCTTTTCACTGGTGCACGGCTACCTTGCAGCACTACGTGTCTCCTCTTAAAGCAAACGAGACAGCAAAACCTGCGGGCATTTCTCTGGGGGTGGTGCACCGGTTCTCTTGGTGGCAAGAGAACAAACAGGCTAGGTCTGAAAAGACCTCTTCGGGTGGCAAATGGGCTGGGAGCACAGCTGGAAGATGAAAGATGGAGCTTCCCTGTCCCTGCTCGGGCTGTCGGCTCTGGTTTCCTCTCGGCAGGACTTCCACGGGACGGGGAAGCCGAATTGGCTGCGGTGTGCATGGTGCTGTCCCAAGTGTTTGAGTAATGGGGTGTTAGGAACGTTTTTATTTCATTTTAAATCCGGTTAATTGCTCCAGACTACATTACTGCCTGCAGAACCGCAAGCAGGGGAGCTGTTGGTCCTGCCTGAGCCCCATGAGGAGGTGATATGAGTTTGTTTTACCCACAGGGGGATGTTTTTGGATTCTTTAGCCCAAACCTTAGCATTTGGTTGTTTTAGGCCAAAGGATCAGGGCGATTCAGTCCTTGGTTTTAGAGCCTTCGATTGCACTCTCAGGCTCACAGAATGACACAGGTTGGAGGGGGCCTCAGAAATTCTCTAAGCAGGGCCAGCCTTGGGATCCCACCAGGGTGCTCAGGGCCGTTTCCAGGTGGGTCTGGAAAGCCTCTGAGGATGGATCCAGGTTGCACACCTGCTGTGAGTACCCCAGAGCTCATCTCTGGTTTCCTAAAGAGCCTTCTGCTCTCTTCTGCTGCAGAATGAAGAAGAGGAAATCAAGCTGGAGATAAATATGCTAAAAAAATATTCCCATCATCGGAATATTGCGACATATTATGGTGCATTTGTAAAGAAAAGCCCTGCGGGCCAAGATGATCAGCTCTGGGTAAGTGTTTAGTGTTCCTTGTGTCCATCACACTCCCAGCTCCTTCCTTTAGAGCTCCAGGATACTTGGCCTGGACCCTGTCTTGGTGAAACTCTGAAGCTACTGTCCTGAGAGGTAATTTACAAAAAAGGAACATCCCTCCTCCCTACACATCTTCCATCCTCCCCTCTGATTTCCTTTGAGGATGAGTGTAAAGTTTGTTACGATAATTGTGTCTTGGGTTGTTGGTTGTGTTTGTTGTTAGAGCTTTTTTCCCCCAAATTAAATGTTTCTGTCTTTTTTAATAAGGGTGAAAGAGAGCTTGTACTCTCATTTCCCCTCCTTTTTCTTGTCACTTTCTACACATTTTACCAGTTGAAAAATAAAAAAGCAAAAAGTGGAATTGGCAATGAAGCAAAGAAAAATGAAGCCTCCACATTTATTTTTTTTCTGCAAGATTTTTGGAGATCTGCAGCAAAATGAGAAATTTTAAATTCTGAAAAAACTCCCACGTTTCTCAGTGCTCTTTTTATTCTTTGTTTCTGATTTATGTTTCTAGAATGAAAAGAATTTCCTGTAACCCATAATAAGAGAGGAGCACTCCTAAGTTATTTACTTTATATTCATTCATTCATTCATTCAGTAATGTGCACTGTTCAGGAAATGAGATTCTGCATCATTTGGCACCCAGGAAGGTGGCATGTAATTCACCATACCTTGATGGTGGGGGCAGTGGGTGTCTTAATGGTACCTGTACTTGTGCCCTGCCAGTGCTGTGGTAAGGGTGCATTGCGTTTGTCTCTCTGCAGCTGGTGATGGAGTACTGTGGTGCTGGCTCTGTCACTGATCTGGTGAAGAAGACAAAAGGGAACTGCTTTAAGGAAGACTGGATAGCGTACATCTGCAGAGAGGTTCTCAGGGTGAGTTGTGCCACCAGAGCTTTGTTGGCCTTTCCCAGCCTTTGCTCGCTCATGTAGGACAATAACGACCACTGCTATTTTAAGGTTCTGATCCGTGGGGCTTGTGGGCTGTGGTTCACAAGAGTCAAGATGTTCATCAGCCCACAGTACTCTCATCAATCCCATTTTCTGTACGAACACATGGGTTATGGTTTTCTGTGGCAAATAGCCATCTTCTTCCACATCTTGAGATCTTACTGCTCATTGCTTTGGCTGGTCATGCTGTGCAAAGTCTTTCTGCTCCTAAGTCCTTTACCTGCACACACTCAGGGGCCTTTTTTCCACACTATTAAAAGCAGTGTTGGCTAGGTAGCATTCCAGAATCTTAAAGGTGGCCCTGCTGGGGCGGTACTCCCAGAGATAATTCTTGCAACTATATTTCATTCTGTGTCAGCTTAGGGCTATTTTTTGTTCCTGGAAAGTGTAGAGAATAAAACAGTTCCTAAATGTGATCTAATGAACTAGCCTGGCAATAAATAAATAAATAAAATGTTGGAAGCTGTCAATCTAAATTCAAAACCCATTACAGAGCTACTGATCCATCTTCCTTGCGATGGAGTCTTACTTCTTCTCTAAATAACAGTACACTAGATGCAAATTCTGGGAGCCAAAATTCAAATAGCATGCCAAAGTAATGCTTGAACAGGGGTAAATCTTTGCTTCAGGAACAGCAGAATTGGGAAACATGCTCAGTGGAGAACATCAGCCATCTCACCTGGATTTGGCATTAGACTGTGTGTTGTAATAACTATAGCTGGAGGTTGTGGGGAGAGCTCTTCTGTGGGAAAAAATCCCAGTGGTCTGGTTAGGTTGCTGTTGTTGTGTCTGGGTGGCTATAAAGCCTCTCCTAAAGCAGTTAGTGTTAAAACCTTTGGTTTACGCTCTTGCAGCTGAAAGCAATAGCAGCATGCTTGCATAAAACAAGCAATTGGATTGAACGATCTTCATTTGAAAACAGGGAATAACTTGTTGCATCTGGATTGAAAATGCTTCCTTCTGGAAACTTTAGGGGCTGGGAGGAAGCTCTGTTTGAAGTCGTGAATATTATATTGTAGAGGCTAAACATTTGGAGTGAAGTACCCCTTGGCTTACTACAACATATTATTTTGGTGTGTTCCATTCTGTCTGTGCTATCGTAATGTTACACGGACAGCTTGGGAAGGAAGGAGAAGCCAGAAAATTGCGAATACTAGCTGAATGAAAACAATGTGTGCCACATTCAAAAATGATCCGAGATGGTATTTTGAGCTGTATGTGGCCCATTTATTATTGAATACAGAGTTTTGCTGTTTTGCTGAATGCAGAGTAACCCACTGTGGCCAGCCAGCTGCTGTCTCTGTACATCACAGAGAGCATTCTGCACTGCTTCTCACCTCTTTTGTTTGCTTTTAATGAGTGTTACAAAGAGACGTCCCTTGATTCTAAGATAGAAGTAGGAAAATGTTGGTACTTTTCCCGTCACACTTGACTTCAGAGAGGCTCCACTACTGTCAGGCCTTCTGCTTGCTGTCTTCTCTCCTTGCCAGAACTGGGGTCTTCGTGTTATTAATCTCATGTAAAGGGCTTTGCCCATGAATGAATTCTGAGAAGATAATAGTGTATAAAGGCAACAATGCCAAGCTCATGATGATGAGAATAAGGGAAGTCTCGCCTTTTTATTTTTAGGGCTTGGCACATCTTCATGCTCATCATGTCATCCATCGAGATATTAAAGGGCAGAATGTTCTTCTCACAGAAAATGCAGAAGTAAAACTGGGTAAGTTTCCTTAAAAGTTTCCTTAAATGAGTGCTAGAAACCTGTTTGTAAAAAATTTACAATTTCTATCTTACCTTGGAAAGACTTTAAAGGATATATTTAATGCTTGTGTATATAAGGTGCCTGTCGTATAGAAAGAGAGAAAAATGGGATGTATTCTGCAAGAATGTCACTCACAGCCTGTAGGAAAAATACAGCTACTTCTGGGCAGTCAACACAAAACCTGTGTAGTAAGTCACAGCACCACCAGGCCTTCACAGCAGATTCCTGGTGTACAAAACATTCCAAAAAAATAAAAATAAAAATTTGGAGACTACATTATGCTACTCTATTTATCTATGGGAAGTGATCTTAGAGATTTTCATATGTCTGATGATAGGTGAAATTACTCGTGTGAGGGCTGCTACTGAGAATTAGCTCTTACTAATTGTCATCTCCCAAGAACGTCTGAGAGTTTACTCATTTCCTTTTCTAGCTGTGACGTATCAATGCTGACAACTTCTAACTTCCTAAGACTAAATTCAACTACATTATCTTTCTGGAAGAGGGGATGTCTTTCACGTTTTTGGAAGGCATCAGAGAGGATGCATGGCATTAATTTAAAGGAGCAGGCTCAAGGAGGACACTTCTTTTTTGGGGGATGGTCCTTTATTCTCCATCTCATTTCCTCATCTGAAAGAAATAACTGTAGAGTTGGAGAAGAAGAATATACATAGCCTATGGATATGGGGTAGGATGCTTGGCTGGAGCAAGTCAAAATAAGCATTAAAAACTAACTAAATAAATAAAAGTGTTTCCAGAGAGATTTAGCTCTTAAAGCAGAGAAGCTGGAAAACCAAGAGGTCCTCAGTCCCGTTTCATTCCACTTCAGCGTAAGCATTATTTGTAAAAATTCTGTTCTCATTTCCCATCAATTGCACAGAAGGCACGATGATCCCAAAAGTCAGGTCCAACTTCCTGTTGCAGATGGCTTGCTAAACAGGGATGTTAAGCAATAGTCGTATAAATGACCACGGTATGCAGATGGTCTGCAGTGAGGAAATATGGGTGAGAAAATCTGCTCCTTGATGGTATTAGCAGGGCTGTTTCTTTCCAGTCCTTTCTTTTCCCTGTTTTCTTGTCTTCTCTGTGAATAACACTCAGGTGCTGTGCCTGGTGGTTCCAATTAGTGCATCTGAGCAGTTCATTTAATGAAAAATATGGTCACACAATTATTGATTGTATAGGCCTTTCTTCATATCTGAGCCAAACCATTTTCCTATACATCCTCGATGAAAGTAACATCCTTTCAGCACAAAGAGCACCACGCAACTCTACAGCTTTCCAATTATAATGAGGCTAAGATCAGAATAAACCCATATACTCTTCAGCCTGTTGTAAGCTGTTTTTGAATGCAGGGAAGGAGTTATTTAAAATGGTTCAATACAAAGTGATTATGATGGTGGATAGGTTATGATTTTATTATTTTTTATTATGATGTTATTATTTGGTGATTTTTTTTTTTATTATGATTTCCAGCTTTCAGAAGTGGCCTTATTAGGCACATCCAAATTTTCCTTGTCCATAGGTACTATTTTTCTTTTTTAATACTAAAGATCTCAGGTTCTACTCAGTGTATCATATAAATTAAACATCAGTTATTCTGTACTGTCTTCATAGACCAGTCCATGTCTGTTGTAGCCTGCCTGCCAGATTTAGCATGCAGTTTATTGGATCATTCTTTCAAAAAGAGCAAGAGGCAGTTTAATTTCAATTATTGGACAAGATACACTGTGAAAACTCAGATTTGGTGCATACTGTAGCCCAAAGGTTTGGTATCTAAACAATATGGAAGCAATTAAGCAAAAACTCTGCCACATGGATGCAAACATTCATTAATTTCTTTACCCCACTTGGCTTTTTAGTGGATTTCGGTGTAAGCGCCCAACTGGATAGAACTATTGGGAGAAGAAACACGTTTATTGGAACACCGTATTGGATGGCGCCTGAGGTCATTGCTTGTGAGGAGAACCCAGACTCTACATATGATTACAGAGTAAGTGTTATAACTCTGCCTAAGGTAGCAAAACACTCAAGTTCTGCATATGAAAATTTCAAACATCCCTTCTTTTAAACCACAATAATATTAAAACTGTACAAGTAGAAGTATTTGCAGTATGTGGGTGGTAGCTAATTTTTTAAGAGTGGAATTTCACTATGAGTATTTTTTGTGAATGGTTCATATGAGAGATACACATTCATGAACTATTCTGTTCAGTGAAATACTGATATATGGAGGTTGCAGGTCAGGATGGGAAAGAAAGGAAGAGGTAAATTTGAAAGAAAGGCTTGAGAAACAGTGCGTTGGTTGTAATGGTAATATGGCAAGGTATTGCTCTTCTCTTTACCTCTCAGCCTGGAGCCTCCCAGCTCCAAGCCCTTAATAATCTTTGTGGCCCACTGCTGCACCTACCCCACTGCACCTCATACTGGGGAGCGCAGACTTGGTCACAGCCCTCGAGATACAGCCTTGCCAGCACTGAGCAAGTGGGAATTGTCACCTCTCCTCACCCACTGGCAGCACTCATCCTAGCTGATTCTTCACAACCAATCTCAAGCAGAAAAGGCTGAATGAATACATGGGCCTTACCTGTTCTTGTTATATGCACCGGTTTACCTGGTCCCTGCCATCATTTTTGCTCCTGTACAAGCACATACTGATATCTTCTTCATTGATGCCAAAGACACAAAAATTTGTTTTATTTTTTGAGATGAGCTGCATGCTGTGCATTTTGGATACCAGCAACAGCTATCAAACACTTTTTCTGGTTCTCCTTCCAGCTATTATAATGTACCAATGCTGTTCTGAAGAGACTTACGAATCTTATCCTTTGTCCTCTGGCCTGTTTCCGGCAGTGTTGTTGTTTGCCTGTCTACACTTGCCCTGCACGATGTTTTCCAGGAAAGACTTTCTCAGCAACCCTTGCCTCTGGTCACTGTCTTGCTCCATCTGTTCTGCTGGTTGCCACTTTGCACCTCTCATTCTAACTGTGGCTTCAGAAATTCTATTAGAAGAGCCTGTTATTACCTCCATTTTCTTCTGGTTCAGAGGCTATGATTCTTCCTTGTTGAGATCTTCTTCTGTGCTGCACTGGCAGTGTGAAATCGCATTGTGTGAGTGGCAGTCATGACCAAAGAATGTTCTTGGATTTTAGTTTTCATACCATGTGAATCTCATCGTGAAACCTCAATAAATGAATCTCTTGTCTTCGTTGATTTTGTTTTCAGAACATATAAGCGTTAGGAACACACACCCTACTTCTTGAGGTTCCCTTGCCTTCAATAACAAACAAGGTTCATCTGCTTGCCTTTGTGTCTATCTTGGAATAGTTTATGCAGATGGTTATTCAAAACTGATCAGTGGAGGGGTTTGGAAGCATCACACAGACAGTGCTATGACTCAGAAGGCGGCATAAGGCCGGTCTTTTCTACAGAGATTTGTGGCTGACCTGATGGGGAAAGTAAAAGGAACCCATTCTGTGGCGTCTGTAACTTCTTGCTGGTCCAGCTCTGTTGAAAATTTGACAGAAATGATAACAAATGAGTGAAAATATATATGCATAAATACATCTATAAACACACAGGCCTTTACAGACACTGGTATTTTCCCTTTCACCTGGCTGCTTCTGACACCTTGAAACACAAAACCAAATCTTTTTTTTTTAGCCTGGTTGTTTCTCCCATTCTCCCCAGAGCCTGCAATACTGCCTCTAGAAGATTTTTCTAATTTTCAGTCATTTATTTAATAACAAATCAGGGTCACACTGGTTTTGTTCTCAGAAGCTTCTACAAGTTATAACACAAACTGGTTTGCACAAAGCAGCTCAGAGCAGCTGGACTGAGAAGGCTCTGTTGGTAAAGGCAAATTTAGTTAGGGTGCCAGGCTGGGTCTGAGCTGCTCTTCACATAACGGCATATTGCATCTGATCTTTGAAGGTTTGTCTTCTTTTCTCCCTGTTAAAAGATAATTTGAGAGATCCCTCTGCAAGTTTATTTCATCACATACCTCTCATCTGACTACATTTAGACACACACACACACAAAAAAAGTAAAATAACGTATGTGATCAATCAGGTGGAAGCCTGAGAAGTTTTTAGAGGCTCTGGTTGTGTTCCCAGTTTACCTTCCATGCTCAAAACCTGGCCTTTAGCATCCAGATAAGCTGACAAAGAAAACTCCAGTCTAAGTTAACTGAGCTGAACATACACTACAGCATAAATCTGACTGTGACTAAACCTCCTTTTGTGTGCCCAAAAACATGTGACTGGAGACTTTGTAGACAGAAAAAGTCAGACCCCAGGGCCTGGCTATAATTTTTGTTCTATCAGTGTAGAAACTCAGCAATGACTATTGATACAAGCATTAAGACCAAGAATTTTTTGGCGCTGTCGCGTCTCACTGCCTCGTGACAACAGCTTAGAGACTTAAAATACATATCTAAATGGTGCCTGGTGTATTCTGGCTCTTTAGTTTAGTTTATTTTTTGAATGCAAAAGGTTTGCATTTTGGGGCTGGCTGCATAAATGATGAATCAGCTACTCAGAGCTGCACGGGAAATAGGAAGCTTCTGGCTATTAGCACGTTTCCTAAAAGCTCAGGAGGGAGCGGGAGGGAGCAGAAGGTGTGTCACAGTTGCGTTAACATGACCTGGTCTGAGAGAATTCTAGGGGAACTGTAAAAAACATAACAAAAGGAAAAAAAAAAAAAAAAAAAGCTTCAAGTTGCAATGTGCAATGTGTGTTTTTTTTTTTCCCTGCAGAGTGACCTCTGGTCTCTGGGAATCACTGCAATTGAAATGGCTGAAGGAGCTCCTCGTAAGTGATTTGGTATGGGGAAAAGGGGCTCTGTGCTTTGTGAGTATGTTCTGTGTTAAGATAACTCATGGTTTTGGGTTTATTTTTACAAATAATCTGTGATTTTTTTCTCATTTGGCTTCCCTAAGTCCCTGGTTTCATTCCTTGCCTTCACATGCTAGGGAAACAACATTTTTCATGGAGCTTTTATTAGCATTACTTTGATCACTGCCTGTGGATACAGCTAAGCAGAAGCGATGGACATGTTAGCAGAAATATTTGATGAGTGGTTTTGGTTTTAGGTCACTATTGGAGAAAAAAAATGGCAGTGGATGAAGCTAGGCTTAAAGGTTTTTTACTCAGGGCATGACCTGATTTATCCCAGGTTTTGGGGTGAATACTGTATTAGCTCATACCGTGGCTTCAGTCCATGACCCCATGCAGCAGGAGTGCGCAGGGAGACCCTCACTGATCCTGACTATCCCCCTCACTCCACTGGTCAGTGTCTCATAGCCATTAGGCAGGAATTGGCAGCTGCAGGGTAGATGCAAGGACCTCGTCCATCTTCTGTTTCCAGGGAGGACCCCTTGTTTCACCCCTGCACCCATGGAGCAGCTGTGATGTGAGGGTGTTTCTGGTGACTGCGGAGAGCACAGGAGATGAACTAGATTATACTCTGGCCTGAGCTTGAGAGCACGTAGGCTGTATTTTAAAAACACTCTTGGCTGTTTTCCTGTCAGACTTGGTTTTTAGCAGCACTCAGGAGCCAGCTGGAGCTCGGGAGCACTTTCAGGCACAGTGCTCCCGCCTAGCTAAAGCTTAGTCCCAAGACGTGAGTCCGCAGGGAGTCTCCTTGGAGAGAGCCTTTACAGCTTCACATGCTAATTCCTCATTCCGCTTGTATTTTATGTTTTCACTAGTTTTGGCAGGGCATTGTAATGGATTATATTCTGTTGCATTGTGCTCTTTTTTTTTTTTTTTTTTTTTTTTTTTTTTTTACTTGTGCTGCAACAGACTCTGGGACCCATAGCTAGAAACCAGACTTCTGCCTGCCATCCCCACTGTACCACAAGCTATTGAAAATACAAAGGAAAAAGACAAAAAGACAACCCAGATGTGAGAACCGATGGTGGGCAGCTACAGGCAAAGAAAGAAATAGAAGGCAGTAAAGGCTTCGCCAGACCACAGCCTTCTCACTTTTACTAGTTCTGTAATACTGTAAATCTATTCATTTTAAGAGAATCACTGCTGAACACCTGCATATCATGAGAAAGCAGCCTCCGTATAGATCCTATCAGTAGTCATTGAGCAGCTCTGTTGTGTGAAGGAAAACCTCTGACCCTCGATATTTCTCCGTGACGGATGGGGGCATGTTCATAATTCCAGACAAAATGTCTGGGGTATAGGAGAGATGATGGTATTTACTTTTTTCCAAGTTCTTTGTGGTTTTAGCTTTCCACAACAGTAACACTAAACAGAAGTACATTGGGCTGGAGAGAAACCAGCATCTGAATGCATGGGGAGGATTTCTTACAGATTGTCTAATAACGGTGCTCATGCTCCCAAAACACAGAATAGATGAAGTATGTGCTCAGCCATCACTCTCTGCTCAAGTGACACAGTTTATGGGCTGTCTGGTTCGCATCAGGTTTTCTTCATCCTACTTTTTTGTCTTATGTCATGAGCGATGTATCTTAGCTTATCATTTATCTGAACCATAAAAAAAAAAAAAAAAAACAAAAAAAAAAACAAACACATTTAACTTCTGTTTATGCAAAAACACCCATTTGGTATATTAGAGATGGGAGGTTTTTTAATGTCCTTCTGAAGCCTTATATATATATTTAAAAAAAAAAAATGAAGAAAGCTGCAATCATTGCTGCCATTGTTGAGGTTTCTTTCAACTAAACCTCATTTAGCTGGTGATAACAATGTATTGTTGTGAAAGCTTTCTTTGTACTCTAAGACTTCATTTGTCTGTAGCCTGAATGTCACTGACTGATGGTAAGGTCCTGTGGTGGGTGCTGTGCTGGAAGAACTGGGAGAAGCAAGTGGGGGTCTGCCTGGGTGGTGGTGGTCAGCTGTGATTGGGATGGGGGGACGTGTGCCCTTAACTGTGTGATCTCCTTTGCAGCCCTGTGTGACATGCACCCCATGAGAGCGCTCTTCCTCATCCCCCGGAACCCGCCCCCAAAGCTGAAATCCAGAAAATGGTAAGGAGATACGTGCAAACTGTATTTTTGCAGCATTGGGCTTAGGAGGATTTTGAGCTCTCTTGTCCAGAGACTATGATCTTGTCAGATCCTGCAGTGATTTGTGAGGTCTTTCCTCCACATCTGTGGTCTTTCTTCCACTGTTTATAGTGCTGGGGAAAGCCACAGGTGCAGATATAGTTTACTTCTGGGAAGCAGCACCTTCCTTTTGAACTCTGGCTAAGCAGCAGCAGTCATCCCAGTCACTAAAGATTGGGGCATGGGTGGCTGCAATTTCAGTTTAGATAGGCTGTTTGGGTTGGTTTGTCAGAAGATTGCATGAACGTTGGGGCAGTCCTTGTGGCTTACAGAGGATTTGTCATATAAATGAAGTTTATAAAGAAAATCCTCTCCATACCAAAAGGATAAGTAATTTTTTTTTTAAGCTGTGTTGGCCAGATAGTGGTTTTGTTGATACTGATGTAAATTCAGTACTGAATTTAAAATTCAATACTGAAAAAGCTTATTATTTAACCCTGCTATTCTGTGTTTTTCAGGTCAAAAAAATTCCTTAACTTTGTTGAAAGCTGCCTTGTAAAAAATTATTTGCATCGTCCATCCACCGAAACCTTGCTTAAGCACTCCTTTATCCGAGACATGCAGAATGAACGGCAAGTGCGCATCATGCTGAAAGACCACCTGGATAGGACCAGGAAGAAAAAAGGAGAAAGAGGTAACGTGGCAAAAAACAAAATAAAAGGAGTTGCAGCTAGTAAGGTCCTCTTCTGATTTTTGGCAGCAGAGTATGAGGCAGATCCACCTGAAGTACCAGTACCACAAAAGCTGTGAGAAAGCTTAGTTGGTGATAGCAGTTGGGCCATTTGGAAAATCTCTTTGCCAAAGCCCAGGTCCTTAATGGTGTTTAAGAGCTGAGGTCTTTGGATACTGACTGACACCGATTCACGGCACACAACCCAAATGCTGCTGTGACCAAGGAGTCCAAGAAACATCTAGGCCTCTGCTTTCTGGAGTATCTAATCCGTACGCCACGAGCCTTACCTAGTTTCTCAGTTCATCTGACGGTTCCTGGTCCATTTAATTTACTGGTTGCGTCTCCATATCTCTTGACTACTTTGGGGTCAGTAGTGCTCTCTAAAGAGCATTTTGCACTGGAGTTCACAAGAGTCCTTGAGAAGGCCTCTAAGATCCAGTCACACCTGGGTATAATTGTCTACTGCACAGGATTCATGAAGAAAGAGAGAATCTGAGGTGGTTCCAAATGTTAGCCCTGTTATTCAGAGCAAAACCTGGAAATAGTGTTGAAGTGGCATGTTGACCTGCCATGTAGAGGGCTGTAGCCTGCCACCCCATGATTTTCCCTGTCCTCTCTCCCCTCCTTCTCTTGTATATTTTATAATGGCAGGGGTACTGTGAAGATCAGTGGCTATGAAGGCAAACTCAGAAAGCTCTGTTAAGTTGGAAAATGACTTGCCAAACTCTTAAGTATTGATTTGACAAGAATATTTGTGCCTAAAATGGAATTGCTGTTGCAGTGTAAATTTACTGACTCCAATAGTCGACATAAATTCTACCACCTCTTTCAGCTGTGGATCTCAAAGCCCAGTTGAATGGAAAGACAGACAGTTAAAGGTTTTCACAAAGAATGCACTTGAGGGGGTAAAGATATGGTGATAACAATCACATGTTGACAGATAGTTTTATTTAGACATGGAAGGTGCTTTTTTTTTTTTTTTTTTTTTTTTTTATCAGAGCTCCCCTGAAAAGGAGAACAGTGTGAAACTGCCTGACTATACACTTCAAGTTAGTGATGTCAAAAAAAGTTAGGTCCTACTTTGGTCCTGCTCTGTATTGTTGGCTGTATGGCATGCTAATTTGAAACCCTCCCTTAAAAGCTGCCTCTCTGATATTCGTGAAGAGAACTTTAAAAATATGGGCCACCTTCTCCTGAATGGCTGTGTTAAAACCAGCACTGTGTGATTATCCCTGGTTCTTTAATTATTAATTTTAGAACAAAAGGAAACACAGATTTACTCTGAAGACCTCAATTTAGCCATGCAAAAAGCACACAGTAGCAGAGAAGGACTGTATAAGTCTTTTATGCCTTATCTGGATTTATTTCTGAAGTAACCCCACTGCTAATGTTATGGGGTTGGATATCTCTGTGGGCTTAGTGTAGCATTTTGCAGGTTGTGGAAACAGGTCAGTTTTGCAAAACCAGCGTAGCCCGTCAAGGGAAAAAGTAGAAGCGTGTAAAGGGGCTGCCCAGTGACCTGTGGTCTGAGCTAGGTTTTGAGAAATCCATACCTGGATTTCTTCTGCTGCATCCCCTCAGCCTCCTAGAGCATGCAACCTGAGGCTTTTAAATTCCTGCTGAGCTGCATGTAGTTCAGATCGAGTGCTCAGAAGGAAAGTTTGAGATAACATCTTAAATAATGTCATCCTCCATTGGCATTTATTGTTCTCTCTCTTTTTTTTTTTTTAATAGAAGAAACAGACTATGATTACAGTGGAAGTGAGGAGGAAGATGATGAGCTGAATGAAGATGAAGGAGAACCAAGGTTAATTTTATGACATGAATATAAAATTTGATTGGCCAAGCTGTTCTCGTTGAAGACAGCTCTCCTCAGACAGATTGACTTTCTTAACTTCCTCTAAATCCCTTATCTCCTATATCCCCTCTGGTAGCTTTAACTGTTCTCTAGCTATTGAATACAAATTCTGAGTGTAAGGTGTCTGTAATAAGCTGCTGCTTTGTTCCCCAGCAATAGGGAGGAAAATCTCAAATGAAGCAGCCAATAATCAGCTTCAGGCTGCTTTGTAGCACAGTAAATGCAGATGCGTAGCCAACATGGCAGAGATTTATTGAAACATTTTCATTTGCTAACACAGGACAACGAGCAATTCCCAGTGCACCTTGTATTCTCTCCACTTTAATGTTATGTTTAGTCATAGAGCAACTTGCCTTTTGTTTCAGCTCCATAGTTAATCTCCCAGGGGAGTCAACTCTCCGTCGTGAGTTTCTGAGGCTGCAACAGGAAAACAAAAACCGTTCTGACCCTCATCGCCAGCAGCAGCAGTTGAAGGACCAGGAGAAATACAAGAAGCAGCTGCTGACAGAGCGGCAGAAGCGCATTGAGCAGCAGAAAGAGCAGAGAAAGAGGCTGGAGGATGTAAGGCCTGGCTTGTATTGCTGTTCCACATCCCATCACAAATAAAAAACATGCCTGTAGAGAATAGTCTTTGAAAGGCAAGAAGGCTGTGTTAAATTGTCAGCACAACCTGTCTTGTAGTCTTTAACCCTGGCGGAACTGTCACTTCTGAACACAATGATATTAAATGATTTTAAAAGGACTCTGTCCTTTTCCTGCTAACAACCTGCCCTGAGCTTTGGGAGCAGCAGGGTCAGGGCGTTTGCTTGAGTTTGTTTGGTTGTGGAAGCCCAGGCAGATGGGCTGAGAGGTCCTGGTTTCTTTCTCGTGTGCATTGCCCAGTTCTGAGGCTGTCTTCCAGATCCAGGGTACTGGCCTTGCTTCTGTTTAAGATGTTACAAGGTAGCTGCCTTTTCAGCTGTCTGACGCACTGTGATGTTGCAGGATTGCTAAATCACCAACGTGTCTCTTCTCAGGAGCATCTGATGAGATTCAAGCATTGTGCAAACACTCCCAAACTGGCAAAACAGTTCCAGCAAAACTGGGGGACTCTGGAAAAAACCTTTGCTTCTCAAAATGACAGGAAGACATTTGTCATTAGATTAGCTGCCAGCCACCACAGAGAGCTCACATGCCTGCTTTAAATGAGTGGCAAATCTGTCCTTGGCTGCCAAAAGGGCAAAGGTTTCACTTCAAATTTGATAGTCATTGCGGTGGCAATTTGTGGTTCTCTGCTCCTGCTGGGCTGTGTATCAGGTATCCCCTATTACTGAAAGTACACCAGGAAACAGGCGTTGTGATTAATGAATACTGGCATAAATAATTGGCAGGTACAAAAGGAAAACAAAATAACCAATGTTATTCTCTGGCTCTCTTTCAGCATCAGAGGCGAGAGCAAGAGCTCCGAAGGCAGCAGGAGTGTGAGCAGAGGTGGCCAGAGGCTAAGGATGTTCAGAGGAAAGAGGAGAGATGTAAAGAAGACAGAAGAGCTGTGGAAGATGATGAACGGTTCATAGCAGACGGGCAGAGGAAATCAGAAAAGAAGCAGGTATGAAAGGGGGGTTTACTGGCAGCAATTCCCAGCTCCCTGTTCCTGTAGCTGTTGTCTTTCTCAGTTCCCTTGAGGGTGTTGCCATCCTCGGAGTCACAGACCAGAGAGGGACTTTTTAAATGTATTTACTGCCTCTTGTTCTCACTTGCAACCTTCTTTGGAGTTAACTGGCATGTTACTGAGTCACCTTCCTTATCTACAGCAATGACACTTCCTCTCCCTTGAGCATGACACTTCTGTCCCTGCTGCTTCTCCTCGCTGAAGTTGTCTTCAGTCACTTTAATCTGATTTAAGATATCTTTACCCTGAAAGCTTGCAGCATGAGCTCAACTTAAGCTTAAATCTCTGGAGTCTCCAGTCTTTCTTCAGATTGTGCAAAGGACAATCTCTTTTTTACAAATAAAAATGAAGTGGAGGTTATTTTTAACACTGAAGTCACATTGTCGAGTCTGGTGCCTTGGCCACTATGTTTTCCTAATGTTGCAACTAGTGACCTGATTCATAATCAAGCATGGCGTGTTTGATCAAAGGCCTCTGTTTTTGGAAAAGTAAAAGGAAAAAAATGTGATTTTCTGTTGTGTTCTTCCAAAAGCTAAACATAGAGTGTTTGGGATCATTTTATGCTTTCTGTTCCTCAGGTTTGTGTCTCTGCTGTCAGCCCTGCAGCAATTGCACTCACTTGATTCTTTTTAAAAGCCAGTATTTCCAGCAGTCAGCTTGATTGTCCTCTAAGGCGTTGTTCTCTCTGAGGTTCACCACTCTTTGCTTTCAGAAAAAAGTAGAAGACGTGCAGCACAACAAGAGGGTGCATCGAACCTTGCCCAAAGATCAGACGCAGCTGTTGTCTCTCCAGCATGACCATAAGCAGAAAAAGAAGGAGCCTTCCAAGAGTTCAAATTCAGCAGCACATCCTCCACCAAGCAACGCAGGCAAAGAGGTACCAACTCAGCCAATGTAGCATTTTGGTGCAGTTGAAGTTTATGATGCTGTGGTGGTCCTGAAGTAGAGAACGGGATGATCTTTAAACCTAAATCTGCAGCTTGACCTGTATCTTTCTACACACTTTGCTATAAAGAAGCCTTTGATATCCATTAATGTAGAGGATAAGGAAAAGGAGGGGTTAGTCTCTGTCACTTGTAGTCAAGTTCAAAGAAAGGCGTGACTGTGGTGAACCGGGAATCATAATCCCTCTGGTCGACTAGCTGGCATTCCCTTGTCTCCCAAAGACAAATGAATTAAGGTAACATCATCTGAGGTTTTTACAGATGCCTTCACCTGATGTTAGGGTTCACAGAATTGACTCAGACACAGAACACTGTCATGCATTTCAAGCATGGGTCTCTGTGCCCCTGATGTCAGGTAGTGATGCCTTTTCTTGTTCTTTGTCTTCTGGGATTTCAGGTAGATTGGATTTGATGGATAAGGGGTAGCCGTGTAAAGTCCTGGATTAAGAGTTTCACCCTTCACTCCATTTCACTCTTTTGTTAACTCTGGAATTATTTCTGCCATCCAACTCTTTCTGTTTACTGGTATCATAAGGATAAAAGCTACAAGTCCATTTTACCTATGTTACCTCGCTATTCCTACCATGCTCATTTTTCTTTTTGACACACCCCCAGTGTGTGAGCCCAGTTCTACAGCTGGTGCGATTGTCACGTTATTTGGCTGTGTTAGTGTCAGAAATCTCAGCAGTTTGCAGGTGCCTCCTCAGGGGCAGCTGTGTGCAAGTAGAATATTAGATGTGGTAGTTTGTGTATTCCTGACAAGGCAGGTTCCTCCCTAAATACCCAAACTAAGCACAAGGAGAACTTGTGCATGCGTGTGTAGGAGGAATGCAGGGCACTGCTTAGTTACATGTTGCTGCAGTCTTTAAGTAAGTGTCCACTCTGATGTCACCTCTATGTGCGTGCACGTGCTGCAGCTGGCTCCCTTAAGTGAAGTTTTCTATATTGATAAGCAGTTAAATGAAACTCTTCTGCTAGGATTGTTGAAATGGTGAATATCAATAACTGGACAGAGACTGCAAACAGCTAAGTGGCAATATGAAATCAAGAAAAGAACAGATACTAAGGCCCTTGTTAGAGCAGCAGTTTGCGAAAACAAGAGAATGTCTGATTGTGTTTGAAGTAAAACTTAACTGCCACAAAATGCCCTAGATCCAAAGGCTTTATTGCGTTGACTGGTTAAACAAAGCATTACTGAGATTTGAATGAACTCTTTTGGAAATCGGTATTTAGTTGGTGGCAGAGGGCTGGGTCTTATTCTGGCTGTGGAGTAAGTTGGGTGTGGACAGAGAAGTAAGCTGCTTTTGCTAAATACACATCACCAAAGTCATAGAAATGCTTTGCCTTTGCTAGGCTTTGGGTGGGTGGAGAGAATATGCAACTCTGTTTTATTACATTTAACTTTCTTTTCTACTTCACTGTAGCTAGAAGTGAAAAAAAAACTGCAAAATATCAGCTCAAATACTGTTTAGTTTGGGCACAAATTTTGTAGATGAACCCTTCGTAGCAGAATGAAAAATATTATGGAGTTCAGTGTAGGCAGTCACCATTAACTTTTAATTGAGTGGTGAAATAAAATGCTACTAGTTGCAGGTAAGTTAGGCACATGAAGAAGCAAACAGTGTGAAAACAAAAGGGAAATCATATCCACAGATTTGCCTGCCTTTTGGGTTCACAGCACGATGCTGTTGTTTGTCATCATGGCTGCTATAATGTAGTCTGGTTTTGAGGGCAAATTCTTTTACAATATCACTTACTTAATCTCAAAACTTCTTGGAAGACACTTTGCACTAGTTAGGATTTTAGTGGAACAGGATTGCATTTTTTTGGTTAGAATTTGAGACTTTATAATTATGTCAGCACTCATAACGGCTTGTGACAATTCAATAATGCTTTAAAGTTTCAACTATTTTTAACAGAAATAATTCAGTGAATTCCTTCTTGCTAATACTGATCTTCCCCAGTTCATTAGCTGAAAAGATGCCAGTTTCTGCACTGGGAGAGATCTGCACAGGAATAGATATAGCCTACTCTAGAGTAAGTTCTTTTTTTCCATAATTTGTAGGGTTCAGTGGCATTTGAAGGACAAGTTATTGATATAGGAAATCTCTTTGGAATTATTGTTCAGTTGAGATACTTAAAACAATAAAAGTAATTAAAAAAATACCCTATAGCCCTACAAAACCTCAAGTTTAATGTTTGGCACCACAAAGCCCTTTCTGGGGAATTCATCCTCTTTGTCTTTGAGCTCTTCCTATGGCAGGCAGGTCAGAGCAGGTTTTCCCCGATGGGTGCAGATGTGAGCTCACCCCTGTGCTGTGTCCGATCCCAGCAGCTGATGAGCTGTGAGGAAAGGACTCTGAGCTCGGGCTTGGTGCTGCACCAGTTCAGTGCCTGCGCCAGGGCTGCAGTCAGTTCTGAGAGCCCAAAGTGTTGGCTGCTTAAGTTTGCATCTGTGTTGCAATGCATTGCATGCAAATGCTGTTTGAGAACAAAGGTAGTAGTTAAATTATTATCTCTAGCTTAGTGAAACCACTCTAATTTTTACATTTTCTTTCTTGCTCTAGGTAAAATTCACCTTTCATTCTTAGCAGTTGCAAGTAATGAAAATCTGGCCTCAAAAGCAGTGTTACAGTGGAGTTCACTGGGGCTAGAATTTCTTGGCATTGGCTGTTGCTGCTTCTTTTAATACCTTTTTTGCTTGCTTCCCCCCACCTCCCATCAAGATCCATGAGAATCATTTTCCATCTCCTCAGCAGGTTCCTAGGCTGTGTTCAGAGTACACTTAGCATCCTGACCTAGGCACAAGCATCCAGATAGGGTGAGGCCATTAGGAATGTGCGCCCAGAGGCAGCTGGGTGTGAGGTGGCGTTATTCTTGCTTGTGGTGTAGAACTGCTCCTAGGCTGCTAAATCAGAGGATACGATAAAGATTTATAATTCAGAATGGAAATCAGTCACGTTGAATAAAAATGCAAAGAGCCACGGGGTCAAAACCATAAGACAGACATGTTATAATGAGCAGTGCCCTCAGGAAATAAAAGGACCTTTGTTCCTCCTAGATCGTGTTCCGCAGTCTTTTCCATAGGGCAGTTAAAATACCAAACAATAGAGCATTTAAAGTGTTTTAACATAGAGAGCCACTTGCAGGAATGTCAACGTTGTAAAAGGGGGTTATAAATGCACAACAAAACAGGTTGCGTGCTGTCAAAGGTAAGTAAATACAGAGAGATGATTCCTCCCCAGCTAAAATCCTAGCCTGTAGCAAACAGAATGGCCTAGAATAAAGCCGACTGCAGCTCTGGCACGTCATGCCTTTTCTCTTCTCCTTTGCAGGCTGAGGACCGAAGAAAGAGAAGTGACAGCACCCAGCCCTCCCTCCAGTGGCCCGTGGTGCTGGGGCACGACATCGCGCCGCAGGCGAGGGTGGGCTCTGGCAGCAGCTCCAGCCCCTGCACCCCTGCCCTGCAGAGAGCTGTCGTAGTGCAGGTATGGTATTGCTGCCTAAACAGGGAGGAGAAAGCACAGGTAGTGCCTAAGCACATCGGAGACATGTTACCCTTTGCTCCTGGCATAAATAACTGAGGCCTGCAGCAATCTGCCTCAGATTTTTAGTGCCACTGTGTGCTGCTAAGTTACAAGTGGAATTAGACTTGGGCAATGCAGCTCAGGTTTAGATAACAGTTATTTTTATACACTTGATGTCTGACTGTGTTGATTCTATGATGTTACTGTTAGATGTTTCACAAAAAGCCTGAAAGGCTGTTCTGTTACAGTCCCTGGATGATGTATTATTTATATGGTACCATAAATATATGTGGCACTTCACAAAACAAGTCTAAAGCCAAGATCTTTATCCCTGAAGACCATCTACATGAGCAATATTGTTAGGGATCTTATGAAATAATCTAAACGTGTATATAGAGATGGAACGAGGACTAGTTGCCACTGCAGAGTCAGGTGTTGCCTGCAGATAGAGCCTGGGAGGTTTGTGAATTCCCAATTTTAGTCTTCAGGTGCTTTATCAGCACTTACTGAAGAAGCTGTTGGTTTCAACTACAGATGTAAGATCCATGTATCTTAGGCAGTATACCAAAGTATGTACGGAATTCAGTGTTAGAGGTTAGAAGTCATACTGAACAGGTCACTCTATGTATACAGTGAGAACACCGATAAAGTTCTGCATCAGAATCCTTTTCACAGTGTTTTAACTCCTGCTATTTCTACCAGCTCTGGGAGAGCAGATTTAGGGCTCTCACTGCTGTGTATGGCATCTGGTGGCCTCACTTCCCAGCAAGTTGGATCCTGGAGCCAAAGCAGGGAGATGAGACTGAGGAGAGGTGCCTGGGTTATTACTTTCAACTCATCAGCTTTGGGAACATCTCATGCTGCCTTGCTGCTGAGCCCTAACAGCAGGGTGGGCCCTCTGGCTTCTTGGAGGCTACTTGCAATTGCAAGTCGTTACTATGAGGTGCTATCCCAAGCTTTTATGCTCATTGCTAGCCACTGAAATCTTGCTTGTCATGAGCTTCTTGTGAATTTACGTCCTGCATGAAAGATACAGATGTGCCTGAAAAGTCATGCCCTTGTTAGCATCTCTGCATACTGATCGTGTTGAGCTCAGTGTGTCCCAACTCAGCCCTTCTTGCAGCACCATGAATGTTTTGCATTCTCACACTGTATTTCTCGAAGTGTGAGGAAAAACTCTCATCCTTCCTCCTTCCCCAGAGCCTAGGTGCTCACAGGGCAGGCTGCATGGCCCAGTGCTGCCCTATCCTGCTTCCACGTACGCCTGAGAGTGAGTCTGTGCGAGGCAGGTAATAGCTGGCCGATAGCCTCTTTAAGCCCAAGCCTGCTGTGCTTTTCTTGTTCAGGTTGCTGCTGTCTGGTGGTGATGGAAAAATCAACACAGACATCTGCAGGGAAAAAAAGGCCCCGATAGCTTTTCCCTGGGAAAATATTGGTGTATCTTCTCACATCCTTTTTTTTCCACGGCCCATTTGTCATTTTAAGTCATGAGTTTTGTGACTGGGCTAAATTGATGGCTTGGCTTGTAGCATTGACTCACTGGAGAGCTGGTGCAGGGTCTGCAAGAAGGATGTTTGTATCTTAGCCTTGAGCAGTGGCTGGCAGCTTCCTTGAGCTGAATATTTTGGCCCTGTAGTAGGAGTGGGAAGGCCCATAGTGTATTGCAGGACATCTGGGATTCTGCAGGAGCACAGTGGGTTTACCCAGGAGAGTCCTGCCATGCAGAAGTGCTGCTCCATGGATGAAAGGGGCTACATCCTTGCCTGGCTGTGACCCAGACCTAGGACAAGTCACTTCATCCTTTTGCACCTTGTTGGTGCTTCTCTGCTTGGTAGTGCTTCTCTACTGCTTTGGGGAGCGGCAAGGAATAAAGCAATATTATCACCCTCTTTCACATTCCTTCCTAGAAACTACTCTATAACATTTTAATGCTATGTAAAGGCATGGCGTTACTTAAGGCTAACAGCAGCACATGATATATAGTGGTTAGTGTGATTTCACTCCCTGCTGGCAGCTGCCCTGTTACCCCTGCACAAGTCAGTGCTCTAGCAGGTGGAGACCGTGTGGGCAGGGAGAAGTCGATCTGTGGTCTCCTCTGCTGTGTTAGCATGGAAACCCAATGATCTTCAAGGGGTAATTTATAAATCTTCTTAAGGGTTGTTTCCTTTTGCTCGTTGGTAGCAGCTGTTGATGCTAATAGCCGTGTGTTTGGCAGCGTTGCATATATTAACTTTATAAAGCGATAAGGCTATATGAGCGATGGGCCAGTTAGTCACCTGGAGACTAAAAGACTCACAGCAATGTACTCGGAGAGTTCAGTACGTCGGAGCCTTGTTGATTTAAAATAAAAGTGAATGGTGGAGTTAAAATGCAAGGTGAATCCATCACAGATGTCTGTGCTGAAGAACTTCCAGACAGCTTTGTCAGAGAGGGATCATCTGTCATCACTGCTCAGCTCAGACTAAAAAGACTTCTTATTTTAAATGATCCTATTCTGTGTGGCACCTCTTTATTGCCCGACTCTCTGTCAAAATGATTTCCCTGGAAATCTTAATGCAGCTCCCAACGTGCAGGGAGCAGGATTTCTCAGTGTCTTGTACCCTGTCTGTCTGGTGAGGGAAATGTGAGATATTCCCAGATCAGAGTGTGTCATTTCCACCTGCTTTGTACCTGCTTTGCCTTTGGTGAGCTGCAGCACGGCAGCAGGTCCGGCTCTCTGGCTGCAGTGTTGTGGGGTGAGCTGTTCTGGGCTACCTGCAGGATCCTTTTTTTTTTTTTTTCTTTTTTTTTTTTTTCTTTTAAATTGATTCTGTGGTTCTCCTGTAGGATTTGCTATCTAGATCTGCTCTTCTGTGTGGAGTAATGTGGCCAAACACTACGATTTGGGGGTTATCTGAAATGTTTTTGGTTTGCTGTAGAATCGCAAGGTTTTGTAGGTCCTGCAGAAATCATCCTAGAAACAGGCATCACTTCCTGGCTTTACAAGAAACTGGAGTACTGGTCTGTCCCTGCCCAAAGAATGTACGTGGGTACCATCTGCAGAGGGTGTGTGCGGAGCTGAGAGTTCCTCAGTCACATCATGATTCAGCAAAGCTCACCCCTGCTTTTAAGCACAAGTAGTTTTCTGGTACTCTGCAGGACTCAAAAGTTGAAATTTAGGAAGAAAGTTAAGTATCTTGTTGAAAAACTGGCAAGGACGAAAATCTTCCTATATTCTGATAATAATACACTTGCTGTAAAGCCTGTTCCTATCCCCCAGATGAGTCACTTCAGGGGAACACTTCGCTGTTAAAAATAATTCTGGTTAACTGAAAACTATTATTAGTGACAATCATGTTGGACAAAAAAAGTCATTTTGACAAAATGAAAGGACACGGATTAGGAGATGTTCTAACTGCTGATAAAGCTATTTTCTTTACAGAGAGCGAACACAACATGTTCTCCCCAAAAGGCAGGGAAAGCACCTGAATATTTAACCAGGTGAACTCTTCGAGACTGGTTTTCTGCAGCTGACTTCCCCTAGCTGGACTTGGAGGTGGTGGTGGGACAATTGAATGTGTGTTTTTCATCTTTAGATAGTTTTAGAATTACTACTTAGAGATATTTAAATGATCTTCAGAGCTATGGAGGTTCATATTTGTATTATGTTATTGAAAACCTGTGTGTAGTTCTGTTACCGTGTGTTACTTTTTAATATAGGTTACTTCACTTAAAAATGAATTACATAGTAGGTAAATAATACTGCTGTGCATTCATAATGTCTCTAGCTCAAGGGAACTGGTGAAAATTTTAATATGCTTAGCTGATAAATCAATAAAATATTTGTCTGAGTCATTCTGTGGGGAAACTGAACTGCAGCTGCCTCTGAGCTGAGCTGTAGTAATTTGATCGGGACACAAACATTAAAACTTTGACTCAGAGAAAAATTACCGGCCTCTTTCTTAGTACTGGAAGTGGTCGGGGTGCTGTTTTGCAGTCTGCTTGAGATAAGAGGTGCTTCCCACTGGTAATGTACAAAAGCTCAGTCCAGACTGGGGAAGGACAGCAGCTGGCAAGCATCTCGTAGTGTTCCTGCTGGCTGCCGGTGTCCCCGAGGAGCCCTGGTCTTGCTTTGCATGAGAAGAGAAAGCACAAAGTGATATAGCTTCAGGCACTTCTCTACTAGTTTTCTATTTCTGTAACATTAAATTGGTTCTGGCATAGGAATCCCTCAAGATGGGCCCGGCTCACACAGCATTTCCATGTATTCTGTCTCAATCTCGTGTCCAAGAGGATTTCTCATTTCAGGAAGGATCAGTACATTCGGTTGACATTTTTATCTCTGTTCCTTTCTTCCCCTTTGGAAGACTCAAGTGTGATAGATTATTAATGCACAGAATTTAAAGGACCTTTCCTTTTTATTTATTTTTTTAATACAGAGAGAATTAGAGGAACAAATCTAGAGTATTTTAGATTAAATTATACACTGCTAACATGTTATTCCATTGGAATGAGCATTCTATTCCCCCTCTCCTCTCACCCCAATTAGGGCATTTGCTATCCTAATGCCCCAATGTGATGCCCTCAAAGATAGCTGATAGCTATCTAATGAGATTTGCACCGGCTCTCCAGTGAGTGTCAATGCTACACGCCAAGCTAGACACAGGTGATCTCAGTGGGAGCACCTGGCCGTGACTGTGCATGAGGTATAGTGTGGGCATAGTTTCTAATTGCTTACAGCAGGTTCAAATTTTATTTTTTTTAAAGCACCTGTAAATTTCTATTGTAAAGGAGGTCCAGGGCAGTCTGTTGGAGAGTTAGAAGCATTTCCAGGTGGCAGTTTGTCTGCAGTGGCTGTAGGTTGATGGTGGGCTTGCAAAGACTAGCTTGGAAGGGAACGTCTTAGGTAGGAGAGTGGGATTCACCCATTTATTGTTCTTAGTTCTGAAATGGGTCATTGGTCAGGTTTGTATGAAATATATTTAGCAGTAATTTGTGTCACTCAATTCAGCAGTTCCCTGTGCATTGCCAGTGACCTACTAGCTTCTCCACAGACATAAGGGTGGGAGACGTACGTATAGCATAGAAGTTTTTACTATTTCTTTATATTGTGCCCTTCAGCTTGAAATATTTGTGCTTAAGATGGTGGAAATCAATAATTTCACAGTGAACAAGGTAAGTCTGTGTCGAAACACAATACTTGTTACACATTTGCTAAAAATTCGATCTCTCAAACAGAACAGTTGATATCTGTTGGCACTGGGACACGTTGTAGAGGCAGAGAAGTACAATTCACTCTGTATTTCATTTGTTTCAAGTGTGACAATTTCCGGGCAAGTAAAGATGCGTACCACAGCAGCTCGCTGTCAGATATGGCGACAATACCAGTCAGCCCTGGACAAGATGATGTGTTCTGGAGTGAGATTCAAAACGAAGAACAACCCCCAAAGGTATGTGAAATGCTGGGTGTTTGGCACTGTCTGAGCCCGGTTTCCTGCTCTGTGTAGCATCCACCCCCTTTGGCTTTATGAAGCTGAGTGAAAATACCATCAGTTACTCACTTACTAGGTTTCACTAATCTAGAAAGAAGACTACATGTATAAAGATACAATTCTGTACTGATTAAGCAGGTCAATGCTCTCAGTGTGTGCATATAGTATCTGTGGGGTCAATGAATGCAGATACACGTTTTTTGTTAGACCAAATATTTGTAGCTTCCCTTCCTGTGCACAATCTGGTTTGTTGCAGAAAAGCTCATTAGTTCATATAATTCAGGTGATGGTGTACCAATTTCTTTTTAACAGAACTCCTAAGAAAAAGGGCAGAACTCCTGTGTGGGGATGTGTGTATGTATGGGCATGCATGTGTGTTAATTTGTTTTATTACTTTGCCTGTGGGATGTGTGTGTCTGTCCTTTTTTTTTTTTTCTCCCCACCTTCCTCCCCTCCCCTTGTATATGCACACTTTGGTAGCAACATAAGGCAATCCACCACCTAGGTAAAGCTGCATTAATGACTGCAGACGTGTTTCTCTGTCTGCTTTAAATATTGACCAAGAATAATGCTGACTCCAGGGAAAGGTGCAAACCACTCACAGACTGCGCCCTGATAGATTGCAGAGGCTCAGAGCAAAATGGAAGTACCTGCTGCTGACTCACAGCTTCCAGTGTTGATGTCATGAAAGACAGCTCCACAGGTCCCACTGAAGCATTGTTCTTTTATGTTGGTTAGTCTCCTTTCTGTATTGTTACAGGGCGAGCATTAGGTTTATTAACTGAGTCTATCAGTAGCAAATCAAAAATATTTGATTAAATCCTTAAGGTTCCAGAAAGGACAACCTCTAAATTTTACGGCAGGGATCAACCTGGCCATCAGAGATGCCATTCAAGGTAAGTTCCTAAGTGTTTTATGCTTATACTAATGCTGATTTATTGCCAATGGGAAAACTGAATCCAGTTTATTTAAAAACAAAGCCATAACCTCAGTAACACTAAAACTGTTTTAGTAATACTAAACCTGTTCATACCTCATTTAATGGCAGTTACAGTTATTTTGTGTTTTGTGTCAGCTCATCCAATAAATAACAAACCAAATCTCTTGATCTTAAACCTGAAGGAAGCATCTGAGCTAGCTTCCTTTTAATGACTAATGTACATGATTTAAATATGAACAAACCTATTGTAGATTGCTTACTTTTCATGCAAGGTAGTTCTGTGTTCTAATGGAAAGCAATATTTTTAATATATAAAGGCTGTTCCACCTGTAATAATTCCTGCAACGAGTTGTTTCATTTGTTTCAGTCTGCTTGGCTTGCCTGAGCAGTTCCCATGCAAGTTCTTCCTTGGTTTCCCAATTACGTAGTGCAGTAATTTAACAGCTGCTTGTGATTTAGTACTGTTTTACCATCTGTCCCTTCAGGTCAGAGCAAGTGACTGCTGAAGGTGCAGGTTGCTGGAGATCCCAGCCTGTTGACACCTGAGGATGGCAGGGGCAGGTGGTGCTAGTGGCTTGGTCAGGGTGCTCATGGAGATGCTTTGTTGTGGCACTTCAGGGCCTGCACCATTGTTTCAAAGAGGAATTCTTTGCGTGGATACTTCAGTGACTTTGGCCTTGGCCTCAACTCCCTGTCTAGGCACTTTAATTATAGTTTGTGAGTGAAGCTTGTGGCTGCAACTTTGTTCTGCCTGAAAGTAGCTTGAACAGACAAATGTGCTGTATTTGGCAGTATTCCAGCAGTCTGCCCTTAAGGTGAGTGTACTTGGCATCCCAGAAGAAAAGACCAAGGGTGCAGAGAGCTCAGTGGTGAAGGGTAGCCCCCACAGGACATCTCATCAGGGAATAACATAATGAAGGGAGGAACTGGGTTTGCAGAGATTTAAAAGGGAAGTAGTTTCAGCTGACCTAACAGAATGATGTGCAGCACTTTGGAACGGTTGCTTGTGTTATACCAAAGTCAGAAACATCACCTGAAACAACTTTCAAGTGAAGTCAAACCCTAACTGCTCTCTACATAAGAATTAAAGGAGGCAAAGCAGAAAAGAAACATGAAGGCAAACCACAGTGTTAAAAGTTAGGAGGCTTCTTAGCCTAGGATTACTGAGTGAGACTCAGGTTTACTTGGCAGCTTGTTTTACTGTCTTGTATGTTCCTTTCTCCATTGATAAGTGGGTGATGATGTATCTTGTAGGAGAACAGGTTTCATTATTTGTAAAAGCCTTGAGATTTTGGAACCAGGAGTGACACTGGTCTGAAGAGGCCAAGGGAGAATTGAGTAGGGTATTTTGTGGTGACTTGGGACTCTGCATTCTCCTGGAATGAATTCCCAGAGGAAACTGTCTCCTCCCTTTTCTCTTGCCATTGGGTGGCCCTGCCTGGAACACCACAAAATGCAAAGTTTTTGCTTATTAAGAGTATTATATCATACGCTGACAGCAGGGAGCTTGGTTCAGTGGCCTAGGAGGTGGATTCCAGTCTGCGTTCCTAAACACAAATTGCCTGATGTGCTTTTTGTCTTTCTGTTTAGTAACAGTCATCAGTTGTCCCCCGGGGGCCATGCTCTGAAGCTAAACAGCAGCAGCACTCCTGGCAGCAAGCAATGGGAGATGGGATCTCATCAGAGCGGCCGACCAACCTCAGGTGATTCCCAAGTCAAGGATTCATCAGTCACAATGTGCAGAGTTCCTATCATGTGAAATGGATTTCTGTAGGGTGTCAAGTGTTGCATTGTAAATGTTTCTCTGTTTTGTTTTGTTTTGTTTTGTTTTTAATGTCTTCTGGTGATAGGCTTTTGACAGCCTTCTTGGTTTTATGGTTCCATGTTCCTAAAATATAAATACTTCCCTTTTTGAGTCAAAAAAAAAAAAATGACTGTGAATGTACTTCCACACAGAAAATTTTAATTACGTCAATTAAGAAGTGAAAAAATCAGTTCTGTTGCACTTACTGACACCACTGAAACTCAGCAGAGCCAACATTACATACACAGATCTAGTTCAATGCTAATGTTCACCCATTGGCATTTTCTGCATAACCATATGCTGCTTTTTTGCATTGCCCACTAATAAGATGATACAGATGAGCAGCTGCTGTACATTAATATTTCTGCACTCTAATATTGTGCTGGCTGAAAGAAGCATAAGGAAGTACGTAAGATTCTCCATGCAGCAGCTTGTGAAACATTCTTCCTCTACTCCTACTTGCAGAAAGATAGTGGAACTGAGAAAAAGGGAAAGGAAGTTAAACGTGGAGATGGCCTCATCCAGTGAAAGCACAGTGCAAGTTTTAAGGGATCTTGATGTCTCTGGTAGCAATAGAAGAACACAGTTGGCTTGCTAATGGTTATGCAGATTTCTTTGCTCTACAAACTCTGTTTCCTGAGACATGAACTGAGACTCGGGCAGAAGGGGACACGGAGCAGAAGAGGAGGGGTTTGTTCCTGTATTTGCTGTTCCTTAGTGCCTTTCCTGTGGGTCAAATCTGGGGCAGTTTCTTGTATAGCTCTTTGCAAAGCACTTGTGTTTTACAGTGCTTTACATCCAGGTTGATGCAGATGGGTGACATGGGGAATCACGCCCAAGACAAGACAGGGTGGATGCTAAAAATGTTCGGAAACCACAGCAGCGAGCTGCTGAGGTCATTTATTTTTAAACTGAGGCTCGCATTGTTAATTTGAAAACCCTTGATAAATGAAGAACAAATTGCTTATTTATTACATTTACACAACCAAGCCAATTTTGCTTTCACTAACCATGCAAAGTAGGAAGCTTTACTTCAAGAGAAAACCAGAGCACAGTTTAAACTGCTTGGGGTCTGTTTCTTTTTGCTCTTATGTCATTTTATGTTTGAATAATAGCATAATGATGAGCAGCGTACAACAGCCCAGTTCAACTTTGCAATGTCTGCATGATGTGTAACTCCTGTGCTATTTTGGCATGGGGAAATGAAAACCTCACCAGCCATGGAAAGAATAGAAAACCTCCCTCGTGGTTTAAACTGTCTCCTTGCGTTCTTAAGTGTCATTAAATTACAGCTAGTTCTGGCATATGGTGTTCCAGAGTTTGTTGCTTTCCCAAACCCACAGGGATAGTGAATTGGGCAGGAAAGGGCTATAAATACTTTAAAACTAATACTGCTGCTGAGTTGCTTAGGTACTCATTGACCAATAAGGAATTTTGAGTTTTAAAAGCTTTGCAAAATGCATGAGTACCTGAAGCCATTGTGATAAAACTAGCTAAATTACCAAATACAAATTCTAATTTGTCTGAGCTTGAACTCTCCCCCTGTTATCTTACGAGGAGTCCTGTTGGTAGCAGTGGGACAGTCATGAAATAAACTGCTGAATGAGGTAGCTGTGTGCCCTGCTGGCAGGGTGGGGGCACGTCTGCCTTCCCTCCCTTCTCTTGTATCAGGAGTTGTGTGCAGAAGACAGCGTCTCTCCAGGGCTGCTTTGGTTCTTCCCAGGTAGCTTTATGGGGGTTAATAAAGAGGAAGGTTCACTTGATCTCTTGGAGGCTTCCCTCCTAACATGGCATCATCGCATCTGGGTGGCCTCAGTAGCCCTGCGGGTCCCCAGCCCTGCACCTGGGAGGGAAGCGCGGGGCCACAGCTTCCGTCACCAGTGCCTGACCTCGGGCAGAACCCTGAGGAGCCCCGTGGGTGCTGGCCCTTGCTACCCACTTCCCTGCAGGGCAGAGTGGAAGTGGGAGCTGAGAAGTGGCTCAATGAAATTTTTTTTTACAGGGAACCCAGGAGCAGCCAAGGGAGAGAACGCTTTGGCCCAGAACCACCTGCAGCTGCACAAGAAACCTGAAAAAGTTTCTCATCCAGGCCAGGTTGAGGTAGGCTCTTCTATATCCACTGCTATTTCTGATTGATTCACGGTTTTCGCTGAGGGCACACCTGTGCAGACAGCTGCTCTGTTGGTGCTTGAGCTAGCTGGCTAAGTAGTTAAGTCCATCCAAGAGGCTGGGCTGGAGGTTTGAAGACGAGTCGAGTCATGTGCAGGCTACTGCTAGTAACATGAGAGCACGTACCTGATCTCCTGTAGGACTGGGGTGTCTGGAGTTCCCTTACTGGGACAGTAAAATCTTGCCCATGGTATTTAACAATGGGTTCTTCCTTGAGGAAAAACTGAGTTTTCTCTGTTCAGAGCCCAGTCTCCTTTGCCAAGGGGAAGGACAGCACCGGTTCGTTCTGGAAAGCAGCAGACTACTCCTCATCAAGTGACGAAGTCGGCAGCAGTGATGAAGATGACATGAACCACATGAGGTTGGCTTGATTAATTTTCTCTTTTTATTACACACTTATAAATTTCTGGAAAGAGTTGGCATGCATAAATGCGTCCCCTCTGAAGTTGCTATCAGTCATTTATGTCAGCTGTAATTAAGCAGTTTAATCTCACTATAATGAACTCCTGGGGGTAAATGTTTGCTCCATCAGATGTGTGCAATGTAATAAGCTTTGATGACCTGCTGCCTTGGGACAATGAGGAAATGTCTCGTTTTAACTGAACATCAATAGGTAGTGCTTCTTCAGAGATTACTTCACATTGATCTACGTTGAAATGGAATTTTTAAAAGAAAAAAGGAGAGCTGTATATCTTCATGTTAAATGCAGATCGGTGCAAAAAGCAAGGCAAACGTAGCACTTGTCTTCAGATGGTCTGTTCACTCTAGTGGAAATAATTACCACTGAAAAGCTGATTATTTCACCTGGGTTGTTTATAAAGGGGGGAGCTGTAAGCAGGATTCGGTTTTGTAGAATTTGCTGTGTTTTTAGTATTGTTATTTTGCACGATTGCTGCAGTTACGAGATTGCACATTGTAGTTTCTACCAAGCTGATCTGACATGAACCGCTTCTCTTTAGCTTTCCAGTTTCTCTTGGTGATTTTGTGACTGACATCTTGTGGTGTTTTACCTGTCATGCAGAATGTGTATTCTGCTGTGAAATAATGGAGCGTGAATCTCGTGCTTGTCCAAGTGAAAGAGGGGATCAGTCAGTCAGCCCTGCTGCTTGGAACAAGAAACACAATGGGTTTTCAGTATTGATGAACAAGACTTCTAATTTTCTTGCAAAGAGAACTTCAGTTTATTTCAGTTCCAGTATTTACTTCGAAGTGCATCTCAGCAATACAGAGCTCTCTAGGATGAGGCTTTTGCTCTTCTGACATAATTGCACATGTGGTTTTGTCAGTCCTCAGACGGAGATGCACAGATTTGTAACGCTGTTGGCAAGCTCTGGCATTGGCCTGATACCAGTCCTTTCCACTGTGCTCCTCTGAATAAGGATTTTGTACCTGCACATGTTCCCGATTTGCATTTCTGAAGTTCATTTTCAAAGCTGAGGGATAAGGAGGGATACTGTTAGAAAAAATACTGTAGTTTATTCACTTGAAAAAGCTGTCTTTTTGCTGTAATGCCTTATTTTCTTGCTGTTCCCCTCCAAACCACATCTTTTTGCTCTGTAAAGTTTTATTTGTTCTAGGTCATAAAATTCATCCTAGACCTCAGAAAGACTCCACATAAAAATACGGATTTGCCCTGTAGCAATGACTGTGCTACGTGAGTGTTAGGTTGTTACATCCCTGTACGCTGTAATGATTTGGAGGTGTCCCACTGCCTTTGGAAATCTGCATGTGTTGTGTGCGTCTCCTGTGTGTGAGACCCACCGGTCCTTTGGAGAAATGGGGTCAGCGGGCTGAGCCCTGTTAGGTTGGCCTTCTGCACACACAGCCACTGCGAGAACCTCATGGAAACTGGCAGTGCAGTCTTAGGGAAGTCTCTTCACCTCAGCTGAGCATCATTTATATTGAAAGATAGATACTTGGGGAAATATATCCTTATTACTACCAAGTAAATAGCACACACCAGTGTTTTGTTTTAAGGAGGGATGTCAGTGAGCACAAGCCATCATCCTACCTGCTTGTGTAGCATATCTATTCTGTTCATGCTCATCTCTCCCACTCTACCAAGGCTGTTTCCTTCTTTGATACCTGCAGCATTCAAAATCCCCCTAACAAACAAACAAAAAAAACATGTTTCCCGTGGCTCGTTTTGTATAATTGAGTTTCTTCTCTCTGCTCTTTGCATGCTGTTCATTACCAAATTCAAATAATGGGGCTGCAGGTGTGTTCTTGACTGGTAAGTACTTATTCCCACCAGTAAATGGGAGGTTGCTGTCATTTAAGATCAGGACCTTGCATTCATCAGTGATCCTGCTCCATGTGTTGCCATTCCTCCCAAGTTCAGCATGCAAATATTTATACCTCCCATAGGGGAAAAAAAAAAAAAAAAGTACTCGTTCACACTCTTTCATGTTGTTTTAAAACCCAGATACCACTCGACAGGGTAAGAGATGCTCACTTTGGTCTTACCCTGTCTATTAGGACCTGCTTTTGGTCACCATGGAAGACAGGATACTGGGCTCAGTGGGCTTGTGGCCTGACCCAGTCCTTCTGTCCCTGTGCTTCTGCTGCTTTATGTGTGAAGTGAGCATGGTTGTGTTCTTGCACAGAATGAAGTTGCAATGCAGTCTGTCCCAGCGGGGGAGAGCAGCATACAGAGGAGCAGCAGCTCTCCCCAAGTGCAGCTGATGCTGGACTTTTGGGAGCAGGGTGGCCAATGTTTCACCCCTCAGGGTAGTGTACGAGGGGAGATGGGAGAAGTTTTGAAGTGGGCTGCTCGATGGACCTTCTGGCACTCATCTTGAGCACCTGTCAAAATGATGGGTGAAGGAAGGGAAGCCTCCAGTGAGCTGGGGAGAGCTTCCTACTGGGAGCAGTCCTCGGGCACCAGTCCATCCAGGCACATCCTAATCAACCAGCTTTTGTACCAGAACCCTGACGTGTAACTAGTGAATGTTAATTACGCTCAGTTGAACTCGTGTATATGGAGATCTTTTTTGTGGGTTTTGGTGTAGGGTTTTGTATTTTTTGGGTTGTTGTTTTTTTCCCCCCCCCCCGAAGTAGTTCTGTTCATTAATTGGAGTTTGTTACCAGGCAACTGCTGAGCAGCAGAGTGGCAGATTTCTCAAGGACGAAAGTACCAGATGGGATTGAACTGAAACCCCAAAGCACCACTGCAGAACAGAAGGTAATTTGGCCATTTGTAAGGGCTTGGGTACAGTGTGGGGAGAGTCAAATTGTTAATGTACGTGATAAACTCTGTATCCACTCCTTCTCAGCAGCATTTTCACTCTGAAGTCCTGCTCTGTCATTTCAAATTACAGCTATAAGCTTTAAAAAAGTGCATACTGTTTCAGGTTTTGTGCTTCCTACAATCAGGCTTACGTCTAGGTTCAAAATTGCACCTCTTCATTTGTCCTTATTACTGACCCAGTAGTAGTGGCTGATGCCAGCTTACTCTGCATGAAGGCTCTAGGCAGGTTGCAAAAAGCGATCCTGTAGATTATAGTCAGCGTGCAAGGTTTCTATTTTTAAAAATGTTGACCTTCTTTATTCCAATGTAAAGAGAAGTATATTTTTTTAAAATATTACTGAAAGATGGGAAAAGTACTTCATCCCTCCCCACGGGCTTAGCAAAAACACACGTTCCCTTGTGTGTCATGTTGTGGTTCTTTCCTATCTATAGTTTGTAGCAGAGGCTTCAAGTTGTGTGGATTTTCCCCTGTGATAAATATTAGTGCAGAAAAGATGAAAACAGAGAAAGCAGAACAATGTTCTTTGTGGTTGAAAACAAAAAAATTACAGTAATAAGACTTGCTCTCAACCTCAGAGCATTTCTCACGTATTACTGAGTGTATTCTTGTTTCACAGATAGGGAAAAATAAATTGCCATGAAACTGGCATTTTCCCCTGAGCTTCTTGTGTAAGCTCTGACAGAGTTAGGAAGAAAAAGGAGTTTCCTTTGCCTCTGGTGGGTTTTGTAAGCTTCAGACCGGAGAGAAATCTATCCAGGCTGGCAAAGGAGTCCCACTTTGCCTGTCTCCCACCATTCTTAAGGAGAAAAGACCTTGCTTTGATACATGGGGCACCAGACTGAGCCATGATCTCAGCAGCTCATGCTGTTCATCTTCCTCGAACCTGCACTGAGTCCAATGCATTATTTTAAAGCTTACTGTTCTGTACCAGAAATGAAAGACTGGTTACCATTTCAGAGCAACAGCCTGACAGAAGAGGTTGTACTGCATTTAATAATTTTACTTTCAGATCCCCCCATCTCCACCTGCATAGAGGTGAAGGAAAAAACAATACCAGCTCCAGGCCCTTTCCATCTCCCTTGCCCAGTGCCAGAGCAATTTCCTGGCACTCCAGCTTGAGCCTGCCCATTTCCTCCTCATGGCAGAAACAGCCCAGCACTTTCTCCTTCCCTTGATATCTGGGTGCTGGACATAGGCTGCTTGAGGGTAAGGAGAAGTGATGGGGTCTTTGAGACTCAGAATGAAGGTGGAAGAGGAAGGAGAAGAGTGGAGATCACGTTTTCAGTTGGGTTTAAGGAAAATGACCCAGGAAAGATGACAGATAGGTGATTCTCACCTCTTTTCACCAATCTCTCTGATGTCTTCCAGAGTTTTCCCTTCTCACAGAGAATCCTGTCCCTTCCTCCCACCTCTGTGTCACCACCCACAGCTACCATAAGAATACATGAATTCTTCCAACATCCCTTTCCTGTCCCATTTTGAAGTGGTTAGGGTGTACCAAGCTGCTCAAATGACTCAAATGGGAGTTTGGCTCAGTTCAGCTGAATCTAACTCTAAACACAAAAGAAAATTTTAAAATATCAGAATTAAAAACGTAAAATGCCTACAGCATCAATTTTATTCCTGGCTAATTACTTGGCTTTTAAAAGGCAAATGTCTTTCATTCAGAGTTATCCGCTATATTTTGGATATATTGACCAGCACTCAAAAAAAGCTGAGCTGATTTCAGTAGGTTGTTTATCAGTCAGTGCAGTGTATAGACGTGCCTTGAATTCAACCAGCCAGAAGCTGTTTGAGTTTGATGGTGCTTTTTGCTTTGGCATAATTCAGGAGGAATATTGTTGAGTAGCACTTGGCTCCTGTCGCTTTGTGTTCCCGTGCTGATGGTATTCGGGTAACCAGACCTTTCATGGCTGGGGTAGGTTCCTCTGCATTGCCCTGTCCATCTGGGACACTGCCTGCTTTACGAATCCCATCTTTCTTCCTCTCAAAGCTTCTAGCTGTGTTTTTCCAGAAACTTCCAGTGTCCCAGCGAGTCAGTATTTAAGGCTGTCAGGGGAGAGAGCTTGTACGGTGCCTCACAGCTTGCACAGTATTGCTAGTAGGATCCTACAAGGAAGGCCACGGTACCAAACCTCATTGTACTGCAGGTGCTGACACTGGATCCTACTGAATGTGATCTCTCTAGAATAAGGTTTCCTAATTCAGTAAGTGGGAAGTACAAATGAAATGAATGGTAAGGGGCTTTAAAATATATGCAGCTCCTGAGCTGAGAAGTACCTACTTCTGACCATGGGAGAGGTTAAATCTGTACTGTTAAGACAAGTCATTTGATTTTCTGTCAAGTGTCTCTGAGGGTGAAGTTACTTCTTTAGCTATAGCTTGGAATATAGTAGATGAGCAGTGTTTCCGGAGCATTTTGGGGGTGGAAGCCAAGGTTGATATCTCAGATGTTTGCCATGTGCTTTTGTATTTTCCTATTTTTTAATCTTTCTGTAGTGTTTGTCCTTATCCAATACATCACATAGAGCACCCCTACTCATATCTTCATTATTTATTGTCCTAATTAACAGGGGGTGCATAGGGCATTGGAAGTATATCAAATGTGGACTTTAACCATGTTTTCTCATGTGCAGGATCAGATTTTAGGGAAACAAATTTCTAGCACTCAAGAAGGCCTCTGGAGCATAAACAACCAAAACTATCTCCTGCCAGATCTTCTTCAGCAGAGCCAAATTTCAGATTCCTCTGTGAACACACCAAAAGTGCCACTGACTAGTCAGGAACCTCAGAACAAATCTGTGAATAAGGTATGAGATAAGTTTATAGACTGAATGAATTGTACCACCACTTCCCTCCAGCCCATGGAAGCCTGAGTTTGAGTGTCATTTGAATTTATCTATCCTGTTTCTTACAAAGGAAAGATTTTTCACCACATCCCTTCTTTTATCTAGAAGATGTATTTTGAAGGACTAATAAGAAAGCTCAAGCTCCCTACCCTTCTTTGCTGTTCCACGTTTTTGTCCTTCTCTCTCCGCTTCACACAAGCTAGAAGGGCTTGTACCCTCTGCTCCTTTTCCTGTAACATCAGCAACACAGCATGCTCATCTGCCTTTAATGATCGTCTTTGGATTGCTTTCCATCCCAGCATCAGGTGACAGTGCACAAGGCATGGACCTGTTGCAGATGAAACAGCAGGGAGTGAGAAACATATAAGGAGATTCTTCCGGGGACCAGTTACTTCATTGCAGTGCAGTGCCTGGTTAAGAATCCTGACACAACTCCCAGCTCAGGCTTCCTCTTGTCACTCAATTTGTACCATCTATCTACTGCTCTAAGCATGTTCATTACACCTAATTATGCAACATGCTGTTTCACCTGAACCTCAGAGACACCCACGTTGCTCTGTGCTGGCTGCTCCCTAGTGTCATCATCCTGAAACAGCTCTTGTGTTTCATTGTAGACCCCGTCCACTGAAAGTACACCTTCAAAGAGCAGTACATCATCTACAACATCGTTTACTTCATTCATAGATCCCAGACTTCTGCCAATCACCCCTCCCACCAGTCCAGTTGGACCTCCCTGTAGTTCTTGTGAGTATGCTTTACCCCTCATAAAATCTCATTCCTGTTTGTTTTTTTTTTTGTTGTTGTTGCTCTGGGCGGGGATGGAGGGAAGGGAGAAGCTTCTCACTTGGCAGTTGAAACTCTGGAGGTGTTACTGACAAACTTAAACTCTACATTGCTGTGAATTTCATTGCATGGCCTCTGTGGTTCCTCCAGATGTGACTAGCTCTGCTGCTGTGTCACCACAGTGCTTGCTCAGGAATGTGTGAGGAGTTTTCCAGATGTGTGGTTTTCTTTGGCTATGTGATGCTCTCAAAGCCTCACCTCTCTTCATTTTTTTTCATTCTGCCGCAAACAGGTCAAATGTGAGATGTAGCCAAACACTTGAATTTTTATTTATTTTTTATTCCGTGTATCTTTTTCAGCATCTAGTGCAAAACCTGAGCCTGTCAGGAGAGAAAATGCAAGGAAAGGCTCTGTTGTCAACGTTAACCCAACGAATATCCGCCCACAGAGCGACAGTCCAGAAATTCGTAAATACAAGAAGAAATTCAACTCGGAGGTCCTTTGTGCTGCTTTGTGGGGTAAGCTCAGAAGTGCTTGGGCGTGTGTGTAGAGGGAAGGCAGCAGCAGGAGAGGTTGGCGGTATATGGCAGTTAGATTTCGCAGTTGTATCACACCTCTCCTGTCAGAAAATCCTGAGAACATACCTACGTGTACTCGCATGGTATTGCCTTCCTGACGGAAGATGGCAAACAGATGAGTTACAGTTGCAAGGGATTTTGTGCATCAGAATGAGAAAACATTTTGATCGAGCACCAAATTGAAACTGCGCTTGCCGTAAGAGCCAGAAGTTGCAAATGTTTTGGTAATGAGAAGCAAAAAAGGTTCATGATACTCAGTCTGTCTTAGCTGCATATCAGTATAGCTAATCATGCATAACCCTGACCCAATGGAAATTATCCAAACTGGAGGTTCCAAGAACCTTCCTCTCAGAATTTTAGCCGCCACAGACTGAAGCAGGTCAGGCATCAATCTGTCCAAGAGCCTGACTTACATAATTTCCGCTGCCAGGACTTAGAACCTTGCTGGATCACCATTTTTGTAGGGTCAGCTTCAAATGGCATTAAAAAAAAAACACACAAGATCAGTGTAGTCAGACCAGTTTTCAACCACTGTTGATGTAGTCTCAGTCTCGCTGTAGCTAAGCTCTTGAGTTCTTCTAACCATCTGTCTACCTGTGAAGAACAGTTGCATTCTGTGGGACTCACCCAGCCATTTACTTGTCGTCACTTTCTGAGTCTGGAATGGAAAATGAATGAAGTAGGTGAAACATTATCCGACGGAAATGTAGATTTCTAGTTTTTATAGTTTTGTGGATTTTGTGTAATGTATGTTTGCAGGAGTCCAAGATTTTAAATTAGGAACAGAGCTATGGAGCAAAGTCTGTAAATTAACTTTGCATTGAGGTTGAAGAGCACCAGGTACTCATCAGAGCATAGCCAGTAGAGAAGCTTGCTCGTTATGGCAGGAAATTTTATGTCATTTCTTTAGAACCTGCTGATTAGGAAATGTAGCCATCATGCCAGCCAAACACTATTTTTGTACAGGGTGCATCCTCTGGTGTCAGCAACTCATTGAAGCTTTCACTTCCTGGGGAACAATTGGATTTCAGATGGACTCATTCCTTTAATTCAGCATTTGAAAGCACTCTTCCAAAAACCAGTTTTCAAACAAATATTCTGCTTCCTTATATCAGTAGCTTTTCTTCCGATGACTTTGGTCTTCCTCCTGCATTTTGAGCGTTGCATGTGGGGGAAAGAGGAATTATATTTTTAAAAAATTGAAAGAGATCCTTATATCCTTTAGTTGGATCTCCTGTGTTGGCAGAGGAGTGGTGCTAAACTGAGGCTTTCACAGCGCTTACAAGCACACAAGTCACCTGAGAAGTTCAAGTTTGCAGAGTATTCTTTTAATTTTCATTTTTTAGATCAATATTGACTTCAGTAGAACTACTCATGCTTCAGGTTACATGGGCATACAAGTGTTCTGCTGGGTAAAAATTGTAATGTTGGGGTTGTTTTTTTCCTTCCATTTTTCTGGGAGGTCATCCACAGAGCAACAGAGAAATTATCAGGTACCATTAAGAGGAGTAAATAAAAATTGATTCTAAAAAACAATTAACACTTGGCTTCTGAATCATTGGGTGATGTATGCAGTTTGTTTTTTTCTCTGTATCAACAGGAGTAAATTTACTGGTGGGAACGGAGAATGGATTGTGGCTACTGGACAGAAGTGGGCAGGGAAGAGTTTATTCACTGATTACAAGGAGACGATTCCAGCAAATGGATGTTCTGGAAGGACTCAATGTGCTAATTACTATATCAGGTTAGTTCAGTGTCTAAAAGTATCTGACCTGCATTGGGGTTGGAAGCAATTAGAGAAGAACTAGGTTATAAACTAGGTTGAGAAATTTCCTCTTACAGAAAATCACAGGATAGTTATTCTTGTTAATAGGAAAACTCTCTTGAATTTTTAACACTTAGATTCTCATTTCAGAGTCAGATGGGGCTCTGGGATATTTCATTACCTGTTTAATACATAAAATGGTTTGTGAGAGGTTATGAAGTGTTTCATATTCTTAAAATAGACTGTTTCCCAGCAAGTTACAGTTTGTCAGTTTACATGTTTACATGTTTCTGCAATGGGTGAGCATCTATCTAAGTGCAATTCTGTTCGAATACCATTAAATAACCTCATTCTGTGGTCAATGAGATGTATGAACAGTTACGTAAGAGTGATACATAATGTGAAAGCATTGGTAATGCTAAATGGAGTAGCACCTTCAACCTCTTCTGACAATGGACTCTGCCCTTCAAGGTCCTGAGGTCCTTATTATCCACAGATGAGAGTGGCCTCAAGGTAGTACATAAGAAATAGAGGTCCATCAAGGAATGGCTGCCACTTTTCTACACTCCAGACATACTGTAGTAGGTGATGCTGAGAGCTGTTTGTCCCACATTGCCAGTTTCAGCTGGTTTTGACATGGTCCTCCTTAGACTGACCTGCAGTTGATCTTTCTTATTTACAAACCAAAGCAACAGAAAGACTGACTGAGTTAAAAGATGATAAAGTAATTCTCACCCTGAAAGACATCCAAAAGAAAATGGTTACCTGTAATGAAGATTGTCAGTTAACCAGAACTAAAAAAGTCACTTACTCAAAATACCCAGGGTAGGTTATGTCTGTATTCCTTCCTTCACATCAGAGAGCAAATACTAGGCAATGTGATTATCTCTGATGATACATGCATCTATAGAGACCTCTTCTTTGACATGAGGAACGAATTGTAGTCAGATATTAAAATCTGACATGAAGCTTAAGTCACAAGAGCACATGTGCCAAATGTCATAGGGTTATTCGTACTCCAGTTCCCCCCTGTGAGTCGTAATCACCCTAGGCTTTTCTTTTTTGCTGATGGATTCTTCTGTCACCTTGACAAGCACAAAGATCTGCTGTACTCAAGGTCACAGAACTCCAGCTTTTTTTACATGGGGGAGATTTTGTACTGCAGTAAGTTAGAGTTATGTCTTTTTTTTTTTTTTTTTTTTCTTCCTCTTTGCAAATCCCAGGGAAAAAGAATAAGTTGAGGGTCTACTACTTATCGTGGCTGAGAAATAAGATTTTGCGCAATGATCCAGAGGTGGAGAAGAGGCAAGGCTGGGTGTCTGTGGGTGACCTGGAAGGCTGCGTACACTACAAAGTTGGTAAGGTCTTTTTTTTTCTTTTTTTCTTTTTTTTTTTCCCCCCCTTAGAGAGCTGCTTAATCGTACTTTTGCATCTTGTGACACCAGCATTTTTCTTCAGCTGTATCTCAAAATTGTATCGGGCATAATACTCTGACTGCTTTGAAACCTGCTTGCTTAACATGATGGATGCTTTGGCCCTTGTCATTCCAGATTGCACATGATGTTATGGCTGTGTCCTGTGAAGGCTGGAAGAAGGGAGTGCCAGCCCTGCTCCGTTGCTCAGTCAGGGGTTTAGAAATTCTGTAGTTACTTAAGACTTCAATTAGAGTGATGTTTTCTACCCCCAGGCTACCAGCTTCCCTCCTGGTCCTGAGTAGCTACTGCTAAACTGGACTGGTACAGTGCTAGGAAATCATGTTTGTAGGATGTTTGTAGGCAGATGAGATTGGATGTCCTAGAGCTCATTGCTGTGACTTGATCATAAAAGACCTAAATATACCTTTATTTAAATTTACACACTGGCAGCGTTATCTACCATAGCAGTTAAAATTCCATCTTGCATTTTTTTGGCTTTCAGGTATTTCGTTTGTGAAGGTGAACATCAGTATTGTGATAGCTTCTGTCAGTTAACTGTCTGAGGGGGTGTAATGTATAGCATAAGTTTTGCTTTATTGAAAGATGGTATATGAAAGTGGTGGTGTTGTTTTTTTTTCCTAAGTCAAATAGAGAAATGATACAGACAAGTGCAGGAGACGATGAGGTGACTGGCGCTCATAAACGCTTTGCTTGACATTTCTTTGCATTTAGATCTCATTGCTTTAAATGTTACGGGTTAAATCCAAGAAGAAATGTGCAACAGATGTGTGTCATTTTCTTTGTGATTATAGCTAAGCACCACATATTCCACTTCAGTTGCTCATTTTTGGTTTTGGTATGTCTTTTTTTTTATTATTTTTTAAAAAAAGTTACTCTAAAATTAGGCAAACATTTGGTGCTCTTCTGTGTTCACATATGACAAATCAAGCTTATTTCTTTGACAAAGCAGCTGCTGTTGTTTACCTGTTGGTGAATCTTCTTGTATCTTGACCCATGTTCTTACAGTCATTTTTCCAGCTAGCAAAAGGATGTGTTATTTTGTGTTTTGGTAGGTTTTATTTGTTTTTGTCTTTCCGTTTCTCAGCCTTTGTAACATTTCCCTGATCAGTATCCGCCCTTATCTACCCTTAATGCTTCTGCTCTATGTTTGGGTCAGTGTGAACTGCTCCTGTTGCAAGCAGCAACAAACCTTAGCTCAGTTAGCACAGTACCTGCATTTTCTAAAAATCCCTTCCAAGCAGACACTGAATATAAAATGAAGGGAGAACGCACTGAGATGTGATGCCCTAGTGTTCTGTTTCCAAACCAAATGCTTGCCTCTGGCAGAGTGAAAGAAGCCTCAATTTTCAATGCATGTTTCTTTGTTTATTCTCAATGGGCCCAACATGAGCTTAATCAACTTGGAGAAATGGCTCATCTCTCCTAAATGCTTACTCATCTCGGAAACATGGGAGTCCTTCGCCCACACTAGCACATGGAGATTTAACCCCACATGTGAATGGTGAAATGAAAATTCAGCACGCGGAGTGTAACAGAATCCTACAGCCAACAGCCACCGTTCCTCCAAAAGCAGCTTAGTCGCACCCAGCAACATCGGTGTGGGCTCATACTTGAAAAATAAAATAGACTGAGTAAGCTGTAGGGTCAAGACCTTTTTTTCTGACAGTAAGAGAAATAGATTTATGAGAATCAATATATAAATGTTGCTATCTGAGAATAAAGGGCCTACATGTTTGCAGTCAGGGTTTTGACAGTGGTGATGTTAAACACTGATGTCCAGAATGCATTAGTCTCCTTGGTGGATAGCGTCTTCCTCTACAAATAATCCATTGAAATTATTTCATGTAATGAGACGTTCTTTGATTTAAGCGTCTGTCTGATACCTAAGGAATTGTTCTTCTTGTATTACAGTAAAATATGAGAGAATCAAATTCCTTGTAATTGCTTTGAAAAACTCAGTGGAGGTTTATGCTTGGGCTCCGAAGCCTTACCACAAATTCATGGCTTTTAAGGTAAGTGAAAATTCACTTTGCTTCAGACACACCACTGTCTCTCATCTACTCCTTGCTTTTGCTTTTTGTTGTTTTTTATAACATTTATTTCTAGTTAAAGATAAAATGAATATTCCTTTAAAGAAAATGTAGCTCATTTGACATACATTGGAGGTGGCAGGCATGAAACTGTCACTGTCATGATTCTGTTAGATGTGAACAACTTGTTTCAGTGCAGTGCCAAGATGTACATTTAAATTCACGAAGCTGATGCTGATTTCTCTCAGAGGAAGAGGAAATTTAACATGAATGGTACTTAGCCTAATTTTTGCCTAGTCCATTTCTAGATGGATTTTTTCAAAACACAAGTGAACTATCCAACTCTCTTTGTGGCCCAAAGGTTGATGGATACTTAGCTCCTTAAATGTAACATGCTGGTAGAGCAAAAATAGGTAACTTTCCAGTTCTGAAAATTATTAAGGAAAATTGTGTATGTTGGTCTGTAAACCAAGAGAATTATTGTGTTCTATAGTGTATTTTTCTTTTTGCAGTCCTTTACCTCACTTCATCACAAACCGCTGTCAGTTGACCTGACTGTTGAAAATGGACAAAGATTAAAAGTGATCTATGGCTCTCTAGTTGGCTTTCACGCTATTGATGTGGACTCTGGATCTGTGTATGACCTCTACCTTCCAACACATGTAAGACACTCCAAAAAGTTCCATAACCACCTTTGTTATTTGGGCTGTATATTGGTGATAATCAGGTTAAGTTGTGTGCTGTATCCCAAAACAGAGGGTAAGAGAATAATTACAGTATACCAGCTAGTAGAAAATGACTTTTTGCATGCTTTTGTAATAATGAAGTTCTGTTAAAAGGCTTTTTTTTTTTTCCCTCCAGATTTAGAATATCAGTTTTAGCAGTTTAATGTCGGAAAGCCTATTGTATGGACAGTACTATTTTTAATTGGTTTATCCTGGAAATTTAAGACTTTTTTAAGGCATACAAAAACACAACATTGAATTAGGTGACTTTCACAGTCAGCCAATGTGTTTTTCCATCTTGATCACTGAATTGAGCTGAAATTTGGCCTGGTTTAAAATGATGTGCAGCATATGTTTAAATCTTGATTGGCTTTGAGGCATGTTATCTTTGCATCAAAGAGTACCTGTAGCTAGAGGAGCCATGTATAAACTGAGTCCAAATATGCATTCACATGGGTATACAGGTGAACCCATGAATAATCCTCATTTCTTTATTGTGGAGCAAACTTGCATTCATTTTACATGATTTACATGGACTCAGTGTGTAAAATGTGATTTGCCTTTTAGTCATGACTCTGCAGAAACCCAGCTTCCAGGCTAAATAAATTTGCTGATTTTCTTACTGCTCAGTTGCCCGTGAAATCAGTCCTTGCATTCAAAAGAATTTGGGATGTTCTCTTTAGGTTTTCAAGCAGAAGTTGTCATGAAGATGTTGATTTCAGGTTGATGTGTACATGTTGCATGGTGTACCTGTTCACTGAGATGATGTTGACTGCTAAAAACTGCTTAAGTGGAGTTAAAAGCAAAGTAATTACTCTGCAAAAGTAAAAGACTGCTATGGGGCTGTCCAGTATGAAGGCTGTGCTCTTTTTCTTTCCTTTTTTTTTTCTGTTGTTATTTCTTAGCTGTTCTAGATGGTTCATTTCAAAGTTGTGGGTCCAAAAGCCACAGAAATTTAGGGGATTAAGTGCAAAAAGCTAGTGGATTCCCATGGCTCCGGCCTGATGGGGGGCTCCAAGCAGGGAAACTTCTGTGCTCACTTGGAAAAACCTTTCCTGAAGTCAGCAGAGCTCCACACAGGCAGAGCGTTAGCTGATGGGTGCCACTACTTCCATGTATCCCAAGGCATTGTGACTTCAGGAACACTCGAGGGTTGGAGGGATCTCATCCCACATCTGCATGTTGCAGCCTGGTCCAAGACCCTTCAATTTATTTATTTATTTTTTCCTCCCTCTCTCAGCCCAGTTTTCAAACCCATGCCCTGTGGCCTGCTACCCTGACAGGTGACAGCCTTCAACTTCTGTCACAGCTGTGTTTTCTGATGGCCACAGTGTTTAAGGATGATGGTTTATAAACTTCTCTTAATTGCAAACTCAGTGCTCTAGGTCTTCAGAACAGGCTGCTGAATCACCTGCTACAAACCTGAGCTGGATTTTTGTTTGTTTGTTTAAGGGCCTTAGTATTTGTGTGATGGTTTATTTAATCCAGCAATTAGTAGGTTTGTTAACTACGCAGGTATGGAAAATTCACATCAGTTGATAAATGTAAGCGTGATGCCTGCGTGCCATCCCTGGAAGTTGGTTGCTAAGCGAGGTGAATAATGATTTGTCACAAAGATCATCAGCATAATTGCCCGAGATGGGGAAGGCAGAGGAAAAGGGGAGCATTCTGAGCAGCAGTTCTCCAACAGGCTGCAGATATAATTATGCACATGATGAGAGAAATTTCCCAGGTGATTGTCCTGAAGATGTGGGGCACCTTTAAGACTGGCTCCATTTGGGTGTGCTCTCCAACCAAAAGTTAGCGTGTACTAAAAATATATTTTCCCTTTAGAGTTTTAGACCTGAAATAAATCTGCTGCTGCGGAAGCTCTGTCTTTTTCGGTATTTTATTATTTCAAAGAGCATCTGATAGACTGGTTGATTTTCTCAAGGAGCTTTGTAGTGACAACAGAGCAGACTTCAACAGGCTGACTTTAGATACTCTTGCTTTCTGGTAGCCTCTTTTCCTGGTTCCCCACCTCTTTCTCCATCTCTTACCTGCTTCGATCGCTCATGCGAGTACCAAGGCAACGCATTAAAATTGCTCTGCGGCTCTGGATACCCGTTCTAGTGTTACGGATAGTTGTTGCGGAGGCACGGAGTCAAGTGGTTGGCCTGGGTGTATTCAGTTGGGCAAGTACAGCTTCGGTGCTTCTTTACTGTTCTTTCTGCCCTTCCGGCATGTGTAATGTGTGTGCTTGAAGAAAAGAGGTCTGTGTGGTGCTGGCTTGTGAAAATGATGCAGAAACTCCAGTCATGTGCTTCCTAGAAAGATTCGTTGTAGTGGTTTAATTGACTGTTTAATTAACCTGTTTTGAGTAGTGCTTTTTTAAAACAAAACAAAAAATGCTTTCTTAATGATTTTAAGGTTTTCCTTGTTTTTGTTCAAAAGTGCTTTCATAAAACCCCACCTCCATAGTTGTATACTTTGACTTTTTTTTTTCACTTGGGACATGTGTTGGCTTCTGGGAGAGATTCTCATGCATCGAGCAGCTGTTAAAATAATGTGTGTGAGAGAAATGCACTGTTCCTTGTGGCATGCAGAAAACATATGCTGAGCAGCACTGAAAAGGGGAACTATTTGTAGGGAAGAATGTGGGAAGGGAAGGACATAGAGTGGCTTGTGTTTGAAAGGTCCAGGTACAATGTTCCGCTTGCTGTAAATACTGATAAATTTACATTTTTGGGGGGTTTGAAAAGAGATAGGGAAATATCATGGAAAGTGAGAGCACTGGTTTCTTGGAACGTGGAAGCTTTTGTTCTTCCTCCATCTTCTGAAATAACTGAATTCAAATTTTTCACCTGTCTTCTATTTATATAATGCAGGTGTTTCATAAATAAGTGTCTCAGTGGCTCCATGGCTTCTTGAAAGCCGTTAATACTAGTAAATATAAAGTGAAATACTGAACATTGCCTTGTTTGCAAACCTACTGTAATATCTAAAGGGGGGAGGAGAGGAGAAAACCCATTTCAGGGACTAGCTTGCAAACTGTACAGCTTTTCTCAAAACAGGCATTTCTTTCACTTTCCATGAGCTAGTTCTTTTTATTGCTCTGTCAAGCTAGTTAGATTGATGTAGTCACTAAAATTGCAGTCCATTTTCTGATATAAATCTTAGCAAAATATGATTCTAGATCCAAGGAACTATTCGCCCACATGCCATTATCATCCTCCCAAACACCAGCGGAATGGAACTGTTACTCGCCTACGAAGATGAAGGCATCTACATTGATATATACGGGCATTTCACAAAGGAAACTGTTTTACAGTGGGGAGAAATGCCAGCATCTGTAGGTATGTATGAAAAACTGCATTTTATTAAATGTAAGGTTCTGCTGCATGAAACCTGACTTCTTTATGAGGTTTGTATCTATGCGAAAGCGGTTGTATGGCACGTAAAGCAACTTCTGAGCAAAACAGATATCTGGAGAGTAAAGAGGTTTATGTATGTTTATGTTAAAACAGCCAACGATTGCAACAGGGTCTTCAAGTTTGGATCACGGGGTTTGTATTCTTGTCGTACCGTTTACTGCATCATACCCTTACTCTACAGCCAAGCTTCCCTGGGGGGGTAGCTTCCAGAGAGTTTTCACAGAGAGAATTACGTGAATTAGAGACACAAAGGTGCTTGTTTTCTGCTTTGTTCATAGCCCATAGCATTTTTATGTAAAAATTCACAACTATAGCAAGGTGGGTTTTTGAAAAGGTCTGTAACTGCTGTCAATTGGCCCCTTAATTTTATCACTTCAGATTCACAGTACAGGGTATTTCCAACAGATTCTCACTCTCTCCATGTTTGCAGTGGTTTTGTAGGAGGAGATTCTCATTGTATTGCACAGGACAGCTGTTTGTTTCACATTCCCCAGAGGGCTTCATGTTAAGTGTGGGGAAAACCAAGAACATAACACAGGCAGATTTTTGTTTTTATTATTAGTTGCTTTTATTTTTTTTTTGTCACACTCCTGTTCTTCCGGATCTTAAAACATACAAACAAACAGCAAAAGCCCAAGACATTTAGATTGTGCAAAAGCAAATTATTAGCTTGGCAGAAACTGGATGCCACAGTGAAAAATGAAGAATGTTCACCTTTTTCCTTGCACTTCTAGTTGGGTAGCTTTAGGAAAAGTCCATTAAAATCAGTAGAGTAACACCCTTGAGGAAATACCAAGTCTATCATTTGTAGAGGGTTTAAACAGTACTGAGAGCAAGAAACGCACCTCTGGAACATACATTGCTATAAGGGAACTTGCATTTTTTGCACTGTTGCTATAAAATTCAGCAACAGAAGTACTTCAGTTCCAAGAATCAGGTGTGAGGTTATAACCTGACTGTGTAGTATTTCCTTCCCTCCACTAAATACACCTATCTCTGCTTTTCAGCCCCTACTCAGAGCTGCAGGGCACAATTAAAATCTATCAAGTCAATTCTCCATTTTTCATATGAAAATCTAATAATCCTTGATATATTGAAATTTTATATCCCCTCAGAATTAATGTTAGAAACACTCTAAGAAATAATCAATAATCAAAGAGCAATAACCAAGGCAGGGTAGGAAGAGTTCTAACAAGAAGTACTGAATGTAATTGGAAGCTGCACTGAAGAATGTTATCTCAAGGAGACAGCTTTCAAGACCCATTTCATTATGGGAAGTACTTCCTTAGGCCTTAAAAAACGCAGCAAGTTTATTTAACATGAACCATTTTTTAAAAAAACTGTCATGTCTTATACACCTTGTGGTGTGCATATATGATATCGGATTTTCATAAATATTTAAACTCTCTTTTTGTTTTTTCACTTGTACCTTGTGGGTTAGAACTCCTTTTTCCTGCCTCGGGAAGAGACAGAATTTTAAAAATGAGCTGCATTTATATAACTGTCCTGCTTGAGATTAACCCTAATCTCATGTTTAATACTTGCTAAAGCATAGATGTTATTTGTAGCTATTACAGGCTTTTCTAGTTGTACTGCTTTTACTGTATGCTATGGCCTAAAGATTCACTGATATTAGATAATTAGACAGTGTGTTTCAAATGTCGATACATAAGGAACAAAAGGCTTCATTACATCTCACTTTAGAAAGGGAGATATTGCAAGAATGATTGCATATATTTATGACTGCTGCTTGGAAATCTGCAGTTTGTGACACTGGGTCCTGATTGCCCTCAAAGCTTTTTTTCACTTCATCTGGACAGATTTTGCAGGAATGCCTCAGAAGTGTACCAGAGGGAGCTTAAGTCCTTTTTCTTAACCTTGCTGAAAGTACTGAATCATCAAACCTACAGAAACGTGAGATAGGTTTGTAAAGTATTCTTGTACCTGGGAATCATAATTCCTTGACTTCAGTAAAAATTTCCTTGCATGTACCCTGCTGGCACTGAAGTGAATAAAGCTTCACCACTTTGTGCCAGCTGAGTATATGATCCTCTGTGCCAGCTAATTACTCTCATTTAAAACCTCTTTCTGCCTGCATCTGGTTAGGTATGATATTCTCAATTTCTCAAGGTTGATTACATCTTAATAGAAAGAATGCCATTTGGACATTCTCCTTTCCACATGCTCATGTAACCATTCCTCTTGTTCTTCAGTATGCAACTGTGCTATGATTTGCATGGAAAAGCCATCAGTACAAAATGACCTAGGCGTTTTTGTTACAGTATTTTAGGGCAGTTAAATAGGAAGTAGTCAGACACACCTCTGAGGGTGGTATCCTGTCTAAAGAATTTTACTGTACGGCAGTCTTGTCCATGTGAATTGTTGGATTTTCTCTGTGGTCCGTCTAGAGAGATGGGCACCACCAGATGGGAAGGCATCCCATTTGGGGACAGGTAGCTAAGGCAGGTCCTGTGAAGCATCCTAGTGAGGTAGCAGAGAGTGAGGGAGATGAAATTTTTACAATGGTAAGGTTAAGAGGGCTGAGGAAAGAGAGAGGTCTTTGCGAAGCTTCCCCCAAGTGCTCAAAGTGTAAGACTGTAGGTTTTCTCTGGAAGGAAAGGTGTCACTCTGTCACTCTTTCATTGTTTATAATTCTGCAGTTTCCACAGCTGAAGGGAGGCAGTCTTCAAACACCCCCTCTCAGTTGTCATTTGAAAATTTTCCAGTATGTTAACTGGAGAACTCTTGCATTATTGCTGCTACCACAGCACTGAGGTCTCAGAGCTGGATTTCTCTGAAACAGAAATTTTTAATCGTTGTGATGTGCAAGATCAATTTGATATTCACATTACAGCTAAAAACAATTTAATCCAACCTATTACTCAACACAAAACTCAAATTTTAAACAGCTCTGTTAACTATTATTTTAATTGTTTCCAACCAGCTCCTATTCATCTTCTTGTTTCTCTGAAATTCTAGTTTCCAGACAGAAACATGAGCTCTTATGAGAGAAGTCTGATGGTGTTATTTACATGGCCAAATGTAGGGAGAACTTGCAAGTTTCACAAGAGATCCTATTTCAGAATTTCCAGGCTTCACAAGGTCTGACAGCAGTCTGCATGAGCTTATCTCAAAAGTTTTCTCTCTGTGCTTCAGACAGGAGGGTCTTGTGTTAACCTCAGGGTGCTCTCTAGCCACCTTTTGCCCCGTTCTTAGTTTCTTTAAATAATTATTTTGAAAGAAAACTTCTGTAGTTGGTAAGAGTTTCTTGACTACAAAAAAAAAAAAAAAAAAAAAAAGTGCATTATAATTGATAGATTTAGGGCAGGGAAACTAAATATAGCTTACTCTCCCAGTCTTTAAATTGGAACCTCTGTGACCTATCTGTTAATAAGAAATTGGAGAGAGGAAACTCAAATCCAATGGGAAATTAAAATTGTAGAAGTACTCTATCCATGTTTAATCTGAAAGATATTTCATATATGTAAGGCTAAATATAAATAGAGCTGTTATGTTTTCTTTCTATAAAACAAGATTTAAAAAGGGTTTAAGAAACATCAAGTTAATACAATTTGAGAGCACTTTTGCCCTTCTGTGTGAGTAATGAATTATTTACAGTACATCTGCGTGGTGGGTTGGCACAAAACCAGATATTCCCGAAGAGTAGAGAACCAATAAAAGTCCTGATTTCCTTTGCTGTATATGTATTAAAATCAAAATGATGTTATGTGGAAAAACAGATAGGGTTACCAAAAGCTGTTTGTATTACTGCAGTAGTGCTCTTTCAACGTACTTACCAGTTCTTGAAATCCTAGCTGGCCAACTCGTGTACAGGAAACTCCTGCTCATATCTGAATGATTCGTGTTGGTCAGATCTCCTGTGCAGTGTTTTTCCCAGCAAACAAACAAGCCACCTCTCACCCTAAACATGTTTCTCACTTAGGTTGTTAGTTACACTGGAATAGTAATTGCAGAAGTGACCAAGCAACAACTGAGAACAGGCGTGCTTTGGAACAAAGGTGCACATAAACATGTATTTAGTAAACAATAAGATTCCTAGTCAAAAATTTATTTAGTCATAGCTCTTCTTTGGGTGGGTAGGGAACTGTATGTGTTAGGTCTTTGTCCAGGGGGAAATAAAAAACAAACAGGAAAACCCCTTATATTCAAGTAACGTAAGTAATAGCAGTAAAACTATTTAATGGAATTGCACAAGAGAAATTTCTGTCTCCTTCCCCTATCTTCCTCCCCTAAATTGCTTAACCTCTGGGCAGTGACTTCTGAAGCATGGGCAGCAGACATAAGTACAAGCAAGTAGCTAATCAGCCCCTAATCAGTGGTCAGCAGCATCACAGGAGAGCTTGAGGCTGGGTTTGAGCTTTGCGACATCACAGAATGCTGTTGGTATCTCTGTGGGTTATCTTCATTCAAGCCCTCAACACACACATCTCCCTTTCATTTGCCTAAAACAAACCAAAATTGTTATCTCGCTATATAAAAAATTAAAAAAAAAAAAAAAAAAAAAAGCTTTTCCCAAAGAGGGCAGAAATCAATATAAGTCATGATTTCATAGAGCACCTGGGCTGGATTGAAGGGCCAAAGAAGGGTTCAGTAGAAGTGCAGTCAGTTTTAAGATCTGTATGGTCTCTAATAGTTGCTGTCTCTTACTGTCAGCAAAGTCACTGGCTATTCTTTTAAAGTTCGTGCCCAGCTGCATACTGGCCTGAGGCAGTTTTCTCAAACATGTCCAGAAAAGCAAAATTCAGTACTTATTTTTGTGTTGAATTTCACCCTCTCCTAAAAGGAACTGGGTGAAGCAGTGTACGCTCCCTTGTACCTCATAAAACAGAGTCTGGTATCATGACTCATGCATGCAAAAGTGGGTCAGAATCTTTTAATTCATGTTTGGTTTGTTCATTTCAACCTCCTGGTTTGTATGGAATGAGTTGCCTGGGGAATTTCTGGAGTCTCTATGGCTAGAGGCCTTTAAGGTCAGATTAGACGAACTGTCAGAAGTGATACTGGTGTGGCACAGAGATACGGATGGAGGAGAAGGTGCATTAAGGTCCTGTCCTGCCCTATTTCTGTAACACTAATCAGAAAAGCCTGATTTTATGTTATTTTGCTAAAAGCTGATCTGATTCTGCTTTCATGTAGAGATAAGTTGGGAATAACTGCTTAGGGCAGTGAGCCAAATTCAGCACATGAGATCAGAAAAGGCATTTTTGAAGAGAAAGAATTTAAAGACAAAAAGAAAACTGAAGAAGGGAAGTGAGATTGTAGTACCTGGGCTCTGTGACACCAAGTGCACTTCTCTCAGGCTGAGTATGCTACTGATGTGAGACTAAGAGATCATTAGCTCATGTCAGTGGCACTTCATAGAAAGCTAATGGTTTCAGTATGGCTCAGTAATTTCTTTCACCTTTTATGCCTCTCAACCATTTCCCCTTGAAGCAGTCACTTCTGTGATTGGGGGCTCTCCTCAACCCGATGCTAATACACACTGTGAACAGGAAACACCAAGTAGGTGGTCTCGACCCAATTTTAGAGCATTCCTAATGCTTTCATGATGTTAAGAGGCTGATTTTGATCCCACTTCCCTCTACTGAGTTTATGGTGTGTATTCTGTGATCTCCAGGGCATACAGCTGGTATAATTGGTGTACCAAGAACCACAGCTCGTGCATAACTGTACATCTTCTAAATACATGGTAGTCTGGGTGAGGCAGAGGAGACTCAGGTAATTCTGAATGATTTTGCTCCAGAACTTTAAGCAATTCTGGCATGTCAGTCTGAACCGATATATGCTTTTTTTTTTTTTTTTTTTTTTTTTTTTTTTTTTTTTTCTGAGCTACTGTCCAAAGGACAAAAGCAGCTATCTCTCTGTGTCTAGGATTGCTAGAAACCAGTATAATCTTGCATCATAATATAAACATACTTAAATGTTGCCAGCTGGAAGCATGAAATATTTTTATCTAAAGCTTTATGAAGTGAAAAGTGGGCTCGAACTATTCCTAACTTGCACATAGCGTAGGAGCTTTTGTTCCAGAGAAAGTAGACTTTATTCTGAGTATCTAATCCACTTGCAGTTCATTGTACATGGCACGTTTGTATTCTAGAGTAAGAGTTCTCATGGGAAGGTTATCAAGACTCCGTACTGAACTTTGAATTCACAGCCTGCTACCCTACAAATTAATTTCGATGTATTAATTTTTATAAGTGGATAACCCCACAAATGGTATAATGGGGTCTTTCTGTTAGCATATACGTCTTCAGATGCAATTTGAGAAAAAAAAACTTCCTGATTCTGCTACAGGAATGAGTTTTGTGCTAGTTGTACTTTGACATTTGCCATTGTCAGTTGACAAGTTCTCAGTATATTGGCCAGCCAGGAGAACATCAGTGGCTGAAGTTGGAATATCTGTTTTATTATGTTCCTGTTGTAATACTGCTTGGGGGATCAGTTCTCATCTGAACATAGCAGCAGTAGCTCAGTCATCCAGGGCTTTCAAGGATACAAGGATGCTATCAAATTGAAATCTGCCAAAGACATGGATACAGATGATACAGACCCAGAGTATTGACAACTTGAGTGCAGATTTCACAAAGCGGAAAAGATAAGGAGAATTTGAGTGGATTAGGTCTTTGATGGTGAACCTACATGCCCTATACTGTAGCCACAGAATGTCATCGTTCTATCGTTTTATTTATGTACACACACCTGCCTTGCTGTCCCACCCCCCGGAATCATAGCCTACCTGTGTGTCTGATGTGTTTGCAAATGTTTATGTGGTGTCAGCAGTTGCCAAAAATAGCAGATATCCGAGTATTGTATCTTTAGCTTCTTTACTTCGTGTGGTCTAGGCCTGCTTTATTAGGTGACTGCATGTTGGATGGGTGCTGCCCTGATGCTCATCATGCAGCAAGCCAGAAACAGTAATGAGTCTTCCTTGCTGCCTACAGCACCCTGTCGTATAGGCTAGGAAATTAAGCATAAAGAAAAGAATAAGAATAAAAAGGTATTGATTTTCAGGTGTTTGATTTCAAAAAATATCCCTCCCCTCCACCCTGTTCTCTCACTTATCCTCAGCTCCTCACTGCTGTTTTGCTCTTCGTAGAGTGGTTTATTCCTCTTTCCATTTGACTGGGATACTGGGAAGTGATTTTCTTGCTTTCAGCTCTAGTGGCAGGGAAGCCTTCAGTGTGTAAAGAACAACTGAAAGAGAAGTCTACTTAAGCAGGTTTGGGGAAAATTAATAGACTTGGGGGGAACTAAAATGTCAACGCCGTAGCCAAAACAGACATGTTTCCAAGGAGGTATAGTTTTCACACATCTGAACAAGGATTATAAAACAAGGATTCCAAGTTAATATTAAATCAACAACTGCTACAAGAAGAATATGTATTTCCTTTATTTTTTCCTGTCCTTGTAAAGCAGGATCACAGGCTTTTGCTTTGTGTTATCAGTGTGTATTGAAAGTTTAGTTTCTAGACAAAATCTAAATCAACAAGGAAGGTTTTACGGAACAGATGTTGTTTGTGTTAAAAAAGCAGGACAGGCAGGCACTGTCCTCTGAAGCTAAAAACCAGTGAAATGCACACGTTCCCTCTAGAATATTTCAGAGCAACACAGTTCTCAGACTAATGAAAAAACAACTCATAGTTGAGCAAGAACAATAATTTCTGAGCATTGGCTATCTAGAGCATAAATAATGCGTTTTTTACCTTGGAAGCCAATACATACAGTAATCAGAGAATTTTCATTGAAACTGTGCCTAATTTGAAGTCAGTGGCGTTAACTCCTTCATCACTATCCTGATTTCTCATCCAGTTGCCAGATTTGAAGGGAATAACACAGTAAGCTTCCACAGTGCTGGAGTATCTTAGAATCATCCAGGTTGGAAAGGACCCGTCTTTGCTTACATCCAAAAACAAATTATGGGAAGACAGTAGCTAAGAACAGCAAATGAATCAGGTCTTAGTCTCAGATTCCAAAGCATTTAGGCTTCAGACTAACTCAAACTTAGCAGCAAATACATACCTAACTTCCTGGCTATGAAGAAGACAGTCAAGATTTTTCTTGGACATGCAGAGTGAACGAAGGATGAGACACCAAATGGGCACAAGGTGCACATTTGGTAGTGTACTTAAGGTAAGCATAGAGTCCAAAATGAGTGAGAAACTGAAATTCAGCTACTGTTCCCAAGACTTCTTGTGTAAACTTGAGTCATTCAGAATATGTTGTTATCAAACAGAAATGCTTCCGATCTGTGTTGACATAAGACAAGAATCAATCTTTTAGCTGTTAAATAGCAGCAGCCCACACAGCTGATTTTCACAGCCTATATCCATAGTACAACAAAAAAAATAACTATTATAGGAAAAAACAAAGAAAGAAAGGTTCCAGGCTCTTGAGTGAAATAAAGAAGAGGTGAATGAATCTTGTTTTGGTTACCCTCATTCTTCTATAGAAGAGTTAAAACAAAGGGCAATAGTGCAACTAGAACGGAGTCATTAGAAATAGTAAGAAATAGAATTAAAGAAAAATAGGAAAAAATGCTTAGAAACATAAAGCAGAAAAGAGAGTGTTGAGAGTGTTCTAAAATCATCTCTACATAGTCTCTTTTTTCAAGCTCTGCATCAGAAGCTAAGACTTAGCCTTTAAAAATGTATCAGCAAAGGTTTTGTGTGTGAATCCCTTTTTTTGAAACTAGCATAGATGTATTCCATCTATACGTTGGACTCCCACAAATGACTTGCTGTATGTGCATTTGGGGCTCAGTTCTGTAAAACGTTGTTGCATGAGATTAATTACTTGTGTACAAATAGTAACAGGCAAGTGTACTGGTGGCATTTTTAACTTAAAAATAAATCTTTTTTTTTTTTTTTTCTTTTATAGCTTACCTTCAATCTAATCAGGTCATGGGCTGGGGAGAGAAGGCAATTGAATTGCGCTCTGTGGAAACAGGAAATCTGGAAGGAGTATTTATGCACAAGAAAGCGCAGAAGCTAAAATTTCTATGTGAAAGAAATGACAAGGTACAGAGATGAGTACAGTGTGTTGATGGAGCAAAACCAAGTAATTTTCATCTACAAAACTAAGACCATGTAATTTCTGTAACTATGTATTTACAGTTTTTTTTCTTATCTTAGTGTAATTTTCCCAACCAAAGCAAATGTTGTCAGTGAACCCACAAAGCAGTGGATATTGAACACCTTGACACAGCCCTACTTTACCCAGTAACATTACAAGTCCTATTCCACCTAGCGTTAACTGATTTCAGAAGTGCTAACAAATACAGACATTGATGACTGGGCAGACTCCAGCACAGCACGTGCAGTGGGGAGGACTGGTGAGCCAGCTCTGATAATGCCTAAATACAGGACTGCCTCTCCTGGGCTGCCAAAATTACATGCAATTCAGAGCAGCCATCAAGGTCAAAACAAACAAGGAAAAAAAAAAAAAAGAAAAAAGAAAATAGCACAAAGATTTCACATATTGAAGGCACCTGGAGAATGGATAATCAAGTATGATTTCTTGCATATGGCACAGCAGTGCTGGATAAATGTTTTCTGAAACCTGTTTAGTCCCACTGATTTATTTAGAAAACTGGGTCCCCTAAACTGTTTAGATTATTTTAAAGTGTGTTCTTGTGACTTTCCAGATAGAAAAAAAAAAAATAATATATATATATATATATATATACATATATATAGCAAAAAATATACCCCAGTTGTAGTACAAGCACTGTTTCCCTTTAAAAACTTTCTTTGTCAAAATTGAGGTGTGATTTATATATCCGGGTACTTCGGACTGTGATGTTCTCTCATATTTTACATATAGATAAAAATATTTTCATAAATGTACACTGACAGTAATTTATGTTGTTTTTTTTCCCTTTTTTTCTTTCTCCCCCTTTCTAGGTGTTCTTTGCATCCGTACAGTCAGGAGGCAGCAGTCAAATTTACTTTATGACTCTTGGTCAAAATGTACTATTTAACTGGTAAATCACATCAAAATGAAGGATGCTTTGAAATTCCCTGTAGCTAGCAGTGTAAAATGCTTGAAGGTAATATATGCAAATTTGCACTTTTTACCTACAAAAATATTGTCATATAGAATTTGTATTCTTTCAGTTTGGAAAGAATTCCATTTTCCTGTCAAATTATTGCAAACATGTTTCGTTTGTCTTCTCAAACATGCTGCAAACCAAGACTGTATTCACAGTGTTAGAGCAACTTTAATGAAGAATGTAAAGTCCCCGTACTCAGAAGAGTTTACAATTTCCTTTTTTACAGATAATGTAATATTATCACCTTGAACTGAAGTCTTTCTTTTTTGGACAGCAACAGGTAGATACAAAAACAAACAACTTGGATGGCAAATTGGAATCTATTTTGAATTGGTTTTTGGTTGGTTTTTATTTTGAGCAAGTTTTACTGTTGCACCAAGACTCACTTGTGTGAGTCTTACGATCAGTGGAAGAGTGACTTTTCACAAAGGGGCCTACCTCAGGCGCAGACGCTGAGGGATCGTGTCCTGCAGTAGGGAGAACGCGTGCATTTCACTGCAGAGCTGTAAAAGCACCTACTTCGGGACGTGCCCCACATGGCAGATTTTATAAAATGCAGGGGACAGACTCCGTGTTTCTCTCAGGGCTGGATGCCTGAGCCCACAGACACAGTTACTGTAGAATGTATTTGTAAAAACAGTTTAAATAGTTTGTCAAAATCATGTATGCATAAAGCGTTAGGGACCTGAACCTGTAATTTTTACTCAAACAAGGGACCCATACTCATGTGAGTTGATTTAATGGCACTACCCCTGTATATAAGGGCACAGGATCAGGCACCTTCTTTTCTTTCCTTCTTGCTCTTTCAGCAACAAGTCTTCATGTATTTGTGTGTAAATACAATCTTTCCAAAATGGGTATTAACAAATGTATTCTTAATATAGTTATGAAAATATCCAGAGTTACTCTATTATAAATAAGAAAATATAAATAATTTCAGGTGCTTTCTATGCTAACTGCATCTAAATAAAGCTGCATCCACTAGTGTTATTGGTGCCAGTGTTTCTGCATAAACTCTGTTCTCAGGGGCATGTAACTTGGCCATAAAACTAAACAGACATTCTGTGATTAAATTGTAGGGTTTAATGCAGTCAGCATTTAGCTGATATTTGGATGTGCTTTGAAAATGTAAAACATCAAGTGTAACACAAAAGAGCTTATTCCAGACATGATATAGTATGGATGACACTGTAGGCAAAAGTGAAATTGATAGCTACAGTGTTTGAAAATAGTTTGGTTTTGTTTTTACTTGAAATATGTGATATTGGAAGGTGCAGGGAAAGTGTATTGGAATATCTGGTTGTCTACCTCAAGGATGATGATACAAAATTTGCTAAGAAGGGGAGAAATAAAAGCTGTTCAAACTGGTATCTGTTTTGTACAGCGTGTCAAATTAAGGTAGTGTTAGCCATCATTTTGTGGCTGATGGGTGCTCTGCCTGCAACCATCAGCTCCAGAATTGGCATCTTCCCATATAATATCAGCAGAGAATCAAACTTGGGGCTAATCGCCTCTTCCCCATGGTGGCACCTCAACTGCTGCAGGAAGATAGAGATGCCAACACTGCTTCTCTCTTTGTTCTTTGGCTATGTGGAGGACTGCACTTTCCGAAGTTATTAACCTAGCACTTTTCATGAGCACTAGCTTATCTCAAAATGTATAGTGTTTTTTTAATGAAGTATTTTCCTCTTAAATGGTTAAAATTACAGCAAAAAAATAGGCCTAAGCCATACTAAAAATGATATGCAGTTATATACTCAAAGTAAATTTAAATGTATGCAAGTGATCAGCTTGTGTGTAAAATTTTAGAATCTGAGTGGTATGCACTGCCTGGGCAAAGCTGTGTGAAATCAGGTCTCTGGCTATTTGTAGTAATATTCCTACCTGTTGTCCATGCTAGGGCTGGGACAAATGAGCAAAAGCTCTGGGCTTATTTTGGTCAATTGTTATCAAAAACAAACACCACCAAAAAAAAAAAAAAAGAAAAAAAAAAAAAAGATGAAAGTTACAAATACAGGCAAAAGAAATTACAATCAGAAATACAATTTACTTGCTTTTACTTCAAATAAAAAGTCTAAGAGGCTGTGAAGAAAGAACACCTTTCATTTTGTACCCAGTAGGTGTGCAAAACTTGCTTGCAAAACTGCTCTTGCTATAAGCAATCAGTGACCCAGGCTGCTCTACAATATTTCTAAAGTGTGCTTATCACAGCAGCCTCTGCATAACATGGACGGCAGGTGAAATTTTCCCCTTCTCCCATTTTGGTGACAACAGGTAGGAGGCAGGTTTTCCCTGATGCTAGACATTAGTTTGAATGGATTTAACAGAGTACCGTGGGAATTCAGATCAGCTCGTGCCAAGAGCTTAAAGAAGCAAAATGTCATCAAACTTTTTTAATATTACTGCAACAGAGAAGTTTGACAGTAAGTTGATGCTCTGTGAAGATGTTTAGCTCTCTACCAAGAAAAACAAAGTGCATTTGAGAGAGGGGATGTGTTCTACTGCATTAAGGTGTTAAATTCTCATTCTGCTTCCTTTTGTTAGTTCTCTTTTCTTTTGAGCTATGATTCAAATCAGTGGTTGGATTTCCACCTGTCACTTTGCATGTAAAACCATTGGAATTATTGGGATTAACATCCGTGTGTAAATATGGAAAGAATCAGGACCTTGGAGGTGAATGCTTTTAAAGGGTTTAGAAGTGGTATTCCAAATCGTAAGGCAATGAGGTGTAACGAGGAGACGAATGTGTCATTTTCTCTCCATCAAGAGAAAATCAGAAGGGGTGAAGATGAGAAGGCTCAGAGATGTTGAGAAGAGTAACTGAAGAGAGTAGAAGTAACTGAAGAGAAGGAGAAAGCTGAAGAAAATAAACTAGAGTAGCCAAAGGGAGACAGTGGATGTCTGGAACGGGTGTATTGCTGTAGGAAGAATAATAAAAAATAAAAGTTAAGAAACGTTAAGGAAAGTAACCAAAGAAATGGAAAGGTATCTGGAGTGACTGGGTGGTCTGAACGCTGACTGAGGGTGTTGTGAATAGTTAATAAAGCAAAAGCTCAAAGGCTGGAAGGAAAAAAAAACAAAACAAAAAACAAGAGACTCAAGGTTTTCCTGACATAAGTTTAACTATGCAAAATGTGTATCAGCCCTGTGGTTTCTCTGGCTGTACGTACCCTCTCTCTAACTCTTAGGACCAGAGGGTGAACTGCCCAACAGTTTGGTTTTCCTCTCATTTCACTTTGATGCGAATAAACGCGATTGGGGCAGCAGGGCAGAACATCACGGTTCCACACCAGTGTTTCTCTGGTACATGCAGTTGCCTAACGGCAGGTGGTGCTCCTCACATTGCATTTGCCTGATCGAGTGTGCACTAACACTGCAGCGAGAGCGTTTTCTACATGCCTGTTTTCATTTAAGAAGGGGTGAACTCCATTCTGCAGCCTGACCCCTGATGCGTGACTCCACAACCTGGGAACAATGCAAGCTGTGTACTGTACGTCATGTATGTTTTTTTTTTTATCGTTCCCTGATGTTCAACTTGTACAACTGAAACTAATAAAAAAAAACTCTGAAAATCAGAACTAATGCTGTCCTTGTAAAATTTTGTTATCTTGGCATAAACTATTGTAAAAGTCATATATTGTTTGTTTTCGAAATCCAGTCAGCACACCTACAGAAATGCCCGGCTCTTTCTGCCTGCAGAGATGAAATAACGTATTTCCCTGCAGTGGATAAAGATGTTGAGTTGACAATGAGAGTTCAGGCTCCACAGAATGCACATAATGGTGACAGCCAGCGCTGTGCTGCTAACGAGCTTTACAAGCAACTTTCCTTGCTTCTGCCTTTTCCTCGCACACACCCCCAGTGGGCCCAGAGAGAAACAACAGCTTGCAGGCACTGACACGGCAAGAACTGCTTTTATGACTGTTTATCAGCCTGAATGCCAGTGTAGCCCATTTGCTTCTTCTCAGGTATGCTCACGTCGCCTTTGTTGCCACATATAAAATTTCCCTAACGCAAGAAGTGATGGTGCATTGTAGCTGTAGCATTTGAGAGTGAGAATTAGGAAATTTGCCACTTATGCCAGTGCTGGAGTTGGAAAGGATAAGGGTTTTTTTTTTTATATATATATATAATTTTAATTAAAAATATATATATCTTGAAATAAAGAGTAATTTTTTCTAGAACCGGCATGAAAAATCTTGTACCCAGCTCCAGATATGTGTCAAGACTTGCAGGTGAGGACCCCAGGGTTTACTTTTTTGAGGTGATCCTTTGATTTCTGCCTGTAGGTAAGTGTTACCTTGGCAAAGGTTAGTAACACGCACTGAGAAGTGCCAATCTTCTTATGCCCTGTTTTTCTACTTGCTTTTAATAATGTCATATTTTTCAGAGGTGTGGCTATGGGTTCCATTTTCCCTGTCAATTACTACACTTTTTTTTTTTTTCCTTTTTTACCCCCCTTAACTAAGATAGTTCTGCTGTTGCCAGGAAAAAATCTAAGGCCGATATTTGTTTGTTTTTACACAAAGATGCAAATTTCTCCCTTCATTTAAAAGAGAAAAAAAAAAAAAAAAAACTGGCAGGGTTTTTTTCTACAGAAGTTTCAGGAAGCAGAACTTCGAAAGTAGCCAGAACCGGCCTTTGTACCTTTTACAAAAGGCTTATACCTGTGAAAAATAGAAGCCCATTTGCCATTCCCAGAAACACTTCTCCATTTTTGGTCAAGTTACAGATGGAAAAATAACTGTTCACATGTGCTCAGTATAATCTCTTGCAAAAGCCTATCATCTCCCAAAGTCCTAGCAAGTGTTTTGTTCCAGCCTGAATAAGAAGGAAACTTAATATGAAGGAAAGCTTATAAAAAAAAGAGAGCAACTTTCTGCTCAGGGAGACAAAGGGGAATGGTTTTAAACTAAAAAGGGGGAGATTGAGTGAAGAATTTCCTCCTAACATCTCATCTAAGAGGGTGGTGAGACACAAAACAGGCTGCCCAGAGAAAACTGTGGATGCCCCAACCCTGGAAGTGTTCAAGGCCAGGCTGGATGGAGCTTTGGGCAAGCTGGGGTGGTGGGTGGCATCCCTGCCCATGGCAGGGGGTGGAACTGTGTGGGCTTTGAGGTCCCTTCCAACCCGAGCTGCTCTGTGATTCCGTGGTCTCATCCTACCCTTAATTGTAGTAAGATGATGTGGCAAATAATGACTAAACAAAAAGCAATCTGGCCCAACTAAGGCACTTGTTTGTGTGACTGGTAAGTAAAATTCAACTGTCTAGCAACAAAGAATTAGTCTTTCTCTGCTCATCCTCGTGCATGATCCTCTCCTGCTCCCATCCTGGGTTGTTCAACTGAAATGCTATTATGAAAACAGAAAGTTGCAAATTGTTAGAAACTGAATGCACTTGGACATGCCGGAGCAAGTCCCAGACTCCATCTATATGCTGTAGCACTGGTTCGTGTGCTATAGCCTCTGGCACAAATCATGGAGGAGGTGCACACTGGACTCCGGGACAGCTTTCTGCCATCAACAAGTAAGACCAGGCCTCTCCATGACCTTCTTAAGGCAGCAGCCATAATCACTCCAATATGTGACTTGCTTAGTCCTCCTCCTCCACACACACTTCATTCTAGCTTTACACACTTGCATCTTTTTTTTGCTTTATGTTCTGTAACATGCTGCACAAAAGAAGCACATCAGTGCCACAAAGCAACAGTGAGATGGCTGTTAGATTCTGCACAACATAATTAAGCAACTGTTTATTTAGAACCTATAGGGCTGCTAAAAATAGCCAGGAAGGGAAGGCATTAGCAGGCACTAATAAAAGACATAAAAATTCCTCTCTCCCTGGAAAAAAACACCCTACCTTAAGAGCCCTTCAAACCTACTGCGACTCATTAGAACTGCCCTCATCCAAGCTGCATCCATGCTGCACCTAATGGCATAAACAAAAATTTCTATTGTCTCTATGACAAAAATACACTTCTGCAAAGAAAGCAATGCAAGTCTGCGGTTTTGGGGTTATCTCCCATCATATCTGGAACTAAAATATGTTCATATACTTTGTAATTTGCCAAATATTTGCTTAAAAAAAAAAAAAGCCAAGTATTACAAATAATTTAATTTGTAAAAGAGTACATGTAGGTGGCAAGATACAACTGTGCACATGCACACAATGCAAGCTACAGAGTGTATCAGACAAACTGTAAGTACTTTTGTATTACCTATTGCTGCTGGACCTCAAAGAAATAGCATTTTAATTTTATATTTGTTTTATATTAAAAAGTGGTTTGTTCTATGGTATGGAATTGCTCTGGAATTAAATTGGTTCTCCAGAGACCATCATAAAAGCTATCTTACAACTTCAGCGCCCTGTTTAGACAGTTGTATTTAAATTAAATGTAACAAAAGCAAATTGCAATCTATATTAAAGGTTTTCTCTTAGACTCTAAGATCTGTGCAACGAATCAAGGTTCCACGTAACAAAAGTGTAAGAGATCCTCCTGCTGATAGCCCATTGCTTTCTTAAACTATTCTTCAAAATGCACAGAGCTGATTAAAGGGCAAGAGCATGTCATCTTGGCAGGCATGTTATTTTAGTATTATTTAATCACATCCTGTTGTTTTCAAGGTTGAGTTAACAAAAGCACCTAAAAGATGAGGATGAAAGGTATTGAGAGGGCTATTTTATGTTTTGTCCTCAAAACACCTCGTGGTGAACACAAGCTTTACAGTAAGCTTTATGATCTTCTGCGGTAACTCATTTCTTTTTAAATCCACAACATCACATTGCATACTTTTATGCTCTTCATTTTGCTAATGTATTAAACTTAGTATTTTACAGAATGTAGTAAGTTTCTCCTACTCAGCGTAGCCTGCTCCTCACTGCTATAGAGGCTGACTGCTGTTTTTCTGAAGGTGTGTTGTACATAAGAACTGAGATCCTCGGCTTTTAACTTTTTAAATTCTGATGCAGCCATTTGATGGCTTGTCACCATTCCTTACTGATTCTCCAAGTCTTTCTGAACTTTTCTAATACCATCTCAGACTCCATCCATCCCATCCCACTGGTCAGGTATGGCAGGGTGACATCTAGAGGAGCTAAAGATGTAACTGGCCATTGAAGCAAGCTGTTGACTGCAGTCAGAGAGATTTACCCTGCTTCAGTTTTTAAATTGGTATGTTAGCTAGACACCTGCTGGTGAGAAAGAAGGCAGGTGGAGTAAGTCTAGGAAAGGAACTATCTTGTATCTGAAACTGCAATGCATTCAAATTTATCCAAAATTTATATAGTATTAACTCTACTATCCGTCCATATTAGTCCATTATCACTCCATAAAAGCTACAGCTTCATCATTTTCCTGAGTCAAAGCCCAGTGACTTACAATAATAAAAAATCCTGAAGATGGTGTGGTACATGTACCAATTAGTACAGCTCTAAATAAAATACCTTTCTTCTGCAAATCACATCACAAGCACGATGCAGAGCAGCTGGGAACAGTCCCCAGGTTTCCCTCATAATGCCTAGTGACACACATAAACATCGAAAGAATTCTACACCATGGCTCCCTGGGGACGGTTTGCATGTGATGTGAAATCATATCCGGTGTGATCTCACTAAAAAGGTGTTTGGGTTGTGTTCACTTCTTAAATTACAAATGCCACTTTATCAGTCCACACAAAGAATATGTGTTTACAGGGAAAAATTAAACAAAAAAAAACAACTGTTAAAGTTTTACTCAATACTCTGGCTTCAACATAGATAGCAAGAATGAGCCAGCAGTGTGCTCAGGTGGCCAAGAAGGCCAACGGCGTCCTGGCTTGTATTAGGAACAGCGTGACCAGCAGGGCTAGGGAGGTGATCGTCCCCCTGTACTCAGCTCTGGTGAGGCCGCACCTCGAGTACTGTGTTCAGTTTTGGGCCCCTCGCTACAAGAAGGACATCGAGGTGCTTGAGCGGGTGCAGAGAAGGGCGACGAAGCTGGTGAGGGGCCTGGAGAACAAGTCCTACGAGGAGCGGCTGAGGGAGCTGGGCTTGTTCAGCCTGGAGAAGAGGAGGCTCAGGGGCGACCTTATTGCTCTTTACAGATACCTTAAAGGAGGCTGTAGAGAGGTGGGGGTTGGCCTGTTCTCCCACGTGCCTGGTGACAGGACGAGGGGGAATGGGCTTAAGTTGAGCCAGGGGAGTTTTAGGTTAGATGTTAGGAAGAACTTCTTTACAGAAAGGGTTGTGAGGCATTGGAACAGGCTGCCCAGGGAAGTGGTGGAGTCACCATCCCTGGAAGTCTTCAAAAGACGCTTAGATGTAGAGCTTAGGGATATGGTTTAGTGGAGGGCTGTTAGCGTTAGGTTGGAGGTTGGACTCGATGACCTTGAGGTCTCTTCCAACCTAGAAAATTCTGTAATGACTAATATCAATTTTCCTCAATAAGGAGTGCACTATTACATAAAATCCATAAATTCATCCAATGACTAGGGTAGTAAAAAGGCCAGTAAAGATTTGTTTTTATACCCCAATGTCTGAATTTTTTGGTCTGTTTTAAATGGTTTTAAACAGCTTTTCCAGTTTCCCTATGGCAAAAGCTCCAGCTGCAGGGGCAGCAGCCTGGGAACACGGTCCTTCACTGAGAACTGCTTTTGGCCTTACATTTGAAGCAGCACGGCCTCGGCTGTAGCCCCACTTTGGTCTTCTGGATTTCTAAAAGTTACCTAGACTGGTGCCACAGTAAGTACTGGGCACGGCTTCTCTTTTAGCGGGTGACATTGGTAGTAGGGGGACAGTTGGACCAGATGGTCTTCGAGGTCTTTTTCAACCTTAATGATTTTGTGATTCACTTCTGGCCCTTTTATCCTTACTTACCTCGGCTTCCTGCTCTGTTCTACTGAGCAGGGGAGCTTGGCTTTATGTAGACTTGACAGCCTGGTAGGTTCTAATATAATAGGTTCAAGGGCTAATATATATATATTGCTGTAGATATTTATGTATTTATAAGTGCTAATATATAAAGTAATATAATAGTAGTAGTTTAATAAAGTGTTAAATGTGAAGTCCTTGATGTCCAGAACTTACTCTTGGAAGTGATCACGGGATCATGAAGGGAACAGAACGTCCTCAATGGTGATGGAGGGATGTGCGTCAGTAATAAAGAAGCGAGGCTGCACGTTTGGGGACCAGGAGGAGCAGCTCCTCCAGCTGTCTGTTAACTCATCCGCACTGCTGGGAACAGCAGAGGAGGCAGATAAGGCAGATGTGAGCTGTTTAAAGCATCGGGGGCTACGAGTGCCGACACGCCACCAGAACAAACACCGCCTCAGGCGTTATCGCCCTGAGGGCGCAGGGGCACCGTTAGGCGCGCGGTCAAACCCTCCAAGAAACCGGGGCGGGGGAGCAGGTGCCTCACGGAGCCCCCTCAGCGCGCCGGGGCCGAGCAGCAGCCGCCCCGTTTGGCACCGGGGGAGCTGCAGGAGCCGGCGGGGACAGCCCCGGAGCCCCGTTGGGGTCCGTTCCGGCCGCCTTTCCGTCACCGTCCCCCCCCCCACACCCCACCCCGTCCTCCCGCCCACGATAGCGGCCGTTGGGCGCTGACTGGAACGCGCGCGCGCGCGCGCAGCCCCGCCCCAGGCCGCTCCACGGCCTCAGCCTCTGAAAGTAGCGGCAGGAGGAGGCCGCCCGCCGCCGCCGCCGTCCTTCACCGCCGCCTTCCGCCGGGGAGAGCGGCGGGGGGAGCCGCGAGGCAGCTGTCATGCAGGAGCCCGGCCCGGATCCGCCCGACGACCCTCACGACGGCAGCACCCCCGCCTCCCCCAGCGGCGGTGGCGGCGGGGGGGAGGCTTCGTGGCTGCTCAGGGTGCTGGAGGCGGCGCGCGGCGCCTCCCTCCTCAGCGCCTCGCCCGCCGAGATGCCGCCGCTGACGGTGGTGGCGGTGGAGCGGTACCTGGCCGAGGCTCCGCCGTGCCCCCCGGCGCCTCCGTGCTCCGCCGCCGTGACCCCGCAGTACTGGTACGACGTGACCCTGGCGGACGGCTCCCGGCAGGAGCGCTGCCACCTGGCGCCCAGCCTCAACGGCCTGGTGCAGCGCGGCCACCTGCGGGCCGGCGCCCGCCTGCGCCTCACGCGCTGCTCCTACCTCTACGACGAGCGGCGTCTCCGCTACGGCTTCCCCTGCCTGGAGGGCGTCGAGCGGGTGGCCGGGGAGCCGCCCGCCCGCCCCGCGCCCATCGCCTCAGCGCCGCGCCCGCTGCCCCTGCGCGGCGAGAGGAAGCACTACCTGCCCCTCTGGAACAACGAGGATCCCTACGGGGACACCTGGGAGGCCGAGAAGCCGCCAGAGAAGGTGGACGTTGATGGTAAATGGGCGCCTGGGGGGATGGGGTGGTGGGTGCGGTGCTCCTCTGGGGGGGATTTGAGGGGTTTGTCCCTCAGGGGGTGTCCCTCGAGTGCCAGCTGCTCTGGAGGTGGGTGTGCTGCTGATGGACAGCGCTCTGTGTCCTCCTGCACGCGTCCCTCTCCTTACAGTCCGTGTAAACATCAATAGCGCATCACACACAGGTGTAACTGTTTTGTGGCGTTACCAAATAAGCCTCTTGGAACGTGTGAACTCTTGCTCTGTGTGCTTTACAACTGAAAACCCTTGAAATGCCCAGTCGTGAACACTCTTCCCTTCTTCCCTCTTTAATGTCAGTCTCTAAGCTGACTTCTCTTGGTCATCTGGAAATGACGTGGAGAAGCAGAGTTCACTTCCATCCGCTGCTGGTCAGAGTGCTGCACAAGTCTAGGCTAAGGTACTACGGGAAGCCAGAGAAAAAAATGGATGTGCCATATCAGGTAAGGAGGCATTAGGGTATACATTAGTGCTCTTGAACAAATGTCACAGGATATTTGGAAGGTACTGTTTCCATGTTGTAAACACATAACATTAACACTCATGTTGTAGATAACTTTGCTTCATAAAAACGCTAGGCCCTTCCAAGTATGGAAATGGTAGAGTTGCTGGTAGTATGCACAATCTTTAGTAGACGTGTTTCAGTTACTATAGTCCAGTTGAGATTTCTCTGTGAAAAGACAGAATATTTGCTTAAAAGACTGTTTTCTGGTCTGTATGCTTTGGAAGCTGGAGTTAGTTTGTCTTGTACCCCAAAAAATAATATTAAAAACTTTTTGTCCCTTAATTCTTGTACCAGGTGACTTCCAGATAAATTGTTTTTTTGTAAAACTTTCTGGTCTTCCTAATATGTTGAGCTTTTTGTGATATTTTATGTAGTGCTTCTTGGAAATGGAACTGCAGGTGTGCTCGGTTACCCACAGCTGCACTCATCAGCTGCTCACTTATTTCTCCTGTCCTTAGAAGGGTGTTGGGGAGAAAATTGGAAGAGCAAAAGCAAGGAAAAACTCATGTGTTGAAATAAAAATAGTTTAATTAAAAAGTGAAGGGAAGAAGGGGAGGAAACCAAAAGAGAGAGTGATGCGAAGGCAAACTGATGCCTGTGCAGTCTCAGAGCAACAGGTACTTGGGAAAGACTGTCCCCCCAGTTTCATTGCTGAGCACGATGTTATGTGGCATGGAACATCCTGTAGGTCAGACCAGGTCAGCTGTCTCAGCGGTACCACCTGCCGGCCTTGGGGCCACTCCTTGCTTACTTGCTGCGTGGTCAGAGGGAGAAACAGAAAGGCCAGCAGTAGCTGAAACAGTGGTGTGTTATCAGCGCTGTTATAGTCACAGACATAAAACACAGCACCATGCAGGCTGCTCTGAAGAAAACTAACTCCATCCCAGTCAGACTGCTTCCTAGAGAGCAACAGGTCACAAACAGGTCGGATAACTCCTATTTTTTTCGTGGGGACAGAGAGGTATTGAACTTGTTAATGAAAGGCCATGTTCACCTCTTGTTCCACGTTTCCATTCCCTTTCACACAAAGATGAATCTGGGTCTTTTGCTGGAGATGATTCTTAATTTGTTTTGGTGGATTTCTACCTTGTAAGACCGTTCACTGTAAGACTGTTTTTAAAGAAAAAAAAAACAAAACAAACAACAACAAAAAAGTATTACTGCTCAGTGATATGCTCAGTTATGGATTCAAAGCTTTCCCATTTAAGAAAAGTAGGTAGAAGTCTTTGTCATAAGCACAATTTCAATGAAAAGATGGTGGTTTGCAATGCAGATCTTCTGAGTATTTTTTCAGCTTGAAAATAGTCTTGTATCATGTTTTTGTCAAGAATGTTTACCCAATGATACTGCAGCTTCTCAACTTTCAAAACATGTTTTCTTATCCATGGAGGCATTTTGAAGTGTTATTCTAAATACTGCATTCTATCTGATAAGGAGGAATTGTTTTTCTATTGATTCTTGTGCACAGTATTTCCCAAACCTCCTCCAAAAAAGCATAGGGTGAAACAGGCATCACCTACTGTTACTGAGTACTAGAAAGATAAGAGTTTGGGCTGTCGTAGTTGTGGATGAATTTTTCTTTGGAAACTGGGGATTTCTTCAACGCCAGTATTCAGTGCAGGTTTTGGAACATACTCTGGATCCATTTGTAATAAGTGAAGCCATTCATGAGTCAAGTAGCTGATGCATTATTTAAAAAAAAAAAAAAAAAAAAGATGATACTAAAAGGTGTTTTCTTGTCCCTTTTTCTTTAGGCTTACTTTGAAGTTGCTGATAGCTCAGGCATGATATCGATGGTTTTGTGGAATTCATTATGTCCTGAATGGTATAACAGTATGAAGGTTGGCACGGTACTCCTCCTTGAACAGTATGCTATCAAAAACAGCTATCCATTTAAAACACAGCCAACCCCGGGAGATTCACAGATGAAGAGATTTGCTACAATTGGTTAAGTATTGCAGAAATCTGTTTTGATTCTGTGAAATATAGCTGTAAAAAGGGGAAATAGAAAGTAAAACAGCAAGTGATCCATTGCCAAGACTGATTGATGTGATATATATGTGTAATAACTTATTCTTTCCTGTTTATATTTGAATCACATTTATGAAGTTTTTTGCCACAATTAGATAAAAACCTTTAAAAAAAATAAAGATAAAAGAATAAAGATAAAAATCCCTGATTTCAAGTATTGAGTTCATAATGCTGGGCCTCTGGTACTGAATTTTAGTCTGATTCTGCTTCTTCCTGATAAGTAAAACAGATAATTTTTTGTGCACTGTTTGCACATACTGCCAGGTCATTGAAGCGCATAGTCACCTGCTCTGACTGTAGGCTTTAGTGTGGTCAGGCCCTGGTGTATCTGCAAAACTCCACTGAGTAAAAACTTGTGTTGGTGACTGCTGTCTGTACTGAAACAGCAGCACCATGGGAGTTCATATTTGAAGAATATTCCTTGACTGTGAGAAAGCGTTTTCTTACGTGCTGTTGTTTGACAGATATTCAAGAGCCGTGCCACAGAAATACAAGTGGTGGAATATAACAGTAATAGCCTTTCCACACTACATTTGGTCTACAGTTGTTTTATTTTCTCTCCCACTTCACTGAACCTGAGCTTTTTTTCCCCTTACATGCTTATACTCAGAACAAAACAACAACCAACATTCAGAAAATATAAACAGCTGCCTCGAAACAAGCAAATATGTGTTTTTGATGGATGATGTATGTATAACTTATTAACAATGACAGTTTCTTAATGCAGTTGCTACAGTGCATGAAAATAAACAATATTTTCACTGCTAGAAGCAGTGTATTCTCTGTCTAATGTATCTTCACCTTAAAATCAGATCTTAATGTGCAGTGTTTGTGATGAGTTGACAGGAGAGAGAGATGTTTAGCTGGGAAGGGAATTTTGGGAGGGGAGCTGATGATATTTATAAACCTTCCCTCAAGCAATCATAATTGCTGCAAAACCTTTCTGTGGGAAGAGAACAGAGTAAGATATGCCCTGAGGTGACTTTTGAGGCCAACGACTTCAATCCTAATGGCTTCGTTCACACTACACTACTGATTTCCACAAGCATTAGTGTTGATGGAGAGATCAAAATAGCAAATGAGACCGATGGGCCATAAATGATAGTATCTAATGGGAAACTTAAAACAATCAGTCTCTAGTGAAGTGCCACAGAGTACTTTCAGGCCACAGATAAATCTTTGGTTCATAGCAGCATGTACATGCAGTATCTTATTTCTTAGCTCAAAGCTCAGAATTTTGTCTCAATATGAACTTACAAACCATGTTGGGCCATGTGGTGGTAGATCTTGAGTCCATATATCCTACATATATCCTACAAGAGGAGAGTCTGAAAAGAATAACATCTAGAAAATTTCCTAGAGCAGCTACAGTTGATTTTATGCAGCTCTTGGAGCATGATCAGGTGATACATTTCACCTTTGTTAACATAGGTGAAATGTAATGCCTCAGTAACTACTCAACATAAAACTCTCTATTTCAATTTTTAAAGCATGTGCAGGGGGTGTTCCAAAAATTCTTCAGATAGCTAGGTAAAGAAATCAATTACACTGGGTTGCTCAAGTCAACAAGTACTTTGTTTTCATAATCAGTTCCAATTTGTAATTTGATCACATACCACCTTTCTAGTGTTCCGTATGACTATTCACCTGTAAATGTTTTAAAATGTATCTGTAGGGTTAACAAAGCTAGAATTCGTTATTCTACAAGGGAAGGGGCTTTGAAAATTAAGAGTTCTACAAGATGGCGTGCTTCTGGCATATGCCTGGTTTTCTGTGAAGCGAGTTCTGTGTCGCCCACTTGTTTCATTTGCTTCATTTGCAGAGTTGTATGACATGCTAAGAGGTGCTGTTCTATAACCTAAAACTTCTAAAGCTTAATTACTTAGTACCCTCATCTTGAATTCCACCTCTGGGCAATGTGTACGTCTCACACGTCACTGAATTTATGTGGTACTGATGAAAACAGCTGTTTCAAATAGCCTGGACTGACTTTCAGTTCTGAGTAATCCCAGTATATAATCTTTGGCTGAGTATATGGCTTTCATCTAATCTCAAAACGACCAAAATTTTTTAAAATTTGATGAATAGTTTCGATGGATAGAGAGGAGTGGTTTGTTTTCAGAAATTTTCTCACAAATACTGCCTGAAAACACCACGTGCAAAACCACATTAGTCCTCCAAATACATATCTAACAAGTGGCAGCCTGAAGAAAATGCTTAATCAGGTCTTTTTTTTACATATAATGCCTTCCTGGTGTCATACCACGAGGGGGAAGGGCCTGATAAGGAAACAGCTGTATAGGTTATTTATTCTTAGCAATTACTTTTCTGTGTGCATTATTCAAATAATCCCTTATCTGAGCCCAAGTATCTTGTAGAAACGGGATCAGAACAGTCTTTTTCATAACAGCAAGTTTTGTCTCATGAGAGAGACAATAGAGTACCACTTAGAGCATTCTATATGCTGAAGCCATTCCTTCTGTATTCTTAGCTGGTTGCCATCCCCTGCCCCCCAGCGTTCTACCATGTTTGTTACTTAGCATCTAAACACTTTGCTTAATAAAATAAAATTTTCAGGGATTATGATATAGAAATGCAAAGACCTTCTGTCTTCTTGCATGCCCACGTCATCATTTCTGTCTTACTTATAACTGCCTGAACTGATGTCATACACGGAAGTTCTCATGTGCTGGTTCTGTCTTCTGTCTTTCTTCGTTGTCTGCAAAATAATTTTAGATTGTAGTGACACTTGAGAACAAAAATAAATATTTCATAGCTAAGCAGTATTGTATTAATTTATTTTGCTGTTGCTTAAAATACCTATCTGGAACAAACTAATTGGCTCATGTTCCAATTTTTCATTGGAAAATTTAGCATTGCTCAGATTCAAAAGTTGCATTGTGGAATGCTGTACCCGCATTTCTTTATCTCAATAGAAATACGAAGTTAGAGGACTTTGTGGGTGATTTCACAAGCAGTGAGACATGATTGAAATACATCTTTTATGAAACTTTACCTAGTTTTGTTTCAGGTTTTGTTTTTATTTAAAACGAAAAGTGTTTTCTTCAGTTTGTATTCATGTTTTACATGCTCAGGTCTTTTTTTTTCTGTTTGTCAGAAATCAGCCTTAATGTACGTGACCCACCTACCAAAATAAGTATCATTCCAGAAGAAATGGTTAAGCCAGAGTGGGGATTACCTGAAGTTAAATACCGCTTTATCACAAGGTAAAATGGAAATTAGTTGTTTGTCAAGCTGGAATTTAAATTTCATTAAATTACACTGAGTGTTAATTGGAAATGTGATTTAAGAAATCTCTTAAGAAAGCTTTATGTTTTGTCGTTCATTCATTAATACCAACATTTTTGTTCTGTTCTGTTTTCAGGTCAGAGCTGGATAACTTACCAAACAATCATTCTTGTGATGTTATTGGTCTTGTGACATTTGTAGGAAGGATTGAACGAGCAAGAAAGAGAGGTTTTTCTATAAATAAAACTTTAAGAATTTATCAAACCTTTTTTAACTTTCCGAAGAAACACTTACATGTTTTTCTTAATATTTGTTTATATAGAACACAGTGAAGACTTCTGGCTCTATCGTTGGGCACATGCCATTGATGGGACCTCAGAGCAACCATTTATACTGGAAATATTTGCAACTTCTCAGCCAGATGTGTTTGAGCATATTCATCCAAGTATTTATCTCTTTACAGTACTTATTAATAACTGTTCATAATGTTTTTTCTAGTTGGTCACTAATTTCAAATTCTGAATATAATTGCCATTGATTTTTTGTTTAAGTCCCTTGGTTTATCTCCTCAAACAGAAAATACCTGATCAGGAATTACAAACTAAAAAAAAATAATTAAAAAAAAAATAATAATAATAATAGTAATAGTAATAATAATAAGATAAAGTACTTGAAATTCTTGTCATACTGCAACCTACCAGTTAATCTAGACAGATAGAGGCAGCACAACCTGGGGTTCATCTGATGTGGTTAATTTCAAACAGAAAATTTAGTGAAGCACTTAGGGCAACACCTCTTTCATCAGAAACAACTAAAGAAAGAAGGCAGCTCTTTAAATCTCTTACTCTCTTTCTCCATAAATAAATATTTTTTTTATAGACAGGAATAATGTAAGATGATTGGATGAAGGGAGAGGTGAATGTGGAAAAGCTTTGTTTCTTTGAAAAAAAATATTTTTGGCAATACAGAAATCATTTGTGAGCTGTGTTAGTTATTTTCTGTGATTTTGTAATGTTACATTTCAAACTGGGGAATCCTTATGGATTTTTTAAAAGGCTTTAAATATTTCTCCTTGCCTTCTCTCTGTTTTCCTCCAAGCTACTCACCCTTCTTTTAACACTGTTACGTATTTCATTGACATCCTACCAGATAAAGTGTCATGTCTCAGTGCTAATATGTATGCTGAAATTTTCTTGCACATTTCTGAATTTGAAAATCTAATGCCATCTCTATGTTCTAATTTATAGCAAAGGCTAAATACATGCTGAAGGTCAAGAATTAAAATAACATGTTTAGACCACTTAATTAAAATTAATCCAGTATGAGTCAGTCTTGAAATTCTAAAACCAATTAAATACCGAGGAAAAAAGGTTTTTTGTTTGTTTGTTTTTCTAGTGACATACTTGGTGTGTACACAGATGAGAGTGGTACGGGACCTCAGTGACAACCCTTCCAGCACAATTTACCTTACGACTTCGAACGAAAGTCAGATATTCATTACAGGTAACTTAAAGTAGTTTTAGCTCTATGTGGTTCTAATTGTAATTGCTTGGACTATTACAAAAAAAAGGCGGCATATTACATTCAGGTGAGGCACTAATTGATGTATCTTATGAAAAGTACAACTATTAGGTTAAGCCATATGTTTACTAAATCTTTTGGATTGTTTTAAATTAGATAGTGTTGCAGTGAATGTTGCCAATATCTTAAAAAATTAAATATTACTTGCAGCTTTTCTGGGTTACAAATTTCCTTGTTACAATTAAAAAAATCAGTATGTTAAATTTATTTTAGTTTATATTTTCACAAATACTTGAGAGCTGTTATGTTTCATCTTTCCCAATGCAGAGGCCCTTGTACAGAACATGTGGCCTGGAAAGGGTTGTCGTACTGGGCTTTGCTGAAGGAGCATTCCTTCTAGAAAGTCTTATTTGAAAACTCGTATCTGCAGTACAATACTCGTTATGGCCCTGCAATACTACACACTAGATAGCATCAGTCAGCATTTCACATCCAGAATCAGGCATAGCTCGTTGTAGTACTTGGGCTTTTTGATCAGGAGGCAGATGTAGCACAGCGTTGTAGGTGAGTGGTGTAATGGCCTAATTGCAACGGAGTATGAAATAAAGTAGATGCCTCTTTCCTGTGTTTATCTGCCTGTCTCGTTTCTTCAGATTTCCTATTACATTACTCATCCAGCCTGAATCTTGCTGCTGACAAGGAGGAATAGGGAGTAATATGTGCTAAAAAATTATCTGAACATAGTCGTTTATACACACATGGTCTCTTCTAACAAGCTGGATAGGGTGTTTTGTGCTTAATTGGACTAACAAAACAAGCTAGTCTTTTTCCTAACAGGTGATACATATTATACCTAAATGAAAGGTTTGTGAGTCTTTTTTACTTGTTTTCCTTCAGTATATTTTGTGCTTAGTTAGTTTTCTAATTATTTCTATTTTGAGCTTTTCCTCAGCCTAGCTTAACTTCATTTTATGTCTCTTTGCATCCTAAATGAGAACTACAGCTGGAGATGACAAACCATTGGATGAGATCTATTTCAATTCATAGCTTAGAAGTAGACTTGCTTATTTGAAATAGACAATTTATTTGATATAACTGGAATTTAGTCAGTATGTTGGTTTTAAACCAGACATCAACAAATACATGCCTTACCAGTTACCTATCCGGATATTTGCTGAACCCTGTGAAGAGGATCTACCCGTTCTTTCCTGCTGAGGTTATAGAAGAATGAAGAATGTGTAGGTCTTTAGCAAAGGCAAAGTAACAAAATGATTTCTGATCATTTTATTGTTGCATATACTCATGTGAAAAAAATGTTCTCGTAGTATTGCCAATTGTTTTATTATTTAACATTTGGCTAACTTTCAGTATCAGATGCAAGTGTTAGCTGAGGAATTCAAGATGCTCATTTGAGAATAAACACTCGTGACTATAACCTACTTTATTTTTGATATCTGATTATTTTTGTTTTAAAAGGGTGTCACAAGGGCCAGCCATACACCAGAGATACCAAAGTGAAAAACTTCATTCACTGGACTAAAACACAGAGTGAAGCTGATCAAATGAAGAAAACTGTCATTGGTGGCTATTATCCTCTTCCACGACCTCCAAATAGCTTTCTGAAGTATTGTAAAAGTAATAAAGGTATGGTATTGTCAAGTATCTTTAAGATCTGTAGCCTTTTTCAGTTCAGTCTTACTCCAAGCATTTGAAACATCAGTTAAAAAGTAATACAGTTATTATTAGTGATTACACAGATGTGTAATGTCTTCTAAGAAAGAATCCCTTTCGTGACTCATAATGTATCACAGGCCAAATCCTCATCTTACAGAAAGTCAGATTTTGCACTTTGTGCACATAGTTGCAGGAGAACCGTAACAACTTACATGAGCTTCAAGTCTTCCCAGAAGTTTTACTCTGACTGCTCTGCTAAAACAGCATTAAAGACAGTTATTTGGAAGAACATAATTAATTTCACCTGGAAACACAAATTTTGATATCTGTTAATGCATATGAGGGGGAAAAGGGCATATTAATTTTTTTCATGTGATGTAAACAAGAGGATTTAAAATCCTTCAAAAACTTACTTTAAAATCAATTTAATACTTAGTAATGTTTTTTTTTTTTCATTTTCTTTGAACCTTTCATTCAGACTTTTTGATAGTGCATTTCTTTAAAACTTGTTTATGGGAATTACTCTTTTGCAGTTGAATCAGTTTTGAAAGCCATAGGTGAAATGGGGAAAGAAATTGAAGATTTGCACTACAGGGAACACAAGCGCATTGCTATTCAAGGAATAATTAGCGCCATAAGATACATCAACTGTAGCAATGTAGCTGAAGATGCCTCAGGAGTAGAACCTGTTCAGGTACAGAGCTTGAAAATTAATGCTATAGCACTTAAGCAGCTATGATCATAATTAGAATTGAGAATATCGCATTTGAATCCAGAACTTGGCTACATTGTCTCTTGATTAGCTGTATGTGCTATTTTGAGAATGACATAGTTTTGCAAGTAATAGTTTAAAATTTTAAAAAGCAGTGATTCAGTGTTTCTCTGAGTTCATTGTAGCAGTCCTCTGTAAAACTGCATAGCTGTTTAGAAGCTAGCAATTTAACTGGCTAGATGATTTAATTAATGTAAATTAGAATGTGGGAGAGTGGATTACTGCAATTTGCGCATTGTCACTTTCTAGACAGAATTTATCTTACTTGCTCTAAAACATACTTTAACACTTCCAGGGTTTTGAGTTGGAAGAAATAGCTCTGGGTGCTTTGAAACTCTTAATTAATTGTTATTGCAGAAAGATACTTCTCAGACTCTTGAAAGTTCTACCGTGTCCAAAGAAGATGGTGTTCAGAAGGAAAACCTTCAAACTAAAGAGTTTACGTCTTTTCTGGGGCCACAGTATGCTCCTGGGGAACAACAATGGCATCAAACTCCACAATCAAAAAAGAGCACAGTCAAGAGAAAGACAGAAGCAGAAGAGTAAGCTCTTTTCATAAATATGTAGTGTATCTTCTCAGAAACGATCATGTAAATTAATTCAAAACCTAGGTCATAGAAAAGCACATAAGAAGGCTTTAAAAGGATATGTAGTTTAATCTTTAAAAGTAGTTCTGTGCTTTTCCTAGCTTCAGGTGATGACAGTTACGCCATTCAGGCTAATGGAGGATTGATTACAACAGAGGCATCTGATTGATAATGCTCTCTTCTTTTTAAAATTCATTGCTACTTTGTAATTCTCAGGGATTTTCAATAAAGGTAATTAACACTTCAACAATCTATAGGTTAGTGACCCATCTGTGAAACAAGTAATAGTTACAATGGTTTTTTCACTGGAAATGCAGAACTGGGAGGAATAATGTTTTAGTATAGTTATTCCTTAAATCCAAACATAAAAAAATATTATTTTTTTTTTTTAATCTTTTTTTCCCCTTTCTGGTTAAGGGAAGGTATTACACATACCTGTAATTTGCTGTTAGAAAGGAAAGGAGACGATGGTTATACGGTAACCTGAAGGCTTGAAATATCTCACAGCACTATGGCTCTGCTTGTGATGTAATTCTGTGAAATTTTATTGCACCTAGTTAGACACAGACAAAGGATATCAGTACAGTATAAGAAAATGGGATAAGAAAAAAACTGGTGCAATGTTTTTAGTTTCAAGAGTAAAATATTTGCTTGTATAAATGTATCCTTTATTGCAATGTTTGTGCAAGTTCTGGTGGAATTGTACCAAGTCTTAAAAGCCTCGTTTATATACTGAAAGATTTAATGTTGCAAAAATCTAACGAGTCACGTTTTTTGTTTTAGTGGATTTCACATGCTATAAAAGCTATTTTTTTTTCTTGACTTTTCACATTCTAAAGTCATAATAGTTGGAAGAGAGCAGGCATTTCAAATATTTTGCAGGCAAAATGTAATTAGGATTGAACAAAAGCTTACAATGAAAAATGGGGAATAGAAGTTCTGTCTTGGTAATGTCATAGCAAGCATGTTAGTGGATTTCCATTCCATAAGAAAAATGCCAACATTAGAATATTTTAGGTTCTGCCTGGGGAAGAAAAAAAAAAAAAAAGGCAAGCATGTTCTTTGCTCTGTGTATTTCCATTTAATAGAATTCTGTAAAATAATGGTTAATTTCCTATCTTAAGGGGAAGTACATCTATTATTCCTGTACCATCTTACAACTATTTCACAAGGTCTGCAAGAAAGAAATTTGGGTAAGTCATGTGAAGTTAATTATGTTAAATATTTGCAATGATGAAGCAAAGACACTTGAAATTAAATTCTTATAGGTTTGAAATGAAACTCTTATAGGTCAGGAATCTGTATGGAAGTGAAAGAACACAACAGAGTGGAATTTAATATTTTCTATTAATTTCCTCCACATTGATTCTAGGTCAAATATATTGGATTATTTTATTCTGAAACAAAATCTTGACTGTGTTATTAAACAAATTTTTAGAGAGCTACCCGTGCTACTTAAGGAATACCTAGTAACAGGGGTCCATCATGATAAATAGAGCAATATATGTAGTCTTTGTTTCAGAGAGATTATAGTTTAAATAGGAGAGTCAAAGGTAGGAGCGAGGAATGCATAATTAGCAAGCAAAGTTAACAGTGTGATTGCATTAATGGATTTGCTAGTGGTAATTAAGCTATAAATCATCACTGGTGCTACAGAGGTGTAAGCTCACAGAGGTGTAATTGTCTCTGAGAAGTTGCTTGACTCCTTCCACTGCCCAACACTCAATCTTTATCGAACTTGCTTTGGATCCAGAAAATTATTAAAAAAAAAAAATCCAGGTAGGAGTTTCAGATCCATAGCCCTGACAAAACTGGAACCTAAAGAGATGACTACATGTGGGAAATTATTAAGAAAGCAGAATGAATGTTATTTGCTAGTCTGGGGTAGAAAACTTCCTTCCTTCATGCAATTTTGTTTAAGGGTTGTAAATTCTTGTCATTTGTCTCAAACAAAGCTTGAGTAACCTGAATTTATGAACTCTGTGATGACAGTAATTTCAAATGTCTGGTGTTTTGGTGGTGGCATCTGGGGTTTGTATCATGAGTACGTGATACATGTGTGCAGTGGGATCCGTTAAGACGAAGGGACTGAAGCAACTAACATATGAGTAAAGACTGAGAGAATTGGGACTGTTGAGTCTAGAGAAGAAAAGGCTCAGGGGTTAGTACATTTGCTAAGTTTAAAGGTTGATATAAATGTATCAACATATATAAATAGCTGAAGGGAGGGTGCAAAGAGAATGGTACCAGGCTCTTTTCGTTGATGCCTAGTGATGGGACAAGAGGGAGTGAGCACAAACTTAAACACAGGAGGTTCTGTCTGAACATCAGGAAGCACTGTTTGTATTGTCAGGGTGACTGATCACTGGCACAGGTTGCCCAGAGAAGCTGTGGAGTCTCCCTCCTTGGAGATGTTCAAAGGGTGTCTCAACCTGGTCCTGGGCAGCCAGCTCTGGATATCCCTGCTTAAGCAGGGGGTTAGACCAGATGGCCTCCAGAGGTCCCTGCCAACCTCCATCATTCCGTGATTCTCTGTGCCCTTCACCTGCCTTCTTAGTTCACTTTCAGCACCTCTTCACTCCTCACTAAAGAGAATTTTTGGTGCTAGGGATGTAGTGACAATCACAGTGATGGAGGTTATGTAAGTTACTGACCATTCTTCCATGAAGATCCTTTTGGTAGACACTGCGTTTTCTAGGGGAAATGGTTGTCTGACTCTGCAACTCACTCATTTAGCATAACACCTGACTTTAATATCATGCACCTGCCAAACAGCAAGTTACATAGCCCTGGGGGAAACCTGGGCAGACCTCAGCTGCTAGGGTTTCCGTTTAACAGCAACCAGCTTAGCTGGGGAGTCAGCACAGACGCATCTTTCAGCTGGACTTGACACTTGCTGTCTTCAGGGACAAGAGGCTGTATAGCCGCCAGGTGTAAGGATGGGTTTCAGGGTATTGTGGTGCAGGAGTTTGCAGGAACGTGTGCCACAAATCCATTAGAAAATCAGGATGGTTTTCTGAATGGGAGGAATCACTTTTTTTCTTTTGCTTGCTGAGAAATACTTAGTTTCTTCAGGGGGGAGGGGAGGATGGGAAAGAATGTATTCTCCCCATTTCTTAAAAGTGGAGAAAAAGTTAAGGCATGTTTTCTTTGTTCTCTGCTTTTCTCAATCTACTACTGTCCTCGCTACCTGTGTGTCCTGTACTCTATGCCATTAGTAAAGGAGGAGAAAGTCTGTGTTGGATTATGGGAAGCTGTTTCACTCTATATAATTAAAAGGTAACTCGTGTATTTCTGTAATTACCTATGTGGTTGTTCTGAGTTCTCCAAATTACAGGAGAAAAACAGAAGGCTAGCCTGAAGTACTTCAAGCTTGCATTGTTTTCTGTTCTGTTGCTTCAAAGTAGCAGAATGCCAGCTCTCACTGGAATATTCTAATATGTTTATGAAATAACAGTAAATATTTCTTAGTATGCATTATAGCTTAGATTACTTTGTGTCGAGTATTTTGTGCAGTATTTCAGAATGTGGTTGCATTGTTGAAGGCTTCATGTTTTTAGATAGTAATAGCGTATTTTAAGGTTCTTTATTTGATCGCCTCAGTACCTACATTTCTGAGGTAACTCATGTATAGGATGCCATCTAATATTATCAGAATGCTTGTGAAATGGTCTGATTATTAAGGGTTTCAGAAAGAACGAGGTAAGAGGAAACTGATTAATTTAACACTACCATTAATATTTACATCCTTGCTAGTGGAGACACTTAAGAGAAATGTACTTTCTTTTTTACTAGCTTTTAATGTAAGGTAGTTCAATTGATATTTTTTTTTTATGAAGGGGGAAAGATCAGAAATTTTAGACAGGCTTATTTTTTTCACGGAAATGGAGAAAAAAAAAAACACAACGGCTTTCTTAACTTTTTAATCTTTAGAAGCTTAGCACTGCAGGTACCACAGAGTTGCTGGTGTATTACATGTTCACATGCCAGACTGCTTAAAAGTGCCTTGCTTGTATGCTTCTGTCCTTGCAGTTTCACTTCTAAATGTTTAGTGTAATTTATCCCTTTTCTCATTTTCTCCATTTCCTATCCCTTCCAATGAGAACTAATGGACAGGAGAGTCTGCAGATTGCAGGCTGGGAATAGCAAATTTGTCGTGGCACAGATTTTCATAAAGCTGGCACGGGCAAATTAGGAACATGGATGTTTTGGTTTACAACAGCCTCAGCACACAACACTAAATGGAAGGATTTGGGTTATTTTAGAAACATGTAAGCTGTTGTGTATTCACACGTAAGTTTGCCTTGTTTACGAACCTAGCGCAGGTTGCACTGTGGACCCATCCACCACAAAGCAGTCCTGTAGCAGTAACGTCTTGGGCAGGCAGGTGAAAACCTTCCAGCCACAGGTTGTGTAAGAAGCTTGGGAAGTGTGATAAGTTAGTTTCAAAATTTTTAAGAGGCAAAACTAGCTAAGTCAGAGCCTTCTCACCTTGGAAAACAGTTTGAAAAGAAAAACAAGCCAGTTTCATAATATCAACTTGTCAGCAGTATGAGTTGGTGTACTCCCGTGCTTTAACGAAGAGGGAAGTTAGTTGTCTTGTGCCTTACTCAAAGTGTTGATTTCTGAGCAAGCCTTTCATAACACTACTAGATTTTCATGTCTTTTGTTGAGAAAGTCTTGAAAGTAAGAATTAAGTTTTGTGGGCATTTGTTTTTAATTAGACAACTTCTGTTAATAGCTTTTGATAATGTCTTTAATGGCTTGAAAATCTATTAATATAGCTGATATGTAAATAGTTTATTACTGTGCATACACAGTAATTACTTTCTAGGCTAGTTAAGGTAAAAGGAATTAATTCTTCATAAAATGAAGCATTGTTTGATCTCAAAATAATACCATAGGAGTCATGATGTAATTACTGAATTATTTTTAGAAAGATAAAAATTTTCCAGCTACATTGCATCAGAAGATACAAAAATACCGTTGCATGAAATTAGATACAACCTATTGAATTTATCTTTCTGAGGTTGCACTGGACCTCAAAATTTGAAAAACGTCTTGAACCCTACAATGGCATTGAAGCTCATACAACTTTCTGTTTACTGATACGTTTAGCACAGCTCTCCTCTGTAGCCTGGTTGGGTTTTGGGGAGCAAATGCGGTCATGCTTCTCTATGGCAGCTTTTTGTTTCAAAATTCAGTAGCTGAAACCTTATTTGTATAGTTTGTGCTGTTTGAATGAGGATTCTTTTGTGCCTAGAGGTAGAGATCACAAGATAGTCACTCCAGTACTTAGGTCACACAACGATAATAGTGCATTTCGTAGAATGTACTTTCATACTCAAAAAAAACACAGTGTATTTCCTTTTATCTTTTCATAGCATCACTTCATCTTAGATATGTTCCATTTGTTATGAAACACAGAATTTTCAGTATTTATCCATAATATGAAATAGGGAAAATTTGGAAAGAAAACAATAATAATTACAACTGAAATGCAAAATAGCCCACCAAACAGCATGCACTGCTTCAGGCCCTTTTTCACTGTCTGTGTATTGTTTCTGTGTATTTGCAGTTATAATACCTTATTGGTAATTACGTTGGTAGACTAGAATTTCAGTGGTACCTGAACCAAGTCTTGCCTATATCTCAGTAGTTTGTGATGCAAAATAGTCTTTTTCTTGAGTTTGTTCATACATCTTGTTGAGTTTATTATAAGAGGAGTGTAACAAAGAAGAAAGGAATAAATGAGCTTAAGAGCATATCTTTCTATGTTGTGGCTATAGAGTATTTATGTTTTTCTCCAACATTTCTCCAAGATAATTGATTAGAGATTGTAGAGTATAGTTGCTAACCATTAGTTAAAAACTTCATGGTTAAAAATGAAAGTATAACTTCCTAAATTTATTTATTTTATAAGCTCTTTTATTTTAGTATTTTAAATTTTAAATATTTTTATTTTAAATAAAATTATTTTTAAAATTACAAATTCTGGTTTGCTTGATTTACCTCTTTATTATGACAGGGTAGCATGTGCAAAAGAAAATATTTGGAATTTATCATTTGGATTCTGGAGTGATGAGTCATCTGTATTCTTGCTTTGTGTTTGACTGCTGAAGTGTGCTGATTTGAAATCACAGCAGAATGCTGTGTAGTATTTTCTTTAGAATTAAGTCATAAACCTGCTGATAGTCTGAGATACTCAGCTTTTAGTGGCACGCATGCTATTTCTAGTAGGTGCTCAGTAGAGGGCAACAAATGCTGGCTTTTGAGTATAAAATACTTCCCTATCTACTCCATAAAGCAATGAAATAAAGCAGTTCTTATCTTGAGCTCTTGAAAATTGATTTACAGAGCATAGTAGGTCTCATTATGTCAAGCTGCTATATTACAGGTCCTGTGATGTGAAACCAGCTACCAATGCTCAGTCGTTCAGGCTTGATTCATTTATCACTAGAAATCTGTCAAGAACTGAACTTTTGCTGCATAGTGTTTGAGATTAAATAGACTTTAATGTATAAATATATATATACACACACTCTAACTTTCCTTTTATAGCTTGGACAAAGTTCAGCGTGAAGATTTCGTTCAAGACAAAAATGAACAGCCTGTATCAGACAGTTCACAGTACTACCCAGGTATGTCTCAAGCGGTTTTAACGTTACGTTTAAACCTGCTTCTACCCTTTAGGTCCAACACAAGCAACAAAGATATCCTTACAACCATTGTTTGTCAAGACAGTTTTTCTATGCATCTGGCTGTATTCGCCTCTAGGGAGCCACTGTATGAACTTGTTAAAGTCAATGTGCTCCATCATGTCCCTGATGTATTATAAAGGATGGCTGAAAGGACACTGTTAGGCTGTTTCCCTGTATGAGAAAAAAATTCTCAGTGTTTATACAAACTGCAGGTCAGTTTTGTACCTCAGAAGTATTGTGCAGTGGGCTTAGTAGCACAAGCCTTTGCATCTTTTTTTGATGGTTTTCTTACTATAGTGATCTGCATGTAATAAAATTGTCCATCTCCAGGAAGGTAGCTCCACAGCTACGTTAGAATCTAATTAAAAGACAAATACAAGATGTGGGAGGAAATGAATGCAACATACAAGCCAGTAATGAGAGTGATGGTTGGGTTTTGGATTTTTTATCAGTTAATATTATTAAATATTTCTTTCTTCCTTTGCAATTGAAATATAAACTCATATTTTAAGTAGTTACTTTCTTGATATCTATTTTTGAATGAAGGAAGAAGTTAATTTATCAATTATCGTTTTGTGTAGCTTAGTCTGGTTTTTATTTCATGCAAATATTGTCATGTTTTCCTCTTTTCAAAGCTGTCTAGATTTACTCTGAGTCATGTAATTTGATCTGAAAGTTTGTCTACTGCTTGCATCTGTCCCGACATCAACATTTGTCAATTTACTTCCACCTATAGCTGTAGTATGGATACTGTTGTCCATCCTTTTATTTAGGAATGCCACAGCACATCTTAATGTAATAATGATGGTTTGCTTCTAGTCTACTGATGATTATCTACTTCGTTGTGTTTATTTAAAACAATAGAATTTACAGTGAACTTTCCCAAATGATTAATATATTGTAGATTGAAATTTTGAGGAAAGTTTCAAATTGGAGTAAAATTTATACAGTAACTGTTTAAAGTGATTTTTTTTTTTCAAGTGAAAGAACAGCATTAGGTATTACGTAGAGATCTGTTCTTCAGAATTAAGAAAACATATCCATAAGTAAGTTTGATAATTAATGGGTTAATTGGTTCTTAGTCTTCAGTGAAATTTCTCATGACTTTTAAAAAATGAGGAATCAGATTGGGTGTTCTCTCCTGAAATTATTTTTTACAGGAATTCCTGGTAGCTGTAGTGTTTATTGTGCTGTGCTCTTACTGTCTCTGGAATTGCTGGGATATTGTGTAGATACCTTAAAATGAATGTGTGTGGTTTCAATTAGGATGGTTTAAAATTAAAAAAAAAAAATAAAAAAAATAAGTAAATAAAATCCCTTGTACATATTTTAAACTTGCTTTCATGTTTTCTGGATGTTCATTGAGCAAATTATGTCCTCTCCAAATACAAGCCATAATGTTCAACATAGTGTTTTGAAATAAGAGGTATAACTACAAGTCTAGCCTCTAAGGTTAGTCATATACTCCCGTTCCAGCTCTAGTTTCTTTCTTTTGAATATTCTGCTGTCTTCTTAACTGCGATGTTCTAGTGAATATACTTCTCTTCTACCAAAGAAGTGACAGGATTCTGTAAGTACATAAGCAACTAACTATTTGCTATGTTTATACTAGACCAAGAAGGACTAAGTGCTATACCTGAAACTGAAGAGACCAGAGGAACTTGTGATTCATGGCAGAGTGACCTGTGGGCACAAGTAAAAGACAAACTGCTGAAATATTTGCATCACAGCACAGTTTTTCCAGAAAGCATCCCACGTAAATTTGATTATGCGCACAAAGACTTACTTATGCAACAGTACAACCTTCATGCAGCTGTGTACCAGCCAAAAGAAATGAGAGCAGATAAAAATATCAATGAGTTTAAAAGTGCTAGTGGCCTTGGGTATTATGAAGTGACAGTTCTGGGTAAGTATTTGGTAGCCTGGCTGTTTGCTATGCTTGGAATGACTTAAGGTTAGCCAGAAACTGAATAGATTTCTTCGGCTTAGTCATTCAAATTTGGGTGGTTTTTTTTGTTTTTTTTTTTTTTTAAAAAAGATGTTTTTAAAGACATTTCAGTTCTCTGTTAAAAAAAGGAATTAGAATATTATTTCACCAGAAAGCAGTAATGCTTGTTAAAATTACCATCGTGTCATTAATTGAGATAATTGAATATCTTATTTCTATTGCCACTTGCCATATAATTGCAATTTTGTGTATAGGCATGTGTGGATTATTTGAAGGTTGTGTAGAGTCCTTAAGCTGTTCATTATTACAATTAGAGAGAGAGGTTCAGTTCAGTAAGTGAACTAGTCTGACATAATTAGGTAAATTATTCAATTGCACTTTATTGTCAGCTGATCTTTCTGTTGGAGCAGTACCCATCAGGAGCAAGGTAGTGTTCTTAAGGGAAAAGGACACCTTGAAATGCTTCTTTTGAGCTCATATCCTCACTGAGTTGTTTTTGCATTTATTTCTTAATTATCTTTTTTAAGTGCCTTTTTAAAAGTGCATTTCTTCCATACTAGAAAATGAAGAGCTTGTATTTTAGCCATACTCATCAACCACTCTCTGCTGCTTCTGGTTACCACAAAACATCAATTGATTTACCTTTATTTGTTAAAATATAAATATGCAAGGTGATGACAAATATGCAACAAGATCTGTTTGTTAGCATTACTTCGGGATATTAATGTTTGGTTTATTTTGCCATTAAAAGGAGAAGGAAATTGACTAGATTAATAGTGCTCATGTTAAGTTCGGGTAATTTTAAAGTTTCCATTATTTGCTAAGGGAGATTTTCAGAGAAGGTATTTAAACATTTACAGTCATTAGAATCCTGGAACATGGAATAAAATATTCAAGATGAAGGTAGCACAAGTACTGTACCACATGCTGCGTAGATACAATGAATGTAAAATGATTTTTTTGTCCTCATAGCAGAGATGAAGCTAAAAAGAAGTATGAAATGGCTTCCAATATTGATTTAATATTTCCTGAGCTAATAGCATTGATGACCTTAAATCATAATAATGTTGTAACTATCAATTTCAATGTGTATGTATACTTACATAGGTTTCTATTGAAATGTAGTTTTAGTCATCAGTTATTAATTAATGAACAAAGAGCAAGTGTGTAAACATTTTCTGATGATATATATCAGTGTTCAGCCTGCAATAGTCTGATTTTTCTTAATGAAGAAATGCAATGTGAAGTTGTAAATGGGCTGGAGATGAAGATTTCTGCTAATAAATATTTTTTTCGACAGGTATAAACCATGATGTAGCAGTAGATGTCGCATTTCTCCCACTCTTCTATCCTGAAAACCCACACTTACTTCAAATGGAGGACATTGAAAATGACACGTTACTGTCTTGCATGAGTTGCATCTCTGCTTATCAGCAGAAGACCACCAGATATGGAACACTTTGTGACACCTTTCCACTTTCAAGTGAGACTGACTTTCACTGGCATTACTCATTTATCTTTTCTTATTCTGTATCCCAGCACAAGAGATAATCCTCTGTAGAAATTAATGTTGTAGATCAGACATTGCTCACTTCCGTGACACATACGTGAATTTTGTTTGGCTACCTTTAAATAGATATAATACTGAATTTTCAAGGCAGTTTTTATTGGAGCTGTTTTGTACTCTGAATATAGTATTTTAATATCCAAATCACTAACTCCTAAGTGACCTAGATAGTATTTGCAGTTGTTTGCCATATTCTACTGACATAGGAGTCAGTACTTGCGCCTGAGCATGTGGATATTTGCCTTGATTTGCTTGAAATAGAGTGGAATAAGTCAACTCATTTCGCTGATATCACATGAAACAGCAGCTTTAATGCAACCTACACTGCCTATAAACTGAATTATTTGCCTATTATGCTTCTAGTTACTAGCACCTTACAGCACTTGTGCTGAGTGCTATTCACGCATGACATGCTGCAAAATGCTATGTAGGCCTAGTGTTTTCCTGCACGTTAATACAGACAGATCTGATTTTATTCAAATACATTTACTTTTCCTTGAATGATTCTATGGAATCTGAGAATTACTAATGTTTAAGTAGTGCATATTTCAGTATTTCTGTTTCTGATGCTATCATTTCTGGTGGATGAATTTAGTAATGAGATTCTACACCCCCTCCTCTCACCTCCACCCTCCAAAAATAATAATTCATAGTAGACCAGCACATAATAGTTCAAGTGTGTTTTTCAATGAAAGAAACTTGAACATACACACATAACTTTGTGGAAAACAGCATCAATTCACTTTGCTTTTTATTGTATGTATATTAAAACTACTTTTCTTAATTTCTAGATGAAATTGTAAAAGCAGCGATGGATCTAGACGGCAAGCATGTTGTCTGTATCTTGGACATCTGTCACTTGGGTGATGATAAGGTGGAAGTCTTTCTGAGCAAAATCTACAAGACGGTGGAACCGGATGTGCTGGACCTAGTGTAATTTAATAACTTATTTTTGAAACTTAAATAGTGTTGAAAAGGAGGGAAATAAATTTGCTGTAATTTGAATACACCCTCTACACACTGCACTTTTCTAGAACTAGTAGAAAAAGATCATGATTCTTAGAGCAATTGTCATTCACATAAATGTGAAGGACAGTTGTTACCTTTATTTTTGGCAACCTGCGAACAGTTTTTTACATGATGTCTTGGTCACTTATGTTCAAGAAAGGTGAACAGGCAATGCAGTGAGCTAATCCTTTGATAGGAAACCAAGGAGTACAGCTGTGATCTCTCTATCTCTCCCCATGTGCATACAGAGCAAAAGTATGCATCAGGGTGAGAACTGAGAAGAGAGGCAGGCTTTTCCAATATTAAAGGCAATGTTTGCCTAAGAATTAACTGCAAAGAATTCAGGCTGAAAATTAAAATCATTTTGAGGATGTGAACGATTATGTCCCGAAGTGGTCTTTCAGTGGGAGGTACTAGAGACAGCCTCTTTAGGCTTGAACCTTACTGTGTTTGTGAAAGGGATTACATATTGTGGTGCCTTAGTACTGGGGGCTGGACTCAATGGTCCAAGAAGTCACTTTCAGTTCTTTTTACCTGACCAAGGTCAATTGCTATGTTTTAATATGTCTGCTTTTGTATATATAGTGTTGGATAATGAGTATAGCACCTAAGATTTATAACATATTTTATTTATTAATTTAGAAAATGAAACATTAAAAAAAAAAAAGTTTTTTTTCTAGCTTTGCAAGAGAAAAAAATATTTTTAAGTAATATTTAGCATGGCTGGATATAGTTCATTCCACCATTACTTTTTCTTTCCTGTTGGTCACCACTAGCGCTATCTTTTTTGTTTTTGGTGATAGCTGTAATCAGAATGCATGAAGGAACTCAGCAGCTCCAAGAAGCTGCTGCTTCCAGGAGGGCAAAAACTCAAGAATACTGTCAATATGTTGAGCCTATACAAGCTAGCAGCTGCTGACTCCTGCTGAGTTCTGAACCAAGTCTTGCTTTTTCCTCCCTTTTGCCACTTATGCAACCGGATCTTTGGGAAATGATTCTCAAGCAGGATCCTAAAACACATTGCTGCTTGACAACTTGTCCATGTGCAATGCTGGTCTCAGTTCAGTTGTTTGAGAAGAAATGATTGTATTGTGGAAGCTTGCCACTTAAATTGTACCATTGTTGAGTAATACTTTCCAGGTATGTTTTAACTGCCTGTTGGTTAATAGGGAGCATCTTTTTGAAGTACTGGCTCACTTCTTTGCTCTGGGGACAGTGGACTTTGTCTTCAGGTCCTTCAACTCTCTACTCTAACTTCAGTTAACGGTAATTGAAGGAGAAAGTTAACTGTGTTTATTATAGTAGAGTTTCAACGCAACTTCGTATAAAAAAAAAATGTCCTAATGTTTAGGGAAAAAAAAAAAGTTAAAATTATTCTGAATTTCTACCATGGTTTACAATTTAAAAATGTGTTAATGAGAAAAGTTTAACTTATATTGCACAAACTAAAAGTGAATTAAATGTGACTTTGTATTGTTTATATTTTATATGAATTGTAATAGTGTTAACTCTAGAGCAGTGTTTGTCAACCCATGGCACTGAAGGCAAAATGAACACAGGACAACCCCAGAAGAGCAGGGTGTTGCTTGCAATTACTTGTGTAATTTTGTTGCTCATGGGTATATGAAGATAAGAAGCCATTGCTCTAGAGTGAGGAAATTAGCACCAGCACTTCATGTACCAAACTGAGCCATGCTGACTGTGTCAGCATTTTTTTAATTTAGATATACTTCAGGTCGAAGTCTAATTTTAATAAAACCAGTATTTCTAGAAGCAATTTTAAAAAATAGTTATCTTTGTATGAAAGGACTGATGTGGCAAACAGTGTCACAGTCACTGTATTCAATTGTTCTAGACACTCAATTCATCTCCTTCAATAAAAATCCAGCAAAGATCGTTTGCTGCATTGCACTGCTTACTATACTTTAAATGTGTAGCATTAATCACTTGATTCTCCATATTAGGAGGTTTCCTAACTACAAAATGTATCACAATGATGTAGATTACGTGTAATGTGCACTTGAGACTTTTTAAGTGCATAACTTTATTTTACAGAAATAGTGGTTGAAATTTTTCATGGCAAAACCAGAGGAGGAGACACATTCACTCCTGTAGAATGAAGTGCCAACGTTAGAAGCATATGCTGTCTTTGGATAAGTAGACAATATTCAATGCCTAGAGAAGACTTGGAATTTATAAGACTTGAATACTCAGGGCAATTCTTAGGAGGAACCTACCCCGTCCTCGTACATTGAACTTAGTATGCCAACTTCAGGTTTTGAAGTGGGTTTTTTTTGTATTGTTACATGATTCTACCAGTCTGTCTGTGTTTCAAAAGAGCACTGTATAGCTGGGGAGAGGGTCCAGTCTGAAAAAACCTACTGGCTATTTTATTTGGGGTTTATCAACACAACTATAAACCAAAGTATTTTTGTTCCTGAGTCTGTCAAAATTTGTTAATTTTGCCATGTGAAACTAACATAGCGTCTTTACTCCTGCAAATTATGTCACAGAAATCATCTTTCTTGCTGCTGTGTATTGTCATTGCTGAGGGCAACATTCAGTACTGAACTGTAAAATTCATATTCACCCAAAGAACTGTATCCTGAAATCTGCATTTCCATGTTTCATATGTTTCCAGCATTAATATCAAAGTAAAACATAAGAAAGTAAACTGAGTGTGGAATTAATGGTACTTTTGTATGCATAAAACTCTGTAAGTTATAGATCTTAGAGGTAAGATCAGTTTCAACGTAATGTGATGTAGAAATAGTGTAACACTGTAAACAGGAGAATATAAATAAATAAGTTAATATCTGTAAGTGTCTTGGATTCTTTCCTTCAATTTTGTAATGTTCCTTCTGAAAGCTGTTCCAGTATTTCAAGAATCTCCTCCAGAGTCTTGTTGACTCTTTCAAAGAATCTTTACAAGAGAACTAGGTCAAGCTTCCGTCAAAATACATGCAACCTATTGTAGCTGCTCGTGGCTTTCAACACTGCTCAGCATGACTTGCAGAGAAGCTGGAAAAAGGCCTTGAGTTTTTGATTTGTCTTTAATTTTCATTATGATCTACAGAATTATGGCACTGCAATAGAAAAAAATGAAAACCTAACATGTAGGAAGATAGGAGTCAGTACTACTGATTGCTACGGAATACAGCTCTGAAATTAGGGCAAGTATCTATAGAGTGTATATCCAAACTGGAGTGTGAGAATCGTTCAGACATCTCAGCAAGAATCGTGAAAGTGAGCTAAGGTAGGAAAACAGGGCTGAAAAAGGTTTCTTTGATCAGTTTATGTCATTCTACATCTCTTGCATTGGTATGAATCAATGTTAAAATTGGTTACTTATAAACACCAGAACAAGCTGGACCTGATAGAGTAGGTGACTGAAACAATCAGGAAGAAGAGGAGGAAAAACGACTTGGTTATTTTAGTGTGTAAGCTGAGGTTGGTTGTTTTGTTTGTTTTTAATAATATTTCCCTGCACTTTTGACCTTTTTAACGAGGTCATTTGCATCCCAGATCATATTGTGAAGCAAGAGCTTGCATCACTGAATGAAAGATGATCTGGTCCTTCAGGAGTGACATTCAGGTTGAAACTGGAGACTTCCTGGAGCAGGGGGCTTAGGAAACAGCATCAGGGCCGGAATTTGGCCAGAAATGGTGGGGGGAGCTAGGGAGGGGATGGCATGTGGTGACAGAGGAGCAGAAAGTTAGAGCCAGAAGTTACTTAGAGGTTCCTTTATTCTGCACGTCTGCCTAACAATACACAGGTGTGTCGCTTGGGTTCTCTCCCAGCCCCCACTCCAGATAAGCACGCTGACGCATTGAGGATTTATGTAGGTGGTGTCAGGTTCCTGGTGGAACTGAAATTTCAAACTGGTCGGCAGGCTGAGGGCTGACAGTGGCCACCGCTAGCTGAAAATATCTGTAGGCATCTAAATTTTGCGCTTATATGAATAAGCAATGAGGGAGGAGAATAAGTTCAGTTCTTTCTGCCTCCTGGTGATTATTAGTATTTTATTCAAGCCTACAGAGACGGTTCCTGTGAACGCCTTTGTAAGTTTGTTCTATTTCAACAGCACCAGTAACAGGTCTGTGTCTGAGCAGTGTGAATGTGGCCTGTACGGGTTAAGCTCCCCCCTGCTCAGCGCTCAGGGCTCGGTGGCCATTCCTAGAGCTGCTAACCTTCAAGCCTGTGACTCAAACACTCAGTTCACCGTCACGGAACCGCCGTGGATAGCACTGATTGAAAGAGGCAATTGCACTTTTGCTGAAAAAATTAAGGTGGCAGCCAGAAGGGGTGCAACAGCAGCTGTGATCTACAATGCACCGGACAAAAGCAGTTACCCCATTCCCATGTCGCATATCGGTGAGTACCGCTGCGTAAAGCACCAGGACATGATCATTTCTCTCGGGTTTGGTCCAGGACAGCACAATGGGACTGTAAGGAAGCGTTGGTGTTTGTGGGTGATGCTTGCTTTAATCGAGATACTCAATGGGAAAAAAAAAAAAAAGCATTATGAAATAAATCTGAGACTTGACTTGTTGATATATATTCTGCTGTTTATGTTGTGAGCTTGGTAAGGTGTAGCCCAACCGTGATTCTGGAGTTATTATGTATTTATATATTATATTATTATATGACTATATACCCATTTTATACTCTTACAGCACATAAATTGTTCTGGACAGTAACGTAAAGAAGCATGTAGTGTCTGCTATGAAGGCAATAGTTTACATTTCAGGGCTGGAGGACACAAACAAACTAGCCTCCAAGTATCTGAAGCACAGGCACATGCTTTGCAAAGCTTGTCCTTTTTTTTTTTTTTTCCTCTAATCTTTTTTAAAATCCTTTCTGAATAGTAGCTGATCCCAGCCTCTTCTGAGATTCCTTAACCAAAGGTTAGACAAAATTATTCTAATCACACCTTCTGGCCCTAATAGCTATGAATCTATCACAAAGGAAAAGAAGCCAACTGTGACACTGTATTGCTTGGCTTTTATTTCTGTGCTTCTCTAGGTCAAGGTGCATAATAAAAATTTTAGTAAAAAGCAATATATACATAGCTACTTCCCTGAAATACACTTTGGTAGCACTGCACTAGGAATTCTTTGGCTTAAGTCAAAGTTTGCCTGGATTTGTGAGCAAACTGAGAAGCTTTCCATGCAGAGTTGGGCCAGCATTTTACTTATCACCTCCCTGGTACTGTTTTGGGTTGCTACGTGAGGAGGTTTCTGGGTATGACACCCACAGCCATGCAGTTTGCAGGAGTCAGCCAGCACAGCCCTCGAGCAGGCTGGTTCAGAGTCTCAGTGAGCACCTCCCATGCTGTAGCAGCAGTGCAGGTGCTTTACCTAACCGTCATGTGAGGTGCAGGAGTCCAGCTCCAGCAAAATGCATCCTAAGGGATTGCACAACGCACGCGCTGTATGGCACTGAAAGTGCCGTGCCTTGTAATGCCCAATCAACTGGCTGATATCTGATACCAGACAGCACGATAGAGCTGAGCTAGTGTTTGCGAATGGAGCTTAAATGTGTCATGGCCAATAAACCAAATATTTTCTTCTAACTGGAGAAAGCAATTTAGATTTTAGTGGCCAGCACAGAAAGATTTGAATTACCTTGATTTTTTGGGGTTGTTTGTGGAGCTTGTCAGCTCACACTGCTGCTGTACAAACAAAAAAGGAATGTGCTGGCTTCCCAGAGCTGAACAACGGGTACCTGCCAGGCTTGGGGACTGGAGCTGGCCCGGAGCAGGGTGGCTCTGCACCACCCCGTGCCTTGCACAAGGGTCTCTGTAAGGTGCCATGCAGGGAGCAGGTGGGAGCCTTGCCTGGACACTGAGGTTCCCTCGGGTGTCACAACCGGGGCGGTTAGACTAGGTTCCAGCAACAAGGTGCTTGTTTAGGATGGGCTCTAAAAGCAGATCCTAATATTGCTGATGTGTTTTTCTCTAAAAAAAAAAAAATATTGAAAGCAACAGAAGTATCACATACCCAAGAATGTATTTCATGAGACTTGTAATACCTTAATATTAATTAACTGCATATTCTAATATGTTAAGTCCCTAAATTAACTTAGTCTTCTCAAAGACTAGTGATTTTTATAGGGTTTTTATGGTATGATATATCCCCTTCCTTTGAAATCTAGTTATTAGGCTCTATTTCATGTCAAATAAAGTTAATAAACCTGTGCAGGACTCACACGTGTTAAATACAGCGAGGGTACATTACTTCAGTGAGATGAGTTCTTGACTTCATCTAATCAATAGAGGTGCATCTTCCCCCTGTGTTTGTTTCCCTGTCTGCAAAGTGTGGCATTGTACTTTTGGGGTCAAACAGAAAGTGCCTGTGAGGGGAGTGGTCGTTGCTGCGCAGCACTTGGAACAAGAGCGTGCTTAGAAATGATTTAGCTTTCTGTAGTAGACTTGTTCACAGAGCTGGGGAAGGAAACGTAGCATATGGGTGGAATCTGCCAATGATGGCATCATACAGAGAGGTTTGTGGGGCTCGGTGATGAGTGCTCTCCCTTGCTTGGGTTGGAGCCTTTAGAGGTAAAATGCCCTGTTGGCAGGGCACTGAGAGAAAATCTACCCTGCTGCTGCCCGTGATCTGAGCTCCTGATTAAAAAAGGAACAGCAGCCCCGGTATCATTGCTCAGCTCTCACTCGGGTCAGCCCTGACGTTGGCAACCACACCATCTATACAGGAATATAGTAGCAGATAAATAAGTCTATCGGAATTCTGTCACCCGGGTTACTTATTAGGACTTTGGGCCTTGGTCACAGTTTCTCCTTCGCTTTTCCTTCCTCCTTCCTTCCGACTAACATGAAATCAATAGATTTCTAACCAGCCTTGTTCTCCATTACAGCAGTGCAATATTAGGTATGTATTTCACATCAAAAAGCACCTGCTTAATTTTACAGCAATCAGCTAGTTAGTTCTGGGCAAAGTTTGGGTGTCCAGGAAATGTTAGTAATTTCAAGTTGCTGGGAAGGGACAAAGAGAAAAAAAAAGTCTGTTCTTGGTGACTCCTTCCTCATTGTCTCTGGCAGCTCTTTCTGCCTGCTGTCAGTTTGACATGATTGTGGGTGTTGGTTTATCATTATACACACAGCCATAAGATAAAACTGATACAGTATTAGCTTTTACTAACAGAAAATTTCAGAGGTCAAGCTGTTGGCAACATCTTTCCTGATCCCTCTCTGATTACACAAATCATTGATGGGAAAATGCTCTCATTTAATCTGGAAGATATTTCTGTAGTTGGTTATGTCTTATTTGCATAAAGTTAGGTTGATTCAATGATACAGAGACTAAGCTCTTGCTAGGAAAACAAACAAACAATTAAAATATCTCTTTTTAGTACATACAAGTTCCAGCACTTGTATGATTTTCTCTGGAAAGGCAATGGAATATGAATCTGGAACAGCATTTTTCCAGTGCAGTGCCTCAACATTTATATGAAAATTAAGGGAATTATCAAGTTTTTTTGAGCCACATTCAAATATAAACAAAATATTTTGGAGCTTCTTTTTTAATAAGAAGTATCAGACCATGGATGGTAGCAGAATAGCTGTGCTCTGCAAAGTCACTGAACAGCTGGGTTTGGTCCCTGCTTTTAAGCAGTACTGGCATGGGTCGGTAGAGGGCTGTATGGTCTTATATTTTTTTCCTGTTCATTTACAAGAGAAGACAGGAGAGGAGGCAGGATAGGGAGTACAGAATATATGTATATATATCATTACTGCTGACATTTGGATGCTATGCCCATGTAGCAACTAAGCTACAATGTCAGCTGAGTTCTGATGTGTTTTCTCCATGGGCTTTGATAAGACTCGGTGAAAGGGAAATCTGCTGGTTAAAGCCTCATGAAGATCATTAACCTGGCAGAACCATTGTATAACAGGACAAAGTAGATACATCAGCTTATTCATACACCAGACGTAATTGGCAATTCTGAATAATACACTAACTGAAAAGAGTTTTTGTGGATCTGTACTTCCTTCCAACTTGTTTCCAGGATATTCTATAGCCTCCAGGTATTACTTTTCTTATCTCAGAAGTACTTTGAGATAGGATCTTGCTAGCTACTGATGCAATAGCTATCAAAAACTTGTGGGATAAATGCCTGAAAATGGAATTTGGTTTTAGCTTTTGTTTTGAAAACTGTTATAAAATCCTGCTCAGATTCCGCATCTTAACTCTCTAAAATATCATTGCTCATTTGAACTTTAGAGTAATCTCTGTTTTACAACACATTTTCGGTGATCCTCTCTGTTTGGTATAGAAAAAGCCAGGTACTCTGTCCAAGCTCGGAGCAGCCTGTGGGACCTGTAGGTGAAAACAAATGAACTGCCACAGAGCAGATGCCATGTACTTCCCCTTTTGTTAAGTCCTTCTGAAGTAAATGGCTCTGCTAACAGCAGCCCAAGTGCCTCCATGAAGTCAGTGTACTCTTTGTGTGGACTAAATTCCTCCATCTGTTATTGCCAGGGAAAATTGTCTCAGTAACTCCATGCTTCTCTGCACTGAGTGCAGTGGCTGGGAAGTGGAAGCACCCAGTCCTTCACCAGCTGGACCAGTCAATACAAGGAGAGGCTGAGAGCCCCAGGGCAGGTCAGTGTGGAAAAAAGAAGGCTCAGGGAGACTTTATCCATGTGAACAAATTCCTGATGGGGCAAGGAATGACACAGACAGACTCTTCTCAGTGATTCCCAGTGAAAGAACAAGAGGCAACAGGCAGAAACTGCCATACAAGAAAAACGCTTTTTCACTGTGAGGGTGGCTGACCACAGGGAGACTGTGGAGTCTCCATCCTTGGAGATACTCAAAACCCGATGGGACAGAGCCCTGGGCATGTCTCTAGCTGCACTTGATCAGAGGAGGGTTGGACTGTCCGATTTCCAGAGCAGCCAGCCTTTTCCTTCCACATGGGCTCCCTACTTCTCCCCAGGCAACCAGGAAAATCCCTGCAGGCTGTGCCCACCTCCACAGAGCACATGCTGCCAGCAAGCTGCATTCAGGTCTGGATTTTCCAGGTCTCCCATGACTTGTAGCCAACAAAGCCCAGTCCCTCACCTCATTGGTATTTATTGCTGTTCCTTTAGCTTCCAAGATAATCAATGTGATGAGCACTGGGTTTATTTCAGGTGACGACATACTGTGATCTACTTGTTTGTCCATATACCTGATGGTAAATGTATACAGGGAGCCCAAATTCTGCTTCTTAGAAAAACAGTGGAAGGTTTGTACTGGTACCATAGTGTGGCTCTCTAGTGGGCTTCCTCTGTTGTCAAAGCTCAGGAAAAGCTTTGAAAAACCTTAACTGCCAGAACCACCAAGAGAAACCGACCTCCTGGCTGTTTCCCCTAAAAAACGAAAGTTGTCATCCTCTGTTTAATGATGCACAATAACCTGATGGAAACACCAAAAGATGTATTTGCATCTAATCAAGTCAATCAGTCTGGCGTCTAATTGCAAGCATTTAGTTTGCTATAGAACATACGCAGCTCTCATTAGTCACTTATCAGTGTAACCTCTTATCAGTTGTGCCATTGCGGTTGAAGTTGGGTGAGTTGTTACAGCTCCAAAAAAACATAATGATGCAAACCTGGTAGTCACCATCTCTTAGGGACATTGCCAGGTGAGAGTTGAATTGTCTCAGCTAATAAAAGAAACCAAGCCCAACTCTTCGGTAGTGTGAGTCAGTACACCAGTGAGAGTCAGCTCCTGGTACCTCTTCTCCAGAGTGGAACTGCAGTGGAAACACCTTAGAAGGATCAATAAAAGGCATTGAGGCTGTGAACTGCCTGAGTGTAACTGCCTGAGCAAGGAGCTAGGCATCACTAGCTAAGAAGAAACTTAACAAGGCAGATTTAGTTTAAATTTTGACCTCCTCTTAAGGATCCTGTGGTTTGGGGGCCTTGCCCAGGCTGACTCAGAGCCTGGATACCAGCTGGATTTAAGAATTTCATACATTTTCTCTCAATATGTCATGGGACGATCCCTCCTGGTGAAGCACAGAGTGATTGAGACCTTTTTCTCCAGGTGCTCAGTGCACTGACACACTACAGAGGAGCTGGGCTTGGTTCCTTTTATCAGCTGAGACGATTCAAATCTATTCTCCTGCTTCTTTGAAAACCCCCATGCTCCAAACTGTGCTGGTGTGCAATGCTCCTCTTGTGTTTGTGGTACTGCAGGAAAGCAGTCAGTGGCATCCATTTGGGTAGGGGCAAGCACATCTAGAAGCAGGACAGTGGGAGCTTGAAGCAAATAAATTATGATGTGAGTAACACAACTAACAAAGTGTGGTTTTGTCCTAACAACCATCCCCTGTGTCCCTGTACCCCTTCTGACTCCACACGGGTAAATCTTTCTGCTTTTCCCCTTTCCCAGCCTTATGACTTCACTTCTGTTCCCAGCACCAGTTGAGGAGTCCTTTTTGCTTCCTTGTTCCTTGAAACAATAAAACTAACTTTCTCACAAGTGGACCTCTCACTGGGCAGAGGCAGCAAGGAGCTGGCTGTCCAAAGGCTACATGTGGTAGCTAAACCTGGGTTTTCAGCCTCTCCCTGTGGGAGCCAGCTAGGCATTCTGTTTTCTCACCAGCTGCTGAGGTAAAAAACCTTGTGGGAAACTTCTTGAATTTGCCAAGCTTTTAGCTCAATTTTTCTGAAATTGGTTGTCAGTGTAGACAAGTAGGAAAGTTGTCTGAGGGGAAGAGGGATAAGCACAGAAAGGAAAACTATACAATTGACAAGCAGGACTCCTTTGAAAAACAAAACCAAAAATGAATCACCAGCAGATTTTGGAGCTGATCTAAGCAGCAGCTGATCAGGGGCTTTTAGAACACATTTTGGGCCCAAATTTCACTAAATCTCTTTTGGGACCAGCCTCCTTTCTTTTAAAATTCCTGTTGAAATTTACTGCCCTGTCTGCTTATATCCTAACCCATCTGACTTTCTAACTAAGGATTTATACAGGGTATTTACAGAGGAAAAAGAATCTTATGCCTTACAAAACTGGTAGAAGTATTTCCATTGATTTTGGTGGACTGTAGACTATACCATTTGCACATGGAAACTCTGGGTCAGCAAAGGTGTGATAAGGTGCACCATGTTTTTTGTAGATGTTTTTGTTACTACCTCATTTTAAAATTAAGCCTAAATATTGTCAGGTGTTCTCAGGCTACATGGCCCCGTAATTTGTTTGTAGCAACCACTGTTTTCAGTGAAAATCTGCTGCTGTTTTCAGTGAGGCTCTCCAGCTACGTTGACAGAGCCATAAAAGTTCACCTAGGTGAAAGTGTAGCACCACATGCATTCCACAAAGAGTGAGAAAAACATGAAATACAAACCTTATTTGTACATAATTATGACATATATATACAACTGAAATACAATTTTTGGTACCTTTATAGATATGCTGTGTTCACACTCGGCCTTCACCCTGTAGCGTTCTCTCAAGCTGCAGCTGGGCTGGTTCAACTCAGAACTTGCCTAAACAAAGGTGCAAAAAGGCACAGACGAAAAAAATACCTGTGGCTTACAGTTTCTTCCATCTAAAGGAGGAGATGTTGAAAGAAGCACACACTGGGAGGCATCATTGAGCCTAAACCCAGGGGTGAGGCCTTCTCTCTCTCAGGCTGAAAGGAGCACTGCCTCTAGCGCCAGACCTTGCAGTTCAGGCCTGTCATGCTTTGAAGTCACATGCCAGAATAAACCTCAGAACAAAAAAAAATAAAAATACAGGGACAAATCATTTAGTGTGGAGCCAGTCTTTGGTTTAGACAACGCCACAGCCTTCTCAGAGAAGGCCCGAAGCCCTGAGCTGCAGCCAGCTCAAAGCACTGGCAGCCAGAATCTCATGCACCCTGTCAGGGATGGTTTTCCCATTCCTGACATTTATTTATTTATTTATTTCCATTTTAATGCTGTTTTCTCTTCCCAGGTCCCTCTCTGGGGGTAGTTTCTGGTGGGTGGTGTGCACCCTGGCATCTTGTCAGCAACTTTGGGGGTAGATGGAAGGTATGTGTGAGCCTGGCACATCCCCAGCCCGTTGAGGCTGTTGGCAAAGTCCCCACTGACATTGCTGTGGTCACTGAAGTGTGTCACAACTTCTGTTCTAATTATGCTGACAGCTGAGCTTCTGCAGTTGTGTGATCTTAAAAGCTCCCATTCAGAGCTTTCCTGTGTTTGGCTCTGTCCTGTAAACAAGGATTCAGGACCAGCTGGAGTCACTGCTAACCTTTCCCTGTAGGACTTTGTGAAGGCTTTTCACAGAGGTCTGTGGAGGTTTGATGGAGGTGAAGTCAGAACTGAAGACAGCCACAGGTTGGCCTTGGATGCCAAAGCTCCTCAGGGATGTGCCACTGATTCCTGCAAGTAGCTGCAACGTGTGGCCTAACAGTCTGTGCGTCAGCACAAACCAACTCAGGAAGGGCAAATATTTTAAATTGTACTGTACTCTTCCTCAGAGGGCCGAGTGTCAACGTGTTCTGCTCTTGTGGATGTGTTCAGCCTTCCAGTCATCTGATTTGATCATTTGATCAACTGCATTATGTGCATGGTATGGAAAATATTGGTCCCCAGGCTGGATGGAGGTTGCCCAATGTGCCTCAGGGAAGGGAACCACTGATTCAGCCCCCTGCTTGGAAACTCCACCATTGCTGAATAAAGACCACCACTGAATCAACAGGCCTGAGTAACGTCATGCTTAGCTCCATCTGAAACTGAAACAGATTGAAATCATGTTGTCTTGTGAGTTCTGCCTTTCTTGAAAATTTGTTTGTTTGTTTGTTTGTTTTAATTTGTCAGAGGAATTCTAGATGCTTTGCTTGCTCAAGGCTCTTTGTAGTCACCTCTGGGGAATGTCTTTATCTTCGGTTTAATTTTCTGGCATTTCCCAGGTATTGCTTATTTCTATTTATCAAACAACCTCTGTTGAAATGATAGATGGAAAAAGTAATTTCATGAAGTCATGAGTTTATTTGATGGTAGAAAGAACACATGTGAGCTTTGGTCACTGTGTGAGACTCTGTCTTGCACATCTTCTGCCTCTGCGAACAATGTTTTACCCGTTTTCCCTGGGGTAGTGGAGGGCACATGTAGCACTGTCACAACAGTTGCTCCCACTCTGCAAGAACTACTGAAAAAGAGTATTTGCTTCTCTGGCACAGGAGACTTTTGTGCACATCTCATGAGCCAAGTGGATTACTTCAGTTCCAGCAAACAGGGCAATCTGATTAACATTTTTTTTCCCCACTTCCAGTGAATGGAGAGGTGTATACTGGAGTTTCCAAGCTGTGTTAGAGCCAAACAAGCTCCTAGATTCATAGTGAAACTTAGCTGGAGCTGGCAAGCTGTGTCTTCCATAGCCAATTAGAAGAATCACCACAGATCCTTCTGAAATCCCCTGCAACCCACAGGTAGGAAGTGGAGAGGTTTCCAGCCTCTACACCTCCTCCAGCCCAAACCTGCCCTCTTTGTAAAGGGACAAAGGACCACAAGCTCCATTGCTACACCTTGTTTTTTTCAGTTGGATTAAAAACTTCGGTTGCTTTACCCACACAGTTGCCTACTCTGGAGCAAGTCACCTACCCAAGTCGCTTCCATTGCTGGCTGTGGCCATGAGCTGGTTTGGGGTAAGGAAATGCAGCATCTCTTGTCTTTAACTTGTGATTCAGGGTAACATTTGTTCATGATTTTTTGTCCCAGGTCATTGAGTCCTTGTTTTCATTTTAGGGTGTTTTTTTCCTTTTTTTTTTTTTTTTTTTTTTTTTCTTTTCTTTTTCCACTTTTGCAAATGCTTCTCCTTTCCACTGGGTTATTTAGTGGAGAAAGCTCAGAGATGCTTTCAGTTCCATATACAGGGCCTGGAGTGTTTGGTGCCAACTGCTGTAACACTTAGCCTCAGAAGAGATTTCTTGTGTCCTTGTGAGCTCTCCTCCAAAGACATGTTGTTGGGTATTTGAATGAGAAACAAATGTAGTTTTGAAGGTCATGACCATACAGGTCTTTCATCAGCAATATGACCCGAATGATCTGGCTTGACGTTAAAAAGCAATATTTAGCATACTCTTTTTTTTTTTTAACCTCCGGGAAAAAAAAAAAAAAGATGCTTAAATATTTATTCAAGTAAGATAAAGCTGCAGGTGATGATAGGGTCCATACCTGTAGAAGTCAAGGAAAGCATTCTCAAAATTTCACTGTATCTGAAAGTGCTGCCCTATTTTTTGAACTTCTCAGAGACTCCCCTAGTAGCCATGGGAAAAATATATATATTTATAAGCAAAATTAGGCAGCGGCCTAGGTTTTTAAACAATAAAATCTTCTAAGGTTAAACAAAATCAGATCTGTGCCAGAAATGCCTTCGTGCAGAACCCACCTTAGATGTAATTCTGCTTCTAATTTTGTGGGAGCTCTTTAGTGTTTCTTATCCTGTCATTTTGGGCTAGGTCATCATGGGCTACGGTGCTTTTATTTTCAGAAACTTTTAGAAAGCTCTTGCAAATAAGTGCAGCAGAGATATGTTGTACAACTTGTAAATATGTTGTATGACTTGTCACAGCCGCTGCAAAGTCTGGCCTCTTTTCTCCAGCACAAAATGTGTTTTCTCCAAAATCTATAAAATCTCAGATTTTTATGTCAAGGAAAAAAATCAGGGGCAAAACAAACACAAAAATCTATCAGGGCTCCTCTTGCTTGATCCCACCAGGATTTCTAGTGGTAGTTATTGTTTTTGCATGCTACTCCAGATGCTCCTTTTCTCTTGGGAATTATGAGCAACTGAACTGAACACCTTCAGACAAACTATATTTTTTGAACATGAGTAAAGGATACACTTCAGTGAGTCTGCAGACCTGTTTATTAATTACCATTCTGGAAGAAGATTTAATTAACAATGAGAGCCCAGCAAGTTGGTAGTGTTAGACATGTAGCTTAAAACGCATATAATTTGCATGCTGTTTTTAAAACATTCTCACTTCAGTTTGCTGCCAGTATGTCCCTGTGTGCTCTGACACCATACCAGTGCTGTCACCCAGCTCTTCTCAGCTGTGTGGGCACGGAGCAGACACTAATTATGCTCGAGGGCCGCTGACCAGCTGCAGGTGGTCTCTGCCCAGTGAAGTAGGCCTGAGCTACCAGTGTTTACTCTGAAGGACTGAACATAATCAACACAAGCATCTACTTCTTTTCCCAGCACAAACATTTGACTTCCTTTGCTTTTCTAACTTGAGAAATTCCCCAAACACAGTGAACAACCTTGGTGTTTGTGCCAGCTGTTTACTCACTTGGTTATTTTCAAGCAAGTGGAAGCATTGCCTGAACAAGTAGTCAGAAACTTGGTAGTGAAATAATGCCATGGCAGCATCTGCTATCACATCTAGAGGGATTGTTGCTTGTTATTACACTGCATGGTAAGAAGTTCAAGTTTAGTCTCTGTGTTCGTTTTGGTGGGATTAACCAAGTATGTTGTGGATATTTTGCCACCAGACACTGTCCTGGATAGCGTGCATGTTGCACAACAGCTGCCAAAGAGCGGGGAAGTTATTTATTACCAGATGAAGCCTGAAGTGGACAAGAAGCTGTCCCTCAGCATAGCACCGCTACGATGCCCCACGGGGCTGCTCCCTGCATTCTTCCCACTGCAAAAAAACGTTTCCACACATGAAGCTGCAGCCCTAACATCTGCCATGTTGTTGCTTTATTTTAATCCTGCTACAAACTGTATGGAGAAGCAAAATGCTGCTGCTGAGCCAAAGCCTCACACTTAAAAGCCCCAGGGCTGTAGGAAGCTTTGTATCCTCAAGAGTTTTTGTCTTTGGTCCAATTTTGTCTTGGTGAAAATGCCAGAGCTAAACATCCCTAAAGCTCCAAAGGTATTTGAAGCTGAGTGGTTTGGGTCCTCTCCATCCTATAAAGCTTGGCTATGTTTTCAGGGTGTCGTTAAGTTGTTCCCTGTGCCTATATGGAGCAGATTTCAAAACAAAAACATGTATTTGATTTCTTAAAGATATATTTCTTATCATAGCAAGAGATGCTGTTGCAATAAGTTGTCTGCTTACATGTGGAATGAGAAAATGAGAGGCTTGTTTAGGCTTGGACAGAGCTCAGTGAGCTCTGCGTATTTAGCAATATTGATCTTTAGCAAATTGCTTCACCTACTCGTGCTGTGCTTCTATTTCAGCAGCAAAACCAAACTTTGATCTCCCTGTGCTCCTGAGCTACAGAAGCCTCGCCAGGTGCTGTACTGGCAAGCGGCATACTCAGCAGGGTGGTCACTGGTGTGGGGACTGGATTTGAGTCCCTTGCCCCCCAGTTGTTATTCACACCTGGCCCAACTCCAGTGGTGTCCCCAGGGCTGGGTTTGGTTGCCCAACGCCGGTTGTCCTGCACTCAGCACATGTGTATGTGAAAGAAAATGGGTGCTGTAGGTCTGCGCTGAGGTACCGGTTATCAGCCGTGTGGATTTGGGACCAGCCAGAAGGCCGTGTGTGAAAAAACAAGTGGTGCCAGCTTGTACCACAAAGGGTTTGACTCTGTGCTTAGAGTTTGGGACTGGATCATCTTTCAAGGTCCCTTCTAATCCCTAACACTCTGTGAATTTTGGTCATGGCTACAGAGGCAGTAGCAGATCCGTCACTACACAAGAAATAATCCTTTCTAAACAATAGGCTCCACCAAGAGGGCCACCCTGTGTGTAGTGACACAAGGCCAATCTGGAGAGCGGCTCCTGCTTGTGGGGGCAACCACCATCAGGGCAGCCCCTAGGAGCGGAGCCTCCCAACCTCACAAACGCCTCCGAGGAGCAGGCGGACTCCAACCTCCCCTCAGCGCCCGGCCGCCCGGGGACCCCTCAGCGGGGGCGGCCCCGCTCCTCCCCCGTGGGCGGAGGCGGCGGCGGGGCCGCGCCGATTTAGGCGGCGGGGCCGGGCCGGGCCGAGCCGTGCGGGGCCGTGCCGGGAGATGGCGGCGGGGGCCGCGCTGCTGGCGCTGGGCGCGCTGCTGGGCGCCGCGCCGGGGAGCTGGGCGGCAGCGGCGGTGTGGACGGCGTGGCTCAACGTGTCGTGGGAGGACGGCTCGGCCGGCAACCGGAGCGGCTGGGAGGCGGGCGAGGGCGGCCTGTACGGGCAGGACTCGCCGCTGCAGGCGGCCGCCGGGCTGCTGGTGCTGCCCGACGGCCACGACGGCTTCAACGCTTGCAGCTCCCTCACCAACTTCAGCGGGGCCCCCCCGGCCGGCGGCTCCGGCCCCGGCTGGCTCGCCCTGATCCAGCGAGGGGGCGGCTGCAGCTTCGCCGATAAGATCCGCGTGGCCGCGCAGCGCGGCGCCGCCGCCGCTGTCATCTACAACTACCGAGGCACCGGCAACGACGTGCTGCCCATGTCCCACGTCGGTGAGAGGCGGCCGGGGGCGGGTGGGGGCCAGGGCTTTCGGATTTGGGCTCTTTCCCCGGTTTCCAGCCCGTATGCTGCGTGCTGACCGGCTCTGAAGCCGGCAAGCCCGATGTGGGGCTGATTTTCCGTTTTTCGCCAGCAAAACGCGGTGAGGGTAAAGCCCTGTGAAAGGTCGTTTCCATTTCGCAGGGGCTGATGGCAGAGCCGCTCTCCTGCTTGCAGAGAGCCTCCCGCTTGCCAGCAGCGTGTTCCCTCCCCGGGCTGCCCATCTTTCAAATGAAGAATGAGTTTTGGCTCTATTTCAAGCTGCTGTTTGCTGAGACACAGCCCTGGGCTGTCTGGCTTCTGGCAGCAGCGAGAACAGGTGCCCTGTCCGCAAGGGCCAGGGGTGAGCTTTCTCTGCTCGCTGTACCCCAAGCTTTTGGATCCACGTATGATGTCTCGCCGCTGTGCTCGTCCTCTTTTCTTGAGAGAAACACAGCAGTGGAAATGAATAGTGAGTCTTAAAGCTTGGGCTGGCTTGGAAAACAATTGTGTACTTGCAGCTGCACCTCTCGCAAGGGCTGGGGAGGGTTTCTGTCAGTTAGCAGTGGAGGTGAGCGATGAGACAAGGAATTGGCGGCTGCCTCTGGAGGCTCATTGTGTGCAGTCTTAATGAGATGTGTGACTCTGTGCTCCACTTAAAGAATTTAAAAGCCAGAATGTGGATGAGTTCTGGCCTCTGAGGCAGAGCTTTCTGGTGTAATGAAATCATCCGCTGACAAATGCTGTTGGGATCTGGCTACCACTGGGTGAATTCTTCCTACTGACCTGACAGCAGCATCCCTGCCCTGAGCTCTGCTCGCTGCGTGCTTGTGTAACCCCGCAGCTCTGAGGAGCTCCTTTTACACTGCTGGAGCTGTTCTTGAAGGGAAAGCCCCTGTGCCCCTGTCCTTTTCACCACCCTGGCTGCTGGGTGTCTTACAGCATCTTAATCCCGCTGGCAGCTGCCTCCTGAAACGAGCCATCTGCTCCAAGAGGAGCTCCCTCCTTTCCGTGCTGCCCTCAGCTTTCTGCCGAGGGATTTATGTTGGAGTGGCTCTCGCTGTCCTGATTATCCTACGTGGCAGGTTACAGGCCCCAGGGCATGTTGAAACTTCCCAGCCAAACTGTTGACAACCAGGACGGTGACATTCTGGAGAAGACAGCTTTTGTTAAGCTGCTTGTTGCAGCTGCGTGACTCCTGGACATGTTCTAGCACAACTACAGGGCCGAGCTTGTTGCTGCTGGTGCCTTTCCTCCTTGTCCTTTGTTTTAGCCCATTACTTTCTCTCCTGTTACACCCATTTTCTCTTTGCACTTGAGATCTTTGTCTATTGTCTCAGTTGGCGGCTAGCCCCTGCTCTCATTCCTCTCCCCGTGGGGCTTTGGCCCCTGCCTGGGGCACAGGGCACCAGCAGCCCCACACTCACCTGACCAGCATCGCAGGCTCTTGGCGTGGCATGGCCCAGAGGGAGCGACCTGCCAGTAGATGGCTTTGGTGGTGTTGTGAAGTACTGGGTGTTCCTTGTCTTGTTCTTACCGGTGCCACAGTGTGGGCTCAAACACAGGAGATGAGCTGGTTGCATTGCCCTTTGAACCCCATTTTGGGCTGGGTTTCCTTCTGGCCTCCTGTGGTGGCTCTGTACGATCGTCTGGAAGTAGAGGTGATGGTAGCCTGCTAGTTAAGGAACAGTTTTTGCGCAACTGCGACTCCTGCCATTTCTGTAACGGCTGTAGCTGTGCTAACAGTGAATTCACAGTCTGGGTTTCCTAATTGCCTTAATTTCTGCTTTTGCTGTCATCATATGCTATCCAGTGAAACCAAACGAGGGCAAGAGCTTCCTCCAGGCCGAGGCAGTGGGAAGTAGCTCTGGGCCTGGCCACAGGGCTTGCCTGGGGTGTCATCTCCTCCTGCCCGTGCTGCAGTGAGTTGTTGGGGCCCTCCTCTTCCTCACCAGAAGGGAATTGCCCCATGGGTGTGCTTTGAACTGTGTGGCACAAATTCTCTTTCAGGGTTTCTGCAGCAGCAGAGCACCAATTTGTTAGCAAAGCTTACCAAAAACTAGGGTGCTGCTTTCTCTGACTGACAAACTGGGCTTCAGCAGCAACTTTCCTTTTCAGAGATTTCATTGTGCTTGTACTTGACTGCAGTGACCTTATCATCCTGCTCTGGGAGACTTCTTTTCTTATAACCAACATGTTTAGGCTGAGGAATTCTTTATTGCTTATATCAGTGCTCTATGTGGAAACTTGCTGGTATGCCAACTTAGTTCAAAAACAAAACAAAACCGCCAATAAAAACAGCAGAACACAATAAATAGCCAGATCAGATATGATCAAATCCCGCTTAATACTCCCCAACACGTAGAATGCTAAGGATTTAACGGAGTCCAAAGTAATGTTTACTTTGCACTTTTATAAGCACAGAACCTTATCAATTAGCAAACTTGAGTTTTAATTGTGCTCATTTTAAGAAGATGGTACCTCTCAGTGGCAGGCTGAGCAGGGTTTCAAAGTACAGTTCTGTGTGCTTATAATTGCACCTCTCTGTAATCTATATTGACCTTCTGGAAAAAACATTTGATTGGAGGAAAAAACCCAGCATGTGAGGGGGGGAAAGAAGTGCACGGTAAGAGTTGGTTTGTTTTAAAGGTGGACCTTGACTTAAGATAGAAGCGGGCTGGAGGTGGTTTGGGTATCAGGGTATGTTAGGAAGGACGAAAGTGTTTTTGGGTCCCTGTGCTTGGTGAAGAAATCTCTGCTGGTCAGAAAGCTAATGGGATAACTTTGTTTGGTTTCTGTTGTGTAGCTCTAGCCTTGAGGAGCACATCACCTGATCTGCAGAGGGCTTATTCAGGGAGAAAACAGCTAAGTAATTCTGGCTAAAGCAGTAACAGCGTGCTGCAGGCTGATGAGATCTGGTTCAAGTCTAAACTTGCATCCATGGGTGAAAGGGGAAGGGAAGGTCACAATCATAGCACGGCCACTTGACTTGCTCTGCAGGAATTCAGCAAAGATTAAGGCTATCAACCATATGTTTAGAGGAAATAGCATACAGCAAAAAGGAGGAATTGTGCTGTGATGGAACTCTGTATGAAGCATGATCTTTTGAAAGAGACTAAAACTATGCACAATATTGAAAGGCTGATGCGACCTGTAAAACTGGTCCTGCTAAAGCAAAGGGTTGAGGCAGAATGGTAATCCCAAGGCAGGCTGTGCTGAGGCTCTGTAAATGTTGTCTAAACAAATAGTTCAGCTCTCCTTTGCAGGGAGTGGGGGCTTGCTCTGAGCACATCCGAGGTGGTGTTTGCAGACTGCAGTGCCTGGAGTTCACAGCTCTGAATCTAAGAACAGCTGTTCAATGTGTATGTGCTGCAATTTTGTCTTTACAGGCTCACTTTAGTTCTGGCTACCGGGTTCAGAGTAAATCAGTGTTGCGGCTATAGGGGCATTCAGATAGCTGAACGTGGCTTGCTGGGTTGGGCTGGTGGGCCTAATCTCACATCTGCAGGGTATGTGGGGTGCGATAGTTGGGGTTTCCCCTGGGACAGAGGTCTGTGAGCAGCTGGGAGAGGATCTGAGGAGGAGAGCAGGTTGGTTGCTGCTGCTGACAGCTCACCCTGACCTTGCACTTTCTCATCCGACTTAGGTACCTTTGTACCATGGAAAAATATACAAGGTAGGCACCAATCCCTTGAACAGCCCAGAACAGGTCTGTTAAGTACCCTTGCTCTTTGGGTTTCCTGGGCTGCTGAAATGTAGAAGGATGAATTAAAATCCAAAGTGACAGCTGTGGCAGCAGAGGCTTCATTGTGTGGGGCACGCGGCCCTAAAACAATGACGCCGCTTGTTTGCCTCCAGCCCTGAATATGCCGCTGAGCAAACAGCGGTCGGGCTCAGTGCTTTTCCCGACTGTATCAAATGTGCCCTGTCTTCCTGCGGACAGATGCCTTCTGGCTTACATTGTGCTGACTTCTGTTATCATCAGCTGCCTCAAACTCGCTGATTTCCAGTGGTACTTACCTGCTACGAGTATGATAAAGCATAGAAGTTAGCAGCAGACTGAGGAGGGACTCTTATCAGGGGGTGTAGTGAAGAGGACAAGGAGTAATGGGTAGGTTTAGATTAGATAGAAGGAAGAAATTCTTTACTCAGAGTGGTGGGGCACTGAATGGGCTGCCCAGAGAAGCTGCAGATGCCCCATCCCTGGAGGTGTTCAAGGCCAGGCTGGGTTGGGCTTTGGGCAACCTGGTCTGGTGTGAGGTGTCCCTGCCCATGGCATGGGGTTGGAACCAGGTAGACTTTAAAGTCCCTTCCAACCCAAACCATTCTGTGATTCACTTGAAGAGGGTGAGCAATGTATTTACTAAATCAAAACTGCTGAGCATTGCTGAATATAGTTACTGAAGAATTCTCACTAAGGAGTGTTGATTGCTGTTTCTCCAGAGGGCTTTAAATGCTGTTTGTGGGATTGAGAGGTGATATTTCGATCTTGCCAGTGCCACAGACCAAAAGGCATGAATGAGATCTGCACGACAGCTCTCTTCACATCGCGGTGCCCTTAACAAGTATACTGTCTTGGCTGCTGCTGTAAAGGATGATTTCACGTTCTAAGATTTAGGGCCTGGCAGCATTTGTGCAAGTCTTAAAGGCTCAGAAGGGGTGGCGGGAAGGATGACGATCAGATTCACTTGGCAAGTCATCACTTCTAATGCTATTTAAACCAAACAGGATGCGTGTTGGTTTCCAGCTCCAGTACCCATTGGGAGGCTCTGCAGACTCGCGTTATTTAAAACTGTTTGGTCTGTGTGTGTTCCTTTTAGACAACTCAGCCTGTTCGGTAAAAGGTTTCCATGCTTCCTAGTGTGGAAATCTTCCTTATCTGCAGTAATGGTTGCGTGTCTGGTCTGGAGGCCAACCTCACCGAACAGCCTCCCAGGGCAAACGTGGATGGCTCTTCCCGAGCAGCATGGTCCCACGAGTAAATGTAGCATCTGGGAGGACGATGCACTGCTCAGGCCAAAGGAGACTTGTGTTTCCAGGCCAAGCCTGTGCTGTGGGCAAAACCACCAGTTAGCAGGGGTTTCTCTTCTCCACATTTTTGTCCTCACCATGCTCAGGATCTTCTAAGGTTCTCCCTCAGCTTTAATTTTTTGTGTTGTTCCTGCTCCTTAACTTACTCTTCTTTTTGAACCTCTGGCTATTGCTGCCTACTCCTGTCGATTTTTTTTTTTTTTTTTTTTTCAACTCTTTTCGAGTGTCTTGCTGTTTTGGATTTACCTGTGTAGTTTGAAAGACTGTGAGAAAGAGATCAGGAGCGGTGCCAGCTGCCAAGTAAAGCAAGCTGCAAGTGGGTTTCATTAAGCTTATGTGAGTGTGAGCAAGAACCCAGTCAAAAAACTGGGGTCATAAGGGGCTGTTGCTTTAAATAACTGAGAAGTAGCCTGGAAGTGAGTGATTCTTTTATCTCGGACCAGGTAATGTTTGGGGTGGAGAGAGCAAAGGAGGAGTGGAAGGGGAGGGACAGGACTACGTATGTGTCAGCTTATCCAGGTTTAAATTGCTCCTGGAAGGAGTTCAATCACCCTTCCCTCCTGCAAAGGGGAGAGCTTATCGCATTGCAATAAAGCTGTGAAGATGAAATTTCCTCTAAGAGCATCTACAAATGAAGATAAGTGCTGAGACAGGTGATGTTTGGTCAGATCGGCATTCCCGATAAAGACTTGGCCTTGTGCATGTGGTTGAAAGCAATATTATTTTTTGTAAACCTTGTACCTTTTATTAGTGAAGAGCTAGGATGCGGGCTTCATGCCTTCACAGTGCTTGTCTGGGGCCAGGTGTGAAGCTCATGCTCATAGCATGATATGATGCTGGGCACAATAGGCTTTGTGTGCAGTGCTGATCCTACACCCAAGGGGAATTACATCACGTCCAGAATATGGGCTCGGTGTGCATACACTGTTAATGTTCCCTATGTACTATAACATAATGGTAGACTTGTACCAGCTTGTTTGACAACTGCCAGAAATTCCCTGTTTTGTACTATTTCAATACAGTGAGGTAAGCACTATGCAAAATGTTACACTTTTAAAACCTGAAAGGCAGAGTAATAAACGCTGTTCTCACCTGCCTGAACAGGCGGGTGTGCTGAGGTGGTAGGAAACTGCTTGGAGAGTCAACTGACTGCCTTTCATGTTACAGTGCAGGAGATGGCTTCATTGCCTAATGCCTTTTTGATCATGTTGTGGGTGGGAGGGATGTCTGGGTAGCTAAAGAAAGCCTGGGGAGTGCTAGCTCCTCTGAGGTTGAAGGCACAGTCAGTTCTGATCTTGTGTGTTTCAGATACCGTATCACATTGATAAAAGCGAGGATTTAGCCACCACCTTACCAGAACCAGGATTTGTATTTCATCTCCTTAGTCTCCAGAAAGCGATTCTGCTTTGGGGAAGAAGAGCTTTTCCTTTCCTTGAGAAATTAAACTCAGAAGTCTGCTTTTTTACTGCTTTTTTTTTTTTTTTTTTTTTTTTTTTTTTGGTATGTGAAGCAACTGAAATGAAAAGTAAATTTCTTCCATTCTGCTTTTTCTGAGCATGTGGCTTACGTGGTATTCAGCTGGGGTTTTCATAGCGCTGGGGAAGGAGGTGATGGGTTATTGCCATGGTGCTTTGAACAGTTCTTGTGTGACTGCGTTCTCTGAAGACTTCTCTGCAAGATCATGCACGCTCTTTAAAAATGAAATCTTTCATCCTCGAGGAGTTCTCTGGCAGAACTTACTCAGCTGTAGCAGAATGCCTACAGCCTTTAATCCGTTAATAATTGCATCTTCATTTCTCAGTCCTCATAACGCACTGAGAGAAAACAGTTCATTGCTATACTGAATTGCTGCTTAATTTCTTTGTTAGACAAAACGTGATACTCCATTTTTTATTGTTTTTTTAAATTCTTGGTTCATTTCGACTCACTCTGCCATTGCAATATTAAACAACTTGCAGTTAGCTTGTCAGAAAGCTTTTTACACAGGGGGAGGATAATGTTTAACTTTCAGATAGCTGCACTGCACTGCTTGCTTTCCTCCTCCTTCAGTCACTTCCATGAAATGGTTTCCCTTGAATATTAAAGAAGTCAAATCTTAAAGAAAATATAGCATTGGTTGGATCCTGGGTTAAATATTGTTGACATCACCCAGACCACAAGCGCAGGCTGGCGTGGGGCTGGCTGTGGGGTGCGTGGGGCTGCTTCTGGGGTGAGGAAGCTGAAGCGGTGCTGCGGGGGTTTGTTGGTTGCACAAGGCACTCTCTGGACAGAGTGAAGTAATGCTGTTGAAAGCATTGACATTTAATTTCACTGCCCTCAAACGTGATGCAAAACTTCAGACATTTGTCAAGGGGTGGGAAATGGGACTGAATCTGAAATTTCGTAGCTTATGCGTGTGATATCCTAGCTTTTTTCCCCTTTTTTCTGAGGTAACTTTTCTGAAGTAACTTTCCTGATTATATTTCTTCAGAATGGCTACAAAACTATTGCCTTCTTCAAATGCTTTTGCCAATGATGTAGCAGCTAGGTTTGCCCCCAGATGGGAAGGGTCCCTTCAGGCTGTCTTGCGGCCTGTTCATGGCGAGTGCCACCTGAGGCATGACAGGGGTTAGGCCTTTGCTGCACTTAAAGACCTATTAAATTTACTCCAGGTTATTAATATGCTTTCAAACTCAACTGAAAGGGGCTTTCATAAGTTGACCTGACTGAATTTAGAGCAAGTTTAAACAATGCAGACCAGTTCCAATGCCTAGTTTTAACTGAACAAGTTGAGGAAACAATTTTAAGTGAGACTAGAAGAACTAGGGCAGTCGGAGTTCCTGAGTTAGCTCTGATATGCAAACCTGTCATAAACTGGAAGCTAATTATTCACTTCAAAAAGCTCTGTCAGGGTCTCATAAAAGTCTGCATTTGTCAATGTTACACTGAAGCATTGTGCAGCGAAAACATTAGACTGAATTGTGTTCTTGGTGGCATTAGATACTAGAGAGTAACAGCACTGGTGTGTTTTAAGTCAGCTGTGGAGTAGATGTGTAATGATGGCAACTTTAATAACTGAAGCTCTTATCGAAGATGCAGAGCCGTGTGATATCTTGTTCGTGACTGGCATGCTAGATGTTAAAGCGTGCCGTACCCAAAAGGAGCGTACGGTCATAAAGCAGGTGTCACCAGTTCTGTTTTCTTGGTTATGGAATTCAGGTGGTGAATGAGAAAATGTGGGAATGAAACAAAGATTCCTTGATGTCCAGTGCTTGAAAAGTTTTCTTTAAAAGTGAATTTGTTTTCCAGCAGTTAATTAGCTTGTGAGCTTAAATATGGCCTTAATTAGAAGGGTCCTGGTAACACAGCAAAGATTTTAAATTACCAGAGGCTGTCCGCCCTTCCCATGTTGTGCTTCACTTTTATTAACTGCACAATGCAAAAGCTAGATTGAGTAACACAAGGACAGCAAAGTTCTCTTTTCTTCCCCTGTGATGTGGAAGAAAAAGCAACGATCTGAAAGTGCAACAGCAGAGTTTAACTTCAACTTTGCTGTGGCTCTGTGAGGAGGAAAGGCATGCACAAAAGACATTTCCTCCTCTTCGGCTGCTGTGTGTGGAGTGGTTTAAACTTGTAGGAGCCTGTACAGGAGCGTCCAGGAGGCAGGGTTTTACCCTGGAGAACAAATCGCTGTAACAACATCCCCTTCTTCTAAGGGGAAGGTTTGCTTACCAAAGCTGGCTTGGAAGGGATGATTGTTGTGACAGCAGCAACGGGACAAGTTTTGGTGAAACCCAAAGTTTTGGTGCTTGGTCAGATGCTCTCATGCAGTGAGTGCCAGTGGCTGCTCACTGGAAACGTAGGGCTAAATTTTAATTATTATTGAGATAGCGTTACGCTTTCATCCCAGGTAAGGAAATCTTCCTGTTGTGTTTACACACACACCTAGCAGCTGTGCTCTTGGAGGGCTGTTGTATTCATTCTACCTGGAGTGCCGGTAGGGCTCCTTTCTAGTGTTTTATTTTGTTTCGGTGTAATAAAAATACTGCAATAGTAGTGAGCTTGGTGGGCTGGACGGAAAGCTTTCAGTCATGGAGCCTGTAATTACTGGAAAACCTGGTGCATTCCTTATGAAATTCCTTTAAATCTCTGTCTCACTCTGTGAATTCCCCAGACCCACTGGAGGCTGCAGTAAGTGCCTGAAGGGAAGAACAACTGTAATGGGTCCCAGCGGGGAAGTGAGAGAGGCATACTCAATACTGTCTATAAATGATCAATAGCTGTGAAAAGCAGTTTCATTTTCAGTTGAAGGAGAAAGAAAAGGGGAAAAAAAAATCACTAACATCCAGGTAAACCTGGTTAAGGCGTTTCCAAAGGTTGCAGCTGTACTCACATGTGCCTGAGAAGGAGGTAGTTCCTCCAAGCTGCTAGAGCTTCTCATTCATTCACTTGCATGGGTGTGGAAGGAAAGCAATGTTAGAAGCCTGAAAATCCTCTCCTCTCTGAGAATCAGCTTGTAGTTTTGCCCCCGAGCATGTTGTGACAGCTCCTTGGAGCTGCTTCTGTGAGGTGAGAGTTGATGGAAGCTGTGTGCCCAGCATGGATCTGCCACAGAGTCCCCCCACACAGGGCAGTGGTTCAGAACTGGTTTATCTGTAGCGCACGCAGGAGTAGCACCAGGCGACAGTAATCCCCTTGTTGTGGAAAAAGCAGGTGTTTGCTGTGCAGAAGTCAATAGTGCCAGTTATAAGCACGTCTTGCATGCTGCATTTCTCCTCTGAATTGCCAGACCTGTAACTTCATGCTTACAGGGTAGCAGAAGTGTAATGGCAGAACAAGGAGGGCCTTTGCAGGGCAGGGTTTAATATAGGTATTTATATTGGTATAAATAGATGAAACTCCACTCTGCATCTAAGTAAACCTGATACAGGAAGAGTAAAACTTTGATCTCTAGTCATGTACTCTTCCTGTGTGCCAAATGTGCTTGTTCCAGCTCTTCTCCTTCCACTCCAACAAACCATTTTAGTTCTTGTGCCAACCAATGTCTGCAGAATGGCATCTTTCAGATTTTGACCTGTGGGCTGCCATCATTTGGGGGGAAGCTTTTGCAAAAGTCCAGACCTACAGAGGCAGATTGCATTTGTCTGAAGACTTGAGTAACTTTTCCACTTCAATTTCATAGGAGACAGGAAAGGAGAGCTGGGAAATGTTTAACTCAACAGATTTTGCTTCTGTTTAGCAATGTGACCCTATTATTAACTAAACAGGCAGCAGCTTAATCATACTTTCTAACTTCCCTTAAACTCCCACAGGAAGCCTTGTTTGAATCACAAAAACTGACTTCTGGTTTAGGGCTTGGGGTTTCTCTGAGGTTTCTGTCATGCACAGGTGGTTGACTTTCCTCTTCCTTTGCTGGAGTCTAGAGAGAAGCTGACAGTTCAGGGCAGCAGCTGGTTGAGACACCTCTTCAGGTGTCCCCTCAAATAGCTCACTCCTTGTGAGATGCCCAAGCATGGTCAGAAGCCTCTGTCCAGTTGGTGGCTTCCTGGCCACAGGCATGTTTAAGTATGTGCCATGATGGGATCCTTCCAGCAGCTCAGGAAGCACTGAGTGGGGGTTGTGCTAGCTGTTTTTATTCTCGCAGCACAGCAGTGTGCCTAATCACGGCTCCTGGGCTTCTAGCTTAGCTTCAGGCCAACACGGTGTCATATAAGACCTCCGCTTGCCAAAAGGAACTTCAGATGCTCTTGACAGGCCCTCTGTATTGGTGCCAGAGCCTTATTTTGTCCAAAAGGAGCTTCTAAAGTGACCAAATGCCTGTGCTACTAGTGGCCCAGATCAACCATCCCCTGAAATATGGGAAAGGAATCCAGGAACAGCACTGACTGCTGGCACAAGGTGTTGGGTTAACTGTGTGCTGTCAGGTTAGCTCACTGGTAAGTGCCTTTAGAAATGAATTGTTGGTCCTAAAAGCTTGTAAGTGCAGTACAGAATGTTGAAGATGGATGCTGGTGTGTGTCAGCAGGGTTTTGTTCTAAGGGGCAGCAGTGCAGATGCTGATGGACATTACCGTCCTCTACGTTCTGCCTTAGTTCCTGCAGTGTCAAAGCTCTTAAAAGCTGTGCTTTCTTCATTGTTGGTAAATATAAATCAATAAATAAATCTAATTGTTGCCACAACTGGCCATGCCTAAAACCTGACCCCAATACATCACCAGTCTGCTCCTTCATGAAACAATGTCTTCCCTCCTCCACCCCCCATGGGTGTGAGTATGCATTAAGGGTTGCAGTGACAGGAGGAAAAGAGGCCAGCAGCTTGTGGCTCGCAGTGAGGGTGCTTGAATGAATGAGGCAGAGCAGAAAACACCCACCTAAACTTCCTTTCTTCAATAGCTGCAGTCAATGATTCGAACTAGACCAGATGAGCGCACACGTTTTGATCCAAAGCAGCTGAAATTGTGAGAAGTCTCTGGGGTGTGTGTGAAAGGTACCAGGACGGAACTTAATGTTGTCTTCTAATAGCATGCTGGTGAACTGATTAGCCTGAAACTTCAATAGAATTAAGATATATTTTTTTTTAAGGGTGTAAAACTTCATCACAACTGCTGACTTGGTAGTTGAAATGGCTTTGCAGGTTGGTGGTGACATTTCATTAACACAAATCCCTGTACTGTGTGTTGCATCACAAGTTATATTTGACTGGTGAGGCATGTAGAAGTGGAGGGGAATAAGGCAGAACAAGCCTTTTGGCAAGCTTTTTATTTTCTTGTTGTGTCAACCTCTTCTCCCATGCTTTTCCTCTACGCTTACGAAAGTAATAAGTCTCAGTTCCTGACCTGACCCATGCTTAATTCTTTTCTTGTTCCTACCACCTCCTTCCAGCTCACTTTATAACTGGCTTATAAATCCCAGCTCATCATAAAGGATGGTAGGTGCAGTCTGACTTATTTCCCTCCCCCCACCTCACAGTGAGATGCCCTTCTCATTACAGGGAGCTTTCTGAATAAAAGATGAGTTCTCACTGGGGAGAATTGCTAGACATCATGCTTAGACATCTCGGATCAAAGGCATTACATGAGCAAGCTGGAAAATTAATAAGTGCTTTTTAAAATGAGAGCCTTTGTGGTTTAACACCAATTCTAGTTTTGATAGCTGAAAATTGGATGAGGTTTCTCTTAATGGAGGGGAAAAAAAAAATTGGTCTCACCAATAAAACTGGTTTGGCTGGGAGGTTAGCTAAAAATAGCACTTCTGTAACAGCCTTTATTCCTTCGCCGTGTAATATATTATGAATGTTGTGCAGCTGATGATTTAATTCACTGGGACTCCTTACCGGCTAGTCTTCGAATCTATTTGGTTTAGAGAGACCAGGGACTGCTTACACATCTTCTTTTCTCCTTTTTTCCCCTAAGAACTTCTTTGCTGTATTGAGATTGCCTCAAGTTCCTACAAATAGTATGAAAGGTCCTCAGCATTTGCCACTTGAAATGAAAACAGCCTTATTCAAATCAATATTTGTGACCAGCGTTGCTTGAAGTTTCTTCCAGCTGTAAAACTCTTACTTCCTCTGACGTTTTGCCATGATGTATGATCAAGGAATGAACCCTCATGTTAAAATCTGGATGGGGCTTAGTCTGCCACTCACAGTTTAAAAGCCAAGCACACCTCAGTATTGGCATCCCTCTGTACTTGCCTTAGAAACCTGCAGCATTTATATTCAACACTAAATTTCACTCAAATGTTCTTCAGTTGCTTCTGAAAATGCAGGAGCAAAGGCTGATCTCTCTTTGATCGTTTGGTGTCTGAATAAGTACTCAACAGCGCTGTTAAATTTAGTTAAGAACTAGCAGCAGAGCAGGGAGGGAGGCAGATACATTACAGGAAGCATCCCTAAGCCACCAGCTCTGTGCCTGGCATCTGGGCGCTATCTCCAGGAGCTCAATCCCTAGTGACCTTGCTGTGTCTGTAGGATTTCTTCTTAATTTTGTTCAGCTCGAAGGCATGTTAAAATATAAATTGCCAAAGTGTTGTCTAAAATAATGATGACGAATGTCCCATATGGGAGTGAGGAGCTTTATGGAGAGGAATGAATTCTAAATATGGCTTGCTATACTGTTGAGCTGAACAAGTGTGAGGAGATGATGCTTATTCCCCCAGTCGTATTAAATCTGTTGATGCTGGTTAGAAACTCTCCAATGTGTTCTTTGGCACTTGAACCAGAGCCTCTAAGTTGATGACTGTAATGCAGCACCTGGGAACTGAGCATGGATTCCCCTTCTCTTTTGCAGGTGCAGGAAGCATTGTTGCAATTATGATCAGCAACATGAAAGGCATGGAGATCTTGCGCAGGATCGAGAGTGGCATGAAAGTGACAATGGTTATTGAAGTGGGGAAAAAGCACGGTGCTTTGATGAATCACTACTCCATCTTCTTTGTCTCGGTGTCATTTTTCATTGTCACAGCAGCAACCGTGGGTTACTTTATTTTTTATTCTGCTCGGAGATTCAGGATCACGAGGGCCCAGTCCAGGAAACAGGTGAGTGTTGTCTCTGTGTGTGCCATCACTTAACATCCCCCTGAGCCACTATGCTGTGGATCTTAAGGCTGAAATAGTGCTTGAGTACTAAAATCACTGAATTCCTTCCTTCCACAGGAAGGAGAGTGTGTAATCTTTAAACTGCTAAGGGAGATATGTTTAAACAGCTAAAATCTTCCTTCTCAAAGAAATAGCAGAATGTTACCTATCTAATTGTATCTAGAGAGTGCAGCTGATGATGCTTTCCTAACTTCTTTCCTACAATTTTACTCCCTGAATTGCAGTGCAGCAGTAATGCTGATGTACTGGAGGAGGTGAGAGAGCTAACCTGCTTTTAGCTGACCCTCACACTTCCCACGTGGCGCTGCCTATGTGCTAGCTGCAATGTGAGACACGACTACAAATGCGTCTGCAAAATGGTGCATGACTCCTGTCGTGTTTTGTAGACCACAAGTTAGGAAACTGCCTCTTGTTGAAAGCTTCTTTCTAACTGAAAGCTTTCTCAGAGCTGTAGTGACAGCCTCAATTAGGAGGTGAAAAAAGGCACTGTTGTGTTCTCTTTAACCCCCAGGCAGGCAATTGTTAATGAGTTAAGTTTCCAAGTAACTCTCCTCTGTGCAATTATCTGATCAGCTGATACAACTAATGCACACAGCTTTGTCTTCAGTCTGATCAGACCCACCTTACACCTGCTACTTCAGGGCTTAAGCAAAAGCCTTAAAGGTGAGAATTAAGTACTAGCATGACGTTTGTCAAAGGTGATGGGCAACACGAGGAACAGGATCTGAGTGGTTCAGATACAAAAACTTCCCTTGCAGCTGTGTTGCAAAGGAGACTATGGGTATTTGTAGTGCATCTTTGCAAGTTTCTTGCAGGAGGTACCTGAACTCTGAAAGAAGTGTTCCTAGAGTCCTCTCCTACAGGTAGTAGTAGCATAAGCATCTTACTCTAGCTTGGTTTGTGAATTACGTCAGGATTGGATTAGATACTTAGAGACGTTCTGCCTTTAAGGAACATGTGCCCTGACGAGTTTCTGTGCTGTTGTGGAGATTGCAGGCCCCTTGAGCGAGATCCTTCTGAATGAATCTGAAGCTAGAATTTGGACACAGGTGTTGAAATTTAGGCCACTTGTGGACATTGGTAACACTTTGGGACTGACTAAAATGCTAACATGCAGAACCAGTGTTCTTGGCAGGGAGAGACTGGGGTGAATGGCAGCAGTGTTCACAGAGAACTTGGCCAGAGTTGAATGCTGGGTTCTTGGTTATAACAACAGCTCCTAACTCAGTTGAGTTGATGTTCTGGAATCCTGCTGTTTAAGTGTGATCTTGTCAATGAGGACAATCAGCTGGCAATATGCTTTCAGACTAGACATCTAATAGTGGGCTGAAACCTCTATTTGTGCCTCATCTAAGCTGTCTGCCTTATCTTGTGGTCTAGGCTTCCTGTAAGTGCTTCATTTTAGAGTGTTTGTGTTGTTATGCAACACCTGGAAGTGACATGAGAATACAATAAGGGAATAGCTGGAAGAGCAGTATTGGAGTCCTCATCTGATGGTGAGATGTAGCATTGCCCCTCCTGGAAGTTGTGCTGAGTTGTCTCTGTAGTAGTACCTATCGTGAGGGATGGCATGGAGCCCTTTATCTTGATGTCCACTTACTAATGGCTGTGGTCAGGGAAGCATACTGTCTCCTGCTGCTCAATTTCCTCTTTCGTTCTGTCTGAACTACCCCGTAGTGAGAACTCCATTCCAACACTAAACAGGCTTGGGTGCCCTAGAAGCTGACCTGCAAAAGATGCTTGTAATCAAATACAAAATCAAATACAAAAATCTTTCCTCCTGCAAAGGTATTTAACAGAGTAGTTGCAGAAGTTCTGCTCTGTTCTGATCTTTCAGGCTTTCAAAGAGCTGCAGCTGTTATTAATGCCTCTGGTGGATGGTACTGGGAAAATCCAGTTGGCTTGGCTTGCAACTTGACAAGCTGTTTCTATCTTGGGCTCCGTGTGTACAAAGAGTTTACTTTAGATTGAAAAATAACATTGACAAATGACATGCCAGTTCCACATGATTTCAGCTAAACTGAAATTAAGGAGCCTTAAAGTGCTTTTTACAGTATAAGAATCAAAGAAAGCTTCTCTGTCATGCTAAAAATAAATAAATAAATAAAAAATGTACTACTCTGTGGAAGTGAAACCCAGGACAATCCAGAATTGTTTTTTCAATTGTTTTTTTCGTACCAAGGCATCTAAAAATTGACCTCACAGGGATAAGATAAGCAAAGAATAACAAAAAAGTTCTTGTTAGTGAAGGTGAACTAGTAAAAAGGTGGCTCCACAGTGTTCTGTTCGCTAGCTGACTGGATTTTCAGCGTATTTCTGAAGTCTCAAAACAGACTTTGAAACACTGAATATTAGTCAATCAGCTTATCAGTGTGCATGCTGCATGTGGAACTTGCCTGTCATCATTCAGCCCTTGAGAGACTGTCTGGACTTTAGTCTGTTATTTGGTGGAGTATTTTCTCCTCCATCACACAGTTGTCTAAGGGTTATGCATTATTCTGGGAAGTATCTTGAAGAAACAGTTGTGTTTTCATAGTAATTAATACAATATTTCAAGTATCTGAATGTATCCCTTTACCAGTGTTATATTTTTTTTTGTAGCATCTGTGCACTTTGTGACCTTCCCTGTGGTATTATATTGCTATTCTATGAAGTCTGATAGTACAACCAAGCATTAGTCTTTTTTAAAAAAAGTCTGTATATTGCTTGAACCAAAAGAAACACTTCCTGATTGCTTTACAGAATGCTGTGATAAGCTTATTATGATAAACGATGGTAATGCTCTGTGGTCTGTTCCTAGTATCTTTGGGTTCTTGAATCCCAATTGCTTGCTAGGGGTCAGAGCAGAAACAGGGGTAACCCCTGTTTGAACTGGATGGTCTGAAGATGTTTACCATATTAGCAGTATGTTTTTTCATTTTCTTTGACTTGGGAAAAGTCTCCAGACTCCAGTGCTTTCAGAAGTCAGAAGCGATCTCTTGTTTTATATATAGTCAGGCTGGTTAGTACATTTAATCTTCACCATTTACCAGCAGAGCTTCTATACTTCTTGATGTGACTATGTGCATTTTCTGGTGAAGGAGCTCTTTTCTCCTTGGTTTGATCACATATAACCCACATAAGGTCTGAATGCATTCTTTGCAGAATTTTCTTGGAGGCAGCAGCTCTCTCAGCTCAAGCAGGAATTGTATACAAGTCAGGAATGTGAAACTGCAAACCTTAATACCTTAATACCAAGTGACTATTGAGGAGAGCCAGTCATGTTATCTTGAAGTCCAAGTGAAAGCATGAGTTTAATAACACATCTATCATAATTGTGAATTGAAGTGGAGTTGTATTTTCCTCATCATGAACCAACTAGTTAAGCTGTTTACAACCAGCTATTTATTTGAATGAGTATTTTCTTCTGGGCTTGAAAATGAAGTGCCCACCTCTGCAGTCTATTAGGGAGGTCTGTGGGTGAAAAGAAAAAATGAGAAGGGAAGTACAAGAGGTGGCTTGCTACCTTTCTAGCCAGTGAAATGAGAAATGCAGTTCTTCAGTGTATGAGCCTTTTTTAATGCAGAATGGCGGATATTAATCTGTGGCCTGGTTTCAGATTTGTGCTCAAGTCTTCACTTCCAGTGATTTCATAAGAATTAGGTGTTGCAGCTGAGCACTGACCTAATTAATGGCTTTGAAGGAGAGTTGCTCATGTTGCTGCAATTCAGAGAGATTTCTGTAGCAGGAGTTCCTCACCTCCTTAGAGCCTGCTGGTCTGCATTGCTGTGACTGTACTTGCAGGGGGCCCAGAAAGCACCCTTGTGCAGGATGGTTTGGAGATTAAATTGGCAATGAGGGAGTAGGTAAGACTAGGGACAGCAAACCCACCCTTCACATTTAGGGGCCTATCTACTTCAACATGCTGCAACCCGGATAGCAGCCAGGATCTGACCTGCCTTGTAATATCTTAATTCTTTTTTTTTTTTTTCTTGCCTCAGCCTAGTCAGCTTCTTGTTTTTCCAGAGCTGCTGGGTTGAGGCTTTTAAAGTCATTAACACTGAATGTTTGCTCCAAAAACCTGGCTTCACAAAATGATTTGACATTCCAGGCTTGAGTATCCTGGATCTCCTGGTAGGCTACTCAATAAAAGCTTCCTCTTGCAGCCTTTTGCCATCCCCCTGGAAGTGTGTTCTGCTGTACTTACCAAAATCAATGTTAAAGGTGACTTTGCCATCGGTGCATTTCAAGAACAGCAATTAAACTTGTGCCCAGGCAAAACCTAAAATATCGTTTTGGTAAATTATTAATCATACAGCCATTTGAGTACACTTAAACTTTGCTGTTTGCCAACAGAGTTTCTGCAGCCAGTTGGGTCATGTCAATATGTTTGGCCTGACATTAGATGCGTAGATTAGGTACTGTAGGAGGGAGTACGCTCCTAGATAGTTTAGTTCTTGATTTATAACAAGTAGCTGTGACACAGGTACTAATATTGCTGCATTCCTAGTCTGTTGATGAAGCTATGTTTGCTACTGAAACGTTTAGGGGCTGCAAGGTTTTCTGAGACAAGTATGTAGCTATTTCCCTGTGGCTTGTGTCTGAAACATTGACAAGGGGAACGCAATTCTAAAGTAGCATACAGAAACTTACACTAGTGTCATCAACAGAAGCCATTTACAAGCTCAAAAGAAAATTTGACCAATTTTTGTTCTTAATAGGTAAAATACACATGAAAACCTGCTTGCATCCTTCACCTTAGGATCATGTGCATATCTTTCTTGATAATTGTTACAGCTATTAACTGTGAAGCTTTTGAAAGGATGCATATTGATGCCATATGTTAGAAGCCCAAAACAACATGGTATATCACTAAGTTTAGCTTCACCAAAGCTATGTAATAGGATTGTAGCAGACCATATAAATTAACTTGTTTGCTGTTAACTGCTTCAGCACAGGAACCTTTATGCAGTCTTGTATTACCAAAATTTGCTGAGTTTGTTAGGTGTCATCAGTAGCTCATCACCAGCTTGTTCCCCCTCTGCTTCTGCCACAAGCCCTGCACCTTCATCCCAAAAAAAGCTTCTTGTAGATGAAGTAAAATTCATTAGGGGGAATAATGCTGGAAAGGTAACAGCACAGTGTTACTGTTTGGAGCAGCTGAATCTGGAAGAGTTTTGGGGCAGCAGTGCCAGAGCTGCCTGATACACCTCCGTGTCCTGAGGCAATAAGAGCACTGGGAGGGAGAGGACAGTCAATTCTTGATGGTGGTGGAACAGCACCAACCTGTGACCTTTAAACAGAGATGTTGGCTCCTGTGCTAATTAAATGCTTTGCAGTGACAGCTGGACAGCAACAGTTGCCAGGCAAACTGGGCTTCTGCTCCTGCTCGTCTCTGCTCGGCTGTCCTGACAGCACCAAGCAAATGGTGTGGAGGGGAATGCAGTTCAGCTTCCTCCTCTGCTTTCATTAAAGCTGCCTCGTAAACCGCCTGGGGCTAGTCGTTTGATTTATTTCACAAGGTGGTGGAACTAGGGGAAAAATAGCTGAGGGTTTCTTTTTTTTTTTTTTTTTTTTTTTCTCCCCTCGTGGTCCATGTTACTTTGAACCAAAACTGAGATAAAACTGCATTCTTCCACCTGACAGGTGTGGTCGGTGCTAGGAGGCTGCTGGCTCCTGAGCAGTTTGTGCTCTGTGAAACAGTCGTGGCAGAGGAGTAGTTCAGGGTATGCTGGTGGTAACTGAGCTGATGGGCAAAGAGCCTCGCCTTTCATCGTGGTGTGAGTCTCTGCCAGGATGTCATAAAATAAGTAGTTAAAATTATTGATTGTTGGACTTGGTGTTCAGTCTTCTGTTCCAAGTTAATTTGAAGGTTTCTATTTATTTTGGCTAGGTCTAATCTGATCAAGGTATTATCTTACATCTTCTAAAAGAAGAAACCTTTGAAATTCCTGTGCTTTACGAGAAGGTTAGGTCAAAACAAAGCATATGCAAATGCTTTGGTGTGTCATCCAGAGTCAATAACCATATGAGTATGTCCTGAAGCTTGTTTCATGTTTTGTCTAAATAGCATGTTCATGCTTACTTAGCTTGTTTCGATAACATCTAGGTTATAAAACCAAGGTGTCTAATGCAAGCAAACACCAGTAAGTATTAGTAACCATCACTTATGAGGGGGAAAAAAAAAAGTGTTTAATGAGGACTGCTTTCTGTTACAGCGACAACTGAAGGCCGAAGCTAAGAAGGCCATTGGACAGTTACAGCTGCGCACCCTGAAGCAAGGAGACAAGGTATAACTCGTCTGCCATCTCCTGAGCCGTCTGGCACATGCTTTGCACAGAATGTAAAGCTTGGTCCTTCACACTGTAAAAGGTTGCAGAAGCCTCATGGAAACCTGTAACTGTGTTGTGGAGGTGGTTCCTCTTTCAGACCAAGTCCTTTTCAGGGGTGCAAGACTTCCAAATCTGCACTTTCTTATAAATTGTTTTTAGCTGCTTACTTGTATTGTTGAGTTGAGAGTTCTGAATTTTGTGGCATGGATGCTTAAAGCTAAACTAGTACTCCTCCCCAGCTTCACGGGCTGTTCTTCTTGTGGTTAAAATTGGTGGTAGTGTTTTCCGAACCTCTGCAGTAGTGCCTGAAATAACCCAGTGATGGTTTGCAGCTGTATTTCTAAACCATGGGATTAAACTTTGAATGCTTCTGTTCAAACAACAGCTTTACTATGAGTAATCCATTAAAATGTGTTTATATAAGATTATATATGGAGGCTATTTTAGATTACTTTAGCTAGACCCCTCTGTCCTCAGTAAATCTGACTAGTTCAGAAGAAGCTTTCACAGTTGATTAATTCTGTAAATTCATTTTGCCGCTTTAGGAAACTGGTCCTGATGGAGATAGCTGTGCTGTGTGCATCGAGCCGTACAAGCCAAATGAAGTAGTGCGTATCCTGACTTGCAAGTAAGTTGTCTTCCAAACTGACCCTTAATCCAAAATAATGAAACGTGCCTCTACTGGTTGTTCCTTCTGCTGTGTTAACAAAGCTGATCAAGCTTCAATCAAGCTGTTGCAGGGCATGAATTCTTGAAGCTGTCAAAGTTTTTCAAATTACAGGGACTATGTAAATGCCCACTTGTATGAACGCAGGTTGTAGGGGCACTTTCCACTGTACAGTTTGGCTGAACACATTACTTCTCCAGAAGATTCTAGGGCTTTTTAAAGATTTCTTCCTTTGCTGATTGTATTGGGTTTATATGGCAAGGTTTTGGTAGTGGGGGCTGCAGTGGTTGCCTCTGTGAGAAGATTCCAGAAATTGCTGTTAGATAATGGCCACTTTTAGCTGGCTCCAAAGGGACCTACTGTTGCCCAGAGCCAAGCCAATAAATGATATTGTTTCTGCTCTGTGAGAGCAGATTTAAAACAGGGGAAAGAAAAACTACTGCATAACAGCAGCTGGGAGAGCACAGGTTGAGAACCAGCCCTGCAGAGACAAAGGTCAGCACAGAAGGATGGCAGGAGGTGCTCCAGGCACAGAGCAGCAGTTTCACTGCAGCCTGTGGAGAGGCCCCTGGTGGAGCAGGCTGTCCCCCTGCAGCCCATGGGTCCCACATGGAGCAGATCTCCACGCTGCAGCCCGTGGAGGAGCCCCCAGTGGGGCAGGTGGATGTGGCCTGGAGGAGGCTGCAGCCCATGGAGAGCCCCCGGGCCAGAGCTGCAGCCCGTGGAGAGGAGCCCACACGGAGCAGGGGGGCTGGGGGGAGCTACTGCCCATGGGGGACTCGTGCTGGAGCAGTTTGCTCCTGACAGATGGACACCGTGGTATAGAGCCATGTGGGAGCAGTTCTTGAAGAGCTGCTGCCTGTGGGCAGCCCCTGCAGGATCAGTTTGGGAAGGACAGCATCCCGTGGGAGGGACCCCATGGGGAGCAGGGGCAGGGAGTGACTGAGAGTGGCAGAGATACTGTGACATTGACTGACCACAGCCTCCATTCCCCTGCACTGCTCAGGAGGAGGACTATGTAGAAAGGGTGGATTGAGGGGTGGGTGTTCTTAGTTTGTGTTGTGTCTCACTGCTCTAGCTTGTTAGTAATAAGTAATAAATTTTATTAATCTTCCTACTCTGAGTCTGTTTTGTCCATGACAATAACTGTTGAATGATCTCCCTGTCCTTATTTCAACCCTTGAGCCCTTTTCATCATATTTTCTCCCCCTTTCCCTTAGATGAAAGGGAGTGAGTGGTTATGGTGAAATGCAGGTGGGCAGCTGAGTGAACCACCACATGGGTGTATGAAAATGATAACTCTAAATTGCAGATAACTGGTGAAACTGCACATTTCTTGTCACTCAATTTCCTGTTTACTGAGAGGGTCATGGATATCAGTCTGGTAACCTAAACTTGTTAAACCATGCTAACTTCTATAGTTTAGAAGAAAACACTTGATTCTTGCATGCCTCTTCTGAAATAAAGGCCAAAATAGAGCTATAGCAGTTTATTCTTCTAGAGTTTTCTATTATTGTATCTCATTGTGCTCCTTTGAAAGCCTGGTATACTACTGTTTTATTTTAATAATTCCTAAGATAAGTAATGAAGCCTTTTCAAGGTTTAAGGAAGTTTGTTCTGTGTGAGTTCTGTGTGCCTGCTGAATGGGACTGCTGCGTCAAAGCTAAAATCAGAGCTAAAGTACTCAGGTGAAATACTGTGTGAACTGCACAAATTTGATATGGGAAGAATGTGCTTTTACATGGGGAGGGTTATGGAAAAGCACTTAAAGTTCTGATATAGAAAATATCCAGTTCTGAAGAATGGAAAAATCAGCTCAGATTTAACAGTGACAGATAACACTGCTCAGAACATACAACAGCTGCAGGAGATATTACAGTTTTGTCAAAGCTCTTTGTTTACAAGTAGTAGGACTTCTCAGCTGGTTTGATATCAAGGGGTTGGGCTGGTAAGGTGTTATCAACAAACTTCCTGGATGTAATGCATAGTATTTAGAATAAAACAAAACTGAGTAACCTTTCAGGAATGTCTTAATGGTTATTAGGTTGTCTTGTCATGTTTGTGCTAGTGGGTAGTTCTGTATAGTAATGAGTTAAGTGCCATAAGTATAGAGGCATTTAGAGAAGTCAGTTCTAAGTATCTAAAGCCTGTCATGTTAGCTCCCTATAAAGCCTCCTGATCTTGATATGAATTTGTAAAAACAAAGCATGATTTACTGGCTTAAGAGGAGAGTGACTTCTTTTGAATCTATTGTTTATAGATGAATGTTATACTGTGTTTTGCTCTGAGGCTGCTTTTAAATGTATTAAAATGTATTTGTTTAAATGTATTTGTCTCATTCCTCTTTGGCCCAAGTATCTCTCTAAATGAGACTAGCTTAAGATGACCATGTTTGCTTGATGATCTCTGCCAATATCAACCATATTAAACTCTCTATAAACTGATATTTACTGCAAGAATGTACTTGATGTTGGTGGTCAGCCACAGTGATGAGACCCTCCTTGTTAAGAGCATTTAACTATCTATAAAGGAAACAAGGAAAACAAGCAGTTGAATGCTCCTGTGAGTCACATCAGTGGTATCTGAGTATTTGGGGCGTATATGTTTGTATGTGTTTGCAGAAGGCATTCTTGTCCAGATAGTCAAACTAGGTATTTATAGCAGGAGAGGTATACCAGACCTAAGCACAAGTTCTTAAAATTGTCAGTCATCAAGGAAGTTTTAGGCTGTAGTACACACGTTTCATTGGTACAGGTGGAAGGAAGTGACATTTATGTAAGCTGAATTGGAGAATTTTCTATCACGCTTAGGTGTAGGACACTGAACGCCGAATGTGGTGAACTCGTCACTTGTTTCATAATAGAGACCTGATTAACATTGAACAGTGCCTGTCTGCCTTGCTGTTCCTATTCAGGCAGAAGGAACGGGCAAATTACAGGATTTCAAGTAGTCTGTCTGAATCTGTGTCCTAATTCAGACCCATTGTGGAACTGAGTATCTTCATAGAAGCAAACATTTGCATCTGTAGTGGCTGAACTATATTTAATTTATTGTGTATGCGGCCTGCCAAATATCCACTTGGAATACACAATGACTGTATAGGCAAAGTAAATGTGTGGGAGTGTAGTTTATGTTGAGGATGTAACCTGGTGAGTTTTTTTTCTATGTAGTTTTAACGGAAGTGCTATTTAGTCATGTATCTGCATGACAAAAGTTGACCTTGAAGTTAATGTTGGTGTCAATATTTGCATTATTTAAAGTATCAGCTGGGAATCCATTGTACAGTGATTAAAAAAAAAAAAAGCTTAAGACTGATGTAGCAGAGATAATACTGAATTTTAGCAAGCTGGGTAGAGAAACCAATTACCATAAAACAGCTACAGGTTGAGAGACCAACCAGCTAGCTGTAAGTTTCAACTGTAAATTCTGGCAAAATAAGGCAATTCATTCTAGAATGAATGAACTTTCAGTGTTTGTAAATAAGTCTAGTTGCTGCTACATAAATATCTTTACTGATGTGAAACATAACTTGGTGGTTATCTTCTTCCACCAGCCATCTCTTCCACAAGAACTGTATTGACCCCTGGCTTCTGGAGCACAGGACCTGCCCAATGTGCAAGTGTGACATACTCAAAGTTCTGGGTGTTGAGGTAAGTCAGTCTTTCCTGGTGGTGGATGCCACTACCAATATTACGCTATGATAAATAAAGAATTGCTCGTGTGTTCTGCCTCTGATCTGGGCAAATGCCAGAGGAAGATGCCATTGCCAGTGCCTGATTCTGCCTGGAGCAGCTAAAATGTACGTCAGAGTTTGTCAGGGGATGGACACCTGCACTGAGTGGAAAAAGAACCTATTTTCCTATTGCTGGCCAATAAAAGGGAAGAGTTAGTTGAGGAATGTGGAAACTGCATCTGAACTTCTCATTCTAAATACGCAGTAGCTGGTTTTCACTTATGATGCTGAAGGTTAACCACAGAGCTTTTTATTTATTTGAAATCTTTGAGTAAAAGTCCACAAGACTTCATTCCCTGAAGACATTCTTTTTCTGGAAAGATGTATACTCCTTCAAAGCTGTAACTTAAGCATTTTCTCTTTTTTGTAAAGGTGGATGTAGAAGATGGGACAGAGTCTGTGCAAGCTACAGTATCCAGTAGGACATCAAATGTCACTTCAATTAATGAAGAGGATAGTCGTAGTGAAACTGCGTCATCTGGATATGCTTCTGTACAAGGAGCAGATGAATCTGTTCTGGAGGAACACGCGCCATCAGAAAGTAAGCATATTGCTTCATCTGTTTTGCTGGATTGCATTGCCCTTCTATTGATTGTGCTATGAATTAGGGTGTTTTTTGCCTTTATAACAGAGCAGTGCTTTAAGAGTTGTCTGCAAAACAAGGTGTTCATCTTTCCTGTGTTTTAGCACTTGGCTCTGACACTTTTTTTCAAATGAGCTACAATCTAAACTTGAATTAAAGGTAGAAGCTTAGGAAAAGAATAGTTGAAAATCACAGGCTTAATACTTGCAGGCCAAAGGGAATTTATGAAGATGTTCCTTCTCTTGTCTTTTTGGAGATTACATTTTGGATGAGTGAGTGTTGCTTTGCCACCACATCTGTCTACTTCAAGTGATTAAATACTCAGAAAATCTTTAGGAAGTCTGTCCAGCTTTAGCATAAATGATGCAAAACCAGAAATGACACGCTTCCTGTTCAAGTCCAGATTTTGCCAAGGCTGAGTCATCCTTGAACACCCTTCAGAGTGTTTTAATTGCAAAAGACGATTAGCATTTCCATATGCTAATATTTTAGCATCTTTTGTTATCTTTTTGAACAAGAGCATATGTATCGAAAATGCCTTCTAATACTCAACTCTGCCAACACTCTCAGTGCTTCTGGTTTCTTGTTTTTAATTGAAAGAGATTCCAGTTATACAAATTAGTGTATTTATCTTGGATTGTAGAGTTCCTCTTTCCAAGGCAATAAGCATGGAGGCTTTCAGAGGTGAAAGGGATGTTGTGGCTGTGTAGCTCTCCTGTTGGATGCCTAGCTGATATAATAAAGTGTGGGATTTGCTGCCACCTCTAGGACATGATGCGTCAGCAAGTGAAGTGTGTATGGAAGAGCCCTGTTAAGGCACCCCAGCTGAACAAAGGGCACTTTTTATAAGCTAAACATCAGCAGCTGAAATTGCATGCTTATAAGTAAATGAAGTGGTGCTGGGCTTGCTAGATGGCTCAGGCCCTCGTGTATTCTCGAGTGGCAAGGACAAATACTAATGTCAGCCTAACAAAAATACTGTTTAGGGAGAAGGCCATCTTCTCTGAATTGCCATGTCTTCCACTGTTTATCCTGAGCCAAGTATCTTGGAGTCACTCCTGATGCCTGTCTTCAGTAGCCCTAAAGTCACCTGAGAATTGTCTCCTCATTTGTTTTTTTGGTGCTTCGCGCTGCCTTCTGGCACTTGCACACACAACCTATGCTTGCTCAACACTAATGAGATCTAACTCCAAAGCCTAGAAAAGACAACTACAGTAAGCTTGTGGAAATAAAGCAAGCGTATTTTGCTTTAAGGTAGTAGAACTTGCCAGTAATGCTTTTTTAACTTGTCTGTTCTTGTTTTTGTTCTGGATAGATGATAACACACATCTTGTAAATAATGAATCCCAACCTTCAGCTGTGAATGTTCCACCCCTTGACAACCCAACTTTTGAGGCAGATGAAACGCAAGTTCATGAAGTCAAGTCCTAAGAACATGCCCAGCAACATGGTGTAAGCCTTCTGCAAGGAGCTGCCTACTGCCATCACGTATATACCAAACATTGTAAGAATCCAGTGGATGACTGTAGCAGCAATGTTGCCTTGGAAATGCTGAGATCAAATAGATTTAAATCATGATTATATGGTTTGCAATTCTTAAAACTGCATCTCCCATGTGGAATTTAGTTTTAGCACTCTTCAGATAAAGCTGTCTTAAATATAAAGAAAACATCAGATTATAACACTAAAACAAAAGTTCCATCTTCAGCAAAGCTTCTCTTCAGCATTTGAGTTCCTTTTTATAAGGAGAAGATTCTTTATGTAGTAGCTGTCTCTACTGGTAATTGTTTTGACGTTTTTTGTTGTTTATTGTTTTTAATTCAAGTGGATTCTCATTGTAAACAAATAGATTTTGATCTGGTCTAATTCTTATTTACCAGACACAGTTTTTCAGTTTAAAGTTAACTGTATTTAATATTTCAGTGCACTAATTTGGTAGGAGAAAGTACAAAGTAATGTCTGTCAAACCGGATTTTTCCCACAGTGTCTTTGGTTATCTGGTGAAGAGATTGACTCTTGTCCTCTCCACTCCAATCTAACTACCACACAATTCCTAAAGGGAAAAAGAGGGCTTCAGGCTGACAGGCCAAATCTGACTTGCACAATACTGTAAAGGGAACAAATGCAGGAACTTTTCAAACCTGTTGATACTAGTCTGAAAGATCCTATATGATTTTTGGAGTTCTAACCATCTCTAGCAGCAGCAATATGCAAGAGTCTTGGCTTTGTGGAAGTCTGGGATGACTTCTGGAAGACTTGAACTGAAGATGAAAAGGTAGATCCTTCTGAAAGGATCTGCTGTGTCTTGTTCAGGCGACACCTAGGAAAGAACCCAGTCTCTGAAAAATGGTGGACTGTTGCTGTGCTGTCTTGCATGTGTGCTGAAGCTGATGTCCTGTAAATGTAATGTGATTGGAAAAGTTTTCTGCTATCTGTGGGGAGTTGGATGGGGGCCGGGGAGGAACACTGGATACTTCAATACTAAGTTTAGGGCCTTGCCCATCAAAGGTAACTGAGGACATCTTACAGATGCACTTTATTTTTTTATCTCTGTAACTATGGTTTGTTTCTAATGTTAGCAGAGCTTTGTCTTAAAGCCCGCAATAAGGTACTATTAACTGTGCAGGGGAAAAGCAATGCCTTTTCTTATCTATAGTATAATTAAGAATGTTGTAAATATTTAATGATTTGTATTGAATTTGAATATGAAAATGTAAATAAAACTATATTCTGATGACCTGTTTGTCTGACACTAAATCCTGAAACTGATCTGCTGTTGCGAGGCCAAAAAGCACCAGTGCTTGTTCAAACTATTTGGAATAAGGAGTGCTAATTATGTGTAGGATGCTTCCATTACATGGATTAAAATTTTGCTGAGGGGCTTTGAGCCCAGTACTCAATATACAAGAACAACAAGCATGTTAGGACAGGCCCTCGAAGTTAAATAGCCAAGAGGTGGGTGTGCTGGCAGGGTGGGGGTAACACAAAGGGCATGTTGTCTTGAATTCTATCCTCTTCTTGTGTTTGAGACTCCCTATGCCTGCCACAGCTTTGTTTGCTGAGCTGCTTGATGTAGTTCTGAACTACTTGTTTGTGCATGGATCAGCACAAGGCAGTCTTACTCAAATTCTTCAGATTGTTTGCATCTCACTTTCCTGTCTGGTTGATCAGCATTCCCACCCTTACTTAAGTTATTGCTCTTTGTCTTACAAAGCATTTTAAAAATAATTGAGTGCCTTTTGACAGATATTTGCTACATTTGGCTTCCTAGTACAGAACAATTTCCATGTCTAGTTTAGTTGTAGGTACAGCATAGTACTTCTCAGTTCAGGGTTAAGGTAATGGTGTGACTACACAGAAGTACAGAAATGCTGCCCATCCAAATTGACCACTGCTCTGTTTTGCAAACTTCCACATCAAATGGAAGCATTGACTGGTTATGGACTCAGTCAGTAAACCTAAGTATAATCTGACTTCCTGCTGAAACTATATCTTGCTGATGGCTGTGACCATCTTCCTATTCTACCTCTGAAATGTAGGACAGAGAAGGGAGCTGGCAAGCTGTGAATACGCCTCCTGAATGCTTAATTTCATTTTAATTTCAAAAAGCTTTTATAAATGTATGGTGTGTAAACTATAATAGTCTCATGATGATATTATGTTATGAAATCATCTGCCAGTCTTGGGTTTAATTGGAAAAAAAGATTCAACCTTCAAACAAACCATCATTAGCAAAAAGATGGGAAGGGAATTCAGACCAACTCAATGTATTGAGAGGTGCTCTGGCATTTTTTTGTTCTGATCCTATTGATCTGATGCATCTGAGTTGCTTTGCTGGTAGAATTCCAGCTTTTCTACTTACTGTCTCTTCAGCAATAAACCTGCATTTCTTCTAGTCCTGGTGTTTCTAAGGGTAAATCCAAGGGTAAGGTGGATCCACTGCATTTTCTCAAGGAGTGTGGAGTATGGAGGGATGCAGCAGCAGAACACCAGTGAACTCAACTCATGCTAAGATAGGATCAGATGCTGTAGACACATCTGTAAAGATGTGAATTTACTCAGAGCTCAAGGTACCTACACTACTATTTAGAAAAATTTCAAAGATTCTTGGATCAAATGTGAAGTACTATCAAGGGAGTAAGAGCAGCGTTTGTATCTGGACAGTATTTGAGCTGCTAGGCCAAAGAATTAAATGCTTTTCTGGTTTTGCATATTAACCTGAGAGCCTGCCACATGCGGATTCTGTTTGTAAATATTTGCCACAGAGGAGTTTGTTTTAAAATGAGAGTGTGCAAATTTCACACACTATTACAGTGAGCTCAGGTCTGTTGCTATCTCATTTTGAAAAAACTTTTTCTTATTCACTAAATTCTGAAGAGGTTTTCCCCTGGAGAACGTTACTACAGTTATTGCTGCTTTAAAGAAATTCTGAAGTTGCACTTCATTTTCAAGTTTCTGTGGATAGGATCTGTCTTTGGCTGGCTTTGCTTAGAGCACTGTGCAACACATTTTTTTAATTTTTTTTGTGATGCTATGGTTGGTTCTGTGTACATATACATATATATGTGTGTTGTGACATAATAGACTCCTTTAAGCAAGATGCAAAGAGGAGTGTGCCTGAGGATAGGGTTGTTCCTGAAAAACAATGCAAGTTTGTTGTTATTTTGCAGTAGTTTTGATGTTTTGCTACATGTACTAACGTTTGCATGTAAGATGCTAAAAATGATGTGCCCACAAGGGGTAACAGTTGTTAAAAATGAATGCCTCTTTTGACTCTGTTTCCATTGAGTCACAGACATCTCAATTGTTCTGTCCCTAAAGAGAAAGCAGAACAGGTTCAAACGTCATCTAGCATGTTTACTCACTGCTGTCACTTATCTTTCTCCCCCAGGAAAGCTCTGATCTAGACACATAAATGCCTCAGGTTCTTAAAGTGAGATGGGGCAATATTTTTTATCCCTTTAGGAGGGAAAGTCTTGTTGCCAGATGCTGTATTACCATGCTTTCTTGTAAAACAGACTTCAAAACAGTGGGATTTTATTGTAAATGCAAAATTCTAAAGATTTTTCTCATATCAAGGAAAAAAATCAGATGTCGCTATAGAAATGTAGTCATAACTGAGTTTTTGCTTAAGGGAAAAGGCGGCCTTGTGGATTGAGGGACTACAGGTATATGAATTGAGTGTGAGTCAAGAGAGCAGTTGGATTTCCCGTAAAATGGAGAGATTTAGTCCATCTCACTCTATAGTTGGAAAGATCTGTGCTTGTCAAGTGACCTAACAGTTGGACAGAAAAATTACATGCATCTACCTTGTCTGTTTGATTTAATGAAATTTTATTCAGTGTTTAATGTATACCAGGTCAGAAGCTAGCCCTGCCTTTTCACCCAGGTTTAGATCAATGTCTTTCCTGCATAGATCTGAACAGCGTTGAACTCCCTCAGAGTTGTAATGGTCGGCATTTTGGAGTAGATGAAAGGAAATTTTTTGGTTTTGGCAATTTCATTTTGGCTCTAAGGGAAACTTGAAACCAAACCGTGAAGTTCACCCACAGTGAATTAACAGCTATGTAGTTCTCTACATTGTTTGTTAAACTGGTGGTTATAAAGTGAAGCCAAAATCTATTTATGTAGCTATTTATCTATTTATATACTCCTGGCTGCAGTTACTGAAGGGAAATCATTTGCCATTTTCAGGAGGTCTTTAATGCAGTGAAAGAAAAAATCCGCAGCACTAAATGGATCTCTCTTGCTGTGGAATGCATTGATTAGACTGTAGGATGATTGTGCTGTGATTAAGACAGAATTTAAGTGTCTATAAATAAATTCATCTCTCTTTGCATCTTAATTGTATTTGGTTAAGAATCCAGTGCCTGAGGGAATTGGAAAAAAGGAAGACATTCAAGACCTTGAACCAATGGAGAGGAAAACAAAGCATTTTCCAAGCAGCAGCTTTATTGTTAAATTTTTAATCTGAATAAAAAGTTTGAATTTTACATAGAAAGCAGCATATGTCCTAACACGTCTAGCATGTGCAAGATGCCAACAGCCAAGTTCTAGGTAGGAAATGCCAAGGGCTTCTCTCCTTAAAATTAGCATCAGCATTAGAAGACCTGTGTCAGATCCTAAATAAGTATTTCCTATCCAAGGGCTTGGCTAATTGGGGAAAATTAAATGGTAAATACTCCCTCAGGGAATACTCTTAGAAAAGCAGCATCTGTGTAGGAATCGCTGTCAGTTTTGGTATATCTCCGGGAGCTGCCACAGCAACAGCTCACCCACAGGAACCCACTCATGTCTGTTACTTCAGATGGGGGGATTTAGGAGACTGCCTCATGGAGAACAGTATGCTGGTATATCTTAATTGTTTGCCCTGTTTCATTAATGTTTTATCTACATCAGTTACCACATGTTGGCTGATGACTTTTAATTCATTTTTCCAGTGTAGTAAATGTAGAGCAGCAGAAATTTGTTGTTTCCTACTCTATTATAAAAACAGGTAAAATAATATAGTAGTATTAATTCAATCTATATTCAGTCCCAAAGGTAAATCTGCTTAATACTGGAGTTGGCTTGCAATGGTGTAATGAGTGACTGGAAGAAAAAATGTCTTATAGCAGTGCAGTTCATCCAGTTTTGAAACTTCTAGTGAAGTAAATGTGACTGCATGCTTGGTGCTGCTTCCACCCTGGTGCTGCTGGATCAGTAGTTCCTTATGCGTTTGGAAGTGGCCAGGCATTGCCAAACATCTTTCTGTGAGTGCTTGGCAAAATCTCACTGTGCCTGTGCTCACAGAGAGACCGGTGGCTAGCAGAAGCTCTATACGACACGGAGTACATTTGGGACTGCTGAAGAGGCTGAAGGAAACAAAGGATAAAGCAAAGAAGTGCCAAGTCTGAAATCTGTTGTTAGTGCACAATGTGCATAATTCTTTTTTTAGAAGAGTTCAAAGTGGAGGCTGAGTTTAAACAAATGCATACTGGATGTTTCATATGATACACAATCAATAAAGCACTACTCTTGGAAAATCATAGGAAGGTCAATAATGCTAGAAAGAGCACTAAAGGAAGGCTCTGACAGGGCAACAAACTGCAGAGAAGTTTCTGGGAAATGGGAATGACCTACTTTGTACCAAGTGATAGAATCTGTCAGGAATAAAGAGCAGGAGTGAATCTTTCACACTTTGAGATATCTTTAGCAGAAGCCTCCGAAAATTCCTCAGCATCAGCAATCTGGAAGAGAGACAACAGCCTTCTACTCCCCTAAACTTTGTTTGTTTATGGCCAGCACCAGAAGATACCATTTAGGAAGCAGTGTTATCACGTGTAATGCCACAGGGAGAGAGCTATGGTTCTTCTGACAAGGTTGTGAAGAGACTGGTGAAGAAACACCAGAAGAGAGAGCTAACTAATGAGAGGACTTGGTAGCTGTGGTTGGGGCTTCCTGGGGAGGTGTTTCGCTCGCTACCAGGCTAGATTGATTTATTCTATCTCAGAACAATGGGTAAAGTCAGTGTGTAGATGATCTGAAGAACTACTCCATGAGAATGAATGATAAAGTTGTTTCAGACGAATCACAAAAATACAAAGCCCCCGAGTCAAACTGTTGTTAAGGCAACCAAAATGTCAACACCACAATAGCTCTTAATCTTGTTGGGTGATAGAAGTGAGGAGGCAGGCTGTCTTGTTTTATAATGTGGTGTGTAAATAGACAGCATTGGCCATATGTCTACTGCTGGTGTGACACGGCAGCTGGGAGGTGACACCCGTGGGTGGTGTGACAGGGCGTGTGGAGGGCAGCGGTCAGGGCTGCATGGCAGGCTGGCAGTGCGTGTCTTGTGGTGGAAGGCTTGGTGCTGACTGGAAAACAAGCACAAGTGCTAAAAATAAATAGATTATAAGCCATGTTCTTTGGCGATGAGTGTTTGGCCAACATTTCTAATGGACTTCTTTGGGTGGTGTGAGGGAAATAAAAAGAAAAATCCCTTCGTGAAGACCGTAGGGGGACGAGCTCCTGCCCCGTGAGGCGAGTCGCCGCCGCCCTCCCGCCAACCTCCCTAACGGCCCGTCAGGCTGCCGCCACAGCAGCCGAGGAGGCGGGCAGCCACGCACTGCCCGACGGGAGTTGTAGTCCCTCAGTCGCCGGCGCCGGGCGGCGGGGCTGCCGCGAGAACTACAACTCCCAGCGTGCCTCGGGGGGCGGCGGTGGCGCTTGGCAGCCGGGCTGTGGACGTGGGAGCGGGAGGCCGGGAAGGCGGCGGGCATGGGCGGCGGCGGCGACGGGGGGGTGCAGTGAGGGGCCGCCGAGATGTGGCTGAAGCCCGAGGAGGTGCTGCTGAAAAACGCCCTCAAGCTGTGGGTGCTGGAGCGCTCCAACCAGTACTTCGTGCTGCAGAGGCGGCGGGGCTACGGCGAGGAGGGCGGCGGCGGGCTGGCAGGTACTGCCCTGCAACGGGGGGGGGGTGAGGGGAGAGTCCTGTGGGGAGGGGAAAAAAGGGGAAAAAAAGGGGGAGGGAAGGGTGGGCGAAATGCCTGGGGCTCGGTGCGGGGCCTGCTGGGTGCCCCCCGTGCTGGCAGCGCTGTGAGGGGCCGGCAGATCCGCCTCGGAGGCGAGCTGCTTGGGTGCTTCTGAGCTCGCATTTAAAATGTAAAAAAAAAAATAAAAAATAAGCGTGCGATGTGGTAGAGTGTCTCAGGGGCAGCTGACCAGAAGCTGACAGGGCGCTGACCCCAGTATAATAAACTTTGTTTCATGAGAACTGGAGGTATGGACCAGAGTTTGTGTTTTTAATTACCGGCTGTGTGGCTGCAGGGACCCCCGCTGCCACTGAGCCCCCTGTGGTGGGGGAGCTGCTCAGGCTACAGCTGGCTCCTGCCTGGTCTGGTGGCATCGGTCATCGCCACTTCAAGGAGAAATGCCCCAGGGTAAAGCCAGGGTATGGTTCTTGAACGTTTTGCATGAGTCTGGGTTTTCTAGGCTCTCTCTAACTGTGTCATCATAGTGTAAGGTGTTTTAAACATAAGGCGTAGTTGTCTTGTTGAAACATTGGTTTATTCTGCCCAACAGAAAAAAAAAAAAACAACATCAGTTTGTCTGGCTGATGTAATTTCCTATGTAGAAGTAGCCCTCCTGGCTGGAGGAAGGGCATTCCTCGTTGGCATCTGACCCACTTGCAGGGAACAGGGAAAACATAAAAAGAAATCACTGTAAAATCCCAGGTTCCCTTTTAGGGGTATCATGATATTCCAGGTAACGTCAGGCTTCAACTTAGAACCAAGGGTCATATTTTTCAGCCTTGGAAGACTTGTGGTTGTCAGGCTAGATTGGCCATTCTCTGTTCTGGTGTCTTTGGAAACCAAAGCCAGCTGAGTCAGTACGAAGGTTGTCTGGCCGTGTGATGAAATTCACGTAAGAACAGTGATGAAAACGAAACGAGACCTAGAATCAGGTGTTCATTTAAAAGCATCCTTGTAGACTTGCAGCTGGCAAACAGCTGGGGCCTCCTATTGCCCTTCTGCTGTTGTTGAAGGTGAGATTTCTACTGCTTATCTTCTGTCCTCAATGGCATTTTACAGCATGGAAAAACACTTGAATGAGAGTTCTAGTAGGGTGCCTTCTTGTGTGGTGTTGCACATTGTATTTCTGTAACTTCTCTCATTATTTGAGGTTCATTCAGATTTTATCTGTATGTGTTTTTTTCAGAGGACAAAATCAAAAATGTTATTGAATTAAAATTGGAAATAAGAAAGATAAGAGAACTGGAAAATAACATAGCTAGATTTGTGTTTGCAGGTATAAAAATATTCAAGCCTCCTAGGTATAAACTAGCACAACTTGCTATGTCAGGTTTTAATTTTGTACTGCTGTATGTTACTCAAGAAAATTAGCACTTGCTTTAGCAGGAAAACACCAATGAACAGCTATTATCTCATGAGATCATCACGGATGTGCCAAGTGAAGCCTTTTTCTAGCTTTCCAGAGCAGCGTTTTCCAGCAGGTGTGATGGAAGAGTGGAGGTGCCCAGCAGCCAGAGGGGCAGGGGGTTCCCGGTGAAGGAGACAGCAGCAGCGCAGGGTGAGGTCTCGCAGGAGTAGAGGGGCTGTGCCTCAACCCTGGGCTGGGAAGAAAGGTGAGACCTGCTGCGGGGTTTGAGCAGCAGCAGTGGGACCGGCTGAGGAGGCAGCTGAAAGGGTTCCTGGCAGGGAGGGCTTTGAGGAGGGAAGGGAGCGAGTATTGAGGAAGCAACCAAAAGCAGGTGCAGACCAAGCAGAGAAAAAAGACAGCAGCAGAGACACCTGAAGGAAGGCTGGGATTTGCTGTGCTGGCCTAGGTTTATAAAGGAAACCACACGTGGACGTGTTTGTATGACCCTTCTGCACTGACACAGCAGGGCCAATTGGTAATCCCTCGGTGACAGAGTTAGCTCTGAGGCTTGTCTCTACTACACACAACGTAGTTGCTAGTTGGCTAGCATGGGTAGAAATGGATGGAAGTGCTTTGTGCTGGTTTTGCTTAGCCTCGTCTCTCTCTGCTGTTACGCCCCTGCCTGGTTTTCCATTTCATTCTCTTTTCTTTCATAGACCTCACCTAAGGATACAGATACTGTAACCTGTTGGGCTGGTTCCATTTCCTGATAGCTCAGCCCGCAGACAGTCACAAAATGTGTTGTTGTATGTCTGGCAGCGCAGCCGTGTGGCTGTGTCCTCTGCTCCTTCATTTTTCTGCAGAGCCACCAAGGGTGATCTGCTCAGGTTTGCTGGGCTGTGTTGGAAATGTCAGAAAACAAATTATTTGTTTTCTGCTTCCATTGCTTTAACTTCTTTTTCTGCTTCAGAGTAGAACGCAGCTGTGAGAGGGAAGACACCTGTCAATAAAGTACACGGCTGGAACTGATCTTCCCTGCTTGCTGTTTGTGCTGTGCTTGAAGAAAGGGGGATCCCAAATGCAGGAAAAAGTCCTGACTCTTTGAGTCCTAGTTTTCCTGGAACAATTATTGCTGTCTTGAATCTGTGGAATTCCCCTGCTGATATTCTTGCTTTTTAAAGGATGTAGCTTGCTGTCTGCATCATTGCTAGCTAATTTGCAGGGGCAGGAGTTTGGAGGAAGGGGAGACACAGCTAGACTTGTGTATTTGTTCTGGGGAAACTTTCTTTATCTGGCATCTGTCAGAAGGAGCTATGTGAAAGTGTTATGAGTGGTAGGTATCAGTGGCAAGGACCTCGTCTCCAATAGATTTTCCTCTTGGACCAATTAAAAAAACTACCTGGTGATCTCACAGAAATTCATTTTGGTAGGAACAGCAGGATGGGAGAGGAGACTTTAGCTGTAAGCAGACTTGTTATGCAGCAAAGAAATTTGCGTTTCAGAACTTAAAGCTCTGTGCTGTGGAATCACTAAGTATACAGTAGTAGAATAAATGGTAGAAATCATTTATACCTGCTAGTGTTTAAGCGGACTGGAGCTTTTGGTTTGGCTTGCTTGCTGCAGGTTTTCCACTGTGATAGGAATTGAGAGGAAAACTTGCTAGATGAATAAAGATCTGGAATGATCTATGCTGCGTTTTTCATTTCAGCAGCTGCAGCAAAGATTATTTTTCAGTGTGTATATTTTGCAAGACAAATAATACTGCTCTGTCACGGAGCGTTTTTACATCTGGGGATGGCAGGTGGCAAAATGATCAGCGTGTACTCTGGTCACTTCCCAAATACTTTCACTTTCCAAATTAGAGGAGCAAGTGCACCCTGGGGCCACAGGAGTAAGCACCCTTGGAAGCATCAAGTCAGACTGCCAGCAGTTACGGAGGCGCTGTGACTTGCTGCAGAATGGAGGGGTTGGTTCTGAGCCTGGAGGGGCAAAACTTGTGCTCTCCACTGGGCATGGGAGCAAAGGGCTGTTGCTAAAGTTCATTTCCTCTGCTTGGCCCCTGCAGAAGGTGCTGTGCTGTTTCAATATTGCAGATTTTGCTCAGCTTTGTATTTAGCTCTGATTGTGTATTGACTTCATATCCATGTTGTACAGCTTTTTAACTGTACAGAAGCAAAGACAAGGAGCTGTGGTATCTGCCAGGCTTTTCTGTGGACCCCCCAAGGAGACCGATGCTTACTTTTCTGAGTTGTGCTTTTAATTTCCCTGCTCTCAGGGATATCCATTGCCACAAGTACTTTTACGTGTGATCTTGAATACACACCTTAGTTTAATGAGTTACCATTGTCTTACCTGAGCCATCCGCTGACCATGATGGACGTGAGTTATTGTAAACAGAGATGAAATCTTTTACACTGCAGGCTTAAACTAACCTGTTTGACATCTCAGTTACCTAAGAACATTTGCATCACAGCCCAGGCTCAGCATTGGGTTAAGCTGAGGTTTCTTGGTCATGAGACCAAGTTCCTTTAGGAAATTAAATAATAATAATAAAAAAAGAGAATTCTGTGCTTAATTTAAAGAAATGGGAAAGAGGGCCTTGCTATCAAGTTAGCATTCATGTGTTTTAAATCAAATATATCAAGCCAACGGCTTTTCATGGCTTATATTTGTGGCTTAGTTTGTTTAGCGAAAGCTGGGCCTTTACTTTTTTATTTCCTGAGCCAGAGTGCTCTGTTTGCCACCCTGGAATGAAGCTTTATCCTTCTTTTGTAAGCAAGTAGTTCTAGTAGTAGGACTTTGCAGTTTGGGTCTCCTGTGTTGTAATTTGGCAACAGCTCACTCCTGGTGTATGTTTTTCCCCGATACTCCCCCTGGGGACCTTGCAGAAGGTGTGCTGTGCTGCTCTGAAAGCTTTGCTTTCTACAGACCTGCACCTTCTGGTTTTTAGGAGGGATTTCTCAAAGAATATAGTCCGCTTAAATTGTAGTTGGCATACTTGAATTCATCTTCACATATTTGGGCAACGGGAATCAGTTTTGTAGTAAATCTGTATATTTCACATACTTTGTATATTTCCTGTTGATGTTACTCCTTGCAGCTGTGTCTAGGTATCGCATTGCCTTCAAGTTTTATTTTCCTTTTTAATTCACAAGTTACTAAGAGGTTGACTTTGTGATACAAAAATAACATAAAAAAATCCTGTAAAGTTCATTGATTTTTATTTGTGTTTGTATTTCTACTAAATGTACAGACTTTAGTTTTCAGGAGGTGGCTGTTTAAAACCCTTTTAAGGTTGCTCCAGGCTTCCTTGCTGTGAGGTGCCCTTGCAGGGAGGGATCCACTGAGTCTGTTCGGGTAGCTCAGGATCATACAGACATCCTGCTCAACTTCTAGCATTTCTCCTTGTAAATAAATTTCTCAATGTAAATAAACGAAGAGTGAGTACTTGGCAGTATGTGGAAGTGTCTGCTGTTCAAAGTCCTTAGGGATATGGGGCTGGCCAGTGTTGTGCTAACAGAGTATCTCTGTAAGGAGCTCCTACTCATAAATATTTTATGTCCAGTAACACTAGTAATGTAGTAAATCAGGAGATGGGCTGATCCACTTCTAATATCATTAATTATTGACCTCAGAGGTGCTGTTAGGCAGCAGAGGAGAAAACAGGCTTGTGCTAACTTCGCTTCAGAACAATAACACTCTTTTTAGGAAAAGCAAACAGTAGTACTCTCTTGATGTACTTGGTGAAATAAATACCGAAGAACAAGGTAGTGTTGCTCCCAAACTGCAAAATGCCAGCCAGTTATTTTCATGTATATCGGCTTTATTGCCATAAATTGGTACAACTGAGAGCAGAATTCATTGCTAATATGCTTTGGTACATGTCACTGCAGGAAACAGGCCGCGTGAGCTGCTGCTCTGGTACGTTGCTTCATTGTACCACTGAACCATCTGCACTCATCTCTGAAGGTTTGCTTTGGACTACTGAGACTCTTTCTATTTGCTGATATTCTGTTAGCTAATGTTCATATGCTGTCAACTGAGTATTGTAGAAACTTTTGAAAGTAATGCTTCCGTATTTCAAAGCTATTCTATTTTCCTTGCCCTTTTTTATTATTTTGTAGGGTGTTTTACCCCATTTATTTAAGTATCCAGGTTATTTTGTAGTGGTTTGACACAAGTAACTCTGAAATCAAAAATGTTTTCCAAAAGCAGAACCTTTTCTCCTTGTGAATGTGCATCAGCTTCCATATCTAGAGCTGAAGTTCTTCCCTGCGTGAGGCTAGAGGATGATGTGGGTGAAATCACCACTGGACACTGCAAGTCTAGCTTAGAGCAGAGGTGGGAGTGTAGATGACCTTCTGAAGATTTTTGTTAGAGAATGATGTATGCTGCATTTCATTAGCAAGGAATTGGCAAATAGGGCCTGATTTTTCCCCTTGCATCCCTCATGGAGATAATGCTAGTATCTGGGCTGAGCAGTTGCTGATTCTCTTGTTCTCTGTTCCTCTATGTTACAATTAATATCCTTGTCATTGTACAGGTGACTTCTAAATCTTTTCTTGTCTGCAACCCTGGAAATGAATCATTCTTCAGCAAGCTGGTGAGAATGGGGTCAGCAGAGTGCCAGCAAACCGCTCAGCATTGGTCATGCTTGCCTGCGTGGACATGGTTCTTGATTTCCCACGGGAAATAGCAAATAAAGAGAGTGCTTCCTCTGGTGCTTACTGCCCAACAACTTGCAGTTACGGAAACCCTGACTGACAGTACAGTATTCAGAAAAGTTCACAGCTCGTACTTAAAGCACATTCAGGGCTAGGGTAAGAAGAAGGAACTGCCAGTTCCTTGCAATTATGCCAGTGCCTGTAGCTGTGAAATTAGCTCATAATGTACCGAGTAGTTATCAGCTGAAGCACAAACCTGTGGTCTGTATCGTGGACGAAGCAGCATTGACTAGTGTACCTGCAGAAATGACCAGTCCCAGCCTGGTGCAGCTGTTTGTGTCCAAATCTAGTGACCTTCCTTCCCACAGACGGAAACTTAGGGCGCAGTGAGGAGTGCCGCTGTCTGGTGCGCTGTCGTGAGCATTCGCTCAAGCTCAGCACTTGCATCGACCTCATAAATGGTGACTAATGTCCTGGTACAAAAATTAAATCAGGAAAATTGTAAAAGATGATAAAGTAGCTGCTAAAGCACAGCCATCTTTGAGATGAGCTCAGTGTTCTGACTCATTCAGAAAGGCAAAGGTCTTTGTACAGATCTGAATGTTATCTAGTCAATGTCTGACTTCGGTTAGAAACTACAATAAATGCTACTTACTGTAGTAAGCTACAGGCTATGAACTGCAGACACTACAAGGTGGTATTTTTGATCAAATTTACTGGCCTGTGGGTTTTCTGTGCTTTTTTTTTTTTTTTTTTATTATTCACTTTTTTTTTTTTTTTTAAGAGAAGGAAAATCATTCTGCAACTTGAATAGCCACAGGGAGATAGGTCACACAGGCTCTGTGCTGAAAATGAATCCTTAGGAAACATGTTCTGAGGATGACTGCCTAGATTTCTCAATTTTGCCTTACTTTGCTTCCTTGTATTCCCACAGTTAATACTGTATATATCCTCCCTCCCTTATATACCTTAATACCCTCCCCATCACTTGAGATGGGATTAATGGCAGGAAAGTGGAATGAAAGGTACCAGAAGCCAGCCTAAAAATTCTGAAATCACTTTTGAGAGACGCAGTTGTAGTAATCTAAATCTAATGCTTCCATAGCATATTAAAGCCTGAATCAGAAGATAACTTTCAGTTTCCATGGAAGGATACCTAGAGGAGCTATAAAGGGATGTACTAACTTTGCAAACAAGCTCTCTACCCTAATAGCAACTCTCAATGAAAAGTTCTGCATCTATGATCCACTTTACAGCATCTCTTTGGGTAGCTGCCTCACTTGCAGGCCTTACTTTTCACTTCTTCTGTAGGAGATTAAAGGCTGTGTGTGATTTCTTTGGCAGCATTGCTTTATTTGAACCTTCCATTTAGGCGGCGATGCTAGAAGGATGCCAAGCATAGGAAATACAGGAAGGAAACATAAGATTATGTTGCCCGTGTTTTTGTCACTTGTAAAACTTTTTTTTATGAAAATACTTGAGCATCAGGATCCAAAAGCTTATATTTTTTTCTGTATGGATTTTTCTTCTCCTTTTGGAATTCTCCGATCCTTAGATTTAAAATCAACTGTTAAGGTCTCTGAGCTGTCTAACACTTTTATTACTGAGCAGAAAGAATGATTTTGGCTGCCAAGCTAAAATGCATACTCATTTTCTCAGGAAATTTTTTTGAAAGAGAGTATCTCATTTGTCGTGAGAGTTGAAGTGTGTCTCATTAATGGAATTACTGTATTTTGATCTGAGCTGGGCTTAATAGGAGCTAATTCAATCTCTAGTGGAAAGGAGGTGACATGGCCATTATATCTGACATTATAATGTATAATGGAATAATGTGCCTTATGAAATATACTGATGCATGGGATGGTAGGATGAAATCTTAGTGTTCCCTACTGAATGTAGGAGTCCTCTGATAGAGCGTTGATAAAGAATGGCAGGCATTTTGTAGGGCAGTACTTAGAGTATGGAATGAGCAGCAGAAGTTCTGTAGGTACAGAACGTATGATACATTTTTCTCGTGTAAAAACAATGGGTGGGATTTGTATAAATCAGACAAAATGGAATTGCGGTTTTCTGAGAACTGTTTCCTTTCTCCGTAAAACAGAACAACAGTAAATGACTAATTACAAGGTAGTTCAATTACTGCTTGTTCTTATTAAAGGCTGGGAACTACCGTGTTCCTTTTCAGGTTACTCTCTGGTTTGCCATGCTGCATGGCTATTACTTCCATACTTCCATGGGTGTCATCTCCAGACCTTCTTCATCCTCAGGTTGTGTTTATAATGGCTTTTGCTGGATGAATGTATCACCACCTCGCAACAAGGTTCCTCTAGGAGCACTTTGGCTTTACTCATTTGTGTTTCTTAATTTCTCAGTGTTTGTTAGAGAATACCTTGTCACTGGGGTAGCGCTCCTGTTCACTAAGAAAGGAGACAGAAGGTGAGTGCATTTCAAGACCTTAGTTTCACCAGGCTGTGTATGTTTTGTTAAATGTTACAGGTCTTCTTGTGGGAACGCTAGATGCAGTGCTGGATTCGACATCCAAAGTGGCTCCTTTTCGCATCCTGCATCAGACACCAGACTCACAAGTCTACTGGTCCATCGCATGTGGTATGTATTATTAGTTAGAAGTGAGTTTGTAAAGTGCAAAATCATGGTACAAAGAATGGTCTTGATTTTTGTGTTGGGTTAATTCTCTCACATCATTATTCATTCCAATGGCATCTAAATGGTTTAAAAATATTTGGTAATGATAGAGTGTTTCTCAGGAGATTGGAAATGAGATTGGCAGTAGTTTATGGTTCCAGTTTTTCAGAATATGTCTTCGTATTATAATGTCAGATTGCCTTTTCTGCAGCAGTCTGTGAAGTACCGAGAAACCACTTTGGTGCTTTCTTAGAATAACAGAGGCACAATCTTTTAGTTTGTAAGCTGCGATGGAGCTCTGTAACTTGGCACAGTTCAGGATGATATGGATAAGTTGACACTTCGGAGTACTAAGTGTGCTGTAGGTATGAATAACAGGAATAACAGGAATAGCTTATCTGGATTTTTTTCTACTTTATCTTTGTTTGTAAAAATGAGCTGGGTTCCCAGTCATGGTAGCAGCTGAATTCTTCCTCATATCTGCTGCTCTCAGTGCAAGAAGTTCTTTCTCTTTATGCTATGTTATTAAGCAGTAAGAAATGGAAAAGAAAATTGACCTTGAGTGCAGAGTATGTGATTTTTCATAAAGCATCCTTATTGCTAGTGTGTGTATTTTTTATTTTAATATTGCAGCTTCCCTTGAGAATGAAGTCTTTATACAGGCTGCTTAAATAGTAAGTCTCCAGACAGACTTTCATTCCACAAGCTGAACGGATGCTTAATTCTTTGCATGCATCGTTTTTTCTTCCTTAGCATGGTCTTGTTTTTACATTGAAAGTAAAATAGTCATATGATCTGATGGTAAATGTCACAATTGATCCATTTCCTAGGCTTATTGAAAATTCTGAAAATACATAGAATTGGAGTTTTTATATATATATATATATATATATATATATATATATATTCATTTTTTTGTAGCTTTCATTTTTTTAAAAATTATTTGTGTTCTTTAAAAAAACAAAAACAAAACCACGCCAGTTAGATTTCAGTGGTCTCCAGGCCTTCTTTTTAGTTGCCTGTGATGAAAGATGAACTTTGTAGGAAAATTTGGAGGTGCTGTTCTGCAAACATGTACGTACATATATAATTCTACTAGTAAGTGCAATGCTATTGTCACATTGGATTTTGCTGCTATCCTTTTATTATAAATCTTTGTTTCTTCACCTTAAATGAGAAAATGTGCCTTTTCCTATCTTTTTTAATAAAGTTAGCTACTTTCAAAATACAGATTTCTCCTTTTAGATATGTAGTTCAGTAGTTAACGCATTTCATGCTGTAATGCGAATCTGTTCTTGTTCTGCAAGGACTTATCTTAAGGGCAGTAGTTGGTGAAAGACCTGCTTAATAACAATTTAATAGAACTCAGTACATGTCACTTAAAAGGGGCAGCATATTAAAGTTGATAGAATTTGAACAGTTTGTGAATTGGCAGTAAATAAAAATTTCTGACTTCTTCTGAAGTCAGAACTAATGGTGACAGGCTATTAAAAAAAATACTTTGATAAGTACATTGGAAATACACTGTAGGGAATTCTAAAAGCATCATGTAAGACCCCTGGGAAAATATTAAGTGTAGTCTTCACTTTAGGACTGGATTTATATAAATTCTATTCTACGTAAGTATACTTTAGAACAAAAGGCTACATAATGTAATTGTACTTGGTGTTAGAAAGCAGGTTATTCCTTCTGTGAAGTGAATAAATTGAAGAGATTAAGAGATTACATTTCTTTCCTGCTTTTACATGTTAAGCGTCTGAAATGGTGCTCCTAAAGCATTTAAATGTTTATTAAAAATTTCATCTTTATTGTGTCACATCTGTTCCTCTGATTCTTGTTCTGACTCAAATAATTGCTCCACATGTGTAGTCTGAGAAAAAGAATTAGCTTTTGAATTCATTGCTGTGTTAATTACTCTTTATATCATTTCTTTGTGATTGCAAATCCAGCATATGTAGCACAGTCTATTTACCTGTATTTAGAACAATTTCTGTTCATTCCCATAGCAGCCTTAATTCTGTGGAGTCCACTGAAAATTGTTCAATTATTCTTTACAAAGTAAATTGAGAAAATAGAAATAGTTAATTCTGCCTTCTTACTTAGGGGTATTGATAGTATGCAATTGTACTGGCTTTATTTGTGAGCATTCCTGTGAAGGATAAAATAACCAACTTACTTATATTCTAGAATCCCTTTCTTCAATCCTATATAAATTCTTCCCATCCGTTTTCTTCTTCCTGTTTCCCACCATCTGATGGGATGGAAACAACCTCCTGTTTCTAAGGAATTGCCACTGTTGAATTTGCAGGACCACAAAGGTTGTTTCATTAGCACAAGCTCTGCTTTACTGCCTGTTACCACTTCCATAACTTGTATATGAGTTAGTGAAGAGAGTAAGATGAATTATCATAAATATTTCACAGATCGTACAAGTATCTAGTAGGTAAGAGTTTCCCTTTGTATTTGAAACAAACCACGAATCTACTTTGGGGAAGTTCGGGTGAGATAGGTTTTCTTTGCTATGAAATTGCAGTGACATATGGTAAGCGATTGCTATCTGAAACCTAGATTAAAAGCACTATAAAGTGAATAAAGTAACGTAATAAAGTCGGCTTCTCTCTAAGATGTTTGATAACGCAGTATTTATTTTCTTGGAACATTGAATTTTATCTTGGCTATGGTTTGTACATTCCTTATGGTTAGTGATGACAGATTTTTTATGATACTGCTCCCCTTGCATGTGTGTAATGACAGGGAAGAAAACATTCCTTATTCCTGTGTGTTGGAGTCCCAGAGGGTTCAGAAGAGAAACACTGCTAATTTTGGAGGTGCAAAAAAACATTTCAAGGATTATTCATCTTGTATGAATAGATAAGGTTTTTTTTTTTTTTTTCCTGGTTCCTGATACCAGATCTTCCATCTGGGATGTAGCTGTGCTTCTGTCCTCTTGCAGAACCCTTTAATTGCATGAAAACATCAAGTTATTTGGAATTACAACACAAGTAGAACTTTGCTGTAGATAGAATGACAAGTGTTTCCTGAATGATGGTTGCTTATATTTTAGTGTGATAGAAATATAATTAAAATATGACTTGATAGAAAATGAGATAAAACCATTACTTACATTGAGCACAACTAACCAGTAATTGTGGTAGGCAGCGTAAATGGTTGTTTCATGTATCCAAAGAGAATTCTCTGCTACTGTCCTGGTCACAGTGATACAGACTTTACATCCTTACGCTTCTCAGAAGGGTTTTTGCACCACAGCAAGACCAAGTCTTGAAGTTCTCATGAATTTGGTCTCATGTTTCCCACCTTCTAGGGGAGTGTCCTAGTTACTGAACTAGGAGCGTGCTAAAGATGCTCTGAGGGACTGCTGAGCTAAGGAACTCTCAGTCCAAGTCAGGCTTCAGCACTGAGCCACAAAATGTTGACAAAGCTGAGATGCCTCTGGATGTCAAGGCTAGAAATATAGCTGTATAAAGAGCATGAAAAATAAAAACATGACCGTGCTTCTTTAACGTATACCATATACATTTTTGCTGCACAAAAGAGTTCAGTGGTAGGTTTGTGACTTAGGATTTGAACTCATCTATCTACATTACTCTGTGAACCTGGAATACACTGAGTATTCTGTTGATTATTATTGTGAATAAACTTATTGAAGTCTTTTCTAATTTTTGTTAATACTAATTTTCTCTTTCAGGAGCCAGCAGAGAAGAGATAACAGAACACTGGGACTGGTTAGAAAACAATGTTATGAACACTTTATCAGTATTTGATTCAAATGAAGATATTACGAGCTTTGTCCAGGGAAAGATAAGAGTAAGTAACAGGCATGCACCACAGTTAGGAAAGGCTAAGAATTTTTTCCCTCTAAATGTTCACAAATAGTATGTTTGCTATAGAATGTCAAAGGACAGCACCATAACGTTGTATACTTCTGAGTGGGAAGTATGTGGCTGTTAACTTCAAGGTGCTCTGTTGTTACTGTTTATCTGCTGGACATAGATTATTTCTTTTTGGTAAATGATACAGCAGATGCCTTTAGATAGTGGTCTGAAACTGATGATACATTACAATAATTTTCATAATGCCTAGGAAGCATATGGGAGGGTTTTTTTTTTTTTGTTTTGTTTTTTGAGGTACAATGCTTCACTTTGCATATACTAAATGCTTAGTTTAGGAATTCTTGTGATTAAGTAAAGAAAATACATTATTTTCAGATTGTGTATTTTGTACCTAAGTTGTGTGGGGAAACTCATTGTATATGTCTGAAATAGCACATTTGATTTATAACATGTGTTCTGATTCTCAGACTATTTTTGCAGTTCTTAAATTTGCTATGAGAATGCTCCATTGTATGTATGCAGGTGCATATATGACACTCACCCATGTGGAACCCATGTGGTTCTTTTGTTTTAGGGTTTGATTGCTGAAGAGGGAAAAGGTTCTTTTGTAAAAGAAGAAGATCCTGAGAAGTTTCGTGAGGGTCTTATGAAGTTTGAAAGGTGTTTTGGATTACCAGAGCAGGAGAAGTTGGTTACCTATTACTCATGCAGCTACTGGAAGGGCAGAGTGCCTTGTCAAGGATGGCTGTATCTCAGTACCAACTTCCTTAGCTTTTACTCATTTTTGCTGGGAGCAGAAAGTAAGTAAGCCTGGATGCTAAGCTTAGTCCCTTTATGTTTTGCTATGTATCTTTCAGATTTAGAGTAATCTTATATTCTGAGTAAACTATTTTGCCATGTGAGTAGATGTTATCACAGAATAGAAAAAAACACAAACAAATAACGTAGGGAAATAAATACATTTATGAAACATACTTCAAAATGCCTGTTTTTCTCCCCTCTGTTAGATTCACAAATAAGGCACCAAAGAATGATTCACACCAAAGAGTAGTGTGTCTTTAGTGTTTTTGTTTCTACGAGAGTCTTTCTAATTGTATTGCTTTATAGCAACTGTGAGGGGAATCTTTTTTTTTGGCCTTGTGAATTTGTAGCCCTTTCCAAATGGGTTATGATTTAACTGTGTTGCTTAATTGTACTTTATTAGTGCTGTTGACTACCACTGTTCTTTGTTTAGTAGATAGGAGCTAAAGAGAAGTTACTCAGATCTGCCTATATTTGTATTTTCAGTAAAACTTATTATCTCCTGGGATGAAATATCAAAGCTTGAGAAGACTTCCAATGTTATCCTGACAGAGAGCATTCATGTCTGCTCCCGTGGGGAAGATCACTATTTTTCCATGTTTTTGCACATTAATGAAACATTCCTTCTCATGGAGCAGCTGGCGAACTATGCTGTTAGGAGGCTTTTTGACAAAGAGACATTTGAAAATGACCTAGTCCTTCATGACCCCCTGCAGATCACCAAGAGGTAACGTAATTGCTTGTAGCCTGTCTGCTCTGGGCCCAGTGCTTTTTCAAGACAAGTGGAAGGAGAATCCTTGCCTCGGGGAGATAAATAAATGTTGGCAAAGCTCTTAAACAAGTATCTTGTTAAAAACTGGGATCAAAGTAACGTGAGGCATTGTAACTTATTACTTTGCAGTAGCAGGAACTGATTAAACCTTCAGAACTGGGCTCCTTTTATGCAGTTTACGGTAGTTGAAGTTTTTAAAAGGCATTTTAGAAGCATCTAGAAATAGACACTGCAGTTCCATTCTTGATTTTCTAGCTAGTATCTTGATGAGGAAGGAGAAGGTGGAGAATAAATGATTAAATACACATATGTAGGTAATAACTGCATGGCCTTTCTGCTACAGGATATAGGTGATAAAATTGGTGAGTTATAGGTGGGTGCGTGGCTTTCCTTGTTTATGGCAGTGTTCTAGGCAATGGAGAAGATGTGTATGTCAATAACTGGATGGTTAGAGTCCTTCCTTCTCAAGCAAGATGTGTGGTTATTTCATGTTGTACAATTTGAGGCCTAGTTTCTGTAGAAGTAAATGTTGTCTACTCAAGGAATTATTCAAATTCTCACTCAGATGTTGAAGTGATGATCTGCTAGTTACTGTGAAAAGCAGCCAGGAAAAGCAAGTCTATTGTTATGTAATTTAAATTCACATGAGGGGACTTTGTTGAAAATGTTATCTATACAAATAGAAAATATGATAAAGCATTTTTCTAATAAATTTCAGTCATAACCTGATTTCCAGTAACTCCATTTTACTTGTTCCTAGTTAAAGCCCCTCGCAACTGCAATGTAAAAGGGAAAGGAGGGAAAAAAGCCAAGTCTTTAATTGTATAGTAAATAAAACCTGTTCTAGGTGGTATTTCCTGGGTAATTAATACCTCAATTTGGTAGCAATGCTGGAGAGAGATGGTGCTCTGTGACCAAAATGTTGATTGTGGTTGCTGTTATCTGTGAAGAATTTTTCCATGGCAGATGTCTACAACATGTGCTACATTTCTAGCTAATTGGCCCTCTGTCAAGCAAAAACTTGTTTTAGGTTTAAATGGATTATTTTGATGGGTTGGGAAACAGAGCAGGATTAAGCTAATAATATGTTGTTGGTTTTTTTGTTGTTGTTGTTTGTTTTCTCCATCATGTTTAGGTCCCGATTCAGCAAAGTGCTTCACTGTGTAAGAGCATGCTTGAATCTATTCCTATTTAGTGAAGCATTTGAGTATTTTGTTAAGTGCGTGTATACAGGTTTGGTCCTACATTTTGTTGCCTCTTTAGGCAAAATGCTGAGCCCTCCAGATGGACACCACAGATTATGGGAGAGCATGATGCTTACATAGCCTTTTCCCAAGGTATTTTAACTTTCTTATTTATAAGGTCGTTTAAATATATTTCTTTTTTTTTCTCTCTATTTTCCTCTTTGTTTTTTTATTTTCTTTTTAATCTAGAGGCCTAGAGAGCCGAGCCCACAGTGAGCAGTTCAGTGCATTCTTCAGGCTACCCAAAGAAGAAACTTTGAAGGAAGTTCATGAGTGCTTCTTATGGGTTCCTTTCACTCATTACAACACCCACGGGAAAATGTGCATTTCAGAAAACTACATCTGCTTTGCTAGCCAGGATGGCAGCCTGTGCAGTGTAATCATTCCATTAAGAGAGGTAATGGAAACTACAGTCAGAGCCTGCTTTACCAGACGATTTGCATTTGCGTAGTTTAATGCCAATTTAGCAGATTTTTGTTACAATCTGTTTCGTTTATATGATGTCATAATTTCTCCTTACCTTGGATAGTGCATATAGCAATACTGGTTATAGAACTGCTTTCATGTTCCGGCATTGTCCCCTGTGTCTTTTTTGCCTTTTCCATAATTACTCTGATTTCTGTAGAAGAATACAGAATCCAATTTTTTAAATGCTTTTTTTGTAAAATAAAAGCCCATGCTAAATTCTTGAGGCTGAGTTAAGGGGAGATTCTCAAGATAGAAAGTAAAGGATTTAAGAGGGTAGATCTTGAAGATGATTGTTCTGCCATGTTATTTTCTTGCCTCTGTGGTGCCGTTCACCTCTTTGCAGTAGTACAGCAGTGCCATCTATTCAAACGTCTAGGAATATCCATTGACAGTCTTCAGTGAGCAAATACCACCACTGTTACAGCTGGTAGTCTCAACAGACTGAATAAGGACCATATTGTCAAGGGCACAGCGTTCAGAGTATTCTGTAGAGTACTGTAGCTAGCCCGTGGAATAAAGTCTAGGGGAAAAACCCTTCATCCCTGTGCTAACTTCATGTGATCCAGAACATCTCATGTGATTGCCACATTTCAGTCTTTTGGTGTTGGAAGCCTTTCAGCAGCACCTGGACTTGTAATACAATAGCTTAAAAATTAACCAGGCTCTGTAATTGCTCTGTATGCTCTGTGTACACACCGCCAATGTGAGACACCCGACAGTGCAGTGAACGGAGCTGATTTCAGCAATGCATTTGGTGTTCTCCACCCAGACAAGGGACTTTATTTGATCTTCTGTAAATAGTCTTGCAAACAATAGTGACTTCTATAAGCTGTAAAAAAACAAAAAAAAACAAAAAAAAACACAGAAGAGACTGTGTTAAAGGATCTGACTCTAAATGCTCTCATGCAGATTGTCAGGTACTGCAGAGTTGTTTTGTTTCAGCAGTCTTTCATTCTTTGCTTTCAACAATGTAAAAGCATCAGCAATGACAGCCACTCCAGCTATTCACTGTTGTCTTGTAAGAACGTGCATTATTAAAGTGTATTAACTGCTCTAATCTGTAACTGTTCCATTGTGGCAATTAAAAGCAGCTCCAACTGTCATGTTACGACAGCTGTCATTGAAAGGGTATTCTCAGTGGAAATTCCTTCTTGTGAAACTTGATTTGTTTGATTACTTGCAAGAGCCAGGTTTTGTCTGTTTTTGGATGGTAAGAAAAAAACGTAACAGCTCCAGCAGATAGAAGGAGGGAAGATACTCAGATACATACCGTACTTACAGCTGAGAGAACCCTTTCAAAGATTTTTTTTGTTTTGGTACTCTGTAGAAAAACTATCACAGATCCTATTGCCTTGTATTAAAATAGCTCTAAACCACTGAGCTGTAAAGTAGTAAGTTACTTGCATGACTAATTCTATTTGTGCGGTGCTACTGTTGTCATACTACTGTTTCATGTATGTCTATGTTTTTAAGTTTTTTCTTTTAGAAGCAATTTGTTGAGATGAGTTGCATAATTAATATATCCTTGCCTCCGTAGGTCATAGGGGTGGATAAGGCTGATCCAGCCAACAGAGGAGTCAGCATTAGTACCAAAGGAAAAAGAGCTTTTCGTTTCACTGAGGTTAAAGATTTCGAACAGCTTGTCACAAAGCTCCAAATCAAATGCAATGCAACTTCAAATCCACAGCATATCATAAGTACAGAGGTAACTGTTCAGTGAATTCTAATTTCTTACTACCTATTCCTAGGAATTAGGTTTTCTAGTCTTACAATGTCTGCTTCACCTCTAGATTACAGGTTGTCTTTTTCTATTTTTTTTTTAATCACGTTCCCATTTCTTGCTTTCAGACCCTTCACATTAAAGTCTGATATAAAGAGTGATATAAAAATATGTTTTGCTGTGTTTTTGTCAGCTGACTCTTTGAGTCAGAAAGATGATGGAATAATTGTAAGTGTGCTTCTGGATGTGAGGAAAGCTGTGTGTAGTTTCATGCATAAGAAATAAGAAAACAATGACAAAACAGCCCAAGCAAGCATTACTCATTACAGTTTCTGTATCTCTTCCATGAAGGTTTTCTCTTGAGAAAAATGTAATTAGCTGGAGTAGTGTCTAAAATGACGGCTGTAAGAAAATGATCAGTGTCTCAGCAAAGTCTCTACTTCAATTTTTTGCTTCTTATGAGTTAGTAGATGCAAGTGGAGTAATAAAAGCAAAATAGTTTGATACCAGCAGAAATGTTCAGCTAGCAAGGGTACATGTAGCACAACCCTGAGAGACCTGAGTGGTAAGGTCTGCTTCTCAAGGGCATTCCCCTTCAGACCACCTTCTTTTGGGTAATATTTGCATTGTTTTGGCATAGTGTAATGAGTTGTGTAGCTTTGGTTTTAAGGTGAGGAAAAACAAATAACTCAGACAGTGCCCATGTGAACGAGAATGTGTTGAACAATAATGTTGAATGCATTATGTTTTGGTTTCTTTGGCTTTATTTTCTATCAGGTTTTGAAAAGCAATCCAGGTTCTAATGCCGTTTTTGAAATGCTCTTAGCATTTCTGTATAGTTCTATATGGCTCCACTTAAATTAATGTGTTTTTTTTTAACTTGATGGTCCGGCCTCCCTGTCAATTATAAAGGACAAAAACTCATTATGAAAATTATAATAAAGTTCTTGGCTGTAGAGATGGATTTTTCAAGTGGAGCCTCCTGATAGCCTGGCTGTGCAGAACAGGGACTGCTGGTTTTCATTTATTTTGGAAGTTTGTTCACGCATATATGAATCGTATGCAAGTCTAAATTTTAAAACTGTGCCTGGTACTGGTAAATTAATACCATAAACAAGGGTAGTCTAGAAACAAAAACAGTTTCTGCTATCAGTACTGCTTCTTGAAGGATTGTTTGGCATTTATAACTACCATTTGTTAATTTTTGTTTATTTATTTATGAAGGTTGCAACTAGTTCTGCCTCTGATAGTCCAAAGGATTTTGATGAGTTACCAGCAAAGACGGGTCAGAGAGATACCAGCAAAACCGTCAGCACAGAAGCCCTAATGACTGTCTACCATCCTCAGGATGCCGAGAATCTAGACTCTAAAATGGTAAGGGATAAAAATGGCCAACAGGCTTTGGAACCTAATTGGAAAGGAGTTAAGTATATTCCAAATGTACTCCAGCAAGGCTTCTGATTTCCTCTGGGGCCTTGCCAATCTTCTTTCATCTGCATGTTCTGTATTTTGAGTCCACAGGGTGCTTCTTCATGGCTCCATTCAATTTTCTGCTCATCTTGTTTAATAATGATATGCCTTATCTTCATGGAACTAATTCCTCTTGCTCTTCCAGCCCCTCAGGGAAGAGTTGGCTGTTTGTTTTGTGATAGCTAACATATTTCATATCTTTCTGAATTGTCAAGGTAGAAAGTCACTACAAATGCTTTGGGAACAAGGAGAATGTTATCAGGAAATTGACTTCATTTCTTCATTGCTTCATTCTGTTTGTACTTCTTTGTAACAAAGTTATGCTCTGGAGATTTTTTTTTTAATTATTATTTTTTCAGTGAGATGTACTCATATTGATTCTCCAAAATGTGTGCAATAAGACACAATATTTATTTTAAAATTAGTCTTTCAGCAAAATAGGGTAAATTCAGATATGGAATTTATGATACCAGAAAATAAACACCCCTTTGGCAGGAATGAAAGCAATACAGGTTTTTAAGTTCTGCTTTTTATAGCACATTGAACAAAAGTGGGCAAAATCTACTTTTCCTTTCTGCAGATCACCTTGAAATGCTTTAGCAATATTAAATCTTACAGCTCCATGTGTAGAAAACGTAGTGGCAGTGTTCACCCTGTCTTAGCACTGAAGCCTCTCATGGGATGTAACACCCGATTGTCAGTTGGCTTTGCTTCAGAGAAATTGAATTGCTTTTTTAGGTGCATAATCAATAGTTTATTAGAAGCCTTATACCTCACAAAGGACCTGTTTCACTGCTGCCAGTGAAACTTTCTACCTCCCTCTATTCTGCAGGTAAATGCCTCTTACTTCAGTTATGTTTGAGTAGGGAATTTTTGCTAGTTTTCCCTCTGAAGCAGGTTTTATGTACATGGCTGGTCCTACTGAAGTTCAGATGCATACACAGTTGTTTTGTATTTTGACAGAAATTGCTATTTTGTAAAATGTTCTCTCTAGTCGATAAATATCTGATTAAATGTTAAACTGATAGGGGCTTAACTGTTTTCAGCTATTAGTTCCCCTCCTTAATCCAAACAGACTTCATTCTCCTGCAGTTTTCCCTGATTATTGATTCTCTCCCGTTGCTATGTGGAGTTCATGCAGATAAACTGAGGAGAGATTTAGAAACTGTGGCAAAACAATGACACTGATGTCATGTCATCCCTCTCTGCTTTCCACCATTTGTACGCACTCCGTTCCAAATCTGTTAACTGGTGTAATGCAACAAAGCGTGATGAATCAGACAAAAGGAGAGTAGCCTGTTTTGCCTGTTGAGCTTCCATGGGATATTATCTCATCTGTGTCAGTGTTACTACATTTTTATTGCTGTTAGCAAGAACAATTCATAAACACATTGAAGTCACGGTATGTTACTTCATCTGAATAACTAAGCAGGTATCTGTGACAGTATGATTTCATCTTGCAAATAATCATATGCTTAACTACCTTGTGCCGTCATGGCCAAATGCTTTTCTCATAGCTTGTTTGTTAGAGCTCTCAAATTAGCACAGAGAAAACTGGAACTACACAAATGATCTGAACCTTCTCCCTATTTTTCTTGGTTGTCTTTTCTACTGCTTTCTCTCAGTTCTGTCTTTTTTTCCTTATTCTATCAACTTGCTCTTTACCAAGAAAATTTTATGCTATTTATGACAAAGCAGGAATAAAAAATGGAGTATAAGGGTACTTTAAAATTGGCCCAAGTTATAATCAGATTTGTGTGTGTGTTTGTATATCGTATAAACATATGTATATTTACATGGAAAGAGCTGACAAAGAATCTTAGAAGTACCTCTGTTTTTTTGCCAAAAGAATCATTAAATGTGAATTTGCTTATTTGTTTAAAAATCCAGTTTACTTACATTTATTACCCTTTATTTATTGGATACATTCTCAAGTGGGAAGTAAAGAAAAAGTCTAACTTTCAAGTGACCTGAAGGTGAAGGGGGTTGATTGCTTGGTATCCTAATACATCAGCTAGGAGTCCTCAAGTGAAGTTAAAGAACGAAGATTTATCCGAGTTCAGAAAGCAGTTTGCAGGGATAAAACCTGCTGTGGGTTTTTGTGTTGTTAATTTCAGAGAGATTGCCTCTGTTGAGGTCGTGCCTGCACCTCAATTTGTTGCAGAATGGAGGAGGAATTTGTGGATATTTTGATTGACTTTGCTGTCCTTTGGCACTTACTGTTGGTTCTTGTCAGATGGAATACTGGATTAGGTTTACCTTTTGTCTGGTCTGGTATAGAAATTCTTGTAAGAATTAAGAATGTAAAATATTCTTGTAAGAATATTTTAAAGAATGGTTATGTAGGAGATTCAATTGTATCCCAGACTTAAACTATGCATGGATTACATTTTTGCTCTGATCAGCATCAGCATTCATTTCAGATATCAAACATTAGAGAATCTTCTGGTTTACTTAGTAGTCTTTTTTTTCTTTCTTTCTTTTTTTTTTTTTCTTTTTGTAGTTGAAAGAAAAAATGAAAGAACAGTCCTGGAACATCCTCTTTGTTGAGCGGGGACACGGTGTCAGTATGTTTCGAACAAAGAAGACTCGAGACTTGGTGGTAAGAGGGATCCCGGAGGCCTTACGAGGAGAGCTCTGGCTGCTGTTCTCAGGTATTACCTAGCAAGTATAATTGATTCATTTTGTAGACTCTGCTGTATGAATGTTCTAGTTACTTACTGACAGTAGTATGCCCAAACAAACAAACAAAAAAACCAACTTATTTCCTCTGGCAACTTATCTAAATCTTTCTGAAGAAAGATTTCAAAAGATTTCAAAAGAATAGACAAATTTATTCTGTTCTGCATTGATTCAAACAAAACCTGTCATCTTCTACAACAAACTAAACTAAAAATAGTAAGACTATGAGTTGAAGGGGACAATCAGTTTCAGCAGCGTCTCTGTACTTGCTAAAAAGAAAAGCAAGTTTGCAGGACCATTTTTCAATTGTTTTGGTTTAATCTTTCTGAGACGATAGTGTTCCTAGGCAAAAAAAAAAGTTTTCTATTTGTCTATAGTATCGGTAGCTCTTTGTTATACACTGTTGCTTGGTTGAGAGTGAGAAGTGTACAGGAATTGTGGACTTTGACACGCATAAGGGATCTCTTGCCAAAACTCTGAGTATACTTTTGTGGCTTTCTGCTGTAGAACACACCTGTGTCAGAGCACTTAATGTGAGGCAGTGGAGGCCTGGGGAATTAAGGCATTGCTTTAAAAGGTGCTTAAAAGGCACTTCTGTGCACTTGTTATTCCCGTTCACTTAAACACTTACAAAGGTGGTAGCCACTGACAGGTAAGCTGAGTTGATTCAGAAAATGAGCTGCAGATTCTCAGGAGACCTTACCCACTACCTGTACTCATGGTGTTCCCCTGGGCAGAGCATTCCGCTGTTCTAAAGGGTCTGTTTATCGTAACAAATATGTTTTAACCTACTCATTCAGCATACTGCTGTATGGTAGTTCTTTTTGAGGGCGATTGAATGGGGATTTCTTTGCTAGTGTTCTTTGAGTGTTTATGTAGACATGCATGCTTCTGTTACCAGATATCTCTATCTCGGATTGTGTTGACATAAAAGTTATGGAATGAATTAGGTAAATATCAATCCGTTGCCGAGTTTTTTCTAATCTGTCACCAGTTCTACAAAAGGAAAAGTATTTGCCTAAAAACTTAAGCTAAATTGTAGGTGAAAGGAAGCTGCTTTTTCCCTGCAATGAAACAGGAAAAAAAAAAGTCAAAGTCAACTGTATAATGGGTAGTGTCTGGAATGTGGAAATAAATTTACTCCAGGCCTTATTTTAGTTTGCTTTTCTATTTTTATTTCATACTGATTGTGTTAATGACAGTAGAATTACTCTGTTACATTACTGCAATAGCAGCTGGAGATATCTTAGTAAACACCAGAAATGTTTGTACAAATTGCAGAGAATTATGTACATACTTTATTGTTGCCCTCTAATGCTGTGCAATAACATTTATTGGCAGGTGCTGTAAATGATATGGCATCCAACCCTGGTTATTACACTGAGTTGGTGGAAAAATCCTTAGGAACATGCACGTTAGCTACTGATGAAATCGAACGAGATTTACGTCGTTCCTTGCCTGAGCATCCCGCTTTTCAAAGTGACACAGGAATTTCTGCACTCAGGAGAGTTCTGACAGCTTATGCCTACAGGAATCCCCAAATTGGATATTGTCAGGTACAGCAGTTTTGAGAATCTTAATATTGGTTGTCTGAACATTAGTTTACCATATCAGTATTGTGGCACCTCATAAAAATCAGTCAGAAATACGTAAAAGTTTCCTTCTCAGTGGTTCACCTGCATTGCTTATTTCATCCCACTGCATGACATGAGCTATTTTTATGTAGTTTAAATGCTATGCTCTGTATTGAAAATGTAGAGGTACAAATACTACACTGGATAAGGCTGTAAGTTATCCCAACACCCCTGAACACATGCTGTGAAATGTCATGAGAAGTATAAACTTTAACAAATGACAGAACAGTTGTCTTTTCACTGTCTTCTCATGTGAATGTTTCCTTCCCTGTTAAAACATTACAGGCAATGAACATTTTGACATCAGTACTTCTGCTGTATGCTAAAGAGGAAGAAGCATTCTGGCTGTTGGTTGCTGTGTGTGAAAGGATGCTACCCGATTATTTCAATCGTCGAATCATTGGTAACATCAGTCTATCTTCTGATCTGTCTAGAACTGAATATAAGCAATCATTCTGTGAGAACATGTAAGGAATGAGCTGAAGCTTGAACAGTGCAGAGAAACTGTGGTGTTTGGTTCAGTATTTTAAAGTAGAAAATGGAAGTAACAGAACATCCCAAGATCCTCCATAAGAGAGTGTGGATGTGACTTTCAAATATTGTCATTATTCTAGGGAAGTAGTGAAGTAGTCACTTAGACTATTACACAGTTCTTTCAGAATTGTAACTGCAGTTCATACTATTTATTGTAATTTACCCAGCTTAAATAAAAAGAAACAGAGTTACTCCAGGAGCAGACTTAGTCTTTGATCTGGTACTCAATGCTTGCAGCTTTAAATGCTAGAAGAAAATTGCATGTGAAGTTTCTGTCATTGCAGAGAGGGTATATCGACTGACAGGAGAATCGTTAGCAGTAACCATGCACCCACAAGGGTGCTAATATACTTTGCAACGTGCAAGCCTCTGGACCCAGGTGTAGAGTGCAGCACAGCGAACGGAGCCAGTGGTGCCATGCAGCTTGGTCTCTGCTTGTTTTTACATCAAAGTCGCACTAGGATAGGGGCTAGGTTTCTGGCCATTGCTCTGAGAAAACTGTGCTTCTGTGTATTAAGATTTGGGTGGTGGTTTTGTTATCCTCTCCCTGCAGGTGCCTTGGTAGATCAGGCAGTGTTTGAGGAGCTCATCAGGGTTCATCTGCCTCAGTTGACAGACCACATGACGGACATGACTTTTTTCTCCTCGGTCTCTCTCTCCTGGTTCCTTACCCTTTTTATCAGTGTGCTGCCTATTGAAAGTGCAGTCAATGTGGTGGACTGTTTCTTCTATGATGGAATAAAGGCAATCTTGCAGCTGGGTCTCGCAGTGCTGGAATACAACATGGAGAAGTTGCTGACTTGTAAGGATGATGCAGAAGCCGTGACTGTGCTCAACAGGTATCAGTGTAACTGCTGTTCTTACAGGCAGTGTAGCAGCTGCTGTAATTTCAAACAGATATGTCATTTCCTCTGAAAATCCCATCTTCTCTTTATGTTTGTCATATGTTGCATGTTTGAGTGGGGTAGGAACTAATGAGGAAAACGAGGAATTAATGAGAATTAATGAGGAAAATGTAATTTTTACTTTATGATGCCATGCAGCCTGATATTTATTGTGAAACCTAACTGTGCTCATTAAAATTTTTAGCACTTAATAGCAATAAGAGCACATTCAGCCAGTTTCTAATTTATTCAAATTTAAAATAGGAGTGAAATTTTAATTTTCACTTGAACCAAACAAGCTGCTGCTTCCACTTGACACTCAAGCTTTTGATGATTATTGTGAACTCTTTGTGAACTCTGACTTTCAACACTTTATCCGGCTGCAACATTTCCATTGCACGGTAAATCCAGCCTGCAGCATTCTGATGGTTGTAAAAAATAATGATGGTAGTTTCCCTTGCCTCAAGAAAAAGGAAGCTATTACTCCATAGATGTTTTTCTCTGCTTTCTCAGTGTTGGCAAAGGAACTGGCTAACCTCTGTGATGGAACTGTTTAGTCTGGTTTTGTAGGTGCAATGAAGAGTGCAGATCAGGCACGTCCTGGTTTGTGCATCTGAGGGAATTAAAATTGCCTCAGTTGCAGTTCAGCCTAAGCATCCATTCCTCTCTCCCAGTTACGTGGTACATTGCTGCTAGGTGGATTAGAGAACCGGGAGAAAGCCAAGTGAAAGGGAGCTCGAGAGGTCTCTAATTTAACTTCCCACTCCAGAAAAGACTACTGCTAGGTCACGTCAGCCATGTTACTGCCTAGCTGGGTCTTAAAAGCTTCAAGGCTAGAGGCTCTGCAACCTTCTTTGGGTAGCCAGTTCCCTTGTTTGTGTGTCTGTTCTATTGTTACAGCATATTGGTGCTATTCATGGTGATATTCTTTCATTTTTTCCATTCTTTGCTTACTTTTTTCTTCAGTAGATGCTGATGTTATCCTTGTGTTGTGATAATCTGCTTCCTCTGCTTCCTGCTGATATCTTGTGTGTTTCCTTCACGCAGGTTTTTTGACAGTGTCACCAACAAAGACAGTCCTTTGCCTCCAGCTGTGCAGCAGGGCGCCAACCTCAGCGATACAAAGAGTGACCACCCAAAAGTGGACATTACTGATTTGATCCGAGAGTCAAATGAAGTATGTGTTTTTGTGGGTAAGGTTTTGCATCCCTTGCAGTGTTTACATTATTGCGTGGGCTGGCTACAAACCAGATAGAAAACCTCTCTAGATTGGTAGGAATTAGGCTCTGCGTTTTCCTAAGTCTTGCTGAAAACCTTGTAGGGTATGGAATAGGTTTGTTTTGTTTTGTATTTGTTTATTCTTTTAACTGCCTGGAATGTGTTTGCTAGGCTGTCCTGAGTGCAGTTCCCTGGTTTCATCACAGGTCACGTATTGCTGTCTACTCTGTCAGCTAAACGACAAAGAGTGCATGGGAGAAGCAGCCCTTGCATTTACTGATTTGAGACTGATTACTTTACATTGCAGATGGTGGTAACATTTGGCATACTGGGCAGTGCAGGAAACTGTGTGCTTGTGTAGTTTATTGCACTGATGAAACGGATGTTTTGAGGTGTGTTGGGTGAGGAAGACAAATTATGGTATTTTAACACTTCCTTTGAGTTTGCTACTTTTGATTTCTGCAACGTTCTAGCTTCCTAGGTCTATAACGGGGAGGAAGTGGCTTCTCATTCTTATTTTGTCCTCAGATTTTCATCAGGCAGTTCCTTCCTTGGCATGATTTAGATCAGGGTATTAATCCATTGTAGACAGGTTTCTCTTTAGCCAATGCAAAATGAAAAGTAAGCTGATAGAAAAGATAGGTTAGTGGTTTGATTTTTATTTTTTTTTTCTATTAGCTGGCTTCTTTTATCTGTATGATGCTTTTCTGACTCTCATTCATATGTTTCCAGTGAAAGAGCCACAGTGCATCTCTTTAGGAAAAATGTTGCACCATTCACTCAAAAAAGATAAGCTAGCTATTATTTCTATAATTAAAGAATGGTGTCTCTCTTTTTTATTTTTATTTTTATTTTTATTTTTATTTTTATTTTTATTTTTATTTTTATTTTTATTTTTATTTTTATTTTTATTTTTATTTTTATTTTTATTTTTATTTTTATTTTTTACCTGAGAAGAGGGCTTTGCTTTTAGTGGAGTGAACAAAGCCAAGAAACAGAAATTCAAGATCTCTTGGAGTGTCTTTATAGCATTAGGTTAATTATACAAAATGTCACTATTTCTGCTGTCACTGTTGTTTCACAAGAATGTTATACCGAAGAATCACTTTAAGACTCTTATAAGAAGTAGTGCAAACTATTACAGGTCTTTCTTGCCATGGTGAGGTCTCAAAGTATGAGCATGAATACTTGCGGAATGAAGAATAGATGTGGTAAATAACGAAGTGATGGATGTTACGTTCTGAAGTGTAAGCTGAAGTTTTCACGGAGAGAGAATAATTACTGACAGACAGAGAAAGCAAAAGGAACTTGCTTTCTTTTTCTCCTGTTGTTTTAGTCAGGTGACTGGACCAAAATGGTAATAGTGTCTTGATTAGGTATGGCTTCTGAAAATTGATTTGGGCAGATCTTTGAATGTGAATCTTCCACTTTGAAGCTGACAGTCCTGCTCCCAGGCCTTTATCCCCATTTTTATCTCATGGCCCCTTTTTGGCTGTAACCTTGGATCTTCAGATGAAACTGAATTTTGTCAGTGCTGGTAAGTGTTGCAACCCTTTGTTTGAGAATTGCTGATACAAAGTGAGAGTCAATTTCTCACTTCCCTTTTAGACCAGACAGTTCATTTCAACACAGTTCAGTTCTGGTATAGGGTTTTATTTTCATATGACTGTTGAATTCACATTGAACAAATTTTGAAATGGGAAGATTGCTGCAATGGAGAGTTGTCCCTCTGCAGACAGGTCTAGTTACTAATCATGAATAAGTGACCAGAGATGTTCTTTGTGGTACTGTTGCTTCACGTAGGTATTCAGAAACAGATGAGACTAAATGAAAAAATATGGAGTCAAAGCTTAAAATTACGTTCAGCTTTATGTCGTTAGGACTCAGGTACAAACACAAGCTTTATTCTTTTCTAGTCTAATCAGGTATGAAGAAGTCATGCTTAACTGGTGAATGGAAATATGAATTTATCACACTTACCCAGAGTTAGTTTATACATCTTGTTTATATTCTTAGTGAGGCCGTTGCACAATGTCAGTGTCTGGATGTCAGATTAGTGAATGCATTGTGACTCAAAGATGCAATTCCTCTGTTTCCCTTTTGTTTCATGACAGAAATATGCTGCTAGGGGTCTTCACACACAGAACTACAGTTCTGGAAAAGAACTGCAGAGTTCATCCAGTTCAGCTTCCTCTCCAGGGTACACCCCGATCATCCTTTAAAAATGTCTAATATGAAAACGTTGACAAAGAGAACCTGCAACAACTTTAGCCCATTGTAGCTTTTATGTACCTTTAACTGCAAAATATCCTAATATCCAGTATACCTCATCTTAGGTGCTCATAAAGAGCTGTTGAGGAAAATCAATTGCATCTTTCTCTGCAAATCCTTGTTGCTATTAAATTGTTATTCATCTCTTACCAATTCAGCTCTGGTTTCTTCTTTTTCTAGATTCAGTATGAACAGTTCCTTCAACCTTACTTCAAAATGCATATGTTCAGATTCTTTTTATGATTGTTGAAGTCTTTCATACCTTATTTAAAGTGCACTGTAAAAAATGGGAGTAAAACACTGTTAAAACTTCTGAAAGTCCTGCCTAGTTTGGTAGTTTATCACCGATTTGCTCTCCAAATCTGGTCGTAGAACCAGTTGTGCACATGGTTCCTGGTGACGGTGGTTACACTGTCTTCCTAGCTCCATGCATTGCTGAAGAGTGTCAAAAACCGTATAGAAGTAAAGATGCATCATACCCACTGTTTCAGTTCTATATATTAGGCTGAATTTTTCTCACAGGAGAAAATAAAATTGATTTGACATGATTTTGGTTAAGAGTATTGGCCAATATTGATTATTTTACCTGTTTCTATTTAGATTTTAATTGTTTGATAATTTATTCTAGGATTTCTCTGGGAATTTTCTTCTAGTTTTTGCTTACTTTCCTACCCTTTTTAAAGGTAAATGTATTTATTCTACTCAAATCCTTAGACACCTTCCCTGTCCTTTAGACATCGCAGAGTTAGCTAGGGATGGTTCAGAAATTAACTTCACTCTAGTGAACTTCAAGCCTGACAACGTGTACATATTTTTCTTTTATACCCTGCAGTGCTAGTCACCACGTGATAACAAAGTTGTATATAGAGCCAACACACAGTAAAATCCTTTCCTTTGTTCCCTTACAGTGAACTAATCCATAGTTTCTTCTTTCCTTGTCACGCTTTTAAACACCCACCCTTTCGAAAGTTACACTGTTCAGGGTGAATCATGGTGTGATAATAAATGATTCTTTGCTCAGAGCTCCTGCTGTCGTCTTTGTGTCCCTACCTGTATTGTATTTAGATGCAGAAAAGACGTAAAGATCTGCTTAGATTTATCTAGCAACGGTTGATTTCATAGAACTATGCTTTTCTTCATAGAGATACGGCGATATTCGATATGAGGATGTTGAGAGTATGCGCTGCAGAAACAGGCTTTATGTGATCCAGACATTAGAAGCTACAACTAAGCAGAATGTGGTGAGTGACTTAAAGAACTAAACCCTTCCCTCTGCTAAAATTCCTTCTCTCTTGGAAAATTGTGAAAAAAAGCTACACTTTTAAGGCCAAATAAATCATTGTTTAGGGTGAAATCCCTCTCATCTGCAGGGTATCTGTGAAGTGAGGTTTGGGTTGTGATGTTTTCAGTCTGTCAGTCACAGCATGACCTTCTGCTCTCATTACAAGTACTGTCATCACAGATAGTTTCTAAAGGCTGCCATCTCTCTGACACTTGCATTGATTGGAGCAGGCTGACCTATATTTCTTTCTGCTGTTCTTGAATTGTTAATGCATTTTTCTGTGAGACCTAATGCTGTAGTAAAACAATCAATCACTTGCATTTTTGCTCTCCAAAGCAATCCCAAATGTCACTGAATGCACTGCCTTCAATAAGGGTTGCTTCTTGTGTCTGTGGTGTGTGTGGAGGTGTGGTAATGAGTGTGTGGTGCGGCAGCTCTTCAGCTACTAACACCATCCTTTCAGCTCAGACCCCTGAATGAAGGTAGAGGTTACAGGGTGCTTCCTTTGTTTGCCTGTTTTTTGTTTTCTTCAGTGGCGTATTTGCAATAACTGGTGATAAGACTAGACTACATAAACAAGCAGTGCTTTTTTTCTCTAGTAGAGGTGGCTTGCACCAACTGATACTAAATGCTGTTTGTTGAGCTAAGATGATAGCTGTTGTATTTCATTTTACAAAACGTACATCTTGTGAAGATGGATATAGATCTTGTTTGAAAATGTTGTTGTTGTTGTTTTTTTTCCTTTAAAAAAATGGGGATTCAGCTTCACTGGTAAGGGCTGAATGTCCATTGTAACAGAAGGTAAATGTTACTTCATTATAAATGATCTGGCATTCAAGTTTTATCTCATGAGTTTCATAGTGTAGGCTCAATATATGCAAATGATATGAGTAGCTTCAAGGTCTCTTTTCAGAGAGAAATTGTTTTTTCCAGTCATGTCCTTCCAATCATCTTCTGATTGTTTTTAAGAAATAACCCTATTCTTACTCCTAATTGGTTACATGCCAAAACCTGGAATATTCAAACTGTATTTTTTAAATGTAAGGTTAAATCTTGTGGATGTTTTATGGGCTTATTCCAAAAAGAAAAGACTCATTAACTATTTTTCTTTATTTTGTTTCAGCTACGTGTTGTGTCCCAGGATGTAAAATTCAGTCCTAGTGATCTTGACGAGCTTTACGACTTATTCAAGGTAGTGTGCCGCCTTCCTCGCTTCGCAAACATGTATGTTAATGGTGAGCTGTATGATGGCTGTGAAACAGTTTTAACAAATTGAGGAGAAAGCTAGATTCAGTGTATTTTTTTACACGTACACAAATTAAATAGCTAACTCCCCACATCTTTTACCCAGATAAATAGTTGTTCCATCCAGTTAAATGATTTTACCTTTTCTTTGCAGAAGGAGCACTTTCTTTCCTGTTACTGGAATGTGAATAGTCCTGTTTTGCAACACCACGATGCCAGCCTACCTTATCTTGAGCAGTATCGAATTGATTGCCAGCAGTTCAGGGTTCTCTGTCATCTCTTAAGTCCCTGGTCACACTGTGCAAACAGAGACTCGCTTGCATTGTGGACGTTCAGACTGATGGATGAGAGCTCTGATGGCCTTATAAACTTCAAGCAATTTGCCTGTGTTCTTGGTAAGAGAACAGTACATATGTAGCACGTTCACAAGGGAACTCCATCTTGGAAATAGTCCTCGGTGTTATCACCATCCATACATGAGATAAGGAGCCTAAGGAGGCTGTCCTCTTAATGTAGGGTCAAATTGTCTTGCCTTTATCTTGGGGCATTAAATGCAAAGATGTGAAATGGCAAGTCAGATGCTCAAAGTATATTTATAAACTTCAGAGTGGGAGCTGTGTTCTTTAGGTGAATGAAAAAGGCTTTAAATTGCAGAACTGTGCGGTCATTTTCTTATCTGTATTTCACTGTGAAATAGTTGACACAAAGCTTTATAAATTAGGAACTTCTCTGAAATGTTAATCCCATGGAGAGTAATCTCCTGTTTGAGATGAAATTTAAATATAGCTTTGCCATCAAAATACCAGAAAATTAGGAAAGGGCACGACCTCATTGCACAACCTGTTTGGTTGATGATAAATGCTTCCTTGCACTGAAAGCCTACTCATACACAGATCATGTAAGATAAACAGTGCTTTATATCCCTGGGCAACTGAAAGTTTTCTGGAGTTAGTGCTTTATTCTTTTCATCTAGTTTTCAAAGTGCTATTGTTTACATGGTGGTTTTACCCTGCTGGGCAGTTAAAGTCTGCCACAACAGCTCTCTCACTCCCTCTCCTCAAAAGAGAAGAAAATATGATGGAAAGAAAAAGGCTCAAAGGTTGAGGTGAGGATAATTTAAGGGGGAAAGAAAGAAGGGAAAAACAAGCAAAAGCTGTGAGTTAGCAAAGAGGGGAAAAATACAGTTATTCTTCACTTCATATCACTTCATATCAATGAGCCATGCTCAGATGTGTCCTGGGAAGCAGGGCCTCAATATGTGGGATGGTGTGCTAAAATATTTTGGTGTTCTTGCCTCAGTGTAGGCAAACCTCAGGCTTAGCTGCAGCTCATACTTCCTTAAGCATCATCTCTAATCATACTCCACGGAAGACAGAATACGTGTCCCATTCTGACATCCTTGGGTTGTATTTGTTTAGGTTAAGAGGGTATTTTAAAGCTGGGTCCAGTTGAATAACCTTGGTTGCCTCTTTCCTCCAATAGATACCATGTACAACGGAAGTTTCACAGACAAACTCAAGTTTCTTTTTAAGTTGCACATTCCTCCAGGTGAGTGAGAGATGGTAGCATTTGGGGAGGGCTGTTCCTGGCTTTTATCATCTTTGCATGATTTTAATTTAAGCTTCGCTTTCCTTCCTGTTCTCACTAGCCCTGGTTACAGTACAGTCCCATAGCTGTAATACAGATGTGTATTTTTTCCAGAGTGATACATTCTTTGGGGAGGACTTAATCTACTCAAACACACTTTCTGTTTTGTTCATAGGAACAATATGTACAAAGCTTTTGCTTTTTCCTCCCTGCTTTGTTAATGCTTGGGAGCCCTAAAAACACTTCATTCACTTATTTATTTCAGCTTTTACTGAAGTAGAATCTATAAGCCCTTCTAAAGGTGGTGATCTTTCAAAAGAAGAACTGATCCACTTCAGTCAACTCAGTGGTAAGTGTCGGAGTGTGTGACTTTGCCTGCAGAATTTGGGAAGGACTTCATTAATTTTTCTGTAGTGCATAATGGAGATCTTTCTTCTGAAAGCCTCCAAAAGCTGTTTTGAATTCTAGCAAATCGCGTCCTTGTTAACAAGAATCCTCTTTGAAGATCTTCTGGAGACAGTTACGTTGCCATATGAAGCAGTGCAGAATTTGAGGATAGCCATCTTTCTTCACAGCAGTTTTTTCTGTAGCAGCACATGGGTTAATTATCATAACCAGCTGTGTGGGGTGGTGCATCCAGGCATCAGTAACAGGCCATTTCATTGGCAGCCATATAAAGAACAGAGATGTTCCCTGCCCTGAATTGGTTATGTCTGATGATTGAACTCAAAGGCCCCAAATGTTTACGTGGAAATAGAGGAGTATATTTGGTCAGCATTTCTCAGCATAGGAGGCAGCCTTTCTGTTGCAATAGTCATTAAAATGATGACCATTGCAGTTTTGTATTCAAGGCATAAAGGCATATTTCCTGCCTCAAGAAATTTATTAATGTAATATCCATGTCCTCCATTATTTTGAGGTACTTAAGGGTTTCATAATCTTTTGCTGTCATTTTAAATCCACTAAGGTGTGTATGTGTGTGTTTTTTTTTAAATGTGGGGTTTAAACTTATGGAGTTAACAAAATACTACATTTGGAAAGCTGTTTGTTTTTACATCTTTGGAGGAGAGATCCTTTCTGGTTTTTAGAAACTATCTAAAAGTACTTTATCTGTAGTATGGTGGCACTGTCCTCACTGTTGTTCAAGACATGGAGCACAAAATATTATCCACTTGATACAGCTGGTTTTAGCTTTTTCGTGATCTCCAATCTCATGGTGCCTTTTATTTTTTTTTTTAATTTTTATTTTTTAGAAATGTGTGTGTATCTTACCATGTGCTTTTTTGGCCTAATCTGTGTTGAAAACATGGGGGTCTTGCTCCTTAAGGAAAGATTTTTTGATAAAGGAAGTGAAGCACTGGTCCTCCTTTCTTGAAGTAGTAACTTTTCTTTTCTTCTCTGAAACTCTAGTTTCATCTACTGGGGATAATCTTGAAAGTAATGCTTTGAAGAGCAGCCCGGAAAAAGGTAGAGAATCCTGGAAACGCTTGGTAATAACTTGATAAAGTGGGAGTATAGCTGGGAAAGTGTGTGGTGTAAAAGTACGCTGATCTTAGTGTAATGCTAATGTTATATACACTTTTATAAGTGTATTCCTCGGGGAGGAGGGGCATGTAATGTAAATCCTGATCCTGTATAGTTTTTGGTCCTACTACTCTGTTGAGAAAGAATGACGTGGAGGATACAATTGTTTTGCTCTTCATCCCCCATGTAAACTCTTAGTTCTTGTTTGCTCACTCTTTTTTTCTTTTTGTCAAATAGGGAAGGGGAAAGTTGATATTCAGGCATATCTGAAGCAATGGCAAGATGAACTTCTTAAAAAAGAAGAAAACATCAAGGATCTGCCAAGAATGAATCAGGTAAAACAGTCTGTGTCAGAGAATTACAGAAGTCTGGTTTTGATTGCTGTATCTCTTTTTAAGTTCTGTTAGTATTTTTCTAAAGGATTCTTAGGATCCCTTAAATTTCAGGCTTTCACATTAACCATAGACTGTGTTTTTCTAAATTCCTGTAACATAAGCTTACTGTAAACTGCAAGAGAGGGGCTTCCAGACGCACAGTTTTATCAGGGCTGGTCCAGGCCCGTACTGTTAGTAGAGCAGTTGTTATCAGGTGCCTAGCAGAAGCAAGTGCTGGATTGAGATCATGGTGTGGAGTGAGAAATGAGAGTTGCGTGCTGTTCTCTAAATAGTCTCCTCTGTTATCTGTGTAGTCTCAGTTCATCCAGTTCTCAAAAACCCTTTACAATCTATTCCACGGGGATCCTGAGGAGGAGCTGTTGTACCGGGCTATAGCAGTGGTTACCAGCCTCCTGCTGAAAATGGAAGAAGTTGGGAGAAGACTGCAAGGTCCCATGTCACCAGTCAAAAGTGCGGCTGCTGTTACAGAGGTTTCTGCTGAAAGCCTCCAAAAAGGGCCGGAGGAAGGCAGCTCTGAGCAGACTGAAGGCGGTAGGGCACAGAGTTTGAAAGGGAACCATGAATGGTCCTTTGCCTTTGAACAGATCCTGGCATCCTTATTAAATGAGCCAGCCTTTGTGAGATTTTTTGAGAAACCTCACGAGATAAAAGCTAAAATAGAGAGTGCTAAAAATTTGCAACTTAAAGCAAGAACCAGAGTGTAATTTGCTTTATCTTTGACTCTGAGCTAACCACATAAAGCACTTGCAAATGAAGGTTGTTTCTATGGAAATTGAGTACGATGTTTACATAGGGAACGGGGTTTGAAGATTGAGCTTTAAATATCAGATTACTGGTATTCTTTGATGTAAATAAAAATAGTTTGAAGCACAATCACTTTCTTGCATTGTTCATAAGTTTCAGCCCAAGCAGGGGCTGAAGGATAAACTGTCTTTACCATGTTATTAAAATATGCAACATTGCTAGAAAACACTAGGCGTGACCTATGACAAACCTTTCTGAATGACAGCTGTTACAGTGCGTGCTCTGCAGGTTCATTTCTATTACTGGGATAAATGTAATGACTTCCAGACATTTTCCACTTAAAATGAGTTATCAACAGCTAAGAGGTTGACTTCCAGGTTAGTTGCGTAATTTCCAAGTCTGCATGTGGACTGGGATCAAAAGCAGGGTGAAGACTGAGAACACAGGTTTGAACTGGTAGCTGTGGTGGGCACAAGAGCCTGAGGTTAGGAAATAAAAGTTGTCCTGCTTACTATTCCCCTGCTTTGGTGTCACCGATGGTCATGGCTATTGCAGATTCCAGTCCCTCATTGCCAGTTTTCACACAGCATTCTTGCAGCCCAAGTATCAGCTTTTGCAGTGTGGCCTGTAAAACTAATTTCCTATTTTTCTAGCTCAGCCTGTATTTGTGATTTCTTTCCCATTCTCATATCAATCCTCCTTCAGGACAGATGAAAGGACATAAGGTGCTTGGTCATCCAGGATGCACACAGATGCAGAGGCTAGTAGTATAGGTTGTTGAAATCAAGGGAGAACAGTGTCTAAATCTGTCTGACCACATGGTGGTTGTCATTTATCTTCCAAGAGGAGCCATTGTTGACATCTTAGGAGCATGTTGATGAAACGTATAGTTTTCTTTGTGTTTGGAGTGCCCAAGGACAGACCATCCTTAGCTGCTTCTTAAGCTGCTTCTTAGTTAGCTGAATGTGACCGTGGAACTGCTACAGACAGATTGCAGTTGCTCCTTTTTCTACCCTGAGTCCACACCTCAAACTAGTGATTATTATTTCATTTTTATAGCTCTTTGGATTGTTGCTGTTGTAATTTTCTATCTGCCAGGACTAATGGCAACAGCAAACCCTCTAGAATCCAAATTGGAATTCTTAATAAATAAATAAAGATAGAGTAAACATGCTGGGCAGGTAAGCCCTGCCAGTGTTCATGCTTATGGGTGTTGACCTTGAACCTTAGGTAGCTTGTGCTAGAATGGGTTTAGAGAAGGAGGGGAAGAGCTTGTATTTTAACAACAACAACAAAGTAAGTTGGGAATCTGTTAAACTGGTTAAAAATGACTGCTTTTAAAGCTGTATGACAAACATTTTCTTCAGGGCAGCATTATTTTATATTGTGTGTATTTTTTGCAAAGAAGCAGAGCAGGGATGAAAACATTCACTGATGGTTGTTTTTCTTGCAATACTAAAATGAATGAGGAATAACATGAAATTCTGACTTGTGTTACAAGCATTTGCTGAAATGCCATAATTGCAATCGGGTTTAATGTTTCCATGCTGCTTTTAAAAAATACAGTCTTGATCAGGAGCAATGAATGTGTATTATTTCCTCTTCTCTTCTCTGCACTCTCAGGTATTAATATAAAGATTTACTGAACGAACAGTAACTCCAAAAAACATAAGATATTTGCGATAAACGAGGAAGCTTGTTTTAGAAGCCTTCATAAAGTAGTCACAGGTGATACAATATAAATCTGATTTGTATATTTATGCATAAAACATACAAACTAATTTATTCATATGCATGTTTCTGAGGCAAAGTAGGGCAACACTGTGTTTGTAAATGTGTTTGCTCACTGTTTTCCTAATGTTGTTTTAGAAATATAAGCAGATGATACTGATGTTCTAGTCCAGGACGTACTCAGATAAGCTTTGCTCTGTGAGTAATTCTTATGCAAGCAGCTGTGCTGAAGTTAACATAGCCCCATGAAAAGAGAGACAGCTACCCAGACAAAAAGCTTTTGTAGGTCCGTGATGGATATTGCTAATTTCAAGAGGTAGTCAAAGCTATAGTTTGCTAAGCAACATAGCATAGTGACATTAAATTCTTAAAACTCAAAGACATTTTCAATTGGAGAGCCAATTTATTTGTTAAAAAAGAAAAAAGGAAAAAAAAGAAAAACATGCAAGTTAAAATCAAAGTACAAAATACTGTACTGAAGAAACCTGCAAAATAAGAATGGCCTCGTGTTATTACACGGTTTGGTTATGCAAAACTGAGCACCCTTTTGAAATACCAGTTTCTATTGGTGTCAGTCCAAGAAACCATAGAGCCATTACCAGTGGTGTAGTAATCCTTATCAGCTATATCATATCTATGTATAAAGAGAGATTAATTACCAGCATACAATTTTTTAAAAATATATTTAAAATATATTTGGTGTTGCAAAGATAAATGCTGTTTCACGTTGTATTGCATTAGGACTCAGTGGGTGAGCACATTTCTGTTGCAAGAGGTCAGCTGCGGCACGTAGCTGGGAGTTAAGCAGAAGCGCTAGCAGGGAGCCTGCTGGTTGCAGGGTGGCTGGCCCAGCACTACTCAGCTACTTCCCAGTGGGGGGACTTTCCATTCAAATTGCAACTTGGAAGTTTTTAGAAGTGTTTTTAAGCAGCTTACTCATCAATAGGAAGCAGTGTGGTTAAATGAGTACGGATACATCACTTCACGTCTCAGTTTTATTTTTTTTTCCTGTAACAGTTTTCATTAAGTGATTTTTTTTTTTTTTTCTGTTCTGTCATAGGAAATAAATGAATGTACAACATTCAGTACAAAGTAGATGATTGTAGCTCGGATATAGATTGCTAACACTAGTGATGCTGTTTATACAGTTCTTAAATTGCACTACCTTCTGCAGTGTCACCAGCGGGACCTGGCAGCTCTGCCATGGTTACTTGTCCTGAAACATTCTCAGTGGCTGTTGGCGTGCACTGCACAGCCCTTTCTTGTGGCTGGGCCATTATTATTGTTGATAATGCACATAAAATGCCTTTTGTCAAACGCAATCACCTGCCCATGGGGATGGCCAGCAGAGCTGTAGCATTCCCTCAGCCTTTCAATGCGGCGCGTGCTGCTCTGTGACTGCTCAACCCCTTTGTGTATAACAGGTGCGGCGCTGTCTCTGCACAGCCACCCCAAAGGGCTTGAACACACGAGGTGAGGGAATAGCTCCACTGATGGTAATAAAAATGCGAGCCCTTTCCACCATGAAAGGGGAGAGCCCTTTATAACTCAAACAGGGGCATTTCATGAGACTTGGTCACTGCTATGTGATTCAGAATGAGCACTCTCTGTTTCAATCCATTCCTAAGACAAGCCACTTGTTCCTCACTCTAATGGCTATATAGTAATATATTTTTTAGAAGAGTTTGCTAATATAACAACTAAGAAATAGCTGTGTGTTGATTCTATTAGAGATTTCTCATCCAGTTGTACTATACAGGGTTCTTGATTGTGATTGCAGTTATTACCTGAACTAAAAAATGAAATACTCTAATTTGTCTCTGGAAACATAGGCTATTTTGTCTTTTTGCTATAGCTTTGTCACTTTACCAAGAAGGCAACACGTTGGTGTTGGCAGGTTGGCTTTTTATACAATGTATTGTATGCAGAATACTGTAAGACAAATGGGGTGTTAAATAAAAAATGTTTCACTTAAGAACAAAAAAGTTTGAGGCACTATTCTTTCTCACGATGGACTGCGTCAGAATTTTGTTCAAAAACATCAGTCACGTTGAAAACATTTTTAGCCAGTCCTTTCTGAAGCAAGGATTGAGCCACACAAGGACCACACTAGGACTCCAACCCCTTCAAAAATGAATAAAAGAGGAGATCCAGGTTTTGAAGGCAGTTTTGAAGGGTGGGTCTAGTTTAGCAGCGCATGAAACCTGTCCTTTTTCAGTGCTGAGATGGCTGGTGAGTAAAGCCAGGAAGAGCAGCATTACTTCTGCATCCCCATTAAAACATTTATTGTGTGCAGATATATGACACTGATACCTTGTTCTTTCAAATTCATGCATTGCCCTTATTGTTTCTGGCACTGGTCATGAAAATGGCAGTCTCTTGAGCCCCCTCTGTTCAGCTGTTTCTACATATGTATGTGCGTGCCATGGCTGCAGCTCTTGCACCTCCTAGAGAGCAAGGAGCAATCTGATCATCTGCCTGACCCGCACCACTCAAGGAATAACAGCACAAGTTGTGTAAGAGGTCTTGCAAGTATGTTTTTATTTCTTCTTTTTCTTTTTTTTTGAAAATACTATGTACAATCTCTTTAAAGCTTGTCAAAATGCACAGACTGCCATCCAATGGAGCTGTGCAGGGACATAGATTCAAGACGAGAATAAAATTTTTACTGTTCATCTTCATAAGACACTTCCTTTTTCCCATTACAAAATACTTTTAAGAATAGTAACATTTATAAACGTATCTATATTTGACATCATATAAAATAAACCAAGATTTATAGTCAGTTCTAAGATTTTTCATATTTTTTCTTCCTCTTTTTTTTTTTTACATGGACTATGTTACACTATGTACAGTAACTTCTCACTGTGTTTGTCAAATCAGCCTGATGGTACCCACCAGGCTTTAGCTTATATGTACAAATACGCTAAAAGTGCAAGACTTTATTAATTAAAGCTGCCTGTGTTTTCAGAGGTCTGGAATTGTGTGGCCTATATATATAGATATACACGTATATGCACATTAAAAACGTATCTGTGTATCTGTATATGTGGAGAGAGATAGTATAGAGGTGCTTGTGTGCTAGAAAGCCTCAGGACGCTAGTGAGCACTGAACCTAGAGCCCAGCCCCTGGCACAGGCAGCACTGGTCATGTTCCCACCCACCGGTGTGACCACCTCACGCCTGGCGTCTCTTGTAAGTACCTGGGGGTGAACCAAACCCACCAGCACCCCTCCATTCCAAACAGGTCCCAAAAACACAGCTTGTAGCTAACACCGAGGTAAACGAATACAACTCAACCTGAATAAAGAGATGTATTTAGTCATTTATCTTCTGAGCGTGAGTGGTGATACAAGGCAAAAAGCCCCGGGCCCTGAACCAGCCTTGCCCCTGCCTGGAGGCAGCCTGAGCGGGGACAGAGCCAGCCCCACCTCGAGGCTGGGGGACATTCCCCTCAGGAGCCCAGTTCTGCCCAGTTCGCCTGTGCTGTGCTGGGTGCCTGCACCTGGTACCATGAGCAGCTGCGCTAGCGGCTGTGTGGGCACTGGACCTAAAGCACGTGCAGAGGAGAGGTTCTGATAAAGTGCGTATTTTACAACTCTTGTTCTTAGCAAGGCCAATTGAACATGTAAACATCCTTGCAAATCCACCCTCCCTGCCCGGAGGCTGCCATCAGAAGGGCTGTGTGGGGGCACAGCCCCGTCCGGCACACCCGCTGCCCTGCAACCCCCTCCAACCACTCCTGGGACTTGCTTTGAAAGCCAGCAAACTCCTGCCTCCTCCCTAGCAAGCCCTGCCAACCACCCCCCGGCCCTCCCAGACCCCAACCCCGACCCCAAGCACCACCACCACCAAGAAGGGTTCACTGCCACACGCCTGGGCTGACGCGTGGGGCTGGCACGCTGCAGCCCAGCTGCCGTGTTGCAGGTTTAGGGGGCACGGCAGGAACTGCACGGCCTCTGCCTCCCAGCAGTGGCACTGGGCCATCAGAGGTGTCCAGCAGCGTGTCCTTAGCACACGTGCCAGCCTCTGTGCGTGTGTTTTCATCCTCATGTTGCTGGAGGCCGTGGCTGCGCCTCCCCTCCGCCTGCTCTGTGACACCCAATTCTTCACCGCCAGCATCCCTGGGGTGCACAACCACTGCCCCCAGCACCAAGCAACCAAGGCCCCATGGCAGGCCGGGCTCTCCCAGCTTTTGGTCAAATGTGAGCTGTAGCTGCAGGTGTTCCTGCACCGCCCGCTGTCTCCAGCTACAGCTGTACCCCACCTGTACGCCACCATGCCCGCTCCCCCGTTTCCTGAAGCCAGGGCTGCTTGTGCCAGAGGCTGTGGGGTCAGCAGTGCTGTGCAGCTGCTGGGGTGGTGCAGAGAGCCAGGGAAACAACAAATACAAATACAAAATAATAATAAAAAGCCCAACCAACCCCCCTCCTCCTCAGAGCGTTGATTGGATGTGACAGCGGTCCCCAAACAGTGCTCTGGCTGCAAGCCGGTGCATCCCTGCTGGCTGACCCTGCTCCTAGCTACCCACCGTCCTGCACAGCTTAAATAATGGCCTAAACCATCTCCTGCTCTGGGCTGGAACAGCGCCCACCCCACGGTTAGTACTCAGCTACTAATGCCTCAAAAAAAAATGTACATTTTCATTTTTCCTTTGGAAAGACACAAACAGTAGGGACACTTAACTATACACCCACTGAGGAATAAACTGGTTTTCAATTCATAAATATAAACATATAGTTAAAAAGTGACAATTTACAAAAATACAATTTATTGCTGACCCGACAGGCTTGTAACAGTGCCTGTGTCATTGTGAGTACACGTTTCAGGGTTGTCAAATTGAAATATGACCTAGCAAAACCACAAAGTTTGCTGTCACATGATGGTCTACGTGTTGTTTGCTTGTTTTCATGTAAAGAAACATACACAACAACACCCACTTGGAACAAAACAAAACGACAGAAAAGAAAGAGTAAGGAGTCTTTGTCCGTAACCTGAAAAATATTTGGCTACAGGGAGTAAAAACCATATAAATTTATCTGCACTTGTTAACCGAAGTAAAACATGACGAATATCTTACTAGTTGTGATGTGAGCTGGTATAACAACAGTAAGAAATTCAGGCAAAAGTGGTGTTATGTAAATTAGCAGCATTATCCAATCTCCTGGAAAACAAAAACGGCAGGGTTGAGGTATAGAAAAAAGGAAAAAACTCCACGACGGACCTACTAGAGTGCGACGAGAGCTATGTACACGGCAATCCCTCCTGTGACTGCTGCGGCCTGCGTGTGCTGCGTGCGCTGGGCTCACCCTCACAGTGCCTTCCAGCACCAAAGCCCTAAAGGGACAAGGCTTTGCTGGGTGACCTGCAGCAGCACCCTGCCACCTGCCCGTGGCTCCCAAACGAAGCCCATCCTGCTCACCGACAAGTTTACAGCTGCTTTTGGAGCCAAGCTCCAGTGGGCAGGAGCCCCACTGTGTGTATTCTCTTGCTCCTTGCTCTTGAAGGTGCCCTCCTTCCAGGACACTTGTGGCCTCTCACAGCCCCAAGGCTCTCTTCGGTGGTGGTTGTATCACCAGGAGATCCCCCCCATGGATACCCCAATCCACGAGGTGTCCTCCAGAGCCATCCACCCCTGGTGGGGCCATCCCGGCCCCCGTGGGGCCCCGACCTCACCCGTCTGTGCTCCGACAGCTCCGTCCCCGCTCCGCCTGCGCTCGGGTTGCCGAGCTAAGGTTGTCCCTGCCTCTGGGAGCCTGCGGTCAGGGCAGCTGCATTTCGGGCAGGTCCTGCAGGTTGCAGGCCTGGCCCTGTGCATGGCGGCTCTGCGGCTGCGGGTGCAGGAAGTAGCTCAGGGGGTTCTGCTGTGTGACGTGGGCCGGCTGGAAAACACGCGGGCTCGGGCCCCCCGGCACTGCCTCAGGACTTTGCATCTGTGGGGAGACACGAAGGCAAATCAGCCCTGCTCCATGCCCAGCCACGCCGTGCCTTGCTGTTGAGGCTCCTGGACAGAAGTACCAGAAGGTGACCCGAAATGCAGCCCTGCAGCACGACTTCCAGCTCTATTTCTTCCCCCTGCTCTGTGTGCTATCGCCTTTGCCAGGAGGACTGTGGCTTACCTCTGCCAACCCAGCAAGCCTCAGAGAGTGTATTGCTCATTAATAATTAGTTTCAACAGCCCCTCTCCTTGGCAACATCATTAACTTGGCATGCACTGATGGAAAACATGCATTGAAAAACCCAAATCACCTTCTACAGAGATTTGTGTTGGGAAACAAAACACAACTGCAGGAATTGACTGCATCTGATTAAGAAAAAACAAACTTGCTATGCTGAGACATAACAGCAGGAGGCACGTTGCCATGCCAGGCCAGGCCTGATTAGTCTTAAGCCCTATTTCTTCTGAAAAAAAAACTCTCAGCCCCCAACCCTAGCCCCGTGTACACCTACAAAGCTGCTCCAGCTCCCTCACCTGAAGGTAGAGCCGGTGCTGCTGAACCTGCTGCTGCGGCCACTGGTGGAGGTGAACTGGGGCACTGGTCTGGTGGGAGGTGAAGCTGGCGTGGGGGATCACCACGGACGGGGAGAAGACGGGCGAGGGGGCGGGGGGCCGGACCGTGCTGCAGGTGATGGGCTGCATCTGCACGGCGGGAGGCAAGGTCTGCTGCTCTGCCACGAATCTGCCACGAGGAGGAAAACACTGCATGAGCCACCAACCCCAGAGCCACCACCCTGGGCAGCCTGGGTGCTGCAGGAATCAGGGCTTGTCACGCCGTGCAAAACCTGCCATGAGCGTCTCCCTCCCCACCAAGCATGGGTTGTGTCTGCGTGACGTTATGCTAGTGCCCTGCTATGATACTAAGCAAGGACTCACTTTCCCTGCTGCCTGCTGGTGCCGCTCAGCGTGGCCTGAGCGCTGCCGTTGGCGGCGGGCATCATGGCTTGGATGGACTGGTCCAGCAGCATTCTGCGGTGGAGGAAAAGAGAGGATGGTCAGGGCAGGGATGGACCAAACTGCTGACTGCCAGGCTCTAAAAACAAGACCCTTAAGACCTCCCCAAAAGCATGCAAAGCACCGATCCTCCCTGAAAAAAGCCAATGAAATAGGATGCTTATCACTGCTTTGTGACCCACGGAGGTGAGCTAAAACCTGCCAAATTACGTGAGAAATACATTTTCACATGAGAAATACGTGCAAATGTATTATAGATGTTTATAGATGGTGAGACTTCTAGGCAGCCTGGTTTCTCTTGTTCCTTTACACAGTGTTTTGCAGTGGCTGGATCCCCTAGACAATGTCTGCAGATACCTCCCTGAAAGGCGGTCGTATAGTCTGGGGCAGTTTCCAGCTTTGTATACAGGAGTAATGTTTTTGCCACGACACATCTTGGCTGGAAAAGAGACCCTGGAGCTTTGGAGCGAGCAAGACACAGGTCTGTGAGGACAGGGCCAGCTCGTACCTGAGGCTCCTGTCCTGGCTGTAGTTGGACTGCGGCTGCCTTTCGCTCAGGTCGGTCGGCATCTGTGCAGCCACTGTAATGGGATGTGCTTGCGAAAACACCATGGGGTTGTTGTAGAAGGGCATTGAAATGCTCGTCTGCCCTGGCAGACACGTTTGCTGGGCTTGGTTTCCTCTCATGAGGTGCTGCTGCTGCTGCGGTACCTGAAATGCAGACGCAAACACACAGGTAAGATTTTAAAGCTCCCTGTTAGACAGCTAAAGCTACCGCTTCAAGGGTGCAGTTGGGAAAAAGACGATGAATTGTGGATGTTCTCCCTGAACAGAGCGATAGGCACTGTATGTCTGTGAGGACAAACACCCTGTGTGCATTTATTGCGGTGGCAGAGCAGGCGCTGGCAGGCTCTCCTGCTGCATCAGAGCACGTGGGCACAGCTCGAGGGAGAACAGAGCAGCTTACAAAGGGAGGGGGAGTGCAAAGCCCCTCAGGAATGCTTCTCCTGCTTCCTCCATACCTGCATGAGTATTTTTTGGGGCACTTCAAGTCTTTCCCAAGAAGATGGGGGCCTACAGGAAAGCTGGGGAGGGATCCTTTATCAGGGATTGTAATGACAGCACAACAAGGTCCCTTCTGACTCAAACCATTCTATAATTCTGATCTATGCAGTGAATTTAGGTCTAATGATGCCAAACTTGTTTTTCAAAGCTGCCTTCCAAGAAATCTGGGCCAGAAAAAAAGGCAACAACCCCTCTTTTGCAATTATGCCTGGCTCCCTGAACTATGAAGTCACAACTCTTGCTGACTGCAGAGGAGCACTGGGTGGTGATTGCAAGCACCATGAATCAGAAGCCAGACTTCCCACTTGGTTCTGGGATGGCTCCAGCACTCCCTGGGCTCTGACATTTTTAGGCTACTGAGCTTTGATTTTTACAGCTGAACGGCACAATTTGCAATGATCTTGACACAGATTTCATAGTACAGGCTATGGAGTAAAACAAGCGCGGTGGAGATGAGCAGGACAGCGGCACGTAACGCTTAGAGCCAGCAGGCACGTGTATAAAAAGCCAGGCAGGGGTCAGGGAGGGCAGCCAGCCACCTGTGAGGATGTGCCACAGGGCTCCCTGAGGAACTGGCGCGGTGAGGACACGTGGGGGCCCCCGTAGTGCTTGGTCCCCATCGGGCCTGGCTGTGGGGACTTCTTGGCGCTGGGCTGCCGGGGCGTCCCAGGTGGCGGCGGGGGTCTCCTGGGGCTCTGGTGCTGCACGTTGTTGAAGACCAAGGGAATAGGTTGCTGCATCAGCATCTTTAAGAAGAAGAGGTGCATGGGTTGTCATGGGAAGAATGGTGAGACAGCACTTATATGTCTATTGCCACTAGATGGTGCTTCAGTTTTGCTACTAAAATTGAGGTTTCACAGCGCTGTGGCAGCTGGGTGTACAACACCACAGCTCTAAATTCAGTGGCAAAGTGAACCATGGATAACAGAGTCATGTTAGCTTGTGCACAAATATTCAGAGCCACGAGTGCTCTGGTCTCATTACGCCTGTTACATGCCACAAGGGTGGCACTTGGGGACACAGAAGCATTAACCAGCCACTGAACCACCAAGCTCACCATGAAGAGGGGCCGTCTGAACAGCCTGACCACTTCCTTGTGATTGTTTTTCTAAACCATGCAAATACTTAAACAGACAGTGATGCCAGCTACCTCTCAGGAGACACCTCTCCAGCCCTCTGAGGCTACACTACCAATTTATCCAGAGCTCATTTCTAAGTGCTTTTGCCATAGCCAACATTGTCACTGATCTGCACAGCACAGCACCCTGTTCGTGGGCTGGGAACGGCGCGGGCAGCAGCAGCAGGTACCTGCAGGTTGGAGTCCTGCACCAGCTGGAGCTGCTCCTTGATGACGTGGAGCTCCTCTTGCTGTGTCTTGATGTCTGCCTGCAGTATGCGAGTCCTCTCCTCCAGCTGCTCTTTCAGCTGGTGCATCATCCCCAGCTGGGCCGGGAAGTGGTACACTGGCTGTGGGGAGTGGAGAACAAGTCACAGGTAGGCCCGGTCCCGCTATGAACACTCATAATGATGCTGGTTCCAGAAACGCAAATTTATTGGTACAAGGTGGGCAGATTACTGAAATAACTGACTAATGGTGTCCTAGCTTGTGCTGGGAGCAGGGACCCAGCCTGACAAGCCCCAGCACAAACCCTTCGCCCCCCACCCAGCACAGGGGCAGGACACCAAAGCATATCCAGCAGAGGCAAACATTTACCATCACGGCGTGCTGAGAGGGGACTGCCGGCTGAGCCACGGGATGCTGAGGGAGGTGTTCGCCGGGGGCTGGAGGAGTTACGATGGCCTAGAAATGAAAACTCAGCTTTATTGCAGGCCCACAGCACCTCTAGCGCAGAGCTGGCGTGGCAGCGCCTCATGCTGGCCACCCAACTCTGGTGAGGAACAAGTGCAAGAAGTTTGAAAGCCAGGAAGCTTCACGTGGATGGCTGAGGGGCTGAGGATGTGAGGATGTGAGGATGTGAGCTCCTGCATGCCCCCTGCAAAGTGCAAACCCTCAGTATTTGGACAAAAGCCATTTCACATGTACAAACCCCAAGAGAAGTGGGTTTGTGCAGGGAGGTGTTTGGCATCCAGGAGCAATGAACCCCGAGACAGGAGGCGGCTGTGTTGCCTCCAGCAGCTTGCTGGGCCCCAGGACACCCCAGCCCTGGCCCCACACATTCAGAGGTGGCGATCAGACCCCTCTGAGGGTGAGGCCAAGGTCTGCCAGCTCTTTTCTTTAGCAGCACCGACCTGGGCCCCTCCAGCCAATGCCAGCCGCAGGGCTGCCTTCTCCGGCACCGCCGTCCGGGTGGGAGTGCTGGTGTCGGTGTGCCGCATGGATGAGGTGGCTGGAAAAGAGACATTTTGTTGTGATACGGCAGTGGGGTGGCAGACCCATGCTGCTCCCGCTGAGCCTGAGCTCCCTGTATGGACCAGCAGCCACCCGAGTGCTGTGGGGCTGCGTCCCCAAGCCGTCCACCCCTGGTCTCACGTGACAGAGGACACAGCATGTGGCACCGCAATGCCTCAGTCCCTGATGCTGAGCACCCCCCGAACCAACTCAGTCCCTGTTAGTGGATGTTTCCCACCCGACCCACAGATTTTGGGGGCTGCTCTGCCCCTCACCCCCCCATATCGCGCCAGGCACCTACAGGCGGAGTCGGAGAGCGCGGTGTGCGAGGAGCGGCGGGAGCTGTGGGACGACAGCGACACTCCTTCCCGGCTGGCCTCCTGGCTGCTGCCGCACTGCCCCACGTCCAGGTAGCTGCTGTGGCTCTGTGGGGAGCCGAGCACAGGTTGTCAGAGGGAAAATAACGGGCCTGGTGCTGGAGGGCCAGCAGGGCCGCACGCCTCCACCCCGGGGAGGCGGCCAGGCTGCCCCCAGGCCTTCACCCTCCCTGCCCAGAGGGAAACAGCCTAACCCAGTGAATACGAGCAGCATTGGAGGCATCACACCACAAGGACAGATACCACTTGGCAGATGGTTTATATAATGGGGCTGTTTCATCTGCAGGCTGTGGGAGACCGTGTCACCTCCCCACGCCTCCCTGGGAGCTCCCCTCCAGAAGAGCAAGGAATGGGAGCAGTCGCTCTGCCTCCCCTCCTGCTGCCTCGCACCAACAGACGAAGCTTAACATTTGCAGAAAAATATCTCGGCCATTGTGTGAAGGAGACGGACACACAAACATGCTGTGGTGAGAGAGCAGTCGCGGGCAAGGCGGCCCTTGCTCCAGTGCAAAAGGTCCTGGGACAGCTTCCGCTATGCATCCCATAAATAATTTCTATGAAATAATGGCATGATTTTCTATAAAATAATGGAATGATAATTCCACTTGGAGCTGCTTTGATTATTGGTCTTGTAAACTATTGAGAGGAAGAACTTAAAAATGAATTGAAATGACCCTGTTAATTGGCCAGGCGTGTTGGGATGCCAGGCTGAATCAAGCCATGGAAATTACAGCTCTGGTCAAAATCCTGCCCTTGATGCCACCCTGCCCAACGGTGCAAACAGAGCAGAAATCTGGAATAAGAACCAGTTGTGTTGTTTTCCATTCATTCCAATCTTTGTCTGAGTATTAATGACAAGCTGGCATTAACAAAAGAGGTGCACGCAAGGCAACTGCTGAATTTGCCATTTTACGCCTACACCAAGATGGGACAGCTCAGAGCCACATAGTGTAGAACTTCGGTGTATCTGCTCGAGCCATAACCCAGCTGAAGGCTTGGAAGGAGAGGGGAGGAAAGGAAAAGGAAGAAGAAGTATTTTCCTGAGATCAGGAAGTGACAACTGTATGGTTTAAAAGCCTGTTCATTCAAACGTGAAGAGACATGGTACCTTTATAGAAGAGGATGCCAGTTCAATTGATGACTCTTCAAGGCCAAGATCTCGCCTCCTTTCAGCTCGAACTTCCGCATAACTAACAAAAACAATGAAAAATTCAAAGTTTTTCAGTGTCAGGCCTCAGCTGTCCATGAAAACAGACGCACTGGGTGTTATGTACTGCAGTGTACCTGCCACACGGGTCACAATAGCGCTTTCCCATAGAGTCAGAAGCTGTGCACAGCTCACACTCATATACTCATCAGGGTAAAGCCTTGCAATCTATGAATAACCATGTGCACTGAAGGTCCAGAGCTCAGAAATAACAGGGCAGTGTCACGTCCCACTCCACCCAAGCAGGACTGCGGGATTAACTGATCTCATCCTTCCAAGCACAGATGTAGACACCCCTTTGAAAATTTTGGCCCTGGATGCCTTCAGGCAACATTCGTCTAAAAGCGAAGCTCTGGGGGTGTACAAAGCACCACGCCTGCCACATCAGGGTTAAAATCACCCTGATGGGAGCTGTGCATACAAGATGCCGGCTGCCCAGCTGCAATGCGAGGTGGATGCCAGAATCCCCATGAATGTGCCTCTAGAAGTCTGTATTTGCTTCCCTTACTATTTTTTTCTCTTAACTAATAAAATATTTACAGTAAACAATGCCACATGATTCACCACTGGGATAAATTGCAGAGGATGTTCTAAAGACTCTGAGCGGCTGTGTGCTGTGGGCGCTGAAAGGTGTCAGAACTAAGGCTGCTGAAATACAAACAGATACAACCTTTGTGGGGGCAAGAGAAGATGCTGAGAAGAACTTAATTACACCAGTGTAAGCACTAAATTTTCCTGAAATCATGCTTTAAACCTAAAGTTCATTTAACGTGTGTGTTTCAGTGATACATTCTAAGCCTTAACTGTACAAGACAGAACTGTATTTCAAAATCTATTTGGGATTATCACTAGGCTTAAGAGGCACTGAGAGCAGAAGAAGAAACAAGTCCACGCTCAATAAATTCAGAGATTGAAGTGCAGCCCAATTGCCTGAAGGATGGCAGAAGCAAGACAACTCAGAAGCAATCTCTCCATCTAACATTTGCTTAAAATAGCTCTTGACACGTAGTTTGTATCAGCACTCTAACCACTGACACCTGTTTATTGAGGTGTCCTCAGTCTGTTTCTGAACACATGAAAGATTCCCAGTTTACTTGTGCTTTTTCTTTGAGATGTTTGACAGGAGCACAAAAAAAATTGCAAATTGATTCCTGGAAGTAAAGAAAGATGTGTGGAGCCGTATGTTTAACCACGTTAATAGATCAAAACAGCATGTCGCTATTTTTTTCAAGCCCTCCACTAGATATATCCCCATACGATGACTGTTTTTGCAGTGGTGGTAACACAGCAGCTCCAGTGCTTCCACTGGGGCTGGCTCCACCCTAGTTTCACAGCCGAGCCCAGAGCAGCATCCCACTGGAGGGCATCCTGGGCCATGCTGCAGTCAAGGAACACGGCCAACAGGACAGCAGCTACCATGGTAGGTCATAGCTAGGTCATTAATATTTAAAACTCTGAGCAAAGGGTTTTGTAGCCCATAAAGCTGTCTGATTCCTTGTGATGCCATGTCATTGCTGGGGACAGAAGAGGAACACAACACTGACAGATGTGGCCAGTGGTGGCTTCCAGACCAGCTGCCAAAGAGTGGTGAGAACACATTATGCTTTTCCCCATATTTCCTGTCGTACTGTGTACAATTGCATACCATCTTAGTGTGTTAAGGCGCACAGCAAATATTTGGCTAACACAAAACAGGGCCAGGAAACACGATGGATGTGTACACGGGACAGGTAGTGTGAAGTGCTTGGTGCTTGCTCCTACCTAACTACCAGGTGAGTGCAAACGATGAACTCGGGCTTGGAATTCCACTGGTGGTAGGTGATGTAGTAGTGTGTCTGCAGCCAGATCCACTGCTGGCCTTTGGTCAGGAACCTGTAGTAACACGACTTGCCTTTTCCAAACTGCATCACTGGTAAACAAAAAGAAAGCACTTTATGGCAAACAAACTACAGAAAGTTCATGGTATAAAGGAGATTAGAAAAAAAAACACTTGGTCCCATTCTCCCTTGCAGTTTGCTACCCCACTAAGAAGGCTCTTGTGGCTTTACAAGCATGATGGGCAAAAAACCTTGTGCTGAACTTTCATTTGGGTTCTTTCCTGCTACTTATTTTCACAAGAGTGCACTTTACTATTCTAAGATTGTTCTTATAACTAGTAATTGGCATAACTATCTAACTGGTTTTATTCCTAGAACTAATTAGTGGGCTTCTCTGAAAGTAATAAGCACAGATAACATCATGTAAGCAACGCACTGGCCTTTCAGAAGCACATGAAAATGCATTTCAGAGACAGTGGGCCTGAAGTCAGGATCCTAATAATGGCACAAAACAGTAAGATAGTGGAGTTTAGCAGTTAAACTGAGAGTTTGCTTCTAAAGAGCTGGCCTAAATACAATAGACCTAGTACACATCATCAGGTTATGTTCAGAAAAATCACAGATGCTGTAATAAAACGGGAACATAATGAGGGGAACTACATTAAATAACCGCATTAATTGTTCCCAGACTGCTGTCAGTACAAAATGAAACATGCTCATTTAAACTACCCGTAATTAGTGCAAAGTGAAATACAAGCGTGCTTTAAGCAAACCCATTTCACTTCAGAGCGGGCAGGATGCCTGCCCACAGAGGCCAACCTGATGGGAGCTCGTCCAGCCACAGGAACCCAGGCACTTCTACAAACCTGCACATCTCTACTTTTTTAACTGTTAGGGCTGCTTTCTTTAGTGACCCCATTAGCAGGGATGGGCTTCAGAAGAAGCACTTGGAGGTCTTGTGGCTAGCAGGCTGTGCTGGGGATTGTTCAGCGCCTGGTCCTGTCACAAATGTCCTGATGCAACTTCTGGAAGTCATTTCACCAGCAGCTTTCCTTGCCTATCTGCACAGAAAGATGAAAAGATCCTTGCCTGTGGGTGTGCTAGGCAGCTATGCTTTTATAATGTAAGAGGTATCAGTGGTGAGAGATGTAAGCCACTGAATAGATTCAATATAGTTAGCATCTATGTCAAACTGCAAGCGTATATTACCAAAAGACATCAGCTGGTTAAGTAGCTCACTTCTGTCTGAATGGCCCTTTAAACACACTAAAAAGTGCCATTGTTATAAGCAAATAAAGTATTTATTTAGTATTCCCATCTATGCGTTTGCTGCACCTGACCCAAGCCGTGCCAGCCAGGCAGCCTGTGTCCCTGCTGCCCGCTGGGTCACCGCGCTTCACCTCGACCGTGCCTGGAAGCCAGCAGGAGGCAGAGTGGGGAAGTTTGATATTTGAAGAAAGACTCATTTTCTCAGTTCTCTTTTAGCATCTCACATGGGTGTACAGTAGAGGGGCAGTGGTAGAAGGGCAGTGATGGGGGTTTACAACTCAGTGTTGAAGCAGTGCTGGCGGTCACGGAGCTCCTTTGTGTCCCAGCATCATGCTGCCAGCACTGCAGAGCAGTTTTCAGCACTTTCCCTTCCCCACTTTCTCAGGCAGATTCATTTCTTTGAATCTGGCAAAACACTCTCCTTCCAGAGATGGCAGACTGACAAACAGAGCACCTTTGCCCAACAGAAAATCTCTAAGTGGTATTTTCTGGAAAAATATCTGATAACCAACATGCATTTTACAGAGCGTGTAGTTAGATTTTATTTCTGGGCATTGCAAACCAGCTAGGGGACAGACTTTATTCCGGTTCAGTATCTTAGCCTGAAGTGCATGTAACAAAATGGAAAAAATAGTCTTTGGGAAAAAGCACCTCCACAGGACCTGGCTCCTCGTGGGCTCCCGCAGGTCACTTCTCTGTGTTCACACAGCAGCCAGAGCTGGACAAATCTTCAAAACGATGAAACGCTGAGAAAAATCTGGGCTGGAAGCCCTCAGACTGTGCCAGGAGATGTTCTGGTGCAAGGACAAGGCTCCTTGCCCTGCTACCAACCCAGTGTGGCCCTGCAGCCACAGAGGGGCAGCGAGGCTCTGCGGCCCTGGGCAGTTACATGCTCAGGTCCTGTTGGCCTACAGAAAGTCCCCAGGAATGGTGACAATCAGCAACATCCCAGGGGTCAGGGCTGCCCTTATAAATGGGGAACAGAGGGTAGGAAGATCTGGATTCCCATCTATCAATCTAATTTCACTCACACAACATGAGCTCAATCCGTGTATCTGCAGTTTGGGAAAGCTGCAGAAATAGTTGCTGATGTGACTGAATTCTGCAGGGACAGAGCCTCTCAGATGGCTAAGGCTGTCTTTATTTCATGAGAAGAGGGCATCCCCTCCCTCTCAGACAGAGATGCCTTTTGCGATGCCAGTGGCAGGCTGTACGGGTGACACAAGAGACCACAGACAGGCACACGGCGGAGGGAGAGGAACTTACAGTGTTCATGGCACCTAGCGAGAAGCTCCAGGTCATCTGCGTGGTAGTAGTCGTACCCTGATGTTCCCAGAACCTCAAAGGGTAAGTATCCTATGATGGGTGGAGCCCTAGGAGGGAAGCAGAGGGCAGGAGGTAAGCACACCTGACACCGTGACACCACGGCCAACATGCTGTGATGGATGCCAGCAAGCAAAACCACCTCATACATCCTTTTGGGAGTGTCCATCCTTTCACTGTGATGCATTGCCAGATACAAGAGAAAAAAAAAAAAAAAAAAAAAAAGAAAAAGAGAGAGAGGGAGAGGCAAAAACTGAGAAAATGAAAAGGTGTGTGTTTACTGGTTCACAGCCTATTCATTATGTGGGTGTAGAGAAGGCATGTGCGTACGCAAGTGACTCAATTCATTAAGCACGCCTGTGAGACATGGCTTGAGATACGCTACGGGTGTTCATGTGCATAATAACTCGGAGCTTGAGTAAAATTACCCAGTAGGTTGGCTATGTCATCTGGGTAGTGAACGTAGAGGGAAAAGTAAGTGGGAAGCTACAATGTGTGTCAGGGCCAGCTTGAGGAAAAGAGAAAGTAATTGTTCTCCTGGAAAAGCTTGGGGAATTGCAACCTGCAAAAAAAAATGCTTCGATGTGGGCAGTAACAAGAATAGGTATGGGGCTGATCCTGAGGACTGTTATTTCAATGGCAGGTAGAGCAGAAATCGAGTAAGTATTTAGACTGGCACACTGAATAGACACCAGACTATTCTGCTGTCAATTCTAGATGTTTCATTTTCTAGGCAAAACCTGGTATTTTTTATTTTATTTTTTTTTTAAGCAAATGTCCTAACAAGTCTGAGCTTGTACACAGCCTCCACTGGAACCTGCTAGCTTATGAGTATGGAACAGCACTAAACTGTGAGGTGAAAAACACTGTTTTTACCTCTCGTCCCTATAGCAGCATTCTGAGGCACAGGTACACTCCCCCTTGCACAGCCTCAAGCACAACAGGTACTTGGCGAGGCAGGATGTGACCACGCTGAGCTCATTTGGCTTTTTGCTCCACCTGTTTTGGCTGCTGGATGTGCTGACAGCAGGAGGCTTGCCTGGCAAGTTCAGCACTTCCTCGGGAAATGTCAGCAGGGCAGGGAATGCTTCAGGCCTGGGGCGGTCGGAGGTGGCATTGCCCGCTGAGCAAGTGACCCTCTGCAGGAAGGTGAATGCCACAAAGTGGCCAAGAAGGTGAGCAAAAATGTATTTAAGTGTAAGTACATTTTGGTTTGGACAGGGATCTTCAGTCTTCTGGATATTAACATGGGAAGGTCTCCTGTTTTGGCTGAATGACCCAGTTCCAACTTCATACCCTGGAGAGATGCTGTGGGCACAGATCATTCAACTACGGGGGGGGGGGGGGGGGGGGGGCAAAAGAGGTCTGTAACCTCTCCTTTATCAGCTTTGTTCTTTTCTCACTGTGCATGGAGGCTGTAAGTCCTGCCTGTGCCCCCCGAGGGCCCAGCAGGAGCTCCTGAGTCTGAGCAATCTGCTAGACCTTGCCCAGCACAAGGGAGGAACCAGGCCTCCACTCTGAGGGCAAATCTCTGGAAACAGAGCCCACTTAGCACACCGTGGTCTCTGCCACAATGCAGCCCTATTTATCCAAATGACTCCTCAGAGAGCACTGTGTTCCCTTTCCCCATGTGACACAGATTTCTGTTAATGATGATAATACGTGTATTTATTAAAGTGTCCTTCCTTGCCATCTCTTTGGCAGCTTGGCCAGTGTCTCTTGGCTCTTTAATGACATGCTTATCTTCAAGACAATGATGTCTTTCAGATGCACATCAGATAAACTTTTAAGCTGATCAGGAAAGTATTATGCTTCCATGACTTTCGCCAGATTTCCTTAAATGAGAAAGTAACAACAAAATGCTCCTAATCTGTCATTTGACAAGGAGCTGGCTTGCTTGTGGCGCAATTTAGAAGTGTTTTGTTAGCTTAACTTCCAGCCTTGAGGCCTGCAGCTGGCTCTTCAAATGGAAATGCAACATCTTCAGAGAGCCTTTGAGTACAGGATTGGTAAATGGGCAAAAAGCCTGACAGGTGGTGGGCTTTCAGCTATAACACAAGTTGGACTAGACCCTCCAGTCTTTTAATAAAAGAAGGGAAAATAAGGAGAATGCAGAACAGACATGGATTGTTATCAAAGTTCACAGGATTTCTTCCTCTACACACATGTATATGTAGACCAAGAATACAGATTTTCTTTATTTTTTTAAGGTTTATCCAGGTCTGTGGAGTGTTTGTTGTACTATTTATCACAACTCCATACATACCATTGCTATGATATGAAAGGTTCCGAGCCATGGTGGGTATCTGCTGCCCCCACTGATGGCACAGCTCTCAGCATCAAGCTGTGCGAGCTGAAGTAACCAAGCAAGAAACAACAAAATATCCCAAAACATTTCACAGTGTCCTGGAGATCCTGGGGAATGCACTGGAGATAGGTTTGAACCAGTGATTAGATGAGACAACCCACACGATTCCCCTCTGGCTGTTGGGTCTGTGCTCACTGCTTAGAGCTGGTGCTGCCACGAACTGTCTCAGCATCTGCATTAGCTTAATCCACTCCCAGTAACAATGGCTTCCTCGCTGGGGATATCAGTGGGACTGGAGTGGCTGCAAGCGCCCGGCACAGAGCTTCCTCTCTGAGTCATAACCCAGATTCATCAAAAGACTCTTTGATTTGCTTTAAAGGAGCTCCTGCGTGCCTTATTCGCAGCAGCTGCTGGGACGCAGCCCTTTGGAAAGCCAGCTCACTGCTGCAGACGGTGACATAAGGGGCCTAGGGCTCTTTTAGGAATCCTCGTTAAATCACCTGATTCTGAAGACGTGCCTCATTGGGCAGGCCAATTAAAGTCTAACGAAGTCACTGCAGCAAGATCTCAACGATAGGAATAATAACAAGCCCACCATCCCAAACCACACAGCCTTTTAACCGTAGGGCTGCTGCGTGGCCAGTTCCCCTGTGCTTCAAGGTATGACGCACAGAGCATCTTCCTTACTACAGAAAGGCAAATTATTCATCGGTTACATTCTCTCTCTCCCCTCCTTGATTTAAATGTGCAGAAGATGTTTAGCCCCCCTGCAAAAAGAAAAAACTTATTTCCTACAACCTTTCTCACTAGCGGTGTATTTCTGCCTTTGCAGAACTTGGAAGGGATAATGGGAAGAGCTGGATTTCACAACGTGTTTACGTATACATGCAGAGAAGCAAAAGAGAGAACAAAACCCTCCAGCTTCTTCTGAAGAAAATGAATCCTCTGTTAATCAGCTTAATAAAGCGATTCCTTTTCCATTCCCCGAGCTCTCCATGCTGCACTCAGTCAAAAACAAATCTGCAATTAAACCATCCAATACATTGCGTTTTCTTTTAGTTTTATAAATTCCTTCATTTATCAAGGTGAAAATCAAAATTTGATCAATACAGCAAAATATTTTGGGGTTCCTGGAAGCTGTAGATGGTGAACAGAGAAGCTAAATCAATACAGGTAACACAACCCACAGTGCTCAGCTTCGATGACTTAATGTCTTGGTGAAATTCGACATTTTTCTAGACATTTAACCTTCACTTTATATGGCTTCTTACCTGCCTTAAGTAAGAAAGAAGGCAAAGCTTTTAAAGAGGCCTGATAAGTAAGTTCAGAATATTATCATTGGTGTAGTTTAACTTAATTAGAGCTATTTTGCTTGGGATGTCAGGCAATAGCAACATAAACATTTCTATTTTTAAACTACAAATTGTTTATACTTCAGTGACCAAATCTCTTACCTGTGGTCCAAGAACAAAAACTTCCATTCCAAGCTATGCCTTGATGTAAATTCTTCGCATGGCTCTTCAACATTGCAAAGCTCCTGCAAAACAGTTGGCACATTCAGACATCTAATTCTGCGAAATAACAAAAGGAGTTCTCCCTCAAGACCAAGAATGCATCATCTTGGTATAATAAACCCTAGCAAAACACAGGGCTTTTAAAGCACTCGACTTTTTTTTTTTCCTCTAAGGAATGCATAAACCCTGTTTTATAGATGCATAAACTGATGAAAAGTGGCTGAATAATTTACCCTGGGCTGAGTTTCAGAGCTAGGATAAATAGTCCAAGGGCCTCATCTTGCAGTCTGCAGGCAACATTCCCCAACTTTCTGTAAATACTGCTAACCGAAGATGGATGACAGAGCAGGTTCCAGCCTCAAGCTGGGCTGGCTGCTGCTCTCCAGCAAGAAGCACCCGCTGCCCTTATCCCTGCCATCGCAGCACCGTGCCACACTTAAAGACTGGGAGAAAGAGTTCATGAACTGCGGTGCTCAGGGTCTCCAAGTGTGGCTGGCCTTCCTACACCAAGGAGCAGTGGGGTGTAGCTCTTCAGTGCCTCTAACTTTCCAAGCAGTTAGCTGGGCACCTTTTATTGGCACCCCCTGAGCTTGCTGCTCTGAAACGTCCCATCACACAACCCCCTCTTCTCAAGCACAACTCCCATTTTTCATTTTCTCCTTCCAAAATAAATGTCATCTCCCCCTCCCAAGCACAGCAGTGCCCTCCCTCACTTACAAGCCCTCAGCACAAGGCAGTTTGCACTGCTGCATGTACTGTGAGAGGCTGCTGCAGCATGGCTGCTCGTGCAAGGGCACCAAGCACAGCTCGTGGTACAGCAGCAGCTCCAGCTGAGCATGGGCTGGCTCTGGTACAAAAGGGAAAAGGCAGTGGGAGAGCTCTCACCTTTAAGAACTGCGGTGTGACGAGACGAACAGTCGCTACGAGGCAAATCTGCTCCTCTGTGGCTGACCTGAAAGCTCGTGCAATAGCTGACTCAAAGCCATTACAGGAGGGTGTAGGCACTAGACACAACCAGACAATTTATTTAAGACGAAGAGGAAGGAGACCTTTCTTTTCATGTTAGGACAGGCAGGACGACTGATGAAACCCCAGCAACAAATTCCTCCGACCCACACCGTGATGCCACACTGATAGACACTGATGTTATTTAAAGCACGATCCTTTAGGCTCCGAGTTACAGAGCTGCAGCCACCCACCCCTGGCTTGCAGGGAAGCCTCATAAGACAGCTCTGATCGCTCCCAGCACGCAGCTACAGCCTCCTTGCTAGCATGTCCTTAGGGAGGATGGAAAACTGATGCAAAGTCACTGAACTTCAGCTGACTTTGAGAGGTAGAGGGATTTGCACCATTTTTTTTTTCCAAATGTATGTTTTACAAGCGTCCCTTCAAAATCACAAATTGAAGATCAAGAGGATTACAGAAAGAACTCTTGGTACCATTATTCTGCCCTGAATCTTTTTTCTCAACACAAAGGAAGTCACAACTGGATGTCAGAAGATGTGGTGAACAAAAGGCTGGAGTATTTTCCCAAGGAAATTGTTCACATCAAATCCAGAAGTTTCTCCCTTTTTATGTTATTTCCAGGAAACAGCACCTTTCTGCAGCCCAACACTTGCAAGATCCAGGATTTTACAAGTTTCTCAAATCATTTCATCTTTAAAAAGTGTCACTCAATTGCCACAAGTGAAACAGAATAGCAGATTTTGTTGGTTAATTGAGTATGTAGGCTTCACAATCGAGTCATGGAGGCAGTCAAATGGAGGGACGATCAGTCTGGTGTCACTCCTCTGACCAACAGACTCCCCAAAGCTTTTATGTGAAAAAAAATCTTGCTAACATATCCGCAGCACACTCCACCCCTGCTGATTACAGCATTTTCAGCTGAAACAAGGCTACAGAAAAACAGACACTTTAAAGGAGAGAGGCTGAGAGGTAACGGCAGGCTGTAGAGGTAACTCACCATGAGTAAAATATTTAAAATCCACTACAAATTTCACATATTCATACGTCAGGGGTTCATTTGGATCTAAGCTGCCTCTTGCTAAATGGCAGCAAAACTCTATTTGCTTTTCCACTGAAAGGAGAGAAAGAGAGGGAGACACACACGTTATTGGCAGCCTGCATGGTAGCACATAGATTCAATATATTCAATCTGTCCAGGTTTTCTACCCACCCTGCCGCTGTGGCATCTCAGCACCCTCTGCTGAGATTCTCCTGATCCCCATAAATAAACCTATAACTAGCAGGAGCAATGATCAGCTGGTTCTGCTTCAGGATGTCTGTGATCACCCCTTCTCCCACAGCTTTATAGTTGCCCTGCTACACTGGGGCTGAGGCCCTGGCGAGCTCAAAGTCGGTGGTGTTTGCCCCTTCATCGCGTGCAGGATTTCACGTGAAACACACTGCCCTGGCACCGCTCTGCAGGACGCAGAGCAAAGGGCGCTGGAGTCACCTTAAGTCTTCCTGCTAGCTGTGGAAGGCACCATGCCAAGCTCTTGCTCGGTTTTCTGCCCCGAGGTCTGAACTCCATGGGTCAGACCACGGGCTCTTCAGCTGCAGGGAAACCAGCACAAGGGGTGCTCAGCTCCTGTGCACGCTTATGGGGCCACAGGGAGGGAGATGGTGGCCATGGTGAACCCACCAAGAAACGGGGGGGCTGCTAGGAGAAGGGGGTCCCAGCACGTGGATGTAAGGAAGACACGACCACCAGTTCTGGTGTGGGCACACAGTCTGGGGAGAACAGCAGAGGAAGGAACATTTTGGGATTTCCCAAAGCCCTTTGGGATTTCTCCTACCCAAGCTCATCCCCCAAGCCCCTCACGCCTTTCACAGGCTCAGTCCCACCCTGAGAAAAGTATCTAAGGAGGGTGACTCCACCCTGTCCTGTGACCCAAAGCAAACAGTAAAATACAGACTGTCCAAATCAAGTACTGGGAGCAAGTAGGAACATTGGATGGGCTGCTTCCAAACCCAGAAATATGAACAGAGGCCAAAAGCAGCAGCAGGCAGAAGAATTAAATAGCTGGAGGGCCCAGTGCAGGCCGCCCCTGGGAGCTGCTTGCCTTTGGCAAATTTCCTTGATCAACAGACAAGCAAAGAGCTTACCATTGAGAAAATCAGCTGCAACAGGATCTGTCATGAGCACGTGTGGAGAAAGGAGCTTGTACACCTCGCTCTGTTCCCGCTCAGGCAGAAAGTTTAATATATTTTGGTCCACCAAATCTGACTGATGCAAAAGAATGCTTTGTCATGTTCCACAGCACAGCCTGACACAACCACACGCGTTTTCATCCTACAGTGGAGCACAGATGCTGCCAGGCTAGCACAGACACTTAACACAAGGAAGCTGAGTTGATCTGCAGGTGGAGCTTTGTTTCTTTGCACACTGGGCCATTCAGCCAGGTTAGGACATTCAGGATCCAATTTGCCCTCACATAGCATGGCTCTCACTTTGCACCAGATAAAAACAAAAGTTGGTTTTGAGGGGCCAGCAGAAGCTTTTGTACTAAAAATTAACTGATGTCTGTAAATTCTCATGAAAAACTAACATCTTTGCTACTAAAGACCATGGGCTCAAAGTAGAAAAACCTGATGTCATTAGAAGAGCATATATTTAGTCCTGAAATCACCTTTAAATCTTCTGGGAAGAGCTTCCACATATACAGGTTTCATAAACATTTGGCTGGACAAACCCAAGCCCTGTCTCTGCAGTGATGGGGCTGTGCTAAGGCAGGGGAGCGATTCTGCAAGGCATTGTGGTGTCAGAACTTACCGGTAAGTGTCCGAGCAGAGAGGAGACGCTGTCGGATACATAAATAATAATCCCATCAGTGGTAAGAGCGATGAGAAAGCCATCTAATGCCTAGTGACAAAAGGCAGACGGAAGGAAAAAGAAAAGAATTATGCATGGGAACAACTTAAACTACAACACAATAGGCTAGTTTACTCAGTGGTGATGACTGTAACAGTCTAAAACCAACATGAATCAATTATGGCAGTGACGGTTCAATGTAGAAAGATAAAAAATGACACATGGTGTCTAATTCAGCATTCTTCTTACACTTATTTGCTCATTAATATTAAATTGACTTGTATTTTGCACCCAGTGAGTACTTATTTAATGTGAAGCAAGACGGTGGTGGTTAAGTTTTCTACACCCACACAATCCTAGCGACTTCAGTCACTTCATTATGTGTTCTGAATTGCACAATAGTTAACCAGTTCAGTGTGTAAGGAAATGTTAGATATCATCACGGCAAACCCAGCACTATGGATGAATGGATGAATGGATGGATGGATGGATAAACAGAGACAGATGAAAAAAATAATACCTTTAAAAAAAAAAAAATTATCGCTCCTAAGGACAAGATCTAAAGCCTTATTTATCTTGCTTAAAGCACTCATTTGCTAGGCAACTGACACAACAATTTGAAAGTTTGTTTTCCCTTTTTTTTCAAAGTTTGTTTTCCCTTTCCTTTTCACAATGGTTCCTGGCCCGGAGTCTATGTTCTCAGTGCCTTCTAAATCACTGCATGTGCTTTCTTCTTTGAGAGCTCTCTCCCTGTTCTTCACAACATCTTCTTGTACCATTGATCCAGTCTCTGTTCCTATTCTTCTGTAACACTTGGAAGGTCTAGGATGTCTGATGCCTGGCCAGCACCGTGTACAAAGCCAGTTCTTCTAATGACATCATTAGGCTGCTCTGCAGCTCAGCTTGCAGGAAGCCAAAGATGCTGCACAGAGGGAGCATCCAGCATCTTTCCCCGCAGCCAGCTACTCCCTGTCTCATTGTCTGAGTTCCTGCCTTTGCTAAAAATAAGCACTCTCTGGGTAAAAACACTGATTTTAAGTAAACTGCTCAATGGTCAAACATAGTCCAGCAAACGAACAGTTATTGAAGGGCTCCCCCCGGCCACTTGTAAGGGAGAAATTTGTTTTGATTCAGCTGGAACAAACTAGCTTGTTTGGTAAGAAAAATTCCCAGAAAGAATGAACAGACTTTTCCAGGGAGGTGAGTCATGACATCCTGATGAAAAGGAGTAACTAAGACACTGCAGCACCTCCCAGCTCAGCCCGGCATACACCCTAGTTTTGGTGGGGCAAAGAGCAGCAGCTGCCTACGCAGGGTAGATGTCCTCGCTGGAGGAGCAGGCAGTACAGAACCCAAGCAGCATCTTTAAGAAAGGAAAAATGTAGGCTCGTGGGGTGTTTCTACATCAGCTCATCATTTTATAGGTGACAGGATCAGGGCTCATCTGAGCACACGTAAAAGCAACTGAAGTAAAAGACGTGGCAGTTGCAGCACAGGTACAGCCCTGCGCAGCTAGTGGCAGCAATGCAAAGGCTGCCTTGCTAATGGGATGTGGGAGGATGGGAGCTGCTCTGCTTTGCCCAGATTCTTTCCAGTTTTTGCTCCTGTAGCTGGTCTGAGAAGGGCAGTTCTGTTTCTCCTCTCTCACCTGGACAAAGCTGGGCCAAATCGGGCTTCATGCCTAAATGAAAAGCTGTTTACCTTTAAGGGGAAGCAGTCATATTCCTAATTCTGTGTCTGCAAAGCATTTAGCACAACACTGGTCTCTGTCAGGTTTGGATTATAAGTGCCAGCAAAGCAGAAATCATTAACACTGGGACCCACAGGTGAAAGGAACTGTATGTCTGAACTACTCCACTGAACCGATTACTTTTCACTAATCTATGCAGCTTTAATTTCTTCTTACCTCTAACATCAACTGGGTGAACTCCTCGTTGCTAAGAAATGAAGGCTTCCAGTCTTGTCTAATCTCACAGGCTTCTGTCTGTGCTGTGATTTCTTACAGAGAAAACATCAAAAAAGCAACATGACTCACATTCATTGGGACTTTTTTTTCATTTTCAAGTAACACGATTTCTTTTAAGAAGCTTTCAGAGGAATCATCCTCAGATCATTCTCCATACAAAGCCTTATTATATGCAACACTCAATTTCCACGCCATCACGATAGAAATGCATTAGAAATCAGGAGAGGAAAAAAAAGAAAAAAAAAAGAGGAGACATTTTGGGTAGTTTGAAGGGAACCTTCAAAACTGAAGAAAACAATTTCTTCAAAAATGTTCTTTCCAGTGCTCTGGGCTAGCCTCAGAGCATCACTGACAGCAGACTGGGGCTGGCTCTGCAGCCACTGCAGGATGGCAGGAGCCCACAGGCAGCAGGAGGGGCTGCACCTATCCAGACCTGGGAAGAGGGGGCAGAAATCCTCTTTTGTGGTGTGTGCTGTTCCTCAGCTCCTCCTTCCTGCTCTGCTTGAGAGCACATAAAGCATGCCAGTGAGGGAAATGCAGCAATGTCACTGCATTCAAGCCTAGCCCCATCTGTTGACGCCAACTGCTGTGCCTTAATCTGACCCTCACTTAAATTCATGTCCTATACGGGGTTCTTAGATGCTTGGGAAAAATAGTTTTCATCTTCTAAGCAGCAACTGGCTGCTGGTCAGCTGCAGAGCCAGTACCTCCAAGGGGAAAGGGCCCAAGGGGAAGGTGGCAGCGCCCTCAGTACCTTTCTGTTTCTGTAAGAAGTCGATGGTCCTCTGCAGTATGGTGGACTTGTCCATCTTGAGAGGGTGGCCGTGGCCCTGCAGCATTGTGCAAAGCTCTTTAATGAGGACATTGAACTGGTCTCTCCTCTTTTTTTCAGATTTGTTGCGTGATGCCCTGGATGACAGAAACATGAATGGCACTAAGTAAAAGGAAGGGTCTGCAGCTCGACCCAAGGAGGATCAAGTAGCCCTGTCCCAGCAAAACACTTTAAGTACAAGAATCTGAACCCTGCTGGGACTGCTCATTTCTTTAGAATTAGGCTCGGGAGTAAGTGTTGGTGCTTTGAGCCTTGCAGTAGGACTGAACTCACTGTCAGAAAGGAATGCTTGCAGGTAACAAATAGGATTTATATGCATTTGAGCAAGACTGCATCCTTACGCACATTTCAGCAGCAGTTCTCATTGTTTCAAAACCAGTGATGGCTTCACAAAGGTGCTATAGGTGAAATTTCTCCAGTACAATAGTCCTGGCACCACTCACTGACTTTTTGCCCACTTCTGTTTTGCAGCTACTATGCACGCATGTAGAGGTCAAAATGAGAGGGATGCCTCATTCTTGGATTTGTACCTGCAGAAGTAGCTCATTCCCAGAGAACATTGTGCAGAGATAATTTGATTGCAGAACAAAGTCAAGCACACACTCTCACATCTGGGTTTGGAAATCTGGAGTGGCAGCAGTGTGATATATGAAACTGGGCACGTTAAAAGTCTGGCTGCGGAAACCACAGACTCGTTTCCAGCTTGCATTAATACAATTAAAGAATGTTTTATTAGGGTTTTCCCCTCCATTAAAAACAATAAAGGAGAAAGCAAATCCATTCAATTTCTTCCAAAATGTTCTTTCCAATGCTCCTATCTGAGATAACCCTATTTTCATACAATCTCTTCCAGTAGTAATTATTTTTCTTTACAAGTGCATTCATGATGATACATTGGCCCTGCGATCCAGCCCGAGTGTGCTATGCAGGAAGCATTTCCATTCACTTTCAGGTTGGCATTTGGAAGTTCTCACATCCAGCATTTGCTTTCCCAGCCCTCTCTGTTTTGGCACTAATGTACGATGAGTAATTACAGCTGAACCAAGCTCCTCTGAAGGAAGACCAGCTCCTTCCTACCTGTGCTAAGGCAGGACTGCCCTCTAAGTCTCATGGGGAACCCAGGTGGGCAGCACTTCATGAGGTCAATAAAATCACAGACTGGGGTACTGCATCAGCATGGTAAATAGCCATGGGATAACAAGAGGGTAAAGGAATGTAATCTAAGGAGCACCGAGCTGATTAACCCATCGTAGGGGTGGTCAAATACACCGTGAGAAGCTTGAAAATGGTGACAAAATTACATTTTATGTGGTCTGCTATCCACAGCCTGAAAACTGCAGGATTTTGCCTCTGACATCAGTGCCCTGACTACTTTTACAAGCATCAGACAACGCAGCCAGCATTTGCAGTTCTTCCCTGGAAGAGCTTGCAAGCTCAGCGCTCCGTGCATCCCTTCATACCTCTTTGCCCTGTCCTTCTCATCTTCATCCATCAGTTCGTTTACACGACACAGGGCTCTGGAAGGAAAGGACAGAAGTACTTACTGAGTCACATTGCCTGATCTTGTTGAGGCTGTCAGAACATGGAGCTTACTGGTTTGTACGTTATGACCTCCTGGATGTTTCTATCACCCCCTCCCCAGCCTCCGCTCGATTACATAGTTTCTTGCCTGTTCTGTCACCTACTGAGGCTTGAGAGCTGAAACCTTTGCCATATGCCCATGGCATATTGTATTCATCTACAATAACTGTAACTGTACTGGGAAAGAGCCAGCAGCCCCCAGCCTGCCTCTGCAGTCCCCTCTGTGAAAACAGCCCCAGCCACAATCAAGCGCAGCCAGCACCTGATGCAGCCAGGGGAACACCAGGGATGGGGAACCCTACCAAAGCACTGATTTCTGTACAGGAACCAGCATCTCCCCTGCAAACATGAGAGCTGATCTCAGTTCAATGTCTGTGCCAGGTAGCACAGTGCCTGGTCCTGCTAGGCTGCTGGAATCCGTTGCAATGCTTAAAGAGCAACTGAGATTTCTGTCCCAGCGCAAGGGCACAGGAGGAAGGTATGCTGATCCCCCAGAGGATTAGTATTAGGCAACAGCAGGGTACGGTCAGGAGATTCGAGGGATGATATGAGACAGGCTCACCTGAAATGCCCTGTGGCCAACGACCGATGCTTGCACCGGTGGACTCCCACCACATCATCCCAGCTGCGTCCCACCACAGGGATTCATCCCCAAGGCTGCAAGTCAAAACTGTTCCTCTGCTGGCATTAACCAGGGAAAGGAAGGGAAGGTGACCTGGCTTCCCTGGGGTCTGTCAGCAGTCACTGTGGGCTGCTGTCTTTATCATACACTAACTGCTCCTGCAGCACAGGTGAGGAGAACAGTTGGCTGCAATTCCCAGTAAGGACACGGTACTCTCAAGCCCCGTGCAATGATATAAAATCCATCATGATCAGGGTGACCTCTTCACTGGTGCTTTGCTCTCAGGTCAGTAACTCCAAATGAAATAAAACCACCCACAACCGAGAGGATGTCAAAGATGCTGCTCACAGAAAAAGCAACAAAAATTCCCCCTCCCTCCCCTGCTCTGGAGCAAGGATTCCCCTCCCTGCAGGGGACTTGGGCAGAGTATGATTTGTATGATTTCTGTCTGGTTTCTCCAGCCCCAAAATGTGGATGTACGCCATGGGGAGTACATGGAGAGTGGTTCTCCCTGCCTGAGTCCCTGGAAGCCCAATGAGCCATTACCTGTTCTATTGCTCAGATTCATCAGTCCAGACTGACGGAGTGGGATCAGCACTTCTTATCACCATGTAAATAGAGACGGAGAAAAATTAATCCTGGAAGGAAAAGCAAAACACAATTAAAACACAGTTGCAAACAAGACTTAGCATCAAGAGCAGCAATCGCTTCAAGCTGAAGAGGTCTGCGGCCACCAGTTAGAAAGGTGGTCGGTGTAACTGGGGAGCACCCAGGGACACTGGGACATGTCTGGGACTCCTGGTTTTGTGTGCACCACCTGCTGCCACAGAGGCAGGCCCAACTGACCTCTCATGGCCAAAAAAACACAAGGCCCGGTAGTGTGGAAGAATGGCCCGACTAGTGTGGGGCCGCTGAGGATCGATAGGAGTCTTTCCAACACCTGATGGTACAGCTGGCATGTGTGCAATGAGAACCTGTGAGTTCATCTGCCATTCACCAAGGCTGATCTGTCTGGTGTTTGCGGCCAACACAGAGCCCCTCCTGTGGTACAGGGAGAGTGCTCTGTAGGGGAGGCAAAATGGGACAACAGGCCGAATGCTTGCTCACTGCACCCACATGAGATTATGTCAGTCCGCCTGCTTGAAACACTTGGGTCAGATAAAATGCAATGCCCTGGTAATAAACTGCAACACCGCAGTTACCTGGAAGAGGACTGAAGCTCCTGGCACAATGGAAGTATCAGAGTAACACACAAACATGCAGCTATATAATATGCTTCATGTGTTTCAGCCCTAAGCACTTCAGTAAAAAGCGCGGCTGGGATTAAGTCGGCAATTTCATCTCAGAACACAAACTTCCAGGGAAAACCTTACGCAAGGACTGGTGTCCCCGCTGCAAACACCACCTACGTGCCAGGTTTAGGTACAGGGGACCTGCTAGGCTGCTGCTCTCACAGCAGTTGTACGCTGGTCAAATTACAAGCTTTTATCTGAGTTCAAAAGGAGCGTGTGATCTTGTTTGTTATCCTAGTGACCTACATTGGAACTGAAATTCTTATCTTAGTCACTGCTTCTCACCGTCAGCGCTGCTTTTTTCAGAATTACATCGTCGTTGCTCCTCCAGAAGGATGGCCCACACTCAAGTTTTGCTAACCCTTAACGATTTCTGAGATACAGAGATATTGAGAATATTCTTTTTAAAGCAGTGGGTTAGATTAAAAAAAAAATAAAAAAAGCAGTACTTGGAACCACACAAACAAATCTATTAAAACTTTTCAGAAAGCATTTTTCACATACAGGCCGAAGTACGCAAAAATTCAGCCAAACTAAAGGAGTCTTCCTGAGTTTTGAGTGCAAAGCTTTGCACAGAAACCTTCCCATTGCCTGTCTAACCACCGCAGGCTTTTTACTGGACATTAACAACGTCCAGTCAATGCTCACCAAGCCTGAATTAGGAAAGGCAGTCCCAATTCCCCCATCTCCAGCAGTAGCCGTGGCATCCTTCCATGGCACGGCTGATGTGAGCTGCTGGGGTGACAAGGCTTCCCGGGCCTGTCCTGGGGACACCCCGGTGAACGCGAGCGATGCCCGCGGTCAGCACCAGACTTGGAGGCTCAGACAGAATAAAAGGCCATAAAAGAAGTCACAGGCCCGATCCCACGGAGAAGCTTTTTGCATGATGCAGCAGGATGGTGAGCTATAAAAAGTCTTAGCAGAAGACACCTAAGGACAGAATATTCTTAACCGGATTAAGCACTTCAGGACTACATTTAGCTAAGTGCTTTTTGTCTTGTTATGAGCCAGGGCTAAATATAGTAAGCAGAATACTTAAGAATAGTTTCATAAGGGTTGTATACACTCCTCGGCAAGATAAGGCACTTAGCACTATTGACAGAAGTATGTCTGCATGTTAAGAGTATTTTAAACAGCTCCAGATAGAATCTCTTTGACCTTAACTGTATTAACCAGAGGGATCAAAATTTATTTATTGCCTCCTGAAAATCCTCTCCTGCAACACATGGAGAGAACTCCTGAACTCTGTGGGCAGGTGAGGAGAGAGGACACCTGTGGATGCTGCCAGCACCTTCTTCCACCCCACCTCCAACCGGTGATGGTCAGTGTTCCCACCAAGAAATGCACATCCATCATTGCTTAATGCCCTCTATAGTGAGAAAAGATTTGTTCTTCCCTTGCACGAAGCATCTCAAACAACGCTAAAAGCACTTTAAAGGCAAGTTACATTTTAGACTTTTCAAACATCACTGTATTAAAGTTGTTTCTAGGGTTACAGAAAGGGCAATGGAGTCTGACAGCCTTAACAAGACAATGGACTTCTCAGATACACATCTAAAAGTTAAAGTGCTGTTTCATCCTTTCTGCAATATTCTGGCACAATTTTTACTGAAGAGGGAACGGGAGAAGGAATTTTTTTATTAACTCTTTGTTTTGCCGAACTGTTTGACTTCAGGAGCTATCTAAAACTGCAATATTTTGACTAAAGATAATGTTTATTGGATTGCTGTAAAAACATCAAAACATTTGAGGGTAACTGTTAATGGCGTAACATATTAGAAAGAGTTATCCCCTGAAACCAACAGTTGAATGCTTCAATATAGTGTTAATTTTAATTATTTGGCTATGTCACTGACGACAAGGTAAAGCTCACTCTGTGAGTCTTAGTGCTCTGATTTCTTTGTGATCAGCAGCAAATAAAGTTTCACTACTCACCTAAAAACAGCCCTGACAACAGCTAATTTGATTGCTTTCTCCAACTATTTCAAGTCATCTGATTAAAAATATTCTCTATGCACAAAAACTTTGTATTTATATTTTTGTAGCATTTTGCACTTGTGTAATGCATGGCAGTTCGGGAGTCTTCAAATCTATACTGTAGGAAATATTTTAATTACAGAAATGTGCCATGCTAATAATTTCCATGGATTTTACATGCAAGGAATTCTGCAGAGAGCCCTCAATTACAAGATGCAGCACAACACAGCCGTAAATAAGAGAGTTAATGCATTCTCCAGCAGTACGATTTATATGTCAATACGGCGATGTTTCATTCTTCCAGAGGCAACAGGAGGGCATGACTATGCTTGACAGCTAAACAGCAGATTTAATTTTTAAAAGGCAGAATTTAACCTTTTCAGTGAAGTGCTACTGATTCAATTATAAGATGCTAATGTAAATGACATTTGGAAAAACCAAACAGTGCCTCTGAACCTTTCCGGCTGTTTTACACACGGCGAGGATCCTCCCCATCCCTGGATCTCTACCACTTACTTCTGTTTCCCACCCCTGCCTGTATTTTCGTGCAGCATCTCTGCAGCAGCTGGAACAGGGTAATAATGGTGGTGAATTGATGAGAGAACCCAAAAATCTGTGTCCTCCTCTTGTTCATCTGTCAGAAGTGGACCTTTTCTGCCACTGCTGTAAGAGGAGCATCTCAATGCGCTCGCTTAGCTGCAGCATCCCCCTCCTGGTTTATTGAGCTCTAAATTTAGCTTGTTACCTGTGACAGATTTATGACTACATTCATTACAGCAGTAACAGCTTCAGAGAGAAGCTAAGAGGTGCCCAAAGAAAATGGATTATACAAAACAATTACGCCATAAAAGAGGCTGTATCAGAACACTGTGATTCAGCACCAAAATGAAATGAAAGATAAAGGCAGGAACAATGCTGCTGTGGGTTTTCTTTTTTTTTTTTGCTTGTGTGTCTTTATTTATTTATTTTTTTTAACTAGGGTATGCTGTTTTCTGACAAAAGGAAAGGGGAGAAAGATTAAAAAACACTAACAGACACTTGAAAAGAAAAGATGATTACTGGAACATTTTGTTCTCTAGGATTTTTGTCAGATCCTGAAGAAAATAGCTGGCCAACTTTGTTCTGTTCCAGCAATTTACTAAGCTTTGCAGGCTAAAGATGCAATGTTGGAGGAGATTATTTAAAATGTCTCCAGGGCTTCTGTAACAAGAAGGGCATGTATTTAATTAACTCTATCAATTTGTCTAATAGCCTCTTAAAATCCTCAAAAGATGGCAAAAGGCAGGACTGCTGATTCACAACCCTACCAGTACAAGAACACAACTCCACTGGCACACACAGGGGAGGAGAAAAATGAGCATGCAAATAATACTCCTGCTGCCTTGGACAAATACCTGTGTTTATTTGTAGCCAGTTACTACAGGAACTACCTTTCCAGTAAATGTGTGTTGTACTATGAAATGATGAAAATGTATCTAGCCTATAAATACATTTTTAACACACCTGGCTCATTCAGACACGGTATTTCTGGACCTGGATGCTCAGACTAATATTTAGAGCCAAATAATCCCCAAACAATAACATACAATTTTCTTTCCCTTGTGTGGCATAGCAGCAAAGGCAGTTGTTCACAAAAAATCCTTCAGCAGAAATTGAGACGTGTGTTCGCATGTGACTATTTCCAGGAAAGGCACATAGAGACAAAGAGAAGGCAGCAATATTGAAATCTCACAACCAGAAGCCTTTTGAACAGAATTTTCTCCAACATTTCCAGAAAATAGGAATTTTCTTAAAGCTCTGGTTCTGCTTATGGCTGATCCCAACAGGGCAATGCATGGGGTGCACAGACATACACATATAAACACGCATTTTAGTTCAGAATGATTTACAAAAAAAAACTGAAAGCAATCTCTACCAAGGAAAGGTGACGTTCAGGATGACTGCAGCACTGCTCGTCTCCTGAGGTTTAAAGTTAAGCAACCATTCCTGCTGGTGAATGTGGAAAGAAGGCAAGCAGGGCTCCCTGTCTCGTGCCTCAGGGCACTTTCTATCATATCCACTTCTCTGGCAAATCACAAAAGATGGCGTTTGTGTGTGTGGGAAGTTAACCCAACAAATTTCAGCAATGAAATAAGCAATAAAAAACAAGCAAGCCAACAAAACAAATAATTTGATTCTGCAGCTTAAACAAGATGGACAACGAGTTTTGGTTGTGCTACCCTGAAATCCTGCTTACATTTCCTTTTTTGTTCTATTTACTATAGGTGAAACTCATCCCAAACTAAGTCTATGTGCCATTGAACTACCTACTTTTAGACCCTGTGTGCAGAATAAATGCAATTACTACCCAATAAAGAAAATCAGCCACCTAGTCAAGCTAAACCCAGTTTGTTCAAGGAGGCAGTAATAGCACCCATGTCCTTAGCTGTTCTCCTTTTCTGCTCAAACAATATATATAATTTTTTTTGTTTTCAGTTTCTTCTTTCTATGGCTTGTATATAAAATGCATTTCAGATTCTGGAGGGTGGTACAGATGAGGAGATTTGTGCTTTGTGTTTGCTTGTGCTGCAGGTGGAACTCATAATGCAAAACTAAAAGTGAGGCCCGAGGGCTGTTTGCCTTGCACAGGGAAAGGAGGAGCCTTCAAATGCATCAGCAGTGGGTCATTGGGGCTTCCAGGGCCCCACTTCCCAGCTGCTCTGCTCTGGTGAGGAGATAAGTGGGTTGCATGACTTGGCTAAAGGTCCTTCTTCTCACAGGCTGCAGGATGAGAAGTGATGAAAGCAAGAACTGATTGCCATCTCCCTGATGAGCACATCCCAGGGTCCCAAGGTACCTGTCTGAAGAACAAGAAAGGCGGTGCCAGACTTCTCTATTTGGACTTCATTTAATGAAAGAGGCCCAATACTATCAGTGCTCCTCCACTACATGACCAGGTGTTTAGTACAGCCCATTCCTTTCTGGCATGCACAGACTGACTGTATGACACAAACTGGAGTATCCTGAAGGCACAAGGCATGCTACTCCTGTACTGCCCTGTCCTTGCACTACGCTACATGCCCTACAAGAGAGGGAAACTCAGCCAGGGCCTTGCTGCTGCTGGGCAATGCACCACGAAGCAGCTGGATGAGGTACAGACACCCTGCAGGTAGCCAGCTATCCCTGCCTCTGTCATTCCTCTGCTTCCTTACATCTGCAGGGTCCTCTGTACCAGGGAACCCTTTGGCTGCTGTGCTGGGAGGTCTTGGGAATCTGGTTCTTGTTCACTTTCCTTTGCTTTCTATGAACAATGTTGACTTCTCCGATGCTCTGCAAGCATCTTGCTGCTTTCTCCTCCACTGCTTCTACGTCAGGAAGTCCTGGCATGCTCTATAAACATGCTTATCCCTGTTGTACAAGTGAGGAAACAGGGGCACACATTTCACTTCTGTCTTTTTATGAGTGTCCCAGTTTTGGGAAGCTGGATTTGAAATAGTAAATGCAGCTACAGCCTAATTTTAAGTAATGCCAAAACCCAGCACAAGCATCTACAAACAATGCACATTTTGGAAAAGTTTGACCTAAATCATTGGCCCAAGGTCAGCCAGCAGAGTTAAGAAGTGAATCCAGATGTCCCGACGATTAGCCCTGTCTACTGGCATCCAGTCAAGTCTTCCCTCCTAAAATAAGCTTCCTGAAGCATCAGACTAAAGTCTTAGAACTCACTTTAATATGTAGCACTGATAAGAACTGATTTCCAAGCGAAGAAGTGAGAAAAAAACAACAGTTCATTATTTTTTCCTCAAGTGACCACTGAGTGACCAGTGGAAGGACAGCTCAGGGTTCATTTGATCCCAAATTTCTACTGATACATCAAAAAAAGGAAGATTCTTCTCCCTTTCTAAAACAACTTGAAGAAAAAGCGTTTTGCCTCCGTAATCCTAGACCTGAGTAATATAATCTGCTCTCTGTTGCAATCTGTTTCTCATGTGTATCACCAGCCTGGAATTTCTGGAACTCAATACATAAGGAAGCTATTCAAAAAAAAGGAAATATTATGACAAAAGGATTAGAGATAGGTCTAAACCAGATTGAAAGCCTCCCCATAGCAGAGGAGAATTCAGCTGCTGATCCAGAGTTAAAACTCTCAACTTCAGCCCAAATCTCAAACCTGAACACTGCCAAAACGATGGCATTTCCCAGCACCAGCCCACCTCTCAGCTCTGGTTCAGAGACAGAAAAGAAAGGAGAGAACAGGCCCCGGGGCCACGCAGTGAAGCATTTATTCTCCTGCAGCAGAAGTGGAGCAGCACTAGCTGTCTGAACAGTTCAACTGCCCCACGTGAAAGACCTGTGAGAAAATTATAAAGAGCTCTAGTAGTTAAAATTCAAAGTCTTACATGCAGGCTTACTTAGAGTTTTATCTACTTACCCATTAAATGAATATCAAAGGATTCACTGCAGCTGAGCTAACTGACCTCATTTTATATCTCTGGCTTCACGCGTCCAAGTTCAAGCTAAGAAAAACTTTACCCTCTCGGTGTGTTTAATTCGGGAGCGTTCCAGGTATAACGTGCATGTAAGTCAAAAGGAATTTAAACAAAGCGCTTACATTTCAAAATTTGTCTTATCCTCATTTGGCTCCGGGAATTTCAGCTGCTTTCCTTAAATGATCTCCTCGCATCTGCTCTCCAGCTGAGCCGTGTCCGTGCCCCACTGACCTTACTGCTGCCATCTCTGTAATCTTGCAGCTGAGAATAACCAGCCACGCACCCCGGCCCTGCAAACGTCCAGAGCCTTTCGAGAAAGAGGAGGTAGAAAAGAACCAGCTTTTATGTAAGAGGGAAAAGAAGGATTTAAGAGAAAAAAAAAATGCTATGTGACTCAGGTGAGCGATGGGAACCGCATGCCCGAGGAACCCTGCCCTGGCTTCCTCGGGCAATGGGAACCGGAGGCGTCAGCATCTTGCGGGATTATGCTCTGCAACGGCAGCTGGCAGATATTTTCCTAATGCAGAGCACAGCAGCATCGTTCACACTCGTTTGATTCTATTTGCTGCTGTTCCTATTCAACCCCGACTAATCCGATCAAGTTATTTCTTGGCCTGTGCCTTAAAGCCGAACAAGTAAACACTTTTCATAAGGTCTGAGCCCACTTGTTTCAAGTGTATGATTAAGCACTGGATGTGAGCATTATTGTGAGAAAATTCACCTAATTGCTCAGAATTTCCAAAATAACCCACACTTGTCTTGAAGTGGTAATTTTCTATCCAGTGTTTTATTTCCTGCATTACAAATACATAATATGGCTGCAAAGGGGTCCCAAAGACCAAGCGTGTTTGTGCTTCAGCTACCCTAAAGAACGGCTCTTTTGAGCAGAGAACAGCTAATAATGGCCCTAGTTAGACAGCACGATGCAAAATATTTTCTGTGGCTACGAGACCTTCTCCTTCTTGTTTACTATGAAGAAGACAGACAGACGATAAATACAGTCATTAAATGCATTTTGGACAAAGTCACGCTCATTTACAGTATTTGCATGCAGTAACCCCATAAGACTTATGAACCAGCAAAGCTGTTGATCCAAGTCTAATTCTATTGCAGTTACACCAAGGATGGATTTGAACCATTGAAGCTCACACTTTTTTTTTTTTTTTCCAAGAAGAATTGCTGCCACTTATGTTACTGGAAGTGTTAATAATATAGCTGGTTTTCCTTCCTTCTTTAGAACAACCTCCGCACCTTCTCTTTCTCTTCTCTGAGACACTTTTAACTTCACATCCAATATTCCCTTTTGCAATATCTTGCCCGTATCACTTCTCAACTACCTCCTCAAAAGATGTTATTTGTTCTGAAAGCTTCAGGAATAAAAGAATATTTAAACAATTAACTGCAATCAGATTCATCATTCTGCACAGTACTGCAAATCTGCACTGGAAATGTAATGAGAAAGCAAAACTTTTGCTCCGAAAGAGGAAAAGAGGAGATAAACATCAACATGTCTTTCTCTCTTATTACTTCGTTATCATTTTTAGACTACAAATATGACAGCCACTGGAGCAGTTTAATACTGGGTCATTGTTGTTACACATATTATGCACAAAGACCCGAGTCCTCATTCTGTCATAGATAAGACATTCACACACTTTTTTTTTTTTTTTTCCCCTTACAGTTTATTTGCATGGCTGGCTGGATAATCAACCAAAATAACAAAATATGACTCAGCACGACTGAATGTCCCCTTTGCTTTGGGGATTCTCTCGCAAGTTTATTTTTTTTTTTTTAACTCTAAAACTGGAAAAGATCTGTCCCTCAACAACTGTGTGAGCATACAGAACATTTTAAAATGAGTTTTATTTCTTATCTGCAGTGTTCTTACACTAAGAATCCTCCTCCTGTGAGTCACAACCAGGACTCCAACACAACCAGTAAGTTAAAAGCATGGGCCCATCTGTCTCGAAGGGTAACTCTCAGGTAAGAGACCTGGCCAGCAGAAAAGGCTGCAGCATGAGACAGCATCTCCCCTGAGACACAGTGCAAAGAGCTCTGGAGAACGAAGATCTGCTGGCACGTGCCTCTTGTGTTAACCACCTGTGTAATTCCTGGGTGCAGGCAGTGGGATTTGTTTGTGCTTTCCAGAAGTAGGACAGACACAAATCTGTTACTCTGGGCTTTTGCGACCAAAGCACCTTAAACCATATATCCACATACCAGCAGCATCCATACTATATTTAACACCATAAAAGTAGGCTGGCTCAGAAGATAAACATTAAAACCAGCTGATGAAAGATATGCGATGTACGTGCCCACAAAACAGACGGGTTGAAAGGGAGCTTGTTCCTGTGATAATCTGACTACGTAACACCACCAAGGCCAGCACAACCCCTGACGAACATTTACGCAGTAGCATGAAGCCAGCAGCAGAAGTTAAAAATGTCCGTGACCTTTAGCTAGCAGTCCCAGTTTCCTCGGGATTTCACACCGTGTTGGAGAGGCAAACATCATCTGTACTCGCAGCCTCTTTCTTTCCTGCACTGCTTTCGTGTACGTCTTCTATAAATCACAAGCAAACTTCACAGTGGTTTAGCCAAAACTCAAGCAGGGAAAACATTCAATTAGGCAGAGAGAAAAACCACCTTCCTCCTTCCTTCTCCTCCTCCCACCAGGCCAGCTGCGAAAGGTCAGTAGTAAAATTCCTTGTAAGAGCACAGAAATTAGTGTTACATCCTTCCTAACAAGAACATCTCTTCTAGTTTTGTGTTCTGTGTGGGCAAATTCTGCATGCTGTAAGCCAACCAGGCTGAAGCTGGTGTGGTTTTTAGGGCTAAGCATGCCCGTCTCTCTAAAAGCAAGCCCCTGGTTGCCAGCCGTGCTGTCACAAAAAGTAATCCAAAGTACCTAAGCTGCTTTCTTCTACGCTGAAGTGTAGATGAATAAGAAATCAAGTGCAGTACCACAAAATGCCTCTCCGAAGCTTGTTTACCATTGCCGTAGTAGCTGAGTCGCTGAATGAAATATTTACAACTATTCATGCAATCAAACTCATTTTCCTAAGGAAATAACTGATTAGGTATCTCACATCTGTTCCTGACAATGATTTAAGCCTGTGCTGATCCATATCTAGTCCTGACATGAATGCTAATGCTTCGGAAGCAGTCATCCTTAATGGGAGGGTGACGACAGGCGATCCGGCTCTGGTGGCGATGGGCTGCTGTAGGGAAGGTCCTCATCCACAGGTGAGGAATGATACAAGCAGCCCACAGCTCCCTCTAACCTTATGACCTAGGGCTTAGGAAGCCTGGTAGGAGATAGAAGCCAGAGTGATGCTTGACGTGGAATTATCTTGGGAATTATCTTCCCATCCCTGTCAAAAGTTTTTAATATCTCACAGATGCTTGCTTCCTCTATGCAGAAGAGCAATCCTGCTCTGCCAGACTCCGGCGTTGCATGTCCTCCTTCCAACAACATTTCCCCATCAGGGCTCTTCTCTGATTGAAGATATTGCAAGTGTTGCAAGGCTGGGAGGAAAATCAGCTGCTAGTAAAGCTGATTGAGATGATTCCCTAATAAAACATGACATTCATGTCAGGAAAGACAAAAGTAAATGCCACGCTTTTGCTCAGAAAAATAGCTGTTCTGTGGGCAAACTCTCAAAGCCGACACTGATAGAAATACAGGGAGAAAAACAGTGCTTAGTTAATCTAATTTAATTCATCCAGCAATCCTCTTTTCCACAGTAAATTTATCTCAAGAACTTACAAAGGAGGAAAAAGATGCGTTTAGTGCAGTGGCTCCAAACTCCACACACTTCGTTACTGCAGAGACCCTCTCAAGTCAACTGCAGAGCTCCTCAGTGCTGAGCCAAAGATGCCAAAGACAAACCCCACAATTTGTGTGACTGTTCCTGCTGGTACTGTCTCTCCCTTGTGCTAACAGCCAGGTCTGGCAACAGCAACCAGGTCAGAAGAAAATGTTTGACAACACCTACATCACAAAAAAAATTTACTTTGAGGTCAAGGAACCAAATAAATACAACTGAAGAAAATTTGCCAGCGTTTGCCTGCAAAGGACCCTGCAGAGCTGTAAGTCAAACAGAAACGAAGTCCATGAAAGTGTCTGAGCAGTAAGCTCTGGAACAGTCAGGAATGCCTCATAAAAAGTACATTTCAAACACAGTCCAAAGAAGATTAAACTGTCTATTTAACTCTCTTAGGACTTCTATACATCATAAATAGACACGATGCCTTTTACGTAAAGCAGCTCATTATCTGACTTGTTCACTGATACCTCCTTTTACTCAAACAACTCAAACTGGACTATACTAGAAAATCCCAGTATAGTTTCCAAGATGTGACAGTTTTTGGAATAAGATAATGACTTATATATATAAAATTTTACTTACCGTGCAGTCGAATTCACATTAATATAATACATCATCTCTAAGGACAACTCTTAAGAAAGATGCTATTCCAGCTTGTTAATATTCACATGCTTTCCTTTTAAAAGAAATCAAAACACAGAAGTTGTCGTCCTCTTTTGATTTAGTCTTTATCCATCCCTTGAGTGAAAGAAGAGGTTCTGCTCTAGCCACAACAGCCTATTTCCAACCATCAAATCAATCCAACACTCCAAATCTCGGTTGCTCTACTAGTTGCATATATGAATACACCCATGATAGGGAATTCAGCTCCAGATTCAAAACATGTGCTCTGGATGGAGTTCTGATCCAGCCTCATTTCTTGTTTCCAAATGGTTTAGTGACAATTTTAGAGAATTGCACTTATTTTTCTCCCATTTTAGATAAAGAATCTTTCCCCCTTATGGACAGTATTGCAGAATCACACACACTCTCTTACTCTAAAAATTCTTCTGGGGCATTCTCCTTCCAAACCAAAGAATCTCCAGAAAGTAGCAATACAGAATTGCATGCAATCTCCCCACATAACACAATTTTCAGCAAAAGAACTGTGTACCAGGAGACATGAAGATGCCCCAGGTAAGGAAGGCACTGGGATCCATGGAGGCCCCAGCTCCAGCAAAATGAGCAAGGAGAATCCCAAGACTGGCCCCCAAGGGCCGACGTGTACTCCCTCTGCAATAGCACATCTCCAAATCACTGCTGCCATCCAGGAGGCCAACCCCAGAGCTTCAGATGCAGAGAAAATGAAGGAACTCGCTTTTTCTACATTGACTCATTGTCTCCGCTAATGACAAGGCTCAGCCCGCCGCAATAAGCAAGATTAAACAGAAGATGTAGGTGTTAAGATTAGCACACAGAGTTTGTTTTGTTAACACTTCCTACCGTGCCCCTTCCGTTAAAAGCCTGCTCCAAAACAAAGCCTTTCCAAGTATTCTGTTTGAGTGAAAAGCAAACTGTTGATACTCCTCCTTAACATGGCCAGCAGTAACGGAGCCAACCAAAGTCCCACCTTTTCGCCACACATGACTCACTTAATGCACACACTTAATAAAACATGATTAGAAACACTTTGATCAGCATGAATATTTCTAATTTACTGTAAATCGTGGCTGCGTACGCTGTGCTCAGCGACGGGACGAACAGGTTTGCAGCCCAACTTCCTCGGTGCGGGTGTAACCTCCCCAGCTCTTACAGCCTCCCTAATTGCTGGGTTTGCTGTAACCGGACCAAACGCACAGCATCCTCCTCAAGACGTGAAGACATACTTGCAGTTCGGGCAGTAGAGCCTTTGGTAGCCCAGACCCCAAGGCTGATATCCCCAGGATATCTATTTTCCTTCTGCTGATGCTCTGGGAGAGGTCCTTCAGCTGGTCCAGGGGTTTGGCTTATCCCTTTAGAAAAATCCTCTGAATTACTTAGAAGTCTTCTTACAATGCTGCCGCGTCTATACGAAATAATTAACAGCAACGGGAGCTGTTATCAGCTCATCTTTTGTTTATTTATTTCTCCAAAAAATGGTTTACTTATTATGCTGCTGACGGTCAAAACTTTATTGTCCTGAAGCAATGCGCCGCGCTGCGCTGTGAGTTAAAATAAGATTAAAGTAGGCTGAGCCCAGAAGAGAACAAACAAACCTTATTAATTTCTTTTACGCATATGTGTATGCGTGTGTTTGTGGGCTGAACGGATGAAGCAAGAGAGGAGATTAGCATTTTTATGGATATGATTCCTGCCGTTGCTACATACTTGAAAATCTTGCTTGAGCTCGGGCAGTTTGTAAACAAGAATAAACACACCTGCAAATATCTTGGCATTCAGCTATTAGTCAATCAATTAACCCATCTGCCTACACCTGCCACCCAGCAAAACGGCTGACATTGACTTGCACGTCGCTTATCTGGGAGAGGGAACACAAATTGTGGGGAAACAGAGGTGTAGAAGTGCCTGTTGAGGTGTTATACTGCCATGGGCACCAGAGGGGCTTGCCTAAATCCCTGCCTGGAGACGGGATGAGCACAGCACGGAGGGTAACCTCTGGTGCAAATACTGCAAGCCAACTCCAAGACACCTCTGTGGTGCCCCAGAAGCGTCCCACAAGTGCCCGTCACCATCTGACACCCCAAGTTCACCTTCCTGCCCTGGCCAGGGGCTGCTTCCAACCATGGGTGTGTGCCCAGGTGCACTCGTGTGTGTGCATCCGTCCTCCCCAGCCAGACCTCCAAGGTGCTGCCCTGCCTCCCTGCTGCCCTCCCAAGGAAAGATGCATTTTTCAGGGCTCCCTGGGAAAATGGTGAGCGAGCCTCTTAGTTACCATAGTGCTGTGCTCTACAGAGATGTTGACAAATTAATCAATTATACAACTGTGTTTGCTGAGAATACAAGTCACAGTCAGATGATCCGATGCGTTTCAGCAGCTCCGCGGAGTTTGGTTAGCGCACTTCCTTGTCTACAACCTCAGTATTATCCTCGTCTACACTGTCATTTTTCCATATTTCAATTTCTCTTAAGAGGCAGTTTATCGGGTATGTGATCTCTGCTTCAGGCTAAGTCAAGCTGTTTTCCTTCTTGCTTCCCTGCTTGCTTTCTGTCTTTTTTCCCCCCCTTCCCCCCTCTCTTTCCTGTAATAAGAAAAAGGAATAGGATGCACATTATGCATCAACTTTCTTATAACAAAACTGTCTTGCTAAAATTACCAACTCATCACTAAAGGCCAGCAATCTCGTATCTATTCTAGAGGTTTTTCTGCACAAATTACAGAATTTTTCTCTGATCAGTACCAGAGCAGGGCTGATTTTAAGTCCAGCTTTGCAACATATTTTAGGAATATCAGGTAGAAAGAGAACAGTGGGGACAGGAACACCAGCTCTCCAACCTCAGGAAATAACGCTTCTAGTGCTGACTTCACGTCTCTTCAACCATCAGGAGCCCCAGAACACGTCGTCACATCCTTCATCAAACTTACAGTTCGCATTGTTAGCACACATGATGAAACGGCACCATGACACGGAAAAGCAAGGTTTGTGAAAATCACTGCCCAGACCACACATCCTTGCAACCACACGAAGTTCATTAAACAACATTAGCAACCGATCCCTGAAAATATATCACGAAGGACACTGTGGATACTCACAGCGCGACCTGAAGGAAAAACTCCTCTCTGCCCCAAAATCTGATGAACAGGTTAAGCCAGGAAGCACGCCAGAAAACACCGCAGGCAGCCGTGCCAGCCTAACACCACAAGGAGCCTCCGCACCGCAGGATTTCCTTACACCTTGACCTGCGGCCAACATCTACTGCTTGGGAGGAAGGCGAACATGGGGAAAAAAAAAGGCTGATTCTGCAGCAATGGGGACAACTCTCTCTTGCCATGGCTCCCAGAAAAACAGCAGAAGCCTTGATGCATGGGGTTAATGTAACAGTGCAAACAAAACCTGGTCCAATCTCCTTTCAACCTCGCATTAAAAATACAGATATACTGGAGTCCAAAGGGCTAATTCTGCAAACTTAATTTCCTATCTCCAGGAACTCTCTAATTTAACTGTATAATCTCTTTCATAAGATTATCAAGATCTATCTCAAAACTACCCTAATTGAAAGACTATTACACAACCTCAATCCTTAGGTAGTTGGAAGCTTTCTTCTAATTTCCCATTCAAATTTATTCATGACCAACTTACACAATTTAATCTCGTGTGGATGCTATCTTTTGACTTACACAGTTTTTCCTCCTTCTTGCCATTTAGTCCCAGCTGTGCGTAAAAAGACCTATTGTAACCTGTGCCTTCATTTGTTCAATTGGCCGGAGCTAAACAAATTAAGGTGTTTAATCACACGTCATTCCATAGAGAGTGCATTTGTGTGATCATATCTCTCACCCTCCTGCCATTCTAATCTAACATTTTCTTGATGGGGGTGTCCAGAGCCGTGCGGTATCCCAACAGACTACACCACAAGCAACAGAAAGCTCTTGTACAATGATAAAACCAACGATAAAATCCCACCACTTGCCCACAGGTACCCGTGGCCACCCAGTGCCTCCACATCTCTGCCCTCTGTCCCCGCCAGTGACAAGCCCATTTCACACTCGAAATTCTTGTTGTTGGTCTCAACGCACAAAACTCTGCATGACTTTGCACCCAGCACTATTAAATGTCATTTTATTTCTATCACTCCAATCAACAAAGTCATCTAAATTCCTTTCATATGATAATCCAGTCCTCCTCCCTCCAAGGCCACCTCCCAGCCCCGTGTCCCGCCGGGCACACACCCAGCACTCCCCCAGCTCACTGTGGCCCCATCCTGATGGTCCTTGGGAGCAGCAGATCCGTTCGCTTCCATCTCAAAGGCCCTCTTTGAACACCAGTCTCCCATCAGACAACTTTATTTGGATGCAACTCTTGTACCTTTTGCTTAGCCAGCTCCTTCTCCACCTCTCAGCTCTCGTATTGAACCACCATCTTCCTTTTAAGCAACACTGTCCTGTGGGGCATGGTATCAAATGCTTGGCTTCACATAAATCACATTCCTGCACTACCCCACCTAAGAAATCTGTTATATAAAAAAGATGTTAGATTAGTCTAGCACAATCCATTTTTTTGATAAAATCTTGTTGCAATTTATCCTTCTTCCTCATTATTTCCATGTCTAATTATTCTTTCCTACAAAATACGTCATGAGACACCGTGTACTATTGCATTCAAACCAGCACGCCTATAGTTCCCTGCATCACATTTTTTGTTTTTTGACTACGTAGGGACTCCGTGTACAGGATACAAACACTTCCCCTCCTCTGCAGCTGATGAGCCACGGGAGAGCCTTGCTGCAAGCCTTGCCATGCAAGCCTGGCGTATGGTTGCAGCAGCCTGGTGCCACTGCTTTTGGCATCCCACAACCAGGATCACTGGGACTCCTTCTTTTGTCTTGGTAAGATAGTTAGGTTTTGCTCTTTTTTATTTATTTTTAATAACTTTGCTATGAATAGCTTCCAGTCTCCTACAGATTTGTTGGCAATTTTTTGGTGCTTAGGGTCATAGGTTATTGGGTGATGTCGGTGGTAGGGGGATGGTTGGACCAGATGATCTCTGAGGGCACTTTTCCTACCTTAACGATTCTATGGTTCTATGAATTTCACTCTGTGCCAGGTTCTATAGAAGGTCCTCCTTTCATGCAAAAGTTGTCATAACACAGAGATGCAAGTTCTCCTTTCAGTTTAGGCACAGCTAATTTCAGTTCTGTGTAAACTGATTCAGGGCAGGTTCAACCAAAATAAGTCCACATGAACCCAAATAAGAACGTCTGTGCGCAAGGTCACACCAGGTTAATCAAATCACTTTAAAAATGGACTTAAACTAAACTGGTGTAATCTCTCTGTGTAGACAAGGCCAAAGCCAATAATGGAAAATCAAGTAGGTCAACTTCTCTCATTAATTGCATGCACCCCATGTGCATTGACCGAATCTGGTGGGTCTATGGCGAGCGGAAGCATGGCCGGCAGGCCCAGTGGGGCACGGGGCGCTTGGCAGGGCTTCGCCACCGTCTTGAGCTTGCCTACAACCCAGGCTTGGGTGGGACATGAGTGACAAACCGGGCCCCAAAGGGTGCTGCAGGCACGCCACCACGGGGCAGGAGGGCTCGGTGCCAGAGTCCTTGCACACAACCACAAGTAGCAGAGAAACGAGGGAAAAGGAGGTGTGTACGGGACACCCAAACACAGCATTTTAATAACACCAACCCAGACTGGTCCACACTATTTAGATTTTCAGATGCTTTACCACTTTGGTTAAAGACATACTATTCCATCAGAATCCCTCACTATCCCGGTACGAGCCCGGATCAGGTGTCCTGGTACAGGCACACAGCTTGCTCCCCCAGTCTCAAAGGAATGAGCCATGTTGGCATTAAAACCTTTGTATCACCACACGTGAATCTTGGGTAGTTGCGTAATTTAGGACAAAACAATGCCACTTCTGTGTATAGACAAGCCCCAGGTCCAAACTGTAAAGACATTGTACCAATTTTCTGATACTACTAATGAGCAGAAGTCGCGTTTGACATCAGCATCTCTGAAATCCAGTGTCGCTTCCAATGCCATGAGACTTTAATTATGAACTGCTCACTCGCTAATTTTAATTTTGAACCCTGAGCTATTTTTGAGTACTTGATGTGTGCCTTAAACCAGCGAAATAATTCAATACAGACATAAACTGAGTGGCTAAAAAACAGGAACCATCGCAGGTCTTACTGCCAAATTTCACTGAAGTTTGCAGTTTATAAAAAAAAAAAAAAAATCAAACCAATTTTACTTTTTCTTCTAGATCAACTAATTTCTCTAATTGAACAGAATAAACGAGCAGCGAGTAACCACTCCTATGGCAATTTACATTTTTCCTCTTACATCGTCCAGAAAAATCGTGAGGGCTCAGCAGTGAACGCGGGTAGCCCCACAGACACCAATGCCTCCCGTCCACACCAGCTCCCATTTCTGGCCTCACCACCGCCCCTGCTCTCCTCGCGTGTGTCAGAAGTTGGGCAGCCATGGAGCCCCGAGCACTGCCACTACGGCTGTCAGTGCACGGGGTGCCCTGCTCCTCTGCTGATTTGCCATCACCAGCGCGCTGATTTGGTCTGATTTAGCATGTTACAGGAAAAGTCTCTCTCTCTTCTTCTTTTTTTTTTTTTTTTTTTTTGAATACATTTTCTAGCAAATCAAAAACCTAAATGCATTTTTTTCTTTTTCACTGGCTAATTACAGCAAGGCAGCGCAGCCTAGGAAGTTTACAGAAATTAAACAAATTCCCAGACCAAGCAGTACACGCCGTGGTGCTACGTTCAGAACGAGGGGGGGTCACACCGCATCCTCCCGAAGCCACCCGCTGCTCCCACCGGCACTCGCAGGAGCGCCGAAGACCACCCGCACCACGCAGAGCCGCCGCTCCCAGTTCCCAGTCCCACTGGTGGGGACTGGGGAGCAGCAAGCCAGCAGAACAAGGACAGGGACGAGCCGTCCTTCTGCCCCAAAAACGAGTAAGGACAGGGACGAGCCGTCCTTCTGCCCCCAAAACGAGGCGACTCCAGCCACACGTCCCCATCTCCGTCGGTCGGGCAGCACTGGCGGCGCACAGCAGCACAACCTGGGGCTCGGGAGCCGGGAACCACCGGGCTCGGCTTCGAGGCGTGCTCAGCTTTCGGAGAGGGGCTTTGGGATCCCCCCAATTCCCCGCTCGCCATGCAACCGGTCCCTAAAGCCGCCCGCCGCCCCAGCCCCGGGGGGAGGGCTAACTTCGCACCCTGCCTTTTCCATCCTGCGCTCGGGCGCAAGGCTTCGGAGCTTTTTTCTCCGCCGTATTTTCAGAAAGCAGCCCCCTGCCCAAACACCTTCCCGGCCGGCAGCCCCCCTGGCGACCCTCCCGTCCCCAAAACTTCACCGGGACCTCCCGGGCTGTGTCAGGCGGCGGGTCCCCCACCCCACCGAGGGCACGACCCCCCTTCCCCTTCCCCCCGGCGCCCCGCACGTACCGTCTGGCAGGATGCGCGTCCCGAAGCCGCTCTCAGTGCCATGCCCGACCTCTACGCGCTGCCCCCCCGGCACCGGGGGTCTCCTCCAGCCCCGGGCTGCCTCTTCCCACGGGGGACATGGCCCGGGGAAGGTGGGACACGAGTGGGGCAGGGGCAGGGGCAGGGCGGGCGGAGCGGGGCGCAAAAGCGGCTGCGGGAGGGCTGCCGGCGCTGCGCGGCGGGACTTGTGAAAGTGCCCGGTGGCGGCGGGCGGTTGTGTAACGCGGCGCAGGCTGGGCCCGTCCTCCCGGCGCTGCACAGGCGCGCTCCTCCTCCCGCCGCGGTGCCACCGGCGGCCACGGGCAGCCGCCACCCGCGGGGGGAACCGGGGGAGGCGGCGGCGGGGGGCGCGCAGGAGGCGCGCAAGCGGTCCCCGGGGGTTTCGGGGGGCTCCGGGGGGCTCCGGACCGGCCCTGGCCGCGCGCAGAGGGTGCGGGGGGCGCGCACCCGGAGCAGGGGGTGCCGCCGCCCCCCGAGTCCCCTTGGGCTCCCCGACCCCCTCGGCGATGCGCAGCGGGCTCTCCGCCCCGCTCCCGTGCCCGAAACGCGCTGTTCCCTGCCGGCATTAGTCATTCCGCACCGTGAGTCACGGGCTCAGCATTTGCTGCTTCCTTCCTCGCCCGGCTCCTTCCCTGCGCCCCCCGCCCCGCTCCCGCAGCGCCCCGAGCCCGCAGCCCGCCGAGGGGGAGCGGAGCCGTTTCTGTTTCTCTTATTTCTGCAAGCACCGGACACCAAAGGCTCTTGGCATCAAGGCTGGGGGCACTGCCGGGACCCCTGACCGAAGTCCGAGCACGCACCCGTACGGTGCAAGCCCCCTTTCAAAGCAGCACACCCTCTTACCAACAGGTTAGGGGCTGTTCCAGCCCCTTTAGCCCCTCTCAAATGCCCCCTGTCCAGCCTATGCAGCACCCACAGACCCCAATATCTTTACCCGTGGCCCTCTCCCAGCTTTCTTTGCTCAGCCAGGATTCCCATTCCTCACCCGCTTGCATGGCCCCGCACCAGACCCCAGGGGACAGAAGCAGAACCCAAAGGGGACACTAGACCAAAGGCTTTGCCACAGGGCAAAGAATAAACCCGGTGCCACTAAGGAAAGAGAAGTGACATTGTTACAGCAATACCCCAGAGGAGCATCAGCTGCTATTGATGAGGACAAGACAGCAGGCGCCTCGGCACCCAGGTAATATTTCTGCCCTCCTACTGGAGCCGAGGCAGTGTGGCTGTGCCTCAAGTGGCAAATCTCATTTTGCCCCTAAGAGTGGGTTTTTGAGGCACGCACCCTGGTCACACAGAACGGGGCAGCACTTCCCTGGTCCATTTAGGAAAAATCCTTCCTGCCCTCTTCCAGGCAAGGCACAAGTAGCTGGCAAACGTGGAGTTTCTCTCCTTTTCACTTGAGTTAGGATATGTCTCTGCAGGGCAGCCTGCTGATCTGGGTGACAGCTGCTTGGAGGACGCCACTGCCTGCATGTGGGGCGTTTGGGGATCTCACTCTGCACTCCTAAAGCTGAGCACCCACAGAGGGGCTGGGCTCACCCGATGCTCATGCTGCTGTCACCTCTGTGCCTGGGACACTTCAGGGACGCCATCCCTGCAGCCCAGAGTCACAGCCTGGCCACTCCCGTCCTGCGAGCGTGGCAGGTGCAGCAAACAGCATCAACACTTGTATGATGCAGCAAAACCCTCTGGAATATCCCGGCACGCATTAATCAGAGTAACAGGACTGTCTGACCAGAACTCATGTTCTACTCCAAGTGTTTCAACCAACTCTCCTGGCAGGTAGAGGTGCAGCTGGCAGCAGGCTGGGCAAATGCAGGGACTGCTCTTCCTGTAGCAATGCTGAATGAGTTTTCATGTGGATGACTTTAATTATCTCTTTTAGATGAAAACCACACCAAGATCCTTCCAAAAGTTAAGCAAGAAGGGCAAAGCAGCCCTTTGGACAAGACAAAACCCCTGCATTGCTCAGCAAGCTGCGGCGTTGGGCAGCGTTAGCTGTTCTCTGTGATAGCTGCCATATCCTCGGAGTTGTTTACGTTATTTTTTAACAATGCTGTGTTGCAAAGCCATGTCAGCAGCTATAAAACAAAAAGAAGTCTGGTTTTGGCCAGAAAACAAAACCAGCAAAGAATACTTTTATTTATATCTATATATTTACAGGCTGTCCCGGCACACTGGAGAACCCTACAGTCCAGCAGGGAACATGAAGGAGGAACACAATTAAATCCCATAGGATAAATCATAGAAATAGAGGGCTAGCTTGGGCTGCAGTGTGCAAGCTCCTACTCCCATGCCTGGCCTTTCATCTGGAGCAAAGGGTTGTCCAAATTAGCCTTTGAATTACACACCATAGCCAGGAAACATTTGCGTTACACAGTGCCAAGTGCAGAACCAGCACCCAAGCCCCATCTCTCTCTGGAGCGTGCCTGGAAATTCAACACGATGCTCTCCTGCACCATCAGTAAGTGTGAGGCTTGGGATAACCCAAACTGAAAGGAAAGAGAGGGATTTAGACAATAAAGTGGAACAAACACCCTTGCCTTGATCCGCAGGGGCTGGTGCCGTGCAGCTTTCTCCGGGACGTGGTTCAGGCGTCCAAGGCGAGGCCAGCAGGACGGGGAGTGAATTGTGCTGGCATTATTGCGCAATGCTGTTACCTTGATACCACGTCGTATAAAAATTTTAAACTGCCTCTTTATTAGTCATCCTCTATTAATTTTAATTGTGCCTGATAAACAGGGCTATTTCACCTTTGCATTCTATTGTACGCACTTATCTTCCACATTTATATCACCAAGGAGACTTTCAATCTTTTATTATGGCAAAGGTAGGCGTAGAGGAATGAGCAGGCACTTCCCTCACAGCCTGGCGGCGTTTTGGTGTCTTTGCATGTTACGTTTTCAGATCTCTGCTTTCCAAGCATGGAGATTTCTGTGGGTCCTTGATCCCAGTGCTGAAAATGTTTAGGCAGAGGCTTAGGTTAATGCACAGAACCAGTGAGAAGGGACAGGCTGATTTAAACACGCACTTAATTTTTCTCAGGATCAAGTGCTGTAGGTGTGTGCTTAACACCACTGAAGTTACTTTGATCTTCTCTGAAGACAGAATTTCCTGCAGATTAAGTTCTTGGCTCTGAACGATGGCATTGGTTATTTAACGAAATCAAAGTTGGGAGATGAATAATTATTGAAATTAAAGAATTTATCTGAAGTTTCTGGAATGTTTTAGTCGCATTTCCTTCTAACATGAAAAATATTCTGCCCAAGGGTTTGTCAATGTGAAATTTTGTCCCCATAGTTCCTTATCTAACAGCCTGAGCATGTTTGTGAAATCTGAAGTTTCACTAAAAGCTCCTGGAAACCACTGTGCACATTCCCTTTGGTGGCATTACAACCTTCCCTGTGTCCAAAGACTGCCCTGTGCAGCAGGGAGCAGCGGTGCCACCTGTACGACAACCAGGGTCAGGCTTTGGGGTGACTTCTGCCGTGCCCCGTAGAAGTCATGGATGTTGCTGCTGCTCTTTGGGGTCTGTTTGCTCAGAGCTCACCTCACTGCTTCAGGCAACACCCTGCAGCTGCGGGACTGCTCCTCCCGCTGGAGACGCATCTGTTCTCCAGGCTTATATAGTTTTGCCTTCATCTTTTCACCCTTAAAAAGACTTAAAAATAAAGCTCAGGTTTGCACCACAATCACGTGAGAAGAGGGGTAAAATCCCATTCTCATTTAGGTTCAGAAAGGGGAACGGAAACTCCATTGAAGGCAGAGACAAAACCACATTTACTCCAGTGTGAACAGGATTTCCCCCTTTGGTGTGAAACCCTGCATCCCTGTGAGCTGGAAGGAAGGAGCTCCTTGCTGTGCCACAGAGCATCCTTGAGTGCCACTTCGAATCTTTATGCAACTGCTTAAAAGGATTAGGGATACAAATGAGTTAATCACCATTTAGGTACAGAATTCCAACAAAGCTTTTCAGGACCAACCGTTTTAATTTCCATCATCCAGCTCCTTATTTTGTAGAAAATAATTGCAGATCGTTCTGGTAAAGGCAAGAGAGATACCTGGTTTGGGGTGTATTTTCTTGTGCTAGAATAGCAGCATGGCCACAAAGCAATCAGTGGGCCCACCTGCAGGCACGTGGAACATGTTCGTATTTATTTGGAAAGCTGAGAGGTGCCGAAGGCAGAGACCTGGCCAGGAAAAAGAATACTTTTAATGTGGCTGATCGTACTTCAAGCAAAGAATACTGTTTTTATAAAGGAAAAAAAAGTTCTTTCTTAACTGGAGTAAAATATTCTCTGATAAGAATTCCTGTGGCTTGTTATTCTGCTTAACTCAGAAAAGTGGGGGGAAAAAAAACCCTTGCAAAAGCATGGAGGGCTACCTCCTTCTCCCCTTATCCTCCTGTGAGCATCCACTGACTTTAAAGCTCTTTCAGCCGCATTTTAGCTTGATCCCATAGGATAATGTACCTGTGCATTCATTTGCTTTGATCCTGGGTTTGTATCTTCTGGAGGCTGGGCTGACGACAAATTCAGGCTGCTGTATTTAAATACGGGTTAAGTGGGCATGGGGAATAATCACCTCTGATTAGTATAATTAGCCACGGAGGGGCCTCATGAGCAGAGAGGCAGAATAAAAACTCAATAATAGTTTTGCTAAAGGGCCAAATCCCCCTGGATTCAGCAGCTGTGGATATTTCCTATCATACTTCTGCTGATGCTTTGTTCATACAAGTGTGCTCGGACGGGGACAGTGGCAGCTGCCTCCATCCCTGCCTTCTGTCTGACTGCCAGCTCGTGACATCCACCTCCTCTGCTCTGCCCAGGCTGGTCTGCAGCCAGAGGGCTCCCAACTACGTCCTAATCTCCTCCAGCAGCCGGGTAACTGGGAAAGAAAGTGGCATTGGGATGGCTGGCACCTGCAGGCACACAGCATTCTGCTGGTGGGGTGCTCCCCCTGCAACGCCACATGCGATGGGAAAAGGAATTGCCTGATTTCACCTGGTAAGGAAGGCAAAGTTTACTTCTCCAAGGCAAGGTGCCCAGTGCAGTCCTTCCTCAGTGCTGCAACCAGTACAAGAAGTTAAATCAGGACTTCTGAAGGCAGTGGAAAGACCCAGCAGAGAGCAGGCCAAGCGCACGGGTTTAACCCACTGCTGGATGATCGTGGGGCTGACAGTCCTTCTACCACACCCTCTGGCAAACACTGACGAAGTGATGTGTAGGTACATATCTGTGCATGCATCTGGTACCACGCAGACTCGCTCACCACACACAGTTGCATGAACTTACCTACCAAGGGAAGCTCCGGCGCAGCCCGACAGCCAGGCAGTGTATGTGTGTCGGGCGGTGGCTGCTCAGGCAGAAGCTGTGCCAGCGGGTCTGTAACAGAACCTGGGTGTCCCAAGGGACCCCTGACACCAGAGCCCACCGGCTAGAAGGGACACCAGCTCGGAGCACAGCTCTCCCATAATGTTTTTTTAAGATACACACAAGAAAATTGTATGTCCTTGATCCCAAAGTGCACTGAAGTAAACCCACTTTTGGGGTACATTCCACTGTTTTCCTTCTGCTTTTCTTTTCTTTTTCTTTTTTTTTTTTTAAAAAAAAAAACACAGACGTGTTTAAATCAATCTCTAGATGCATAAACCGAATGACCCGACTTCAGCAGAGATCTTACCCTGGGAGCAAGGCAGACTGAAAGTGTCAGGCATTGCCGGTGCTGTGCTGCTGAGCTCATACCTAAACAAAAGCAAGTTAAAATGCAAGTCTGCGAGTCTTTACCACTGTGTTTCACCGCTAAACGATACTGAAATGTGTCAATAATTATACAGAACTGCGTGGGATGTTACTGTGCTCTCTACTCACAGAAATGTGCACAGCTTTTCTGGGCGCAGAGGAGGTGCTGAACATCATCAATGAACTGACTACGATGCTAGAAACTAGCACTGTGACAGATTTCATCCACCAGCCATGCTGCAAAAAGCCAGTTGAATTAAGTGGCAACAACCCATCTTCCAACCTGGTGAAATCAGTTTATGCTGTGTAGCTGTAAGCAGTCTTATTTTTGTGTTTCTACAGAAAGTGAGTGTGCAAGACAGCCCGAATTTCCTCCTCTAGAGAGGAATATCAAGGTCTGGGCTTTTGAATGCAGGGTTGGGACTGGAGAGAGAGCAGTCTAACGCACACTCTGCAATGAAACTTGTGTCGTTTTACAGAAGCAAGACCTGTGAGAAATAAGATTGGATTTTTTTTTTTCTTTTCCTTTTGGCAGCTCGTCTCTCTTCTTGGCCCCACAGTGGTGCCCAAGTGGACAGGTAGGTGCTGCCATGCTGCTCACCCAGACCCGAAGACCTTCCACTGTGTCCCTGCCTGGCTTACAAACAGGTCCTGCTGGCCACCTCCACACCAAGTCCTGTCTGCCTCCGGGGGCAGGTTCCCAAAAAATGCTTCCTAGTTGTTCTGCATTAACCATCGGACATCAAGGCTTAGTGTTCCACCCAGCCTTGTCCGCAATTTGGCACTCAGCACAGTACACGAACAACTTGGCTTTGCAGACCAAACCAGGGCTTCTCCGAACATCGCAAACCATTCTTAGGGAAAAGGTGGTTTACAACAAATGTCTTTTGATTAAAGCAAAAAACCCTCTTGCTTTGGAGCATATTTATCAAGAAATAAAGAGTAGTTGCTGTGTTAGAGAGGCATCTTTTAGTTCTCCACAGCTTTCATCCACCCCCTGCCCATTTAATACGTCTGCCTGCCTTTAACACTGACGGTTTTGCAGAACAGCAGCCATTTCAACTGGGGAAAAACAAGAGAGAGACTCTGAAAATAATTATAAAAAAAAAAAAAAAAAAAAAAAAAAGTGCATTGTTTCCTGTAGAGCTTCAGTCCTTTCACTTGCAGAACTTGGGCTGACCTGCATTAGACAGCACTCACACAAAGTGCGACGAAAACAGCCCTCCCTGCGGGTTTGCTGCCCCGTCATCATCTCCTCCCGTTAATTCAGGCACCACGCAGCAGTACGGCCGCGGCACAGATCGTGTCACTGGCGCAGCGACCGGCGGATGAATCATAATGAAACCACCAAGAGGAAACGTGTCGCAAACAGAAGGGAAGGCTTGCTTTTCGGTGGAGTGCCTCGTCTACACAAGGGTGCTCGAGTTAAGGATGCTGATGAGAGAATTAACTTGTGCCCTGGTCACTTAATGCAGCTTTTTATGCAGTCCTTTACCGCTCCTGTTGCTATGGGGAACGTGAATACTCGCCATGACAACTGCAGCACGCAACCTCCTTCACACGCAGCATCTTCGGGAGGGAACGCTCCCATTCATGCGTCCTGCAAAATTCGGTGTCCTTGACAGCAATCCAGTGGGGGTTTTAGGCACAGGGACTATTCTTCTGTGTTTTACAGTGCGACGTTGCCTGGCGTCTAATACTATTTATTACTGCTTTCTTGCATAGCGCTTCAATATCAAAGCACTTTGCAAAGGTAATCTTTCCAAAAAAAAACATTCTGCTTCATTTAGAGATGAGAAAATTGAGCAGGAAGCTTACACGAGGCCCCACAGCACAGCAGTATCCAGGCTGGCATTTGTACCCATGCCACTTGGGCCAACATCTAGGGAGAACATCTTACTTTTATTTATCAAATATGAGTTCTATGTGTCTGAAAACACAGTACAGGAGCTTGAGTATAAAAGTAGGAGCAGTGCTGGCTGGCCTAGCACAACTTTTTCATTGCAAGAGGATGGGATGGCCCTATGGACTCTGCACTGCCAGGGTGGAGCAGCTGCAGGGATTTCAGCACTCCGAGAGCATCCGTGCCTCTGACCACAGCGTGCGAGGCACCATAGGCTGTGGGCTCTGCTAGAGGCTGTGAGCAGCCCCGGGGACAGCCAGCACGCCCCGATTGAAACGATTTCTGGAGGGGAAAAAAAAGCCCCACCAAGTTGTCATCAAGAGTTACAAGTGCCTCAGAACACAAAGAATGTGCTCAGATGAAATATATGGCTGAGAAAACCATTACCGACCCAGACTGTAATCGTTCTGGCTATTTACCTCTTAACCTTTCCAAACATGTTCAAAAGTGCATAATAAGTGACATCTCTTCTTCATCACAAGGTTTAGCCCGTGGGGAAACTCTCTCTTTTAGTTACCGACGTTAACCATGTTGCTCTTGGCATCAGATCCATTTCCCTGCTTTAAAAAACAGCATTGACAACTTTTTTCCACTGTTTAATTTGTGCAGTCACAGTAATTAAATATGAATCTTCAAATATTGCTTGACATATTGCAGATTTATCATCAGTGAAACACTCTTCTGCACATTTCCATAATTGCTGCTGTTCAGAACAAAATGGTTATGCACTGAAAGACTGACAATTTTCTCCTTTTGGTGAAGTTCTCATTTGTTTGCCCTCTTGGCAGTGCTCTATAGCAGCTTCATTTCATAATTAAATTATTTTCCACTCACATATGGAGGCAATAGTTTACTTTCCAATTTTTTCCCCCCCCTCGTTTTACATTGTTTCTAAAGATGTGCAATCCAATACATACTGGAAGGAGCCAACATATCCCTTAACAGCATCTTACGAAACGCTATTCATGTGCTGCCCCAGCTGAGTAACAGACAAATATAAATCACACTGAGATTTCATCTGAATAAGCGGCCTTGATGGCCAAGAAGGTTGTGCCTGACTGGTGGCTTTAACCCCTGGTGATTCCAGGCGTGGTAAATTCTGCAAAGAACTAGCTTCAGGACTTGGTTCAAATTGTTTTTTTTTCCCTCCCTCTCCACACTGCTCTTTTCCATGCTGACCACCCACCATCTCTGCGTGGTTTCTTAGTCAGAAAGGACAAATATTCCTCGGGCAGACCAGTTTTGGGGTGAAGATGGAAGAAGCCATCCTGAAGCCTCCAAACACCACTGGCAGAGCCTGCTTGTGCCATGTCCTGTCCCAGGGAGCCCAGCCACCCACACTGGGGTCCCCAGCCCAGCTCCTCAACCAGGGCCGCGTGCCTTATGGGCTGTTCCTAATAGACTGTCCTAATGAACTGTCCTAATAGACACTGTTTGCACATTTGTATCAGCTCAGAAACCATACTAGCTGTCTTCCCTTCGGTAAATAAATATCTAATTTCTTGCAAGCAAGGTCTTATCAGATGGAACAAGCCTCCTGGGAAGGTTTGAGGTATGAGAACCAGTGTCAAAAACTGCAGACGGGGTCAAATACACAGGGCGATAAGGAGCCCCAGTGCGCTTCTTCACTGCCTATCAGCATTTTATTCTAGGGGCCAGGTTAGCCCCCTCCTGATTAAAGATGAGAAAGGAACGGGCCGTTGCCTCACTCCTGCCTGTCCCATCACACACCTCAGGGTCTCACAACACATCCCAGGGTCTCCTTGCTACAGCCCCTAAGAGCAGGGAGAGCATCTCATTACAGAGCTCACATGAGTCCTAAGGCTTTTTTTTAATCTTTAAACTTCAGTACACAAGTTTGGAGTCATGGCCTGTGGTGGGGTTGGGGAAGCCTCAACTTTTGAAGACATTTCCTCTTATAATAAAGACCTACAGTGCGAGGGGCTGAACTTTGTAATTTCCTGCTCGCCCTGGGCAAAAACCCGTTATCCATGCAGACATCAGTCGCCTTTGCTAGCAGTAACCAAAGCATATCGAGGGCAGAGAGCAACGAGTTGATCTCAGAGCAAGGTGTCCTCCTCCTCCCCCAGAGGACACCCCTGCTCCCAGTGTGAGGCCGGCCCTCAGCCGTACATTTCTATTTCAGGTCTCGGCTGCTGGAGCTGGCTGGAAGGGTTGAGCAGCTTACCTACTGTCTTGCCAGGATCAGGGCTTGAACCAGGGCAAGCTGGCTGTGACCCAGCCCCGACAGGTCTAAGGTTGTGCTGACATGCTGGGGAAGAGAAGGAGCTGTGAGAACTACTGTTCTCCACAAGGAAAGTTTGCTTTTTATTCAGATTTTCAGACCCAGGGACATCAGTGAGTTGGCTTCTGCCCCATTGATTGTAAGAAGAAGCAAGAATGGGCTCTTGTTTTTGTTTTGTTTTGGGTTCCTTTTTGGGATCAGCAGGTGAAACCTATTCTTCTGAACGTCGTTCCTTCTTATACAGAGTCATTTTGAGTTGACTTCAAGTGTCAAGGCCACCCTCATCACCATGTCTGCACCAAGGCCGACGCAAGCTTCCTTCGAGCAGACTGAAGGAGCGGTCAGTGTGCTCAGCTTCCCCAGCACACGAAGGCTACAGAATTGAAAGAGTGCAGAAGAAACTAACAAGAAGAGGCAAATACATTCACATTCTGGGTGCTGGAAACTTGGATATCCACAGAACAGACTCCTCCCGAGGATGACAGGGAGAGCTGAGGCAGCTGAGATAGGGCTCTTCTGTCAACCCTGAAAGAATAGTTTTCCTCTTTGGGTAGGCTTTCCACGGCTCACAACTACAATGGGACTTAATGGCTCAGCATCAGGACGCTTTCTCTTTTGGAAGAATATAAACAAATTTAAATTGTGGTGAATCTGCCAGACAAGAACCCAGACTCCATGCTAGAAACAAGCACTGAATGTGCTTTTTGAAAGACCAAAAGTGATTGTCTGGGGCTCGATGCCTACTCTTGGTGGTCAGTTTGAGCACAACCTCTAAGACTGAAAAAAGTTGCCTTGGAGAGCTCTGTGGGATCATATGTGCTGCTGACCTGCAGGGGAGACACGTTAATCTTTGCATAAGGCTGACGCTTGGAAAAAGAAAGATGAACAAACAGCTGGTAGTTTTTCCATTGTAAAACTGGCATTGCTTGCACTTCCCAAAAAGAGCAGAGAGGTGTCCCTTCGAGAACTTTGGGAAGGAGAGAACTTGGGTTTCCTAAAAATCCTCCAAAGGACCTTTGTTCCTTCGACCTCATGAAATACAGACTGGGCAAAAATGTAATGAGAATTAAGCCTTGGTGAGTATCAGCTCCTCCAGGGAGCGCAGGGCGATAGCTGTGCGCAATGAGGAGTGCACCCTATTTTAGGCTACCCTGCATCTTAGAGCACTGGATTCAAACTCTGGGGGCTGCAGGGCCTGAGCGCTATTTTTAGAATACCTTGAAAGGTAAAAACTGAGATTTCCAGCCAAGCATACGACTACATTTTGTGTGCAGTTTACAAATGGGAGAAATTAGAGTCATATCCTTTGATTGAACAAAAAGACAACAGAAATCTTCAGGCAGAATTCTCCTCTCATATCTACCCACGCTGCATACATTGATGTCAAAGAAAGGCATCTTCTGTGCAGCTTGTAGAGAGAACGCAGCATGAAAACAGATGCCCAGAGCATGTATCTTAGAAGAATATATTTAGCCTCTCAGTATTTTACACTGAGAAGTGATCATGCAAAATACAGCCAGCATTTTCTTGCCAGTATTATTTTAGTAAATAATAAGGAAAATCTCATCCTACTCACTATTATAGATAATCTGGTTAAAGTGGGGAGGAAGGAGTAGCTTTGGGTATACATTAGGAAGAAGCAGTACCATGACATGTACTAACCTCAGAGTCTTAGACCTTTGTTTTGGAGTGTACGGCAGGTACATGGAGCAGCTGGCAGAGTCCAGGCTGCTTTGGGGACAGGGACAGGCCGAGCCGACAGGTTTGAAACTCGCTCAGTCAGTTTATCAGGGGGAAATCTGCCAATTTACAGTGAAAGGTGATAGGTACAACTCACGGGGCTGATTGGGTTCCCTGATGGAACTACACAAGTGTGTGAAACACTGAACACAATAGAGAGTCCTGGTGACTTGAAGGAGAAAGGGCAGAGAGCTGAGCCTCATGCCACTGTATTTTGGGCTGGTGGGATGTTGGTCTGTACCCATCAGCACCTTACAGAGCATCCCATGCACCATGCTGCTCTTACCTGCTGTTAGCACCAGGCCAAACAGAGTGTTGGTCTCACTCTTTACCCTTACAGAATGGAATTCATGATTTATTTTTTTTTACAGCTCCGCAAGTTTGAACTTGGTGCAACTTACCAGGTTGGTGCTAATGAAAGAACGTATTTCAGACCCTGCCAAAATTAATTGATATCCTTCAATTTGGGGCACAATCAGCCTAGACACAGCAGTCTAATGTAGGCAGCCTTGAGCAGCCTGTCATTATCCTCTAAAAGGATGAGCTGAGACCTAAATGCACCAGTTGAACAGGCATGAAGTAGAGAGGATACTAGAGAAGAGTAAATATCATATACAACAAGAAGATCCATGCATTCTCCAGTTAATTAAGCCATTCAATTCCAGAATAAAACTAATAAACCTAATCCTGAAAATGGTATCTAGGAAGTGCCTCCGCAGTGCAACACTGAACACAACACTTCCATCTGTAAAAGCATTTGGAATTCAACCTGTCATTAAAATTGCCATTATAATAACTACTGAGCTATTCTTGTACGGGGAAGTACTCATTAACACCGATAAAGCATCGTGAAGGTGGGAGTTACTATTTCTAAGAGTTATCGTTGGCCTCAGTCAAATTATTTTGGAGTTCACTGGAAATGAGAACTTCTGCCTCCAGTCCAGAATTACTAGAAATTACACGGTCTCTTTTCCCAGAGATGCAGGGCAGAAAAAAGGTTTTTAGGGTGAATTGTGGCAAAATCTAATAGGCCATTTCCTACGATATTTTACAAGGATATTATTATTAATAATATTATTGTTAATAATAACAATCAATTATTGTTAATAATTATTGCTATAATATGCTAGTTGCAGACTAATTCAAAACCGGGTAAGTTCTGTTAAAAAGAAAAAAAAAATCACTACACTTAGGCTTTCATTATTAATGCAATTACCAAATTGAGCTAAATGACTGCTTTTTGTTCAAACAGACCAGACTTTACAGTTAATACATAGCTATGTTCATTTATTTCATAGTTGCTTTTAAGGTAGAAATTTAGTAACTTAAACGTTCTTCATTTTGAAGTTCAACCCAGTATCCTCAATTCATGCCTGCAGCCCTTTTATGTAAGTGCAATTTTAAATCTCTCCTTCATACAAGCGTAAAGCTAAAAAGATAATGGTAGTGCTATTGCCCTATGTCTTTCAAGCTCTTTCCGTTTCATATAACCTAGCAGCACAAGTGGGCTTTTCTTCTACAGATAATAACTCCAGATGTGGCACGGCCATACCTATGACTAACACACTCAACAAAAACATTCACAAAATGTATCGGTCAGGAGGGCAATCAAGCACAGCACTAACCTACATCACCTCTGGATTGCAGCACCTGCGGAACAGAGTCATCCGCTTGCAATAAAGGCACAAAAATAGAGGAAGATGCAGTCTCCACTAGCACAGCTATCACAGCCAACAAGAGGAAGCTACTTTGGTGCTCCAGCCTTGGAAGTAGTGCCTGAACAGGAAAAGCTGGGCTGCTGGAATAGATCAGCCTCACAGCAATGTGTGTGCCGCTGTTCTTCACCTCAGTCCCATGCTTGGCTACGTTCCACTTTTCATCATCAGTAAAGTGCAGTTTTACATAAAGGCACAGGAAGAAAAGTGATACTGGTTCCCCATGGCAATGACTTGTGTGTGCTGCCCTGCACAGGGTGTTGGCTCCCCTCCTTGGGCCATAACAGCCCAAATACATTGCCAAGGTAGAATCACTCTGGCAAAGCCAAATTGTAGGTCCCGGCACAGAAGGAGCATCCCTAGCCATTTAGCAACTCAGGCAGACCAGGGGAACATCCTTTCCTCTGGTAACAGGAACGGAGTGAGGTTTGGCCTGTTGAAATGGGCTGGATTGATGTGGCTGGCTGTTTCTATAAATACACCACTGTGCCCAAAGGAGCTGACAATTATCTTTTCATCACTCGTTACACACATTGCTCAAGAGCTGATCACTTCAGTCGCTGGGCACTGTCTCAGGGGATGCTCTCTCAGCCTACTCAGGAACTTGTGCCACTCAGCATCTCTGCTTCAAAACCAGGAGCCCACCTCCACCACAGACCTCACAAAACCAGATCACTTCCACAACGAAGGGACTGAAGCCACATTTTCTTTCCCTTTGCCATGTCTCTGGGGATCTCCATCTCCACACGTGGCTGTGGGGAAGCCTCCAGTTTGCCTCATGTCAGAAACCCACCTGTTTTTCAGGCACTGTGCATAGTGCTCTGCAGAGCCTCTGCTCTCTTGCCCGCCTGCTACTCAGAGCTGCAGCCAGGGGAGATTTTCCATCTGGGGGCTGGGTGGGGGCATAGTGGGATTCACAGCATTTCCTTACCTGTACCCAAAGGCAGCCAAAGAATCTGTGTTTGGACAGATCCGTATCTGGACCAAAACATCCCAGTGAAGCATCAGGGTGGGGGGACTCTGGATAAATCATCACATGAGCCATGAGGCATCAGCAAGTGGCTGCCAGCTTCACACACTGCAGCATGTAACTTGCTGACAGGCAGAGCTTCCCTTCCAGCACCAATTTGTCTCCCGGACAAACTCCTCCTCCGTGAGGATCCTGCAAACACTTACTTCCCTCGCTGGGAAAGAGACAGAAAGCACGCGTCAGGAAGGCAGCGCTGATGCACATGGTTAAGGCAAGCTGTGGATTGCTTCCCATACAGTGAAGGATGTGAGTTCCCACAGCAAGCTCACAAAACACCTCTGTAACAGCGAAGAACAAAAATCAGGCATGTTTTTTTCCTTGCAATACCACTGCAAAGAGCCTCCTGTCTATCAGATGGCTCTGCTGAAGTCAGTTTTGCATTGGATACAGCCTCTGGCAGGATGACAGCCTACACTCCTCTCCTTAATCTTCTTGGCACACTTAGTTGGCCAGAGTTTAAATAAAATAAATACTAGATTGATTCATGCCTGCAATCATGAAGGATGAGAAACTCGTAAGAGGAATATGCTAAATAAGTACAGCGAGATCCATGAGATTTCCTCTCATTTCTGCTGTCCAAATCGTCTTTTGAAGCTCCCAAACATCTCTGACTTACCCAGATTGGAATTCGGAGGTAGGATGGCTTCATAAACGCCTTGGGAAATAATACTTAGTAATGGACAAACCTGAATCAATGATCCTCCCAGCTCCTCTGAGATGTGGGTTAGCAAGAAGAGCCGGGCCTTGTGCAACGTCCTGGCAGAGCAGAGGAACATGCCCCACCGCAACGCCTCCCAAGCACGGCGTCAAGGGAGGTGGCCATTTCTGCCTCGGCAAGGCGGAGAAGTGTCCATTCCCAACCAAATTAAAAAGCTCCCTCTCAGCACCGGGCAATGACTGTGCGTGATGGCTTCTGCACAGCTCAGAGAATATCGTGGGGTGGGGACAGGACAGGCCTGGGAACCACGCTGCGAGTGGCCTTGCACCACAGGTGGTGCCAGTCAAACCCAAGTGACAACATCAGCCCTCTCTTCACACGATAACACAAACGGACGGCCCAGCCCTAAAACATTACTGCTCCCTTCCCACCCTTTCCTCTAACTGTGCAGCATGGCGTCCTATAGCTGGTGGTTATTCATATTAAGGCACAAACCACCCCCCACTCAAGGAGGACAAGGCCGATGAGGGCCCACTTACACTACGGACACGGAACCTGTGACGTGGATTTCAAGCCCAAATTAAGCAATGTTTTGAATTTTTAGTGAGGTGGGAACCTGAGTTCCTCTCACTTTCCATAAACCACAAGGGGTTGCATTCATCAGGGGCAGAAACCTTCAAGTTTCTGAGGAAAAAACAAGGTGTTTTTGGAAATGTCACACGTTGATCTTGCTCTTCCAAGCACGCTGAGATACAGCCAGAGAAATACGATGTGGAAAATTATGGCTGTATTGAATAACTGTCCAGCCAATAGCATCTCCATAAACAGTTATTCAGACATGCCCTGCTCACACCTATCAGCAGCTAATTGCAACATGACCATAAGATCACCAGGACCATATTGACACGTAAGGAAGTGATTAGGAACACAGAGCTTCCGAAGAAGCAAGGGCTGTCCCACTTTTCACAATGATGTTGAAGAACAGACATCTCTGTGGAGCTCTAATGGGCTACAGGGGTGAGCTAACAATAAGCACTCTTTAATTAAGCTCTTTGAGGAAGCCAGGCTCCCACTGGGCTTGTTGTGAGAGCAGCAAAGCTCTTGATTTATAGCAATTCAATGCCCAAGCTTCCTAATACTGATGTAGGACACCAAATCACCAAGACCTCTCCGGTGTAATTAAAGGCAGGATGTGCTCGTGGCTGGCTTAGCACAGCTCTGGATGGGAATGGAGGTGGGTGTATTCTAGGGGGTTGTTCCTGGAATCTATGTGGCCCATGCTATATAGCAGACTGCACTGGTGATGTAAAAGCAGAGTTAATTAGAGAGGGTGAAGGAGTAGCGATGGGAAGATCATTCGGGGTCTTCAGAGTTCAGATCATGTCACAAAGTTGCTGCAAAGTTTTGAGAAGCCTGAAACTTCTCTTTTCCTCTATTAGATTAAGTGTGGAAAATAACTAAGCAGATAGGGATATAGGGGTTTAATTAGTTTATGGTTTAACTTTTAGAAATGATAGCCAAATTTCACCTCATCACTGGTGCTCTGTATCTTTGAAAATCAGGTCACATAGTGTTATATTTCTTTGCAGCATTTATAGAAGCTAATACTATTCCTGTGGTCACCTCACCTGGGCTCTGGGCCTTAAAGTAGCACACGCGATGCCGCCTGGGCTCAAGGACAGTGTTAGTGATACACACAGTGATACACAACCAACTTAGCATGGCACATAAACACTGGCCACTATATGCTGCTTGCACAAAGAGGTGCACAAGACATGTCCCAGTTCTCGATGAACCGCAATGATCTGTGCAAATTGAACTGACCTGGGAAATACTGGCCAACTGATCTTGGGAATATTGGCCCTTCCAGGCTGCAGGCAAGTCACCCCTAACAGGCAGAAGTCCTCAAGTCCTTCACCAGTGTACACATTTTCCACTCCTTCAGTCTCTCTAAGTCCTCTGCAGCATTTCATCATCCTTCTTGAATTAAAGGAAGGCTTGCACCAGCACTGCAATGAGTGCCAAATAACAAAAAGCAATACAGCTTAATATCCCTGATTGTACTCCTTCTAACTACAGCATTGTGGCTATTTAACCGTGACTCTCAAAGTCGTGTTCAGAGTCACTGCTTTCAGTCCTGCGAGCGTCTTTCCACCTTTGTCCTTTGAAGCATGACTCTATTAGTCCATACAGAAACAAGAGCAATGCACTTGCCAGGGGTAGCCATTCCCTTTATATTACTTTACAAGACTAAATAGAAACGGAAAGAAAGTAAGTGAAAAATTGGAATCACCACTATTCTTACTTTTTCACCAGAAAAGCCATGTCAATATTTGGAAAGAAAAAAAAAAAAAAAAAGGAAAAAAAAAAAAAAAGAAGACCCTAAAGAATTACAGTTTTCTGGTTTGGTACAAAAATACCATAGGAAAGAAAACACCAACAACAAAAATGTCTAGACACAGTTACAACCCTAGAGGTCAAAACTGGCACTGTGGCCAGTAGGATTTTCTGTGGGTGAAGTTAATTCCTCTGTGGAGGCCAATGTGAGGCCTTTGTCCCATTCAAACCTGCAAAATAGTTTCCCCACAGCAGGTGGGCCGTTCTCTTACTCAGGATTGAATTTCAGTCTGTGTGCATATCAGATGAACAGGATTTGGTTCAAGAAAAGAGTCTGAAGGGAAATTTTTTCAAGCTTTGTGATGTGCAAAAACACCCAGCCCATCAAGAAGAAAGGCATGAAAAACACAATAGAGAAACCAAAAGTATAAAGGAGGAATAAAGATATCCTTGGGGATAAGGCAATGGAACATGTGTGGGTGGAAAAGCACACGGGAGAGATATGGAAAGTATTCAAAGAGAAATTACTGTATGCCCAATGGTTATGTGTGCCATTGAGCTATAAATACTTCAGAACCGGAGACAAGGGTAAAATTTATACAAGGAAGTGGAAAAAGTCATCTGGTGTAAGGAAAAGCTCTCTGAAAGCAAAAGGAGGTTGAAAAAATTGAGGTGAAGAATGGAAAAAAGGCCATTTAATGACGTGAAAAGAGCATGTCCAAAGACATGCTCCCTTCTTCCACATATTGTTCTCTAAGCGTACGTGTTTACTAAGACCTTACTGTTGGCAATCCTGACGTTGGTTATGAAGGAGCATATTTCAGGACAGGCCCGACTTGACTAGGCACAGTGGCTTGGTGTGGCCCCTTGGAGCCACCCTCTGCAAAACTCTTGTGTATTTTGCACTTCTCCCATCACTCATGGATTTGCCTCTCACGTTGTCCTACACTTGAAACTCCTCCGAGCTCTGACTGCTTTTCCGTTTTGTGTTTGTTCAGCACCAAAAGAGCCCAGTTCCTAAACGTGCTCTGAGCCCAAGCAAAGCTGCAATTACACCACAAGAGCCAAGACTGCCTCTTTGTCTTTCTGTTGCTGATGTATGTTCATTTCTGTTGGCCCAGAAGCATACCTGTCTACTGACACTTATAAGCAGGAATTTCACATCCCCAGGTGATGGATGTGGTATACAAATAAAACGTTGCAAATCCCGTAAGTACCACAACACATTTGAGAACCACCTACGAGACCTATGCCCACAGGTGTGAACTGCTTCCAGCAAGGGCAATTACCTATGCATTACCCTGAGGAATGTAGCTTCCCCAGGGCAGGATTCATCTCACCTGACTACTTAAAAATCTCACTGCTTATTCCATGCTAAACATCTAGGGTCATTCCTAGAAACAGAGGAGGGAGAGCAGCTCCGTCAGACTCCAGTTCCAGTACTCAGATGAGGATTGCACGGATTGAAGTGCTCAAAGCTGGGTTGGACGGGGCTTTGAGAAACCTGACATGGTGAAAGATATGCCTATGGCAGTGGGGTTGGACTAGATGACCTTTAAGGATCCCTTCCAGGCCAAACCGTGGTGGCATTCTGTGATCTCTCACTGTTACCTGCGTCCAAGCAGCTTGTCGGGTAAGGCACGGGTGGCTGCTGGTAACTTCAATCTCACGGCAGGCAATTCTGTTTTCCATAACAGAAGTATTCATGCTGTTACAAAATTTGGGGTGTGGGGGTGGTGAGAGCTGAGAAGGAATAATTTAAACGGGATGAAGTGCATCTCTAACATCCCCTTTGATCTGCCACAAGAGCTGTACGCTGAAGCCCTGTGAAAGCTCATCCTGAAGGGCAATGCTTCCACCACCACCATCATTTCACGATGGGCAAGTGTGTCGGTCTCTCTTTAACCATAAAGCCTCTGCTGAGTGAAAGCAGCCCCCAGACAGGAATCACAAGTGCAATTGTACTTTCCCTGAGCCTGGCTGCCCGGGTCTCTCCCTTGTCCTACTTGTTTTGCCGTAATTACATAAGCTGCATTCGCCTGACTCCTACTTTCTCATTTCCTTCGCTTGTTTTCGGATTTTTAGGACACTCTTTTACTCAAGTTACACTGACCTCTTTTGAGAGAAAAGGTAACATTTTTTTCTGACTAAAGCTTCTTATCAGTGATAACCCGGCACATTTACTGCCCAAGTCAATAGTTAGACATGGGAATTCTTTTAATTAGAAAAGCGACTGCTCTAATCGATAGCGAAACCTGAAAGCCCCATGTACCAGAGAAGCAGCTATGCAGAAATCTAGACCATCTGCAACAAGCAGACTGATTTTTTTCGGTTCCATTCAGCAGTGGAAAATATGTGAATGTATCACAGGGCATACAAACTACCCTAAACACAGTCACCTGCGAGAAGTTCTGCTTTAGTTATAGTGGAATATAAAAAAAATGGTGGCACGACTGATGCTGAGGCATGCTAAGCATTGCTGTCTCCATCACGCAACGTGGGTACCCATTGGATATTCCACAGCGTTCCCTTCACTCCTGCCACCATGGTTTAACCACACAGCTGCACGAGAGCGTCAGCGGCGCCGTGGCTTATCTGCCTTCATTAGGAGCTTGCCAAACATGAGCTGAGGGTTTCCTTCTGAGGTCTGCGGATTCATCACATGCGTGGCAGCTCCTGAAGTGGCACAGATAGCCAACCTTCCCCCAGGCCAGCTGGCACAGCGATGGATTTTCTTCAACCCGTGACAGAGCCTATTGTATCCAGGATAGGGGAAAACTTGTCATGTGGAGGGCAGGGGAGAACAACGGGGTAGAATACACATGGGGGGAAGGAGAGGAGAGGAATGGGCTAACCCAGCAGGTCACAAAGTCCAGGAGTCCCAGCCAGGTCCAGCATTCCCATCCATACCCTGCTGTGATGGCCAGCGTGGAGGCACAGCGTGGGCCAGGCACACAGGTCACGCTCTGTGCACATCTTAGCTGTGCATTAGGATGCCAAAGGGCTGCTTTAAAATCTACTTGCCGTGGGCTCCTACAGAAATCTGGTCCTCCAACTCTGAGCCAAGCAAGGCTGAAAACCAACCCAGGGGATTGTGCCCGGCAGCCCTCGCACAGGGGGCTGTGGGCACCGAGCCTTTTATACGCGGCCCAGCATGGGGGCTTCTCGAGTCAAACTGAACAGAAGAGTAATCAGATGTTAAAAATTACTATTCAAAATATATTCTGGGTCATAAATATCCAGCTTCTCAGCAGCGCATTCAGCAGCACGTCCAAAACCCCTTCCCCTTTGTGAGAGGAACAGAAACTGCTTCTCAAACAAATGAGAACATGACTTTTGTTTTGTTTTGGTACAAAGAGAAATCAACTGATGATAGCAAACATAAAAAAAAAAAAATCAACAAACTTGCTTAATTATAATCTTTCTGGAGCAACCAGGATGGCTTCAGATTATTTTACATAACTGTGTTAAATCCTCCCGAGAATTATTTGCCTCCTACACTCCGGGGTGCCTGAGCTTAAAAGATGGCCAGTTATTTAACAGGCTTGCGAGTGGCTTAAAAATGTACCAGCACTTGCTGCAAAAGAGCAATTGCTGGCAGGTTTACTTTGTTATCTTCACAACCCCTGCATGATGGACAGGAGATTGTGCTTTGATGGTACATTTTATTCTGAAGTGTGTGTTGAATCCGTCCTGCTGTGTATTCAAATAGTAATGAACTTTAAATATATATCTATATGGCCAAGGCTTGAAGTCTCATTTCAAGCAGTATTCACAGTAGTAACCTCGCAGAACTTTAGTAGTCAGCTTGCACAAAGATAGCATTTTTTGCTTCTGTAATTTGGAAAAGGAAGGAACATCTTATTCTCCTGCATTGCTTTCCTAGAAAAGGAGAAGCAATCTGCCTAACGAAAAGACCAATGTTGTTGCAATGTATCCAAATACATTAGAAATCTATGATTCTGTGATTCTATGAAATGGAAAGGAAAGATGGCATGATCTGGCCCCAGTTTTGCTTGGGTTGCAATTATTTCTTTTGGTTTTTGATGTTTCAGGTATGCTTCTAATAACAATTCTCTATGATTACCTAACATAGCACGGCCCAGATATTATTTTCACTGCCATGGAGACAACAAACAAGAATGCTGGTAATACCTTCATTTTCCTTTCCTTCTGATGGTCTGGCAGCAAAATACATCACATTAACCAAATTCTCAGTGAGATGCACGGGGACAGGAGCTGCTGCCATGAAGATGTACCATGAAGAAGTACAGAGCCAGAAGCAGCAGCTCGTCCTCACAGCTCCAAATATTGCACAGAGGGATAAGAGGGAGCTGAAGTCATTCCTGAGCATCACTGGCCACCACCAGCACCCTTGGGACTGCACCTAATGATGCTGCAGAAACCTTTTCTACCATTATTATAACCACATTAACCCAGCTGAGGGCTGGATAAGCGGCGGGTGAGCACAAGGACGTTGTACCTTAATGCAAACCCAGCTGCCCGGGAAGCTGCAGGGTCAGCCTGCTGCGGGGAATCCCTCGGCACTGCAGCACGGCTCCGTGCCTCCCTTCACACTTGGTTGGAGCTGTTCAAGGGGATGTGCCAAAACACGAATCTCCGAGCTCAGAAGGGAACGGGTACAAGCGGAGTTCAAGCCAACGGAGATCGTGCCACAGCAGCCAAGACTTTACTGAAAGTATTTTGTAGATGTACGGATTTGAGAGTGGGTCAGTCAGGCCCATCACCTCCACGCAATCCGGTGGTGGTGGTTGAAACCCAAATGTGCCCAGAGCATCTCATCTTCCTCTGTCCCAGAGCCACCAGGATGAGGGCCAGGCACCCTACACCACCAGCCACATCCAGCTCCACACCGCCTCCGGGAGCTGGGGGAAGGAAAGAGGAACTCTCATCCCCCCTCTCTTTCTCTGCGTATGTAAATATTTTCCTCTGAAATAACATAAGCAAACTCATCTAGAAACGAGAAATTCTAGTCAGTTTTCCGAGAACACTTTGGAGAGACATTGATTTCATCAAATGTTGAGGGTGTAAATTTAGGCTCTGTGACTTCAGAGGAACTATTTAGAATTTGCCCCGTGAAATGAGGCTGGCCATTTTTGAATATAAATAGAAAACGCAATGATCTACATTAAATTCTTGCCATCCCACTTGAGTGGGCTCTGTATCGCAGAGCTGGGATAAATGCCTTCAGCATCCTCTGTTAGCACAAGAGCTGCACGACTACCTGGTATTATTGTACGGCAGAGCTGACAGGGAGGTATGAACCTTATCTTAATTGCTGGAAAGAAAGTTAAGAGTATCTGGTTGACAAGCTTATCTTATTCACCTTCTGGGTTTGCCACTTATTCAGTTCAGGGGAATAAACATACATCATTTACACTTGTAAGTACATTATGTCCTTTCTTCCCCTTAAATAAGCCCCAGCAGTGTGCACTGCAATTGAACTGCCAAAAAGCAAACCTTGAAAAAAGTCAAAACACGAGATTTTAAAGGCTGAGCACATTAAAAATCTACATTGTCTGTATGACAGATCTGTATTTTATAGATCAGGCCTCTACCCAGCTTTTTAAAACATAATGGATCAGTTCCAATTACTACATGCAGCGCGGGGAGTGGGGGCAGAAGCACGTACTTAAAGAAGAGCAATGCACAGAGCGGTCCTGAGCACCAGCTCTGCCTCCCCACGCAGGAAAATGTCACTGCCAACGTGCCCGATGCCACCATGCTCAGAGAAAAATGAGTGGCCAGAAAGAAACAAGCACGGGGACACCTCTACGGTATGCCGTGAACAGGTGAAACTCCGGATCCACAGCATGGTGCTGCCTGGGCATCCCGAGCCTGGGAGCATCATCGTGACCCAGGACTGCATCCTCTCCATCAAGTTGTTTCAACAAGTGCCAAGGAAAAAAGACTTCCTAAATACATCCTAAAATAATCCCCCAGGGAACCAAATAATCTTCCCTTTCCTAACCAGCCTGGGATTATTTCCGTAGTGGAAGTGGAAGTGCCGTCCCTTCCACAGCACAACCCAATGCCGAACTGGAAAATAAAGTTGAAATGTTCTTGAGCACAAGGCGATTAGTGGAGGGTTAGGCTAAGCAAGAGCAATTTTCATTGAAAATAAAAGATATGCGAGGTTTATGTAACTTAAACATTGCTGCTGTTCAATGAACTGTAGAAATCAAGAGTAGAAAAAAAAGAAAGTAAAAAAAGCCGCACTAAGCCATCTGTGCCTCCTGTCTGTTCAGCGTGGGGTAGAGCCTTAACAAAGACAGATTAATGCGTGGAAATGGAAAGAACCGTGTACAGAAAAATGCAAATAAGCAACAGGGCTGCAGAGCCAGAGCAGGGGCTGAATCGTAATGCTGAGACCAAAAATAGGGCGGCTTCTCCACAGCTTGCCAGGAATCAGCCCGAACCCTCTCACCCACAAGGTTGCAGAAGGGGAGAGCAGGACCCTGCACAGATGCAGAAGAGACTGGCAAGGAAGCAATGGGCAGGAAAAAGCTGGGGGCCCGAGCCTCACGGAGAGGTAAAAGGGGAAAGCTGACCCCCAGGATGAGTGTGCAGAGGTGGGGCAGGGATGCTGAGGCTGATGGGTCTGGGCGAGCCACACCTGCTGCGGATCTGCTCCTTTCTCCATCATCTGCACATTGTTATTTGTACTGACCACTCAGGACTACCCTCCTTATCTAGCCTTCAACCACCCATCTTCAGCTTTTTTTTTTTTTTTTTTTTTTGAATGAGACGTGTGTAGGAATAACAAGAGAACATTTTTACTGGAAACCAGAAACAAAACTCCACGAATTCTTCTGCCCCCCTTTCTCACCGGGAGGTAATGAAATGATTTGCACATGGCCCCGCTGCTCCGTCTCGCTTTCCCCTCTCCCGTGGGGGCTCTGACCTCAAAAATCCCTGAGGGTTTCATAATCGATCAGGACCTGCATTTTCCAGGAGAATGCCTTATTTAAAAAGTATCTGAAAGCTGACTCCAGCTAATCCCTGTACAACAAAAGGACACCTTCTTTCCCCGCTCTATCCTCCCTGCTATTTCTTCCCTCTCCCTGCTGTTTCCTACCCTTTAACATACGTCCAAATTTTCTGATTTTGTGCTCCTTGGGGAAGAGCAGGAGAAAGGGGGACACATGCAAAGTGCCACCCCCGCCATTTAACAACGAGCTCATGAGCAGGACTGCAGCTCTGATCTCAGAGCACAGAAACGCCAAGAGCCCCTGTGTGGAAAAAGTGAATTTTCCTAAACATTTAGGCAAACCAAAGGCTTCGGAGCTGTTATTAATAGGCTGGGATAGCTGGGAGAAAGCTCATAGCATGCGCTAATGAAAATGTGCCTAAGTACTTTGGAGCCACCAGCTCCTATTTTTAGCAGGACGTGGGCAGCTCAGTAACCTCTGGCTGTGGCGGAGGAGCAGCGGCAAGTGTCCTGCTTGTGGAAAACCCCAAGCCACAAAGGACAGAGGAATGAAATCATTTCCTACGAGACCAAAGCAGAGGCTTTCAGCTGCGGGGGATCCAGAGCTCAAAGAAAACTCCTGATGGACAGAGGGCCAAGTAGGGATGGCTTCATTGCCACACAGAGCCCAGCCCTCGAAGCAAGCCCTGTTTCGAGCAGGAGGCTGGGTCCCTCCGCAGCACCAGAAGCTTTCCTGCGACCCCCAGCAGCAGCTCCCACAGGCACACGTGCTGGCAGGAGCCCCAGACACCTTCAAATGTTCCCTCACAAAGGCTGATTTGCCCAATTCCCAGCTAATTTCCTTAACTCAGTGCTTCATGGGGAAAAATTAAACAGTCAAAAGCTACAGAGATGGGGATAGCCTGCTGCAGACTCCCAAAACTTCACTACCAGCCTGGTGTTTAAAAGGTTAATCATTCCCTGGGGGTGCCAAAAAAAGTCTACTCTGGAATTCATTTGCCTTTATTGCTTACTGTTTGTAAGAATAATTTAGGATTAATACACACACACACAAGAGAATGAGGTTAATGCTAAAACTCATCTCTGTCAACCTAGCTCAGCCCAAGAGCTGGCGTGAATGTGATATGATGTCTCATAGCCCTCTTCTATTTAAAAAATAAATAAATAAAAAAGCTGAGCTTTCAGTAATTGTATCCAAGTGGATGCTTCTGCCCTTCTGCATACTGTACAGGTGCTTGTCCCAGCAGCACCTCTGCCTGTCATCAGCTCAGACTATAAAACACAAAAATGGAAAACATAAGTGCAGCATTATGACAAGTGTCTACATGGATAGTGGGATGGAGAACCCAGGAAGAAAGGAGATTCAATTCTCCAGTTCACTCATGGTGGAGATTCTCGCTCTCTTCTTCTTTGGCGCTTTCCAAAATTCAAAATACAAACACGCAGCAAAGATTTCACCCTGCAGGTATACTCATGATATTCTATTGTAAGCTCTGCAGATCACCTTCCAGCCCTTAGTTCCCTTTCACTTCAAGCACCAGAGAAGAAATGGACAGAGTGGGACCACCAACTCCTCTCGGCTCTGAGCAATGAGGACTGCCAGCACCGTGCCACCTCCAGCAGCATCACCTCAGGTGCCTGCAGGCAGCTGGCCTGGCTTTGGGGTTAGCAAACGGAACAGCAGCAGCATGGATTTGGCAGGGCCATCATCAGCCTACAGCCTTCCCATGTTATCACAGGGTCCTCCTTACAAATAAAAGAGGAAAACGCTTGCCAGCTCTTGGAACACCAAGAGTATTACACATGCCTGGGGAAGGGAGAAATCCCCAGCTCACATCCCGTCTGGCTCTCATGAAGTCCAAACTTATGGACCAAAATTTTAGACTGAGATGGCCAAAAGGTAACATGAAGTAGTTGTGGAGCTCCCTGGAGCTCTGCGGGCAGGAAGGGCTGTGCCATGCCCTCAGCTGGAGTGAAGCCCCGCGAGCAGACCCGCAGCGATACGCATCAGCCAGCGAGCGGTCTGGCTCGCCGATTCTGCCCTGCAGTTCCTTCTCACCAGATAAAGGCTGCATGCACGGGTGGATACGCTGTTATCTGCCTGACAGGGGATGTAAACTCTGATGAATGAACTCAGATCTCCCAAAAACATTGAGAAAAAGGAATCAGGGGATGCCCAGCCCTGCTGCTCAAGTGTGCTGTTTGGAAAATCACCCACAGGAGCCACAGCTGGGAAGTTGCATCTTTCAAAGCAGAGCAAAGAGAAGCAGTGCGCCTCTGCCACAGCATGTCCACCTGGAGGGAATCTCCTGGGACCAAGCACTCCTCCAAGGCAGTGGCTGCTCAAGAGCTGCAGCAAGTTTTGCTAACATATTCCAGGCAACCAGGGATCAACATCACCAGTGCCAGCTAGGGGCACATGGTGGCACTTGGTGAAAACGATGGAGTTCCTCAGCCTCTGAGCGGAGTCAGTCCCCCTCCTTGCAGAGAGGGATCACAAAAACCTCTGCTAAAAGTCCAAGTTTAGCTCTCAGGGAATTTGAATTCTGCGCTTGACCAGCCACTGATGAAAATGGCCCTCGCTGCTCTAAACTCCTCTCAAGCACAAACATCTGTGTGCAGACCTTGTCTCAACCGTGGCCTTGTTTTAAGGACAGGAAAAGAAATACCTCCTTTCACACAGCCCCTGCTGGGTTAGATGGCAATGGTGGAGCCTTCCACATTCATAGACTGCTTTCAGACAGAAAAAAATAAACCTTACCAGGTATAAATGAATGGGAAAGATATATGGAATATAAAGCCTTAACATAATTAATACAGACTTGCCTGTCTGAATGACATTGCAGCAGTAAGTAAAGGTTTTCCCATTTTTCAAATAATTCTGGAAAATAAGTATTTTGGATATTTCACGTGTGCAAAAGAAACAGAGGAAACACATGTTTCATTCTTTACAAGCTATTATTTTTATATCCCTAAATAGCTGCTGCATTGAGAAGCCAAGAGAGCACAACTGTGTACTTAGTCCCAAAACAAATTTGGCGTGAGCGGAGCCAGCGCTGGCTGCTCTCCCGAGGGCCTTGCTCTGACGTACTTCAGCTTTCATTTCTGAAACCATCTTTAGGGAAAGAAAACGCCACGGCCTCACGTCTGGCTGGCTGCGTGCCTGGCTGCCGACGGCTGACCGTGGTGCTAACGAAGGCACAAGGCGGGGATGAGATTTCAAGAGACACTGCCCCCCTCACAAAAAAAAAAAAAAAAAAAAGGAGAATAATAAAAAAGAAAAAATATAAAAAAAATAAAAATAATAAAAAATCAAATCTGAACTCCCAAAAGTTTAAGCACTGGCTGCTGCACTGAGACTCATTCTGCACTTACTGTCATTTTGGACAGACATCAGATGTAAGATGTTTTAATTGCCAATGGCCTGGTCTGGATTTCAGCGCGTGACACAGAGATAAAGGCCTCTACATCCTATTATCAGTCCCCCGAGCAACTGGTACATCTTGTTAAGTGTAACTAGATTCGTAGGTCAGAATCCCAAATGCGGAAAGCACACGCATTTGACTGGAAACAGCATTATTAGGGCATTCCTTTGCCATAATAACGGCTTGCCAGTTCCTCAGCAGAACCTTTAGATCATGCTTTGATATTTTTACTTTCAGGCCACAGCTGTTGGAGTGCCAGTGTCAGGCTGGAGAGCTACCTGTGCTGCAGGGATGCTGAACAGAGACAACTCCTGCTCTTTTCTGTCACTTTCTGCCCAGAAAAAGTCTAGGTGAAAGCACTTGGTGCTGTCGTCACTGCCTTGCAGACAGAGAAACCAAGGCTGAGCGCAGCCGTGGGCTTTGCCCAAGCTCACAGGAGAAAGCTCTTTGTGATTTAAGAAAACGAGATCTTGTGAGGTGCAATCTTTCCTCAAATCCTGCCTTTTTTTTTTTTTTTTTTTTTTTTTAAATCTCTTTAGTTTCTTTCAGATGAGTTTTCAGCAGCACCCAAAACTCGATGAATCAGTTGGCTGAATGGCCCACATAGTTTCCTCTTCAGTCAGCTCTGGCAGTGAGCCATGGCACATATTCGGAGGCTTTGCTTCGAGTAACAGTTTTACTGCTGAGATTATTCCAGTGTTTGAAGCTGGGCCATCCATCCCTTGCGCACCCCTCTCCTAGCATTTAGCAAGGGGGAGCAGGGCTGGGGGGTCAACTAGAAACACTGCTGGAGAGCAAAGCTCACCCCCCAGGCTGAAGGGATCTCCCTCGGATGTCGCATCACGTGCCCAAATCATCCCACTGCTGAATTTGGACTGACCCCACACCTCTGCACTCTGAGAAGCTTAGAAAGTTTTTTATTGACTTCAAGCTAACAGTTAAAAAGAACTTTTTTTTTTTGCACAGTAACTGGACCCTGGTTAGCTTTACTTTTCATTCCCCAAAAGGATGGCACCGTAAAGCATGCGTGCCGCAAACTGATGATCTGATGGAAGTAGAGGAGGACAAGTTCAATCCAACATCTTGCTGTTTGAAAGCACTGCCTGCATTCATTTTAGTCTCATTTTAGCATGGCAGGTCACAGCAGTATAAACATTGTGGGGGAAAAAAAAAAAAAAAGGCCTAGCTGGCAAACAGTCAGAACTTGCTGTTCCTGACCCAGTAACCTACTTTTTGAGCACCACGTAACACGAAAGCCACCCCTAGCTCAGACTGCGACGTCACCTCTTACTAACTTCTTAGAGGCAAATAATGGGTCTGGTTGGGAAGAGTTTGGTGACTTGTGGTCATCATTTGCTTCACCCTGGCCACAAAGAGCATTTTAGGTTAGACAGGAATGTCCAGGGCAGTTTCTAACCTTGAGTCACCCAAAGCCACCACCTGGGCACATGTGCTCCGTGCAGCAGGGTTAGCACCTGGGTGCCCATCACACCGACATGCAGAGCAACCAGAAACTTTGTCTGCAGCACCAGCACTACCATAGGCATCATGGCCATGGGCAAAGAAGTAGAAAAGAAGTAGGGAACACTGCCTGAAGGAGACCTGTTTTTTTCTTCATAGCTCTGCTTTAGCTGTTTTCACTCCAGCTCTCTCATCCCAAGATGACGTGGTAATTCAGAGATGCTACAGCTCAGTCTTTAAGCAACCCAGCAGCTCTCAGAATGGCACCAGCCTTCCTCATCCTCTCTTTGCTCCCCTACCTCTCCCAGGCATCCCTGCAGTCCCAGCATATTGTATTCTCAGGACACCAAGTGCCAAAAAAAACAAACCAGAAAGCCAATTATAGTACTAGTACTCCTGGCAAACAATGAGAACTGGATCACAGGATCAATGCTACAACAAAAAAGAGCAAAAAGACCCGATAAATATTTTGGTAGCTTGCATTTCCCTTGTGTTTGTACCCAAGCAGCCCCTGCAGTACATGTCAACAGGGACGAGGGGAGAACTATCCAGAAGCCCAGTAAAACGAAAAAATCATTTCAAGACTTGAGCGAGTAGCAGGGTGCCTCAGCCCAGCCACCAGCATTTCAGGGCAGGAGAGAACCCAGAGGGGCCTCAGCTCAGCAAAACACTGAAGATCTTCAAGGCATTTTGTTTGACCAAAGCCACTGGGAGTTTTCCCATCAGAATGCAGACGGAGATGGACTAGGCTTGAATAAAGTTTTCAGACACTTCCCTATTAGGGATAAAAGAAGCACAGAAACAGTATATATATATATATCTCCAGTGGTGTTGAAAAATATGACTCCCTCCATGAACATCCCGAGAAACCAACATTTAATGCAAACTATTAAGAAGAAAAAGAAATGGGAAGACTAAATATATACTTAGTATTTGAAAGGACTAGTATTTTCCTGAAGAAAGTATCAGGGAAAACAAGAGTATTAAGACAAAGCGAGAGAAAAAACAGAGGGAGCTCTTTAGGGGAACGCCGGGAAATGATTCTTTGCTGGAATATGCCCATTTTTGCATGCGGTTACTGCCAGTGCATCTCCTAACTGAAACGCACACAAAATAGGAAGGGATGGAAATTAAAAGACTTTTGGTCAAATATTCTACCTTCATGGAAGAAAAACAAATAGTTGAAATCATCAGAACAAAAGGTCTTGCAGGTACTGCACCTTCCAACTAGCTCAGCGTGAGATTTTATTTTTTTTGACGCTTTGACTTCCCTATTGCAGAGCAGGAGGCACAGGGCACTGCAATATCTTAAAAATTCTAGCTACATTTCCTTCTGCCATCACAAACCATTTTTCCACCATCTCTTTTACCAGCAATTTTAATTTAACCTAAGATTAAAAACATATGGAAGTATTTCTCTCTAGCTGGCATAAGCACAACACAAAAGTAAGTGCTCTAATAGACATAAGAAGTCATTTTTCTTTACTACAATGTCTAATTTAGATCTCTGAAATTGTAAAATTAAAATCTATTCTAATCCATACTTAGACAAAAATGCATTTCTAGCAGATTATAATATCTAACTGCTTATTACACAAAAATCTTGGAATGACTGTATTGTAAAAAAAATAATTGCCTAATTATGAAATCCTGATGATAAAGACACTATTGTCATGAAAACATCTGGGTTACCAGCCCCCCAGAACGCATGAAATTTCAATAGGCAGAGAAAAATTGGGAGGCAGATGAAAGAAGAGTTATAAAGAAGTCCGGAGAAAAAACATCACCCGCTGCAATTTCGGTATCGAAGTGCGGGTGATGACTACAAACAAACCAGTAATAACCTATTCACAGCAGCAGAGCCGTTAACATGTATGTGAGGATGAGGCACAATTAACAAATATTATGTATTTTTTTTTCCAAGGTTATGCAAGAATATGCATCTCTACCTCTCTGTAATGACAACCTGGAGAAATATTCATTGTATCAGGATATTGGAAAACAATTTAGCAATCTGATGCCTTAGGGTATCAAAGAGTTGTCCGATTTGAAGGCAGCAGCAATCACTAGTGTTTCTATAGCTTTTAGCTCACGTTAAGCATCATTTAAATGATAGTTGAAGAACAAAACAGGCACAGAGACGTAGGAGGGAGAAAGGTCAGTGATGTATAAGTAGGAGAAGTACGGAGAAAAGCTGAGAAGTTCAACAGTGCATTCAGTTCAGCCCACCCATGCCAGCAGAGCTAAGCCTCAAGAAATCTGGTCCTTGCCATTAAGCCTGCTGTAAAAGTCACGTTATTAGTGAAGTTCGTGGCTACATGCATTTTAGCCACTTAGGAAACAAAAGTTTTTCTTGGAAAACAGGCAATACCATGAGATTGCTCTCCCAGGTTGTTTCATGCTCAAAGGCTGCACTGACTGAGGGATGCAGTCAAGGAAAACCCACCCTTGCCTCTGCATCCCCATCAGAAACTCTTCCCCTCTTGGTCTGAGCCCACACCCTGAGACATGTACACCCAGACCTGGCCCTGCGCAAAGGCAATCCGGAGAAGTTAATGAGGACTCATTATTTATTTATTATTATTCATTTCTCATCTCTAAGCAGAGCTCCCACCTCTGGCTTTGACTTTTCACCACTGATCAGGCCAAACCTTGGTCTCCACGATGGAAGCCTCATGTGTAGGTAATCTGCCAGGCCCCAGAACCAGACTTCATGGATGAGACATCAAAGGACGATGTATCACTGATAGGATAAGACTTTTTTTTTTTTTTAAACAGAGTTGATTACAGTGCAGATGGCATCAAAAGCACAGTAGCCTTCTCACATGGTTGCCATCTGCAATTCTCTGCCAAAGGTTACATCAGGACTCCCGTTATAAAATGCTGCCAGCTGAGATTTACAATGCAGTGGACAGCCAAGAAGTCCTTCACATCAGAACTGTTCAGTTGCGGGTATTCCGCTCATGTTGCATATTTTTGATAACTGACATGATAAAATTTGCAGAGCAGCATCAGCCCGTACATCTGAAGCGTCTTCCCTGAACAGCTCTGCCTTGCCTGCTTGTTTGCACACCCTTCAGCTGTTGGGATGAAGCCCTCCCCCTGCACAAAGACTCACCACAAGATCTGTGCAGCACTTAAGGCTCCCCTAAGCCTGATATTTGGGCTTAAAGGGGATTTAAGAAGCGTGTGTGTTGCAGGCTGGTTTGCAGGGTACTGGCAAATACAGCCGCGTGCACTAGGGAAAGCTTTCCCATTTTCTAAGGAAGTGTTACTCTTCTGCTAAGTAAATAAAGATGTGCCTGTTATTTACTTTCCAGCACATATTGCAAAGCTCATGTTAATTAAACTTCCAAGGCACACAACAGAATAAATCTTGATTGGCGTAACGCCAACAAATTGTATGCGAACTCTCCCCCGCGCACTTAGTAAATATTTGCATGGGAGAAAATAACTCACTCCATCCTGGGCGAAGCACAAGCGGGTCAGGACACTGGAGCCAAGAGGCTCTGTTCTGCCTTGTGAACTCCTGAGATGAAAATATGGGATCCGTGGAGAGGAATTACACAAATAGCAGGCAGAAAAAAGATCAGAAAGCAGAGAGCAAGGACAAAACTCACAGGCCTGCTTCTGGGCTCACCATTATGGTGGCCAGCCATAGCTCTGTGGCACTGGAAGACCTTGGTACAACGTCAGAGAGCCCAAATTTTACTCTAGGTGGTTTCTAATTTACAGCATAGGAGTGTGTCAGTGGTTGAAAGGACAGTCCAAATCCAAAACCATCCCCAAAGATCAACATAGATAATATTAAAATTCCCTTTTCTTCTGAGAAGCCCGCCCTATTAAAGGTTATTGCAGTTCTCAAAATCTTTTTCTTGCTGTCACATTAACTTCTGACACTGTTGACACTTCTTAGTGGCCAGCTACAGCCTGGTTCTCACAAGTCTCAGGCACATTTCAACTCTGCTAACAAAGCCCCTCAACCTTCTCGTGGACCACCTGATGAAGCACATACAGAAATACATAAAGGTTAAAAAAAAAAAAAAAAAAAAAAGTAAGGTTACTTTAAACTACCATGTTACTACCATGTATCTGTCTTTGCATAAATGGATTACGTAGCATTATCACCCCAGATTTTGGGGTCCAGGTTTTAGTTTATGTTCCCAAGTAGTGGTCACAGGGAAGTGCTTTTATTTGGTCTCTTGCCTGTTGAGATCCACAGGAACGATGGATGTACAAAACACTGCTTATTGAAATACCGTTTGTGCTGCCTACATCACTGCTGCCCAGGAAAGAGAAGCATTACTATTGATTCCTTTATAAGATAAATACAACTTAGAAGAAAGCATATTTACATAAGGTTTGGATGACTCACGCGACAGATACAGAGAAACCTTAATGCACTTCTTTCTTTTCCTACACGCTGCTTTGTGCCGCTGCTTTGTCTGGAGCTATTTCACAAAGGAATGTAAAAGGGGCTTTTTCTCCCATATAAGAAGTGTTTCCAAACACCTGTGCTATTTTCTGTTTCAACAGCACTGTCACCTGGTATATTGTTACTGAGCCATTCGCAATGCAAACCCAGCGCAACCCACCTAAATTCAGTGTTAGCAAATGCAAAGCGAATTTTTTTGGTTTGGGGTTGTGATGCGATGGGCTTGTGTGTCCACAAAATACAGCCCTGGATTTCCTCCACAGTTCTCACACCATTACTTGATACTATTAATTTAGATCCTTATTCAGCAAATACTTGAGTAAAACTTGAGCTAGTGCTTAGGTTCATCCCTGTTTAAAATGCTGCTATGCAAGTGGAGAACACAGCGTAGCTTTTCACAACTTTTGTGCTTTAATGGTTTTCACTCAGTAGGGAGCAAGATTTTAAACATTACCCACGTTATTTCTAACATGTCTGAATTTCTTTGGGTTTAGCATCGTTATGAAGAAGGCTGAACAACAGCATCTGACTCAAAAATATCACCACACCCCAAGCCCCATATTCCCTGTTCCCCCAAACCAACCAACCAAAAACACCCCAAAGCAAAATCAACATTTTTAGCACACATTTATGGGCAGCTGGAGAACATCAGACCATCAGAACAGCCACGGAAGTACCTTTTGGGAGAGCCCAGAGAAAATTTACAGTTTTTACGAGGGATGAGGCCAGGCTGTAAAACTGCCCCCATCTGCACGGAGGTGGGAGCGGAGTGCCTACCTTCCCACAGACAAACTCTGGCTCGTGCAAACACAGCCGTGCTTGTAGGAGCTGGCAGGAGCTCACATGCAATCAGTGACCCCTTCAGAATAAATTATCTTCTAAACATGATAAAGATCTAGACCGTGGAAATGTTATTTAAAATTAAATTCCTCTAACAAACCCTTGGTCCAGGCAGAGCAGGCCAAGCAACCTGAGGCCAGCTGGGTTTTCAGAACACACCGTGCATGGCACCAGTACAAAAAACCCACAGCAGGACTTGCCTGGATGTGGGACAAATAGCATTAAACTTGTGAAAAGTGACTCAGCAGAACGCCCAGACTGCAATACCTGGAAAGGACCCAGCTTCCATGAAAGGTTCAATGTCTGAAACAAATGGGCCCACATAAACCTGAACTCACTCCTGCCTAAAATGATCAGTAGGGCTACCTCACCTTCTGCTGAGACGACTTGTTATTAGGGGTGAAATGCCAGCTTCCCAACCCAGGTAATTTAATTTAGTAATTTAGGGGAAGATGTATGAGGAGCAGCTGAGGTCACTTGGCCTGTTCAGCCTGGAGAAGAGGAGGCTGAGGGGAGACCTCTTCACGGTCTACAGCTTCCTCACGAGGGGGAGCGGAGGGGCAGGTGCCAATCTATTCTCTTTCGTCACCAGTGACAGGACCCGCAGGAATGGTGTCAAGCTGAGGCAGGGGAGGTTTAGGCTGGACATTAGGAAGAGGTTCTCCACTGAGAGGGTTGTCGTGCATTGGAACAGGCTCCCCAGGGACATAGTCACTGCACCAAGCCTGTCAGAGTTTAAGAAGCATTTGGACTGCACACTTAGTCAGATGGTCTAAACTTTTGGGTAGACCTGTGCAGTGCCAGAAGTTGGACTCGGTGATTCTTGTGGGTCCCTTCCAACTCGGGATATTCTGAGATTCCATGATTGCTGATCTATTGGCACAGACATGGATAGAATGACACCTCTTGATAATCTTTACTATATACTTTAATAACAAAGTCTCTGGAAAAAAAAAAAATTAGTCTACCTAATTCTACAGATTTTTAGAGTACTTTCTAGAGCTATCACAATTCGTATGCAACATTAAAAAACAAAACACAACACCACCACAATGTTAAGGAAGAGGAAACCTTTCTACCCCAAATAGCTCTGTGTTGCACTGCTTTGGGGGATCTGTTTTCACCTCTTTCCCACCAAGTACTTTTAACTCACAATACTCCTGGTTGTCAACTTTCTGGAAACATGGGTTTTAGGATGAGGGCAGTGAACTTTGAGAGCAGACCATGAAGTGATTTTATTGACTACATTGCTTAGCTTTGAACACAAGCTGTAAACTCTAAATCAGCTGGACAACAAAGGTTTAATCACCATGGAAGTACCAATCTGAATGCATGTGGCCCAAACTCCTTTGAGGAAGCACTTTTTAGGGTTTTTTCCAGCACTGTTCATGGATTCCTCGGTAAGGCCTTTAAAAGCCCTCTGTAGCTGGATCACCTGTCTTGTAGGTGGGCTCTTTTTGGGAGTGCTTTTTGGGCATAAACCCCTCTTTGGGTGCCTCCAGTTGCAATTCGGCATGCAGATCCTTGGAAGCCTCATGCTAAAGAAACATCTAAAGAGTACCCAGAATCCCAGACTGTCCATCACCTCGTAATGATCATGAAAGCAATCAAAAAACAAAAAAAATCCATCTCTGAACTACTGAAGACTGTGGAGAACACACAGCCCAAATGCACGGACCTATCAGTAAACATTTTTCTACCTTAAAAAAGTTACATGTACTCATGGGTACCGTTCCAGTTAGAAATATCTTTACCTTTTGGTAACTAAAAGGTAATTTCAATAAGTATTTCCTCCCGAAGATAAAAATAAGAGTGCTGTTATGGTAACAGAGCTGTGTTTTTCAACAACCTGTACATTACAGCTGGTTAAAGCCACCAACGATGCGTTCTCCAGTCAGATGCAACAAACTGTTTGCAGTTCGGAGCGGTGATAACGCGCCCTCAGCTCCTCTCTGTTTAGCAGCCAGTAACCAAAACACATCCCGGGGTAAACACTGGAGGAGCCGGGCAATGTGCTTCCGCAGGGCTCAGCTCCGTGACCCCGTTTCCCTGATGCTATCACTTCATCCTCATTATAACACTTCAAGAAAGGACGTAAACATCTTGTACATTTAAATGCTCTTGACTTTTATGAACAGCCTGATTCAGCAGCCCTCAGGGTGCACTTTCATGACCAGCTCAAGCACATCTTGCCCTTGAGAAGGCGCTTCCTTTGCTCCCAGCCTCCCTTGCACAGAAAATCACACACAGTTGAAAGCTAACACTGGAAGAAAGTTTCATAAAAGATCAGCTTTCAACTACTTTGCCACAAAAATGCCTGTGTTGAAGGTCTCAAACAGCTACTCGTGAGATGGTACATATTTTGATCGACAGCCTTCAAACTCGACATGGTAACTACTGCAGTGAAGACAGTGTTATTCACAAGCCCCCCATACACACCAGACACTGCACAGACAGCAGGACAATTTAAGGGGAACACAACAAAGATGTTCTTAAACACTTTGAAATGCTACTGAGGAAAATATGTTAAGAGCAGCTACAAAGATCTGTGGGGAGGAAACCACTCAAAGCATTTGGTGAGTTTCATTGCTCCATAAAGCTCAGCCACAGTGCCCCATATGTTGCAGCATCATCTGAAGACACCATATCTAGGACCTAACATTTCCATCTATAAACTCTGCTGTAGTACAAAAGTTGCCAAAGATCAAGGAGCTGATTCAGCAACTGACTTGGACAGTTTAATATTAAGCAGCACCTCCACCAGCACAATTGTTTATCTACTCAGATTCAAGGATGTGCCACGTGCTTTGGCCAAATGAGAGCTAAAACAGGAGGGATCATTTCCGAAAGACATTACATCTTATAATATATGGGGAAAATTTCCCTGTTAAAAAGGGATGGAGAAACCAGGCCATGCCATTGCTTTTTTACCAGGAAAGCACGAAGGGACAGTCATACCCATTGAAGCAGAGAAGGACGACCTACAGCTGAGCACCAGTGTGAGATGGTGCAGAAAGGTGCAGCCAGAACTAGGTGGACTACTCCTGTACTGGTTCAGGTGAAGTCACAGTTATCTCTACCTTAGGGATTGGCACCTTGCTACACTGTGAAAAGAAAGAGATGGCTCAGAGTCTCTTTGTACGCCAATTGCCACAGCTCTCACAGGTGAAAGCCTTACTAAGAGCCCTACACTACCAGCTGGGCCTCAACAAATTTGCATTTTCTATACACGACTGTTCCAGCTCCTCAGGTTGCTTGCAAGTGTACCGTGCTGCATTTCCAAACAATGTACAAGGACACGTTTTCAGACAGATTCTGTGTTGCTTCTGTTCCTCACAAATCCTATTTTATCGCTGCTCAGGGATGCGGGTCTTCAAGCCCTCAAACACTCACGCTGATGGAGTTTATTCAGCAAAGCTGGTGACTGTTCTGCTCCTCAGCTTTCGTAGTGCCTCTGAGATGAATTTCCCCGTGTTCTTGAGAAGAACAGACTCAAGATTTGACATTGGGTAGAGCCCTGTGATGGATTAGACTGCCATTCTGCCCCCTCAACCACATGCTGTAATCAGCTTACTTGCGATATGGGAGATCTGGCAAAAAGTGACAGTTGCTCGCTGTCCAACATCATCAGCTAGCCCTGCCACAAGAGCTCAGACGTGGTGCTCCATCTCCACACAGAATCAGCTTATTGATAAACATACTGCCCAGCAAAATATTTTTCACACAACTGAAGTAGTGCTTTGGGCAAGGGGCTGCCTGATCCACCCACCACGGAGACTCAAAGTCAAATTCTAGACAAGATGAGATCGGAGCAGCAAATAGGTTCGAGGGACAGGCATGCCAGAGGCACTGGCACAGCTCAGCATGGAAACAATCCCTGTACTTGCCTTCATTATTCATCCTTTATTACTCCACTCCTGGAGTCCATAGAGGGAATGACGATCTAATCAAAGGGCCACTAAATTCAATGAAAACATTGCAATTTATTGGTCTTCCTTAGGTTCCTTAGGGTATCAGAGAACACCAGGACCTGGCCAACAGGGCTCAGAGCCTTCCTTATGGGGTTCAATATCAGCAAAGAGCCCATCTGTTCTTCAGGCAAACAACGGAGGACTGCTTTCTATGTCAATATATTTGTGTTATAATGTTAAAACAAGCTTGGAAGTAATTAGATATATGTTAATTCTGCAACAAAACACTTGAACTAGAAAAAAAAAAAAGGCTTAGCCGATCAGACTGAGGCAAAAAATACTATGCTTTTTTTAAATTTCTTGAAAAATGATGGTTTAAATAACAGAAAGACCCAACTTTGCTCCTGATGACAAAAAAGTTTAAACATAACTCCAGTCAAACCTACGGTTTCCCCTTTACAGACAGGCGGGCAAGACTGCATGCTGAGCTGCTCCCCTTCCCTGCTGGACAACACCCAGGACTGTAGAGCTACACGGACACGGCGCATCTCATGGAAGGCAGCCCAGCAGAGCCATTTCCCAAAAGCCTTCACAGTAATCCCCAGGCCCAGCAACTCTATGTGAAGAATTTTGTGTGATTCAAGTGAAGAAAATGAAATGTTTTTATTTTAACACATACCTGTGGGGAAAGAGCGTCCCACTATTTAACAATGAGCTCTTTAAAGACATTCTGGGAAATCTTCCAAGAGCTACGCTGAAATGGATGAACACTCAATTATTTAATCTAGTTTTTTTATTTGCATGTCGGAAGTCACTTTCCTTCTTTCCCATCCTCCCTCCAAAAGCAAAGCTTTTATTTTCTGAAGCTGAGGCACTTCTGATTCCAGCTCCCAGCAAGTTCACTCTCTTTGCCCAGAGTTATTCTCCCGACCGTTCTCTCTGGTTTTACACTGCTTGGCCCTAAAAATTCTCAAGGACCTTTGTTCACCTACCCTTGCAGCAATGAACAAACACAAACATTTACAGTTCTCCAATTCAACAAACAGGCAACAAGGCTAAAGAGGGTGGCACGAAGAACACACCATTAAAATGTCAAGGTTTCACCAGGAGACATGCAGATACCTCCTGTTATCCGAAAGCCTCTTCTCTGCACAGATAACGCTATCAAGGCCCATCCCTTCCCCCTTCTTTTATCACTGATGCTTTCACTCGAGTCTTTACAGTTATTTATAACCTCACAGTTGGGTTAACGCCGCAAGTTCTTAGGCTTGTACATTCCAATGTTCTGCTAACCTGGATTCTAGAGTGTTTCAGTTTATCCTAGAAGCACACACACAAAAAATAAAAAAAAAAGTCAAGACCAGCAACTCTCAGAGCTGAGTTCCTAGAGCAACTTCAGGCAGAGATACTGCAAAACTCACACCCCCGTTGCTTTCACACAACCACCGAGAGACGTGTTCAGCTTTATCACTTGGGGTCTGTAAGAGGAACAACTGCTCACTGCCAGCTCTGGCCTGGCTCATCCCAGAAGCGACCAAGTGCTGTTATCACCTGATGACTGCACACGTGGATCTGTTCATTTCCACTTTGCAGTCTGGTGTCTTAACACACCCCTGTCCCAGACACAACCACCTAATGAGCTAGGAGAGGCTCTCCAGTAGCTGCTAGTGATAAGGTCTGATGTCCAGATACGCAGTAGTATGTGCTGGAGACATCCAGCAAGAGACATCAGGGCACTGAACATGCAGTTTTCATTGCCTTAAGCATTTGTTCAATTTAAAACTTTATAAATTCCTGCGTACAAATCTACATTGTAGAGAAGCTGGCAAAGCTCTCGCTGTTTTGTCTGGCTTCCTAAGGACAAATGCTCATGCGATCTCATGCCCTATTCCCCTCTCCTTGCTAACCTTGTGGTTTGTTTGCCAGATCAACTTTGTCAGAGGTTTGAAGGAGAACAAGGTCCTGCGATCCTATGAGAGGACACTTTGAGAGGCAGCAATCGGGACCCAGCAGGACAGGGCTGGCCTCAAGGTGACAGCAGAGCGCAGTCCTCGAGGCGTGGTTAACTCTTGGCAGCTGTGTTTAAGTTCCCAGCTAGGTTGCCCATCACTTCTAATTATTATAATTAATTTTGTGACTAGTTATGTGCATTTACTTTGTTTCCTGGCCAGTCCTGTGCTGCTTCTGTTCGATTGCACCGCAGAAGCAGGGAGCCTGGTGGGTGGAAGCTGAGCTTTTCAGCTCAGTTGTGACCGAAGCTGTTCTGGTTCAGCTCCAAGTCCAGGATCAAACTGGTTCATTAGCTTCCAACCAGCTGAAACTGGTTCAACTGGAGAAAACAGAAGTGGATGAGACAGACTGAGGAAAAGCCTTTCCCCAGATATCTCCTGTCCCCTTGCCAGAGCACAGCAGCAGCATCTCAGTATCGTGCAACTGATCCAATTCCTACACCTAGCAGAAACAACGGGTGCCATCAACTACGGCAGGGAGTAGGTTCCCCCCAAAATCCTCGCCTAAGCACACACAACACTATTGTGAAATAACCTAAATAACCTACTGGGACTGCTGGGGAAAACCTGAGACCACCAGGAGCAGCAGGACCCAGTGAGCGTGTCCACTGCTGGAGAAAAGCAACCAGAAGCAGAACTTCTCCCTGCGGGGTGAGTTCAGTGGGTGCCACGATCTCAGCCCCCCACAGCGTGTGCCTGCTTGGGGCTCTGGCACCTGAACTGCTACTCCTATGCTGTCAGCAGGCAGCTCTTACAGGGCACGGACCTGCTCCAATCCTCCTACACTTAGATCCTACAGAACCTGCAAAGGGAAACATCTGCTTACCTGTGGATGGGATCAGCTAGCAGAAGGCAGATCTTTGTATCTGAACACTAATCACAATTTCACATTTATCAGCTGTTTCTGACCAAGGAAGGGAGCCCAGCTGAACCCAGAAGGCACCTCAAGCACCCAGCCTGCCTCCTCGCCCTTCTGTTATGCCTCTTGGTGGATAACAGGAACCCCAGCTGGGATCTGCTGAGCTGAGCAGTGAGCATGGGTCACACCTGGAGGCAATTTGTGCCTTGCAGAGTGATCTTTACTACACCACAGCTGGCAGTATGAGACATTTCTTGCCTCAACCCACTTGCAGTCTCTAGGGATAATGTTATTTTTTCTTAGTTGCACCCATAGATAGCAGAAAACTGCTATCAATGATATTTTTCCTGAAGGGACATGCCATTTCTGTAGCATGGCAAAGCCACCTACCTGGGAAACCCTCCAGGGCACTCACAGAGGTGTCCCACACCTGCTGCTGAGGAGGCTGTGTGAGAGCCCTTCCCTTCCCCAGGTGTGATGATGCCAGCAGCCAGCCTCAGCTTGTGCTGCTGATGCTCCTCAGGTGGGATTGGGGCACAAAATGTCCGAGCTGCTCCTGGCAAAGCTTCAGCAACATATCAGAAGGGCACTGGCAATGCCAAACAACCACTACCCCAGCATAAAAACTGGCAGCAAGTCCCCACAGAGCCCACAGGAGTCAGGGGCAGCCCTCGGGTTAAATCCATGCCCACACAAGAGCCTCGCACCCAGGCAGGGACCAGCCTGGTCTCTGGGACCATCAGACACAAGCTCAGGATGAGGAGGACAAAGATAAAATAGGATGTAGGCCCTGGTAGTCTGCTACTCCAGCTGAACGTTGCAGGGAGCAAATGGAAAAGCAAAAGTGACAAGGATGGTGACATCAAGTAGCTTTTAGATAATAAAAAAGGGAGCCTAAAAATTGAGTACAAGAGATTCACAGTCCCAGGGGAATACGAGCCTGTGTCTAATGCCAAGTGATTTTTCTGCTGCACGGTTCATTTTAGGACAATGTTTACCCTTGCAAGGCCAGTCCCATAGCCTGAGGCTGCTCTGGATTCAGGCACACTGCTTTTTGGGAAGAATTCAGATCCCCTTGCCTATTTGGGTTCGTTTAGGCACCATGTCCCACGGTTTGAATCTTCTGAGCTTACACAGAGTCCAGCCCTTCTCTGCACCCTTTTATTTTTTAAACAGTTTTGACCAGAAGGCACCAGTTTTAGCAGCATCTCACACATACAGAGCTAACAGAGCAACCAAAACCCCCATAACGCTGCCCCCCAAAGCCCAGGCATTCTTTGCTGCAGCCGGGGATTGCTTTCTGCTCTGCGAAGCGCCCGTCTGGCACAGCAGCTCTGCAGGAGAGCATTGCACACACAGCCAGCCCTTGTCACAGCAGCACGCCCGCCTCGACCCACAACTGCAGCCTTAAACCAGAGCAGGGGTGGGTACCCGCACTCATGTACGCAAGCATCCAGCACACACCTGCTGGAAAACACAGATGTTTTTGCTTGGACAAACAGGGAGCACAACTCTGCAAGCGCAAACGACAGCAGCAAAGCCCCAGCAAGTCACATTCTGAGCAACACCAACAGCTTGTGGTCATTAAATGTAAAGCATTTCGCTGCCAGAGCACAGCTTTCACTCAAAAGTGTTATTGCCACTATAAAATTTAAGGGAAAGCCATTTAAGCTTAAGAACAGCACATTCCTAATTGTGTTTCAGACACAGGCTCATCTTTGAGGAAATCAGAAGCAGTACAAACAAGTTACAGAGCTATTTCACAAAGCATCAATGCCCTAAAACGATCCGTAACAAACGGGGTTTCAGGCAGCGTGGCTGTGCTTGCGTGAAGCACCACTGGCTGCAAACGCATTTAAACCCGGCATTTTTGAGCACCTTTCCAGCAAGGCTAACACACACCTGGGCAACGAGAGACAAATCCCTGACTTACCTTTTCATCAGCCCAGAGCACCAAACCCTCCGCAACCTCCTGCAGAGGAGTTGTCAGAGTTTTACCTTATTACTCATAGAGAGAGTTACATAAGCGGCACCATTTCTGTAGGCAACGAGCGTGCACCCAGTGCACTTCCACCCGCAGGGACTCCTCGTCCCCCATCCCACGCAGACACATCTTCCCACAACAGCCACGCCGCGGCGAGCGAGGGAGAGGCAAGGTGGGCTTCGGGCTGCTAATGAAAAGCAAAGCTCCCCGCCTCAGAGAGAGTTCAAAAGGTCCCTGCCGTTTATTAAGAGATATTGCTGCTCCGAAAGGACGCGGTGCAATGGTATAATGTTCCTTCGCCTGCTGAAAGCAGCTTGGCCTAGATTTTCCTCTACTGTTTGATGTGACCATTCATGCAAACAAGAGTAAAACTTTCTCTTTGCTTTTAATTAAGCACAAAACACTTGGAAAAAAAAAATGACGCGTACAACAGCCCTGCTGTCAGCTGGGTCTTCTGGGCTACTGTCAGGCTGAGAACACGCCGGGATCGGCCCCATTGATTAAACTATTATTAGCAGCAAAAAAACAGATGTGCTGGGTGAAAGACAGGACAAAAACCACGCTCTGTGCTTCTGGACTAGAGACAGGAGAAAAGATGATTTTACCAAAGGCTCATTTGGTATGCTAGCAAATGAAAAGGGAAACATTCTTTAGCACACTGGGCAGCAGGAAAGCACAGAGCGTTTTAATCTGGAGAAATCAAGATAAAGAAATAACATTATTGCCCTGGCTCTGTTCCCCCAGACAAAACCCCACCAGCTTCTGTAAGACACGGACCAGGTCCTGTATTTGAAGTCTGATTGTGAACAAAACACGGCTTTTAGTCGCTCCATAGGGCCTGGTGTCCATGAACTATCAGTGGGCACAGCCCACTAACACACAGGGGCTGTAGCTCCAGTACAGACATAAAACTCTTATGTAAGCCCTAATCCTCTCACCGACTCCTTGTTCGGTGATGTGAAGATGCACGCCCCAGGAACTTGCTGGCAGCCCAGTGGCTTTTAACCAGTTGGGGAATGGTGAGGCTCTGGCTGTGATGCGATCCCCTGGCCGACACCTGGGGCTCTGTGCCACTACCTCCCGCGGCAGGATTTCGGAGGGCAGAGCCTTTCCAGATGCTGGAAATTCAGCCCTCAGCAGGACTGGCCCTGTTGCTTTCTGCGCTGATTGAATTGCGGGGATTAATCTCCTGCAGAGTTCACTGAGGCTAACGATAATCAAGTTAAATTTACACTATATGATCAGAGTTTAATTAGGTACTGTTATACAACTATTAATTACACCACTAATACCCTTATGAAATGCAGATGGGTGGGTGGGGCTGTGGTCAAGGGGGCTGTGGGGGGGGGAGGGGCTTGGCTGCTCCAATGATTTCAGGAAAAAAAGCACATTAATGTGCTCTGGGCCTACCTTTATTTACCTGCTTGCCTTGCCAGTGCTCAAGATGAAACAAAAAGCTTAAGCAACACGATAAACCTACAAAATGTAAATCTAGAAGATTAAAGATCTCCCACATGCTTTGTGATCACCTTCTACTTACACCAAAAGGCAAGAACACCATTTCAAATCCCAAAGAGCTGGAAACATTATTAGGTTGCTGTGCTCAAAATCCTACCCAGGAAAGCCCCAGGTGAAAGAAGTTGTTTATTTTGTACTGAGATAATAACTTAATTGAAGCCAAGGAGATCCCCTGGGAAGGGATGCCTTGTGCATCTCCATATCCTCCATCTCAGGAGAGCAGCACTCTGAAAGGAGACACCAGGCTTTGGCAAAGGCCTGCAGCCCTTTGTCTGCTGCTGTGATGCTTTTTGGTCCCTCACTGCTGAGAACGGCACCAGTGACACACTAAGGGGAGCGCAGCAACGCTCCTGAAATAAAGCTTTGGTTTGGGAGGCAGAGCTGCTCAGCCCACTCCGCTCTTGCTGCTGAAGTGACCTGGTTTTGTCAAGTCTGTTTTTCTCCCTTCATCTTTGATGTTGTTTTGGAAGGCAAGTCAGGAGATTTTCATGGAGGCACTGACTCAAACTTGGACTAACACAGAGTCACAACACCATTGTAAAGGAACAGGGGTGCAACTTCCCCTTAAAGAATTACAATATCATTTATGGTTCTAGCATATTTATTTCTGCAGTTTATTAATCACTGTCACGCTTCTCACACTATGCTCTAATCCATTTATGTTTTAACATAACAAGTTACAAGGATTATCAGCTTGTAATAAATACGCTCATCCCCTAAAGCATTTGAACAGCCCCTATGCTTCATAAAGATCTTGTTCAACAAGCATATGCATTTGCTACTGATTTCCCCATTCATTTGGGGATGTCATATGGAAAACCATCAAACTGCAAAATACGCACTGTGTAAGTTACTTTTCTGGGAAATTAGGTGTTTGGGGGCACACATACTATCTTCATTATAATGTACTTTTAATCTTAAGAGGGTTTGGAAATTCTGGGGATCGTGTTTTGCACTGGCACGTGGTTTACCTTGTGCTTATAAGTTCGGAATGGTGTATGGCATTCAGCCCACACGCAGCATTATATCAGTTGATCACTGATGAAATTCAGACTAAGGAAAGCTGTTGGTACCAGTTAAGGGGAATCCAAAGGAAAACTAAATATTGTCTACAAAACTCTAAAGACATCCCTTACTGATTCACAGAGTGCCCCTCATTTTTCAGCAGATGTGTCTCACCTATGCTTTTGGTGCTTGCCCTACTTGCAACCCAAATCCCAACTGAGTTTGTAAGCCAAGAACGTGAATTATCCACCAGACATTTTCAGTCTTTCAACTTTAATGGGCAGTTCAGCTTCCATTTCTGCCATAGCGGAGTCTCTTCTTCCTCCCCCATGCTGCTCTGCCCCAAGCATTTCTCTCCATCGGAAGACGTGATGTTAACGGTCTAAGTTGCTTTCGTCCTTTATTCTTACAGATGGTATTTCAGAAGTCAGGAGGACACTGCGTACTCCATGCATTCTTTGTTGAGCGCTCTGTGGGACACAAAGCTTAACCCTTTGTCATATGTGCCCCAGTTAATCACTGGCACCTCTGCAGGTTCTCTTATTAAGAACTCCATTCACAGCAGCACACTTGTTGTGGAGAGCTCCAGGAAAATAAAAATGCTGCAAAGTCTCCAGAGGCTTTTTAAACAGGACTCTGCAGACTGTCTGGCCTTAGCTGGAGGCGTGCAGAAAGATGCCCGTAGCTCTGGCCGACGGAGAGCATGGACATGCCTGTTCTGCAGTCTCTCTAAATACAGCCAACCCTTCCCACCATAGGGAATGGCAAAGGCAGGAAACAGTTGTCTGTTCTTATTGTTCCTGGAAAATCAATTACAAAAGTATTTTTTCAAAAGTAAACCAGTCAACGCAACATCTGCAAGGCAGTATTAGGGCTGCAGTGACCGGAAAGGGAAAAATTGATGTTCAGTGCGGATTTCTTTGTGCAAAGCTTTGCCTCTCAAGCTGTTGCTTTACCTCTTTGGGTTTCACCAAGGAGTACTTGGAAAAACAGGACTTCATTTTGTAGAGCTGCTGAATAATTAACAGCAGGGAAGACAGGGCAAGACACTTGTCCAGACTGTCACTGCTTTGGCCTCATGCACCATCTGCAGACAGATGCTGACGGCACCTAGGCAAAAGCAATTCAGGAGTTCAGCTCTATTCTGGGATACACAATAGTTGCATCATGAAAGGATCAAATCTTATAACCAGCATCAGGCTAGGCTCTCTAACAGGAGTAAGCATCTCTGCTTCAGAGTCTGCAGTTAAATATGCAACTAAATAAAAATACAACAACTAAATAAAAATGCAACTGGAACACCCACTGCAAGCCACTTTTCAAGGCCAGCTCTCCAAAGCAGCCTGTACCACGGCTGGTTCCTCAAGCTCCATCCTTAATCCCAATTGATGCTTTCCTCGCAATTGATTCACATAAAGGACCTGGCTTTAAATTTATTTTTTTTTCCTCATTTAACTGACACCAAATGACTTCTAGAGAAGGCATCATTCCCTTTTATGCACTTACCACAGAGTTATGTATAGATATGTGGGACCACAGTATATTCACTTCTTCCTCCACATTAAAAAAAGGGAACACAGCAAAAGCTTTCCTTGTGCTTTCATACAGAGAAACCTCTGGCTCTCATTAACATAACTAATTAGCGTTGGCAAAACACTTTGAAAGTGTAAAGCACTGGAAAAGGACTTGCAGATGATTATAGGTTTCAGTAAATGCTAGAACTCCCAGGAGCAGGAATGAGAAAACCCCTTAAAAAGTCAACTGAAGAGAGATTTATTTTCCTAGCTCTGCTGATCTAATGAATACATTAAAAAATTAAATTAGGCCGAGCAACGTAACAGAGAAGATCCTCTGCACATCTCAGACTCCAGCAAGTACGAAACAGGTTGTTATGACTTTTCCACACATCCTGAAAGCCCCAGTGCGGCTCCCAGGTTTTAGGCCCTCCACCTCACAGCAGCACACTGGGTTCTGGAGCTGTGCCTAAAACAGGCCCTGGAGGCTGCCCCAGAGCAATGCCCTACCTTGAGTCCTGTGGCTATGCATGCACAGCAGCCCTAAAAGTAGGTGGCATTGGTATTTCCTGAGCCTCAGAGTGAGCTGCAGGCTCACGGCACATCTGCACCGCAGAACTGCGTGGCCGTACTCGATTTAGCTTTAAACAAGCTTGGCTTCATTAATCTGGCAGCCAGCTCCAGCCTTCTTGTGGCACAGGACACCAGCAGCAACACTGACTTGAAGTGCCTCCACGCTCCCTTCTTCGTTCCATCGGCACAACCACTTGCAGCACTGTGTCAGTCTGAATGGCAACAGAAGTTGCTTTTTTATCAGCAAAGTATCTCATGCAGCCCGATACTCTCCATATGCACTACTAACAAGCTCAAAGATAAAGGAACATTTTTCAAGCACCTTAATGCCCAGAAACACAGTTTTACTTCGACAAAAAAGTTTTCCTCTCGTGAACTCAATGTTCAAACAAGCTCCCTGGTGAGGTAAGCACAGGCTGCCTTTTAATACAAACATAAAACTCACATTTAACTTATTAGCTGGGGGAGGAATACAGATGAGGGCTGGGTGAATCTCATGAGTCATCATTTCTGTAGGATAGAAAGCCAGCCTGTCTCAAAAAATCAATTCACTTGCCTTCATTGTGTATTGCAGATAGAAGCACTTTAATAAAAAGATTAATAAAAATACTTCCACCAATTGTTCTAGAAAAATGTGAAAAGTTTTTGGATCATAGAAGAATATTTTTATACACAGAAAAATGAAACATTTTAAATGGTACAGTGTTTTGGGAAAGGAGAGAAGAAGGAGACAAATGCAGATTAGTCATGCTCAGATGTATTTACCCAAACAAACTGCTTAGAGCTAAGACTAAGACATGTACGTACCCAAAGGCATACATGAAAAATTAGGGTATTTATATTAGTCTAATTCCTTTATTATTTACTCACTTCCTTATTCTCCCAGCCTCATGCCAGCCGTTCTCTCAGATACCACATGCATGCTGTGCATCCTGACCACAGCTCATTCCCAGCAAGGTTTTGTGGGCAAATGCAGGGCTGTGTTTTTGGGGAGCAAAGCAGGATGAAACCACAGTGCTAATGCTACTGAAAGAATAATGGAAACAAGCAAAGTGCAGCAGCATCCTCCAGCTATGTGCAAACATGAAGTAGCTTATTTTTTGAAGATTTCAGAAGGAGCTGGGAGGAAAGCAGCAGACAGAGATGAGGCATGCATGAAAGATGACCAGAGAAGCCTGAAGCCAGCTGAAAAAAAAAGGTGAAGACCTGCTGAGACAGGGATTTCGTGGGATACTCAGAAGAACTGACAAAGAGAAGCGTGCACTAGAGTGAGCGAGCTGAACAGGCTTTGAAGAAAACATCAAACTACAAAAAATCAGCTAACATTCTTGATATCCACAGATTCAACATGTGACCAGAACAATCCCTACAAACACTGTGGATGAATGGAGGCAAACAGCAGATGTTGCTGCCAGCAGGTCAGATGATTCAAGTTCCAGTCCCTTTCCATGACCACCCTTCAATTTTAAATGTGTGACCTGACATAACACGAGGCAAATCCCTTTACCTCTCTGAGGTGTGTCTACACCCATGAGAAGTATGATTTCTTTTTTCCTTTTTATGGAGACAGCTGAAAGACAGGCCCGGTGACCCCATGAGTTACCAGGTGCTGACTGCACGGAGCACCTCTCTCCTTCCACTTAAACGCATTTGCTGTTTGTTCCCCAGAACTCCTTTAGCATAATACATCAGGTTATAAGGTGATTTCTTCAGGACAGCAGTCAACTCACTGCGTTCATGAAGATCTGCTACCCAGTGCACTTTTCTGTAGTATGCTGAGACAAAATTACATTTGGAAGCAGCGTTGGACTGTTTTGTATTCTGCAAGCTTATGACAACACAAACATCCTATTATTTTAGTGCTATTCATTACTTTTCCCAGGGCCCATGAGAAATGGCTATCCAACTAAGAATCATTTATAAAATTGGAAACTTTTCTCCCTGGCATTACCATTTAAGTCTCAAATGTAAGGGCTAAGATCACTAACAGTTCTGAAGACACACGGGCAGGAAAGCCCTCTCAAGTATTATAAAAACCCCTCACCCTTCCCTGTAAAGCTCAATATAATCTTAACTAGGAATCACAACAGATGTCTCACTATGGAAAATATTTATCAAGTGCTTCAGATTGGAGCAAATAGCTGGGAGATGTAAAGAGGGAGAAGTGCTAAAAAAGAGTGAGGAAGTTGCTGCTGCTTGCAGAAGTATAATGGGTTGGAAGTAAATGCTGGCTAAATATAAAGGAACTGGTTTAACATATAACAGATCAGCCATCATCGTGATGAGAGGTGCTATTATAATTTTATTTCAAATATAAAAAACAAGTAAAGATCCAGTTTTCACTTAGTTAAACATCCGTTATTCAAGATTATTTCTAACAACATTTCTGGAGCCATTAAGTATGAAAGCAAACAGTAAACAGAGCACAAACAATTTGCTACCGACACAGCAAGTCTGAAGGATGCTGCCGAATCTGCCATCCAGGCTACAGCCCCTCCACATTTAAACACAGCTGTACCTAACACACAAACAGCCATCAAAGCAGTTCAAACACCCAAATCATCACCATCACCTTTGGAAACCACCAATAAATACTTCAAGGACTCGTTCCCTTGAAATGACCTGAAACACTCCAGATAGAGAGCTAAACTTTGGTATTTTCAGTTCATCTCCAGCATCAGAACTCTGGCATTACGGATGGATCACAGAAGTTCAGAGATGAACTGCATCCTGAGGTTGAAAACCAGCAACGTTATTAAATGGCTCCTCTGCGGTGCCCACAACACGGGCCTGCACCCACAGTTTTTGTTCTTTAACTTTCACTGCATTACTCTCACTCATAAATCACCCTTCAATTAAAAGCAGCTTTAATTAATCACACACACCCTGTGCCTATGCCTTGGGGCATTTACACTAAAAATATTACATTACAGTGTCATACACCAACTCAAAGCATCAACAGCTTTCTTCCAGGCTGATATGTAGTCAGTGATAGAGTAAAAGCCCAGTAGAAATTAAGGTGCCTGAGAAACACCAGGCACCACTTGGAACAGGAACATACCAACCACAAGCCTGTGGGACAAATAGTTTCCCGAAACATGACAGGCAGCAACAAGAAAGCTCAGTCCCAGGCTGGGATTCACTGGGCCAGCCAACAAGTTGGCTACATGACTTTCCAAGCTCCTCTCCCAGTCATCCTCCACCACAGAGCTTCATTTGCTATCCCTGCCTTCCAGAAATGGGAGCACCATTGCTCTGTCCCTTCTTTCCACAGTACAAACTGGAAGATCAGCATCTGAAAAAGATGCTTTTTAGAAAAATCACTTTCCCCATACTTTTTCTTACCATTTCACATTTAAATGGCATTCAAGTCCCGTGAGATTCGAGTCCCTCTGTCCCATCTAACCCCCCTGCTCAGCACAGCTACACAGCACTGTAATTCAGCCCTCCCACCATCTCAGCAATTCATACCGTAGCAGCCACCTTCAGATATCAGAATGACTGTGGGGGCCCCAAATCATACAGTATTTCCTTGTTGCAGGCCCCACTCAAGCACAAGGGAGCCTTCCCTTGCAGGGGAACAGCAAGCACCGCTTCCTGTGAACTGTGAATTAGAAGCTCTCGTGCCTCCCTTAAAGTGACAGTTGATTACAGCTAATGAAACACTGGTGGCAGTTGCTCTGTGGTGTTTTATTTAAGAAGTATTTCCACTCCAAGGGCTTGACCCTGCCCTAAGAGATGACTCAGAGCTAGTAACGATGTTAGTTCTACAGCAGCAGGCTGAGCAAGCGTGCCCCAGATTTGCACAAAAGGAGATGCACGGCTGTCAGCCTATGAACAACTTTAGCTGAAAGATACAAATGGAGCTGGCCTGCTGTTTTGTACGATTTACATGTAATATTTCAGATCAATGACTGCATAATCCTCTAAAGAACAACGGGATAAACACTTCTGAACAAAACCATATGCTGCCTAAGCCATCACGTACCAAGCTGTGCCAGCACACACCAGCCCTCACGCTATGCCAAGTCACTCCTCTGCTTTCACAGGACCCTTACTTCCTCTCCCATGGGCAGTAGCCTACCTCAATTTCAGCCATACCCAGGTACATTACCCAGAAATAAGACGCGCAAATACTGTTTTAAAGGCCCTCTCCTGTCCTGTCTTCTACTCACCTGAACTCTTACCAACAGTATTCCTGCCTGGAGGCTTTGAGCACACCCTGTCCTGTTGTGTGGGCTGTCAGAAGTTCATTTAACTACAAGAACCATGCAGCTGTTTGAAAACCATCAGAATTGCAACAACCTCAAACATTTTGCTACTCACCATTGTATTAAGTGAGAATACAATTTCTCAGCAAGCACAACTTCTCCTCCCCCATCATGGGAAATTGAGAGGGAAGCCTGCCATCTAGTTTGTCACGCTGCTAATACAGCATGAAAAAGTCATGTCCTTCAGATTTCTATCAATCTGTGTCCGACAATCATAATTATGCAAATTACAGAAGAGGTTGTTTAAGTTCTGTATTACTATGCCCACAGTTATACAGCAAAACTAAAGTAGGCAGTATTTTGTTTTCTTTCAATATACTGTAAAGACTACTTGAAGTGCATACGTTATGACAGAATTCCTGTTAACATGATCATCAATTTCCCTGCAAAATTCCCACTCAGTGGGAACAGCTCACAGATGAATTAAATTCATCATTAATTCATCATTAACCACAAACCAAAGTTAATCACCTGCATGCTTCCATAGGCTGGGAATACACCAGGATTCTGCAGACATTAAAAAACAGGAAGATGATAAAAAGTACAGAAGAAAAGTTAAACTGATTTTGAGAAGTTCCTGATTTTCCAGTTCTCAATTTCCCCTATTATCTTTACTCTTCATAATCTTGGGAAACATTCCAGGAAATTTCTGCTGCAAACTCAGTTTCAAAATGCTTGCTCTAGCTAAACTGCGTAACTGTAAACCTATACAAAAGCAATGGACTCTTACTGAGAAGGTTTTCAAGTACTGAAAGGCCACATTTCCCAATTTTGTCTTTTTAACAGTTGTTTCATATCCATTCCTAGTAACAAAATGAACAAAATTACAGCACCACTTTAAAGTACTACATCATTACAAATTATGTATCATTTTAATAGAAAATAAAAGCACCACAACAAAAATATTGATTACTCCACAGCTTTGATCAGTTTCCACATTTAAATGGTATTATTTATGCTCTAGAACAATCACAATGACCATTACACAATAAAAAAGGTGAGAACTAACTTTGACATTAACAGGGACATGAGGAAATAGGGAAGTAAACACAACCCAAAGAGACTGCAATAAAGCTCTTGAAATAAAATAAATCTTAGTATTGTTAAGGCACAACAGGAGTCCCAGCACAGCATCTATTCCACATACACTACAGCACAAGGCTGCAGTTTCTGTTCTTTGAGCTCCCCAGTCACGGTGTATTTCCACCGCTTGACTGCTGTCTTTGCGCCACTTACCTGAGTGGTTTTCAGCTTCCAAGCACAGGCAACACAAAACCCAGTAGTCCATGACCATTACTGTCCGTAACTGTCCAGAGACTCAGGAATTACCTCTTCTCAGGGAGAACACTGGGGATCAAAACATTACCTCCAAAGGCAAAGACCTTCCTATGGATGGATTAATGCTTAACTCTTGTTACCCATCACCAGTTGCTGAGATATTGTAGTGGCTCTATGTACAGCACAGATCAAACTCTTTAGATTTTTGTTATAATTATAAGCAATTGTTTCCTTACTATTCCTAAAAAATTAATGTCTAGGAATTCTGGTACATGAAACAATAGATATAGCACTAGACCCAGCTAGTACAGAACAACTTTCTTCACATTTATACTCTGTTATAAATGACTGTGGCTATTGAACAATGCCATAGCTGATCTCTGATCTACTTGTAAGCTGTGCTATTCATAAGCATCATTAAAGATATTACTTAAAAACTGTACAGCACAAGCATTTATTTACTGGACCTTGTATTGCAGGGTAGTTCCTTAGTAAAAAGCAGTGTTTGTTCTACAGCATCTCTAAACTGGAGAACAGGAAGCCAACATGGCAATGTACAAACTCCTGAAACTTGTATTTCGGGGCTATGATGCTGTTCTCCAGCTTGCTGGCAGCAATCTAGCAATGGACTTCTGGATGAGAAAAGCTAATGTTTCCTAAAAAAAAAAAAAAAAAAGTAAAGACTGATTAGTGCTAGCATTGCACTCCTCTGTAGAAGTCATTGGTAATGCTTCAGCTACATCCTAGTACACAGTGTGTGTTTTTGCACACACACAGGGTTAGGGTGGAGGTAAGAGGAATGAACCATGGAAACACATTCTTCTAGCTCCTGCATAAAGATACCTGATTTGTCTCACTTACGGGTCTGTTACAAAAGACAGATGTATCAACACAATCATTCCAAGTCGTCTATTAAGCAAAACACTTCCAAAAATGCTCAACTAATACAACAAACTGGAAAACTCAAATTAACAGAAAGACCTCAAGTACAATAGCTTAAAAGCAATCAACAGCATTCGTAGAGTCCTGTGCATTGCTAGAACCTTTTATCTGCAGAGTAAGTAGCCTGCTAACACGGCACAACAGAGAAATGAAATCCAGCTTATTATTCTATAACACGAATTTCACCATGGTTTTACTACAGAAAGTCTCCAGACACAAATGAGGGGAAAAAAGATCAACATATTGCATCGATCCACCCTGTACAAGTTAATATTTATGAAGAAAAGCAAATTTGCCATAATGTGATCACTTGTGTTCTGCTTCATAAAGGACATGTACAGCTTGTTTTCTCCCTTACATCTCGTTTGTTCCTCTACTGCCCATTCATGTGGGTTGTTACAGCTGTTACTGTTGTTCCTTCACCACAGGCAATCCAGTCACATCCTTCAGCAATTATCAAGGACATACACAGGAATATAAAAATATATTACACCATTTCTTTTGCTTCATCAAAATTAATCGTGGAAGAGCAGAAAGATGAGCGCTGCACTAAGACAATCACTCCCAAAACATTACAAAAGGAAATTAAGAAATTAAATTTTACACCATAATCAAAAATTACATTTGAAAATGAGAGAAAGTGAGTATTCCAAATTAGGAAGACGACATATGAATTCCTAACCAGTTCTATTGTTGCAATTACTTCTAAACTCATAATTACTATTTTTTTCCCTTCCTTGAGGTGTAATTTCCCCTAACAGAAGACGAAACTTGTCTAGTATTTTGACTCAAATTGTAACTGCACTTTAGGGTCACTGAGCACATTAACCATGCGTTACTTTTTAAATAACCTATTCACCCTGCATGATTATCTGTAATTTGAACAAAGTGACTTACAGACGCCAGAAAGCAGCATTGTACAGTGGTGAGAAGCCAGAATACTTTAACAGACTTCAGAGGTTGCTCCTTAATGAGTTTTTCAGAGAACATCTTCAGCTTTTTCTGACATCTTTCAATTACTAAAGGTAAAAAGCTTCTGCCCAGTGCAGCACTGCAAACAGCTGCCAATTCAGTTATTGCCTTTATTCCACCTCTGCCAAAGTAGCCACACATGTAGTAACCTGAGGAATTAGCACAGAACGCACAGCTGGACTGTATGCTCAGAAGTGGGGAAACTAAGAAATCTCACCTTGAATTCAATTGGACAGTAAGTTAGATATATCGCCTTTTAACTAGCAATTCAGTTACTTGAAAATGTAATGCTTGTTTCATGCCAATATTATTCTAAGAAAAGGCCAGAAAAACACTAGAGAATGACAAAAATAGTTACAGGATTATCATGATTTTTTTTTTTTTTTTTAAGTAATTACTTCATTCTGATTTCAGGTAAAGACCTCCTTGGCTCATGCTAGTAGAAGCTGGCTACAGCTACGTACAACTTCCATCAGCATCTGACAACATATTGCTACACATCCAGGACAAGCACAAGTCTTACTGTAACTGAACAGAATCGAGACATTAGCCTCATCTTTGTACACAAGTATTATACATTTTGAAGAATGTTTTTCATTCAACCCGCAAAAATTGTATGTACAGTCTGTAGGTATCAGATGACGATTTTCTTTTCAGTCCTGTTTGCCTTCCCGCCACTGTCGAGTACCTTCGTTCCACGCTACGTACACAAACAGAGCAAGTACCACATGAACAGTAACTACAGCAACTATGGCAGCATAAAAATAGCTGTCTCTGTTGGACATTCCTAAGGTACCTGAGGAAACAAGAGAAGGAAAGAGTATTAGTTGTCAATGCTGAAAGAGAAGATGACAACTTTTTCAAAAGACCAAAATTTACATTTATTGCTGCATCAAAAGACTGATCTCAGAAAGATTCATAGAAAGATTGCACCACGATAACTGCAGACCTTAAATTATTCCTGGAATATAAAGCAACACTGCAAAATATTTCAGATAAAATACCCTGACTTTGAAGTCAACAGCTGAGTTCTACAACATCCACTTCTTATTATCCTCCAGCACCAAATAAACCTGAACGTCCTTTCTTCACAAGTGTAAATTATTGTGGGGCAGGAAAATAGAGCAACAACACAATTACGTAGCTTGTTTGCTGCTATAAAGGATAAATCTACAGAACAACAATTTAGAGAACTTCTACCTTCTGAATTTAAGCTCTAAAACAACGACTCACCACTTAAAATACATGATACCTCTCACATGAAACAAGCCTTAAAATACCAGAAGACAAAGCATTGTTTCTTTTCATCAGGAAACAACAAAAAGGCAAACACCAAAACAACACCCTCCCAAACACAAATCCGATCCTAGCAATGCTAACGGATCTTGCCATTAACTGACACACTAAAGTTAAGGCTCAGCTTGCAACACCTCAGGTTTAAAAAACAACAACAAAAGAACAGCAAAACATAATACGCTGAAAATACACTTGAAATTTATTTAGCAAGCTTTCAGCTTCATCCTTCAGAACTACATACAGCAGTAAACACCAAAGGAGAACCATCCTGGAGGACCTTCCAACTTGGCTATACATTGAAACTGCTCTTAAAAGCAGCTGATTTCAGTGGTTTACACTTAATGCAGGTATGTTTTGAAATGCAAACAAGTTCAGTAAATAGCATTAATCTTGAAAAAACAATTAGTTTGCAATAACTGCAGGAAACATATCCCTGATAATTCTGGTACAGCTCTGAAGAAGTGGGGTGTTAAATACCCTTTAGGTAAAGGGAATGCTGCACCCATATATGACAAACCACTGAGGAACAAACAGTAAATATTAAATTGCAGACCACAACGCAACTAAAGATATATCAAACATTTATATGACTTTCTAGTTCAAGTTAGACATTACAGGATTTTTTGTTTGTTTAAGGAAATAAATGTTCCAAACAAGGAGAACTTTTCCTATTTCTGTAACAGCAATGCTAATTGGCAGAAACAAAATTACCTTCAAATATATAAGCCTTTGATGAAAAATACAGCCCAACAGGTAATGTGATCATTAGAGCTGTGAAGAACAGAAGTGTTCTTAAAGTTGATGTTAATGAACCCTCATTTCTGAAATAAATAAGAAAAGTTACACATAGAAGGAAGTCAGAGTATGCATGCCTGACACAGCACAAGAACCAGAGAAGTAAGCCATTTACTTTGCAGGAATTAAGTGCACCTGGAAGCTGTGAAGACTGAGTATGCATTCCCTGCCTGCAACAGAAAGCCACAGCACTGAGAATGATGCACTGACTGCCAGTTCAAGTTCACTAACAAGGCAGGTAGCAGTATTTAGGCTTTTCTGTTAGTGTTTTGTAAACACTAACAACATTTAATAACATCAATATGAAATTCCTATATCTAATATTAGATACACATGAATGACAAATATGACAGTATTTTACCCCAGAACTCCTGAAGATCCCTATTTCCTGTGGAAAAAAAACTAACTACGAGTCTAGGAAAATGACAAACACTGCAGACTCAGAGAGGGGAGTACAAGGAATGACTATTAAGAGCTTACTGTTGGAAATTAAGTTCCTTTTTATTATGTCCTGTCTCTCTACATTTAAAATAATTTTCTACTTTCCACTAAGAAAACTGGAGCAGCCATAACAATAATTAGTGCATCGAGCTACTACACAAAAGCATCAGTAACTTTTTTTTTCCTTCCCAGACCTAAACTTAAAAGATTTTGGCCAAGAGAATCACACTGAAGGCAAGTGCAGCTGGTAAGGTCTCCCTGGAATTTGTCTGCTAGAACAGGTTCTGTATTTACAAAACAACGGGTACAGCTTGTTTTGGTGTGCTCCTACCACTTGTCAACCGCTCTGCTGGCTTTATTGCTTCATGTGGCAGTAAATACATAAACCAACCAATACACTTCTGTCTTCCAAGGACTACCAGGCTCAACAGCAAAGTCACAAAGGCCTTCAAAGTCCTTAAGACAGAAGCACAAATATCCATCAAAGCCAATTCAAGTCAGGGATGCACGATTCTTAGAACTCCCAGACATCTACTGAGATTTCAAAGGCTTTATCCAAAGATATTTGTACCACAACATACTGCATAAAATCACGTTCTGCCCTTGACATTTCTTTGGAAAAGGGAAAGCAAAGAACAAACACAACCTCATTCTCTGAGGGTCACAAAAAGACAGCGATGTGTGGCCACAGACAGCTTTTACATCAAAGCCAGCAGCACTTTTTACCAGTTAGGCCACACCATACTGCCATACCTTTAAATCGCATATTAAATAGCTTAGAGAAGAGCTGCTCTGAGCCTTTCCTTTTACTACAGCTTGCCCAAAGCATTCTCTGCTTGGGACGCCCAACCCCTTTAAACCTCCCCTATCCTTTAGGCATAAAAACGGGACCCTGCTCCCTGCTCAGACACCTCCCCAGCACCTCCCCGCACTGACACCACACACAGACCCCCCCCCCAGCCACCCAGAGCCCACAACCCCAGCGCTGACGAGCACAAGTCCCCCTCCTGCAGGCTTCCAGCACTCCCCCCAGCCCACCTACAACCCGGGCCCAGCGCGGCTCCCCTCCTTACCACCTCGGAGCCTTCCCGGGGCCACAGCAAACCCGGGACGCCCCCAGGCCTATGCTCCCCCCCCAGGGCTGGGTCCCCCCCTCTAGGCCCAGGCCTTCCCCCCGCGGCCTGGCAGCACCGGCCCCAGCCCCCCCCACCCCGTGGCCTCACTGCGAGCCTCCCCCAGCCCCCTCCACCCCCAGAGCCCCCTCTCCCAGCCCTCCATCCCCCCATACCTCAGCTCGGGCGCGGGCAGCCCGCCGAGCGCCGCCCTGTCGTAGCGCTCCATCACCGCCCCTCAGCGCCGCCGCCGCCGCTTCCCGTCACCTGACTGAGGCGCGGGCGCATGCGCGGGGCCGCCTTTAGAGCAGCCGCGGGCGCCTCCGCGCAGCCGCAGTGCGGGCTGGGGGGGGCTCGGAGGGGGGGCGGGTCGTTGAGGGGACGCAGCGGGCGCCCCTCAGGGCTGAGTCGCTGCGGGTCCCGTTATGGCCGCTCAGCCCCCACACGGGAGCTCATCCCCTCCACACGCACACAGGAGCTGGTTAAGGCTCCTCCCGCATGCTCGGGGGTGTTGAGTGAATAAGCACACAGGGTTGAGTCCATCCATAGCGTCTAGGAGCCCTTTGGTTCAAAGCTGTCGCCTAAAAGCGCCTCACACGCCGCATTAATAAGGCGTTTGGCCCTTGTATGGGAAAGCCATGGGGCTGCCTCACTGCTCAGCCGAGCCAGATACAAATGGTGTGAGTCACAAACTCCACACACGACTTTCCCCGTGTTCTGCTGGCACCCAGATCCTCGTCCCCGTGCCACGCAGCTCGGGACCTGGCACAGCGGCAGCTGCCCTCCTTCAAACAGCAAGATCCAGCCCTAAAAACCTCCACACCTCACACTGCTCAGGAGTGTCTGACCAAACCCCAGCCAGCCACTCGCCACGTCCAACCCAAACCTGTGAGCAGGTGTTGTGTGTTCATAGATTACCGAATGATTACAAATAATTTGGCAAAAATACGGCTGCATAGTTCAGATATAAATCAGACGACTGAAAAGGATAAAAGTGGGTGCCACAAACACTTAATGGGTAGATACGTGGTGTTCTTTCCACTTCTGCTTTGGCTTTCCTGTTTGCTTCCCCGGTAGGAATAGCAGTGACACAAGGCAGCTTAGTAACAAAACAAGGAAACATAAAAGTGGAACGGGCTCACATAAACCTACCAGAGAGATGCACATCAAACGTGAAAAAGCAGCAAATCACTCAAGGCCTAACAGCCCAAGTCATGCTTTTTAATACAAAATTGGTGCATATCTCATCACATTCTTTCATCAACTAGACTAATAACAATTTTGCTGAATAATTTTCTGCATGTTCAGCTAATGTTCTTTCACGAGCACATAAAGGAAATACAAAACTATTATAAAAGTTTTACAACCGTGAAAAAAATAGGTTTTTGTTTGCATTTTTGTTTCAGTTCTTTTAAAAGACCTGGATTTAAAAAAAAAAAAAAAAAAAAAAAAAAAAAAAAAAAAAAAGATTTGGAATTAAAAAAAGAAAAAAAAAAGATCTGGAAAAGGACTGCCTGCTGGTGAACGGATGATTCCCATTTGTCCAGCAAATGGCAACTACAGTAAGAAAGCCTGCTAGCCCTAGCCACACACCTTCAGGACATAAAAGGGAGCCTGTGCAGACAGGGTGCTCAGCAGGAGCACTGAGGGTGCTGCTGTTCTGGGGACTTCATCTCAGAGGGTGCAGAGCAGCTGGCAAGTGCCTGCCAGAGCTATACCATCTAGTGGCAGATGGAGAAAAGGAGTCCCACAGCACGTGCAGAGCTGGAAAGCAGAAAACATACAAGAGAGCACTTAAAAACAGAACCACCTGCTTGCGAAAACACGTAATTTTCAAGGGTTTTTCTTTTCCTCAGTGATGCCTCAAAATGAAAGATACAAAATAGATGATCAGAACAGCAACTGGAGCAGGGAAGGGACCACAGTAGGGCCAGAACAGACACAGGTTACAAGGGCTGATCCTGCAGAAGTGCTGAGAGACCCCCTGGGTCCAGCTTTTGAAATGAGATTTCCTAGTAGTGAGCAAGCAGCACTGTGCAGAGCCAGCCTTGAGGCTGTTAACCACTCACTGAAGACTTAGCAAATGTTTTAACACAGTTAGAGCTTAGCCCCAGAGGTGCTGGGGTAGAAGAAAGAGCAGGTGTGAAATTTTTTTTTTTTTTTTTCAGGCCATGCTTTGCTGTGGTTGGAGGAAGATACATAGTGCTTGTGACCAGATTTGCAGTGCTGAGGGACAACTCCTACACAGAGAGCTGGCATGTGTAGGAAGCGATAAGATCTTTTATTGCACCATCTGATAGAGTTGAGGAAACAAATAGACAATTCTAGGGGCCCTCAATCTCTTTCTGCATCATAAGGACTTCTGTGCTGCAACATTGTCTGTTTTTTCCAATGATGCCAGTTGATCTAATTGAAGATATTGCCTCTTCCTACCAAACCTTTCCTCTTTCATTTTCTTTCAGTCATCATGGCTCCAGCAATACTGCAAAAACTCTCTATTATCTATTCTGGAAACCTTTGTGCCCCAGGAAGAAAGAGATGCATTTCAGAAAATGTGAAATACAAGAATTGGCTAATTCTTCATGATACTCCTGCCCCAAAGCTCAACTTTTCAAAACAAAGTGTGGAGCGGGTTGCAGACTTAGCCACCAGCTTCTGTGCAATTAGAACCAGAGTAATG